>NC_134532.1:75773101-81715601 GCF_050624435.1 Tenrec ecaudatus
CAGGCCTCCTTCGCCAGAGACAAGACATCGCCTGGACTAAGAGTCAACTTAACAGTCGGGGTATGGGTTGGGTTTTAGGAGACACAGTAAATATACAGATGAGAGAAAGAGGAATGGCAACCTATTTGCTAACTTCCCTCTCTTTCCTTCAAGAGAGCCAGGATCCAGGACTTTCCCAGGAAACAAAAGAAATAAATATCTTAAAAAGACAAAGGGGAAAAAAGGACTTGTGTGTGTGAATGTGTGAGGTAAACCAAGCCCTATAGATTCCCTGAGTGAGTAGCCCTCCTATGGAGTAGAACATGCAGAACAATGGCCTCGCCTATCACACCTCTACGATTTCAGGGTAAGGACAAACCATTCATTTCTGCCACGGCCATCTGGTCTCTGGGCCTGTGTTCTGCAAGGTCATTCCCTTTTCTTTGGGCTTCGCCTGGCTCTCCCTAACTCATGCCTTCCATTGCCAAGCTGTCTCTCTTCCATTATTCGTCTTTCTAATAAACACTTCTAATAAGCACAAACCCTATCCACTGATCGAGGATGCGATGCTGGGCTCCTCTGCTCCCTTTAGGAAAGTCTGATACCTGCATTAACGTTGTCATCTGTCCTGGAGAAACCCAGCTGAGATTGCTAACATATTCTGCTGCAAGCTGCAATATCATGGACATATTTAGCGTGCATCCTCTTGTTAAATGGAATCTGCATTCCTGAGTGAACTAAAAACTGCTTAATTATTAATACGTCCCCCAGGGATTGGTGACATTTGGGATGGTTTTACCACGCTGTAGATATTTAACAACACCACATGCACGGTAGTATATAACTCAGCCTCTTGAGTTGAAAATCATATTCTCCTCAAGTTCATTGGGGCTCCTATGCCACGTGGGTTAATCCATGAACATCCAGACGCAGAGGGAGGCTGAGGGAAGGCGCTCAAGATGAGACAGGACTGAAAACAGGGCTCTAGGACAGGGAAGCAGAAAGAGAAACCACAGGGCTGCCCTGGAGGCCTGGGCATGGGATTGGGATCGACTGCCCATCAGAGGCTTCCACTGAGGGCACAGGAGTGGCAGCAGCAGGGGGATGAATCCAAGATTGGAATCAGTAGTGCCCTGCCACGCTATCAGTTCTGTGCCAGTTTGCTGCGAGACTCTGGTCAGATTACTCGGCCTCTCTGAGACAGCATTTCTCAAATATATGAGGGATCATTACATCTTTCTTGGTGACCTTATAGAATTGCGTGCCGTGTACTTCTATAAAAAATCAACTGCTATGCTTTCTAAACCACATATTCAGTGGGAGGCAACCAAACCAAATTCATTGCTATGGGTGGATTCTTTCTCCTGCAGAACCAGCTGGTGGATTTGAACCGACCTCTTTCCAGTTTGCAGTTGGACGCTTACCCAACAGCACCGCCAGGCCTCCTTTTAAGGAGGAAGCTTCCAAATATAAAACCAACCTCACTGCCGTCAAGTTGACTCTGGTCCATAGCAACCCCAAAGGATAGGGTAGAATTGCCCCTGTGGGTTTCCAAGACTGTATCTCTTTACGGGAGTAGAAAGCTTCCTCTTTCTCCCATGGAATGGCTGGTGGTTTCAAATTGCTGACCTCATGGCTAAAAGTGTAACCACTATGCCACCAGGGCCTTCTAGGTGTAGAAGGGGGAAAACAGTACTTACTGAGCCACAGACTGTGCTTGGTACGTTGGCGAACATGAAGTCAATGATTACTGGCCATTGCAGGTGAAGGTGGAGGTGGGGGTGGAATGTAGTAGAGGCCTGTCAGCCCTGATTTCAAGAGGAGAAAATTATATCTGAGACTCATTGTCTAAGACCACAGAGCTAGTGAGCAATGGATCCAACCTAGAAAGATGAAGGCATGTGTTTGACAGCCAATACAGAGAAGGAAAACGGGTTGCAACCTTCATTTTTAAATAGAAATGTTCAGTGCACCTAAGCATTTGGTTGACTTCTCTACGATGGTATGCAGAATCACAATATAGGGGCACAAACATGAAATTCTAATTTGTTCTTTATGATTCTCTTCACCGTTCTCTATGCTGTTCTGATGGTAAGGCAGAAAAACCTATCAAGAATTGGCTGACACCCCTTACTCAAGGGTTGTGGGGAGGAGATGAACCAGTCAGGGTGCAGGGTAGCAACGATGAAACATATTACTTTCCTCTAGTTCTTAAATGCTTCCTTCCACCCCGCCCCACTATCATGATCCCCATTCTACCTTACAAATCTGCCTAGACCAGAGGATGTACATAGGCACAGAGAGCAACTGGAAACACAGGGAATCCAGGACAGATGACTCCTTCAGGACCAGTGGTGAGAGTGGCGATGCCTGGAGGGTGGAGAGAATGTGGGGTAGAAAGGGGGAACTGATTACAAGAATCTACATATAGCCTCCTCCCTAAGGGAGGGACAGCAGAGAAGGCAGGGGGAGACATCAGACAGTGTAATATATGACAAAATAATAATAATTTATGAATGATGAAGGGTTCATGAGGTAGGGGGGAGTGGGGAGGGAGGGGGAAGATGAGCAGCAGATATTAAGGGCTCAAGTAGAAGGCAAATGTTTTGAGAATGATGATGGCGACAAATGTGCATATGTGCTTGACACAAGGGATGTATGTATGGATTGTGATGAGAATTGTATGCGCCCAGTAAAAAGATTAAAAAGAATTGGGTGAAAAAAAGAATGCACATAGTCAATGTTCAGGAAGTCCTGCCTAGGCTTATCGGACCTTGATCCATTGTTACTGACGTTGGCCAATAAAAGGAGCACGTACACTCAGTCCTTCCTTATTTCTAGGGTTTCGTTTGAGACTGGCTCCTGGTGGTGTTTCCACCTCTGCAGTCCACAGTAGTTCCTTGCTCATCTTTTTCTGGTCAGGATCCGGCACTCAACCCCAGAATCATGGCGATCCCATTTGCACACACGTGCTGTCCACCCTCTGGACTGGGTCTGTGTGTGTGTGTGTGTGTGTGTGTGTGTGTGTGTGTGTGTGTGTGTGTGATGTGGAGACAGAGTTATGGATGGCTGTTTGTAAGACAGACAACGTAGAGCAAGGACCAGAAACCAGTCCATCACCTGCTCCCTCGGCGACCTCACTTCACCTCTTCATGCTTCAGCTTCTCCATCTGTTGGTGGAGTGATACATGAGCCCTGGCTCGCAGACTGTCACGAGCATCGTTGCAAAGCGCTTGAGGATGCTAGAAGGGCCCAGAAGGACTTCATGCTACTCCGGGTGTGCACAGCAAAACCTCGTCAGATGGTTTGAAAATTACAGGTCATATATTTTTAAAACTTGAGTCGATCTTATGCATGAAAAAAAAACGCTTGCATTTCTTTCTTGATTGATTGATGGTAGCCTATTAAAGTCACTTCCATAGGTGGACCAGACCAGTCATTTGAATAATAAATAAGCACCCAGGAGGAACACGCATGTGAGTGTTAGGATTGCGACAGATTGACATTTCTACGAGAGAATGCATGTCTTTCTTTCTTTCATTTCTTTATTGTTGTGAAAACAGGTGTAACACAATCCCTGCCAAAGTCGTCATTTTCCAGGTAAACAAGTGAGTGGCACCCTTGGCCCTCATTGTGCTATAATATCCTATAGATTGCTTTTATTTGTGATAAGTACACATTTGTGACAAAATATTGGCCGTTTCAGCGTTCTCCACATGCTTAATGCACTTCCTCTGCACGCACACACACATACACACACACACACACACACACACACACACACACACACACACACCGGTCTATTGGGGGATGGTGTCACTACCGCTATTCCATAGTTGAGGAAATCAGGTGAATGCGGCGAATCACCGAGTCCGCGTGGACAGTTGGTCAGAGTTGGCAAAATCCGCTGGGATCCCCTGTCTTAAAATTCAATGCATAGCCATCTCAACTTGGTGTTGCCTGAGGTGTCTTCCTGCTCTTTCTCTTCATCCCTTCCACCCACCCCCACCACTTCCCAATGGAATGGGTCTCTGCAGGGGAGGACCCACCCCAAGTGACGCTCTCTGCCCCAGTACCCTCCTGCAAATTGAGGGCTCCCACGTGACCCTGTGCTTGTTAAGTGTGTTCATCCTTGCAAGTGCTTCCAGGACAAAATAAAAAACCTACCAGAAATCCCAGTACCGAGTCTCGGGTCCTCTGAACCAAACCGCTCCAAGTGCAGGAACCAGGCAAGCTGCCTAAGTCATAGGCAGGCCGAGCCAGCCACGCTGGGATGCCGTTACAGACGTGTGCTTGATTTGTCTGGGTTTCCAAAGTACGTCCATTTAGGACTCAGAAGGGAAAGTGGGGTTTGAACACTCAAACATGTTCAACTGGTCTGGATTTTGTTGCTTGTTTTGTTGTTGTTTGGGGGAGGGGGGTTATTTGCCCCCTACAGGAAATGAAACTGCAAAGAGTAGCACAGGCCGATGCAGGGGCTCCCCAAACTGCAGCTGGATGGGGCACTAACTCCATTGTCTACACACATGGGGCAGAGACTTCGGTTTTCTGGGACACCCCCACCCCACCCCACAACTGACCAGCCCAGGTTGCTCAGACGAGTTCTTTCAGTAGCACTCAGAAAGAACACACAAGTGTGCCTGAGATTGGAAGCCAGGGACACAAAGGGGGCGGCAAAGGAGCAGGCCTCCTCAGCAGACGAGGCTCGGGCAGAAAGAAATGTCCTCCTTGAGATGCTCTTGTCTGCCCCACTGGAGCAGCACCTGCGGGGCCAGCGGCCTTGGGAAATCGCCCTGTGAAGTGAGCAGCTCCTGTCAGCGTCGACTCCCAGCTGCTGCCCAGCTCCGAGCTGCGGTTGGACATGTGCAGGGGCCGGGCTGGCACACGGAGCCCTTGCTGGAGGGCACAGGCGGACAGACGTCCGAGGTGACACACCTGCCTTCACTTCTACATGGCCCTCTCAAGCTAACCAACCTCCCCTCCTCTTCCCGAATGATGACATGCTCTTGCGCCCACCCTAAATGCCTGCCTGGTGAGAGAACGCCGCTGCCCACCCTTCCCCCAGGAGCCAGGAGGGCCAGGTCTGGCCCACAGCCAGCTCTGAAGAAACCGCACAGGACAGAGAGCAGTGGTGGGTGGGGCAGGGAGACTTGTGTTACACATTCAGGGCCTAATTTTGGATCAGAGTCAAACTTGTAGCCAGGCCTGGAGGACCAGAGAGGCCTCAAAGCAGACCCGTGGCTGGGAGGTGGCCGGTGGTGGGGCTGGGAGGTGGCCAGTGGGGAGCCCTGGGCTCTCGCCCACTTGCTGCTCTCCGGACACAGCCTCCTCAGGCCTTGCTTGGAGTTCAACGGCTGTGTTTCAAAGAGGCGTCCACTGCCGGGAGCCCTATCTGACCGTGGACAGAGCACATTTCCTGCTCCAACCTCTCTGTCCACGCCCACAAATGGACACAGCTAAAACGCTGGGCAGAAGCTGGATCCCGTAACGCTATTGCCTGTTGCCAAGAACAACTTCTGCGGCGCATGGTGGCACCAGCACAGGGCAGTCAGCCACCCAGGCAAGGGAGCTTCAGGTGACACAGAAAGCATCTTCTCACTCACAATAGAAAACGCCTGCTGACAAAGAAGGGTCCCTGGGTGATGGAAAGAGGGGGGTAGGAGAGGAGGCAGGCGCTGGCCTCCTTGAGGCATCCAAGAGAGAAGGGCTGCACCCTCTTCTTACAAGGGTGTGGGCACTTCCTTCGGAGAATGTACAGCTGCCAAGAGCAGGCTGTTGACTCCCCAGAACTCCGGGTATCAGGATGCTGTTTGCAGAGCCGGCCAGCCAGCAGCCAGGAGCAGCTGGCTATAATTATGCATTGCAGCTTCGGAGGAAGTTGCTGGCTGCTGAGTGTGTGCTGGGCCTGGCTGCACATTGTCTGCTGGGCTAGAGGGCACAATGGAGACAGAAACCAGTGGCATCAGGGGAAGGGGAGGAGCAGGGCCAGGGCGAAGACTGGCAGAAGGAAAGGGCGAGCCAAGGAGGAGCTGCTCCCGGGCTAGAAGACGGAAACCACCACCCCAGCCCCGGCCGAGTTCCAACGATCCTGTCCTTGTCCCCCGTCTTGGGCACAGAGTCCGTGTGCCCCTGTGAACAACAGCCCCCTGACTTGCCCCCACCCCCACCCACCCGCCAGGTCGGACCTGCTGAACTCTCTTCAGAGAAGTGCGCTTGGCTGACATACGGAATTGCCATCCTCGGCCTGTTTCATCTAAATTGACTGGCTCTTTGCCGCAGCTGGCCACGGGGAAAAACAAAAGAATTCACGATGAAACAGGCAAATCTGCCTTGACTAGAAAGAAACTCGGCCCTAGCAGCAGCAGCGGCAGCAACAGCGGCAGCGACAGCAGTTAAAAATTTCAGTACCTTGCTAAATGCTGCGCCCAGATGCCTGCATCAGGAGGGACCAAACCAAGACAACTTTGCCGAAGTGAACTGTGGGTTAATAAACAAGTTGGTGGCTTAAAAAAAGGAAACAAACAAACAAAAAAAAACACCCCTTATATTAAGAAAACGAAACTGTTTTAATATCTGCTTCTACACGTTCTCCAGAATGTCTTGCGTGTCTCCTAATTGGAACATAGAAGAAAAAAAACCATGGGGGGAGGTGGAGGGTGGGGGATGAGAAGATGTGGTTTGTTGAGGTCTCATCCCCTCACATCCTCAGGGACATTTGTCCACATAGATGGGCAGTGCTGTTTCTCTGTGCATCTCCCCTCCTTCCTACTGAGACATTGGCTTAAGGTCCCCAGCAAAGCAGGAAACCCGTGTCCTGTCATGTCTGGGCAGCTCAGGGAACAATTCCAATGTCCCGAATCAGGCACGTGGACATGCCTGTGATTCCCGTGGCCTCCTGACGACCCCCCTGCATTTATACAACTGTTGATCTATGTTACTTGAAGAGGCTGGCTGTCCTGCCTGGTGGTGGGCACCCTTGATATATAAAACTGACAGCCAACACACTACGTTATTGGCTCAGACTGGTAAATGAGGAGCCTGTTTCATTACCTACCTTTCCCCCTTGTCCATGCTTCGTACAAGATTACATACGGTGCTATCAATCAGTGGGTGTGACGGCCGAGGCGCGCCCAGCCTGGCTGTGGGCACAGCAGCCTTGCTCCCTAATGATGAGTGAGAACAAGACTGCCACCAGTCTCTTTAGGATGGATGGCCCGCCGGGCAGGAATTGCCTGGGAGGACCCGTGAGGGTTACAGGTTGGCAGGATTTTTACAGGAGCACCCAAGGAGTCAATGGTTTCCTGCCTTTGCCTTATTTTCCCCTCCTCCTTGTGTCCTGGAGGTTCTAAACATGTGTGGGCACACGCATGTACCCATACAGAGCTTACTCCTAGAGCCGTGATAGCCCATGCAGTAGAAGCCAGCCAGTCACGGCCATCTCAATGGACTATGAAATATAATACAATGGAAAAGTTTGTTTTTCAGTCACAAGAATCACGTTTCAAGTGCTCACTAGCCACTTGAGGCTCAAAATTAAATATATACATATACATATAATCTAATATATATATAAAATCTACCTTCAAGTTGATTCATAGCAACCTGACAGGACAGACTACACCTGCTCCTGTGAGTTTCCAAGACTGCAGCTCTTTATGGGAACAGAAAGCCTCAGCTTTCTCCCCTGGACCAGCTGGTAGCTTCAAACTGCTGATCTCGGGGTGGACAGCCCCACAGGTAACTCACTCCATGGCAGGACTCTGTCACCATGCTACCCAGCATAGACTAGCATTGCAGAATGTTCCACTAGCCAGTCCTGTCTTAGAGCACCGACATGCACGTCTATCTCGGGATTCCTGTTCCTTTTAGAATGCTCAGCCAATCATTTTTACCAAGGTCCACTGTGGGTTTGTTAACACCCCCACCCTCGCCTTCATGGAACCGAATCCGCTTCCTTGTGAGCCTAAGAGAAAGCTTCCTTTACGCCCCACCTCTACTCTGCTGGCTGGGCATTCTAGAACCTTTTCCTTCTACAGGGTGTGGTACAGCCAGCACCGTAAAGGACATACAGTCAGCAGGTCTAGTTTCAGATGGGCCCTAGCCCGTTCCTTTAGCAAATCTCCCAGCCTGGTTCTTCATCATGGCCCAAAGGAGCTAAGTGGCGTGTCAAGAAACATACCGGGAGATACCGCCGTAAAAATCCACACAATAAATAGAGGGTAAGTAAGCACTCCTTTAGAATGCATGCCGTTCTGCATGGCAGAGCCCTGCAGCCAGGCTTGGAAGATGGGCGGAGATGCTCAGAGCAATGAAGCACTTTGATGCCGCCCAAAGTGCCTTCAAAGCTTCCAAGAGAAGAGGTTAAACAACTACCGGCAACCTTTGTCCAAGTCCTTTGTGTGTGTGTTGGTAGGGGGAAGGGCTGGGCCACACAAAAATTACACAAATAAACCGAAAGCTGCTCTGGAAACACTGTCTCCAAATGAAGTACAACACAAGAAAACCAAGAATAGGTCATTCACTTTACCCCTTCTGGTGGGGGCAGAAACGGCACCCAAACGTCTCTCTTAGCTGATTTCTCGCTTAAAACGGACGCTTGTTGGCACAGTCTATCTTTTCGTAGTTTCTACTTGACCACTTCAGGTTTCTTTTGCAAATCTGCTGACTCCTGTTTGGTTCTCCTCTTCCACGTGCCAACTACACGTTTTATGACCAAGTTAGACTGCAGGAAGAAGACAAACTTTATTCCTGAATGTCTCACAATGGAATGTAAAATGAAGAGGTTTAAAGGGCAGGCTGTCTGGCTGTGCTGCTGCTGGGGATCTTTAAGAACGGTGCCTCTCCTGCATTGCAGCCAGGGTACAGTAGGCAGCGGTGCATTCCTGAAAGCTGATAAGCAGGCTATTGTCAAAGTTGCTATCTAAGTCAGAGTTACTTTCTCTAGCACAAAGCAGCCATTGGGTGTCTCGGGCATAAACCGACACTGTCAACTGGTCTGCTTTGGCCATTTTTCCAGGCCCTTGGTGTTGATTGACTGAAATCCAGGCTGCAGCAGGGAAGAGAGAGGAATGGTCAGTGCCCCAGGGGAAGCTGGAGGGGAGGGGGGGGTGGTAGAGACCCTTTACAGGAAGAAGACCCAGTGCCTTCCTCTCCGACGACCTGTGGCGAGTGTGGGGAGAGGATGAGGGGGTGGGGAGGACTGTCGAGTGTCCCCTGTGAAGCATTTCAGGAAAGCAACTCGGACATGCTCATGATCAGGGAGGCAAGGGCCTTCTCAGTCCGACAGCAGCTCAGGCCCTGGTCCCTGCTCAATTCTTCTCTACCTGCCTTGGACTACCGACCTCGCCCTCAATGAGGTAAGCAGCTCCCAGCCTAAGCAGCTCCGCTCACTAACCCCACTGCAGGGAACCCTGGTGGCACCACGGTTCAAGCGCTGGCCTGCAAACTCAACGGTTGGCGCTCAGGAGAACGCACGCCAGCAGCTTCACAGCACAAAGACCTGAGGGTATAACTCCCTTCCAGACGGAAAACCCACAGTGGCAGCTCAACTCGTCCCCTAGGGGTCAGAACAAGTCTGAATTGACGGCGCTGGCACCGAACAACACCCCGCTTCCTGGGGCAGCGGAAGGCCACAGAATCTCGGGCTACAGCCGACCAGTTCTCTCCTCCAGTGGCCAGCTGTCGGGATAGAACTGTGCTCGCTAGGATTCCCATGGCAGAAGTGGGAGCAGCAAGTGACCAGGCCTTTCTTCCTAGGCACCTCAGCATTGATTGGAACCACCAGTTGGTTAGCCGCCCAACACGCTAGCCATTTGCACCATGCAGGGAGCCCTTCATTCAGCGAGAAGCGTGCTCGTTTGGGTGGGAAAGGGGCTGGTGGGCAGAAGGCGAGCAGGAGAGCGGCCCCCGGCCCTAGGCAGCTGCACCAGAGCCACAGTTGAAGAGCAAGCGAGAGAGGAACAAATGGCCGCGTGATTGTTTATTAACAAATCCTCTGAACACGGAGCTCTTTCATAATGAAGCTGGCTGATTTCTTGTTCTTTAAGGCTTCATAAATCATATGCAGCCGTGTTGGCATGAGTCATATGGCTCGGCAGCAAAGCTCCTGCTAAGCCACACAGCTGCATGGGGGAGAAATGCCGCTGTCAATAGAGCTTGTTTGTCCTGCATGGTTTATGGTATAATAAGAAATCAGCAAAATGTAGGCGTTCCCCGGCCTCCCATTTCTGAGTCTCTTACTCCCTTGAGGGCTTCCCCTGTCCCTTCAACTGCCCAGTGGCAAGCACCTCCTTACCTCCTTGTTTTTGTCAAGAAACGAAAGGATCTGATTGGGGTCAAGTTCATGGACTGATTCTGTGATCCCTTGACGAAGGACACGTTAGCCTACGTGAGTTTTAGGCAACATGGAACTTCAGCCAGGTAAATGGCCTTGAACTTTGCATGCTAATGGAATCATGAAAGACATCCCCCTCCCCGCCCCCACTCAAGGGAAGGACTTTCAAATGGATGAGGTGAAATGGGAAGTGATGGAATCACGTTAGGGTAGCGCGACCCAGATGTTCTTGTTGGCCTCAAGGCATCTGGAGGGCCAGTGGTAACTTCTCTCCCATCCAAATACTCTGTTAACTCAGCCCAGCTGCTGGAGGCCTCTTCCAGGGACCACCAGGGTGACTGATCAGGTAGAGCCCATTCCTCTCCAGTCCAGGCTGGACTCCAGGCTCCTCAGAGAATCCCACTTCCACTCCATCCTCTCTACCTCAGAACTGCTAGACCCTCGTTTTCTGGTGGCCCACTTAATGTTATTTTGGTTAATAGTTAATAAGTGCACACTGTACCCACTTCTTCTCTGTCCTCCTTTGATGGGTCCTTACAACTTTGGTGATATTACTTCGTGTGGTAATGGAGTTCCTGACACTAAAATGTGCCGTTCGAGTCCAATTAACTCATTAATAGAGGTGTTGCTGCCTATGTGGGTCACTTACTATGTGTGAGGTGGCATATCTCATTTACCTTCAGATTAGGGTATCATTTAATATGTATTTAGGGCTTTGCTTTTAAGAGATGTATTTTTTTAATTAAATACATATTTTGAGCCCTGGCATCTGACATGTTTTACTTATATATAAAGTGTTTTATATAATTTGCCTATCTAAGTTCGGTGAAGTATAAAATACACTAATGAGTGATAGTAAATCACTCTACAAATATAAACGTCTAATTATTAGTGGCTGGACTAGAAACAGCCTAAGATGTTTTACAATATTCTAAATACATGCCATTGCTTTTGAATTTGCCTCCCTTGATATACAGGCGGACCCCAGCTTATAATGCTGAACAAAAAACAATTTTCAAGCCACGTCTCTATTTTGGGGGGCATGAAAACACAAACAAAAACTTCCCTGTCGTCCAGTCGATACCGACTCACAGTGAGCCTATAGGACACGGGACAACTGCCCCCGAGTGTCTGGGACTGTATATCTTCATAGGAGCAGAAAGCCCCCCCATCTTTCACCTGAGGAGCGGTTGGTGGGACCTAGCAATGTAACCGTGATGGCACCGGGGCTCCTTCGATGTAAGAAACCGAGGAGAGGCGGAGACGTCAGACTTTGTCTTTCTTCTGTACCCATAGCCTGGCTTCCCAGATCCTTCCAGTGGGGAGAGGAGAGGGAGCCACGGCCACAGGGAACTGGACATGAATCCACTAGCCGTGACCCCGAGCAAGTTGCTTAAACATGTCAAGTCACATGCATCTCACCTTGAAAAGACAGATGAGAGCACGTATTCCCTGGGTTAGCAGTGAAATCAAGGTGCCTGCCTTGGTCTCTGGTTAGGATGGTGTTCAATAAATGTCAGCTATCTTCCTACCCCTAACCTCGTTTGGATGTCACTGTCAGGTGAACATACCGTATATACTCGAGTATAAGCCCACCCGAACATCAGCCAAGGCACCTAATTTTACCACAAAAACTGCATTAAAGTGTGCTGGAAAACTCGGCTTATAAACGAGTATATATGGTATTGAGAAGAAATATGAGGAAGTACTTTAGTTCTAACCCCTTTTCCACAGAAGGTAAATACATCATTCACTAGAACGTGCATCTAGAAAGTTACATTGATCTTAGCTCATTGTGTGTCCAAACATTAAGTGCCTGTCTGGGCCTCTTTCTTCTATTCATCAGCAAATGGTTAGATGGGATCAGCTGTGTAGGCAAGCCAGCCATGAGGGTCCCCACCAGGCTCCTGGATGAAGAAGGACCATGTGAGGGGCACACTTATCTGCCACCTGAAGCTTCATTCTGGGTGGAAGGCCAGGGAATAGGGTCTACCATCCACCCTCCCACATATCCACTGGATTTCCTGTCCAAGGACCACTGCTAAAGATTCATGCCTTTTCCTAAAGAACTATGTACACCGGCTTGTCAATGTCAAACACACAACTCAAGCTAGCTTGTTTTTTTTTGTTTTTTGTTTTGTTTTTTTAAGAAGGGAATGTGCTGGCTCGGGTTCTTGGAATATTAAGAAGATGATAGTGCTTTGAAATACATCGGGGTCATATGTCAACTCTGTAGAATAATCACTATGGTTGGGGACAAGCAGTAATTGCATAGACTAGACTTGGGTCACAATCCCACTCCTAGCCCCTGTATTATCTACACGGACAGACATGAGGCATGGGGAAGTTGGCCAAAATATGAAGTTTGATTTCGGGCTTAGGTGGAGAACAAATGTTTTGAGAATGATGAGGGCAATAAATGTACAAATATGCTTTACACAATTAATGTATGTATGGATTATGATAAGAGTTGTATGAGCCCCTAATAAAATGATTAAAAAAATAAGTTTGGTTTCTGGACAAATTAAACGCAGGTAGATACAAGGCTAGCAATCGCCAAAGTTTCATGTTCATTAAGTAGATCAGGCCTGGTAGTACAGGGATGACCTAGGGGAAGCAAAAGAGCTGACGGTGGGATCATTAGCACTGGCTGTCAACGGAAAGATCCAAGGTGATTCAACAGAACAAAGACGATTCTGGACCTTTAGTAAAATCGTAGCTAAACAATGCAGTCCTTCTCTCTGCTCCCCCCAGGTCTGAACGGTTAGCTTTTCAAGCTGAGCAGCACCCCACAATCCGGGGCCTGCTGTTGTTTTATTGTTAGCAAAAGGCTGCATACCAACCCGACTTCGTGTCTATTAATAAAGAAGTAATAAATCACAATTGTTACCAGCAAGAATAAACTTTTAGAGGAATAACATAGGGATCATCATAAGTGACTTCAGGCTTATAAATAAAACTTACAAAATATTTTAAACTAAACTTTTTTGTGTATGTTTTAAGTTTTATTTATTTATAACAGTTTTAATGTCATATAATTCACAGATCAGGCAATTCAATCTTTCAATCATATTCTCAAAAGTTGTACAATCATCAGCACAATCAATTTCAGAACATTTTCCTCTCTCTTGTGTTCACTGTGTTCGGGTGTCTCCCCACCCTCCCCCGTTTTACCCCCGAGACACCAGCAATCCAGCTACTGTCTCTGTAGACTGACTTTGCCTGGATTACATATACCAAAAAACATACCAAAAAGAAGAAGAAGAAAATAACAAAGTAAAACATAAAAAAAACTTCACTTAAAGAGAAAGCAGAAAATACTAAACTCTAGAACAAATTTAAAAAGAGTCAAAAGGGAGAGCCAATGATAGGGTGCTATGTTTAACCTAACTACATCTGCAACGACACGCCTTGCAGTGCATTGTGCATGATACTAGGATATTCACATCCGTAGTCTGTGACCAGAGGAATTCCCTGGAGGCTTAATCCACGTGTAGTTCCCCTGCACCTTTCCTTTCTTTCTTTCTTTCTTTCTTTCTTTCTTTCTTTCTTTCTTTCTTTCTTACTGGAAACAACTTCAAAAGGGTTCAAATTGGAGCTCATATGGTAAGGTATTACGTTTTAACCCAGCTACATCTGCCATAATTAACTTTGCAATACTGTCTGTCTGAGAACAAGGCTGCTCACCGCATCTCTCAACTATGGTCAGAGGGATTCACCGGAGATGTAATCCATGTGGGGACTCTGAAAATGCATTTGGAGCTTCCATTGTCACCCATGGCCTTCTGCAACCCAAGTGTTCCCAATTTAAGTTCCGGTACTATTCCCTTCTTCAGAGTTGGATTCCATTATTTACAATCCTTGGGTCACACAAACTGGTGTGCTTCTTCCGCGTGGACTTAGTTGACCCCTTACGTAGATGGCTGCTTGTTTGAAGACCAGCCTTTAATACCACAGATTCTATTCTTTGTGATAGCCGGGCACCATCTAGTTTCTTCATTATACTTTGCTATAGCACTGATGTCTTCAGCGATCTCTTCATGAGGTCACACATCAAACAGGGCCCTGCCGTAGGAACTCTGTCAATGAGGCTAGAATTAAGTTTGAGTCCAAAATCTACTCATTTATTTAAACTAGGGTGTGTCAATCTGGCTTCTACAAAGAAGCAGAACCAGTGACACATGTGTATACAAACAAAACACTTGTAACGAGAACGTGGCTCGCACAGCTGGGGAAGTGGATGAGTCCAGCCTAGTTCAAGACTGTGAGTAATGGTAAGCTGGACGCTTTCTTGGCTTCTGGCGCTACTAGGGATGATGAACCAAGGAGCAGGAAGATGAACAGGAAACAGGAAGATCACAGGCTCGGGAGGCAGAGACAAATGAATCCAAGGTTGGCAGGCAATAGGGCAAGTCACTGGCTCAAATCCAAAGAACTGAAGGTCAATGAGGCAGTTGTAGGACCAAGGGCAGCAAGAAGAGACAGGCCTTTCCAGTGTCTGCTTCAACAGGAGTAGACTACATCCCCAAGGATAAACTTCTTTCCATGGCATCAGGGAGATTGAGCGACTCCTTAATCCTCTTACAACTGCTTCTGCCCACAGCACAACCCATCATGCGGCTGATTGCACTGTTAGGTCACATCATGGGGAATTACTAGGGCCCAGATGGCAAGTCACAGAGTGGTTTGACCCAGCAAGGTGGACACAAAGCCTAAGTATCACACTAAGAGTTATAGTTTTTAAAATATTTCCACATGTATCCTCACATTCAATCCGCACCAGAACTGGGTGATACTTATAAGATTGCAGGTTAAAACTTTGCCATTTGTGAACGGTGGAGCTAGTTTTCTGATGTCCACCTCAGTCCTCTTCGATGGTTACTTTTTGACTAACTCTGTGGTTAGACCATCATACAGTGAAATGCAGCCTAGTTCATTTTTATCCATTCAATCATCAAAGTGATTTTGGTTATTAACTATTTTGTATAGCCTGCGTTTCTGTTGTTGAGTCGGTTCAATGCATAACATCCCTGCGCACTACAGAAGGAAATGCTCCACAGCCATCCTCACAATCGTTACTACACTAGAGCCCTTTGTTGCAGCCGCTGTGTCCATCCATCCCATTCCTCTTTTGCTAGTGCACATCTACTTTACCATGCATGATGTCCTTCTCTGGGGACCAGGCTCTCCAGACCACATGGCCGCACTACGGAAGAGGAGCCCTCTCCATCCTTACCTCTAAGGAGCACTCAGGCCATACTTCTTACAAGACAGTTTCCTTTGTCCTTTCAGCAGCCATGGTACTGTCAACATTCTTTGCCAGTACCACAATTCAAACACATCCATTCTTCTTTGGTCTCCCTCATTCAGTGTCCTACTTGCACATGCATATGAGGCAATGGAACATTCTGTGGCTTGTGTTAGACGCGACGTGGTCCTCACAGTGACACCCTGCTTCTCAACGCTCTAAAGCGGTCTTGTGCGACAGAGTCTACCCAGCGCCAGGTCCCCTTCCATGACAATAACAACTCGCATTTGTTGAATGCTACCACTGGCAAAACCCACGACGCGCGAGGTTAAGACTTCTTTTGCGACCACTTGCAGATGAAGAAACTGAGGCTGACAGTCCCTTAATCAATAAAATCCAGAACAAGAATCCAATCGAGGTTTGTCTGATCCAGACCCCAGCCTCCCCCTTGCTCCTTCCTCCAGGTGTGGTCCATCCACTAGCAGATCGCTCCCAGTGCTACTGATGATCCATAGCACGAGACAAAATCTCACCTCTCCATGGAAGAAGCACACCAGCCTGTGCGATCACGAGGTGTCGAAGGGATCAGGTATAAGGCATCATCAGAAAAAAAAAATCTTACCATAGTGAATGAAGGGAGCAGTGCAGAGTGGACCCTCAAAGCCCATTTGTCGGCCACTGGAAATCCCCTTGCAGGGGTCTAGGGGAGGAGTTGAGTCAGTCAGGGTGCGGCGTAGCACTGAAGAAGAATACAGCTTTCCTCCAGTTCCTAAATGCTTTCTCCTCCCCCCCCCACCCCCCAGCTATCATGATCTGAATTCTGCCTTGCAGGACTGGATAGGGCAGAGGTTGTACACTGGTGCATGTAGGAGCTGGAGGCACAGGGAATCCAGGGAGGATGATCCCTTCAGGACCAGGGGTGTGAGGGGTGACACTGGGAGGGTAGAGGGTGAGTGGGTTGGAAAGAGGGAACCGATTACAAGGATCTACATGTGACCTCCTCCCTGGGGGATGGACAACAGAAAATGGGGTGAAGGGAGACGTCAGACAGGGCAAGATATGACAAAATAATAATTTATAAATTATCAATGGCTCATGAGGGAGGGGGGAGTAGGGAGGGAGGGGGAAAAAAAGAGGACCTGATGCAAAGGGCTTACGTGGAGAGCAAATGCTTTGAAAATGATGAGGGCAAAGAATTACAGATGTGCTTTATGCAATTGATGTATGTATGGATTGTGATAAGAGTCCCTAATAAAATGTTTTTTAATTTTAAATATCTATACCATTGAATTATATTATATGTCAATAAAATCGTTGAAACTGAAAAAAAAATCTTCATCTTTCTTGCTTCCAGAGAGGATCCTTGTACTTCTTCCAAGTTTGATTGGCTCACTCTTCCAGCAGCCTCCGGTAAACTTGATATTCTTCACCAAGACCAAAAGCATCCTTTCTCCGAAGACCTCTCTTATCCCTGGTGCACCTCTCTCATGCACGGGAAACACGTGACAATTACCGGGGCGTGGGTCAGGTCCACTGACCCTTTAGTCTTCAGAACACCTACGCCCTTTAACACCTCGAACGTGTCTGATGCGGCAGGTGTGCCTCATGCTGTTGGTCATTAGCTGATCCTGACAGCTGTTTCCATGGGTGCTGATCCTAGATTCAAGCACAATGAAATCTTTAACACGTCGCCATCGCTGATCCTTCCCCACTTACTGTGAGGTTATGGATTGGCCCAGTTCTGAGGGGTTTTGTCATCTTAGTTGAGATAGAATCCGTATTGAAGGTTGTAGTCTTTGACTTTCCACAGTAAGTACGCGCCAAGCCCTCTTCACACTCACTCACCACAATTGTGTCATCTGCATACCACGGGCTGTGAATGAGTTATCCGGATGCTGAATTCTTCATGTAGTCCCGTTTCTCAGTTTATGGGAACATACAGATTGAAGGATGATGAAAGGATGCAGTGATAATGGATACTATCTCTCATACCATTGGGCAAAAGGCAGGATTCAGAATTCAATGCCCATCTAAGTAGTAGTGTTTTGGGAAATGTCCCTATACCTGATTCAGCATATTTCCATACAGTTTAGTTTTTACTCGCTTTTTGTCATCTTCAAAGACGACCACAAGCATTAACCCTGGTTATGGAGCGAGATGTTTCTTTTTTGTGCTTAAATTCTAGCCTATTTTCAAGTTGAAAAACTTAAAATTTCCCAAAGCTTCAACATTTTCTTCACTCATAACTGAAAAGAGTAGAATTTTCCCCATCCCATCCCATCCCCCAAGAGTTTTATAAGGAATTTACTCTTAGCCTGATGCTTATTAAGTGGAGTTCTTTATTCTGACCAGCTTCTAATTTCCTGAAAATCAAAGCTTATGATGGTGAATGCCCTAACAAATCCTAATCTGGGATAATGAGCTAGATGTGGACAGGAGCAGATGGCCAGTACTCGAGGATGATAATGCCCATAGATTTGCCTCCACCCAATTAAGTATAGACATGATTATCTGAATATGTAGGCATTTCCCTTCAGTAAGTTTGCTAGACAAACAGTCTACATTTATTTTTATGTAATATTCTTTTAATAACAATGTCTATTAAAGATAGCTGTGGGAAGACTGTACTGCTTATTTCATGGATAAATGGAAAAGGAGTGTCATTTAAGGATTCTGTTTCCAGTTTAACGTTATGGGCTCTTAAGGAAGTTTATGGGTGGTGTCACATTATTAGTGGGAACTTGCCTGAAATGAAATCAAGCCCAGGAATTGCATTATGCTTAGTATTTGAAGGGCCTCTTATGGCATTGAAAAGTTTAACTAAACACTAAGAATGTTCGTAGGATGTGATGGTGTACTCGGGCTGACCCAAAGTACTCAGTACGCTAGCTGATCACCCGATTTCACACCTATGTGAGCCTATCTCCCATCCCACCCTACAATGTGTTTTTTTTTGTTTTGTTTTTAATTGTAGATTTATTGTATTGGGTCAATATTTCAACCACAGGAGGAGTGAGGACGTGGATTTGCCGAATTATTTCCCTATAAATGCAAGCGAAAGAGGTCCCATATGTCACTCACCCCTTGTGAGGAGCTGAGTTGCCAGCTGAGCCACACGGAAGGTGGGGGAGTGGCGAGGCCAAGGGGCCCAAAGCAGGCCGGACCTGGACAGAAGGCACTGTGCTCACCCCACTGCCAGGTGGAAATGAGTCACCCCACCCAAAGGCTAGGCTTAGCATCCTTGTAATTTCTTTCATAATCCCAATGACCAAGATTAAAAGAAAGCAATAAAACATCAGATGTCTACTTGTGCTGTTTGAAGACATCCCCGTGCTTCACATCGGTGGCCTTGGCGCTTCCTTTGGCATCGCTGTTAGTGACACCAGGAAGAAATCCCCACTGTCAGGGAAGTTGGCTGTCTCCTCACCTACATGAGAGACCTGCATAACTCCATGGTGATTGCTGTCGAGATGAATTATGTGGCTCCTTCGTGCACTTTTTGATCGAACAGTGATAACTCACATAATGTATTACCCTGTGCCCCTTTCTAAGAGGGATCCGCTTCCTTTTTCTTTTTTTCTCTTCTTACAGAGCAGTAGGGAAGAAAAGACCTCAGAGAGGCATTTAAAGTGACATCACCACGCCGATCCCAATTTATTACAACCAGGAAGAAACAATTGCTAGGCCAGATGAAATACAACCAGGATAGAGCTCAGTGACAGCTCTTTCTGTTGTTTACAGCTGGTGTTAATTGGTCATCAGATTCTTCGGAAAGGGGGAGGAGACACTGCCCAAAATATAGTGGGTGGGATTTATTTTTAAATCTCAGTGAGAATGCGTTGGGTTGGGCGTACATTCATTCACGCCTTCCTTCTACACATACTGCGGCCCGCCCATCTGGAGCCTGTGTTATCGCCTGGTGATTGAGCCCGGAGCAGATGTGGCCATGGCCGCCGAGGGTCTGCAGTCCGTTAGGAGGACAGGGTGAGTAAGGCTCCACCAGTGCACTGCCCAGGGAATGATGGTTTGGAGCAGACTTGCAAGGGACTCCGGAAGCTGCTCCCAGGAAATCCTAAGCTAGCCGGAGAGTCAAGAAGATGCCCTACAGAAAGGATAGTGAAACTGACATCTAAAGGATGTGAAGATAGGGAGGGAACCCCTTTCAGCAGAGGACCGGCCACAGATGTTCCTCAGGCAGTCAGGGAAATTCAGAGCCATTGTGAGAAGCTCATCCACAGTGGCTGGCAGATAGACAGAAATAGGGAGAGTGGGACAAGGTGGGGCCTGCTGGTGCTCCCAGGGCGCTGCTCCATATTATATGGAGAACACAGCATGTCGACGGTCCTCCATCTCTCCGAGGAGACCTCGGGGCTTAGTGCATACAGAGTTGGGCTGCTGATCTCAAGGTGCGTAGTTCGAAACCACCAGCCACTCCTCTGGAAAAAGATGGGACTTTCTACTCCCAGAAAGAATTACAGTCTCAGAAACTCACAAGGGCAGTTCTACCCTGTCCTGCAGGGGTCACTGTGAGTTGGCGTAGACTTGGATAGCAGTGAGTTTGGTTTTTTGAATGGACCTATGTAAAGGTGCCCTGGTGGCATACTGGCTTATGCATTGGGCTACTAACCGCAAGGTCAGCAGTGTGAACTCACCAGCAGCTTCATGGGAAACAGATGAGGCTGTCTGCTTCCTTAAAGATTCAGAGCCTCGGAAACCCTATAGAGGGTCGCTATGCGTCCGAATCAACTCCATGGCGGGGGGTTCATTTATCTGTTTAAGTCAAGTCCCCACATGAATAACACATCAGGAACAAAAGAGGATTGTATTAATAAGGTCCCATTACAGTAGGACTCTAGAGGAATGGAAGATCTTTACATTGGTTATCATAGATTTATCATATAGGAGGAATAGATGAGACCTCTATCAGAGTTGTCGTATGCCACTGACCTAATTTTGACTCGCAATGGCCCATTTGGCAGAGTAGAACTGCCCCAGGGGGGCGGTGTGGTGCAGTGGTTAACACCCAGCTGCTCACTGAGAGAGGGGCAACTCAACTACCCGGGGCGCCGCTCCTCCGTAGGAAGATGGGACTGGCTGTTTCTGTAAAGACTGATAGCTCTGGAAACCCGACGGGGAAGTCGGAGTCTGCCTGAGGGACGACTCTGACTCAGCTCAATAGGCAGGAGTTGTTTGTCACTGTTACAGGACCAGATCACCAGGTTTACCTCCCCATGCCAGGCCAGGTGGATTAGATCTGGCCACCTCTCACTTTGCAGGAAAGTGCCTACGCACTGCACCACCAGGGACCTGAAGAGATAGAGGGTCATGTAGAGCATTTAAACAACTGTATTTATATTGAGAATTATGTTCTTGAACTGTTCTTATTTAAACGGTAGTTTAAATAAGAGTAATACATGGCCACGCCCCTAGCCAGCTCCCTATTACACTTTGAAGACACCTTCTATGCATGCCCCAAAACAGTCCCTCTCCCTTATCTTTATGTATCCTTCTTCCACGTGAGTCCATATTACTAAGCTGCTTGTTGTGTGGCTGTGCATGTTTCTCTGAATTTTATATGAATGAAATTATACTCTCTCTTTTTTATGACGCTCTCCCTTTTCTTGTACAAAATATGTTGTGATTCACCCATGTTGAGATGCAAACATTTCCTTCTCGCGGCAGTAGAATGGAACCTCAATTGATAGCTAAGCCTCAATTATTCATGGTGGGGGGCGGGGGGGAGGATGAATTTGGAAAATCCAGAGGCAATCCCCAAATGTCACTTTATTCCTTGATCTCTCCGACTTCCTTCATTCACAAGCAGCAATGGAGCTGGTAATGAATGATAATTTGCCAAATAATACCTGATGTTTGCAAGAGCCCTTGTGCTTTTCCATCATGCAAGCACCTCATTACAGTTAATGCCCATCACAGGTAGAGAAGATAGGTCTGCCCCAATGTTCCAGTTGGGTAGGTGAGGGAATTGAGGTTTAGAGAGATTAGGTGGCTTCGCTAGGACCCCTTTCTCTGTAGGAAAGGTACAAAAGCCAACATGTTTCCTCTGCTCTGCACTTGGCAAATAATGGGGAATGGGAAACGAGAAGCGAAGAGAGGGCTGGAAAGATTTTAAATTCTCATGAACAGCTTTTCCCGATGTTTCATCAACAGCACACCCTGATTTAACTTCTGACCCTTGCCTAATGAGGTGCTTGCATGATGGAAAGCACAAGGGCTCTTGCAAACATCAGGTATTATCTGGCAAATTATCATTCATTACCAGCTCCATTGCTGCTTGTGAATGAAGGAAATCGGAGAGATCAAGGAATAAAGTGACATTTGGGGATTGCCTCTGGATTTTCCAAATTCATCCTCCTAACAACTTTGCAGAAAGGTGGCGTCGCCAACCGCGACACAGGCCACATGAAAAGCCAAGGTCGGAACCTGCTTACTGTAACTTTGCAGATGAACTTGGATCTGCCACAAAGACCTTACGCTTTAAAGTGTTCAGAGCGCTTCCCGACTCTGCTTTCATTCATTCTGTTCTCAGCGGCACCCACAGGTAGCACGGACTCCACGGTGAACCTGGACTTGGCAGGAATTGATGGTAGCTCCGTGAGAACACAAGCCTTTTCGGAACAGAGGTTTCCTTACTCCTGGCGCAGTGTTCTCCTTTTCAGCAGACCTGGCAGGAGAAAGATGGGGCTTTCTACTCCCGTGAAGAGTTACCATCTAAGAAATCCACAGAAGCAACTCTACCCCGCAGAGGGGTCTGTATGAGTTGGAAATGATTCGATGGCAGTGAGTTTGGATTTGACTTTGATTTATACCTGAGAGATGAGTTAGGGAGATCCTGGATCTGCATGATTCAACCACAGAGCTCAGCCCCGAGCTTCTTGGAGGCTTTCTCCTTGTAGAAGGTGAATTTCCCAGCCTGGGCCTGAAGTCCTGGGGCTGTATCACAATGAGGGTACCTTGAGGGGACTTGGAGATGCTGTGAAAAGGAGCCGTGCCCATCTGAAACACCCACTTTATGTTCCCTGTAATTTAACCGCCCCCCCCCCCAAATCCTGTGTTTTGAAATATTTTCTGAAAGAAGGCACGTGTAGATCTTAAAGCCTTGCTGTCATTTGGTGCCATCGAATTGACTCCAAATCGTAGTGGCCCTGTGTACCAGAGGACGAAACATTGCTTGATCTTGAACCATCCCCACAGCTGTTGTTAGGTTTCAGCCCATTGTTGCCGCCCCTGTGCCGATCCATCTGCCCAAGTCTTCTTCTTTTTGATTGGTCCACTCCTTTACTAAGCATGGTGTCCTTTTCCAGGGACTGGAAATATGTTATCTCCTGATAGCACGCCCTAAGGGAGTGAGACAAAGTCGCATCATTCTCCCTTCTAAGGAGCACTCTTGCTGTACTTCCTCCAAGAGAGGTCTACTTATTCTTCTGGCAGCCCACGGGATAGTCAATATTTTTTGTGATCAACATCATAATTCAATGCATCAATTCTTCTCAATGCAATCATGACCCAATTTTGCTTAAATGGATGCATCGTTTAATTTCAACTTTAAAACAGCTCCTGGATCTTTTTCGGGATTTCGAAGAAGTGTTCTTCGCTCAGGTCCCTGAGAACGCCAGGTCCTTGGGCATTAGAAGAGTTTGAATTCATTGCTTGAATTACTCCAGAGAGACCCTGAGGACCCCTAACCTATACTGATTTGTAATTTAGCTGAGACAAATTTGATTAAAGTGAGCTGCCAGGTTGGAAAGGAGACACCAAGATACTTTGGCTGCTGAATAACCCAGTCAACTCCTCCCAATCTGAGTCTTGAAGCAGCTTTATTCTCTCTTCATTTTCAACACAAATTATGAGAGATATTGTATGATAACGTGGTATTTGTTCAGGAATTGGCAAAGGTCTTAAGGGTTCTTCTCAAATGCCAGGGGTCCACTCAAGTCATCCACGACATGTTTTTCTTTTCAGTTAGTGAAAAAAGCAGAATACAACATATGTACTATGTACACACACATATTTACATACATAGTATAGCATATGAAATACATTGCAACAAGCTTTCAGATATGAAAGAAATTGTATCTAGGAGGGACACTTAAAGCAGTGGTTCTTAGGGAAGTTTTGGCAATCTCTGGGGACATTTTTCATTGTCGCAGTTGGGATGGGGTCGGGGATGCTGCTGCATCTAGTGGACAGAGACCAGAGGCGCTGCTGAACTCTCCCCAATGCCCAAAGCAGCCCCTGCCACAGAGAGCTATCTGTCCCAAATCATAATAGGACCAGAGTGAAAAACCCAGAATTAGCAGGATCTCTTTGCTGTTACTCCCAATTGTTAATGACGTTTCTATAATATGCATGCTGCTTCGTAAGGGTACTCACTGGAACTAGGCTTCCTTTTTTGTTTCTCTTGTAAGATTGTCCTGGGAAATCCATAATCACCCTTACTCTCTGGAGCATTTCCTTTATGATTTAAGTCACAGCCTCAGCTCATATCAGGCCTGATAAAACAAAAACAAAATGTGAGCCTTCTGCAGTTTTTGGCGAGTCTACGGTTAAGGGCATACACACAATTACTAAATTTTCGTGGTGCAAAGATGCTCTCAAAATCAATCTTTCTCAGGCCTCAGGGCCAGGAAAAACTGATCATCCTTGGTGAACTATGACTTTTTATATTATTATGTGGGGAAACCAAGTGTCTTGGTTACTAAGAAATGCAGTGCTAAGTTTTTGTTCCCATCCCCTTACCCCCATCATCTTTCGTTTTTGATTCTTCCTGCCTCCACCTCGCTTATTTTGGACATGTTTTCAGGAGAGGTCAGGCCCTGGGGAAAGTAGACAGGAGGAAAAAGAACCAGACTCTCAATGAAATGGACTGAGGCAGGCACGAAAACCATGGGCTCAAACCAAACACCTGCGAGGATGGCCCAGGACCGCACAGTGCTGGGCTCTGTTGTGCACAGGGTCACTGCGAGTCGGAACTGGCTCCGCAGCCCCAAACAATGGTGGCTCCTTCTCACGCTCTTGCCACTTCCCTGCCCACACCCAGCACACTGCTTTAGAATTAACTGATGAATCCACTAACGGAAACGGTCTCCTCCTCCTCCCTCTGTTTCTTTCCCTTCCATTAATTAGTTGTGCTCGCCAGAAGAACAACAACAAAGTCCGCGCCGCTGAATCCATTCTGAGCCATAAGGACCCCGTAGAACAGGGTAGATCTGCCCCCTTTAGGTTTCTGAGACATGAAATCTTGAAATCAGAAAGCCACTGGCAAGTTCAAATCACTGTGTTCGTCTGGGTACTTTAGAGAAACAAATCCACAGAAACTCATGTATAAGAGAGTTTTATGTAAAGGTTAAGTGCGCATCAAGAAAACATCCCAACCCAGTGCTGCCCAAGCCCACAAGTCCAACATTAACCCATTAACCCATATGTCCAACACCAATTCACAAAGTCCTCCTCCATCTCACAAAACAGAGGCAATGATGCCGACTGCAGGAGGAAAGCCGAGTCAGTGAATGCGTAAGCATCTCAGCGCTGGCAGGGGTCTCCACACGGCTGCTCCAGCACCCAGGGCTGCATCAGGGTAGATCCATGTGGCTTCTCCTTGGGGATGTCTTGCAGGAAGTGAGTCTTGCAAGGTAAAGCAGGGAACTGGCTAAGGCAGCTGCAGCCTGGTGTGACCATCACAAAGCAAGAGACCTGAGAACTCAAAAGGTAAGGCTCACAGAGCCATTTCTCCCTCTGCCCTTCAATTAAGCCCACATGTGTTTATCAGCCAGGTTGGCACAATAAACTTTAACTATCTCACAGGCGCTTCTCAGAACACCTTCGGTAGCAGCTTGATGCATAGGTTCCCATACCATCTGGGAGCCACTGGACCCCGATAGGTACCTTTATTTTTATGTTCTATGTCATACTTCAGCGTCATTTTTCATGTAACTTACTGCAGTTTTCAGTTTGCATTATCTGATGGTTCTGTTGGAGCTTCTGCTGACTTTTGCTTTCTTTCTTTCTTTTTTTTCCACCATGGCTTGTTGCCTTGAGTGCTTTGCAGTTTTTGTTTGTGAGCTTATCTTCAGTGGAGATTAATTTGGATGATTTTATTTTAATTTTCTGTTTTTCTCCCACACACCATTGTTAGATGCGGAGTGAGTCATACATTCCATTTCGAAAAGTAATTAGTTGTATTTTCAAAATATGTATGTATGCTCTTACTTCACATGAAAATTTAATGTAACAGCAGTATGAAAATTATTTGAAATTCTTTATCCCATCATTCTGTAAATATTTATGGAATAAACATGCTGCTGTGTGTATCTGGGAAAGGTGAAGTCCCAACATGTAGAATGTTAAAATACGAACGATCGGTCTATGATTTGAATATAAAACGTCTGTCCTAAAATGACTACATTGCTTGTCTTCAGATTCCCATGACAACCTTTTCAAAGGCTGCTTTGAGACATAATGGGGTTTGTTGCCCTTGACTGGGCAGTTGCTTGTCTCCTAAGGAGGGGAGAGTGATTCTGGGGGTACATGAGCCTTCTCTGCCACGAAGAGCTTGACTTCCGAGGGAAAGGTCCTTCTCCGTGTGTTCTTGCCTGGTCTTCCCCACCCCAGCCTTCACTTCCCACCTCCCACCTCCCACCTCTCACCTCACTCACTCACTCACTCACTCGCAGCTTCTTTACAGGTAGTTCTGGGAGCTGGAAAATACCCATGTGGAAGGAGCCCTAGTAGTCTAGTGGGCTGCACACTGGACTGCTAACCGCACAAACTCCGGTTCCTCCACAGGAGGAAGATGCGGCTTTCTACTCCCGTAAAGATGGACCGACCATCCTGGGGACTCCCGAGAGCTCTCTATCCTGTCCTGTGGGGTGGGTGGCTGGGAATCCGCTTGAGGGTGGTAAGGTTGGAGAGGTCGGCCCACCGCGTGTTAAAGGTGCCGGTCCTTTGCTGATCACGGATAATGGGTAATACGCTAAGCTTTGTTCCACCCGCAGAGATTCATGAGGAAGTTAGCTTGAGGGAGGCAAGGATCCTGGCTGTTTGTTCACCATGGCATTGGCACTGTGTAAAGACTGCCTGCCACAAAAGAGCGGCTCATCAATATTTTCTGAGCAAATGAATGATTCAAGAAATGCATATGTTTCTCTACCCTCTTTCTCACTTGGAGTCGAAAAAGCTACGCTGCTAGGCTTGGTTTCCCACCTGCTCCACCGACGAGGACGCCAAATTGTCCCTCTTGGCCCAGTCACCGTTCCGTTCCTCACAACTCTGCTGGTTCTGCTCCACTCTGCGCTCTCGTTTCCTGCCCTCGGTATCTGTGTCCAGACCTCCTACTCCGTCGCCTCGGAGCCTCTGCGATGGCCCCTAATGGGACGCTGGAGTCCATGTAGGAGAGCATGGCCTGCAAACCTCGGTTGGCATCTCTAACTTAAGTAGGAACTTTTGGTGGGCAAAACAACACCCTCTCCCAAGACTGGAGCATCTTCTTTCTGCTTGACGGGATCTGACAGGTTGAGCCAGTCAACTTGAGGCATAACGATGCTTTTCCAGTTCCCACCCTCCACTCCCCAAGGCAGCTGTTTGACACCCCCTTGCACTGTCTCCTGCCCCTGAGGCTCCAGCTGCTTCTCCTCGGGCAGATTCCCTGGCCTCTGCCCTTTATGCCCAGTCTGACCATTAGAGAGTGGGCTTTGGCATTCCTGAAGTGTTCTTCTCATTCCTTAAGCCTGAGCCCGGGCACGCTGTCTTGAGACTGCAGGGGGCTGCTCAGTACACTGCGTTCTAACGCTTCCACAGACCATTGCATAGGAGCACCTGCCCAACTCAAGCTACTTCTCACAACGTTTGCGGGGTAGGAAAGCATGGCGTCTCTTGATAGTCAAGGAAGAGGGCATAGGAAAAGCATGCGTCCATGCCTGGTGCCCATTAGGGGCTCTAGCTGTGCTCTCTGTTTCTCTTTCATCTTCATGTGATAAACCTGCTTCTCTGCACCTTGGTCCACAGGCAGAAAGAAGCCAGCCTGTGCCTAGTGACTGGGTACAGCTTCAGCCACCCAGAGCATGGTTCCCCAAGCGTTGACCCACAGTCATTAGGAAAGAGACTCGGTGACTTACCTTGGATCATTCATTCCCTCTACAAACACTTTGATCCAAACCACTGGCAATGAGGACAAAGCAGGGAAAGAGAAATCGGCGCTCTCCCCATGTAACTTACATTCTAGGGGGGCAGACAGACAAGAAACGTGTAACACGTGAATACGTGTGTCCATTTCAGATGGCAGGGATGCCGTGAAAACGGGCTCCCAGGCTTCCTACTGCAATGAGCATAATGCACCCTGGCTCCCGCTCTGTGCCTCTGGATCCAGTGCCGTGTTTTATAGAGACTCCCCCTTCCTGATGGGCAGTGTGTGAAGATGACACCCATGAGTCCACACCCTTGTGGGAACCTCTTCCTTGGGGAGCAGGGAGTACTGTGGCCTGTTTCTAGCCGATAGAATATGGCAATGGGAAGGGGATTTTGTACATGTAATGACCTTCCCAAGTCAGTTGACTCTGAGTCCATCCAAAGAGAGATTTTCTTGGTTGGCTCTGACTTAATCAGGCAAACGTTCTTAAAAGAGAAGACCCTTCATGCTGGAGAGGGTGTCTTGCTGGCCTTGTGCTGGGAGAGGACCTAGCATGGGCCACATGAGAAGGGACCGCAGGGGCCTCTGGCATTAGAATATGGGCATTTCGGGACAACAGTGACAAGGTTGAGATTGTTGGTTGAACTTGAAACAGGACCCTGAGGTCCAGAGAGAAACACCAACCAGTCAAGACTTGGCCTCCTTTTGACACATCTGAGCAGTGCACCCAGCTAAACCATGCCGACTCTGGGTCCACTGAAACAGAGGTCATAAGTGTACATTGTTTGAAGCCATGAGGGTGTGGTCATTCGTTATGTGGGAGCATAAAGTGGTTACCTCTTGTAAAACCAACCAAACCAAAAACTCAGCGCCATCAAGTCTTAGCGACACTAAAGGACAACGGAAAACTGACCCCGTGAGTTTCTGAGACTATAACTCTGTCCAGGAGTAGAAAGCCTCGCCTTTCTCCCATGGAAGTGGCTGTTGCTTTCGAACCACTGACCTTGCAGTTAGCAGCCCAGTGCCTAACCACTATGCCATCAAGCCTTGGGCATTTGGCAAAAGCTTGTACTTCTGCAGCAAGGTCTCATTCCCTGGAGAAACAAGTCCCCTCCTGTCCCGGTTTCCAGGTTCAAAACTGGATGAACCTGGATAGAAATGCTGTGAGCCCAGTAGGGGCCGAAAGAGTGTCTGTACCACAAGGGTTGAGAAATAAGCCAGTGTGGGCCAGTGGGTGGTGAAAATGCCCAACGTGCTTGACTACCAGATAGGTTGGGGGAGCTAGTCCACACAGAAGAGCTCTGCAGAAAGGGCTGGTGATGAAGGTACCTGTCATCCAAAAGCCTCTGCAGCCGCGCCTGGGGTCCCCGGGAGTCTGAATCTCCTTGGCAACAGTGTTTTTGTTTGGTTGATGAAAATGTGAGGCAGGACACACAAGGATTCATTCTCTCCCGGGCAGTGTGTCAGGGAGGGAGCTCACACTCAAGTGAGGATCGGGCATCAGGATGCTTCTTGGAAGTCCAGGGAAAGCACCGTCTATAAAATTCGAGGTTAAATTATGTTTTATTCAGTACTTAACACATGCTGCTCCACTCTCTCGTGGCTCACATTTTCCCTCACAGGAAGTCTGCAATCATTTTTATTGCCGATTTCTGTATATATTCACTTTGGCTCCTTTATATATTTTTTCTCTTTAGCCCTTGCTGCTCTTAAACAAATTGATTATCATGGTTTAGTTTATCCATGTGTTATGTTTTGGGTGCAGAGATTTATTGAGTTACTTGGATCTAAGAGTTTATAAGTTGCACCAAATTTGGGGAATTCTCACCCTTTATTTCTTCACATATTTTGTTTTCAAACGCTGACACCACCCTTCAGAGATTCTAGATATATTTGATTAAGCTGCTTGAAATTCTTCCTTAGCTCGATGCTCCTTTCGCCCTGTTTCATCTTCAATAGACTCTGTTACTCTGTCTTCACATTTTCTTTGGCAATGTTTAATCCATTGTTAATCTCATCCAATATATTTTTCTCTCAGGCACTCTTATTTTCATCTATGGAAATATATATGTATGAGAGAGAGAGAGACATGTCTTCTGTGTGTCTCCTTACTGTCTGTTTTTCTCTACCTCCCTGAACCTATGGAATTCAGTTACATTGACTATCTTAATCCTTCTCTATATTTATTCTGTCATCTGTATCATTTCTGGCTGATTTCCATTGGTTTTTCTCTTGATTTATGGCTGTGGTATTCTGACTCTTTGCATGCCTAGTATTTGGTATCGGCTGTTGGGCATTGTGTAGCATAGTGAGTTACGAGTTGGGGTGCTAACTGCAAGATCAACAGTTCAAACCCACCAGCTGATCTGCGGGAAAAAGATGGTTCTAAAGGTTAACAACCTCAGAAACCCAAAGGGACAGTGCGTCTCTGCCCTTCGAGTCAGCTCACTCCTTGGCAGTGGAATAGACATTCTTGAGCTTGGTTCTGAGGCAAGTTGAAGCTTTCAAGCCTTCCTTTCTAAGGCTGCGAGGCAGTGCCAGAGCTTCTGATAGGACACATGTTGCCCCAAGATTGACATGATAAAGGAGCCCTGGTCACAATGTCAGGTAAATGTGGAGCAGCAAACTCCAAGACTGGCGGGGGGTGAGAGGGTGGGGAGAGGAGGCTGTCTGCTCCTGGAGACATTTACAGCTTTGGAAACCCAAAGGGACACTTCCTCTCTGTCCTATAGGGTCACTAGAATCAGAGTCAACTAGGTGACTGCAAGATATGGCAGCAATAAGGAGCCCTATTGGCATGGTGTGTCAGGCGTTAAGCGGGTCAGCACAATGTTGGTGGTTCAAACCCACCAGCTGCTGCCTGGGGGCAAAATGAGGCTGTCTGCTTCTGTAAATATGTACAATCTCAGAAAGCCTATGGAGAGTTCTACTCTGTCCCAAAGGCATCTTCTGAGTCAGAATCAACTCAATGGCAGTGGATTCCAAGGCTCCGGCGAATTTTTTTTTTTTTTTAACTGAAGCAGTAACCTCTGAATACGGCCCAGGCGCACGGAGGATTCTCTACCGCAGCTGGGGGAATACGTGCTGTGACTCCCCTGTGATTCTCCACAAGTTGATAGCATTGATTCTTTGAGTGGTCTTTCCTCAGCGATTTCTTTACACCGTCGTACCTGCCAGGCGTGTTTATACTCCGCAGATGTCTTTCTGTGTGGGCGCCTTTTTCCTTGTTCTCTGCCCAGTGAATCTTAGCCTCCTTGAAGTCCCCACACCAATCTCCTCCACTCGGGAATACCGCCAGGCTCAGCCTGGCTTTGCCCGTCTGCAGTAGCACTTGGAAACTATCTCCAGGAAGGCTGCTGGGACAATGGTATGAAATCGCCTCATTTGTGCCACCCTCCAGTGGTCAGTGCCCTGTGCTGCTTGGTATCCAATGTCCAAAAAAAATTCTGTCACATAACCTCCCTAGTTTTTTATTTGTTGGATGTGAGAAAGTAGCTAGTGTCCTTGTTGATCCCTAAAGGCTAGAAGCAAAAAACAAACAGACAAACAAACAACCCTGTGTTTCTATTAGTAGAGACCAAGGATTGGAAAACGTTTGAGGCCCAAGAGTCAATCCTGTCCCTCACAACTATTTAAAAATGTCTGATAGCCATAAATGTACTTTACAAATGAAATCACCATTATTTGAATAATAGCCTTTAAAAATTTTATAACGGGCCACCCTGTTAGTTTCATTTGCATTTTCAAGTTTACTTGAGAGCGGCATGTATGTACTGAAAGAGCCGAATATGGCTCACAAGACATAGTCAAAGATGAAAGCAGAGGCTCAAGACGCTTGCCAGTTCCTAGTGTGGACTAAGGCTGCTTTGACCTTTTTGGGGGAGTCTTCTAAGAAGCCTTCGTGGCATAGTGATTACATTAAACTGTGAACCACAAGGTCAGCAGTTCGAAACTACCAACTGCTCTGTGGGAGAAAGATGAGGCTTTCTACTCCTGTAAAGAGTTATAGTCTCAGAAATCCACAGGGGCAGTGCTCCCTGTCCTGGAGGGTCACTCTGAGTGACCCTCAATGGAAATGAGTTCAGTTTGGTTTTGGAAATTCTTCTAAGCCAAGTCTTAGTGAGTCTGCATTCTCAATGTGTGGGGCTATTTTGGTTGTTTTATTTTAAAATGCCTACGTAAGGCCGCCCTGATCTTTTGTTTGTGTGATGGATTCTTCTTCAACTTAAAATCAGATATTTATTCTGTTAAATTGCTTCATGTTACCTCTAATCCTTTTGAATATGGTTCCTGCCATCCATTCTATTGTGCCGCTTTCAGTTATGCAGTCAACAAATATTTATCAATGCCAATTAGGTCCCAGGCACTGTTCTAGATGCTGGGGATTCAAACCAAAGTTGTTGTTGTTGCTTTTCCCCTGGAGCTGACGTTTCTGGAGAACAGATACCCAAATGAATGGTTTTAAGGAGCAAACAGGCCAGCAATTAGGAATGTAACACAGAATAACCAGGGCAGGACAGGGGGGTGATTGCTGAACGTAGATTCATGGACTTTCTTTGTACAAGTCCTTGGTGGCACGCAAGTGAAAACAACTCTGCTTAGCTTAAGCAGAAAAGACATTTTTGCAGGGGTTTCGGGTAGAGACCTACATCGATATGTAGGTGCGGGAAACTGTCTTGGGTGGGACTCAAGGGAGACAAAGCAGAGCCAAGAGAAAGGAGCGTGGTGGACTGTTTCCCAGCTCAACCAGCCACTGCCACCACCACCACCACCCCATCATCGCTGCGATGAAGTGTGGCCACCTTACATACCCCACTGGACTCTCCGTGGTGTCAGAGCACCTGTGGAAGCTGTAGCTGTCCCAACCTCTGAGCAGCTCACAACCTCGGGGACCACTGGCTGCTTTTGAGTGTTCTTGTCCTTGTGGCCACAGGCAGGGAAGCAAATGCCTGCCCAGCATGATTGTCTCTAGGGGCTCCTGGATGTTCTGTTTGGAGATTAAATTGATAATAGGCATGTTCGGTAGTTGGGCAGAACAATAGCTAGTGTCTCCTCAACCTCTCTAGAAAGGTGACTTTTTTTTTTTTTAAGTAAAAGCCACAGAGGGTAATGGAGGGTTAGAAATGATCTTATCAGGAAGCCTTCCAAAATTGAAGTGATACTTAAATAATGAGAGATGACAGATAGGAAGATATGGAAGAAACACATTCGGGTCAAGAAAGTACCCAAAGTAGAGGCAGGGAGCAGAGCAGCGTTTTCTAAGAACACAAAGCCCCTGCACGGCTGGAACAGAGTACAAAGAGAATCAGCAGATCTGATTCAGAAACCAGGCATGTCGAAGCTGAAAGACCATGAGAAGAGATTTGGCTAGTTTGGGTTCTGTTATATATTTTTAAAATTCTTTTTAATTACCTGCATAATTTTATTTATCTTGTTGTGGCTGTTGGGAATATACCAAGCAAAATACATGCCAAGTCAGCATGTAGCCTTCAGTAACATGGATGTTAGTCTTCACAGTGTGCGACCAAGTTCACACTCCTTTCCTGAACGGCTGTCCTCACGGAAATGTATCTTCACCACGTATCTCCCCAACATTCCCATCCCTGGCTGCTGTTGCCCATTGATCTCACATCACTAGATCTTTGAAGAGTACCAAGCTCAAGGCAGATGTTTGGTTTGTTTTCTTTTTTTCTAGTTAAAATTATATTCTGACTTGAAGATGGCTTCAGGGGCTATTTGGGGGTAGGGTTTAAAGATTATCTCAGAGCAGCTGTTTCCAGGCTCTTACATAGCTGCCATATTCCCAGATAGGCTAGAATTTTTGAAATTCTGTTCTGCATTCCTCCCACTTTGATCCAAATTATTCTATGACTCTTTGATAAAAAGTGTTCAACAATGGTCATTGGGGACCCTCATGGTCTTCTGGTCTCATGGTGAAGAGAGCAGTGATTCAAGGAGGCCGCTAGCCACACATTCCACGATCCTCCTCCCAGACCTGCCCCTCCTCCTCCGGCCATTATTCCAGGTGAGTAGAGACCCAGCATTGAGCCATGGACGGATGCTTGTAAGTGTTTAAGACCCAACTACTATATAGTAGAACAGAGGCACTAAACAATTCACTTGGCTCCTCAGGAAACCACGACTCCATCCTATGAGGCTTTCATTATACATAGGCAGCTTTAGCACCTACTCATTTTTATTCATTATTATAAATATAGCTACCATACATATTTTGCCAATTACCTTTTTACAGGTATATCGCAATTTCAGCCATCGTCTGTGCAACCCAACCCTTAATCAATTAACTGTGATTTTTCCATCACTGTTAGCTCACCCTCCCTTTCTCCCTACCTCACACCCTTAGCAACCACTAATAAACTCTGTTTATCTCGGTTATACATTTATCTTGTCTTTTCAGATAAGTAAGGTTGTGCAATATTTATCCCTTTGCAAGCAGGTTTTCTTACTCAGAATAATCTCTTCCCTCCCCATCCATACAGCTGGGGCTTCATCTCTCCTCCTGACATAGTCCACTGTATGTGGGTCCCACATTTTGTTTGTCCACACTATGGATGGGCATTAGGTTGCTTCTACCACCTGAAGATGGTGAATAGTACTTCCATGAAGACTGGTGTACAAGCGTCTTGAGCCTCTGCTTTCATCTTTGACTATGTACATCACTACAAGTGGAACTGCCACCAACTGGGAGAGTCTCTTCAGAAAACCTATATCCCAGAGGGAATTAATAACCAAAACAGCCAGGAAATTTCAACAATTTTATAACAGAAAGACCCAACTATAAAATGGGTCTAGGAACTGAATACACATTTTGCCAAAGAAGACATTCAACTAGCCACCAAACCCACTGCCATCAAGTCAATTCTGACGCAGACTGACCCCGTAGAGTAGGCCTCCTGAGACGCTAACTCTTTGTGGGACCAGAGTGCCTCATCTTTATCCAATGGGGCAGCTGATGTCTTCAAAACGCTGACCATACCCAACAGCATCACACGAGCCATCCAAGAGAGCCCAATTACCATTTCGCTCCCACATTCCCTGGTGTCGTCGTGAGTTATGCATTGGTCTGCTACATGAAAGATCCGCAGTCCAAACCCACCAGTGGCTCTGCGGAAGGAAGACGAGGCTCTCTACTCCTGTGAAGAGTGACAGCCTCAGAAATCCACCCAGTTACTTCTATCTTGTCCTGCAGGATGGCTGTGAGTCAGAATTGCCTCAGTGGCAGTGACTGGGCTTTGTGGGTTTTCTTAAGCATTTGCATAACCGCAATTATGAAGATGGTGCAGGACTGGGTAGTGCTTAGTCATGTTGTACGTGGTCACTATGAGCTATAACCAAATTGAGAGCCCCTAACAATGACAACAACAGGATGATTTTTTAAAAATGTTTATGAAAAACAAAACAACAAACATTTAGGGACATTGGAATCTTTACTCATTACTGATGGGTATGCGAAATGGTATTGCTTTTGTGAAAGAGAATGTAGCAGTTCCCCAACTGCGCAGGCTAGTGTTATTACAGAGGGAAACCACTGAGAGTTTGGCGTTTTAGCGAGGGGAGTGATATGCCCTTCTTGGGCTTCATGACTTAACATTTCAAATATCTTTACACATAATGTATTGTGAGGGTACATATACACATAGACTGTGTGGAATACATTGTGTGTAAATTGATTAGAGCAGCATTAAAGGTGTGTTGGAGGGAACTATTTCAAACTCCATGCTTTTGATCATTTCCTTTCTGCGTATTCTCTTTAAATCATGTCTATATGACTATTTTAAAATATTTTTGCTACCATATAGTATCCATGTTTCCATGGTAGGGATGATGCTGAATTGGAAATTTTCTTCCACAAACTGTCTTTGGGGCGAACATTTAAGAGTGGGGAATCACAGGTCCCATGAGGACATATCTGAAGAAGTTACCTTGATTTATAATGCTCCCAGAGTCCACGAGGATCTTCGCTTCATGCAGTTAAATAGCTTTGTTGGTTGTGCAGATGGGATACGGTCAAGGCTGCTCTCAGAGTCATTTCTTTGATTCCCTTTCGTCGAGGTCACCAGGAAGCAGTAGGATGGGGGCCAAGGACACGCTGAGGGAAGGGAGAGAGGGCACGGTGCTCTGGACCCTCCTCCAGCCCTGGGATTAGGATAGCGTGGCCTCCCATGCCACCTGCTTCCTTCTGCCCATTTCCTGAGGGGCCTCACTGTTGCCTGCAGATGACTGTCAGGCAGTATCTCCTTCACTGCGGCTCCAACGGTGGCCACTCTGCAGTGAGTTCTCTGCCTCAGGACTCGGGTCTTGGTGTCTTCTGCCTTGTAAGACGGGTCGCTGCTTCTCCCTGTGTGCTGCCAGCGTCAGCATGCACCAGTCGGGGAGGATCTCCCTGCTTTCGTCTCCATCAGCCTACCACGCTTCTTAGGGGGCACAATTTTCTCTTGGAGATTCACAGTCATCCCTTCAGTCTGCAAATCATTTTCCAGTCAGAATCACTTCTAAATGGCACACGGTGGCTTACTCAAACTGGGTAAGGGGGTTGAGTGTGAGAAAGCGATTACTTACAAATGTGGGTGGAGTTCCAGGAAACTTAAATAGGATGACTTGCCTTCGAGTGCGAGGAGCGATGAGAACATGATGTTGCTTTGCCTCATACGGGGCCTGCGATAGTTAACGATTATTGTGCCAACCTGGCTGATAAACACATGTGGGCTGGATTGAAGGGCGGAGAGATAAATGGCTCGGTGAGCCTCACCTTTCTGGTTCTCGGGTCTCTTGCTTTGTGATGGTTGGACCAGGATGCAGCTGCCTTAGCCAGTTCCCTGCTTCAGCTGGCAAGGTTCACTTCCTGCAAGACATCCCTGAGCAAAAGCCACATGGACCTATCCCGATGCAGCCCTGGGTGCTGCAGCAGCCCTGTGGTGAACCCCGCCAGCATTGAGATGCTTACATGCTCACTGACTTCGCTTTCCTCCTGCAGTTGGTGTCATTGCATGTGTTTTGTGGGATGGAGGAGGACTTTGTCAGCGGTGTTGAACATATAGGCTAATGTTGGACCTATGGGCTTGGACAGCACTGGGTTGGGATGTTTTCTTGATGAGCACTTACCCTTTATATAAAACTCTCTTATACGTATGTGTTTCTGTGGATTTGTTTCTCTACTTTACCCAGACTAAACAGGGCCAAAGGAGAGAGTGGCTATAAGAACCCATGAGAGCAGATTGATGGAGAGGGCCATCCATGGCCATTAAGCCAAGAAGAAGGGGAGGGAATATATATCTTGAACTCATGCCCCCTGCCACAACCCAAGGTCATCAAGCAAGGGGCCTCTTAATAGCGTGAGGGTGATGGGGGGACACCATGACTGCATCCTTCCCCATGTGGATAAGAGTCCTGGGGACAAAGGATGGTACACATGTCTCACGGTGGAAGAAAGGCCAGGAAGGGATTGAGCTTGAAAGTCTCGGGACAAATTAGGTCAGTGGGGCTGCGAATGTTTGCAGTGGTGGACACAAGGGTAAACAGCATAGAACGGTCTAGTGCCAACTGCACTCTTCCAATGACGAGGAGAGGGCTGGGGAGAGGCTCTGTTTTCCTGACTGCACGATACTCAAGGTCTAATCTTTGACTCAACCAATAGAGGGATTGAGGGTAGGTCTTCTTTGTAGGTAACTTGATTTTTTTTCCTGCTGTGCTCACATCGTTCCTTGGCTTCCCAAGACCCACGACTGCCCCTGGAAAAAAGAACGTGATGGTGTTAAGGCTGTGGAGTTGATTCTGACCCTTGTCAACCCCACCTATGCAGCGTAGAACAGCTCCAGGGAGGTTCTTAAGGGTCCTGAAAGCAGATGGCTAGGCCTCCTGTCTACAGAGGCTCCTCTGGCTAAATTCCAGCCCTTTAGCTCGTCATCAAGGGATTAATTCCCAGGGTTCTCTTAATTAAAAAAAAAGAATGTGCATATCGTTTATTTAACTCTCAAGTATTGGGTCCCTAAGAGGTCATTTGTCTCATGTATTTTGGACATGTTGCTGCTGCTGTCAGGAGAGACCGGTCCCTGGAGAGGGCCATCTTGCCTGGTAAAGTAGAGAGGGTGCCAAAAAGAGGGGGCATGCGGCCAGGTGAATTGACACAGTGGCTACAGATCAGCTCCCGCTCAGGTCTAATGGTGACAATTGTGCAGGACCAGGTGGTTTTTTGTTCGGTTGGGCATGTAAGGTGGCTCTGGGTCAGAACCAGCCCAATGGCATCTAACAACGGCAGGTACTGGGTTGGCTGATGGGACAAGAAGGATGCCTGTTATGATTCTTTCCTTCAAACGGACTCCAGGCTAGTCTGGAAGATGGGCATATAGCATCAATGTACACCACCAAGTTGCCAGCAAAGCAAGGGAAACCTACAAGGATATGCTGGCTCATGACGGAAAAGCATCCAACAGTGGTGGCAGCTGTGAGGTCAGGACAGGTGCCCGGAGCAGGTGACCATCTCTTCTGCTGGTTGAGTTTGTTCCTAAAAGTCATCTGTCCATACGCAGAAAGACCTTCTGGTGGGTGGACGGTGAGACCCAGCTGAGACATGCAGGCTCTGCCAAGAGTGAACTATTGTCTCTGTGAATGTGCCTTGTAAAAACATCATGTTTTAATCTTCTGTGAAGTGTGATTTGTAGTCATCATGTTTTTTTCTGATAAACGTGAGCCCGTATTTTAGATCTCATAGATAGTGTTCTGTCATGTTTGATGTAAATCTTTTTCACAGTCTGATCTTTGATGCCTTTTAATTTAATGATGTTGGTTTGCATTGTATGGATGTTTGAAAATTTTTACTTATTCAAACCTGTCATTTGTCAGTCATTTCTGTTTTGAATGTTATGTTGCCTTAAAACTGAGAATGTCATCATTCCTCCACAGATCTTCAAAAATTTTATTGTTTTCTCTACTAGGATTTCACATAATTCTGATTTTTTTTAATTTTTGTGATTTCCATCAATCCAGGAATACTATCCCATGCTATTTAGCAAATATCCATAAATTGATTTTCTCCTAAAATAAAACAATGTTTTCTGAATTAACACCCAAATTACTGGTAGACTATGGGAACATTTTACACAACTGTTGGTGTTTGTTCATCTGGAGCCAGGAAGGAACCCCAAGAATTCAAAATGGAATTGGGTTACCGGAATAATTGTCTAGCTGAACCCCCATCTCCTCCACTTTGAGACCAGAGAACTAGATGATGCCTGACTACTACAACTGACCAGGCTGATCATAACCCAACAGATGAGTCCTGCTTTTAAAAATTCACACTAATGGAGTCAGAACTTCATATTTCTTCAGAATTCAGATTTACTGGACTGATAGGGGCTAGTGACACTATTGGGTAAGCAGTGGACTGCTAACGTCAAGACCCTCTGTTCACGACAGCTAGCCAAGTAGGTGAGGCCACCTGCTACTATGTGGTAGGACTTAAGTGGGAATCACTCTAAGGAGGAATTGGCTCTATGGCTCTGGGTTTGGGTTGGGTTTGGATTTTTAGTGACTATGGTCCTGAGTCTCTCTTCAAACTTGAATCATAACTATTCTCCGTAGTCACTGCCAAAGGAGGTAACAGCTTAGTCCGAAGAGTAAAGAGTGCCACCTTTGAATACTGAATACATATAACTCAAAGGGTCATCGCTATTTCAAAAGATAAGAAGGAGGGGGCAGGGGAGATGAAGTGGAAATGAAGCAAACAGCACAGAAGCAACTGTTCGCACAATGTGAAGAATGTCCCCAATGTTGCTGACCATGATGTCTAGAAACTACAGAGTGGGAGCAGGTGAAACTGGGGACATTGTCACCAACAAACAGAAACCCCACCAAACTGTGGGAAAATTCAGAGAGGAGGTAGTCGGCTACCCAAGCCACTTGAAACTTCCTCTTGGGGATTGTGCTAATCCATCCACCAACATTCTAGGTGATCCCCCTGTGGCTTTCCAGTCATGTGGTGTGCATTTTGTATGGTTCCTGTCCCATTCCTACCACAGATGGTAAGTTCCCTGTGACCTAACACATTGCCTTATGTACTCCTTATTTGGTGCAATGAGAATTTGTTGAATTAATGAGTAGCAAAGAAAGAAGGGAAGCAAGGCAGGCAGGCAGGCAGGCAGGCAGGAAGGAAGGAAGGGAGGAAGGAAGGAAGGAAGGAAGGGAGGAAGGGAGGGAGGGAGGGAGGAAGGAAGGAAGGAAGGGAGGGAGGGAGGGAGGGAGGGAGGAAGGAAGGAAGGAAGGAAGGAAGGAAGGAAGGAAGGGAGGGAGGAAGGAAGCCAGGCAGGCAGGCAGGCAGGAAGGAAGGAAGGGAGGGAGGGAGGAAGGAAGGAAGGAAGGAAGGAAGGAAGGAAGGAAGGAAGGAAGGAAGGGAGGGAGGGAGGAAGGAAGGAAGGGAGGAAGGGAGGAAGGAAGGGAGGAAGGGTTAAACATCAGAGTCCACCTACTGTTTTATTATTCATCTTCCTGTAAGTCCACAGGATACTGTGAAAGGCTCTCAAATGCTACTTAAGCCACCTGATTTATATTATTTCCTTGATCCTCTAGTCTAGTAACCTTATCAAAAGAGAAAATTATGTTAGGCTCAATGCTTGTCCCTGGTGGGTTCACACTGACTCCCAATAATCACTGCTCTCTTGCCTAAGTGCTCACAAAACATCTGCTTAATAATCTTTTCTGCAACCTTGGCTGAAATCTCTGTAAACTTACTGATTTCCAGAATCCGTGCTCACCTTGCCCTCATCCCTTCTGGAAAACAAGGGCAAGAACCATTTCTCATTTGTCTTGTTCAGCACTGTTGGGGGAAAATCAAAAAGTAGTGGCTTAATGCATGTTTAGGAAATGAACGGTTGAATTTTAAAGTAGCTGATCATTATCTAACAAAGTTTTCTAGACAGCTCCAGTGAAATGATCCTCATATTGTGGATTAAAGCATATTCCCACAAAAGGTGTATTAAATCCCTAATCCCCGGTTAACCGTGACTGTGTTCTTCTTTGGAAATAAGGTCTTTGCAGATGCAATCAAGTTAAAATGAAGTCAGCCTGGGCTAGGACGGACCCTACCTTTAACAACTGGCTTTCTGATACGAAGGCCGTGTGTGGCACAAAGACACACAGACACACAGACACACACACACACACACACAGGGAAAATGGCCACGTGAAGACACAAAGACAAGGCAGGATGAAGATGGCCTGGTGTGGCAACACGTCCAGGACTGTCAAGGATCCACCAGAATCCAGGAAGAGGCCAAGGATTCTTCTCGATACCTCCAAAAGGAACTCCACTGCCCGGCAGCACCTTGATCCAGCTATACAGTCCCAGGACTGTGAGGAAGTCCGTTTCTAATGGTGTAAGCCGCTCAGTGTGTGCTGTTTCCTTTCTCCAGGCCTAGGAAACAAATAGACCAGATCAGCACGTGTAATCCGGCGATGCATGCCCACACATCAGCTCTCTTCCCTGCTCCTTGCATGTGTGATTAGCAGGCATTCCAAGGGTCAGCAGTGGAGCCAAAGCACTGCAATGGCTTCTGGGAGCAGGAGAAAGCGCTGCCTGGTCAGTGAGTCATTCCTCCCGGTTAGAGCCTCAGAGCCAACCGTGACCATATGCTGAGCGATCTGTTCGTTCCAACTTGCTGGGATACAAAAGGCCTCTCATTTTATTCTTTTCTCTTTAAAACAGGAAATAAAAACACCTTTCCATGTCACGATGTCTTCTCAAGCCTGAGCACAAGGGCCAAATGCAGTCAGAAGATCTTCAAAATACCATAAACTGCTTTACGGACTCATCCGCCTTTGCATAGTTAACTTAATTCTGTAACGTTATTGCACACGGATGGATGGTCTTGAGCAGCATTTGTCATAAGGTAGAATCAAGCTAATCTCACTGAAGGTCATGCTGAAGGGCAGGCCTTGCAAGTAAGGGAGCTCCATAAGGAAGTGGAAATAAACAAATTCCGTATTAGGAGGATCTGCTGAGCCACGCCCAGCCTGGCAAGAGGGGAGAAGGAACTGGCCCGCTGAGGGGGTATCGAATGTAAGACTACTTTCTGTAACCTGAGACTACCACACCCCTACCCCCAGCACCCACTGACTGGCAGACATACTCAGAGTAAGCTCCCAGGGCAGAGGCCACACCTTCACTCACTCACTCATCTCTGCACCCCAAGGTCCTTTTGCTCCCTGCCATCCCTGTTCGTAGATTCTCCACCACAGTCTACCTCGGGAGTGTCAGGCTTAGCTCATCACACACGTTTATTGCTCTCTGTGTCATTCCCACAAGAATTCCAGCCCTCCAGAGCACCTCCTCCACTGCCCGACGCTCTTCCCCAGTGTCTTAGTCTGTATGGAAGCAGGCAGCCTCATTTCTTGCTGGCAGAACAGCGGGTAGGCTCAAACCGCCAACCTTTGGACTTGCAATCCAGCGCTTCAACCCCTGCATCACCAGAGTTCCTACAGGCACAGCCAGCGCCCGTGCATCCATCAGTGAGCGAGGCTAGGTTTCAGCAAAATGTTATTTACAAAGCCAGCGTCCCCGGGCTGTGGTTTGCTGACCCAAACCAACAATGCCCGGGTGTCATGGAGTCCAGTGCCCGGCGACCCCTATGTGTCAGGGGAGAGCTGTACTCCAGGCTTTTCAAGGACTGGCTTGTCAAAAGCAGGTTGCGGAGGCAACGCTGAGGGGTGGCCAAGCTGCAGCGTTTCTGTTTGCGGCTGAGAGAGCCTCAACTATTCACAGTACCCATTCCAGGGACTCTGCCCTGTAGTTCCAACCTCTCCCGCGGATGTTCTCTCACCCTCCTCGGGCCGACACCTGGCTCTCCCCTGAGGATGGTTCATCCCTGCAGCTGTCTCTACCCCAATCCAGACCCACTGCCACCGAGTCGACTTCAGCTCATAGCGACCCCACAAGGACGGTGAACTGCTCCTTGGGGTTTCTGAAGCAGGCCACCTTAGGAGAGCAAACGTCCTCTCCTCTCCTGGCTACCTTGCCTTTAGAACACCTCCCAAGAGGTGGATTGACACAATGGCTGCAACAATGGGTTCAAACAGAGCAAAAATTATGAATATGATGTACTACTGACTGGTCAATGTTCTTCTAGGAAGTGGAGCCAACTTACTCAACAGCAACCGACAACGTTCCTATGACTCTTTCTTTACATACACTTTTATTTATTTCCATGTGTTTGAGTTTTTAAAGTGGTGTGTGTGTGTGTGTGTGTGTGTGTGTGTGAAAGAGAGAGAGAGAGAGAGAGAGAGAGAGAGAGAGATATTTGGGTGAAGTAGTTTACAGAGCGGACGAATTTTCCATTAACGATCCATACACATTAATTTCATGTCATTGATTGCAATCCCCAAATGCACCCTTGCTTATCCCATTTCTTTCCCTGCAATTCCTGTTTCCAATGTCTCCTTCTTTCCTAGTCATTTTGAACTTTGTCCTCGGGTGAATGAAGTTTGTTTGTGTTACCTCAAATGGCTAATTATTCTAAGGTGTACCCACTTCCCTGGTGTTATTACTCTCTTCCTATGCCTGCTGTTTGGCCATGCGGATGAGCTCATTTCCAAAACTGAAGGGTGGCTAAAGGCTGTAGTCTCACGAGTCCTACCTGTCTTCATCTGACCAGTAAGCCTGATCGCTACTGTGATCTTGATTGTGTTACACATTTTTATTCCACTCATCCCAAGATCCTCTAATGTGATCTCTTTCTGAGCAGTTAGTAGTGGTAGCCGGACACCATCTAGTGCTTCTTGTCTCCGGATCCCGGAGTCCAATGGTCTCTGGGAGACTGAAGTTCGCTTGGTCTATCAGTTCATTGGAATGATTGTTTCTATGCCTCTTCAATTTTCTTCACTCTTCTTTCCTCCAAACAGGGAGAGACCAATATTTGTACCTTAGATGGCAGCTCACAACCTTTCCAGACCCAAGCCTAATTACCAAAGTAAGGCGTTAAAACACTGTCTTGTGGACCATGGTATACCAGTTGACCTTGATGTTGCCCAAGACATTGGTCCTGAGCCCCCAGACCCAGTGACCCATTTCATCGAGGTGCTTAATTATATGTAAGATGTTTTCATAACCTTTCTGCCTGCTCCATCACCTTCATGGATACATTTGCAACATATATAAACACACATGTACTGCTCTCCTTGGTCAAACATATAGATATTTGTGGATATCTTCCCACTCTCCATTCCACACTTGTTCAAGCTGTGTGTCTACTCATGTATCTGCTCCTAGATCACAGTTGTGTTGTTGTTTTTGTTGTTGTTAGATGCTGTGGAATTGCTTTCGACCCTATGTGCAATAGAACGAAACATCCTCACAACTGTTGTTATGTTTAAGCCCATGGTTGGAGCCACTTTGTCAAAAGAAGTTACTGTAGGGCCATGCATACAGCAACATTTACTTTTAAAGCCTTTAACTCCTGCACGCCTCCTTGCGTCTTCTCTGCCTCCATCCCTTTGGCCTGGCCTTCCTTGATTGCATCTTGCCTTGCCTCCCATGCTCCTTTCTCCTTTGTACTGGCTTGGCTACATCAAAGCTTTAGTTAAATTCCAACTCTCTGTCGACTGGGTGCCTTTGCCTCTCGCAGCTAAACATGCACACTGATATCCCTTCATATTCATGGCACTAAGCTGAAAGGAAGGATCGTTGATTGTGGTCAGCATTCTAATCTGGGCTGCTAGTGGAAAAGTCAGTACTTTTGAAACCACCAGTCACTCCAAGGGAGAAAAAGGAGGCTTTGTAGTCTGTAAAGGCTTAGTTTCAGAAACCCACGGGGGTAGGTCTACTCTGCCCGAGAGGGTGGTTATGAGTCAGAATGGACATGATAGCAGGGAGTCTCAAGTGACCCTCACCATTGCCTATATTTCCCTAGTTCACTCATTTCTCCACGCTCCCAGGCAAATGGGTCTCATGTTCGTCTAGCTCCTCAAACTGCCTCCATCTCCTCTCCCATGCTTGCTCTCTCTGCTGATGGGATAGCTTCCTTTTTCCTATTTATTGAGAGAAATGGAAATCATTTTCCCAATACCACATGCGTTCGCTTCTTCCTGGCCCTAACTTCTCTCCTGTTACTACCAGGTGAAGTGTCAATGCTCCCAAAGATGACCTCCCTCTGCCTCTGCGCAAGGACAGTCCTTCAGCCAAGTGCCGCCTTTCCCTTTGGCATGGTCAGTTGTTCCCTCTCCACTGGGGAGTTCTCATCAGCTTGCCAGCAGGTTGGGGTTTGCCCCATTTAAAAAACTTTCTCACGATTCCACTGCCCCCTGTTTATCTCATTCCCTCTGCAGCAGAAAGCTCTGTCCAGTCTCACGGTTTTCCGTGTATCTCCTCCCTTCTCCCTAAGTCCACTTCCATCAGCTTTCCCCACCCATGTGGCTCTTCTGCGGTCACCAATGACTCCGAGTTGCTCAGCTCCCATGGGCAGCGCTCAGTCTTCCTCGACGTGACTCATCAGCATCTTTTCCATCGGTGCATGCTGGGAGCTTACACAATGCACCGTGCTTCTGAAAAATGGAAATGGCGTTCTGCTTTTATGAAATTAAATGTAGGGGATAGGAACAAACCAATCTTTAAGACCGTGTCTGAAGGCCGCTCACCCTTCGGCCTTCTCTGTGTTAACAATGATGAATGACAGAGCAGTGGTAAGGAATGTTAATTGCATTCATTTTAGCCCATGTATGTTTCTTGCCGGGGACTGCGGATGGGTCGGGAACGGTGTAAGGCACACGGAATGTGATGTTTGCTTTCTCATTGAAACGGCTCCTTCCACTCTTTCTGCTGGTCTCCATATTCAGAATCAGAGTCTTGTGAGACTTGGACGGTATCCTCCAAAACAACTTGCAAACCTTTTTACGGAACAGATAAGCAACCGAGAGTCTGAGAGCCAGCTAGTGACCTTGTGACCCTTCTGAGAATAGAGCCTCTCAGCCTGAGTCAAACATTCTTCCCACAGCGCTTCATGGTGACGGGCTTCCCTCTCTTAACGGCTACATCCGGCAGTGCTCTGTTGTGTGCACCTTCAAGGAATCTGTTTATTCTCCTGGACGGGAACATACTTCCCACCCCACTGCCAGCGGGGTCGGCATTCGATCCGTCTCTGCGGTGTCGGCTCTCCTTTATCAATGAATTCCCTTCGCTTCTCGGGGAGCCCTGTTGTCCCCCTGTGTGGTGTGTGTGCCATGTTTCCGTCAGGAGCATGCTTCACTTCTCAGGCCTCTGTCTGACAGTGGCTTTGATTTGTTGCTTTGCCCCCAAGTTGTAAGACAGATATGCTCGGCAGAGGCCCGGACTGCATTCCACAGCCAAACACTTAAAGATGTTCCCGATTATACAACCTTTGAAAAATGCCCTTCCAACATCAAATCTGAGGCTTGCGGCTTGTTCAGCCATCAGTCAAAGGCAGTTGCTGAGCTCCTGCTCAGACTTTGGGGAGCCCTCTGAACTATGACCCTCTCCTACACTTCGCGACTTTCTCCTGATCTCTGCACCAAGTCTTTGCAAGTGAGTGGCTTTGCATTTACCTATAATCCAGGCTTGCTAAACATTTCATTATAAGAGTGGTGTTGCTCTCAGGCAAGCAGTATTGTCTTGCTAACAGAAAGGTCGGTGGTTCAAAACCACCAGCCACTCCGTGGGAGAAATATGAGACTGTCTGCTCCAATAGAGATTTACAGTCTCCGAAACCTTACATAGGGGTGAAGGAAGACAACAGATGGTGTAAGACATGAAATAACAATAATAATAGATAATTGATCAAGGATTCACAAGTGGGGGAGGGAGAGGGAAAAAGCAGAGATGATACCAAGGGCTCACGTAGAAAGAAAATGTTTGGGAACTGTTAATGGCAACATATGTACAAGTGTTCTTAATGCAGTTGAATGATGCATTGTAAGATTTGTAAGTGCCCCCAATAAAATTATTAAAAAATAAAGAAACCTTACATAAGGTTGCTACAAGTCAGAATCGACTCAATGGCAGTGGTATAATCAGGACAATGAACACACATGAGACCTTCCTTCCACACACAAATGCCAGGTGTTTAGGAGAAAACAGGCAAAAACATCTTACTGAAATCAATTGGTTCCAAGGACCTGTAAAACTTGCTAAAAGCGATTAACATACTTAAGACTATATCAATTTGGAAAGGTATTCGTTTCTGTTGAGTTGTTCTTTAAATAAATACTATGTATTTGCTTTCTTCCCTCCCCCCACCCCTTTCCCAGAAGGGGAGTCTTAATAACAGCTACAATGATAAGAGATTCCGCCTTCCCCCCAGGAGGTCGAAGTTCAACTCCCAGCAGGTGAGGCATGCATGTTGCTAAAATGCTGAACATATTTCAGCAAAGCTTTCAGACTAAGATCGGTTAGGGACAAAAAAGCCAGCCTGGCAATCGATTGAAAATCAGCCAATGAAAGTCCTACAATTATGACTGGGATTAGGGCTCACTCAATGAAAGTTACCAACCAAAGCAACTATATGGCAAGTACTACTCTGGACTCTGTGGATGTGTGCATGCTTATCCCCAAAAATAACATTATAAAAGAGGTGCTACTTGTGGACTAGTAGAAGCCCTGGTGGCATCGTAGTTACTAGGTCGACTGCCTACCACAAGGTTCACAGTTTGAACTCACCAGCGGCTCCACAGGAGAAAGATGAGGCTTTTTACGCATGCAAAGAACTACTTCTCCAAAGCACACAGAGACTGCCCTACCCTGTCCTACAGGGTCTCGATGAGCCAGAATGGACTCAATAGCAGCGAGTGGCCCAGTCAGTTACATTTGGGGCTGCCCCATAAGGTGAGCGATTTGAATTCATGAACCACGTTGTACAGAGAGGTTTCAGTCCCTGTAAAGATTCTGAACCCCTATGCGGCAGAATCCAAATTGATGGCAATGCAGTGTATGGGTAAGACAACTGAGGCACAGAGGGATTGAATGACCGCCTGAGATTACAGCTGTCACATAGAGGGACGGAGATTTGAAGCAGGGGAGCCCACCTGGGCCTACACTCTCCACTCCACCCTGCCTCTCTGGAAGCCATGAGCAGGAGATCCCTTGCCAGTGCTGGTTAGGAACTGGGGGCCCAAATGTTTTCCTTGAAATGACCCCCTGACAAGCCTACCCATGCGGTGGAGCAGAGCTCTTTAAACCAGCCCAAGTGAAGAGTAATTCCTAATAGCATCCGTTTTCTGAATCTCCACTGATCAGCCCACTTCTAGATTATAACCCAGTCTCTCCCAGAGCTCCCTGCCTGCAGAGGGAGCAATACCTGGCCCTTCTGGGGTTTTTCTCAGACTCTGTGGGCTTTGGTTAATGTGAGTCTGAGAGTCTCTCTGAAACCCCCCTCTAGATGCTGACAAACCAGATGGCAGGCTGAGAGCCAGAGGCCCTAAGGTCGTGCATGGCACGCTGGGGAGATGGAGTTTCTGATCTCTCTTAGCAGACATCTCAGCATCACACACCTTTTCATTTGAAGCGGCAACCGTGTCATCTTCCTTGTTAGAGGGGCAGCGCCTTGGGGAAAACTACCATGTTTCCACGTCCTTGTCTTCCCCGGTGTCTGCCTTTGCCCCACCCGTGTCCCCAGGACATTCCAGTTCTCTTCCAGCTGCCAGAAACAACTTGGGGATACAGGAAGCCAGAATTAATCTACTCTCCTGCCAGCAGCCTCCTCCAGTGCTTCCTGGAAGTGGGTATATAAATACCCCAGTGTTCTTACCCCTGGGAGGGATAATTCAGAGACGCTGCGTGGTACTATGTCCCTGTGCGACTTAGTTCCTGTCCCTGGTGCCACCACCTACTTGCCAGTCCCTATTCCATCTCCCTAAGCTCCCCCCAGGGTCTCTTGCACCTTATCCTGAAACCTCTGTTTCTGGATGTGTCGCGGTGGGAACCTCAAATAAGACAAGGATGGCAGGTAAGTAACACTTAAAGAATGCTTCTTGTGCAAAGGCTTCCTCCTGGGCATGTTACAGGCATGATCTCATTGAATCCTCCCCACAGCCGTGCTGCATCGCCAGCTACTTCATAAACGAGAAATCTGAAGCTGAGATATGCAACCCAGTCACATGACTCCTCACCAGTTGAGCCAGATGCTTGAATACGCACCCGTTCTATCTGACCTGCTGGTCCATCCTGTTCCCATCGACCCAGTGGCCTAGCCCAGGGCTGTGCGCTCTGTGAGAGACTCGGGACTATGCGGGGGATCCACTTGTTCACATTTCTGGGTTGACCTCTGCTGGTTTATCATCCTGTCCCCTTCTGCATGGACAGACCAGCAACAATCAGACATGTATCAGCACACGCCAGTGTTGTGAAAACACCTTTCCACTCTCTGTTCTAGCTCCCTTTGTGGAATCTGAACCCGTGCCAAAGCGAAGGCAGGGAGTGGGCATGACTCACGGGCAGCCGGCTAGGCAGGCTGGGCCGTGGGACTCTTACCACAGACAGAGGTGAGAAAGGCTGAGGTATAAAGGTCGATGGCTGCGCCTACATGCTGAGGCTTCTTCCCGGCAAAAATGTCAGGCCACCCTGGTGATTCCACAGAGAAAGACGGCGCGGCGACAATTTGGGGGTCTTCTCTTATTTGGCAAACCAAAGGCAGGATCTTGTTTGCATAGTTGTTTGTTTGCTTTGAGTTTGGGTGTGGTTGAGACCTGGGAGGGAAGCCCTGCCACTGGCTGCTGAGTCCTTTCCAACTCCCGGTGACCCTCCACTGCGTGTCAGCGAAGAACTGGGTGCTCCGCGTGATTTCAGTCTTGGTCTTTTCATAAGTACATTGACACGGGATTTTCCTCCAAGGCGTTCTTGGGGGTACTCTAACCTCCACCTTCTGATTAGCACATTACCCATTCACACCACCCAGCGACTCTCTACTTGTGTGTTCACCGCCACCCAGCCCGAGGAGATCTTTCTAAGTCCATTCAGTTAGTCGGCGTTAAACACACCTGGGATACAGTACAGCCAGGATAGAATGTAGTACTGCCTCCTTAGAGGCAAGGATGGTGAGCTTTCATTTCACGTGCTTTGGACATCAGGAGACTGGTCAGTCCCTGGAGAAGTTGGCAGAGGGGCAGGGACCAAGAGGAAGGCCCCAGACAAGACGGACGGACACAGTGGCTACTATAAATTTCTCAGGTCTAAGAGCCATCGTGAGCATGGCCCAGGGCCGGATGGGGCTTCATTCTGTGGTCCAGAGGGTCGCTCTGCGTCAGAACCGACGGGAGGGCTCCTAACACCAACAACCACAACCGAGTATCAACTTAGCCACAAGCTCTTTTCTTCCGAAAATTGTACGGTCTACTCGCAGACTGTGCCGGGCTAGTCCCTCCGTTGGACTACAAGTCCCCCCTCCCAATGGCCAAGTCTCCTGGGCTCTCAGAAGCAAGAGTGGCTTCCTGCGAGCAGTGGCCATTTCGGCTATCTTCTGAGGGGTGGTTTAGTCAGTGCCCCGCTTCCAGGGAGGTCTCGGCCCTGACGCAAAGGGAGGCATGTGGCTGCGTAGGGCTTCTCCACACAGATCGCCTGGAAAGACCCTCCCTCTTGATATGAGGAGATGGATTGTCTGCGAGGGAGTGATTGTCCTACAGCCGCTATTGATTAAACGCTAGCAAACGCGCTTAGGTTGCATTTACTCGCAGCCGAACCAGCGATGGCTCTGGGTCTTCCTATAAATTCTTCTCTTCCAGCTGGGCTTTTTTTTTTTTCTTTTTCTGTGGTTTCGTATTAAAATAGACGCTTCCTAATTAGACAGATCTCTGTCAGGAGGATCAATCTGAGAACGCCTGTGGTATTTTCATATTACGTAGCCCTTCACAAATCAGCCTGGCGCTCTCCAGTTCTTCAGAATCATAACTCACTGAAGAGCTCCTTAAGCAGGCAACAGCCACATAACTAGTAATTAGTGTCCTGTCAGCGGATATCAGCAGCATTCGTTTTCAGCTGCTGACACCAGCAAGTCCATCATATATTTAAAGCTATAACAACTCATAATTGTGAAGGACGCATCCGAAATATCCAATTAATAGGAAGAGCTTTATTTTTTTAAAAAAGCAGAAAAGCAAAGTCACATTTGGGTGAAAGTATATGAAACAAATTAAAATAAGAGTACAAGCCAGATTTCAGTGGGAAGAGGAGCGTTCCCGAGCCCACGGACCTAGAAAGTGCTCAGAGGGCTGGCACAGACACCTGTCATCAATCCGCAAACAAGGCTGCTCCTTTCTGAGTAGAGGATGGAGCTGTTTGGTCAAGGTTATAGAGAACATCTGTTTTAGTGGCAGAAGTCAGTAGAAGAACAGCATTTTGAGCCTCACCATTTTTTTATTTCCTGATTGCTCTTAAAAGCTGGTGATTTTTTAAAAACAAATATGTTTAGATTAAAAAGAAAGCAAACCAAATAATGGACTCCAACCCTGACGGCAGGTAAAAGATACCCTGTAAAGCGCACATGTACTTCACAATTTGAAAACTGGAATTATTTCCGCTTACTTGAGCATTATGTGAACAATAGCGATAGGGCTATTCAAAGGAGTGAGAAAACAGTGTAACCAAGATACTGGATAGGAAAAAGAAAATCATTGGAAAGAAATTAAGTTTGAAGAAAAAGACTCACTTGATTATGCAGGTCACTTTTTACTTAAGAGAGTCACCGGGAAAATAACAACCTTCGGTAAGAAATTTACTTCTCTTGTTATTTAACCTCTTGCAGACCACCTCCCCCAAAGGAGCCCTGTGGCGTAGTGGTTATGCTTTGGGTTGTGATTTCCCCCAAGGTTTGTGGTTCAAGACCCACCACCTGGGGACAGGGGAGTCTTCTACTCCCATGAAGAGTTACACTGTATGAAAACAGTGGCAGTGTTCTCTACCCCTGTAAGAGTCACTAGGAATTGTCATCAACCGATGGCAGTGAGTTTGGGGGCTTTTGGGGTGTTTTTCTTTTAGATTAGTTCTAACTCTCCCAAATGCTATAAAAGTGACATCTATTTTTAAACTTTGTTCTGGGGTTTGGCACCAAATGGATGATTGCCACACCTGGAAAGCCTTACCTATCAAATTGAGTTAACGTGAACTGTACGGTGACCATAAGGAAACGTATCAACTGCCAGGAAATTCTTCCTACTGCCATAGAAAAATAAGAGCTAAGATTTAATCAAGGAATCCTAAACAGGTAACATTTGTCTTTCTCCATAATTGAGACAGTGTTTGTTCATAGAGAAATGGCAAATATGCATGTTGAAAATTCAGAAAACAAATATGTCAGGAAGCATTTTATGCATCATTTAAAATTATATTTAAACAGGGCTCCAACTGTAAATTAAAGAAAGGAGAAATTATGTGCCTAAGCCTTCATAAATGTCATATACCAAATTCAGAGAAATTAATAAATACAAATCAAGGACAATTTATCTTTTTTTCATTAACTAAAACAGTAATTCACCAAGTCCAAATGTGAGTTGCAAACACTAACGCATTATTAAAAGGAACAACCATATCATATTACCAGAAATGTTTGTACCACATTAGATACGTTGCCTCAAATGGCCAGGAATATATTAGAAATAGCATGTATTTTTTATGACATATTGATAGTTTTCCCTCCTTGTTTAATCCACTCCTCTTTCTCATAATTTAACCCTTCCCCTAAGGCAACAAATACTCCCAACTCATGTCAGAAACCAGTCTAGGACGATGCATTGGCTAATGCACCTTGGGCAATGGATAATAAGGGATATTTTTATGCATGGGCAAGATTGGGATAGAGTGCTGGTCCTTCCCTAGAATTTCTTGTTTGTTGGCCTGCCAAGCATTCATTTAACCTTGCTTACCTTTTTAAAAAAATTCTAGACAGCGAGCAATTTATAATGGTGGTTGATTTGTAGGTGCCTGCAGCGACTCTCACCCAGCTCTCTGTAAGTGCTCTCTGGGTCAGTGCTGGTGGGACCCAGGAGAGGGACAGAGTGCTGACACAGAAATGTTTGTGGTTATGATTTGCAAAAGTTTCCCAGAGGTAATCAGTTTTTTTAGTTTTAGTATGGTTTTATTATCTTAAATATATTTATATATATTTAAAGATGGTAGAGATGATAGATGGAAAGATGGAGAGATAGATGGGTAGCTAATGGAGAGATGGATGGATAGATAGATAGATACCATGGATGGGGCAAATGTCCAATAGACCGGAGGTTGGGCCTTTATGAAGAAGGCCTGGCATCTACTACCACTAAGGACACAATGGAGAGCAGGTCTACTCCAACTCCCCTGGGCTCACCATGAATCAGAGGCAACTTGGCAACAACCCGTGTGTACAAGTAGACACAGACATTTTGAAAAGATATTTCATCTCCTATTTTATTTATGAGCATTTTCCATCTTGTCCAATCTTGCTCCAACACCAACTTGTTGTTGGCGATATCACGTTTCATTGTGTCCATGCCTTCACGTATTGGACTCCCTCCCTGTGGCTGCCCGTCTCCATTGATGCTGATTCTTTACTACTCTAACAGTCCGTGCGTGTATCTCTGGTTATTTGATTGGGATAATTCCCCTAGTGGTTAGAGTTGATCTCTTGGAACATTAGTACATCTGACCAAAGTACTTTTCAGAAATGTGATACTGATGACTAAGAGCAGCGATGGAAAGTCAATTCAACTGCAGCCCTGGCCACACCCAATATTAAAAATGGGGGAACATTTTGAATACGTAAAAGTTGGCTTGCTTGCTTTCTTTGTACTTTTTAGATTTGTAAAATCGTTTCATTGGCACATAGCTCACATTGCACACCACTTACTCATCCAGTCGTGTTAAGAGGAGTTGCTCAGTCATGGCCACAATCAATCTCAGGACATTTTCTTTACACGCTCGTTGTTGTTTCTCCCCACTTCGCCTCCCCTCCCCTGCCATGTCCCCAAGTAATCACTAATCCAGTTTCTGTCTTTATAGGTCTACCTATCCTTGATAGGAACACCTGGCTAGCCGGGAGCATGTACAATGGTACGAATAAGAGCTCTTGACACATGGAACCCAGGATGGATTACTCCCCGCTCCCCCCTAGGAACAGTTATTGGAGTGGCAATACCATGAAGGTAGGGGAAAGATCAGGGTAAAGGGGGAACGGATTGTAATGATCAATGTATAAACACACACACACACACGGGGACAAACAACATAAATGTGGGTGGATGGAGACAGCAGATGGTGTAAGATATGAAAATAATAATAATTTATGAATTATCAAGGGTTCACGTGGGTGGGAGGATGGGAAAGGGAGGAAAAAAAGAGGAGCTGATATCAAGGGCTCAAATAGAAAAAATATTTTGAAAATGATGATGGCAACATATGTACAACTGTGCTTGATACAATTGATGTACGGATTGTTATGAGAGCTGTAAGAGCCCCTAATACAATGATTTATTAAAAACAAAAACAAAATCCACAAGCAAGAAGCAAGCAAACAAACAAAAAGAACAACCGAAATAACTACACAAAACATGGGGGGTGAGGGTGGACACAATTAAAAAGAAAGCGGCGGGGGGGGGGGGGGAAACCCACATAAATTGAATGAGCCCAAAGGGAGATCAAATGATGGGCATTAAAGTTTAGCCTAACGACATCCGCCATGACCACAGGCTGTCCACATCCCTGACTATGGTCAGAGGTGATTCACCAAAGACTTAGTCCACGTAGGCAACCCTGCAAAAGAATTTAGGGCTTCCACTGTCATTCACAGCCTTAAGCAAACTGGGTGTTCACAATTTAAGCTCTGATACCATACCCTCCTTTGGATTTAGGTTTTATTAGTGACAATCCTTGGATCACACAGGCTGATGTGCTTCTTCTATGGGGACTTAGTTGATGCCTCATTTAGATGGCTGCTTGTGTTAAGACAAGCCTTTAAGAGCCCAGACATTATTCTGTTTGATAGTCAGGCACCATATGATTTCTTCACCATACTTTGCTATAGCACCATATCTTCAGTGATGTCTTTATGAAAGCCATCTTTGAGCAGGGCCACATCATAAGAACCAATTGCTCTTGGATGGGGCCTAGAATTAAGTACAAGCCCCAGATCCATTCATATCTGTGGTTCATACATGTCTGGCATACTTTAGAGAATTCATTTTAAGACAGAGAACATTATAAACCATCCATAGTTCATTTTATGATAGATTTTTATAAACCGTCCCCTTGGGGCATAAGGTATTTCTATTGATAGTGTCATCAATTTAGCCAATGGTATAGAAATTAAACCACTGTTGAGAAAGAAAAGGAAATTATACAAGTATAGGCTGGCTTCGGACAGAAGTACATGAATTATTGACCTGTTCAGATTAAATTCTCACGCGACTGGACATTATTTCCACAAAAAATGGGGGTTGGTGATAGGGCAAAACTTTCCATCACCCTTATTCTCAAAGGCAGAACCATGCCTACCAGATTGATACATGTCATAAGAAAGCAAAGGGGCATTGAAACTGTCAATACATGGTGGTCCAGGGCCACATTTTATTTCACTGTCAAAGAAAGAGCTCTGAACCAAAGTCTAACAGCCACCAATTCCATAACCTGGGAGTAGCGGCTATCTGCTGAGGACGTTTCAGCTTTAAGCCCAAGGGAGAGCATCAGTTCCTTAAATCTTCTACAGGTGAGTTGGAGGTAAAGCCAGGTCACTTAGTAGGGTTCCCACATGGAATTCTTCCAGTGTAGCCTAGGAAAGATATAGCATGCCTGGAAAGGGCAGCATCTGGAGGCCTATTGGTATATATTTCTTTTTCATTGTCATTCAGATTTCTTGGATAGGTGAATTTAAAGATTAAAGTCTTAGTATTCTATATAGATTACATATATATGATCAAAAAATACTGTATATGTGATCATAGAAAATACTATCCAGAGCTTAAAATTGTTAGGCACTTCAAAGTTTTATCTAACGTTTTCTGGTATGTAAATGTATATAACATTTTGAGCCATTTTTATTCAACAAATTATTTGTATTTTGCCATATAATCTAAATGCAAGATGTGATATTGAAAATGATGGGCAGCCCATCTCTTCTAATATTGACTTGAACCATTGGTTCCATGTAGGTGGTTTTGTAGGGAAGGAACAATTTGATCAGTTCTCCTTTTCTTGATATTTAACTAAAATCTAAATATTATAAATAAAATGTTTCAGACATACACAAAAGGGTAAAAAAATAGTATGATGAATACTTGTATGCCTGGCACTGGATATTAACAAATTCTAGCATATTCCCATAGCTAGATCAGATTTTTTAAAGAAATAAAGCAATATAAATATGAGAGTGTCCTGTACCCCATTCTAATCCAATTCCATTTATCCTCTCCCTAAATGTAATCTGTTATATAGCATTCTCATGAACAGTTTTATAATGGTGTAGTTTTGCACTTCTATAATATATCCATAAACACCTATAGCACTGGGTTTTTTTTGCTTTAAATTTTGGATAAATATTATTGTAATGGATATAGTCTCTAAGTTCCTTATCACTTGACATTACACTATGATCCATCAACATGGAAACATAACTCTGAGATGTCCATTTTCCCCCTGTACCGTATTTCACTAGACTAGGATAAATCAGAAAGTATTGTAACTGGGGTGCTGGTCCCCTGTAAATGGGCTCATTCCAACTAAAACATGTTTAAACAAGTCTCTGCAAGCAGTTGCTATTTGAAAATAAGTTCTCTCCACACTATCGTGGTCTTAGTCTCTTCAGAGCACCTTCCAAAAAAGGATGCAATCAAAAGAGTGACTTCTGAGAGGATCTGTTCAGAGCAGAGCGGTCGGCTCAGAAGACGGTTTTTGGAAGTTCCAATGGTGTATGTACGTTCAGTTTGTTGTACTCTGTTGCCTTGCACATTGCTGGGAGGCTGGAGTTGAACCATGAGTATTTCAAATACCAGCAGGATCGCCTAGAGTGAACGGGCTTTAGTAGAACTCACTACAAAGAAGAAATAGCCAGGTCAATTCTGAGGAATTAACCTCTGACAACCTTAAAAATTGCAGCCGACCACTGGCAGATGAAGGGCCAGAAAGCGAGTCCCTTCAGTAGAAAGACACTCACACTATGCCTGAGGAAGGGCTCCGAACTCACCTTAAAGTAGAATTGGTAGCAACCACATGGACAGAGCAAAGCTTTTGGAAACTACATTGGCTGCTGGGGGATTCATTATTCAAACTGAGAAGAAACAACTGGAACCATTCATTAATAATCAGGATGTGGACTATACAAAGTGGGAACCTAGGAAAATGGGAAGCTGTCAAAATGGAATAGAGTGGTAGCAATCGTACAATTCTACTTGACATGATTGAAATATGGAATGATGTGTTCTATGTATTAAATCCCAACTAATAAAAAATGGAATAGAACACATAAAGTGTGCTATCGTAGGCATTAGTGAGCTGGGATGGATTGGTATTGACTACTTGAGCCTGGCAATCATTTGGTTTATTTGTATTCCTCTGCTTACGAGTCAGATTAGCCATTTTAACACATGGCTCTGTGAATTATCTGCTTTTATCTTCTACCCATTTGTCTATTGGATTTTTTGGTCTACTAACTCCTTGTGAATTAGATGCATGCAAGTGTTTTTAAGCGATTGGTAGCTGGTTTTTACAATTTTGGGGGTGTGGGGTTAGTTGTTATTATTTCGTGTTTGTTCTTATTCTTGGTATCGAAGAATAGCTTAAACGGACAATGTCACACTTATGAATATTTCTTTTGTAGTTTGGTACTAAAACTTACATATTTTATTATAAAAATGCTGCTTCTCACATTTAGTTCTAAAATACTGTTGGAATTTTTCATATGGTGTGAGGTCAAACTCATATCTTTTCCATATAAATTATTTTAGCATCATTAGCCAAATAGACTGCATTGTGTTATAATCTGTATCCTTCACCAGATCTTCTGTACATCTATTTCTGGACTTCCATACTTTGGTGCTCTGTATATTTGCTTCCTCTTGGTTTAAAATCACACAATCTTAATTTAGACTGATATTAGTTGGGATCTTCATGCTTTATTCTTTTTTTAAACAATGTTCCTTGCTAATTCTTCCCCCTTTCCCTTCAAAATAAAATTTAGAATTGACTTGTCAATTTCTGCAAAAAATGTATCAGATTTTTCCCTTGTGGGCATGGCAGGGGCGGTTGGCGGGAAATGGGGAGGCAATAACAATGAGAACAAGATTGAAGAAAATGTTCTAAAACAGATGTGTTGAAGATGGAACAATTCTTCTTGATGTGATTGAGCTATTAAATTGTATGGTATGTGAATTATATGCCAATAAAACTGTTAGGGCAAAAAATCGATTGGTTTTAACTGAAGCTATATTAATTATTAGATTAATTTTCAGAAAATCGACTTCGCAATTAATTAACTTCATCCATGATCACTCCATTGTTTCCAGTATCCATTCATATTCTTCTAAAACATCATTTACTTCATTTGGGTTTTCTAGTTTATTGCCACACACTTAAAAACTTTGGGGCATCATAGTCTGTTTGAAGAGCATGTCTATGCATGCCCTGTGTGGTACAGTTTTCACTGGACTACTAACCTAAAGTTTGGCAGTTCAAACCCACTCAGAGGCACCCCAGAAGAAAGATTTGGAAATCTGCTTCCATATATGAGGGGATAACCCTCTATAACTGGACATGATGTGAGGGGCATAGCACATTTTGGAGTTCATTCCACCAGGTCAGACTGTTAACCAAGTGTTCTATTTAGAGGTTCTGAAAAGATTTCATAAAAAAATAAATAAAAGATTGCATAACAGTGCGTGACAGAAAAGGTCTGATTTGTGGCAGGTGGGGGACTGGTTTTGCCACCTGCTCATGCAGTCATTTCAGTGCACCAATTTTTGGCAAAAACAGCATGCCTCTCTTGCCCCATTCACCTTACTCACCTGACCTCGTTCTGAGTATGTAGCTGCTTTTTGTTTCTGAGAATGAAGAGGGACATGAAAGGGCAGTGATTTGATGACATAGAAGAGGCGAAGAAAAAAATGAGGGAGGTGCTGTCAGCCATCCAAACAGATGAGTTTGAAAAATGTTTACAAGAATGGAGTCACAGATTTCACAAATAGATTAAGTGTAATGGAGAAGCTTGTTTTGTTAAAAAAAATTTTAATGCATAACTTTGATTTTAAAAAGCCATTGGGGTGGGGTGGGACTGGCACCCCGTGTATGGGGCAGCTCTATTCTGACACATGAGGTTGCCAGGGGCCAGAATCAGCTTAATGGTAATGGGTGGAGTGTGTGTGTGTGTGTGTGTGTGTATGTGTGTGTGTATAACCATATCGGTGGTTATGTCCTCTTTTCCCATCTAACGTTGATTGGTGTTCTCTGGCTGTTCCAGCGGAGTCCATTCAGTTTGTTGTACTCTGTTGCCTTGCACGTTGCTATGAGGCTGGGGTTGTACCCTATTTCAGGTACTAGCAGGATCGCCTATCGTGAACAGGTTTTAGCAGAGCTTAGAGAAGAACTCACTACAAAGAAGAAATAGATACAGCTCTGAGAACTACACGCAGCTTTATTTAAGCTAAAAAATGGGGGAGGAGGGAAGAGCCTACATTAACCACACTGGCTTCATTTACAAACAAAAATAAATCACTGGTGTGGTAGTTATATAATCGCTTGTCAGTTTGAGAAGATTAAGAGTGAAGGGGTGGAGTCTAGCCTGTCAATCAGGTCATAGCCAAGGAGGCCTCTGTGTGGGCATGGTGTTCTCGAGGGAATTCTGGGAACTCCTATATTCTTCCTTGGAGGTGGGAGACACACACTCTCTCTCCTCACTCCCTGAGAGACACTCTACTGACAGGACACATGGTGTCATGCTGATATAGCCCATGCCCTGGGAGCTGGAGGAGTCATGTGGAGAGCCCTGCCAGCACTGAACTACTGGATCCACAAGACTTCCCACCCACTGGCCTGTGATCTTCCTGCATTTGACGTCATTGCATGTGTTTCATGAATCTGAAGAGGACTTTATAGATTGGTATCGGTCATATGGGCCAATATCAGATTTATGGACTTGATCTGGACTGGGCTGGGATATTGTCTCAATATTCAACTGCTCTTGTATATAAAGCTCTTTCTTATACACATATGAGTGTCTATGAATTTGTTTCTCTAGGCTACCCAGACTAACACAATAGGTAAGATGAACAAGAAATAATCGCATTGAATGCCTGTGGGGAGGGAGTTTAGGTAACTGTGACAGAAGTAAAAAAAAAAAAATTTAATTGCATATCTGTTCACACAGTTTGAATTTGAGCCATGAAAATTATATATAAAAAAGAATAAAACTCTTAAAAGAATCAGATTTGCTTTGCTTGTCCTTTCTCTTTTTTCTTTGTTTTCTATTTTATTAATTTCTGCCTTTATATTTTATTCTTTCTCACCCTTCCCTATATCTAGGTTTAAGCTATCCCTCTTCAATTATTTTGAGTTTTCTAATATTTTTTAATAAGTGAATTTAAGGCCACACTTTATCTTTCAAAAGGGCTTCCACTGTATTTCAGCTTTTTGAAAAGTAGTAATTTCATAGTAGTCATGTTTCTTAATATTTTTATCATTTTCATTATGTTTCCCTACTTAATCCTTAGATGAAATGTCTCCCTGAGTGTTCCATACATGTGTGACTTTAGGTTGTCATTTGTGGTGGTGGTTTCTAACGAAAGAATGTATTTCTCCCTGGCCGACTGTCAGAGCCCTGTTGGCATACACACTGGCTGAAACAGTGGGCTCACCACACGCTTGGTGGTTCACCAGGACTTTAAACATTTTTCTCACCATTCATGACTCCTTTTCACCTGAGAAATTTGAAACAAACAGGCAAGAGCTGCCAGAACCCCCTCAATTCATTATGCATTTGATGTTGATTTGATTTTTAGTGGTTGTGCACTCAGCAGCCTTTTGCTATTGCCAAATTTTCTGCTTGACCCCCACATTCAGTTAAGCGACCCCATATGGGGTCATGACCCACAGTTTAAGAAGTTCTGACTTAAGCCACCAGCTGCTCCCCAGGAAGAAAGATGAGACAGTTTGCTCTCGTAAAGATTTACAACTTCAGAAGCCCCTTGTAGAGGATCTTTAGGGTCTCTGTGAGTTAGAGTTGTCTCAACAGCAGGGGGGTGGATGGTCAACTTACCTGGGAATTGGGTGAGATTTCCTTTGGAACCTAGTTTGTATAATCTGATTTTATAAGGTTCCACTGATGCATGAAAAGAACACACAGTTTTCTATGAATTTGATGGAAGATGCATGTGTGTACACACACATTAGCTCAGCCTTGAGAACTTGATTTTTCAGAACATCTATCCCTCCTCCTTTTTTTTTTTTTTTTTTTGTTTACCTGCCTGTTTTTTAATCAAACCCTGACGTCAACCCACTGTCATCTGATTGCTTCAGCTTCATAGCGACCCTCTCCAGGAGCTCAGAAACTGTGACTCTGTATGGAGCAGATAGCCTCCTCTTTCTGCCACAGCATGACTGGTGAGTTTGAACAGCTAACCTCACAGTTAGCAGTCCAATGCCTACCCATAATGGAAGATTAAAAAAATCCCACCGCGTTTTGTCTAACTACCTTTATATTATGTTGATTTTGCTTTGTTTATAGCAAGGCTCTCGATTTTTCAACTGCATAGAAGCTCATCATATTATACATTTCAGGGTCTTGGTACTTATGTAGGTTCCCATTTTGATTTTATATTGATCTTTTTTATATTTATTGCATTCTTTTTAAATATCTGAGTCTATACTGTGTGTGTGTGTGTGTGTGTGTGTGTGTGTCTGGCTCTTTTTTATTTAAAGTTGTAGAATCTTGTTTAACAATGTACTACAAAAAATGCATCACATTAAAAAAAACAAATGAATGGCTGATGTGAAAAATAATAACTACCACCAAATCTGGCAAGAACGTGGTAGGATTGTACAATGGTGTGGCTAAAAGGGAGAGTAAGGAGGCAGTTTCTTTTAAAACCAAATGTATAAGAGATTCCAATTGTACACTCGGTCATTTGCCACAAAGAAATGATAAAGAAGGTATGCGTGAGAGCTCCTTCATGGGAATTGTATTCATTATTGAGAGTACAAAGTTTCCCCCAAACTGAAAACTATGCACTGTCTTTCAGTGAGGGAGTGGATAAAAACCAACTGCTACCCTCCCCCCAACAAACACAGCAAAACTGTGGTACTTCCACACAAGGAATACTACTTGGCAACAACCAGGAACAGACTATTTATTATTGATTATTGACTATTCTCAACTTGGATGAAACTTGAGGAAATATGACATACTCTATGATTCAAAGTACTTAAGACCCTGAAATAACAAAATTATAGCAATGCAGAACAGAGTAGCGGGTCTAGGAATTGGTCAAAGAAGAGGTGCACATCAGTTCGAAGGGATACTATGGGAGACCTTTGTGCTTCTCTGTATTGCCTGTGCTGGCAGGTACTTGAGGATCCCAACAAGCTGGTGTCAATTTGGGACCTGAGAGGATTAAGAGTGAGGGGTGGAGTCTAGTCTGTCAATCATATCATACATAGCCAATGAAGTCTCTGTGTGCGCATAGCCTCCTGAGGATTCTGGGAATTCCTGGATTTCCCTCTTTGGGGGTGGAAGACACTTCTCTCTCTGCTCTCTCCCTGGGAGCCATTGCAGCTGACAAGACTCTTGGAACTACCTAAGTGGCCAGAGTTGGAGAAGCCACATGGACCTATGCTGATGCAACCAGACCTCTGAAGCCAGAGAAGCCATGTAGAGACCCCTGTTAGTGCTGAGATGCTTACAATGCCAATGGATCCAAAGGCTTTCTACCCACTGGCTTGTGATCATCCTGCATTTGGCATCATTGCATGTGTTTCATGAGACTGAAGAGGACTTTATAGATGGGTATCAGACACATGCACCAATATTGGACATATGGGCTTGACCTGGACTGGGTTGGGATGCTTTCTTATTGTACAGTTACCCTTTATATAAAACTCTATCTTATATGCATATGAGCTTCTATGGATTTGTTTTGCTGGTCTACCCGGACTACCACAGTGCATGTTCAGGAATGTTTGGTGCAGGAATCAGAATCTAAAGACAACCTGAGAAGACTTTGAGAGTATTGTTACAGAGGAAAAATATACCTTTCATTTGGGATACAGAGATTTGTGGTTTGGGAATTTATCAGGACACAGAACCTACAAAATTGGTCATCAATAAAAACTGCATTTTATTTTCATTTTTGTTCAGTACATAAATAATCAAAGAAATATATTCCTTCTGGATCATGATGATAACACTGTTTACAATTTTTTAGAGCACTCAGCATCTTACTGCATGGAATATTTCCTATAATGTTGATTTTTAAAAAGCAACCTGAAAAGCAACACATCTAAAATGTTGGAGGTAAAACATCTTAAGGTTCTAAATTTTTCCCTTGGACATACTTTGGAGTGGAAGTAAGGAAAATTGGCTCTAAAAGAATTGTTCCCCCATTTTAAAAATTGGAAATATTTCAGTATTTACTCAAGTCCATTCCTGAAATGTCTATTTGTATAAATGTCCTATCATTTGGTGTCTAATTTTTCTTATCATCATAGTTATATAAAGGCAAGCATCAATTTTTAAGTCTAGGTTTTAAAATCATAAATACAAGGTTCATTTCTTGAGTCTTCTCAATGTATCCTTTATTAAAATAGTACCAAATAATCAAAAGCAGACATAAAACTTGGATAATTTAAAATACAATAGATAACAAATTCATTCAATGAGTGAATTTCATTGAACAATTGTTTACTGTGATCACTGATACACAAAATCTATTTCTACCCTCTTTAGTTTATTTTCTGCTTACCATTATCTTTTTAATTTTTTCTCTTTCTTTGTACTTTGTGCCCAAGTGATTAATGTTTTTATTCCATTTTTAATTTTCTTCTGCTGATTCAAGACCATATGGCATTTTCCCATTGTTGCCATTGCCTTATATTTTTTGGTCGAAAGTTGTCCTGCATTTCCAGCGTCCTGGTCACCACTTGGCTGTCAGTTTGTTGTACTGTGCTGACTTTTGTGTCTCTGTACTACTATGAGCCATGACTTCTATAGCTACCACTTTCTAGCTTTTCTAACTTTGTAAGAATTACATTCGTGGAAACCCACAGAGGTAGCTCTACCCCACCTCGTAGGGTCACAATGAGTCAACTCTGACTGGATGACAGTGAGTGAGTAGCTATACCCTGACACGGACATTTCAAATACCAGCAGGGTTACCCACGGTGGACAGGTTTTAGTGGTACTTTCAGACTACGACAGACTAAGACAAAGGGTCTTACTCTCTATGTCTTAAAAAAAAACACACAAACAAACTGCCCATTGAAAGCCTTATGCATAGCAGCGGATCTTGGTCCAATATTGGACTCAGGCAGGAAGACACTCAGAATACGACGAAGGCAGAGCTGCCTCCCCTAGTGGGGTCCACCTTAATGATCAGGAGGAAATAAAGCTTTCAGGATTTTCATGTACTGATGTGGCACACCTCAAAATGAGAAGAAACAGCTACGAATATCGATTAATAATTGAAACATGGAAGTATGACTGCAAGAAGACTAGAAGTTGTCGAAATGGAATGCTTGTTGATAGATAATGCCTAAGAACAGTAGTGAGCTGAAATGGACTGACATTAAATAAAATTTGGGTTTTTTCCCTTTTTTAGCATAAAAAAGTTCATTATTATAGTCCGTGGTCACTTGAGTTGTATCCATATATCTTATCAATTTCTTCATTTTTTTTCCACCCAAAGTCTTCACATCTTGCCTTGTATAAATTCCAGTTCTTACCAACTGTGAGATACCAAATCATCCTACCTCAGCTTCATTATAACACCAAGTTAAAATGTGCCTATCTCAGAGGGTTTCTGTAGGAAAATATTTGGTGCATGTCCAATGTTAGCTAATACTATTATTACTAGGCTCAAGGAATAATCATTATTTCATCTATCAGTGCTGATGAGGAGTCTGTTCTCAGCCGAGTCATGGATCTTCGGTAGGTAACCTATCCTTTTCTCTCCAGGAGTTTTTAAGATTGTTCTTTTTTCTCTGAATATTTTACATTCTTCAACAACATGGGTCTAGTTTTATGCATAGTTCTTGGAATTTTTGCAAACATTTAGTTGAAGGATATGTGTATTTCATTCTGGTTCTCTTTCATCTATTTATCCCCGGAACTCCTTTTGATTTATTTTGGAATCTCAAAATCTACTCCTCATAATTCCTACAGGCTCTTTCATCGGTTTTGTCTCTCTGTGCCATGCTCTCTGCACTTCTTCAGCACGATTCTCCAATTCCCTCTTTGACCTATTCCAGGCCAGAGCTTTATCGCATCCACCATGATTTTGGATTGAAAACTTCTTTTTTCCAGGACCAACATTTCTAATCCATTCTCTTTCATGTCTACTTCTTGAGGATGTTTATTTTTAGTTATTGTCTACAAACTACTCATTTGTGTAAATACCCACACTGAGGCAAGGAGGTTCAGAAAAATTAAAAAATGTCAGGATACTGACCAGCTTCATTTGGGGCGGGTGGGGGGGACGGGCAGCAGGGGCACTGGGGGTGTTGTTGAATGCTTTTAATTCTTCCTGGAGTCGTCGTTAAAAGAGTCATACATTGAGTGCCTCGTTTGTGTAAAGATCACTCCTCTATAGTTCTAACTGTTCTTAAAATACTTCATCCTCTGCCTCACTTTCACAGGAACAGAAAGCCCTGTCTTTCTCCGACAGAAAAGCTGAGGTGCATTTGAACCATCAACTTTGTGGTTAAAAACCCAATGAGCAGCCCGCTACCCCACCCTGACTCTTTTGCGTAGCTCCGTAGTTCACTGAGCTCAGGGAATCAATATCTTCCGGCATCACTCACACGCACAGGACACACACCTCTCCAGGACATGATCCTGAAAGATGGTCAGAAAGTAATCATATGACTACTTTGACTTCTTCTTTCTTTCTTCTTAAGATGCTCAAGGACCACCGCCAACAGTGGTCAGTAAGTTCGTGGACTCAGAACACGGCTGCCTTAGCCACTGTGCCCTGGAGGAGGCACCTCAGACTCCCTTTCTTATCCAAAGACGTGCACCTTGCAGAAAGGAAGCTCTCACCAAAGCACGTTTTCAATGGTCCGTCTCAATCCACAAAATCTAGCCGCTTATTCCACGTGTGTGTTGTTGTTCCCCAAGAGTGTAGTGGTTTCAACCTACGATCTTTTAGAATTCTGTTTCATCGGGGCTTCAGACTCAACGTGACCCTTTGATTTCAAAGAATGCCAGAGCCTTTAAAAATTTCGGTTGGTGCTGAGATGATAATTCTTCATCTGAAGGCCGGCATCCTCTGAAGCGCTGCTCTGGTCTGAGTCTCAAATCTAATACCGAATCTAACTAAGCGTGCCTAGAGGTTGGTGAGAGACACTTGAAAAAAAATACCCAAAGCAGCCCTTGGTTTTTAACCCTCAAATCTGGTATCAGATACATGCGTGTTTATGTTTGCAATAGACATTTTATGCCCGAAATTCTGCAAATTTATTTCAAGATGTCTTATAGCAATTGAGTATGTTTATATTTTTTATTAAAACGTATGTACGTTACTGCCTTTGCCCTAAAGACTTTCTTGCTGCACGGGTCTGGAACCTGTCCCACTTGAGAAGTGAGTGCTGCCGTGCAGGGCACGCTTTCTGTTCCTTGACCCGTTCTTGTAACCTCAAGTTCAGTGAAATGCCTCCAGGGTAGGGGAAGTTCCTGGTTTCTTAAACTGAGAATCATAGGACTTCGGAGTAGAAGAGGGTGTCGGTATTAACCCTCTGATTGTTGTAGTACAAGTAACAAAGCACTGAGAGGTCAAGATCAGTCAAGTGGCACCAGGCATGTCTCCTGGCCTGCTCACAGGGATCCTGTAGGGCAGTGTAGACTTGCCCTGTGGCTTTCTGAGACTCTAAGTCTTTATGATGGTAGAAAACCTCAACTCTCTCCCACAGAGCACCTAATGGTTTCGAACTGTTGGCCCTGTGGTTAGCAGCCCAATTCATAACTCTCTACTGTTAGGGCTAGCAATTAGAATTTATGTCTCCCGATTCCTGGTCTAATGTCCTGGAATTCAGAAGGGCCCAATGATAAATATAAGTGTTTGGTTCATTCCAAAACCACTCGAGAAATCACTAAACTTTTAAATGAGCCTATTAGTGATATAAAAATTGTTACTTCTGACATGTTATAAACAAAATCAACAATCTATGTACCCATTATGAGGTACTTAAGAACTTTGTTTTGAGAACTTTGAAAGGCGGAGGAAGATAGCCAAAGGAGCTATCTGCAAATGGGCAGGTTTCCCAGATAACCCCAGAAGGAAAAAAGGAATCAACACATTAATGAATCAGAGTTCTTTTAATAGTTCTACTATGATGTCTAATTGCTACTGTAAGACCCTATAACTTCATCACAAGGGACAGCACTACAGTTGGAAATGTTGACTAAACTTGCATTCTTTCAAGAGAGTATAATTAGAACAAACTCCTAACACATACAGAGAAAATACAAAACTCTATAAATTCATAGTTCATAACAAACATATGCTAAACCACATCATCATGGTTAATACAAATATATTCATGAGTCCACACTGTATATCAAGCAATCTCATTTAATCCTCCTAATAATATAGGGTGGTAGGTGCTATAATTGCTACTGTCTCCATTTCATAAACCAAGTAACCAGAGAGTTAAACAAATTACAGAACTGGCCTGAGTTCAAGTAGCCAATGACAAAAAGACTAGGATGCATGGACCCAGTCCCTCTGACTCCAGAGCTTAGCTTTAAACCAGCAGGATATCCAAGCTCCATTTTGTTATAGGTGGAAATGAGAATTGAGACCAGAAGAAATAGATGGTGCCCAACTACCAGGACCAACTGCTCTGGAAAAGATCCCATTAGAAGCTACTGGATAGAATAGTAAAACATACATGTATAGAAAAGAACTCAGCATAAAAGTGATCAGCCTTATTGATAAGATTCTCACCATGACCCTTAGTCACCCTTCATATCTGAAACTGAATTCACTCCTGCCTCAGAGTAATCAACCATCCAAGCTGAAAAAGGCAGCATTTACCCAAGGACAGAAGGTGAGGGAAGAAGGAAGAATGGAGATTGAGGGAAAGTAGGCTAAGCCATGGCACCTTGAGGGGATTGAAATGGATGAGGCAAAACAAACTGTGTGGAACTGTTGAATGGAAAATTCATGATCTGCTCTGTAAACCTCCACCTATATCACAGTAAAAATTTTACAAGAGAAGCTATTCACACACACACACACACACACACACACACACTCCACCAATGTCTAGAACTGCTCTTGGCAGTTCTAATGGTATTTAATAAGTATTTTTTGGATACACAAATGAATATGCATTTACAAGGGTAAAATGGTCTTCCTCATCTTCACATGGACTTGGAAGCCTCCTGTCTAATGGACCAGGTGTGCAAGGCGCACGAAAGGTTTTCAAACAGGTCTTCATCCTGACTTTGTTCGGGTTACCCAGTTGCTTCAAAGTTGACTTTGTGATTCCTGATCTGCAGAAGAAAACACCGAGCTCCCAGTGTTTGTTTCCTCTCTGCTGTGCTATTTAGTTGGGACCTGGTAGATAGACTATCTAGTGGCACATCCTTTACCCCTGAAAAATAAATGTTGGCACTAAGACTTTGCCATGTCTCACTGCTCTTCAGGTTCTTAATGAACTTTCAAGCAGGATATTGTGACTGAGAGACTTACAGCCAACCGTGGTCTCTGGGATCTACCAGAAGCCAGGCTCTGCCACTTGTCAGCTGTGGGCCATTGGCCAAATCGCCCAAGCCTCAGTTTCTTCATTCAGAAAAATGCTGTGTGCCCCCTAAGCTTGTTGTGAGAACTAAATGCACTCGTTTGTAGAGAAGTATGGTGAATTGCTGTTTGTTTTTGTGCGCCACCAAATCGGTCCTGACCCCGAGGCACTCTATAGGACACCATAGCGCTTCCGAAGTTGTAACCTTTAAGGAGACAGATCACCAGGTCTTGTCTCCTTCTGAGTCACTGGCAGGTTTGCACCGATCTATTGGTTAGCAGCTCCGAGCTTAACCATTGTGTCACCAGGCTCCTGGAACTTGGTGCAAGGTCTAGTAAATAGCACATGATCAAGAAACATTAGCAACTATTACACTAACCACGTACGGTTTCCTTCACCTCATTCCTAAGCTATGAATGACACTCATGTGCCAACTTCTACTCCCACACACAGGACAGAGGACATCAGAGGCCCCTGCTCTCTCTGGCCTTGCCATTTAGAAGGGGATTCAGAAGATAGACAAATGTTAAATAGACATTAGATACCTGGTGGTGAAAGGGGGCTCAGAGAAGACAGGAAAGAAGCAGTAGGGAAAAGATGGAGAAGGACCAATTCCCACCTGCTATGAGGCATCTATAACCAGGGTCCAAAGCCCATGCCAAGGAGCTCTGGTGGTATAATGGGCCATGCATTGAACTGCTAACCACCAGGTCAATAGGACAAACCCAGGCGTTGCTCAGCTGGAGAAAGATGAGGCTGTCTACTACTGTAAAAATTCCAAAGACTCAGGCACCCAAAGAGCTATCCTATAGGGTGGCTATGAGTTGCAATCCACGAGATGGCTGTGAGTTTGGTTTTGGCGTTGGCTCTTAGGGAAGAAGTCCCCTGAAGTGCAGAGACCTGAAAGGAATGAGGTAAGGAGTCATGTGGACATTTGGGAATGGGACACAGACCTGTGCCAGACATGTGAATTTTAACAAAAGAAGGGGTGGGGTAGATGATCAAGAGGTTAAGCGTGTGGAATGGAAGAATGGAAAGAGATGGACAGGGGAGAAGTAGGGGCAGCCAGATCCGCCGGACCTCACAGGGTAAGATGAAGACTGTGGAGCTTACTCCCTCGAGACAGGACCACTAGTGGGTTGGGGGCAAAAGACAGCCATGAACTGACGAGTCCGATGGGACATTGTGGCTCCTCTGTAGGTAAACGACTGGTAAGAGGCAAGAGTGGAGCGGGGAGACTGGCTATGGGGTTGTGGAAGTGGTCCAGGTAGAGAGGATGACTGTGTAGACCAATATGTCAGCAGAAAGAGGAAATAATGTATGGTCAGATTCAGGTTTTATGTATGTATGTGTGTATATACATATATATAATTTTATTAGGGGCTCATGCAACTCTTATCACAACCCATACATACATCAATTGTGTAAAGCACATTTGTACATTCATTGCCCTCATCATTCTCAAAACATTTGCTCTCCACGTAAGCCCCTGGCATCAGCTCCTCATTTTTTCTGCTCCCTCCCCACTTCCCCCTCCCCCACGAACCCTTGATCATTCATAAATTATTATTTTGTCATATCTTACCCTGTCCGATGCCTCTCTTCACCCACTTTTCCATCATCCATCCCCCAGGGAGGAGGCCACATGTAGATCCCTGTGATCGGTTCCCCCTTTCCAACCCACCCTCCCAGCATCGCCACTCACACCACTGGTCCTGAAGGGATCACCCGCCTTGGATTCCCTGTGTTTCCAGTTCCTATCTGTACCAGTGTACATCCTCTGGTCTAGCCAGATTTGTAAGGTAGAATTGGGATCATAAGAGTGGGGGGAGGGCAATGCAAGTATTTAGGAACTAGAGGAAAGTTGTATGTTTCATCGTTGCTACATTGCACACTGACTGGCTTGTCTCCTCCCTAGACACTTCTGTAAGGGAATGTCCAGTGGCCTACAAATCGGCTTTGGGTCTCTACTCCACACTCCCCACCTCATTCACATGATGATGCTTGATACCTGATCCCTTCAACTCTTTGTGATCCCACAGGCTGGTATGCTTCTTCCCTGTGGACTTTGTTGCTTCTGATCTAGATGGCCGCTTGTTTACCTTCAAGCCTTTAAGACCCCAGACACTATATCTTTTGATAGCCAGGCACCATCAGCTTTCTTAGTCACATTTGCTTATGCACCCATTTGTCTTCAGCAATTGTATCATGGAGGTGAGCACATAATGATATGATTTTTTTTTGATGCTTGATAACTGATCCCTTCGACACCTCGTGATCGCACAGGCTGGTGTGCTTCTTCCATGTGGGCTTGGTTGCTTTTGAGCTAGTTGGCTGCTTGTTTACCTTCAAGCCTTTAAGACCCCCAAACACTATATCTTTTGATACCCGGGAACCATCAGCTTTCTTCACCACATTTGCTTATTTACCCGCTTTGTCTTCTGCGGTGGTGTCAGGAAGGTGAGCATCATAGAATGTCAATTTAATAGAAGAAAGTATTCTTGCATTGAGGGAGTACTTGAGTGGAGGCCCAATGTCCTTCTGCTACCTTAATACTAAACCCATAAATATATGCACATAGATATATTTCCCTATCCTCATATAATAATATATTTACATGCCTTTATTTAGACTTCTATAAATGCCCTTTGCCTCCTAGCTCTTTCCTCTATTTCCTTTGACTTTCCTCTTGTCCCACTATCGTGTTCAGTCTTCATTTGGGTTTCAGTAATTCCTCTTGGTTACATTACCCTTGATCACGCCCTACCAGGCCTCCTACACCCTCCTCACCACCGATTTGGATCACTTGTTATTCCCTTGTCCCTGAGCTTGTTAACATCACTACCTTCCCCCCCACCTTTCCTTCTCCCATGTCCCCCCAGAACTCTCGGTCCCATTGTTTTCTCCTCCAGATTGTTCATCCAGCATATCTTATTTAGACAGACCTGCAGAGATAATAACATGCACAAAAACAAGACAGAACACAACCAAGCAACAATATACAACAAAACAACAACAACAACAAACCAATGACAACAACAACAACAAAAACACAAGAAAGAAAAGCTTGGAGTTAGTTCAAGAACTGTTTGTTGGCCTTTAGGAGTGTTTTCCAGTCCAGTGTGTTGGGGCACCAAGACCTGACCCCAAAGTCCACCTTTGGCATTCCCTGAGGACCTCGCCGCTCTGTTCCCTTGTTGTCCTGTTGCACCCACTTAGTGTATTGCCTCAGTGTTGCGGGATCAGATTAGGCACAATTCTCACACTGAGTCTCTGGAGGTTGTACTTTTTAAGGTTGAGCTGACATGTCTTGCTTGGGGTTGAATGTTCAATGTGAGAGAAAAAGAGGAGTCAAAGATGCCTCCCATATTTCTGTATCAAGGTAGACTAATTTTGGCTTTTTTTTCCTTAGTAGGGTGGAGGACACTGAACAGGGGGAAGGGAACAGATTTGGAGATGGTATCTAAAGTTTTGTTTGGGACTCGTTAGGTTGGAGGTCTTTAGTAGATCTCCAAAGGGATGTGTGATTAGAGAACAACCGCAGAATATTCGTTCTTGTCCTTGTACAACCCATATGCAAGCCTTACTTAAAATTCTTTGTGTCAGTGTCGCTTCTAGTTTGCTCTGTTTCAGCTATTATGGACAAATTGTTCATTGACTGGCACTCATCATACTCTATCTGACAATGTGTTCTATAGGGTGTAGCTTCTTGTCTTTGCCGTGTCCTCTCTCTGGACCTCCTTTATTCATTCACCCAGGAGTCTGAGAGTCATTCTGGTTACATGTTGGGTTGCAGTTCAAATCCACCAGTTGCTCTTTGGAAGAAAAATGAGGCTTTCTACTCCCATGAAGAGATGTAGTCTCAGAAACCCAAATGGGAAGTTCTACTCTGTCCGATAGGAGGCAGAATTGACTCGATGGCAATTAGGCTTTGTTAGTCTCACTTGTCCACCTGAGAAATGCCTTTTTAAGACTCAAGAACTGGAACCACCTCCTCAGTGAACCTCTTCCAGAATCATGTAGGGAAATGCCAGACTTCATTCATCTTCCTTCTTATGAGATTCTTCCTCTCCCCCTTTCTTCTTTCTCGATGATGCCACTTGTTTTCCCTCTGTTGTATGTACTCAAACACATGTAACTCAAGTCCTGCTGAAAATAGTGAATAAGACGGGAAGAACACACCTACAATCGGAAAGCAATGGTAGCCAGCATGCTTTCTGGACCTTGCCAGATCTATGTGCAGACACACAAAGTGACATAATTTTTCTAAAACTATTTGTATACCTTGTAGTACAACCTGCTTCTTCCAAGCAATACAAATCCATGAAGATCTCTTCCTGTCAGTCAATAGAGCTGAATAGAATTCATTTGCACAGTTGCTTATTTAATCATATTTCCATAATAATATACTGTGCATAGCCAGTCTTCTACTGATGACTTTCAGGTGTGATTCCTTTGTTTTGCTGTGATAGGTAATTGAAAGACTGATGCATTGCTTTGCATGAATCTTTCTAATGGGTGCATGGTGTTTTTCATTATTTATGTATAATACAATTTATTCAACCAATCCCCAATTGAGAAATATGTAGGCTGTTTTCAGTCGCACAGCACATTCACACACACTCACACACACAGTTGGGAGCACAGAGGAAAGGAAAAATGCAAGAGGGGAGCAAATTATTATTTTTTTTAGGAGTGATTTATTGCCTTATATAATGAACACTTCTGGGGTGCCCTGGCTTTAGGCCCAAGAGAATTTTGGACCAAAATAGTGTTATCAAAATCCTTCAATTTCACAATCTTAAACTATGAGAAAACTTGGATCCCAGCAGCTCAAAGCTCATATGGTCCTAAGCTCCTATGAGTGCCGGAGTCGAAAGTGTTCCTTTCCTGAATGTTACAGCAACATTCTGGGTGTTGTTAGGTGCCAGTGAGTCTGTTCTGACCCATAGCAACCTCAAAATATGGCCCGCTCCTGCACCAGCCTCACTATGGCTCCCCTGCTGGAGCCCAATGCTGCAGCCACTGTGTCGATCTAGCTCCTTGAGGCCCTTCCTCTCCCTCGCTGCCCCTCCGCTTTACCAAACATGATGCCCTTCTCCACGGACTGGTCTCTCCTGACAACATGTCCAAAGGACATGAGACAAAGCGTCAGCATCTTTGCCTGTGACGAGCATGCTGGTCACACTTCTTCAAAGACAGATGTGTTTGTCCTTTGGGCAGTCCATTGTTCTTTCAATATTCTTTGCCAGTGCCATAATTCAAATACATCAATTCTTCTACTAAGTCCAATTTTCACATGCAGGCGAGACAAATGACAATACCATGGCTTAGGTCACCTGCACCTTAGTCCTCAAAACAACCCCTCTGCTTTTCAGAACTCTAAAGAGGGTTTGTGCTGCACAGTTGCCCATTGCAATTTGTCCTTTGACCCGTGAGCAGTAATTGTGGATCTAAGAAAGGTGAGATCCTTGACAACTTCAATCTTTTTTCATTTATCATGATGTTACCTACTAGTTTATCTGTGAGGATTTGGGTCTTCTTAACACTGAACTCCAATCCATACCGAAGGCTGAAATCCTTGTTCTTTATCAGCAAATGCTTCAAATCCACCTCATGTTCAGCAAGGAAGGTTGTGTTACCTGCATAGCTCACATTGTTAATAAGCCTTCTTCCAATCCTGATGATGAAGTCTTCATAAAATCAGTGTGGTAATTACATAATTCATGTCAACTTGATAAATAGGTCAAGGGGTGGAGTCTAGCCTGTCAATCAGGTCACAGCCTGATGATGCCTCCGTGTGGGCATGGCCTTCTCATGAAGATTCTGGGAACTGCCTCGTTTTCTACCTGGAAATGGATTTCACTCTCTCTGCTTCACCTTCCTGTTGACAAACCACTTCCAGCCATGTGGATGGTAGCCAGAGCCCTGAGATGCTTCCATCCCACTGGATGCACAAGATTTTCACCCACAGGCCTGTGGTCTTCCTGCATTCGGTATCATTGTGTGTGCTGTGTGAGACTGAAGAGGAATTTCTAAACTAGTATCAGACATGTGGGCTGAGATTGAACATATGGACTTGATCTGGAGCGGGCTGGGATGTTTTCTTAATATACAATTTCTCTTTCTTATATATACAATGCACAATTTCTCTTTCATATATATATATATATATATATATATATATATATATATATATATATATATATATATATATATATATGAATGTTCATGGATTTGTTTCTCTAGTCAACCCAACCTAACACAGCCAGTTGCTCTGATTATATGCTCAGCATATATATTACGTAAGTATGGTGAGAGAATACAACCTGTCACACATCTTTTATGATTTTAAACCTCGTTCTGTTCACACAACTGCCTCTGGAGCCATGTACAAGTTCTGCATGAGCACAAGGAAGTGCTCTGGAATTCCCATCCTTCTCAAGACTATCCATAGTTAAGATCCATAGAGTCGAACACTTTGGCACAGTCAATGAAACACAATCAAACATCTTTCTGGTCTGCTTCCAGGCAAGATCCATTTGACATTAGCAACGAGATCCTTTGTTCCACATTCTTTTCTGAATCTGGCCTGAACCTCTGGCATCTCCCTGCCAATGCATTACGGTAATCATTATTGGCAATGCTTAGCAAGATTTAGCAAGCTTTTACTTGCATGTGTTATCAATGATATTGTGCCACAACTCGAGCATTTTGTAGGGTCACCTTTCTTGGGCATGGGTACAAATAGGAATCCTTTCCAGTCGGTTGACAAAGTAGTTGTCTTCCAAATTTCCTGGCAGAGATGAATAAGTGTTTCAGCAGCTTGTTGAAACACTTCGATTGGTATTCCATCAATTCCTGGGGCCCTGTTTTTGGCTGATGGACTTCTTCCTTCAGCGCTGTTGGTTCTTGCTTATATGCGCTCTTCTTTAACACCGGACCGTCTGCTAGTTCTTTCGGAACAGGGACTCTGTGCATCTTTCCTTCTTTTGATGCTTCGTGCATCGCTCAATATTTTGCCAATAGAATTTTTCAAGATGGCAGCCCAAGGCTTGACCTGTCCTTTCAGCTTAACGTCCGCTGAGCGTGTTCTTCCTTTCTGCTCTTCTGAATCTAGGCAGACTCTGCCTGTTCCGTTATAATAGTATACTTTGTCTCCTTGAGCTGCTTTTGGAAGTTTTCTATTCAGCTTCTTGACTTCAACCTTTCTTCCAATGGCTTTAGCTCCTCTACTCTTAAGACCACCTTTCAGTCTCTTCTGTCATCCACTTAAGTCTTTTCTTTCTTTCCTGCCCGTTTGCTTCTGTCCTGAATGACGTTCCTGCTGTCCTCTCACAGCTCCTCGGCTCTTCTGTCGCTAGTGCTCACTGTGTCAAATCTGTTGAGGTGCTCTCACATTCAGGAGGGATGGACTCGAGGCCTTGTTTTGGCTCTCGTGGGCTTGTTTTAAAGTTCTTCAGCTCTATCCGGAACCTACCTATGAGGAATTGGTGGTCTTTTCCACAGCCCGCCCCTGCCCTGGTTTTAGCTGCTGATGTTGAACTTCTCCACTGTCTCTTCCCATTGCTGTAGTCAGTTTGCTTTCTGTGTATTCCATGTGGACAAACCCACGTGTACAGTTGCTGCCTGTGTGGTTGAAAAAAGGGATTTGCCACGTGCAATGTGTCGGTCTTGCAAAACTCTGTCTTTGGATCTCTAGGTACATTTCTGGCGCCAAGACCACATTTTCTATCTACTGTACCTTCTTCTTTGTCTCCAACTTTTGTATTCCAATTGTCAATAATTATCAATGCATCTTGATTGCATGTGTGATCAATTTAAGAATTAAAACGTTGGCAGAATTCCTCAACTCCTTCATCACTAGCATTTGTGGTTGGTGCATAGCTATGAATAATAGCTGTCTTGACTGGGTTTCTTTGAAGGCCAAGGACTAGATATAATCCTATCACAGACAGCATTGCACTTCAAGATCCACCTTCAAATGTCCTTCATGTCCACGAATGCAGCAGCATTTCCCTGGAATTTGCCATTGCCAGCATAGCAAACCATAAGATTTTCTGATTCAAATGACTAATGCCAGTCTATTTCACGTCCCTAATCCCTGGGGTCGAGGAGCCTGGTGGCATATTGGTCAGCAGTTACAAATCACCAGCCAGCTCTGTGGGAGAAAGACGGGGCTTTCTGCTGCTGTAAAGATTTAAACTTGGAAACTCTCAGGGGCAGTCCTGCAGTGTTATATAAGGTTGCTATGAGTTGGCATCAGTCGATGGCAGTGAGTTTGGTTTTGGAATGCCTAGGATATCGATCCTTACGTATTCTACTTCATTTTTGATGACTTCCAGGCTTCCTAGATGCATTCTTCATACATTCCACGTTCTGATGATTAGTAGCTTTTTGCAGATGTTTCTTCTTATTTTGAGTTGTGCTTCGGCAGTAACTTCAGTTCCTAAAGGCTCTCCTCCTCCGACAGGCTTTACTCTCCATTCACAACACCTGGGTCCCCTCTACTTTGAGAAGGCAGCTCCCTCCTCCTCAGACACACGTGGAATCCCTTCCGACCCCAGGGTCCCATCCTCTGGCACTATCTCCAACGGTGTTCCGCTTCTCTGCATTAGTCTTTCCATGCCCGAGGCTCTGCCAATTCCCTTCGTAGAGTTGGTATTTCATGTGGAAGCTCTGCGGAAGCCTGGAGCTTAGCTTTGGGTCCTCTGATGGCTTTTGAAGTCTCCGTGACACCGCTTCCAGAGTCACAAGCACCACACAGCCACCACAGTATGACAGACTGGCAGGGAAGTGGTGGTGAAGCCAGAGCACCCTGTATTCCCAGGCAGTCTCCCATCCAAGTACAATTAGGTTTGTTAGAGGCTTTTAACACCCCGGTCTTCATTGAACCAGCATGAACCCAGGTTTATCTTTGAATTAGTCACCGGTTTATGGGCACACGGCTTGAGTGGCCAAGATGCCCCTGGATCCAGGACAGATTCAACTACCTCTTTCTCTCACCCACTTCCAAATTTCCAGCATCGAGAAAGTAAGAAGGTTGCAAAAATGTACAGCGGGAATAGGAGTGGTTCTTGAGAAGCAAACAAACAAAACCCTACCTTATATTAATATATAATTAAGGCACATTAACACCATTAAAAAATCCATGCATTTTTGCAACTGTAACCAAAAAATGCTGAATGACCACAGATCTGTATAACCTTGACCTGTTAGAATGTTGCCATGGTTTAGAACCTCCTTTTAACCAACAGATGCTACATTGTTTTTACTTCAAGGTTGGAAGATTCTTGCCAATCATACCTGTCTTCCTGTTTCTTTGAACCATCTGTCAGCTACTCACCCACAGACGGGGAACAGAGCCCCCTCCTCCCCATCACTGAACTTCCACTGTCCTGGACATCCGCTACTTTATCTCTGAGCCCCAAGTCTATACTGATGGCAGCTGAAATATGACAGACTCCCTCCTTTTCCTTATCCTGAAGATTTTCTTTAATGGACAAGAGGCAGGAGGGGGAAAGCCTTTGAAGAAATAGAGCCCAAAGCTGAGACCTTTGTTTTGAATCTCCTGGGAGATAATGACTCCTAACATCATTGCATTTCATACTAGACTATTCCCCAACCTCGCCAAAAATCAATGGACATCCCCCAGGCATAACTGCACCAAGGTAGGTGGCTATTCTAGATGGGTTAGACATTTGATGGGCTGTGAAATGATTTTGCTTGGCATTTATTCAAAGGAGAAACTGAGGGTAGTGGGAAAGGCTGGGTTAATAGTCATCAGCTTCACGATCCCAAACGTGCATCCCTACTCAATAAGACAAAACCTCTGTGACAAAAAGACATGTTTTTCTTTTAACAAGTTCACTAATACGGGACCTTTGCTGGAGCATGGCTTTGGGGTCTATGAAAGCACATTCCACCACCGTTAGGAAATCAGACAAGTTGTCAGAGAGGATGCTCTGACTCCAGCTAGTGTGCGGCAGAGGAGGACTCAAGGACTGTAACTGAGGGAATCCACTCAATGGCTGAGATGAACAGAATGCACCCCTGCGTAGAATCAAGCCATCGACCTTTGGATTATTCACCAATTTTTAGCCATTTATGCCACCCAGAGGCACCACCCAGATAATCAAGACGTTCCTGTTCATCACGGTCAGTCATCCCCCCAGAAATTCTAGTGGAGATCATGTTCTCCATGGCCTTGCACACGTAGCTTGGCTAGGCTTGATCCTGCTCTACTCAAGAGCACTAAAGAGAAATTCGAGGGAGTAAGTGGCTAATTGAACTTTGAAGCAAAGTGACTTAATTTGGAGTCATCCGAACCGGGGGGGGGGGGGGGGAGCAGTGGGGGGATGGTGGCCTTAAGAGTGGAAGTACGAAGTGTGAGGCAGTGTGAATGCTGGGAGGGAGACCAGGGAAGGGAAGGACACCTCACCATCAAGAACAGAATGGAAAGCTTGAAGTAGCTATTTTCCAACTCTTCGCAGCGGTGGAACCTTTTATTCAAAGGAAATCTTACTCCAATTTGAAAAAAGAAGGTGCTTGGGTTGAAGAGGGGCCAAGACCCAGCCCCGGAGGCCCCTCCCAGGGAATTCTTAGGGCTCAACACAGCTTAAAAAATGCTGACCTAGCCTGTCTACCAGAGTGAAAGTGCAGAGTGCAGTTTGTTCAGAGACAAACTGATGTTGCCTAGGCTTTGTTCCAATGTTAAAAAGGGAGCGTGCCGCTAAGGCACAGACACTAGCAAACCATTAAATAGATACCTTTGGGTGGTTTTTCATCAGACAATGAAAATGATGCTTTGTCTTCTTGGACTAATGTGTATTAGTATTACCTTTTGAACGACATATGCGGGATGATGGGTCGAATGCTAACTAATCTTGGGTTAAATTTGTTCTTCAAATACCATTGTCATTAGTATGATCTACTATAACCCCCCACCCCACACACACACCTCTTCCCTAAGTCTTGGGCCAATCAAGAGCTGACTTGTATTAGCTTGTTGTATGACTTTTGTTTCCTTCTTACTGTTGGGTTGTTAGTCTCCCTTAGGGAGGGAAATGTTTCTTTTCAACTATGTATCCCTTGTACCTGGAAGAGGACTTGTCAATAGCCAATAAGCATTTGCTTAATGGATGGCCTAGCAGAGACAGAATGGTTTTGAGGAGGTCCCTAACAATACCACCGCCTCTGCAAAGGAAGGATGCATTGTAGAGAGTATGCAAAACAGACGGTGGACCTGGTTTGAGTGCAGGTTATGCAACTTTTTTTATGTCTTTGTGTTTTAAATCTATAAAAGAGAAGAAATAATATGGTCAAATTACGTTTTTCCTCCGGCAAGTAGCTCTAAGTATCTTAAAAATCTTGACACTTCACAGTTGGAGGTAAGTACACAGGGTTTGGTTCATTCCTCTGTGTTCCCAGAAGTTCTGAATTAGTCCCCTTCCCACCTTTGTCTAGTTTTGAACACAGATAAAGCGAATGGACTTGTTGTAGACTATCTGCATCCACACACCCCATCTATGTAGTAGTTATTGCTGAGTCAGCTGTGATTTGCGGTGGCCTGTGTATAACACAACAAATCATTGTGTCACCTCAGTCCTCTTTCGTATTTCTGATTCCACTGTTTAGGTTGTTATGTGAATTCCTCTCCCTAAGGAATTTTCTTGTTTTCACTGACCACCATCTTTGCCAATCCTGCTGTCACCTTCTACTGAGGTCATCTCGCTCTGGACGATGGTCTAGATGATGTCATCGCCTTTCCTCATGGTGGGCCTGTAGTAAGGAAGACAAAGTCTCACTATCCTCCCTGCTAAGGAGCATTTCCTCTACGTGTGATTTATTCACTCTTCTGGGAGTCTATACCATATTCAACATTCCTCCACAACCAATATCCATACATTCCGTTCTACCTTATTTTTTTCACTACCCAGATTCCATGTGTGTGGTAATTACATAATCTGTTGTCAATTTGAGAGTATTAAGAGTGAATGGGGTGGAGTTTAGCCTGTCAATCAGGTCACAGTCTGATGACCTCACTTAGAAGTGCTAAGGAGATAAGAAGCTCACTGGAGGCCAGATATAAGCTCACTCCCTGCAAGACATTATGACTATGAGCCTGATGGAGCTATACCAATGCAGCCAGAGCTTTGGAGCTGGAGGAGCCACACGGAAACCCATGCCAGCACTGAAATGCTTACACCACCACTGGATCCACAAGACTTCCCACCCACTGGCCTATGAACTTTCTGCATTTGGCATCATTGCATGTGTTTCGTGAATCTGAAGAGGACTTTATAGGTTGCTATTGGATTTATAGGTTAATACTGGACTTATAGACTTGATCTGACTGGGCTGGAATTGTTTCGCAATATTCGACTGCTCTTGTATATAAAACTCTTTCCTGTACACATATGAGTGCCTCCCTGGATTTGTTTTTCTAGTCAGCCCGGACTAACACAATGTGCATATACGCATAGACTTTCAACCTATTATTATTTGGAGGGACCAGTCTCTGGAGAAGGACCTCATGCTTGGTGAAGTAGAGCATATTTTAAAAAGAGGAAGGCCCTCAATAAGATGCATGAATTGACTCAAACATAGGAAGGGTTGTAAGCATGGTTTAGGACCAGGCAGCAATGTTTCCTTCTGTGATGTGGTTACCGTGAGTCAGACCAATTAGATGGCATCGAAACACACACACACACACACGAAAATAATTGTATAAACATACATACACATATGCACACATACATATATACAAACTTTATATATGTATATATACACACACATAACATACAAGGGGGGGGGTAACCCCCCCAATGATTTTTTTCAGAGCTATGTGTTTTAAAATTTTGAACCTTATCACCTTCAGAGTACTCTCCATTGCACTTAATACATTTGTCAAATCTGTGATTCCATTCTTGGAAACAGTTTTCAAACTCATCTGTTTGGATGGCTGATAGCACCTCCCTCATTTTTTCCTTCACCTGTTCTATGTCATCAAATCTCTGACCTTTCATGTTCTTCTTCTTTCCCAGAAACAAAAAGAAGTCACACAGAGTGAGGTCAGGTGTGTAAAGTGCATGGGGCAAGAAGACAAGCTGTTTTTTTTTGGCAAAACCTGGCACACTGAGATGGTTGTGTGAGCAGGTGCATTGTTGTGGTGGCAAAACCAGTCCCACATCTGCCATAGATCAGGCCTTTTGTTTCACACTGTTGTGCAATCTTTTCAGAACCTCTAAATAGAAAACTTGATTAACAGTCTGCCTGGTGGGACAAACTCCAAATACACCATTAGTTGACATTTTTGTCCATTTGGGATATCCAGAACAAGGTTTGTCATCAATCAACATTTTTTTTTAATGAAAAAAACCACTTGAGTTTTTCCCATATTGTTGTAAGCTGTGTCTAACATCACAGCAGTTTCTGCAGCATTTTTTCCTAGCAGCAAATAAAATTTCATAGCTGCACACTATTCTCTTAAATTAGCCATCACAAATAACAAGGTTCAAGCAAAACTACTTTTATGAAAAAAACTCACTGTGACCAGAGAGAACCTTCCCAGGAGATGCCACTGGGTGCACTAACTCAGAACAAGGATGCTAGCCTAGTGGGAAAAATGTGTACTACATATGCACACGCGCACATATACAAACACACACTTTGGATATATATACTATATAGTTGATCATATATATGATGGAGTTACAAAAAATTTGTAGGAAATTTTCATCTTTTAATTCCATTTTCCATGAACTTTTGAGGTTCCTCATATATTTACATCTGTATATATATACTCATAGCTGATATACAGGCCTACCTGTCAAGGAGCCTCCTCCGAAGGTGGATTTGAACTCCCAACCTTATAGCTAGTAATTTAGCACTTAACCATTTGTACCACCTGGGATTACATATGAACCCTTGGCAGAAGGTCACCTCCAAAATCACTCTTTTGATTGGGCCTTACTCTCAGCATTGTGTGAGTAGATCCAAGCCTCATTCTCAGTTATGACTCATTCCATAAAACCATCTTTATCAACTTCAATCTTGCCTGCACACTGTATATGTAGATATCTGTATACACACACACACACATATATATATAGACATATATGTTTATGTGATCATATATCTGTGTGTATAGGTGAGTGAAAAGTATTGCTACTGGGTTTCAGTTAATGCATGCATGGGCTTATTCTGAAGAAAACATGATTAAACATGGCTCTATGATCAGTGGATAGCAGCAGACAAGTGCTCTCAGTGATTCTCTGGTCTTGGTATCCTTAGCATGCCTTCATAGGAAGGATGTTTTTTGGTCATGGGGGAAAAATGATTTTGAGGTTGGGGATACTAGCACACTTTGAAAGAAAACTCAATTGGACATCTTGCTAAATCACCGAAGTTTTGCAACAGATTCACGGGAATGTTGTCCCACATACTTTGGGGGCTGGATCCCCCAAAGCGCCACTTTGGGGGATGGATCAGTGATCAGGCATCAAAGGGTGAGTTGTTGAGTGCTCTGCTTCTTATCAACAGTAACAAAAGCAATAATAAAATGATTTTCAAAAGGAATGGAATAAGGTAGGTTAGGGCTGTTATCCAACTTTAAACAAAAATTATATCCTATATTATTGTAGATGGCCAGAAAATGTTTATACTCACTGCCATCGAGTTGATGCCAACTCATAGCGACATTTTCAGCCACGGTAGAACTGCCCCTATGAGTTTCTGAGACTGTAACTCTTTACAGGAGTAGAAAGCCCCATCTTTCTCCCATGGCTGGTGGCTTTGAACTGCTCACCTTGCGGTTAATAACCCAACTTGTAACCACTATGCCACCCGAATGCCTTGAAAATGTCCATAGGAAAGTAAAACATATTGAGTTCTTCAATTGCTTGTTAAATCATTGTTTCTGAAGTAAGTTGATACTTCAGCGGTTTAGAGGTCTTCATTGAATTAAAAACATATTCCTCAAAATTTCTGAAGTCCTGAACATCTTATATGGAAGCCAGACTCAGATCAAGGCAGATCCTTATTTTATTTAGTATGTTTGTACTGAAGATGTAGACAACTATGAAAGGCTTTGAAACAGTTCTCTGCCCCGGGCGTTAAGTCACCTTTTCTCTAATCATCATAAATCCACTGTAAAAGGACACCTGATGGCACAGTAGTTGCATTTAAGTTGTTCATCCCAGGTCAGCAGTTTGAACCCACCAGCAGATCCACAAGAGGACGACGAGGCTTTCTGCTCCCGCGTAGTGTGATAGCCTGGAAAAATCACACAGGGGCAGTTCTGCTCTATGAGTCATCAGTCAGATGGTAGGGAGTTTGGAATTTTTGAAATACATGTTAGAAACACATGAACAACAAAATAGGTCCCATTAATTCCTCTTAAAAGTTACAAGTCCTTCTACTTCGCCAAACCCTTCTTACTGAAGAAAGAAAACTGATCATGGAAATAGGATCTTGCCAGGAATATTTAAATATCTAAGGAAACACCCCTAGTCCATGGGGCTTGGGTGTCCACACAGAATCAGGACCCTGGGCAGAAGAAAACCATACAAATGTCTCCAAGAGACCAGAATTTATTAGGCTAAATTCAGCACAGGCTTCAAATATAATGAAACATTATACCTTTAAAGATATTACATGATTAAGATTTTCCAATTAATTAAGGCTGACCTTTCCCCCAATAAAAAGGCTAGATTATATAAATACAATTTTCATATGATGTACCAATGCTGCAAAAGGCTCATGAAATTCACCCTCTTGGGATTTTTAGCCTTGTGTTGCTACTTCTCCACGAGGTACAGGTTCAGATTCAACCCATCCAGTTAAAGTGAGTGGAGGGCCTTGAGCTGTGGCCACTACGTCATCAGAGTAGATGGCCAGGTGAGTATGGTGTCTGACACAGGCCGCAGGTCCAGGCCGTTGTAAACTTCAATGGATTTAGAATTGCCTTCAGTGTTAACTCTCTCCTTCACAGTGCTTCTGCTTCCGGCCACCTGTTCCTCGCTCTACCACAGCACAGTATATTGGAAATGCTAGGGTAAAGGTAGACATCCTTTGCCGCCTGAATGCACATGGCCTTCAACGCGGTAATGAATTTCCAAAAGAGAGATACAGAACAGATCATCTTCTAAGCTTTCTTGGCTCAGAACCTTGTCTGGTAAGGCACCTTAATGGATCAGGTTCTTCAAAAGACACTTTGGAAAACATTTAAATCATATCGAACACATTTTAATAATACACCACATTACCAGAGTAAACAATGGAAACCAGGTGAGAACCCTCTAATGACAGCCACTGAACCAAAGGCTTTGTCGAAATTCCGAGGATGTCCTTGCATGATCTAACTCCTAGCCTCTAAAGCTCCTTTCTGATCACACCAATTCCCACTCATGAGTCTAGCAGAGGGAACTGCTGGTGCTATTTGTGTTTTTGTTTTCCTTGAAACGACGGGTCTCGGAGCCTTGTCCAAACTGTTCCATAGCTCCCACTGTGTACCCACCCCAGCCACTGCTTTGTTAACGTCTACCTATGTTCCACGGTGAATTCTGACATTATGTCTCTAAAGACACCTCCTTAGACGGCCCCAACTATGCATTCGGCACTGTGTTCGGTGCATGACCACATCCACGGCCCCAAGTTCTAACTGGCCATTACCAAGCTTGGCCTTGCATTCTATCCACTGTGGGATCCCCAGTGCCAAGAGAGCTTAGGAGCCCTGGTGGCATAATGGTTATGCATTGGGCTGCCAAGCCCAAGGTCAGCAGTTTGAAACCACCAGTTGCTCTGCGGGAGAAAGATGAGGTTTTCTACTCTGGTCAAGAGTTACAGTCTTGGAAACCCCTAGCGGTAGTTCTACCCTGTGCTACAGGGTCACTATGAGTCAGAGTGGCGGGCAGTGAGGGAGAGAGGACGCACATGGAAGACCTGACACATGGGAGGCCAGAACTATATTCATCTATTGTTATTGAAAGCAGGCTATTGCTAGAGTTAAGGGCAGGCCTCACTGCTGCTAGTAAGTGTGGATACCGAGGTCTCTTTCTGTGAGGAGATATAAAGGTCGGATTCCTACACTATCTTGGTGCAAACGCTCCTTTAGGGTAAAATGATTAAACTTGTTTTATTGATGCACAGTAACAGAGAAGCAGAAGTAGCACATAGACTGAGATGTCTACACAATGGCCTCTTTCTTGTCACCAGGACACAGGGCCCTGCCAGTTGGACATAGGTAGGGCAATGACACACAGTGGGATCAAGGAAAAGGGATGTACTTCAACTTCTTAGAACTGCTACCATCGGCTCGGGGCTAGTGCTAAACCGGAGCAGGTACTGATTGATCAAGACCTCTCTCTTCAGCATCCAGAGAGCTATGATCAGCGAAAGAGGTAACCAGAGTGATTTCTTTCTGTTCACTCTTATAGGATCGCTAGTTGGGATTCTTCTAAAACAGCACTAAAGATAGATCTAGAACTCCCATCCTGAAGTTTTGTCCCACAGCAGACTCAGATAAAAGAGAAAGATGGTCCTACTGTCTGGGTGCCCGGTAGTCAGACGAACTATAAATTGCTTCTCCAGCATTTGGACGTGGCAATGACGTTCAAGGAGTCACTTAGGACGGCGACTAAGAAAACAGGAAACCTTGGGGGGATATATCCCAAAGAGGACCTGGTTTAGAGGTCTCTGCTTCTCCTAAAGTTACTGGAGTAGATTAGGATCTCTCGTCAAGGACTGGCCTGTGTTGCTCAACACTCAACTGATGTTGACTTCCTGCTTCTTCTCATGCTCCAGCCTCATTAGGAAGGGGTTTGATCTTGAGTATGTCACAGTGGAGTACTGCACAGCGCAGTTTCCTCAAAGAGTCTTCTTTCTCTTCGCCACACAGTTCCAGTCCTCTCCCTCATCTGCGTGGGTGCCTGCCACTGGGGGGTTGTGCCTGCCTCTCTCCCTCTCCTCAAGGAGAACTAAGATCGGTGTGTACGCATATATACACAGGAACAGTCAGGTACGAAAGTCAGGCAGCAAACCACACTGTAGTTAAACAAGAGCAACTCTCTTTGTTTTCATGGAGATCTTAAGCCATAAGAGGTGCCAGCACCCCACCCTTGCTGGCAGCCCCTCTGTCAGTGCGGTTCCCCAAAGGAAGGGACGCAAAGTCCTGGGTATTTGGGGGTTTCCTTTCATGATAATAAGCTAGGGAGATGGCTTGATGGGGATACATGGCGCTGCTCTTGTTTATTTATTTTTTCAGTTTATTTTTCACAGGGATGTGATCTCAAAAAAATAAGTTCTCAGGGACAGGGAGAAGGCTGAATTAGAACCCGGGTCTCTGAATGGAGGACCCTCAATTTCCCTGCATCCTGTAAATCAAGCTGCAGTCTTTATATGGGGGGTGCAAACCGTTGAGGCAGGAGGAGGGCTAAGACTTAAACTATGGTGAAGATAGAGGCGATTGAGTGCACAGTCATAGCTTCCTCTCTGTGGTGAAGCCATGTGTTTCCTGAGTTAATGGAGACATTACTGAGTGAATATGTGTAAAGGGACCATAGCCAATTCTGCTACCTCTTGTTCTTAATATTTCTTACATGTTTGTAGAGTCTGCACAGACTTGACGCTATAGAACTCATTCCGTTAAATTTTGAGCTGGGACTTGAAAAGGTATTTTTTGATGTAGAAGATGATGCATTAGCTAAAGAGCTCCCTCCACACCCAAAAAGTATGGCAACTTCAGCGAAAGATCTTTTCTCATATTGGCTTTACTCCTTCGAGATAACCTTACGCTATGCTAATCAATAGATTCCTGCCGATTTTACCACATAATCCAGTGGAGGTTAATGATATGGTTCACCATATATATCTGATTAATGAAGAAAAATATAGCTCTAACATTATGAGGTTAGAAATAGCATCCTATGCTAATCTGCAATGCCAAGAAATGAAGATGGTTTAAATCAGATCTCATGACTAATGCATGAGATCCAAAGTTCTTTTATTCCTGGTTATTTTAGAAAACTGGGGTGTACTTTTACCCTAAAAAACAATTCTATAAGATTTATTGTGATAATATGGAATGTTTTCTTATTAACATCTTCCAATCAATATTTATGTTCTACTGGTGATCACAGAAATGCTAGCCGTTTTCCACTTTAATTTATTAAACTTCTGTGTATGTAACAGGTTAAGTCTGGGTCCAGGGATTTTATATTTGATCCTTATTGTTTGTTTGTTTTGTAAGATACCCCATATGTAGAAGAATGATTCACCCTAATAAAATGAAAAGTGTAGATTGTTTTCTGGGGTCGCCATTCTGTTTTAATTGTGCTTACTGTGAATTCATTTAAACAGAAAGAAATATATCCAGCAGTTAAATGAGCCTGTTATTTTTGCTTGTTTTTGTTTTGGTCATGACAAACTGTGAAATGCTGTGTTTTTCCTATAGTTCTAGTCCATGAAATCTGCAATCTTTCCACTTGATTTACGAAGGACCCTTAATTACTACTGTCATTAGCACCTAGTGTTCAAAACAGTCTGTTAAAATGTACTGTTAGCCTCACCTCCAACTCCCTGCTTGCTTTATTTTAGTGTTTTTTTTCTTCCCCTAAGAGTAAGGGGGGGGGGATATAATTGCCTCAATAACAACAGTTATTATGGGCATTGAATTCAACAATATTCCAGGTGTGTTGATGCTTATTGTATTTATTCAGGGTTCGGGATTTGTAAGACTGGCCTACAGTCTGAACAAAGTGTCGATAAGCGGGGTTATTATAGTTAAGACTTATTACGTGGGTTTTAAAAGCAAATCATTCATCCCTGTGGTTCTTCTCCACCCCCCACCCCCACCCCTTCATGGGTCGGGATGAGACAACTGCTGTGAAGCGTCGATGTTTCTGCCTGCTCATGCACAGTTCTGCAATAGGATGCACACATGTCTAACAACAACTTGAGCTCGCAGGATACCTCACTTGGAATAAGGAAATCCAGCCAGGCGCGTCCGTGCTTTCTGGATCTCTCTTTTTGCTCTCACAGGTCAAAAGTTGATTCATTCCCCGGATCCCCCTGGGTCTGTCCTTTTCTGGATTCTGGCAGCTCTGGCTTCCCAGTCAGACTCGTAGTAAGGCTGGGGGCGTGGGAGGGGCGGGGGCGGGCGAGACGAGCGAGGAGGGGACCGGGTGCCGGTGCGTGCCGCGCCCGCTCCTGCCGGGTGAGAATCCGGGCCGGGTTTTGCGCTGTGTCCCCGGGCTTGTCTCACGGCCTCCAGCCGCCGCCGCTGCCGTGTTTACTGAGCTCGCGCGTCCTGATATCACTCCGCTGGCATGGAGGAGGAGGAGGAGGTGGAGGAGCGAGAGGAGGAGGAGGAGGCGGCGGCAGCGGCGGCGGCGAGCAGTTGATCATTGTGATGGTGGCAGGAGCAGCGGCGGCAGCGGCAGCCCAGCCGAGCGTTAGGGGCTGCTCTCCGCGCGGCGTTTTGCAAAGGACTTCACCGATCTACTTTTGCAATCGCCTCGGACTGTCCATGTGTTTACTTCCCCCAGCCCGAGGATTCGATATCTAGGTTCCTGTGAAATGCAACTGAGCAGCCAAAGTACTTTGAGAACACGGGGCGGCATAAACACCAAAACTTTTTTGTGGAAGGAAAATGCAATAAGCAAGCTTGCCGTTTTCCGATGCGGTGTGGAGTGAGTGTGTGTCGCGCGTGTCCGCACTGGAGGCATATGCTTGTGTGTGTACATGGGGTGTGTTTTTCGGTACGTAGGGAGAAAATGCTTGCCAACCACCGGAAATCTCCTGGAATTTATTAGAAAATAATGGATTATAAAAAGAAAGCAGGCGAGGAGCGGATCTCCCCTGGAGTTGCAACCCGATTTGCTGCTGGCTCAGTTTGTTGTGATTCTTTTTGTTGATAGGTGTCTGATGGTATTCCGATAACACCCCCTCTTTTTTTTTCCCTCGAGCTTTACAGTTTTAAAAAAAAAGGAAACAAAAACCACCCCAAAATTTCACCCCCCCTTTTTTTTCCGCCCCGTCGGGATCGCTGTTTCCATCCATGTGCTTGCGTCTCCCCCGCGTTCCACTTAAACTATTTTAATCCTTGGACCCAAGCAGGAGGCTGATAGGGGGGGTGGGGGGGTGGATAAAAAAAGTTCTTCCAAAATAGTGTGCCCGGGGAGCAGGATGGGGGATTTCGCAGCCCCCACTGCTGCCGCGAATGGCAGTAGTATTTGCATCAACAGTAGCCTGAGCAGCAGCCTCGGCGGGGCCGGGATCGGTGTGAATACTACTCCCAATAGTACTCCCGCTGCTCCGAGCAGCAATCACCCCGCTGCCGGCGGCGGCGGCGGCTCCGGGGGCCCCGGCGGCGGCTCGGCGGCGGTTCCCAAGCACAGCACGGTGGTGGAGCGGCTCCGCCAGCGCATCGAGGGCTGCCGGCGGCACCACGTCAACTGCGAGAGCAGGTATCAGCAGGCTCAGGTGGAGCAGCTGGAGCTCGAGCGCCGGGACACCGTGAGCCTCTACCAGCGGACCCTGGAACAGAGGGCCAAGAAATCGGGCGGCGGCGGCAGCGGCGGCAAGCAGCAGCACCCGAGCAAACCCCAGCAAGATGCGGAGGCCGCCTCGGCGGAGCAGAGGAACCACACGCTGATCATGGTGAGCGCGCACCGGCAGCGGGCACGGGGAGCGCGGCGGCGGCGGCGGCGGCGGTGGGGGCGTGGAACGCCTTGCATTGGGGTGTGGGGGTCGGGTTTGTTCGGTGGAGAGGTGGCCGAAGCTGAAGGGTTAACGTCAACTTTTCTGGAGGGGGGTGGGGGGGATGGCCTGCTGTCGCCGCTACCTGTTAATCTGTCAGGGTTGTTGTCAGATTTGGGGAGGAGGGGGCGAATGAGGAAAAGCCAGTCACGACTGCGAGGGGCGGAGGGAGCCTCCGGGAGCGGCGGAGTGAGGCGCTGCAAAAGTTTTTCCCCCCCTGCTCGCCTTCTCGCCGATGCTAATTTGAAAGCGAGCGAACCTAGAGTTGAAAGCTCGCTCCTCCTCCCCACCCCACCCCACCCCTCGCCGCGCCGCCGGGCCTCCCCAGGCTCGTCCCCCTTCGCCCACCCCTCGAGGCACATCCGCCGGCTGCGGGGAGAAATTGATGCTGTCGCAGATTCGGGGCGGCCGCCGGGCCCTCGTGTCCCCACCCCCCACCCCCCGGTGGCCGAGAGCGGGGAGGGAGAGCGACGCCTCTCCCCCAGCTCACCCCCTCGGGGCTGAGAAAGTCTGAGAGTTTTGTGAATGAACTTTGAAGTGGGAACGCGACGCGAGGGGGGGTGCGCGCGCTCGCGGCCGGGAGCGCGCGCGGGGCGCGGGTGCGCTCCGGCGGAGACCCGGGACGGGCCCGGCAGGTGGAGCGGCGGTGGAGGGTGGGCTGGGGTGCGGGAGCCGACCGGCCCGGGGTCCGGGTCCGGGCGGGAAGAGGGAGCGTTCTCTCCCCAGTCCCAGCCCGGGGTGCCGAGCGGCTCCGCCACTCAACTTCGCTCGGGCTGCTTTTGCCTCTTTTTAAACTTGCCTCGCCACCAGCCTTCCCCGCCGCTCCCCCGCTCCCCGCCAACTTCCCGGGCGCGCGTCCTAAACCCGGAGGAGTGGCAGGTAGAGGGGAGGTGAGCGAGGCTTAAATGGCTGGGTGGGTGGGTTCCACGGAGGATGAGCAGCCAATGACTTAACTTCTCGGGAGGAAGGGGCAGTTCCCAGCCCTTAACCCTCGGGGGAGAATCCTTTCTCTTATCTCGGCGCGCGGGTCCTTGTTCTCTCCTTGGGGGGCGGGGCGGCCGGAAGCTCGCGGAGGTGTCCGCACCCGCCGCAGAGCGGGCATCGCACGGCGCTCGGGGCCCGGGCGGGCATCCCGGGGCGCGCCTCCAGCGTGCTCCCGACCCACCGAGCCTAGTGCGCGGCGGCGGCCCTCGCCGGCTGCGGGGAGAGCCGGGCACGCCTCCCGCCCGGGGGCGCCGGCGCCGGGGGTGGGTGCCTAGCGGCCGCGGGCTCCGACCGGGCGCTCGGTGACAAAGAGGCGGCTTGGGGGAGGGGAGGCCGCCGCGCTCGCCCGCTCGCGCCCACCTTCCCCCACCCCGCACGTGAGCAGGAACAATTTGTTTATCTTGGGCTTCGAGAATCCTTCCCTCCTCCCAGATCTCGGGGCCGTCCTGGCCCCTCCTCCTCCTCCTCCTCCCTCCTCGGCGCGATCCTGCCCAGTCCCGCCGGCAGCACCTTCCCCCCTCTTCCTCCTCTCTCTCCCGCCTCCTCCCCTTCCTCCTCCTCCTCCATCCCCTCCTGCCCGCCTTCTCCCTCCCTTTTGGAACGCGGCCGTGGGGGAGGGAGCAGGAGGCGCTTTGTCCGCCCGCGGCCTTGCTCAGCCCCGGAGGCCGCGGGGTGGGGGGGTAGGGGGGGGATCGCGGAGCCCGCGGCCCTGCCCCTCCCCCCGCGCCCGTCTCCGCCCCGTCGCCCCCCCCCGTCCCCCCGCCGCTGAGCGCGAAGAAGAGGCGGACTCGGTTTGGAGGAAGCACCACGATCACAGAAGGCAGGGAAAGAGGTTCTCGTTTTACAAACAGGAAGCCGAAAGCCACTGACACTGTAGCTTTTCTGCTTGTACCCGGAGGAGGGGCTGGACCTGCAGCTCCCTGGCAGCTCTTGCTTCCTGGTACCTGGGTCTCCATCCAGGCCCCGCGGTCTCCCACTCCCCGCCCCCTGCCCTTCTGAGAGCTCTCGCCCCCCCGCCCCCCGGACGTGGAGCCTTCCTGAACCTAAAGTGAAAATCGAATTGGAAAGGCAGAATTCCATCTCGGTCCACCCCACGCTCACTCGTGTATTTGGATACCTCGCGCACACACACCGTGCGTAGAAAATTGGTTTCTTCCGCGAGGCTCCAAAATTACAATCCCAGAAAATAGCTCAGGACCTTTCGGGTTGGGCTGCTGCAGCGGCTCTGGCTCTTCATCCCACAGGCATAGGAGGGACAAAGGCCAGTGTGGGGCCAGAGGAGTAGAGGTGGTGGCCAGAAAGTTTTGTTTTCCAGTTTAGGTTCTCACCGGGATGGCAAAGGAGGGCGGGTGGGCGGTGGTGCCTGGGTTGCTTGTGCATGGGTTGTAACACACTCGCAGGTGGAAGCAAACCCAGATGCAAGCATTACCTGGACGGAGGCCTGAGCCAGAGCGGACTTGAAATGAAGACAGTGCTTCCTTGAACACCTGTAAATTTCCCAGTGACTTCCAGTTCAGCAGATTAACCACGGAGAGACTTGCGAAGTGATTGCCCGATGATAAGATTTTTTTTTAATCAACTGTGACAGTGTCTTAGACTTTCTGATTAGGCTTGATGTAAAGGCCACGGTTGTATACGGAATAGTATATTCCAGCTTCACATTGTAATAGGTGTCTCTCACTGGTACCAGTGTGACGTGTGCATGAGTGCAATTAAGCAGCCTTGCATCGGAAGCAATGCAGTGGTTGTAAAATCCGTCCACAAGGAGGAAAAGGGAGAACCTGGTCCCTGACGAGCTGTAGGTCCTTTGAAAAGACCTGGTTTGAAAATTCGCTTTGGCCCCTAGAATGCGGTGACTCCACTTGGCCGACACGGGAGAGAAAATCTTGAAAATGGAGATTGCAAAGTAAACGTTGGTCTTTATTTTCTTGACTGGGGGTCTGACTTGGACTCTTAGTGGGGCACCGGGCAATGAAAAATCACCTCTCAGATCGGGCTCTTTATTTGGAAAACCCTAAAGCAAAGTGATGGCCATCCAGAGCCAAAAAAGGAAAAATAATAATAATCATAGTGATGATAAAAACGAAGATGAATAGGATTCTCTTCTGTTTTATTGCTATTGTTTACCTTTTTAGGGCCATATGTCCAAAGTACTAAATATCGATCCGTTCTCTTTCTGCCTGGCTTGGGTTAAGGAGGCAGTCTAATGAACGTTTTACCTCTTTTGATTTGTTTTCCTATCATGTACATTTACAAGCACAGGCATTAAAAACAATCATAAAACAACTAAGCAAACAGAAAGCAGGAGGAATGAGGTGAAATAGAAATACTCCCTGGCTTCAGGCTACTGTGGAGGGGGTTGGGTTCTTGGGGTGGGGTGGAGCCGTACATAAGGGGCACTGAAAATCTCTCCTCAGAGAGTAGGCCACACAGGCCTGAGTTTAAAACTGGGTCACCTCAGGTGAAGATTCTTCTGGGCAAATACAGCCCCCCTCCCCTTTCCCTTATATAAAAGGTTTGGGTCCTCCAAGGAGTCAGCAAGAAAACTTTGATTTCACCTGTTAGAGAATCCCCGTTGAGAAGTGGCCTTTTCCTAAATGACTGTTTTAAAGTTTTGTGGTAACAAAAGGAGACATTGTTTATATGCTGTGCTTGGAACTGAGGTAAATTTAAACTGCCAAGTTCATTTTCACCCAAAGATAGATGGACCGGACAAGGGTGTAATCATTCAGGCATACCACAATGCATGCAAATCCAGTCTTCAAAAAAAATCCATATTGTTTTCTTGACCTCTTTAACTGTATTTGTACTATTATAACTTAAAGTCTGCTTAACGTCAGAGTGTGCAGACTTAAATCTTCCTATGTCAACCCTATACAGATCTGTTTATCATATAAAGTTCATTTTCATGTCATAGGGTATATATCAATTCATAGAAAATTCCCGAGTTTTGGAGAAAAGTATTGCCCATCCAAACGGTTCTCATTTATTCCTGGGATAGAGCCATGAAACACTAACATGTACAACATATTAGTCCCACGTGAGACCGCTTTATAGATGACTCCTCTTTCCCGATGCTTATCCTGGGGAAGGTAAATTACTGGCTCTGTCTCAGACTGGTTTGCAAGCTTGTGATATCAAACCATTCCTGGATGTGTCCTACACTCGATCGCTCCTATACTAACTTGCCCACTAGTTTGCCCTGTTCCACTGTTAACAAGGAGCCCTGGTGGCGTAATGGTTTACACATTGGGCTCCAATCCACAAGGTCAGGAGTTTGAAACCACCAGCTGCTCCGAGGGAGAAAGAGGCAGCTTTCTACTCCCATAAACATTTACCGTGTTGGAAACTCATAGGGGCAATTCTACTCTGCCCTATAGGGTCATTGTGAGTCAGAATCAACTCGAAGGCAGGGAGTGCTGTTATCCAGAGTGAAAGAATCAACAGTAGGATCTTGAAAAGCCTGGTAGTTTACGAAGGGTCTGTCTGAAAACTTGTGAACAGTTTGCAAGTTTCATTTCTCCCTGCTTTATGCGTGTTTGCCTTTTCTCTTTTAATGCTCTAGAGTATTTTCGAGGTAACCCTCAGTGCATATTTAGTACTATTCCCTATGGTCTTTGGTTATAGTGCATTTTATTTAGGTTGGTGATGTAGTGGGTTCCCAGTTGGGCTGCTAACCACAAGTTCAGCAGTTCGAAACCACTAGTCACTCCTCAGGAGAAAGATGGGGCTTTCTATTCCCCTAAAGAGTTACAATACTGGAAACTCTCAGGGGGCAGTTCTGTGCTGTCCTACAGGCAGGCGGCCATCAGTAAAGTAGAGGCCCAATTAATCCTTCAGCATCACCTGCAGCATGCTCCTCAGGTCTTCCCAGGGAAAGGGACTTTCAAGCGTTCAGAGTGTCTGATCCTCTCCACCCTGTCCTGTTAGACATGTAAGGACAAACCTTAGCATCTCTGTGGCTTTCCTGGCACCGGGAATGAGGAGGCTAGGTAGATGGTTTTCTGACGTTGCTATAAGATAAAGACGATGTTCACATTAAAGTGGACCTGTATGTAGTTATTTTCTGAATATTTCTTTGAGACCAGTAGCCAGCTCTTGTTAAGAGGGGAGTTCTTTTCTTACAGGGTGGAACAAATGAGGGTGGGTGGGTGTGGGGATAGGGTTTATTTTCTTGCCCATTTGGTGCCAGAGTTGTAGAAGAGATCGGGTAGAACAAGCTATTTTGCCCATTACCGTTTTATTCTTGGGCACAGTTGTAGGATTTCTGTTTTACTTCAATGTTACTAATGGAATTTTCATTTGTGATTCGTGTCCTCTGTTTGTTAAAAACACAATCTCCTTGCCATTGAGTCCATACCGACCCACCGGGATCCCAGAGGCCAGGGTAGATAGAACTGACTTAATAGCTTCATGGGCGTTGCTTCACAGCTTCTGACCTGGTTCGGTCGGCAGCTGAGTGTGCAGCACACTGTGGCACCAGGACTCGCTTGGTAATTCATCATCTGGCACTACATGCTGGCGCTTCCTACTTCCTTCGCGCCAGTTCCCCCCCATAGTGACCCTGTGCACAACAGAACGAAACACTGACCAGTCCTGCGCCATCCTCACAATTGTTCCTGAGCATGAGCCCCAGTAAAACGATTCCATGTGTGTCCAGGGCTATAAACCTTTACAGAAGCAGAAAGCGTTTCCTTTCTCCCTGCTGATGGGGTTGAACTTGGGCCTTGGTTAGCCGCCCAAAGCACAACCCACTAGCTAAATGCTTTTTTCCCACGTGGCAGATCAGGGAGACCTATGACATCTATCTATTGAACATCATTAAGAACATCATTAAACTCGTATAAAGAATGTATTTAAGACTCATTCTCGGGATTTCATGTGTCTGTCACTTGAGTCTCTCAAATAGTGTTGCCTTTTTCGCTCTGTTATTCAGAGGCTGGTGAGGGGATTTTCAGTTCCAGTGGTTACTTGCTTTCTGTCCTTCCCACCTCCCGCTGGCCCTTTTGGCCCTTTCCCTGACCGTTAGCACCTTTATCAAAGAGTGGGAAGAACCACGAAGAGGAGAAACTTAATCTTGGTGCTTACCTCACACTTGGGGAGACAATTGGATTTGCTATGATTTTGGATTAATTATGGATTCGATGTTCAACACTGTTCACTGAGTTAGCATACAGTGATGAACAGGCTGCGTTCTCATCCATCCATCCATGCATTCACCGAACCATACCTGGAGCACAGTGCTTCATAGAAATGAAAACGCTAAATCATACTCTTGTGTACAAGATTTCAACAAGGTGGATCCTTTGTGCATGTTCAGTAGTATTTTAGTTGGGATAAGAGGTTTTGATTTTCAAATCAACATTAGGCATGACGCCAAAGACTTCTCAGCCACTTCAGTTGGATGCCATCCCGGCACCATGACGTGTTGATGTTGATGATGGTGATGTTGTTAGGCGCCATCACACCGAGCCGGACGCACAGCGACCCGATCCCAGCAGAACGAACTGCCTCCCTGTTCTGCTCTATCCTCACCACGGTGCTTCTGTTTGCCCATCGTTGCAGCCTCTGTGTCACTCCATCTTTAGGAGGGCCTTCAAGCATGACTTTCCTGTTTTTCAAAATGAATTTAACACTGGCATTGCTAGGAGGCAGAGTGGACTCAATGGTATAGGCTTGGTTTTTTTTTTTTTTTTTTTAAATAAAACAAACCCATTTACAAGTGTCTAGTCCAAGTGGTGGTATTAGGTTGCCTCCATTAAAATACAGTAAACAACGCAACAGGGTTTGAAGGCCCGTACATTCCCAAAATTCTTAATCATGTATGTGAGTTGGAATGTCGCTTCCAGAAAACGAATGATTTTCAAGAACTGGCTATATCTCCTTCACTTAGAACAATTTATTTTTCTGAGAAATACTACAAAGAACTAACGAAACAATGTTGGATAAAATTGCCTAGTAAATGGCAATGAGCTCCTGCTGTAAAACCCTTAAAGATCACATGGCTGCATTGAGTGGATGTGGTAGGGACACTGTTTGGTTGTTTCTCTGAGTTTCCGTGGCTCTTTCGTCTGTTAACAGCTGAGGGACTTTGGAGAGAGGAGCTCCGTCTTCCCTGAGGACCACGCACACACGTGTCGGGAAAGGGCAATGGCTGCTCTGGTTCAGGGTGGTTTGCTTTTCTTTAAAGGCAAGCTGTGCCTACTGTTCTTGTGGGAACTTAATAAAAACCTCAACAGGCTCGCAGTACTTCCTCTGGCACATGGAAAGTCCTCCCTCAAAAATAATGTAGGCGCCTCTACTTAATTATATCGGGCCTCCCAATGGTTGGAAAAGGCATCTCCCTCTGATGTGGCATTTAAAACATATCTGAACAACTAGCAGTTTGTTTTCCCTGCCACGATGACTTAATCAAGCGAGCTATTTAATTTTTAGCTGACAATTTTCAGAATTTCTTTTACAGTTCTTTAAAGCCCCATGAAGTCAAGCCCCAAGCCCTAAGCCCACTAGCATGAAGCTCATTCTGACTCACTAGCATGAAGCTCATTCTGACTCACTGCCACCCTCTGGTAGAGTTCCCGAGGCTGTAAATCCTTATGGGAGCAGACAGCCTCATGCATCTGCAGAGTGACTAGTGGGTTTGAACCACCAACCTGGTAGTTTGTACCCAACACCTAGCCCTCAGTGCAACCAGAGCGGGGGTCCTTAATAGACTGAGTAGAATCTGGTTATTAAAACACATGTTTATGGACCCTGCTGCTCTCAACTACGTAGCTGTTCGTTTGAGCTTGTGAAGATGTTAATAGGTTACATCACTGGATAGTTCTCCTTCCTCCTGGAAATACCCTTCTCCACCCCCGAACACTCAAGTCTGCACAATTTAATGAAAAAGGCCCGAGTGAGTGGTGTGAGGCTGCTTGGACACGTTCAACCTGGGTTACAGCTGCGGCCCCAAGGATCACGCAGCTTTCAGAGACAAGCCCAGCTTGTGGCCTAGAGTCTTGCACTGGTTAGTTATTTGCCTTTCATGTGTTTGCTTGTTGATGCTGAATATAGCTCAGTGATTGGGAGTGTACCTAACGGGTTACCCAAAACCAAACCAAACCCACAGCCGCCAGGACAGAGTAGAACTGCTCCTTGGGGTTTCTGAACATGCAAGTCGTAACCGGAGGCAGGCTACCACATCGTTCTCCCTGGCAGCGGCTGGCGGGGTCTTAGCTATTGTTGCCACTGGGGCTCTTCCTGAAGGGCTGGGGACCCAGCGAAAGGCTTGGAGGGGGGTGCGAGTGATAAGGTAGGAGAGCAAAGGGGGATGATGGTTTGCGAAGCATCCTCTATCTGGACAGCTGGGGAGACAGATGTCTGAGGTGATGGACTTTACGCATTTCTGGTGAAGAGACAGGAAGTGCCCTGGTGCCCTGGGAGTTTGTGGCAGTGGAGTACGTGTTCAGTCGTTATTCTAAGCCCGGAGGCATTACTACCACTTTCATATGGCCATTTTCAAATATATATGTATACGTATATATGTACACACACATACAATATTACATACAGTGCATGTATAGTATATATATATATATATACGATATGTACACAATATATATAGTGTATGTATATATACATATACATGTTTTGTGGGTATTTTATCTGGAGGAAATCATGTTTGTAACGTAATTCCCTTTGACCAGCTTTACTGTAGCTCCATCCGTGATCCTTAACTAGGGGTGATTTTGTTCCTCCCCGCCCCCCAGGCATGTGACAACATTAGAAGGCGATATTTTGGTTGTCACAGCTTGGGGGGGTGGGGTGGGGAGGAAACGACTGGCATCTAGAGAGTAGTCTGCTAAGCAGCCTGCAGTGCGGAAGGCAGCCCCCACTGCCAAGACTGTCTGTCTGAAGATCAGCCTTGTTGCTGTTGAGAAATCCTGCATTCATCAACCCCCCTCCCCCCGCGCCCCACCTCCAAACAACGACAACTTCACTGCCATCAAGTTGACTCTGACTCCTAGCGGCCTTGCGTCTCCTACGTTCAACAAAGACGTTGGAAAGACGCCATCATGAAGTAGATAGCGGTGGATTGATCTATATATAAAATATGCCTTTGAAGAGCCCTGGCGGTGTAGTGGGTGTTGCACTGGGTTGCTAACTTCAAGGTCTACAGTTCGAAACTACTCCTCAGGGGAAAGTCACTCCTGGGGAGAAAGATGAGGCTTTCCACTGTTGTGAAGAGTTACACTCAGAAACCCACAGGGACCATTCTCTGAGTCAGGATCGACGGGATGACAGAAGGTTGGAGTTGCGGGATATAGATGGCTTGACTCCAGCTTTCCCCACGGTATTGGTACGGGGTGGAGAAGGAAGGAGGCACAGTAATGAGGGACACAGGCCTGTGCCATTCCCGTTTCTCGGTTCCTGGCTCCCTGCCTCTGTCTGCCTGCCTGTCAGGAAGGTACACGGTCCTCACTCTTCCTACCTCATGGGTGATTGATAGGGTGCAATGACTTACCATCCAGTGCCGTCATCTGTCTGAGTCCCAAAGACTTCATATGCGACACGAATGCTAGCCATAATTTTCTAAATTACTTTTGCTTCACCTGGTGGCTGCCTGCTGCCCATTTGCAGGCTTGAGGTTGAGGGATCTGAGGCTCCCTCCACTCCGCTGTGAGCCGAGGTGTCATGAGCGTGTGTTGAAGACCATGTTGTGTTGGCCACTTGCTCGCCTGGCATCCACAGCGGGGCATAGTTTCACATCCCCAATGAGCTGTATGAAATGGTATCTGCGGTTTTCTTAGAACGCCTTCATAGAAGCAATGAATAAAGTAACATGTAGGAAAATCCCAAGGGGGTTGCTGAATGTTTGGTCTCTTCTTGTGAGCCTTGCTTTCTATACTAAAAATTGTTTTATTATCTTCCAAAGGAAATCGTTTTTAATTTTCCCCGAGCGCGGGTTCGTTGGTGTGGTGGCAAGTCAGAGTGAAGCCTGGTAGTTACAAAGCGAAGCAGATGCTGGTCTGTCTTCCTTTTGGACCAAGTGGCACTTACGGCATGGCCAGGCGTGGACATCTAGCTTTTAGTGGAAATCAGACAAAGAGGGAAACATTCAGAGAGAAAGGGGAAGAAGGAGTGAAATCGGGAAAATATAGGCCTTGAAAGCATGCCCCGTGTAGACTTGGGGTGTTTAGTCTGATTTAGGGGGTGATGCAATGGCTTTCTTAAAATATTCGAAGGGCTGTCATGTGAAGAAAGGATTGGATGTTCTGTTTATGGCTGCAAGGGGCTCCATCTTGGATCAGCGGTTGGCGGTTATTAGGAGCTGGGGGCTGGCTTTAGATTAAAAAGAGAGATACAGGAAGCGGGGGGGGGGGGGGAAGAAAGGACGAGGGAGAAAGAGACTATCCCAGCTTTTCTAAGGTCTCATGCCCTCTAACACAAGTTGGAGAAGGGGTGTAGACATCTTTTGAAAATGATAAAACTTTCTAACAGTAAAGGAGGAACGTGTCTGTTTGGTGACCATAGGAACTTCCAAGCAGGACAAATCGTTAGCACGGGCAGTTAACAAAAGAGGGAGATTCCATCCACCTAGAGACGCCTTGGAGAGAGACCAGTTGCCAACCACCAAAACCCAACCATTGAAAACCCCCGTCCTTTAGGGTTGTTGTGAGTCGGAAGGGACTCGAAGCGAGTGAGAAGTTGAGTTGAGGTGCATGAGCAGAGTTCTACTCTGACACCCATGGGGTCACCAAGCTTCAGAATCGCCAGGACAGCAACGGTTCTGTTGTTTTGACAAGAGGAACCTTGTCTTTCCATCAGTCATAGCTGTGTCCTCGTGACAAGGCAAAGACAGCCCGGACAGTGTATGAACTCGATCAGTATGTGTTGGATGAATCACTGTGCGTAAAGAAATAGATTAAGAAGTAACTCTTCCTCCTCAGTGTCCCTCTTCTCACAAGTATCATGACCAACAGTTTTGAGATGCAGCTCTTCCGACCTCTTCCTCCTCCTCTACCTGCACACCGTAGATTGTACATGAACACACATTCACTGTTTATATAGAACTCTTATCACCTTATGCATCTGTTCTGAGATTCGTTTTTTGCACTTAGTATATTTTCTGTCCGTGTCAGTACCTGCGGAGAGATGCTCCCCTTATTGTTGTTTGCACTGCTGTATCCTCATCCTCCCAGCCTCCCGCAGGGGTCACCTGTTGATAGACTCACTGCCATCCAGTTGTGGCTGGCGCCCAGTGACCCTACAGCACAGGCCAGATCTGCCCCGTGGGTTTCTGACACTAAAACTGTTGACGGAGGTAGAAAGCCGCATGGGGCAGTTGGTGGTTCTGAACTGCCCACCTTTTGGATTGTAACCCAACGTGTAACCACTCCGTGACCAGAGATCCCAGTTTCTCCAGCTTAGATAGAAGATGCATAAACAGAAAAAGTATTTAGAGAATCTCAGACTCCCATACAGCACCAGGATCTTATTAGAACCCGTGTTAGGGAACAGGACAGCTCTGGTGTTGGTCTTTGCAGTCGCCTGCAGACACGAGTCTCCCAAGGCAGTGTGGCTGGCAAACAGCACACCGTGCAGGGACGTGATGTCCCTGCTTTTCGTCTGGTCCTCAAGAGGAGGCTCGTGTTGGAGACGCCCGGCGGACCGGCTTCTGCTCCTTCAGTGAAAGTGGGAAATTCATTTTCCCAAACATATTTGCAGCTGTCTCCATCTTGCCCGAGCTTTGGCTTTCCCAGGCCTGATTGGGCGGCTCCATTTGTAAAGTGTCTTTCTGCTTGTGATGTAGTGCGTGCGGTGTCAGTGAGTGCAGGTTTGGCTGGTCATAAAATTCTCGGGTCTGTGAGTCTGCCTACTGCCTACAGGTTAAATTACCCTGCCTAATCCAGTCATCTGTGTAACACGGTAATAACTACCTGCTGACCTGGCCAACTGGAGAGAAAGCATCAAAATGGACTTGCTTCGACAGTCACTTTATAGCATTTGTTTAGGCAGTGAGCAGGCCTATCAGTTTTCATTAGACACATGTGCTGAGGTGGCCCAAAGTCTGCCCTGCACCAGGGTCCCTGGTTATTCCCATTCACCGTTGGCACCTCAGCTGTCTGACACAGACACCGTGGTCACGGAGATTCCGTATTCGGTGGAGGGCATGGTGCGCCAGGGGTGGAATTCTCGTCTTCCAGACAGAAGACCAGGTTCAAGTTCTAGCCAATCCACCTTCACGGCACCGCTGCCCCATCCTTCAGCGGTCTTCTGCGTTGCTGTGACGCTGAGCAGATCTCCGTGGCACTTTCAGACCGAGGGGGATGAGGAAGAAAGACCTGGTGGTCGCCAGCCCAACCCAGGGATGGCACAGCCCTAGGCAGCGTTTCATTCTGTTGTGCCCAGGGTTGCTAGATGGTGGTGGAAGACAGCTGGGTGACTTTTCTTTCAGTAGCTGAAATAGCAAGGAGGTGGCTGTGTACATCAAATAAGGTCCTTCCTTCCCAATCTTGAAACTGGGCCTTCAAGGATGCTGAACACAGAGGCTTTCCCCTTGCTGCTCTGGCCACGCAAGACACTTTTAACCCTCTGAGGTGTGCCATCTGACTGTGTGCGTGTTTGCTTCCGAGTTGTTCCAACACCTGCTGCTTTGCTATCTGGCACTCGGTTGTTTTCTTGTACCGACGTACAAGGTAGACCTCAGGTGCGGTGTTTACCTGTTTTGGATATTATTTGTATCATAGACATCTAATTATACTATGAGGTAAGAACTATTTCCCAAAGGCGATTGAGATCAGAAACCCTGGTGGCACCGTGGGTGAAACGGGGAGGGGGGGGCTGCTAACCTCCGTGTTGGCAATTGACATCCTCCCCCCACCCCCCCGCCACCTGCATGGGAGAAAGATGCAGCCATCTGAACTCGCAAAGATTTGCAGTCTCAGAAACTCACTAGGTCTCCGCCGTCCTATCGCTTGTCCAGAGTTGGAATGGCTCGCTGCCTATGGGTTTACTGAGAGCATGGCTGTGTTGTAGTACACTTTTTATTCCTTTGGAAAATGAATTTGAAACCTTTTCTTCAGATGAGTCCAGGAATGACTTGTGACATAATAGATGTTTAGAACCAGATTTTACCTTATTAGGGAGTTCTTGATTTAGTTTTTAAAGCATATGCTACAAAAAGATAGTCTGTCAAACTTGTTACTTGTTTATTTTTTTTTCAACGAAGTGAAATTTCAAGTCGAATCTTGACCAAATATCCAATCTTGGTAACTATGCCTCTGAATTCCTAAGGAGGAGTATGGGGACTGGGCGAGGGCCGCCCGTGTCTACATTTAAGCAAAGAAATTTGATATATGTCAGAGCTCAACACGTTTACAGACTTTTTTGTTCTGGGCACGATGTGAAGGAAATTCGATAAAATATTAATTGCTTTTGTGTGTGTTTTGGCTTGAGGAGGGCTTCTTAGCAGTGCCAGGGTTCCCAGTCTCTTCCAGGGGCAGAGAAATAGACGTGCCCTTTGAAGGTTCCAGCTTCTCTTCCTGCCCCTCTTGTTCCCCTTGTAAGCAGAGAGCCTGGCTGCAGCAGTGGACGGACACTTGGCAAGCTTGCAGGTGGTGTTGGTCTTTAACCGCTGAAGGGATTTCCTCATGGTGGTGTGTGGAGAGTAGCACATCATTCTGGGAGACGGATGGTAACATCCCCTCACTAGTCACACCCTGCAGTGGTCCTTTACAGGGAGCTTCTCTTGATGTTTGCTCACCAGAGGTGGTTTGATAAACAAGCAACTTGCTCAGTGTAGGAGTTCTCCTGGCCAAACAGTGCAAACAGCTGTTTGCTATTTAACCCATGTGTGCCCCTTGTTTTTCTTCTGCTTTGAGCTTTTTTGTTGATGTCATGTGTCCTCAGGCCGAAATCTGGGGATGGGGGGTGGGGGTGGGGCGCATTTTGGAGGTAATCGGGATTTGGATACAATTATGTGGAGGCCAGGTGTAAGTGAATTTTGGTGGTAAGGTTGGTGGGGTAGGGCCTGCTTCTTCAGATTCACAGTTATACAAGCCCCTACCAGGCAGGTAGTCTCTTCCCAAGAAATCTGAGAGGTTGAAATTATAGGTGGGCAATCCTTATCTCGTGGGTCATGAAATGGTTAGCTAGAATTTCCAAACAGTTGGCAGCTGCTATTGGATTTTTAAAAAGACGTTCTCCCCACCCCCACCCCCCCAATGAGGCCTGGGAAATAATTTTAGAGAAGAGTTTCATGCTGCTGGATTCTCAGAACCTACCGAGGGAATGTGTGGAAGAAGTTGTTTCTTGTAAAAGTAAATAACCATACTCAAGATTGACTTCTGGCAGGTAATTTTTGTTAGGCTGGAATATATCTGGAGTCCACAGTGACTTAGGAACACATCATGGTGGCTTTGGGGTTGACAAAGTGTGACAAACATGTGCTTTGGGGATCAGGAATACCTGGCACCGAGGTGATTGAAATGCAAATGGGCTTTTCCTCTCCTGTTTCTGTTCTTAGATTTAAAGAGACTTTTAGGAACTTTAAGATTTTGGTCCTGGAGACTTTGGCATTGGTGCCCTCAGACAGGGATAACGGCCGTTTCCAGTAGGTGGCCCCCGGACAGCGCAAAGGGTAAAGCATTTGACTGCAAGAGGAATGGTTGGCGGTTCAGTCCCTCCCAGAAGTGCTTCCCGGGCCACAGCCTTGCACACCTGATGGAGCAGCTCCCCTCTTTGCACATAGGGCTGACACGAGTGGGGATCACACGGGGGCAGCTGGCACCCACAGTGGCTTCCAGTGAGGATGCTTAGCTGACGGCGTGTGCTCGGGAGCCTCATGGCTGTTCCGGTTTGGTTGGCTTCAGGCTTCTCCGTGGTCTCGCCGGGGCAGGGGATTGCAAGCCGGAGTGGTTTGCTTCCCTCTTTACCCAGAAGTGATAGGAGTTTCTGGTATTAGCTCTTGGGGGTGGGGACAACTAGATATGGCAGAGGACAGTGGGGTTGGCTGGCTGTGGTGTTCGGGTCCCCCTTTTCTACTGCCATTGTCCTGATGAACAGAGATAATGGCTACTTGGAATACTTATTTGTGTCGTCTTTTTCCTTTACAGTGCAATGCACACTTCACTTGTTTTCTTCAACTTTTCGTAATAGATGTGTTTATGATACACCGAAGAGTCATAAATTTGAGAAGAGAGATAATTAACTCTGACAAACTTACAGAAGCGAGGTTCTAAGAGAGGCAGCAAGGTGGTTGCTTAAGAGAAGGATCGTTTGCTGGGTCTGCAGAACATCATTCCCGCTAGAATATGCTTCCCCGTGGAACATTCTTCAGCCTTAAATTTCCCAAACATCTGGGTGCTGTAAGTGATAGGAAGGAGGTTACCTTTGTGGTGCTTTGATGATTTAATAATTTTTCTTTCTTTACAAAAACAACCTCCTTTTTTTTGTTTCATGTTTCAAAATTGAATTTTTAAAGGGGGAAATTTAGATATAGAGTCCTCTCTTTGAGGTGGGAGGCAGAAACAGCGATGCTGGCACACTAGTGTTAAGAGCCCCTCAGGTTACTCAAAGAACCCTTTAACTTGAACCTCCTGTTCAGTGTATGTTATCAGTTTGGAGGCACTTGTATTTAGTGGCTCTCTGACCTTAAACAGAGTGAGTGTTTCTTTCTTCCAATTTGGCAGTTCATGAGTTTGGGAAGCCGTCTTTAAGAAATGAGCCCAGAGGCCCAGACAAGGTGAATCGCTTGCTCTTAACCGGGAAAGGTTGGACGCCCATCAGCCTCTCCACAGGAAAGGGATGTGACCAGCAGCTTCCATAAAGGGGACCATCCTGGCATTCCCAGGAGGCCGTTCGACTCTGTCCTGTGGGGTCTCTCACAGTCAGAATCAGCTTTAAGGTGATGGGATTGACTTCAGGTTTTAGTCTTCAAGAAACAGCTCTTTCAACATTACCTTAGTAGGCCCTCCTGCTCCTCCTCATCTCTGCAGGCACTTTGCCAACAACGGTCTCAGTGTCTAAGAGCAAAGGACTAGCGATGAACTGAGTTAAACTACTCCTACTGTTGCACATGATCTGTTTTCTGGAATAAAGTAAATAAATAGAAGCAAAAACTCATCAGAAGGATGGATGATGGCCAAAAGAACTCAATACACTGCCTTTGAGTCCATGCTGATTAATAGCAACCCTAAGGGACAGGGCAGAATTGTCCCTGTGGGTGTCTGAGACTGTAACTCTTTACAGGAGTACAAAGCCTCATTTTTTCCCACAGAGCAGCTGGTGGTTTTGAACCGCTAACCTTGTGGTTAGCAGCCCAATGTGTAACCACTACATTACTAAGGTTCCATGGGCCAAAGAGGAGGGGGCAAAACCTATGTCTTCTGAGGCAAGAAAGGTTCTGCTATGGCCATTATTTCTACAACTCTTCTTTCCTGGGCCAGATTGTGACCCTGATCAATAGTGGAGGTCATGACGAGCCCGGCAACAGAGGGCAAAGCAATTGACCTGGACCATGCTAGCACCGGGGAGCAGTGAGCGGAAGCTCCTCAGGGGGAGCTGACTGAGAAAGAAAATGTGTAGAAGGGGCGCTGCCCAGGCCGTGGGATTTGTCACATTGGGTGATTGTCGGCTCTCCCCAGCAGGACCACTAAGCACGGACCAGGGGCTGTGCTTGAGGAAAGGCCCCAGAGACAGGACAGGGAGTGCGGACAGGTTTGCATTTCCTAGTTCAGTGGGCGCAGCCTCATCAGGGATCCAAGAGAGGAGCTCATTTCAAACGTCCAGCTTTTCTTCTGTCTGTACCCAGGAGGAGCCGTTTCTCGCTAACCCCCTCCATTCCTGTGTCTTTTGTTCCATGAATAAATATTATGTGGTTCCGTGCTCATTACTCTTTGATATGAAAAAAGGCAATTCATTAGGTTGCCGGAGTAGGGGGAGGAGGGAGACACCATTTTTCACCCAGTGCATCAAGCGCAGTTCCCCTGATTTGAATTCCCAGAAAAGTCATAAAGCAGAGAAAACAATGACAGCACAGATCTGGGGCCAACAGCTGTGCAGCAGCGCGGGCTCGCTGAGGACGGGGCTCCTGGCTGCAGCAGGGCAATATTGCGGAGCATATGGCGCCATTGCAAGCCAGTTGTTGAACTCGGTGGCCGGCTTTTGTTTGGGAAACTGTCACAGCATTGGCAGCGTGGTAGCTCTTCAGAAACTTCTAGCCTCGTTGGCAGGGGGCCTCTGGCGCCGGGCCAGCCTTGCTGTATGGTGGCTGACTTAGGCCGCACGGGAAGCCTCTTGCCCGCGAATCAAATCATTTGTTCAGCAAGTATAAGTTGGGGCCCGTTTTCTACAGTGGCCTTTGCCCACACGATAAAGGGAACTATTCCTGTGGAATGCCATTTCATGACTAGATGTATTCTTGCAAAGGTGACCAGTACTGCTTATGAGAGTGAAAGGTGGCTTGATGTGCGTGTGTGTGTTTCATGGTTTTGGGTGCATTTTACACACTACCTCTCGTTCTGAAGGTTTGAGTAGCGAAGACCGGCATGTCTGCTAGGGCCAGCATTGCTGCTAGGAAGGAGAAAGAGTGCCCGGCTATCTCGTTTTTATGAGACAGTGCTAAAATAAGCCCTTCACTTAGCACGGGTCTATTTTTTTTTAATGTGTGAAGTCAGCATGTGTATGTGCATAAAAAGATTCATTAACTTCTGTCTCCTCCGGAGGGGTCACCTCGCCTGCCCCGCGAGGGCGCTTCTCGTTGGCCAACGTTGGGCCATCATCTTGCATCCTTTGTGGCTCCATTCTCCTTGCAGGCCTGGCCGGCCATCCCGGCAGGTCGTTTTTCCTCGACTCCGGAGTGGGAGGGAAAATCCCAACAGGCAGAGTGGCCGTGGAGAGTAAGTGGCTCCTGCGAGCGTGACAGACGGCGAGTCTCGGAGAGAATCACACTCCATGAGGAAGGGCTGTGGTCTGAGCTCTCGAGCTCCGTGCGGGAGCATAATTTTATTCCCGGAGCTAAAAGGAGAAAATGGGCAGTGTTCATGCTCTCCTCCAGGGACACCAGCTAGTGCCCATAGTCTTGGTCTCTTAGACCCAGCCCCCCTGCCTCTTTTTTTGGCTGAGCCCCTGTAAAGTTTGCCTTATGGTATTGAGATGAGTGAATTTCTTTTTCTCATGAACACATGTTCATGGGCCAGATATTTCAAGCCAATTCTATTGGGAAGGAAAATATACGCATGTAGGTGTATGGATATGGATTTATGTCTCGAATTTTCCAAGGATTCGTAGTCCGAGATATTTGAATGTTAGGGCTCTGCTCGGGGAGCTGATAGTATTCTGGTATTCTGGCTTCTTTAGGCTTTTGCCATATGACTGTTGACCGCAGACTCGAAGCGTTGTTTTTAAGTGGAGGAGAATAGATTTGTTGACACATCTGCTGGGAGTGGACATGCACTTGCGGGAACTCCCAGGGGAGCTGGAAAGGTCAAGCCCGTGCCCTGGAAGTGATTCAGAGCATCCGGAGGGATGGCAGGGATGCTGTTCTCTGTTTACTTGCTAGGCTGATGGTCTGAGCTCCCGGCAAGTGTGAATATGCTTTCAACCTTCCCTTGATAATGTGTTTACACAAGTCAAAGCCAGGGAGGCATGCTTCTGCTTTTATTTTCCCTGTGTTTCCCGAGTGAGTGGGGAATCGACTTGAGGCTTCTCTCCAGTTCAGAAGTGGAGGCAAAGCTGTATGGTCTGGCAAAAGGTGACCCTCTAGACGATTCCGTATTTGTGTCCTGAGCCATTCGGAGCCAAGCACAGCCTCTGTGACTGTTCGACAGCAACCAGGAAGCGTCTGCTCAGGCTCATGGTCAGGACGGCAGAGGGATGAGTGGGGAAACAGTAAGAAAACTAGGAGAGAAAACTGGAGAAAAAGGTATGGGGCTTTGGTGGTGTAGTGGATACAAGTTGGGCTGCTAAAAACAAGGTCAGCAGTTCAAAACCACGAGCCACTCCTTGGGAGAAAGATGAGGTTTTTTTGCTTCAATAGTTTGTCTCAGAAGAAACTCAAAGGGACAGCCCTACCCTGCCCTGTATGTGTCAGAATTGACTCTATGGCAGTGAGCTTACTTTGGAGAAAAGGTGAGAGAAAGCCATTGTCAGGCATTTTGGAGTGTGAAGGGTCCGTGACCTTATGGATAGATGAGGTGTCCTTGTTTTGGTGTAAGAAAAATGTTTGTGTTTATCTTTATAGACCTTTTACACTTACCAAGATAGTATTAGACATTCTAATTAGCAGCACATTAATGGAACCAGTTAGGCTACAGAAAGATTCAGCTTCCCTAGGACACACCAAGTCAGTAGGAGGCGGAGCCAAGAATCTGAAATGGGTTTTGGGATGGTCTACCTCTGGTACAGTTTCTCCAGTTGGATGAAGAACAGGGATTCTGAAAATCTAGCTGTTTTTTTTTTTTTTTTACAAACTATTAGGAAATGTAATCTTCAGGGGTTATAGGGAAGGTTCAATTAAAAAAAAAACCCTTCCCCCAATGTGATTTGTATTATAATTATTTAATACCTAAAGGACTCTTATAATTGAATTTTAGGGTGCTTCATTTGCATTGTAGCTGGTGCGAGGGACGGTCCTGCCACTTTGTGGTGTTCTAATCACTGTCCCAAACATTCACAAACTGCCTGTGATTCAATTAGAAGTATCTTCTAGGGACCACGTAATTATAGACCATGTAGTTATCATTGCCAGGCACCAGGGGACATTAAGTCAATCAGATAGCTCAGTGGCTGGATGCTCGCAGCCCTGTTGATAGCACAAGGTGCTTTGGGCAACACTAGATTTTATAAGTAGGGACTGCTCTAAAATAAAAGGCAGGAAAGGGTTACCTACTGACTTTTACGACAGTAGGGTTTTTGAAGTAAACTGTCATTGTTATAATGATATTGCGCCCCCCCCCCCAGAATACAAGCAATATAAAGTCTAGCGATGTCCATCAAACCCCTTGATAGCTGACAGTGAAAGAATGGGGGAAGGGGGTTGTTGGGTATGTAGACCTATCGATGTCTTTGTAAGACTAAAATTAAGCAAGAACAATGCAAGGAAATATGCCACAGATAGTAAATAATTACTAGATATGGGTACCCAGTAATCGTCTAATTACAGAACGCAGAACAAGGGCTGTGGAGAACGTCTGTGTCTCTAGCCTGCTCCGCCCGGGCGGGGCCGCGCCGAGGCCTTTACTTGCCCACTTCGTCTGCTTCCCGAGCTCTTTAAAGCGGACACCAACTCTCAATAGCGCTTGCTTCTGAGCAGCGTTCCCACAAGCCTGCCACCAGTCCCTTGGCGTGCCATCACCCAGTCTCATACTTAACCTTCTTCTAATAGCCTCCCCGAAGTGCAGGATTTCTCCCCTCCGGATGGCCCAGCCCCGAGAAGAAGGCTTCTTTGTTTTCCTCTCTTTGTCCTGTGCAGACCCGGTTCCGTGTGAACGTCAGGAGACCCGCAGTTGCGGTAGGTCAAGCAGTGTGGCGGGTGTCAGGACGTGCTAAGGACTTGTTCCGCCCGCCCCCCAACCCCCCACCAAGTTTGAGGGCGCCTCTTGCCTGCTGAGCTCTATGTTTAGAGAAGCGAAGGGCAAGGGAGGCCATGCATTCTGAGGGCTGCGCCTCTCCTCTGCTGTGTACCCAAACTTGTTATTAGTGAAGCGCGCGTGCCAAGAAGAGGTCAGGGCCAAGCTGTGGACAGGCCTGAGAAGATTACATTGGTAGAGGCCCCACCCCGGGACTACCTTATGGTAAACAATGCCTGCCTGCCTAATGGCAACGCCCTCTCAGGACCACAGCGCCTGCCGAATACGGTGTTAGGAAGATGCGAAACCCTGGGAAACCACGACGCCTCTGAGGGCTGCCCTAGATAATTGAGATCACATTCATGAATGGAGGTGGCTGGGAAGGGCCGCTTCTGGATCCACACCACCCTTCCCGTCGTGGCTTCCTCGCCCCTGGGCTCATGTTGGGCCACAGGCTGGTCCCAGATGGTCTGGCTCCGGGCTCACCCCTGACCAACCAACCGCCATGGCAACTGGCTCCTGAAGCTGGTCATGGAGGTGGCAGGGGCATCCGATGGACCTCGGAGAGGAGAGCTAAATGCGAGGGGAAGGAGAGAAGTAAGTCGAGGCGAGCAATGCTGAGGGATATTTTGGAGGTTGGCTCTTCATGACCTCGAATTGGTTTTGAAATCCTTGAGAGGGAAGGTTTCTTCACTCCTCCTGGAGACCGCCTGGGGAAATTCCATTCTCAGGTTCCTTCCCGGCGTGTGATTTTTCTGAGACATCTTTGTAAGTCTGCTAAACTCCGAGGAGCCTCCTGGCCCCCGCACGGAGCCTGTTTCAAGTGGGAGCAGCTCTGGGCAGTGCGTCCGCCAGTCCCTCTGGCGGTGGGGGCCATGTTTGGGACACCCGCCCCCCCCCCCACTCCACCTATCCCACTGCCTCCTGCTCTTCCCATTGTGCTGTGCTGTGGGTGCCCCCGGTTTTGGTTTCGGGGAGTTCAGCTGCTTCTGAAGGTTTTCACATTTCTGTCCTGACATGCTCTTTGGGTTTCTGCCTCCCAAGTCAACAGCAAGCCAGTAGCTTCCTCTGGATGGTGATAGTAGCTGGGCTTGGCAGACAAAACCAGACCCACTGCCACGGAGGCCATGCTGACTCATGGTGACCCTATAGGACATGGGAGAACTGCCCCGGTGGGTTTCCAAGGCTGCTCATAACTCTTTATGGGAGTAGATAGGTCCCATCTCTCTCCCGCAGAATGGCTGGTGGTTTTGAACTGTTGACCTTGCAGTTTGCAGCTCAATGTGTAACCACCGGGCCACCAGGGCTCTCGGTTTCCCAGGTAGAACTCCTGATTATCAAATATAACAAATGCTCCCCCTACTGTTTCCGACTCTGAGCCTCATCTCTATGACTGACCTAGCTCAAAGACTATGACATTAGGAGCTGAGCAATCAGGTCTAGTTCAGGTCCTGCTATAACAAACTGTGACGGTGAGAAAGTTACTTAATCACCGAGGTCCTAAACCCACCAAGCCCATGTCTTGATTGGATGGATTTGTCAGGACTCTCTATAGTAGGAAGGACACAGATCTCCGAAAGGCCAGAGTTGAAGGATTTTGTGGGGCCAGAATGGTCTGACCTTCACCCCAAGGGATAGCTATGTCTGTCTTTTTCTCTGGAGTCCACCTCCCTAGCCCTGCAAAAAGATTTCACCTTCCCTGGGACGACTGGGGAGTTTCATCTGGCAGATTGCTGTTTCTAAATTCAAGAGATAAGTGCATTGCTTCGCTTGGAAATGTGTTATGTAAATGTAGGCAAGACATGAAGGCATGGAGGGATGCTCCTTCCTTCTGCGGCTCCTCTCTCTTTCGACTCACGGGCCTTCGCTCATCATGCTCTCTGAGTGCCCTGTGCAGGGGGGTTGCCTGTGCTGCTATGGCTGAGAGGCCCTTCATGGGTGGTGAGCTGCTTTGGAGTCCGGATTGGACCTGACTCATAGGAGTAACTCAAATGTGTCTTGAGTGGACCTGAACTCTATTGATTGAGATATTTCATCTTGTCCTTATTAATTATGCTATCTGTCTTGAACTACAAAGTTGGAATCTTACATGGGACGTAGATGCTGAGTTTGGGAATTATTTCTCCATTGGCAAGGGCCATTTCTCTCATCGTTCATTCAGCACGCATCCATCTGCCACCCAGTAGTGAAACCCAGGCAGATTTTTTTGCACCACTTATTTATTTTTATTGGCATCTAATTCGCCTATCATGCAACTCAATAGTTCAGCCATATTAGAAAAAGTGGTGCAGTCACATAACTACGTTCAGTTTCAGAACGTTTTCTTTTTTTCTTGGACTCACTGTTGTTTGCCCCACCTCATTCCCCTCCACCACCCCACCCCCTACCTTGTCCCTAGGTGATTTTGAATCCAGGTTTGTCATTTCCCGAATATTTGTAAGTCCAACCTTCCTCTGACAAGGGCAAATCAGATCCTTCCAAATGTAACCCATGTTTTAAATTCTTATATGTCCCGAATGGCAGCAGCGGATGGGGAGTCCATTGGCCTTGGTAGCAGATGTGCAGATCCTCTCAGAAAGGTGGTTATGTGTTGGGCTACAGTTCTCAAGGTGAGCCGTTTGAAACCACCAGGTGCTCCTCGGGAGGAAGACAGGGCTTTCTACTCCCTTGAAGAGTTAACAGCCTCGGTAGCCCACAGGAGCAGTTCCACCCTCCCCGGCCGAATCGGCATCCCGTTATGAGCTGGCATCGACTCACTGGCGGTGAGTGAGTGATAGCAAACCACATATGGCTCTCACATTTTCTGTCGCATTTTTGGTCCGAGAGAAGTGTTTGGACAGACAACATTATGAGTGGGCAAGGGCCAATTTGCAGCCTTCAAAATGATGAAACTTCCCTACATGTGGATATTATTTCTTCAATTCGAAAGATAGTTAGTCTTGGGACAGAGTGGGAGAAAAATGCAGAACAAAATTTCAAATGATAAAAAGACCAGACAGTGGTTTGAGAGAGTCTTCGGGTTGAGCGCCCCCCGCCCCTCCCCCTGAGACTGTCCCTTAGAGACCCTTCAAACCTTGAACCTAACTCACCCCTTGTGGTTGCTTTTCTTTTTTTTAGCGGCAAAAGGAGTTTATTAGCTAGTTCGAGCTAGGGCTTCCTCCCTCCGCTGCCCGGCGCAGCGGGGACGCAGCGTCCAAAGGGAATCGGCCCCGTGGTCGCTTTTCAGCCAGACCACAGGCAGGTTGAGCACATGAACAGTGGAAACAGGGAACGACCTCCCCCTGGGGACCGGCAGCCATCCCAGACCAAAGGGGCAGCATTTGCTGCAAAGCAAAGCTCAGAAGGCAGCAAGGGGCAGTGGGAACCGCAAGGGGAGGTGGGAAGAGGGCTGTTATACAGAGGAACCAGCAACGAATGTGTGTATGAGGGGGTGGGTAGAAAACGGATCAGCCCTGTGAACTTCCACCCAAACCACAGTAGAAGGTACAACTCAGAGAGATGGAAAGACATGCATATGGTGAGCCGTAGAGGATGTCTAGCAATTCTCTCTACATAAGTAAGCCGTGAAAGTGACTGTTTGGAGCGTCTCCATAAAAGCAACCCAACAAACAAAAGATTTTTCAGATGTAGTACGCCGGTTAGCCTGTTGGCATACATATAACCATTTTTTTCTGTCTCCTTTTGGCAAGCATCTTTTCTTCCTAATTCTCTGTGAGTCGTTTTGACAAGCATATGCAAAGACAGGAGAAAGCCTCACAATTAAGCCAGGTTCCGATGATTTTGCTAACAACTCGTGTTCTTTCACACATCCAAGGTGGAAAGAAACTAGCTCCAATCAAATTAAAGGGCAAGAGAGCGGAATTGTTTGAGTATGATGTTTGTTTTGGGCCTGGCGATTACGCAGGTGGTTCGATTACTGGGATGCACTGGTAAACTTCTTGTTCTTTGCAGCAAATAAAATAGAACAAAGTCACTTATCTACTTGATTTTACGTTTGCAGGTGGAAGGGCTTTTTTTCTGTTTCTTTTTTTCCTTGTACTTCTCTTGTGTCTGTGCTTCACCTACATCTACTTAGTCGTTCAAACCATAAAATGAAACTCACCGCCATCAAGTCAAATCTGACCCCTATAGTGACCATACAGGACAGGCGAGTTGGATAAAGTTTATTGTGCCAAACTGGACAATAAACACATGTGGGGTTAATTGAAGGGTGGAGAGATAAATGGCTCCACGAGCCTCATCGTTCTAGTTCTCTGGTCTCTTGCTTTGTGATATTCGGGCCAGGGTGCAGCTGCCTTAACCAGACCTCTGCTTCAGCTGGCAAGGCTCACTTCCTGCAAGACATCTCTGAAGAGAAGCCACATGGACCTACCCCGAGGCAGCCCTGGGTGTTGGAGCAGCCGTGTGGAGACCCCTGCCAACTCTGAGATGCTTACACATTCACTGATTCGGCTTTCCTCCTGCAGTCGGTGGCATAGTGTGTGTTTTGTGAGATGGAGGAGGACTTTGTGGATTGGTGTCAGACATATGGGTTAATGTTGGACTTGTGGGCTTGGGCAGCACTGGGTTAGGATGTTTTCTTGATGTGCACTCAACCTTTATATAAAACTCTCTCTTATACATCAGTTTCTGTGGATATGTTTCTATAAAGTACCCAGACTTGCACAACAGGGTAGAACTGCCCCTGTGGTTTTCCCAGACTAACTTTTATGGAGTAGAAAGGGAAGATTTTTTTTCCCTCGGAATTGCTGGTGATTTTGAACTGCTCATTTTGTGTTGGCAGCTCAATGCATAACCAATATGCCATAGTTGTTAAGTGCTGTTGAGTTGACTTAGAGTCTAAATTTTAGACTCATAACAAGGCCATGTGGCAGTTCAGAATGGTTCCCATGAGGCTTGTTAGATCATAATTCTTTTTTTCTCTATAGATTATAATTTATAGAAGTGTAGCACCAGGTCTTTCTCCTATAGTAGCTCTGGTGGTGCAGTGGTTACCTATTAGGCTGCTAACAACAAGGTTGGCAGTTTGAAACCACCAGCTGCTCGGTCAGAGAAAGATGAGGCTTTCTGTTTCCATAAAGAGTTGTAGTCTCGGAACCCCACAGGGGCATTTTTGACCCATCAGGGCTACTTAGCATCTAAAGCTCATTATCATTCATGCCCTCAGTAATAACATATACGAGTATTCTCATTCCCATTGAGTCCATTCCCGTTCATCAGGACCCTGCAGGGCAGAGTAAATCTGCCCCTGTGGGTTTCTGAGGCTGTAGCTCTTTATGGGAACAAAGTTCATCGTTCTGCCTGGAAGCCGTGGCTTTAAACCACCGGCCTTGTGGTTAGCAGCCCGGCGAGTAACCCACTATGCCACCAGACCTCCTCCTAACACGTGTTTCCACTCACAACTCGCCGTCAGCGAGTTGACGCTGACTCACGGCGACCCGATAGGACCCGGGAGAACTGGCCCTGTGGGTTTCCAAGACTTCACGGCAGTAGAAAGCCAAGTCTCTTGTTTCTGTTTGTTTCAGCTCCACGGCAGACTATAGTACAGCTCCTCTTTCCAGAGAGCCGGGAAAGGTCTTAGGAAGGCACAATCCACCTGCTCTTCTTGCCCCATCTTCTGAAAATTTACTTAGACAACCTGTGGCTGCGGAGTCAGCTCTGACTCAAGGCGACTCTGTAGGAGCAAGCAGAATCCCAGTCAGAAGCTGACTGACTGCCCGTCCTTCACCTTCACAGTAGCTATGCCAGACTGGCTGCCTCCCTGGAGTGCATGCTTAACCTCGCTGCCACCAGGGCCCCTTCCTGAAAATATACACGGCAGCCACTATCAAACTCGCTTAATCCAGTTAGAAAATCATTGTCCTGCACAGCACAAGAAGGTGCGTGGAAGAATTGGGGGGAAACTCTACATGGAATTTCAATTTTTGCCTCAAAACGAGACGGCTGACTCATGCTTCCAGTTATTCATCATTGTAGTACTTCTGCGGTTTCCAGAATTTGCCATGACCCGGAGGGGGGCTTCCCTGATACTCCTGATGGGAAAAGTCCTCACACGCACACAACAGCTCACATTTCTCCAGGGCTTGCTCAGAGCCAGGCACGGCTTCCCCCTTTCACAAGGACCCTGAAAAGTTGTTATAATTTTTATTTCCACGGACAAGGTGGGGCTCCCTGCCAAGGTAAATGGAGTTGCAGAACAGGGATTCCGATCCAAACACGATGGCCGCAGAATCTGTTTGACTGACTGTCTGATCATCTGATCACCTATTTGCACTGGTCCCAGGTGGGCACTGATGGATGTACGAATAGGAGACCATTTTACCTGTGTCACGAAGCCTGGTTATTTGTTTTTAAACTTTTTATCTGGAATTGGGTGAAGGTTTACAGAATAGATCCGCTTTCCCTTCAACAGTTTACACACACTTTTTATTTCACGTCACTGACTGCAAAGACCCACACCCAGGTGCCACTTGATACCACATATCCCCAACTGGGTCTCTGTACTCTGCCTTGACTATGAGGACCAGGCGATGCTCGGGGCTGCCTGGGTGTCAGCTCGGGCTCTGGTTCTTACCTCTGGCCCACTAGCTATGCTTGCTCTCACGATGCACCATCTCTGCCAATGTGTTCCCCCTTTTCACCCTGCCAGTGTCGACCTCCTAGTTGGGTTTCGAGCCCCAGGACAGTTGCCTTTGGAGCTCCATGTGGTGCATCTCTTTCTGAGAGCACATGGGTGCTTTGGAAGAAGCTTCTGTCCTATGAGTCCTGCGGCCTGGGCTGAGCTCGAGCCTGTGGTCCCTGAAAGGGAGCAGTGGTCAGAGCATGAGGTTCCCTGAAGGCAAGGATTTTGCCCCTTTTGCCGTCTGCTCCATCTGCTGGGACTCGAATCGTGCTTTGGGCATCGGTCCCACCACAGTTGAGTCTGTTCCTACTCCTCGTCATCCCAGAGACGAAGGCTGGGAATCGTTAGGGAAGAAGCACTGCTAAAGCTTCACCCCACAGAAACCCAGCTGGTGGGTGGGAACTGCCGGCGTTTGTATTAGCAGCGGAGAGCTTCATCACGGATGCTGGGCTCCTTTCAGACATAGGCGGTCGTCAATCAATATCTGTTGATGTAACTATGTTTATAGCTCCGTGTGGTTTCCCCTTGGCACACGGGTTCTTCTCAAAGGTCCATACTGCCCTCTCCATCTTTCCGTTTTTTACAAACCACCGACAGGCTCTTACCTGTGAATTCATCTAAATCCTTCTTGGAGCTTTTTATGTTTTTTGGCTTCTGCTTCTCCTGAAGGGGCGACACATTTTTTTGTGAAGATGGTGTGCATTTTTGATATGTTGTTGATACTCTGTTGCCTTCTGACGAGGTACGGTAGCACAGTTCGGTAAGCACGCTGCGGATAACCGGAAGACCCGTGGTTCCCCCTTGTTCACAACTCCATGAGAGGATGAGGGAACAATGAAGCCAAAGCTGGCGATCTTCATAAAGATTTGTAGTCTTGGAAGTCCTGTGGGGCTAGGTCCAGCTGTCCTACGGGATAGCTATGTTTTGGAATCAAAAGATGGCCAAGGGTTTCTACCTGCAGCCTGCCTTCATAATCGAAAGCAGAAGATGACGCTGGAAGCAAACCAAAGAGGACTAGGGCTAGGAGAAGGAGGGGGAGAGGCGCAGGCTGTCATTCAAGTCTCCATGATGTGCTGATGCGTCTCTGTGAAGAACGGGGTGAAGGCAGCGATTCTGGAATTTACTGAAGACCTTTTGCTTGATGGGAGCATGGTGCAAATGTTTGATGACATTAGTTTCTTTTCATCGTTCCTTCCCAGTCAGGTCTTGACAGATACAGACAACTTTGTGTACTGAGTGCATACAGGCAGAGGCCTCGCCTGTGTTCTCGCTAACAACATCCTTCTCCGAAACTCTGTTCCTTCAGTAAAGTGACTTGCTATCTGGACTTCAGTCTCTGGACATGTAAAGGGGGCGCGGGGTGGGTGGTCGAACTAGAGTTCCTGCACAGCGTGGGGATTTGAGCTCTGAGTGATGCACTTCACACAGAAATTTCAGTCGAGTTCTGGACCCCCACGTTAAGAACTCTATAAATATCGGCTGTTACTATCCGCTCATCCCCCAGATGTCCACCCTTGTACCTTGTGAGGGGAGGCTCGGTGGGGAGCCAACATGTTTTCTTCAAAAATAGAGAGCATGGCTGGGTTTGTGGTGGGTGTTTGAAGGAGGTGTGGAGGCTTTGCCTGCTCCCTCGCATGCCTCTTCTGTGCGGAAAATGCTGAGCGTGTTGAAGCCCATTGCCATGTTGTGCGGTGTGTGCTTTCATGGACTCACCCCATACTGTCTTCCTTGATCGATCACCGGTATTACCAGGGCACCTCCTGGAGCCACATGCTGGCTAAACATGGAGCTGATGCCCTGGCTGTGCTCCTGCCCTTCCCTGGAGCAGCCTGAGGAGCGTGCGGCTGGGTGAAGGACAGATGTGGGAGCGCAGGGCCGTGTGAGTGGGAATCACCGTGCTGAGGGTGTTGAAGCAGAAGGTTCTGGGTAGAAAGAAGTGGGAGGTTCATCAGAGAAGTCAGGAAGGCATCAGGACATCGGGGGCCTTTAAAAAAATGGCGGGGAAACTGTATAAGATATGACAAAATAAAAATTTATCGATTATCAAGAGTTCGTGAGGGAGGGGAGGAGAGGGAGGGGAAAAATGAGGAGCTGATACCAAGGGTTCAAGTAGAAAGAAAATGTTTTGAGAATGATGATGGCAACAAATGTGCAAATGTGCTTGACACAATGGATGGATGGATGGATTGTGATAAGAGTTGTATGAGCCCCAATAAAATGATTTTTAGGACAATAAAATTTTTAAAATGACGGGAACCTTTTTAAGCCTTGACATAGGTGAAAAGGAAAATCAGTCAATGTTACAAACAAGGGAGTGAAGAAGTCAATAGACTTTAGATGAGGCACTTAGGCGACTATGACTTTCAAGCAAGAATTGAACTTGGGGAGGTCAATTAGGAGACTGTTGGATACTTGAAAGGAACACAATTTGAGCCCTGGAGGGTGCCAGAGCTGCTCGTTGGCTGCGGTGCAAGTCAAAGAACCCTGTCTTCTTCAGGGCAGGCCGGAGAGACGGGAGTACTGCCTTCAGCACCGACCCAGCTGGAGGACGGGTCCAGAAACGACAGCGTGGCATGTTAGCATTTCTCCTTCAGAAAGATGTCTCGTATTTTGTAACCATTCTCTGGTTTACGGCTGAGTATTTGTTTTAGCAGCTTTCATTTTGAAAATAGGCTTTTTGAGCATTTATCCATTTACATATTTTAACATTGATTTCTGCTCTGTACTGAGCTGAAGTGTTTTCTGATTGGACATACATGAACTGAGCATCTAAACTTTAGGATATTGAAAAATAAGCTAAATGGGCTTAATTAAAAATGAAAGTCACTGCCCAGTTTCTTTAATTAAAGAACATTAGAGAGCAATTAATTTCTATGAACTGTCTCTTGGAAGGATTGGCTTTTTCTGCATTACAAAACCAGACTTGGCATTGAATATAGGGCATTTGCAGACTGGATATCACCTTGGAGAGCCTTTTTTCCCCTCTCTTTTCATCTGTTTTAGGTGCTGAGCAGTTGCTCGATTCAGAGGCTGAGTCGTAGCGTCCTGGCTGGCTTTGCTGCTGTGACATGGGCGTGCCTGGAGTTAGGGACCTTATTAAGGACATTGCCTACTAGTCTGCCAGCTAGAGACCTGTGAAGAAGGGACAACATGCGACTTACTGGGGTTGGAAACAAGCCCCGGAGCCCTGGATGTTTCCTCCGCATCTGGGGGAGGCTGCGGTGGGGAACACTCACTCCACCTTCCCTTGGCTGTTTTGCTTTCCAAAGAGGCATCTGGGTTTCTGTCTTGCAGACGCTTTTGGCGTCTTCTCATCTTTCCCTGGATGTCATCATGCTTCCTGGGGATAACTTTGCAGGGGTCTATCTCTCTATCTCTCTCTCTCTTTCTGTCTCTCTCTCTCTCTCTCTCTCTCTCTCTCTCTCTCTCTCTCTCTCTCTCTCTCTCTCTCTCTCTCTCTCTCTCTCACACACACACACACACACACACACACACACACACACACACACACAATTCTAATTGGTTATGATTTCTTTCTGCATCGATAGGCTCAAATAGAAGAACAATTGTGAGGAGGCGGGGGGGCTGGGTGGTGTTTTGTTCTATTGGGTCTCTGTGAGGTGGAAACAACTGACGAACCTAAGAACAACAACACAGTTTCTTCATAAATTAAGGGGACTTGGAAATGCCTCTTAGAATGTCTTCCCCTCCTAAAGGGAGATTTTCTAGCTGGACTTCATCTCTGTCGTTAAAGGAGTTGGCATCCCTCTGTAAGCAAAGAGTACTACATTAGGTACCTGTTAGACGGGTAGACAGATGATAGATAGATACATAGAGATATAGATAGAAATGCCAACTTAAACTCTTGGTGAGCTTATGTACAATAGAATGGGAGGCTCCACAGTCCTGCATGGTCCTGTGATTGCTGGCATGGTCCTGCCCATCATTGAGGCTTCCAATCCAATTTCTCTACAAGGCGAGTCTCCCTGGCTCTTGTTGGCCATCTTCCTCCCCAAACATGATGCCTTCCTCTAGCGGGTGGCTCCTCCTGATGTTGCGTTCACAGCAAGCGAGTCAGACAGTGCTGTGTTGTGTTCCAGAAGGTTCGCACTGTCGGATTTTCTGAAGTCGATTGCCAGGCCTTTCTTCTTAGTCCTTCATAGACTGGAAACTTGTCTTCCCTGAGACACCCTGCTAGTATTTAAAATATCAGTTGTACAGCTTCGAGCATCACAACCACTGCCAAGCCACCACCATCCAACAGTGGCAGAATCACCTGCAAGGAGCCGCAGAGAGCTGTCTTGAATGCGTCCAGCTGCCCGTCCAGAAGTCGTTTCTTGGGCATTGTTTCAGAGTAGCCCGTATTGTTTGGCTCTGCAGTCACAGTTTCCTGAGGCTAACGTATGCCAACATAAGACAGTTGTGCACAGCATGGTGGGTAAAGACTCGAGGTCTTAAGAGCTACAAGAAAATAGAGAAACAGCAAGTTGTATGATGTTAAGAAGCCTAAATGAAAAGGGTGCAAGCCCGCCTGCTGGAAACAAAAGCATTGACATCACCTAGGGGAAATACGGAAGTTCGAGAAGGAGAACCCTGGCTACTACTGTATGTTTGAAATACGAGGAAGGAAATATGCCTGGGCTTCCCCTAAAGTGAAGATCATAGTAAAACTGACGGGTTTGAATTCTAAACCTGTGGGATTTGCAGTGAAATGTCATACAGGGAACTATTTGTCTTGAGGCTCCATAAGTGCAGTGTGGAGACTCGAGGCCCAAGTGTCGGCCACTGGAGATCCCCTCATAGAGGGGTTTAGGAGAGGAGATGGGTCAGTCAGGGTGCAAGGTAGTACCGATGAAGAACACAGCTTTCCCCAGAACCTGGATGCTTCCTCCCCCCAACTACCATGATCCAAATTCTACCTTGCAGGACTGGATAGGGTAGAGGTTGTACACTGATGCATATGGGGGGTGGAGGCACAGGGAATCCAGGGTGATACCTTCAGGACCAGGGGTGTGAGGGGCGATGCTGGGAGAGTGGAGGGTGAGTGGGTTGGAAAGGGGGAACTGATTACAAGGATCCACATGTGACCTCCTCCCTGGGAGATGGACGGCAGAGAAGTGGGGAAAGGGAGACTCTGGATAGGGCAAGATATGACAAAATAACAATGTATAAATTACCAAGGGCACATGAGGGAGGGGGGAGCGGGGAGGGAGGGGAAAAAAAAGAGGACCTGATTCAAAGGGTTTAAGTGGAGAGCAAATGCTTTGAGAATGATTGGGGCAGGGAATGTGCGGATGTGCTTTATACAATTGATGTATGTATATGTATGGATTGTGGTAAGAGTTGTATGAGCCCCTAATAAAATGTAAAAAAAAAAGGTCTAAGTGTATCCCACCCTAGAAACCTTACAAAGAATTTTTAAAAAGTTTTTTTTTTAACCTTTCAAAATGCTGCTGCTCACTCATTCAGTTCTATGTGGTAGTGAGTGAGTGACAGTGACCTTCAAACACTCACGGCTTTGGCTAGGGTTTACTTCTTTTTCCTCTCTTTCTGTGGCTTGGAAGAACATTCCTCTGAAATGATCGAATTTAGGGACCAGAAAATAGAAGGCCTGAATGCATTTATATTTGACAGACAGACAGAGAGCAGGAGGGAAGGAGCACTCAGGAATACATATGAAAGTATGTTCACGGAAGTTCAACCAACTGGACATCTTTTTTATCAATTTTCTAGTCGACTTAAAAACATTTAATACCTTATTTATTTTTGCAAAAAAAAATCCCCTAATTTTATTATTTTGAGGCGTAGCATGGACTAAGCAATTGGTTGTGTAATTTTCAGACGTCTTTGTGCACGTTTTGCTGTCAGGATTCCAGTTCATGCAGGCGTGTTGTTGTGTTAGGGGGTCGGCGAGTCCGTTCTGACTCATAGTGACCCAATGCCCAGCAGAAGAACACACCGACCAGTTCCGAGACAGCCTCACAATCGTTCTGATGTTTGAATCCATTGTTGCAGCCACCGTGTTAACCCGCCTTGTCGAGGACCTTCCTCTGCACGCACGGGTTTATGGGGGTGGGGCGGCGGGGGGGATGCGTTTACCTGTGTCTGGATGGCTGCGGACCTGTTCACTCAGTAACACACCTGGGTTAGTCTTAGTAGTGTAGCTTCAGTGAAAAGTGCGTTGGGCTGTGAGCCTCGTGGTTGGCAATTAGAAATGACGGAGGCTCCACAGGAGAAAGGCTGGGCTTTCAGCTCCCTTACCTAATGACTGTCACGGGAACACACAGGGGTGTCCCTGGGACTCAGTGTGGATGTGGATGGGATCTCTGTGGCCAGTTCAATTCAAGACGGAGAGGTCGGCTCAGAAGGTTGTGAGGACTGTCTTTTGGTTCCAAAGGGAAAATTTCGATAGGTTTTCTCAAAGGTCACAGGGCTGTCACAGAGGCTTATTCTGCAGATGGTTTCAGAGCACGGCAAACACCATTGTTGAGCAAGGGGCCAGGTAGGTTATGCCAAGAAACATTTTGTTCTCTCTCAAGAATTCCCCTACTTATTACTTGAGTAGCCAGGGCTCTCCGCTGTACTTCAATACGAAACCCTCTACCTTACGGCTTCCACATCCTTTTTCTTCTCCAAACTCAGTGAACATTTAAAAGCGTGGCACGAGTCTTTCAGGATGCCCACACTGCCACATTGGTGCGGTGTCAATGCGGAGCTCTGTTCTTTGGGGGACGGCTTGTGAGTTGCTGTCGTTGGACTTGCCATTGAGTCCTTTCCTTGATGCTGCTTCCGCGCATGCATCCCGGTAGCATCCCGGTAGAGTGGATCCCGGTGGAGTAGAACTGCGAGACACCATCAGGGACAGCCAGATCCCTCCGCTGCAGAGACCACTGTGCAAAATAAACCAAGCAAAAGCTGTAAGAATCCACGTCATTGGGCCGGAGCTCACCCTAGTCATGTGCCCCGATGTCGCGCTTTGCCTTTCGAGGCTTCTGCCTACAGCACATATCTATTGGCAGAATATAACTCTTCTGTAAACTTAGAAACATGAAGACCAAATGAAAAGCTTACAGTTAAGTCTGTCCCTCAGTTTAGATTCAGCCTTTAGCCCAGACTGTTTTGTTTTGCTACTGGAAACACATTTCCCTCCCTAAAACTACTATGTGTACACGGATTTTTTTTTTAAAAAAAGTTAAAACCCATCAAAATGTAGCCCGTTTCTAATGCTGTGTAATCGCAAACTAGATGTAAAAGTGATGTGCTGCGACGCTGAGGACAAGTCGTGAGTTTCCCCCTATTCATAATTTTGAAAAGAAAAATGGGAATAAAAAGCACAATCAATAACATAATCCATACATTTGTCCATAAGGGTGAGGGAGAAAAAAATGAAGGAGACACTACCAGATCTTGGCGCTGTGACTGGCCTTTAGATCGAGAAAAAGATTAATTCTGATGGACTGACTGTATCCAAAATTAGAACTGTGGGGAAAGGGTTATGTGCAACAAAATGCAAAAGATTAACGTGGAAGCATGATGCCTAAGGATTGGGCATCCTTACAATACTAATCTCCATCAGGCACATTCACACAGGGCCATGGAGCAAGAGGCAAGAGAGAAACAGGAACGCTAGCAGCTTAACCAAAGGTTTCGTGAAATTTCTAATGTTAATAACTACTTTTACAAGCCATCAGCGAGCTTGGATGTGTGGCGTTTCGTAGAAGGTATCAGTAGTAACCTGCAATTTACTACTGCTCAGTCCTCATTAGGAGAGGCACTCAGATGCCCGTTGTCGGCGCCCCACTTTAGTTAGCTTTTAACCTCTGGAAACAAACCTGATTGTGATTGGAAACCTCTTCTCAAGCCCGCAATAATTATTAATTTTCTTTTCGGGAAGAGCTACTAGCTGTTGACTAAACGGAGAGATTGAAAGTTGCTTGACCGCAGCAAAGTGCCTGTCTTCAAATGCACAAACATTGCATGTGTGCCCCAAAGTGATGCTTGAGAGGGTCACGTTGAAGACATCCACAAGGACTAGAGTTAGGTCCTCGCTCAGATCCATACACGGAGGCTGAGAGAAAAAGTGTATCCAGGAAGACCTTCCATCAGTGGAATTAAATAGATTTCTATCTAAGGCTACAGTGGTTATTGAGTCTAGGTTCCTCTGGCGTACAACTGAAATCAGTAGACCAATGGTTACCATTCCAGCTCAAGCGTACCTATTAAAAAGTACTAGTCATCGTAACATCTTTTCAATTGGTTGACAGGAAGGGTTCTACAGGAAAACCGAGTAGGCTGTTCTATTGGATGGGATTGGACGTGAGATGATCTTGAGGTTGATCTCATCAGGGTGGATTTCGAAAGCTGGTTTCCAGCACACCCTCCCTTTGGCCTTGAATTCTGCGGGAAGAGCCTGTCACAGACTTTGACTTTTAGAGTATGGGCTGATGCTAACTGTAACTGAAGCGGCTGCCAACTCCCATTCCTCTGGTTAGAATTCCTGTATTAATTTCCAAGTCTAGTGCCAAACAGTAATTCTGTTGGTTTGGATGGCTCCATCTAGAATCGATGCTTCCCCTGTGTCACCCGAGGCCTTGGGGAGAGCATCTAGTTAGCCTGGATTACCTAATCAGAGGTGGCTCTTCTGTGTGTCATTTTAGCAGGTAGTGAGAGTGTCCTCTCTTCTGCTGTGAGGGCTTGTTCCATTCGTTCACTGTAATATAAATAGTGACTGGAGGACTGAATCGAGGCTTTCTAAAGTGTTTGCAGTGCCACATACTTCTCCCCATCCCTACCCCTGCCACCCACCGTTTTAAAAGGTGGCCATCAAGTCAACACCGTGTGAGTCAGAGTAGAACTTTGCTTCGGACGATTTTCAACAGCCGACTTCTCTCAAGATCACCAGGCCACTTCCTTCCGAAGCTTTTCTGGGTAGATCTGAACCTCTAAACTTTTCATTAGTCGCAGAGAGTGTTAAAAAGTACCATGGACTCCTAAAAGGACACACAGATCTGTCTTGGAAAAGTACAGCCAGAATGACCCTTGCATACTGTGGACATGGTGTCAGGGGAGACCCGCCCCTGGAGAAAGAAGGACAATCACATTCGGTAAAGTAAGAGGGACAGCGACAAAGAGGAAGGCCCCAGTGAGATGGATTGACCCAGTGGGTTCAAGCAGAGGAACAATTGGGAGGATGGCACAGGACCAGGCAGTGCTTTCTTGAGCATGGAATCACGGTGGGTCAAAACTGAATCTTTGGCACCGAACAACAACAGCGGAGTGTTTAACAGGTCTCACAACCCAGGGACTCTTCTCTCTTATTAGGAACTTGCTTTAGGTGTTGGGCTGCTAACCACAAGGTCCACAGTTCGAAACCACCAGCCGCTCCTCGGGAGAAAGATGTGATTTTCTGCATCTGTAACGAGTTAGTCTCGAAAATCCACAGAGGTGTTCCACCCTGTCCTACAGGGTCGCAATAAGTCAGAATGGACTCAATGACACTAAATTGCTGTTGAGTGGAGAATGCAGACGTCCCAAAGATAGTCAAGATTACAAGTCTCCCACTTAATGTGAATGATGACATTGTTTCACATTCCTGGGCCAGGAAAGACTCTAAGCATGTTACATCGCTTTACTCATTGAATCTTCAGAGCAACCCTGTGAGGCAGGCTGTGGAAACGAAGGAACAGAGAAGTCCAGGGACTCAAGGGGCAGAGCTGGTGTTTAAACCCTGGTCCCACCCTGTGCTCACGACTATCATTTCTTCAAAGAGTGAACACAGTGGGAAGAAAATCGAAACAAAAACTCAAGCCCTTCAGTATTTAGACTCACAGCTTGTAGCTGATACCAGAAAGAAACATTCTTTTTTGTGGCAAAAGTCTAACCAGGGCCTCTGAGGTTTTTGCTGCAGTGGGTATCATGGGTCTTCATTTAGAGCATTGGGGTGGGAGGTGGGGTGGGGAGACCACATTGTGTTCTTTTTAGGGTTTTTAGATTGGGATATAAGGCCTTGAAGATCAGTCACACGCAAACTGGCCTGAGAATGACCAGATATGGCTCTGCTCCTTAATCTGAAGTGTTGACCTCTGACCGTCTCTGCTCCCTTGAGAATCTCAGAGTTATATATATTTTGATTCCCTTTGTAAAGATGCCGCCGTAATTTAGAAGCTTTCACCTGCTGTTGTAGGAAAGCTGGCATCAGACCAGACCAGTTTCTCTATCCTCTTGATTTTTGATGTGTTTTTTAGTGAATTTTAAAGCAAGCTCTGTGCTTCCCAGAAGATTTTTGATTTGGGGTGCTTGGCTTTGTAACTGGTAATATCACATTCAAGCTTAACTTCTTTTCGGAGGCGTAGCTTCTTCATGTAGTCCACAGCTATAAGTAAATGTGTGAATTTAGGTATCCTGCCTATTAGAAATACTCTTTAAACAGCTTCCCTGAGAGAGAATGAGTGGTTTAAGAGAACCGGAGGGAAGTATTTGGATCAACATAATTCAGAACCTCAAATATTTGCTTTTGGGTGATGGGACATAAGGTGGAAGACGATAGCCTTCCCCAGAGTTAGGGTTTGGCTTGTTGTCAGTAGGGGATCAGTGAAAAGGAGGCATGCGCTGGATTGAGGCAGAGACCCCAACCATGGACTCTGACATAGGACGACTTATGAGCATGGCGCAGGACCAGTGTCTCATTCTCCTGTGCGCGGCTTTGCTGAGCGTCGCAAACAACTCAGAGGCACCTAACAACAACCACAACCACCAAAGACACTACATGTCAGCACCAATCACACCAAGGACAGAAAGAAGGACTAGAGGGAGTTTGCATTTTGAGGACAGAAAGTGAAACTCTTCTTCAGTCCCTTAGGAAGAGGAAAGACAGGACATCTGGAACTGGGACTGTCCCGCAAGCTCGAGGTTCTCCGGTGAGCGACTGGTTCAAGTGCTCGGAGCTGTGGGAGGGACAGAGGCAGTGCCACTGTCAAGTGCTCGGATGTCAAGTGCCCTGCACTTTTGAAAGCCCAATCTGGCAGGGGAGACGTGAATCCAAATGTGCTCGGCCTTTGTCCTCAGGAACGATGTCTCAGGGCATGCCTTCATGAGGGGAGTGCTTCTTGGTCCAGTCTGGCATTTCGCTTCCTCTAAACGGGCTGCAGTGTGGTTTGCATAAAGCACGCACGGGTTTGCTTCCTGCCCTAGGGCCATAAGCTAACTCGTTGGTTTTAAGTCTGGAAGGGGCCAGAGCTGAAAGGGGTGGAGGGAACAGAAACTTTGGGAAGCGGTGGAGTTGGCACCTGAAGTTCGAGTGCCAGCATCTAACGTGACTTTCTGAAGGAATTGAATCCAGTCACTTGTGTCAAAGAAAATATGTGTTTTCTTTGGCGCTTCTTTCTCAGTCTGACCGTCCTTGTATTCGGGCAGAATAGGCGCCCTCTTGACTTCTTGTGACTGGCGGTAGCCCCGAGTGTGCAAGAAGGAGGTTCCCGCAGAGCTGCCCGTCTTCCAGAGAGGACCACCCATGCTGCTCCGTCATACTGGGTCACTGTGTTGGAAACAACTGCCTGGCAGTGGATTGACATGAGCTCATCAAGGAGTGGATTTATACACATCCTCTCTGAGGGTCAGACTTGCTTTCCTCTGAGCATGCCTGAGACCCTGGGACTGCCCAAAGACTGACTAGTTCAGAGTGATCCTGGTTTGGTCCCTTCCAGTCATTGACTGGAGCAGATGTGGTTTCGAAGACATTTACTGTTAGGTATTAATGTGCATCTCCATGGAAAAATTACAAGGGATACTTTGTAACTATGCATTGCTTTGCTTCTTTGTGAATTGTTCATTGAAGTCCCTTTTTCTCCCAGGCTGATACATTTATTTAAAAGTCAAAACTGAGAGTGAAAGAATATATGCTGTTTAAGAATGAGCCCTTGACTTTTAGCAAGAAGAAAAGTAGGTATTTAACAACTTAAAAAAAGAATAAGATAAAACATATCAAGAAGGGCTATGAATAACTCCATAGGAGTGGTAACTCATGTGGAAGTCTGGGTGGAACAGAGTCTTTGAGTAGGAAGTAATGAACTGAAAAATTATTTTACATATCTGGATAGGACAAATGTTGAACCAAATTTCAGCAGCATAATTAATACATTGCGTTGAAGTGGGGCTGCATGTGTCTTGCCTGGCGGAATGTTATGGCTCCATAGGACGTGAGATTGGGCTTTTTACTTAAATGGGACAATTTGGTTATAAGTTGTATAAAGTAGCAGTGTGTCTTCAGTTAATGCGAAAAGAATGGAGAACTTGTAAACTTGAACACTAACTGAATATGCTTACGAGTTCTTTCCAAAGGCTTGTAAAGTGTGATAAATCGCATTATGTTTTTGAGAAGGGTTTGCAGAACTTCGCCTGCATGGGTTTCCCAGACTGGAAATCTTTCATGAGAACAGGAAGCCTCTTTCTCTTGGGGAGCAGCTGGTGCATTTGCACCCCTGGACTCTGCAGTGCACAGCCCATGGCAGTGAGTTTGGTTCTGGAAGTTCCTTATGAGAACAGACCATAACAGTTAAAGGTGCATGCTTAAATAATTACAGAGGTGATATGAGGGCTTGGCTTTTACTTTAATAGTATATACAAGAAGGAAGCACAGATGAAACAAGCTAGGTCACTGGTTGACAGTTTTAAAATTGATGTTGGGATCTTTATATTGTTCTGATCATTTCAATAATAAAAAGTTTTAAAGCAGCACACACATACACAAGGACTTGAGTAGTGGTACATTGATACTTCTGTCAAAAATAGTTAGGAAGGGTTTCAGGAGAAGAAGGCACCTGAGAACATCAATCAGATGCTCGATGGCATCAAAGTTACGCCCAGCGACATGATGTCAAAACCCAGGAATAGTGCCGTTCCTTTTGCTGAAGATTGGCCTCTGCTTACGTTAAAGGGGAACGCATGCCTGCACTTTGGCAACAGTGTTTAGTTCGGCAAACATTTTAAAGTCCCTCTCTGTGCCAGGTACTGATTGCTGGAGGTTCAAAGAGGAACGCGGATATGGGCCTCGCATTGATGTAGCTGGTGCGCTTTCTCCACAGTCTAACACGATACGGGTGCGAGCGGACGTGGAAAGCAGGCGTGTGAGAACACAGAGGTTGGCACGATTTAATTGAACTCTTGTAGGGCGGGGCAAGCGAGCAGGTAAAGAGCATGCCAGGGAAGGCTGTACAAGGAGTGGGCATTTGATCTGGGTCTTCTAGGATAAGTAGGGGTTTCCCTACTGGAAAGGGATTTCAGGATTACTAGCATGGAGCTATAGAGGTTCAGCAAACGGGCTCTAGGTTCAGTGCGTGTCTGGGGTTGTCGGGGTGGGGTGGGGTGGGGGGAGCAGTGGAGAACGAGGCTGAGACAACAATAGCATGTGCATTCTTGTCCTGGTCAGTAGAGCAGCATTACTTAGACCTGTTAGCTTGAATTTCCAGGTCTGGTTTCAATGTGTCAGCCTCGTGTGATTTGTGGGCTTCCTCGCTGTCATGACACTTCATGTGGTGGACAGCCTGGCATTTGTACATAGGCGAAGCAGGTGTGTCCATGATGGTGTTTACTGGGGGAGCCCTTGGGGCGTCAGAGTTGACGAGACCCGTGGCAGTTGTCTGGGTTGCCTTCCTGATGAGCTCTTCGGCTATTGCTCAACCCTGAGGTCAGGTCTGAGCAGCAGGAACTAGGAGAACTTCTGAACAGAGGAGGACTTTTCGCAGGAGGCTCATGAAGCTTAAATTTCAGGGCCTCTCCCGTGCTAGAGGTCCTCCCTGAGTCCCAGAAGAGGCCCTGAGAGTTGTTCCTGCAGTCGCAAGTTAGTGACTTGTGTTCACTTCTTTTATTAAGGGATGAAACTCCAGCTGGCTGGCCCCACAAAACCGAAGCCTGTCCTGGCTTCTAAACTTTGTGTGGAAAGCCACCCACTTCGCTGAGCTTCATTTATTTATTTTTTCGTTCTGAAAAGAAATGACGATCATGATTTCAACTTCACAGCTTGGTCACGGATTCCTTATACAGTAGTGAGTGAATTTTCTGGGCAAGTTCATGACACGCGAAGGGTGATGGATAGGAACCCACACATCCTCCTGGAGGGTTTCCTGGTTCTGAAAAGCATCTTGGGAGCATTGGGCCCCGCCCAAGGAAGTCTTCAAAGCTTCGTGTCTCCACCATTCTCACCACTGTTTTGGGGTGTCGATGGCTCTGTTCAGATCATCCTTCTCTGACCCTAAACTGTCCATTGCTTCCATAGCCCTGGCGTGCTGTGAAACTAGAAGTAAAGTCAGTCTTGGCACCTCTAGAAAATACCTCCTGAACAAGGCTCCTCTCTACAGCGTGGTCAGGGAGGTTTCCATTCTAGGTTGCATAGGCGGATACTAAACTTTGCCCTGGCTTCTTTGGATGTGTTATGTCACGAAGTGTTGCTACTCAGACAGTGAGAACTGCATGGGGGAGAAAAGGCCTGCGGAGGTGCACGGAGGGATTGTTTTCTCCTGGGATGGTGCACCTGTTCGTTCTCTGAGGGTAGCTGGCACTATCCTAGGAGAATTTCACTGGGGAACCCGCACCCCACACGCCATCCACCCGGCAGCCCTGACCCTGCCCTGTCCGAATTCTTTTTGTTTTCCAAACACAAAGCTCATTGGCAAGGAACCCAACTGGAGTCCCTCAAAGTTCTGCAAACTGCCGTTTTGACCATGTAGCTTGAAGCGTGAAGAGTTCTTCTGGGAAGGGTTAGAGAGGTGGAAAGCCAGTCTTCAGAAATGTACAGATCTGGAGGGGTGAGGACGTTGAACTGCAGTCGGGTCACATTTTGGTATTTTTGTTTAATGAAGCTTTCTATTGTTTTATAGGGATACTTTTTGATTTACCCTTGAATTAAAAAAATTTGGAGCCTGACCTGGAGAAAAGACAACAGCTCTGGGCTGGGGCAGAGAGAGTAGAACACTGGTGAGGAAATTAGGAAAGTACTCCAGGAATCAAAAGGACTCAGGAGAGCCAGTGCGATGGTCTCCCACTGACCAAATAGAACTTGAATATCAAAATAAGTAAGATAATGGATCCTGACCTGTTTAATAAAGTTAGTATTCCAAGATTTATATGGATATCAAAATTGCATCAACACATAGAGAAGAGGTATAGCTGTAACCCAGGTGGGGATGGAGCATGATAGTGGGGCAGGAGGAAGTCAAGTGAAATAGAGGAAAGAGCTAGGAGGCAAAGGGCATTTATAGAGGTCTAAACAAAGACATGTACATGCAAATATATATATGAGGATGGGGAAATAGATCTATGTGTCTATATTTATAGGTTTAGTATTAAGGTGGCGGAAGGACCTTGGGCCTCTACTCAAGCACTCCCTCAACGCATGAATACTTTCTTCTATTAAATTGGCATTCTATGATGCTTATCCTCCTGACACAACTGCTGAAGCCAAAGCGGGTGAACAAGTAAATGTTGTGAAGAAAGCTGATGGTGCCCGGCTATCAAAAGAGATAGTGACTGGGGTCTTAAAGGCTTGAAGATAAACAAGTGGCCATCTAGCTCAGAAGCAACAAAGTCCACATGGAAGAACACACCAGCCTGTGTGATCATGTGGTCCCAAAGAGATCAGTTACCAGGCATCAAAGAACAAAAAATCATATCATTGGCTGCACACCTCCATGATACGATCGCCGAAGACAAACGGGTGCATAAGCATAAGCAAATGTGGCGAAGATAATTTTTTTTTTTTAAGATTCTCAGGTTTTTCTTGTGAGGCACCTTTGAGCGGGTGGACGTGAACCTCCAACCTTATGATTAGCAGCTGAATACCTTAATCATGGTTTCATACTGGACTTCATTGAGTCAGAACTTCCTTAACAGCCCTCACTGAGTTCTCTTGCCTCCTCGTAGGCAAGATAGGGGAACTTTTTCAATGACAACTTGCAGTTTCCCGCTTCTTCTATCAAGATATTTACATTTATCTCCCCCTGACTGATGTCAAAGGGAGGGGGACAAAGCCAGGATGACCAAGGGAAACGCACTGTGATTGGACGGAAACATTTCATCCACGGGTCTTTAGTTGCCAGACTGATCTGAAAGTTTGGCTGTGGGCTAGCTATCCTGGCCAGAGATAACGGAATAGCCCTGCCTAGGTACAGTGCCCTGAATAGAATTCTGAAAGCCGTTTAATTTGTTCCCCATGGAAGCTAAGACTCAGCTCCTACCGTCTTCTTCTTTTCTCTTCTGAAACCTGCTAATGAGCGGTGAGGTGGCCAATGAGTGATAAGAGAGAGATAAAAAGACCTGTCCACCAGGCACCAAGTAATGACAGTGGCCCTGTCTCAGGGGGCTTTGCTCCACCAGGCTTCCATGGCTGTTGAAGACGATACCGAATACCATGCGTCATGCACAGTGTAGGTAACACCAGGTTCTTAATTATAATGTTTTCACAGCTGGTTAACTGTTTTGTGACTTCTTTCTCTCTCTTTTTTTCTTCACTTAGCCATAAATAAAATATTTCAGGCTCCTTCCACCAGGTGTACAAATACTAACCTAAGAGTTATGGGTTTCTACTTAAAATCCCATTACTTTTGCCTTTTTTGTGGATTAATATTTATTCAATCCTAGCGAATGACTTACTTTCTCTTATGAGGTGTATGTTCTGTGAACCACAAAGCTAGGTTTCATTTTTATGTAACGTTCTCGGCAGTTCAGGAGCCAGTGACTTGGATGCAAATAACTGAAGTTTCTGGGCGGGGCGTCTGACCAGGAGCTGAGCCTCAATGGTTATCTTCCTCCGGGCCCTTTTGGCATTTCTGTTCTTTGCCGATGGCTTTTCCGGTCCATGCGACTTTTTGACTTCACTGCTAAATTTAATTAGTCTTTCCAGTAAGTGCTTCTCCTTCAGTTTCCACACAAGTGTTTGCTGGACAAAGTTCACTTCTTCAATACTGTACGAATGAGACGTTCCTCACAGACATCACACCGGAGGTGCGGTGCTGACTCCAAAGGTACCCATTTGTGTGATGAGAAGAAGGGTCCCTATTGAAGCTCCTTTTCTCCCTGGTCTCTCCCCTGTAAGCTGCAGGCTGCTCAGCCTGCTGCCGGTGATCCTGTTACCTGAGCCGGGTTACGGCGGGGCTAATGAAATGGCTGGCAATAGACCCAAATCGGGAATTTTTATAGTCTAATTACCCTGCTTGGGTTTTCTTTTTCTTTTTGTCTTTTTTGAATGTTAAGATGGTCACCAGTGAGCCAGGGATGCTTTGTCCCCCTCTCGCTGGCTGGCACATTCCTCAGCGGCAAAGGGACAGTTCAGGCGCAGTGGGTTACAATTTATACCCATCGCAGCCTCCTCGCTCTCTCTCCCACCCTCCTCCCCTTCCCACTTCAAGATTTCTTTTGGTTTTTGCAAAGCAGCCATGTGAGAGGAATAAAATAATTTTGAAGAGCATTATATGGTGGGAATTTTGACAATGAGTGGAAGATGGTAATTACTCTCTTCCATTAGACTCAGTGGCTTTGGACAGATAAGCTGCATTGAAACGTGTGACCAGGGCATGGGATCATGGATTGTCTTTCACTGTTGTCATGGCGACAGTGATGCAGGTGGCCTATAACTGCCGGGCTGTCAGATCTTATACATCAAACTGGTGCTAAGTGAAAATATGTTAGAAGCATTGGGTAAAAAAAAAAAAAATTTCCAGCAGTGTTTATAGGATCAGCTGGAGAAAAGCTAGCCTACTTGAGGCAAAGATTTCCTTTAAAAGCTCTAGGTGATTCGAGGAAGTTGGAGTTTTTCTCCTTTTGTTAAGGAAGATGGACTTGTCAAAGAAAGTAGCACATGTCTCCGGATGTTGCATTGCTGTCTGCATCCCTGTAATTAACACAATGGCGTCCTGTTTCCCCTTTGAGCCAGGAGGCCCTGTGTGGTCTCCTTGCTTGGCTCGGGGGCTTGGGAATGGCTCTGTCCATTGAAAGAGACTCAGGCCTGCTCTTTCCAGAGAGCGTGGCTGACTTCTGGCTGGGAAGAAGTGGCAAGACATCACGATCGTAGACTCCTAAGGGAGCCCTTTGAGTACTGTCCAGAGCGCCATACAGTCCAGTGTGGAGTGGTTTCTTTTTGTCAAACACCGTTGTCAAGCCTCCCTTTGCTTCTTCTCCTCCTTCCCCTCTCTTCTCAGTCTTTCCTCCGCCACTCCACCCCCCCCCCCCGCAACCTTAAGACATAATGCCAGTGACAGAGCAAGGCCCTCCACGGCATGGACGGACCCCGTGGCTGCAACAGTGGTCTCCAGCAGAGGGGCAGGTGGAGGGACGGTGCAGGGCCAGGCAGGGTTTTGTTCGCTCATACATCCTGTTGCTATGAGTCATAAATAACTTGATGGAATCTAACAAAACAACCACAAACTAAGCCGGAGGAAGGATTGCTTGCACATGTGTCTCCTGGTTTCAGGAGTGGGAACTAGCTTTATAAAAGTCTCCTTGAATCGTACGATCTGATGAGGGAAGCAGTAAGTAGTATTCTTAGTATTAGCCTTGAGGGGAAAGAGGTGTCATGGTGTTTAAAAAGAAGTCCTTTGGGTAGGACAGTTTGTTCGACGGAGAACCAGGCACAACAGACAGGGAAGGCCATAGGGTGGGCTGTGTTATCTGGCACATGACTGAATATTCAAGTCTAAGGGTAAGTGGCATCGCCTCTGTGTACCATTGGTATCTAATTGATCCAAGGAGAAGGGATTCCATTGAATGGAATACACACGTCTGGAGCAGGCATGGAATGGTGGATGTTTTGCTCAGTACTGGTATTCCCAAAGAAATAGAGGCTGACATCTGTGGCAGAGCACCTACTATGTGCTAGGTAATTTCGGTATTTAAGGCTCACGATTAAAGTATTTCATCTTGAAAAGGTGCCTGTCTGTTATTACACATCGGAAACTTGAGAAAACCAAGAACTCAAGCATGGTGTGTCTCATTCCAGACACCATGGATTTTTGTTCCCTCTTCCCTGCCACGTTCTTTCAAGAGATGTACAAGCGCAGCCTTGCCTTCAAGGCTCCTGGTTTCACTGGAGACCTAGGGAAGGACTTACAAATCAGGACACCGTTTGTTAAGTGTATCTAAGAAAGCTGCACTAAGGCGTACGAAGCTGGGGCTTTTTACTCCCCAGAAGAACTCGCGGTGCAGCTGGTTAGTAGAGGACAGGTAGATCAGTGGGCCGTGAGGAGGAAGGGACATTACAGGCTGAAAGATGGCATGCATAAAGGCTCTGGAGGAAGAAGCTATGGTGCGCTCTGGAATGGCACACTTGTGTGTGTGCATGTGGTGGAGAGGGTGGTTCTCTAGCGTTTGCACAGAGTCGGCCCAGTATCTATTCTGTTGCACGTGTGATTTAGAGTTCAACGTTGAGGGCGGGGTGGTTCTCTGAAGTCCTTATGACCTCAAGGTTGCGGGCTTCATGATCCTTCCCTGCAGAGGCTGGTGGATTTTTTGCTCATGCTTACCCTTTTTCTTAGGATCTGTTCTTGCTGACCCAGCCACTACCTTTCCTTGTTTTTCTTTAATGATTCTGATCTAGGGACCTCCTTTTTCTCCACCATTGGTGGGTCCTGGCCAGGCCCTAAAGAAATGGAGCTATTAAGGCAGAACAGGCCAAGAGTCTGTTATTTTAAGTGATTAAGAGGAGGGAGCTATGCATATGCCGCGAGCTTGTTGGTGACGGTTCGTTCTTTAGCTGTAAGCCTCAAATATCCGTCTAAAAACTGGATTCAGAAAGAGCAAAGACAGGGAACAATAAAAAATAATAAAGCACCCGGTTTAATTTTTATGGTAATTGTGGGCCAGCTTAATCCATAATTCAGAGTTGGCCCTCCAAACAATAATGCTGCCCAACTCCACACTTTCTCGGTTCTTGGTCTACACCTTAAGGTCTCGGAGGAGAAAATGTCCTCCGAACTTGCTGAGCCTTTTTCATTTAAGAGCAAAAAACAAAAGCAATTGCCCTCGAGCTGTGATTGGGCACCTTTATTTTACAACAAGCCTGGGAGATTGTGAAAGCCAAGCCTCCCTGTTGCTCTCAACTGTGATGTTAACTTAAAACTTCACATCCTTGTTCGTGGGAAGAATTTCAAACAGAGCTGAAGGCCCAGTTACGTAGGAAGATTCTTCTTGAGTTTTACAGCTCATGTGCCTGCACACAGGCGGATGAGCGCACACACACACACGTATGCGTCTGTTGGAGTGATATTTCTAAGACTGGTGGCGTGTAGCAATTTACCACGTATCTTGTTGTAAGGAAATTTACTCCAGAGAGTTATAAACCCATTGACCAGAACTGGGGCTTATGATAGTTAAGAGCAAGCAGAAAGAAAAGGATATTTCTCTGACAGCCTTGCCTCCAAGGAGGGGATGTCTAATCAAATGGAAAGATTCTACAAACAACAGAAAATGGAAAATTAACTCGAGCCTTCTCTTCCCCATTCTTTTTACAAGTCTCAGGAGGAAATCTCCCGTTCCACCCCAAGGAAAGTCAGTTTTATTGTTTGTTTGTTTGATTTCAATGAGGATGTCTTAAAATAAAGATGACAAGGAATTCCTAAGGATTTCTGGTAGTGTAAGAGTCAAGCACTTAACTGTAATAGAAAGGCTTTCTTTGAGAGTAAGACCTGGTGATCCTTAGGGAAGCGGGCTGCTAGGGCTTTTCTCCCGCAGAGCAGTTGATGAGTTTGAACTACTGGTTTTTCAGTAAGCATCTGAGCCTTCTGGAAAGACTTCTGCCCCCAAAACCTTAGAGGGTCACTATGAGTCAGAATCAACAGGCTGGCATCCCACCACAACGTCCTTGGGGACACAGCATATGCAGAGAGATAGGAGAACCCCAAGGAGTCTCTCAGTGGGGTTAGGAGGACCGAGGTAGACAAACCATGCCTGCCTGCAAATTCAGAATTCAGAGTTCGACTTGAAATGCTGCTGCTGTTGTGGAGTGCTGTCGAATGGGCTCCAACTCAGTGCCCCGTGCACCCCATCCTCACAACTGTGCGTGTGAGGCCACCGTTGCAGCCACTGGGGGAAACGATGGCGAACTCATCTGCGGTTGTCATTTCTTCAGGGACAGAAATGTTTTGCTAGTTCCCCCACTGGGCGTGTGCAGACCAGTGGATTGTTCACTAGTGGCAGTCTCTCCATCACTTGATGGATGTGTCTTGGAAGTATTGACCAGACTGGAAAAGGGATCTGTTTGTTCCCCTTCCATGTCTCCCACAAGCTGCTTCCCAGAGTCACATGCTTACTTATTAATTCATCAATGAAACTATTCCAGTAGGCAGCTGTTAGTTATACTTTATCAATATCGGGCCTTTGTAAACCAGAAAAACTGAATCTGATCTGAGTAGAAAATGACCTCTAGGGGACACCTGTTTTATCAGACACACACAGACCTCACCTGTTGGGTCTTTTCGTGTTTAATTCCAATCAGTAATTCCGCCAGGCACTGGAAGGTTCTGTAGGGGTTCTTGACACTTGCCTGGCTCTGATGAAGAGCAGAAAATTCGGACTTGATGAGAATTTCAAATGGATCTCAGGCTTAGACCTTGATCATTTAGTTTTACTTAAAACCTTCAGATTCACCACTGGCCAAAATCTGGTATCAAGACTGTTTGGGGGCAGAGTTTTTAAGTGTGCCCCTCCCCCCACCTTTAAATTCTAAAGAAGAGGTTTTACCGAAGAATATGGAATAGAAGAAATGCGACTCTATTTTACATAGTGTATTTTGTAGGATAGGACAGACCGTTTTCTCAGACTGGGACTTTGGAAGGAGCAACAGCCGTGCACGTGGTCAAGTGCTTGGCTGCAAACTGAAAGGCCAGGTGGCCATTTGCTCCCATGAAGAGGACAGCCTAGACTCCTCTATGGGGCAGCGCTGCTCCATCGTATGGGGGGGTGCTATGAGTTGGACTAGACCCGACACAGTGACCAATGAGGGGGTTAACATGCCGGGGCAGGTGGCTTGGTCAGGGTAGCCGCTCTTTATGAGGTCAACTAAGGCTGGGTCAAGGACCCTCTAGCATGCGCCCACTCAGCCGAGGATTCTGGGAAAAATATCAGAGCTATCTTTTCCTGCGAACATAAGCACCCACTTAGAAAGTGTACAGAGGAAGCACTGAAATGACCTTGAGTTAATGTCTCGGATGAATGGCAGTGCGGCTAACAGTATTAAAACATACGCATTCACATCACACAGTGCATTTGTAAAGTCGATTCTGGAAGATGCAGTTAGGTTAAAAGGTAGCACCTGATCATTTGATTTCCCTCTTGAAGTTGTTTCAGTTTTTAGTATATTTTGCTTCATTTTCGATGGAGGCTTTTCTCTATTTTGTTTTGTCTTTGCTGTTGATTTCACATGTCTGTTTGTGCTTTGTATGATTTTTCTGCACCTGAAATCAGGATAGGTAAGTCCATAAAGACGCTGACTGGATTAATAATTACCTAGGGATGTGGAAGGGGGAAGCTAATAATGAGCACAAGAAAGAAGAAAGTGTTCTGAATTTGATTGTGATGGTGTGACTGAGCTATTAAATTGTGCAATATGTGAATGATGTGCCAATAAACCTATTAAAGCATATATGTTAAAATGTACAAATTTGACAGACATTCCGCCTCTACTCAAGGCCTCCCTCAATGCAGGAACACTTTGTTCTATTAACCTGGCATTCCACGATGCTCACCTTCCCAACACGGTGATAAAGACAAAATCAGTGCATAAGCCAATGTGAAAAAAGCTGATGGTGCCCGGCTATTGCAAGATATAGCGGCTGGGGTCTAAAAGGCTTGAAGTAAAACAAGAGGCCATCCAGCAGGGAAGCAACAAAGCCCACATGGAAGAAGCACACTGACCCATGTGATCACAAGGTATTGATGGGATCAGGAGTCAGGCATCAGAAGACCCAAAACAAAGAATCAATGTGAATGAGGGGGGTTGGAATGGAGACTCAAAGGCCGTCTGTGAGGCATCCCCTCACAGAAGGGTCACAATGAAGGGATGAGCCAGCCAGGGTGGAGTACAGCACTGACGAAACACACAACATTTCGCTAGTCCTTAATGTTCCTTCCCCACTCCCCCACTATCATCTCCCCAGTTCTATCTTACAAATCTGGTTAGACCGGAGGATGTACACTGGTACTGATAGAGCTCTTAACATGCAGAATCCAGAACCGATAAACCTCTTAGGACCAATAATGAGGGTATCGATACCATGAGGATAGGGGGATAAAGGGGGAACCAGTTGCAATGATTGATATACAACACCCCACCCCCATGATAATGAACAACAGAAACGTGTGAAGGGAGACAGCAGATTGTAATAATATGAAAATAAAAATAATTTATTAATTATCAAGTGTTTGGGAGGGTGGGGGGCGGGGGAAGAGGAGCTGATACCAAGGGCTCACGTAGAAAGAAAATATTTTGGAAATGATGACAACATATATACAAATATGCTTGATACAGTTGATGTCTGGATTGTTCTAAGAGCTGTAAGAGTCCCCAATAAAATGATTTATTAAAATGAAAGAGATACACAGATGTAATTTTAAGTTATTTCGTTCCCTTAAAACGATGATCCCTCAATTCTCTTTCTTGCCTACTGCCGTGAAGTTGATTGCGATTCCATAGTGACCCAGGTGGAGAGCGTGGAACTGCTCTCTAGGGTCCCCGAAGCTGTAATCTGTGCGGAAGCAGACAGCCTCATCTTGCTCGCATGGAGTGGGCGGGTGGCTTTCGGTTCACTTCCTAAGGCTTAATCCACGTCACCACCAGGGCTCCGTGCAGTTCTTTGGCTTGAGATACTGTATGCACGTATTGTCTTTATGACTGTTGTTTAGTTCAAGTGAGTACACGCAATAATAGGTGTTACTGACACAATGCATACAACGGCTGCCGTTGTGTGCTGGGGAGTCAGTTTCTTCTGCGCGTGACCACTTTGTCTCGCTGCTATGAGACTCCGACTCATAGCGACCCAGCAGGACAGGGCAGAAGGGCCCCTGTGGGTTCCCTACACGTTGGAGGAATATTATCATTTGAACCATTTTGTTCCTGGTCGGCTGGGCTGGCTTTTGAGCGCAACTCTGGCTTCTGACAGCGTCGGAGCTGGTAATGTGGTTTTCACGTTAATGGAGCTGTGACTTATGAGACTGAAGACCGAGCAGCGTTGTGACCTCATTAGCCACGTCTTAGGGTCAGCTGTGAGGGCTGACCATCTGTGCCCTGGCAGGGTGCGGGGAGGGGATCTCAGGCGGGCTAAGGCAGATCGCGCTGCCTTCCAGGGACAGGAGGCCTGCCTGCTGCGTCCCATATTTGCCCTAGAAGGATGTGCATCGAGTTTTTTATTTGTCCTATTTTATAAAGGCAATCCTGCATGGCGTATTAATGCCTTATGCAGCACTGTCTGTCCAATATGCCGTTTATAATTTTATGCGAGAAGCCAGCATGTCAGATGAAAGCTTCCGCATGCACAAAAGAGCCTCTCCGCACATTCCCTCAGCACCCAAACAAACACGTGCATAAACAACAACAAAAGGGTTCCAATTAAGATTTTCAGAACGCAACGATGCTGTTAAATCTACCTAACAATTCTCTGCTAGCAGCCGCCTTAAGTGATTGTTCTTAAAAAAAAAACAATCAATATAGTCGAAAGCTTTATAAATATAAGAGGCTTCCTTGCGTTATCTGAAAGAGGGAAACAAAACAAAACATGTCTTGCTTCTTTAAAAATATTTTTTAATATAATGTGTTTTGGCTAATCGGAAAATCTTTACTAGTTGTGCTTATTTCTGGTTACACAAATGTCATGAAAACATTAAGGTGTATATTATCTTGCCAGGAAAAAACAAAACAGTCGGTGGGAGAATTCCCCAGTCTCCCCGTTCTGCCTTTCCATAAAGTTTTTGGAGCCCCAGTGGGTGTGTCCCCCTGCCAGTGGCATCCAGCAGGAGAGAGCCCTGAGCCAGTCCCTCTGAGGGGAAGGTGGGGGCGGGAAGCTTCCTGCTGCACCACCAGAGTCCAAGGAGAGGAAGGGGAAGCTCCTGCCTGCCCTGGAGGAAGAGGCTTGGGTCTGGGCTGCATTTCCTGCCCTGCTGAGTCAGTTTTACACTCGCTCCCTGCCACTTTTCTTCCCCTCTCTTTTTCACTTCCACGCCCTGGCCCCTGGTCCCCTCACTTGGTGTCATTATGTCCCTGCAGGGACAAGGAATGGAATGTAGGAGTACCCTGTTTCCCCGAAGATAAGACAGTGTCTTATATTATTTTTTTGCTCCCAAAGATGCGCTAGGTCTTATTTTCAGGGGATGTCTTTATTTTTCCCTGAAGAAGAATGTGATACACATTTATTGTTGTATTAAAAGAGACCTTGCACTTCCTGCCTGCTCCAGCTGCGCTGTGGCCAACAGTGAGCTGTGCAGCGGCACCCGGCCCTATGGTCCAGAGTCATGGTAGCTTTGGGGGGCTTATTTTTGGGGGGTCTTATTTTCGGGGGTGCCTTGTATTTCAGCGAGAGGCAAAACTGTAAGTAGGTCTTATTTTAGGGGGATGTCTTACTTTCGGGGAAACGGTAGACATTCTGCTGGGGTGTTCCTGAGGCTATCAACTCCATCTTTGCACAGTTAGGGTGTGCGGTCTTTCCCGTCTCAAAGAACGGTGCTTAGTGCAGTGCGCTCTTGACCAAGATGGTAATCCATATAGCCAGGCGTCACCTAGTATAGAGCACTCACACTTGCGTGACCTTCCTATGAGGTCAGACTGGGGGACAAGACACCGTGCGACACCCGGCGAGCCCGTGGACACCCGAAGGAAATGCCGCCCGGCCCTGCGCCTGGCTGTTCTTACGGGAGTCCACTGTCGCAGTCACTGGGTCGCTCGCTCTCGTTGAGGGCCTCCCTCTCGAGGGTCCTTTTAAAAAACGAATTAAGGTTTGCTTTCGGTGTGGACAGCGGCATCGGGGGTCTGGGTAAGTGTAGGACTCAATGATTATAGGGCGCGGGGTGATCCCCGGTGAACGGAGACCGGAGAGGGCTGCCCAGGGGCATCATGGGGAGGTTCAGAGAGGACGTGGCATTGGAGTGGAGCCTTGCAGAGGAGGGTGGTCTGTAAAGATGGGAGGGGGCAGGTGGGGGATAGCATCCCAGGAGGAGGGGCAGGAAGAGAACACGCAGCAGAACAGATGGTGTGATCCGCAGACAATGCCCGAGCTCTTGGAACATCGGGGTGCTGTGATGCAGGGGCCAGGGGGCAGACATGGAGTGGTTGGGAGGTGAGGCTGAACAGATGGGCTGGGGGCTGGTGGACTTTGTTCTGAACGTAATATCCATAGAAGGATTTGTGGCAAGGAGGGCCATGATCAGGTTTCTGATTTTGAACGTGATGCCTAGCAGCAGGGTGTTGGGTGAATTGGAGGAGGACCAGACTACAGCCCGAGAAGCCAGTTGGGGGGGGGGGGCAGTAGACCAAGAGAAGGCGCCCTGGCGGTTTAAGTGGGGTACACATGTCGCTTTGGGCTGCTCACCACACGGTTCACAGTTTGAAACCACCAGCTGCTCCACGGGAGAAAGGTGAGGCTTCACAGATGGGCGCTCTTTACATCTGCTTGAGAACTCATTCTACTCCTTAAACAAAACTGTGAACCTCAATTCCAGTAATGCAGAGAGAGAGATCCACTCCTAGAGAAGTTAAGGAATCCCCTCAAGGTTAGGCGGTTCGTTTGTAAGTAAGAGAGCTCGACTGAGACTTAGCTTTGTGTCCCTACACTCATACTGTAGCGTAAGGTTCCCCAGCAACAACAAGCCGCAGCCCCTTTAACCGTGTACATCATCAAATGCCTTTTTATTTATTTATTTGCCATTTACTTTGTATTATGATTTGGATGAAGGTTTACAGAACAAATTGGTTTTCCTGAAATAATCCATACACATTTTGTTTTGTGGCATTGACGGCCATCCTTCCACAATGTGACAGTATCCCTTCCACTTTCTTCCTGTGTTTGCCTTTTCCCCGAGTTTTCTCCCTGGGAAATGTGGCCCTGGGGATTTTGCATGCTTTGGGGGCGGGGTTGAGTTCAGTTCTGTCCTTGAGGGGTAGGTATCTAATGCCCAGAGCCACGGGGTTCCATCAGCCTCTATCCCACCAGTCCTCCTAGTCTTTTGGATGATTTTGAGTGCTGGTGTATGAGTTACATGTAACACACAGAGTGGTTGAGCCCAGGCACCATCCCCTTGTTCTGTTCTCAGGGTCCTGGATACTGGCATCCCTAGACTCATTGCTTGTCTGCATCATTGATTTTCTGCCGTCTTCTTTGCTGGCGATAGGAAGAGACCAAATGCCCTTCACTGACTGCTCACAAGCTCTTAAGACCCCAGCCGCTTCTCACAGTTGGACAGTAGGGTGTAGCACATTCTCTTTGTGGACTATGCTATGCCAGTTGACTTTGGTGTCCCCTAAGATGATGGTCCTGAGCTCCCCCCCCCCCCAAGCCCTGGTGACTAATTCTTCAAGGTGTCTGCCTATAACTAAGAAATGTTCATAATTTTCTGCCCTGCATGCGGTACTATATTCATGGATGGATTTTTAGCACAGGCGAGTAGATATGTTGAAATACCCTTTGCCGAGCCTGGATGTTCATGGGGAGAGTCCCGTTGGCTTTCCCGCCCCTGTTCATTTTGGGTGTTGATCAGTGTATCCATTAGTACCTCATTGTTAAATGATTATTTTTTTGAAAAGGGCAGATTTTATTTTATGGCGAGCATACATAGTAAAACAGTCTCTGCACTGTTATATTCTTTATCAAATTATTATTTGTGTCGGATTTGTCACACTTCCCTTGTGACAAATAGAATCTCCCCATTTGGGGAGACGTGAGTGCGTCAAGAACTGCTCGGGCCAAGGGTGTAATGGACTAAATGCCAAGTTCTCTCTAGGCTACCCCATGGGTGGTACAATCTTGGGTGGTGGTGGAGAAGATCGGAAGGCTTTTAAGCTTTAAATAAAACTGGTATTTTCAAGGAAAGGTTCTTGGTACAGCCAGGTATGTAAATGCCAAACCAGTCAATGGCCATGGGTTACTGTTCCCTCTGTCTGTTCGAGGACATTCGGGGGTCCGCAACACAATATTGGGAGTAGCGTGCTCACTTCTCCCCTCTTGTTGGGAAGGTCCCATTCTGTCTTGTCATCGGGAGAAAAGCCAAGAGCTGTCGTTGTGATGGTTCCAGTTTTGCAGGAATGGTCGGATAAGTGGCCAAGCTTTAACTTCTTTCCCGCCGTGGTTTCTCCTTACCGCTTAGAGATCGTTCACAGGCTGTGCCCATTTCTTACGACGGGCCGCACTCCACCCTTCCTTTGCCCTGGGCACATCCAGTCTTGCCTGGCTCTTTCTGAAATAGTTTTTCCCTCAACTGCTTCTAACACAACTGGTTTTCTTCCCCCTTTAAACCCATTTCCAGACTCTGAGCGTTTGTGGAGGTTCGCTAGGTAAGATCTCTCACCCTCCCCGTCCTTAGATTTCCCTGGCTCGCGCCTGTTGACCCACTAAGAACGTGGTGCCCATGTGGTTGCAAGGAAGTGAACAGACTTTATTCCTAGTCTTTGTCCTCAGCGGAGGTGTTGCCCCTTGCGCAGGGCAGCCCCATATACAATGGGCTTGGACGGGGTCCACACGGTTCTTACTGGCTTTCTTCAAATCAATTGCCAGGTGTTTCTTCATAGCCTGTCTTAGACTAGAAGCTGCAGTGAGACCTGTTCAGCGTTATAGCAACCTGGCAGCCTCCTCTGGTAGATGGGTGCTGGCTACATCGGAGGGGCGGCGGGACTTGGAATCAGGCCCTGGTCTCCTGTTTGGAAAGTGAAAACTCTACCCAGGGACCATCAACTGGCTTCCAGCTAAGTTGCTCCATTGTGTGTGAGGGCTGTGGGATCAGATAGTGGGAGGGAGGGAGGGAGGGGGGGGGGAGAGAGAGAGAGAGAGAGAGAGAGAGAGAGAGAGAGAGAAAGAGACCAGCGAAGAGGGTCAAGACAGAATGAAAATGGCTTCAGAAGTAGAGCCTGCCTCAGAATTCATTGATCGTGCGCTACTGACCCGACTCTAAATCTTAGCCCGCCCGTGCTCTGTATGGGTGAGGAGGTGTACGGCCTGCTAGACTTGGTAATTTTCTGGGAGACGGGAGTTCCTGTTTCTCTGTGCTTTAAAATAAAACGGCATGTACAGAAGAATCCTCTTGGGTCGTGGGTTGCTGGAGGTTGTGTCGTCGGGGGCCAGGGCTGTGGTGGCAGTTACTTTATGGGACCACATTTGATGGGGTGGAGCAATGGGTCATCTGTTAGCGCTTGGAGATATTTCCAGATAGACAAAACAACTCCATTAAGTGCTACCACTTAAAAACAAACACAAATAAGATGTCTTCATAAATATACCCCTTCCTTAAAGTAGTCTACATTTTCTTCTTTTCATAAATAGATCGTGTTGGGCAGAAGGCAGCCCTCGGTCTTGGTCTCCGTCATCACTAGCGTGCTGGGGGGTGGGGTGGTGGTGGTCCCGGAGGGCCTGTTCATCTGTGTGGAACTCATCATTCCTGGATGCGGCGGAGTGTCCCCAGAGCGACCGTACACCGTGTGTGCTTTGAACGTTTGTGGGCCTCCTGTTTTGCACGCAGCTAGCATGCCACACCTCTCAACCACCATCTGTGCCCCTGGGAGCCCTTTCTACCTCACCCTCTTCCAGTATGTACGTGTGCCCCAGAATGCAACGGCTCGGAGGATGGACGTAAAGTAAGAACCGAGAGGACCTGGACTGCAGGCCCGGGGACCCCCCTCCGTCAGTGCTCCCTGTCTGTGAGCTCCAGGGCTCGGACTTTCTGCCACGTATTTTGACTTCTCAGAAGCCCCTTGGACTGAGGATCCAGACAGAATTCTGGTTAAGGCTTCAAGATAAAGTGAGCTGTCATTCTGTGACTCATCGGGCACTGTTTTAAGCAGCCACGCAGCCCCAGAGACTAAAAGGATGTCGAATCATCTCGAGTTTCCTGTCATGGTTGACGTCATTGGGAGCGTCATCGGCTTCAACCCCACATCGGCTTCAACCCCATCACTCTGTTCAGTCCCCTGAGGGAAAATTACAGACACGGGAGGGGAGACACAATGTGTGACAGCAGCACAGGCCTTGGTGTTTCAGCGCCAGCCTTTAAATAGATACCACCGAAATGGATCTAACGGGGACTGCGAAGGCAGTGCTTGCCCCGTGCTGAGTAACAGTGGCATTTGCTCACAGTCTGAAAGCACCGAGGCAGCACCCCAATTGCCAAGAGCCTACTGTGGGTAACAGGTGCCCTCCCCCCTCCTCCGTGTCTAATGGGGGTGCTGAGAAGCTGGAGACCTATTGTGCATCCCCCCCACCCACCCTTGGGGAACTTGATGCAAAGACCAACGGAGGTGTGAGCATTACCAGAGGCCCGTGGGATGGGGTCAAAATGAGAGGGGGCCTGAGCCACGGCCTAGCCAGGGTAAGCGGTGCTGAGGGGAAGGTGGGGCTGGGTGAAAGCAGGGGGCGGGCAGCTGCTCGGTTCTGCTGGCAGGGGCTGCAGGGGCAGTGGAGGGACACCCTGGCTCTGCCACACGGATGGTAACAGCGAGGGACACAGGGCAGATTTAGAGCTGGGGCCGTGCGGTGGCAGAGTTGGACTTGCTCCTTCCTGAAGGAGGTCGGAGGGGGGCGGGCAGCTCTGGGGCAGTTGATAGGAGCAGCCAGCGCGGTGGGAAGGCGGCTCCTCTGCAGATGTGGGCTTAGCCCGGCCCTGCTGATTGGCCTGGGTTTTGTTCTGGGTGAACGGTGGCAAGTTTCCAAAGCTCCCGTGCTGCCACTTACAATGCGCGGAGGGAGTGGCGAGAGGAACTTGTTTCTCCATAAAGTGTCTTCTGGCTTTGAGACAAAAGAAAAAGAACAGCTTATCGCACACTTCACCAACTAGAGAGCCAGCTATTGATCAGCTGAGAAACGTGCACGCGCACACACACACGCACACAGGGGGGAGTGTTCAATTAGTTTGTTTAGCTTGAAACAGCATTTAAACACACACACACACACAGCCAAAAGGTAGAGAAAATTACACTTATGTGGGTCCTCCAGCACAAGATCACATGCTGGCTAATAGCCGTTTGAGGGACTGGGGCCGTCCAGACAATTGTGACTCACAGCACCCCCATCTGATAGCACCAGCACTAGTCAGAGTGAACTGTACTCTCACCCGGAGCAGAGCATGGAGACCTGGTCAAACCTCCAAACTTTGCATTAAGTGAGCGCTCAGCAGTCCAGCCACCAGGACTACGCTCCATCTTTTGGAAGCACTCTTTCTCCAGCAGAGAGAAGGCAGGGTGATGCTTTGGTTCTAAGTTGAAGGTTTTCCTAATTAGAAGGCTACAGAGAAGAGTGGGGCTTAGATCCAAGGCTGTGGCCTTGGTTAGCTGCTTTTACTTGTGATTCCTCCCCCCCCCCTTTTTTTTTCCTTGTTATGCACTGATTCCTCTCTGGTGCTCCGAGAGGACAGCGGTTTGTTAAGGTAAGCCAGCTCTAAGGAGCTTCCCCGATGGCGCTGCGCTGAAGGGCATGCTCACGGAAGGTTAGTGGTTCTAACCCAGCAGCTGCTCCTCAGGAGAGAAATCTCTTTGTGCATCTGTGAAGATGGCAGCCTCAGTAACCTTAAGGGGCAGTTCTCCTCTGTGCTCTGTAGGGTAGGCTATTGGTCAGAATGGACTCAATGGCAGTGGGTTTAGGAACAGGTCTCTCTGCACAGCCGAAGATGGTGTGGACAGTGACTTTGGCACCTCACCAGTTATTTCAGACCTTCCTCTGTTCCCTGACTGGAGACAAGGCCATCCCCTTGAGCGCCCCTCCCCCACACCCCCTCCCCAGTTCCTCCTTACCTTGATGAAATCCTGGTATAAATGGCCCTTGTCTGCAAATAGAACTGACGCCACCAGCCACGTCATCAGGCTGTGAGAAGCTCATTGGCAGAGAAGTTAAGGCTCTCATTTTAGACCCAGAGACCAGGAGGTGCAGATCCAGCTAGGACAGGTCTCTTCCGGCCGGCCTCTGCAGCCTGCCAGCTTGCCCTCCCTCCCTGTGGTTGCTGGGGCTTCAGCGGATGGAATGTCAGAGGGAGTTTGCTGCCTATTGCAGGCAGAATAGGAAGACCTCACTGCTAATCAGCCTGGCCACAGGAAGATGCTGACAGTCCGGAGATCGCTGCTCACCACCCAACTCGCTGATCGCCTGCCCTGCACGTTGGCGCTCCCTGTCTTCTCAGCCGCTCTCAAATTGTAATGGCAGGGCAGGAGCTGAGGCAGGAACGTCCTGCTCTGCTGGTCAGCCTCCCTTTCTTTCTCCTCTTCCAATCATGTTCAGGGTTTCAAACCCTATTGCTTCCATCCCTTTGTAAGCAGACCGAGCGCATTTGAAAGGATGGCTCAGACTAGGTCAACAGATTTCAGTTAAGACACTGCCCCTGCAAACAGGAGCGCAGAGTAAACACATGGTTGAGAAAAGGGTGGCTATTTTTGTAGTTAGGATCCCACCTCCCACTGCCACCCCAAGCAACCAGAAAGGACATTTTAAATTTATCTTTCAAAATTTAAATATCGAGACACATGTGTCCGGCAAAGCCTTTCATGTCTTTCTTTTGTCTCCTTTTTCCTGATGTAATTGTAAATCGTCACATCTGGTCATAGTTATGAAATTTACTACAAGCTTAGGACAACAGAAATATGAATAGTCTTTAGGTATTTCGGGATGGGGGTGGGGTGGGGTAGTGGTTGCCCAAGAGCATTCCCACGCCCCCTACACTATGACCAACCAGTTGCCCTACTTCATGCTGACTCCAGTGACCCCATTGAGCTGCACTGGGTTTAGATGACTGGTTTTCTGGAAGCAGGTCATCAGCTTGTCTTCTGAGAGGCTCTGGGATTTGAACCACTAACCCTTAGGCTAGTCACCCAGGTGTCAACCATCCCGTTTCCCACCCCAACCCCCGCCCCCCAACTCAGAAGCTCTCTTCACACTTTAGGACCAAGTTATAGGTGGAGAACAACACTGTGGAAATTTTCAAGAATTAAGGTTTTCTGTCTCGAGTGCTGAAAACTGTGGCTGCCTTAATGTCACAGGAACCTATTCCGGCATCCCTGCTACTTCTGACTTGTCTCTTACTACGGTCTTGTTAAAACCGCGTTTCTAGGGCTTCCATATCACAATTCTTACTGGCTTCGGGTCAGAGTTTTTTCTTTCCTGTTGCCCGCCTCGGGGAGACCCAGGCGCGGAACAAACGTGCAAAGTGGGGCTCGGAAGGCCTTCTGGGGATGTTCTGTGCACTCAGCATCGGCAGCGCCCGCCCCCCACCGCGCCGAGGCCCCCAGGTGGGCTCCACCAGCCTGGGAAGTCGGTTGCCTGGGTCCTGGTGTGTCCTGTTACGCTGCTGTCGACTGGGCCTGGGCCCCAGAGGCCGGCACACACTGGACCACCAATGACAGCTGTAATTGGCTGAGAGAGAACCCAGGACCAGTGAGCTAGCAGTGAGTGAGCTGTGCGCAGGGCGTTAAGTGGCTAAGTGACAATTACCGCTCTGCAGCCTCCGGGATCAGGAGCGGCCAGGCCGTTTGTTCTCGGTTTTAAAAGAGCAATAACACATTAATTGGAGGAGGGCTCCCCGGTTAACATGCTCGCTCGGGGTTCTCTGTGGCTCTGCTCCTGGGGCTGGGCGTAGCTAGCTTGGAGAAGGACCGCGTTGCCGCTGCCTCCACTCACCTTCATGGGGTTGAACTAGCGACAGCTGTGGCCTTCCTCATGGTAGACGATGCTTTAGGTGGAAGATTTTGTAGCCGCCCACTGGCCTGTTCCGGGAACATGTAAGCAGGTTCTAGGGTCTACTGGGGGCGATGCCGGCCTTAAACAGTAGGTGTTCTTGGTGGCACCAACCATTAAACCCCTTTGACTACTCACCTAAAGCCTGGCGTTGGAACCCACGCAGAGGGGCCTCTCGAGACCAACCCACTATCAGGGAGTTGCTTTCTGCTCCTCGTGACCCTGCGTGGTTGTTGGGTGCCATCAGGTCAGGCCAGACTCAGAGCGAAGCGCTGCCCTGTTGGAGCTCACAGTGGCGGTGGCCGGCCGGCGTCAATCCCTCTTGTCGAGGGCCTGCCTCTTTTCCCGGTGCCTTGGTAGGTTTACCAAGCAGGATGTCCTTCTCCAGGGACTGGTCTCTCCCCACAACGTGCCCGGAGCATGTGAGACAGAGTCTCATTATTCTTTCTTCTTAGGAGCATTCTGGCTGCACGCACACCAAGGCAGATTTGCTTGTTCTCTTGGCAGTCCCTGCTACTGTCAATAGCCTTCATCGGGGACCCTGTAGAACGGAGTCATCTTTATGAGTGGACAACCTCATTTTCCTCCCGCTCAGCGGCTTGTGGGCTTGAACCTCTCCTTTGCCGCTAGCAGCACAATGCTTCAGAAAAACATACCTGGCCCTCTGCTTCTGAAAGGTCATGACCCGGGGGTTGCCATGCGGTGGAATTGACTCCAAGGTAAGCAAGAAAAACAAACCCATTTGCCGTTTTTCTCTCTAGGCAGCCGGTCACTTCACCCTCTGGTATATGGATTGTTGTTTTTTTTTTTTTTACAATTTTTATTTTTAAAAAGATCTCTTTAGCCGGGTGCTCGAGATAAACCATGAGCCCCGCAGGTGGCACCTCACCTGTCTTTTTTGGAGCTTGCATTCTGGTTGGAGAGAGCTGGGAATTAGATCAGGTTAGGCTCTGCTCCCTTTACTTCCTGGAAGTGCTGGCCCTTCCCAGAGAGAGGGCGGAGCCCTGTGGAGGGAGGACACGCTTGCAATGTAGGTTAGCCTCCATTCCTTTCCACCAGAGGCCATTTGCACAGGCCTGTCCTGGCCATAAAGAACCATTAGGAGGATTAGCTTGAGATACGCAGACAAAACAAACTCCTGGCTGGCTGAGAGCCCTTTCTCTGACATCATCTGCCTTTTACTACGTGCAAATGTTTTCTTCTGCTCCGGGGTTGAAATGCCTGAGAAGTACTGTCTGATGGGCTCACAGTTTGGTTTGTTTTAAGTTTGTTCAGCTTGGGTTGCTTGAGCATTTTCTGTTAATCAAACTCAGTGGCTTAAGTGGTTCTTACCAGCTTCTTCCTCCTTGTGTGGAAGACTGGTCATTTTAGCATCAGGTACTTTGTCTGCTGACACATTTTTACCTAGCTACCGAAACAGTTGTGAAACAGCAAACCCATTAAAGACGAGAACCGCAGAGAGTGAACCCTTCTCTTGAGTCCGTTTAGGAGAAGACCTTCAGAAAAGCCCTCCTCTCCCCAAGACCAGTTTTGCTATAGGCGAGGAGGTTGGTGTGGGAAAGAAAGTAGCTGGTTGCGGCTGGTCTTTGCAAGGCTTGGTGATCTGCACACCTGCTCCTGACGTCAGCAGGCAGAGGAGGGGATGCTGGCTGGCTGGGTCTAATAAGAACAGGCCCTCTGCCTGATTTCTGATGAAAACCTGAGTCAGAATTTGTGGAGCCGCATAGGAGTAGCTCCAGGAAGATGAGTCAATTGTTCCTTGAAATAAAGCTCTTTTTGCACAGGATTTTATCTTTGTGGTGAAGAGTCAGACTGACTAGGCTTGCATTCTGACTCTGCCGCCTACTAGCCATTTGACCTTGAGAAAATGATTTGCTCTCCGTCTCTCAGCTATCAAATGGGGGAGGGCGAAAGCCTTTCAGGGTTGTTGTGAGAACTGCACATGAGTCACTGTAGCACGCACGCAGGAAGGCTGTGTGGAAGAACTTAGAACAATGTTTGCAACATAAGACCCCAAAGCTGGCTGGACCTGTTGTCCCCAGTTGGTCCCACCTCACAGGGTTTCCAAGGCTGCGGTCTCCATGGAAGTAGAGCGCCATGTCTCCCTTTGGCACCATGTCTAGTAGATTCTTACCACGGACCTTTCGTTTATCCGCCAAACACTTAACCCCGTTGCCACCGGGCTCCTTGTAGAAGAGTGAAGATGTAGTAAGTGCTAATTAAATGTGAGCAGCTGTTACTGCTCTGTTTTTGTTGTTCGTGTTCTGGACCTTATATTTTTCACGTGAATCACAAAAACAATAACCTTTAGCCTTCCCTGCAGTCCTGGGCGGCCCAGGGACCATGATGCTCAGGGCTTACTTTCACTTTGTCATTGCTCGAGGTGCGACGCTGGAAAATCGTGCTACACAGGAAGGATTCCATAGACTGTCCACTTCGAGAGCTAAGCAGTGGAAACAGGTGGCACATTTCTTAGGCACATCCGTTTTGGAACAGAACCATGATGCCGAATATAGAACCATCATTAGATGGTCACGCGCTGTGTAACGTTCCGGTGAAGGATTGTAGCCTCCAGTACGAGGACAACTCAGTGTAAAGAAAACCCAAACACTAGCAACTGGAACGACAAGGAACGTCATGATAAATGGAAACGAGATTGAAATTGTCAAGTATTTCATCTTGGGTTTATCCATAATCGATGCTCCCACAAGCAGCAGTGATCAGACCAAACCCTCTCCTGCACAAGACATCTTTAAGGTACTGAAAAGCAAAGATGTTACTCTGAGGGCTAAGGTACGCTGGACCCAAGTCATGGTATTTTCAATTGCCTCATATACACATGAAAGGTGCACATGGAATAAGGAAGACTGAAGAAGAATGGACACATTTGAATTAGGGTGTTGGCAAAGTCACTGTTGAAAGTGCATGGCCGGTCAAAAGAACAAACAACTCCGTCTTAGAAGAAGCACGGCTGGACCGCTCCTTAGAGGCAAGGATGGGAGACATCGCCTCATGTACTTTTATCAAGAGACCAGTTCCAGGAGAAGGACAGCATGCTTGGTAAAGTAGAAGATGGATCAACCCAATGATTGCAACAATGGACTCAACTCTGAGAACAATTGTGAAGATGGTGCAGGAGCGGGCAGTGCTTTGTTCTGTAGTACACAGAATAGTGTAGCTGTGAGTCCGAACTGGCTTGACGGCACCTAACATCAACAAAACCAAACCCAGTGCTCTTGGGTTCATTCTGACTCCTAGGGACCCGGTAAACCCACCAACCAAACCCACTGCCATGGAGTTGGCGCTGACCCACAGCATTTCCTATGTAGGGTTTCTGAGAATGTAAATCTTCACGAGGGCAGACAACCTCATCTTCTCCCATGGAGCGACGGATGGGTTTGAACCACTGACCTTGTATGTACCAGTCCAATGTGTTACCAACTATTGCCACTAGTGCTTCTTTCAGAGTTCAGAAACCCTGATTGGATATTGGGACATAGTAGACACAACAGTATCTGGAGAACATGACAGCTACCCCACTCCACCCCGCACCACAACATGTGTATCTCATGTCTCTTGTATGTAACGTGAATGTAATGGTACAGAATATATATATGAGCAGGGGCTTCAACCCATTCATGGAAAAATTCCATTATCTTCTAATTCCATTTTTCCATGAACTGTACAGCCTCCTTGAATATGTCTTGATAGCCAAGTCAATCCCTATGTTATTGGCTCATGTGCACACTGCACTGTATTTCCTTTTACTTTTATGTGGACTTTCTCTAATTAAAAACACACAGTTTGCCACCTAACGAGGTACGCTTTGATGTAGACACGGGCAGCAGCAGTGCTGAGCTCACGAGCGTTTCAGTAATATCTGTCTGCTTAATTTTCTTTTTAAAAATATTGACGTGGATTATCTCCTGCCTCCCAAACATGGCAACACCAATGTTAGTGATCACAGCCACAGAAGACAAAGAGATACTTGTATGGAAAACAAAACACGATTAAACAAGGCAAAGGTGGAAGATCCATTGCTTGAGTTTTAAACTTGTTTGCACAATGCCCCAATCGTACAGCATCACACAGGAAGCTTATAAACTTTTGAGGGAAACTGTATATTTAGTATGGGGTCAAAAACCACCTCCAATTTGGACAAATACATTTTACAGTGCCTTAAATGATATTATCTTTGAAATGTGAAGGCTTTGAAAAATCAATGGAAAAGCACCTATTTTACACACAGTAAAATTTACACATTTTCATGTATAGTTGTGTAATTGTGGCAGATGCATACATCCCAAGACAATACTTCTTCCATCCCCTTCCTTCCTGTGGTAGTTACATAATCTGGTGTCAATTTGAGGATTAAGAGTATAGGGACGGGGTGGAGTCTAGCCTGTCTATCAGGATAAAGTCAATGATGTTTCTGTGTGAGCCTGGCCTTCTCCTGAGGATTCTGGAAACTCCTGTATTTCCTTCTTGGAGGCTGGAAACACACACTCTCTCTGCTTACTCCCTTTGTGACATCCCTGTGGAGAAGACACATGGAGAGAAGCTGATGGAGCCAGACCTCTGGAGCTGGAGAAGCCACGTGGAGACCCCTGCCAACAGTGAGATGCTTACAACACCACTGGAGCCACAAGACTTCCCACCCACTGGCCTGTGATTTTCCTGCATTCGGTGTCTTTGCATGTATTTCCTGAGTCTGAAGAGGGCTTTATAGATTGGTATCGGACATATGGGCTACTATCAGATTTATGGACTTAATCTGGACAGGGCTGGGATGTTTTGTCAATACTCAACTGCTCTTGTATATAAAGTTCTTTCGTATGAGAGTGTCTCTGGGGTTGTTTCTTTAGTCTACCTGGACTAACACACCTCCTAAAGAACATTTCTTCATGCTGTCTCTTAGGTGGAGCCAGGGTTACACGTTGCTCTTTGATCTAAATGTTCAGCAGTTCGAAGGCACCTGCAGCTCCATGGGAGAATGGGCTTTCTACTCACGTCAGCAGTTACACCCCGGAAACCTACAGGGGGTCGGTATGAGTCAGCGTTGACTCGATGGCAATGAACTAGGTTTTTGGCTTTTCCCTTTGTAGGAGCCTACGGGACACAATGGTTAGGCACTTGACCGCCAATGCAAACGTGGGCCCTTGGAACCCACTCAGTGACTCTGTGGGAGAAAAGATGGGGAACATCTCCTTCCGTAAAGATTAGAGTCTAGAAACTCCCTGGGGAAATGCTCCTCTGGTCTTCATTAGTCAAAAGTCAACCTTACAACCACCCCTCCCCCCCCTCACTTTGTCGTCAGACAGCCCCTTTAAGCACTGGAAACCACCAATCTGCTTTGCCTTTTCTAGAATGTTGTCTAGGTATAATCATAGGCTATGTAGCCATGGAGCCTGGCTTCGGCTGCTTCTTTTTTCCTTTCTATTGTAGTTTGGCTAAAAGGAGAGTGGCTTCTTTCACTCCGTGCAGTCCGTTTGAGATTCATTCAGGCTGTTGCATGTGAACCGTGTTAGGGCTAGTGCTCGTAAATCATTGCATTCTAGAGCCGGAGACAGTCTGAAGGATCAGGGCCAGTCAGTCTTCATTTTCCAGACGAAGGAACAGACCCCAAGGGTGAAGTGACTTAACCAAGGTCAGGAACCTAATTAAAGAAAGAGAGACCACGAGCTTGCAATTCCCTGCCATTAGCCTAGCCAGTACCTGTTCAATCCGGCTGTGATTAAGAAGAATATTTAGCTAGCTTTTAGAGGGGAGGTCCATTTATTATTATTATTATTGTTATTGATCCAGTCAACTGAGCTTGACTTAGGATAAAAACCTTGGAAGGAGTAGGTTTTTCGGAGGTGAGATTGGTTTAGAAAGCATGCAGGGTAGTGTCTTGGTAACACTTAATCTTTCTAAGGAGCCTGATAGCGTGTCATTTATTTTGTGTTTGTAATCATTTCCCTTTGATAAGAAATGTATGGGTGTATTCTGAATGTCCTGCTCATCCTTTTTGTTAATGCGTAACATGCCAATAGATTTCTAGGTGGCTCTTCCCAGCAGCTACAGCTAGTGGATCTAGATCAGACGTAAGCGCTATTGATTCTTCGCTCCTTTAGTAACCAATTATTTGTGGAACACCTACCATGCAGACTTAACTATATGAGATATAATTAAGGCAGCACTTTTAAGAAGCTTGCATTTCAGTAGGTACCATGAAATGAGTACAGGAAAACACATTCAACTTCATCGTTTAGTATACTTAGAATCTGCCTAATATTTATAAAGATGTGTATATGTACTTTTAATAAATATGTATAGCTGATGTTTGCTCATTTCAAGAAGCATATTTATAGCCCATTTTCTTTTGAGTACAGAATTCTGGTTTGGGGTTCCCAAAGTTGGTTGTATTGTTTGTTACAATTGAACAGTTAGTCTTGACCCCTTCTCCCAGCTGTGATAAGAGCCAGTACTTACAGAGAGACCGTGTGACTCAGGAAGGGCATCTTTGTGTTTCCACGGGATGAAATTACCACTCTGAAAAGTACACACCCTGGTTCGAAGCGAAGGGAACATCTATTAAGACGACTTAGGTGAAGTTGTATACTTAAAAGACATTGCTCCCTCCTTCCCTCTCTTCCCCTCTCTCCCTCCCTCCCTCCCTCCATGGCGACCCTGTAGGACAGGATAGAACTGCCCCTGTGAGTTTCCAAGACTGCAACTCTTGAGCCCTGTCTTTTCCCCTTGTAGTGGCAGCTGGTTTCCAACTGCAGACCTTGCAGTTATCAGCACAGTGGATAACCACTATGCCAAATTAAAAAAAAATCTAAATAAATATTCAGAACAGAGTTTTTCGTGGCAGCATACTTTATAAGCGTGAGGAAGCAAAAGCAGTACACATCACCAATCACAGAGTATCGAGGCAAGCCTTGTATAAGAAGGATGTTTTCTTTGCTCTTGGGTGGAATATCCTGACAGAGAAGAAAGAGCAATAGTTAGTAGTACCAAGATGTAGGAGACAACGTGCCTGCTTTGTGTGGGACAGAAAGTGATTTTATCAAAAGAGCTGAAACCAATTGCCCTCGAATAAACTCTGACTCATAACTCCATGTGCATCAGTCGACCATGCTCCACGGGCTTATCAGTGGCGCTGTGTAGTTTGGCAGGCCTGTTTTACAACGTGCCTCTGGATCGATTCTAACTTCCAACCTGCAGTTACAGCGGAGTGCATTTGTACCACCCAAGGACTCTTCCACTAGCCTAGAAAGAAAAATAAAGAGATATCATGTGGGCTAGGGATAAGAAGTGAATGTTTTGTGCCCTCCTTGTTTTGCTCAGTAAGTCAAATGGGGGCATAGTCAAACGAAAGAAGACCGTTTCTCGTGAGGTTGTTCACTGTTTATTAATCTCGCTCTCTCACTCCCACCCATGAATCTCCCTCCCTCCCTGCTTCCCTCTCCAGTTCCATATGTGCTTACTATATATTTTCAAGACAGCACAACGTGATGGAGTGACTGTACCTCTGAGAACATGACGGCTGGTGCTTAAGTTTTGATCCTGCCACATCTAGAATATTTTAAGCCCCTCTCCCTCTCTGTTTGTCATAAAGAAAGGTCACAATTTCCTGGTCTTCTCTGCTCTTTACCTCAAGACTGAGAAGATCATGGAAATGAAACCAGTTCCAAGCATTCTGAAAACCAGACAGTTGTTTTTTAACTCTACTGAGAGACAAAAGAAAAGAAATGGAGACCAATCCTGTATTGGTGAAAGCTTGAGTCCCTGAACTTGTAGTTGCTGGAAGTGGAATTAAAGGAAAAAAGAAGTAAGGACTTTTCCCGGTGCAGTGGTTATGATGTGAGCTGCTAACAGGAAGATTTGGTGGTTTAAGCTGCCTAACAGCTTGGGGAGGAGGGGGCAGTTCTACCCTGCCCTATAAGGGTCGCTGTGAGCCAGCGTAGGCTCGATAGCAATGATCTGAGTTTGGGTTTGAGTGGCTTCGTGGGAGAAGAAGCTGGCAGTCTGCTTCTGTCAAGATGACTCATAACTCCAACTCCCTGCCATCCTGCCCGTGCCAACCCACGACCGGGTAGAGGTGCCCATGTGAGATTCTGATATTCAGGTCGGCTTATACTTGAGTATGTACGGTAAACAAAAGACAGCAGGGCCTAAGAAGCAACCTGGAGGACAAATGGCCAAAGATACAAACAGGCAATGATAGTGTTCAGTACAATTGAAGCCACCATTTCAGGAACATGTGATTCTAACAAAGGCGGCAGCTATGTCTTCCATCTGTTTCTAAACAGCATAACTTACAGCCATGGAGTTGATTCTGACTCATAGTGACCCTTTAGGACAGGGTAGAACTGCTCTTGTGAGTATCTGAGACTGGCCATCTTCACAGGAGGAGAACACATCATCTTTGTCTCTCAGAGAGGCTGGTGGGTTGAACTGCTGACCTTGGGATTGGAGCCCAATACGTAACCATGACGCCACCAGGGCTCCCTCCAAGTAGCACGTGGGTGTCTAATTTTATAGTTTGAAACTGTCCCACACATTAAAAATTGTAAGGCACCTGTGGGTTAAGCATGTCCTTGTATTCAGGCAAGAAAAATCCGTCTTTAGAGGATGGACACTGTACAGATAGGAACTGGAAACACAGGGAATTCAGGGCAGATGATCCCTTCAGGATCAGTGGTATGAGTGGCGATACCAGATGGTGGGAAGGTGGGGTAGAAAGAGGGAACCGATTACAAGGATCTACATATAACCCCCTCCCTGGGGGATGGACAACAGAAAAGTGGGTGAATGGAAGGAGATGCCGGGCAGTGTAAGACATGACAAAATAATAATAATTTATAAAGTATTTAGGGTTTATGAGGGGGGCTGGGAGAGGGGGAAATGAGGAGCTGATACCAAGGGCTCAAGTAGAAAGCAACAAATGTTTTTAGAATGATGATGGCAACAAATGTACAAATGTGCTTGACACAGTGGATGGATGGATGGTGATTAGAGTTGTATGAACCCCCAATAAAATGATTTTTAAAAATCCCATCTTTTCAGAATTCTCCATTTCACCTTGCATGTTCATCTCCTTTGGCCAGGCAGCTCTAGAAACCTGACTTTCCCAAATAGCTTCTGCCAGAGCAGAGAGAGAACGAGGGCTGGTAAGACCTGGAAGGGACCGGGGCAGCCATCTGCATCCTGTTTTAGGTTTTTGTATCTAGTCAAATAGGGACAGCATAGGGAAATCTCCTGCATTGGGCCTGAGGAGTAATCATTCATTCGTTGGTGGGCACAGGGAGCCCGGGGCTGCGGATAAAGTCATTGTCTCCTCCAGTTTTACAAGGCAGATCGTGGGTCTGTACTCTGACCCCGTGAAACGGATACAAACTAGGGGTGCCCTTTGAAGTTACTGGCGGCTCTGCTTGAACCAGCCCTGTGACTGCAAAGCAAGATGAGTAACTAGTCCCGAATGTTTAATTACCCATTATCTCATAAGGAGCTTGTGGAGGTATAAGCAAAGAAAACACAAAAACAGGTTAGACCACTATAATTTGGACCATACTTTGGCTGGCCTGTAAGCAAATTTTCTCTCTCTCTCTCTCTCATCACCAGTCAGGACAACTCTTTTCATACCTGCCAACAGTTTCATTGTACTTTGGGGACAGATTTTGAGATGCGAAAAGTGTTGGATCCATGTTTCTCAAAATAGGTGATACCCCCCTGGGGGCGGGGTGCTAGAATGAGCCAGTGCGGCTCCCAAAGCATTGACCCACCTTTTATCCTGGATTATGGACTAGAATACAAACGTTTTCCATCACCTGGGGGGCACTGAGTAATTGTTTTTTAAGGGGCAGTAGGCCTAATAAGTTTGGGAACCTATGCATTAGAGGGAACAATGTTGTGTTGGGACTTCTCCGGTTATTCTCTTAATTTGACCTCTCTCCATTTTACCAGATGATTTGTCCATGTTTTCCTTGCTGTGACTAAGTCTTCTAACTTTCTGTGACCATTTCTTGGGGCCACTGAGTCAATTCTGACCCATCGTTCTCCTCCAGGGCAGAGTAGAACTGTCCCCGTGGGTTTCCACAGCTCCTGTGGCCCTCCAGACCTGTAGAGGGTCCAAGCCGCTTGCCCTGGCACAAGGGATGCTGGCGACAATATAGGACAGAGTCAAGCATTGGGAGTCTTCCCGATTATTTTCAATTAGGAGCATCAGCAGCAGTATCAACAACAGTAACATGAACAAAACATTGAACCACACCACATAATACCCGTTTGGGGTTTTCAGAAGTTTTGGTTGTGCTAAGGTGCCTATGGATACAAATAAAAAACTCCTCTAAACAGTAGACCTTTGTAATTCTCATTTATGATAGACTCAAATACAGGAGGTTCAAGCCTTTTTTTTTTTTTAAGTTCTGAACAAAAATGAAAAGATCCTATCTGGAAGAAGTGGGGTGGAATAGATCTGGAAAAATTAAGTTTTGCGTATGAGGTCCAAATGCGGTTGCTTCAAACAACTTCCATTTTATTTACTTATGGAGGAGTCTTTTTTATTGCAGGAAATAACATTTGATATTAGTAACATGAGGTGAGAAGTGACACATATAGAATATATTCCATATATGTAGAAATATATGGAGTTCATTCCTATATATAGAAACATATCCCATATATTCCATATATATTGAAATCTATGGAATAAATGGAAGGGGAAAGAGGTGACGGCAGGTGTTGGCATAAATAGTCCGAGTATTCAGAAAGTTGAGCAACTGAGGAGGAAACAAAGGCACTAGTAAAAATGGAGAATGGACTATGCAACCATGTGGCCGTCTCTGAGGGCTGAGGGCCCGTCAGTGTGCAATAACCGAGTGCCAGCCTCGTGCTTTCTTTACATGGCTACTCATAGGACAGTCAACCCCAAAGACATTGTCACGAACACAAATTCCAAACAGGAATAAAGCATTTTAAATGATTGTAACGAGACAAGCCTGGCTTTCAGGCATATACTCCACTGAAAGGGAAATAAATGGGTGCTCGTGGACTGTTTGCTTGCCCATCAATTTAAGTTCTCAGTAAGATTTTGATAAAGCGTCTCTCATCTGGATTCCATGCGGCAAGAGTAGTCATCCATTCACCCAAGAAGTACTGGCTGGAGGCCGAGTGTCGGTGCCTGTCCTGGCTTTTAAAAAACTTCTAGAAACAACCAGAACCCAGAATTAGAGAGCTGACTTCGGCCCGTCTCTGCTGACAGCAAGGTTACTAGTAAGTGACACCTGACCCCAGGTCCCTAGAGCCGAGCAGAGCTTTGGTTTGGTTTGGTTTTAACCTGGGTGTTTCGTTTGTCACCGTTCTTCTTTGAAGCCCTGGGAGTCGGTTGTGGGAGAGCCGGCAGGCCTGGTGGAGAGGACAGGACCAAACGGCTCTTGCACAGCCTGGGAAAAACAGAGGGGAGTGTGCTGATTTAAAAAGAAAACAGAAATCCCGAACCCCGCTGCTGACACAACATCCTTGGGCCTAGTTAAGACAGGAATGATGGAGGGCGGGGGAGCTTCTGGTGAAAGGAGAGAGGTGAAACGGGAGGAACTGGAGTCGCCAGAGAGGTGATGACAGCCCAGTGGCATCGTGTCGCAGACAGCCCTCCAAGCGAGAAAAGCACCGGGTTCAGGAGGATCCGAAGTGTCAGGTCTGAGAAGCCCCAATGGCATGCATGTGCAAAGGCGGCCTATATCCTCTGCATTCCTTTGCTTTTTGTCCCACTACCTGTGCTTCCATGTTAGATGCACTGAACGCTCCTAAGTCTGGCCCGGGCTGGAAGGATGACCACGTATTGGGATGGCGTGCGGAGGGCCTGCTCATTTATTCAGAAGCCCTGCGCTGAGTGGTCGGCGTGCATAAGTTATACGCATAAAGTGGCCATTCCCTCCCCTGCCGCAGAAGACAGGCTATTACGGGAAAATAAGAGAATTGCTTCTCCGATGCTAACAAGAAAGGCTTCTTTCAGAATGTGCGTTGTGCTGTAGTGGGAAGAGGCTCGTGGGGTTAATGAGCTTTCCCTTCCTACTTAATAGCCGAAGAAGCCTTGCCTGTTGCAGACATTGAATGCGCCTGGCTGCTAGCTGAAAGAGGCCCTGGTGCCATTGGGCTGCTAATGGCAAGGCCAGCAGGTCGAAACCACCAGGCACTCCTTGAGAAAGACGGGGCTTTCTATTCTGTAAAGAGTTAAAGTCTTGGAAACCGACTGTGGCAATCCTTCCTTGGCCCATAAGGTTGCTGTCAGTCGGTATCTATCGACTTGATGGTAGTGAGTTTAGCAATGGTTTATGGCTGCTAGCTGAAAAGTTGGAGGTTCAAGTCCATCCCGAGGTGTCTTGGAAGAAAGTCCTGGTGATCTCCAGTGGAAAAATCAGTCATCACAAACCCTGTGGAGCACACTTCTAGTCTGGCGTCAGCACGGGGAGCTGCCATGCGTGGGAATCCCCTAGATTGCGTGGACGAGTTGCTTAGCAATTCTGAGCATCAGGTTCCTCTTCTGTGATACAGAGTTTGTTTCCACCCTCCCCACGCGGGGCTTGCTGTCTCTAGGAAATCGTGTGTGGAAAAAATGCACAGTAGGCTGAGAATCACTCTGTGCACCAAACAACAAGACCACCCCCCACCCCCAGATCCTTGGGCCCAGAGCAGGCTAGAAATGTTAGCCTGCCTCACCTGTCTTAAGAGATTGCCTGCTAGACTCTATTTAGACCAGTGGTTCTCAGCTTTCCTAATGCCACGGCCCTTTCATACAGTTCCTCATGTTGTGGTGACCCCCAACCATAACATTATTTTCGTTGCTGCTTCATAACTGTCATTTTGCTACTGTTATGAATCGGGCGACCTCTGTGAAAGGGTCTTTTGATCCCCAAAGGGTTCTCCACCTCCGGTTGAGAACCGCTGCTCTAGACTCTGTCTCACAAGCCCAATGTACTTGTCAACAGAATTCTTTTCTGGTTCTGCTTGATCTTGGAACAGTTGGTGTGAGCCAAGTCCCAGGGAGGCCCCAGCATCTCCCAGCTTCAGAGAAGTCTCAAATTCAGGTTCGGGGTTTTAAATCCCTGAGGGGTTTGGTTCTCCTCCAGGGGAAGTTTGGGGTTGGCTGGGGCTCAGCGATTGCCCCACATGCACCTGTGTCTCCTGAGAGTGCGTGTGTTGACCTCGCCATAGGGGGTCACTTAAGGCAGACCTGTGGTCATGGCAGCTGGCACCTACTTTGGCCACAGCTCCGTGTTGGCCTAAGAGGCTGCCAGGTATGGAGATGGAGCCTTGCGCACACATGCCATTGAAGGGTCCCCGCGAAGTCATGACGGTCACTCTGGTATCCCCTCTCATGTACGCTCGCTGCTCCTCGGCTGGAGCCGTGCTCATGCGTGCCCTCATTTTAAATTGGATGAGTCCCCACAAAATGCAAGAGCCAAAGGGCAGACTTTCACTTTGAGAACATATGGAGATGCCCAAACTCGCCCCATTTGGGCCCCCGAGGCAGAGTAAACGTGCACTGCTAGCGGCCTGTAAGGAAGCATTCTTCCCTTGAACTCTTTTGAAGGGGAAGGAGGCACAAGGCGAGAACACAGCAGGATTTCTTTCTTTGCAGCTGCTTCCTACCCGGCTGCTTACACTCACTCAGCACATCTCACAGGGCTGCTACTGTGTGTGTGAGCCATGCCAGTGCGGCAGTTTATGGGGCCACTGATTAGCGCCTGCCCGCTTTTGTTGTCAATGGTAGTGCTATGGATACCATTTTATGTTTACTGCCCCTTGACATTTCTTAAAAGGAGTCTTCAAAGCACAAGGCCCTATTCTGAAGAATAGCATTTCTGGGCAGTAAAGTTGACAGGGGTTTACTTCCGGAGAGTAAACCTACTAGAAAAAGAAAGCCATAGAAACAACGGTGGGCTGCATTCCACAAAGCCCTTTTGACGGGAAAGGCCCCGTTTATGAAGATGCAGCGGGCAGGCTGAGATGTTCACATCCGCCACTGTCGCAGGGCTCAGGGTCTGCTTCTTACCCTTCTGACCAGAGGATCCAGCGTTTGTCATAGCAGCTGTTTATTAAAGACACGGGAAGAAATCACGCCAGCAAGACTTCACTCCTATCAAAAATAAGTAAATAAGACCCACGTCCAAACCGGTGGCCCTCAAGTTGGTTCCAACTCCTGGCAAAGCCATGGACTGCCGAGTTACAACTGTGCCCTATATGGTTTGCCACCATTAGATTGCCAGGCCTTTCTTCTGAGCTGTCTCTGGACTGTGCTTCTTTTGATTTGCAGCAGAGCACAATGAGCTGCTCTGTTTGCTATTCAAACTTCAGAACAAAACTCACTGCCATCACATCGATTCCAGCTCATGGTGACTCTGATGGGCAGGACAGAACGACTGCTCTGGGTTTCTGAGACTATGACTCTTTATGGGAGTGGAAAGTCTCCTCTTTCTTCCACAGGGCTCTTGGCGGTTTCGAACTGCTGACCTTGTGGTTAGCAGCCCAACATGTAACCACTATGCCACTAGGGCTCCGGATAATATTTGTTACTAAGATTTCTCAGATAGGGTTATTGTTTATTTGTTTCTACCCCCACCCCTCTCTCTGCTTTCCCCTCAGCTCATCCAAGGCCATGCCTCTCTTTAGCCAACCAAACCGAAAAACCAAACGCACTGCCTTTCCAGTCAATTCTGACTCATAGCAACCCTCTAAGACAGAGTAGAATTGTTCTTGTAGATTTCCAAGACTGTAACTCTTCCAGGTGTAGATTGCCTCAACTTTCTCTTTCAGAGCAGCTGGTCGTTTTGATCTTGTGACCTTGTGGTTGGAAGCCCAACCTGAACCATTACACCACCAGGGCTCCCTCAGCCACCCAAGGGGTGGAGAGTTAGCGAGATGTGCATTTACATATTGACCTTCAAAACAGCTTGCTTAATAGAACGAATGCCACAGCTAAGAAGTTTGGTTTTTAGCCTGTTTCTTGTGGCAAAGCCTCTGAAACTGGGGGTCCAGTTCCCCTATGGGGGTGCCATTAGCTGAACTTGGGGGCCGTGAGAAATTTGGCAACAGCCCAAGGTTTCTGAACATGCAGCCACCCAAATCGAATTCAAACTCCCACGAGTGCCGAACCTGAGGGGCTTCTGGCAGCATTTGCCTGAGTTGCAAACTTCTGGGGCTTAAAGGAGTCGAGAGTGGAAGAAGTTTCAGGCGCCCTGGCCTGTGATACTCCAGCATGCCTGAGAAAACAAGGTGTTCGCCGCGGGGACGTCTGGAGTGGATTGCAGATTTGGGTTTACGTTTGCGCTCCGGTACAGATTTGCGTGTAGATGTATTATCCTATTCATGATGTCTGCAACCTAGGACAGGTGTATATTATTTTCCATCTGATCTCCGTGTGCCTCTTCGAAAATGGAATTCCATGGGAAATACAAGCAAAGGGAGGCTAACACATTTTTAAAAGATAAAAAGTGATGTTGCTATAGGCATAGAGAGCAAAATAAAAAATAAAGCCAGAGTGAGAGAATGCCATCTGAACCTTGCATTGTAACCGATTCCCTTATGTAGGAAAGCCTGACAATAAAAGAACCCAGCTAGCTGTCCATGTAGTTTGTTTTAATTGTTTCACGAGATACAAATATTTGACTAAGCGTAACAATAGAATTGTTTTCTTTCTCTCTCTGAAAGACTGCTTAGTCCAAAATCATTTTTCTATACGTGCAAATGTTTTTTTTAAACTTATATGCATAATCCAGGAGAAAGATGAGGCTTTCTACGCTCTTAGAGACTTGCAGTCTTGGAAACACACAGGGTCGTTATGAGTCAGCATCAATGGCAGTGAGGTTGGTTTGGTTTTGCTTAAATATGCATAAGCATGGGAAAGTAAGGTGTCACTTTTCTCTCCCAAGTTTTGGCACAAGCCAGTCGGCCCTCTGCATATACAAAATGCACATTAAAGGTGGAAAACTGAAACACTGATTTTTTCAATATGCCTTCGTCACGCCACTCACTACATTTTTAGTTATTGTTTTAACCAGGTTTGGCAAACTTACATGCGGTGAAAAGACCTGTTTCGACTCCCCATCCATTCCAGAGACTCCCTCAAGATGAAATCCTGAGAGAAGCGAGGCCATGGTTGGGCGTTCATTCCATTACAGATTGCCATCAGTCTTCTAACTGAGCATGCTCAGCATGGGTACTGATCCTGCAGGTGTGGGCCGTGAACAATGCAGGCTGGGTGTCAGGATTTGGACCAGACTTTGAGTGGCAGCAACACTCTCTGCGGCCATTCTGACCAGTGCCTTGAGCTTCTGTGGGTGATGACTGAGGGTGGCAAGGAGCTATTGTGCAAGCCTTTTTCCTAGGCTCGCTCCTTCTGGCTCCTTCATTCGTCTTTGCCTTCCGTTCTTCATAGACTGTACCTTTGGGTTAATTACACTATCTTAAACATCCCCCTTTCTGTAAATTAACCTTCACTTCAAAACTGTAAGTGATTACATGCACTCCTTCCCCCCCAAATTAACCATCTCACCCACTCTGTGGAATTGGTTGCCGAAGGGAACACTGGGAGCGTATTGTTTTGTTTTGCTTAAATACATTTGAAATAAACCCAAACACCTGTCTTGCATCTTGTAAACAAATGTTTCCAGTGAATTACACCTTCCCCGATTCCATACATTTTGCTGGTCAGTCAGAGACGCTTAACATAACAATGACGTGCCTCTAGACAGAGCAGTGAATAAGAAGTCATGGAAGAGCAGTCTAGAATTTGGCTCATTGGTCTGCGATCATCTGGGAAATAAGAACTTCTGCCTCAGATAGACGCGCTCTGGTGGCGCAGCGGGTGCAGCGTTGGACCACTGACCCCACAGGCTGTGGTGGAAACCCATCAGCTGCCCGGAGAAGGCTGAGGCTGTCTGCTGCTGCAGAGATTTGCAGTCTCAGGAGCCCTGGGGGGCAGCTCTCCTCTGTTCTGTAGGGTCGCCCGGGGTCAGAATCTAGTCAATAGTGACCAGTTAATGGATGCCTCATCTATGGATGGACCTTGGCTAAATATTTTTCAGGAAACATAAGAAAACTTTTTTTGAGCATGGGAGGGGTGGGTGGGCTGCCCACTTTGTAAGTTTTCCAAAGAAAGTAATTCGCAGGGGTCCTCAAACTATGGCCCGCGGGCCATATGCGGCCACTGAGGACATTTATCCAGCCCGCCGGATGTTTTTGCCCCATTTTTTTTTACTTCAAAATAAGATATGTACAGTGTCATAGGAATCTGTTCATAGTTTTTTTTTAAACTATGGTCTGGCCCTCCAGCGGGTCTGAGGGACAGTGAACTGACCCTCTGTTTAAAAAGTTTGAGGACTGCTTCTATAAAGCTATAGAACTGCCACTTGTTTCTTCAATATCCAAACTTTCAGAAAACCATTTGTTCCTGAGCTTAATCCCCCACGCCCACCCCGACAATTGGCCGGATGGAAGCAGTGATGGGCTGTAAGGGAACAAGGTTCGTCAGGGCGGTGCCCGGCGGGCGGTGCTTTGTTCTGTTGTGTACTTAGGGTCCTTATGAGTTGGAACCAACTCAACAGTCTAAGAACAATAACTGCACCCCCCATGTCCAGGCTTTTAAAGACAGTTGATGCTGGCTGAAGAGATTGTTTTTCTTTTTGAAGGATGAGACCAAGGCTTCCTGCTCAGGGGGTGGGGGGGTCCCCAGAAAAAAAGAGAGCTCTGAGCTCTTGATTTCTAGTTTTTAACCTACCTTCTTAGTGACTCCAGCGGAGGATTGGGAAGATCAGTTTCCCACTTCAGGGGGATGATGCCCTATGTCCTTGTGGACATGCCATGTTGAGTAACATCGGGTCCACTCAGACTTCTGTCTCTCTTTCCTTTACCTGCCTATTTTCCCTCCAGGGACGATGGTGTCTAGGACCTGTTTGCTCTGACTGCCATGAGTCGATGCTGACTCATAGTGACCCTGTAGGACAGGGTACAACTATCCCCATCAATCTTTACATGGGTTGAAAGCCCCGTCTTTCTCCAGCAGTGGTTTTGAACTGCCGGCCTTAGGGATCTCAGCCCAATGCATAACCGCTGCACCACAGACCTGAGGCTGGTAGGAATCCCTCCTCTCTCTCCTGTCCCTTCCAGCCCCCAGGAGGGCCCCTGGCGAGTCTGTGCAGACTTGTGGGGGTTCTCTTCTCTTACCCTGGTGGTAAGCACTGTCTTTCTTCCCTCCTGGCAGTGGAAGTTGGAGACAAGGCTGCATTTGTTTCACTGGATAACTTCCTGCTTGTTTCTCTGCCGCTCTGGTCTCCGCTTGCTTTCATCACTCCTTTCTTCCCTTCTTCAGTTGCCCATCTTTTGCATCTTCCTCTGAGAACACTAAACGCCCATCAAACCCTGGAAGGTTTCAGGACCTGAACAAGGGGGACTGCTGGCTGCAGCCTCACCTCCCTCTGCCCTCTGGGCAGGCCGGGCCCCGAAAATCAGCATTATGTGCACAGGCCTTTCTGATCGCCACCGTGTAGCTGCTGTCCCCTTAACCACCCCCAGCTCCTGCCGCTTTCTTCAGAGCACTGTGTGGGCAACATAAAAAGCATAATTCAAATGGTGATGATTGAAAGTATCTTATTTTTCTCTAGGGTTCCTCTCCCATCTCTAAACTCAAGTGGGTGTTTTAGGGGTTTGTGATTCATCATGGGATGGAGCTGGAAATGATGGGCATGAGGGTGGGTGAATCACTCTTTGAAAAAAACTTGAACCATCGATTGCTTGGTGCGAGAGTGGGCTGCTCGGGGGCCTTCCGGACCCTAATCTAGAAGGGCCAGCCCTGCTGTGGCAAGGTTGCTGGAGAAGACTCCTCGTCGCCACTAGTGTATTTCCTGCGGAATTTGGGATCGAAGGACCCGACTGTTTGCTTTTGTAATCTCCACCCACCCCCACCCCCACCCCCAACTTTGCTTTGCTCACAAGGCTATGAGTAAACAATACCCAACAAAACCCATTGCCATCAAGTGGATTCTGACCTCCTACTGACCCTTTAGGAGAGAGCAGAACTGTCCCATAGGGTTTCCGTGGCTGATGTATTGTCAAGGGAGATGAGTCCCCGTAGCGGGACATCATGCTTGGTCAAATGGAAGGGCAGCGAGCAGGAAGGCCCGGGCACAGTAGCTTCAACACTGGGCTCTGGCATAGGAACAACTGTGAGGATGGCGCTGGGCCTGGCAGTGCTGTGTGCTGTTGTGCTTGGAGAGGGTCCCTGTGGGTCGGAACCGACTTGATGGCATGTGGCACTTTTTCTGTAGAGAAACAGCCTGTCACGTTGTTCTCCCACAGAGCAGCTGGTGGGTTTGAACTGTGTCATGGATATGTTGATAAAAATAATATTAGCCTACTTCTGTGGGTCTCTGTGCAAACATTTGATATGCATTATCCCTACTAAAGGCTACAGGCACCAGGCTGTATGATCATCAGCCACCTTTGGAGGGCGAGTAGATGAAGGCTTGGTGGGGGGGGGGGCGTCTCAGTGGGTCACCAAGCAGGGCAAGAGCTGAAGGGTAAGGGGAAATCTGGTTGAGGGGAATGAGAAGGGGCGGCCTCTCCCGGCGGCCTGCAGCTGCACGGCTGCTTTCCTGTGGATGTGCATCCCAGCGTTTTCATGGCTGCGGAGGGAGCAGCCCTCTCCTGGAGGCCTGACCCCGGGATGTCGTGTGAACTGGGAGCACGAGTGTTACAGACTACGTTGATGAGACGTTGATGAGAACACGTGTCCAAGGAAGTGTTTCAGATGAAGGAAGTCAGAGTCGTGTGTGGGGAAAGGGTTCCTATCCTGTGTTTGCTCCTGTGCAGAGAGCTGGAGCCGCACTTCCGCTGCAGTGGCAGCTCCCCGCCCCCCCCCCGCCCCCCCCCCCCCCCCCACCGCCACTGTGAGTGTAGACTGAGAAGAAGACGGTTGGAAGGGACGCAGACAGATTTCAGGGAAAGATGATGACCACCTGGAGCTGAAGGAGCGCAAATGCTAGCTTAGAGCAAGTGACAAAAGAAATGAACTTTCTAGAAAGGTAGAAGCAGTCTTCACTAGGTCATGCAAGCCAAAAGGTCCCAGGAGAAGGAGGTTATCCAGAGAAGGAGCCTGGTGGCACAGTGGTTAAGTGCTTGGCTGCTTCCTGGCAGTCTGTTTAAAGATCACAGCCTTGCAAGCCCTCTGGGGCAGCTGGACTTTGCCCTGCAGGGTCTCTTGAAGTTCCAGTGAACTTGATAGCCATGGGTATGGGAGCCCCGAGACCTTGGAGAGGGTGAAGGAGGCAAACACTGCAAAGCCAGTACAGGTGACATGGAAACTGCTCAGTCTAAACACAAGCATCTCCTTTGCCTCACTTTCCCGGGCACACCCATCCGAACATCTGTAACAGCCACGAAGATGGTGCCCAGCGTTATTTCTGCAGTTACTTGACACAAACAATAGATGCAGCTGGGGGGAAGTCCAAAGTCACAGGTAAACCTTTATTAAACTAAATGGAGAACACGGCGCAGCTACTGGCTTCCGACATGCCCACCCTCTAGGTCTGTGGCAGTGTTCTGCCTCTTGAACTCCTCTCCCAAGGAATTCTGCCCCCTGCCACTCACGCCACCTCAAACGGCCATTTGGGACTCCCCAAAGGATTCAAATCATGTGCTTTAAAAACATTCTTTGAAAAACAAATACAAAACATTCTTTGAGTTTGGGGAACAAAAAAGAAGGCTCAAGGGGCAAGATCAGGCCTCTTAGGTGGATGGTGTGAAGGCTTCCTAACAAAATTCTCCTGAGACCTCTGTGGCTGCCCACGAGGATGAGCACGTGTGTGGTTATTGCAGGCAAACCCACCTCTCCTGGCCCTTCGCTCACCCATGCAATGGTCTGTTTTTCTAACATTTCTTTTTCACAAGTCCCTGTGATCATCCCGTGTCCTTTGAGAAAATCCATCAAGATTCCTCCCTTTGGAGTTCCAAAATACAGTCACCGTAACCTTCTGAGCTGACCTCTGTGCCTGGAATTTGATTCAGCCTAGCCTCTCAGAAAGCACTGTTCTCATTAGACATAACGTGACTAAAGCCCGGAAATGGAATTCACTCTCATCACGTTCCGTTTGACTCATAGGGATCCTCTGGGACATGCAACAACTGCCCTGTGGGTTTCTGAGACGACAACTCATTAAAGGCACAGAAGCCTCATCTTTCTCTCAAGGAGTACCTGGTGGCATCGAACCACTGACCTTGTGGTTAGCAGCCCAGTGTGTAACCCACTACATGGCCAGGGCTCCTACTAATGAAACTAAGACAAGTGCATTGCTCAGATAACTTAGCCATCACCGATCACAAAGATATGTTTAAATAGATTGTGTTTGGATTGTATCAACTTGAGCCTTAGTCCCCGTACTTTGTAACTGTCCCTCACATTAAAATTTTGAATATATAAAATTAACAGGTAATATATATATTATAACATATATAAATATGCTTTTTCTTCCCTTTTTTTTTCCTTCACGGATTGTGTGAAAGATGTTAGGCAGAATTCTAAGCCTCCATAACAGCTTACCGGTATTTGATCTTTACAGACTATGGATTGGGGAATTGCATAACTTTAATAACTTTTATATTGTGCTTTAAAATATGTCAAGTACATATACATATGCTATTAATCATATCCTGTGAGGAAAATTGGTTAGCATACTTTCTTGTCAGATACCTACATTTTGATGATTAGAGTACTTGGTGTCTTGCATTTTGTAAACTTGCCTGTTTGTTTTCACCCCCTGCTTTCTAGGTAATCATGTTTTGTTTTTCTCTTAATTGTGTAATAAAGTTAATTTTGAAAAACTCCAGCCACATTTCAGCCGGAATACAGCAAAGGCTCTGTGGAGTAAGTGTTTACAATCCCTGGCTTGGAACAAAACATACTGGGGCCAAGTGTCGGCCTCTTTCATTTGCCAGCAGTGTGACTTTGAGCGAATTGCTTAACCTCTCTGATCTTCAGTGTTCTCATATGCAAATGATGAATACTACCTGCCCCCGAGGAAGGGAGAGCAGGAGCACTAATGAGGGGATAGATTTAGTGGGTGCAGCAGGGTCTCTGGCCTCCTGCAAGAACTTAACACAGGAAGCTGCTACTACGATTGTTGCCATTAGTTTTCATTTTACCCTGCTTGCACACGGGGTTAAAACTGGTGGCTGCTCACTAAAAGGTTGGTGGTTCGAACCCACCAGCAGCTCAGTGGCAGTCAGCTTCCATAAAGGTGTGCGTACAGCCTTCTAGCCCCTGGGGGCAGATCCACCCTGATCCATGGAGTTGATGTGAGTCCGAAGTTACATGACAGCCGTGGATTTGGTTTAGAGGCCAGGTGTAGTGGCAGCTGAGGATTCTGTCTTAATTTTCTGAAGACCAGGGAAAGCTGGCAGGTGCCCTGGAGGCTTCGTGGTTATGGGTCGGGCTGCTATCAGCAAGGCGAGCAGTTCAAAACCTCCAGCCAGCTCCTTGGGAAAGAGGCAGTGCTTTTTACTCCAGTGTACTGTTACAGTCTCGGGAAGCCCCAGGGGCAGTTCTAGGGCCCCAGGAGTCAGCGCTGACTTGATGGCCGTGAGTTGGTTTGCTTTTTGACAGGTCGGCAACTTGAAGGAAAACAGCGGTGGAGGAGTAGGGATGAGTAATGCCTCTTGCATTCCTAGAATATGGCTCCTTTTCCTGATCTATCTGCTCCCTTCGCCAGAGCTGGCCTCCTATTTGACTTTGCTGACCCTTGTTTCTACTTGGATTCAACCCCCCCCCCCCTTCCCCTATTTCCTTTTCAGAACTTTCCAGTCAAAACACTAGAATGAGTTGCTAGAAAACAAACAAACAAAGGAAAACAGATAGAGGGATTACTTTGTCCATTTACAATGTTTACAATGTTCCTGCTTCGGGAGCTGAGATTGCACACGTGTTGGTTCGCATCCCTCCTCAATGGCAGATCGTTCTTTGGTGTCCTCTCCCTGTGGGTCCCAGCACCAAGCCTCACGGGGCACCTCACTCCCGGCGGGGGGTGGGGGGTGGGAAACAAGCTGGCAAGGACCAAGGAACTCCCCTGTGGGTGCCCGCACCCCTCAGATGGAGGCTCAGAGAGATGAAGTTGAAGAGGCGGCTGTAAATTGGTACAGAAAACCGCACTGTTGGAAAGCTGTTGGTTTCTGGACCTCCCCTCAAGTTTCCTCGTGCTTTCTCATCCAAAGACAGACAGACAGACAGACACACACACACACACAATTATACAGGGGGCATTCTCCTCACTTAAGCTGCAAGAATTTTTTACACTGGAAACATCTATATATATATATTTTCCAATTTCAATATCAGAATCACGATTTCCTTTTTTCATCTTTGGCGTGAACCCAGAAAATGTACCAAAAAAGTCTTTTCTTTTTATATGTCTCCATTGATGGGATACTTTTGTCTTGAGAAGGAGGGATTATGGCCGCTCCCCTGACCCATAAATGGCTCCCTTCGCTGTGAAGGGCTGGATGAAATGAAAGCCGGTGGTGCCTGGGTGACAAACCAAAGTTGCTGTTTGGGCTACGAGGGGTGGCCTGTTCTTCCCTTCCAACCCCACAGCTACCGCCTGGCCTCGTATCTGCCACACGAACACATTCTTCAAATAGCAGATCCTGGGACATTCTTGCACCCCACCCCAGCCTGCCCCTGGGGACCTTCCGAGAGTGAGCGAGGGTTTTCTTACGTAAGGATATCCTTGCCCATCTGTCCAGCGGGTCACCGAGAACACGAGGCAGATGCTCGGTTCTCTCTTTCTTTCTGACTCCCCGTCCCTGTGAAGTGACGGATGTGAAGGTTCCTGTTCCTGAGCGGGAGAGGAAGCGCCTGCCTGTGTATACATTTCATTGCGTGCCAGCTTCTTTCTTATGTGGCTATCATGAGCCTAGCGGTCTAAGAGAAGAAATAATTTTAAAAAATTTTTTTAATTCTCATAATGCCACTTGGGACTCCTCAATTAAAAAGAACCAACAGACAACCAAGTCAGTGTCTTTACTCCGTCCTGCTGTGTTTGCCTTTGAGCGTCAGGCAATGAGCTAAAGGGGTCCTGCCACAAGGGGCCAGGGGAGGGGTCTCATGTGAGTGTCAGGGCCAAAGCCATCAGGAGGCTGGAAGAGCAGGCTTCCTAGGGTGGAAGGATGGAGGGCGCACAGGGCAGCCTGGCAGCCTCCTCTCCGGGGTGGTTCTGAGCCCCAGCGCGCACACACACACACACACACACACACACACACACACACACACACACACACACACACGTGTCCCCGGCTGCTGCTTTCAGACAGCTGTCGAGAAGTTAACTGCCAAGCTAGGTTAGTCCTCCCCAGCAATGACGAAGCACAGGAGCCGACTGGACAAGGGAGCCTCACTGCTTGAGTTGGGGGCAGCAAGGTGCCCTCTGCCTCTCAAGAACAGCCCCTCTTGCCTGTTGGGGGAAGTAGGTTGAGCCCCATAAAGACCCTGGCCCTGTGGCTGTCAGGCTGGCTAGGCCAGGCCAGCCACCTCTGGGTGGTGCTTACCAGCATGCGGGGGGGGGGAGGGGGAGGTGGCCCCTTTTCTGTTTGCAGAGTGAAGAAAACATTTCTCTTTCTTGGTGATTTTCATGATTTTGAAGTGAACTTGGCCTTGGTCAGAGGCAGCTGGTGGGAGAGGGAGCGGGGTAGCTCTGTGGTCCAGTCAAGCTTGAGTGACGCTAACAATGAGCTGAAACAGGGGTGGGGGTGGGTGGGGTTGGGGGGAAGGTTTCTTGAGGTCGGTGCCCTCCCCGCCCCCTGTCCCCTCTGCTGGCGGCATTCGCTCCCCCTGTGTGGGGCCTTTAAAAGTTATTCCTCGTGACGTGGGAGCCATTTTTATTTCAAGGAATTATTTTCGTGATTCTAATTTGGGCTTTGCTCAGCAAAGCGTCGGTTCTTGGGAACCGCTTGCAAAGCAGCAGGCATAGACTTGTTTGTTTGTGTCTGTGGTTGCCTGCCTTCGGCTCCGAAGCTGGGCTTTTCCTCCATCGTGAGCTTCTCCAGCACGGCTGCCACTCCGTTCAAAGGCGAGTTCACGTTCAAAGGGGAGACACGTTTCTGTACCTGAGAACAGGAGTGGGGTCGAGGGGCCGCAGGTGAAAATGTAAGCAGACTGATCTATGTAGCGGGTGCCCTTTGCAGGTCTTTATGTCCACACGAATCTCGGCATTTCATTCCGTGCGCCTTTCTGAAGCGCTGGCTCATTGCCAAATCCGGAACCGGGTTTAGAACTTCACCCAGGAGCCAGCCAGCCAGTGCTCCCGTCCGCACAGTTTAGAGTAGCTCATTGTGGCACTCTTAGGTAAGTGTTGTACTGATTTCAGTCAGCGGTTCAAACTCACCAGCGCCTCCCCTGCAAAAAGACGAGGCTGTCTGTACCTGGGGAGATTTACACCCTCAGAAACCCTAACTCGGGTCGCTATGAGTTCGAATCCATTCGGTGGCTGTGGATTTGCTTCTTTCTTTATGTGTATGCTAGCCTGGGTAGACTAGAGAAACAACCCCACAGAAACCCATATGTGTATAAGAGGGAGTTTTATATAAAGGGTAAGTGTACATTAAGAAAGCATCCCGGAGCTGTTCAAGCCTCTAAGTCCAACATTAGCCCATATGTCTGACGCCAATCCACAAAGTCCTCCTCTATCTCATAAAACACACACAATGGCACCAACTGCAGGAGGAAAGCAGAATCAGTGAGGAAAGCAGAATCAGTGAACATGTAAGCATCTCAGCGCTGGCAGGGGTCTCCACACAGCTGCTCCAGCACCCAGGGCTGCATTGAGGTAGGTCCATGCAGCTTCTCCTCAGGGATGTCTTGCAGGAAGTGAGCCATGCAAGCTGAAGCAGGGAGCTGGCAGCTGCACCCTGGTCCAACTATCAGAAAGCAAGAAACCTGAGAACTAGAAGGGTGAGGCTCACCGAGCCATTTATCTCTCTGCCCTTCAATTAATCCCACATGTGTTTATCAGCCAGGGTGGCACAATAAACCTTAACTATCTCAATGTGGATCTCAGTTACCACTGTAGCTCTCGGGATGAAAGCCTTCCTGATTTGCCCTGGAAGCCCTATAGGGCATTTTGACTCTGTCATATGGAGTCACTATGAATCATAAATACTTCAAAAATCCGTGTTTGTTTAAATAATTTTATTGGGGGCTCGTGAAACTCTTATCACAATCCATCCATCCATCCATCCATCCATCCATCCATCCATCCATCCATCCATCCATCCATCCATGGTGTCAAGCACATTTGTAACTTTTGCCATCATCATTCTCAAAACATTTTATTTCTACTCGAGCCCTTGGTATCAGCTCCTCATTTTCCCCCTCCCCAACCCCACCCTCCCTCCTTCACGAATCCTTGATAATTAATAAATTATTTTTTTTCATGTCTCACACATAGGATTAGGTATCAGGTATCAAAGAACAAAGAATCACATCATTGTGAATGAGGGGGAGTGTAGGGTGGAAACCCAAAGTCCATCTGTAGGCAACTGGACATCCCCTTACAGAAGGGTCATGGGGAGAAGAGAGGCCGGTCAGGGTGCAGTGTAGCAATGATGAAATATACAACTTTCCTCTCGTTCTTTAATGCTTCCTCCCCCCACTGTCATGATCCTAATTCTACCTTAGGAATCCGGCTAGACTAGAGGATGTACACAGGGAATCCAGGACAGATAACCCCCTCAGGACTAATAATGAGTCACAATACCAGGAGGGTAAGGGGAAGGTGGGGGAGAAAGGGAACTGATCACAAGGATCTACATCTAGCCCTCTCCCTGGGGGATGGACATCAGGCAGTGTAAGAAATATATTGTATGAATCTCATAAGTCAATGTTAAAATAAATGCTCCAGCGTGGAACCCTTTAAGCCTCTGACCTTAGTAAATTTTAACCTACAGACAATCTTATTTTTATTGATACTTCTGTTTTTCCATTATAAAATGACCCTCCCCTTCGAAAGTTGACAAGCAACTCAATAGCACCTAACAACCACTTAAAAAAATATTTTTGAAAACAACTATGGGTCCCTGGTGGCATCTAGCGGGTTACATGTTACGTGGCTAACCACGAAGCCAGCAGTTTGAAAGCACCAGCCAGTCCACGGAAGAAAGACAAGGTTTCCTACTCACAACCAGTTAGTCTCAACAACTGGATGAATGGTTCCTTGGGGCCATGGCAGCAGAGGCTGGGGGAAATGGGGAGCTAATAGCGATGAGTACAAGAATGAAGAAAATGATCTAAAAATGATTGTGATGATGATGATTGTAGAACTCTTCTTGATGCGCTTGAACTATTGAACTGTATGATATGTGGATTATATGTCAATGAGACTATTGAGGGGGATAAAAAGAAATGCCCTGGAGATAGAATAAACAAAAAGATAAGGTGGGGGGATAAAAGCAGTCATAGTCTCTGAAACTCACAGGGCCAGTCAGTTCTACCTTGTACTGCAGGTTGCCCTGAGTCAGCATCCACTGATGCAGTGAGTTTATTTTCGAAAACCACTCCAGTGTGCTCCATTGCATGATTATTCTTCATGGCATGATTCTCCTCCTCCTTCTATCAGCACACTCACTCCTTTAAGCTCACCATCCAGGCTTTCTCTGCCCCCTGACTTCCACCACTGAAGAGCCAGCCGCTCCGCTGTAGAACCTTGTCAGCAGAGCAAGACCCCATGCTTTGCCTTCCTTCTAGAAGTGGAGACGTTTTGAAGTTGCAGCAATGGAGGCCAAAAGCCTTCTGCTTGTCTCAAGTCCAAGCTGCTAGAACCATGCGTCGATTGCACGATGCATCCAGGCTCCTTACAAAGACTGGTGTTTCCTGGATATCTGTCTTTTGATTTCCATTTCTCCTTCAGAGTATAAAGAAGGGCCATAAGGAGCTCTTAATGTCTGACCTGTCAAACTGAAATGTCTAAGACTGTGTTTGCTGTGGGCTTACTCTTGACCATTTCGATCACTCGGCTCAAATCATGTCCCTGAGCAGTAAATGAAGTTAATCTCTCCTGCGAACCTTGGATCTCTTTCCCCCGACTCTTCTCTTTCTTACTTCCCCTTTTCTTTTCCGTCTTTTTCATTTGTTCTCAATTTCTCTCTTGTGCACATGCAGGAAGAGGGAAAAACAAACAAAAACCCTGCCATTAAGTTGCCACCCTACAGGACAGAGTAGAACTGTCCTTAAGGTTTCTGCAACTCTAAATCTTTATAGCCTCCGTTGGAGCAGCTGCTGGTTTGAACCTCTGACCTTATGGTTAGCAATCCAATGCTTAACTCACTGTGCCACCAGGACTTCCCCCACACCTCCAACACACACACACACACACACACACACACACACACACACACACACTTTTATGATCCTATCCTAAATGGTCCCCTGGGATTGAAACATTCGATGATATCCCACGTAGCTGGATACTGTCCTGCATTCCTCTCCCCACTTTCAAACTAGCGAAAATGTTCCAGAAAGTCTTGGAAATGAAGGGAAAAACCATCAAGAACCAAACTCACTGCCATCGAGTCAATTCTGATCGAAAGAGATAGCGACCCTGTAGGCTAGGGTAGAACTGCCTCTGAAGGTTACCGAGATTTTAACTCTTTATGGGAGTAGAAAGCCTGGCCTTTCTCCCACTGAGGACCTGGTGGTTTTGAACTGCTGACCCTGGGACAGTTAGCAGTCCAACGAGTAAGCTAGTACTGTGATACCAAGACTCCGAATGGAGGAAAAGCATGCTAAGGTCTATCACTTAGGGGGCTATTTGTAAACACTGTTGTTGAGATGCTCATGTAAGCGTATAGAAGGGTTTCTGTCCTGCCGCAGTTGCAAGTCCCTGATGCTGACAACAGCCCTAGCGGTATAAATTGCCCTCGTTCGATGTCTACATGATAAACAGGAAAAGATTTGTGGTTCAACAGTTAACACTGATCTAAAGGTATCAGGTTCAAAGCGGTACTAAACGACACTTAAATTGAATGGGGACTCACAGGGGAACCGAAGCTGGTTTGTTTGTTGGTTTGTTTTGTTCTAGTGGATAGAAAGGGCTGTATTTCAGTGGAACCCTTTCTCACAATTCTTTAACATACAACTCTTTGCCTGAGCTACCCAGACTGATGCCCTTCAATTAATATCTTACTTCTTATTTGCCCAACTGCTTCTTTGGAATTCCTGGTTTGTACTTTTCCGCAGAGCTCTACTTTTCAGACAGCTGGAAATTCAGGACCCTTAAAATTACTGCTTAAAGTGAGAAGATGAGGCTTGCTGCTTCTATAAAGAGTTAGTCTTGGAAATCCACAGAGGCAGCTCCTCCTTTTCCCGTAGGGTCTCTGTGAGTCGGCGTCAGCTAGATGGCTGTGAGTGGCAGTTTTTTACGTGACTGGCAAAAGAGCAAGCAACTCTCTCTTGGAAGAAGGACAACCAGGATGTTCTTGGACATGTTGTCAGCAGAGGCCGTCTTTGGAAACTAACATTATGCTTGTAAAGTAGAAGGACATGAGATGGAGGGATACCGTGGCTGCCACCCTGGACTCCAACATAACACTTGTGAGGATTGTGCAGGGTAGGTACTTGGTTCTGTTGGACGGAGAGTGGCTATGAGTCAGAACTGGCTGGATGGCACCTAACAACCACTCAGGGCCTGGAATGAGGAGGACGCTGGCTGGATGGGTGACTCTGGTGCCACTGTTTACCAAGATCTCTAGATCACATCTGCCCATAGCTGTCCGATAACGCCCCGAGACTAGTACCCTGTGGCACCTGGTAAATCGATGAGAGCTGGAACTCCATGGAACTGGCATATTCTTTTTGTCTTGCCAAGCCTGTTGCCTTTGATGGGGCACAGTTTACCACTTGTCTATGACTCGATTTAGTGGCCCAAGTCTTTCTTACATAGATGCCATCTTTTCTAGGTTTGACTTTGTGTGTGCAGACAGAGGTATAAATATGGATACTGATGTGGATATAGAGATCGATGCAGAGATATGGACGCAGACACAGACAGAGAGACATGCATATGTGGATATATATGCATATGTGTATGTGGTTGGTTGCCATCGTTCTGGCTAATAGCAACCCTTTCTACCACTGATGAAACGCTGCCTCGCCCCATCTCTTCCTCACAGTTTTGCTCCCGATGTTAGAACCCACTGCTGCTGCCACTCAGTCAAGCCATCCCATAGACGGTCTTGGTTATTTTCAGTGACCAACTGCTGTACCAAACATGCCAACCTCCTTCAAGGTCTGCCCACTCCAGATAGCATGTCCACAATGGATGAGACCACGTCTGGCCATCTTCGCTTCTAAAGAGCATCTTGCCTGTAATTCTTATCAGACAACTTGGTTCATTCTTCTGGCGATCCCTGGGATGGTCAATATTCCCTACCGACATCATAACTCAAAGTCATCCACTCTTCTTCCGTCTCCTTATACATTGTCCAGTTTTCTCGTGTATATGCAGGGATCGAAGATACCCTGGTCTGGGTTAACTAGACAAACAAATCCATGGACACTCATATTGTGTAAGAAAGGACTTTAGATCAAGGAGCAATTGGCTATCAAGAAAATATCCCAGCCCTGTCCAAATCAAGTCCATAAGTCCGATATTAGCCCATAAGTCCAATACTAGTCCATAAAGCCTTCTTCAGCTTCACTCAGTCACATGCAGTGATCCAAAAATGCAGGAAGATCACAGGTCAATGGTGGAAAGTCATGTGGATCCAGTGGTGGTGGGAGCATCACAGGGCTGGTGCAGGTTTCTGCCACATGGCTCGCTCAGGTCTTAGTGTGGCTCCATGTGGCTTGTCAACAGGAAGGTGAAGCCGAGAGAGAGTGTGTGTGGCCTGCTTCCAGGGAAGAAGAGAGGAAGTTCCCAGAATCCTCATGAGAAATTGATACCCACAAGGAGGCATCATCAGGCTGTGACCCGATTGACAGGCTAGACTCCACCCCTACACTTTGTTTTTATCAAGTTGACATGACATTATGTAACGACCACACCTGGGTTGAGTCAGAGGCACTTCAGTCCTCAAAGTGACACCTTAATGTTCTAATACTTCAAAGAGATATTTTGCAGATGATTACAGTGGAGTATGACCTTGGATTTCTTGTCTGCTGCTTCATGGCACTGATTGTGGATCCAAATAAAATGAAATCCCTGACAACTTCAATCTTTCATTCCTTTACCATGATCCACTTGTGAGGCTTTTTTTGTCTTCTTTATATTAAGGGGTAATCGGAATGGAAGGCTCTAGTCTTTGATCTTCATGAGTAAGTGCTTTAGTACTTCCTTTTCACCAAGGAAGGGTGATTCATCTGCATATTGTAGGTTGTGAATGAGACTTCCTCCAATCAGGATGCCTCATTTTTCTCCGTAGAGTCCAGCTTGTCAGATTATTTGCTCTGCATACAGACTGAATGAGTATGGGAAACCCTGCACACCCCACCCTCAGTTAAGCCGTTCATTAGCCCCTTATGCCACGGAAACAACTCCTGCTTCTTGGTCTATCTGTACGTTCCACACGAACACAATGAAGTATTCTGGAATTCCCATCGTCCTCAATGTTATCCAGAGCTGGTTAGGATCTATACAGCTGAACGTTGTTGCATAGTCAATAAGTAAACATCTTGTAGGTATTCTCTGATTTCAGACACGACCCATCTGATGTGAGAAATGATGCCGCTCCTTCCATGCCCTCTTCAGGATCCGTCTCGGATTTCTGGCAGTTTCCTGTCTACGTACTACTACAACAGAGTTTGAAATGATCTTTGACAAAATTTGTCTTGTGTCTGATATTACTGAGATTGTTTGATAATTTTTAACTTCTGTTGGATTATCTTTCTTTGGAAGGGACCAGAACATGGGTCTCTTCCAGCTAGGTAGCTGTCTTTGAACCTTATTGGCATTGACGAGAGCTCACTTTTAGCTCTTCCTTGGCTTGTTGGAACACACCACTCGTATTCTCTCAATTCTGGAGCCCCATGTTTGGCCAATGCCTTTAGTGCATCTGGGCTTTCTTCTTTTAGTATCATCAGTTTTTTTCATATGTGACCTCTAGACATGGTTGAATGTCCATCTACTCTGTTTGGTGCAGTACATCTTCCGTCTTCTTTTCATGCATCTTGTACCATGCAGTATGTTGCCTGTTGAATCTCAATAGTGTAATGCAACGCTATTTGTTTGCTTCAGTTTCCAGCTTGAGAAAATGCTGCGTGTGTTCTTTCCTTTGGCTTTCTAACTCTCCACGTTTTTGCACATTTTATTGTACTGCTTTACTCTGTCTTCTTGAGTTGCTCTTTGAAATTTTCTGCCCAGCAAATTTATGGCATCATTTCTTCCTTTCACTTTTCTGCATGCAAGATCAACTTTCCAAGTCTCGGCTGATGTCCATTTTGGTCTTTTGTTTCTTGCCTCCCTTTTTAATGACCTGCTTTCTTCACGTATGATGCTTTTGATATCATCCCACAACACCTCTTGTCTTAAGTCATTAGTGTTTAGTGCATCGAAACTAGTCTTGAATTGCTCTCTATATTCAAGTGGGATGTACTCAAGGCTGGACTTTGGTTCTCCCAAACCTTAAAAAATTTTCTTCAGCTTCGACTTGAACTGGGCCTTGGTCTGACCGATGATATGGAACATCTAGACCATTGCCCCTTTCCACAGATGTAGTTCATTTGGTTCTTGTGTATTCCATCTGGAATGGTTCCCATGTACAGTTACTGTTTATTGTGCTCTGACAAAAAGGTATTCGATATTTTGGGTTGCTAAATACATGATCAGCAGTTTGGAACCACCAGCTACTCCATGGGAGAAAGATGAGGCTTTCTACCCCTGTAAAGAGCTACAGTCTCAGAGACCCACACAGGCAATTCCTACAGGAATCCTTTAGGGTCACCATGAGTTGGAATCAACTCAATGGCAGCAAGCGCGTATTGCATCACACTATCATGTGATGTGTAACATCATGTCCATCTCAAAGACCATCATTCCCAATGACTTAATCCTTCTTAGCATCCAACTTTTGTATTCCAATCACCAGTGAAGATCAGATGCAGGCTGCAGGTGCTGTCAGAATTTCCTTCTTTGACTTTCGTGGTGGGTGGGTGAATTTGCACGATAGTAGTACTACTTACTGACCTTTGTTGTAGATATAAAACTGTTGTCCTGTCACTGATGGCAGTGGACTTCAGGATGAACGTTCTTTTGATGATACATGGGACACCAGTCCTCTTCAATCTGTCGTTTCCCCTGTGTAGTAAACCACATGATTGCCTGAATCAAAATGGCCAATGTTAGTCCATTTGAGTTCACGGATGCCTGAGATATCGATCTTAATGTGTTTCCTTCCACTTTTGAAGACTTCCAATTTTCTTAGGCATATGCTTGGTATCTTCCACATACCAGTTATGAATAGATGTTTGCAGCTGTTTCATCTTAAGTCATGCCTCCGCAGGAAAGGAAGGTTCCCAAAGCTTTGCTGCAGCCTGGTACTTGAACTGCTGATGTTTAGGTTTAGCAGCTCAGCACCCAAACCATAGTGCCACCCAGAGCTCCTTCTTTATCCTCTAAGGGCCATGAATATTGTGTCCGTGTGTTCCTTTGAGTCAGGATCAAAGCAAAGGTCCGTGGACTGCACGAAGTTGAGCTGTCTTTCCAGTCTTGTTCAAACTATGGCAGTTAGTCTTGGGGGCAGGGTCATTATTGCTCATGGCCCCATGGGGTCAGAGTAGAACAGCATTCCCTAGTATTTAATTTGATTCTTTTTCATGTGGGTGAAAATGTACAGAGACCAAAACAAACCCATCCAACACTTTTTAGACGAGCAGGTGAATGACGAAGGTTACACTCTTCCCATTACGTCATCATTCTTCTCTTGACATCCCCAAGGCAGCTTCGCAGGGACTTTGAAGACAAGGCTGCCAGAAGTTTCAAAAGCCTGAATGCTGATGAGTCAGGGCCCAGAGCTTCACAGGAAACGCCTCGCTTTCCAAGCCTAGTGAGTCGTGAAGGTCAGTAGAGACTGTCTGCACTGAATTTTGGCCAACAGGTCCTGCTGATGTTAAGGCTAAGAGACACTGATTTGGAAAAGTTGCAGCCCGCGGGTGAGAGGTGGCTCCTGATGCCCAAAGGCAGCAGGGTCTCCTGGTTTTACGGGAGAAAGAGCACCCTCTGAAGAGGCAACTGAAGTGTGCAGTAGTTCTATTTCTCGCCCTTCCACCTCAATAAAATACACACTGCCAATGTGTATTGGAAAAAGACTTAGAACAAGTAGATATGGGAGTTCTTTTTTTTCTTATTTAATATTTTCTTTTAAAAATCATTTTATTGGGGACTTGTACAACTCTGATCACAATCCATACAGCCATCAATTGTGACAAGCACATTTGTACATTTGTTGGCATCATCATTCTCAAGACATTTGCTTTCTACTTGAGCCCTTGGTATTGCTCCTCATTTTTTCCCCTCCCTCCCGCTCCCCCTCCCCCATGAACCCGTGATAAATTTATAAATTATTGTTTTGTCATATCTTACACCATCTCATGTCTCCCATCACCCTCTTCTCTGCTGTCTGTCCCCCAGGGAGGAGGTCATATGTAGATCCTTATAATCTGTTCGCCCTTTCTCCCTCACCTTCCCTCCACCCTCCTGGTATTGCCATGCTTACCACTGGTCCTGAAGGGATCATCTGTCCTGGATTCCCTGTATTTCCAGTTCCTATCTGTACCAGTGTATATCCTCCAGTCCAGCCAGATTTGTAAGGTAGAATTGGGATCTTGATAGTGGGGGCTGGGGAGGAAGCATTCAAGAACTAGAGGAAAATTATATGTGTCATCGTTGCTACACTGCACCCTGACTGGCTTGTTTCCTCCCCGCGGCCCTTCTGCAAGGGGATGCCCAGTTTCCCATAGATGGACCCTGGGTCCCCACTCTGCATACCCCTCATTCACAATGCTATGATTTTTTTTTTGGTCTCTGATACCTGACCCCTTTGACACCTTATGATCTCACAGGCTGGTGTGCTGCTTCCATGTGGGCTTTGTTGTTTCTCAGTTAGATGGCCACTTGTTTATCTTCCAGCCTATAGGACCCCGGTTTCTATATCCTTTGACAGCCAGGCACCATCAGCTTTCTTCAACGCATTTGCTTACACGCCCGCTTTGTCTTCAGCGATCGTGTCAGGGTAGGCTGGTGTGCTCTTTCCATGTGGCTTTTGTTGTTTTAAGCTAATGTGTGTGGTATCCCACTAAAAAGGAGGAGGGGAGGGTAGTCAGAAGAATAGGGCACAACACACACAGTTCTTTCTTGATAGAATCTTACAAAGGGAAGGGTAAAATAAGCCCTTTGTCCAAATACAGCTGTGTGTTTCATTTCAACTTAATGAATACTTCACTTCCATATACCGTATGTACTCGTGTATAAGCCGAGTTTTTCCAGCACAAAAAAAATGTGCTTAAAAACTGGGGTTCGGCTTATACATGGGTCAGTGGTACCCCAGTGAGGACAGCATCTATGATGACCTCACACCAGCTGAAGCTCTGCATTGGGATACGGATGATGATGAGGAATCCAGTTTTGAACGATTTTAACTCTTTACATTTTAGCTTGGTTGCTGATTGAGCTCAGGGAATAGTACTCTTAAAGTATCATTGTTGATACCTTATATTTTGTTGGACCTATTTTCCACTTACTGTGCTGGTTTAGTAATGTTAAATGACTTGTTGTACTTTTATTTATGTTTTTTATTTAAAATAAATATTTAAATCCATTACCCCACTGATGTCTCAATTGTTAGTAATTTTATTTTCATTTGTTTTGATTATTGAAACTCACCAATAGCTTCTGCATTTTCCACCCTAGGCTTATCCTTGAGCCAATCCGTTTTCTGGGTACCTCGGCTTATACTTGGGTCGACTTATATTTGAGTACATACGGTAGGCATCCTTTACAAAATACCTTTCCAAGTTTGCTGGCACATTCCAGATTTTTTAAAAAAACAATAACTAAGTCTCTACCTCTCTGGCAATACATTCATAGATAAGCATTCTACCCAGTAAGATCCTTGTCATGGAAAGGTCAAGATTGGCAGGGTAATTGAAAACCTTTCATTTCTGTCACTGGGGCTTCCCTGGGTGGTGCCATAGTTAATGCTGAAGCCTTTTGCACTCAGCTGCTAAGTGAAAGGTTGGCAGCTGAAGAAAGCAAAGGAAGCCCTGATGATCTGATGGCCAGACCACGCCCACTGCCATGGGGCCAATCTCTACTGCTAACACTGTACAGCTCAGAAGCGAACTGTTTCACATCTGTCAGGGACTTTGTCAGACTCATCTTCCTCCTGTGGAGCACCTGGTGGGTTTGAGCTGCTAATCTAGCAGATTAGCTGGTGCTGACCACTGAACTAAAAATTAGCCATGGAAAACCCAGATCGGCTTGACAAACGAGGAGGAGTCGTGAGTCAAAATTGTCTTGGTGATGAGTGGATTTGGGGCCTTGTAATTCACTCGAGGACTCTGCTTGGTAATTTGGGTGAAAGAATTTTCAATTCCCCAAGATTGGAAGCGCAGATCATTCACATTTTGAAAAGCACCTTGATAGAACCTTCTAGCGCACCTGCTCCTCCCTTGTCGACTATCTAATCATTTGATATTTCCAATTATGAAAATAGTGATAATTTTTTTTTTTACATCTGACTGTTTTGCACATGAGCAATGTACCTCGGTCTGTAAAGACCGCCCAGGGGTGAGGTGAGAGTAACACAGGCTATGCTGGTTAAGGTCTTGTGGCAACTTGACTGGGCAGGATTCTCAGTGGTTTGTTATGTGATGAGGTAATTTGGCAGTTACGTCACTGTAGCCATCTCTAGTTTGGAAATCTGATGGTTTCACGCTCCATGTTTGCATATGCTGACTTACTGTAACAAGCTGCTCTTTGGAACCAAACCACGTGGGTCACTGAGGCGTGGGTTCAGTGAGAAAAGACCTTTGAGAAACCAAACCTTTTCGAGTTTTTGGTATGGCGAAGAAGGATGAGATCAATCAGGGAAAGTGGTTGCTTTTCTGATACGGAGATGGGGAAATTGTACGACTTCTTATAAACCATCTGAGTTGAGTTGTGTACACTTCTGTCAAAAAGTGTATAGACCAGGGACCATAGTGACTTTGTGGGACAGGATGGAATGGCCTTGCATAACCAACTACTCAACCAACAATGGTTACATGTTGGGCTGCTGACCGAAAGTTCAGTAGTTCAAAGACACCAGCCGCTTTGAGGGAGAAAGATGAGGCTTTCTACTCGCATTTGGAGTTACAGCCTCAGAACCCTATTCTCCCCTGTCTTACTGGGTCAATATAAGTTGAAATTGACTGAATGGCAGTGAGTGTCGAGACTCTCAAAAAATAGTTTCCAATGAAGACTAAGCCTACAGTGTTATCAAAAGGGCTCAGCTTTTCTACCTTATCTCTCTGCCAAAAGCTAGAGGCCCCAAGCTCATTGGCTACTCTTTGCTTCTCACTGAGAAGTCAGCCAACAAACAAGCACTACATTTGTGGGAAGGGGAAAAACCATCCCCAACCCAACTATACAAACAAAAGTTAAAGTTAAGCAAAATCCTATTGCAAGGCACCTCTTATGCCACCAATTTAGTAAATGGTAGAGAAGAGTGTTTTCCTCGTACATTTTTTCTTATGCGTCTTCCCTCTCAAACCACATAAGGCTTATAATATACTTCTTACATTTTCCCTGGCCCAAGTGTGCTTATGAAACAACTGGCTGGTTCCCTCCCTGTGCAGCCATTCCTAAGGGTAATTATATACTGGAAGCATTCCCCCTCCCACAAATACAGATTCTTAAGAGAGCCAAACCAAAGGGGATTGTTGGAAGTTTAGAAGGCAAGGATTCATTTATGTGATCCAATATGGATTCTAATCAAGTTGTTGAACTAAGAAGCTTGCTTCTGATTTCTACAATAAGTAATTGAGATTAGCTAAGAAATGAAATTTCATCAAAGGCTCCAAACTTGGAGTCTACTTTGACATTTCAGGAAACAGGCTTAATAATTTCCTTCAACACACTTAACTGGACTTTCTACCAGGACCCAGTGATAGCTTATGCTTTTTAATGAACATTTTAGAGACCACTACACAGTATCTCTAAACACCAGGCAAAGAGCCCAGGTGGTGTCGTGGTTACGGATCGGGCTGCTAACCACTAGGTAAGCAGTTTGAAACCACCAGCAGCCCAGAAGAAGAAAGATGGGGCTTTCCCCTTCCAGAAAGAACAAGTCTTGGAATCACACAGGGCAGTTCTGTTCTGTCCTATAAGGTTGTTGTGAGCCTAAATCAACTTGATGGCACTAATGTGCTTAAATTTTATTTTATTTTTTGAGAAACAGTATATCATAGCAATTCTGTATATTTCTCAAAATCTTAGGCTAAAAGAAAGGTAAGTTTAAAATCTATTCTTTTTTACTTTTCTAAAATAGTAAAGTAAAAGGGCATTTCAATGGGTAGTATTTTGACTGATCAATTATTGTCAGAGTATTTCAGGCACCTGTCAAAAGATTTTCACTTCACGATAGACTCAAGCAGGAAGCTCATGCAAACTTCAGGGTTGTAAGATGCCATGGAGTTAGCGCCAATTCAGAGCGATCTAAGTACAGCAGTGCCTGATCCAGCAACAGCCTCACGATAATGACTGTGTTTGAGCACATTGTCCCAGCCACAGTATGAACCCATCTTGTTGAGGGTCTGCCTTGTTTCCATCCGTTATCTACTTTACAAGGACAATGTTCCTCAGGTCTCTCCCGATGACATGTCCAAAATAAATCAGATGTAGCCTTACCATCCTCTGGCTCCACTTATTCCCACGTAGATTTGGTAGCTCTTCTGACATTCCGTAGTGTGTTTAATATGCTTCACCCACCCCATAATTCAAGGGCATTAATTATGCTACTGGATTCGTGACTGCTTGTCAGACTTGTGCAGGCATATGAGGTGACTGAAAGGAGCCTGGCTCAGGTCGAGCGCACCCTAGTCCTCAGAGTGCTGTCTCTGCCTTCCCACACTGTCACGAGGTAGTCTGTAGCAGATTGGGTCCGTGCACTTTGTCTCTTGATTTCTTGACTGCTGCTTCCATGAGTGTTGGTTATGGATCCAAGTCACATAAAAGCTTCGATCACGTCAGTCTGCTCTCCTTACATCATCGTATTGTGCATCAGTCCAGGTGGGAGGGAGGCTTCTGTTTGTTCTTTCGGGGTAATCCGTGTGAAGGGTTGTTGTCTTTGAGCTTCATCACCATCAGTGAGTACATCAACCCCTCTTCACGTTCAGCAAGCAAGGTTGGGTCATCTGCTTATCACAGTTGTCCATGAGTCTGCCCCCAATCCGGATGTTGCATTCTTCTTCTGTAATCTAGCTTGGATTATTTGCTCAGGATACAGATTGACTAAATCTGACACAAGGATACAAGGCTGATACACACCTTTCCTGATTTTATCCACGCAGTATCCCTTGGTTCTATTGCTGCAACTGCCTCTTGGTCTGTGCACGGCTTTCACATGAGCACGGCCATGTGTTCTAGAGTTTTTCTTCTCCATGATGCTATCCATAATTTGTTGTAGCCCACACAGTCAAATACTTACGTATGGTCAATGAAACATAGGTGAATATCTTTCTGGTATTCTCTGACTTTAACCAAGATCCATCTGACATAGCAATGATCTCCCTCTTTCCAAAGCCTCTTCTGAATCAGGCTTGAATGTCTGACAGTTCTCTGTTGGTATACCTGCAGCCTTTTGAATTGTCTTTATTTACATTTTTCTTACGTGTGATCCTAATGATACTGTTGTTCAGGAACTTCCACATTTTGTTGGATCACCTGTCTTTGAAATGGGTATGAATTTTAATCTTTTCCACTTGGTTGGCCAGAAAGCTTTTTCCCCATTTTTTTTGGGGGGGGGAATATAAATGAACTTCTCCAGTCCCACATCCCCCTTTTGAAACTTCTTATTGGTATTCCGTCCGTTCCTGGAGCTCTGCTTTTTGCTAACGCCTTCGGTGCAATTTGGGCTTCTTCCTTCAGTATCATTAGTTCTTGAACACATGCTACCTCTTGCATTGTTAAATGTTGACAAATTCTTTCTTGTGCAGTGACACTGTGTAATCCTTCCATCTTCTTTTAAGGATTCCTGATTCCTTCGATATTTTGTCAACATTTCAACTTGAGGCTTGAATTGTTTTCTCTCTTCTTTCAGGCTTGGAAGTGGTGAGAGTGAGTGTGCAAACCCTCTTGGTTTTGTAACTCCAGGTCTTTGCACATTTTAACGCAAGATTTTGGCTTAATACAATATTTTGGCAGTATTGCAAAGCTGCCATTGAAATCTTCTGTCCAGCTTTTATCTCATCATTTTTTCTATTAGTTTTTTTTACATTGAAGACAAATATTAAGAGTTTCTTCTGAGATTTTTGTTTTTCCCCTGTTGTTTTTGTTGTTATTGTCTACCCCGGTCTTTTCTATCTTTTAAGTAACATTGTTTTCTTCCTGCAGGTAATCTTTGATGTCATTCCAGAACTTGCCTGGTCTGTGGTCATTCGTGATTCATGTATTCATTCAATCGATTCTGGGGAGGCTCCCTCCATTCAGGTGGCCTATGCTCGGGCTCTTCTGGGCCTGCTTTCATGTTTTCCGTGTCAAGCCGACCTTGCGTAGTTGATGTGCTGCATTCTGCAGTTGATCCTGGACTTGTTCGGACAGATCTTGTACCTTCTCCCCGGTCCCTTTCCTCTGCTGCCGTCAACTTGACTTCTGTGTGTTCCATGTGGTGAGGTGCGCCCGTATGGTTGCGATTGTGTTCTTGAGGAAAGTTATTGGCCAAGAATACGTCAAATACATATTTGCCAAAAATGTTGGTACTGTGACCTCCGGTGGCATCTCATCGGCCAGGCTGTCTTTTCAGTTGTGGATCCCTCTCTTTGTTTACGCCGTTTACGCCCAGGCACCAGCAAACAGCTCTGCAGCGTGATTGAATGGTCGATCCATTTCACACTACAAAAGTTGGTAAAAAATCTTTAATTTTGTTCATCTGTGGCGTTCGTGGTTGGTACGTCCATTTGAATAAAGTCTTATTAAGTTGTCTTCTTGATAGGGGGTTCGATATTATCCTCTCACTCACAGCACTTCACTTCAGCATGGGTCCTGAAATGTTCGTTCTAATAATGAATGAGATTCCATTTCTCTTCCATTTATCATTCCCGGCATAGCAGACAACATGATTGTTTGATTCACAATGGCCAATACTTGTCTATTTCAGCCCAATAATGCTGAGAATATCGATCTGTTATGCGTTCCCATTTTACTGTGAAGGACTTAGACTTCGCTGAGATTCCTACTTCTCACATTCCATGTTTCAATTCGTTTCCATGATTTTTTCATATGTTCCAAATTAATTTTTCTGTCTCTAAAGACTCCAAAGACACCTCAGTTTTAGTTTTTCTCTTTTATTCAGATACTTGGACTTTTATTTAGATCCCAGGGCGAGGGGGGGGGGAATCTGGAGGGATCTCACGCCTGTGGGCCTTCCCCTGGGTGTTCTCTCTCTCTCTCTCTCTCTCTCTCTCTCTCTCTCTCTCTCTTTGATTTTTAAAGAGACACGTTTTGTGTAGTTTCACAGCCCGTCTCACCATGCGCTGGTTATTAATGGGTGTTTGCAGCTGTATTTTTTTTCATCATGAGTTGTGTTACATCAACAATGCAGGTTCCTTAGGTGTTGTCCTGTGCATGTCACTCACCTTGTCTCTGCTCTAGGGAAGCTCCCCGCCCTCCCTTGTGCGTTCAGAGTCTCCCTCCTGAGGGGCTCTATGCCAGGCCATGTTCACTTGCAGTCAGCGGCTGATTCTTCCCAGAGGCTGAGTGCCTGGCCCTCCTTCATCACTTGTCTTAGTCTGGAAGCTCCCCTGAAACCTGTCCACCTGGTGACCCTGGAGGTATTTGAAGTCACAATGTCCTACCTTCCAGCATCACAGCCACATGGGAGCTATCGCCGCACCACACCCTTAGGGAGACGTGCGGTGGAGACTTTCTTCCAGAAGGTGAACATCGGCTTCCCCGCTGGACAGCCTGAGTCATTTCCCATGGTGCTTCTCTCTCTCCCTCGCAGGATCCCACTGAGAGGGAAACTGCCTCAGACAGATCTGCCTGCTGAGCATTGCTCACTCATCCCTTTGGCGGATCAACCCCCGGAGTCTTTGCTGCTTCAAGTCTGGCTGTGAAGCAGCAGCCAGAGAGGGTCAAAGTGCAAGGCACTTTCACAGTAGTTCTTCCCTAGTCCGTCACATTTATTCCCCCGCCTCAGGCAGACACTCTGCCGGGGGATTGTTGGCTTCTCTTCCTAGTGGGGGCTGGCTGGCTTCATGATTCTTTAGAGTCCTCAGGGAATATCATATGTGTTAAATGAACCCCAGCATAGGATAGCAAAGGCAAGAGGGACCCCTGAGTGGCAATGAGTTGAGATGAACTCTACTGTGCTGTTTTTCATTTATGTGTGGGGAATAGATGAGGAAATTCTTCAAGGCAGTCCAAATGTGGACCAATCTTCTGGCAGAAAGCTGAGCGAAAGCTGGTGGGACACCATAGTGAATCCGGGAGAGAGAGGCCCTCCTCACCTTGGTCACTGGTAGGTTTTAGTTTTCCACATTGGGGGCATTTGCTTTTCTTTCATCTTGACCCCAACTCACGAGGAGTCCGTGAAGAATGGGATTCGACCATTTGATCCACAGAATTTGTATTGGCTGATTTGGGGGGAAAATAGATCATCAGGCCTGTCCTTTTGGTCTGTCTAAAGCCATCTTCAGAACGACAGGTGCACCTCCATCGACAGAGAGGTGGAGCATGGCGGTGGCTGCCCTTCAGGAGCGATGGCCGGGAATCCAACCCAGGTCTGTCACATGGAATGCCAGAATTTTACCACTCAACCACTGCTTCCTATAACTCATTCCCAGGGTATACATTTATCCTTGTTAGGAATTTTGATGATCTGTCATAGATCTGCCTTAGTCTTGAGACGCAGACTCACCTGACTCTCTAGTCCTCCCTCTTTCTTTTCAACTTTATCGCCAGACCAGCTATCTCTTGCTAAAAATGATAAGAGCTTCAGAATCCAGAAATCCCGAGTTGGAGATCTAACCTCGCTTCCTACAAACCCAGTGATCCTCGATAGCTCCGCCCCCTTCCTTATCTAGAATGGAGATACTGTCTCCTTGTTGTGAGGGTCTAAATAAGCACTATAGTAAATCTCAGTGCCCAGCACACCTACCGTGCTAGGAAATGGTGGTCGTCATGGTCCAGAGTCCAAGAGGAATGCTTCCTTGACCCATTTATAGACCACAGAAACAGTTTACTTAGTGCAGCTCAATTATTCAGTAACCATGTCCCTGATTTGGAACTGGCAAAACCAAAAACTAACTACGTAATATACAACTGAGGAAATAAACAGAAAAGCTGTCTAAATAACAACCCCCCTAACGCCCCCCCCCCCGACAAAAAAATCCAGTGTCAGCCAGTCAATTCAGACTAGAATTGAGCATTCTCCTGATAGACAATGGGTGTGTGTGTGGTGGCCACGGTGGTGGGGGGGCGTTGTCTGCATTTTAATGTAGTTCTTTACTCATTTGAGCCTAAGTGTTTGTATTTCACACATGGGTTTAACAACTGTGACAACTGATTACTGAGTGGAGAGCTGATTCGATACAGCGAATTAGAAGAGGGGCGGGACCAACGGCGCAGCTGCTTGGTGGTCAGAAATTACTACTGTAACAAGTCCAATGGACGCCCTAGAAAGCAGAAAGGATGTAATAGTCTGGGTATTTAGAGAAACAAATCCACCGAAACGCATGTATAAGAGAGAGGTTTATATAATGGGTAAGTGCACAACAAGAAAACATCCCAGCTGCCCAGGCCCACAAGTCCAACATTAACCCATATGTCCCACACCAATCCACAAAGCCCTTCTCCATCTTGCAAAACACTTGCAGTGATGCCGACGGCAGGAGGAAAGCCGAATCAGTGAACGTGTAAGCAGCTCAGTGCTGGCAGGGGTCTCCACCCGGCTGCTCCAGCACCCAGGGCTGCATCAGGGTAGGTCCATGCCGCTTCTCCTTGGGGATGTCTTGCAGGAAGTGAGCCTTGCCAGCTAAAGCAGGGAACTGGCTAAAGCAGCTGCACCCTGATCTGACCATCAGAAAGCAAGAAACCTGAGAACCCTAAAGGTGAGGCTCACGGAGTCATTTATCTCTCTGCCTTTCAATTAAGCCCACATGTGTTTATCGGCCAGGTCGGCACAATAAACTTTAACTATCTCATAGTAGCTTCTCAGAACACAGCAGCTCAGAGACATGGTGTCCGATGCTGGCTCTTCAGCTTTGAGGTGCGTTAAAATCACCCTCAGGTTTTGTTAAAACCAAGGTTACTGCACCTTACCCCAAGGATATCTGATTCAGCTGTTTAGGGATGACACCTAGTCCTTGAAATCTAGGGTTCCCAGTCCTGCTGCTGCTGCTGTTGGTCCACGGACCCCACTGGAGTAGGAGACACTAGACCACCACATGTCCAAGCACCCAACCGAAACCCAGTTCGCTGCCATTGAGTCAATACTGACTCACAGCGACCCCCATCCCCTTGTGGGTTTCTGAGACTATAACTGTTGAGAAGGGTGTAGAAAGCCCAATCTTTTCCCTGAGTTGCTGCTGGTGATTTTGAACTGCCAACCATGCGGATCGCAGCCCAACCAGTAAGCACTATACCATCAGGGCTCCTAGACCATCTCATGGCATGCTGACTAATTTCCATGATCAAGAGGAGCCCCTAGGGGGCATAAAGGTGGAACACTTGGCTAGTAACAGAAAGTTTGGTGGTTTGAATCCACTCAGAGATCCCTGGAAAGAGCTGCAGCATTGAGCTGCCTCTGAAAGTGCACCGCCGGGAAGTTGTACAGAGCCTGGTTCTACTCCATGGATGTAGGTCGCCGTGAGTCAGAGGCAACTTGAGGGTTATTGTTTTGACTGGATATCCAGAAATAGTTTAAACTGTTTACTGTTGATCTCTGTTTAAGATGGCAAAAGAATGTGTACTTCATTCTGGAAATAGCTGTGCACACAGCTATGCAAGATCGCTAATTAAAACATTGGGGGGGGGTGGCATAGCGCTAGAGGAAAACTGAAATTCATACGGAAAAGATGGATGTGCGACCTGATGCATTGACTCAGCCTTCGGGTAGTCAGTCGGCTGTGTGGGGCTCCGCTGGGGCTCCGAGGTGTCTGCTACCACTTGCCAGGACCATGGGAGGGCTTTGTGTTCTTTCTGGTGGTTGCTCTGCTCTGTCTTCCTTTTCTCAGTGACTTTCTAGACAAAAAAGCCTTCGGAAACAGATGTTTTCCTGCCACACCAACTGTTTAATGCAACTTCGCTCTCAGAAATAGTTGGGTTTGTTTCGGTAACAATGTCAAAACACTGGGCGCAGTGGCGGTTGCACATACAGGCACCATATTGCCGTCCGCTTGCCTGCTGCTCTTGCCAGCTCCTGGTGGTTTCTGCCAATGCCAAATCAATGCTAAGGAACCAATCCCTGCCTCAGGTGACCATTTCTGAGCGACCACAACCTTCCCCTTGAAAACTGGTCCCATCCTGGGCATAGCATTTTCTTATTTTTCTATTTCAAAGGTGTAAGGTGGGCAACATGCTCACTGGCCAGGGATGGATTTTAATGACTGTGTGCAAATGTGGTTTGGTTCTTGCTCTGGGTTCACACTCTAGAGCCCTTGCATCCAGGTGAAAGTGAGCCATCATTTGTCGTGAAAGAAAGCCTGTAGAATCCACTTCGATTCTTGTGGTCAGAAGGTTTGCCTTCCCACAGCCCCGTTTTCGTTCCTTGCTAAGCTTAGAAGTGCTTGGTTTCCATTTCCCTCCTCTTTCAGGCATAGTGTGATTGCTGGCTTGTCTTTCTTTGAACCGAAGAGAGAACGCAGTCTTCCATATTGCCGCCGCTGGTGGCGGTACTTCCATTAAACAACGCTCTCCCGGGGACCAATTTCCTTGGTGCACCGAACTCACGTAGGGATGGTGTTTTCTGTTGAGCCAAGTTCTGGCCAGAAGTGGTGACTGTTCTCAGGGTGTTTTTTGGGAAATGACATGTTACTCTGTGGGTCTGACTTTGGGAGCAGAAAGAAAGGCGGAGATGAGTAGGGTGTTGAAAATCTGTCTGCTTGTGGGCGCTATGCAGAAACCCATATTACACGCGAATAGCTTTTTGTCCCTCCTGACATAAAGAAACCAGAGCTGAGCCATCGTGTTGCTCTTGACGGCAACGTGGAACATAAGCAGTGCGTTTTATGATCGCAATTGCTTCTGTTCCCTGCACAGTTTGCTAACTGGATTGGGACTTACCTGTTATCACTGAATTTCTGCTTGAACCAGACCCGGTGGCTGAAATCCAGTGGCATGTGGAGGTCGGTTTCTAGTTAACTATGATCGTGCTGATCATAGCATTGATTCTATAATTAGGATGGGTCAAACCTTTTACTCTGGTATGAACAATACAGCATGTTCGGAACTCATATTTAGATCTCAGAGTATTTAAGAACATCACCATCCAGAACGGCGATATTTATAGGGAGGCACCCGGGCCAGTCAAGCACCACTTTCTAGCGGTAATACCACGTGGGGTCTGACACTTTCTGCTGGAGAAATCCATGGAAAAAGCAAAACCCTTAACTTTCTTTTAATTGAGTGTCAGGCTTTGACGTAGAATTCTATACATGTACTGTGACTGGCCACGGAAGCTCTGATCTAAGGCCCTGTTCAGAGAAAGCTTTATGTATAATGTTACAATGTGTGTTACTGAACTGTGTCAGGGGCAGGGTATTGGGTTAAACTAAGAGACGTGTGTCCAACTTGGCTCGCAGTGTTGACTTCCATCCTAGGCGTGCGCCAGTGATGCCTGACTTTGAATAGCTTCATGGTCCCTTTCTTTGATGCCTTTGCAAATCCCAGCTAGACTTTTGCAGAGCCTCATTACTTTTAAGAATTGCTATTGTTCCATCTCTCACATATATCTTATAGTATTTAAAAATTAGAGATCTTTTGGGCTTCAAATATGGGAACTGTTTTCTTGGAGAAAGGTATGTTTGCCCAGGTTCTGCAAGTCTCTCACATTTCTGCCCGAAAATTGTGTGCATCTGGCTCAGCGTTGTAATGCTGACATGTGGTCTTAGGTCCAAGTGCCTCTGTGACATACTGGTCACAAGTGGGTCCTTTAATGAACAGGACCGTGTTTCCTTACTGCGTAGGAAGCTAGAAGTTCTAGGAGTGATGAGTTGGGTTTCAATCTGCAAGGCCAGCTGTTCAAGATCACTAGTCACTCCTCTGGAGAATGATGTGACTTTCTACTTCGGTAAAGAATTAGTCTTAGGAACTCACAGAAGAATTTCTTCCCTGGCCTGCTGGGTCACTTGTGAGTCTGAATTGACTCGATGGTGGTGAATTTGATTTCTTTCTTTCTTTTTTAACATTTTGTTGTCAGCTCTCTTTCTGTTCTGATGGAAAAAAATCTTTGTCTCTTTAGCTTCTGTTCCCCAGTTCCTTGGCCGTGTCCAACCTATGTCTCTCTCCCTTTTTCCTCTTGCTTGGTACTCTCTGCATAGAGTATGCTCATTTTATGGCATCAAAGTCCTTCCGTTTAAGAGATGGTCTCGTTAACAAAAACAAGGACAAACTGTTATCAACAGACATTTGGAGGATGCACTGCAGCCTGAACATCAGCAACAACCCCAAAGCCCCTCTAGTTTTTACAAAAAGACGAGGCATTTGATTATTTTTCATAGTCTTAAGGAGTCCTGGTGGTATTGTTGAGGATCCCTGGTGGTGTTGTGGATTACAAATTGGCCTGCTACCTCTAAGCTCACCTGTTCTAAACCACCAGGCGCTCCAAGGGAGAAAGATGAGGTGTCCCACTCCTGTAAAGATGAACAGTCCTAGAAACGCAGAGGGGCACTTGTACTCTGCCCTGTAGGGTCGCTGTGAATCAGAATCAACTCAATGGCTGAGTTTGGTTTGGTTGGGTTGGGTTGAGTGTTACTGTTGGGTACGCATTGAACGAATTTGGTTCGGTTGGGTTAGGTGGTACCGTGGGGAAAGCATTGAACAGGTTAGCAGTTCAAGCCCACCAGGTTCTGAGGGAGAAAGCTGAGGCTCTCAGTTCCTGTGGAAGATGTAATCATTGTAAATTGTGAGAAGCAGTTCTGCCCTGACCTAAGGTTTGCTAGGAGTCAGAATTGACTCAATGACACTGGCTTGATTTTGTTTCGCATCTTGGTCTTTTGCTCTTACCTTGTTGTCGCAGTTACTGAAGAATCTATTCCAACTCATGGTGCCCCCATGTGTGCTGAGAACTGCTCCATCCGGACCTCTCGGAAGCACATTGCAGCCCTGTCTTCCCAGAATCCTCTGGGCAGGCTCCATCCACTCACTCTTTGGCTAGCAGCAGCTTAGTGCTTAACTGTTTGCGCTCCAAAGGAATTCCCTTGGTTCTGATAGACAAACTTACACTCACCCAGGGCATTCTTCCACCCCAGCTACTTTGATGGGAACTGACTCCTTTCAGTCTGGACTATACTAAGACTTTTTTTATGAATTTTGAACTCTATCAAACTAATGTTTGGCTCAGATATTGTAATCCCTCTCTTGAACATTCAGCCATTTCTTGGTGCATTTATCTTATGCTTTGACTTACAATAAGAACTTGTTTTATTTCCATAATAATCAGATAATAAGAATGTCAGCTCCCATATTTTCCACTTTGACCTAAATCCCCAGCCAGCACATGTTCCTAAGCACATTCCTTGGGAATTGCAACTTGTCAGAATTTTGAAATGTTTCCACCCATTAAAAAAGCTATTTAGTGGGCAAGCTGATATTCTTCAGGGAAAGGAGTGTCCTCTTGATCATGGAATTTCAGCTAGACATTGGGTCCTCGGCTGAAATGGAGTGGCATGTGTGGACATGCAGTAGTTGTGTTCATATGGTCAGATTAAAAAGAGTGATGGCTGCCGAGGCTGCCACGTGCAGTCAGACACCTCCGAGGATTTAGGTCCTTGATTCGGGGGTGTCGGGTTATGGTTTCATGAGGTATCTTAGTATTTTGCCTGTTTAATGTGTTTAGTGTTTCTGTTCTACCACTTAGACCATCATGTGCTGTCTGGGGTCTCAAAAACTTGCAAGAATCCCCATCCAAGTTAGCACAATTGCTCTCTATTCACCTGGACCAATAGAAGAAACAGAAGAGTTAGAAATGAGGAGGATGTGCTAGGTGGCTACTTGCCTCGGTAAAGAATTGCCTCCTTTGCCACGAGACCAGAAGAATTAGATGGTGCCTGACCAACATTATGGACTAGAGAAACTATTGAAGAATTCTGATCAAAAGAGGGAAAATGCAGAGCAGAATTTCAAATGTCCGTAAACTCTAGACTTTCTGTAGACAAGGAGAGTTCATTAACCCCTGAAACTTATTGCACTGAGAAAAATTTTGAACCTTAATTAAAAAAAATCTTAAAACTGTACAACCGTTTAGCTTAACTAGTAAAGGAAAAGGCTCAACCGTAATTCCTTGAGCATGATTGCTTCCAAGGGCGACCTGCAGGGGATCAAATGGAAAATAGGAACTCAGAAGTTTAGAACGGCACACCTCCCGAGCCGAACCTGTATGTCAATGTGAAAGGGGCCACTCTGCAAAGGAGGTCGGTGGTGACTCAACCTGAAGAACATAACCCACATTGCTGAGTTGTACACGTAGGGACTGTGCGATAGGTGTGTGCTCCGTTGTGTGTATTCTCCACAACAACACCAAAATAAAATTCACAAGGGAAAAACCCTTATAAATCAGAGACGCATACAGACGCGCGTGTGCGCACACGCCACACTATTGTGACGTTGATCCTCCCTCGGGGAATGTGTATTGGACGCTTACTATGTTCCTGTGACTGGACTGGGTCCTGGGAATACTGCAGGAATAAGAAAGATGTACTTTTATAGCTCTTTTCAGTTTTAAATCCACCTCCCCCCTCAGACTTAAGGTAATATAATGATATCTATTTCTTTCCAGCACTCAGCCACATTTAGATAAGGAAATGACAAAACGAAATCCCAGCTTAACAGAATGGAAGTTGTTTTCAAAATCATTGAGCTCTGATTCGGCTCTACATTTATAATATGTTGTCAATATCCAACATCACCTTAAAACAAAAACAAAACCTTTTATTTAACGCAGAGTGTCACCTACTACCTGCAGGAAAGCAGAGCTTACCAGATTAAAAAATATATATTATTTATTTATTTTTAAAATTAATTAATTAATTTTTTTGCTTACCAGATTTTTTAGATACAAGACACAGTCTTCTCAGGAAAAGAGGTAGCATTACATGCTCCTCTCATTTCTGTTAGACGTGGTCTTTTTTCCCTTTTTTTGTCCTTTATTTCTCGTTCTTAACTGTGCTTGGATTTTCTTTTTTTGGAGGGGGTGGGAGAAGGGCGGGGAATAACACAAAGATCCAAAGGATTCATTGAAAAGAGGAAGTAATTTGCAGGAGAATATTCATCATGGTGCTTTGTACAAGTAGCAAAATAATAATAACAAGTAAAGCAAACTAAACGCTCCACAATAGAGAAAGAGCAATGCCCAAAGATAGTAGTTTAAAAGAATGAAACATCAGAGAGCCGTGGCATGGTGAATTGAACACTCTACTGACACATGGGAACATGGAATCATATTGCAAAGGCAGGATAAAAACACTGTGACTATATGGGGATTAACAATAATGCCACATTGCATATACATATACGTAAACATATGCATGTGAAAACTGGGAATTCCGGAACATTGACTTGTGCTCATGTGGAACCTATAATCCATACCTAGACCCGGGGTCCCTCATTAGAACAGAGAAAGGGGTAACACACAGTTCCAAATCAGGAGAGGTGTGTATCAGAGTTGCATCTTTTCTGTTTACTCATTCAGATTGTAGGCTGAGCGAATCAGCTGATCACCTGGACTCTAGGAAGTATGTGGGCCAGGATTAGGGGAAGGCTCTTGAACTGCCTTCCATGTGCAGAGGACACACACAGCCTTGCGTGCTGAAAGTGGAGCAGACTTACTGCACCCATGATGAAGATCGAAGACTGCCGCTCTCAGCGTGGTTTGCCCCTCGACATAAGGAAATCAAAACTCTTCTCAGCTGGACCAAACAGCAACATCGTCAGCAACGGGGAAAGTCTTGACATTTTCAAGGCCTTCATTAGATCTGGATCCACAATTACTGCTCAGGGAAGCAAAGGTCAAGAATCAGACAACATATTGCGTTGTTTAGATCTACTGCAAAATCTCTCTTTAAAATGTTAGAAGCAAAGATGTCACATTGAGGCTTAAGGTGAGCCTACCCCAAGCCATGGGATTTTCAATCACCTCTGTGAAAGCTGGACTGCGAATAAGGAATTCTGGACAAGCATTGATGCATTCAAATGATGATATTGGTAAAGAATATTAAGTGCATCATGGACTGCCTGACCAATGAGCAAGTCTGGGTTTTCCTCAGAAAGGATGATGGTAAAACTTTGCCTCCCATGCTGTGGACCGGATCCTCAAGAAGGATCTAGTTTGTTAAAAACAGGCAGCCTCTCAATGAGATGGGCAAGCACAGTGGCTGCAACATGTGCAAATGTATCTATATCATTGTATATATCCTCTGAGCAACATCATCACACACGAATGCATATGTACAGGATTGAATCCACTGACCCAAACTAGCAGGGAACAGGAGACGACGCTCTCAGATGTGAGCCAGTTTCCCCTTAGTAACGAAGCTTAAGTCAGTAATTTAAGAAAACATTCTAAACTGAAGGGCTTCTCCCCATAGCAGATGAAGTGTTCAAGGTTAAATATAAGCCTATAGCACTTTTTAAATGAATCACACTTCCTTTTTTCTTCCTGATCCATTATATATTGGTAGTTAATTTTAAAAGAGTATGGTACCTAATTACCCCAGATGCATAAAATAAAATGGCTCCAGAGATCCACACTGAATTTTAATAATGGCAATTTAGAAAGAGAAATTCAGGATAATTCTGCGTTTCAGGAGAGGGCAGGTTGGCTTCCATCAACACCAATCATCTAACATCCGGAAGTGAGTTTAATGTTACCAATAAAACACTCTGTGTGAAGTCCAGAGAGAGGGATTGTATGAACATATTGCAACAAAGCTCTGTAGATCTGAAGTGATTGCATAAGTAAGAGTCACTGTTTTGACAGTCAATGGTGTCTCTGAGTCGGATGGCACAAGGGGGAAAGGCAAGCATCAAACATGTACCTACTCTGACGATCCAGACGTAAAATGATGACTTGAGTCGACACAAGAGTGGGAGAGCCCCAAGTAAGACATTCCCATAGAATAGTCGAGTCCAGACTGATGCAATGACACCTCACAACAAGACCGACAGTCTGAGGGGCATGCTGCTTCAGGAGGGAGACCGACCAGGCAAGGGGCAAGTCAGAGTGCCTCCCAATTGCCTGGTTGATATTGGGATGGAATATTGGTGGAAGACATTAAGAAGATCAATAGGGATCTTTTGGTTTTGGAAGGCAAGTTTGGAAAGTACTGAATTTGAATTGAGCTATGCTACAGTAAAGAGTCTGGTGGTGCAACCATCAGACTGCTAACCACAAGGTCAACTGTTCAAATCCACCAGCTGCTCCACAGGAAAAAGATGAGGCTGCCTGTTCCTGTAAAAATTTACTACTTGGAAACCTTACGGAGGGTCTCCACGAGTCAGAAGGACTTGGTTTGGGTTTAGCTTATCCGACACTAACCATGAGCTCCAGTTGGTGGTACCAGTAGTATATACCAGGAGTCCTAGTAGCCTTGATTAAATAGCCATTTCTATTATCCATAGGAAGCCTTCGTAATCCTTCACAGCTCATTTGCATAGTTTCTGATTGATTTGGAAAATACAACTTACGTATTTTGCACAAGGGAAATTTTATGTGCCTGTTTTGAATTATATATATCAAAATAACTGATGCCCATTAGAATCAATGTGGGCGTTCAGAGGTTATGCTAAAATGCAGTATCAGAGGAAGAAATAAATCTTGGGTTTAGTTCATTACTATTTACTTTCCCTCCTTCCGTCACAGTAGAAGGTCATTGAAAAGGGAAGACTCTCAATGAGACGGATTGACAGTGTGGCCCCAACCATGGGGTCAGACATCGCGATGATTGTGAAGGCGGTGCAGGACCAGGCAGTGTGTCCTTCTGTTGTATGCAGGGTCGCTATGAGTCATCACCAACTCAACAGCACCTACAAGTGTCCCAAACAACTTTCTCCATTCGGAGAAACTTGTTTTAGATTGAAGAATAGTTGGAAGGAAAGAATCGCTCCATAAATAGATACACACAGGGTTTTGGGGTGACATTAAGGATGTCATTTCTACCATCTTCACCCTGCTGAACAGATTTCTGTGTATGGCCTTTGTGATTCCTGGCTGAGTCCCACAGCTCTACATTATAGGCATATCACAGGCTTGTGTCCAGCCTTGTCCTGGTGTGTGGAATTCCGAGGGGAAGAAGGCAAGTTCCACTGTTTGGCTACTATTTACATACCATCTATACCATGGGAGAAAGACCGCGCTGTCTGCAGGGGTAACAGTTCCAGTCTCGAACCCCACAGGGGGTCGCTATGAGTCAGCACGAACTGGATGGCAGTGAGTGGTAGATACCCGTGGCTGGATCCCCCATCGTGGTGCCATCTTATGGATGTGAGACTTGGGGATGCACTCAGGTGGCTACTCTTCCCACCACCCTTTCGGTGCCTGCTCGCTTTGGGGTTGGCAGGCTCTAGTGACAAACAGGTGTCGTCGGGGCAGATTAAAATTTAGCCTTTTGTCGAGCTTATGTTTGGACTATCTCTAGGTTTGTCATAGGTTACACTGAAGCCTCGACACCTTGGTTTTGCACCCCCGCCCCACCCCTTCAACTGTCCCATGAAAGGAACTGATGAATGTGATCACAAAATGAGAGACTGTAAGGAGGATATAATAGGAGCATCCCAACTCTGAGGCAGTAGGACAAATTAGCACTTGGGGATGAGGCGTCCAGGGGAGCTATGAGGCGGAGAATTGCTTGGTCCCCGTGGCCTGGTGGCTAAGCTGTGGGCCTTAAATCAAGTCTCTTGGGTTTTTATTACGACGCCTACACAAGCTCGCTCTGTGACCTTGAATAAACTGACAAGTGCGAATATCACAATATCACATCCAGGTGTTCCAAGCAGAGTGCTTAGGGGTAAGAAGCAAAATATGGTCAAGGCCCTTTGATCCGCCCACAAGAAGGCTGATTAGTGAATTTTTGTATTGCTGCCTTCTATTCAATGTGTTCTGTCTTGGTGAAGGCGTGAGAGGTATCTCTTAAAAACGAAACCAATTGGGCTTCCTGACCTATTACTTTGATGACCATTCCAGCCCACATGGCTCCTGGCATCGTTAGTGTGGTTTTGAACCTTGTGGTTGTTGTTAGGTGCCTCCGAGTTGATTCTGACTCATAGGGACCTCTGTACAGCAGAACAAAACGCTGCCCGGTCCTGCACCGCCCTTAAAATTGTTCCTGTGTTTGAGCCCATTGTTGCAGCCACTATCAAATCCATCTCCTGGAGAGTCTGCCTCTTTTCAGTGCTCTTCCACCGTCCCAAGCCCGACACCCTTTTCCAGGGACGGGTCTCTCCTGGTACCATGTCCAAAGTATGTGAGACAAAGTCTCCTCATCCTTGCCTCAAAGGAGCATTCTGGCTGTACTTCTTCCAAAACAGGCTTGCTTGTTCTTTTGGCACTCCATGGTCCTTTAATTATTCTTCCCCAGCATCACAATTCAAATGCATTGAATGTCTGTGGGTCTTCCTTGGCCAGTGGGCCCCTTTCACATGCATACGAAGCAATTGAAAATACCCAGGTTTGGGTCAGACCCAACTTAGTCCACAAAGGAACATCCTTGCTTTTCAACATTTTAAATAGGGCTTGAGCAGCACTGTCTGCTCAATGCAATGTGTCGTCCATTTGATCTCTGGACGGCTGCTTCCGTGACCATTGATTATGGATTCAAGTAAAACGCAATCCTTGACAACTTACATCCTCCCACCATTTAGACCTTTTGTCGCCTAGTTTTGTGGAAGTGATGGATTCTGTAAATGGCCTTGTTCTTTGCTCCTACTAGAGACAAGAGTCATGGAATTTCAACATTCGCCTAAAAGCAAAGGGAAGACAGGGCCAGTCAGGGAAGCTACATCACCAGGCGCAGACCAAGCAGAATGGTCATGATGCGAATGCTAACACATTGTGACCCTTGTAGCCAGTGCCACAGACAATGTATATGAACATGGTTGGATGGGAGTAACGGAGAGCTGATAATACAGCTTACAAGGATGAAGAAAGTATTCTAAAATTGATGATGGTGTGGATGGCACAGCTCTTTTTAATATATTTACACCATTGAAGTGTATGGTATGTGAATGATATGTCAATACACTTTTTAAAAATCGGTCATGGCAGATAATGTGTCTAGAGAATTTGTGCACATGTAAAACATCAGTATAAATCATTAAAAGAACAGAGATAAAATATCTCTCCTAATTTGAAGGAGAAATAAAATTTTACTGTGACCAAACCAACCCTAATATAATAATAAATGGTCAAGTAGGAACTTAGTTTGATGTGTAAATTTTAACCTGCACTGAAACACCCAACCCTACTGGCTTCAAGTCCATTTGGACATATGGGGGAAATACAGAGTCAAAGGCTGTGGATCTTTACAGGAGCAGGTAACCTGAACTTCTTCCATGGAGCGGCTGGTGGATTCAAACCACTGACCTCGAGGTTAGCAGTTCAATGCTTACTAGACAGTGCCTCCGGGGCTCCTTCCACTTTCACCTAAGGCCCACTAATTTTTTTTAAGAGCCATAGATTTATGACTGTTCTTGTCATTGCCATCAATACATCCACTGTGCTTTGCGTGCCACTGACTTCTTGTAACTAGATGAACTGCTTCCGAAATATGAAGAATGTCCTGGTTTTTGATGTCAACCATGGGCTACAAAGAGTATGGGCTAGTTAACAGGCTATTGTTTGTAAATTCCTCAGTGACTCCAGCACTTCTGTTGCCCTCCCCATAGAGCGCACTCAGCAACTAGCACCCCTAACTTTCACTTTTCACAGGATAACTGAACCAGGTATCAGAGAGGATAATGCATAAAGGGATTTTTTTTAAACTGTAGTCTTGATGCTGAGCCAGGAGCCTTGGTGGTGAAGTGGTTAAGCGTGGGGCCGCCAACCCCAAAGTCAGCAATTTCAAACCACCGGCTGGCCCACCGGAGAAAGACTCCTCCAGAGACCACTACAGCCTCGGGTACCCACAGGGCCAGTCCTACCCTGCCCAATAGGGTCCTGTCTCCTGAAGAAGGTGTGGGGCCTGATCAGACTCCCTTCCTGGGAGCTACACAAAGTTTTCACGCAACCACTAACTCAGAGATTGGCGGGTTGAGTCCACCTGTGGTGCCCCAAAAGGAAGGTTCGGTCAAAAGCCCAGGCAACTCTGAAGGTGTCCGTGGGCTAGTGCCTGGGCTGCCGTACTTGGAAACTGACTCTGTGGCCATGGACTTGTGTGTATGCCGGTACAGCATCCCTGAGTGAGCACCTTGCCCTTCAGGCGCGTGTGCACTTTGAGATCCGCGGCCTTGGAGTTTAGCCAGCCCTGAGTTACAGGATCTGAGGCCAGCAAAAGACAGCTTCCGTAATGCACAAATTTTCCACCCGCAGCTCCCTTGCCAGAGCCCGGAGGCCCATCCATGGGGAGCTGATGGCCATTTTTTGGCGACGCTGGTAGGTGGTAGGAGGTTGTGCAGCTGTGCTTGAGCAGTAGGTGTCACTGTAGTCAGTGGCTTTTGCTACGCAGTGCCTCAGGGGTTAACTGGGTCGGTTCCGAAGGCCAGGTAGAGGCACCTCGGTGCCCCTGCCAACTCTGCATCTCTTGTCTCTGAGACTGCAGTGAGAGGCCCAAGCCACTAAGGGCTAAGACACTCTTCTGAGAAGGGAAGGGCGGGGCTTGCCTCAGGCTCTTTCTCTCCTTCCTGGAGAATGTAAAGCTAGGCTAAGTTGGGGAGAGGAGAGGGTGGGTGGGGGTGGGAAAACTCAGTGTGACGATCCTTGTGAAGTTTGATGGGCACCTAAGCAAGCGTCTATGAAGAGACACGAATGAAAGGGTTGGAAGAGCAGACCCATTTCCTGGCTGCGTGTTATTCGCCCCAGCCTTGTCCCGTTCTGGCAGTACAAAGCTTGCCAGCCTCCCCCTCAGAAATGCCCCTTTCACCACGAAGCAAGCAAAAAGCCAGGCCTGGTGGGAGTAGGTGGGAGGGTGGTCTCCTTGTAGCAGGGCGTCCTTTCCGTTCTCCATGCACCACGCCCCAAAGTTAATTTTCAAATGCTAACATAGAACTTAGGGGGTAGAAATAGCCACTCTGTTGACTAATTAAAAAAAAATCCTGTGATTACGTAGCCGATTGCTTTTTCAAGTGCATCCAATTTGACTCTTTCTTTCCTAGTAACACCCTGGTGTGAGAACACAACAAAGCCTAGTAAGCTCACTGCAGAGGTTTTTATGTTCATCTTCTCATGTACTTTTTGCCAAGATTACCATCTCTCTCACCACCCACCATCCTTGTAACACAGTATGATGCCTCTTCAAAAAAGAAGAAGAAGGCTGTGTTCGAGGGGCTTCAAAAAGTTCCTCGTCTCTGTGTGACTTATACACGGATACTCGTTAAAAATAACGTGCTCGGTCCTCTTGGCTTTCGCCCGTGCCTGTTAGTTGTTGTTAACACCCTGATTAAGCCTTGTTCTTACCGGTACAATATGTTAAGCTCAGACTGCTCTTTCTCTCTCTTTCTCTCACCCCTTCTGTCTCCCTCTGAATGAGTGGCTTGGTTGAAACCCCCTCTCTGCACACTGGCTGAGCCAGGTGGCGTTGCTTCCTGCCTCGCCTGCTCGCTGTTGCTAAGTGAGAGGCACCATATCGCACATAAAGCTGAGCCAATAGCATCCTGACCCCCATAGGCTGGTAAAAGCTGAAGAAAGAGAATCCCACAGTGCTGTCTGTGGCGGGTGGGTCCTCCTCCCCCTCCCTGTCCCCTCCCACCTTTTCTTTTCCAACAGGAAGGGGAGGAGGTGAGGGAGCCAGCAGGAGGAAGCGGGAAGAAAGAGAATGGGGGAGGTGAATCCTAATATGCCTTGCTGTACTTGAGATAAATGCCATTTTTTTTTCCTTTGTGAAGAAAAAGACATGGTCGCCTCTCTTGCGCAGTCACAGACTGGCAGACGAGCTTCTTTCGGCCTGGAAACTGCGCTGTTGTCAGGGCTCAACGGTGACTGTCTGGTGACCTGCATATCTGCTGGGCCTTTCTCTGCCCCTCTGGAAGGAGGCATCTTTTAATGCCCACAGCTTTGTGCATCTTGGCAGCCAGGGTTCATTCTTTCCCGTCACCTCTCCTGTCCTTCCTTCCTTTAATTCTTTCTTCTCTCTTCCCTACCTTACAGCACTCTCCTCCCATTTCAGACGGGATTTCCTTTGACAAACCTCAGCACAATCTATTTCATTTATCTTCCTGCGAGGAAGCCTTCGGATCATCTTAGGGAACAGAGCAAGAGAGGAGGGATATTTATAAAGGCAAAAACAATGTTTTAATCTCTCAACAATTTTACAGAATTTTTCATTTCTAACCCCCCCTCCCACCTCTACCCTATCCCCCACCCCTCGCCCCCGCCTTAAGATCTATGCAGCCAGCACAAAATGAAATAAAAGGCTGCTGGAACCTGGAGAAGTGCCAGTGTAGACAGCCGTTGGTTTGGTGGAGATTATACAGAGGAAATGACCTTTCTCCTGTAATTACCTGGATATTTTAGGCAACATCAGACCTAAGCTACCTGGTTAATTATGGCTTTGTAGACCTGACCTTAGAGCAAAACAGCTTCCAGTTCAGTTTCCATGAAACATGTTGGCTGTCTTTGGTGATAAAAGTGGCGGCAGCTTCGCTGTGTTTGTCACCATGTGAAGGCCAATCAAAATGAGGCTTTATCCCCGTCTCAGCTCTGCGCTAAGCTCAGCAGCTTCTCAGTAAACGGACTCCTGGCTGTTGGGGGATAGCTTGATTATTCGGTCACTTGTGTGTTTTTTGGGAAAATTTTTTTTTCATGTGTTTATTTGTGAGCCAAGGATGTTGAAGCTTGTAGTCTCTTCTTGGATTTTAAAAAAATGTTAGGTTTTGATGAGCTCTCAAAACGATGGTTAAACTGTGCGTGTACCTCAAATTTCCCTTTTATATCTGAAACACTGCCTCACTCCTAGGCCAGCAAGCCAGTCCACAGACTTAGTAAGACGCTTTCACCCCACCTGCTAGCTCCTGCACGGAGCCTGTCTTTATTATTCTAGCCTTGAAGAAAAAGGGAGTCAACGTTAGGCCCACCAGCTCCAAGTGATTAACAAACCGAAAAACCAAACTCACTGCCCGTCAGCCGATGGCCACTCATCGGGCCCTATGGGGCAGGGTGGAGCTGCCCCTGTGAGACTCGAACTTCTAACAGGAGTAGAAAGCCCCACCGTTCTCCCTTGGAGTGGCTGGTGGTTTCAAGCTAAAATTCATAGATGGCCTCCACACTTCTTAATGTCCTTTTCATCGCCCCCAGATTAAAGTAGGACTGCGTGGTGGTCTCGGTAGCAGTGTTTGGTTTGTGTCCTGACAGGTCACCAAATGCTCAGAGCTCAGGGTGCCTTTCTCGTCAGCCTGGCCGTCTTCTAAGGCAGGCGTCATTGACAAAGCCAAGCTCCGCACTTGGACAGAGGCGTTTTTTAAAAGAAGGGACAGGAGTGGCCAGCAGGAGCTGTTACACGGACTTGGACTTGTCCTCGCGCCGATGAGCTGTGTTGTTAACAACCCCTCACCGCTCTTCCCTTGCATGTCCAGCCCGCGCTGCCAGTGTGAGCGGATCTGGGCTGCGTGCCCTCTCAGGTTGAAGCCCTCTCAGCTCCCCCTCCTTCCTTCTTCTGTGCAGGCTCTGTCCTTGGGCCAAATAAACCTGCCACAACCAGCTCTTCCTGCTTGTCGCCTTCTCCCGGGGTTTATAAATCTCTTCCTTCAAGTGCCTGCTTCCTACTCACCACTGCTGGGCTGGATTTCCTAACTCAGCTGCCAACGCGCACAGCCCTCTCAGTTGCTCCCACGTTCCCCCTAAATGTGCACTTGACTGACCTTCTGGGAGCCCTGGTGACATGATGGTGATACACGGATTGGCGAGCCACAGGGTGAGCACTCTGAAATGACCAGCTGCACCGTGGGAGAAAGGTGGGGTCTTCGAAGAGACCCCGGGAAAGAGTTCTAGCCTCAGAAACTCATGGGGGGGGCGTGGGGGGAGCAGTTCGACTCCACCCTACAGTCTCGCTATGAACCGGAATCCACTGGAGGGCAGTGAGGTTGGTTTTTTTCAGTTGGAAGCTTCTTCCTTAAAAGGAGCCCTGGCGGTGCTGTTGGCTAAGCGTCCACCGCTAACTGGAGAGTGGTCAGTTCAAACCCACCAGCTGCTCTGCGGGAGAAAAGTGAGACTATCTGCCTAAGTAAAGATGTGCAGCTTTGAAAGCCCTATCCAGCATCACCAGAAGTTGAAATTGGCAGTGGGGCTGTGTTTTGTGTGAATCACAAACAACTCAGTGGCAGAGGGAAGCTTCTTTTGAGACATGACAACTTCTGTACCCAACTGCCCCGTCCCCCCTCTGTGCCTTGACTTACACGAGGCCTGCCTTCCGTGTGGCTTCTCTCTCCCCCAGCCTCTCCCTGCAGAAACCAGCCTCAACAGCCCATCGCAAGTAGGGTGTCCTCAAACGCAAGTCTTCCCTCAGTCTCCCCCACTTACAGTGCTCCTTCTACTCCGAAGCCTCTTCCCCCGCCTCGCTCTCAGAACGTTCCCTTCCCTGCTTTAATTTGTATTTGCTGTATTTTGTGGCAACACTGGAGATCTTTTAGCTCCTCTCCTGTATTCCCCATTCACCTCCCTGCAAATTCCCCACAAATAGGTATAACCAAATATGTGTGTTTATATAACTTATAATGGATAATTAAATACAAATTGCATTTGCTCTGTGAACACAGCTTCACAGCTACCTCCCGGGCTGCCCTGTGCGGTGGAGTAAGCCAACATTAGTTGTGGCTGCCTCATCTCCCAACTCCTGGCACCCGACCCCCTGCGTTTGGGAATAGATTCATTCTCCAGGGGGGTTCAAGGACTGATTGTTTTCAGCTGGCAAGTAGACCTCTAGGCCTATCCTCTCAGGCACCTCTGGATAAACTCAACCCTGGGACCCATTTGGTTGGCACATTAGCATGTTCGTCTCTTATACAACCAACCTTGCCTCCATAGACGTTCTGAAACCACCGCTTCATAGTCTCCATTTAATTTTAAGCAGCTCAAGGCCAGGTGTATGTCTTATACTTAATGGATGTGGAGTTGTTTGAATTGTCGCAGAGTGACCCCAGGAAGTTTACAGATTATGCTTATTCACTGCATGTGTGGAAAAGAGGGGGATTTGATGTGGATACTTGAAACTTACGATTTATGAAATTGGATGACCGCAGAAGATTATGAAAGTGTTATATTGATTAGTCAGGGCAGGCTAGATGATGGTATAGAAACGAAACCCATTCCCCAAGCTGATTCCGACTTATAGCAACCCTCTCTAGGGTTCCTGAAGCTGTAAATCTCTCTTTTAAAAAAATCATTTTATTGGGGGCTCTAGCAATTCTTAGCACAATCCATACATATATCAACTGTGTCAAGCATATTTATTGCCATCGTCATTCTCAAAACATTTGCTTTCTGCTTGAGCCCTTAGTATCAGCTCCTCATTTTCCCCTCCCTCCCTGCTCTCCCCTCCCTCGCAAACCCTGGATAATTTATAAATTATTATTTTTTCTTGTCTTACACTGTCTGATGTCTCCTGTCACCCACTTTTCTGTTGTCCATTTCCCAGGGAGGAGGTTTTATGTAGATCCTTGTAATCAATTCCTCCTTTTCACCCCACCCTCCAGGTATCACCACCCTCAGCACTGGTCCTGAAGGGATCATCTGTCCTGGATTTCCTGTTTTTCCAGTTCCTATCTGTACCAGTGTATATCTTCTGGTCTAGCCAGTTTTGTAAGGGAGAATTGGGATCATGATAGTGGGGCAGGGAGGAAGCATTAAAGAACTAGAGGAAAGTTGTATGTTTTATCGTTGCTACACTGCACCCTGCCTGGTTCTACTCCTTCCAGGATGACCCTTCTGCAAGGGGATGTCCTGTTGCCTACAGATGGGTCTTGGGTCCCCAATCTGCAATCCCCCTCATTCACAATGATTTGATTTTTGGTTCTTTGATGCCTGATTCCTGATCCCTTCAATACCTCGTGATCACACAGGCTGGTGTGCTTCTTCCATGTGGGCTTTGTTGCTTCTGAGCTAGGTGGCTGCTTATTTACCTTCAAGCCTTTAAGATCCCAGATTCTATATCTTTTTTTTAAACATTTTATTAGGGGCTCATATAATTCTTATCACAATCCATACATATACATACATCAATTGTATAAAGCACATCAGTACATTCTTTGCCCTAATCATTTTCAAAGCATTTGCTCTCCACTTAAGCCCTTCGCATCAGGTCCTTCTTCCTCCCCCCTCTCCCCGCTCCCCCCTCCCTCATGAGCCCTCGATAATGTATAGATTATTATTTTGTCATATCTTGCCCTATCTGGTATCTCCCTTCACCCCCTTCTCTGTTGTCTGTCCCCCAGGGAGGAGGTCACATGTTAGATTCTATATCTTTTGATAGCCAGGCACCATCAGCATTCTTTACCACATTTACTTATGCACCCATTTGTTTTGAACGATCGTATAAATCCCTCGGGGTAGTGTTTGAGTCGCCGACCTCATGGTTAGCAGTGCAGTGCCCCCCTGACAGCACCACCAAGACCCCAATATAGTAACAAGGAAGCTTTACATCTGAGTGGCTTAAACTGTACACATTTTGCTTCTTGGGTGTGCTTATTGTGGGATGATGTGCAGAGGGAGGGGCTCTGCTTGTCTTCCTGGCTCTGGAACTCATTCTGATAAAAAGACCAGCGCCTCAATCTAGTGATTCTTCACTGGGCTGCTGACTGCAAGGTCAGCAGTTTGAAACCATCAGATCCCAACCCTCAGCCACTCTGAGGAAGAAAGAAGAGGCTTTCTATTCCCATAAAGAGTTACCGTCTCAGAAACTCACAGGGGCAGGTCTACCATGTCTCATGGGGTCACTATTGCTCGGCATCCGGATGCTCAGTGGCCATGAGTTTGGTGTTTGGGGTTTATCTCACATGCGTGGCCATGCTAAAAGGGAGCTGCAAAGGATCGAACAGCAGCTGTCAGATTTGCTGAAAGTGGTACCTGTCACTCTGCACACTGATCGTCGGAACTAAGGGTATCACACACACACACACACACACGCGCAAACACGCCTAACCACATGATGTCCCTGGAAAGGGACATCTTGCTTGGTAACGTAGAGGGTCAGTCCTCAACGATGGCTTGGCGCAGTGACTGCTACAATCAGCTCCTAGAGAACAGCCATCGTGTCGATGGCGCAGGACCAGCCAGGGTCTTCCTTTGTTCTACGTGGGTTTGCTGAGTCAGAGTTGACTGGGCTCGATGGCCCCTGACAGCAACGACAACAAGCACACGGGAGCCAGGATATGAAGTTTATCGGGGCAATAACGTAAATGACTCCCACGTGATATTATTCATTCAAAGGCCTTTCCGATGGAAGATCGTAATGGACACTAAGCTGAGAAGCGTGGAGACCATTGACCTCACTCCTCTCCCCCTGCATATACCATCCCTGCCCTCATCCACCAAGATAAGCCCCTGTACTTCCTGTAGAAGGTGGGCTCAACCGTGGAAGGGTGAGGCCTTCGCTTCTGCTCCCTATCAGTATAGCATGGAGAAATTACCCAGCCTTGATACCTCCAAGGGCCCTGACCAATCCTTCAAAGCTCTTATGAAAGGTAAATGACACCCTGGGCACCTATCCAAGGATCGCCCGCAGGTTCACTTTGTCACAATCAGGATCTTGGGAAATCAGTGCAAGGTTTTATGAACTTCTTCTAAGAAATTAGTCGGAGAGTGCGGCCTATTACATAAAAGATGCATTCTTTTTCATAGTAAACACGTTGAAAGTTCAACCGTGATGTCCAACTGTAGGTGATCGGCTGTGGAAATTAGGGTATGTCTAGGAAATGGGATGCAATGATAATTGAAAAAAATATTTAGTAAACTGGTTAATGTTCCCCATGCATTGACTACGAACTTGAAGGGGGGAAAAAGCAGGTGACAGGAGAGAATCCTTAGCAGACTGCTTGTAGAAGATGCCTTAAAACTGGAAAACGAACTTTAGTAGCAGCGTGAGTATGAAGGGGGCTGAGCACTTTGTGAAAATACTATGCTTTGAAGATTTTTTCTTTTTCTCTTTCCTTTCTCTTTTCTTTTTAGTAAACATGAGTGCCTCTTGTTGCACAGAGATCAAGGTCAGGAGCTATGGCCACGTCCAGGAGCATGTTGCTCTTGTATTGAGCCCATTCTGATTCCAGGGGCATGTACTAGGATGTTGATTCCAGTCGCAAACAGTGGATGTTAATAACGTTAGTAGGATGTATGATGCTGTGCCTTTTGGGTGAGGAGCTTGCACACAGATGGCTCCTGTGCCGGATGCGGTGAGCCCAGAGCCGAGGAAGGGTTCAGTAGCGTGCGCCTGTGGAGCAGGAGATGTTTTGACGTCGGTTCACACATGTCCAGATATAGGCATTTCCCATCCCTTGCCCTTTCTCCTGCCGAAGCACCGTATAGATCTTCCATGGCATTTTGACTTGACATTTCACAGCTGCTGCAAATCCACTAAGCAGGGACATGACATTGGCACTTTGAGGCTGCTGGTAGCGCATGGTTTTGTAAAGAGATGCTAAACTTGCTGAGATAGTGGAAAAACTGGCACGTACGCGTATTTATTTTGGGAGGATCCGGAGTCTTGTGACACAGGGGCCCATTCTGGAAGAACTTGTAGCACTCATTCATCTGGTGCTGCGCACTGAGCTCTAATGCTACAGCTGTCACCCACGTTCAGTGAGCGATTGTCATATTGTCAATCCACAATAATGCAGAACAATTTTCATTCCCTGTGTTGAAGCATCGCCATGGTAATATCATTCAGTTCATATTAACAATGCTTTGACGACAATTCCTTTCCGCTCCACCCTGTTAAGCCCACCCTCTTTCCCTTTCTGCCCCAGAGGGGGATGCGTTTGCATAGTAGCTCCAGTTTTAGCCATTTTTTGCTTTTAAAACCTTGTTGGGACCATAACTCTCCTTGAAGTGGCAGTGAATGCACTGATCGATAGAAATAGTTTAAGATTGGGTAGGGTGTTGCCTGGACAAGCCCCAAGTCTGAATACCTACCTGTCTGATTTATTTTTAAAACACCCTCATGAAAAAGGGATGTGAATGATCAGTTCCTGGAAGCGCAATTAGAACCCACCTCTCTTCACTTCTGGCTCCATAATGTGTTGATTAAGAGAGGGTACTTTGCTCCACCCTCCACCCCCCACCCTCCAGTAATGTCAGTAGCTGTTTACAGGGGAGATAGTAACCCCTCTAATGAATTTTTATTTACTGATTTCCCCTAGAGGGGAAATTGGTTCTATGTGAGTCTTCCCTGGTTTTCAAGGGACTTCCCCTGTCACACTAGGTGATTTTAAACTGATTGAGAGTGTTGTCTTTGTTAGACTTTCCCCAAGAGCTAAATCTAGGTGAGCTCCGTTGATATGACTGAAATATACTGGGCATACTCCTACAAGCCCTTCCCCGCGCACAGCTGAGGTTTTAAAATGAAAACCATGGAGGCTGTAAGACGCTTGCACCATCTCTCTTTTAAATTTCTTGTTTCACCGGCCCTGACACAAAACCTCATCTACGGCCGACAATGAGGGGTTGGAGAGTTTAGAACCGGGAAGAGTCTGGGTGTCAGAAACCATGTGACTCCGTGTAAAGTCATTAATCTCCTGCCCACTGCTTGGTGAATATGTCACGATTACAATGTGGCTTCCCCAGGTTCTGTTTCTCAGCATTCGTGTAAATTGGAGCACGTGAATCAACCCATTTCTCACAGGTCAATGAGAAGAACCAAAAAACTCCAATCCCACCGCTTTCAAGTTGATTCCAGCTAGCTCCTGTAACAGAGAAGAAAGGCTCTCTAGGGTTTCTTGGCCGCCATGTTGATAGACGCCAGTGTGGGGCTTGTCTTTGGCAGTGCTGCTCTGTGGACTCCCCATTGAGGCTGATGGGTGAGCACATGCTGTGTGTACCCCCCAGGGAGCCGGTCCTAAATACAGGACAACGAAAACGTGACTGGATGAGGAAAATCTTTCTGTCCGGGATCGAAGAAGCAAATGAAGACCGGTTTAACAGACAGAAGAGAAATAGAGAGAGAAGAAGAGGGTCAGAGGAATACATTAAATACCTGTTTCACGGCCAACATGTCATGGGCTTAGTGTTATTATGCATGCTGGAACAGGCTGGAACTTCAGTCGATTATCTTCCTCCCCATCAGTATACATGCTGCTACTAGACTGGAGACCTTTTTCTGGCTTGGAAAGCAGGGTCTCTGGGCCTTTCAGGGAGCTACATCTAGACACCTTGGGCATACGAACTATGAAATTGTCAGCTAATCACCCCAACCAGCAAGTGGGACTCTGTCACTGGCAGAAACTTTGGAGGCATGTCACTGTTGGTCCCCATCTGGGAGGTTGCCAGGGCAGTAGAACAGATCTCTCTCCTCTACTGGGATGCATGTGGGGCCCACAGTTCCGCAGAACCTGACACTTCCCATCCCATAGCCAGATCCCTGAAATATCGCCTTGTGCCTGACCTTGTAACACTGGAGCAGACGGATGAAGGAGACATCAACCTTATTTTTAACTTCACCCTTTTAAAGATGGAGCTACTAAGTCAGGGTGGGGGCAGACTGAGGGGAGGGATATAAATGTGGCAGTTTTGTTTTGGGGTGGGGTAGTGTTAAGTCCTGGTTTGTTGATAAGACAGTTCATGGTACACAGTGGAAACAGGTTGCATTCATTCTTGCATTCGCTCACTCACTCACTCATTCACTCAATGGCTAATAGTGTCACATTGCCTGTGTGATTTGGGCCCATTCCTTACATGCTAGTAAGATGCAGATAATAAAATTCCTACTCACAGGAGTCTGGTGAGGATTCATTGTGCTAACATATGCATAGAGCAGCACCTGATACGGTCAGCCATCCATAAAGGTTAGCTGCTTCTTTCACTCACCTGGTGTCCAAGAGCCAGCTTCCCAGTTAGCTGTAGTTAAAGATCTCTCACGAAATAGTTGGAGTCTCTGGATGATGGGATCTGGGCGTTTCCTTTCACTTATAGAGCTACATTTTTCTTTGAATGATTTTTTAAAACAATGGCCCTCCTGTTTTAAAATTGTGCTAGAGATGAGATCATTTCTCTGGTTGGTCGAAGGAGAGGAATGGAGTTTTATTTCCATTCTGAGTAACCGACCCTCTTGCTTTGCCTTCTTCTTTCTCTTCTACTCCTTTTTCTTTCTTTCTTTTTTTGCCGGCTGTTGATCATCCTACCTCTTACCTCCTCTAAGGAGCCCCAGCGAGCCAAGATCTCCAGAGAGAGAGAGAGAGAGAATGTGTGTGTGTGTGTGTGTGTGTGCCATTTCATAGTTGCTATCTGAGGAACTACTCACAAAACAGTGTGTTTTACCTCTTCATAAGTTAGGATCTCTCAGTTTGCATTCCTGTAGACATGCGTGCCTATTGTTGAGCATTACTCACGCGCTGGGCCCTCTACAGGAAAGTCTGCCTTTAGCTGTCAGGAAGCTGGAAGTTTCAGAGGCATTTGCAGCGTGTCACACAGCACAGCGCTTCCACGGTGTCCTCCAGGAACCTCCATAGAATACGGTTTAGAGACAAGCCGAATGGGTCAAATAATTGCTAAATACTAATTGTAGTCCTCTTCTCTCAGGGACTTGAGTGGAATTAAATATATTCGCTCAGACTGTCATAACGTCTCAAGAAGAGAAGGAGGGTAATATTTTAGGTTTAGATAATAGCATAAAGAAGACTGTTATTATGCCTTATATCTATATTTGCATCCTATTCAGATCAGTGAGTGGTTCACCCCTGACACGGATTCCCATAGTCCCGCAGGATAAGGTCAGGATAAAAGACATCAATATGGCAATTATACCATGTGTAATTTAACATTTGCATTTTCCACCACAGAATGATGATGGTATTTGGTTGAATGCTTTATGTAATGCAGTGTTGTTTGGGTTTGGGGTTTTTTTGAGGGGGTGGCGGCACGTGTGACTTGAAATTTCTAATTTCTAGTGAACATAGTACCATGTGGCACATGAGGGCTACAGAAAGGAGAGTAAGTGTTGACCTCTATGGGAGAGAATTGCACGACCTCTCACATGATATCCAGCATGGGAAGAACTATTGTTCCCTATCTAGAGAGGACTTCTAGGCGTGAATTCTACAAGGAGACTGACTACCACACACGATGAGTGTCTTGCTCACCGGAGAGGAGTTGAGACCAGCTTCAAGGTTTGCCATCTAAGTTCAAGATACCTTCGTTGCTTTCTCCTGTTTCTCACCCAGTATCCAAGCCATTCACACCGCTGGATGATTAAGGATGAGTTTAACACGATGGTCGATATTTTCTCTGATAGTGTGTGAGGTAGAGGGATGGCTTTTCATCTCAATGGCTCCATTTCGAAGAGCTGCCCCTGTTGCCTGGCCTTCTCCTTCCTTCCTTTTCTCGCCAGCTGTGTCTGTCATCCCACCTCCAGCCTGCGTGGAACCTGAGCTAGCCGAGATCTTGGTGATATGTATGTGTACGTGTATAGATACAACGGGGGGGAAAGAGAAAAGATCCTTTCTTTCAGGATCGGATAAAGCCCCTCCTCTTTCTTTCTCCTGTGAAGCCAGATAGACATGCTACTTACAGGACAAGCATCAGAAGTCGGGCAGTCTCACTGCCTTCTTTCGGCGCTTTTCCTACCATAGGCCTTGCGTTCTAGAGCAGCTTTCGATCTTGCTGGACATCAGACTTGGTAAAGTAGAGGAGCATCGGAAAAGAGGAAGGACCGTGATGAGAGGGAGTGACAAGGTGGCTGCACCCATGGGCTCAACGGTGACAAGGACTGTGAGGCTGGCATGGAGCAGACGGTGTTTTGCCTGAGTTGGAACCGCCGCCACCGCACCTAACAACAACGGTGAACTTGGCTCCTTTCTCATGGAGACCCCAAGATCGGTTTGGGATGAAACCATTGAGACTCATAGGGCTTCCATGGTTGGTTTTCAAAAGGAGTTTACTAGACCTACCTTTCCTCCTCCATTTATCTCAGTCTGGAAGCTCCCTTGATACGTGCTCAGCGTCATAGCAACACACGCACCTCCAGGAGCATTTGGGTGGCAGCTGTGCTTGAACCTGGACAGGGAATCAGACTTGGGTGGTCTCACCCCTGGACGGCAAGAATGACACCACTGGACCACTGACGCCTTCTGGGCTGTGAGGCTGGTACTGTGATTCTCACCGCCTGACGGCAAGGAAGCTGAGGTGCAGGCAGTTCATACTTGCCTATGGTCCCACATCTAATAAGTGCCCAGGTTGACATTGTGAACCCAGACAGACTGACTTAGATGTCCTTGCTCTAAATCCACACAGTATTCCCTTTGAAGGGACTGGTCAGGGTCATGGCGCTGGGCTCCCGGAAACTAGAGAAGGGCAGCACAAGGTCCTCACCCTACGTACAGACCAAGGACAGATAGACGGATTACCAGAAGCCATGAAGGGGTCTTCCAAGACTGGTGAATGGACATCTTTGTGTCCAACAACCCTAAAAATTTTTATCTAGAGCGATTAGGTGTACACCTCTGTGATTGAGCTGTGTGACTTTGGATGAGTCACTGTGGCCTCGCTCCTATCTGTCAAAGGGGGGGATTGGCTGGGATTGCCTCAGAGGGCCCATTCAGCTCCCAACGTTGTATGTGTGTGCGTTTTTCGGGTAGATGTCAAGGAGCTCTTGCGCCTCCAGATGCTTCTCTGGCTCTTGTCTTCACCCATGTAGAATTCTTGAGGTATCCTGTGATCCTTATTAATCACCTAGGGACGCCTGTCATCTTCTCAGACTCTCGTGGAATGGCTAAGGTGCCCTCTGCAGAAGATATTGTGGCTAATGTTCTCATTACTGACTAATTGGCTAAAGAGACTTCTCTCACATTGCATTTAGCCTGATTGATAGTTTTCTATCACCTGATGGGTGGAATGGACAGCCAAACCAATTATCACCGCAAAGCGAGCTCCATATAGCCGAGAAGCGCCGCCTGAGACAAAAGACTCTTATAGATTATGTCTAGTCAGGGGGCCTGCTGAGAGTTTGTTAAATGAAATGATTTTCTGAAAAGTGTCGTTTGACATGTCTTGAAAGGCGCATGCCTTAGGTCACCCTTAAGCTCACTGGGCCTTGTCATATGGAAGGCAGGGTATGCTTCTGGCCGTGGCTCAACCCTGGAGGGCCGGAGAGCTATGTAGCTGTATACCTGCCACTGGTTCGCCTCATGCTGAAGGAAAACGCGCGCTCCGTTTGCTCTGAGCTGAAGCCGCATGGCTCCTGTGAGCCACCTCATGCCATGGCATGGCTTGCCTTCGATGCGTCCCGAAGGCGTTGGCTGTTACTCAGACTCCTTTATCGGTTTGTTTTCTCTTCGCGCTGCTCGGGCAGTTTAGAGGAAAGCATCTTCCGGTCACTTGTTTCACCATTAACAGCAAGCCCCTTTCTCTGTAGCTCAGGAATTCGTTTGCTGACTTCTGCTTAAAGTGCAAACCCAGTTGTGGAGCCGAGAAATCATCGTGGTTTCAGAATTCACATTAAAACCTAGCTCAAGGAACCGCTCGATCACTGCTTAGTTTCAACTCTCCTTAGCCCCCCTTCCCCCGTAAAGCCAAGGTCAAAAACCAGAAGTCCTTTTTGAGATTCCCTAGGGAAGAGAGTCAAGGTTCTTAGCCCCTCCTTTCTAACTGAGAGATGCCAATACAATCATAGGGTACCTTCTTCCCTTGCCCCAAACAAGTGATGCCCCTATAGTGATGCCAGCTTATGCTTGAGACCCTTGGAATGGGTGGCATTAAAAAGAAACCCCAAACAAAAAACTTTCAGAACCAAACACACTGCCAGTGCTGACACATAGCCACCCTGTAGGACCAGCTAGAACTGCCCCTGCTGGCTTCTGGGAATGTAGCCCTTTACGGGAGCAGAAAACAGCCTCACCCTCAGTCCAAGCAGCTGGTGGTTTCAAACTGCTGAACTTAGGGTTAGCAGCCCCGCGAGTCACCACTACACCAGCAGTGACAACATCAGGGGTGATATAAATTATCATTGCAGGAGCATGCTCCAGTCCAGGAATCCTATAACTTTTTAAACAGGGGGCCAGTTCACTGTCCCTCAGACCCATTGGAGGGCTGGACTATAGTTTAAAAAAAAACAACTATGAACAAATTCCTATACACAATGCACATATCTTATTTTGAAGTAAAAAAACCAAATGGGGCTTTGTCGGCCACTGGAGATCCCCTCACAGAGGGTCTAGGAGAGGAGATGAGTCAGTCAGGGTGCGATGTAGCACTGATGAAGAACACAGCTTTCCCCCAGATCCTGGATGCTTCCTTCTCCCCAACTACCATGATCCTAATTCTACCTTGCAGGACTGGATAGGGCAGAGGTTGTACACTGGTGCATATGAGGGCTGGAGGCACAGGGAATCCAGGGTGGATGATACCTTCAGGACCAGGGGTGTGAGGGGCAATACTGGGAGAGTAGAGGGTGAGTGGGTTGGAAAGGGGGAACTGATTACAAGGATCTACATGTGACCTCCTCCCGGGGGGACGGACAACAGAAAAGGGGGTGACGGGAGACACCAGACAGGGCAAGATATGACAAAATAACAATTTATAAATTATCAAGGACTCATGATGGAGGGGGGAGCAGGGAGGGAGGGAAAAAGAAGAGAACCTGATGCAAAGGGCTTAAGTGGAGAGCAAATGCTTTGAAAATGATTAGGGCAAAGAATGTACAGATGTGCTTTATACAATTGATGCATGTATATGTATGGATTGTGATAAGAGTTGTATGAGCCCCTTATAAAATGTTTAAAAAACACCACAAAAAAACAAATGGGGCAAAAATACCCGGCGGGCCGGATAAATGTCCTCGGTGAGGCGCATGTGACCCGCGGGCCGTCACTTGAGGACGCCTGCTGCAGTCCATCTAGAGACGTGGGGTTGTGGTTGAGAAGCCCAGGCATGGCCGGAATTGCTGTCTGTGTCATGTTGTCCTCTTCCCAGGTGGGTTTTGAATGACTCATCCAGACGATGGTTTAGAGATGAACTTTAGGAGACGAAACTGTCCGAAAGAGAGACTAAAGGAAGCCCAGCTGTCTGGATAACACGGCATCCTTTCCAGAAAGACAGGCCTTTCTTCCGGCCTGGCCAGAGGAAGGCCGGAGTGTGGAGCGGTGCTGGAGGTAGAAAAACAAGCAGCAGCATCCTCTGATCGTCTTCCTCTCCTTCGGTTGCACAAGATGCCCGCTGCCGGGCGTGTTTGGAGTGGCTGGCACACTGCACAGCTCGCCTGGAGGCATCAAAGGGCCCGAGGAGGAGGGGCCGCACCAGCTCAGCACTGGACTTGAAAGGGTCATTGTGTGGCCCAGCAGTGGCCTGGCACGGTTCAGGAGGGCCGGGTTTTCAATCACGGTGGCCCTTTCATCCTCTATGTAATGTTCCCTGACAATGAAGATGGAGCCAGTGAATACTGGTGTTCCTGCATGCTGGGTGACCCAGGTGTCTGTACAGCCCTCTCCCCTTCTGCTGTAGTCACCTGAGGCAAAAGAATCCAGGAAAGCTGTGGGGCCCCCGAGACATGGGCAATTGTTAGATCCCTCTCCTCCACACATGAACACGTACTTCATGAGATTGAGCCCACATGCATTCGGGGCACTCACTCACTCGCTTGTTTGGCCAACAGGGTGTGTAAGCGAATAGAGGAAATACTATTAACAACAGAAGAAGGGTATCATACAGGGAGAAGCCCTTTATGAAAGCACTATGTCCCAATCCTTTCTCGCCTGTAACATCCATTCCCTTTCAGAAGCATGCTTTGTTTCAGGGGCAAGTTTGTCTCAGCGTGTGTTCCTGATGCTGCCGAGACTTCTTCTCTGGGCCCCTCAACAAGAATCACCAGGATAAAGCCGAGCAGGCATTGGGTCTGAAAGGAATTTCAGGACAGCTTGGCCGCGCAACCTCGGATGGAGAGATTTAGGGGTTTGTTTCTTGGCGTTCTGACGAAAACATTTCCCATGTATCCCCAAACCTGGATTGTCTCTTAGGAGTTTTATTGTATTCATTTTTGATTCTGATAAGTATACTGTTGGATAAAACACTGAGTCCGATCCAGGTGCCATTTTCACTTGTTTGGAAGCTAGGCCTGGAGCAGATCTTGGAGGCCTCGATCTTAGAACTTCTTTGGCCGATACTGTGGGACAGCTCAAATATATCCGTGACCGTGTGTGGGACCACTGTTTTCCAGCGGGGTTTCTGGATGCTCCTCTGCCCGTCTCCTCACCAGGTAGGAGCCCATCAGCCCGGTGTCTCATTTGGCGATGCCATTAACTGGGATTCACGGATGGGGCGAGCAGGGAGACTAAAGACACAGAAGAAGAAGAATGCCTTCTTTATTATCCCCCCCACCCCTCCAATCCAAAAGAGTATAGAAGTCGCTCAGTTACAGAATTGTTTTTGTAGCTGCATGAGTGCTGGACAGTAAAGCTCAAACAATTCCACACTGCCATTGAGCCCCTTCTAACTCAGCGGCTCAGCAGGGCAGACAAGAACTGCCCCTGTGGGTTTCCGAGGCTGTCGATGTTTGGGGGAGTAGTACGCCTCGCTTTTCTCCACATGTGTGGCTCGTGGTTACCAGCTGCTGATGACCCTGTGGAGTAGCCACCCAACGCATATCCCACTACGGCAGTAGGGGTTCACAAGTTTAGACAATCCCTTCTGCTCGGTCAGAGTCAAATCACTGCTAAGCTCTCTCACATTCGGTACCCATTTATAAAGAATTAAGGTCCAGGGTGCATCAAGTGATCCATCTGTAGTCAGCCTGTCCCCAGGAAAGCTCTCAAGAGCCCTGGCCAAGGATGCAGAAAGCCTCATCTCGCCTCTCTCCCGACACTTGGCCGACTTGCCTCACGGGAATCTTCGGAAGGAGAGAAGGAAGCCCTTTGGAAACACTTGGGTGCTGGCAAAGCGGTTAAGAGTGCAGTTCCACATGGGGAGCAGAGCCATGCACAGCAACGGAGCTGAGGCTCATTGCAAAGAGCAGTGTGTAGTCATTGACAGAGAGTGCGTTTATTTCAGGCTGTTGGAATGTGTCCGAGGCAGGTACCGCAATGATATCTCTTGAAAAGATTTAAAATTAAAGAATAGAAAAAAAACAAAACTAAAAACATGCCACACCAGTGTTTTGTGCCACTAGACATCATTCTGGGTTTTGTTTGTTTGTTTGTTTGGGCTCATCCCTTACCGCAGTAGACAACAAAAACACCCCTCCATGATGTCCAGTGACATGATAGGCAGTCATTTTGATCCTCCAAGTGCTTGAGGTGTGCTTGGCCTTGGTGTGAAACCGAATGAAAGCGAGATGGTTTAACCAAACACGAATGAACTCTTTCCGTCTCCTTGCGAACAAAAGAATTTCAAATTCAAAATTCTCACCAAGGTTAACATCTCTACAGGCAACGTTAGAGGTTTAACAAATCAGGATGCCTGCCACAGAGAAAGACGTGAGCAGCCAACTCTCAATTGCACCTGAGCGTAATCACTAACGGTGATGACTGATCACTCACCACCTCTGCGCCCCCTTCGCCTCGTGCTATTTCCAGTGAGCAGGTTGAACTGAACGATAGCCGATACCATTTCCAGTTCTGTGATTCTAAACCCGCCCGCCCAGATGGAAAGGGATGCAAGGAGGGCCCTGGGAATACTTTTTGCTGGAGTTGCTATGGGACATCGGTGACTGCAGGCGAGGTACACTTGAGTCTGGCTAGACTTAAGACCCAGAGCTTCCATTTGCCTCGGCCAATGTTTAATTCCTTGGTGTTCACAGTGGCATAGTGCGGCCTTCAAGGTCAGCAGTTTGAAACCACCAGCTGCTCCATTGGAGAAAGACAAGGCTTTCTACTCCTGTAAAGAGTTACAGTCGTGGAAACCCACAAGGGCAATTCTACCCTGCCCTATAGGGTTCCCATGATTCGGAATTGGCTCGACATCAGTGAGTGCCAGGTGAGCCCACAGAGTTGAACCCACTACGAGGAAGACGGGCCTGGCCATCTGCCTCTGAGAGGTCACAGCCATTGGGAACCTTATGGAGCAGTTGTGCTCTGGACATGTGGGTCGCCACAAGTTGAAATGAACTTGATGATAGGGTGTGTGTGGTGTGTGTGTGTGTGTGTGTGTGTGTGTGTGGTGTACACCCTTGGCCAGCCAGTGAGGACAGAGGCTGCAGACTTAACTGTAAGGGTTGCGAGTGAGTGAGGCTGAAGGCAGGGCAGCTGGAAGTAGACACGCAGGAGAATTTAAGCATGGTTCACAGAATGAAGGATCGCGTCCTGTTGGGAGCGAAGGGAAGCCTTCAGATGCCCCTTGGCAGGCAGAGGAAGAAGGTAGGTTCTGGCTGAGCGAACTCAGTCTGAGTCACGCCATCTGTAAAGCACCAGGCAGAAAGACTAACCTTATGAGATTCCAAATCCACAGGGAAGCGTTTCCCCATTGCTACCAGGCTAGAATAAAATTTAAGCTAAATCTCACTTCAACAAATGCCATTCACTGAAGTTTTGCGTAACCAATGTTTACTAGGCCTTGTGGAGTGATTGCTTATTGGAATCAAAATGTAATGCAGTAAGATTTTGACGAGAGCATTGTGACAGCCTCCTGGTTTGCTGTCTCTCTCCGGATACCTCTCCAGTCTCCTCATACGTGAGCACACATGCTGTTGTCACTGGTAATCTGCAAGAGAAAATCACCTGGTTAATTCTAAAATATTATTTTTGATATCATAATATTATATACGCAGGCATCTCAGCTTTGCCCCGCAGAGGAGAGCAGAGGGCCCAGCATTCCGATGGCTTTGGATGGACGTACACTGGCTATGTTTGTGAAGAGTGAATAAGCCCTGGAAAGATGGAAAAGTGTCTTTGGTCATTAACCCTAGTTTTGTTTCCCTGCTTCTGATAGGATGAGTTCAGCTGGGAAATATGGGAGGGAACAGATTGGAGAGAAGGGCCATTCCGTCCAGACGCACGGGACCGACCCGGATAGTCTGCAGATGCTGTTAGGCTGCCTCATCTTTGCTGTCACTGCCAATCCTTAGCTAATGGGAGCTTGGGTTTTCCAGAGGGCATCATATGCTGATGCTGTGTTGCCAACCTGTGTAATTTCTGATCTTTTCATGATCAAAGGTGAGCGCCTCCATCTCTGCCTAACACCCCCGTTCCGAGACTGGTAATAATGATGATGATTTTTTCCCATCCCTCGGGTTTAAACGATCTCTCTTCTGTTAGGAAGCCTGCCCACTGGCAGGGAGTTAAACTCAGAACTCCTGCCCTCTGAAGCATTTCCCTGACAGCAGCTAGAAGCCTGCAGGTGTGTGTGTCTCAGCAAGCTGGGAGACGGGCAAGGAGACCCACGAATGGGCGGGAGGGGGAGGTAAAAGGCCTTAGGAACTGAAGGGAAAGGAGTTGACAGGGTGCTGAAGTCCAGGAAGCTACACTGTACAGGGACTAAGAAAGCGGAGATGGTGAAAAAGCAATGTGCCGAGAAAATGGAGGGGCTGAGAGACGCCGAGGAGGTGAGAATGGCGTGGCTGGTGTGAATTACGGGGTTAGGAGATGAAGCACAAATGGCGTGGTTTCCTCTCTAACTTCAGGGGGAATCGATGACCAGGAGAAACCCTGAGCTGATTCCCATGGGTGAGGGTCAGACACATCACCGTAACTAACTCTCCGACCTTTTTACAGTTCCCACAACAGCCAGTTCTCCCGCACACTCTCTACTTCTTCTCTGTGTTTGATAGCTCATTCCAGGGGATTATCACGGGAAACCACAGGCCTGTAGTTTGTGAAGGAACAGGGTACAACTCGGGGTCAAGAGCGGCAGGCTAACATTCAAGAAGCAAGCGGAGTCTTCCGTCCTTCACAGCAGACAGGCCTGCCCTTGGCCTTGCCACCTGCTGCCATTGCCCCTGTCCCTGGACCCCTTCGAGACCCTTCATCATTTTCAGAGTTACAGCTTTTAGGGGGGTCCCTGCTTCCTCTCTGTCTGCTGCTTACTGTCTGCTTAACCTCTGTGGGACTGACTGCTAATGTCTACAAACAGCATAAATTTCAAGGTATGGTTCTCCCCTTGCAATAATGAGCGGACCAACCCCTCTCGGTAAGCCTCAGACACTTCATTTACATAGTAGGCACTCCCCCTAATGAAATACACTGACAGTCAGTTCTGACTCACAGTGACTCTCTAGGTCACAGGAGAACTGCTTTGGGTTTCTGAGGCTGCACATCTTTGTGGGAGCAGAGAGCCTCATCTTTCAACTGCCCAGCACCTGGTGTTTCCAACTGCTGACCCTGCAGGTCTATTACAGCAGCCCTGGGCGTCTCTAGTGGGTTGCTGGACTACCATGCAGGTTATTTGCATAATCGATCGACCCATCCCTACGAGGCCTGTACCAATGACAGGACAGACACAACTTAGGGCTAGACCCAGAATATCAACCCGAGCTGTGTGCAATGTACCCAGGAACTTCAGGTCAGCATGAACAAAAGTAACCGGACCTATGAGTCAGAAGTCCAAACTCACTGCCATCCAGTCCATGCTGACTCCCAAGAGAAGAGTTAAGGGTCTGGGGAAGGAAGGAGGGGAGCCTCCGGATCCAAAGCAAATGGCCGCACAAAGGAACGCATTTCACCACACCTGGCGACAAGCTATGCAGAGCGTGGCCCTTACTAACCCGTTAGTATCCATTGGTTTTGGCTTCCTGTGGGCATTCATTTCTAGCCCGAGGGCAGGTGTCTGTCTTGCCAAAGTTTCTGATGATCGGATGTTAGTTGCTGCTAGATCCACTCCTATCATAGTAACCTCACAGTAGGGTGGAACTGCTGTGATCCACAGAACGTTCATTGGCTGAGTTCTTGGAAGTCGTTCACCAGGCCTTTCCCCCTAGTCTTTCTGATTCCACAAGCTCCTCTGGAACCTGTTCAAGCGATGAGCCCAGCAGGGTGGAAGGAACCATGTCAGGGAGCAGTGTCAGATGGAGAAGAAAAGAATCGTGGGGGAAGTAAGTTGGGGAGCAAAAGCACACGGGTGCCGGGTGACGGAGAGAAAGATCTGCAGGGAAGAAGGAATTGTACTTCGCTTTACTCGGTCCTGCTCCTTCATAGGAATGCCATACACAAGCCCAAGTGAAAAATAAAATGTGTGTGTGTGTGTGTGTGTGTGTGTGTGTGAGAGAGAGGTATCACTGAGATAGAGGAGGGGAAAGGCAACTGCCTTCCTCATCTTATTTGTTCTTCTCAAATCATCCACTTTAACTCTGGTTAAAAGTATATTTGGGGGACCAAAATTTTTTGATTGATTTATTTGGTCTGAATTTTTTAAGACTGTACGAAAGTGGCACATTGCACAGGAAAATGCACACACTTGCTAAACGGATTTAAAATGACATTTATGGAATAATTACGGGTGCCATTTCAGCCTTTTAAAGAGAAGCATATAATTGAAATGATAGATAGATGTAATATTTGTAAACAGTATGATAGTTACGGATATTGTAATACTCCCTCTCTTTCTGCGGTGTGGGATTTCTTCCTTATTGGGCTCCTTAAAATGAATCTTTTTTTTTCTCCCCTTAAAATTGTCCTTTCTAGAAAGTAATTTGCCACAATACAGAGGAAAAATTACTTGGTAATTAATCCAGCCTAACAGTTATCCACCACACATGCAGAAATCAGACAATTAAAAAAAGGATTTAAAAATAAACAAGCAAACAAAAAAAAGAGCACATCTAAAACTCGGAAAGATAATTTGGTGTTCTGAGTAGATTGTAGCATTTGGGGCATAACGGATAACTGGGAGCATGGTTATCCTACCTGCAGTGCAGTGGCAGTCTTGGAGGGAGGAGTCATTGCCTGCTGGAAGTAGCCAGAGGTATGATTTGGAGGTAATACACAAGATCAAGGCACTGGGCTCCCCTTTCCTGGTTGAGTCAGCATGGCTGCTTTCCTGTGCTGAGTTCACTTTGCTTTGTATACACTTTGAATGTAAGCACATCTCCTGCCCATTTAGCTACATCCTGTGGTCTGCAGTTCTTCCCATCCTGTAAAGAGAGGCCGGCTTATCACTCAGGCTTGCAATTCCACCATCAAGGCCAGACATCCTTGGAACCACCAGAGACAGCCTCCAAGTGGCCTTGACAACTATGTAAAGATGGTGGTGGGTGGGGGGGAGGGGTTGGGGAGGGAGAGAGAGAGAAACCTGAGAGTCAATGAAGTCTGTCTGTAGGACTCTCACAGGAGGGCATGAATCATCAAAGAGGTTCCAGAGTTACAACCAAGAAGTATTTATGGCGATCAGTGGTGCAAAGGGCAATAATACAAACACAATAAAGGAGAGAAAGGAAGGCACGGGGAGAGAAAGGAGGCCTACCATTAAATGAATGGGGAGATACACTAAATGATTATGCTCAAATGACTGAGCTATTGATGGCAAAATGGTTGAGCTTCTGAACTGCTTTTTAGAAGTGCCCTTTAAGAAGATAAATAAGGATAATTAAGCAGTAATGAAGACCTGTTTCATTAAAAAGAAGAAGAAAAAGAAGAAGAAGAAAACAAATCGAGAGGCCCGGGATGATGTTAGCCGGTGTTAATGGAAGCAGTAATGAATCCATCAAACTACGGAAATGGCATTTTCGTTTGGAAAGCAGAGAGAGAGGTGAGCAGCTAGACAGAGACACGCTGGAGTTAAGGAAGTATCTCCCATTCTGAAGCGCCCAGAGGAAACACAGTGCATCAAGTAGAATCCAAAGATTCGGTTTAATCACCGATGTTAGCCAGTTGGCTGAGACTCCTGCTTGTCTTAGGCATCAAGGAGAAGCCACACGGAGCTTGATTTCTTCCTCTCGCCCCAGCGATGCCTCCGGTTGACCGTTCGCACGTGTGGTAAACTATCTGGTTAGGGAAGGCGTTGAAGCAAATGGCTGTGTGAGTATTTCATAAAATGAGAGCCCCAGAGGAGTTAAGTTCGTTTAGGATCAGTGTTCATCCCGCTCCAAGCACAGGGCCCTCCCATATAAGCCCAAACCACAGTCACTTCCGTTGAGTTGATTCTGACCTACAGGCTAGGGCGCAACTGCGCCTGTGGATTTCTGGGGCTGTAACATTTTACCCAAGTAAAAGCTTTGACATTCCCCCATGGAGAAGCTAGTAGTTTCCATCTGCTGACCTTGACTCCGCCAGCCTAATTTATAACCCCCTTAAGCCAAGAGGCCTCCTGGACCCGCCCACAGGAAGTACCTGATAGCCATTAAAACAACTACAAAGAAGTGAATTAGGAAAACTGCATTTGCTACCAAATAATAGAACATTTGAGGGGCTGAATATGAACATCCAGGAGATATGAGAGCCATAGGCAACAAACAGCAGAGGTGGATAAAGCTTACCATTGTAGACCAACTTAATTGATTTTTTTAATTGGAAAAATGGACCAAAACAAAAATATGAACTAAATACATTGCTATTTCCAAATACATGCAGAGATTAATGGAAGAATTGATTCCAGGTCTCCTGAAAATCTAGTTTAGGAAATGAATTTGAATTGACTTAGATATGTCAAATTGATTGAAAACTGCCTGAAGGAGTGAAAGTGCAATGATAAATGGCGACGCATTGAGTCTAGAGGGGGCTGGGAGTGCGTTCACTGTGGTCTTCCTTCACAGCTCCATTAATTATCTGGGAAGGGGTGTAAGCGGCACATTCATTACATTGGTAGATGAAGCTAAATAGGGAGGCGGTTTCCAGCACTGGGTGGGGCAGAAGACAACACAAAAGGAAGAAGCCTGCTCCAGGAACAGAATGACTGTAATAATTTTGTTAAAATCAGCTCCTGCTTCCGCTGAGCTTGCTGGGCACAAAGCACATTACGAGCCATGGTCGGGATTAAAAGATGAGGTAAACGGTCTCTGCAGACAGAGAATGCAAACCACTAAGGATCCCTCCCGGGAGGATGGAGGAAGTGCTGTGGAGAGATTGCGTTCTAAAGAGAGCAGTCAGGCCTGCATGTTCACCTGCAAAGAAGCAATTGGAGCAAGAAGCAATCCGGCCAAGTAACGAGGCTTAGATCAAGGGAGAAGCCAAGTGCTCCTGGAACGCAACTCACACGAGTGGCATTTTCTCTCCGGCACCCAGGGAGCTGCAGATACTGGGTCGGGACGTTGGACCCTGGTGAAGCTCTGTCACCTCTCAGTGGGACCTGTCTCCCCTCCCCCTCTCCCTCCACCCTTGTGGTAAGCTAAACAGGAGCCCTGGTGGCATAGGGGTTACGTGTCGGCCTGCCATCTGCAAGATCAGCAGTTCAAAACCACCAGCTGCTCCTTGGGAGAAAGATGGGGCTTTCTGCTCCAGTAAAGAGTTACCCACCTCACAAACCCACAGGGGCAGTTCTACTCTGTCTTTTAAGGTTGCTATGAGTTGTCATCGACTGAATGACAGTGAGTGGGGATTTTTGTTTGTTTGGTATGCCAAAGTACTAGATAATGTTCCTAACTTCGTTTTTCTACATTACTTGGAGGAATACATCAATGGAAGCCGATAGAATTATGTAGTAAAGTATCGCATATAAGGATGCTCATTCAAGTATTATAATATGCGCAAATGGCAGCAAATTGATGTCTAATACCAAAAGCCTATTACTGTTGAGTATATTCTGACTCATAGCAACCTTCTTGGACTGAGGAGACCTTCCCCATCGGGTCTCCAGGGCTGTAACTCTTGACGGAAGCTGATTGCTGTCTTTCTCCCATGGAGCGCCTGGTGGGTTCCATCTGCAGCCCCTGCTTAGGTGCCATTGAGTCAGCATGGAGCCACGGGGACCTTATACACAGCATAATGGAACACGGTCCTGAGCCCATTGATGGTCAGTCTATCTCCTTGAGGGCCTTCCTCATTTTTGCCACCCCTCCACTTCACCAAACATGATGTTCTCCAGGGACTGGTCTCCTGACAATGTGGCCAAAGTGTGTGAGACCAAGTCTTGTCATCTTGCTTCTAAGGAACACTCTGGCCATACTTCTTCCAATATGGACCTGTTGGTCCTTTGAATAGTCTATGGTACTTAACTATTCTTCTCTTTCAGTACAGTGCAAATGCATCTATTCTGTGGTCTCCCTGATTCAGTGTCCATCTTTCACATACATGTGATGCACCGGAGAATACCATGGCTTGGGTTAGGTGCACCTTCGTCCTTGAAGAAACATCCTTGCTCTTCAACACTCTAAAGAGGTCTGTGCAGCAGATTTACCGACTGCAACGTGTCCTTTGTTCCACTGACCGCTGCTTCCATGAGCATTGATGTGGATCCAAGCAAGATAAAATTCTTGATGACGTCAATCATTTCTCCATCTACCATGATGTTACCTATCGGTCCTTCCCTGTTGTGAGGATGTTGGTCTTCCTTACAATGAGTCATCATCCACCCTGACGGCTACAAATCCTTGGTCTTCATCAGCAAAAGCTTCAAGTCCTCCTCACTTATCAAAGGTTGTTCATACTGAAGGTTGCAAATCTCCTGCTGCACTCTTCTTCATACGAGCCAGCCTCTCTGGCGATTTGCTCATATTGAACAAGGACGGTGAGAGGATACAACCCCAACGTGCACCTTTCCTGATTTTAAAGCATGTAGTGGTTCCTTGTTCTCAGCGTACAACTCCCTCTTGAGCTGTGCACAGGTTCTGAGAAAGCACAAGGAAGCCTTCCAGAATTCCCATTCTTCTCAAGGTTATCCACAGTGGATTATGGTCCACACAGTGGGGTTCTCATGCATAGTCAATGAAACACAAGGAAACATCTTTCTGGTACTCTCTGCTTTGAGCCAAGATCCGTCTGACGCACAATGCTATCCCTTGTTTCCCCATCCTCTTCTGAATCCGGCCTGAACTTCTGGAAGTTCCTTTTCAGTGTGCTGCTGTGACCATTGTTGGATTATCTTAAGTAAAATTTTACTTGTGTGCGATATTCATGACATTGTTCTACAGTTGAAGCATTCTGTCAGCCGACTTCCAGACACAGTTGGCTGCTTCTGCAGCGGGGCGGGGTGGAGGAGGAGACGTACCTGGCAGACCGAGGCGAAAGGTCAGCATGGCTTGGTTCCCACATGGAACCGTATGTCCATATCACACCTTAAAGAAGCTGAAGAGAAAGACTTACAATTTCTTCCCTGCACACACAAAAAGGAACCTGTTCCTAAATCAAATGGAATTAATTAAGGGCTGTGAAGCCCTCTTATAATATTCCAAATAAGACACCACCTGCCCTCCCCGGACTTGCAGGAGGGCTTGGGCTCAGGGTGTTACATGTTGAAGATCTTTGCACCAATCAGCCCTGCTATGTATTCGACCTATTGGCCCTGGACAAAGCAGTAGACCTGGGTTTGACAGCGATGTAGAAGTGGAGAATGAGTTTATAGAATCCACTGAAGAGTGGAGATGCGCCCTAGGATTGGACAAATTGATCTCGTGGTTCCAGAGTTAGCAGAAAAGCGCTTTAACCACTTAATCACCAGTGCTCCTTGATGTCTTAATAGCTGGGGGGCATTGAAGTAAAATTGACCGTCTCTCCTTGACAGGGTCTTCTCCAGCTACTAATGGATGTTTTTAAAGCTATGGAACAGAAAACAAAATCTATATTTTAATATGAGGTTAAAACAAAAACGCTAGGTTGAAACTTGGTCATAGATGGCTATTCAAAGCAAAAAACAAGCTGGTATATATATGATGGCTTTTTTGATGAAAGTTTGCACAACAAAATAAGTTCCTGTTTGCAAACGTAGCACAGATTGCCTTTTCGGGAAGGGAAGAACTACTAGGAAATGTGTTTGTTGAGCTGACCAAATGATTCATTTAGAGGGTTGATTTTAAATAAATATTTAAGGTCACTAAATATTTTAATTTGTGGTTCAACATGTGTTTTGATGAGCCAGTAATATAGTTACTGAGGTAAAGTGTAACAATTTAGCCATGTGGTCATTTTCTTTAAAGAGCAAACAAGCAAAACACAAATCATTCAATGACATCAGTGACATTGAGCACAATGTGTCAGCATTTTCTTTGTGTGTTCTTCTGCATGTACCCTTTCCCGTATTCTAGCTTCCCTACCCCTCGGCATCTCATTGTTGCATTTGATCTTTTGGCTTCATCCTGGGGCTTTTACAGTAGTGCAGTGATTTAACAGGTAATAGGTTTATTTTATTTTGTGTACCACTCCGCTATTTCGCTAAAAGGTGATCTCAGGGCAGAGGCTCACTTCTAGGTTTACAGAGGGTCTCAGAAGTCCTCTGTTCTGTACTGTTTCTCCCCCTCTCTCTGTGGATATCCATATATATGTGTATATATATATGTGTATATATATGTATGTGTATATATATATATGTATAATTTGAGTTTTGTTATAATTTTTCCTTCCAGTCTGTTCTTGCCCATCTATTGTGGCCCCTATCAGAATGGTCAGTAGTGGCTGGGCACTCCCTAGCTCTTCTGGTCCTTGGGTAGATGAGGTTTTATTGACTTATTTCTTCTCAGAGCCTTTGGTTAGCTTCTTATTCTTTTGTTTCGGGCAACTAGAGACCAGTAGTTTGGCTGCACGTGGCTGCTCACAAGCTTTTATGATCCCAGGCTCTACTCACTCCCTGGTGTATTTAGGAAGAAAATGTAACGATGGTTGGCTTTTCATGAAGATGAGGGATACTAGAAAAATGTGTGTAATGAGTCCGACCAAGTTATTTACTCAGAGTGTTTATTCCTGTCTCTCTGTTTTTTATTTGCATTTTAATGTGTGCTTTGATGAGCCTCTAATAAACTTACTTAGGTAAAGTGTACTGATTTCACTATATGGCCATTTTCGTTAAAAAATAATAAAACCACCTAATTATTGAGGGATATCAGTCAACCCTAAAGATAAATGCACACAGTAAGCACACCTAGAATATCAAATAGAAATCCAGATCTTGGATTTGTAAAGATGAGGATATATATACTCTGAACACATTGATAAAGGAGTTACAGGCCACACACAGATATTAAACACACCCCCCTCAGGTTTGATTGAAAGCCACTAAAGGGATTAGTTTATAAATGTCAAAATATAAGATAGGCAGCCAGATTAGTTTTGTTCAACAGGGCTGAGAGGACTGACTGAAAAAGACACTTCCAAAGGAAGTTGAGGACGGACCAACACAGCTGGAGTTCACCGGCCAGTCCTAACACACCTCCCTGAAGCGGTCTCGGACCCTTGATATGGTTCTCTCCTCTCAATCTCTCTCTTTCTCAAGTTGCCCTTCCCTCTAATTCCTTCACTTTCTGCTCCTGGCCTTCGTCTGAGCTGTTTTGCTGCTTATGCTTCATCAGGATACACATCTTTCCATATTCTTTATCAAAGTACTTGTGAACATTTGCAAGCATATGCAGAAACAAAGGAAGAATGCTGCACAGATTCCCTCATCGCCCATGACTCGGGTTCTGTGACTGTCATGAATTTGTTACAACACTTACTTCATCGATCACCCCACCTTACTGTGTCTCGATGCAAACCCCAGACAGTGTGTCATTCACCCCTCTTTGTTTACTGAATGATATGGAGTGTTCTCAGAGAACCACAGTGTGCTGCTCAGAACTATCAAAACTTGTTGTCATCCAGTGCAGGATGGAATTCTCTCTCTCTCTCGCTCTTATACACACGGCTTCCCTCAATCACACACACACACACACACACACACACTCACATGGCTTCCCTCCATCAGGACCCAAAGCCTACATCTTACATTGGCTGTGTCTCTCAAATCACTTTACTCTCAATCCCCGCTTCCTCGCCTCCGTTCCCCAAGCCTCACTGACATATTGAAGATCATATGTTTTAAGTGACCTGGAAAAGTAGTCCTAGAGGAAGTACTCTTTCAGGGGAAACTGGAATACAGGTGTCCTCTTCTTTCAAAAGTTCCATATATGACACTTTGCCTTTATGCAAGACCTACTTATTTTCTGCCACTGAAGGAAATGCGAGGAGAAACCAGGTAAAACGGGAGCCAGGTGATCAGTGTTTGTTTTTTCACGAGGGGTTGAAGAGGCAGCTCTGAGAACGGCATGGCCAACTCCTCCGGGACCTGAGCTCTGCGTCTCGGCCCCGAGTCATCGCAGCTCTGAGCACTGTGTGGTAGTGGTCTTTCAGGTTTTACGTGTTATCTGGTCCGGTTGAGTAAGTTACTCTGTGGGTCTTTTTTCCCTATGTAAATTAATGATACTTCCTTCTTCCCTTTCTGCCATTTCAGTTTCCAGAAGTTTTCATAGGAACGTATAGATTTGGAAAGTGGGGGAGGAGGGGACCAGGCACATGGCTGACGGCAGTGCCTTCTCTCCTTCTACCTTCTGTAGGCTCTGCATAAGGTTTTCAGTGGCTGCTTCCTCCAAGTGGGAAGCCGAGACCTCCTGCCTTGTCCGTTCTCAGTGGAAGTTCTGCTGAAACCTGCTCACTTTGGGTGAGCCAGCTCGCATTTGACGTACCTGTGACTTTGCCTTACATACTGGGACGTATTGTCAGGAGGGACTGGTCCCCTGGAGGAGGACATCATGCTTGAGAAAGGCCCTCAAAAGATGGATCGACACAGGAGCTGCAGCACTGGGCTCAAGCGGGGGACAGCAGTGAGGATGGCGCAGTGTTTTGTTCTGATGTGCATTGGATCACTTATGGGTCAGAACCCACTCACTCGGCCTCTATTAACAACCATCTGCAGAAAACACTTCTAAAATATTTAAGAAGGTTCTCCCAGTCTTGGTCATAAACATTTGAAAAGAGACACCACAGGCTCCTTAAATAAGCCAGCTCCTTAAATAAGCCACACATTGAACAGACTTTTTTTTTTTCTTCTCAATGTCTAAACTAACCCATATCTTGGAGAAAGGCCGGTCTTTCCATTCCTGTAAAGTTACCATCTTGGGAATCCCCAGGAGCTGTTCCACCTTGTCGTATATGGTCATTGTGAGTTGACATCAATTCCGTGGTAGTGAGCTTGCTCTCGTTTTTCACCCTGGTATCTGTATCCTTATCCCATAAGTCAGGCCTTTCTCTCTTGACCTGACTTCAGTAAAACCAAGAGGTCAGTTATAGACCTGTTAGTTAGTTATAGAATGAATTCCATGTATGCCCTCAACTCTTTTCTGTGTTTGTTATGGTAATGGATCTATTGTTTCACACATTTAAGGAAATGCTCATATGGGCACAGTAAATAGAGCAAAGACTGGTGGATTCAAATCTCATAGTGATCTGATCTTGAACATGCGTATTAGAGCGTACATACTGAGCACCAAGTTTGCAGGAGGCTATAACTGTGAAAACCCAAATTCCATTTTTTTGAGTCTTCACATGGATTTACCCTCCACTGAATTCCTTCTGACTATTAACCAGGGATGGGAGCAGCCTGGCCCTCAGGTAGAGTGCATTGGAAAGTGGATCACCACCACCGTCCCACTAACCAGCAGGCTCCCTTCAGGCTCTGCCTGGGTGTGTTCTTGACAGAGATCATTAGATTGGGGTTTCAAAGTCTTGAGTCTTGCCCTGACTACCGTGGACTTAAGGTCGGGACCAATCTCATAAGCTCTTCTCTAACATAACATGTCTCGATCATGGTCCCGTTCCAGCTTCTGTGGTCCCGCCTAGAACTGTGATCTGCCACCACAATGCTATTGTGGCAGTGTCCTTTGCCCTTTAGGGCCTTTTAAAGTCTGTAGCAAACCCTTGGACGCCATTATGACCTCTTGACTTCGTCTTTGTCCTGTTTGAGAATTATTAAATTGATCTCCTTAAATTACACTTGAGATTTGGGGTCTCTTTTGTACCCTAAAACACAAGTCACCTTGATCCTCATTTTCCACATCTGTAAGATTAAGATAATAAGACTACCTACTTCGTAGAGCTGTTGTTAAGATTCACACAAACTCCTCCCTGGGGGAGGGACAGCAGGGAAGAAGGTTGGGGGGGACGTCGGACATTGTAACATGACAAAATAATAATGATTTATGAATGATGAAGGGTTCATGAGGTGGGGGGGAGTGGGGAGGGAGAGGAAAGATGAGCAGCAGATATTAAGGGCTCAAGTAGAAAGCAAATGTTTTGAGAATGATGATGGCAACAAATGTACATATGTTCTTGACACAATGGGTGTATGTATGGATTGTGATAAGAATTGTATGAGCCACCAATAAAATGATTTTTTAAAAATTCACACAAACATATGACGTAGACTACCGCCTATGATGAGAAGCACGTTCATGAGTCTGAGACATTTTTGTTACGATAACATGAGCTTGTTAAAACTGAAGAGTGAAAATATCAACCTCGGCCTATAGATAGGCAACCCTTAATTTCTGTTGACTATTTTTAAAGCGCATAGTATGTCAATAAAAGTAAAGAGGGGATATTCTTGTGCACTTGCATGCCAAGTCTTATTTTACAATGATTTAAAACAATCCCGGATAATGACTTTTCTAAAAGATAAGAAAAGTTTGAAATGTCAGGATGATCAGTATTTCCAGTGAAGCCATCTGGGAATGCCGTTGAAAGAACGGCCGTTATGAGAGCTTGCTTCATGTCTCTGATTTGGGCGAATAATGTTTATTAAACTTGCATATTTAGAGAGGGACGTGAACAAGAAACTATTTAAAAAGCCATGTATGAATGCCAGCAAATGTTTCAAAGAACAAATGTAAGCTTGTTTGAACAATTCTCTATAAACTCCCTCCCCCACTCGCCAACCCCCCTCCAAAGCAGTCATTACAGCTTCAGAGCTCAGACTGAGCCGAAAAGACAGAATGTGAAAAGGTTAGAAAAGAGACCATTTTGTCCAGACAGTTCTGGGTGATGCTAGAAGCTTCCAAGATGTGGGCTTAGCAGGAGCGAGCTAGCCCTTCCAAAGGGCCTTCACAACCTCCGGCTTCCAGGCCTCTGATGGTGGCCACTTGGCCAGTGGATGGCCTCCAGTCGTCCAGTAAGCAGTCCAGTGTCCTTGGAGCGCTGAAGCCAGAGAAGTGGAGAGACCCCTTCCTTCAGTCACACGGGGAGTTGAGAGCCCCAGGTCCGTGTGCTTTCCTCCTGGGCCAGCATGCGAACCATCATGCTGCGCAGAGATGCTAACAGGGGTTAAGTAAAACAGATTAGACTGAAAAAGTCGCAGAAGCACTGGGGTAGGGGTATGAAACAGGCGTGCCTCCTGCGAGACTTCCCAACTCCTTCCTTATGTAAAAAGCAAGAACTGCCCGGCAGCCATATCTGAAGTGCGTGTGACCATGGAACCCATTTCGTTTTCATAGCACACACCTGTCCTTACTTCCGTCGGGACGTAAAACAAGGACTGAGAGAGCAACGAGGAGCGTGAGCTAGACTATGCAGGATGGCCATTGCTCCATCGAGCTAGTAGCGGCACCCGTAGGCAGGGAAGGAAAGGTAACAATGGATTCAAGTGCTTATGTAGTGTGGGCAGAGCCAAAGTGGGATGGACGTGTTGTGTTAGCTATTTTTAATTCCTTGAATCTTATAAAAGAAGAGATGATTTTCTCTTCTGGCTACTCCGCTTGTCCCGCGGCCTCTTCCCTGGCCTACACAAAGTTTGCTATTTCTAGAACCGAGTTAATCCATTGTTGTTTGCTAGGCATCTTATTGATCGCCTATGTTATTAATATTCACTTTTGGCTGCCAGATGAGCTCTAATGAACCATTTACGTGTATTTTTAGCACATTTAGAAAGTTGGAATGTATTATCCAGATTGCAATCTGCTGGGCAGGAATCTACACGGAATGAAAAAGCTTTCTTCACCACACCCCCGCCCCTCCACTTTTTTTCCTTCTTCCTCAACTTTAACTGTGCAGAAACAAAAGAGGCCCCCAACTTGTAAGGATGCTGTCCGCTAGTTTTTTTTTTGTATTGTGCATGGGGCTGGACCTCAGGTCACATGGTTTAATAAAAGCAATGGCCATCAGTTAACCTACTTGACATTTTGTTTGATTCACATTATTTGAAAAAAACAGATTCGCAATAATCAAAGGGAAGCAATTTTGTTCCAAGCATCATTATGTAGATTTCCCAACGTTTTCCAGTAGATGTTCCCCTCTCCGGCGCAGACTCAGTTTGTAGAACTAAGAGCTTCCATTCGGTCAACCTGAGACAACGGAGGTGGCAGAGTCAAGGGGTCTGCCAGAAAGAAGCGTGTCAGGGGACGGCTGCACCCAGGGCCGGCACCGAGGCCGCAGCGCAGGTCACACATTGAGCACCCATATTGTTGATGACATCACACGTCAAGCTCGTTATTCTTTCACTGACCACATCCCAGCGCTCCATGAAATGACAGCTGTGCCGTCCCTGCTTTCCCCGCTGCAAACTGGTCTCCAAGGCTCTCAAAGTCAAGTTGTCGCCCCAGTTTCTTCTCTTTCTACACGCTGCAGAGCAAGAGCACACCCCGTCTGCCTTGACCCCTGGAGACTCTCAAATACAAAAGTATTCATTTTAACTTCCTGAGTGATCTCACACAGCTGGCGATGGGAATTTCAATGGTTGTGACAGAATTTGCTAAGTGGCATCCTTCCAAGAGGTGTCCAGGTCATGCTTCCTACCTGCCAAACCTGAGATTCACCTCTGGGTTGCACCAAGAATTCTGGAGCCAGAGGCTTGCACCTCAACTCTACCACTCCCCCAGGGCCTCTGGAAGGAGGTTACTTAGCCTTCAGTTCCTCCCCCCCCCCTCCATTCCCACCTCTCTCAGAAGAGTGGGACAATGGGACATGATAGTCCTACAGCATAAGGGACCCAGTACCTAGCCAAGTGCTAATAAGTGTTTGCTCTCTGGTGGGGCTGCTGGTGGAGGTGGATCTGATAGAGAAGCAGGTGGAAGATGGAGCAGAGGCCACATCACATTGGGTAGAAGCAACGGGTGAGCGGTACCAAAGTCAAGAGGAATTTGTTGTTGTTGTTGTGTGCCATCGAGTCTGTCCTGACCCTCAGTGACCCTGTGCACATCAGACGGAACACTGCTGGGGCCTGTGCCGTCCTCACAATTGTTCCTGTGCCTGAGCCCATCCTTGCAGCCACTGTGTCTGTCCACCTTGTTGAGGGCCTGCCTCTTTCTCGATGACCCCTCCACTTCACCGAGCATGATGTCCTTCTCCAGTTAGGACTTTAGGAACGTTAAATTGGCCAAAAGAAGACGAAAGGAAGGTCGATAAATGACTTTGCGACTAACCAGATTTTAGACCTAGGTCAAATTACTTAGCTGTTTTGAACATCAATTTTCTCATCTTCTTAGCTGGGAATAATAGTGTTACCATTACAGGGTCGTATAAAGAGAGGCTGATGTGTCTGAAATGTCTGCCCCGGGCGTATATCAAGCCCCCACTGAATGGTAGCATTTAATCCTATGTGCAGGTTTATGTTACTAAGACAATTTCAGCAAGTCACTCTTTTCCCTATCCTTGTGATCTGAAGACTCAGTCACAACTGGAATCAGTCTAGCTCAGCAGATGTGGAATGAACATGGATGTCAAGAACCCTGATTTCCTGCTCCCCTTATTTTTAATATTGTTAAATAATTTGGAGCTGGGAGAGTGTTAGTTGTTGTAATTGGTGTTGATGAAGTATAATATATTTGTAGAAAATGACACTTAAGTATGCATCTCAAGATAGTTACAGATTGAACACTCATGAAAGACATATCCTGACCTTGAAAAGGGCGGTGTCAGCCCCAGGAGCCCACCTCCTTTGCCCCCAGTCACTTAAGCCACACCCTCACCCTAAGAATAACCACTAATTTTACTTCTCAAAACAAACACCGATTGCCGTTGTTTTTTAACGTGAATTGGGTGAAGGTTTACAGAGCAGATCATCAGTCTCACATCCACCTGCCCCTTTGTAATTTATGTAAGTCAAACCATAAAACCTCCTTTTTTATCTGATTCCTTTATTTTATCATGTTATTGAGGGCTCTTAGAATGCTTATTACAATCCATACATCAATTGTATCAAGTATGTGTGTACATATGTTGCCATCATTCTTTTCTACAGTTACTTTCTATTGAGCCCTTGGTATCAGCTCCTCTTTTCCCCACCCCTCCCTCCCTTATCTCATTTCTATTATTCAGTATTGTTTGTGGAATTTCTTCACTCTCTTGTGTGTGGCTGTAAGTTATTCATTCTTATTGTTGTATATCATTCTATGTGTGACTAGACCACAATCACACAGCCATTCTCGTGTTTGTAGCTATATGGGTGGTCCCAGGTGCTCGTTACAATGACCAAGGGGGCTATGAACGTTCTAGAACCATGTCGTTAGGCAGCCCTTTTGGGCTCATATTCAGGGAAGGCATGTTTGAGTCTTCAGGTATGTAAACATGTAGCTTTGGTTGGCACAGCCAAGCAGTTTCACAACTTTGTTGTACCTGCCCAGTGTTTCTCAAAGTGAAAGATGAGTTAGAAAATGAGACTGTCTCTCTCCGTATGACCATGGCTGTGAAACTGATTAGTACAAGTATTTCTGGGACCACAGAGACACATGCTTGAGAAGGAAAGCAGTCTTGGAATTTCCCTCCTGGATGTATACATGCAGAAAGTAATTCCTATGGCTAATTATGGAGGGAAGGCCGAAAGTTGAACCTCACACACCTCTCCAAGCCGTCCGTCTTCCAACCGAAGATTCAAGTTGGACAGTCGGAGCCTGGCTTTTTAACGTGAAATCGATGGTATTCTGTGCAATTATAATGAGTTGATGTTTTATCTTCCGTTTCACAGGTTTAGAATTTATTCTACATGCATTACCCGCTTATCATCTAAAATGTAACCAGAGAACCCCTTTCCCGCCTCAGTCCCCAAGTGAAACTGTTTCACATGATCCAGCCACCTCATTCAATGGCATTTCCTCAGTGTGCCGTCTCACAAGTGCGCCGCTCAGGTGCTGTCACTTTGCCACTACATAGAATTCGTGATCAAGAACTCTCCGTACTGTTATCTGACCCACAGTGTGGTTTCTCCATCTACTATATATTGTATACCAAGATCTAATCTCAGATATGAGCTCCTGGTAAGAATGAAGGCCGCATCCTTGATGACTTCCAACAGTGATGCCTTCCTATGACCTCATTGACTTCTAAAGTCTGTGGCGTGCTCTTTCTATGGACTCAAAGCCAGTCTTTTTATGTGGTGACTTTAGAGACAAAAATGGCAAGATTAAAACCAAACTAGCAGACACAGACCAAAACAAACAAACAAGCAAACGGATCGCAAGGATCTAGAGAGATAGGGTGCTATCTCTCTTTTTCCTATTAATTTTATTAGAGGGCCCTGGTGGCATAGTGCTTACACACTGGGCTTGCTAACCCCAGAGTCAGCAGTTCAAAACCACCAGTCACTCTTCAGGAGAAAAAGGAGGCTTTCTACTCTCGTAAAGAGTTACAGACTCAGAAACCCACAGGGGCAGTTCTCCTCTGTCCTGTGGGGTCCCAATGAGCCACCATCGACTCCTATGGCAGTGAGTGACAGTTTTATTTTATTGTGTAAGCCATGCTCACTTTTCAAAACCCAGCAAATGAAAATGAGTTAAGTAACTTGTCTGAGGTCACACAATTGTTAAATGGTTAAACTGGGATTTGAAGTTTGGGAGTGTAATTCCCAAACACACATTCCTAACATACAGACCTGTAAATCTCCTGAGCATTATTATCACCTGGCATTCATTTGTTCCCTTTCTCTCCTGCCCCCAGCCTCACCTTCCTTCTGCCTTTTGTTCCTGTTGGTTCAGAGTTTAATTTCTCCATACACATCGGGTCACCAGGAGTCAGGGTTGACTTGAAGCAGCGAGTCTTGAGCTTTCTACACTACAGATTGGAGGGTCGAATGTTTTTCCTTTAAATTTTATTTGTTTTGTTGTTTTTGAGACTATAAATAGAAAACATAGCCCAATGCTGTATTCCTCGCGGTACCATTTAATGAGAGCCAAGCGATGACATGTTTGATGTGGGGCAGCCGCTCGCGCTCACCTTCCTTCCTCATTAACATCAGCTCAGCACCCCCTAAGGTTCCTGTTTAATTTTTTTGGTGTTGCTGTTGTCAATTTGCTCATTTAGAGAGAGTTCTTAAAAAAAAAACATCGTGTACAAGGAAGACCGTGTTTTACAGGTTAGGCTAACATTTTTTGGTTTGAAGACTAGTTCACGGAGTGTTACATACATATTGTTTTTTATATATATGAGACCCCCAAAGAGACCCCAATCTCAAATATAATGTAAGGACAACATTTATTAAGTTTTAAAAGGGACAAAGGCAACACAAGGAAACAGACATACCATCTGGATGGGGGAGGCCATTAGCACAAGGAGTACCAGTTAGATGCTAGTTAAACAACCTCTGGAACAAAGGGAACTGACACAAATTCATGATTGGTGGCAGATTATAAGATCACCGTTACAGGTGGGACAGAAGCGGGAACAGGGCCATCATTGAGACACATACATTATGTTAGATTGAAGGGTTTATAGGATCTGTCCAGGGCCTTCCAACCAAGGCAAGTCAGCGTATGACCATGGGATGCCTGTACTGTCCTCAGTGTGGTGATCCCATCAATGACACACCCAGGAAAGCCCTTCAGAAAGACTGCCCCTCCCTGGGCTGGCAGGGGACCTGTGAAGGTGATCTGCTCTCCAATGCACTCTGCCTAAGGGCAGGATTGTCTACATCCTTAGTTAAGGATCAGGAAGAATTCAATGTTGGCTTAATCCACATAGGGACTCTGGGAATGTATTTTGGGCTGCCATCCATGACCCTTTGCAAGCTGGGGTGCTCAGAATGGAAGCTCTTATACTAGACACACATATTTCAGGGCCTCTAGCTATCTAGCTATCATCTATCGAGCTATTTGATTTAAGGGTTGAAGATTATCTCAGGGCAATCAGTTCAGGGTTCAGGCAACCTTCATAGCGTCAGAGAGTTGAAGGCCATGAGGATTGGAAATTCTGTTTTAGATTTTCTCTCTTGGTGAGAGTGCTTCCATGGGATCTTTGATCAAAATGTTCAGTAACGGTAACCAGGTCCTGTGCACCGCCTTCTTCTTGGAGGCAGTTGTTCATCGAGGCGAGTACGCTCACCATTCTATATTCTCCTTCGCTGCCGCCTTTCCGCCTCTCCTTTGTTGGTGGTGGGTTTGTTTTTTTTTTTTTGCACTTTGTGGTTCAAAGTAAATAGAACCCAATTATTGTGCCTTCGATAACAACTTTAGAAGACATGGTATTAGGCTACCAGCTTCAAGATTAAGGGTTCAAAACCCCCAGCCGCTTAGAGGGAGAAAGATGAGTGCAGAGATCCACTGGGGGACATGTGTCTTTTTGCTTTTCTGCTTTCAGGTCTTTGGGGGATGAACCTAGCATTGAACTACTGGGCCCTGTGGCCGTTCACTCTGCAGTGTTAAGGAACCACCTCCCTGTTCCCACGGCAACGATATCATTTAGCATCCCAGCAGCCGTTAATAAGGGGGCCAGCTGCCCCCATCCTTCACAACATTCACGATTTTCGGTTTTCTTATCGAAGCTATCGGAGTGGGAACGTAACAGTGCTTCAGAGTGCTCCGATCTGCATCTGATGCCTAATGATGCTGAGCGCCTTTGCGTATGCTTGGTGGCCATTTGCCTGTCCTCCTTGGTGCCACAGATTCTCTGGTTTCTGCCCAGTTTATGATTGGGCTATTTTGTCTTTTTCGTTGTTAAGATGTTGAACTTTTATCTTATGTATATTTATATATAACACTATATATTTAATAACCTATATGTAGCTATACATATATGTAGCTATCTATGTAGTACTACGAATCTAATTACAGATGTGTGTATGTACATATGTGTCATTAGTGTCTTGTCAGATATACCGTTTCTCAGGTGGTAGCTTGGATTTTCACTTTTTAGGTAAAGCCCTTTGATGAACAAACATTTTAATTTTTATGAGCTTCTATTTATTGGTTCCGCCTTTTGCGGTTTGTGCTCATGTTGTTGCATTTAGTCATCCATCGATGAAAGTTAGGTCTGAGAGCATTACCCATTTTTTTGTTCTTCCGAATTTTATGGTTTCAGTGTGCACATTTGGGTTCTCAGTCCACTCTGCGTTTGTCTTTGTGCATGGAGTGAGGCAAAGACCCGGTTTCATTTTTCTGCGTGTGGGAACCCAACGCCCCTAGCACCATTATTAACGGGATGCCTTTCCCGGTCTCAAATGCACTTAGCCCCCCTGTCAAAAATCAGTTGACGATAGAAGTATGGTTTCACATGTGGACTCTTCAGATTTCCTCCACGATCTCTGCCCCTGTGGTTACCTTTCCTAGACCATTTAGATCACTGTAGCTGTACAGTAAGTTTTAAGATCAGGAAATGCGAATCCTGGGATTCTTTTATTTCAGTGTTGTTTTTCTTAATTGGGGGCCTCTTGCCTTTCCATATGACATTAAGAGTTGGTTTTGCTACTTCTGTATAGAAGGCTGTTGGAAATTTGGTCGGGATTGTGTTGAATCTATAGATCCCTTTGGGTAGCTTTGGCATCTTAGCAATATTAAGTCTTTCAATCCATGAGCCTGGGACATCTTTCCATTTATTTCAGTCTTCTTTAATCTCTTTCAGCAGTGTTTTATCGTTTTCATTGTCTACGCCCGGTGAATCCCAGCTAGATTTATACCTTGGTATTTTATTCTATTGATGCTTTTATAAAATGGAATCGTTTCCCTAATTTTCTCTTCAAGCTTCTCAAAGCTGGTGTGTAGAAACCCAACTGATTTGTGTTTGTTGACCTTATACTCTGCAACTCTGCTGAATTCCCCTATCAGCTTTAGAAGGTAGCTTTACGTCTTCGGGCTTTACCCACAGAAAAGAAGTAGTCTTCCAGAGTAAATGTAGGTATTTCTGACACCTTTGATGTGGATGGATGGACACTAGTAATGGAAAGGTGAGTCACACCTTTGTGTAAAGCAAGTCTCATGTGGGGACACGTGTCTTTCTGAGGATAGACTTGTGCCGCCTCACCTGGCCCAGGCATACGCAGGTAAATTTATGAGTGTGTGCCAGTTTTATTTTTGTTTATGTTTTTGCAGAAAAGCTGACTCTAGTAAAAGACTTTTCTTCCCCAGTCGGGTTTTTATTTGTAGTTGATATTTTCTGCACGGCGTTTGGCCCTTCTCTTTGCAAGTTTGGCAATTTCCCTGCTCCACAAGCAATATCTGATCTGAGTTTTTAATAAAAGTCTTCTCCCTTCTTTGTGCTCCAGTGAAATTGTCAACTTCCTTCAGGCCTCTGAAGGAGGAGGCTCTCACCCACTCTGACGTAGCTAGTCCCCACAAGGAGCCAAACATACAGACCCTACACAACGGAAATGTAATGCTAAGGGTACCCCCTACCCCTTTGTTCTGTAAAATATTTATTGTACCAGTATTAAACCGAAGTCACGACAAATTGGGAAATGTGGGCTCTACAGCATCCTTGCTTGTATCACGGCTTACAGAGACCAAAGGCACAGACCCCAACCAGCCTTGATGTTGTGTTCATGGAATAGTGTTCTCTGTTTTCGATGCCTCCAGGTTGTCTCCACATGCCCCTGTACGAGAGGGCCGGGCCCCTGTTTGCACTTGGACCTTTACACAGGCGCCTCTTTCCTGGAGAAATAGGAAAAGCGGCAGCAGCTGAGATAGCGCAGGCCCTGTTAATACTTAACACTGAATAAACAGGGCAGGTAATGCCCATTGTTAATACTTCCAAATGCAGTGCAGCAACACAGTTAACAAATATCCGGAAGGAGGAAAAAAAATAGCGTGTCTGTTTGCCGTGGGAAGAACCTTCGGAAAGGAGAGGAGTGAAAACATGCCCCACACACACACCTCTCATGTCTTTGCCCCACCTCCATCTGGGAGCCCAGCCAAGCTCTCGCAGAATTGGTGTGTGAGGACTTGTAGTTTCAATACTGAGAAAGGGGGCAACTTAGTGACCGACTTTAGTACCAGGAAATCCTCCTCCATTTCAAGTACCCAGGCTCTTAATATTTCTCCAGGTAAATTAAGCATTTGAATGAATCCACTTCAGCAGTGCATTTAGGAGGGCTTCTACGCCGTGTCTCAGAACGCTCCCAGCTGCCTTGCACACAGCTGCTGCAGGATGCATCCTTCCAAGGACCTTGCAGTGTCTGCAAAAAAAAAAAAAATGACTTTGTTACTTCCAGAAGCAGCTCTCCTGAGAGGCCTCTTAGGTTAGGTATTGTTTTTCTGGAAAGGCGCTTAAGCTGTAGCCATGGAAAGCTGAGGCTCTGAAATGGACTTGGGGTGTCCCCAGGGAACTTCCTCAGATTGTTGACTTGTCTTCAGGAGGCAAGGACCAGTCCGTAGGAGAACAGCGAGTTGCCCAGAGGTTTAAGAATCTATTTGTTAATTCATTCGCGACTCATTCTTTCATCACTCATTGGATGTGTATTGAGCATCTGCGATGGGTCAGGTCCTCTTCTGAGTGGTGGGGTAAGAGAGCGACTGAAGCATGGTCCCCGCCCAGGGGGGAGAGCTCCCAGTACAGTGGGCAAGATGAGTAAAGGGGGGTGTTACACTGGGGGGAGAGCTCTCAGTACACTGGGAAAGTAGAGTAAGAAGGACGCTATACTGGGGGGACAGCTCTCAGTACACTTGGCAAGACGAGTAAGGGGGGCATTACATTAGGGGGACAGCTCTCAGTACACTGGGCAAGACGAGTAAAGGGGGGGCATTACACTGGGGGGAGAGCTCTCAGTACACTGGGCAAGACGAGTAAAGGGGGGGCATTACACTGGGGGGAGAGCTCTCAGTACACTGGGCAAGACGAGTAAAGGGGGGGCATTACACTGGGGGGAGAGCTCTCAGTACACTGGGAAAGACGAGTAAAGGGGGGGCATTACACTGGGGGGAGAGCTCTCAGTACACTGGGCAAGACGAGTAAAGGGGGGGCATTACACTGGGGGGAGAGCTCTCAGTACACTAGGAAAGACGAGTAAAGGGGGGGGGGTTACAAGACAGTGAAATTGGTACAGAGCATAAAAGGTAGGCTCCACCCAGGTTACTCAGTGTGTGAAGGCCTCCTAGAAGACTGCCTTCTTCAGCTGAGAGTCAGTCAAAGGGTTAGGTAGGAAAAAAAAAATGCAAAGTCGAGTGTTGCTCAGGGAGGTTCCCATCCTGAGGCCAGTCACCCAGTCCCTGGAAAAGGCGTTGGCAGGTAGAAACTGCCGGTGTTCAGGAGGGCTGGAGGGTGGCATTACGGCAGTTGACTCAAGAGGAGGTAGAAAGCCATTGAGAGTTGAAATTGTAAACTCAAGATGGTCAGGAAGTGGAGGTTTTAAATACTTTGAAAGAGATAAATCATTCTCTAATAAATGACTTTCCCCACATTAGCCATCGGAGCTGAGAGCTTCGTGCGAGGGAATCCAACGCTGTAGTTGTTAGGCGCCAGCAAATCGGTTCTGATCCGTAGTCACCCCGGGCACAACAGAACTCGATACACTGCCGATCCTGCTCTGTGTCTGACCCCATTGCCGTAGTCACGGGGTTCATCCCCCTGGTCGAGGGCCTTCCTGTTTTTTCCTTGATCCTCCGCGTGTCCACACGTGTCCTTCTTCAGGTTCCGGTGCCTCCAATATACTTTGGATAACGTGTCCAAAGTGCATGAGACCACGTCTCCCAAGCCTCGTTTCTGAGGAGCATTCTGGCTGTACATGTTATGAGACAGATTTGTTTGTTCCTCTGGCAGTCCGTGGTATAGTCACTGTTCTTCGTCAACAAACACATCCGTGCTTCCCTCCTCCCGATCCGCCTCCTGGCTTCTTCATGCACCCCAGGGGGGTGAAAATGTCGCGTGTGGCTCGGGTGCATCTCAGGTCTCACAGTGACATCTTTGCTTTTTGACTCTTTACGGACACCTTTTGCAGCGGAGCTGACCGATGAATGACATTGGTTGTTTGGTTTCTTGACTGCTGCTTCCATGGGCATTGGTGATGGATCATCGTTAAATGGGATTCTTAGCAGCTTCCCCCTTTTCTTTGTGTGTCACAATGCTACTTAGTAGTCCAGGTGTGAGGATTTGTGTTTCCTTTAGGTTGAGGTGTAATCATCGCTACTCTGTGTTCACCGTCATCACTTAGTGTTTAAAGTCAGATTGTTCTTGTTGTTTGGAGCCTTGGAAATGATTCCAACTTCTTGTGCTCCTGAATGGAGAGTTGAATTGCCCCAACAGAGTTTCCTTCACTGTAATCCTTAAGGAAGCCAATCACAAGGTCCTTCTCCACAGAGCCACTTAAAACAAAAATAAACTCACTGCCATTGGGCCCATGCCTCCTCATAGCAGCCCTAGAGGGCAGGGTGGAACTGCCCTGTACGTTTCCGAGACTATAACTGTCTACTGGAGTAGAAAGCCCTGTCTTTCTCCCATGGAGTGGCTAGTGATTCCGAACTGTAAAACTTGCAGTTAGTACACCACCATCAGGGACCCAGCACAGCACCAGGGCTCCTTAGACACAGCTTCTAGGTGGGTTCAAACTAGCCACCTCTGGTTAGGAACCAAGCACTAATCTTTGTGGCATTGGGGCTCAGCATTGGGGGATTGGTTGCATAAATGACGATCAGTAAGCATTATGTATGTATGTGGCGATGTTATGAAAACAGCTGAATAGAATTGTTCATTTTTCAATTCATTTAATTTTTTTAAATGCTTATTAATGTGTGGCGAGTAGGATCCATTTCTGAGCCATCTTTTTGCCTCCTTCAGTGTCATCCAGTTCCTGGGAATGCACTTGCAGAATACTTGCGAATACCTTAATGATGAGTGGGGAAAAGTATGTGTGGCCACAGGAAACTACTGGATATGATAGCTTATGAAAACATAGGGATTGACTTCAGAAAGGGCACTGGCCAAAACTATTTTAAGTAATGTAATGCAATGCTTAAAGTAAGTTAATTCAGGATCAAGTCCTATACTTTTTATATTATGTTTTGATTTTTATTACTTTCCATTTAGTGGCATTAGTATATTAAAATAAACCAGGTTGGTAGTGTAAATGCTTCTTAGTACATACTCTGTCATTCCTATTAAAAAATGTGATGAGATGTCAAGTCAATTCCACTTGGTCCAGTCGATTCCGACGCATGGGGCGCCTACAGGACAGAGCAGAGCTTCCCCCGTGGGTTTCGGAGACTGTGTGCTGGATGGAAGTAGACCACCTCAACCTTCTCCTGAGGAAGGGGCTGGGAGTTTCAAACTGCAGACCTCGTGGTTTGCAGCCCAGTGAGTAACCCACCACTCCACCAGGCTCCAGTTCCCGTCGACGCGGCCCGATCTGCGACACGGAATGAAGCACTGCCTGGCCGTGTGCCATCCTCACGGTGTTAGGTGCGAGCCTCTGTGGGCACCACTGTGGCGGCCCTTTCCCTCAGTCTTTTTCTTCCTCACATTCACTGTCCCTCTGCTTTTCCAAATGTGATATCATCCCAATAGTGTACTTTTGTTTAATTGTTCCTCCTGTGACACAAGCTAAACCAAACTCACTGCCACGATTGGTCCATTCTGATTCCGAGACCCTCTACAGGCAGACTAGAACTGACCGGGGTGGGGGGTGGGGGTTCCCAGGGGTTCCCAGACTTGAGGGGAGCAGAAAGCTCCATCGTTCTCCCGAGGAGCTGCTGCTGATCTTGAGCTTAGCAGCCCGGCGCACAGCCCACGACAGTACCAGGGCAGACAGGTATGCCTCCGTCTCTGTTCATTTGCCACGTTTCCAGTGTTGGGTAAAGGTTCTGGTTGTTTTACAGTGTGTTCTATGACTTTGTTTTTACATCACTGCACGTACCAATAGAAACGACCACATTAGTAAAGGGGGCGGGAGGGTTGAAATTAGAATCAGGGTGACTTCTCAAATTAAAACACTAGGTCATTTAAGTTTGAATGCCTACCTCAGTAGTTGTTTATCAAAAGTCTCTTAGGCCTGGAGAAAAGTAGCCAACTCCACCACCAATCACTTACCTTTTCTTCTTGTTTGGTGGGTTCACCTGCTATTATGAATCATGCACCCTTTCCCCCGAGCGGGAATGTCTTAGAAACCGATATTACAGTAGACCTTTTACAGTTGAACCCGATTGCCCTCCTTCACCTCACCCCTTCATCCCGGCAACCACTAATCTATTTTTTATTTGTGTCATGTTAGGAATATTTTATATATATGGAGACAGATTACTACGCAACCTTTGGGGGTTGGCCTTTTTCACTCCTCAAACTTCTCTGGCTCTCCCTCCACGTTGTGGTGTGCGTCAGGAGCGCATTCCTTTATGTACTGCTCAGTAGTATCCCACGGGATGGATTTTACAGTTTGACCGTCCGTCCATCCATCCATCCATCCATCCACCCACCCATCCATCCTTTTAAGGACATTGGGGGTGTTTCCAGATGTTAGTTATTGTGCATAAAGCTGCTGTCAAGAGCCATGTACAGGCTTTTCTGTCGGCATCAGCTTCCATTTCTCTGGGTTAAATGCTCACTTGTACGGTTGCTGCTTCATGCAATAGTTTTATGTTTAGGTTTTAAAGAACCTGCCAGACTTTCCCAGGGCAGCTGTATGGCTTTACTTTCCCACAAGCCCTCCAGTGAGCCCTCATCTTCCCCAACATTTGGTATTGCCACTTTCAGCTTAACTATTCTGGCAGGTGGGTGGTTATATTTTATTGTGGCATTAATTTGCATTTCCTTAGTGATTCATGATGCTGAACATCTTTTCATGGTCTTATTTGCCATCTGCATAGCCTCTTGGTAAAATGTTTGCCCAGGTCTTATTGTCATTTTTTATTGTTTGTTTTCTTATTACTCTGTTTGGGCGGGTTTTTTTGTTTTGTTTCATTTGTTTTTTAACATTCTGGATACGAATCCTCTTTCATTTACGTGGTTTGCACATTTTTATTTCCACTCTGTAATGTGTCTTGCTATTCCTTTGCGTGTCTTTTGTAAAGCAACCATTTTTAGTGTTGGTGAAGTTAAATTTATCAAAGGTTCTTTTTGGTTTGTTTTTACATCGTGGTGGTGGCCTTTTGGACATTAGTTACCAGAGGACAACAGAAGCAATTAGGAATGGGAGGAAGTTTAACATTTCCTGTAAGTCATTCAAAGAGCCATGGTGGCCTAATCCTTATCCTTTGGGCTGCTAGCCAAAAGGTTAGCAGTTTGAAACCACCAGCCACTTGGTGGGAGAAAGAGGAGGCTTTCTACTTCCATCAAGGGTTACAGCCTCAGCCAGCCACAGAGGCAGTTCTACCCTGTTCCATAGGGTCACCATGAGTCGCCATGGACTCAAAGGCAGTAGGTTGGGTAAGTCATTCGTACTGATTATACGCAAGGTAAGCTTTTCATAACAAATGTAACCATATAGATAATATGTTTGTCACCCAGCAACATAAAAACAAAAATGAAACTATCATTGCCTGCTTCCCTGCTGTACTCTATACGGTTAGGTGTCATTTCTTTCTGATGGAGGAGACACTGCGTAAGTATTGGTTAAGTGGCTTTATGATGGCTGTGTAGTACTCCATTGTTTGTATGCCCCAACGTCCATCCTTTATTTAAGCAGCTCCTTACTCTTGGACATTGGGTTTTGTCCTGATAAATTATGCCTGCAATTAACTGAGTACCCGCTCTTGCTTTGAGCGTCATCTCATTTTAAATTAAATTATGTCCATACTAGGCTTTTGGACATTCGTCACGTTTTAATTATCCCAGTGTCTTTCATTTTAATCACTCCATGCGCTGGCTGTTTGGCTGGGTATTTATGTCAAGCTGCTCCACAAATGAGCATATGGCCTTGCCTAGCTGCTTTACTGGTGCTGAGGCGTCAGAACCCGTTAGAAGAATTTAGAAAGAAGCGGGCCAGGAAACAGTTAAAAGCTATGACTAAAGTATGTAAGGCTGCTTTCTCAGAGGATCCTAGAAAGGTGAGTCTGAGTGGAGTCACTGCGGCTGTGCTCCACCTGCAGGGACCGGGTTTGCCCGGAGACCAGGAAGGAGGCTTTGCCCGGCAGTAGTGCCTTCCAGGACAGTTGAAGTTGCGTGGCATCTGCACCACTTTGCCTTAAGGGTCGCCCAGGACTGTCAGCATCATCATCAACATTCATGTCCGGTGTGTGTGTTATGGTCAAGAAAGAGTCTTGCTGGGCACTCAGGAGAGACAGATACAGGGAACTGACACCAGATGGGGAGGTCAGATTGAAAGGCTATGGTTTTGTGGTGAAAACTCCACCTCCAGAGGTAGACACGTCTGGGGTGGAGCCCTGAAGCCCGGTGGCTTAGTGATTACAAGTTGGGTTGGAATCCACAATGTCTGCAGTTCAAAGCTACCAGCTGCTCCAGGGGAGAAAGACGGTGCTTTCCCACGGGCAGTTAGTCTTAGAAACTGACAGGGGGAGTTCTTTGCTGTCCTCCAGGGTTGCTGCGAGTCAGCATGGACTCAATGGCAGTGAACTTGGTTTTGCTCTTTGGGTGTGAACCTGCCCTTTCTGTTTGTGTGGCCGTGAGCAAGGCATCTGTCCTCAGTAACCCACACCCCACACACCCACTGCTGGGGAGCAGAACACACCTCACCTGTAAATAAAATGATGAATCTGAATAAAATATGCTGCCTGAGCTGATTCTGACGAGGAAATAAACAGAGGCTACATGACATACTCTCAGTCCCGGGCTTGGAGTGAGATGGTGGGTACACGTGTATGTATTTTTGCCTAAACCGAGACAGTACGCTTCCGTGTCAGTGATAGGTTAGGATTTCAGAGGACATCAATTACCTGTGGCTGGTGAGAGTGAGGAAGATATTACAGAGCAAATGAGGAGTATCACCATCATCTTAAAGGCCGTTCCGAATTGCACGTGACTGAGGGAAAGAAGCAAGAAGGGGCAGCAGGGGCAGGGGAAGCATGTCTACAGCAGAGGGCGGCAGTGTGCGCTCACGGGGCAGTAGGTAGGGCAGGTGCCAAAGACCAAGAGCATGCCTAGTGGGACAGAGAGGCTCTTAGCTCTTGCCTTCTTAAATATTTGTTCAGCATTTTCTAGACAGAGAGAATCAGTGAAAGCGGTTTCCCATCAATGAAGTAGGTATATCTTTCTTTACTTCTGCGGTGCTAAAATGAGATTGTGTTAGTTGGGGTTGACTAGAGAAACAAATCTAGGGAGATACTCATAAGGGTGTATGAGAGAACTTCAGGGAGACACTCATAAGGGTGTATGAGAGAACTTTATATCAAAGAGCCATTGTTCATTAAGAAAACATCCCAGCCCAGTCCAGATCAAGTCCATAAGTTTGATATTAGCCCATATGTCTGATACCAGTCTGTATGTTCCTCTTCAGACTCATGCAACACATGCAATGACACCGAGTGCTGGAAGATCACAGACCGGTGGGTGGAAAGTCTTTGCAGTGGTGGTAGAAGCATGGCTCTCCATGTGGCTTCTCCAACTCCCAGGCTCTGGCTGTCATTACAGAGCTATGTGGCTTGTCAACAGGAGAGTTCCCATGCGAATAATCTGTCTCTGGCCTCCAGTGAGCTATTTATCTCTGCCGTGCTTCCCAATGCGGTCATCACGCTGTGACCCGATTGACAGGTAGACTCCACCCCTTCGCAAGTTGGCAGGAGATTATGTAACTGCCACAGAGATACAATGAAACTTGTAAATGTGGAAACTCAACAGACGGCCTTGTTTTTTTCTGTGTCTCCCAAATGTTCCCCTATTGACGGAGGGCAGTCTCTGCTTCACGAAAGCGTCTGAGGTTTTCTTCCCTGATGGAGTGGAAGAACAGGGAGTGCCATCCTGGTTGGACTGGATGGGTGGCTGCCTGTCAACGGGGGTGTCAGTGGCGGGGGGTGGGGTTCTCATCTTCCATGTGGGAGACCTGGTTTGATTTCCGGCAGGGCACCTCCTGCTCAGCTACCACCAATCTGTCGGCAACTACATGTGTATCGCTGAGATGCTGAACAGGTCTCAGTGGGGCTTCCAAATTAAGACTGGCTAGGAAGAAAGGCCTGGTGATCCACTTCTGACAATCCACTAGTAAAACCCTATGACCACGCTACCTGATCTGCAGCCGAACATGGGGGTGGCAGAAGACCGGGGCTGTGCTCTGTTCCTTTGTGCATGGGGTCACCATGCGTCGCAACTGGCCGCACTGAGGCTGCCTGCCAGCCTCAGCGACATCTAGACACGTGAGATGTCTGCCATCCACAACTGTCACACATCCAACTTATATTGTGCCCACAGACTAAATCATGCGATATGGAGCATGTGTGCTAAAGCTCACATTTCAAAAGGAAAACTTGCCTTTGAGTAGACACAGTCCTCGTTCTTGCATCGTCTTTTCTTTTACTGTTATCATTCCAAAGTAAGATTTCAGTGATTGCCGAACTGCGAAGAACTCCCTGTGGCTCACCAAACGTTTTCTTTGAATCGCCCTGCTCAGCAAGAACGTTCATCTGGTTGAAGATGTAGGAAGTACTTGGTAATGGCTTAAAAAAATTCTGTACTTTTGGAGCATTAGATGATTGCCCCAATATGGGGCCAAAAAATAATGTAGATGTGCTAAATCAGAACTCTGGGTAATGTAAGGCAGGAGAAATTTCCATGATAATACACCATGGAAAGGGGTTTCTTCTCCCTCTCTCTCTTTCTCTCTCTCTCGATCTCTCTCAACAGGTGCTCCAGTAGGCACTATGGAAACACACATGCAGATCCTGAAGCTGGGAATGACAACCTACCCCTCCCTACCCGCGTACACTGACACATGCTGATCTGAAAATGGGCAGAGGCTGCACAGATATGCACAGAGACAAAATCAGCCCTTAAGCACGAAAAACAATTGCTGACTTAGAGCCTGTGTTCATTTAAACCAAGGGGCGGGTGAGAATCAACTCGGAGTAAAACTAATTAATACGTTTCTCTCTGCTTCTTCAAGTCCTTTAGTACCTGCATGCCTCTCATATAATCGTCAATAGTCATTATTCCGATTGTTTCCTTTCATTCAAATTAGAAATGACTTGGCGCCTTTATCGAGTGCACCACCCTTTCAAAATATTTTGACACGTCACTTGTTTTGACTGATTCTAAAGGATTTCTCGGAGGATGAGCAGACCTGAAACTGCTGTGGAGATGGGAACAGACTCAATGCCATAGACTCAGGTAGATGCTTCTGGGCCTTCCTGCACGGAGCCACTCATTTTATTGACAGGCTTCTAGTTAGTACTTGGTTCGGCAACACGCTGCGTTCTCTTTAAATACTGAGTTCTCATTATTAACTGGTTCAGACTGATCTTCCCGACAAAGAGAAAGAATTAAGAACAAGTATGACTCTCGTGAGGAGCCCTGGTAGCGTTGTGGGTACAACTTTGGCATCGGAGAAAGGGGGCTGGCTACTCCGTGGTCACTGACCGTCTCGGAAACATACAGGGGCAGTTCTGCAGTTCCTCCCTGTCCTACAGGGTCCTGAGTGGGCATTGACTCAGCCGTTTGATCATTTGTTTTATGGTGTATGACCGTCCTAACTAGTATCTGTATACTTGCATATTATTTATGAATGAATGATCGCATGCCAAGTATTTCTGCTAAGTGGCACACGCATGGTGCATAGGCCCTTATACACCTGGCAGGATTCATGTGTCTTTATCAGTGATACAAACGTCCAATCACAACTTTTAATTTTTTTTCCTCCTGAATGACTGATATGAAGTTTAGAATTAAGTGAAACAAACCTCTTTCAGGAAGTTGAGACTTAAGTCCGGCGGTAGAATTCCACCTTCCATCAGCCAGTTGATCTGGTTGGTTGCTGTGATCGTGAGCAGCTTTCAGCTACAGTGAAACCACTATCTCCAAAGCTTCCACACTAAGATGGGCTAGAAAGAATGGCTCGGTGGGTCATCTAGTGCCCAAAGAAAAGAAATCAGTTATTGTATTACAGTAACCCCATCCCACTGTGTGTGGGGTCCTAAAGAACTTGGGGATCAGGGGCAACTCAACAGCAGCTAAAAACTACAAAACTAATGTCTATAAAGGGCCCTCACATTTGTAGCTAACTTTAGTGAGTTTTTTTTTCAGTGCAGCATGGTGGAGAATAAAGAATGATATTTATCTAATATACCTTTACTTTGTTCATCATTTTCTATGCCACCGTCATGCATGTGAAGGTGATGTTAGCTTTTGCCCCAGAAAAGTCTTCCAAGTTGTAGAAGCACCCAATTAAAAAATGCCTGCTTCCTCTCACTGTGTAGTCAAAAGCTATTTCTTTGGATAACCAAAATTTATTTTAAAATTTTTAGTACTTAACTACTGGTAAGCACAAGCCATAGAAGGTATAAATAATGATATTGTACTAAGATACAGTCTCCAAATGAGTTTAGCTTAAACTGGTAAAATTCCTGTGATTCTCAATGTTTTCCTAAGTTCCTAAGAATCTAGATTCCTCTCTAGTTAAAAGGAATCCAGAAGGTGCCTTGAATGTCAGCTTCTTAAGAGCAAGGACTTTTGTCCTTATTCAAATCTACACCTCTAGCGTTTAGAAGCCTTCCTGACACTTAACCAGTACTCAATAAACATTTGTTTAATTAAATGAATGACTTGCTCTTGAGTCTGGACAACTGAGAATAGATTGCTTGATTTAAAGAGAAAGGAGAATTAAAAAAAATTGTTACAGGACGAGATTGCTCACTAAGCAGAGTAGGAGGCTGGGAGAACACATTCTCCCCTGAACTGTGGCCCAGGCTTGGGAAAGTGGGTCAGAACCAGCAGGCAGAGTCAAGGGAAGGGTTCTGTAGATCTGCTGTTGCACAAGGCTGATGGGAAGCTAGGAATTGTTGGTTCCTAACCTGGAGCCTTCTCTCTGCCTGCCTTTGGTTGTTGTTGTTGTTGTTGTTAGGCACCATCGAGTTGGTTCCGACCATAACAACTCTGTGCACAACAGAACAAAGCACTGCCCGATGCTGAGCCATCCTGGCAGTTGTCCCTGTGCTTGAGCCCATTGTTGCAACCACTGTGTCCGTCCATCTCCTTGAGGGCCTTCCTCTCCTTCACTGCTCCGCTACTTTACTAAGCATCACGTCCTTCTCCACGGCCTGGTCTCCTACCACAAGCCCCACCATCATTGCATCTAAGGTGCATTCTGGCCGTACTTCTTCTGAGGCAGAGGGTTTGCCATGGTCTTTTCAGCTGCCTCATAATGCATGTGGAAGTTGGACATTGAATAAGAAAACTGAAGAAGGATCAATGCCTTTGAATTGTGGTGCTGGAGATGAATATTGGAATATTGCTAAGAGGACACCCATTCGTATGTTCCTGGCAATTCCCACTTGTTAACCCCTGATACGAAGTGTCTGAGATGCACAGGGTCTGATAAGTAATAGGCACAAGCAGTGTTTCTCAGGAAGAGCTGCGGTCAGGCTGCAGCATATTGGTGCCTGGTACTGTGGGACACGCTCCAATCAAGGCAATTCTGACTTGAAGTGGCCCTATAGGACCCAGTAGAACTGCCCCCGTGGATTCCCAAACCTTTAACTCCTTATGGGAATAGGAATTTGTGTTAGGCTGGCTTGACTCAAGAAACAAATCTATCAACATTCAGGTATGTGTAAGAGAGAGCTTTAGATCATAGAGCAACCGCGTATAGAGAAAACATCCCAGCCCAGTCCAGATCAAGTCCATAAATCCGAGATTAACCTATATGTCCGTTACCAGTCTATTGGTATCCCTCTTCAGACTCACGGAGCACATGCGATGATGCCGAATGCAGGAAGATCACAGGTGGGTGGTGGTCGTGAAAAGTTGTGGATCCAGTGGCGGTGGAAGCACATTAGCACTGGCTCAGGTCTCCGTGTAGCTCCTCAACGGGAAGGTGAAGCTTACAGAGTATGTCCCACCTCCAGGGAGGAAGAGAGGAAGTTCCCAGAATCCTCCTTAGAAGGCCACACCCACAAGGGAGCATCATGAGGCTGTGTCCTGTTTTACAGGCTAGACTCCACCCCTTCACTCTCTTTATCATGTTGACACAAGATTATGTAACTACCACAAAAGCCTCTCCTTCTCCCCTCAGCCACTGGCCTTACGATGAGCAGCCCAGATTGCAGCCATCTATCTTGGTGTTACAGTGAGGACTTTAACACTTGTACTCACATGAGATCGCGGTTTGAAAGATGGTAGAATTTTTAGGGAAAGATATACATATTCTTAGTCTGGATCCTAAAGAACTCATTTTTGTAGGCTGAACAGAAAAAGGTTCATATGGGAACGATTTTACTGTCCTTTTCCTGTTAACCTCATTGGTAAGGAGCATTTGTTGTGGGGGAGCTAGAAGGGGACATTGGTGCCCGGGCAGGCCGGCAGACATGCCTCTTTCACTGCAAGGAGTCAATTGAACATTAGCTTAATGCTTGTATGTACGTACAAAGGTTGTTTACAGATGTCGATTCATCTATTTTCTCCCCCATTCTCGTAAATTTTATTTGTTTGTGAAAATAAGACACAGTGAGATTATCTGGAAGATGAACTATGTATACTCAGTATCTGAAAATCAATATGAAGGCAGGCTTTTAACATGCGAGGGGGCGGAGGCCGGACAAGAATCAGATCTATCATTTGCATTTTCTTCTCGGCTTATAGTTTCTCTTCATTGTTTCTCCCAGGACCAGTGTCACTGGGGAATGATAGCCAGCCAACTGTGTTCCTAATAAACCTGCTTTATTCGAGGACCAAAAGAGATAAATAAATGTTTGGTCAGAAAATGTTTGGCCTGCATCTTGTGATTGTGAAAGGTTAACAACCTGGAAACACCATGAAAAAAAAAAACATTTTTTGAAAAAAAATTCTAACTCTGGACTGGCTCAGGGTAAATATCACAAATATTAATCCTAGACATTTGGAGTCTCTTTCCTCTGCAGTCCAAATTGACTTAACACCACCCAACAATGCATTTCTTACTGATGAAAAATTCCCTTTGACAGTTGGGCTAAATAAATAGCTGTCAGTTACTGGATTAATGTGACCTAGCTCTGGGGGAGAGAGCCAGCCCTTAAACAGGCAGGCTTTACCAGAGGCTGTAGGGAAAGAGCAGACAAGGCCTTTGGATGAAAGCAGGCACCTTCTAGAATGGTATGGAAGAAAGCATGGGGCCAAGGAAGGGGGCTGAGCAAGACTAGTAGTTGGCTTGACTCTCAATCATTTCCTCTTCCTCCTGCTCCTCCGCCTCCGCCTCCACCACCACCACCACCACCTCCATCCTCTTCTTTTTCTCCTCCCCTCCCCCTTCCCTTCTTTAATTAAACCTGCACCTTAATGTTTCAACAAGCAAAGCAAAGGATGAAGATCTGAAAGCCATACCCCACAATACACCACATCTAGAACCCCCAAACCCAAACCCACTGCCCTGGAGTCAGTTTTGACTCATAGCAACCCTAGGGAAGTCGTTAACTTTTATGGAAGCAGGTGGCCTCCTCTTTCTCCAGAGGAGCTGCAGGTGGGCTTGAAATGCCCTACTCTGACCTAACAGCACCCCTCCCTGGCCAAAATTCCTTCCGTCCCTCGCTGCCACCCGGCTGATTTAGAACCAGGGCCACCCTTAGAAAGCCCTGGCCGCTTTCTCATCTTTCTGCCATGGAGAGACAAGTGGACTCAAACCGCTGACCTTGCCGTTAGCAGCCCAACTGATGACCTACTATGACCGGGGCTCCTGTCGAGAACCCAGGGAGTGTGAACAAAACACAATCCACCTCATTAACAGACCAGGTAACACCTTGACACGTTGGTTTGCAGCATCAAAGCCTTTCATGTCAGCTGCTTTTTTTCTCGATGACCAGAGGTCCTGCGTCTCTAATTTCTTTGTTGTGGTTTGTGGGAGCTTTCTGGATCCCCAGCCAGGACAGTAAACAACAACAACAAAACTAAAACAAACAAAGCCAATCTCACTGCCATCCAGCTGATTCTGACTTAGCTGCCCTCTAGGAAAGGGCGGAACTGCCCCTGTGAGCTTCTGACACTGTAGCTCTTTAAGGGCGTAGAAAGCCTGGCCTTTCTCTGACAGGACTGGCTGGGGGTTTCAAACTGCTGACTTTGAGCTTAGCACCCCAAATCATAACCACTGCACCACCAGTGTATCTCCAGTATTAACTCCCAAATCCCTCATATCAAAAGCGTGTACCATCTTGGGGCTGGCTTTTTGGATGTGAACGGTTACTCAGGTTTTGTGGCTGTGATCTTTAACAACAACAGAAAGATCGTGTGTAAGCCGGAGATGAACTACAACTGTGTCTCTGGGTGTTGGAATGACTAAGGGGCAGGAAGTTTTGAGTCAGGAGAGCAGAGACTGGAGGTCCGACTCACGGCACTTCACATGGCGCAGGGTGAGTGCCCAGGCGACTGACCACTAGCAGAGCTTGTACGGAAATCAGACGTCATGGCGGGCGGAGCATGCTGAGAGTACAGGCCTCAGTCAGGTGCTGGGGAGGATGCTGGGCAGTCTAGCTTCAGTCAGGTGTTGGTGGAGGACTCTGGGCAGTCTAGCCTCAGTCAGGTGTTGGGGGAGGACTCTGGGCAGTCTAGCCTCAGTCAGGTGTTGGTAGAGGACTCTGGGCATTCTAGCCTCAGTCAGGTGTTGGTAGAGGACTCTGGGCAGTCTAGCCTCAGTCAGGTGCTGGGGGAGGACGCTGGGCAGTCTAGCCTCAGTCAGGTGTTGGTGGAGGACTCTGGGCAGTCTAGCCTCAGTCAGGTGTTGGTGGAGGACTCTGGGCAGTCTAGCCGCAGTCAGGTGTTGGTGGAGGACTCTGGGTAGTCTAGCCTCAGTCAGGTGTTGGTGGAGGACACTGGGCAGTGTAGCCTCAGTCAGGTGTTGAGGGAGGACGCTGGGCAGTCTAGCTTTCCACACAGGCTGTCTTGGCTTGACCAGTCCCTTCTCTCTTCTCCCTTTTGGTCCCCAAGCTGCATTTAAATGGATAAGGAAGCCCACATAACTGACCCGGGAACTTCTTCATAATGGATCCCGTACAACTCTTCTCCAGTTGTAAGGGAGGAAGATTGAAAGCCTGGCCTAGTCTCTCTCGTTTTCCATGTCCCTGTTATTATGTTAGCTTCTAGGAACTGACATCAAGAACAATCCCAGGAAATGAAAGCTGTAATGATTACATTGATTTCTTAGAAGGATCGGGCTGGCTTTTTGAAAATTTCTACACTTTAACCTACTATAAGCAATTGTCCTCAAATCCGGGACAGATTTTCAGCTGCTGTGCGGTCTTTGGGGAGTCCCGGTGGCCCTATGGGGTAAGCGTTGGCCTGCTCACAGGAAGGTCAGTGGCTCAAAACCACCAGCCGCTCCGAGGGAGAAAGTATGAGGCTGTCTGCTCCCTTGGAGATTGACAATCTCGGAAACCCTATGGAGAGCTGCTGAATTGGAATGGCTTCGATGGCAGTGGGCTTAATTGAGGAGGTTTGAGAGCGTTTATCCTTGACAGCATATTCTGTTGTGCGCAGCCCCGTAGATTCCAGCTCATGGTGTTGTTAGGCGCCGCCAGCTCAGCTCTCACACACAGTGGCCTTATGAACAAAAGAGCAAAGCACTCGCTGCCCGGTCCTGCGCCCTCCTCACCATCGTTCCTACCTTTGATTCCGTGATTGCGGCCACTCTTCCAACTCACAGCGATCTTGGAAGAGAGAGTAACCCCATAGGGTTTCCAAGTGAGTTAGTTAGTTTATTGTGCCAACCTGGCCGATAAACACATGTGGGGTTAATTGAAGGGCGGAGGGATAAATGACTCAGTGAGCCTTGCCTTTCTAGTTCTTAAGTCTCTTGCTTTGTGATGGTCGGACCAAGGTGCAGCTGCCTTAGCCAGTTCCCTGCTTCAGTGGCAAGGCTCACTTCTTGCAAGACCTTCCTGAGGAGAAGCCACATGGACCTACCCCGATGTAGCCCTGGGTGCTGGAGCAGCCGTGTGGAGACCCCTGCCAGCGCTGAGATGCTTATACATTCACTGACTCGGCTTTCCTCCTGCAGTCGGCATCATAGTGTGTGTTTGTGAGATGGAGGAGGACTTTGTGGATTGGTGTTGGACATATGGGCTAATGTGGGACTTGTGGGCTTGGGCAGCACTGGATTGGGATGTTTTCTTGATGTGCACTTACCCTTTATATCAAACTCTATCATACATATGCGTTTCTGTGGATTTGTTTCTCTAAAGTACGCAGACTCACACACCGAGGCTGAAGTGGCAAGGACTGTCTAGCTCTCCTTAGAGGAAAAAAGAGGCAGTCTGCTCACAGTCTCAGAACCCCTTCGGAGCAATGCCACTCTGTCTTTATTATAGGCTTGCTCTGAGCCCGAGGGCTTGGTCTAGGTCTAGGAGATCAGTTTTTATGAATTCCATTCATTTTTGACAACTTCCAAGTTTTCTAGAGTCATGCTTGGTACATTCCATGTTCTGCTTACTGATGGATGTGGGCAGATGATTCTTCTCACTTTCAGGGGTGGCACATCAGCAAATGAAAATTCTCAGAACTTTACGTCATCACGTCATCTCTTCACGTCAGCCTTCGGTGTATTTTGAGCATCTTCCCAACCTAAGGGGCTCACCTTCTGTTAAGGGGTTCATAAGGAGGCCACAGGCCTGTGTTTAAGACGTATATCTACACCCATTTATTCCTATTTGGTCAGTGTGGAAGCCCCACTGAAACCTGTCCAGTTTCCTTTGCGTGGCTTGCCCCGGTCTCTTGAAATGTGCCCTAATCTTCCTGTCATACCCACCAGAAAATCAAGGACCTGTAGATCCCTTCCCCTCCTAACCCAAAGCCCTATGACAGTCTGCTCACATAAAGCCAGAATCAGCGGACTCCTAGCAACCCCATAGGACAGTCTAGCTAGCGGCTCACCAGGGTTCCACCCTTACCCTCCTACCACATTAGAACTTAGAGCACGCAGAAGGAGATATGTGTGTGCGTGTGTGTGTGTATATATATAATACAAACACTGTCACATTGCACTACGCCATTTGTTCTGATGAAGAAGAACCCATTTATTCCACAGAATACTCAATACCATTGGGTTAGTTCAGATTCATAGCAACCCTATCGGTGAGGGCAGAACTGCCCTGGTGGGTTTCCAAGACTGTCGTTCTTTAAAGGATGACAGAGCCTCATCTTTCTCCAGCCCAGTCGGCTGGTGGTGGTTTCGAACTGCCGACCTTATGGTTAGCGGCCCAAGAATAACCAAAATGCTACCATAAAGTCTACTTAAAACTTAAAGGTCTAGCATAACGCATGCTCTTAAGTAGCAGTCTCTAAGAATGCAAATTTGACTTAGGATTTGCAGAGGATGTGTATATGGCTCCTAACATACCAGGTCAGGAGACGAAATAACGTCTGTTTATCCACCTGGTACTTTAAAGCTTACCTGCTTCCCCCAAGATGTCTTGCGGTTGAATTATGTCCCTTCAGCAATGTTGGGGGAGATGATTTGAGAGTGCTCAGATTTCATCAGGTGAGTGACAAGACTCGACTCTCTTGCAGCGCATAAGAAAAAATTAAACAGGAGACAGATTTTACTGCCGAGCGTTTGAGTCGCATGTGCATATTAAAGATTTTCCCCCCAAAACCCTGTGAAACAGGAACATGTCTCCCTCTGAATGTTCAACGTGTTCATTGCCAAAGTTCACCCACACCATGCTTGCCTCTCTGTTTTCTCTTCTCCTTTGGGGAGGGTGGGGAGAGGATGGAAATCAATTTTCTCAGCTAGATCTGTATTTGTCCAGTTAGAAAAGATGTTTCCTTTTAATTGGTTGTCTGGTGTTATTGAAATATTTACTTCCTCCTGCCCACCCTCCAAATCCATTCTTATTCGAAAGAACAAACTCTGTACCCTTGGGCATCTACTTTACCTGGGGGGTTAGTACCTTAACACACTTGAAAGTCCATGGCCGGTTTTAAGAAGGCCTAGTTCTAAGGTGACCCTGCTTCCAGTCTCTGCAGGTGGCTCTTGGGCAGCTGCTCTGTTCCTTTGTTCCTGGTTCCAGTGCTAGTCTTTGATCTTAGTCCTTCAGAGTTGATCCTCCCCCATTTTTTGTTAAGGTGAAGGAGGATTTTAGAGATTACTACTTCATTTTGTGTTGACTAGGTTGACTAGGGCTCGGTTGGTCATGAATTGTCCTGTTCTAGATCCTTGTCAGGGAAATATATATATATATTTTTAATGCCACTTCTTTGCATGTAACTACAGTAGGACCAAGCGTGGCCCAGAGAGGCTTTCTGCTCCCATCACAGGACAGTCTCGGAAACTCACAGGGGCAGTTCTCCTCTGTCCTCTCTCCGGGTCACTGTGGGTCCGAATCGTCTCAAGGGCAGTGAGCTTGTTGGTGTTGGTTTGGGGTTCACCCGGCTGTGGTAACAGCCCCTCAGCCCATCCCTCACCCCATCACCCTTGCAGCCCTGTGTCTGTCTACCGGTGTGCTCCCTACAAGGACAAGACTTTGAGTTCCTTTGCTGAATTTCTCTTCTCTTCATCATTGACTGTATTTCCCAAGGGATCCTAATGTCTCAAAGATGCCTAAGCCATTCGATGTGTGGGTTAGCTGGTTGAAAATAGAGCTGGTAACTGGCGGGAGGTGGGGTGGGGGTGTGTTGGGGGCAGGGGTGGGGTGGGGAAACGCAGCAGTCAGTGCTGCATCGTGTTATTTTCTCATCGTTGAAAAACAAAGCCACATAGCTGATGAAGCCAGGAGAAGTCCCTTTAACGGGGAAATGACTCTGTCGCTCCAGTCGGTGGAGCAGCTGTGGGGAGCGTGTCAGCCGGCAGAGGTGCGGGTGGTTTTGAGGAGGGGCCGAGCAGAGCCCAGCCTTCTTGGTGTGTGTTTATAAGGGAGCCTGCATTGTCTCCTTGCCAGTCTGCTGGTGTTCTTTGTCTGCCGGGGGTCGCCGTGTCACACGCTCCTCTGTCGTCACCTCCCTTGATCTTCTTTCTCTCCTTCCTTAATATTCCTCCCACCCCTTCCTCTGGCATTGGTTTTGTGATTCCAGGAATTTGAGAGGTTTGGGTGAAGTGGGCGCTCAAACAGGAGGCTGGCTGTCTAGTGAGTGAGAGGACAAGATAGATAGATGTCTGTAACGCTCGCAGGGAACTGGCGTGGAGAGTTCTGTGTTCTTGATGGAAAGGTTTCTAGCGGGGAGGATGAGGAGGGAACGTGGACTTTCAGTAGCACAACAATTACACGTCAAAGAAATGGGCATCCTCTCCCCCAGATTTCTGAGCAATGGCGAGAAGTGTCCGTGTAGCCTGACTTATGGGCCGTTGTTAATACGAACAGGTGGGTTTAAATAGCAAGGTGTAGGGCGTTCAGAAAGGCTTCTGAAATCCGCCCAGATCCATGTTCTGCCTTGTGAAAAGGAGAGTGTTAATGGCTTGGTGTGGCCTGAATCTAAAGAGCCCATTTACAAGCTCTGCCTTCTCTCCGTCCCCTTAGCTGCAGCTTACACTGCCTTTTAAGTGATTCTCCTGCTCCTGCAGAGGAGGACAGCAGAGAGGGGAGAAAGACTCTGAAAGGCTCTTAGAGCCATTTGTGATTTGAACAAAACCTTTCCTTGGGGAAGCTTAAAGCACGTCACCTATGGAAACCCCAGAGGTGGAACGGACCTTCATCCAGACAGCTCTTCCCCTTAGTTCTCATAGAGATTCTCACTGAGAGTTTGGGGGACATTGAGGGACAGGTCCTGGAGACACAGGGCCGGTGCAAGACAAAGCTAGGATTCAAATCTGGCTTGGTTTTTCCACCCTCAAGATTCTTCTTTGTGTTGCTTCTGGGCACAGCTTAGTACCTCGGTCCCCTTTGAAAAATGTCATGGCAAAATATTATTAAGCTCTTTTTAAAAGTGGGGCAGGCTAAAGCAACGAGGGAGAATTCCCCAGGGTGGCCCCTCCGTGGAAAGCTAGTTAGAACAATGTTTCTCCTGTAGCCCCCTAAATGATTCCAGGTGGGTTGTATTGATAAGCGCATCTTGTACCTTGACCCCAACCATCCAAGGTTCACATTTCTGCTGCTTCTGCTCTCCAGCCCATCCCAACCCTTTGCGCCAGTTAGTTCTGTATCTCCGTACAGCCAAGGTGTGCTCTGGATTTCTCTGACTGGGTAGGTCTCCTCCAGGAAGGAACCCTGCTGGCTCTATCCAAAGGGGTTGGGTTGCTAACCGAAAGGCTGCCCTTTCAAACCCACCACCTGCTGCGTGGGAGAAAGCTGGCACTTTCTGCTCTTGTAAGGATTCGCAACCTTGCCAGCCCCGTATAAGATTGCTATGAATTGGAATCAACTCAATGGCAACAGTTATTTGGCTTTTTTTTTAAAAAACTCCCTCTTCCAGTATATCTGGAACTCTGTTTCTGATCTCTTTCTAGAGTTTTCACTGAAGCAGTGCAGACCTCACCCATGTACCTAAAGAACTAACGTCATTTCCAAATATACCCTAGCCTTGTAGAGTGTAGTAAAAACAGAACTGGTGTGGAGCAGAAGATCAAATCAATAGCTAGCACCGATGACGCCTGTGTGCTCTTATGCAGAGTTCCTTCCAACTCTGAAGTCCTACATCTGCACATATATATTTGCAGGGAGGAGTTTAAAGAGAGAATCGGCCAATGGAAACGTCAACCAGTTGTCCCAAAGGGCCCAGGCTTCCTGGAAACCCGGCTCTTTAGTTCAGCTTTGGAACCGGGACTTGCCTTGCAGTCGTGACGGGAGCCGCTCCAACCTGACTCTGCTGTAGCTTGCTCTCGGGATCAGAGCCGCCTGCTAAAGTGGGACCTCGGGGTGTTCTGTAGTACAAAGGATGCTGTGTAATTGGGAAATGAATTTTAATGCACCCACTTTTCCTCTCTGCCAAATTGGCTTGGTCATATCTAGTAAACAAGACAAGGGCTGGCTACTTGTTGCCCGGTTAATGCTGTTCTGGTCTTCCGTGTGGTGTGACTATTCTAGCTATTATGACCCCACCCCGGAGCATAAGCTCCTTAAGAGCAGCCATGGAGGAAGACAGAGTTAGGCAACGAGTACCTTCTTAATAAAGAATAAGTGACGATGCGCACGAATCCTGTATCTTCTGATGTGAAGTCCAGGAATCAGAAACTCCAGCCCAGTGGGATCCAAAGCCATTGTCAATGGACTATTATGAATCTGCGATGAAAACACGTGTCTTGGAAGAGTTGACCAGTCATACTGTTTCCCACTGTGACTTATTAAAAGTCATGATTTGTGCTTTCTGCTTCTGCTTCTATGTGCTTTCTCCATTTCTGACACAACCGAAATACCTTTCTCCGATTTGAAATTTAATCCAAGTGTAATTATCGGTTAAACAGAACAGCTTCAGATGGAAAACCAGCGTGCTCATCTGGATGGATTTCATTTTTTCCGCGTGGCAGTGAGCAAGTCTGGGGAGTCCAGGTGTGAACCAGGTTTTGCTGGGCATTTTTCTGCACAAGAAACGATAAACGGCGTTACTCTTGTGTGAGGCACACCTGGATCCCATGAAGGGGAAGGACTCGCTGGAGATTCCGCAAACTCACCTGGATAGATTGGAAAACCACGTTGGGCTAGTTGATAAGCAAAAAACAGATGCAAAGTAAAATGCATGATAAATCCTGGTGCGCATGTGCAGAGCAGCTGGGGTCTTCCCCTGTCTTCTTCTCACCTGGCATGTGGGCCCATTTCTGACCCCTGGAGTGGGTGACCCCTGGAGTGGGTGACCCCTGGAGTGGGTGACCCCTAGAGTGGGTGACTCATAGAGTGGGTCAGCGTGATTGGTGCACACGCTAGCAACTTGGACTTGTTCCCCTTTTGCCACTTACTGACTCAAGAGGCCTCTTGGAGGAATCTTTTAAGCACTTAGCTCTCCTTTCCCTGGAATGATGGCACCTGCCTTCGACCCTAAATGAATATTATAACAGTTATCGCGATATATGGGACAGCATCCCCCGGGGGAAAGCAATTTGGAACCATCAAAGGGCTTTCATTACAGAGCAGCAGCTCGACAATGTGTCTTCACCTGGGGCGAACTGATGGGGGCTAAAACCACACCTGCTCGTGGGGACAATTGGAGCTGTGGGCAGCACAGGTGACAAAGCATCCATTTCATTCTGGCCAGAAACAGCAAGATTGAGCTATGGTTTGTGTGAGTTTTGTTGAGATTTGGTTGTACAAACATATACTTGCAGTGCGTTGGAAGGAAAAAAACGCCAGCTATTTCTTCATTCTTTGCACCTTTTTCTCCCAGTGGAAGTGCTGGGAACACCAGGGACCCCGTCTCAGTTCATCTCTTTGGGGGAGAAAACTCCCAAGCAGAAGTGGGGGCTGCACTGATGTCTCGGTTAACTGGCCCTGCGGTTTGAGTTTGAGGGAAGCCGAGGGAGACAGCTGTGTGGAGATGAAAGGATACACATTCTGGGCCATTCGGGCAGTTGTACTAATTTGCTCTAGGATCTCAGGCAAATGCGTTTATGTTCCTTTAAGGGGTGGTATTGATTTTTCACTTCACCAGCTGTGGTGTGTTTTAGTTGCTGTTGGCAAAGCCCTTTCTATTCCCAGGTTGGATCCTGCCACAGGAAGTGCTGTGTTGTTTTTTATCTTCAGGGATGGCGGGATAGAGGTTATGGATCTCCTCCTGCTCTGCTGGCTCCTTTTATCGCTGAAGTTCAGCCATACAGCAATAAGGAGCCATTGAGTGCAATGAACAGGCTTTATCGAGGTAAATGAAGATGCCCGGGACTGTTTTAATACATTAATCACATGGCGGTGCTGTTTAGCATCAGGGATGTGGCAATCAGATGCTTCTTGAGATTAACTGGAAAGCCCACTGTGACTTTCAGGAGGCAGAGCACGCCAAGATGTGAAATGTAGCCAGGATTGCATAATGTTTGTGGAGTTGGGTGGTTTTTTTTTAATGGGATAATGAGATACTTCATCTGGTATAAAAACTTGGTTAAACATAGGAGGCAGAAATATCAGAGAAATGGGGAGAAAAATAAGCTCTTTTCTGTCCACAACATACATGGTCATCCACATCTGTGGATCAGGGATCATTTACTGAGTTTCTATTTTGTACCAAGAACTAGGCCCCCAAATGGAGGAGCCCTGGTGGCGTAGTGGTTACGGGTTGGGCTGCCAGCTGCCAGGTCAGCAGTTTGAAACCACCAGCCACTCCTCAGGAGAAAGAGCTTTCTGTTCCCATAAAGACTCACGGGGCCAGTTCTAGCCTGTCCTATGGGGTCACTATGAGTTGCCAACGACTCGATGGCAGTGAGCAGGTGGAAGCCCCCAAACTCCTTGGCATATATCTTTAAGTTATTGATTTTGTTTTTATTATCTCATAAGATAGCAGTCTACAGTATTAGTTGGGTCTTCATCACTTGAAAAGAAATGTTCTTTCAGACCCACAAAGAGTTGACACTATAGAAGTTATATTGGATGGTAAATGAATAATCAAGAGGGCCATATTTTTGGGTAGCCCCCACAGCATTAAAAAACAGAATTGGGGCTGGACTTTCCATTGTGGCCAAGTGAGGAGGGCTATCAATCTGCTCTCAAGAAATCAAATGTAAGGCAAGTGGACAAAAAAGAGCAAAAGCAAGCACTGCCTTGCTCTTCAAATCGATGGAACTCACACACCAAGCAGAGCATGTTTCTACTGGGAAAATGGCTAGACTTTTGCTAAGGATAGGGAGGGTCTGTGGCATTCTTACCTGAAAATGCACCCATTCCCCCCAAACTCTGTTGGCATGGAAACTGTGCTGGGAAAAGGAATTGTCCAAAGGGACCGGCAGATTGCTGTCAAATAGGACTCCTTCAGTTTGAAACAGTGAGTCATATCCATGCCCAGCGACATTGTCCATGGATGTAAGTATCTTGGTAGCAGGTGTGGGGAGAGCAGAGGCTCTACTATCTTGGGATAGGGGAAAGAAAGTTCCTAGCTGCAACCACCCATGTGAGGCCAGTAAATAAAGAGGACTCAGGTCATCCACACTCCCCTGTTCAACCCTAAGGCTTAGCCCATTAACAATGGAGGCATGAATGGAACCAGTGTGTGGTTGTCACACAATCTAGTGTCAATTTGAGAGGATTAAGAGTGAAGGAGTATAGTATGGCCTGTCAATCAAGATAAAAGTAATGAGGCCTCTGTGTGGGCATGGCCTTCTCCTGAGAATTCTGGAGACTCCTGTTTTTCCCCCTTGGAGGTGAGAGATACTTTTCTCTCCCAGTTCACTCCCTTGGAGACTCTCAACTGACAGGGCTGACTCCCTGCGAGACATCCCAGAGGAGAAGCCACATAGACCTACCCTGATGGAGCCCTGGGTGCTGGAGAAGCCACATGGAGACCCCTGCCCGTGCTGAGATGCTTACAACACCACTGGATCCATGAGACATCCTGTGGCCTGTGATCTTCCTGCATTCGGCATCATTGTGTTTTGTGAGTGAGAAGAGGACTTTATAGTTTGGTATCGGACATATGGGCTAATATCAGACTTATGGACTTGATCTGGACTGGGCTGGGATGTTTCCTCAACATTCAACTGCTCTTGAATATAAACCTCTTTCTTATACACAGTGGAAAGTCAAAATTGGGAGCCACTTAAAATGGCCTGAACTTTAAGCATGCTCCATAACCCACCAGCAGATGTGTTGGCAGAAAACAAAAGCCAGCTTGAGCTACTTGGTCACAATCTGTGGCTAATCATTGGCCAATAAACTGTACAGATGACAAGGATGAGGTGGAGAGAGCTAGGAAGCCAAGTTTACAAATCAAGACAAGAAAGAAATAAAATAACAGATAAGTAGATATATCAGTGATTATAAATAGCTATGTGTGTTTCTCTAGTCTACCCAGACTAACACACAGTGCAACTCACAGGGGAGAGAGCACTCATAAATCTAGTCTAGGCAAGTTGCTAAACAAAAAAGCAGCAGCGGCAGCAACCACAGCTTCCAGGGAAAAATGATATCATAAAGGCAAGAGAGAGAATGCTGTCTGCCCCCGTAAAGTTTGACAGCCCCTGAGACACAAAGAAGCAGTTCTACTTTGTAGGACAGGGTCGCTATGAGTTGGAATTGACACATTGGCAATGGGTTTGATTTTGTATTTAATGTTAATTTTCAAAAACAACAAAAGCAGCACCAATAATAACACATATTAAAAATTGTATATAGATAGATAGATAGATAGAGAGAGAGAGAGAGAGAGAGAGAGAGGAGACTGTCCCCATACTCAGCAATACAAACAGTAAGTAGGAAGTTTCTTTCAGTGTTTCCAGATATTGACTGATTTTCAGGTAATGATATCAAAGCAGCTATTATGAATATATATAATATTATGAAGAAAACAAATAGAAGAAAGGTAGAGAGAAGAAGGCAAACCAAGAAGGACAAAAAGTAGAAGAGTTCTGATTTTGAACATGAAAGGAATGTATGTCAATAACAAATCCACAAAGAGATAACCTCAGTCAGAAAACAAAAAGTATTTAAAACAAAAACCTAAACAGAAATACTAGTCAGAGAGCACTATAATTGTAATGAAAAACTCACTAGAGGAATCCCACAGCAGACAAAAGACGACAGAAGAATCAGTGAACCCAATGAGTGGAAATTATCCAATTTGAAAAATAAAGATGTACAAAAATGTGAGGAACATGAACAGAGCCTCAAATACCTGTGGGACATTATCCAGCATACATAATGGGAGTTTTAAGAAGAGAAGAGAGAGAAAAATGCACAGAAAAAATGGAAGATAACTAGTTAACTCTGGGGTAGGGGCGGGGCAGGATTATCAAAGGTTCTTGAGGGAGAGGAGGCAGGGAGGGAGGGGAAAAATGAGGAACTGATACCAAGGGCTCAATAGAAAGTCTATGTTTTACAGGGAATCCAGGGCGGATGGTCCCTTCAGGACCAGTGGTGTGAGTGGCGATACTGGGAGGGTAGAGGGAGGGTGGGTTGGAAAGGGGTACCCGATTACAAGGATCTACATGTGACCCCCTCCCTGGGGGACGGACAACAGAAAAGTGGGTGAAGGGAGACATCGGACAGGGCAAGATATGACAAAATAATAATTTATAAATTATCAAGGGTTCATGAGGGAGAGGGGAGAGGGAGGGAGGGGAAAAATGAGGACCTGATGGCAGGGGCTTAAGTAGAGAGCAAATGTTTTGAGAATGATGAGGGCAATGAATGTACAAATGTGCTTTACACAATTGATGTATGTATGGATTGTGATAAGAGTTGTATGAGCCCCTAATAAAACGATTTTAAAAAGTGTATGTTTTGAAAATGATGATGGCAACTCATGTACAAATGTGCTTGTGGATGGATGGATGGATTGTGATAAGAGCTGTAAGAGCCCCCAATAAAATGATTTTTAAAAAAAGACTAGAAAACTCCCCAGGAAATGTGGGTTAATATGTTACTCATTGGGTGTATTTCATTAAGTGACCATTATATTAGGTGCTCCTTATAGCACTGGACTGTAAGGTGTATAATGCAGATAGATTTAATATACTGTGTATAATATTACTAGTACCATGGAAGTGGGAGGGAATAAAAGTGTTATCAGAGAAAATTTTCTGTATTTTAGTGGTATTGAATTAATTTCGATTCATAATGTATTGTGATAAGTTAACATGTATATTATAATCCCTAGAGTCACCACTAAGAAATAGCTAAAAATAAATATGGTTAAAAAATCAACAAAGTATTGAAAATGGTATGCTAGAAAACATATATTTCACACAAAATGAACCAGTAAACAAATGACAGTGGAATAATAAAAGTAAAGACAGGGAATATTGAAAACAAATGCCAAATCGACCTTGGTAGATTCACCTGTATCTGTAAGACATTAAGCGAAATCTCAAAAGTATATTGAAACCCCCCAATCAAAGGGCAGAGATTATTAGACTGGTCTTAAAAAACAAACAGGCATAAAAAGAAAACAACAACCAATAAAAACAAGATGCAACTGCATATATTGCCTGCAAAAGGCACACTTTGGAGTAAAAGCAAAAGTAGGATGAACAATTATATACTCTGAAAATACTAACTGCTAGCACCAGACAAAATATACTTTAAAAGCCAACTAACTAGAGAAACAGGGCTATTTCCCAGTGATTTAAAGAATCAGTAACATCAGGAGAGTCTAATGATTATATATTCATATCCACCTAACTATAGTTCTGTAAAACTCATGAAGCAAAACCTGGCAGAACTGCTAAGAGAAATGAGCAGTTCAACAATAATAGGCAAAGATTTCAATACTTCACTTTCAATAATTGATTGGATAACTAGAAAGAAAATCAGCGAGGCTATAGAAGATTGAACATTGCAACCAACCGACATAACCTACTGACATATGTAGAACAATATACTCCTTTGCAACAGAATGCATATTCTATTCACTATACACAGGCAATTTCCAGAATACTATATGTTAGGACATAAAACAAATCTCCATAAATCTGAAAGTACTGAAATCATATGAAATATGTTCTCCAACAAAGTATCATTAAATTAGAAAGCAATAATGGAGATATTTGGAAATAGAGAAGTGTACTTCTAAATAATCCACCGGCTAAAAAAATGCAAATAAAATTAGAAAAGAATTTGAACTAAATGAAAATGAAAACATAACATATTAAAAATGGTATGTGACCAGAGCAATGCTTGGGTGGGATTTTACCGCTTTGATCACCTGCGTCACTGAATAGATAAACAGTCTCAAATAACGTAAGCTGCTGCTTTATGCAACTAGAAAAACAATAAGTTAACCCCAAAGCAAGGGGGACAAAGGAAATTAGAAAGACTAGACTAGAAATCACTAAAACAGACAGGAGAACAACAGAGAAAGTCGCTAAGACAAAGATCATGACCATTGTAAACCTTTACCCAGATTGAGGAGGCAAGAAAGAAGAGACATGTCACCAGGATTAGGAAAGAAAAATGAGTCATCACTACCAACACAACACAATTTAAAACAATTATGTGGAAATATCACAAACAATTCCATGTCTACAAATTACATGCATCAAACAAATTAGGAAAATAGAAAGAGGTCTAGTCGTAAAGAAACTAAATGATTATTTTACAGCCTTACCACACAAGCACAGATTACATCCTTGTGAGTTATAGCAAGAAAAAAAATCAATCCTTTACAAAATCTTTCTAGAAACAGAAAAGGAAACATTCCCATCTTATTTTATATAACTAGTATCATTCTGATATCAAAGCGAGATCAAGCTATACAGAAAAGCCAGTATTTTGCATGAACACAGAGAAATCCAGAACAAAATATTACCCCCACAGAATCTGAAAATATGTGAAAAAAGATTATGCACCATGACCAAGTGGGATCTATCTTATTAATGCTAAGTTATTTTAACATCCGAAGATCAATTAATCTAATTACCGTGGTCATAAACAAAGGACAATTTGCAGAAAAGGCACTTGACAAAATTCAGTGCACAACTGTAATAAAAATTCTCAACAAAGTGGGAATTGAAAGAAAAAAGGAACTTCCTTAACCCAACAAAGAGTCTTTAGAAAAAAAATACACACCTAACATCAGACACAGTGGTGAAAATTTGAATTTTTCCAAATAAGATAGGGTGCATGGCAGGAGTGTCCACTTTTTGCACTTCAACATTGTACTGGAAGGTCCACTCAATACAACGCAGTGGGAAGTAACATACAGGCATCCAGGTTAGAAAGGAATAAGTAAAATGATTTATTTGCAGATGACGTGATCCTGTAGAAAATCCCTGAATACTCTCTCTCTCTCTCTGTAACACACACACACACACACACACACACACCTAATTACACCTAATTAGAACTAATAAATGCGCTTTACAAAGTTGCAGGCTATAAAATCAATACTCAAAAATCATTTTATTTCTATTGTAAGTAACACTCTGAAGATTATAGTAAGAAAACACTTCCATTGCTAATAGCATGGGGTGGGGGGGGCGGGGAACAGAAGACTTAGGAATATAATTAACAAAAGTCATTGTAAGACATGTACCTTGACTGCGCCAAAATGCGGCAGAAAGAAGATATGAGCAAATTGAAAAGACCGCCCAGCTCAGGGACTGGAAGAATAAATAGTGGCCAGATAGTAATTGTTCCCAAACTGATTTTTACACGATGATCCTTGAAAAGATCCTTTTGGTCTGTCTGCCCTCCCTCCCTCCCTCCCTCCCTCCCTCCCTCCCTCCCTCCCTCCCTCCCTCCCTCCCTCCTTCCTTCCTTCCTTGGATAACTAAGTCTTCAAATAGCTAACGCAGTTTTGAAAAAGATGAACAAGGGTAAAGGACCTACTGACTCTCCATATAGTATTCCAAATGTACTATACTATGATTCAAAATTGACTCGATGGTAGTGAGTTTTGAGCGACATAAAGCTAGTGGACCCACAATAGAGACACAGGAGTAAACATATAGATCAATGAAACGTAATTTTAAAAAATTCCCTGCTATCGAGTTAATTCGGACCCAATGTCCCTATAGGACAGACTGGGACCACCCTTAGGGGTTTCCGAGACCGTAACTCTTTGAGGCAGCAGAAAGCCTCCTCTTTCTCCAGGAGAGCGGCGGGTGGGTTCAATCTGCTGACCTTGAAGTTTGTAGCCTGGTTTGTAAGCTGCTGTGCCACCAGGGCTCCCAGAACAAAATGAAGAGTCTAGAAATAAACATTTATATCACGAGGAGACGGTTTTCGGTCAAGATGCGAACGCAAGGTAATGGGAGAACATACTCTTTTCAACATATTTTGTTGAAATAATTGGATATCCACAGGTAAGAGGAGAGAAAGTTATCCTACACAACACACTACATACTAAAATTAATTTAAAATGGATCATAGACCTAAATGTCAACGCTAAAACTGTCTAGAAGAAATCAGCGGGGGAAAATCTCTGTAACCTAGGGCCAGGCAGAGTTCTTAGGTAGGAAACCAAAAGCAAGATCTTTATTTTAAAAAAAAAAAAAAGACAAGCTACTGAGTGGGAAAAATAATTGGCAAATCCTATGTCTGATAAAGGTTGTATATTCAGATGAGGAGGCTGGGTCTGGGACACCTTGTGTAAAATGAAACCAAACCTACCGACATTTGACTGATTCTTGTTGCAATCCTGGATAGGATTTTTGTGCCATAATACAATGTCTGGGTTTTTTTCTTTTTAACTTTTTATTGTGAATAGGGTGGAAGGTATACAGAGCAGATCAGTTTTACATTCGACAATTCCTGCACATTCTGTTTCGTCGCACAGAGGGCAACCCCCACTTTGCTTCCCCACTTCCTCCATGCCTCTTGTTTCAATGTTCCTCCTTCTTGCCTAACATTTGGGTAATTGTTGTCCTTTTGATCCCAACTGGTCTATTATTCTAATGGGTGCACCCCTCATCAGTGTCATTGTTCCCCTTGTAGACCTGGCTGTTATTTGGTGGAAATTTAGGCAGACTGGAAGAGGGATTAATCTTTATGGGATGAGACAGCTTCACCTTGGTCCTGATGACCAACTGGTGGGTTTGAGCCCCTGACCTGATGGGTAGCAGCCCCAATCCTAACCCCACAGCATCACCAGGTACACAACAGTAAATAAGAAAAACATCTGACAGAAGATACACAAACCTTAATAATAGGAGACACAACTCAATGAAAAATGTGCTATGGATTTCTCACCAAAAAGAGACACATGACAATGTGCTCAGCATCATTGGTCACTGGGGAAATGCAAATGAAAACCGCAGTGAGATACTACTTCATTCCTAACTGGGGTGACCACATGCAAAAGACATATCATAACAAGTGCTGGTGAGGATGTGGAATCTGGAATACTAATAGTTTGGGGGGAGGGCAGAATATAAAATGTTGGGAGGGAAGTATAGTTTTTCTTTAAATGTTTTAAATAAACTTGCCACATCAGCAGTCCCACTCCTAAAATTCTTCCTCAAAGAAATAAAAGCATTAAGAAAAAACGTATGCAATTGTTCAAATGGAATTATTCTAACTAGACCATTTACTGTCTGGAAATGATCTAAATGCTTGCCCCTTAGGAAGTAGACAGTGGCAATGGGCTGGACTCTGACCCAAAGGGTCCGCGGTTTGAAACCACCAGCCACTCTGCGGGAGAAAGATGGGACTCTGTACTCCCGTCAACAGTCAGAGTCTCCGACACTCACAAGGGGACTTCTCTCCGGTCCTATAGGGTTGCTGAGTCAGCATTGACTCAATGGCAGAGAGTTCTAAGCAAAATATGATAGCTATACAAGAGAATAGTGTATAACAACCCAAAGGAACTAATTGTTGATATATGTCATATCAATGTCTCCTCAAAAGCACTTTAAATGAGATAATTTAAAGTATCCAGATGCAAAACACCACATCCGTTATCTTAAAAACAAAACAAACAAACTTCACTGCCATTGTTACCTAAAACACAGGGTAGAAAACTGCCCCCTGAGGGTTCCCAAGGCTATAACTCTTTATTGAAGTAGAAAGCCCCATCTTTCTCCCGTGAAATGTCCAGGAACGGTACATTGATAGGGACGGCCCATCAGTAGTTGTGGGCGCAGAGGTTACCCAAATATCCATGAGGAAATGCTGTAGAGTAGGTGTGGGAACTGTCCTCCTGTGGAGGGCCATTTGGACACTCACAACATCATCCGTGGTCCACATAGAATGAGCAACGTAAACACCGGCTGCTGTCTGCGGTCAACCACCTGACCAGCTCACTCTGATGTGATGGCTGCTCTCTGCTTCTCTCTGGTGAGGCCCATGATGGGCACTGGTATAGACCGTATCAAGGGCTTTCGATGTCCCCACCCGTGTTTTGAAGCGATGGAAATCTTTTGCAGCTGGATTTTGGAAAAGTAATTATACTACAAGTTCATTAGAATGATTAAATTGTATACTTGTAGAAGACCCCTAGGTGTGCCCTTGGCTGGGAGCTGAAGGTCGCATCCAGCCAGTGCTGTCTCGGAAGTAAGACCTGATCACCAAAGAAACCCTACAAATAAATACATGCTTACTCTGACATACGTGGTATGGCTGCAAGTCAGAATTGATTCAATGGCAAACAGCTGGTTTGTATCCTGACAGTGGGGGACTGGCATTGCTTGTTCATTATGCATTCATCAGGCTAATATTTTTATGCTACAACCAAGGAAGACCTTTTCACCTTCAATAACATTCCTTCCAAGAACAAGATTTGTCTTGAAACCAAAAGTTAACGGCATTACTAGTCAACCTGTTAAATACTACTATGTACATGTGATTCATAGTCATTAGGAATAGTGCAGCATCCATATTTTATTTCCTGATATGTGATTTGAAGTCTGGTGAGGTAATAGACGAAGGTTTCTGTATAGTGAGGCTAGTTATAAAAGTTGTAAATACTTCAGATCCTGGGAAGTCTGAAAAAATGAAGAGAAGATTAAATTACTGCTAGAGTAGAACATTTAACCTCTTCTGATTCTTACTTCTTTCTTACAGCTCTGCTGATTTTCTTTTAACTGTGGGTACGCACACACACACACACACACACAAATTGTTAAATTGTTCTTGCCATGCATCTTCCTCTCCTTTTCTTCCTCTCTGCATGCGTGTGTCTGTGTTGTGCTGTGGTAAGGATAGGGGTTAGATGAGCAATATTAAACCCTCTGCTTGTCACAATAGCATGTAGTTTCCAGCCCTCTAAGGGCCTGGACCATTGGCTTCAGAGGCAAAGAATCACCTGAAAGAACATCTGGGCAGACAGCTAATCCGATTGTGGATCCTCTGGAGCAGAAAGAAGCTCCTCAAAGGTCCCTTGATGATGTGGGTGGGATGAGAGATGGGCATCGATCTCTGGCTCCAAAGGGACCGCATGGCTCATGGGCTGCAAGTAACAGCATCTCACACCAAGAGAGTTCAGCTGAAAAGTGATAAACATTCCATGGAAATTTTAACAAAATCTTTGTTGGGGGTGCATATCCCCCCCTGAAAGAAAATGAAAGCTTTGTGTGGAATCAATTCCCACTCATGACAACCCCATCCTACAGTAGAGCAGGCCTTGTTTGACGATCATCTTCAGGTGGTGTCCCTGGGTGGATTCAAACTGCCAACTCGAAGGTTTGTTGTTAGATGCTGTCATGCTGATTCATGGTGATTCCATGTGTGCAGAGTAGAACTGCCCTCTTAAGGTTTCCTTTCCTCTTGGAAGCAGATCCCAAGATCTAGTTCTGCGGCACCTCTGGGTGAGTGAATCACCCACCTTTTGGCTGGTACCTGGACACACACTGGATCCCCCAGGGTCCTTACCCTGGGAGCTACCACCCTAGGAAGGAAGAACAGAACGAGGATGACAGAAGCCATTCAGGGTGCTTTGTCCCTCAAAGCTGGCTCATGGGAAGCTGATGGCGCCGATTCCCATGGAATCACAGCTGTGGAAAAGGCTCCCCAGGGCTCATTTCCTTCATTCTCACGATGCCCTTGTGGTTGAGGGCCGGAAGCACCTGTTCTTAGGGACTGTCTTGGTCATGGGACCTGGGTGGCCCCATCCAGAATGTTGTTAGGGACAGAGTTTGAGTGGTTCCAGGACAGTTGCCTCTGGAACGAAGGGTCCTGCCTCTGTCTTTGCACCGTCACTTGCCTGTGGGTTGTGCTCCTGGGCGGGCAGAGGTCATACAGTGCTGGGGAGGTGAAGGCGTGCCGACCGAGACACTTGAAAGGCAGTAAAGAACTGCACCACCGGTAGCTCTGCTTAGGAGGAGAAGGTTCAACCAACCAGCACCTACTTCCATTCTGAGCTGCACACCGCGGGGCAGAGAAGACTGTTTCCCCTGGGAATATGAGGCATGTGAAAATGATTGTCCCGTCCTAGGGTTAGATATTCAATTAATATTATATTCAATTAATTTCACTGACATTAGGTTAGTTCAGACTCATAGTGACCACACGGGACAGAGTAGAACTGTCCCTGTGGGTTTCCGAGACTGGAACTCTATGGGAGTAGAAAGTCTCATCTTCCTCCCGCAGAGCAGCTGGTGGTTTTGAACTGCCAACCTTGTGGTCAGGTCCAACATGTAACCCGCTATGCTGCCAGGGCACTGTCTTGCCAGGGGTATAGGTAAGGGTCTAGATAACAGGAGTAAAGATAAGTGGGGTATTCATCTCACCTCCACAGACCCACGTGTTAGGAGTTGATAGCGAGTGTCTGCAGGCATTTTTTCATCCTGATCAAGGTAACATTTATATGCAGCATGTACCGCAAAGTTTAGGTGTACCATTTGAGTTTGACATGGGACCATCCTGTTCAAGATCGTAGAAAAGTCCCACCATCCGAATATGCTCTCCTTTACTCCTCCCTGCCCGTGTGTTGTGTGCCCCGAAGGCAGATCAACTAAGGATTGGAAAATTTCCAAAAGGGTGATTGGATGGACCTTTTTCATTTAGACCTTTTTTCTCCCGCTCATGAGAAGCAAATGTACCCAAGTCTAGAAACCACCGTTTAAGACACATTAAAGATCAACCTCCAATCTTTAAAACTCAACCTCCAATACCCAAAGTTGAGGCTGTTGTGAGCACCCAACCTCTGCCTCCGTTTAATTAGGTGCCTGGTAGGTCCATCAAAGTAGTAATCGCCCTCCCGCCCACTCCCAGTGTTATCAAAGACCCGGATGGAATGGAGATTGACAACCCCACCCACGCAGCACGCACAACCATGCATTTCACCCTCGGGTCGTGCAGGCCAGATCCTACTTGGATGAAGGTGACCGTGAGGGAGGCTGGGGGAGGGGCGTGCCAAACTCTAAGAAGAGATGGAACTGACTCTCAGTTTAACAGGCCAGAAACAGAGGGAGGCTGGTTTTCAAGAAGCCAGCAGTCTCAAGTGGGGAGTTCCGGACAGCAGGTGGTGACCCCTGGTACTACACAGAAGACAGAACGAAAAGGCGGCAAGTGCTCTGAGAACCTCGGAATTCTACGGTGCAGCGGCAGGGCATTTAGAAGCAGTGATGTTGCTGGATTTTCCCACAGGCTCCACTGCCGGGCAGCACAGCCGGTTTGTTTCCAGGCTGTGTGTTCGCACGAAACTGCTGACCAGGATATATAGAATATAAATATTCTACCCGAATATTTATAAACTGCCATCCCTCTGGGAGTGAGGGGGAAGGAGACTTGTGCTTGGTTCAAAATAAACCTTAATGTAGGGCAGGTGAGTGCCTAATTTCTCCATTTATCTTTTTAACTTGAAGGAAAAGGAGCCTGCTCCCCTCTTCCCTGCGTGCTCCCCCACCCCTGCTCCATCTCAGGGCTCCCGTGTTTTCTGTCTCACACATCACATCTCACCCAGCCTCGTGCCTTCTCAAACTGGCAGGGCCGCCCCTCACGTTGATGGCGCAGAAGCGCTAAGTGCATTTGATTGGTATCATTACTGGTCTCTAGTAATTGATTACTGTCCACGGTGAAATATTCAGGGCAAGCACACAGCCAATAGCAATCACTTAATCCATCATGGCTGTTTGTTCCTCATCTCCTGAGACCGATCAGCCACATGCTATCCGACCCCACCAGGCAAATTGCCGATGTCTGCTTTGTGTGTACAATTTACTGTGTATTTACTGAGTTTCCTGTGTTAACCAAAGCCACCGGCTTCAGGGAGCAGTGAAACGCCAGCGAGGGTCTCACTCCGGCTTGCAGTGTCAAGTTCACTCTGGCTAACCCCTTTAGCCTCTTTTTTCATGGCGAGTTGTGATTCGTGGGCACTGGGTTTGGTTTTTTTGTTGTCGTTGCTTTACAAGAAAGAAAACGAAGTCGAATGGCATCTCAGTTGTATTAGGAATATTAATTGTGAGGCTAGAGGTAGGTTGATTGGACAAAGATCCTAGAAGATTGTTTGTAATGCAGATTTTTTTTTTAGAAACAAGAAGTGGAAGAATAATGAATAACAGCCAGAACTAATCAGTTTGTGTGTGTGTGTGCGTGTGCGTGTGTGTGTTTAATCCAGTGGTAAGGACTAAAAGTAGCTATTAAAAAAAAGAAGAAGAGATTCAGTCACTACCCTATTGTCTCGGCTTCCTGCCAAGAGGTTTTATGCTTGGATCTTGGCAAATAGATCCGTCCCTGATGTACACTAGGGAACTTTGAGAGACAATCGAGAAAGAACACAATCAGAGGAGGAGGAGGAGAGCGTGGCCGGTCAGCGGGGAGGCAAAGAATAAACAAATGATACGACAGCATTCTGATGACAGCTGATACTGCTTAGGATCAAACTCTGAAGAAGCAGTTTGCACTCAGCAATCTACAGAGAATAACAAGAGTTCCTGGGGGTGGGGGTGGGGGGCATTGAAAGCCCTCCCTGGTCTGCCTCTCTGTTTGTCCTTATTCCACCCACAGTGACTATGGAGGAACAACATGGTGGGTGTCTACTAGAGAGTGCTACCAGGCCCACCAGAGTAGGGAAGAGATTTGAGGCAAGCATGAGGAGGCGTCTTCATAATCCAAACTGTCTAGCCAAAAATTACTATGGGGAGCAGGGGAACGGTGGGGGGTGGGTCTCGGTAGAGATCTTTGTTGTCTCTTTTGGTGGTTCTTGTGTGTTTGTGTTTAGACCCCCACCCCCCACCCCCCGGTATCTGTAGCACACCGTGGATTTTGGCCCATTCTGGGTGGGCTAAGGCAAGCGTGTCCATGTGTGCTCTGCTTTCAGTGACCACCTGCCTGCACATGACAGTTTCTAGAGAGCAGACTCTTAATCCATGTACATATGTCTCCCTCACTGGGGGCCTCTTAGCTAAATAACTAGACAGCTGGCTTAAGTGATCCTCAAGTTAGTGGAGTATGTTTCACAGTAGGTTGTGATCCATTCTCGCTCCCATAAATGGATTCTACACACACACACACACACACACACACACACACACACACACACCCAACAAACTCACTGGTGTTGAGCTGATACCGACTCATAGGAACCCGTTAGGACAGGGCCAAACTGCCCCCTATGACTTTCTGAGACTGTGCCTTTTAATGGGAGTAGAAAGCCTCGTCTTTCTCCCATGGCTGGTAGTTTTGAACCACTGACCTTATGGTTAGCATCTCAATGTGCGCCCACTACACTAAAGCACTGGTCTTTCATTTCCCACTAGACAAATATGTGCATTGAGTTTTGGCTCCTTCTTCTGCTTGTTATCTAACATGTGATGGACTTGATTTTGAAATCTCAAACATTTGATCTTTTGTCCCCCAGAGTTCTCCTTGCTGGTAAGCTTTTTCTTCCCTAGAGTCTGGTAGCCCTGCCTTCCCCCAATGCTCACTTGAGTCGCCGACATTGAGAACAAAAATAGCAACCAGTGTGTAAGTTCAGCTCCATTGCTGGAAACTTCTAGACCTGGCCTGTGCTATGCAAATGCCTGTCACTTATTAAGAAACTTTGAAAACTGTCCGTTCGGCCAGTTGTAAAAGGCTTTTTGAGACAAGTCTTTGGGAATGTCTTAGTATGCTGAAGAAACGCTGCCTTGTGGCGGTAAAGGACAACTCCATGGAGTTTCCATGGAAGAGCGAGTATCCTCTATTGAAAAAAGAATATCCAGAATCTCTGTCTGCTGTCATCAATGGCAGGATGCTGAAATAGCTGTTTCCCTTTCTGTGTGCACTCCCATTTGTCCCCCGGAAGTGGTGTAGTATTTGAAAGGCCGAGAGTGAATGGCTGAGCCTTGTTCTGGGACAAGATCAGGGAAATGAGATGGGTTGACTTGCATAGGTGAAGCCGTAAGAACAGTGAAGCTGATACCTAAGTTTCCTGAGGATGGAGCCCGGGGTGGTTCCTCCTGGTTGACAGTTCGTTTTAGTACCTAGTTCACCATCTTTTTCTACCTGTCCCCATCTCACGCTCTCGACTGGATGACATCGCCATCATCGAGCTCCATGATGTCATGGCGCTTTGACCTCCTCCTGTGTGAGCGAGCCCCTTTTCTCCAGCTCAGATCAACCTTCTATTCTTTAGGACACACCCATGACCTAGTCATCAGCCATGTCTCCACCTCTTCCAAAACTTATGTTTAAACACCCTACGCTCCAACAACTGCCTGAGTTCATCAGCATCATCCTACCATGTTTTCCTGACTCATAGCTTCTTTTTTCTCCGCTGATCTTCTTCTGAGACTAACTTAGACCCAATGGTTCATTATCATAATTGCACCCTTGCATGGACCCATTACTCCCTCTGGTGCCTCTTTCTCCGTTTGACTGGCTGACAGAGTCCAAGTCCTGAGGAAATCTCCCTATCCAGCACCATGGGTCTGCCTCCACACAGCTGGACGCTACTGGACAAACCCCCCGGTGGTGCTGGCTCTGCCCCTGGAAGTCGTGACCACAGGTTTTCCCATGCTGGGCGGAGTCACTCTTCTCTCTGGGGCTCCTTTGCTGTTTCACCTTCCAAATGCTACTCTCCCTGGCTTCTCCTTGACTTGGGATTAGATGTGCTGTGGCAGCCTGGATAAGAGGCTAGAACAGAAGAAGGAGGTTAGGGAAAAACCAAGGCCCTCTAAATAAAGTACGGGCTTTGGTTAATAATAGTGATCAATATCCATACAGGGTCATTAATCGTAGCAAATGTTCCAGACCATTGCAAAAGGTAGTCATAGGGAGAGCAGAGTGTGGGGGATATGAGAACTTGGTGCTATCTGTGTAACGTATTTTGTGTGTGCAAAGTGAAGCTGATTCTAAAGTAGCTTCTTACTTTCAACTCAATCCAGCAAACAAACAAACAAAAAGCACACAGGCATCCTTTGTGTTCCCATCCCAGGACCTTTGCTTGATCTGTTCCTACCATTCATGACCAAGTCTAACCTGCCTACAGTAACAGCCAAATAGCCTGGGACCCAGATGGAACATGACATCTAATTCTGAAGATAGGCTGGTCTTTGTTAATTGTGGACATCAAGGTTTTGAAGCCAAAGGTCCCTTCAAGATATTCCCATCCTAGGATAAAGAGGCTGTATGAACTAGGCCCTTGGGTCAGGCACACCTTAGTCCTGACACAAGCCATGGTATTTTGCCTTCACCTCACATGTATGTGAAAGTTAGCCATTGAATAAGGAAGATTGCCGAATAATCAACGTGTTTAAATCATTGGTGCTAGCAAACAACACTGAAAGTACAATGGACTGCCAAAAATACAAATTAGTCTGTCCTGGAATAAGTCTGGTGTGAGTGCTCCTTAGTGGTCAGGATGGCAAGACCTCATCTTACCTGCTTTGGACATGTTGTCAGGAGAGCGCGGTCTCTGGAGAAAGGGCAGCATGTTGGTAAAGTGGACCGTGAAGGAAATCAAAGCCCTCCAGGAGATAGGATGGCGCAGTGGCCGCAGCAATGGCTCACATCACAGCAATTGTGAGGATGGTGTCGGACCAGCGGTGTTTCATTTTGTTGTGCACAGCGTCACTGTGCATTGAAACCATCTCGATGGTATCTAGCACCACCACCACCACCATCATCATAAACTAGGGCCTAAGAGAGCTACCTGTGGGGACATTGGCAGGACTCTGGGGCAGGCCAGCTAAGCAGAGATAGGGATAGTCTGGCAGGACTAGAACTCAGTGCTTATTTAAGCCATGCTTGAGACTCTGTGCACACCCACCACAACTGTGGTGTGAGGCAGTGGGGCTTTCTGGACCCTATTTACTGATGGAGGAGCCTTGGCGGCAATGTGGTTATTCTTGGGCTGTTACAGTTAGCAGATTGACGCCTGGGAGAAAGAGGAGGCTTTCACCTCCCACAAAGCCTTGCAGTCTCAGAAGGCACAGGGGCAGTTCTGATTGGTCCTATAGGCTTGACTCAGTGGCAGGCAGAGTTCTTTATAGATGGGGTGGTGGTTCACTGGATCTCTGCCCCAGCTGTAACTTGATGAACCTGGATGGAGCTCAGGGGTTAGATGGAGAACATCACTGTGGACAATCTACCATGGGCTTGACAGACAGGGAGGTAGGGAGGCGGTGGTCTTCTCAGAGGAGATAATTGATGAGTTGGGCCTTGGCAAAAAAAGAAAAAAACGTGAGAAGACTAAAGATAAAAATTTAAAAATCAACAAGTGTGAGAAGGCATGTGTATGTAAGAGAACATGATGATGAAAGATTTTTTAAGTGTTTTCTTTAAGAATAATATTTTGTAACAGGTGAAAATGATACAAAATTCAAATACGGGTGCCTAAAAATAAAGCTTTATTGGGACACAGTCATGCTCACTCCTTTCTGTGGCTGCTTTATGTTAAAACAACAGAGTTCAGCAGTGACAAGAGAACCTGTTATCACTTCTTTTCTTTAAAATCATTTTATTGGGGGCTCGTACATCTCTTATCACAATCCATACATGCATCGTGTCAAGCACATGCGCACATTTGATGATGAAAGATTTAACGATGGAGCTCTGAGCCAGTCAAGCCTAGACTCGTGCACATGATATGGAAGAAACCGGGCCGCTTGGAGGGAAGGTGGCTCGGTGGCCTTAAATCTGTCTGTCTAATCTGTAGTTCCCTCCTCTTGAAACGTGGGAATAAAAAGACTTTCTTGCAGAGTTGCTGCAAAAAGAACAGCCTATCATCATCGTCGGGTCCGTGGTGGTAACCCCAACAGGTCACATTTCGGAACTGCCCTCCATAAGGTTGCCTTGGTTCTGACCTCTATGCAAGCAGTTAGCCAGGCCTTTCTTTCACAGTGCCACTGGCTGGGTTTGAGCTGCCAGCCTGTTAGGGGGCAGTTGAGGACAAACCACTTACACGACTCAGGGACTTTCCTTATACAGAGGTTTAAAAATGATGTTGGGATAACAGTGGCGGACGGTGGTTGCTTTTGCTCTCGATCGTCTCCATACGTGACCAGTTGTAAAGCCGTTGAAAGTGAAAGGGGAAAGTCTACTTGCTCAAGTGCCATCTGGAAACGGAGAAGTGGCAAACTCGACTTTCTGCTCTGCGGGGAGTTCTGGGACGGAGAGGCCAGGTGGTGGCAGCTGGAATGCAGGGGGTGGGTCCGCATGGTCTCTGGACGAGAGGTCATCCACGGGAGGGGAGTGCACAGAGAGAGCTGGGGAGCAGAGTGAGTGGGAGGGTCTTGGACAGCCCACCAGGGCCTAGACTGAAGCCCCTGGTGAGGGAGCAGGGTCATACATTCACTCCTAGGGAAGCCTGGGATGCCTGGAGGGTGTAGATGAAGGAGAAAGAGCAGAGGCTGTCCTATACCACTCATTGCTTCTCTGCTTCTATTTTCACCACCGAGCATGCCTAAATAATGTGCTGAAAAACTCGGCTTCTACTGAACGCAAATGCACCATGTTTTATGAATGTCCTAAGACATACATGAACAGTCCAGTAACCTCCACTTCAGAATATCTTCTGACCGTGTGTCGTCAGGTCTCAGCATCTGCACAGTCTGGCCAAGACTGCATTGCGAAACATTCTTTCTCCCTTGAAGAGATTTCACTGAACAGAGGCTGATGTTAGAAAGATGTCTTGTCCTCATCGAGTACTGTGTGCGGGGAGGAGAAACCCGGAGGAGAAGAAAGACAGGAAAGAGCCCACATGCGAACCCTGAAGACTAGGCTCTGTGTTTCCTGTATTCTCCTTGGGTGGCCAGGCGGGCGGAGGCGAGCACACACTGAATCCCCCCTCGGCCCTTCGCAGAAACGTGAGCAGGAAGAAAATGGCCATCCGTTAGGTTGAGAATCTGCTGGCGTGAAATCGGAGCTGGTATTTGCGTATCCTTTTCTCATCAATGGCTGCTCGCTTCCAGTTCTGCTCTTGAGCATTCGCCTCCCTCTCACAGCAGCTCTCTCCTGTGCTCTGTGCCCGCGCTGGGCCTCTTCCTCCAGGCCTCTCTCTGCCTGCCTTCCCTGTCGTCCAAGGGTGCAAGGCTCCACAGCAGGATGACTGTCCTCACTTCAAGGCCCTCCCCTTGCCGTCCGACCTGGGAGGCTGCTTTCCGCTCACTCTTTCTTTTTAAATGATAGTCACTTGATGATGAATAGCTCTCGGGCTCTTGTTTCTTGTCAGAGGCCACTTTTGGATGAAACCGATGAAAATCCCTGTCTTCACCGGGTTCGCATTCCACGTGGGGGCGGGGCAGAAAGACAAGTGTTACAAGATAAATAAGTTCTGTAGCATGACAGCCAAACCAAGTCCACCGCCATAGAGTCAGTTCCCATAAACAGTGACCCGTATGTATGGTTCACCAGGCTTTTCTTCCACAGAGCAGCTGGTGTGTTTGAACCGCTGACCTTGTGGTTAACAGTCCAAGACTTACCCAGTAGTGTCACCAGGACTTCTTAGATGAGAGTAAAAAAGAAAATTCTCAAACACACTGCTAGTGAGTAGGTCCCCGCTCAGAGAGACGGGAAAGGAGAGTGGAGCGGCTCCCGTGGGTTTCTGAGACTAACATTTTAGGGGACTAGAAAGCCTTGTCTTTCCCCCAAGGAGCAGCTGGTGGTTGGTTGGTTGGTTGGTTTCCGAGCTGCCAATCTTGCTGCTAGCAGCCCAGGGGGTAAGTACGGGGCCACGAGAGCGTCCTTACATCATAGGGTCTCACGATGCCCAGGTAATGGCCACCTCACAGAACAAGGTCGAAGTGCCCCTGTGAATTTCCAAGACTGTAACCATTTAGTGCAATGGAAATCCGCATCTTTCTCCAGAGGAGCGCTTGGTGGTTTTGAAATGAGGACCTTGCGGATTGCAGGCCGACGTGTAACCACTATGCCACGAAGGCTCCTCCGGCGTGGTGGGACAGGATCGTCTGAAAGGTGTAATGGAGAATATAACGCGAGGCATGGAACTAGCGTTGGTGTGTGTGTGAGAGAGGGAGATTGAGATTGACTCCCTGTGTCTCTGAGCATGGAAAGTGTGGACTGAAAAATTTAACGCGGTGATTGAGTGGGCTTCCTTCAGAAAGTGACAGTTGAGAAAATGCTCAAAGAGGAAGCCAGACATGTCGACAGCTACGGGGAATACCTGACCAGGCAGAGGAAATGACTGTCTGGTGCTTGAGAAACGGAGGAGGTCAGTGCAGGCGAGCAGTGGGAGGGAAAGGGGAGGTTTAGGGGAGAGCAGGCAATGTAGGACCTCACAGGGAGCGCTGCACGGAGGTTAGCCTGTATCCGAGAGAAAAGAGGACAAGCGTGATCTGCCCTGTAAGTTACGAAGAGGTATCATCAGATCATTCTATCGCTTCTGCTTAAAACGTATCACCTCACAACATATGATCCCCGACCCGCAGAGGCAAATGCAGACGTCTCGTTCTTCCTGCTCGACGTAAAAACATTGCCAGGTGTTCTCCGCACTCAGTGAAACTAAGTCCCTCCCTTCTCCTTGGGACCGACCTTTGACACCAAGCTAACCCGTCTGCCTCGCAGGAAACCTTCACCAGCCCCGATGCGTTTCCGCTCTGCTCTGACAGCCTATCGTGCTCGCTGTTGGCCGCGTCTGGGCTCGAAGGTACACTGCCTCACACTCTTCTGCACGGGTCTCCCAGGGGTCTTACCAACAGGTCTACAGGACTTACGACCTGGAGGGCCCCCGTGATCGTCGCTTCGGATCCCTTCACGTTACACGTGAGAAGACAGCCCAACCGAGTTTAGGGATCGGCTCAGGTTTACTCAGATGTCACTAGCCTCTCTTAATGACAGCCACTTAAAGTCCACTCCAGAGTGACACCACTCCTTTTACTTCTCTGATCGGCTTCCTCGTCATAGCCAGGTCTCGCTCTCTCACTGCCATTGAGTCAGTGCTGACTCAAAGCGACCCCATGTGGGTTCCTGAGACTGGAACTGCTTAAGGGAGTAGAAAGCCCAGTCTCTCTCCCTTTGAGCTGCGGGTGGTTTCGAACAGCATACCATGAGGATCACAGCCCAAGGAGTAACCATTATACCACCTGGGCTCCTTAGAGTTCTCACTGGTCTTTTTATATAACAAGTTGCATTCAATTAAGTCTAGGAGTACATGATTTTGTTTTGTTTTGTTTTGTTTTTAAATGGGGCGTAGAGCCCCATCGTTCATCAACCAAACCTTGAATCCTTTGATTCTAGATACAGAAGTGCTTTTATGTCATCGTGCTTTGGATATGAAGGAGGGGTTTGCCAAGCAAGTGTCTGAATGGGAAGGTTAATATGTTTGCCATTTGTGGAAGCTTTTAGTTTTATGGAATGGTAAATTGATAATGCTGCCCTTCATGAGGTGCCTAGTTTTGTTGCTGTGGATTGAAAACAAGGTGATTCTTGCCATTCTTGGTCCACTACAGAAAGACAGTCCTGACTGAGCCCTTGTTTCTGAGCTCTTTCTCTGAAGGGTGAGTGGGTTTGATGGCAGACATGAACTTGTGCTGTCCAGGGATGCTGACGGCCTTCCTGGACTGTTTCAGGAGGCTGGATGTATCCTTGACCCAAAATGCCCTCTGGACCACGAGGTCGGAGTTGAAATTAGAGTTTTCATGTGTGCGTGTGGTGGTGGTGGTCCTTCAAGTAATGAATGCTCAAGTATGCAAAGTGGTTTTCAAGGGTCTCTGGGCCAGAATATACTAATCATGCTTAACCTTTAAAATGTAGACCCACCCAAGCAAATAGATAAAGATTAGCTGATGTTGGAACCTTTGCCAATAAACTGGACCCTGCTTTTAATTGCATCTGCATTTTTGCTCAAATAGCACACCTCCCGCTCCTCTTACTCCCACCCCAGGGGTTTTCTCTGGGCACAGCCATGCCATTTTCTCTCCATGATGCTGTGAAGATTCAGGGGGAGGGAGCAGTTGGCAAACAGATGGAGAAGGCCAGTGTTATTTGCCAGTGTTATGAAAGTACAGTGCACATAGAAGGGGGCTTCAAAATTTTGTGGGAAAATTCCAGTATTTGCTGTTATTTTCCCATGAACTTTTTAAACCCCTCCTTATGAGCACCACACCTAGCAAAGCAAAGAATGTGCATGCAGCGATTGCTATTCATTGGGAAACTCCTGGTGATTTTGAGAGCTCTTTAAAGTCCAGTATGAGCGACCCAGGGTGCTGTCTTATGATGAGGTAAGGTAATGTTGTTGACCGCCACATGAGTGGGATGGGCAAATGTAACATGGACAGTGACATACCTGTAGGAGGCAAACAGCTTGATTGATGGTCACACACTGGACTCTTAGCTCACTAGTCTTCTAACAGATGAAGGTAAGTGGGCCCAAATCCAAGGTAAAGTCTAGTTAACAGTGAGCTCATCAAAAACATAGTTTTATAGAAAATAATACAGATAGTATCTTCATCTGAATGATAAGTCTTACAGGGCTGCCGTGAATCAGATTGTACTCACTATCAGTGGATTTGGGGTATGTAAAATAAACTTAAATATCTGGTATTGTTGTGCATATTATAAGTAGAATATTCTCTAATCCTTCTGGTTGTAAATTTACATAAGATATGCTCTTTAATTGTTCTAAGTGAGTCTTGACCCCTCAGAATTATCAAAAGCTATAAAACCTTCCCGTTATACCTAAGACATGCTGATATCTTCTTTGGAAAATTTCTCTAGAGTTTGTATTATTTTCATTTCTTTAAATTGTGGTGATATTATGTACATGGAGTAAAATTCACTAATTTTCAATGTACACTTTGCTGAGTTGAAACAGGTATACATTTATGTAACTATCATCACAATTAATTCGTAGGACACATCCATCTTTCTGAAAGGTCCCTTGTTACCGCACATCCTCTGTGATTTTAATCACTGTGGAATGGTTCACAGTGTCAGTGGATTTGACTTGTATAGGACATGAAAAAGCACTAGGAGATATGGCTAAAGTTGTTGGTGCTTTGAATTTGGGCCAAAAAACAAGATGTGACTGAAAAACCCCAGGTCACTTTCCTGAGGACCATTTCAAGGTTGAACTCCAGAAAAACAAGCATTGCCAGGGGCCAGCCCCTATCCCAGCTACGTCTGCCCACCTCCCCAAAAAGAATGCACTACAGAAGACAGCACTGAAGAAGCAGCCTGGGGAGAGTGGTAGGTCTTCCCAGACCACACGGGAGCAAACAGAGAGAGAGAACAGCATCCTGACCCACCAAGTTTCAAGGACGACATTCCCGCTTGGAATAGCCAATGCACAGAGAGGACCTTAGTGCTGGCCCCACCACAAGACATGACATCCCCTTACGGAACCACAGCAGTATGGGGGGCAGTCGCATCGGAATATTCGTAAAGGTCAACAGACTGACCTGGAACTATTCACAGGCTATTTTTTATTTTGTTGTTCTTTCTTTTTCATTTCTATGTAAGATAGACAGAATAAACAATCACAAGGAGAAAAGAAAAAGACCATGGGGTGGGGGACGGCGGAAGGGGAGAGGAGCAGGTGGGAGAAAAGGAGTGGGGAGCCAACAAACCCAGGGACAAGGGAACAACAAGAGATATAAAATCAATTGCAAGGAGGGCATAGAATGCCTGGTACCGAGAGAAAGTACAGAGAATCAAATGAAGGTCAAACATGATGGTGGGACCAGAGGAAAGTAAAACGAAAGAGAGGAAAAAACTAGGAGGCAAAAGACATTTATAGAAGTATAAACATAGGTATGCACGTATGTAAATATATTAATATATAACAATAGGGACATAGACCTATTTATATATATTTATAGGTTAAATATTAAGGTAGCACATTGTGCTAGTTCAGGTAGACTACAGAAACAAATCAGGGAGACTCATGTGTATAAGAAAGAGGTTTATATACAAGAACAATTGAATATTGAGAAAAACATCCCAGCCCAGTCCATATCAAGTTCATAAGTCCAATATTAGCCCATAAATCCAATACCAATCTATATAGTCCTCTTCAGACTCATGAAACACATGCAATGACACCAGATGCAGGAAGATCACAGGCCAGTGGGTTAGAAGTCTTGTGGATAAACATCTCAGCGCTAGCAGGGGTCTCCACATGGTTCCTTCAGTTCTGAAACTCTGATGGCCTCAGGGTAGCTTCATGTGGCTTCTGGACTGAGCCTTGTCAGTAGAGAGTCTCCAAGGGAGTCAGTGGAGAGAAAGAGAGAGTCCCCCGCCTCCAACGAGGAAATTCCAGAGTTCCCAGAATCCTTAGGAGAAGACCATGCCCACCCAGAAGTCTCATTGGCTCTGACCTGATTGACAGGCTAGACTCCACCCCTCCACAAATTGACACCAGATTATGTAACTACCCCACAGATGGACATTGAGGCTTTACTCAAGCCCTCCCTCAACGCAAGAACACTTTGTCCTAATAACCTGCCACTCTGTGATGCTCACCTTCCCAACACCATCGTGGAAGATAAAATGACTGCAGACACAAATGTAGTGAACACAGCTCATGGTGCCCAGCTATTAGAAGATATAGGGTCTGGTTTTATTTATTTTTTTAACAGATATCAAAGTTTATTAGTGGCTACTAGGGTCAGTGTACAGAAAGTGGGGGCTGGAGGATAGCGGGGATGGAAAAACTACACGGATCATGGAATGGTACGCTTGCAAGCATATTCTTATAATTGCTGTCGATAAGACTTAAACCTGTAAATAACTGAACTGGCAAAAGTTGTGTGATAGATATACAAGGGGGCTTCAAAGAGTTTGTGGGAGACTTCCATTTTAAAATGATTCGCAGTCCTCCCTGGGACTAGTTCTTGCTGGTTTGTTTGCGGGCTTGCTCTTCCATCTGCATGGTCAGGCGCAGGGCCTTCCTGAAACCTTGCAGGCCTCAGAGGTACTTGGTAACCTTGGCGAGGGTGGATTCTGCTTTGTTCTCAGTGGTCTCCAGGTCACAGTCAAGCTGCTTGGTCATTGCAGGAGAGCTTAAGTCGGGTTGGCCCTTGCTTTGAGCTAAAGAGGCACAAGGAGCCTCGGGCAGAAGACACCGCTGGGAGCGCTGGCTATGAGGTGTTCAGGCTGCAGATTCTTCTCTGGCACCGGGATCCCCGTGCACAGAAAGTAGGATATGGCCTATTTGGGCCTGGGGTCTTAAAGGCTGGAAGTTAAACAAGCGGCCATCCAACAGGGAAGCAACAAAGCCCACATGGAAGAAGCACACAAACTCATGTGATCATGAGGTGCTGATAGGATCAAGTATCAGCATCAGAAGACCCCAAACAAACAATCATTTCTATGTGAGCAAGGTGTGTTGGACTGGAAACCCATCTGTAGACAATTGGACATCCCCTCACAGAAGCGTCACAGGAAGGGACAAGCCAGCCAGGGTGCAGTGGAGCACTGACAAAACACACATTCTTTCATTTCTTTAATGCTACCCCCCCCATCATGACCCCAGTTCTATCTTACAAATCTGGCTAGACCAGAGCATGCACACTGGTACAGATAAGAGCTCTCGACACACAGATGAACCCCTCAGGAACTATAATGAGAGTAGTGATCCCATGAGGGTAGGGAGAAGATGGGGAAAAGGGGGGAGAAAGTGCGAACTGATTGAAATCATCTACCCATCACCACCACCCTCCCAGGGGGACAAACAACAGAAACGTGGGTAAATGGAGACAGTGAATGATGTGAAATATGAAAATAAAAATAATTTATAAATTGTAAATGGCTCACAAAGGTGGTAGGGTGGGGGAGGTAGGGAAAAAAAGAGGAGCTGATACCAAGGGCTCAAGTAGAAAGAAAATGTTTTGGAAAGGATGATGGTAACGTGCACAAATGTGCTTGATACAGTTGATGTATGGATTGTTATAAGAGCCCCCAATAAAAGGATTTATTAAAATTAATTTTTTAAAAGAAGAAAGACAAGCATTTTGAGCATTTAGTCTCTGAATATGGTTCTATGACTTAACAGAGCCCTGGTTACTTGGCAGATTTAAGAGTTTATGTGTTTAAAAACAACACGCAAGTCTGAGATAAAAAGAAACTTGCCGTTTTCCCAAGGCATGCATTGGGTGCTTGACTATTACAAACTGGAGTGAAAGAATAAGTGGATTTACTAGTACGTGAACCTAACCAGCTGCCAGTCACGCCAGTTTCAAAGGAGCAGTAGAGGCTGATTCCAGATCTGAATGGGCCATTTTCATAGAGTGATAAAGATGTGACATCTTAGTGAAAGTGGCTTCCAGATAAGGTAAAGGTGAACATGAAGAGGACTACCAAAGCAATTGCTCTTAATGAGGAATATGTGGGACCTATTGTGCGCATTACAGGGGGAAACATTTGAGTTAGGTGCTAGTCATAAACGATTTTACCAAATACACCCCAACTCTTAATCCAGTTTCAGAGATGATTCCTTCTAATGAACAAGTCAGCATTCAAGGGAGAAAGAAGTCATTAGGGGTTGAAGAGGTCCCTTGTGTTTGCCGGCACGTTTATGTTACTGTGGAGCACAAAGCAAACGAGAGAGGAGGACGGTTGCATATCTGAATTGGGGGATTTATGAGTATTCAGGGTTTCCTTCGTCAGTTCCATTCTGGTATTTCGCTACCAGCCTCATTAGCTATGATTACACGTGGTGGATGTCCAGATGTCCAGGCAAGCGGACATCTGAAAGAGAATCTGTTGAGCGAGAGGTGAAGAGAGCCCTTTGGGTGCTTGCAGTAGTTTTTTTTTAGAGTCTTTGGGATGCCGGTTAATTGAGAGAGGCTGCCAATCCATGCAGGTAGGTCAGCAGAGCCAATGGGGCACAGAAGTGACTGGAGAGGCCATGATTCAAATGGACTGAATTTGAAAGTAAACCTGGGGCATAGAGAGAGATTGCCATACCAACTCAAAGACCCTTAAACCACAGACGTACATCCGAACTCAGGCTTTCCAAGCCGGTGTCTGAGAGTTTCTAGGTAACTGTGCAAATCCAAAAGGAAAACAAGAGTTTTCTCATCTGTGCTCACCAGGGATCCCAGGTTCCAGTCTGGACGTTGCAAATAGACCAGAATACTTTAGGTATTTGACCGGCATCTATGTACTAGGTACTACCGTGGTGTCTGGAACACACAAGAACACAACTCACCACCATACCTCACTTCTACCAAGTCAAGTCCCACTCACCATGACTCAAGAGCACAAGGTAGAATCGCCTCTGGGTTTCTGAGCCTGTAACTCTTCGTGGGAGTAGAAAACCTCATCTTTCGCTCTTAGAGCAGCAGGTGGTTTCAAACTGCTGACCGTGTAAACAACCCAACGTGTACCCATTACGCCACCAGGGCCCTATAAGAAGATGTAGACCCTCTTTATAAGGCCCTTCTAGCAGTGAGAAGACAGCTGAAGTGTGAGAAGTCAGGGGAAGTTGCTGAAATGAAGACATGCACCACGCCCAGGTGGGAGAATACGCCCCTAAGAGGGCCACCAGTTCCTTCCACTGATTGTCTCCAGGTTTGACCTTATTCCCTCCTTGGGAGAAAAGAAATCAGGCAGAAGCAGTAAGAAGTTCACTGACTTTCTTCATCATCTCTCATCCAAGCTACTTGGGTAGTCTCCTAACCTCCCTTCTGCTTACTAATCTTTTCCATTCTGTGGCCGGTTCGTCAAACTATTGTTCCACTTCCTCTTAAGCCTGGAGTGGATCTTGATTGCCTGCACAATAAGCCCAGAGTCCCTCCCACGATTCTCAGCCCACCCCACCACACCCCATACCCCACACCCCAGCGCATTTCCTTTACAAGCTGGGCAGCAGGGCCTCGGCGCCTCCTTTCCTGGAAGTATTTTCCCACGTCCAGAATTTGCTCAGGCTTCTCCCACTTGCTTGCCTTCACCACCTATCAAAGTCCAGTTGATTCTCCATAGCCCAGCTCAAATGCTACCCGCTCCACGAAGCCTACTGTGACTCTCTTCATTGGATTTCATTGCTGATCCTGTGTGTTTCCAACAAAATAAACAAGCAAACGAATAAACAAAACAGGCCACGTTTATGGCCAGAGCTGCCTTCTGCTTTGGCTATGACGAGAGTAGACAGACCCCCTTTCTCTAAATTGCGAATTTCTGGAAGTTGTTGTCGTCGTATTAGGCATCATCTAGTTGATTCCAGCCCACGGCGACCCCGTGCACAGCAGAGTGCACGCCGCAGCCCTGCCCGTCCTCACGGCTCTTGTACGCCCGAGCCCATGTGGCAGCCACTTTGTCAATCCATCTTTGTGAGGACCTTTTTTTTCCCTCCCTGCTCCTCTCCTTTATCATGCAGTGTCCTTTTCCAGGGACTGGTCTCTCCTGAAAACAGGTCCAAAGAATGTAAGACAAAGTCTTTGCCTCCAAGGAGTACCTTGGCTGTACGTCTTCCTTCCAAGACAGAGTTGTTTGTCCTATTAGCAGTCCATGGGACTTTCCATGTTCTTCTCCAGCACCACTGTTCAAATGCGTCGATTCTTCTTCAATTTCCTTATTCTACGTCCAACTATCGCGTGCTTATGAGCCAATTGGGCAAACCATGGCTTGGGTCAGGCGTACCCTGTTCCTCACAGCAACATCCTTGCTTTTCAACACTCTAAAGAGGTTTGCGCAGCAGATGTAACCAATGCAACACATTGCTGGAAGAACTCGAGGTATATCCCTTAGAGCACCTTGACTAGTCAATAAGCCATCTCCAGGTGCTGTTGAACATCTCTCTCCAGGTCAGATTCAGGCCGGATCCAGGGCTAGAAACCTCGTTTCTTATTAGATGGACATTGAGGGACTCCCGGCGACTCCTTGGCAAGTCCACTCCATCAGTGTTAGTTGCTTAACATTGCAAACCCCTCTTTGTGAGCCAGGGGTACAGATTTGCCCGTGTTGACATGACACCACCACTCATAATGACAGCCAGGGCCAGGAGGTGGCCCAGGGATGGATGTGTTTACGCTTAGCGTGTTTCCCCTGCTTGGAGTAGGCCCTATGAATATTTGAAGGGGAGGCTGGAAGCTGTTTCCTTTGAGGGTGATTAAATTGAAATGCAAGAAGTAAAGATTAAGGGATATTAACATAAAATCTGTATTGCCAATGCTTTTACATAAATACGTTACCATTATAGGGAGAAGTGGTGTCAGAGAGCTTTCAGATGGCTCCACTTTAATACCCAGCTGAAAAGTTTGTTGTAAATTGTGAATTGTGGAAATTCCTCTTGCTTATAAAGGCCCTTGACAAAAGAATGTGCTGAAAGGCATTAGAGTGGGGTGTGTGCGTGTTGCTTCTTTTTTTTTTTTCAACTGTAATTCCCGAGGCTAACGTGTGGGCAAGCAAAGGGGAGGGGGGCCGTGTCAAGTGAGGCGCAATTGGCTCAGGCTTTGGGATTTTAAGCCAACCTCTCTCTGAACACGTATCCCTCTGTCTCTCTCTACACCATGATAGGGGTAGGAGCGTGTCCCCAGCTCTGCTCATGCCAGTGTTGCCCAACACGAAGAGCTGTAGCTACAGACCTGGAATTGTGGCTCCATCCACACATCTGATTCCCATCTTCAGGATCGCTTTTCCAACATATCAGCTCAAAAACAGAAGTCTCGAGCTCGTTAATCATTTCCGTAGCGCGGAGTGGAAAGGACAACGGCACCTTCCTTGCTCGCGTGGCGGATGAAAAGCGCGCTCTGCTGCTCTCAAAGTCACCCCTCACCCAGTCAGGCCACACACTTGGCCTTGACCCACAGAGGCTCTCAAGTACAAAACTATTCATTTTAACTCGCCCGAATGATCTCTCTCAGCTGCCAATGGCCACCGATGGTTCACAGAAACCGCTCAGTGGCGCTCCGGGCATGTGCCGTAGCCCCGTGTGCCCCTGGAAGGAGAAGCAGGGGATTGCAAAGCATCCCTCCCTAGTCCCCTCAGCGGGGAGCCCTGGTGCCCAGCAGGTTGCCAGTGGGCTACAAACCACGAGGTCTATAGTTTGAACCCACCAGCTGCTCGGTGAGACGCAACTTTCAATTCCAGGTAATATTTATCACCGGGGAAACCAACAGGGGCAGTTCCACTGGGTTCTCTTGTTGTTGTTGAGTGCTGTCTAGTCGGTTCGACTCACTGAGACTCTGTGGAGAGCAGAAGAAAACCCCTGCCCAGCCCGGCCCCTTCCTCACACTTGTTCTTCCGTTTGAACTCTCCTGAAGGTCTTTCCCCTTTTCCACTGCTCCTCTGCTTTCCCAAGCGCCACGTCCTTTGCCAGGGACTGGCCTCTTCGGACAACACGTCTAAAGAGCGTGAGATCAAGTCTTGCCATCCTTGCTTTGAAGGAGTGTTCTGGCTGTGGGTCTCCCAAGACACTAAGACAGGGTCCTGTCGGGCGGTTCTGAGTCAGAATCCACTGGATGGCCATGAGCGAGAGGGGTGTTGGCAATCTCTTCTGCTGGGTCAGAGATCATTGGTGGGATCCGGCCTGCAGCTGCGGGAGCACCTGTCTGAGGTGTCTTCGTTTTCTCAATAGGAGACCTCATTGAGGCGGGGCCGGCTGCATCCACAGCCCTCCTCGCCCTGGCTTCTCATTGCTTTCCACTTCTCTCTAGTGTCCTTGGGCTTCTTGTCTGCTTCCTTGGAAGGAAGAGTACAGAGATTGATACCCTCCCCAGTTCTTCAGATGTCCCCAAAGTAGACGTTTGCTGTCAGTACTTCCCACTAACACTATAGCCCTTTCCGATGAATGTGTTTCCACCGTCCTCTTTGCTTGAAAAATTCCTACTGAGAGTGAAAGGTTGGGTCTACCTCTGGCATGCCCACCATTGCCTGGATATTAAGCTCTCTCTACTTCTCACTGATCCCAGAGTACTTGTCCTCTTAATGCCTCCGTGGCCTCACCTCTAAAATGGGTTTAATAAGACGAGTTGTATTCTTTTTAAAGATTAGTTCATCCTTATAGCATTTAGATGAGTGCTCGGCCCATAATGAGTACCATTTAAATGGATTTGCCGTTGCTTTTAGAATCCAGTTTATGGTCCTTGGAATGAATGTGCCAAGAAAGTCAGTAGCCACCTTCATTGAAGGACAAATTGAGGTTGGCCAGTGGAGTTCAAAGTGTGGGGTCCACAGTCTTGCATCTGACCCCCGTGCCGGGCATCTGTCACACTCACAGATCCTTCAACAAGAATGGACCGCACCCAAGTGATGGGGCTCTGAAGTCAGATGGAGCTGTGTGCGTGTCTGTTGGGAAAGAGAGAGTAAGTTCAGGCCAAGGCACAGCCAAAATGATAAGGAGTGAGCTCAGCACGCAGCCCGGGGCTGGCCCAGAGGCAGAGCTGCTTCTGTGCCCCTTTGCCCAGGTGGTTGAAAGACTAACTACACCTGTCAACCAGACCCCAGGCCTGCAGACACCATGATATCACAGTTTGCTTCTATCTGTATTTTACTAAAGCTTTCAGTTTTCTGTGTCTCAGGAACTATTAAGGCTGGGCTGGGAGACTTCCCCTCTCCCTGCCTTCTGCACTCAGCCCCAGGACCAACCCACCGCAATGGAGTCTGTCCCCAGAGCAGGAGTGCGCCTTAGGCTGTAACTCTTTATGGGCGCAGAGAGCTTCATCTTCCTCCTGAGGAAGGATCAGCAGGAGGGTTTGAACCACTGACGTCTCAGTTAGCCATCCACCAATGCCAGCAGGGCTCCATTGCTTCATGAGAGCAGATCTCAATTTGGGAAATTGTGCGGGGATGAAGGAGAGAGCATATGTGTAGGCATGTTTCCCTTAGAAAGGAAACCAACTTGATGGTCCGTCATGTTCTTTTCAAAAAGCAAAGTGTGCTAGGCTGCAGGGAGATGGGATAAGATTGCACTGAAGGCCAGCTTAACACTCAGTCCCTCAATGCTACCAACACGAGGGCCACAAATGAAAGGACAGAGCTTAACCACAGAGAACACAGTGTGGGCACCGTGGAAGTGAGTGCTTTCCTGGAACCCTGGTACCTTACCCCCTCCCTCTGCCCATCCCTTTCCTCTCTTGTGCTTCTTACTCAGCAGTGAGGAATTCCCAAGAATTGGTGAAGAGAGCTCGTTTCCATTAGGCCCTAATATATTGATCTCCCTCTCTATTTGCTCCTACGGCACTTACTTCTGTTGCCTTGAACTCTTGCACACCTCCCTGTGTCTTCCTCTGCCGCCAGCTTCCCTCGGATTGTCCCTTGCCTTCCCTTCCCCCAGTTCCCGTGGGGGCACTAATTCCCATAGACACAGCCGTCAAGACACCAAATGGCACTTTGCATTGAGTACCTTTCTTGCACAAATGATCTTTAATGTGTCGAAGAGCAGAGATGTGGCTTGGAGGACTGACGTTGGGCGCCACACAAGGCACGATGTTTCCAGTCTCCTCCCGTGCCCTGTGAAAGTGGGCCGTTGACTTTGTGAGACCGGAGCAGAGTGGATGCATTTGCATTATGGTGCTGGAGAAGGCGAGTGAGCGTAGCACGGAACGCCCCAGAGAACAAGCAGATGTGTCTTGGAAAAGGGACAGCCAGACTGCTACTGCTAAGCGAGGTTGGCGTGACTTTGTCTCACATACTTTGGACATGTTATCCGGAGCGATCAGTCCCTGGAAAGGGGACTTGATAAAGTAGAGGGGCAGGGAAAGAAAGAAGAAGGCCCTTGACAAGACTGACGGACACCATGGCTACAACATGCCTGCCACATGGCAGCAGCATGAGGGTGCCACAGGACCAGGCTGGGTCTCGTTGGTTACGTGTTGGAGCACCTAGCACCCCTTCATCTATTGAGTCACTTACCCTCCCTTCCCTTAAGTATTGCTGCTTCTCGTTTCTTTTTCTGATAGAGACTAGAAGGATTGTGTTTGTTTCATTGTGCTCTTAATTTCAACACAATGAACTGTATTTAGATCGTTAAATAAGAGTCAGAACTTGTTCATTTACCTCGATGTCATTGCCCATGTTTGGGTCTGTATCTCCGCAGCCCTCAAATAGATCTTTATCCTGTACTCTCCACCCCCTTAAATATCCTTATGTGACTTCAGCTGAACCCCACCAGGCCTCGGATGTTTGATGAGTGGGAAGTCGGGGTCTTTGTTACACTCAAGCAAGAAGAGCCAGCTTATCTTTCAGGAAGGCTGTCTTGTCACCCTTGACTAGTGAAAACCAGCTAGTCCAAGCCTGCTCATCGAATCATCTGTTCCAAATAGAAATAATAATGTACATGTTTTCTTCTGTTAGAAGCTGACCACCAGCCAGAATCATAGGTTAATGTGAAGACTAGCCGGCCTGTCACCAGGATTGGGTTAGGGACGTCCTGGGTGAGAAAAGGTTATGTTCCTATGGTTAACGGATTCACCCCAGGAATGGGGAACGTATCCCACTAATAATCCTGTCAGCCTGGAGATGGACCGAGTGCATCTCAGTGCATCTGAGGACAGGCAACGACAGAGACCGGTTCTGCCCATTCCCTCCATTTTGCTAAAACGAGAAACTCTCATATGTGTCCAGCATGTAACATCTGGAGCGTGGTAGGGGAGTGGCTGCTGCTCTGGGCGTGTTACATCCTAACCTGTCCGTCACCCCTGTGGGGTATGCAGTACGGGGATTTCGAAAGTTCCAAGAGGTTGGGAAGATTTTTAACGATGTAGTTATTTTAGAATCGTTACCAGAAGCACAGTGTGCAGAACTCAAAAGATAACCTACCACTGCCACCGGGTCCTTTCTAACTCATCGTGAGCCTCTCGACCGGAGTAGAACGGGCCCTGTGGGTTTCCGAGACTCGGACTGTTATTCATGGGCACCTCCACTTTCTCCTGTGCAGCGGCTGGTGGTTCGCAGGGCCAGTCCTACTCAAAGTGCACAGCGCCCCCCGAAGATGCAAAGACCAGCACCATCACAGCCAGTAGGAAGAGTAGGTTTGAAGCCGTCTCCCCTGCCCCCCAGCCCCAGTTTGTTCCAAAGTGGTATTTCTGCACATTGACGACTCTTCCACAATCATGCGTGATCAGCGGGTGGGCAGCTGAATGGCACTGGCATTTTGTTGGCTTGGCTTGGGTTTTTGCAGGTAGAAAAAGACACGGGTGTCATCCTGGTGGAGATGTTTTCCTTCAAGTTCATGACCTTCTTGGGTTCCAGTTTTGCCCCTCCCGTTGCGTCCCTTTCTCCATCCTGTGACCTGTAGCCTTCTTCATTTCTGCGTTTCTCTGAGAACCCACAGGGCATCAGCAAGTGTATAAGGTGATGTGAAATCACATTCACACTCTTAACAGAAATGGTGGGTTTTTTCCCATATGTAATTCACACAACTCTTTAAAGCATATCAGTCCTTCATTCTTCTTTACAGCGGAGAGAAAGGAAATGAAGATTACATTTCCAAGATTCTCAGAGATAGTTGCGGGGAAGAGTAAAATGCAGGGCAATGCCTTGCTCAGCCACACAGACCAATTGAGCTGAGCTTCCTTAGCTTGGGGAGTGAATGGCTTGGGATGAGCGAAAAAAAACAAAAAACCCAGAAGGAATTTAAACTCTGTGCTTCACGCAGAGGGATTCTGTACTTTCAGCAGTTTAGGTCGTTAAGAGCTAAATGTCTTACTTTAGAAGGTCTCTCGTGGTAATTATACAGATTGCAAGACTGTCATTAAAATATAACCCTAGCACTGAGTTATTTTTGGTTTTTCAAAGCACCAGAGCTTACGGACTTCTGCTCTTCCATAACAATAATACTAAGATATTTTAAGAGATGGACTCTCTTGGAATCATGGAATGCTGTTTTGTTTATTTTAATCCTTCACCCAAAATGAAACTCAATGCCATCTAGTCGATGCGGACTAATAGCGACCCCATAGGACAGGGGAGAGCAGTCTGGGTGTCAGTATTTCTCCTGCAGAACGTCAGGTGGGTTTGAACTGCTGGTCTTGAGGATCTCAGCCCAACGTGTACCCACTACGCCACCAGGGCTCCTTCTTACAGCTCCTACATGATTATAATTTGATTAGTCAAACCATGGTTACATTGGGGTCGCTTGCTACAGTGGATTAGCACAGGTGTGTCCACGTTTGTGGTTCTGGACATTTCTTCTCAATGCTGTGTTCAGTGGGGCTGGATTGAGTCTTGATCCTTGCAATTAGCCTGGTGGGAATATTCACACCATAAAAATCGGCAGAAGCTACACCCTCGGTTCGCTCGTGTTTCTTCCCTAGAGGTGTGGCGTTACGCAGTTACGTACAGACCATGGAACTGACTGAGTTGCATTAATCAAGGACTGGAGGGAACCTCAAACAAGGAAAAGAATCATTGTTGGAGATAATGTAGCGCAGGAGTTGGAAAGAACATACAGAGCTTAACAGAGGAGAAGTGGGCATGTGACATTTGGGACAGTTGCCACCACGATCGCTACAAGTTGTAAGAAATGTGGATTTTAGCTATCCGAAGTCGGTGGGAGCCTGATCTGACCATTTGGGATGGAGTAGCGTGAATCATGTCATTGGCCCCCGAGGGGCGGCCATACGGCAGAATGCTCCTTCTCCCTTCCTACAAATGTGACTTCTTTTAAGATCGTCTCTTCCCATCAGGGCCTGCTTTCCAGAAGGCTCCGAGAGTCCATGGCGTTTCTTTCCTGAATTCAAACTATGACTAGCTGTAAAAGCTAATATTTCAGGTATGAGGCGTTGTCAAAATGATAAACAAAGATCTCGTCGGTGCTTTTTAAACTCGTCCTGGATACTGCCCTATAATAGCTGAGGTACTTTGAAGAATGGTTACTTCAATGATTGGGATTCTCTGAGCTAATGGACAATCTGGCCCGTGGTGAAATGCCGTTCTATCGATGTAATTTCAAGATGGGACACCAGAAATTATTAGCCAAGCAAAACAAGAATTGGGTGTCTTTGTGTGTGGGGGGGTGGGGGTGGGGGGCTTTGTGCAGACTTCTGATTGTCAGTTTTGGAGGCAAGACACTGTGGTCCTGGCCCTGGCCGGTTTGCGGTCACATGTCACTGCTCTCACACCTGGCTACTAGGTTCACTTCCTGGGGCAGCTGCCATGGCATCTATTGGGGCCTTCTGCTCCCGTTAACAGTTACTCAGAGAGGCAGTCTACCAGCCCTGCAGGGGCGCTATGAGTCTGCAGACACCCGATGACCAGGGGCTGGGCCTTTGAGCGAGGGGCTTGCTATCAGAGCCCTGACGGTGTAATGGGTATGTGTGGGCTGATAGCTGAAAGGTCGGCACTTCAAACCCACCAGCCTCTCTGAGGGAGAAATACAAGAGGAATGTGGGGGAAATTCTGATCCTGTAAAGCCTCAGAAACCCACAGGGGCAGCTCCACTCTGTCCCATGGGGTAGCTACGGTCACGGTGAGTCCTGATTAGCTCAGTGGGCGTGGGTGGTGTGGTGGGTAAGAGTTTGCTACAAACACAGAACCTTGGGATGTTCTTGACCTAGTGAGTCAGAATGTGGCTTTTCAAAAGCTCCCCATGTAATGTGAATGTGCATTAAAGCATGGGAAGCACTGCCTTTCCTGTTCACTGACTTCCTTCCGGGACTGTGTGAAGAGCCCATTCTCCCAGAGAGATTGGGAGGAAGAAAGAAGAAAAGTATACGTTTGTATATAAGGTGGAATGCCCGAGTCTCCGTTAGCATGCTTTCTTTCACCTGCTTCTAATGCCCACTATGAACTTATTTGCGGGGGTAAAAGGGTAGCACCCAGGTGTAGCCGAGGTAGCCTGAAAGACCTTACCTAACATTGGCAACCCCCAAACCAAACTTATTGCCACTGTTTCCATTCCAACTCATAGCGACTCACTAGGACAGAGCAGACCTGCCCCTGTGGGTTGCCAAGACTGTAAATCTTCACGGGAGTAGAAAGCTTCTTCCTTCCTGCAGGGACTCAACTGCCGACTTTCAATGGTTAGCGGTCCAGCGTAACCACTCTGCACATAACCGTTGTGCCACCAGGGCTCCCGAATTGACAAAGGGATCCTATTTCCTGAACGTTCTGCTTACCGCTAAAGCTTACTTTTGGAATCCTTGAGTGGGACCAATGGTTAAGTGCCCAGCTGGCAGGGCCAAGAAACATCAGTGGGTGGAATACCCCCAACTGTGCCTCGGGAGATAAGCCTGTGATCTGCTTCCTACTGTCTGCTGCTTAGGCTGGTGGGCTGCAGCCCTGTTCTGACACAACGGAGGTGCCTCCAAATGTTTGTGGGGACACGCATCCTCTTCCACCAACAACCCGAAGCCCCACGTACACGGGGTCACCTTGAGTTGAGAGCAGGTCCCCAGCAACTAATGGCAATGACTGCAAAGCTTACTCCACAGCTGCTTAAGTTGAAGTCTCACATCAAATAGCATCTCTTGCTCTCACTTAAGGAGCCTAGGTCGCACAGAGGTTAAGCATAGGGCTGCTAACCCTGCTCTGAGCTTCTCCTCGGAGAGAGATGTGCAGTCCAATCTGTGCGGACTGGTTAGATAGGTAGGTAGATAGGTAGGTAGATAGGTAGGTAGATAGGTAGGTAGATAGGTAGGTAGATAGGTAGGTAGATAGATAGATAGATAGATAGATAGATAGATAGATAGATAGATAGATAGATAGAAGTTGGTAAGATGGTATAGAGAATTCACATATACTGCATGCCCATCTTTCCTGCTCTTTTGAATAGAGATGTAGTTCTCGATTGGTAGAATCTCCTGGCTAAGGAAACAGAGCGACACCACCTAACACAAATAGTATTTGATTAAAGCTAATTACAGGGCTGTCACATAAAAGGGGGAGAAAAGAAAGCTGCCTTTTTCAACCAGCAATGAAATAACCTGCTGTCTATCTACTGACTTAATAGCTTTAATTGCCAGAACATAATCAAGATCTGGTGAATTTGTTTGAACATATCAGCAGGCACCAAATATTTCAATGAGATCAAGTTGTGTGACTAGTTGTGTTCTAACTTGCGCTGAAAGAGCTCTGACAAAGTGAGTTTTGTGGCCTAGCAGGGAACACCTGTTGGGAGAAGCCCACAATATGGTGATTTGATTTATCAACGCTCTGCGGACTGAGTTATAGGTTTGTGTAACAACCTTAGGTGAAAGGTAGACCAGGCTTCTTCATTTACATGGTGAGTGCTGTAGGGGACCCATTGGCTCTTTCCTTAGGGACTCCCTCTATCATAGGCCAGATATCACTGGGTCGAGTCTCACTCATGTGTGTCAAAAGTAGAAGTGTGCTCCATGGGGATTTCAATGGCTGATTTTTCAGAAGTAGATGGCCAGACCTTTCTTTCAAGGTGCCTTATCAACAACTGGGCATGTCAACTGCACTGCCCAGGGGCCTCTAAAGAGGCTTTCTGTTTGCTATGTATTGAAATGGAACCCTGGAGTGTAGTGGTTACAAGGCCAGCAGTTCATAGACAAGGCGCCCTACACCCACCCAGAGTCACAGTCTCCGCAACCCACAGGGCAGTTCTCCTCTGTCCTCTAGGTCGCCATGAGTTGGCATCAACTCGATGTCAGTGAGTTGAGGAGACAGATGGAGATGGAGCTCTCGTCTCCCTGTTGGATAGCTGTTGGGCTGCTAACCACAAGGTTGGCAGTTCAAACCCACCAGCTGCTCCAAGGCAGAAAGGTGTGGTGATATGCTTCCATAAAGATCTATAAAGACAGGATGAGATTGCCTGGGATTGGGTATGGCATGCATTTTCAAAGAGTGACATCACAAAATAGGGACATTTCCTTTGTTGGGCTTCATTCCAAATTCAAAATCACTGCCATCAAGTGGATTCTGACTCACAGAGACCTAATAGGCCAGGGTAGAACTTCCTCCGTGGGTTTCTGAGACTAACTCTTTAGGGGAGTAGAAAACCTCCTCTTCCTCCCAAGGAGCAGCTGGTAGTTTTGAACTGCTGACCTTGTGGTTGTACCTAGCAGCCCAACGTGTAATCACTACACCACCACCCCTATTGGGGCTCCCTATTCCTCAAACCATCAGCCGGCCTAACCATTCCTCCACATTAGATTGCTTCCTTACCCGATTCAGGCTCGTCGAAATATGGAAGCAAACATTTTGTTGTTGTCAGCTCAACAGGAGGCACTGCTCCGTCCTGCAGCATCTTGACAATTATGATTCTGTCTGAGGTCGTGGACTGGGTGGAGGGGACTTGAGGGTCAGGCCGTAGGCCTGGGAGGTTCTCCGAGTTCTCCTCCTCTTCTTTCTGCCCCAGCCAGGTTCATCCTGGCCTATTAGCCTCAGGATTTCCTTACAGGCACAGCTTGAGGGGACGATGGCTCCTATGCTGTGCTGGGAATCCAAAGAAAGGCTTTGCTGCTGATACTCAGGTGTGCATCAGCAACAACAACAACAAACCTTGCCACACCAAGAGAACAACAGGGAGGAATAGAAGTGAAGGGAATTTACTTTTCAAATTCCCATATTTCCCTTTTGCTTCGTCTACTAACTCTGGAAGGCTTAAGAGACCCTACGTGAAGTTTGTCCTAATTTTAAACTTACTTCTGTGGCTGTCCTGTAATTTTCATTCCACAGCCTAAACTGGAGCATGTCTCTGTAGGATGGGCCCAGAACATCACTTTCTGTGAAGCTCCAGCCAGCTCCGCTCTGCGTGAGCAGAGGGCGGTTCTCATTGGCAGACAGCCATGGGGAAAGTTTTGCCTAACGTTAGAAGGTGGAGGAGGAGGGGCCACAAACACAACCATGGCTGCCACCTCTGGTCACTGAAAGCAGTTACAAGACGGCCGACCCCCACGTGCGGACTGTTGAGATCCCTCCTTTGACCCAGGCTGTGGATTTTCCATTGAGATGATCGCCGATGTGTTTCCTCTTGTACATTTCACTCAACCCATCTTTTGCCCAGAAGGTCCTGTAAACCAAGCCTCATTTTCCATTAGAAGCACAACTCTGTGTTTCCCTCCCCGGCTAGACTTCTGCAAAGGACCTCAGCCCACCACGAGCTTGCCTTCCCTCCTGATTTCCCAAGGCAACTACGTGCTTGGGTTTTATCCATGCCAGTCGTACCGTCTGCTTTTTCTGTGTCCACTTGGTGCCAGGCGTGGTGCAGGGTATCTGACAAGATCTTAGTGGGTGTTTTCTGAATGGTCCAACTATTATCCACTCGACTGTTGGGTGCTGTCAAGTTGAGTCCCACTCCCAGAGACCCTGTCTCCAGGGGAGACATTCTCACAGGAGCATGGTGCCCGGCCTGTTCTTCCCGTGGTGCCTCTGGCGGGCTAGTGCTGCACTATGGTGCCCCTGGGGCTCCCTTCATCCCGTCACCATCATCGGGGAACATCAGGAACAAGGCACCCATTTTTATCATGGGTACGAATGGCCTCCCAAAAGTCTACTTCCATTGGAAAGATGGAAGGTGGATACCTGTGCATGAATCTGCATAGATCTTTCCTCCGCAAAGAGCAGAAGAGACACCACCACCATGATCTGAGACGGTTCTTCCCTCCGTAGCAGTCGCTGCGTTTCTGGATTCATCTATTACAGGTAACTTGTTTGTGTCGCTCGGGGCCCAGAGTGCCTCCGACACTTCAGGAGCCACCACGAGCAGGGGCAGAAGTGGCTGACACACTCACAGGAACTACTGCCGGCCACTTAGAGATCTCTTTCTTGAGTGCGCCTGAAATTGGACCTTGATAACCACCTCCCTTTCGGCACGGAGGAGTTTCTAGTCTGAAACCAATCTGTCTTAAATCCTATCAAAGGCACTGGAGGGACGGAGGGGCCATGGAGGATTTCAGCCTGAGAGTCGCCCCGCTGCTGGAGGTGGATGCCGAATCAGGGTAGGAATGTTCTAGGGTCCAGGCTTCTTCCTGAGCCCTCTGGCCCGAGGGCCGGCTAATGGGTACAGGTCGCTGGTTAGAGCACTGTAGGAGTTGCTATTCACCCCCATTGGCAAGTTACCACCATACGCCTGCCTTTCTTTGTGGAAGAGACTTGATTTAAATGCTGTGCTTGTTCAACTGGAAAAGACACACTGGGGCAATGCATGTGGCCGGTCTGCTCAGGTGGTCACACAGTCTGGTGCCAAATGACCCAAGCGCCTTGCTTCCCTCTCCACGCAGACTTGTTAGCACAATGTAGGGCAGATTGTCCAAGAGCTGCGGATGGAAGCCCTCAGCCGGGATAGCCATCCAACAAAAGCGTGCCACCGGTCACAAGGGAAATCAGGAGAGAGCGAGAGACAAGCTGGCGTGAATCCAACAGGACTGGTAGAAAAACAATTGCAAACACAAGCTCTACAGAGTAATTAGCGTCCTTGTCATATATGTGAAGAACAAAAGAATATTGCCATCAGGGCAGCCCTGATACTGGTAGTTTTCCAGGGGCCTGACGGGATAAGAACTTCGAGTTCTCCGAGAAATGGAGGAGGAGCTTGGCTGGCTACCACAATAGCTCCATGTAAGACCTGGGGTGAGAGCAGGCACCAGCTTGGCTGTGTTCGGGCTCTGGCGTCTCAAGTTGGTGACTCCATGGATTTCTCCTAAACTGCTTTTTGCCAGATCTGCTTTTTCTGACCAGTTGATGCCAAGTCAAGTCTGACGCATGGTAATCCTGTGTGTACTCCAGAGGGTTTTTACGGCTATGAAGCAGAGCACCACACCTTTCTTCCTAGGTACCTCCGGGTGGGTTAGAACTACCAACCTTTGGGTTATTGGGTGAGCATGGAACCCTTTGTGCCACACAGGGCCTCCTCTGCTCAGTCCTTTAGGTTCTTTTATGACTCCTCTTTCAGCGTCTTTAGGTTGAGTCCATCGCATAGTGACCCTTCTCCCATAAATAGTCTCAGAAATCCACAGGGGCTCTTCTTGTCTGTCCTATGGGGCCGCTGTGAATGGAGATGCGCTTGATGCATGGCAGTGTTAATGACATCCCCAGCCCCCGGTCCTAGCTTCTTCTTGGAGCAGGGTGTGTGCTCTTGGTCAAGCGTAGCTTTCGACCTTACACTGTAGCTTGATGTGGACACTGTCTGTCCCATCATGCGCACTACATGATGAAGCCCTCGAGGGAAGGAACTCTGCCATGTACACATATGTATTCTCTGCCTTGTCCTTTGTACGTAGGTCACGCCTAAGAATTAATCCTTGAAAGACTAAACAAAGGGACGTACGATGGCTGACATAGGCCAGTTTTACACACATTTTTAGTGTGTCAGTCAGTGGTAGTTGGTGCATGCCAGAACATTCGGGGTAGAAAAGCTCCCAACAGGTGGGATAGTCGGGAACACCAAAATGCGGAAAGAGGCCAATGAAGGCGCGGATGGATGAAGAGCAGCCCCATCACGTGACACCTTCTACCGTGTCCAGTCCTGCTCCTCAGAAGCCTATGTTCATCATTTCCTTTTCCTTCTCAGGGGTGGCCATTGTTTGCAGAATTCACTCAGGAAAACTTAGCAATTTTCCAACATAGTTAATATTCAGATATGAAAATTCTCTTACAGTTTAAATGGTGAATAGATGCTAATTTATACATATATACTTATGCTCGGAATGCCTAATTAATGATCTTCAGTGTCAGTCACGGATATGCTAATGAGCTTCCTTTGCTCCCGTGTCGTAATTGCATTGCTCCCATCTAGCTTAAGGCTGGGGGAAACGTTTTCGATGCGGATTAGCAAACGATGCAAAACAACAACAACAAAACAACTAACAATTATTCGGTGATTCATAAGTTTGGGAGATGTGGAAGTATATGATCATAACAATTTAGTGCAAGAAGCTGTGTGACAGCCAAAGAGAAACAATTGCCTACTTCCAAAGGGACTCTCCACGGGCTATGGCAATGAAGGTTTAGCGAGGTGTGGCTCTACCTTTCTTTGGTGCAAACCCTGGATTCGCCACCATTCCTGTTTTATCGACAAAACCATTCTAGAATAAGAGCACCCTGTGGAAGAGGCATTCTGTTCTATTTAGATCCGGTCCATTGCTCAGGACCCAGAAGTAACAAATTCTGCCTGCCTTCCTGGTCTTTCTTCCCCCTTTCTTCATGAATTCTGGTGGTGTAGTGAGAACAAGTTGGGCTGCTAACCACAAGCAGTCCGAAACCCCCAGCTGCTCCGAGGGAGAGCAACGTACAGTATCGGAAACCCACCGGGCAGTTCTACCCTGTCTTACAGGGTTTGGAATCGACTCGATGGCAGTGAGTTTGTTTTGGGGGTTTTTTCTCTCTTCTTAATGAATTTTTATTTTTTCCCCTTTAAGTTTTGTTGTTGTTGTTGTTTTTTCAGCCACTGGCCCTGTAATCTTGGGCACATTCGCCTCTCTGAGCTTCCATCTCTTCACCAGTGCAGTGGAGGGGCCACAGATAGAACAGACAGGAGGAGGAACTGAAGGAATGTGTCTGAAACCCATTGCAGGGCCAGCGGAGGAAGATGGGCTGCCCTCCCTGCCTGTTTTGCTTTTTCCCCTCCTCCCTCATTGCTGTGGGAAAGACCACAATGTCCTGAGGGTGTCATTCCAAGTTGGGCCATCGTCCAGCTAAAGAACCTCAGGCAAGTCACTTAGCCTTGCTGTGCCTCTGTGTGTTTCCTGGCATGGAAAATGTCAACGGGTAGCATTTAGGGATCCAAAACAACAACAAAAAGTCAGCTTTTAATCTCTGCATACCCCAATAGCTGGGTGAAAATGCTCTGGCAAGTCCATCTATGGACCACTGTCCATCACTTCTCGTGATCAGGAAGCCAATTCTCCTGGGTGGACGCAGGGTGCCCTGTTCTTTTCAGAGGCAGCAGGGGAAACGGTCTCTTCCTACCCCAAGTCTCCATGTGGGTGCCATCTCTCTGGTGCCCACTCTCCTCTGGGTCTCCTCGGTACAGAGCAACACAGGACCCGGCTGGTGCTGGCTCTCCCTTTCTTGGTGCAGGGGTGGAGTCTGGAATGTCCAATCCCTGTGCTCGCCCTCCTCGCCTACTCTGACAGGCTGTGGGAGGAATAGAGGCTTGGTGCCAAGCCTTTCACTGGGGGCCTGTATTTTTCCTCTCATTTCATGCCAGAGGCCAGTAGTTGAGTTTGCTTGCTCGAAGTCAGGCTTCGGAAACCAGTCAGCTAGCCCTGACGTTCTTAAGATAACAAATGATTCTGCAGGCGCGGCCAGCATATGACTTCTCATGATCCGGATCTACCAGTGAACTGTGCGGCTTGACTTCCTAAGGAAGCCGGAGCAATGACTTCTAGTAACTGACCCCCACCCCCACCCCCCGCAAAGAAGCTGCCGTTCTGGCCCCTCCCATTTTCTAGGGTTGGCCACAGCAGCAGGGCTTCAGCTCTGGGGCTGTGATTTACAGATAGCAAGATACTTTCAGAAAAGCTCACTTGGTTCTCACGTGGCTCCGAAGCGTAGACATGCCAGAAATGATGGTTCCCATTTCAAGCTAAACATCAACAAAACTGAGATTTTAACAGTTTTGTATTAATCAGAAAAGACGAGATAATGTTCAGTAACCGATGGACTCCAGATTCCACTGGCTTTACATCACCACTGAAGCTTCTGGAACATTCCCAGCAGGCACCAGCGGGAAGACTGAGAAGGCTCTGCTCCCTGCACTCACGCTGGGCCCCAGGCTGACAGAGCCTCTATTATTGAAGACACGTGGCGACAAGATTGCTTGTAACGGGGGAGGGAGTAGGAAGAATGTACACTCACAGCCCATTGGCCAGCACGAGTCATAGTAAGCGCATGGCATCCTGGGAAATCTTTCTAGATGCCCAGAAAGGACACTTCTCCTTTGACTACAGACCAGCTGCGATGGACTCCACGAATCCCTCCTCTCAGACTTTCAGATAGTCCGTTTGAAGATGCTGTGCCACTTAGCTGGATGGTCTGGCTCCGGGTGCTTCCTAAGGATGCTGTCTGGCTGTCAGCAGGAGCTGCAGCTTCTGAATGTTTGGGACCCAAAGATCCACTATTGAGGTAGCTCCCTGACATGACTGGCAAGTTGGGGCTGGCTACTGATGCTTTAGTTTCTAGTCTCATGAGGTTTTAGTGGCTAGAGGACTATTCATGAAATAGCTGGGCTGCTCCAGACTGAGTACTCAAGAGAGAGCCAAGAGGAAGATGCACGGTCTCTTTGTAATCTAGTTTCGGACACATTTGGTTTGTTCGAAGCAAGTCTGGCCCACACTCAAAAGGAGAGGAATGAGGTTCCACCCTTGGAAGGCGAAGTGACCACCAGTTCATGCGCCAGCTTCAAAACAATCGCAGGTAGGAAGGGCTTCAAAAAGCTTGTGGGGAATTCCCAGGATCTTTAATTAGATTTTCCCACACATTTTTGAAGACCCTCGCACAAACAAAAGGAGTATACAGCCAACCCTTTGGAATGTTTACCACCGATGGGAGAAAACAGTGGGGAACGAGACAAAAGGTAGCAGATGGAACGAAAACAAGGAAGAAAGTGAGGAAGACGAGTTAATGAGAGGCCTTCTGTGTGCCAAAGATGACAGTGCCCAAAGAATTGAGGTGTACGTCTAATTCTCAGCATCTAGAACAAAACAGGAGACAAGTTGGCGGGGGGGGGGGGATGCGGGGGAAGATGTTGGGCAATATGTGGACTCTTTAAAAAAGTGAAAAAAAATTTAAGATGTTAATACATGGGCTCATTTGGAATTGTGCTGGCATCTTAATAAATTTTCCATGTGGGCACTTTGTTCCTCTGAGAGGGATAAGAGGGAGGATGTGATCTTAGCACGTGGTACATGGCAGAGTTGCCCCAAAGGAAAAGAGAACAATTTGTGGTCTTGTTCGAGGTCATCTTGACCTCACCGTTTTAGAATCTGATCTTTCCAAACGGGGGTTTTCTCCAAACACTGGACAGAAAACTTACCATTTGCATTGAATGGCTCCACAGCTTCCTTTCTCCCCAATCTGTTTTACAGAGAAACTTTCAAATAATTAAAAAAATATATATATTTTTGTTACTTCACCGAAACTTTCCAGATTTTCACTTCTAAGATAGTATAGAAAAACCTAGTGACTCATTCGAAACAAGTTTTCTTAATCACCCAGAACATAATCATCTATGCATCCCCTCCTATGTTGGGGCCGTTGCTGTATGGAAAAGTTACAGTCAGAGACGTGACTTGGTTAGCTGCAGGGTGCAGCTCGATAGGAATGACGCTTTGAGCCACAAGACTGTTAGATTGTTCAGAGGTGAGGTGGGACTTACGGGCTGAACAGGGGCAAAAAGAAAAAGGAAAAAGCCAACCTAGTCTCCAAACGAGCCCTGGTAGTGTAGTGGGTTACACACTGGGCTGCTAACCTCAAATTTAGCCGTTTGAAACCACCAGCTACTCTGTGGGGAAAGAGGAGGCTTGCCACCTCCTGCAAAGAGTTACAGCCTCGGAAACCCACTGGGGCAGTTCTCCTCTGTCCTGTGGAGTCACTATGAGTCGGAATCCACTCAGTGGCAATGAGGAGACTCCTTAAGACACTTCTTGTGAAGCAACTTTACCCTCCATCCCTGATCCACAAAAATCCACCTACCTTGGAACCAATCACTGCATTGATTGTTTGAACTGCCCTTGGCTTCAGCCATCGGGCTGACATGCAGGGCTTTCCTTCAGCCCCACTCGGTGCATTCTCAAAGGAGTTACACTTGTCGTGGGTAGAGGATCAGCTGATGTGAACTCAGGACTACTGCCTAGCAGCACAGCAGAAGCTCTTCCAAAGGCTTTCTATGGAAACAGCCCTCCCCCCCCACACACACAATGAACTATTTTTTGATAAAGTGAATTCAAAAACATACAATAGCAATAGAAAATGCACACGCTACCCCTAGCAATGATGTTCATAATTGGTACTTGTAGAGACTGTCATTTGGGAGAGGATTCAGCCGTTTCCACAGACATTACCTTAGCCGCAGCAGACACGGGGAGGTTTCCCAGGACTCGTCTGTGTTCCGGGGCTAGAGTGAGAAATCTGATGTGCATTCCATGGATAGGCAGTGTGAAAGTCAAAACAGCGTGTCCAAGGAGGCAGAACGGACACCTGGACAGAAGAACACGGGGACGGATGAGGAGCTTTGATGTGTGAGCCTAATAGCCAGCCGCTTGTTACCAATGTCATTTCCTGAACTTCACCTAAGAGCTGGAGCTGTGGTGAGGGCCCACTGAGTTGGCCCCAGTCCTAGGCACAGCAGAACAAAACCCTGCCTGCTCCTGCCCCCTCCGCTCCACCATTGCTGTGTTTGAGCCCGTTGTGGTGGCCACAGTGCCAGACCATCTCCTTGAGGGATTTCCTCTTTTTTTATTTTTTGCTTACTTTCTATTTTGTTAAGTGTGCCATCCTTCTCCCCAGACTGGCCTCTACAGATAGCATGTTCTTAGTACATAAGAAGAAGTCTCTCTATTCTTGCTTCCAGGGAGCATTCTGGCTGTACTTCTTCCAAGACAGGTGTGTTTATTCTTCTGGCAGCCCTTGGGCCTTTTAATATTCGTTGCCAACATCATAATTCAAATGCATCTCGATTGTTCTGTGGTCTTCCTTAGTCAATGTCCACTTTTCACACGCATACGTAGGAGGCGATTGAAAACCCCATGCCTTGGGTCAAGTCACCTGACTTCTCCAAGCCACGTTTTTGCTCTTTGACATGGTCAAGAGGTCTTGAGCAGCAGACTGGCACAATGCCATCTGATGTTTGGTTTCTTGACTGCTGCCTCCATGAGCATTGACAGTGGATCCAAGCAAGGGAAAATCCTGGACAACTTGGACCAGCCCTCCGTTTATCATGATGTTGTCTATTGGTCCTCCAGTTGTGGGAATTTGGGTCTTCCTTACATTGAGCTGTACGGAAGGCTGCAATCCTTGATCTTCAATAGCAAGCGCTTCAAGTCCGCCTTGCTTTCAGGAAGCAAGGTATTGTCATACCATATTGCAAGTTGTTATTAACCTTCCTCAATCTAATCTCTCCGAAGGAAAAGCCTAGGCCTTTTTCCTTGCCTGTTCTTAGTCTAGAAGCTCCGCTGAAACCTGTTCACCTTGGACAACCCTACTGGTCTTTAAAATCCTGGTGAGAGAACTCTCAGCATCAGAACCACAGGCTAGCCAACCACCCCCCCCCCTGCCCCCAGTACAACAAACTGACACACAAGTGGTGTCCCTTAGCAAATGCTGGACCTGAAGTTTCAGGGAAGATGCTCCTTTGTATGGGCACTGTGGAGGACTGTGGTCCGCACAGGTAGGAATAAGCTGCTGCGGCAGAAGGGGCGCTCCTGTCTATCTGCTCTCAGCCTCTCGGTACCCTTGGTAAGGAAGGGGAGGCTCTCAAGGGCTGAGAAGGGGTGCCCGAAGGACTCGCCTGCATGGCAGCTGGCTGTACGTGTGCGAGTCAACACTCCGTACCATTCCCAAAGGGGCGCTGCGAGCATTCTCTGATGGGCTGAGAACTGCAGGATTTGTATATTCTTGAGTGAGACACACATACAGGGCAAGATTCAGAAGATTCACAACGGAATGTGGTGAAGGAGAACGCTCTCCGTCATCTCTTGCTTCCCATCTCCCAGGTTCCTTCCCCAGAGGTGACCGCTGTGAGAGTTTGCCTGTGGTTTCTTCAGGAGCGCCCCAAGCACATATAAATATATATGCGGACAGATGTTGAGAAAAGATACAAATGGTAGCACACAATGTCTATTTATTGTTAGTATCTACGTCCCTGTATGTAAGCGATCGGTTTCCGCTGCTGTCAATTACCGGTGGTGTGCTAACTTGGCCTTTGAGACAGTTACATTCTGAAATCCCGGTAGTTAAATGTTGGAGCTGCCGAGGGACAGTCTTTATACTGCGGCAATCCAGTGTGGACAGGCCATGGCTCATTCCATCTTGTGGCTCTTTCAAGGGGTCTCTTTATACTTTGCTTCCAGGTGGCAGGTAGGAAAGGAGAGAATTTAGACTGGTGTTTCCCCCAAGTGGGCAATGCCACCCCCTGGAGGGTGTTGGAACGGCCCGGCAGGGACATCGCAAAGCAAGATACCTCCACTTTATTCCGCATTATGGGCGAGAGTACAAAAGGTTTGCATTGCCAGGGGGGCACTGACGAATTTTTTTTCTGATAAAGGGGCAATAGGCCCAAAAGTTTGCGAACCTGTGGTCCAGAGTCTAGATCTTCTTAGAGGATCCTGGGCATGTTGCTAGAGATGTTGATGAGCCAACCTAGACATGGCACCCATCATTCCTCTTGACAAAGTTCGGCAAGAACGGAGTCATCTGTTCCTTTTCAAATGCCGGAGGGACTGAGCAATCACAGTTCCTGGCCGGGCAGCTACTTGTTGTTCTTAGGTGCTGTGTTAGACAGGGTTCTCCGGAGAGATGAAACCAGATTGCTGATCATTTTATATAGATGTTTAGAAAGATAGATATGTAACACAAGAAATGAACTGTTAAATTATCCAACAGCACATATGTCCATTGGAGGTACCCTAAGGTCAGTTTCAATTCATAGTGACCCCATGTGACAGTAGAACTCTCATCCCCACTCCACCCCTATGGCTTTCTTGGCCATGATCTTCATGGAAGGAGGTCACCAGATCTTTCTCCCATGGGGTTGCCAGGTGGGTTCATATGCCACCTTGTAGTTAATGATCAGCGGAAGGCTTAACCCATCCCACCGCCAGAACTCACTGGGATGCACATGTTTGGAGCACAGCCAGCCGTTTCTGTCGGGTGGCCCTGGTTTTCTTTAAATGGTAGTGAATGAGATTTGAGACCTACTACTCTGTCCAGGAGGCCAAAGATTAAGCCCAGCTGTTTGTTCCTGCCTGGTATAAGCCAGGGGAGGAAGACGAGGCTTTCTACTCCTGTAAAGAGTTACAGTCTCGGAGACCTGCCCTATCGGGTTGCTATGCAGCAGAGTAGAGTCGATGGCAGTGAGCTTGGTGTGTTTGGGGAGTTGTAAGCTAAGGAGCCCTGGTGGTGTAGTGGGTCCCTGTTGGGCTGCCAACTGCAAGGTCAGCCGTTTGAGCCCACCTTTTGCTCCATGGGAGAAAGGTGGAGCTGTCTGCTCTGTCATGATGTACAACTTCAGAAACCCACAGGGCAGGCCCACCCTGCCTTATCGGTTTGCTGTGAGTCAGAATTGAATCGATGGCAATGAGTTGTAAGCTCAGCTCCCTTAACTGCCCACTTGCCCGTTTCTGTGGGCATGGAGAACCACTGCCCACTGGCCCGGTTTGAGTTTTGAATCTCCTCAAATGAAAGGCCTTCTCCGTTATCTGCTATAGGTCAAGCCAGCCGAGACTAGAGGGCTCCCAGAATCTCCAAGTCCCAGTCTGCCTATAAATCATGATAGCAATATCGAACAGTCCTTTTCCCGTTTAATTTGGTGGCATCGTCCTCTCTCTTTTTTTAGTACTAGACTGGCTACCCAGCAATTTTCCAGCACCCTCTTTTGCTTACAAAACTTTCCTTTGCCACTGGAGGGGGCGAAAAATGAACCCAAACAAATCAGCAATATAAAGAACTTCTGTGAAGTTAACGTTGGTGAGGGAGACGTTCACAAGGCTGCTGGGATTGCGGTGGCTGGGTCCTGGTCTCCACCTCTCAGGCCAAGCCAGCTGGGGGGCCAGGAGATGGGCCTGCTGTGCCTCGCCCTGGGAGAGGTTCCCCTGTGGTGGCCAGGGAAAGGCAGGAGGAGGGGAGGCTGCCGGCTCCCTCTCAGCCTCCTGCTGGCCTCCCTGGTGGGGACGTCCAGCGGCATGTCCCGGTCTGCTTTCCCTTCCTTGCTGTGGGCGTGAACTCTGTGGCGAAGGTTCTGCATGTCAGCACATTTCAAATTGCTGACTGTAAACAGTGAGGGCGGTGTGGCCTGCTACTGAAGAAGCCACAAGGCAAACAGCTCTGGGCAAGGGTGGTGGATTTTCCTGGTGTGACATATGCCTCGCTCCCTGCCCAGGCCCCTTACAAAGGGCGGCTTTGCGGTTTGAGTAGGATCTTGAGGGGGGGGGGGGGAGTAAGAGGAGGAGCATGGGCTTGTTGGGATCTTGTCGGAAGGGAATGCATATTGCTTTCCTGCGGGGCCTACATGGGTTTCCTGCAGGGCCCATTGGGCAAAGGCAGGGCGGTGGCTAGAAGACAAGAGGAATTTGAAACTGTTTTACCTGAAGAGCTGAAATGGGAACATGGCCATTGAGCCAAGATGAGGCTAGATAGCCAAGCCCCTGGACAGATAGCATTTGGGAGGCACGAGGCAGTGGACATGGAGTCGGGCGAGGCCAGTCCTTGGAGAGGGACATCTTGCTTGGGCAGGGGCCATGCAAGAGAGGAAGGCCCTCAAGGAGTTGGATGGGCACAGCGGCTGCTCCAATAGGCTCCAGCAGAGGATCAATGGTGAGGATGGCGCAGGACCAGGCGGGGTTGCTCTGCGGTGCAGTTTCGGCGGGGTTGGAGCCGACTCAGTGGCACCTGACAACAGCAGGCAGTAGGAGGCTGGTGGCACCACGGATTAAGTGTTGGCCTGAGAACTAAAAGGCCGGTGGTTCAAACCCCACCACCTTTGAAGGGAGGAGGGAGAAAGATGGTGCAGGCGACGTGCCTAAGGACTGCAGCCCGAGACACATTAAGGAGCAGTTCTTCTTTGCCCAGAGATTCATGCTCAGTCAGCCTCCGCGGCAGGGGTTTAGCACTGCTCTTTAAGGGAATGGAAGAAAAAAATCTCAAAAAACAAGGAAGCCCGGCACAGTGAAGCGCTCGGCTGCTAGCCTCAGCGTTGTGGGTTCCAACCCACCACACCGCTGTCCGAGGGAAAACCTGGGCTGTCCGCTCCCATCAAGGTTGCAGCACAGATGCTTGTTGCCATGAGCCGGCACAGACCCCATGGCGGTGCGAGACTTTGAGGTAGCAGGCGGGGCTGCTCTCTCACACGGGTTTTCAGCACAAGTCATAATGGACTTGAAGCAACGAGGTCATGCTCTGTGATCTTGGGAGAAAACATCCAATTCATTGTCTCTGGGTTGATTCCCATGCTCCGTGGCCCTATGTTTCCAAAAATGATCCACCTTCACTGGGGCCAACAGCCTCATTTTCCTCTTGCAGAACAGCTGGTGGGTTTGAACCTCTGACGTTACAGGTAAACAGTCCAGTACTTAACCCACAGTACCACCTGGGTCACTGATGAAGTGAATTGTCTCTCCAAGTCGTTAGTCTAGCTCCAGTGTCACAGACAGGCCGGGGGCACCATTCCTACAGGAGGGCCTGGCTGGATGACGCTGAGCAGCTCAGCCATGGGCTCTAGAGCGCTGTTCTGTGTGGAGACTTCCACAGACCAGGGCGTGGGACTTCATAGCCTGGCAGGCCACAAGCTTCACAGAGGACGGGGGATGCCAACTTACCACGATGGAACCAAGAGAGAGCCTGTTCTCCAGTTGCAGAAAGGTCTCTGGTCTGGGTCCTGTTCTGTAGGGTGGCCAGCTTTTCATCGTTGCTCACAAAAACGCTTGGGGAGTCAAGATGAGGACTTGAGCCACCAACAGGACATACTGAGAGGAGTCTCTTATGTGAGCGGACATAACATCGGGGTTCTGGGGGGTTTGGGGGCACTCGGCATGGCTCCTGGAGCTGCCGGCAGTCTAGTCATGGTGAATCTCAGATGCTATTTGTAATTGTAGGCCCCACCTTTGGCCAACAGGCACATAGATTAAATTGGCATTTTTACACTGAAAATGGAACGGTTCGTCATGATTTTCATCGGTCGTGTGCTGGAAATGTCTTCAGAAAGAACACTTTGCAGTAAGCCAGGCCGTCTCGGTGACCCCCTTGCTGCCAATTGTGTAGGGCACAGCCTCTGATCCATCGGGTGTTCTTTGAACATAGCTTGGCAAGTGTTGGTGACATTAGTTCGATAACTGATATGGCCTCTGTCATATGTCAAGAGTCCACATGGAATGAACTCTCACTAACCTGTTTGCATCACCGCTCTGTGCTGTAGGGAGCCCCGGTGGTGGTGTAGCTACGTGCTGGGCTGTGATCCACAGGACCAGTTTGAAACCCCTAGCTGCTCTGCAGGGGAAACACAGAGCCTTCCACTCTGGTAAGCAGTTAAGTCTTGGAACGTCACAGGGTAGTTCTACCCGGCCCTACAGGCTCCTTCTGAGCCCGCATGGGCCCGAAGGCAGTGAGTGAGCACAGGGCTTCTAGACGAGCGTCAGCCGTCCATACAGAACGTGCGGCCACAGTGAGAGCGGAGCCCCTTCATCAGATGTCCTGGGTGTGGATCCTGGAGAGCATATTTTATAACCTCTCTGAGCTTCAGCTTCCTCGCATGTTAACTGCAGACACTAGCAGTAGTTTCTATCTCATAGGCAGCTGTGAGGATTAAATGCAGGCTCTGAAACCAGAGGTTCTCAACCGTGGGTCACGACCCCTTGGGGGGGGGCGTCAAACGACCCTTTCACAGGGGTCACCTGATTCATCACAGTAGCAAAATGACAGTGATGAAGTAGCAACGGATATCATGTTATGGCTGGGGGGTCACCGCCGCATGAGGAACTGTATGAAAGGGTTGTGGAGTTAGGAAGGTTGAGAGCCACTGACAGACACACATGCTTAGAGTGGCGCCCGGTAAGTATGGACCATCGTGATTGTGGTTGCTGTTACATCCCTGTGGTCAACACAGATCAGGGCGTTGTGATCCACAGCCTTTTCCTTGGCTGTTTTGCAGAAGTAGATCGCCAGACCTTTCTTTCTGATCTCTTTTCGTCGGGAAGCTCAGCTGAAACACACAGTAAGGCAATGACACACAAACCCCGCTGTGAATGCGGCACAGTGGCTGGATCTTGAACCCTGGTCTCCCTTAGGGAAGGTACAAATTCTACCCTGGAGTCATCAATATCCCCATTAGGACGATTGTTATCCTTCACTGCCGTGCAGTAGATTCCTTCCTGGGCAGATGGCGAGATCAGGTCTGGGTATTGAGACCGTGGAAGGAACATGTTTCATAAAGAGTCTGTCTTAGAACTTTACTAACCCGTCCTCCCAGATTTGACACCACTTCAGGGTGTTGTTCGTTGGGCAATTTCTCCACAAGCCTCTTCTTGTTGTTGTTGGGTACCGTTGCAACTCGATGCACAACAGAACAAAACACTGCCCGCCCTGTACCATGCTCACAATCGTTCCTGGGCATGGGGCCATTGTTGCAGGCTGGGCCCCCAACCACTCCTTAGGGCCGTCCTCTTTCACCGACCCTTCACTTTACCAGCATGCTGCCTTCTCCAGGGACTGCTCTCCCTGGACAACATGTCCTAAGTGGGTGACATGAAGTGTTACCGGCCTGGCCTCTCAGAGCGCTCCAGTCTTACTTCTTCCTACACAGATTGGTTTGTCCTTTTGGCAGTCCATGGTTACTTTCCATCTTCTCCAGCAGCACCGTTCAAATGCATCGATCCTTCTTCAATCTTGCTTATTCGCTGTCCAACTTTCATATGCCTATGAGGCGATTGAAAACACCATGGCTGGTATCCGGGGGCCCTTGATCCTCAAAGAAACCCCCTTGTTTTTCAACACTCCATTAGTCCTCTTAGATGAATTGAACCCAAGATGGAGTCTCCTTATATCAAACTCTGCACTGTAGTTAAGTGCCACGGAGAATTTCCAGGGTAATACTAATGAGCTAATACACCTATGAATGTTAAATGTCTTGGAAGCAGTTTCCTGATGAGCAAATAGCAGATGTGGCAGGGGCCATGGTCTAATTACCTGAGAAGCAGTTAAATATAGTCTCCAGCCCTTTCCTAAGCAGTTATTTGAAAGCGAAATATTTTCCCTAAAGGCTTGTCGGTTGTTCTTAACCGCTGAATGACGTGGAGGAGCCGAGAGAAGGGGTGGCGAGCAGTGTGTCTGCTTCACATGCACCCTTCCCCCCACATCGTTTTTTGACTCGTTGATTTACAGGCTGGGCTTTTTGGATGGTAGCTTTCCTTGTTTCAAAAATCCGAATGCACAAAGAATCCCAATTAGAGATCTTAACACATGCCGCCCCATATTAGGGCATCCTCCCCTCTAATCCTCCAAGCACTTCCAGGGGAAGAAACAAACTCAGAGGAGTTAACTTCCTCCAGGTGCACAGTAGGTAGCGTGGAGCTCAAGCACTCACTACTCTGGAATGTTCTCTGAGTCCTCTCCATTGAAGCTAGCCCTACCTTCTACCAGGGACACCTGGTAGAGGTGCTTTGCAAGGTGTGGATGGAGCAGCTCTGAGGAATTTTAATTCTCTTACAAGATAACATTGAGTACATTCTGGCTTGTTGAGAAGTTCCTCATTGCCATGCTGGTGTTCCTGCTAGCTGAGCCGGATTGGCCTGGGTCCCTGCTGCTGGCTGCCGGAGGAGGGTTCGGCATGGGATGACTTTCACCTCTGGAGGAGAGCGGAGGGACAGCTTGGTGTTCCACTGCGGCCTGATGAAGTGGGCCACAGACAGTCAGGCGTTCATGTCCATGTAGCAAGCAGCACTCTGCTGTCTTCAGAGGACGAAGGGAAGCGCCACTCGGGTATAGTGGCACGGCGCTGGAAGAAGGGCAAGCAAGGATAACATTTCCCAGAGAGCTTCAGAAAGTCTCGTGTCCAGACCACAACACCAAAGCAGAGCAATGTCGATGTCTAATGCATGTGAATTTCCAGAGTGATTTTTTTTTTAATGCCAAGGAGGACAGTGACATATCAGTGACTCATGTTTAAAAAAAAATCAGAGAGGTTGCACACTGTGGAGAGTGTCGTCTATATTTAGAATAAAACTTCATGTTTTTACTGTCAGCATGTGAGCATTTGATAGCACGTTGCATTTGGAGAGAGAGAGAGAGTCAGTCAGAGTCTTAGTCTGCCGAGAGAAGTCCAGGTGCTATTTTTGCTTTTCTTTCATAGCAACAGGAAGGTACTTTAAGTAGCATGCTGTTTCTTGACCCTCAATGAAAGTAAGCTCCCTGAGGGCAGGAAGCATGTTTTTCCCATCTCTTTTAACTCGGACCATCCTGGTGACAGATGCTGCCAGGTCGGTGCTGCAGGCTCATAGTGACCCAAGGTAGGACAGAAGGAGACGGTGCCAGGGCCTGTACTGCCCTCACAATCATGGTTATGTTGGATCCCCTAGGTGCAGCCACTGTGCCAGTGAATCTTCCTCCCTTCCGCTGCCCCTCCACTTTACCGCGCACAATGTCCTTCTCCAGGGACTGGTCTCTCCTGACAACACGGCCAGAGTCCTTGAGCAGAGCCATCCTCCCATTGCTGTGTGTTCATGAATGAAACCAGGAGCATCAACTGAGCCGTCCAGAAGGTTTCGTTTGTTTTTACCTGAGTAAGGCAGTAAAGAACCTTCTGAAAACCTATCCAGCATGGGAATCTATGCTTTAAAAACCTGTGATTGCTCATTAGATCAGCACTGGCCTTCGCGGTCATGTTTGCATAGGAATATCTGGACAATCCATGGGTTACCTTTGTGTGTTTGCGCACGTCTCTGTGTTCCGTATGAAAAAATAAAAGGCAACCCCAACCTTGCCTTGGCATCTTGCACATGACCAGGCTCCTGTTACAGATGGAAAAGCACTGTCTCTCGCCATAGGTCCCCTCCGAGGATCCCTGAAAACATGCCCAAGCCCACCTACCCTGAGTCTGAAGGACTCCGCCTGATGGTTTGCCTGGATAGTTGACCCACTCCCCCTACCTTTGAAAACCACTTTTCAGTACGAATCTTGATGTACACGTTATTCCCGCCCATCGTCCATTTCCAGCATTGTGGTTAATTGAAAAGAAACTGTGGCGCCCAGCTGGATGAAACCAGGTACAAGCCCACATTTGGGGGCTCGGGGGAAAGTGTTTGCATGGCTTATTGGTATTTTCCATTCGGATTCTGCCATGAGACCGTTTGGGGAAACGTCACATTTTCTCATTAGAAGATGTCTGGAGTGAAAATAGAACGCAGTTAATCAGGACTGAGGAGGTGTGCGGTGCACACACTTATTAAGGAGCGATCCGCTGGCTCGTTGTTGCTATTAGTTCCCAGGCACAGGTTTGTTGTTGTCGCCTGGTTGGTTCACGTGGCGGTTTATTAAGAACCCACCATCTGAGAAAATGTATCCTGACCTAGAGGGATAAAGCCGATGAAATGGATGGAGCTGGTAGTGGCATCATGATCTGAAGCAATGAAAATGTGTTGACAATTAAATAAAAACTTGATTTAGTTTTGCTAATGGGAGTGAGGGGGTTGGGTAGGTTTCAGACAAATATTTACTAAATATTCCTCCTGTATCACACGGAGTATAATCCCGATGAAAACAAGTTTGTGGAACAAATGTACAGTTAATGCGATACTGTATTAATGGGCACGTTCGTCACGGAATTCAAACACTGATGAGAGTAAATTCTACCGGAATTTACACAGACCTCTGCCGAGGACTCTGCAGTCCCGTGGCTTTGGTGAGGCTGGCTGTGGTATTAAGGCTAAGTGGCTGGCTATTAAAAAAAAATAGGAATTGGTACGCCAAACTCACTGCCGTCGAGTGGACGCCGACTGGAAGCCACCTCATAAGACAGGATTGATCAATCCCTTATTGATGTTCCGAGACTGAGACTCTTTACAGAAATAGATAGCCTTGTCTTTCGTCCTCAGTGCGACTGGTGGTTTCAAACTCCTGACCTTGAGATCAGCAGCCAACTTTGTTTTCGGTTTGTAATACCAAACATAAAACTGCAGGGTTTCCGGGTAAATCTTGAAAAAATGTCTCTCCGTGAGCTTTTAGGCAAAGTCACATCTGTGTATTGCTGAAAGTCCTTTAAACATTTGACTCCATCAGCCACACTTAAAATGATCATGCAAGTAATCTGCAGGAAATGGAAGAGTTGTGCGCTTTGGAATAATTCAGTCTTAATTGAGAAACTGGAATTTGAAAAGCAGGGCAGCTCATTTCCCAGGAATAGTCCCAGTGACTAAGAAGGATGAAGGGAGCCTGGGAGAGTGCTACAAGACTTCCCAGAGCAGTCCTCCACTCATGATTCCCGGGAAATTGCCCTCATCTTCTCCAAGAGTCTGGGAATGCACAACGCACCCTCGGATAGATAACCATAGCGTACCCCAGCCTTTCTCAGTGGATGGTCAGCGGATGTATGGAAGGAGCTATTTAGCGGTGAGCTGACAGAACTTGCCCTATCGCAAGAGGCTTTCCACTGTCCGCACTCTGAATTCTGAATCACACACACTGAGTGCAGGTGTTGAATCCACCTTGAGGCACACCCGGCTCAAGAAATGAACCTGTTGTCCTCTTCCTTTCTAGTGGGGCGTTGGCCAGCATGACACACTACACAGCCACCAGGATCCAGAGCTGGCCATTCCCCAGAATTCCAGGAATGTGCTTAACTTCGTAAGCCCTGCATGATTCTACCACCCCCTGTAGCGTCTTCCAGGAGTCCTGGGAGCACAGCGTTTAGAAGTCCAAAACCACCAATCAGCTCCGAGGGAGAAAGGCCAGGCTTTTTGCCCCTGCAGAGTGACCATCAAACTGTTCTTAAGAAGAGTTACAGTCTGGAGACCCACTGGGGCAGTCCTGCTCAGTCCTATAGGATGGCTATGAATCAGCATCGACTCCATGGCATGGAGCGATAGCCCCTTTCATTACAGATCAAACACACATACACTTTCAGGTTCAACTTGCATTGCCTGTCTGGCCTTCATCTCTGAATGGGATGTGGTTTGTTCCCTCTCTTCTTCTTCCCCTATTGTCAAAGCCTGCCCAGTGTACTTTCCCAGCCCCTGGCATCGTGCGAGGCCTTGTCTCCCACTCACGCAAGCCTTCAGAAGCTTCTTTGACGTGTGTTTGTGGTGATGATGATAAGCTTCGTTGTCGACGAAGAGAAGAGCGTTCCTGCTTTTTAAAGTCAGGTAGCATTGCCGTGGAAGGCAGCAGTCGAGACAGACGAGGTTCTCAGTGTTTCATTTTGGAAGATTTTTGTGTTTTTTTCAGTGAGGTGAAGCACTCGGTAATTTTTGTCAGTACCCCATTCCACATGTACAAATAAAGTAAAAATGGATTTTTATCGTTTGTTAAAATAATTACATGTGCTTTGTGGAAGGAAAAGGTTTACAATATAAACATAGGTTATCTTGTCAAGAAGCTTGAATCGGTTGCTCGGTGTTACAGCGGTTGTTCTTCTCACACACAAGAGCAAAAGCGTCGCCCACATTAACCTGTCAAATGAAAACGTCTGTCTCCCAGGACTGCACCGAACCCTGCTTTCTTCAGCTGTGGGGATCCCATCACCACATCCCAGTTCAGTTGTCGGATGCAGCTGTCCCACGTGTGCTTCTGGCTATGTGACGCATGCAACATGTAACATCCTTACGTGGGAAAACGATGAACTGGGGTTGCCTGCGATTGATATTTCAGCCCTAGATGACCGTGTTGTCTAAGGACAAGAGAAAGGGGATTGTCTCCTAGAAGACTGGTTTCCATCATTTTTGTCATGCAGGACTTCACTGTGATGTCACCCAAGGGAAAGCGGGTGCTTTCAGCTCGCGCCAGGCTCACCCTGAGGGTGCCTGAGCGGGGTGGTTGTTACGAGTTGGGCTGTGATCCTCAAGGACTCCAGTTCGAAACCACCCGTTGCTCCTCCAGAGGCAGATGGGCTTCCTCCTCCCACAGAGAGTAGAAACTCTGCGAAGCTCCTGGGGGTCCTCCCCTGCCCTCTAAGGGCATGAGGATTCCTCGTCAACTCGATGGTAGTGAGTTACTTGGTTAGAGTCCTTGTGAGTGGGACCTGCCTCCTAGGGCAGGGAGATTTTAAAAATCATTAGTATGGTCTGACGAGGGTAGCTCTAAAATGAGCTCCCTGTCCAGTCTGATGTTTCTGGACACAATCATGGAATATAATCGCGGAGAACTTACTTGAGCACCACATAGTAGTTCCAGTCTACAGCCCAGAACAACCTCAGCTAACATCCAGTCAAGTCTGACCCATACTGGCCGTGTGTATGTGTGTGTGTGTGTCTGTCTGCAGACAAGAACTCTCCACCACAGGCCTCTCAAAGTTGTAACCCTTAGAGAGGCCTCTGGGTGGTTTCCAACCACCAAACTTTGAGTTGGTAGTTGAGCAATTACCCATTGGCAAGGAGGCGACATGGTAACACTTCCATCATTTGTTATCAATTCTAACACTATGCGAGCACCTTAAGTTGGAATGGGTCGACTGGTGGGGTAGTGGGTACCTGTGGGGCTGCTGACTGCAGGGTCAGCACTTCGAAACAACCAGCCACCGCATGGGAGAAACATGGGGCTGTCTATCCCCAAAACGATAGGGTTGCTCTGAGTTGAGGGTGAGTAAGTAGGAATGGACTCTTATCTGGGTCATTAAAAAAAAGCAATAAATATCCTCTAGTGTGCATCCTCCTTGCTGCTGTGGCTCCTTGTTTGGGCATTAAAGCTTTCTACCAGAGGATTGGGTAGTTCATTCCGCTGTATGTACTCAGACTGAAATACACGGACAAATGGCTGATCATTACTATATGCCTTGTCCCTGGAGAGGTAGATAGCAATACACACACACACACACACACATACCCCAACACATGCATATTCACACAACAAATGCTTATACACAGACACACTCATATGCACACATGCATACACCTGCCTGAGCCAAGGACCAGTAATCATTCTTGCTAACTTCAGCATGCACCTCTCCACACCAAAAGAGACTCCAAGACAGTCACCACTACCAAGAGCATAGGAGCTCTGGTGGCACTATTGGGTAAGTATTGAACTGCTAACCACAAGGTTAGTGGTTCAAACCCACCAGCCATTCCACAGGAGAAACTGGAGATACTCTACTCCTATAAAAGATGTACAGTCTTAGAAACCCCATACAGGGTCACTGTGAATTTGAATTCACTCCATGGCCGTGGTTTATGGGGGAGACCGCAAAAAGTTATCACCAACTAGACCACCGACACCCAGGTGATGCTGACTCCTGGCAACTCGACAGGACTTCGTAAGATGGGCCCGGTGGATTTCTGAGACAGTACCTTTTTACGGGGTAGACGTGGCACTTTGATTTTACATATTAGAATTAAACTCCAGCTTGATAGCACAGGGAGAAAAAAATTCTACCACACATAATACAAGGACCATTGAAACCTCTAGACCTAAATTATCATTTTCGTTTGGGTGTTGGGGGCTTTTCTTGGGAAACTGATTCACAATGCTACATTCATGAGTCCCCAGATCATTTTACAGAATCTGAATAGTATTGAAGAGAACCAAAGAAAATTAAATATATGTAACCATTTAGGCTAGAAAAATCGCCCTCCCTGAGAAGAATTTTCAGAGACAGTATAAATATAATTTATAGCCAAATTCTGCAATCTGGCGCACACCAATAACGCCTCGCAAAGTCTCGAAATAGAAAACAAAATGAAAAAGCCAGCGTGTTTTTTATGAAAACGTAGAGGGTATTATGTCATGATAATGAACCCCTACACTAAATCTGCATAGGAGGGGTAGAGAGCATTTTAATTTATGATTGTAAATTGAACGCACACAAACGTGACATCAAACTCATTCATCAGCTCACTCGTGATCTATATTTAACATAGATTACAGGACAATATCATTAATAATAAAGTCTGAGAATCGAGCCAACTCCTGAGTTGTACAAGTAAATCTTAATGAGCTGCAACTCCCTGGTAGTCTGTGTGTGCTGCGCTGCGGCTGACGAGGGAGCCCTGCGCTGTCCTGTGCTGGGAAAGAGAGGGTGTGTTTTGCTTGTGAAGAGGGATCAGAAACCTAGTGTGCTAGGGAGGAGTCCTGATGGTGTCAGTGGGAACACATTGGGCTGCAACCCACATGGTCAGCAGTTTGAAACCACCAGCAGCCCCTCAGAAGAAAGACTGGGCTTTCTACTCCTGTAAACAGTTACCAGTTCGGAACCCCACAAGCGCTTGCTATGAGTCAGAATTGGCTCGATGACAGTGAGTTCGAGGGTTTTATTTCTTTATTTTGTTTGAGGGTGCTAGGGAGATGTTCCCAAGGATGGAGCCAGGTTTCAGCGATGAGTGTAAGTACAGGGGATCACTTATGAAGCACTCGCCAGAGATTGGTGGACACCGGTTGCCTTTGATTTCAGCATTCTTTGGTTCAGTCTGTAACACCATGTAGTGGGTTATGTGTTGGGTTGCTAACTGCCAAGCCAGCAGTTCAAAACCACTAGCCAATCCACAGGAGAAAGATGAGGCTTTTTGTCTCTGGATAGATTAATAGTCCCAGAAGGCCTAGGGGCCAATTCTATTCTGTCCTACAACCCCCAGCCACCCTCCAGGAGGAAGAGCGGCTTTCTACTCCCATAGAGAGTTAGCGTCTCAGAAAGCCGCAGGAAAAGTTCTCCCCTGTCCTCCAGGCTGCTATACATTGGACTTGTCGCAATGGCAGCAAGCTGGGGCTTTTAATGTAATTGTTAAATGTCATTTCGACAGTCGGTGATGTACCTTTATGACGGCTGCAGGAACCTTTGGAGGTCTTGGTATCTATTTCTCCAGATGAGGAAATGGGCGCTCACAGCAATTAAATACCTTGTTCAAAGTCATAAAACCAGAGAAGGAGTGGAGATTGCCTTCTTCCTTTCCGTCTCCATGCCCCAGGGAAAGCCTTGGCTGTTGTGCAGAGAGGGTAAGAGGCATTCAGAGAAACAAGCTCTCCACACTGAGGTCGGGGGAGGAGGCAAGGGAAGCCTCTGTGGTCAGTGTTCGTGGCGAGGGCGGTGGAGGGGGATGAAAGGAGGCTCTAGGGATTGACCTCAAGAACACTTTGAAACCGTGCAGAAGAGCTATAGCGGACGGGGGATTAGATCGTGAACAAAGACTTTGTCATCTACAAGTACATTTAAAATCATTTCAGCAACGATTGCTTGGGAGCCTATTCCGCAGAAGGAGCTGCGGTGTGGCGTGGTTACGTGGTGTGCTGCTAGGCACAGGTCAGCGAAATGAAAAACAAGGTCAATTCAAAGCTACCTGTGCTCCGTGAAAGAAAGACAGGGCTTTCTACTCCAGTCTCAGAAGCCCATCAGGGCAGTGCTACTGGTCCCATAAGACTACTGTGAGACAGCTTCGACTGGATGGCGGTGAGCTTGGTTTGGGTGGTTTATCACGCAGAAAAGGAGCCCTGGGAGGTGCCAGTCCCTGAAAAAGGACATCATGCTGGGAAAGAGGGTCACCCCCCAAAAAAAATAGGAAGGAAGACCCTCAGAGACACTTGACCGTGGCTGGCTTGGTGGGTTCCAGTAACGCAGGGGTGATGAGAAGGCGGCAGGACCAGCAGCGTATTGGGTCTGTTGTGCACAGGGGTAGTCGTGCGTCACAACTGACCCCACAAAGTATGACCACATGTCCGTGCTGTCCTTGTCTTGAACCAAGCCCGTCCAGGCACTCTGAGTCTCAATAGGCTGGATCATGACACCGAACAGTAGCAACGGCAGGCGTCAGAAGAAGGCGACCTGGACCGAGGAAAGGTGTGCATCGGGGCGGCGTCCTGTGACCATCTTTATTCAGTCAGCATGCTGAGTGAAGAATCCAAGAAGGCAGACTAGAAGGCAGCATCGGGATTTGATTAGAGGAAGACTCGGGAGCAGCCTGGGGGAGGCAAATGGCATGATCGTGCTTGCGGAAAGCCAAGCGGCCACCTGGAGAATGGACTCCTGCACAAGACAGAGAAAATGAGCAGGGATCTCTGGGGAGGACCAGGAACACCATGCCAAGAAGTCTGGAGGTTACAGGTAGCCAGGAGGAGCTAGGGCAGGCTTTTGAGCATCTTCAGGAAGGCTGCCGTTTGGCTGCTTTGGAGGAGGATCCAAATGCTCCTCTTGAGGCTGTAAAGAAGTGTGAAGCACTCTGAGGCTTTGCAGCAACAGCCACGGGAGAGGAAGGAACCGTGACCAAGTCTGTGGCCGTGAAGAGAGAAGGAACACATGCAAGCGACAGCCAGGGAAGAGGCAGCCTGGGATGCGTGGTGAAGAATGCCGAGCTGCCCGAGTCCGTGATGGAGACAGAGATCTCTGCGCCTAAAGGTATCGTGTGTTCCAGAAAGGGGAAGGATTAAAGCCATTCCTAGAAGCCAGTTAAATCAGAAGACCGTCTTCGTCCTAAGCAGAGAAGGGAAGGATTGTTGGTCGCATACATCAAGGGCAATGAAAGACTAGTAGGATTGTGTCTGGGAAAGCAACAGGTGGATATCCCCGCCACTGGATCTGTTCCGACTTATAGCGACCTCGTGTGTACCACACGCTACCTTCATTGGAACGGGGTTTGTCCAAAGATGTTTGACTACAGCATAGGCACTCTATCATTGATAATACATTTACATTGCTCTCTTTTACAAATTATAATATATGTCTTTAAAGCCCTTTTTTCAGGGAAAAATGACCTCATTAGACCTAAGGGATTCACTTTTGTTTCAACGTATTGTTTTTATCTTGATCCTCTGTGGAACGACGGAGGCCATCATTCCACAGTGCAGCAGGCTCGCGGAATATCTTCGCCCCTTCCACAGTCATCCTCGCCACCCTACTCCACTCCCACACCAGACCGGAGCACATCGCATCCAGCACCCAGACGCCCTAGGCATCCGTCAGATGCTCAGGAAATAGTGGCTGTATGCATTAGAACATCATGATATTTTCTGATGTCCATGGGGAGAGCTAGCTTGAAGCAGTGTAAGAAGCCTTCCTAGCTGATGGTACATCCAGCCTCAGGCTGAACTTTTCTCCAGATGTGGCCATTTTTGTGAAATGTGGTCATTTCTCCATTTTTGTAGCCTTGCGCAGATCAAGATCATGGCTCTGGGCCTCGCTTTCCTTGTTCTGTAAACGGACGGGGGGTGGGCAGAGTGGTCACCAAGGCCACCTACCTAGAAGGGGCCCTGTGCCCCTGACATCCAGGACTTAGCAGTCCTGTCCAGTTCTCCTCTGAGCTCCAGACCTAATCATCTTCCCAAGGACGAAGGGGAATTCCTACCTTTGCTAGTGTAGTTTCAGAATCCCCCATTGCCTATTGAGGTAGTTAGTTTATTGTGCCAACCTGGATGATAAACACATGTGGGGTTAATTGAAGGGCAGAGGAATAAATGGCTCGGTGAGCCTCGCCTTTCGAATTCTCAGGTCTCTTGCTTTCTGATGATCAGATCAGGGTGCAGTTGCCTTGGCCAGGTCCCTGCTTCAACTGGCAAGGTTCACTCCCTGCAAGACATCCCCAATGTGAAGTCACATGGACCTACCCCCATGCAGCCCTGGGTGCTGGAGCAGCCGTGTAGAGATGCCTGCCAGCGTTGAGATGCTTACACATTCACTGACTCAGTTTTCCTCCTACAGTCAGCATCATTGGGTCTGTTTTGTGAGATGGAGGAGGACTTTGTGGACTGGTGTCGGACATATAGGTTAATGTTGAACTTCTGGGTTTGGGCAGCACTGGGTTGGGATTTTTTCTTGATGTGCACTTACCCTTTATATCAAACTCTCTCTTGTACATATGAGTTTCTGTGGATTTCTTTCTCTAAAGTACCCAGACTATCACCCTATACTTAATAATCTGCCCACCTGGGGGATACACACAGCCCGCGCCACCCAGACTCAGGAGTGTTACCATGTGCGCACCCTGGGTGTGGCCTCAGATACAAGCTTTGACCCCGCAGACACAGTCACTATAGCAGTGGTGGTGTGTCTAGGGTCCCAACCAGCAGGGACGTCGAATTGAAGTCTGTGCATCTCGGTCTGTCTGGCATGTAGAATTTCTGAATTCTGGGAAACTTGAATAAAGGAGGGAAAGTGTGATGTGATTTATGGAACCAATGCTCCCAAATCCATAAGCCGGGGATGTGTCTGTGTGCACGGAAGGACAGGAAGCAGGAGACACTTTATAAAGGGGGGGAGGCAAAGAAGACCAGGGGGTAGCCAGTAGAAAGTTGAGTTCTCTCTTTGGTGCCTTTGAGGTGAAGTCATTAAAAACAAAACAAAGCAAAACAAAAAAACCTCCTTGATAATATTATTGTCTGAGCTAGACTTTTGGCATTTCCAGCCTTAATTCACTTTAAATTGTCACCGACATGAATCCTGTGGTGTTTTGTTATTGTGCGTTACAACTAAGAGTGAGCTGAAGAATAAAATATTTAGATATAGGAAACAAGAGCGTAATAATTACATTTCCATGAGCAAACTTTGATGAAATTATGCAGATTTAATTCAGGACTAGGGGGAAAAATTTAAAACGGTATCTCTAGAAATTTTTTTCCCTGTTAATTATGAACATATCTTTTAGAAAAAGCAGCTAGCAAGAAATAACAAGTTTCTCAGATACCAACAGTGGGCCCCTGTTTCTTTCCCATTCTCTTTGTTAAGAAGGAAGGACGAGAACCCTAACCCTAACCCTAACCCTAACCCTAACCCCAACCCCAACCCCAACCCCAACCCCAACCCCAACCCCAACCCCAACCCTAACGCCTAACCCTAAACCTAACCCTAACCCTAACCCTAACCCTAACCCTAACCCTAACCCTAACCCTAACGCTAACCCTAACCCTAACCCTAAGGCTAACCCTAACCCTAACCCCAACCCCAACCCCAACCCTAACCCCAACCCCAACCCCAACCCCAACCCCAACCCCAACCCCAACCCCAACCCTAACCCTAACCCCTAACCCTAACCCCAACCCTAACCCTAACCCCTAACCCCTAACCCTAACCTAACCCTAACCCTAACCTAACCCTAACTTTAACCCTAACCCTAACCCAAAACCTAACACTAATCCTAACCCTAAATCCTAACCCCCCCCCCCAAAAAAAAAGAAGGAAGGAAGGATAAAGAAAGCCTAACAAGTGTTTTCAGACTTGTGCGTGGATGATGACGGTTGACGTGAGGTGTTTGCCGCTTGGCAGAAACCACACTCTGCCTTGCTCACCACAGAGTAAACTCCTAACTTTTGAAACCAGTCTGTGGCTTCCAGGAGCAAATGACTTTCCAGTGGCTTCGATCCTTGAAAAGGACACTGAAGCCATGATTTCAACAGGATTTCCTTTAAGGAGCTCCCTTCCCCCATGCTACTCAGGTGGCTCTGTTGCAGGGACGGGCCGTGAAGAGACTTAGGAAGAGGAGGTGTGGGCCAAACGCAGATGGTTCAGAAGAGGGCTGCGTTCTTCTCTGAGCCCCAAACAGTTCTGATACCGAGGCACACGGGCACACCCATGGGGAACGAGGGTTAGAGGAGAGATAAACACCATTTGTGTTTTTCCTAAGAAAGGGGCAAAGACGCAGGTCTTTGATGTGATGGCTTATGGTTTTACCAGTGGAGGAGGAGCCCTGGGAGTGGAAGGCCTCTTCGCAAGGTCTTTCAGAGATGGCCTTAACTTGCTGAACATTAAGCTGACTGAGTATTGTTTGCCGAATATGTGTTTATTGCTTAGCTCTATTTCACGTATGTTATTTATTTATAACTTTAAGGATAATTCTCTGCTGAAATGTGGGTATTAATTTCCAAGCATCATTTATTGCACTGATGGCTGATGGATTGTTATGAGTCAGAACTAATAAAAATGTAAGGATTAATAGAATATTGGACTGGGGGTAGAAAAAAAAGACAGAGAAGGCACAATGTTTTTATGGGTGCCGTGTAACTGCCGGAGCCTGCAAGGCTGCGGAATTCCAGTCGTGCTGAGGAAGAGGGAGGATGGGCAGGAGGGGAGAGCAGTAAAATGGATGATTAATACCCTCTAATTGAGTGGATTTTGGCAGCAGTATGTTGCCCAGGACATTAAGTCTCTGGCAAAGTAGAGAGCCTTTGCTAAACACAGTTCCACACGCATGGCAGTGCCGGTTGGATGGGGTTGGGCCCTCGATGCGGAGGATGCCCGGCTCTGGGGAGGCCAAGCAGGTACAAGAGGCAACACGCAGCAAACGGCTGTGCACCTGAGGATCTATTTTCTCTCCTCTGATAAAGCCGGGGTGCAGCATGGGCTCTGAGTGTTGGGAGGACAAAGGGTTTGTTTGTGGGAAACGCTCCCCCACAGCCCTCGGGTGTCCTGGACCCTCGGGGGGGAAGGCTCTACAAAGCGAGTTTGGTCTTTTTCCCTTTCCCCATAGGGGGCGCGGAGGTCCCCGGTGACATGTGCTTTTCACTGGGGGTGGGGAGGGCTCGGTGGATCCGATTTGTCTGTTCCTAGGAGGGGAAAGGAGAGCGCCAAAGGCCTCTGGACGTCCTCACCCTGGTGCTGGGAGGATGGCGGTGGGCGGTGGGCGAGTCAGGGGCTTCTGCTTCCTGATGTGTGGCGGATGACATCACCGCTGGGCGGAAAGCGAAAGCCCCTCTGATTTACAGACTTCTTGTACATGTCATCTGGACTTCCAGTCGGGCAGTGTTTGCAGAACATCCTCCCCGTTCCCCTGCAATCTCCTGCATTTCTTCCTCTTCTTCTCCCACTCCACACGGTGTCACAAGCGCAGGGGTTCACTGTACACTTGCATAGAAAGTCACCCTCATAAAAGCGCACACTCCTACAGTCTGACACACACAGCCGCACACTCATGTGTATACTCACACCGCCTCTTACACACTCTCACACACCTACTCACACGTTTCCTTCGCTGGGTTTCCTTGCCAACCCTCTCCCCAACCCCCTTGTGCTGGCTCCTTGTTTGCACACAAAGCCCCAGGCTGACCTCAGAAAGAAGGGGGGCTTTGGGTTAAGAGCTGCCGGTTACTGTAATCATTGATTAGACCTGAAGTTTGATTGGCTAAATTGGATTAGATAAATATTTAGCAGGCAGAGGCTGCCCTGACTGTGCACATCAAAGGAGCCATGACAGACTCAGCCCCCCACCCACTGCTGGCATGAGGCAGTCCGCTTCGCATGCCTGACCTGGGCCCAGAGGATCCCAGGGGGAGAAAGTGGTTCTCAACCTCCCTAATGCCACGGCCCTTTCATACAGTTCCTCATGCTGTTGTGACCCCTCCCTACCATAAAATTATTTTTGTTGCTACTTCATCACTGTCATTTTGCTACTGTTATGAATTGGGCCACCCCTGTGAAAGGGTCATTCGACCCCCAAGTTGAGAACCACTGCTTTAGAGGCTCCTCCGTGTGTGTGAAAATGCAGACACATGTAAGCAGATTCACATGAATAAGGTTTAAGTGTTTTGTGTGGTGGGTCTCCCAGCCTGCCTCTCACCACACATACAACCCCATAGTGTCCGGGCAGGGCGCCTATTGGGACGATGTGTTGGGGAATGTTAGCTTACGTCTTCTTTCAACAGCAAGTTGTGTAGAAAGGGACAGAGTCACCCTCGACTGACCTGAGAGGACAAGAGGGTTCATTCCAAGGGGGCTCTGGGATGGGCCTGGATGGGAAAGGCCAACCAGAGTGTGAGAAATGGGGTCGAAATCCTGGGCACCATATTGGTTCCTCTTAGGAACTGGCAGATCAGTGCAAACCCCGGGCCTCAAGAGAGATCTGGGGTGAGTTACCTTACCCATCCAAGCTTACCAATGGGCTGCCATGGGATTTGAACCGCTGATCACTCAGAAATCCAGTCTGTATCCACTGTAGTGTGAACGCAGCAAGGGTTCATCTCTCTAAAATGGGCCAACCAAGCCCAGCGACAAATCAGGCAAGGTGGAGGACACGTGCTCATCGCTGGAAGCATTTTTATCCCCTTGTGCGTAAGCCCCCTCCCCTCACTGACTGAGTACCATGGGGTTTTAACAATCTTTCCCTTACTTAGCCTAAGTACCACACCCCCTACCCCCAGCGTCCATGCCCCCTGCCACTTTCTTAATTCATCCCATTCCCATCCACGTCCCGTATTCTAGGTGCCTGACTGAGGTCTGGCTAGAGATTGCTCCACGAGTTATCAATCGGTGCCCTGGTTATTTAGTAACTCCCTGACTGCTGCTCTCGGTGTGCTAACGTTGGACCAGCCTACTGACTTCTTTCTCACAAGGGAATCCCGGGAGACTCATCACTCCTCTGGTCATGTGGTCCAGCCCCATCTGTCTTGTCAGTGCGCCTCTTTCTCAACATCTCTCCGTCTCCTCAGAGTAAATTTGTTGTCACATGGCTCTCTTATGTGGCTCGGCCCACCCCTTGGCCTTTCTGTTATATCAGTGTCATTTGGTTCGGCTTCCCCTGCTGTGGTGGAATACAGGTCCCACATTGGCTGCCGACCGCAAGGTTGGTGGTTCAAACCCACCAGCTACTCTGCTGGAGAAAGACTAGGCAGCCGAGTGCTCCATGGATTTACCGCCTCGGAAACCCGATTAGGATTGGTCTGAATTAGAATGGACTCAGCGGCAGTGGGGTTGGCACTGCCGCATCGTGTGTTCTCTGTCCCTAATCCATTTTGAAGAGTGGCAGTCGGCTGGACCAAGCGCGTCTTTACGGAGCCACCTTATGGCTCGGGTCATCCCTGCTTCTGTTGGCTGGGACCAAGAAGGACGGGGGATTCATATGCAGAATTTGCAAACTGGCTATTTCTCTGTAAATGCAGGTATGAGAGACCAACAGTATTGGTAAAAGAGTTCAAAAGTTAGATTTGTCCTATGAATACCTGTTAACTTGTCAGACAACTGCTTGCTTATCAAGCGTGCAAACCCACTATTAAGGAACTTTTCATAACAGCAGAGATTGTTTCCGAGTCCTTTCTAAGCCCCTCAACCTTGTGGCTCGTGATCGTGTTACTGCAGACTGAATTTCCATGGACCTGTGGTCACTCTTTGCTTTCTGGTTGACGTTTCCTTGGCCCAGGGAGAAAGACTTTGAAGATCATGTCTGTTAGTGTCGAAATACTTTATTTGCCGAGGAGTATTTAAAACTCTTAACAAGCTGTTTTTCAACCCCCCTCGAGCACTTTAGAAGTACTCGTTTGTATGTAAACAATCAATATGCTAATTACAAACCAGCCTTATCTATTTATTAAAGCACTTAACTGACTCTAAGTCCCTGTTAACTAAGCAACACTCTGTTAACCTGAGCTGGAGGTACTACATGATCTGGAGATCAATAGACTTAATTTCCTTTAAAGTATTTTATAATTTATTCTTGCTACATGATGACATTCTACCATTTCCGGTTAGTCCCGAGGGAACCAGCGAATAGTTTCACAATATCAAAAAACCTCAAGATGAAAAACGTCCATGCAAGGGAGGAGCTGATTGGTAAAGGAAGCCGTGCAACTCTCTCCCAGCATAGGAAAAGCTTAGCACCCTGAGGTGAGGCGCGGCAGCAGGAACACCTTTTACTGGTGTGGCCTTTTCGGAACATAAATTCTGGAACGAGATGCAGGCAAAAATGCGATGGGAAGTATCCTGCAAGTGAGGGGACTCTATCTCGAACTTAGTGAGGTTTTTTTACGCTCCAGAAGGTGACTTCAGAAAGAGGCATCGCTGAAGCGGGCAACAGGGGAGGAGGGAGGGTCCTGGTGAGGAGGCTTGAGCAGGAGAAAGATGTAGGCTCCTGAAGGGAGCTCTCTGCGGAAGTGGGGAGGCATCGGCTGCTCGCTGCAAGGTCAGCAGTTCAAAACCCACCAGCCACTCTCTGGGGACAAAATGGGGCTTTCTGCTCCCGCACATAGTCACAGTCTCAGAAACTACAGGGGCAGTTCTACCCGCCCCATAGGGTTGCCGTCAGTCAAGGTCGACTTGACGGCAGCAAGTTGAGTTTCTTCAGATTAAAATGATCTAAATGTCTACAGGGAGACTGTCAGCTGTAGGAAGCATGGCAGCAGCTTGATCCTACCCCCGTACAGATTCAGAGTTTCGGAAACGCACAGAGAGATTCTGTCGCGCCCTGGAGGGTCACTGTGAGTCGGCTTCGACTGGGTGGCAGTGGGTTGGGTGTTTTGGTTGGAGCCTGTTGGGAAAGGAAGTCGTCGCACCTGGTGATGAAGAGAGGGCATTCCACCGACCTGCACTAACGGCAGGAACACCAGTGTCATCGAAAACAAACAAAACTAGAGCGGCACGGGGACACATTCTAAGACATCGGAAGGCGCGTTTCATATTATTGAAAAGAACAGCTTGATAGGTGTCTGCAGCCCTAGGCGTCAGAGAGGTGAGAAGGCACAACAGCAGACAGCAGGAAGCACCCTTGACTGCTTCTCAGTTCTACGAACAATGGGCTTGCTGGAACCCACGCCTCTCAACCAGCTCAGATTTGTGGACCTATGCCTGAGACACATGAGGAGCCCCGAGGAAGACCTGAACTCCAGAACTGCGGGGCCTGGTGGGATTAGAACCCAGGGCTCTGAGCTGTACAGCTCACGGGAACCCAGCTCAGGGGCGACGCTGCCTTGGTTTCATGCTCTGCGCTGCCATCTCGATATTGGGGAGAAATTTTGATCTGGGGGCATTGCGCGTTCAGTTTGTTTCACTCCTAACCCAAACGCCCTGCCATCCCGTTGATGGGGATTGGTGATTCAGAGTCACCCTCTGGGACATAGGGTCCTAGAGAAGTGCCCCTGTGGGTTTCTGAGGCTGTAACTCTAAGGGCGATAGCAAGCCTTGTCTTTCTTCAGCGAACTGGCTGGTGGTTTCGACCACTGACCTTGGAGTTAGCAGCCCAACAGGAACCACCACACCCGCCCCAGCGCTCCAGTTTGTATCGGGCCCCTCAAACTGGGTAGCAGCCCCTGCAGGAACAGCAAGTTCCTTTACAACAGCTTGTGCCACGCGGACCATAACCTCAATCGTTTCGGAAGGAGACATCCACCTTCTTTACAACTCGTCCATCTCCCACCTTCGCCTCCCTTTGGGATACGTACAAATGCTCTCCACTCTCCCACATTGTGATGTGGGGGCTACCACAGAGGTTCTCAGCCTTCCGAATGCCGTGACCCTTTCCTACAGTTCCTCATGTGGTGGTGACCCCCCCCAGCCATAAGATTATTGCCGTTGCTACTTCATCACTGTCATCTTGCTACTGTTAGGAATCGGGCAACCCGTGAAAGGGTAATTTGACACACACACACACACACACACACACACACACACACACACACACACATGCCCCCCAAAGGGGCCACGATTCACAGGTTGAGAATCATTGGTCTACCAGGTAAGACTTGAAATCCTTTATAGCAGCAAGGAAACGTGCATCTTCAATGCAGAAAACCAAACCGAAGTCACTGCCTTCCAATCGATTCCAAGTCATAGTGACTGCTACGGGACAGCGTCGAGCCGTCCCTGTGGGTGCCAAGGCGATCAGTCTTGTGGGAGCAGAAAGCCTCATCTTTCTCCCTCAGCTTGGTTGGTGAGTTCCAACTTTCAGGTAGCAGCCCAAGGCTTAACCCTCTGTGCCACCAAAGTTCCTTGGTTTCACTTAAAGACAAAGAAAAATCAGGTTTATAATTATTTGAAAGGTAACATAAGTAACCAACATACTGAAGTATGTATTAATCAAAAAAGAATAAAGGTCTAGTGTTCGATTGTGTGTGTGCGCTCACACACACCATTGAAACATTCCAACTCAGCACCCTTAGGGATAAAACGGGACTCCCAGACGTCTGTGGAAAACTGGCATAAAAAGAATGGAGTTTTGCAGTGAGCTTTTTGAAGCCCCCTCGCAGAGTAGAACTGTCCCCTAGGGTTTCCCACGCTCTTCCGTGTCCGGGAGCAGATCCGGTCTTTTCTCCCACAGATCCTGGTGATTCCAGCCCCCGACCTATGGGCTAACAGGGGCGCACTTGCCCACTGCACCCCGGGCTCCTCAGTACCGGAATGCACTCCTGCAGCAGGGAAGCCACTGCCACCACCTCTGTTCCTACCCGGGGCAACCCTGGGGCGCAGAAGGGAGCTGCTCATTGGGGTCCAAGGCTCATTCTTTACGCAAGGAGACATCCTCCTCTTTCTCGGCCTGAACTGCTGGGGGGCTGAACCCAGCAACTCGTGGTCCGCAGCCAGCACATAACCGCTGTGTACCGGGGCTCCCTGCACATTACACGGGGGCAGAAAGGGGGCTTAGAAGAGGGTCTCTGACAGACAAGAGACGGCACCTCCATTGTGGCGGAGGAATGAGAGACAGAGCGTGACAAAGCTGGATATTAACTGCCTCACAAATTTTTGCCTTTTGAACTGTTTTCTTCCGTACTGTGCTTGAGGGCGTGACCCTTCAGTCCTGCCAATTCTACTTCCCCTAATTTGTAAATTTTTAAATTATTTTTTAATCTGGCAATTTTGTAATGAAGGAGACTAATTCCTGGAAGAATCTCTGTGTAATATCTTTTACGTTGCTGAGCTCCTTAAGGACTGCTGCTCCACCTCTTTGAGCCCTAGGACCCGGTGGAGGACCTCTAGTGGTGTAGTGGGTTATGTTTGGGGCTGCTAACCACAAGGTCTACAGTTCAAAACCACCAGCTAGCTGCTCCACAGAGATTCCCCTCCTGTAAAGACTTCCCATCTCGGAGACCCACAGAGGCAGTTCTGCCCTATCCTATAGAATCACGAGTAGTCAGAATAGGCCGGGCGGCAGTGAGTTGGGTTTCTTCAGATGAAATGTTCTCAATGTCCGTCGGATGAGTGTGTATTGTAGGAAGCATTTTAACAGCGAGCCTTTGGGGAGTAGGAGGAAGACATTGCCTCAGACAAGAGGTGGCATGTGCCCACCTAGGCAATCCAGTTGTGGGGAGGAGAAGGCCACAGTGGATGCTGACGAAGCCCACGCGGGTCACTGGCTGAAGCAAGGCTGACCACCCACATCCAACTGTCTTCTGGCATGAGAGGTCTACAACTTAAACTTATGCAAAATCTAACAGAAGAAAAGTTATACACACATGCATACTCTCCCGTCACATGTCTGGTCTTCGTGTTACCCTACGGCATGGTCAACTTGACCGGCATCTTGCAAAGCAAATGAACGCATTTGCCTCTTTTCTTTCGTCCTTGAGAAACAGAGAACCTAAGAAACAGAGACTTGGCCCAGTACCCGTGGCCTCGTTGTTGCTTTCCAAGCCTGCAAGACCAGTGTTCTCCCAGCCAGCACAGCCAGTGTCTGTGCATTACGTCCTCACTACTAAGCATTGTCGTGAGTGTTTAGATGGTAGTAAATTTGCGTGTGAGCTGTTCCCGGAGATAAACTATCGCATCTGAACAGTGATACCCCATTAATCGAGTAGCTGCACTGGCTTCATTTGGACTTCAGTGTTCTAAAACTCCCCGGTGACTAAACCGATACGGCTCCGTTCTAATAGCCTCTGAGTCATTATGGGTGAAGTGCAGCCATTTCTAGTTTAGGGCATGCTAGCTATCTAACTTAGGAGAAAATACAGCTATGTGGTGATTATCAGTGCCAGTGGCTAACCAGCTCCCTGGGTAAATTGAATTTCATTATCATCTGAAAATTTCATTTGGCATTTTATTGCCGTTTTCTACCCTCTTGCCGATTTAGTGGCTGCTAAAAAGTAACACTGTCCTTTGATGTGATGTTTGATTTTCTCTCCTGTCCACTCGTCAGAAAGCACTCGTGTGGCCGTGGGAGCGTCGTCTGTCTCTGCTCAGCCGTTTGGGGCTGTCTTCCTCGCATAGCCACCCCCTGCGCCCTGACGGAACATCGCCTGGAGCTGCGCCATCCTCCCAATTGTTTCTCTCTGAACCCATGGTCGCAGCCACGTGTCCGTCCATCTGGACAGGTTGGCTGTGGGTCTGAACCGACTCCATGGCACCTCACAGCAGCTTCTGCAGAGCCCCATTTTGAACTCTGGTCCTCGTGAACACAAGTCAACCAGGTGGCACTCCAGCGACTCCCACTCACGTTGACCTGGCCCCACTGTGTCCAAGTAGACTTGTGCCCCACAGGGTTTTGCCGGCTTTTTCCGAATCGCTCACCTGCGGCTTCCTTCCAGGGGCCTCCCTGGGGGAAGTCAAACCTCCAGCCATGTGGTAGCACCCAAGCATGTCAGCTGTTTGCACCTCGGTTTACCTCTGGCTCTGTTCTTCCTCTCTGCATCTGGCCTCTTGCCAGGTGTGGTTGGTTTTCCGCACACTACCCAACCAGAAGCCAGTTGCCACCCAGTCATTCTGGACTCAAACCAGAAGCCAGTTGCCACCCACCCAGTCATTCCGGACTCAACACGGCCCCGTGTGTGGCAGAGCAGAGCGGCTGCATTGCGTTTTCTTGGCTGTCATCTTGCTGGGAAGCAGTCTCATCAGGTTTTTGTTCCACCGAGCTCGCTGCTGGGTGGGTTTGATCCACCAGCCTTTGGGCTTGTTATTTTTTGATCCACAAGCCTTTGGGCTTGCTATTGGGACCAGCAAGGGGCCACGTGTTCGTGCTAGCTAGTACGCTTCCTATCTATCCCTCTCTCTGCGTACCTGCTGTCCCTGCCCCGGGTCAGACCCAGGCTGTTCCTCTGAATGATTTCTGCAGATTCAAAATGAATTTCCCTCCTCCAAAGAGCTCCACTGCATCCCATCCGCACTCTTGTTGGGCCACTTCCTGGTCCCTTCTCCCTGGGGGCTTTCCGGGGCCCACTGGTGGTGGTGGAGTGAGGGGATCAACTCCACCCGTGCTGGCTTCACGCAGACACAGCTGTGGTGCTTCTTGCCAGGTCTCGTCCCACCTCCACATTCACCCTTCCCTGCCCTTGCCCTGGCTTGCAGATCCGCCTTGTGCACACTCTCAAAGATCCACAGCTGCCTTGGCTGGGACTGTGTTGCCCCATCCTCTATATGCCCGTGGCAATGAGTTTGCTTCTCTTCCGGTTCCTTATTCTTGGCCGTGTTTTTGTATGTTCTCAGGTCGCCCTCAAGGGTGTTAGTAAGATTCTTCCATGTTCCCTCAAAATGAAGGCTTTGTGTATGGGACTAGAAATATGGTCCTTGCCCAGTGTCTGTCTGCTCCATCAGTAAATCCCACTTTCAACCTCATCCACGAGTAGCTTTGGAACTAGAAGAAAGTTTAAAAGTGGTAATTGCAGGTTCCTTACTGATGGAGCAAGGAGTCCTGGTAGCACAGTGGGTACATGGTGGGCTGCTAACCATAAGGTCACCAGTTCGAAACCACCAGCTGCTTCTTGGGAGAAAGACAGGGCTTTCTACTTCTGTAAAGACATTAGTCTTGGAAACTCAAAGGTTCTCTATGAGTCAGCATAGACTTGATGGCAGTGAAGCGAAAATGTATCCATAGGGGAAGAGGAAGGTTTAAATGAATTCTTAACATGTTAGATTGGAACCAGAGTAGTAGTATAAAATTCTGCTTTTAATTATATGCACATACATGTGTGTGTATATACTCATACACACGTACACACACACATATATAAAATGGTTGTGATTCAATGGTAGAATTCCTACCACCAGTGAGATGTCAGTTTGACTCCCAAGCAGTGCCCATAGGTGCCACCAACACCCGTCTGTCTGCAAAGCTTTGTGTGTTGCTATAAGGCTGAGCAAGTTTCAGGCAGTTTCCAGACGAAGATGGACTCAAAGGAAAAATTTGGTGATCTTCTTCAAAAACCAGCCACGGAAAACAGACCCTTTTGTGTATGAGGTCATCGGGAGTCTGGGACAAACTTGACAGCAGGTGACGGCCACACACAGATCAATATGGAAATGTAGATCTGCGCGTATCAATGGGCCAGTGTGCATGCAGCTACTCCCATCTCTGTCTTCTGAGAGGGCCCACACGTAATGACAGCCCAGTAGCAACACGCCATTCAACACCTATAATCTTATTTCTAAATACCTTTATCCAATAAAAGGAACCAGCCCTAGCTGATGAACACTGATTCCAGGACTAGGGCAGGGAATATAGTTGTACAAAACGATTCTGAAACACCGAGAGTGTCAGAAGCTAAGGAGCTACTACACAAATACAGGCTGCCGCTTGTGGGAAAGAACATAGCAATCCACCAAGATCTGTTCGCAATGGCCAACACTGGAGCAACAGTATAAAGAATGGAAGTGCTGGATGTCAACCCATAGAAAGGCGTGAACCTCCAGGAGTCCCTAGCCATGAAATGAATAATAAACACATAAAAAAGAGAAGGAGCAGCTGTCTAGCAAATAAGAATTCCAGCCAATAAATGGGAAGGAAAACAGGAACGTGGAAAGCAAGCTCACCTGTGCAGACAAGCTCCAGAGGTGGATGTAGGAAGCATCCGGCTGATCAAGGTGTTCACTAATGGGTGACTATTTAGTCCCCTGTGATGCCCCGCAGGTGGGTCACCACATTAGACACAGTTTAAAAAGCAGGGTTTGCAGTGTTCACATCTGTCCACCAAGGTAGTTACTTACAAACCCAGGGACACAAGTGCACACCAGCCTAACCAAGTGATCAAGGGAGTGTGCTCACCAATCAGAAATGCCCTGAAATTCCAGGCCCCTTAAGTAAGAGGCGCTGAGAAGGACAGCACATCATTTGTGAGGTCTTCTTGCTAAAGGTACAAGACAAGAGGGGTGGGTTCAAATTACCTGCTTTTCATTAAGGTTGTAGCCCAACAATTCACCTGCTGAGCCACCAGGTCTCATGAACCTCATTCTGGTATTAAAAAAATCATTAGATACACCAAAATTGAAGAGCCTTCTAAAACAAAGGATTTTGCAGTACTTTTAAAAAGTGTGTATGCAGGCCAGAGGCAAGGGAAAATTAAAGAAGTGTTGCAAAGTGGAAGAGAGCATGGTGTGAGTTGGGTAACCGCAACGTCCATGGTTTAAACCTACCGCCTCTGAGGGAGAAACGCGAGGCTCTCTGCTCCCACAAATGGCTCACCGTCTTGGAACCTTTCTATAGGGTTGTACAGGGTCGCTATGCGTCAGAATGGACTCCAGGGCTGTGGGTTTGGGTGTGGGCTTGGAAGAGTCAGAGAAAGAACCGCTAAAGGCAAAAAAGGCAATGCGAGATCCTGGATACGATCCAGGAACCGAAAAAGGACATTAGTGGAGAAGATGGTGGAAACCCTAATAAGATCTGTGGTTTAATTAATACCATTGTATGAATGTTAATTTCCTGTTCTTGATAATTACACAGCACTAAGGTTAAGGAAGACGTTGGCATGAAGAGAAGCAGGGTAAAGGAGAAAAGGGGCTTTGTCTTATTTTTGTAACATTACTATGAGTCAAAAAGAGTTCAAAATGCCTTTTATGTAAAGAGGCTATTAGAAATTAATCATGTAGACATTTCCTTCACCAAAGGGGCTCCAAACTACCTTCAGAGGAAGGAAAGCCATAAAATATCCTTTTTTTAAGAATTTTTTTCTCTTCCCTACACTTTTCCATGTCTTTCATCTCTTCTTTCCACGTGTTTCTACAACTTATGCTTTCTTCTAACTTTTTTATATAGGAATGTTCAAACATAGAGGAAGATAGATGGTAGGGAGTTATATGGGTTGGTAGGGAGGTAGATCAGATGGATGGATAGATGATAGATAGATAGATAGATAGATAGATAGATAGATAGATAGATAGATAGACAGACAGACAGATAGCTACGGTCAATTCTGACTCACCAAAACACGAAACCAAACTCACGGCCATTGACTCGATGCCGACTCATCCTATAGGACGGTATGACGGCCCTGTGAGTTTGAGAGCCTGTAACGCTTTAAGGGCGTAGAAAGCCCAGTCTCTTTCCTGACCCGCACTCACAGCAACCTTCTGTTTAAAAGAATGAAGTGTTCCCAGCCCTGCATCATCTTCATGATTTCTGGCATCTTCCGGTCCATTGTGGCAGCTGTGGACCAGTCCATCTCCTCTTGGGTCTCCCTCATCGTTAATGGGCTTCTACTTCATCAATCACAAGGTCACCCTCCAGCGATTGAGCCCTCCTGCTGATGTGTCCAAAGGGAGAGAGTTATCCAGTGTCCTATTATAATCCACTAGGTTCTCATCCTCTAATTTTCCAAAGTAGACCCCTGGGTCTTTTGTCTTATCTGTCTTGATCTGGAAGTTGCACAGGACCCTGTCCAGCAAGGATGACCTTGCTGCTATTGAAAATACCCGTGGAGTCACTTTGAACATCACAGCAACAGTATGACAAACTGACACATCCGTGGGGAGTCAGAAAGACAAGGAAACCATCATCAACCCCTTGTCACCTTGTTCTTTTTAAAAAAATCATTTTATTAGGGGCTCATACAACTCTTATCACAATCCATACATACATCAATTGTGTAAAGCACATTTGTATATTCATTGCCCTCATCATTCTCAAAATTTTTGCTCTCCACCTAAGGCCCTGGCATCAGCTCCTCATTTCCCCCTTCCCTTCCTGCTAGCCCCTCCCTCATAAACCCTTGATAATTTATAAATTATTATTTTGTCATATCCGATGTCTCCCTTCACCCACTTTTCTGTTGTCCATCCCTCAGGGAGGAGGTTATATGTAGATCCTTGTAATAGGTTCCCCCTTTCCACCCCACCCTCCCACTACCCTCCCGGTATCACCACCCTCACCACTGGTCCTGAAGGGATCATCTGCCCTGGATTCCCCGTGTCTCCAACTCCGATCTGTACCAGTGTACATCCTCTGGGCTAACCAGATTTGTAAGGTAAAATTGGGATCATGACAGTGGTCAGTGGTGGGGTCCTCCCCATCTAGTAACTAGAGGAAATTTTTAGGTTTCATCGTTGCTACAATGCCCTCTGACTGGCTCATCTCCCTGAGACCTTTCCTTAAGAGGATGTCCAATTGCCTACAAAGAGCTTTGGAGCTCCACTCGGCACTCACCCTCATTCACAATGATAAGATTTTCTTAACCAGAAAGCTTTCCCCACTAAGGAAAAGCTAAGGTGAATACCCCCTTACATGCCATTGATGGTCCCGCACCTGTTCTCCATGGTGGAGGGCAAAGGTGACAGTGTCGGCCCCCAATCCTGTGCTGCTTTTATGCTCTTAGTCTTGGGACAACGCCTTGTCTTGGCCACCTACTCTGATCCAGAGGCATGGCCTCCCAGCCTTCCTCTCGGCCTGCCCTTTGCTCAGTGCAGACTCTGGGCATTGCTAGGCACCCAGGATGAAAGAGGAGCTTCTTGCAACATTGTTGCTCATGGGCTCAGAATCTAATTCATGCTCTGGCTGTAATTTCAAAATCACTTCTTTGTTTTAATGGTCTAATTTTGCTAACGGAAACTGAAACCATGTATCACTGATTAGGCCACTGTGGTACTAAACGCTCCAGGAAAGGGGTTAATGAAGGGTTACCGAGCCAGAGTTCTTCCAGTTGTTAAACTGGGGTATTCCATCATCAGTAACTCAGGTGTAGGAATCTCACGTTTACTTCCTAACACAGTGGGCCGGCACTATTTGGTCCCTGGGAAGGGATGGTCTAAATGGGTCCTGAAATGAGATCACAGCAACTGTTCACAGAGGTAGAGGTGGTAAATGAATTAGATGCTTGTTTCCTGAGGTTTTTATCTGCAGACCCAAGCTGGCTACCCAAGTGTGAAGCCCTACATCTTCCAGAAAGGCTGTAGCCGGGCGCAAAACCATGAACCCTCTTCACTTCTGATTCAGGGTAACTTGCCAGGTGATGCCAGTGGGCGTTGGCCGACCTGCCTCTGATGATGTGAGGACTCATCCAACAGTTTTACACGAGGACATGATTTTTGTTTTACGGTGACGAAAAAGTAAGGCTCACCGTCTGTTGAGTCCATCGCCAACCAGATTCCGTGTTCGTGGCGGAGAGAAATAGCCACGTGTTAAAAATGTGGAGAAGGAGAAAAGGTATTTAGGTAAAGGCTCTGAAAGGTGAAGGTTTCATAGAAATGATTCGTTCTAACTTTTAAGTTAACAAGACTTCTTAATGCACACATGAAAAAGGCAGTTGAAAGACAAGGACCTGCCCATCCACGGTTCCCTCCACTTTGGTCTTGTCAGAATTGACAAACTATTTTCTCCGACCACGCTTCTCCATCACTGGAACATAACATCTCCCTGTGACTTCATTACAGTCCAGCCACTGTCTCTGACTCTGAGTGGCCCTATCAGAGCCGGGACTTGAAGATCCTATGTCTGGGGAGAGAAATGCAAGTGAGTTGGAGAAGTTTGGAAGCAGTATCCCTCTTGGTGAGATTTTAAACGCCAAGAAGAAAACAGAAATGAAGCTGTGTTGTTCTTGCACAGTAGAGAGGAAGGAGCCTTCAGCTCTTGGAAACAAACACATCACGCATTCCCACAGACGTTACACTGGACAAGCAGCAAGGTGGTCTCTTACAACTGGGTTATAAATAGCATCATAGACATTTTGATCTACCTGTTTTTTCAAGGGCTTGTTTTTGATCGACCAGTTTTTCAAGGTCATTGGTATCACATAACTAGACTATTCCCCCCCCCCCTAAACAGATAAAACAAATCTCTAACTAGTGACAGGGTCGATAATTTATGACCCTTAGGTATTATGTTTTTAAAAGGAAAAAGATAAAAAGCTATCTTTTAATAGACCAGGGAAGATATATCCAAATATGTTTAGAAAGTGTTTATATCACAGAGATTTAAAAGAAAAATTTTTTTTCGATACTTGAAAAGAACAGCTTTGGACAGACGCACACATACACACACAAAGGCTCTTCAAAAAGTTTCTGAAAATTGCCTTATGTTTAATTCCATTTTTTTTCTCATGAACTTTCTGAAGCTCTGTGTGTGTGTATATGTGTGTATAAACTCACTGCTATAGTTAATTCTGACTCATAGTGACCCCATAGGACAGGGCAGAAATGGCTATAAATCTTTATGGGAGTAGAAAAACCTATCCTGCTCCCATGGAGTAGCTCATGGTTTTGAACTGCTGACCTTGAAGATAGCAGCGCAACATGTAACCCACATGCATATACAGATAGGCAAACAGATATTAAGTGGACTATCTCATTTCCCAGTGGTGCAGTACAAGCAAGAAATGTATTACAACTTTCAGAAGGCATTTTGCCATACTGCACTGCCCCGCATGTCTAGGCCTAGGATGAGGAGGCGCCTCTGTGAATGTTAAGTCGAGAGACCCAGAGTAACTGCATGACCCAAAGGCATTAGTTGTGGCTTACATGAGATCAGCGGTAGCTTACCTGACACCGTAGCTGTGGGCATCGAAGAGTGTGGTCCACTGTGTGTTCTCATGGCTTTCCCATTAGCGGCAAAGTGGAGGGCACTGCCTCCCGGAGGGGTGGGGCGGGCAGAGCCCTGCGCCCCCTTGCCTGGCGGAGCTTGGCGACCAGGTTGGCAGTCACAACCAAAAGTCCAGTCTAGGGAGCAAGGCCAGACCCTTTATTGTTCCTTGTCATCGGAAGGTAAGATTAGGACGGTTCAGTGTTAATGAGCCTTAGATGCTGACTCATAACAACCTATAGGGCAGGGTAGAACTGCCCTTGGAGCTCCTGAGACTCTAACTGTTTAATGAGCGAAGAAAAATCAGTGAGGCAATGGTGAGTCTGAACCACTGACCTTGTGGTTAGTAGCCCAACTCGTGACCACTGAGCCACCAGGGAGCCTTAAGAGACAACATATTATACCTGACCTGACTGAGCTAGGAGCTTCCGCTGGCTAACGCTGCCAGCAGCGCCCGGACTCCATCTTGGCTGTGTCCCCTGTGTCAGAAAGCCCTGGGAATAGACAAGGACTTGGCACAATGCCTGATGAATGGCTGGCATCCCGGGGAGCCTTGTGAGAGCGTGTCGCCTTTTTGTGGGATACACGGATGGCTGCTTGCACACTCGTCCTGGGCAAAGAAGGGTCCTTTGGGGGAGGGTTTCAAGTGCAAGAGGGGAAATCGCGGAAGGAAGGAAGCCCTCCCCGCCTCACTGAAGCCCCGCCTCTCTCGAAATCGCCAGGACTGAACAGCCAGGGACTCCAGTCACCTTTCCAAAACTTCCGTTTCTTGGGCGAGAAATTCATTTAAGCCTCGGGGCTGAGCCCTCTGAGCTTTGTTTTTTGTTTTCTTTTTGAGACTTTGGGAAGGCAGGAAGGCAGTCGGTTGAACTATCGACTGGCAGCGTTCGCTGCAGGTTAGAGATTCGCCTTCGCCCTGAAGCAAGCCTGCTTTCCTCTCTCCGCCTGCGTAGGATCCCTCGATCATTTTTTGCTCTCTCTTTATCGCCTTTGATATGGTAATGATCTTGCAGGAGAAAAGCCTTTTTCCGTCTTAAGGAATCAAAGGTGAGAGCGAAGGTGCAGGGTGCTCAGAAGGATGACAGTTTGTCATTAAAAAATAAATAAGTATACCCCTTGGAATTAATTTTTTTAAGAAGGAAGGAGCAGGGAAGTGAAGTGGGAGGACGGGCGGCTGTCTCCCGACAAAGGCAGGCGACAGTATTAGGCACAGGCTGGCTTCCAGCCCTCTGCACAGTGCGCAGACACAGCCCAGCCCAGCTCCTCCATCGATCCCGCTCTGCCGCAGACCTGGCTGCAGTGAAGCCCTGGGTCCTCCACGTGACGCCGAGCCGAATCCGATTTTCCTTTTAGTTGTTCGATCACATTTTCCTTCCTAGAGCTTAGAAGGCACACTTGGGACCCTATAGTAATTGCCTCCCCACACTGCACTGCCGATACCTTTATTGGATTGGCATAGGGTTTCAGAGGACTGTGTTTAACATGCAGCGAGCCGCAGCAATGCAAACAGCTCCAGTGTTTAAACAAGCATCCATTAGGCGGGGAAACAAGGCGATGCCGGCCCATTTGGTGCTCCTCAGTCTGCCAGCTCCAGGTGAGCAGGGTGCCTGAGGGCGCCCGCCGCTGCAGACAGGGCAGGCTCGCGGGAGTGGAGGAACTGGAGTGGCAGAAAGGAAGCCCATCCTCAGACTTGCGCACGACGAGGGATGGGGGAGGGGCGAGAAGTGTTGTGGCTAGGGACATGTGCAAAGCTCATTAATATCTCATTATGTTAGAATTGCAATCTCCCCGCAGATCGTGTTAACATGTGCAGTGCCGGCGGAGGGTGGGCTCTGAGGAAAAGCAGCAGGGCCGCCTATGTTCCTTCTCGTCCTTTCTTTTTTTAATTTCCCCGCCTCACCCCCCCCCCCCACCTCCCCGCCTGCCCAGTTGCAAGCCCCAGCAAGCTCCTGGCCTCCCACAGGCTTGTTTCCACACTGAGGGAGTGGTGTTGAATTTGTGAGAGAAAGCCCCAAAGGAGCAATTGTGATCCCCAGAGAGTGAGTGAGAAGGAAAACTGTCATTTGTAGATCACCAAGTGGCCAGATTTCAAATGCCAGGGGGCCAAAGGGAGGGAAGAGACTTGTCCTGGGGAAGGAAAACATTGGGAGGTAAGTCAAAGTCGACTTGAGTCTAGAACCCAGGCTGATGAGCTCCCAGAGAGGGTTGCCCTGTCCTTGGGAGTTTGGTCAGGATTCCTGGAGAGGGCAAATTTGGAGAAAAGAGAAAAATGGGGAAGGACCGAGCCAGCGAAACTTGAAGGCAGGGCATTGGCCTCAATGCTGCCCACCCACGTTGGTATTGGAGCTATAAAGGGGAGATTATAAAGAAGAGAGGATGTTGTGCCCAAGGGCCTCACTCTCTGTACATCTCAGGGCTCCAAACCAATTGGTCTTCATCCCAGGGATCAAACCCACTTTGCCACGGCTCCGAGATACTGTCACAGAGCCCGCCCCTGTGCTTCACAGATCACAGTCGGTAATCCCAGGAACTGTGCTCCTATGCAAAGTTGTTCTGTAGAAATCGCATTTGATTCTGCTCTGCTGAAAGAGCAGATGTTTCAGCCCTGGATGAACACGTATCCTCCTCCTCTTAATGAGCGTTGGGTGGTGGAAGTGGCGACTTCAACAAAGAGCTTTCAAGCAGGCCATCCCAACGCACAACCGAACCAAAAGCACTGCCACTGAGTTGATTCCGGCTCATGACAGCCTTCTAGGACTGGGCAGTGCTGCCCCAGTGGGTTTCTGAGACTGCACCTTTTTTACAGGAGGAGAAAGCCTCCGCTTTATTCTGCAGAGCAGCTGGCGGATTTGAACTGCTGACCTTGCAGATCACAGCCCAACACATAACCCTTATGCCAGCAGGGCTATTTTCGAAGGACAATAGTGTGTGGACTTGGTGCTCTGAAGGCCCTCTGAGGTTCTCTTTCACACTACTCCTTTCCCCCCTGTTTGACGTCGGGAGTTCTTCTATTTCACCCCTTAGAAGTGCTTCCCGTGGACTTCGTGGCATTGAGGTTCTGTCACGCCAACAAAGCACACAGATCCACAGAGACCTGCCACAAGTGGACGCACCACCGACTCACGGCACCATGGAGCAAAGGAAGGAGCAGGTGTACGCGGCGGACGTCATCTCAAAGGACAAGGCCAGTTTTTAAGAATGGCTTCTGAAGACGGCCACACTTCCTTCTAACATGACAGCCCATAAAAAGATGGATTGTTCATTAACCTTACCAAAGGACAAAAATGTTAATGTCATCATTGAAAGCTATTTCTGCTCCTCCTGAGGGTGGAGGGAGTGGGGGAGAATACAGGTACTTAGGTCAGCCATTAGTTTGTAATGCACATTTAAAAATAAATATACTTGATAATCACAACCAAGTTCATTAAGATTTGAAAAACAGTGATGGCCTGCAAATACTGCTGAGAAACTAATTTCACAAGACTCCTCGCGTGGCCTCTGTGGGTAAAATAGTCAAATGAAGCCTCCTGTGTATTAAACTCTATTATTCTTTTGACTAGCCACTTTGACAAATAATCAAGAGTCCTGAAAGCAAAGGTAAGAAACAGCTCAATTACAGTCATTTCATAACCAGATAAAAGGAGACTAAACCTCATAATGTTTACATTTTTACTTGTCCAAGCTTTAGCTCAACAAAAAGTCAATAGTTACAGGCAGTGGACTAAACCCCCGGGGCTGAAGTGTGATATTCTACTGCAGTCTGTTTCCATTGTAGGACTCTGAGGGAAGGCCCCGGCCTGTCTGTCACATAGACTATGGACAGAGAGACCCTGGCCTGTTGTTTCTCACATAGGACCCTAATGAGAGACCCTGGCCTGTCTCTGACATAGGTCACAGAGGGGAGACCCAAGCCCCTCTCTCATGGAGGACTCTTGAGGGGGACCTTGGCCTGTCCCCCATGGAGGATAGAGGGTGGGGGGTATCTGCTGCTTCCTTCTCCTCAGCCCCTTTCAGCAGCATGAGCAAGACCCACACAGACTTTCCTCCCCGGGCTGTTGTCTCTGCCATCTTCCCTTCCCTTCCCTTACTCTCCTTTCTAGGAAATAAGAAAATGCAAGTTCAGTTTCATCCAAACTTTCGACACAACAAAAAGAGGGATGGCATCCAAAGTGCGCATTTGAACAGAGAAGGAGAGTATTCCAGCAGAATGCCAGCTCAGAATAAACTGGGACTTAGCCTTCAGTTGAAAAGGAAAAGTGAATTCCCAGATCTTTTCAGGGTTTTGCCTTGAATCAAGCTTTAAAGGAAAAGCCCAGAAATCCAAGGGTGATGTAGAACTTAGCTCGATCTTCCACCCCCTCCCACCCCTCTCCCATCCCCCTCCCACCCCCCTCCATCCCCCTTCTCCATTGAAGACCATATCTAAATCGTCCCAGATGGCGGTTCTATTTTTAAAGATCTCCAGAAAAGGAGATTCTGTCACCTCCTCAGCAACCCATTCCAACATCTCCTGCTCCTCGCTGCCAGAATGTATTTGGTGTTTTTTTTTTCCCCTCTGAGAGCCCTCCGAGGAGAAGGGGAAACGGCACCACTGTCCCGGAGCTAGAGTCCTCTCTCCTCTAGAGTCCTCTCTCCTCGTCTTTAGGACTTGACCCCATTGACACAGAAAGACACCCAGAGGCATGGTAAGCTCTTTCTCCAAAGAAAAGATGGTTCTCTCTACTCGTCAACATCCCAGTCATTTTGCGGGTTCCTTGGAGGTCAACCCAAAATTCATGTGAGGAGGTTGGGCACGGCACTCTCCTAGCTCCACTGGTGAGGCCCTGAGGGAGCGTGCTCATGTGTGTCCGATCTGCAAGAAGATTCACCCGTGTGTTCACACACCTCCCCACAGCTGACTGTCGATTTGGACAGACGCGTCCCTGCGAGCACTCGTTCATTCTGTCCTTACAAAAGGTCCTTTAGACCCTCAGCCATGGTCGACCCTGGACGAGACAGACATACCCCAGACAAGCCCTTGTCGTCATAGATCCGACACTCAAAGGCAGGGGGGGGAGGGGAAATTGCAGGTAATAAAATGAGGAGACTGTGATTATGAATTGTGTCAAGTGGCTTAAGGAAAATCAGGCAGGGTGAGGAGCTAAGCATCACTGGAGAAGTGCCATTGGACTCAGTAGGACAGCCTCTCTGAGGGAAATCATTGAGCAAAGGCCTGGCCAGGACATGAGGCAGCCCAGCCGGAAGATGGGACGCACTTGTCACACACAGATTAGCACCTTCAGAGGCCAGTCGTGGCTGGTGGTGGAGGGGAGAGGGGTATGACATGTCCTTGGGGACATCGGCAGGAACCACTAGCAGTCTGACTTTACGAGAAAGGGGGATGCATACAATGACTTCCGGAAGAACATGGACCTGATTCATGAAGAGTTGTAGAAAAATTATTCTGGATGCTTGGACAGGGATGCGAGCGGAACTGGGGCAGCCATGGTGGAGACTCGGGTTCGATTCCCCGCCCATGCTCCTCATATGCAGCCACCTGCAGTCTGTTCATGGAGGCTTGTGTGCTGCTGTTATACCAAACGTGCTTCCGCAGAGCATCTAGCTATGAAGGACCGGGAAGAAAAGCCAAGAGCGCTCTTCTTGGAAGATCAGCCCCATGGGTCACCAGATTCCTATCGGCCACCGACCGTGTGGCTGGTGCAGGCCGGGGCGGCACTTCCTTCTGTTGTGCATGGTGTCACCATGAGTGAGGGGCCATCGGAAAGGCAGCAAACAACGACAGCAGAATCCAGGGCAGAGATGCGATGTGTGTGCTCCTTGGTCAGAGCAGTAGGGCCGTAGGAGACAGATGGGTTGGAAATGAGGACAGTACTTCATGCATATATTTTAAGCACAACAAACAACAACGTAAAAAAAAAAAGCAGAAGCTTCGAAAGGAGTGTGATTATCACCTTTATGAAGGGAGTCCTCCCACAAAGATCTATTATAAAAAGTAAGAGACTACAGGTAGAAGTCTTTGACTATAAATTTTAATAAGAGATATAAAACCTTAATAGATGGATCATGGAATTAGAATGAATCATAGAGGTCATTTTCTCTACCCTTCCACCCAATGAGGAACCCCCTTACTAATCCCCGGCAGATGAGCAGCCAGTCTGGGTATGAAAACTTCACGGCACCAGAAGTCCATTAGCTTCTCAAGGCAGCCCTTTCTATTTTGAATATCACTAATAGTTTTTGGAAGTTCCTTCTCATACAGAGGCTGAATTCCTTCTCTGCGTAACCTCATGATCTTAGTTCCATATTCGGAGCCCCATAGATTAAATCTAATCCTCCTGCATTCATATTCAGTAGCCACAGAGTTGATGCTGATTCACAGCAACTGCGTGGCCACGGAGAACTGTGTTCCATGGGGTTTCATTGGCTGAATTGGTGGGGGGGGGGGGGGGAGGAAATCACCAGGCCTTTATTCCAAGACACCTCTGGGTGCCTCCAACATTTTGGTTAGCAGGGGAAGGTATTGGCCATTTGTCCCACCCAAGAGCTTCTTCCAACATTGTAGTTGTCACATGTTTAAACCTAGAAAAGACAGCTCACATACACAACTTTGCTCTCTCTCCAGCTCAATATCCTCAGCTCCCCCCTCTATTTCTTCTGTGACATGGTTTTCTCTGGTGCCTTTACCCGGACTGGGCCCTCAGCTGTACTGTGACCCGACTAGGTGCCTGGGTGAGCGCGGACTCCACAACGAAGCACCGCATCCAGGCACCAGCTGTGCAGATCATACACAGACTCTGCATTTGGACAACATCCACTCATTGATGCAAGCGAAGAGCCTAGAGGCTCTTGAACTTCGGGGAAAGCAAGCCTGCTGACAGGGCTTTCCTGCCCTGAATGCAAGGGTTTATAGTTCGACTCGACTCCCTGCCACCGAGTCGACTCCTAGTCATAGTGACTCTACAGGGCAGTGTAGGACTAACTCTTTACAGGAACAGAAAGCCTCGACTGTCTCCCTATGAGCAGCTAGTGGTTTTGAACTACTGACCTTATGGTTAGCAACCACATGCCCAACCACTACGCCACCCACCAGCAGTTCCAGACTTCAGAGTAAGACCCACCAAATCATCGTGGGTACCCCAGTTAGCCCGAAGGAGGGAGGTTCTGGACCTTGTGCAGCTTCAGAGACCACGTGAAAAAGCTGATCATAGCTTTGAACGTTCTCATCTGATAAAAGGCACACAGCTAGGAAACCTGTCCTACAGTTTCCCTGAGTGCTGGGAGCGCTTAAAATCCATTTGTATGTAAACCTCAAGTTTAAAAAAAAATGGAATTGATTGCAGAGACATCGGCTCTGTCTTATAAAACTGGGCATTTGCATTGCTGCTGTGTCTGATCCCAGTTGGAAACCCCGAGAGGTGACTGCCAAATGACTAACAGCGGAGGGCAGTGACAAAGGCTTTTAACTGACGTGGCTGCATTTGCTTGTGCTGTCTCTTTTCATCCTTCCAGCCATCTTCTGAAGGAGGTAATATTAGCCCTGTGTTACTTGTAAGGAAAATTAAATTTAGAGACATTAATGAGAAAAAAAAATAAAGAGACTTGCACAGACCCCACTGAAGAAAGCACCATCCTGGTTTCCGCTCCAGCAAATGACCGCGGTAGATGGCCCGTGAGACTTTCGTGTTGCCTCACTGTGCATTAGGTGAAGGTTTACAGAGCAGAGCATCGATTTCACGTTCAACAACGCATCAAACCGCCCAATGGCTTGTCCTCTTTCCGTCATGTGTCGCCCATCTCCCTCTTCCCCTTCACCCAAGCTCACACCTGATCTACTTTCTAGCCTCTGACTACCTTCCCTCGCCTCCCTTCCGTCCCACCCCGCTGCTGCTAGGTGCCATTAAGTCAGTTCCGGCCCACAGCACCCCGGTGCACCCTAGCGTGGAAGACGGCATGCCCCTGCGCCAGCTCCCACATGTCCCTGTGCTGAGCCCCTCGGGGCAGATCCTGTGCCAGTCCATCTTGTGGACTGCCTTCCTCTTTTCTCCGCACCGCTACTTTCCCAAGCACGACGTCCTGCTCTGGCCCCTGGTCACCATCAGCATTTGGTTCTTTCCGTGGGAAAACCTTTCCTCGAGTTGTTTGTTCTGTTTCCGTAAGAGTAAACTCAGCCCATCGTGTATGACCGCTGTCACTCGGCATGGTGTCCGCCAAGTTCCCCCACAGGATGAGCTGTGGAGCAGCCTCCTCGCCGTTCTGCAGCGATGCATGGTGTTCTGTCGTGGCTGTGAACCCACGTTGGTTTGCTCAGCCTTCCCTGTTGGGCGTTCTGGTTGCTTCCATCGTGTTGCTACTGGGAATAGTGCCGTGAGGAACATGGGTGCCCATATATGTACCTGGATGTACCTACAGCATTCCCATGCTGAGGAGCAGGCTTGGGGTCCCTGTAGGTGTGTGCTTATGTGGTGTAAGAGTGCCCTGCAAAGTCGCCATCAATTTGATTAGCCGTTCCTGGGCCTGCGTGGGGACAGGCCATCAGCAGCCCCGTTCTCTTCAGGCATAAATACATAATGGCCACTCAGCTCCGGAGCTGTTCTGGGAAGGTAGGTCTGAGGGCCGCACACTTATAGGAAATCTGCTTTCTGAGAGTTCTTTCTTCTGCACTAGCCGACACCAAGGGGAGGGAACGGTTCCGGAAGTGGCTCCCCGCTTCTCCGGTTTCACTTGGGAGTCATGCTTTGGAGTAGTTAGAAAATGCCACATTCCATTCAAAATAGGAGGCCTAGGAGGTGGTTAGCGTGGACTCCCAAACTCAGATCTCAGCTCCCCCATGCTCGATGTGTGACCTTGGGCAGTTTAGTTCGTCTCCCCGAACCTCAGCCTCCTCATTTGTATAACTGTTTATTAACCTACTCTGCAGAGCTGAGGAACGCTAAGCGTGCAGAGGCTACAAGGTGGGCTGCTAGTGCAAGGTTGGCAGTTTGAAAACACCGTCTGTTTTTCAGAACAAAAATGAGGCTTTCTGGTCCCATAGCAAAGAGTTACAGTCTCTAAAACCCACGGGCACTGATATTGCCAAATCTTTGGCAAATGGAGGCACAATAAACACCTGCTGCTCACCAGTAACTTGGAGGAGTCTACATTTGAGGGGCCAGTCTGGTGGACAGAAGACTGGATCTAGCCATACTCTCCGGTTCACTCTGGTTGAAACCTGGAACCCTGAGAGATTCCAGAGGAAGCCTTTGTGCCCAGTCACCATCACCAGCACCATTTTGCACAAGATAAGGAGCAGGTTCAGAGGGGGACCCATGCCCCATGCCCCATGCAGAGGTGTCACATGGCAGGCGCCCCTCTGATGTTGCTTAACTCCGAACCCTTGTGAAAGGATTCTCAATGTTATAGTACACTGGGGGTGGGAGGGTGGGGGGGATCTCTGAAACCAGACAGTGTGTGGAATTTGGCAGCTGACATGGAAATTTCCAAGCACGTCCTTGATTAAGCAGAAGGAAACAACCAAACTAAGTGCCGGATGGCAGGATGGCACGAGCCCTTCGCTGTGAACAGATGAGCAAGCTGTTGAATCTCCCCAGAGTTCCATGGGAGGAAGACCTGATCTGTTTCCAGAAAGATGACTGCCCAGGAAAGCCTCGGAGACAGACCCTGTGGGGTCACCGCACCACACACCCCAACAGCAACAACAGATCCTTGGGTGGGGCTGTACCTGCCAGGACAGATTCTGTGAGACTGTCATCCATCCGCAAGTTACGTTTAAAAATAGAGACGGGGTCAGCTAACCTCATCATCCTGTGAGTCATTAGATGTAGACTAGACTTGGTCATCTCCTTTTGCTAATAAGGAAACCGGCTTAATTAACTGAAGGAAATTAACTTGGATAATTTTGCAGCATGTATCTGTTTCCAAAGAGGAGTTGAAATCGTTCCCTTCCTGTGGGCAGTTAATTCCAGAGACGGTGCGTTGCCCGTGGACACACGCCGTATTGTCAGGATCAAACTTGCGTCTCCTCTTGCTCCTCCGACACCTGTGAACCGAGTAATGAACCACCGGGAAATGATTTTGCAACGTGGGGGCCATCTGCGTGTCTCTGTAATCGGGCTGTTCTTGGTAACGGTCAGCCGCCCAGCTGACTTCAGGTTCTGGAGTGACATTAGATGTAGGGATGTGTATTTTCCTCCTCAGCGCTAGGTTTTGGCAGACTAAATCACATCAGAAAAACCTGCGCTTCGGTGGCGGAGTTGACCCATCTGAGTGCAAACCTTAAGGATGGGGCTATCGATGGAGAACTGGGCCTCTGGGTGAGAGCTCAATGCAGTGGATCGGGAGGTACAGGGACGATGCTGAGGGAAAAAGAGCAGATGACAGACAACCATGATTTGACTGCGTTCCCATGAGTTCCACCTCTCTTCTGAATGGATTCTGTGTATGATCACTTTCCCTCCGTGAGCGTTTGCCTTCTCTGATTTGGCTCCAGATGTTCGCTGCGGTTCCGTTTGGTGCCATTGGGCCAGGCGCCTCGCTGTGTTCTCTTCTGTCCTTGCCCTGAGCTGAGAGGCGGCCCAGGTCTCACCGTGGAGCTGTATTTCTGGAGAGACCTGCCACCTTTACAGGATTGACTGTAGACATTTTCTTTTAAACCCTCCCCCCCCCCTTCCTCACAAATGGCTCTTGGCGAATTAAAATCCAGGTTCCTGGGGCGGGAGGTAGGAGTAGGGCGCGCAAGCCCAGCCGCATGATAATGAGTCATAGTAATAACCGGCTCTCTCTGTGGTGGGCTCTTCCCGGCACACCAAGCCTTATTCATCCTCAAGTCGCCAGCTTCGCACTAAGGCCCTGGTGCATGAATGATGCCCCGTGAGCGGGTGTTGAATGAAGGAACGGATTTTTGCAAAAGGCCATTCATAATTTATAAAGAGGCTCCACATGGCAACATGGGGCGACCGCTTTCAAGCCCTCGACAAGACCATTTCCTCCCCCAACCACCCGTGTGGTGATTGTTGGGAAATTTCTCCGGAATTGTGGACCGGGTGGGGAGGGACATTTGTTAAGTGGATGCTTCTCTTGTGAGGGAGTGGCTTTGCTTTGTTGTCTTAATGTGCTATCTTTGTTTGCTTTAAGAGCCAACCAGCCCCAGCTGTTCTCCTCCCTGGTTGACTAGGCTGTAGGTGACTTTGTAAAAGAATCAAGAGGCACGTTTTGAAGGGAAGAGGGTGAGGCTTTGGCTAGGTGCTTCTCGCCTGTGTTTTGCCTTGGCAAGGTCCACGTTGGTACCACTGCTGAACGAGAGGGGCCTCGTCGCTTCCAGGCCTGGCCCTTCCGAGGCCCACCCGGCAGACCTTACTGTGGAGGCCGGTCAAGGAATTCGACTTGGGTCTGCCCTGCCGCTGAGGGCAAAGTCAGCCTGACCTCCTCCAGCCTCTGGCCCTCCTGGAGGGAGGCGCCCACTGGCTGCTTGTTAAATGACTTTGCCTGTTAGCACTCGGTGCCTTCGAGCTGACAAAAGCCCACCAAGTGTACAAGTGGGAAATTATTAGAGTAACTCTTTTCCAGAAATCACTGGCACTTAGGATGAAGACCAAAATAAGCAAACGCAGACAAATTCAGTCGTTTCAAAAATTAGAGCAGGCTTTGATATCTGCAGGGGAAACCAGACTCCAGTCAGGGGTACAACCCCAAGGCAGGGGGGCGGGGAGGATTCACAAGAAATGCGCAGGCCAAATGTAGATGAAATAAAATCCAGAAGGCCCAAGTCTAGGAAAACTAAGAACATTCCCTACTCCTCCTACTTCCGCCCCTGGGAGTCCGTGTTCCCCTCGGTCCTTAGAAGCATGTAATGTGTTGACATGTAGGTCTCATTTGTGTCCAGAAAGAGTTAAAGTTGAGTACCTTTTAGTAAGGACTGTGGTACACACACGAACATGTGCGCGCACACACGCACACGTGCGCGCGCACACACACACACACACCACCCCCTCCCTTGACTTGCTACCTAGGCCATCAGTGTGCCAGAAAGCATACTGCTCAGAGGCTGGCACCCACAGCAGCAGCAATGCTCATCTTGACCTTGGTGCCAGATGACCTTGGCCTGCTTCACATTCATGCCCTGTGCCCATACTTCCGCCCGGACTCCTCAGCAAGTGGCCCTGTCCCTCTTTGATTGGACAAGCTCTACCCAAACGCCTTTCCCTTCTCTCCTCAGGCCCTGGCTTGCCCCTGGTCACTGTTCTTCCTTGCAGGCGGATGACCTCGTGTCAACTGCCAGGGAGAAAATGGAAACCTTAACAGGCAAGCTGCCCTGACCCTCCACCCTCTCCATCTCCACCTCGATCCCGCGCGTGTCTTTTCATCACTCTTGAGTGGATCAGAAACAAGCACCTCATTCCCTCTTCTACATCGGGGACTTTTCTAATTTTATACTCACCCTTTCCTGCTTGGGGTCAACCAAGCTCTCAGACACCCCCTCCCCCCCAGCCAGAGCTTCCTTTTCTTGAAGACATCGTTAACACACGACATATAAAGTGACGCCTTGAACCTCCTGCGCTTCCAAACTAGATCTTTTTACACAAGGTCACTCCGGGCGTGTCCATCCTTGAGTGTGTGCTTCCTTGTATTGACCCCGCACCTGGCTTCCATTTAGAGCTTTAGTCTAGAACGGTACCCATCAGCCGAACACAAAAACCAGTGGCCCCGGAGTCCAGGCCTATGCAGAGCAGCCCCCTGTGTGTCAGCGGGGATGGTGTTGATCCCAAGGTGCCCCTGGGTAGACTCAAGCAACCAAGCTCTCAGTTAGCATCCAAGTTAGTTAAAGAGTTACACCACCCCTGGCTTCGGCGTGGCTATTTAAATCTAAATCAGTTCTAATCAATTAAAGAGTAAAAATGCCCGAGTAGCGCCCGCCACAGTCCCAGCGCTCCACCGACGCCTGGGTGAGGCAGTGCAGACAGGGTACCTGTGCACCGCTTCAGCGGGCGGGCTCTGTGCCCAGCCCTCTTCTAGAGCAAGGATTCTCAAACTTTCCCTCCGGGCACTGTCCTTTGGGCAGCTGGTTATCTCGAAGACCTGGGACCCCAGCCTCCAGTTTCTCATCAAGAGGTCTGTGAAGGTCCCTACCAATGGGCACGCCCCATGCTGCCCAGGTGTTCCTGAAGCTGCTGGGTGGTCTACAGAAAGCCCCTTGTAGATTCCCAGGGAATTACTCAGTTCTCATTTCTGAGCGTCAGAACGCATACAAGGGAGCTTCAAAACGTGTGGACAACGCCCTCCTCGCTGGATTCCACCTTCCCAGGAACGTGGGGGAAGCCCCTTCTTCCTGGTTTCCACTGGGGCCTGCTTTCCCCGCGTGTCGCCCACCGGGCCTCTTTCCCCATCTTTTGGCTGATGCCTCTTATCTAATTAGCAAGATACAGCTCCACCTAGCTCATCTTCCCAAGGTTTTCTGCACATGGCTACCTGGTTCGGGCTGCCGCCTACGGGTGGGTGGATTCCTCCCAAAGAGATGCACCCATTTGTCCAAGGCCCTGTCCCCAGGTCCAGGGGCTGACCATGACCCGCAGACAGGAGCCACGGGCATGTTACAAGTGTGAGCTGCCCTCTGTGTCCAGCAGCGGGGGATGCTCCTCAGATGTCTGCTGATTGTCTCTGTGCATTTCCTGGAGTGATGCTGAGACGCTTGCAGGAAAAGCTCCAGAGAAACAAGCGTCAAGCGTTCTGTGTACCTGCTCCTGCAGTTAGAGACGCCGCCACTGCAGTACGCCCAGTCATTTCCTCTGTGCCTTTCCTCGAGGTGACCAGCTGTTTTATACACAGAATCTGCCTCACTCTCATCCCTGAGACACTATAGGGATCCGATGTGAATCATGCCCCTTTTTCACATTAGTGACTGAGGCACAGAAAAATTTCAAAGTGCCTCTGGAGCCACAAAGTGGTTCTACTTCTGCTAACCAACTCCTGTTGGGGTGTGGACTCCCAGGCAAAGCCACTGATGCCCATGCATAGGCCCCGCCACCCCACATCCCCAACAAAGACCACGATCCCTGTGCAAAGTGCCAGCTCCCATGCAAAGTCCCAGCTCCATGCAGAGTTCCCAATTCCCATTGCAAAGTCCCCCGGCTTCCGTGCAAAGCTCCAACTATTAGAGAGCACTAAGCTTCTGGTTTTTTGAAACATAAAAAGAAATTGCTAGATGTAATTCAACGCGCACTTGGCATAATGCATTTCTGTGACACTTCATAGTAATGAGATAATTACCATGGGTACAGTATTAGAGTATACATATTCTGATAAGTTACAGCTGTAAGAAATCAGTAATGGCCATTAATCATTCCATGTTCATTCTGCACGAAACTCAGACTAGAAGTTAAGCCGCAGAGTTCCAGCAAACCCTCAGATAAATTCTATCGTCATCACTGCGGCCCGCTGAGACGAGAGTTTATGAATACAATAGACTCCCCCTAATTTAAAATAATTTGGGCATGTGAGTACAACAGCTGCATGAATTGACAAAAGGCTGAAACTGGAGTGTAGTGGTAAATATATAGTGGATGTAGCGTATTTCAAAGTAACAATGGCAATTCAGACTAGACTATCAAACTGTTAGTAAATGAATGTCCTCGAGGAACTAGTTTAATTAATATATGAGATGAGCTCATAATGCTGTATCAATTGTTTATTTAAATTTAAGCCTCAATAGTCCCTAAGACCCATTTCGGTCTTAAGTAGGTTAAGCATTTCTCTTATATTCTGTGTTCTACAGTACTCTGTTACATAGTAAACTCGCTCTCTCTCGCTCTTTTTTTTTTTTTTGGTAAGTGAAGATAAATACCAGGTTGGCCCCGAGCCAAGTTACAGCTAAAGACAAAATTAGCAGAAATTGAATTAATCAGGCTTTATTGCACAATGCATAGAAACAAGCAAGAGATTCAAGTGTCTTCGTTCTTTCAATTTTAGACACCAGGTACATATTTCAGAAGATAATCACAAGGGCCAGGGGAATCCTAACAGGTCAGTTTGTTCATCTCTCATCCACCCCCTATTAACCAAGAGAGATCATAAAATGGGAGGCTTTTGTGACTAGAGGAGACTTAGGGAAATAATCTGTGGAGGGCAAAAATGGAGTCAGAGACTAGTCACCGATCTTCTTCCTGAAGATATGCAGAATTCCTGGGGGGTGCCAACAAGTGCACACCCACCCAGAGGCACCTCAGAAGAAAGGCCTGGCAAAACTCAGCCATGGCAAACCAAATGGAGCCCAGTTCTGCTCGGACACATGCAGTTTCCGTGAGTCGGGATGGACTCAATAGTAAGTTGGGATGGACTCAATAGTAAGTTGGCTTCATTTAGATTCTTGATGTTGAAAACGCACCCCTCAATCATGGGAGAGGAGACCCTGATGCAGGGCTCCTGACTGCAAGCCTATCTGCGTGATCCAGGTGATGCACACGGTCGTGGACATACAGACAAGGCAGACAGCCCCTTAGTTGAAGTTGAACTGCTTCCAGCATCAAATTACCCAAACAGAACCATCCAGGCTCTTCATATCACACACCCTTCTGTGAGTGAAAGCCATTCCTTCCAGCTGTCTGCCTTGGCTCCTCTTGAGGTTCGTTTTGTTAGCCAACTGTGGTCCTTGGAACCGAAGACAACATCATTCTCTGTGTCTGACCAGTGGAATGCATAGCAGCAGCAGCAGCAGCATTGTCCAATCACACCCACACCCACCACCATCTAGTTGGATGCTGACCCAGAGCAAACCTATATAGACTGAATCTCTGGGAGCACACAGGCCCAAGAATATGGTGGATTAGAACCTCTAACCTTGAGATTAGCAGTTAAATGCTTACCTGACTGTGCCACCAGGACATTTTCTAATAGACCCTGTGTTAAGTTGGCTTCTGTAGACAAGCAGAATCCTTGATGTTTATATATGTTGTACATAGAATTGTGCCTCAAGAGATGGCTTAAACAGTTGTAGAAATAGGTAAATCCAATCTGGTTCAAGCCAGGCTTCCCTGATTTGTAGAAGCTAGCACACAGGATGCAGTATGATGAAACAGAGACAGTCGGGGGCACAGGTTGGTGGATGCAGAAGTCTGAAGTTGGCCAAATGAATCCTCCATCCGTAGTCTGCTGAGGAGTCCTGGAATCGGTAGGTGATGCAACAGGAGATGGAGGAACCAGATGCCAGCTCCAGCAGAAGATGAAGGGCCAAAGAGGATTGACTCAGCTCAGCCTCTTTTTGTATCTAAAAAGACTTATGACGTCACGGAGGTGTCATCAGGCTGCGACAACATTGATAGGTTGAGCTCCGCCACCCCTCCCCTTACCAGGAGGGTCTAGTTGACATCCTCCCTAACTAGCACAGATTTCATTCCTCATGGCAGACCCCTGTGTGTTGAGCAGATATGTGCTCCACAAGGATTTGGGTGGTTGGGTTTGGGGAAATATGTTGCCTGGCCTTTCTTCCGAGGTACTTCTGGATGGATTCTATCTTCCAATCTTTGGATTTTCATTCCAGAGAGATGTAACTATGTGTGGCCCCGAGGGACTTGGACACCAGGAGTAAAATGAATGTGGAGCAGGCTGGGCATTCCCTTGTGCGTCTTTCACCTCCTCGGCGCCCAGCTCCCCTCCTGACAGAAGACACTACTAGGCGATTCTTAAAAATGATTTTAAATGAGTCCTCGATTGTGTACGCTAGCTTTTGTTTTCTTTCTTTTAAAAAAAATGATCATGGTGATTGGGCTTCTAAGTGTAATCTCCCTTTCGAATTGACCAAGGCTGAAGAACTTTTGTCCAGGACTGTCAGGAAATCTTGCTTTCTGACTTAAACGAAGCCCCTCGGGTGCCTCCGGAGCTCTCTGCTCATCAGAGTTGGCGGTGCCTTCCAGGCTGCGTGCAGATCCCTGATGGTGCTGGGGGTTAAGCATTGGGCTGCTGACTGCAGGTTGATGGTGCAAACCCCCAAATGGGGAGACCAGGGAGGCTGTCCGACCCTGGAAAGAGCTGTAGGCTCAGAAACCCACCAGAGCGGTTTGGCCCTGCCTAATGGGGTCTCTCTTTGTCAGGATGGACTCAGTGGCCATGAGGGGGTTGGGGTGCAAATTTTTCTAAGTTGCTTGCACGGTGCTTTTAAAAGTAAGCGTAGGCGATCACGGAGTGCAGCCGCCTGCCTGGTCTGGGAATCGAGGGCTCGGAGGTCCATGAGGCTGAGGCACTGCTGCCCCATCACATAACTAAGTTCGGTGGCTGTGTTTTCATGTGGTCTGGGAAACACCGCATGCGTGTGTTTGCCTTTCGAGCTCCTGGCATTTTGTGTTGCGTGGACTCGGGGAAATGCTGACAACCACGTGAATGCCAGCCTCGCTTCGTTCAGTTTGGCAGGTGGGCAGTCTGCGGGGAAACCTGTTACATTGCCTCTTTGCCTGATACCTTGATGCGCGGCTCTTCTCAATTTGTGGTGTTTAATTAGACTAAAGGTAGCAAAATCGTCGAGTCCGCCTTCCTGTCACATCCCCATCAGTTCAAAAATCTCTGTCACGTCATCATTTATCATTAACAACAACAGTTTTTTTCCCCCTTCTGAACCAAAGTGAAGAAAGTTCTGTCCTAGGGGGTTTTAATGGGCCACAGCCATGCAAAAGGGGAAGTTTCAGAAAATGTGTTCAATGGGAACTGCGCCAATCGTATTTGGATGGCTAGTAAGAAAGCTTTAACCATTGAAGCACTTCAGACTCCCGCATTTCATAGTCCATGCACAATAAGTACACCAGAAAGATGATCAGCTCCTTCCCTGCTAAGGACAAAAGGGTTCATTGCAAGACCTTCGGCATCCTGAGCGTGTCCTTCCTCTTCCCTTCTCTGAGTTGTGCCCCTAGTCGCTCTGTGCCCGGGTTTCCCCTCTGTGCACCTGCCTGACATCAGGTGGATTATCACAGTGAATTGGCAAAGCTCCTTAGAAGAAGAGGGAGGCTGTTTGCTACAGGGAAATGTTCAGAGGCCTTTACAGGGTCGCTGCGTGTCAGAATTGACTTGATGACAGTGGATCTGTTTGTTTTTTTAATTTTGTCTTCGTACTGGAGACAGAAGGGCTCTTATTCAGAACTTCTTAAAGCCATCCAAGAATCCCTAGTGACACATAGATTAAGCGCTCGGCTGCTAACTGAACCATTGGTGGTTTGAACCAGTCTCTGTGGCAGGAGACAGATGGGGTGGTCCACAGCCTTGGGAACTCTGCATAGTGGCTACAGGTGGGGCTTTGATCCACACGATCAGCAGTTCGAAATGCCAGTAGGTCCTCGGCAGAAAGATGGGCCTTTCTACTCCTGTGAACAGTTGCAGTCTTGGAAACTCACAGGGGCTAAGTCCCAGGCCAAGTACAGTTCAGCCACCTGCCTCAGAACCAAATCTGTGCTGGACGGATATGTCAACCAAGCATAGCTTTATCGCTGGCTTGGTTGGCCGTGCAGGAGTGACGTAGATCACTTCGAACAGTTTACCTTTCACAACCAGTTATATATCCAACGTGCATCATTACGACATCGGAAGTTAGCATTGGCGGTGACTTTATTCCTTCCGTGGCTTCTAACACCTTCCAAGTAAAGTTCAAATAATCTGTGTATCTCTTCCTCAGCCCCGTGCTGGCACCTTCTCCCTTCCACTCTGTTTCCGGCCAGGCCCAAGTACTTGGAGGTTGACAGGGCAATGCCCCAACATTTGCACTCAGTCAGTTTGGCAGTTCCAACCTAGCTGGCCGTTCTAATCTAATTGGCAGCAAGCAGCACGGCGGGAGAAAGGCATGGAGCTCTGCTTTCTTAGAGGAGAGCCAAGAAACGCTGGTGGAATTCAGATCTACCCTGTAACTCGTGGGGTCACCATGGTTTGGAATTAACAAAAGGGTTTTGCTTGATTCGAAAGAAGATTTCTCTTCAATTTTTGGAGTCCCTGGTTAGTGCAAACAGTTTATGCACTTGCTGAAAACCAAAGGCCTGCAGGTGTGAGTTCTTCTAGGGCGCCTCAGCAGAAACACCTGGAGACCTGGTGAAAACTGTGGAGCACAGTTCTACTCTGGCACGCATGGGGTTGCTGCCATGCGTCAGAAGTGACCCTTACCTGTTTGGGTCATTTAGTAGTTTTTGGGGTGAATGTACTTTTGTATTGGCTCACTTCTCTTGGAACTCACCCACCGTAAAGGTTCCATCCTAATTAAGCACACCTTTTGGTCAAGAAAAGGGTATCTTGGTGCTGGCTCTTGTTTTCCGGAATTGGAATGAGGAGCCCTGGTAGTGCTATGGGTTAGGCTTTGGGCTGGTAACCCCAAGGTCAGCCGTTCAAACCCACTAGCCTCCCCTTGGGAGAAAGAAGAGGCTAGCTGCTCCTGGAAATATTTACAGTCTCAGAAGCCAACTCTTGATGAGTCAGAATCTACCCAATGTCACAGGGCTTGGGTTTGTTTGGAGGGGTTCTTGGAACTCCAGACCCCTTTGACTATAGTGCTGGAGCACTCACACGAACTGTCATCAAGTGGGTGCTGACTCCTAGCGACCCTCTGGGATGGGGTACAACTACCCCTTTGGGTTTCCAAGGTTGTAACTCTTTAAAGCAGTAGAAAGCTCCAGCTTTCTCCAGAGGAGTGGCTGGCAGTTTTGAACTGCTGACCTTGCGGTTCACAGTCCGACTCATAGCCACTATGCCACCAGGACTCCTCTCGGAAGACTAAAGCATTGCAAACTCTTAAGAATGGGAAAGGCTGTGTTGGGCATTGCTCATGCTGAAATGAGGAGTGCTTGTTTAAGCGCAGGAAATCCCAGGGAAGCCTGTCCAGCTCCCATCCAAGAGACGAAAGCTGAGTAGCTGCCTCTCCTCACTGCTCATAGATGTTCAGCACTGGGTCATAAGACGAAGTGCTGTCTCCTGGCTTCAGGTTGGAGGCCTAGGAGAGGATTAAGCTTCCTCTGCTTAGAGGGCTCGTGAAGGGTCTGCCCAGCCTCTGCCATGGGCACGCCCTCTACATAATGGAAAGGTCTGCCCGAAGAAGTCAGGTTGAGGGTGTGGGGAAGCAGCTGTGTAAGTGACTCTGACTGTTGCTATAACAACAGTACCTTGGTCTAATTTCTCTTGGAAAACGAATTTAGCTGATGGGATGGAGCCGAGCAGCTTCCCCGCACAGATGACAGCTCTGCAGACAGCCTCCAGAACTGGGCCATGCACAGACTGGGGCGGAGCGCTGTGCATGCCGCTGCCTGGCTGGACGCTGCCAGACGCAGTCACACCCAGGTTTTGCCTGTGCACAAGGCTGTGCCTGCCTGCATGTGGACACCGTGGCCCACGTGTAGCCTGCCCCGGGAAGAGAATGCCTTGTGCTCTACCTTTTGGTGCACAAAGTTGCTCTAAAAAGACAGGCATAAAGGCAATTCCCTAGTTGGTCCACGAAGGCAATTCCCTCAGCCATCAGTCCTGGTGTTTTAAAAAAAAGCAAAACAAAACCCTGCTAAGAAATGGAGGTCGCAGAGTCAGATGCAGTCTAGAAATAAGAATAACATCCTATGCGTTCACTCAGAGATGCTCTGTGTGTGTGTGTGTGTGTGTGTGTGTGTGTGTGTGTGTGTGAGAGAGAGAGAGAGAGAGAGAGAGAGAGAGAGAGAGAGAGAGAGAGAGAGAGAGAGATTTCTCAGAGGTAGCTGCCTGCGAGTATGGTTTTATGCAAACTACAACTCACAAGGAAGGCCAGTGTCTGGCTACTTTAGGGGAAAATGAGAGGCTTTTTATAGACTACGAGATCTTATTTCAATACTTTTGTTTTCCAAAGGGAGATAAACACATGCTGGGATTGTATTCAAAAGCAGTGTCAGGTCCAAGCGCTCTGGGCTATTTGCAGTTAAGGAAAATGGTCTCCTGATAGGGGCTAAACACAAAAATGAGAATTTCTCATTGAAAAGCTGGGACATTTTGAGTAAACAGGGAAATAAAAATATTCCTGGTCCCTACCCAAGGGACAGGAAAGTACCCAGCCTCCCTGAAGTAGTCCTCAGCTCCGCCTGTCCCCTCCTCCCAGCAAATAAACAAATGGAAACTTCGTGTTGCCTTCCAACATGCCTATTCATCCTCCAGTCTGTGTTACTGGTGTCAGTGTCCCGCTGTGAGGATGCGGATAAGATCTAATCTCTTCATCGGCCCTCTTCTTACCTTATGGATTTCCCTCCTTCCGCCTCCTTGCTTTCAAGCCCGAAATAAAACCCCATTAAGAACTTCAGATTCTAATACAAGGTCATGCATAGCACAGGCGAGCTTGAGGGGAACATGTGTGCATGACTTGCGGTGAGAGCGATCAGGGAACATTCCTGAGGAAATGGTGTCTTAAAAATAAACGGAATGCCATCCGAGCGTGCATGCCTGCGCGTGCGCATGTGGATGAAAAGCCCACGCGGTGCAGGGCGCAGGCTGAGGTATTCTGCTGGTAACTACAGCCCCGCGGAGCTCTTTCTGCAGAAAGCTGCCACGCGCTCCTGACTGGGATGCGTACGTCTGCTCCCTGGCGAAGCTTCCAGGGCTGGAGCTATATCGTCGCTTCTCAAACACATGCTAAGTAACGTCTTAACTTGTAGGGGTGCACAGCGCTCTCCTGTGAATCAGGCAGATCTGACTCAAGGACGCACGCACATCCTCCTTCGCCTGTCACGACACAGGTGTCTAAAACACTTCCCCAGGCGTGCTAAGCCAAGTGTGCTGGTGGTTGATCAGGCCTGGAGTCTTCCGAGGCAGGCAGATTAGGGGACATCAGAGTTCTGAGAGGACCGCAGAACCGCGGAGAGGGCCGTGCTGTGTGCCCTAAGATAAAGTACTTCACCCCTCAGAACTCAGTCCTCATCCCTCGCAGGGTTACTGTGAGGATCCAGGTCGGCAATACATGTACCGGACTTCTCCTGGCCAATTAGAATATCATGTGACCATGTGAGCAGTGAGTTAGTTCCGTAAGCTGATAGAAACTTAGACGCGGGCTTTCTACTTACAGACAACGGTAGGAGATGCAAAAGCCCACGGCGTTGGTATCTGTGAAGGTAGCCGCGTCCGTTCTAATGAGTCGTTAATCATTCTGGTGAAGCACCGATCTGAATTGCAGGTACAAAGCTTATGAAAAACTTGAAACCTCTGATGTGAGGAGTACACGGATGGGCATGGCTTGTGATGAAAATATAATGTATTCATTCAACTGGGAGGACGGAAGCCAAGAGCCGGTGGCACGCTGAATGTGTGTGCAAACCTGGAGAAGGCAGGAGATCTTGGGACTCAGCCTTTCAAAATGTCAGTGGCCTTCTCTGTCACCACTCTGGGTTTTTTTTTAATCTTCCATTCCCAGTGTTGTGAAGGATTTCTACTCCCGTAAAGCGTTACAGTCTTGGACACTCACAGGGGTGGTTTTGCCCTGTCCTATAAGGTTGCCATGGTTCTGAATTGACTTGATGGCAGTGAGTTTGATTTTGGTTGGTTTTTATTGCATGTTAACGAGTAAAGAAACTGGTACCTCTATGGGTTAAGCATTGGATTGCTAACTCCCAGATTGGCAGTTCAAACCCAGCAGCTGCTCTGCAGGAGAAAGATGAGACTATAAAAAAAACAAAAACCCATATAGGGTTACTATGATTTGGACTAAAGCAAAGGTCAACCCAAACCAAACTCACTACCATTGAGTTGATACTAACTCATATCAGCCCTATCGGGCAGGGCAGAACTGCCCCTGTGGGTGTCTAAGACGGTAGCTCTTTTTGTATTATTATTATTAAATACTTGTATTGGGGCTCTTATATCTCTTATCACAATCCGTACATTCATCCATTGTGTCAAGCACACTTTCACATATGCTGCCAACATCATTTTCAAAGCATTCTCTTCCCACTCGAGTCCCTGATACCATCTCCCCATTTCTTGACCCTCCCTCCCCCGCCTACCCTCCCTCATGAACCCTTGATAAGTTATAGATTATTTTCATATCTTACATCGTCCTCTGTCACCCCTCACCCACTTTTATGTTGTTTGTCCCTATAGGAGGGGATTCTAGATTGATCTTTGTGATCAATTCCCCCTTGACTGTAGCTCTTTACTGGAGTAGAAAGCCTGGTCTTTCTCCTGGAGCTGCTGGTGGATTTGAACTGCTGACCTTGTAGGTCACAGCCCAACCCGTAACCAGTATGCCACCAGGGCACCTTTTTTTCCTGCTAAAGGCCATTTACCTATTTATAACATCATTCACAGGCCATATAAAATTATCAACTTAAAAATTGGCCTGCTGCCTTTGATGATTTAATGTGATGACTGAGATCACTTCTCTTTGGGAAGGCATGCGATGTTAGCTAGGATTCATGACTTGGCTTGGACATTCCCTACCCTGGCTTAAAATATTAAACTATACCTAAAAATTTAGCCACATGCAAAGAAAAAGATGTAAAATATATTCGAAGAGTAAAAAATGACCTTATTCGGTCATACATATAAAATTGGGTGAGCTTCCATGGTTCCCAACATAGAAAAAGAAGGAAGATGGTCCCAAGACTGCACAGGAAAAACCCATGGCTGTTGAGACCCTTCCGATTCCAGGGGCCACTCTCAGCATAGTGGTTACACATTGGGCTGCTAACGGCAAGGTCAGCAGTTCAAAACCACCAGCCTCTCTGTGGAGCAAGATGGAGCTTTCTACACCCTTAAGGAGTTACAGTCTTGGAAACCCACAGGGAAGTTCTGCCTTGTCCAGTAGGGTCACTGTGCGTTGGCATCCACTCAATGGCCGTGACTTGGTTTTTTTTAATAGGACCGGAGTAGAGCTGCCGATATGGTTTCCAAGGCTGCACATCTTTATGGCTGCAGACTGTTCCACTGCTCCCCAACAAGGCAGCTGGTGGGCTCAAACCACCGAACTTTTGGTTAGCAGCCAAGCTCTTTAACCACTGAGTTGCCAGCATTCCTTTTTATTTAGGGACCAATTCACTGTCCTCGAATCAACTCTGACTCATAAGAGCTGCCCCTGTGAATTTATAAGACTGTGAACTCTTTACAGGAGTAGAAAGCCTCATCTTTCTCCCACAGACTGGCTGGTGGTCTCAAACTGCTGACCTGGTGGCTAGCAGCCCAAAGCATAACCACTACACCACTTGGTGCTTGTGATTATTTTAAACTGTTCTGAATAGTCCTCTTACTCTGGGCTGGAGCTCACCAGGGCCCTCGGCTCCCTTGAACCTAGCTCGCTGTTGTTTCTGAGACCTGCTAGAAGGTGGCGCTCATTTCTGAAATGAGGCCTTTCTTCTGTGAGCATTTCTAAGTGGAGACTTTTAACTGTATGTGTCTGACGTCCCTCCAGAGACTCAGCATTACCCACTCACTAGGTCCAGGGAAGCTGTGTGAGGATCGTTCTATATTCAAGCAGAGGTTTTAGACAGTGTGTGTGTGTGTGTGTGTGTGTGTGTGTGTGTGAGAGAGAGAGAGAGAGAGAGAGAGAGAGAGAGAGAGAGAGAGAGAGAGAGAGAGAAGAGCACTCCCACTCCAGGCCCCACTTTGGGCTGCTGAATCAGAAGCCATGGTGGGGGAACCAAGAAATCTGCATTTTCAACAGCTCACCAGGTAACTAGTCACATGAAAGTTGGAAAATCACTGGCCTGGAAAATAGACCCTCTAAATAGACTTCCAAAGATCATTAGTCAGGGCCCTTAAGTCTAGAAGACAGTTCGGGAAGGGTTTTGCACACTATTCATATTCTACTAATTGAAATATCTAACATCTCTGTATTCCGGGTCACTTATCAAATACATTAAATAAGCAAGTCAAATTCATCCATGTGTTCATTTGCTTATTATCTGCTGGTAGAATGGAAAGAGAATAATCATGTGAAAATTGATTCCAGCGAAATCATCTTCTGGTTTGACCAAAGCAGATCAAAATGTTCTCTGAGCTTCTAAATTAGTTTTAGTATCTCTCTGCAAGCTCAGATTCCAACTCATCTTCCTTTCTGAGGAAATAGGTACTTCTCCAGCAGTCAATGAAGGAGAGAGCTCTTTTGTACTTTACCTGGAAACCCACTGCTCTTACGTAGACCCTGACTCAAATCGACAGTATGGGGCAGAGCAAAACTCCCTGGGGTTTCCAAGGTGGTAGAACTATTTAGGAGCGGACAGCCTCATCTTTCTCCTGAAAAGTGGCTGGTGGTTTTGAACTACTGACCTTGCGGTTAGCAACCCAACAGATAATCCACTATGCCATCATGGCTTCATCCCTGGAACTTTAGAATCCTCAAAATGTGACAAGAAGAATGGCAGGCAGTCCACGAGTCATTCCTACTATTTTTAGCCATCTGAAAGAACTTGCAGATTGACTCATGGAAGGCCCGGAGAGGCCAGCATGCCCGGTGTCTGCTTTAGGGGTGATTATATAAACTCAGCAGGGCTGAGAACCCGCGTTAGCAGTCATCCATGGCATACTATGCGGGGAGAACCAGACCATGGTTACAGTGTGGTCCTCATTGAGTTGCCTTGGGTGTGTATAGGCAGGCTCCATATTCAGATCAGGAGTGACTGAGAGGGCTGGCCAGGAGACACTCTACTTAGAAAGAACTATCCAAACCGAACAATGGCAGACAGACGTTTCCCCCAGCCCCAGCCAGGGCATCTTGGACCCACTGTTCAATCTCTCCCTTCCTTCCATTTTTCTGTTGTAAGATGGTTATGCTAAAATCGACATTGTGGAGTCACTAGGAATAGGAGCTATATGATAGTTTATCCTAATGTCTCCCATCTTTAAGCCTTCGTTATGGATAGTGGTAGCATGACCAGTATTCATGTAAATCAGGGACAGGACGAGAAGGGCTGCTTTGAGTTTGCTGGTGGTTAGCTGCCACTGAGTCAACCCCCAACAGAGTCAGGAAATATAGAGTGCCCATCTCTGTGCTCCATTGCAGATTATTCCATTGTGATCTATAGGGTTTTCGGGAACTGATCTGCAGAAGTAGACCACCAGGCCTTTCTTCCTAGTCTTCCCTGTCGTAGTCTGGAAGCGCCACTGAAACTTGGTCGGCATCATAGCTACTCCCAGGCCTTCACTGAAAGATGGGCGGGGCTGTGCATAGGATGCTGGTTGCAGTCAAACCTGGATCTCCAGTGTGGGTGACACGAGTTCTCCCACTGCTACATTCGAACTTGCAATTTGTTTGTTTTGCACCAGTGACTTAGTCCCAACTGTGGTTCTCAATCTTGCGAATGCCGCGACCCTTTCATACAGTTCCTCATGCTGTGGTGACCCCTCCGGCCATAAAGTTACTTTCATTGCTACTCCATCACTGTGAGTTTTCTACTGTTATGAATCGGGTGACCCCTGTGAAAGGGTTGTTCGACCCCCAGAGGAGTCTCAACCCACAGGTTGAGAACCACTGTTCTAGAATGAGGTAGAACTGCCCGGTCGAGCAAATGACCAGGTCTCTGCTTCCATGGAGTGGCTGGTGGGTTTGAACCACTGGCTATAGGTGAACAGGCAAGAGCTTACCCACCAGAGCCTCGTGCTACAAGTCTAAAGGAAGGAAATACTTCTTGTACACGGACAGTGTGACCTAGGAGACACTGCAAGACTCTGCTGGGAACAGGGCCTCACGGTGTCAACAGAGGCCTGGTCATCAGAGCCATGTTCCTCTTTGTTAAAACGTCTCCTCCTCTTCCTCCTCCTCCTTCTCCTCCTCCTCCTCCATGCTACTTATTCTCTTTGCTGGGGAATCATTAGTCTGGTGCATGCCCCGACCCAAAGGTCTGCTATGAGGATAAAATATGATCTTAATGTGAAAATGCTTTGTAAATCCCAGAGTACAAACTATCCTGATTTCTCCTGGTGTGGGTATAATGACATTCTCCAACTAGCGTGCGTTTCTTCTCTTTCTCTCTCAATCTCACACACACACACACACACACACACACACACACACACACACACACACACAGCTTAGCAGAAACACGAGGCGTATTGCAGATGAGAGGCTCACGCTGGAGCCATTGTGGAGGAGGGATTAGTTCCCTCTGAGTAATTGACGCATGATAGCGACACATACTGGCGTAGGCAAGTGGATGAACAACACACTTCAGCTCCTGGCCCCACAGCTTCCCTTAATAGGAAGAAACATTTAGATGTAATAACAGTAATACAGGAGCGAAGGGGCCCAGTGCTCAGAGGAAAGAGTTTCTGTAGTTCTTCCAGGAGGGCACAAATCATACTGAGAGGTTTCAGGCTTTGGAGGGCAGAAGGGCCAGGGGTGTCTTGGCATCAGGCTGCCAGGGATAGAACTCCTTGATGGGAGCCCTTTGCGTCCTCTGGGGGGCTCACCGGGGCTCGTCCCTGCACGCAGTCAGCTGTCTCCTGCCACCTGAGTGGGGTGCTTATGAGGTACGCATCGTAAACACACAGGTTCTGTCTTCTTGCTGCTCTCCTCTCTCCCTAGAGGCACATAGGAGAAAATTAGGCTCGCACGCCACCATTGCATGCAGCAAAGGATGATGAGGCAGGCAGAAGGGGGTGCTGAGATCAGCCTGCTATTTTGGAAGCAGCAAAACAAAACATCAACACCCCACCGCAGCATCTATTCAGTGATGAATTCCTGATACTCTGAAATGCTGAGACATGGAAGATCCATCTGTCAGGATCTGGGTTGGAGGGGGTCAGTGGTGGAGAAGGCCAGGCCTTGAAGAATAACGAAATTCACTCAGCAGCTTCATTCAGGCGGCAGGCTGAAAATGCATTTGATTGAACCTCAGCAATCCAGCCGCCGCTGTTCTACAATCTAGGCCATGAATGCATTAGCACTTGGACTTGGGCTTGAATTGCAAATTTGATTCTTGTTGTTCATATTTTACAAGCTAGGCCAGATGCTTGGATAACATGTCGGTTTTGCCTGCTAGGGAACAGAAATGTCACCGTTCTACCTGTTTGCCTTTTGCAGACCTGGGAGCACCAGTGTACCTCAGTTGCAGTGGTGGCTCCCGGGGGTCCCGAGGGTTAGTGGGAATTTAGTGGCGCTAGGCATGAAGCTAAATGCTTTCTGTAGGGTTTTCCTGCTGTACATCCTCACAGGATCTCCTTGAGGTAGGCGTTCGTAGCCCACTTTAGAGATGGAGAAGCCAAGAGTTAACAAATGACACAAAGCCAACTCCCTGCCCTGTCATCGATGTTGACGCAGAGCAACCCAACAGGACAGGCTAGAACTTCCCCTGTGGGTTCCGAGACAGGAACTCTATGGTAGTAGAAAGCTTTGTCTTTCTCTTGCAGAGCGGTGAGGCTGGTGATTTTGAACTGTAGATCTTGCGGTTAGCAGCCCAAAGCGTAATCACTCTACCACCAGGGCGCCTTGTCTGAGAAAGCACTTACTAATACAGTGGTATACTGCTTGGAATTCATGACCTCATGCCCAAAATGGCTTCATTAACCATAGACAGTACCACTGCGAGTGCCGAGGTATCGAACTGAGGCACCCCTGCTAGTCTTTCCCATTGGATCTGTAATGTACGGCGTCTTTCTCGAGGGTAGAAGACTGGAAGGGTACCTTCAAATGTATAAAGTACAGCAATCCCTTCTCATCCGACGGAGTTTCCTTTTGTCTTTCAGCAAGTATCTCCCCAGTACCTTCTCTTTGCCAGAGTCTCACCAAAGCCCTGGGTCTGGCCCTGTGAGGCAGAAAGGACAGGAACAAAGAGATGAGCTGGCCTGCTGGTTACTATGCCCATACCTTACCAAGGCCTTTCTTAACTGGGCTGTCCTCCCATTAAATTGACATCACACTTCCCAGAGCATGGGTCCCAGAACACTGAGCGTCTAAGTCCCAAATCCCTATGGTCGGTGGGCTTCCTCCTGCTCTGCTGTAAGTTCATCTCTTTCAGCCCCTATGAATTAAACAATAGACCCATTCATTCAATGAGCAGATGTTTATTGGCCATGGATATGAGCCAGGGCATGGCTTCTTCTTGGGGCATGCTAAACAGACACTTCGGCAGGGTGTCCTCACAGTATAATTAATAATAATAAAATTATGCTGGGGCAAGTGTAGGTTGCTTGGAAATATGGGGATAGCCTTATGAGGATCGCCAACCTAGGACAGGTAGATCAAGAAAGGCACGACCCAGAGTGGGGAAGGCATGTAAGAGACCTCCTAGAGGAAGTGAAAGCGAGACTCCGACCTGAAAGATGCATAGTGACTCACTGGGGGAGGGAGGGAGGGAGGGAGGGAGGAAGGAAGCAGGAAGGAACATGTTCCAAGAAAAGAAAACAACATGCCCTGAAGGAAGAAAGAAGGTGAACACATGGAAGGAATTGACTTTCAGAAGTGTTCATGGAAACTGGATTGGGGGGTGGGAAGCTGGTGCTGAGAAGAGGCATGAGGAGGAGGCGGGGCTAGGAAGATGAGCCAGAGTCAGGTAAAGAAGGCTCCCATTGAACTTTAATGGAAAGACTGTTGGCAATCAAAGCAGGGTTACAAACAGGAAGGCCAAGACACTTTAAAAAAAAATAGGAGGGCGATGACTATTCTCTATACAAAGTAGTTGATGGAGAGCAAACCAGTGAGTAAAGGCTCAGATGAATGAGTGAATGGATGGTACCTGGAGGCGGGGCATGGAGATCAGTTAGGAAACTGTTCCAGCCATTTAGCAAGAAAAGTGAAAGGGGGATGGAGATGAGGGGATGTATTTAGGTTCTGTCCTTGGAGTCCAATTCCTATCACTGGGGGATACGTGCGATTGATGATGCGGACTTTCTCAGGGGAAAACTGCGTGGTCTCTGAGCTGGCTCACTGGATAGAGACTGTGATGGGGAATATTGAGCAGCAAAGCATGATCAACACAGCCCTGAGATGGGAAGTGATCTAGATGTCCATGGGTGTCGAAGAGGAGATGCTTGGCGCTTGTATAGTCAGCAGGAGAGATTGGGCATGCTACCTGGCTGGGGGTGGGGGTGGGGGGTAGGCAGGGGGTCATCTGCCTAGGGAAGCTATTGAGGCTGTTGGGTTCGATAAAATCTCACTCGTGGCGATGCACATCAGAACTCACAAAGAGTAGACGATGCCTTTGAGATTTAGTGATCTTCCTTCTTTTGTCGTTTGCAGCTACAAGAGACTGTGAAAAGGAAGTTGGAAGGAGCCCGATCACCGCTTAATGGAGACCAACAGAATGGTGCGTGTGATGGGAGCTTTTCTCCGACTAGTAAGCGAATCCGTAAGGACATGCCTGCCGGGATGGATGCCATCAGCAGTTTGCCCAATAACATGCCACTGCCTTCAGTGTCTCCTCTTCACCAACTTGACTTGAAGCCGTCTTTGCCCTTGCAGAATAGTGGGGCTCACACCCCCGGGCTTCTAGAAGACCTAGGTAAGAATGGCAGACTTCCTGAGATTAAACTTCCAGTGAATGGTTACAATGACTTGGAAGATAGCTTCACCATCCTGCAGAGCAAAGACCTCAAACAAGAACCTTTAGATGACCCTACTTGCATAGACACATCCGAAACATCTCTATCCAATCAGAACAAACTGTTCTCGGACATCAACCTGAATGATCAGGAGTGGCAAGAGTTAATAGATGAACTGGCTAACACCGTGCCCGAAGATGACATACAGGACCTCTTCAATGAAGACTTTGAAGAGAAGAAGGAGCCGGAATTCTCCCGGCCAGCCGCCGAGACCCCTCTCTCCCAAGAGAGTACCAGTGTGAAGAGCGATCCCTCTCATTCTCCTTTTGCGCACGTCTCCTTGGGATCGCCCCAGACCAGGCCTTCTTCCTCCGGTCCGCCCTTTTCTACTGTCTCCACCGCCACCAATGTACCTTCTGTCGCCAGCACTCCCGCAGCTGCAAACCCCACCAGCTCACCAGCAAACTGTGCTGTCCAGTCCCCCCAGACTCCAAACCAAGCCCACACTCCAGGCCAAGCTCCCCCACGGCCTGGAAGTGGTTATCTTCTTAACCCAGCGCCAGTGACGGTGGCAGGGTCCGGGTCGGGCTCTGTGTCTGTGCCCAGCTCTGACATGTCCCCAGCCGAGCAGCTCAAGCAGATGGCTGTACAGCAGCAACAGCGGGCCAAACTCATGCAGCAGAAGCAGCAGCAGCAACAACAACAACAACAACAGCAGCAACAACAGCAACACTCAAATCAAACTTCAAGTTGGTCTCCCTTAGGCCCTCCATCCAGTCCGTACGGAGCAACCTTCGCTGCCGAAAAACCAAATAGCCCAATGATGTACCCCCAAGCCTTTAACAACCAAAATCCTATAGTGCCTTCGATGGCAAACAACCTGCAGAAGACGACAATGAGTAACTACCTCCCTCAGAACCACATGAACATGATCAATCAGCAGCCAAATAACTTGGGTACAAACTCTCTAAACAAGCAGCACAATCTTCTTACTTACGGCAACACGAAGCCTCTGACCCATTTTAACGCAGACTTGAGTCAGAGAATGACGCCGCCAATGGCCAACCCCAACAAAAGCCCCTTGATGCCGTATCTGCAGCACCAACAACAGCAGCAGCAACAACAGCAGCAGCAGCAGCAGCAGACAGCACCTCCACCGCACCTCCAGGCCCCCAGGGCACACCTGAGTGACGAGCAGAAACGCATGCTTCTCATGAAGCAGAAAGGGGTGCTGAACCAGCCCCTGGCCTACACCGCACTTCCAGCTCATGGTCAGGTGAGTGCAAAAGGGAGACGCATCGCCAGCAGTTCTAGTGATGCCCTCATGCTTCGCGGTAGCTTATCTGGGAAGGTGCCGCCGGGTCGATTCCACCTCATAGCCACCGGAGAGGGCAGATGAGGACTGTGCCAGTGGGTTCTGGAGGCTGGACCCTTTATGTGTTTCGCGGGTGCACCACCAGGCCCCTGCTGGAGCCGTCCTGGGTGTAACTACCTGCAGCCATGTTCCTTGTGTCCTCCTGCTGTTGCCGCTGGATTTCTTCCTTTCAGAGATGGAGCAGGGTGGGACTTACACTTCACACCCCTCTATTTGAAGGCCTCCCCAGGGTCAAACTTTGTTTACTCCTGGCCTGAGATAAGAAACCAAAAGTTCCAAGAGGGGGCTTCGGAAAGCCCTGGGGAGAGCCATTCATTACCTTTGGAGTCCGTTTCCCCACCGACTCCTGGAAGCCCCCTCGTACGTGTAGTCCACACTGTGAGGGAGAGGGCAGCACGAGCTCCGGGGCTGTCAGTGTAGACATAGATACCTAGAGATACCTGTGGCCATTTCACAGGAGCCCTGGTGGTGCTGTCTGGTGAGCATTGGGCTGCCGACTGAAAGGTCGGCAGTTCAAACCCATCAGTTCCTTGGGAACCAGATGCATCCGTGTGCTCCCGTAAAGATTTACAGTCTTGGAAACCCTATAGAGCAGGTGTGGGGAAGGTCCCGCCCAGAGGCCGTCTGAGGCCCACAAAAGCATCTGCAGCAGCTACCATCACATTCTGCATCGCAGAGGAGAAGTTCCAGCCTCTGCATGAGGGGAGTGTGAATTGAACGTTTGACCAGCATGGCCCTCGATAGAAATAGCCACCTGGCCCTGGACAGAAGCCACGGTCCTCACCTAGAGGCTCCCTGTGAGTTGGAATCGACTCAGTGGCCGTGGGTTTGGTTTTGGGTTGACAGCTGATTTGTGGGGTCCTGAAAATCCTCCATCCGCCCTGCTGAACGATGAATAATTGGAAATTTTGATAACGCACTTTTCAAATGTGGCAGAGTTTTCTGTGGTTTCAAACTAAAGTGGAGGATAAGATTGTGTGTGTGTGTGTGTGTGTGTGTGTGTGTGTGTATGTGTGTGTATCTACATGTGTTGATGAACCAGTGTTCAACCAGGTGTCGCTGGTCTGGAGCCCCCACGCGCTGTTTTAACCTTGTGGCGTGGGCACGAAGTGGGAGTCCTCGTCGACACGGCTGGAATTCAGGGAAGGGTGAGGGTGAATACGGGTACGTGGCCGTGCTGTGTTCAAAAGCGCCCGCCCCTCCCCACCATCTTCCTGGATGACTTCAGACTTCAGAGGTGCAGGGTGGCCTGTGAGACACCGAAACCGGTGAGCGTGCCTTACGCATTAGCCAGCCCTCCGCTCCGAGGCCGGGGTCCAGAGTCAGCGTGCCTCGCGTGTGATGCTGTTCGGCCCTGATGGAAAGGGGCAAGTCGAGAAAACAGGACCTTTCCACTGCATGCCTCAGTGCTGGGGGGATCCCTTGCCAGCCCATTTTGAGTCGGTGCCCCCTTCCTTGTGGAAAGCAGCTGCTGACATACCTGCTGGAGCTTTGCTGTAACGGCCACCGTGTTGGAACAGGTTCTGACTCGCGCTGGGCTGTGTTCGCGGTTGGTGAATTAGAAGCCCTGGGAAGCGCTGCGGGGAGAGCTTGCATCACTGGGGTGGCGGTTTGCACGTTCTGTCTCCTGGTGCGCGTGCACACACACAGCCAGCACCCACGCGTGATGGGGGCTGCCCGGCCTGTTGGGGTCCCGGCCTGCAGAGACACATCTGAGCTCGGCGGCTGGGTTCTGGCCCTTCGCTTCCTTCCCATCCCACAGTCTCCCTGGGCCTTCCTGCCTGTACATGCCAGCGGCCCTAACGAGATTCTCTCTGGATGACTAAAAATGTAACTTGGCTTATGCGTGCACAATAATCAGTAGCTGGTTAGAGAAAGGGGGAAGAAAAATAAGCGTTGAAATGTGACCCTTCTGTGTGAGCATGGTTTCGTTACAAAACTATCCCTTGGGAAAATGTAACATCGCATACACTTCAGTGTTAAGTACAGAAGCACCCCCAGATGGGCACGAATAACAGAAATGTGGATGAAGGGAGACTACAGGCAGTGTCAGATACGAAATAATAAAAACAGTATATAATTGAGCAAGGATTCAGGAGGGTGGGAGGCTATGGGAGGGAAGGGAGAAAAAGAGGAGCTTACATCAAGGGCTCGAGTAGAAAGAAAATATTTTGGAAATGATGATGTCAACTTATGCACAAATGTGCTCGATACAATTGATGTATGGAATGCTGTAAGAGCTGTAAGAGTCCCCAATAAATGATTTTTTAAAAAGAAGTTCAGAAGCAGGCGATACACAGGACTACTGGTTCTAAGCCAGGTTGCCACAAGGTCTATGAGACGGCGAGCTGCCGAACGGGCTGAGGTGACGTGATCTATGCCACAGTCACAGTTCCACACCCTGGTGACCATAGAAGACGTACCAGCCACAGCACTGGTGATGCATGCCAGCCGCCTGCTCTGGACCCACCTGCACTCCCCACCCTCCCTCACTAAGTGTCTTCTGAAATGAACTAGCTTAGGATGAAGTGCTTGTCTTAGCTGGAGCATGAACTTCAGGTCCATGTGCTTGCCTGACGGAACCGTGAGTAGCCGAAGCCTTGCGCCGGAGGGGTCGTGCTCCAAAAGGTTTCTGTCGGGTTCTGTCCAGTCAAGAAGCGAGAGAGATGGTTTTCAGGCCCGAGCGTCCCTGTTCCTCTGTCTGCTTTCAGGGTACACAACATCTTCCGTGTGAGTCCTCAGCATCATCAGTTCGTAATCTCATGAAGGGCCATCACCAAAAGCACATTTTCTAACGAACTATCACCTCGCTCCTCTTTGAACCAAGCTTCAAAACGCACAAGTCAACACGTGACTGTCTTTCTGCAAACATTCCGGTTCGTTGCTTTCATGCTTTATCTGAACGGGGTGTGGTGTTAACTTAGTCCTGAGCATCGTTAATTACACCGGAGGCAGGTACCTTGCACAAATACTAGCACAAATTACTGGCGAGATAGAAAATGTGCTTCGAGATCAGCGTAGTCAAACTGTGTGTGCTGCGCTTGCTAGCTTGCATTCAGTAGATTCTGAGTCACGGGCAACCCTTTGGTTTGTGTTTTTGATTTATCTATTTTATTGTAAACTGGATGAAGGTGTCCAGAGCAATTGGTCTTCCTTTCGACGACTCAGGTACACGTTGCTTCATGTCATTGATCGCCATCCCCGCAGCGGACCCTCAACTCTGCCCACTTCTGCCCTGTGTCTCCTGTTTCCAGTCCCTCCCTCGTCCCTAAGGCTTCCTGCCTTCCAAACGCTGTCTTTGGGCCAAGGCTGCCCATTTGATCCCAAATGGATCTGGCGCACACTTCCCTTAATTATTGTTCACCTGATAGACATGCTTGGTGTTTGGCTGGAAATTTGAGACACTTGGGTGAGTTCAGTTGCAGGCCCGAAGGGTGAATCAGGCTCAGAACCTCGAAGATTCTACCAGTACCTGTCTGAGCACCGAGCCAGGTCAACTTTGTTTTTCACAAATGACTGGAGCGCGAAAGCAACCAGAAGAAGAATACTGCCGGCCGTTTTTCACGCCTACACCCGTGGAGCGGTCGCAGAGGGTTTTCTAGGTTGTAATCTTTAGGGAAGCAGGTTGTCAGGCCCTCCTGCCCATGGGTGGGTTCACACTGGCAACTTATTGCTTGCTAACCTGTTTGAGCCACTGAGACTGTTGTTGTGGTGTATCTCTTTGTGGGCCACTGAGGCAATTCCACCTTGGGCCACTGAGTCAATTTCAGCAACGCTATGAGACATAGTAGCTCCATAGGGGTTTTGTCGTGTGTAATCTCTCTGGGAGCAGGTGCCCAAGTGTCTTCTCCTGCAGAGTCAATGGGTGAGTTTGAGCATTAAGCCTCTCAGTTGGAAGTCAGACACGTAACCATTGCTCCACCACAGCATCTATTTCATCCACAGCATCTATTTACATGATTGTTTCCTTATTTAGGACATTGGTTATTATTGTTGTTAGGTGCCCTCAAGTCCACTCAGACCCACAGCGACCCTGCCAAGGGCAGAACGGAGCAGCACCCACTCCTGAGCCATCCCCGCAATTGTTCAGATGTTCCCGCCCATGGCTACAGCCGCTCTGTCAACCTGAATTGCCGAGGAGCTTCCTCTCGTCCACTGCCCCTCCCCGTTACCAAGTGCGACGTCCTTCGCCAGGGACTCGGCTCTCCTGGTAACCTGCACATTTGTAGAAAATGCTGTTTCTCTGAGAAATAAAGAGAAAAACACTCCGTTCCTGGATAATTCAAAAAGGTTAAAGCCAAAACTAGAAGCAGAGGCAAAAATTTAAATCTTCTGTCTGGTAATTCTACTTTTCAGAATTTATTTACTGTTCCGTATAGTCACAAAATGGGACAATTTATGTACAATGATTGGTATGACTTATAATAATGAATGATAAACAAAATCAGAATTAGGTAAAATAAGGTTCATGAAAATCAATACATGAAAGGATGACCACAAGGAAATTCATTACATGAGTGAAATAAACAGATCACAAAATAATTGGGAGGGTCCCTGGGGGATGGACAACAGAAAAGTGGGTGAAGGGAAACGTCAGACAGTGCAAGTTATGACAAAATAATAATTTATAAATTATCAAGGGTTCATGAGGGAGGGGAAACCAGGGAGGGAGGGGTAAAATGAGGAGCCTGATATCAGGGGCTTAGGTGGAAAGTAAATGTTTTAAGAATGATGAGGGCAATGAATGTACAAATGTACTTTTTTTAAAAAACAGTTTATTAGGGGCTCATACAACTCTTATCACAATCCACACATATACATACATCAATTGTATAAAGCACATCCGTACATTCTTTGCCCTAATCACTCTCAAAGCATTTGCTCTCCACTTAAGCCCTTTGCCTCAGGTCCTCTTTTTTTTTTTCCCTCCCTCCCCGCTCCCCCCTCCCTCATGAGCCCTTGATAATCTACAGATTGTTATTTTGTCATATCTTGCCCTATCCGGAGTCTCCCTTCCCCCCTTCTCTGCCATCCATCTCCCAGAGAGGAGGTCATATGTGGATCCCTGTAATCAGTTCCCCCTTTCCAACCCACTCACCCTCTACTCTCCCAGCATCGCCTCTCACACCCTTGGTCCTGAAGGTATCATCCACCCTGGATTCCCTGTGCCTCCAGCTCCCATATGCACCAGTGTACAGCCTCTGTCCTATCCAGTCCTGCAAGGTAGAATTAGGATCATGGTAGTTGGCGGGGAGGAAGCATCCAGGATCTGGGGGAAAGCTATGTTCTTCATCGGTACTACATCGCACCCTGACTGACCCATCTCCTTTCCTAAACCCCTCTATGAGGGGATCTCCAGTGGTCGACATTTGGGCCTCGGGTCTCCACACTGCACTTCCCCCTTCATTCACTATGGTATATATATATATATATATATAATGTATACTTTTTTTTTTTGCATGATGCCTTATACCTGGTCCCTTTGGCGCCTCGTGATCGCACCAGCTGGTGTGCTTCTTCCATGTGGGCTTTATTGCTTCTGAGCTAGATGGCCGCTTGTTCACACAAATGTGCTTTATGCAATTGATGTATGTATGGATTGGGATGAAAGTTGTATGAGCCCATAGTAAAGTGATTAAAATAATAATTGGGAGGTTATAATCCAGTCTGGGTCTTTTAATATGTAAATAGCAAATAACCCAAATGCTTGTTGTTCTTAAGTGCTGCCAGGCCAGTTCCAACTCTTAGCTTGTACCTGACGTTCCACAGAAAGAAACACTGCCCAGTCCTACACCATCCTCAGGATGATCTTATGGTTTGAGCCCATTGTTGGAGCCCCTGTGTCAGCCCAGCCCGTCCAGGGTGTTCCTTGCCCTGGCTGCCCCTCTGCCCTACCAAGCACGGTGACCTTTTCCAGGTACTCTTCCTCCCGACAACCTGTCCAAAGTACCAGAGATGAACTCTCACCATTCTCAATGAAGAGGAGCATTCTGGTCCGCGAGATTTGGTAAATCGTAGCATTACTCCGGTCAGTCTTCTTAATACAGGACAGAGCGTGTCTGCCTCTCGCACCCGCCCCAGCTCCTCTCCTGCGTGGTGAAGGGTGGCATTTCCCGGCCCTTGTCAGAGACGGTCGGTTACTCAATCTTCACTTTACTCATACGAGGCTGGATTTTCCAAACTCCCTCTTATGCATTTGTATGAATTTTACAGTCAGTAAAGATAACTTTTTAAGGAAAGGAAATGCCTGTGTTTTTTTTTTAATTTACATCTTGCTACTTCTTTTGGATTGAGGTGATATTGTGTTTTATTTAGTTCATGTTAGTTGCCAGTTTTTACTGTAGGAGATCTACAATCTTCCTCCCATACTCTCCCTCTCTCTCTGAAATTACTAGGTCATATAATTCTTCATAGGGAGCCCTGGTGGTGTAGTGGTTACGTATTAGGCTGATTGATCACCTCAGAGTCAGCAGTTCAAAACCACCAGCTGCTCCTAGAGAGGAAGACAAGGCTTTCTATGCTCATAAAGAGTTACGATCTCGGAGATCCCCAGGGGCAGTCCTAAGCTGTACTGTCCAGTGCCCAGGAGACCCTCGGCGTTGACCCGATGGCGGTGAGTGTGCAGTTTTTTGGAGAGTTCTTCATTGGTTGACTTTCAGAAATAAGTCTCCGGGCCTTTCTTCTCAACTACTTCCTCTTTCTTCTCTTTCTTTCTCCACCCTCCCTTTTCACGTGATTCTTACCCTCTTCTCTTAATTCACATAAATCTTCAGCTATCGTAACAATTTTTAAAAATCAATTCTCGGGCATTGGAAGCCTAGCTTTTTCCTTTCGTTTGATGTGCCTTTTCCTCTGATGAAATACTCTGCCCGCGTACCTAACACCGCACTCAGATACAGGAGGAGGTGGAGCACAGAAGTTTGGGCCCAAAGTACATTTACGGTTGATTTAGAGGTCTGATGGAAGGGATGGGAGGGAGGATCTAAAAAGACTCCTGTGACAGGAGCTGGTTGTCTCGAACAGGAACACAACCATGAGATCACTGGGAGGACCACAAACTCCATCTCCGTCTGATGCACAGAGAACAATGGGGTGACTAGGAGAGAGGTAAACCATCTCAAAGAGGGGGCGCTACTTTTTAGTGGCTGCCACCACAGAACCAGAGACTCCTAAACCCGTGCTGCCGCGTGGTCCTTTGCATGTTTGTTTTCTACGCAGCACCTTTTGTGTCGAGGGAGCACCGATACGCTCATTGCGTAAGCAGAGTTGTCTTCGTCCCATTTCACTTAATTGAAGTTCGTTGGGTGCCTCTTCAGGTCGATTATGAAAAACTGCTTAGCCAAAGAATCTCAACCGAGAGGACAGAGCTGCCATGTCTGCAGCCATCAGGGGACTCTCTGTGAAGTTATTTCCCTTAATGTTAAAAATCCTAAGCCCCTTTGTTCGCTTCTCTTAAAATCTCCAGTTTCCTTGATTCCCCCGAACACGAGTGCGCAATTCAGGCAGTCGAATGTGCGATCAGCGTGCTTCACACCCTCCAGTCTCAGTAGCTGCCTCCCAAAGGCGACTACTTTAATCGATTAACTTGCTTTCCTTTGTTTATCTCCATGAAGGTGCTGTTGCTCAGATTTCCAACTCCTCAATTCCGTAGCTCAGGATTTTGTCCCCTCACACCACGCACACATTCACAAAATGTCTTCCTGTACCCCCAAAGGTTCTCTTTCTCTCTTGTTCATCCTCTCAATACAACTAGATGCCAACTGCAACGACACACTCACTGCCATCAAGCCTTTGCTGACTCCGAGTGGCCCCAGAGGACGGTAGAATGGCCCCCTTGTGCATTCTCGAGACTGAAATGCCTTACAGGAGGACAAAGTCTCATTTTTCTCCCTCGGAGCAGCTGGTGGTTTTGAACTAGTGACCCTGTGCTTAGCCGCAGCCCATCACATAACTACACCACCCCCACAGCCATCTGAGTGTGCAGAGGAGCCCCCAGTGCTGTGGCCAGGCTCCTTGATCCGCGGGTTATATCAGTTTAACCCTTGCTTGTCTGGACTGGGCCATTGGAAGAAGCTGAAATACAAGTGGATGGGAGAAAAACGTCAATAAAGGAGACTCTCCTATGACTTTCTACACCTGTCTGTTTCAATAGTGCGTATTATCCAACAGGTTCCGTTGTCTATATGTACATATCTATGTAAAATACACAGAAAGTGTACATACTGTACAGAAAGTCTCACAGTACTGTCGAACATCATTGCCTCCAATGTTTGCCGCTTAGTAGGGTGAGTTTGATGAAACCGAAAGTGCTTTTCTAATATCAACCTTACGTTGGTCCAGGACTCGCATTCAAAGGGGCACAGTGCACATCACCACCCGGCGACGGTAGCGTACGATGGTGTGACTGTAACTGTCGAGTCGTTTTTAAAATCTTGGAAATATTGACTTCCTTCAAGGTCTATAGAAACCGTTTGGGCTCCGTGACCCTGGCTGAGCCCATAGGCTCTGGGAACTCAGAAGCAAAGGTAAAGCATTGACAGAGCACCCATCACTGACGGGGCCCAGGGCCGTCCAGCTGAGGGAAAGCGGCGACAGAATCGCTACCAAAATCCAGATAATAAATGGAACACGCCTCTGGATGGGTGGCATAAATCATTTCCATACACATCTGGCATATTTGGAAAATCCTGATTGATATTCTGTCAGAGTCTCAGATATATGAGACTCAGCGTAAACAGCAGGAGAAGAAACCTTTTCATAATCATAGTGTGGAAGAAATGCTCTAACTGGCTTCCTGTTTAAAGACAGACACTCTCCACAGGTTTAGTGGGTCAGGAATATGCTCGTGTGCCAAGGGTGGTGGCCACCCTTCACGCAGGGGTTCCGAGTGTCCATGCGCCTAAGATTCACCCCGGACATGGTCTAAGATGCCGACCATCCGACTCCACTGTCAAACACGCTGAATCAGTAGGTGTGGGACTGACGCTGGGCATGTGCATTGTAAAAAGCAGCCCTACTAGGACCATTGCTTCTTCCTACAGAGACGGTCACTGATGGAGCTACTGCTAAAGCAGCCTATGTGAATTTCTTTGCTCACCGTTTGTCTGAATCGCGGCAGTCACTGTCTGTGGACCTACACATTCTGCCAAATCGAAAATGTGTATCCACCCAAAGAAAATGGACAAACTAGCTTCCTCTCTACTTGATGGATTTCTTTTAAGATAGAGAGCTTAAAAAAAATTTTTTTTTACAAGACCAAATCTTGTGGTCCCTATCTTGTGTGGGGTCGTGAAGTCAGTTCTGATTCGTAGCGGCCCTGTGGACAACAGAACAAAACACTGCCCAGTCCTGCACTGTCCTCACGATGGTCATTATGTTTGAGCCCCTTGTTGCAGCCACTGTGTCCATCCAGATTCTTCCTCTCTTTTTTGGCTCCCTTTCTGCTTTACCAAGCACGATGTCCTTCTCCAGGGTCTCCCAATAACACATCTCTCCTAATAACATGTCCTAAGCACTTGGGAAGAACTCTCACCATTATTGATGCTAAGGAGCATTCTGGCTACCTATATTTGGTAAATCATAGAATTGTTCCTGTTGGTCTTCTTAATAGGACAAAGCCATGTGCCATTCGCACCTGCCCTACCTCCTCTCCCCCGCATGGTGAAGGTCAAGGGTAGCATGCCCCGTCCTTCTTGGAGAAAGAGTTGGCTACTCATTCTCCCATTTAGCATCTATGAAGGAGGGCTTGTGTCATGTGCCAAGCTGGCATCCCGGAGAGCTCTGGGAAGGGACACTGCAGCGGAATAGACCATACAGAATTGAAGGAAGCACAGACTTCTCTCCAGCACTGTGGTAGGACCGCCACCTGGAGCTGCGGTTCTCATCCTCTGCTGCCTTAAGGATGGCATCCTGACCCCTTCCCCAGGTGTTCCCTTCCTTTCCAGGTGTCTGGGCCCCTGCCTGGTGCTCCTCAAGGGACATGTAGTGCTTTCACACATGAGAAGAGTAAGTTAGACTGTTGTTTTGTTTTACCAGCAGGAGCCTGCAAGCATATGGCCCTCACACGAGTAAAGGCAACTATGAGACTTGATGCGTCATACCCTCTCTGTGGCTGCAACAACGGGTTCAGGCATGACAATAATTGTGTGATGATACCAGACCAGGGGGTGTTTCCTTCTGTGGTCCATGGGGTCAACTTGAGGGCACCTAGCCACAACAATAAACAACTCTCTGAATAGTCATTCTAAAATCTCCAGTCTCGCGACCCAGAAGGAATCCCCAGATAATTAATCCGGAGTAGCCAGTAGGCGCCCTGGTGGCATAGTGGTTACCCATTGGGCTGCTAGGTTTGAGGTCATCTGTTTGAAACCACTCCTCCGAAGAAAGGTAAGGGTTTCTACTCCCATAAAGAGTTACGGTCTCGGAAACCCACAGGGGCAGTTCTACTCATCATGAGTCAGAATTGACTCAATGGCAATGAGTTGTTTTCATTTTAGGTAGCAGACAGTGTCCAGGTGGGTAGAGCCTTCTTGGGGAAGTAAGGAGGAATGAGGGTTAAGTCATTCGAAGGCAGCAGCTGGTTAAGTGCTGCCTCACTGAAGCCAACATTAGGGGTCATGGAGAAGAGAAGCCAGGAGCAGATCAAGAAGGAGGTGAGCAAGGAGAGTGGGAACTAGATGAAGGGAGGGTGATCGGAAGGCATCCCGGTGGAGGCAGAGTTGCTCCTTCCACAGACCCTAAAGGAAGTGTTCGTGGCGGGGAATTCTGACGTGACATTTGACTCGAAGAAGAGCTAGACACCGTGCTCATGTGAATTGTGAAACAGTATTGATCTCTCTCTGAATGTGGCGATTGAAATTCAAGGGAAAACAGACAAAAGCAGAAGAAAGAAACCATCAAATTTGGTGATTGAATAAATGATGCAAAGAAATGGAACTGAATCGAATGTGTAGGGTCTTAAGGTTGAATACTAACTAAGAAGGGGTAAGAGTTTCAGAAAGATGAGGGTATGATTATATGTAAGCAAAAATATCAAGCCACATCTGAATTTAAATGCTATTCAACACAATTGTTGTTTACCTGGTTATTCTTTTGATTTATCCTTTTCATTTGCTAAGGTACACACTCTTCACCCTGTAAAAAGTGTGAAGTGAGAAATTCTTTTTAAAGTTTACACTAAATTGGCCCACACATAACTCATGCTCTCAAATTTTTTTGTTTTGTTTTTACAAGTGTTTACTTTTCAAAAATTCCCATTATTCTTTAGAGCAGTCGCAGACTACCAAGGGGCCCCTTTGCTGATGAGCATTTACTTGGTCGCACCTATCTATTATTTGAAGAGAGACATTCTCTGAAGACAGTCGGTATGCACATAATGAAATGAGCCAGGTTTACAGATTTAGAATACTGTGTCATCACCTGTTGACTATGGACAGCCGCTCTGGTCTTTCGCGGGCACCAGCGCTCTCTGAAAACCCTCTGCTTTCATATGCAAATGTGTTCTGCTATAGCTTGGCTCCTGAGCAACTGTCTGTAGAATACATCTTTTTGTGTGTGCCATCAAATGGTCTGCGTCCGACCCAGTGAAGAAGGGTATCACAATGCCTTACGTGTTAGTGTTTCCAATACCTTGTCCTGATCCATTACCATGATACACAAGAGTGCACATTTTACCCACACATTTTCATTTCCTGAGCAAAAACTGGTGACCTTTCATAACACCCAAACTGATCACTATTAGCATCATCTATTAACATTATGATCCCCTGGAACAGGCTGTATACGGGTTCTTGTATCTCCTCCTTGGTTTGGGAGCGGAGATGCTCAGAGGTTTCTTTGCACTTCTTTTGGGCACGCACTATAGCCAGCTTATGGAAAGACCAGTTCCGTGGGCTTGTTAAGGTCAGCTTGCCAGCTGGTGGTGCCCAGCTGACCAGTCAGTGGTGCAAGGAAGAAGTTTTTCCCTGGGAGCAGAAACCGAATCTGCTAGTCTTCCATGCACCTTTGAGAATATTAGTGGCAGAGGGAAAAACTTTGTTTCATGCAAATGGTTTGTAATTGGCAGCTCATCTATAGGTGAGTGGTTCAAACCCTGCCCCTGCCCCAGCAGCTCCTTGGCCATCTCTTCCCATAAGGATGAATGAACACTGGTAACCCCGGGGAGCAGTGCTGCTCTGTAACATGATCACTGTGAAACAATCTGGTTCCCTTTTCTTCCCCACCCACCCCCGACCACCTTTCCCCTACCCTCCTAGCATTGCTACTCTCATTCTTGGTCCTGAATTCCCTGTGTTTCCAGCTCTTTTCCGTGTCCATGTCCATGCTCTGGTCTAGCCAGATTTGTAAGGTAGGTTTGGAGTCCTGATTGTCGGGGGTAGGGTGAGGAAGCATTAAAGAACTAGAGGAAAGGTCCATGTTTCGTCAGAGCTATACTGCACCCTGACTGGCTCGTCTCTTCCTTGTGCCTCTTCTATAAAGTGGCCTTTGGGTCTCCACTCCGCACTCCCCCTCATTCACATTGATTTTTTGCTCTGGGTCTTTGATGCCTGATAGCTGATCCCTTTGACACCTCGTGATCACACAGGCTGATGTGCTTCTTCCGTGTGGGCTTTGTTGCTTCTCAGCTAGATGGCCACTTTTTTATCTGCAAGCTGTTAAGACCCCAAATGCTATATCTTTTGATAGCCTGGCAAGAACCAATCATAGTGATCGACATATAACCCCCTTCCAGCGAGATGGACAACAGAAAAATGGGTGAAGGGAGATAGCGGTTGGTATAAGACATGAAAAAAATAATAATTTATAAATTATCAAGGGTTCATGAGGGAGGAAGGGTCGGGAAGGGGGAAATCAGTATTCTACTGATACCAAGGGCTCAAAAAGAAAGAAAATGTTTTGAGAATGAGGATGGCAACATATGTACAAATGTGCTTGACACAAGGGATGGATGGATTGTGATAAGAACTGCATGAGCCCCCAGTAAAATGTTTTTAAATAAAAGAAAAGGGCCCATTTGCTCAGTGGGCGCATTTTCGTCATTGGGATTGTTTGCCCTTTCCTTGGGCAGATGAACTGAAGGCCTAGCCGTGCCCCAAGGCGCCCTTGGTGGGACGCAACCCCCTTGTCCCCTCCCTTCGGCACCGCTGTGAAATGTGAAAATGGCACAGCTGTATAGTGACCCCGGGTCCTCACCACATGCAGGGCCAACAGCCAGCTTCTCGGCTCATGGTGGGTGTGCGTGCGCTCTGTAGAGAGAAACCCGCCATGGTGTTTCCTGCTGCTCCTCCAGGAGGGGAAGGTGAGGCTCTAGAATGCGGGGCAGTGCACAGCTGACTGGGGAGCCGCCTCCATCATGCTGAGGTCTGTGATGGGATCACAGACTAGGATGCATTCCTTGAGTGAAGCAGCTATGCCTTGGGAAATGAGTTGGCCTTTGTCGCCAGCTCACTGCACGGACAGGTTCAGGGGATCCAAACCCGTGATGGGGCAGCCCTGTCCAATGAAAGTGAAGTAGGAGCCACTCATGCAACCTATGCATGCCCACTGGCCACACGAGAAAAGGTATTAAAAAACCCCAGAAACACCTAAAATCCATTCTAAGATGATATTTTTATTCAACCATGGGGGACTAGCCTCAATTCGGGTGTTCAGTAGCCACCCTGTGCCCAGAGGCTACTGTGCTGGAAGAGAACCTTCTAGAACAAACTAGAGGCTACTGTGCTGGAAGAGAACCTTCTAGAACAAACTATGAAAAATAAGGAAAAGAAGATTTACTCCTTAGCAAGGAAGGCAATAGGCAGGAGCAGACTGAGGCCGAATGCAAGCGAGCAGCTGCGTCTGTGCTGGTCCTGAGCCCGTGGCGCTGTGTAGCGCTTTAAAAGGGGGTAGTCTTAACCTGCGCAGAACGGATTCATGCAGACGAATGCAAAAAGAACAGCTCAAAGGCAACCGGACCCGAGAACCTCACCAGGTGGAATACGCAAGACTCACCTCAGCTCCATCTGAGGAAAGAGACCATGGAGATGCTCAGTCTCATCAGTCAAAGCAAGGCCGCACCATCAGTTGCTCATATACAAGTTCAAGTTGAAGTGGCAGAAAATTTTAAATGAGCGCACGAGAGCCAGAGTACAAGCTTCAGCATATCCCGCCTAACTTCAAAGACTAATTGAAGAATAGATATGACACATTGAACGCTAAAGACAGAAGACCAAACAAGTTATGGGTTGGTATCAAGGACATCGTGAAGAAAGAAAAAGATTGTTAAAAGGACAGAAAAGGTGGGGAAAGATGGAGTCCAGGAGAGACTCTGATACCTACTCTTGAACAAACAGTCGCTAAAGCAAATGGAAAGGGGAAAAAGATTAAAGAATTGAGACGAACATTCCAAAGGGCAGCTGGAGAAGACCGAGTAGAATATTACAATGAAACATCCGCATACTTGGCGTCAGAAAACCAAAATGAAAGCCCACATTCCGCATCTGCAAATCCAGGAGAACTAAAGAAAGAATTCATGCCTCGAGTTGTGATGTTGGAGGATTGGATGGGCAAATAATGAAGCAGGAAACCTCAAGGAAAGATAGAAGGGGAGCACACAGTCACCGTACCAAAAAGAATTGGTCAATGTTCAGCCATTTCAAGAGGTAGCATAGGATCAAGGACCAATGATACCAGAGCAAGAGGTCCACGCTACATTTTGGGGGTGAGTGGTTTGCCTTTTAAAGGAATTAAAGAAGGATCCACTGAGGTGTTTTCAGCAAACACACACAGAAGTGGAAGCACTTACTAGTCTATTCCAAGAGATTTGGGAGACATCTATGGGTCAACCAACTGGAAGAACTATATATAGATGCCTATTCCAACGAAAGGTGACCCAGCAGAATGAGAGCATTGCTAAATAATATCATTCATATCACACACAAGTAAAAGAGGGTGAATGTAATTTTAAAAATATTCACAGTGGCTAACAAGAACTCCCAGAAAGTGAAGACAGATTCAGAAGAGGCCTTGGAAGGAGAGGCATCAGATAGATGCTGAGTTACAGCCGAGAATACCAGAAAAAAAGGTTATCTTGTGGGGCTGTTTCGGTTTGGTTTGTTTTTGACTGTGTAAAGGCATTTGACAGTGTGGATCATAGTGACCTATGGATAATGTTGGGAAGAATGGGTAATTCCATAACACGTGATTCTTCCCATGAGAAACCTATGCATAGATCAGACAGTAGTTGTTAGAACTGAACAAGAGGAAAGTACGTGGTTAATAATTAGGAAAATGTTAATCATTAGGGAATAAGTTTTCACCCAACTTATTCAATCTGTGTGCCGAGCAAATCATCACAAACAGGACTTTGTGAAGAATACAGCACTGGGATTGGAGGACGATTTCAGTAACAATGACCTGCGGATATGCAGATAACAGAATCTTGCTGATGAAAGGGGAGACTACTTGAAGCACTTGTAAGAATAAATATCAAAGACTACAGCTGTGTGTGTGTGCATTACATCTCAACAAAAGGAAAACAAAGATTCTCATAAGTGGACCAGTAAGCAGCCTCGTGATAAATTGAGAAAGGATTGAAGTCGTCAAGGATTTCATTTTACTTGTCGCCCCATCAGCACCCATGGAAGCCCAGTCAAGAAAGGAAGCCGCGTGTCGCAGTGACCGAATCTGCTGCACGGGACGTTAACTGAAATGTTAAAAAGCAAAGCAAGCATCCCTAAGTCTAAGGTGGGCCGGATCTAAGTCACAGTCTTTCCAATCCACTTGTGTCTATCATTGCTGTACAAGGGATACGAAAGACCAGAGAGGAATGCAGGCACCTGACATATGGTGTTGAAAAATATTGAATACAATATAGCCTACCGGAAGAGGGTTTCGAAAGAATCACAGTCAAAGATGGCCCGTAGAAGCAAGGATGGTGAGACTTCATCCTCGTGATCAGGAGGGACAAGCTCTGGAGAAGGACATCATGCTTAGTAAAGTGGAGGGTCAGCGCACACACAAAGGAAGAGCCTGAACAGGATCGATTGACACAGTGGCTTCCACAGTGTGCTCTCACTTAGCAAGGATGGTGAGACTTCATCCTCGTGATCAGGAGGGACAAGCTCTGGAGAAGGACATCATGCTTAGTAAAGTGGAGGGTCAGCGCACACACAAAGGAAGAGCCTGAACAGGATCGATTGACACAGTGGCTTCCACAGTGTGCTCTCACTTAGCAAGGATGCTGAGGTCGGCATTGGACCAAGCAGCGCCTCCTTCTCTTCTTTGTAGAGCCAGAGGTCCCTGTGAGTCGCTGCTGACTCCAAGGGACCTGACAAGAGCAGTGAACGACAAATTGTTGGTTGAAGGCTTTGCACCTGTCCTTTGAGCTGCTTCTGAAGGTCAGTGGGCACCTGTGCTGCGCCGTATCCTGAAGCAGAGTGCTCTTCCTCCCCATCTGGTGCTTCCTGCAGCCGCCACCTGGCCACAGAGCACCCCTGGAGCCCGCGCCTCTAGACAGCCTGCCTCCGTAGGCTTTGCACGCTTGTCATTGGGATGCACCCGATCTGTGTGGTCCACAGCGTTCCAGCCCTCGAACGTCATTTGTGTGTACGGTGGCCGCTTCGCGATTCACTCGTCCGTACCCTAGCATCAACATGGTAGATTTGTGAGCAACCTTGAGGCTCTATAGACATCTTGCAGAGAGGTCAGAAGCACCTGATCTATTAGCATGTCAATGAGAGTGACTGGTGCTCTGGGCTTGTTGGCTAGGGTTTTGATGAGCTTCGCTAATTAGCTTGAGAAAGAGAGGTGTGCAGCTGGAGAAAACCCTGTCGGTCCAAGGGACCACGAGTCATTGGACAGTTGGCAGAGTGTTCAATTGGGTGTCTACCCAGAGAAGCTCACGTGCAAAGACAGCTCCCTAAAACAGCCATCGTTCTCTCAGCCTTTGCTGGACCCTCGCTATGTCCAAGCCCTCTTGACTTGAAAACTGTCTTTTTGTGAGATAGCCTGAGCTCAGTTCAGGTTAGGAGTTGGCTCTGAGGCTCAGGTGCATGTTCAAATCCCATCTTCACCACTTCCTTCCCTCCAGAACCTGGGGCAGGTTACTTAACCTCTCTGAGCTTTCGATTCCTGCATCTAGAAAAACAGCCCTGAATTGCCAACTCACTTCCTGCTCATGGTGCTGCTCCGACAGCTTTCATCTCTACAGAGGCAGGTAGCCAGGAGGCCTGCCATGGAACAGCTGGCTGTGTGTGACCCGGGAATCTTAGGTGAGTGGCTGAGAGCAGCCAGGGAGCCTTGATCCAGACAGGGGTGGGACCAACCTCAGCACCAGCTGACATCATGCGCAAGAGAAGCAGTCCCAGCCCTCACTGCAGGGGTGAGATAATCCAACGTCTGACCAAATATAATAGGTTGATTTTGACATCAGTAACTTTGCATGGTCCTCCCTCAATGGCATTAAAGATATCCCAATGGCCCTGGGCAGGAAAAGAAGCTCCCTCCCCCTCTTCTATAAAATAGAGGGTATTGTATAAAAATGGGGGGGGGGATCCATTATCTTTTACTTCTATTTTTCGATGAATTTTTGAAGCCCCCTTGAGTGTGTGTGTGTGTGTGTGTGTGTGAGAGAGAGAGAGAGAAAGTGTGTGAGAGAGAGAGAATAGCGTTATTATGGCAACTCTGTGTATTTTATGTCAAACATTTAGGATAGTATCTGACCCTTCATATATATATTTTACATTTTAAAAAATTAATGGCATCATATGCGCTTCACATTTTTAAAAATCATCTAGGAGTATTTAGTTATGTTGTTTTTTTACTTATAAACCGACTTTACTTTTTCACAAGTGCCTGGGTGTATGGGTATTGGATGCACATGATGGAAGATCCTGGGAAAGCAATGTTGTGCTCAGATACTTGTGAAAATTATATAGACAGAGACTGCACACAAAATGGCAAAAGCGTGCTATAATATTCTCTTTTAAAAGTCAACAGTTAGCAGGTTTTTTCACAACTGATCAAAAGAGCTTTCTTTCATCCTGGTCATGACAAGATGGTTCCTGGCATTACCTTGATCGGAAATAAAAACTGCTTATTTGCTGTGCTTTCATGTACAACAGGAAAATTCCACCTTCCTCTGTGTGTGTTGATGATGATCCTTACTGAGAAGACCCTCAAAAGATAATCTGCCTGCCACCCCCCCTCTACCCCCCACCCCACCCCCAACTTTCAGAGTGCTTCTAATTCTTTGTTTCTGGAACCTTTCATGAGAAAAACCATTTGTTTTTCTTGAAATTAGAAAGTGAAAAAGGTGGTGTGATTTAATTCAAGGGGAGATGTATAGCAACCAGCTTTCTTCTACATGAGGAGGAGAGGAGAAGGGAAATGAATTTTAAATGTTTTTGTTTAAGTACAACTTTAAAAACTTAGCCACAAGCCAAAGCCAGGAACAAATTGCTCCCGAGTCCCTTCATACTCACGGTGGCCCCGTGAATAGAACCGCCTTGCATAGAGTGTTCAATGGCTGGGTGGTTTTTCCCCAGAAGGGTTTGCCAGGCCTTTCTTCCGTGGCACCTCTGGGTGTCCTTGAACCTCCAGCCTTTCAGTTAGCAACTGAACATGTCACCGTTTGCAACTTCCAATAAAGAATAGGTCTATCAGAAAGGATTATGTTTGTTATCTAGTGTGGTGTGACACAGTATCCCCCAAAGTTAGCAAACGGTGAGCATTTATTGTCCTGAGGTCATCTGAGCTGGTGGCTCTCTTCTAAGGCTCCAGTCAGGTGACCTGGGACTGCAGTCATCTGAAGGCCTGACTAGAGCTGGACGACCTGCTTCTCACATGGCTCACTCCCAGGGCTGTTGATGGGAGGGAGGCCTTAGTTCCTCCCTACAGGGCCCTCTGCCCAGTGCTGCTGGGCCGTGCTCACGTCCCAGCCAATGGCAGCCTCCAACAGAGCGAGTTCAGGGTGTGCAGGGAGGAGAGCGCAGATCCTTTATGACCTCGTCTCAAAGTGGCATTAGTGAGCAACAAGTCTCTAAGTGCAGGCACACTCAAGGAATGGGCTGATGAGGGTCCACTCAGAGAAGGGGGTGTGAAGGAATCTGTGGACATGGTTTAAACCACCCCAAGTAGCAAGCACGGGGTTGACCTTTCCTAAAGTGCTTAGGTGATCACGGCACAGGGAAGGTTGGGGGGAAGGGGGGGAGCACAGCACTGAGCGCTGGCAGGGGTGAGAGCCGGCCTGCCGCAGTGTGTGGGTCGACCTGGCATGCTGAGTGGTGAGGTAGGCAAAGCCACCATCTCCGAACTCCCGAGGCATTTTATTTCTTTCTACTGAGCAGTGCTGGGCCTAATCATTGAAGCGATGCTGCGTGGCTGAGAATAATGAACCGTTCTGGGGTTACACAGCGACTCCTTTGCTTGTATTCCAAATAAGAAGTCAGCCTTCGGAGCCCCACGCCATCCAAGCCATTACCCTGTTCACTGGTGACCCAACCTGGTTATTGATGATTTTTCATTTCTGATGCAAGAATTCTTGCTCTGGCCTTTTCGTTTGAAGGCATTTTCCAGCCCCTCTTGTAAATATCTCTTCCTGTCTCTGCCTTATCTTTCCTCCTGGAGGATTCCACCTGACAGGCCGGGGACAAATGGGGTGCTGAACATTCATTCCCTCCTGCGGGGGCCGCAGTTCTTCCAGCTCAATCTCCATCCGCTTCCTTGGCCTTCCATCTCGCAGCCTCATGCTGCCGTGAGTCACATTGGTAACGTCCTCTCACTGAATATTTCAGGGGCCACAGCGCATGCCGTCCGTCCACTTAGTCATCTGGCTCCACATTTGCATGATTCACAGCAGGATGCACGCATGTGAAGCCCTGAAGTCCTGCAGGCTTTCCTTTCCCAGTGTGAATCACCTAGCAACATTTAGTGAAGACCAGTTGCACACAAAGCCGTACTCCATCACTGTGAGCATCATCAAGGAAGTCAGAGACCCAGTCCCCACCCTTGGGAAGTGTGTTCCCTAGGAAGAGCTGGATTTTTTTTTAAAAAAAGGAAGTGGGGGGAGACTAAACAGTATAACCGCATGCAGATGCTTGATTATATTCAATTGATTGACGTTTGTCGAAGCTACAGTCATCAAATTCATGGGCTACTCTTTTGAATACCATTTGATTGAAAACAATAGCTGCCCTTTGGATGACTCACTGCTGTCTAGTTGATCCTGACTCATGGAGAACCTATAGGACAGGGTAGAACTGCCCCTGCGGGTTTCCGAGACTGGAACTCTTTGCTGGAGTAGAAAGCCTCATCTTTCTCCCTGGGAGCAGCTAATGGTTTCAAACTAGGGACCTTGGGGTTAGAAGCCCAACACAAAGCACGCTATGGTACCAGGACATCTTCTCTTTTATATATACAGTTTTATTGACACATAATTTACATATCATACAATTCAATTTTTTATAATTCAATATAACTTTTCAAATATATTTAAATCCATTAAAGATAGTGTGCTTTCAGCATCTCAATTTTAGAACATTTTTCTCATTCTTATATCCATCATTATTATCCTCTCCCTGTTTCCCCCCAACCTCCTCTGTCATTATCTTAGTTAACTATTAATACCATTGCTGTCTCTATAGACTTAACCTGTCCTGAGTTTTGTGCAAAGGAAAGCATTCAAGCAAAAACCAACAACAACAGCAAAAACCCAGCAACTAAAACAGAATAAAACAAAGAAGAGCCTCGATCCCAAAGAAAGCAGAATGCAATGAACACTAGCACGAGTTGAAAATGGGTTAAAAGGAAAACCAAATGATAAGAGGTTAAATTGTACCCTAACTATATCGGCAGAAACTCATTACGATCCACTCTGTCTAGGAACAAGACTAATCATATGCGTCATCAATGGACCAAGGGGATTCATAGGAGACTTAGTTCATGGGCAGGGGGGGGGGGGCTGGGCAGAGGGCTCTGTAAATGAGTTTGGGGCTTTCACTGTCCTCCATCGCCTTCTGCAAACTGGATGCTCGGAATTTAAGCTTTCATACAGTCTCCCCATCTGATCGGAGATTTTACTGTTAATAATTCTTTGATCATGTTGGTGTTGTCCTTCTTCCTGGTGTGGACGTAGGTGCCACCTCACTTAAATGGCTGTTAATTTTAAGACAAGACTTTAAGACCCCAGATGCTATTCGTTCTGAACGCCAGGTACCATGTGATTTTTCAGCGCACTTTGCTCTAGCACCCGTATTTACAGTGATCTCTTCATGAGGACAAGTATTGGGTAAGGGCCCCTTCTCTTGGATGATATAAATGCATATAAATGTCTTGATGAGAAATACTGCTACAAGCAAGTCTTTGCCCAAGTCTGACTCTCATGTCCCCCAGTTTGATAAAAATTCAAATGTGGTTTTGAAACCAAAATAGAGCATTTGTGAATGATCTGGTTTTTTTTAAAAAGACACGTCCGATTAGCTACACTGGTAACTGGCAAGGAAGAGGGCAATTTATTGTTGGTTTTTCAAACCATCCACCCTGTGCTTTGATTTATGTCTTCTTTAACGGACTGTTGTGCTGATGGTAACATGAGGGAATTGTAAAGGGTAGGCAAGGAATAAGGAGTGTGAGCTGAGGAGAGCAAAACACTCGGCCCTGGAATGGGGACGAGAGTGGGAGCCGGCCCTGGGCACTCACTATTAAGATCTAACTTGTGATACCAAAGCAATGGGCAGTCATTGTGGGTTTCTGAAAAGAGGAGAGTACTATCTTGATCAAATTGATTGGCAGGAGCCCTGCCAGGTATCAGCACACCTGGAACAAAATAATTAGGAGGTGACTGAGTGTGACCCTGGAAACCGATCCAAAGGAAGAATAAGGAGGTGTGGGATGTGGAAGGGATCAAGGGCAAGAGCAAGGATATAGAAGGAAGAGCGGAGTCCACTTTGACTTCCAAGTCTCTCTTGTTTGTTTATTGTTGTGCATATAACTGCGGGCATAAATAATACACATGCATATAACTGACAAAGGAATGTAGCTCCAGAGGGGTCAGGCAGTTGTTAAAAATTGTATCCCAAACCCAGGAGCCCTAATGACATAGTGGTTACAGGTCAAGTCAGCAGTTCAAAACCACCAGCAGTCTGTGGCAGAAAAATAGGGTTTTCCACTCCTGTAAAGAATTATAGTCTTGGAAACTCGTACAAAACCCTACTGCCCTTTCCTAAGGGTTACTAGGAGTTGTAATGACTCCATGCAGTGAGCTTGTGGGTTTTTGGTTTGTTTGTTTGTTTTGGTACCCCAAACCCAAACACACTGCCAGTCGATTCCAACTGTTAGCAGACTGCCTCCTCTTTTGGGGAGCAGACAGCTTCATCTAGAAGCCTGCTGAATGGGTGGTGGCTTTGAACCTCCAACCTTGTGGTTCACAACCCAGTCCCCAACCCCTAGCACCACCCAGGCTCCTTAAAATGTATACAGATGTATGTATCAGAAAAATATCTGAAAACTCATTCATAAAACATTAACCCTAATTAGGTCAAACTTCTAGAATTATAAGTATCCGTTTTCCTTTGTTTTTGCTTCTCTGAATTTTCCAACCTATCCAATTGGATTTCCTTTTTCTTTTATGTTTCCTAATAAAGTAATATCACTTTAGGTCCTTGAGGGAGAATGAATGACAAAGGAATAGATGTTTTTTAAGGTCAGAATGTACAAGAGGAAACCTTAAAAGTTATGTTTTCAAATGAAGAAACCGAGACCCCTAAAAGTTACATGATTTGTTTATTTCTAGGCAAGTTATATGATTTGTTTGTTACTAGGCATTCCTAATAAATAACTTAAGTGTGCAATTTTTTAAAATAAAAATTGGTGGAAAATGTCCGTTCTCTCTGAATTCTGTTTTCCACACAGTTTTTGAAGTCCTCTCCTGGGTGTGTCTGTCTGTATTTTTTTTTTTAACGGTGTGCTAGCCTCCTCGGCTAGACCTTGGTTAGCTACAAAGCAGTTGCTCTCAGCCAGAGGTGACGTGGAGGCCCTCCCCCCTCAGGGACCATTTGGCAATCTGAAGACACTTTCCTGTGTTAGAATACCTCGGGGAGGTATTGCTTCTGATCCCCAGTGGTCGCCAAACATCCTACAGTGCACAGAGTTGCCCCCCCTCCCCCCCCCACACAAATGATCCCTCCAAAATATCAGTAATGCCGAGGTTGAAAACCCTGACCCCAAACTCACTGCCGAAGTAGAGTCCAGTCTGACCCATTGGGATCCTCTATGAGACAGCGAAACTGTTCCTCTTGGTTTCTGAGACTATAAACCTTTTCAGGAGTAGAAAGCTCACCCACAGAATCGCCGGTGGCTTCAAACTGCTGACCTTCTGGTTAGCAGCCCAATGTACACCCCACTAGGCCACCATGGCTCTAAGGGAGATACATATTAACAGCTATTCTCCTGATTGTAATGGTTATGCTTCTGGCTACTAATGTAAGATCAGTAAGAAGAGCAATTGGAAACCATCAGCTGAGAGAAAGATAACGTTTTCTACTCTTATAAAAAAAAAAGAAGAAAAAAAAAAAGAGGACCTGATGCAAAGGGCTTAGGTGGAGAGCAAATGCTTTGAGAATGATTGGGGCAGGGAATGTATGGATGTGCTTTATACAATTGATGTATGTATATGTATGGATTGTGATAAGAGTTGTATGATTCCCTAATAAAATGTAAAAAAAGAAAAGAGAAAAAAAGAAAATGATTAGGGCAAAGAATGTACAGATGTGCTTTATACAATTGATGTATATATATGTATGGATTGTGGTAAGAGTTGTATGAGCCCCTAATAAATTGTTAAAAAAAAAAAAAGAGTTGCAGGCTCAGAAACCCATAGGGCAAGCAGTTCTGCCCTGTTCGACAAGGTCACTGTTGGAATCTACTCAATGATAGTGAATGAGATCCTGGGAATGTTCTATGTGCCAAGATCTGTGCTGTGGTGAATGTTGTTGTTTGGTGCGGTCCGTGGTTCTGAGTCAGACGACCCTATCTATGGACAACAGAATGGAACTCCGCCCCGTCCCGCGCCTTCCTCGCCATTGTTAGTAGGTGGGAGCCCGTTCTTGCCGAGGGGCTCCCTCTCCCTCGCTGTCCTAGTTTTCCAAGCATGATCTCATTTTCCCGGGATCGGTCCCTTCAACAACCTACTCAAAGCACACGAGACTTAACATGAATCATTTAATGTCATCAAAGAATCTTGAAAAGCCCATGCATATCAAGTGAAGCAAACTGCTCCCGGTCCCAAGGCACGGGCAGTAGGGAGTCCTTCAAACAAGCCCGTCGGGATCAAACCTGAGCCCTTAAACTTGCAAGGTTGCCTCCCAGTTGGAACGGCGGGGAACAAAGAGGGGCCTCTGGGGAGCACACCAGACACGGTCACACTTCTTCCCTGGCCTGGGTTTCGGCCTCTTAAGCTTCAAAGTCATTTTTCTTTGCCTAGGAATCCTGGTGGTGGTGTGGTTACCCATCGGGCTGTGACCTGCATGGTTGGCAGTTTGAAACCACCAGCAGCTCCTCGGGAGGAAGACTTGGATTTCTGCAATCTCAGGAACCCCCAGGGGCTTGCTGGAGGTGGCAGTGACCCAACGGCACTGAGCGTGGGTTTGGGTTTGTTTGTTTCTTTCTTGGTCTGAGCACAGGATAGCTACTCAGGTGAACGTCACCACTTTGCAATATCCCATTCTCTTCCACCCCCGTGTCCTGTCTTTCAGCTGGGTGTGTAGTGGTTTTGTTTTTGTGTTGTTTTTTAATGTGCTCTTTGTCAGCACAGGAGTTGGGATGTGGCTGGTTGGACTATGGGGTTTGGGGCAGTTGGGATGGGGCTATGGGGTTTGGGGCAGTTGGGATGGGGCTATGGGATTTGGGGCAGTTGGGATGGGGCTATGGGGTTTGGGGCAGTTGGGATGGGGCTATGGGGTTTGGGGCAGTTGGGATGGGACTATGGGATTTGGGGCAGCAGGGGGCATGGAGAAGCCGTCTGAAAATATGTGAGAACTAAGTGCCTGACAGCATCAAGAATTGAGTCTTCACTCTCTGGGGTGGATGTTTGCATATGGTCTTCTCGTCCAACTTCCTCCGTCTTCCCTGCACTATCTCTGTAGAAAATTCCTGTCTCTGGCATGCTAGCTGACTGCACCTCCTTGTCAGTCACAATGAAGAGCGCTGAATATGAACACAACCGTGTTACTGCTTTTAGAAAGCTGCCTTCCTGGGGCCCTTTAAACATAGATCAACAACCAGGTGGATCGAACTGTCTGCTTGTCAGCCGGGAGGACAGGGTGGTGTTTCCCACAGACAGATTTCTGCTCTGCTGCCAGCACCAAACCTTTCTTGAAGAAAAATTAAAAGGATTTAATCTGCGTGGCAGGACGTACACAACCAAAGGCGCACACCCTTTCGCAATTTCTACACAAGCTGTTCAGTCGCACTGTGGCATGCTGCAACTTGTGTCCCTGTCCTCCCCATTGCTTCCTCGCCATGAATTCAGACGCCCTGTCCCTGAACGGCCTCATCAGCCCCTCAGCTGAGCTGCGGTCAGACCAAGCTCACAGGGTTGCTGTTAGTTGCTGTGGAGTCGGTTCCGTCTCCGAGCGACCCTACGTCCAACGGAGCGAAACCCTGCCCACTCCTGTGCCATCCTATCCATTGTTCTTGGACTGTAGCCCAATGTGGCAGCCACCGTGTCTGCCCATCTCCGTGAGGGCCTTCCTTTTCCTCGCTGCCCCTCTGCTTTACCAAGCATGATGCCCTTCTCCAGGGGCTGGTCTCTCCTGACGACATGTCCAAAGCACACGTCTAAGGAGCATTCTGTTTGTACTACCTCCAAGACAGATTCATTTGTTCTTTTGGCAGTCCATGGTACTATCAATATTCTTCTCCAGCACCATAATGCAGACACTTCGATCCTTTTTCAGTCTTCCCTAGTCGATCAGACAGTTATCTATCTGAGCTTCCACACTGAGTAAGGAAGCCCGTCTAGGTAGCTCTTTATCAGAACGCAACGCTCCAAACCAATTTGTATTTATTCATCAGGCTAACCTGTTATTTAAACTAGCAAAGCCTTCAGGGGATAGTTTCAATTCACACTGTCAACATTATTTCTGGGGATTCGTTTCAGGAGTTCTCCCAGTTTTCCTGACCCACTGAGTCCCGTTTCCATATACGCTTGAAGTCCTGTTTCATGATTTTTCCTGTTTTGATGAGGATCCATTTGTTGAATTGGCCTCCCCACCCCCCCCTTTTTTTTTTAATTGAAACTTTGGATTTTCAAGAATTTCCAGCATCGGTGGCAAAGTTCTTGTCTCACTCGCCAATCTACCGTTCCCCCTTGCTTTGCTGTCCACAGGAGCGTGGGGTGGAAATCAGTCTAATGTTAGCATGTGCAGAAATACCAGGGCACATGTCGGGTGCCCCACCTACTTCCACACAAGGTTATTTTAAGCCATAACATGTCAACAGTAATAAACAAAATTGCGGAGAAAATTTGGATAAACCTATGTGCACAGGAAAAGGCTGATTTTAGAATTCTCTTCCCGTCAGCTTGTGCTGTGAAGTTTGAATGTTTCTTTTCCGTATCAGAGCTATCATTTGTATTCTCTATCCTGTTTTGATTTTTTTAAAGAAGGAAATTTATATATTCATTATGCATACGCATATTATTTATGTGAACATCAAGCTGTAAAGACAAATTGCCATCTTTTTTGAGAGCAGGTAATGCTTCATTGTTCTGCCCACTTCCTTAGTGTACACGTTTCCTTATTTGAGCCACGGGGCTTATTTTAGGTGAGAAGACAGAGGCTGAGGAAGGCCAAGTGATTTTTGTTGCTTTGGAGCTTATTTTGTTTGTTTTTTCCAAGGGCACGTGCAGAGTGACGATTTGAACTCAGAGCCACCTGGATTCAGGGCCCTGACTTTGCTTAACATCTACGCAAAACTGCCTTCCGATTTAGACAGGCTACCTGTAGTTCAGTATTATTTTCTTTCATATTTCAAAGAGGGAACTGCTCCGTATTAATTTAGTCTCGTGGTATCCAGCTGAGTAGCTGAGTGCAATGAATTCATAATCTCAAATGATTCTTGAGTGATCCTGTGCTCAGCCTTGCATATACATCCACTGTCGACAGGATTGTGCCGAAGTCCTGCTAAATGGGTAGCGTGTGCTCCTTGAGGATTGAAGAGGGACTGCTAGGCAGACATCCTTTTCCTTAATAGCCCCAAGTACAATCATGGAAATCAGAGATGACTTCCAGGAGTTTGGGTCAAAATTATATGTAAAAAGTGTGTGTGTGTGTGGTGTGTGTGTTTCTTCCAATAGCTAACATAGAAGGAGTGCTTTGTAAGGAACGCAAGGACAGGACTCACGTGAAGGAAAGGCACTGCATTCCAGAAGAATCTTGTGGTACCTTGGAACTGGAAAGACTCGGGAGTAGGATGCTCTGTTTAAATATCCATCCCTTGACCCTTCACTGCACTGGCTGCGGAACCTCCAGCAAGTCTCCATCTCTGTGGAATGATATCCAACTGTTATTTGAATAAAATCCGAACCTCAATATGGTTTCCTTTCAGTGTCCCCATCTGTGAGATGGGGATAAGAAGATATTCAAAGTTGTTCATTATTGTCATTAGTACTACTTCAGGGGTCGTTTCACTGAACAAAAAGTGAAAGATCCTGGTTCAGTTCTCACCACACCAAAACACACCCCCATCAAGTCTCTTCCAACTCATCGTGATCTTAGAGGACAGGGTAGAACTGCCCTGGGAGTGGAAAGCCCGTCTTTCTCCCAAGAAACAGCTGGTGGTTTCGAACTGCTGACTCTGTTTCGCTGCCCAACGCATAACCGCTTGACCTTTAATAACCAAGTGCCTGGGATAAGCCACCTAACTGTGGAAGCTCCAGCTTCTGCGTCGCAATGTGCGATGATAGGGCCACCTCAAAGGCAGATAAAGCAAGGGACTGTGAAGCACCATACCCAGACTCCGACTCCCTACGTGCCACCACTGGGGAATTACAGCCTCAGAATCATTCCTCTGGCATTCCCCAGACCCATGTCTTTGCTTGTTTGTTTGTTTCTGTTTTGAGTTTGAACATATAGCACTCCCATTAGAGAATAGAATGAAATCTTCAGCAATAGCATTAGGAAAATACACATTCCCAAAGTAAATTTGGCTAAAATTGCAGAAGGTTCCTAGACAATCCCCCCACCCCCCACCCCCAGCCCTAATTCAAGCTTCGCTGGCCTAGGCCCAATTGTGTAACAGATACACCAACAATTCTCTACTTGTAAAAGTGTGTGTGGTTGTATACCATTGCAACTTCTCCCAGTATCCTTGAAATAGAATGCTACTTACCAAAAAAGAAAAAAAAATCGTTTTATTCAGAACATTCCAGGAACGCACTTATTTCATTAAGAGAGGCAAGCCCCTTTTACCAAACATATTTATCAAATGCCTATTATGTGCCTAATAAGGTAGTGGGTGTTGTGGGGAACAAAAGAAGCTTAACATGTGGTCCCTGCCCTCAGCGTTTTCTTCCTAATTGGAGAGGCAAGCGAACAAGGCAGCCTTAGATGTATTTGCGTTATATGCTCATATACTCAGGTACTAAATTGTGTATGCTTGTGTGGGTGGGTGCGCAGGCCTCACAGATCATTCTCTGACCTTGAATTGTACACAAATCATTAGCGTCAAACTGGAATTGCCGGCTGCTCCCCCACCCCTCGTCTCTGCTTGGCAGACTTCCATCACAGCCTCTCCCTGGATGTCTGAAACACACTCTAGAAAAGAGGGGATCAAGCAGCACTGTGAGGCAGAGAGAAAATGTATTAAGGAAATAAGAGGTCACCTGTCTGGAGGAACAGGAAAAAAAAAAGAGGCTTTTTCAGCTCCTGCAAAGATTCACAGCCTCAAAAACCCACAGGGGCAGTTCTGTTTGGACCTGTAGCGTTGCTTTGAGTCAGAATTGACTCGGTGTGAGTTTGGCTTGGGTTTTTGGTCTGTTTGAGTCCCTGAATAGTGCTCAGTTGCTAACCCAAAGGCTGAAGGTTCAAGCCCACCTAGACATTCCTTAGGAGAAAGGGGGCCAGGGAGAAAAATCAACCATTGAACTCCCTTATGGAACATAGTGAAATTTTGAGAATGGATAAGGGTGATGATTGAACCATATGATGAAGACCATTAATGTCCCGGAAGATTATGGAAATGGCAACTGTTGTCTTAAACATGTATTTGCCACAATTAACAAACAAACAAACAAAACAGAAAGGATGGGGCGCAATTCTCAAACACACACCAGGGCCGCCGTGGCTGGGGTCAACCCCAGCGCACCTGATGGTGTCTGTCGTGGCTACTGCTGCCATCTGCTTCCCTGTTGGCAGGTCTGCCTGCAGCTCACCCGAGCTTCATGAACGTCTCTTACTAAAACCGACAGCAGCGCATCTTTCCTGTTTACACACTAACCAGCGGGCCTTTGTCACCCACCGCCGAAAAGATGGTGAAGAGATGGTACAAAGAAGACAGCCTGGCTCCCACCCAGACACTCCTTAGGAGAAAGGGGCGAAAAAGAAAGAAAACATCAGCCTTTGGGCTAGCAGCCGGGCAGTTAAGCGCTGGCACTATCCCGGGAGTCCAGCAGGAGGAGGAAGAATCAGCCACATGGAAGGTCTACACTTGGTGACAGAGTCCTTGCCCCGACGGCTTGGGAATTGAACACACAAGATCTGCGCGGTGACCCAGTGCCGAGGGGCAGGCAGGTCCCTAACGTGATGAGAGATGAGGCAAGAGCAGCAGGGCAGGTGGACAGGCTGCACCCCTCATCTTTGAAAGTGCACCTCAAGTTAAACTAGTGAGTGAAATGTGTTCTGTCTTCCAACCTTGACAGGCTACCTGTCAAAGTCACTGAGAAGGCCAAGCTTCAATGGAGAGTCTGTGCCTCTGGGGGGCGCTGCAGCCCGTGTGCCTGGACCACCCAATTGCCTTTCCTTCCCCGACTCTGCATGGGACTGCAGGGTCTTCACATACACTCGCGGGACACTGCAGCAGCGCCGCAGAGTGGTTCAGTGGCCCATCTACGGTGTGCCGAACTTCATCCACACCCCCTTCGGTCTTTCTTTGGGCCCAGAGGTGTGCTCAGCTGTGTTCCTCTCCCCACAGCCACCACACCCCTCGGGACAGACCTGAGGAAGTAGATGTGCGATGGCAATGTGGAGTTGCACAGTATAGAGCTGGGGACACGGCCTGTGGGTAGACGCATCCCCCGGGCCCTGCAGACTCCTTGCAGTGTGGCCCGGCGAGGGCCAGATCGGGACCTCGAGAGCAAGGCGCTCCCCATTGCCTGTGTCTAAGGGCGCACCTGAGAAAGCGGAAGCCTTGTGGAAGGTAAAGTCATAAAGACTCCTCAATTCCTTCTTGCTCTTGGGGAGGGAAGCAAACACGATGGGGGAGAGGCTGCGGAAAAGACAGGAAAGAGTGGAACCTGGACCCATTCTGCAGAGACATGGCTAGCAGACGCGGAGTCAGCCCTGGACTCATGGCAACCCCGTGGATAACGGAATGGAGCCCAGTGCACCGCCGGGTTAGCACTGACTGGTGTTCAGGAGTAGATGGCTCACTGGCCGTCCTCCTGGGCTCCCCGAATCTGGAAGAAAGCCTGCGGAAGTCTGCTCAGCATCACAGCAGCCTGTCCGCCTCCAGTGAGAGCCAAGTGGGGGCTGCACAGGTAGCGTATCGGCCAGGGATCAAAGCGGGGCCTCCTGCATCAGAGAGAGCATTCTACCATGGCGCACCCAGAGCGCCCTCTACAAAGGCAGTGGTTCTTAATATTTAGTTCGAGAATAGAAAATAATAATACCTACTTAGAGCCCAAAACAACACCCAAAACAAAACAAATTCACTGCCATTGAGTTGATTCTGACTCACAGGCCTGTCATGGGAGTGAAAATGTCCCCATGGATTTCTAAGACTGAAACTCCTGAAAGGAGTAGAATGCCTCCCAGACAAGGCATGCCAAAACAAACAAACAAACAAATAAATAAGAACGATGCTGGGGGGGCTAAGAGCAGTGGTTAGGGAAGACTGGCCTCCCTCGGTCCCTGGGATCCCTGTTCTTCCTGCACCTTTCCCCTCTCTCTTGGCCCATTTAGAAGGGGAAATCCCACTGTATTTTGTCCTTCAGGAGAGGACACCCCGAAGGTTATTTTGGTTCTCCCATGATAAAGTACAACTTTTGAGAAAGGTAAGCCTGAAGAGCAGCGGTTCTCCACCTGTGGGTCGCGACCCCCTTTTTTGGGGGGTGGTGGTGTTGAACTACCTTTTCACAGGGTCGTCCAATTGATAACAGTAGCAAAATTACAGTTACGAAATAGCAACAAAAAGAATGTTCTGGTTGGGAGGTCACCACAACATGAACTGTTTTAAAGGGCTGCGGCATGAGGAAGGTTGAGAACCACTGCTGAAGAGTCTTGTTAAATATTTAGCTGAAAAGAGAGGACAGTTGCCGCATTTGCAGTTCCATTGTTTTCAGAGTTGGAGAGGGAAATATATTTTAAATTGTATATAAATATACTTGTAGGCGTGAAGAAAATGGAAATATATTTCCGTTCATCTCCATTGTACACAGTCTTCTTTTGTTTGATAAATAAAACTTTTGGATGTTTTAAAAGAAAAGAAAATGGGCAACAGGTAAAGTGCCCAGGCCAAAAAAAAAAGAAAATCCAAGGTGGTGTTATTATGGCCCCAGGGGTATTTTTGTCCACACATAGCTTTGGGCCTAATCCGTGAGCAGACAGAATTTCAGGTGGCTAGAGATTCCGCTAACCCTGTCAAACATGGTCTCCTTGCTCCCAGTCATGCCCACACCAACTGTAGGAAGAAATAGTGACCTTGGTTGACTTGGGATCCTTAGGAATTTATCTTTCAGGATTTCGATCCCAAACAACAAAGCCCCCGAGTCATCAATGAGTAATCGATCACTTTATTAGGGTGTTAGAAGTGAGGCCAGTTTGAGGACTAAGTGATGAACGTGCGCGTAAGGCACACAATGGGCGGGGGTCTGTAGCTTCGTGCCATCCAGCTTGAATGACATTTGATGAAAGGATAATTGGTAGTTCCTGCAGTGACTGTCCTGGAGGGCCATGTCTGACTTCCTTTGCCTTCCCTAGTACCGAGGGGCAGGGATCAGCTAGGCCTCGAAGCTCCATCCTTCTTCACCTACTCCGACGCCAGCCGACCCTCCCACAACACTTTACTGCTGGGCCGGTTCCGTCATTCACTGCAGTGGCCCTACAGAAACCACCGACACCACTCGCAATAATGGGAGTTTCTTGGGGATTTTAGCAGGTCACCCTCAGGCAGGGTTCATAAACAGTCAGGTTAGAGTCACTGACCCACAGCAAGGCCTCGCCTCAGCCAGCAACCGAATCTCTCTTTGGTCCTCAGTCTCTCAGTCACGTGGTCCCCTGGCCTGCCTGCCACTCTGCCTCACAGCGCCTTAGTCTCCCTGGCACAGTCTCTGGTTTCAGCCGCTGCCACTTCAGACTGAATCTGGAGTGTACTCGTCCAATGGTCCTGGGCTTTGTCTTGGTCCTGCTGCTTCAATGGCTCAGTCTTATCGCCAGGAGCTTAGTAACGAAAACCAAAGGATGTCCTCTTTCAGTGTTGCACACGCCGGATCGGTAAAATTCCACCCAGTCGTTTCGTGGGAGTTGCAGAGACCTGGGTAGAAGAACCATATTAAGAGATTTACGCTATCACAATTAGTCCTGAAATCCATGCCTCGAATTACTGCACAAGTGATGTCATTGATACCTATAATGAGAAGTGTGTGTGTGTGACAGATGTCCTTTTATGAATTTATAAATTTTATAAGCCAGTACATTTCTATGGCCCTGTGTCAAGTCATTATGAATCAGAAGGATGCTCTACATGAAATATTCAGTTAGAACTTGTTATGTCTTATAGGGGAAATTATCTGCTCTCATAATATGTCCAAATTTGGCTTCAAGAATGTTTTCAGATACCTCTCTACAAATGACAATGGCTTGTGATACCGGGGGAAAGGCATGCTCTACTAGTACCTTATAGGGTGACTTGAGATGTAGAAAATCGACCCCAAGACCCGGAGCGCCCAATGCAATGCGTTGTGTCTGTGGAGCATTTGAGATTCTCTTGAATTGTTCATTACGACAATCTCAACTTTCCTCTTTTTGAGAGAGGGAGAAACAAGAGTTCTGTGCACTTTTTCTAGATGAGAGGAGGTGGGCGAGGGAAGACACGAAAAAATAGATAACATAAAGCAAAAGAGTCCGCTAACCAGGACTTGTGAAGAACATTATGTATTAGATGATGCACTAAGCATCTCATAACATCAACTCCTAACTTCCTAGACACCCTTTAATGAACTATTACTGTGATGTCCATATCATAGGAGAGGAAACTGAGGCTCAGGGAGTTGCTAGGACCTAAAAGAATCACATGGCCAACAGCTGGAGCCAGAGCTCAAATTCCGGTCTGTCCAGTTGCAGAGCGCAGGTTTTTCCACTCGTCATTGATAGATTAAGATGTCCAGGGCCCTCGACGGAGTTCTTTACATGGTTTTGTGTAAGTATTTACTCTTCCGTTCAACTCACGTTACAGGTGTGCTCCTTTTTGCCCGGCAGATACAGAAAGAGACAAGAGCCGTAGCTACCATCAGCCAGCCCGTCTGGGGAAACTGGCGGGTTGTGAGCTGAATAAGGGCACCAGGAGTGGTTAGGGCAGAGATTGGTGGCAGTTTGGCTCAATTTCACAGGATGGAAGGAATTGCTAAAGAGAAGAAAGAGAATTCCCTCTTCCAGGCCTAGGGACTCTGGCCACTGGCACAATGGAGTTTGCCGGGAGGGAAGTAGTTGCCAGAGACAGATGACCTTGATAGAAGATGAAGAGCCCACTCCTGTAGTTTCCAAGCCTGCTCGTCGATGAGAATCACCTACGGATTTTAAACATTTGTCCGAACCCAGACTCTCTCTTGGACTTGAACTCAGAGCCCCTGAAGATGAGACAGACATCCACAGGTTTGGTTTTGGCTTTTTGGTTGCTGTTTTCTGAGGAGCTCCCCAGGTTACTCCAATGTATACACACATCTGGTGAGTACCAGCCTAAGGAGATAACATGTTAAAAATAAGCCTACTGCCGTAGGGTCAAGTCCAGCGTGGTGACTCAGGGAGAGTTGGACCAGTTTCAGAAGCAGACTGCCCCATTTTTCTTCCAGGGAACAGCTGGTGCATTTGAACTGCTGAACTTTCTGTCAGTGGCCTGACCCTTAAACCACGGCTACCGAGTCAATTCTGACTCATACTGACCCTATGGGATGGAGTAGAACAGCCCCCTGTGGATTTCCAAGAGTGTAAATCTTTACAGGAGTAGAAAGCCTCATCTGTGATTTCTTATAATCGGCAGTTCAACACATAACCTACTATACCATTGTGGCTCCCCCGGCCGGATATGACTGAATCCTGGGGTGTCAACAACAGGGGCTTCTAGAAAAGGAGAGGTTTGGTCATATGCACCCCTGGAGAAAGTAACTGGCTACCCTGCTGGTACATTCACCGGGGCGGGGGGAGGGGGGGGTTGTATCTGAAGACCACCAGCCTGCTGGAGTTCTACAGAGGGAGGCTGCTCTTAGCAGTCGGCAGACTTTGATCGTATTAAAGATCCCCCTTTGGGGGCGTTGGAGGGTTCATAGTGGTGGAAATGCCACATTCGTTCAGGGCACCTGATGGTGATAAATGTTGTTAATAAGTTGTGCGCCTGGAAGAGGTGGAATGGCAAAAGTTAGGTGTCAGTGAGCTGGTTCTGAGCCCTAGCAACCCTGTCTACAATAGAAAACACCTCCAGGCCTTGCCCCGTCCACACAATTGTTGTCATATTTGAGCGCATGTGGCTGCCACTGGGTCAACCCATCTCGTTGAGGGCCTTCCTCTTGATTGTTGCCACTCTGCCAAGCACGGTGCCCTTCTCCAGAAACCGGTCTCTCTTGACAACAGGTCCAGAGAGCAGGAGTCCAAGTCTTGCCATCCTTGCCTCGAAAGAGCATTCTGGCTGCACTTCAGTGGTATATGTAAAAACCCATCGGCATCGCTGTGGGTTTTGCTATATATATACAATAAGGGAATCATTAAAAAAATCATAATCCATTGATTAAATAAAATGTCTTACGTTCATATTTTTTAAAAGACCTCCCTTTGCCAACTGTAACTTGCAAGATGGTGCAGTGGGAACAAATTGGGCTGCTAACTTGAAGATCAGCAGTTCAAACCCACTAACCACTCCATTGGAAAAACATACTCCTGCAAAGATTTACCACCTTGGAAACTCACAAGAGTGGTTCTACTCTGTCCTGTCAAGTTGCTGTGAGTCAGAATTGATTCGATGGCAATGAGTTTGTTTTGGGTTTTTATTATTAATATTATGATTGGTTTAGTTTCCCTGTCTGTAGCAGAGAATGAATAAGATCTCAATTGATAATAATATCCTGTTTAATGAGCTATGGTGTGATGGTGGTAAGACTGAAGAGATGTCTAATACCTGGTAGTAAGCTGGATATTGAGCAAACATTCACCCAAACATATTAAAACAGAACAGCAAATCCGTTATCATCCAGAAGACAGACGTTTCTGAGAGAGAATGTTTGAGAGGTCAAGTGGTCAAGGGTTGAACCTTGGCATATGAATCGCATGTAGTCTCCCGGTCATCCAGGGAGAAGGAGTGGGGTCCGGCATGGCAGAGAGAAGGGCTGGCTGGTGGACAGCTACCTGAGAAAGCGCTCCTGCACTAAACAAGGGAGCAATGCCCTCTCTCTGGGAGAGTCGTCCAGACTTGGCCTATCCGTTTGCTGATTATCATCCTGAGCTGTGGCCCGATGATCCCAAGTTCTGTCCTTGTATTTCCTCAGTAAAGCACAGAACTCTAAGTCCAGTTCCTGGGTTCTGGGCTTCCCTTCGACTTCTTTATGGAAACAGGACCCTGTGACCCGGGGTAGCACCCTTCTTTGTCTGTGGTTCTGAGGGTTAGTTTGGGGTTCCAGGAAGGATGGCGGGGCTTGTGAAGTATCTTTATTGATCAGTGAAAACCCTTCTGATCAGCTGTACATTTCACATCCTAAATAACACGTTAAGTGCCTCTTTCCTGGGACTTCATAGATATATGTACCTGACAGACCCAGACACTAGCCCAGCTTCTGCCCTCAACCACCTGTTGCCGCTTCTTTCCTGAGCTCCCCACTGGTAAAGACTGACTAACCCAGACTCATTGCTAGAGAGCCCAGACCCCCTGCAGACTCACCAGTGTCGATGAAACTGAAGGCTGGGTGCATATGCAAGATCTCCACCCTGACCTCCCCTAGCTCCTTTACTCATGCCCACTTTGGACGGCATCTTACCTGGCTCTCTCTCTTAAAACAAAAACCCTTTTATATTTAATACTTTCGTGGTGTCTGTTTCTCAGAAGAATTGGTTTGACACACAAGGCATTTACGAGGATTAGAGTGAGAATTTTGATGTCACAGGATGCTGGATTCCCGTTTTAACTTTCTGGTCAATTAAAAGCCAGAGAATTTGCCTCAGTTTACTCATCTGCAAATTAGAAATAATGCTGGTATATTTCCCTTAAGATCGCCTTGACTTTTCTTTTTTTTCTTTTTAAAATCATTTTATTGGGGACTTGTACAACTCTTATCACAATCCATACATCTATCCATTGTGTCAAGCATGTTTGTGCGTTTGTTGCCCTCATCATTCTCAAAACATTTGCATTTTACTTGAACCCTTGACATCGGCTCCTCATTTTTCCCCTACCTTTCCCTTCCCCCCTCCCTCATGAACCCTTGATAATTTATAAATTATTATTATTTTGTCATTTCTTACACTGTCCAACGTCTCCTTTCACCCACTTTTCTGTTGTCCATCTCCCAGGGAGGGGGTTATATGGAGAGCCTTGTGATGGGTTCCCCCTTTCTCCCCCGCCTTCCCCTTACCCTCCTGGTATCGCTCCTCTCATTATTGGTCCTGAGGGGTTTATCTGTCCTTGTTCCCTGTGTTTATAGCTCTTTATCTCTGCTAGTGTAAACCCTCTGGTCTAGCAAGATTTGTAAGCTAGAATTGGGATCATGATAGTGGGGACAGGCGGTATTAAAGAACTAGAGGAAAGTTGTATGTTTCATTGGTGCTATACTGCAACCTGACTAGCTCATCTCCCCCTTCTGTAAGGGGATGTCCAGTTGCCTACAGTTGGGCTTTGGGTCTTTACCCCATACTCCCCTCATTCACAATGATATATGATTTTTTTGTTCTTTGATGCCTGATACCTGACCCCATCGACACCTCTTGATCACACAGGCTGATGTGCTTCTTCCATGTGGGCTTTGTTGCTTCTCAGCTAGATGGTCGCTTGTTTATCGTCAAGCCTTTAAGACCCCAGACACGCTATATCTTTTTATAGCTAGGCACCATCAGCTTTGTACACCTGCTTTGTCTTCAGTGATCCTGTCGGGAAGGTGAGCATCATGGAATGCCAGTTTAGTAGAACAAAGTATTCTTGCATTGAGGGAGTACTTGAGTAAAGGTGCTACCTTAATACTAAACCTATAAATATATGCGTTTGGGCCGGGTCTGGACCATGAAGCACCCCCAACCCCACCCCACCCCACCCCAGCCTCTCAGAGGGATGGATGACCTGCTGTACTTCAAAGCCCCTGCTTCCAGCATTCCAAGGAGCTTATCTCTCTGGGCAAGGTCCACACAGCCCCTTCTCCCAGCCTCAAGGCCTTGCAGCTGCAGGACTAAAAGCCTCCTTCCTCTTATCAGAACACATGTCCTTGGCTCAGACCCTATGAAAAGCCCACCTCCTCACTGCCAGGTGCAGTCTCCCTGACCTCTCTCATTGGGTCACAGAGCCCACACGGGAGCTCAAGATGCTCCTGTCCCTTTCTCTGCTCTCCCCTCCCTCCCGGGAGTTCTTTCCCTCGATAAAATCTTTCTCAACTTCACATTCCTGGCTAAATTCTTTCTCCATTCTGCGTCTCCATTTTTCACCTCTCAATATCCACCTAGATCTATTTCCCCATCGTCATATATAATATATTTACATATGTTCAGGCCTGTATTTAGACCTCTATAAATGCCCTTTGCCTCCTAGCTCTTTCCTCTATTTCCTTTGACTTTCCTCTTGTCCCACTATCATGTTCAGCCTTCATTGGGTTTCAGTAATTCCTCTCAGTTACATTGCCCTTGATCCCGCCCTACCAAGTCTCCTACACCCTCCTCACCTTCTCACTATAGATTGTGGATCACTTGATGTTCCCTTCTCCCTGGGTTTGTTAACACCTAATTCCTTTTCCCCACCTCCCCCTCTCCCATGTCCCCCCTCTGTTTGTTGTTTTCTCCTCCTGATTGTTTATCCTGCCTATCTTACCTAGATAGACCTCAGAGATAGTAATATGCACACACAAAAAGACAAACAAGCAGAGCATTGCACACTTGGCGAGGGCTCGATGGCGGTGATGCTTTTTGAGGTTAGCATTCTTTTCAAATCGACTTCAGTATTCCATATGAGATACAGCAGAACCTCTGATCCCACTGGTGTCTGAAGGCAAAACTTTTCAAGGAAATTCAAAGATTTTTTTTTCCCTCAGTAAGAATGAATGTACCTGAGGATGTCAGACCTGCCCCATTAGCCAATGCACTTGGCTTTGTGAGGTGCTCTCTGGCATGATCCGGAGGACTTGGTCTGTCTCTCCAGCATGTGCTTTGCGAGGTTCCATAGCACTCATCCGTGATGGTGTCCTCAGAGGTCAGGGATGTACCTCGACTTCCGCTTCCTTTTTATGTCTGTGTCCAGACGTCAGCCTCCTTTATGGTAGATGGAGATTTCTCCGCATAGAACCAGCCTTTCATTACAGAGGATGTGTCCTCTCATCCAAGCAGACTGAATGCACTCTTAAATGCGTTCCTTTATAAAATTTCTCAGTGTCCGATTATATCTCCTGTGTGCACGGTACTTCGGCTGGCATGTGTTCTCCGCCCAGGCGCTTTGGCCCTTGGAAAGCACAGCACAGTGTCGGTTGTATGTTGATAGAATGGTCAGCAGTAGAGAAGCCGTTTGAATACTGCCCTCAGACCGCAGGCAGTCCATGCCCGCCCCCCTCCAACACAACTTTCCTTCCATGCTTTTGATCGTGCCGTTGCTGGCTGCGTGGAGTGCAAAGAAACTTGGGATATGGTCTGGGCATTCAAGAAACATACACGGGATTCATTTGTAACTGAAGTCCCAGAATTTGACCAAGGGGAATGATTTCCACCGGCCCTGCAAACAAAGATGCCCAGAGTTGTCAGGCCAGCCCAGCCACAGTGCTCGACATTTTTATGAATGACTTAGGTAAAATTATAAAGGGCACAATTTATCACACTGAGCACGACATGAGGCGGGCAGGAATCAGGAGGACGACAATAGGTTGGAGGAAGGAATGGAGATCTAAAAGCATCACCACAGTGTGCAGCACTGAGTAGGAGGAAGGAAAATAAAGGGTAGCAGAAACCAAGGATGGCCTTGCCAGTTTCTGTGTTACTTGAGACAAGTGACTTCACCTGCTTTTGTCTCTGTGCCCTTGGCTGTGCAGCCAGGGCCGTGGCAGCACCGGGGGGTGGGCCTCAGTGTGAAAACCAGTGCAGGGAGAGCGCTTGATTACCAGGCCCGCCACAGGGTGCGTGCTGTGGAAACACAGCGAACCCTCTACTCTGTTCGCAGTCCTTTTGATGGACATGCATGGCCATCCAAACCAGGCAAGCACGGTCCACAGGTATTGGTGCTTGTCAGGCGGCATTCTATGGTCGGTGTCCAGGGGACGTCCCACTCTAAGAGAGAACTAGATTGAATTCAGAGGCAAGTAGCCGTAATGGTGAGAAAACTTAAAATCATATTATATGAAGAAAGGTTAAAAGAACTGAATATATTTAGCCCGAAGAAGAGCAGGTTCCGGTAGGACATAATAGCATTTTCTGATATTTGAAAGGTTCTCATATTGTAGAAGGTTGAGATTTATTCCCTGCCCTGAGGCCAAAGGTGGACGTTGCAGAAAGACAAATTTTGGGTTCTCTAATCATCAGAGCGGATCCTGATGCCAGCCCCCTGCTTCGGGAGGAAATGAGACATGGGTCCCGTGAGAGGAATCATAGGCCAAGCAGCCACTTGATGAATTGACAGGCCAAGGCACAAACACAAATGGGGGAAAACCCCCACTGCTGTCGAGTCCATTCCAGCCCAGCAATCACTGTGCCCTGCAGGCTTCTGAGCCTGTGAATCTTCCTGAGAACAGAAGGCCTCTTCCTCCCCTGAAGCAGTGGGTGGGTTTGAACCGCCCCCCTTTCACTTTACACTTGGGGCAAGCTTGGACATGTGCCAGGGGGCATTCTTCTAGGTAGATCAGATGATCTTTAATGCCCATCAGTCTCTGCCTTTCTGTCATCCGGAGAGTAAATGGGACAAGAATATGTTGTCCTAAAAGATACGAAGAGCAGCTCAGAATCTGGTAGTGGCGTTTTCTGGTCAGCTTCCTCCAGGGGGAAGACCAGGCTAGGGAGTACCATGGTGTTCAGAGACAGTACTTCCTCTCTGTCTGCCTCCTGGCTTCCTGGGTGTCGGTGGGCCCTCTAGCTAAGAACAGATCTTCCTGTTAGCTGGATGGGTGCAGCCCAGCGCAGAGCAGCTCAACAGAAGGGTTAGTGCTTATCTGTCTTAATCTCCCTTAAACCTCTTCCGGCCTCAGCCAGCAGTAAAACCAGTTGCAGAGGTTAAGCTGACGCCCCACTCCTCTCTCATTTGGTGTTTAATGTCACCGATATTTGCCTTCCCTATTTGCTCTGGGTTCTGTTTGTTGTTTAAAATGACAGAACTTCATTATGCTTATGCTAATTAATTATGTGCTCGGATGCTGTGTTTTTCTGACGTCTCGTTATTTGGGCTTGCGTGCTCTCATTCTTGTAGCATGGTGATGTAAGGTTGGAAACCACGGAGACACTCAGAGACTGCTCTATGCCCCCGGAGTGTGTTTTTATTTATCGCCGCCTGCAGCGTTTGCCAGCATGCCAAAATAGCAGAGAGCTAGGGTTTGCTAGCTGCAGTCTCCTAAGAAATAGAAATGATATTCTTTGATAACAGCAAATGATTACCATGGCGGACTTGCCTTCTTGTCGTGGGTGGATGGGGCTCCCAGATGGTCCTGTACTGTCCCCAGGGCAGCGAAGTGTAGAGGGAGAAGGCGTTGTCCTCGGAGGTCCAAGCTTTTCACAGCCTGTGCACACCCTGAGTTCCCAGTCTCGCACTTCACAGCTTCATGGGACTTAGACCAGAGGCCTTCCTTCGCCCTGTAACAGATCAGGAGGAAGCCATTCCTTTGCTTTCTAGTCAGCGACAATTGACTCTTGGAGCTCCACCTGCTGGCTCCGCTCTCCCAGTGTCTCCCTGTCTGTAAACTGTTCTCCTTGTGGCGCCTTGCCGGGGAAGGGCGAGGTTAGACGCATCACTGCTGGTGCTCCTTTGAGTTCCCCACATGGCAGATCCATACAATTGACTGTTTCCAACAGGAAAATCCTCCCGTAAGTCTGTTTGAGTGTGAAGTTGACAAACGATCAGTGCTAGAGGACATCTTTTTGCCTTACCATAGACATTGAATAACAGTAAAGATACCTACTTCACACCATACATTTTCCAGAGAATTCCTTCCTCATGGGATTTTCTGTCCATCCATTCTTTACTTACTGACACCTCTCCAGTGTGGAAGACCCAAAGAGAGAGAAAGAGGATAAGGCATTGGCATTGCCCTTAGGGAGCTTATAGGCCTGTGAGAAATGAGCTGGGATATTGGTAAGTCCATGGGGAGTCCCAAGGTCAATTATAGGAATGCAGCCAGTACGCAGCAGAGCCTGTAGCAGAAGGGAATTCCAGTCTTGAGCGCGAATATGGATTTTCCTGAACATTCATTTGAAACGTGTGCAGGTGACGTGCCATTGAGTTGGCTGTGATTCATCGCAACTCTGCGCCAGCTCCTGACCATCCTCACAATTCTTACATTTGAGTCTGTTTTTGCAGCCATTGCGTCCATCCACCTTGAGGGTCTTCGTCCTTTTTGCTGACCCTTCGCTTTCCCTTTCATTTGAAATGGAAAACTTTTTTTTAATTATTCACTACTTTTATTGGGGGCGCTTACAGCTCTTATCACAATCCATACATTCAGCCATCGTGTCAAGCCCATTTGTACATAGGTTGCCATCATCGTTTTCAAAGCATTTTCTTTCTACTTGAGCCCTTGATATCAGTTCCTCATTTTCCCCCTTTCTCCCACGCCTGCCCTCCCTCATGTACCCTTGATAAGTTGTTTTCATATCTTACATCATCCTCTGTAGCCCTTCGCCCACGTTTCTGTTGTTCATCCCCCTGGGAGGGGGTTATATGTCGATCCTTGTAATTGATTCCCTCTTTCTCCCCCCACCTTCCCCTTTCCCTCCTGGTATCTCTATTCTCATTGTTGGCCATGAGAGGTTTATCTATCCTAGATTCCCTGTGTTTCGGGCTCTTATCTGTAGGAATGTGCATGTTCTGGTCTAATCCAATTTGTAGGGTAGAATTGAGGTCATGATCGTGGAGGAAGTAAGCATCAAAGGACTAAAGGAAAGTTGTATGTTTCATAGGTGCTATACTGCACCCTGACTGGCTCATTTCTTCCCTGTGACCCCTCTGTAGGGGACTCCACTCCCTAACCCTTTGAGAATGATTTTGTTCTGGGTCTTAGATGCCTGATACGTGATCCTATAGACACCTCATGATCACACAGTCTGGTGTGCTTCATCGATGTGGGCTTTGTCGCTTCTCAGCTAGATGGCCACTTGTTTTTCTTCAAGCCTTTAAGACCCCAGATGCTCTATCTTGTAATAGCTGGTACCATCAGCTTTCTTCACCACTATTTGCTTATGCACCCATTTTGTCTGCAGCAATTGAGTCTGGAAGGTGAGCATCACAGCATGCCGGATTATTAGAACAAAGTGTTCTTGTGTTGAAGGAGTACTTGAGTCAAGGCCCAATGTCCATCTGAAACTTAATTCTTAACATATAAATATAAAGTACATAGATATATTCCCCTTTCATTATATATAAATATATTTACATATGTACATGCCTGTATTTAAATCTCGATATATGCCCTTTGCCTCCTGGTTCTTTCCTCTATTTCCTTTGATTTCCCTCTTGTCCCACCATCATGTTAGGCCGTCATTCAGGTTTGATCATTCCTCGCTACTACATTACCCTTGATTAAGCCCCACTAGGCATCCTACACCCTTCATTCCATTGATTTCAGTTCACTTGTTGCTCCCTTGTCCCTGAGTTGGTTTCCGTCCCCCTTCCTTTCTCCCATCTGCCCTTCTCACTTACCCCCCTGGGACTATCGGCCTGGTTCTTTTTCTCTCTGAATTGTTAATCCCACCTATCTTATCTAGATAGACATGTAGAGACATTAATAAGTGCAAAATCAGTCAAAGCCAAATAAAACAACAAAGAAAGTCAAAACCAACAAAACAATAACGACAACATAAAACAAAATAACAACAACAAAAAGAAAGCCACTGACAAAAAATGGAAACGCCTATAAATAGTTCAAGGTCTGTTTGTTGGCCGTTACCAGTGTTTTGCAGTCGAGTCTGATGGTGTACACACTCTGTCTCCAAAGTCTATTTTTGGGATTTTCCAGAGACTTCATCACTTCGCTCTCCTTGCTGCTCTGTTGCACGCCCTTAGTGTTTCTCGCCAGTATGATGAGGTCAGATTGGGGACAATTCATGCACTGTGTCTCCAGTGTTGTCCCCCATAGTGTATGGTTCAGTGAGGGATGTCATGTTTCGTGGTGGGGCCGGCCCTATGGTCCTCTCTGTGCATTGTCTGCTCTGAGCAGGAATATCATCCCTGGCAGCTTGGTGGGCCAGGATGTGTTCACCTCCCTCTCCACCCCTCTTCATTTCTCCCGTGTGCTCTAATCAGACGCGCCCCTCTCCCCAGGCTGTAGCTTCAGTGCTATCCATTGAAGTGTCTTCTTCGAGGGGCGTGGGGCGGTATCCACAGAGTTGGGATTGTGGCCGGTCCCACAGACCTCTCTATTGATTTCCTGGAACATGCTGGTATGTCATATTCACGCCTTGGCACTTCAGGTTGAAGCCTGGTCTCACTCTAACCTCTCCTGTTAACAATAAATAAACAATACTCTCTCCTTAGGTCGGTCAGTGCCCTGCTCCACCCCTACCCATGTCCTTTCCCCACCCCCTCTCTTTCTTTCCCCCTCCTATTTATTTGGCTGCCATGTGTATCTCTTGAGTTTGGCCCCTGCTATAGTACCTGGACCTCACCCCAGGAATGTATGTATATAGCAGCTTTGCCCCTATGTCCCATTTTTTAAGCTTACCTCACTAGACTCATGTTGGATTTGTCCTTTTGTGATTAGCTTGCTTTGCTTAGCATGATTTCCTTCAGTGTTTTATGCCTTCATCGCTGCTTTTTAGGGATGCATAGTACTCCATTGTATGTATGTATCACCGTTTTTTAAATCCATTTTTCTGTTGTTTCTACTTCCTTGAAATTATGAACTGTGCTGTGATGAACACTGGAGCACAAATGTCTGGCCGTGGTTTTGTTTCTTGCCTCTTCGGGTGTATGCCCAGTAGGGGGATTGCTGGGTCATATGGTAACTCTATTTCCATCTGTTTTAGATATCACCAACTCGATTTCCATAGTGGCTGTACATACCTACAGGTCCACCCGCAGTCTATGAGAGTTCCTATCTCACCACAACCCCTCCAACACTTGTTGCTTTCTGATTTTTTGAATTGGGCTACCTTTGAGGGTATCAGGTGGTACCTCATTGTTGTTTAATTTGCATTTCTCTTATGGCTAAAGATCGGGGACATTTTCCCATATGTTTATTGGCCATTCAGATTTCTGCCCCTGAGGAACTTGTGCGCAGGGTCTTTGCCCACCTCCTCAATGTGCAGTTAGTTTTTTCTTATTGTAAGCTTGAAAGTATTTTAGATTTTAGTAATAAGGCCTTTATCTGATGTGTCATTGCTAACGATGTTTTCCCAGTCTGTGGACTCTCTTATTACCCTCTTGGTGAAGTCTTTTGATGCACACAGGTGTCTTATCTTCAGTATGTCCCACTTGTTAATTTGTGACTCCTCTGTATTTGCGTCCTTCTCTGTTTCCGATAGCCTATGTATTCCCTGTGCCAAGGTTCTCAGGTTTGTCCCAGTTCCCTCATTGATGGCCCTAATAGTTTGGGATTTTACCTCAAGGTCTGTGATCCACCTTGAGTTTATTCTTGTGCATGGAGTGAGGTCAGGGTCTTGTTTCGGTTTCCGGCAGGTGGGGCTCCAGTTTTTCCAGCACCGCATGTTGAAGACGGCATCTACTGGAACACTTCTTTAAAGGCATTTTTCTCGGGAAGCCTATAACCTCCTAACATGTTTATTTTGTCTTCCTGTAGACTTATAAAATGTTTGTGCTGCCAAAGGAAAACTAGAGCTTAGAGACAAAGGGGGCTGCTTCGCCATGCAGTCTCCACAGAACTCAGCTAGGCGCAGGCTCTCCAAATGCCACCAAACCTTTGATGCTCCTGGGAAAGATGAGACGATAGATGCCACAGCCCTTTGTAAAGTAAAAGAGAGCACACCCTTACAGATGTAAGAGTTTAGGACTATCAAACATCCTTCTTTGGAATATTTTTCACTCCTTACAAATTCCCTGGTGATTTTAAACCCGAAGAACTGAAATCCTTTGGAAATATGAAGCAAGAAACAACACTCGGCAGTGCATGTAGACGTGTAATAGAACGATAAATCCAGTCGATGTGTTCAGGAACGGGCAGAGAAACCGAAAGCGGCTTTCTAGAAATGGTTTTAACTGTAAAACATCCCAGAAGCCATTTTATTTGGACCAATTCTTCCCTGTGCTGAATGCGTTGGTAAGCGTTTTGTTCTGAGACTCTTTCATCTCTTTATATGAAATGCTTTGCATGTGGCTACCACTTCCTTCCCTCAGACTTCCAAAATGTGGTTATGGGTTGAGCTGCCAACCGCAAGGTCAGCAGTTCGAAACCACCAGCCACTCTGTGGGAGAGAGATGTGGTTTTCTACACCCATAAAGAGTTGCCGACTTGGGAACCCTCAGGGGCAGTTCTACCCTGCCCTATAGGGTGACCATGAGTCGGAATTGACTAGAGAGCAGTACTTTGGGTTTGGGTTTGACGCGCGAGGCATGTGGTGCTGTGGGACAGTAGTGAGACACTAGTGGGACAGTAGTGAGAGCGCGGTGGGACTACCAAAAAGACAAACACGTCTGGCTTGGCAGAAGGATGGCCAGAGTGCCCCTGGGAGGCAAGAATGGCAAGGCTTCATCTCACATCCTTGGCACATGTTATCAGGAGAAATCAGTCCCCGGAGAAGGACATCATGCTTGGTAAAGTAGAGGGGCAGCAACCGAAAGGAGGGTCCTCGGCAGATGGACTGACAACGGGCTCAAGCATAGGAACAGTTGTGAGGATGGCCAGGATGGAACAGTGTTCCATTCCGTAGTGCACAGGGTCCCTGTGGGTCGGAACCAACCAGATGGCACCTAACAACAAGAACACTAACTATGTGGCATCGCGGATGCACTTCATCTTCAAAGAGATTAGGGACAGGCTTGCTTAGCAGGTGACACCACCTCAGGGACACCCATGCGTCTCTCTCGTTGAGTCTTTTAGGAAACTCAGCCCACCCAACTCAAAAGCCCAGGACGCAGATGCACCTTCAGGCCCAACTCCATTGATTTGGAATTGAACCTAGTTGTGATGACTGATTAAACAAGCTGTTTAAGCCTTTCTTCCTGGAGGACAGCACACAGATGATTGGGAAAGTGGAGTGTGGCTCTGAGGAAGCACGAGGAACACCACGGTCATGCGCCCAATGCTCACATCCCACGGTGAGGCTGGGATCATGGGAAGAGTAAGACTTCCTCCCAGTGGGCTTTGTCTGGTAGCTACAGGTGCTGGAGAGACCCCATCGATCCTGACTCAGAGGGACCCTACAGAACAGGTTCGACTGCTCCTGTGGTGGTCCCAACTGATAACCCATTACACCACCAAGGCTCCTAGGTAACAAAATGTCTGAGTACCGTATATACTCACATATAAGCCGGCCCAAATATCAGCCGAGAGACCTAATTTTACCACAAAAACTGCATTAAAACTTTGCTGAAAAACGTGGCTTATACTTGTGTATATACAGCTCCCTGTCTGTAAATTCCAAGCAGCCTTGTTCCCTAAGCAGCATCCAGCTCTGAGAAGTAACCTCGAGCAGTAAGCAGGACAACTCCCTGGACAGAGATTTCATGGACTGGGCTTCATGGTTTTGCCCACTGCTATTGCCTCCAAACCCATGTGCCCATATGAAGGGGGTCATATGCAACAAACATTCCTCACCATTAACTGATCAAATTGAGAAATAGTTGGACGCACTCCTCTGTTGGATAACATCACTGAATTCTGTCGACCCAGAGGGGACCTTAGACCTTATCCAGTCCGCACAACAGGTGACTGTGCAGGAGCGTTACAGAGACAGTACAGGGATAATACATAGTCGTGGCAAAAGAGAGGGAGGTTATCGTTAAATTTTGCCTTTAATTTGGGCTTTGTGGAACTGAGAAAGCCACTGGACGTCCCTGGCCCTCTGAGTGTTGTCATGGGTAACTAAGGAAGGTACAGATCCCTTTCTGTCTCTGGTTAGTGTAGGCTGTGACCTAGCTGGTAGAACCAGGGACAAGGCTGCTCCGAGTCAGATTGCAAGTAGCAGCAAACCTTGAGGTAATCAGGATCTTAGAAGAGCTTTCTGTGGTTTGGAGAGACACCACACGCAAACTTATAAGCCAGTTGTCACGGCCCTATTTCCCATCACTGGTCCTTCAGCTGTGCACTCGAGAGGTCTCTGAGTCCAGCTGGCCCTCCTCCTCCCTGAATGAATTGTTTTAATCTGAGAACATCTACCGAAAAAGCAAGCGTGGCCCTCCTGTCCTGTTTCTTTTGCTATCTCAAGAGGTATCCTAAAGCCATGTACACGGATCCTCTTTCTGCTCAAGAGCCTGAGCCAATGGATCCCCACAACCTACTTCAGTTTAGATTAGCCCATATTGCTAAATATGAGCATGTATGCAAATGATGAATTCTCCTTTCTGTTGATTGTCAATGTTTAGCAGGAGAGGGAGTTCGAAGACATCCTGTATTTTGTGACGAATCTCTTTCTCCAAGTTAGTGTTGGTAGCATATTGAACACTAGCGATATCAAGTGAATCGTTAGCACTGGAGGAATCTGACTCTCCTTTGAGGAGTCTCATTGAGCCCAGAAGATCAAGAATACAGTCCAGGTGGCATTTTAAATCTGCAATGTCAAGCGTGTCAGCCCACAGCCAGGCCGTTGGTGCCATTGCTCGCTGCCAAATGAGGCAGCCCCGACTCGCGGCGCCCTTGTGGGTAGCAGAATGAAATGTTGCTCAGTCCCGCACTGCCCTTTTGATCATTGAGTCTATTGTAGTAGCAGACCTAGACCTGAGATCAAAGGCACCCCAAAGAAAGCCAGCGTGTAATAACTGTGGTGCTCTATCTCTGAAAGAAGTTGGCCTTCCTTCGGTCGCTGGTTCTGGTCAGTCCTAGGTTCCGAAGTGGGCTGTTTACAAGATGAAGTCTTGTTTGGTACCTTCAGAAGGAAGACACTTAGAGGGACAGTGCTTAAAAGATGCAGGAAATTAAGAAGGTGCTAGAACTCAAGTTGCTTAAGTAATGACTCTTCAGAGTCCAAAGAAATGTTTATCAAACGCTGCCATTATTTCCGAGTTGTCTAAAGCTATCATCGTTTCCCACCGCCATTAAATCAATGTTGATTCAGAACAACCCTATCGGACAGAGTAGAACCGTAGGGTTTTCTGAGACTGTGCATCCCCATTGAGAACATAACTTCAGTTTCCCCCTGTAGACAGTGGATTTGAACCACTGACCTTGCACTTAGTAGCCCATGCTTAACCCTCTGCCCCTCCAGGCCAGCTATGGATCACTTTGTATGGTTAACAACATTCTACATTTTGGCAACGTCTTCTGTCTTTCTCTCCATCTTGCAAGTGAGTGTCTTCTCTGTCTCCTAAACATATATATGGCTAGTGACTCCCAAGCTTTACTCTGGACAATTGTGTTGGAAACAAAGGCCAGATCCACGGTGAAGGTTTGCCAGCCCTAGCTGTTGACATACAACCTGGCGTGTCTTTATGGGTTCATGGGAAGCTTGCACATGACCATTTCCTTGACCAAGACACTTTGGGGAGTGAACAAGACACTTTGGGGAGTGAACGGGACACGTCTCCAGGACGTCGGCCGCCGTGACTGTGCGCAGCAAATGGAACTGGTCACGTCGAGAGTGCCACAGCAGTCGGAAGGACAGGAAACGCTCTTTGGGGATGTTTGTTACACCGTTGCTTACATGTTCATCTCTCTCTTTTTGTCTTTTAACCCAGGATTATGAAAGTTTAGATTTCATCCGATACTGCTCACAATGTAATGAATTCATTTTTGTTCTGAGAGCAGGCACTTCACTAGCTACAAATACCCAGGGTTCAGAGGGAAGGGTGCTGGATCCAAATAAAATTGGGTTCTAAGAATCTGAAGAAAATTAAAGAGATGCTCTACAAGATTGGTCATGTTCTCCACCTGCACCGCTCACATAAGTCATGAAACATGCATGTTTAGGGTCCAAATGACTGTATGCACATGTTGTTTCTAGTAGGCGTGCCATACTAAGCCATGTTCTCTCACATTTTATTTTTTCCTTTTGTTCTCTATAACATCCATACATGTACCAAATATGTAACATGTTAGCAACAACTGAAAGAGCCACTCAGAATTTTGTGCAGAATTTTGAGGCAACACAGTGAACCACAAGTGAACTGTAAAGGGAAGCCTTTGATGGGATGGAGAGACGTGACAAACGGGAAGCCGAGGGGCGCATTAGAGTGGGGTTCATCTGCTTCAGGGGTTTGTTGTCCTCAGGTTCAGGGTCGTTAGAATTCAAGACGTTTGCAGGCTCCAAATTTAAACGGATTCTTTCCTAATAAGGTGCTGCGTGCCTTCCTCCCTCTCCATCCCTGCAGTTCCTCCTTCCTCTGCACAGACCCATGATATCATCCTGCAGCGGCAGAGAGCCCGGCCCCGATGTGGATGTGCAGTTTAACCAGTTTAGCAGCCAGGAGCTCAGACCTTGTGTTTCTTGACTCTCAGAATCAGATCCCTCCTTCCCAGGCCTGTGAGGCTATCTTGTTTTCTACAGGAAGTTTCTGGGCACCAATCATAGCGCAGCAGTTAACTGTCTTCACCCTTTAACCCCTTAGTCACTGGCCTGGAGAGCGAATAGAATTCTACTAGGAAATAGATGGCCCATCTATTTGTGCCCACACCGGCACGCTCGCACAACACAGGGCAGTTCCGGCGTGTCTGGTTTTGCTCTCCTTTCCACCGGTGCCTGGTTGCTGTTTTGTACTGTTTCCTGGTCAGGGTAGGCAGGTCGTCTATGAATTTGTACTCGTTGAGAAAAATATATATATGATAGGAGGGCCAAGGAAAAGAACCAGTAAGACGTGAGATAGTGTTTAAATCTATGTTTCAGGAAGAGCATTCATTGCTGAGGAGAGCAGAGAAACAGATATTGATATTGATTTTTTAAAAAGAACCTACATATTGCTGAGTGAGAATGCAAAGAGAAACAGACAGAAAGAAGCAGGGTTAGGTCCCAGCGGTTGAAGTGGGGGCATTTTTCTGCTCCGCTGTTTAGAATCTCAGTCACACATAGTGCCCCCCAAAGCACTCATATTTTTGGTGTCCTTTTACAACATAAGTAAAACCTGTCCCTTTTCTCATCGCCATGCCCTTTCTACTGAATTCTTCTTAAAAATCAACCAGCCTTTTCTGCCCCCCGCCCCCTAGACTCAGAGGACTGGCCACCGTCCTTACATGTAGAGCTGAAACACGGACCAAATGAACTGTTTCCCTTTTCCTTGATTTCCACACCTACTTATGCATATATCTCAAAGAATCCTTTTGATCGATTTGTTTTTCATTCGTTAGCATTTCATTACGACATGGTCACTTCGCTTAGTTTAGGACTTCTTTAAAAAAAGGAGCTTTTGTCTTTCAGCCCAAACGATGTACCTTTCTTCTAGAAAACATCTTCTTTCACACAGACACGCTCCTAATGAAATGTCTTCCGAAATAGCAGCGGTCCAAGTGGCCGGGGTGCTCAGACGTTTGGGTTGTTTCATGATTCAAGGGCTGAGTTTGGAAGCGAGACTTCAGCTCCTTTTAACGTTGTTGCATTGGTAGCTGCTGACCCCTCGCAGCAGCACTGCTGGATCTATAGGTTGGAGTAATTTTTTTAATGACTGGAATATTTAACCAGGACATCTCTCACACGTGCAGCTTCTGTCTCCGCCTGCACGGTGCCCTGGTGAGAAGCCGCCATCAGTGCTGTCATGTTCTGTGCATACACACAGACACCCATCCGTCATGAATATTTAAAATTCAATCATTAGGTGCAGCAGTGGCAGCGGCAGCAGCGGCAGCATATTTGTTGCAACTAATCAGCCACTGATGGTTTAAAAACTTCGAGATTGGAGGCTTCTTTTGTCGATTGAAGAGGATTATTCCAAGCCACGCAAGCTCCCTGGGGGAGCTAAGGGGGAAAGTGTATTAAAAGAGATGGGATTGCCCACCCATGGGTCACTTCCGATATACAATTTACTAAGCACACACACTTACAAGAAAAGCAGATCAAACAGAGGAGACTGGTGAGTCCTAAAATCGTCTCCCACCCACATCAGGCAAGCCACCAAATAAAATGAGCAAACCAACAGACAAAATCTATCTAATCCCCTTCCTGCTGTGAGTCCCACCAGGCCAGCGGTTTTCTGGTGAAGAACAGACCCCCACACACACACACACTGGTGGCCAGAACGAGGCTCCTCGCTAACTGGTCCCAGTCCTTCAGGAGGCGGCCTTCCTTTCCTCTGCAAGCCGCTCTCCCACAACAACAGAAGCAGCACGTCGTCTGCTGCCGCGAGGATCAGGTGGAATCCGTGTTCTTTCATTACCATGAGTTTGGTGCCCAGCAGACGGGCCTGGCTAGAAAATATTTTGACAAACATCTCTCCTGCTGTTCAGCAGCACCCTCAAGGCCCCGGCGCTAGCCACAGCACTGGGTTGCTTAGCCAGTTCCCAGCTCTCTAAACCATATGATAAGGGGCTGTACAGAGGCCTAAGGAGCCCTGGTGGAGCAATGATCCAGTGCTCTGTTGCTGACTGGAAGGTCAGTGCTTTGAACCCACCATGAGAGAAAAGACGGAACAGTTTCCTCCCACAAAGCCATAGAGTAGCAAACCCGATGGGGCAGTTTCCTCTGTGTTAGCCGGTTGCTCCGAGTCCAGCTGGACTCAACAGCATGCAGCCCCATGGGGGTGGGGGGCCTAGAAAAACGTGGTCCAGCTTACCTCCCGACCCTCCTGTCCATGATGAAGCAAGAGCCACCATGCCAGGCTTAAGCAAGTTTAACGCCGACATTCCCGATCCCTGTGCCTTGGCGGCAGAGTGGACTGCGTGCTGTGCTGCTGATGACAAGATCAGCGGTTCAGAACCACCAGCAGCTTCTGAGAAAGAAGATGGATCCTGTAACGATTTAGTCCCAGAAACCCACAGGGACAGCCCTGCTTTGTGCGTCAGAGTGGCTACGAGTCAGAAATGACCCCATGGCAGTGAATAGGGTGAGGTTGATGACTTTGGAGGACCCATGTTTGAAATATGTTTATATGATTTGCTTGACAGATGGAAGAGGCGAGTGAGCTTGCTCCCTGCGCCCAGCCCTGCGCACAGTCACTTCAGTACCGGGCCCTGGCAGCTTTACGCCCCCAGAAAACAAGCCCACTGCCATTGAGTTGCCCCCGACTCGCAGAGACTCTGGATCGGAATGCCAAGACTGTCCATCTTGGGGGGAGCAGACAGCCTCATCTTTCTCTCATGGAGTGGCTGATGGGTTGGAAGCCCTGACCGTGCAGTTAGGACCACATTGCTTAAGCTACAGTGCCACCAGGCCCAATCTGAAGAGAAAGGAAGGAAGATGGGGTTCAGGGGGTGGGGCACAGGGAAGGAGGGAGGAAGAAAGGATCTGTTACACACACTTCAAGTTAGTTAGCACTCGGCTCCATTACCCTATCCCGGGCCGGCCTCTTTATGGATTCAGGAAATGCTAGGGTGAACTGGGAAGGTCTTATTGAATGACGTGAAGCCCCAGATCTAGCCAGCCCGTGGGGGCCTCCGTAGACACCGCTCACCTGTGTGTTGTCAGAGAGCTGTGACACGGATCCGTAGTTTCATGGGGACGACCATGCCACGCTCTTCCCAAATATCAAAATTAATCACCGCCATTTTCTAAATTACAGGATATCCTGATACTGCAATGCAGTAGGTATTTTTAAATCTAGGGGAAGCGGCTAAAAGACAAAAAAAAAAAAAAACACCAGGGAAGTCTAAATGAAGCTGTTTTTAAAGACTGCAAGTGAAGAAAAAAAATATCTCTATTTAGAACCAAAAGTTGTATAAACTAACCACTGTCTTTATAATGCCTCTTTAAAGATATAATAATATTTAGCTTATTTTTTAATAGATCATCTCTTAAATTCTTCTCCTTGCAGATAAAAAAATGCTTAGTTTGGGGAAAGAGTCTGGTTAATAAAATAAAAATAAGGCACGGTGCTTGCTAGCTTATTATAATTCATGGCTCAGTCAACAGGGCTTCTGACAATCTGCAGAAAGGGAAATTAAGGGAAAAATGATCTATCCATGGAGCCTGCAGACATCGTCGTAAGGTTCAGGGAGCAGCATTCCGGCTCCTGATTTCTTTTTTTTTTCTTTTTTGGTCATAGCCAAACTGTCACTAGTATGTATGGATTGTTATAAAACCAGTAAAAAGCCCCCAATAAAATGATTAGAAATAAGAAGAAGAAGAAAATCCACTTGGAGCACTTCAAACTAAATGCATTCTCTGGCTATGTGGATCTAGGGATTGCCTCCCTCCCACCCTCACAAATACCTTCTAGACTTCGGGGCTAAAGATCAACATTACCCCAATAAACCGAACTGAGATGCAAAATTTACTTAACTAACTGTAATTTTACTACTGCACAGATTCAATCTCTTGAGCAAATAAGACTCATTTTCAAAATGACCTACCTATGTATTTATTCAGTTTGTGGTGCAGAATTATCATAATGTGGGGCGTAAGGAGGTGGTGGCGCCAATGAAACAATCATAGACCACTCGTTGTAGACAGGTGCGACCGAGAAAACCCCTCGTCCAAAATGCCTTCTGGTTCCGAGAGACAGCAGCCGTGTCAAACCCAAAGATACTGCCACACGTAAAGTTATTTAAACAGAGTTCCTGCTCTGTCCCCATCTCAAGCCAGTCTGGCCTGTGTGTCACTTTCTTGGTGGGTCTGGGGTACGGTCATGGGAAGATGTGGAAATTCGTTGAAACTTTCAGAAATCAGTATGTTCAGAATTGGACGTGTTATGCAGTAAAATATGATTTCCTGACCATTGCTTCATGTTTAATACCTTCTGTTCCTAACAGCCCAATTTGACGTGGTTCAGAATCCTGACCTTGGAAAAAGAGATAGTCTTGTCTTCTATTTCCATTCTTGGTCTAGAGGCTTCTTCCCAGTGCCGAGTTGGCACACCCTTCTGTGGACTCTGTCTCACACAAACAAACCAACTCTCTGCTATCCACTCAGCCTTATTTCTTGTTCCTTCCCCCTCTCTGTTGTGTAGGGTGTTGTTTTTGAGTCCTCCACTCATGCTCTCTCCTGTTATCTACAACCAAGATTAGGCTCTAGGTTAGCGGTTCTCAACCTGTGGGTCTCGACCCCTTTGGGGGGTCGAATGACCCTTCCACAGGGGTTGCCTAAAACTATCAGAAAACACATATTTCCGATGGTCTTCGGAACCGAGACACTGCTCCTCTATCCGTCTCTAGGCAGGTCCACCCACATGCGTGTACCCGGTGCAAAGACTGTTACCCATGCTACACCATGCTTCAAGACAAAAGTTCATTTATCTGCAATTAGAAATAAGTATTTCACAATATATAATTACATATTGTTTTGCGATTAATCGCTATGTTTTAATTATGTTCAATTTATAACAATGAAACTGTATCCTGCACACCAGATATTTACATTATGATCACAACAGTAGCAAAATGACAGTTATGAAGTAGCAACAAAAATCATTTTATGGTTGGGGGTCACCACAGCATGAGGAACGGAATTAGAGGGTCGTGGCATTAGGTGGTTGAGAACTGCTGCTCTAAGCCATTTGTGGAGCCTGAGGTTTGAGAAGGAGCCCTGGTGTCACTGTGGGTTAGTCATTGAATTGCTAATAACCACAAAGTCAACAGTTGGAACCTACCAGGTTCTCTAGGAGAGAAAGCTGAGCTTGTCTGCTCCCGTGGAGAAGTAAAGTCTCAAAAACTCTCCAGGGGCAGTTCTGAGTTGGAATCGACTCGATGGTGAGCTTGGTTTTGGTTTTTAGGTCTGAGTCTCTTTGATCGCAACATCAACACCCCATTAGATAAAACATAGTTGGCTGTTGAGTTGATTGGCTCATGATAACACTGGTGTGTAGAGTCGAGCTGTGCTCCACACAGGCCTTCGAATGGCTGGTTTTTCAGAAGTGGATCACCAGGCCTTTCTTTGGAGATGTCACTGGGTGGACTTGAACTTCCAGCCTTGCAGTTAGCAGCCACGTTATCCATTTGTGCCATTTATCTCTAAAAAGAAAGACAGACCCCCTCCAGAAGAACAATCGTATCGACAATATACTTAAAGAAGGAAGGCCAGGGAGAAGTGAAATAATGTGGCCCAGGACTAAACCCTGGAGCTCTGGTGGAACAGTGATTATGCATTCGACTGTGAATTGCAAGGTCGGCAGTTCAAAACCACCAGGTGCTCCACAGGAGGAAGAAGAGGCAAGGTAGAGCTACAGTTGAAAGAGTTCCCATAAAGAGTTAGAGTCTCTGAAACCCACAGGGCATTTGAACCCTGTCCTGACGGGTGGGTCCCTGCAGGTTGGAATGGATTCCCTGGCAGTGAGTTTGGTGTGTTGCGGTTGTTTGTTTGTTTGTTTGGTTGGTTGGTTGGTTGGTTGGTTGGTTTTGAAGGACTAAACCAGCGCCAGGCGTTAGCCCAGCCCTCCGGCCCCACACAGACTGATCTCCCACAGCTCCTCCGGCTCCTGTGCACTGTCAAAGCCAGGCCTCAGCAGCATGGGACTGCAGTGGTGGGGAGGGAAGGGGACTGGCTGTAACTGAAGAACAGAGATTTTACAAGACGCTAAGGGGACGATTAAGAGCGGCACAAGCCGCTCTGGTTGTCACAACCGACCTCAGAAGGTGTTGGCAGTGAGTCTGAAGCCGGTAAAAGAAAAGTACCAGGTCTCAAGGGATTAAAAATTTTGCCACTGGTCTACTTTCTGCAAAGGTGTATGGCCAGCTTGGTACTCTTACACACACACACACGCACACACACACACACACACACACACACACCACTCCACCTCATATCTGTCCCTTATGAACAAGATAAAGACACCAGAATGCTACCAACATCTACATGATGGCATCTAATTGATTTTAATCTTAGTTCAGCGGTGTGACCAGAGGGCTGTTGCAATTACCTCCACCATCTGGGACACAGAGTGTCTGATTAGTGGGGACGCTCCTGTTTTTCTTTCTTCCAAGCAACTCCTCCTTATTCTGGGAGGTATTGTCTCCATCAATGAGATCATCCCCCAACAGGCTCCAATAGGATGCACAGACACTGGAAGATGTCTGGGGTGGCTCAAACCAAGTTCACTGCCATTCAGTCAATGTCGACTCAGAGTGACCCCTGTGAGTTGCCTAGACTGTCACTGTCTCCCTCAGAGCTGCTGGTGCTCTTGAACCACCGACCATGCGGATCGAGTCCCAGTGTGCAGCCACTGCACGACCAGGGCTCCTGATGTGCAGGCAGAGATGGCGAAGGCTTTGGAACTAGCTGCGTCTGACCAAAATGGAGGCTGCTGGGGCCGGGGGTATAGCAGCTGCCGGCTCTCACTCTGAACTCACCTCCCATATTCGTTATGAATTTGATAAATGCCATCATGAAGAGCAATTGATTTATTAATTAGCAGATTCAGAATGTTCTTAGGACTCATTTGGGATATGGACTCATTATAATTTAAAAATGTCAGTGCAGTGCAATAGAGGACGAAAATGGCACCTCCCAGGAGCCCTGTGGGCAAAGCTCTTTCCTTTGGTGGGTGGGGTTGTTCTCCATGACCATAATGGCACCCACAGGAGGGAGCCTCATCAGGCCTAAAGAGTGAGGAAGCCAGGGAGAGTGTCGGCTAGGAAGCTGAAGATGCCAGCCTTTTCACTAGGCTGAGGTCCTTTAGGAGTGGTGCAGATTGTTAGCGCACTGAGCTGTAATTCAAAGGCTAGAGGTTCAAGCCCTCCCACCCCAGAAGCACCTTAGGAGAATATAGAAGTCTGGTCAACTTCTATAAAGTTTATAGAGCAGTCATTGAAACTGCTACGAGAACCCCAATTTACTGTTATATATATAAGGTGGTCGTGTGTCAGAGTGGGCTTGATGGGTCTGCTGGGGGCATATTTTGCTTTTTTGCGTTGGAGTGATTTATAGAATGAGGCCCAACCGTGTGTATTTTACTTACTGGCATCAAATACTAGCTGGTCCATAAACTTCTTGTGACAAAAGACTTGGTGAGGTAAGAAGGTAAAACTATAGAGGAAATTGATCGTGAACGCTAACTGTAATTGTGTGGGTTTCATGTTTTGTTTATTTGGCATTGCCCTGAAGGTAGGACCTGACAATACAGTACACTGGGATTTTATTTCATCGTTTGTGAAACACTCTGATGCTCTGTGGTAGGACTAGGTAAACACCCATCACCTACCCACAAACAAACAAACAAACCCCACTACCTTGGAATCGATTCTGATATAGAGATCCTATAGGACAGAGTAGAACTGCTCAGGCACCTTGGGTTTCTGAAACTGCCAATCTTTACGGGAGCCGATAGGCTAATCTTTCTCCCATGGAATGACGGGTGGACTCGAACTACTGACCTTGTGGTCAACAGCCCACTGTTTAACTCATTACACCACCAGGACTCCATTGTGACCGGGGAGGAGATCTGACAGTGGGATACATCGAGTTATTGTCTTCTGGGATCTTTTTATTTATTTAAACGTTGTTCATTGTGAGCTGGATGAAAATAGATAGAGCACCTTGGATTTCCATTCAACGGGTCGTCCGCATCGTCTCCTGGCATTCACTGCAATCGCCGCGATGCATGACTTAGTTCACTCCCTCCTCCTGTAGCCCTCCCTCCTTCTCCCCTCACCCCTCCTGAACTTTGTCCTTGGGCAACTGCTGCTCTTTTTGTCTCAAATCATCGGTTATTCTAAAGTGAGTGTACCTCAGTATGCAGTAATCAGCAACACGACCCAGTAGCAGTAGTGTTACTGATTCTCAGAGGTGGATGGTGTGGTTAGGGGTCCCTGAGTGGACTGCAACTCATAGCTACACTGTGTGTAACAGGACAGGACACTGCTCGGCCGTGAGCCAGCCACACCGTGTTGTGGGGTTGAAGACCATGGTTGAAACCCTCGATAGACCCTGTCTTTTCTTTTCTTTTCTTTCTTTTTTTTTTCTTTTCTTTTTTTAGACTTGTCTATCCTTTGGCTGAAAACTGAGCCAGGTTGGTGAGTTTATTTCCAGGCCTGAAGGGTGACTAAGGGCCAGAGTCTCCGGGCTTCCAGCAGTCCAGTGTGACCAGTAAGCCTGCCCCTTTTTTGGTATGGTGCGATGTGTAAATGTGAGCCCACGTAAGGAGAGAAATGTCTCGCTCACGTTGTGGGAGAGAGAGACCCCATGTGCTGCCGGCTGCATGCTGAGTTCTGCAAAGTAAATGGAAGAGGTGGTGCAGGGGAGAGAAGGCGGATTCCCTGAGTGCCATTATCAAATGGGTCCCCACAGAGCGCAGAGGAGGAACAGATGTGATGCGTCATGGGTTCAGTCTCACCTTCTCTGTGGCGGGAGAAGAAAGCAGCCAACAAAAGGAGCAGCGCTTGTTTGTCTCGTGAAAGGCTTGCTGATGGACTAGGCAGGCGGACAGCCTGGAAGCTTCCTGAAGGCCCCAGCAGGCTGGCAAAAGCATTCCAGTAATCAGATGCCTGCTTTCCCCACTAGGACTCTGAGAAGCTTAGACAGGAAAGAGTGAGGATTTGAACGATAGGCGGGGCCATGTGTAAAATCCAGCCCAAATGGGGTGACTTTGAGCACGTCCATTAATCTCCTGAAGCCTCCATTTTCTCTGCCTGTGTGTGTGTGTATGTGTGTGTGTGTAAACACTTGCCTCCTAGCTTTGCAGAAGTGATCAAGCTAGACTGTGTGTAAGGTGCTCAGTACATGCGAGTGGCCTTTTCTTAGACTCGAAAGGCAGCCTCTCATTTATTCTCTATGGCATTTTCCTTACATGTGAAACAAGGGACAGTAATCTCAACGAATGCTGATCTGCTTAAAATTTCTCTATTCAAAAGAAGGCACCGTGGCATAGATCAAGCAACGCACACACACACACACACACACACACACACACACACACACACACACATACTCCACTTAGCTCTTATTCCTTGTGGACCATACTCCAGGCCTCTAGCTTTCCTCCAAGGAGCACATCGGCCCAGTGCCTGGTATGGTGTGGACCAGGGTTGTACTCTGGGGGTTGTGACCGGAAGCCCTGTTCCTCCGGGGCGCGGGGTGGGGGGGATGCCTTGTCTGCAGGTGCGGCCGCAGCCCTAAGTGAACTCTGGACCTTTTATTGATTCCCTGTGCATCTGGCATCACTGAGATACCAGGAAAAATGGAAGGTGCTGGCCCTGCACTTGGTCCTGAACAAGTAGACATGTGTGTCAGCGCCCTTTCCCGGCAGTTGGTTGTGTCCGGCTGAAGCGGAGGGTTGCGCGTGGTTGTGGAGGGTCCTGCGGCTTACCAGTGGACACGGGCTGAGAAGATGGTGCTAAGGCAGCCTTTTCATCATGCTGGTGGGCAGCCCGTATGAAATTTAACTCCCTATCCCTGGTACCAAGCAACACCTCTCAAACAAAGCACTGCTTCTTCTCACTGCTGATAAGTGTGACTGGCGGAGGCCAGCCCCGGGATGCTCGTTTTTATCTGCTAAGTGCATAGCACTTGTAAAAAGCCAGCGGTGGCCTTGTTACCACTTGACATGACACTGGGTTGAGCTGTTTACGCTGACACACGGCTGCCCCCTTTGAGAGCTGCGGCCGGGGGTCACATTCATTAGCGTGCGTCTGCGACGAGAGGGAGGCAGCGTCTGGTGGGATTCTCTGTGTGCCCCCGTCGGAAGCAGCAGAGCGAGGAGTCTGCACGCTGCCGTGGGTGGCTCTCTCTCCTTCATCCTTGTGGGGATCACAGGAGAACGACGAGGCTTTCTACTCCGGTACAGGGTTACGGTCTTGGAAACCCACGGGGACAGCTCTACGCTGCCCTCCGAGGTCACTGTGTGAGTCTGTGTTTGTTTTCTTGTTTGGGGAGGGTTTTGGGTGGGGAGGGGGTATTTGGGAAGTCTTGTCGATTCCTTGAGACGAGGTGGCAGAAATGTGAGCGGAAGAAAGGTCTGCTCTTAGAGGTGTCCCCCGGGGATGACGAATGAGGGCGTTAGGGGTTGGTCTCCACGTGGCCAGTGTGAAGCTCAGGAGGGCCTCAGAGGAGGCGGGCCTTCCCTGCTTGGCAAGCAGTGCTGAATATGACATCCTAGCTGAGGTCTCTGCTCATCTTATCCACCCCTGCCCCACCCCGCCACCATTTATAAGAATTCCCTTGATAAGTTTCTTGACCAGAACTCCTTCATCACACTTGAAGCCACATGATCATTGGGCTCTGCTTTTATTGTCCCTTTGAATGTTTAGGGAAAAGGATGACAAGCAATTGCTGGTGCAAAAACATGCAGGGGGCAGGCGATAAAATCCTGGCATCGCTGGCTCACTGTGCCCACTCACTGTGGCCGGGAGTTGCTTCTCACCGATAGTGGGTCCAGCACACCCGGCAAGGAGAGCTGGAGCCCACCTCCGGCCCAGCATCAAAGAGTCCGTGTACAGAGCATGCCATGAGGCTCTCAGCTTGGCATGGGCTGCACCGGCTGCCAACAGTAAGCAGAGCCATCCTCTGCCCTCAGAACGGGACCTCCGTTATGTGCCCTGGATGGCGCACAGCAAAAGCTCCGCCCACCTCGACGTCTCCTTGAAGATACAGGGCGGTCTGTGCATCTTCCCGCCTTAAAGAGCACCCGTTTGGAGCATCAGCCTGCCTTTGCCCTTGGGAACTAGGTCACTTCATTTGTCAGGAATTCCCTTTGCCTCCGGCTGCTGGCGTTAGCATTCCCAGTGGGTTCTCTTGTTTGAATGGTTCTTCTGGGCCGGTGATGGTGGGAAGAATTCGGGCGCTTTCTCTGAAGCAGATGATGTGAAGTCACAGCCGTGCAGTCCCACAGCTCGGAGCAGGTTTTTAAGCGCCGTCACAACCTGCTCCATTGAAACAGACCGGTACCCGGTTTGCAAGTTCAATATCGTCCGCCTGGCCCAGAATTCATCCGTGGCTCCTCTGGAGAAAGCTGCCATCCCAGGAACAGGTTTGAGCCTGCACCTTTGTCCCCTGTATCATGTGCCCATGCGGGATTCCAAAAGCCACGGCTTGTGTGATTACAGGTCAAAGCAGTCTCCATTGAGGTCTTCTCTGGGTCCCGCCACCCCGCCAAGATTTCGGAGGCCCAGGAGAAGTGAGGTGTTCCCAGTGGCACAAGGACCTTGACACACAATGTGTCTCTTGACTTTAAGAGGCGTTGGGCCCCTTTCTATTGGCTTGAGTTCCGGTAGAGTAAGTCAACTCTGCCCCAGAGGACTGGTGGGGGATCAGAAAGGACTATGACTCCTAAATTCCACTCCTTGCCACCACCGTGGGCGGCGGCCTCTAGCGACAGCTCCTGCCCCTCGTGCCCTCCCGCCCCGGCCAGCTCCTGGTCTCCTTGCCGGTCATTTATAATCAGCAGTCGTGGCGTACAGGCCTCATTAGGAAGATGGCCATTCCTTCAGTGCTTCCGAAATAATCATTTAGGAAAAACTGCACGGCTCCTTTCCCTCGAGAGCCCATGAGTGATGAATTTATTTCAGTTTGGCTGGCTTGGCTGTCTCGCTCAGCCTTATTTCCATATTTATTTCAACAAACAATGTAGGGTGGGAACAAGAAAACACATGCTGGGTGTACACACACGCTGCGGATCCGCTCCCAAACTGGATTCCTCTTGAGGGAGGCGCAGAAGCCGTGCCAACACGGGAGCTTTCCTTACGTCCTCCCTGCTAGGGCGCCAGGACAGCGTGGCCAAGGAGGAGCTCGCGTCCCGGTAGTTCCTATTGGAGAAAGTGTGGGTACCATGCCCAGAGAGACTGAATCTCAACTCCCCATCCTGGTCACGAACAGTGCCTCAACGGTGCTTTATCCCTTGGTCCCCTTGCTTGGGGGGATCTGCTTTGGGTGACAGTCGACGCAGGTGGACTTTCTGTGATGCCGGAGAACCAGGCACCTCAGTCAGCTGCTCTTATGTGTAAGGAGCAGGTTGGGGAGGCAGAATGTTGGCGGTAGGGGATTGTGGCCCTGGGGTGGGTCCATAGCTCTTCTGACCAGCAGGTTCTTGGTGGCACATGGTGTCCCTGAGTCAGACTTGCCCACCTGACTTTCGGCTGCACTCAGGAAAGAAATCCCTGCTTTACTTATATTTCTGCTTCAGCCTCCACACTTCACGCCTACCTCAGTTTTTTAGAGTGTGATAGTTATATAATCTGTTGTCAATTGGAGACTTACAAGTGAAGGGGTGGAGTTTAGCCTGTCAAGCAGGTCGCTTCTTGATAACCTCATTTGGAGCCGCTAAGGAGATAAATAGCTTGCTGGAGGCAAAAGACAGACTCGCTCCCTGCGAGCGTTTCTGACGAGAAGCCACATGAAGCTACCCTGATGCAGCCAGAGTTCTGGGAGCTGGAGGAGCCACGTGGAGACCCTGTCATCGCTGAGATGCTTACAGTGTCACTGGATCCACACGAGTTCCCACCCATTGGTTTATGATCTTCCTTCATTTGGTGTTGTTTCATGAGTCTGAAAAGGACTTTATAGATTGGTATCGGACATATGGGTTAATATCAGACTGAGGGACTTGATCTGGACTGGGCTGGGACGTTTTCTCAATATTCAATTGCTCTTGTACATAAAAACTCTTTCTCATACACCTATGAGTGTCTCAGGATTTGTTTCTCTAGTCTACCCAGACTCACACATGGGGTGAATGTTTTCAAACCACTTGAGCAGAGACGCCGAAGAAAAGACCTTGACTATCTCTTTAGAATGATGTCGGACACTGAGGGACAACCTCCAGGCTGGTCACTTCCCCATCGATAAGCTCCCGCACTGCACTCTGGGGCGGGGCTGGGGGCTTGGGGAGAAGGGCAGAAGCGCATCACCGCTTGATTTTATGGGGACGCTTTGATTTTAGGGGAAATGAATGGGCGTTCAGTGAGGAGCAGGAGCAGGAGGATGTTGGAGATTGTCTTGTTCTCGGGTGGAAGGAACTGGAGTGTGTAGAAAAGACACTTGTCGAGAACATAACACCACTTTACCGGTTGGGATTGAGGAACATACTCATTTCCCAAGAGAATGGGTTGAAAGCCGATGAGTAAAAAGAACCCAAAATAAAAATGTTTGATTCTGGGCCTTGAACAGAGACACTTACAGAAGTTCCTACTTTTTTTCCCCCAGAAATACATTTTACTAATCTTAGAATTCTTTTTATCCTAAGAAAGACCATTTGCCGCCCCGCCCCCCACCCAGTGAATCCAATGGACAAAAGCAAGGGTGTTCGAAGTGAAGAAGATGAATCAAACACTACCTCAGGCAGGCCTGGGAACATCTTGCCCAGGGGCCATGCAAGGCTCTTGAAAGCACGACTAGCAGCTAGCATCAAGCACCTCACCAGAGAGAAGCAGTTCCAGCCATCGCCTGTGGCTCGGAGCCGACGAGTTGGTTCAGCCTCACCGCGCCCCTGTGTGCAGCAGAAGGAAACTGTCTGGTCCTGCACAGGCGTTCTTGTGTTTGAGCCTGTTGCAGCCACTGTGCCACTCCATGTTGTTGAAAGCCTTCCTCTTGTTCACTGTCCCTCCACTGGACCAAGCACGACGGCCATCTCCAGAGACTGGTCTCTCCTGATAACGCTTCCAGAGTATATCACATTAGGGGTGAGTTATTTAGATGGTTGACCAGTATGGCCCACAAATCATGTTATAAACATCCCCCACCCCGTTTAGACTAATGCATAGTAACCTCCCCCAAACTAGATCCTCAGATGACCCTGGAAGGAACAGACTAGGGCAACACCAGTCAAGTTGAGAAATGCTCATGAAATGCAGTCTTTGCTTAGGAAAAAAAAAGTTCAAAATCTCCCGCCTGGTTGAAATTAATAGTAGATTTGCATGCATGCTAATAGCACTATTAAGAGTCGCCTTGGGACAAATGAAGAGCTCCTTTATTAAACGAGGAAAACTTGTCAGCTTCCTCTTGCAGGGCTGCCTTGAGCTACGTTGCTTTCTCCTGGTTCATGACCGAAAAGAAGTGGCCGCCCCGGAGCCGTCCAAATGTTTCAAGGCCCCAACTGCTAACCAAATAGTGGGCAGTTCAAACACACCCAGAAGCCCCTGGAAAGTCAACCCTAGTGAACGTCTTCCCAAAGGTCGTTGCCTTGAAAGGTCACAGCCTCCTGTGTACCCGGAGGCTGCCAGGAATCAGAATTATTTTCAAACACTTTTATTTGCCGATGCACACATCCTCCTATTCAATAGTTCGGTCAGATCAAGAAGACTTGTACAATCATTTCCACAGTCGGTTTTAGAACATTTTCTTCTTCCTTTGCTCCTTGTTAATAGCTCCTCATTTCCCCCCAACCTCCCCCGCCAGACTCCCAAGAAAACATTAATCCCATTACTGTCTTTATAGATTTACCTATCGTGGATTTCATGTTCAGGAAAAAAACATACAAAAAAAACAACAAGAACAAAATCAACTACGATAACAGAAAAACCTTAATCAAAAAGAAAGTAGAAAATATTAAAGGCTAGAACAAATTTACAATGGGTCAAAAGGGAGAACAAATGATAAGATGTTAAATTTGAGCACTTTCCAATGCATTCTGCGTGAGGAGCAAGGCTGTTTACAGCCCGGCTCGATGGTCAGAGGGGAATGCATCAGAGTTGTGTGCAGCATTAAGCAACACTAGGAAAATGTATCACAAGCCCGATCGTTGGCAAATCTAGGCTGTGCCCTCTTTGGAGTATCATCTAAACATGGGCCGATCCCTCCAACAGAGCATCCTCCCATCTCATCGAATGCAAATGAGAGAGCTGCTCATTCCTTATGAAAGTGCCTTCTCTTGCGCTCCCTGAGAAATGGCAACTGTGCTCCTGAGGGTAAAGCGGTTGTGCTAAGGACAGGGTTGGGGTTAGCAACTTAATTCCGCTAACGTTCTGTAAACAGTTCAGGCTTGCGTGGCGAGAGCATAACAGCATTGTTTTAAAAGTGAGAGGAATGATCTAGTCCACCAGGAATAAAGCTAGGCCACAGATCTCCCGAATTCCACGGCCTTTGGAGAAATGTATACGTGCCAGGAAGCTAGGAAGGGTCCCCGATCACACCATTGAAGGAGGACTCACCACCCTGCCAAAGTCCTGGAGACTTGCTTGCTGGGAACTACGGCGCCCCATTTTGAACTGGTAACCTGACATGGCATTGAAAAAAGATGATCGCCACGGTTGAATTCAATCAGAAACAGTTCTAACGGCCCTCAGAGGGCATGTCCTGTCACTGGCCTAACTCCCGACCTTGGAAGCTTAGACTGCCTAGATCTATGATTTTTTTTTTTGTATTGATGCATTTCTCCCAACTTCCCTTGTGAGCTTTTTTCCTTTGCTGATGAGTTGGTGAAGCAGAGCCATTGATTGAGGGGCTGAAATGGTGGTGCTAGTCTGGTTGTAGAAAACACCTTCCTGGGCCTGTGTGTATCTGCCCTCTGGGTTTGTGTATCATTTTGGTGTGCTTTTGTAGTTTATCTGTAGAAGCTGCTACAGAAGATAAGGAAACAGTGAGAGGTGATGTCCTCCTACTGGCCCTCTAGCTCCAAAGAGTGAAGAGCCCCAGGACCCTACCCCTTCACTAGCCTCCCTGCTAAGGTGTTATGGACTCTGTTCTCCTCTGAGGAGCCCGTTAACGTCTCCTGGCATGCCAGGGCCCCTTATCTTCAAGAGCAAGTATCAGAACCACCCCGTGAATACCAGCTCTTGTGCCATCCTCACACTTGTTCTTAGCTTTGAACCCATCCATGAAGCCACTGTGTCAACCCATATTCCTGGAGTTCATCTTGTAATCCTTGCATTTAAATGCGTTTCTTTTGAGCCACAATAAACCCCTTCATCAAGATAATATTTGGCTCTTCTGTCCCTGCCTGAAGGAAATGAAGAGGCTATTTGGAAAAGCAGTATTAAATCTGGGGGAGAGGCAGCAGAATGTGATGGGCAAGGGGAGGGAACCTCGCAATTCAACGAAGCAAGGTTGGTTTGAAGCCAAACTGCTGGTACGTCACAATTACTTAATCTCAATGACTTCAAATTCGTCAGTAAAACGAGGGGACTCATTTTAGCCTTAAAATTGTTATTCCCACGTGGACTATGTATGATGGTCTTGGACATCTGCATGGTACCTCTCAGTACTGCCTGGGCTCAGTTTCAGGCGAGGCAGTCTCTTGGTTTATAGAAAGGCATAGATTCAATACTCATGAAGAAGTACGAGAAGGAGGGACCCTTTTATTCCTGAGCAGAAGAACAGCTACTTCATGTCCTACAGTAAAGGACATTTTCCTGCGGGGGGGGGGGGGGGGGGGCAAGGACCACAAGAAAACTAATTTGCACTGCACCAAGCCCAGTGCCGTTGAGTTGATTCTGCCTCGCGGCGATCTTATATTACAGAGTAGAACGGCTCCACCTCTCGAATCAAAACCCACCACCACCCAAACCCCGAAGCCAACTCTGCCATCGAGCTGATTCTGGCTCATAGCAGTCCTATAGGACAGGGCAGAAGTGCCCCAGTGCGTTTCCAGGATTGTCTCTCTTTGGGGGAGCAGAAAGTTTAATAATTCTTTGGCTGACCCGCTGGGAGTGTCGAACTGCTGATCTTGAGGTTAACAGGGCAACTTGTAACCACTATGCTCTTAAATCAATCTTGTGCTGTTAGGTGCTGTCCATCTTAGGACACTTCAAATGATAAATGAAAGCTTAACTTACATGACTTTAGCCATTCCACAAAGAGCCCTGGTGGCGTAATGGATTATGAGTTGTATTGCAAACTGCAAAGTCAATAGTTCGAACCCACCAGCTGCTTTATGGGAGAAAGATGAGGCTTTCTGCTTCTGTAAAGATTTACAGCTTGGGGAACCCAAAGGAATAGTTCTATTGTGCCCAATAAGGATGCTAGGAGTCAAAATGACCCCATGGAAATGAGTTTAGGGTTGTTGTTGTTTTGGTTTTTTTGGCTGGTGGTGTTTAGCCATTCAGCAGAACCTTGCCAGTGCTGCCAGGTAAGTGCTGGACTGCTGATTTCAAAGCTACCAGCTGCTCTGAGAGAGAAAGTGGAGGTGGTTTGCTCCTGGAAAGATTGCCAGCCTCAGAAACCCTATATGGGGTCACTGTGTGCCGGATGTGATGGACAATGGGTGGGGTTAGCCAGGTGTCCTGGATCGTATGCGAGGAATCGCCCGTATCTATGCAACCAAGTCTACCCGTGTGCACTGCGGCACGTGGGGCAGTCTCCGCGCCATGCGCCCTTGATCTCTGCTGTTCACTGCTGTTATATCCAAACTGGCCACGTCTCACTAGGCAAACCCCTCATCCAGAGAAAGTGTTCTCTGCTCTCATTGCCATCTCTCCAGCCCCAGGATTTCCTTCAGAACGCTGCTTCTTCCCCAGCCACCTGGGGGTGGGCTGGGAGGCGGGACAGGAGCGGAAGCCCCAGACTTCTAGAGGATGATGTGTCCCTTGTGAACGGAATGCAGTAGAATTGGGAACTATTTCCACCTCTGTCTAGCCCTACTGAACACTCCGACCCTCTTGGGGAATAAAGTTGATTTGATCTCTGTAGGCAGGCAATACAGAGTTGTTAAAATGGCTGTGACTCGAAATCAGTCAAATTCCTTGAACAATTGTGCACTGTATTCCACACTTCCTGTGTTCGCCCTCCCACCACCATTGTCTCCCATGTAGCTAGTGTCCTGAGCAGGAGGCCACCAGGGAGGTGGGAGGGGGAGGGGGGCATGGAGAGCCCTGTTGCAGAGCTGAGAGGGTGTGTTACGAAGTCTCAACCCGCCTCTGCCTCCACCTGCAGAATCAGAATGCAGGTAACAGCAGCCCACGGATTGCGGTGCATTTTTAAGTTGATTAAGCAACTATTGAGGCACCGCCTGACCCCAGGGAATCCCACCACACAGAGGGTGGTAAGATTCCAGATGCCCTGGCAGAATTCTTGCCTTCCTTGCAGAAGCCCAAGGTCCAGGTCACAGGCAATATACCACTACCTGCCTCTCGGTGGTGGTTTGCATTTAGCGATGGCGCTGAACCAATGTAAGCAGTTTGCAGAGGAAGAGAGACTAGGAAGAGAGGCCTGGCTATCTAAGTCAGACAGCCAGGTGAAAAACTCTGTGGGTCACAATTTTCTGGTCCCCAATGAATCCTGGGACCGGACTCGGTAGCATTTCATTCCGTTGTGAATGAGGTCACCATGACTCATAGGCTGACCTTTGTGGGGCAACCTGTGTTCCCAGGAGCGGGAAAGACTGTCCGGTGGAGGCAGAGGATGCAGGACAGCCCTCTTCTCCAGAGAACTGCCAGGTCTTTCAAGCAGGCAGATGTGATCCATAGCCCCAAGTATTGTTTCAAGAGGAAGAATGATAGATGTTTAACCGCACTAACCCCCAAACCAAACCTACTGCCACCCGGTCCATTCTGACTCACAGCGACCCTACAGGACTGAGGGGAACTGCCCCTGTGGGGTCTGAGGCTGGAGCTGTTTACGGGAGTAGAAAGCCTCATCTCTCTACCACCCCTTAATATCATCAGTTGTGATTAATCTCACAGACTCCAACAGCCCACGGTCACCGAGTTGATTCCACTCCGGGTCACCCAGTTCACGTGTATAAATCTTCAGAGAAAAAGCTGTCGTGCAGGAATGAAAATGTTTCCTTTTAAAACCTATAGTGAGTTGAAGTCTAATTTCAACCTGTTCTGTGCTTTCCATTTCTATTTCTCTTGTACCTGTCACCATGTTACAGAAGTGATTTTTGGACTTGGGTTTAGGATTGTTTTCATGTCAACCGAAAGATGAAGGAGCATCTCCCTCCCTCCCTCCCTCCCTCCCTCCCAACCTACTTTACTTCCCACCTTTTTATTCCTAAACTGCCATTCCCGATTTTCCCTCTTCTCACAAATCCTTCCTGTAGGTTTTCCTCTAGAAGTGCCACCTCCCCGCCCCCACCACCCACAATCCATCAAAGGCTCTGCTGTCTAAGACAGGCTGGCCTTATGAGAATGGATCCAGCTATTTACTTTTCTGAAAAGCTAGCATGGCGAGAACTCCTCCTGCCTCACGCCTTCCCGGCACCGCATCAGTAACCACACCCTGGTTCTGACCAGCTGCCTTTTCCACCAGCCCCTGGAGACTGCAGCCAGGGGCTCGCAGTCGGTTAAAACCCAAGATGCGGATGATGGAGACCCGCGAGCCACCAGCCCTCGCTGGAAACGCAACAGCTGTTACGACCGACCAGTGCATTTCATCTCCAATGTGGGGCCTGTCCACCCCAGTGGAGACGCTCCATTTCTCATCCTGCTGCTTCCACCAAGACCGTGATCCGGCGGGCCGGGAAGCCTTCCTTCTGGGGCTTTCTCCTGTCCTTTCTCTTTCCCCTTCACCGCACCCCTTCCCACCCACCCTGGCCTCCACGCCTCTGTCTCCCACTCCCCAAATCGAACATGTACAGATTTTACGGTTCACTGGAGAGTAAGTGGCTGTCATTTCACAGACGGGCCGGGATATAATTAGCCACAATGCACTGGAGTAATGGGACAGATGTCCCTTTGTAAACCGAGTTTGCTGCCGAGCACTGTGTGTGTGTGTGTGTGTGTGTGTGTGTGTGTGTGTGTGTGACCTACCGACTGCTCTGGGCGATTCCACACGCTCCCCTCCCCCTCCTGTCGGCTCTTCCTGCGTCCCGAGCCAGAGGCCGGGGCGCACCCAGCGTGTTTGTGTTGACTGCTAGTGTTTGTCCTCTGCTTCCCCTGGCTCATTTCGGCTGATGAAAGGCTGCTGGTGACAGGGCGACGCAGAGTGAGTGAGCTGCACCTACGTTTATTGATGTAGTCATTCACAACAGAAAAGGTGGTAGCCCTCTTAGGAGATAATTGGCGGTTTCTAGTTGCACTTATTACCGGATGATAATGCACCAGCCAAATCAGAAATTACTGTTAGGCTCTCTGGCCTGTTGTTGTTTTTCTGAGCTATAAAGGGGATGTGCCTCTCCCTCCCCCTCCCCATACACACACACCCCTCCTTCTCCCCACCCCAACAAGTGATTATTTACATTTTACGAGCGCCCAGACTGACCAAGCTAGGGTGAGACCCCCACAAACCTCAGATGCTTCCACTTGCTCCTCAGTATCCTGCAAGGTGGTTTATTGGTATCAACATGTGGAAGACTGCTGGTCCACCGTTTTCATATCCTTCTAAGTAGCTTTTGTACAGTTTTACTTTTGAGGTTGAGAGCTCAAGAAGAGGATCACAGATGGAATGCCTGCCGGTTCATACCAGAGAAAAGGGTGGGAAATTCCAGGTCCTTCTGAAGGCGGTAAGAAGGAGAATGAATTAAGGTTCATCAGGAGCCCTGGTGGCGTGGTGGTTACACACGCTGGTCTGCGATCCGCAAGGTCGGCAGCTGGGAATCGCCAGCAGCTCCGTGGGGGAAAGACTGGGCTTTCGGCTCCTAGAAACAGCTGTAATTCTTGGAAGCCCACAGGTTTCTATGTAGGTGTATAAGTTGATACCTTTATAAGGTAAGAAATATTCTTCCTGTTCTCACTTAGGCACTGCAATCAGAAAGGCCACTTTCTCTTGGTCAGGAATAGGAGGGGAAAAAGTTTTGCTATTCCACCTAGTTTTATCAATAAAAAGGCCACATGTGTTTGTGAGATGGGGAAACGGACTACAGTGAGAAAGGATTCGCAATCTAAAGGCTCCATCTAACTCTTTGTTGGGAGACTTGGTGTCAACGAATCTGAAAATGTTTGGTTAATTCAGATTGTTGTTTTTGTTTTTTTTAATAATTCTGAGAGTTTTAGACATAGATTCCTTTTCCCAAGATGTAGCTCGCTTTTTCCCGAAGAATAAAGGCCGTCATTGGAGCTCTTAAACATCATTCAAAACAACAGCCCGAAGTTAATTTTTACTCTGAGGAGTTTATCATAAATAAGAGGTGGAAATAGATCTCGGGTGTATGAAAATGATACTTACCCGGTTTTAGCAAGAAGTAATTGGACACCTCCTCCCCATGACCTCATCGATGTCCCTGGGTGATGAAAGTCGAAACCGCCCCCACTCGCTGAGCGACTTTGTTATAATGATTGTGTCCTTCGCACAAATTTGGAAAAGAAAACGGCTCATCTCCCTGTGCCAATCTCCACGTAAGCCTAGCAGCCAGAATGCTGTGGACGGGATATGCTCAAGGAAGTCCATCAATACTGCTTTTGTCACTCAAAGAAATCCTTTGTGTCCTCAAAGTACATTGTACCATTGTTGGCCATTAACGATTTCTGAGGGATTTTTGCCTCAGAATGAATAGCAAATCGTGACGGTCCATCCGCCCAGTTTCATAAGAGGTTGGCCATTCCTGGAGAAGGACATTGTGCTTGCTAAAGTGGAGGGGTGGTGGAAAAAGGTGGAAAACGAGATGGACCGACACAAGGAGCTACCTTAGTGGAAGCAAGCCCAGGAACCCTCGTGAGGGTGGCCCGGGGCTTTGCTCTGTTGCATGTAGGGCCACTGCCAGTCGGAACTGACTCCGTGATACCCAGCCACAACCTCAGAGGTCAGAGGTGGTCTGTGAGGTCAGCTCGCCTGCCTCCTCCTCGAGGAGAGAGGGGTGAAGATGGATCATGTCGTAGGGTTTGTGTTGTTGTCTGTTTTGCATCTTTCGAAAAAGCCTGCACGGCGCTCAAAGCTAGTTGGTGATCCCTTACCATCAAGGAGCTTTCCGGAGAGATGTAAACTGTGTGGAATCACTGACTATTTGGAAATGGCAAGTATCTGATGCCGCCAGGCTGTCCAGGCATTTCACCGAATCTTTGGGGAGAAAGGACTTTCAAGGTCATCTAGCTCAACCTCTTGTCCAGAGCAGGAGTCTCCTCCAAGACCTCCTTGTCAGGGTGACTTTCAGACCCGTGCTTGTCATCTCTTTATATTGGGGACATGGCGCCCTTGGAAAGCTCTTCTCCCATATAGCCTCCACCTGTTCCTATGTGTTGACTCAGAGAAGCCACTGCCTTTTCCGTGAGCAACCTCAGAGGACCGATTACAGCGTTCATCTGTCTCCATCTTCTTTCTCTGACCTGGAACATCCCCGTTCCTTCCCTGGTTCCTTAGATTCACGCAATTAGCGGAATCTTTGCCACAAAGGTTGTTCTCCTTCTGACAAGATCGTAGCAACTGATAGCTTTTTATTTTCCAGTGAGGCTTCCAGTTGTATATATATATGAATCCAAATATGATTTGGCTTACGCACAGCACAATAAAACTGACCACAACTTGCCAGCAGCCTAAAGGTGCGTGCGTCAATTAAAAACCTCAAGTCTTTTAACGTAAAGTGCCCTTAGACAAATTTTCTGAGGCTGGTACACAAGCAGTTAGCTTTTGTGAACCCCTGTGTTCCGGTAGGAATACTTACCTTTCCTGTAAGATCTTTTTTCCCCCTCTTTTAATTGTCGTTCTTCCTGTTTGCTCTGCCATTATTCAAGTCGTGGGTGCAAACAGAGAACAGAATTCCTTTAAAGGCTGTCAGCCACCTCACAATAGAGCCCAGACCCCTCGGTATGTCAGGCAACTATATCGTCTGCCCCCTGTCAATCTTCACTGGCCCCTCTCCTTCCCCTCCCGCATGCCTCCTCTGGGACTTAGCCCAAGCAGTTCCGCCAACACATGTTCTTCATGTCTTCAAGCAGGCCGTTTCCCTAGAAAACTTCAGCCACACTTTGACTCCGAAATAGCTACTCATCTTTTAAGGCCCAATTCAAGAATCACCTCTTCAAAGTTTCCCCTGGCCCATTATCAGCCTATCATTTAACATGCTGTATTTAACTGCTGGCGCATTTGTTTGGTCTCCCTACTAGATTGTCAACTCCTTGGCAGTTGGGGTGTTGCTTGCTCCGCGGTGTCCCCCTGTCTACGACCATGTCTCGTGCAAGCATGGTAGCTGCGAAATCTACTAGTACACACTCAACTTTGCACAAAGAAATCGCAAAAGGGGTTTTGTGAAATGCTTTGCTCCAGTCAAGATACCATGACCCGTTTGTGTAGGAATAGCATTAAAATGGGTCTCAGTATTCTTGTTTTTGCTGCCTATTTGAAAGCCAAGCCTAGTATCAAGGCTTTCTGACCACACTGAACATCTGCTCCATGATTATAAATCCCAACATAACATTTCCCTAAGCTAAGTGTCAGCTGCTGCTTTCCCAAATGCTAATGGACTTCCTAAGGTGACCAGATTTTAACATTGGTAAAGCGGGACACCATTGATAAACCTCACATCCTGGCGAAATAGCCACACGGCAGCTGAAAACCATACACCCTAGCTTGTTGTGCACTCTTTCCAAAACTCAGGTCTTTTTTAAAATGCTGCAGGATGTGGAAAACTTGTTCAAAATCAGGACTTCTGGTCACCTTAACTTAAGAATAACTATTAATTTATAAGGAACTCACAGAGTGAGGTGCTTATTCTCTCACCTTCTACATCCCTACTGTGTGTAAATGTGTCAGGCAAATGGCATCTCGACAGAGAGCTCAGGAACGACAAGGATGCGGCACTTGTCAATGGCCTGCTTACTTTTCCAAGAGTCGACATACCACGCTGTATTTATCATCAATTAAATTTCCCCCTATTAGTTACTCGAAGTAATTTTTGAGGCAATCACCTCGGCTCAAATTGCCATAGCAAACCACCTAATCTTACCAAACAGAATGCTTATCAGCAGTCATCGTCCTCATCAATGCTTTATTAAAGACTCATTTCTCAAACCATCTTAAATGGTGGCTCAGCGTAAGTCATTCATAACTGCATTTTAGCAGTGGGCACATTATATTTCCATTTTATAAATATATTTCATTAGTGATGAATAGTAGAGATTGAGATTACTTTAAGTCGTCTCCCCGTAGGTTGGCAAATGCTTAAGTAACAAAGATACTGAATTGGAAGGGGGGGAAATGACGCCGAGTCTATTTCTTCTTACCAAATTATTTCCTACTTGGAGCTCTGGTCCTTGGGAATTTTTCATCACATTCGCCAGTCCCACAAAGTATACTTCCAAGGGTCGGTATCGGAAGCTCGGGGTGCTGGTGGCCTAGTGGTTTCTCAGTGGGCTGCGATTCTCATGGCCAGCAGCTCCCGGGAGAAAGACTGGGCTTTCTACGCTCATCAACAGTTGCAGTCTTGCCAACCCACAGGGGGTTGCTATGAGTCAGCGTTGACTCGATGGCAGTGCGTGTGGAAAGCAGAAACCTAAACAGACTTCCGCAAAAGAATTCCTACTTGCTTGTGTCAGGCTCTCACCTGAGGCCATTTCCCAGTTTCCTTTTCAGACACCCTGAGCTGACAGTCAGTCTGTGGGTGAAAGGCAGTGCTGGGAATCCTTTTTTGTTTTGTTTTTTACAAATCCTTGACCCAGTAGATTCCTGTTCCGTTTGTGGGCACTTACTCCTGGAAGATATTTTGAATCCAGCCTCGTCCAGTGGTTCTCACTGCACTTGGAGATGCTCATGCCCGGACAGTCTTGCCTTGAGATTAAACTAACCGTGGGCCCCGCGTCAGCACGAAGCATTCCTTGTTTGTTTGTTTTTGTTTGTTTTTCATTCTGATTAAAGCTTCTGATTCGCTTTTTTTTATCCTCGGCTCCTGCCGGGGTTCTTCCATCGCTTCTGTTTGATTTCATGCATAATGAATGGTGCCTTTTTCGTCCTGATCTTCGGTGGCATCGGGATCCTTTCCATTAATTTCTGTGAACAGGGCTCTTGCTGGCTGGCTGCTTTCCAAGGGCTAGCGCCCTTGCTTCTGGTGGTCTAAGATGGTTCTGCAAGGCTTGCTAAGGTGTTTTCTGAAGAAACAAACCCTAGGCTGTATCTAGGGGTGCTTCACTAACACAGAAGAGTAGGGTCCGTGCATCCGCCGAAGGGACGGCGTCCTGGACAGCGCCAACCTGAAGCAGCTGGCTGGTGGCCTAACAGACAATTGTGTGGCTCTCATGGAGCCTCTGTGCAGGCTGCTTTCCTGCAGAAAGCTGCTCAGTGAACAGGAAGAGCGTGAGAAATATGGCAGAGACATGTGGCTTCCTCCAGGGAATGCCCACATTCCTGGTTTCATTGCTGACTTCCCTGATCCACCTATGCCTAATGTTTTATCCAGGTATCCTTTTACCGCGTCCCCCAGTTATGAGATTCAGGATCTTCTAACACTGCCCTTCCGTTCACCCTGCAGGTGGATAGTTCCCAGGTTAATAAGAAGGTCAGCAGTCCTATGAATGTAGCAGTACAGGACTTGACCCGGCTCTGAGTTCAGACTACTACAAGCAAGTAACCTTCCCAGACCCGCCTCGTGTTAACAGATGACCTCATGTGGTAGGCTGGGTACATTAGAGAAACAAAGCCACAGAAACTCATGTAGAAGAGAGAGTTTTATATAAAGGTTAAGTGCGCATCAAGAAAACAACCCAGCCCAGTGCTGCCCAAGCCCACAAGTCCAACATTAACCCATTAACCCATATGTCCGACACCAAGCCACGAAGTCCTCCTCCATCTCACAAAGCACACACAATGATGCCGACTGCAGAAGAAAAGCCAAGTCAGTGAATGTGTAAGCATCTCAGCGCTGGCAGGGGTCTCCACACAGGTACTTCAGCACCTAGGGCTGCATCATGGTAGGTCCATGTGACCTCCTCAGGGTTGTCTTCCAAGAAATGATTCTTGCCAGCTGAAGCAGGGAACTGCTAAGGCAGCTTCACCTTGGTCCGACCATCGGAAGTCAAGAGACCCGGGAACTCAAAAGGCGAGGCTCACGGAGCCATATATCCCTCCCTTCAATGAACCCCACGTGTGTTTATCGGCCAGGTTGGCACAATAAATTAACTACCTCACCTAGCTTATGCCAGCTTTCTGGAGCCCTTGTGGGGCGTTCCCCTAAAATGCCTTGGAGGAAGGACTGGACTGGAAATGCACAAGGGGAAGGCTGGGGATTGGACATGCCCAGAGCCGCTGCTGGAAAAGCCTGTTCAGTAACAAAGAAGTCAACCGCATTCTCATCTCAGATGGGCCGGGATGCCCCTGCAGTCAAGCGGTCCCTCTCTAGGCACAGGAAGCTGCCTTACTCCACACCGGACAGCCTCACTTAGCGGTGAAGATCTATGGCAGACGCCCCCGTCCGCCCGCAGGGCTCCCTGAGGAACAACTGGCAAGGGACACAAAACCATTCCCAAAGTGATAGCCCGACCCTGGGTTACAAATGAGGATTGATGTTAAGCTGAGAGACCTTAATGGCCTTATCAGGGCAATCCTTCTAGAACACCCATCTCTCCTCTCTTCCCCCTTCACATCTCATTGCTTATCTATTGTTCCTCTTTGCCATTGCTGGTTTGAAAAGCTCCGTGGTATTTGCCGGTTTTTAAACAAAACAAAACAAAATCAAACGTGCAACTTCCGCTCCCCACCCCGCCCCCCACTTTCTTCTTCCTTGAAGTCCTTGTCTATAGTCAGGTCAGTGACGTGCTGAGAGCTGTTGCTATGTTGTGTACCTCATGCTGAAAATTGCCTCTCTGTAATGCGGGAGGGGGGGTGCTCCCTAAAGGAGCTGCCTTGCATTGCTGTGTCTTGCAGCAAAGCAGGCTGCTGGCCCCAGGGATCTGTCTACTGACCCCGCCTACACCCTGCACCACCAAGTACATCGCAGAAATGTCACCCTCGCCTCCCTGATCTTCTGTGAGGTAGAGGTGAGGATCTTAGGAAACGCGAAGGGGAAGGTCACGGGAAGTTATTTCAGCCCTTTCCTCCAGTCCTCACCCTGCACTCTGCTCTGTGAAGTAGAAAATGAGGCCCTGATAAATCCTGTCCACAAAGGAATGGCATGGCGCAGCCTTTTTAACATGCAAATGTTCAGTCAGAGAAAGTAAACAGCCCTCTCTCCTCCTTCAGGGAACCGTGAGACAATCCAGCAGCCCTCAGCCCCCACCCCAACACCATTCCCTTTTCCTCTTCCCATTTTAAGATACAGAAAATCTGATTCAATCCCCCCCCCCTTTTTTAAGGGAGGGAGGGACTCGAGTTGAATTGCTCTTAAACCAATGTCTTCTACCCCAACTTCCTCCTGTCTAGATGGGCTTCATTAATTTGATAAGCAGACACCAAAAGCGAGGGGTAGCGGGTGGGCAGAGGGGGAGGGGACCTGCAGGAGGGGCTGCCTAGGGGCTGCCCTGAGGTTTTCGAAAATGAACAGCTAATGATGTTGAAGACATACTTTTTCAGACTTCCTGGTCCCTCCGGAAAACCAGGGTCCTTTCTCACTTATTCTGATTGTACTTGGAGGTCTGGGCAGAATGGCGGGGGTGGGGGTGGGGTGGGGGTGCGCGCTGGATGGGGGCGGGTTAAGGAGACAGATGCGTCTCCGAGGAGACTAACAGCACTGTCAGTCCCACAGGAGCGGGGGCTCTTTTGTTAACAGGGTGTCTGATACTGTCGGGTGAAGAGTAGGAACCTAATGGGGGGAATAGATTAATTTGCTAGGTCATTTATTGAACACTCTTGCCTGATACTTACAAACTAGTGAAATTAGTGCAAATTGGCAATATGAATATTTTGGTCAACATCTGCGACCCTTGAATTCAAACCGAGCAGGATGCAAAGCTCTGGGCTTTGGACATCTCGGAGGCACTAATCACTGCTAGCCTTCCCAGCTCCTCTCCTGATGGAAGCCGGCTATGCGGAAGGCCGCCGTGGGTAGACTGCCCAAGATGGTCCCGGTATATGCCAGGTATCGTGCTTTAGGGGAAAGAATTATATACTCCCCCTGATTATACCTCTCAACGCCTGGGAGAAGCTGAGCACTTCTTAGCTTTGGTACGACTGTGTTTTCATTCTCTGTTCACAAATGTATACTGGAAACAAATGAACAAGGCATGCTGACGCCAGAGCTGCATTTGAACTAGGATCACCACCGATTCTGGTCAGTGACAATATAAGCAATTTGCAAAAACCCTTAATGATCCATAAATCACAGATCAGAATCATCCCCTGGCTTGTTGAGTTCTGAGTCAACCTGATTATCCAAGGCCATGGAATGGATTCCACTCCCAGGCATTCGAGGCTGTCAATCTTGGTGGGCGGAGACAGCCTCTGGATGGCCGGTGGGTTTAAACCAGGGAGCTTGCAGTTAGCCGCTTTCCGCCTAACCCATAGCGCCACCAGGAACCACTGTCTCCTCCACATTTCTACTTTGGCAAATATTTCACTTCCTCCCAAATTTTACCCATGGCAGGGACGGTTTGGCAGTGTTGGAACCAACCATTTGGTGGACACCAGAAACAGCGTTGAGCCTGATTCTTTCAGAGAGAAACAGGTCTTGGCCTGGAGACTACATAAATTGCTGAACTGGGATCTAAATTTCAAATGATTCATAAACAAACACTGGACAGCACTTAACAGCAGTCTGTTGTCCAGTAGCCACTGTTTGGATGTTTAAAATAAGAGACAGAAACCCCATCTCTCTCTCACTCTCTCTCTCTGCCCTCTTGGGGTTGATATTCTAGCAGACAGTAAGCATAATCCGTTGGTGTCAGTGCTACGGAAGGGGCAGGGGTGGTTCTCTGGTAGAATTCATGCCCTTCACGCAGGTGACCCAGGTGGAGGTTTGTGTGCTGCTCTGCTTCCCAGCGAGTTTCAGTGGTACTTCCAGATTAAGAGAGACTAGGAAGAAAGTCCGGGTTTCCTGCCTCTGAAAATCGGCCATTGAAAATCCTGTGCAGCGCAAGGTTCCCATCCTGGTTGTCACTGCGCTTCCAAGAACGGGGCCTAACTTGAGAGCGATTAGCAACAACAATAAGTGCTATGGGAAAAAGCAAAAGTTCAACGCATGAGGAGCCTGAACTGGGGGTCCAGCACCTTTAAATACCAACCCTTTACTGCCTTCCGTGCAGGGCAGAGCACCCCACACAAGCATCAAGGATAGGGGAAGCCGAGCTAATATACAGCTGCTATTGTTTCCCCAGCAGCTCAGTGTGTGTGTGTGTGTGTGTGTGTGTGTGTGTGTGTGTGTATCACTGTGCAGGCTCTGAGTGTGGACGAGATGGTGGTTGCTTGGGAGGGGGGATAGCATCTACAGCCCTTGTTCGGTTGTAGAACCCTCGCAAGATTCCTGGCCTCCTTTCCTGCCCTTGCCAGTGGTTCTTTGGACAACACGGCATGAAGCATCATGTCCTGACAAAGATCATTTTCATAAACCTGCCAAACCCAATGCAACCGGGTCCATTCCAATTCATAGCAACTCTACACAACAGAGCAGGACTGCCTGCCATATGATTGGGTCTTCATGGCATAGTGGTTAAGCATTGAGCTGCTAAACCCAAGGTCAGTGGTTCAAGACCACCAGAAACTCTTTGGGAAAAAGACAAGACTTCCTACTCTAGTAAAGAGTTCTAGTCTTGGAAACCCACAGGGGCAGTTCTCCCTGACCCATAGGGTTGCTATGAGTTGGGATTGACTCAATCGCAGTGAGTTTGAGAGTTTTTGGAATCTTTACAGAAACAGCCTGACTCTGCTTCCTCATGGAGAAGCTGCAGGGTTCGAAACAACAACCTTTCTGTTAGCAACTGAGCATTCATTTAACCACCTCCCGGGCTCTTCCATAGACCCACAATGTCCCAGTGCCAGCATGTGACCAACACTCTTCTAAGGAAGCTAAACCAGCATTGGGGTGCCTAACTCCCAAAGTCATTGCAAAGACAAAGCTGCACATTTCCCAAGCTCTCCCTGTATTTGCCCCCTTTGATTTCTTTAAAACTTTCTCTCACCAGCTCAGTTCCCAGTTAAAGAGGAGCAGGAGGGTAGGCCAACATCCTTCTGGAAACTAGTTCAACTTTCCCTTTTCTTACAATAATACATGGAGCTGGGGTTATAGTCTGATACCAGCTGTTATTTCTGATGTCTGTTTGGTGTTCCCTCCAAAGCACACTCTTTCAAAGAAAAGCCAACACTGACATGTTGTCTAACAGGTACTTCCTTGCTAAGATCTTGAAACAAGTTGGCTGTGTTTCCCAAAAAAACCCACCCTTTTTCTTTATCAGAAATAAGGTGTCGCTTTGCGCTGCTGACAGGGAGCCCTGTGGCTGTGGATGTCTTGTAGCACTCCTGTGGATCAAGGAGACGTTTCGCCTCCATACTGTGGGAGAAGGAGCGAGGAGGAGGTGGGGGAGCATGAGTGCTGAGCACAGCACACTGAAATCGAAAGTCCACACTCACCAAATCCAATCTCTACGAGGAGCCAGAACAGCGAGCACTGGGCAGGTTCTTCCATAGATGGGAAAGCAGCTCTCACCCTATGTGTCCTAGGAAGGCTCAGCGTCATATAGAAAGTAATAAAAATATAAGGATTCAGAGTAAACTGAAGAAAAGAAAGTCTTCCGATTTGGAAAGGAGTCCATTAGAAGAGAACTCTGAGTCAAGGACTGGTCTTTTCTTAAAGACGACTGAAGTATACCTATACAGATTACAGCTAGCATTGCAAAGAATGGAAATCCTGGGACACTGCATTCAGGAGCCAGAACATAGACCAAGAGGCAGTGGTTGGGTCAGAACACGGAGATGCTGAGTGGTGTCAAAGGCCAGGGGAGTGTCAGCGCTGTATGCTCTGTTCGTAGTTGTTCAGTTTGTGTGGGGAGAAAGGATTCCGAGAAGCTGGATTAGATGAAGAAGAAAGGAGCAGGAGGATTGGAGGATGGCTCCCTCACGACCTTGGATGGGCTGTGGACACAGCCTTGCTTGGCGTAAGTAAGAGAATCCGTGTGGATACAAAGACCACAGAAATGCTCACGCCTGGTAAAATGGAGAAAAGATTGAAGCCGTCAGAGTTTTATTTTACTTAGATCCCAAACCAACACCCAGAGAAACAAACTCGAGAAATCAGCTGACAGGACGCATTGGACAAATCTACATACAGCCTCTAGAAAGTGCTAAAGAGCCAAGAGGCCGCTTCGAAGACTATGGAGCACCAGGCCCACGCCATGGCATTTCCCTCTCTTCATGGGCATGTGAGAACTGGGCAGTGAACCCAGAAGATCGATGCCCTGGCATTGCAGTGTTGGTGAAGAATAATGGCCAGGTCTTGGGCTGCCGGAGGAGCAAAGCCTTATCACTTCTCGTTCACGTAGGAGAAGCCACGCTCAGGTGCCATATTTTGCCATTGCCAGCTTTCCTCCACCAAGCAGAGGCCGGGCATTTTCACCGGCACTCCTATGAAGCAGAACGGAAGGGTCTGCACCTAGTAGGCCCTCGGGAAGACCCCTGAGTGGGTCTCGGCTTGGCCCCGGTGAAGCAGGGAAGCCGGTGCAGCGCCATCATGGACGCCGACGGGAGAAAGGGGAGGACGATGGGGCTCCTGCGTGAGCAGTCGGACCTCTGTGACCCCCATCTGTCCCACCTCCCGCACACCCTCCCCCACGGCTGCCATGGCGACAAGTCTGGAATCACAGTCAGCCTCACACCCCAGAGAACACAAGGCTCCGCTTGAGCAGTGGGCAGGCCCCCATCCCCCACAATCAGGGGCTGCTCACAAAAGAACTTGCTGCACCCAAGGGTCAGCGCGCTGCTGCTCCTTGGTTTGGGCGCACCGTACCCCTGGCCACCCTTCACTTGGTGGCGTTTGAACTCTCCGCACAGGCTCTGGCTGCCCTTCTAACGGTTGGGGCGTGCTGCGCGCGCGGGGTGGTGGCCAGCAGCCTCCCCTCTGCTGAGCCCCACGGAGCAGAGCGCGCCCGCCTCTTTCTTCTTTGTGTTTCGTGTCATTGTCGTGGGCTCACCAGGCCCTGGCTGTTGGAGCTCCGCTAAATTAGTAACAATGCAATCAACATCTCTATTTTTAATCTTTGGCTCCCGACGCCCCTCCCTTCCCCTCCTGACTGACTCACTGTGTCTAGGTCTCTGAGCCCCGCTCAGCAGACTCCATGTAAGAAGGATGTTGGGGCTGGGGCGAATGTGGCACAGCTGTGAGGGTGCCAAGGTTACCGGTATCATTGATGATGCTCCTCGTCATCCTGATGGTCGCCCTGGTACAGCTGGAGCTGCAGTTTAATCTCCTGGGGCCCAAGATGGATTGTAGGCAAAGAAGGGAGTCCTCCATTTGATTTCTGAAACCCGATCTTCAGAGAAAACTTTGGTTTTGAGCTGAAACTTTTCATGGAGACCTGAGCAGTTCCTAAACACATACTCAGCGCAATTGCCTTGTTTTTTTAAAAAAAATACACCACTAGGCAGAATATTTTTTTCTGCCTGGATCTTTGCATGATGACAATTATATACATTTTTTAATTTAATCATTTTATTGGGGGCTCATACAATGCTTATCACAATCCATGCATCCATCCATTGTGTCAATAACATATGCACATTTGTTGCCATCATCATTCTCAAAACATTTGCCTTCCACTTGAGCCCTTAATATCTGCTGCTCATTTCCCCCCACCCAACCCCCACTCACCCTATCTCTGAACCCTTCATCATTCATAAATTATTATTATTTTGTCATATATTACACTGTCCGATGTCTAAAAAAACCTTATCTTTCTCCCTCGGAGTGGCTGGTGGTTTCAAACTGTTGATCTTGCAGTTAGCAACCATTTGGCAACCACGCCACAACCAAGGCTCCTGATAATGATGTTAATTTTATAGTGTACAGCTATTGATAAGGGCCCCTACCAAAGCCAACTGCCATCAAGTCAGTTAGGATCACTGAGAGAGTAAATTTGTTTGTTTGATTATTTTTAATCATTTTATTAGGGGCTCATTCATACATCACATAAAGCACATTTGTACATTCATTGCCCTCATCATTCTCAAGACATTTGCTCTCCACCTAAGCCCCTGGCATCAGCTCCTCACTTTTCCCCTTCCCTTCCTGCTCCCCCCTCCCTTATGAACCCCAGATAATTTATAAATTATAATTTTAAAATATCTTTCCCTGTAGGATGTCTCCCTTCACCTACTTTCCTGTTGTCGGTCCCCCAGGGAGGAGGTTACATGTAGATCCTTGGAATCAGTTCCCCCTTTCCAACCTACCCTTCCTCCACCCTCCCAGTATCGCCACTCACACCACTGGTCCTGAAAGGATCATCTGCCCTGGATTCCCTGTGTTTCCAGTTCCTATCTGTACCAGTGTACATCCTCTGGTCTAGCCAGATTTGTAGGGTAGAATTGAGATCATGATAGTGGGGGTTGGGGGAAGCATAGGAACCAGAGGAAAGTTGTATATTTCATCATTGCTCAATCGTACCCTGACTGGCTCATCTCCTCCCCGAAACCATTGGGTCTCCACTCCGCACTACCCCCCTAATTCACAATGATATGATTTTTTGTTCTGATGATGCCTGATCCCTGATCCCTTCGACACCTCATGATCGCACAGGCTGGTGTGCTTCTTCTATGTGGGCTTTGTTGCTTCTGAGCTAGATGGTCACTTGTTTACTTTCAAGCCTTTAAGACCCCAGGCGCTATATCTTTTGATAGCCGGGCACCATCAGCTTTCTTCGTCACATTTGTTTATGCACCTATTTGTCTTCCGCAATTGTGTCGGGAAGGTGAGCATCATAGAATGCCAGTTTAATAGAACAAAGTATTCTTGCATTGAGGGAGTAATTGAGTGGAGGCCCAATGTCCTTCTGCTACCTTAATACTAAACCTATAAATATATGCACAGAGATCTATTTCCCCATCCTCATATATAAATATATTTACATATGTACACGCCTTTATTTAGACCTCTATAAATGCCCTTTGCCTCCTGGCTCTTTCCTCTATTTCCTTTGACTTTCCTCTTGTCCCACTGTCATGCTCAGTCTTCATTTGGGTTTCAGTAATTCCTCTTGGTTACATTACCCTTGATCATGCCCTACCAGGCCTCCTACACCCTCCTCACCACCGATTTGGATCACTTATTGTTCCCTTGTCCCTGGGCTTGTTAACACCACTACCTTTCCCCCCCCATCCTCTCCTCCCATGTCCCCCGGGAACAGTAGGTCTCGTTTTCTCCTCCAGATTGTTCATCCACCATATCTTATTTAGACAGATCTGCAGAGATAATAACATGCATAAAAACAAGACAGAGCAAAACAGAACAACAAGATACAAAACAACAACAAACCAATGACCAAAAAAAAAACATAAGAAAGAAAAACTTGTAGTTAGTTCAAGGACTGTTTGTTGTCCTTTAGGAGTGTTTTCCAGTCCAGTCTGTTGGGGCACCAAGCCCTGGCCCCAAAGTCCACCTTCGGCATTCCTTGGAGACCTCGCTACTCCATTCCCTTGCTGTTCTGTTGCACCCCCTTAATGTTTTGCCTCGGTGTGGTGGGATCGGATTGGGTGCAATTCCCACACTGTGTCTCCAGTGTTGTCCCCTGTAGGGCCATGGGTCAGTGAGGGATGTCGTGAGATGGTAAATCTTTATGGGAGCAGATAACCTCATCTTCCTCCCTAGGAGCAGCTGGTGGGTTTGAACCACTGGCCTTCAGATTAGCCATCGAACACTTACCCAACAACGCCACCAAAGCTTCTTGGTAAAGTCCTCTCACTGACATGGGGTCGATGCCCACGGATAGTGGCCCTGTAGGACTGAGGAGAACTAACTGCTCCTGTGCGTTTCTGAGACTGTGACTCTTTAGCGGAGGAGAAGCCTCATTTGTATGGTGGCACAATGGTTTGTGCTTCTAATTTACAGGTGGGCTGTTCCAGCCCACCTAACAGTTCTGCGGAAGGAAAGGCCTGGTGCTCTGTGTCCATTAAGATTCTAGCCAAGATAACGCCATAAGTTCCACATGTGTCACCATGAGTCAGAATTGACTCTTTGACAACTAACAACAACCACCGCCACAACATAAATATAGAGATCAGCTAAGTGCGTGGGCTCAGGGAGCCTGGAATTGAAGTCCATTCTGCCACTTTGTACCTTTCATCTTGGACTATCTAATTAATTTCTCTGTGTCTTAATTTTCTCTTCTATAAAATAGTTTGCCTTTGATACATATGTCATCTTGTACAACTCATAGAGTTGTGAGGATTAAATAACTAAATATTTATCTAGCACTTGCAACAGTGTCTGGCACATAATAAGCTCTCAATAAATGTTGGCGATAATGATTCAACAGACCATGTTTACCTTTTCCAGGAGCAATGATTCACTGAGTCCTCCAAAGACTTTTCTCTCCACAAGCTGGAAGACGCCTTGGGAGTGTACCTTCCCATACCTCTGAATTTACAAGTCCTTTTATGAGTGTGAGAACTAAGCTACAGACAGACCTATTGGTCTTTAATTCGAAGTAGAGCTTTCTAGCTCTGTGCTCTTCCGTTGACATACCCGGGACTTGAGTTTCATTTCATCACAGTTAGCTATTGGCCGTCACATCGTCTACAGCCAGGAACTCTTACTTCTTCTCCAAACAATTGTCTCTTCCATACAGTAACAGAGGATATTTCCAGTGGCCTCAGATGCATGTGAAAGTTAGACGTTGAATAAGGAGGCCTGGAGAAGAATCCAATCAATGGGGCTGAATTATGGTTCTGGTGAAGAGTATTGAAAATAGCCATGGACTATCAAAAGAACAAATAGATCTGTCTTTGGAAGAAGTACAGCCAGAGTGTTCCTTAGAGGCCAGGATGGTGAGACTTTGTCTTAAGTACTTTGAACAAGGAAAGCGCTGTTATCAGAGAAGACTAGTCCCTGAAGATGATCATCATGCTTGGTAAAATTGAGGGGCAGCGAAAAAGAGGAAAGTCCTTAACAAGATGGACTGACACAGTGGCTGCCGCCGTGGGCTCAAGCACAGGAACAATTGTGAGGACGGCGCAGGGCCCGGCGGTGTCTAGGTCTGTTGTGCTCAGGGCTGCCAGGAGTCGGATCCCACTCAATGACACTTAACGCAGCCACCACAATGCAATAACCATGCTGTCTGCTTGGCGTACCTTCTTTCGAGTCTCAATGCTAATGATACTCTTTCGTTTCTGTAGAGCAGCCATGGGAACCCCATCATGAACATTCTCCATGTAGCTCTTCCTTTCGTCTTCGACCACGTAGGTTTCTCCATCAACCCAAACCACAAGCCCTTTCTTTATTAGATGTGGGAAGGAAGGCCAGTAGCTAGACTGTGGGCAGCAGTCTGTCCACAGGGATGGTCATAGAATTAGACGCAGGTGGGATCTGCGACGTTCTCAGAAAACTCTCAGTAACTTCTGTGACCCTCTGTTAAAACCAGTGTTGTTCAGATCTAGGGAGGCTGCACCCACCTCTCACCTGCCAGGGATAGTTCTAATATTATTTGAGCAATGCTTTGTTGAAGTTAACATATCTACATGACAGTCACAAATCAGGACACAGTTGCCAAGCCAATGGGGAGCAGTGCTACACCATTGAAATGCTCCCCAAAGAGGAAATTCCCTGACTATGGTGCCCAAAGCCTGGCTAGGGGAACGAGGCACACCCAGTCACCTTGATCTTCCTTAGCTGTTTGGTAGTGCCAACTTGGCTCTTTGTTTTGGAATCAATGCCTTTTTTCAAGTTGAGTAGTCCGGGTGTCGTCGTGATTACACGTTGGGCTGTCAGCCACAAGGTCAGCAGTTCAAAACCACCACCCAGTCTACAAGAGAAAGATGAGACGCCACTCCCATAAAGAGTTAGCGTCTTGAATACCCACCGGTTTCCTATCCTCTGGGGTTGCCATGAGTTGGCATCAACTCAATGGCAGTGCGTTTGGTTGGGTTTTTCATTATTCAAGTAATACAGCCACATAATTTGAGAAGTCACATCATTCTGTGAGGCCTCATGATAAAGAGCAATCCTGCCCCACTCTTCTTCCCATCCTGGTCCTGCCCCCCAACATATTTTAGCTGCACCACCTAGTGTGAACCTCCTTGTTGTTGGGAACTCACATACAGCGGTTGCCTGCTTCTCATGATTGAGATACTGCCTTCCTGCCATGGGATATATGGATTAGTGCAGCTCTGCTTCTCCCAGCGCCCTCACACTCCCTCCTTCTTCCCCATCTTCCCAGTTCTGTTGCACAGCTTTGGTTAAGTCAGTGTGTGTGTGTGTGTGTGTGTGTGTGTGTGTGTGTGTGTGTGTGTGATGACTCCACAAATACTGTTCACAGATGAGTCAAATGGTAGGTCTTGATTCCCTTGTACAACTTTGTTTTCCCTGCAGTTCATAATTGGGAGGTGCTTTATCAGTATATCACTCAGACAATCGTTGTCCAATGTATAAATCCACTCTCAATCCCTCTGCAAATGTCCATTGCTGTGTCTTCTTGGAGTTATTTCATTTTGTTTGAGCCCTGCACCAATCTGCTTGATGTGAGCTGGTGCCCTTTGAGACTGCTGTCAGGCAGTGGTCCTGAGCCTTCCTCTGTCCTTCCTCCTAGCTGGTTTCCCTATTGGGAGTGCCCAAGGCCTCATTAGCTTGAGTCCTGCCCCGGTTTAGTGGAATGCATCTCTGTTACATGGAGGTCCCTGAGTGGTGCAAATGGGTGACGCTCAGCAGCTAGCCGAATGCATGGCAGGTTGAACTACCCGCAGAAGTGCAGAAGAAAGGCCTGGCAATCTGCTTCCTTAAAGATGGAAACCCTCTAGTGTCAGTTCTATCCCACAACACGGGTTGCTATAAGCCCAATTCCTCTAGTTTAAAAACCCATACACACCCCACCATCAGAGGGGCCTGAGTAATGCTTGTTCCAGAGCTTCCTAAGGGACTTCCTAAGGAGGGTACATTAAAAAATATATCCATACTGTGGTTCCTGTTCACACATGCAGAGATGTAATCCAAATAAAACGTGTTTAAACATGTCTCTGATGGCTGCAGACAAGGGCTCTTAGTAACACTTGTCTTAGACTCCCTAGGGCGCTGGCCAAAAAAAAGGGAGAGGTGGCGTCCAATCAAAGAAGTGGCTTTTGAGGGGACTGCGGGGCCAGTTAAATTCAAGACAGGGGTCAGCTCAGAAGGTCATGCCATCCATTTAGGGAATGCCACAGGGGGTAATACTGATAGGCTTTCACAAAGGACACAGATAACCATGGGGGCTTATTATGAAGAAGTTTTAAGAAGATGGAAAACAGTATTGGTGAGGGAAAAACAAATCAGGAAGATTGCACTCTGGATTTTTTGTTTTCATCCTGACAATACACCTGCTCATTCTTCAAAGGTAGCAAGGGCCGTCCTAGGGGCATTTCCTTGGGAAACCTCACCCATCCCTCTGCAGCCCCCATCTTGCCCCTTCAGACTACTTTCTGTTCTCCATACTCCAGGAGCATTGAACAGGAACATGATCGGATGCTGAACTAATTCTTAGGGCAGAGTTAGAGAGAAGGACACACAACCTTCAGAAGTACAGAGACCCAGATGAAAGATAGGCCAAGAAACAATAGCCTCACGGTTTGATAGTTTTGTTTAAGAAAGGTTTCTACAAATTGTGTAGCAATAGCAAGACTTTTCACTTCCCTTTATACATTGGCTTGCTTTTCCTTAGCTTATCCCCACTGAAAGCTTAGGCTCTGTCTCGATCTGCTCTGCTAAATTAGTCATCATGCATTCAAATACTTTCTAGTTTCCAAAATTATGTTGACATCTCATGTCTGTTTTGGGCACCTCTCCAATGCTTTTTATGTGTTTTGTTTTAAAATAATACCCCCTCCACTTTTTTGTTCATTTTTGTGGAGCGTGAGGATGCAAGGTAGAAAGCAGTGAAGATAATCATGTATTCAATTAGACTTTGCTACAATTTAAGAACGCCATCTTTGTTTCTAACATGCCATTATATATCATTGTGAGCCTGTCTGGGTTAGTTAACAGGTCCCTCACCCTGAAATATTTTTACCAGGGTTTTTAACCAGTTCGAAATGGCTCAGGCATAGCCAACAGAAGGTTGCATAGCAACCGAATCTTGTGTCTGCTCAATGTTGATCTAAGTAGGAAACCGGCAGGGGAATCCCACTCAAAGAAGGCGGGCGAGCAACATTCATTCGAAGCAGGTGGTCAGTCCAACTCTTTGAGTGGGGTGCCCCTGCCTGTTTCCTATTTGGGTCAAAATCCCATGCACAAGGCTTTGGTTGCTATGCAACACAGACCGTCCTGTCAGCCATGACTGAACCTGTTTGAAGCCAGGATTCCTACCTGGGATGCCATTGCAGCGCTCCAGCAGATCACTCTACGAGACGCACTATGACCCAGAACTAGCCCAACTCAACTCAACTCTCTGATAGTGACCTTGTAGGATAGGGCAGAAATGCCCCTGTGGGTTTCTGAGACAGTAACTGTTTACGGGAGTAGAAAGGTCAATCTTTGTCCCACAGAGTGGCTGGTGGTTTCGAACTGCTGACCTTTCAAATAGCAGCCCAACATGTTCTGACTAGGGCTCCATAGAACTAGCCTGGGTCACATAGATTAGGTTGCTGTGGCTTAACAATAAGTGATCTATGATTCACAGAAAATCATTCACCTGGATTCTGAACCCTTCCACTACTTTGGATTGCATCATGCTACATGTAAAAAGCAGCAGATTACAGAGGGCCAATAAAACAAAACTTTTCTCTTCATGATGAGATAGGTAGATGAAAGGAAGTACGACTCTTCCATGATGCAAAAACCTTTCCATAGCCTCCTATCTGTCTACCTCACTCAGGGCCATTGTCAGGTCATCACTGGACTGCTAATCATGGAGTCAGTAGCTCAAGCCAACTAGTTGCTTCTCACGAGAAAGATGAGGCAATCTGCTCCCATTGAGACTTACTGAGCCACAGAGAAATCTATAAAGGGGTCGTGATGCATCGGAGTTGATCTGACAGCAGTGGGTGTTGGGTGGATATGGCTTTTTTTCTCACGCGTGTTATCCCAAGGGGACAAGAGGGTGTCTTCACCACCAGCCTTGCCTTACATCTGTGCTGCAAGCCCAAGGGGAAAAAATGGAAAGTAACAAGGAGAAAGTGATGAGGTCAGTCATCAATTCCCAGACCCCCTGAGTTCTTCCACATACTTCTTCTCATTGGCCAAAGCTGTGTTACGGAGTCAGCCGAGCTGTACAGGTTCTTCCTTCAAAGATGGAATTCTGTTGAAGAAAGGCAGAAGTATTGGCCAGGCGGTTCTTAATATCTGCCACACTATCAGTTGCTATCTATCCAATTCATGGACGTCACACGGGTTTCAGAACTGAACTGTGTCCCAGAGGGCTTCCCCTGACTGAAGAAGACTTTCTGAAGTAGATTCCCAGGTCTTTCTGCTGAAGAGCCTGTAGATGAACCCCAGCCTCCAGTGTGTTGGCTAGTGGCCCAGCACATAAACCATGTGCTCCCACCCGGCGTGCACTTGGGTGGAGTTAGCCAATCTCATGGACCATCCCTCGCCTTTTCTTTAAAGTGAGACTATAAATACCTGTCTCGTCGCGTGTCAGGGAGGAATAAAGAAGACACTTATAAAATGCATAGCATCGTGCCTGGCATAGGATTTGCCCTTTACAAAATGTCCTTCCCCTTCTCCGGAATCCTGGATGTTGCCTTCATTTCTGAACACACCAACAGCAGCTCATGCTGCAGAGACCTCCACAGATGGGTGTCCTCGGTCAGCACGGATTGGGTTGTGAACATTACACAACACCTGTTGAGAAAACAGTAGTGAAAATGAGAGCACTGGTCAGAAAGGACATCTTTAGCCTCGGATGAGTGGAGACAACACAAGGAGAAGATACAGTCATAGAGACGGCTTTCCACACCACGGCTTCTATTGTAATCTCTTCATCTTCCTTACAACCCCTTCCCCTGTGTGGACAGCTATCGCACCCACCGCCTTCCCTTCTTCACACTCTTCTCTGGATTCTGGGAGAGGCTCCTGCATTCGTATTTACTTGACCACATCTGTTTTTGTTGTTGATCTTTTGTTGAGTTTTCATTTTTAATATCTATCTATGACATTTTACCATGCACAGGCATTGGGCCATCATTGTGTGTGTGTGTGTGTGTGTGTGTTATTTGAGTCAGATCCAATGACCGAGTCTCTCTCTGCTCTGCACAAAGCTGTGTCAAGGCCTTTCAGACACCAGTTCAGAATGGGGGTGGCCCGAGGTGAGGAGCGGGTATGGCCCCACCAAGCCTACCACGGAAGATTGATGGAAACTGCAGTAGGCTGCTGGAGTGGGCTGACGGAGGGTGAGAGCGCACATGTGTTCTGGGCTTTCATGTCCGGTGAGTTTTCCTTCCTGTCCATTCGATGGAGTGCTTTCTTTCACACCCTCTGCCCTGTGACCCAGCAGGTGCCGGCACACAGTCTAGCATTGGTGGCCCAGGTCCCAATTCATCAATCCCGATCGGAAGGGCCTTGGTTTTCCTCCCTCTGGCTAAATGAGCGTGGGTCACAGGGGTAAAGGCTTGGTGCTGTGATTGTTTCTGTACAGTGGAGAGAAAGCAAAAAAATAAAGATACTTCTTCAGTCCCTCAGGAGCCCCGGCTGCCTCCCTGAAACAGACAGCGAGGAACACTCCCTCCCAAGATAAACAGGGAAGGGGAAGGAAGAAAGAACTCCCTCCTGTTACAAGCCCGTCCCTTCGCGGACTTGCCCTTTTCTCACCGGCCCTTGCCTGCGTTTAGTTCTGGCTCAGTGTAGCACCAAATGCCGCAGTCCAAAGGAGCAGCTCTTTCAGATGGAAAACAAAAGGCAGCTGTCAGTTTAATCCCCAGCTCCCTGATAACATTCCAGCAGAGTTCCTTTTTCTGGAGATGAAATAAGAACCCTGGCAGGCCCTCTTGACTGGCCACATAAATCATTTGTAGTAATTGCTCAGAGAGGAGAGACTCGCAGGCTCTGCAGAGGAGGGTGGGGGGAGTGCACACCGGAGGTCTCATTCTCTCTCTCTCTCTCTCTCTTCTGCACACACATGCGCACACACTCACACCATGCCACTCTGGCTAGCATGCCACGCACACACATGCACACACCCACTTGCACGCCCCTCTCTGGAGGGCTCGCTGAGCGAGTGGCTCCAGCCAGCGTGGGCTCAGCGAGCCAGAGACGTATGGCACAGAATATAATCAGCAGTTTTCTGTTTCCTTGCGTCTGAGGTTGAGCCTATTTCAATTCTTCAGGAGTGTAGCTTGGGAGGGGCCGCTGGGAGGGCTGACAGAAAAAGCAGGAGGGAGCGAACACATGGAGGTAAGGCAGGGGATGATTCTGCTCTGGCTTTGTTCGCCTTACCCATCGCAGCGGGTTCCAGAGGGTGTCCCTGGCCGCCTCCTCTCTGCCTCTGCTCAGGAGACGGGAGATGTGGTCGTCAAGATTCCCACGCATGTGATCTGGGAGCTGCTGCTGCCACCGCTGCGGCTTGGCAGTGTTCACTGAGGACCCAACTCCAAAGCCGCAAAACTATAATATCCTTTCCCCTCTGTGGCCAATAAAGAGGGTGATCATCAAATCACCGGGCTTCGAAGTGGTATGGTGCCTGCAGTGGTTGGCCACAGGCTGGTGATATACACCCTGATCCGTCCTCATGGACTCCAGAGAGGTTTGCGGGGGTAGGGATGGAGGGATCCCCGGAGCACACATCACTGTTTGATGAACGAATGAATATGTGAATGGATAAATGGATGAATGAGCATTGTGATTTTTAATAAAGCGTGCAAAGCCAGGGAAATTGCACACAGATATGAGCCCCTGGTCCCAGTGCACCCACTGTAAGTTACGGCTGCCCTCAGCCTTGTGCCCGAAGATGGAGGAGAGAAGGTGGGGGCAGGAAAGTGGTACAGATGAATGGGTGGGGTGAGGTGCACATTCCTCCCTGTCCTTCAGCCTGACTGTGCATCCGGCCTCCCTTCCCTGTGCCCACAGGACCTGGCCATTTGCTTTGTTTGATGAAAAAAAAAAAAAAAGAAATACGAAGGGCATCAGTTACGTGCTTTCTACCCAGAAGCCCAGAGCCCATTCAGCCATGTCAAACCAAACAGAAAGGCTATCTTGACTTCCCACTGTATTTGAGAGCAACCCTTTAGCGTCCAAGGAGGAGTCCTGGTTGTGCAGTGGTTATGGGTTGGGCTGGTTCCCACAAGGTCCGCAGTTCGAAACAACGAGCCGCTCCATGGGAGAAAGGCAGGGATTTCTATTCCCATAAACACAATTTCAGAAACTCACAGGGGCAGCCCTACCCTGCCCTGTAGGGTCGCTATGCATCAGCGTCAACTCCATGGCAGGAAGTTTAACTTGGGAAAGAGTCCCAATGGCCCGGAGGTTAAAGTGCTTGGTTGCAAACCGAAGAGTCGGTGGTTAGAACCCACCGCTGCAGAAGGATGTGGCAGTCTGCGTCTGGAAGTCCCCCTGTGAGGATAGGCATGCTGTGAGTCAGGCTCCTGGCCATGGGTTTGGGTATCTAACTTTGAAAGGAGAGAGAACAGATTTTGGCTCCCCCCAAAATTGCTTTTCACCTGTTGCCATAAAACTAGGTTGTGTTCCGTGCCACCAGTCGTTTCTACCACAGAGAGGCAGGGTGTTTGAGGTAAGTGTGTGCTCACTGAGGTACCTGGTAGTATCAGAGCTCATCCATTCTCTTTTGAAACCTACCGATCTTGGCTAGCCAGCCCTTTATTGTACAGATCAACACAAGTGTTTACCTGAGGGCAATGTAAGTATTTACATTCCCCAAATATGGCTTCTGTACTTGATCAAGCAAACACATATATTTTAAGGATTTCAAGCCTGAGCCCTGTCAGATATGTTGTTAGTCGATCCCACTGAGTCTGTTGCAAGGCAGAGGAATCGAACAGAGGGGAACACTGCCCTGTCCAGTGCCAGCCTCACAACTGTTGCTGCTTTTGAGCTCCTGTTGCAACTGCCGTGCCGATCCATCTTGCTGATGGGCTTCTCCTTGTTTCCTTTAGCCATGCACTCTTGTACCAAACGCGACGTCCTTCTGCAAAGACTAATCCCTCTTGACAACACGGCCAAAGTACATGAGTTGAAGTCTCGCCATCCTTGCCACTAAGGAACATTCCAACTGTCCTTCTCTCAAGACTAATTTATTCATTCTTCTACAAGTTCCAAGCGTATTTAATATTCCTTGCTAACATCAGCATTCAAGGGAATCACTTCTTCTTTGGTCTTTTTTATGCATTATCCCATTTTCCCAGGCATATGAGGTGACTAAAAATAATATGATTTCGGTCAGGTGCACCTTAACCTTCAAAGCAATCTCTTTGCTTTTCAGCATTTTAAAGAGATCTTTTGCAACAGATTTGCCTGATGTAATGCTTCATTTGTGTTCCTGACTACTGCTTCCATGTGCATTGATTGTGGATCTAAGGAAAAGGGAATTGTTGACATTGACAACTTCATTCCTTACTCCATGTATTGTGGGGCTGCTTGTTGGCCTTGCTGAGGGGGATTTTGTTCCCCTTATATGGAGGCATAGTTGATATTAAAGGCTTATGAAATCTTTGCTCTTCATCAATAAGCACTTCAAGCCATCTTTTCAACAAGCAAGCTGAAGTCATCTGCATACTGTAGGTTGTTACTGGATCTTCCTCCAGTCCTATGACATGTTCTGTTTTCTGTAGCCCAGGGTTCCTGTTTGTTCAGCCACACAGTTGAACAAGTCTGATGAAAGGACACAACCCTGACACACACCTTTCCGGATTTCAAACCGCTCATTCTCACCTTGTTCTGTCCCTTGAGCTACGTGCAAGTTTTGGATGAGCCCATTCTTTGCAAAACGCATGATGATCCGCATTGGTGTATGTCATTGCACGTACGACTACACACAGGTAACATCTTTTTGGTATTTTCTACTTTTCTCTAAAGAGTCAGCAATGGTATTCCTCGTAGTGTATCTTCTGCGTCTGGCGGTAGTTTCTAGCAGTTAATTGTCATCATCCTGCTGCAATTGTTTTTGAATGATCTCTAACAAAATTTTACTTCCGTGTGATATTAAGGGTATTCATAATTTTCACACTCTATCAGCTTGCCTTTCTTTGAAAGGGGTGCACAGATGGATCTTTACAATCAGATGGCCACGTAGCTGTCTTCCAGATTTCTTGGTGTGGACTGACGGGGTGCTTCTGGTGCAGCATCAGTTTGTTGACCCATCAATTCTCGGAGCCTTCAGTACAGCTTGGGCTTCTTCCTGTAGTACTCAGTTCTTGCGCCTGTGCTACCTCCTGAAATGGTAGCTATTCTTTTGGGTACAGTGACTCTGTAGATACCTTCCATCGTTCTGTGATGCTTCCTGCATTGTTTGATGTTTTGCCCGTAAATCGACTCAAGACCATCAAGTCAATTCCACATCACAGCAACACTATATAGGGTTTCCCTTTCCCTATAGCAGTCTGCTCCCATAAGATGTATAGCCTCATCTTTCTCCAAGAGAGTTGGCGGGTATGTTTGAACCATTGACTTGGTGGTTTGTAGTTCAATGTCCCTAAAGTGCCACTAGCTAGGGTTTCTGGGTTTTGTCCATAGCACCTTCCTTCCTTCCTTCCTTCCTTCCTTCCTTCCTTTCTTTCTTTCTTTTAGATCATTTTATTGAGGGCTCATACAACTCTTAATCATAATCCATATATCCATATATTGTGTCAAGCACACTCGCACATTTGTTGCCATCATCATTCTCAAAACATTTTCTTGCTACTTGAGCCCTTGGCATCAGCTTCTCAGTCTTCCCCCACCCATGAATCCTTGATAATTTATAAATTATTTTTGCATGTCTTATATTGCCCAGTGTCTCCCTTCACCCACTTTTCAGTTGTCCATTCCCCCAGGGAGGGGGTTATAGGTAGATCATTGTGATCGGTAGTCCTTTTCTCCCCCACCTTCCCCTTACCCTCCTGGTATCCCTACTCTCATTATTGGTCCTGAGGGATTTATCTGTCCTGGATTCCCTGTGTTTACAGCTCTTATCTGTACCAGTGAACATCTCTGGTCTAACCGCATTTATAAGGTAGAATTGGGATCATGATAGTTGGGGGAAGGAAGCATTAGAGAACCAGAGGAAAGTTGTATGTCTCAACAGTGCTACACTGCACCCTGACTGGCTTGTCTCCTCCCCACAACCCTTTTGTAAAGGGATGTCCAGTTACCTACAGATGGGATCCACTTCATACTCCCCCTCATTCACAATGATATGAGTTTTTGTTCTTTGATGCCTGATACCGGATCCTATTGACACTTCGTGATCCCACAAGCTGGTGTGCTTCTTCCATATGGGCTTTGTTGCCTCTTGGTTAGATGGCCCCTTGTTTGTCTTCAAGCCTTTAAGACCCCAGATGTTATATCTTTTGATAGCCAGGCACCATTAGCTTTCTTCACCATATTTGCTTATGCACCCGCTTTGTCTGTGGCAATGTCTGTGGCAATCGTGTCAGGAAGTAGAGCATCATGGAATGCCAGCTTAATGGAACAAAGTGTTCTTGCATTGAGGAAGTGCTTGAGTAGAGGCCCAATGTCCATGTGCTACTTTAATACTCGTAAATATATGCACATAGAGCTAATTCCCCATCATCACATAGAAATATATTTACACATGTACATGCCTGAATTTAGACCTCTATAAATGCCCCTTGTCTCCTAGTTTCTTCCTCTATTTCCTTTTACTTTTCTCTTGTCCCACTATCATGTTCAGCCTTCATTTGGGTTTCAGTAATTCCTCTCGGTTACATTGCCCTTAATCAAGCCCTACGAGGCCTCCTACACCCTCCTCGCCATTGATTTTGGATCACTTTTTGTACCCTTGTCTCTGGGTTTGTTAACACCCATTTCCTTTCCCCTGGCACCCCTTCTCCCATGTTCCCCCAGAACCGTCAGTCCCGTTGTTTTCTCCTCCAGATTGTTTATCCAGCCTATCTTATCTAGATAGACCTGCAGAGATAATAATATGCACAAAAATAAGACAGAGCAAAACAAAGCAACAAAAGAAAACAAAACAACAACAAAGAAAGAAAAACCTGTAAATAGTTTAAGTTCTGTTTGACCTTTGGGAGTGTTTTCTGGACGAGTCTGATGGGGTGCCAAGCCATGTCCCCAAAGTCTATTTTTGGTATTCTCTGGGGACTTCGCTGCACTGTTCCCCTTGCTGTTCTGTTGCACAACCCCTAGAGTTTCCGCTCTGTGTGCAACCCCTAGAGTTTCCGCTCTGTGTGGAGGAGTCAGTTCAGGCGCAGCTCCTGCACTGTGTCTCCATTGTTGTCCCTCACAGTGCGTAGCAGCTTTCTGTTACAACTTAAGGTTTCGCCTTCTTTTTTCTTTTGTTCTTTCAGCTTGAGAAATTCCACGCACATTCTTCCAGTTTGGATTTGTACTTCTAGGCTTTGCACATTTTATTGTAATATTTTACTCGGCGTTCTCCGGGAGTCTCTTGAAAGCCTCTGTTGGGATCTTTTCCTTACTCACGTTTTTGTTTTTATATTTTCCATTTACTTTAGCTTCTTAACCTTCTAGAGCAAGTTTCAGAGTCTCAAAGACAGCTCACTAAATTTTTGCCCTAATCTGCTAGGTCATTTTAGGTCAGAAGTAATAAGCTCAGTAGCCAAAATGAAGTAATCATAATATCTGATTCTTGTATAAGAACTTACAGTTAGAAAAGCAGGTTTTTAAAAAATCTGCCACTGTTTAAGAAACCAAAGCTGAGAGAGAGTTAAGTGACTTGTACAGGGTCACAGAGTAATTGAGTGACAATGATGGGATTGGAAGCTAGGTAACAGAACAGTGGTCTTGTACGTTGTCTAACTTATTAGGGTGACTTTTAACAATTTACCTTTACATGCTATTTTAACCATTAAAAGGTCTGTTTGTTTCAAAATGTGAAATATACACCTGCTAATTTTTTAAATCTTATTTAATCCCATCATCCAAGCTGATTGCTCTCTTATCATTTGGAATTCATTAGTTCAAATCATTTTTAATGCACCCAAGATTAGTACAAGACTTTGATTTATATAGTATTAAGCGAGACAGCATTATTTTTCCCTTATTGTTTTATCAAGACTTTTTTGTTTTATTTTGTTGCCTTGTCATTAAACATTATCTATAAAACATGATTTTAATGCCTGCATAATTTCCTATGATATGGCTCTGTCATAAATTATTTAAAATCCAATCTATCCCCTATTGTTGAACATTTTACTTGTTTAGCTTTTTATTGTTTATGAACATCATTGTAAACAAATCCCTGGAATATCTGTTTGTCCCTGTGGTATTTGTACATATTCACAGCAGAAGAATCACTGGGGTGAAAATTAGTAACAGTCTTGGAGGATGTTGACATGTGCTCTGCTTTGGTTTCCAGAAAGATTTTTAGTCATTTTACCACCCCTCTAAGCGAGCAAGCCCACCACGCCCTCTCTAGTCTGGACAATTACAAAAACATCCTGTCATAGCATAGTAGAAAATGTATGTTTTCATTGTAATTTGTGTTTGTTAGATTAGGAACTTAGTGACACGCCTGGCACTAGCAGAAGTGTTGGCGCTTCCACCCCAGCAGCTGCTCCGAGGGAGAGATGTGACGGTCTGCTTGTGTGAAGATGGATATAGTCGTAGGAAACCTTTCCTGTTTCGAGAAGGATGACTTCTCCAAAAAACCCTGTGATCGCATAGTGAAAATGCATTTTTGTGTTTTATTTATATTCTAAGTTTTTATAGCTAATTTGGGTGGTCATTAGTGAGGGGCATATCTTTGTTAAGCATTATTGGCTAAATGACCTCTCCTCTTCCATAAACTGTGTTCTATTCAGGCCTGCTGTCCATTTTTACACTCGTCTGTATGTTTCCACTTCTTGAAAAAGTTTCAACCCCCCCCCAAAAAAAGTTTCATTAGGATTTCAAATATTTTATCCTAGATAATATTTAAGAGACTTTTTTTTTACTGGGCAGTTTCAAAAGTGTTGCGTAATTAAAACCATTAACCTTTCCTTAGCTACTGCTGCTTTTATACTTGGGAAGACTTGCTCTACAATAACTTCATTAAATACGGACTTTTTGTTGATGTTTTTTACATTTTTCACACATAACTGTACTTTATGGGATGTATTTTGGTGATGTGTGAGGTACAGATCTAACTTTGCATCTTCTCTCAATTTTTATTTAGCGATTTCTTTCTTCTTCATACATTCAATGTGTAGTGAATTCCTAAGGTCTCTTTCTGGGATATCATTGGCCTGTCTCTCACTGCCCTATTAATTCTTACATGAATGACATAATTTTTAATTATTGAAGCTTTATTGTTGGTTTTAATACTTCTCATTGTTCTTCCTTGGTTCCTCCTCCCAGTTTTATTTTTCCCAAATAACCATGAAAATATTTCATTAAAATCCTAAATGCATCCTTTTGGAGTGGTGATTTGAATGACAGGAAATTAAATTGAATAATTTGAGGAGAAGTTTGTTCTTTACAATGTACAATCTTTCCATTCAGAAATATGAAATTTATCTCCATTCACTGAAGTCTTCTTTTAGAATTCCTTAATTTTCTTCATATAGTTCTTATTCATTTCTTATTAAGGTTATTCTTGGGTAACTGAAGTGTTTAATTATTTCTGTTTCTGAAATCATGGCATCGTGGCATTTTATAAAGGAGGGTGCTGATTAGCTAAATTGGGGTTAGACTATGAGAGAACCCAACAGAACCTGACAAGCAAGAAGTCATTAGTAATTAAATAATTTCCATCTGAAAACTAATTGGATTAAATTAACCTATTTTAAGGTATTATTTCTCAGACAAGAAATGCCCAACTGTTGTTCTCATATCACCATCAGTGACTACCCTGAATAATCCACCACTCTTAGTCAATGCATAAGGGAGAAATAAATGAACGTCATGCCTATAATAAAGTAATCATTAAACAAATTGCTCTTTGCCGTGACCCACTTGTAATGTACTTGACTCACTATTCACCACTGTTGAACTCACACTTCTGTCAGAAGCCAAGACTCAGATCTTCCTTAGCTCAGGAAAATGTTTCTTAGGACTTCACAAAACATACAATTTTCTACTGCAAAAGTGGGTATCTTGATGGGATGCTACTTGAATTTATACATGCAGGTAAGAGTATATGCATATGTACACACATATGTAAACAGGAACGTGCCTAGGTGGCTAACCTAAAAGAGCGATGATTCAATCCCCCCGGAAGCTCTGTGGAGGAAAGAGCCTGACAATCTGCTCCCGTCGCCATGGCAGTTACGAAGACCCCAGGTCCATGTGGCAGTCCTACTCCGGGACACCTGAGGCCGCATGCGACACACACTGTTCAACAGCGACTAAGGACAGCAACATAGGTAGACAGAGGATGTAGTAAAGAACGTTAGAGCTTAAACAGATTTTTTTCTCCTCTTTTCTTTCTTTACATTTTATTAGGGGCTCATACAACTCTTATCACAATCCATACATATACATACATCAATTGTATAAAGCACATCTGCACATCCCCTGCCCCAATCATTCTCAAAGCATTTGCTCTCCACTTAAGCCCTCTGCATCAGGTCCTCTTTTTTCCCCCCTCCCTCCCCCCTCCCCCCTCCCTCATATGCCCTTGGTAATTCATACATTGTTATTTTGTCATATCTTGCCCTATCCGGAGTCTCCCTTCTCCCCCTTCTCTGCTGTCCATCTCCCAGAGAGGAGGTCACATGTGGATCCTTGTAATCAGTTCCCCCTTTCCAACCCACTCACCCTCTACTCTCCCAGCATCGCCCCTCACACCCTTGGTCCTGAAGGTATCGTCCACCCTGGATTCCCTGTGCCTCCAACCCTCATATGTACCAGTGTACAACATCTGCCCTATCCAGTCCTGCAAGGTAGAATTCGGATCCTGGTAGTTGGGGGGAGGAAGCATCCAGGATTCGGGGGAAAGCTGTGTTCTTCATCGGTACTACATCGCACCCTGACTGACCCATCTCCTCTATGAGATCTCCAGTGGCCGACACTTCTCCACTCTGCATTTCCCCCTTCATTCAATATGGTATATATATATATATATATATATATATATATATATATATATACACATATATATACACACACACACATACACACATATATACATATACATATATTTTTTTGCATGATGCCTTATACCTGGTCCCTTTGGCACCTCGTGGTCGCACTGGCTGGTGTGCTTCTTCCATGTGGGCTTTTTTGCTTCTGAGCTAGATGGCCACTTGTTCACCTTCTAGCCTTTAAGACCCCAGACACTATCTCTTTTGATAGCCGGGCACCATCAGCTTTCTTCGCTACATTTGCTTATGCACCCATTTGTCTTCAGCGATCCTATCATGGAGGTGTGCAGCCAATGATATGATTTTTTGTTCTTTGATGCCTGATAACTGATCCCTTCGGGACCACTCGATCACACAGGCTGGTGTGTTCTTCCATGTGGGCTTTGTTGCTTCTGAACTAGATGGCCACTTGTTTATCTTCAAGCCTTTAAGACCCCAGTCACTATCTCTTTTGATAGCCGGGCACCATCAGCTTTCTTCACCACGTTTGCTTGTTCACCCACTTTGGCTTCAGAAGTTGTGTCGGGAGAGTGAGCATCATAGAGTTCCAATTTAATAAAAGAAAGTATTCATGCATTGAGGAAGTTTTTGAGTAGATTTTTAAAACTCGCCTAGTTTACCTGGAATCCATGAGCTCCCTTGTAATTGTTCATCAGGTTGTGCTCCTCTGTGGCATGTCACCAAAGGGAGAAACGGTAGTTGAATGTCACATGATTGCCAACTTCTACCCCACAGACCAAAGCACCGCCTGGTCCATCCTCACCCGCAGGATGGCCGTGGTGTCTGAGCCCATCACTGCAGCTGCTGTGCCCTCCGTCTCGCTGAGGGCCTGCTTCGCCCTCGTGGCCCTCTGCTTCACCAAGCATGATGCTCTTCTTTCGCTGTTGATCCCCTCCGATGGTGTGCCCAAAGCCAGCCAGGCGGATAGTGGTGTTCTGCTGTGGACTTTTCTTCTTATATTTTCTTCTTACTTTTTTCCTGGGATAATCGGTGAAGTCTATTGCTGGGGTGTTTTCTTGTTTTGTTTTGTTTCTTAATTGCGTATAAAACCGATAAACAATTGAGAATGGCTGAGCTCTCGACACATTCTCAAGTATCTCGGGCACAGAGCTAGCGAATCAGAGGCAGAGCTAAGTCAAGAAGCCTGGTCTCCTGAGTTTATTTCCCACCTTTCTTTTTCTCTCCCTTCCTTCCATCCCTCCCTCCCTCCCTCTGTCCCTTTCTCCGTCACTCATTTCCAACCTTTCTTTTTACCTGGCCTTCTGAGCTCTATCCCTAGACTACCTTTTTGATTGCTTATGGTTGGTTGTTCTAAAGAGCAGGTAAGATAGGTCTATAAGATGCCTGAGGTGCATCTCATAGGCCTATCTACCGTTCAGCTGAAAGGTGTGCCAGTTCAGCCTTGACGTTGTCTATGGACCATAGTCTCAGGGGTTCACCAGTTTCTGTAAGATGGGTGAACCTGGTCATGTTTTACCATTTTGAGTTTCATTCCACATTTTTACCTCAGTCTATCCAGGACCACCTCCTACAATCCCTTTCAGATCAGTCAGCAGTGGTAGCTGGGCACCATCTAGTTCTTCTGATCTCAAACTCATGGAGCCTGACGGTCCTATGGCCCATTAGTATTTTGAACTAATTTTTCCTTGTACAGCCCATGGTCTTCATCACTCTTTGTGTTCCACCCATGACCACTAGTTTCACCTTAGATGGCTACTCAACAGCTCGAGACCCCAGTCACTACTCATCAAAGTAGGATGCAGAATATTGTCTTTGTGGATTATGTTGTCCCAACTGATGTTGATACCCATCTAAGGCTGTGGTCCTGAGCCCTCCGTGTCACGAAGGTGTTTGTTCATGGCTTAGGTGTAGTCAGAACTTTACGCCCTGCATACTCCGCTGTAGTCACGGCTGTATGTGCAGCACATGTAAGCAAAATGAAAGCCTGGGCAACTTTCCTCTATCATGGTGTTGTCTATCAACCCAGTGGTGAGGATTTTTTTCCCCTTTACATTGAGTTGTGATCCATATAGGGAAGGGTTCAAGAAGCGGGGATGGGTGGGAGGGTGGGGAACACTGCCCGCTGAAGTGTGTACACCTACTTAGATGGCTGCTATATCGACAAAGAAGAGCTTTGTATTTTTGATTTGTTTGTTTCATAAAGGTTCCTAAGGTTTTGTAGCAATGTTTTTTGTTTTTTTGCTTATCCTTCTATATAAATACGTTATGTAGAAACATCTGCTTCCCCCGTTGTTTTTCTGCCATACCTTTCTACACACCAAGTACGCAAGTACTGTCACATCCCGCACAGCCAGTGTCCTCCGCCACGTGAGCAGAGCGTGGTGGAACTAGGAAAACCTCTGGAGCCCGGCCTCCCAAATGGGGGGCAGAGCCGGACTCACCAGTCGTGTGACCCTGGGCAAGTTACTCAACTGGATCCCTCGATTTCCTCTTCTGTGACTATAACCTATCAAAACCCATTAAGAAACGGGGATTTTAACAGAATATAATGAGAAGATGTTTGAACCCACACACATGCCCTGGTACTTTATAAACTGCCAAGTAGTAGAGAGCGTGAGCTGCTATGTTCAAGCCTGTTCTGGGAGAGAGAACCGCAGCAATGGGAGCGCAGTGGAGGCACGTGGCAGCATCGGGACCTTAAGTGCCACTTCCTGCGGCAGCCTCCCCGCCTCCACCACGGCCCGCCTTCCTGTGCTAATTAGCCCACCGCACTTCTCTGATCGCAGACAGCATCATTAGCTTACACACAGCTCCCAAACATTCACCGACAGAAACGCTCCTCAAAATGATTTGCCTTAAAAAAACAAAGACCATGTAACTCTGAAAATGGCACAGTAAGGGTGCTGTCTGGTTTTATAGACAGATAGCTGCCGTGAAGGAGACAGGGTCTCCTGGTGACCGTGTGCCCCACAGACCAAACCCCTGCCTGGTCCTTCCTCACCCGCAGGATGTACGTGGTATCTGAGCCCATCACTGCAGCTGCTGTGCCCTCTGCCTGACTGAGGGTCTTCCTCGCATCAGCAAGCATGATGCTCTTCTTCGTTAGCTGTTGATCTCCCCCCCTCCCCCCCCCCACCGACGGTGTGCCAAAGCAAGCCAGGTGGATGGTGATGTTCTGCTCTGGACTTTCAGTCTTAGACGTTTTTCCTGGGCTGATCTGTGAAGTCGATTGTTGGGAGTCTTTTTGGGGTGTGGGGTCCTAGTCTGTGGTAGTCTAGAAGTTCGGCTAAACCTGGCCACCGTGGGTGATCCTGCTGACTTCTGAAGCCCCTGTGGTCCACCTGTCCGCATGAGAGCAACATCATCCACCTTCCAGCATCAGAAGCCATCACAAAATGACGAACCAGCAGATGGGTGGTGGTACAGAAATGTAAAAATTTCCAAAAAGTAGTAATCCGTAAATTGGAAGAATGACGGTATGCCCTCCCCTGCCTTTAAAAAAACAACACAACAAACCCTTTTATCTGGCTGTCCATGTTGGGTGCCTTGGGGTAGGGTCTGACTCACAGAGAACCCACATAAACAAGACAACTGCCTACAGGGTTTGAGTGACTCTCATCTTGACTCCCCTATCCTTGGGAATCGAACCAACTCGTACCTTATTGAACCCCTAGGTCTCATCTTCTTTTCACCTTAAACAATTTTCTGCTGAACTTCACGGTCCATACCTGAGAGTAACCATCATTGCTGCCCAGGATTTCCAAAGTTGGACCTAGGCCAACCACATGTGCATGCTGCCGCAGCGAGTTCAGACACAGCGGCAAGGTTGAGGCCGGCACAGGAGCAGGCAGTGCTTTGTTCTGTTCTTCCGAGGGGGGCTATGAGCTGGAACCAAATGAAAGGCGTCGAGCGACTTCAAGACCTGCGTGTCCCTAAGTGTGTGCACACAGCACTCCTCCGGGACATCTCTGTCTTGTGCTCTGGAGTTGGGACACCCATCTCAAAGCCATCCTCAGTGCTGCCGTCTGCACTAGGACCCCCTTGACACATAGGGCCTCCTTTCAGTGACAAATTCAGAGCGTCTGAGCCCATATCTTATGCTGCTTCACTTCCTGCATCATCACTCCCAGCAGCCATGCAGCCTGAACCCTGCCCTGTGGTAAGCCAACCTTGCCGAAGGAGAAGGGGTGTCTGATTTAGGAAAAATAAAATAAAACCAAACAAGAAAAACTCCACCAAGACACCCAGCTAAATTTTAATTTCAAATAACTTTACTAACACACTTGTACTAAAAAAATTATTTGGTATTTCTCTGCAATTCGAATTTAGCTGGGTGCACTGTATTTTCTCTGGCTGCCTAACTAGGAAGCCATGCTGGGCCCTTCAGAAAGTCTCAGGGAGGACAAGAGGTGGTCTTGGCCCTTGCCTGCAGCTTTTCTCATAGTGGGCTTGTAGACACCCTTTGAGGTGTAATTAGTTCGGAGAATTAAAGATCTCAATCCAGTGGGTCAGTGCAACCCCGACATCTGAAAGCCAACAAGCACCAGAGTTCTAAAGACGCTCCCAATCTGGGTGCAGCTTGTTACAAGCATTAAAATGTCATTACGTTTCTCTCTCCGCCAAGATTTCCTCCTCCAACTTTGCAAATAAGGGCCAGCAGCACTGGAGATAACGAACGCAATTTGCCAGGCCTGGCTCTCCCCGACAGGATTCCTGGTTGCAAAACAGATGAAATCACTGTTGTTTACAGCTCACAATCTCTTCCAAACATTCTGATTCATTTGCGGCAAAGGGTGGTTTGTCAAACGAGCCTGCCGGGCTTTAGTCATGCTCTCCGCTCCTTTCAAAAATTAAAGCTGGCTGGAAGTTTCCAAATGAAAACAAGCAGAGGCCTTTTCTGGAGACGCTGTTACCTGCAGTGCACCAAGCCTCCCCTTGATGGGGGTCTCCTCTGGTGCCAAGGCTCAAGTGCCAGTGAAGGGGCAGCTCCCTCTCCCCTCCTCCCCGCCACTCCCTTTGTAAGTAAACCTCTCCGACCCATCAAACTTTTCATATAGATCCCTTATAATTTTCAACGAGCGACATCTCCTCTTTGCCATCCTTCTTCATCTTCATCACCAATCGAGAATCAATTCCTCACTACGCAGGTGTTCCTGACATCCGTTAGGTGCCATCGAGTCAGCTCTGAGCCATAGCTGCCCTGTGCATGGCAGAATGAAGCGCTGCCTGGTCTAGCCCCGTTACCCCCACCGTTCCTTTGGTCTAGCCCCGTCCATCCCACCGTTCCTCCGGTCTAGCCCCGTCCGTCCCCACCGTTCATCCGGTCTAGCCCCGTCCGTCCCCACCGTTCCTCCGGTCTAGCCCCGTCCGTCCCCACCGTTCCTCCGGTCTAGCCCCATCCGTCCCCACCGTTCCTCCGGTCTAGCCCCCTCCGTCCCCACCATTCCTCCGGTCTAGCCCTGTCCATCCCCACCGTCCCTCCGGTCTAGCCCCGTCCGTCCCCACCGTTCCTCCGGTCTAGCCCCGTCCATCCCACCGTTCCTTTGGTCTAGCCCCGTCCATCCCACTATTCCTCCGGTCTAGCCCCGTCCGTCCCCACCGTTCCTCCGGTCTAGCCCCGTCCATCCCACCGTTCCTCCGGTCTAGCCCCGTCCGTCCCCACCGTTCCTCGGGTCTAGCCCCGTTACCCCCACCGTTCCTTTGGTCTAGCCCCGTCCATCCCACTATTCCTCCGGTCTAGCCCCGTCCGTCCCCACCGTTCCTTTGGTCTAGCCCCGTCCGTCCCCACCATTCCTCTGCTGGAGCCCGTGGTGGCAGCTGCTGCGTCCATCCATCTCATCCAGTGCCTTTTTCTCTGGTCACTGTCCCTCTCCTTTACCAAACATGAGGTCCCTCTCTAGGGATTGGGAGTCTATATCAGGGAAACGCTACATCTTTATAACTGCCTTTCCCAGGGCCCCACAGAGAAGTTTATGTGTTACTCTCTCTACTTCTTTTAAGCATGATGAGACGGGTAACTGTGAAGCCAATGTAGGCACTTGAATGACCATCTTCCAGTCCCAACCCACTCACTGCTGTCGAGTCTGTTCCAACTCCCAGCGAACCAGTTGGAGAGAGTAGACCTGCTCCCTAGGCTCTCTGAGCCTGCTGTGTGTGAGCAGCCTCAGTTTTCTCCTGAGGAGTGGCTGCTGGGTTGGAACGGCTGATCTTGTGGATACAGCCACACTGTAGCCCACACTACATGACCAGGGCACCTTCTTCCACTTATAAAGGCTCCTAAATCTTTGTACTCAATCAACATTCACCAGAAAACATCTAAACACGTCCACATACTTGGAATGGTGCGTGTCATGTGTATCTTTTAAAAACTCATTATTAAAGTCTGATTCTTAAAAATAGCCCTCCCCTCCCCTCCCTCATGAACCCTTGATAATTTATAAATTATTATTATTTTTTCATGTCTTATACTCACCGATGTCTCTCTTCACCCACTTTTCTGTTTTCTGTCCTCCTGGGGGTGGGGGAGTGATATGTAGATCATTTTGATTGGTTCCTCCTTTCTCCACACCCTATCCTCTTTCCCTCCTGGTATCGTTACTCTCAATATTGGTCCTGAGGGGGTTATCTGTCCTGGATTGCCTGTGTTGCCAGCTCTTATCTGTACCCATGTACATGCTCTAGATTTGTAAGGTAGAATTGGGGTCATGATAGTGGAAGGGAGGAAGCATTAAAGAACTAGAGGAAAGTTATATGTTTCCACAGTGCTATACTGCCCACTGACTGGCTTGTCTCCTCCCCATAACCATTCTGTAAGAGGATGTCCAGTTGCCTACAGATGGGCTTTGGGTTTCCACTCCACACTCCCCCTCATTTACAATGATATGATTTTTTGTTCGTTGATACCTGATACCTGAGCCTATGGACACCTTGTGATCACACAGGCTGGTGTGCTTCTTCCGTGTGGGCTTTGTTGCTTCTCAGCTAGATGGCCACTTGTTTGCCTTCAAGTCTTTAAGTCCCCAGATGCTATATCTTTTGATAGCCGGGCACCGTCAGCTTTCTTCACATTTGTTTATGCACCCACTGTTTCTTAATAGTTTTATTGGCATATAATTCACATATCATACAATTAATAGCCAAACATATTATGTATGCAGAGCTATAAAATCAACACCACCATCAATTTCAGAACATTTTCTTCTTCCTTGAGCTCATTGTTAGCTCCTCATTTCTCCCCTACCTCTCCTGCCATGCCCCTAGGTCATTAGTAATTGTTACTGTCTCTATTTGCGTATCCTGGATTTCATATACAAACTATCTTACAAAGTAAAAGCAAGAAACAAAGAAACCCAACAACAATGACAAAATAAAACAGAGGAAAACCTCACTTGAAAAGAAAGCAGAAAATATTAAAAACGGAAACGACTTTGAAATTAATCAAAGGGGAGATTAAATGTTAAATTATTACATTTAAACTTAACGACATCTGCCATAACTGTCTTTACAAGGCTTTCTGACTGATAGGAAGGTTGTTCACATCGATGGACGACCATCAGAGGATGGAAATACGTGTCATAGCAAAGTGTGGACTCAAATGATGCCCAACTGGGGTCTTAAAGGTTTGTATTAAAACAAGCAGCTATCTTAGTGGATGTCGACCAAGAAGAAGCACCCCAGCCGGTATGTTCCAAGGATTGGAAATAATAAGATCTAAATCTGGAGGAGGGAAATGTATCAGAGCTTAAATTCTGAACACTAGGCTTGCAGAAGCTCGTGGATGATGGTGGAAGCCCAGAATCCATTTGCAGAATCTACACATACCTGGAGAATCCCCTCTAACCTCATCACCTTGAATGTGTGTGCTTCTGTCCACAAACCTGGCAATGATGTAATCATCTTCATCCTGACAGGCTCCCTGCACCTCTTCAGAGTCTCATTTCAGGGACACTGGTCGTTTTTCCGGCATCCTAGCTTCATTTTATCAATCATGACTGAACCAGGAAGAACTGGTTCAAAGCCCCACTTGAGACATGACATGGATGTATAATGTCAGGATATGTTTTCTTGTAAGAATCAACAAAACTGTTGCCCACAAGCAAATGGAAATGGTTATGACTCGTGGAAGTGATTCACTGTAGTAGAATTGGCCATTTAATTGTGTGTGGTCCTTGACATAGACAAACCGCGCTACTCACCTGCAAGTAGTTCAGCTCATGTTGCTCACCCAACCTTTGCTGGCAGGAAAGCAAGGGATTCGGTAAGACTGAGGTTGGAGTACCCTTTTGAACCCTGGAACAGGGGTGACCGTTTACAAGCCCCAAATCACGGAGAAACAGCTAAAAGCCTTACTCGTGTGTTTAAGGCTACTTGAACTCCCTGAGTTACCCACATAGACACGGGGAGATTCAGTTACATTTTCATCTGCCTGGTTTAGACAAATAGATAGACTTCTTAGATTTAAAAAACAAAACAAAATCAAAAGACAAAAACCTCTTGGCATTGAGTAGATTCCAACTTCATGGCATTTCCATGTATTTCTAACAAAGCCAGGCCTTTCCTCCTTTCCTCCACTGGTTGGGTTCAAAGTACCAGCCTTTCTTTGGTCCCACCACCATCAAGTCCATTCTGACACACAGTGACCCTGTAGGACAGAGTAGAACTTCTCCGTAGAGTTTCCGAGACTATCCATCTTTTTTAGTTAGTTAGTTTGTTTGTTTGTTTGTTTTTAAATCATTTGGGGGGGGGCTCATACAACTCTTATCACAATCCATCCATCCATCCATTGTGTCAAACACATCTGTACATTTGTTGCCATCATCATTTTCAAAACATTTTATCAGTCTTTATAGGCATGAATGACCTTGTCTCTCCCTTGAAGAGGCTACTAGGTTTGAACCACCAACCCTGCAGTTATCAACCTGAACACTTCCCCAACTGCACCATCAGAGCTCTGTCAGTTCATCAGGGAAGATATCTAAGACTCCCAAATGTAATGGGTAAAGGCTACAAAGGAACCTGAAATAAAAAGAAACTGCTTCTATGTCCCTATCAAACTGGACGCCAGGCCCTAATTGAAGTATAATACCAAGACTGGTTTTGGCATTCTGTTCAATTTTAGAAGGAGGATAAGATTACATTTAGACATTGGCAGGATATCTGTCTCTGCGGGCTTCTGCTCTGCTGCACTGGGAGGAGCTGTGTTTTTATGAGGTTATCACGTGGACAATGCGTGGCATGATATGTGTGTAAGGGAGAGTCCTGGTATAAACAGCGTTGGGAAAGAGCGTCATGACCTTTGACGCTCCACCATCGAAAGCCAAGCTGTGGCCCTTGTGTTGACTTCACATTTCCACTGTGGTTTGCATGCCTAAGATTTGAGTTACAATGGGCAATGAACATGGAAATTTTGCACTTTTTAACTAGTGTGTCACATACTGCCTTTAATGTTCTAGAGATGTTTAAAAAAAAAACTGTCCATTTTTATTCATTTGCTACCACTTGAAAGAATCCGGGAGAAAGGTAGGATTGTTGTCCTTGTTTTAAAATTGGGCTCATACCCCTGGAGGTGCATGGTAGTGGTGTGATGGTGGTGGTGGAGGTAGTGGTTTAGTGGTGGTGGTGGTGTGGTGGTTGCTGTTAGGTACCATCAAGTCAGTTCTGACTCATAGTGGCCCTCTGTACCACAAAACAAAACACTGCCCGTCCTCACAATTGTTATTGTGGGGATCCCATTGCGGCAGCCACTGTGTCAATCCATCTGGTTGAGGATGCTCTTTGGCAGAGTGGTCTCTCTGACAATATATGTCCAAAGTAAGCAGAACTCTGCTGGTACTTATTCCAAGACAGGCTTGTTTGTCCTTTGGGCGGTCCATGGCGCTTTCCATGTGCTTCTCCAGCACCGTAATTCAAATGCATCAATTCTTCTGCAGTCTGGTCATGGAAAGTCCCAAAGTTCTCCAAGCCTTTCCCTACTAATGATCCCACAGAAATACACTTTCCCTACTAACACACCCACCGAAAATTCTGAGAAAGCTTACAGTTATAAATAATGGACGCTGTCATGGAAGATGGCTAGTCATGTGTCTCACTTTTTGCCCTGCCCTGTTGCATTGTTTTTAGGTGCTGTTCTGTAGATTTGGGACTCATAACCTACTTTTGATATTGAACGTGTGCCGAGGTTAGCAGTCTACCATTATGGATCGAATGACAAAGGTTAAAGCACACTATTCTAGTTCATGGTGGCGCCTGGAATCATATGTAGTTGCTAATATTCAACTGCTTTTTATCTGCAAATATTACAGTTCCATGTGATTCATTCAGCCTGTTTCACACCATATCCTTGAAATAGATAGAAATGTGGGGATGGAAAGACACGCGATCTTTGTTCTTTCTTATTTTATTATGACCCTTTTAAACCAGAGTTGAGGGACTATTACCATGCACTCTCATATGCATACCAAATTCTTATACACGGCCACACTTCATGGACCAATTGCTCTCCCTCCCCTTTTGGCGGAAATAGTTTAAAGCAAATCGTAGACATCACGTCACTTCATCCCTATATACTTCAGCATAAGTCCCTATAATATGGATCGTTTCTTAAGTAACCATCATTCCATTATTGCGCCTAATAAATTAATCGTAATCCCTTGGCCCATATTAACAGTGCCCCAAGCAGTTTTTATGGTTGGTATGTTCATATCAAGAGCCAAATAAAATCCAGTTATTTGGTTCTCGCATCTTTAAGGCTCTTTCAATCAGGGGCAGCACCTCTCTTGTCTCCTTCCAATGACCTGCCATCAACTTGTTGAAGAAGGTGGGGTATTGTCCAATGTCACGTTCTGGATTCATCTGCTCAGTGTCGCTTAGTGGTGTTAGTTCGACCCACGGTCCAGAGGGTAAGTGATCCTGAGCCATAGCCTCACGCCCTGCCCTGCTTCCCTGAGCCCTGGCACCCAGCCTGCAGCAAAAACAACCAGCTGACATGGTCATCTTTCAGATGGCCAGGGTCACCACTTAACCGTACTAAGTTTAAGATAAGCGTGCGCATGCCCGTATATCTGCTGTGGTTTTAGTGCATTAAAATTCTGCTAACTTGGTAAAGATAAGCTAACTGGAGTGAGATAAACAATAAAACTGTGGAAATTTCGGCTGCCATCTAAATTAGTTGCTTCCATTATAAGAGTACATTGAGGCAGTGGCATAACTCACGCTACGGAGAGTGTGTGCGGTGTCCCAGATGCTGGCCGGGCACTCTGCCCTGGTTTCTGTCAGGCATCCCAACCATAACAGAACGATCACCTCCATCTTCTAGGTGAGGAGATTGAGCTGAATGGGAAGGAAATAACCTACCTGAGACTCTAGAGACCCATGTTCAGTGCTCAGATAAAAACTAAAATCTCAAAAAACCGAAGTGCTGGGTTTCTTATTCTTTCTACCATTATGCACTCGTTCATTCGTCTTTTGTCCCAGAGACTGGGCTCAATTTGGGTGAGCATCCTTTCTGTTTTGATTTGTGATCGTGTTTCAAGCACATATATCGTTACCTGGTGTTGCTGCTGTAGAAGGACCATTTTAGCCTCTTCTCATGTCGCAGTCTGTAATATTAGGTGTTTACTATAGGTGCGGGCCATTGTGGTGGTGATGGGTAGATGTTGTCGAATCTCGAATCATCTCTGACTTGCAGGGATCCTCCCAGTTGCTATGTGCGAGCCCATTGTTGCAGCCACGGTGGCAGTCTGTCTTGCAGAGGGCCTCCCTCGCTTTTCCCAAGCATGAGGTCCTTTCCCAAGGACTGGCCTCTCCTGACACCATCTCCAAAGTTTGTGAGACGAACGCTCGTCATCCCCTCTCCTAACGCGCATCCTGGCCATACTTTTTCTGAGACAGATCGGTTTGTACCCCTGGGAGCCCATGGCGTACTCAGTGGGCTCCATCAACAGCGTGATTTAAAGGCATGGATATTTCTTCAGTCTACTTTATTTATTGTCCAGCTGACCCGTACAGATAGGCTCAGATCGAGATGCCTTGTCCAAATCCATGTTGTTTCCCGACACATTCATAGACCTAGATTTTCAGTTCTACTGGACCAATTCCTTTACAGGTTGGACCCACAGAGCTTACACCCACAGGAAATTCTGATGAGGTATTTCCAGACTTGAGGGCTTTGAACCGCCGCCGGCAAGCCAGGGTAGAAGCTGGCATCTCTGGAAATCCATGTAGGATCTTTGTACCAGCTGGGCTCCATTTCAGCATCTTCTGCTGTCATTACAAAATAGCTGTTTTCTCTTTAATCTGTGTGCCACATTGCAGCAATTTTCATCAAAAATATATTAAGCCCCTGCTGTAAATTGGCCCCACACACCCTTGTCAGGCACGTGAAGCGTAAAAGATTGTCTTTTTGCAAAGTTTGTTTCACTCTCTAAAGCCCTAGCAGATCGCAGCCGTTCCTGGTGCCGCTTAATAGTCCATCCCATCTGTAAGCCCAGGATTATAAGCACATAACGAACCCGATCCAATGTCAGGCATGGATTTCATCCTTCGTTTGTTTCGCGAAACAAAAATAGACAAATGAAGATCCCCAAGTTTCCATGTCCCGTGAAATCTCACTGCCCCTTGCTTACCTGCCCAAGTGAAGCGGTGGTTTTTCCAACCCCGGGCAAGAGGTCCCCAGGAACTTCCTCACACTTCGCCTATGAGAATGCCTTTGTGCTGTGCTCCGTGGGCGGTGGGAAAGATACGAGGGTGCTCCTGAAGTGGGGTTGTCTGTAAGAGAGACACTCCGTGTGTGTGTGTGTGTGTGTGTGTATGTGTGTGTGTGTGTGTGTGTGTCCATATACGCAGGGGAACATGCCTACACACCGCATGCCCCTAGGGTAGCTTAGGGTCCATCCAGAAACGTTTTCTGCCCTGATGCGCCCGCAGCAGCATGCGGTTAAGGGGGGTCTATTTGAAATGGCATTCAGCAGGGCCGGCCGAAATGACGAAGGCCATTCCTTGTGCGCATCTTTCAGGACACCCCGTCCCCGCGCTCAGTTTGTGACCCTGAAGCCAGGGAGGCCCGTGTGTTTCTGGGGCAGAGAGTGGAGGCCCTTCCTGGCTGGAAAACGTGACGCTGAGTATTCTTGCCGTTTCCCCCGCTTCTTGTGAAAGGGACACACGAACTGCAGTGCCTTGGAAATTCCCCAGAACCTCCTCGCCCAGAAACGCCCTGACAATTTCACAGGAAATTGCCTTAGATTTTTAAACCGTTCTAATTTCACCCTCAACACTCACTAAAACACATTTCTAAAACAAAAAGAGACCCAACCATTTCATGTATAATATGCATGACATACAAAGCATGATCCATTCAATTGAATTCAAATGTAGTTGACATCACATGGTTTTGTTTTTTTTTTTAAGAAAACAACAGCCAGCCGGCTCCCCTTTAAGGGGCTTCTGAGTTGGCTTGACTGATTTCCTCCTCAATAAACCATCTATGAAATTCCACATTACATGAAGGTAGTTGTTAGGTTAGTCTTATTTTTATGACTATTGGTAATGAAATTTCAAGTCAGACCGTTTTGCCGGCTTTCCTGAATCCCAGGCCGAGTTATTGACATCCCTGACAGGCAAGATGCAAATGCTTTCATCACTTCCACTGGGCCTTCTCACCCAAGTTTGCGTGGCTGCCCTCTCTGAGCCCCCGGGAAGAAGCAATATCGCTGCTGTCTCAGTCACAGCCTAAGCAGAGACAACTATCTTGGTGAGACAGAATAAGTTTTTTTTCCTAGAAAATTTCAGCTATTTGGGAGTTTCTAGGTGTCATTGCCACCAATTCTTACCTCCTTTCAGAAAAGAAGCCTTCAGGGAAGGCACCCTCTTGGCACCTGACCCGAGTCTATTACATCGTGTGAAGACTGGAATAGACTTGGCCACTTCCACAGAGGAGCTAAGCCTGTTGGCAGTGCCGGCTGAAAGAACAGAGTACAGATGTGTGGCTCCAGTAAGGAGCGCAGACATGCCCTCTTCAAACTATTTTACCCACCTAGATGAGAGCAGACAGGCTGGCATTTCCCCAGTAGGAAGTCCATTTGAGAATAGAAGCCAGCCCCTCAGGCCCCGTGAGGGTCCAGGTGTGGTCATCTCAGGCGAGCCCCATTAAAGAGTGGAGGCGAAATATCCAAGAAAATGGTTAGAGAGAGCAATGTGCTTGATAGAGGCCTTGTGAGTCTACATGTAGGCAGGGCCAAGACTCACTCACTCACTGCCATCAAGTCGATGCTGACTCATAGCAACCCTATAGGAGAGGGGAGACTGCCCCTGTGAGTTTCCAAGACTAACTCTTTATGATAGTAGAATGCCCCATCTTTCTGCTAAGAAGCGGCTAATGGTTTCGAACTGCTGACCTTACAGCTAACAGCCCAACTCACAACCACTATGTCATTAGGGCTCTTCGGGCCAGGACTAGGGGGTAGCTAGTCTGGTGCCTGAGCATCCACAGCAGAGTCAGGAGAGTATAAGAATGATGCTGCTGGGACAGGGCCACCCTATTGGTTGCCTGGGTTGATTCTGCCCATGTAACCAACTGACCAGCTGAGAGTGTCCCTCTTATCATTCCACATGTTACTCTCCTGGCGCTGCACCCAAAGCTAGAGAAAGACAGCCTTTCCAGGTAACGAAGCGTTTAACCAAGTATGTGTGATGGCTTTATCAGGGGATGTAGTATTCTGGTTAGTCTTATTGGAGTCACTGAAATCCTGAGCATGAACATTATTAAAATTTCAAATAAAATACATGATATTAAACAAAGAGAATATACTATAACCTTTCTTTGACGATGATTTAAAGGTTACTTCGAGACCACAATGGGGTCAGGGAGTTATGAGATGGATCCTCAATTAACCACATAGGACTGTTCTTTCGGTACGTGAGTCCTTCCTGACAGCGAGTGTTGGCTAATGTTGACATGTGATGAGCCCCGAGTGTGCAGTGCTGCTTATGGCCCTTTAACTGGGACCCTAACATACTTGCTGGGCACACATATTCAGACTCGCCTAAAGTTGTGCCCCTGAATGAACAATACAGGTGGCACACTCCAACAGCTACTGTAGCTGTTTGCTGATGATAATACACCAATGAATTATATAGAAGAATGTGTATGGAATGCCCAGAAATGTCCAGAAGCTGTATTCCTGGACTCAGCCTAGATAAGCAGGCTTGGGAAGCACAGGAATAAGGGCAACTCTGGGAATCTTCTGGCAGGAAGTAATGTTCAGACTTGGAGGGGCCACTACCAGAATGAGTGTACACCAATGTTTTTCATTTGTGCTGCAACCTGCTTAAGAAAAAAAAGCCTTCTAATTTCACTACAGAGGCCAGCACTGAAGATACAGCCAGGATAGAGTGGTGGGTCTGCCCAGGAGAGGGAGAGAGAGAAAGAGAGAGAGAGAAAAACACACCACATCCTGGACCACCAAGCCCTGAGGACGACACTCCTGCTCAGAGCAGCCAAACCACAGAGAGGACCATAGGGCCAGCTCCACCATGAGACACAAAGTCCCTTCAGTGACCCACAGCGCTTCAGGGGGCAGTACTGGAGACACAGTGTGGGAATTAATTGTACCCAGTATGACCCCTTCGCCCCCCCCCCCCACAACCAGGGTAAAAAACAAAGGGAGTGCAACAGAGTACCAAAGGGAGCGAAGCAACAAAGTCTCCAAGGAATCCCCAAAATAGTGTTCAGACTCGGAGGGCAGGGATTGGCACTTCTTTAGACTGGATAGGAAAACATATATAAGGGTCAGCAGACAGACCTGGAACTATTTAAAGACCCTTTTTAAAAATCTTCTTTCCTTTTTTTTTTCTCATGTCTATCTATATAAGATAGGCAAGATAAACAGTCCCGAGGAGAAAACACAGGACTGCTGGTTCCAGAGGGACAGGGGACAGAAGGAGGTGGGGGAAAGGGAGGGGGGAGCCAACAAACCCAGGGACAAGGGAACAACAGGAGATCGAAAATCGATGGTGAGGAGGGTGTAGAACACCTGGTGGGCTCTGATCAAGGGCAATGTAACCAAGAGGAATTATAAGAGCTAAATGAAGGTCGAACACGATAGTGGGACAGAAGGACCGTAAAAGGAAATAGAGGAAAGTACTAGGAGGCAAAAGACATTTATAGAGGTATAAATATAAGCATGCATATATGTAAGTATATTAATATATAACAATAGGAATATAGGTCTGTGTACACAGATTTATAGGTAAGTATCAAGTAGCAGATGGACATCGGGCCTCTACTCAGGTCCCCCCTCAATGCAGAAACACTTTCCTCTCATAACCTGTAATTCTGTGATGCTCACCTTCCCAACACGATCGCTGAAATCAAAATGGATGCATAAGCAAATGTGGTAAAGAAAGCTGATGGTGCCAGCTATTAGAAGATATAGTGTTTGGGATCTTAAAGGCTTGAAGTTAAGCAAGCAGCCATCCAGCAGGGATGCAACAAAGACCACATGAAGAAGCACACCAGCCTGTGTGATCGCAGGTGTTGATGGGAATCAGGTATCAGGCATAGGAAGACCCAAAACAATCATATTGATGCATCCGAGGGAGAGGTTCAGAGTGGAGACCCAAAGCCCATCTGTAGATAACTGGACACCCCCTCACAGAAAGATCACAAGGAAGGGATGAGTCAGCCAGGGTGCAGTATAGCAACAAAAAACACACAACATTCCTCTAGTTCTTTAATGCTTCCTCCTGCCCCACTATCATGACTCCAGTTCCACCTTACAAATCCGGCTAGACCAGAGCATGTACACTGATACAGATAAGAGCTCTTGCCACATGGAATCAGGGACAGATAACCCCTCAGGAGCAGTAATGGGTGTAGCAATACTATGAAGGTAGGGGGAAGGTGGGGGGGGGGGGTAGGAAACAGGGAACTGATCATAATGATTGACATTAGCACCTCCTCCTTCAGGGGGATGAACAGAAACGTGGGTGAAGGGAAACTGTGGATGGTGTAAGATATGATTATAATTTATCAAGGGGTCATGAGGGTGGGTGGGTAAGAGAGGGAGGGGAAAAAAGAGGAGCTGATACCAAGGGCTCAAATAGAAGGAAAGTGTTTTGAAAATGATGATGGCAACATATGTACAAGTGTGCTTGATAAAATTGATGTATGGATTGCTATAAGAGCTGTAAGAAGCCCCAATAAAATAATTTTTTTTGAAGTTCAGAAGCAGGCGATATACAGGGCTCAGTCATTCCGAGTCTTTGTGCTCATGTCTCTCTGTTGAGCAGGATGACTTTTTCCCTGGAACTGGGACTCTTAGTTTAGGTTGGGTGGTCTGTGGAGAGAGGTGAATCAAGAGCATACAGCATAATAATGTAATTCTTACTATTGGTAGTTAAGAATTCTTGGATGGTATAAATGGCTAAATGTTGGTCAGTTAACTAAAAGGCTGACAGTTCAAATAATATAACAATAGACATGCATGCATGTAAATACATTAATATATGACACATCCTTTTGCAAGGTCCCAGCCTTAAAAGCCCTTTGGAGCAGTTCTGCTAAGCACATGTGGGTCCCCAGGAGTCGGCAACTAAACCACCAGCAAGCAGAGAAATCCACACTCCTTCTTTGGACCAGAGCCATGGAGACATAGAGCTTATTTGTTGGGTTGTAACCACAAGATAAGCAGCAGTACAGCACTAGCCCGTTCTCGGGAGCAAGGCTGGGCTTTCTGCTCCTGTGGAGTTACAGTCTCAGAAACCCACACGACGGGTCTGCTCGGCCTTTTAGGGTGAGGTGCTATGAGTCAGAATTGACTCGACAGTGAATTTGGTTTGGGGTTGATTTTTTGGGGATAAATAAGAATGGGTTCTATCGGTGAAGTAAAGTCCAGTCTGACCTTTCTAAAGAAAACAATTTTACTGATGTTGAAGTGATATAATAAACACAAGGGGGAAACCGGAAGAAGGACTTTGGCACAGTCTGGCGCTTAGAGGATTCCGCTCATGCCATTGCTCTCTGAATGGCTTCCCACACAAAGGGCATGGCATTCTGAATGTTGTGTATCCAGAAAGACAGACCGGAACAGAATGATTGTGCAATCGTTGCCAATTCACTTGACCTCTGTATAATGCCAAGAGAGAATGATAGAGCTTGCGTAATCCAGAGCATATTTCATTTATGTGAATCATAATTAAGTCAATATCATTCCAAATGCCTATCATAACTGTCTTCAACCTGAATGGGTGTTATGACATCAGCTTAAATTTCTGTTCCCAAACCGTCTACAGTGTTTGAAACCCCCTCTTGGTGAAGGATGGATGGAGTCCTTGGGTGAGAGTTCCCTCCTACCCACCCCAAGTTCCCTCAGAAAAAAGGCCAAGTGAAAAGCCAGACATTGAAAACCCTGGACCAGTGCGACTCTGGCCCCCATGCTGTCCCCAGAGCTGGAATGGCCTGGGCAGCAACCAGTGTTTGTAAAGGAGAGAGTTTGCCCATTGTTCCCTAAAGACTTGAGTAGATGGCCTTTCAGGTCTCTTTTTTTAATTAATTAATTTATTCATTCATTCAGTCAGGCATTTCTTTTCCTCCAAATTATTTTATTAGGACAATATGCAGACGTCATACCATTCAACCATTCGGTCACATCAAGCTGTGTTGTACAATCACTAACATGACTGTTACAAACCTTTTTCTTCCCTCTTGTACTCATTGATATCAACTCCCCGTTGCTTCCTCTCTCCCCCACCACACTCCCCTGGAATCTTGATTCTAGTTATTGTCTGTTTGTTTGTTTATTCATTCATTCATTCATTCTAGTTATTGTCTCTATAGATTCATTCAACATACCATCCTGAGAACCTGGGTTTCATGCCTTAGAGTTGACAATGGCAATGATCAGTCTCTCTGTCCACATTTCCATGAGCCATATTGCACACATGGCTTACTGAACAGGGCCCGAGACTTCGTAGGTGCTAGAGAGATATTGGTTGGACTGAACCGATGGTTTTGTTTTGTTTTGTTTTGTTTTTAATCATCAAAACAGCATCTCTAGCACTGTCCGCATTAGCATCTCACTACCCTACAACATCACTCTTTCCGAATACTGCCGAGTTTTAAGTTGAGAGATTCCAGTCTATCCTCCACCCCCTCTGCAGACAGGGTCTCATATTTGCCATGCCTATCTGTCTCCAGCCAGCTGCTCTGGAAGGAACGCTTGCATCTACAGTAACAATGCCAGCGACCTGGCTATTACACGATGGCTTGTGTTGGTGAGGAAGCTCCAAACATGTGGCCAGAGCACAGCGAGCTACCGATGCTGTCTCAGGTGCTCAAGCTTCTTGAATAATATTAGTTTTGGAATACTGTGCCTTGTGACCAAACATCTCAGCCGTTAAGTTTCAGGAGGGGCACTTCCTTGCATTATGAGTCAAGCTGCCTTAATTAGCATCTTCAAATGAAGAGTTTTAAAAAGTCAATAAATACACTGAAAAGAGCCCTTCAGTATATTATGAAAGTGCTTATTATTATAACTCAGAAGAACTGTATAACTTTCATATGTTGGTGGCATGGTCTGTTTCAATAATAGTGACTTGTTTTCTTCAAGGATAATGAGTGAGAATGTACTTCATAAACTATAAAGATTTCTTTAAGAATAAGGAGGTTCTTCGTCTCAACTATTTGGGGCATGTTACTGGTAAGGACCCGCCTATGGAGAAGAACATCATGCTGGGGGAAGTAGAGGGTGAGCTAAACAGCAACTTCAAGGACATGGGTTGTCCCAGTGGCTACAACAGCGGAAGCAGACAGAGCGGCGAGTGGGTGAGTGGTACGAGACCGGCCGTGCTTCGTTCCGTCGCAATGAGTCACAGCAAGTGCAGGGCCCTAACGCCACCAGCAGCACCGCCACCAAGGTTCAATTATAAAAACGCTTAAAATTCAGCGCAAATCAATAGTTTGCAAAGATATTCAAGCAAAAATTTCTATGTAAATAATTTTAAATTCTAATTTGATGTCATACCATCCGCTTCGCTATTCAAAATCTGTTTAATTTTTTCAATATGGTCTTTTGAAATGGTACACTCTCCTTTGCAAAGCACCTGGAACGAAAAAGAGAGACGATTAAAGTTTTTTCAAATTTCTCTGTGTTGCGGAAACTTAGGAGCAGGCTGGCTAAGGAAAAGCCCATGTCAGTATGGTTTTTTATTGGGGTTTTCGGTATTGTTGGTTTGTTTGACTGCCACTTTTGAGTACTGGTGTAGGTCTCCTAGTAATTACCCCAACCCTAAGCACTAGAACTTTCATTGCCCCAATGTTGCATATGAAAGTAATAAAATGTAGGGGTTCATGAAGGCAAGACACTAAGTGGTGGAGTCAAGATCCACACAAGGTCTACTGAGTTCGAGCCGTAGGCTCTTTTTATGACCATACTTCTTCCCTGCGGACGTCATTTCCTCTGGAAACTCTCCATCCCATGCATCCCTCCTTCTTTTTCCATTGCCCCCAAAGACGTGCTCTTGGTCTTATCATTGACCTCTCCTCCCCACTCATCTTTTGCACAAACCTTAAACACAATGGTGAGTTCACTTAAGGTGTCCTGGTGCTATCCCTGTCTCCTCACACTTCCCTGACCTGCTCGCCAGGCACGTTCAGTTTTCAGCGCAGAGCGAGTGGCTCCGGAGCTTACCTCTCTTCTCCACTCCTCCTGTGCTGTTCCAGACATGGCATGATCTCTTTGAAATCATGTTTCTCTGCTACCTCTGGGGTTAATTTAAACCCACCGATCGCACAGGACACTTGGGTTACCCCTCATCCCTGCCTGGTCCTCCCAAGTTATGCCTGCCTCTTCCCAGCTGTCTCAGCTCTCGCCCCTTTTCTTATGAGTTAAAAAACAATGCGGGCCACATCCCAGGGGAACTCTCCTTCCAATGGATTGGCAGATCACATCATGGGGGTGAGAGTGTGGTGTGATTATTTCACTGCCTAACTGCAAAAGCCATGGGAATCATGGACCAGCCAAGTTGATGTATATTTGAGGGGACACAATGTAACTCATGACACTCGGCATATTCAAATTCTAGGCACTATCTTCACAGCCTTCTCAGCCCGACCCTCCCCCCAAATTAAATGATCTCATTTTTCAACCCTCACATCCAGATCCTTGTATATTGCCAGATTCCCTGACACTGCCCTAGTTGAAATTCTAAATATAGCTCCACATGAACCTCTAGAATTGTTTCCTCTGACCCCAAATGTTCCAAAGCTGCCGAAAAACTGTTACATGATATCCCTTCTTGGGTCAGAGAATTGTGACGGCTCCTCCACGCAAACAAATGATGACGCCCAAAGCCCTGCAGGCTCCTCTACTGAAAGTCCCACCCAGGCCTTACTTTTGCCACAGCATCACATCCACCTGAAGCCATGAGCATGCGCTGCAGCTGTGTTGGCTGGCTCCTTGCCTCTCATAGTTCAAGAGGCGCGGTCTGGATGGAAGTCCCCGCTGCTTCCCTTTCCTCCTCCAGGATTGCTTTCAACACCCACTGAGAAGCCTTCCTGGGGCCAGACCACCTCCCCCCGCAATTCCCAAACACTTGTCAGGTCCCCTGTGTTGCCACAGGACAAAGATCCTTCCCCTTTGGTGGTGGTAGGCCTCCTCTGCTTTGTGTGACTGTCCATGGTGTGATTAAAACTCATTTCAAAGAAAAATCAGATTCCTCCCAGTTTTATCTTGTTCGCGACATCTAACTTATTGCCTTTAACAACATGGGCATTTAATAAGCAAGATAAATTGGACTGGGTCTTTACAAATCGTATGTGATTTCTCTACACCTGCTGTCTTGTATTAAACGGCTTTGGTTCTATGCAGGGAGCCAAAGCCAAGTGTCCGTAAACGTGAGGTGCATCTGCCTCCCAACTGTAGGTAAAGCAACATAGGCGATTCTTCGCTCTTGTATAGGAAGTCCAGACGTGAGCAGTTCCAAGCTCCGAGAGCAGCTCTACTGCGTCTGCAGGAAGGCAGTCTTCTTCTCCCAGCCCTCTGCTCCCTATGGTGTGACCCTCGTAGAAGGCCAGCGGCACGTGTGAGTGCCAGGCAGCAGAGGGAGAAAGAGGCATTCCGTCTTTGAAGAGCTACCCGAACCTTCACTGACATCTAAACAGCCAGAACCCGGTTTCTTGGCTACCATGAACTGCAGTGGAAGTTGGGACTGGGAGGCGAAGGGTGCAGCCAACAATGGGAGCGATGGGAGCTTGGTAGGCAAGCAGCAGTCTCTGCTAGTCTTCCCCACCCCCACTTCCATCCAAGGCCCTTTGTGTTCCCTCTTCGCCCTGGTATGGGATATGATCTTCCTCTTCACCCAAGGTTATACCTGTCCCCTTGCCAGCCCAGGGGTCGGCAAATAGCGGCTCAGGAGCCATACAAGTGGCTCTGAAGTAAAATTGAGAATGAAGATAAAAATACCATAGTTTCGTTGAAAGGATATTTGTTTGTTAAAAATATGCCCATTCTGGCTCTCGAATAGTTGGTAAACTGTTGAGAGGGACAGGATTGGCTCTTCCACCTCAGAAGTTTGCCAACCTTTGCTCTAGCCTGTTGATTACACCCCCGCCCATCTCCTTCCTTCCTGGTAACCCGTAAAGTCTGTTCCTTGGGTGATAAGCTTTGTCTGCATGTTTTTTAATACAGCAGTGGTCTCCTACAGCATTTGTTGGGATGGACTAACTTCCCCCAAGGCACGGTCTTCTGAATCCACCCGTGTCATGTGATGTTTCACAGTTTCCTCAAGAAACAGCCACGAGAAAGAATCCGATGGGACCCTTTGGTCCTGGTTTCTGCTCCGTGAGACCACCGCCTGCCGAAGGAGGAGTTCTGGGGCAGGAAGGCTGAATGGAGGACGGTCCTATGGGAAAATCAGCAGGCCGCTAGGCTGCCTCTCTGCCTCTTGTATGGGAGGCCCACATGAAAGCAGGAACGTTCGGGAGCCATTTGTTCTCAGAACAAGAATGGAGGCTGGATTCTAAAGGGTCCCTCTCAGGAGGACTGTACATTATTAACTTGTTGGATCGCTTACTTTTCACAGAACAGAGTAGCATCCCAAGCCAGGCTTCCTTCCTCACGTTCCCAAAGCCACTGATTTCCAAAAGTGCAAAGTGAGCCGTCAGCAAAAGCTCTGAAGCAGAACATTCCGTGTGAGTGCCTGGATTGTCACGGTTAATAAAAAATTAAGGCTTGCGATGAGACACTTCAGGCAAAGCTAAACAAACTAGGGGATTAGGCAATGTGGAAAGAGATGAAATTTAATTTGGTTAAGTGTGAAATAATACACTTTGGGAAACATCATCTAAACTTCTCATAATCTCTGATAGACTCTCAACCCCTAGTAAAATAATGTTAAGAGTCGCGGCTGATAACTTGGGGAAAATAGCTATCAGGCATGAAGCGGCAATTTAAAAAGCCCATAGAATTCTCAGGGCCAGGGTGGGATTAAAAGAAAAAAATCAGATCGAAAATGTAAGACAACATATAAAACATTAGTGCCATTCTGTGTCCGATTGTGGTTATCATCAGAGATCATGAATCCCAGGAAAGAGGCTTATAAAAGAATGAAGAGACATCATGAGACTTGAGATTGATAGAAGTGCTCCAACTTGGCCAAGGGCACTTCCGAAGGAAAAAGAGGAGGGCGGGGCAAGGAGCAGGGAAAACTCTCCAGAAAGGGACTCGGCCTCCCGGGTCCTGGTGTGGCAAAGCACCACTGGAGAATTGACAGAAGAGACGATTAAACAAAGGCATACGACAGTCCTTTCCCGCTGTTCTTTCAGGTTCCAGATTTCCTTGTTCCAGGAGGGGCCCTATATTTGATTAAGGAGCGCTGAATTGCATTAACATTTGTGTCTGCTCCACGGAGAGTGAGTAAGTGAAGTGTCGGGAAAATCCCTGTGGGGCACTGGACCAAGGGTGGCACAAGGGGAGGGGGGGGTGTTGGCTGAGTACCACGCACAGCTGGTAAGATAAAATGGAACGAAAGGGCCGCGTGTGGCCTAATCCAGCGGAGTCATTTACTTGTTTCGATGACCTCTGGGCTAGATCTTTTTCTGATGGCTCTGCTCTCCTAGAGATTCGGCATTTCCTGGGGGCAACAGTTACCAGGGGCAATCCTGTGGCTGTGCCAGAGTGGGTCTCTGTACAGATGAGAAGCAGGGTTGGTAAAACTGGCAACATATCGTTTCCCTGACGTCGGTGTCTTAGCCTCCCTTTTCTCCCACAGACACCATTTTACTGTGAACCTGGCTCCTTGACCCCACTTTAACCTCTCCTCCGGAAACACTTCATCTCACGTTAGCCATTTTCCCAATAGAAGCTAAGTGCCGAGCCACGTCTCCTGCTGTGAACACAATCTGCCCGGTGACGGCAGGGCCGTTGTATTGACAGATCTGTCTGTTAGCAGTGGACACCTTGGAGAAGCAATTGATTGGCTCACACAGAAATCGAGAGATTTAGTTGAAGGGGCAGTTAGGTCCTTCGCAGCATGGCTCCGTTCAACATGTCAGTTTTGCCTTGGGAACAGGGAGCTGAGGACAACTGCAGCTTTGCAGGTATTTTGCTGCCAGAAAGCATCCCAATTTCCACCTGTTGCTGTCAGCCGCTGTTGAGTCGGGTCTGGGCTCCCAGGGTAGGGGCTTCTTCTTACTAACCTTGGGATTAGGAGCTGGTCACAAACCACAGTGGCCACTGGGTTCTTCCACGTCCTCCTAAAACCAATGGCTGACGGGTCAGGTGCTTCCCCTGGCGCCCCTGTAGGACAGAGTGGAGACGGGCTCCTGGGTTCTGAGTCAGTAAGCCTTTATAGGAGCCGCTGCCTAGCCCTTCTCCGCGGGCGGAGCTACTGGAAAGGGTAGGTTTGTCCCACCAGCCTGTCGGTCCGCAGCTGAGCCTGTAGCCACTGCGCCAGCACCGCCCTTCATTTGTACCTCGTGCCTGTGGGATGTGCACCTGGGCCGAGCTGGACTGGCCACCTGGGGCTGCTAATTGCAAAGGCAGTGGAAGGAGACCACCGGCTGCTCTGCAGGCGGAAGACGATGATTTCTCCTCCTGAATGACAGGCTCAGACACCGCCCAGCGCAGCTCTGCTCAGTCCTGCGGGCTCACCGAGAGGCAGAATCAACTCAGTGGCGGTGACTTTGGGCTTTGGAGGTGGGTTGGTTGTTTAAGGTTTTCCTCGGGTATATCAGCTAATGAAAACCGAAAACACCCCCCCACCCCACCCCCGACGCCGGCCATAAAGTCAATTCTGTGAACTGCCTTTCCGCCGCAGTTGGGTCTTGCGCGCCACGGTACAGCCCGTTCGCCACTCGTGTTCCTAGTGGCCACACGTGGTACTGCGATCCGCGTGGTCGGCTGTTCAACACCACCAGCAGTTCCTCGGGAGAAAGGCTGGGATTGCTACTCCAGGAAAGAAGGTGCCGTCTCGGAAACCCACGGGGGTCACTGTGAGTCAGCAATGACTCGATGGCAGTGAGTTTAGATTTGGGGGTTAACACTCAAGATGTAGTGATGCTCCCTGACCCAGATGGCAAGTCATGACGGGAGACTTTTTGGAGTTTGGAGTTGGAGTTGACAGCGTCCTTCTATCGTGAATAAGAAGCTTGCCAGTCCTAAAACCGCCTCATGCTCGTTTGCTGCCCAGAGACCTTTCTGAAAACACAAAACCCCTCTGTCACGATTTAAATACAAAAAAAAACCAACAACAACATTTGCTTTACCACAGGAGGGGGTGGGAGATGTGTGAATGAAGAACTAGAACCTCCCCACATGCCTCCTCAGGTCCTGGGGAGCCACATCATTCTTTCTGCGTGTCTCCTTTCCAAGCAACTCTGCAGGGCAAGCCCCAGCCGCTCAAGCAGCCCAGCAACCACCCGCAGCCTGTTCTTGTCAGTGGGGATCACCACGCGCCAGGCAAAAATGAGGGCTGTGTTTACAACCCAATTCAGGGTCACTGTGCTGCTGCCAGAGCCAGCAGCGGAAACCACCTGATCCTCCTGCCCAGCTAGCTGTTCCAGGGGAGTTAGGACACAGCTCGGTTGTCGGTTTTATTTTCTACCCAAATCAAAATTCGCTGCCATCGACTCCATGCCCACTCACAGAAACCTGCAGGACAGGGTAGAACTGCCCCTGCGGGTTTCTGAGACTCATCATGGGAGTAGAGAGCCGCCTCTTTCTCCCATGGATCTCCCGTGGTTTTGAACTGCTGACCTTACGGTTAACAGCCCATTGCATAACCACTGTGCCAACAGGACTCTTTTTCCACCCCAAACCCAAACACCACCAACAAAACCTCACTGCATCAAGTCATTGACTACTTATAGCAGCCCTATGGAACAGGGAAGAACTTCTCCCCATGAATTTCTGACACTGTACCTCTTGATGGGAGTGGCAAGCCCCATCTTTCTCTTGAGCAGCTGTTGGTGGTTTCCAACTCCGGACCTTGAGAATTACAACCCAATGCATAACCACTACCCCAGCAGGGATCCTGCTTTCTGCCCAAAGCCCTAATAAAATCAACGGTGCTTTTAATGGCTTACATCTGTAAATAGCAAAAACTCTGGTCTGTTTCCTAGATAGAAAGAAAGAAAGAAAGAAAGAAAGAAAGAAAGAAAGAAAGAAAGAAAGAAAACTCACTGCCATCGCGCCTATCCCAACTGCTAAGCACAAGGTTAAACCACAGCTGCTCCCCAGGAGAAAGATGGGCTCTACTCCCATCAGGACTTGCAGTCTCAAAACGCACAGGGGCAGTGCACCCTGTCCCCTGGGTTTTGTGAGCCCTGGGTACCAGGATCCAGAAATTCCTGGGAAGACCCTGAGGCTGTGTTCAGACAAGAGGAGCCCCCAAGATACATGCCTGGAAGCTGTCAGGCAGGGATCTAGGTGTGATCCCCGGCACCCCAAGTTTTTGTCTTCAAGCTGCCTTTCTAAACCTGTGCGGGTACTTTCTCTCCCGAGCAAGGAAGAAGTGAAGCGGGACTACTGCCCTCCTCCAGATTGAGCGTCCACGGCTCAAAGGCTGCAGATGGACACCGCTGCCTTGAGGCAAAGACAGAGCCCCAAGTAAAGATCCAGGAATTGGGTGTCCTTCGAGATTTAGTGGTCCTTTGGAAGAGGGGAGGAAGTAGGAAGAGATGGCTATTTTTTTAAAGCCAAGTCAACGCGGTTCCTGTTAGGAAAACCATACAGGTGTGAACACACACAGAAAAATATTGTGCTCCTGCAAGGGTGGCCTGAGGCTTTAGAGCAGCGGTTCTCAACCTGTGGGTCGTGACCCCTTTGGGGGTCGAACGACCCTTTCACAGGGGTCACCCGATTCATAACAGTAGCAAAATGACAGTGATGAAGTAGCAAGGAAAATCATTTTATGGGTAGGGGGTCACCACCACATGAGGAACTGTATGAAAGGGTCTCGTGGCATTAGGGAGGTTGAGCACCGCTGCTAGAGAGAGATGCTTCGCCAGTGGGAGCGAACCGCAGGGGACGGAAAGCGCCCTGTCCACCACCCCAAGGTAACCAGAGAGCCCAGATGTGGAAGCCACCAAAGAACAGCCTGCGCCGCTCCCTCCGATCTGGCTGGCCCTGTGACTCGCCAAGATTGCTTGGAATGCCGCTCCAGACGCGAGACAGTTTTAGAAACAGGAAATTGGAAGGGCTGAGCTGAAAATACTCCCAGCTCTGTGCGCGAGAGAGAAAGGGCCGTGTGTCGATAAGAGGGGCGCTCATCGCTCATAGGGCGGGCGCACCCAGGCTGGCTGGCCTGTGGCCTCCTCCCTTCCACAAAGGCTCGTGTTGTGCTGCAAAAGCCATTTCCCAGGAATGTCGGAACCCAGGCCCTTCTTCTTCTTTCCAGCGTCTTCTCCGGAATCTGAGAAGGCTGTTGTGTGCGGGTGCCCGGGGAAAGTACACATATGCATTTTGATATCGGCGTGTGTCTCCCCCACCCCCCACCCACCCCCACCTCCAGTCAGGCAGCCCTTTCCTCCACCCGGGTGGAAAAGGAGAGCGGGCCCCTGTGACATGCTGCTTAGTCTGAAAACAGACCGCTAAATGCATAATGAAGAGCCTCGGAGGAGTCAATCTGCATGTTAAAACGGTGTTCAGCGGTGCGGGCTGTCACACAACATAATTTGAAGATGAATGTGCATCCAATCAGACGGCCCGTGGCTGACTGGCAGGGTCCCGGCTGTTAGTATTACCTGTCTGCTCCACAGCAGTGGGGGCTGACGTGGGGCTACAAGTTAACCAGCCCTCCCCCGCGCTCCAATCGGCGACAATGGGCAAATGGGCACTGTCTTGGCTCTGCCCAAAGTGTCCCGGTCAGATGAGGCCACTTGAGGGTCCCAGGCAGAGAGAATCCCTGCAGGAAGCGAAGACCTGGTCGCCACCCATGGGAGACCCGGGTGTTAGAAGTCATAACAAAGGGACATGTTCAGCTTGGCACTTGGGAGCAGAAAAGGCGGTGTGAGCAGGTACTCCCTGCCACCCGGTCTGTGCTGCAGCGGGCGCCTCTGCAGGGCCCAGGCAGTTACGGCCTTCGCCAGAGTGATGTGTAGACACCACTTTTGTCTCCCAAACATTTGACAGCAATTAGGCACCGACTCCAGGGGCCGGACATCATACTAATGCGGGAGCACTGGAGAAATGAGGTTAGGGCAGAGAAAGTCACCATCTGCCTGGTGAGGACTGTGTCCTCAGGGTGAGTGAGAGCCACAGGCAGCGCACATCCCTTTCCATTGTCCTGTGCTACAGCCCGGCAGAGGACAAAAGGACTTTGAAAGACCCCCTTGTCCTTAAGACCAACGGACTTAGGGAGGCTTCCTGTGCTGCTTTTGGTTTTGTTTTGTTTTTTGTAATTTGCAATGCCTGCTGGAGCTGTGGCTAAATGCCAAGGCTGCGTTTCAGTCAGAGGTTTTCTACACTGCACTTCCCTGGAGGTTCCCAGCCACTGAAAATGAGCAGCCCAAAGCCGGACAGAGCAGCAAATAAAATTGCAGACCCCTGCACTGAATGTCTCAAATCTCCATCAGAAAGATGGAGGGGGAAAGAATGTCTTGGGGTGAGGGCTGCTTCTCACCTTGAGCCTTGAACTCGGCCGGGCAGTCCAGAGCTGCAGGGTTGACAGCAGAGGCTACCTGTTTAAATGGAAACCTCCTTTCGCTCTGCACACGCGTGGGCTCCAGCCAGCTCCTCCAAAGTGGAAGAGCTCAGCAGGCATTCCTCAGCCAAACCTCACCATACCTTATAGGCTTACTAAAGGAGGTGCAAAGGAGCCCTGGCGGCACTGCTAATCCCAAGGTTGATAGTTCAAACCCATCAGCCCCTCCTTGGGAGAAAGGTGACGCTATCTACTCCCACAAAGAGTATCAGTCATGGAAGCCCACACATACACGTATATATGTATGCGTGTATACATGCTTGTATGTGTGTAACTTGCTCTGGTGGTGTACTGGGTTGAGCACTGGGCTGCTAATCCGACGTCAGTGGTTCAAAGTCACCAGTTGCTTTTGTGCACACATGTGTCCACATGAACCTGAGTTTCACTGCACCAGGTTGGCCTAAAGGTCAGCTTAAATTGTCCCTAAACAGTTTTGGCTAACTTTTTAAGCCCAATATCATTGTAATACACTGAATCGGGTAGATAGTTACAGCTTTTACTCTCAACTCACGTCCACCTCCTACCCAGACAGCCCCGTGTCCTCCTCCGCTCAGACTCAGATCCTGTTGGGCCCAATTGCCAATCAGATTGGCATGTAACCAATGGCATTGTTAGAGGCGTGGGAAGATTCTTGCGCGGAGGTTGTACACATTTCTCGCTCTTCATTTTCCTCAGTCATCTTCACTATGTGGTGCTAGGCAGCTTTTGAAGCGTTCGGGACAGGCAGCATCACCATGAACGGAATAGGGGCTCCAGCCAGAGCCCGGGAGCCACAGCCAGCTGAGTGCTCGCTTTGCAATGCTTAGTCTCCTGGAAGAAAAACTAGTGCCCAGTGAGCAGCCGAGTCCTTTACTGCGTTCGGCCTCGGTTTGCCCACCTATGAAATTAGGGTAATAGCAGCTAATCCTGCCTAATGTGGGAGAACAAATGAGGCCAGTGCAGAGAAAATAGCTATAATGGGTGTGAATGCAGATTGCATGTATGAAAATACTCTGAGATCATTAGAAGCTAGCCCGTCCCATAAGCTCAGTCTAGTGGCGGATTTAGGATTTTGTGACTTGCAAGATTTACATCTCAGGAAAGCTTACCAGATTTAGACTCCATGCCCCCTCTTTTCAGAATTCCAGGACTTCCCTGTGTTGTGTCCCTCCGTACGCACACAGCTTTCTCCCGGTGGATGTGTGCCCGCAGAGGGCGACTGCCACGTGGGCCTCAGGCAGCACGAATTCTGATCCACAAAGGAAAGGCAGCGTGGCAGTGCTTCCTCGGGCGGAGTTTTCCGCAGCAACCTTTATGTCCCCGTGATGGTATGTGTCACCCTTCTAAGGGTGATAATTAAATTAAGAGCGTAAGGGTCCACACTGTCCAGTGTGTGCAGGGACCAGAGAGTGGTGCCTTCTGGGTCATACGTCAGCCGGAAAGACCCCGTGTGATTGGCTACAGAGAAAGACGTTTCGAGCATCCTAACAAGGCTGAAACCGTGTTTCCAGCCACTGAATTAGCAATGCCTCTGTCCATCTTTGTCGTCAGCAGTGGGGACACAGTCACACCGATGGGGACAGAAAGCAGTGTTGCTTAGGATCATTTGTGATTAGCAGCTGAAAGGGGCTATATTAGGAGGTGAAGCATCCCACATGACCTTTGCCCGCAGTGCAATTGGGCAGGAGAAACACAAACCAGCTGGTGCTTCTCCTGAGAGAGCCTAGGTTAGCCCAGACTCCTTGCCTGGAGTTGCTTGAACTGCTTCCCGACTCACCCTCTCAGCGCACCTGCTTTCCAACTGATGGTGGCCGGGTACCCAAAGAATTGTCAACTTCAAAAAGTCGCCGTGATCCAAGCAACCCTGCACACACAAGGTAGGGCCTCGTGGCACAGAATGGATTTTCTGGGCCAGGCTGGGTCCATTCCGGCTTTCTGGGATGTAGGGAGGGGGCTGTGTGTGTGCCGTCCGTACAGTAGCCGCTAGGGATTCATGGCCACAGAGCACATGGAATGCGATTGGCCCATCCATGGATGTCCTTCTTTGTGACCTTGACACCGGGTGAATTGCAGTAGTGGCTGCTGCGTGGAACAGCACAGCTCTGGATCCCAACTCGCTTCGGAAAGGGTCCGGAGGGCAGAACCAGGCGTGGCTCAGCTGGCTTCAGAGCCCGCCACCAGGGCAGAGGCCACGAGTTGAGAAGAGGATAACACTCACGTGAGCAACAGACGGTTTGTGCCCTGTGGAATACAGCAAGGCCGCTCTGTGACCGCAAAGGGAGAAAGCCTTTCCCAGCGGCCTCCCGCCCCACGCCCTCCCCTCAGTCTAATGGTAGAGAATGGAGCGGGCATCTACACGGACAACCCTGGTTATTGTCCAGCTCCATTTGCCGTGGCCTTTCTTGTCCAGTAAGCAATCTGGCCAGCTGTGACTGAAGATGCATTCGCCAAAGCAGGCCGCCCCTCACCCCTCCTCCAATTATTGATTGGTGAAGCATCCCGTCATGCCCCAGCCTGTCATCATATCCCATGGTCATGAGTACCTCAGGCAAATCCCACGGTGCCGACTGAGGCTGAGGGATGCGTCTCGAAATGATCCGCAGATCCTCATCTGAGTGGGCGTTTGTACGTCTGAGCGGAGTGGAGCTGGCCTTTCTCAGCCTTTTAGGAACTCTCTGAAAGGAAGGGAGGTCATAAAGCCCTGAAAACCCACAAGACACAAATGATACTTAACGTTAAGTCTGCAAATGTCTTCCAATTATCCTATCAGCCCCTCGAGATTTTGCACTGAAAGTCAACCAGATGTATGCCCGCTGTGAGGTCTGTGGGTCAGTCAGACAAGGACGTTGCAGGGGCCCCCATCAAAGATGTCCTCGGCTATTTGGGAACATGAAGAAGCAAAACTAAGTAGAAGGTATTGAGACTCCGGCAAACTCACACTCGCTGTCATCAAGTGGATTGACTCCCAGTGACCCGGGAGTTGGGGAGAAAGCAAGCCGTTGATGCGGCGCTTCCAGACATCCTTCCGCCGGCCCTGCCGCTCTTCTCTAGTCCAATCCTGCGTCAAGGGGGGCTGCTTTGTGAAGGTAGATTTAGGATGGCGTGCCATTTCTTATGGGAACTTAGAAGCACCACCACCAATGTATACATATGAACTCATTGCCACGGCCTTAGTGCAGCCTCACTGCAACCCGATAGGACAGGGTAGAATTGCTCCTGTACGTTTCTGAGACTAACTCTCAGCAAGACTAGAAAACCCTGACTCTCTCCCGAGAAGCAGCCGGTGCTTTCAAACTGCGGGCCGTGTGGGTCACAGCCCGGCGTGTAACCATTACACCACTAGGGCTCCTTAGAACCACGGGTCTTAGAAACACAGGTAGAACTAAGGATTGACTAGCTCTCAGGAAAAGTCAGCGAATCGCTCAGGCTCTCCTATCTCGTCATCAAGAAGGAAAAGGGAAACTTCATGTTCTCCTGGTGTAACACAGTAGGGGTCTGACATGGTCAGTCTTCTATGCTTCAGGATGCTTCCCCAGAAATCCTAGTACACATGACTTAGTTTCTCTTTCTCTGAGACATACATAGTTTGGGTAAAGCACCCACTTTTAAAGGGTGCCAGCCCTCGAAGTCTCATCTCACCCCAAATCTCATCCATGGTTGTTTCTATTGAGCTGATTCAGACTGCAGTGAGCCCACACGACAGGGATCCCATAGGGATTGCTAGGCTGTCGACTTGACAAGGGTAGATGGCCAGATCTCTCCCAGAGAGCTTTTGGCTAGCAGCCAAGTGCTCCACCATGGAACCACCAGGGCTTAGAGAGCATCTAGTCCAGGCAAAGGTTATCCCGGTGTGTCAGGTACTTCTGCTAGCCTTGAGAAATAAGGTTCCAGTTTCCAAGTATACTTAAAAAAAGAAAGAAAGAAAGAAAGAAAAAAATGTGTGTTTCAGATGAAAGTTTATCCAGCAAATTGGGTTCCCTTTGCACAGTTTTTATACAAAATGTGCTATGGCATCGTTACAGTTTCTACAATGCATTGGCCTTCTTATTATTTCCTTTCTGCTCTTTTCTCTTTCAATTGCTCTAGCTCCCTTTGCCTTGCCTTCTCAGCTTTGCTGTGGGGGCAAATGTTGATCATTGGATTTCCTATAATTGATTGTTTATGGTAACCGTGTCAGGCCAGGTTGTCCAGAGAAACAAATCCAATGCCACTCACATATACAAAATAAACACTCACCTATATGAAAGAAAGAGCTTCATATCAAGAAGGCATCTCATCCTAGACCAACTCAAGTACATAGTTCTGATGCCAGTCCTTGAGGCCCCTTTCAGACTCCTGTCGCTGCAGGCCAGTGATGCAGAAAAGTGAAGCCAGAAGCTCACAGGCCTGTGAGCTCAGAGCCTCACAGATCCAAGGCTGGTGGAAACAGGGCAGGCAGAGCACTGACAGCTCTCACAGCCAGGCACCCCACACGGGGCTGCTCAAAGAGGGAGGCAGAATCCCAGCAGGCAGGAAGGCAGAGGGGCAGAGAGGCAGGAGGACCCTGGTTTCCCTGCTTATAAGAAAACCACACCCCCCAACGAAGCATCATCAGGCTGTGACCTGATGGGCAGCTTGGACTCCACCCCTACACTTTCCTGTATCTTCAAGTTGACATAAAATCTAACTGCCACAGGAGCACATTACTCGCAGGTGATATTGTGCATTTTATGGACTAGCCTGTTATTTGACTGAATGGTGACGAGCAGAACTTGCTTTAATTTCAAGTTCAAAAGGTATCCAGGGGCAATAATAGTCTAGGAAGTTCTAGTCTCTAATGGTCCTGCCTTCCTTAGGAATTTGAGTGTTGTTCCATCCCATTCTATCCAGGACCTTCTAGTGTGCCCACCGCTGTCAGTGGTGGTAGCCAAGCACCATTTCGTTCTTATCTCTAAGATTAGAAGAGGCTGTCATTCATGTAGACTATTAGTGTCAGGGACTAGTTTTTTCTTCAAGCCTTGGTTTTCTTCATTCTCATTGGCTCCATATGAATAGAGACCAACAGCTGTATCTTAGATAGCCTTATGCACACTTTTAAGACATCAGACATTGTTTACCAAACCAGGGTAGAGAGCATTATCCTAGTGAGCCCATTGATTCTGTTGTCCCCGGAGACTCAAGCCGTTTTAATCCAGTCAACCCCGCAAGTCCTTTGGATATGTGTAGGCAGTCTCCATAACTATGCTCCCATGTGATTTGTAGTAAATATTGATAGATGGAGACATACATGGATATATATGCTGTACACAGAAGCATATACCTACAGACACACATGTACATGCCTATGTATGCACTTGAATGAGCCTTAGTATGCATCTGTGTATATGGACACTTCAAAAAGCTTGTGGGGAAATGGAATAAAAAGGTCATGGAATTGGTTCAGAAACCTTTTGAAGTGCCCTCCTCTGCATGCATAGCTACTTATCTAGTAACTCCACACCTAGACTCTCTTGTTTCTGCTGTTGTAAAACTGTGTGTGGGGGAGCATGCACAGACGGCAGGGGTCTCCTTCTCACGTACTTCTTAGTGTCTTTCTTTTCCTTGGTCAGGTTGTGTACCTTCACCCACCTTAGTCCAGTCTCTCCCGTCACCAACCGTCACAAGGGTCTGGTATCTAGAAAGTGATTCTGCCGCCACCGCCCTTCCCTCCCTGGGCCTTTCTGGTGTGTACAGCTACTTTTGACCTTTCTTCCCCAGCATAACGTCCTCCATACTCATCCCTATTGTAGGATGTTTCACTGGTTCATCTCTATTATCCCTTAGTTGTGTAGTATTTCAGGGTATGTGTGTACTGCGGCTCGTTCATCTGTCGACGGACCCCAAAGCCTGTCTTCATGGTTTTGCTATTATGAAAACACACTGCAATTCACTTAAGTACGTTCATGTCGGATTCAGTCACTGCTCTCATATCTCTAGGATGTCGACATGTAGGCGGGGCTGCTGGGTCACCAAGCGTCTCTGTTTCTAGCTTGTTGAGGAAGTGCTGTCCTGCTTTCCATAATGGCTGTACCAACGGACCGTCCTACTAGCAATGTCTGAGTTCCAATCCTTCAAGAACCACATCCGCATTTGCAGTTTTCTGGGTTTGTTTTGGTTTGCTTTGGTTATTACTATATTTGCAGGGGTGAGGTGGTATTTTGTCCGTATAGTTCTGTGTGTACACTCCAGTGGTTAATGATTGAGAGTAGCTTTTCATGTATTTGCGGGGCACTTGAACGGTGCTGAAGTGTCTGTTCGTGTCCTTTGCCTCTTTTTGCATGGGATGGTTCGCCTTTCTCTTGTTGAGTTGGTTAGAATGTTCCATGTATTCTGCAGTTCAGACCCCTGTCAGAAATGTTGATGGCAGATTTTCCGCATAACCCCCCCCCCCCCGCAGTCTGTGGATTCTTTTTTCACTCTCTTGGTAAACGTTTGGAAGGAGACCCCAGTTACCTAGCTTCTCTTCTGTGATTGTTATATTTTTAGCTTCGTTTGATAGTCTGTTTATGCCAGAAAGTCTCTACTGGTGAATCCTGTTGGAAATTGTTGTCCACCCACGTGTCCTTTTGACAGCCCCGCCTGGCCATGCGGAGTGCTCTCCCACTTTATAATGAAGCCCGTATGTCTCCGCTGTGCTTGAAGATCCTGCTCATATTTGAATATGGTCACTGTCACCCCTTATCCTGTTATCTCCAGAATAAACAACCCAATTTCTTTCATCTTACTGCAGAGGACCGGTTTTCTATCCTTTTAATCATGGCTCTTACTTCCTAGCCTCTAGATCAGTGGTTCTCAAACTTCCTAATGCCGTGACCCTTTAATACAGTTCCTCATGCTGTGGTGACCCCCCCCCCCAACCATAAAATTATTTTCGTTGCTAGTTCATAACTGTGATTTTGCTACTGGTATGAATCGGGCGACTCCTGTGAAAGGGTCCTTCGACCCCCAAAGAGGTCGCGACCCACAGATTGAGAAAGGCTGCTCTAGATCCTGAGTTCAGTGAGTTACACGCTGGACTACTGACCACAAGTTCAGCAGTTCAAAACCACCAGCCTCCCCTCGTTAGAAAGCTGCAGTTTTCTACTCCTATAAAGAATCGCAGTCTTGGAAACTCCTGGGGGACAGTTGTACCCTGCCCTACAGGGTGGGTATGAGTCAGCATCCACTTGATGGCAGTGAATTATTTTGGTTTAGAGCCAAAGCAGGACAGAGAATGGTGATATCCGACTACCAAAAAAGCCCCTCTGCCATCGAGTAGGTTCCAACACATAGCAATCAATCCCCTAGGACAGAGTAGGACTGCCTCTTCAGGTTTCTGAGGCGACAAATCTTTACCACGGCAGAAAGACTTGCCTTTCTCCTGAGAATCGCCCAGTGGGTTCAAATCACCAACCTTGCCAATAGCAGGCAAGCACCTTAAACACTGCTACCAGGGCTCCGAATGCCTGTACCTCAGAAAGGTCACTCATCACCCTTTGTGGACCTCACTCAGGATGACATCTGATCCAAGTCCACCTGTAAATCCCCATCCTGGGCCTCAAACCCCTGCTTTGCCTTCTGGCCTTTGGGCCCTTTGTCTTCGGGCCTCCAGGCTCCACTGTACCAGCATCTGCCTAGAATGTGAGTCCACGCAGTGTCTGTAGGAATCACCCAGAGGCCGTTCAGGGGGAAACTTAATCATTCACTGGAGTTCTTCTGCCAAACTGGCTGCTAGCCCTGAACTGTTTCCTATGGCCACTGGGAGCTCTATTTTTCTCAGTGAGTGTCTTTAAAGTGCTTTCTAGCCACTTATCTACTTTTCAGTCACTTCCTTAACCCTCCCAAGAAAGAGAGTTTGGTTTCTCCAAAGAGAAGGCGGAGCAGAAGGGGGTGTCTGGGTTTTCTGCCATGCTGCATCACACCCAGGGATCCCAAGATGGCACACAAATGGCCAAGTGCTCATCTACAATGGGCAGGTCGGTGGTTCCAGTTCATTCTGAGAAGCCTCGGGAGACAGGCCCGAAGATTGGTTCAGTAGGAGGGATTCAGCTGGTTTGAACCAGCTTGGCAGAAAGTTTGGCAAACTGGTTATTGCAACAGTACTTGAAATCAGGGTTCTCTCTGAGGTGGGCGGCTGGCAGCTAGCTAGCTGTCCAATGTGGAAATCACAGATTTACATCCCTTTCTCTTTTTTGCATATTCATCTGCACAACAGTGGATTCAAAGCACCCTTGAGTAATGTTCATTCCACTCATATAAAAAAAATTAGATAGAGCTCTGCTTGTAATAGTTATTTATGCATTCATGGAACTCATTATACCTTTGATGAAATATAACATTTTGATGCCCTGCATTGGTTACTTCGGTATACAAACACAGAACATAGAGAGAAAAGTGACAAAAGACCAGAAGGGGTCATGGTGGTCATTCACTTCAGCTTTGGGTTCTGCCCCACATTGCCATGAGATATTATGAGTGAGTTATGCAATTCCTGTACTTTTCCAAAAGCTAACAATACTGTCAGAACAATGGCTGCAAATTCAGCAGAAGCGGAAAGGGGTTTTTCTAAGAGGAACCTGATACGTCCAGAGAAGAGATGTCGCCTGTTTTTAATATATCAGACACAGGGACCGTTGTCTAATTTGGCCTACTTCTAGAGGAGTGAGCTCTTACTCCTCCAGTGAAAAGATGGTTATGAATAAATCACACCGCCAATGATGCTTGGATCAATTATAAGGCGATTGCGAGTAAGAATGCCAATCAAAAAGCAATCTGGAAATATCTGAACAGTTTTATTATTTTGTGATGCTGAATATTTTGTTCTTTAATTTTTAAAACTCGTCACAATCCAGTTTTGTGTTCCTCCTTTATTGTTCTTATTTACATCTCAACCGTATACAGTAAGAAACTATGCTTTGGTGACCCCCTTGTGATACTTAAGTGGTCATCAGGGCATCAGGTTGCTTGTTGCATATTTGAAGGCCACCCCTGGATCGGCTCCCAGTGGTCCCAGCCATCGAAGGCCCAGTGGAGCACAGCTGTCCTCTGACACGTTGGCGACAGCATCAGGCGTCCGCCCCATCTGCTTCCCTTCAGGTGTGGAGGCAGCACCCGCCCTGGAGCCCTCGGATCTCAAATGCACCTCTGTGGGCACGTCCGCTTGTGTTGTCCTTCTTGCCAGGCATCACGGCACACCTGCCGTAAAACACAACAAAAAAATTAATATCCCCAAATAGATTTAGAGCAAAGCCCTATAAATCCAGAGCGCTCGGCTTTGAGGAACTGTTTTTGATTTACAAAAAGCCTCCTTTCCCTCCACTTCCACGGGCTGGGACCCTGCACTGCGCTTTGATGCCTGCCTCCCTTTGCTACCGGGTGGGAAATAGTTATGTAAGTGAGATCTTTATTTCCCCTAAGTGAGTGAATGTTATGGGGAGAAGCCGATCTTCTCGGGTTTTATTTGACTCTGCCCTTGTTTCCCTGAGCTGGGGGAGGCTCGGAGGAGGCCAAGAGCAGAACTGCACCTCCAGCGTGAAAGAAAGCGAGAATCTTTCTTAAGCAGCTTAAACCGTAAAATGCTTTAAACTCACTGAAGGTCATGGGCTTTGGAGGCCAGCTGGAGTGCAGTGGGAAAGCAGGATGGAGAGGGATGTCTGCCGTGCTTTTCCCGGAGCCAGCAGGCAGGGCCTACTGTTTGGTTGTGACGTTCGGAGAAGCGCACACACCTTCACAATGAAACGAGAATTTGCTGGGGGGCCGGGACACCACACAAAGCAGAAATCAAGCCTACCCTGCCTTTGCCCAGAACCGCTTGCCGCTGGTCGACTCCTTCTTTTGCTTATCGGGGCTGTTGCAGCCGGCCAGGGTTTCACCTGGGAGATTGCACACTCTGGTCTCATCCCTCATCCCTAAGGTCGCCAGACAGGGCTTGGAAATGGCAATGAAATTACCTTTTGGTGAAATCAACTCGTCCCTGCTAGCCTCCAGCAGGGAGGAATGTGGACCACGGGACCAGCTATTGTGCCCAGCAGTGCCCAGTCAGTGCTGGAACCCAGGGAGGGTGCTCTTCATTAAGGAGACTGGCGCCCCGGGACCCCCACAGTTTACCCTGTGCTCCACTCTGGGCACAGCCTTGCCTCTTCCTTCTGCCTGCCTAGCAGGAGGGGGCTGGGGGCAGTGAAATGTTTATTACATGTTTATGGTGTAACTGACGTCCAGGAGGAGAAAATATCTCCCAGTCCACCCAGGGCAATGAAACTCGGATTGAGTTCTGAAGGCTGAGGAAGGCGCAATGGAGAGCCGGGGAATCGCATGCCACATGCTGCCAAGTCCCCCGCATTAGCCTCTTACCCTAGTCATGGTGACTTTTCCTCGTCCCTCAGACCCGTGTAATTCTCCATGATGGATTTGGGGGTTGCCCGCATTCTAAAAGGAAGTCTCCCCTCCCCCCCACTTCTCCCCCCACCCCACCCCACCCCACACAGAGGAGGTTGGCTTCTAGCCCAGGTGTAGCCATTAAGTTACACCAACAGACAGGTCGCCGACCTGATGAGCATGCCTACATGCATTTATTTATCAGTCCTTAGAGTAAAGTTGCTAACAGCCTAATTCCCTCCAATTTTGCAGTGTGAAGATTCAGTAAAATGGCATCTAACATTCCAAGTCATCCCGCAGCCTGCCGTTTGTGCTGAAATCGGTTCTCATGGTTCAGAATAATTCACGTCCCTGGCTGCAAAAGTACCGCCACGAGTCTTCAGTTAGCCCTTAAAGATGACCGTTCTCCTGCCGCCCTTCCCGCCACCGCTTTCTTCCTCCCCTGTTTTGCGGAGTCTTCCTGTCTCAATCATTAATGGAGCAACATGGGATTTAAATCCTTTTCACATCTGCAAGATATGAATTTAAGGAACCGGCATCCCTTAGATTGTAGTTCTTCTTAGAAGTGGGCTGCACAGTTTAGACCTGTTTACCTCCTGAGTCAGTCATCCATCCATTCATTCATCCTTTTGAAGGTGATGGGGTACGGTCCTACTGTGCACCTGCCCCCTAGACTCAGACCAAGCTCAGTGCCACCAAGTTGATTCCAACTCAGTGACCCTATAGGTCAATGTAGAACTGGCCCCGGTGTGTCAGCTGCCGCACATCTCCTCGGGCCTCTTCTTTCTCCTGCGGAGGGACTGGCGATTTGCACTGTGGACCTTAGAGTTAGCAGCCCAGCTGGTAACCCACTGCTGTGCCAGGCCTGGTGCTGGGCAATTGAAACAAGGGAGACCAAAATAGATGTCATCCCTGCCCACATGTTCTTTACAGACATGGAGCGGGAAATCAACTGTTGCTATCAAGTTGGTTGGGAGTCATGGTGGACCCTATGTGTTACAATGTAGAACTCTTGAAAGCAGTTCACCAGACCTTTCTACTGCAGAGCCGCTGGACGATTTCAGACTACAGGCTTTCAGGCTAAACTGTGTGCACCACCGAAGGACCGCATGCAGGAGAATAACAAAGACTGTTAAGTGCCGTCTAGTTGGTTCCGACTCATAGCAACCCTATGTACGACAGAAGGAAGCAGTACCCAGTCCGGTGCCCTCCTCACAATTGTTCCTATAGTTGAGCCCATCGTCCCAGCCACTGGGTCCATCCATTTTGCTCAGGGTCTTTCCCACCTTTTTTCATGGCCCTCTTTCACGAGCATGAAGCCCTTTTCCAGGGACTGCTCTGTCCTGATAACATGTCCAAAGTACACGAGACCAGCTCTTCCTATGGTTGCCGCTAAGGGGGATTCCGGCTGTACTTCTTCTAAGACGGATTAGTTCAGTCCTTATTCAGTGTCCAACTTTCACACGTGTTTGAGATAATTGAAAATGCCATCCATGACTTGGATCAGTAACACTGTAGTCCTCAAAGTAACAACTAGGCTTTTCAACACTTTAAACAGGTCTGGTGCAGCAGATTTAGCCAGTGCAATGCATTATTTGATTTCTTGACCGCTGCTTCCATGAACTTCACTTGCTGATCCAAGCAAGACAAAATCCTTGACAACTTCAGTCTTTCTTTCATTTATCATGTTATCTATTGGTCTAGTTGTGAAATGTGGGGCCTGCTTTACGTTGAGCTGTGATCCACACTGAAAGTTGCAATCCTTGGTCTTCATCAGCAAGTGCCACAAGTTCTGCTCACTTTCAACAAGCAAGACCCTGTCGTCCGCATAGGAGAGGTTGTTAATAAACCTTCCTCCAATCCTAATTCCACATTCTTCCAGCTTCTCTAATGATTCGCTCAGTGTTCAGATTCAATAAGTATTGTGAGAGGGTACTGCTCTGACAGACACCTTTCCTGCTTTTAAACCATACATCATTCCTTTGTTTTCTCACAGAACCTCACCCTGATCCATGTACAATTTCCACATGAGCACAATGAAGTGTCTCAGAATTCCCATTCATCTGAAAGCTACCCATAGTTTTCCAAGGTCTACACAGTTGAATGCCGTGGCATAGTCAATGGGATATAAGCAAACATCTCTCTGGGCTTCTCTGGTATCAGCCAAGAACCATATAACATCAGCAATGATAGCCCTTGTTCCAAGTCCTCTTCTAAACCTGGCCGGACCCTCTGGCAACTCCCTGGCAATGTAGTGCTGCAACCATTGTGGGATGATCTTCAGCAACATTTTACGTGCATGTGACATTAAGGATAGCATTCTATAATTTGAGTGTTCTGTTGGGTCACCTTTCTTTGGAATAGGTACCAAAATGGATTTCTTCCAGTCATTTCTCCAAGTGGCTGTCTTCCGAATTTCCTGGCATAGACGAGTGCTGCTGGTGCTTCGTCGGCTTGTGGAAACATCCCGGTTGGCATTCCATCAGCTCCTGTACCTTGTTTGTACTTTCAGTTCAATGTGAACTTCTTCCTTCACTACCAGTAGCTGTTGTTGCTCAAATGCTCCCTCAATGGTTGCATATCACCTAGTGCTTTTTGGAACAGCGACTCTGTGTCTTCTTTCCATCTTCCTTCGATGCTTCCTGCGTCATTCAATATCTTGCCCATTGAAACTTTCAGTGTGGCAATCTGAGGTTTCTTTTTTTTTTCTTTAGTTCTTTCAGTTTAAGATATGCTAAACATGTCCTTCCTTTTGGGTTTTCTACCTCTCGGCCTGGGCCCATTTCATTATGATTTCATTTGTCTTCGTGAGTTGCCTTTGACATTTTCCATTCAGCTCTTTGACTTCATCAGTTCTTCCATTGGCCTTCGCTGCTCTATGATGAGGACCAAGTTTCAGAGTCTCTCCTAACATCCACTTTGATAGTTCCTTCCTTGAATGATGTTCCTGATGTCACCTAACAGCCCGTAGGGACTGTCATCCAGTGCTCAATGCAGCAAATGTATTTTTGAGATGTTCTTAAAATTCAGGTGGGATAGAGTCAAGGTCATATTCTGGCTCTTGTACATTTGTTTTAATTTTCTCCAGCTTCAACCTAACCTTACCTATGAGCAACTGATGATCTGTTCCACAGTCGATCCCTGGCCTGGCTTTAGCTGCTGATTTTTAGTGATCTCTTCCCACAGATGTGGTCAGTTTGGTTTCTGGGCACTCCTTCTGGAGAAGTCCATGTGGATAGTCGCCATTTGTGTTTCTGGAGAAAGATGTTTTCAGTGAAGAAGTTTCTGGTCTTGAAAAATTCTATCATGCAATCTCCAACTTCGTTTCTGTCACCACGACCGAGTTTTCCAACTACGGAGATGCTTGCTTCTTCGTTGCCAACATTTGCATTCCAATTGCCAATAATTAGCAATGCATCTCGAATGCATGTTTGATCAATTTCAGACTGAAGACATTAGTAGAATTCTTCAATTCATACATCATTAGCTTTGGTGGTTGGTGCATATATTTGAATAATAGTTTTGCTGACTGGGTTTCTTTGGATAAGAATAGAGAATAACCTATCACGGGCAGCATTGTACTTCAAGCTAGATCTTGAAATGTCCTTTCTGACAATGAATATGATTCCATTCCTCTTGAGTCTGTCATTTCCAGTGAAGTACCCCCTGTGATTTTCTGATTCACAGCTCCCAATACCAGTCTGCTTCAGCTCACTCACACCTAGAATATAGACCTTTACACATTCCATTCCATCTTGACAATTCCATTTCCCTAGGGTCATACTTCATACATCCCAAGTTCCAATTATTAATTGCTCTTTGTAACTGTTTATTCTCATTTTGAGCCACTCACCATCAGCAAATGAAAGTCCAAAGACTTTCATCCCACAGACAGGCGTTATTCCATCCATGTCATTACGATCACCTCACCTTTGAGGAGGCAGCTCTTCCTCGGTCATATTTTGAGTGCATTCTAACCCGAGAAGGTCATCTTCTGGCACTATCTAAGACAGTGTTCTCCTTCTGTTCATGAGCTTTTCAGTATCAGACATTTCGATGCTATCAATAAGGTTTTCAGTGACTAATTCCTCTAAAGTGACCAGTCCGTTCTGTCTTCATAGAAGCTCTGCTGAACCTGTTCCCATTGGGTAACCCAAGTGGAATTTAAAACACCGATGGCATAGCTTCCAACATCCCAGAACACACAGTAAAACAAACTGACAAGACACAAATAACCGCTCAAATAAGAAAATCATTCCCAGTCCTGACCACTGGGGTCGCTGTGGAGGAGGATTTGCACAGGAGGTAGGAGAGTTTAGACCTTTATACATCCCAGAACAGAGGAGCCTGGAGGTCAGCACTCCGGGCTGGGAGTGGTGCCACGTCTTGGCACTCACTCCACTGTTCTCCGACTCAGGCGCTTCTGAGAGATTGTGTTCTCTTTTGTGAAAACCAAGGTCACATGGCCTGCCTCCAAGGAAGGTGAGGTACAGTTATCCCAACTAGGAAATCGAATCCTGCCCATTTCCTGCTTCCTCAATTGGAAGCTCGAAAGCCATCTCAGAGGTCCAGTGTACGATTAGAAGCCAATCGTAAATGTGACTTTGCACCATGGTCCTGTTACTTGTGGTTTCCGGTCACGTGGGATGCTGCCCTCTTGTTCGCTTCCTCCGAGTTCTTATTTCAAGCCTGAGACCAACGCATCAAGGTGCTTGTGTCCAGCTCACCCAACACGATTGGAAGTGGGGGCGATTTGACAGTCCTTCGATCAGTGTGATAAATGGGCCTGGTTCTACTGGCTGAGTCAGGCTCCACAAATCCACTCCCCATTTATCTTCATTGGCCTGACCTTCTTGTTGCTCTCGCTAATTGGGGAACTTCAGAATCTCCTTTTCATTTTGCTTTGCCCAGGCTCATTTTGGGGGGCATTCCTGGCAGTGTCTGCTGTCAGTTGTCATCAAGTCAGCTCTGACTGAGGATAACCCCTGGTACAACAGAGTGAAACCTTCCCCAGTCCTCTTGCACCACATTCACAGTCGTTGGTGTGCGTGTGTCTACCGGTGCAGGCACTGGGCATTTCAAGTGCCCGTCCACCTGAAGGGCTCATCTTCCAGCCCTGAACAGAGCGATGTTCTGTTGTCATTCCCAGATTTCCTTTGGCTAACTTTTGAGAGTAGATGGCCGGGTTTTCCTTCTACTCTGTCCCAGTCTGGAAGCTTCACGAAACCCCCAGCCCAGGGGACCCGCTGGTATTTGTGTGGGACCAACAGCAGCACCCACTGTCCATACATTGGATGCCCAGAACTTGCCCCACAATACAGAGGGTTTTTAAAGGACGGGAATGCATGCCCTGCATTCGTTTAGCTATCACAACGTAATACATCCTGGCCATGTTATAATCCGAAGCCTTCACTTCAGGTGAACGCTTCATGAATGAAGAACAAGCAAAGTTAGGGAAGAGGCAGTGTGAGAGTGAAGTTCTCTAGAAGGACGGTGTGACGTGGGTTTTTCAGGGACGACTTTTCTTTCTAGGAAATGTCCTCAGGCTCTCCCCCTTCTAGTAAATATTCTAAAGCAAGCTGCAGCACACCCCCCACCCCCACTCCTCCTGCCTCACAGTCTCTGGGCAGCCTTTTCCCCTGGTTCCCCCTCCCTGTCTTCCATGTCGGTACCACCCCGACCTTTCTGTCCACTCCATTTTGCATGAGATCCTGCCTCTGTATTCACCCAACAGAAGCTTTCCCTCTGTCACTTACTTAATTGTGTCACATTTTCTCGAGGGGCGGGATAGCTAGAGGGCTTTTGGAGTTCACCTTTGGGCTCAAGTATTGAGCTAATCCTAAAAGGAGGCCAGCCATGTGCTGGCTTCATTCTGGGGGAGAATCCTAGAAAGCAAGAGTCCGATGTGATATTTTTAGGATCAAAGAGCAACTTTCCAACGGACAGCCTGACGTTAGTATCCTGTTCCGTGCCGTGTCAGCAAGGCCACCGCCCATCTCTGCGCTGTCCTTGCCCACGAGCTACCCAAGGAGCCTGGAAGGGCTGGTGTCAGGACAGAAACAGGAAACTGGTGGTGGTGGCGGTGGTGTCACTTCCGACTTAGGCATGGTAGAGTCACTTCCAACTTAGAGAGACTTTATGGACAACAGCAAAGTGCTGCCTGCCCCTGTACCCTCTCCACAAACAGGGCTGTGTCTGAGCCCATCGCAGCATGCCACTGTGCCAAACGGCCCCCGGGAGCATCTACCTCCTTTTCACCGACCCTCTCCTTTCCCAGCACGATGTCCTACACCAGGCTCTGCTCTCTCCAGACAACGTGTGCAAAGTACATGAGACACACTTTTGCCAACCTCGCTTCTTCGCAGACAGATTACCAACAGACTCACGCACTCACTCACTGACTTCGAGTAGATGCCGACTCGCGGCAAGCCTGTCGGGCAGGATGGCACTGCCCCTGTGGCTTTCTGAGGTGGTAACTCTTTATGGAAGTAGAAAGCCCCTGCCTTTCTCTGTTGGAGCAACTGATGGTTTCGAACTACTGACCCTGCAGTGCAGAATCCCACGTGTAAGCACTATGGCCCGGGGCTCCTACCAGCAGGCCAGCTTTTCTCAAAGAAAAGAGACTCTTAGTCACCAAAGGTGAGGCAGTCATGGAGAGGAAGTCATGACTTACTGAAACTAAATGGATGGGAATTTTTGGCAACAGATAAGAGGGATAACGGGACAACATGGTTAGTATATCACTGACCTGGACTACAAATATTGAAATGTCTTAAAAGGTATATTTTTCTTATGTAATACTTTTAAAGGAAGAAAGAAGATGTGTGAGTACTAAAATAGGACCTTCCCTTCCCCTGTCTTTATCCCATCCATGAGAATAATGGGGGGTGGGCCCTAGAGCGCTTCCATTGTAAGGCCATTGAAGCTTTAAAAAACATGTCTTTCCTTCAGGATCATCTTCAATACTTTAGACTGATGCATGAATGGTGACAATATTTCTCAGGTGGTCTCTGCAACCTCTTGACTGTGAAAAGGTGCCTTGAAATGCAAGTTCTTCGATAGCACCTTAATTTATTGCTAGTTGATAAGCATCTCGTGTACATGTAGATTTTCCCGGTGATCATACCAACTCTTTCAGTCTCCTATAAAATACACAACTCAAAATCAACTCCCCAGGAAGGGCTCATCACAGTCAAACTAGCAAGTGTCAACACCTTGCCCTTCCCAAAGATTGCAGCATATCTCAGACAAGAGAACCGAGTTGGGTTCTCTTGACCAGGTGTTGTGTTCTGTGCCTGAGCTGAGTCCTTAGGATAATGGCATTTGAACTTGCTACTATATCACGATCCAGGGACCTCAGAATCTCTCTGGGTGGGAGGGAGGCATCTGCTCTCACTTGGGAAAAGATCATCCACCAGGCAGTTCTAGAACTTGCCTGGTCACCTTGAGCTCCTGACTGAGGCCTTGCAGCTCCTGGGTTCCTTACCAACCTGGGGTGCCTCCCAAGTCCTGCTAATAGGAGGGCTCCTGCTGAGACTTGGGGTTCCGTTAGTGAATTCAGGGGGGCCTTAGCTTTGGGAAGAGATTAGAACTCATCCTTAATAGAGGTAGGGCTCTAAACAAAACCCATTCTTAACAGGACGTGCATTCTTTATGTCAATACCAAGACCAGGTGAGTTGAAGCAGTTCTGTTCTACTTGAGAGGCAAGGAGGAAGTGAACCGCTGACCAAAGGGGAAGCAAGTTGTTGAAGAGCAGATTCTCAGCTGCCGATTCAATAGAGCCATGACAGCTGCCTCCCCAGAACCTGGCCCATCAGCCAGGACCCTGTCACACTGCTGCAGACCTGGTTTCTGCTCTGGCCCCCAAGGCCATCTTCTTTCATTGCTGTGGGGTGAAGCGCCACACTGAGGTTTCACACGGATAGCCCTTATTTCCTAGACGTTGTGCCACCAGTTTAAGGGCATGCTATTGCTTCTATCTACATTGAAATTGATTCCTAAGAAGGCACTTAGCCAGATCAACCAAAATGGGTGTTTATGCCTGGCTGATAGAACCCTTGCTGTTACATTGTTAAGAACAAATTAATCTGAGCAATTATTAATAAGAATGTCTGGGAATTCGAAAGCAAGGTGCTTTTTAAGCTTTAGAAAGAGATGTGTTTCACTAGAACCTGGATGCGACCCTTTTTTCTTGAGAAGGGGAAAATGACATGAATCATATGAATACTAAGTCAAGGCTAAGGTGAAGGGGTTTTGCTGTAGACATCAACAGTCCCAGTGACGGCCCCGCTGAATGTTGTCTGCTATCATAAATACAACTTTACGTTTCAGTGGGGCTTCCAGCATGCATTTCTCATTCACCTGCATCTGACATGGGTGCTTCTGGTGATGCCTTCATTCTTCACCCTGTGACCCAGGAAGACAGCCTTGTCCCCTCCTGGGCCTCTGCTGTAGCCAGGTTCCCAGCGTCCTCTGTGTCCAGTTAGCAGATGGGGGATACGGAGATTAAAAGGCACTATCACCTCTCCACAAACTCACACTGAAAGAACACTTTCCACTGCTGCTTCCACCCCACTGGTGGAGCCCCTGGGTGGTGCCAACAGTGGATGTGCTCAGCTGTCAAGGTCAGAGGTTTCAGTCTACCCATGAATGCCTCCGAATAAAGGGTTGGCGATCTGCTTCCAAAAACGTAGTGCTTAGAGTCCCTATGTAGCACAGATCTATTCTGACACCCATAGGGCCACCATGAGTCCAAACAGACTGGACAGCAGCTGATTAGAAGCCAAAGTTATAGGTGCTTCCAGGTCATCATTCTCTCCTGTAGAAAGGAGAGCGTGATGTTTGGTGGCACGGTAGCTGTTTCTGGCACGGGGACTTGCCACTTTGGGAAAAGGTCCATAGGAGAATATGCACATTGGCAGAGGAGACCATTCCAAAATGAGAAGTCAAGACAGCCTTTATTAATTACCCGCTTCCAGCAGCTGTGGCAGGACTTGGCTGTGAACTCACTCTAGAGCAGGGTAAGGCAATGCAAATAGGGAAAATAATCCAAATGAAGTGGTACGGATGACACGGGCATATCCCCAGGTATCGGACCCCGCTCAGGAGACAGCCCTGGGAATGAAGGTGCACCACTCCCGTAAACCGTGAGTCCACCAGGTTGGGGCGGCAGCCCCAAGCAGTCTGCCAATGTAGCAAACATCATCTGACAAGGGATTACAGATAGAACGAATTAATTCTGCTCAAGTTTTGACATCGCCTCCTCTGGAATATGGTACGCCCTTCTGGCCGATGTGGCTGAGGACATGACTGGCCCAAACCACAGGAGATTCAAAAGAGGAGCCAAGGGGTCAAGAGAAGTGGTTCTCAGCCTTGCTGAGATCCAGACTCCTTTGAGAATCCTTTACCCCGACAACGGGCCTGCATGTCCACACTCTGCTAATTCATGGATAACTCCAGGCTGTTAGACCAAAGTTAAGAACTTTGGGCTTCAAAAATACGATGTGAGAATACATTTGAAAGACTTGAATTCTTCTAGATGAATACGTAGAGATCAAACAAACAAACTCTCTGCCATCAAGTCCATGCCAATTCATAGTGATCCCACAGGACACAGTAGAACTTCCCACGTGCGCTTCCAAGACCAAACTCTATAGGAGTAGAAAACTCCATCATGCTCCTCCAGAGGGGCTGGTGGTTTCAAACTGCCGTCTGGGTGACTAGCAGCCCAATGCATAACCACTAGGCCGCCAGGGCTCCTCGCAGGGGTTGCTGTGTATCTGATTTGTGAACACATCTTGGGTTTTTGAAGCAGAGAGGAACACCCCATCACACTCATTTTTTCATGTGTGGATTCAGAAACCTGGAGCACAAGGAACTAGCTGCCCCTCACAGCCAAAGTCAGATGAGGGTCACTTTCTCTACACAACCGCACACGGAAGGCACACCTCGGTGCTGTGCTCAGTCCTACTTTTCCGGGTCAGACAGAACCTCCCCCCTTCCACGTCTTCCTCTGCCTCTGTCATATACAGCAAATGAGCGTTAAAATCGGGCCGCAGAGGCTGAAGAAAAGCAAGAGGATGTGAGTCCCTGTTGGTCCCACTGTCGCATCCTGGGGTGGCCAGCTGCCTTAGGACCAAACGCCGTTTTGCGATCCTTAAGCATGGTCCTCAGAAGAGCCCTTTCATGGCACCTGGGGCTTAAAAAAACAAGACCATTTGGCAAGTGCTTTAGAAAACAGCCAGTGATAACCGCTTTACAGGGGAAGAGAAAGGGTGAACGAAGGGGACATGTGCGGTTTGGGGTGGTGTCACGGTTCACATCCTTGGCTGCGAGCCAAAAGGCTAGAGGTCCAATTCCATCCAGAGACACTGCGGACCTACTCCAGAGCCGGTGATCTACTCCCCAGTCCCAGCCGCTGACAGCCCTGTGGTGCTCCGTTCTGCTCCGATGCACATGGGCTCACCATGATCCCTCGCCCCATTTTCAGCTCGTGGCTGGTGATCAATAAATGCTTTATTGATTAAAACAATTATAGACGCTACCAGGAGACCCAAGATGGAAGCATTTTCTAGATTAAACAACAACAAAACACACACACAAACAAGAGTCCATTTCCAATCTCTAAACATCACATTTCCCTTGCCATGTATGTATCTATTAGATAGATACATACTCACACACCTCAAAATGAAGGCAGCCACTCTTAAACTATTTCTATGGCTAAAACTGTAATTATTACATTGAAGTACTGAAGCCTACATGGAATTTCTTTAATTCTCTGCTTTTCAGCCCAGAAAGCCAGCAAAAAAAAAAAAGTCAAACTCCAGTTATAGGACCCTTCCATTTTTAGTTTCAAGGTGATTCAACAATGTTACAGCCTGGGTGGGAAAGGGCAGAAGAAAGCATTTGTCATCCCGCCATCCTCATGAAAACGTTCTGCTTCGGCATAGCCCTTTCAGCCTTGGACCACACACGCACGCACACAACATCGGGGGCCCCGCACACCAGCTAAGCGTCCTAGAAGCATGCATCAGCTTTAAACGTGCCCTGTGTGAGAGATAGCAGGGAGCGAGAAGAGCTGCTGGACCCGGGAGAAAATGCTGGGAAGCACCTCCGGAGTGCTAAGCCCAACAGCAGCACTGAATGGGTTCCCTTAGAGCAGGCGAGCATCACTCATCTTCCCAGCTAAGACAGCTAACCGGCCGGAGGACCGGTTCCAGCAAAGGCGCCGGGCATCTCCTAGCAGCCAGTTGTATCAAGTCTTAACCCGTTGTCCCTTCTTCCTCAAAACTCCAGGCCCAAGGCTGCTTGGTAAGCTACCAGAAGGAGAAGGCTCTGGAGCAGGAAGCCAGCCAGCAGTGATGAGAATAGGTAACTGTGACTTGGAGAGTAGGCAGATTTCAGTAGCCACTGGGTCCCCGGGAGTGCAGTGTGGACAGTGTTTTTACTTGCTTAGAGGTGGTGGGGCAAGCAGGACACAGCTGCCTGCGTGCAGAGTATTGCCTAACCACGCATTCTCACCCGGCCTGCTAACAGCCTCCCTCTTCAGACTTCACAGAGGTGCATGGTGCACTAGCTCGCGAAATCTCCACAGCCACCTTTGAAAGCCATCCAGGTCTTCTTGATGATCTCTGTATCACATGAAAGAGAGAGTGAGCCTTGGAACAAGTAGGGCAAGCCCGGGGCCACAGGATGAGAGTTCGGTTGCTCCTGGGTCTATCGGCCATTCCGGAAAGGGCAGTGGCCTGGCCTGCCTAGCAACATGCACTCACACGCACGTACCTTTATCCAGACTCTTAAGCAAGCAGCTTTTGCCAGGCGTGTGCACACACGGGTAAGTGGGGACCTTTCCAGCAGGGCTATCGTGAGCAGGGCGTGGGGTTGCTGATAAGGGCATCTTGGGAAATGATGTTTAAAAATAAATGGTTCCTGACCAAGATAGAAAAGGCTTCCTAGTCAGCAGAATTGCTTGTCAGCAGCAGGACAGGGCCAGGTAGGCAACATCTTTTGGGTGCAACCTTTCCGGGCTCATGGTATTAAAAAATAATATATTGATGACTTCTGCTGAAGTTTACGCGGCTTAGGGAAGCGATTTATTCTTGAAAATAGGCAAAGGTAAAGAAATGACTTCCTTCCCTTGAACATGTTTTTTTTTTCAGTCTGAGTTCATCCCTCTACCCACCCCCACCCCCAACATATGTGTGTGTGTGCATGTGCGTGCGTGTGTAAGAACCTGGCATGTTGGTTCCGTATTATCTTAACAAAAGGTCTCTAGAGTTTCCACGTTGGCTGTTTTTAGTATGTCAGGTGCCCGCTGCCGGCCACGAACCTGGTGTCTTCGAGTGTCTCATTGGGAGGCTCACTCATTTGAGAGGGAAGGCCGTTCCAGGCCTCTGACCACCCTAGCTGCACACTTGGAGCTGCTGGTCCACTTCTGAACAGGTGGAGGTATCTCTAGCTGTGACTCCACAGCTTTCCTGCTGAGCTGCAATATGCAATCCTGCAAGTACACGGGAGCTAAACCCACTTCTCATCCAGCACTCCGCCAAAGAAATAGGGGCAGCATCAACAGGATTTATTTTAACCCCGCGCTGAACAGGGGTTTTTGTTTTGTTATGTTGTTTAGGCGGGGGGGTTGTTTTTCTTTTCTTTCATTAGATTAATTAAACAGTTTGGTTTGTTTGGGCACATGAAGTCATTGTGATACCAATGATTCCGTATGCTCTCCAGCTTCCAGCTCCATCAGGACCCCTGCCATAGGGACCTGCATGATTTAATGTCAGGTGCTTCTTAGCCTGTCCCTTCATCTCAGCTAAACAGGTGGGCCCACAGCAACCAACTCTTGTACAATCCAGACTCTTCTCCAACCCCGACTAGGGATTTCCTTATTCAGGGGACAGGGAGGACGCCAGTGTTTTCTCCAAGGAAAGTATCTTTTGTGGGTTATGATGGTGGATATTTCTGTAAATGCCCTTTGGAGGTTTCTCGTAAGCTCCTAGGAGCTCTGGTGGTGTCATGAATATGCATTGGACTGCAACTGCAAGGTCAGTTGTTCAAACCCACAGGACAAATGCTTATCTCCATGTAAAATGCCAGTACTCACCACCATTGAGTCGGTGCCAACTCATAGCAACCCTGTAGGTCAGGGTAGAACTGCCCTGTGAGTTTTCAAGACTGTAATTCTTTGCAAGAGTGAACAGCCTCCTCTTTCTCCCATGAAGTGGCTGGTGGTTTCAAATTACTAACCTTGTGGTTAGCGGATCAACATGGAACCAAGACGCCACCATGGCACCTATAATAAGTGAGGGCAGGCACTCAAAACAAAGGTGCTAAGCAGTCTGCTCACAACGGCCACATGATCAATGGGGAAAGGCCGTCATGAAAATAGATCTCCCTCTTTAGTGCCCCACGTGTACAGTGGTTGAAGTTCTCAATGGCTCAATGGAAAGTAATCCTTCAATTTAATGTTACCAATGGGTTCATCCCTCTTTTACCCTCAGCTGAGAATGTCCACTTCTATCCAGTATCTACCGTGTCAAAACCTACATTTTAACAAGATCCTGGGGTGATCTGTAGAAGTTCCCAGATTATTCTTATGGGGTTCTTGTTAAAATGTAGCTTCTGAGACAGTGGTCAGAGATAGAAATGCAAGTTCTCAGCTGGGCGTCCAACGAGGAGGTAACCATTGGAAACCCTGGTTCAAACCTACCAGCTAGGATCCTGTAAAAACATAATTCAGCCTCCTTCCAGAAAGATGTTACAGCCTTGGAAACCCTGTGGAGCAATTCTGTTCTGCCTTATGGGGTCACTCTGAGTGGACTCAATGGCGGTGGGTGTGATTTTCAGTTTATTTCGTGTTAACTAGAGCCAGTAACTTACTGAAGCCCCCAGCAGCCCCATGAGGTGGCTTTCTATTGGCTACTCTTTGTTTCAGCGAAGACATTCAGTTTTTATTGGGCACCTGTGTGTGCCAGGCACGGTGTTAGACACTGACAATCATCAGCAGTGAACCAGCCAGACAAGGCCCCTGCCCTCGCAGACCAGAGCTGATGCACAGTGATGAAACAAATGCTTGCTTAGATTATTTCTAGAGGCCAACGGCCAGTGAAGGAGGTGTGGTGGCAGAGGTTACTCCCTGGGCTGCAATGCACGCGGTCAGCAGTTTGGAACCACCAGCTTCTCTGAAGGAAAGAGGTGGGGCTTTCTACAGGTCTCAGAAGTCCACAGTCGTGGGAACACAATAGGGTCACTGTGGGTTGGCATTGACTCGATGCCAATGAGAGTGAGTGGGTGAGTAAATGGTGGGAAGTGAGTGGGTGGGTGGGTGAGTGAGTGAATGGTGGGTGAGTGAGTGGGTGGGTGAGTGAGTGAATGGTGGGTGAGTGAGTGGGTGGGTGGGTGAGTGAGTGAGTGGTGGAAATTCTGCAGCTTGAGCAAAAGTTCCTCATGCGTGGGAGTCTGAGCACATAACATGTCAACACCTACAGACCACAGGGGTCTCTTCAGCCTCATCTCCTCCCAGCCCGTGCCATACGCTTGACAGGTCAGCAATGTGCAACTGCCTGTCCACATGGCTCTTTCTCACCAACTTCCTTTGCTTCTAATACTTGACGGAACAAACCCTTGCCGGCCTCCAGTGATCTACTCGTCAGAAAACCCTCCTGGCGCCAGGCAGTCTGGCTCAGTTGAACTTCCTTTCAGTTTCCAAGGCACCTTATTCAAATCTCTCTCACTCCACATGCCTGGTCATTTTGCAGGGCTCTGTTTCCCACTGGCTTGATGCTCCCTAAGTACGCCCTCTGCCCATCTTTCGTAGCCTCTGACAAGTTGCCCAGTCCCTGCCATGTAGAAGAATGCTCTACCGGTTAGTGGGTGGCTGGGCACCTGTGTGTGGGAATCTGTCCCCTCTACCTTCTTTTGAAAGGGTTAGGAATCCAGAGGTGAAACCAATGGGGGGCTGGGGGGACTCCTACTGTGGGAAGGGGGAAGGGGACAGTGGTGGGGAAGCCTTCCCCACACACCTAAGGTGCACTCACCCCGTCAGTCTCTCTCTCTCTCTCTCTCTCTCTCTCTCTCTCTCTCTCTCTCTCTCTCTCTCTCTCTCTCTCTCTTTCTCTCTCTCTCTCTCGTCACACCTTAGAGGGACAGAGGACACACTCTTTCCCCTGGCAAATCTGTCCCTTTGGTGGGTCTGCTGCAGACTCATAGTGGATTGTCCTGCAGAACAACGCAGAGGAATTCTACTGTCTCTTGCATGTAACCACCCTTCCTAAGTCGGAAGGGAATGGGGAAGGCCTGTGTTAGTCACCTGCTTTTTGTAAGGCAGAGACTTCTAGTTCCTTAGGGTGGTCTTCAGACACCCCTTGATGCCCTCTGACCTCTTCCATGTGTCTGTGAAAACACGGTGTCTTGAGCCGAACCTCGCCCCGATGGCTTACGGTCAGTATGGACCGCAGGCTGCGGTTCTTTCCTGGAGCTGCAGCCTGAGATTGAATTCACCAGTTTTACAGGGACATCCTTTGCCAAGTCGTCCTCCTCTGGTGAGCCATGAAACACCTTAGTATTCCACACCAGGTGAACGCCTGTCAAGCTACATTTTACCATTGTAGTAATAGCAGCGACAAGTTATTGAGCTCAACCTGTGCCCAGAAGCCAGGAGCTGTGCTAAACAGCATACAAGCTGTCCTGTGCTTAATTTCCCATCTACACTGAGACTGACGGAGGTTCAGCAGTGTGAGATGGAGCCCGGCGGACTGATTCAAGAGCCCACGTTCTATCTAGCACACCGCCTTGGAGCCTGAAGTTTGGCAGCTGTTTTTTGAAGCTAAATTCTACACCTGTCTCTGTTGGGTTTGCCCATCCATATCAACATTTCGAAACCCCACAGGTAGAGTTTTCGCCACCCCCCACTCAGATTTCAATCATTGTTTCTGATGCCAAAAAAGTTGCGCCGAAGAACATTTTTCCATCAGGACAATGCACCTGCTCGTTCTTCGAGGGTAGCAAGGGGTCTCTTTCTAGAATTTCACTGGAAATGCAGCCCTCCAAAGAGTGTACAGGTGGGAACGCAGAATCCATTTGCAGGGTCCACACATGGATTAAGCCCCTTGACTTGGTCACATACCTTGACTACAGTGGGAGGATGTACATCGCCTGGCTGTCAGACAGAGGGCATCGTAAAGTTGATGATGACAGATGGATGTAGTTAGGTTAACATGGAATGTCATCATTTGATATCTCTTTTAACCCATTTTTTTAACCCATTTTTGAAGTTGTTTGTTTTTATTTTCAAAAGGGAAGAGAAAATATGAGTGGCCAAAGCCTCTGGTGAATCCATCCCCTCTGACCATAGTCCAAGGATGTGCGTATCCTTGCTATTATGCAGAGTGCATTGAGAAGTAGATCTTCGCAGGTGCAGTTAGGTTAAAATTCAACACCTTATCATTTGATCTCCTTTCCTACCCATTTTAAAGTTAATCTAGCCTTTGAATATTTTCTGTGTTCTTTTCGATTGAGATTTTTCTCTGTTTTGCTTTGTTATTGTTGTTTGTTTTGTGTGTTCATTTTGGGGTATGTTGTCCAGTATATGAAATCCAGGAGAGGGAATCTAGAGAGACAGTAGCTAGGTTAATGGGTTCTTGGGGGCCTGGACAGGGTGGGGGGCTGTTGGGAGGAAATGGGGAACTAATAACAATGAGTACAGAAAGGAAGAAAAGGTTCTAACATTGATTGAGGTGATTCTCAATATTTGATTGAACTATTGAATTGCATGATATGTTAATTATGTACCAAGAAAACTGGATGGGGGGGAGTCTATTACCTAGATAGAGGACATATCAAGAAATAATCACTTCACATTTTGGTATTTTTGTTTAATCAAGGATTTTATGATTTTGCAGCAGTTCTGCTGTTCCTTCCCTCCTAGATGCAGCCTTTCCCTCGCTCCAGCAGGCGGACAGAAAGGGGCAGTGTGTCCCTTTTCTTGTACAGATTTTCAAACATTCTGTGCTTAAGCTTCCCTTCTAAAACCCTTCCCAGAGGTCAATGCCATGCTCATTTTTTCTCGTGAGTGAAAGCAGGCCCTTGACTTGGCTCTCGTCTTCTGGCCCCTCTTCCATTATTCCTTCATCCCAAACCTCAGCAGCATTCGGACAACCACAGCTCCAAACATCCATTTGTGTAAGATCGCCCTCCCTCTCCCCAGATAGCAAAATAGTGCCTCCTCTTATAGAAAATATGCGAAGCACAAAAATAGGTGCAGCAAACACAGAACCAAATGGGCCAGTAATCCTCGAGGTAGCCTCTGACTGCGGCTTATTCGTTTCATGACCTAGAAAGCAAGGTGCCACGGTGCTAAGGTGGCCAAAGCTGGGACGATAGAATTTCGTGAGGGACAGGAACAAGGCTACGGTGAAGAAGGAGGTTGGTCTCCGGGTAAGGGGTGGGATAGGTGGTGGAGTGGTAGGAGGCCAAGGTCTCCCTACTGTGTACGCTCTATGAGCCCCCCCCTCTCTTCAGGCAGGCGTGCTCCCTCATGCTGTGTACTGCAGTGTGTTGTTGGCCAAGGGGGGTGCAATGTTGCCCCACAACCCTTGATGTTGCTTCCTCTGGGGCATTGCAGGGATGCCCCTCTGTTATGGGTTTTCTCTTCCCATCATCACTGTGGTGCCCCATCAGATCCCATTTGGGAGTTCTATCTGGATGACATTCCCTGTCCCCCTCAGACATTAGTTTGAACATCAAGGCTGGGAAGAGAGATCATATGGGCAACAGTATTCTCCCTGGGTGACTGGTTTGTTGGACATCTGTCTCCCAAATACGTGATGTTCCCTTTCAAATCAGGCTCTCCAACAATCACTGTGATCTTTCACAGATGGATGGATGGAAAAACCTCTAACCAAGTGTCTTGTAGCTTCTCATCAAGGGAAGTACAGGTGCAGTGCTGCCCAGGGCCCCTTCCAGCTCAGTGGGCCTTCAGATGGGATTCGTATGTAAGAAGCAGGGCTATCACTTGGTGTATTTCTCCAGGGCCGGCACTTTTGCTAAACTTTAGAACGGTGCAGATAAAACCTGGAGGAGGGCCTGACTCTTGTGAGGCAGTTTGGGGAAGAGACAAATAGTTATCAGATAGCAGAGACAAGCACCTGGGAAAGCCTGACCTCGGGGAGTTAGCTACGGAAAACAAAGGGTCAGAAGAAATGTTTGATAATATACAAAAACATATTCCAGGAGCCGACTACTGCAGGAAAGGATAGAGGAGAACTAGAGTCACCATCATGCCGAGCTGAACCTCCAAAGCAAGAGTCAACTCTCATTGCCATCGAGTCTAGGCCAACTCATAGCAACCCTAAAGGACAGGGTAGAACTGCCCCTGCGGGTTTGCGAGACTGTCACTCTTGGCGGAAGTAGAAAGGCCTGTCTTTCTCCTGAGGAGCGAGTGGTGGCTCTGAGCTACGGACCCGCCACCAGAGCTCCTAAAGCAAGAGCAGGCCATGCAAAGAGGGCTGCCAGATGCAGCGCAAATTATGTGTCTGGTAGCAGATGAACCAGAGCCCTGGTGGCGCAGTGGTTAAATGCTCAGCCGCTAACCTCCCAGCTGGTCTGTGGGGGAAAGCTGTGGCAGTCCGCTGCTGGAGAAGGTGCATCCCAGGGAACCCATGGGGCAGGAGCTTTCCAGACGAACCGTTGGGCACACATCAGTCTTTCTGGCCACCTCAGAACACACAGATGGCTAACTGTCCACCCTAGTAGCCATGGCTTAGAATATTATCAAAAGGCATGTGTCAGATCCTACAGTGAATCCCCACCTCTTGCTTTTATTCAGCAATGCGTGCATGGCCACGTCTGCAGGATAGATAGGAAGGCTAGCCCGCCCTTCCTTGGAGACTTGGGATTGGGATATGGAGAAGAACCCCATGGCAAACCTCCTGAGAAAATAGACCCTCTGTCCTATGTTGACCTGTGGAGGGTTCATAGAGCAATTAGGAAAAGTTGTATCGGGAAGCTAATCACGGCCCTCTTTCCCTCACTGAGTCCTTCTTATGCCAGCAGGCATTACAAGAGACAAGTGAGTAAAAAGGTAAAGCTGGCAAGGGGCGCGTTGGCAATAGAGTTCAGTGCTAAAGGATACATAGAAGGAATAGCCAGGTGAGAACACAGCTCAGGCAGTTGGAGCTAGATAAAGCAGACAGGAGAGAACACATACCTTCAGATAAAGACACGTCATTTCCCTGGGCCACTTTAGCGCTGGAGTGAGGCGGGTGGTGGTCCCTGTGAGAGCTGGCTCAGGAAGGACCTCATTTGGCTTGCTCGGGAATGTGAACCTTTCCAGCAGGCAGTTCAAGGAGCCACTGAAGACCACAGCTTGATGAGACTGCTCAGCCCAATGGCTAGGTGTCTGCAGGGGACATTGCTGGGAAACCAGAGGACAGCAAAGGAGGAGAATGGAAAACCAGGGAGGAGACGAGCAGAGATCCAAGAGAAGTGTTGATGATGTGGATTGGCATGCCAAGTGGGTGGAGATATATATATTATATTAAGATATATTTATATATATAAATTAAGAGATCATTTTATTGGGGACTTGTACAGCTCTTATAGCCTTCCATACATCAGCTGTATCAAACATAGTTGTACATATGTTGCCATCATCATTTTCTAAACATTTACTTTCTATTTGAGCCCTTGGTATCAGCTCCTCTTTTTTCCCTCCCCACTCTCCCACCCTTGGGACCCTTTGATAAATTATAAATTATTATTATTTTCATGTCTTACACTGACCACAGTCTCCCTTCACCCACAGTTTCTGTTGTTCATTGTCCGGGGGTGGGGTGGGGTGGGGCGGTGGTTATGTGTCGATCATTGTGATGGGCAGATATTAAGGGCAGAAAAATCTACCACCTTCTCTAATGGAGCCCTGGTGGCATAGTGGTTATGTGTTGGGAGGCAAACTGCGAGGTCAGTAGTTAAAAACCCCCTCAGGAGAATGACAGGTCTTTCTACTCCTGTAGACACTTCCATTCTCAGGAACTCACAGAAGTCGTTCTACCCTGCCCCATGGGGTCGCTGTGAGTCAACATGGACTTGAGGGCCACGAGTTCTCTACAGGATTGAGGAGGCCTGGTCACAGAGCGGTTCTATGTTGGGCTGCTAATCACAAGGTCAGAAGTTTAAAACCACCAAGCACTCCCAAGCTCACTCCAGCCAAGAGTTAGTGAGGGTCTGCTAACCCACAAGGGCAGTTCTGTCCTGCCCTATGAGGTCGCTAAGGGTCGAGATCAACTTGCTGGCAATACGTTCGGGTTGGGGTTTTTTTTGTTTTGTTTTACTTGTTTCTAATGACCCAAACTCTGGTGTTTACAATGGCCTCATATGCATGTGAAAGTTGGACATTAAATAAGGAGAATGTAGGCATTTGAATTGTGGTTGGTGCTGGTAAAGAATATGGGTAGAAAAATGGCAGGAGAAGCTTTTGAGCACGAGCGTGAGTTTGAGACCTGGGTGGGGAGGACCCAGAATAGCTGTGAATATCTGTTTGCTGTGAGAGTTTGCTTCCAAGCTGCTGGTGGCAGCTGCACTGGCTGGGGACTTAGTCATGGTTCACAGAAGTTCTTGCAAAGCTGGGCTCCACCCCCTGCGACAGCACTGGGGGAGAAAGGGAGCCAAGAGGTGGGATTCTGCAAAACCTGAATGTTTCCGTAGGGATTGATTCTTCATTTTCTTCTCAAGAATAGTGTGCGTTGAGATTCACAGTCACACCACGGCTTCTCGGGAGGCAAGCTGTCAGATGGGTACTTCGTTAGTCAGGAGCAAAGCGCTGTGTGTCTTGGACAGTCGAATGAAGGGCCACCTATGCTGACCGGATCCTAACCCAGTGAAGCCCAGCCACCCCGCCATCATTTGCAGACGCATCCCATTGCCAGCCGGCCCGTGCACACCCGCTTCTCACTGGAGCGCCTGGGTTTCTCTCGTAGAGCACTGTCGGGCCAGCTGGGAGGATGTGGAGGGCCTTTTCAAAGACCGTCTCTCTCATCCCCGCCCTATGTGATGCTGCTCTACAAACGGACATCCTTCAGGCTTGAGAGCCGGTATCTTCAGGGTGGTAGGTGAAAAAGATCCCCACAGGGAAAGATCCATTTCCTTCCCCGACGAGGTAGATGCACAGGATAACAGGTTAGCCAGACCTATCACATTTTTGTTTATTTTAGAAACCTCAACGCCTTCAATGGAGGCAGGCGGGCATGGCGTTACTTTTATGTTATGCCGACCCCTTAGTAACCCGGGAGGAGACGTTTAATTCCAGGCCACCTGCATGCCCTCGTCTGGAAGCGGCTCTTCTTTCTCTCCTAATGAGTTTCCCAGTCATTCAAGTCACTGCCTGAGGAAACTTCTCCCTTCCCATTCTCATGCGCAGATTTAGGCACCCTGAGATCTCTGAGGATGGCCGACTAAGATCTGGTGAGCTAGAACTTTCACTTCAACCACACACACCTGTTTTCCACCTGCTATGAATTCACCAGCAAAACGCACTCAATTCGGCTACATCGTTGAATCTGATTTCTGGCTGACGCGTGCGTTCGTGCGTGCGTGCATCTCGAGAGTAGAAGAGTAGAACTTCACACCGGGCAGGGGGGGTGGGGTGGTTTCCAGTGGCTCTGATCTCTCAGAAACAGATCTCCAGGCCTTTCCTCCGAGGTGCCTCTGTTGTCATTGTTAGGTGCCGTCGATTTGGCTCCAGCTCACAGCGTTCCCTGTGCACAGCAGAAACTCCCAGGCCTGCGCCAGGCTCGTGAAGGTTCCTCTGTGGCAGGCAGTGTGTCCATCCGTCTTAGTGGGCGCCCTCCTCATTTTGTTGACCCCCTGTTGTACTGTGCAGCTTGATCTAGGTCAGCTTTGACCCAGTGGCAGTGAGTATGATTTTTTTTTTTAAGATGGCTAGGTAGACTCACAGGGCCACCCTTTTGGATAGAAAAAAAGACACCAAAAACGTACTACCATCAAATCACAGTGACCCTGCAGGACAGGGTAGAACTGCCCCTCTGAGTTTCTGAGACTGTAACTGTTTCTCCGTCGGAGTGGCTGGTGGTTTTGAATTCCTGACCTTAAAGTCAGCAGCCCAACAGGTACCCTCGATGCCACCAGGGCTTGCCACAGGGGAGACAGCCTCGTCTTACTCCCCAGAGTGGCTAGTGGGTTCAAACCACTGACCCTGTGGTTAGCAGCTCCTTGCATAGCCCAGGCCACCACCATGGTGAGTAGCTGAGCATTTAACCAGTCCCGGCACCCACGCACCCCATTGCGCCCCAGTGTGCATTAAAGTGATTGAGAATTTGTGTGAGTTAGTGTTTTGTTTTCCATTTCAACAGTAGTGAAAACGGGAAACCCTCATTGGCTAAGATCCAGACAAATGGGGAACTTACTAGAACCCCTCACCTCCAGTAGTTCCCCAGCAGCGTGACGCCATGTCTCTGCAATATGAGCCAATGGTCAGCGGATGCTAACTCACAGACACTCACTCTCTCACAGAATCAACCAGCACGGGAGTCCTGGGGGTGGACAGGGATTACAGGTTGGACTGCTAGCCACAGGATCAGCGATTGGAACCACCAGCCGCTCACTCCGCTTGGAAAAGATGAGGCTGGGTGCTCCTGGAAAGATTTACCGCCTCAGAAACCCAGAGGGTATGAATGAGTCTGAACCGATCCGAGCAGCGGTTTTATTTTTGAGAGTAAGTCATCTATGGAAAAGCCATTTGAAGTCCTGATCTTTATTCCACCCCTTCCCAAACCAGTAGGAACACGGCATCAGATTCTAATTCGTTTGGTTGCCCTCCTTGCTGGCAAAGTCGCCTTAGATCCACGATGCTGAAGTAAAGCCAAGTCCAAGCCAAATAATAAGAGCAAGCTTTCTCCAATGTCATTCCAGGCCCTTCTCATTCCCAGAGCCTACAGGTGTTATCCTGGCTTAAGGCTGTTGAAATATGGAGCAGCAAGCCAGCTGTCATTCATAAGAACTGGTGCCGGCCAGCTGGCCAAGCCCACTACAGGAATAAAGATGTGCCTTTTCACTGGGACACGCGGGGGCTGGCTTCTGAGTAGACAGCTGAAGGCTCTCAGGTGACAGGCCAGGGGAGTCACGCTGGCGGTGGCCAAGCACCCCAGGAGAGGCAGGGCAGACACATCTGTTGTCACCGTGCTGATGGAGGAGGGCAAAGGCTGGCCGTGCCTGCTCCTGGGCTAACGGAAGAGGAAGTGAGAGAGAAGCTTAGGGAGGCTCTGTGTTACAAGTTAATCGTTTTATGGTGTCTGTCTTCTGGTCATCAGGAGGGATAGCTGTTGCACTGGGGCTCCTGGCCATTTTGAAAAACGGAATCTCAAGTGTACGAGAGAGAGAGAGAGAGAGACCCTCATGTATTCCCGATAGGAGCATAAATAAGTCAAGTCTTCCTAGACAGCAGTTTGGCAGTCTGTATCCACACGGGAGCCTTAGAAATAGTCTCACTCTTACACACAAGGAAGGCATTTGAGTATAATCATCAGCAAGGTGCACCAAGGACAGGGGCCAAGATGTTGGTCACAGCGTGAGATACATGGGTGAAAGGTTACAAATGATGTAGACGCCCAGCCATCAAAAGATGGTCAACTAATTGTGAACACCGGCATACAGTGGGATGTAACGCAGCGGGGAGCCCTGTTTTATTTGACTGAATGCCGGAAGGAAAGGCATCAAGTCGTTTCATGATTACCACCGGCTGACCTTGCCTTTGCAACATTGTTGCCCGCAGTCTGTGACACAAAGGGTCAGATCAGTAGCCTCAACATTGCCAAATAGCAGTAACATCCCCGACACAGTCCAGGGCGGGGCGCGTGATTCCCTCATCTGTGTTTGGCTATTCCAAAATTATTTGCTTCCATGATTGCCTCTCTCAACGACTTAGGAATTACTGGGGCATGGGGTGGGTGACCAGGTGTAATGGCGTAGGGATCTTTGTGGCCGTGCGTAGCACCTAGCACATGTGTCACACTGGGCTTGACGAAGGGACAATAGACGCACAGACACAAAGAGGACTAGATAGTGATGATTTCATGCCTCTCTGTCTCAATAAGGCTTGCAGATGCATTCTGACCTCAGCTGCAGGACAGTATGTAGGTAAGGCGCATAATAGGTCTGTAATCGCCCCAACACGTTTATATTAGCGCCTCTAGTTAGTTTGTAAAATGATATTTCATTTTTGTGGTAAGTCTTAGAATCTGAGCTATAGAGACCTGCCTATAGTAATTCTCTTGACAGGGCCTAAAACTCATTTTTACCTTTTCAGTCAAAGTTCCTATTAAGCATTTGCCATATTCTTTGTCAAATTTATATCGATACCTATAAGAGCAGTAGAAATGCTCCTCTGAATCGATAATAGAAGAAGAAAGGGAGGGAGAGTGGGGAAAATTGAGCAGTGTAGAACCCACTCTTTCTATAAATCTGCCTCTTCCTGCTAGAGGCCTCTCCTGAACAAGGTGCAGGACGGCAGTACATCGTTTTGAAGACAGAAAGAATGAATTGCCGGGTTCGGCGTGTATCCTATTATCTTGACCTAGCAGATGGGTCAACAAAAAAATTGCCCCGGCCTGTGAAAACTTTGCCATCCCATTTTATTTACCCCTGTTAACTCTTCCCAGTGTCAGGACAAGGAGGCATCTGATGACCATTAAGCATTAACAGCCTGAGGAAGTATGGTTATCAATGTAGAGGGTGATTTCCCCCCCCTGAAAGTTATTGCCGGCTCTTAGCTTCTATTTTTCCCCTTCCCTTTCTGGAATCAAACTAAAATCATGTAGGTGCTACTCCTGTTGTATTTGCTTGGCCTAAATCTGCGCAATGCTATGCGGTGAGGTATTTGTTTGTTTGTGTTTCAAACTATGACCAAGAAAAACAGAAGGCGTTTGGTGGTGAGCCTTCCCCCAAATGGAGCTGGGAGAGGCTAGCTAGCTCTGGCTTCTGGTGCTCCCCACGCCTTGCTGTTCTCTGGGACCTGGAGCACAGAGACCTCTCCTGGTGCAGGGTTAGCGCCACCTGTTGGAGGAGGACTGACCTCCACCTCTGGACAGGGTGGCCCAGACCTGAGCCACAGAATCAGCCCACATAAGTGTCATATGGCATTGATTCCCAAGTGCACGTTTTCCCATCTGTGCGATCAGGATGCATCTTACTGCTGAGAGCATGCCGCCGTTTATCAGGCAGCTTCTTCCTTTCTTTGAACCTTTCTGTCGCTCGTGCCCGTTGCCGTCAAGCTGGCTCTAACTCCTACAGCAGAATGGAATGTCGCTCTGTCCCACATCATCCTCAGTTCGAAACCACCAGCCCCTCCATGGGAGAAAGATGGGGCTTTCTACTCCCGTAAAGAGATACCGCCTCAGAAGCTCACAGGGGCAGTTCTACTCTGTCTAACAGGCATGCTGTGAGTCCGAATCAGCTCGATGGTAGTGAGTCTGTTGTAAAAAGCTCATCTCCCGGCACTACATAGGACAGCATTCTGTTGTGACCCATAAGGTTTTTGTTTACTAAATTTTGGGCAGGAATGGCCAGACCTTTCTTCCTAGTCTGCCTTAATTTGGAACTTCTGATGGAACCTGTCCACAGGGAGGACTTGCTGATCTTTGAGATACTGGTGGCACAGCTTCACAGAAACACACAAGCCATGACAGTGCAACGAACTGACAGAGATGGGTGGTGGTCTTGCATCTTTAGGAAGGCACAAAGCATTCCTTAAAATGCCAGCATCCTAGAGGCCATGAAAAACAATAGGTTAGGAAGAACCTCGGGGGTTGCCATCTGTAACATTCTGCAGCATCATTGAAATCTCTACCTGAAAGGAAAGTTAGAATGTGAAGCCGGAGCCACAGACCAGGGAAGAGACCAGTCTGTGTCCGAGTCTGACAGATATTTACAAGGTCTCGGCTCCGGCTGCTGTGCTCAGACCACAGGTGTAGTAAGAGCAGTGCAGCATCCCGTTACACCGGGCTCCTGGAGCTCTTTGCTATGAGGGTGTACTTTGTTGTCAAAGTGAGGAGCTACTCTGTTTCCCTGAAAGTAAGACATCCCTGAAAATAAGACCTTGGTGATCGCACGACTGGAAATCAACTCAGCAACAGCTGTTCCATCCTGAGGGTGAAAGCATGACAAGGAGTATTTGAAACCTCACAGCAATCTGCTCACCCAACTCTCTGCCATCGAGTCGATGCCGAATCACAGTGTGACCCTACAGGGCAGGGGTAGACAGAAATGCCCCCTGTGGATTTCTGAGGTTCTAAATCTTTCAGGAAGAAGCTCTGGTGGTGTCATAGTTACAGATTGGACTGCAATCTGCATCATGGGCAATTCGAAACCACCGGCAGCTCCTCGGGAGAAAGACAGGGCTTTCTACTACCATAAACCACCAGAGTCTTGGAAACCCCCAGGAGGTCGCTAGGAGGCAGCAGTCAGCATTGATTCATAGCAATCACTTTAAGAACTCAGTGAGAGTTGCCCGCGGGTGGTGTTGAACTGCTGGCCTTTCACGTCACAGTCCAACCACTACGTCACCAGGGCTCCACAGAAGACCTAAGCCCATAGGTGAGAGTGACATCATGGTACAGCACTGTGGGCATGGTATTTTTAAGTGGCATTTCATTATCTGGGAAACCATAGCAAGGGGCAACTGCTGGCCCAGCGACACTTAGAGGTCAAGGACCACCCTTTGCTCCCTTAGAATGCTGTGTCTGGAACGAGAGCTGGAACATGAGGACTGATGATCAGGTGGGAAGGTGACTGGACCACTGTAGACAACTTGCCAGCAGTAGACACCCCCACTCCTATGACCCGGAAAAAAATAGCCATTTCTGCCTAAGGCCAAACTTAGAAATGTAAAGCAAAACAAAAGTTCTTCTCCAAAACCTCCTCCCTGCCCCCATGGTTACAATTGTATGGTGATGATGCAGCTTGCCAATGGCAATGCCTAGGATGAAAACATGTCACTCCTTTGAATCTGGTGGTCCTAAGGAGACCGCTTTTAGGTAAAATATGAGAAGAATTTCAGTGAGCTTCAAAAAAGTCTCACTGCCATCAAGTCAATTCTGACTCGTAGCGACCCTACAGGACAGGGTCTGCCCCTATAGATTTCTGAGACTCTAATTCTTTATAGGAGTAGAAAGCCCCATCTTTCTCCCAACAACTGGCTCCTTAAATCTGTCTGTTCTCTGGACACTGGCTCCACGCCTGCACAGGAGTCAGGCAGAGGGAACAATGAAGGAGTGAATTCCAGTGTGTCAGATTTCAGCACGTGACATGATGGGGTGTAGATACAGCTCAGTTGGTGAGCTCTCAGATCCAAAGAGGATTTCAGACTTCGTGTCTCCAAGGAACAAAGGACGAGGAAGCCCACAAGCGCACTCAAGGCCATTGCCAGAGTCCGTCTGGTTTGCATTTCGTGCGGAGGCAGCAAGTGCCCTACACTGTCTTCAGGAGGGGGACTCGTGACCCACCACCGGAAGGCATGTCCTCCCCTCCAAATCAATGGATTTCATTGATGCTTTCTAAAGCGCCTGACACTGCCAGGGAAGGAGCTGGGAATTGTCACTCCCTTCCCCTCATAGAGCAAAGAAAATTCCCAGGGGACCTTAGCCCCACCTCCTTCTCCTTCACACAGCATTTAAACACCAGGTGGGCAAGGAGCTTCCTAATCTTAGGAGATGGGGGGCCTTGCCGATGCATTCCCAAGCCCCCTGCCATTCCAAGTGTCTGTGCTGTTTATGGCTGTGCATCTCACTTGCACTTGCACTTGAGGGTACAATCAAATCCGCCGTCATTCTAGTGACACGAAGACTCTGTCTGCATTGATGAAACGATAGCTACCCTTGCCGTCTCATTTCCGATATTTAAGCTGCTTGATTCTAAACGGCACGGAACCCACTTTCGGATGGTGGGAAGTGCAGGTGTTTTGTGTTGCTTTTATGGTTTGGTGTTGTTATTATTGAATGCCACAAGGGGGCTGGGGGCCAGGAGCCAGAGAGCACAGAATGGGGTGATGCAGAAGAAGGGAGAATTCCTGCTTGCATGGCTCCCAGCCTTGGAGCGAGAGCGCCTGTTCACTAGCACATGTGCATGGCAAGCGCCCGATTAGTGCTGCCGCCCCGGCTCTGTGAATTGCATGTGAAAACAGAATGTGTCCAGAAGTGCTCGTGCAAATTGTGCATCACGGCTGTGGTCTCCGTGTCGGGGCCTCTCCCGTGTCCTGACATACCCACGTCTTTCCAGATTTCTCTGATCGGTAGCCTCCCCACGTGACAGTTAGCAGAGCTCAGACACGGAAAGAAAGAGGCCGGTGGCCCTGAGAGCCGGGATGTGGTGAGGTGTATGAGCTAGTTCCTCGGGCTGCGTTTGGGGCCTCCAATAGCCATGGGGTTTTCACTGGGATTTGTGAGAACAACCACTAGGAAGCGAATGTGTGCCAATACCGGCTGGATGCCACCTGACCCATCCATGGGCCCCATGGGGCTTGAGTCGTTCATTCTCTTACCGAAAGCCTCTTAGCCGTTTATCTGCATTGGTTGATAAACAAAAAACCAGAAAGACAAAAGTGTCACTACAGATATGAATATTGCCACTGTTTATTGTGGTCTCTTGGTGAATATAGAAACAATAAGTTTGTAAGTCCCCTCGTTGTTTTTCCACTGTATGGGGAAGTGCTTCTTTCCTAAGGAGGATAAGACTGGTTTGGTGGTGAGCTGGGCTTACAACTGCTGGGCTGTTTTTCACTGGTGGTTTGGGGGGGTTGGGGGTGGGGGCCTGGTGGGAAGGAGGCGGTGCTCCCCAGCACTGCAGGACTCAGGCAGCCACAAAGCATGCCTCTGCTCTGAGCCAGGACTTGGAATGTGCACGCACCAAGAGAGCCCCTGCGAGGGTGGGCGGGCAAGGCAAGCTTCTGAGGTCAGCAAAGCTGAGCTCAGTTTGCAGACTTTGAAACCGGATACCAACAACATAGCTGGTCAGGTTAAGACCCTCCTCTCTTTATCCCAAACCTGGGGATCAATCACGTGAGAGCTGCTCTATGCTCCCAAACAAGCCGCATTGGGACTGAGAGACAGTTAAGAAATGCCACCCTAATTGTTCCTTTGTTCATGACCTCCCCGGAAACACACAGACCACAGAAAGGGCAGCTTTGTGTAAGACTCTAAGACCATCTCAAGCCAAGCCTTGTCCTGCATTGGGGACTGGGATGGGAGTGGCTACTGGCCAGCCTTTCTGCTTAGCCTCTTTCTTCCCAGCTGGGTGAAGCCTTTCCTGCCTGGCAGCATCTTGCTCCCAGGTTTAGTGATGTCCATTTTGCATTTTGTCCTCCTTGCCATCTTTCCCTGTGCCCCCAAGCAGAGAAACATTTCCCCAGCTCTGCTTCATCTGAGCCCTGACCCTCGCAGGCAGATCCCAGACCTTCCTTCTGGTGTCCCCCGCCCCTTGGAGGCCCTGTGTGGTGCCAGTGGTCAAGTTCTCAGCTACTCCAAAAGATTGCCAGTTCAAACCCACCCAAAGGTTCCGGGGAAGTCTGCCTCCCAAAGGCCACTGCTTGAGGACCCCATGGGACAGTTCTACTCTGTCCACGTGGGGCCGTCAAGAGTTGGAATCAGCCTGATAGCCACTAAACCACCACCGTCTTCTTTGTCAGTCCTGGATAATTTGAAGGGATGCGCATGCTCTCAGAGGTGGGCACTTAAGGGACAGCAGATCCGAGGGAGTTTTTCAATGCCCGCCCCCTCTTCAAAAGCCCAGCACACCTGTCTGTGTGCTAGACAATGCTCCTTATCAGCATCCGTGATAAACGCATGCATGCAAGGGATAAATATCAGACCATGTTTTCAAAAATGCTTCCCCAAGGAACTCATTCCTTTACAGATGCTGGAAGGAGAAGTTCTTGTCCGTGCTGTTGTTGCTGTTCAGTGCCAATGGCGCCAGTTCTGACCCATAGCGACAACGACTAGAGGAGACACTGCACTGCCGGGTCCCTCCCAGCCTCACCGTCCTTGTCACGTGTGCTCTGAACCGCTGCCAGTCGCCTCGGTCCCGCCTTCAGACACCCACGTTCTAATTCCTGCCTCTGTTGAACGGATCGTGCCCATGTGGTAGTGAGTTTTAAGGGGTTTTGAATAGTGTGTCAGGTGGGGTCCTCTAGAAAAGCAGAAGCAGTCGGGACATAGTCCCTAAGCATCAAAAATGGGTTATTTTTCCCCCCACCCACCAGTTCCTCCAGATGGTCTGGAGTCTTAAAAGGCAGCCCATTGTACAGAAATGGCATCCCGAGCCCTTTCTGCCCTTGCTGTTTTCCTTTGAACACATCAAGGGCAGGGCCTCCCCCCATCCCGGCTCCTCCCTTCCCGAGCACATTTGCCAAACTAGCCGAGTGCACAGCATAGACTCAGGCGGTTCCTAATCAACAAAGGCTGAGACACGAGTGGGGTTGGCCGCTTGCTCTGAAAATCAGGAACGGGTGGCCCAGAATACCTTCAGATGAACTGGCAAGGCGAGCCAGCCTAACCCAGGACAGCAGATGCCAGCAACTCCCCCCGCCCCCTAAGCCTTCCCTGGAAGGAAAGTAATTGGTCTGTCCTGTACTCGTTTGAATAAAAGAAAACATAATCATGCTCCGACATATTACTTTTGGTGGGATGCACAGAAAGAATGTCATATTAAACAGGGAGAGACGTGAGGAAGGGGGGAGGTGAACGGCAAACAGATTGGCTGCCTGCGGAGGTCCAGTGTCAAAGGTCAGCGCAATCTTGGTTTCTCAAACACTGTGGGAAAGACCCCAGCGAAGGGGCCCTCTAGTGAGTGAGGGGGGCAGCTGAGGAGGTTTGCAGCAACTCCCTGAGACTGGAAAATGGAGCAAATAGGGGGAGCAGTCCATTGTCCAGAGCCCAGAGGTAATTCCAGAGTGGCTTCGACTGGAATATATCTGCTCTTCCTCATCTCTGCGCCATCAGTAAAGTTCAGTGCCCTGGCTCGTATTGTAGGGAGTCACGATTTTGTTAGAAATTGCTTTAATTTTGACCCCTAGCTGAGTGGAGAGATTTACGAATGAATGCCACTGAACTGCCCCGTAGAACCATACAGGACCGGTTCCATTGCAAAGAAACAATCAAAACGTGGCGGGCCAGTCGGTTCCAGCTCCTCGGGACCCCCGTGTCGGGGTCCGAAGGCTGTAAATCTTGATGGGAACAGGCAGCCCCCTCTTTCTCCCACTGCACCACTGTAGTTCACAGTCCAGTGTCTGTCCAGCCAGCACACAGGATGCAGCGAAAGGCAATGGTCTTCGGACTTCTCATGTTTACCCAGGGACGCAGAGCTCCACCCCCCTGACTGGGCCCAGGAAACAGTGAGTTCTCCTATTTGTTGTGCATCCTAACCTTGCGGTTGAGTCTCTCCTGACTCGGGGACCTTGTGTGTCGGAGTAGTGCTGTGCTCCTGGGGGTTTTCTGTCACTGATTTTTTTGCAGGTCACTTGGCCTTTCTTCGGAGGTACTTCTGGTTGGCCTCACATTTCCCACCTAGCTGCTCGCACATCTATTACTTAAATCAACCAGGGACTCCGAGTAGTGGGGTAGGGACTGTTTGTGGATTCCCCCGGTCGTGGCGGTGGTGGTGGTGGTAGGGATTATTTTGTTTGCTGTCTTGAGCAAGGCCTGACTCATGTCAGCCACACACAAAACAGCACTGGGCCATTGTGACGTCTAAGCTTTTCATTGGTTGATTTTCCAAAGTAGATTGCCAGTCCTTTCTTCCTAGTCTGTCTGAGTCTGGCAGCTCTGCTGAAACCTGTTCATCCTGAGAGCAGCACCCCCTGGCCTCCATCAACAGCTGGGCTGTGGCCTGTGTCAGGTGAAGGGGCCGGGAATGAAAGGCAAGAATTCTGCCATTGGACCACCAATGGCCCCTCCTACTTGTGACTGAACCCTTCCAACAGACAACTTTAATTATGACTTATCAGACTGACTTGGAAAATGTTACCGAAACCATTGGCCCTCGTTGGAAGGACACGGTTGGAAAAGCGAGCTAAGGAAGCAGAAAGATCCAAAGGGAATGTTCTTCTCAAAGGAATGTTGGTCAACTATCCTGTTCTTGTTTGGCACCTTCTCATCATCCCCAGAATCTACGGTTCAAAAAGACTCCAATGTGAACCCACTGCCCTGGAGTCTAGCCTAGCTCACAGCGACCCTCCAGGACAGAGGAAATCTGCCTGTGGGTTTCCTAGCCTGTCTGCTGCTCGCCTTCCCCCAGGGAACAGGTGGTGCTTTTAACTGCTGCCCTGTGGTTAGCCGTCCACAGAGCTCCTAGGATGTACGTTGTTAGGGCTTAGTAAAAAGGCTATATTGTTAGAGCGTGGAAAGTAGTCAAGGTGTGTGCATAAGACTCCCTATATCCCCCATTCAAAGGCTGGCGGTAGTTTAAGACATGCAAATTGCATTTACTTAGTTTTATTGATGTATTATCCTGCTTTATTACCTTGCATTTATTTATTTTGTTTTAGAGTAGGGAGAACAGGACAGACTGGACTTATTGACACCAGATTCAAGGTTGCCAGTTGTCAACAGTGGGCTGGGCAGAGTGAGACCAAGAGACTTAAGAGGAGGAGGAGGACTTAGGAACCAGGAGACCCGAGAGTGACCCCAGATATTTGCATATGGTATTGGGGGCGTCCTCCAATTCTTATTCTTATGTCATTGCACCTTGCCGTTACATTGGACTCTCCACTCTTGGGCAGTCACCAGCCTGGGGCAGTTTCCATTTACCGCCTGGCTGGGTGACCAGCATGGCTGCCGTGTAAGTCTTCCTCTGTCCTCTGCTCCTCCTCGTCCAGTCCCCTTGTAAGCTCGGTGGTACCTGACACCAGTGTAATCTTCTTAACAAATGGGTTTATGGTTTCATTCTCTCCAAGAGCCCGCCGTGGCTCCTGGGTGCCCTGGGGCTGAGTCTCTTGTCTCTGAGACCCTAGTCAGACCTGCCCCACTGCTGTCCTTCTCCCTACCCCAGCGTAAGCTCCCCACTCCCCTCACCCCCCACCGCCCCAGCTGACTGCTCTTCTGGGCATGCTCAACTCCGAGCTCAACTCATGTCAAGGACTCTAGTCAAATCCACCTAACCATGGAAGCACTTCCCCACGCAGAACTGGGGCTCTTTGGGCTGCTTGGGCTTCCCTGGTTATTAGACTCAGCTGCCACTGTAAGGTTAGGAGTTCAAGTGCACCGCGAGGCCCTTCTTCAGAAAGGACTCGCTGTGCGGTTCCGGGAGAGCAGCAACTGGAAACCCCACAGAGCACAGTTCTGCTCTGACGGATGTGGGGCCGACCAGTTCTACGGCAACGGGTGTTTTCTAGCCGGTTCCACCTCACGGTGACCCAGTGCACATACAGAAGGAAACACGGCGCCATCCTGCACCGTCCTTGCGATTGCTCTTATGTTGGAGCCCTTTGTGACAGCCACTGTCAGGCCATCTCGCCAAGGACCTTCTTTTTTACACTGCCCCTCTGCTTGACCAAGCACGAGGTCCTTCTCCCGAGACTGTTCTCTCCTGACAGCATGTCCAACATAAGGCGGGATGAAATCTCACCATTATTGCCTCTAAGAAGCATTCTGGCTGCACCTCTTCCAAAACAGAGCTGTTTGTTCTCTTGTCAGGCTGGGGGAGTTTGGATTTTTTTTTTTTTTTTTTTTTGCCAACACCACAACTCAATACATTATTCTTCTTTGAGCTTCCGTATTCCGTGTCCAACTGCCACCCGTATAGGAGGCTCGGGTCAGACACACCTTAGTTTGATATTGTGAGGCTGTGAAAATCTTCCAGATGTCCATCCAATATCATATACTCCACTAAAAGCCAGTTAGTATGTTTAAGACACTGTATGCTAATCTCATAGTTAAGTAAATTTCCTCCTTTTATTTTCTTAAGTAAGGAGAACGGCAGAGAGTTCACTACAGGTTAGTAAGTAAACACCTGAGCCACTGTGTGGGACGGCAAATTGGAAAAGAGACTTTGGTTCTGTAGCAAGGCACTGTGGGATTGGGAGAGAGACAGATGTCAGCCATACCCAGAGGCAGAAGGTTAGTTGCATTGATTACAAGGTCAAGTTGTTCACTACAGATTAATAAGCAAGCTCAAGGAACCCCTTCATGCTTACCTTGCTTGTTGATCCTCCAGCAGTGGACTTTGACCAGCTGACATCCTTTTCAAACGTGTCGATCAGAGTAAATAGTGCCTCTCTACTTGGATTCCCATTTCCCTGTGGTACAGAAAGGAGTCCTGGTGACACTGAGGTTGGAGCGCTCTGCTGCTCAACACCCAAAACAGACAGCAGTTCAAACCTACCAGCCGTCGAGTCAATGCCGACACCCAATGACCTTCTAGGCAAGAGTAGAATTGCACCATGGGGCTTCGGATGCTAGAAATCCCATCATCTTCCTACAGAACCGGCGGGTGGGTGTGACCCACCAACCTTTCGGTTAGCAGTCTGAAGTTCAACCCCCTGGACTACCAGGACTCCAGCCTTAGAAACCCTTTGGGGCAGTTCTGCATTGTCCTCTAGAGTCAGGTACGGCTCCGACTCCACTCAATGGCAGTAGTTAGAGGTGCCCTGGTCCCACTACAGAGCCCTGATGTAACATTGTTCATCATTGGGCTGCTAGCCCCAGGGTTCTGGATTCAAAGTCGCCAACTGCTTCACAGGAGAAAGGGGAAACTGCCTGCTCCCGTGAAGATGTACAACCCCACAAACCCTAACCAACAGTTCTCCTAGGTTCTCTCGGGTCATTGGTCCCAGGGCAACAGGCTTGGTTTGACCAGGCCTCCCCTCTGTCCGCCTCCCCCTGCCCAACCCCCGCGACACTGCCAGTGTGACAGATGGTTCTTGGAAGGCCCCGGATACTCCCTGAGCCACAAAAGCTTTTTTAAAAAGCAAGACACAGATTTGGGGGGGGGGGGGGTTGTGTGTGTGTGTGTGTGTGTGTGTGTGTGTGTGTGTGTGTGTGTGTAGGGTAGAGAATAAAACCATTAACGGCAACCTATCCAGTCCACCCTTGATTTTATGGTCCAATCCAGGGTGAGACTGTGGTATGAGCTTACTTCCTATGTGTGGTATGTACTTGATTTCTGTATCTTGTCCATAAACCGCAGCCCTTGCTTCACGTCCCATCCAAAGCATAGTATGCACACAACTGTCCAGTCGGTTAATTGTTGGTCTGTGGGTTTTATTGGTTGGTTTTCTCTAAACTCCTTGCCATCGCCTCGATTCCAACTCATAGCAACCCTATAGGACAGGGTAGACCTGCTCCTGTGGGTTTTCCAGACTGTACCTCTTGCTGAGATTGAAAAGCCCCGTCTTTCTCCCAAGGAGCAGCTGGTGGTTTCGAAGTGCTGATTTTGTAGTTTGCAGCCCAGAGCCATTAATACTCCTTTGGGTTGGTTTTAGCTGCTCCTAAAATATTCTCTTAAAAAGAAAAATCAACCCTAAGATCGAGAAAGTGAAAAAAAAAAAAGTGAAACTGTGGAAAATGCACGGCTTCCAGGGAGAAGCAGATGCAGATGACGCCAGTTCTTGACCGTGACCCCTGAACTCATCCTGGGTTGGCAGCCTTGGGATGTCTGTGACTGCCTAGTTACCCTCCCTTATCTGAGTCCCTTAGCAGAAAATGCACTTCAGTAGGAAGCCTTTTCTTACACTGGGTGGGTGCATATTCTCCGGCAGCAGGATATCTGGGGTTCTGTCCCCAGGAAGTCTGGGAAGTGCTGGGAGTGAGGAGTCCCCTGCAGTTGTTGTTGCTAGTCGTCATGAGGCGTTCCAGCTCATAGTGACCTCATGGACACAGCACAACTCCCCCCCCCCCACCCCCGGGATTGTCTTGGCGGAAACATTTACAGAAACACACTGCCGGGTAGGTCGTTCTGCTCACACGCAGTGCTGCGTGGGTTCGAATAGCCACCCTTGCAGTTAGCTGCAGACAGCCCCACATACTACCAGGGGACGGTGCCTGGGCTCGGTGGCCACAGGCAGGGGTGGGATTCAGCCGTATCCCATCGCTTTGGCAGAACCAATACCTAATTTTTTGTTGAGTCTGGCAATCAGATTCTCACTAACTGCTGCCCAATATGACAATCGCAAATTTACATGCCTTACTCCTTGTTAACGTCCATCTGCACCACAGCAGTATTCTGCGAGCATGCTGAAATAAGCTACTTTGGGGTTTATCTTATTTTATACTTAGAACAGTGTCCTGAGGGCTGCAAGCAGGTTGTTCAGTGACTTGAATGCAGGACAGGGTAGAACTGCTCCTGTGACTTTCGGAGACTAGAACTCTTTACTGGAGTAGAAAGCCTCGTCCTCCTCCCATGGAGCCGCTCGTGGTTTTGAACTGCTGACCTTGTGTGACCACTATGCCACCAGGACTGCTCTTCACTCCCGAAGGAGTGACTAGTGGGGAGCCTTGGTGCTGCTGTTGGGTAAATGTGGGGCTGCTGAGCACAGGGCCTGTAGTTCAAACACAGCAGCTGCTCTGCGGGGGAAAGTTGAGGCTGTCTGCTCCCAGAAAGATCCACAGCCTCTGAGTTGGGCATGACTCTGGCATGGGCGTGCTGATGCAGTGGGACCCCTTTGTCCCTCTCTATGACTGCCTCAAAAAAGGAGTGGAAGATTTGCCTCGCCGGCCTTTTTATAGAGGCTTCTAGATATGAAATAAGAGCTGGTGTGCGCTGAGCCTGATCTGGAAATGAGCTTCAGGCAAAGTGGAGCCTGAAGACCTAAGTCAGAGTCTCCCGCAGGCTGCACGATGGCGACGGGGACAGGTTCAATGTCCCACTCTCCCACTCCCCAGCAAGCGTCCAGCCATTTAGATTTCATCTCCGCTTCTAGGACGTTTGGCCTCTTGGCAGGAGGAAGGAAGGAAAAGAAACTCAAGGGGACCGTTATCAGGTGGGCCGAGGTGAAAGAAACAAATGCGTGTCTCACGGAGGAGGTCACAGGACACAGAAGACAGAAGCGGGAGCGTCCATTCCTGGGTTTGCTCTCGCAGGTGCATGAGTGCCCTGAGCAGCAGGTTAGATCTCCCTGCCCGCCTCCAGCATGCATCAGCCCAGCCCTCTGGTTCAGTGTCCCGCCTCCAAACAGCAGACACATGCCAGCGAAGCAATGGTCATGCGGAGAGCTCGTCAAGGAGCTGTGTGGTTTTTAAGAGTTTCTCAGGAGGAGCCCACCCGAATCCCAGATGCAGAGGGGAGGGGGGGTGGCGGTCGTTACATGAACTTGCTAGAGGAAGATTGAACACAGGGAACTTGGGGGGAAAGGAGGGAGGAGACTATATGAAGTGACATCCTCGTAGTATTGATGTCAGGAAACCGGGGATCAATCCTTTCTGCTAAAGCAAAATACGTATCCCTTCACAAGGATACGTGGAGGTGCCCTGGTGGCATAGTGCTTACACGTTGGGTTGCTAAACGCAAGGTCAGCATTTCGAAACCACTAGCCACTCCGTGGGAGAAAGCTAAGGCTTTCTAGTCCCATAACGAGTTAGTCTCGGAAACTCACAGGGACAGTTTTTCTCCGTCTTAAGAGTTGCTATGAGTCAGCCCCAACTTGATTGCAATGAGGTTTCTTTGTTTTTGTTCTGTTTTGTTGGGAATAAATAAAAATCCCTGGAGGTATAGTGAGCATTGAGCGAGGTCAGCTGTTCAAAAGTGGCAGTCACCCCATGGAGAAAGACAAGGCTGTCTGCACCCATAAAGATTGAGCCTCAGAAACTTACAGGGGGCGGTTGTCCTCCGTCAACACAATGGCAGTGAGTGGGGCAGGGGTTTGGGACGATCAAAGCCACACATACATTTCAGCCTGCGTTGCCGCTCCCTATGTAGCAGGAAGCTTACTTTGGGGTGTAAGCCAAAGGCGGCACTTTTGAATGACAGATTTGCCTTCATAAGACTGATGAACCATTAAAGAAAGAATCAAAATGTGAGCAAAAAATGCAGGCCCCCTGGTAAAGTGTGCCATTGCTTCACCATCGTTCCCAGGGATGATGATAACAGAAAGCACTTCTGAGCCCCTGCTGTATGCCCAAGGAGTCCTGCTACCCCAGGGGGTAAGGGGTGGGGCTGCTGACCACAAGGTTGGTGGTTCAAACTCACCAGCCTCTCCTTGGGAAAAAGCTGCCTGTCCTCAGGAAGACCTACAGTCTTGGGAACGGGAGGCGCATTCTGATGAAATGCACGGAGCTGACGATACTGTGAAAAGAAAGGATCATGACTCCTTACCGCGTCCTTCATGGAGACTGCGCATGGAGTTGGAGCTGTGTTTATTGCACCACAAATGGAATTCAGAGAAGTCCCTTTGAGGCCCCTACTTCCTCTGAGAATCTTTATCCCAGTTTATCCTATCCCCAGGACTTCACGAGGCTGAAGAAAATTATACCTGAGTCACTTTCAAGTCTTGGCGTCACCAGGTATAATTTTTAAATGAAGGAGAAGAAACCCGGCAGGTTTTAGAACACAAATGCTTCTGTTCTTTTTGTTTCTTTTCTTTGTTTGCAGAGTCCTGTACTTGCGTCCTTCAGAGAATACATTAAAGAATATTAATTCCTACTGGCCCAGGAGCAATCTGATCTGATAACAGGGCTGTTTAAAGCTGTAAAATAAATAAGTTTTAAAAAGAATCGAGTGGATGCAGACTCATAGTAAGCTTAGAGGGCAGAGCAGAACTGCCCCTGTGAGTTTCCAGTACTGTAGCTCTTCATGGGAGTAGAAAAATCCTGTCTCTCTTCTAGAAAACTCCTGGTGGTCTTGAACTGCTGACCTTTTGGATCTCAGCCAAACTAATAACCATTTACACTACCAGGGCTGCTAAAGCTATAAAATAGATTCTATCTTTCTAATCTATTGGGTATTTCGGTGATTCTATGTTAAACCTTGGGAGAAAGTGTGTGAACATCTGTACTGGAGGATCTTTGGGGATGTAAAGCCCACAGTCAGATGGTCTTTATATCATGAACCCCCCAACACCCAAACCCCCTTCAAACGGTGAGCTCAGAGGCTAGACCTGCTTCTTGTAACAAGCTGGCGCTCAGCCCCAATCCCTACACATGTAAAGTGCCAGCTCCCATGTCTAAATGTTCTGTCCCCTTTTGCCTCTATCACTGTCCAGCTTGGAGTTACAGCCTCCTCAAACACTAGCACAACTGCCGGAGCCGTTCCTGCTCTCAGGAATGTGGGCAGCTGCAGCCGTGAGTCACATGATCACCCTGGGTTTGCCCACAGATAGGCTCAGCCTTCAGAAAACCAGCCTAGCAAGCTGACATCACCCTCCCTTTAGCAGCCTGGGGAGGGAGGGAGAGGAGAGGGTCACAGAGCAAGCAGCTCTGGAGCAGTGGCATTTCCCAGGTCACCAGGGCTGGCCTCTTCACCTAGCCCTCCTCGGAAGGCTACCCAGCGACAGGGATGCCAGGGATGCCGGACAAAGCCCTTGCCTTCCCTTCACGCCGGCGCTCCAGCACCCTGCTCTGCTCTCTCTCTCCTTCTCCTGTCTGTAGTAGTTGAGCAGAGAGCTCCACTTGGCAGCCCAGTGTTGCTCTTGTCTATAAATGGAAACATTGGCCCATCTCCCAGTATAACACAAGATAGGCCTATGCACCAGTTATGCAATCTTTGGCTTGATGACTTCATCAGAAAGGGAGGGGCAAAAGAAGAGAGAAAGGTACCATGGGATAGGGGGAGTGGAGGGGAGGTGGGCGGGGGGCATCTTAGGAGAAGAAACAAAAAATCTTTCCAGAAGCACAGCTCTAGCAGTTGAGATTCTTCTTCCTTCCTCCATCCTCACCTCCCCCCACCCATTCCCAAACCCCGCCACCCCAGTTTTTAAGTCTAGGAGAAACAAGTAGCAAACGGATGCCTAAAAAAGCCTAATTCATGGAGCATCTGACAAACCACTTGCCATCCACACAGAAACCCAGCGCTCAGCTGCTGGGCAGGCTTCCCAGCCCTGGTACCCAGGTGTGGTAGAGGCAGAGGTGGTCTTCGCCCAGCAGGGTTGGCTCTGGCCATGTCCTTGGTTCCAAGCCTAGAATGAAAGGTAACCACAGAGCAGGGTAGTGGGATGACGGGCAAAATGATCCAGGGGGGATTCAAAGAATTCTTGGAAGATGGCCAGTGGCTTGCTACGCCTTTTCAAAGGCAGAAACATAGGCTGGCCTAGTTGCTGAACCTCTTGCTAAACGCAGTGTGTGCGGGCCATGTCTAGGCCCAGACAGGGGACTTTCAACAGAGGTACATCTTAGTCCCAGTCCATGAAGCCTGGTAGCATAGTGGGTTACACGTTGGGCTGCTAACCACAAACTCAGCAGTTCAAGCCCACCAGCTACTGTGTGAGAGGAGGAGACTTTCTACTCCCATAAAGATGTACAGTCTCAAATATACCTGCAGGGTCAGTTCTACCCTGTCACATAGGGTCACTGAATGGGCATCAACTCAATGGCTGTGATCATTGTCCACTCTAGATCACAAATAACCCAAGCTCCCAATGTGGCCCGGTCCCGCTTAAATCCATTACATTTCGGCGGATTCTCACAAAAAAGCAGACCCACTGCCAGTTCCAACTCCTAAAGATCCAAAAGAAGGTTTCTGAGACCGTAAATCTTGACAAAAACAGACATCCTCATCTCTCATCTGGTGAAGTGACCTTGCGGTTAGCAGCCCAATGCTCACACATAATTGATGTTGATGACAGAAAAAGTGGAAAGAGTATACAAATTAAAAATCACTTATAGTGCCTAATACTAGTCTTCTCTTGCCAGTGGTTTAAAAAACGTTTCTCTCTTCCTCTCACTCAACTATGTGTTATAAGCTTTTTGTTGTTGTTGTTCTGTGTAATTGGATTGTCTAGGATGGCTTGAATTTTTATTGGCTGAATTTTCAGTTGTGGCATGGATGTGCCATAATTTATGTAATCAAATTCCTATTGTAGCACACTAATGAACTTTTAACCAATTTAGAGTTGCTTTGGTCGTGGAATCACTCACAACAAAGAGATCAAAAGGACTCTCTAATTTATATGACAGGCAGAGGGAAAACATAACTTTCCAACTTGTGTTTCCACTGGAGGGACCACTGGTAACTTTGTTCAAAGTGCTGATAAGGACAAATGGTATTTTTGTTGTTTTTACCCCCAAGAAAGTCCTTGAAGCCTGACCTTCCTGTGGCCGATGGCACTCTCACATCTTACACGGAACTGCCAACATGAGTCTTCTCTTTAATCCTCAGAGGAGAATCTGGCCAGTAGCTTAGGGGGGCAGCCTGTTCCCCCAAAATGAAACCAAACTTACTGCCATCTAGCCGATTCCAACTCGGAGAGACTCTTGAGGGGAGGGTGGAATGTCCCTGTGGGTTTCCGAGACTGTGGTTCTTAGGGGAGTAGAAAGCCTCCTCTTTCTCCCAGGAAGCAGCTCGTAGATTCTAATTGCTGATTTCGCAGCCCAATGCATAACCCACTATGCCCCCAGGGATCCTTCGGGCCATCAGATGGTCTCCTCCCCAGTCACACCTGGCACTTTTTGCATCGATGCTGAAGCTCATCATAGCCAATCAGCCATTTCTAATTTAGCAACTGTTTCTTCCACTGTAACTGTGGGCCTAACCCTGAGCTGGATGCCAGCAAGACTCGGAGCTTGCAAGATCTAAAGACCTTGCCGGAATGATGTCACAAAGGTATCAACCTGCCAGAAAACTACTACGACTTGGGGGCCTTTAGAAGGTTGAACCTGAACCTTGCTACCTCGATGGTGTTTCTTAGGAAAACACAGTAGGCGTGTCATCCTTTAAGGACCTTGATCCTGAGTGTGGAAAACACATGATACGGGGCCAAGGGAGACTGGGAGGCAAGCCGGAGGGCTACACCCTGCTGGGAATTTTGGCTTTCCACCACAGAGATACTGGATCTGAATCTACATTTTAAGAAGATATCCGGAAGATCCTATGCACACAGAAGACCTGCAAGAGTCTCCTGATGACCTTCAGGTTTAGTACATCTGCGTGCAAAAGCCAAGTCCAGCAGCGAGTGGAACCAGTGCAAGGCTCTGGAGGAAATACAGAAACACATGAAAACATTAACAGGGATTATTATTTTTAAGTGTTGCAAAAATATAAAGGATGGCAATTTTTCTGGCGATTTTTTTTTCATGTGTATCTTTTCAAATTCTCCCCCGTGATCGAAACCCAAACCAGGGTCGATTTGATTCTGAAATCATACTCACCCTACAGTACAAGATAGAAAGGACCCTGTGGATTTCCAAGTTGTTAAATCCTTTGGGGGCAGAAAACCTCATCTTTCTCCCGAGAATTGGCTGGTAGATTTGAACCGCCAACCTGTCTGTTAGTAGCCCAACGTGTGAGCTGCTACACCCCAAAGGCTCTAATAATTAAAGGGAAAAGAAAAAGCAGCAAAACTTTAAGAAAAGTAATAAGGGCTCTATTCTGCTCATTGAGGACTTGAGAAAGAAAACCAAATTTCAAATCATAGCCCTCGTCTGAAGGGCACATAAGGAAGCTGCAACCAGACCGCCCTCCGCAGCTCTTGCTTGTTTATGTGTTGTTTTCCCTGCAGGCATGACTGAGAGATCGTAGCAATCGTGGGCATTCTAATCACAATCTGTTTGTCTTTGGCTGGGCTGGGCCGTCACTGGGCTGGGTGCCCTGTCTACCAGGCCCCGTGGGTCCCCTATGTCTTACTCCTTGCAGGAGAACAAAGAGCTATGCCCAGCCCAGTTGGCAACTGTAGCTGGGCCCCAGGCGACTGCCATTTCAGTGATAAGCCTCCTAAATTGATAAACTCGGCCTCCCATCTCAACCGTCCTGGGAAACCAATCAAGGTACATCCTAAAGGTAGCCTTTTTCTCCAAGCTTCTTCGCTCATCTGCTGAAGGAAGGGGTGTTTGTACAGGGAAGGCCCTGTTGGGGCTGTGCTACAGAAATGCCTTGTAAACAACTCTCAGCGCCCAGGGGGAACATTTGTTCTGGAAAAAAGAATGTCTCAAAGAAGCCACCATCCTGACACCGAATCTCTGCCCTCTTGATCAACTTCAAAGGCCTTGTAAAGGGTTTCTTTTGTTTCTGGTTCTTCCTTCTGCTTATAGTCAAATGGCCTGACCAGATGCCCTTTTGTGAAATGCCAAAGTTGATACCACAGGCCCACCCCAATTTGGGGATATCAGGCAAACTATTTTTTAAAGGTGTATATATGTATACATATATATCTTTGGTGCTGTTTCATCCTTTAATTCCAATAGATTTCTACCTTCCATTCTGTGTCCATCGCCCCCCCACCCCCCCACCCCCCACCTCTGCATTGCCATCTCTTTTTACTCCAGAGGCCTCTTGGGTGGTCTGCTCAATTCAGACCAGATGCATATTAGGGTTGGTGAAAAAGCCAGAATGCCCAAGACGCCCCCACCAGCTGTGGCCACTCAGGCAAGTTACCCAGCCTCTCAGAGCCCAAGACTCTTTTTTTTCCCTTTCTAAATCCACGAAATGAGTGTAATTACACAGTTTACACCACGTAACACAGTGCTTTGAGTGTACTTAGTAGGTGTCCCTCAAGTGTGAACTGTCTTCTTCCATTGTTGTCTCTGGTCTCCCTGTAAGGAAAAACAGAGACAGGACTGAACTGCCATCCCTAGCCAACCTCTGTCCAACCTGGGGACATGGAATGATGTTCCATGCTTCCTCAGCCGTCGGCAGGGTCACACCTTCACCTTCCTGAAGGTCTCCCGAAAAACGGGGCAACGCGCTAGTCTGCGCTGCGTATGTCACTGAGCAGGGCAGCCCACCTGCAAAGGCGGGCGACCTTGAGAGAGAAATCAGAAGCAGCTCACCCTCTGGCCTGCTATAGCAACATGCACGCTTTCCAGCTCTCACCAGGGCAGAGTACAGTCAGTGCCTATCAACCAGAATGATTTGCTAACCTGCACACATCATAGTCACCTGAGGGCTCCTAAAACACCCCCAGAGGCTCTCTTTCTGTGGGCCTCAAGGTGGAGCCTGAGAATTCACATTTCTAAAGAGCTCCCAGGTGGAGAAGCCTGCTGCTACTACCAGAACTACTGAGTGTGGCCCATTATTTTCCCAAACTGGCCCGCTGAAGTAGGGGGTGGGGCGCAGGGGAGAGCGCCCTTTAGTAACTTCTTAACCATTGCTATTCAAGAGCACTGCATTAACTCTCTCATCGCCAAAACTTCCCCAGTCAGAGAGGAATTATTCAGAAGATGACTCTCCTTTGAGATGGTGGGGACTGAGCTGGGAGATCAGGCGGCTTCCCAGAGCCTCACCACCTCGTGGGGGACAGTTGTGGGGCGCTCCAAGCAGCCTCCACTGTGGGTGTTGGATCCTGGGAGACTTATGCACTTGGTCCCAGCTAATGTGATGTTCCTGAGAAACGGTGGCCTTCACCTTGGCCTTTGAAAGAGACTTCCTTCCTCCACCTGAAATCTGAACCTTGAAAAGCACCTTCTCCCAGCCAGAAAGCCTGTGGATACTGGTGAGCAGCTGGACATATCAGGCTCACGCCTCACAAACTGTCAAAATGCCTCTCAGATTGAAGTTGAGTTTTTTGTTTTCCTTTAATTATCTGACGGGTGTCAGTGCGTGGGAAAGATTTGCATGGTGGAGAATCCTTTTTCTTCTTGCTCCTCCTGCATTTACTTTTACTTTTTCCGTCTCTATCCCAACGTTCACCACCCCCCAACCCCCCATGGCATGGGCACCCCTGGCGGCCAGCCCACCGGTGTGCGCCCAGGGCCACGGGCTGCGTCTTTGTTAGTGAAGCTGGCGGGCGCAGAGGCCTCCACAGGCCCCGGGAGCCCCAGGGCTCCACTCCGGACTTCTTAGTCCGAATCCCCTAAGGGCTTGTAAGGATAGCGGCTAGAGTCCACAGGCTAAATTATACCCCAGGGGACTTTTAAAATAAAACCCTAATTTCATTCGAAATCCGAAGGCCACGCGATGGAAAAGACGAAGTCCAGGCAGAGGGGGGCGCGCAGACCCGAGGCGGGCTTTGTGAAGATGGGTGACAAGGGACCCTCCTGGGCCGCCCGTCCCGGGAGATCTGCTTCCCGCCACCCTCTCTTCCCGCTTTCCGGTCGCCACTGTCCCCCCCCCCCCGCCCCGGCCCCCGGCCCCAGCCCTTCCCCTTCCCTCCCTGTCCTCCTCTTCCCGCGCTCCCCGTCCCCACCCCCCACCCCCCCGTCGCCCTCCCCTAGGGTAACAAGAAACCAGTGTCAGCGGAGGGGGTGGGCGAGACCCCTGGAGAGGCGCGGCCACGGAGCGAGGGACTGGTTTTGTGTAAGGAGGGCCTCGAGTCACCAGGGGATTCCTGGATTGTCTCAGGCTGTCGTGTGTGATGTCCATCACGCAGTGCGAACACCATCTGCTCGGTATTATGCCCTCAGTTGCCAGGCTACCTGCTGTACGCAGTAACACTTGACTGCCCGGCTCCGCGCCGCCTGGAAGAAGGGGGAGGCGTGGGATGGGAGGGGGGGGAAGGATAGAGTCATGATTAAGCCATCTGCAAGTGAGGGGGGCTGAGGGGCGGGCTGCGGGGCGACGGCCGGGCGGACACCACCATCTGCTGGGCCAGAGAGCGAACAGCAGCTGCTCCGCCTTCCCAGACGAGGAATGCCTGAACAGGAGGCAGGCCCTGGGCATCCTGGAGCCCCTTATCGCCAGGGCCTGGCACCTTCCTCTCAGTCCCAAGAGCAGCCTTGTGATCCCCCCCTACATCCCCCCTGGTCCCCAAGGAGCCAGCAACCGCGGCCCTTCTCACCCAAACACTTTGCTTTTTCTTGAAAACACTTCAGAGAAATAAAGCTTCCCGACGCATGCACAGATTTATAAATAAACAGCTGGCTGATCTTGGGAGATATTTTTACCACAGCTGTTTGCTTTTTTTAAGTCAAAAACTGCCTCTTTGGAGGAGGAGGATGTTTTTTTTACACCTCCTACCTCTCTCTAACCTTTAGGGAAGTGCTAAGATTCCCCCTCCCTCTCCCCCCAGAGGGGACCAGATGTAAAATAGGTTTATTGGTTTTGATTCCCCGCCCTTTCTCTTGCTGAAGGATGAGGAGGAGAGGGCGGGCGGAATGGTTAGATGTAGCCAGTTGGATTTCTGAGGGGAAGAGACTGTATTAAGATTCTTGGTGGAAGGCATGGGAGGTCATTGGGCAGGGGGTGGAGTGGAGAGCAAGCCAGTAATTAAAACTAAAAATACTGCATCATCTGGCTTGAAGACATTGCCTTTCGCATGCGGAAAGCTCAAGCTGCTCCCCCCCCCCACCCCAGCTAATTGCACTCCTTAGATACAAGAGAGGGGTGCCTGCACATGCCAAAATGTGACAGGCTCTTCCTCAAGCCCTCTTAGACCCGGAGGTTGAAGGGAGCTGCGTCATGAGAAGCAGTTCATAGCCTCAGCCAGTGTCAGGAGGCTTCTTCGCCCTCTGGACTGCACACCTAAAGCTGGCCTGGGGGTGGTCCTTTCACCCACTCTTAAATGCAGCAAAGATCTCTGGGGAAATCGTAAAGGCTCATCCACCTGGAGTTGTCTGTGTTTAATCTGGAACCCAAGGCCCCAGGGTGGCAGAAATGCTTTACCCTGTCCTATTAACTTAAGGAGCCCTGGTAGTAAGGTGAGTTAAGTGCTGAACTGCTAGCCCAAAGGTGGTCAGTTCAAACCCAGCAGCCACCCTATGGCAGAAAGGGGTAACGTCTGCTCCCCTAAAGATGTACTACTGCTTCAGACACCCTACGGAGTTGTACTCTTCGGACCTCGATGGTTGCTATGAGTCAGAACCAACAGACAGCCAGGATTTCGGCTTACCAGCCTGAAGGGGAGGGCCATCCAACACCACGGAAGTCTCGACATTCGGCTAGGAAAACGCTGCCAGCCAGCTTTACCTTGTAGCCCGTGACTTGATGGCAACAGGTGCAGGGTTGGTTTGGTTTGGTTGTTTTTAATACAGAAGGTCGTTCATTAAGGATATAAGGGAGCTCCGACAAGTTTGTGGAAACATGAAATTCAAAGATAGTGGGATTTCTCTATGAACTCTGGGAAGGCCCACCCCCACTCCCCACCCCCTGCACTCAACTCAGCCCCTCCTTGCCTCCAGGGTTTCAGTTCTAAGGTGAAGAAACAGGAAGGCAAAACCTTGGTAGAGGGTCTTTGGGGACAACGTATAGCTGAGAAGTGGTGCGTGGGCTCTTCCTTTGGGGGAAAGTGTGTGTGTGTGTGTGTGTGTGTGTGTGTGTGTGTGTGTGTGTGTGTGTGTGTGTGTTGTCTTTGGGGACAATGTACAGCTGAGAAGTGATGGGCTCTTCATTTGGGGGAAAGCTGTCTGTGTGTGTTTGTGTGTGTGTGTGTGTGTGTGTGTGTGTGTGTGTAGGTTTGAAGTAGTCCTTTTGTTCTGGGAAGACAAGGGCAAAAAGTAGGAAAGAGTACCCTCATCTTAACCCCATTTGTCCTTCCCTTTCTTTCTCTGAGTGAAGGGGAAGCTGGGAAAGCAAAACCTCTCAGCTTACCAGTTCTGGGTCACATGGGACCAGAATATCTCAAAGTGCACCAAGATATGCAGGGCCAACCCCGACCAGCCCACTCATAAAACCAAGCTGAAGAAAACTTTATCTTCCCTTGGGTCTCTCTTCCTCTCCCCTCTCCCCTCCTTATCAAAACCAGACTGGATTCCATGCCAAATACACTGATATAGACAGAAAAGGAACATCTGCATATCGGAACATCTGCACATCCGTAGGTGTGCGGTTCGGTTAAGACAACTGACGTGTGCATTAAAGTGGTAAGCCATTTGTCCCTAAAAATGCCAAAACAGAAAGCAACTTCATTCCCATTGGAAAGAAGAGCTTGGCAAACAGTCAGGGACACAAGTGGAGAAGAGGGAATGTCCTGAATACGTAGACCCTCCCATGAGTCAGTCAGAAAGTTATCTTCCTGGTAGCAAACATAAAGGTTCCTGGCGTGTTTTTGAGCATAGGTTCTTTTTATTAATGTCAAAAATATTTCCTAGCTCTGGACCTAATGACTCTTGATGGCGACTGTGCAGGTTGACAAACTCTGTTGAAATTGACTTTGGTTCACTTCTGCAACAGTATTTACTCACACTGGGAAAACGGAGCAGCTCACATTTAGGGGAGACAGGCTCTACAGTCTGCCTGAGTTGCACATCGTGATGCCCCCGAGTCTGGGAGTGTTTTATGATCAAGTTCAGTGCTCCACTTCCGGTGCTTTCATGTACTAGCCTTGACACTGGGAAACTGGGCTGATGAACCTGGTCACTACTGTTGCCAGCGTGAAAGGAGTGGTAGGTGTTATTTTATGTTCAGTGGGATGTGTGCGTGCGCTTGTTTTTGTTGCCTTTGGCTAGATGGAGAAAGGGAAAAACAGGCAACCACCCATACTGCGTAGAAACGGCCTGTTGTCATGGATCCTGCCACGTCCATTGTGACTCACAGGACCCCATGCCATGGAGTAGAAGGGTCCCATTGGGGTTTCTAGGCCACACTTCTTACAAGAGCGGCTCAGCAGGTCTTTGGATTAGCAGCCAAGCTGAGCAGCAAACAGTCCTGAATGGGACTCCCCAGAGCCGGGAGGGACTCTGGGCCCTCTCATTTCTCTGTTGCCCCTTGCTGGGCTACTCCAACAGGCCCTGGTAGTGCAGACTCTGATGAACTCCAAAGCACATGGCCATGGGACGTTCAGACAGTATCTATCAGCTGTTGCCAGGTGTGCTGGACAGAACGAACAGGGCAGGGAGTGTCTGTCCTCACTGAGAAATGGGTTCTTGAGGTCACACCCTCATGCTTCTCTCATCAAGGCCTCTGCACTGATTGTCACAGACTTGCTTCTGAGGACAGCCTCCAAGCAGTGACTCAGGCTGCGTGTGATTAGGTCCTTAACCACTTTACCTTCTAGTCCCCGGGGGAACAACCCTTCAAAGTTGCCATCACTTAACGGATTGACACCCAATTATAGAATCAACAGACTTAACTCCAACCACCCACACTGAAATTACCCCAGGCACATGAGACTCAACCCTATGTTTAAAGATGTTGGCAGATGGTATCGCTTGGGTCTGTGGCACTGATTCCTAAATCTCCCCCATCAACAGCTCTTGCCATCAGATGCAAACTCGGAAGGAGGCTGCATAAAGTTGGAGGAAGAATGGCATGAAAAGATCATGGGGTTTTTCCCACAGCCTTTAGCTCTGTAGTCAAAACTCTCTGCTCAATGAGAATCCGTCCGTGGATTCCAGGGGGCTTCGGTAAATATTTCTCCTATGTGCTAATGGGAAGTCCATTCTGACCAAGGAGGCAGTAAGCGTGAGGTGAGCCCATGCTGAGGATCTCTCTTCCCTTGGAGGAATCCAGGGTGTTGGTGGACATCCCTGCCCTCCGCCGTTCCTCTGTGTTGCCTGAAGCCCACGGAGGTAGTCTCCAATTTCCCAGAGCCTTGCTCCTGCTCTGTGACTGCCCGCCTGTCAACTCTCTAGTCCACTGGGGAACAGCCAGGCATAAGGACTAAGCGAGTTGTTCTTCAGGAAATGTAATGTGTGTGTATGTGTGTGTACATGTGTACATGTGTGTCCCTTGGGACCCTCATGGTCCACAAGCTGGGCATTCCCTTCAGACAGCATGGAGGCTCCACGTCAACTCGGCCATCACTCTCTTCTTGCCTTCTCAGGAGCAGCACCCGGTGGGGCTTCCCAGGACCACAGGCCCCCTGCAGCCCCCGGTGCCCCCAGTCTCGGGCGGCATGGTCTCCGGAGCCAGCCCTGCAGGCCCCGGTTTCCTCGGCAGCCAGCCACAGGCAGCCATCATGAAGCAGATGCTCATTGATCAGCGGGCCCAGCTGATGGAGCAGCAGAAGCAGCAGTTCCTACGGGAGCAGAGGCAGCAGCAGCAGCAGCAGCAGCAGCAGCTCCTGGCTGAGCAGGTACCCCACACCTATGGCAGGACTGCATTTGTTCAGCTAGCGCTTATTCAGTGCCTGCTGCTTGGGAGGGAGGCACAGTTCGCGTCCTTCATCACTGTCCACCATGACCAGGACCACACGAGGCCCTTTCCTTTAGTTAGGCTTTTTCCTATAATGGATCATCAGTTTATTCTTATGGCATCTGCCATCCATTTGAAGGCCCGTTTGCTAGAGATGCCTTTCCGACCCAAGCCTGACCCATTTTCTTCTCATTTCTGATACAGGGGTCTACCTAACCATTATGCAGGGGCTAGGGGGACTGGGACAGCAGGCGGTAAGGGGAGGGCTGGCTCGCATTCTTCCTAAGCCCACCTATTACTAGCAGACAGCCAAAAAGGAAACTAATTCAGAGAACTCTGTTTCTTGGAAGGAAGTGGCAGGAGGAGAATTTTGCAGAATTGATCACGAACAATGGAAGTCAAACAATAGCAGAACAATGGGGCCAGCCGATCTACCTGGAAACCGGAACCGGGTCACAGAGAGGGTGCAAACTCAAGAGAAGTCCCAGCAGCATTGAAAGCAGCGCAGGAAACTCTTTGAGTTAGAGGAAGGCCTAGCACAGATAAAGCTTCCCCTAGACATCTTTGTCCTCCCTGGCCCTGTAATTCCTCCAGCTTCGAAAGAAAGCCTTCCCCGGGCGGACTGCTCTTGCAGGTTTCCCTTTACTTTGTTTTTAAAGACGCCCATGCTTGATTCAGTATCACCCCAGGGAAAATCCCTGGGCCTTCTACCAGATGTCTGTCCCTAGATGACTCCAGTGGGGCCCAGAACCCCCACCACTGCCAGGCTCTTTTATTTTGTTTAAATCATTCGATTGGGGCTCTTACAGCTCTTATCACAGTCCATTCATGCAGCCATGTGTCAAGCACACTTGTACATATGTTGCCATCATCCTTTTCAAAACTTTTCCTTTACTTTAAGGCTCATTTATTATAGGAGGCAGGAATGTGGTTACATAAGGTCCAAGGTCCCAACATACCTCTGCCTTCTTGAAGATTCCTTAGGGGATCAGAATTTTGGACTTGGACCAAGCATCCACCACATATATGCAAGATGCTGGGCGGGGCATGGGCATGCTGGGGTCCTGACAATTCAAAGCTGCCCTTAAGGGGGCACCAGTCAGTCCCACACAGACACCTTGTCTCCCCCCCCCCCCATCATGATTCACTGATGTTCTTCTTCTTCTCTTTTGCTTTTGTTCCTGAACAGCTGTGTAATTATCTCCTTTCTTGCCAAGGTCAGTCAGCCTCCTGGCAGCTATTGTACAAACAAACCTCCCTCCCTCTCGCCCTGCATAAGGTGTGTGACAAGGAGCCGTGCTAATCTCTCCCAGGCAGTGATAAATGGAGCTGCTGAGGGGAAGCCGGGCTCTGAAAAGCCTCTCTCCTCAACCAGTCCCAGGGGGACTGTAGGTGGGCCCCAAGTTCTGAGGGTGCCTTTTGATTTGTGTGCAGTGACCAAGGCACACAGGAACAACCAGGCAGCCCTCAGCCCCGATGGCCCCAGGGGCATCCCCCCCACACACCGCAGGGTGCACAGTCAGATGCTGTGAAATAGAGGGAGAAGCCTGTGAGAAGAAGAGCTACATCCAAATGACAGGTGGAGGGAACCTTCAGAGCCTAGGCCACAGAGAGAGACAGCAGCCCAGCCTGCTTGGATCGGATGAGGGAATGGGAGAGTGAGTGGAGGGGGTTCCTGAATAGCGGTGTGCGTCGAGACGGTGACGCACCAAAGGTATGTGTGACAATCCTGGGGAAATGCACACGCCCCACAGATGCGTGTGGGGACCTGTCACAAGTTGCTGGTGCTAGGGAAGGTGATGGAAGAGCTGCAGCCACGTGGGGCAGCCATCACTTGGGACCAGACCACAAGTGAATCGGAAAGACTATGTTTAAAAACTCAAGTCAGCGTAGCAACCAACTCAGGGGCTCCTGAAGAGTCAGCACTGGCTCACTCGGGCTGCCTGGGGGTCTGGAGCGTGAATGATTAAAGCACTTGGCTGCTGACCACAAGCTTGGAGGTTCAGGTTCTCCCAGAAGCACATCGGAGGAAAGGGCTGGCGAGCTACTTTAGCAAAATCAGCCAGTGGAAAATCATTGGCGCATACACACCTAGGGTGGCCACAAGTCAGCATTGTCCAAGAGGACCCCCAAGGCAGGCTCGCAACACTTCGCTGTGAGGAAGAAGATTGACCCAGCAATCCCAAGCTGATTGCTCCTCATCTCTGACAGGACTGAAAGGGTCCTAGTTCACTCCTATTGGAAGCAATGGACGCAGAGCCCCAGAGATTCCCTGAGGAAAAGCAGGCGGGTTGGGGATCGTGCCCGTGTCTGGGAACTTCAGAATGATTCTCAGTGGAGTTGGAAACCAGAGAAGGACAGGTTGAAGCAGGCTTGAGTGAGCGTTTAATGCCACCTTCTCTGCGTTTGAAGCATGCTGCCCCCCTCATTCACAGAGATCCGAAGTACTAGACATTTTAGCTCTGAAAGAAACGTGGATCGCATGATGTCCCGTCATGTCACCTATCAGGAACCTTCTGTTGATGTGGTTGGCCCTAGTGCATCACGAGCACTGGAATCTCGAACTCCAGGCTCATGATTCTGGTCTGGTTGCACCCCAAGCTATCAGGGAGGTAGGGCGGCTCATTCGTTATAAGCAGGGCAGGGAATTGTCTTATTAATATGGGAAGCTCAGCTGGGGAGAAGCTTTTAATGTTCTAGCATACTCTGTGTTGTGACTTCATTGCTGCCTAAAATATTTGCAGGGTTTGCCTATACTTTAATTAATTAATCAGCTTCAACCATTTTGTACAGAGTGGGAGCGGAGGGAACAGAAATTTACGGGGCTGCCCAGGAGCCCCCCCCCTCCAAAAAAAAACAACAAAGAAAAACAGAATTCCACGCCAGATGTGAAGAAGGGGTCAGAGTGTGTTATTTTTATCATGAACAATAAAGAGCAGACAACCTTGTTGTGTGTTCTTTACAGCCCTGGCCCGGTAAAGGTGCGCCATGAATATTCAGCAGCTGCAGGAAGGAGGTTAAGTGGGTGGCCCGGAGGTCAGGCGATGACTTGATGGCCAACCTAGAACGGAAGCCCTTTTCGGCTGCTCCGGCCTCCTCCCTTTGCACATGCAGCACGATAATGATCACAATAGCTTCCCCGTATATTGAAAACAGCACTAGAAGTGCTCAATCCCCAGGAGTGGAAGAAGAAAGGCTGCGTGCTGGCCCCCTGGCTCTCGGTATATGCGGAATCCTACTCACTTTGCTAGGGGCAGTAAATGCTGTGTGTTCTGCTGGGGGGTGGGGGGAGATGTATGTTACAGGCATACATGGGACCTCATGGGAATAAGATTAGCGTTTTTTATAGCCCTAGAAAATCCCATCTTCCTCCGGAGCATCTATTTAGGTCATTAACAATTAGCTGCTCTTCCCTTTGAGCTAAGCCCCACTGTGCGAAGGGAAGTGTGCAGACCTGCCTCCCTCCGTCAGCATTGCTCACGGTGCATGCCCATGTCCCACCAGAGCTGCCCCAGAGAGGGCAGGGCAACAGTACTCCTGGCAACCTCAGAGCGGCCCCCCCAGAGGGGATGCGCACATGGTGGTTTGTTCCCACGGTGAACTGTCGTTCCGTGGTGCGAGCGAACCATCCACGCCTCCTTCATTCAGTAAGAGCAACAAATCACACAAATACAATGAGGAACACACGAAGCCAGACGCAAAAGGTTTCTCTCCATAAAACGAGTCTCTTGGGTGCCTTGGCAGTCCATTGTCACCTCACAGGGACTCTGTGTGACAAAGTCGATCTCCCCCCTGAGAGTTTCCAAGGCGGCAACCTCTACAGAAGCTCATCTCCATCTCTCTTTCACGGAGCTACTGGGAACAGGGCATCCAATGTCCACCTTTTGAGGAGTGGCCTAGCGCTTAGCCAAGCACTCTCCCTGCCATCCAGTGGATGCCGACTCACAGCGACTCTATCGGACAGGGGAGAACTGCCCCTCTGAGTTTCCTAGGCTATAACTCTTTACACGACTAGACAGCCTCCTCTTGCTCCTGTGGGACAGCTGGTGGTTTCGAACCACTGACCTGGTCGTTTGCAGCCCAATGTGTAACCCACAGTATCACCAGGGATCCCGTTTGTCACCAGGGCGCCTTAAAACAAATCCATGTTGTTACAAGTCAGGATAGTGGTTGCCCAGGTATGAAAAGGGGGAGGCGGTGGTCCTGGGCAGAATGGACATGAGGACTTTGGGCCACCCAACTTTTCTTGCTTTGGGTGTTGGCGGCTGCCCATGTGGTGGCAGTCCATCCACCGGTACATTTCATGTCTGTGCACTTATGTGTATGCTTGTTACACTTCAAGAAAAAGTCTTCCTTAGAACTGTGAGTATATTTAACTGCTTGCTCTCTTTCTATCTCCACTTTTCCTGCTCCCGCCTTCCCCTGGGTCCTGTGTCGTTCCAGCAGCTGCAGCAATCACACTTACCTCGTCAGCACCTCCAACAGCAGCGGAACCCGTACCCGGTGCAGCAGGTCAATCAGTTTCAAGGTGAGGCCGGAGCACAGCCCCTTCCTTGTATCCCTCCCCATTGTATAGTACAGGCACGCGTGTGGCCAGCAACATTGCCTTGGGATGCCAGGTGTAGCAACATTGCCTTGGGATGCCAGGTGTAGCAACATTGCCTTGGGATGCCAGGTATAGCAACATTGCCTTGGGGTGCCAGGTGTAGCAACATTGCCTTGGGATGCCAGGTGTAGCAACATTGCCTTGGGATGCCGGGTGTAGGCCCCCTGGTAGGGTACAGAATGAATTCCTGGGGGGCGGTCTCCTTCTGAACTAGGCATCCACCTTCTGGTCTCTGGAAAGATTCTGGGGAGGGATCAGCAAGCCTGTGAGGAAACTACTGGTGACGAAGACCTGCAGAAGCAAGACCAGTCTGTCTCGGAGCGAGTATAGCCAGAGCACTTCTTAGAGGCAAGGATGGCATGACTTCATCTCACGTGCTTTAGGCATGTTGTCAGGAGAGACCAGACCCTGGAGGAGAATGGAGGATGTCATGCTGGGTAAAGTGCAGCAGTAGCGGAAGGGAGGAAGGCCCTCGGGGAGATGGATCGACACAGGAGCTGCAACAACCGGCTCCAGCAGAAGAACAAGTGTGGACGCGGCGGGCCCGGATGGAGTTCCATTCTGTTTACATAGGGTCGCTACGCGTGACAACCCACCGACAGTGCCTAACCACTGCCACACCCCAGAGCTGAAAACCATACATTGACCGGAAGGACCTGCTGCCTTCTGATGGGCCACGATCAGCCTTGTTCAACTTCTTCCACCTTGGATTCACTATAGCGCCCTTCATGCTGAGCCTTCAAAAACTGTTTACAGTTCCCAGATTTTTTTCACAGCTCCTACTTTCAGTTAAGACCCACCTTTTAAGAAACTTGGGTCTAGATCCTCCTCAAAATGGCCCCCTGAGGAAATCTCACTTGCTGGTCGAGTCAGGGCCACGAGCCAAAGCCCTCGCTTCTAAGAGCTGAAAGGGCAGATTCCCTGGATGGCAGCAGCCAATGACTTCTCTGAATGGTCAGAAGACACTCGGGGCCCTGATGCCGACTGTGCCATCTCACTGTCCCAGTCCCACTGCCCTTGAAGAGAACCCTCGGCCGGGGCCTTGGTGGCAGCGAGCAGATGACGGTGCCATGGCTTTGTGAACGTGGATGATCCCCTCACATCTCAAGCCCTGCCAGTGGCAGAGCAGAGCCCCGGAGGATCTTGTCTGGGGTGGAGGAGGACTCAGAGCCGGGCCCAGTCCCATCCGCTGGTAGCCTCCACCTTCATGGTTAAGCGCACACTCGCTAACGGAAAGTTGTGAATTGATTGAACCCCCCACCACTCTGCAGGAGAAGTGATGTGGCGATCTGCACCCCTTGAGACGAAAAACCCCCAAACCCATCTGTGACTCTTTACGGGGCTCCCCGAGGCTGTAAGCCTTTGTGGAAGCCAACTGCCCCATCGTTCTCCGGCCTGAAAAGGTCACAGTGTAGGAAACCCTGGGGGGACAGGGATACCCAACACAACAACAGGCAGCAGAAATCTTCACCCTGGTGCCCTAACTCCTCAGGTGTTACAGGAACCTTTAAGAATCTGCGAGAAGCGCCTTCTGCAGAAACATGCACCTATGTCAATACTCACAGACGTCACGTAGGCATATTCCACGAGGTGCTCGGACCTCCTGAACGCCCTCCGTAGACTGGATAGAAAATGAATCCCCATGTTGTTGTTAGGTGTCACCATAGCAACCCTGGGTACAACAGCATGAAACACGGGACGGCCCGCACTGGCGCGTCTTCAACTGGAGCTAGCTGGGGGTCCACACCCCCGCCCCCCAAGATGTGTTCTGATAGAACAGAGCCAGCATGAAGCCCAAGAGCCTGCTCTTAATAAGCAAGTTCCCAGGTGTTGCTGGTCAGGGTGCCTCCCCCCCCACCACCACCCAGAGAAAGGGAGATCTGCAAACCTGGCATCCCTCCGCTCTTCTGAGTGTTCTAGATTCATCTCACAGCCAGCAAGTCTGTCCCAACACACAGCGACCCTTCAGGACAGCACCGAACTTCGGCTGTGGGAGCTCCAGGTGTTAAGGGGATAGAGAGTCCCATCTTTCTCCCGAGGAGCGCCTGGTAGTGTCAAACTGCTGACTCGTGGTAGCCACCCAGTGTGTAACCCACTGTGCCACCAGGAGCCTCTCGGGCTCACCGCTCATTTATTTCCTTACTTTGTCCAAGAAAAGGTCGACCAAAACGGGGTCACTGCTCTGCCTTGTGAGACAGACATAGGTTTGTAGGTGTGAGTCTGAACCCTTTGGGTCCAGTTTAAAAGCCGCACACCCCTTGAGCTTTTTGTCTGGGCCCCAACCGCAGGTGATCCCACCTTGTTGGAACGCTGATGAGAAACTGGGTGTGACTAGTCTAACAGTGTTCAACCTGGCGCCTTGACAGAGCACTGAGGCGTGTTGTAGCTACACCTGAGCGTCAACCCGTGATGGATTTCAAAGATGATCATGCTTTGCTCTGTCTTCAGTATATTTTACTGACACCCTGGAGATCATGGTCGTAAACGCCTGAGAAACAAGCACGTCGATAGGCACAGCCACCCTGTCGGAGAGCGATTCTGCGAGGAAGGACTTGCATGTGGTCCCCAATGGTCTTCTCACCAATACACGATTCAGGGGTCTGAGTAACTAACTCATTCTCTCCTTGACTTCTGTGCCTCTGGTAGTGCCAAGGCCTATAGGGAAGTGCTTGTACCCACAAATCTAGTTTTCTTGTGGCTGAAAATAGAGCATAGCGCCTTCCTAGGAAATCCATGCATGTGATCGTTTCCATTTGAATATGGACGATGGTCTTCGATGCTATGATGCCAACCAGCAGACAGGAAAATTATTTTGATGTCGGCATCTCATAATAATATCTATAATTTTTTTAAGCACCAGTAATCTATCGTTTAAAAGATGTCTAACAATCAGATACAGAGCCCTTGAGGGACACAGTGGGTTACGTGTTGGGCTGCTACCAACTGCAAGGTCAGCGGTTCAAATCAGCCAGTCGCCGCACAGGAGAAAGATGAGTCTTTCCACTCCCATAAGATGTTACAATCACGGAAATCCACAGGGGCAGTCCTCCCCTGTCCTGTGAGGCTGCTGCGTGCCCAGTCCAGTGGTGGTGAGTTGAGTTTGGTTTGGCGGTGATCAGATAAAGACTTTAAGTTAATTCTTTGGGTGCCTCTGAGTTTTATTTAAGGACAGGAAGCATAAAACACTAAATAAAAAGATGCTTGTTGCTCAGGTTGGAAAGAGGCCGCTGATTTCCAAAATGCTCCTTTCTTTCCCGGAGAGTTACATCTCGACAAGGCCCTCATTTGCACACAGGAAGAATGAAGGTGGCTTGAGTTAATGTTTCACTGTCTGCTGAGGGCATGGCAGCTTCTCTGCCCCCCAAAGGGAGAGCCCCCTCTCTCGTGCACACATTGAGTCCAGTCCCTCTCCCCGTCCGTTATAAAAACGTCCAAATGCAGAAGGCTCTTTCACGTACTTCCAGCACCCTGGAGGCCTGTTTATGTATTTGGATCTATCCAATCAATCTCCGAGTCAGCGATATTTTCCCCTTAGTTTTTTAATTTATTTATAAACAACTCAACAACCCATGTCACCATAGTTGATCAGATGGGTCACGCAGTCAATACAAGTTCCGTCACGAGGTCCCCAAACCCCTCCGTAACAACATTGCAAGTTGCGCGGGACAGACAAGCAGGATGCGGGGATTTTCAAGACTTGCTTAGCAACCAGTACTCGGACAACTCTCTCTAGGGACCTGCTCCCCAGATTGTTCACGCTCCCCACAGCAGCTCTTACCTTCTGGAAGGCAGTGTGCCCCTCATCCCAAGCCCCCCAAACTTAATCATCATCAGAAAGCCCGTACTTTTCTGCCCGGAAATCAATAAGCGCATCAGAAAGACAAAACCCATGCTTAATTAGCCACCCAGGTGCCAGGCCTAACAAGGTGACTAGTCTCAGGTGGGTTCGCAGCATGGCTCCAAGCTGCATAAAATTTGCTTCTCATATCGATTGGCTCCCATGCTGCGTCCTCTCTAAATGTCCAGGAAAACAAAACAAAACCAAAAAGCTGTTTCTTGTTTCTCATAGACTTAATCTATGAGACTTAGAAAGTCCGTGTAGGAAAGTCCATTCGTGGGTGCGTGCACACACACGTGCCTTCAAAACGTCGACCGGTGTGCTGAGGGTGACGTTTCCGTTCTCTCGGCCAGTTTGGAAATTTCCTGAACATATGCAAAGAAGAACTCACCCAACTGCCTAATGAAGGCTGAGTGCCATGGTGTTGATACGCTGGCCAGCTCTTAAGAGCCCCATTAAAACTGTGAGGGGGAGCCCTTGCCGCCTGGAAGCGGTGGGCTTTGCTGGAGAGATGTGTGAAGTGCGTTGTCAAGTGGCAAAGAGCAGCGTGATCTCCTTTTCTGGCTCTGGAAGCTGGCCGGTCCATGTGCACTGACATGGGAACCGGCGGAGAAATCTGGAGCTTGTGGGAAGTCTACAGAGGGGATCCAAAAAATGTCCCATCTGTCAAAACAGCTTTTTAGCAGAAGCAATGACCTTTAACCCCTCCAATCCTACTCGTCTTACGGGAAATTAGTCTAATGGCTTTGATTGGGAGCAATCTCTACTGGACCGTGTTCCATGCTGCACACAGACTATGCAAAGTGATCAGCCTGGGAGTTGAATTCCCCCTGACCTCCGAGGAAGATGGTCTTAGTTGAGGAGGGCTTCCTATGCAGAAGAGCTAGAGACAGGGTGTTTCTGGGAATGGTAACTAAACCGTCGTTAGAGTGTATCACAGTAGAACCCCGGACCTCGACGCTAATCCGTTCTAGAAGGAGCATTGAGATGCAATGCAGTTGAGTTCTGAATCAATTTTTCCCATAAGAATTAACTGAAATGGACTAATCAGTTCTCAACCCCCAAGTTTCATCCTAACCTTGCCTTTTTATACGAAACATTACTCAGAAATGTCAAAGTAAATAAGTTCAGAGTTAGATAATATAATTTAAATAAGAAGCACAACATTTTTTAAAGTTTTTAATAACTACAGTATGGCTCGGGATGTGTGGCTCGGGATGTGTGGACATGGATGTGGAGAGGAGAGATGGAGAGAGAGGTGGGGTTTGAAAGGGGATCCCCTTCCATCAAATCAACTGGTAGCTGCTGCTCAGGAGGGTTTGTCCCCGTTCCCTCTTTTCGCTAGGACCTGGCTGGCTTTTTCTTAAAAGAAGTAATAAAAAAAAAATCTGTGTAATGTAGTCTGCTGTTGGCATTTCTTTAACTGTTTTCTAAAAGGGTTTACTAAACTATCATCAACAATATCAATGACACAGTTAACCAGTTCCTTCTCATGATGTTTCTTTTAAAAAAACAACTTTCTTGGGACTCATGGTTTTTTTAAATCTAAAAACAGTACAAAAAAGCCGTAAAAACTAAGAAAAGTATCACAAAACGCTTGGAATACCGGTGCAAAAGCTTTAAACAAGGCGAACTAACAATGCCAACTAATGCCAGGTGAACCAAGAACTGCTTTTGTTTCCAAAAATCCCGTGCGTTGGGCCAGATTCGGTTTTGTTCAAGCTCTTATGCAAAGTTTTCTTGACATTTCACCTAGAAATCTGATTCTGTCGAGTCCTGCTGCGGTCGAGGACCGGGGTTCTACCGTGTACAGAAAAGTAAACTATAAAAATGTGTGTGCTTCATGGCGCCACCTTCGCTGTGTGTTCATATGTAAAGGTTATCGGGATCATCTCTGGGCAGCGGGCACTGCTGGCTTTCATTCTCCTCCTTGTGCTTGTCCGTATTTTCCAGTTTTTCCACAGCCATCCCAATAACAGAACAAAAGGCCCCTTGCCATCACTCCTTGTGACACAGAGGCATTCCCTTGGGACAGAATGGTGCTGCCCCAGAGGCTTCCCAGGCTGTAAATCTTCCAGAAGCATCTTTCTCCCGGGGAACAGCTGGTGGGGTCAACCCGCTGACCTGTGGGTTAGCAGTTAAGCACTTACCGACCCTCCTGCCCTCTCCACCGAGGAGGCTCGCTTTAAAACAGTACTTCTCGTGAAAGATGCGTGCTCAGAGTAGAGGTTTTGTTACGAAGGGGCCTGCCTTATGGCGAACACTGAGTGACGCGTGTGCTTTCCTCCCCGCAGGCGCCCCCCAAGACATCGCAGCCGCGAGAAACCAGGCCGCCGCCCTCCAGAGCATGCGGACTTCACGGTTGATGGCGCAGAACGCGGGCATGCTGGGCATGGCGCCCGCGCAGAACCCCGGGGCGATGGCCACGGCCACAGCCCAGTCAGAGATGGGGCTGGCCGCTTACAGCAGCCCGCCGGGCAGCCAGCCGGGAATGTACAACGTGAGCGCAGGAATGGCACCCATGTTGCAGCACCCAAACCAAACAGGCATGAGCATCACCCACAGCCAGGCCCAGGGGCCCAGGCAGCCCGCCTCGGGGCCAGCGGTCGCCATGGTGAGTGGCTTTGGCCAGAGCATGCTGGTGAACGCGGGCATGGCCCAGCAGCACCCGCAGATGAAAGGGCCTGTGGGCCAGGCCTTGGCAAGGCCCCAAGGCCCTCCCAGGCTTCAGAACCTCGTGGGAACGGCCCAGGCAGCGGCACACGGCTGGCAGCAGAGGAGCTTGCCCACGATGCCCGGGAGGACTAGTGGAGAGCTGGGACCCTTCAACAATGGCGCCAGCTACCCGCTTCCCGCTGGGCAGCCGAGACTGACCAAGCAACACTTCCCCCAGGGCCTCAGCCAGTCCGTGGTGGATTCTAACACCGGTGCCGTGAGAACCCTCAACCCGGCTGCCATGGGGCGGCAGATGATGCCCACGCTCCCAGGGCAGCAAGGCGCCGGCCAGGCGAGACCAATGGTCATGTCCAGCTTAAGCCAGGGCGTCCCCGGCATGCCGGGCTTCAGCCAGCCCCCTGCCCAGCAGCAGATGCCCAGCGGCAGCTTTGTGCCAGGCACGCCGAGTCAGGCCTATGACCGGAACCCCCCGCAGGACATGTCCTACAACTATGGCAGCGAGGGTGCGGGCGCCTCCTTCCCGGGCCTCCCGGACAGCGCCGACCTGGTGGACTCCATTATCAAAGGTGGGCCAGGCGATGAGTGGATGCAGGAGCTGGACGAATTATTTGGAAACCCCTAGTCGGGGGCTGGGGGACACCCCCCACCCACCCCCACCGTGAACCACGACTCTAGTGGGTTATCATTTTTCAAAGTGAAAAGAAAAATTTAAAAAAAAAACAGGATGTTGACCTATCCATGTTTTTTTTTTAAATCCACATAAACTGAGAAAAACTGCAAGTGTCCGTCGAGGGGAAGCCCCCGGTGATGATGAACTTCACCAGTGGGCCTCGAACCACCTGATTTTCACACCACAGTCAAGACGCCATGCAGACTTCCAGTGGAAGCAGGGGCGGTGGGGGCACTGAGGGGCGGCTGGGGAGACTGAGCCCCTGCGCTCAGCCCAGCAGCCCCTGGAATCACCTGGCCCAGCAAGAGCTGCTCAAGTCAAGAGAGACTATTGGCCCAAGTGAGGCATCAGCGAGACCCTCTGCCCCTAGCCCTGGTGGGACGCACCACAGACGATCCTGGAGCCAGGGAGCCGCCTGCCGAAGCCAGGGCCACACTCTGCTGGATGTGGGGGGCAGAAACACACTGCACGCGGATGGAAGGAGAGGCGAGGCTTCAAGACAAGACCCACCCCCAGTATTTGGAGAGTAGGCAAGCCCTGGGATAGCGTTACAGGAAGCAGATAAAGGGTTCCACAGGCATTCCAGCCTCCTGCCCAGGATGACCCTCAGGAATTGTAGAGACCTGGCTCTCAGCTGTCTCATGAGGACGGCCACCTGAGCCTGGAGGAATGTCCACCCACGGCCTGGCCAGAGAGGGTAACCCTCTGATGGTGACCAGCCGTGGCCATCATTCCAGGCAGAGGGACTGGAGTCCCACCAGGCCAAGTACAGCCACACAGACACAGTGAAGCTGTGGGCAGGGTGGAGAGGTCACAGAGGGTCTCCACGTGTGCTCCCCCACCCCCCGCCCAAGTACTCCTGCTCTCTGGCTGCCTCCCAGACGACCAAGAAGAAATGGAGTTTTGGGTTTTCAGGAGCCTGGACTGAGTCGTTTCAAACACAGGAGAGGAGACTTTAGACAATGCCGGAACCACAAAGGAGACACTGGAGTTTGCATTCTCTGAAATGTGGAGAGTGGATGGCATTTGCTCCGCCCAGAACTGAGAGAGCAGCTCTGCGGTTTGGGGGGCGGGTTCAAACCCTGCTCCTGTCAGGGCAGGCCTGACTCCTGGGGGGAGTGAGCCTCTGAAATCAGCCTTTGGTTTACCCTAATCCCTACTCACCCAAAAGATGGCTACAAAACCCCGGGATATTAGGAGCTTTAATAATAATAATAATAAAGAAAATTAAAAACAATTTTTAAAAATCCATTGCTACTATATACCTGACAGATTTGGATGATCAAAGGGAGATGGTTACGGTCCCTGCCACATGGGCAAAGTCAGCCACTTCAAAAGTTCTCTGTCACCATTCTTTGTCCTTCCCTCCCTCTCCCCTAAGTGAAGTCTCCCAGGAGGAGTCCCCACCCCCTTCTGAGCCCCCACTCTGTAGGCTTATTTCTCCCCTTGATGCTTGCCCCCCCCTGCCCCACTCATAACTATCTTCATAAATGGGAGCGGCATGGACGCTGGTTCCCTCCTGTGCATGGCTCTGCCACTTCCCCCAGCCACAGCTGAGCCTCTGGGCCTCATTGGCTTGTCCTGGGGGAGCAGCTGGGGATGCAAGGTTGACAAGAATGCCAGGGCAGAGGCAGGCCGAGCTCACCCTTGACTTGTTCACAGAGAGCAGGGGACACACGTGGGCTCAACAGGATGTAAGGTCAGAGGTGGCCAGAACCTAGGCAAGGTGAAGGTGAACTCCGTGGGTCACCATGAGGGCTACAGCCAGGGAAACACTGAGTTGGAAAAAGATGGGGGGAAAAAAAACCAAATAAATAAACTAAAAATTAAAAGTAAGTGAACAAGAAGACGCAGAATACATAATTGCCTTTTTCTGAGAGGCACAGGAAGTAAATGTATAAGCAATGATGAGAAATTGGGGGACTGGGGGAGGAAGTGGGGGCACCTGGATCTTTGAAAAGAGCTCCTCCAAATGCTCACTTCCGGGACCAACTCATAGAGAGGTAGATTTTAATAAAGTCATTTCGTTTTTGTTTTTACGAAGGTGCTGATGTATATGTAATGTCAAAAAAAAGGTTATTTGTAAATAAGTTTTTACAATACTGCAGATATCATTGGGTCTACTATCTGTAAAAAATATATACATATAAATATATATATATATACTGTTTGTTTAAAATAGAGTATTTTTATTTCATTCCTTAACTCATCCTCACAGCAGTGGTATTGTGCTTCAGAGGACATTTTGCTAATTTGTACTGTATGACCGGATGGCGACTTGCTCCATTTTATTCAGATTTTTCTAGTGTTCCGTTCTCACTTTGTACATTGAGCATTGCTTCTTTCCTTTGGAGAAATGTACAGAACTCGAACATGTGGGAATGAAGTGAGGTGGACATACCACTTTTAAAGAAAAGAACAAAAAAGCAAATAAAAGATCATTAATCTGAATAAGCTCAAAGTATAAGACCATCCCTGGGGCTGCACCTTCCTCAAGCAGGCACACACGTTAGTCCTGGGGGTGAGCTCAGGACCTGCAGTTCTTGTCTCAAGATTCCAGCGCCGCGAGAAACCTGCAGCCTTTTGCACACCACCACACAAGCCAGACACTCCAAACTTGCTGCAGCGTGCCGAGAGTGTGGCGGAGGGAAGGGAGAAAGAGCAAGCTTGAAAAACCTTGACAAAAACAACCCGCTACTGTTGAGTAGAAATCAGCTCGCGATGACACTGTGGGTTAGGGAGTAGAGCTGAGGGCAACCATAGGGTTTTCTTGGTTGTACTCTTTCATGGAAGCCGACTGCCAGGCCTCTCTTCCTTGGAACCAGTGGCTGGGTTCAAAGTGCCAACCTTTCGCATTAGTGGCCCAACACAAACGTTGGCATCCCCGGGCTGGGGGCTGGGGTGGGGGCTTTCAAGGCTGAAAGGAGCATCCTGAAGTCAGTCCATTTGTAGATTCAGTACAATGACAATTTCTAACTGGTTCATACACAGAATTTAGGAAATTGAGAGTTAAAGGTTTGTGTAAAAGAAAGTACGTGGGGAGGGGAATATCAAGGACTATTGGGGGGGGTGGTCCTAGGAGGGCCTGGCCCCCTGTAGTGGACACTGTAAGTAAGCCCTTCTCCCCATGCTGTGCACGTGTCATCTGACAGCCCATCCGGGCGCTGCCTTTGGAGGGCTGCCCTTGGACTGCTGTCATGTTTCTGTACCGCCCAAAAAAGGTGAGCAAACTTAGAAATTCACATATCTCCAGATTGCCCTTCCCAATGCCCACTGGCGAGGACTCTGAGAGCCCAGGTCACTTACCTGGACACACCCCAGGATGTTAACTTTACTCCAGAGCTTCCTGCAGGATCGGGCCAAGGCTGAACTTGGCTGGAAAGGGCACCCTTGCTGAGTGGTTGGCCCTTCTCTGTCCTGCTTCCCCCGCTCCTTTTGCCCATCCTTCGGGCCCTGACCTTGATCCATTGCAGACATAGGAATCCACTTGTCCAGGTCTGCATTTAGGAGATGTAGCCGAAGACTCCCCAGCAAACTTTAGAAAGTAGGATAAAGCAACCAGTGTTAAAACTGCCTGGGCCTTACAGAAAAGACAGCCACTAGAATCATCAGCAAAAGAGGACCCTAACGAAGGTAAGTTGTAATATATACAAGCCAAGGAGACAAAAATGAATTGGATTGTGGAAGCTGAGGTCAGCCCAGTCCATGGTGGGCCGTGGTTGCAGACTGTCTGGTCAATGATCCCACAGAGCGAGCAAGGTTACACCAGACTTTAGCTATATAGCCTCTGCCAGGTATCGTGAGCCAGGGCAGAGGCTGCTAAGTAGAAGCATGGCACTCGGAGAGGTATGGCCTATACCCAGCCCTGATTCGGGCATGTTATTCTAAATGGGTTTCCTAGATGGAGGCAACAACGTTGCCATTTAAAATCGGTTTCTTCCGTGTGCTCTTGCGGTTCTCAAAAGCCGCCAGGGTGGTCAGTGTGTGGAGAAGGAGACAGAGGGAGGAAATGCACCTCTCTAGGCAGTCACTACTGGCCTTTCACAGGGTGTCTGCCCATGCGCAAAAGAGGCAGTTCATGGCTGATAGGTGAAGAAAGGAGGTCGCAGTCAAGGCCATTTGGATTCAGAGCCCCCCGCTGTGTGTTCCAGTAGGATGATGCCACACAGTGTCCAATGGCTGCTTTTTAGACATAGATCCCAGGCCTTTCTTCTGAGGCACCTGGGGTGGCCTTGGGTGCCCAACCTTTTGGTTAGCCCCTGAGCATCATTGATACCATCCAGGGACCCCTGCAGATGGATTAATATGCATTCAAAAGCATTCTGTGGGCTGTTTCTGCCTTTGATGGCTATTTCCAAGGAAGAGAAAGACTGTCTGGAGAAGGATACTTGGTCTTTTCCCTCAAGAACTCCCCCACCAAGCCAAACTCACTACCATGGAGCCAGTTCCCACTCAGTGACCCGATCGGAGAAAACAGACCTGCCCTTAGGGTTTGGGAGTTACAAATCCTCAAGGAAGCAGACTGCCACATGTGTCCCCTGAAGAGCAGCTGGGGGATTTGAACTAACAACTGGGCAGTCACTATAACACCAGGGCTCCTCCTAACCCCCCAGTCCCTGCTAGAGGAAAACCAACCCAAACTCAATGCCAGCAAGTAGTTTCGAATCGTAGTGCCCCTATAGGATAGGACAGAGCCGACCTGCAGGTTTCCAAGGCTCTGTCTCTTTGTAGGAGTAGAAAGCCTCTCTTTTCTCCCTCGGAGTGGCTGGTTTCACACTGTTGACCTTGCGCTTAGCAGCCCGATGCGTAACCACTACAAGACGAGGGAAAGTGGACGCGGGACAAAATGTCTATGAAGGAAGCAGGCTCTGATTCATCAAGGGCCAATGTACATGTTGTTGCTGTCGACTTCATCGTGACTCAGAGGACCCCTGTGGCAGAGAAGGCGTGCCTCACAGGACAGTCTAGACCTTGAGCCTCACCGGAGCAGATTGCCAACCTTTCCCATGGTGCCACTGGAAAGATGTGACCCAAGCTTCACCGTTGTGCCAACACGGCCTTTCCTGTGTGGATAAACAGTCCTATGTCTTCCCCGGGACCCCTCTCTTTTTCACTCTTAAGTTTTCTCTTAGTTGGTCATTGGGGAAATCTGAACTCATATCTCCAGACCCAGGTTCATAGGTTCTCAGTAGTTCTCAGTAACATTTTGCACTGCTATGTGAAATACAAAACGTCACTGTGGAAACTCTGCTACTAAAATACCTTTCCTTTTCAGTTTCCCTACACACACACACACACACACACACACACACACGAGAGAGAGAGAGAGAGAGAGAGAGAGAGAGAGAGAGAGAGAGAGAGAGAGAGAACCCAGTGTAGATGCCCACGTTAGATTCAAGGTTGTCTCGTTTTCTTTGGAAAAATACACAGAGGGATGTTTCTCTGATGTTAAAATGTGTGAACCCAAAACCCCCTCCAAACAGACTGATCTGACTCATAGCAGGAAGCCCTGGTGGGGTTTCTGAGACTAAACCTCTACAGCAGCAGGCAACCTCAACTTTCTCCCATATCGGCTGGTAAGTTGGGGCTCTGGCCCGCGCAATTAGCAGCCCAGTGCCAACCCTGCAGTGCCACCAGGAGCCTCAAACTGTGGTGCGGACACTCACCATTCCTTTTCTCTAAGGTCCTTGAAGCCTAGCTGCTGGGCTCATTCTCATTGCACAAGTGGACACAGGAAAGGAGACTTCCCTCTGTTGTGCCAGAGAAAGATCGTGTGTCCTGGGCACAGAATGGACAGGGAGGCCCAGGGCCTCACCGTGCTTCCTTTCCCAAAGTTTTAGACCACTTAGTGAGCCCTGGTCTCTGGGTGGCTCCGTGAAAATTCTATCTATTTCCTCTTCTTCCTGCTGCACCTCCTCCTGTACCTGCCCCTGCTCCTGCTCCTGCTCCTCTTCGTCCTCCTCCTGTTGCTCCTGCTCTTCATGCTCCTCCTCCTCCTGTTCCTATTCCTGCTCCCTCCACCTCTTCCTCCTCATGCTCCTGCTCCTCCACCTCCTTCTCCTCCTGATGTTCCTGTTCCTCCTGCTGCTCCTCCCCCTTCTCTTCCTACTCCTCCTCCTCTTCCTGCTCCTCCTCCTCTTCCTGCTCCTCCTCTTTCTCTTCCTGAACCTGCTCCTGTTCTTCCTGCTGCTCCTGCTCCTGATCCCCCCCTCTCTCTCCCTCTGCCATCTTCATTTTCATAAAGTACGTTTTCACCGCACCTTTTCTGTGTTCTTTAGCTAATGACTCTCTTCTCTGGCTACACAGCCTGGCTACTTTCGATCCTTCAGTGCCAGCCATCTCTCAATTGCTTTCCTACAAGTAATGAAGAGGGCTTGGCAGCTCATCCTCATTTGTCTAGAACTTTCCTTCAAGGGAGCCAAACCAAAGCCCAAGCTCACTGCCTTTGAGTCCAGCCCGGCTCCTAAGGACCCTACAGGACAGGGTAGAACTGCCCCTGTGGGTTTCCAAGATTGTAACTCTTTATGGGAGTAGAACGCCTCAACTTTCTCCCTCAGAGTGGCTGGTGGTTTCACTGCTGATCTTAAGGTTTGCAGCCCAACATGTAACCACTGCACCAGGCATCCTCCTCCAAGGGAGCGCTTGGTGCGGCCCACGGAACTGTGCTCCAGGGTCACATTAGTCAGATACAAGCAGTCACAATCATAGGAAGCTCCTGGAAATCTAGAGTCAGGGTGGAGATGTGTCTCCCCCAAAGAAGACTCGGCTCTTCAACAATTAAGAAGGATGTGTATTGTCTTTACCACGTCATTTCAAGGGGCGGGGGAATGAGATTTTTATTTATTAGTTAAGTAATTCGTTGATTCTGTGTTGTCTTGAGGGGAAAACACCTGCTACACCGTGTTACAGGAAGGGGAGGGGAAGAGCTCCCTCAGTTTCTCGCCAATGTGGACGTGCAGACGTGCATCCAGAGAGTGGTTTGCGATGGCCCCGGTGCCCAGGAGAGTCAGCAAAGCCAACATCCCCAGCCTAAACCGGAAGCGGGTCACCCTGCAGACGTGAGAGAAAGAGAGAGAGAAGTGACAAGTGAGGGGAAGGGTAAAGACATCTAGTCGTAGCTAGAGAGCCGTGGACATGCATGGTTTTTGCCATTTGGCCAGTTTGATTCACCACGTAAATTAAAGGAACTGTCTAGTCAGGGAGGTTAATTGGCTTCTTTGAACATTCACACAACGATCAAGACCAGGCAGGATTATTTCCTTGGCAATTGCAAAATTTTTGCAAGAATTTCTAGTTAGTACCCAGGGAGGGCACATTCAGTGACATGTTTCCCATCTCACTGCTGACTGCGTATGGCCTCAGGCAGTGCGGATCATTTTCTGCATCTAAGACCATTCAAAAAAACTCTCAGCCATTGAGTCCGTGAAGACTTACCAAAAAAATAACAAAAATTTTTTCAAAGCTACGTATTTCATTGTTTTTTGTTGTTTTTACAAAACAACCAAATCACCTTCAAAGTACTCTCCATTATACTTAATACATTTGTCAAATCTGCAAGTCCATTCTTGGAAACATTTTTCAAACTCATCTGTTTGGATGGCTGACAGTATCTCCTTGACCCCTTCTATGTGTTCAGATCACTGCCCTTTCATGTCCCTCTTCATTCGAGGAAACGAAAAGAAGTCGCACTGAGCACGGTCAGTGAGTCAGGCGGGGGGTGGGGGAGTGCAGGCAAGAGAGGCATGCTGTTTTTTGCCAAAAACTGGTGCACTGATATGGGTATGTGAGCAGGTGTGTTGTCATGGTGGCAACCCCCAACCCCCCATCCACTACAAGTTAGGCCCTTTTGGTCACACACTGTTACAAAATTTTCAGAACCTCGAAACAGAAAGTTTGATTAACAGGCTGACCTGGTGAAATGACCTCTAGAAGACAACAGCCTCATCCATTTGAAGAAATAACGGAGGTCCAGAACAAGGTTTGCCATCAATTGACATTTTACCTTTTTTGAAATGAGAAAATCACTCATACGCTTGAGTTTTTCCCATAGTGCTGTCCTTGTAAGCTGTGTTCAACAGACACAGTTTCTGCAGCAAAAATTTCACAGCCACACCCTGCTCTCTTAAATCAGCCACCACAAAAAATGAGGTTGGAGTGAAACTACTTTTATGAAAAAATTCTCTATGACCAGAGAGTACTTTCCCAGGTGATGCCACCAGGTGCACTAACTCAGAGTGAGTTGCTGGATGCTCGCCTAGCAGGAAAATGCCTAATATGAAAATTCCTCTCTGTCCAGCACAATTCCATTTGGCGGGGGGCACCCCATTATATAATGACCCTCTAGGACAAGGTAGAACTTCCCCCTGTGAGTTTCCAAGACTGAAACCTCTTACAGGAGTAAAAATCCCTTTCTCCTGGTGGTTTCAATCAGCTGACCTTGATCACAGCCCAACACATAACCATTATGCAATCAGGACTCTTATCTAGGACCACAGGTGAAGCATATGCATGTCTCTCACTTACATAAAGCCTTTTACAAATGGAAAATGAGGTCACATTCCATTCTGCTACTCTTTGCCTAGAGGCACAACTATTGGGTTCTTCTTACCTTTTTTTAACAGCTTCTGAATATCCAGAAAAGTACTGATGCCGGCCATACATGTATGCCACGCCTAGAAACATGGCGAAAACTGCAAAAGACAAAACAAAACAGAAAAAGATCCAGAATGGGATAGCCATCTCTCAAAGGATGGCATGTAAACTGAGAAAATATGCATAAACCATGACCAAAGCTTAAACACCACCAAGCCAAAAGATAGAGAAAATTTGTGCTTACCACTAAATAGTGAAAGAAAAACAATTGCCACTTCTTTCTCTGTGTCACTTTACCAAGCATAATCATCTCCTCGAAGGACTGGTCCCTCTTGATAACATGTCCAAAACACATGAAATGAGGTCTCCATCATTTCCTCTAAAGAGTTTGTGGTTGTGCTTCTTCCAGCATAGATTTGGTTATTCTTTCTGTAGCCCATGAAATATGCCAAACCCAGATATCTAATATTCCCCACCAACATCATAATTCAAAGGCATTCACTCATCTTCCATGGTCCTTTTTCATTGTCCAGTGTTTCACGCAGATGAAGCAATTTAAGTTACCATGGGTAGAGTCAAGCACACCTCAGGCCTCAAGGTGACATGCTTGCTTCTCAACATTTGGAAGAGGTCTTTTATGGCATGTTGTCTCAATGTAATGTGCTGTTTGCTTTCCTAACGGTTGCTTCCATGGACCTTGATTTTGAATCCAAGTAATATGAAATCATAGGTACTTCAATATTTTACTTAGGATATTACTTATTGGTCCATTTGTGAGAATGTTTGTCTTCTGAGTGTTGAGGTGTAATTCATACGGAAGGCTATAGCCCTTGATCTTCACTTTCAGCAAAACTGTGTCATCTGCATTTGACATGAGGAGCACTGTGGCAGCACTCCGAAAGTTGTCAGCAGTTGAGGGAGAGAAAGATGGGTTTTCTACTCCTTGCTAGTTACAGTCTTGGAAACCCACAGTGCCAATTGTGCCCTATCCTATGGGGTCATGATGAGTCAATGGCAGTGAGCTTAGCCAATTGTTAAAGAACAGGATTTCTCTAATCATGTTACCACATTCTTTTTTGGTCGTCTAGCACTTCAGATTATTTGCAGAGAATGCAGATTAAATTAATTTTGTGAATGCATACAATCTTGACATCCACCTTTATTGATTTTCGACCAGGTATTTTCTCCTTTTTCTGTGCAAATGACTTCCTCTTGGCCCACCGGTCTCATGAGCAAAAGTAAGAGCTATATAATGTCCATTCTTGCCAGTGTTAGCCATAATTTGCTATGCTCTACGGAGTCCAATCCCTATGCACAGTCAAAGAAAACATAGGTAAGCATGTTTCTGGCATTCTCTGCTCTTAGCCAAAACCCCTCTGGAATCAGCAGTGCTCCACATTCTTTGTCTGAACCCAGCTTTAACTTTCTGGAAGTTTCTTGTCTATGCAAGGAACTGCTTTGGGGTTATCGTGAGCATTTGATAATTTCCACATTCCATTGGATCCACTTTTCTTTGGAAGGAGCAGGAATATGGATCTCTTCCAGTTGGTTGTTCAGGTAGCTTCCTTTCAGATTTCTTGGCATAGACCAATGAGCGATTCCAGTGTTGCATCTATTTGTTGAAACATCTCAGTTGGTATCCCATCATTTCCTGGAGCCTTGTTTTTGACCATGTCTTCAGTGTAGTCTGGACTTCTTCCTCCAATACCATTGGTTCTTAAGCACGCCCTACCACCTGATATGGCTGAATGTCAACCAATTCTTTTTGGGCAGTGATTCTGTATATTCCTTTCATTGGCTCTTGATGCTTAATGCATCATTCAATATTTTGCCATTCCTTCAATATTACCACTCCAGACTCACATCTTCTTCAGTTCATTCAGCTTGAGAAAGGGAAAGTATATCCTCCTCTTTAAGTCTTTGATGTCTTTCTTTCCCTTTGCTCCAGATGCATATAGACCAGTAGATGTAAGGTAGAGAGCCACTCACATTAGCTATGATTATTACATTGGATTGCTAATTCTTTGGTTTTTCTCCTGCTGTCAAATTAGTATTAGACTCTTGGATTTGAAGACAACATTCATGACATTGTCAAATTTGAGTATCAAGTACATGGTTTGTTACAAGCACACACACACATGACTTTTCAATCTGACTATGAAATATATAATTTGTTCTAAATATATATACATATACGTATATATGATGAAAAAGAAACAGAACCACTGGCATCAAGTCCATTCTTACTCAAAGCAGCAATATATAATAAATATTAACTATATTCATTAAATATATTTAAATACACATATATTGAATTTAAACTAAAATTAGCATATCTGCACACAGTTATCTCTAATGGACATAGACATTATTTTATTTAAAATAATTTCTAGATTCAGTATGGGTATGGTTGCACATAGTTCCAAATACCAGAGTCATCTTTAGGAAAGATTTGACTATATTTTTAATTACCTTGGTTGAAATACGACACTGCTAACCAGAATGTAACCATGATGAGGGGATCAAACTCTACACAGTTTTGTCTGCAGGAAGAAAGAAGCCACGGGTTACTTTAGGAGGAAACAATAGACTAGAAAATTAATTTTTCCTCTAGAGGTGAATTTGCACTCTGTTTTTCCAAAAGCTACATAAGATTGGATACAAAGGGCATGAAAAATCCTTCCATTTATGGGTCTTTCAAGGTGGAACTCACACATGGTTCAAATCTCAGGACCAAGAATTACTCATCAATATATACATTACAGGAGTCCAAATTAATCATAGCCCTTTCCATTAAAAACAAAACCCACAGGCTCAGGTGACCCTGATTCTGAAGCCTAAGTTGCATTTTAAATCTTATCTAAAGAATTAACAAACAACTCAATTCATGTTAAGTAGATTCCTTCCCACAAATTCCCTCATATCCATTGCCTTACATTTGAGTTACTCCGCACATTTAATAAGTGATCCTTAAACAAGTCTTCGAAGACCTCCTGAAGTAAATGACTAAGTATATTGCATTCCCATTTTATTCAGAAAGACATAGAGACCTAGGAGCTCAAACTGTGAATCAGAAAGAACCAAATGTAGAGAATCTCAGATTCCAAAGCATGGTCCTAATGTCAACTCAAATTTCCTCTACTCAGAGAAGACTTGGGTAGAAAGGTTGACACTATTTTAATCACAATGGAATCATTCTTTGGGAGCTGGTCATCTGCACGAGAAAAGGCGGTGGAGATGAATTGTGTCCATCGTCTTTCTTGGGCTACATCTCCAAGTGGTCTTGGTTAGGTTAGCTGAGTTCTCTGGAGACAATATTGCCCTCAGAAAGCACATTAATGTAATTTGTAATGAGGTCTTGAGTAGACTTGGTGGAAAAGCCATAATCTTCAGGATTATAAAGGAGTCTGTATCCTGCCTGAAAGACTTAAGGGTCATGGAGTTAAAGTTACAAGAGAGTTGCCCCAGAAAATAGTTGACGCTGTTCCTTGAAGACCTGGGTCGTCTAGTCCAGGCCCCCGTGGGTGATCTTTTTTATTTCCCTTAATAACAAAAAGACATATAGCATAACTGCAGAGCATCATTCTCTCCTCCTTTCCCACAATTCCACAGGGCATTATGGCTGGGTTAGCTCAATCATATCAGCTGATGCCTCATCTACTTGAGGAAAAGCTCCTCCATGTTAATTCAATCATCTCCTAAAGCCCCGGGAGGGAATCTAGTCATCACCCAAACGCAATGCTCCTATAGTGATCTTGGCTGGGGAAGAGTCCTGAGGCACAAGAGGAAGATTTTCGTCCCTCCAGCAGAGATGGATGTGAGTTAACGACACAGCTCTCTGTGAGCTTTGAGAGAGATCCGCAAGGCCCTAGAAACCCAGAACCGGATGATACATGGATGCACAATGTCCCCTTCGTTGGTTCTTACTGTCGTCATTAGAGGTAGAAAGCCACCCAAGGAGTGTTTTGTCTAGAAACTAAGGTGGATGTCGGCACACACTCCCACGGCCACAGCTCCCTAGCACTCAGAGAAGAGACCATTGCTTTTCCTGCAGCTGTCTTCTCTCGTATGACCGGGTTTGTCGTCAGCTTGGCTACAAAACCAAAACGACGGCATCAAGTTTACTCCCTCACAAAGCAAGTGTCAACCTTTATAAATAGAGACAGCCTCATTTTACTCCCCAAAAGGTTCAGGCCACAGACCTTGTGGTCTACTGGGTAACACTTACCCCAAAGTAGTGCCACAAGGCATCCCAGTTATTCAATGAAATAGTAATCTGGGCAGTATGGTTTTAGAATCCATTGTCATTAAATAAAGGAAGTCATCCTCAATAATCTGAGTAGGCCATTGAAAGGCTTAAAAGCAAATCTAAGGATTCCCGAGGAAGAACTTCTATCTCCAGGCAGCCGCCGAACCAACTCCTGCCTGTAAATGTCCACCCTGCCAGCAGAGCCTACACATTTTGGACTTGCCAGTCCCCCAGTCACTGAGGGATATATGGCCGTGTGTCTCTTAACATCCATGTTACAATCTGTGAAATAGGATTTAGCAGATTTAGATGTGGTGAGAACATGACCATTATATACAGATAGTCCTTGGATCATGAGACAATTCCGTTCCTAAGTCCGTCTTTGAGTTGAACTTGTATGTGAGTCAGAACAGTTAGACACAGTTCATATCTAATCCATTCTTCAAAGGGCTACTTAGTATACAGTGTGTCTTTCTACTCATACAAAATGTAAATACAGAGAAACGAAATCATCTTTAGCATAATAGAACAATAATAGCAACCGTGTTTTGATGTGTATCACAAAGTAGTGCCTGTTTGTTATTTCAAACCATTGTAGATCCTTGCAATTATTAACAATAATTTATTATTACAATAAATTTATTAGGGTTGAGAACACAGACCTATACAAATACAGTCAGATGTTGCCCACACCAATATTATGCAGCACATGACTCTGTACATGCAAAAGTGCTTCAGAAAGTATATGGGAGAATCCAATTGTCTTTTAATTCCATTTTTCTATGATCACTTTGAAGTCCCCTTGTATTCTCCTACTGATTCTGATTCGATTGCTCCAAAGAGTCTTGATGGACTTGCCATCTTTGGCATTACTCTGCTTCTGGTATTTGCCGTGCTACTAATTTCATTCTGAATCCATAAGTTACTATGGCAGGTTACAGGTTAAGTGGGGGGAAAATAACTTAAACCATTGTATAGCTAGAAACCAGAATAACTACTCACGGATTCACTAACCCACTCACTCACTCACTGCCGTCAGGTCACAGCAGGCTCATTGAGACCCAAGGGTCAGGGCAGAACTGTCACTATGAGAGTCCCAGATGTAGCTCTTAAGGGGCTCGACCGCCTCATTTTTGGCAGTGGAGAATAACGTTAGTTATATTTTTAAAATATGGCTTCCCAGAATTCCCTTCTTCTGGTCTATTTCCTTGGAAGTGTTTTCCACAAAGTGAAAGAGAGGAACACGCTGCTGTTCCCAGCCACCTGCTTTCTGTCACCTTTTCAGAAACAAACCAGTGGGCCCAGCTTTGATTCCAAGCCTGACACACATTTTATTGGTGAGTTTTTCCACAATGTATTTACATGCAAAACTGCCTGCAACAACCCGCCCCCCCCACAAAAAAGCACTTCTAAAAGCAGCCTACTTTATTCAAAAAATTAAAAACCGAACTATTTCAAGGTCTTCTTGAAGTAGCAGTGCTCAGACCTATAGCTCAGAGGCAGGACCCCGGACACCTGCATCCTTTGGGGCTGTCTGTGGACACAAACGAACATACACCTGTGGTCTCTTATGCTTCTTATCTTCAGCGGGTAGAAAGTGACTCTAATGGATGGAATTTTGTCCCCCCAAAATGGAGAAAAGATCGGACTTGTCAAGGATCTGTCCTGCTTAGATTCACAGTCAATGCTCAAGGGAGCAGTAGTCAGGAGATTAAAGGATGCGTCGTACTGGATAAATCTACTGCCCCGGGCCTCTTTCAAGTGTCCACAGGCAAGGATGTCACTTTGGGATGTAATTTGAGATTCCAGTGAGGATATTCATGTAACCTCCAAACCTGGACCAATTGGCAATTTAGAACCATGTCTCTGCACCCACTTCTCCCAATCAATGGTCCCTTTGTCCCCACAAGCAGATCCTCACTGTGGGGCCAGGATAGAAGTACCCCCCGTGAGTTTCTGAGGCTGTAACTCTTTGCAGGAGTAGAAAGGCCTGGGTTTCTCCCGAGGAGCTGCCGGCAGTTTCAAAGCAAAGGACTGCAGCCCAACACAGACACTCTATCAGCAGGACTCCCATCTAGCACATGTGTCCCACAGTGACATGAATGCCGCTCGCTCATCCCAATCCACCCGCAAGTGGGGAAGGAGGCCACGCTCCATCTAGCTACTCTGTGCATACTGTCACAGCTACTGGGTTCTTCTTACCTTTTCTTAGCAGCTTCTGAATATGCAGAAAAGTCCCAGTGACGGACAAACATGTACGCCAGGCCCAGAAACATGGCAAGAACTGCAGAAGATAGACAAAAATAAAAGATTCAGAAGAGGATGACAGTAGCTCAAACAATGGCACGAAGAATAAGAAAATATTCGCAAAAGTAACCAAAGACTTATATCCAAATATAGGGAGAATTTGTGCTTACAACTCAATAGTATGAGAAAGCAATTCTTTTTTTTAATGGTGGAAAGATTTGAATAGACTCTGTAGACAGGAAGATTGGCGCACGAGGGTGAAAAGTCGGCATCGTTGGTCATCCACAGCAGCAACTTAAAAGTTGACACCAGTGCACACCCACCACACTGCCATCCAGTCTAAGCCAACTCCTAGTGGCTCTATAGGATGGGGTAGAACCGGCCCTGAGAGTTTCTAAGCCTGTCAATCTTTATAGGAGTAGAAAGTCCCGTCTTTCTCCCCTGGAGCAGTTGGTGGTTTCAAATAGTGGACCTTTGTGATTAGCACCCCAACTTGCAGCCACTATGTCAACCAAGGCCTTTAATAAAAAGATTGACAACACAAAATGTTGGTGAGGAGATGGAGCAACTGGAATTCTAATAAATGATTGGTGGAAATGCAATATAGTATAGTCAATTTAAGCAAAAGTCTGCTAGTTTTCTAAACATACACTTACCTTTCAATTAAACAATTCCATTCCTAAAGCGCATGTCACTTAAAAATATGTATCTGAATCATCATTGACACTTTATTCATAACACCCCAAACTGGAATCATCTAGAGGTCTAGCCACAGAGGAGAGGAGAAACAAGTAGGGTATGGTCATATAATAGGACACTAACCACCACTGAATGATAATTCTAACATGTACAACCACATAGTGAACCTACAATCATGTTGCTGAGTGAAGAAAGCATGGCCTCATATACTGCATGATTCTAATTGTGCGTTAGAACGATATTAGTCTCTCATCTTGAGCAGTGCCCCGAACGAGGGTCAGCTGATCGACCCTCTGGGTGGTGATCATGTACACTATCGGGACAGAGATTTGGTCACGCAGCTACAAGCACGTGTCAAAATGCCTCAAATGTTACACTAAACATCTGTGGGTTTCACTATAATGGAAATTGTATCAAGTGGGAGCAGAACAGGTGGCACAATGCTCTGCTCTTCTATCTAATGGGAAACAGGAATGTCCTTCCTACCTTGATATGAGGGGCCATTGAGCTAGTTCCAATTCACAGAAACCCTATAGGAAACAGGAATGTCCTTCCTACCTTGATGTGAGGGGCCATTGAGCTAGTTCCAATTCACAGAAACCCTATAGGCAACTGAAGAAAATGCTCCCTGGTCATGTGCCGTCCACAGCACTGTTGCTGTGTTGAGTCCACTGTTGCAACCACCGGGTCAATCTATCTCATTGAGGGGCTTTCTCTTTCTCACTGTCCCCTTTCTCTCTCTTTTTCACTTTATCAAGCATGATCTTTCTCCTGAGACCAACTGGTCCATGATAACATGTCCAAAGTCCATGAAATGAAGTCTCCCATATCCCTTCCAAGAAGCATTCTGGGTGATGCCTAAACTTGTTCTGAATTATAATTTTGAGCTTCCTCTTCAACTCCTTCCACGGAAATAGTCTATGTGATTCATGTGTATCCCATCTAGTGAGGTTCATGTGCATTGTCACTAACTCTGTTGTTGAAAAAAAAAATGGCATTTCCAGTGACTAGTTCACTTGGTATTGCAAAATCCTATCGTGTGGTCTCCCACGTGGTTTCTGTCACCAAAGCCATGTTTTCCAGCTGTCAATCTGTGTGTTTTATTTTCACCTTTTCAATTCCAATGACTAGTCGTGATCAATGTGTCTCGATTGCATGTTGATCAATTTCAGACTGCAAAATATGGCAAAACCAATTTCCTTTCCAGTGGCATCAGTGCTTGGCATGTCAAGGGGAGAGTAGTTGTACTGACCAGTCTTCACGCAGGTAGATGGACATTGCTCTTTCCCTGACTCCTTGTAGTTCAGGATAGATTTGAAAAGATCTTTTAACAACAAATATAACTCAGTGCCTCTGCCGTTTACACCCTGGGCATAGTAGATCATGTAACGGTCTGACTCAGAATGGCCCACGCCAGCCCAGTCAGCACACTAATGTCTAGTATATTGATCTTCAAGTGTTCCGTTCCATTTGTGAAACTTCCAGCTTCCAGTAACTCACACCTCATGAATTCCACATGCTGGTTATTAATAGATGTCTGCAGCTGTTTCTTCTCATTCCTACTGTAGAGCCCTCCTTTCCCCCTCAGCACCTCCCAAATGGAAACCCTCAGAACTTTGTGGTAAATGGTGGAGTCTATCTATGGGGCTCTGATATTCCTGATATTCATCATTTCATTTCATCACAGACTTCTTTTATTTCTAATATAAAGCCAGGCATTAATCTAAGGATGGAAAATATAGAAAAGCTTTCTTTATGGACTTTTAAACTTTTTCAGCAGACAAGCAACATATAAAACTAATTGAGAGAGTTAAGGTTTATTGCGCTAACCTGGCCGATAAACGCATGTGAGATTAATTGAAGGGTGGAGCGATAAATGGCTCCGTGAGCCTCGCCTTTCTAGTTCTCGGGTCTCTTGCTTTCTGATGGTCAGACCACGGTGCAACTGCCTTAGCCAGGTCCCTGCTTCAACTCACTTCCTGCGAGACATCCCTAAGAAGAAGCCATATGGACCTACCTTGATGCAGCCCTGGGTGCTCGAGCAGCTGCGTGGAGACCCCTGCCAGCACTGAGATACTTACATGCTCACTGATTTGGCTTTCCTTCTGCTGTAGGAATCATTGTGTTTTTTGGTTTTTGTTTTTTTTTTTTTTAGATGGAGGAGGACTTTATAGATCTGTGTCGGACATATGGGTTAATGTTGGACTTATGGGCTTGGACAGCACTGGGTTGGGATGCTTTCTTAATGTACACTTACTCTTTATATAAAACTCTCTCATATAGATATATATGAGTTTCTGTGAATTTGTTTCCCTAGTTTACCCAGACTAAAACACTAATTATAATTAACTTACAGACTTGAAAGTATTATGGAAGCATTAAAAGAAGTGGGACTGGAAAGAGGTTGCTACATTTTTCTCCCATTTTATCCAGGACCAACTATTGTGTCCCTGCTCAGAGCAGTCAGCACTGGTTCCCAAGTTTGATGGATCCTGGTACAGCATTACCAGGATCTGTCTACTAGTAACGACAAACTAATGCCTTCTTGAGTCTTTGGTATCTTTCTTTCCCTTTGCTGCAGATGCATATAGACCAGTAGATGTATTGTAAATAGCCACTCGCATTCGCTATGATTATTACATTGAATTGCTCATTTTTTTGTTTTTATCCTGCACTCAAATTAGTATTAGACTCTCAGATTTGAAAACAAAATTCATGACTTTTTCAGATTTGAGTATCAAATACGTGGTTTGTTTCATATATATGCATATACACACATATAATGAAAAAGAAACCGTACAAAAAAAAGAAAAAGAAACCGTACATTGCCTTGACGTCAATTGTGACTTAAAGCAACTATATATATGCATATTATTTACACACATATATTGCATTTAATTGTAACTCAACTAAAATTAGCATTATCTTTACAGAGTTATTTCTGATGGGCATAGACATAGATATTTCATTTAAAATAATTTCAAGGATCAGTAAAAGTGTGCCTGCCTACAGTTCTAATTACCACAGTCATCATTAAAACCTAATTGACTATATTTTTAATTACCTTGGTCAAAATAATACCCAGTCATCCAGAATGTAAACAAAAATAGGGAATTGAACTCTGCATAGTTTTGTCTGCAGAAAGAAAGAAGACATGGTTATTGATGAGGAAACCACAGGCTAGAGCATCAATTTTCCATCTAAAGGTCAGGGTCAACTCTGTCGTTACCAAAACCACATGACAATGTACATAAAGGGCTTCAACCATTCTTCCATTTATGAGTCTTTCAAGGTGGAGCTAGACATGGTTTAAATTTCAGGACTGCTCAATCATATCAGCTGATGCCTCATCTACTTGAGGAAACACTCCTCCATGTTATTCAATCATCTCCTAAAGCCCCAGGAGGGAATCCCATCATCACCCAAACGCAATGCTCCTATAGTGATCTTGGCTGGGGAACAGTCCTGAGGCACAAGAGGAAGATTTTCGTCCCTCCAGCAGAGATGGATGTGAGTTAATGACACAGTTCTCTGTGAGCTATGAGAGAGATCAGCAAGGCCCTAGAAACCCAGAACCGGATGATACATGGATGCACAATGTCCCCTTGGTTGGTTCTTCCTGTCGTCATTAGAGGTAGAAAGCCACCCAAGGAGCGTTTTGTCTAGAAACTAAGGTGGATGTCCGCACACACCCCCACGGCCACGACTCCCTGGCACTCAGAGAAGAGACCATTGCTTTTCCTGCAGCCATCTTCTCTCGGATGACCGGGGTTGGCGTCGGCTTGGCTACAAAACCAAAACGACGGCATCAAGTTTACTCCTTCAGATGGGGCCGGGCCCCAGCGTGCTATGTTGACCCCTCCACAGAAGGCAATACAGAGGACAGCACTGAAGAGACAGCCTGGGGAGAGAGGTGGGGACCTGTCCAGACCCCATGGGAATGAATTAAGAGGGAGAGAGAGAGAGAGAGAGAGAGAGAGAGAGAGAGAGAGAGAAATGACATCTCTGCTCAGAACAGCCAATGCACAGGGAGGACTGAGGGCCAGCCCCACCAGGAGACACGAGGTTTCCTTGCTGACCCATAGTGCTATAGGGGACAGCACTGGGGATACTGTGTGGAAAGTGTGCCCAGTCTGCCCCATGCACAGGGGGGTGAAACAAAGGGTTTGCAACAGGGAAGCAAGGAAAGCAAAATGACCAACTCCCTGAAGAATCCTGAAAATAGACTTCTGACTCAGGGGACAGGGCTTGGCCCCTCAACAGACTTGATTGTATAAGGGTCAGCAAACACCTGGAACTATCTATTGTTTGTTTGTTTTTTCCCTTATTTTGTTTCTTTCTTTTTCCCTCTATCTATATAAGATAGGCAGGATAGAAAAAACAATGGGAATGGCATTCAGGGTGGGGTGGGGTTTGGGGACATGGGAGAGGAGGGGGCCAACAAACTCAGAGATAAGGGAACAAGAGATTCTAAAATTGAAAGCAAGGCGGTTGTATAATGCCTTATGGGGTTTAATCAAGTGCAATGTATCTGAGAGGAATTACTGAGAGCCGAATGGAGGGTGAGCATCATAGTGGGATGGGAGGAAGGTGAAAGTAAATGGAGGAAAGAAATAGGCAAAAGTTATTTATAGAAGTATAGCCAGAAATGTTTAATAACTACTTGGACAATTGACTGGAAAAAATCCATATTAGTGCCCTTTCCACAGAAAGATGACCCAGCAGGATGTTCAAATGATCGAACAGTCTCATCAAGATCACATGCAAGTAAAATTTTGCTGAAAATCATTCAACATTGATTGCAGAAATGCATTGACCGAGAGCTGCCAGAAATTCGGGCCTGCTGCAGAAGAGGATACAGGGTCGGGGAGGGGGAGGCGTAATGGGTATCACTGCTGAAGGCAGATGGATCATGACTCAAAACAAGAATACCAGAAAGATGTGTACTTGTGTTTCAGTGACTATGCAAGTCCTTTGACTTTGACCGTAATGAACTACGGACAGCCTGGAGGAGAAGTGGAATTCCAGAACACTTGGTTGTGTTCATGCAGAACTCACACATTGGTCAAGAGGCAGGCACTGGAACAGAACAAGGGACTAGAGCCTGATTTAAAATCAAGAAAGGTTTGCATGAGGGTTTTATCGTCTCATCCAAGTTATTCAATCCGTGTGCTGCACAAATAACCAGAGGAGCTGGATTATATGCACAGACAACCAAAATCTGCACAACTGGACACAAGAGGAACATCATGATAAATGGGGAAAAGATTGGACTTGTCAAGGATTCGTCTTGCTGAGATTCATAGTCAATGCTCAAGGAAGCAGTGGTCAACAGATTAAATGATGCATTGCACTAGCTAAATCTGCCCCGGGCCTCTTTAAAGTGTCCACCAGCAAGGATGTCACTTTGGGGTAGACGCCATTGAGATTCCAATGAGGATATTCATGAAATCCCAAACCCTGGACTAACTGGGCAATTTAGAACCATGGCTCTGCGCCCATTTCTCCCAAGCAAGGGTCCCTTTTGTCCCTATAAGCAGAGACCCTCGCTGCTGGGCCATCCCCAATCTCACGCACCACTTCTATGCCCTGCACCTTTCTCTTGGTTCCTCTTTTATTAACCTGTCTCCAGCCCAACTCCCTCCGAAATTGGGCTTTTCCAAACATTTTATTGTGAATTAGGTGAGGGTTTACAGAACAGATTAGTTTTCCACTCAGAAATTCACACTCATTTGGTTCCATTTCATTGATTGCCGTTCCCAAAATGAAATATCACTTATATGATTTCCTCTCTGTATTTCCTATTTCCACTCGCAACGTGGTCCTGGGGCAAATGGCTGATTGTTCTTAGATCTGTGTGCCTCGCTAGTATTACTGTCCCTCTTATAGATCCATCTAATGTTTGGCTGAAAAGAGAATAACATGGGCCATTGAGTCGATGGGGACATATAGTGACTTATAGTGACCCTATAGAGAAATGCACCTTGGGGTTCTGGGAATGTAACTCTTTACAGCAGTAAGAAAAGGCCTGTCTTTGTCCTGAGGATCAGCTGGCAGTATCAAGCAGCTGTCCTTAAGGATGGCAGCCCAACACATAACCACTATGCCTCCAGGGCTCCCAGCTAGGCCTACAGGTGACCTGAATGCCTCTCACCCATCCATATCCATTTGCAAAAGGGCAAGGAGGCCACACTCCATCCGGTTCTTTTTTCCTGCCAGTGTAGCTACTGGGTTCTTCTTACCTTTTTTTAGCACCTTGTGAATATCCAGAAAAGTACTGGTCAGAAGCATGCATGTACACCAGGCCTAGAAATGTGGCAAGAACTGCAGAATAAAAAAAATTTAAAAGATTCAGATTGGGATGGCAGTCTCTTAAACGATGGCTTGAAGAATTGAAAATATTCACCAAACATGACTGAAGACTTGTATCCAAATATAAAGAAAATGTGTGCTTACAACTCAATAGTAAAAACAAAAAAAATCATTTTTTTAAATGGCAGAAAGGTTTGAATAGACTCTAGATAAGAAGATCAGCACCTGAGGGGCAAACTCAGCATCATTGGGCATCGGCAAGCAGCAAGTTAACAGTTGACACCATTGCACACCCACCACTGCCACCCACTCGATGCTGACTCAGAGTGGTCCCACAGGGCGGGGTGGTCAGCCCTGTCGACTTTGTGGGAGTAGAAGGGCCCGTCTTTCTCCCTTGGAACAGCTGGTGGTTTCTAATTGTGGTCCTTGCGGTTAGTTTTCCAGATTGTAACCAGTAGGCCAGGAAGGCTCCTTACACATCTTTATTTTATTATTATTAAAAATCCATGCATCCATTGTGTCAAGTACATTTGTACATCTATTGCCATCATCCTTTTCAAAAACTTTTCTTTCTACTTGAGCCCTTGGTATCAGCTCCTCATTTTCTTCCACCCTCCCTCATGAACCCAGGATAATTTATAAATTATTATTATTTTCATATCTTACACCAACCACCACCATCCTTCACCCACGTGTCTGTTGATCATCCCCCTTGGGGAGGGGCAGTTATACATCAATCATTGTGACCAGTTCCCCATTCTCCTCTTAAGAACTAGAGGAAAATTGTATGTTCTCCCCATGCTATAATACACCCTGACTGGCTCATCCCTTCCTTGCGACCCTTCTGTGAGAGGATGTCCAATTATCTACAGATAGGCTTTGGGTCTCTACTACCCCCATCCCTCCCTGTACCCTGTTTGCATTTATATTATTGTTTGTTCTGGGTCTTCTGATGCCTGATACTTGATCCCATTGATACCTCATGATCACACAGGCTGGTGTGTTATTTCCATGTGGTCTTTATTATTTCCAAGTTAGAAGGCCGCTTGTTTATCTTTGAGCCTTTAAGACCCCAGACACTATATCTTTTGATAGCCGGGCACCATCAGCTTTCTTCACCATGCTTGTTTATGCACTCACATTGGATTTGTTGACTCCCCTCTTCCTTTTGCCCACACTCCCCCTCTCACATACCCCCCCAGAACCATAAGTCCCATTGTTTTCTCCTAGGGATTGTTTTTTCTGCCTATTATATCTAGATAGACATTAAAAACAAAAACAAAGCAAAACAACAACAAAAAAGGAAAGTCTATCAATAGTTCCATATCTGTCAGTTGACCTTTCTTAGTGTTTTCCAATTGAGCCTGATGAGGTGTCACGCCCTGTCCCTGAAGTCTATTTTTGGGATTCCTCAGGGATTTCATTGCTTTGCTCCCCTTGCTGCTCTGTTGCCCTCACACATCTTTAATAAAAAGGTCACCAACACAAAATATTGGTGAGGATATGGAGCAACTGGAATTTTAATACATTTTTAGTGGAAATGCAGTATAGTCAGGCACTTTGAGCAAAAGTCCGCTAATTTTCATTTTTTAAAAAAATCAGTTTATTGGGACCTCATACAACTCTTGTTACAATCCATACGTACGTCAATTGTGTAAAGCACACTTGTACATTTGTTGTCCTCATCATTTTCAAAACATCTGCTTTCCGCTTGGGCCCTTGGAATCAGCTCCTCATTTTTCATTTCATTTATTTCCTCCCTCTCCACTCCCCCCCCCACCTCATGAACCCTTGATACTTTATAAATCATTATTATTTTATCATATCTTACACTGCCCGGTGAAGTCTGCTAATTTCCTAAACACATATTTACCTTTTGAATAAACAGTTTCATTCCTATCTATTTTCCCACCCCCCAAAATAAAAGCACATGCTGCTTTAAAAAAGTGCATATGAATCATTATTGCCACAATATTCATAATATCCCCAAACTGGAACATCCCAGGAGTCTTATCAACAGAAGAGTGGGTAACCCAGCAGGGGAATGGTCATACAACAGAATACTAATCAACACTGAGAAGTAATTACTGAACCCTAAAACAACTTAGTGAGCCTGAAAACATTTTGCCAATTGAAAAAAGCATGACCTCAGAGTACATATGGTATGATTCTAATTGTGTGAGGTTCTAGAATGGGAAAAGCTAAGAAAATGAAGAAATTAGAACAATATCAGTCTCTCATCTTGAAGGCAATGAGCAGTGGAACTAATGAGGTTCGTCTGATCGACCCTCTGGGTGGTGATCATGTACAGTATCAGGATAGAGATTTGGTCACGCAGCTATAAGCATGTGTCAAAACGCCTCAAATGTTACACTAAACATCTGTGGGTTTCACTATAATGGAAATGTTATCAGGTGGTAACAGAACAGGTGGCACAATGTTCTGCTATTCTATCTAATGAGAAACAGGGATGTCCTTCCTACCTTCATATGAGGGGCCACCGGGCTGATTCCAATCCACAGAAACCTTATAGGCAACCGAAGAAATGCTCCCTGGTCATGTGCCGTCCACAGCACTGTTGCCATGTTTGAGTCTATTGTTGCAACCACCGGGTCAATCCATCTCATTGAGGAGGTTTCTCTTTCTCTCTGTCTCAGTTTTCTCTCTTTTTCACTTCACCGAGCATGATCTCTTTCTCCTGAGACTGGCTAGTCCCTCGTGATAACATGTCCAAAGTACATGAAATGAAGTCTCCCATATCCCTTCTAAGAAGCATTCTGGGTGATGCCTAAACTTGTTCTGAATGATGATTTTGAGCTTCCTCTTCAACTCCTTCCACGGAAATAGTCTATGTGATTCATGTGTATCCCATCTGGTGAGGTTCATGCATATCGTCACTGTTTTGTTGTTGAAAACAGCTATTTCCAGTGACTAGTTCACTTGGTATTGCAAAATTCTATCACATGGTCTTCCACATTGTTTCTGTCACCAAAGCCATGTTTTCCAGCTGTCAATCTGTGTGTTTTATTTTCACCTTTTCAATTCCAATGACTAGTCGTGATCAATGTGTCTTGATTGCATGTTGATCCATTTCAGACTGCAAAATATGGCAAAACCAGTTTCCTTTCCAGTGGCATCAGTGCTCGGCATGTCAAGGGGAGAGTAGTTGTACTGACCAGTCTTCATGCAGGTAGATGGACATTGTTCTTTCCCTGACTCCTTGTAGTTCAGGATAGATTTGAGATCATCTTTCTGACAAGTATGACTGTTCCTCTGCCACTTGATATTCCAGGCATAGTAGACCATCTGATGGCCTGACTCAAAATGGCCACGCCAGTCCAGTTAGCACACTAATGTCTGGTAAATAGATCTTCAAGTGTTCCGTTTTATTTTTGACAACTTCCAACTTTCCTTGATTCGTATTAATAAATTCCGCATTCCAATTATTAATAATGTTTGAAGCTGCTTCCTCTCATTCCTACCTTAAAGACCATGTTTTCCCTCAGCACCTCCCAGAAAAGTCCCAGAACCTTGAGGTAAATGTGGAAGTCTATCTATGGGGCTCTGATATTCCTGATGTTACAGTCACCATTTCATTTCAGCACAGGCTCCTTTTACTTCCACTATAAATGAAGCATTATTCTATTCATTGAAAAGATACAAAAGCTATCTGCCTTTATGGGAGTTCTTATTTTATAAGCAGATAGACAACATATAACATAATCATAAAGAACTTACAGACTTAAAAGTAATATGGAAGAATCAAAAGAAGTGGGAATTGAAAGAGGTTGCTATATTTTCCTCCCATTTTATTCAGGACCAACTATTGTGTCCCTGCTCTGAGCAGTCAGCACTGGTACCCAAGTGTGATGGATCCTGGTACAGCGTTAGTTAGTCTGTCTACTGGTAACTACTAATGTCTTCTTTAAGTTTTTGGTTCTTTCTCTCCCTTTGTTCCAGACGCGTATAGACCAGTAGGTGTATTGTAGAAGCCACTCACATCAGCTGTGATTATTACATCGAATTGCTAATTCTTTGGGGTTTTTTCCCCTGCAGTCAAATTAGTATTAGACACTTAGAGTTGAAGCCAAAGTTCATGACATTTTCAAATCTGAGTAGCAAGTACATGGTTTGTTTGAAATAAAAAGAAACCTAAGTACTGACCTTCAAGTCAATTCTGACTCAGCAACCATATGCACATATAGTATAATTTTAATCTAACACAAAATGAGCATCTGTACACTGAGTTGTCTCTGATGGACATAGACGTTATTTATTTTATTTAGAAGAACTTCCAGGATCAGTAAGGGTGTGGCTGCACACAGTTCTAAAGACCACAGGCACCGTTAGAACAGAGTTGACTCTCTTTTTTCATTACCTTGGTTGAACTGCCACACAGCCATCCAGAAGGTGACCATAAAGAGGGGATCAAACTCCACCCAGCTTTGTCTGCAGGAAGAAAGACGCCAGGGGTTATTTGAGGAGGAAACCAAGGACCGGAGAATCAATTTTTCATCTACAGGTGAGGGTCCAATCTGTCGTGACAAAAACCACCGAAGATTGTACACAAAGGGCTTAAATCATCCTTCCATGTATGAGTCTTTCAAGGTGGAACTCAAGCGTGGCTTAAATTTCACTATCAAGAATTACTCTTCTTTGTGTAAACTGCAGGAGTCCAAGTGAATCATAACTTTTTCCAATTAAAAAAAGCTTTAAGATGATCCTGATTCTAAACTCGAAATATATTTTACATCTTATCTAAAGAACCAGAAAAACAACTCAGTTAATATTAAGTAGATTCCTTCCTCAAAATTCCCTCAAATCCATTGTGTTACATTTAGGTACTCGGTATATTAAAAAAGTGCTCTTTAAACAAGTCTCCAAAGACCTCCTGAAGTTAATCACTAAGTATCTTTCATTCCCATTTTACTCAGAAAAACACAGAAACCTAGGAGCCCAAGCTTTGATTCAGAAAGAACCAAATGTAGACAACCTGTAATTCCAAAGTCTAGTCCTACTGTCAACTCAAATTGCCTCTATTCATACAAGATTTGGATTTTAAAATGTGAAACTATTTTAATCACAAGGAAATTATTCTTTGGGAGCTAGTCATCTGCATGAGAAAAGGCGGTGGAGATGAATTGTGTCCATCGTCTTTCCTGGGCTCCATCTCCAAGTGGTCTTGGTTAGGTTAGCTGAGTTCTCTGGAGACAATATTGCCCTCAGAAAGCACATTAATGTAATTTGTAACGAGGCCTTGTGTAGACTTGGTGGAAAAGCCATAATCTGCAAGATTATGAGAAGTCTGTATCCTGCCTGAAAGACTTAAGGGTCATGGTGTTAAAGTTACAAGACAATTGACCGAGAAAATAGTTGATGCTGTTCCTTGAAGACCTGGGTCTTCTAGTCCAGGGCACCATGAATGATCTTTTTATTTTCCTTAATATAAAAAAGGCATATAGCATAATTGCAGAGGTCATTCTCTCCTCATTTCCCACAATTCCACAGGGCACTGTGGCTGGATTAGCTCAATCTTATTAGCTGATGCCTCATCTACTTGAGGAAACGCTCCTCCATGTTAATTCAATCATCTCCTAAAGCCCCGGGAGGGAATCCCGTCATCACCAAATGATCTTGGCTGGGGAAGAGTCCTGAGGCACAAGAGGAAGATTTTCGTCCCTCCAGCAGAGATGGATGTGAGTTAACGACACAGCTCTCTGTGAGCTTTGAGAGAGATCCGCAAGGCCCTAGAAACCCAGAACCGGATGACATATGGATGCACAATGTCCCCTTCATTGTGTTTTTACTGTTGCCATTAGAGGTAGAAAGCCACCCAAGGAGTGTTTTCTCTCGAAACTAAGATGGATGTCCACCACAGACACACGCCCAAGGATTCAGAAAAGGAACCAACGTTTTTCTTTCAGTAGTCTTCGATCTCTGACGACAAAGTTTGGTGTCAGCTTGGCTTGGCTACGAACCCAAACCACCAAGTCTCCTTCCATCAAAGGTATCCCATCACACAGTAACCCTGTAAAGGTTTCCGTTATGAATGTAGAAAGCCTCATCTTTCTCCCACAGGAAAGAAGGTAGGTTTGAAACGCAGACTTTGTGGTGAAGTGGGTCAACACTTGCCCCATAGCAGTGCCACCAGGCCTCCCAATTATTCATTCAAATACTACTCTAGGTGGTTTAGTGGGGGCATTTTTTAGAATGATGGACATTCAGTCAAGGAGGTCAATCATCTCAGTAGGCCTCACTCAATCTGTTGAAAGGCCTAACAGCAAGCCAAGGATTGCTGACAAGGAACCTCTATCTCCAGGCAACAGCATCAACTCCTGCCTGGGGACATCCCCCCTGCCAGCAGGGCCCTATACATTTTAGACTTGCCAGCCCCCGAGTCACTGAGGAATATATGGCTGTGTGTCTCTTAATGTCTATATTACAATCTATGAATTTAGATGTGTTGCGAACATGACCATTATATACAGAGAGTCCTTGGATCATGAGCCAATTCTGTGCCTAAGTGGTCTTTGAGTTGAACTTGTATGGAAGTCAGGGCAGTTAGATACAGTTAATATCTAATCAGTCAAAGGTCTACCTTAGTATACAGTATATAGTGTGTCTTTCTACTCATAGAAAGGGTAAATACAGAAACATCAAATCACTTTTATCATAATAGGACAATAACAGCAACAGTGTTTCGGTGTGTGTCACAAAGTATTGCTTGTTTGTTATTACAAACCATCGTAGATGCTTGGAATTATTAATAGAATAGCCTTGCTAAAGGTTGGGACCATAGACCTATATGCAGTCAAATGTTGCCTAAACCAATATTGTGCAGGACGTGACTGTAGACCTACAAAAGCACTTCAGAAAGTGTATGGGGAAGTCCTATTATCTTTGAATTCCATTTTCCATGAACATTTTGAAGGCCTTTGTGTTCTCCTACTGACTCTGATTCTAGTTCCTTGAAGAGACTAGATGGGCTTAGTGTCCTCGGCATTGCTTTACTTCTGGCGTTTGCCTTACTAATAATTTCTTTCTTAATGTGTAAGTTGTTATGGCAGGTTACAGGTTAAACAGAAAAAAACTTAAAACATTGTTTAGCTACAAACCAGAAAAACCGCTCACTCACTCGCCCACTCACTGCCATCAAGTCAAAGCAGGCTCATTGCTAACTCACAGGACAGTGTGGAACAGCCACTATTGGTCTCCAACACTGTAACTTTTCATGGGGGTAGAAAAGCTCATTTGTCTGCAGAGGAGAATTACTTCAGTGATGTGAAAACAATAAATGGCCTCCCAGAATTCTTTTGTTCTTGGCAAAAACTGTAGAACTGTAGCCCATGAAGTGAAAGAGAGCAATAGGAGAAAACCATGCCACTCTTTCTGACCATCCAGTTTCAATAACCCTTTCTGACACAAACCAAGGGTCCCAGCTTTGATTCAAAGTCTTTTAATCACACTTTTTAATGCACATTTAAGGCGTGTTTGTTTTTCCACAAATTATTTACATTCACAATTTCCTGTCATTAATTTTCCCTGAAAAGCAACCCACTTTATTTGTGATGTTAAAAAAATCTACCTATTTAAAGGTCTTCTTGAAAGAATAGTGCTCAAAACCACAGCTCAGAGGCTGAACCTGGGCACCTGCATCCTTTTGGGCTGTCTGTCGACACAAATGCCTCTTCATGATAAGCTGTCTCTTATCATTAATGAAGTAGAAAGTGACTTTATGTATTAAATTTTGTCCCCTAAAAAATGTGTTAGAAATCCCCCTGTTGCATAGATCCCTGGTTGCACAGTGGGTGACACACTGGGCTGCTAACCACTAGGTCAACAGCTCAAAACCACCAGAAGGGACTCTAAAGCTTGCACTTGATCATCCAGTAGCCAAGGAAAATGGAAGAAACACAGAGCTGCACAGAACATTTCAAAGGACAGCTCAAACAGACAAAGTAGGGTATTGTGATGGAATGCGCAAACGCTAACGTTAGAAAACCAAGGAGGAAGAACATGCTAAGATCGTAAGCTGGAGGAAGTGAAGGAAACAATTCAAGTGAGAGGACAACAGTGGAAGGTTTTATAAACAAACTATGGAACGGTGCAACAGGCATCAGAAGAGGCTGAAAAGAGGGAGGAGGAGACAAGAGGGCCTCCAGGTAGAATCACCCCCCCAGCACTCCTGTCATTAGACCAGAAAATTAAGAGACAGGCATTGGAAGCAAGCCTGAGGAGTGAGTAACTGGGCCAATGGTTCTGGAGGGACTTGGGGGAAGGGGGAGGCGGGGAAGGTGAGTGGTGATCAAACAATGCCATAGACAGGAGGATAATTAGGGAAGTAAAATCAACAAGGAGGAGCACAGCATGTAGAGATTCTGGGGGTCTTGGAGCAACGGCAATCTAGCTGAGAGAAAGTACTAAGAGGCAGAAGAAGGGCAAGCGTGATGGGGTTGGGGGGAAGTGGCAGGAGGAAGGTAAAAAGAAACAGAGGAAAGATCTAGGAAGAAAAGCTATGGATAGAGGTATAAACATAGATGTGTACATATATAACTGTTCATTCATAAATATAGAGGAATTGGCCTATGTACATATATTTATATGGCAATACATTGAGATACTTGATGGACTTTGGGTCTATGCTCATTACCTCCCTCAATGCAAGAACACTTTGTTCTAATAACCTGACTTTCTGAGAGGCTCACCCTTCCAGCACAATTGCTGAAAACAAAATGGGTGTACAAGCAAATGTGGTGAAGAAAGCTGATGTTGCCTGCCTATCAAAAGATACAGTGTCTGGGGTCTTAAAGACACGAAGTTAAATAAGCAGCCATCTAGTAGAGAAGCAACAAGCCCACATGGAAGGACACCAGCCTGTGAGATCATGAGGTTTCAACAGGATCAGGTAACAGGGATCAGAAAACACATAACAAACAAACAAACAAACAAACAACAACAACAAAAGCTAAAACATATTGCTGAGGATGAGGTGGATAAGAACAGAGACCCAAAACTCATCTGTAGACAATAGGACATCCCTTCACAAAAGGCTCACAAGGAATGGATGAGTAATCCAGGGCACAGTACAGCACCGATGAAACATACAATATTCTTCTGGTTCTTTGAGGTTTCATCACCCCCCCACCATTACAATCCTCCCTTTCATTTCTGACTACACTGTAGTTTGTACACTGGTACAGATAAGAGCTAATGACAAATGGAATCCAGGTCAAATAAATCCCCCAGAAATAGATATGGGAGTAGCGATACCAGGAGGGTAGGGAGAAGGTGGGGGGGAGGACAGGAGGAAGAGGTTATTATCGATGCATAACACCCCCCCCCGGGGGTTGAACAACAGAAATCATGCAGGAAGGAAGACAGCAGTTGGTGTAAGATATGAAAATACTAATAATTTATAATTTATCAAGGGGTCATGAGGGTGGGAGGTGGGAGAGAGGAAAAAAGAGGAACTGATACCAAGGGCTCAAATAAAAAATAAAGGTTTACAAAATAATGATGGCAACATGTGTACAAATATGCTTGATACAATTGATGCATGGATTGTTATGAGCTGTAAGAGCTTCCCAAAAAATGACCTAAAAAAAGAGAAGAGGATGAAATGGATACAGTCATTGTACTAAAAAGAATCATTATTTACTTATGTTTTATTGACTATGCAAGTTCATTTGACTGTGTGCACCATAACAAACTATGGTCAGTCTTGAGGAGAACTGGAATTCCAGAACACTTCACTGTGCTCCTGCAGAATTTATACACTGGTCAAGAGGCAGGCATTCCAACAGAACAAGGGACTAGAGCATGATTTAAAATCAAGAAAGGTTTGCATCAGGGTTGTGTCCTCTCACCCTATGTATTCCACCTGTGTGCTGAACAAATAATCAGAGAAGCTGAAATATATGCACAGAAAACAAAGACCCTCACAACTGGATCAATAGGTAACCTCATGATAAATGGAGAAAAGATTGGACTTGTCAAGGATTCATCTCCTTAGATTCACAGTCAATGCTCAAGGAAGCAGTAGTCAAGAGCTTAAATGATGCATTACATTGAATAAAAAGGCTGCCCAGGCCTATTTAAGGTTTTGAAAAGCAAGGATTTCTCTTTGGGATGTAATTTGAGATTCCAATGAGGGTACACATGAAACACCCAAACCTGGACTAACTGGGCAACTTAGAAGCATGTGTCTGCAGCCACCTCTCCCAAGCAGTGGTCCCATTTATTATCACAAGCAGACCCTCACTGCTAGGCTGGGCAAATCTATGGCCCTCTTCTATGCCTGCACCTTTCTCTTGGTTTCTTTTTGATTAACATCTCTCCATCCCAAACTCACACTGAAATTAGACTTAGCTCATTTCTTACCCAAACATTTCATGTGAATTGGGTGAGAATTTGCAAAACAGATTAGTTGTACACTCAGCAATTCACACACATTTGGTTCCATTTCAGTGATTGTAGTTCCCACAATGAAGGGTCACATATATCTTTTCTTCTCTGTATTTCCTATTTCCATCTACCTTTCTCTCCTAACCCTTCTGAACATGGCCTTGGGCAAATGCTGCCCTGTTGATCTCACATGGTTGATTATTCTAAGATTAGTGTGCCTCACTAGTATTATTATTCCTCTGATAGGCACATACAATGTTTGACTGAAAGGAGAGAATACTGTGGCTACTAAATTGATGAGGACAATACAGTGACTTATAGGGACACTATAGGACAGGGTAAAACTGCCCCGCCTTTCTCCTGAGAAGCTGCTGGTGGTTTCAAACTGCTGACCTTGAGGACAGCAGCCCAACACATAAGCAATATGCCACCAAGGGTCTCCTCTAGGACCACAGGAAATACAAATGCCTCTCAATCATCCAATTCTATTTGCAAATGGGAAATAGGTCCCCACTCCATCCGACTACTCTTTGTCTACTGACACATCTGATGGGTTCTTCTCACCTTTTTTTAGTAGCTTCTGAATATCCAGAAAAGTTGTATTGAAGGGCAAAAATATACACCAGGCTTAGAAACGTGGCGAGACCTGCAGACACATTAAAAAGGATTCATATTGGAATGAAATGATCTCAAACAATGACATGAAGAATGAGAAAATATTCACAAAACATGATCAAAGGTTTTTATCCAAATGTAAAGAAAATGTGTACTTACAACTCAATAGTAAGATAAAAACAATTCCTTTTTTTTAACGGTGGAAAGATCTATATTGGAATAGGCTCTTTACATGGAAAAATAAGCACACGAGGGGGAAAATTCAGCATCAGTAGGTTATCAGCAAGCAGCATCTTAAAACTTGACACCACTGCACACCCACCACACTGTCATTGAGTCAATGCCAACCCATAGGGGTCCTACAGGACAAGGTAGAACTGACCCTGTGAGTTTCTGAGACTGTAAATCTTTATAGGAACAGAAAGTCCCATCTTTCCCTCCTGGAGCAGCTGGTGGTTTTGAACTGTGGACCTTGAAGTTAGCATTCCAACTTGTAACCACCACGCCATTAAGGATTCTCACACATCTTTGATAAAAAGATTGACAATGCACAATATTGGTGAGGATATGGAGCAATTGAAATTCTAATACATTTTGCTGTAAATGCAATAAAATGTAGGCACTTTGAGAAAAAAAGTCTGCTACTTTTCTAAACGTACACTTATTTTACTAAGCAATTCCATACCTATATATTTTCCCACTCCCCCCAAATAAAAGCACAAGTCACTTTATAAAAGGTGTATAAGAATACTCATTGCCAATTTTGTCTTGAGGACTTAGTGAAAATCACTCCTCAAGCTAACTGTGTCCATAGGATTTGCCAATTCTTCCTTCAAGGCAGGGGCCACTTTGGAGACTGGTGTCTGAATGAACATCTTGGGTGCCAGGAGCGAGGTTGGTGGAAGGCAGCAGCCTCAGGAGGCACCCTCAGGTAGTAACAGACTTGGATGGGATGTCTCAAACCAGAGAGACTTCTGTGTCATCCAGCCATCCGGTTTCTCCAAATCTGTGCCATGGGGGTGGAGTGGTGGGGTGGGGAAAGCAGCAGAGCTCGAGGGAGGTCATCAGTAGGTTCGTTTCAATTTGGAGCCTCAGCCAGCAGTACCAGCAAGAAGGCAGTCTCTCAGAACACTTCTGCATCACTTAACACCAATGAGCCGAAAGGAGAAAAGAAACTTTTGGAAGGAATTGTGAAAGATATGGAAGTTTGTGAATCTTCAGGGCAGTGGATGCTTCCTGTTTACTCCCCAATGAAAGGCAAACCTAATGTCAGACACTTAGTACTATGAAATTCTTGACAAAGACATCCAAAAGCTAGTATTAAGTTTTCTTGAGGAGATAATTTTTAGAATAATTTAGAAAAACAATAAAGATCAAAACAAGATGTTTAGCAAGGAGATATAAATCTTAAATAAAAAACAACTAGAAATTCCTAAGCTTAATAATAAAACTACCGAAATCAAACACACCTCAGCAAATACAGAAGTAGAATGGACACCATGGAAGAAAGAATCAGTGAACTAGAAGACGAAGACTCTGAGATTAAATGAACAGGACATAAAGTTTCTGTGGGACAACATAAGAGAAATAATATATGCATAATGGGAATTCCAGAAAGTGAAGAGAGGAAACAAAGTCCAGAGATAATTTTGAAAAATAATTATAGAAAATGTTCTAAATCTGGAAGATGAGATTATCATCCAAGATTCTCAACAAAGTCCATATAGGTTAAACCCCAAGGAAAACACCTCAAGACATATTATAATTGAACTTACCAAGTAAAAGATAAAGAAAGATATTTAAGAGCAGCACAAGATAAGGGAAAAGTCACTTACAAAGGAGCATCAATGAGATTAAGTGCACATTTCTGATCAACAACTATGTAAGCAAGAAGACAATGGGGTACATTTCCAAACCCTTGAAAGGAAAATAACTGTCAACCAGAAATAATTTACCCAGCAAAATTATCATTCAAAAGTGAGGATGAAATTAGGATTTTCCCAGATAAATAGAAAATAAGGGAATTTATAACCACCAGACTAGCCCTGCAAGAAATATTAAAGCGAGTTCTCTAGAAAGAAAACATAATCCCAACCCAAGCATCCAAAATGTTGACACTAAACAACTATCTGAATACATATAATAAAATTAATTGACAATGAGATGAGGGATCTGGGCTATATAATTATAATTTACAATAACATATAAATAAAATGGAGATAATTGGTATAGATAAGAGAACTTTCAGGTGTTAAAGGGAATCTAAGTGATAATAAAAATTATCCTCCAAAAAATAATAACAACGGAAAAAATATATTCCTCAAAAGAACTCACCTTTGAAGATAGAAAACAAAGCCATCAATCTCACCAAGAGAGGGGATGGGGAAAATTTTTAACAAAATGTTTGAAGTAAATTCTTCTCTATTGATAATTCATTGCAATGAATATAAATAGATAAATATTCTAGTCAAGAAACAGCGGTAAGCTGAACTACAAATATGACACATGTATATGACAAAGGGCACAACTTAAGCATAGGTGTATAAATAAATTAAAGTGGGGATGAAAATACTTGACATAACAAGTAAGTACTAATACAGGAGTGACAATGTTAATATATGAGAATAAGTTTTAAGTTAAAATTGATTGTGAGACAGAGGACATTATATGCATCATCTTTTGATGATGGATGGAACCATTTTAAAAAGGGAATAAACAGAAGACCTGCGTAATATTAACCATTTGGACTTACAAGACGTAGATCACACCACTCAACAGTAGCACTGTACACATGCTACTTCACTGAACATATGCTTGATGCAGACAATTTTCAGAATAAATTTCAGTAAGTTTAAAAAGATTGAAACCTAAAAGCATCTAATCTGACCAGAAAAAAATTTGAAGCTACAAGTCAATAACAAAAAGAATAGAGAACGCTAAAGAAATTTATGGACATTAAACATTATTAAAATTACAAACTCATAGTGCTATCAAGAAAATCAAAAGGATTACTTAGAATCTTAAGAACATTGTCAAAGAGGTAAAAGTCATTCATTTTATTGAGTCTTGATCCTAAAGTGCAATCATTTGAGTAGCCCATGTGACAAATTGGGAGGGATATTTAATGTGCTTTGCTGCAGACCCAAGTATGATGGTTTAATTGCAGAAAGCACTTGTGGGATGGATCTGTGAGTTGGCCTACCCACTTTATTCACAGACCATTTTTACTGAGAGAACGAGTAGCAGACAGGTGATGATTAATAAACCTAGTCATGTGGCAGACATGTTCTCAAACTATCTGCTGCTTCAAATGAACAACTGGCAGTGCTCATTTCCATGACAAAATGTAAGTTATTATGCAGAAATTAGGATTACGGAGAACACTTTTCTGCCACCAACTTCTTTGCACTAGAGATAGATGGTGACCTTAACCCATGAACTTCTGGAATACTGTCATATGCCAACATTCAAAAGTAATGCATAAGGCGTTACATGGTTAACCAACATCTTCCAAGTGTTGGTACTAACACACAATATAAGTTAACAAGTCCAATTAGTTTTAATGTAATGATATTTTAAAGTATTGGTGAAACTATCGTTTGTCCCTTGGGTGTTATATCAAAGATGTATAGACTAGTTTTCCTGGAATGATAATAAAAATCTTTCTTCTTCCCTCAAAAATATACTCTGAAGTCATCTTAAAATTAGCCTGCCTGCTTGAGCATTTTTTAAAAACATTTTATTAGGGGCTCATACAACTCTTATCACAATCCATGCATATACATACATCAATTGTATAAAGCTCATCCGTACATTCTTTGCCCTAATCATTTTCAAAGCATTTGCTCTCCACTTAAGCCCTTTACATCAGGTCCTCTTTTTTCCCCCTCCCTCCCCGCTCCCCTCTCCCTCATGAGCCCTTGATAATTTATAGATTGTTATTTTGTCATATCTTGCCCTATCCAGAGTCTCCCTTCCCCCCCTTCTCTGCCGTCCATCTCCCAGGGAGGAGGTCACATGTGGATCCTTATAATCAGTTCCCCCTTTCCAACCCACTCACCCTCCACTCTCCCAGCATCGCCCTCACACCCCTGGTCCTGAATGTATCGTCCACACTGGATTCCCTGTGCCTCCAGCTCTCATATGCACCACTGTACAACCTCTGCCCTATCCAGTCCTGCAAGGTAGAATTCAGATCATGGTAGTTGGGGGAGGAAGCATCCAGGAATGGGGGAAAGCTGTGTTCTTCATCGGTACTACCTCGCACCCTGACTGACCCATCTCCTCTCCTAAATCCCTTTATGAAGGGATCTCCAGTGGCTGACAAATGGGCCTTGGATTTCCACTCTGCACTTCCCCCTTCATTCACTATGATATATATATATATATATATATATATATATATATATATATATATATATACATTTTTTTTTGCATGATGCCTTATACCTGGTCCCTTTGGCACCTCGTGATCGCACCAGCTGGTGTGCTTCTTCCATGTGAGCTTTATTGCTTCTGAGCTAGATGGCCGCTTGTTCACCTTCAAGCCTTTAAGACCCCAGACACCATCTCTTTTGATAGCCGGGCACCATCAGCTTTCTTCGCCACATTTGCTTATGCACCCATTTGTCTTCGGCAATCGTATCATGGAGGTGTGCAGCCAATGATAAGATTTTTTTGTTCTTTGATGCCTGATAACTGATCCCTTCGGGACCACGCAATCACACAGACTGGTGTGTTCTTCTATGTGGGCTTTGTTTCTTCTGAGCTAGATGGCTGCTTGTTTATCTTCAAGCCTTTAAGACCCCAGACGCTATCTCCTTCGATAGCCGAGCACCATCAGCTTTCCTCACCACATTTACTTGTTCACCTGCTTTGGCTTCAGCAGTTGTGTCGGGAGGGTGAGCATCGTAGAGTACCAATTTAATAAAAGAAAGTTTTCATGCATTGAGTGGGTGCTTGAGTAGAGGCCCAAGGTCCTTCTGCCACCTTAAAACTAAACCTATAAATATGGACACATAGATCTATTTCCCCATCTTCATATATATATTTGCATGTACATGTCTTTAGTCTAGACTTCCATAAATGCCCCTTGACTCCTAGCTCTTTCCTCCATCTCCCCTGACTTTCCTCCTGCCCTACTATCATTTGAGCATATTTTTAACACCAGTCTACGTGGGATCAAATTTACAATACATACTTGAAAAATTAGAAACATTATGGTGCAATGAGTTTGTTAATGAGAGAAGGGACGAATCGTTGTACAGTGCAAGAATGTAATCAATATCACTCAATTGCAAATGAAGAAACTGTGTATACTCTCAACAAAATAAAATTAGGAAAATCATCCCTTTTCAAAAATAAATCTCATTGCTGATTTATTCATAGTACCCCCAAATTGGAACATCTCAGAAATCTATCAACAGAAGAGTGGATAGCCTAGCAGGGGTATGGTCATAGAACAGAATACTAATCAACACTGAGAAGTAATATGTAAAACAACTTAGTGAACCCAAAAAACATTTTGCTGTTTGAAAAAAGCATGACCTCAGAGTACATACAGTATGATTCTAATTTTGTGAGGTTCTAGAATTGGAAAAGCTAAGAAAATGAAGAAGTTAGAACAATACCCGTCGCTCATTTTGAAGGCAATGAGCAGTGGAACTAACGAGGTTCGCCAGCCTCTGGGTGGTGATCATATACACTATCGGGATAGAGATTTGGTCGCACAACTACAAGCAAGTGTCAAAACTCCTCAAATGTAACACTAAACATCTGTGGATTTCACTATAATGGAAATTGTATCCAGTGGGATCAGAACAGGTAGCACAATGTTCTGCTATTCTATCTAGTGGGAAACATGGATGTCCTTCCGACCTTAATAAGAGGGGCCACCAGGCTGATTCCAATTCACAGAAAACTTATAGGCAATTGAAGAAATGCTCCCTGGTCATGTGCCATCTCAGAACTGTTGCTGTGTTTGAGTGCATTGTTGCAACCACCTGGTTAATCCATCTCATTGAGGGGCTCTTTCTCACTTCACCAAGCATGCTCTCTTTTTCTAGAGACTGTCTGGTCCCTACTAATAACATGGCCAAAGTACATTAAATGAAGTCTCCTCATCATCCCTACGAAGAGGAATTCTGGTTAATGCCTCACAATGTTTTGAATTATGATTTTGAGCTTCCCATCAACTCTTTCCATAGGAATCGTCCATTTGATTCATGCATACCCCATCTAGTGAGGTCCATGTTTGTAGTCATTATTTTCTGTTGTTGAAAAAAAAAAGTATTTCCAATGATTAATTAATTTGGTATTACAGAATTCTATTGTGTGGTTCCCCACATTTTTTCTATCACCAAAGCATGTTTTACAACTGTCAATCATTGTTTTTTATTTCCACCTTTTGAATTCCAGTGACCAGTAATTACCAATGTACCTCCATTGCATGTTTGATCAATTTCAGACCGCAGAATATGGCCAAAATAACTTCGTTCTCTTTGGCATTTGTAACAGGCATCTAAAGGACAATAGTAATTGTAGGCCTTGAAGTGATCTGTTTGACAACAAGTATGGCTCTGTCCCTCAGCCATTTGACACTCTAGGCATAGTAGACCACACGTAGTCTGATCCACAGGGCCCTCACTAGTGCATTACAGCACATGACTGCTGATGTTCATGTTCTGTTTCATTTTTGACAACTTTCGACTTTCCTTGACTCATACTTCAGAAATTTCCACATTCTGATTATTAATAGATACCTGCAGCTGTTTCTTCTCATTCCGAGCTTAGAGACCCTTCCCCCCTCCCCCGATACCGCCCAGATGAAAATCACCAGAACCTTGTGGTAAATGCTGGAGTCTATCTATGGGGCTCTGACAGCACATTCATTGTTTCATTTCATCACAGGCATTGTTCTAAGCATGGGGAAATAGAAACACTTTCTTTAGGGAGTTTTTATTTCATCAGCAGACAGACAACATACAATACTAATTAAAAGAATTTACAGACTTGAAGGTATTATGGAAGAATGAGTGGGAATTGAAAGAGGCTACTACATTTTCCTCTCATTTTATCCAGGACCAGCTATTGTGTCCCTGGTCAGAACAGTGAGTAATGATACCCAATAATGCTGGATACTGGTACACCATTAGTTAGTCTAGTCCAGCGGTTCTCAACCTGAAGGTGGCCTTTCACAGGGGTCACCCAATTCATCACAGTAGCAAAATGACAGTTATGAAGTAGCAATGAAAATAATTTTATGGAAAAAATAAAATAATTTTATGATTGGGGGGTGACCACAACATGAGGAACTGTATTAAAGGGCCGCGGCGTTAGGAAGGTTGAGAGCTGCTGATCTGGTCTATAAGCACTACAAACTAGTTTCTTCTTTGAGTCTCTGATGTTCTTCTTTCCATTTGCTCCAGATGCATATAGACCAGCAGATGCATGTTAGAAAGCCCCTCTAATTAGCTATTACTATTAAATTCAATTGCTTTTATTTGTCCACCACCCTGGAGACAAATTAGTATTAAACATTCAGATTTGAAGACAAAGTCATGACTTATTCAAATCTGAGTATCAAGAACATAGTTTGTTCCATATATATATATATGTATATATATATACATATGATGAAAAATAAAAATAAATAGAAACACTGCCATTAAGTCAATTCTGATATACAATATATATGTATATACATATCTGTATACACATATATATTGAATTTAATTGTAATGCAACTAAAATTAGCATATCTGTACTAAGTTGTCTCTGATGGACATAGACAGTTTTTTTTAAACTTTTTTTAGGATCAGTAAAGGTATGTCTACATGAAGTTCTAAATACCACAGTCATCATTAGAACCAAGTTGACTATATTTATTAATTACCTTGGTTGAAATGCCACACAGCCATCCAGAATGTAACCATAAATATGGGATCAAACACCACACAGCTTTGTCTGTAAGAAGAAAGAAGTCAGGGGTTATTTTATGAGAAAAACACAGACTAGAGAATCCATTTTTCATCTAGAGGTGAGGGTCTACTCTGTCATTACAAAACCATATAAGAATGTAGACAAAGAGATTAAACCATCCTTCCACTTATGTGTCTTTTGAGATGGAACTTACTCATGTTCTAAAACTCAGGACCAAGAATTACTCCTCTATATATGTTACAGGAGTCCAAATTAATCATAACTCTTTTCAAAACAAATACAGGCTTCAAGGAAATCCTGATTCAGAATCCTAATCGGCATTTTATATCTTATCTAAAGAAACAAAAAATAAATCAATTCATGTTAAGTAGATTCCTTCCCTTAAATTATCTCATATCCATTGCCTTACATTTGAGTTACTGAGCACATTAAAAAAGTGATCCTTAAACACGTCTTCTAAGACCTCCTGAAGTAAATCACTGTGTATATTTCAATCCCATTTTTCTCAGAAAGACATAGACATCTGAGAGCCCAAGCTGTGATTCAGAAAGAACCAAATGTAGAGAATCTCAGATTCCAAGTCAACTCAAATTTCCTCTCTCAGAGAAGACTTGGGTAGAAAGGTTGACACTATTTTAATGACAAGGGAATCATTCTTTGGGAGCTAGTCATCTACATGCAAGAAAGGCGGTGGACACGAATTGTGTCCATCGTCTTTCTTGGGCTCCATCTCCAAGTGGTCTTGGTTAGGTTAGCTGAGTTCTCTGGAGACAACATTGCAATCAGAAATCACATTAATGTAATGTGTAATGAGGTCTTGAGTAGACTTGGTAGAAAAGCCATAATCTGCAGGATTATGAGGATTCTGTATCCTGCCAGAAAGACTTAAGGGTCATGGAGTTAAAGTTACAAGAGAGTTGCCCCAGAAAATAGTTGATGCTGTTCCTTGAAGACCTGGGTCGTCTAGTCCAGGCCCCCGTGGGTGATCTTTTTTATTTCCCTTAATAACAAAAAGACATATAGCATAACTGCAGACCGTCATTCTCTCCTCATTTCCCACAATTCAACAGGGCATTGTGGCTGGGTTAGCTCAATCATATCAGCTGATGCCTCATCTACTTGAGGAAAAGCTCCTCCATGTTATCCAATCATCTCCTAAAGCCCCGGGAGGGAATCCCGTCATCACCCAAACTCAATGCTCCTATAGTGATCTTGGCTGGGGAAGAGTCCTGAGGCACAAGAGGAAGATTTTCGTCCCTCCAGCAGAGATGGATGTGAGTTAACGACACAGCTCTCTGTGAGCTATGAGAGAGATCCGCAAGGCCCTAGAAACCCAGAACCGATGATACATGGATGCACAATGTCCCCTTCGTTGTGTTTTCTGTCATCATTAGAGGTAGAAAGCCACCCAAGGAGCGTTTTGTCTAGAAACTAAGGTAGATGTCCACACAAACCACCATGGCCACGGCTCCCTAGCACTCAGAGAAGAGACCATTGCTTTTCCTGCAGCTGTCTTCTCTCGGATGACCGGGGTTGGCATCGGCTTGGCTACAAAACCAAAACGACGGCATCAAGTTAATCCCTCACACACCAACCCTGTAAAGGTTGCCAAGCCCGTAAACCTGTTTGAAGGTAGACAGCCTCATCTTTCTCACACAGAGCAGGTGCTAGGTTCGAAACACAGACCTTGTGGTGAAGTGGGTTAATGCTTACCCCATAGCAGTGCCACCAGGGCTGGCAGTTACCCAATCAAACACTAATCCAGCTGGTGTGATGAGGATATTTTTTAGAGTCAATTAACAATGCATTAAGGAAGCAATCCCCTATAATCTGTTTATGTCTCATGCAATCAGTTGAAAGGCCTAACAAAACTAAGGATTCCTGAGGAAGATCTTCTACCTCCAGGCAGCAGTGTCAAGCCCAGCCTTTGTATTTCTAACCTCCCAGCATGGCCTACACATTTGGGACTTGCCAGCCACACAGTCAAATTAGTCAATTCCTTGGGGGATATATGGGTGTGTGTCTCTTGGTGTCACGTTACAATCTGCGAAATAGGATTTAGATGTTTGCAAACATGACCGTTATATGGAGCTAGTCCTTGGATCATGAGCCAATTCGGTTCCCGTCTGTCTTTGAGTTGAACTTGTACGTAAGTCTGAACAGTTAGATACAATTCATAGCTAATCAGTCAAAGGTCTACCTTAGTATACAATAGTGTGCCTTTCTACTCATAGAAAGCTTAAATACACAAAAATTAAATTGCCTTTCTCATAATAGAGCAATAATAGCGACAGTGTTTAGATGTGTGTCACAAAGTAGTGCTTGTTTGTTATCACAACCCATCGTAGGTCTTTGAAATGTTGCCCACACCAACATTGTGCAGGACATGACTGTATACATACAAAAACACTCCAGAGAGTTTGTGGGTAAATCCCATTGTTTGTAACTTCATTTTTCCATGAGCATTTTGAAGCCCCTTTGTGTTCTTCTGATTCTGATTGAATTCTCTGAAGAGTCTTGATGGATTTACTATCTTTGGCATTATTTTGCTTCCAGAGTTTGTCTTACTGCTAATTACTTTCTTAATTTGTAGGTTGCTATAGCAGATTAACTGGAGAGAAAAAAACTTAAAACATTGTATAGCTACAAACCAGACTCACTCACTCTCCGCCAACAAGTGGACGCCAGCTCATAGAGAGCCTATAGGCCAGAGTAGAACTGCACCTATGTGTTTCAAGTCTGTAAGTCTCTGTGGGGACAGAAAGGCTCATTTTTCTGCAGTAGAGATTAACGTTAGTTGGGTAGAAAAAATAAATGGCGTCCTAGCATTCCCTTGTCCTTGGCTAAACCTGTCGATTTGTTTTGCACAAAGCGAGAGAGAGCAGTGGCTGAGGAACATGTCACACTTTTCCGCCACTGAGTTTCTAAGGGCCTTTCAGATGTCAACTAGTGGTCCCAGCTTTGATTCACAGTCCAACCCAACAGTTATGCTACATTTCAGGGCTGCTTGAGTTATTCTACAACTTGTTTACATTCAAAACTGGCTGCCATGATTTCCCCTCCTAAAGCAACTCTGAAAGTAACCCACTTTATTCATGATGGAAAAAAATCTAACTAGTCAAAGATCTCCTTGAAGCAGTAGTGCTCAAAACTACAGCTCAGGGGCAGACACTGTGCTCCTGCATCCGTTTGGCTGTCTGTCTGCACAAATGAACATGCCTGTGGGCTTTTGGGTCTCTTATGTAAAACGGGGTAGAAAGGGACTCTTGTGGATCAAATGGTGTCCCCTAAAACGATGTGTTAGAAATCCCACTTGTGGATAGAGTCCTGATGGCACAGTGCGTTTCACACTGGGCTACTAACCGCAAGGTCAACAGCTCAAAGCCACCAGAAGGGACTCGGAAACTTGCACTTAACCATACAGTAGCTAAGGCCAATGGAAGAAATAAAGAATTGAAAGAGCTGAACAAAAAAATTTCAAAGGACTGCTCAGAAAGACAAAGTGTGGATGGATATATTGGCTTGTGTAAGATATGGGTGAGGGAGGGGACTACCTATTCTAGGGGGGAAATAAGCATTTCTGGTGGATAGGGAAAATTAGATAAGGGTTCCACATTATTTCTTTATTTATCTATTCATCCATTTATCTATTTATTTATTTATTTGTCCTAAGGGTAGGGTGGGGGGAGGCAATGAAAGGGAGATGTTTACAAGGAGTTCAAGAAGAAAGAAAATGTTTGGAAACTGATTGTGGCAGCAATTGCACAATACTGCTCCATGTGATTGAACTATGGAATGTTATGGTATCTGTAAGAACTCCCAATAAAATGATTACAAATGAAAAAAAGGACACAGTGTAGTATGATGAAATGGGCAAAGCCCTGGGGTTAGGGAAAAAAACAACAAAGATAGGCTAAGCATATCTTGAACTGGAAAAACTGAAGGGAAAAAAACAAGCTAGATTTGCAATATTGAAAGATTCGATGGACAAAATATTGAATTATGCTGAATGGATCAGAAGACGTTGAAAAAATATACAGTGAAGTCACTGTACCAAAAAGCACAAGTTCACATTCAGCCATGTCAAGAAGTAGCAGAAGAGTAAGAACCAGACGACCAAACTGCCCTGAAATTGTTGGCCAAAAACAAGGTTTGGGAATTGAATGAATATCAATGAAATGTTTCAGCAAGCTGAAGAAGCACCAGAAGCACTCACTTGTCTATTTCAAGAAATTTGGAAAAATGACCCAAAAAAATCCACATTCCAAAGAAAGATGAACCATGAAGATGATCAAATGATAGAACAGTCTCATCAATACCACGTGGAAGTAAAATTTTGCTGCAGATCATTCAACAATGATGGCATCAATACACAATACACTGAAATTCAGGCCTGATTCAGAAGAGGATATGGAGCAAGGGATAGCACTGCTGATGACAGATGGCACATTGCTCAAAACAAAGAATACCAGAAAGATGTGCACTTGTGTTTCAGTGACTTTGCAAGTCCTTTGACTTTGACCATAACAAACTAGGGACCGTCTGGAGGAGAATTAGAACTCCAGAACACTTCGCTGTGTTCATGCAGAACTCACGCATTGGTCACGAGGCAGGCACTGGAACAGAACAAGGGACTAGAGCCTGATGTAAAATCAAGAAAGGTTTGCATCGGGGTTGTAATCCTTTACCCTGCTTATTCCCTCTGTGTGCTTAACAACTAATCAGAGAAGCTGGATTATATGTGCAGGAAACCAAAATCCTAACAACTGGACCAAGAGGAACATCATGATAAATGGGAGAAAAATTGGACTTGTCAAGAATTTGTCTTGCTTAGATTCACAGTCAATGCTCAAGGAAGCAGTAGTCAGAAGGTTAAATGATGGGTTGTATTGGATAAATCTACTGCCCTGGGCCTCTTTAAAGTATTTAAATAAAGTTTTAAAGAATTAAAAGCAAGGATGTCACTGTGGGATGGCTGCCTCTCAGATTGCAATGAGGATACTCATGTAACCCTCAAACCTGGACTAACTGGGCAATTTAGAACCATGGCTCTGTACCCATTTCTCCCAAGCAGTGGTCCCATTTGTCCCCACAAGCAGAGACCCTCACTGATGGGTCATCCCCAATCTCATGCACCACTTCTATGCCCTGCACTTTTCTCTTGATTCCTCCTTTATTAACCTATCTCCAGCCCAACTCCCTCCGAAATTAGGCTTAGCTCATTTCTTCTCCAACCATTTTATTGTGAATTGGGTAAGGGTTTACAAAATAGATCAGTTTTCCAGTCAGCCATTCACGCACATTTGGTTTCATTTCATTGATTGCAGTTCCCACAATGAAATATCATTTATATCATTTCCTCTCTATAGTTCCTATATCCATTCTTCCTTTCTTCCTAAGCTTTCTGAACATCATCCTTGGGCAAATGCTGCCCTTTTGATCTCAAGTAATTTATTTTCCTAAAATTTTTGGGTGCCTCACTAGTTCCTTGTATAGACTCATAAATTGTTTGGCTGAAAGCAGCAAATACGTGCCATTGAGTTGGTCATGACTTTTAGTGACTTACAGTGACCCTATATAACAGAGTAAAACTGCCCCTGTGAGTTTCTGAGACTAACTCTTTACAGGAGTAGAAAACCCTGTCTTCCTCCCGAGGAGTGACAGGCGGTTTCCAACTACTGACCTTGAGGACTGCAGCCCATCCCATAACCACTATGCCACAAAGGCTCCCATCTTGGACCAGCAATGATATGAACGCCTCTCGTGCATCCAAATCCATTTGCCAATGGGAAAAGAGTCCGTACTCCATCCAGCTAATTTTTGCCTACTAGTGAAGCTCTGGGGTTCTTCTTACCTTTCTTGAGCAGCTTTTGAACATGCAGAATAGTACTGGTGACGGGCATACATGTATGTCAGGCCTAAAAACATGGCGAGAACTGGAAACACACATAAAAAAGATTCAGAATGGGAAAGCAGACTCTCAAACAATGTCATGAAGACTGAGAATATATTCACAAAACACGACCACAACTTGTCTCCAAAATATAGAGCTTATTTGCACTTAATACTCACTAGTAAGAAAAACAAAACAATTTTTTTAAATAGAGGAAGAATTTGAATAGACTCTTTACATCAAAAGATCAACACAAGAAAAAAAAAAAGATCAACACATCAGCGGAGAAAGTCGGCATCGTTGGTCATCCACAGCAGCAACTTAAAAGTTGACACCAATGCACACCCACCACACTGCCATCCAATCTATGCCGACTCATGGTGGCTCTATAGGACATAGTATAACTGACCCAGTGAGTTTTAGAGACTGTAAATTTTTATAGAAGTAAAAGGCCCAGTCTTTCTCCCCTGGAGCAGCAGGTGGTTTTGAACTGTTGACCTTGTGTTAGCAAGGCTCCTCACACATCTATAATAGAAAGATTGACAACACAAAATGTTGCTGAGGAGATGGAGCAACTGGAATTCTAATACATTGTCGGTGGAAATGCAATATAGTCCGGGGACTTTGAGCAAAGTCTGCTCCTTTTCTCAACATACACTTCTCTTTTGACTAAGCAATTCTATTCCTATATATTTTCCACCCCTAAAATAAAAGCACATGCCACTTAAAATGTGTATATGAATCATAATTGACCCTTTTTCATAATACCCCCAAATTGGAATTATCCTAGAGGTCTATCAACAGGAGAGTGGATAACCAAGCAGGGGTACAATCATACAAAAGATAACTAATTAACACTTAAAAGTAAATACTGGATGAGACAGTCAGGGTGCAGTGTAGCACCAATGAAACACACAACTTTCCTCTAGTTCTTTGGTGTATCCTTCCCCCCACTACCATGACCTCAATTCTACCTTACAAATTGATTAGACCAGAGCATGCACACTGCTACTGATAAGAACCCGAAACACAGGGACTCCAGCATAGATAAACCCCTCAGGATCAACAATGAAAGTAGAGATACCAGGAGGATTAGGGGAGGGTGGGGGGAGAAAGGAGGAATCAATCACAAGGATCAAACTATAACCCCCTCCCAGGGGGATGAACAACAGAAAAGTGGGTGAGGGGTGACAGAGGACAGTGTAAGATATGAAAATAATAATCCATAACTTATCAAGGGTTCATGAGGGAAGGTGAGTGGGGGAGGGAGGGGAAGAAATGGGGAGCTGATATCAGGGGTTCAAGTGGGAAGAAAATGCTTTGAAAATGATGATGGCAGCATAGGTGCTTGACTAGCACATTTGATGATCAATGTATGGATTGTGAGAAGAGATGTAAGAGCTCCCAATAAAAGTATTTCATAATAAAAAGGTAAATGCTGGTATATAAAACAACACAGTGAACATAAAAAAATCATTTTGTTCAGTAAAGAAAGCATGACATCAGAGTACATTCTGTATGACTCTACTTATGTGAGGCTCTAGAATGGGAAATACGAACACAATGACGACGTTAGAACAATTTTAGTCTCTCGTCTTGAAGTGAGTGAGCAGTGGAACTAGCAAGGAGGTGCAAGAGCGACCCTTCTGGGAGGTGATCATCCTGCGTCTGGATAGAGATTTGATCACACAGCTACATGCGCGTCTCAAAACTCCAATGTTACATTAAACATGTGTGGGTTTCACTCTAATGGAGATTTTACCAGGTGAGAAAAGAACAGGTGGTGTGATGTTCTGCTCTTTTATCCAATGAAAAACATGAATGTCCTTCTTACTTTGATATGAGGGACCATCAAACTGGTTCCAATTCACAGAAACCCTATAGGCAACTGAAGAAAATGCCCCCTGGTCGTGCGCCGTCCGCGCAGCACTGTTGCTGTGTTTGAGTCCACTGTTGCAACCATCGGGTCAATCCATCTCATTGAGGGCTTTCTCTTTCTCACTGTCCCCTTTCTCTCTCTTTTTCTCTTTACTGAGCATGATCTCTTTCTCCTGAGACCGGCTGGTCCCTCATGATAACATGTCCAAAATACATGAAATGAAGTCGCCCCATCATCCCTTCTAAGAAGCATTCTGGATGATGCCTAGCTTTGTTCTGAATTATGATTTTGAGCTTCCTCATCAAGTCTTTTCTCATCAAATAGTGAATTTGATTCGCGTGTAGCTCACCCAGTGGAGTCGTGTGTACAGTCACTGTTACAGTTGTTGAAAAAAGGCATTTCCAGTGACTAGTTCATTTGGTATTGCAAAATCCTATCGTGTGGTCTCCCACATGGTTTCTGTATCCGAAACCTTTCTTTCCAGCTGTTAATCTGTGTTTTTTACTTTCACCTTTTCAATTCCAATGTCTAATCATGATCAATAAGTCTCAATTGTATGTTGATCAATTTCAGACTGCAAAATATGGCAAAAATATTTTACTTTGATTGGAATTAGGGATTGGCATGCAAAGGAGAGTAGTAATTGTATTGACCAGTCTTCTTTCCAGGTATATAGATATTATCCTATCACTGATAGCATTGTATTTCTGGATAGATCTTGAAATGATTTTTTTGACAACAAGTATGAATCTGTTCTTTGGCCATATGACACTCCAGGCATATAGACCATTCGATGGTCTGATCCAAAAGGGCCCTCACCGGTCTACCGGAGCACACTAATGCCTAGTATGCTGATCTGCAAGTTTCTGTTTCATTTTTTACAACTTCCAACTTTCCTTGCTTCATACTTCAGAAATTCTACATTCTGGTTATTAATAGATGTCTGCAGCTGTTTCTTCTCATTCCTACATTAGAGACCTTTTTCCCCTCATCAACTCCCAGATGAAAACCCCCAGAACTTTTTGTGGTAAATGTTGGAGTCTATCTATGGGGCTCTGATATTCCTGATGTTACAGTCACCATTTCATTTCAGCACATGCTCCTTTTACTTCCACTATAAATGAAGCATTATTCTAGCCATTGAAAAGATAGAAAAGCTATCTGCCTTTATGGTGCTTTTGTTTTTATCAGCAGACAGACAACATATATAATAATAATAAATAACATACAGACTTGAAAGTATTATGGAAGAAGGAAAAAAAGTGGGAACTGAAAGAGGCTGCTACATTTTCCTCCCATTTTATCCAGGACCAACTATTATGTCCCTGCTCAGAGCAGTCAGTACTGGCACCCAGTATGATGGATCCTGGTACAACGTTCCTTAGACTAGTCTATTAGCACTGCAGACGAGTTTCTCCTCTGAGTCTTTCATGTCTTTCTTCTTTGTTCTCCATGCTTATAGGCCAGTAGATGTATGTTAGAGAGACCCTCTAATTACTATAATCATTACATTCAATTGCTAATTCTTTGTTTGGTTCCCCCCCCCCCCAGCCCTGGAGTCAAATTAGTGTTAGACATTCAGATTTGAAGACTAAGTTCATGACTTTTTCAAACTTGAATATCAACTATATAGTTTGTTCGCAACATATGCATATGATGAATAAGAAATAGAAACACTGCCGTCAAGTCAATTCTGACTCATAGCAATAAAATATCCATATATACATGCACACACATATATTGAATTTAATTGTAATCGAACAAAAATGAGCCTATTTGCACTGAGTTGTCTCTGGTAGACATAGACATTATTCACTTAAAAAATAATAATTTCCAGGATCAGCAAAGGTTTGTGTGATAGTTACGTAATCTCCTGTCAACTTGATAAATAGAGTGAAGGGGTAGAGTCCAGACTGGCCAACAGGACCCAGTCTGATGATGGTTCCTGGTGGGCGTTGCCTTCTCATGAGGACTCTGGGAACTTTCTCTGTTCCTCCCTGGAGGCAGGTTGCACGCTCTCTCTGTTCCACCTTCCTGTTGGAGAGCCACACTCAGAAAACTGGAGGAGCCAGCGCTGAGATGTGTCCCCCGGCAATGGATCCACAACAGTGTGTATTGGATCCTAACACAGTACGGCAGTGCGTAATTCTAAATACCAGTCATCATTAGAACAGAGTTGACTATATTTTTAAATTACCTGGGTTGAAGTGCCACACAGCCATCCAGCATGTAATCATAAAGAGGGGATCAAACTCCACACAGTTTTGTCTGCAGGAAGAAAGAAGCCATTTATTCATCTAGAGGTAAGGGTACACTCTGTCATCACAAAAACTACGTAAGATTGTACACAACGGGCTTAAGCCATCCTTTCATTTAAGAGTCTTTCAAGGTGGAACTCAGGCATGGTTTAAACCTCAAGCCCAAGAATTATCTTCTATATATAAATTATAGGAGTACATGAGTCCAAATTAATCATAACTCTTTAAAAGAAAGAAAAAAAAATCAGGCTCCAACATGATCCTGATTGTGAACCCTAAAGAGCATGTATATGTCTTAGCTGAAGAACGTAAAGAATAATTCAGCTCACATTAAGCATATGCCTTCACCCACATTCTGTCATGTCCCTTGCTGATGGACAGTAATGGAGAATGAAACATGTTCCCTATAGGTTAAGTGGTTAAGCAGCTTGTGTCCCAAGGTCTCTTTGCCCAAGCATTGATTGAGAGGACAGATGTCTGAGGACTGAATGAGAGCAGAGCCAGGTAGGAATGTGGGTCTGTCCATGGTCACGTCAAAGGACAGCTGTCCAGTAGGTGCAGCCATACAGGACTGGGGCGTAAACATCATATCTCTTTCCATTGTGTTAACAACTGAGAATTTGCAGCTTGCCTAATTAGTACAGCTAGTACATTTATTTGGGAAATAACATCATGTAGCATTATTAAAAATACACAAAACAGAGACTTTAGGATAAACTTCTAAGACTGAACATAACTCAAAGCTCCAATATGTTCCTCACCCCCAACAGTAGATGATATAGTGTCCCTACCCCACCCCACCCTGAGATGGGGAGACCTGCAGTTGAAAGCACTTCTGAGCATTTCTGCCATTTGACAGACAGGTGTGCTAGAACGTTGCTTACAAAGCCTCTGAGCCCATCTCCAGAGAGGAAACCTGACAGGCAGAGAACATGGCCAAGGTCATACTCACAGGGTGGCATCTATTTTTAAAAGCCAAAGACCTTCTTTGAGGGTTTCTTTTGTCAAGTGTTTGCTTGGCCCTTTACTTTCTTTGTTTGTCTCCGTGCCTGTTGCTGGGAAGCATGGACTGAGCTCTGCTTTGGGCCAGGTTCCGCCGGCTGATGCTGATGCTGGACCCTGGGAAGCTGACCAGCTTATTACACAGGCCGGAGACCGGCGTGATGGGTTAATATGCTCAGAGAGGCCTGGGGATGTGGGTTTACTGGCGCTCATCTCACGAACAATTTGCAACCGTCTGAATCGGCTTTCTTTTCTATTGGGGTTTCTCTGTTGTGGTCTAGTTGTGGTTTTCGGGGTTTTGTTTTTTTGTTAGCTTCCTATTTGTGTTTTATGTGATTTTGTACATATGAAATTCAGGCTAGGTAAATCTATAGAGAGTAGCTGGATTAATAATTACCTAGGGGCATCAAAGGGGATAGCAACCCAATACATAAGCAGGGTTCTAGAAAGAACAAGCAGGTAATTCTTCTGTCTTACCAGCACTGATAAAACCATTGTTGGGATCCTACATAAATTTGCATGCTTTAGAATTAGAAATAGTGTGAAAATTTCTGGTTGAAAAAGAACAACCCCAAAGCTGAAGAGCTGGTCCTGCCTGGCCTCAAAATATCAAAGACGACATACTCTGAGCAATGGCCTGAGGAAGAGTACCGTCAGCGACGAGCCTCCTCGTCGGGGAGCCTAGAGTCAGAGGAAATGTATTTAAATTGCAACCAAATCGATTGATTGCTTGTATCTATTTTCCCGATTTGTGAAACCCTTTCATCTAAAGGGATCAGGGGCTCATATTAGACAGGATAGAATTTTCTAAGTTTAGCCGTACTATAAAGCAAGGGCCTTTGGAGAAATTAGAGTTGCTGTCTTCACCATGTTTTAGCAAGTATTCTGGCCAAGCACCACAAAACTTTAGATAGTCATCTACTGAGGTAAGACCACTTCCCTTTAAGAAGAAAAGAGCAATTTGACTGGGGACTCAGAAAAGGGGGCAAGCCTACTGACTTCAGGAGGCTGGCTCCATTACCAAACCAAAAATCCAAACTCACTGCCATCACATCTACCCCAACTCATCTTGGTGAGCCTACAGGACAGCACACAACTGCTCCTGTGGGTTTCTGAGACTAACTCTTCACCAACGTACGAAGCCTTGTTTTTCTCTTTTGGAGAGACTGGTGGTTTTTAACTGCTGACCTTGACTATCAGACAGGAAATAGCATTGGATGGAGGCTCAATGAGGAAAGCATGTTCCGATGAACATCAGAATGACTTTGCCATGACTGGGGAGGAGACCTCATGTTCCATTCAAGAGAAAATGAGCCAGCCTGCAGGCTTCTTGGCTATGTTTAGTCCAAAACCATCAGGAGGAAAGGGTGTTATTTCTATAATGATCAAGTCAATAAAGGCCCTCAAAAAAAGGACGAGGGACTAAAAGTTTTGTTCCCAGGAAGCTAGGGAGCCAGAAAAGGATGCACATTCATTTTCTATGGATTTGCCCCTAAATTTCTAGAATGTCTCAATAATAATTTGAAGCTTTGGACACTAGTGACAGAACACCTGATGAGCTGCTATAGGACATCAAGATCATTCATGAGGAAAGCAAAAGGTCATTAAAAACAGAGGAATGAATGAAATTAACCAAGTGGATGTCAGAGGAGACTCTGAAATTTGCTCTTAATTGTATAGTGGCTAAAGCAAATGGAAGAAATTATGAAGTCAAAAAGCTAAACAGAACATTTAAAGGGCAGCCCAAGAAGACAAATGCAACTATTGTAATGAAATGTGTAAATACCAAGAAGTAGAAAAACAAAAGAGGAGAACAAGCTCAGCATATGTTAAACTGAAGGAACTCAAGAAAAACATCAAGCATTGACTTGCAATATTGAAAGGTTCTATGGAAAAAATATTGAATGGTGCAGGAAGCGTCAAAAGCAGATGGGAAGATGCACAGTCACTGCAGTGACTACATCCCACTAGCCCACAGTCCACCATTCCAGGAGGTAGCATAGAAGCAAGAACCAATAATGCTGAAGGAAGAAGCTCAAGATGTATCGAAAGGATTGGCCCAAAACAAGACTCCAGAAATTAATGACATGTTTGAACAAGCTGAGGAAGCACTGGATGCACTCACTTTTCTGTGGCTGGAAACTTGGAAGATAGCTACTTGACCAACTGACTGGAAGAGATCCATATTTATGGTCATTTCAAAGGAAGGTGATGTGACACAAAGCAGATATCAACAAACAACATCACTGATATCGCATGCCAGTAAAATGTTGTTGAAGATCATCCAATGGTTGCAGCAGTACATAATAGGGAGCTGCCAAAAGGTCAGGCTGGACTCTGAAGGGGACGTGGAACAAGGGATATCATTTGCTGATGTCGGACGGATCTTGGCTCAAAGCAGAGAATACCAGAAAGCTGTTTACTTGTGTTTTATTGACTATTCAATGACATTAGATTATGGGGATCCTAGCAACCTATGGGTAACCATGAGAAAAATGGGAATCCTAGTATACTTCATTGTGCTTATGCAGACATTGAACATGGATCAGAGGCAATTGTGGGAATGCAAGAAGGGAAGACTGCGTGGTTTAAATCAGGAAAGGTGTGTGTCAGGGTTGTATCCTCTCACCATACTTGTTCAATATGTATGCAGAGAAAATCATCAGAGAGGCTGAATTATATGAAAAAGAAGGTGGCATCAGGATCAGAACAAAGCTCAGTAACGTACTTTGATATGCAGATGATACAACCTTGACTGAAAATGAAAAGCCCATGAGACACTTGCTGATGAAGATCAAGGATTGCAGCCTTCAGTGTGGATTACAACTCAATGTAAAGAGAAACAGAATCTTTACAACTAGATCAATGGGTAACATCATGATACGTGGAGAAAAGGATGCAGTTGTCAAAGATTTTTGTCTTGCTTGGCTCCACAGTCAATGCTCATGAAAGCGACAGTCGAGAGATCAAAAGACATCCTGCATTAGGTAAATACGTTGCACAAGACCTCGTTAGAGTATTGAAATGCAAGGAAGTTTCTTTGAGGACTAATATGTGCCTGACCTAAATCATGGTATGTATATTCAGTCACTTCATATGCATGTGAAAGTTGGACAATGAATGAAGACCAACGAAGAATCAATGCATTTGAATTATGCTGCCGGAGAAGAATATTGAAAGTACCACGGACCGCTCAAGGACAAGCTTATTTGTATTGGAAGAAGTAAGGTCAGAGTTCTCCTTACAGGCAAGGGTAGTGAAACTTTGTCTTCCATACTTTGGACATATTGTCAGGAAAGAGCAGTCCCTGTGGAAGGACATGTTTGATGGAGAACAGAGGCATTGAAAAATTGGCATGCCCTTAACAAGATGGACTGGTGCCATGGCTGCAACAGTGATGTCAAGCACAGCTGTGTGCGTGCTGCTGGACTGGGCGGTGCTACTTTATGTTGTGCAGAGACTGGCTGTAGGTCAGACCAACTCAGTGGCGCTTAACAACAACAAGCAAGCTCCCATGGAGGACTGGGTAGCCGAACAGGCTCTGAGTTTTCCCAGAGTATGCTGTACTAACATGAGCCTGTCTAAAGGGTTTTATTAGCAGGAAATCTAATCTGCTTTGGCCAGATTCATCATAACCCTAAGGCAAGTTAAGGGTTGTAGCATATCCAAGCATTAATTCAGGGATCCTACTACCTGTCTGTCAGTTTGCGTATTGTGGTGGGTTACTGTGAGGCTGGAAGCTATGTCCCTGGTATTTCAAATACCAGCAGGGTCACCCATAGTACATAGGCTTCAGTGAGCTGATAGACTAAACAGACTGGGAAAAGAGGATGAAACGGGACTCAAAGAGGCCAGGTGCTCTGCTTTGGCCAATGAAAACCAACAGAGTTTCCTCTACAAAGCTATCTCATATGTGAATTTCCCCCTTATCACAATAGTATTTTGCATTCTATACCATTGGCTAATGTAATGCTATCACTATTGGGGGTGTAACAGTTACACCTGGGGCTGCTAACTACAAGGCCAGCACTTTGAAGCCACCAACTACTGTATGGAAGAGAGATGAGGCTTTCTACTTCTGTGAAGAGTTACCGTCTCAGACCCCACCGGCCAGTTCTACCCTGTCCTATCGGGGCGCCTTCAGTTGATACTAACTAGAAGGCAGCGAGTTTAGTTTATTACTAGAATTACCAAAGACCCCATGGAGGCTATTTTTATTATCTCTCAAAAAGCTGGTAATGCTGCCCCTAAAATAGAATATAGATATATGAATGGATTTTGAGCTCACACTTAACTGTAAGCTCCAATCTGAGAACAATCAGTTGTTATTGATGATTCCTGCTTTATACTTCCCCTCGTGAAGGGATCATTAAAGATAGGAGTGCTGTAGCAAAGTGTAGTGAAAAATCAGATGGTACCCAGATATCAGAAAGAATAATATCTGGGGTCTTAAAAGCTTATCTTAAAAACAAGTAGATGGTATATGTATGGATTGTGATAAGAATTCTATGAACCCCTAATAAAATAAAAATTTTAAAGTAGCCATCTAAGTGAGAGATCTCAGCTAAATCCACACCAGCCAGTGTGATCCAAGGATTGTAAATAATAAAATCTAAGATCAGGGGAGGAAATTTATTTTCAGGGTCCCTATGTGGAGTAAGCCTCCGGTTAATCCCCTTTGACCATTGACCAGGAATGTGAATCACTTTGCCCTTAGAAAGAGTTCACTGGAAAATGAATTAATGGCTAAAATTTAAAATAATTTGGATTGAGGTTTTTCTGTGTTTTCTTTGGTTACTGTTGTTGGGGTGAAGGGAGAGCCGTTTGATTTTCTTTACAGGAGATCTATACAGACAGTAACGAGATGAATAGTCTCTCAGAGTTATGGCAGGGGGTGTTGCTAGGAAATAGGGAGCTAATAATAAGGAAGAGTCCGAAAATGAAGACAATGTTCTAAGATTGATTGTGGTGATGATTGCAGGACTCTTTTTAGTAGCGTCAAACCATTGAATTGCATGGTATGCAAATTGTATGCTAATATAACTATTAAAATTTAAATTAAATAGAAAAAAGGTTTATAGCAAACCAACAGAAAGCTGTTCAATGTAATTCAGAGATGAAAGGTGACCCCACCACCTCCTCATTCCTCCCACCCATTATTGGCTGCCTATTGCTTTTAACCCTTCCTGCCCTGCCCTAAGTAATCAAATAAGATACTTCTAACAAAAATTGGGCCCTGTGCATTTGTTTTATAAGTAACCACTTCAGAGAAATGTTTGGAAATGGTGTTCAGCTGTATCTCTAGGACAAGGGGAGGCCGGCTATAAAATTTGGGGACAGAGCAAACACTTGAAAGAAAATTAGGTTTGAAGAATTTCCCAGGACCCAGATCATAGAACCATGAAGTAGTACTAGAGATTTAACCTGCCCAACATTCTCCAACAGGAAAATGCAGAATGTTCTCCGCTGGTGAGATTTCTAAGAGTACCACTGTCTCTCTCTCATTGCCAACCGGTCACTGCTGACTCAGAGCACACACCCACCCTGCCCTGTGGCTTTCGAGACTATAACTGTTCCTGGCAGTAGAAAGCCCAGGCTTTCTCCCCTCAGAGCTGCGGGTGGTTTGGGACTGCTGACCATGCAGATCTCATAACCACTAGACCACCCAGGGCTCCTGTATGTCTCAACTTGAAACACTGACATACCATAGTGGAAATATTAGTGTTTCCACATGCCACGTAATGTTTTTCAATAAATCTATTATTATTATTATTTCAACAAAGTTATCCGCCCCCTGCTGCTGAGTCAATTCCTACTCCTGAGACCCTGCTGGACAGAGTGAAGTGTTCCAAAGGGTTTCCCAGGCTACGAATCTTTACAGAAACAGACACCGCCTCTTTCTCCCCGTGAGTCGTGGCTGGTGGGTTTCAACCACTGGCCTCTCAGTTAGCTGTCTGAAGTTGAGCCCACTGCGCCACCAGAGCTCCTATCAAGCAAATTAAAAAGAGAAAAATTTACCTCCTAAGTGGATAAAAAGTATCACTTTCAGAATAAAGGGTTAAGATAAAAATAAACCTAACATTTAAAAAATGCACTAAATTCTCGTTAGATACTATTGATTACTAAGGGCTTTGCGTATGGGCTCCTTTTTGGTTGAAATTAATGTTCAAGGGATGTTGAAATCATATTAGGAGGTTCTCATGAACCCATGTTTATTTCCTCTCTCCCCTTAAACGTCCGTAAAATGCCAGTAAACATAAAAAGTAGGTAGAAAGCCAGCACGAACAAAGAGAAGGGAGACAGACACACAGGCAAAGAGGGTTGCTAGCACATTTCTGAGGGAGCGCAGGGCGCAGGGGAGAGAACAGCTCAGATGGCACAAAACCTGAAATTCCAATGTCATAGTTAGGAATTTTGTGCCCACATGGCTCCCGTAGGGACATGTGGGTGGTGGAGTTGAGCCTGTCAATCAGGTTGCAGCTTGATTGGAGGGCAGCCAAATAAATGGCTCTGTGAGGCTGTCCTCTTCCTCTTTCTCCCTGGTGATTGGACCAGCCTGCTGCTGCCTGAGTTACATACTACCTGTGGCCAGAGCCAACTGTGGATTGAGGTGGATCCTGTTGCTGGGCTATGCATCTCTATGTCCTGAGGCTCTGTTGTGACCTCCTTGGCTCCACTGCTGTGCTAATGAACTTTCCTATGTCTCAACATCTCATCTTTCTACTGCTGCCACCCCTCCTTGCCTTGTCATGTCTGCAGCCTGTGGCCGACTCTGAGCTTCTGATCTTCTTGCCTGCAGGCAGACTCCATACTTCCTGCTGGCCACTTTGCTGTCTGCTTCCTTGAGCATGGACCAGCAGCTGGTGTGAGTAGGAAGAACCTTTAGTATTTAACTGTTCCACGAAAGTGAGTTGGACTGAACACTCTGTACTGCTGTGTGGACTAATTAGCTGCTATATTCATTCTCACTATATAAACCTATCCATATATATGTGTGTCCTGGTTTTGTTTCTCTAGAGAACCCTAACACATCCAAACTTACTGCCATCCAGTCAATATTGATGCATAACCACCCCTGTGGGCTTTCTGAGACTGTAACAGTTTACAGGAGCAGAAAGCCCAGTCTTTCTCCTGCAGAGCTGCTGATGGTTTTGAATGGCTGACCATGTGGACCACAGCCCAACTAATACCCGCTATACAATCAGGGCTCTAGCTGAGATGGCAGCATGCAGAATGATGAAACACAAGTCCCTGAAGAAGTAAGAACGAGCGATCAACCAAAAACTCATTGCCATCAAGTCAGTTTGGTTTCATAGCTACCCTACAGGACCAGATAGAATTGCCCCTGGTCTATTCCAAAGCTGTAAATCTTTACATAAGAAAAAAAATCTCACTTTGGGCCCACAGAGCAGCCAGTGGTCTCAAGCCACCACCCCAGTGACAAGCAACCCAACACATGCACCACCAGAATCAGTGAAGATAGGAGCAATCATTGTTCCAAGAGGTTTGGGAATCAGAGGCACTACGTATCTGGTGACCAAAGACTGAAAACAGAAGAATTTGTTGAAAGAGGAGGATTTAAACAACTCCTCTCCACTCCACTCCACCACCACCTGGAAACCCAACTTCCATGTCAGGAAGAGGTGGGAGATTTATCGTCATTAAACTGAACCAGGCTGGGGTACTTCACAACCCATGGAGGATGGGAGTGAAATTTTACACTGAAAATCTACATTCTACACAGTGGAAATCCAACTGCCACTACCCTTCCCACCCCACCAATCTTTATGCTCACACCCAAGACCACTAGAAGTCAGGCCCATCCCTGCCCCACATTCACAACTGGAGGTTTAAAGAGTTTTCTGTGGAGAAGCTAAATTGTGTCAGACAGATGACCTGGCATTTGGGGGGAGGGGGCTACAGAAGAAAGGTTCCCTCCTAATCAGCCCTCTTTATTCAATAATCAACCCCACTCTCCAGGAAGTCCCACCCATGCACATTTGCTTTCTAATGCCTCATTCTTAAAGTTACGGAGCCACCCAATGAGGAAGCACCAGACATCTAAAAAAGCTTTGAAGACCTCCTTTACCTCAGCCTTACTGCTGGACCCCTTTCTTGATATTTTCCTGATGGTCTGATGCTGAAAGGCTCCAGGGTCAATCCTTGGCCCTCCTCTCTTCATCTGCACCCCCTCCCTTGAAGATTTCATACAGCCTCATGGCTTTGAGTATTTTTTTAACTTGTTATAGTGAATTGGTGAAGGTTTACAGAGTAGATCGTTGACTTTGCATTGAAGCAGTTCATACACATGTTGTGGGGAGCCCTCCACAAGGCAAGATCATGTATCCCACTTCCTACTTACTTCCTTAATCTATGCCTCCTTCCTTCCTAACCTTCTGAACTTTGTCCTTAGGGAAAGGGTGTCCTTTTGATCACCTTTGGCTAATGATTCTAAGATGTTTCTCAACAGAGTTATTGTTCCCCCTTATAGATCCAGCTTTTGTTTGGCTGACGATTAAACCACCGAGATGAGTTCAGACATGAAGGCTGACTTTGGGCCATAGTATCAGAGGATCCCCTAGTCTCTGTCTGATCTGTAAACCTGGACTTTTCTATGATTTTTAGTTTGGTTCCCACATTTGCTCCCACTATTCAGGACCACCTTCTTTTCTTTTAAAGAAAATAGTCATTATCATCTAAAACAATCCAAGAGGAAGATAAAGACATATTATCCAGAGGGCAAAGACCCTTGGCACAGGGTCATAGTGATACCCAAGGGTTTTCTGATATATAGAACTTTAGGAAGGACATGGGAGGTTGAAGAAAACTGTCCTGCATGCACGATCGGTAGCAAATGAAATCATCTTTGGCACCGGGGGGTTCCCAGAGCAGAAATGGGGCTACGGTTGGGATACATACCTGGTTGAAGACAGAGCAGCTCCCAAGATGGGTCCCAGGGCCTCCCCAGGGCAGTCAGCACATGTTACTGGGGAAACTCTCCATTCACATATTGACTTTCCCAAATTTTAAATGAAAATTTCTACTGTGAACTTACTGTGCATGATAGACTTTCTCAAACGCTGGTGACACAGTAACTTCTGGGGGGGTGACTTTGTATTTTAAACTTGCCTTTCCAACCCGGAAAGCAAAATAACCTGCAAATAACAAGGAATCTTTCATTAGTTTTTAAGGAGATGAAAATTTAATCCACAACAAAGAACACTACACAGCTACTCCTAAAACAAACCACAGCTATGGTGTCAATCCGACTCATAGCGACTGTACAGGAGAGAGTAGAACTGCCCCTGTGCGTTTTCAAGATTGAAAATCTTTACGGAAGTAGAAGACCTCATCTGTTTCCCACACACTAAAATCTAAAAATAAAAATAGACAGACAGACCACACCAAGAGAGGACTAGGGAGATATAAAATGATACAACCACTTTGGAAAAACAATTAGGAATACATTTTTTAGTTAGACATATATTGTCCAAAAATAAATAAATCACATACACAGCCATTGAAATCCAAGAAAACTGAAAGCATATTCCCATAAAAGATTTGTAGACACACGTGGATAGAATCTGGGAAACAGGAGCAACTCAAATGTCCATCAACACGTGAACGGATAAATAAATTGTGGTACGTCTATAAAATGGGAAGCTACATAGTGACAGAAAAGCCAAGTGCCTAGCGGCTGAGCGAAAGACCCTGACACTCCAATAGAGGCAGGCCTACAGGTCTGGGCTCATAAAGATTACAACCAAGAAGCCCATGGGGCAGTTCAACTCTGTCTCCTGGAATCTCTGTGAGTCAAACACAACTTGACAACACCTAAGAACAAGGAAAGAACAATTTTGTCACAATTTTTTAATTAGTTGGGATTTAATACATATATCATTCCATATTTCAATCACATCAAGCAAATTCATACAATTGTTACCACAATCAGTTTCCAAATAATCTTTTTCTACATGGACTCCTTAACATCATCTCTGTCGTACCCTACCTCCACCACTGCATCCCCCTCCCCTAGGACCCCTAGTTGGACTTGCTGTCCCTATAAGTTCATCAGTCCTGGGTTTCATATACTGAAAGATGGGAAAGCATATAACACAGCTTCAAGAGGGTGACCTCCAGTGACTTAGCACCCCTGAGATACACTCTAATATGAATAAGCAAAAACTGAACAATACAAGCCAAAAATACAGAACATTTTGGAAACCAGATCAGGTGCAGCCTGCATCACAGAGGGGATGTACTGACACAATTTTAACTGTTCAAGTCAGATTCATGCGTTTCATCTTCTATACACCCCACTCCCAAGCACTCTGTTTAGTGACCACTTTCCTTCCATCTCTCAGTGTTAGACAGGGAGTGTTCTCTGGAGGCGTATTTCCTAGGGAGTTCCACAAATGGATCTTGGACCCCCACTGTCATCCATCGCCTTTTGCACACCGCATTCTCACAATTTAGACTTTGATTCTGATCCCTCCTTCGACTTCTGATTATATGGATTCCAATCCTTCGTGACTGATGATGGTGAGCTTCTTCCATGTGGACTTAGTTGACATCTTACTTAGATGGTTGCCTGTTTGGAGACAAGCCCTTAAGACCCCAGACACTATTTTATCTGATAGCCAGACCCCATCTAAATTCATATCTTCTGTGTTACCTTCCTGAAGGTCAGTATTGAACAGGCCCATGACGTTAGAATGAATTGTTCTTAAATTAAGATTTAGTTTGAGTCCTAAACCCATTCTTGGATCTATGCTTTTTTTTAAATTTGCTGTGAATTTGGAGTTATTACATGTATCACACCAGTCTATATTTCAATCATGTGAGACAGAATTGTACAGTTGTTTCCATAACCCATCTCCAAACATGTTTTTCAAGAGGAAAGAATTTTTGATGCAAGGAACAATATGGAAGAGTCTCAGAATAATTATATATATGAAAGAAGCCAAGCTAAAGTGGGGTGTGCCCTACTCTGTGGTTTCATCCCTATTAAATTCTCAATATTTCAATGACTCTTATTGATATAAAGCATGATATAAAGTGGTTGCCTGGAGATGAGAGAGACGCATGGGGGGCTAGGTTCCAAAGAGGCAGAAGAACACTTTGGGAGATAACGGATATGTTCATTAGCTTGATGATGATAATTATCTCAGGAGTCAACTAAATTAGTATATGTATTGGGGAGCTAATAACAAATGAGGATGAAAATGTTCTAAAATTGATTTTGGTGATGATTGCACAATTCTTTTTAACATACTCAAACCATTGAATTGTATGGCACATGAATCATCTGTTAATAAAATTGCCTGATGTGCATGTGTCTCAATATGCTTTTGCTGTGTACCTGCCCTGATGTCGATTTCAAGTCATGCTAAACCTATGTGACAGAATAGAATGGCCCCATAGGGTTTCCTATGCTGTAACTTTTACAGGAGTAAATTATGAGAATGGTGGGTGTGTTAGCCTGGGTACTTTAGAGAACCAAATCCACAGAAACTAATGTATAAGAAAGAGTTTTATATAAAGGTTAAGTGCACATCAAGAAAACATCCCAACCTAGTGCTACCCAAGCCCACAAGTCCAACATTAACCCATTAACCCATATGTCCAACACCAATCCACAAAGACCTCCTCCATCTCAGAAAACACATGCAATGATGCCGACTGCAAGAGGAAAGCCGAGCCAATGAATGTGTAAGCACCTCAGTGCTGGCAGGGGTCTCCACACTGCTGCTCCAGCACCCAGGGCTGCATCGGGGTAGGTCCATGCGGCTTCTCCTTGGGGATGTCTCACAGGAAGTGAGGCTTGCCAGCTGAAGCAGGGAACTGGCTAAGGCAGCTGCACCCTGGTGTGACCATCAGAAAGCAAGAGGCCTGAGAACTAGAAAGGCGAGGCTCACGGAGCCACTTATCCCTTCACCCTTCAATTAAGCCCACATGTGTTTATCGGCCAGGTTGGCACAATAACTACCTCAGTGGGTTCAAATCACCGACCTTTCTGTTAGTATGCAAGCATTTAGCCATTGTGCAACCAGGACTCGATAGACATAGACGGACCCATCAACATATGCACGGTAAACAATTGGAGGGAACAGTCCCAAGAAAAAGACACGATGCTCAGTAAAGCAGAGGATCGGTGAGAAAGAAGGAAGGTTCTCAACGAGATGAATTGGCAGAGCGATTGATGATAACGAGCTCAGCCATAGCAATGATTGCGAGGATGACCCGGCTGGGCAGCACTCCGATTGGCTGAACGCAGCATCGCTGCGGGTTGAACTGCCTCGACAACCCCTCACAGCAACAACAACTTAGATTACTCACGAGTTGGAACGGACCCAATGGCAGTGAATATGTTTTATGTTACACATATCCAATTGTATGCTTTAAATATGTGCTTGTCAATATTCCTCAACAAAGTTGATTCTGACAAAAAGTTGTGGTCCACAAATAATGAGCAGTTGGAAGTTTTCCACCTGAATTCTGAAGACACCCCGGCCCACACAGCTTTCCTTCTTCTGGCAGTAGCTCTTTCTCTTCCTGCCCCATTTGTGTCTCCCATGGACTCCCTGCCTGACTCGGTTTCCCTATTAGGAAATGGCCGGGGCTTGCTTCTCCTTCATTTGCGGTGTTGTCGCTAGTTGCTGGCAAGTGGATACTGACTCAGAGGTGAATACAAGTATCAATCCTAGAACCCCTGAATCCTTGATCCCTGGTGGCACAATGGTTAAGTGCTCAGCTGCTCACTGAAACATCAGAGGTTCAAACTCAGCAGTTGCTCGATGCAAAGAAAAGATGCTCAATCGGCTTCTGCAAAGATTGGGAGCCCTGGTGGCCTAATGGTTCAGCCATGGGCTGCTCATCGCAAGGTGAACAGTTCGAAATCACCAGTGGGAGAAAGACAGGGCTTTCTACTCCCATAAAGAGGTAGAGTCTCAGAAACCCACAGCGGCAGTTCTACCCTGTCGTTTAGGGTCACTATGAGTCGATTGACTCAATGGCAGAGAGATTGGTTTGAGTTTCTGTACAGATTCCAAACCAAAGCAGTTGCCACCAGTTGAACCAACTCAATACCATGTACAGAATAGAGTTGAACTCCTCCACAGTGTTTCTCCATGAGATGCCAACCTTGACCTTCCTTTTAGTGGCCAAGCACTTTGCCATCAGGGCTCCTTCCATCAAGATGATTGTTGTTCCATGTCTTTGCGTCAGGTCCGACTCAGAAATCCTGTTTGCAACAGAATGCAATCCTGCCTGGTGCAGGGTCTTCACGACGGTTACTCTGTTTGAGTCCATCGCTGCAGCCACGGTGTCAATCCATCTTGTTGAAGATCTTCCTTCCTTTTGCTGACCCTCCGCTTTACCAAGCATGCTCTCCCTATCCTGGCGTGTTCTCCCCTGGGAACATACCCAAAGTACAAGAGACGAAGTCTCGCCATCCTGGCTCTACAGAGCACTGGGACTGCATTTCCTCCAAGATAGATGTCTCTCTTCTTGTGGAAGTCCATAGTGGTTTTCCAGATTTCTCACCAAACCCATAATGTAAAGGTATCTAGTCTTCTTCCGTAATCACTGCCCAGCGTTCACGTGCACAGGAAGTGATCGGCTTGGGTCAGGCACATTTAGTCCTCAAAGTGACCACTTTGATCCTTTTTTTAAAAAAAATAATTTTATTGGGGGTTCATAAAATTCTTATCACAATCCATACATCCATTGTGTCAAGCACATTTGTACATTTCTTGCCATCATCATTCTCAAAACATTTTCTTTCTACTTGAGCCCTTGGTATCAGCTCCTCATTTTTCCCCTGCCTTCCCCACCTTCCCTCCCTAACGTACCCTTCATAATTTATTTAAATTTTTTTCATGTTTTATACTGTCTGATGTCTCCCTTCACCCACTTTTCCCAGGGAGGGGGTTATATGTAGATCCTTGTGATGGGTTCCCCCTTTCTACCCCACCTTCCCCTTCCCCTCCTGGTATCATTACTCTCATTATTGGTCCTGATGGGGTTTATCTGTCCTAGATTCCGTGTTTCCAGCTCTTACCTCTACCAGTGTACATCCTCTGGTCTAGCCGGATTTGTAAGGTAGAATTGGGATCATGATAGTGGCGGGGGGGGGGCATTAGAGACACTTTCATCTTTAACCCTTTAAAGAAGTCTTTTTCAGAAGATATATTCAATGCTCTGATGTCGATTGATTTTTTTGAACTACTGCTTCCAAAGGTATTGATTGTGGATTCAAATAAAATGAAATCATTAGCAATGTTAATCCTTTCTCTGTTTTCATGATGTGGCTTGTTGGTCCAGCTGTGAGGATTTTTGTCTTCTTTGTGGTGAGGTGCAATCCTTACTGAAGCCTTCGATCTTTATTTGTAAATGCTTCCAGTCCTCTCCCTTCTCAGCAAACAAAGTTGTGCCCTTTGCCAGGGAGGCCCTATGCGGCTGTTCTGCTTTGCCCTCTGAGTTCACTATGAGTCAGGTCCACTCGGCCACAATAATGCTGCCCTCAAAAACCAAGCTCACTGCCATCGAGTCAATCCCGACTCCTGCAGACCCGATAGGACAGGCGGGAGCAGGAGCTGACAGGGCAGGTGAGTGAAGAGATACTAGGAGCTGGTGAAAGTACTTCAAGACTGTGGGAGACCAGGCCTCCCTCCTCCTCTTCAGTGGCCTTCAAGCGCAGAAGCATGGAGCCAGCCTTTGCAGATAACATTGAATGCTGTTGCTCAGCTACAGATCTGCAATGAAAAATTCCTCAGCTACTCCCTTCCCCCAGACCTGAGCTATAAAACTCTACCTCTCACCCGGACAGTGTGACTTCATGGGCCCCTAACTGGGGACCTGTGAACCTTTGCCAGGGAGCTCAGGATGCTCCCATCCCATCCCTTTCTCTGCTCTTCCCTACCTCTCTGTTCCTGATTTAGGGACCTGTGAATCTCTCCGGGAACTCTGAAATAAGTCTTTGAAACTGTTTTCTACCTTTGCCTTCTTTCCGTCGCCAAATCAACCCTACAGATCGAACTACAGGACCTCTTGGAGGTTTCTGAGACAGTAACTCTGTGCAGGAATGGGAAACCTCGTCTTTCCCACATGGAGCAGCTGGTGGTTTTGAAAGGCTAACGTTGAGGCTAACAGCCTAATGTCAGGTTGGTTTGACCTTATAATTAATTCTGTGAGCCTCTCATGTTCAGACGTGTACTTTCACCTTCCGTCTGGTTCTGAATGTACTAGTTCTCGCCGGCTGTCCTTCTTTCCCTGAGCTAATTTCTGGGTTCTACTCTTTTCCCTTTGGGTTATTTCATCCAGTTTCAGCTTCTTCCCAATACTACTCCCTTTTCACTTCTTTTAGAGTGCCCAAACCATTTCTTACTTGCCAAAGCTTTGAAAATAGCGTCCTTTGAAAACTGCACACCAAGTGTGTAGCTAAGACCTCTGGCTGTGTGTTATACTATCAGGAGTGATATTTTCCCTCCTGAAAGAGGATATTATCTCCCTTCCATCAAGAAGCCTGCAAATGTTGAATCTGGTTTAGAAAGGGCTCTCACAGCAGGGCACTCCCCCTCCCCTAACCCCCTCTGCTGTAAACAAGCGGTTGTTTAGGACTCAAAAGGTGTAGCTGAACATCAGAAGTGTGTGAACGCTTGGGATTGGGGTCTTTATCCAAAGCCTGAGAGATTTATCAGAGGATGGAGGCATGGAGTCTTCAACCCAGGGCGGCCAGCGTCTGGAGAGACCAACTTTGCTCATGGATCCAGTTGGATCTACTAAGAAGATCAGGCTGCTAACTGCAAGATCAGCAGTTCAAATCCACTCCCCAATCTGAGGGAGAAAGATGAAGCTGTCTGCTCCTGTAGAGATCTCAGGAACCCCATCTAAGGTCACTGTCGGTCAGAATTGACTCAGTGGCTGTAGGTTTAGTTTGGTTTGATTTCTTTTGATCTATTGAGGGGATCTATTGTGGCATAGTGGTTATGCTCACCCAGAGGTTAGCAGTTCAAAACCACCAGTCACTCTGAGAGGGAAAGATGAGGCTGTTGGCTCCCGTAGAAAGCTGCAGTCGCAGAAACCCACGGGGACTCAATGGCAATGAGTTTGTTTTGAAGTTTATTGAGAGGGAAGGGGGGCAACAAAAAAGCAGGACTTGGCTATTCCAAATTCTGCTATTTGTATGTACTATATGTACTTTGACCAAATTTTGGAGGGGAGAAAAAAAATTGGCAAGGTTCTTCGTTCCCCTCCAACATGGAAACAATGAAGCACATATACTCATGGGGTTTGTTCTAAATTAGCAACGGCCAAGAACCTAGAGCTTCCAACAAATGAAGTGTGAGTGTTTGAAGGATTGCTTTCCCTAGGGGACCACTCCAACTGGGCGGGAGGGGCTTCAGTAAATGAAATACATCCACTGATAGCAGCATTGGGGCCCCCTCCCACCACCAGCCCCCTGAGCTCTCCAGTCCAGGCCCCAAAGGGGAGGAAGGCCCGTCTGCTCTCTGAGGTTAGGAACTTCAGGAGGCTGTGGCTGTGGCGACCACTTCAGGAGGCTGTGGCTGTGGTGACCACTTCAGGAGAATGGGCTGACCTGATGAGACTGCAAACACTACTTTGCCTCCTTTTGCGGAGGGTTTCCCTCTGGGGAACCCACTAAGCACGAGGGGAGGACAGCCTCTGTTGGCGCTGGATTCTGCCACACCCACTCCTCCCAACATATGGGTTTAAATCCCTACAGGTGGTTATAATCCCACTGGGAAATGGGCTCCAGGGACATGAATGAGGCAGTATTGGGGTGGGGTGTGCTTAAATCAATGCTGTTCTGCTATAGAAAAGAGAAGAGGAAGCACACACACACACACACACACACACACATGAGGAGACACCACCACCTAATCACCACAAACTGAGACACAGGCATTGGAGTGACAAGGACCTTCCCCCAGAACAGGCAGAGAGATTCCTTTGGAACAAGTGTCCTGAGATTGGACCACGGGCCTCCTAGATTCGAAGAGAATAAATGTCTACTCCGTCATGCCATCCACTCAGGCGCAGGTTGCCCAATAAGCAAGTTAAACACAGGCTAACCTGTGCTGACTGGCGAATCTATAGTAAGCAATTTCTTTCTTCCTTTAAAGCCGACATCAAAGCTGTTTAGACAGACCCACGGGGAACGGCAACCCCTGGGCAGCATGCACTCCTCAGAACAACCGTGGTGGGTGAAAGGGGCAGCATCTGCCCGGGGATAAAGGCCAGAGGCTGGAGCGAGGATGAGGGTGAGAGGAGCAACCATCTGAGGAAGGAAGCGGGGATCAGGCTGTAACCTGGTGGGGACCACGATTCCATAAAACAACGTGCACATGAATTGCTGGATGGAGAACACGCCGGTACTAAAGTCACAAGGAAACGTTTTCTACAAAGCAATAGCAAAGATGTCCAGTTGTTCACCACAGATTAGTCAGTAAGCACAAGTAAAACTGTGGGTACCCCATCCTTGTTGAAGACTGTACATTTGAAAAGAGGTTTCGGTTCTGTAGGAAAGCTGAAAGAGAGTCAAAATCTTGGATGTGGTGGGGCGGGGAGGGGGGATGTGGATCTGTTCACTTTGGAGCAGCAAATACACCCAAGTCAGCTCACGTGTACCTGGCTCATTAGGTGCTATGACGTTGTACCTATTTGTCATTTTTATGTTACGGCATGTAAGTCACTGCCATCAAATGGAGTCGGGCTCATAGTGACCCTGTAGACGGGGTAGAACTTTTCCTGTGAGTTTTCAAGACTGCCACTCTTGACGGGAAGAGAAAGCCCCGACATGCTCCTGAGCAGCAGCAGCAGCTGGTGATTTCGAACTGCTGACCGTGGGCTTGGCAGTCCAACTCGCCGCCACGATGCCACGAGGGCTATGCAACAGCAGCCCCAGCTACAGGGAGGCAGTCTCCAGGTGCATTGCTTGCTAACTTTGTCCAAAGGACAAGGGCTTTGGGATTGCGTTAATGGAGAAGCCCACGACACCCATCCAGCCTCAGTCATCGTCTTCCCCACAATGGTCCAGCAGCAGTTCGCCCTCTGTGGGGAAGGAAGCCGGAATGAGCACTACCTCTGCGGTGCTCTGCTGAGCACCATGCCCTTTGAGTAGGACGTTGAAGGGCAGAATGTCCAGACCGGGGCCACCCAGCTGATAAATGCTTCGACCAGACAGATTAGGATCTGTCTGGCTTCAAACCCCGAGGTGCTTCTACCACCAACACATACCCATCATTTGTAAAACAATGCAAAAGCCAGATCATCGATTATGTCTTTTGATTCTTCCTCCTCTCTCTCTGTTTTGGACTAGACTGGGTGTGCCCCAAATCCCTGTATTCCTGTGATCATGATATTATCGCTTCATTTGGGAATGGGCTGTCTCTTCCGCAAGGGAAAGCAGAGGTGGGAGACGAGGGACACCCTAGGACATGAAGATCCCCAAAGAAGCAAGGAATAAGAAGCTCCTCCAAAGCCAGCCAACAGAAAGCCTTCCCCTGGAGTAAGCACCTTCAAAGTGCACTCCCAGTCTCTCTCCTGAACTGTGGGAGACTAAATGTGTTTGTAAAATCTGTCCACTGTAGTGTTTCAGGTGTAGCCGCGCTCGATAACTAATACCCGCTCACTGTCCAGCCTCATCGTTCATCTTCCCTGCTGACCGCTGCAGTCCTGAGTTTCACGTGTCAGCTTGGCCAGGCGATCGGGCCAGGATGTTTGCTCAAACGCTCGTCCCAACGCTATTGTGAAGCAGCTACGTGTGACAGGTGATTTAATTAGTTGGCCTTAAGTAACACCGATGACCCTCCATTAATTGTGGGTGAGACTCGTCTGATCGGTCGAAGGTCTTAAGAGCAAGAGGAGAATGTTTCTCTAGGGCAGCGGTTCTCAACCTGTGGGTCAGGGCAGCCCCTGAGGGGTCGAATGACCCTTTCACAGGGGTTGTCTAAGACCATCGGAAAACACACATTCCTGATGGTCTTAGGACCCAAGACATCACTCCTCTATCCCTCTCCAGGCAGGTCCGCCCACATGCAGCTATGCTGATCTGATGCGAAAGATGCTGTCTCAACCTTCCCATTGACGTGGGCTTTCTAGTCACACTGTCGCCCCATGTAGCAATGTAGCTTACTATTGTTAATCTAAGACTGTTACCCCGGCTACAACATGCTTCAAGGCAAAATTTCAGTTATTTGTCATTAGAAATAAATATTTCACAGTATATAATTACATATTGTTTTTGGGATTCATCACTATGCTTTCATTATGTGCAATTTGTAACAATGAAAATACATCCTGCATATCAGATATGGACGTGACGATTCATAACCGTAGCCAAATGATGAAGTAGCTACGGAAATCATTTTATGGTTGGGTGTCACCACAACATGAGGAACTGTGTTAAAGGAAGGTGGAGAACCACTGCGCTAGGGTGTATTCTGCCTCCAGAGTCCTTGTGCCCTCACTCTGCTACATTTCTCCTTCCACCAGCCGGTCTTGTGTTTGGGGCACAGGACTACAGCAGCCTCCAGCCTGCCACCTGGCTTATAGAGGTTGGACGTTGCAGTCCCCCATCATCACATGCACCAGTTCCTTCAAAATAAATGCACACGCCGTCACATGGAGTCCCCGGGGGGTGTAAGCCATTAATACACCAGCTGTAACCGAATGCGAGCCCCGGTGATCGACCTCTGAGAACTCAGCCGCTGAAACTCTTACGAGGCACAGTTCTGTTAGGATACCTATGGGGTCCCCATGAGTTGAAAGCACCAGGTTTCTATGCTTTGCAGTAAGCATTGGGCTATGAACTTGAGGTTGGCAGTTTAAACCTACCAGCCGCTCCTTAGGAGAAAAATGAGGCTGTCTCATCTTACAACCTCAGAAACCTTAACTAGAATTACTATGGGAAACAATCAGCTCAATAGCAGGAGGTTTGGGTTTTTGGTTTATCATATATAGCTTACCAGTTCTGTTCTTCTGCAAAACCCTAAAATTCGGCTAAGGACACTAGTGGTGTAGTGGTTACACATTGCTCCCCAATCCCATGGGCAGCAATTCAAAATCACCAGCAAGCAGCTCTGTGGGAGAAAGACTGAGCTTTCTACTCCAGGAAACAGTTACCATCTCGGGACCCCATGGGGGGGGGGGGGTCTCTGTGAGTCAGCTTTGACTCGATGGCAGTGAGGAGAGGCCACTAGTGGCAGCGTGGTTACTTGTCAGGCTGCCTTCGGCAAGGTCTGAAGTTGGAAACCACCAGCCGCTCTGAGGGAGAAAGATGGGACTTTCTACTCCCGTAAACAGCTGTCATCTCAGAAACCCACAGGGGCAGTTCCACCCTATCCTAGAGGGGCACTATGAGTCGGCGTTGACTCGATGGCAGTGAACTTGGTGCTGGGTTAGGCATCAAGTGCTATTTTAGTTGATAATAAACGTCCTGCCTAATTCTGGAGATGATTGTGAGCCAAACCACAACATGTGTGCCAGCAGGTAAATTTGCATAAATGCACAAGGCAGAGTGGCTGGGCAGGATATGAGGTGTGCTTGGAGATCTGGACTTTCTTCTTGGGGTGTTTCCTGACTCCGGCAATTCGGCTAACCTGGGCCATGCGACTCGGCCCTACTTCCTGGTGCGCGAAATGAAACTTAACTCGCTGCCTTCAAGTCAATTCTGATGCAAGACAACCCTACACGCGGCGTAGAACTGGCCCTGTGGGTTTCTGAGACTGTAACACTCTGTGGGAGTGGAAAGCCTTTCTCCTGAAAATGCTCTTCTAAAAATAAGGCAATATGAGGGGGCTTCTAAAACTTTGTGGGAAATAATGATTCAAAAGATAAAGGAATGTTCCCAGGAACCTCTTGGAGCCCCGCATAGACACTTTTCCTTAGAAGTCTTGCTTATTAGGATTTAGATGTCCCCCACCCCCACCCCACTTAGCATGCATCTGAAGTTGGTATCACAGATAAGATAATATCGTTGAGAAATGGTGGCTCCCACTGCGGGGGGAAAAAAACCCCTATTTAAGCAGGCAATTGGGATAGAAAATATTCCTATTGGGATGGTGTTCTTAAATTTAGAATTAATTATTTAATCTGAGGCTTATATTTCTGTGGGAGTTTTTTTAATCATGCCTGCCATATGCAATTTATTTAAGAAAACACACTAATTAAAATATCAGGAAGAAATCACAAGCATGCTTAGAAGCAGGCACGGCGTTCCCTTTGGCACATTTGTTTGTAACAAATGTTTATGCTTCATCTCCTCTAGGTTTGCACACTGCGGTTGTCCCTTTGCACTGATGCTGTGGGTTGTAACCACACCCTAGGCAGAGTCGCTGGCCTCCGAAGGCCCTCAATGTGCCATGTGCCCAGGTTGATGAGCCTAAGTGGGCTGTGTTCTTACTGATGCCCAGAGTGACCGGCAAGTATGCAACTCAGACCTGGGGTTCCTGCCCTCCCTCCCCGAAGAGCGCTCTCTCTCTCTCTCTCTTTCTCTCTCTCTCTCTCTCTCTCTCTCCCCCACCACCCCCCCTCTCTCACCAAACACACACACAGTCCCATGACTCTTACTTTGCTGACAGGCAGAGAGAATCGCCACGGCGGCCAGCAGGATGGAATTCTCCATCTTTCACAGGAGGTTCCGGGTTTGCTCAGCTATTTGCAGAAAGCAAGAGGCAGAGAAAGACAAGAAGCACACATCTGACTCTACGATGATTCAAGCAGCCAAGCGACGTTTGCTTAGAAACCAAGATCCGGAAAGCAGGAAGACTGGGATGCCAATCACAGGTCTTTATCACAGGAGTGGCTTCCAGAGTTTTATTTTCCAGGGATTGGCTGCTAACCATGAGATCAGCCACTCCCAGAGAGAAAGATGAGGCTTTTTGCTCCCTTAGTTTCACATTCTCAGAAACGCATTGGGTCCCTATAAATCGAAATTGACTCGGTGGTAGGAGGTTTTCTGAGCTTGATCAGCAAGTTTACAATTTCTCCTCCTCCAACAACCTCCAGATCCATCTGTTGCCAGCCAGTCTCCACCACCCTACTTCCCCGCAGCGTTGTCAAGCCTTTCTGCCATCCATTGTGGAAGAATGGAGCGACTCAGTGGGCTGCTGTCCAGTCAGTGTCAGAAATCCACAGGGGCTGTTCTACTCCCTCCTAGGAATAGGAATGGGCTTGGTGAGAATGAGCTTGGTTTGGGTTGTGTTGAGATATAAATACTAATTTATGCGGATGCTAATTTAATTCATCCAGTAAAGACAGACAGAGGATTTGAGCCCAGGCCCAGCAGATCCCTAAGCCCAGCCTCCCGCTGTCATCATCCTGCTGACTATGTTTCTGGTTTTAATGAAAGGAACTAGAACACATACTCTAAAAAAGCAGAGCTTCCTCAGCTACTGGTGATTTACGTCTCACCACCAGTAGGATATTGCAGTTCCTGAATGGTGCAAATCGTGAACACATTGGCTGTGAACCCAAAGGTTGGAGGTTTGAGTTCGCCCCAATGTGCCTCAGAAGAAAGGCCTGGTGACCTACATCCGCAAATTAATCTGTCCTGAAACCCTACACAGACAGGGTCACCTTGACGCACCGTCAACTCAACAGCACCCGGTTTGTTAGGACACTAGGGACCAGAGGTCACAGGAAGCTCACCACCTCTCCACAGTCAGAGCGATGCTCCACCCACCCCTCCCAGAAAAAACACCGGCTTCCCACCGCCCCTACTCCTCCAACCTCTGGACCAGGGGTCCACAAACTTTTTTAACAGGGGGCCAGTTCACTGTCCCTCAGACCCGTCGAAGGGTTGGGCTATAGTTAAATTAAAAAAAACTATGAACAAATTCCTATGCACACTGCACATATCTTATTTTGAAGTAAAAAAAACGGGGCAAAAACACCTGGCAAGTCAGATAAATGTCCTCGGTGGGCCGCATGTGGCCCGTGGGCCATAGTTTGACAATGCCTGCTCTGGACAGTCCACTCCTCACAGTTCCCTTCTCTCTGTCAGCCCAGTCAGTGGGCCCTTTAACAACTCAGCTTCCAAAACACAAGACTGGGCTTCCTTTTCTTGTGGGCCCCCTGTCTTCCCTCCCTCCTTCCATGCCAGGCTCAGAGGGAGGCCCCAGGGCTGCTGGAATGCCAGCTTGCCTCAGCTTCCTACTAGCCAGGGCCTGGGCTCCCGGCCAGACACTTACCATGATGGACTCTTCATCCAGCTTCTGACTCTCTCGGAGCCTCAGCTTTACCAAATGGCACTGGGAACACGTTTTCAGAGCTGAAGGGCAGTTTAAATGAAATAAGGCTTTTAACAAGAATCGAGTTAGTTAATGTTTATTAAGTGCTTAAAAAATATCACCCAACACATAGCGAGAGCTCTGCGCGTGTTAAATAAGTACATACAGTATCTGGAAGAGTACTTGTCGTATAAAGAAAGATATTTATCTTAGTTATCTATTGCTGCCGTAACAAAAAGTACCACAAGCGAGTGGCTTTAAAGAAGAATTTTATTTCTCAAATTCCTGGATGCTAAAAGCCTAAACCAAGGGCTCAGTTGTGTCTGTTCCTTCTGTGGGCTTCTCTCCTGGTTTCCGAAGAACGTTGGCAATGTGTGGCATTCCTTTCCAGTTACTTCTGTGGTCACATAGTGGAGACCTGATGGTAAAATGGATTATGGATTTGGGGTTGCTAACTACAAGGTCAGCAGTTTGAATCCACCAGTTGTTCCAAGTGAGAAAGATGAGGCTTTTCTGCTGCTGGAAAGATTTATAGTCTCAACAACCAAAATGTCTCAACAACCCATAAGATTGTTAGGAGTCAGAGTCAACTTGATGGTAAGAGATAGGGCAGATCTGTGTATCTTGTATCTCTGCGTTCACCACTACCCCTCTCCTTAATAAATCACCACTAAGAAGAGATTAGGTTTAGAACCCACTCTACTCTGGTAGGGCTTCATTAACATAACAAAAGAAATACATTTTTCTGTAAAAAGAAATAGAGGAAAGAACTAGGAGGCAAAATATATTTATAGAGGTATAAATATAGGCATGTACATACGTAAATATATTAATATATAATAATAGGGATATAGGTTTATGTACATATATTTAAATGTTAATTATTCCTCCAAGTACAATCACTGAAGACAAAATGGGTGCATAAGCAAATGTGGTGAAGAAAGCGGATGGTGCCCGACTATTAAAAGATATAGCATCTGGGGTTGTAAAGGCTTGAAGTGAAACAAGAGGCCATCCATCAAAGAAGCAACAAGCCCACATGGAAGAAGCACATAAGCCCGTGAAATCATGAGGTGTTGTTGAGACCAGATAACAGGCATCAGAAGACTCATAACAACCCCAAAACAAACAAACCACAAAAAAACATATCATTGAGAATGAGGGGGTGTTGGGTGGTGGAGCAGAGACCCAAAGCCCATCTGTAGACAATGGAACATCCCCCCACAGAGGGGTCACAGGGAAGGGATGAGTCAACCTGGACGCAATAAAGCAGCGATGAAACACAATATTCTTCAGTCTCCTTGAGGCTTCCTCAACCCCACTCTCATGACCTCAGTTCTGCTTCTCACTTCAGACTAGACAGGAGCATGTACACAGGTATAGATGAGAAAAACAAACTCACAATGCATGGAGACCAGGAACAGGAACGGGAATAGCTATACCAATAGGGTAGTGGGAAGGAGGGGGGTGGGAGGGAGAAAGGAGGAATAAATTGTAATGATCAACACATAACCACACACACCCCTCTAGCGGGAAGAACAGCAGAAAACATTGGAGAAGGGAGACTGCTGTTGGTGTGAGATATGAAAATAATAATAATTTATAATCTATCAAGAGGTCATGAGGGTGGGGAGAGTAGGGGAAAGAGGAGCTAGTACCAAGGGTTCAATAGATAGTAATTGTCTAGAAAAGAATGATGGCAACACATGTACAAATATGCCTGATACAATTGGTGTATAGATTGTAATAAGAGTTGTAAGAGCCCCCAATAAAATCATCTTTTAGTTAAAAAAAAAGTTAAGTATTAAGGTAGCAGATGGGCATTGGGTCTCTACTCAAGCACTCTCTCAATGCCAGAACACTTTGTTCTAATAGCCTGACATTCTGTGATGCTCACCTTCTCTACACGACTGCTGAAGTGAAAATGGGTGCATAAGCAAATGTGGTGAAGAAAGCTGAAGGTGCCCAGATATTAAAAGATATAGCATCTGGGGTCTTAAGGCTTGAAGTTAAACAAGTGGCCATCTAGGAGGAAAGGCAACAAAGCCCGCATGGAAGAAGCACACCCACCTGTGTGATCATGATGTGTCCATGGGCTCAGATATCAGGCATCAAAGACCCCAAACAAACAAATATATCGATGCAAATGATGGGAGTCTGGATGGAAATCCAAAGCCCATCTGTAGACAACTGGACATTCCCTCACAGAAGGGTCACAATGGAAGAACTATAGAGTGCAGCAGAGCACCAACGGAACACACAACATTCTTCTAGTTCGTTTTTATATATAATATCATCTTTAAAATTTTTTATTCAAAGGTCATTTTATTGAGGGCTCTTTCAAGTCTTATAACAATCCATACTTCAATTGTATCAAGCGTATTTGTAAATATGTTGCCATCATTCTTTTCTAGACATTCTAGACACTCTACCCACCCACCCTGTGACCCCTTGATAATGATAAATTACTACTATTTTCATATCTTACACCAACCACTGTCTCCCTTCACCCATGGTTTATGTTGTTTTTCCCCCTAGAGGGGATCGGTTCACCTTTTCTCCCATCCTCTCCCTACCTTCCCCCTACCCATCTGATATAGCCATTCCTGTTCCTGAATTCCATGTGTTGTGAGCTCTTAGCTCTTCTCTGTACCTGTGTACATGCTCTGGTCTAGCCCTAAGTGAGAACAGCACTGGGGTCATGATAGTGGGGGGTGAAGAAGCCTCAAGGAACCAGAGGAATATTGTGTGTTTCATCGGTGCTTTACTGTGCCCTGGTTGACTCGTCCTTTCCCTGTGCCCCTTCTGTGGGGATATGTCCCACTGTGTACAGATGGGCTTTGGGTCTCTGCTCGGACCCCATTCGTTCTCAGCAAATGTGGGCTTATTGCTTTTCTGCTAAATGGATGCTTGTTTAACTTCAAGCTTTTAAGACCCCAGACACTATGTCTTTTAATAGCCAGGCACCATCCACTTTCTTCACATTTGTTTATGCACTCGTTTTGTCTTCAGCAATTGTGCTAGGAGGGTGAGCATCACAGAATGCCAGTTTGTTAGAACAAAGTGTCTTGCATTGAGGGAAAATATGAGCAGAGGCCCAAAGTCCCTCCACAACCTCAGATTATTGCAGTAGAAATATATGTACAGAGGCGAATACCTCTGTGTTTATGAGTTTACAATGTACATACCTGTGCTTATACCTCTATCCATAGCTTTACTTCCTAGATGGTTCTTCTGTTTCCTTTTACTTTCCTCCTGCTCACCATAATGCTCACCCTACTTCTACCCCTTAGTAATTCCTCCCAGCTAGATTGCTGTTGCTCCAACACTCCCAAGATCTCTACGCCCTCCTTGTTTTTTATTTTAATTCCCTAGTTGTTCCCCTGTCTATGGCATTGTTCCCTTCCTCCACCTCCTTCTCCCCCAAACCCCCTCCAGGACTGTTGGTATCATTGCTTTCCCCTCGAGCTTGCATCCCATGCCTATCTTATATAAGTAGGCAAACCAACAATAACAGAGACTAAACAAAAAGAAAACAAAAGATTCGGGGGGGGGGGGGGAAACATACATAATTCCAGGTCTGTCCACTGACCTTTATGACTATCTCCCCACTGGTCCTGGGGAAATTTCAGGAGCTGGCTCTCCCAGCCTGAAGTCTATTTTGGGGACTCCTTCGGGACTTTGTGGCTTGGTTTTGCTCCCCTTGCGGATCTGTTATGTTCCCTTCTCGGTTTGCCAACACTGCGGGGGTTCAGACTGACTAACTCCCTGTCAGATGTCCCCAGTATTGTCCTCTGTCACAGTATGCTCCAGTAAGGGGACAACATGTCTTGAGCATTTGTCCGCCCTACAGTCTTCTTTGCACCTTAGCAGCTCTGTGCAGCAACATCATCCTCCGGGTTTGGTGTGCCAATATGGGGTCTGGACCATCTCTTTCTCTTTTTCCTTTCTGGTTTGCTTCTGGGTGGGTGTGGTATGCTAGCCCCTCTCCCCAATCTTTAGGTTTAGTGTTGTTCTGTGTTGCACAAACTTCTGGGGGGGGGGGGGTCAGCTTGGCTCTGCCTGGGGCCGGCCCTGTAGCCCAGCCTTTCATGCATTTCTCCATGTGTTCTTCTCCTACAGACCCCATGGTTTGGTGAGCCATGGTGAGGTCTGTATGCACACTCCCAATTCTATGGAGACATAACCAGTACTCTCCCCCTGGGATAGTGCCCTGCTCCTCGCCCCCCATGCCATCATCTCCCTGCCTCCTCCACTCCTGTTATCCCTTCCCCTTCCCCCTTTTCCCCTTCTTTGTGTTGGGATAACATGTACCTCCTTGAGTTTGGTCTGACCTATACCTCAACCCATTTATTGTAAGATAAGTGGCTTTTTTTCTATACCGACTGTGCTGATTATACTTACCTCACTGGACTCATGTTGTATTTGTCCTTTTGTGATGGGCTAACTTCACTTAGCATACTTTCCTCCAACTCTTCCCATGAAACAACATGTTTCGTGTGATCACCGGTGCTTTTTAGTGATGCACAGTACTCCATTGTGTGTATGTGGCAGAATTTACTAATCCACTGGTCTATCGATGGAAATTTAGGTTGTTTCCAGTTCTTTGTGGTTGTGAATTGCACTGCAATAAACATTGGAGTGCATACAATTGGTTGTGGTTTTTTTTTTTAACCTCTTCTGGGTATATGCCCAGTCGATGGTTAGCTGGGTCATAAGGCAGCTCAATTTCCATTTGCTTTAAATATCACCAGATCGCTTTCCACAGAGACTAGATGTGTAGACCACCAGCAATGGAGGAGAGTTCTTATCTTGCCACATCCCCTCCAACATTTGTTGTTCTCTGATTTTCTGATTTGGGTTAACCTCCAGGGTGTTAGATGGTATCTCATGGTTGTTTCAATTTGCATTTCTCTGATGGCTAATGATTAGGAGCATTTTCTCATGTCCTTATTGGCCATTCACGTCTCCTCCCTAGTGAAACTTCTTTTCAGGTCTTTTGCCCACTTGCTCAGGGGGTTAGCCATTTTCCTCTTTTTGCAGGCTAGTGGGGTATTGTAGATTTTAGTAATAAGCCCTTTGTTGTGTCATTGCTGAAAATCCTTGCCTAGTCTGTGGGCTCTCTTATTACCCTCTTGGTATACCCCACTTGTTGATTTTAAGTTCACCTGTGTGTGTACCCTTAGGTTTGTCCTGATTCCTTCCTTGATGGTCCTGATAGTTTGGGGGGTTACTTCAAGGTCTGTGAATCCACTTTGCGTTTGTTCTTATGCATGGAGTGAGGTAAACATTGTTTCATTTTTCTACAAATGAATATTCATTGTTTCCAAAACCACTTTGTTAAAGAGAGATCCACCTCCCATTTGATGCTATTTGGGCCCTTGTCCAAGATCAGTTGCCTATATGCTGATGGTTTTATTTCTGGGTTTTATATTCTTTTCCATTGTTCTAAGTATCTGTCATTATACCAGTACCATGCTGTTTTAACCACTGTGACTGTGTAGTAGGAGTTAAAGTCAGGTCAAATGAGTCCTCCAACTTTGTCCTTTTTTGTGAGTAATTCTCTGCTAATTCTGGGCTTCTTACCCCTCCATGTGAAATTGGTGGTTGTTAGTATTTCAGTTGAATAGCATTAAACTTATATAGCGCCTTGGGTAAGATTGACATCTTTACTATATTGAGTCTTCCAATCCACAAGCATGGGATGTTCTTCCATCTGTGGAAGTTGCTTTTGTTTTCCTGTAGTAAGGTCCTGTAGTTTTCCTTGTATAAGTCTTTTTTGTTGTTGTTAAATATAACCCTAGATATTTCCATTTTCCATTTTTTCCTGTATATCGTGAAGGGTACTGCCTTCTTGATCTCCTGTTCCATGGTCCTGTCTGAAGTATATAGCAAACCTATTGACTTCTGTTTGTTGAGCTTATATCCTGCCACTCTTCCATATTCCTCTATTGCTGTCAGTACTCCTAGCAATAGTTTTACCTCCTCGTCTCCCAGTTGGATACCTTTAATGGCCTTCTTCTGTCTTATGTTGTTAGTTAGGACCTCCAGTATAATGTTGAATAGAAGTGAGGACAAGGGGCATCCTTGTCTGGCCCCCTTTTTCAGTGGGACTGTTTTTGTCTTTTCTCCATTGATTATGATGTTGGCTGTTAGCTTTTCATAGATAGCTTGTATTAAGGAATGTTCCTTCCATTCCTATCTTCTTGAGAATCTTAGTTAGGAATGGGTGAGGGATGTTGCCAAATGCTTTTTCTGCATCTATAGATATTATCATGCTATTCTTATACTTTTTCTTATCAATGTGGTGTATAGTCTTGATGGATTTTCAGGTGTTAAACCATCCCTGCATCTCTGGGGTGAATCCCACCTGATCATGGTGGATGATATGTTTTATATACTTTTGTATTCTATTGACAGATATTTTGTTAAGGATTTTTGTATCTATGTTCATTAGCGATATTGATCTGTAGTTCTCTATTCCTCTGGAATCCTTGTTTGGGTATTAAAGTTACACTGACTTTGTAAAATGAGTTTAGGGGTTTGCCATCCTTTTCTACATTCTGGAATACTTTGTGGAGGATCGGTGTCAGCTCTTCCCTGAAAACTTGGTATAAATCTCCTGGGAAGCCATTTGGTCTGGGAGCTTTTTAAAATTGTTGATAGTTTTTTATAGCCATATCTATTTCTTCTTTGCTATGGGTCTGTTGAGGTTCTGGGCCTGTATCTGGGATGATTTGAGGAGGGATTATTTTTCCAAACATTTGTTCATGTCTTCCACATTGTTGAATTCATTAGAATACAAACTTTCATAGTACTTTGTGATTATCCTTTTTTAAATTAATCTTGTTGGGATCCATTGTGATTTCCCGTTTCTTCCCTTATCCTGGTTTTTGATGTTTACTCCTTCCTTTCCTAGATTAGGCTTGCCAGCGGTCTGTCAATTCTGTTGATCCTTTTAAAAAAACAGTTTTATGCTGTATGGATTGTTGCATTGTTCTCTTGTCTTCCCACTACTTTAACCCTGCACTGATTTTTATTATTTATTTTCTTTGGCTATTGGAGGGATTGTTCTGTGGACTCTGTTCTAGTTGCTGGAGGTTTTGTGATAGCACATAAATCATAAATCTCTCTTCCTTTTTCATATATGCGCTCATTGCTAACAAGTTACATCTGATAACTGCTTTTGCAGTATCCCATATGCTTTTGATATGTTGTATTCTCATTACTTTCTAGAAACTTCCTAAACACCTTTATAATCTTGGCCTTTATAATCTTGGCCAGGACCCATTCATGTCACAGAAGATCGATATTCATCCTCCAATTGTTTGCCCTGTTTTTCTGGTCATCCTTTTATTGATCTCCAGCATTATGGCGTGGTGATCTGAGAAGGAGATCTGAATAATCTCTATGTATTTGAATTCACTGAGGCTCAATTTGTGCCCAGCATGTGGTCTATTTTCAAAAACGAGCCATGAGCACGTGAAAAGAATGTGAATTTTTTTAAACATTTGAATGGAAAGCTCTATATACTGCATGTATTTGAGTATAACTGACCCGAATATCAACCAAGGCACCTAATTTTACCAAAAACTGCATTAAAAAAACTCGGCTGATACATGAGTATATAGGTATGTCTATCAGGTCCATTGCCTAATTGTAGTATTTAGCTCTGTAGCTTCCTTGATGAACTAATATCCCAGTGATCTATTATTCCATGATAGTGTATTAAAGTCACCCAATGTGATTGTTGAATCTGTGATTTCTCTTTTCATCTTTTGAAGTATGCTTGATGAATTTCGTAGGTCTCTCATTAGGTGTATATACAATTATTATGCTCACTGGTTCCTGATTTACTGAACTTTTGAGCATTATATAGTGCCCCTCCTTATCTCTTGTTATGGTTTGCACCTTCAGGTCAATTTTGTTGGAGATTAGGATTGCAACTCCTGCTTTTATTTAAGTTGCCATTTGCCTGGTATATTTTATGCCAGCCTTTTATTCTTAGTCTATTTTTGTCTGCAAGCTTAAGATGTGTCTCTTGCAGGCAACAGATTAGTGGTGATATTTTCTGAGCCAGTCTGCTAGCCTTTGTCTTTTAATGTATGAATTGAGACTATTGACATTCAGAGTTATTATCACCCTCTGGATTCATTGCTGTCATCTCGTGCCTTTTGTGTTGGGTGTTTTCCTATTTCCCTTCATATCAGTGTGCTGTGTTTGTGTGTGAGACTTCATTCTTGCCTTCGTTTCCCTCTGAGGTCATGTTATATTGGTAGTTATTATCAGCGTGTTGGCTTTTGGGTAGAACTGGTCTGTATGGTGGTCTCCTGTTTGTTTATGGATGTTGGTCTTCTGACCATAGTGAGTTGGCAAGGATCTGCCACAGGGTTGAGTGTCTTATGATGTATTCTTTAAGTTTTCCCTTGTCTTGGAAGACTCTTACCTTGCCTTCTATCTTAACAGGTACTTTAGAAGGTTAGAGGATTCTTGGGCAGGCATTGCTTTCTTTCAGCTTTTGGAAGATGTTACTCCACTCTCTCCTCCTCTTCATGGTTCTGCTGATAGGTCTGAGCATATTCTTACCTGAGCGCCATTTTTTTGTGGTCACATTTTTTCTTTTGCTGCTCTTAAAATTTTTTCTTTTCTCTCATATTAGATAATTTAACTATTATATGCCTTGATAAGTTTTTCCTGAGGTTTAGTCTAATTGATGTCCTCTCTGCTTCCTGTATGAGTGTCTGATTCTTATTCATTGAGGTGGGGAAGTTTGCTTCCAGAAATTTCCTCACTAATATAGCCATTGACTTCATTGTGTCTTGTTCTGGTAGACCAATTACAGTTCATACTCGTGTACAAGCCAAGTTTTTCAGCACATTTTTAAATACAGTTTTTGTGGTACAATTAGGTGTCTCATCTGATATTCAGGTCCACTTATACTAGAGTATATACGGTATTTGAATGTTGTTCCTATTCATAGCATCTGTCATTGATGTCAGGTTTTCTTCCACCTCATTGATTATCTTGTTTGACTGTCTTTCCTATTGGTTGAAGTCTGCCTGATTGTCTTTGAGATCACTGGTATGATTCTCTGCCTCCTCTAATCTGTTTTTGAGATCTGTGATTTGGTGTTTAGCTTCTGTTATCACATCCATTAGCTCCTCTGTATTTCCCTTTGGTGCATGGACTTCATCCCCTCTATGGTGGACTTCATCTTCTCTAACATTATGTCCTTACACTGTGTTGTTTCCCTCATCTCCTGTCTTACACCAAGCAGCCTTCTAAAGATTTCTTTTTGTGGCCGATCCACATCTGATTTTTCTATGAGTGTTGTTAGCTCCACTATTGGTTTTTTCGTTTTTGTTTCCTTGTTAAAGGTGTTGCGATATATTGCTGATTCATGTCTTTTTGGAATGACTTGGTGCCATGTTTCTGGGAGACCAAAGGACCCTGAGCCCTTTCTCTGTGTGGTTGATAAGGGTTGTTTTGAGGGCTGCCTGTGGCTTACAATAGTAGTGGATCAGACTGCTATGTAGGCAGGGTGCCATGGCACTCAGTGGTCGATGATGGTGGGGGCCTCAGAGACTGGGCTAGGCTGGTGACTGTATGTATGCCCCTGGGCCAAGTTGGGACAGGCTTATTGCTTGGCCATAGATCTGGTTTTGGCTGTCAGGCCATGATTTGAAGCCTTTTTATAAAAAGGCACCAAATAGAAAACAATGGTGGGGGAGGCCTTGTTGCCATGGGAGGGGGTGCCAAGTGAGGTGGGATCTGCCCCACTGCTGCTGGTGCAGGTGCCGGGGAAGGCCTCCCTGCTGTGGGTGGAGGTGCTGGGCAGATGCAGGGTGAGGGGCCCTGTTAATGAGGGAGGAAGTGCTGAGTGACAGTAGGGCAGGTCCCACTGACACAGGGTGGGAGTGCCAGGCACCAGTGGGGTAGCTGTTACTGTTGCAGGGAGGGCATGCTATGTGGGTGTGGGATAGGCCATTGCTACTACCGCTGCTGGTGGGAGGAGAGGAGCCACTGGTACTTCAGGGTGTGGGTGGGTGTCAGGCAATGGTGGGGAGAGCTGCCATGGCCACAGGTCATTAAACTTACTACAGGCAACCTGCAAACAGGGTTTGGCCACAGCTTCTGGAGCCACAAGTGGGTGGTGGGAGGGACCTGAGCTCAGAGGTGGGACCTGCCACCACATGGGGAGAAGGGAGCCTCAGAAGGAGGCAGTACCTCATGGTGGAGAATGCCTCAGGTGGACTGTCACTCATTTTTTTAACTTGAATAGTGTTTTTAATTAAGTACTTAAAAGACTAAGAGAAGTCAGCTGCTCTCTCTGGACCACCCTCAGAGCCTCTTTTATAAACTTGCTGGGACCAAAGCTGAAACGGACATAAGAGCACTGAGTTCAGAGACCGAGGCTGTTCAGAGGACTTTGATTTGAGACTTTGCCAGGCCTGATGTTCCTGGAAGCATCTTGGGCTACACGTTGGGCTCTTAAGGTCAGTGGTTCAAACCCATTAACTACTCCAAGGGAGAAAGATGAGGCTGTTGGCTCCCCAAAAGATCCACAACCTCGTAAATCCTATGTCGTGTTTCTGTGAGCTGACAGTGGGTTTGGTTTGGTTTTGAGATGCTGTCCATGGTTTTAAATAACCTCAATTTGATCAAACAATGATTCTATCTTATTCCTGCTTTTCAGACGAAGAAACTGTGGCTCACACTTGGTGGAGTTGGAGTCTATGATGGTTGGGTTTCATGTCAACTTGGATAGAGTCACTACGAGACAAAATTAACTCGATGGCAGTGTTTGATTTGGGGCAGGGGGACTTGGGTGGGCCAGGATTCTTCCATATGATATATCTCAGTGTTTAGTGAACTCTATGATGGGCTCGTGTGTGAAGCAGTCAAGCAGTTGTGGAAGAATAGAGGGGACTACCAGCTCCTTAACCCTGTCACAGTCTTGATACACCTAAGGGAGGTATCATTTGGGGGTGGGGCCCACTCAGTATAAATTGACAGTGTGGGAAAGCTAGCTTGCTTCTACTAATGGATCTGGATGCAGCATCTGGTTCGTTGCCTCCTGTTAGGTCACCTTCAGATCCCAGAAGTCATTAGTGTACTGCTGTCCTTGGCTTCATTCAGCTCTGTATCCACCAGGCTGTGGCCTTCCTGCTTTGTTTTTCTGCTTCCTGTTTGTCAGTCCCTGCAGCTACAGGAGTCAGGAGAAGCCTTCAGCTTATAGTTGACTCACAGACCTGAACTGGACTGGGCTTACCCACTTCCTCAATGGTGTGAGCCACACATCTATGGATTTGCCTCTCTACAGAATCAGCCTACATAGCGTCCAGCCCAAGTGTGCTGATCCTTTTTCTTAACGTTGGCTACACACTACTCTTCCCCAGCACCATAATTCTAATTGTCTCTATCCTAGGTACATCCTGAGCACTGGGACTCTAAAAACTCCCCACTGATTCTAAACACTGTGGAGGTGAAGAACCTTATCTTAGCCAGTATTTTTCAGTAGAGTCCTTATCCTTATGGCCTGAACTGACATAAATACACCTAATATCTAGGCCTCATCCTAGATCCATTGCTGAGCATCTATCTACAACACCCAAGCTAAACAATTACAGTCTCATAAAAATCTCCCAGCCATCCTATGTGATTGTAAATTATTCCCATTTTAAACATAAGGAAACTGAGGCCCAGAAAGCTTCAATAGGTTGCCTCATCCCTTCATCTCACTGCCTCCCAAGAGATCTGGATGAAAGGTTCGGGGTACCAAGCTGAGCAGTGGTACCATGGAGGAAAAGGGCAGGGTATTGAAGGGCCAACAATTCTGACTCTAAGTAGCTGTCAAGAAATCAAAAGACATGCTGCGTTAGGTAAATCTGCTGCACAAGATGTTGTAAGAGTGTTGAAGAGCAAGGATGTCACTTTGAAAGCTAAGGTGTGCCTGACCCAAGCACAGTATTTCCCACTGCCTCATACACATGTGAAAGTTGGACATGGAATAAGGAAGACCAAAGAGTAATGGATGCATTTGAATTGAGGTGCTGGAGAAGAATATTGAACGTACCATGGACTGTCAACAGGACAAACGAATCTGTCTTGGACAAAGTACGGACAGGGTGCTCCTACAAGGCATGGATGGCAAGACTTATCTTACATACTTTGAATATGTTGTCAGGAGAGACCAGTCCCTGGAGAAGACCATCATGCTTGATCAAGTGGAAGGGCAGTGAAAAAGAGGAAGGCCCTCAATGAGATGGATTGACACAGTGACTGCCACATGGGCTTGGAACGACTGTTGGGATGGTCTAGGGCAGGGCAATGCTTCATTCTGTTGTGCATAGGGTTGCTATGGGTTGAAACCAATTCGATAGCACCTAAATGCAACAACAACAAATCTATTTGGGAGCAGAAAACCTGTAGATTCTTCCTCTCACAGAATGGCTGGTGGATTTGAACTCCTGACATTTCAGTTAGTAGTACAACACATAGCCTACTATGCTACCAGGGCTCCAGCAGCATTAGAAGGAAGGAGGGATGTCATGCATAGCTCATAAGGATGGAAAGCTGTGGAGAGGTTTTCATTTGAGGGGCTCAGTGGGAGCTCAGTGGAGAGGGATAGGATGTCAGCCAATGACGGGAAATTTCAGGCTGAAGTAAGAAGGGCAGAGGCCTTCCAAGACCCCAGCACCCATGAGTCAGTCTGGGGCCCAAGCACATCTAATTACTTGTCAGCCCTACCTGTGCTTCCCAGCTAACTGGCTTTGACGTGCCTCTAGACCAGTAGTTGTCACAATAGAAACAAGATTATGTAGACAATAGACATCAACACTCAGGTCACACACCCCAGAGAGTACCAGTTAATTTAACCAACACTAGGATGGGCCAGCTCCTGCCTCAGAGGACATACTCAGATCTCCACGCATCAGAGGAGGAGCGCTTACTTCCTCTGACCCCACAGCATAACATTTCTCTTCCGTTTTTCCCCGGGGCTCCCATGTTATTTTGTCCTTTGTGCACTGCCCTAGTTCCTTCATTAAGCACCTTACGGAGTCTGTGCAGGAATCTGCCCAAGGAAGCTGCAGAATGATTGGGTGACTTCAAAAACGGGGCTACTGTGGTTTCTCTTGATGTCTCTCAGGGGCTTGTTAAGGTAAAGGGAAAAGGGCAAGCTACCCTTCCCGCACCCCCCGATGAGAAAATACAAAAGGTTGACAGATTGAAAATCAGTAGACAGTTAAAAGCAGCTCTGAATTGCTGGACAAGGTGGTGTTAAACCTGAGTCTGAACTGACACTCTGACCAACAGCAATTACAACGCGCACGAGCCTGTCATCGTGTGGCTCTCCAAGACACCCATCTGAACACCTCCTAGGCCAAGTCAAGTCTTGCCAAAAAGAAATGAAACAAAGAGAAAAAATGGAAATTAAACACACACACACACAGCAGCTCCCACTGGAAATGCTGGTGCACCAGCAGCGGACGTTAAGGCATTGGTCTATTCTGTTCTCCCATCTTAATAAGAAGATCAAGGACTACAACCTTCAGGATCACAACTCAATGTAAAGATCAAAATCCTCACAGTTGGACCAATAGGTAACATCATAGTAAATGGAGAAAGATGGAAGTCGTCAAGAATTTTGTCTTGCTTTCACCCCCTATCAATGTTCCTGGAAGCAGCAGTTAAGAGGTCAAAGGACACATTGCATTGGGTAAATCTGCTACACCAAACCTCCGATGGTAAGGGACTGAAAAGCAAAGATGTTACTTTGGGGACTGAGTGTGCCTGACCGAGGCCATGGTATTTTAAGTTGGCTCACATTCATGTGAAAGTTGGACATGGAATAAGGAAGACTGAAGAAGAATGGATGCATTTGAATGATGGTGCTGGAGAAGAATATTGAAAGCATCACAGACTGCTTCAAGGACAAACAGACCTGCCTTGGAAGAAGTACAGCTAGAATGCTCCTTGGAGGCAAGGATCGCGAGACTTCGTCTCATGTACTTGGGACGTGTTATCAGGAGAAGGACATCTGGCTGGGTAAAGTAGAGGGACAGTGGGAAGAAGAGAGACTTTGACGGTATGAATTGATACAGTGACCGCAACAATGGGTTCAAACGTAAGAGCGTTTGAGGACGGCAGGCGCAGGACAGAGCAGTGTTCCTTCTGCCCTGCATATTGTTGCTATGAATCGGAACTGACGGAGTCAGAAGCTACTCGAGAGCACTTCCCACCTCCAACAGCAAACCTCAGCAACATGGTAACTGGCTGTTTACCATTGAGTTAATTGACTAGACAGTTACCCTAAGTGATTTTCAAGGTCTGATATGGGGGAAAGAAGATTGCCAGCCTTTCCTTCCAGGCACTTCTGGGTGGACTCAAATCTTCGACCATCCAGTTAGTAGCAGAATTTATAATCATTTGCATTACCCAGGGATTATACCAAGATGGTAAAGGGCTTTGGAGATTGAATGGCTAGTTATTCTCATGTTCTTTCTTTTATTTATCCCTTATGTGTGTTTTATATTTTTAACTTTATATAATATATAATAAGCAAATTGAGTGAAGGCTGGCAGAACTTTTCACCCACCTACTCATACACATTTTATTTCATATTGATGCAGTCCCCACAATGTGACATCACATATCCACTACACATCTTAACGTTGCCTTTGGGAAAAGGCTGCTTTATCATTCAAGTGGTTGAGTAGTCTGAGGTGACTGAACCTCACTAGTATTAGTGTTCCTCATACACAGCTGTCTGGTGTTTGACTGAGAACTGAGCCATGGAGTAAAGTTCATTTGCAGACCTGCAGAGTGACTAAAAACCATCGTTTGGGGGATTCCACCTGTCTCTTTTGGACTAGTAAGTCTGGCCTATTCTATGATTTTGAGTTTCGTTCCAAATATTTCTCTCACGCTCTACAAGATCTTGTAATGTGGGTCCCTTCAGAGCAGTTAGTTGGTAGTGGTAGCCGGGCACCTTCTACTCCTTCCAGTCTCAGCATCATGGAGACTGATGGTCCATTAGTCAGTCCGTTACACTAATTGCTTCCACGTGTCTTCAATTTTCATCGCTCTTCCTTCTTCCTGACAGAGGGGGACCAATAATTGCACCTTAGAAGACCACTCACAGCTTCACTGCGCCCGTCACTGACGACTAGCCCAAGAAGAATTTAGAGACTGTCTCTGCGGACTATGGGTAAGCTGTGCTTGATTCTCACCTTTGTTTCTGGGACTTTGTCAGCACTTTCTGTCACTGGCTTCCTTTCTAGTGGCCCTTAACTAAACTTAGCTGGGGTGGAAATTCCAGACAAAACCGCTTCCAAATTGTGCAGGGTAAGAAGGCATCCATGCCCCCTCCCCACCACCTAAAGTCTGCCTCTGCCTTGGTGAACTCATTCTCCATTACTCCTCTCAGGGAAGCCACAGACTGCCCCCTCCAGTCTCTTCCCGCACTGGCAGTCAGAGGGTTCAGCAGTCACTGTTGACAGTGGGAGCTGTGCCTTCCAGGCTGTCCTTTCTGTTAGGGAATTTCATATTTCATCTAACCACTAGGGGGAGTACCAAAACCTCCCAGGTTTACCAAACCTCCGGGGATTTCACATCACGGAAAAGGAGGTAGTTGTCAAGTAAAATAATCCTTGAGTTCTCCATTCCAAATCCCTCTCCCAGGCTTAAAATCATCCCAGACAATGTATGCCGGCAAATGTGTAGCACATCAGTGAACAAACACTTCTCGTCGAAATCATTTCCAGATGAAGCCCTCTAAAAATCTAAGCTTCCAGAGATCAACAAATGGATCCTTCCAGCTACAGCCGCGTGACACACAGGTGCCCATCCAATTGCTCAAAACCCACACCTGTGTGTATGCAAACACTCTCAAGATGTCCTCCCTGGATCTGACTCCCTCCAAGCTACACCCAAGCCAAACGGTCTCTGCCCTGAGAGACACACATCCGCTGCAAAGAGATCTAAAAAAGACACTTCCAACTTGGCCTCCCTTCTCGGAAAGGTGCGGAAGTAATAAGGAGTGTCAGGTAGAAACGGTGAAGGCAGTCCCATTCGGTGGCCTCTGTACCCAGGGCCATGAACAGTGAAACAATGCAGATATGGAGTGTGTGTGTGTTATGCTTGTGTTTGTATTTATTCTTATGTTTGTGTTCATATTTCTGTAAACAATTAGAGGTAAGAGATAAATATTTGAGGGTTTTTATTTAATCCTTCAGTTGGTTGATCATAGGTAGGAAGGAAAGAAGAAAGGAGGGAGGGAGGGAGGGGAGAAGAGAGAGAGGGAGGAAGTATGCACACATGAGAGAGGGAGGGAGAAGGAAGGAAGGGAGGAGGGAGGAAGGGAAGGGAGCAAGGGGAAAGGAAGAGGGGACGGAAGGAAGGATCCTCTACACGGTAAACCCAAACCTCACTGCCATGAAGTTGATTCTAACCCACAGTGACCCCAGAAGACAAAACTGAACCCCTCCTCTGTGGGATTCTGAGGCTGTACATTTTTACAGGAGCTGAGAACTTCATTGTTCTCCTGAGGAGCAGCAGGTGGTTTCGAACTGCTGACCTTGAAATTAGCAGGCCATTGTGTAACCCACAACCCGACAGTTTGTGGGAATTCTTTGGGAAAATGCAGGCCAGGAAGTTGAACAGAGCCTGGAGAAAGTGGCAGGACAGAGCAGAGAGTTTGGCAGGTAAACAGCAGAGAATGGGACACTATCCACACGGAGTGGAGGATCCGACTTTGTTGTCGATCTTGCTAGGTGCCGTCGAGTCAGTTCTGACGCACAGTAGCTCTACGCACGACAGAGCAAAGCCCTGCCCGGGCCCGGGCCATCCGCACAATTGACCTATTCCTGAGCCCTTGGTTGCAGCCACTGCATCAACGCATATTGTTGAGGGCCTTCCTCTTCTTTGCTGCCTCCACTTTACCAACCATGGCATCCTTTGTAGAAACTGCAAAAAATCCAGAGCAAGAAAATAGAGGAGTCCTGTGTCTTCTTAATAGATACTGGTGGTGTCTATTGACTTGTTTGTGTATTTATTGTCAAATGCTCTGCACACCTACCCTATGCCAAGCTCTCCCAGGCCCAGGGATAAAAGATACGCAGAACCTCTGATCTGGAGTCATTTAACGGGGTGTGAGGAAGACGGAGACTCTGGTAGCGTAGTGGTTACAAATTGTGGTTACACAGTGAGAGAGAAAGACAAGCCTTTCCACTTCTATAAAGAGTTAAAGCAGTGGCTCTCAGCCTCCCTTATGCCGACCCTTTAACGCAGCTTCTCTTGTGGTGGTGCCCCAACCATAAATTATTTTCATTGCTACTTCATTGCTGTAATTCTGCTAATGTTATGAATCAGGCGACCCCTGTTAAAGGGTATGTAATTTTAACTGTAATTCTGCTACTGTTATGAATCAGGCGACCCCTGGTAAAGGGTCATTTGACCCCTAAAGGGGTGGTGACCCACAGGTTGAGAACCACTGAGCTTAAGTCTCACAACCCCACTTGGGCAGTTCTGTCCTTTAGGGTCTCTAGGAATTAGAATCAACCCAATTGCAATGTGTTTGCTCTAGTTTGTTTGTTTGTTTTTTGGTTTGGAAACAAAGACAACACTGACAAGCAGCCACCACTCTCATTAGCTCTTCCCACTAGGATTGGTGACCGTCTTACCTGAGGACTGGCAACAAAAGGTTAGTCAGGTGGACGGTAGGAAGAGAAGGGAGTGAGTGGAGGCAGAAGGAATGTTCCAGGCAAAGCAACAGTTGCCAAAGGACCTGAAGAGAGAAAGAATGGAGCGTGACCAAAGAATCCAGGAAGACTCCAGTACAGCTGCCATGTAGAGACCGGTGAGAGGGCAGACCTGCTTTGTCCTTGGCCAGTCCCAGGCGACACAGGTCTTTGTCAAGTATATTTACTTCATGCTGTGGTTCAAACACACCAGCTGCTTGTCAGGACAGAGATGAGGCTGTCTGCTCCCACAAAGATTCACAGCCTCAGAACCCATATTTAGGATCACTGAGAGTCAGAGTCCACTTAATAGCAACAGCTGGGTTATACCAGAAGTTCTCAATGGGGGACAGTTTTGCTCCCAGGGGTCCTTTGGTAATGTTTGGAGATGGTTTTGGTCCTCACGAGTAGGGAAGGGGAGTGAGCTAGTAGGATCTAGTCGATATAGACCAGGGATGCTGCTGGACTTCTTACAATGCACTAAACAGCACACACACACGAACGCACACAATAAAGAATAGCATCCTGCCCAAAATGTCCAGAATGCCAAAGTTGAGACACCCTGCTTTGTCATAAGGAGGAAACTTTTAACGTTTTTGAATTGGAAAATTTTGTAGGAGAAAAACTTATTTCAAAAAAGACCATTCTGGCTTTGATGTGGAATGTGGATCACCAAAAAAAAAAAAAAGTGAAGGATTGATTGGGAAAATAGATTGTTGTCTGAACAAGAAGAGACGGTTCGCTTGAACTAAGCTGAAGAAAAATGACTGGAGGTGAGAGAGAGTTAGGAGAACAAATCAGTAGTGTGGTAGTTACATAGTCTCGTGTCAACGTGATAAATAGAACGAAGGGGTGGAGTCTGGCCTGTCAGTCGGGTCACAATCTGATGGTACCTCCTTGTGGGCATGGCCTTCTCATAAGGAGGGTCCTGGGAACCTTCTCTCTCTGTCTCTGTCTCTCTCCTTCACCTTCCTGTTGTCAAGTCACTCGGAGAGCTGCCAGAGACACCGCCATTGGATCCACACAACCCTGCACTCACCGCCCTGTGATCTCCCTGCATTCTGCATCATTGCGTGTGGCTGCGTGAGTCTGAAGAGGGACTTAGGGTCTAGCATCAGACTTATGGGCTTGATTTGGACAGGGCTGGGATGTTTTACTGATACATAATTACTTCTTAATATAAAAGCTCTCTCTTATACATACATGAGTGTCTCTGGATTGTGTCTCTAGTTAACCCAGCCTAACACATTATGGTGCCTTGAGCAGCCAATAGAGGTACTAGAGAAACTGATCATGAAGATGGAGAGTGGACGCTGATCTGACCTCTGCCTCAGGGTAGCTTCTCTTCTTTGGCTAGCCAGAGGCCAGAGGTCAGAGAAGGTCACACACAGGAAGTTAAAAGCTCTTTTCTTTGATTGTGAAAAAATCCATGGGAACAAGTGACGAAGTTGAGGGGTTATTGGGTGGGTGGGTGGGGGGGGCAGGTCTTCACCCAGGCCCTGAGAGGCAAGGCTTGAAGGCTGCCATCCCAGGACAGCACAGCTCACCCTTACGACTCATCCCAGGTTCTCGGCCTTGGCATTATCGACCCCGTGGGTAGGATATGAATTCTGTGTCTTGAGAGGGAGCAGGAGAGGCAGTTCTGTGCACTGTAAATGATTGGCAGCCTCTCTGACTTCTACTCAGTGGATGCTTGACAGTGATGAGTGACCTGCTTCACAGTGAGCCACGAGGAGACACAGCTGGCTACCGAGCCCACCCCGCTGCACGGGATAGGTGTGGGCAGATGGTACGGAGAAGGAAGACCTCACAACTGCGACTCGCTGCCATCGCGTCGGTGCCCATTCATAGTGACACCACAGGGCAGGGTCTAACTGCCCTGTGACTTTTTTAGTAGAAAGCTCCGCCTTCTCCCTCGGAGCAGCTGGTGGTTTTGAACTGCTGGCCTTTGGGATAGCAGCCCAAGTGTAACTGCTGCGTCCCTCATGGCTCCCCCAACAGCCCATGGAGGGAGGGAAAGGAGAGGATTTCTCTCCTACCCCATTGCCTTGGGGTTCAAGTTTTCCGCCTTTGAACCCTATCTGCAGATCCCGTGGCATTTGTCTCATCGTGTGATGGGGACTGTGTGCCCTCGTGGAGCTGAACTGGCTTTGCTGGACTGGTCACTCACTGGTAACCATGAGGATGCAGCGGACGTGGGGGGTGTGGTTTGCAAAACAGTCCTGAAAGGCGGCGTGGATGCCGCTTGTGCTTGGAGCCTTTGGCTCCAAGAATCACATATGCTAACCCCCAGCCCAGGCCAGGCGGCCACAGTCCGAGCTACAGTTGGCAGGCCATGGAAACCTCAGCCAGCTGCCAACAGTGCCCCAGACCTGGGAGTAAGATGTTTCCTGAGGATTCCAGCCTCAGCTGTCAAAGAGCCTTTGCCAGCTGAGGGCTGAGGCCCCGTGGAGCAGAGAAAGGCCCACAGCCCACACGAGCGCAGTGTTTGATTCAATAGTGGTTTTAGGCCACTGGGCTGTGTGGTGATTTGTCCTACCTTGACAGTCACATATAACTCATGAGAAGTCAGCTTCTTAGTCTCAGAGTGAGGCTCACGGGCCCTTTGGTGGAAACTCATGTCCTCAGGGTTGTAGTGACAGGAGACAGGGATGCCAGGCATGTGGCTAGGGGTCCTCACGTGACAGAACCGCAGAGGTCCCCACAGCGAGCCCACATGCCACCGTGGCACTGTGGTGGAATCCATGGCTGAGCAGACAGATGGGGCCCAGAAAGTGGGCATGGTGAGCTAGATGTTTAAGGTAAGGGGGGGGTGAGGAAGGGAACAGGAGGAGTTGAAGAGCCTCAGGTTTGGGGTTTCTAACTTGAGCCGCTGAGTAGATCAGGCATGACAGGATTGACTGTGTCAAAATTAGACAAAAGGGGAAGAGTCGGTTTAAAGGGTAAATCAGTGGAATGTAGCCAGAAGAGGCAGACCATGGTCGTCAGAGGTGGTCAAGGACAGTCCTCTTAAAACTGCAGGGCCCATGAGAGGGCATGTGTTAGGCCAGGTGACCAGAGAAACCAATCCAGAGACCCTCATCTATGTGTAAGACAGAGCTTTATATCAAGACATAATTATAAATCAAGAAACATCCCAGCACAGTCCAACTCCAGTCCATAATCCCTCTTCAGACTCACACAGCACATGTAATGATGCAGAATGCAGGAAGATCACAGGTTGATGGGCGCCAAGGCCTGTGGGTCCCATGGTGGTGGCCGTATCTCCCGAGCTCTGACAGGAACCAGGGTCAGCCAGGAGGAAGGTGAAGGCAGAGATGGAGAGGGAAGTTCCCAGGACCCTTCTTATGAGAAGAAGACCACACCCACAAGGAGACACCCTCAGGCTGTGACCTAATGGACAAACTAAACTCTACCGCTGCCCTTTTATAGATCTTCAAGTTGACATGAAATTATTTAACTACCACAGGATGTGATGTATGTCACTGGTGATTCTTTGCTGTCTGATGAGCACTGTCCCAGTGCGAGGCTGTGGTCTGCATCCAACTGGTTCATGTGTGATCATCTTCTATGCTAAAGAAGACAGGAAAGGGTGTGGTGTCTGTGTCCATGAGCCCTACACCTCAAAGCTGTTAGGCTGGAGTTACTGGATTTGTTTTCAAAGCATAAGTGGAAAATAACATTTTGGTTTTCCCCCCAATATTTTTTTCTACCATGCACAACACCCCTACACCTGCATGCATGCACCTACCATCACCACAACATCCATACCACACACTCTCTAAACAGGTGCAAACCAAAAACCCCACTGTCATTGGATTGATTCCTTAAAAACAAAAAAACTCCATTGTGAAGGAGGGGGAGTGCCGAGTGGGGACCCAAAGCCCATCTGTAGGCAACCGGACATCCCCTTACAGAAGGGTCTTGGGGAGGAGACGAACCAGTCAGGGTGAAGTGTAGCAATGATGAAACATACAACTTTCCTCTAATTCTTTAATGCTTCCTCCCCTGCTCCCCATGCCAAATTCTACCTTACAAATCCTGCTAGACCAGAGGATGTGCAGTGCTACAGATAGGAACTGGAAACACAGGGAATCCAGGACAGATGATCCTTTCAGCACCAGTGGTGAGAATGGTGATACCGGGAGGGTGGAGGGAGGTGGGGTGGAAAGGGGGAACTGATCACAATAATCTACCTATAACCTTCTCCCTGGGGGACGGACAACAGAAAAATGGGTGAAGGGAGACGATGAACAGTGTGAGACATAACAAATATTAATGATTTATAAATTATCAAGGTTTCATGAGGGAGGAAAGGTGGGGAGGGAAGGGGGAAAAGGAGGAGCTGATATCAAGGGCTCAAATAGAAAGAAAATATTTTGATTATGGTAACAAATGTACAAATGTGCTTGACACAACGGGTGGATGTATGGATTGTGATAATAGTTGTATGAGCCCCCAATAAAATGATTTTTTTAAAGTTCGCTGATATAAGTGGCCCCATATCTTTTCATGTGGAGATGCTGGGGTGCTCCCCACACAGCCCTTAGAAGGAAGGCTGGAAGATCTACTTGTGAAAAAGCACCCCTGAGACCCCCCGGGGCTTAGTTCTACTCCAGTACCCAGGACTCACCATGAACCTAAGTGCACTGTGCAACAGCTGGCTGATTCTATTTTGCTTTTTTAACTTTAATAAATCATTCTACTGGGGGCTCTTCCAGTTCTTAGAACAGTCCATACATCCTTGTGTCAAGCATACTTGTACATTTGTTGCCCTCATCCTTTCACAACATCTTCTTTCTACTTGAGCCCTTGGTATTAGTTTTCCCTTTTTTTCCCCTGCCCTCTCCACCTTACCACCCTCATTAATTCTGGATACATTGTAAAGGATTATTATTTTCATATCTTACACCATCCGCTGTCTCCCTTCACCCACATTCCTGTTGTTCCTCACCCTGGGTTGGGGGAGGTTATATGTTGATCATTGTGATCAGTTCCTCCTGCCTCCCCTCCTGCCCCCGTTTTCTCCCACCCTCATGGTATCACTTACTCCCATTATTGTTGCTGAGGGGGGGTATCTATCCTGGATTCTGTGTGTTATTGTCGTGAGATATTTATAGGTAGCCATCAGCCATGCATATTCAGTAGTTACATTCATCACAAGGTGGGTAGTAACCACAATAAGGTCCCTGAGCTTACAGGTGAGGAAACCTATTACCTGCATTGGAGGAAGGTATGAGGGGGATGAAATAACAAAAGAATGTCTGCTTCTATAGGGAGCTAGAATCAACCATGTGCTCACTTTAAGGCATCATAGCTGATAGGGGAGAATCTGTGGGAATGACATTTGAAGCAGAATAATGTACTTGGACTTTATCTCTAACTTACCAAAGTGCTGACTTTCCTATCATGGAATACTAGCTTTCCAGGTTCCCTCTGTTATAAGTTAGGGAATAGAGTCCCAGTCCTATTTCCCTCAGTGTTACTTTCCCACAGATGCTCAACTGTTTGCAGATGGGCTTTGGGTCTCCACTCCGCCCTCTTTCATTCTCATCAATATGATTGCTTGTTTTGGGTCTCTGATGCCTGATACTTGATCCTGTTGACACCTCATGATCACACAGGCTGGTGTGCTTCTTCATGTGGGCTTTGTTGCTTCCCAGCTAGATGCAGCTGGCTTATTTCATATTAGTTTTTTACATCAAGAAGCCAAGGTGCAAAGCGATGTAAAACTTGCCCAAGATTATGCAGCTCTGTGAGTCAGAATAAACTCAATGGCAGTGGATTTATTCTTTTGTCTGGGTTGAACTTCAATCCAGGGCTCATTGCCCCAACCAACCCGCTCTTGCCCGTCTAAGATTTGGGAGACCTGGGCTGCATGGGAAGATGGCCGTGGTGACACAGGGGTTATGCATTGGGCTGCGACCTGCAAGGTCTGCAGTTTAAAACTATTGGGTGTGGGAGACTGGCGACTTTGTACTCCTTTAAAGAGTTACATACTCAGAAACCCACAGGGGCTGTTCTACTCTGTCCTATAGACACATGACTGTCTGTGTATTTGTTTGTGCTGCATGGGAAGGAGCTTTGGTGGTTATCTGAGAGGCTGTGAACCAAAAGGTCATCCGTTCAACACCCCCCACCCCCAGCCACTCCACAAGCAGTTGACACAGTCTGCCTTCCTAGAGATGATAGCCTTGGAAACGCTGGGGAAGTTCTGCTGTGTCTGGTAGAGTTACGATGAATCAGAATGCACTCTTGGGCAAAGGGTCTGGTGTGGGGGGTTGGGCTGCAGATGCACAGGAGCCACCCTGAGGGCCACCAGGTGGCGCAGGGAGAGGCAAACCGCCTGCAGCTTTTTATTCATGCACTTGGCCAGCCGCCAGTGTGGTGGGGGGAGGGAGGAACAGCTGCAAGGCGAATGTCAAAACAGAGTTCTATTTAGGAAAGTCAAGCCTTCTCCCTGCCCTTGTCTCCCACTGGGATCCTTGGGTAGCTTTCAGCAGACTATAAATGAATTTGCTTCTGTCTCCCTTCTCCATCCTACTGCTAACCCACATCTCTGATGCTATTTTCTCTCCAGCTCTAACACAGGCCACTAGTCTCACCCACATCAGAGAATAGTGTGTCCTGAAGAGAGGGCATCAGCCAAGCTGGGGGGGTGAGAAGAATCCAAGCTTGTTCCTTTTCCATAACAACCGACTGGCCATTCCCCATATATCCCTTCCTGTCCACTCACCCCACATGTATGCACACATACATACACACTCACCACAGCACCATACCACACACTTATGTTAATCCAGGCAATCCAGTTGCTACACTTTTTTCTATTAATCCTGACTTTTCAACCAAAAAACTCACAGGCTTTGTGTTAGTCTGGATAGACTAGAGAAACAAATTCATGGACACTGAAAGAACTTTATATAAAATAACAATTGCATATTGAGAAAACATCTTAGCCCAGTCCAGATCAAGCCTATAAGTTCAATATTAGCCCACATGTCTGATACCAATCTATAAAGTCTTCTTCAGACTCACAAAACACACACAATGGCACTGAATACAGGAGGATCACAGGCCAGCAGGTGGAAAGTCTTGTGGATCCAGTGGCAGTGCAGCATCTCAGCTCTGGCAGGAGTCGCCATGTGGCTCCTCTAGTTTAGGGCATGAGCATAGCTCCATGTCTCTTGTCAGAAGGAATGTATTACAAGTAGTGAGTCTGTGTCCCACCTCCAGCAAGCTACTTATCTCCTTAGCAACTCTAACAGAGGTCACTGAGCTGCGACCTGATTGACAGGCTATATTCCACCCCTTCATGCTTAAGTCTCCAAATGTCAATAGATTACATAACTACCACAGTCCACCCCTTGTCAATTTGACACTTCCAGATAACTCTTTAGCCATATATATATTTCAAATAAATAATAATAAACCATATCTGCAGCTAACAGGATAAAACTAAAATGCATACAATTCACAAATGTGCCACCCTCATTTAAACATAACATTCTATAAGTGAACAAAAAAAACCCCCTACATCTAACAATTGCAGTTAAGTAACACCTACACCTTAAGCCTATAATCCTATAAATACATTCCCCCACCTATGAAAGTCTGTAATCTAGTCACTTCATGCCTTTATCCGCCCCATTTTGGGTATCCAATTTCTGAACTGCCCACTTATATCAACCCAGGGCTCTCAGGAGATAATCTTATTCTTTGACATGAAGAATCTTCATTCCAGTTGGAACCTTGTGAAAACAACATCTATAAGCAAAGTCAAATCAAGACAGGCCATCCATAAAATCTGCAGTAATATGCACCAGTTCACGGGCTGAAAAAATCTTTTCTTCATCTGGTCTGGTTCTGGTCAACTCAGTGTGGGCTGCCTCACTTAGCCTCACTAGGGTGCCCATTGGTCGCCTTGCCTTTAGACCATGACTCATCATAAATTTTCAACAACCCTAACCCCCTTGTGTTAGGTCATGAACTTCAGACCAGACTCTTGTCTTCTCCTCTTGTTCCTGTAAACCAGGTCCACTGGTGTCAGTGACCAGACTCAACCCATGTCTATTGCTGGTTTCCTCCCACTTCCACTCAACAAGTGGATCTGGGTGGTCACCTAGCAAGCATTTCAGTCTGCCAACAGGCTTCCTTTAATTTCAATCCTAGAGAGAAGTTTTATTCATGGTTCCAGATTTTTTTCCAGCCTCAAGGACAAACCAATAGAACAAAATTCAAAAAGTTCCTTATTTTTCTTCAATCTGTCAACAGCCCCCTAGGCAAGTCTCTTGGAATGTGAATATCCTGAGTAATCCCAAGCACTGGATGGGGTTTATCTTTTCAGAGACTTCTTTGCAGGCCTGTCCTAACCCATTTAAAGATTCAAATTTTAATGGCTGAAGGCAAGGCTTTACAACTCTCTATATTCATACTTCTGAATAATCATTTCTATCAATCATTATATCAACCATAATAAGTAGAAGAAATCAGTATGAACAAGGTAGAATCAGATACTAATCTCAATTCTTAAAACAGTAAAGTTCAATTCTTATCTAATTTTTCTTAATTCTTATCTAAACTATTCCATTGATACAAAGTATGGAATTAGGCTTCTGTGTTAGACAGGGTTCTGTAGAGGAACAAAACCAGGACACTTATGATTATAGATATATGGATAGATATATACAGCATGAAGGACTATAACAGGTAATTAGTTCACACAGAGGGTTCAGTGCAACTCACATCCATGGAACAGTTAATATACTGGAAGTCCTTCAACTCACAAGGTCGGCTGGGTCCAAGATCAAGGAAGCAGACAGCTGAGTCTTCCATGGACCAATGCAGACAGTTCCGCCACAGGCTGCAAACAGCAGGGCGGGTCAGCCATATGACAGGGTCTTACAGTCCCAAACTTAAGTGATGGATACACCAGCAGCATGGCAAAGCAGGACTTGAAGGAACCTCAAGCTCTAGCGACATGATCCATGGGTTGGAAGTTCCACGGGTAGTGTAGCTCATGAGTTGAGGCAGAGAACTAGCAGACACATGCTGGTCCAATCACCAGAGAGCAAGAGACAGCGAGGTAGGGCTTGCCAAGCCATTTATCTCTTTGCCCTTCAGTCAAACTGCGACCTTATTAATCCCACATGTTCCTATTGGCCAGATTGGCACAATAAATCCACCTATCATGGTATCTGACAGCATCAAGCCAGATCCAGGCTTTCTGTCAGCCATTTTAACCTTCTGTCAGCCATTTTCATTAAGCATGGTCTGAGATTTTGCCACCTGAGCTCAAGATTCACATTTATCACAATCACTTTCACCATGTCAGACAGGATTAACCAAAGACAATTTATAGGAATCAGAACTTTAAATTCCCACATTCTTTCCAGAAAACAGTGGAGTAGACAGTGTGGCTTTATCTGACCTCTGGCTAGCCAAAGCAAAACTACCATGAAGCAGAGGCCGAACAAACACCCACTCTCCATCTTTATGATTGGTTTCTCTAGTACCCCACTCCCAAAGTACCATAATATGTTAGTGTGGGTTCACTAGAGCAACAAATTCATAGGCACTCATGTGTGTAAAAAAGAGCTTTATATACACCAGAATAATTGAATATTGAGAAAACATCCCAGCCCAGTCCAGATCAAGTCCGTAAGTCTGATATTAACCCATATGTCCAATACCAATCTATAAAATCCTCTTCAAACTCATGCAACACATGCAATGACACTGAATACAGGATGATCACAGGCCAGCAGGGGGAAAGTCTTGTGGATCCAGTGGCAGTGCAAGCATCTCAGTGCTGGTAGGTGTCGCCATGTGGCTCCTCTAGCTCCAGGGCGCTAGCATAGCTCCATGTGTCTTGTCAGCAAGAATGTCTCCTAGTGAGTGAGCATGTGTCCCACCTCCAAAGAGCTATTTCTCTCCTTAGCACCTCTAAATGGTCATCAAACTGCGAGCTGATTGACAGACTAAATTCCACCCCTTTGCTCTTAAGTCTCAAATTGACAACAGATTATGTAACTACCACTGGCTTCACGTCAATTCTGACTCCGAGCAACACTATCCAGATCAAAAACCAAACTCACTGCCATGGAGTTGATGTGGACGCCTAGTGACCCTATAGTACAGAACAGAACAGCCTCTGTGGATTTGCACAACTGTAGTTCTCTATGGGAGTAGAAAGCCCCATCTTTCTCCTGAAGCGTGATAGGTGGTTTCAAACTACTGACCTTGAGGTTAATGCCCAGAAGATCACAGAAAAAAGTACTTGGTCACAGCATGCACACGACTTCACAAGTGGCATCAACTGTGTGCTGTTGAGGGTCAACATGGCTGAAACCACACCCCATCTGTCGGGTTGTTTGCACTGTGGGGGGTTGTGTGTTGCTGTGTTGCTGGAAGCTAGGCTTCCCCGATTTCAAATGCCAGCAGAGTTGTTCACAGGGGACAGGTTTCAGCAGAGTTCCTGGACTAAGACGGTTCAGAAAGAAAGGTCTGGTAATCCAACAGAATCTGGCCATGAAATCCTCAAGAATCACAGCAAACTGACACCGAGCTGGAAAGTGAGGCCCCACGGTTAGAAGGCCACCACTTGTCTGTCAATGTGTCACACTGTGGTAGCTTATGGGTTGTTGGAAGCTATGTCACTGGCATTTCAAATACCAGCAGGGTCACCCCAAAATGAGTACATTTCAGCAGAGCTTCCAGACTAAGAACAGACTCCTCTGGAGGAAGAAGCTGTCCACTTCAGAGAAATTGGCCACTTACGCAGAGCAGCAGAACATTATCGGGTACTGCTGGAGGACTGGGTGCTACCCCTTTAGTGTACTGAAACGTGTTGAAAGGAAGGAGGTTACTTTGAGGACTAAGGTGTGCCTGACCTAAGCTGTGACATTGTCCATTGATATTTCCATTTCACATATGCATGTGAAGGTTGGACATTGAATGAGGAAGACAGAAGAAGAATGGAGGCAGTTGAATTACAGCACTGGGGAAGAACATTGAAAGTACCATGGATGCTAAAAGGACAAACAGATCTGTCTTGGAAGAAGCACAGCCAGAATGCTCAGAAGCAAAGATGGCAAGACTTCATCTCACTTAACTGTGGATTTGTTATCTGGAGGGACCAGTCCCTAGAGACGAGCATCGTGCTTGGTAATGTTGAGGGCCAGCAAAAAAGAGGAAGGCCCTCAACGAGATGAGTTGATGTGGGGGGAGCAGCAATGGGCACCAACACAAGAACAATTGTGAGGCTGGCGCAGGCCAGGCAGTGCTCCGTTCTGTTGTCAGAGGGATGCTGTGAGTCTGAACGGACTTGATGGCACCGAAAAACAACAAGTTAGAAAGGAAGACCCTTAGTGGAGCAATGATTACACACCCATCTGCTAACCAAAGGGTTGATGGTTTGAGCCCAACAGTTGTACCATGGCAGAAAAATCAGGCAGGAGGCTTTTGCAAAGATTGCAGCATTGGAAACCCCGTGAGGCAGTTTTTCTCGGTCTTACAGGTTTGTTGCAAGTTGGAATTGACCCAACAGCAGCAGGTAGCTTAGAAGGCATTACGCCGCAATGGTCAGCTGAAAGACTGGCCTCCAACAGACCAAGAACCGCAATGATGGTCCAGGACAAGGCCATGCTTTGTTCTGCTATGAAGCAGGGCCAACTTGACGGCAACAAGACCCAGAACCACAGCTGCAGAACTCTGAGGGACGGAGCATGACCTGAAGAGCCCTGAGGAAGATGCAGCTGGGTAAATGTCAATGCCTGATCATTTGTTCTCCCTTTTGACCCATTTTAAATTTGTTCCAGTTTATTATTATTATTATTATTATTATTATTATTATTATTATTATCTCTGTTATGTTTCCACCGAGGTTTTTCTGTGTTTTACATTGTTCTCATTGATTGCATTTTTTCCTTTCTTTCTTTTTTGCTGCAGTGAAATCCAGGATAGGTAAATCTATAGAGACAGTAACTAAAACTATAGTTTCTTAGGGAAATGGCAGGTTGGGGATAATGGGATGCTAATAATGAGTGTGAGAAAGAATAAAATGTCCCAAAATTGATTGTGATACTGATTGCACAACTCTCTTTAATAGGTTTAAACTAGGGGACGGTATGATATATGAGTTACATGCCAACAAAACTATTAAGGTTTGTGTTTTTTTAAAAAAGGAACTGTCTGGGTTTCCACTGAAAAATCAAGTAGAACATTACCACATGCATTCGTTTCCTAGTGCCACCATTGTAAGCCACTACAAATAAAGTGACTTATATGAACAGGGATTTACTGTCTGTCGTCCCATAGTCGAGCACTCCTGTTTAAGACATTGGCAATGCCATGTTCTCTTATCGTCCTTTTCAGCTTCTGGATGTGCCAGGCTGTGGGGCAGCAGATTGGGGGGATTGGTCACTTTTGTCATTCTGCTAAGTTGAAAATGAACCATCTCACAAGCAGGAATTAACAACCTGATGGCCATGCAGAAGTAAGAGCTGGGAGTAGAGCATGTCCTCTGGACCCTGAGATCCCTGTGCACTGAGCTTCCACATTTCAGGATCAGAGGACGTGAACCAGAGGCGCAGCAGAGAAGAGGCGTCAGCAAAGACAGCAGCACCAAGAGCCCAAGCATGAGGTTTTCAGTGGACGCACATGCAAGGTAAGCTTAAAACTGAAGAATATGAAAACAATTCCACCAGAGCCAATATGAGGAGTACCCCACCCAAAAAATAAAAACCCGGATCCCTCCACCAAAAGCTTTGTATTTAATTTTTTTTCTAACAACACAGCCTTACCGCCTTCAACATACTCTCCATTGTACTTAGAGTCAAATCTGTGATTCCATTCTTGGAAACATTTTTCAAACTTATCTGTTTGAATCCCTGACAGCACCTCCCTCATTTTTTTCTTCACCACTTCTTTATCATCAAATCTCTGTCTTTTCATGTCCCTCTTCATTTGCAGAAACAAAAAGAAGTCTCACAGAGCAAGGTCAGGTGAGTAATGTGGTTGGGACAAGAGACACATATTGTTTTTTGCCAAAAACTAGCGCACTTAGATGGCTGTGTGAGCAGGTGCATTATCATGGTGGTAAAACCAGTATGCCACAAATCAGACCTTTTATGTCACACACTGTTACACAATCTTTTCAGAACCTCTAAATAGGAAGCTTGATGAACAGTCTGACTGGGTGGAACAATATCCAAATGTATTATCCCCTTCATGACAAGAAAACAATTGAGCATCAACTTGAGCTTGGATTTCACTTGACATGTTTTGGGGCAAGGTGACAATGGAGTCTTCCTCTGGCTTGACTGATGTTTGCTTTGGGAGTTGTAAAGAATATCACCATGCCTCATCACCAGTAATGACCTTGGGGGGGAAAGTTTGGGTCACTTCGGAGTGGCTCTTTCTTTTCTTCTTTTCTTTTGTAAAGCATTTTATTGGAGCCTCTTACAGCTCTTAAACAATCCATACATCAGTTGTATCAAGCACATTTGTATTTATGTTACAATCATCACTTACAAAATATTTTCTTTCTACTTGAACCCTTGGTATCAGCTCCTCTTTTTCCCCTCCCTCCCACCCTCATGGTCCCTTGATGAGTTATAAATTATTATTATTTTCATATCTTACACCGCCCACTATCTCCCTTCACTCATGTTTCTCTTGTTCATCTCCCTGTGGTGGTAAGGGGTAGGTTACAGGTCAATCATTGCAATCAGCTTCCCTCTTTCTCCCCCTTTGCCCCACTTTCCCCCTACCCTCATGGTATTGATTCTCCCATAAACCTCCTGAGGGGGTCATCTGTCCTGGATTCCTTGTGTTGAGAGCTCTTATCTGTACCAGTGTACATGCTCCAGTCTAGCCAGATTTGTAAGGTAGATCTGAGGTCCTGATAGTAGGGGGTGGGAAGCATTAAAGAACTAGAGGAATGTTGTGTGTTTGGTCGGTGCTATACTGCACCCTGTCACACCATGTTTCCACTGGATGCTCTGCTCTTTTTTGCTGGTCAGGCAGAACCCAAGGCACATATTTCTAAGCAACCCTTCTCATTTCCAAATCTTCTGTTAAAAATTCTCTGAAATGAGCTACAAGATAGTCCAGATAACCCCCATCTCTTCAGTGGCCCATCGTGGGTCTTCAAGCACACGTGCATGAATTTTGTCAACATCATCCAGGACAAGGCTTATCAGCAATCAACATTTCACCTTTTTTGAAATGAGAAAACCGCTCTTACACCTGAGTTTTCCCCATAGCGCTGTCCTTGTAAACTGCGTCCAACATCACAACAGTTAAGGTGGCATTTTTCCCTGAGCAGGAAACAAAATTTCGCAGCCGCATGCCATGCTCTTAAATCAGCCATCACAAAAATCGAGGTTTAAGGAAAACTGCTTTTATGAAAAAATTCCCTGTGAGCAGAGAGAATCTTCCCAGGCAATGCCACTGGGCACACTAGCTCAAGTGAGTTGTTTGCTGCTTGCCTAGTGGGAAAATGTGTAGCATAAAAGCTCCGCCCAGCGGAGACTTTTTCCTTTTTCTGTTTTTGGTGGGGAAGGGAGGGTACACTCTCGTATGACCTTGAGTCTAACACACCTGAATTTAGAGGACATCTCAAGAAAAAATGTGAACAGATTCATTAAACGCTACTGAATAAAGGCCAGACACGTTGTGGGATGACAGAGATGGAGAAAGCAAAAGGTCATTAAAACATCAGAAAAGGAGAAAATAACAAGAGGAGACTCTGACACTTGCCCTTGAAGTTACCAAAAATGGAAGAAATGATAAAGTAAAAGAACTTCATCATTTGCTGATGTTTTCATTTTCAGTTTTTCACTTGAATATGTCCAGTTGAATGATTTACTCTTCAAAACACTACGATATAAGTTTAGCTTTCTAACTAAATTAGGGGTTTCAGTTCCTTGAAAGCATGCAGCCAAAGCCTGACTTTCTCTGAAAGTCACAGGGAGGTGTGGGGAGCATCTAAGGTTTGTGTGAAATGATGAAGGAAAAAGTAAAGGAAACTACAAACAAAGCTCACTCACTTTTTGATGGAAAACGCCATCCTCGTGCGCAGAGATGACACAGGATCCAGAAACTTCCACAGTGGAGTTATTACCACAACTGACAAAATGACAAGACCGCCCAACTCGCCTTCATCACTGAAGCACATTTTCATGACTTGCATATTTCATGTATGTATTAAAATATGCCCTGATGGCGCTGGGGGTAAGTCATGGGGCTGCCATCCATAGGGCAGGTGGTTCAAACCCACCAGCCACCCAAAGACCAAGATGAAGTTCTCTCCTCCTATAAAGATTTTCAGTCTGGGAAACCCACAGCAGAGCCCATCTGAACCAGAACCAACTCAAGGCCAGTGAGTTTTGGCTTCATACTAGTATGTCTTATTTCCCCTCCCCAAGGAAAGAAGAAAGATAAATTTTTTAAAGATACTGATAATAAAAGGCAATAATGATGAAAAAAATCTACTTGTCTTAGAAGTAACTTAAGACAGAGTGGCTAGGAAAGAAAGCTGTCCAAGTGGGACTGGCTGTCTATGTGTAATCAGTACATTCCCAGTGATTGAGATTGGGACTTCAACATATTTGGGAGAAAATAGAATTCAGTCCATAACACCGAGGCGATTACTTCTTTATGGAAAGCGCTGCTGAACCTTTTTTCCTTTGAATGTCCTCCAGGGCAGAACATACCTGGTGGTCCCAGACATCCTTCATTCCCTAGTGTTGTTATACACGGGAGAGGGCACTGGATGGGGTCATAGCTTTGTGTCCTCCACAAAACGTGTGTTGGAGTCTTGTGCCAACTGCAGTAAGCAAGTGGCAAGGTGAGCAACCCCCTCTCTATCACGAATTAAGTGCCCAGGGTCAGCATGATTCCAGTTCCTACCCAGAAAGAGATCCAAACTTCACCTCCCACATCTCCATGGTCCCCGCCCCCACCCACCCACCACCCAGAGTTCAGACCAGTGGCATCACTAGCCACCCTAAGCCAGGTAGAAACATCCCTGGCTATCTGAACCAGGTGGCAGAAACAAGCTACGGGCTCAGGAGTCTATGCAATGACCTGTTCCTCAGATCTGCTACCCTACTCCCTCCCTGCAACTCACAAGAAGGATGCTATCCTTCTTCATCAACTGCCCCGACAGCTTTTTTCTTGACTACTGGACAGCCAGAGAACAACCTTTGTGGCATAGTGATTATGTGCTGGGCTGCTAGCTATAAGGTCGACAGTTTGAAACCACCATTCCCTCTACAGCAGAAGAGCAGGGCTTTCTACTCTCGTGAAGAGTTACAATCTCAGACACTCACAGGAATAGTTCTATCCTGTCGTATAGGGTCACTATGAGCTGACATTAACTCGATGGCAGGGAGTGAGTTACCCAACCTGGGCCCCAAGTTATAACTCTGTCCTGATAGCCCTTGTAGGCTAATTAATGCTTCATAACGTCTAACAAAATTCATGAAGATAATCACCTATACATATAACTGTTCTTTGCTTGTAACTAGAAAGGCTACACGTGAAGAAAGGCATCTGGCAAGGTCTTGGAGAGATCCCAGGACAGGTCCTCCATTGTCCCCTCTTCCCAATCCAGGAAGCCCTCCAAGGAAGATCTGAGGTCCAGGGCCCCTTATAATCATTGGCGCCTCAACGCCCATGCATAACTCTATGAATATACTCTCCCCCCTTCCAGAGGGTACTTACTAGGTGTTAAGTTGAAGGCTTTCCATTCATTTATACACCTGGAAGTGTTAGCTGGCTGTTCTCATGGGAGAAATATGAGACTATCTTCTCCCTTCCGTATTTACAGCCTCAGAAACCCTACAGAGACAGTGTACACTAACGGCCAGCATTTCTGTGAGTTGGAATCCACTAGATGGCAGTGGGATTGGCTGGGGGTTGGGCTGTTTGAGAAAGACAAGGACACCTGGATTGCTGAGGGACTTCCAAAGTCTGGTTTGTAGAAAACAGAGACCAAGGCCAAACCGAGTTCTTTATTCCATACAAGTCCCAACTTGTGGCATGGCGCCTGTGAACATGACCTAGTTTAGAAATAAGGTCTTGGAACAAATGTTGGAGGGGATGTGGTGAGATAGGAACTCTCCTCCGTTGCTGGTGGTTGTGTAGCTATGTACAGCCTCTGTGGAAAGCGATCTGGTGATATCTAAAACAAATGGAATCGCCCGCTATCCCTCTATTGGGCACCTACCCAGAAGAGGTAAGAAACAGACCACACCAGTTGTCTGTACTCAAGTGTTTGTTGCTGCACAATACACAACCGCAAAGAGCTGGAAACAACCTACATTTCTATCAATAGATGAGTGGATTAGTGAATTCTGGCACATACACAAAATGGAGTGCTATGCATCCCTAAAGAGCACTGATGATCTCATGAAACATGTACGTTCGTGGGAAGAGTTGGAGGATATTATGCTAAGTGAAGTCAGCCAATCACAGAGGCCAAGTACAATGTGAGTCCCCTGAGGTAAGGATAACCAGCACAGTAGGTGCAGAAGAAAAGCCACTTCTCTCACAACTTACGCACCGAGTTGCAGGCAGTTGGGTGGAGGCTGGACCAAATCCAAGGAGGTACATGCTAGTCCAAAATGAGTTAAGGGAAAGGGAGAAAGGGGTGTGAGAGTGAGAAGATGGCATGGGAGGAGTAGGGCCCTAATGCACCTAGAGGGAGAATATTGGCTATGTCTCCACAGAGATGACTGTAGGGCTGACAACAGCTCATGACCTGTTCTCTCCTTACAGGAATATACTGGGACAGAGGACAATACTGGGGACACGCAGCAGGGAGGAAGTGCGATCTGAATCCCCCGGCAGAGAGGCAAACCAAGAAGGGAACACAACAAATCAGTAATGAAAACAAAGCCAAGTCACAAAGCCCCTAAAGAGCCCCCCAAAATAGACTTCAAGGTAGGAGGGGAAGTTCCCAGAAGTCCCCCAGGACCTGTGGGGAGATAATCATAAAGGTCAGTGGACAGACCTGGAAGCATGCATGTTTTGTTGTTGTGTTTCTTTTGGTTTTGCTTTTTTTTTCTTCTTACTTTGAGCTTTTTCCCCATTTGTTTTCTATTTGTTTGCTCTATGCCGTTGTTGATATGCCTACTTGCATGAGACAGGCATCATAAGCAAGCCTGAGGAGAAAGCAACAAGACCAATGGTCCCAGAGGGGATTGTGGGGAGAAGGGGGCAGGGGAAAGGTGCAGTGGGCAAATAACACCATAGACAGGGGAACAACTAGGGAATAAAATCAATAATGAGGTGGATATTGAGATCCTGGGAAGCACGGGTGCAATAGCAATCTAGCTGAGAGGAAGTGCTATGAGGGAGAAGTAGGGCAAGCATGATGGTGGGGCAGCAGGAAGGTAAAGGAAACAGGAATGAGCGAGGACACAAAGCTCTGGATAGAGGTATAAGCATAGGGGTGTCTGTATGTAAATACATTAATCCATAAAAATAGAGGTACTGGCCAATGTGCATATATTTATATGGCAATACACTGAGGTAGTGGACAGACTTTGGGCCTCTGCTCATACCCTCCCTCAATACAAGAACATGTTGTTCTAACAAATTGATAATCTGAGATGCTCAACCTCCCAAAACAATCGCTGAAGACAAAATGGGTGCATAAGTAACTGTGGTGAGGAAGGCAAATGGTTCCCGGCTATTGAAAGATAAAGTGTCTGGGGTTGTAAAGGCTTGAAGTGAAACAGGTGGCATCCAGCAGAGAAACAACAAACCCACATGTAAGAAGCACACCAGCCTGTGTGATCATGAGGTGTCATTGGGACCAGGTAACAGGTATCAGAAGACCCTGAACAATCAAACAAACAAAACTATATGGTTAAGAACGAGGGGGGTCGGAGCAGAGACCCAAAGCCCATCTGTAGATGGTGGAACATCCCCCACAGAGAGGTCACAAGGAAGGGATGAATCAACCAAGGTGCAGTAAAGCACCAATGAAACACACAATATTCCTCAGGTTCCTTGAGGCTCCCTCACCCCCACCACCATGACCCCAGTAATGCCTCTCACTTTTGACTAGACAGGAGCATGTGCACAGGAACAGGAATGTGAAGAGAGATACCAAATGGGAAGGATGAAGGGGGAGGAGGGGAAGAAGAGGGAACCTATCATAATAATTGACACAACCACAAACACCCCTCTAGGAGAAAGAACAATGGAAACCATGGGAGAAGGGAGACAGTGGTCAGTGTGAGACATGAAAATAATAATTTATAATCCATCAAGGGGTCACGAGGGTGGGGAAGGAAGGGGGAAAAAGAGAAGCTGAGACCAAGGCTCAATAGAAGATAATTGTCTAGAAAAGAATGATGGCAACACATGTACAAATGCTCCTGATAGAGTTGATGTATGGATTGTAATACACTGTGAGAGCCCTCAATAAAAGGATTTTTTTTAAAGAAAGAAGCTCTTGGAAGATGCTACCAGTAAAGTTAATTCAGGGTCATAGAAGATTGGAGTGGATTCTAACCCAAAACGATCATAAGAATGGTGAGTGTATAAAAGAAACAAACACAGAGGCATGAGAGCCTTGCGGAGGCAGAAGCAGAGGTGGACTTCTGCTACAGGTGTGAACCCAGGAACACCTGGGGCTACTAGAACCCGAGAGAGACAAGAAAACACTATTCTCCTAAAGCTTTCAGAAGAGAACATGACCTGTCAACTCCCTGAATTCAACTTCTAGCCTTCAGGAATGTGAGGCCATCTATTTCCATTTAAAACCATCCGCTTTATTTTATTTTTAATTATCCTTTTAAAAAATTATTTATAGGGGGCTCTTATAACAGTCCATACAGCCATTGCGTCAAGCACATTTGTACATAGGTTGCCATCATCCTTTTCAAAATATTTTCTTTCTACTTGAGCCCTTGGTATCAGCTCCTCTTTTTTCCCCTCCCTAGCCTGCCCTCCCACCCTCATGAACCCTTTATAAATTATATATTATTTTCATATCTTACACCATCCGCTGTCCTTCTTCACCCACGTTTCTGTTGTTTCTCACCCTGGGTGGGGTGGGGGGCTATATCTCAATCATTGCATTTGCTTCCCCCTTCCCTCCCCATCTCTCCCCTACCCTCATGGTATCACTACTCCCATGATTGTTCTTGAAAAGTTTATCTGTCCTGGATTCTGTGTGTTGGGGTTTCTTATCTGTATCAGTGTACATGCTCCTGTCTAGCCAGATTTGTAAGGTATAACTGGGGTCATGATAGTGGAGGTGGGGAGTATTAAAGAACTAGAGGAATGTTGTATGTTTCTTTGGTGCTATATGCCACCCTGGCTGGCTCATCCTTCCTTGTGACCCTTCTATGAGGGACTGTCCAATTGTCTACAGATGGGCGTTGGGTCTCCACTCCAACATCCCTCATTCATATTGATATGTTTGTTTGGTTTGGGTCTTCTGACGCCTGATACCTGATCCCATTGACACCTCATGGGCACACAGGCTGGTGTGCTTATTCCATGTGGGCTTTGTTGCTTCCCTGCTAGATGGCCGCTTGTTTAATTTCAAGCCTTTAAGACCCCACATGCTATATCTTTTGACAGCCAGCCACTATCAGCTTTCTTCACCAAATTCTATGCACCCATTTTGTCTTCAGCAATCATGTTGGGAAGCTGAGCATCACAGAATGCCAGGTTATTGGAACCAAGTGTTCTTGCATTGAGGGAAGACTTGAGCAGAGACTCAATGTCCTTCTACTACCTTCATACTTAACATATAAATATATGTACATAGATCTATTCCCCTATCATTATATATAAACATATTTACATATGTATGTGCCTGTACTTATACCTCTATAAATGTCCTTTGCCTCCTAGTTCTTTCTTCTGTTTTCTTTTAATTTTCTCTTGTCCCACTTTCTTTGACAATATGTACAAAGTATGTGAAACAAAGTCTTGCCAGCCTTGAATCTAAGGAGCATTCAGTGCAGTGTCAGTGGGAATCTGAATACCTGGATGGCCTAGAACCACTGCTCTAAGGACCAGAGGTGGGACTCATCAGCCTCTAGGCACCCTGGGTCTAGCTGCCACGCGGCAACTTTAGTCCAGAGCTCTGGTGGTCCTGCCTTGGTGGGAAACTAACCAACTTCATTCCCAAAGTTTCGCCCCCAACAGCTATGCTGCCTTAAAGTGAGCACATGGTTGATTCGGTCTCCCTGTAGAGGCAGACATTATTTGACTATCTTCTCCTACCGAGGCACCCATGCCCCCTCAAGTCTTCCCCCAATTCAGGTGTTAGGTTTCCTCACCTGTGTGCTCAGGAAATTTATTGTGATTCCCACCCACCTTGCGATGTATGTAACTACTCCTGAATGACTAATGGCTACATATAAAAGCCCCAAAACAATAAAGACTCACTCTCTCCCCCATCCTCTCCCCTGTCCTCCTTCCCCACCCTCTCTCTCCCCTGCCATTCCCACCTTCCATATCCTCCGTGCGGACCACCAAGTGGGGCTGAGGTGAGCATGCTGCTATGAAATGGGTCTGACTCCTTTATTTTCCTCTCTCTTCTATCTCTCTTTTTCTCTATGACTTTACTATAATATTTACATATTACCATTTTCCAATGGTGCCTGACGGGCCTGTGATGACTTGTTAGGGGCTGGCTCTCCGGGCATGCCTCCATCTTTGTCTCTGATGCACCTTTATACTGCTGCAGCCTTTAAGTTGCCTCATCAGCCCGATTGATTTCTCAGTTTTTCTTCCACGTATGGAACCAGTTCCCTGTACTACACCCCCACCACTTTAGACACTTAGCGTATGCTTGCTTTGCCTAGTTGGACCAGACTAACACAACCTCCTTGAAGTATGAGCTCAGGAGTGTAAAGGGAGGCCAGTCAGGAGGTGTGTCATCGTGTTGTTCAGGTACAGACACCGAATCGGTGGCCAGTTGGGTGCAAGTGGGACTGCAGTTTTTCCAGGAATGTTTGATGGAAGGCAACAGAGCTGAAGGTAATTTCAATGAATGGCCAAGGAATTCACAGGTACCTGAGTTTACGGAAGCAGGAAGGGCAATGTGCAGGTAAGAGAGCCAATGGGTTAGAAATGCAGGGTGGTTGATCATTCTTAGAGTCACAGTGAGTGAGCAGACATTATATGTAAGTGCGACATATTGATAGATTGGTGTTGTTTTTAAGTCCTGTTGAGTCCGTTCTGATTGGTGCCAACACAAAGAAACACTGCCTGGTCCTGTGCCTTCCTCACAAGCTTTCCTAGGGCTGAGCCCGTTGTTGCAGCCACGGCGTCAACCCCTCTTGCTGAGGGTCTTTCACTGGCCTTTTCGCTAATGGTAGAGATGAGCGAATGGAATGCTTTAAATAAAAAATTAAGGAAGAGATGCAAAGATTAGTGATCACGGGACCTTTTTTGTCTGCAAGCCCCTACATTTACGCTACATTGAAATACAAAGGAGACCCCAAGCTTCAATATAATTTAAGGAAAACAGTGATTAATTCTTAAGAAAGACAAAGACACGGCAGATACATCATCCAGAAGGCATTAGCTCAAGGTCATAACGGCATCCAAGAATTCACAGTCAGGGTACTAGTTAAATAAGGCATGGAACACCATTTATGAGTGATGGCAGATCAATAAATCAGTTACAGGTAGAACTGCAGAAGTGGGAACAGGGCCATAATAGGGACACATATATTACGTTAGATAGCAGACCTTACAAGCTTGGTCCAGGACCTTGTGACCAAGGCAGTCAGGGTACAGATGATAGGGACTGACTCGTGACCATTTGACCCTCAGTATTGTCTGCAATATGGTTATCTCCATCAAGGACACACCCAGGCAAACCCTTCAAAGCAACTGGCCCTCACTGGGCTGGCTGGAGATACTGAGGAGCTAATCTACTTTCCAGTGCACTCTGCAACACTGTTGATGGCGGTGACATAGAGTCAGTAATGACTCAGTAACCCCACGAAGAAAGCCCTGCATAGTCCTGCACGGCCCTTACAATTGTACCGCTTCCTGAGCACCTTGCTACAGCTGTAGTGTAAACCATCTCATCGAGGGCCTTCCTCTGTTTTTGCTGCCCCTCCACTTTACCAAGCAGGATGCCCTTCCCCAGGGAACGGTCTCTCCTGACCACATGACCACAGTGTAAGGCGCACTCTGGCCTTAACTTTTCTAAGACAGATCGGTTTGTCCTGCTAGCAGTTCCTGGTACTTTGAATATTCTTCTCCAGCACCAAAATTAAATTGTATCAATTCTTCTCTAGTCCAATTTCCACATGTATGTGAGGCAAACAAAAATACAATGGCTTGAGTCAGGTTCACTTTGGTCCTTAAAGTAACATCTTTGCTTTTTTAATACTCTCAAAATGTCTTGTGCAGCAGATTTACCTGGAGTAGCACATCTTTTGGGCTCTTGACTGTTGCTTCCAAGAGCATTGATTGTGGATGAAAGCAAGAAATCCCTGATAGCTTCAAACTTTTCTCCATGTATCATGATGTTACCTATTGGTCCAGTTTGTGAGGATTTGAATCTTCTTTACGTGGAGTTGTAATCCATACCAAAGGCTACCATCCTTGATCTTCACCAGCAAGTGCTGATAAAGTCCTCCTCACTTTCAGCAAATGAAGTTGTGTCATCTGCGTATCACAGGTTGTTAATCAGCCTGCCTCCAATCCTGATGCCACGTTCTTCTTCATAGACTCCAGCTTCTCTGATGATTTGCTCAGCACACCGACTGAACACATATGGTGAGAGGATACACCCTTAACACACACCTTTCCTGATTTTAAACTGTGCGATATTCCCTTTGTTCTGTGCACACCATCTCTTAATCGGTGTACAGGTTCCACAGGAGCACAATGAAGGGCTCTGGAATTCCCGTTCTTCTCAGTGTTGTCCACAGATTGTCATGATGTACACAGTTAACTCGGGGGTGGCAGCACGGTATGTGCTAGAGACGCCCCTAGGTGGTACAAACGGTTGATGTTGGCTGTTAACCGAGAGGCTCAAGTTGCCCGGGAATTACCTGGGATGAAGGGCATGGCAGATGATCTACCACTGAAATAGCAGCCATTCCATGCCCGTTCTGCTGACATATGGGAGTCACACCGAATCGGCTGCCAGGCAAACAGCTAGTTACCTGCTAGACTCTAGCAGCTAGAGCAGTAGTTCTCAACCTTCCTAATGCCATGACCCTTTAATACAGGTCCTCATGTTGTGGTGACCCCCCCCCCACCATAAAATTATTTTCATTGCTACTTCATAACTCTAATTTTGTTACTGTTACGAATCAGGTGACTCCTGTGAAAGGGGTCTCGACCCACAGGTTGAGAACCGCTGAGCTAGAGGAATGGGAAACAAGGGGCTCTTTCTGGCCATCCAGTTTCCCACCCTCCCTGTGCCTGGGGGTGGTGCCAGCAGAGCCCTTTCCCAATGAAGGCTTCCATAGAGTGACTTCAGAAAAAAGCTGGGGACATGCTTGCAAAGCGAAGAAAGAAGAGAGAGAGTTGGGCTTTGTTTTTGGTTTTGTTTTTTTTTAATAAAGACAAGTTATTTAAGATGCTGGTAATGCAGGGTTATGAGTTGGGCTGCAAATTGCAAGGTCCACAGTTGGAAACCACCAGCCACTCCCTGGGCGAAAGGCAGGGCTTTCGACTCCCGTAAAAAGTCTCAGAATCCCACAGGGCCAGTTCCACCCTGCCCTATAGAGTCTCTATGGTCCAGCTCACTCAATACCAATGGGTTTGGTGGAGTTTTAAGGTTGCTGAAGGCATCCGGTGGCAGGAGGTGGGGAGGGCGAGCAGGGTGGACTCCTAGCTGAGAGGTTGGAGATCGAAAGCCACCAGGAGGTGGCCTTGCCATCAAGAGGTGACCTCGGAAGACAAGCCTGGTGATCAGGTTCTGAAAGGTCACGGCCTTGGGAACCACATAGAACACTTCCACTCTGCACCCATGAGGTTGCTGTGCGTGGGAATCCACGCCAAAGCAACTAACAACAGGCCGCTGAACCTGCCTGTTTCTTCTCAGTCTTGCACAGAACCTGCCTCTGGGGCCATCGCTGGAAAGGGGAGGGGAGATGGGAAGGAGCAGGCACGTCCAGATGTGCTGCGCAGCAGGATGCCGGCTCCCACAGGGCCAGGCCCCCGCTAGCCCCACCCCACCGCACCCCATCCTGACTCAGGTTGCTGCCCTGGGTCCCCTGGGTTTCTGAGCTGGTCCTCAGACTGAGGCAACACTCAGCCCCAGGAAAAACAATTGCTCACTCCCTTGATTGCAGGTCACTCCTAGTCAAAGGTTCAGGTTCAGGTTCGCTCTGTTGTTTAAATATCCCAGTGTGATAGCTGACGTTCCACGGGGGAGTTGTGGATTTATTATTTTTTGTTCCCTTTCCGCCTGATGCCAGGATCAAAAGAAGCTTAGGAATCGTTCCTGTTGTTGCTGCAGCCCAAGGCCTGGCTGTGATCCGGCGCAGCGCCGGGGATTAGCGGAGATTTCTCTGGAAGAAAGGGGGGAAGCGTGTACACCCTGTGTCTCTCACTGCGTGCATATAAAAGGCCCAAGCGTGGAGGATCGCTCGGTGTTCTTTATAACCTGAGCGAGAGCAAGCTGCATTAATTAGTTACACGGTTCAGCTCAAAGGCGTCTTTGCAGCGGCAGCCGCTCACGTGGCCGCCTCTTTTATCTGTGGCTGGGTCACGGCTGCCAGAGGTGCGCGTGGGAGGGCCTTTGCCGGGAGCTCGTGTTTAAATAAGGCCAATTTCCAGCCTGCTTTGCAATGCAAATGACTGTGAGAGCGGCCCAGATCGCTTCTGAGAATTGGGTGGCAAAAAAGACACTTGGAAGGGTCGCGCTTGGTTTGTTTCCAGCTTTCTCCTCGGATGGCCAGAACCAATTTCTCCGTAGTTATCCCAGGGTGGAAAGGAGGGGGGGCACTTTGAGGACTCGAGTGGGCCTGACCCACGCCATGATACGTTCAACTGCCTCCTATGCGTGTGAACGTCGGACATGGAATAAGGAAGACTGAAGACGAATCGATGCGTTTGAATTGTGGTGCTGGAGAAAAAGATGGAATCCCATGGACTGCTAAAGGACAAACCCATCTGGCTTGGAAGGAGGACAGCCGGAGTGCTCCTTAGAGGCAAGGGTGGCAAGACGTCATCTCATCTACTTTGGACAGGTTAAGAGGGATCAGTCCCTAGAGAAGGGTATCCTGCTTGGTAAAGTAGACGGGCAGCGAAAAAGAGGAAGGCCCTCCATGAAATGGATGGATTGACACAGTGGCTGCAACAATGGGCTCAAGCAAAAGAATGGGGAGGATGGCGCAGGACCAGGCAGTGTTTCTTACTGTTGTACATAGGGCTGCTATGGGTCTGAACCCACTATTGTGATGTTGGCTCGGGCACCTGTCGGAGGAGGAATGGCCTGCCTCCCTGAGCAGAGCAGGGGGCCGCAAATCAATGCGCCATCTGCCTAGGCGCCAAATGGAACGATCAAAGCAACACCCTGCCTCGGAATTTTTATGGATGGAGACCCGCTTAAAGCCCCCAGAAGCTGAGAATCCTCTCCCCTTCCTCTTTATTTGCCCATCTGTGGCTTCTACCCACTCCCTTTATTGCTTTACCCTGCACCCCACCCCCACCCACCAGTTGAAACCTCAGTCTCCACCACAGTGGAGTTCACCAGGGAGTTCAGGGCCTCTCTTTCTCTCCCTTTCCCTTCTCTCCTCTCCCTTCTCTTCTCTCTGGTCTGGCTTCACTTAATCTTTGCAGCCAACAATAACTGAGTCACCTAACAACAGCAACATCCTTAGGTTTGTGTGGCTGCATTCGGGAGCCCAGAGGGGACACACTGGTTAAAGTGCTCACTGCTAAGTGCAAGGCTGCTGCTTCCGGGGGAGGAAGAAGGGGAGGTCCCCTGTAAGAGCCTTGGGAACCTTCGTGGGACAGTTCTATGGGGGAATGAACTGGATCACCATGGGTTAACTGTGCTCCGAGCTTGTGGCCGGAGGAAACTCATTCTACTCTACAGGGCGAACACTTTAAAATAAGACCGACTTTTCTTTTTAAGTGAGCCATTTGAATGGGTCTCTTAAAACTGTTATGTACCGGACAATGCTATTTTCATGTGTGCAGTTTGGAGGCTCAGTGGGCTAGGCCTCACCCTAAGGCCTCTTGTTTACCAAGACCGGCCTGAGGGGAACTTGGTCTTGGCATCTGGTCTTAGTATTTTTGGCTCTGGCCAGATGGTTTCCAAGCATTCTGTAAGCATCTACTAATCCAAAAACTCACTACCATTGAGTTGATGCCAACCCACAGTAACCGTACAGGATAGCACAGAGGTGCCCCTGTGATTTTCTGAAATGGTAGCTGTTTACAGGAGTAGAAAGCTTCGTCTTTTTTCCATGGAGTGACTGGTGGTTTCAAACTTCTAACCTTGTCGATCAAAGCCCAATTTGTAACCACTGTGCCACCAGGGCTCCTGGGGAATTCCTTGATGAATTTCTTGTGGCTGGTTTGCATTATGCTTTGGACCAGGCATCCTCAAACTACAGCCCGCAGGCCACATGCGGCCTGCTGAGGACATTTATCCAGCCCGCCGGGTGTTTTTGCCCCATTTGGTTTATTTTTACTTCAAAATAACATATGTGCAGTGTGTATAGGAATTTGTTCATAGTTTTTTTTTAAAAACTATAGTCTGGCCCTCCAACAGGTGTGAGGGACAGTGAACTGGCCCCCTGTTTAAAAAGTTTGAGGACCCTGGCTTTAGACTCTAGTTTACACTCTAAAGTGTGAGTTGGGCCGTGTTGTACATTTTACCTTCACAGAGGAGATTTCCCACATGATCAACAGTACAGCCAAAAACTGGTGCCCTGTGCTCAGTGACCACCCAAGGTTCTTAAATGTTACCAAGATGGCCAATCTTCGGACAGTTCTGACAGCAAGTCTCAAATGCTCAGCGTGACACAGAAAGTGTCACCTTTTGTCTCTGGAGATCACCAACATTGTGGTGGATGAAATGCAAGATGGAAATAGGCCAAGCATAAGTGAAAGGGATTCTGGGACATTTCATTCATTCTTTTACCTAGACATTGTCCAAGGGTATTTACTGGACAGATTCTAGTTCATAGTCAAGGTAAACAAATCATTATAGCGTAATATGATCATGGTGGATATTTTCACAGCCATTTTACTTATTCAGTGCCACCTTTTGATTGGGGCAAAAGCATCTTATACGTGGGATAGGTTGTAGCGGACATGGGTACTCAGATCAACCCATCTGAAGCTTGAGAGTCAAGAAGCCCTAATCAACCCACCTCACTGTTCTGAGCACAAGTGTACCTGTCACAGTGTACGGCAGGATCCTCACACTTTTAAACAGGGGCCCGTTCAATGTCCCTCAGACCCAGTTTGGGGGCTGTCCCTCTACTTTGCCAAGCACAGTGTCCTTCTCCAGAAACTAGTCCCTCTTGTGGCCAACAAATGAGCTTTGGGTCTCCACTCTGCACTTCCCTCTTCATTCACTATGGTAAGATGTCTTTGTTCTGATGATACCTTATACCTGATCCCTTCGACATCTCATGATCGCACAGGCTGGTGTGCTTCTTCCATGTGGACTTTGTTGCTTCTCAGCTAGATGGCCACTTGTTTACCCTCAAGCCTTTAAGACCCCAGATGCTATCTCTTTTGATAGCCTGGCACCATCAGCTTTCTTAGTCACATTTGCTTATGCACCCATTTGTCCTCAGCGATCGTATCATGGAGGTGTGCAACCAGTGATATGATTTTTTGTTCTTTGATGCCTGATAACTGATCCCTTTGGAACCACGTGATCACACAGGCTGGTGTGTTCTTCCATGTGGGCTTTGCTGCTGCTGAGCTAGATGGCCGCTTGTTTATCTTCAAGCCTTTAAGACCCCAGACACTATATCTTTTGATAGCCGGGCACCATCAGCTTTCTTCACCACATTTGCTTATTCACCCACTTTGTCTTCAGCAGTTGTGTTGGTAGGGTGAGCATCATAGAATGCCAATTTAATAGAAGAAAGTATTCTGGCATTGAGGGAGTACTTGAGTAGAGGCCCAATGTCCTTTTGCCACCTTAATACTAAACCTATAAATATAGGCACATAGATCTATTTCCCCATATATATATATATATATATATATATATATATATATATATATATATTTGCATATGTACATGTCTTTGTCTAGACCTCTATAAATGCCCCTTGCCTCCCAGCTCTTTCCTCTATTTCCCTTGACTTTCCTCAAGTCCCACTATCTTGCTCCATCCCCACCTGAGTTTCAGCAATACCTCTTCATTACATTACCCTTGATCATGCCCTACTAGGCCTGCCACACCCACCTCACCACCGATTTGGATCACCTGTTGTTCCCTTGTCCCTGGGTTTGTTAACACCACTTCCTTACCCCCCACCTCCCCCTATCCCATCCCCCACCCTGAACTGTCGGTCCCGCTGTTTTTCCTCCAGATTGTTCATCCAGCCTATCTTATTTAGACAGACCTGCGGAGATAATAACATGCACAAAAACAAGACAGAGCAAAACCAAGCAACAATATACAACAAAACAACAACAACAAACCACTGACAAAGAACAAAACAAAACACAACAAGAAAGAAAATCTTGTAATTAGTTCAAGGATCGTTTGTTGGCCTTTAGGAGTGTTTTCCAGTCCAGTCTGTTTGGGCATCATGCCCTGGCCCCAAAGTCCACTTTCAGCATTCCCTGAAGACCTTGCCGCTTCATTCCCTTGCTGATCTGCTGCACTCCCCCAGTGCTTTGCCTCGGTGTGGTGGGATCAGGTCAAGCGCAGTTCCCACACTTGTGTCTCCGGTGCTGTCCCCTGCAGGGCCATGGGTCAGTGAGGGGCGTCATGTCTCATAGTGAGGCTGGCCATGTGGTCCTCTCTGTGGACTGGCTGCTCTAATTGGGGTCATCATCCTCAGGGTCTGGTAGGCCCGGATGTGCTCCACTGTCTCCTTCTCCCCGTTCATCTGCTCCCGTGGGCTCTGATCAGATATGTCCCTCTCCCGGAGCTGCAGAATCAATGCCATCCTTTGAAATAAATTCTTCTGGGGGGAGGGGCAGGTCAATGCCCAACTTTCACATGCACATGAGGCAATGGAAAATACCATGGCTTGGGTTAGTCCTTAGTCTTCAAAGTAACATCCCTGCTTTTCAACACTCAAAGTAACACCCATGCTTTTCAGTTATGTCCTGTGCAGCAGATTTGCCCAACACAATGCATCGTTTGATCTTGACTGCTGCTTGCATTAATGGTGATTGTGAATACAAGCAAGATGAAATCCTTGACAACTTCAAACTTTCCTCCATTTACCATAATGTTACCTATTGGTTCCTGGTGTGAGGATTGGAGTCTTCTTTACAATGAGTCATAGTCCAGACTGAAGGCTGTAAGCCTTGATTTTCATCAGCCACTGTTTAAAATCTTCCTTACTTTCAGCAAGCAAGAGCATGTCATCTGCATACCACAGGTGGTTAATAGGCCTTTCTCCAATCTTGATGCCTCATTCTTCTTCATATAATAATCTAGCCTCTCTCATTATGTGCTCAGTACTCAGATTGAAACATGATGAGAGAGTATAACCCGGATGCACAGCTTTCCTGATTTTAAACCACACACTTTTCCCTGTTCTGTTCACTCAGCCACCTTTTGATCCATGTACAAGTTCTGCAGGAGCACATGGAAGTGTTCTGAGATTCCCATTCTTCTCAAGGTCATCCATAGTTGTTATTATCCACACCGCCCACACTTTGAGAACCACTTTGGCCTAATGTCTACACTGCTGCTTCGGGAGGCACAGGAGCCCTGACGGCCCAGTCCTGTGATGACCGGGCCATTCCTAATGCTGAAAGAGATGCCTTCTCTTCCACAATTTTCTCCCTCTCTCTCTTTAATATCTGCTTCTTATTTACTCTCTGGCCTTATTCATCCCTTTCTTCCCTTCTCCTTCTACTCCCAGGCCACAGTAATTCCTTCTAGTCAGGCTTCACCTTAGAAAAAAAGGATCCAGCTACTACTTTAAGGAAGCAAAGTATCTAAGTGCTTGTCTGTTAACCTAGAGATATGCAAACACTACACTATCTTTTAGGGTTTGGGTTTTGAATACTCCTGTGTTTTGATGCAGTGGGTTAGGTGTTGAGCTACTAACTGAAAGGTTGGTAGTTCGAACCCACCAGCTGTTCCAAGAGATAAAGATGGGGTTGTTTACTTCTGTAAAGATTTGCAACGTTGGAAATCCTAGGGAGCAAATCTCCTGTGCTTACGGGATCACTAAAAATCAGAATCCACTTGATGGCAGTGGGTTGTAGTTTTGTTGTTATTGCTAGTGACCTTCACATCAGTCTTAAACTCATAGCCATCTCATGTACAGTGGGAAAAAATACTTCCAGGCACTGCTCCCCACCCCCCACCCATGATTGGTGTGGGACTGAACTGTCGTGATCCCTAAGCATTTTCGTTGGCTGATTTTTGTAAGTAAATCACCAGGTCTTTTTTCCCAGTCTACCTTAGAAACTCCATTGCAATCGGTTCAGCACCGTGGCAACAAGAGAGGTTTGCTGAGAGGCAGGCTCTTGTTGGCTGAGTATGAGATTTATTAGCTAGGAAGTGAACCCAGATGCGAAGTCTATCTCTGAATCATCAGTGCTCCCTACTACTTCTCAGGGTAGCACTTAATCTTTCCATCTTGGTGGATGGAGTTGCCTTTGATTGTTTTTAAAAGCTAAATCCTTTTTGGAGCCTCCTCAATACTTTGCCTCCTTAGGAAGGCGGAGAGTTCCCTCATAGTCCCTGGTTGCTTAGCAACTTATCTTCTTTTCTGACTAGTCACCGTCCCTACAGGATGTGAAGCCAGCTGATGGGCTTACAATGGAAGGACAGTGACTCATCCCTGCAGGCTACCCTTAAAAAGCCTCCCTGTTCACTAGCACTGTGATGATTGGTTCCCTGCAGGCAGGTTTCCCCTGGGTCCCCTCCCTAGACAAGCCAGCCATGCTGCTCCTCCTCTGAATTTTGGAGAGAAGGCAGTCCATCAAGTTCCTGAGTTTCTGGGTAAATCCCGTACTCTCCAGTGTAATCTTTAATCATGGCCAGGCTATCATCTTTGTGATCGGAGTCACAATGGCCTTTTCACTTTGTCTCAGGGTCCGTGGCGCTTTGTGGAGACTCATGTTCATATTCCTGTATGTGTTTTCTGCTTTGCATTACAATCTCTCCTTTAGCAATGAACTGACTCCTTTTCTTTTCTCCTGCAAAAGCCTGTATGATGGTAACACCTTCCCCATTTCCCCATCACCCCCATCCTGTGATCCTTCTGTACATATTCATGGATTGTCTGCTTTAGACGCGAGATTGCTAGCTGGCTTTATCACAGGAAGGATGTGTACACAAATGCCCTTCCTGGATGAACAGATGGAAGATTTCTTACCCTAGCATTCTCTCCTCTTGAAAAAGACAGTAGACTGTGAAAGGGAAAAAAAGGAGGGAGGAGGAACAAATTATGCTCTAAAGAAATATGTACTCCTAACACCATTTGCCTGTGACTGTGTCGTACTGTGGTGGCTTGTGTGTTGCTGTAATACTGGAGGCAAGGTCATTGGTATTCCAAACACCAGCAGCATCACCCAAAGTGAACAGGTTTCAGCAGACATTCCAAATGAAAATCAGACTACTAAGAAGGAATAGGCTACACATGTTGGAGGAATTAGCCACTGAAAACCTTATGCATAGCATCAAAACACTGTCTTATATTAAAGGTCTAATGAGTAGAAGCAGAACTTTGGTCAGACATAGTGCCAGAAGATGAGTTCCTCAGGTCAGAAGGCTCAGCTGTTTCTTTACTTTTCTCTCTCTCTCTCTTTCTTTCCCCTCACAATCTCAGTGGGCTCAGTTTTGTTTGTTTGTTCCTCTGTTGTTATTTTTCTCTTCTCTTTCCTTTCACATGCCACTGCCAGCCTCCAGACCAGTCCCCTTCAAGTAGGGAAATTATGCCTGCCCTACACTCAGTACCTGCCCTCTGTGGCCTTACATGGGTCTGGGGAAATGCGGCCCGCCTTCTGCTGCAGGAGAACTCCTGCCTACACTCCAAAGCCTTCAAGCAGCTGAGGGAACTCCCATCCATTCTTTGTGGTGCTCCACTCAGCTGGGGGAACCTCTTCCCACCTTCCACAGTACTCCATGTGGCTGGGGGAGCCCCTGTCTGTACTCTCCAGTCCCACATGTCTGAGGGAACTTTCACCTACCTGCTGTAGCCCATCACACAGCTTAAGGCAGCATGACCAGCTCTCTCTAGAGCTCCAGGATGCTGTGGGAACCTCCGCCCAATCTCTGTGGCGATCTTACCAACTAGGACAATTCCACCCTACATCCACAATGTGCTACGACAAAGCAGGCACGCCAGCACTCTACGCACACCATTGCAGTAGGGACACCCATATGCCTTCTGAGGCACTCCGAGCTTCCATGGGCCACACCACCACAGCTTTATGTTAGATCATCCAGTGCAGCAACATGCTCTCAAATCCACAACCACCCAACCAGTGTCCCCTGAGAAAACAAACCAACTTTTCCACCAAATAACAGAATACTAGTTGGCTAGGGAGAGGTAAACCAGAGGAGGATAAAGCAGTAGCCCAAACTCCCCCCCAGTGCAGTTAGCAGCAGGCATTTAAAAGAAGCATCCCTATGAGTCTCCCAAAGAGAGAGTTGAGTGCTCTTCAACTCTGGAAAATGGTGCCAGTCTCCTCAAAAGCAACACAACACAAACAACAACCAGCCCCAACAACCTCAACGATAAAACAGGAGAAACAAAAAGCAACGTTGGAAGACATTCTGAACCTAACAATATGCATAGAAGAAGCAGACATTGACCTGCCATAAAAAGAAATCTTCAGAATACTGCTTGGAGTCATACGGGATAAGAGGGAAGCAATAGAGAAAAAGGATGAAGTGATAGAGGAGATAAAGGCCACGCACCAAAGGAAATACAAAACCTAAAGAACAAGATAACAAAGGTCAGTAAGGGGGGGAGGATGAGGAACTGATACCAAGGGTTTAAGCAGAAACCAAATGTTTTGAGAATGATGGTGACAAAAAAACTTACAAATATGCTTGACACAATGGATTGTGATAACAGGTGTACAAGCTTCCAATAAAATGACTTTTTTAAAAAGCTAATAGCAAATTCACAGACTTTACCAACAGACATGAGGAGGCAGAGAATCACACCAGTGTCCTAGAGGATGACCAGGCAGACTTCAACAAGTGGGAAATACATTAAAATGAAACAGTGCTTCTCAACCTGTGGGTTGCAACCCCTTTGGGGGTCAAATGGCCCTCTCGTGGGGGGAGTAAACTGATTCATAATAGTGGGAAAATTACAGTTATGAAGTAGCAATTTTATGGTTGGAGGGTCACCACAACATGAGGAACTGTATTAAAGGGTAATGGCATTAGGATGGTTCAGAACCACTGAAATAAGATAATCACAGAGGCTGAAGAAAGCCTGACAGCCATGTCTGATGCTCCGAAGAGGAACAACATGAGAATAATTGGACTACCGGAACAAGACACAATGTAGAAGACAATGGGGAAAATGGTGAGGGAATTCTTAGAGGAAAATGTCCCCAGATTAATGAATGAAAACCAGGCAACCACTCAGGAGGCTCAAAGAACACCAGCTAGACTGAATCTCAAGAATAAGTCACCAAGGCATAAAATAGCCAAACTGTCCATCTTTGAGCAAAAAGAGAAAATCACAAGATCAGCTAGGGAATAACAAGCAGTCACCTATAAAGTCATCCAAATAAGAATATGCTCAGACGTATCAGCCAACACTATTAAGAAGTGGAGAGAGTGGAGTAACACATTCCAAAAATTGAAGGAAAATAACACAAACCCAAGAATACTGTGAACAGCCAAATTATCTATCAAGAAAGGTGAAGTAAGAATCTTCCAAGACAAGGAAAAACTCAAAGAATACATTAAAAGAAACCCAGCCCCACAAAAAATTATTGCCGACCCAATATGGGAAGAAGAACAGTACTTACCAAGCACAAATAAGGGACCACCACTTAGAACAACTCCACCCAGAGGGCAACAGTGAGAAAACAGCCCCCAAGACAGCATTGGCTCAAGGATAGAAAAAAGGCAAACATGAAATATACACATACACATGCACGCAACACACTGATAAGAAAGGGGGGTAGGAAAACACCCAACACAAAAGGTACAAGATGGCATCACAGACTCCACAGATGGATGTAATAATCTTCAATATCAACGAGCTGAACTCGGGCATTAAAATACAGAGGCTAGCAGACTGGCTTAGAAAACACAACCTGTCAATCTGCTGCCTACAGGAGACACATTTCAAGATTACAGACAAAAGTAGGCTGAGAATCAAAGGCTAGATAAAAATATACCAAGCAAATAGCAATTCAAAATAAGCAGGGGTTGCAATCCTAATCTTGGACAAAATTGATCTCAAGGTGCAAGCCATAACAAGAGATAAGGAGGGACACTATGTAATACTCACAGGAACAGTAGACCAAGAACCAGTGAGCATAATAACTGTATATGTACCCAAGGAGAGACCTGTGAAATTTGTCAATCAAACACTTCAAAAGAAAAAAAAAAGAAATCTTATTCTCAAAAAGTATAGTAGTTGGCTGGATAGGACAGAGGCTGTACACTGGTGCATATGAGGGTTGGAGGTGCAGGGAATCCAGGGTGAATGATACCTTCAGGACCAAGGGTGTGAGGGGCGATGCTGGGAGAGTGGAGGGTGAGTGGGTTGGAAAGGGGGAACTGATTACCAGGATCCACATGTGACCTCTTCCCTGGGAGAGGGACAGCAGAGAAGGGGGGAAGGGAGACTCCGGATAGGGCAAGATATGACAAAATAACGATGTATAAATTACCAAGGGCACATGAGGGAGGGGGGAATGGGGAGGGAGGGGGGAAAAAAGAGGACCTGATGCAAGGGGCTTAAGTGGAGAGCAAATGCCTTGAGAATGATTGGGGCAGGGAATGTATGAATGTGCTTTATACAATTGATGTATGTATATGTATGGATTGTGGTAAGAGTTGTATGAGTCCCTAATAAAATGTAAAAGAAGAAAAGAGAAAAAATGATTAGGGCAAAGACTGTACAGATGTGCTTTATACAATTGATGTATGTATATGTATGAACTGTGAAAAGAATTGTATGAGCCCCAATAAATTGTTAAAATAAATTTTTAAAAAAATTATAGTAGTTGACTTTAATACACCACTGTCTGAAAAAGATAGATCTCAGGGTAAGAAGTTTGACAAGGAGGCTACAGATTTGAACATTACAATTAGACAACTTGACCTGATAGATAGTTTCAGAACTCTCCATCCAAATGCAAAAAAAAAAAAATTAATTCTTTTCAAGCCCACGTGCACATACTCAAAGGTAGACCACATGCTGGGATACAAGTCAAATCTGTGTAAATTTAAGCACATAGAGAACATACGGACTTCTCTCTCCAACCACTATGTCGTATGGCTGAAAATCAACAAAGGGATGCTGAGTAAAACAAGGGCAAACAATTGGAGGATGAATAACTCTCTATTGCACAAAGAGTGTGTACTGACCCACATCAGAGATTAAATTAGTGCGTTTCTAAAAGCAACGAGAATGAGAATATGACACAGCAGAGGCAGCTATCAGAGGAAATTTGTTAGCACTGCATGCACACATGAAAAAGGAAGAGAGACTTATGATTAATATGCTGACAAAGATTTACAGAAATTAGAGCAGAGTCAACAGGAAAAATTTGCTGATAGCAAAAGAAAAACATAATAAAAATCAGGGCTGAGATTCATGAGTGGGAAAACAAGAAAACTATGGACAAAATTAATGCAGCTAAAAGTTGGTTCTTTGAAAGGATTGACAGAAGCAACAGAACAAAGAAAGGAAGAAACAAAATTTTAATAACAAGGATGAGGTATGAAACAGGGGCAATTACAATGGACCCTAATGAAATCAAAAGGATAATGACACAGTACTATGAAGGCCCGTACTCCATGAATTCAACAACTTAAAAGACATTGACAAATACTTGGAAAAACAATCCCTCCCTCGACTGTCCCATATGTACGTCAAGAATCTCAACAGACCCAGAGCAATAGAAGAAATAGTCACGGTTATCAAGGGATTACCAATAAAAAAAATCTGCCACGCCAGATGTCTTCAGAGGAAAATTCTACCAAGCATTCAGGGAAAAATTGACACCAATCCTAAACAACCTCTTCCAGAACATAGAAAAAGATGGCAAACTCCCAAATTCCTTCTATTAAGCTAGTATAACTCTAATACCTAAATTGACCAAGAATCCCACAAGAATCAAGAACATGGATGCAAAATCTTTAACAAAATACTGGCCAATAGAATACAAAATTATATAAAACAAATAATTCACCATGACCAACTGGGATTCATACCAGGGATGCAGAGCTGTTTAACATATGAAAGACCATTACTATTATACACATTGACATGAAAAATTATGAGAACCACATGATAATATCGATAGATGTGGGAAAAGCATTTGACAACCTCCAACACCAATTCCTGTTTAAGTTGCTCAAGAACAATAGGTCTCAGCCTTCCTAATGCCATGACCCTTAATAGAGTTCATGTGTTGACCCCCCAACCATAAATTATTTTTGTTGCTACTTCATTACTATAATTTTGCTACTGCTCTGAATCGAGTGCCCTCTGTGAAAGGGTAGTTCAACCCCCAAAGGGGTTGAGAACCCCACAAGTTGAGAACCGCTGCATAAGAAGGTAAGACTGGAAGGAAAATTCCTCAAGATAATACAATCTATATATGAAAAACCAACAGCTAACGTGGTAGTCAATGGAGAAAAGACTAACAAAATCCCACTGAAAAAAGGTGACCAGACAAGGATGCCCCTGTCCCCACTCCTATTTAGCATTGTACTGGAAGTCCTAGCTAACAACACAAGGCAAAGAAAATATATCAAAGATATTCATCTGGGAAAGGAAGAGCTGAAACAATCATTCTTCACAGATGATATGATTTTATACATGGAAAATCCTAAAAGCTCCACATGAGGAGTGCTGGAAGAGTTCAAGAGTTCAAGGCAGAGTGGCAGGATACAAGATCAGCAAACAGAAGTTCATCATACTGCTATACACATTGGACAAGACCATGGAAGAGGGGATAGAAAAGGTAGTACCCTTTACAATAATCAAGCACAAATTGAAACATCTAGGGATATACCTGACTAAAAAGACAAAAGATTTGTTTGAGGAAAATTATAGAACACTATTACAAGAAACCAAGATTGGCCTCAACAAATGGAAGACTATCCCATGCTCGTGGATCGGAAGACTCAATATAGTAAAGATGTCAGTTCTGCTCAAGGCACTCTATAAGTGTAATGCTATCCTGATACAAATACCATCATCTTTCTTCAAAGAATTGGCAAAACTGATTACCAACTTCACCTGGAGAGGGAAGAAACCCAGAATTAGCAGAGAACTCCTCAAGAAGAAGGACAAAGTTGGAGGGCTTGCTTTACCTGAATTTAGCACCTATTATACAGCCACAGTGGTCAAAACAGTATGGTATTGGTATAATGACAGATACTCAGACCAATGGAAAAGAGCTGAGAAACCCAGAAATAAAATCACCAGCATACAGACAACTGATCTTTGATAAGCACCCAAAAATATCAAATGGGTAGCAGATGGCCTCTTCAAAAAGTGGTGTTGGAAAAAATGGATATCTACCTGCATAAAAAATGAAGCAAGACCCTTATCTCACTCACTGCACAAAAATAAACTCAAGGTGGATCACAGACCTTGAGGTAAAACCCCAAACTACTAGGGTAATCACTTCCTTGGTGCAGGGAATATATAGGATATTGAAAAGAGGGAAGGACACAAAATACAGAGGAAGCGCAAAGTGACAAGTGGGATATACTGAAGATAAAACACTTGTGTACATCCAAAGAATTCCCTGAGAGTAATAAGAGAGGCCGCAGACTGGAAAAACATTTTTAGCAATGACACATTAGACAAAGGCCTTATAACTAAAATCTGCAGTACTCTGCTAGCTTACAATAAGAAAAAAAACCTAATTGTCTACTGAAGAGGTGGACAAAGGGACCTGAACACAAGTTTCACAAGGGCAGAAATCAGAATGGCCAACAACTTATGAGAAAATGTTCCCAAACATTAGCCATAAAAGAAATGGAAATTAAAACAACTATGAGATGCCACCTAACACCCTCAAAGGTAGCCAAATTAAAAACATCAGAATATAACAAGTGTGGGAGGGGCTGTGGTGAGTTAGGAACTTTTGTTCACTCCTGGTGGAACTGTAGGTATAAACAGTCATTATGGAAATCGATTTTGTGATATCTAAAACAGATGCAAATTGAGCTACCATACAAGAAACCAAGAGTGAACTCAACAAATGGAAGATGACCCAGCAATCCCCATTCTGGGTACGTACTCAGAAGAGGCAAGAAACAAACCACAACCAGACATCTGTGTTCCAATGTTCATCGCAGCACAGTTCACAATCACAAGGAGTTAGAAACAACTCAAATTTCCATCAATGGATTAAAAAACTGTGGTACATACATACAATGGAGTACTGCACATCCCCAAAAGCAGTGATGAATGCATGCCATGCATCTCCACGTGGGAAGATTTGGAGAAAATTATGTTAACCAAGCCAAGCACAAAAGGCTAAATACAATATGAATCCATTGAGGTAAGCTTAAAAATGCAAAAAGAGCAAAGAGGAAAAGCTGCTGTATACATAACATCCCTGTGGTGAGGTCCCGGTATTATGGCAGGGACCACACTAAATCCAGCGATAGGTATGGCAGGGACCACACTAAATCCAGCGATAGGTATGGCAGCCAACTGAAAATGAGGGGTAAAGAAAGAAGAAAAAGACATGGGGACTGGGGGAAACAGGACACTAACCCACCCACGGGGAGGGTAGTGTTTATACTTCCACAGGAGAGGGTGAGAGGGACCAGACTTCAACTCGGTACTTCAAGACGTGAATACAACATACCAGAATTAAGTAGGGAATCAATAGAGAGATGTGTGGGGCCAGTGCTAATACTAACTATGTGGACACCCCCAATTCTTGCAGAAGAATGCACGTGAGGACAGCACTGAAGATACAGTTCAGGGAGAGGGTGCATCTGATCAGAGCACACAGGAGCAAATGAAGAGGGGAGGAGAGTGGAACACATCCTGGCCCACCAATCCCGAGGACGATATACCTGCTCAGAGCAGCCAATGCACAGAGAGGACCATAGGGCCGGCCCCAACACAGGACATCCCTCACTGTCCCATAATGCTATGGGAGACAATACTGGAGACACAGTGCAGGAATTGTGCCTAATCTGACCCCACTACACTGGGGCAAAACACTAAGGGCATGCAACAGAGAAGCAAGGGGAGGAAAACATAGAAGACCCCAGGAGATACCAAAAATAGACTTGGGGCTAGTGCCTGGCACCCCATCAGATTCAACCAGAAAATACTCCTAAAGGTCAACAAACAGACCCGGAACTATTTATAGGCTTTTCTTGTTGTCATTGGGTTTTTTGTTGTTGTTTTGTTTTATTTTGTTGTTTTGCTGGCTTAATTTTGTGCGTATTATTGTCTCTACATGTGTATCTAGATAAGATAGGCGGGATAAACAATCTGGAGGAGGAAACAACGGACTGACATTTCCAGGGGGACACAGGAGAGGGGGAAGAAGGGGAGAGGAAGGGAGGTGTCAACCAGCCCAGGGACGAGGGAACAACAAGCAATCTAAAATCGATGGTGTGGAGGGTATAGGATGCCTGCTGGGGCTTGATCAAGGGCAATGTAGGTGAGAGGAATTACTGAAACTGAATGAAGGCTGAACATGATGGCAGGACAAGAGGAAAGGAAAAGGAAATAGAGGAAAGAGCTAGGAGACAAAGGACATTTATAGAGGTATAAATACAGGCATGAGCATATGTGAATATATTTTTATATAATGATAGGGTAATAGATCTATGTACATTAGGTAGCAGATGGACAATGACCCTTGACTCAAGTACTCCCTCAATGCAAGAATACTTTGTTCTACTAACCTGACACTCTACTAACACTTTGTTCTACTAACCCGACATGCTCACCTTCCCTGACATGATAGATGAAGACAAAATGGATGCATAAGTAAATGTGTTGAAGAAAACTGATGGTGCCGGACTGTCAAAAGATATAGCATTTGGCGTCTTAAAGGCTTGAAGATAAATAAGCGGCCATCTAGCTGAGAAGCCACGAAGCCCAATGGAAGAAGAACACGGACCTGTATGATCATGAGGTGTCAATGGGAGCAGGTATCAGGCATCAAAGAACCAGCACACAAAAAACCATATCAATGTGAATGAAGGGGATAATGGAGTGGAGACCCAAAGCCCATCTGTAGACAATTGGACATCCCTTACAAAAGCATCACAAGAAAGAGATGAGGCAGTCAGGGTACAGTATAGCACCCATGAAACGTACAACTTTCCTCTAGTTCTTTAATGATTTCTCCCAACTCCACCCTGCTATCATGACCCCAATTCTAACTAATAAATCTGGCTAGACCCGAGTATGTACACAGGTACAGATAAGAGCTGGAAACACAGGGAAAAACCCTCAGGACCAATAATGAGAGTAGCAATGCCAGGAGGGTTAATGGGAAGGTGGTATAGAAAGAGGAAACTGATCACAATTATCTACATATAACCCCCTCCCAGGGGGATGGACAACAGAAAAGTGGGTGAAGGGAGACTTCGATCAGTGTAGAACATGAAAGTTTTAAAAATAAATTATCAAGGGTTCATGAGGGAGGGGTGGGGGGGATGAGTAGCTGATACCACGGGCTCAAGTAAAAAGAAAATGTTTTGAGAATAATGATGGCAACATATTTACAAATGCGCTTGACACAATGGATGGATAGATTGTGATAAGGATCATAGATTAGCCTAAGCAAACGGAAGAAATCATGAAGTCAAAGAGCTGAACAGAAATTTCAAAGGGCAGCCCAAGAAGACAAAGTATCTAAGACCTAGAGTTAGAAAACCAAAAAGAAAGAACACACTCAGCATATCTTAAGCAGGAAAAAAAATTTTAGAAAAAAATTCAACCCTTGAGTTGTAACATTGGAAGATTCTATGGGGAAAATATTGCATTGTTCAGGAAGCATCGAAAGAAGATGGAAAGAATACAGAGTCACTGTATCAAAAAGAACTAGTCAATATCCCACCATGTCAGGAGGTAGCATATGAGCAAGAACCAACGGTGCTGAAGGAAGAAGTTCAAGCTGCACTAAAAGCATCAGCCAAAACCAAGGTTCTAGGAATTGATGGAATACCAATTGAAATGTTTCAACAAGCTGGTGGAGCACTGGAAGGATTCACTTGTCTATGTCAGGAAATTTGGAAGGCAGCTTCTTGGCCAACTGACAGGAAGAGGTGGATATTTGTGCCCATCCCAAAGAAAGATGACCCACCAGGATACTCAAATGACAGAACAATATCATTGGTATCACATGCAAGTAAACTTTTTCTGAAGATCATCCAACCATGGTTGCAGCAGTACATTGAGAGAGAGCTGCCAGAGATTCAGGCTAGATTCAGAAGAAGTCATGGAATAAGGGATATCACTGCTGATGTCAGATGAATCTTGGCTCACAGCAGAAAATACCAGAAAGATATTTACTTATGTTTTATTGACTATGCCAAAGCACTCGGCTGTGTGGATATTAACAAATTATGGATAACCTGGAGAAAAATGGAATTTTAAAAACACTTCATTGAGCTCATAGGAAACTTGCACATGGATCAAGAAGCAGTTGTGTGAACAGAACAAGGGAATACTGCATAGTTTAAAATCAAGAACGGTGTGCATCAGGATTGTATCCTATCACCATAATTGTTCAATCTGTATGCTGAGTAAATAATCAGAGAAGTTAGATTATATGAATAAGAAGGTGACATCAGGATTTCAGAAAAACTTATTAACAACTCGTGGGATGCAGATGACACAACTTTGCTTGCTGAATATGAAGGGGACTTGAAGCACTTGCTGATGAAGATCAAATATTGCAGCCTTCAGTATGGACTACAACTCCATGTAAAGAAGATGCAAATCCTCACAACTAGACCAAGAGGTAACGTCATGGTAAATGGAGAAAGATAGAGTTTGTCTTGCTTGGATCCATGATCAATGTTTATGGAAGTAGCAGTCAAGAGACTTAACTTTAAATTGCATTGAGTACATCAGCTGCACAAGACTTCTTTAGGTGTTGAAAAGCTAGGAGGTTACTTAAAAAACTAAGGTGCACCTAACCCAAGCATGGTATCTTCTTTGGCCTCATATGCATGTGACAGTTGAACATTGAGTAAGAAAGAATTTGAATTTGAATTATCATGCTGGCGAAGAATATTGAAAGTACCATGGACTGCCGAAAGATCAACAATCTGTCTTGGAAGAAGTACAGTCACAACAAGGAGAGTACAACCACTGGCATTGAATTATACATGTAGACATTGTTGAATTGGAGAATGGCTTTTTTGTGTGTGTATATTTTTGCCACAATTTTTAAAATCACATGAATAACAATGAGTACAAGAAAGAAGAAAATGTTCTAAAATTGTTTGTGGTGATGCTTGTTCAACTCTTCTTGATCTGATTGAACCATTGAGTTGTGTGACATGTGAATGAAATGCCAATAAAACTGTTTAAACTTTAAAAACTACACCCAGAACGTTCCTTAGAGGCAAATATGGTGAGACTTCATCTCACATATTTGGGTCATGTTATCAAGAGAGCTCTCAACACGATGGGTTGACACGGTGGCTGCAGCAATGGGCTTACACGTGAAAACAATATTAAGGGTGCTGTAGGATGAGGCAATGGTTCACGTTTTTGTTCACAGGGTCACTGTGAGTCAGGACTGATTCTATGGCACGTAACAACAACAGTAACACAAGACCCCTGGTGGCACAGGGTGTTAAGCATTGGACTGCTCCGTAGAAGGCTAGGAATTCAAATGCACCAGCCACTCTCCAGGAGAAAGTTGAGACTTTACACCTTCACTAACTCTAAAGAGCAGCTCTGCTCTGTCCTGTTGGATCTCTGGGAGCCAGAGTAGACTGGATGGCAGTGGTTACATGGATGGAGCAAGAATGCTTACAAATAGAGAACAGTGGCAAATTACTCAAATATTCATCAGTTAAAATGACCCCCAAAAGGGTATAACAGAATATGATTGGATTAATTCTATACAGAGTGGGGCTTTTAGAAGGAGCTCTGCATGGCTGAGCATGGACTGGACTTCTGATTGAAAGCTTGCACTTCCAACCCACCGTATATTTCCCAGGACAAAGATAGGACAGGCTGCTTCCTGAAAGTTTTTTGTTGTTGGGACATACCATTCAAAAATACTCAAGCTCAATTTTATTTAAACTCAATGTCAACTCATAGCAACTCTACTGGACATAGTAGACTGGCCCCTGTGTGTCTGAGACTGTAAATCTTTATGGGAGGGAACCTCCATCTTTCTCCCCAGTCACAGCTGGTGCCTTGAACCCATAACCAACTATGTCACCAAATCTCCTACCCTGGGGCTGTCCAGTTGGTGTCAATTCATAGCAACCCTACATATAGCAAAATGAAATACACCCCAAATCTCCAGTACCCTCATAGTCATTGCTAGGTTTGAGTGCATTGTTACAGCCACTGTGTCAGGCCATCTCTGTGAGGGTCTTCCTCTGTCATTGACTCTACCAAGCATGACATCCTTCTCCAGGTATCAGTTCCTCCTGACAACATGTTCAAGGCACAGGAGGTGAGGTTTCCCCATCCTTGCTTCTAAGAAGGATTCCAGCTCTTCTTCCTCCAAGACAGGTGTATTGGTGCTTGTGACAGTCCATGGTTTACTCGGCGTTCTTTGCCAACAACACAAGTCAAAGATCACCCAGCTTTCACATACGTATAAGGCCATTGAAAATACTGTGGCCTGGGTCAGGCACAGCTAAATCCTCAAACTGATAGCTCTGCTCTTCGCCCTTAAAGGAGTCTTTTGCAAACAGATTTACCCAATGCATTTGTCATTTTATTTTTTTATTGCTATTTCCGTGAGTCAGAGGAAGACAGGGATTTATACTCCTGCAGAGTTTGTCTCAGAGAGGGGATGGGGATAAGTCTCAGAAACTGACAAAGGCAATTTGACCTTGTTCTATAGAGTCATTGTGAGTCAGCATTGACTCTGTGGCAGTGAATTTGGTTGGTTTTTGGTTACCAGGAGTGTTGATTGTGGATCCAAGTAAAATGAAATCCATAATTACATGCGTATATGAAAACTTTTATTTTTTTCTCGCTCATTCTGATTTTGCTTATTGCCCCATTGTGAGGATGTTTGTCTTATTGACATAGAGTTGCACTCCACTCTGAAGTCTACAGTCTTTGATCTTCATCAGTAATTGTTTTAAGTCCTCTTCATTTTCATCCAGCAAGATGTGTTATCTTCATATCATAAGATATTAATGAGCCTTCCTCCCATCTTGATGCCTTATTATTCTTCATAGAGTACAACTCCTCTGATGATTTACTCAGCATACAGACTGAATGACTATGGTGAAGGAATACAAATCTGACGCCCTCCTTTCCTGATTTCAAGCCAAGCAGTGTCCCCGACCCCATAGTGTCCTCTTGTCCTATTTGAAGAGCTGCCCCCTGGTTTATGCACAGAGTCTGCATGAGCACAGTGAAGTGTTCTGTGAGTCCCATTCTTTCCAATGCTATCCATAGTTTGTGACTATCCACACAATCAATAAAATACCTCGGCATAATCAATAAAACACAAGCAAACCTCTTTCTAATATCTTCTGCTTTCAGCTAAGGTCCATCTGATGCTGGCAATGAGATCCCAAATTCTTTTTTTTTTTAATCATTTTATTGAGGGCTCATACAATTCTTATCACAATCCATACATACATCCATTGTGTCAAGCACATTTGTACATTTGTTGCCATCATCATTCTCAAAACATTTTCTTTCTACTTGAGCCCTAATATCAGCTCCTCATTTTCCCCCTCCCTCCCCACTCCCCACTCCCTCATGAACCCTTGATAATTTATAAATTATTGTTGTTTTGTCATATCTTACACTGTCTGATGTCTCCTTTCACCCACTTTTCTGTTGTTCATCCCCCAGGGAGGAGGTTATATGTAGATCCTTGTAATTGTTTCCCCTTTTCCACCCCACCTTCCCTCCACCCTCCAGGTATTGCCACTCTCACCACTGGTCCTGAAGGGGTCACCTGTCCTGGATTCCCTGTGTTTCCAGTTGCTATCTGTACCAGTGTACATCCTCTGGTCTAGCCAAATTTGTAAGGTAGAATTGGGATCATGATAGTGGGGGGAGGAAGCATTTAAGAACTAGAAGAAAGTTGTATGTTTCATCATTGCTGCCCTGCAACCTGCCTGGCTTGTCTCCTCTCTGTGACCCTTCAGTAAGGGGGTGTCCAGTTGCCTGCAGATGGGCTTTGAGTCTCCACTCTGCACTCACCCTCATTTACAATGATATCCCATATTCTATGTCCTCTTCTGAAACTGGCTTGAAGTTCTGGTGACTCCCTATTGATGGCAGATCCCTGGGTACTGTTGCGTCCAGTTGTAAATCACCATCAACAAAACTTTACTGGTGTATGATATTAATGCTATTATTTGGTAATGTCTACTTTTCGTTGGAGCATCTTTCTTTAAGATGAGGATGACTATAGGTCTCTTCTAGTCACTTGAGCAAGTGGCTTAAATTTCCAAATTTCTTGGCAAAGAAGAGGAGTATCTCTAGCACCAAATCAGTTTGTTGAAACGTTTTAAAAACACAATGGAAAGTGTGGGAGAAATCTCTAGAAACACACTACATACCTAAACCAACACAAGCAGAAGTAGAAAATGTGAACAGACCTATAACAAAGGAAAAATTGAATGGGTCAGTATAAAACACTCAACACAAAGGAACCCTGGCACTGATAGTTACATTGGAGAATTCTACTGAAAATTCAAAGGAGAATTGATATCAATTTTATTCAAACTATTAAGAACATAGAAAATGAAGGACTATTCCCTTATTCTATAAAGCCAGCATAATCCTTATACCAAAGTCAAGCAAATACACCATACAAAAAATTACAGACTAAGCTCCCTCATGAATATAGATGCAAAAATTATCAACAAAATTATAACCCACAGAATTCAACAGCATATCAAAAACAATACATCATGATCAAACAGGATTCATACCATGAATGTAAGGATAATTCAACATTACTAGAAAATCAATGAGTGTAATTCACCATATAAATCACGATTAATGCAGAAAATGCATTTGACAATATCCAACACCCTTTCCTGATAAGAGCTCTCAGAAAAACAAGACTAGAAGGGAATTTTTTTCAGCTTAATTACAGACATATATGCAATATCATCAGCCAACATCAGTGTTAACAGAGAAAAACTGAGAGCACTCACATTGAGAATAAGATTGAGACAAAGATGGTTGTTATTCAATAATGTACGTGAAGCCCTAACTGGAGCAATAAGGCAAGAATGACAAATAAAGAATATTCAAAATAGAGGGAAGAAGTAAACTATCCTTATTTGCAAATGACACGATCCTAAACATAGAGTGCCCAAAAGACTCTACAAGAAAATTACTGTAACTCATAGAAGGATTCAGCAAAGCGATCATGTTAATATACAAAATTCAGGTTTGTTCCTCTACCTTAACAAGGAGGACTCCGCAAAGGAAATTAAGAAAACAGTGCCATTTACAATCAACCCTAAAAGGATAAAATGCCCAGGGACAAACCTAATCTGGGATATAAAGGAGTTGCACAATGACAACTATAAAGCACTATTTCAAGAAGCTAAATAGAAAAATATTTCTTTTTTTTAAGCTACATGGACGTTTATTTAGTTTTAAATGTTAACCATTTTATTGACACATTGCTATATAATTCACATATTGTAGTTTAAACATATTGAGTAGAGTTGTGGAGTCGTCACTACATTCAATTGTTACTAGCCCCCCATTTCCCCTCGACCCCAAGAAAATATTAATCCTGTTACTGTCTCTCTATATTCGCCTACCCTGGATTTTATATAAAGAAAAATATATGACAACTAAAAGCACAACTAAAGCAAAAACCCAATTATAATCACCAACTAAAACAAAGAAAAATCTCAGTTGAAAAGTATATATCTAACTTTCTGAGGAGTTACCAATTGCTTCCAAGATACAGTTTTATGTAAACTTACACACATGACCTCCATGGAAAAGGGTCCCAATTTCTCCACATTTCTGCCAACACTTGTTATTGTCTGTGATTTTTATTAGAAATTATGAAGTGATAGCTCATAGCAGTTTTTTCTACATATCATACAATTTAATCACTCAGTCTTATGAAGATTTATGCAGTCATCACCGCAATCCATTTCAGAAGATTTTCTTCTTGTACTTCCAATTGTTAGCTTCCCATTTCCCCCATCCTCCCCTCCCATGCCCCTATCGAGTTAACTGTCTCTATAGATCTACCTATCCTGGATCTCATACAAAACAAAATACAATCATACAATATCATACAAAGCATTCAGACAAATAAACCCAGCAATGACTAGATAAAACAGAAAAATCTTAAAGAGAAAGCAGATGTGTTAGTCTGGGTTGACAAGAGAAACAAATCCAGAGACACTCATATGTGTGTAAGAGAGAACTTTATATCAAAGAGCAATTGTACATTAAGAAAACATCCCAGCCCAGTCCAGTTCAAGTCCTAGTCCATAAATTCCTCTGTAGACTCACGCAACACATGCAATGACGCCTAATGCAGGATGATCACAGGCCGGTCAGTGAAAAGTGGTGGATCTAGTGGTGGTGGAAACATCTCAGCGCTGGTGTGGTCCAGGCATCTGGCTCCATCAGCATAGCTCCATGTGGCTTGTCAATATAAATGTCTCACAGGGAGAGAGTGTGTATACTGCCTCCAGGGAGGAAGACAGGAGTTCTCAGAATCCTCAGGAGAAGGCTATACCCACACAGAAGCCTCATTGGCTGTGACCTGATTGACAGACTAGCCTCCACCCTTTTGCAAGTTGACAAATTATGTAACTGCTTCAGCAGAAAATAACTAAAAAATGATACAACTTGAAGATGAGTCCAAAGGAAGATCAAATGATAGACTATATGGTCAGAGAACCTACAGACTAGAAAGACATTGTTTGGCAAGGACATATTCGACCAGGGTCTAGTTTCTAAAATATATAGAAATCTTCAACAATTTACCAAGAAAAATACAAAAAATCCATTCCAAAAAACGGACAAAGAACATGAGCAGGTACTTCACAAAAGAGGACATTCAGGAGTCCAGCAAATATATGAAATGATACTAGCAACCTCTAGCCACTGGAGAGATGCAAAGTACAATGAGATACCATCTCACCTCTGCCAAAATGGTACTGATGAGAAAATAGCTAATTCTGGTGTGGCTGCAGAAGTATTGCTGATGGGTATGGAACAACCACAATAATGAAAAACAGACTTCCTAAACGACACTTCCCCCAAAGTCTAGCAATCCGATACGTCATGATCCAGTGGTTCCACTCCTCGGTATATAGGCTAGGTATATAAGAGGAGCAATGGGAACTGGCATATGCATACCCAGGTCCACTGCAGCACTGTGCACAATACCAAGAACATGGGAACAACCTGGGTGCCCATCAACAGATGAACGGAGAAACAACTTGTGGTACATACAGGCAATGGAATACTGCGCAACTGGAAGAGCAATGAGGAGTCAATGAAACATGACATGGATGGATCTGGAGGACATTATGCTGAGCTAACAAGTCAATCACAAAAAGACAAATATTGTATAGATCCCCGTGTTATAAAAAGTCAAGATCGGGTATACACACAGAAAGCAAAGATCTTTGATAATGATCAGGCATGGAAGGAGAGGGAGGAAGAGTTACTTTCTGGATAGTGGTCTGAAAGACAAAACTGAATGTGGGTAAAGTCATGACAACGCATATGAAAATGTCAGGGAGGCCATCTTTGATCTCCTCTGACCACACCATCTCTCCACAAACCCAAGGCCAAGTGCCATTAGGCTGAGTTTAGACATGTCTATACTATCCATTCTTCTCATGGCAGTCTACTCTGCTGGGTTTAATAATCCATTGCAATGGTCACACCGAACTCACATAATACTCAAGTTATTCAAGTTACCTCTAGTTAGATTATAAAACATGAAGGATGCAACCTTTAGTCTATAAAAGTGACTCTCACGGCCAGGAGCCAAATCTCTGTGGGCCTCATATTCTCAGCCTTAGCTGATGCCTTTTGGGCCTGGAAGCCCTGCCACTGCTCTGCTTCAGTCACATGGTGTCAGCATAGTTCTTCTGCTCTGCATCATAGTCTCCTTGGCTCAGCCTCTGGTCTTGGTGTGGCGTGGCATCTGCCTCCACCACTTCAGGCAGGGATTTCCAATGTGCTCTTCCTCCTTGACAGTCCCAGAAATTCTCTCCGTTCCTACTTCGGAAGTTCCTGTTATATTGATGAAGGAACAGCAACTAAAACGGACCATTCCATCTACTAATGTTTCACATGCCTTATTTGATAGTTCCACGCAGTTATTTGATGGCAGCTACAAAGACATGGATCGAAGAGCCATAATAAGAAATATCACTTCACAAAAGAGACGAGAGAGTCGGGGTGCATTGTAGCAACAATGAAACATGCAACTTCCATTAGCTCTTAAATGTTTCCTCCCCCACCCCACTATCATGATCCCAATTCTATCTTACAAATCTGGCTAGCCCCAAGGATGTACACTGGTACAGATAGGAATTGGAAACACAGGAAATCCAGAGAGAATGATCCCTTCAGGACCAGTAGTGAGAGTGGCGATACCCGAAGGGTGGAGGGAGGGTGGGGTAGAAAGAGGGAACCAATTACAAGGATCTACATATAACCTCCTCCCTGGAGGATGGACAAAAGAACGGGAGATGTCAGACAGTGTAAAACATGACAAAATAATAATAATTTCTAAATTATCAAGGGTTCATGAGGGGAGTTCACCGGGGGGTGGGGGGGGGGGAAGGAGGGCTGATACCAAGGGCTCAAGTAGAAAGCAAATGTTTTGGGAATGATGATGGCAACAAATGTACAAAAGTACTTGACATAATGGATGGATGTATGGGTTGCAATAAGAGTTGTATGAGCCCCAATAAAATGATTTAAAAGAAGAAGAAGGTGAAATACATGAAAAAGGGACACTCTGTAAATAATTGTGTTACTCTGGGTACATTAGAGAAACAAATCCACAGAAACTCATATGTGTAAGAGAGAGTTTTATATAAACGTTAAGTGCACATCATGAAAACATCCCAACCCAGTGCTGCCCAAGCCCACAAGTCCAACATTAACCCATATATCCGACACCAATCCACAAAGTCCTCCTCCATCTCACAAAACACACGCAACAATACCAACTGCAGGAGGAAAGCCAAATCAGTGAATGTGTAAGCATCTCAGTATTGGTAGCGGTCTCCACACAGCTGCTTTAGCACCCAGGGCTGCATCAGAGTAGGTCCATACAGCTTCTTCTTGGGGATGTCTTGCAGGAAGTGAGCCTTGCCAGCTGAAGCAAGGAACTGCCTAAGGCAGCTGCAGCCTGGTCCGACCATCACAAAGCAAGAGACCCGAGAACTAGAAAGGCGAGGCTCACTGAGCCATTTATCACTCCACCCTTCAAATAACCACACATGTGTTTATCAGCCAGGTTGGCACAATAAACTAACTACCTCAATAATATACCATATATAATTTTTAACAGTGAAAACAACCAAAAAGATGTGATTACATGGGTAAATATGAATACATATGTGTAGAAAGACATATGTAAGCATACACATATGCATGTACAGATATATCTGTAGGTCTATGTATACACATGTTTGCAAGTGCTGAATATATGTCCATATGTGTAACAAAGCACATAGAGAGCAGCCTCCTAAACATACCCAATCAACTTGCAGGATTGGTTCACTGAGCAAAAGGCTTTGGGCTATAGTCTTAGAGGGCAACTTAGTCAATTGTGTAGTTCACAACAATAATGTTCTACATTCTAGATTTTTGAGTAGTTTCTAGGGGGTCTTAAAAGATTGTGAGTGGCCATCTGGGCTGTAACTCTTAGTCTATATTTGCATAGTGTAAAAGAGAATGAAGAAAATCCTCTCTCAGAGAAGAAATCAATTCACAGGACTAATAGGCCACATGAATCAGAGTCTCTTCTAACTTGAGACCAGAAGAACTGGATGTGATAGTTACATAATCTACTGTCAACTTGAGTGAAGGGGTGGAATCTAGCCTGTCAATCAGGCCACAGTTTGATGACCTCATTTGAAGGCACAATGGAGATAAATGGCTCACTAGAGGTCAGGCCCACTCTCTGTGCCTTCCCTTTCCTGCTGTTGAGACATCCAGATTGCTGGAAGAGACATGTGGAGACCCGTGCCCATGTTCAGATGCTTCCACTGTCACTGGATCCATAATACCTTCTACCCACTGACTTGTGATCTTCCTGCATTCAGAATCATTGCATATGCTGCATGAGACTAAAGAAGAATTTATGGGCTATTATCGGACATATGGGCTAATATTGGGATTTGGACTTGATCTGGACTGGGCTGGAATGTTTTCTCAATACACAATTACTCTTTGATATAAAGTTCTCTCTTATACACATATCAATCTCCCTAGATTTGTTTCTCTAGTCTACCTAGATTAACACACTAGATAATTCCCACTTACCACGATAAACCATTATGACCCAGAATACCATAGAATGTCCCTAAGAGAATGGGAGAAAAATATAGAACAAAACTCAAATTCTTAGCAAAGGCCAGACCTACTGAACAGATAAGCGCTAGAGGAGCCCCCAAGACCATCACCCTAACCAAGATAACCTTGGAACATAGAAGTGAAGGTACTTCCGCAGGTCACTTTTCAGCCAAATGATAGTCTGGTGTATAAAATAAACAGTATCGCCTTTATTACTGTGCCTCCCTAAAGAATGAGACCAAACAGTCAACATGTACCCCAAAGCCAAGATGATGTGGCAAGGAGAGTAAGGAAAGGTAGATTAATGGAAATAAAACCAACAGAATGCCAATGATGAGAACGCTGACATATTGTGAACATTTCAGCCAATGACACGGGAACATGTGCGTAGAAGTTGTTAACGGGGAACCTACTTTGCTTTGAAAACTTTCACCAAAAACACAACAAAATGTTATTTTAAAACATAAAAATAAAAGGGTAGAAAAAGACACACTAGCTAAAGAAGGAGCTAGGATGTGGGAAGCCAGAGTTGCTGGTTAAAGGCCACCAGTCACTCCATAGGAGAAGGTGAAGAAACCAAGTCTTTGCTCAATCCACAAAGCAGAAGGCTCTATTGCCAATAACATATTAGAGAGGGTTTGTTGTTGTTTGTTTTTTGCTAAGTACTAATTACAACGTTTGGGGCAGCAAAACCAGGAAGTCCAGGCTCAACTGACTTACACCTTAGAAAATAAACTATCTCTCACTTTTAAAAGTCTCAAGATAATATCCCTAGTTGGTTGATATGGAGGTTTAATGATATCATGAAGGAGGGGCTGGGTTTCTTCTCTCTCTCCTTCCCTTACTCCAGGTGTTGGTTTTTTGCCATGGTCACAAGATGGATCCTGCTCTTTCTGGTTATGATGGTTTAGGATTATGTCAACTGATACTCCTCCTGAGTATCAATCTATCAACCTATCAATTGGATCACAGCCTGAGGACATCTGCTGAGTGTTCTAAGCCACTGTGTGTAAGAGAGAGACTGAGCAGAGTCGAATTCTCTTTGGTACCTTTACCTTCTGCAGGATCTTGCATCGGCCTCCTTGATTTCCTGCTTTGTTGCCTGCCTACCATAGGAGCTATCAGCAGATACCAACGGATTCATTCAGCTAACTTCAGACAATTGCTTCCACCAGCTTGTGCTCCCTTGTCACTTATGCTTCATCATCCTGCTTCCTGCTCATCAGCTTCCAGGAGTCAGGAAAAGCCTGACTTGAACCGGACTGCACTTACCTATTTCTACAACTATGTAAGCTGTTCCTTGTTAGAAATTCTTTCTATAGACAACACATACAGGTGGCACTGATTTTGCTTCTCTAGAGAACCCAACCCAACACATAGGTGTTGTATACAGATACAAAAACCTCCTCCCAGAACAACCTCCTCCCCTCTTCCAGTAGCCTCCTAGGAGAACTCTGACTTAATTAAATCAGAAGCCCGACTCAAATACATTACTGGGGATGAAAATGGGATTACCACATGATTTACTCCTGGGTGGAAAACAAGGCCGTCTTCACAGAGTTTATGATCAGAAGAATGAGAGTAGACACAAGCACAAAATCAGAACTCCCGCTGTGGGTTGTTTACATAATCAGCAGTGCCTGCTGTCAGCGCTGCATCAAGTTGCATTACTTGAAGAGCTAAAAGAGTCCTCAGGACATTTTGGAAGAAAACCCCAAAATCAAAGTCGACCCCAGGTTAGATAAATGATGTTTACCTTAGTGGAATGATAATATTTCTACATTGCTGCCCAAACCTTTTTAATTTTGAGAGCTTAGCCACGGTTATCTAAACTTCCTAGTTTAAACAACCAGTTCAGAATCTCCGACGTTATTTAAGGCTGTTTATTTTGAAGACATGCTTTTTTTTTTTTAACTCAGGAAGAGGAGAGTAGAAGGTAGTAAAATATGCAAAGGCATGTGTAGCAATCAGAGGAAAATGTTATCCTCCCTAGGAGAAATGATTTTATGGGGCTCCGGGATATTTTCTTGTATCTGATTGTTGAGGTCTTGACAGCTTTCGATTGAGGAATATGGTCATGTCTGTTACACTAATTGTAGCTCTTCACTCCACTATATAATTTTACAACATTTCAGCTTCAATGGAATGGCTTCAATAAACATAAAGCAGACTGACACATCCCAGATCTCTGCAGTTTATTTTACACCAAGAAATTACATTTAGAGACTTCCAGACACATTCAACAAAGGAAAATTCAACAGGAAGTTTCTTTCACTTCCTCTAGATCTGACCTATATTTCAAAAACATATAAGTGGGCTATAAGCAGCAACTTCTCCTTCTCTTCCTGTCATCGTTCACTTCCCGGAGGATTATGTTTCTTCTCAGTGCTGCTCATGCCCAGATGTTCCATAGCCCTCGCTTAAAGAGAGGCTGAGTGAAACACAGGATGATCCCTGGAGACATGGGCTGCAAACATGGGCGCAAACATAACCGCGATTGTGAAAATGGTGCAGGGCTAGACGGTCTTTCTTTAATGATACGCAGTGTCCCCGTGCGCTGGTACTGACTCCAGGACACCTAAAACTACAACAAAAAGTGAAATGGCAAATGTTATCAGTGGGTGTTATACGCTGAATTGTGCCTCAAAACATAGATGCGGTGTGTTGTTCCTAACCCCTATGCTCTTGGTTATTCTATCATTTGGGTATGGGTCTTCTTTGTAACGCTGGCGTGGCAATATTTGTGTAGGATATGTTTTAAATAATGCTCTTTGACATTAAAAATGCAAGCTACACAAACAGCAAGCAAGCAAAAATGAAGCAAGACAGATGGCCTGACACATGGCCACCAAGGCACAAGGAACAGAAGCTGAAGAGACAATGGTTTCCTCTTTGAGCAGGCAAAAAGCCTTATGCATTTCCCATCACCTATAGAAATAACATATGCACTGTTGAGTTCCTGGGGAAGTTTCCCCCTCTCGGCTCTGGATACGTGCTACTGCATTAATACCGTGCCACAAAACCAATATGCATGCTAGTTTTTTTTGTTCTGTTTCTTCAGAAAAGCAAAAATCCTTTATTGATTTCTTTTGAGTAACCAAAGCAGGTAATCATGCAGGTCTTTTAGAAAAGAAAAGTGGCTAACAGCAAACTTTCAAAAGCATCAACACCTAACTTTTATTTTAATCGTTGTACATTCTTACCCATAGTCAGTTTTATGGATGACCTTTTGATCTAGTAACTTAAGTACCTAAATGAGATATATCAAATGGAAGAATAAAGAATCTCTGTTTCGGGAAGGGAGACTCCGGATAGGGCAAGATATGACAAAATAACAATCTCTAAATTATCAAGGGCTCATGAGGGAGGGGGGAGGGGGGAGGGAAGGGGGGAAAAAAGGACTGATGCAGAGGGCTTAAGTGGAGAGCAAATGCTTTGAGAGTGATTAGGGCAAAGAATGTACGGATGTGCTTTATACAATTGATATATGTATATGTATGGATTGTGATAAGAGTTGTATGAGCCCCTAATAAAATGTTTTTTAAAAAATCTCTGTTTCTGTCTAATATCCAAGCATCTAGATGAGACCGATCTGCATATTACTAATAACTCATTCGTTGAAGTTTGGGTCTTTAGCTTAGTGGGAATTCCCAGAAGCCTACTGGGGGTATAAGTGCATCACACTTCTGCAAACTGGGGGCTCAGAATTTAAGGTCTAAGACAGTCTTCCCTCTATTAGAAACAAGAGACGGAACGAGATTTTTATTAATAAGCTGTATTCAGGGAAACAATGTTCACGGGAAGGAGAAATCAAAGGAGGTAAGGTGAAAGGAATTCAAGACAGTTACATAGAGGAAGATTGGAGCTGGTCTCTTGTCTGAAACCAAAGAATTAGCTGACTTTAAAGGTACAGAGGGTATAAGAGGCCCACAGCAGGACAATAGAGGCAAACAGGGTTCAATGGAGACCCACAACCAAACTGGAATAGAGTTTGGCAAAGATGAGGTTAATAGTCCTGCCGCAGCCAGCAGTGGGGTAGCAAGCAGGAAGGAAAGGGTGGGGAAAGGGTAGAATTGGAGAAAGGAGTTTGCAGAGAGCAGCATTTGTTTCAGGGGGCGAGTAGGGGTAAGAGAGGCGAGAGGAGAAAGAGACAAAGGAAATTCCAGTGTCTTTATGCCTTCGGTGCTGCTCTTAATCATCTAGGCAGATGAGTCCCTAGCACCACTCTGGTTGGGTCTTTCAGGCCCCTGTTGGGGTACCTGCATCAGAAGGACTGATGCTGATTGAAAAGGAGAGGGAAGAGGGCAGAGTTAACTTTGTAAACAAAGAAAATATGGCTGAGACTACCACAAGTAGCGCAGCTAGATCCAATCCCTCCTCTGATCTTGGATTTTTTTTGTTGATAATCTTTTGATCACTCTGGCTGGTGCACTTCTTCTGATTCTTCCATGTGGACTTAGCTGTCATCTCATTTTGATGGCTGCTTCTTTTAAGACAAGCCTTTAAGAACCCAGAAGCTATTTGTCTTTTGAAAGCTGAGCGCCATCTGATTTCTTTCCCACACATGGCCATAGTACTTATATCTTCGGGGATCACTTCATGAGGGCAAGTGTCAAGCAGAGCCACATCATAAGCACCAAGTATTCTGAGATTAAGACTTATGAATAAATATAAGCTCAAAATCCATTTTATATCTACAGTTTTTTATATCCATGATCCACTATAGAGACATTATTATCAGTTTCTTGAGAAATAATATATATAATTTTCATGGGACATTTGATAATCCTCATAATAATAATATTAATTTAGCCACTGGCACAGACGTTTTTTGAGAAAAGGAAAATAGACATATATAGGAAACTTTTTAGACTGAAATACATGGAGCACTGTGTCTCTATGATTTGATTTATACATCTGAAAAAACACTTCAGAGGCCTCCCCTCAGCTGGGGGCTGTGTTTCATTGAGAGAAAATAAGGAGAAGACCAGAGCTCCCACATATAGGATTGTCCCCAAGTTACCACAAATCAATAGACACTCCTGCCATGGTGCTCAGTAAACTTCCATGGAAATGAATGACCAAGGGCAGTGGAGCAGTGATACCTTTCTCTCTGAGCAAGTCATTTCATTTCTGTTGGTTGGTAAACCAGAAGGGTCAGCCTGCCCTTGGGAAAAACACTTGATATTACTGATTTAGAATGCCCAGTGGGAGAATCTGCCCTGTATTGTGTTCCTACTCATGCAATTTTGACCTAGTTTCTATCTAGCTCTTGATGAGCTAGGCTGTATGCTACAGGCAACCTGGACTTAGATTATGTTTTTTCAAGGAGCAAAGCATTCATTAAAGGCCACACCTGAAGAAGTTACTGCCAACCTAACTGATGTCAGGGGATAGGGACCTGATCCAGAAGTAATTTGTGCCAGCTCAGAGGTGGCTGAGATCAGGTACCTGTTCCCAGAAGACTCGGAGGACAGCCTGAGGCAAGGCAACTGGTTATGGAAGTTCTTGCCTGTCCAGGGGTAGTTGGGGATGGGACTGGTGCATTCTGCTGCTTAGATGAGCCTGTGTTCACAATCCTCCAGGCGAGGAGGTGGTACACCTGGCTTCCAGTCCCCAGTGCCTGGCTCCAAGCTCACTTAGAGCAGGGGCTGTACAGAAAGACATACACTGGCTGCTAGGTGTGTGACACCAGGAGCTAGTCAGGCTTCTGGTCACCAGGATTATGTGAGGAGGGTGACACCAGTTGGACATCTGTGCTGTTAGCTGCTGTCCCAGTCTAGTGCTACTTGCAAAAGCTCTAGATGCCTGTGCTTCATCAGACCAGCAGACAATTTTCCCTGTGTGTCTGTCGGTCTTTTCTTTCCCTGATTTTGTTCAGTTCCCTCTCTTGGTCAGTATTCAATCCACTTTTCGCTCTGTTTCTTATGTTATGGTAGATAGCTATATAACATAAGAAACAAACAGTTAATTAAATTATAAAGCAGTAAAATGGCTCAGAGGGAGTAGGGTAGGAACCAAGACAATCAACAACATCTAAAACCCACTAGAAATTAAGGCATATTTATTATTAAACATGATAAGTTATTAGAACAACCAGTCAAAAAGTATATTAGAAGCAAGGTTTCAAATGACTTCATTCTGACATGCTCTCACATGGAGAATTTTTATTTCTACCTCAGATATATTGAATTAGCATCCACATTTTCAGGTGGTTCATCTGTAAACATAAAACCCTATAAATACATAAAACCTTATGTATACATAAGAATGCCTTGATTACTCCCTTAATGCAAGAACACTTTGTTCTAATGACCTGGCATTCCGTGAGCTTACCTTCCCGACACGATCTGCTAAAGACAAATGTGTGCATAAGCAAATGTGGTGAAGAAGGTTGATGGTACCCGGCTGTTAAAAGATATAGAGTCTGGAGTCTTAAAGACTTGAAGATAAGAAGCATCCATCTAGCTCAGAACAAAGCCCACATGGAAGAAGCATACCAGCCTGTGTCATCACGAGGTAGTGATAGAATCTGGTATCAGGCATCAAAGAAAAAGAGCGTCCCAAAGCTCATCTGTAGGTAACTGGACATCCCCTTACAGAAGGGTCACAGAGAGCAGATAAGCCAGTCACGGTGCAGTATAGCACCAATGAGACACATAAGTTTCCTCTAGTTCTTTAATGCTTTCTTCCCCTGACTGTCATGATCCCAATTCTGCCTTACAAATCCAGCTAGACCAGAGCATGTACACTGGTACAGATAAGAGCTGGAAACACGGGGAATCCAGGACAGATAAACCCCTCAGGACCAATAATGAGATAGTAGTACCGGGAGGAAAAGGGAAAGGTGGGGGGATACAGGTGGAACTGATCACAATGATCTACATATAACTCTCTCCCTTGGGGATGGACAACAGAAAAGTGGGTGAAGGGAGACATCAGTCAGTGTGAGACATGAAAAATAATAATAATTTATAAATTATCAAGGGTTCATGAGGTAGGGGTAAAATGAGTTGCTGATACCAAAGGCTCAAGTAAAAAGAAAATGTTTTGAGAATAATGATGACAACAAATGTACAAATGTGCTTGACACAATGGATGGATGTATAGATTGTGATAAGAGTTGTATGAGCCCCAAATAAAATGATTTTAAAATGTAATAGGTTGAGAAAAAAAGAAAACATTTTGTTTGAGCTAAAATAGGAAAGATAATAATCAACAAAATAATAATAAAATGTGATGGCAAAAATGTCACTTGGGAAGCTTCTTAAAATGTAGTTTCTGATTCCATATATCTGGGAGAGAAAGGCAAATTCTCATCAGGAGAAAAAGCCAGAATGAGCCCGTTCAAAACCCTGGTTGTTGTTAGGTGCCGTTGAGTTGGTTCTGATCCACAGTGACCCTCTGCACAACAGAATGAAGTGCTGCAGTCCTGTGCCGCCCTCACAGCTGTTCCTCTGCCTGAGCCCATTGTTGTCGCCATGGTGTCAGTCCATCTCCTTCCAGTCCATCTCCTTGGGGGCCTTCCTCTGTTTCACTGCTCCTCTACCAAGCAGGATGTCCTTCTCCAGGGACTAATCTCTCCTGATGACATGAACAAGCTCTGGCTAGAAGGTGGAAAATATTATCAAAAAGAAAAAGAAGTAGAATAAGGGGATTTGGGAAAGTGTTTCTGGGTGGTGCAAATGGTTAACAGGTTTGACTGGTAATCGAAAGGTTGAGTGTTCGAGTCTACCCAGGGATGTCTCAGAAGAAAGCCCTGCATATCTACTTTACAAAACAATTAGCAATTGGGGGTTTCCAACACGATGATGGACTATGCAGACAGGATACACAGATCTTCTGCAAAAAAAGATGCTAGAGGTCAACTGATTTTATATGTATTTATACAATATCTATCTACCTGTATAAATATATATATGATTAATAGCATTCTGGTTTTGTTGCTCTAGAGAATCCTGTCTAACACAATTCAGGGACGGTTCTAGCCTGTCCCAGAGGGTCTCTAAGAGTCAGAATGGACTGAGTAGCAGTCCTTGCTCACATCCGTGAAGGAGCTGGGGAAAATGTCATGGAAAACTAGAACTGAAAGATAATGGTCAAAATCCCACAAACTGTCCGAAGGCCCCAGTATGCCCAGAGGACATTTAAACATGTTTTATTTGGAATGAATATCTGCATGTATGAACTGGGGGGTGGGAGAGAATCAATCCATCGACCATTTCCCTTATATGCCACCATCTTAAAGCAGGGGGCCTAAGGTTCAGATGCCTGCAGAGGCCAACAAAAGCAGGGCCGTGGATACAAAGACAGGCTTTCCTCTAATGAAAATAAAATGGACATTCCAGACCTCATTCCAGAAGCATCGCCCTTTCAAGCCTCCGTTGGTTCAACCTCTGAGAAACTCCCATGCAGCCAGCCATTTTCTACCACAGATGGACAGGGGCTGAGAGGAGCAAACTACGGCTATTGTCAGCTAAGAGCATGCTCAGTTTCAGGGGCGAAGTAAATGCAAAGACTGTAATTGTTTGCCAGCATTTTAAGTGTTGGAAATAAGACTTTATGTTCTCTTTACTATTGTATTGATAATGGCACATTAAACAGTTCAATCTAGGAGTTTCCAGATAAATAACCTTCTCTAATCCTTTAATGTGAATTAAATCCTAAATATGAATATGAGTTATTATTCCAGTCCCTCTATCTATTTTCCAACTATTGTCCACACTGAGCATGTGGAGAGACAGACCATCTGTCTTGTCCTCCAGAGAGGGTGGATTAGTGAGGCTTTTCCAGAGGTCAGTGCTGGGGAAATATAATTAAAAACAAAATCTCCTGCCAATGCAGAAAACCCTTCCACAAAAGCAGAAGAGGAAAAACATTTTATTATTGAATAAGCATTAAACCAGAATGTGATGTACAGACATAATAATGCACTAAGAGATGGAAGTGACAGACAGAAAGCACACCCTTTCATACAACCAAGCAGATACAAGCAAGTTCTCAAGATAAGCATTAACTAATCCTCAAGTAAGAGAACTAAACAGCATCTTTTGTCACACACTGTTGTTCTTAGTTTCTATTAAGTTGGCTCCTATTTATGATAATCCTATGCACAACAGAACAAAGCATTGTCTAGTCCTGTACCATCTTCATGATTATTGATAAGCTTAAATTTATTGTTTGGGCTACTGTATATTTTGAGTACCTTCCAATTTAGGAGCTTATTATCTAGCACTACATTAGACAATATCCTATTATGATCTATACGATTTTCATTGGATAATTTTCAGAAGTAGATCTTTATTTCTTTTAAAAAAGTCATTTTATTGGGGGCTCGTACAATTCTTATCACTATCCATACATACATCCATTGTGTCAAGTGCATATGTACATTTGTTGCCATCTTCATTCTCAAAATATTTGCCTTCTACTTGAGCCCTTAATATCAGCTGCTTGTTTTCCCCCTCTCTCCCCACTCCACCTTACCTCATGAACCCTTCATAATTCATAAATTGTTATTATTTTTTCATATGTTACACTGTCTGACGTCTCCCCCTGCCCTCTTCTCTGCTGTCCATCCCCCAGGGAGAAGGCTATATGTAGATTCTTGTAATCAGTTTCCCCTTTCTACCCCCACATTCCCTCCACCCTCCAGGCATCACCACTCTCACCACTGGTCCTCAAGGAGTCATCTGTCCTGGATTCCCTGTGTTTCCAGTTGCTATCTGTACCAATGTACATCCTCTGGTCTAGCCAGATTTATAAGATAGAATTGAGATCATGATAGTGGGGCGGGAGGGACCCACTTAAGAACTAGAGCAAAGTTATATGTTTCATCATTGCTATGCTGCACCCTGACTGACTCATCTTCAGTAAGGAGGTATCCGGTTGGCTACCAATGGGCTTTGAGTCTCCACTCTGCACTCACCCACATTTTCAATGATATGATTTTTTGTTCCTTGATGCTTGATACGTGATTCCCTTTGACAGCTCGTGGTCACACAGGCTGGTGTGTTTCTTCCATGTGGGCTGTGTTGCTTCTGAACTAGATGGCCACTTGTTTATCTTCGAGCCTCCGAGACCCCAGACGCTATATCTTTTGATAGCCGGGCACCATCAGCTTTCTTGACCACATTTGCTTATGCACACATTTATCTTCATTGATCATAGCAGGAAGGTGGGCACCCACTGATATGATTTTTAGTTCTTTGATGTCTGATAACTGGTCCCTTCTACACCTCGTAGTCAGACAGGCTGGTGTGTTTTTTCCATGTGGGCTTTGATGCTTCTTAGCTAGATGGCCGCTTCTTTAGCTTCAAGCCTTTAAGACCACAGACACTATATCTTTTGATAGCCGGCACCATCAACTTTCTTCACCAAATTTGCTTATGCACACTTTTTTATTCAGCTATCGTGTTGGGAAGGTGTGCATCCTGGAATGCCAATTTATTAGAACAATGTGTTCTTGCATTGAGTAAGTGGTTGAGTGGAGGCCCAAAGTCCATCTGCTGCCTTAATACTTAACCTATAAATATATGCTCATAGATTTGTTTCCCCACACTCTTATATAAATATATTTACATTTGTACATTCCAGTCTTTAGACCTCTATAAATACCCTTTGTCACCTAGCTCTTTCCTCTATTTCCTTTTACTTTCCTCTTGTCCCACTATCATGCTCAGCCTTCTTTTGGGTTTCAGTAATTTCTCTCTGTTACATTGCCCTTGCTGAATCCCTACCAGGCCTCTGACACCCTCTTTGCCACTGATTTTGGATCACTTGTTGCTTGCTTGTCCCTGGATTGGTCAGCACCACCTCCTTACCCGCTCCTCCCCCTCTCCCGTGTCCACCCAGAACCATTGGTCCCGTTGTTTTCACCTCCAGACTATTCATCCAGTCTGTCTTATCTAGATAGATATGTAGAGATAATAATATGCACCAAAAATCAAGCCAAAGCAAGATAGGTGATGAGTGAAAACACAGCAATGACAACAAAAAAGGAAACCAATTACCCATAGAAGAATAAATTAATTAAAAGAAAAAAATTTTTGTGTGAGGTAGTATCGATGAAGAACACAGCTTTCCCCCAGATCCTGGATGCTTCCTCCCCCAACTACCATGATCCGAATTCTACCTTGCAGGGCTGGATAGGACAGAGCCTGGACACTGGTACATATGAGGGCTGGAGGTACAGGGAATCCAGGGTGGATGATACCTTCAGGACCAAGGGTGTGAGGGACGATGCTGGGAGAGTGGAGGGTGAGTGGGTTGGAAAGGGGGAACTGATTACCAGGATCCACATGTGACCTCTTCCCTGGGAGAGGGACAGCAGAGAAGGGGGGAAGGGAGACTCCGGATAGGGCAAGATATGACAAAATAACGATGTATAAATTACCAAGGGCACATGAGGGAGGAGGGAATGGGGAGGGAGGGGGAAAAAAAGAGGACCTGATGCAAGGGGCTTAAGTGGAGAGCAAATGCCTTGAGAATGATTGGGGCAGGGAATGTATGGATGTGCTTTATACAATTGATGTATGTATATGTATGGATTGTGGTAAGAGTTGTATGAGTCCCTAATAAAATGTAAAAGAAGAAAAGAGAAAAAATGATTAGGCAAAGACTGTACAGATGTGCTTTATACAATTGATGTATGTATATGTATGAACTGTGAAAAGAATTGTATGAGCCCCAATAAATTGTTAAAAAAAAAACAAAAAAAAGAAAAAAATTTTTTAAAGAAAGAAAAACCTGTAAATAGCTCAAGGTCTGATTTTTTATATCTAGCCGTATCCTTCAGTAAGGTCCAATGGGGATACCATGCTTTGGCCCCAGTGTCTGTCCTTTGTACTCCATCAAGGGCTCCCTGATCTGCCCCCATGGTTGCTCTGCCACACACTTTTAGTGGTTTGCCTCGGTGTCACATGGTCAGTCTGGGCCAGTCCCAGCACTGAGTCTCCAGTGTTGTCCCCCTTAGGGCCCTGGGCCATCAAGGGATGGCATGTCTCGTGGTGGAATCAGCCATATTGTTCACTCTGTCCATTGGCTGTGCAGAGTGGGGATATCGGTCTCCAGGCCTGATGGACCATGATGTGCTCCACTCTCTCTTCCTCGTCCTTCTTTTGCTCCCATTTGTTCTGATCAGACATGCCCCTCTCCCCTAGCTGCAGCTTCAGTGCCATCCTCTCAATTAAATTCTTCTGAAGTGAGGGGCAGTTGTCCACATGGCTGGTATGGGGGCCAAGCCCTCAGACCCCTCCACTGGCTCCCCACTCCTTGCCGGCACACTGCATTCATCTGGCACTGGCTTTGTATCTGGTCCCTCTTTTCCTGTGGAGACACAAACAATAACCTCCCCTTGGGTGGTAGACCTTTCGTTCTAGTCAGCCAGTGTCAGGCTAACAACTGCTGAACTATGTCCACGTCAGTTGATCCTGCTGGTATTTGAAATATCACTGGCACAGCTTCCAGAATCATAACAATACACAAACCACCACACAGAATCACAAAGTGACAGGTGGAGTTCATCCTAAACCCACCCAAGGGCAGGGGCCACAAACCAAGAAATGGAGAGAGATCAGTTTGCAGGCATGGCCAAGAAGCTATCCTGACTAAAGAACTGTAACCCGGGTTATTCCTGATCTTGAATCGTAAGTTGTTACTTCCCTAATAAAGCCCACAACTGAGGTGTGGTCTGTGAGTTCTGCATGTCCATTGCAATTAGTAATCTAACCCAGTAGAGAAATAGAGGTATGGGAGGAATAGGGAGTATCAGAAATGGTGTAAAAATTAGGAAGAACTATGTCTGTCTGACCTCCACGTTACAGGAATCTCCACTAGGCTGATATTGATGATGAGTCTCTCTCCTTCTCTTGAGTTTGTTTCTCTCGTCACCACAGACTAACACAAGGAGTGAGATGAGATGGTCAAAGTGATGTAAGACAAAGACTGTTGCTGTCATCGTTAGGTGTTATTGCGTCGGTTCCGACCTCTAGCGGTCCCGTGCACAGCAGAATGAGATGCTGCACAGGCCTGCGCCATCCTCACAAGTGTTCCTGTGCTTGAGCCCATTATAGCAGCCACTGTGTCAGTCCATCTCCTCGAAGGCTTCCTCTTTTTTGCCACCCCTCCACTTTACCAAACACGATGGTCTTCTCCAGGGACTGCTCTCTCCCAACAACATGTACAAAGTATGTAAGACAGGGAGGGAGGGGGGAATGGGGAGGGAGGGGGGGGAAAGAGGACCTGATGCAAGGGGCTTAAGTGGAGGGCGAATGCTTTGAGAGTGATTGGGGCGGGGAATGTGTGGATGTGCTTTATACAATTGATGTATGTATATGTATGGATTGTGGTAAGAGTTGTTTGAGTACCTAATAAAATGTAAAAGAAGAAAAGAGAAAAAAATGATTAGGGAAAAGACTGTACAAATGTGCTTTATACAATTGATGTATGTATATGTATGAACTGTGAAAAGAATTGTATCAGCCCCAATAAATTGTTAAAATAAAAAAATTAAAAAAAAAAAAGACAGAGTCTTGCCATTCTTGTGTCTAAGGGGCACTCTGGTCATACTTCTAAGACAGATTTGTTGTCCTTTTAGCAGCCCATGGTGCCTTGAATATTCTCTTCCAGCACCATAATTCAAATGCATCTATTTTTCTATGGTCTTCCTTATTCAGTGTCCAACTTTCACAAACCAAGGAGGTGATACTGTGGCTTGAATCAGGCACACATTAGTCCTCAAAGTAACATCTTTGCTTTTCAATACTCTAAAGAGGTCTTGTGCAGAATACCTAAAGGTTTCATCGTTTGATCTCCTGACTGCTGCTTCTATGAGCATTGATTGTGCAGTCAAGCAAGACAAATCCTTGACAACTTCAAGGATTCAACATGTTGTTACCTATTGATCCAGTTATAAGGATTTTGTTTTTCTTTACATTGAGTTGTAATCCATACTGAAGGCTGTAATCCTTGATCTTCATCAGCAAGAGCTTCAAGTGCTCCTGACTTGCAGCAAGCAAGGTTGTCCCATCTGCATATCACAGGTGGTTAATAAGCCTTCCTCTAATCCTGATGCCCTATTCTTCTTCATTAAACAATCCAGAGTCTCTGATGATTTGCTCAGCATACAGATCGAACAAGTCCCGTGAAAGGATACAACCCTTACAAACACCTTTCTTGATTTTAAACCAGGCAATATTGCCTTCTTCTGTTTCCACAATAGTCCCGTGATCCATGGTCAAGTTCCTCAGGTTTTTTTGGATTTTATGTATAGCTTCAAAAAAGACTGCGTTAGAGCTTAAATTCTGAGCAAAGTTTGCAGATGAATAGAGGTAACAGTGAAAGTCCAGATCCATCTGAGGAATCCCTGTGTGGATACACAGCCTCGGTGGCATAGTGATTACATGGACTACTAACCCCAAAGCCAGCAGTGAAAAACCACCAGCCAGTTCCTCTGGCTTTCGAATGGGAGTCTGCTCATCCCTGAAAAAGAGTTGGTTGCAAATAAGGAATTCAGAACATTGTTAAGAGTCCATCAGCAGATAAACAAATTGAGGTACATACATACAATGGCATACCACACATCAATAAAGAGTAATGACAAGTCCATGTAAGTGCATCTTGCAGCATAGATGAATGTCTGCCAAGACAGGCAGAGTGAAATAAGTCAAACACAAAAAGACAAAGACTGCATGTTTTTGCTGGGTGCCGTCAAGTGAGTTCTGACCCATAGCAAGCCTGTACACAAACAGAAGGAAATCCTGCCTGGGATACAGTATCCTCACACTTGTTCCTATGCTGGACCCCATTGTGGCAGCCACTGTGTCGACCTATCTCCATGAGGTCCTTCCTCTCCTTCACTGCCCCTCTACTTTGTCAATATGTTCAAAGTATGTCAGACAAAGTCAACCTCCTTGCCTCTAAAGAACACTCTGGCTGTATTTCCTCCAGGAAAATATTGCATAATTCCACTTTTACCTACCACTTGTCTGTCAGTTTTTCATTCTGTGGTGGCTTGTATGTGGCTGTGAGGCTTAAGGATATGTCTTGGTATTTCAAAGTGAACAGATTTCAGCAGAGCTTCCAGAATAAGAACAGGCTATGAAGAAGGAATAAGCTACCCACGTTAGAAGAATTAGTCACTGGGGAGAGGTGGGGGCTATGGATAACATCAAAACATTGTCAGTTACTAAAATCCTAATGAATAAAAACAGACCCTTGTACAGAGATGATGCCAGAAGATGAGTCCCTCAGGTCAGAAGGCACTCAAAATATGACGGAGGAAGAGCTCATTCTCCAAGTAGAGTTGACCATAATGACTCAGATGGGGTAAAGCCTGTGGGAGGAAAGCCTTCGGCACCTTCATTTGCTGGGGAGGCACGAGGCAAAATGAAAAGAAACAGCTGAAAATATTAGATAATAATTGGAACTTGGGACATATGAAGTATGACTCGAGGAAATTGGAAGTTGTCAAAACTTAAATGAAACAAATAGAGATCAACATTCTAGGCATTCGTGAGCTGAAATGAACTCGTATTGGCCATTTTCAAGTAGAAAGTCATATGGTTTTCTGTGCTGGGAATAACACAGCAGGAAGAATGGCATGGCATTCATCATCTGTGTTAGTCTGGGTAGACTAGAGAAACAAATCCAGAGACACTCATATATGTGTAAGAGAGAGTTTTATATCCAAGAGTAAGTGTATATTAAGAAAACATCCCAGCCCAGTCCAGATCAAGTCCATAAGTTCAATATTAGCCAATATGTTTGATGCTACCCCATGAATTTCTCTTCAGACTCACACAGCACATGCAATGACATTGAATGCAGGAAGATCACAGGTCGGGGGGTGTAAAGTTCTGTGGGTCCAGTGGTAATGGAAGCATCTCCAGGGCTCTGGCTGCCATCAGCATGGCTCCATGTGGCTTGTCAACAGGAATGTAGCAGAGAGATTGTGTGTCTGAACTCCAGGTTCCCAGAATCCTCAGGAGAAGGCTGTGCCCACACAGAGGCATCATTGACTATGACCTGATTGACAGCCTAGACTCCACCTTTTGCTCAAGTTGACAGAAGTTTATGTAACTGCCACATCATCCAAAAGGACATTTCAAGATCAATCTTGAAGGACAATGCTTTCTGTGGTAGGATAATGTATATTTACACACAAGGAAGTCCAATCAATACAACTATTTTTCAAATTTGTGAACTAAGCATTAAAGTCTTGTGATTCAGAAATTGAAGAATCCTACCAATGTCTTCAGTCAGAAATCGACCAAACATGCAATCAAGATTCACTGATAATTATTGGAAGGCAAAGGTCAGAAACAAAGATGAAAGAATAATAGTTAAAAAATATACTCTTGGTGATTGAAATGAAGCTGGAGATCACATGATAGAATCACTCAAGACAGATGACTTGCTCACAGCAAATATCTTTTTTCAACAGCACAAGCAGCAACCATACACACGGACTTCTCCAGATGTAATGGAAAAAATTCAAACTGACTACATCTGTGGGAAGAGACCACAGCTCGGAGAAGCTCAATATCAGCAGCTAAAATGAGGTCAAGGGCAACTGCGGAACAGACCATCAACTGCTCATTTCTGGTTGAAGCTGAAGAAAAGTCAAACAAGATCATGAGAGCCCCAATACAACCTTGAGTCTATCCCACCTGAATTTCAAGATCATCTTAAAAATAGATTTGACACATTGAACACTAATGACAGAAGACTAATGAGCTATGAAAGGACATCAAGAATGTATCATTCATGAAGAAAGCATAAGGTCATTAAAAAGACAGGAAAGCTCAAAAAGGATGTCAGAAGAGACTCTTAAATGTGTTCTTAATCATAGAGTAGCTAAGGCAAATGGAATAAATGATGAAGCCAAAGAGCTAAATAGAAAAATTCAAAGGGCAGCTCCAGAAAGCAAAGTAAAATGTTATAATGAAATGTGCAAAGACCTAGAGTTAAAAAACCAAACTGAAAGAACACACTCAGGATATCTTAATCAGAAATGATTCAAGCGATGAATTGCAAAATTGAAAGCATTTATAGGAAAAATACTGAATGATTTAGGAAACATCAAAAGAAGATGGAAATAGGACTGATAAACCCCTCAGGACGAGTAATGAGAGTAGCAATACCATGAGGGTAGGGGGAAGGTGGAGGAGGGGAAACTGATTGCAATGATTGACATACAACCCCCCAACCCCAAGGGGACGAACAATAGAAACGTGGGTGAAGGGAGACAGAGGACTGTGCAAAATATGCTTTACACAATTGATGTATGTATGGATCGAGATGGGTGGTGTATGAGTCCCTAATAAAATGATTTTTAAAAATAAATGAATAGAAAAAGACCAAAATCCTCACAATAAGCGCCGATAGGGAGCATCGTGTTGAATGAAGAAAAGAGTGACGTTGTCCGGGATCTCGTGTAGCTTGGGTTCACATCAATGCCTATGGAAGCAGCAGCCAGGAAATCAAACTATCAGGCAGCGAGGAAATCTTGAAGCCACAGAAGACCTCTTGATCGTGTTGGACTTGGGTTTATTTTGTCTGTTTTTAAAGCAAAGATGTCACTTTGAGGAGTAAGGTTTGCTGACCCAAGTCAAAGGAGTTTGGGTAGCCCAGTGGGTTAAGCGATGTGGGTGCGAACCAAAAAGTTAGCCGTTTAAACCCACCTGCTGTTCTGAGGGACAGCGAGAAGGCAATTTGCCTCCACACAGACTTACAGCCGCAGAACACCTGTGGAGCAGCACTACTTTCTCTTATCGAGCCACCAGGAGTCAAACCAGCTTCCTGACGGTGGGTTTTGTTTCTCTGTTTTTCCAAGTTGTGGCATTTTCAGTCACCTCATATGTATGTGAAAGATGGATAATTAATAAGGAAGATGGAGGAAGAATTAGTGCCTTTGAATTATGGTGTTGACATAGAATTTTGAGTGTGCCATGAACAGCCAGATGAATGAACAAGTCTGTTCTGGAAGAAGTCCAAACAAGGTGAGGTTGGAAAGAATTCATCTCATGAACTTTTGACATGTTATCAGAAGGGATATTTTAGACTGGGTTCTCTAGAGGAGTAAAATCAGTGAAGTTTATATAGGTAACATAGAGAGCAAATTTTACATTAAAAAAAATGGTTCACACAACTGTAGCTGTTCTGAGTCCATGGATCAGCTGTCAGACTGGAGGCTGCTCTTGACTTGTGCAGCCGCCGAGGCTGATCAACCCAAGATTGGTAGGGAAAGTTCAGACTTGTGATTGCAGAAGCAACTGAATTCAATGTTGGCAGATCAGAGCGCCGCGCACTGGCTGAAATGCAAAGAACTGGAGGTCAGCGGATGAGCCAGATGCAGGATCCAGACCCATCGAAAAAGCAAGCTTGCTTTTCCACGGCATCCACTTATATTAGATGCAGGCCACAGCTCTAAGGATCCTTTCCTTTGATTGATTGCAACAGGGCTGTGATCTAAATAAGAATGTTGCATCCCACCCTAATCTTCTTACAACTAATTTTCTGCTCAAAGGAAATCCCATTATGGAAGTGATTACATTATCTTAGGTCACATCTTGGAGAATTAGTAAGTATTAACTGCCCAGCCACTGAGAATCCTGGCCCAGCCAAGTTGACACAAAACCTGAATATAAGGGACCAATCACACATCATGCTTGGTTAAATAAAAGGGGGGGGGTCAATGAAAAAGAGAAAGATCCTCAGCAAGATGGATTGATGCAATGCCTGCTACAATGGACTTCAGCATGGCAACCATTGTGCTGATGGCTCGGGACCAGGAAGGGCGCTGTCTGCTGTACACAGGATCCTGACAGGACTGACTGGACAGCAGCAGCAGCAGCAGCAACCACGATACATGCCTTATCACAGCAGTAGTCCAGTCCCGGAGGGCCGTCCAGTTCATTCTGATCACATTGACGCTACAAGACAAAGTAGAAGTTCCCAGTAGGGTTTCTGGGGCTGCTGTCTCTATGGCCATGCAAGACCTCTCTTGAGGATTAAAACATAAGACGTTGTTTTGAGGATTCCAGTGTGCCTGGCCCACATCATGATATTTTCAATCCCCTCATATACATAGGAAAGTTGGACATTGAAGAAGGAAGACCAAAGAAGAAAATATGCATTTGAATTGTGGTGCTGGAGAATATTAAAACACCACGGACTGCCAAAAGAACAAACCAATCTGTCTTGGAAGAAGTACAGCCAGAGTGCTCCTTAGAGTCAAGGATGGTGAAACTTTGTCACATGTCCTTTGGACATGCTGTCAGGAGAGACCAGTCCCTGGAGAAGGGCATCATCTTTGGTAAAGCAGAGGGGCAGCGAAGGAGAGGAAGGCCCGCAAGGAGACGGAGAGGCACAGTGGCTGCAACAATGGGCTGGGGCACAGGAACAATTGTAAGGAGGGTGTCGCACCGAGCAGTATTTGGTTCTGCACAGGGTCGCCATGGGTTGGAACTGACTCGATGGCATCTGGAAACAGATCCCCATGTTATCTCCCATGTGTGGCTAGTGGGTTTGAACTACTGACTTTCCAGTCAGTAGACTAGTGCTTAATCATTATGACACCAGGGTCCAGCCAGATCATTAATGACATGGATTTGAGATTTAATCTGGACTGACATTCAATGCACAGTTTCCATTTTATTTGTTTGTATCCATGAAGCAAGCACGTCCACTCTTTTAGATTATTTGAGTCCATAACATGAGGGAAATGAAATACTTATCACATGGAGTTTTGTGACATTTGAATTATTATTGCTGCTGTTGTTGTTAGGTGCCATCAAGTGCATTCTGACCCATAAGGACCCCAGGACAACAGAATGAAGCACTGCCCATTCCTGGGCCGTCTTTGTCATGGTTCCTATACGGAGCCCACTGTTGCAGCCACTGTGTCAATCCCGTTCGCTGAGCGCCTTCCCATTCTTCACTGGCCCTCTACTTTGGCAAGCATGATGTCCTTCCCTGGGGACTGACCTCTCCTGATAACATGTCCAAAGTAGGTAAGATGAAGTCTCGCCATCCTTGCATCTGTGGAGCACTCTGGCCATAATTTTAAATTACATGTGTTTATGGAATGTTTAGCCCAGACTTGGCAAGTGTAACACCTCATTAATGTGTGGGAAACAGAAAGGTTTCTCCCCAGGTTGTCCTACTGTTTGCCAGCCAACTGTGAGTTCAGCTACTTAGACGTTATCTCCCTGAAGGCATTCAGCTATCCAGAGCAATCAGACACTACTGTTTTTTCCACTGATAAGGTTAGTGACTATTTCCCTGGAGAGCCCAGAGAATAAGTCTAGCATGCCCAAAAATGATCAAGGTTAGGATGATCAAGGTAGATCTTGAATCTAGGATCTATCCATCTTGTGACAACCACCAGATTTTAACATTGGTAAAGCGGGACACCATTGATAAAACTCATATCCTGGTGAAATAGCCACATGGCAGCCGGAAACCTTTGTCGTGCATTCTTTCCAAAAATCAGGACTTTTTTAAAACACCGCAGGATGCGGGAAAAATTGTTCAAAATCAGGACTGTCCCTCCCAAAGCGGGATGTCTGGTCACCTTAATCTTGTCACATGTGTACCCCTAATCCCTCCTCTTCCTATTGCTTGCACACCCCTAGGTCATCCCCCTCCCATTGCCTATGGTACAACCCCTTCGGGTGACATATGTGGTTACCTGTAATCAGTAAATATACCTCTAAGTGTATAAAAATAAGCCTTGGTTAGAAATAAACCCTCCTCCCTCCCTCCCTCTCTCTCCTCCCCTCATCTCCCACCTCCATGTGGACCACCAAGCGGGGCTGAGATGAGCATGCTACCATGAAATGTGTCTGGCTCCTTTATTTTTACTTTCTCTCCTACCTCTCCTATCGTCTATGACTTTACTATGTCTTTCTATATTATCACTGTACAATCGTGTCTATGGACCCGTGATGTTGTCAGGCGCTGATTTACTCTGACCCTGAGGGTATGCAGCAGCTGTACTGTTATACAACTGCAACTTGCTAACCAGCGGACTTGCTTATAAAAAGAAATCCCTCCCGGGCTGAAGATTGGAGAATGCTTATGGGATGGCAAAAATTACCTGGAGGGGGGAAAAAACCTTGTTACATTTTAACAATCTTCTTAGACACAATGTCTCTGATATTCCAGTACTGACTTTGCTTTTAGACACTCTTAACAAACACACGATTCTATCAAGTCAGTTGCCGTTTGGGGCTTACAGAGAAACTTATTAAGGAGTAGAGAGAGACATTCTGCAAAAGAGATAACAGCAGTAGGATTTATCTTGAAAATGAAGAAGGTGGGGTGTGTAAAATGAATAGTGGTCTTCAGTAAGAATATTAAAATTATTATGAGGAGTACAGTCATCAACTCGCTTCCATTTCTGCTAAGACAGGAATGAATTATGAGGCTTAACTGTGACATTCGGAGTGGAGATTTAACCAGTTTGGGGTTATGCACATTTAGAAAAGGGAGCCAGGGTATAGGTAATGCAGGTCCAGATGATGATACACAAACTGTGTTTGACATTGAAGCTAAGTCAGCCGCTCGTACTCAGAACCTTCTACAAACCATACGGATGGCTTTGTGGACTTTTCCAGCTGCCATCACCATCCTTCACTGCACAGCTGACTGGTATATGGTTTCTGGTCATTGCTTTTCTGCTCGGGTATCTGATTAACTACATCTTAACGCAGCTTGACAAGGAGTCCTGGTGGCATAATGGTTACGCTTTGGGCTGCGATCTGAAAGGTCAGTCCTTTGAAACCACCAGTGTTGAGAGAGAAAGACAGGGCTTTCTATTCCCACTAACAGTGACAGTCTGGGAAACCCACAGGGGCAGTTCTACCCTGTCCTACAGAGTCACTATGAGTCGGCATGGGCTCAATGGCACTGAGTTGCCTTTGTTTTGTTTAGTTTAGTTTGCAATTATGTTTTCGGGAGGGGAGAAAGAAATATGCCACACAGACCAGTTTGTGGAGCGTTGTCGACCAGGGGAGCACTGGTGGCCATGAACTTCCCTGAGTCGATTGCAGGCCTTTCTTCAGGAGCAGAAGAGCTCTCCCTTGTGTCTTTGGGACCCTTTCTGTAGACACTTCCCATCAGTAGTTAAGCATATTCATCTTCTCCCATCTTCAAAATAAAAACAACCCGCCCCCCTCAACGTCCACTACTCTGCCACCTCTAGCCTGATCCAGCCTCCCTTCCGTGAAAGAGTTGTCTGTCTCAAGAGCACCCCCCCCACTCGCCCCCACCCCCTCCGTGTTGTTCGTCACACTTCAGCTGGACGCCTGGCTCGGCAGGCCACAGAAATAAATGCCATTCACCAGAGCCACCACTGCCCAGAGGGAGTGTTAGGTCTCTCTCTCCTGGCTAGATTTCAGCCTCAGTCCTTGGCTCCACACGAGAAAGAATTCACGCTGGAGCCGGGCTCGTGATCCAAGTGAATTTAATGAGAGTTAAAAGAAACTTCAGGTTTTACGCGGCACCCATAGGATTCCTCTGACCATGTGGCCTGGCAGACTGCCCCAGGTCACGCAAGGATCTCTCTCCTCCCACGAAGACAACCAGACCACCCAAACAAGACTCTCTCCCTCTTGGTTCCTGCCTTCTTAAGGGTTCCCTGGGGAGGCATGGTGAACGACCCCAGGTGGATCCCATTGGCTGAATTGCAGTCACCTGGCCCAGGTGGGCTGCTCCAGGTGTAACACCCATCTCCACCCACTGGCAGGAAGATCCAGCTTTGTTCTTTGCTGGCTCTCCTGGGCATGCGTAAATGGACTTCCCAATCCCTAAGCTAAGCTGCCTAACAGGACCGCAAAAAGGAAAGCCCTCAAGGAGATGGGTTGACACAGTGGCTGCATCCATGTGCTCAAGTATAGCAAAGATTGTGAGAATGGTGGAGGACCAGACAGCACTTCATTCTGCGGTGAAGCGGGTCCTGTGCCTCCGAACCCACTGCCGGCACCGAACAACTGGACCAAGACTAGGTATTTCAGGACTACCATTAGCATTCAGAAGGTTTCCATAGGACGTGCCATCTAAACCGAGAATAACAGGCTAAGTAAGCATTCGATCAGGAGCCCTGGTGTGGAAATGGTTCCACTCCGGGCTGCTGAGAGCTTGACCGTTCCAACCTACTGAGGAGCCCCACTCATCAAAGACCTCGCCAGGTGCTTCCGGAAGGTCACAGCCTAGCAAACCCTCGGGGATGGCCACCTCCTCCTCTTGCCTTGATCTGTGTTGCCTATTTGACCTCTTTGGAGCCCTGGAAGTGTAGTGGCCACCCATGCGCTCTGAAAGACTGCCCTTCCTACTCCCATAAAGGGTTACGGTCTCACAAACCCACAGGGACCGTGCAGGCTTGGCGTCAACCGGATGCCAGTGAGTTTGGCTTCTTCTTTTTTAACCACTCTGATTTCTAATGCCCATTGCAATGGCTACACAGACCTCAGTCAAGCTTCATGACGAGAGACTGTATGAAGGAAGTTAACCAGTGGTAATGCCAGTGAGACGTGCTCCAGGTAGTGGTTGACCAGGACAGTCACTATAAGCTTATAATGAAAATCCTAAAGGGGGATTTTTCACCGTTGGAAAAGAAAGCCCAGGGCACTGCCTCTTCTCATGTACTTCCTCCTTCTGAGAGCGCCCTGCCTCCTTTACTAAGGGCCGTGTCTGCACTAGACATCCTACAGATAAAATATAAACACCACACCCACCCTCCATTCAGGGGCCCAGAGCTTCCTGAACGCTAGCTCCTTTGTGTCGCTAGCTAATAGATTTTCTTCTCTCAATTTCTCCAAAAGTGCCACCTGATCATTCCCAAGTCACGATCTTGCTGGTATTTGCTGAAAACAGACTAACTGGCACCCAGGGATGACCACAGTTGACAAGGAGTGTGGGGATCTTGGAAGACTGTCTCAGAGAGAGAAGAGCACAGGGAATGGGGGCGTGGGTGAAGACTGGAAGCTATATCTTGTGAGCCTTGGCCTGTGTGTTAGTCCGGTAGACTAGAGAAACAAATCCAGGGAGACTCATAGGTGTGTGAGAGAGAGCTTTATCTAAAAGAGCAATTGTATATTGAGAAAACATCCCAGCCCAGTCCACATCAAGTCCATAAGTCTGATATTAGTCCATATGTCCAATGCCAATCTATAAAGTCCTCTTCAGACTCACGAAACACATACAATGATGCCAAAGCAGGAAGATCACAGGTGGGTGGTAAGTCTTGTGGATCCAGTGGCAGTGGAAGCATCTCAATACTGGCAGGGGTCTCCACCAGAGACCCTTTAGCTCCAGGGCTCTAGTGTATCTCCATGTGTCTTGTCAGCAGGAAAGACAGAAGCAGAGAGTATGTGTGTATCTGGCCTCCAGTGAGCTATTTATCTTCTTCTTGCCTCCAAATAAGGTCATCGAGGTAACAACCGGATTGACAGGCTAGAGCCTACGCCTTCATAAATTGACACCAGATTACGTAACCAGCACAGCCTGCCTTGTACCTGAATGGCAACGACGGGAAGTGTTAAAGAACTTCAGAAAGGGAAGGGATACAGAATACAATCAGATCAAGAGTTCAGATTATTAAAACCAATGTGCAGGAGGCAAGCAGGAACCAATGGAAGCCCCTACACGAACATCTCCTTTACTCTAACTGCCCCCCTTCTCAATTAATTGTCCATCTTGCACAGTACTCCCCACCCCAAGAACTCTTCACAAGGAATGTCCCCTGGGTCCTCCCAGTTTGGGCTGGGGCTGAGAGCATGCTCAGTACACCCATCAGTATCCTCCAATTCACCCCTAACCCAGACTTCACGGGAAAGAACCACAATTATCTGTCCCACCGTTCTACCAGGGCCCATTTCTCAACCCAGAGTTCCTCTAGAGAACATCCGGGAGATCAGGACTCACCAAGCAGACAGGGACTGGCTAGAGGGTGGAGGGTTAAAGGGACCCAGGTACTCCCAACTCGGGGAGCCTGTGGCATTCTGGTCATGAGACCCCGTGCCGCTCCTTATCTGTGCAGACAATAAATCCCTTTCTGTTGTACACTTCATTTCAATTGGCTAATAAGACAGGACGAGGACAGCCATACAGTAAAGAGGGTTTCGCTGTAAACTAAGCCAAGAGGGGGCGCCGGAAAAGCAGACCCTGTGGTGACCGCAACAATGGGCTTGAACATGACAATGGTGAGGCTGGCACGGGACCAGGCAGTGTCTCCTTCTGTTGTACAGAGGGACCCTCTGAGTTGGAATTGACTCCATAGCCACCTAACAACAACAATATGTCAGGCCCTGTGCTGGGGCTGGGGGGTACGGAGTTGGATAATGCACAGCCCCTACCCTCAGGGAGCGCACAGTCTAGCAGAAAGGGCAAGCGTGTAAACACGTGGATTATAATAGGCTGTGTGGACTGTCATCACCGGGGTACAAAGAGCAGAGAGGCACAGGAGGGAGCAAGCAACTCTTCCCGGGAAGAAGGAGGGGGGTCCAGAAGGCTTCCCTGTTATTCTGAAGAGGGAAGTTGTCAAAAAAGTCCCTGAGCATTCACCCGAGGAGTGCTCTGTAACGGGGCCGGGGCCCAAGAACTCCCCAGCCTTGCCCTGGTCACCTCAGCAATGGACTTTTCCACTCAGCCCTTCCTGCTTCTGTTACCCGACAACTTCCTATTACAGGCAAGGTATGCAAGCTAAGCTCGCTAGCGCTCCATTCAGGGTCCAGGAGGGCTAGTTCTTCTTGGTCATGAGCTAATACACTTCTCCTCTTTCAAGCTCTACGAGAGTGCTGTCTGGTCATTCCGGAGTCATGGTTTTGCTGTGAGGAGTCCACACACAGTGTCCGAGGTGGCACACACTTAATGGGACAAGTCATGCCAACCAAACCTCTCTGGTGCTGAGAGAGGTGAGGCCTACCTCTTAGAGCACTCAGCACAATGTCACCAGCCTCGCTCCTGGGTACCCTTTCTGCAGCTCCTCAGCACATGGGCACGAGCTGCAGAAAAGAGATCAGCTGTGTGCACACCAGCCTCAGCAGAGCCTTCATGGGCTCAGCAAGAGAACAAACCCCTGCTTACTTATGTGCCTTCTCCCTGGTTAACTTGATAGTTAGGGAGCCTAATCTAAGCCACAGAGCCACCAGGGACAAGTGTTTGAATAAACAGAACTTTTGGCAAGAGTAGCAGCTTGGCCCAGGCTTAGCACGTCCCAGAAACTTGTGAGCAAGACTTGACCCTTCCCAGAATCTCTGATAAAGATTTAACCCTTGTTGCAGTGATAGAAACAGTTCTGGGAAGAAGTACACTAAGAATTTGAAAATAACAAAGTTAGAAAGTACCCGACTGCAAAGGATTGGACCAAACTATAAGTGGCCAATAGAACGCAGGCACACAAATTGAATAAACCAACCCCAACTAAAGGTCTGCTTTAGAGAGCCCGTCTTCTGCCCATCAAGTCGATATGACAACCCTCCTTTAAAAGTTGCAGTAAATGTAAGATCATCAAAGTTGCCATGAGACAAGCTCATCTCTTCTGAAGAGGGCTCCCTGTTCAAGAATGCTTTCCATTCTCAAGAAAAGCCTAATTGATTCATTGATTAGAATTTCTTTCAACATGTGTGTGTTAGTCCAGGTAGACTAGAGAAACAAATTTATAGACACTCATATATGTAAAAGAACGAGCTTTATGTGCCAGAGCAGTTGAATATTGAGAAAACATGCCAGCCCAGTTCAGATCAAGTCCATAAGTCTAGTATTAGCCCATATGTCTGATACCAATCTATAAAGTCCTCTTGACGTTATGGGATACTTTCCAATTTGCATATAAACAAAACTTAAAGACAGCTAGTCTTGAGCACGGAATCCAGTCGTAATCTGGGGAGTAGCCATACTCCTATGAAATGGACACACAGACGTGAGGAGGAAGTTGGGGTCAAGCCGCCTCAGGCCACGCTTCCCTTTCAGACTCTGCCTCCCAGAACCGCAGAGAATAATGTCTGTTGGTTACAGCCACCCACCTTGTGGTGATTGGTCACAGCAGCCATGGGAAACTAACATGCCTTCATTGACCTCATCAATGGGGTTAGGTCCCCTGTCCGCTGCTCCCAAAGCCGTGGGACTGCCCCGTCCACAGAAAAAACACAGCAGGCTTGATGGTAGGGACTGGTGTAAATCAACCTTCCCTTCTGGACCACGAGGGCAGGGACTTTGTGTTTCAGGCGCACCTGGCTTCCCCGGGGCTTGACGTGTAGTAGGTGTGCAGCGGCATCATACGGGAGCTGGTATGGAGAGTTTCCTGGCTGGCAGAGCTGTGAAATAATAGATCGAGCTATGAAATAAAAAGAGATGATCTTCCCGTTAAGAAACATTCGCAGTCCTTGAAATAAGCAGGTCAGGTCTTGTCTAAAAACAACAGGAATGACCTTTTAAAGACTTTTTTCTAATCCCTGTTACTGTGACCCTGTGTTTTACACTCTCTCTCTCTCTCTCTCTCTCTCTCTCTCTCTCTCTCTCTCTCTCTCTCTCTCTCTCTCTCTCTCTGTGTGTGTGTGTGTGTGTGTGTGTGTGTGTGTGTGTGTGTGTGTGTGTGTGTGTAAAATCAACTTGAGCTTTGGTGCCCTCTGGTGTCTGGAATTAATTGTCTCATGTCTGAGTCTGTCAGGATTGATCCAAATTTAGTTTTTGAAGCTGCGGGGGATTTCCTCATTAAATCCTTGGCGGAAATCTACTGGAATTACACTCTTAACCATGAAAACGGTCAAAGTTTCACAAAGCCCCTGAAAGCACACAGTCTCTGAAGACTGCAGGGGTCTTTTTGATTCTGTAGTTTTCAACTAGTAAGATTTTTCTTGGGGAATGCAAAATTTCAGATTGTGTTCACACTTTCCCTCCAATCGTCATGGTTTTCATGGTCACAGTTTATTATCATCTAGAAAACTAGCAGTGTACGTTCTGAAAACACAAACACCTGTCCATCCTGACTTATAGCCAGGGCAGAAAGCCTCCTCTCTTTCCCCACCAACGGTGGGTGGATTTGAACCGCTGACCTTGCAGTCAGCTGGCCAACTCCTAATCCACTCTGTCACCAGGAGAAACTGTCAGTGAGTGCTCATAATCACTGAGGTGTTGCAAGCTTTCCAAAGCCCTCAAGCCTATGTTGTGGGTGAGAAACCAACTGTTTGTCCTTAACACGCCACAAACACAGACCAATGGCATGTCTCCTGTTGGTAAATGAGGAGCTCTGGGTCTCCTGTGTGTGTCCGTACACCGGCTCACTGATCCCCGAGTCTGTGAAAATGCTGACAGCTACGCTGTCTCCTGCTTTTCATTCTTGGTGCCTTGCCACGCCAGGCTGTTCCACGCGGCAGCTGCACGGAGGAGTCTGCTCAGCTTTGGGCCAAGGAGGTGTTTTTCAACGTGTCATTTTAAGATGACTTGAGAGGATGGAGGGAAGAGACGAAATTCGTTTTCTTTCATGGTGGCATCGTCCTCTTAGCCAGAATTTACCTTCCTGTCTGATGGATCGCCAAACGCCAGCGGCTTCCAGTGCTAGTGTGTAAGGCTTTTCTGCCTCCGGTGGCTACCCGGATAGAGAACTTGCTGTCTCAGGGAGTGGGACGCGGTTTTTCTTTTCTGAAGCAAAGAGCTCTTTTATAATGTCAGCCACTCTCGTCTGGTTCACTCTGTACATTCAGATTCTCACTTGTTTATGTGCTCCAACACTGCACATCTGTAAATACCCGCAGGACACTGACATCCCCGCTCTGCTTCTTACCGAAAATAGCCAGCGCAACATCTGAAGGTGCCGTGGCCTTCAGAAAGATGCTCTGATTCTTCCCGAGGTGCCAGTGTGCGGGGACTGCGGCTCCGACGGCGTCCCTCCAGCATCATGACGGTATCCTCAGCCTTGCTCCTTTGACCTCCTCCGGACTGAAGGTCTTTGGAAATATTATCAGTCAAGTAAACAAGAGACCCAGGATTGGACAACCGAAAGGGAAGAGTGTGCTGGGCACACCTGAACTGAAAGAGCTCAAAAGCCACGCCTCCAGTGGCAATCTTGAACGTGCAAACTACCCAGTGATGCAGGAAGCATCGAGAGAGGAGAGAAAGAATACACCGAGCCACTGGATCAAAAAGAACTAGTCAACTTGCCACATTGGGGGGGAGAGGGGGGCTAGCATATGAGCAAGAACCAAAGGTGCTGAAGACCGACATTCAAGCCACGCTGAAGGCATCAGCCCAAAACCAGGCTCCAGGAATTGATGGAATGCCCACTGAAATGTTCCAATCAGCTGATGAAGCACTGGAAGCACTCGTTTATGCCAGGAAATTTGGAAGACAGCTCCTTGGCCAACTGACTGGAAGAGAGCCACATGTGTGCCCATCCCAAAAAGAGGTGGCCTACAGAACGCTCAAACTATAGAACAATATCATTGATATCACATGCAAGTAAGATATTGAAGATTGCAGCGGGACACTGACAGGGAGCTGCCAGAGGTTCAGGCCAGATTCACAAGAGGACACGGAACAAGGGATCTCGTTGCTGATGTCTGGTGGATCTTGGCTCAAAGAGAATACCGGAAAGATGTTGAATTGTGTTTCACTGACTATGCAATGGCATTTGACTGTGCAGACCATAATAAACTGTGGGAAACCTTCATAAAAATGAGAATCCCAGAACACTTCACTGTGATCCTGTGAAGCTTGCACAGGGATCGAGAGGCAGTTGTGGGAACAGGACAAAGGAGCACTGCATGGTTTCGAACCAGGAATGGTGTGGGTCGGGGTTGCATCTTCTCACCATAATTGTTCCATCTGTATGCTGAGGAGCTCACCAGAGAAGCTGGCTTATCTGAAGAAGAGTGTGGCATCGGCATTGGGGGAAGGCTTATTAACAACCTGGGATATGCAGATGACACCACCTTGCCTGCTGAAAGTGAGGAAGACTTGAAGCATTGGTTGATGAAGAAAAAGGACAGCAGCCTTCAATAGGGTTTATGACTCACCGTCAAGAAGACCAGCATCCTACAATTGGTCCAATAGGTAACATCTTGATAAATGAAGAAAAGATTGAACTGGTGCAGGATTTCATGTTACTTGGCTCCACAATCAATGCCTATGGAAGATCAAAGGATGCATTCCATTGAGGAAATCTGCTGCACGCGACCTTCCGAGAATATTGAAAGGCAAGGATGCTACATTGAAGACTAGCGTGCACCTACTCAAGCCATGGTGCTTCCCATTGCCTCCTCTGCACGGGAACATTGGACACTGAAGATGATAACTGCAGCACCTAGGTCTTAAAGTTGTTATAAGGAGTAAAATGGGTAGCATCTGAATGGCAGAGCAACGTGCCCAAGTTTTGACTACTGTGATACATGCCTCACCCAAGACTCTGCAACTGTGAGAAAGGCGGTGGTCGGAAACACAAAGAGAATGTGAGGGACTGTCAGGAATGGATTCAAGAGCAAGCCCAGGGCCTGACTGGCAAAGTAAGGGCTGCCTTTCAACAAGGAAAGGTGACGCCTACTCCGTTCTCTTCTCTGCCAGCAGGAACGATGACCCCACCTCCCCCCAGCCTCCGGAGTCTTGCTCACCCTGATATGATGCCAGCACCCTATATGAGGGGCCCACCCATGATTCCAGTGATGGGCCCTTCTCCTCCTGGAATGACGTCAGTGGGACCTGTTCCTAGGATTAGGCCACCTATGGAAAGCCACATGCCAATGATGCCTGGGACCCCAATGATGCGGCGCCACCCACCTAATGATGGTGCCCACTCAGGCCAGAATGACTGGAGCAGACAGGTAGGGGCAGGGGCACCTCTCTGTATCAGTTGTATATGACTTGTCCCACATCAGCAGGAGATCGTGGTGCTGTGACGTGGGGTGTCTTCTAACAGCACCACGTGAAAGACTTGCCCGCTCATTCTATCAAAAAGGAAATTGCTTTGGGAGTGGAGTCGTGGATAAGAAAACACAACAAGAATAATCTGTGTTTGTATTGTGACATGTGAAAATAAAATTGTCAACTTAAAAAATGATAATTAAAGTGCATCAATTGTGTGAAGCCCTTAAAACAATGCTGGGCACACAAGAGGAAAGAAAGGGAAATAAAGAAAGAAAACGCACATAGATGATATAGATTCTCAATTATATGTGAGAGGGTACCACCCACAAAAGGAATTTCTTTTTCAAAGCTGTGTATTTCTAAAACTCTCCATTACACATATTACATATGTCAAATCTGTAAGTCCGTTCCTGGAACATTTTTTCAAACTCATCTGTTTGAGTGGCTGACAGCGCCTCCCTTGTTTTTTCTTCACCTCTTCTATGCCATCCAATTGCTGCCCATTCATATCCCTCTGCATTCACAGAAATAAAAAGAAGTTGCATGAAGAGAGGCCAGGTGAGTAACATGCATGGGGCAAAACAGGCAAATCACTTTTTTTTGCCAAAAACTGGCGCACTGAAATGGCTGTGTGAGCAGGTGCATTGTCATGGTGGCAAAATCAGTCCCCCATCTGCCACAAATCAGGCCTTTTATGTTGCACACTGTTATGCAATCTTTCAAAACCTCTAAATAGAAAGCTAGATTAACAGGTGGAACAAACTCCAAATGCACTACGAGTCAACCTTTTCATTTGTTCAGGAAGTTGACAGACGTCCAGGACAAGGTTTGTCATCAGTCAACATTTCACCTTTTTTGAAAGGAGAAAACCACTCATACACTTGAGTTTTTTCCCACAGCGCTGTCCTATGTAAGCTGTGTTCAACATCACAACAGTTTCTATCGCATTTTTCCTTGACCAGGAAACAAAATGTCACAGCCACTTGCTGTTCTATTAAATCAGCCATCACAAAAAAATGAGGTTTGAGCATAACTGCTTTCAGAAAAAAATTCTCTGTGACCAGAGAGAACCTTTCCAGGATATACCACTGGGGGCCCTAACTCAGAGCCAGTTGCTCAATGCTTGCCTAGTGGGGGGAAATGGGTACTACGAAAGTTTCTCTCTGCCAAGTATGATTCTGGGTTTGGAGGGTACCCCTCATGTATTCAAAATTCTTACTGAATAGCCAGCCTTCTCTGGCCATTTCATCACCTCTGCATAAATGGCATGTAGGTTACACATTGGACTGCTGGGTAGTTATGGGGTTGGAGGTTCTAATCCATCAGCTGCCGCACAGGAGAAAGAGGAAGCTTTCTGCCGCAGAATCCCAAAGAGAGCATTCTCCTCTGTCCTATAGGGCTGCTATGAGTCTGAATGGACTTGATGCCAATGAGTTTGGCTTGGGTGTTTTTGAGTTTTTTTCTTCCAGTTTTTTTTTGTTGTTGTTGTTTTTCTGTCTAAACCAGAAGGACCACTTGAATAAATTTCACTATGAAAGACACATGCTTCTGGTCTAACAGAGTTCCTGCCATCTGAGTTAATTCTGAGAATCTACAGAGATGATTTCACAGGGTGATGAGTTGATTTGTACCCATTCAAATGGCACACAGCCCTGTAAAAGCCCTATGTGTGGGGGCACTGGCAGGGTACCATGGCAGGGGCAGGGCTGCCTCCAAGTGCAAAACCTACATGGTCGCCTCTTTGACTTCAGCAGAAGGGCCAAGTCTCGTGAAGCTCGGGACCAACCAGTGGGCAAGAAGTCAAAGCTGACACGCATGCATCGGAGCAGATTTCAGTAGCTGATCTTTCAGATCACCACACCTTGCTTCTGAGGCATCTCTGAGTAGACTTGAACCTCCAACCTGTCAGCTAGTAGTAAGGCATGTTAACCACTTGCATCACCCAGGGACTGCAGTAAGTCCAGAAAAGCTGATTGACTGAACACCAAGGGAACAAGAACATATAGGAGACTCTATCACATATGGTATTTTAACATCATTACTCCAGCCTGGAACAAAGTCTAGTGACTTACCCTTTGCTGGACCAGACAGTGGATGTGATGAAGAGACTTAGTGATCTCAGGGAGTCTCAGGGAAGAATTACTATGGACTGAAAGTTTAGCTTTTGATGACACACATTCTCTCTCTTCTTTGTCTTTAGAAGATGAGGGAGCATAAGATAGCAGATAAGATATACCATCTTGTTTCACTTATTTCTATAGGCCACTGAGCTGAAGTTATGTGATTTATCAATTATTCGTTAAACAAATGTGTATTGCACACTATCCAGGCTCAGTAGGAGAGGCTAGAGTTCAGTCATTGTGACACATTGTAACAGGCTCAGTTCTTTCTAGAAGCAAACCAGTGACATTTGGATGTGTGTGTATGAAGAAAGAGATTTACATCGATAAATGGCTTGCACAGTTACAGAAGAGGATAAGACCAGTGAAGTTTAAAACATTGGATCAGCTGGAGAGTGGAAGGCTTCTCTCATGTAGCTAGAGGGGCTGATGAACCGGGAAATAGGAAGACCACTAGTTGGAGGATGCAGTTGAATGACCCCAAGGCCAGCACTCTGCTGATGGCTCCTGGAATTGGCAGACAATATGACAGGTCCATAAATCAGATGCAGGATCCAGAGCCAACCGAAGTGAGGCTTGCCCATGTAGTTTGCCTGAAGAGTGTGGTAGTTACATAATCTCATGTCAACTTGAAGGTGTAAGAGTGAAGGGGTGGGCTGTGATAGTTAGGTTTTTTGTGCCAACATGGCTCCCATAGGGACATGTGAGCTGAATTTAGCCTGTCTCCCTGGAGGCAGGTGACAGGTCACATGTCACATGGAAACATGCTGAGAGCACTGGAGATGCTTCCACCACCACTGGATCCACAAGACTTTGCACTCACTGGCCTGTGATCTTCCTGCATTTTGCATCATTGTGAGTGGCTGAGTGAATCTGAAGCAGGATTTATGGACTAGTATCAGACTTATGGACTTGATCTGGACTAGGCTGGGATGTTTTCTTCATATACAATTACTTTTGATATAAAGCTCTTTCTTATACATATATGAGTGTCTCTGGGTTTGTTTCTCTAGTCAACTGGTCTAATGCAAAGAGGATCTGCTTACCCCCTCCCCCAGGAGTCTTTCTTCCAATTTTATCCAGGTTGTTAACTGACCAAGAAGCTACACTCCACCACAGCTACTCACTGCTCTCACAAGTAATTACATTGTTAGGCCCATCATGGAGTTGATTATATTGTGTTAGATCACAGCATGGAGATTGCTGCCCAACTACTCAGAACCCTGGCCCATCCAAACTGACACAAAACCAGACTTCCACAGTTGTGACCAACAAAAACAAAAGGGTCCCTAAAGCCCCTTCCAGTGGGAATCTTACACAGCATTATCACCCAGACCATGCCTCACCTTCCTCCATCCAGTAGTCAACAAACTGCAGCTTCCATCAGGTGTGGTTCTTCCAGTCTGAACATGTGGCTCTGGAGTATAATAAAAAAATTTTTTAAGGGTGTTTTCCAATAAATGATTATCTCATTTGGTTTCTAAAATTATATTTATGGCTCTCAGATAATTTTCTCACTGTTGTGAGGGACAGGATTAGCTCTTCTGTCTCAAAGGCTGGCCATCCCCTTATCTAGTCAATTCCAACTCCCAGTGACCCTGTACAGGGTTTCTGAAACCACACATCTTTAAAGGAGCAAACAGCCTCATCTGTCTCTCTTAAAGCTGCTGGTGGATTTGAATCGCCCTCCTTGTGATTACCAGCCCAATACCATCCCATAGCACCACCAGGGTTTCATTTATACCTATCAGTAGATGGGAAAATGCCATCAATCGTGCCAGCATGTGGCATTTAGGTGGGAAGAAGAGCTATGGAGAAAAGTAAGGCAGAAGGGGATCCTGAGTGACTTAGGGCTGAAATTTCAAGGAGGGTGGTTGGGGAACGGCTCATCGAGCAGGATTTAGCCACATGGGCATCTAGGGGAAGAGGGTTTCAGAGCAGAGGGGACTCCTATATGGTAGCCCTGGGGCAGGAATGCCACAGATGGTATCCAAGGCACAGCACAGGGTCCATTGTGGCTGTAGCGTGAGCAAGGGAGAGATGGTCTGAAATGAGGCTAGAGAGGCAACAGGGGTAGCCCAGATCACGCGGCCCTTGTAACTGAGGTGAGGCTCTTATTCTGAGATGGTAGCTAGAACCATGATCTAAAACAAAAAGCCAAACTCACTGCTGTTGACTCATAGCAACCCTTTAGAACAGGGTAGAACTGCCCCTTTGGGTTTTGGAGGCTGCACATCTTTACAGGATCAGAAAGCTTCACCTCTCTCCCAAGGAGCAGCTGGTGAGTTTGAACTGCTGATCTTGGAGTTGGGAGCTCAAACCATAAGCCACTCTGCCACCAGGGCTCCTACCATGATTGGACTTTATGTAAATAAGATCCCCAAAGGGGCTATGTAGGGGTGAGGAGGCTGGGTGGCCGCAGAATCGAGGAGACTAGCAAGATTACAATATCCTAAGTGGGCAAAATGTAGGTAGTAGGTTCTGGATATGTCTTGAAAGCAGGGTCAAAGAAGGAGCAGGCGCAGGAGAAAGCCAAGTCCAGGAGAGCTGATTGCCACGGTGTGCTCGCTTGGGCAGTACGCAGGCCGAACGTGAGTGATCACTTGTTACTGTCCACCGTGGTGGCTGAAACAATAGCAACGTATTCTCTACGGTCAGAATTCCGAAACCAAGACAAATGGTCGGCAGGGCTCGCCTACCCCACAGGCTCTTGAGACGGTTCGATTCAAGGGCACAAGACAGATAGTCAACAAGTACCATAGGGGAAATCTGAAAAGAACTTGGAAGCGAAGGTTCGATTCCTTGCTTCTAGTTTCTGGTGACTCCGGGCAATGCTTGGCTTCTCATGGCATACTCCTCCCACATGTTTGTGTCCTCTCCTCTTCTGCCTCTTAATAGGATGCTTGTCTTTGGATTTGGGGGTCACCCAGCCAAGTCAGGACACTGTCATCTCCAGGTCCTTAACTTAATGACATCTGCAAAGACCTGTTTCCAAATAAGGTCACATTCACAAGATCCAGGGGGTTGGGCAAGGGCAGATCTTGGGCAGGTAGCACTATAGGGCCCCTAAGAGCAGCTGCAATGCTGAACGTGCCGTGTTGCTCACCGGGGTTGGATAGGCTGAGGGTGGAAGAGGTTTGGGAGAGGAGTCCAGGAGCTCACAGTGGGGCATGGCGAGATGCCATCCTGACAACCAGTGGAGATGTCGCTCCGGCAGCTGCGTGATTGAGCCTGGAGCTCCGGGAAGAGGTAAGGCAGCCGTTAGAATCCAGCCTGAGATCAGTGATCTAACCAGAGAAAGAGTGTGACGGGAACTGAGTCCCCGGGTAGGGCAGCTTTCAGACCAGCGTAGAGGCTGAAAGGGGAGGTAGGAGGAGAAATGGGAGGGGACTCTTGGGAGCTAGGGGAAGACATTGTTTCAAAGTGAAGAGGTGATCAACATCTTATTCTAACTTTGGCAACATCGTTACAAGTTCTCAGACCTAGGGTTTCCTATACAACTTGACGTTTTTCCTGCAATTTCCTGTAACATGGCATGTCACCCTTCCTCTCTCCCTTCCCATATGGCAACGCCAGTGACGACCACTAGAAGCTCTTGCTAATGTCGTTATCTTCCAGTGAGGTCTAATCTCTTAAGTGTCTTGTGCCTGCTTTCCAACACAAAGCCTTTTGCCGGGGTTCAGCGGTTTTGTGCGGATGAGTCAGGTGGGAAAGAGAGGCATAGTCGCCGCAGCCCTACAAGGTCAAGAGGAGCGGGCAAGGTTGCGTCTGGAGCTATCGTCCTGAAGCACGCCACTTTCCTAATTTGGAGTTCCCGATGCAAAGAGAGGCTCTCTCGTCTGCAGTGGCACTGGGGGCATGGAGAAGACAATCACTCCGTGAAATGGTCTCAAAATGCTAGCAAATAGCGCCGTCCCCTCAGGAAGCAGGACAACAATGTGACAAGTGAAAAGCTCCCTCTACGCCACCGTTTTGACTGAGCGTCTGTTACACAGTGCCAAACATCTGGCCACATCAATCAATCAATGCAGCTGTCATGTAGTCAGGGAAAGCAGCATGAGATGATTGATTGAATTTTCCACTGAGTGGGCATCCAAAAGACCCAGCTTAAATCTTTTGAGATTCTTGCTCTCCTTAGAGAAGGGTAATGAATGGCCAAGTCAGACCCATGAGGGCTAAATCCTGAAGAACACATCATGTGCAAATTTTTGGTTCTATGTCTCTGTTGCTAAGCTAGCTCAGGCTTCCCCCATCTGTGATACACGTGTGATTTCATCAATATTAATATCCAAAACTTGATGCCTCACAGCCACCACAGTGGGATATCAAATGCTCTTCTTTTCAGTATGTATTTACATGTATGTATTTATCGTGTCCTTAAAGCGGCAGGCTTGACCGAGCTGGGACCTCAGCCCCCACCCCAGAGAAGCTGCTCCAGCCTCTCAGCATGTCCCGAGTCCCTCGCTGCCCCACTGGGAGGGTCCCTGGCTTCTCGCTCTCACCTGCTATCTATGGAGCTGGGGCTCCTCTTCGACATGACGTGGGAGACGAGCCTCAGTTTGCTTGTGAAGTAAGGTATTCCCCAGTAACGTGCAGTTAGATTGACAACCCAAGGGTTCTTGAGCCTTGGAATTTTCCAAGCCTTAGTCACAAGGTCTTTTCTCCAGGACATCCTGGCTTCTGGGTGGGGCACTGCTCTGGAAAACTCTTTCAGCTGAGTCTGCCTCACTGCCAGCCGCTCCTCATCCCTTGAACCCGTTGGGTGAATTGATGGATGGGAGAAAAGACTGTGGCTTACTTAACTTGACCTACCAGATCATCTGAGCCTCCTCTGTCTCTAGCCGAGACATTCTGTAACACTCCTTCGGAGTTTTTCTTTTTAAGGATTGGAAACGTTCTGCCCTTTATATGGCTAGTACAATAGGCTGTTTTCCAATTCCAGAAAACTGCAGAAATTGTGGGGGACCAGGAGCAGCTGGGAGAGCCCTGGAAGAGAGACCTCACTGTTCCTGCAGAACTTGAAGCCCTCCTGCCTCGTAGAAAGCTGGCAGCTTGCTATGACTTGCTCACAGGGACACCAGTGGAATTACAACAGCCCTCACCCAACCCAACCACAGCGGTGGGTGCCTTCGGTGAAGCGAGGTCCTTCTCCACCCCAGCCCCTCCTGCCTGCATTATTTTACAGCGAGAAAGGGATCCGGCAGCCCAGAGCTTTTCCAAGGAGGGTCAAATTTTAACAGCAGTCATGTTAACAATCAAAATAAATTTTAAATATTTTTAGTATTGACTGTGTTCCAGGCAGGCGCCCTGCTGGTGTAGTGGGTTGAACTTTAAGCTGCTAATCACAAAGTCAGTGGTTTGAACCCACCAGCTGCTCCATAGGAGAAAGATGAGGCTTCTCCTCCCATGAAGATTACAGTCTTGGAAACCCACAGGAGCAGTTCCACTCTCTTATAAGGTCTCTGTGAGTTGGAATCTACTTGCGGGCAGAGAGTTTGTTTTGTTTCAGGCACTGGGCTAGGCATATACATTCTCTCACTCAAGTCATACACCAAGCTGCGATAGTTAGGTTTATTGTGCCAACCTGGCCAATAGGAACATGTGGGATTCATCAGGTCACCATTTGATTGAGGGCAAAGAGATAAAAGGCTCTTCAACAGGTTCAGGCTGCTGTGCAAGCTGCTTTGCTTTGGTCCGTATGATCCAGCTAATCCGATGGTGCTAGAGGTGTCAGTGTTTGATAGAGAAGCAGTGTGAAGTCTGTGGCAGGCCCCTACTGGTGAATCACAACATAGTGCAATGGGACTGTGGAGTAAAGTCCTGCCATCCATGGCAGACAACTACTCCCCCTTTGAAAAAACAGCTGTTGACTTGTTACTGGGTCTTGGAGGAGACTGAATGCCTCGCCATGGGCCACTAATTCACCATGAGGCCTCTGTTGCCCGTTATGAACTGGGTACTGTCTGAACAGCAACACCCCATTGTTAAATGGAAGTGGTATATACGAGATGAGGCCAAAGCACGACCTGAAGGGACAAGTAAGCTGCATGAAGAAGTGGCCCAAATGCCCACCGTCTCCTCTCCTGTCACAGTACCTTCCTTCTCCCAGTCTATACCTATGTCCTCCTGGGAAGTTCCTCATGATAATTTAGCTGGAGAACAGAACATTTATGCTTGGTTTTCTGATGTCTCTGTACTATATTCAGGTGCCACTCATAAGTGGACAGCAGCAGCACTACTGCCCCTTTCTGGAATCTCCCTAAAGGACAGTGGTGAAGGGATAGTCTCCCAATGGGCAGAACTTTGAGCAGCGGACCTGGCTGTTCCATTTGCCTGGAAGGAGAAATGGCCAGATGTGAGACTGTATACTGATTCACAGTCTGTGACTAGCGGCATGGCTAGGAATTAGAAATAGCATGATTGGAAAATTGGTGACAAGGGTTTGTGGGGAAGTGGTATATGGCTAGACCTCTCTGAATGGGCCATGAAAGTAAAGATAATCATGTCTCATGTAGATACCTACTCTGGATATGGATTTGCCTTCCCTGCACGCGATGCTTCTGCCAAAACTACCATTCGTGGACTGACAGAATGCCTGATCCACTGGCCGGCATCCCACGTAAAAATGCTTCAGATCAAGGAACTCACTTCACAGCAAATACAGTGCAGCAATGGGCCTATTCCCATGGAATCCACTGGTCATGTCATGTTCCTCATTATCCTGAAGCTGCCGGCTTGATAGAACAATGGAATGGCCTCCTAAAGACACAATTACGTCACCAACTAGGTGGCAACAACTTGTGGGGCTGGGGCAATGTTCTCCAGGAAGCTGTATATACTCTAAACCAGCGGGCAATATATGGTGCTGTCTCCAATAGCCAGAATTCATGGGTCCAGGAACAAAGGGGTGGAAGATGGAGTGGCACCATTCACTATTACTCCTAGTGATCCACTTGCAGCATTTTTGCTTCCTGTCCCAGCAACCCTGTGTTCCTCAGGCCTGGAGGTCCTGGTCCTGAAGGAAGGAACTCTCCCGCCTGGAAACACAGCATGGATTCCACTGAACTGGCAGCTGAGAATGCCCCCTGGCCACTTTGGTCTCCTCGTGCCTTTGGATCAACAGGTCAGGAAGGGTGTCACTGTACTAAGTGGTGTGATTGATCCTGATTACCAAGGAGACATTGGACTGCTGCTACATAATGGAGGCAAAGAATATGTCTAGAATCCATAGGCCATCTCTTAATACTACCATTCCCTATAAGTAAAGTAAAGGGTCAACTAAAGCAACCCAATCCTGATAGGACATCTAATGACCCAGGCCCCTCAGGTATGAAGGTCTGGGTCACCCCACCATGCAAAGAACCATGACCAGCTGAGGTGCTGACCAAGGGCAAAGGTAATACAGAATGGGTAGTTGAAGAAGGTAGTTCTACCTATCAGTTATGACCATGAGATCAATTGCAAAAAGAGGTTTGTGATTGTCAGCATTTCTTCTTTATATGTGCTTATTGAATTTCTATCCTTTGTTCATGTACAATATACCAAATACAATTAGGTTCCGTGTGTGTTCATTTATATATGATAAATGTCTGATGTTAGATGTAAGTGTGATTTCATTAATGTCTTGAAATTATATATGGCTAAAGAATTGTGTACAGGGGCCAAGTTGGCAAGGGATGAACAGTGATATTTAGGTTTATTGTGCCAACTTTGCCAATAGGACCATGAGGGACTAATCAGGTTGCAGTTTGTTTGGAGGGCAAAGAGATAAATGGCTCTGCAAGGCCCTCCCCCCTCTCTCTTGCCGTCTGGGGATCAGAGCTTGCTGGAGCATGCTGTTGCTTTAGCTAGTTGTCTGCCTCAACTTGTGAGCTATACTACTATCTGTGGGTCAAGCAAACACATGGATCATGTCGCTAAGTTTGAGGCTCCTTCAAGAACTGCTTCACCATACTGCTGGTGTGTATATCGCTTGAGCTTGAGGCTGGAGGATCCTGTCACCTTGCATAGATTGTGTTGGATATCCCACCCAGACCTGCTTCGCTAAGCTCCCAAGCTACTGACTGTTGGTGACCCACCCTGCTGTTTGCTCCCTGTGGACAGACTCTGCTTGCCTTGCCCAAAAGAAGACTCGACTGTCTGCTTCCTTGACCTTGGACCTGGCCGCTCACATGAGTTGAAGGACTTCCAGTATATCAACTGTTACACAGAAGTGAGTTAAACCGAACCCTCTCTACTGCTGTATGGACTAATTAGCTGTCATATTCCTCTTGCTATATAAAGCTATCCATATATATATAATCATAAGTGTCCTGGTTTTGTTTCTCTAAAGAACTCTTCCTAACACACAACTTTGAGGTGTATTATTCTAATTTCACAGAAAAGTGAATAGAGACTCAGAAAATTTTTACTTACCAGTCATATAGCCAGTATATGTCAAAACCAGAAGAAAATCCCAGTATCACTCTAAAACTGAGCTTTTCATGCCATATTGGTCTTTGATATTCAGGGATTAACATTTAAAAATTTTTTAAAACTGTAGTGAAATGGGGAAACAAAACTTACTTATGGCTCTTCCATCTGTGTCTTTGTAACTCTCACCAAATGATTGGGTGGGACCATCCAAAGAGGGGATTGGTCAGTTTTGTCATTCCTCTGAGTATGAGAGTCATCTCAGAATCAGGAATCAGAAAAACCTCGGGACAACCAAGAAAGACGAACCACCAGTGGAGTGCATGTGAGATCCCTGTCTGAGGTGGTGGAGGCACCAGAGGCTGCAGCAATGAGACCATGAGGCAAAGCAGGGGACCAGGGCTCGTCCATGAGGCGGAGCACACAAGCAACACCAAAACCATGAGACAGAGTGACAGGCTTCCTGGCAGAGGCCAAGGGACTGTGTGACGGGGAGGTTGGGACGAGAGAGAGATTTGACCACGGGCTGAGTGGAGGTGTTGCAGTAAACAAAAAGATTCTGTTTTTAATGTTTTCTGATCCTGATTCGTGGTGAGCTATGAACTTTCCTAACAAGTTCCAATAATCATGAGTATTATCTGAGAGTTTTGTGTAACCACTGGAATGGATTACTGAACTCAGTGGAGAAGTAGTGTCATACTAACAGTCAGCATCTCAATAGGGTAAAAGAAGGATGGAGAGTGGAGGCATGTCTGGCCTCTGCCATGTGCTGACCTTGTGTTGTTTTAGAGTTGGATTCTCCTTGCCCTTTGAGGACTAAGGTGAGCCTGACCCAAACCTTTGAGTATTTGCCAGTGCCTCGCATGCATGTGAAACTTGGACATTGAATAAGGATGACCAGAGAAGAATCGATGTGTTTGAATTGTGGTGCTGGAGAAGAATATCAAAAGTGCCATGGACAACGAAAAGAACAAACAGATTTGTCTTGGAACAAACAGGGTGCTCCTTAGAGGCAAGGATGGTAAGACTTCATCTTATATACTTCGGATATGTTGTCAGGAGAGATCAGCCACTGGAAAGGACATCAAACTTGGTATAGTAGAAGGACATTGAAGAAAGAAAGAAAGAAAGGAAGGAAGGAAGGAAGGCCCTCAATGAGATAGATTGACACAGTGGCTGCAACAAAGGGCTAAGTTGCTTAGCACAGTATACGTGTAGAGGCAGGGCAGCTAACTCAGGCAGTGTGCTAGGCTGACCACCAGGGAGAAAGAGGAAAGGCTGACCTCAGAGAGCCATTTATCTTTCATCTTGCCTCCAAAAAAAGGTCATCAAGCTGTGACCTGATTGACAGGCTAACCTCCACCCACAGGTTTCTACTGGTGCCAAGTTGACACAAAAAACCTAACTATGGCAGAATGTGAAGCTACTCTGTTGTAACTCCCAAGGAGAGCCATGTAAAATGCGGACAGGGCTCTTCCCAAGAGGGGAGTCTCTGGGTGCCACAAATAGCAAATGCACTCCGCTGTTAGCTAACTGAAGGGTCACCCGGTGGCTGAAGTCTGGTGAGAGGCCACTCAGAAGAAAGGCCTGGCAATCTGCCTTTGAAAACTCAGCTACTGAAAACCTTACGGAGTGCAGTTTGACTCTGACACAAAATGTGGTCACGTGAGCTGGCACTGACGCCACAGAAAAGTCAGTACACCTCCCAACCCCACATCTCGATGGTCAGGAGGTGGCAGGCAGGGCAATCCTCCCCACAGCCAGCCCCAAGGGTACGTGCCGGAGATTGGACACTGGCTCTGACGGAGCAAAGTCTTCATCTCTAGAGGATGCCCTTCTTGTTACTCTTGCAGAACCCAAGGCCTTTAGTCTTTGACACCAGCACTCGGGTTCCCTTCACCATCTAGCATTTCACTAAACATGTGCTTGGAAACGCAAAGTCAAGGGCCCATTAAGAGTGTTGCTAAGGCACAGTGGCTACTTTAAAATAAAATTCCTTTGAAATTTTATCCCATACCATTCCCCACCCCCCAGCCCCAATGGTGGGATTGTTTGATGAATTCAGTGAACTTTCACTTTGGAATCGTATTGCTTTTCAACTCCCAGGAAGGGGGAGGAGGGAGCAGTATTAATCTCCGCTCTTTTCATCTAAAAGGAACATCAAATTCAAGTCTGGAGAAAGAAATTGTGACAACTGCCCCCACCCTTTTCTTTAAATAATTATATAAGACCTTTTTTTTTTTTTTTTAACCAGCTCCGTTATTGTGCTTCAAGAAATGAGACGGATAATGAGAACGGAGAGGGCAGCTGAACCCCATAAGCATGCAGACGCCAATCCTTGCAGCAACCGTAAATCGAAGCTTTGTGATAAAACGCAGGGACAGGACCAATTCATTTGCATCCTATTTTATAGGACACTAAATAGAAGCGCTAGTGTCACAATTTCATTACCTCTGTCCCTCATGCATACTGCATTCTGAATTAATGTAACATGGTGATGCAAAATCGACACGGCTGCCTTCCAGGGGGAAACAGGAGGCTCGGGCAGCTCCCGCTAAGGTGCATCCTTTCTGTCATCTGAAATTTACCAGCACAGTGTGATCTCACCGTCTTGCCGTAACCTAATGACATCAGAGGCATTGGATCTGGAACGCTAAGTGACAGGATGTGCCCCGGTGGGGCATATTAACACTTAGGAGAACGAAGCAACTGGAAAGGGAACCCGCCCCCTGGGAAATGGCCAGCCAATGAGGCAGGGCTTTGATGACATAATGCCTTTCCTCCCGGGCGGGCGTGTCCTTGGTGAAATGGAAAGAAAGATCAGCAGTCGGCGCATTCCTTCTGGCTGAGCAGCTCCGGCTGTTGATCCCAGCAGGTGATCACGCGCTCTACTTGGGGAATGGCAAACATGTACGAAGTGGCAGCAGGCGAGACCCCCAAACAACACGTGGACTAGCGCTGCCGCAGAACACCAGCATGCCTCTGCCTCTAAGCCTCGGCTTTGCGGGGAGGGGAGGACGCGGTGGCATTGTCCAGGGTCACGGGAGGCACTGGTGTCCACCCCAGTCAGATGAAGCAGGGGCTCCTACTGCTTGTGGAAGGCCGCACCCCTCCTGAGCGAGGAGGCGACCAGGGCCACCCGCTAGCATCTGGCCTCACTGACTATCTGTTTCTCCCACCTGTTCCAGGTCGGCTGAGTCAAAGGCGCTTAATTCTGACCTCACTGCCACGTTGCCGGTCCAAATTTATGTCCAACTACGCTCGACCTCCGCCGCTTTTTCAACCCAGCATACCGGCCCTCACCCACATCCGTGCTTCCCCACCTCAGGGCCTCTTTCTTGCTCGTGTCTCTGCCTGCAGTGCGCTTCTCTCTCTCCTCCGTCCCCAACCTGGTCCTTTCTACTTCCCGCTGAGTTCCTCTCCCTCCTTAGAAGGAATCTCGGTAAAGGTGGACACAGGCACAGGATATGGAGCTATGGAGCGGCGGTCCTCAGGCGTCCTTTGCTTACGAACACCTGGAGTGAAGGAGCTCTGTAGAGCAGTGTTTTAGTTGTTTGCCTGCTTGCTGGAAGGTCAGCAGTTCAAACCCACCAGTTGCTCCATGGGAGAAAAACACGGCAGTCTGCTTCGGTGAAGGTTGACAACAGTGAGATCCCTACGGAGCAGCTCTGCGCGGTCCTCACAGGGGCACTGTGAGTTGGAATAGACCGAGTGGTAACAGAAAGAAGAAGAGGGGAAATTTGTGAGAATATTTCCATTCGAAAATCAAGCAGCTGCCTGGGCAGTAATTGCTAGTCAGTGGTTTGCAAACTTCAACTACAGCAGAATCGCCTGAAAGGCTTATTAGGTCCCACCCTCAGAATTCATATTTCTGTGGCCCCCTTAACGATTTACAGCATTGGAAGCCCTACATAGGGCAAATAACATCAAATTCCAAATGATGCTGCTGTTTCAGAGACCAAACTTTTAGAACTGCTGATCTGATGCATTATGCACATTGGCATTTTAAAATAAAACTGTCAAATCGCTCTGTGAACCATACTGGGAGAAAGATGGCAGTCATTTTAGTGCCAGATCATCTGTGATGGTTAATTCTAGACTACAATTCTGTGTTTGGGCAGACACTCCACCAATTGCTCTTCATATAATATAATGTAATCATCCTCCATTTTGTGAACTGATGTAAACAAAGGGAACATGTTGAAATGAATCAGTTGAAAGCCAATAAGTTTCCTTAGGTACAAGACCATGGAGAGAGCAGCTCTTATCTTAAAAATCGAATGGGTTTGAAGGGGTACGATCTACAAAGAGAAAACTTATATACAAAAGAGATAGACAACGTTAAGGTGTGAGGTTCCCTGCAGTAAGACACTCCAAGTCCCAGAGTTTTATGAAAGGCAGACGTAAATACCTTCCCTCCACACAGCCTGCAACACATGACAGGTTTGCACACAAGAGAGACAGTTCACAACTGGAAGGTTTACATAGAAGCATTAATATATCAGCCAAGTTATTCACAGACCTGAGGAGCGGATGAGGCTGGGAACATGAAGTAACTGATAAGTTTGCAGACTTCTGCCTTCTGCAGCTTTACTCAGCAAGCAGGAAGCAAGTGTCCTTTTATTTCAGGCAGAAAAACAGCCCAACCATTGCGTCATAAGCTCCCATGGCTGAGCCATCAGCATTCTCCCCTGGACCATGAACCATAGAAGGAGGTGGTCCTGTCTCATTTACCTAAGGGGCAAACAACTTAGGGGTATGGACTGCATCCGATGTAGATGGATGTCCTGGCAAAGTTCACTCTCTTCTCAATTCTGCATCAAACTCTTCATCCTCTGATTTCTAGTTCTAGGAACATGAGCCAGCAGCTTACCATCTGACCTGCAGGTATGGAGTTCATCAGTGCCAGTGACCCTGTGAGTCAGGAGAAACCTCCAGCCTGACACATGGCATGCCTGCCTCCACAACTTCATGAGCCATGTCCTTAAAATAAATCTCCCTATTATATATTTACATATATAAGCTTCTGATTCTGTTCCTCTAGGGAGTCCAGCCTAAGAAATCCATTTTTTAAATCACAAGAATAAACTCTTCTGACATGTAAAATTTTCATATCACTCTTTCCTCTCTTTGAATTACTATTTACATCCTATTTCTCCAGTCCATCATCAGTCTGTTAGTTTGTCATACTCTGGTTGAAAGTGAGTAAAATATCACAGCTGGCCTCCTCTGAGTTCATTAAGGAGGAGGAGATTTCACCCCCACGCCACCCCAATGTCCAATTAGGCAGAGGTCAAATGTGCCTCCACCCTCAGTCCTTCTTGTACCCTATTCTGACCCCACCTGCTCCAACCACAACACTCTACTTTTGTGCTGGATTCACTAATTTGTTGCGATGGCAACAAAGAACTCACAGATAAAACTCACCATCATGGGGCTTTATTAGGGTAGGTAACAGGTTATCATAAGTCAGGATCCATAAACGATAAGGATCCAGTCACTGGACCACAAAAACACCTCTTCTCAGCAAACAAACAAGTCTCTCTCTGACACGCAGCCACTGAGCTGCAGAAAGCAAGCCTACTCTGGTGATCCACCTTCAGACAGGTTTTCAGTGGCTTCTTCCTACAGATTGTCTGTTCTTAGTCTGGAAGCTCTACTGAAACCTGTCCACTTGAGGTGATCCTGTGGGCATTTGAAATACCAGTGGCATATCTTCTAGAATCGTAGCTGTTGAAGGCCTGTGCATAGCTTCAGAGCATTGTCTAATACGGATGGGCTCCTCGGGCACTCAAAGCATGACTGAAGCAAAGTCTATTTCTTGGAGAAGGTGTCCCGTGGGAGTGGGGCTTTCCGGGTCTTCGTTTGTTGATGCAACATGACTAAAGTAAAGAGAAATGGCTGCAAAATCTATTAATGATTGGAACTTAGAATATGCAAAGTAGGAATGTAGGAAAATTGGAAGCAGCAAACAAGGAACGGAACACATGAAAATTGATATCCTAGGCATTCATGAGCTGAAATGAACAGGTGTTGGCCATTCTGAATCAGAAAATCATACGATTCACTATGCTAGACCTATGGCCTGGCATTCATTGTCAGAAAGAGTCTTGCCAAATCCATCATGAAGTACAATGCTGTCTATGATTGGATCATACATATCTACTTGCCTTCAAGGAAATCTGTTCAATACAACTAGTATTCAGCTTTATGCGTCAACCACAAAAACGAATGATGAAGAATTGGAGGATTCTATCAATGATGTTAGTCAGAAATTGATCAAACATGCAATCAAGCTGCATGGATAGTTATTGGGGATGGGAATGCAAAATTGGAAACAAAGAGGAACAGTAGTTGGAAGTATGGACTTGGTGATAGAAATTAAGCTGGAGCTCACATGACAGAATTTTGTAAACCCAGTGACTTGTTCATAACAAATACCTTTTTTAACAACACAAAAGGCATTCATACACATGGAATACACAGAAATAAAATTGACTATATCTGTGGGGAGACACGATGAAGAAGCTCAATATCAGCAGCTACAACCAGACTAGATACCTACTGTGGAACAGAACATCAATTGCTCATATGCAAATTAGGATAAAGCTAAAGAAATTTAAAACAAGCCCAAAAGAGGCAAAATACGACTATGAGTCTATTCCACCTGAATTTTAAGAACATCCAAAGAACAGATTTGACAAGCTATGGGAATTCATCAAGAACACCATTCATAAAAAAAGCAAAGGGTCATTAAAAAGACAGAAAAGATCACTGTGGGTGTCAGAGGAGACTCTGAAACTTGCTATTAATCTTGGGAAGCTAAAGCAAATAGAAGAAAGAATGAAGTCAAGGAATTGAACAGAAAATGTCAAAAGTCAGCTCGAGAAGACAAAGGCAAATGTTATAATGAAATATGCAAGGAACTAGAATCAGAAAGCCAAACGGGAAGAACACAGTCAGCATATCTGAAACTGAAAGAAGTCAAGAAAAATTTCAAGCCTTGAATTGCAATGTTCAAAGATTCTATAGGCAAAATATTGAATGATGCAGGAAGCATCAAGAGAGGATGGAAAGAACACACAGAGTCGCTGTATCAACAAGAACTAGTCGACATGCCACCATTTCAGAAAGTGAGCCAATGGTCCTGAAAGAAGTTCCAACTGCACTGAGTGCATTAGCCAAAACAAAGGCTCCAGGAATTGACAGGACATCCATTTAAATATTTCAGAAAGCTGAAGAAGCACTGGTAGCACTCATTTGTCTCTGCCAAGAAATTTGGAAGACAGTTACCTGGCCAACTGACTGGAAGAGATCCATATTTGTGCCCCTTCCAAAGAGAGGTTGGCCCTACAGAATGCTCAAACTATAGAACAATGTCATTGATATCACATGCAAGTAAAATGTTGTTGAAGATCATCCAACAACAATTGCAGCAGGGCATTGAGAGGGAGCTGCCAGAGGTTCAGGCCAGATTCAGAAGAGGGCACAGAACAAGGGATATCATTGCTGATGTCTGATGGATATTGGTTCAAAGTGGAGAACACCGGGAAGATGTTTACTTGTATTTCATTGACTATGAAAAGGGATTTGACTGTGTGGATCATTATAAACTGTGGATAACCGTGGAAAGAATGGACATTCTAGAACGTTTGATTGTACTCATGAGGAACTCATACTTGGATAAAGAGGCAGTTGTGCAAACAGAACAAAGGAATGCTACATGGTTTAAAATCAGGAAATGTGTGTCAGGCTTGTATCCTCTCACCATATTTTTTCATTCTGTATGCTGAGAAACTCATCAGAGAAGCTGGATTATATGAAGAAGAACACAGCATCAGGATTAGAGGAAGGCTTATTAACAATCTGTGATATGCAGATGACACAACCTTGCTTGCTGAAAATGAGGAGGACTTGAAGCCCTGGCTGATGAAGATCACAGATTGTAGCCTTCAGTATGGATTACAACTCAATGTGAGGAAGACCAACAAAAGGTTGACATTGTCAAATATTTTTGTCTTGCTTGGATCCAAAGTCAATGCTCATGGACGCAGCAGTCAAGAGCTCAAAAGACATATTGCATTCGGCCTGCTGCAAAAGACCCCTTTAGAGTATTGAAGAGCAAGGATGTTGCTTTCAGAACTAAGGTGCACCTGACCCAAGCCATGGTATTCTCTGTTGCATCATATGTATGTGAAATTTGGACACTGAATAAGGAAGACTGTAGAGGAATTTGAACTATGGTGCGGGAGAAGAACAGTGAAAGTATCATAGACAACACAACAAACAGGTCTGTGTTGGAAGAAGTAAAGTCAGAGTGCTTCTTAGAGACAAGGATGGCAAGACTTCATCTTGCATACTGTAGACATATTGTCAGGAGAGACTAGGCCCTGGAGAAGGACAGACATCATGGTTGGTAAAGAGGAGGGGTGGTGGAAATGAGGAAGGTCCTTGACAAAATGGATCTACACAGTGGCTGTTTTGATGGACTCAGGTATAGGAACAATTGTGAGGATGGTGCAGGATTCCATTCTGTTGTGCCTAGGGTCATATGGGTCAGAGCCGCCTCCATAGCACCTAACAACAAAACACCACGCATGCTTATACAGGCCTGAACTTATGCAAAGACCTGAGAGAAAAGTGTTCTACCACACCCTTGAGACTAGGACATTTCCTGAAGCTACGACATGCTACACACCATTTGAAAGGCAATTATTTGCCTTCTACTGGGGATTGATGGAAACTGCCTCGGTGACATGAGATGTGAGACACCTATCATGTCTAGGGTGATTCCAGAAAAAGAGTCAAATAAGAAAGGTAGTGCCCAAAACAGTACCATAATAAAATGGAAATGGTTCCAACAAGAATAAGCCAGGGGCACCATCATATCCATGAACAGGTAACTCTTTTCCCATAGGTCCTCCCCTGGAGCCATCTGAGAAGCTGCCAAACCCTACTGCCACGTGGACAGTGCCCTATGAACAAGTTTCTGCTGGCCAGCAGAAGATTGCTTGGTTCACAGATGGCAGCTCCAGATTATGTGCACAATATGTGAGTGGAAAGCCCTTGCGTGAAGACTAGCAGATGGAAAGACCTTAGTTGAAGAAGGCAAGAACAGGCCAGCTCAATGGGCTGAAGTGCAAGTTGAGTTCCTAGCCATGATGGAAGAATTAGACAATGGTGGAGGTCACGTGCTTGGATTTTTACTGATTCATGAGCAGTGACCAATGGCCTGGCTATATATGGTCAAGCAAATGGGCAGTGGAAAAAAATGGACCATTCAATAAACGCCTATAGAAAGCACTATGAGAATGTAAAGGGGATATCAGAGTAGAACATGTCAGTGCTCCTCAGACAACCCTACTTCCTAGATCAGAAGCTGATTAGAATCAGCAAGTGGACATGTTGGTATGCTCCCTTAAGGTGGCCAACTGGGTCCATGGGATGAGCGGGCATGGCAGTGCTGCAGCAATGCAGAGATGGGCTGGATCTCGACACATCCCTCTTGCATCCTGTATTCGGCTGGGTTTTCTGGAGAAGCAAAAGCAGGACACTAATATATGTATATAAAGAAAAAAGCTTATAGCATCAGAAAAGGAATTTATATCAGGAGGGTGGCTCCCAGAGCCAGAGAGCAGAGCCAGTTGGCTTACTATTGTGAGTCAGATTCTGGGCCAAGGGCCCTTCCTGACTCAGGAAGTTGCTGATGGAAGAGCCAAGAAGCAGAGCTAGAACAGGTGATGGTGGTAGCTGTGACAGCAGCAGTGGGATGGGCAACAGCTGCAGAAGATAGCAACTGTGGGGAAATCCACACCAGCAACATGAGGAGGGAGGGAGAGAGGGAGAGAGAGAGAATGCCACAAGCCCAAAGAGGCATCACTGGCCAGCAATGTGCAGGACAACCTACCGTATATGGTCATATGTAAGCCAAGTTTTTCAGCACATTTTTAATGCTGTTATTGTGGTAAAATTAGGTTCCTTTGCTGATGTTCGAGTCAGTTTATATTTGAGTAATACAGTAATTGACAGATTGTATTCTCTACTCCACTCACCTTCTCACAGGTGTAACATGTTGGCACAACATCTAACCATCACACCCCCTGAGGTACAAAACGTCGATAAGGACTGCTCGGTCTGCCAGCAAGAGAGAAGTTGCAGATGACTGTGGGGCAGATTCCCTCAGAAGCATGCGCTGCACATTGCTGGCAAGTTGATCATATCAGACCAATGATACCAGTGTCACCAGGTGGCCACAAATAGGTCCTCACAGAAATAGACACTTACTCTGGACTGGGCTTTGCATATCCATTAACAGAAAAATTGCTAAAAACACCATCGAAGTATAAGAACAAAAGAAACTCTACCAATTATAACCTTCGGATTATATCTCCTCAGGCCAAGGAACATACTTTACAGGATGCTGGGACAGGAAACATCATACTAGATGGACACAGCATGTTGCGTACCACCTTCAGTAGAGCACCGGAATAGGCCAGTGAAACCTTTGTTATCTGAAATGGTGGGAGATACAGGCATGAAGGGCTGGCTTGCATACCTCCATGCATGTGTGCTCACACTCAGCATGGACAAATGGAGGATCCCCACCAAACAGACAACTGCTTTTCTTGGGAGGGTGGGGAGAAGAGAAGGCGGGGAGCATGCTGGTGCCACTGTAGAGTTCCTCCCCACTTCGCCTGAGATTGATTTCTTTCCTGCCAGCTGTTGGGGTTCCAGAACCAGAGATGCAACTGCAAGTGCCAGAAGCCAGGGTGATCCTTCAGCAAGAAACTCTAATTATACTCCTGGCCTTGTGTGCCCACCTTGTGTGCCCAAATTCCCAAGGGCCTGATGAGATGAATTGTATCACCCCAATTGGCAAAATGGGGATTGGCTATGAATAGTGTTGTCTTGTCTACTGATCGAGATAGTCCACCGGCTTTGTATCTACATAGCCTCCCCCAACATGAAAGGGAATGGACTGAGGGAGGAGCCCTCGCTAGACTGGTGTCGCTACCAGCAACCTGGATGGGTACAGCCATCAGAACTGATGTTCCTTCACAGGTGGAAAAGTTTGGGTAAAAAAATAAACGAAAAATGGAAGGAAAGAGAAATCATAGCTGAAGGTAAAGGAATCAATGAATGGATTATGCAGCAGGGGAAATCTAACATGCCTATTCCTCAAAAGAGACTCAGAGCAAGGGGTTAATCTTCCCTCAGTTAAATTTGATCAGGGGAAGGAAGGGTGACATTGAGACAACTTTGGAAGAACCTGACCAGACAGCATGAGCAGTTACTGCAAACTCGGATGGCTGGCATCAGAGTAACTTCGCCCTGAAGACTACTTGCCAGACTGTATGACTAATTTTGTAAATAATCTTTTAGAATGAGTATGTTAGGCTAGAGTGTCTAGAGAAACAAATCCAATGACACTCAGACAAGTATAAGAAAGAACTTTAGGTCAAGAAATAATCTTATAACAAGAATGCCTCTCAGCTCAGTCCAACTCGTCTACAAGTGTGAAGCAAGCTAGGGCCCTCTTCAGACTCACATCGCTGCAGGCTTATGATGCAGAAAGATCAGGCAGAATTCAGGAAGATCACAGGCTGGTAGGAGCAGAGTCATGTGGATCCAAGGTTGGTGGAAATGTGGCAGGCGACTCTGAGAGTTGGGCAGCCCACATAGGACCAGCTCTGGAGGCAGGCAAGCAAAATGGCAGGCGGTGGTGGTGGTGGTGGTGGTGGTGGTGGTGGTGGTGGTGTGTGTGTGTGTAAGGGGGGGGGGCGCAGGAGGGGAGTGGTCTTAAAGGTCAAGCGGCCATCTAGCAGAGAAGCAACAAAGCCCACATGGAAGAAGCTCACTAGCTTGTGTGATCACCAGGTGTCGAAGGGATCGAGTATCAGACATCAAAAAACAAAAAATCATATCATTGTGAATGAGGGGGAGTGTGGCGTGGTGACCCAAAGGCCATCTGTAGACAACTGGACATCCCCTTACAGAAGGGCCACAGGGAGGAGATGAGCCAGTCAAGATGCAATGTAGCAACAATGAAATATGCAACTTTCCTCTAGTTCTTTAATGCTTCCACCACCCCACTATCATGATCCCAATTCTACCTTAAAAATCCGGCTCTTAGACCAGAGGATGTACACTGGTACAGATCAGAACTGGAAGCACAGGGAATCCAGGACAGATAAACCCCTCAGAACCAATAATGAGAGTAGCAATACCAGGAGGGGAAGGAGAGATGGAGTAGAAAGGGGAAACTGATCACAAGGATCTACATATAACCCCCTCCCTGAGGGATGGACAACAGAAAAGTTGGTAAAGGGAGATGTTGGACAGTGTAAGACATGACAGAATAACAATAACTTATAATTAGCAAGGGTTCATGAGGGAGGGGGCAGGGAGGGAGGGGGGAAAATGAGGAGCTGATACCAAGGTCTGAAGTAGAAAGAAAATGTTTTGAAAATGATGATGGCAACAAACGTACAAATGTGCTTGACACAATGGATGGATGTATGGATTGTGATAAGAGTTGTATGAGTCTCCAATAAAATTATCAAAAACAGAAAACTTCTATCCAATAAGGCTTTAAGAGTTTTAAAATGCTTTCCTAAAATTTCATTGCAATTATTGGTATACAATTGAACAATATTATATAATTATATTTAAATAATTATTAAAGTCATAAGTAAAATTTTACTGGAAATGCATTTCTTAAGATCAGCTGGGTTCTTGCCCCCAATTAGTACCTGAATGTTAATGTTACTCATTACTAAAATAAAGCAGACTTATAGATGAATTCTATTCTAAAATTTCTTATAGATGTAAGTACCAAGGAATATTATTGAGCTAAAATAAGTAGGTGAGAGTGGAATGAGTTTCACAAGTATCATTTTACTTAATTTTTTGAATGCTTTCCAAATTATAGTGCAACAATCACACAGGAATCTATCATCCAAAATTATATTTTATGCTCTACCAGCTGAACACTTGATTAGATTCTCCTTAAATACTGTTGAAAGCAAAGACTTAGAAGCCACCTGTCTGCCACGGGGTGGGGAGGGGGGAGGGGGAGGGTACAATGGTGGTGGGAGGCATAAAGAGAAGATGATATCAAGGAGTCCAGGAAGAAAAAGAATATTTGGCAACTGTGGTAGCAATTGAATAATTCTGTTTGACATGATTGAACTATGGAATTATATAGAAAGATAGCCAGATTATGGATAAACGGGGTTGTCTCCAACAAATGCTGAACGAAAATTAGCTGTCCATGCCACAATAAAACGGTTGGAAAGAAATCGGGCACACTAATTAGACACCTGTGGGGAAATCCAGAACTGAGCATGCTCAGACCCAAGTCACCTAGGCCCAGGTGGGAGGTCCACCCGGGCGCACAGACCAGACACCAGAGACATGATATCACACAGGTGCGCATGAAGGCAGCCAAGAAGATCAATACCCTCAACCACGCCTCCCCAGCCAGTGGGATAGGAGGGGATAAAAGCAGGCCACAGGCAAGTGGTACTCTCTTCTCTAGTTCAGGTGCGCATTGCAAGTAGAAGGTGAGATTCCTCCTGCGCTCGCCCCTGCTTGCCCTCTAGCTACCCACTCACTCTCTTGGGATTTCCTGCTCTTGGCTCCGCACACTGGTTCCTGCATTCCTTTCACAGGGTTTTTCATGCTCTGGGTTCATTTTCAGTCCCAAATTTTCCCCAGCCCCACCATGCGACCTTGCACGCTTTCCAGAGATAGCGTGTACTTTTTAAGACTGTAATACCTGAAACTTCCCTTTCCCTCATAAAAACTACTTAAATTTACAAAAGTGCTTCTGCAGGAATTCTTTCAGCGTTGAGAAGCAAGAACCAAGGTAAACCACCCCAGAAACCTAACAATATGATATATGTATTAACTCCCAAATAATAATAATTATTTTTTTAAAAAGAAATAAGCCACCTGCTTTGCAAAGGAGTTTGTTACCCAAACATTTGAGTCATTCTCTGTTTCATAATTGACACCATTATTTCAATTGCCCTTTGCTTGCTGTACTGGAGATTCTCCTTTTACTGGTGTGTTGTGTTGTGTTTTAATTATCTAGGACAGGGGCTGGCAAATTACAGCCAGCTGGTTGGGTTAAATCCTCCCTAGCCTGTTTTTGTACAGTCCTCCAGTTAAGAATAGTTTTCCATTTTTTTAAAGGTTAAATACACAAAACTAAAACTATGCAGAGAGACAGTTTCTGACCCACAAAACCTACCCTATTAACGCGCGGGATCTTTAAAGGAGACATTTTTCCAGAGCCTCCAATCTAGCAGAGAGCAGCACTGTCACAGGGGGTGGATGAATACACACCTTCCATTTTGGAAATATCTGTGCTTTAGGTGAAAGGTTCCTTAGCAAATTCGTTTTCCCAGCCCATAGTTCATACGCAAGTTGTTCCATGACCTTGGCTGCAGTCCCCACTGCAGTGCGTCAGCACCTGCATCCTCTCCTCCTTGAGGGCAGGTTTTCTTTTCCCCAGTGCCTCTGTCCCTCCCGGTCTTCCCATCTGTGTTTTCAGGTAAGCTTTGCCCCTTGGTCTCCTATAGTCGATGATTCTGCACAGCACGTTTTTCATAGATGCTGCTGTATGCTTTCCACGTCCATCGACTAGCAGGCTACAAAGGGGAACGGTGAGAAGGTCATCTCAGGGCAACATGCTCTCACGGTTTCTTTCTTTTTTGATCATTTCATTGGGGCTCATACAGCTCTTATCACAATCCATACATACATCCATTGTGTCAAGCACATTGGTACATGTGTTGGCATCATCATTTTCTTTTTTTAAAAATCATTTTATTCGGGGCTCATACAACTTATCACAATCTGTGCATATATCCATCGTGTAAAGTAAATTTGTACATTTGTTGTCCTCATCATTCCCAAAGCATTTGCTCTCCACCCAAGCCCCTGGCATCAGGTCCTCATTTTTCCCCTCCCCACAAACCCTTGATAATTTATAAATTATTATTTTGTCATATCCTACTCTGTCCCACATCTCCCTTCACCCACTCTTTTGTTGTCTGTCCCCCAGGGAGGAGGTCACATGTAGATCCTTGAAATCAGTTCCCCCTTTCCAACCCACCCTCCCTATTCCCTCCCAGAATCGCCACTCATACCACTGGTCCTGAGGGGATCATCCGCCCTGGATTTCCCTGTGTTTCCAGTTCCCATCTGTACCAGTGTACATCCTCTGGTCTTGCCAGACTTGCAAGGTAGGATTCAGATCATGACAGTGTGTGTGGGTGGTGCGGAGGGGAGGAAGCATTTAGGAACTAGAGGAAAGTTGTATTTTTCATCGTTGCTACATCGCACCCTGACTAGCTCGTCTCCTCCCCAAAACCCTTCTGTGAGGGGATGTCCAGTGGCCTACAAATGGGCTTTGGGTCTCCACTCTGCACTCCCCCCTCCCTCATTCACTATGGTAGGATTATTTGTTCTGATGATACCTGATACCTGAACCCTTTGACACCTTGTGATCGCACAGGTTGGTATGCTTCTTCCATGTGGACTTTGCTGATTTTGAGCTAGATGGTCGCTTGTTTACCTTCAAACCTTTAAGACCCCAGATGCTATATATTTTGATAGCTGGGCACCATCAGCTTTCTTCATCACATTTGCTTATTCACCTGCTTTGTCTTCAGCGGTTGTGTCGGGAAGGTGAGCATCATAGAATACCTATTGAATAGAAGAAAGTATTCTTGCATTGAGGGAGTACTTGAGTGAATGCCCAACTTCCATCTACTACCTTAATACTAAACCTATAAATATATGCACATAGATCAATTTCAAACAGTTTTCTTTCTACTTGAACCCTTGGTTGATACCAAGCTCCTCATTTTTTCCCTCATTCCCCACCCTCCCTCCCTCATGAATGCTTGGCAATTTTTCCTTTTTTTTTTTTTTCATGTTAAATTGACCTATGTCTCCCTTCACCCACTTTTCTGTTGTCCGTCCCCCTGGCGGGGTTTTATGTAGATCATTGTGATTGGTTCGCCCTTTCTCCCTCCACCTTTTCCTTACCCTCCTGGTATTTCTATCTCATTTTTTGTCCTAAGAGGTTTATCTGTCCTGGATTCCCTGTGTTTCCAGCTTTGATCTGCACCAGTGTACATGCTCTGGTCTAGTCGGATTTGTAAGGTAGAATTGGGGTCATGATAGTGGTGGGGAGGGGCGGGAGGAAGCATCAAAGAACTAGAGGAAAGTTGTATGTTTTGTCAGTGCTATAATGCACCCTGACTGGCTCATCTCTTCCTTGTGACCCTTCTGTCTACAGATGGGCTTTGGGTCTACACTCTGCACTCTCCCTCATTCACATTGATATGATTTTTTGTTCTGTGTCTTCAATGCCTGATGCCTGATCCTATCAACACCTCGTGATCACACAGGCTGGTACCTGACAGCTTCTTCCATCCTCTTTCTGCCATTCCCAATAAAATGTTAAGTTAATGTTTTTCCTTTAAAATATTTCCTTGAGGCTCGTGAGGGAGGGGGAGTGTGGAGAGAGGGGGGGAAAGGAAATAAAAAGAAGAGGACCTGATGCAAAGGGCTTAAGTAGAAAGCAAATGCTTTGAAAATGATTAGGGCAAAGAATGTACGGATGTGCTGTATACAATTGATATATGTATATGTATGGATTGTGATAAGAGTTGTATGAGCCCCTAATAAAATATAAAAAAAATATTTCCTTGATCGCTCTTATGTCTCTACCACAAATATATGTATAGAAATTGAACATTGTTTAGTGTCTTAAAACATTATGCTGGATTTTCATTGCAATTATTAATGCACAACCTTATTACATACAATTATATCAGTCTGTATATAGTTAAGGATAAGTCTGGTGTCTTGTTTGTTTGGGCTTTGGACTTTGTTCGACTGTAAAAAAAGAATGACCTGAAATGAAGGTTGGTGTCTGACCTCCTCCAACCAATGGGGAGGAAAATCACCATCATCAGCTGCTCAAGGCTGATTCCTTTGGGGTGAATGTCAGACCGCCTTCCCTCCATCTATTTTTACCCTGTTCTGACCCTCCCATGGCACTCTCCTTTGGTGGCTGAATTCGGTGATTCATTGTAAATGACCACACCGAACTCACAGAAGAGTCTCACAATTATGGGGCTTGTTAGGGAAGTTCAGGAGTGGCAATTCAGGATGCAGTTATTTAGTCAGGGCAGCCTTTTCTTGGCCATGCTCACAGACAGGCCTCTGTCTGGCCCTCAGCCTGTTGGCCTAGCACCTGTCCTCTTAAGGAAATGTTACAGAGCTCCTTAGGGTTGCGAATAAATGCACAATAGGCATGGCACTCCACTTTAAGCCTTAGCCCAAAGACACTCAGCTCCAGCTCTGTGGGCCGGCAAATACAGCTCCCCCAATTAAGTGCCCAAAGGCACCTAACTCCACAACAAGCCATACTCTTGCCCCAAAGCATTCTGCTGTCTTTGCTCTGTGGGCTGGGAAGTCCACCACTCTGGCTCCTGGTTTCTTCTGTTGCTGCTCCTCTGGGGTCTCAGCTGTTTTCTGAATCAAGGAGATTCAATGTGCAGAAATCTCAGGGTCCAAAGGACACCCTCTTCTCCTGGTACTTCTTACTCTCTTGCTGAAAGTGAAATCCCTGCCTCCTCCTTTGTCTTCTTCTTCTTCTTCTTCCTCCTTCTCCTCTTTCTCCCGCTGCTGCTGCAATGGCCAACTTTACACTCAGCCAGATGGCAATCACAATGAACTGTTACCCATCATTCACAGTTTAATCACATAATCCAATCAATATCTTCCCCTCACTTTCTTACCTAGACCCATCAGGTAAATGAAGATTGTTTTATGGGAATAACAAAGGCATTGGCTAGCAGAGCTATATTAAATAAATCACTACATTGCCTCCCCATTTTTCTACTCTTTATAACCGGGAACTTCTGTTGTCTTGGTCAGAGTAGTCGGTAGTGGTGGTAACCTGTTCTTCTGGTTTAGGTTAGAGGAGGGTGTGGTTCATGTGGGCCATTACTCCTTTGAATGAATTGCTCCCTTGAGTTTAGGTTTTTCTTTGTTCTCCTGTGTTTCTGATAGGACGAAACCAAGGGTTGCTTCCTAGATGACTGTGGCAATTACATAATTTCATGTCAACTTGATACATAAAAGTGTAAGGGTAGAATCTAGCCTGTCAATCAAGGCACAGCCTGATGGGGACTCCTTGTGGGCATGGCCATCTCATAAGGAGGGCCCTGGGAACCTCCCTCTCTGTCTCTCTGTCTGTCAGCCTTCGTGCTGGCTGACCCTGATGGCAGTCAGAGCCCTGTGATGAGGCAACCACCATTGGATCCACATGACTTTACCCCCAGCAACCTGCGATCTTCCTGTATTCTGCATCATTGCATGTGGCTGTGTGAGTCTAAAGAGGCACTTAGGGACTAGTCCTGGACTTGTAGACTTGATCTGGACTGGGATGAGATGTTCTCCTGATGTACAATTACTTCTTGATAAGCTCTTTATATCAACACATATGTGAGTGTTACCGGATTTGTTTCTCTAGTCAACCATGCCTAACACAATGACAACTTGGAAACTTTTAAGACCCCAGGTGCTGATCACTGGACTAGAATGTAGACCATTATCCTTATAAACTGTGTTTTGCCGATTGACCTAAATTTCCTCTGAAGTTATGGGCCTCAGCCTTCAGGATTCGTGGTTCAGTCCCAATGTCTAAGCATTAACTGTGGCCTCTGTGCTCTGTTATATACATGAGTATACGTGCACCTATATATGTATGCAGGTATACTCCCATGCAACATACCTCATCATTTAGCATACATACTTACCTGTGTATCTACTCACAAAGGATTGTTAGTTGTCATTGCTGTTGCAGGAATCTATATGACAATCATAACCACAAACTAAACCCAGGGCCATTGAGTTGATTCCAACTCAGTCACCTAAGACAGGGTTTTCAAGACTATAAATCTATATGGAAGCAGGTAGCGTAATCTTTCTCCAAGGGCTTTATTTTTATAATCAGACAGTTTTACTCTTCTATGGCAAGATCAAAGTTTGTATGAGACACAGACCTGGGAACAAGATGACAAAGTACCTTAGTAATCCCCAGCATGCATACTTCTGAAAGATTTAGAATCAGTTACTTGGGCTTCAACATTCCATTAGGAAATTTTGATAATACTAATTTATTCATTCAGCAAGTATCTCTTCAGTACCTTTTATAAATTGCTATTTTGTGAAAGCCAGATATACAGTGATTAACAAAACCAAGCCAGCCCCCATATCTTACATTCTAGAGGGGGAAACTGACAATCATATGGCCATGCAAATGAACAACTTACATACTATAAGATAGTCTTTAAAAGAAGAGTCCAAAGTGTCTATTTCCACCAGAAACAAAATCAACTTAAAAATAGCCAAACGCACTTCCATTGACTCTATTCCAACTCATAATAACACTAGAAGATAGGGTAGAACATCTCCTGGGGATTTCCAAGACTGCAACTCTTCACGGAAGTAGAAAGCCTCCTCTTTCTCCTGTGGAGCAGCTGGTGATTTTGAGCTGCCAACCTTGTTGTTAGCAGCCTGACCCATAACCACAGCATCACTAGGGCTCCCTATAAACTCCACCTGGATGGGATGTCTCTTTATTTGTTCCCTGGTGGATTATCACCACTAGAATGGGGCCTAGTCCATATTGTGTGCTGAATAAATATTTGTTGAGTGAGTGAAAGTTATGAGATTGCATCTATCTGAAAGGTCAGGGAGGACCTCTGAGGAAGCTCTATAAAAGATCAGAAACTCAATTTTCTTAGTTCCAATTCTACCAAATGCATTTATATTAACCAAATTATCAGGAGGCTAATTTATATGCCTAGATACATGTATTATTTTGCAGTGGCAATATACCTGATTTAATAGTTCCCTAGAAGGCATCCCAAGGAACTCCAAGAGGAATTATCTTCAGTAATCACTACAATTCCATTGAGTTGAGGAGTGCTTAGAGACCTCTCAGGAGCCAAATTAATTATTGGAAGAAACTGGTATCAGTAAAATGTTAAATCAATAGATTTAAAGGACAAGTAGACAAGCCATTTTACAACTTTCCCCAAATCACTTTCCTATGAAGACCAGAGTTCTCTCCGCTCATGATCACACAAAACAGTCACAGCAAATCACATTGTTCAACTTGGTCTGCTTCCTAGATTCTAAGCTCAGAACGATGTGAAATTTCAGGACTATATTATTTTGCTATGGGTAACATTGCAAAGAATAAGAATTCCAGAAACTTAACTCTGCTTATGCAGAACTTAGACATACATCAAGAGGCAGTCATTGGAACACAAGAAGTCCAATGGTTTTAATGGAGTAAAATCAGTGAAGATGTGTTTTGAGGTTGTATCCTTGCATCTATTTATTTAATCTGTATGCTGAGCAAATCATCCAAGTAGCTGAAATAAACCGAGAAACAAAAGTGGATGAAGAAAGAAATGGCATGAAGTTTAGAAAAATGCTCATTATGTTAGGCTGCGTTGACTAGAGAAACAAAAGCAGGGACACTCATATACATCTGAGAAAGCTTGAGATCAAGAAGGCATCCCAGGCCAAGTCCAGCTCAAGTCCATGGGTCTGAGTCTAGGCGGAACCCTCTCAGACTCATGTAGCTGTAGGCTGATGGTGAAGAAAGGTTACTAGAGAAGCAGGAATTCACTGACCAAGGGGCATCAATTCAAGTGGATCCAAGGTTGGTGGGAACATGACAAGGTGCCAAAAGGTTAACTCCCAGAGTCAGCAGTCCACATGGGCTGCCTTTGGAGGTAGACACAGAATCCCAGCTAGCAGGTAGGGTGAAGGCCAGAGAGAGAGAGAATTCCTCATTACCTCTCTAATTAAAAGGCCACTCACAAGGAGGGATCAACAGGCTACCCCCCCATTGACAGGTTGGACTCCATCCCTACCTCCACACAGGTACCAGCAACTTGGCATAAACTCTAACCACCACACTCATCTTAAGCCTGCAACTTCAGATACACAACTTTTCTAGCTGAAAGCGAGGAGGACTTGAAGCATTTGCTAATGAAGACCAAGAACATCAGTATGCATTGTAACTCCATATTTTTTTAAATGTAAATGGGAAAAAAGTGGACCTCACAACTGGACCAAGAGACAGCATCATGTTAGATTGACAAAAGAACGAAGTTGCCAAGGATTTCATTTTACTTAGCTCTATAATAAATGCCAGTATAAGCTGCTGTTCTCTTAAATGCCTTCAAGTGATTTCCACCTCATACCGACCCTGGGCACGACAGAAGGAAACCCCGTCCAGCCCTGGGCCGCCCTCACAGTGGTTCTGATGTTCGAGCCCATTGTTGCAGTTACCGTGTCACTGCATCTCATCAAGGGTTTCCCTTTTTTGTCTCTGCTCTTCTCCAGGGACTGGTCTCTCTTCATAAAGAGTATGCTCATTGTACTTTTTCTAAGACAGAGTTGTTTGTTCTTTTGGTCATCCTGGTACTTTTAGTATTCTTACCAGCACCATAATTTAAATACACTGATTCTTCTACAGTCTTCCTTATTCAATGTCCTACTTTTACATTCATATGAGGCCATTGAAAATGCCATGGCTTAGCTCGGGTGCACCTTAGTCCTCAAAATGCTATTTTTGATCTTAAACACTTTAAAAAGATCTCTTACAGCAGATTTACCCAGTGCAATGCGTCCTTTAATTTCTTGACAGCTGCTTCCATGAGCATTGATTGTGGATGCAAGGATAAGCAGCAGTCAGGAAATAAAATGAAACATTAAATGGGAAAAATAGTCTCTTCAACAAACAGTGCTGGACAGATCAATTTTCCATCTGCAGAAGAATGAAACAGGAGTCACACCTCACCTCATGTACAAAAATATGAACCCAAGATGAAGCAAAGATCTAAATGTAAATCCCAGAACCATAAAGATCATCAATGAGAAAATGAGGATAAATGTAAGGGCCCTGTTGCAAGGTATAGACATATTATTAAATATAATGAAGGAAACACACAGAAGACAAAAATAGATGACTAGGACCTACTAAAAATAACACACTTTTGTGTATCAAAAAACTTCATCAAAAGAGAACCCACAGTCTGGAGAAAAATCTTTAGCAACAACACAACAGACAAGGGACTAATCTCTAAATCTACAAATTGTAATACCTCAATAAGAAAAAAAACCAATCCAACTAAAAAGTGACCAAATGGCATGAACAGCTAGTTCACCCCAAATTACATTCAAATGGCTAACAAACATGAAAAATTACTCACAATCATTAGCTATCCAGGAGCTGCTAATCAGAATAATAATGAGTTATTGCCTGACACGGACAAGGCTATTTAAAACAACAACAAATGCTGGAGAGGAGGCAAAGAGATGGGAATTCTCATAGAGTGCTGTGGGTCTGTAAATATGTACAACCATTGTGGAAAGCAATATGGTACTGCCTCAAGCAAGTGGGAACAGAAATCCTTTATGATCCAGCAATACTTCTGCTGGGTATATGTCCTAAAGAAGTAAAAGTCAGAGTCTGAAGAGACATGTGCATTTCCATTGTTCACTACAGCAGTGCTCACATAGCAATACATTGGAAAGAGTCCAAATGGCCAACAGTAGAATGGATAAAGAAACTTTGATACATGCCGCGGAATAGTATGTGTGGTAGTTACATAATCTCATGTCAACTCGAGGGTATTAAGAGTGAAGGAGTGGAGCTTTTCCTGTCAATCAGGTCGCAGCTCGATTGGAGGACTACCAAGATAAAAGGCTCTTTGCAGGCTGTCCTCCCTCTCAGTACTTCACTGCCTGTTGAAGAGCCACGTGGAGACCTGCGCCAGCACTGAGATGCTTCCACTGCCACCTGTGCAAAACCTGTGACCTTCCTGCATTTTGCATCATTGCCTTTAACTGTGTGAGTCTGAAGAGGGACTTTCGGGCTTATGAGCTAATTTCAGACTTATGGACTTGATATGGACTGGGCTGGGATGTTTTGTCAATATAAAAATACTCTGCTCTAAAGCTCTCTCTTACACATACATGAGTGTTTCTGGAACTGATTCTCTAGTCAAACTGGGCTACCATGATGAAACCAGGAAACACCTCCTGACATCAATGGTCCTGGAGAACCAAACATTATACTGAGTGAAGTTAGTCAATCACAAGAAGACAAATATTGGATCAGGCCACTATTATAAGGACGAAGCCCAGGACAAAGACTGGTATACCAAAGGGAACAGACTGGAGGGAGGACAAGGGTGGGAAGATGAAGCAACGGATTCAAAAGGTTGGGAGGTATGGACTTGAGGATGGAGGTGTAAGAAAGAGAGAAGAGAAATAAGGGGAGGGTGGAGGTGTAAGAGAGGGAGAAGAGAAACCAGGGAGGAAGGTAGAATAGAATACGGGGGACTCATGAGTCGATTGAAGTGCTGAATGTAGAGTTGATGGTCTGAAATGTAAGTCCTCCCACCAAGGCACACTAACAAAAATTCTTTTTCTAAAAAGTAATCGAACGGCATATTGTTTTGGGTAGATCAGCTGCACGAGACCTCTTTAAATATTAGAAAGGAAAGATGTCGTTTAAGGACAAGGTGCTAGTCCAAGCCATGATATTTGCAACCATCTCAGGTGAAGGCTGGACAGCACTGACAACCACCACCTTGTGTTGCTTTGCCGGCCATGAACTTATTCTTATCCAGGCAGTAATTCTCTTCGTGGGTTTGTACCTATTTGGTTTTTCCCCTAGTTCCCGGCATCCTTTTAACTTAAGAGCCTGTGAAGACTTCTGTATGCCTCTTACTAAAAGGTCAGCAGTTCGAAACCACCAGCTGCTTCAAGGGAGAAAGACTGGGATTTCTATTTCCCTTAAGGGCTTAAGTGGAGAGCAAATGCTTTGAAAATGATTAGGGCAAAGAATGTACAGATGTGCTTTATACAATTGATGTATGTATATGTATGGATTGTGATAAGAGTTGTATGAGCCCCTAATAAAATGTTTTTTTAAAAAAGAGTTACAGTCACAGAAACTCACAGAAGCAGTTTTACCCTGTCCCATAGGGTCGCTAGGAGGTGGCAATGACTCGATGGCAATGGGTTGAGTTGGGTTTTATAGGAAGGTCTGCCTGAATCCATATGCTTTCTCTGGGGAATGGACCTGTATTGGTATGGGGTGTGTGTGTGTGTGACTGACTTTCTGTCTGTCTAAGTGGGCATGCAGGTGGATGTACACTGTGACAGCAAAGCCTTGTGTCTGGCTGTGCAAGTCAGTGGGAACATTCTATTATTTAGGCATATGGGCACATGTCTAGGTTGAGCATGGGCACACGTGCACTGACTCCCACAGGCCCTGGGGCACGTGGAGAGCTACCCGCGGCCCTGCAGTCATCTTAGCTTTAAGCCAGGGGAGAGCCAGGCGGAGGGAAAATCTAAAAGGGCAGGTCCTGCTTGAACCCCAGGGAATCATCCGCTTGCTGCAACGCTGAGAAAAGAGAGGAATGAGTTAATATGAATGCTGGCAGATCTCAGAAAAGCATTTTGTTCACATAAAAAAGGGGGTGAATAAAAACCTGAAAATAGCATGTGGAAGTAGGGCATTGGGCTTTATGGGAAAGCATTAAAGGCTATTTTGTAACAAAACGCTGTTGGGAAGGTAGAGGGTCGCTGCTGTCCCTCCTGGGTCTGACACACTGTGGGCTCAAGGGCTGTCTTTAGCTCATGAAACAGAATAAGATTACAGTCTGCCGTTTTAAAAGATGTGTTCCTAATGGCAGACTGCCTTACCTACAATAAGACAACAAAGCATTCCCAGTGCTGTGGAGCTCGCCCAGACACCCAAGATCCCGAGAATGCCCCTTTGAAGTCTGGCAAATTAGCCTGCCAGAGGTGCTGGGGGATCCTGGTAGGCCTGCTGTTGGGACCGCCCAGGTTTAGGCATTAGTCTCTCTGAGCCAGCACACTCATGAAGCCTTCATGTGCTCGGGAGGGTGACTGTCTTCAATGAAGCATTTTGCCAAACAAACAGGCAGGCAAACATGTTCGGCACGACATGATAAAAGCAATGAGCGTTGCTGAATTGCCTGTGTAAAACTTTTGACGTGGCAAACTTTTGTTATATGATATAAACTCGTCACCATGAAAGCTAGCACATGCAGACACTTATTACAAGAAAAAATTCCAAATAAAAACTGGAGAGTACTTCTTTTTTTAAAATTTAAGGAAAAAATATTCCCCACCTCATGTTACTTGCCTCCAGTGCTGTCAGGATAGGAGCCCTGATGGTACAGTGGTTACTTGGTGGGTTGCTGACCCCAAGGTCCACAGTTCAAAACCACCAATTCCATGAAAGAAAGATGGGGCTCTCTATGCTCCTGTAGAGATTTACAGTCTCAGAAGCCCACAGGGGCAGTTCTGCAGTGTCCTACAGGGTGGCTGTGAATCATCATTGGCTTTGACGGCAATGAGTTATTTGGGCCTATCAGGTAATAGGTGAGCCAGAAAGCCCGTGGTTGGCAGCTCACTCAACAGTCACCCTACAAGAAAAATATGGGGCTTTCTGAGTCCATAAAAAGTTACAGCCTCAGAAACCCTATAAAGTGCTAATGAGCCCTGGTGAGCAATGGGCTATGGGATGGCCTGCTAACTGCAGGTCAACAGTTCAAAACCACTAACCACTCCAAAGGACAAAAATGAGGCTTTCTACTCCCATAAAGAGTTACAGTCTAGGAAACCCGCAAGGGGCAGTTCTACCTTATACTATAATTCTAGAGTGTTGCTAATATAATTGATTCAATAACAGTGGATTGGGGGGACTTGTGTGGTTTTTTTGTTTTCATGAGAGGATCAGAATCTCTGTTGGTAGTGGTTAAACCTCTCAGCTCAGGCCTGGTAGAGCACGATCAAGGGTAATGTAACCGAGAGGAATTACTGAAACCCAATATGAAGACTGAGCATGATAGTGGGACAAGAGGAAAGGAAAAGGAAATAGAAGAAAGAACTAGGAGGAAAAGGGCATTTATAGAGGTCTAGATAAAGGCATGTATATATGTAAATATATTTATATATGAGGATGGGGAAATAGATCTATGTGCATATATTCATAGGTTTAGTATTAAGGTGGCAGATGGACATTGGGCCTCCACTCAAGTACTCCCTCAATGCAAGAATACTTTGTTCTGTTAAACTGGCATTCCATGATGCTCACCTCCCTGACATGATCGCTGAAGACAAATGGGTGCATAAACAAATGTGGTGAAGAAAGCTGATGGTGCCTGACTATCAAAAGATATAGAATCTAGAGTCTTAAAGACTGGAAGGTAAACAAGCAGCCATCTAGCACAGAAGCAACAAAGCCCACATAGAAGAAGCACACCAGCCTATGTGACCATGAGGTGTCAAAGGGATCAGGGATCAGGCATCAAAGAACAAAAAAATCATATCATTGTAAATGAGGGGGTGTGCAGAGTGGAGACTCAAAGCCTATCTGCAGGCGACTGGCCCGGGGGAGTAGATGAGCCATTCAGGGTGCAGTGTAGCAACAATGAAACATACAACTTTCCTCTAGTTCCTAAATGTGTCCTCTCCCCCTCCCCCCATCATGATCCCAATTCTACCTTAAAAATCTGGCTAGACCAGAGGATGTACACTGGTACAGATAAGAGCTGTAAGCACAGCTGTAAACACAGGACAGATGATCCCTTCAGACCAGTGGTGAAAGTGGCAATACCAGGAGGGTGGAGGGAGGGTGAGGTGGAAAAGGAGAACCGATTACAAGGATCTACATATAACCTCCTCCCTGGGGAATGGACAACAGAAAAGTGGGTGGAGGAGCATGTTGGATAGTGTTAAGGCATGACAAAATAATAATAATTTATAAACCATCGAGGGTTCATGAGAGAGGGGGTGAGGGGAGGGAGGGGAAAATGAGGAGCTGCTATCAAGGGCTCAAGCAGAAACCAAATGTTTTCAGCATGATGATGGCAACAAATGTACAAATATACTTGACACAATGGACGGATGTGTGGATTGTGATAAGAGTTGAATGAGCCCCCAGTAGAATGATTTAAAAAACAACCCTCTCAGCTCTTAGCCATGAGGCTAGTGGCTTGAATCTACCAGCCTCTCCTTGTGGCAATCCGCTTCTGTAGAGATGTGTCACCCTGGAAGTCTACGTGGCAGTTCTGCTCTGACCTGTAGGATTTCTAGGAGACGGCCCACCCTCAACAGCAGCGTTTCACAGGTTACGAAGCAGCCAAGGCCCTTAGGTGGTGAAAATGAGTCAGACTCATCTATCGAGGTAAAGGTCGGCCCTGCCACAGTGGCAGTACCAAAAGGCCCTGACATGAGCTTCATTAGAGATGAGGGACCAGGAAACTCGCCGGAGCCGTTCTGCTCTGGAAAACATGGGTGGGATCCATCCTACTTTTGGTTCGGGTTTCTTGTGACACAGTCATCTTACATCAAGGTTGCTGCTAGGCCATCTGGGACTCTTTGGACAATTGGGGAAAATTACGCTTTACCTCCAGCTCTTCAAAAGTGTCCATAATAAACTGGTCGTGCCATCTGCGGTAAAATTGCATCGATGTCTGCAATGCCATTAAACTCTAAAACAAAGCTGTTTAGATTCAAATCAGCGCTGCCTCTCCCAGCTGTGTGACCTTGGGCAAACTGCTTCACTGTTCCGAGTATTACAGCCCCCCATTCGTAAAGCAGCATGATATACCTAACTCTCAAACTGATTTGCAGGCTTACATTGGTCAATATATTAAATGTATTATTATATATTTATGTAAGTACGATATAGGTAAAGCACTCAGCATCATGTGAAAAGATAGTGAGGACTGTGCACAAAGAGAAACACACTGGTGGCACCGAGGTTGCAAAAAAAAAAGGATAGTAACACACATATTATTATGTGTCCACGATGCAAATTGAAAATAGGGTTACTTGGGGAACTTTTTTCAGGGACCAACATCCTGGCCATGCTCTCTATACATGGAAATAGGGAGGTGGGCACATCTATAGAGCGCTTCCAAAAGTGGGAGATTCCCTGAGGGGAGTGGGGGGGGACCCAGGAGCCACACCACGAGAACAACCCAGGGGGCTTGCAAAAGCAGATGCCTACACTTTAATCTGGATGGTATGCTACAGTGCCAAGTTTTTCATTGTCAGGATCGCACTGAGTAATTTTTGTTTTTAGTCTGAAGAGGGAATTGTACACCCAGTGATCTTGGGAGCCTATGCTCTGTCTCCTAATGATGCTCCTACTGATGGAGCAGCCTGAACCAGGAAGCGGCCTTGTTAGGGAGGGAGACTCCACAGCTCAGCCCCCAGCATCAGTCTGTCCCCTACAATGACTCCAACCTGCTGAGCTGCTTTCTTGCTACAAACGGAGAGGAAATGAACCCCTCTTTGCTCACTGCCTATCATCAGGATCGCTTTTCTCACTGAGTCTCATAGGGAACTATCTGAGGGAATTGTGGCCTTGCTTGTCCAGGATAAAGATTGAATCAGCTTCTCTAATTTCTACAGCCAGGGACCATTCTACTCTACCCCGTTGCCTTGACTGTCAGTCCAGTAATTAGTCAGCCCAGAAACAGATTACCCAATAAGCACGGTAAGCACGGGTTTATTTGTGCTTACTGACTGATCTGTTGTGAGCAGTTTCATGTGTTCCCATCTGAAACTGTTTAAAGCAGATTAATTGAAACCAATTGCAAATCTCTTAGGGTTGTAAACGGAAAAGGGGTTTAGAGGTAATGCAATTCAATTCCACATTTAGAGACAAATGTGAGACTCTGAGTGACTTTTTTTTTTTTTTCAATCGCTGGAATCAGTCAAGAGTTTACCCTTCACCTTCCAAATCCCATTTCCTCCTTAAAATGCAGTGAAGTGCAGTTTGACCGTGTTTAGCCCACACAAGTCACAGGGACCCGGGGGCAGTTCTCCTCTGCACGTGGGGTCACCGGGAGCCAGAGTCAACCAGAAGAAAACTCCCAGGAGCATAGCAAGTGGGCTGAGGAAGTCGTGTCCTGAGTGAACCAAGAGAGCAAGGGGCCCCGAGGAGGACTACTTTTGCTGAAACCCTTTGGCTTCTGCAAATAAGAAAGGAAAGCTATCACTTGACAACAAAATAATAAGGAAAACACTTCTCACTAAAAAGCTATGAGAGGAAGCCAAAGACTTGGCCAGAGGAAACTAACAGCCTCGTGGAGTTTTGAGTTTAAGAAAAGTAAAGGAAATGATGATTCAACTCAAGAAGCTAGGAAAAGTAGAAGAAATCCACAGGAAGAGGGGTTGGTATTAGAGTTTAAATTCTGAGCACCATGTTTGCCGAAGACGGTGGATGGCAGTGAAAGCCCCAAATCCATTTGCAGGGACCCCACATGGATTCAGCCTCCAGTGAATCCCCTTGAACCACTGACCAGAGGGGTGAAGAGCCCTACTAGCCGACAGAGGGCACTGAAAAGTGGATTCATGCAGAAATGCTCAGGGTAAAATCTAACATTTTATCATTTGTTCTCCCTTTTGATTCATTTTAAATGTGTTCTAATTTTAAAATTTTCCACTTTTTTCTTTTAGACTATGAATCATTTTTATTAGTAAGATTAAACCTAGCTTTGTCAGTATGAAATTTGTGATATCGGACCAGATATCTGCTTTCTTTCAATTGAGGATTTTCTCTGTTTTACTTTGTTATTGTTGGCTTTGTTTTAGGTGTGTGTTTTTCTGAACAGTAATTTGATTAATAGTTTCTTAGGGGTGTGTCAGGAGAGGTTGGGGAGATGGGGAGTTAATAATAATGAGTAGAAGAAAGAAGATCTTGTTCAAAAATTGTGATGATGATTGCACAAGCCTTTTCAAGATAATCGAATTATTGAATTGTATATTATGTGAAATACATGCCAATAAAATTGTTAAACAAAGAAGTAGGAGGAAAATAGGAAGAAATTGACCAGAGCAAAAGCAGAATATAATGAATTCAAGAACAGGAAATCAGTGGGATTGATTTATTGGAAGATGATCCTCCACAGGCCTCTTGCATTTCTGCACATCTTGTGAGCAGAAGCACTTTGACCTGGGCTATCTTGTCAAGGACATTTGCATAGCAAACGGCTTTGGAACATAAACCTCAGGCCTAGGTACAAATGCCTAAGCAGGACTGTTATGAAGATCCAGTTTTCCTTAGCGTAGGGATGCCTCTCAAGTAACCCAGCCCACTCTGTATAGACACGCCCTGACCTTCCTCACATCACCCTGTGGGAACTGGGCTAGGAGAACCGGCACAAAGAATAATGCACTAGCTATCTCTGAGCTAGGGATCCAGTGTCACTTACCTGAAAACCGGTTTGTTAGCTTGCAAGGAAGGTGCCACCTCAGATTCTTCACAGTTCTGTCACCTTGGTTCCAACTCATGGCAGACCCCGTGTACAACAGAACTAAACCCCGCCCCGCCCCACACCATATGCACAACTGTTCTGATATCTGAGCCCATTGTTGCAGCCACGGTGTCGATCCATCTTGCTGAGGGCCTTCCTCTTGTTCCCTGCCCCCTACTCACCCTGCATGACGTCGTTCTCCATCCTTGCCTTGCCTGCCTTGCCTCGAAGGAACATGCTGGCTGGACTTATTCCAATACAGAGAGTTTTTCTCTCTCTTTTGGCAAGCCATAGTACTTTGAATATTGTCTGCCAGCATCATAATTTAAACACACGGATTATTCTTCCGTCTTCCATGTCCAATGTGCAGGACCCTGCACCCATTATAATAGAGCAGCATCCTCATCCCCCAGGAAGCTGTCAGTAACACAGATTCTCAGGCTCTACCATACAACTACTGAATCAAGAAACCGGAGGCTGAGGCCCTCGGGCTGCATTTTAACAAATCTTCCAGGTGGTTCTCATGCACATGCAAGCTTGAGAAGCACTGTAAACAGCCCTGCTTCATGTCGTCTGTTAGCACCTATGAGAGCCTACTTCCTAATGGTTGTATCAAACGACTAAGAAGGGGAAAATTCCATTCCTTTGCAGCCCCCCTCCCTGCTATAAATAGTGAACACTTGCTCCCCAGCAGCTGGGGTTCCGGCCTGTCCTGTGGGAGCTGTCCAGGCTCCGCTGGGGGCCTGCTCCAGAAGACCAATAACTGAGAGACTATGGAACATTCTTATGTCCTGAGCAGAAAACACAGCAATCCCTGTTGGCCTTGCTCAGTGCAGATATAAAGAAGGCTTGCTATAGAAGGTCAGGAAGGCAAGGCTTTATGGATTGAGTGATGCATCCCAAAGTACCTTGAAAAACTCAAGGAAAAAATTCAAACTTTTAGATGAGTTATTGAAAGATTCTATGGGGAAAATATTGAATGATGCAGGAAGCACCAAAAGAAAATGGAAAGAATACGCAGTCACTGTACCCAAAAGAACTAGCTGATATTCCGTCATTTGAAGAGTTGGACTGTGAGTATGAACCAATGGTACTGAATGAAGAAACCCAAGCTGCACTGAAAGCATTAGTCAGTCAAAGGAATGGATGGGATACCAATTAAAGTGTTTCAACAAGTTGATGAAGCACTGGACGCACTCACTCGTCTATGCCAGGAAAATTAGAAGAGAGCTACTTGACCAACTGACCAGAAGAGATCCATATTTGTACCTATTCCCCCAAAAAAGGTGACCTAACCAAATGCTCCAGTTATAAAAAAATAGCATTGACATCACATCCAAGTAAAATTTTGCTGAAGATCGTCCAGCAACAGTCACAGCAGTCCATTGACAGGCAGCAGCCAGAGGTTCAGGATGGATTCAAAAGACATGGAACACAAGATATCATTGCTGATGTCAGATGGATCTTAGATAAGGGCAGAAAATACCAGAAAGATGATTACTTGTGCTTCATTGGCTATACAAAGTCATTCAACTATGTGAATCATAACAGACGACCAATAGCCTGGAGAAGAATGGGAATGCCGGAATACTACGTTATGCTCGTGCAGAGCCTGTACCTGGATCGAGAGGCAATCATGGGAACAGAACAGGGAAATGCTGCATGGCTTAAAATGAGGAAAGGTGTGCATCGGGGTTGTATCCTCTCACCATACTTATCCCACCTGGATGCTGAGCAGATCATCAGAGAAGGAGAATGTGGCATCGGGATTAGAGAAAGGCTTATTAACAACCTAAGGATGCAGATGACATAACTTGGTTTGCTGAAAGTGAGGAGGACTTGAAACTTGCTGATGAAGATCAAGGATTGCAGTTTGCCACATGGATTATGACTCGATGTAAAGAGCACCAACATTCTCACCACAGAGCCTAGAGGTAACATCATGATTAACAGAAAAAAAGATTGAAGTTGCCAAGGATTTCATCTTGCTCAGGACAAGTTGATAGATTAGAAGCAAAGTGGCTTGTCTTCCCTAATAAATGAAAACTAGCTCTCCATGCCACAATCAAGGAGTTGGAAAGAAATCAGGCACACTAATTAGAAACCCATGGGAAAATCCAGACCTGAGCATGCTCAGACACAAGTAAAGAGAAACCTGCACGCACACACAATGCTAGGCACCAGCAAAATTACATCACACTATGACATCACACAGGTGCGCTAACTCAGCCAATATGGTCTGCCAATACACTCAGCCACACCACCCAGCCAGTGGTGAAGGAGGGGTAAAAACAGTGTGTAGCAGGCCGCCCTCTCTCTGTAAGCCTCGAGCTGTGAGCAGAGGTTCCTCTGAGTCTTGGCCTCTGGTGATTTTCCTGCTCTTGCTTCAAATCTACACACAGTTTTGAGCCCCTGCTCCGGTGTTCTTTCCACGTGGTTCTTGGTGCGGCCTTGCACACGCTCCAGAAATAGCATGTACTTTTGAGATTGTACTATCTGAAACTTCTCTTCCCCTCATAAAAGTCATTTGGATCACAAAAGTGCGTCTTTCAGCATTATGGAGCAAGAACCCCGGAAAGCCACGCCAGAAGCCTACCACTTGCATCCACAACCCATGCTCGTGGAAGCAGCAGTCAGGACACATTGCATTAGGTAAGTCTACTGCATGAGACCTCTTTAAAGTGTTTCAAAGCAAGGATGTGACTTTGAAGACTACAGTGAGCCCGACCCAAGCCATAGGATGTTCGGTTGCCTCCTATACATTGTGAGGTTGAAACGAAGGCACAGAACGAAGATAGAGCTCAGCCGAGAGAGAAAAGTAAAGAAAGGCTTTATTGAGGCTAAGAGAAACTCCCGGGCAAATTTCACGACCCAACGAGTTAGGTCAGGAAAGTTGCAACTTGTCTGTGAGGCTGTGGGAGATATATAGGGCTCAAGCTAAGGAAATATAGGTTGACAGAAGGATGGGAGAACTTTTATCGCTTGCAGTTGCGGGACCTTGAGTTAGCATGCGGTCCATGAGAAGTCATCTTGTTTGCAAACCTGCTCTCTGGAGTGCTGGGACGGGGCGACACAAACCCGGCTTGGAGAGAGAAGCTCTTTGGGGTGTTGGGGCAGGAGTTTCACAGTTCAATAGGTCATCCTTCCTCCAGAGAGACTTGGAACAGGGGCTTTGAGGTTTCATCTTCCTGAGAAGCCTGAGAGGAGGTGGGGGCTGCCCGGTCCGGACCTGCCCAAACATACATGTGAAAGTTGGCCATGGAATAAGGAAGGCCAAAGAAAACTCGATGCTTTTGAACTATGGTGCTGGAGAAGAATACTGAGAGTACCATGGGCTGCCAAAAGAACAAATCCATCTCTTCTGGAAGAAGGACAGCCAGAATGCTTCTTAGCGGTAAGACTGTCCAGACTTCCTCTCACATACTTTGGACCTGTTCTCAGGAGAGACCAGTCCCCAGAGAAAGACGTGGTGCTTGGTAAAGTGGGCGGGCAGAGGAAAAGAGGAAGGCCCTAGGTAAGACGGATGGACACAGCGGCTTCAACAGTGGGCTCACGCATCAGAACCATTGTGAGGTTGGTGGAAGACCTGTTGGACGCAGGGCCGCTGTGAGCCAGCACCGACTGGACAGCATCTAACAACAACCCCAAAGTAGGTCTGACATCCTCATGACTGAACCTGAGAACACAATCCCATTTGGCAACAGAGTGTTCTTTGTTATGTTAATGAGTCCACATCAGAGTAGAGGGTGTCTTAAACCTAATTGCTTTTTAAGATGTAAAAAGAACAGATTTGACAAGTGAGCAGACACATAGGGGAAAGACAAAACCCTCGATTACAGAAGATGAAGGAAGAATTTCTTCCCAGAGTGAGCATAAGATAATTTAGTGGGACTAGCCATAACTTTGATCTGATTTTCCATTTAATTAAAAAGAGGATTAACATCTCCAAATTTAAGCACGTGATGTTCAGGAAGCAAATGAACCCAAGTCTGCTTTGTTTTAATGTTGGAAACACCCCTGTTGTTAAACCTGGGGCAGGCTCCAGGACTGCCTAACCCCCTTCCTTTCCAGCCTTTCTCTAAGGCAAGCGCGGGATCAAACAAGGAGAAGTTCCTCCTCTGTGCCAAAGATGGCCTTTGTAGGGCACATTGATCGAACTCCACCGGGCACTCTATGCCCTCCTTGCCATCAATTTTAGATCTCTTGTTGTTCCCTTGTCCCTGGGTTAGCTGGCTGGCTCACCCCTCCCGTTCCTCCACTTCCTCCTCTCTCCTGTCTTGAAATCTTGTGTGATCCCCCAAACGGCCTTGCATGCTTTCCAGAGAGAGCGTGAACTATCTGAGACTGTAATTCCCTAGACTTCCCTTACCCTCATAAAAGGTACCTGGATTTATAAAAGTCAAATTCACTTCTCCCACGTGAATTCTTTCAGTGTTAAGAAGCAAGAGCCGAGGTAAACAATGCCAGAAACCCAACAAGAAGAGACTCAATTCAGTCATGAGGCCAGGTGGGTTACAAACAGCAAAGGTTATTTCTTGCCTGGCTCCAGACGGACTGAGGCAGAACCGTGCATCAGGCTGGCTGAAGCTATAGCAGGCATCAGCCCCAAGCACAGAGACTAGGGCCCTCTGTACTATACAGAAATGAGGAGTGGGCTTGGCCCCTCGGGGTGAAAAATCCAGCCTGAGGTCTCCTTGATACATCAGCATCGCGAGAGCTCCAGGCAGTCATTTTCAGTCGCCATCATTCCTGGTTCACTGATTCCTTTGTGGGCCTCACTGTCTTTGGTTTGCTGGTATCTGACAAAGGCACATTCTTCCCTGTTTGTGCAGGACGTTTTACTGGTCAGCCTTGGGGCAGACTTCATAGAGTGTGCTCAGAGGTAAACATGGAGGAACATTAGTTCTTAGCAGACTCAATTACACCTTACATTCCAGATGGTTTTCTTTATAGATAGGACGAGGGGCAACCTCTTAGCTGTGAGTCTGCAAAAGAACATATTGCCTCAATGTGTTGGCTAACATTTGGACTATGTCTTGGACTGCCTGTAAGCCCTTTTTTATTAGAGGTGGTGCCAAGGTGACAAGTAAAAACAAAGATATATGGGCATCAGGAGTGGGATCAGGCATGGCTTGAAATGTTACCTAGCCTCATATACAGACAGGTCCTAAGGGACAGTTGTGTAATTAAAGGGAGGAAATTAAGAGACAGACAAAAGTTTTGGGGTGCTCACCTATGCCATGGCTTCAGAAGCCAGGTCGAAGCAGAGAGAGAGTATTGTATTCTGAACATCAACTTATATACAACTTATACGCATGCAAACCCCTCTAGTTACAGCTCCCATATACCTGGAACAAAGTGGGCTGTACCCTAACCCTAAAAGTCCCTGAGTTACACCAGTGTTGGGGGCAGGCAAGGGGGCATGCCCATCCCCTGAGCAGGAAGAGCAGTCTCACTCATTTGCTCCTACAGTTAAAGCTCTGGCCAGATGGCCATCAGCTACGTGCTTGTAAGAGGTAACTTTAAGGTAGCACTCTTACGGGAGGATATTGTCGGGATTAATCTTGGTCATAAGAATGGAAGGGGAGGGTGGGAGGAGGAGAAAGAAAAAGTAAAAAAAAAGAATATGATTGGGCCTCATCTCTAACTCATAGGTGTAAAGGCTTCCCTCCATAAATAAAGAATTTGTCTGCATTCACTCTCTTCCCATCGCTGTTTCCCACAGTTGCCAGATTGTTTGGGTCCAACCTGAAACAAGTGTCCATCTTTGGGGTAAGGTTGGCTACTGTTAATACTGTGGGTGGGCTGGGAGTTGATGTTTGGGGTGCAAAGTAGAGTTAGGCAAGCTGAGTTAGGAGTTGGTCTCTTAAAGTTAGGGGTACAGGGTGCATGATGTTCGGGATGCTGTGGGGATAAAAAGAGAAGTTGACTTTTCCATAAGGGATAAATGATAAAGAAGAGTAAGAAAGTGCAGAACTGTGCTTCCACCCCAGTAAATTGTTTAAAGGAGGTTTGCCAAGTAAACAGTGGTCGATCCATGGTGTGTGAGCTCTGACTCTCCAGGGTTGGGACAGCTGCTATGGCAACTTAGGCAAGGCAACCCATCCCTGTATTGGGGACGGGTGTTGGGGGGGGGGGCGGGGTCTAGTTGCCTGGATAAGTTTTGGACAACTTGCAGAGTGGACCTATGTTTCTGCCCTAGGAGTCCCACAGCTTCCTTGCCTTCCATCAGTGTACAGCAGGAAAGGCTCAGAGAAATGTGACAGAGTGAGGATTGGAACCCCCAGAAGGACTTCCTGGGGGGTTTGGAAAGGGACTTGTATGGGATGTGCAGGATCTAGGGACTCATCAATTGGGCCCTTGGTTGCCTGGTATAGTGGCTTAAAGAAGTGAGCAAAATTGGGTCCCCATAAGCAAAAGAATCCAACAGGGCCAAGAAAGGAGAGGAGAGTTTGTTTGTTATTGGAGACTGGGAGATTTGCTGTGAGAGTTGGTTGCTCAGAGGTGATGCTGCACTTGTTCTGAGTCAAGGAGATTCCTTGGGAGTCAGGGTGGATGGGGAATGGTAAAGGCCGCATCTTGAGGTCAAGACCTGAGAAAAAGGTTGTTGTGGAGAGAGTAAGAGAAAGGAACGTGTATGGATTAGGGATGATAGGATGCGGTGGCAGCTGTAAGGCATGGTTGGTAAGGTGATATGTGCCATTAAGTTTGTGGCAGACTGGGGCATGGTGGGCAACAGCAGGGTGGGCGTCAGTCCCAAACAATGGAAATTCCAGCAGGGACAGGGAAGTGGAGTCAGCGAACCACAAACTAGGAGGACCGAAAATGGCTACCTGGAGCTCTCAGGACACCAGTGGATCAAGAAGCCCCCGGCCTGTATTTTCCACCCCCAGAGGAGCCAAGCCTCATCTCTGGACAGTCCATAAGGGCACCAGTCCCCAAGCTCAGGGCTGATGCCTGGTATAGACTCAGCCCGACTGATGGACTATCCTGTCTCAGCTCATCTGCACCCAGGCGAGAAATAAACTTTGTTCTTTGCAACCCACAGGACATCGTGACTGATTTGAATCTTCTCTCTACCTTACAGTGAGCGCCTTGTTGGAATCTCCTCTAAGATAATTGGCAACTAACAAAGCATGTTGTTAGTTATTGATTGACAAGGAAATTGATTCAATAGTCTGGGCATTTGCAAAGGATGCGATCCCACCAGCCTTACCTTCAGGGATGTGGACTAAGGACCCGACCCACCAACAAAGATGTGAATCCCAAACTAAGTCTTGTTCATTAGTACCCGAAACCTCTCTGATGAGACCCTGCTGCGTGTACATTAATTAATATGGGTCTACCTAAATGGGCTATTCTCCTGAGAATCCCTACCTAGCTCATCAAGAAACATAATGCCCCTTCCCACCAGAACCTCTAAAAATCCTCACAACACTTTGGCTTGTGGAGATGAGGGCTCAGGCCTTCCCCACCCCTGCTTGCTGATTAATGAACATTTTTTGTTCATGTGCAAAGTTCTCATCTCCTGATGATTTTCCATTGGGAAGAGACAAGATTTCTCTGCAGTAGTGGTGGCTGGGGATGAACGTCCCAGTAACAGTCAAAGAGAGCCTGTCCCTAGAGGCAGGGCCCTACATCCGACTTCTAGCCACCTCACTACAAGAGAATACATCTGTTTGTTGAAGTCACTCACTTGTGTTGCTTCAGTAACAGCAATACCAGATATCTCAGATGCACTTAAGGATCAGTAAGGGTTACCCACTTACTTTCTCAGGAGGAAAGTTAAAATGTGACCAACCCCAAGCTACAGCCCCTCAACCCTCACACAATACAAGATTTAAGGGGACAATGAGGTTTAATGCCGGCAACTATTGGTCTGTCTCTTTCTGGAGCAAAGAGGAAAGAAAATCAAGGACCCGTGGAAACATTTGGTCCAAAGAAGTAATGGACCACAGCCTCCACAATCCTGAGACCAGAAGAACCAGACGGTGCCTGGTCCTGGCCGGACTGGGAGACAAACTCATAAGAGACCAGAATTCCTTAACTGGTCAGACAGTGACTGGTGGATCCCTGAGACTGTGCACTTCAGTCACCCTTCAAGCCTGGGACCATACTCACCCCAGTGGCTCAACTTTCAGCCAAACACTGGATGGGCCTTAAAAACTCCCTGCCATCGAGTGGATCCTGACTCACTGTGACACTACTAGACAGGGTCCATCTGGCCGGGGGTTTGAGAGATCATAGCTCTTCACAGGGCTAGAGAGCTTCATCTTTCTCCGGTGGAGCGGCCGGTGGTTTTGGATGACCAACCTTGTGATTAGCAGCCCAACCCTGTGGAAGCCCAGCACCCCATCAGGCCTAGAGGGCAAAAATAACCCCAGGAGTGCATGCACTCCGTGGAAAAACCACCCATACAAGATTAAAAGGGCCGCGCGCGCCCACACTAAAGCTCAGAAAGCAGAAAGGGACTGGAATAAAGGCGGGGGGGGGGGGGGGGATGGAAATGGCAACCAGAAGACGGAAGTGGGCAGTCCTGTTACTTTGTGGAACTGGCAACCTGTGTCACACACACACACACACACACACACACACACACAAATGCCATGAATTGTGGAATGGAAAAGCAGTGTGCTCTGTACTGGTTTTTTTTAAGTTTAAAAACAAAACAAGACCCTGAATGCTGAAGCAGCTAAACCGGAAGGACCAGAAACCAGAATCCTTTCCCTGCGTCTGCTATTGAGGCATCACGTGACTTGGGGACCTTCCTTAAGCTTCTGCTGTTGCTGTGTGTGACTTCTGAGAGACACTAACCTCCCCTTTCTTCATCACGGACGGGTGAGGGGCGCTTCATTACGTAATCTAGAAAGTTGACTTTAAAGAAAGAAAGTGGATTTTAGGGCAGAGTTGGACCTAAAGTGCCAAGTGTAGATATCATCGGATCGGCCCAATCTCTACCCACCTTCTCCCAAACTCAGGGAGAGATGTCAGGGGCCTGTGGTACCTAGGGATTTTAGAGCTCACACATAAGCGCGTGGCACGTGGCCATTTGAAGAAGAAACAACCCCACCCCCCCCACCCCCCATGGAGCACATTCGCGATCTCTGTCTGAAGTAGCACAGAGTACCACAGGGACCAGAGGCTACAGCGCAGGCCCAAGCAAGCCCAGCAAAGGAGCCAGACTGAAGCCGGGAGACCCCGAGACAGAACAGAGGCGCTGCACCCAGACTGTGACGCTGTGAGACCGAGCAGCAGACAGCTTCTGGCCCACAGAGGCAGAGGCCCAGGGACCACGTGCCTGACAAGCTGAGGTCTGCAGAGAGGCTCAGCTCCTGGCAGAGGAGAAGCCTGGACGTGGTAACCTGTTACTATCCCTAGTAAACTCCCTTAATTGTGCGTGCTATCTGTGAGTTCGGTGTGGCCATTGCGGTGGATTAGCGAACTCAGCATAGAGTGCTGGGGGAGGAGCAGGGCCCTAATAAATGAAAGGTGGTTATGGGGGGTGTTTGACCTACTCATGGTGACCCCATGCACAACAGAATGAACCCACCCAGTACAGCACCCTCTTCACCATCGTTAATGCCCGCACAGCCATGGCTGCAGCCACTGTTTGCTCCAAGTATCTCATCCTGCAGAGCCATATCAGAGCGGATTCAGTTGTGAGCATAGGCTACATTCCAGACGGGGATGGCCAGGCATTTCTTTCTAGTCTGTGTTAGTCTGGAACTTCTGCCCAAGTCTGTCCACCCTGGGTGACCCTGATGGGGTTGAAAATGCCAGGGGCATAACTTCTGGTAGTGTAGCAATATGCAAGCCCCCCTCCCGGCAGGATGGCCCATTACAGTGGGGGATGAGGTGGGGCAGTAGGTGGGGTTTTTGAAATTAGATCAGCCAAAGGGTACCTGGTGGCAATCTCTGTCCCCTCGTTCAGCGAGCAGCGTTTCAGCATTCCCTGTCCAAGTGGTCTGTCGTCTGCTTCCTTTGGTTGCTCCTTTTGTACCGAGTCTTTTCTTCATGTCCCTCCATGAAGTCTACATGCTCAATGGACCCATTTTTCCCCCTTTGTTCACAGATGTTGTGATTGAGCACCTGCATTAATCCCACCAAGGACTGAGGAAGGCTACTGCTTCTTGAGTCCAGGATTTGATCACAATAATCATCATTGTTGCTTGCAAACTTATTGTGCATGATAATCCAAGAACCAGAGAAAAATAACCTAGAAACGTCCATGTTAGTATACACCTACTCTTTGCTTGTCAGCATGCCTAGGTCCCAAAGGCTCAGACAGTATGTGGAAGTCGATATTATGTGAAAAGAGAGTATGACCCTATCAGATTGCAAACTGGAGGATGATTACATCGTTACATAACTGCCAGATTATGCTTGCATAACTGCATCAAGGCGGTACCCTTTCATCATATTTACTCAATCTAACTGCTGAGCAAATAAGCCGAAAATCTGGACTACATGAAGATCTCTATATGTGGAAATTGTATCAAGCAGATCCATATGAAGATCTTCCTATAGTCCAGTTTCTCAGGTAATTTGCTGAGCATTCGGATTTGAATATGGCATCGGGATTGGAGGAAGATTCATTAGCAGCCTGCAATATGCAGATGACACCATCTTGCTTGATAGAAGAAGGGTGGAAGCACTTCCTGATGAAGATCGAAGACTACAACCTTCAAGATGGGCTACACTTACCCATGAAGAAAGGAAAATACTCACAGCTGAACCAACAAACAACATCATGAAAAGACTGAAATCACCAAGGATTTCATTTTACCCAGATCCACAATCCAACCCATGGAAGCGGTAGTCGAGAAATCAAATGATACATTGCATGGGTCAAATCTGCTGCACAAGGTGAAGTGTGAAGAACAATTATGTCACCTGGAGGACTCAGGTGCACCTGACCGAAGCCATGGCATTTTCCTGTTTGGTTGGGTTTTTTTAATCATTTATTGGTGGGCTCTTACAAATCTTATGACAATCCATCATTCAATAGTATTAACCACATTTGTACATATGTTGCCATCAACATTTACAAAACATTTTCTTTTTACTTGAGCCTTTGGTATCAGCTCCTCTTTTTCTCCCTCCGTGTCCAACCCTGTCCCCCCTCCTGAATCCTTGATCAATTATATATTATTGTTATTTCATGTCATATACTGTCCATTGTCTCCCTTGACCCACATTTCTGTAATTCATCCCCCTAGGGGGTGGGCTATATATCCAACCTTGTGATGGGTTCCCCCCTTTTTCCCCTTCCTCACCACTTCCTGTGCCCACCATGCGCCTACCCCCATGACATCACTACTCCCACTACTGTTCCAGAGGGTTTTATCTGTCCTGAATTCCATGTGTCAAGAGCTCTTATCAGTGTCCATGTGTGTGTACTCCAGTCTAGCCTGATTTTTAAGGTAGACCTGGATCATGGTAGTGGGGGGAAGCATTCCAGAAGTAGAGGAATGATGTGTGTTTCATCGGTGCTTTACTGCACCCTGGTTAAGTTGTCCTTTTCTTGTAACCCTTCTGTGGGAGGAAGTCTACAGATGGGCTTTGGGTCTCCATGCCAATCCCCCTCATTCACATTGATATAATTGTTTGTTGTAGGAGAAAGGAGGGCCCCCAACACATGATCACTGGTCCAGTAGGCAAAATTGTATGGATATAATAAGCAAAGATTATAGTGAAGTCGTAGAGAGCAGAAGAGATAGAAGAGAGATTGAAGTAATGGAGTCAGACACATTTCATGGTAGCATGCTCATCTCAGCCCCGCTTGGTGGTCCTCATGGGGAGAGCCCAAGCACAAGAGCAAGAGAGACCAACATTATTGCTAACCAAGGGTTATAACTACTTAGGGAGGCGTGATTACAGGTCACAGGAAGGGGCAGTACAATAGGTATACACATCATAGGAAGGGGATATAAGATAGGCATAGGCAAGACAGGAAGGGGATGAGCTAGAGGTATGCACACAGGAATGGGAGGGACTACAGGTATACATGTGACAAGATGGGCGGACCCTAGATTCATGATGGCAGCTTAACCTTGGTCACCCTGAGGAAGGCTTGCCCGCTCTGGGGTCTCCTACAAGGAAACAGTCAACTACTTTCCTTATCAGAAGGGAGTGGGTCCTATTTGTTGTGGGATAAACAGTGGTGACTGCTTGCTCTGGATGGCTGATAACCCTTAGAGAGAATAACCCCTGACCTACTTCTGTTGACCTCCAAGTATATAGTCATTTGCCACAGGTAGCAAGCAACTAAGTTTGGGATACATTACTTATGTACAAGGGAGACAACTTGGGAGAAATCTTTCTGTTTCCCACAGTTTCTTTTGGATCTTTTGATGCCTGGTACCTGATCGATCCTGTGGACACTTCATGATCACACAGGCTGGTATGCTTCTTCCATGTGGCCTTGTTTGCTTCCCTGTTATATGGCTGCTTGTTTAACTTCAAGCCATTAAGACCACAAATGTTATATCTTTTGATAGCCAGGTAACATCTGTTCTCTTCCCATATTTGCTTATGCACCAATTTTGTCTTCAGCGATCATGTTGGGAAGGTGAGTATCAAAGAGTATCAGGATATTAGAACAAAGTGTTCTCGTGTTTAGGGAGGCCTTTAGTAGGGACCCAAAGTCCATCTGCTATCTTAACAGCCATGGCATTCTCTTTTTTTTTTTCCTTAAGTGAATACTTTAAAAAAAAAAACATTTTATTAGGGACTCATACAACCCTGATCACAATCCATACATACATCAATTGTGTAAAACACACCTGTACATTCTTTGCCCTCATCAATTTCAAAGCACTTGCTCTCCACGTAAGCCCTCTGCATCAGGTCCTCTTTTTTTCCCCCTCCCTCCCCACTCCCCCCTCCCTCATGAGCCCTTGATAATTTATAAATTATTATTTTGTCATATCCTGCCCTATCCGGCGTCTCCATTGACCCCCTCTTCTGGTGTCCATCCCCCAGGGAGGAGATCACACGTAGATCCTTATAATCAGTTCCCTCTTTCCAACCCACTCACCCTCTACCCTCCCAGTATCATCCCTCACACCCCTGGTCCTGAAGGTATCATCTGCCCTGGATTCACCTGTGCCTCCAGCTCCTATCTGCACCAGTGTACATCCTCTGCTCTATCCAGATTTGCAAGGTAGAATTCAGATCATGGTAGTTAGGGGGAGGAAGAATTTAGGAACTGGGGGAAAGCTGTATTCTTCATCGGTGCTACATCGCACCCTGACCCCTAGAGCCCTCTGCGAGGGTATCTCCAATGGCCAACAAATGGGCTTTGGGTCTCCACTCTGCACTTACCCCTTCATTCACTATGGTAAGATTTTTTTTTTCTGATGATGCCTTATACCTGATCCCTTCGACACCTCATGATCGCACAGGCTGGTGTGCTTCTTCCATGTGGGCTTTGTTGCTTCTGAGCTAGATGGCCACTTGTTTATCTTCAAGCCTTTAAGACCCCAGACACTATCTCTTTTGATAGCTGGGCACCATCAGCTTTCTTCGCCACATTTGCTTATGCACTCGTTTGTCCTTGGCGATCGTATCATGGAGGTGTGCACCCAATGATATGATTTTTTGTTCTTTGATGTCTGATAACTGATCCCTTCGGAACCACGTGATCACACAGGCTGGTGTTCTCTTCCATGAGGGCTTTGTTGCTTCTGAGCTAGATAGCCGCTTGTTTATCTTCAAGCCTTTAAGGCCCCAGGTGCTATATCTTTTGATAGCCGGGCACCATCAGCTTTCTTCACCATATTTGCTTACTCACCTGCTTTGGCTTCAGCGGTTGTGTCGGGAAGGTGAGCATCATAGAATGCCAATTTAATAGAAGAAAGTATTCATACACTGAGGGAGTGCTTGAGTGGATGCCTAAGGTTCTTCCGCTACCTTAATACTGAACCTATAAATATAGGCACATAGATCTATTTCCCCATCCTCATATATATATATTTGCATATGTACATGTCTTTGTCTAGACCTCTATAAATGCCCTTTGCCTCCTAGATCTTTCCTCTATTTCCCTTGACTTTCCTCCTGTCCCACCTGGGTTACAGCTATACCTCTTCATTACCTTACCCTTGATCATTCCCTACCAGGCCTGCTACTCCCACCTCACCACCATTTTGGATCCCTTGTTGTTGCCTTATCCCTGGGTTTGTTAACACCACTTCCTTACCCCCCACCTCCCTCTATCCCATGTCCCCCCGGAACTGTCGGTCCCATTGTTTTTCCTCCAGATAGTTCATCCAGCCTATCTTATTTAGACAGAACTGTGGAGATAATAACATGCACAAAAATAAGACAGAGGAAAAACAAAGCAACGGTATACAACAAACCACCGACAAAGAACAAAACACAACACATCAAGAAAGAAAAGCTTGTAGTTAATTCAAGGATCGTTTGTTCAGCCATGGCATTTCCATCACCTCATATGTATATGAAAGCTGGGTGTGTTAGTCTGGGTAGACTAGAGAAACAAATTCATAGACACTCATATGCATATAAGAAAGAGCTTTATATACAAGAACAGTTGAATATTGAGAAAACATCCCAGTCCAGTCCAGATTATGTCGATAAATCCAATATTAGCTCATATGTCTGATACCAGTCTATAAAGCCCTGTTCAAATTCACGAAACACATGCAATGATGGTGAACGCAGGAAGATCACAGGCTAGTGGGTGGGAAGCCTTGTAGGTCCAGTGGCGGTGTAAGCATCTCAGTACTGGCAGGGGTCTCCACGTGGCTTCTCCACTTCTCAGGGCATGGGGTCTCTCAGCATAGTACCATGTGTCTTGTCAGTAGAGTATCTTTACGGGAGTGAGTGTTGTCAGTAGAGAGTCTCCCAAGGAGTGAGCTGAGAGAGAGACAGAGACTGTCTCCCACTTCCAAGGAGGCAATCCAGGAATTTGATAATTCTCAGAGAAGACCATGTTCACACAAAGGCCTCATTGGCTATGATCCAATTGATGACTAGACTCCACCCCTTCACATTTGGTTCTCTCAAGTCCCAAATTGACACCAGATTATGTAACTATCACACTGGGCAATGAATAAAACCAAAGAGTTGATTCCTTTGAATTATGATATTGGCAGGGATTATTGAATATACTAGAAGAACAGGGGGAAAAAATCTGTCTCGGGACTAGTACAGCCAGAATGCTCCTTAGGAGGAAGGATGGTGAGACTTCATCTTACATACTTTGAGTCTGTTATCAAAAGAGAGCAATCCCCAAAGAAGAGTGTCATCCTTGCGAAAGCAGAGGGATAGCAAAACCGAGGCCGACCTTCCGTGGGTTAGATTGACACAATGGCTGTAATAATTGACACAATGACACAGTAACAATTGTGAGGATGACACAGGACCAACCAATGCTTTGTTCTTTTGTACATTGGGTCACGATGAGTTGGAACTGACTCTATAGCACCTACCAACAACAACAACAGTAGCAAAGGTTTGTTCAGTTGTTTCAAAAGAAGGTAAGTTTGCATAATATTAAAAGACACATATAAATTGTCCATAAGTCAGACATTTATAATCTAGGGACTGCTTGCAATGGATTTGGGATATAACACCTGGGCATTGTGTTTGAGTGATAAAGAAGGTACTCACACATAATTCAGCATTTTTTTTCTCTGTTAGTGCAATTTAACTAGTTCAGCCACAATCCCAGAAAAGAGCTGATACTCTTTGCTCCCATAAAACTTTCTGAGACCTGTCCAAGGCTCTAGTATGCTTCATCCAAAGCTCCAAGGGGAATACAATAATGACTTTGGCAGTTCTTTATTTCCTCCAATTCATTGATGAGGGAGGTCCTGGGTTTTATGGCATAGTGGTTATGCTTTGTACTGCTAACCTCAAGGTCAGCAGTTCAAAGCCACCTGTGGGAGACAGACAGGGTTTTCTGTTACTGTAAAGATTTACACTCCTAGAAACCCACAGGAGCCGTTCTACCCTGTCCTATAGGGTCACTGTGAGTCCGCATCGACTCGATAGCTTTGAGCAGTGAGCAGCGATAAGAAAGCTGGGATTTGGTAAGGAGCACCCTGCCCACGTGAACCAGTCATAAGGAAGGAAGGAATTCAAAACTTGAAGTGAAGACTTCCAGACAGGATGGGCCCGGGGAGATTCCAAGAAAAAGAAGGCTATTGTGTTGGGCTGGATTGTCTAGAGATGCACATCCAGGGACACTCATATGTGTCTGAGAAAGAGTTTCATATCAAGAAGTAATTATATATCAAGAGAGCATCCCAGCCCTGAGTGTCTTAAGTCCATGGGTCTGACACTAGTTCTTAAGTCCCTCTTTAGATTCTCATAACCATGGGCTGAAGATGCAGAAAGGTGAATCAGGAAGATGTCAGGCTGGTAGGGTCAGAGGCATGTGGATCCGAGCCTCATGGGTACAAGGTCAGTGGAAACCTGACAGGGTGTTGACAGCTTTGGGATTGAGCAGGCCACCCCTGGAGGCCGGGCAAAGAGAGAGGACGGCTCCCAGTTTCTGCCCCATAAGAAGACCATATGTCCCAGGAGACTTCATCAGGCTGTGACCTAATTGACAGGTTACACTCCACCCCTACACTTTCACACAAATCCAAGTTGACATAAAATCTAATGACCACAGCTACTTTGTTTCCTTTTTTGCCACCACCTCTATGCCTGTCCCTCCTTGCCATGTTCCTTTTTAGAGGTTGTCTCTATCAACAGCCCTGTGTCTTCACCTTGCCGTCTCTGGGCTGATTTCAGGGTCCTGTCAAGAACCACTACACTGGTCCACCCTGGGCCTCTCACTTGATTTCTTCTCCCAAGTGGAACTCGGTTCTCTGCATGGATCTCATTGGTGCAAAGTCACGGGATGTAATTTCATACCTGCTGATCAATGGTAGACCAGAAAGGGATAGGGTTGGCCAGAGATGAATCTCTTTCCTTTAACAAGGTGACATTTCTGACTGTTAGCGTCTTAGGGTCACATTCACATCATACTGTCTACTCTAGTATGGAGTCTGTGGGGTTTGCAAACAGTTACCTCACTCAGCTGCTAATCACAAGGTTGGAGCTTCAAACCCAGCCAGAGGCACCCTGCAGGCCTGGGAATATACTTCTGAAAAATTAGCCATTGAAAACTCTATGGAGCAATGCTCTACTCTGATTAACCTGGATGCACCACGAGCCAGTCAACTGGACAATCCACTAGACAGGCTTACTGTCCTTCTCTCAAAAGAACATGTGCAGACGACCCCAAAAAACTAACAGAAAAGGAGACTTCAAAACATTCTGTCCCATGAAAAAGCACCCCCACCATTTTTAGACTGTCTACCATATGTCAGATTCCAAGTCTCATCCCACTCCATGTTATAGACTAAACAACGGAGGTTCAAAAGTCTGAGTGAGAGGAGGCAGTCCTTGGCATGGCTCAATCAGCCAGTTATTTACTTTTCCCTCCCTGCTGGCATCATTAAGCCTCAGAGAATCCCTCTACCCCACTCCTGTGAGGCCTAATGAACCCCAAAAAACAACTATCATCAAGTCGATTCCAACTCATAGCAACTCCATACAGGGTTTCCAAGGCTGGGCACATCTGCAGGAGTACAAAACTTCATCTTTCCCCCTCAGGGAAGCTGGGGGGTTAATAGTTCAATGCCTAACCCACAGCACCACCAGAGATCCTAAAATTTGTCTGAACAAGTGAATTAATCCCCAAATGTCTCACCACTTCCCTCATTCACCCACCCAACGCAATCAGGCAGAAAATCTACATAGTATTCTGTGTAGTAAGTCACATAGAGTTCGGGACATAAAAATAGTTGGAGGAGGGACTTTGGGGTCCCTCTCCGATGGTGCCAGGTGGGAGTACATATAGCAGAGATTTCCTTCTTACCTAACTAGTCCATGTGGCTATGAAAGAACCTCTGAGTCCCTCGCCTACCATGCAAAGTGGGACTGCACGGAAGAGCCATCATCTCTGCCCAGGCAGCCTTTGCAAGTCCAAGGAGAAACTGGCCCCAAATGGATCCATGTTTGCTCTCTAGTGCTCTCTGCTTCCTTCTGTACATGTACCTTCCATGTGCTGATGCTCTGAAGCACTTCCTATGATCAGGCTGTGATTGGACAGATGTGATGTTCATGGAGGAACCACTATCAGGGACTGGTGTCTCCTTCCTAATGGCCCTAGGACCATAGTGAGAATGTCTGAGTATACCACAGTTCATAAGCAGCTTTATGTTGATCTATATTTAGTGCAGAATGTTTTTTTTTGTTTTCCTCTAACGGGTTTTACTTTACACAGCTTTTTGCCTCTGCAGGTTTGCTGTGTAACCTGTTGTGGGAGTTACGCCATCACCATAAGGGACTCGCGGGAGCCGGCTTTCATGAGGACAGTGCATGACAGGGCAGCGTTTCATTCTGGTGTGTAGTAAGTCGCCAGGAGTCAGAGCTGATTGGACGGCAGCTAACCACAACATACGAGAGACGTCGATGAAAGCGTCAAACGCTGGTGATATTTAATGCACAGAAAGACCTGGTACTGTCCTTTGGAAATGCTCAGCCACGAAACACCAACAGGCTTGCCCTGAGTCATCACTACTCCCTAGGAACTGGTTTGGGTGTTTAGAACAATGACGAAACCAAAATTGAACCTCCCTGTTTTGGCCCCCCTAAGTTCCAGTACCACGTATACTCTCAAGTCTCAATTTATGGGCAAGGCCTCATGGGCTGAGTCCAGGCTGTAGACTTCAATGGGGAGTAGTACTGCCGAGAGCTTGCCTGCTCTTTCCCAAGGTATGCTACCAGAATGTTCCCTCTGACAGGCTCAGGCCCACCCAGCTGCCCCTGACGAGGCAGACCTCTTATCCATCGTCTCAATTGCACTTCCACTACCCACTTCCTTATGCCTCAACCTCCTTTCCCTCCGCACTGGTATCCAGCATAAATGGTTACGTTGTATTTCTTATTAATTTTCGGTCTTGTGTCCTAGAATGCCAACTCATTTTTCCCTACTGTGTATTGTGGGTTAAATAGGCTTTTGTGGCCTCGTAGGGGAACATTGTTCCTGATGAAAAATGCATTCTGTGTTGGAAACAAACAACATACACAAAGCAACTTTGGGAACACGGCCTCTTTGTAGCGCCGGCACTGCCTGGACAGCCTGGTGTATCAGCGTGGAAGCCTACAAGAGTTCTCTTTGCAAATCGGGGAGTCTGTATTCTGAAAGTCTTCATCTGGGGAGCAAATCAACTACTCTGGCCCACCATATTTAGAAAAACAGGCAGTTTGGTTTTTATTTTATTTATTTTGTAATCCTCTCTTCAGTTTGGAAGCTCTCTAGATGTCACGAATTATTAAACATTGGACAACTAACCCACCCAGCAGCACCTCAGAAGTCAGGCCTGACAAGAATGGTTTGTTCTAATAATGTGGCAATGAATGATACTCACCTTCCCAACACAATCACTAAAGACAAAATGGGTGCATAAGCAAATGTGGTGAAGAAAGCTGATGGTACCAGCTATTGCAAGATAGAGCATCTGGGGTCTTAAAGGCTTAAAGTTAAGCAAGTGACCCTCTAGCAGTGAAGCAATAAAGCCCACATGGAAGAAGCATGTCAGGCTGTGTGGTTACGAGATGTCGATGGGAGCAGGTAGCAGAAGTTCAAAAACAAACAATCAAATTGACATGAAGGAGCACAGAAAAAGTGGAGACTCAAAACTGTCCACCTGTAAGATGATGGGACAGTCCCTCACAGAAGGGACATATCCAGGGTGCAATATAGCACTGATGAAACATACCTTTTCTCTAGTAGTTTACTATTTCCTCCCCTTACTATTATTGTCTTAGTTTTACCTCATTAATCTTGTTAGACCGGGGTATGTTCATTTGTATAATAAATATTGTTTGACACATGAAATTCAAGACAGACCTTTCAGAAATAGTAAAATCTAAAAGGCCAGGCCTGGTGATCTGCTTCCATAAATATTACAGTCAAGGTCAACTTTAGGAGCACAGCTTCCTCTGTCACATGTGGAGTCACCGTGAGTCAGAATCCATTCAATGGCAATGGAGTTTAATTTAGGGGTTGGGGAAAAAGCAACTAGAAATAAAGTTATATGACTACCTACTTATCCCAACTACTAAGTGGACACCTCCCCCTCCCCCCAGAAGAATTTATTTCAAAGGACGGCATTGAATCTGCAGCTCCAGGAAAGGAACATATCTGATCGGAGCACACGGGAGCAGATGAAGGGGAAGGAGGAGAGAGTGGAGCACATCTTGGCCCACCAGGACTTGAGGACAATGTTCTCAATTAGAGCAACCAGTCCACAGAGAGGACCACATGGCCAGCTCCACTATGAGACATGATGCCACTCACTGACCCATAGCCCCACAGGGGACAACACCAGAGACACAGTGTGGGAATTGCTCCCGATCTAATCCCGCCACACTGAGACAAAACACAAAGAGGGTACAATAGAACAGCAAGGGAATGGAGCAGTAAGGTCCCCAGGGAATGCTGAAGGTGGACTTTGGGGCCAGGGTGTGGTGCCTCAACAGACAGGACTGGAAAACACTCCTAAAGGCCAATAAACAATCCTCGAACTAACTACAAGCTTTTCTTTCTTGTTGTGTTTTGTTTCATTTTTGTCATTGGTTTGTTGTTGTTGTTTTGTTGTATATTGTTGCTTGGTTTTACTCTGTCTTGTTTTTGTGCATGTTATTATCTCCGCAGGTCTGTCTAAATAAGATAGGCTGGATGAACTATCTGGAGGAGAAAGCAATGGATTGATAGTTCCATGGGGACATGGGAGAGGAGGAGGTGGGGGGAAAGGTAGTGGTGTTAACAAACCCAGGGACAAGGGAAAAACAAGTGACCCAAATCGGTGGTGAGGAGGGTGTGGGAGGCTTGGTAGGACAAGACCAAGGGTATTGTAACCAAGAGAAATTGCTGAAACCCGGGTGGGGACTGAGCACGGTAGTGGGATGGGAGGAGAGTCAAAGAAAATAGAGGAAAGAGCTGGGAGGCAAAGGGCATCTATAGAAGTCTAGATAAAGATATGTACACATGCAAATATATTTGTATATGAGAGTGGGTAAATAGATCTATGTGCATATATTTATAGATTTAGTATTAAGGTAGCAGACGGTCATTGGGGTACCACTCAAGTACTTTATCTCATCCAAGTTGTCAAGGGAACACCTAGAACAGCACCCAGCACATTGTAAGTGGTCTATAAATGGCTGGTGAGTGATTTGATTAACTAAATAAATTATCTTTGTCAAATAATGGCTTATTCACCTCCAACCACCTTCTCTTCACACGTCTGGGATGTTTCTGAAGATAACTAGGCAGTCATATCACATTATTTCTAGTTGCTTTTTCTCCAACCCCCAAATTAAACTCCATGCAGTGATGTACTTCATACGTTCATCCCTGCTTTTTCAGGGATGTGTAGTACTCCATTGTATGTATATACCACAGCTTTTTAATCCACTCATCAGTTGATAGAAATTTGGGTTGTTTCCAACTCCTTACAATTGTGTACTGTGCCGCAAAGAACATTGGAGCACAGATGTCTGGCCTTAGTTTGTTTCTTGCCTCTTCTGCGTATATGCCCAGTAGGGGGATTGCTGGCTTGTATGGTAACTCAATTTCTATCTGTTTTAGATATCGCCAGATCGATTTCCATATTGGTTGTACATACTTACAGGTCCACTGTGACACTGTGCCCTGTAACAATAACAGGCAGCTCACTCTCCCGCCCGGTCAGGAATGGGTGCCCTGTAACAGTAACAGGCAGCTCACCCCCTGCCCGTTCAGAAATGGAAAATTTTTAAATTGCAGCCTGAAACAGGTATAGCCCAGCCCAGGATGTTTACGCTCCAAGAAGCAGCCTAGCCTACCTACAGTATCGTTTGGCAGACCACTGGGGACAAACTGATCTTAAATGTAGAACTTACTTTGTTAGACTTAAAAACTGTTTTGTTTCACTTTTCTGAGAATGCTTTGCCAGTTTCACACAAGAACTTGCCTTCCCCCTCCCCTTGCTTGGCAAGACACCCCACAGGGATGTATAATAACTTCCCTTTGAAGCTGTTCGGGGCTCTCGCCTTACAGACTGAGCCTGCCTCAGTTGCGGGTGAGGGCCCAGATTTGAATCTGTCTGAATAAAGCTTTACTGTTTCCATCTCTGTTTCAGTGAGTGGTCTGGGTGAGGGTCTCGCTCGCTAACATCCACCAGCAGTGGATGAGAGTTCCTGTCTCCCCACATCCCCTCCAACACTTGTTGCTTTCTGATTTTTTGAATTGGGCTACCTTTGAGGGTGTTAAGTGGTACTTTATTGTTGTTTTAATTTGTATTTCTCTTATGGCTAAAGATCAGATACATTCCACCCCCCCTCCCCAGATGTTTCTTTCTAATGAATTGGTCATTACATTTCCAAGTTCTGAAATGGCCCACAGACCATAGGAAGACATTTCTTTAGGCTCCTGCTTGAAGCCAACAGCTCCATCAAACTGTTAGCCTTGATTCAGGGCCAACAGATACATTTTTTCATATGTTTGTTGGCCATTCAGAATTCGGCCCCTGTGAAACTTCTGCTCAGGTCCTTTGCCCACCTCCTCATTGGGCAATTAGTATTTTTCTTGTTGGAAGCTAGCAGAGTATTGTAGATTTTAGTAATAAGGTCTTTGTTTCATGTGTCATTGCTAAAAATGTTTTCCCAGTCAGTGGACTTTCTTATTACACTCTTGGTGAATTCGTCCTATGTACACAGGTGTTTTATCTTCAGTATATCCCATTTATCAATTTATGCCTCCTCTGTGTTTGTGTCCTTCCCTATTTCTGATAGCCTATGTATTCCCTGTGCCAAAGTTCTCAAGTTGGTCCCAATTCCCTCATTGATGGCCCTAATAGTTTGAGGGTTAACTTCAAGTTCTGTGATCCACCTTGAGTTTCTTCTTGTGCATGGAGTGAAATAAAGGTCTTGGTTAATTTTTCTGCAGGTAAATATCCATTTTTTCCAGCACCACTTGTTAAAGAGGGCATCTGCTCCCCATTGGATATTTTTGGGCCCTTATCAAAGATCAGTTGTCTGTATGCTGATGAATTTATTTCTGGATTTTCAGTTCTTTTCCATTCGTCTGAGTATCTGTCATTGTACTAATACCATGTGGTTTGAGAACTGTGGCTGTATAGTATGTGCTAAAGTCAGGTAAAGCAAACCTTCCCACTGTGTCCTTCTTGAGTTCTCTGCTAGTTCTGGGCTTCTTCCCTCTCCATATGAAGTTGGTAATCAGTTTTTCCATTTATTTAAAGAAAGATTAGGGTAATTGTATCATGATTGCATTAAACTTATATAGTGCCTTTGGCAGAACTAACATCTTGACCATATTGAGTCTTCCAATCCACGAGCATGGGATATTCTTCCATTTGTTGAAGTCGCTCTTGGTTTCTTGTAATAGTGTTCTGTAGTATTGCTCATATAGATCTTTTGTTCTTTTAGTCAGGTATATCCCTAGATATTTCAATTTGTATTTGGCTATTGTGAAGGGTACCACCTTTTTTATCTCCTCTTCTGTGGTCTTATCCGCTGTGTATAATAGTCCGATGAACTTCTGTTTGTTGATCTTGTATCCTGCCACTCTGCCAAACTCCTCTATTGCTTCCAGTACTCCCCTTGTGGAACGTTTGGGATTTTCCATATATAAAATTATATCATCTGCAAATAATGATAGTTTCACCTCTTCCTTCCCCAGATGAATATATTTGATGTCTTTTCTTTGCCTTATGCTGTTAGCGAAAACCTCCAGTATGATATTACATAAGAGTGGGGACAAGGGACATCCTTGTCTGATCCTCTTTTTCAGTGGGATTGTGTTAGTCTTTTCCCCATTGACTACCACATTGGCTGTTGGTTTTTCATATATATCTTGTATTGTCTTGAGGAATTTTCCTTCCATTCCTATCTTCTCAACTATCTTAAACAGGAATTGGTGTTGGATGTTGTCAAATGCTTTTTCTGCATCCATCGATATTATCACATGGTTCTTATAGTTTTCATGTTAATGTGATGAATAATACTAATGGTCTTTCGTATGTTGAACTATCCCTGCATCCCTGGTATGAATCCCACTTGGTCATGGTGAATTATTTGTTTTATATACTTTTGTATTCTGTTGGCTAGTATTTTGTTAAGGTTTTTGCATTGCTGTTCATTATGGATATTGGTCTGTAGTTCTCAATTCTTGTTGGATCCTTGCCTGGTTTTGGTATCAGAGTTATACTAGCTTCATAAAAGGAGTTCGGGAGTGTGCCATCTTTTTCTATGTTCTGGAAGAGTTTGTGTAGGATTGGTGCTAGTTCTGCCCTAAATGCTTGGTAGAATTCTCCAGTGAAGCCATCTGGTCCAGGGGATTTTTTTGTTGGTAATCCCTTGATAACCTTGTCTATTTCTTCCAATGCTATGGGTCTGTTGAGATTTTTGACGTCCATCGAGGATAATCTAGGGAGGGATTGTTTTTCCAAGAATTTGTCTATGTCGTCCAAATTTTTTAATTCATTGGAATACAATCCTTCGTAGTACTGTGTACTTATCCTTTTGATTTCATTAGGGTCTGTTGTAATATCCCCTCTTTCATCCCTTATTCTTGCTATTGAAATTTGTTCCCTCCTTTCATTCATTGGGTTTGCCAGCAGTCTGTTGATTCTGTTTATCCTTTCAAAGAACCAACTTTTAGCAGCATTAATTTTTTCCAGTTTCCTTATTTTCCCTCTCCTGAATCTCAGCCCTGACTTTTATAATTTCTTTTCTTTTTACTATTAGTAGGATTGTCCTGCTAACTCTGCTCTAGTTGTTGTAAATTTTGTGCCAGCATATCAGATATGAGTCTCTTTTCCTTTTTCAGGTGTACATGTATTGCTATGAAACTTCCTCTGATAACTGCCTTTGCTGTGTCCCATAAGTTTTGGTATGCCGTGTGCTCATTCTCATTGGTTTCTAGACATTTCCTAATTTCATCTCTGATCTGTGCCAGTACACACTCCTTTTGCAGTAGTTATTCATGTTCCAATTGATTGCCCTTGTTTTCTTCATCTTCCTACTGTTTATTTCCAGATTTATGGCACAGTGGGCAGAGAGAGAGGTCTGTATGATATCAAAGTGCTTAAATTTATGTAGATTCACCTTATGCCCCCAGCATGTGGTCTATCTTGGATTTTGTGCCATATGGGCTTGAGAAGAATGTGAATTGTTTTTGTATTTGGATGAAAAGCTCTATAAATATCTATCAGGTCAAATTGTCTAATTGTAGTGCTTAGATCTCTAGCCTCCTTGCTGAGTTTCTTTTCCTGTGATCTATCTTTCTCAGAGAGCATTGTATTGAAGTTGCCCACTATAATTGTTGAGGCTGTGATTTATTTTTTCATCTTTTGGAGTGTTTTGTTGACATATTCAGTGGGTCTCTCAATCAGGGAATTTATGTTTACAATGCTTAGCGGATTTTTGTCTACCATTCTCTTGAGTATCATTTAGTGTCCCTCCTTATTTCTTTTTATGGTTTGCACCTTCAGGTCAATTTTATCGGAGATTAGGATTGCAACCTATGCTCTTTTTTTGAATTGTTGTTTCTTGATATATCTTTCTCCAGCCTTTGAGTCTCTGCCTATTTTTGTCTGTAGCCTTGAGATGTGTCTCCTATAGGCAGCAGATTGGTGGGTTGTGTTTTCTAAGCCAGTCTTAGTCTTTTAATGCCTGAGTTCAGGCCAATGATATTCAGGGTTATTATCTCCATCTGCAGACTCTGTAATGTCACCTTATATCTTTTATGTTGGTTGTTGTCCTACTTTCATTTCTCAATAGTGTGTTGTATGTGTGTGTGTGTGTGTGTGTGTATGTGTATCATTCTTGAACTCTTTCCATCCTTCAGCCAATGCTATCTTAGGGTCTGTTTTCTCTTGGTTGCTCTCTGGATGAGGTTGCTATATGTGGTCATCTCTTATTTATGCGTGGTGAGTGTTGTTCTTCTGCCCATACTGGGTCGACAAGAATCTTTTGTAGGGCTGGGTTTCTTCTAACATATTCTTTTCCCTTGTCTGGGAAGACTCTTACTTCTCCATCCATCTTGATAGATAATTTGGCTGGGTAGAGTATTCTTGAGTTTGCATTGTTTTCCTTCAATTTTTGGAATATGTTACTCCGCTCTCTCCTCTTCTTCATATTTTCTGCTGATAGGTCTGAGCATATTCTTATTTGGGAACATTTTTATGTGATTGCTTGTTTTTCCCTAGCTGCTCTCATGATTTTCACCTTTTCCTCAAAGTTGAACAGTTTAACTTATGTGCTTTGGTGACTTCTTCTTGAGATTCAGTCTAGCTGGTGTTCTTTCAGTCTCCTGAATGGCTGCCTGGTTTTCATTCATTAAGCTGAGGAAGTTTTCCTCCAAGAATTCTCTCACTAATTATTGCAGATGACTTCTTTGTTGTGTCTTCCGCCGGTAAGCCAATAATTCTAATGTTGTTCCGCTTCATAGGATCAGACATAGCTCTTAAGTTTTCTTCAGCTTCTCTGATGATCTTATTAGGTTTTTGTTCACGTTTCTTAAAGTCTGCTTGACTGTCCTCCAAGTCACTGATGCGGTTCTCTGCTTCCTCCAGTCAATTCTCGAGGTCAGTGTTTCTCCTACTGGTTTTTGTTATCTCCTTCCTAAGCTCCAGTATTTCCTTTTGGTGTATGGCCTTTATCTCTTCTATCATTTCATCCTTTTTCTGTATTGTTTTTCTCATATCCTGTATGACTCCAAGTAGGCATTCTGAAAATTTTCTTTCTGTGGCAGCTCAATGTTTGCTTCTTCTATGTATGATGTTATGTTCAGAACAGCTTCTGCCATTGTTTTTTGTTTATCCTGTTTTTTCATTGAGGTCGTTGGGACTGATGGCTGTTTGTGTTGTGTTGGAGCCAAGTGCATTTTCCAGGGAGTCAAAGAGCACTGACTGTCTCTGGGAGACTTGTAGTAATTCTTCTTCGAACTGCCTGCTGCTAACTTCACTATGGAATTAACCTACCACTTTATCCTCCTATGGCTTCCCTCTCAGGGGAGTGCCCCAGAAGGCTGGTGGGTTGCCTGCTTTGGTGTTGCGGAGGTTGGGCAGAAGTTCCTACAGCAGCTTGGAATGTTGATGAGTGTTGACCCAGCTGCCTTAGGCCCCCAGACACACAGGCAGGAAGAAGTTGGACAGAGTGCTCCCTGGTGGAAGTCAGCAGGGCTTTCCCAGCCTCAGGCTAGATACACAGGTTGGAGCTCAACTAGCTGGCTGTGACGCAGGCATAAATACCCCAGGCTAAGGGGAATGGTTTGGAGGTCAGCAGTGGAGTTTCAGAGAGCAGGAAAGAGACAAAGAGGAGAAAAAAAATTTTAAAGTAAGCCAGCTGAGACTGTGCGGGGATATAGTGAAGAGAGGAAAACAAAGGGAACAGTGTAGCTGAGTCCCAATCCCAGTCCCTGGAACTGCAAGGGTTTATTTAGTACGTGCCCTGAGGCAGTGGCAGCAAGCTGTGACTGTGTCGATAACCCTGAGCAGCCTCCAAGACTGTGGGGAGATAGAGTAAAGAGATGGAAACAAAAGTAACAATGTTGCTGAACCCGGATCCCTGCCCGTGCAGCTGCAAGGGTCCTGTTCCTGCCCTGAGGCAGGCAGCAGCAAACTGTGGCTGTGTTGAGACCAAGCCCCCCTTTGGGCTCCAAATGGTCCAGACTCCGGCAGAGACAGTGGTGGGGCCAAGGTCAAGCCCCAGCTGGCCTTCACAGAGGTAAACCAAAAGCCCCCAGCCCCTCAAAACCCCATGGGTCTATGCCTACTTATCTTTATGATGCTCCTCCTGTGTTCCAGTAACTTTGAATTTCCCTCTACGCAACTCTCCTGGGCTGAATTCTGCGGAGTCCCTCTGGTATGTGTCACTCTGTCTCCATCTTCCCAGAAATCTTCCTACTTTTGGTATTTCTATAATGAATGTTTTTATTCTCTCAAGAGTAATAAATTGGGGGGGAGGGGGGAAAAGAGTAATAAAGTGAATCATTTTAAATTACAAACACTGAGTGTTTAACAAAAAAATTTCATGAAAATTTCCAAAAGCACAATTTGGTCTACTTCCATAGTTTGAAAGTTCTCTTTCAGCTTCTGGGCTTGATTAGATTGGTTGTCCAATGGCAGAGACACCTCCTGCCATTAAGCTTGCACATGCCTCCTGGACACTGACTTCTCTACCACGGTGCTGTACACTGTGAGGGGATCACATCAGCGAAGACACACCAGAACCAGAAGTACAAACCAAGCAGAGTCATCTCAAAGAAGTGGATGCCTCTGGAGACAACCCCCTAAAAGTGTGCCACCAGATGCAAACTCAAAGTTATTCTCTGAGATACACAAAACACATACACACACACACACACACACACATTTTTTTGTGGCTTAGTCCCCCCTCCCCCAACATGTCTTGTACTGAATTATGTTTCCAGAAAAAAATGTGTGTTGTGATTCCTAACCTTTTAGCCTAATGTTATAATCCACATTGGGAATGGGATCTGTCCATTTATGTTAATGATGCAGGATCAAGTACAGAAAATGTCTTGAGTCAATCTCTTTTAAGGTATAAAGAGACTGCGAAGAAAGCCGATGGTGCTCGGCTATCAAAAGATATAGCGTCTGGGGTTGAAGGCAAACAAGTGGCCCTCTAGTTCAGAAGCAACAAAGCCCACATGGAAGAAGCACACCAGCCTGTGTGATCACGAGGTGTTGAAGAGATCAGGTATCAGGTATCATCAGAACAAAAATCATATAATTGTGAATGAGGGTAGGAGTGCAGAGTGGAGACCCAAAGCCCATCTGTAGGACACTGGAAATCTACTTAAGGAAGGGTCTCGGGAGGAGACAGCCAGTCTGGGTGCAATGTAGCAAAGATGAAACATACAACTTTCCTTTAGTTTCTAAATGCTTCCTCCCCTCTATCATGATCCCAGTTCTACCTTAAAAATCTGGCTAGACCAGAGGATGTACACTGGTACAGATAGGAACTGGAGACACAGGGAATCCAGGGCAGATGATCCCTTCAGGACCAGTGGTTGTGAGTGGCAATACTGGGAGGGTAGAGGGAGGGTAGTTGGAAAGGGGCAACTGATTACAAGGATCTACATATAACCTCCTCCTTGAGGGATGGACAACAGAAGAGTGGGTGAAGGGAGACGTCCAACAGGGAAAGATATGACAAAATAATAATTTATAAATTATCAAGGGTTCCTGAGGGAGGGGGAAGCGGGGAGGGAGGGGAAATGAGGAGCTGATGCCAGGAGTTTGGTTGGAGAGCACATGTTTTGAGAATGATGAGGGCAATGAATGTACAAATGTACTTTACACGATTGATGTGTGTATGTATTGTGATACGTTGTATGAGCCCTAATAAAATGATTTTTTTTTAAGATATAAAGAGACTAAACCAGCAGAGCAGAGATGGAGGGAGAGAGATCTGGAGACGTGGAGATCGCCCAGGAGCAGAAACAGAGCAGAGACCAGGAAGAAGGCCTTTCGCTGGAGCAAGCATCCAGAACACCTACATACTTCTAGCATGCTAAACTGTGGGAAACTAAATTTTTGTTTTTTAAAGACACTCACTTGTGGTCCTTCTGTTAGAGTACTACTAGATAATCAGGAATTCTATACAGTCCACCCTGCACAACACCATCAAAATTAATGTTGAGTTTCCTTAAGAATTTTCCTTAATTGGTCATCTTCTAAAATTGTTCATGAACAACTTCCCTGTCTCCATTCTGTCTGTACCTACCTCTTCATGATTTGGGCGATCCCTTTCTCCCAAGTTATATGACCACAGATAAGTTATTTAAATTCAGAGGCTCACAACTATAAATGGAAACAACAGTTGTCTTGGGTCTTTCTCAGGAAGGATTCAATGGTATCTTGTGAATTAAGCTTCTAGAACACCGTAGACTGTTTGTTCTGTTCTCACTTATCTCTTGCTTTCCTTGGCCAAATCTCTGAAGGGTTTATAACTCTGCATAATGTGTGGCATGGCTTAAGGCCCAGTGGCCCTTAATTTGGGCCTCATTTGGGCACATACTATTTGTGTGAGACAAGTCTTTAATCCTTTATGATCTTTGGGATTACTGTGAATGCAAATAAGATAATGGAGGCCACATTACTTTATAGTCAAGGTCAAGTTCTCCAAATACTAGGAAACTGTATACCAGAAGTCCCTTGTATTAAAAAAAAAAAAAAAAGTCCACAAACAAGTAAATTCTGCTGTATAACTCAAGAATTTCCAAAGCATTTTCTGAGGGGCTGTTTCTAAATACTAAGGAGTGTCTGTGTAAATAGCCCATATCTTAGGAGGGGGAAAGAGTATTGGCCTGCTTCCCTCTCCCTTCTTATTGACATTATGCATGAACCTGCTGTTAACTGTTAATTGTTGTTGTTCACTGTTGATGGGTTCCTGTATGACCCTGTGCACACATGAAAGAAACACTGCCCAATCTTGGGCCATCCACATGACTGGTTTGGGTTGCAGATCCAGATGTAAAGCTCCACAGATTTTTGAGGAATAAATTCCAAGGTCTCCCTAATCTATCTTGGACTGGACACTCCATTGAAACTTAGTCAGTGTCATAGAAACACAGCACTGACAAATAGGTGGTGACTGCTCTTGAGATTCATTGGCCAGGACTGAAATGGGTGTCACAAACGGAAGGGGAATATTCTACCACTGATCCACCCCCTACATCTGGTAACTTGGATTTTATATACACATATGTATTTCTGGTAACTCTGGTGACATTTGACTCTTAGTGACAGAGACCAATGTTGTTGACAGAGTTGAACTTCCCCCTGGGGTTTCCAAGGATTGGTCCAATGAAAATAGTGGTTTCCAAGAGGATCTGTTGAGTCAATTCAACTGACGTCAGAGAAGCCAGCTCAGAAGGTTATGGCACAACGGTGAGGGGGTGTAGGGACCCTGGTGGTGTTGCAGCAACAGCAACCTAGCCAAGAGGAATTACAGAGCAGCAAATGAAGGATGCTCATGATGGTGGGGCAGGAGGAAGGTCAAAGGAAACAGAGGAAAGATTTAGGCAGCAAAACCGTTGAGAGGTAGAAACATAGTTGTCTACATATGTAAATATAGTCATTCATAAAAATAGAGGCATGGGCCTATGCACATATATTTATAAGGCAATACATTCAGGAAGTGGATGGACTTGAGCCTCTCTCTACTCAAGCCCTCCCTCAATGGAAGAACACTTTGTTCTATTAACTTGGCATTCTGTGATACCCTCCTGACAAGGGATCCCTGAAGACAAAAATGGGTAGATAAGCAAATGTTCACTCCTTGAACTAACTACAGGCTTTTCTTTTTTGTTGTTGTGGAGTTTGTTGTTGTTATCGGCTTTTTGTTGCTGTTGTTTTGTTTTCTGTTGCTGCTTTGTTTTGCTCTGTCTTGTTTTTGTGCATGTTATTATCTCCGCAGGTCTGTCTAAATAAGATAGGCTGGATGAACAATCTGGAGGAGAAAACAAAGGGACCAACAGTTCTGGGGGAACTTAGAAGAGGGGTAGGTGGAGGAAAAGGAAGTGGTGTTAACAAACCCAGGGACAAGGAAACAAGTGATCCAAATAGGTGGTGAGGAGGGTGTAGGATCTGGTAGGGCATGTAACCAAGAGGAATTACTGAAACCCAAATGAAGGCTGAGTATGATAGTGGGATAAGAGGAAATTAATAGGAAATAGGGGCAAGATCTAGGAGGCAAAGGGCATTTATAGAGGTCTAAATAAAGGTATGCACATATGTAAATATATTTATATATGAGGACATCAAACTATGTGCATATATTTATAGGTTTAGTATTAAGGTAGCAGAAGGACATTGGGCCTCCACTCAAGTACTTCCTCAATGTGAGAATACTTTGTTCTATTACACTGGCACTCCATGATGCTCACCTTCCCAACACGATCCCTGAAGACAAAGTGGGTGCATATGCTCAGCTATCAAAGGATATAGTGTCTGGGGTCTTTAACGCTTGAAGGTAAACAAGTAGCCACCTAGCTGAGAAGCAACAAAGCCCACATGAAAGAAGCACACCAGCCTGTGTGATCATGAGATGTAGAAGGGATCAGGTATCAGGCTTCAAAGAACAAAATATCAAATCATTATTGTGTTAGACATGGTTCAACCAGATTGCTAATAATTTTATATATATTTATACAGATAGATAAGATAAGTAACATAAGAAATACACAGTTAATTAAATTGTAAGGCAGTACAAATGGTTCAGTGCAACTCACTCCCGTGAGACAGTTGTGAGACACTGGCAGTCCTTCAAGTCTTGAGGGCCACCAGGTAGTCCTCTGAAGAGCAATTCAGGCTGTCTGGGCACAGGCAGCAAACAGCAAGGCAGGTCACCAACAGTCAGCCAGATGACAGGGTCTGACAGTCCCCAGCTCAAGAGATGTAAATTCCAAAGGTGTAGCGAAGCAGGTCTTGAAGGAACCTCAAATTACAGCTACACAGTCCACAGGTTAGGTGCCCCACAGGTAGTGTGGCTTGCAAATTGAGGCACAAAACAAGCAAGGCAGCTGCACACACTAGTCCGATGGTCAAAGAGCGAGATGCAAGAAAGGCGAGGCTTGCTGAGCCATTTATCTCTCTGCCCTTCAATTAATCCCACATGTGTTTATCGGCCAGGTTGGCACAATAAATTACCTCATAAGGAGAAGTGCAGATTGGGGACCCAAAGCCCATCTGTATGCAACTGGAAATCCCCTTACAGAAGGGTCGAGGGGAGGAGACAAGCCAATCAGAGTGCAGTATAACAATGATAAAACATACACCTTTCCTCTAGTTTCTAAATGCTTCCTCCCACCCCACACTATCATGATCCCAATTCTACCTTACAAATCTGGCTAGACCAGAGGATGTACACTGGTACAGATAGGAACAGGAAACACAGGGAATCCAGGACAGATTATCCCTTCAGGACCAGTATTGAGAGTGGCGATAATGGGAGGATGGAGGGAAGGTAGGGTGCAAAGGGGAAACTGATTATAAGGATCTACATATAACCTCCTCCCTTAGGGATGAAAAACTGAAAAGTGGGTGAAGGGAGATATCAGACAGTGTAAGATATGACAAAATAATAGTAATTTATAAATTTTCAAGGGTTCATGAAGGAGGGAAGAGCGGGGAGGGAGGGGGTGAATTAGGAGCTGATACCAAGGGCTCAAGTAGAAAGCAAATGTTTTGAGAATGATGATGGCAAAAAATGCACAAATGTGCTTGACATGACTAATGTATGCATGCATTGTGGTAAGAGTTGTATAAGCCCCCAATAAAATGATTAAATTAAAAAGAAAATAAAAAGATATAGCGTTTGCGGTCTTAAAGGCTTGAAGTTTAACAAGTGGCCATCTAGCAGAGAAGCAACAAGCCCATAGGGAAGAAACACACCAGCCTGTGTAACCATGAGGTGTCGATGGGACCAGGAAACAGGCATCAGAAGACCCAAAACAAATAATCATATTGTTGAGAACGAGGAAGGTTGGAGTAGAGATGAAAACCCATCTTTAGACAATTGGACATTCTCTCACAGAAGGATCACAAGGAATGAATGAGTCAGCAAGGGTACACTACAGCACCAACAAATACACAATATTCCTCTGGTTCCTTGAGGCTTCCTTAGCCCCCAATATCATGACCGCAGTTCTATCTTACAAATCCTACTGGAGCATGTACACTGGTACAGATAAGAACTCTCAACACATGCTATCCAGGACAGATAAACCCACCAGGAACATTAATGGGGAACAAATCACAATGATTGACATATTAACAACCCCCCATATACAACCAACAGGGAAGAACAAAAGAAACGTGGGTGAAGGGACCCAGTGGTCGATATAAGATATGAGAATAATAATAATTTATAATTTATCAAAGACTCACGAGTGTGGAAGGGTGGGAAAAGAGAGGAGCTAATACCAAGGGCTCAAGTAGATTGAAAACATTTAGAAAATGATGATGGTGCTCATCAGGGGGCAGTATAGCGCCGATGAAACGTACATTTCTCTAGTTCTTTAATGCTTCCCCTCAACAATCATGACCCCTGTTCTACCTTACAAATCTGACTAGACCAGAACATGTATGGTGCGACAGATAAGAGCTCACAACACAGGGAACCCAGGACAGATAAACCCCTTAGGACCAATAATGAGAACAGAGATACCAGGAGGGGAAGGAGATGGTGTGGGAGAAAAGGGGAATCAATCACAAGGATCAACATATAACCCCCTCTCGGGGCAACGAACAACAGAAAAATGGGTGAAAGGAGACAGTGACCAATGTAAGATATGAAAATAATAATTTCTAATTTATCAAGGGTTCGTGAGGGAGGGAGGGTTGGGGACAGATGGGACAAAATGAGGAGCTGATATCAAGGACTCAAGTAGAAAGAAACGCTTTGAAAATGATGATGGCAACAAATGTACAAATGTGCTTGATACAATGGATAAATGTATGGATTGTGATTAGAGGTGTAAGTGCTCCCAATAAAGTATTTGATTAAAAAGAAAAGAAAATGATGATGGCAACATATGTACAAATATGCTTGTTAGATTGATGTATGGGTTGTTATAAGAGCTGTAAGAGTCCCCTATAAAATGATTTTTTTAAGGGAGAAGCTTATGACAATTGCTTTGAGGACCCCAAAGGGCTAGTCTTTGTTTTAATAGTTTTATTGACATAGTTTACATACCATACAATTCTATGGTTTGATTGTGTTAAAAACAGTTGTGCAATCACTACCACAATCAGTTGTAGAACATTTTCTTCACTTTTGTATTCCTTATTAGTCGTTCCCCCTTTCCCCCCAATCTCTCCTGCCATAACCCTAAGAAACTATTCATCTAATTACTGTTGCTGGAAACTTACTTACCTGTAAGTTTCTACTTCCACAAAATGTTAGTCTCAGAAACCCACAAGGGAAGTTCTACTTTATCCTACAGGATGGCTATGATTCATATCTATTCAATGGCAATGAGTTTGGTTTGAGTTTGGGATTTCATATAAAGAAAACCATATGAAACACCTCCGACAATAGTAACAAACTAAAACACAGAAAAATCCCAATCCAAAAGAAAGCAGAAGACAATAAAAGGTAGAACAAATTAAGAATAGATCAAATTAAAAACAAATGATATGATGCTAAAGTTTTACTTAACTATATCTGCATTAATTCACTTTCAGATACACTCTGTCTGAAGATAAGACTTTTCACATTCTTAGTCAAGGGTCCAAGGGAATTCAGGGGAGTCTTAATCTTTATTAGGTCTCTGCAGATAGGTTTTGGGCTTTGGCTGTCTTCCACACCCTTCTGTAACCTGATGCTCATCATTTCAGCTGTAACACATTTCCCTCCTCTGATCTTGGATTTTATTATTTACAGTCATTGGATCACACCAGCTGATGAGCTTCTTCTGTGTCGGCTTGGCTGACACTTCAGTTAGATGGCCGCTTGTTTTAAAATAAGTTTTTGAGATTCTTTCTGATAGAGGGCACAATCCCCTTTCTTTACCACATTGTGTTATAACATCCATATCTTCAATGATCCCTTAATGATGGTAAGTATTGAGTAGGGCCACATCATAAGAACTGATTCTTTTTGGTGTGAGCTCAAAATCCATTCATCTGTCTCGGGGTATATCTATCCCTGTTCTACCTTAGTGGCGGCATCATCACTTTTGAGAGATAATATAAGCAGCTTCCTTGGTACCCCAAAGGGCCAAACTTGCTAGATTTTTCTCATGCGGACTTATTATGAAGAAGTTTGGGGTTTTTTTAAATCATGTTATTGGGGGCTCATACAATTCTTATCACAATCCATATATATGCATCCATTGTGTCAAGCACATTTGTACATTTGTGGCCATCATCGTTCTCAAAACATTTGCCTTCTACTTGAGCCCTTAATATCAGTTGTTCATTTCCCCCTCCCTCCCAACTCCCCCCTACCTCATGAACCCTTTATAATGCATAAATTATTATTATTTTGTCATATGTTACACTGTCCGATGTCTTCCCCCACCCTCTTCTCTGCTGTCCATTCCCCAGGGAGAAGGCTATACGTAGATTCTTATAATCAGTTCCCCCTTTCTACCTCACATTCCCTCCACCCTCCAGGCATCGCCACTCTGACCACTGGTCCTGAAGGAGTCATCTGTCCTTGATTCCCTGTGTTTCCAGTTGCTGTCTGTACCAATGTACAACCTCTGGTCTAGCCAGATTTGTAAGGTAAAATTGGGATCATGATAGTGGGGGGGGGGAAGTATTTAAGAACTAAAGGAAAGTTATATGTTTCATCGTTGCTACCCTGCACCCTGACTGGCCCATCTCCTCCCACAACCCTTCAGTAAGAGGGTGTCTGGTTGGCCAACAATGGGCTTTGAGTCTCCACTCTGCACTCACCCACATTTACAATGATATGATTTTTTTTGTTCCTTGATGCTTGATACCTGATCCCTTTGACAGTTTGTGGTCACACAGGCTGGTGTGTTTCTTCCATGTGGGCTTTGTTGCTCCTGAACTAGATGACCACTTGTTTATCTTTGAGCCTCCAAGACCCCAGACACTATATCTTTTAATAGGCGGGCACCATCAGCTTTCTTCACCACATTTGCTTATGCACACGTTTGTCTTCATCAATCGTATCAGGAAAGTGAGCACCCACTGATATGATTTTTAATTCTCTGATGTCAGATAACTGGTCCCTGCTACACCTCGTGGTCAGACAGGCTGGTGTGCTTCTTCCATGTGGGCTTTGATACTTCTCAGCTAGATGGCTGCTTGTTTATTTTCAAGCCTTTAAGACCCCAGATACTATATCTTTTGATAGCAGGGCACCATCAACTTTCTTCACCACATTTGCTTATGCACCCACTTTGTCTTCAGCAATCATGTCTGGAAAGTGTGCATCCTGGAATGCCAATTTAATAGAACAATGTGTTCTTGCATTGAGTAAGTGTTTGAGTGGAGGCTCAATGTCCATCTGCTGCCTTAATACTAAACCTATAAATACATGCACATAGATCTGTTTCCCCAGAATCTTACATAAATATATTTACATATGTACATTGCAGTCTTTAGACCTCTGTAAATACCCTTTGTCACCTAGTTCTTTCCTCTATTTCCTTTTGCTTTCCTCTTGTCCACTATCATGCTCAGTCTTCATTGGGGTTTCACTAATTTCTCTTGGCTACCTTGCCCTTGCTGAATCCATACCAGGCCTCTCACACCCTCCTTGTCACTAATTTTGGATCACTTGTTGCTCCCTTGTCCCTGGGTTGGTCAACACCACCTCCTTACTCTCTCCTCCCCCTCTCCTGTGTCCTCCCAGAACCATTGGTCCCATTGTTTTCTCCTCCAGACTATTCATCCAGTCTATCTTATCTAGATAGATCTGTAGAGATAATAATATGCACCAAAAATCAAGCCATAGCAAGATAGGCGATGAGTGAAAACACAGCAATGACAATAAAAAAGGAAACCAATTACCCATAGAAGAATAAATTAATTAAAAGAAAAAAATTTTTAAAGAAAGAAAACCTGTAAATAGTTCAAGGTCTGATTTTTTATCTCTAGGCATGTCCTTCAGTCAGGTCCAATGGGGTACCATGCTTTGGCCCCAGTGTCTGTCCTTTGTACTCCCTCAGGGGCTCCCTTCTCTGCTCCCACGGTTGCTCTGCCGCACACTTTTAGTGGTTTGCCTCAGTGTCACAGGGTCAGTCTGGGCCAGTTCCAACACTGAGTCTCCAGTGTTGTCCCCCTTAGGACCCTGGGCCATCAAGGAATGGTGTGTCTCGTAGTGGGATCAGCCATATTGTCCGCTCTGTCCATTGGCTGTTCAGAGCAGGGATATTGTCCTCCAGGCCTGATGGGCCAGGATGTGCTCCACTCTCTCTTCCTCCCTATGAAGAAGTTTTAGAGAAAGCTGGAAACGATTGATAAGGAAAGTTGTGCCAAAGAATTTCCTTCCACCATAACAATAAATCTGCTCAATCTGTGAAGGTAGCAAACAAGGGTTGTCCTCCAGGAATTTTGTTGGGAAACCTTAACCCATCCACCATCCAGCCTTACTTTTACCCTTCAGACTTCTTTGTGTTGCCCAAATTCAAACATGCAAAGGGAACACCATGTGAGTCTCCCAGGGGTGGCAAAACCGATGCTTTAATGTGGCCTGAATCAAGGTAGGGTAAGAGCTATGGAAACCTCGGGAATGTACGGATTTGATGGGGGATATGTTCCGAAACAACAGTTTCAAGATTTGCTGCTTTTGTTTCGTAAAAGGCCTCTATCTCTTATAGCAGTACTTTTTGACTTGTGTCTTCAGCCTAGGTACATCTGAGTAGGGCTCTTTCAGTTTGCCTAAAAGATATCTCAAAAGGTTGGACACAGCATCTTTTCCTAGGAACTGATCGATGAGCTCAGCAAGGAGGATCAATAGGACCTGCAAGGACAGTCCACATTCCAAACGACTACAAAGCAGATCCCCAGCAGAGTGGAGGCCTGATAAAGGTGTCTTCGTGCCAAGCCCCTCTGGGTGTGAGCAGCCGCAAAGTCTAGGTGATCATCTCATGCCAGGCACCACAGCAACATCGCATCAACTCGTCCTTGTTGGTGAATGACTTAACAAAGCCAGACGAAAATTCTTCTGTCTGGTTATTGAATTCAAAATCAGAACGTCCCGTTTGGAGAACACAGAGACATTTTCCTATCCATCTGCAGCGTGGCTTTCCAACGTTCATGGAAAACTCCATTACCACTTTGTGTCTTTTTTTTTTTTCACGATTCTTCTTGAAGCCCCCTCATAGGTGAGGTCTGCATCCTAAAAGTGAAATGATTCCTCTTGGCTCATTCTAGCACTCCTTACTCTCCTGCAGAAGAGGGATAGAGTCATGAGCTGGGCATCCGGGGAGACACAGACAACTCTATCCCAAGACAGGGCACATGTATCTTAATAAGCCTGGTCAATTAGGAGAGACCCGTCCCTGGAGAAAGCCGCCATGCTCCATAAAGCAGAGGGGCAGCAAAAAACGAGGAAGACCTCCAACCAGATGAAATGACACAGTGGCTGCTCAAACATAGCGAGGACTGTGAGGCTGGTGCGGGCAGGTGAGTGTTTCGTTCGTCCGTGCTGTTGTCTATGAGTCGGAACCGACTATACGGCTCCTGACAACATTGGCGTAAGGTGTCGGGCATCCTGAGGAAGCTTAGACTACTGCTGGTGACTCGTGGCACAAAAAAGAGGCACTTCCCCAAGGAGTGGGAATCAGGTTGACCTCGGGAAGCTCAGCTAGGGAAAAAGGCATGCCCAGTGAATCCAAGGAATCCAACGGAAGGAACCAAGGCAGCAGGAGTGGATTGCCCAGTTAAGCACAGGCTTGCTTATGCTGCCTTACTAATCAGTGCTGCCCAGTTTCACGTGTTTCACTGCATCGTTTGATGAACCAGACAGGGGGATCCAGTCTGCATCTCCCCTTTCCCATATCCCAGATGGTCTCAATGAACTTTACTAGTTAGGCTTCGGTGGTGTGAACAGGTTGCAAGAACAGAAATCAAGCAGCCCGGGGTGGGGGTGGCTCTCGAGGTATTTTAGCGTCATGGAAACGATGATGCTCTCTGTTCTTAATTCACTTCCCCAGGTCGGGTTTTTCTGCTCTCTCTCTCTCTCCTGCACTTCCTGTTGCTGGAATCAGGTCAGCCTGGATCTGTGAGTCCTCTTCCCAACCCGACCTGCAGTCAGTGGCTATTTCCAGCAGAAAGAATGGCTCCGTATCCTCCTTTGCTCCCAGACCTTTATTTGATGCCCTTGATGTTCCTTTGTTGCTCTCCTCTGGGCTCCACAGGCAGCAAGCAGCAACTGTTAAATGTCTCCCTTTCATCCCCTTCCTCCCGGCTCCTCCCCCACACGCTCTCCTCGCTTGGCCTCTCTGGGCCCTCCCCCTGGTTCTGCAGTAGTCACTAACACAATTAGCCACTTGATGACTTAATCAGTGATTCAGAACGGAAGGACCTCTGTTCCCCCGAAATGCCCATGCCTCTCCTCCCAGAGTGGACATAAAGGCCCCCCCATCCCCATGCAACACACGGGGCTGCTGCGTGTTGTCCTCAGAGTTGCCCTCACTTCTTCCACAGTCCACGTGTGGCTCAGGCTCTTCCTGCTCTATTTAGCTTTTCTCCAGGAAAGATGAGCTTAGAGAGTGTGGAGCCCAGACTCCTTCACAGATTTACAGCCTTGGAAACTACAGGACAGTTCTACTCGGTCCTACATGAAGGCCTGGAGAAGCATAATTGGCCAGTTTGCTCAGCTAATTCTTGGTGTAATCAAAGTCGATACGGGGAAACGCAATCAAATTGGTGGGCGAGTGCAAAGGGGCCATGGCAATTATGTAAGAGTCCCTTGGTGCAAGCAGTCCCTGTCCTGTGTGAGAGATGCGTGGAGAGCATGCAAGCCAGAACCCAGACACCAGCCATCACACTCTGGAGACAGCTACACACACACACACACACACACACGTGCGCGCCACACCAAGCCAACTGCGATTGAGCCATTTCCAATTCATGGCGGCCCCACATGTGTCGGAGTAGACCTGTGAGCCACGGCGTTGGCTGAAGCTGGGGATGTAGGTCACCAGGCCTTTCCTTCAAGGCAGTTCAGAATAGACTCAACCCCCCCAACCTTTCTTTCCACGGGGAGGCCCTTAGCATTTTACACCATCCAAGGTCCCCCGAGAGGCCCAAACAAAAACCCAAAGAATAATCCATTCTGACTCACAGCCACTCTGTAGGACCTAGTAGAACTGTCCTGTAGTTTCCAAGGCTGTAAATCTTAATGGGAGCAGGCTGCCACACTTTCCTCCCTTGTGCAGAGAGGCTGATGAGGCAAATCGCACGGTTTTTGGGAGCCACCACACCACCAAGGGCTCCTATAGAGAGGTCCCTGAGACTTCCTATGCTGAGGCTTCTGCCGCCCCAAGAAGATGGAGACCTGGGAGCTTGCTTTGCGCCCTCCGACCCCTCGCTGGGCTCAGGATGGAGTGCCAGTAAGAGCCAGTGCACACTGGCTAGTCTCTTGGTGGTTCACATAGCATGCATGGTGGTGCGCCGACACACCTGCTTCCCCTGAATATAGGAAGGCACATTCTCTGCCTGCAAAAAGCATCTTTATTGCACCAGTTAATAGGAGTCTTGTGAGTAAACATCAGCCTTCTCTAAGGAAAGACATGGGTGGTGAAAAGAATTAAATCAACTCAGTATTTTGACTGTTCGCTCTAGTGAAAGAGAGACTTCTTTCCCCCCAAGTAAACAGAGCGAGGACACATCTTTAGAGGCGGGGAAGTTAAGCTAGAGCTGTTTAGGAGAGTCATGGAGCAAGCCCTAGGCTCAGGGCCAGTTTGTTATGCTTTGTAGGGAGTGGGGGGCTGGGGGGGGGCGCTTGCCTCTGGGGTGGCGTTCTGTACGGAGCTGGGATTTTCCAGAGTTAGGATCTGAGCTGAGCCCTGCTGCTGCTATTGCTGCTGCTGCTGCTCGTTGTTTGTGATGAAGAGCTTTATTGATTTTCTAGCCCATGACCACATGGGCTGGGGACAGAATACGACAGGGAAGCCAAGTGGAAAGAGGGTTTCTGAAATGAGCGCTCGATGAAGAACATGATGGGAAAGAATGGGACAGAAGCGGATTTGGGGCCAGGAGATGTGGGAAATTAAAGCAACTCATAAATGCCTTTAGACTTGAGCTGAAACAAAGCTCTTTGGCAAAACACAGGAAGTGCATCCCATCTGGGAGAAAGACTCACCATTGTTTATATAAAACAGTAAAATCCTGTCAGCAAAAGCATCGCTGACAAGGCATGCCCTGCCCCCGCCCCCCTCCCCTTCTTTACAAGGCCTTGTGTTGAGTTCTGGGGCTATAAATAAGAATCAGTCCATCTAGAGACTGAAAATATAACACAATAAGTTGTAAAAAATAAAAAAAGTGCAAGTGTGCCTGAAAGAAGTCATAAAAACATGTTGCCTAAACTCTGGGCCCAGAGCCAGCAGGCATATAGGGTGGTAGAGGGAAGATGGGGCTGCACCCCAACTAGTTCTGGCTTCCGGTACAAAGCCCCATTCCCCAGGAAGACCCTGCTCACCACTCCACCCACTGGCAGGTCCAGAGTGGGTCAACTGTGTGCCCCTTTCCAGGCCTGCCCAAGGTCAAAGGGAGCACCAAACTGCTTGAGTGTGCAGTGCAGGCTGAGAAAACCTCCCAGCACCAAGGAGCATTTTGAATATTTTCCTAAACCTGAAAATAGAAGCAAGGTGCTTTGTGACGTGAGTCTCTCTCTTCTTCTCACATACATATATAATTGCTTGTGTGTGCATATGCACACACACATAGACACACAAAACCACCTGCCTTGAACTTGCTTCTCTCTGGTTCTAACTCTTCCCACATTGGCTGCCTTTGAATAAAGGAAGTCATTCTTTTTGCCGCTGCATATAATTTTCAACATCCTTGTTACCTCTGAAAATACTGCAAGCTGGGGAAGCTTTTTATACATGCATGTAAAGGAGGAAATAGTGTGTTTGAAGAAAAACTACCTCAAAAACAAAATTCATGACCATTGAGTCAGTTCTGGTTCATCGCAGCCCTACTGGGTAAGGTAGAAGTGCCCCTGTGGGATTCTGACACCGTAACTATTTACAAAAGGACAGAGCTTCATCTTTCTCCTGCAGAGTGGCCGATGGTTTCGAACTGCTCACCTGGTGGTTAGCCCAACATAAAGCCCAGTACACCACCAAGCCAATATTACCGGAAAATGAATGACCAAGATTAGTAAGTGATTCAAACACAGACATAAAATCTTCTTTCGGTATTAGAATATGATGTAACCAGAACAACAACAAAAACTCGCTGCCATCAGCTTGATTTCAACCCTTTAGGACAGGGTACAACTGCCCCGCCCCTGTGGGTTCCTAAGAACACAAGCAGAAGAGGCTCTTTAATCTTCAGTGCAGGAAAACCTTCTCTGCATATCCGGAGACCCAGTTACCTATACTGGAGAACTCTAAAGAAGACTTTAGTAAGACTTGGGAGAGGTCTAGACTGAGTTGCAGTACCTCAGAGTAGTCAGCCCTAAGCCTAACGACTTCAGAGTGGTCTAGCCTTGACCGAGGTCTTCAGAATTGCAAGGTCAATGAATTATTTCATTATTTAATTCACTTTCTAACCAACGTCTCTGTAATTCCCGCCAAACTACATTTTCCTTGTAGGTGAGGAGAAACACGGACAGGATTCACCTTCAAGTAATTAACAGGATCCGTTGGATTGTCATCCGGCTGGGTATAAAATGAGCCTTCTGAGAAGTAGGAGAGGGAATCTTACTACCAGTAAGAGGCAGGAGTGGAGTACATCCTCTGGACCCTGAGCTTTCTGTGCAGTGAATCTCCTGGATCCAGAAGCCAGATTTGACCTCAGAGGAGTGGCAGAGGGCCAACAGCAACCACAGAACCAGCGCATAAGGCAGAGCAGAGCAAGTAAAGCTGTGCGCTTTGGGGCAGAACTCTGGCTTGCGGAGTGAGGTACCTCTGCATACTTAATTGGGAGCGCTGAGTTTGCTGACTGATACAGTTCCAGTTTATTGTGCCAATCTGCCCGATAAACACATGTAGGGTTAATTGAAGGGTAGAGAGATAAATGGCTCCATGAGCCTCCCCTTTCTAGTTCTTGGGTCTCTTGCTTTCTGATGGCCACACCAGGGTGCAGCTGCCTTAGCCAGGTCCCTGCTTCAGCTGGCAAGGCTCACTTCCTGCAAGACATCCCTGAGGAGATGCCGCAAGGACCTGGGTGCTGGAGCAGCCGTGTGGAGACCCCTGCCAGGGCTGAGATGCGTGCATGTTCATTGATTCAGCTTTCCTCCTGCAGTCAGCATCATTGCGTATGTTTTGTGAGATGCAGGAGGACTTTGTGGATTGGTGTTGGACATATGGGTTAATGTTGGACTTGTGGGGTTAGGATGTTTTCTTAATGTGCACTTACCCTTTATATAAAACTCTCTCTTATACATGAGTTTATGTGGATGTGTTTCTTTAAAGTACCCAGACTACCACACTGACCCACCGAGTAGAAACTGAGTACCTTTGGGCTGAGGCTTACAGCAGAGTGTCATGCCCTCTGGGTATTTATTAGCAGCCCTGAAAGAACTCTGGAACATGTCCTGACTGAACAACTGTATCCTGAGCATATCTTACCTGAATTATAAATCATTAATAGACGGTTTATTCTGTCTGTGAATTCTGTGAAGCCACTGAGATGCTTGAATGAACCTAGCGATGAAAGCACAGTGTTCTGTGAGACCGAGCACAGGAGTTCTAGTTTTAAGCCAGTCTAAACTAGAACTAGTCTAAGCTAGCTCTAATCTAAGCTGGTGTTTTAGTCTCGTGTAGCGGAGGGTGGGCTAACCTGAGCCGGTAGAACATCAGAGATAAAACCTCAGAAGGGAGCTTACAGTTTTGTAGTCTAAACTTATTTCCCGGCGGAGGAATCCACCCAGGCATGTGAGGCCCCTTGGTCCCTCTGCTGTAGAAACTGCACCAAGACTGAAGTGTTCTACTTACTGGTTCAGCCCTTCCCTGTCTTCCCAAGACCCGATAGAGCCGCGCGGGACTGCTCGGTTAGGGCTTCTACGGCTGTAAATGTTTAAGGAAGGAAACTGTCTCATCGTCCTCTATAGAGCAGCCAGGGGGTCCAGTTAGCAGCTCGAACTCACGGTACCACCAGTCAAAACGGCATCAAATTCCTGGCGGTCAGTAAGGGCGAAAGTCCCAGCCCTTGCTCTTCCCCACCCCCTACCCCCAGGGAAAGCTGAATTTCAAAACAAAAACACGAGGGCCTACAACCCGCCCTCTAGGCACAGAGCTAAAAGTGAGGTGTGGCCTCTCTGGCGTCTTAGAAGTACTTTAAAATCACCAAAGTCTCCTTCATTGTTCAGAAACGAAATGAAAACAACTTTCTTTAAGCCTCGCGGCTCTTCCGCGCGCCCCCTCCCACCGTGCCGCGGCAGTGACCCGGCAAGGCACCCGGCGTTCCACAGCACAGTGGCACATTTGCAGCCATTTAACCATCTATTTACGGCCGCCCTTCGCCGCCACCTGTAAGAGGCAGCGCCATGATGACACTAAGAACCTGACACCCAGGGGGCTTCTCCACTTGAAGACGCTCTGTGAAGTGGTGGCACTTCAGGGAGGCAGCCGGGGGACGTTACGCACATCCAGGAGGAGACAGGGACAGGTGGCGCCCCAGCCCGGAGGTTCCGCCTCCTTCGTAGCTGCTTTACTTCTGACAGTCATCGCTAGTAGGACCTGGCCGGGCCTTCCGTGCGGCTGGTTCCCTGCCGGATGAAGAACCCACGGCCGTTTGGTTTAGTGACTTTCACGATCAGGCCGAAGCGCTCCATGGGCGGTCCGGAGGAGGTTGTCCACCGGGCGCCCTGGGGTGGGGGGTGGGGGCCGCAGGGGACACCACAGTCCACCGGAATTAGTTCCAAATGACACCCTTTGGCGTCAGGGAAACAGGCTAGCATCTGTGCGCCGAGTGGCGTGGACGCCTGCGCTCCGGTGCGTGCCGCACTCAGCAGACCTGGGGGTCAGACGGGGTGAAGTGGGGACACGGGCGCCGAGGCTCCTAAACGTCAAACGCCTCCTCCGGCCCCGGGCGGGCGTGAGGGATGCGTTGGAGGGGGTTGGGGGAGGCTGACCCCGGAGGGACTGAGCATCAGGACTTCCCAGTGACTCCAGGCATAACTGGAGGTCGGGGGCTCACTCCCCCCCTTCCCCCCCCCCGCGGGTACCAGGTGGCCTAAAGTGCTCGCAAGAGACCCGCGTGGCCCAGGACCGCATGGCGCACCCTGCGCTCGCCAGGGCGCTCCCAAGCAAAAGACCCACGCGGCTGGGCCCGGGGGCGGTGGGCTGGGGCGCGCGGCCCGCTCGCCTTTCGCTTTCAGGAACCTGACTTCGGGGAAGGGACAGGGAGCTGTCGGTCAGCGGGGGAGGGCGCGCCCGGGCGCTGGGTGATGTCAGCGAATCAGCTGCTCGGTAACAAAGAGGGAGGATTACAGGAGAAAGTTGCGGCGGCGGCGGCGCCCGCCGCGGCCCGGGGAGCCTCGGAGGTGAGCGGCAAGTGGGCGACGGAAGGCAGAACGGCCGCTGCCGCAGCCCTTGGAAGCCAAGGAATTGAAAGGGCTGGAGGGAGAGGCCGTGCGACTCAGCCCCGACTGCTCCTCCTCTTTCCCCTCCTCCTCCTCTTCCTCCTCCTCCTCCTCCAAACTCGCAGGGCTGAGCCCCAGAGCTCGCTCAGCCGCCGGGAGCACGCGAGGCAGCCGTGCGGCCCGGAGCTGGGCAGGGTCCCCAGCCGCCATGGATAGCGACGAGGAGATCGCGGAGGAAGCGGTGGAAGGTACAAGGTTTTCTCCGGGGGAAGGCGGCGCGGAGGGCTCGAAGCGCCGGAGGAGTGCCGGGCTGTGGCCGGGGTGGCCACGGGCCCCGCGGCCGCTAATGTCCTCTACGCGGGTGGCGGACCGCCAGACTCGGGGAGCGGGTGGGGGGGCGCACCACGCGGCAGGGCGCAGGGCGCAGGACGGGACCCAGGGCCCCTGGGAAGATTCGGCGGATTCCGGCCCGCCGGGACTCCGCTGGCAGCCACCCTCGGAGTTACGAAACCTGCCTGGCACCCTGGGCCCCTTCTTTTCGGTGACGGAGCTGTGCCCAGAAAGGCAGCCCTGGGAACGATCTTCGTGAGCAATCTCCCTGTCCTGTTGTTTGGGCAACCCTGAGTCCCTCTCCGCAGCCAGCCCTTTCCTTCCGCTCCCAGCCGAGCCCTGCGGCCACCCAGGCCGATCCGAGTCCCTTCCCTGGCGCAGCGCACCGGGCCGGAGCAGGCACGTGGCAGCCGGGGCCCGAGCGACGCTTCTCGCAGAAAAGGAAATCTTTGCTAGGCGATGGACTAAGGTCCGGACTCGGGACTCGAACGCGCACATTCCGGGAGCCCGGGGGCCCTTCCCTCTGCTGCCCCCGAGCGAACTCTGGCACACCGTCCTCTCCCCCCGCCCCTTGCAGCTTCCTAGCCCTGGTGCAGCCGCCACGCTGAGCAGGCTCGCCGATACCAGTCCCGCTGAGTGACACTTAACTTTCTGAATTCCATGCAGTTGGCTGTGGGTGATATCACCGCGCTGGTGGCGTGTGTCTCCGCCCCTTCCCTCCCAGTGCCCCTCCCCTGAGTGTTCTCACCACTTTGTTTTGCTGAGTTTCTCCACCTTTTCCAGTTCTGAGAAAAACGAGGTGGGGACGTTATACAATCTGGTTGTTTGTCTCTTGGGATGCTATGATTTTGTACCAGGGAACATTGGAAAATACTCCAGAGTGTGTATTTATTTGGCTCTGCCTCCAGACATCGTGATGTTTTTGCAAACACTGGATTCTTCCAGAATCTTTGAAAACAGACATCTAGGTAAATGATTTTTAACCATTAGTTGATTCCCGTTTCTAACGTGTATAAACAAGTTCCACGGGCAGTAAAGGGGGCAAAAAGTGGTGACAGTGTACGAATGCGTCGGGGCATCGCTATTTCTGAGTGGAGACAAGCAACTCATTTTTATAAAACACATTTGATCCCTTTCAAAGTGCACCAGGAGGTTCAAGATGGCATGAGTAGTATTTCTGGAATCTCTGACATGGTACCCATCCCAATGGAACTAATAACATTTGGTCAGCCAGCTCCAAAGCTGACTCAAAAAAAACAGAAAGGTTTTGATTGTTTGTTTGTTTAAGAAAATTTGCACAACCTTGTGAACACATAGGGAGATTTCTCTTTCTGTTAAATAATGCCAAAGAAAGGGAGTTCTTGGGGTCCCAAAGCATTCAGTTGATCAGTGGAATTTTAAAGGAATTCACTTGTGCCTCCGTGTTATAAAAGATAAAACACACCCACGAATAGTTACGGCTTGCTCTCCGTATTCAAAGCTTAACTTATAAAATTCCCAAGTTAACTCTTAGTCAAGGGCAGTTCTCCCAGGTCAAAGCACCTTCCCTGGTGTGGACGGGCACCCCGTGACCCTTAATCTCCTTTGCAGAGTATTAACAGGCAGCTTTAGACATGTCTCCCTATTGTGTTTGAGATTGTCCAGTGAACTATAAACAGGGAAGGCTCTTAGTAGTTGCACAGGGCGATCATGAGCTTTGTTGTCCAAATCAGAGCATTCTTTAGATGAGTGAGGAGAGAGACTATTCGTAATTTTGCTGGGACAACTGGCTTAACCTTTTTGTGTCTGGGCCAATCCAGGCACATGGTGACTCGGCCGTACTAACCTGCCGGCAGAGTAACATAGAATCTTTGAAAAATCCTTAGGAGAATCTCAGGAGCCAAATCTAGCTGGCACGTGCAGAAGACTGCACGCAGGGACTTTTCCCCAGCCCTTCTGATTGCAGTCGGCCACCCCCCTCCCCACAGCTCAGCTTGTCAGCATTCGGCACAGGCATGAGGGCGGGTGGTGAACTTTCCCAAAGAGCACCTCCTCCTGGTATGCTGGCTTTCAGGACCCTTTGGGCTACTAGTCTCCCCATAAACAGACCCTCTGTTCTCATGAGTTTCATTGTCAGATCTATCAATACTGTGATAATGGTTTTGTTTTTATTTTGTGTGGGCTCTGTGCTGTGTTTCATACATATTTTCCAGCCAGGCTTATGTGGAGGGTACTGTTTTGATTCTGAATTTAATAAAGGAGTGAAGTAAAGTGAGAGAAGTTAAGAACATTTTCCCCGGCCACTTAGCTAAGTGGGGAGACAGATTCAAAGACTCCAGAAAACCCCAGTGAACTGTATTATACTGCCTCCCCACATTAAAATATATTTTTAATATATTATATATTTTTAATGAGCCAATTAAGCATAAAAACGGGTACATTAAAATGAGTTTCGAAGTAACCGATAGATAATATGCTGGTATTGTTATCAGAACAATTCTTTAGCGGTTAGCTGTGGTCGAGTGTGAGGAGTGGTGGTGGAGAAGTGGTTACTATTGAGCTGAGTGATACACAAGGTCAGCAGTTTGAAGCCACCTGCTGCTCAGGAGAAAGGTGTCGTGCTCAGCCGTGTCCGCCACCTGGTGCCATCGGATTATTGTGAACTAACTGTTCCTCACCTTAGCTAACATAGTTAAGACTCGTGTGACTTTTAGAACACTCTGTGGGGAAGAGAACTTCACGTGACAGTCAGCAGTGGGCATCCTCACTCTGGCAGAAAGCCTTTCCTGTGGGGAAGAAACAGATCTCAATGTCCGTGGTCACCTCACAGACACAGACCGTTCTGAGCTCGGTAAGGGTGGGATGGTAGTTCGGGGACGGTCTCACCTCTGTGCGGATGGATGCGAGGAGTCCCTGCGGAGAAGGGGGGCATTTGGTAGCCCTGCGTCTGCCCTGTGCTCAAGGCCCTGAGAGCACCTCATGAGCTCCTGCTGGGGCTTTTTAAAACTCTGCGGCTCATTGGTTCAGTGGAGAACGATGCTGTTATTCTTCAAGGCCTGTGGGGAAGAGAACTATGTGTTACTTACTGTATCTATTTGTCTGCCCCTAGCTACAAAGATTATGGTCCCGAGTAAGACAATGCCATGTCAATCTATCTAGACAGGTGAATCGTGTGGTTGAGAGGAAGGGGGACAAGGGCGTAAATAGATTTCCTAGAAGAAGAATGAAAGAGTGGAAGAGGGGAACCTCGTGAGGAAAGACAGGAGAACGGAGCTGTGCGGCCGATTCCGCTGAGAGTAATTGGTCGGTTCTGCTGAAGCATGGGATTGAGGCCAGGGAAAGGGAGGGCGGGGTGTGGGGAAGGAGACAGGAAGAGGAGGCTGGCGGCGCACAGGCCTAGAGCTGAGACTGCTGGGAGCCATGGGCAGCCGAGCAGCCTCTGCGTTTTGCTCTCCCATGATTAAAAGGCACCGATAATCAGAGCAGTTGGGGGGCTCCGAAGACACTTAGCAAGCCAGCCAACCAGCCAACCCCTTCCGGCAATTCCTACTCACAGCAACCCAGTAGGGCAGATTAGCCCAGCCCCACAGCATTTCCCAGGCTCTAGATCTTCCTGCATTCGGGCTGCCTCGGCTTCGCTGGTGGAGCGGCTGGTGAGTTCCAATGACGGGCCTTTGGCCTAGCGGCCAAGTCCTCAACCACTGTGCCCCTTGATGGGCACTTATGATTGCCCGGAGCGGCAGCCATGGCTGATATGTTTCTTCCTGGAAAATGCCTGCGAGCGTGAAGGAGACACTGAGGGGGGTGGGGGTGGGGGGAGGTTTCAAAGCAAGCAGCTATCAGAATCCCCGCAAATAAAGTGCTAGAAATGGAAATCAGAGTCTCAGTGTTGTCTTACTCCCTCAGCATATTGATATGTTTTTAAAAGTATTCATTCTTCTTCTTGCCCTGGGAGATGGCCCTGTGTGCATCTAAGAAGATCGCTAAGGCTCCTCCTGTACCTAAAAAGAATGCATGCTAAGGGTCCTGGCAGCATTCTCGCGGTGTGGGCCACACGTGAAAAATTATAGCCCCAACAACGAATAATTGAGCTCCCCCAGAGAATTCATCTTAAAAATCAAATTATGCTTTTTAACAGCCAATCTAAGTACGTGACCATAAAACAGAATAAGCTTGGCTTTTATTATTACTTTTTTTCTTTAAAAAAAGGTGTATCCTAATCTGCAAAACCAACAAGGCATGTAAGGTCTGCTTGTGCTGAGGGACACACACACACACACACACACACACCCCACTCTTAGATCTCTCATGAGAAAGCTACAGGCAGGGCCTTTTTCCAGAAGCAGCCTGCTGTCTGACCCGGAAGGAATCCCCTTTGCTGGGTTGTACTTTTAGCGCTTCCTTTCGGCTCCTGGTAATTGGTCACTAAGAAACAAGCCAACAAAGGGTCCTGCAAGGTGTGCTAGGGAGTCCCTGGGGAGTGCAAATGGTTAGCGCCTCCACCTGCCACAGAGAACTCCAGACACAGGTGAGGCTGCCGTGAGTAGGAGGCTGCTGGACAAGAGCTGTTTGCCCAGAGGCCTGTTAGAAGAAGCTTCCAGAGTTCCTCCCAGTAATAAAAACAATCAAAGGGCTCAGCCAAGCTCACTGCCAGGAAGTCCAGTGTGTCTCATAGCAACCCCGTAGGACAGAGTAGAATGCCCCTGTGAGTTTCCAAGTCTTTAACCCTTGACAGGAGCAGAAAGCGTCCTCTTTCTCCCGCAGAGCCCGCAGGTGGTTTCAAACTGCTGACTTTTCAGTTAGCAGCCCAACTCTTAACCACTGCACCACCAGGGCGCACACTGTGCAATCTGAAAACCTTTATTCTGACCAGGAAAGGCCACCCATTTCAGCATATCTTGTCTGCAGTGTCACCAGAGACACAGGCAGAGTTCAGTAACTTCTATGTGTGCCTCTCCACAGAGAGAGAGAGAGAGAGAGAGAGAGAGAGAGAGAGAGAGAGAGAGAGAGAGAGAGAGAGAGAGAATGCTGGAACTTCCTCACTGATCTGAGACAGCGCCCTTGGTGCTGCAGGATGGAAGGTCAGATGAGATCCGTGTTGTCCCTTCAGTGCTGTGAGGGGGATGTGACACTTCCAGGCTTTGCTCTCATATCCCACCTCCAGTGCTGTGGGTGTTTTGTTGAGACGTAGGATTGGGGACTCTGGGACTGATCCCCTGAAGCACAGGCGTTAAGCTCCACTGCTAACCTAGAGGTGAGCGGTCCGAACCCACCAGCCATTCCGTAGGAGAAAGATGTGGTGGGCAGCTTATGCACAGAGACAATAACTGATGCAATGAATGGTTGATCTGGAATGGGGGCGGAGGATTTGGGGAGCAATCAATGGGTGTGGGAGGAAACATTAGAATGGATTGTGATGGGGCATATACAACTCTTTAGAATCAGTTTAACTATAGACGTATGTGAAATATGAATATTATATCAAGGAAACTTAAAAAATCAAACTTGACCTATGGTTCCCATGGGTGAAGGGGGAAGGGCTGTTGCTTAGGGGGCATTGAGTTTGTGTCGATGGTGGCAGAACAATTTGGAAAAGAATATCAATCATGGTCATACAGAACGAAGATTATAGTTAATGGCACTGAATTAGACAGGTAAAAGTTGTTGACTTAGTGAATGTTTTGTCAACATTAAAAAAATTTCAATTTTTCCAACATTGAAAAAAATGATGAATAATAATGAGTATATGGGTAAAAAGAAAATGTTCTGCAATTGATTGTGGTGGAGACTTTACAAGTCTTCTTGATTTGGATGAACTATTGAATTGTATGATAATTGGATGAAGCGCCGATAAAACTATTTTTTTTTAAAAGCCTTCCAGCCCTGGGCAGCAGTTGTCCGTCTCGCTCCCTGGGAGTGGGCATTACTCCAGGGTATTGGGTACTGTGATGGACGGGCAGTGGAGGGAGATGGACTCTGTATTTTTTCTCCCATCATATTCGTGTTTATTGGAAGACTTCGCTCGAAGTTAGAGTGGGACAACAGACATTAGCCAACACCAAGTGTATAGAATCTGAAGTACGTGACGTTCTGTGAGGGAAGTCCTTTCAGCAAAGTAGGACGTCCTTGGCTGTGAGACTGAACGGGTCATTCTGACGTGGACACCGACAGGGAAAGGAAGAAGCTGACTGCGGAGGAAAGTTAAAGGCTGGCTCTCATTTGAACCCACCAACATTTTATAAAAGAAAAACTGTTAACTATACGCAGTATTTTTTTTTCACTAAAAGGAAAAAGAGACTTTGTTTTATTTTAATGGGAAAAATATCAGTAGGTATTTAGAAAATAATTGTTCAAATTATTCCATTTGGCTCGAGTGCCATTGAATTATGTCCTGCGCTCATACAGTTGAGTTTGGAAAGAAAGGAAAGCAGGTATGACCCAGTTCTTTCTCGGGGGAAAAAAACAAACAAACAAGAAAACCTCACTGCCAATGAGCAGATTCCAACTCACAGCAAACCGATAGGACAGGGTAGACCTGCCCCTGTGGGTTTCCAAGACTGTAACTCTTTACTGGAAGGGAACGCTGGTGGTTTCAAACTGCTGACCTTTCTGTTAGCAGCCTAACGCATAACCCACTTTGCCACCAGGGCTGAACAATTCCTTCTAACCCTTTTACTTTTCTAGCTCTTGGCAGAAAGTTTATAGTCTGTGTAAAGGAATTACATTTTTAGGATTTTATTCAAATTGTCATGTTTTATTGTACTGTGTCCTGGTAACACATGTCTGTAACCCCAAAACATAAAATATTGGGGTTTTTTGTTTGGTTTTGATTTTAAATTTTCAGCAATACTAATTAAAACACCCAAAACCAAGCCCACTGTCATCAGATTGGTTCTTACTCATAGTGACCCTATTGTAGGGTTTCTGAGCAGGAGCAGACAGCCTCATCTTTCTCCTGAGGAGCAGCTGGTGGATTTGAACCACGGACCTTGCAGTTAGCAGCCCATAGCTTACCTGACAGTGCCACCAGGGCTCCTTAAAAAAGTCTTTTAAAGAATAGTTTATAAGAGTCCTTGCTCACCATTACTTCCACAGGAAGTAATGATTCTTTGTTCTCGTTGGAAGCTGAAAGCCTTCTCTGGGTAGCACGGAGTATGTTCTCTTTACATCTTACATCTGTGGGCCTCCTGGGAGCTACATCCAAGGGATGGAAGATGAGGCTTTCTATTCCCATGAAGAGTTACAGCCTCAACAACAACAACAAAAAAAAAGAGGTCACAGGTTCAGAAACCCATAGGGACAGTTCTACCTGGTTCTATATAGTCCTATGAGCAAAATCGACTCAATTATTGCTTAAATGGCCATGAAGATACATCAAGGAGCCCTGGAACACAGGGGATTAAGCACCATGGGGGATTCTAATTTATAAGTCAGTGGTTCAGACCCACCAGCTGTTCCATAAAGATTTACAGTCACAAAAACCCTGTGGGATAGTTCTGCCTTGTCCTGTGGGGTCGGAATCCACTCACTGTCAGTGAGGGCACAGATACAGTGAAAACCCCTCTGAACAAAGCGGCAGAGGACAAGGTTGCTTGCTAAACGCGCAAAGCTAAAAGATTTTGTAAAGAAAAACAGGAAGTTTAAGGTTAAGCACTGTGTGGTAACATGCAAACGTCGTATTATTTACTTTGCTTCCAGAAATTAGAACATGTATTTTAAAGGCAACGTATCTGGCAATAAACCAGTGCTATCCCCCCAACAATCTCCCACCCACCCACTACCGCACCCCCTATTACGCATGAGCCTCTAGGAGTAGTATGCAGGCAAGTACTTTGTAAATGGTCATGTGTTGACAATAACCAGCCTTAGTGGGGTTTCTTACTCAGACATGTGTCTAGGGCCCTCTGATGCGGCCCTAACCACTCCCACAGCATATACAGAGCGATTCAGTTGCTCCTGCCCACACAGGGGAGGGGGAACCCTCTGCATTCCCTGCGGACCTGGCCCGGGAAGGGTCTCTGCCAGCTCGGGGATGTTGGTCAGGGGACATCCGATTGCTGCCGCCTCGGTCAGGGAGCACCGGGAAGGTTAAAGTTTGCCTTGTGCTTCCCTCTCTCCCAGGGCAGCTGGATGACGACGGGTTGCCGCACGGATTCTGCACCGTCACCTACTCCTCCACAGACAGATTCGAGGGGAGCTTTGTCCACGGAGAAAAGAACGGCCGGGGCAAGTTCTTCTTCTTTGACGGCAGGTAGCACTCGACAATCCTAAAAACATTTGTCTTTGGAATGATGTGCCTTTGTGAGAATCCCTTCACACCGGTGTCCTCACCATTCTGATCTACTTTCTGCCCGTAGTTAAAATGGTTTTCACAGGAGGGTATCTTGGCCACAGCGGTGGGGGCTTTTGGGCCATAGGGGTCTCTTGGTGATGCAGCAGGAGAACGCTCTCCTTTCAGATGAAAGACCCAGGTTCAATTCCAAGTGCATACACTATGTGTAGCCACCATCCATCCATCCATCAGTGGAAACTTGGGTGTTATTGATGTGAAACTCCTTTCAGTGGGGCTACCCCCTAAGAGAGACTACGAAGAAAGACCTCATGATCTACTTTTGAGGCCCAGTGGTGGGAAACCCCTATAGATCACAGCAGTTCGCTCCACCATCGCATCCCAGGGATCGTGCACATTCAGGCAGCATTTCATTATGTTGTGCCCGCGTCAGGGCTGACCTGTAAGCCAGGTCACAGCGGGGCCGTTTGCAGGTTGTTTTCCCTTCTCTGTGCGGCTGCTGTGATGGCGTCACTGGCTGCAGGACCCTTCTCTGTGAGAAGAAATAGGGTTGCGTGGCCCCAGCTTCCAACGATGACTTTGAACTCACATCGCTACAGAAGAGAGCCATGTGCTCTAACAAGTTTTCAAGCAGTTAGAGCAGTGGTTCTCAACCTGTGGGTCGTGACCCCTTTGGGCGTCAGCCGACCCTTTCACAGAGGTCACCCAATTCATTACAGTAGCAAAATTATAGTCATGAAGTAGCAACAAAAATAATTTTATGGTTGGGGGGGGGTCGTCACCACAACATGAGGAAGTGTATTAAAGGGTCTCCGCATTAGGAAGATTAAGAACCACTGATTTAGAGGAATTAAGAACATTGGGGGAAGACTGCTATTTCGACACCAGCTTATTGGGCATTATAATGTATTCAAGCTGAAACTCTGAGCACTCTGGTTTGCAAAAGGCTATGGATGGCTGAGACAGCCCAAATTCCTTTGGCAGGGCCCCAAGTAGATTACGCCTCCGTTGAATGCTTTCTGATCCCTAAACAAAGATGTAGAGAACCTTTCCTCTGGACAGTGCCTTGGAGAGTGCAGTGTCTCCATCCCTCTCTGGCCTGGCCTGTCCTGGGAGAGGCAGTCTCTTAGGGTCTTGCCTAGGTGTGACCCTAATGAAGGTCACCGTACTAGGGACAATATAGGGTCGCATAGTCATGAGTCATGCCCTGGCAGCCTCACCCTGGCAGCCTTGGTCGGAAGGTCCAGGACCGATCTTGTAAGCCCTTCTATCTAACAATCTACCTGTCCCATCCCTGCTTGTGTTGTCCCACCTGTCGCTGTGATGGACTGAGCTGCCACCAGTCATGCTTTTGTGACAGTTTCCTTTGCCCAGCCAGGCCCTTTTTAAAGCTCAGTATCTCATTCAAGATTTGGTACCAGACCTTTGGGGATCTCTCAACACCCCAGAGGATAACTTTTCCTGCTGTATTTCCATGGCAGGGTGTTTACTGTACTTTTCTGCGCAATGTCCCTTTGACCTCATATTATAATGATTTATTTTTTCTTTCAACAAACGTGTTACTGTAAATGTCCTGTTTCCCCTACAGGACAGAGAGTGCCCTGAGGGCAGAGTCTGTCTGATCCATGCCCTGATTTCCAGGTGTGTCAGGAGGCTCGCTGTGTAATAGAAGTTAATGGTGACTGAGCAGGGTCAAAGCCACATTTCCCCAACTCCTGACCTCTCTCTCTGAGCTACACACAAAACTTACTGTGGGGGTTGAGCTGGCTTTGCCTTACTCTGATTTCCCCAAATCCCGAGCCTGTCCTTGAGAGTCCAAGAAAGCAACATGTCACAAAACAAAACCCAGCCCACTGTGGCCGCGTCAGTGCCGCAACATAGCCACTCTCTCTCTCTAGGGACAGAGCAGCCTACAGGGTCTCTCAGGCTTTCAATCTTTATAGAAACAGATTATCGCATCCTGCTCCTGCAGAGTGGCTGGTGGGTTCGAACTAACAACTCTTTGGTGAGCAGCCAGGTACTTTAACCACTGTGCCATCAGGGACCTTTGAAACAGACTGACAGATCTGAAGGGGAATTTTTAAAAGCCACCACACTTAGATATCGTACTTGTTTTATTGTATTTTAAATTGAAATTGTAACAAAAGTTTGGAATGAGAACTCTAACAAATAGATAAGGTGAAAGTCATTTCTTTTTTAAACTCCCATTCCCATGTCACTAAGGGGACCATTGTCGGCTGAGAGGATAAACATCGCAAGAAAGTAAATTCAAGGTAAAAAATAGGGAAATATCCAGCAGAAGGATTTAAATATTTTAACAACCAGTTCGCAGCCCTAAGGATCACTGTAAAGTGTAAAGAACAAAGCGGTGCAAGCGGACTGAGTCCCACTACGGGAACAGCTACCCATCTCTGCGGTCGGCCGCGTCCTTTGAGTCCCGCACTTAGGGAAGCCCACGCATAATGATATCGCACTTATGGGAACCCATGCATAATGATATCGGACTGTTGTGGTCCACAAGGGGTTTCATTGGCTGATTTTTTGGTCAGATTCCTCCCCCCCCCCCCCAGTCTGCCTTAATCTGGAAGCTCCAGGCAACCTGTAGAAAGAATTGGGCCTCGGTGTGCAAGGCAGATGAGAAGGTCACTACTAACGAGCCACTGCCCTGTAAGGAGCTTTCGGTGGCGTGGTGGTCACTCGTTGGGCTGCTACCCCAAACCACCAGCAGCTCATCGGGAGAAAAACCGGATTTCTGCTCCTGTAGAGCATTGCCGTCTCAGGAACCCACCAGGGCTGTTCTCTCTGCCCAACCCCATGGCAGTGAATTGTCGTTTTGAGTCACTGTTCTGTTTATTTCAACTACCCTTTTTAAGTTGGAAACTAAAAGTTAGACCCGCATCCCTTCTCTGATAAATTATCCCACAAATGATCTGTGTGTGTGTGTGTGTGTGTGTGTGTGTGTGTGTGTGTATTTCTACATTCTGCAAGTCAGGGAGAAAATTCCATTACCTTTTAATTCCACATTTCCATAAACTTCTTGAAGCTCCCTGTGTTAGGCCATGTCAACTAGAGAAACAAATCCAGAGACACACATAGATATGTTTAAGAAAGAGCTCTATATCAAAGATTAATTGTTTATTAAGAAAACATCCCATCCCAGTCCAGATCAAGTCCATGAGTCTGAAACTAGCCCAAAAATTCCTCATGAGACTCACGCACCACATGCAATGATGCAAAATGTAGGAAGGTCACAGGCCAATGGGTGCAAAGCCTGATGGATCCAGTGATAGTGGAAGCATCTCCAGGGCTTTTGATGGTCTCAGTGTGGCTCCGCATGGCTTGTCAATTAGAAGTTGAAGCAGAGAGAGAGGGAGGGAATGGACTCCAGCTAGCTATGTATCTCGGTGGCCCTCCAAATCAAGCTGCAACCTGATTGACAGGCTAAACTCCACCCCTTCATCCCTAATACCTTCAAGTTGACATGAGATTATGTAACTACCACACACACACACACACACACACACATATATATGGTTTGGTATATATACCAAACTCACTGCCACTGAGTGGGTTCTGACCCATAGCGACTCTATGGCGCCTAGCAGAACTGTTTCACAAGGCTTCCAAAGCTGTAGATTTTTACAGAACTTGACTGCCTTAACGTTCTGTCACAGAAGGACTGGTAGATTCGAACAGACAACCTTTCAGTTAGCGGCGGAGCCCTTTACCCACTGCCACCAGGACACCATCAATGAATACACAGAGAGAAATCTTTACTTCAGGGGATTGGCTCGTGTGATCGTTGAAGCGGGCAAGTCCAAAACTGAAAAGTTAAGTTCCAGGTCAGAGACTCCTACAGGCTTGCAAGCCTGTGTAGGGGGCCGGCAGGGGCGAACTCTGGAGATCTAACCTCAGCCTAAGGACTTCCGCTGGCATGAACCCCAAAACCCTTAGGTCAAGAGATGGCTACAGCACAGAACAAAGCCCGGAGACGGTTCTGTCAAAATGTATATAGTCTGGAGACAGGGCACATGCTAAGGACGCTACTTCCTTTCCAGTGAACTGATTCCATCGCGTTGGAAGGGGATTGAGTTCATGAGGGTGTATTGTATTCAGTACCTGCAATTAGACTAGCGCAGGTCAAGCCATAGCACAGCCAAGTTGACACACAAAATGAACCCTCACAGCAGCAACAAAAATTGTTAACATCTCTAATTTTTATTCTAATCTCTAATCTGGATTTGGATTTTTTTTAAATCATTTTATTGAGGGCTCGTACAATTCTTATCACAATCCATACATGCATCCATTGGGTCAAGCACATTTGTACATTTGTTGCTATCATCGTTCTCAAAACATTTGCTGTCTACTTGAGTCTTTAATATCAGCTCCCCATCTTTCCCCTTCCCTCCATGCTCCCCCTCCCTCATGAACCCTTGATCATTTATGAATTATTATTGTCTTGTCATAGTTTACACTGTTCGACATCTCCCTTCACCCACTTTTCTGTTGTCTACCCCCCAGGGAGGAGGTTACATGCATATCCTTGTAATCGTTTCCCCCTTTCTACCACATCATTCCTCCACCCTCCAGGTATTGCCACTCTCACCATTGGTCCTGAAGGGGTCATCTGTCCTGGATTCCCTGTGTTTCCAGTTTGGAACCCCTTACAGAAGGGTCTCGGGGAGGAGATGAGCCAGTCAGGGTGCAGTATAGCAACAATGAAACATACAACGTTCCTTTAATTCTTAAATGCTTCCTCCCCCCACTATCATGATCCCAATTCTACCTTACAAATCTGGCTAGACCAGAGGATGCACACTGGTACAGATAGGAACTGGGTTTTGATTTTGGTTGTTTTTCCTTCATTTTTCTCAAGGTAATTGGGACTTAATGAACCTAAAGACAATTTAGTAGGTCCTCTCATCGATCCTGGGCTGATAATTAAGAAAGAGGCATTTCAATGCAGATTGACTTGGGGCTGTGTGAAGGATATAAAGTGATGAGGTCTGTAGTCTGATATTATGAGGTAGTGTGGTTAGGTGCCTTCCAGTCGGTTCCAATTGTAGTGGCCCTGGGTGTACAAGGGAACAACACTGCCTGGTCCCGCGCCACCCTCACAATTGTTCTTGGTTGAGCCATGGCCGCCGTGACTGTGTCAGTCCATCTCCTTGGGGGCCTTCCTCTTTTTCTCTGCTCCTCCACTTGGCCAAGCAGGATGTTCTTTTCCAGTGGCTGGTCTCTCCTGACATGTTCAAAGTACGTAAGATGAAGTCTTGCCATCTTTGCCTGGAAGGAACATTCTGGCTATCGTTCTTCCAAAACAGATTTGCTTGTTTTGTTCTGTTTTCGTTTTTTTGGCAGTCCATGGTATATTCAATATGCCTAAGACTCCCATTTAACTGGGCATCCTGGATTGTAGCTAGCAGTGCAAGAATGCAGATAAGTGATGAGTACTTTCTGAAATGCTCGATTGTACAGTCTGTCCGCTGATGTGCTCTCTGTCACCAGAGTCCTTCTGTTTCTTTTAACTATGGAAGTCTAATGACAGCAGAATCGCATCAATCCCACCTTGCTGGTTTGAATTTTGATTATTTATGCAGGCGCTGTGCTCAAGTGCACTTTATTCTCACCCTGAAGTGAGTAAGCCTGTTCGTCATTGATCATGCAAACAAAACGGAAAGGAAACTATTTCTCTCCTTGGGAGACTCCAACTAGTGCAATCACAATGTGTAATCGGACACTCTTGTCACCCAGTTGCAGATCATTCGCACTCATTCATTAGTGACAAGAATTTGCCAGGCAGAGCCAGGTGCAGCCTCCCCGGCTCCCACAGCCCCCTTTGCATCCCACCTGCCCCCTGATAGATGTCTGAGCGTCCCTGTTACCCTGTGTGACGAGCCTCACATAATACCTGTGGTTACAGGGCACCCTGTAGTCATAAGGATTTACTAGTTGAATTAATGACTGAACGCTGACTACGTGCATTAGCATGATGTTGTTAGGTGCCCAGTTCCCACTCATCGCGACCCTGGGACAATAGGATGAGCTACTACCCGCTGCCTGGCCCTGCACCATCCCACAATCATTCTCACGTTGGAGTCCATTATTGCTGCCTCTGTGCCAGTTGATTCCAGCTCATAGTGACCTGCGTTAAAATAATAGTGTGACACATATTTTGTTATTATGTGATACTAACCTTTTGCATTAAAAAGAATAATTCTTTACCTTATTCTAAACTTATTAGGTAAAATAAATGATGGGGTTTTTTAATAAATTCGTTTAATTGCATATTGGGAGGCTAGCCCTGAAGAGGTGTCCCTGACCTTCCCCCAGATGTTCTTTCTGGAAGAGAGTGGGGCGGGGCTTGGAAGACGCTGGGAGCACTTTATGAGCTTTCCCTGGCGCTGGCACCACTGGCCTTCAGCTTTTCCAGGCCAGCAATGATATTGCCAAAAGACTCACACCCACTGCCGTTAGGTTGCTTTCAACTCATCGCCACCTATGGAAGGTTGCTGAGACTATGCATCTTTACAGGAGCAGAAAGCCTCATCTTTCCCCTGAGGGCGGAGCGGCTGGAGGGTTAGAACCTGCAGTCTTGCAGTCAGCAAACCTATACTTAACCCACATCGCCACCCAGGGTACTTAGTGAAACCATCAGCAGACTCAAATTCATTCTCTATCTCTCTGTCACATGCACACACACACTCAAATACACAGAAGAAGCAAATCCCTTTTAGAGACAAAGGTATGAAAGGAGATCTTTTGATTAGCTACTAAGCTAATTCTGGGTGTCACTAATAAATAATACACCAACAACATAGACCTTTACATATTCTAAACTACATTTTCATTATTAGAGACCACCATATAAGCCATGAGAATTACCACTGCATTCTGGACTGAGCTGAACTTAATTTTCAGTGGGAAATTAAGCACGAGGGGCTTATGTGTGGGAAAGGGAACAGCAGAATTTCTGCTTCCTGGTATTCCCAAGCATCTATCCTTGGGAGCATGGTCAGGCAAGGCTTGCTTTCCAGCTTCCAGCTATGAGACGAGGCTTTCTCTCTGCAAAGAGTTACTGGCTCCGAAACCTACAGAGGCCATTCTACCCTGTCCTTTCGGATCGCTATGGGTCAGCATCGACTCAATGGCAGTGAGTGAGTGAGTGAGTGAGTGAGTGAGTGAGTGAGTGAGTGAGTGAGTGAGTGAGTGAGATTAGGAATTAAATCACCCTCTCCAGTGGAAACATAGCTGGGTACAACGTTCGTTGAATGTGGCCTTTCTTTTCAGAGCCTTGAGCCGTGTTCTGACTGCCCTCCCTTTCTGTTCTCCCTTCTCTCACAGCACCCTGGAAGGGTATTATGTGGACGACGCCCTGCAGGGTCAGGGAGTATATACTTACGAAGACGGGGGTGTTCTCCAAGGCACCTACGTAGATGGAGAGCTGAATGGCCCAGCCCAGGAATACGACACGGACGGGAGGCTGGTCTTCAAGGGGCAATATAAAGATAACATTCGGCATGGAGTTTGTTGGATCTATTACCCAGTAAGTCTTCTGAAGGAGCCCCGCTGCTTATTGACAAATTGGGGCGAGGGGAGGGGGCTCGAATGCACCAGCCGCTCGTTGGGAGAAAGATGTAGCAGTCTGCTTCCACAAGGACTCTCAGCCTGGGAACTCCATGGGGCAGTTCTACTCTGTCCGGTGAGGATTCTCTAAGTTGGAATCGATTCGATGGCATTGGCTTTGGGGTGTGTGTGTGTGTGTGTGTGTGTGTGTGTGTGTGTGTGTGTGTGTGTTTATGCCTCGTGGTTGTTTGTTTTGCTGGAAAGCAATGGGTTTTCAGACATTTCTTGGACTCTTCATAATAGAGAGCAAACTATTTTCTCTCGGTTGGAAATGGAGCTGCGACTCTTGAGAATCACAGGAGCAGCCGTTTCTGAGGCATGTTCTCACACTTTTACTCGCTATTGGCTTCACTGTGGGCCTGGACATCTGCTATTACTTTTCAGTGTTGCTTTAGAAACAAACGATTCACCATGCTCAACCTAGATTGGAGCCTGGACAATGACCCGAGAGTGATGGAAGTGTTCTGAGTCTTGGTTGTGGTGGTAGTTATACATTAAAAAAAAAAAGAATTACAGTAGAACAGGGATAAAAAATACAGGTTTCTATTGTAAAAAGACAAATTGGGACAACTTCACCTTATTGTACCACTAATAAATCTCTATTGCTTTTCATTCCTTTGGCATGTGGAAAAGAATAATGAAATTGTTTGGTTTTGCTATTTTATTATCGTCATATGTAAGAACTAACCTAGCAATTTCTGGCAGTGGGGGTGTTAGGGTTTTTAAAGATTTATTTGATTTTGTAATTCTATTCCTGACTTTTTAAGGTGCTTTAGGGTTTATATTCGGTGAAGGTGATTAAATGGAACTTGATTTGCTAACATTCTGCAATAAAGCATGATGTTTATTAAGGTAAAAATGTGGCAAGACCATGGTTGGGGCTTAATGCTCTAACTTTTGTTTGCATTTAAGATATCCCATATGCTATGCCTGAAACACATTGGTTAAAAATAAATTAATATACATTAAAAGACAGGGGTGTTGGTTGCTGTGGAGTGGATTGGGAAGTCTCAGCTAACTATATAAATTAAACTCCAGGGATAGTTTTGTCAAACGTAGCAAGTGTGAGGATGGCGCAGGCCCGGGCTGCTGTCCTGTGGTGCCAGGGGGTTGCCATGAGGCAGAGCCATCTCAGAGGCACAAACAGCAACGTGGTTCAGCCAACCTTCAGGGGCGCAGCTGAGTGCTTTGCTGCAGGGCCAGCAGGGCTCCTTGCCTAGGAACAGGGCATAGGGCACAAAGATTGTCAAGTGTCCTCTTAAGGAATTACTAAGACTCTCCACGTCGTCTTGGTAGGCTCTGTGATGGATAAGAAGCCAGTCTAGTTACTGGCTAGAGGAAGACAAGAAGAACAAGCTGTGCGTGGGGCTTCTCGCCAGGCTGGGAAGACAAACCTGCTTTGTGATTGGCCAGAGGGCACTTCTCTCTGCCCAGTGGCTGGGACTGCTGATGTGAATCCTGAAGCCAGAGAAAGTTGGGGTGCATGTGTGGTGGGGGTGGATAAAAGGTGGCCAGACGGGTCACCATAGGCTCCCACTTCCATCACTTGACCTGTGGCTCTCAGTGTTCTCTTCTGTTGCACAGAGGTCGCTGTTAGTCGGAACTGACTCCCAGGGCCCCAGCCACCACCATGATCCATGCACATCCCTCAAACCAAAGACCCAACTCACTGCCGTCAGGACCATTCTGACTCATAGCGACCTCCAAGGCGGGGTAGCACTGTCCCTGGGTGTTTCCAAGACGGGAACTGTTTGTGGGAATAGAACACTCCACCTTTCTCCAGAAGAACAGTATGCGGTTTTGAACTGCTGACCTTGTGGGTAGCAGCCCAAGCCTCCTTATGCAAGTGCTGAGATGAGATCAAAGATGTACTCCCGTGGAGGAATGGGTCCATCCTGCTCAATGCAGTTGCCCTTTGACACCTGGAAATGGCTCTAGATTTAATTACTGAGTTTAGCCTGTAGTCGTATTATCTCATAAGATCCCAAGAGAAGACTGTCTTGGAAGGACACATTGAAGAGTTATGAGTTTTTACACGGTCCTGGGTTGATGCGCTTGCTTTACATACAGTGACTTGTCAGCCACTGAGAGGACAAATGACACCTCTCAGCCCTCTCGGTGATGTCAAATTGACTGCCCCGGCCCCTCTGAACTGAGTAGATAGGCCTGCTGCCGACGGAGCAGCTAGAATGCTGCAGGTACCTGGGTGCGGGCTTACCGCGTGAGCTTCCCCAGGGAGAGGGCCGCCTGGAGAAGGGAACGGGTGGCTCTGCAGCCACTGCCAGTTCCCAGGAGCCAGGAGCGAATGAGTAAAACAATCAGGCCGTGGAGAAGTAGCGAGCTTTTATCCTGTGAGCCCCACCCTGGAGAGGAATAGGTGTCAATGGGTGTAACCAGATAGTACCTTCTTCTCCATCAAATGTATGCTTCCTCCTTCTACAGGGGGTTGGGGGGGAGCCAGTGAACCCCAGAAAGCCCTGCTTTCCCCTGATACTTCCCTCTCCATCAGACGAAGGTTTTGAGGCCAAAGCAGAAGCCAACCAAAGAAAACCAAACTCACTGCCACCGAGTCGATTTCACACAACAGGACAGAGTAGAACTGACCCTGTGTGTCTCTGAGACTGTAACTGTCTACAAGAGTAGAAAGCCTCTTCTTTCTCCCATGGAGCGGTCGGTGGCTTCAAACTGTCGACCTCGAGGTTGGCAGCCCAATGTGTAACTATGATGCTAGCGGGGCTCCAAGAGCAGGAGCCAGAGAAGGGAAAAGCAATGATTCTCCCTACAGTGTGTGCAAGTGCCCTCTCAGGATAATTTATTTCTTTGAGAAATTTACTCTGGCACAGTGATGTCAGAGTCTTAGTGAAAGATCCCTCCCTCCCTTTGGCAGTAGAAGAAGAAACTCGGCTTTATCACTGCACACAGCGAAACCCAGTTTCTCCCAAGCCAGAAGTGTAAAGCATTTGAAGGAGAAGGTGTGAGGCTGGAGAGAGGGTGAAGGCTTCTATTTGTTCTGGCTCCCAGGACTGGAGCGCGGGACGCCCAGGCAGTCTAACACACTCCCTGCAAGCCTGAAGGCAAGTTTACCGCCTCCGTTTGGGCTGGCTGGTAAAGAAAGATCTCAGAGAAGACAGAGAACAATGAAGATATCCCTAACCCGCTGTCTTTCCATGACAAGTGCTTCCAATTACTTCTCTTCTATGTGCAGTGCTTTGATGTGCTTTTAATTGATCATCTTGTTTTCTCCCCTCCAAAGAGCAATTAACTGACTGTGAAAGCACGCATGGAGGACTAGGGGCTTTGTTCCTGCTGTCTTTGGTAAAGCAGCGTTTTTGGAATCACAAAGGCACCCTACAGCCCTGACTTAGAGCAGAAACCTTGGAGCTGAGAAAACAACCAGCATTAGAAGACCTCATGGTACTACTGTCCTCCTAGTGGATCCATAAAGGTCTTGGATTTCCAAAGCTATGCTCTGAGGGTGTTTGGGGTGGAGATAGATAGATAGATAGATAGATAGATAGATAGATAGATAGATAGATAGATAGAGTCATTGGCTTGCTTGCTAGGATAGAATTTTGGTAGCCCAGTCAACTCGACAGATCGTTACCAACTATCCTCCTAGATACAGAATGATTTGGTAAGCTGAGTGACCCTTATGGAATGAGAGAAACAGAAAACAAAGCTGGCTCCTGAGAGAAAGAGGATCAAGAAGGACAGGAAGGGAGAGTGATGACAAAAAGTGTGAGGGAGATAGTTATTGATTTAGAAGGGCAGACAACTCTATCTTTGCAAATAGACATAAAAATTCACGCGGGGGTGGGAGGGTTGAAGAGCTGATTCCAAGAGCCCAAGCAGAAAGCAAATGTTGTGAGAATGATGAGGGCAACGAATGTACAAGTGTGCTTTACACAATCGACGTATATATGGATTGTGATAAGAGGTGTAAGAACCCCCAATAAAATGATTTTTTTAAAATCACTCTGATGTATGTCAGGAGTAAAAGACTTTCTTAACTGACCAAATTAAAAACCAAAACAACATATGCTATTGAATCGATTCCGACTTGTAGGGATCCTATGAGCCGGGGTAGGACTGTCCCTGCGGTTTCTAAGACTGCCAGCGCCGAACAGGGTAGAAAACCCCACATTTGTCCCTCAGATCAGGGAAAGAGATGTAGTGACTAACTCAGCTCCTATCCACAGAGCCCCCGGGGTCCCTCTGCCTTGACCCTACCGACATTCATCACTTTACAGTGGAGGAGAGAGACTGGGTAAAAGGGGGCAAGGCTGCCTTGCTGAGATCTGCATTACCCTGGGTACTGGCCGCATGTGACATTTGGTTACACATCCTTTCAATGCCTGTGACTAACAGAACATGTGTTAGGTGAGTTGTTATTATTTCTTCAATAATAAACCAAGATGGAATATATCTAAGGATATATTGCCCAGGATTTATAGTCTACATTGTCCAGGACAACTAACATGACCAAACCAGTAACAGGTCCGCCCAATCCCTTCCTCTGGGAATCAGGCTTCCATGCTCCTTGTACATACCCCTACCTTCACCTAGACGTGTGTCTGTACCAGGGATGGTGAGAAGATGCGCATCACGTTTTTCTTACTCACGTGAAAAGTGCAGAGTTCTTAAACTGTGATTGTCCGTGTTCATGCTGCTAAGAATGGAAATATAAAAGAGAAAAAGTCTGCCTTCGAGTTACATTGATAAACACTCCGTGTGATATTTTCTGGGCCCTTCTGTGGTTTCTCCTCTCAGGATGGTGGTAGCCTGGTAGGAGAAGTCAATGAGGATGGGGAGATGACGGGAGAGAAGATCGCCTACGTGTACCCGGATGAGAGGACCGCCCTTTACGGAAGATTCATTGATGGAGAGATGATAGAAGGAAAGCTGGCCACCCTTACGTCCACTGAGGAAGGGAGGCCTCACTTTGAAGTGGTGCCTGGCAGTAAGTAGAATGTGTTCCAGATGTGTCGCTTTCATTCCAAAGCCTCTCCTGAACCCAGTGCTCCACAGCCGCAGATGTAGGCCAGCTGACCGGCTGTCCTGCCACGGGCCTAGGCTGTTCGGTTCAGCCAGCTTGGACAGGAGGGCTCTGGTGATGGTGGAGTCTGCTCTTGTTGTCTAAGATCTGGTCCCAGTCTGAAGGAATAGTAGCCCGAAATTGTCATGGTGGCAGTGCAGAGTAGAGAAATGAGCGCAGTCACTTGATCTACTTCAGATGATTATACCTGAACAGCTCACATGCGTTTGAGTGATCGTGAAGAGCTATTATGAAGTAGAACTTCCAAGTTGGCCCAAATTATGAAGCTGACTCAGTCCAAGTTCTGATTAAGCCAGAACAAAACACATTGCTATCAAATTGATTCCGACTCCAAGGTGGCCCTGTCAGGGGCTCCGGAGATGATGGATCTTTTACAGGAGCAAACAGCCTTACGTGTCTCTCAGGGTGGCAACTGGTGGGTTTGAACTACTGACCTTGAGGTTAGTAGCTCAACTTCCAATGCACTGTGCTATCTGAGCTCCACACTCTGACTGGAAAAGACAAGCATACGAGACATCGCCTGCTTTCTGGACGACATCGCCTGCTTTCTGGAGGGTCCAGCATCTTGCATGGAGTACATATTTAATATGTGCGTGAACCAGATAGCATCCATACCAGGAGGGGGCAGGGGGGAAATCTCAGTTCCATTTAGAAATGCAATATGCTATGCACAAACACACAAGCAAATTCTGAGGATAGAAATATTTATTGTCGAAAATCTGGCAAATACAGAAAAATACAGAGAGACATCAGTATGCTGCATTTTTGAAGTGCCTAGTGTAAGAAAGCTCTGTGTGTGTGTGTGTGTGTGTGTGTGTGTTTTATACATTGAATTGTATGCCCCCAGAGTATGCGTTGGAACACTAACTTCCATACCTGTGCATCAGCGAGCTGATGGTTCAGCTGCTAGCCCAAGGTCAGTGGCTGAGCCCACCAGCTGCTCCTAAAGAGGCAGGAGCAGTCGACCTCCATAACGATTTACAACCTGGGAACCCCCAGGGCCGCTGCGAGGCATCAACCGCAATAGTTTGGATTGGGGCTTTTATCATGGGAATGTAAAAAGGTTACCATGGAAAGAAACTGTAAGGGAAGGGAATCTGGACACCTATCTTTGTACCTTTTCTATACATGGGGAATTATTCCAAAGTTTTTACCTTTTGTTGTTGTTGTTTAAGTGCAACAGTAACTTTGGAACTTCACATTCTAGTATCTGGGCTCCTCATGTGTATTCTGAAAGAGAGCAGTGTTACAATGTTTCAAATTGAGACCCTGCAGGGGACAGCCATAAGGGAGGATGTATGCAGCTGGTGATCCGCATTTTAAAATGTCAGAAGTGGCAACATTTTGATTGCAAAGAACCGTGAATAATGAATTTGCGCTCCAGTGCTAACTTTTACTAGATCATAGTCTTTGATAAGCTATTTCTCTTGTCAGCACTGGTCTCTTCACCTATACCAAAGACTAAAACCAAACTCACTGCCATCGAGTCGATGGTGACTCATAGTGGCCCTATAGGACAGGGTAGAACTGCCCTGTGAGTTTCCAAGACTATAACTCTTTTCGGGAGTAGAAAACCTCGTTTTTCTCCCTTGAAGCAACTGGTGGCTTTCAACTGTTGACCTTGCAGTTAGTAGCCCAACTGGTAACCACTATGCCCCTAGCGTTCCTGTCTTCCTTACCCATAAGGGGGCCATATTCGCAGTTCTGCTCCGTCCTGCAGGGTCTGGTAAGTGAGTTATAATTGACTCCACAGCACAGAACAACCACCGGTCACAAAAGTTCCTGCTGTGATTACACTGCTGTCCTGTAACAGACTTTGTGAAGTGAGAGTATTAATTCTACAACACAAGGGATGATTGGTGTTCTTAGAACTCCTGGTTACAAATAATAGACATCGCTTCTAAGTCATTCAAGGCAACAGAAAAATGAGGAAGAGAATTCATTGATAGGATTCTGGTAAGCCTCAAGTAGTTTCAGAGAAAAACAAAGCAGTTGTCATTGACTCAACTTTGACTCCTGGCAACTCCACGCCTCTGAGAGTAGCACTGTGCTCCGTAGGCTTTCATTGGCTGACTTTGGAGAGACAGACCACCAGGCCTTTCTTCAGAGGTACCTGTGGGAAGAATCAACCTCCAGATTCAATTAGCAGCCGAAGGTATTAACTTCACACCAGCCAGGGACCTCTTTTTTGAATTCTCACACTCCTAGCCATTGAGCTCATTCTGACTCATAGCAACTTAATGGGCTTCCCGTGGGTTTCCAAGCCTATAACTAGCTATGGAAGTGGAAGGCCTCATCTTGGTCCCTCCAAGCGGCCGGTGGTTTTAACTGCTGAACTTACCTATCATACCACCAGGGCTCTTTTTATTTTTTTGCTTATGTTTATCAGTTCCACTGACATACAATTCACATATCATACATTTCAATAGTTCAATCACATTCCTAAGACTTGTGCCTCCACCATCACCATAATCAATTCCAGGGTATTTCTTCTCCCCCCAGCCCACCACCACACACACAATCAGAGCAGAGACTGGAGCAAACATACATGAACCCAAGAGGGAGATCAAGTCCAAGGTGTCGGATTTTGACCCACCCACAACTGCAGTCATCCGCCCTCCCAATGAACTGTCAGATACCACGGCCATTCCCACCTCTGGTCCACAGTCAGAGGGGCTTCCCCAGGCATTTCAAGGAAATGTTGACCAGTTTGGGCCTCAAGCTAGTGAGGACCATGACTGCTGACCCGTGATGAAGAGGACTCAGAAGGGCCGTGCGCAGATCTGTAAGACACTGGCGCTACAAGCCACTCACTCTTCTAGTTTTAACTACTGAACTGGCCAATAGATTAGGTCTTACAGGCTGTGTATTAGTTTCTGAGATATAGCTGATTAATACGGCCCTGCTAGCCACAATCCCCTTTGTGATGCATCATTAACCTGAGCCTCTAGACCTGTGGTCATACCCCACTTTGGAGGGCCTTCTCTGTTACAAGATTAAGGTGGGGCAATACTCTAAGGCTTCATTTTAGTGTAGAAGGTGGGAACTTTGGTTCCTTAGGGGTACAGTCTGCTGGAAGACACCTCTACAAAGCCATCTCAGAAACACAGAGAAGTCCCAGGAGCATTGTAAAAAGAGCCACCAGGGAAACAAGTTTGAGACCGCTGTGTGAAGTGGCAGGGGCCAATACCAGCGACACTAGAGGCTCCAGCAGAGGGACCATGGGACCGAGTGAAGGAGCCAGGCTGAGACCAGAGGCTGAGGCAGAGCCACAAGCTAGCTTCCTGGCCATCAAACTCATATTTCCAGTTCCTAGGGTTGCCAGAAGAAACCATGACAAGTTAAGTGGCTTAAAGCAAGAGGCATGTGTTCTCTCACCCTTCTGGAGGCCAGAAGTCCAAAATCGGGGTGTTGGCAAGGCCATGCTCCCTTGGAAGATCTTGGCAAGAATCCTTCCCATCTTTTCTACTCCTGGCCATCTCTGGTTCCTTGGCGTCTAGCTCTCTCATCAGTCTAGTCTCTGCCTCCATCTTTACATGTGTGTATCTCTTTGTGTCTTCGCCTCACCTGACAAGAACACTGGTCATATAGGACTAGGACTAAGTCCCATCCAACAAAGAAGTCCTGGTGGTGCTGTTGGGTAAACGTTGGACTGCTAACCCCAAGGTCGCCAGTTCAAACCCACCAGCTGCCCTATGGGAGAAAGAGGAGGCTTTCTGCCCTTGTAAAGATCAAACAACTTCAGAAACTATAAGAATCAGTTTAACAGCCATGGTTTTTGTTTGCGGAGGGGGGGAGGCTCTAATACAGTATGGGCGCATCTTAACTCGATCACATCTACAAAGTGCCTATTTCCAACTAAGGTCACATGCACAGGTACCTGGTTAAAGATTTGGATGTATCCTTTTGGAGGACAAAGGGCCCTGGTGCATGGGGGAGTGAAGCATGGGGCGCTAATCCAAGTCAGCGGTTCAAACCCACCTGCCGATGGGGCTGTCTGCTCCCATCAGGCTCTGCAGCCTTGGGAACCCATCCGTGTGTTGTGCTATGCTGAACTGGTTTGCTAGCAGACGGCATTCTTTGCCCTTTTCCTGCAGAAGAACTTCCCAGGTGTCTGTAGCACCTGACGGGATTTGACCCCAGGGAAACTGTGGTGTGAAGGGTCGCTTTTATCTAGCCTTTCTAGCCCTGGTCTTGTAATGCCAACCAAATGATGGGGTGGGGTATGCAAATAGGGGGCATGGCGTGGAAGCCTGATGAGGAAATCGGTCAGTTTTGCCATCCTGCTGGGCTTCACCTGAGCCATCCTAGAGGCACAAAGGGGAGGCCTCAGGGTCACTGAGAAGGAAGCACCAGGCGGGAGCATGTTGTTGGGCTCTGGGAAGCTCCAGTCCGAGGAGACAGGGAGAGAGCTGTAACCCTGGAGATGATGAGAGCCGGTGAGAAGCAGCCTCAGAGAGCAGTGGTGCCCCAGACCAGTGGGCACCGTGCGGTGCTTCTTATTCTCCGAGTGAGAGAGCCGAGCACCTCTGGGCAGCAGGCTCGCTGGCAGAGTGGAGAGCCTCTGGAAACCTACTGGCCGAACCACGGAGCTCTGTAACACTTGCCCAAGAAAGACAGAGGCCAAGGGCTATGGGAGTGAGAGGCCAAGGGCCAGAGAGAGGCACAGCCAGGAAGAAGCTATCCTGGCCAAACAACTGTATCTGCAGTCTCTTTTGATCCTGACTTTTAACCTGATAATCCCATACTTGTGAGTATTGTTTGAGAGTTGTGTGTGGCATTGCAACAAACTGTCAAATAGAGAGAAGTAGAGAGCATTCTGGGAGAGACATGGGTACCCGGATTGGTGATCAGGTTGGTGGCTAGAAGCATGTCTGACCTCCATTTTAAGGGATCAGTTTTGCATTGTTGATCTTGATTCTCCTGTCCTTGTGCAATTAGGGTAGATCCCACCCCACACCATTTTTGCAGAGGTGCTGGTGGGAGATGGAGAGAGGGAAGGGGTCAAAGAGAAGCCCTGGCTGCATTAAGCGGGGTCTCTGGGCTCCACCCCCCACCAGGAGGGGCCAGTGTGGCTTCCACTAACCCTGGGTCACCCCCAGTGACACTCAACCCACAGTGAGCGAGTCTATTCCAATTCACTGGCCCTATAGACAACGGAGACCTCTCCACAGGGTTTCCAAGGTTGTAAGCCTCTCGATTATGAATTTTAATTATGCCGACATCATTTAGACCACTCGAATAAAGAAGTTGGAGAACACATTGGGATTTTAAGAGCTAGGGTTGATGGCTAATCATTAAGACCCGAAAATAAAACATAAGGGCAAATCCAAAAGCTAGACCTTTCCCTTGAAGAAGTTCACTCCAGTTGGTCTACCGTGAGTAGCATTCTTTGTTACTTGCCCGCCCCGTCGAGTGCAGCACTGTTTGTGATATTCGTTGCTAACTCTGCCCGGACTGAAATTCTTGTTTCTTTCTGTAGGTTCACTGTACCATTTTGATAAGTCGACTTCCTCTTGCATCTCCACCAATGCTCTTCTTCCGGATGCGTATGAATCAGAGAGGTATCTTTGTTCCTGTGGCTTCGATTGATCTGAGGTTAATGGGCCCCAGTGGTGGGAAGAGGGTGGTTTCTGTGCCTTCTGCTCAGACCAGAGTCGTGGTCAGACCCAGCTCTGCATTAAAATATGATTTTCCTTTGGGGATTCTCCAAATCAGTACTCAAATTTTCTCAGGAAGCATGTGTTTCGTATCTCCTGAGGAAACGTGTTTTGCCCGTATTCTGCAGTGGGTTTTAGTCTCAAAGGATCCATCCCTATGGGAGAGGTTCTCCACCATTAGCACACAGCAGCTCACAGGCCCAGCCTGGAAGGAGACCTCAGAAGAAAGAGCAGCTAGGCCAACTCACCCCATAAGTGTGCCCTTTCTTGAGGCTCCCCAAAACTCATCAGTGGGTTCTGACTCCTAGCAACCCTACATACAGGACAGAGGAGAACTGCTGCTTGCAGCTTGCTGAGAGAGACTTCACATCGTTGCATGGCACACGCCTCGCTGTTCCAGCCGCGGCACTGACCAAAACACTTACTGACTTTAAGTGGCCTAGTAATATAGGGAAGGAAACATTTGCCGCCCCTCCGCCTTCACACAGACAGACCAATAGCATCAACTCCACCCTTCATGGTGTTTGGCCGGCACTTGTACCTTTGCCCAGATTTTCCCGACAGCCGTCACGGACACTCTGTGTCCTCTGGAGCAGAGAGCCTCCTGTCACCAAGATCATTCCTGTGCCCACCCAGGGGGATGAATGAAGCATAAAGGCCTTCCCGTTTCCGGTCCCATGAGCTCATCTTCAGAGGGGCAAACCCTGCCCTGTTCCGTTCTAATCTACGCTGATGTGCTTAGGTACCATCAGGTGATTCCAACACATAGAGACCCTGCGTCAACAGAGCCAAACACCAAGTGAGGTGGATAGCTAAACTCTAGTCCTGGATTCGTGTGTGCATTTCCTTTGTGCTTTACCCAGGATTCGGAGTCAGCAGTCTTCTCTTTGTCAGTGTGACGCTGACCTCTCGCTGAGCCTTCTGTCCCCATCTGCGAGCAGGCCTCTTCCCCAGGCGGTGGTGTTAGACACAGAGAAGGGCCTCTTTGTGGAGGGAAGCTCTGGCTCCTTTACAAAAGGATGAGCTTGGTCTCATTATCCGCAAACACAACAGCACCACAGCCACAGGAAGGAGCCTTTGTGGCATTGTGCGGCTGCTGTGTCACAGTACCTTCTAAACCAACAGCGCCTCCTGAAAGCAAACATTCTGTTTGACACTCAGGTTCCCGTAGGTTGGCTGAGGCTCAGCCACTTTGGCTCAGCTGGGCCAGGCTGGATTCCAGGGTTCAGGTTGGGCTCAGGTCTGTTCCACATGTCTTCATTCCAAGATCCAGGCTCAAGGAACAATCGCCCTGGGGAGAAGAACAGAGACCCTGGGGGAGGCTGGCAAGAGCTCGCTTTGCCTCTTCACACCTCTGACTAGTTACTAGGTTCTGGGATGCTTTCCCTGAGTTCTGGCTTCTCAACTCCAAAAAATCCACACGGCAAAAGCCAGATCGTAAGTGAACGTAAGCTTTTATGAGGGAAAGCTAAGTTTGGATAGTACATTCTCACGGACAAGAACTGGCCAGCTCAAGACATGTAAGCCAAGGAGATTGTCACAAAATCACGACGGACTACAGATCTGTCCGTTAAAGTCACAGCTGAGACGACAGAAGCAGGAACGGGACCATGAATGGGATGCAGATTAGAGAGGTTTCCAAGATTCGTTCAGGACTCTCTAACCTCCTTGGCTAGAGAATAATCCATGACCACATGGCCTGATCACTGACTCTAGTGCGTGCTCACTCCCCACCCCACCACCACCACCACCACCACCTTGCTCACTGCTTTCCAGTTGATTCCAACTCATAGTGATGCTCCTGGCCAGGGAAGAACTGCCCCTGCTGGTTTGCTGCAACTGTAAATCTTTATAGGAATAGAAAGCCTCATCTTTCTCCTGCAGAGTGGCTGGTGGTTTTGAACAGCTTACCTTGCTGTAAGCAGCCCAACACGTATCCAAGTCTTAAGTCTCTCCCACCAGGGCTCCCACAGTGTCCATCACGCCCAGGCAAGTTCCAGAGGACCCCTCCCTGGGCTGGCTGGGGGAGTCTCTGCAAACGCCTCTGCTGAAGGGCAAAGTTTTACTTCGCTTTTCAGTGGTCAGAAAGGCTTCAGGGAGGCAGAATCAATGTGGAAATTGAAATAGATGTAGAGGCTCCCACTGTCAATCATAGCCCTCGGCAAGCCTAGCGCTCAGATCTTAAGCTGGAAGGCAAGATGAAAGCAACAGAAATTACCGATGACCAGTCTCAGGTGCATCTCCAGAACCGCAATAACTATTGATGGAGTATAGGCTCTTGTGTTAAACCCAGCCCCACAGTCATGTCTAGGGGGAAATCATCACAGAATTATAATAGTGGGGAGAAAGCCAAGTTTTATTCAGCAGATGAGTCAAAGAGAAACGAGAGATGGGAAACAAATTGGCAGACTATTGAGGCTCGGTCTAACGGAATTCTAATATTCGTCTTATTAGCAGGTAAATTTTAAACACTGCTGCTAAAAAGACACGACTCTCCTCTTCCCAGTGCCAACATATTTTTTCCTGCCAATGTTGCCAGCACTCTTCTTCCTCTCTTCCTTCTTAGTAATTAGGAACTGGCATGTTTTTAATTCAATAACCATCATATTTTGAAAAGTGATTTAGAGAATAGCATATCAAATCTTTAAAGTCATTATTGTGTTTTGATTTTTCCCCCTCCCGTTTAGGGTTTATGTTGCTGCATCTCTCATTTCCCGTGCTGGAGAAGGGCTGTTTTCAAAGGTAGCTGTGGGGCCTAATACTGTTATGTCATTTTATAATGGAGTCCGAATTACACACCAAGAGGTGAGTGGCATACAAGTGGTAAACTGACTAGATTGGTTAAAGGCCTTTTTGTCAAATACTCTTAGGAACCCTGATGGTGTAGTGGTTACACATTGGGCTGCTAAGCACAAGGTCAGCAGTTCAAAACCACCAGCCATTCCTCAGGAGAAAGACAAGGTTTTCTAATTCAGTAAAGAGTTACTGACTCAGACAATCCAGATAATCCAATGGATAAAAAAGAGAAGTGGAAAAAAGAAGAGGGAGAAATGATAAGGATAATTTATTCAGGAGGGAATGGTGTTCAGTTAGAATAGGACATTAACATTGGGAAGCTAAGGGACTAGATGATTGGAGGGAATAAATAATCGGAACAATTAGGATTTGAAATACGAAGGGATCCATTTTGGCAATGTGAGACAAGGGCGAATTCAGACACTAAAGTTAGAGATGAAGAGGTGTGCTCCCTGAACAGAGAGCGGGGCACACACACACACACAGGGAAAGACCAACGAGGAGACCAACACAGAACTACAACCGCACAGACATTAACTTAGGAAGAGGCTACTCCGAAGCTATTTTTAAAATTCTCTTCATCTGGTTTTGTTTTCCCAAATGTCAGTCATTCATTAGTATTATATCGTGTGGTTATATAGGTACAACCATTCTTGGTTGGGGGATAAGACTTTTTAGAAACCACTGCCATCAGGTTGATTCTAGCTCCTAGAACTTCACCTTTGGGTTTCCAAGGCTGCATGGAGGCCTGAAATAGGAAGCTTCATCATTCGCCCATGGATTGATAGTGTTGTTCAAAATATGCTGTGTTCTAACTGATTTTGTCTTTGTTTTGTTCTATCGATTATTGAGAAAGGAGTAAGGAGAAATCTGACCATAAATATGGGATTTTCTGTTGTTCTTTGGTGGACTGTCAATTTCCATGGAATGCATATTGAAATGTTGTTATTATTGGCATAACCAAGGAGGGTTGTTTTGTTCTCTTGAAGAATTGACCCCTTTATAATAATGGAATACCTTAGTTGTGTGTTTCATAAAATCTGTCTCATATTATGTCATATTGTTTTATATTAATAGACTGTTTTCTTTCCATTTCAATGCACAAGATCTACCTCTTTCCACTATTTTAATTTTAACCTATTTGTGCCATTATTAAAAGTAGGGCAATGGTACCCTCTCCTATAGGGTTACTATGAGTCAGCAGTGAGTTTGGTTTGTGGGATTTTTGGTTTTGGTTTTGTTTGTTTGGGGAGTTTTTTTTTTGTTTGTTTTATTTTGTTTTTGACACTCAACTTTCTCATGAGTCCTTTATTCAGTGTCCATAAGAGATATAAAAGGACAAATTTACTGGCTTTTATGAAAAATTATTATTTAAGTTATTTTTTCCTCCTTATTTTGAGCCTTAAGGAGATTCTTTTTTTTTTTTTTTACATACTTTTATTAGGGGCTCTTACATCTCATCACAATCCATACATTTCTCCAATGTGTCAAGCACATTTGCACATAGGCCGCCATCATCATTTTCAAAGCATACTCTTCCCACTTGAGCCCCTGATATCAGCTCCCCATTTCTTCCACATTCCGCCCCCACCCTCCCTCCCTCAGGAACCCTTGATAAGTTATAGATTTTTTTTTATCTTACATCGTCCTCCATCACCCCTCATCCGCTTTTCCGTTATTCATCCCCCTGGGAGGGAGTTCCAGGTTGATCCTTGTGATTGATTCCCCCTTTCTCCCCCACCCTCCCATAATCCTCCTGGTATCTCTATTCTCCTTGTTGGCCCTGAGGGGTTTATCTATCCTGGATTCCCTGTGTTGTGGGCTCTTATCTTTAGCAGTGTTCATGCTATAGTCTAATTCGATTTGTAAGATAGAATTGAGGTTATGATAATGGGGTGAAAGAAGCACCAAAGAACTAAAGGAAAGGTGTGTGTTTCATCGGTGCTATACTGCACCCTAACTGGCTCATCTCTTCCTTGTGACCCCTCAGTGGGAGGATGTCCAATTGTTTACAGGTGGGCATTGGGTCTCCACTCCATTCCCCCACCACCATTCACCTTGGGTATGGTTTTATTCTGGGTCTTAGATGCCTGATATCTGATCCCATCGACATCTCATGATCACACAGGCTGGTGTGCTTGCTCCATGTGGGCTTTGTTGCTTCTGAGCTACATGGCTGCATGTCTATCTTCAAGCCCCTAAGGCCCCAGATGCTATACCTTTTGGTAGCCGGGCACCATCAACTTTCTTCATCACATTTGCTCATGTATCCATTTTGTCTTCAGCGATTGTGTCGGGAAGATGGGCATCACAGAATGCCAGATGTTTAGAACAATGTGTTCCTGTGTTGAGGGAGTACTTGAGTTGAGGCCCAATGTCCACCTGCAACCTTAATTCTTAACATATAGATATGAGTACATAGTTCTATTCCCCTCTATGTGTGTGTGTGTGTGTACATGTCTATATTTAGACCTCTATAAATGTCCTTTGCCTCCTGGTTCTTTCCTCTATTTCCTTTTTATGTCCCTCTTGTCTCCACCATCATGTTAGGCCTTCATGTGGGTTTAGTAATTCCTCACTGCTACATTGCCCTTGACTAAGTCCCACTAGGCAGCCTACAACCTTCCTTCCATTGGTTTTAGTTCACTTGTTCCCTTGTCCCTGGGTTGGTCCCTCCCCCCCCCTTTCCTTTCTCCCACCCCACCCCCTTATCCCATATCCCCTTGGAACCTTTGGTCCCGTTCTTTTCAACTCCCAATTATTTATCCCGCCTGTCTTATCTAGACAGGCATGCAGATATGTTAATAAGTGCAAAAACCAGGCAAAGCCAAATAAAATAACAAAGGAAGTCAAAACCAACAAAACAAAAACAGCAGAAAGCAAGAACAAAATAACAATAACAAAAAGAAAGTCACTGACAAAAATGGAGATGCCTATAAATAGTTCAAGGTCTGTTTGTTGGCCTTTAGGAGTGTTTTCCAGTTGAGTCCGATAGTATACCACGCTCTGTCTCCCAAGTCTATTTTTGGTATTCCCCAGAGGGTTCATGAGTCTGCTGCATGCCATCAGTGCCTCGCCCCAGCATGATGGGGCCAGACTGTGCACTATTCCCACACTGTCTCCAGTACTCTCCCCCGCAGCATCATGGATCAGTGAGGGACACCATGTCCTGTGGTGGGGCCAGCCCTATGGTCCTCCCCGTGCATTGTCTGCTCTGAGCAGAAATATCATCCTTAGGGCTTGGTGGGCCAGGATGTCCTCTCCTCCCTCTCCATCCCTTTGTGTTTCTCCCGTATGCTCTTAATCCGACACGACCCTCTCCCCAAGCTGTAACCCCAGTGCTGTCCTCTGAAGTGCATTCTTCTGAGGGGGAGGGAAGGTGTCCACATAGTCGGGATTGAGGCCAGCCCTACAGAGCTCTCTATTGGTTCCCTGGTACATGCCGGTAAGTTGTATTCAAGTCTTGGTGCACCGGGTTGAAGCCTGGTCTCTCTCTCCTTCTTCTGTAGAGATATAAACAATACCCTCCCCTTGGGTGGATTAGTGCCCTGCTCCCCCCACTACCCATGTCCTACCCCCCCTCTTTCTTTCAGGGGGATTCTTTTAAAGTTCGTCAACTATTTTGTAGAGAGTTGGATAGTGCTGTCAATGAGACAGTCATTGCAGGCTGGTACCCAATCTCTGAAAACTCTGTCAATGATTAATGTTTGATTTGGGGCAGGATGCTTTGTAGGAAGGCCCCCTACTTCTGTTTGTGCAAAATTCATTTCCCTAATAAAGGGACAAGATGGGGACATTCACCTTTATTGTGGACTGGGTGGTAAGGATCAGCAGAATCCAATTCCCACCTGGAAACGCATTCATCTCACTCTTCCATATCTCCATCATCCTCTTCGCCAGCCACTCACATGATACTCTCTCTGCCCCTAACCACCCCGACTCAGGTCAGACCTTGCAAGTTAGAAGAACCCTGTTCTTCCTGTCAACCACCCGTTCTTCCTGTCAACCACCCATGCAGTCTTTCTCCGTCCCCAGCCACTCAGAGCAGTGACAAGAACAGCCATCCCAGCTGCCACAGGGGTACAGCAGCCTCTGCTGGCAGACCGGCCCCTGTCAGTTTGTTCATTCTCTGGAACAGCTCACAGAATTCACTGAGACGATCACCGAGTTTACCGTGATCGGTTTAGTATAGCCCCAAAGAATTAAAAACCAAATTTGATGTATGTATATGTATGGGTTGTGATAAGAGTTGTATGAGCCCCTAATAAATGTACCCAAAAAAAGATGATGGAAATGTTATGAGCTGTAAGAGCCCCCAATAAAATGATTTTTTAAAAACATCAAAACAAAACCAAAGACATGCATCCGGCAAGGTTTGCTCCTGGTCCTGGCATGCAGTTTCTGTGGTGCCCGGGGCCATGTTCTCCTCTGGCACGCAGGGATGGTCTCACTAACACATGGAGTCTGTTGAATTTCCATGTTCAAGGCTTTTGCTGGTTTCACTGCATAGTCATGATCGGGGCCTCATTGCATAATCATGCCTGCTGCAATCACTGACTAAGCATGCCTGACTGTGCTCCTCTCCTGTCTATTGCCAGGTGGGGGTCTCTGGAGGCCCTACTCCTTCTCGGCTCAGTACACATTCTCGGGTGCTGTCCAGAGGTTGTAAGTCATAAAGGCACCTCAATTGCCTAAGAATTTTAAGGGCTCTTTTTTAAGAAACTAAAGACCAAAAGCCCAATGCTAATCTTTGCATCACAATCACACAATAGCTGACCTTCTGTCACAAGAGGTCCATTTAGAAATAAATTAGATATGAAAAGCTTCCCTAACCCTGAGACTAGAAGAACCGGATGGTACCCCACAACCACCACCTACTGCTCCGACAAGCATCCCATTAGAAGGTGCTGGGTAGAGGGAGAGGAACCTCTAGAGGAAATTTTGAACTCTAAAAATATAGGCTACATTTGCTTAGGGGGCACCGAGCTTGCGTTAATGATGGTGGTTTGTAAAAGGATGTCAATAATGGGTGTACAACATAAAGAGTCTAATGAAAGGCCCTGAATTATACAAGTAGAAGTTGTGGAATGGGAGAATGTTTTGTTGTGTATAATTTTTGCCACAATGAAAAAAAAAATAATTACAGGAATCACAATGAGTACAAAGAAAAAGAAAAATGTTCTAAAATGGATTGTGGTAATGATTGTACAACTCTTCTTGATATGATTGAACCATTGAATGTATGATCTGTGGAGGAAGTGCCAATAAAACTGTTTTTAAAAATACAGACTTATACAGTAAACAATAACCCTTGCGGTACACACTCCTTACAACAACGAGGGATTTGAGATGATAGGGCAGCATTTGTCCCTGGACAAAATGCAAGAGGCATGAAGTCTTAGGAAAAAAGGGGGAATCCAAATGGGAAACACAGGGGGAAATGAGATTCAGTTGTAGGGATTGCAGACAATGACAGGAGGGTGAACTGTTGCACAGAAAGCTGATCTCTGTAAGCCTTCACCCAAGCCTTCACCCAAGTCACAGTGAAAAGTTGCTGTGTTCTTTTTAATTGGCAACAAAAAAGAGTTGAATCACTTCTTGTCTGTAAAGTACAATCTGTTCCATCTTTTGAGATATCCTGTGGATTGTTGTGCGTATGTGTGTCTGCTTTCATGTCACGATGAATTTCTGTAAGTGTCTGCTTTAGGGCAAAGGGTTGACACTGAGCACAGAGAGTGATTTTCATCGTGGGTTGCACTTCTGTTCAATATGTGGGACTTCAATTGGCTGCTAACATCCCTCTTCTATGTTTTCCCTTTTTCACATATTTCTATGAAGTGATTAAAACAAAAACCCACCAAACTCACTGCCATGGTGTCGATGCTAACTCATAGTGAACCTCTAGGACAGAAGGAGAAAACCTCATCTTCCCCCTAAGAGCTGGCTAGTGGTTTCAAACTGCTGGCTTTGGGGTTAGCAGCCAGCACATAACCCCTGTGCCCCGAGGGCTCCCAAAGAGTTTGCACTGACAGGAGCTTGCAGGTCACTCAAGCTGAGCTGGGGTCTGGCAGATGGTGTCCCCAGGTGATGGGCCTGGACCTCAACATAGGAAAGTCCAAAGAAGTCCCCACGTGACAGGCACCTTCAGGATATTGTTTGACTTATTCATTCCATGAACAATCTATAGAAGAGGAAGCCAAAGCTGAAGCCCAGAGAGGTTAACCAACATTGTCAAGGCCACAAAGCTAGTAAGGTGCAGAATTCAAGTAGGATTTCAAATAGCCGAATCTGGCCTTGTGCTGAAACCTGCCCTGCTGGACTGTGGGCATGAATGAGACACTGCCCTTGCCTTAAGGAAATTTAGCGTCTGTAGAAGAGACGTTGAGGGTGAAGGTGGGGGCAAAAGCAGAACTAATGGCAAAATTGAGGAGGGGCGGGAAATTCCATTGCCATTGAGTCCATTCTGATTCCTAGTGACCTATAGGACAGAGTAGAGCTGCCCCTGTAGGTTTCGGATGCTGTAAATCTTTATGGGAGCAGCCAGCTCCATCTTGCTTCTTCAGAGCAGGTGATGAGTAAGAACTGCCTACTTTTCAATTAAGAGGCCCAGTGTTTAACCCACCACATTACCAGGGCTTCTTCAATGTAGGGTAGATGAGACCAGATGCCATATATCAAAGTCATATGATAGATCCGGATTATAGAGAGAGATCTGGAAAGTAGAAGAGCCCCTGGGTTTCTGAGGCTGGCAATCTCTCCAGGAGCAGAAAGCCTCATCTTTTTCCCTTGGAGCAGCCGATGGGCTTGAATGGCTTATTTTTGGGGTTTTCAGTCCAACACTAACCCACTATGCCTCCAAGACTCCTTATATATATTAAGGTCAGTGGGGAAAAAAATCAATATGCGTAGATATGGGCTGCTAATCGCAAGGTCAGCAGTTTGAAACCACCAGCTGCTCAGTGGGAGAAAGTACTGGGGGGAGGGAAGGTTTCTACTCCTGTGAAGAGTTGCAGACTAGGAAACTCACAGGGACAGTTCAACCCTGCCCTAGAGGGTCCTTATGAGTCAGCCTCAACTCAATGGCAGTAAGTGGGGTTGTTTTTTGTTTTGTTTTTGGATATAAGCTGAACTGCTTGGTGCTGCCCAAGGATGCTGTTGGTCTCCGTGTACAGAGGGATGCTCCGGATATTTTTCACATCCTTTCCCGTCAGTCCATGAAGGATAACTGAGTTAATATCCTCAACATCCTTGAGCTCTTGTGTGGTGATGCTCGATGTCTTATTCTCTGCAGGTTGACAGCAGGGACTGGGCCCTTAATGGAAACACCCTCTCCCTCGATGAAGAGACGGTCATTGACGTGCCTGAGCCCTACAATCACGTGTCCAAGTACTGTGCCTCCTTGGGGCACAAGGCAAACCACTCCTTTACTCCCAACTGCATCTACGACATGTAAGTACGGCACCGAACCTCCCGGCTGAGTCTCCGCGTCTGGCCCTGGCCCCGGAAGGGGGAGCCTGGTATATGAACGTGGAATGTGACGCTCTCCTCCAAGGCTGCTCCTCCAGATTAACCAGGGCATGGGCTTTAGGGGGGCGACCTAAGCACTCGGGTGCTCACCTCCATCCGCTCTGGCCGTGGGGAGCTAGGAATCGGGAAAGTGTACGGGAGAGTTGGAAACGCTGTGGAAGTGCCGTATACCGCTGCTTTTCTCGTCCTGTTTCCTCATTCTGGAAGACGAAAGACTGTTCTTCCAAAAGCTCGACATGATTCTGCCTCATGGAGAGGGGGAGGGAAGCCTTGTATGATGTGAGAGGAGGAGAAAATTACAATCCTGAGCCTAGACTGTGAGGTGTTGGTATGGGACAGGGACCGGTAACGGAAAGTAAGACCCCAAGCCCAACCCACTGCCGTGGGGTCAGTTCCCACTCGTAAGGAGCCCATTGGGCGCAGCTGCAGGCTCTGTGCACAGGCTGCCGTATTGGTCTCACCTGGAGAAGCTGGTAGATTTGAACCTTTCGGTTCACTGCAAAGCACTTCACCACTAGGCCACCAGGGCTCCTTATAAAATCAAAGGCTCCCCACTATTTGGCAATGGAAGGAAATAAAATTCTGGTATGTGCTGCCTGGTGAAGCTTGAAAAAGATTGTGTCTCATACCGTTTATCTGAAAGGTACAGAAAAGAGCTTAGCGGCTGCCCGGGGCTGCGGGGCCAGAGGACTAAGGAGTACATGCTATTGAGTAGGGACGTTTCTTTTGTGAATAATGAAAACATTCTAAAACGATAGTGGTGATAGTTGTACAACTTTTTAAAAATCATTTTATTGGGGGCTCTTACAGTTCTTATCACAATCCATCCATCCATCTATCCATCGTGTCAAGCACATTTGTACATTTGTTGCCATTATCATTTTCAAAACATGTTCTTTCTACTTGGACCCTTGGTATCAGCTTATTTTTCCCCTCCCTCCTGCACCCTTCCTCCCTAATAAGTCGTTGATAATTTTTTTTTCATGTCCTACACCAACTGCTATGTCCTTTCACCCATTTTTCTGTTGTCCATACCCAAGGAGGGTGTTATATGTTGATCCTTGTGATCGATTCCCCCTTTCTCCCCGCACCTACCCCTTACCCTCCTAGTATCCCTACTCTCAATATTGGTCCTGAGGGGTTTATCTGTCCTGGATTCCCTATGTTTCCAACTCTTATCTGTATCAGTGTACATGCTCTGGTCTAGCTGGATTTGTAAGGTAGAATTGGGGTCATGATAGCGGGTGGGAGGAAGCATTAAAGAACTAAAGAAAAGTGTATTTTGTCGGTGCTATACTCATCCTGACTTGTGACTCTTCTGTAAAGGGATGTCCTATTTTCTACAGATTGTCTTTGGATCTCCACTCAGTCCTCCCCCTCATGCACATTCATATGATTTTTTGTTCTGGGTCTTAGATGCCTGATACCTGACCCCATCGACACCTCGTGATCACACAGGCTGGTGTGCTTCTTCCATGTGGGCTTTGTTGCTTCTCAGCTAGATTTTCGCTTGTTTATCTTCAAGCCTTTAAGACCCCAGGTGATATATCTTTTGATAGCTGGGCACTGTCAGCTTTTTTCACCACATTTTCCTATGCACCCACTTTGTCTTCAGTGATCATGTCGGGAAGCTAATCATCAGAGAATGCCAGGTTATTAGAACAAATAATTCTTGTATTGAGATAGTACAATTGTATTGAGGGAGTACAATGTTCATCTGCTGCCTTAATACTTACCATATAAATATATGTACATAGATCTATTTCCCTATCATTATATATATATATATATATACATATATACATATGTACATGCCTGTACTTAGATCTCTATAAATGTCCTTTGCCTCCTAGTTCTTTCCTCTATTTCCTTTTACTTTCCTTTTATCCCACCATCATGTTTGGCCTTCATTCAGGTTTCAGTAATTCTTGGCTACATTGCTCTTGATCAAGCCTCCCCAGGCATTCGATGCCCTCCTCGCCATCGATTTTAGATCACTTGTTGTTCCTTGTTCCTGGGTTTGTTGGCAGCCCCCTTCCTTTACCTGACCTCCCCTTCTTCCGTGCCTCCCCAGAATGCTGGTCCCATTGTTTTCTCCTCCGGATTGTTTATCCCATCTATCTTATCTGGATAAACCTGCAGAGGCAATAATAAGCACAAAAACAAGACAAAGCAAAAAAAACAAAAGACAGCAAAGAAAAGCCTGTAAATAGTTCCATGTTTGTTTATTGACTTTAATGAGTGTTTTTTTAGTCGAGTCTGATGGGGTGCCACCTCTTGGCCCCAAAGTCTATTTTTGGTATTCTTCGGGGACTCCGTTGCTTTGCTCCCCTTGCTGATCTGTTGCATCCCCTTAGTGTTTTGCCCCAGTGTGGTGTGGTCAAAGCAGGCACAATTCCCACACTGTGTCTCCAGTGTTGTCTCCCGTACCACTGTGGGTCAGTGAGGGAAGTTGTGTCTGTGTCTTGTGGTGGGGCCGGCCCTATACTCCACTCTGTGCATTGGCTGCTCTGAGCAGGAATATCCTTGGGGCTTGGTGGGCCAGGATGTGCTCCACACTCTCCTCCTCTCTTCATTTGCTCCTGTGTGCTCTGATCAGACATGTCCCTCTCCCTGAGCTGTAGCTTCAGTGCTGACCTCTGAAGGGCTGCATCACTCAGTGAACTTAGTAGAAACCACTGAATTGTCTATTTTAACATGGTGAATTCAATGACGTGTCAACTATACCTCAGTCCAGCTAGTATTTTAAAATCTCAGAGAACCCTACTACCTTCTCAAGATTTGAGCTGCCCCTTCCAACTGTCCTAAGCCCTGGTGGCATGGCAGGTTATGCGTTGGTCTGATAATCACAAGGTCAGCGGTTTGAAACTACCAGCCACTCCTCTGGAGAAAGATGAGGCTTTCTACTCCCATAAAGTTCTGTCTGCCCTATAGGGCCATTGTGAGTCAGAATTGATGCCATAGCAGTGAATTTTTGTTTTTCCAACTGTTCGTTGAAGCTGGGCTGGAAAATTTCCCTGAATGGAGAACTGACTGTTATCCATGGAGGAATTTAGACCAACTGAAAGAGACATTTGAAAATTAGCCTTTGAACTCTGGCTAAAAAATCCCCTCTACTGAGCCCAAACTCTGCGCCCCAGCACATTCAGTTCTGGGCCCTAATGATCTCCGTTCCTATGCACGATGTCCACATCTTTTCCTGGAAATACGTTAGCCGTTTCCACATGCTCTCTGAATGCTCTCTCCCCAAAGCCAGGCCTCTCTGGTTTCTTCGACTATCCCATGAAGCATACAATTGGGAGTCTCTGTGTCATCTTGGCTGCTCTCCAATTAATTGCCCAGGGGGATGCCACTTCTTCCGGGGGTCACTGAGCTGCGGGCAAGCTTTGATGCTCCATTAGAACTTGGAGGCCCGCAGGCCCCTCGTTTTGTAGCCCATGTGAGAAGAGAGCCTGTATATTATGTCTGTCGACAAATTCCCAGGACTCGGAGACTCCTCAGTAACGTTCCTCTGTGCGTGCTCGAGATGGTTTAGAAACTGCTCCGGCAGCGACTTGCCCTTCTTGGCAGTTGATCAACAAGCACTGAAGCGCCAGCTGCTGTTTGAATGTGGGTGGCAATGGCAAAGGACCTGTGTCCTGTGGAATGAAAGTGACCCTGTTAGTCACGCCAAGGCTCTCAGGGCCCCTGCGAATGAGGCCATGGCGGCAGCATGCCGATCTGCACACAGCCTCGCAGCCCGTTCAGGCGGCAACGGCTACCGATAATAAACGCGACACAGCTCTGTGCTTTCGTGCCTTTTCTTCCTCACCGAAAGGACAAGGGCGCAGAATCCCAGAGCAGGTACAGCTGTGGGATGAGCGGCTGTGCCCTCTGAAGCTTTCCTCTGTGACCCAGTGTGACCAAATCTCAGTGACTGGGGGCTGTTTGAATAACAGCCAGATGCAAAAGCCAACACCAATTTGTGACCCTCCTTTGTTTCTAGAATCCTTGATCCTGCTGTGCGCATGTGCACAGAAGCAAAGGCACAGCTCCTTCCATTCTTTTCCTAAGGTCTGGCCGAAAGGGCCAAAGGGGCAGCAGGGCCCGGATGCCTTTCTATTCCTGGCTCGAAGTGTAGGGAGCATGTTGGTAAGGGGTCCAACCACTGGGAGCCGAGGAGTGATTTGACTACTTGTAATACAATTTCCATTTACGAAGCACTTACTTCCTGAGGGTTATTCCAGAGTAGACTGCCTCTCCATAATCCAGTCGAGCAGCTGCTATGGCTGCTTCCCAACACACAGGTGGAAATCCAGGCCCGGGGTCCCAGTGACTCAGTGTCCTTACCCATCATGCCTTACCTCCACCTTGAAGGATTAGCTCCCGATCTGAATGCCTTGAGTTCCCGCCTGACAGTCTGTCCATTAGCGCAAACTCCACTCACTGCCGGTGAGTCGATTCTGGCTCACAGTGACCGTGAAGAACAGAGTAGAACTGCCCTGGGGGTTTCCCAAGCTGTGTATCTTTATGGGAGCAGAAAGCCTCGTCATTCTCCCACAGAGCCACTGGTGAGTTTGAAATGCCAACCTTGTGGTTAGCAGTCCAATGCATTACCCACTACACCAGAACAGAGAGGGTCGAAGAGACGCTTCAGGGACAGAAAATCAAGACATGGTGTGTGTGTGTGTGTGTGTGTGTGTGTGTGTGTGTGTGTGTGTGTGTGTATGAGAGAGAGAGAGAGAGCGAGAGAGAGAGAGAGAGAGAGAGAGAGAGAGAGAGAGCGCATGTGAACCAGAGAGCCACTTTAGGAGTGATATGTTTTTAATGAAATCGTATTGTTCAGACACAACTCACTGCCAGCTGAAAGGCAGGTAGCTTCAGCCCACCCCAGCTCACCTTAGAAGAAAGGCCTGGTGTTCTGCTCCCATAGTACCTGCCACTGAAAGTCTGAGGGTGCCCAGTTTTACACTGACATGCATGGGGCTGCTCCGTGTGCATCCCAGCTGGCACCAATACCTGGTTCTCTGGCTTACCACATTCCCCCTTGCTGTTGACCCTGGCCCATGAGCGGAGTCCCTAGTGGTCGTGTCCAGCAGGGGGCAGGTGAAGGGATTCTCATGTCCGCATCCTCTGTTGACCAGCCTTTGCTTGGCGCCCCTGATCTTGGCCTGGGGAATGACTGTGTGAACCTTGCCCTTTAGGTTTGTCCACCCCCGTTTTGGACCCATCAAGTGCATCCGCACACTTCACGCTGTGGAGGCCGACGAGGAGCTCACCGTTGCCTATGGCTACGACCACAGCCCCCCGGGGAAGAGTGGGCCCGAAGCCCCCGATTGGTACCAGGTGGAGCTGAAGGCCTTCCAAGACACCAAGCAGAAGTGAGAGGCGGCCGGCGCTTGGGTTCAGAGACCCGGAGGAGAAACTTGGATCTATGCACTACGTTTATCCGACAACGGGACAACCAGGGACTGCTCATGCTGTGACATCACATCCTCTCACCCCGCGTTTAGCAACGACTTTCTTGCATACTAACTAGGTTTGACTGTATGACTCATAGCAGATTTAAAATTAGCTAGCCTCGCAACAACGTCCTACTGAGAGGTAGTGTCAAGCATTTGACATAAGACAGCATGATGTTCTTTCGTGGTTCAAGTCTAAATCTGTGCTGCACTCAGAGATGCCAAATGACTAGACTGAAAAAAAAAGGGAAATGGGGCTTTTCAGTCGTTTTTAGACAGTGGTTTTCCATGATCTCCCCCCACCCCCATGGCCAATGCAAAATGTTACTATACTTGCATATGCGCCATATGGAGAGGAGAGAATTACTACATTTTTATATTCTCTCAATGTAGTAACACTTGCCTTTTAACCTTTGATCTGTATCTTGCAGTAGAATGGCTTTGTTTTGGGTTTTCCCCCTAGTGAACCGAAGCCTGTTTCTTGACTTTTTTCACCCCTTGAGCCTATTCCGTTTCTTAGATCGCTTTTCTAAGAGAACCCTTCCCACCTGCATTTTGTGTCAGAGGCAGTGTGTGGGTCTCTCTGCCTCTTTTTAGGTCATTGTTTCCTTCTTATTGTCTTCATATTAAAAAAAATCTGGCCCCTAGGGCCTGTCTATTATTACAGAATTATTATTCTCGCATGTAAACAAAGATACCTTTGCTTTCAGATGTGAGAAGAAATGAGTTTACTTTTAAGTTATGAAAGCATTGTAACCTATTTTTTCAGAAAGAAGGGAGGGAAATGAATATTTCTGAGCAGTAGCTCCTTGGCAGTTCTTGCAGTCTCTTCAACAGTGCCCGCAGGTTGTCTCCTTGGGTCCACTTTAAACTTACGTCCACCCAGGGCCATCTGGCGTGGGCCACTGGGCATGGAACTCTAGTTAAGTCACAAAACTTGAATTCTCACGCAGAATTGACAAGTTGTTGTTTGGATTATTATTTTTAATCCTTGCTATTAAGGCAGGCATACTGATCACGAGCTATCAATCGAGCCCTAAGGAGGAAGCGCTTCTTTGTTGTCATTTCGAAGCCCTCACCAGCTTCTGCGCACTGTCAATTAAGAGTCACGCCTGTCACCACTTAAAGGCAACCACGTGGATAGCATTTCTGCCCTTGTTTGAACCCACCTGCTGCTCCTAGAGAGAAAGGCAGCCAGCTCCCCAGAGTGCATCCTTGGAACCCCTCCATCCCACCTTGAAGGCAATGGCCTGGTCCCCACGTGCCCCCGCAGAGGCATCTCTGGGCGCCTGGAGGAGGTAGCTGGGTAGGTGAGCAGAGCAGACCTGTCCATGGCGTTTTTTTCCAGGAGAGCGCCCTCCATCTAGACGGCATCAAGTGCTGGCCTCTAGCTGATGAGGAGGGTCCCAGGACTGGGCAAAGGTGGAGACATGGGCAGACGGGAGAAGGCTGTTTCTTGTCCAGGGTACCCCCCTCTCAGGAAGAAGTTACCCCAGTGTTCCTGATCCAGAGCTGTGGTGTCTTCTGGAGGCCCCTGAGTGTGGAACTCAGCCCTGCAAACAGGGAGCTTCCCCCGCTTGGCTGGGCTGCCCACACTCCCATCTTCTCGGCACCCACAGTGCAGAAGTGCACGGCTCGCCCACTTTGCCGCCAGGTCGCTGGCAGCAGTTACCAGAGGGCCATTGATCCCTGTTGATGAGTGTCAGCGAATGACTCAGACCTGGGAAGGGTTGTCAGGGCTTCCAGGAAGCTCTGCCGTGAAGGGTCTGGAGGGGATTTTCACTCAAAAGATGACCAACCGAACCCCAGGATAGGATCGCTTCTATTCTAAGGGACGGAGTCTTTCTGTAAAAGATGCCCCGTGGGCAGTTTCTGGACTTGCCATCTGCTGGGTGCTTTAACTCGTGTGTGCCCCCAAACTGAGTGAGTTCTCAGAAGAAGGAGGGCTGTCCTGAATCGCAGGCAGTAGACTGTGAGGTAGGGATGCTCTCAAAGACTCTGTTCCTGAGGGGGAGGGTGCAGCACAGCACAACCATTTGTGCAATGGAATGGCTAGTTTGTTTGTTTTTTTAATAGATATGTATAAAGTTGATTGAAGGGCTATAAATAATGATTAACCAGCTACTCGATTTTTTTGGACAATATTGGAAGGGAACCTTGGAGTCAGACAAATCAGAGGGGGGAAATACACCCATGTTGGGCCTCTCTCTTCCTCCTGTCTTCACACTTCCTGGTTTCTTCGGCTCTTCTTTCTCCTCCTGCATTTCTTTGCTTCCTGGCTTCTTGGGAACACACCCTGCCGATCTCGGCCACGCTCTTTCGAACTTTGGTCTGAATTCTCTGTTCACATGAGACTGCGTGTCTCTCTGGGAGTCATTTCCCTCTCCATTTTCTCCGCTTCTCTGAAGTCGGCTGTCTTCCTCCACCACCCAGCCCCATCCCACCCCACCTGTGACACACATTGGCAAGTGCAGGATTTTGTGGAAGGGTGGAATGGGAGGGGGCTTGATAGTGACAGAGTTCTTTATGTAGGTAGGAGGCCCTGTGTGGGGGCAAAGGGTTAATGCACCCAGCTGCTGCTCCGTGAAAGGTAGGGGGTTCAGGTCTACCTAGCGTCTCCTCCGAGTTAAGGCCTGGTGGTCAACTCCTGAGAACCCCTCCTGAGCATGCCCTACCCCTGCACTCAGGCAGAGTCGACCCCACAGCAGCCGGTGTAGGTTTGGGATTGGGGTAACGGAGGTCAAGTCCAGCCAGCAGGTCGTTCCATTAGGAAGTAAACAACGGCGGGGGTGGGGGGTGGGGGGGTAAGGCCAGCCCTTGTTTAAGCCAAAGTATGAGGGGGGTTTTCCGGAATGTGTTTTTCTACCGAATCTTTAAATCCACCATGGAAGCAGACATATCAGGACAGCGGCTCAGTCTGGCGGGGGTTTTGATGGTAGAGAAAGAAACTCAGAGGGTGGCACGCTGGCACATGGTGGGCCCTCTCCCCCAGCAGCCACAGTGTGCGTGCCCACCTCCCGCATGCGGACCCTCCCTCCGCGCCTTCCCGGCTGGAATACTGCCTTGTGTTTGCGTTAGGAATAGGGGCTCAGCACTAGGACTCCGCCCCCCAGGTGGACAGCTCAAACGGACTCACAAAAAGAACCGTAAGGTCTACAATTCTGACACAAAGTAATGACATGAAAAGCGAACGGATGGCAGAGGCTGAGGTTTTATAGGACCTTTAACCAGCTTCAACCATGGTCTAGCTGAGAAAAAAAAAATTAAAAGAGGGAACTGCGTTTTTTCTAGCTCTCTTGGAATCTCTCCGAGGCTGTCTCGAACCTGGGTCCTGGAGGGTCATCACGCTGCAAGGACAGTTGCTGTAGCCAACCACCGCAAAGGGGCAACCGGAAGGCCAGGTGTAAGCACTGGCCAGCTTTCATTGGCAGGGAAACAAAGGGCTGTCTTCTTGGGGAGGCGGTTGGTGGCAGGTTAGTCACTTCTATTGATTTCGCCTATGAAATCTACAATCCCTCATGGCAAAATACATTTTTAAAAAATCTTCCAAGAAGGTAGAGGTCTAATTCTGGTTTGCTTTGTTTTAAAATGTTTGCCTAAAGTTTCTGTCATAGAGTAGTGGTTTCGAATCCAAACATCTTTTAAAACAATGCGGTTTTTTGTTGTTGTTTTGGAAAAAAGCAAAACCGTGTTGCAAGAATGATAGTTGTAATGTTTTCTCTCCTTTTTTTTTTTTTTTTTGGTCACAGATCAAAGGTTCACAAAATGACCCCTACTCAAGGTACCATGATAGATTGTTCTTTGCTTTCTTTCTTTCTTTCTTTGAAATTTCCCTTTAGGAATTTGGAACTTCAATGTCTTCTTTTTCTTTTAACTTTAAAGATACTAAATTTTAATGGTTTTACTTTCCCAGATGTGTGCATACATATTCAAAGCAATGAAGCGATTTCAAGCCATACAACCACAGGGGCGGACACCCTTCTCACACATTTTAATGTGCTTGTATGTAAATAGACGTTTGTATGAAATATTTTCATGGCAGAGTGACTATATTTAAATGAAGTTGAATTATTCCAGTGCTATTTAAACAAATTACCAACAAATTTTTGGTGAGAATTATGAGTCTATTGAGATATAATGCAGATCAATTTTGATTTTTAGAACTCAAAACAGCCTACAAACAACTCTGACTCGGGGCAACTCCTCTGGGGCGGTTGCATCTGATGGGGAAAGAGCTTGTAGGCGTTCCCAGTGCCTCAGCCGCTACCAGGTGGTGAGTTAGGTGCTAAAGGCGGTGCGCTCACTTTTCCGTGATATCACTGTGGGCTCCGGAGGGGCCCGAGAATGGATCAGAGACACTGGTGCAGTTATCCGGAGCACAATTTGTTTTTTTGTTTTTTGGGGGGGCAGGGCAGCAGAATCTGAAGCCAGACTTGGCCGTGTGAACCTCGGAACTGGTTTTCTAGGCCACCACACACCGCCACCCTTACTGCCTGATCCCACATGTCAGGGAGACCGCCCTCGGTGGAGTTGGGGCCCCGACCGGGGGTGGGGGTGGGGTGGGACTTCACGTCTCATGTGCACCCCCTGCCTCCAGGCCTCCACCTTACAAAGAGGAAGGAGGCGGGAGCAGGGGCCAGGGGCACATCTCAGCACAGCCCACTTCCAGTCTCACTCTGGAAGACTATGCACCTCGCACCAAACTTCCAACCAGAGAGAGCCGGGAAGCGGAACACGAGAACCCTTGTTTCCTCTGTCTGTGACTTTACACAATCACCCAAACTCCTTGTACTACCTAGACCACTCCCATCCCCGGGACAACGTCCCAGCTCACCTGACTTCCACATTACTGAACCCTTCATCACCAGGTCCAACATGGGTTGGATTTCTCTCTTTCTTTTACTTTGCTTTGTTTGGTCCTGGCTATAATGAAGTGATCAGCTGTCTGACAACTTTCACTGTGTATGCTAGCAATATGTACACATGGGCCAGTATAGCCTAACATACCTGCTTGGTTTGGGTTAGGATCGTGAATGTCTGTTGGGCATTGGGAAACTACAAGGGCGAAGTCATGTGTGCTTACCATCTGAGAAAGCTCCGCCCATGGTTCTGAGCTCCCTGCTCAAGTTTTCTCTGTGTTCTCCTGTTCTCCTGAAAACCATTGATCAGGTTGTGAAGCATGTGTAAGGATCGAAAGCCAGGGGTCAGCTTTCAGCATTGATTGCGACAAGAAGTTAACCCCATCGAGTTAATAAGCGTCCTTCACTGGGCTTTTATGGAATTTGAACTAAATCTATGAGCCTTATTCAATATCTATGATTTTTTTAATTATGGGAAATTAATGAAAGATGTTTACATGAATAATGTTTGCCCTTACTGTGTAATGAGTGAGTTTTTTGTAGTGTGTCTGGGTGCATGTGCAAGAGAGTAGGGAAAATGTTTCTGAAACAAAACTTGACAAATATTTGTAATGAAAAGTAAACTTAAAGATTGCTATAATTGCGCTATAGAAACAATGCAAGTATTAAACAAATTATACAATCCTCTGTCATGGTGTCTTTTCATCTGGGGTCAAAAGGCAGTTGCATTTTTCTCAATTAGAATCTGCATATTTAAATGACCTAAGCGCATCTTATGCTCTAATTTGCTTTAAAGTCTTACTCACCACTGGCTATTTTAAAGCATTGCCATTCGCGGTGGTTAAGCTGGCCTCAGCTCTTGGCAGCCCCATGTAAAGCAGAAGGAAACACTGCTTGCTCCTGCACTACCGCATGATGGGTTGTGGACCCGAAACGTGGGCGTCATAGGCTGATCTGGGGGAGTGGATCACCAGACCTTTCTTCCTAGTCCACCTTTGTCTATAAGCCCCACTGAAACTTGTTCGGCATCATAGCAACTCTCAAGCCTCCACTGACAGACAGATGGTAGCTGTATTGAGGTGCATTGGCCAGGAGTTGAACCCGGGTCTCCTGCATGGATGTTGAGCATTCTACCACGGAACCACTGTGCCCACATAAAAGCCTATAAACCCAGCCCACTGCCAACAACTCATCTTCAACTCCTGGCAACCTATATAGGGTTTCTGAAGCTGAAAATCTTTACAGGAGCAAACAGTCTCACCTGTCTCCCTCACAGCAGCTGGTGAGTTCGAACCACTGACCTTGCAGTGAACAGCTCAACGTGTAACAAACCATACCATCACGGCTCTTGTTAGAAGCATATATAGGGAGAGCTAACGTGGGCTGGAGAAAGGTAAGGAGCTTGCTGTATCTTTGGGACTCACGTGGTGCATACGCCTGATGCCTGAACAGTTAATAACATCAACCGAAGATGTCCGGTTGATTAATTAACTGCATGAGTTGCATACGTAAATGCTAAGGGGTGGGGGGGATGAACATCAGTAAGATGATGAGAGACAGTATCTGCAAAACGAGAAGCTTGAGCTGCGTTTTAAAAGCTGGAGGGACGTAATGAGGTGTTATAGCAGATTTTGGTGATCTTTAGAATGGCTTTGAGCCAACAAACTCAAGACGCTCCCTTTTATCCCAAACCACCGCCAGCATCTCTGCCTCTTCCAAGATCCTCTCAGGCAAGCACGTGGCTGTGTGGAGAAGGGCGGCTCGCCTGAACAAAATTGGGGTTCTCCTAGCACCGAAGAGACAATGGGGTGGGCTGTCCACAGAATCTACTTCGCTGGTATCGTGTGGGGTTATTTCTGCAGGAGATAAAACAAGGTAGTCTCTTCAAATTAATGAAAGAAGTGAATCAACCAGATGGTGGCGAAGGGTACAACTACACAGGTACGTTGGCCAGCGTTCAGACAGCAGTCTTACGTGTTGTAGATTATCCATGTAACTGTCTCAGCAAGCTAAGATCAACTGCTGTCATCGCCTCCCCTTCCAGGTGGGAAAACTGACGCATGGGGGCGATAGCTGACTTGAAGCTGGGTAACACGGCCATACTTCAAAGTAGGAAGTGATAGAGATGGGTGTGTAGTTGGACTATGGTGATCCCGGCTTCTCTCTGGACCTCCCGCCAGCCTCCAGCCCCCACGGTAGAGCTCTGTCCTTGCTGTTCACTCGCCAGACACACAGACATGGCCAGTGATACCACGTATTCTTTTCTCTTGATCATTCGCTTAGACAACCAACCAGCTGGTCTCCCTGGCTGTGGTGCCCCTTTCAGCCAGCCCGTATATAGATGATTGCTATTGCTAGGTACTGCTGAGTCAGGTCTGACTCACCGTGACCCCGTGCTTACACCCTGCACCAGGATCAGCCAGTGAAAACTAATGAATCACAACAGAACACTGTCCAGCTCAATCACTGGGGAAAGAGACCCTGCTGGGTGAAGCAAAGGGTCATGGAGACACGGCAGGGGAACTGGCCTCGTAGCCATAATAATGGACTTGAACATGGGCGTGGTGGCAAGGCCGATGCACTTCATTCTGTGTACACAAGTCACCCTGAATGTAGTTGTCTCGGTGCAGCGAGCCATCCAAATGCTTGCCAGGAGAGTGACCGAGCAGTGTCTCTTTTAAAAAGCATGTTCTTGGTTTGTGCTTCCTTCCATAAATAATTACCAAGCTTTGCCCCTGGTTATTATTAACTGTACCAAAACAGAACCAAATTCCCTGCCATTGAGCCAAGACAGATTCCGAGCCACTGTACAGGACGGGGTGGCACTTTTTATAGGAGTAACTGGTTATAAGAGTGGACATCCCTGTCTTCACCTGAAGAAAGGCTGGTGGTTTTGAACTGCTGGCCTTGTAGATCACAAGCCCATGTGTAATCCCTATGCCACCAGTATTCCTTTTAGCAATGATAAAATCAAAGTACTTTGCCCTTTGTGGAGCTTACATGTTAGTAGAGAAAAAAAATGATGATGAATAAGTAAAAGACTGTGGAAAAGGTGGAACAAAGAGAAAAATTAGGAGTGTTTGGGGGAGGGGCAGGGGGAAGGAGGATCCTATCTTCTGGGGAAGAGTAGGGAAGGCCCCCCCGCCCCAAGAAGGGGCCATGTCAGCACACGAGGAACTGAGAGGAAAACTTCTGGGGACCTGTGTCTGAGGAAAGGGGTTTCAGTCAGAGGGAGGTCAGGAGGTGTGCTGGTCTGAGGTGGGAAGAGGCACATGGTATGAGGCACTCTCTTTCAGAAAGATTTGCAGCCTCGGAAACCGTCAGATGGTTCTGCTCTGTCCCATAGGGTTACGATGAGGTGGAACCAACCTGTTGGTCATGAGTTTGGTTGTTTATACACTGTGTTTTAAGAGTTTCTGGCCATTTGGTTCAGTAGTCATTTAAAGAAGAAGAAGGAAGAAAACAGAGCATTGACCAGGATAGTAAATGATCTCAAATACGGACTCTGAATGGCAGCATGGAGGACATGCAGCGTATGTTGTTGCTTTCATGCACACAATCTAATCCAAAGTCAGCAAAGTCTTGCCTAGGAAATGTTTCACAAGAGATCACTTTAATTAGAAGACAGACCAGTTGGAGTTAGCTTAACAATGACTGGCATGCCCTCAAGCAACGAGTCCATGCAACCCCATAGGACAGGAGAGAACCGCCCCTTGGGGGTGTCCCAGGCTGTAACTCTTTACAGGAGCAGAGAGCCTGTCCTTTTCCCTCGTGGTTTCACAATGCTGACCTTTCGGTTAGCAGCCCAACACATCATCACTATGGGACCATCCTTACAAAGAGAGAGAGAGAGAGAGAGAGAGAGAGAGAGTGTGTGTGTGTGTGTGTGTGTGTGTGTGTGTGTGTGTGTGTGTGTGTTTTGGTTACAGGAAAGGGGTTTCATTCAATTTAAATAACCCCCTAAACCTTCTTTACCATGTAATAAATTGGGGGGGTGGGGGAAGAAACACTTCAGCTGGTTCAAAGTTGAATTTGTAAGCTCCAGTCTGAATTCATAAAATTTATAACTTGTGATAGACTCAATTCATGAAGATGTCCCTTCGTGAATGAGAGGGGAACATTTACTTCCCTATATCTTCTGGGCCCCAAGTGGACGAATTCAGATTACTCAAGCATCGGAGACCCCCATGACCAGAAACAAAGCTCTTCAAGAGCACTGGCACTGCAGTGGTTAAGCACTGAACTATTAATCCATAAAGATTGCAGCCTCGAAATCATGCGGGTACAGTTCAGCTATGCCTTACAGAATTGCTGGGTTAAGATTTACTGGGTGGTTTTGATTTGGTTTAAAGTCTTCAGGGCTCAGCGCCCTCTTGTGGAGGAGATTTGTTCTTGTCCTGTTCCTGGCTTGTGGCAGGAGAAGAAAGAACTGTTGTGAAGGATAGACAATGCAAACATACCACGTTGGACTTGAAACAGTCAAAGAGAGGACCCCAACTCCCAGGGCTTTCCTATTTTTCAAGTCACTCCAAACATCAGTTTTGAAACCTGCTAGCTTGTCTTTAAGAACAAACAAAATTGTTTCATGTCAACTAGCTCTGAAATCTCTATCTGAGGAGGGCAGTTCTCTACAAAACACAGGTCAAGAATGTAGTCTTGTATTTCCATGACCTATCACCGTTTTTCCCTTTTGAGTCCTGGATTTCCAGGGAGGTTTCCTTTTTGTTAAACATAAGCACAAGCTGTGCAGAATGAAATGCAAGCCTGTAGATACTCTCACCTACCAGCAACTGCCTGCGTTTCCTCCAGTCTCTAGCTTTCTGGCTGGGGCAGAGGGATATGTAGTTCCTCTAAAACAGGAAAAGCTGGAAGTCGCTTGAAACAGCGCTTGGAAGTCTAAAGAAAATGGAGTCATGGTGCAGTTTATCTTGTGGGTCCTATATAAGCTGGGCGTCAGGGCAGGGCATGGTACCCATTCCATATCTATTTAACTGGTCCCTAAAGAAAAAGGTGGGACAAAACTGACAATCATAAAAGACACCATACTGAAGATCAACTCAAGACTGGTGGGACCCCCACGACGATGGCCCAAACTTCAGTTTGGGACCTGAACTCCCTCTCAAGGCTCAGCAGGCATCCAAATAGTAGGCGGGTCTCCAGGAGAATGACAGCACTGGTGGAGTGCACACACCTTCGAATGATAGGTGGAATGAGACTAAAGGGCAGCAACACTCACTCCCTGATAGAGTTCAGGAGGGTTAGGAAGGAAGGAAGTCGTCAGCGGTACACTGAATCGCAGTGAACGAGCTAAAGCAAAGTGTGCATGAATGATGAATGGAAATCTGACACCTGCTCTATAATCCCTTCCTTGATGCTCAATTAACAGTTTAAATACATCAGTCCCTAAAAATGAAAGTAAGTTATCCCAATAGAATGGAGCCACCAGAGAAATTCTCTGTGCGGGTGGGCACGTGTGCATGTGTTTTTATACAGAAACACTTCTTATCTAGGTAGACAACCGCAGTCACCGCTGTGTGGAAGGCAGAAACCTGCCTGTGAGTGACATCCGAGCAGCCACAAGGAGTGTCAAAGGGCATACACTTCATTCTGTGGCAGCCTACCCGCCCTGACCCAGTCAAGGTGGAGCATCTGGAAGGTTCAGAGCCTCTGGCCCAGTTGGGACGGGAGCCAGCAAGAGAAAGTGGACAGGGAGGCATGAGAGAAATGCAACTGGTTCTCTGAAGCCTCTGTCCCCATTTTTTCAGCACCACACAGGAGCCCTGTCTACCGCAAGAATCTCTGAAAACATTCTTGGTCAGAGGTGCTCGCCTCCAGCGGCCATGAGAATCGCCAGGGAACTTGTTATATCTGCAGGCTCTGGGGCTCAGGTCCCAGAGGGTAAGTTCTCTGAGAACGCACAGACACCTGGCCTTGCTGCTGCACAGCACCTTCAGCCTGCAATGCTCAAATGCTGCTCCTGAGCAGTTCTGTAGAGAGCGCAGTGCATATACTGCACCGTGCTGACTACATGGTGAGCACCATCAGAATGCCGGCTTCACCCAAGACCTCGAAAATAACTCTTCAGTGGTACCTTTTTTTAATATCATTTTATTGGGGGCTCCTACAACTCTTATCACAATCCATACATCCATCTATTGTGTCAAGCACATTTGTACATTTGTCGCCATCATCATCCTCAAACTTTTTCTCTACTTGAATCCTTGGTATCAGCTCATTTTCCCCTCCCTCCCTGAACCCCTGATAATCTATAAATTATTATTATTTTGCCATATCTTACACTATCTGACATCTCCCTTCACTCACTTTTCTGTTATCTGTCCCCCAAGGAGGAGCTTATATGAAGACCCTTGTGATTGGGTCCCCCTTTCTTCCCTACCTTCCCTATACCCTCCCGATATCACCACTGGTCCTGAGGGGATCATATGTCCTGGATTCCCTCTGTTTCGAGTTCCTATCTATACCAGTGTACATCCTCTGGTCTAGCCGGATTTGTAAGGTAGAATTGGGACCATGATAGTGGGGGGTGGGGGTAGGGAAGCATTAAAGAACTAGAGAAAAGTTGTGTGTTTCATTGGTGATACACTGCACCCTGTCTGACTCATCTCCCCATGATCCTTCTGTAAAGGGATGTCCAGTTGTCTATAGATGGGCTTTGGGTCCCCACTCTGCACTCCCACTCATTCACAATGATATGATTTTTTGTTCGATACCTGAGCCCATCAACACCTCATGTTCACACAGGCTGGTGTACTTCTTCCATGTGGGCTTTGTGGCTGCTTGTTTATCTTCAAGCCTTTAGGACCCCAATCTTTTGATAGCCGGCACCATCAGCTTTCTTCACCACATTTGCTTATGCACCTGCTTTGTTTTCAGCGATCTTGTTGGAAAGGTGAGCATCATGGAATGTCAGTTTAATAGAACAAAGTGTTCTTGCATTGAGGGAATACTTGAGTGGATGTCCAATGTCCATCTGCTACCTTAATACTAAACTTATAAATATAGGCACATAGATCTATTTCCCCATCATCATATATAAATATATTTACATATGTACATGCCTGTAAATATATTTACATATGTACATGCCTGTATCAATGTCCTTTACCTCCTAGTTCTTTCCTCTATTTCCTTTTACCTTCCAGAGGTAATTTTTAAATCAGCAATTATATCTAATGAAGAGAGAGAGGGGAGAAGAGAAAGTTTCTTAAACCTATAGGACCTGACTAAATAAAATATCTTTAAAAATAATTGAAAAGTTTGGAATTTTCTACAAAATAATCCAGGTGGTGTGGGAGGTGGGTAGCACTAATGATGGAGCCAGATTTTTGGAGGGAGGGGTGTTGATAATGACAGGAGTTGGGTGAGGGGCATACAGGGCTTTGTTGCTGTTGGTAGGTGCTGTCTAGTTGTACAACAGAGCCACACATAGAGCAGTCCTGCGTTAGCCTCACAATGCTCCTATGTTTGTGCCTACTATTGTAGCCACTGTGTCAACCCGTCTCATGGAGGGCAGGGGAGGGGCGGGTATCGTCCATCTCCATGGACTGCTTTCTCCTGATAACACTCAGTCACCTCAACTGTGTGTTTTCTATGTTTTGAATTCTCTATAATAAAATGTTAAAGAGGTTTTGTTTTGTTTCCCTCCACTCCCATTTTTAAAAAATCATTTTATTGGGGGCTTGTACAATGCTTATCACAATCCATACATATATCCATTGTGTCAAGCATGTTTGCATATTTGTTACTCTCATCATTCTCAAACATCTGCTTTCCACTTGAGCCCCTGGCATCAGCTCCTCGTTTTTCCCCTCCCTCTCTGAAAGAGGTTTTTTTGAAAATCAGAGTTACACCCTCCACCCCCCACTCACCCCAGAAGAATGCACTTCAGATGACAGCACTGAAGCTACAGCTTGGGGAGAGGGGCACGTCTGATCAGAGCACACAGGAGAAATGAAGAGGGATAGAAAGTGATGGGAACACATCCTGGCCCACCAAGCCCCAAAGACAATAGTCCTGCTCAGAGCAGACAATGCACAGAGAGGACCATAGGGCCAACCCCGCTACAAGACATGATGTCCCTCACTGAACCATCATGCTACGGGAGACAACACTAGAGGCACAGTGCTGGATTTGTGCCCAATATGACCTCATTACACTGGAGCAAAACACTAAGGGCATGCAACAGAACAGCAAGGGGAGCAACGTGATAAAGTCCCTAGGAATACCAAAATAGACTTTGGAGACAGAGTGTGGCACCCCATCAGACTCGAATGGAAAACACTCATAAAGGCCAACAAACAGAACTTGAACTATTTATAGGTCTTTCCATTTTTGTCTGTGGCTTTCTTTTTGTCGTTATTTTGGTTTTGTATTTTTGTTGTTATTATTGTTTTGTTGGTTTTGACTTCCTTTATTGTTTTGTTTGGCTTTGCCTGGTTTTTGCACTTATTAATGTTTCTGCATGTCTATCCAAATAAGAAAGGTGGGATAAACAATTCAGAGACGAAAACAGTGGGACCGATGATTCCGAGGGTATATGGGAGAAGGGGAGATGGGAGATAGGAAGTGGGGGAAAACCAACCCAGGGACAAGGGAACAACAAGTGAACTAAAATCAAGGGAGAGAAGGGCGTAGGATGCCTAGTGGGACTTAATCAAGGGCAATGTAGCAGTGAGGAATTACTAAACCCAAATGAAGGCCAAACATGATGGTGGGACAAGAGGGAAATAAAAGGAAATAGAGGAAAGAACTAGGAGGCAAAGGACATTTATAGAGGTCTAAATGCAGGCATGTGCATATGTAAATATATTTATATATGATGATGGGGTAATAGGTCTATGTGCATATATTTATAAATTTAGTATTAAGGTAGCAGATGGACATTGGGCCTCAACTCAAGTACTCCTTCAATGCAAGAACACTTTGTTCTATTAAACTGACATTCCATGATGCTCACCTTTCCAACAGGATCACTGAAGACAAAGCAGGTGCATAAGCAAATGTGGTGAAGAAAGCTGATGGTGCCAGCTATCAAAAGATATAGCATCTGGGGTCTTAAAGGCTTGAAAATAAACAAGCAGCCATCTAGCTCAGCAGCAACAAACCCACATGGAAGAAGCATGATCATGAGGTTTCGAAGGGATCAGGTATCAGGCATCAAAGATTCAGAACAAAAAATCCTATCTATGTGCATGAGGGGGAGGACTGAGTGGAGACCCAAAGCCCATCTGTAGGCAACTGGACATCCACTCACAAAAGTGTCAAAAAGAAGAGATGAGCCAGATGTCCTTTATACAATTGATGTATGTATATGAATGAACTGTGATAAGAGTTGTATGAGCCCCTAATAAATTGTTTAAAAAAAAAAAAAAGAAGAGATGAGCCAATCAGGGTGCAGTACAGCACCGATGAAACACACTGCTTTCCTCTAGTTCTTGAAAGTTTCCTCCCCCCTACTATCATGACTCCCATTTTACCTTACAAATAGGATTAAACCAAAACATGCACACTGCAACAGATAAGAGCCCTGCAACACAGGGAATCCAGGATAGATAAACCCCTCAGGGCCAACAATGAGAATAGAGATACCAGGAGGATTAGGGGAGGGTGGGGGAGAAAGAGGAAATCAATCACAAGGATCAACACATAACCCCCTCCCAGGGAGACAAACAACAGAAAAGTAGGTGAAGGGCGGCAGAGGATGATGTAAAATATAAAAATAATAATCTATAACTTATCAAGGGTTCAGGAGAGAGGATGGGTGGAGGTGGGAGGGGGGGAAATGAGGAGCTGATATCTGTTTGGGCTGGGTCTGAACTAGGCAGCCCCCATTTGGAAAAAGCTGAAGCAGGTCCAGTCCCTGCATCCCAAAGGACAGCAGCAGACAGTGTCAGATAGATAACCGCCAGATAAGATAACCAGTGAAACCAGATGTTCCTTGTTGGAAGAAAGCCGCAAGGAGTGGACGAGCAATTCTCCCGGTTTCCAGACCCCATATGCTAATTGCCATACATTCCTCGCCACCCCTTTAAAAACCCTCGCCCCAGCTGCTGAGCACCACTTCCTGATGTGTTGGCCCAGGTCACGGAACCTCCTCCGAGTGCTCCCCTCCTCCCCCAATAAAGCTATTTCTGTTTCTGCTCTCCCTTGTCCTGTCAGTTATGTCCGTCTTCCTCCCTGTACCTCAGTTTCACCTTTGCAATATCAAGGGTTCAAGTAGAAATAAATTGCTTTGAAAATGATGATGGCAGCATGTATACACATGTGCTTGAGACAATGGATGAATGTATGGATTGTGATAAGAGATGTAAGAGCCCCCAATAAAAGTATTTACTTTTTTAAAAAGCAGAGTTATTGGTTAGACACATCTCAGAAAAGACATGTCACAAAGGCAAACATTACCTTTCCTGAGATGGTCAGAGCCATTGCCTTTTCTGCTCCTATTAGCAAATGGATGTATCAGGTATCAGTGAGCTCGCCATTAATAGATGTGACAAATCCCTGGGTTTGGAGTCCCTGCTCAGCCTCTCTCATTGCCAGTGAGTCAATGCTGACTCATTGAGACTCATACAGACTAGGCCATACCCGGAACGAAGGGTCCCTCAGAATCAAGGCTGTGACCAGCTTAAGGAGTTCTAGTCTCCCCATAATTTAGCCTTGGGGATGTGGTGGTTGCACACTGGGCTGCGAGTGTCAAGGTTAAAACTACCAGTCGCTCCATGAGAGAAAGACAGCTTTCTAGTCCCATGAAGAGTCACAGGGGCAGCTCTACCCTATCCTTTAGGGTTGCCATGAGTCAGCATCGGCTCGAGGGCTGTAATTTGGGCTCTTAGTTTATTCTCTCCACAACTCTCTGGTTGCTTGGGTTTCTAAGACTGTAACTGGAAGTAGAAAGCTCAGTCTTTCTCCGGAGGTGCTGCTTGTTGCTTCAAACTGCCAACCATGCGATTCACAGCCCAACGCATATCCACTACACTCCTAGGGCTCCTTGTCTGCTCAGCCTGAGTGCCTCTAATTATCAATCTGCCTTCAGGGAGAAAATAGTCTGGCCAGCATGACAGTCATGGTCTTCAGTGTAAGTAAGGCAGGATTTGGATTTTGTACCTTGGCCTAAGGAGGTTGGGTAATGAGTGTAGTCTAAATGGTGGGACTACTCACAGTGTGCTGGCAAAATATGGCGGAGTAATAGGTTATGCGGGGACAGCTAACCACAAGGTTGGCAGTTCAAACACACCAGCTGCTCGAGGGGAGGGAGAAGTAAAGATTTACAGCCTTAGAAGCCCACAGGGGCAGCTATACTGTGTCCTACAGGGTTCCTCTAGGTCGGAGTTGACTCAATGGCACTGAGTTTGGTTTTCACTTGTGAGTCTATAAAGGTCAGGAAAAGCCCTGTTCCATTGGGTTCTCTAGAGAAGCAACACCAGTGAGTCTTGGTTGTGTTTGTGTATAGAATGAGATTTGTATCAAGAAATGACTCACGCCGCTGTAAAAGAGTGAAGTTCAAGTCCATGGGTCAATGTAACCAGAAGCCTTCTCCTGACTCCTGCAGCTTCAGAGGCTGACGAATAAGAAGCAGAAAGACCACAGGCTGGTGGATGCCGAAGTGAATGACTCCCAGGTCGAAGGTCTGCCGGTGGCTCCTGGAGTCAGCAGGTGATGTAACAGGAGGTTGAGGAACCAGATGCAGGATTCAGATCCAGCAGTCGACGTGAGCCAGCCTCCCAACACTGCTGATTTATACTAAGAGTAGGACACACTCGGAATGAAAGGTCCCTCAGTCGTATCAAGCCTGTGACCAGACTGAGGAGTCCTGTGCTCCCCACAATTTAGGCTGCTAACATCAAGGGGAGCGATTTTAACTCCCAGCCACAACGTGGGAGAAAAACCAGAACTTTCTATGCCCATAAGGATTTACAGGCCCAGAACCCCCAGGGCCAGTTCTACCCTGTCCTTTCGCGTCGCCATGAGTCAGCATCACCTTGATGGCAGTGAATTTAGTTTGGGGTTTATTCTCCCCACAACTGCATGGCTGCTTTACCGAAGATCACATCATGGAGCTGACCACTCACTCCCATCCACTCCATTCGGCCTCAGAGACCCTGCAGGACAGTGGTTCTCAACCTGCCTCATGCCATTACTTTTTAATACAGTTCCTCATGTTGTGGTGACCCCAAACCATAACATTATTGTCGTTGCTACTTCATAACTAATTTTGCTACTGTGATGAATCGTAATGTAAATATCTGATATGCCAGATGTATTTGGTGACCCCTGTGAAAGGGCCGTTCGACCCCCAAAGGGGTGGTGACCCACAGGTTGAGAACCGCTGCTGTAGGGCATAGTAGTACTGCCTCCTTATGGGAGTAAACAGCCCTGCCTTTCTCCCCAGGGACAGCTGGTGGGTTTGAACTGCCGATCCTGCCCAATGCAGAGCCTCCATGTGAGAGCACATCATGGGAATCCTGGTCACCCAAGTTGACGTAGAACCTATTACCCTTACTCCATCCCTAGGAGCTCGGTGCTCCTGCGTGCTTTCTCCTTTGCCTAGTGACAAGTGCCCTGCTCACTTCAGACCGATTGTAAACATAACTCAGATAGTCCCAGTGGCAGCTGCTGTGGGTTAGTGACTTTTCCCATGCCTTCCTGACTAAACAATTCACCTTCCAAGAATTCCTTGTAGCCACTGATGTCCTCCAGACCCAGCTCTGGCCAAGAAGATGTCGGGGTGGTGGTCACTGAAGGAAGCCTATAAGAAATATAAGTCACAGAGACTCATTGACATACTGCCTTCGCCTCTTACCCTCTAACTCATAACAATGATGTTTGATCGGGCTGTCTAGGGAAATCCAATGACACTCATCTATGTGTAAGAAAGAGCTTTTTATCAAGAAGTAATTATTTATCAAGAAAACATCCCAGCCCTGTCCAACTCCAATCCATAAGTCTGATGTTAGTCCATAAATCCTTCTTCAGACTCATGTAGCTTCATGTCAGTGACACAGAATGGAGACACAGGAAGATCACAGGCTGGTGGGCGCAGGGCCATGTGGAGCCAAGGTCGCTGTAGACCGGGCAGGGCACCAACAGCTCCCAGAGTCATGTAGCCCACAAGGAGCCCCCCCACCTCCACCCTCATGGCAGGCAGAGTTCTGGCAACATCCCAACAAGAAGGAAAGTGAAGTGGCAGAGAGAGAGGCAGTTCCCAGTGTCCTTCACTCTCATCCAAAAGATCATGCCCCCAAGGAGAAATTATCAAGCTACCACTTGGTTAATAGGTTTAACTCCACTCCTGGTTGGCATAAAATCACCCACTACCACAGCAACTCAAGGTGACTGTTTAAAACAGCCAAGTCAGTCACAAGCTTGCCCTGCTGAAAACCCTTCAATGGCTTTCTGCTGCCATGAGAATACAACCCACGTGACTGCCTAGGCTGAGGACCCCTGTGTGTTTCCAGGACCATTCAGCCTGTTCTCACCACTCACTGGACTCCAGCCAGACCTTCTGCTCCTCAAGCCTGCCAACCATTTTCCTGGCTTCAGGCCTGCAAGCTCTTCTGGCTACTACTTCTCTCCCTCCAGTTCTTTGCTGGCTAGCTCTCTCATAACTTTCAACAATGATCGGCTCAAACCATACCTGACCATCCAGTCTTAGTAGGCCTCTTCCATTGACCCTCTAGCTCATCACCTGATTTGTTTCCATCTTAGCACTTATTCCAATCCAATCAGCATACTTATTTGTTGGTTGTGTGTCTGCCACCACTAGAATATAAACTTCTCTGGGGTCAGAGCTTAGCTTTGTTTATTGCAATAGTCTCATCCTCACTGCTTGGAACACCGGAGACATCTATTCAAACATAACTGAGTCTTCCCTATGGATTTCATCCTTGACTTTCCATCACAAGAAATGCTTGGCCAAGAGTGAGTAATACGAATAACCTGCAGGACATGCAGGAGGCTCAGATGATGCCCCCCACCACACACACACACACACCTGTGGTCCACAAGAGAGCCAACTCTGGCAAAACAACAATAACAATTATAAAGCAGGAAAGCAATTATGAGCGAATGAGAACAGAATCAAGTGGGAGGTGTGGAGCCACCATCATGGCCCAGCCACTCTCTGAATTCCCAGAGCAGTCAATCACCTGGCTCTGGGAGTGGGCAGCAGGAAAGGAAGGAGAACTCAACCTCACATCCCAAAGGTGAGCAGCCTTCAAGGTCCATTTACATTCCCATTTCTTTCCATGCCCTTTCCTTGAATGCCTCCTCTATCTAGCACCAATTGCTCGCATGCATCTCCATTAGGATTCTCTGTACTGGATACATTTCAACCCAAGAATAAGGCAGCAAAGAGTCCTGAAAGGGCAGTGGGGTAGTTAGTTTATTGGCTGATAAACACATGTGGAATTAATTGAAGGGCGGAAAGATAAATGGCTCGGTGAGCCTAGCCTTTCTTGTCTCTCACTCTTTGATCATCGGACCAGTGTGTGGCTGCCTTGCTTGTTCTGTGCCTTGATTTGCAAGCTACACTACCTGTGGGACACCTAACCTGTGGACTGTGTCACTGTAATTTGAGGTTCCTTCAAGACCTGCTTTGCTACACAATTGGACTTTACATCTCTTGAGCTGGGGACTATTGGTGACCTGACTGTTGGTGGCCTGGTTGACTATTGGTGACCTGCCTTGCTGTTTGCTGCCTGTGCCCGTATAGCTGGAATTTTCTCTATAGAGGACTACCTGGTGGCCCTCACGACATGAAGGACTTCCGGTGTCTCACAACTGTTTCACGGGAGTTAGTTGCACTGAGCCATTTGTACTGCTTTATCATTTAACTGTTCATTTCTTGAGTTATATATCTATATATATCTAGATATATATAATTATTAGCAATCTGGTTTTGTCTCTCTAGAGAACCCTGTCTAACACAGGCAGGGACTCTTTTGTCTGACGGATCTGATGTTAAATCCTTGCTCCATCCTTTTCTAGCAGTATCATTTTAGAAAATCTATTTCACTTTCCCAAGAGAAGCATTCAGACCTAGCTTGTAAGAGTTACTGCTGAGAGTAAAAATCAAAAACCACCTCAATTACCTCAAGTTAATTCTGACTCAGTGACCCTATATGACCCTATAGGATTTCTAAGACTTTAGATATTTGTAGGAGTAGATAATCTCCTCTTTCTCCCATGGAATAAATGGTGGATTCAAACCAATGGCCTTATGATCAGCAGCTTAATACGTGGCCCACTAAGTCACCAGAGTGTCAATATTGTAAAACATTCTAAAACCAGCACTTCACCCAGTAGGGCAGCAGTTCTCAACCTGAGGGTCTTCGCCCCTTAGGGGGTCAAATGAGCCTTTCACAGGGGTTGGCCGATTCATAACAGTAGAAAAATGACAGTTATGAAGCAACAATGAAAATAATTTATGGTTGGGGGGCTCACCACAACATGAGGAACTGTATTAAAGGGTTGCGGCATGAGGAAGGTTGAGAACCACTGCTCTAGAGAATAAAATAAAAAGGCTCTTAACTTCAAAACCAGCAAAGTCGAATTGACAGTAATTTAATGAGAATGAGGAAACACTGTCCATGAAAAACAAGAGCAAGCATTACATAAAATGGTGAAATAACAGCAGCATTCTCTTTAAGATTAGAAACAAGGCATGGGTGTCAGCTCTCCTCTCTCCTATTTGATAATTGAGTGCAGGAGCTTGAGAAGTGTCGGACAACAGATGAAGGGCAAGATGCAGAGAAGATGTAGAGAAATTGGGAAACAGGTAAAAAGGCTGTTCGCATTTTTCAATGATATGGTAATTTCTGTAGACTACGCTGCAGAAAAAGAATACACAAATAAATAATTAGAAGTAGTAGATGGTTTTACTTTGCCCATGGATATAAAACTCAACATTCAAAAATTAACTACATCTATTTCCACACACCAACGAGTAGAAAATGGAACTAGCCAAGAGACCTTTTAAAAGCAACAAAAGGATGGAGCAGTAGGGTTAACTCTGTTAGCCCATCTTTGAGTCTGTAAGAAAATGATATAACTTTATTAAAATGAAAGGAAACTTAAATAAATGGAACAAGCTACCATAATCTGAGTAAAGACTCAACATTGTCAATGTGTCAAGTGCTCAAAGTTAATGGATGAATGCAAAGCAATCTCATTAGGGTTCTTCATAAAATTTGATAAAGGAATCTAAAATTAGTGAAGAAGAATAGGGATCCAAGAGCAGACCGAGATTATAAAAGAAACACAAGACAAGGATCTTGCTCTACCAAACATCAAGATCCAAAGTGACAGACATTAAGCATCTGCAGTAGTGGCCCAGGGCTAGTCAACCAGATTCACAGAAGGAAGCAGCCCAGAAAGAGACCCATGTGGAAGCTTTCCTGATGATAAAGCAGCCACTGTAAGGAGCAAATTTGGGTTTAGTGCTCGAATATTAGCTGAAAGGTTGGCAATTAGCGCCCACCTGAAGGAGTCTCTGAAGAGAGCTGTGGTTGACCTCCTTCCCAAAGGTCACAACCTTGAAATCCCTATGGAGCAGTTCTACTGTGGACACATGTGGTCAGAATTGACCCCACAGCAACTAACAATAGTAACGGGTCAGTCAGAAAAGCCTACTTCATGAATGGTGTCGACAATTCATGTGTGTGTGTGGGGGGGGGGGGAGGGTAAAAATTAGATCCTGACTTCAAACCATATATACTTGTGTATAAGCTGAATTTTTCAGCACATTTATTTTAAATCATTTTATTGGGGGCTCATACAACTCTTACCACAATCTGTACATACATCCATTGTGTCAAGCACATTTGTACATTTGTTGCCATCATCATTCTCAAAACATTTCCTTTCTACTTGAGCCCTTGGTACCAGCTCCTTATTTTTCCCCTCCCACCCCACCCATTCTCCCTCACAAACCCTGGATAATTTATAAATTATTATAATTTTGTCATGTCTTGCACTGTCTGCCTTCTCTTTTCACCCATTTTTCTGTTGTCTGTCCCCCAGGGAGGGGGTTATATGGAGATCCCTGTAATAGGCTCCCCCTTCCTATCCCACCTTCCTTCCACCCTCCCAGTGTCGCCACTCTCACCACTGGTCCTGAGGGATTCATCTGTCCTAGATTCCATGTGTTTCCAGTTCCTATCTGTACCAGTGTACATCCTCTGGTCTAGCCAGATTTGTAAGGTAGAATTGGGATAATGATACTGTGGGGGAGGAAGCATTAAAGAACTAGAGGAAAGTTGTATGTTTCATCGGTGCTATACCCTGTCTTGTCTCCTCCCCACAACCCTTCTGTAAAGGGATGTCCAGTTGCCTAAAGATGGATTTGGGTCTCCACTCCACACTGCCCCTCATTCACAATGATATAATAATTTTTTGTTCTTTGATGGCTGATACCTGATCCCATTGACACTTTGTGATCACACAGGCTGCTGTGCTTTTTCCATGTGGGCTTTGTTGCTTCTCAGCTAGATGGTTGCACATTTATCTTCAAGCCTTTAAGTGCTCAAATGTTATGGCTTTTGATAGCCAGGCACCATCAGCTTTCTTCACCACATTTGCTTATATATCCATTCTGTCTTCAATGATCATGTCGGGAAGGTGAGCATCATAGAATACCAGTTTAATTGAACAAAGTGTTCTTGCATTGAGGGAGTATTTGAGTGAAGGCCCAATGTCCATCTACTACCTTAATACTAAATCTATAAATATATGCACATAGATTGATTTCCCCATCCTCATATATATATTTACATATGTACATGCCTTTATTTAGACCTATATAAATACCCTTTACCTCCTAGCTCTTTCCTCTATTTCCTTTTACTTTCCTCTTGTTCCACTATCATGTTCAGCCTTCATTTGGGTTTCAGTAATTCCTCTCGGTTACATTGCCCTTGATTAAGCCCTCTCAGGCCTCCTACACCCTTCTCGCCATGGATTTTATATCACTTGTTGTTCCCTTGTCTCTGGGGTTAACACCCACTTCTTTCCCCACCTACCCCTCTCCCATGTCCCCCCAGAACCTTTGGTCCTGTTGTTTTCTCCTCCAGATTGTTTGTTTATCCCACCTAACTTATTTATATAGACATGCAGAGATAAACAAGACAGAACAAAACAAAGCAACCAAAGAAAACAAAACAACAATAAAAAAACAATGACAAAAAAATAAAAAGCCTGTAAGTAGCTCAAGGTCTGTTTGTTGACCTTTAGGAGTGTTTTCCAGTCGAGTCTGATGGGTGCCACACCCTGGACCCAAAGTCTATTTTTGGTATTCCCTCCGGACTTCCTTGTTCTGCTCCCCTTGCTGTTCTGTTGCACGCCCTGCCCTTCACGTTTTGCCTTGGTGTGGTGGGGTCAGATCAGGAGCCATTCCCACACGGTGTCTCCAGTGTTGTCCCCCGTAGGGTCATGAGTCAGTGAGGGATGTCGTTTTCGGGCCAGCCATATGATCCTCTCTTTGCATTAGCTGCTCTGAGCAGAGTTATTGTCCTCAAGGATTGGTGGGCCAGGGTGCTCAGCACATTTTTAATGCAGTTTTTGTGGTAAAATTAGGTGCCTTGGAGACATTCAGGTCGGTTTACACTCGAGTGTATACGGGGTACATATAAATTCCAAGTGGATTAAAAAAAAAAGCCTCACTGCCTTCGAGTCACTTCTGACTGTGAAAAATACAACCGCAAAAAATGTAGAAGAAATGTAGAAAAATATACATGGAATATCTTTTTTTACTGTAAAATAAGAAGATTTTCATAAGTTGCAAAAACACAAACTATTTCAAAAAAAATTTTTTTATAAATTCAACCTCATAAAACGGGAGAACATCTGTTCTTTGAAAGGTAGTATAAAAAGAGTGAAAATACAATCCTGTGTGATAAGAGTTGTATGAGTCCCTAATGAAATGTAAAAAAAGAAAAGAGGAGAAAAAAGTGATTAGGGCAAAGACTGTAAAGATATTCTTTATAAAATTGATGTATGTATATGTATGAACTGTATGAGCCCTGTAAGAATTGTATGAGCCCCAATAAATTGTTTAAAAAAAAAGAAAGAAAATACAATCCTGAAGCAGAGGGAAGATATTTGCCTCACATCTTATCAGCAGTTATATCCAGAAGATATATTAAAAACACTCGCAGATCAATAAAACATCCCAGTAGAAAAAAATGGCCAAAATGGCATCACAGGAGTTTTGCAGAAAATGAAATGCATATGAAAAATAAATTATAAAATGTTGCTCATTTTTAATCAGGGAGGTACAAGTTAGCATCATTAGAGACCATTTTATTCTCAGTAGATTAAACAAAAACAGAAGAAAAAATTGGACAAGATCAAGTATCGTACAGTCTTGCCTTGGTGCCTTTGTACATGCCCTCTGCCCTGTGTCTGAAATGTCTCCACGTGGCTTGCTGTGCTCTGAGAGGCTTTTCCAAACAACGCCGCTTCAGTCTGCCCCCGGCCTATGCTCAACTGTTGATACTTCATCTCCTTTATTCTCTCTCTGTATGTGGTGTGCGGATTCCTGGTAGACCCAAGTTAGGATGCATTCCAATTCCCACTAACGGAACTTACAACATCTTTTTTTTAACATCTTAATGTTAGTTTTTTAAAAAGCCCTAGTGACATATTGGGTTGTGTTGAGTGGCTAACCTCAAAGTCTGTGGTTCAAACCCTCTGTGGAAGAAAGATGAGACTTGCTGATAGCTTTGGAAACCCACAGGGCCAGTCCTACTCTGCCCTGTATGGTCACTGTGAGTTGGAATCAACTCTTTGTCAATGAGGTGGTTTTGTTTTATTTCTAGAATTGTTAGTAATATTTTGCTAACATTCTCATTCTTAGATGTTCACTTAACAGATATTCAATTTTATTATTAACCATTCAAAGGACCTTGTGGGGACAAATGGGTAGGTGACCCAGTGTGTAGCCTCTAAAATAGACACTAACTTAAACTAAGACCTCATCCCTATGGCAGGTTCCCCAAATTGGCCTACAGTGAGATGTCCTGAGGCTTAGAATGGAAGAGAAGTTAAAGCTGTTTCTAAGGAGACCTGGTATTTTCAGTCACCTCAGATGCAAGTGAAAATTGGACATTGAATAAGGAAGACCAAAGAAGAAGAATTCGATGCCTTTGAATTGTGGTGCTGGAGAAGAATACAGCCAGTCCCGTGGACTGGCAGGACAACAAACAAATGTGTCATGGATGAAGTACAGCCAGCATGTTCCTTAGATGCGAGAATGGCAAGACTTTGTCTCTGGTACTCTGAACAGGTTGATAGGAGAGACCAGTCCGTGTAGAAGGACAGCCTACTGACAGAGGTGGGATTCAAATAATTTAACAATTGGTTCACTGTCCTAATGACCGTTTTAAGAAGCAAAAAAGGTACACCAAAAGGCAGTTTATTTCATACAGTTAATACTTAAATAAGAACAATAAAAGTAAGGTCCACAAAACTAGTTTATGCAATAAGGAAGGATTTTTAAAATATTCATGGAAAATATTAAATAATACCCGACACAAAACAATGAAAGTGTTATTTAAGATATCCCCATATTGGTTCTTGGTGTCCTCATTTGCAATAGTCTCCACTTTGATCCGTGCATCATCAGCCGTGTGATTTCTCCTGGACCATCTGTTCACAGTAGGAGGAGGATCCCACTCCTTTAGAGGCAGGCCAACCAGACAGCAGTCGGTGCGTTTGATAAGCACAAGCGGGCAACTTCTCTTCTTTGGGGGAAAAAGCCCTTTCTGCTTCTGCTGAACTTGTAGCAATTGTCCTCACAAGATAACACTTTGAGGAATTGCATAATTCACCCATAATATCTCATGGGAACTTGGAGCATAACACAAGCTGAAATGAATGACAGTGCCATCCTTGGGTTTTTTGACACTTTTTCTCTGTATATTCCATATTTATTTACTGAAGTAAACATAAGGGAGTAGAAATACAGTATTCCATCAAAAGTATAATGACTTTTATTAAATTAATAAATACATATTACAAGCAGAGTTCTGTCTTGTTTTGTTTGCCTGTGGAGGGAATAAAGGAGCCCTGGTAGTATTGTGATTGCTCAGTAAACTGTCATCCACATGTGCACAGTTAGAATCCACCAGCGGCTCCTTGGGAGAACTCCCAGAAATAGCGATCGTCTCAGAAACCCAGCAGGAGGTCACTGAATCAGCATTCACTTGATGGCAGTGAGTTTCATTTCTATACATGAAATAAAGATTATGCACTTAGAATATGCTGTTATACAGATGAACATTCAAAAAGAGTAAGGAATGTAAATTTGTGATTTCCAGCCAGCCTGGAAATCACAGAACCCTGGATTTTAACAATTGATTCACTGAACGAGCTCAACAAAAAATTAGGTATTGGTTCTGCCAGACTGGTGAGAACTAGCTCCTACCTGATGCTTAGTAAAATGGAGAGGCAGTGAAAAAGGAGACTCTCGCTGCGATGGATGGACCGGGTGGCTGCAACAGTGGGCTCAAGCACAGGAATCGTGAGGATGGAGAGGGATGGGGCAGTGTTGATTCTGTTGAGGGTCACTAGGAGCCAGAACCAACTCAAAAGCACCTTACAACAAAGACTCATTATTTTCCCGATTGAGCAAGAAGTGGTCACCTCTTTTAGAAGTGGTAACAGCATGTCATCCAAGCAAACCGGTCTGAGCTGGTCAGAGGCTCCAGATGAAGACAGAACGTTTAGAAGAGCTAGGTCATTGTTTTGTTTTGTTTTTCTGATTAGGAATACGTCGAAAGTTGAGGCTATTTATCTGAATTCCAAGCAGAAGACCAAGAACATTCCAAGAACAAATTCTGTAGTAAATTTGGAGATGATGGGAGACAACACAATTAAGTAGCAGAGACAATTGTATAAGGAACCATATCATCAATTGTAGAAATATGAAGTCTGACTTAGGCTTCTGAAAGGATTTAATTTGTATAAGTCAATTTTTGAGGACAACAGTGTGCCTGACCCAAGCCCTGGTCTTTTCCATCTCCTCATATGCATGTGAAAGTTTGGCGGTGAAGGAAGACTGAAGAAAAGCCGATGTGTTTGAACTGTGGTGTGGGAGAAGAAAATTGGAAGTACCATGGACTGACAAAAGAACAAACAAATTTGTTTTGGAAGAAGTACAGCCAGAATGTTCCTTAGAGGTAATGAAGGCAAGACTTTGTCTCACGTACTTTGGGCATGTTGTCAGAAGAGACCAGGGCCTAGAAAAAAATATCATGCTTGGGCAGCAAAAAACAGGAAGACCTTTGACAAGATGGGCTGACCCAGTGACTGTGTCAACCATAAAAAGTTGTGGGGACAGCACGGGACCAGCAGTCTTTCCTTCCATTGTACGGAGGGTTGCTCAGAGTCAGAACCGACTCAGTCGCACCAACAACAAGGCAATATAACCGTCTTCAAACCCACGGACATGCTGCTGTCAAGCCAATTCTCACTCCTGGCAGCCCTACCGAGTTTCAGAAGCCCTTCTGGTTTCTGAGACTGTAAATCTTTAGAACAGACTGCCTCATCTTTCTCTGTCAGAGCAGTTGGTAGATTTGAACCACTGATGTTGTGGTGAGCAGCCCAACACTTTACCCACTGCACCACCAAGGCTTTTAAAGGGAACCAGCAATGGTATTGTCCCATTGTGCAGATGGGACCATAAAAAATGTTTGACGTGGCTCATAGGGTTTTGCTAAGATTGAGCTGGCAGAACTGGACCTTGCTTACCATCGACCAAGAGAAAAATATGGAGGGAGTTCAGTATTATAAGTTGATTCACTTTTAACAATTAGAAAACATTGCTTTAAGCTTAGCCAAGAGGGTAAAAGCAGAGTGACAAAACACCAGGAAGACACATGTCGCTGCAAAGTCCTCGTGGAATATTGCTATGGCATCATGCTGGTATAAACTGCTCGCTTTCACGAAGCATGCATGACTCAACCACATCAGAATTCTTTTCCCTCGTAAAGCCGTTGAAGCTAAAGTATAAAAGAATCAAGAGGAATCACTTGACTTTAAGTGATTTTCAAATGGTGAGCACTTTGGGGGAGAGGATGATTGTATAAAAAACAAATGACATTCAACTATGAAATACTGACTAAGAAGATGTGGAGATGATTATATATAATCAAGGGTACTGTATTCGGAATTAATGAGATCAGCCCTCTCCCTTCTCCCCCATCATTTGGTGCAGAGGAAAGAATATTTAGAGGAAAGAATATTTAGAATGACGCCTCACGCAGTGGCTGAGTTACCATGAACCATACTTGCAGTGGTTTGTTGCTGCTTTTGTTTTTCATTGGTTTGTTTTTGTTACATCTTACCCTTACTTATATACTTCAAATGTTAAAATACACCTGTAAATTTGTATATAATGTTGCCAACCCCCAAAGACAAATAGAGATGTGGTTTTTAAATGTACCAATAAAAGGCAACAATGTTGTTAAGTACCATTGAGACTCATAGCAACTTCTATGTACACCAAATGGAAACATGCCCAGTCCTGTACCATTCTTGTAACTGTTCCTCTATGTTGTAGCTGCTGTGTCAATCCATCTCATCAAGGGTCTTCCTCTTTTTCCATTGTTCCTGGTGGCGGAGTGCTTGTGAGATGGGCTGCAATTCTCAAGGTCTGCAGTTCAAAACCACTGGCTGTTCTGTAGGAACCTTCAACTCCGATAAACAATTACAGTCTTGGAAACTCACAGGGACGGTTCTACCCTGCCTATGGGGTCACTATGAGTTGGCATCAACACGATGACGGCAAGTTTGGTTTGGTTTTCTACTATACCTAACCTACTGTCCTTTTCCAGGGACTGAACATGTCCCTCCTGACAACATGTCCAAAGTGCATGAGGCAAAACCTTGCCATCCTTGCTTCTAAGGATCATTCTGGTTGTACTTCTTCCAAGACAGCTTTTTCAGTCTTCTGGCAGGCCACAGTACTCTTCCCCAACACCAGAATTCTAATGCACCAGTCCTTGTGCGGGATTCTTTGTTGTCCAACCTTCACATGTGTATGCGGTGATCTTCACATGCGTATGCGGTGATCAAAATTAAGGTGGAGTGGGGCAGGAGCACCTTAGTCCTTCAAGGGACATCCTTGCTCTTCAACCTGTTAAAGGTTTTGTACAGCAGCCCTTTGTAAATGCAATACCTCACTTGATGTGCTCCCGTAAGCGTCAACTATGGAGCCAGGCAAATTGAAATCCTTGACAGCTTCCATCTTTTCCATTTATCATGATATTGTCTTTCGGTCTAGGTGAAAGAGGTTTTGGTTCCTTTACATTGCTTGTAGTGTATGGCCCTACAAAAGAATGATGTCTACTAGTTCATGAAATTACATTTCTGACCTTGGCGTTGTCAATTTACATTTAACCAGCCTCCAATTCCAGAGGATTTAAGTCTGAAATTTCTCCTGTCTGTACTCTTCTCTAGCTGAGTCCCAGCTAAAGCTTTTTCTGCTGGGCGACTGCAATTAGCTAATTGGCCACATATCCTTCCCACTGCCATCAGAATGTCTAGAATAGACCTGTGGGTCTCATTCACTACTTGTTTAAATGCTCTCATTCGTTATCTAGTGTAGCTGTAGCAGCTTTCCTCCTTTTTTTACAACTCCCTCCACCTCTTCCACAACTCCTTGACCTTCAAACCTGGGAGTCACCTGTGTTTTCCTTTCAGCTATTGGTACTGTGAACTTGGCAGGAGTCCCTGGGTGGTACAAATGGTTAAGGACATCTGAAAAGTTGGTAGTCCCAGGCCAAGTACACCTCAGAAGAAAGGTGTCGCAATATGCTTCCAAACGGCTTCAGCCTTTAAGATGCTACGGAGCTGTGCTCTGCACACAGGGTCACCAAGAGTCAGAATCAACTAGACCGCAACTGATCACTGGACGCAACACCCAACTCTAGCCAGACCAAACATAGTCCATCCTAACAGTTTTGACTTAGGATGAACAATCGGTTCACGTCTCTCTGAATGGCTGCAGCATCCAAGTTTGGAAGCAATGATAGTGCTTCCTATCAACTGAACTAGAAAAGTGAAGGAACTGAGTTATAAGAGATAAACATAAGATGTACAGAGAAGCTGAGCATAAAGAATTCAAATGTTCAGTCTCAGCTCTTCTTTGAATCTAGCTATAGCCATGTCTTCAAGTCCCCGTGAAACAAGCCAGACACCTTACAAAACATCCTCTCATTTAGGCTGATTTGTATTTCTGCCCTCTGTCCCCAAGCTGGTGCTAATACAACTGCATTGGATCTGGCATTTTAATACTCATCTTGCTAGCTTCATTCCTAATGCCCGGAGGACGTACCCCCCCAACATGCACCCACACCAGTCTGCTAATCATCCTGATTCCAGCTCTTCCCCGGAGCCTTTGCTAGGGTCTCCTCGATGCCTTCCCTCCTCCTGACCCAAAGGATGCCCACAACTTTACCTCAAGGCATAGTCTAAGTGTCCCCTCCATCATGAGATCTTGAAACCTACTTCTTCCCTATGCGGAGCAAATAATCTAAGAAGCTGGACAAGGCATCAGAATGAAGTAAGAGAATTGGAAAAGATTCATGAACCACCTGTGACAGGCAATCTTGCTTGCTAAAAGTGAAGCCAATAAGCAGGATCATGATAAACATGGGAGAGAAATGGTCAAGGATTTCATTCTATTTGGATCCACAACCAACATTCATGGAAGCAACAGTCAAGAAATCTAAGTGTGTTGCATTGGACAAATTGCCGCAAACCCCCTCCCTAACAGGTTAAAAAACACGAAGCCTGGTGGCCTAGTGAACTGAGTTGGGCTGCTGACCTTCAGTTCAAAACAACCACCCCCTACCCAGAAGATGAGGCTTCCTGCTCCCTTAAAGATGTACAGCTACAGTATAGCACCGAGAAACATACAATTTTCCTCTAGTTCTTTAGTGCTTCCTCCCTGCCCCCCCCACCCCACTATCATGACCCCAATTCTACCTTACAAATCCAACTAAACCAAAGCATGTACCCAGGTACAGATAAGAGCTGGAAACACAGGGAATCTAGGACAGATAAACCCTTCAGGACCAAAAACGAGTAGCGATACCAAGAGGGGTAGGGGAAGGTTGGGGAGAAAAGGGGAACTGATCACAATGATCTATATATAACCCCCTCCCAGGGGCATGGGCAACAGAAAAAGTGGGTGAGGAGAGACATCAGTCAATGGAAGACATGAAAAATATATATAATTCCTAAATTATCAAGGGTTCATGAGGGAGAGAGGGTGGGGAAGGGGGGAAAATGAGCTGATACCAAGGGCTTCAAGTAGGAAGAAAATGATGATGGCAACAAATGTGCTTGACACAATGGATAGATAGATGGTGATAAGTGCTGTATGAGCTCCCAATAAAATGATTATATATATAAATTATATATATATATATATATATATTAAATTTACAGCCTTGGAAACCCAAAGAGTTATTCAAAGTCAGAATTTACTCAATGGCAGTGAGTCCTGGTTTGGTAGCAGTTAGGATTAAGTAGACCTGACCTAAGCCATGATATCTGCATTCACCTCATATGCCTGGGAAAGCTGGACACTGAATAAGGAAGAAGTACAGTGTTCACAAAGATTACTGAACAGAGTGCCAGGAAGTATGGGCAAATTGGTCTTGGAAGAAATACAACCAGAATGTGCCTTAGAAAAGAGGGTGGCGACTGTGTAGTTATACAATCTGTTGTCAATTTGAGAGGATTAAGAGTAAAGGGGTGGAGTTTTGTCTGTCAATCAGGTCACAGCTTGATGACCTCATTTGGAGGTGCTAAGGAGATAAATAGTTCGCTTGAGGAAGGGCACCCACTCACTCTCTGCGAGACATTGCAGCTGGCAAGACACATGGAGCTATGCTAGTGCCCTGAGCTGGAGGAGCCACATGGAGACCCCTGCCAGTGCTGAGATGCTTCTACTGCTACTGAATCCACAAGACTTTCCAAAAACTGGCCTGTGATCTTCCTGCATTTTGGCGTAATTACATGTGTTTCGTGAGTCTGAAGAGGAATTTATACATTGGTATCGGACATATGGGCTAATATTGGACTTATGAACTTGATCTGGACTGGGCTGGGGTGTTTTCTCAATATTCAATTGCTCTTGTATAAAAACCTCTTTCGTATATACAAGTGTCTCTATGAATTTGTTTCTCTAGTCAACCCAGACTAACACAGCAACTCTGTCTCATAAACTTTGGATATGTTATCAGGAAGGATAAAGTCCTTGGGTGCAAAAAAGATGACCCTCAGTGTGATGGACTGACACAGTGGCTGCAACAATGAACTTGAACACAGTAAAAGCTACGAGAATGGTGCAGAACTAGGCAGCATTCATTTGCACGTGGAACCAACTCAATGGCACTGAAGGACAATTCCCTTGCATCCAAGCCCAAAGGCCACTCCATTCCAAGCTACTGTCCTTCCTATATGCTTCTTTGATGACGTTCACATTATATTGCAGAATTCCTGTTTTCCTATTTTTGGTTCAGTTCAAATCACAATCCTATTCATCGATGTAGTTCCCTAGCCTAACACAATTGGAAAGATATTGAAGGTACAGGATATTTCATACAATTTATAAATTATTGTTAATCCAACAAAAGAAATGAATTAGTCCCTGACACACAAGTTCTAGCACATTCCCCTGCTCTCTCCCATAATTTTAATCACCAATCAAGAAAACAACTTTTCATGAATAATGTAATTTTGTGTTTGAACAGGAGAGTAGTAACTTAGCTGTGAAATAAATTCACCACAAGGAGCAGAATTAGCCGAGGCGGCCCAAAAGCCAAAATATATACTCTCATAAAGGGCCCGAATCAGTACTAAAGCAGGGGTCCTCAAACTTTTTAAACAGGGGGCCAGTTCACTGTCCACAATCCGTTGGAGGGCCGGACTACAAAGAAAACTATGAACAAATTCCTATGCACACTGCACATATCTTATTTTGATGTAAAAAACCAAACGGGGCAAAAACACCTGGTGGGCCGGACAAATGGAGGGCTGCATGTAGCCCGCGGGCTGTAGTTTGAGGACCCCTGATCTAAAGCTTACCATCCTATGCCACACCCTGTCTCCACCTTTTTAAAAATATAATTTCCTATCATTTATCCCACTAAACTATTTTACTTTGAAACCGCTGCCAATCACGCTTGTTGCAGCTGCCCTTCACACTAAGGTATTAAGAAACTGCCTAAGCAGCAAAGTTTTATCATGAGGATTGTTTTCGGCTGCTTGTTTTTCCTGAACTGTTCTTTAGGCCCAGATGCACAAAGCAAAAAATGAAGTGCCATGAGGTTAATTTTGTTGTTTTATTCCCAGGTAAGACAACAAGAGAAACGAACAGTCAAGTCTGGCCCAAGGTACCTGGAGCTTGAGGCGTCACATTAAATACCTTCCCCTTAGTCCATTCTTCGCATTGAATCATGGTGGAAAGGAAACCCAGAAAAGGCGGGGGGCGGGAGAGATTAGTTATTTTATACTCACCTCAATAACCAAGAAATAAAACACAATGTTTTATGGCAAAGTTAGTTTATTGAACTACATCCTCAGGGGCAGGGAGGGGGAGGTGATGTTACAGTGAGATTATTTCATAACAAATTTATTTGAGTTGGGGTTTTATGAAGAAATAATAAGCTTTCCATAAAGTAAAGTCATTAATAGATACCTGCATTTATTTCCTTATTTCTTTCTTTTGGTACTCTCGATTTACCACTTCTCCAAAATATACCTGAGGTCAACTGATGAGCACAAGTACAAGAAATTTATAGTTTACCCAACGTATGACTTGTGCTTGGAAGTTAATGATTCGTTTCTAGATAGTCGCCATTCTGAAAGTGATGTCTCAACAGTCAATGAAGCATTTTATAAATATTTTGGAAAAATATCTAGAAGCTTTATTGACAGATGTTATTTTTATCTTAACGTAAGGATACATACAAAAAAATTAGAACAAATTGTTACAAATGGGATACAAATCTTTTAAGATTAATAAATAGGGTGAAAATATAAGTCCTATCACAGAACTAGAAGGTATACTTGCCACTAATTTCTTATAAAAAGAACTAAAGTTAAATAATTGTTTCTTAAACCATTAATGGAAGTACTGAAAAACAAAAATGTGCCTGAAGCATTTGTAAACTTTCTCCCTCCGTTTTAGAACATGTCTTTGAACACATGAATCCCCTTCCTTAGAACACAAGGACCAGATACAACTGGATAGATACCACCATCACATCAAAATGATGACAGCGGTCTTTGTTTCCCATTAAAATAGTTACAAAGGAACATGAATTTAAAAAGAGAAAGTCGATTTGATTAAGAGTAAGTTGACTAAGAGTAATGGACTCATCACCCTACAATCACATAGAGCCAAATTTGTTTTCCTATAACTTCTCATGTTGGAAACTCAAAGATGATTTCCTTTAAATCATCATCATTTTAAATTAGTTCCATTAATACAATTATTAGGTTTTAAAGCTTCAGTTATCCTGAAAGAACCACCAGGATGACTAAACCAAATCCCCAACTAGATTATGTATTTAACCTAATTTCCTCGAAACTTCCCAAGGACAGCAATCTACCAGAATCAGTGAGTATGCACACTTCAGCTGAAGTTCATGGCTCATATTCCATATATGTTACACAGCTGCATATGCAGCTTGCTATTTTCTTTGTGCAAAACTTTAAATCCATATGAAAAATACTCAGGATTAGACTCTTTGAAATATTCTTTCCACAGGGATAGACATTTTCCAATATTTATTTTTCACCCTGAGACACAGCTTGCTGTAAGCACGCATCTTAAGGAAATTTGAAACGGATGCGCTTTATCACAAGTCTATTGCAGAAACACAGACTCGCAGCAGTCGGAGCTATACCCTTAGTGCTACAATTCAAGCTCAGGTTGTTAAGTCATTCTTTCGTCGTTACTGTACATCAATCAAGGTGACATGGGGAGTGAAGGCAGGAGAGAGCAAAAGAACCTATGCCAGACACACAATGTCCTGAAGCTAAATATAGGCCTGCTATTGGCAGCCAAGAACTATATGTACCTCTGTCCCCCGTGTTACAACTCTTCCGAGGTTTCCAATTCACTTTTCATTGTTTTTAAAAGGCTGAAACAAAACATAAAGCACCAAATTCTATCACTTCATTTGATTTAAATCTGACTTTTTTTGGGGGGGGGGAGTGGGGGGCTAATTTAATAGGATTTAGTAAGAAAACAATTCAAATGGCTCTTTTAAAAGAAAGTGATCTCTATAGAACTGACTGACTGATATTAATTAGAAACATCGAGAAATCTAGAACTATTAAAGCAGACACCTTTCTGGGCTGAGAACCAGAAGACATTCTACTCCTTCTTCCACTGGTCCTAAAATCTTGGCTCAAACCTGTGCCAATACCAATGCAATTAAAACTGTAACTGAAAAATGAAGAACTTTGTGGAGAGGCGAACGCCAGTCTTTATCCCAGTGCGAACACATTCCATCAAAAGGTAGACCAGTATTATGTACTAAATTCCCCATTCATTTTCCACTCCTACCAATGGGGGATTGAACAGTTGCTGGCCCTTAAGACACATCACATTCTCCTGCGAAGCTTCCTTCACAGGCTCTCAGCGGAAAGAGCAGCTGACTCATCCTACCTTTGCTTCACCTCACCCTCATCTGAAGACCAACTGTGCCTTGTGCTGTCACAGTGACAGACTTGATTAAGTTGATACCAGAGTACAAAAGTAAGCATGACAATGATAAAACAGTAAGGTGCCAGGATGATCCACTAGGTTGGGATCAAATCTTTTGACTTATCACTGTCAACACTTCAGACATATTTTCTTAGTCAAAATGAGACAGCACCATGAAGACTGTCACTTAGCACCAGCACGTCATTGCAGGCTTTGGTTCAGGCTTCAGGATAACCCCATCATCGGGGGGCTGGCTTAGCATTAATGGTTTGTGACTCTTAAGCTTATGAGCCAAGGTCATAAATATCGCTTCCACGTGGTCGTTATCATTGGGGTTTTTGGCAGAGGTTTCAAACAAAGGCATACTGTGTGTGTCAGCAAATTTCTGTGCCAAGTCTGTGGGTACCTGAATGGCATTTCTCAAGTCACATTTATTTCCAACGAGAATCCGTGGAATATCAGTGGCGAGCAGGTGTTGTTTGCATTCTTCTATCCAAGAGGGCAGGCTATGGAAACTAGCCACGTTGGTCATATCGTACACAAAGACTACGGCGTGAACATTCCGGTAGTAGTGCTGCACCATGCTCTTTCGGAATCGCTCTTGCCCTGCTGTGTCCCATAGCTGGATCTGAAAAGGGAAAGAAAACATTTCATTTCATTCCAATTACACGTTGAGAAATGTAATCGCCTTTAAATGGTCTTTAGTGTTTATTTAAAAGGCTTTGATCACTCCCTTCCATCAAGTCTCTTCAGAACCCAGACTTGATACCCGCCACTGTGGTAGTGTGCCACTGAGTTTGACTCCGACTCACAGTGGCCCTATAGGACACAGAACTGCCGACACAGCCCTGAGGCTATCTGCGTTACCAGAGCCAGCCACCTGGTCTTTCCTTCCAGGGTAGGTTCATTAAGCAGCTAAGCTTTCCGTCTTCAGCCACGAACTTACCAATGATTCACCAAGGATCCTTGGCACTAGCCTAGTTACCTCACAATGAAGTTATAGTGCGGGCACAAGAACTACATGCTCCAATTCTTCAACTTGGCATTCAATAAATCAATGTACATCAAATTTGTCTGAATAAAATGGTCTTTCAAGTGTTAGAGAAAATGTATCAATATTTACCAAATATGTTAAGTATCTAATCCCTGTAGATTTAGTTACCACTTAATTTTATACATATAATACACATTTGAGGCACTTGCTGACAAAGATCAGGATTTAGCTTTCAGTGTGGATTACAACTCAATATAAAGAAGACTGAAATACTCAAAACTGGGTCAATAGGTAACAGCACGATAAATGGAGAAAAGATTAAGGTTGTCAAGAATTTTATCTTGCTTGGATCTATAATCAATGCTCATGGAGTCAGCAGTTAATATGTCAAACAATGGGTGGCAATGGATAAATCTGCTGCACAAGAATGCATTCAGAGTGTTGAAAAGCAGGGAGGTTACTTAAGGGCTAAGGTGTGCCTCACCCAAGCCATGGTATTTTCCAGTCATCTCATATGCTTTATGAAAGTTGGACACTGAAAAAGGAAGACCAAAGAATTTAAGTGTTTGAACTGTGGTGCTGGCGAAGAATACTGAAGTAGTATGGACTGCCAAAAGGACAAACAAGTATGTCTTAGAAGAAGTATGGCCAGCGTGCTCCTTAAAGCAAAGACAGTGAGACTTCACCTTACATACTTTGGTCACGTTGTCAGGAAAGACCAGTCCCTGTGAAGGACATCATTCATGGTGGGTAGTGGGGCAGCAGAGAGGAAGGCCCCCAGGGAGACGGGCTGACAGACACAGTGGCTACAACAATGGGCTCAAGTATAAGCACAGTAGTGAGAATGGCGTGGGACAGGGTACTGTTTCCTTCTGTTGCACATACGGTCAATATGGGTCGGAACTGACTCTATGGCACTTAACAAGACCACACACATGAGATATTTTTCATACTGTGAGCCTTTGTATGTTCTTTTCAGAGAGCACCACACCAGTATTTTTTAACATGGTGGGGACTTCAGCATTTGGGGTTTTTTCCCTTGCCCAGTGGATTTATTGCTGTCTTTGTCTTGGAGTCTTTTACATGAGGCTGTGGTTCCCAGCAGCAGGCCCCCACCAGATCACCCTCCAGTTCTACAGCTGCTCCTACAGTAGCAGGCTTCGTTCCCTGCTCTGTAAACGATTTTCCCTGATGCAGAAAGAAATCACTTTTTCCTCCAGAAACAGCCTGTTAGGCTGGGTTCTCTAGAGAAATAAAACCAGTGACATTATATGTGTAACAAGAAATAGCAATAAAACTGTTTTTAATTAAAAAAAAGAAAAGAAATGGCTTCCACACTTGTAGAAATAGATAAGTCCAGGCTAGTTCAAGTCAGGCTTCTGCTGAATCCTGGAAGCTGATGAACAGGAAGCAGGATGATGAAGCAGAAACAGCAAGGGGCACAGGCTGGTGGATGCATTGGTCCAAAGCTGGCTAAATGAATCCATCTTCAGTAATCTGCTGACAGTTTCAGGGATCAGCAGGGGACACAAACGGAAATCAAAGATCCAGCTCCGGCAGAGGGTAAAGGGCTAGAGGATGTGATCCTGCTTGGTCTCTCTCTTAGACAAAAAGGCTTATGACACTAAGGAGGTGGCATCAGGCTGCAAAGCCAATTGATAGGTGGAGCTCCATTCCTACCCTTACCCAAGAGTGTCTAGCTGATACAATCTTTAACCATCACATATCCCTTTCCAAGGTGGCTGGCTCCAGCCCAAGCAGTGGGTGGGTCTACATACCCGAGGCCCAAGAGGCCACTCTGGTGGGTAAGGTTGATGTGTTGCAGCTGTATATATCTTGTTGGCCATCTGAACCTCCCAAAATAGACACAGAAGGGAGGCATGTCTCTCGCGCTCCATCTTGGGCGCAGCCCTGGGCATGGCTCTTGCTGGGCACAGATCCGTGGCCAGGAACTCCACAGCTATCAAGCCCCACCTCAACCAGTCCCAGAGCAAGTGTGCAATTTCAAGTTTTGATTTTCAAATTACTGGAGGACTACTATCAAACTTGTTCCATAACTTCTCAACCAGGATTTATACCTTTATGATAGAAATATGATCAAGAGCAACATTTGGGAATTTCAAGGTCAAAATTCACTTCTGGAAATATAGTGAGACATGTTTGGTGTTTGTATGTTATACTATGCTCAAACCACTAAAACATAATTTCAGCATGTATATGTGTATGCATTATTTACATAGGTGTGCTATTTGCAGGGAAAAATATGGTAGTGTACTGGCCCCAGTGGAAACAACTCCAGGCTGTACTGTAATAGACTGGAAGCATGAACTGAAAGGCTCAGTGGGTGATTTTTCATAGAGCACTCGAACACTGTAAACGGCCCAGTGGTGAAGGGCATGAAGACACCTCAGTGCTGGGAACACGCCAGTACCTAGCATATGCAGTGGGTTTGGGCTAGTCTTATTTTTTATTACATGAATAAACACATTTGCTTTGAAAAATTAGTTCTTTTTATTCCTATTGTTGAAAATATACAGAGCAGATATATACTGATTCACTAATTTCTAATGCACAGTTCAGTGACATTGGTTACATTCTTTCAGTTGGGCACTCATTCTGAGACTCCCTGAGTAGTAGCAACCCACTGCCCCAAATTTCCTTTCAACTTGCACTCCTTTAAAAGAGAAAATAAAACCTTATGTGGTTCATTGGAGCACAGTGGTCACACATGCCACTGCTCCCTCCTTGCAAGTTCAGCAGTTCTACACCACCAGCGGCTCCGGGGGAAGGAAGGCTTTCTACTCCAGTGAAGAGTTACTCCAGTAAAGAAACCCACAGGGGAAGTTCTACCCTGCCTCTCAGGGTGGCTAAGGGTCTGAATTGATTTGATGGCAGTAAGTTAGGTTTTTGTTTTTTTTCAAATATATGGTTAACTGAATTTCTCTTACCCGTCTGGTACCATCAATTCCAACGCACGGCAAACCCATGTATGTCAGTGAAGAACCATGTTCCATGGGATTTTCAGTGGTTGGGTTTTCTAGAAAGTCAGGTCTTTCTTCAGAGGTAACTCTGGGTGGGCCTGACCCATCAACCTTTTGGTGAGCAGTTAAGCGCTTTAATCAGTTGCAATCCCAGGGGCCATGGATTTATCTGACAAGTCGCTGAATGACATCCCACAATTGTTCACTACATATACTATGTAATGTTTATATTCATATTTACACATACTACTTCATACTTGGGGGCCCTGATGGCATAGTGGTTACACCTTGGGCCATTAACGACAAGGTTTGCAGTTCAAATCCATAGGAGAATAATGAGGCTTTCTACTCCCATAGTCTCGGAAACCCAAAGGGGCAGTTCTACCATGTCTTATAAGGTCACTAAGAGTCAGCATTGACTCAATGGTAATGAGTTTATCTAATACTTATTTTCATAGTTACACATACGGTACTATTTAATACTTATACTCCTCATTGCACATATGATTTAATATTTTCACAAATAGTTACACAGGCCATCACAGGTTCTACTCCTCAATGCACCCCTACAGGTCATATTACAAGTGAGGGGAAAAAAACAACCAGAAACCAACCTAAACCTGCTGTTATTAAGTAATTCCAACTTATTATGGTAATCCAGTGCACTACAACTGAGTTCTGTGGAGTTTTCTTGGTTGGCAGCATTAGAGAGCGGGTTTGAAGTACAAACGGTTCCGTTAATAAGTCAAGTGCAAAAACTGTGTTCTGTTAATAAGTCATGTGCAAAAACTGTGCATATGGACTGTCACAAGATTAATCATTATACCACCTTGTCATGTATACAACCTAATGGCAGACAGTCCAAAGACTCGATGTCACATAAATGAGAGACAGAAGCAAACCAGTGTTACCAAAGCAAACTAACAGCTATCAACATCTCAAACTCTCTCACTGGCGTGGAGTTAGTGGCAACTCCCACTGGCACCACAGGGCAGAGGAGAACTGTCCCCGGAGGTTTCCAAGGCAGTCACTCTTTATGGGAGTAGAAACCCGTCTTTCTCACAGGGAGTGGCAGGTGGTTTCAAACTGCTGACCTTGCGGTAAGCAGCCCAATATGCAACAGCTCTGCCAGCAGGACTCCTTTATTAACATGTAGAATTACTCAAGTCGGCAAATAGTCAGCACCTGCTATGGGCCAACTAGTCAGACCTCCAGGTCTTAGCTTCCTCAACATAAACGTTCACATACTACTTACACTGACTACAGAGAGAATCAATATGCAATTCCTTAAACTTTCTTATATTTTGATACTAATTAACATGCCAAGACTCAACCTAAAATTAAAATTTTGTTACTGTGGATTTCAAAACGCACCACAGAGCGACAATGACAGAGTGGTATTAGCAGGTTAGACATACTGATGAATGGAATGGAATTTGGAGTCCAGACCGAAGCCCATTCCTCCATGACTAGTTGTTTACAAGTATGCCAAGACAACTCCATGAGGCCTCAAAAACCAGTTATTATTTCAACAAAGAGCACTGAGACAACGTGCAAGGAATTAAGTTGGACCTCCTAACTCACACATATACAAAAATTAACTGAACATGGAGCAAAGTAGGAAATATAAGAGTTGAAACTATTAAACTCTTCAAAGAAAACATAGAAGTAAATCCTCATGACCTTGGGTTAGTCAATAGTTTCTTAAATATGACACCCAAAGTACAAGCAACCAGGGGAAAAACTGGACAGATGACATTCATTTTAAAAATTAAAAATGTTTGTGCCTCAAAGGATACGTCAAGAAAGTGAAAGGACAACCCATAGAACATTAAAAATTACAAATCATACAGCTGATAAAGGCCTAGTGGTCAGAATTCTTAAGAAATTACACAACTCAAAAAGAAAATCCAATTTAAGAACTAGTAGAGGACATGAACTGACTTCCTCCAAAGAAGATATGCAAATCACCAATGCACACATGAAAAGATGGTCAACCTCATTAGCAGGGATACACAAACCCAAGTCATAATGAGGTACCTCTTTCTACTGGACAGAATGTCTAGAATAGAAAAGATGAATAATGCCAAGTGTTGATCAGGATGTGGAGAATCTGGAACTCCCACCAGTGTTTGTACAAATGTAAAACCACTCTGGAGAAGAGTATTGTAGTTCCTCACAAAACTCTACATGTACCAGAACACAAGTCAAAAGAACTGCTAGGAACCAGAGAAACCTGTATTAAACAAAACAAACCCCAATGTGATGCTATCATTTCTTAACAAATCATTCATCTAGGTCTCTAACACTTAAAATTAAAAAAAAAACTTTACTATGATAAATTGGGGAAATTTACAGAGAAAATAAGTTCTCCACTCAACAATCCATACACATTTTGTTTCATGTCATGAACTGCAATCCCCACAATGTGACATCCTTATTCCACTTTCTCCCTGTTTCCCTCTTCCAAACCTCCTCCTCTGCTACCTCTGCCTGCCTTCTCAACTCTGTCCTGAATGCTGCCCTCTGACCTCAATGGTTGATTCCACTGGGCAGGGCTCACCAACTCTTGGTTCACTAAATAGACCTCTATTGTTGGCTGAAAATGGGCCAGCGGGATGAGTTCATTTCCAGGCTTAAAGGGTGACTGAAGGGCCACTGTACCACCACCACTGCCACTGAGTTGATCTGGACTAAGATGTGGATTCTGAGGCTTTAAGTCTTACAGGAGCGGATAGCCCCTCTTTCTCCTGCAGAGCAATGGGCAAGTTTGAACCACCAACCACGTGGACAGCAGTCTAATGCTTATACCCAACAGTGCCACCAAAACTCATTGTGGACACACGGACCACCCAAAGCAAAATCAAACCCACTGCCATCGAGTTGATTTAGACTCGGAGCAACCCAATACAGGGTTTCCCAGGCCGTCAACCTTTACAGGAGCTGAGAGCCTTATTTCCTCCCACGGAGCAGCTGGTAGGGTTTGAACTTCCCCTGAACCATTTCATAATTCTTTTTGCATAACAAACTGTCTTCAGCAATTATCTACTGTATATTTGATTTACTAAGAGGTTCTCATGATTTCCCTTTAATGACTGCTAACAACTTGGAGGCCTGGTGGTATACTGGGTACGTGGTAGGCTAGAACTGGAAGCCACCAGTGGCGGCTCAGCATCAAGGCAGGGCTTCCGAATCCCGTCAAGAGTTACAGTCTCAAAAGTTACCCTGCTTCCAGAAACATTTCCTAAATCAGTCATATCTCCTGCAAATTTGAAAAAGATGTCAATTGTAGATATTAAAATTAACAACTGCTTTATGCTGGTGCTTTATATTTCTTTTGATTACTGGAGGTTGTTCTGACATCAAAGAAAGATGTATTAAAAAAACAAAGTTAGTCTGAGGAATCCACAGCAGTTCTACCCTGCCCTACAGTCCCTATGAGTTGACATCAAGTCAGCATCGGCATCAAGTCGGCATTGACTCGATGGCAGGGAGATGGGCTTTTTTAAATTTTCATATAGGTAGTACAAAGAATTAACATGGTTGGCTCACTGAAAGGCTGGAGGTTCAAGTCTACCCAGAGGGCATGTGGAAGAAAAGTGAGGTGTTCTACTTCTGAACAACCAGGCCCTGAAAAACCCTTCAGAGCAACTCAATGCAGTGAGTGGTGGGCAGGTAGTCCATTATTATGTCCCTTCGGCCATCACCCCCTCTTTGATGTACTGTAGCGTCTAGCCTCTGTTCTTGTGGTGATGGTTCCACTTTGGAGGGAGCTCTCTGTGTGCAAATGAGCAGGATTAGGGGGTGGGGGTGGGGATGCAGGGCCTTCCGGACTGGAGGGTGTGAACCAAATCATAGCCCTTTGTTTCCCTGGGTGTATGGTCTGCTGAAAGACAAAAAACACACCCCCTAGAAGAGGGGAAATGCAGGCGGGAATGCAGAGAAGTCCCCCGGCAATCACAGAAGAGCCACCAATGGAGCATGCTCCAGATCGCTCACAGCGGCTGCAGCACAGAGACAGACCATGGGCCAGATCACATGAACCAGGCCAAGACCAGACACTGAGGCAAAGAGGCTATGAGACAGAACAGACAAGCAGTGCCAAGACTGTGAGACAAGCAGCAGGTTGGCTTTCTGGTTCACAGAGGCAGAGGCCGTGGAGCTGTGTGGCTCAGAGGCTGAGGACCTGTAAGAAACTTGACTGCTGGCTTGAGGAGAAGTGTTGCTACGGACCAATAACTAACTGTATCCTTATTGTTTACTGACCCTGACTTGTAACCTGTTAACTTCCCTTATGCTGTTGCTGTTGTTGTTGTTAGGTGCCACTGAGTCAGTTCCAACCGATAGTGACCCTACGTACCACCGAACACAACATCGTACGTCCTGTGCCATCCTCCCATTGTTGCCACTCCTGAGCCACTGTTGCAGCCGCTGTGTCCATCCAGGCCATTGAGGGCCTTCCTCTTTTTCACTGTCCCTCCGTTTACCAAGCAGGATGCCCTTCTCCAGAGAAGTGCTCCTCAGAAACCCCCAAAACTGTGAGTATTGTATTGTCTGCAGGTTCTGTGTGGCCATTGCAATGGATCACCGAACCAGCATAGGAGAACCAAGGGAGAAGTGGTCAGGGTCAGGATAGTTAGAGGATGAAGGGTGGAGGCCTGTCTGACCTCTGCCTCGTGGCAATAAGGAAAACAGAGATCAGGGATGCCATTTTTGCATGGGGGCAAAAATTAATGATTAGGGCTTCAGGAAGAAGACAGAAAATCTCAGAAGCCAAATCCAGCTGCCACCTAGCCATTCATCAAAACAGATAAGGCTAGAGCCTGGGGCGGGGGGGGGGGGGGGGGGGGGGGCGCATGCTTTTGTAACATAGCATGTCCATGCACATCACAAACACACAAGTGATGAGACTTAAGTAAAACGATTCTGACATACATATGCTTTATTTGGGGAGGGCGGAACAGACAGTAATCCCCAATCAAGTTTTCCTCTTACTCCCCTCAACCACAGAAAGAATTCTGTATTGCCGCACACATCACACCTGTGGCCCTGGTTTACTTATCACCACTGCCTGTTGGCACTCACACCAGTAGTTAAGCACTCAACTCTGTACAATGGATACATCTTCTTTCTTACAAAAATCAAAAAGAAGCCATTTCCATTTAGTCCGTCTTGACTCACAGTGATACAGAACTGTGTTCTACAGGGGTTTTCAATGTCTGGTGCTTTGGAAATAGATCACCAGGCCTTTCTTCTGGGGTGGACTTGAACTTACACCTCCAACCTTTTGGTTACCAGTCAAGGTACATGAAGTTTATACCAGCCAATCTGCACCTGACTCATCTTTGTGTATAAATGGCAGCTTGGGAGCAAGCAAAGGGGAAACAAAACTCTTAACTCCTTTCACCTCTGTCGTTTTATGCTGTTTTGTTTCAAACTTCCTGTTCCCGCTCATTGGGAATTGCTTTCCCCTTCTGCTGTGTGTGTATGCCTTCCGCCCATCACTGCTTACTTTTCCAGACACGCAGGTGGCCCTGACAGTACCAATAAGGAGGAGCCATAATGCTCTAACCACTAAGGCGGGCAAAAAACTTCCCAAGGTACCAGCTCTGTGCCAGGCGTTTCCCATATGTTCACATCTAATCCCCACACTGGCCAGAGAAGGTATCATTGTCCCACGTTTTCAGAAGGAAAAACAGATGGAAAGATTAAGAGGCTTGCTTAGGTAGAAGGGGGACAACTGTCTTGGTTTCCACGAGACTATGGGGTTTGGGGGATGTGGAACTTCAGTTTTAAAAGAGGAACAACCCCAACGTTGGTCACCCTACTAAAGATGTGTATTGTTGTCAGGTGTGGTGGAGTTGGTTCCAACTCATAGCAACCCGATATATACCAGAATGAAACACTGCCTGGTCCTGCACCATCCTCATCCTTGAGAACATTTTGATGCCCATATTTGAGCTGACTGTTGCAGTCACTGAGCCGATCCATCTTGTCCAGGGTCCTCTCTTCCTCGCTGCCCCTCCACCCACCAAGCCTATACTTTCGATAGGTTTACATTTGAACCCAGGTCAATAAGGTCCCAAAGCCACTGCAGTTTCACTAAGAACACCTGTTTCTATCTAAGCTCCCTCTAAAGCTCCTACCTCCCATTTTGCCCCCTCCTCCACAGGTTTCCTGGCCTAGCCTAATTCTAGTGCAAAAATTTCCAGCCTCTTCTATTTTTCTTTTTTTTTTTTACCGCCCTCTCTGCCCTCCGCCCACCTCTTATTTCTTTCTCTTTAACGTAGAAAAATTGTCTTAACTCCTTAATACAGTGCACCCAAAGAATTGTTACTGACTTGTCTGGGTTTTTCCTGCAGAAAGGCCCATAGAAGGGTTGGTTTTATTTCTCCTTTGGGACCCCTGGGTAGTACAAGTGGTTAACATTCCCAGCTGCTGAAAGATCTGGTGATCTATTTCCAAAAATTGGCCACTGAAAGCTATACTGTAGTTTCATAATCTCATGTCAACTTGAGGATATTAAGAGTGAATGGGGTGGAATCTAACCTATCAGGTCACAGCCTGATGGGCACGGTCTTCTCATGAGGATTCTGGGAACTTCCTCTCTGTGTCTTCACCTTCCTGTTGACAAGCCATACAGAGTCTTGCTGAGACCTGTTTCACCTTCTTGTTAGATGAGCCATTTTGAGCAAAGCTGATGGCAGCCTGTATGCATCCACAGCCATTGGATCCACAAGACATTATACCCACAAGCCTGTGATCTTCCTGCATTTTGCATCATTGCATGTGGCTGTGCGAGTCTGATGAGGGAGTTACGACTAGTATTGGACGTATGGGCTAACATCGGGCTTACAGAAGTGATCTGGACTGGGATGTTTTCTTAATATACAATTGATCTTGGATATAACACTCTTTTTTATACAAATATGAGTGTCCCTAAATTTGTTTCTCTAGTCAATCGGCCTAACAGAGCATGGTTCTACGCTTGACACACACTGCACAGCAACTGGTCATTTCTCCTTTGCCACCATTAGCTATAAAACCTCTTGATGGGGGTGAGAGGTATTACAGAGCTAAAAATTAAATCATTCTTGCCTAAAAAGGTGCAGGTGGGAGAGAAGTAGCACACCTAATAAAGATGAATACCCTACCAGGGAGCGAAAGGGAAGGGAAATATAAAGCAGGCCAGCCAATTCCTGAGGCTGATATGTTTTGGGGGTTTTTTTAAATCATTTTATTGGGGACTTGTACAACTCTTATCACAATCCATACATACATCCATTGTGTCAAGCACATTTGTACATTTGTTGCCCTCATTATCAAAACATTTGCTTTCTACTTGAGCCCTTGGTATCAGCTCATTTTTCTCCTCCTTCCCCACCACTCCCTCATGAGCCCTTGATAATTTATAAATTATTATTTTGCCATGCCTTGCACTATCCGAGGTGTCCCTTCACCCACTTTTCTGTTGTCCGTCCCCCAGGGAGGGGGATATATGTAAATCCTTGTTATCATTTCCTCTTTCTACCCTACCTCCCCTCCACCCTCCCAGTATCACCACTCTCACCACTGGTCCTGAGGGGTTCATCTGTCCTGGATTCCCTGGGTCTGATATGCTTTATGGTATGGGATTCACTAGTGTTTGAGGGGCTAGTGGTAGCTTGGAATAATTAGGTGTGTTTACACCATCGAAACCCTCTCTTTGATTCTCATTGTCCAATGAGACCCTTACCATTCCAACTTTGGCCATTGAGCCTATTACTTTCTCTACTATGACTTGGTGTCCCCAGTCTTAGAAGCCACCAATATGGACTTCAAAGGAGGGAAAATTGTGATAAGAATCTGAAGTGGAGCCCAAAGATTATACTCTTGACAGCTATCACATATAGATGTTTCCACTGAGAAACGGACTTTTCTCAAACTATATGCAAGAGAACAGCAACTTAGGTCATTCCTCAGAGGCAAGAGGTTTACATCCACAGGAGCTAGGGCTGTGCTCAAAAGAATTCTTAATAATTACACTAAGTTAGTAAAGGGATTTTCCAGGTTCGGGAACTCTCATTCTATTTCTTTCGGTCTGACTCCACTGACAGGAAACACCTTAAGACAGCCATTGAGGTCGAGGAGAGCCCCTCCACCCAGGTTACTCAACGGGTGCTCTTCGGTCCAGCTGTGTTTGCATCCCCCAGAAGCTGGATACATCGGAATCTGCATTTCTTTAAAATCAAAGTCCCTAGGTAAATCGCATGCACACTCAACTTTTAGGCATACTGTCTTAAGTTTGCCATATCCAAATGTTGACGACCCCCAACTCCAGCCTCCACATCGGCACGAGAAAAAACGATTGAGGCCAAGGGAGGGTTGGGACCCTTGCCATCCCGGGGCTTGCTTCCTCCCTGGCAGGCCTCCCTCCGCTCACCTTGATGCGCTCGCCATCTATCTCCACCGCTCGTTCTCGGAAGTCCACCCCGATAGTGGCCTCGGTGCGGTCCGGGAAACGGCCAGCGCAAAAGCGGAAGGTCAGGCACGTCTTGCCCACATTGGAGTCACCGATCACGATAATCTTGAAGATACGGGAACGGGCCGGAGGCAGAAACCCTGAGGTCCCCGGCAGCACGCCGCTGGACGAGAAGCTTGCCTCCAGCGATGACTCCATCTCCGAAGCCATGTTCCCCGCCCGCCCCAAACTGAGGGGGAGGAGCGGAGACACGGACGAGCGGGGATATTACGCCACCCGGAACGAGCGCGCCGCGCCCGCCCACCCGGCCGCGCAACATCCCGGGAGCCACCGCCCTCCACGCGGGCCGCGCGCGTGCGCACCGCGCCGGCCACGCCCCTGCGCGGGCGGGGCCCACCGCCCGGCTACGCCCGCCCTTCCCGCCGGCTGCCCCACTCTCAGTACGCCCGGGCCACAGTGAGGGGCCGTCCAGAGGCGGACTGCGGCGGCGCATGGCGGATGGGCGGAGCAAAGCGACCTCGGCCCGGTCCCCTAGCTGTCCGGCCCCCGCCACGTCCAAGGCTCCCGCTCCTTAAAGGAAGTCGCGTCAGGACTTCGGGGGCGGGGCGAGAATGGCAGCCGCTGGGGAAGGTGGTCCCGGCAGGCAAGCTCTCGCGAGAGGTCCCGGAAGCCGCCTCGTTCGGGGGCGTGGTCTGAGGGTGCTGACGCCGAGTTAACTCCGTGGCAGCCGTGTCTGTGGGGCTGCTTCACGTGAGGCCCGGCCCCCCTGCCTCGAAAGGGGACTGCGGGATCATTGCCGCGTGCCCTGCCTCCTGCGGAGAATTGGGGCGGCGGCCAGAACTAGACGGACTGGATCGCGCGTCGCTGCCTGGGACCCGCCGGGCGAGGGGGTGCATGCACTAGGAGGTGGGCTCCGGGCGCCGCCGAAGGTGCTGCCTTCAGCTCTGCGGCTGCTTTGTAGTCGGTGAGCAGGCGATAGATGGAAGCCCGGTGCTCCGTGGATATCCAGTCCTGGGACCCAGGCCTAATGCCCCCAGCCCAAGAGCTGGTCACACACGGGCCCCTGGGGCATTTACCGCAGGCGTTGTTACGAAAGGGCCTCTGTTGGTAATTAAACTTACTGTGCCCTAGTGATGGCTCAGTGCCTGTACAGTTAATATCAGGTAACGGATATCCCGTTCAGTATGACTAACGGCAGTTTTTTTAGACCCACTAGGGAAAGAGAAGCCCTAGTGATGGAGTGGGTTCCTGGTGGGCTGCAGCAGCTCCAGCTCACTAGCAGATCCACGAAAGATGAGGCTTTACACTCCCGAAAATATTTACATCTCCCAAGCCCCAAAGGGCGATTCTACTCTGTGCCATAGGCTTGCGCTGTCCCATTGACTCCCCAGTGGCAGTGAGTTTGGTTTTGCTCTTGCTGTTCTACAATCAGAGGGTATCATCTGCCCACATCCTAGCTGTTCACATCCTATGCCAAAACACCCCTTTCTCTGAAGCGCACCCAGATCACTCCAGCTCAGGGTGTGCTTTGCTGTAATTTGGCATTGTGCCACTTTGGGGAGTATGGCCCCCTTGGGCCTTGAACATCTTTGAATACTGCCTTTTGTGGTTCATGTTTTTGAGATATTATATGTGGTGGCCTACCTCGATTGCCAACTACCAGCTCTTGGCTGGAAGTTCATTGTGACTCAGCGAATGATGAATCCGTGAGTGAAGAGTTTCTTTGTTTAAGCTTTGACAGTGTGAATCCTGTCTCAGACACGGTTTGGCACCACTTGGAAAATCACTGTAGCTACTTGACACTGTTAGAGAAATTTCGGATTTTTAGCTTGCGAGTAGAGTGACCGACGCATGGGTCCCACTCTCCTGAGCTGACTAACCGGAGACCCTCCTGCACTGCCTCGTGGAGGAGATGCTGCTGTGGGGAAGAGTGGAGGGCTTATACAGCCCTATTTTCTGGACGATTCATTTTGTCTGGACGACTCCACTACTTAGTGCTGCCCTGACCACTTCATCTGCAGGGACCATACAGCTTTTTCTGTAGCACTAAGCTTATCTAGCTTGGGAGACACTGTCCTTTTGACTCCTTTGTCGTCCTAACTTAAACTCGAAAATTATACATTGTTTAGGGTCAGGAGAAAAGAAAAACCGAAGGGATGTTAGAGATGTAGAATACAAGAGATGCACTGACATACAAAATAAACCCATTTTCAGCTTTGGTTTAATGCAGAGGTGCCACTGTGTTAGCCCTCGTGCTTCTACCCCATGGTAAAGACCATGTTTAAAGCAGGTCTGGCCACAGAACCTCTCTCAGATAGCTCACTGAAGTGAAAGCCTGAGCACAGAGGCAGAGGAGGGTTCCTGTACTGCTTACATTGGGCTTTTCATTCCATCTCTGGATGAATCCGTTTTCAAGGAGGTATTAATACTTTGTCGTGGGAACTACGATGTGCATTGCAGCGTGTTTAGCAACATCCCTGGCTGCTAGCCCACCAGGTGCCAGGAGAGCCCCCTCCACCCCCATTTATGGCAATCAGAAAAGTCTCCAGACATTGGCAAATACCACCTGAGAGTGAATGGACCCACCAAGGCTTCGTCAGGACTCTTCTCTCAGTTCTAGTTCGCTTTCCATACCAGTTGATAAAATCACCTTTCCGTTAAAGACATATTCAATTACTCAGAGAAATATGGTTTTGGTCTCCAGTGCTTCTACCACATTGCTTTAACAGTAATCCCCAATATCATAAAAGGAATAGACAGAGCAAGGACTTTCACTGGAGTATCCAAACAGTCATGTCAAAAGCCAGAGGTCAAAGGTTAAGTGCTTGGCTACTAAAGAAAGATTGGGAGTCGAACCCACCCCTTGGCTCTGTGGGAGAAAGAGCTGGCGATCTGCTCGCATGAATATTAGAGCTAATGATCAACCGCAGGCGATGAAAAGGGGAAGCATGTACCAGGGATAAAGCTTACTGATAGGAAGAAAATGGTCAGGATAACCAGGCCAGTGGGGACTATGTCAATGCTACAAAGCAAAATGGGTATGAATTGATGAAACCTAATTGCTCTGTAAATTTTCACGGAAATCGCACACAAAGAAGTCAAACAATGACGAAGATGAAGGCGGCCAAGAACAGCCTCTGGGCCAAATGATACTCTTGGGTCTATCACATGGAAGGGCGTTGAGTTGGAATCAACTTGATGGCAACCAACAACCACAGACAGTAAATTGCTATTATCATCGCACAGTTTAGTGTGCTGAGTCTCAGAACTGCTCAAGTCAGTCTTCGCAAAGCGAGTCATGGAAGGTTTACATCATGTTAACTATGTACTCAGCACTGGCTAGTGGCTGTGAGGTGGGCTTTCTGACTTTACCCCACGAAGAATTTATCAAGTAAGCCACAGAAACAAGTGCACAGGAAATCTGCAGTGAATAAAATAAACAATAGAATGCTGGATTTTGGCCTGCTCCTGAGTAAGCCTTGGTGGCATAGTGGTTCAAAACCACCAGCCTCTTCTCTGGCAAAGACGGGGCTTTCTGCTCCAGTAAAGTGTTACCGTCTCAGAAAATCACGACAGGGGTTCTAGCCTGTCCTCCAGGTAGAGTCACTATGCGTCGGCATTTACTCCACGGCACAGTGTGTTGGTTTGTGGAGAATGTTTTGACTCATAGTGACCCTATATACAAAAGAGCAGAAAACTGCCAGTCCGGGGCCGTCCTCACAATCTTTCCGAAGTTTGAGCTCATTGCAGCCACTGTGTCAACCCCCAAAGTCTTACTCTGTCTCACTCATCCTCTATCAGGCATGAGGTCATTTTCCAGGAACTGGCCCCTCCTGATAACGTGTGCACAGTACATGGACGGCCTTGCCGTCCTCACCTCTGAAGAACTTCCCAGCTCTGGTTTGTTCGAAAGAACCACCCCACAGAGGGTCGTTCTTCCGGCAACCATAATTCAACAGCATAATTCAAAGGCATCAATTCTGAAGTCTTCCTTCCAGCATACGAGTCTGCATATGAGGTGACAGGTCAGATGCACCTTAGTCTTCAAACTGATGTCTTTGCTGTAGGGGGTCTTGTGCGGCAGAGTTCTCCAGTGCATTACCTCATCTGATTGCCGTTTCCATGGGAAATGCTTTTTTAATTCAGGTAAAATCCCGGCATCAACCTTTTCTCCATAAGAAGTAAAGCAAATCCTACAGGAGTGTCAGTTCTGAGAGAGAAACTTGAATAAGCGGCAGGGAAGTTGCTATGGTGGTGTGCCGGCAAACTTGGTGGAAATCTGCCTTCTGGAACTTACTGGAAAGCTGCCCTCCAGGGTGTCAGAGAAAGCTGTTCATGGGTAGATGTCTTGCAGAAGTCACTGTGCTACAAAGCTGTAAGCAGGGCTGGGGAAGCTGCCCACACTGTTGGCGCCTGTTGCTGGAAAGCCTGGTGCTAGCAGAGACATCTGCACTGCCGGAGGGGGGCAAGGAAAAGCTTCAGGCATTGCAGGAGCTGGGTGCTGGAGAAGCTGCTGCAGGAGCTCGCCGAGAAAGAGCAGCAACCAGCCAGGGAGACTCCTTCCTCCTGCACGGTCTCATTCCAGCATTCTCCACCCTGAACGTAATGTGGGGGAGTCTACAGGTCATGCTGCGTGAAAAGCAGCGAGATTGATGCCACTGTTAGAAGCAAGCAAGCATGCACCTCCCTCTTTAGTATATTTAACCCACGGATGGTGCGATGGGTGAAGCAGATGCCCATGAAACAGTTTTCTTTAAAAGACAAGAAGAGCTATATACACAGAGATCAATGTTCGTTGGTAGTTAGTAGGGGTGGGGAAAGGGGACGTCATTCTCTAGATAGTAGACATTGACTATTAGGAGTGTTGAGAAAATAGCACTAAATGTGGGTGAGAGGTGCATAGCTTGGCCAAGCTAAGTGATGCAACTAAGACATACGCTAGGAGGACACTTTCAGGAAAGAAAAAGGCACATTATGTGACAACAACCAAAAACGTGTCGGCTACATATGTATGTATGTATGTATATGGGTAGATACACGTGCCCATACAGAGCCAGAGTGACTTTTAGAGGGTGGTACTTTGGGCATGTCAGGATAGACCAGTCCCTGGAGAAGGACATCATGCTTAGTAGAGGGGCAGTGAAAAGAGGAAGACCCTCCTGGAGATGGACTGACACAGTGGCTGCAACAGTGGGCTCAAGCACAGGAACAACTGTGAGGATGGCGCCGGACCAGATGGTGCTTCATTCTGTTGTACAGAGGGTCGTCCTGGGTCAGAACTGACTTGCTGGCTCATAGCAGCAACAATAACAAATATGGTGTGTGGATGTACAACTGTATACATAGATTTATATTTGTATATGAGGTATACAAAGTTTGTGATAATTTGTCATTACCTTTCATTCCATTTTCCCACAAACATTTAAAAGCCCCCTTGCATGAATGTACAGGTGTGTGTGCATGCATATTCAAAAAGAACCAAACTCACTAGAATTGAGTCAATTCAGACTCAGAGTAACCCAATAAGGGTAGAACTGCCCCAGTGAGTTTCCAAGACTATCTTTTTACTGGCTAAAAAGCCTCATCATTCTCTTGCAGGTACATATGGTTTCAAACTACTGACCTTGCAGTTAGCAGACCTGTGTGTAACCACTGTACCACCAGGACTCCCTGGTGTGCATGCATATATTTATATATAGAATCTGGTACACAGGGGCCACAGTGATACATCTTAGGCATACCAAATACCTAGTAAAGTTTGTTTTAGGAGTTTGAAGACTTAAGATCACAATCTCATGCAACAACTTGGTCAAATGATAATATAGTAGTCCATACAACTTATGGTCTACATCCTAGTTTAGTGACTGAGGCATTAGAAGCTTGCAAGAGGCCATCGAAGAAGAAACTATTGGTGTCTACTCATCCAGAGCAAAAAAGTATACATGAACCAGAAAACTAGATGGTGCCCAGCTACCATGTTGATCCTTATGATCAGAGTCGTGGTAACTGGGTCTCTTGCTGTTGTTAGGTGACATAGAGTCAGTTCTGACTACATTGCCAACCATGATGTCCTTTGCCAAGGAATGGTCTCTCCTGATAGCAAGTCCAAAGCACGTGAGATCAAGTCTCCCCCTTCTCACCTCTAAGGAACATTCCAGCTGCAGTTCTTCCATGAGAGGTTGGTTGGTTCTTACGGCAGTCCACAGTACTTTCAGTATTCTTCCCAAGGCCATGATATTTCAGAGGTCTTCCTCATTCCCTGTCCAATGTTCACACACATCTGAGGCAACTGAAAATGCCATGGCTGAGTCCAGGTGCACCTTAGTCCTGAAAGTGACATCCTGGCACTACCACATTTTCAAAAGGTCTTGTGTAGCAGACCCACCCAATGCAACACCTTGTTTGCCTTCATCACTGCTACTTCCATGAGCATTGCTTGGGGATCCAAGAAATAAAATCCTTGACAACTTTAATTTTGTTCTCCGTTTATCATGGTTTTGTCTATTGGTCTACTTAGGATGATTTGGATTTGCTTTGGTGGTGGTGTGGTTACAAGTGGGGCTGCAATCCTCAGGTTCAGCAATTCAAAACCACTAGCCATTCTACAGGAGAAGGATGGGGCTTCCACTTCTGTAAAGTTACAGTCTCGCAGACTCACAGGGGCAGGTCTACTATGTCCTGTAGAGTCGTTATGAGTTGACATTGATTCAATGGCAGTGAGTTTGGTTCGTTTTTTACATTAAATTGAAGTTCATACTGAAGGCTACACTTCTGATATTCACATAACCCATCATTGAATTATTTGCTCAGTATATGGGTTAAATAAATATGGTGAAAGGATACAACCCTTCTACACCGCTCTCTTGCTCTGGATCCTGATAGAATAGAAAGTATGAAAGAAATTCTTTAAAAGACCAAACTTACTTAGACCAGTTGAGCTTGGAGATCTGCCCTGAACCACTTTTTAAACCTTGAACTGAAACAAGGCTCTGAAGCTATCTTTTAGCTAAATAACAGAGCAGCTAATAAATAATGCACATTGACTAGGCATGAAGGCTGAATGGCTGTGGGGGGTGGGGGGACGAACATGGGAGCATGCACACAAAGATTGACAGAACATAATTGTACATAGATATATTCACTTAGCTGTCAATAGATGCATGGGTGTGGTGGAGCATGCAGGGACAAGGTTAGGAAAACTTCTTAGACATAGCCAAACACCTTAAGGAAGTGAATCACTGAGCCTGGGGGCTCAGGTCCAACATCTTGGAGAACAGCATAATCAATCAGCATAACAGTCCACAAAGCCAGTATTCTATATCCTACTTTGGTCAGTAGTGACGAGATTTAAAAGCTTGTGAACAACCATCTAAGATGTAACTTGGTTTCTGCCTGTTCAGAGGACAAATGGGGCGTGGGGCACTGAAGATGCTTAGAAACAATGAGTCCAATGAATTAATAGACCAAAATGAACATGGAGACCCCTGCGACCAGAAGAACCAGATGGTGCCTGTCTACCACTACCAACTGCTCTGAAAGGGATTACCGTAGGCGGTTCTAGATAGACTGGGAGAAAAATCTGGACAAAACTCAAAATCATAAAAGAAGCCAGACCTGCTGATTAGTGGAATGTCTGAGACTATGGCCTTTGGTCACCCTTCAAGTCAGGTAGTCACGAGCTGAACTCACCCTCTTGGCTCAGTGTTCAGCCAACAATAGCTCAAGAGGAACAAGAAATACCAGTGAGATAAGCATCCTTCTGAGTCATCAACCCGTGGAGATCAAAGAAGCAGCATTGACTCAAGGACCAAGTTCCAAAGAGTTAGGAAGGAAGGATGGTTGGAAATGGGAAGCCCAGGGAGGATGTGGGATAAGTGCAGTTACCCTGGAGGACTGCAATGTATGAGATGAAATGTGTATGACTTGTTGAATGTAAACATCTGCTCTGTAAACCTTCATCTAATTCACAATAAAAGGTAGCGTTTAAAAAACCACCAATTGACTTGAAAATAAATATTACAACTCAACGGTAAGGTTCTTTAAGAAAAAAAAATCAGCTGTATGAGACCACGTGGTCAGCGCTTCCTCTGAAGAGGAGAAAGTGAGGTAGCATAAGACAGCATCACTGAGATGGAACAGCCAGAACGGAACAACGAGAAAGCTAAAATAAGTGTGTAGAAATTGTTAAGAAAGACTCGCTCACTCACTCACTCTCTCTTACTCTCTCACTCTTTCACTCACTCACTCTCACTCTTTCGCTCTCACTCACTCTCACTCTTTTATTCTCTCTCACTCGCTCACTCTCTCACTAACTCAAAAAAGAAAAAAGAAATTGTTAAGGAAGCCTAGTCTTCTGTGTAAACCCTCACTGAAATAACAAGTGGCTCTTCTGAGATTCAAGGTCAGGCAATGAGCTCATAATCAAAGGACACCACACACCAAGAAGCTAAACCTCTATATCTGACAATCAGCAAAAATAATAGATACAGACTTCCACGGGCCATAACTCATTCAAAACTCACTGCAATTGACTTGGGTCACAAGACCATTCTGACCCTGTGACCCAATACGACAGGGTAGAACTGCCTCTGTGTTTGAGACCTTATTTTCCAATTGTTTTATTGATGTAAAATCTACATATATTTCCAAAGTTAAGTGGCTTTTATAAAAAGAGTTACATATATATCATCACAATCATTTCTAGTGCACCCCCACCCAAATACATTATTTACTCCCCAATTCCCCTTAACCTCCCCACCTCTATATATCTGTGATAAGCTATTACATGAATTATTGTCTCTATGCAGCCGCTCCTTCTGTGCTCTGTAAACTGGGAAGCATAATTTAAAACAAAGGACTAAAAAGGAAGAAAGAAAAGCCCACTAGCGATACTAAAATAAGCCCGAGAGAAAATTTCTGTCGCGGAACAAGCGAGAAATATTTAAAACAGAAATTCAGTATGGGTCAAGTGGGAGATCAACTGACCAGGTATCGTATCATCAAGTTTACAATAATCTCTGTCTGATAATAAGGCTGCTCCCATCCCCAATTGGTTAGAGGGGACCTGGATTTTGGGATCCTACTGTCCTCCACAGCCCTCTACAAATTGGCTTCTACAATTTAACCTTTCCCTTTTTCATATTTGGATGTTGTTGTTTGTCATCTTTGGATCACACAGGCTGGTGTGCTTCTTCTACGTGGCCTTAGTTGACTCCTCGCTTAGATGGTTGCTTGTTTAAATACAAGCTTTTAAGACCCCACACACGAATCCAATTGATAGCAGGGCACCATCTGCTTTCTTCACCACATTTTGCTGTAGCACCCTTATCTTGAGTGATGTTTTCATGAAGGCAAGTATCCAGCAAGGTCATGTCATAGTACTACCTGTTCTTGGATTGGGGCTAGAATTAATTAATTAATATGACTCAGTTTTACTTTAGTGGTCTTATTATCATTTTATACTTAAAAAACTTATCAATCATCCTTGGGTATAAGGTGACTCCATTGATAGCATCAATAATTTATTTGAGACTGTATTCTTTACTGGAGTGGAAAGCCTCCTCTTTCTATTAAGGAGCAGCTGGTGACTTCGAACTGCTGACCCTGTGGTTAGCAGCTCAATGTGTCCATAACTCATGATGTCTCTTGGGTTCACTCTACGGGCTATAGATAATGGAATTAACAGATATTGGGTATAGAATACATACAAAATGTAATGTTTTTTTTCTGTTTTATTTTCTGTTGTGAATTGATTCTTGATCGTGAATCAGTGGTGATTTATGCTGGAAATCATCAGTTCAGATTCAGTGATTTAAGCTATGTGTCAATTCTGTAATTCTAACTATCTATCCATCCCCTATAGTCCCTCTTGAAATGGACTGTGCAGGCACACATGGACAAAGAGCTCTTTAGAGGCAAGAATGGCAACACATTGGTGGCACTCACTTCACATAGGGCTCCAGAGACAAGCTTGAAACCCCGCCATCAAACATCTAGGCCCCTCCCTACACAGATTCTCATGCTACTCCCTATGTCAGCACACCCTTGCAGAGGCTCACAAGGCTGACTTCCGTCTTGACTCTTACCCTTGATCAAGTAGATCCGGTGGGTGATGAATCCCAGATGGCAGATACAATGGCAGCCTTCTTCCTCAAGGGTGTTGAGACTGACAATGTCCAGAGAAGCAGGAACGATGGCAAGATTCTGTCCCATGTCCCCAAACCTTCAGGTCAGAGGAAGGGTCCAGGTCCAGAACCGTAATTTTTTTTTAAATATGGAACGCTTCACGAATTTGCATGTCATCCTTGCGCAGGGGCCATGCTAATCTTCTCTGTATCGTTCCAATTTTAGTATATGCGCTGCCGAAGCGAGCACATTTTTTTTTAAGAATAAGTGATGTACTTAAAAGATGAGCAAGAGACTACCAGACTGCCCTGGCAGGTTGGAAAGTGGGGGGGGGGGGGGCGACTTAGAAATGAAGTAAAATAACCTAATGGGAAAAGCAAATTAGCTGTAGATGCAGACAGAATAAATGAGAATATCGGTGTGCAAAAAAAGACAGGGAACTAAAAATATGGGAAAGACAGTAAAAGACCTAGATGCTAGGATATAGAAACCTAGCATTTCAGGGAAAACCCCTAGGATTTTAGGAATTTCAGGAGAATAGAATGGAGGGAGTAAATGAGAGTGCTCTAGTGTTGCTGAAGCAGGAATAGCACGTGCCTTGAGCAGGTCGTTTTGACGAACGGACATTTGTTTTCTTATAGAAAGCTAAGACCAAACTTGGAATCCATTGCCATCGAGTCAATTCGGACTCTCTGTGGCCCTGCAGGGCAGCGTAGAACTGCCCCATAGCGTCTCCTAGGCTATAATTGTAACAGAAACAGACCACCCCATCTTTCCACTGGAGCAGCTAGTGGCTTTAACTGTTGACCTTTCAGTTCACTGCCAAGGGCTTAGCCGTTGTGCCACTAGGCCTCCAGTGAGGATGCTAGAAGTCTGAATTCAATATGCTCCTCTAGCTGGGAGGCCTGGTGTCACAGTGGTTTCAAGGTGGCAGTTGAAAACTCACAGGGACAGTTCTACCCTGTCTTACAGGGACACTGAAAGCCTGCGTCTTTAGAACTCCAGGGGAAGAACTTCGACTGTTCAGCTTCTGTAGCGTCCCTTGGTGAATATCTACCGTCCCTCCATTTATGCGCATCTCTTTGTATGTCTCAAAGGCAATTGACTTAAAACACTCATGTGCCTCATTAACCCTGATTGAAAACTGAGTTACCCTCACAAGTAGCAGGCTGTGGATTTGCAAGTTTTCTGCAGGACACAATTCGATCCAGGAGAGAGGGGCATTCTTTCCTCCTAACATTTTAGACTTTTTATTGTTTTTGTCAGGTGCTGTCGAGTCGGTTCCTACTCATAGTGACCCCGTGTGCAACAGAACCCCACATTGCCCAGGCCTGCACCATCCCCACACTCGTTCATGTCCTTGAGCCCACTATTGCTGCCCCTGTGTCAGTCCATCTCTTTAAGGGCCTGCCGCCTTTTCACAGCCCTCTCACTCTACACGCATATATCCTTTTTCAGGGACTAGTTTCTCTTGACATGTCCAAAGTGTAGCTATCCTGGATTCGACTGACTTGTTTGTCCTTTCGTAGTCCATAGTACTTCCAACACTCGTCACCAGAACCGTAATTGGAATGCCTCCATTCTTTCCTGGGCTTCCTTATTCAGTGTTCAACTTTCACTTGCCTAGGAGGCCATTGAAAATACATGGCTTATAACGATAAGGTCATAGATCTATGCGCATATATTAATATGTTACTATCAAGGTAGCAGAGGGACATTGGGCCCTCTACTCAAGTATTCCGTCAATGCAAGAACACTTTGTTCTAATAACCTGGCATTCTGTGATGCTCACATTCCTTATACGATCACTGAAGACAAAGGGAGTGCATGGGCAAATGTGGTAAAGAAAGCTGATGGTGCCCAGCTATCAACAGATAAAAGTGTCTGAGGTCTTAAAGGCTTGAAGATAAACAACCGGCCATCTAGCTAAAAAGCAACAAAGCCCACATGGAAGAAGCACACCAGCCTCTGTGATCATAAGGTGTCGATGGGATCAGGTATCAGGCATCAAAAACCCAGAACAAAAAAGCATATGAATGTGCATGAGGGGGAGTGAAGAGTGGAGATCCAATGCCCATCTGTAGACAGTTGGACATCCCCTTACAGAAGGGTCACAAGGAAGAGACAAGGAGGTCAGGGTGCAGTATAGCACCAATGAAACATACAACTTTCCTCTAGTTCTTTAATGCTTCCTCCCCCTACTATCAGGATCTCAATTCTACCTTACAAATCCAGCTAGACCAGAACACTTACCCAGGTACAGATCAGAGTTAGAAATATAGGGATTCTAGGACAGATAAACTACTCATGAGCAATAATGAGAGTAGTGATACCAGGAGGATAAGGGAAAGGTGCGAAGAGAAAGGGGAAACAGATCACAATGATCTACATATAACTCCTTCTCTGGAGGATGGACAAAAAAGTAGGTGAAGGGAGACAGCAGTCAGTGTAAGACATAATAATTTATACATGATCAAGGGTTCGTGAAGGAGGGAGGGGAAAATGAGTTGATACCAAGGGCTCAAGTAGAAAGACAATGTTTTGAAATGATGATGGCAACAAATGTACAAATGTACTTGACCCAAAGAATGTATGTATGTATTGTGATGAGCTGTAGGAGCCTCCAATAAAATTATTTTTTTTAAAGAAAGAAAATACACGACTTGTGTCAGGCACACCTTAGTCTTCAAAGTGACATTCTTGCTCTTTAATTTTTTTTTTTTCAGGGAGTGAGAGGCCAGCGCCTCTGGTTTTATTCTGAGAACACAGTGTAGCAGCTCCGACTCCACTCCAGGGCCCACGCTGGCCTCTTCGGGTTTGGAGAAGGCTCTCTGCACCCAGAGAAAGGGAAACCCACCCGCCTATTGCTGTGCAGGGATCCACCTGGGCTGCTCCACACATGGGACCACGCGTATGCAGGAACTTGGGGAGGGGTGTCCCACAACTACATCCCAAAATCAAAAACAGTAAGATGGGTGCAACTCGCATCGCTGCTTGGAAAATTTAAAAAGGGCTTTTCTGACGAGGGTCTGGAAGGAAACACCGACAGGGCAGCTCCAGCCCCTGCCACCTCTGTTTTCTGGTCAGGTTTGCGCGCAGGCAGAGATGCCACCTCGGGATGGGCTGTACCCCCACCTCCGCCCCCAATTCCCAGGATGTGGCAGATGCAGCTCACTGCTTGCCTGCCTGTCGGCCTGGCTTCTTCTCCTCTTGGCCCCTGCCTGTGCCTGGGATCCCGCCACGGCCACGACCACCAAATACACCTCGGCCAGTGCCTCCCATGCCGCGGCCTTTCTGCTGCTGCAGGCCACCCTGGCCGCGGCCCTTGGCCACCACCTCGTCCTTGACCATGTCACTGATCTCATCGGGGATGCGCAGGTACTTGATGGTGCTGCCTCGGATATAGCACGCTGGCATTCGCCAGAACTTGTCGCCATCCCCGGACGTGCAGATGACCTCCCGCAGGTTGATGTTCATCCAGTCGTCACAGCTCACCAGGTGGCCGTTGTACCTCTCGCTGTTCTTTAGCTCCTCCAGCATGGGGTGATTCTGGGCCGTCTTCAGCAGCGACAAGGGGGGCATACTGCCGGCAAGGACCGCCGCCGCTCGCGCCGTTAGCAGGGCAGCCCGCTCTTTAATACTTTAAAGAGATCTTGTGCAACCGCTTTGCCCAATGCAATGCATCTTTGGATTTCTTCACTGATGCTTCTGTGTGCATTGACTGTAGATCCAAACGAAATGAAGTCCTTGAAAACGTCAATCTTTTCTCTGTGTATTAGTGTGTTACCTATTGGAATAGAGCAGTGGTTCTCAACCTTCCTCGTGCTGCGACCCTTTAATAGTTCCTCATGTTGTGGTGACCCCCAACCATAAAATTATTTTCATTGCTACTTCGAAACTAATTTTGCTACTGTGATGAATCGGGAGACCTCTGTAAAAGGGTCGTTGGACCCCCAAAGGGGTAGCGACCCACAGGTTGAGAACCGCTGGTCTAGAACGAGCGTTGGTAACCTGCAGCTTGAGAGCCATATGCATTTCTCTCGGTGTGTACATGTGGCTCGGCAGTAAAATTTTCAATGAAAATAAACTATCATAGTTTCATTTATAAAAAATTTAATGGCATTATTCAGATAGTAGTGATTTCATTTGTTTTTATGTTTTATTTATGGCCCTAGAATAATACTTTTTAAATTGTTGTAAGGATTGGCTCTTCCATGTCAAAAGTTTCCTGATCCCTGGTATGGAAGAATCGATGCATTTGAATTGTGGTTCTGACAAAGAATATTGAAAGTACCATGGACTGCCAAAAGGACTCCAAATCTGTCTTGGAAGAAAGACAGCCAGAGTGCTCCTTAGAGGCAAGGATGGCAAGACTTTGTCTTATAAACTTTGGACATCTTGTCAGGAGAGACCCGTCCCTGGAGAAGAACACCATGCTTGCTAACGTGGAGGGTCTGGGGAAAAGAGCAAGACCCTTGACAAGCTGGATTGACAGAGTTGCTCCAACAGTGACTCAAGCATCGGACAACGGTGAGACTGGCACAGGACCAGGCAGTGCTTCCTTCTCTCCTGCATAGGGGCGCTGTGGGTCAGAACCAACTCAATTGCACCTACCAACAATAGCTATTGATCCAGTTGTGACGATTTGGGTCTTCCTTACATTGAGTTATAGTCCAGACTGAAAGCTGCAGTCCTTGATCTTCATCGGCAAGTGCTTCAAGTGCTCCTCACGTTCAGCCAGCAAGGCTGTGTCGTCTGCACACCACAGGTTAATAACCTTACTCCATTCCTGATGCCACATTCTTCATGGAGCCCAGCTTCCCAGATTATTTGCTCAGCATACAGATCGAACAAATATGGTGAGAGGACACACCCTAGAAATCCCTTTCCTGGTAGATATTTTTTAATTCCTCATTTTATTCGGAGCTCTTACAGATGTCACAATAATCCATAATTCCAGTAGTTCAAGTATAATTGTACAATTGCTTCTACAATCCTTTTTGAAGCATCGGCTCTCCCCATGAGCTCTTTGATATCAGCGGTTGTATTAGATTGTGGGGGCGGGAGGGGGGTTGTGCTTGGCTGGTAGTAACCCAGTCTGACCAAGTAGGCCTGCCCAGACAGTTTGTCATCGCCGCCGAAGCCGATCGTGGGGTCTTTCCCTGCGGAGGACCGGGAGGGTTCAAGCCGCCTCCTCTCAGCTACCAGCCACGTGCTCATCTATTTGTGCCACGAGGGCGCATCCAGTGGGCTGGTCTTGGCACTGGGGGCACAAATAAACAGGAGGTAAAATCTGCTCACTGGGTAAGGTTGCACACTAATGAGAGATCTAAGGAACTTAACACAAGCATAAGAAAACCGAAGAATGGTAATCAAAGGAAGAAAACTCAGGGAGAGGCCTAACGCCGTCGCGCTGGCACGAGGCGGCTGTGTGACCTTGGGAAGCCTTGCCCAAGGAGGGGCCGAGCTGCGGGGCAGGAGCAGGTCCTATGCAGTGCTTTCAACTCACACATTGGCTCTGAAGTAAAACTGAAAATGAGAATAAAATGATCGTCGTTTCATTTAGAAACTCTTAGAAGGATATTATTCAGATAATGGTGATTTCATTTGCCTGTTGAAATATATTACTGGCTCTCAAATAACTTTTACATTGTGGTGAGGGACAGGATTAGCTCTTCTGACTCAAACGTTGGCTGACACCCAAGGAACGGGTGTTCTGGGAAAGAGAGCAGCAGTGACCAAGACAATGAGGCAGAAATGAGTTTCACAAACTGCTGGCACACATATTTCAAGTTTTAGAACCAACTTATTTTCAAGTGGAATATAGAAATCTTACTCTGTCGGCCCCTGTGCCCTCTGGTGTGTACCTGTCAACTATAAGTGTCACACCTATGTGCACTGGAAAGAGCGCCAGACTTTGAAGAGGGCAGTGGTTGTTACATCATCTGGTGTCAAGTTGAGGCTTCAGAGTGAAGGGGTGGAGTTTAGACTGTCAATCAGGTCGTAGGTTGATGACCTCATTTGGAGGCACTAAGGAGATAAATAGCTTGCTCAAGGCGGGACACCCGCTCACTGCGAGACCTTCCTGTGGACAGGGCACATGGAGCTACACTAGAGCCCTGGATCTGAAGGAGCCATGTGGGGACCCCTGCCAGCGCTGAGATGCTTCTGCCACCACTGGATCCATAAGACTTTCCACCCACCGGCCTGTGATCCTTCTGCGTTTGATGTCATTGCATGTGTTGCATGAGTCTGAAGAAGACTTTATAGACTGATATCAAACATATGGGCTAATATTGGACTTAGGGACTTGAACTAGACTGGGCTGGGATGTTTTCTTAATGTTCAATTGCTCTTGTATATAAGGCTCTTTCTTATACACGAGTCTCCTTGCATTTGTTTCTCTAGTCTACCTGGACTAACATAGTGCCTTCTTACTAATTATGAGAAATCATAGTAGCTTTAAACAATGATGAGATTCTATTTTTTCCTTTGCAGGTTCTTGACAGTGTGGGTTCATGAGTGAATAGAGAAATAAATAGTTGCAACATGTTCAAGGGGTGGGGGATCCACACATTTCTGGAAAGCAATTTGACACATATCAAAAGCCTTTAAAAAAAAGTGCATGTCCTTTGGCTCAGAAATTTCTTTTGGAAATTTTCTCTCAGATATATGTGGGAGCTTCAAAAATGGAAAATAGAATTAAAAGATAATGGGTTCTTTCCATGAACATTTTTTCCCATCATCATTTTATTGGGCTCTTACAGCTCTTATGACATTCCACACATCGCATCATCATTTCCAAGACATTTTCTGCTTGAGCCCTTGATGTAAGCTGCATTTTCCCCTTCCCTCCCCAGCTTTTCCACCCTCCTATATCAATTGTATTTTGTTATTGTTATTTTGTGTCTTACACTGCCCTTTGTCTCCCTTCACCCACATTTCTGTTATTCATCCCTTTCTGGAGGGGGGCTGTATATCCAATCTTGTGATGGGTTCCCCTTTTCTCACCCTTCCCTCTCCCTGACCAACTCCCTACCCTCATGATATCACTACTCCTACTACTGTCCCTCAGGGGGGGTATCTTTCCTCAGTTCCCTGTGGTGTGGAGAGCTCTTATCTGTTCCAATGGTTATTCTCTGGTCTAGCCAGCTTTGTAAGGTAGAACTGGGTCATGGTAATGGGAGGAGGAAGCATTCAGGAACTAGAGGGATGATGTGTGTTTATTACACCTTGGTTGAATCATCCCTTATACTGCTTCTGTGTGTGGATACACAATTATGTACAGATGGGCTTTGGGTCTCCATCCCGACCCCCATATTTTGCATCAACACAGTCCATGAACATTTTAAAGCCACTCATAATTGGGTAAGATGGTAAAGTGGTTCGTCCGTACAGTCATATTTATCAGATCATTCATACTTTTAAATTCTAGGACCATAGAAACAATTGTTGCGTTGTACATGGGCTCAAAGATAACAATCATGGGATGGCACAGGACGGGGCAGTGTCTTTTGTGTTATACACAGGGTCTCTAAGAGTCAGGTCTGACTTGCTGATACCTGTTAGCAGTTAGGCTCCTGATTACTGCTACCACGGGGAGGTTCCTGATTTCTTCTTTCACCTTAAATGGTAATCCTCAAAAGATAACGTTGTGAACTATTCAGAGTCCACTTGTTTTACACGCCATTTTGTAGATAAGAAAATAAAGTGTAAAAGTCTAAACTACTTGCCTTAGGCTAAACTGTTAGCGACAATGACAACACCAAAAGCCTACCACCATTAAGTCAATTCAGACTCACCGCGGCCCTACAGAGCAGAGAAGAACAGCTTTCTTAAGGCTTCCAGTCTATAAATCTCTTCAGGAGCAGAGAGCCTCATCTTTCTCGCACTGAGCAGCTGATGGATTTGAACTGCAGCCATTGCAGTTAGCAGCCCAATGCATAGCCAACTGTGGCACCAGGGATCCATGCAAGCATTTATTGAGGGTTGTTTTTTAAAAATCATTTTTAAATGATTAAACTCATACTCGTACAACTCTTCTCACAATCCATCCATCCATTGTGTCAAGCACATTTGTACATCATCATTCTCAAAACATTTGCTTTCTATTTGAGCCCTTGGTATCAGCTCCTTTTTTCCCCCTCCTCCCTCATGAACCCTCGATCATTTACAAATTATTATTTTGTCATATCTTACACTGTCTAACATCTCTGAAGGTTTTTTATGATTATTTATAGTATATGGTTTTGCCAAATTATTATTGGATAAATTGCCTCATTTTATCCTCACAGCAAGCTATGCGCAGAGAAAGCAAGTGACTAACTAAGGCAGCTATTCTGAGCTATTCCTCCCTCTCCTAACACTGTCCTGTGACCAACTGGACCCAAAGCTGCATTGAGGCCCTAACCCCTGTACCTATGGCTGTATGACTGTAACCCTGTTTAGGCATGGAGATTGTCTTTGTTTTGTTCATCAAGTAGTACCAGAGTACCAAAGATCCTAAACCTAATCACTTCTGAGGTGGGTTTTATTAAAGAGATCAGGATACCTGTAGAGACAACCACTAGAGTAAGGGATCCTGGGGGGTACATGAGGGAGGTGGGGGAAGGTAACGGGGAGCTGATGTGAAGGAGCTGAAGAAGTAAGAATTGTGTTGAAACTGATTGTGGTAGCAGTTGTACAACACGACTTGCTGTGACTGAACTATGGAATAGTATGATGTCTGGATTAGCTCCTAATAAAATGGTTCTCAGAAAACCCCCCCCCCAAAATAGAATAGTCACAGAGATGCAGGTACACATCAAAGCTGGAAATACAGGGAATCCAGGACAGATAAACTCCTCGGGACCAATATTGAGAGTAGCTATACCAGGAGGGGGAGGGGAAGAGGGAAGGTGTAGGGAGAAAGGGGGAACTGATCACAATGACCTACCTATAACCCCCTCCTAGGGGGATAGACAACAGATAAGGGGGTAAAGGGAGACATCGAACAGTGTAAGACATGGAGAAATAATAATTTATAAATTATCAAGGGTTCATGAGGAGGAAGGGTAGCGAGGGGAGGGGAAAAGTGAGCTAATACCAAGGGCTCAAGTAGAAAGGAAATGTTTTGAAAATGACGAGAGCAACAAATGTACCAATGTGCTTAACACAATGGGTGGGTAGATAGATGGATGGATGGTGATAAGAGTTGTACAAGCCCCCAATAAAATGATTTTAACAAAAAAGAATAGGCACAGAAACACACACCCAGGAACGACAGGGATGCCAAGCAACTCCCAGGGTACAAGGAGAACCAGGGTACTAAACGCCTATCAATGGGAGAATGGATCAATAAACTCTGTTACCTGCACATGAAGGCCTGTTATACGTTGTTAAAGCACGAATGGTGAAACTGTGAAGCACCTTATGAAGTGGATCTGGGAGGCATAATGATGAGTGAAGTTAGGCAAACACAAAAAGACAGATATTGTACCCGACCACTATTATAAAAAAAAAGATTTTCATATAATAAGAAAGACTAAGGAAAAGAAGAAGAAAGCCTTTGGATTTGCAGAGGAACGTGACTCACAAGTAGTAAGTGCAGGAAGATCTCCCAGCAAAGACCCCAGCACGAGGGACCCCTGGAAACCAGAAAAGCATGTTACAAGCTAAAGATAGCAAAGTTCCTAAAATTGGACATCACTCCCTTGGGTCCATTAAAAAAAAAAAAGTGTAGACTCAGCCTTAGGGGAATCCCCTCTGGCCTTAGACCAGGGGTAGGAATAGCATTGCTACTGGGGGGCGCATTGGAAAGTGGGATATTGCAGATACAGTTTAAAATTTAACGTCGCTTGATTTCCCTTTACTCATGGTAATGATGCTACAACTCTTCTTGATGTGACTGAACTACTGAATTGTGTGATATGTGGATTATGTGCCAAACTTTTTTGAAAATTGGAGATCAGCAAGGCCTGCTGACAGTTATGGACTCCTCTTTAGCATTGGTGGCCACCTGCGTCCCCGCTGTGCCTCCCCTACCACTGCCCAGGCGGATCCTCCCCTTCCCCAGGGCCAGCCCACCCTTGCCTCTCTGGTCTCCGGTGGTTTTCCTGGATCCATAACGAAGGTATGGGAGTAAGCTGGTTACCAAAGAGTGTTGAAGAGATGACTGTAGGAGGTTGAAAGGATAAACCTGACTTGAACAGTTAAAATCTTGTCACTTGATCCCTCCCTCTGAGATACACTGTGGGCCTGATCTGGTTTCCAAGATTTTCTGTGTTTTTGTTTTTTTCAGATTGGGGTTTCTCTGATTTACTTTGTCATTATGGGTAGAAGTTTATGTGATGTTTTTCTGTTTTTCAGTAGATGAAACCCAGGATGGATGAACCTATAGACAACAGGTAGAATAAAGGGTCCTGGGGTGAAGAGCAGGGGGGTGCGCGGTACAGGGGAGCCAATACCGAGTTCACGAAGGAAGAAAATGTCTTGAACCTGACTGTGGTAGCAACTGTCCAGTACTGCTCGATGTGATTGAACTCTGGGATGAATGGATGATGTCCCTAAGAGCTCCTGATGAAATGGATAATGAAATTTGGGTTGGGTGTTCTGTCGCTGTCCACTTTCCCACCTGTGCAGTGAATTACTCCAGTCCTTCTCCACAGTCTTTGTCACCCACACCAAAAGACTGTGTAGAACAAGGTGAATCTTGGTGCGCGCTTGTGGTCCACCAGGGGAACGAATAACTTGCTAATAATGTCCGTGAGATGCATGGCACCCCCAGGAGGGATGAGGCCATGCATTCAGGTACATGGAAGCTTATCTTGGGGCCTGGTCTCAACCACCATCAGAGAAAACCCTGGAGTGGAGCACGTCCTTTAGACCCGGGATTCTTAAGTTGGAGATGTCCTCAGCCCGCCCGCACTGTGAGTATGGCCCGAGCCTTTGAGGCCATTGCAATGAGTTCTCAAACCCAGCAGAGAGGAGAATTCCGTGGGAGGGCTGCTCGGTGGCAGAATGGGTCAGAAAAGGGTGGGGAAAGCAGGCACCTCTGACCTCTGCCTCATTAGAATCAATCATCCCAGGCAGGTGGGGATTCGGAGGAGGTCAATGTGGGCCCCATGCCATTTCTTCAGGTATCAAGGAACACAGCAAATCGTGAAGAAGCCAATCGGTGTCAGTGAATTGTACATGTAGAAATTGTTAACTTGGTAAATGTTTTGTTTGCTATGTTTTCACCCAAAATAAACATGGATAAAACAGTGGGATCTGGAAAAAAGGTGTAGTTTGCCTGGAAAATCGAATCCTGGATTCGAGTTCCTGCTCTATTCTCCATTGTTCTGTGTCCTGATACTGAAAGTACAGGTCTGTTTGCGAGTCCATTTAAAGAAGGGGTACCGTACCTGTGTATGAGGTACTGTATATGAAAAGGATTTTTGAAAGACCGTGACTAATCATCCTTTAGAAATTACCAGAGCCTTTTTTTTCTAACTAAGTATGTTACACATGCAGATAAACTTCCTGCTTTACATTTTCTAGTTTTCTTAATAAACCAGTAAAACACTCTCCATCTCTTGATAAATGTGAAAAACAAAACAGCATTGGCTTCAGTTATAGATTATTCCTTATTTTCTGAGTGAGTTAATATTATTCACCATTCTTATCCACCAGCACTTCCAGTGAAAGAAACTAAATGATTTTACCTTTTAAGTTAAAAATATATCGCAAATAGTTTAACAAAGAAACACTTAACATTTTGCCATATCTAACCAAAATCTATTTAAAACCAACAAAGTTTATAGATAGTGTGTAAGGCCACTTATATGCCCTAGCCTCATCTAAGAGAAATACTGTCATGAATTCTGTTTGTAATTTCAATGCCTTCTTTTAAACTTTTTATTGGTTCACTTAATACTACTTTAACTGACAGCATTCCACTGCATTAATGTCACACAATTTATTGTTATATTGGCATTCATTGTGAAGGAGAGGTTCAGAACACTTAATTGTGTTCCTGTGAATGAAACCTGTACATACTACAAGCTTTTCTCTTGTGAACTGTTTTGTTCTGTTCTTTGTCAGTGGTTTGTTTTTGTTGTTTTGTTGTCTGGTTGTATACTGTTGCTTTGTTTTCCTCTGTCTTGTTTTCGTGCATGTTAGTGTCTCCACAGGTCTCTCTGAATAGGACAGGCTGGATGAACTATCTGGAGGAAAAACAACGGGACCGACAGTTCCGGGGGGACTTGGGATGGGGGAGTAGGGGAGCAAAGGAAGTGGTGTTAACAAACCCAGGGACAAGGGAAAAACATGGGACCCCGAATGGTAGAGAAGGGGGAGTGGCAGGCCTGGTGGGAAATGATCAAGGGTAAGGGTGCTTAGAGAAGAGGTATACTCTAGCCCAGGTGGCGATGAAGCATGGTAGTAGGGCAGGAGGAAAGTCAAGGGAGATGGAGGAAAGAGCTAGGAGTCAAAGGGCATTCATGGAAGTCTAGACAAAGACATGTACATGCAAATATATATAGGAGGATGGGGAAATAGATCTATGTGTCTATTTTATAGGTCAAGTATTAAGGTGGCGGAAGGACCTTGGGCCTCTACTCAAACACTCCCTCAATGCATGAATACCTTCTTTTATTAAATTGGAACTCTATGATGCTCACTCTCCCGACACAACGGCTGGAGCCAAAGTGGGTGAACAAGTAAATGTGGTGAAGAAAGCTGATGGTGCCCGGCTATCAAAAGAGATAGTGACTGGGGTCTTAAAGGCTTGAAGATAAACAAGCGGCCATCTAGCTCAGAAGCAACAAAGTCCACATGGAAGAACACACCAGCCTGTGTGATCGAGTGGTCCCAAAGGGATCAGTTACCAGGCATCAAAGAACAAAAAATCATATCATTGACTGCACACCTCCATGATAGGATCGCTGAAGACAAATGGGTGCATAAGCAAATGTCGTGAAGAAAGGTGATGGTGCCCGGCTATCAAAAGAGATAGTGTCTGGGGTCTTAAAGGCTTGAAGGTGAACAAGCGGCCATCTAGCTCAGAAGCAAAAAAGCCCACATGGAAGAAGCACACCGGCCAGTGCGATCACGAGGTGCCCAAGGGACCAGGTATAAGGCATCATGCAAAAAAAAAAAAAAACCAACGATATAAGTATGTGTATATATGTGTATATGTATATATACCATATTAAATGAAGGGGGAAGTGCAGAGTGGAGACCCAAGGCCCAAGTGTCGGCCAATGGAGATCCCCTCATAGAGGCGTTTAGGAGAGGAGATGGGTTAATTAGGGTGCGAGGTAGTACCGATGAAGAACACAGCTTTCCCCCAGATCCTGGATGCTTCCTCCCCCCAACTACCATGATCCGAATTCTACCTTGCAGGCCTGGATAGGACAGAGGCTGTACACTGGTACATATGAGGGCTGGAGGTACAGGGAATCCAGGGTGGATGATACCTTCAGGACCAAGGGTGTGAGGGACGATGCTGGGAGAGTGGAGGGTGAGTGGGTTGGAAAGGGGGAACTGATTACAAGGATCCACATGTGACCTCTTCCCTGGGAGAGGGACAGCAGAGAAGGGGGGGAAGGGAGACTCCGGATAGGGCAAGATATGACAAAATAACAAGGTATAAATTACCAAGGGCACATGAGGGAGGGGGGAAAGGAGAGGGAGGGAAAAAAAAAGAGGACCTGATGCAAGGGGCTTAAGTGGAGAGCAAATGCCTTGAGAATGATTTGGGCAGGGAATGTATGGATGTGCTTTATACAATTGATGTATGTATATGTATGGATGGTGATAAGAGTTGTATGAGTCCCTAATAAAATGTAAAAAAAGAAAAGAGGAGAAAAAAATGATTAGGGCAAAGACTGTACAGATGTGCTTTATACAATTGATGTATGTATATGTATGAACTGTGATAAGAATTGTATGAGCCCCTAATAAATTGTTAAAATTAAAAAACAAAACAAACCCCAAAAGGCAGTTATGCAGACAGAACAAAGGGATACCATGTGGTTCAAAATTGGTAAAGACGTGGAGGAAGGCTTAACAACAACCTATGCTAGGCAGAGGACACATCTTGCTTACTGAAAGGCAAAAGGGTTTGAAGCACTTCTGGTTAAGACCAAAGACTACAGTCTTCAATATGGATCACATAGACAACACAAAGACCAAAATCCTTACAACTCGATCAATACACAGCCTCACGACAATGCTGCCAAGGATTTCATTTCACTTGGCTCCACCATCAACACCCAGGGAAGCATGCAGTTAAGAAATCAAACAACATATGGTGTTGGGCAAGTCTAACGAAGTGCAAAAGACGTCTTTAAAGTGTTCAAGAACAAAGATATCACTTTGAGAACTAAAGTGTGCCTGACCCAAGACACGGTGGTTTCCATGGCTTCATATATTTGTAGAAGAAAGATGGACAATCAATCAGCAAGGAAGACCAAATAACTGAGGCTTTGGAATGATGGCTAGTACCGGCAAAGACTACTACACAGACCATGGGCTTCCAGAAGAGTGAATCCTTTCGCGTTGGAAGTATAGCCAGAATGCTGCTTAGGAGTGACACTCTGTCTCATGCTCTTTGGATATGTGACCAGGCGAGACCAGTCCCGGAGCACATCACGATTGCTAAACTCGAGGGTAAAAAAAAAAACAAACGAGGAAGAGCTTCCCCAGGCTGGATTGGCAAAGTGGCTGCAACAAAGGGTTCAATTGTTGCAACAGTGGCGTGGGGTGACGCAGGACCGGGCAGTGTTTCGTTCTGTTATTTGTGGGGTCACTCACTGTGAGTCAGGATTAACTCGGTAACGCTGAACAGTATGTTGACAGACATTTCATTTATGAACTTTTATTTTTGTAAACAATGCTGTAGTCATCAGTCTTGTACATGTCTCCCTAGCAAGTGAGTGAGAATGTTTAAAAGGCATATAGTAAGGATTAGAATTGTTGGTTCATAAGATATATGCATATTTAATTTTCTGCCTATTGCCAATTGCCCTCCTATTGACTATGCTAATTTATACATCAGAGTTTCTGAGAGTTGCTGTATTATCAACATCCTTGTCAAAATTTGATAGACAGCTCTTAAAATAATCAAAGGTGTAAATTCTACACTTGATCTTAGCCAAAAGGCCGAGAAACAATGGCGTGAATTCTAATACCCTGATTTTGCCCTTGTTATTAATTAATCCTTGAATACCATGATTCCTCAACAGCAGCATCTTCTACTTCTAGTATTTTGAAAACCACTTGTTGGTTTCTTTTACTAGTTCCTGTTCTCCTTCTCAGGAGTCCTGGTGGTGTGTTACGTGATGGGCTGCTAACTGCAAGGTCAGCAGTTCAAAACCACCAGCTACTCTCCTAGGGAGAAAGACTGGGCTTTCTGTTCCTGTAATTAGTCCAGAGACTCACATTGGCTGTTCAGTCCTGTTCTATATGATCAGTGAGTCAACATCGACTCAATGGCAACGTTTGTTTTCTTCTCTACCTTCATGGGGATTGCCTAGACATCTTTGTTCTACGGCTCTTTGAGTAGGCTTGTCCTGGCCACCCACTAACAATCACACTCAACCTCAAGCCACACACCTCAGAATTCCAGATCCATATACCTTCCAAGTGACCCTCGCCACTTAGATGTTCCCCGTTGTGTGCTGCTGAGTGGATCCCAGCCCATAGCCACTCTACAGGACATAGAATTGCCCTGTAGGGTTCTCCTAAGCAGCACTGGTAGAGCCTCACGCTGCTAACCTTAAGGTAAGCAGATCAAGGCCAGCAGCCACTCCACGGGAGAGCAGCAACACTGCCTGCCCTTGTAAAGACTTAGTCTCAGAGACCCTAGTGGGGAGCAGCGCCTCACTGCACCACGAGGTGGCCAAGGGTCAGGATCCATTTGATGGCAGCTTTTGTGCACACATGTAGATCGTTTCTTTGGCTGCAGTCTTTGAGGGTGAAGGGCCAGGTTTTTTCTCTTGCTGAGCTGCTGGATAGGTGTAAACCCTGGAGCTTTCCATTAGCAGCCAGCCATTTCACCACTGGGCTACCAGGGCTTCTTAGAATTCATGTCAAATAAGGGTTTTTTCCCCCAAACTTTGACCAATTCCTTTTGTTTCATACCATGAAAGGTTTAGGGTTTGAAGCTCCGGACATCACTGTTCAATCTTCCTTCACCTTCATTTGTCCCCATCACAGAGCCAGCTCATCGGGTTCTACCTCCTCACCATCTCTAACCTCCCCACACTTCCTGCTGTCCTCCCTGCTTTCTGCCAGAGGTCCCACTGTCTTGTGAATAGAAACCAAAAATTTGTGGGCCTGAATCAGATTTTATCCCTTACAAGCTGTGTGACTGTCAAGTTGACTTCTTTGGGCCCCCACTGTCTGTTAACGGTTAAATTTCTGTTAAACCTCCTATGGCTTGACAAAGATTAAATGATTGGGCAAAGGTGAAGCATCATATTACCTGGGACACAGAAGAGCTCAGTGAGCTATTGCTAACACGACAGCTCCAGGGGCCTCCAATCTTGCTCGCCAGCCCCTCCAGGCATCGCTAGCACCATCCTCTACTGAGATTTTCACTAATGATCCACTCATTACAGAGAAAAGCTCTTGAGGGCTAACAGGAGTATCTACTTGCTTCAGAGGCTGTGTATTTTCAGAGAGGAATATATACCATTCACCTTACTTAAAAGCCTGCTTGCTCGTTCTCTTTGGATCCATATACTTTAAAACACATACATCTACCGAGGGCACACCCGTGTAAAAGGCTGTTTCAATGGAAGTCACTATGACATTATATATATATATATATATATATATATATATAATATATATGAGAGAGAGAGAGAGAGAGAGAGAGGTGTTTTCTCCCCTTTGAGAGCTAACTAATGTCTCAACAAGAGTAGTAAGAGCATGATTCCAATAGGGCAAAGCATGGGCTTTAAGGTTGACCAGAAGGGGTTCTCACCTAGGTTCTTCTAATAGAAGGCAGGGAAATCTACGCACACATACTTGTTTGGCCTTTTTCTCTGAGTAAATATTCAATTTTTCAAAGGCTGTGGTCCACAACATTGGGTGTACCTTAGAATCACTGATGTCATTTTTTAAGAAAGAGAAAGACAAATTCCAGGGCCTGCCTAAGGGCATTTAAATCAGAACCTTTGCAGGTGGTGCTGGGTACCAAGTTGGGTTGGTTTTGCTGTTCAATAGTTCCACTGGGGTTCTAATATAAAACTAGGGTACCACTCAAAGGGATGCAATGCGGAACCTCAGTACAGGAAATTAGTTATGGACGACACAGTCTTGGAGTCTGCTTACTTGTGTTAATTGCAAGAAATATCTATCAAGTAAATGGTGTGTTACCAATCCCCTCAAAATGTTGGAAAGGTGAAAAACTCTGCATGAACAAATTCTCTGGGATGCTTTCACCTGGGTGACTCGGTACCAACAACATGAAGAACGAGTAGATTCACTGCTGACCAAGAAATCCAATGACCAGATGACCCAGAAAGGCCATTTCCTACAAGGTAGTATGTTACTTTGACAAACTACAGGGAGAAACATAAGTAAACTAAAAATTAGTTGTAAGAAATCCTTTCTTAACAGGAGTACAATGGGTCTATAGTCTATTGAGGTAAAAATAATGTTTAACACAATAAACTCGCTGCCATTGAGTGGATTCTGGCCCACAGCGATCCTACAGGGCAGGCTAGCATTACTACTGGGGGCCTCCGGGACTTTTAACTGTGCCTGAGTAGAAAGCCTCCTTTCTTCTGCAGTGGCTTTCAAACTGCTGACCTTGTGGTTAGCCGTCCAACCCGTAGACAGTATGCCACAGTAGTAAAAATGTGCTCATGTGGCAATGCCAAGTTGTGACCTGTTATCACCACCACTGCACATACCTCAGGCCTGGAGGAGTCAGGTGGCTGTGGCAAGCTGATGCCACTGTGAACGGACTGAGCAGTGGTGGAGTTACTGCTGGGACGCAGCCACTTCTAGGGGGTGCCCAGTGCTGTATGGCTGCGCTACCATAGCCATGCCAGTCAGACCTACAGGTGAGGGAGCACGGTGGATCCTGGACTGGCCAGCAGCAGGAAAACACAGGCTGAATTCAAATTCCTACCTTTGACTAGCTGCCTATCAATTTTGTTTTGTTGACAATGTGTCTGCAATTAACTTTCCTTTCTGTTGTCTCATCAATTCAAAAAGGATTGCCGCTCAAATGAAATAGAACCCAAAGGTGGATACTCAGGGGCTTACCTTGTTAATACTCCGTACTAGTTCATTAAACAACCCGAGGATTGTCATTTAACACTTTAGGTTGGTTTAACTGTAGGCTGTTGGATTTTGTCATTCATAGGTGCCCGTACTCTGCACTATCAACAGATATAAAAACTCAGTTGAGTTCTGACTCATAGCAACTCTACAGGGCAAGAGTAAAGCTGCCCCTGTGGGTTCTGGCAACACTTTACACAAGTCTTCTCCTGAAAAGCCGCTGCTGGTTTCAAACTGGTGACCTTCCAGTTAGCAACCCAACTACTCACCATAGCACCCGAGTTCCTATTCTGACTCAGAGTGCCTCTCGAGAGGGTATTCATTTACTCCTATCACTAGACAATCCCAAATAGAAGGCATCTCAACAGGTGAATGGGAAGTGCTACGTGATATGGGAGGCTTGAAATAAACTCTTGAAAGTTTTAAGCATAACGACTAGTGAGAACTGGCTTGATTTTAACTTGTTCTTACGTAGCTTTCAATGAAATGCTGCACAATACATTAAGTATTTCTGAATACTACTGTTAAAGCATAGTAAATTACTACTTTAATGAAGCAAATTGTTAGTATTCCATAGCTTAGAAAATGAGGGGAGAATCTGGGAGACATCTTTGTTATCTAAAGTTATCGGGCAGGAATAATCAAAAACAAGGAAGTGGTTCTAAGAAAAATGAGATACGGAGGCTAATATTTCATTAAGAAACAGGTGTTGGGGATCAGGTATCAAAGAACAAAAAAATCATGTGAATGAGGGAGGAGTGCTGAGTAGGGACCCAGAGCCCATCTGTAAGTAACTGGACATCCCCTTACAGAAGGGTCAGAGGGAGGAGATAAGTCAGTCAAGGTGAAGTGTAGCAATGGTGAAACATACAACTTTCCTCTAGTTCCTAAATGCTCTGCCCCCACCCCCACTATCATGATGCCAATTTTACCTTACAAATCTGGCTACATCAGAGGATGTACAATGCTAAAGATAGGAACTGGAAACACAGGGAATCCAGGACAGATGAACCTCTCAGGGCCAGTGGTGAAAGTGGCAATACCGGGAGAGTGGAAGGAAGGCGGGAACTGATTACAAGGATCTGCATATAACCCCCTCGCTGGGGGATTTACAACAGAAAAATGGGTGAAGGGAGACATCGGACAGTGTAAGACACGGCAAAATAATTCATAAAGTATCAAGGGTTCTGGGGGGGAAGGGCCAGAGAGTGGGGGAAATGAGCTGTTACCAAGGGCTCAAGTAGAAAGCAAATGTTTTGAGAATGAGGGCAACAAATGTACTTGACACAATGGATATAAGTATAGATTATGATGAGTTGTATGAGCCCCCAATAAAATGATTTTTTAAAAAAGGTGTTGAAGAACATCCCATTTGTGAGTAGGCATCAGACACTAGCCAATGCACTCAACTTGCAGGTCAAAGCCACTTCCAACTTTTTATAGGAAAGCTCAATGTTTGAAGAATGGGAAGGTAACCACAGAATGGGAAGAGAAGTCTGTTAAACAAGTCATGGCTATAGAGTTTCCTGACGACTCACAGCGACCCTATCTATAAAGATAGGGCAAGAACTTGCCCATACTTTTCTAGGCTTTCTTTACTGAAGTAGACCACCTGCATTCACTCCCATGGAGCATCATGGTGGGATGCAACTGCTGATCCTTCCATTAGCAGCTGAACACTTAGACTGTGTCCATCAGGGATGGGGGCCCGTGAAGCCAGCACACAGGCAATTAAATATGCACAGTAATGCGATTATTGAAAGTCATGGGGGTCCAGAAGATATTCCCATGATTCCTTTGCTTCTGATCTAATTGATAAAGGGTGTCATCTGCAGTGCTTAGTTCAAGCATTAGATTCAACCAGCAAGTGCAGACATTTTCACATTATCTTGTCCACCATATTGATCCGTCACAATCACCACTCCCACAGCCTGGTTAGGAAGAACTATACCACTCGTTGACACTAACCTGAACCCTAAGCTAGAGAAAGAGAGGCCCAATTAAAAGCATTTAAGAACCACAGCATCATCTTAAAAATACCCAAGTAGGAACTTTAGTTTTGCTACAAGCAGGCTTGAAAGTCAGTGAGTGGTCCATTTGTGGCACACAGAACGCTGTCCTGAAGAGCACTGAGGATGTACATTTTTAAGCTTGTCTGTAGTTGACAAATTAGTAATACAAGTTTACCAAAAGTATCATCTTTTTCTTCTAGTCTCTTCAAAAGCAATTGGATGAACTTAGAAAAAACTTGAGACCTTTTTGGTTTTAAAAATCATTTTACTGGGGGCTCTTACCCCCCCTTTTTTTAAACCAACACCTGCTTCTTCTATTTTTATGTCCTCATACAAGGAAGGCAATGTGCTGATGGAGGGGCAGTGTTGAGCAGTGTAATCCCCTTGTGCTATATTGGAGTGAGCATTCTTAGTCTTGCACACTAGCGCCTAATAGGTCATATAGTGAAAGATAATGGTATAATTCAATAAAAATAACCTTTAAAAACCTTTTACTGCCACAAGTCATGATTATAAAAATTAGAAGCAAACTTTTAAGGTTTCCATTTCCAAGAGTGCAAAATGTAGCCATTCTGGGAAACTGCCTTTGAGTGTGAGTTTGGCATAGTTTTGATCAGTGCTTCTCAACCTTCCTAGTGCTGGACCCTTCAATACAGTTCCTCATGTTGTGGTGACCCCCAACCATAAAATTATTTTCGCTGCTACTTATAACTGTAATTTTGCTACTGTTAGGAATTTGGCGACCCCTGTGAAAAGGTCGTTTGTCACCCCCCCCAAGGGGGGTCGCGACCCACAGGTGAGAACCGCTGGTTTAGCGGGTAAGCGCACAAGTCAAGGTATCTCGTCTGTAATTTAAAAGTTGCGCATGAGTTTGAAATGGAAGACAGCCTTCTTTCCAATTGAAGACCACTTTGTGCAATTCGTTTACTAACATGCTGGTAATTCTCTGAGCACGTACATTATCTTTTACAGAAGTCCAACACACCTCACTTTCCACCTTCTCCCAAATAAATGCCCCACATGGCAAGAGAAATCACCCTAGAAACTGTACAGGTGACTTCCTGGAACTGACCCAAATCTACCTGAATCAGGACCCCACCTTCCTGGTCTCTTCCAAGCATAGCTCTAACAGCAGTGAACAAGACCAGACGTGCAAGCTATGCTGTGAAAACAAGGGCCTGGGAACTCCGGAGGAAGGGCAGCCACTAAGTTACTCTCAGTCACGCTAGTGGAGCTCACGCTTTATTCTTAAGCATATTATACAGCAAAATGTCTAAACCTTATGACTCAGCCAACCAAGTAAACTGAGTAAACTAACCTAGTCAGATTTTTGTTTTTAAATGAGAAATGACAAGAGTAGTTGAATATAAAGAAAAACAAAGAGAACTTTACTTTCCTATGTTAATTAATACAGGTCAAGGGACCCTTTCTTCTCAAAAGGGCCGAAAACACCAGTTCTCAGCAAGGAACATTAAGGCACTTGTTTAGATTACAACAGCACTCCATTTCTTTCCACGTTGTTTCTCTAACCCTGTCCCCCCCCCTTATCCCACCCCACCAAAGGCATTTGAAATTAATAGAATGAAAGAGGCAAATGTGAGATGATCCAGTTAATTCTACTCAGAGCAACAGAGTACAGTACAATGGTTTAGAGGGGTGATGTCTGGACATAAAATGCAGTCAAGGTCCTTTTGACACCAGACAATGTATCCACTATCAAGTAAACCTGAAAGAAAATAAAAGATTTATTCAATAGTTCCAGTAAAATTGGGTGGGAATACAATATACATGTTAGGAATTTAGCTCCTCAGAATGGCATCAGCTTCAAGAGTTCCGAGGACTCATGAATATTCATTCTAAGACAATCTACATCATTTGAACATTGTCAAGACAAATATAGGAATTTCGTTTCCATATACAGTAGAGTTACACCATCATTCACACCCCACCCCCGTTCTATGGCTGGCGCCTCCTCCAAACGCGCCTCAGTGGCAGAGGTAGCACTGGTGTTCTTTCGCAACAGTGAGAACGCCAGGTGCCACTCTTAGGAGAAGTTGAAAAAAGTTTGTTCGCTTTATTTATTTATTTATTTTTTTTGCCATCTGTAAAGATGTTCCTGAGACAGGGCCAGTTAATAAAATTTAACAGAGCACTGGAGTTGTTTGTATGTCTCCTATCACTCACTTGTTAGACTGGGGAGTAGACTACAGTCATGTACTATGAAAGGTTGGGTTTTAGCACAACTCCTCGGTCAGTAAAAGGATGAAATATCCTGAAAACTCCCCTTTTATACTTCCTATAAACTAACAGTACCGCAAAAAAGGTCAGTTATATATACAAGCGATTCACTTTTATGTAGGTGTCTTATTTGTTCAGATCTTGCAAATTCAATGAGAATATTGAGCCCAAGGCTGGTTCTCAGCATACGGGTTTTAAATGGTAAGGCTCATTTTCTCAATCAAAATAGCAGTTTTTTCTGCTGTCCTGTCAAAGAATGCATTACATTCGTTGTACCTGCCACCATCCTGGCCCTCACCAAAGCCTTAATCCCTCAGGAGCAGGACTGCGAGTCCATCATGGGATTTCCGACACCCGCAGTTAGCCCATCTGTACTACCAGTCACGATGCTTCAGTGGGTGAACTTATAACACATTACACTGCCTCTGGTTTACAGCTGTTTCCACCGATGTATTCTCACAGAAGCCCAACACAGATTCGTTGAAATATTCACACAACTGTTTTTCAAAACAATTTATTGCATCGTATTTGGTACCTTATGTTTGACAACAAAAAGGAAATTACAACTGTAACTGCAGGGGGAAAAAAAGCTGGTCTGTTATTGAAAAAGAAAAAAAAATCTTGGGCCCTTTAAAAATTACAAAGTCTTGGGCTTGCCTGAAACAACTGAGCAAGAAATATATTCTTAGAAATGTAGGGCTTCAAGTATTACAAACCTGTGACACTGTGGAAAAATCCCAGAGGTATCTAAACTGCAGCACTTGTTTCTGCATATCGTGAACAAGGCCTGCTGAGGTTCTTAACTAGGAGTCTCTTGATCAGTCAGAGAATGGTAGCCAGGAGTTCTGTTCTTAACTTCAAGCCGTGGTAGGTTTGTTTTCACTCGGGGGTGAAAATTCATGCTTGCTAATTAGTTGGTGCCACATCACAGTGCATTTGGTTCTTGCATTACAGTTTTAACAAGTTTGGCCAAAACAATGCTGAAAGGTTGGCATTGTGATTTTATTTCTTCAAGTTTTAGTGAAAACTGAGATTGTTCCAACTGGTTCCTTCAGTTAAAAACTGTGGTACAAGAACACCAAACTGATCATGTACAGTCAATTTTGGAAAGACAACAAGCATATGAAACACCCTCTAGGTTTCTTAGTTCTTCTGCTTTCTATCTCTATGTCCCTGTTACTACAACAGCAGTCAGTCTCTGTTGTAGGTTTCTCTGCAAATAGTGATTCACGTTGAGTACTTCCTATGGTCAGAATCAATCCCGTAACAAAATCAGTCAGATGCTAAAGCCCCAACAACTCTTTGTGCTCAGTGAAAGAATCCAGTGCTGAAACAGCGTTTATGCTGTCTGAGATATAGCAAAATCTCACAAGACAAATTTAAAGTAATATTTCCGCCACACACCTGCTTTGTTAGCTGTAACAGCCTCCAGATTTCATATAAATTAGCTTAAAAACATGGATGGGCATGTAGGAATAGGATAAGGTATCTTTTTTTTTAACCTCTCAATTTTAGCAGCTTTTAATTTTTTTTAAGAAACTGAACCTATATCCTGTAATATGTTAGATATTTTATATATACTTTTTCAGCAGGATAAAAAAAGTAAAACACTATTTGAAGGCAGAACATTTACTCCTCTCATTCTGTGTAAGTTAGAGCAATGCAGCAGGTGCGTGACAAAAATATTATACACTAGATATGGTCCAAAGTCATTCCATTTGCTTGTTTTAATGATGTTCAGATTTCATTGGCCAGTTCTTCAGTTTCTGCAGAACTATCTCCATTAACTGTGATCTTCATATCTTCTTCATAACCAGGAGGCATGAAAGCCAAAGCGTAAGGGAAAAGCTTATGACAATGTGCTCTATAAACGTCAGCAGCTTCTGTACAGTCTCCTAGGCTACCATCACTCAAGGCTTCTAACACCTCCATGCATGTCTAAAGAAAGAAAAAACATCATGTTAGAACTTTTCTCGAAGAAGCTTTTACGGAAAATTTATTAGACACTTCAGTAAGACCCTTCAACTTTCAAAATAAGAGGTGAATACATATCTTTAAGGAAAACAAAAGCACTTTGTTCATGCGGAAAAACCACTATCTTTAAATTTTATCTGCTACAAACTTTTTGAAGCACCCCCTCCCACCCCAGTATATCCTATGAGAATGTTCTTGAAAGTTACTGTAGTGGTTTCTTTCTTCAGAAGAGCAGGGTATATACAAAAGGGTTGTCATGGGAACGGTACGGGAAGGGTTCACCGAGAGCACAGCCCCTGGAGCTAGCACCTCCTTAGATCTGGAAACCTTGACTCAGTAAGTCCCAGGCCAAGAATATAAATGTCAAATGTTACAATGACTGCCTTTTAATATTTTCTGAGGCCCAAAGCAGGTCAGCAAGCATTACTATTTACAACCTTTTATTGAAATTAAAAGAAAATCCTAAGCAGCAAAGTGTCTAGATAGAAAAGGGTATATCACACAATACTCCTCTGGTTCCTTGACGCTTCCTCATCCCCCATTATCATGACCCTAGAACTGCCTTTCACTGCAGGCTAGACCAGAGCCCATGCACAGATATGGATAAGACATAAGATTTCATGACATTAAACTTAGGAAGAGAAATGGGAACAGCGGTACCAGAAGGGCAGGGGGAAGGTGGAGAGAGGAAGGGAGGACGACTGAACCGATTGGGATGATCAACATATAACCCGCCCCCTGGGGGGTGGGAAGGGACCACAACAGAGACAGAGGGGCAAGGGAGACAGTGGTCAGTGTAAGATATGAATGACGATGGCAACAAATGTACAAGTGTGCTTGACACAATGGATCTATGCATGGATTGTGATAAAAGTTATACGAGCCCCTAATAAAATGACTTTTTAAAAAGATATGAAAGTAACTTATAATTTATCAATGGGCCACAGGGGGTGGGGGGAGGAAAGGGAAGAAAAAAAGAGGAGCTGACACCAGGGCTCAATAGAAAATAAATGCTAAGGAAATGATGGCAACGTGTACAAAATGTGCTTGCTATAATTGATGTGTGGATTGTTATAAAAGCTGTAAGAGCCCTCAATAAAATGGTTTTATTTAAAGGGGGTGGTGGTGGTATAGAAGAAGGTATGAAATTCAAAAGTTTGTGGAAAAACGGAATTTCAAGATAATGGAATTTTTCCACAAAATTTTCAAAGCTCCCTTGTATCCAAGGAAGATTAAATGGGCAATTCCTTCACTGAAAACCCCCAAGAGATGTGACTGAACTATGCAATGTTACGGTATCTGTAATACCTCTCAATAAAATGATATAAACATATAGAAAACAAAACTCAAGAGGTCTGCTTCTTCTAATTTAAATGAGTCATGTTGACTTTTATTTTCTTTATATTATTTTCACTTGGGAGATGTTTAGCTTCTAGAAACACACCCTGTCAACTTTGCCTAGTCTAGAAAGGTATTTAAATAATCCAGGTTTGATCTAAACAATGTATAAGTTAGAAACTAGCAAGTCATAACTTTTCTTTTGAAAAACCATGTCCCTGATTTGCTATTAAGTAAGTATATTAAAGGAAGAAATAGATACAGCTATCAAGAAACTACCAACAAAAAGCTCCCAGACCAGATGGCTTCACAGGAGAATTCTACTAAGCATTCACAGAAGAGCTGACACTGATCCTCTACAAAGTATTCCACAGCATAGCAAAGGGCGACAAATTCCCAAACTCATTCTATGAAGCCAGTAGAACTTTGATACCCAAAAAGGGCAAAACCCCCACAAGAATAGAGAACTACACGCCAATATCTCTAATGAACATAGAAGCAAAAGTCCTTAACAAATTATTGGCCAACAGAATATAAAAGTATATTAAACATATCATCCACCATGATCAAGTGGGATTCATTCCAGAGATGCAGGGGTGGCTTAACATCCAAAAATCCATCAATATTATACACCACACGAATAAGAAAAAGTATAAGAATCACCATAATAATGATAGACGCAGAAAAAGCATTTGACAACATCCAACACTCATTCCTAATTAAGACTCTCAAGAAGATAGGAATGGAAAGAGAATTCCTCAAGTTAATACAAGCTATCTATGAAAAGCCAACAGCCAACATCACAGTTAATAGACAAAAGCCCAAAACAATCCCACTGAAGGGGACCAGACAAGGATGACCCTAGTCCCCAGAGTTCTATTCAACATCGTACTGGAGGTCCTAGCTAACAACACAAAACAGTGGAAGGACATTAAAGGTATCCAACTGGGAGAGGAGGAGGTAAAACTATCACTATTTGCAGATGACGTGATTCTATAAATCCCCAAAGCTCCACAACTGGAGTACTGACAGTGATAGAGGAACATGGAAGCATGGCAGGATACACGATCAACAAACAGAAATCTATTGGTTTGCTATATACATTGGACAAGGCCATGGAAGAGGATCAAGAAGGGAGTACTCTTCACAATAGTCAAGAACACATTGAAATAGCTAGGGATATATTTAACAACAATAACAAAAGACTTATACAAGGAAAACTATAGGACCCTCCTACAGGAAACCAAAAGCACCCTCCACAAATGGAAGAATATCCCATGTTCGTGGATTGGAAGACTCACTATAGTAGAGATGTCAAAGACATCAATCTTACCCAAGGCACTGTATAAGTTTAATGCTATCCCAATTCAAATACCAACAACCTTCTTCAGAGAATTGGAAAAACTGAACACCAATTTCATATGGAGAGAGAAGAAGCCCAGAATTAGCAGAAGACAAAGTCAGAAGGCTCGCTTGACCTGACTTTGACACCTACTACATAGCCACCGTGGTTAAAACAGTGTGGTGCTGGTATAATGACAGATACTCAGACAAATGGAAAAGAACAGAAAACCCAGAAATAAACCACCAGCATATAGACAACTGATTTTCAATAAGGGCCTAAAAAGCATCAAGTGGGAGGGGGATGGTGCTGGAATCAATGGATATCCACCTGTAAAAAAAAATGAAACAAGATGTTTACCTCACCCCATGCACATGAACAAACTCACGGTGGATCACAGACCTAGAAGTAAAACCCCAAACTATCAGGACCATCAGTGAAGGAATCGGGACAAACCTATGAACCTTGGCCCAGGGATTACATAGGCTAACTGTAATAGGGAAGGATACATAGACAGGTGAACCTGAAGTTGACAAGTGGGATGTACTAAAGATAAAACACTTGTGTGCATCAAAGGCTTCACCAGGAGGGTAACGAGAACCCACAGACTAAGAGAGGACTTTTAGCAATGACACAACAGACAAACAAACTATTACTAAAATCTATAATACCCTCCTAGCCTGCAAAATAGAATAGCTTAACAGCCCCCCCCTCCCCGAGGAACTGGACAAAAGACATGAAAAGAAATGTCACTAGGGAGGAGACTCGAATGGCCAACAAACATGAGAAAATGCCATCAAAGAAATGCAAATTAAAACAAGTATAAGATACCATCCATGACCACGGAGGATAGCCCAAATCGGAAAACCAGAGAGCAACAAATGTTGGAGGGGATGTGGCGAGATAGGAACTCTCCTCCATTGCTGGTGGTCGTGTAGATAGTACAGCCTCTGTGGAAAGTGATCTGGCAAAATTTAAAGCAAATGGAAATCGTGCTACCTTATGACCTACCTAGCTATCCCTCTACCGGGCACATACCCAGAATGCGTAAGAAATAAACCACGGCCAGCCGTTTGCGTGGTACAATTCACAATGCAAAGAATTGGAAACAACCTAAATTTCTATCAATAAATGAGCGGATTAGAAAACTCTGAAGAAAAAAAGAGAAAGAAAACTCTGGCACATACACACAAGGGAGTACTACACATCACTAAAAAACACTGATGATCACAAGAAGCACGTCGTTTCATGGGAAGAGTTGAAGGAAATTATGCTCAGTGAAGTCAGCCAATCACAAAAGGACATGTACAACTTGAGTCCCCTGAGGTAAGTATAATCAGCACAATAGCCACTTATCTCACACTAAACAGGTTAAAGTAAAGGCAGTCAGGTGGAGGTCAGACCAAACCCACGGCGCCACATGTTATTCCAATACAAAGAAGAGGAGGGGGGAAAGAGGGAGGGAAGCCAGGAGATGACAGCATGGGGGACCAGGCCCTAACTCACCAGGGGGAAGAGTGCCGATTATGTCTCCACAGAATTTGGAGTGTGCACACAGACTCCACCATGGCGCACCAAACCGTGAGGGCAATAACCACGTGGAGATATGCATGAAGAGACTGGGCTGCAGGCTCAGCCCCAATCCGAGCCACACTGAGGCACTCCCTAAAAGTCTGTGCAACACAGAACAACACTAAACCTACAGGTTCATGAGAGGGGCCAACGTGCCATACACACAAGGAAGCAAACCAAGAAGGCAAAAGAGAAAGGGATGGTCTAGACCTCAAATCGACACACCAAGCCCTAAGGATGACATCCTTGCACTGAGCTGCTAGGGCAGAGAGGACTGTACAGCTGACAACAGCTCAAAACGAGTTAGTCTGGTTTTGGACCCCCACAGAGAGGCAAAACAAGAAGGGAACACAACAGATCAGCAATGGGAGCAAAGCAAAGCCACAAAGCCATAAACAACCCCCAAACTAGACTTCAGGCTAGAAGGGACAGCTCCCGGAATTCCCACAGGAACAGTGAGGAGATAGATAGTCATAAAGGTCAGCAGACAGACCTGGAATTATGTTGGGTTTTTTCCTTTCACTCTTTTATTTTCCTGTTGTTTGGTCTAGGTTATTGTTGGTTTCCCTACTTATATTAGATAGGCATGGGGAAAAAAAAGATAGGCATGGGAAACAAGTTGGAGGAAGGTGCAATGGGGGCAATGGTCCCTGAGGGAGTTGGGGGAGAAGGAGGCAGGGGGAGTGAGAGGGTGAGAAAACAACACCATAGACAGGGGGACAACTAGGGCATTAAAATCAACAACGAGGAAGGCATATAGCTCCTAGGGGTGTTGGAGAAGCAGGAATTAGCTGAGTGGAATTACTAAGAGGTGGAAGTAGGGTGAGCGTGATGGTGGGGCAGGAAGAAGGTAAGAGGAAACAGCGGAGCGATCTAGGAAGCAAAACTATGAATAGAGGTATAAGCGTAGGTGTGTACATATGTAAATACATTAATTCATAAAAATAGAGGTATTGGCCTATGTACATCTATTTATATGGCAATACACTGAGGTAATGGACAGACTTCGGGCCTCTGCTCATACCCTCCCTCAATGCAAAAACACTCGGTCCTAACAAATTGACATTCTGTGATGTTCTCTCTCCCAGCACAATTGCTGAAGTCAAAATAGGTGTATAAGCAAATGTAATGAAGGCCGATGGTGCCCGGCTATTAAAAGATATAGCGTCTGAGGTCTTAAAGGCCTGAAGTGAAAAACGCAGCCATCCAGCAGAAAACAACAAGCAGCCCACACGGAAGAAGCACACCAGTCTGTGCAATTTTGAGGTGTCAATGGGATGGAATAACAGGCATCAGAAGACCCGTAACAAACAAGCAAAAACATATTGTTGAGAACAAGAGGGAATGGAGCAGGGACCCAAAGCCCACCTGCAGACAATAGAACACTCCCCACAGAGGTGTCACAGGGAAAGGATGAGTCAACCAGGACACAGTAAAGCACCAATGAAACACACAATATTCCTCTGGTTCCTTGAGGCTTCCTCACTCCCACCATCCAGACCCCTGTGCTGCCTCTCTTACTTCAGGGTAGACCGGAACATGTACACAGGTGTAGATAAGAGGTCACAGCTCACAACACATGGAATTCAGGAACAGGAATGGGAATAGCTATACCAAGAGGCTGATAAGGAAGATTACCTGAAGGCACTACCTGGGCACCTGAAGCCCTTTGAGACCCTGCTGTCCCAGAACAAAGGTGGTCAAACCATTTCCTTTGCCAACTACAACCTGGTGGACCTGCTGCTGATCCACTAGGTGTTGGCCCCCAGCTGAATGGACGCCTTCCTCCTGCTCTCAGCGCCCGGCCCAAGCTCAAGACTTTCCTGGCCTCTCATGAGTACATCAATGGCAATGGGAGAAACAGTGAGGGCCTTGGGAGCCTTGGGTGGGTGTGGGGGCCGCCTGCCTGCCTTTCCTGACCCATCACCAACCACTGCTCTTAAGAAGCTTCCTGTTAGAAGTGACCCCTATCAAAGAGGGCAGAACTGTCCCACCGAGTTTCTGAGGCTGTCAATCTTTAAGGAAACCAACTGCCTCATTTTTCTCCCTTGGGGGAGCTGGTGAGTTTCAACCACTGAATTTTCAGTTTTGCACCTGAGTATTTAACCTGTGGTGCCCCTGGGCTCCGTTCTTCTCCCTTTCCTGGAGCAATAAAAGTTGTCTGAAAAGTTGATAAAAAAATAGAAGAGAAAATAAAAAGAAATGGCAATTCTAAAATACATCCGAATCCTCACTGAGACCACTTCTTACTCAGACAAATACAAATATGAATTAAGATAACTATGGAATGTATGGGTTTTGGTAAAAGCACGGAAACAACTTATTTTGAGTAGCCGATATCAAACTAGTTAACAACGGTCAGACATACAAATAAGGTAAGTTCCTGATTCAGATTCATAAGGATTTGAAGTAACAAGAAGTTACCTTGCCTTGGTGAGAATTATCTTGTTGAAAACAGAAAGAGCAGGCAGGTAAACTCAGAGCGAGATTATGGGGGGAAAAAAGTTACCTGGAGGTTTCTGTTATCAAGGGATTCATCAAGTGTTGTTGCCAACTCTACAGCTCTCTTCTGACTTGAAGAATCTAAATAATACACCATTTTGGCAGCTAATGGGGGGTGGGGAGGGAAAGAAACTTATTTTATTTCAAAGCCAGTATCTTACCCTCTATCTCTCCAAATTCAAATCGCAAAGTACATATGCACACTTGGCACAATGCTTGGTTAACATGGAAGCAATCATTTGAGAAATTTACTTTTTGTTAATCAAGAGTTGTAGGTAGATCAGAAATAGTCTCACTGTTCAATATAAAAATGTATAGAGGAACGATGCATAATTACCGAAAAATGAAACGCTCCACATAGTCTAACAATATCTTTATTATGTGGTGGAGGCCATGAATAATTTTCTTTCTAGAATGAGCATTATAATTTGGGATGAGGAAAGTACTTTACTAGCTATAAGGGGGGAAATATGAGCAAAAAGGTAGAATGAAAAATTTCACATGGGTCAAACACTAAGTAGGCTTCTCAGAAAGTTGTTTAAAAGGATGGTGCCATAAAGTCCTATTTCAGCTCAATGTACTTGAATTTCTCACTGACTATGAGGCGTTTTCAGGTGTTTAGCACTGTCACGTTTGATAAGTACATAACGTAAAATATAAAAAAGATGACAGCAACATCCAGGTGAATTTCAACGGCATATTCATGGGAGAAGAATTCATCTTTATTGTATGCAACTTCATATAGCTAAAGTCAGTAAATTCATTTCCCCTCACTCACTTCTCTAGAAGGCCAAACCAGGGAAACGACTGACCTTAATTCACAGTAATAATTTTGTCTAAAAAATTTGTAAGAAGCAAACTATCTGTTGTAGCGTTGCTATGAGTCCGAATTCACTCAATGACAGTGAGCTTTTAAAAAATAAAATGTGACATATACATATTTCTTCTTTCAAATTAAAACATGCATGAACTTGTCACTGATTCATTAAACGAAAGCCTACATTTATTTTAGTTTACTAAGATAAAGGTAAAATACCGTGATTACCTGATAATCTGTGTGGCAATGAATCAGAATTCCTTTTCAGAAACGTTTCATTAAAGTTCTTTGGATTCGTTGCTCCAAAAAGACGATTCATTTCTTGTTTTAATACTGTTCTCACGGCATCAGGTAAATCTTTACTTTCACACACTGCTGAGTAATTAAAGACAACTTCTCGTTAGATACAATGCTGTCAGCTTTCAAATATGTACTTACTGAGACTAATGAACAGCAAGGCCTAGAGAAAACCAACCGACGAATCCACCTTTGAAAAATGAAAACCATATAAATTTAAGGAGTAAGTGTCAGGAAAAAAAAGCTAGCATTTGTTTAAAAGGCATCCAATAATACTCCAGTGACACCATTCATTTCCAGAAAGAAACAACGTACGAAGAGATTTGGTTCACAGCCTACTACGAAGAGATTTGGTTCACAGCCTACTAAGCCCCTGGGGCTGTGTCTCCTCTAAAAGTCTACATGGCAGGAGCTTAAAGAAGGTCACACGATTCCATTTCCTTTACTTGTCCCATTTCACTTTATATTAAATAAGGTACACAATATTAAGAGGAAAAAAAAAGGTTTGACTTTACAGCTTTTGACACCCATGGAACACAAAGTTTGCTGAGGCCAACATTTCAACTTAAAATTGAAAATGCTGTATTATGTGAGACCTCAATGTCTGTAGGTATCACATTAATGGAAATTCTATAATCTCTTGGACTTTAGGTGGCTTCTTCATTCATTCAAAGTTGATACAGACTCAAAGCAACTCTATAATATAGACAGGCTAAAACTGCCCCTGTGTGGTTCCGAGACTTTAACTCTACACAGAAGTAGTAAGCCCCATCTTTCTCCTGTGTAACCGCTGGTGGTTTTGAAAACTGTTGACCTTGCACTTAGCAGACCAATGTGTAACCACTATGCCACTGGGGCTCCTTGATTATGGAGGCACTTAATTTTGAAAAGAAAACTGTAGGAGAAAGGAAAATATACAAGACTTGTGCTCCTAATGCTGGCTTCATTACTAAGATACAAATTAGCTATGTTTTCTTAAACAGTAATTTTACCTTTTAAGGACCCAGCATTCTCAATTATAAAATAATTATAACACCTTGACTTTTTTATGTTCTAAGACTCAACATCGCATAAAAATTAACTTATGGATAGACAAGAGAAAAGTGGGTGAAGGGAGACATCAGATAGTGTAAGATATGACAAAATAATAATTTATAAATTATCACAGGTTCATAAGGGAGGGGGAGCGGGAAGGGAGGGAGGGGAAAATAAGGAGCTGATACCAAGGGCTCAAGTAGAAAGCAAATGTTTTGAGAATGATGATGACATATGTACAAATGGGCTTGACACAATGGATATATGTAAGGATTGCGATAAGAGTTGTATGAGCTCCCAATAAAGTGATTTTAAAAATTAATTTATAGATTAAAAAAATCATTTTATTGGGGCTCATACAGTTCTTATCACAATCCATGCATCTATCCATTGTGTTGAGCTAATTTATAGATTTGATTATCAAATGTTCAAAAAGCACAGGCAATTGTTTTAAACTTTTTAACCTATCCTCCATAACATAAAACTATTTCAGATGTAAATAATTATGCTAAATAAACATTCATATCCACTCAGTTATTTAAGAATGGTAAATATAAAGATATGAATCTAAAAACACATAAGTGAGATAGTCAATCTCAAAGACCTTTTTGTCACTTAAAAACCTTAAGAAATTTTAAGCATATTGAAATATGATTCAAACTTCAATTACATAAACATTTTTTGACTCAGAAAAAGTAGATTTCTCAATTACCTTAACTGAACCATTCCACAACAAAGTCAAATAACATTTCTAGCAATAAAATAAAGAACCTAAGCACAAGGAAAGATATCCCTGGTGTTCCCTCTGCTAACTTAATGATGAACAGCTTTAAAACAATTAACGACAAACTTGAGCACATCACGTATACAGTCACTATCAATGAGTAACGCAATGTAAAACAAGACATACCAGTGCTAAAGAGGCGAATCATACACTCATGAAGCCAGGGATGACTAGGATCAATAGCAAATGCCCTCTTTACTGATTGCAGCATCAAAAGGAACTTTTCTACAAAAAAGGGAAAGATTGTAATCATTTGATACAATAACCCATTTTGTTTCCTAACCTCATCATATAAATAATTTCCACTTCCTCTCCATTACTTACAAAATCCCACGATGTATGCTTCAAACTACTTCTATTCTATCTGGCGACATGAAAAATGATTTATTTCCCGTCTACTTACCTGTTCCTTTCCAGTCAATTCCTGGATGTTCTTCCCCTACGAAGTGACGTGCTGACCAAGGTTAGGCTCTCAGTCGGTTTAAACCTTTTCTATGCTGTCTGCCACCTTCCCCAAACTTTAGAAGTACATCCACATGATGAACAAAAATTGGTATCTGAATAGTCTTTGCACTTCAAAAGTTTATGAATACTTATTAAAGAGGTGAATTGTTAAGTGAAGTTTGAGAGCATTACTGTACTAGCTAATAAACTTTGCTTTTCAAATTAGAATGGATCATTGTAAAAAACAGAAAGTACAGTAGAAAATAGATATCTTTCCAAACAATAAAACAGTAAAAAATATTTGAACCACTCAAAATTCTACCAAGAGGCAAAGTGTTATCTTTTGAGCTGTTTCTTCACAACCACTTTTCAATTTATACACATTAAATAATAGCCTAACCTAAAATGATACCATAACTATTTTAGGACCTTGTTTTGCAACATAGTAAGCTTTTCCCAACATTATTTGATAAACCTAATTCTTAATGGACACTCAGAGAGGGGTACCACTTTATTTGAATCAGTTATTTATACTGTTTTATGTAACCATCTTCTATTTGGTCTAACTAGTTTGTCATCTAATATGTTACCACCTCAATTACATCCACTCAATACTGTAAAATCTGATCCGTTGACCATGAACCATTTTCAACTCAGAGACCTACAATGTGTGTATAGTGCAACAGAGCAAAATGTTGTCCAGTGCTGTGAAATCTTCATGATGGTTGGCATGTTACTAGCATATATACCGTATATACTTGAGTATAAGCCGAGTTTTTCAGCACAAAGAAATGTGCTGAAAAACTGGGGTTCGGCTTATACACGGGTCAGTGGTACCCCAGCGAGGTATAACATTTTGCTTCCCCCACCCCCGAGGTAACAGACGCCCATTATCTTGCAGGTGATTGCCTTTTCTCCGCTGTTCAGCTGTTCATTCAAAGCCCCGCTGACACTGCAGGGCTTTGAATGTTTGTTTACTCACATCTGACCAATCAGAGCCGACCTATGATGTGTATCTTTGAATAAGCCTTTTAAAGAGCACGTGCGAAGGATGTGGCATGAATGGATGTCATCTGGTCAAGCCCGACTAACAAAAGGTGGAAATCTCATGAAGCCTGACCTAGAGCTAATAGCAAAGTGCACTCGAGATGCATGGGAAGACATTCCAGAAGACATGGTGCGACGTGCCTTCCAGAAATGTAGTATTAGTAATGCTATGGATGGCAGTGAAGACTGCGCTTTGTATGAAAATGACAGCAGTGATGGTGATGATGGCGATCTCAGTGAGGACAGCGTCTATGATGACCTCACACCAGCTGAAGCTCTGCATTGGGATATGGATGATGATGAGGAATCCAGTTTTGAAGGATTTTAACTCTTTACATTTTAGCTTGGTTGCTGATTGAGCTCAGGGGATAGCACTCTTAAGGTATCATTGTTGATACCTTATTGTTTTTGTTGAACCTATTTTCCACTTACTGTGCTAGTTTACTGTTAAATGACTTGTCCTTTTATTTATGTTTTTTATTTAAAACAAATATTTAAATACTTTACCCCACTGATGTCTCAATTTTTAGTAATTTTATTTTCATTTGTTTTGATTATTGAAACTCACCAATAGCCTCTGCATTTCACACCCTAGGCTTAGACTTGAGTCAATCAGTTTTTCTGGTTTCCCAGGTAATAATTACGTACCTCGGCTTATACTCGGGTTGGCTTATATTTGAGTATATATGGTATATCATATTCTATACCCAACAATCAAAATCCTTCAAAAGATCTTTTCTCTGGCTCCAAGCAATGGGAACAATTCCAGCATAATTTATATACACACACGTCTTCTTAACTGAGGCCCACCTCCCAAAGCCCTCTGTGCAACTTTAGAAATCGGACCTTCCTTCAAAATACAGTTCAAAGACCGCCTTTTTAATCTTTATAACAACAGAAAGTAAACATTTATTTAATGCTTCCTTTGTGCCAGGAACCATTCTAAGCTATACATAAATTAATGAGTTTTGTCAACCCACTCACCAGTTATAAAAGCCTTGATTGACTATTTCCATAATTGAATTTGGACCTTAAATCCTACTTTTAAAGCACATCTGTAATAGATTTTCATTTCCTCGAATAAAGAACCATATCTTTATAGCCATTAAAACATTTGTTCAGAGCAGACATTTCTGAGAAGCCGCTACACTGGCATTTGACCCCAAAATAGGGTCACTACGCTCTAATTGCCTACCTTTCCTAAAGTAAATCTCAAAGGCAAAAAGATGAGTTTCTATCTTGTTCTTCACCAAGTTCTTCAATGGTGTTAAAAATTTAATAGCTTCTTCCAGTGGAGTTTCCACCTAACACAAGAGAAATTATAAAAATAGAAGTAAGACTTGGGAGGGAGTGTGATGTTACTCTATTACATTTTTCCCATTAATCGTTTACCAGCCACCCATAAATACACTGTCATATTGTAACGTTTTCTAACCTAAAGGATAGGGACCTTAAAGTCCAGAATCTTTCACTGGCCTTTTAACCACAGAGATCAATGGTCCAGTAAACAAGGAAGAACAAAAAATAACACCAGGGGAAAAAAGAAAAGAGGAGAAACAAGGAAGACGCAAGGGGAAAGAAGGGTTAAGAGGAAGACGAGGTAGAAAGGAGGCTGTATAGAACATGGCAGAATAAGTGAACAGCTCATAAATTCAAATCAAGTGACAGGAAGTCAGCTGTTCAAAACAGTGCACTATCAACCCAGTCTTGCTTCTAACTCAAATTCAACAAAAATGCATTACTTATTAAATGTTAAACTAAAGATGAGATGACATTAGAAAAGTTGTAATCCATAGAAATTTGCTCCAACTGATCCTTTAGTTATACATGACATTAATTATAAACATATTTGTAACCATTACAAGGCAGATACAATGTTTACCACGTAACTGTTACACTCCTGGACAGAGCACTGAGACAAACGTGACTGCTATTGGAAGGGGCATACTAGAGCCAACTGGTCAAAGAGACAGGAGAGCGTATATATAGTGAGTCGTCGCTTCTTGGCCTTTTGACTAAGATCAAGTGTCGATAGAGTCAAGGGACTTTTCAAACAAAGCAGTCAGAAGTGCCTTCCTCAGTCAGTATTTTGTTCTGAACTCCACCACCCTGACTATAGATAACCAGAGCTGGCCCACAAGCAATCATTACAGGCTGTACACAAAAATCCCCAAAGCCTGTAAGATGCTCAAATACAAGAACTCTGCTCTATGGAAGCAAACTCACTACCATCAAATCAATGCTCACTCATAGCGACCTTACAGAACAGGGTAGATCTCTCCCTGTGAGTTCCTGAGGCTGTCTTTTTATAACCAGTAATCATTTTATTAGGGGGCTCTTATGATCTTATATCAATCCATCGTTCAATTATGGTCAGCACACTTGTACAGATGTTGCCACCATCATTTCCAAAGCATTTTCTTTCTACTTCAGCCCTTGGCATCAGCTCCTCTTTTAACTCAGCCTCCCAGCCTTGTGAATCCTTGATCAATTATCTATTGTTACTTCATATCTCAGTCTGTTGCCTCTCTTCACCTATATTTCTATTATTCGTTCCCCATAGGACGGGGGCATTATATATCCAACCATGCAATCATCCTCCCCACCGCCCCTTTACCGTTACTTGTCCTGGAATCCATGTGTTGAGAGTTCTTATCTATACCAATGTGTGTACTCCAGTCTAGCTGGATTTGTAAGGTAGAATTAGATCATAATAGTGGTGGGGAGGAAGCATTAAAGAACTAGAGGAATATTGTGTTTTGTCAGTGCTGTACTGCCTCCTGGTTGAATTGTCCCTTCCTTACGACCCTTCTGTGAAGGGATGTCTATTTGTCTACAGATAGGCTTTGGTTCTCCACTCCGACACCCCCCCCCCCCCGCTAATTTGCATCAATATAATTGCTTGGCTTGGGTCTTTTTATACCTGATACCTGCTGATCCTGTCGACAACTCAAGATCACACAGGTTGGTTTGCTTCTTCCGTGTAGGGTTCAATGCGTCCTTGCTACATGGCTGCAAGCCTTTAAGACCCCAGACACTCTATCTTTTGGTAGCTGGGCACCATCATCTTTCTTGACATTTGTTTATGCACCCATTTTGTCTTCGGGAAGGAGTATCAAAGAGTGCCAGATTATTAGAAAAAAGTGTTCTATTGTTTAGGAAGGCCTTGAGTAGAGGTCCAAAGTCTGTCTGCCACCTTAATACTTAACAAATAAATATATATACTGACCTATATCCCTATCATCGCAAATTAATATATTTACGTATATGCATCCCTATACCTATACAAACAGCTTTTGCCTCCTAGTTCTTTCCTCTGTTTTCTTTCTTCTTCCTCCTGTCCCACTATCTTGCTCACCCTCCATTCGGCTCTCAGTAATTCCTCTCGGTTACATTGTGCTTTATCAAACTCCACTAGGCATAATATGCCCTTTTCATCATCAATTTTAACTCTCTTGCTGTTTCCTTGTCCCTGGGTTTGTTGGCTCCCTGCTCCCCTTCCCCACCCCCTCCTCTCCCATGGCCCCTGGGAACCACAAGTCCCATTGTTTTCTCCTTGGGATTGTTTATCCATCTTATACAGATAGACATGGAACGAAAGAAAAAAAAAAAGCAAAACAAAAAGCTTATAAATAGCACCACGTCTGTCTGCTGACCCTTAAGAATGTTTTCCAATCGGATCTGATGAGGTGACGAGGATACGTCTTTATGAAAGCACATCTTTCTCCTGGACAGTTACTGGTGGCTTCAAACTGCTGAACTTAGCTAGTAGTCTAAAACATAATCCGCTGCAGCACCAGGATATTAAACTCTCCTAGATGGGTCCTAACAATCCAAAGAGAACCTCCTTTTAAGAGCTACAATACAAGGCAAGAAGAGTTACAAAGAACTCTACCAAAGGTGGTCAGGAGCTACAGGAAGGCAAATAGTGTGATGGTAGCAGGCAGGCATGATGGTGGTAAAGAAATACAGAAGGCATAATGACAGAAGCCTGATAGTTGTCATCGTGCTGAATGACTGCAATCCTCTATGAGATCAACAAGGTCAATATATATATATACACACACACACATATAATTTTTTTTCCCTTTGCCACTCAAATAAACTCTAAATACTAAAACTAGTACTCCTGTTCCTTGGGGCACACCATGCTTTATCTTTATGAAAGGGTGCCCATATGTCCTTCAGAAAATCATTTCTTATGGCAATGTGCCATGTCTGTGTTATAATTTCTCTCAGTTATAAAGCAGTTGAGCATGTAGTTTTGAATTTTCACTTACTAATAAGGCTAAAGAACTCTAGGGCCATATGATTAACCATATTGCTTTTATGAAATAAATTCTTCAAGTATCTACAGCTGGAACACAAAGCCGTGAAGGACCTGAAGAAAGCACGTAGGACTGTTATTAACAAGCTCAAAGTAGGCTAGCTACGAAAATTTACACGTGATATTTTAATGACCAGCTCTGCCTATGAGCCTGTAAAGTCCCATTTTATCAATGAAGAAGCAAGCAGAAGTTAAACGTATCCATCCAAGGTTATGTGACTAAAGTGCCAGGACTAAGATCTAGATTCAGGTCAACATGATGCAAATGCCAAACCTTGAATAACAATGACTTGAATGACAAACTTTTCCCACTCCAGGTAGTTCAATCGACAAGCTATTCAAGTATGAAGACCCACACCCATTAGCGTGCTGGTTTTCTTTGGTCTCAGTGGTAATATGTACTATACACAGTGCTGTAGCATGGAATGTGCTGACATTATGCTCAGATGCTCAGTACCTGATATTCAAAGATGAGGTTTAGAAAGATATTGTAATAAAAGGGGGGATTTTTAAAAAGAGGTATTTGGCTACATCCGAATCGACGAACAAAAAGAAGTGCTGGTTAAAAAACCAAATACCTAAGTGCTGGCATGGAGCTCGGTCAAGTGAGAGGCTGCCGTGTATACCCGACCACTAGGATGCCTCTGGAACAGGGCACTGTTCGGTTCTCATTATATCCTTCAAACAAGACAGTGGTAAGGCTGCTGACTCAATTGTTGCTAAACACTACCAGTAAATACCTTGGCCAACTTCTCAGGGATAAGTTCTTCTTTTGGACCTCCAATTTCCTCATCGTCATCATCCTTCTTCTTCTTCTGGTTTCTCTGTTGCTTTTCTTTTTCTGCATTTTTTTTCTCCTCTTCTAATTGGGCTTTCTTTTGAGCTCTTCTCTGTTTATTACGTAGTTTCTTTAGCTCTTTATCAGACATGTTTGCTGCAGGCAATAAGCAATAATGAAATTATAAGCAGGTTAATCAGATTAGTAAGTATAAGAGCACTATTATTTAATATCATACTACCCCCCCCTTTTAAAGAGATGGTAGGAACACACACGACTAGATGTGTTTAGCCTTTCAATGGTTCCACATTAGAAAACAAAGTAATCTCCTCAGACTATTTTTTAATCCAAGTGGGATATAGACATAAAATGTATCCACGGCAAAGCGCTCATGTTCCTCCAGCAATATCAAATTACTTATAATTCTATAACTTCAATCTACTGTTTCTTATCTCTATAGCGCTGGACTTATGTTTTCCAGAACCTGGCAAACACTTAACCATTCTCCTCTCTGAATTAGCACTATGTCATATATTTTGCTGGACACAAATATTTTCTCTATTGCTTTAACTGTTGAGCTCCTTGTTGGAAGAGACCTGTCTTACTCATTGTTATATTCTTAGGTAGGGCCTAACCCCGTGCTGAAATATACAGAAAAAAAAACTCATATATTTAAGGAATAAGAAAATTAATACATGATGAGACGTAACAATATCCCTTATGCCACAAACTGGGATGTATCAAAACAGACTGGAAATCACTGATAAAGCAAATAATCCATATTGTTCCACTTCAAGCACTATTTTTAAACGCTACATGTTCAGTGAGTATTAGGATAATTCATTTTAATATTGAGAAACATAAAAGAGTCAAATTACCACTGTTTCAGTCCACAAATTCTTCTCTTCAAAAGGTTATGCCTCAGTAAAAGCAACTCTTTTCAAAGAAAGAATAGGTGACATCCAAGATCAGGGCATGAAGGCACCGTAGAGCCCGCCTGGGGAGCCCTGGTGGCAGAGCACATTACGCACTGGGCTGCTAACTCCGAAGTCAGCAGTCGAAACCGACCAGCCACTCTGCGAGAGTGAGGCTTTCTGCTCCTGTGAGGATGGACAGCATTTGAAACCCCAAGGGGTAGTTCCACCCGGTCCTAAAAGGTCACTATCAACTCAATGGCAGTTGGATATTTGGTAGATTCCTACTTGCTTCTTTTGAGGAAGTTGGCTGCCATGTTGTGAGGAAACTCAAGCAACTCTATGGGAAAGACCCTGTGGACGGAAACCTCTGGCCACGATCAAGAGGCATCTTGGAAACAGAGTCCAGGTCACTTCGTCAGCTGTCCCCAACTACAACCTCATGACAGACACTTTGCTTTCAGAATTACTAGCTAAGCAACTTTTGAATTTTTGGTCCACAGAAATTGCAAGATAATAAACATTTAGTATTTAGAGCCAAGTGTTTCTTTAGTATTTTGTTATGCAGCAATGAACTTTGGCACATGAATTGGGAATACAGTTGAAAAACATCTACAATGTTGGAGCTGCTTTGAAATCAGGGAGGGGCAAAGGCGGACAGACTCTTAAGGAGCGCTCTAGTCAACACTGAAACAGCTTCAGATTGTCAGTGAAAATGCAGGAGGCTGCAGATGATGTACATGCCATTTACATATAATGAGAAAAGTCCAGCAACCATTATAAAACACATCAGATGAACCGGGGCTCCAGGGAAGGAAAGGTGACGCAATGTGTTGACGGTAGTACTACCTGACTAGGCTTGCTGCTCACGAAGATGCAAGAGAAAAGTAACGTCAAGGAAGGGACGTGATGATTTTGAAAATTCTCAATCTCTCCAGGCCTGGCTAACGAACAAAGATCAAATCCCGGGCATTGCCAGGATACATGCCGAGATAAAGCTAAGGGTTAAGCTTTTTGGATTTTAATAAGATTTATAAAAGACATAGAATGTCTGGAAGAGAATTACATGAACAGAAATACTGCCAATTTAGATGGGAAGAAATAGACAATACAAAATAAAAACAGACCTTCGGACCCCTCAAAATTTTACTGGCAAGAAACAAGCTGAAAAAGGTCTCTAATTGCAAACAAATGCAAGTTATAAGGAAAAATTATTCAGAATGTAGACCCAAAACTTCAAGGGTCATAGAGAATCACTCCTTAATCATGCTTAGATCTTCAATCCTAATCAAAGAACTGCTAACTGGTAATCAATTGGACGTGAGAGTTGATTGCATGCTAAGCAAAAAGTAAGTCAGAGTATCAGGCATCATCAAACAAAAATCATGTCATTATGAATGAGGGGGAGAGTGCGGAGTAGGGACCCAAAGCCCATTTGTAGGCCACTGGAGATCCCCTTACAGAAGGGTCTTGGGGGGTTGATGAGCCAGTCAGGGTGCAGTGTAGCAACGATGAAACATACAATTTTCCAATAGTTCCTAAATGCTTCTTCCCCACCCAGTATCATGATCCCAATTCTACCTTACAAATTTGGCTAGACCAGAGCATGTACACTGGTACAGATAGGAATTGGAAACACAGAGAATCCAGGGCAGATGATCCCTTCAGGACCAGTGGTGTGAGTGGCGATACTGAGAGGGTGGAGGGAGGGTGGGTTGGAAATGGGGAACCGATTACAAGGATCTACATGTGACCTCCTCCCTGGGGGACGGACAACAGAAAAGGGGGTGAAGGGAGAAGTTGCACAGTGCAAGATATGACAAAATAATAATTTGTAAATTATCAAGGGTTCATGAAGGAGGGAGGAGCAGAGGGAAAAATGAGGCGCTGATGCCAGGGGCTTGGGTGGAGAGCAACTGTTTTGAGAATGATGAGGTCAATGAATGTACAAATGTGCTTTACACAATTGATGATATATGGATTGTGATAACAGTTGTATGAGCCCCTAATAAAATTATTTTTTAAAAGTCAGATACAAATGGACATATCATTATATGAACTAACATATGTGAAATATGTAGAATAAGCAAATGCCTACAGAACATTTATTGATTACCAAAAATGGGTAAAAGGAGGAGACGGAGGAGTTCCTGCTTATGGGGTAATAACGTTTCTGTTAAGGACGATAAAAGAAGTTTTGCAAAGTGATGCTCTTTGCACACATCGTGAATGTAATTAAGGTCACTTAATTATGCAAGGGGGATTCAAAAAGGCTTGGAAAAATTCCATTATCTTTTATATCCATTTTTCTAACTTTAGAAGTTCCCCTGTTGAAAGTAGCTAAAATTACAAAATTTCCAATACATCTACGACCACAATAAGAAGGGGAAGTGGAAAGAATGGGCAAGGGCCTGGGTTACTTTTATCTTAGCAGATTCTCTAGGTTAATCCAAGTGAGCTTTGCCTGTCCATATGCAATTACCGCTTAGTAACTGAAACATAAACTACCGTAGAAAGGAGAACAGGATCTATTAATAGACACTATCATAGAGAATTTCAACTTCAAACAGAACACATCCTAACAGTGAGCAATAGTGAGTATTGGATAAAACATATTAAAGATAAAACTCATCAAATTCAAATGATTTAAATGCAAGCATCAGTACATAGAAATGTCTTATTTTTAAAATTTTCCATTCAAAATACTCTATTGCTTAGAGAAATTCATAATGATTATCATCTTCTTACCACGCATGTAGCACCTTTTTTAAAAGCTTAAGAAAAGTCTATACATTACTTCAAACTACAAACACACATATATGAACCAGAGCAAAAAAATAAGGAATTTCAAAGTAAATATGATACCTGTATCAGCTTCATGTTCTTTATTCTCATCTGTAAGAGGGTTGTCATGAAGCTTCAAATAAATCTCTATAGCAATTCTTGCTGCCTTGAAGTAAAATGGATGTTGTCGAAGTACATCTTCTAATTTTAATAAGTCCACATAAGATCTAAGGGTAATCTTCCTCATACAGTATGTATGAAAGTCAAACTGGTCATCAGTGATTTCTATAAAATGCTAACAAAACCATCTCTTTTAATTACGGTAACTTCATTACATTAATTTAAATAACTAGCAATGTAAGAGAAAATTAGAAAAATCAAAGCCTTACATTACTAATTTTCTTAGCATGAAAAAATTCAGCGAGATAAAAAACATTAGAAACGTCATCATTCAATAAAAGTACTTTGCATATCAAACTGGCAAATTCAGTTGGCAATCAACTAGCGCTGGATATGGCTAGAAGCATGCACTACACAATTTGTTGAATGGAAAGGTATAACAATGAAAAGAATATGAGTATACACGGTATTCCTTTCTTAAACATACGTACATAAGCTATTGTAACAAATCAACAATTGTTAGTATATATAATGATGTGATGAACCATTTCCAAAGAATTATAGTATATTCTATTGGGCCATTTTACTGACGTACATAGATGAACCCTATGCAATATGAAGCTGGCATAAAAGATTACAAACAATCAGCAACAAAGTCAAGAAACAATTTTCCCACTTTCCCTAGGCTTTGGTGTTCTCTACTTACTTGTAATACCACAAACATGCAATTATATAAACTATATATGTGAAAAATGAAAAAAAATTCTCTGGCATATGGATAATACAATATTTTGATAGCATATGAAAGTTCTCATTTTGTGGCTAATTCATTTATTTCCTTTAGAGCTTGTTTGGAGGTTCTACTAGGAGAGAACAGCTACTCATCCGCCCTTGACTGAAGCACAGCCAGCTTTCTACTGCTGTGGAAAGTTGTCTTCTTTAACAGGACACAAAAGGAGTGGTGAGGGAGGAGGAGGAGGACGGCTGTCTAGCTAGCCAGATAACGGAATCAACCCTGCCAAATCAATGGGGTGACAGATGTCGCTGCCAGATCGCCCTCATATTCTATTTGTTCTTTAATCCTCTTCAAATATCATTTTTTTAATTGGGGAGGTGCACGCAAAAACGAGAAATTATAAATGTTATAAAATATTGTAAAAAGGCTTCAAAGCTTACACCATATTTGTATAAAATCAAGAGTACATGGTATCATTATTCAACAAACAGGATCCTTGAATTACTGAGCTTTGTATTGAAGACACGGTACCATTTAAAAAAAAAGCTCAATAATAAATAAAAATATAACTAAGTATAAACTTCCATTAAAATTTGCAAAGGAAATGTACACTCTATCGTCATTTCCATTTTAAAAATGGAAAACCATGAATGCTGATCTTTGAGAGAACCCACTCTGAATCAGGAATCCTTGAGGGGCACCAAGGCACTTCACTAAACTGTTGCAAAAGGCACAGCCCTGAGAGAGACCCTACAGTGCTCAGTTTCTGTTCTTCACACCTGGAGGCATCAGAAAAGACTCAAACTATAACAACATACAAAACACACCAGGAACTCTGAATGAAAAGGCTTTGACCAAGCATAAAATGAGAAACGCATATACACATAAGGTACTTACTCTCTCAATCTCATGACATTTCTTAAGTGCTTCACCAAACTTATTCATTGCCTTATAAGCCTGGGCACATTCTGTTTGGAACCACATGCACTGCATTTCATTCAAATTCTCTACTGCTGATGTTCCTTCCTACAGGAAAATCACATATAGTCAACACCACTGCTGAGCCAATACACAGTTTCACCACAGAATGTAAAATGGGAAAGATATTCAATTGATTTTGAAAAAAAAAATTTTTTTAAATGAATTGGCAGTCTTTTCCTTCTTGAAATCCTTTTCCCACTTCAAGTAAGTTTTACTGTGAATTGGGTAAAGTGGGCTTACAGAGCAAATTAAGTTTTCCAGTAATAACTCATACACACTGTTTCATATCATTCATTGCACCTTATTAAAAAGTTCTCTCAAATTTTGTATTTCTTAAAAACATTCTGAGAGTAAAAGAGTTAATAGTTAACTATGGGAAACAAAATTAAATCCATTTCCAACCACTGTGAAAATAGGTCCTTTGCAACAGATTAACAAAAGTCTGCAAAGTGGGGAGCAGAGACCAACAGAAGAAAAAGAACACAGCACGTAACGAGTGTTCAATAAATTAGCTCCCTTGCTCGTAAAAATCACAGACATCTATCAATATAAACGAGAACCATAAGTATAAAGTGGCAGATGTTCTGTGTATTCATGTAAAGGAACGCTAGGTATACAAACCCTGGTAAATTTTGAGCACATTTCTTCAGCCTCTTTAATCAGATTGGCTTTTAGCATATATTTTGCACACTTGGAGTTGATAAATCTGTCTGCTGTGTCCAACGCCTGAGCTTCATCCATCCACCTTGCAGCCTCCTTAATATTTCCAGCATGCTTACAAACATGAAAGTAGAATAAATTAAAAGTGTGTTAAGTATATTACCAGAGTAGGCTATCTGCAGATACATTTATGAATCTTGTCATTTTAGTAACATGACCATATACTGGTATGTGATCACACTTAAATATGTTAAGATATATTAATGTACAACTCAGGGCATCTCATAGCATAGAATATACATGTGCAGAAGCAAGGTAAGACAGAAGGAAAACTACTGCTATTTGCGTTCCAGTTCACAGTTCCATGGGTTTATTGTATATAAAATAGTTTTAAAAGTTCCTGCAATCAGTAGATGGCTACAGTCAGTTTCTCTCAGTAGCATATCTGTCTTTAGTGTCCTTAGTGTACCACCCCACCCCACCCCCCAAAATGTCTAATCAAAAGCGTGGCTTCCATGGGGAACGGCTGGGCCAACGTAAATCAAGGAGGTAGAAGTCCGCTCAGAAAGTGATAGTGACTGTTTTGGGGGGATCTCAAAGAGTAATCCTGATAGAGTTTCTCAAAGGGCAGAGGCTCATTAGGAAGAAGTTAAGAAAACTGAAAACTGCATTGGTGAGGAAAAAACAGGAAAGTTGCACGAAAGAATTTTTTCCTATCACAACAATGCATCTGTTTGCTTACAAGTTTAGCAAAGGTTGTCCTATGAGAATTACTTTGTGAAACCTTACATTTACCCTCCAGACCTGACTTGCCACATCAGACTTTCTGTTCCCCAAACTCAGAGAGCATTGAAAAGGAGCACAATTTGAGTCCCTTGAAGCCGCCACAAAGCTGCCATTTCGAAGGAGCATAAAAAAACGCAGCGCTCTTCTGGGAAGGCCCAGATGGCGGTCACAACAAGAAACAATTGTTTCCTATTCTGATTTTTTTGTTTAACAATAGTTCCTATGATTTTATAGCAATACTTCTGGACTTAGGAGCAAACACACATACACATAAATGAATGACCAGACTACCATAAATTTAGACTCTAAAAACATAAACTGAGGATGAAAATACTGTACTCATTATTTCATGTTTTTCAAACCATTCAATGTGACTTTCATGAAAATATTTAGAATTTATAAAATATTTTTATTGTGGCTCATTACCATATTTAAGAGGGCAGAAGAGAATATTACCTTATAGATTTTAGCTTTGACAAGAAACAGTTCTATCAGTGTAGGTGTACTTTCAATAGCAGTATTTATGTATTCCAGCGCAATCGAAGGCTGACCAATTTTGTCATAATGTTGTGCCAAGTAGTACTGGACCCAAAGTAACGTGGTTGGTGGCTCCTCTTTTCCATCATCTTAAAAAGGGGGAGAGGGACAGATGAAGATAATATTAGCAATTATATATGGTAAAAGAATTCCCTAGCTGAAAATGGTCTTATTTTTATTACAAATGTAAAATAGTTTGAACCATGTCACTTCAGTATCTAGCTATAAAACTGCCCCTATCTATACGCTCTCTGAAAAGAAATATGGTTTCAGCTTTGTGCCTTTATAGCTTCCAGCACAGTGCCTTGCATATAATATGGACTTTATTAAACATGACAGATAAATGAGAGAAAATGCAAATAATTACCTGAAAGGAAAACGGAAAAGATTGGGTAAGACAAATGAGGAATGCATTATTGATGATTATTTATAAGAAGATAAAATTTTTAAGTCAAAAGAACTTGTATTAATAATGAGAGTTTTAAAAGTACTGACTGCTGAATTGGGTTTCTAGCTAATGTGCTAAACTATACACAAATATACTTGTGATACGGTTATTTTCAACTTAGGTAATTATAACATTAATGTTAGATTTTAAATATGCTGAAATCTGTACAGATGCACAGTTTTACGGAATAAGACCTATATCAGAAAAACAAGATGACAAAGGATGCTTATTCTGTATTTTATCTCATGATTTAATTTTAATATTCAGAAAAATGTGTAAGTTAAATCTACAACCCACACATTAAAAAAGGTTTTGTAATACAAATGTCTTAAATCTGACAAGGTATTTGCTTTCAGAGAAAGCAATAGATGCTTATTTTCAGCCTAGTTAAAAGCACAACGGCTCAATGGACAAACAATAGGAGTGGAACTCACCAACTCCCGATCTGATAGATCTGCAACAAAAGTGCTGCATATTCTTGGGCATGTCATTGAACCTCTTCCACATTTGTAAAATGTGTAGAAAAATGCTGATAATCAAAGGAATATCATGATGATTAACCAATGAAATCATGGCAAAGCCTTTTAAAAAGTAATGCTAGAATTAATCTGAGAACTAGAAATGATCTAACAGCAATGAGCATTCAAATTTCCCTCTGGGCTTTTATACTAAAAACTGGGCTCCTTGAGAAAAGAACTGGCTCCAAGGGTATAGGAGGAATACGAAGATGCACTCTCGTCTTGAATGTCTTGTCAAGGACGCTGTCACCTACTACTAGGAGAGTACCTCAAAGTTGGGATCATTTGATGTTATAGTGATTTAAAATATCAACTTCTGAACTCTTAATACATCAAAAATACATATTTCATCTTTGCTGAAGAGTACGACTAAACCAACTATTTTGAAAATTGGTTAGAAAAGAAGGGGGGGGGACTGGGGACACCAACACTTATCATGCTTTTCCCATCCATACAAACTGCAATGTTGAGCCCCAAACCAAACTTACTGCCATTGAGCTGACTCCGACTCATAGAGACCCAACCTATGGGACAGAATAGAACCGCCCCAGTGGGTTTCCAAGGCTGCAAATCTTTATGGGAGCAGAAAACCTCATTTTTATCCCTTTGTTCAAACTACTGACCTTGTAGTTAGCAGCCTAATTGGGTAAGCAGTGTGAAAGTTTCCCTTTTAAAATAATAAAATGAATGATTGATGCCTCCTGATACAGAAGACACGTATACCTTTAAATTCGCCATCTTGCTCACATTTCTTTTATAGAAAAAGATAAACAAACCAACCAAGCCTGCCAAATAGAAGTTTCTGGAGTGATGGAAGCATTCTAAACCGACCTTGTCTACTATGTAGGCATTAACCAGATGTGGCTCTTGAGCAGCAATTAAAATATTGCTAATGCAACTAAGGGACTGCATTTTAAATTTTACTTAATTTAACATTTAATAGTCATGTGGGAAATGGCTATCAGGTACAGCACAGCTCTACCCAGCAAATTCAGAGGCTGGAATAACAACATGTTAAACCCCATGGGACTGCATCCAGCAAACCCCACAATATGAAAATTCAAAGAAATAAAGAGTGATTCCTTAAACGTGTAGTCAGAAAGTAAGATAGAGCAGAAATCTATGAACTAAAAGAGGCGTAGGAGACTATCAACCAATATCAAAGCACAGATCTTACTGGATCCCAGTTCAAATGATTTAAACAAGAATAGAAAAAATGCTCACAGTTGTAAGACATCTGGAAATGTGAACGTTGTAAGCTGTTGCAGTGATTAGGAATCATATCAACCTCATTTGGCAAGTGTTTTCTTGGTCCTAACCTTTATAAAAGCAGATTTTGAGGGCTCTCTCTCAGAGTCACTGGGTAAGCTAGCAGCTGAGCATTAACTAATGTGCCACCACACATCCTTAAACACAAACTTAAAAAGGCTAGATATTTGACATTAATGGTTTAATTTTTGGTTGTCACAATAATAATGGTACAGCTATATTTAAGCCCTTTACCTTCTAGATATTGAAAGTCATGAAAGAGATCATGTAACCATTGGGATTTACTTTAGAAGGATATAGATGAAGTGAAGTTAGTCATAAATAAAAATTATGGAAGCTGGATGCTGAGGAAATGGGGAGCTATATATGATAACATCTAGTAGATGTTTTACATTTTACATAAGTTCCTTCTCCAAAAAAAGTGCACACGTGTGGCACTTACAGAGAAATAGCTCCATATAATATGCAAATTAAAGATCAGCATGTTCTAGGGGAAAAAAGTTTTTAATGTCCTGTGCTTACCCTGAGTAATTAATAATACTAACTGGCTAATTAAAATTCTCAAAACATTTTAAACTTGAGCACTTACCATTTGGGTTAAATAGCCGGCAGCTTTTTAGCGACGTTTCATAACCTACTACTAATTCTTCTATGATTGCCACCTAGAGCATAAACACACAAGCACGCTCCATTAAAAACAGCTCCACGATTCTAATGGAAAAGTAGTTATTATTAAAGGACTAAATAAATAGCCAGTTACACGCACACATACGCACACCCACTTATAGATCTCAATCTCTGCATAAAAATTTTAAAGTTATCCATTTGTGTGTATTAGGAAAATTTTCTAAGAACTTCTTGGTAATCCCTTTTCCCACGATAGGAAATAAAGCACCAAGCTGAACTAAGCATCAGAAAAGGGCTGGAAAAAGAAAAGCAATATCATGAATGATTTATGTCTTGATTCATTTTTAAACTCAATCTACATAAACAACATCCAGAGCTAATATTTGCTCAAGAATAAAAAAAAATTCCAAAAATAAATGCTAAATTCAAAGAAAAAAACTCCACAAGGAGACAACAGGAACCAACTTTTAATTTTATAACCGGTGACCCAACATTCGAGAAGCAGCAACACCAACAGTGGGTGTGCCCCATTCACAAGCTCCAGGAAAATCCATGGCCATGCAGGTTCAGATTGCTCCTGGTCAGGACTGCACTACTTGCTTCCTAGCTTCATGAGGATCAGTGAAAATATGCATATGTGTGTATTTCCCATTCTTTAGTTAATCTATCCTTAATGGATTTGTTACTACAGAAGTTCTCGTAAATAACTACATTTGAGCCAATTTAACAGATTAACACCAGCTCTCTTGAATACCTCAGTAAACTGTCAGAACTGAATGGTCGCAGCTAGGTTACTCTGGTGTGCCCATGTCCTTCTGCTCCCACAAGTTGAACTATATGCTTACTAAGAGTCACTTTCTTCCCCTCAAACCTGTTTGAATCAGTTGCGTTTATTACCATGATTGCATAACTTAATTCAGTTCTACCTCAACTTAAGAAATGAGAAAAGGAAAGACCTGCTTCTACAGAATCAATACCATGAAAGAGAACCAGATAAACTAGACGTCTAATCAATTTAGGTATAAATGAAACATATAGAATAAATGAGAAAATTAATAAAATGTTGGACTCCACATGACAAATGTACTTCACAAAGATCTCAGTTCTCCCTCTACCAAAACCGGAAATAACCAAGCACATTTTGTGGACATACATAATTTATGCAGGGGGGAAAAATGTGAACCACCAATCAATCAAACTCTAATTCAAGGTCTTTCATCAAGACTGGCAAATACATGCACATTATGTGCTTTAAGTTAGATTGTCTAACCGGTTTCATTTGTTCCATCATTATGATTCTTCACTGTAACTCATTAAAAAAAACAACAACCCGTATCTTGACACCATTGTATTTGCAGGCAAAATCATCTAAGTTAAGAAGAATCAACCATCCTCTAAACAAGCATTTGCAATATTATAACACAGAGCTGAAAGAGTAAGCTGGACTTACTGGGACAGCAAACAAACTCTTATGACAGATTTTTTTTTTCTACCAAATAAAAAAGGAGAAAGATTACTAAACTAAAACTTGTCTTAAAAAAAAAAAAGTATCACGTCTGACTTTCACCATGAACAGGGATAAAAGAAAAGGTTGGAAAAACACTACCTTACCAATTTTTCATATCTACACTGACTCACTGAAATAGGAAGGAACTTCAAAAAATTCATGGGAAAATTCCATTTTGCCATGATCTTTTTGAGGCCACCTCACATAAACAGAGACAAGAGACAGAAAACAAATAAGCAGCACATTATCCAGCTAGAGAGAAAAGGTGAAAAGAAGGCAATAAAACATTTAAATGGCAAGCTAGGAAGACTGATACCAGATTCATAAAACATATCCTGTGCACAAAACATCAAGAATCAACTGTTCCAAATACTGAGCAAACATGACCGCTACTAGAAATCACTGGCTTTTTCGTTACCTTTTCTTTATCTTTGTATAATGATCTCAAAGTGTTGAAGACTGGCGGGCAACCCTTACTGAAATTCATCCTCAGGAATTTATCCAAACATTCCTTAAACTTCTCACCTAAAAGAAAAAAAATCCTGTTTGCTTAAGTTTACCCAGACAACTTGAACAATGCTCACCTTGCTATTAATATGCATATTTAACATTTAAAGCCCAGGAAAGGAACTTTAAATCATAATTGCATTTTCATCCCTCTATAATTCTTCACACTCACCAGATAAAAAGTTTAATGGCAGTCTTCTTGGCACCAGTCCTCTAGGATATTTAGTCCAGGCCTCCTCAAAAATTTTTAGCCTTTCTAACATATTACCTGCAAAGTAAAAAGAAAGTTCATATATATATATATATATATATATATATATATATATAATGTGATCTATAGCACAAACTACATTTCCCTACAAAAGTATAAATTTCTCCAAGTACGTTAAGATGTATTCCATTTACCAGAACATTTATAAGATGGGAAAAATTATTTGTAATCTTACCACCCAAACTCAAATTATTTTAGAATGTTTTGTTCCAATATTTTTATATTTCAAATACAAAACCAGTAACTTGACCTAAACTAATTGTAAGTATCTTAGGAATTTGAAGACACCTGGAACATGAAGAGTACTTTAAGTATCTTTTCAAAGGCTGAGAAGGTCTTTCTTCAAGTTACAAGAAAGTCACGTGGTTTTGTTCCTATGTATTTTCTATTTACCATTCTCTTTAGCCTTTCCTAACTCCTCACCTTTGACTTATTTTGAATATTCTCCATCTACCCTCTACTTTCATCTGTTTTTTATATACCTCTTAATAATCAAGGCTGAATTTCAGTTTCCCCTCAGTTATAGACTCTCTTCTGTTCAATCTATTGAGATTCTGCTTTTCGTTTCAGATTTCTAATGGTAACTGCCCCCCCCCAAGCCCCGTTCATGTTTCATTGCTACAATTGCCTCTCTTAAATATCTTCTATCTTCTCTAACTTTCCTTTTGAAGACACTGCTGATTAATTCACTATGCTAGTGTTCCCAGTGGAGTTTCCACTTCCTGTAACAAACTTCGACAGTCTGAAGAATGACTCAGAGCTAGCCCTGAGGAAGCAGCACCACATCAGATCATTTGGCTGCTACAGAGCTGATTTCCAGGTTGTGAGGGACTGTCCAATTCAGAGGGGAGGGAAGGGAAGAGAAGCAGAGAAAGTCTCTGAACCCATTTGTCTGAGTGAAGAAATGGAGCGCCTGTCTCTACATAGAGAACAATATGCGGTGCCAAGATACATTGGTAGGCCCCAGGCTGGCGACTCAGGTACAACCACAGCTTACCACACTCAAATTACTCTTTCTTTCTGAGAAACACCTTTTCTGTCAGTGGAAGGTTCATGTTCAAGTTTTGAAAATTGTTTGTTTTCCTAAGAGCGGCTTTAAATTTGTTCTCTTTTCAACCATTTCTAAGAATCTGTAATAGGAAAGGTTCCAGAAAAGTGCTTGGCTTATTGCATAAGATGAAAAGTTTGCAAATGCACTTTTATATTCGGTTTTTGAACTAATTCTTAACCATTATTTTTCTGTTGTGCTTTTCATAGCTAATAAAACATACTAACCATCAGAATGACAACCACTTAAAACCCACTAGGACAGCTATTATTTCAAGAAAATAGAAAATACTAAATGTTGCTGAAGATATGGAGAGCCTGTATGCATTGCTGCTGGGAACGTAAATTGATCCAGCTACTTATGGAAAAGTTTGGTCCTTCAAAAAGTTGACCATAAAGATATTTATTACATGACCCCGTAATTCCACTCCTACCTATGTAATCAAAAGAATCAAAAACATGGATGCATAAAGATACTAACAAGTGTTTATTTCATAGCACTATTACAGTATTCATAATACCCTTAAGGTGAAAATGACTCACTTGTCCATCAAGAAGTGGATAAATACAATGTAGTATACATAGAAAAAAATTTATTCAGCTATTAAGAGAAATGAAGCACTAGTATATATAACATGAACGAACCTAAGATCATTAAGTTAAATGATAAAAGCCAGGGACAAAAGCCAAATACTTATGACTTCTATTTCTAATATATATGCAATAATAATATTCTCAGAGAGGAGGAAAAGGGAGACAGATACAGTTCAATGGGTTGGAGTGTTGGGAGTGATCAAAATGTTTAGGAAACAAGGGTCATGATTGTACAACATTGTGAACATAGTTAATGCAACTGGATTTAGAAATTACTAACATGGCAAACTTTGTTAAAGAGAAATATTTTATATTATAAAATCTAAAATGCACACACATATTAATAAGACTACAAAGAGGCCAGGGATGGGGTGGGGGCAGGGCGAGGGGATGAACAGAAGGGAGCCTTCTGCCAGTGGATGCACGGAGCAAGCACTCAGCGCCCACCCCACGCCCCACTGCCGTCATGTCAAAATCAGAGTCTCCAAAAAAGTCCAAACTTCTGCAAAAACTCTTCATCAGAGGGTTGAGCTTTGAAACAAGATATGAGAGTCTGTGGAGCCCTTTTGAGCAACAGGGATGCTCACAGACTGTGTGGTCATGAGCGATGCAAACACCAAGCGCTCCAGAGGCGCTGGGTTTGGCATGTACTCTACTCTGGAGGAGGTGCAACTTGAAGGCGAGGCCACACAAGGAAGAGTTGTGACACCAAAGAAAGCTGTCTCACGAGAAGACGCTCAAAGACTGGGTGCCCACGGAACTGTAAAAAAATACATCGGTAACATCAAAGACGACACTGAAGAGCACCACCTATGAGATTATTTTAAGTAATATGGGAACACTGAGGCAGTGGCAACAGGAGAGACTTTTGATGATGACGACTCCATAGATGAGAGTGTCAGTCAGAAACACCGTACTGTGAATGGTTACAACTGTGATGGAAGGAAAGCCAAAGCAAGAGCCAGTCAGTGACTCTTCCAGCCAAAGAGCTCAAAATGCTTCTGGAAACTTCAGTGGTGGCCAAGGAGGTGATTTTAGTGGGAATGACGACTTTGTTCGGGATGGACACTTCAGTGGATATGGTGGCAGTGGGATGGTTATAATGGATTTGGTAGTGATGGTGATCATAGAGGCAGTGGCCCTGGTTACTCTGGAGAAAACAGAGGCTATGCAAGTGGTAGACAAGGTTATAGAAACCAAGGCAGTGGCTTTGGCAGGGGTAGTAGAAACAATTTTGGAAGTGGCGGAAGTTACAACGAAAAATCTGGCAATTACAACAATCGATCTTCCGATTTTAGGCTGACAAAGGAAGGAAACTTTGGAGGCAGAAGCTCTGGCACTTAAAGGGGTGAAGGTCAATACTTTGCCAAACCACAAAACTAAGGTGGCTATGGTGGTTCAAACAGCAGCAGTAGTTATGGCAGTGGCAAAAGATTTTACTGACTACCAGGAAACAAAGCTTAGCAGGAGAGGAGAGTCAGAGAAGTGACGGAAGCTAAGGGTTACAACACATTTGTGAACGCAGCCAACTACATTTGTGGCAGGGCCTCCCAGCTACAAAGAGGAATGTTTTAGACAATACTCAGTATATGGGCAAAAGAACTTGAGGACTGTATTTGTGACTGAGTAACAGGTTATTTTAGTTTCTGTTCTGTGGAAAGTGTAAAGCAATCTGACAAAGGGTTTGGTGTAGTTTTCTTTCCCTTTTTTTCCTCCCTCGTCCATGTTATTGATTGCTAAATGTAATAGTCTGATCACGACGCTGAATAGAATGTACTTTTTAAATGTGCTGTGTGAAGTCTACTCTTAAGCCCTCTTGATAAACTAGCCCAACAGTGTGACGGGTAGAACTTCTTCAGGGTGATTTGAAATATAAATAACTTTAGAAGACAGCTTAGGGGCAGAGGCCAGTGTTTTCAGAAACCTTGGTTGTAGTTGAACTGATCATTACTGAGATGCAACCTGGAGTTCATCATTAAAAATGGTCGCCAAAGCAAGTTAATAGAGTTTATTTGGTTATAAAAAATGGTGTTGGCATATCCTATGTGATATATCTAAATTGAATAATTGTAGCAGGTAAAATTGTAGCTGGACCTGTAACTTAGGTATCATCCATTATCATGGGCAATCAATTTAATCTTGGGGGGAAAAGACAATTATGGAAAGAGGAGAGGTGGGAAGAAAGAAAACTAGAACACATTTATGGGGCTTTGAGGTGATACTATTACTGACTTAACTAATGAGATGAACTGTGTAACTATACCGAATGTGTTTTTCTTTAAAAAACGAACTAAGAGTTTAAAATTTTAAAAAGGGTGAATGCTCACACAGCCACAAACCCTCCAGATTCCTTCCCCCTCAGATTTAAGCACTGATCTGAGTGACTATAAAAGGAAGAAAAGTAAAACCTAAAGTGGACTTGGATTCTTCAACAATATACAAGTGCATTTCAAACAAATAAACAAACAACACAGAAAGAAGTCATAAACAACACTACCTGGCTTGAGTGCCTTTTCCAAGCCTTTGTAGTAGGCCCAATTCTCAGGATTTCTCTCTTGTAATCCTCTATAAACATCAGCAGCATCTTCCAAACGACATAACTGCAATAGAAGTTCTCCTGATGGAGAGGGAAATTTAAATTAACTATTTATTTAAAAATACAAAACAAAAGCACCTTCTAGTCATAATTTTAATTTTTCCTTATAAATGAAGGTAGGGAGGTGAGTAGATTTGGTAACTACTGCACTGCCTGACTCCCTCTAAGATCACTCTTTACTCTATGATCCACTTTTCCTTTGACGTTCACATTCTTTAGAAATACCATCTTCCTATTTACCCAGATATGTGTCCAGCTCCAGACCGCTTTCCCACCTTCACTAAGCACAACATCTCCAAACATCACCTGATCTTGTCAGATGCCTTGAGTAGACAACAGCTCACAGCAGCCCTATTGGACTCCTAAGCTGTGGCTCCTTACAGGGAGAGAGGGCCAAGGTTGTTCTCCCAGGGAGCACTGGCAAATGTGAACTAGCCACCAGCCCTTCTGACACCAGCACAGTATTTGACCATTGTGACAATGGGGCTTCTCATGCCATCACCCAGTCTTCCACTGAGTCCTGGTGGTGCTATGAATTATGCCTTGGACCAAAAGCCACAAGCTTTTCTTGAGACCCACTGGCCATTACAGATTTACAGGACCAGACCCTATCGAAGTCAGGATTAACTCAATTATAGGGCTTTGTCCACAATTATTCCTGCCACCATAAGGGCACTTTCAGCATCCACATGAATGACCCATCCCATAGTCTAAGCTAAGCTTCCTTCATCAGTTACAACATGACTTTGCTCTAACAGCTGATAGTCATGGCCACATTTTCAAAGACAACAGTGTTGCAACAGTCTTGACTCTCTCCCAGTGACCACGATCACGCAGGGATCCTGCTTTAGGCTTAACTGTCTTGGCTTCTTCATGAATCCTACCCTTCTACCTTAGATAAAACCCCATTCCCTTTTCTTCAGGTCTATCAGAAACCTAAATACTCTCTGCTTGGCTTTCTTGGATTCCATTATTGATTACACCACTAAAAAACAGCAGTCCTAGGTATTCAAATCAATCTTTTTTTTTTCTTCTTTAAGTTCAAGGATTGTTTGTTGGCCTTTAGGAGTGTTTTCCAGTCCAGTCTGTTGGGGCACCCTACCCTGGCCCCAAAGTCCACCTTCAGCATTCCCTGGGGACCTTGCCACTCCATTCCCTTGCTGTTCCGCTGCACTCCCCCAGTGCTTTGCCTCAGTGTGGTGGGATCAGGTCAGGTGCAATTCCCACAGTGTCTCCGGTGCTGTCCCCTGTAGCACTATGGGTCAGTGAGGGGCATCATGTCTCATAGTGGGGCCAGTCATGCTGTCCTCTCTGTGGACTGGCTGCTCTACTCAGGAACATCATCCTCACGGCCTGGTGGGCCAGGCTGTGCTCCACCCTCTCCTCCTCCCCCTTCATCTGCTCCCGTGTGCTCTGATCAGATAGGTCTCTCTCCCGGAGCTGCAGAATCAATGTCGTCCTTTGAAACAAATTCTTCTGGGGGGAGGGTCAAATCAATCTTAAACCTAGCTCCCGTTTGCTCTGTATATCCTCTCATGGAAGGGAGAAACAAATGGGCCAGGGGCATGCACTGATTTCACTAGCAACAGATGTACTTCGACCACTCTCAAGAATCTTAAACATAGGTCAGGAATCCTTCTTTATCCTTCATGGGCATCCATTCAACAAAGCTATTGTTTAAAAACCACTACTTCATTCTAGCACACTTTAACTCTTATCAGACAATTGAGCCCTTTCAAAACCAAACTCACTGCCATCTAGTCAGTTCTGACTTATAGTCACCCTTCAAGACAGACTAGACCCCCAACTACCATGATCCCAATTCTATCTTGCAAACCTGGTTAGACCAGAGACTGCACAGCGGTTACAGTTGGGATCTGGAAACACAGGGAATCTAGGACAGATGAACCCCTCGGGACCAATGGTGAGAGTGGCAATACTGGGAGGGAAGGGGAGGTAGAAAGGGGGAACCGATCTCAGGGATCTACATATAACCTCCTCTCTGGGGGATGGGCAGCCGGAAAGTGGGTGAAGGGAGACGCTGGGCAGTGTAAGATAAGATAAAATGATAATTTGTAAATTAAGGGTTCATGAGGGAGGGGGGAACGGGGAGGGGGGGAAGAAAGGAAAATGAAGAGCTGATTCCAGGAACCCAAGCGGAAGGCGAATTTTGAGAATGATGAGGGCAACGAAAATATAAGTGTGCTTTACACAACTGATATATGTATGGATTGTTATAAGAGTTGCATGAGCCCCAATAAAATGATTAAAAAAACCACCAGAGAGACTAGAACTGCTCCTGTGGTTTCCAAAGACGACATAGGCCTCATAGGTCTCATGCAATGCAGCACAACCTACTATGTCACCAGGGCTCCAGCACCGTGTGTCAAAGACTCTTTCAAATGTTTCACATGTGTTCACTAGTTCCATAGTCACATGTCTACAACACAGGTTATTATTTTCCCCATCTTAAAGCTCAAAGACTTAGGATGACTTGTCCAGCATCTTTTGGATAGTGCCTGGGCTAGGGTATACAGTGGAAGAGCTCGTATTCCTAACCTTTGTACAGTGGTTCTCAACTAGGGCAATTTTGCCACCCAAGGGACATTTGGCAATATCTGGAAGCATTTCTAGTTGTCATAGCTCACTCTGGGGATGGGGTGGGGTGGTGTAGGGGTGGGGTGGAGAATGGACCGTACTGCTATCCAATAGTAGTTAGAGGCAAAAGACTGCTACAGGCGTCTATCCTCTGAAATGAAGAGTTTTATGACTCAAATTGTCACCTGTGTTCTATGCAAAAACCCACTTCACTGAGAACATTTTTATAACTTCTACCTTTTCTCCCATACACAATGTAATACACACTTTCAGTTCTTTCCCCGAATCTCCACCTTTTTGTGCATGGGAGGACTTGGAAATTTCAGATTTAACAATAAAATATTTTGCCTAACTGTGCCTACTCACTCACTATAAAGCTCAAAAGTAATTCTGACTTCCGGTTGTGAGGTAAACCAAAGAGGGATAACCTGCCCTTGGGGAAAATGCTCAACAATATTTACATAGTGCCTCCCCCATCTCCCATGGGAGAATCTGCCCTGGATTGTTCCTAATCGTGCATTTTTTTTTTGTTAGGGGCTCATACAATTCTTATCACAGTTCATACATATACATACATCAATTGTATAAAGCACATCTGTACAGTCTTTGCCCTAAGCATTTTTTTCTTCTCTTTTCTTTTTTTACATTAGGGACTCATACAACTCTTATCACCATCCATACATATACATACATCAATTGTATAAAGCACATCCATACATTCCCTGCCCCAATCATTCTCAAGGTATTTGCTCTCCACTTAAGCCCCTTGCATCAGGTCCTCTTTTTTTTTTCCCCTCCCTCCCCTAATCGTGCATTTTTTACCCAGTTTCTATTCAGCTGTTGGTGACCCTGGAACCTGAACTCATACTACAGGCCACCTGGATTTTAGGTTTTGTCTTTCAGTGGTATATGTACATGAGAAGTATCTGATTTGGAAAGTCTATTAAGTAAACCACAAGCTACCTTAAACACACCTGGTGCATATTAAAGGAACTGAAGTACTCTTTGCACACTGCTTTTTGTGTAGACATTTGGCTATAGACATAGTTTTGCCTTTGTGAATGAGCACTAATGAACATTTTACCTTGTGTCCAACTTTTGATTGTTTCTTAATGCATTCAGTCACATCAGCTTCTAATCTGTACAAGTGGATATTCCATATATTTTAGTCTAATGAATATTCCTATACTTATTTTCCTTTTTGGATAGTGTTTTACATTCTATGCCATTGGCTAAATTAATATATTAGGAATTATTGCTATGATGGTGGTTTTTAGAATTAGCAAATGTTCCATAGGTTATTTATATTATTTCTCAAGAAATTGATAATACTGCCTCCAAAGTAGACTAGGGATATATATAAACCTTTGATATACAAATGAACCTTGAGTTCTTACTTAATTGTAAACTGTAATCTAAGAACAATTTGTCATTAGAATGTGGTCCTTGCTCACTATTTGTCCTCATGAAGAGACCACTGAAGAACACCACAGCAAGAAATCAGATGGTGCGAGCTATCAGACATAGTGTTCAGGATCTTAGAACAAGCAGCCACCCAAGTGAAGTGTCAGCGAAGCCCACAAAGAAGCACACCAGCCAGTAGGATCAGAGAATTATTAGTATGATGACAGTGAAAACCCCAAACCCATTCGCTGAGTCCCCTTCTCAGATTAGGCCTCTCCAACGAGCAACTCAAATCACTAATCAGGGATGTGACTAGTCTTGTCCTTAGGCAGAGTACATTGGAAAGTAGATTACTGCATAGTGAGCTTAAACTTTAATAGCTTACCATTTGACATATTTTAATCTTGTTCAAGTTTTTTTATTTTCTGCTTCATTGGCATTGAGGTTTTCCTTTCTTTATTCTGTTAGGTTTTTATTAGGGGTGTGTGTATTGATATGATATTCCTTTATGATATTCAAGATAGGTAAATCTAGAGACAATAACTAGAGTAATATATTTTGAGGGTTATGGCAGAGGTTAGGGGCAATGGATACAAAAATGATGAAATGGGTACCAGAATGAAGAAAATCCTTTAAAATTGATTATGGTGATAATTGTACAACCCTTTTAAATATATTTGAGTCAATAAATTGCATGGTGTGGGAATTATCTGTGAATAAAACTATTTAAAACATTAACAACAACTATTTTTTTATTTAACTATGTCAACTTACTCAGGATCGAGCTCCTAAGTAAGCCGTGTCATCCTGGTCTCTTCTCCCTATCACAAAACCACAAAACCACTCTATATTTATGGAGTCCCCAATGACTACTGTCAGTTCCTTCTCCCTAACACTATGCTTAATATCCAATACATTATAGACACTCAAAACATACATATGTATTTTTAATTACCTGGTAGCGTTACATCTTGTTTCACTGAATAAATGGAAACAGGAGAGAATCTCCATAAACACCCATTATATCTATATACCCAATTGCCTATTTATTCTTTTTTTGAAACCTATATTCTTATCTAAGATAATTCTTTAACTTTCAACCAGTTTATAATTCCTCTGCTATCTCTACTTTTCAACGTTTTGTGGAGCATTTGAAATAAGCACAAAAACAAGTAAAAACATTCTTTTAATCAACCATCCATTTAATCTATGACCCTATTTCTGCTTCCCATTATAGCAAAACTTGTAAGAGTCATTTTTCTCTCTTTAATTCCTCTACTCTTATCCTCACTTAAATCTGTAATGTTGGGTCATACCACCCTGCATCCAAATTGCTCAGAAAATACTTTTGTTAAAGTCACCAACAATTTCCAAATTGCTAAACTCCATCGGTCAATTGAGTCTTTTAACTATCTTGACCTATCTGCCATTCTTCTTTACTACCAAGTTAATAAGGATATCATAGTAACAATATACATAAGAGCACTTTGAAAATTCTCATGTATTTCTAAAGAAACTGTAGCTTAGTCCTTGCCTTTAATCATATAGCTAGTTAGTAGCCAGTGGGCAGCTCTTGCCAGTCTTGGGATCTTTCCATGAAGTCAGAAATCTCGATCACAGCTGAGCTGCAGGATCCCTAGACTCCCACATTTTCTGGTCAACTGCATGACACTAGGTTGAAATTTTATTGCACAAACAAGTTATAACACTAGGCATAGAGATATAACATATTCCAAGGATTAAACTTCAAAAGGAGCGAATAAAAGGTGTAACCAATAAGCACAAGTCTACAGGTCAGTAAAGGCAAAACATTTCAGATGGTTACTCTTAGAGATTACTTGTCTTTCTGATCGTCATTCTTTAATAATTATTACCTCGGCTGTAAAAACTCTGTATAAAGCTCACTTGTGTATTCGTTATCTAATAAAAGGTATCATTGGATCCACCCCTCTTACCTCAATCTATACACATAAACCTAAAAGTCTGGTTTCCTTTCCTTTCAGAATGAATTTTCTATGAACACCAAAACATTCAGAGAAAGCGATAAAGGATACCATAAGGAAGTTTTATACTATATTTTAGAAAAAAATGATTTGCCAGTACTTTTAACTAACAAGAAATTTTGACTTAAAAAGATTAACGCATATACTCAAGTATAAGCCAAGTTTTCCAGCACATTTTAAATGAAGTTTTTGTCATAAAATTAGGTGTCTTATCTGATATTTGGGTTGGCTTATACGCGAGTATATACAGTGAGAAAATTTAATATTCTGCCTTATAAAATTAAGTGATCATTTCCTTTATTTTCATTCAGTAACATTTTATTTACTGCAATTATTCTCCTATGTCAATGAGCTGATATCAGCTCAATAGCAACAATATCCATCTTTTAAATGTGTATTTATATACTTGAGTATAAGCCTACCTGATTATCAGCCAAGGCATCTAATTTTACCACAAAAACTGCATTAAAATTGTGAATGGTCTGGCCCCATCATGCAGGGGCAAGGCACCGAGGGCATGAAGCAGAGCAACAGGGGGAGCAGACTGATGACACCCCCGGGGAATACCAAAAATAGACTTGGGAGACAGAGTGTGGCACCCCATCAGACTCGACTAGAGAACACTCATAAAGGCCAACAAACAGATCTTGAACTATTTATAGGCTTTTCCATTTTTGTCAGTGGCTTTCTTTGTTATTGTTATTTTGTTCTTGCTTTCTCCTGTTTCTGTTATTGTTTTGTTGGTTTTGACTTCCTTTGTTGTATTATTTGGGTTTGACTGGTTTTTGCACTTATTAATGTATCTGCATATCTATCTAGATAAGACAGGAGGGATAAAAAATTCAGAGACGAAAAGAATGGGACCAATGGTTCCAGGGGGATATGGGAGAAGGGGAGGTAGGAGAAAAGAAAAGGGGACCAATCCAGGGACACTGGAACAACAAGTGAACTAAAATCAATGGAAGGAAGGCTGTAGGATGCCGAGTGGAGTTCAATCAAGGGCAATGTAGCAGCGAGGAATTATTAAACCTGAATGAAGGCCAAACATGATGGTGGGACAAGGGGGACATAAAAAAGGCAATAGAGGAAAGAACCAGGAGGTGGCAAAGGACATTTATAGAGGCCTAAATACAGGCATGTACATATGTAACTATATATAATGAGGGGAACAGAACTATGTACTGGTATCTATATGTTAAGAATTAAGGTTGCAGATCGACATTGGGCCTCGACTCAAGTACTCCCTTAACATAAGAATCCTTTGTTCTAACAATACGGCATTCTGTGATGCTCACCTTCTGGACATAACTGCTGAAGACAAAATGGGTATATAGCAAATGTGGTGGAGAAAGCTGCCCAGCTATCAAAAGATATGTGTCGGGGGTTATAAAGTCTTGAAGATAAACAAGCAGCCATCTAGCTCAGAAGCAACAAAGCCCACATGGAAGAAATACACTAGCCTATGTTATTACGAGGTGTCGATGGGATCAGGTACCAGACATCTAAGACCCAGAATAAAACCATACCCAAGGTGAATGGGGTGCAAGAGTGGAGGTGTGGTAATCAGTGGAGACCCAATGCCCATCTGTAGACAATTGGACATTCCTTCAGAGTAGTCAGAAGAGGGAAGAGATGAGGCAGTCAGGGTGCAGTATAGCAGCGACGAAACACACAAAGAGCTCTTTGGTGCTTCCTTACCCCCAGTATCATGACCTCAATTCTACCTTACAAATCGGATTAGACCACAGCATGCACACAGCTACAGGTAAGAGCCCACAACACAGGGAATCCAGGATAAACCCCTCAGGGCCAATAAGGAGAATAGAGATACCAGGAGGATTAGAGGAGGGTGGAGGGAGAAAAGGGGAATTGATCACAAGGATCAACTAGAACGCCTTCCCAGGGGGGTGAATAATAGAAAAGTGGGGGAGGGGTGATGGAGGATGATGTAAGATATGGAAAAAAATAATCTATAACTTATCAAGGGTTCATGAGGGAGCGTGGGCAGGGGAGGGAGGGGGAAGAAAATGCTTTGAATATGATGATGGCAGCATATGTGCAAATGTGTTTGACACACTGGAAGAATGTATGGATTGTGATGAGATGTTAAGAGCCCCCAGAAAAGTATTAAAATAAAAAAAGTGCTGAAAAACTCGGCTTATACAAAAGCATACACAGTATTTCCACAGTGAGAAATTAGAGCATGAGTAAAAAATAAAATTTTAACACCAAAAGTGTCTATTATATGAAACTGTCATGAGCAACACAATGATTTTTCAGGTTAACTCTTTGTTATAACTACATACTATAATAATTTGCATTCTTAATAAATTACCTTTGGTTTCTTCTACAGCAAGTTTATCACAAATTTGCTTTTCATAAGTACAAAGATGTTCCAGGGCTTCTCTATACAGGCCTGCTTCCCGGAGAACTTGATTCTGATATAAAAGTAATTCACTATATTCATAATCCACTTTATCAGGGGATGTCTGTATATAGATATAAAGGGATACTAAGAGTAAGAATTTTACTTTATTAGAAAATTGGATACACTTGCAAAATCACACAAGTTAAAGGATGTCAACTGACACATAAAACTGAGTTTTAAACATCTAAATATCTTTCTATGGAGAAACAAATAATGACAATATTAGCTCATAAAACTTGATGACTAAAGTAAGAATCAAAGAATCAGAAAGGCCTCACACATCCTGAATAAGCAAATGGAAGATAAGGGAAATTCGTGCTTAACAGTAAAATGCCAAACAATAAATCTAGAAGTAATAGCAATGTTAGAAAATCACCATTTTACAGTGATCATAGTAATAATTGATTCATACCACATAAATAAATAAACGAATGTCTAAATAAGTGTTCTTTTAACTCCAAATATTTTCAGTATTTTATGAGGAACAGAAAATCTCAGTTATCTCCTTACTTATTAACTAGAAAGAAAAAAAATCTGCAATTAAGAGTACAGAAACCTAGCAGACAGGGCCTTAACCAAGTGATCAAATGGAACAGACATCAGATGCCTCTTGATATGATGAACCAGTAAAAGGTGACAACATCACCACTTCTGTGGTTTTTTCCCACCAACACTGTAAAATTATAATGAGGAAACAAATACAAATTGAAGGACTACTATAAAAGCAATGACCCAAAGCTATTAATATCGTGAGATGCAAAAAATTCTTCTATATTGTTTTATATTAAAAGATACAAGAAAAATTATAAACACAAAGTAGGGTCCTGAAATAAAGAAAAAAATTTCCAGGAGGGATATAATTAGAACAATAAATTTTGAAATAAAGACTGTAAATTCAATAATAGAAGCCTACTATGTTGAATGTCTTGTTTTTTTAAACAACCATACTGATAGAGCATGGTTGTTAAGAAACAAAAATATTGATAAAGGTGACAACGGCAAAATTATTTCAGAGGAAATATACACTGAAGTATTTGGCATTAAAAGGGGGGAGGGTAAAAAGAAGAGGTGTACACAATTACTCTCAAATACATAAAGAAAGAAAATTGAGATAAAATCTAAAGGAAATGGGTCAAATATTAGCAGTTGGTTATTTTGGTGAACTCGTATATGAAATTCTTTACACTTTTCTTGCAATTTTCCTGTTTGAAACTATTTCAAAATTAAAAATGAGCAAGTCTTTGCACACAATCTATTAGTTATAATTAAAATAGATCTATTGAAAGCACTTTTGGATATTACCTGCTGTGTTTTCCTAAATTCTTCTAAAATCTTTGCTGCCATCTCATAATCTTCTAATAAATGGTAGGCAATAGCGTATCCAATCCATGAAGCTCTCTGTGCAGGTCGAAGCTGAAGTAATTGATACCTCGTTTCCTTTAAAGGAACACACCAAAAATATAAATAAATAAAGTAACAACACCCCTTTTACTTAGGTTTAGTTACATACTCGCTTAAAAGATGGCATCAATTTACTCCCACAATGTCAAAGGCTTCATGACACAATACTGGGAATAACAGAAGAGTTTAAATTAAATATCCATATTGTATAATATTTATGGAGTCTAAGAAATATTTTCGTAAGTACAATGAAGCCTCCAAGCTATTCTTATGTTTTTAAAAACTTGCAATGTCCTTCTTTATTTTCTGACATATTTATCCTAAAAATTAAGATAGGATAGAAAATACAGTATCAGGGGAAAAAAAATTATTCAAAAGTTCTCCCAAAATATATAATTAAAAAAATAATAAAGTACCCACCTAATTAGAGTTAACATATAGAAAACAACTCAGCATGTACTACATGAAAAAAAATATGAAAAAGGACTAAATATATTCAATGGGGTTAAAATTAAAAGTAAAGCTACAAAGACTTAGACTCATAGGAACTGTAAAATTTGTTTTCTTGAAAAATACAGTAAAGATGTTATTTACATATAAAACCATACAAAATTACTGACCATTTAAAGAGTTAAACCAAATTTACTTTCATCAAGTTGATTCCAATGCAGTGACCCTATAAGATACTGTAGAACTGCCCCTGTAGGTTTCTGAGGTTTTACTAAGAGCAGAATGCCTCACCTTTTTCTCCCAGAATAGCTCGTAGTTTTGAACCACGAACCACATGGTTAGCAGCCCAACGTGCAAACCCACTATGCCATCAAAGCTCCGACTTGAGGAGCATCAATGCGAATTTTCATTGAATAGATTATATCAGTTCAAAATAATACACCAGATTTGTCTTATATGGCAAAATAATTTTTAAAGTCTTATCATAAACAGAATCGCCATAAGGATATTTTGAAAAGAACAGTTATATTCCTTAAAAAATGTAAAATATATTTTGAGTTACTCTAGAAGTTCTTACTCTAGAGCAGTGGTTCTCACCTTTCCTATTGCTGCGACCCTTTAACACAGTTCCTCATGTTGTGGTCACCCCCAACCATAAAAGTATTTTTGTTGCTACTTCATAACTGTAATTTTGCTACTGTTACGAATCGGGCGACCCCTGTGAAAGGGTCGTTCGACAACACCCACCTCCCCACAGGCTGAGAACTGCTGCGCTAGAAGTTCTAAGAACTATGACAGTATTTTCTCCTTAGAAACAAAAATAAATGTTCTATTTTACTTACCCTGTAACCCTCAAGATCTCGCATTTGAATCTGTAGTAAAGATAGGTCCCTTAAGATTTGAAGATTGTCTTTATCCCATTTTAGAGCATTTCTGTAACACTTAATGGCTTCATCATACTTCTTGTCTGACCTTTGGAGAAGGCCATAAACATGCCAACCTAGAAGATTTAGTTAAGGATACACTCTACAAGCCAAAAATAATATTCCATAAGATCGCCCAGGAAACTTTGAGAAATACCATAGCACAAGCTTTTAAAACAGGAGGGAATGTGAGGACAGAAAGCAATTGAATATCGTTTTAAAAAGCACAAGTTTTCTATCCAGAATTATGCAGAGTCTGTTTTATTAACACTACTACCTAGGACAAGTTTTCTCATTTATAAAACTGAAATAGAAATGGAAGTGCTTGCACGGCAGTGCATAGTAAGTGCTAAATGGGAAACAACAGGGCAATGGGTGCAATGGGCTGACACAAAGTAAAATACCCAATGACTGCTGGGAATTAGCCTTATTATGAGAAATGAGATGCCAATAAAATCAATGTGACTTCTTTTAACTAGCAAGATCCTCTTCATGTTAATGTGTTACAAAGTTTCTAAAAAATCAACAAAGTATAAAATAAAAAATATTCACTTATTTAACAGGTACTTATTAAGAATTCTTAACACTAGGCTTCTGGACATATTATACTATTTCTATCGACACGTGAAATTGACATGTGAATGGAATGAATGAAACCACAAATTTTCTTTTAAAAGGTTTAAACACAACATAATCATATTCCACCAATTTTTGTCTCTATGTTGGCTGTTTACTCCTTAAGAACTTTATGACTATGTAACAAGTTGGGTTGCTAACTGCAAGGTCAGCAGTTGGAAACTACCAACAGTTCCTAAGGAGCCACAAACATAAAGAGTTCCGGTCTTAACTAGTTCTAACTAGTCCTAAGGGCCACTGTGAGTGGCCATCTACTCAATGGCACTGAGTTTGGTTTTTATACTTATTCCTGATGGTATCATGAATGCAACTGATATACTGGGATTGATACTCAATTTACATCAAATTGCTGCATATCCACGGAGATAGGTATTCTACACATAGAACTTAGAGATTAGAAAGGTTAGAAGAAAATTAATTTAGATACATATTTTCTCATTAATTGGATAAAAGGAAGTACAAATGGTAGGAGGTGAATGGTTTCTGTGTCTTTCATTAAGGGAATTGAAATATGTCAAAACGACAAGTCCTATAAACCTAGTGTAAGGTTTATGTAGGTGACCAAAATACAGCCATCTATCTCCAAGAACTTAAGTCCAGTAAGGGCCACATTCAATTCAGCAAATTGTGGTTAAAAAAAAAGTCATGAAATGCTACAACGGAAAAAAATATGTATAACTACTCCACTGTTTTAACAGAGGTCTTTTCACTTTAGATCTGGATTACTGCCAAATCACCACATCATCCCTTTCAGTATTTCTTCCTTCTATTAAACCCTGCCCAGTAATCTTTCTAAACACATAAAGTCAATAATAATTTTAATAAGGTCATTCCACTTCCCTTTCTAGAACATCACAATGGTTTTTTTTTCTTTTTGATCTTCAACAGTCCATAAAATGCAGAATCTAGGATAGTATTCAACTAAAAAACATATTTGACATCAAATTTTTATTTAGAAAACAATCAAGCTGACAAAATCTTCTGCATTGGCTAGAATATGAATTTTTAAAAGTCTAACACTTATAAATATCTCAAAAAGGATACACACATGACTCCTCAAGTCATTTCTCAAACCTCTCCGAACCAATTCATAAGCTTCTTCTTTTTTCCCCAAACAGTTCAATGTTAATCCTTTCATGGCCAGAGTTTCTAATTAAAAGAATAAAGAAATAATATTAGTAACAGAATTTAAGAACACCCAGATGATTACTGGGAAAATGCCCATGTATTTGCAAAATTAAAACATTAAAAAAAAACCTGAGTAACCAAGTAAATATATTTCTAAATCTTTTCTTGTAAGCAAGCCCTTTTAGATTGTATTAGCCAAAACTGCATTGGAAAGCTACATTTAGCAATTCATATACTGTCAAAATCCAATGGCTCTATTTCTGTTCTTTTAGAGCTGTAGAGTAATTGAACTCTTTCAAGTACGACAAAAACGTTTTAAAAATCATTTTATTAGGGGACTCATACAATTCCTATCACAACCCATCCATTGTGTCAAGTACATTTGTTGCCCTCATCATTCTCGAAACATTTTCTTTCGACTTGAACCCTTGATATCAGCTCAGTTTTCCCCCTCCCTCCTTGCCACTCCCTCCCTCATGACAAGTACGACAAATTTTAACTTGAAAATAGGTTTTACTTTTCTGAACCCAAGTCACATAAAGGTGAAAGGCACTGTTCAAAGATGAGAACACACACAAATTACCTACATGCCTGATTTCCATAGATGTACTGTAAAATGATTCCTGGAGAGTACTATTACATATGCAAGCAAACAGAAGTGAAAAAGCATAAACCTATCATTTGAAATCAATAGATTAAGACAGAGTTAAGGAAAGCATTTAGTCCTTAAGTAAGATCTCTAATTTGTACATGTATCTCATGGCCCATAAAAGAATTAAAAATAAAGATTTGTATTTGCCTAATAGGACCAAATATTTGCAATTTATTTAAAGAATAACTAGGAATAAGAGATATAGAAGTATACAAAATACATTTGGCAAGGAGCCAAACTAGAAGGGTATCTTTAAAAATAACCCTTTGTTGCCATAAATACGAAACCTACTCCAACAAATGTTACTACAAATCTTTTTATATATTAAAATTTAAATATTCATAATAAAAATCAATATTTTATTAACCCCCAAGTTGCCATTACAAATATGACACACTATCTTTGAAAAACATCATTAAAATACTGCCAGTTAAATAATGATACTTGCTATGCAAACTTGATTTGGGGTATATTAAAATACGTGGGGAAACTATTTTCAAATCAATGAGGTTTGGTACTCTTCAGTTCACATAACCAGGATTCCTATGTTGGAAATAAATTTTAAAAAATAATCTAATACCCAGCAGGCAAGCTTCAAAGAGAATTTGTTTTTTAACAAAGAAAAATAACTAAGTTTGGATACGTCTCACTTTATCAACTTAATTTACAAAGAATCATATTTTTTGAGCCTACAAAATCAGATCTGGTAACACCTACTTACAAGTTTAGTCACATATCTCATGATCAATCTTCTACTTTCAACATAATATATTCATAAATTATATCTTAAAGATAGCTTAATCTTAAAAAAATTAAGCTTATACTCTCAAGAAGCTAAAGCAAAGTTCTAATTAAATTTTGAAAAACCAATTTTTGCTGTACAAAGATAGTGCCCCTTTGCCTTTTTTCACAGAGCTAACATTCAAAACATTAAAGCAAGTAAAATAGGTTAACATTTTATTGGCATTATATTTAATGTAATGTATACTATTTCCTCACAGGAGTCAGTTGGGACAATAAAGGGTCTTACCACTCACTCTAGAAATTAATTAAGCAGCTAGAAATAATACAAGTCAACTGAAAGACATCTACAAATATACTAACACAAGTATAAGGTATTTACACCTACCTCCATGCTCTGCAAATTTTGGGTTTGAGAGGATTTGTTTACAGAACTTCAATCCATTTCTATACTGTTTATGTTCATAACATCTCTGTCAAAATAAAAGAAAGACTTTTGTTTAGCAAGCAGTGCAACATTTAACATCTGATGCAAAATATGCCAGGGAGCTTTAAAGAGCTCAGAGAAAAATGGTGTTTTTAAATGAACTTTGCCAGGGCAGTGAATTATTTAATGTGGCTCTTCTAGTCAAGCTCTGTAACTCCTACCAAATGACCTTTTCATGCATGGATCTGGGACAGAGGGTACGGTAAAACATGTAGGCTTCCCTTTACCCTTTGAATTCTGAGTGGTCATTACAATGAATTGCAGAACCCTGGGACATAAGGAACTGAAGGTGATGGTGTCAGAGATGATAGTGGTACAGTAGTTGAGAAAGGTGAGACGCGTTGGGATGCATAACTTCCACCTTTTGGGACCAGTCTTGTGCTAATTTCAAACTTTGTGAACCCCCCCCCTTGTATTGGACAGGGTTCTCTAGAGAGACAAACCAGATTGCTAGTAATTATATATAAATATATTATAAAGATAGATATATAATTCAAGAAATGAACCATTAAATTATACAGAGATAGATAAGAAATTAACAGTTAAGTTATAAAGCAGTGAGACACTAGCAGTCCTTTAAGGCTTGAGAGCTGCCAGTTGCCAGTCCCCTTCTGTAGAGAGAGCTGGGCTATATATACCCAGGCAGCAAACAGCAAGGCAGGTCCCCAACTGTCATCAACTGTAAGTCCCCACCCAGCTCCAGAGATGAACATTCCAATCGTGTGGGCTTAAAGGGACCTCAACTTACAACAACACAGTCCACAGGCTAAGCATCCCACAGGTAGTGTACCCCTTTAAACTGAGGCACAGAAAAACCAAGGCGAGGCTCACTGAGCCATTTATCCCTCTGCCCTTCAGTTAATCCTACTTGTGTTTATCGGCCAGGCTGGCACAATAAACTATAGCACCCCCTTAGAAAAGTATGACTTAATTTTATTCCCATTTCCTCTCCTCACCAAGGGAGCCCTAGTGCCACAGTGGTTACATGCTAGGCTGTGGTCTACATGGTCCACAGTTAGAAACCACCAGCTGCTCCGAGGGAGATACATGGAGCTTTCTCTACCCATAAAACAGTTAAAAGTCTCAGAAAATCACAGGGGTAGTTCCACCCTGCTATACAAGGTCCATATGAGTTGGCATGGACTTGATAGCAGTTGAGTTTCTCACTAAAAAATTAGTTTAAAATGTCTGAAGTTGTAAAATATGATGAAGAAAAAGGTTAAGGAAATCTTAAACTCATTCTACAAAATTCAAAGTGTTCTAAAAAGTGAAAACAGAATAAAAGCAAAGAACTATTTTTTAAACTATGTTTCCTTTTCTACAACTGAATGACAAAAATTTCTCAAGCAAGAAGGCCTGAAAGAGTACCTGCACATGAGTGGAAAAAAATACTCACACTATAGCACATTGTGGTCAAAGCCTGGGAATAAAGAAAAAGTCCTAACTTTTAGAGGAGGATCTGTTTTTAACATGTAAAGATATCAAAAGTTTTTAGCCATCAAAACTATTACCTGTCACCCCTCCTAAGTTGGCCAAGAATTTTAAATTCTTGAATTAAAAAATACTAACCTCCCTGGCGGTAATCCCGAGTGTGGCTCAGGGTAAATGTTAACTGTGTATTAAAGTTTCTCATACCTGGAATGTCTACTAGAGAGATTAAAATGAGTAATTTCTTAAGAATTTCAGGCCTACAATATAAAACAACAAATTTTATGAAAAACAATGTACTACTTTGGGTACAAAATTACTGACGTAATTAGACCGCCAGGGAGGTTAAGGCAGAAAATAACAAATTCTGGTGAGGATGTATGAAAATACATTTCACCATACCACCAGGGCTCCTTAGAATTACCATATGACGCTAACAAGTCCACACCTAGGTGTATATTTAAGGGTAGTAACACAAAGAAGTGTATGTATTAAAAAGTAAAAATTATCCAAATGTTCATCAATGGATTTTTAAAATGAGGTACACACATAATAGTGAAATACTACTCAGCAATAAAGAATGAAGTCATAGATGAAATGAAATCCTAAACATACATTAACTTTAATAACACTGCTAAGTGAAATGAGTCAATCACAAAAAGGCAAATATTGCTGAACTGGTGTATGTTGTGCAATGTGCATTACCGTCCCCTCACCCTCCCACCAAAAATAAAATAAAACTCTTCCTTGTTGAACTGTTGAAAGGGAATTTTAAAAAGAAAGAATGTGGAAATTCTGTGAAAAAGAATCTAACACAGACAAAAAGGACTAGAGACAACATGACTAAAATAGAGCATGAAATCAAGTCACCAAAAAGAATAGTTTTCCAACAGGGCAGCAAATGGAACTGGTGTATTTGGTGATATGAAAAAATATCATGTATTACATAAACAAATTTGGAGAAAATGGCTAATTAATGGATTACCCACTGCCCTTGAGTCAATTCTAACTCATAGCAACCTTCCATAGGATTTTCAAAGTTTTCTATATCGTTATGGGAGGAGCATAATCATCCAAGAGAACAAAATCTTACATATGTGATTTTAGTGTAATATTTGGTAACAGTGTTAAACGCATAGTTATTAAAAAGTAAGTATTCCATATGAGTTTATAAAACAAAGAAACCCTGTAATAGACGTCTGTTGGGGAAATGAGAAAACATTAGTTATAAGTTCGCATCAATCCATACTCAGAAGGCTAAAAGAACAAATGTATAACAGAAATGTTACCAGAAAAAACAACTAAAAGAGCAATTAAGTGGCTTATTTTTTCAATACACTTTTTATTACTTCTATGGTTGAATTATCAAAATGTGCTTTTATAGTAAAAAAGTTTTAAAACACTGTCCCAGGAAAAAAACTGTATCCACAGTTTTTGTTAATCAATGCTAGAATTCTCTGCCATAAAGTTTTAATTACAAATTTTAAAGCAATGTATTTGAAACTTGGAGGGATAATTAATGCATATGATGATAACCAATGAGGTTAAGGACGATGAAAGGGTTGGAACAGAACGTTCCCCTTGCTTAAGCGAAAACCCTCCGCACCAATTGCTTACTGAACAGGGGAGAGACAGTGAGTAAATTGGACGTGAAAAGACCACTTGTTTACGCTAAAACCCATCTGCATAGATAAATTAACTCAAAAACAGTGTCTACTCCCCTGGGTGGGTATGCGATAAATTGCCTAGGAAATGTTTCTGTCAGGATCAAGAAGTTAAAAAGTGTGCCCCTCTGTCCCCCCAAAACAATGTCCTTTAGAGGCAGCTGGCTAGAAACAGACTTGCCGTGAAAAGGAGACATGGCCTTGTTCCTCAACCATCCAGATTACAATGGAACTGAGGTCAAAGAACCAAAATTGTCCACAGCTATTTAAATTTTTCCTGCTGGACCCAATTCTAAAGCCATGGGCCCAAGTCACATCTATCCCAAAACCTAGCCCAGCCCCATATAAATAATGCATAAATCCTTAAGAATAGGTAAAGTCCACCAAATACTTTATGAATATGTATATTTCTTTGTTCTCAACTTATAACACCCTCCTCGCCTCTTCTGAGGCAGTCTTTTTCCAAGAAATTCTCACTTCCTTTTGGCTAGCAAGAAATAAAATTGCCCATGTGTGCTTCTTATAATCGTTTTATAATTGAAGTGCTGTCTCTTTGTGGGACCTCCCAAAGGGCGTGCCCCTGCTCAGTAATAACAGAATGAATGGAAACAGCATAAAATGTCATAGTTCAGATCAAGAAAGCGAGGGCTTAGTAAGTTTACCACTACAGTCCAAGCAGATACAATCTTAACTTGTTTCACGCCTCAAACCTGATATATCCAAAATAAACTGATTATTTTCCCAAATCCTATCCCCTACCAAATCACTGCCATCTCAAGATACTTACTCTCAACTCACTTAACAAGTTAATCAAAGGAAAAAACCTAATCACCTTTGGTATTTCTCCTTCCCCCCATGCCTCCATCTTCAAATAGGATCTTTATCAGTACTAGTTTCTGTACAATAATTTCCAAACTGGTGTGCAAATATTGTCTCTGCCCCGAGAATCAACTCTGCACAGTGAGTTCATTGTTCACATGTGCTAAGGAGGCATAAGATGAAATAAATGTAATCTCCCTAGTTACTTAGCAGAATGCTTAAAGACATAATTTTCTTATAAGTATAATACAAAACAAAGCACATTCAAGAGAAGTATGATGGAAAGAATCAAAGAATTAATCTTGACTTGTCATTTTTCTGGAACAATACTCATTAGTTATCATTGTTCTTAAAACCCTTATTAGTATTCAGAAAATCTACTTTTATAAAAATATAGCTAGGAAAAAAATTATATAGTTAGGAAACTTCTACTTTTGGCTAGGGTAAAGTAATGTGAGGCTGAACCTGCCTTCCCAAATAAACAATAAAACTGGACAAATATATAAAATAACTGTCTTTAGACATGAGACAACAGACTGTGCAAGCTTGTCAACCATGCAAGAGGGGATGGAACAAGATGATCTCTAGACATGTCCCTGGCATTACACTTGGAAGCACGATCTGGATTACAGAACAGAGAAAGGGATTCCAAGTAGAGCACAGCTGACAATAGAGCTGAAAACAGAAATTAAAGTTCAAAGAGGCGGAGGTCTTCTTCAGGGCAGAATACGGAAAATGCTGGAGGCATGCTGAAAAAAAGATTTAAAACATGCACAGGGCCCCCATGCCACCTAACTGAGCCACATATATGGATGGTGAAATGCCATAAGGCCACACAAAGAACGCCTGTAAAAAGTAGGAAGGTGAAATTATCTTAAGTCTAACAAAGGTTTGGGAATTCTAACTACTGGTAGTCAGTTTTCAGTAAAGACTGCAAAAAAGTTTAAGCACTTACTCAGTACCAGCAAGTCTACGCTGACGCAGAGCCCCTACGGGAGTAGAAGCCCAGGAGCTGCTGCTGGTGGCTTCAAAATGCCGACTATGCAGATCACAGCCCAGTGTGTAAACCATGGCTCCACCAGGGCTCCTGACTAGTAGACATAAATCCCCAAAACCCAGTGTCATCGACACCTTACGGGTTTCTGAGATAATAAATTTTTACAGAAGCAACCTCATCTTTCTCCCACCCAAACCCAAACCGAACTCAAGCCATCATTCTGACTCATAGCGGCCCTATCGGAAGGGTGGAACTGCCCTGTGAGTTTCCAAGACTGTAAGCCCCATCTTTATCCCTGAGTGGCTGGTGGATTCGAACTGCTTACTTTGCCATTAGCACCCAATGCATAACCACTAAACCACCAGAGCTCCTTTCTCCCACAGAGCCTATAGTAAACGCTACTCTAGACCCATTCTAACAGTCTCAAAAGAAATAAGGTTGATAAACAAGTGCCTTCACAAGGTCCAATACTAAATCCCATTAAAGCATCATGAAATTTGTAATGCCCAGCATCCAGTAAAAAATTAATACATGTACCAAGAAGCAGAAAACATGACCCATAAGCAGGAGAAATAATAGAATTATGGTAAAAATTCCAAAACAACTATTATAAATATGCTCAGTAACTTACAGGAAAGTATACATATATGATGAGAAAAGTGGGAAAACTAAATTTTAGAAACAGAAAAATACAGTTTCTAAAATGAAAAGTTGGCAAGATAAAAGAGAAATATAGCACTGCAGAAGAAAAGTTCTGTTAGCAGCAATAGAAACTACCCAAACTGAAGCACTGAGAAAAGAAACCTGTAGAGGCACAGTGACCCTTCTACAAGACCCACAAAAAAAAAAAAAATTGTGAAACAGTGCAGATCTAAATGTAGAAGATAAAATGACAAAGCATCTACAGGAATAGGCAAGATGCATTAAAGAGGAAAATTAAAAGTTCAACAGAGAATGTGAAAGGCAGCAAGCCAGAGAAGAGATATTTGCAAGATATCTGACAAAGATCTTATATCCTGTATATAAACCTTCTACAAATCAATAAATAACAGTAAGCAGGCAGTCCAACAACAAACTTTGCAAGAGCTCTAAACAAACAAGTAAAACTCCATTCTTAAAAAAGGTTATTTTAATGCTTAATATTTTTAAAAGGTAAAGATTAAAGGTAAATCTCAAGGGGTCTTCAAAATGCTTGCAGAAACATTCTGTTATCTCCACAAACATTTTGAACCCCCCTAAAATTACTGAAGCTATGGAGCAACTGGAATTCTCATATGCTGCTGATGAAGTGAAAATTGGCACAACCATTCTGGCAGAATAAATTTTCTGGTATAAAAATTATAAGAAAGATCTTCAAAATGGCACTGGCCACTCTCCTGCAGCTCTGCTGGCTGTAGTGGCAATTGTCAGGGGAGGCGTTCTGTATACTTGGTGAGGCCTCCTAAACTAAGGCCATATTTTGCTATTTCTGCCATTGCTTTGGCTTGGAAGCAGTCCCATTTCCTGAATTCTTGGGTTGAGGTGACCAAGGTACAACCTGCTCAGTGTCCCAAGTGCCTTTACCAATGGCATTTCACTCAAACATATGCCACCTTCCTTACTTGGACCTGTTTTGGCCACAAATTCAGCATCATAGAGAGAACAAAGCAGACTTTTGCTCATGAACCTAAATGCTGTGTTACATCTAATAATCCATTGCAAGAGCTTAATAGTCAGAGAAGTTACATGTATTGATGAAAGATTATGTCATTGCTTGGCAACCATAAAGATGCCTGTGGTGGTCAACCGGGATACAGACATAGGTCCATTTACCATGATGAAAAAGTTTTTTGTTATTTTTTAAAATCATTTTATTGGGAGCTCTTACAGATATAACACTCCAGAGTTCAAACACATCAAGCAGTATTGTACAATTGCTACAATAAGTTGTGATATATGTTCTTTCTTCCTGAACTACTTTATCAGCTCCCCTTTATCCACCCCATTCCCCCTGCCCAGGACAACCCCCAATAACAGTTTGCCAACATTCTTAAGTGCTTTTGGGATCCCACCAATGTCATCCCTGTGAAACTTTCAATGGGGTTATTCACTATATTCCTGTTTCAGTTTGGGCATAAAGAATGTGGGAACTAAATAACTTCTCAGTGAGGCTATGAAATTCAGAGCATGCTTAGTCAAGAATTAAAATCTAACTGGACGTGACAATTCATTTTCTACATTAACTTGGCTAAGCTGCAGCTCGCAGTTGTTTAAGCAAACTCCAGCTGTTTCAGTCTAGTCTATTCACATATGACCAAATCAGCTGGCTTGGGGAAAAGCAAATCTCCCTTCTGTAAGTCTTTGACTCCGAACCAGAAGGTCAGTAGCTGTATGATTCTGTTGTCAAAAGAAAGGGGGGGCGAAGTCAGCAGTTCAAACCCCACCAGTTGCTCAGTGGGAGAAAACTGACCACCGAACTCCTTCCCTCAGCAAAAATCACCCATCACTTGATGAGTTCAAATTATATTGACTTGTTTGCACTGCCCAAGGAAGTTTATGTAATGTAACCGTGCTGCTAGTGTTGTCAGCTTCAACTCCTACAGAACTCAGGAATAACAGTGCAGTGTGGTTGACCGTATGCCATCTTCATGATTACTGGTGGTTTTGAGTCCATTGTTGGGACTACTATGTGCACCCATCTAAGAATTTTCCTCGATTTTCCCTGAGTCTAGTAAACAGCAAGTCTTGTTCTGGTAATTTTGGTCTTCCTTGATGGAAAAAGTGACTTCTTTCCCTTTTTCCTTAAAAAAGATGTAAAATTTCCCAAAGAATTTAGCTCTAGATTTCTATGGGTTCCGATTGTTGAACCAAATACAATGAAATCCTTGTAAGCTTAGGTTTCATCATTTATCATGATTTTTGTTTCTTGGTCCATATTGTGAGGTTTATTCTTCTCACGTTTTGGGGTGATCTAAAGGCTGTATTCTTTGACCTTCATTAGTAAATACTTCCAGGACCTTTATTTTTAGCAAGTAGGACTGCTTATGAGTCTGTCTCCAACCCTCATGCCGGATTCTTTTTCATATGATCCCGTTTCTCTGGTGTGACTGTTATTGCTGTTAGGTGCAATCGAGTCAGTTCTAAATCTCAGAGAGACTCAATGTACAACAGAAGGTAACACCGACCAGTCCTATGCCATCTTCATAAATATTTTTAATGTGTGAGACTACTACTGAAACCAATGTGTCAGTCCATCTTGTCGTAGGCCTGCCTCTTTTTCCCTGTCCCTCTACTTTACTGAGCATGGTGTCCTTCTCTGGGACTAATCTTTGCTGACCACGTGTAACTCTGACACATACCTTTTCCAATTCTGAACAACTCGGTATCCCCCGCACAATAGACTTATTTTGCATTATCCTGAAGTACTCTTTGTACTACACTGGTATGCTACAATAAAGCATCTCCAGCATGCTATGTTTAAAAGCGGTTAAAGTAAACAACAAAATTATAAATCTAGGTCTTATCATTGGTATCATTTTCAGTATAATTTGTAGTGTTACATACATATGTATATAGACAAAGTATTACAAACTATGATTTTATAATCATAATAAAGGTATTGAAAAATCGGAAATAACCGAATCACAATGAACTCCATTTTAAAAACAAACTATTTGGCAATATCTAATAAAAATAACCATACACAAGCCTTCTAATCCAGCATTTCCAATCCTAAGTATATGTCCAACCAAAATATTAAGAAACATTCACCAAAATAGAGAAAAAAGGAATAGAAACTATGAAGTGATGTTACAAAAGTATGAAAAAATAAAAATTACATATTTGAATTAAACCGCAGTCAATCATCAAAAGTTTACCAATAATCTCTTCCAGTGTGTTTTGTGAAAAATTTGCTTTTATATCTAAGGCTTAAACTTCACAATGTTAATATAATAAATATGATACAAAAGGAATCTAGGTTTTCTGCTAAAATACAAAAAGCATCAAGAACCATCATCTTGTGCTCTCACACTGGACTTTTGTGAGGGTGTACTCTTTGCCCACCCCCACCTCCCAGAGAAATTTTCCCCAAAGCTATTTATCAAATTTTTGTTTTAAAAAAACAACCTTATAAACCTTCAAAGTACTCTCCATTGCACTTTATTTGTCAAATCTGCGATTCCATTCCTGGAAAGATTTTTCAAACTCATCTCTTTGGATGGGTGACAGTATCTCCCTTGATTTTTTTCTTCACCTCTTCTACATATCAAATCGCTGTCCTTTCATGTCCCTCTTCATTCAGAAAAACAAAAGGAAGTAGCAAGGAGAGGGGTCAGGTAAGTAAAGTGTGAAGCGCAAGAAAGGCATTCTGTTTTTCGCCAAAAACTGGCACACTGAGATGTCTGCGTGAGCAGGTGCATTGTCGTGGTTACAAAACCAGTTCTCCATGTGCCACAAATCAGGCCTTTTAGGCAATCTTTTCAGAACCTCTAAAGAGAAAGCTTGATTACCATTATAACCTAGTGGAACAAACTACAAATGTACTGAGTTGATATTTTCATCCTTTCTGGAAGTTGACGGATGTCCACAATGAGGTGTCATCAATCAACATTTCACCTTTTTCAAACAAGAAAACCACTTGAGTTTTTCCCATAGCACTGTCCCTGTAAGCTGTGTTAAACATAACAACCGTTTCTGTGGTATATTTTTCCCACGCAGGAAACAAAATTTCACAGCTGCACACTGTTCTCTTAAATTAGCCAACACTAAAAACAAGGTTCAGAGCAAGATGGGCGATTGTTCACCTTCAAGCCTTTAAGACCCCAGACACTATCTCTTTCTATAGCCGGGCACCATCAGCTTTATTTGCCACATTTGCTTATGCACCCGTTTGTCCTCGGTGATCGTATCGTGGAGGTGTGCAGCCAATGATAAGATGTTTTGTTCTTTGATGCCTGGTAACTGATCCCTTCGGGACCAGGTGATCACACAGGCTGGTGTGTTCTTCCATGTGGGCTTTGTTGCTTCTGAGCTAGATGGTCGCTTGTTTATCTTCAAGCCCACATGGAAGAAGCACACCAGCCTGTGCAATCACGAGGTGCCAAAGGGATCAGGGATAAGGCATCATCAAAAAAAAAAAACTTACCATAGTGAATGAAGGGGAAAGTGCAAAGTGGAGACCCAAAGCCCATTTGTCGGTCACTGGAGACTCCCTACAGAGGGGTCTAGGGGAGGAGATGAGTCAGTCAGGGTACGACGTAGCACCGATGAAGAATACAGCTTTCCCCCAGATCCTGGATGCTTCCTCCCCCACAACTACCATGATCCGTATTCTACCTTCCAAGACTGGATAGAGCAGAGGTTGTACACTGGTGCATATAGGAGCTGGAGGCACAGGGAATCCAGGGTAGATACCTTCAGGACCAGGGGTGTGAGGGGCGATACTGGGAGAGTAGAGGGCGAGTGGGTTGGAAAGGGGGAACCGACTACAAGGATCTATATGTGACCTCCTCCCTGGGGGACGGACAACAGAGAAGGGGTGAAGGCACATGCCAGATAGGGCAAGATATGACAAAATAATAAATTATCAAGGGCTCATGAGGGGGGAAAAGAGGACCTGATGCAAAGGGCTAAAGTGGAGAGCAAATGCTTTGAAAATGATTAGGGCAAAGAATGTACAGATGTGCTTTATACAATTGATGTATGTATATGTATGGATTGTCATAAGAGTTGTATGAGCCCCTAATAAAATGTTTTTTTTTTAAAAGAAAAACGAGGTTCAGACAAAATGCTTATGAAATAACTCACTATGACCAGAGAGAACCTTTCTGGGTGACGCCACTGGGTGTACTAACTCAGAGCAAGTTGCTAAATGCTTGCTTAGCAGGAAAAATTCATACTATTAAAGCTCTGCTCCACCCAGCGCAATTCAGTTATTTTGTTTTGGGGGGTACCCAGCCCATTCTATAATCCATTGCTAGTTCACACAGAAGTAGCAGGCAAAAAGAAAGTAAAAAGAAGTAGCAGACAATATTCATGATTAAGGGGTTTTATTAAGAAAATTAATGGGTTTTAATGTAGGTGAGAAATATTCAGGATACAGGTGTTCAGTCAGGACATGTTACAAAGTTCTTTCAGAGCTGTTAATAAGTGCCAAAAGGGCATGCCACTCCACCGTAAGTCTCAACCTGTATGGGTCAGTGAACCCAGTGTCCTGAAGTGCCCAGGGGCACTCCACTCCACAAGTCTGCCTCCTGTCCAAAAGCATGCAGCTTTATTTCTCTGTGGGCTGGGAAATCCATCACTCTGTTTCATGAACTGGCTCCTGATTCTGCTGCTCCTGCTCCTTTGCCACTTCTCAGATGTCAATGCCATCGTCTGGATTAAGGAGGTTCATTGTGCAGGGATCTGCTGAATCCAGTGGGCATGCTCCACTCCTGGCTCTTGCTGACAGTGAGAATCTTCATTTCCTGCTTCTCAGAGGCTCATTTTATACCCAACAGGATGGCAATCACAGTGTATCCTGTTAGCAATTACTCACAGGTGAAGTCTCTTCCCTCACCTTCTTACCATGGCCCCTACAGAAAATAGGTCATTTGGTGGGAATTACAGAAACTTTGACTAGAAGACCCACATGAAATAATTCACTGTCCTGGCACCATGTCATAATGGCTCACATTATATACTAATATTATTTCTATTTCCCCCAAAAAATTATGAACGGGAAAAATTATTTTAAATAGTTGAGAAGTTCGTGAAGTAATGAAAAAAGCAGCTTTTGAAATCAAGTAACTTTACCTTCAAAATATGACTTTCAGCAATAAAGTTAGCTACTGAATCCTAACCATTTTGTTGATTATCAAAGAGAATAAGTCATCCTAAATCATGGAGACAAATCACCAGAAAATGACAAGCAAAATACTTTATAATAATAATTTTCTGTATGCCTGGCACTGTGCTAAGTAAGTGCTTTATGGTGACAACTCATTCAACTCTTATACTCATTTTCCAATGAGATAACTGAAGTCCAAGGTGATTATCTAGTTTGGCTATGGCCACACAGCTATTAAGTGTCGGATACAAGATTTGAACACAGACAATCTGGCTCCAGAGCCACTACACTTTATCATTATACTGTAAATGAACGATAACAGTGCCGAGTCCATTAAAATAAAAGAAAATGTAGTTTGTTCTTTGAAATATCATAAAGCAATTATCACACTATATAGCCACTGCAGAAATCTTTTTTGCAGAAATCTTAATACAAACAAGAAAAATCAGCAAAACAATCTAATGAAATACAGTTGATGTTAATAATCTAATGTTTTGTTAATATGAAAGCTCTAATCCAAAATTTAAGGAGCCCTTGTGGTGTAGTAGTAATTTATGGGCCCACTAAACCCAAGTTCAGCATTTCGAAGCCACCAGTGGCTCCATTGGACAATGTGGAGTTACAGTGTCAGAAAGCCACAGGGGCAGTTAGTTCTACCCTGCCCTATGAGGTCACAGCTCAAGGGCAGTGAGTTTGGGTTTAGTTTTGGAATCCAGTATTACCTACACTATAGTAGAAATATGCTTACATAAATAAAATTCATATGAGCACATGCAAAGTTATATACAAAGTCTTACTTGACATACACAATGTGACTTTATTTTGTACAGGTGAACTTAAAATAATCAGAATTCCCATTGTTTTTTCTTGATCTTAGAAGACTACATTTGTTTACAGCACGTTTTTCAAGGCGATCACTCACTTAACATTTAATTTGATAATCCTGTAAACTAAACACAAAAAATTCAACCCTCATTTACAAGGAACACGCCCAACTTGACATAGTTAATTCAAAAGAACAAAAACAACACTGTCACAGAATCATTTCTCACTAACTCATAGCGACATACCTACTTAATTGTAAGTTAGACTGCAATCTTAGCCCTCAGAAATGGTTTAGATCTCTTTCTACCACAGACATTTTATCAATATAAATAACAAAAAAGCCCATTTAAATTTGTCAACAAAATCAACTGTTAGTATAGCTTTTGTTTCCTCACTGCTTAATAACTAAATAAGCAAATTAACATGTGCACACAAGCATAATTACTTAAATGGATAAACCCATATAATTAAAAGTTTACCACCTAAAAATTAAAAAAACAAACCTGGATCTTTGCTTTGAATACTACTACAGTACCTACTTGGAGAAGCCCTGGGGGGCAATGTGGTTTAAATGCTGGGCTACCTAAACTATCAGTGCATCAATTTGAACCCACCAGTTGCTCCAAGGCAGAAAGAAGATGCTGTTTGCTTCCTTAAAGATTGAAGTCGTGGAATCCTCACAGGGCAAGCCTCCTCTGACCATCAAAGGATTGGGTTCTGGGTCAGCACGTGGTGACACGTGGTTAAACCCTCTGGGTTTGGTTTCTGGTTTGGTACACGCTTGGCTTTTTACTTTATCACTTCCTAGGACAGTAATGACATTTTAATTCCTAATGACTCTTCTATTTCCAATTAATAAAATTTGCAGCCTTTCATATTAAAATTATATTCAGTGGCATTAAGTCAATTATCTTCTGTAAGGTTGACTTGGAAAAATTTAGTGTCATCTTCCTCCAAATAATTGCTAAGGGTTAATTTCTCTTCCAACAAAAATCACTGTTTCATGATATCAGATCCCAACCTTTTTTTATCCATAAAAGCCCTACTTCTGCAACAGGTGACTCATTATAAGTAAGTCTCGTCTCACAGTTTAATGGAATCAACTTACCGTACAAATTCGTGTACAAGCCGAGTTTTTCAGCACCGGGGTTCGGCTTATACACGGGCCAGTGGTACCCCAGCGAGGTGTAACATCTCACTGGCCACCAACACCACCACCCCCCCTCAACCCCAGGTAATGGGAGGAGTGCCCATTATCTCACGGATGATTGCCGTTTCTCTGTTGTTCATTCTAAGCCCCTAAGCCCCGCTGACACTGCAGGGCTTTGAATGTTTGTTTACTCACATCTAACCAACCAAAGCCGTCCTAGGATGTGTATCTTTAAATAAGCCTTTAAAGACCATGTGCAAAGGATGTGATCTGGTCAAGTCCGACTAATAAAAGGTAGAAATATCATGAAGCCTGACATAGAGTTAATAGCAAAGTGGGTTCGAGATGCATGGGAAGACATTCCAGAAGACATGGTGTGACATACCTTCCAGAAATGTAGTATTAGTAATGCTGTGGATGGCAGTGAAGACTGTGCTTTGTATGAAAATGACAGCAGTGATGGTGATGACGGCGATCTCAGTGAGGACAGCGTCTATGATGACCTCACACCAGCTGAAGCTCTGCATTGGGATACGGATGACGATGAGGAATCCAGTTTTGAAGGATTTTAACTCTACATTTTAGCTTGGTTGCTGGTTGAGCTCAGGGGATAGCACTCTTAAGGTATCATTGTTGATACCTTATTGTTTTTGTTGAACCTATTTTCCACTTACTGTGCTGGTTTACTAATGTTAAATGACTTGTTGTCCTTTTATTTATGTTTTTTATTTAAAATAAATATTTAAATACATTACCCCACTGACGCCTCAATTTTTAGTAATTTTATTTTCATTTGTTTTGATTATTGAAACTCACCAACAGCTTCTACATTTTCCACCCTAGGATTATACTCGAGTCAATCAGTTTTTCTGTTTCCCGGGTAATAATCAAGTACCTCAGCTTATACTTGGGTTGGCTTATATTCGAGTATATAGGGTAGTTTATCATATAAACTCACTAAAACTGCTCTTACTCACTGACAAGCAAACCCACTGCTGTCAGGTGGATTCCACCTCACAGTTATCTGGTCGCAAATAGAGAAGAACAAAAATAGGAAATAGTACATCACGTTTGTTTCTTTCCCCTATCTAAAACAAAACAAAACAAAAGTATTATAGACAGTTCTATGTACTATTCACCTTTAACTCAGGTTGTTACCAGAGAATCTTATTTTAAAGCAGAATGGTTGTTAGATGCCCACCAGTTGGCTCCAACTTGTGGGCACCTAATAACCAAGACCATATTAAAGAAAGATATGACAAGATTCTCATATGTTGTCTTTTTAACCAAATCAGTAGGCATAAAGTCTTCAGGGAACTTAATTACTCTTTACTTAGGAAATACTATTACATATGATGCATTTTAAGCAAAAGTTTCATATTCTAAAGTGTTTTATAAAATAGTATAATGAAGTTCTCCATAATACAATTACAAAACATTAAATAAGAACTAGTCTACAATTCCATTATCTGAAGTTCTTGACTTGGATGAGTACTCTTGGTATGGTATGAATGTTGTAATACTTTCCAGCCTATAGCAGAGGCACAAGTTAATTCCCAATTAAACATATAAAAGAATAAGATCTTTCACCAGCAACTAAATTGCAAAATAATTACGTGTATAGAAACCATTAAAATAGTATCAATTAAAACACAATGAATTATTCTAAAACATAACAAAATTCCCAATGCTAAATCCTTCCAATTCTATAGCAATAACTGCTATCAGATATTGCTCTCGCCAAGTATGAAACTGGAAAGTATATATAGAATAATGATTTTCAGCAGTTGAACAGCAGCCAAGGCAAGACTGTGATCTCGGATAAAGAGAATGTATGAGGTGAATCCACTCCCTCCCCACAAAATCTTGTTTTTGGACCACAGACCATGAAGGGAGAATCCAAACAAGAGCGTGGCAGCCTCACTGACAGTTATATCGGAGTTAGGAATGTTGGGAAAACTGCAATTTATAAGGCAGAGTACCAGAGAGAACTGTAAAGGGATAGCTAAATAGAAATCTTTAATCAAATACTAAGCTGTGTTGTTTGTGTTAGTGGCCATCAGGTCAATTTCAACTCATGTCAACCCATGTATGTACAGAAGTGTTCCCTAAGATTCTCAAGGCAGACTGCCAGGCCTGCCCTCTTTCACGATGCCTTCATGCAGGCTTTCCGTGCTTAACCATTTACACCGCTGAGAGGTTACACTTGAGGCTGGTTAAAAATCCACCACGCAGATGTGAACTGAACAATTAAAGGTGCTCATACAAGGCTGGAAACTTTTTCTGTTCCAAACAACCAGTTATAAGACTTTAAATATTGCAGGATTCAATAGACACCTAGAAAAATCAAATTTTAAGAGTAATCTAGACCCACGAACACTAAAAAACAAAAATGGGGGGGGGGGTCATGAAAAGAACAAGCTGATCTGCAAATAAATTAACTGCCTGCCAAAACAAAATTCTATTAAGAAAGACAACAGGTTAAGCGTCCACAATAACCAAAATTATAAAGAAGACAAAAAAAATTCCTAGAAATGTGAAGGGGTAGAAAATTGTGGCATATATTCTGGGGGGCAAAAAAACAAATCAGACCCAGAAATGACAATAATGCAAGGAAGCAGACAAAAGCTTTTGAAGTTATTATGAAGCTTATACCAAAGGCAGAGGCCAGAATTTACAAACATCACTATAAACTATGGCTAGATGACCCATATTAAGTAATTCCCTGCCCAGACTAGTTTTTTAATCACAAATAACTTACATTGTGATAGCTTTGTCTTTCAGATAGATATTGTGCTTTTAACAATGGGCTTAAACATAGCAATTATTGTGAGGACAGGCAGGAACAGGCAGTGTTTCATTCTTTTATACACGGGGTCTCGGAGTTAAAACAACTGGACAGCAACTAACAACAATGTTCCCCTTACTGTTCTGAAATGAAATTCACATATGATATAGCCTACATAAAGAATCCCCTGGGTGGTGCAAATGGCTAAGTGCTCAACTACTAAACAAAAGGTTGGTAGTTCAAACCCATCAAAAGGCACCTTAAGAAAGACTTGGTCAAAAAAAAAAAAAGGAAAAAGAAAGAAAGACTTGGGTGATTGACTTCCAAGTCCATAGCCTTCAAAACCCCTCTGGAACACAGTTCTACACATGAGTCACCAGGAATTGACATCAATCTGATGGCAAGGAGTTTGTTCTTTAAAGCCTATGCCATGCAACAAAACACTGTCCTTCACCAAATGTAACACAAACAACAAAAAAATAAAGCTGCCGTATATACTCAAGTATAAGCCAACCTGAATATCAGCCAAGGCACCTAATTTCAATTTTGAAAATTCTAATGGTAATGCCTAAAATGAAACATCAACTTTATGTAAAGACTCTAAATACTAGATACTGCAGTTAAATTGGAGCTGCTGCAGTGAGTGTTAAAAATAACAGAAAACAGAGGATCCAGGTGGTCTACTGCAGAGAAAGATTAATCTAATTTAATTAAGTTCAAAAACAGAATGGCTAATGGTTTGAACCCTTGCAGCCGCTCCACAGAAGAAAGACCAGGCAATCTGTCCTGTAACGATCAATGAGGTCCGTCTACTGTCACACAGGGTAGCCCTGATTTGACATTGATATGGCGCACTCAACAGCAATGACGACATTGGGGAAAATTACAAAAAAAGTCAGGAAAAATTAAGCCTATATCATAAGAGAAGGACTCACTTTAACAAATTAGAAAAATAAACAGCAAAGTGGGTGAAGGGAGATGTTGGACAGTGTAAGATATGACAAAATAATAATTTATAAATTATCAAGGGTTCATGAGGGAGGGAGAAGCAGGGAGGGAAGGGGAAAAATGAGCTGATGCCAGGGGATTACTTGGAGAGCAATGTTTTGAGGATGAGGGTAACGAATGTACAAATGTGCTTTATATAATTGCTGTATGTACAAATTGTGATAAGTTGTATGAGCCCCCAATAAAATGATTTAAAAAAACAAATTAGAAAAATAAAAGCAAATTAAACCCAAAGCAAGCACAGGAAATAATAAAATGTATCAATTTGATGGCAATGAGTTTTGTTAAGAGCCTATGCCGTAACAAAAACATTTTCCTTTAAAAAAAAATTTTCCTTCACCAAATATAACACACCTGATCTATTCACAATGCCACAGACTTGTACAACTAAATTAATAAATACACTGTTCAAACCCCACATGGGAAACTAGGTGGCATATGTGTTAAGAGTAACCCAAACAAAAAGCAATGACCTAGGAAATTAAAATCCCATGAGACCCACAGTCCACAGAAAAGTTGGAATTCATTTGCTCAAATAAAAATAGTAATATTCTTTTAAAATAATGCAATATTCTTAAGGACCAAAAGTCTGATAATATAATATTCAAAATGTATAGGATAAATGCAAAATCACGAGATCTGTAAAAAAATATCAACGTTCATGGGAACAGAAAACTAATACGTGCTAATTCAGAGATTATACTTATGTAGGATTATAAATTTGTTATTTTAACAGTGGTAAGTAAGCAATAATAAACTATTTGAAATATGACCTTCCCCCCAAAAAAACAAGATATAAGCTCAAAAACAGAATGAAGATAATAGGAAACACTCTGTACACTTGAAAGATAGATCAAGTCTCCCTTCAGGGAGACTCCGGATAGGGTGACTAAATAACAATCTGTGGAGTATCAAGGGCTCATGATGGAGGGGGGAGCGGGGAGGGAGGGGGAAAAAAAGAGGACCTGATGCAGAAGGCTTAAGTGGAGAGCAAATGCTTTCAGAGTCATTAGGGCAAAGAATGTACGGATGTGCTTTATACAATTGATGTATGTATATGCATGGATTGTGATAAGAGTTGTATGAGCCCCTAATAAAATGTAAAAGAAGAAAAGAGAAAAAAATGATTAGGGCAAAGACTGTACAGATGTGCTTTATACAATTGATGTATGTATATGTATGAACTGTGAAAAGAATTGTATCAGCCCCAATAAATTGTTAAAATAAAAAAAAATTTTTTTTAAAAAGAGTTGTATGAGCCCCTAATAAAATGTTTTAAAAAAAGAGATAGATCAAGAAACTATATCCAATCTGAACAGCAGGTGTCAAAGCTTTTTTTTTAATTAACAACTCCTCAGGCACCTGTGGAGAAGTGACCCTTTGGTTGCTGCTATCTAGTGCAGTGTGGAGGAATTGCAGAAGGAGCGCTTCTTTAGGCGGCAGGCGCAGCTCGCTCACTGGTGCCATTCTGCACTTAGGTACTACGGAACCATGAGCTATTGGCACTTAAGAAAGCATGGCATCTGAAACTTATAGGTGTTAGCACCCTTTCACTAGTATTCATTTTAAAAGGTGGGGGGGGGGTCTCTAATTTCACCAATACAGGAAGAAGGTTACGAAATCTCCAAGATGGTTGGCTACTGACATTAATAGAACTGGACTGTAACAAGCTGTGTAAGGTGCTCTACTGCAAAAAGAAGGCTGGAAGACAGTTTCCAGTGCACAACACTTACAATCTTGTTTATTGGGTGCATCTAAAAAACAAAACAAAAACTTTTTTACTATGAATTGGGTAATGACTTAGAAAGATCATTAGTTTTATATTCAACAATTTCTATATATTTTGTTTCATCTCATTCATTGCGATTCACTCAATGTAGCATCCCTTATCCCACTTCCTGTTTCCTGTTTGGATGCCTCTTTCTTTCCTCACCCTTCCAGTCTTTGTTCTTGTTTGATTATTCACCAGTGCTATGATCTGTCTGTCATTTGGCTGAAAATGAGCCACAAGGGTAAGTTCCATTTCAGAGAAATGGGTGAGGTTGTGGAGAAATTAGAATCCTGATCCACTGCTGGGGAGAACAGAATATAAGCAGCCACTCAGCCACTGTGGAGAACAATTTGGCAGTTCCTCAAAAAAACTGAAGTACTACTTTATAACTCAACAACCACAATCCTAATTACACACAATACTAATCATAGTAAAGGTTGGAACACAAAGAGAAACCTATGCACCAAAGTTCACTGTCACACTTTGGGGAATATATATATAAAAAATTCCCCTTAAGAGAAGAATGGATTAAAAAATAGTGTACAAACAATGGAATACTACTCAGTCATAAAGAAAAATGAAATCCTGGACCTAAACCACAATACAGATAAACATTTAAAACATCATGTTTTTAAGTCCGTTGGAAAAAATAAATAAGTTCGTTGTAAAAAGATAAACAATTAAAAAAGATAAACAATTTATAGTCTCCCTTAATAAGCAATTATCACATATATTCATGTATAAGCCGACCCAAATACCAGCCGAGGTACCTAATTTTACCACAAAAACGGCATTAAAAATGTGCTGAAAAACTCAGCTTCTACACGAGTATAAACGGTATGTAGAAATCAAAGATTATTAGTGAGTCATCAGAGGTGAGAAGACGTCATGGTGGTGTGGTGGTTATGAGCTTGGCTGCACCCTCAGGCCAGCAGTTTGAACCCGCCAGTCACTGTGCAAGACTAGGCTTCTAAGCTCACCAGGGCAGTTCCACAGAGCCGACTGTATGACAGGGAGTTTGAGAGATGAGAGGGAGAAGGAGAGGGAAGGAAGGATGTTTACTTACGGGGCAGTGAATTTATGCTGACAGTCTTAGAAAAAGAATTATGAAGAGGCTTCAAATGGTGGAAAATTTAAATGAATAGAATTTTTCCATGAAGTTCTTTTTTAAAGATCATTTAGTTGGGGGTTCTTACAGCTCTTAACAACATTCCATACATCAATTGTATCGAGCATATTTGTATACATGTTGCCATCATAATTTTCTAAACATTGGCATCAGCTCCTCTTTTTCCCTCCCTCCCTCCTCTCCTGACCCCTTGATTCCATGAACTCTTTGCAGACTCCTGGCATTACTATTATTTTTTCTTTATTTAAGAGATGCCTCACTGGCACTTCCTAAGTCCTATCTATAGAGGCAGAAAATAATTAAGAAAGCATATATCAACTTAAGAGTCAGAGAATCTATCATCTTTGGTTATATAATATTTAAATTACTGTTTTAATTTGCATATTAAAATGTAATTGTCACACTAGCCACATGTCAAATACTCAATAGCCAAAAGTGGCTAAAGGACATTCTACTGGACAGTTCTGCTATAGCACATTTTCACCATCACAGAAAACTCTATTGCATAATACTCATCTAGAGTTCCAAGTCTCAGCAACCACATTATCTACTTTGATCCACAGGCAAGACTAAGTATAATAGAAGTAATCTCTAGACACCTGAAAAATGAAAACATTTTCTTGCCAAGTTTGAGGGAAGAATCAATGTAATCATATTGATGCTGTGTATATTCAACAAAAATAAATTACTTCAAAATACAAGGAATACAGAATAATTAAAATATACGGAATTTCCTCCACAAACCTCTGGAAGATTTTGTGTGTGGATGAGTATATGCATGTACCAAAATGATAAAATAGTACAATTTTACTCCAATTTAAAAACCTGAAAAATTAGTTTTACCACACCCTTTCCTAAAATTCTTTTCACTTTAGTTTCTGTTTGCAGACATGTCCTTTTGATGTCACATGGCTTAGTAAACTAATACAATCATGAAAAAAAATACTAAGGATCATTTTTGTCCTTCCAGTTTTATATTCATTTTTCTAAATGAGTTTGTCTTATTCTTATATTAAGAAAAATTTTAAAACAAAATAAAACCTATCAAAATGAGACAACCAATCCGTTATTTTATAAAATTTCGTAGTTGGAAGGGATGGTTGTGGTTACAAAGCTCATGTGCAGAGCCAGTTCACACTGCTACTCTCCATCAGTACTACAATCCATTTTACTGCTGACTAGTCAAAAGTCTTAGATGTAAACCTAAAGCATGTGCTCAAGACCCAAAAAGATCCACTGACATCTAGACAATTTTGACTCTGAGCAATCCTATATCAATAGGACCTACCGATGCAATAAATATTTCCAGAAGCAGGTAGCTCCAGCTTTCTTCCAGAGTGGCTGGTGGGCTTGACTTGCCAGCCTGCCGGCTAGCGGCTCAACATTTGACAATGCCACCAGGGATCCCACACAGAATAAAATGGTGGGTTTTTTTAAGTCTTAGAAATATAAGCCAAATTCTATCTTTAGTTGTTTATTGATTTCTAGCTCTATAAAAAATCGATTTTATCTTATTCAAGCTAACCATCTTCGTTCTTTTAGCAACCTTATAAGAATATTTTAAGTCAATTTGACATTCTGGGTCACGCTCTGAGTCTCAAACAACTATTGTTCCCACACTCCTGAATTTTGAAAAACTAGTAACATTTCAAAAACCAAATTGGGAATTGAAGTAGGGCTGCTGTTTTAATTTTTCCAAATAAGGTATCTGGGGGAGACAAATCATTAGTATTTCACGGAACAAAAGATATTTAAATAAAAATAAATAAAAAGATATTTTAATATACCAGTATTGGGGAATCTCTGAAAGTTTTGGGCCCAGTAGTTCAAAGTACAAATATGATCTTACTATTAGCAGAATGAAGTGTGACAATTACATCTTACTTCCCGGGTACTACTTTAGAGAGGGCTTCAAAACATTTATGAAATTCTTCATAAACTTTTTGAAGCTCTCTCATATATCCCTGTGAACATACCATAGTAATATTTTATCTTATTATTTTTAGTTTTCTCATTATTAAACTATGCCAATTGAGAAGAGATAGTTAAAGGAGGGTTTACCAATCCTACTTAATATGAATAGAACTGTGTAAAAGAATTCTAAAAGCGATCATCCATGATACTAGGAACAGAGAAAAGTTGAAACAAAAACCCAAGGTATGATTGAGAGTTCAGTATATAACAGAATCACACAAATAACGAGAAACACCCAGTTTGCAGGGAACAATGAAATGGCCATGGAGCACAGAAAAAGAAATGTAACCATCTATACAAAAACTCAATTGTAAGTCATTTTAAAGCAAGCACTACTTTCAAGCACAGCACAAAAGAACAAATCCAACATTTCTGTATGATAATGGCTACTTTATAACTTTAAGCTCTCCACAACTCCTCTAGAACAGAGGGCAAAGAAAGCCACCTTTATAGCCCACCCAGCAGTACTATATGGAGATCAAACTACAATTCACATTCAGTGCAAAACTATCCAAGATCAGAAGTTCTGGTGGGAACTGTTCAAATGAGGGGGAAAAACATGAATGTCCTCAGGGAGACTGAGTATATGTACTATTAACAAGGATTCACCCTCAGAAAAGGATTCCAGCATGAGAGAATACTGAGAGCAGACAGAGAGATAGAGATAGAGAGAGAGAGAGAGAGAGAGAGAGAGAGAGAGAGAGAGAGAGAGAGAGAGAGAGAGAGAGAAGCAGAGCAGCAGCTGCTACTAAAAGGTTTAGAAAATTATGCAAGGATTACAGGTTATCAGTCTTAGCAAAGCTTTCCGGAAGAGAGGGTGGATCTCAGAAGGAGGTGAAGGGAAAGAAGAAAAAGAAGAAAGTAACAGAAGATAAGGACCCTACTAAAATAAGATATATAAGACACAAAAGAAGCCATTTATTTAAAGTAAAAGCCTGCATTTCATTTTAACATAAAAAATAGGACTCTTGAACTAAGAGACTAAGGGTGCTATTCAAAATCCATTACAAAAATGAAACTGCCTATATATCACTCACACTACCATTGAGTTGATTCCAAATCTTAGGGATTCTATGGGACCGAAGAACTACCCCTTTTGTAGTTTTTATGGCTTTAAATCTTTATGGGAGCAGACAGCCTCATCCCTCTCCTTAGAGCAAATGGTGGGTTCAAACCAGGAATCTTGCAGTTAGTAGATTCAATGTGTATGCATTCTACCTCTCACTCAACTCACTGCTATCAAGTCCATGCTGACTCAAAAGGACACTCCTTGGGGGTTCCTGAGACAGTAACTGTTTACAGGAGTAGAAAGTTCAGTTTTCGTCTCTTGGATCTGCTGGTGGTGTCGAACTGCCGACCATGCACATTGCAATCCAGCACTTAATCAGTACACCACGGGGGATGGGGGGTTGTCCCTTATTGCTAATTCAGTAAAATACAACACAATACAATTAATCAAAGTACCTACCACTCATAATATGTTACTTATAAGAAATAAAACATGAAAAACTTTATGAGAGTGGGATAGTTTATTGTGCCAGCCTGGCCGATAAAAACAAGTGGGATTAATTGAAGGGCGGAGAGATAAATGGCTCGGTGAGCCTCGCCTTTCTTGTCTTGCTCTTTGGCTCTTTGATCACTGGACCAGTGTGCAGCTGCCTTGCTTGTTCTGTGCCTCAATTTACAAGCTACACTACCTGTGGACTGTGTCGTTGTAATTTGAGGTTCCTTCAAGACCTGCTTCGCCACACAATTGGAATTTACATCTCTTGAGCTGGGGACTGACTGTTGGTGACCTGTTGGTGACCTGCCTTGCTGTTTGCTGCCTGTGCCCGTATAGCTGGAATTTTCTCTACAGAGGACTACCTGGCGGCCCTCAAGACTTGAAGGACTGCAGATGTATCACCACTGTCTCATGGGAGTGAGTTGAACTGGGTCATTTGTACTGCTTTATAATTTAACTGTTCATTTCTTGTGTTATATATCTATCTATCTATCTGTATGTGTGTATATATATATATACATATATAAAATTATTAGCAATCTGGTTGTCTCTCTAGAGAACCCTGTCTAACACAGGGAGATAAAAACACCCAATATCTGACCCTAAGAGGATACAGGTAGTACAACACTAAACAAATTAAAAACACACCCATACTTAATTATCAACTACCCCATTTTCTGACATTCTACATTTATAACAATAAAAGGTCTACTATTATATATGCATTAATGACATCTGTTAGGCAGCAACAACTGATCTGAGGTGATAATAATGCAGACAGTAACAGGGTTATGAGTCTGCTTGACTGGGTTAGGATTCCCAATGATTTGGCATTATGTAATGATGTTATTTGATATTTGTGTAGTGATATAGTCATCTTCCATTTTGTGATCTGATATAATCATCCTCAGTTTTCACTTAATGTGAATTTCTTAATTAACAACCTCATCTTTGGTGTTTAATTATCAGTAAGTGGGGAACAGGTGCAAATAAGTAACAAATGCAGAAATGAAAGAAAATCTCAAATAAAAAATGCAGGCTAGAATGGACAAACAATAAGATATAAATGGGAAGCCTATTAGACCCAGAAAATAAACATAAAAACAAAAAGGTCTGAGAAATTAAGAGTACAGTCAGTATAAAATGCCCTAGAGAGAACAGATATGTACTTATGTGACATAAGAAGCAGGAATATGCCTCAAATTAAGTAAGTGAAAAGAATTCAGAAAAAGTAATACCTACAGAACACAGGTGAAGATCCAATAAGAAAAGATTGCTAAAGAACAAAAAGTAATCAAAATTCTACATCAAGAACATTTCTTGAATTAAAAAAAAACACTTGTTTACATGCTGAAACCATATACCTAGGGAAAATTTATTCACAATAGTCAGTACAGAAAAAACCCTGGCATCACCAAGAACACCACAAAGACAAGAAAATTGGGATGGCATGAGAAACACACAAGCAAGAAAGCAGGCAGGGAAATTATTTTCAAGAAATTTAAGAGGTGTGAGCCAAGGATTTTACATTCAGCCACGCTGTGCTTCAAATATCAAGAGTGTTTAAATAGCAGGTTGAGTGTAAGAAAGGTACAGAGGACAGGGCTGGCATCAGTCTCCTTTGACTTCACAAGGGGGGAGGCCAATTCCTGTAATGTAGAGGTCAGACATACCACTACACTCCAACTTTCCTCAAAATTCTGACTCTAACTGGCATCCATTCCCACAACACTTTGTACTTCTCTGCTACGTGCTACAAGTCACTGCAATGGTCACACGGAACTCACATTTTATACTCATGATGAGTATATTAGAGAAGTGAAAATGCTGCAACTTAGGACCTGAAATACTCAGAATACAATTCTTAGGTCAGGTCAGCTCTTCTCAGTCATGCCCACAGGTACACCCTGTTTCATAGGATCAGTAAGAATCAGAATTGACTCGATGGCAGTGAGTTTGGTTTTGGTTTGGATCCTCATCTGGCTCAGTTATCTCCCATTCTTTGAACTCGAGGCACGATGTCCTGCCACATTGCCTGTCAATCCTAGGGGTCATCCTGCAGCCACAAATCTGACCTGCTGACGTTGGATTCATCCCCATCTTCTGGAAACTAGCCTGTGACCCTTAGCTACCACAGCTCTTTGAGCAGGAGAAGCCTCCAGCCTAACATCTAACCATCTGACTAGGAACCTGCCTAGAGCAGAACGTGCCTGCTTCTAACACCATGTGTGCCATTTTCATTATATAAATGAACACAAACAGAAAAGCATCACTGGTTTTGCTTTTCTAGAGAACCCAATCTAAGACAATCTGCTTGCTTAGCTCTAGCTTCTGTGGACGAAGTCAACAGGTGTTAATGGAACATGTCCAAACTTAGTCCACATGTTCATTGCTGCACCTCCCCTACTTCCCAACAAGTAGACTTAAGTGGTCACCAGTGAGCATACCACGCTGTCTGCTTTCCTGCTCCCTTTAACGTTTAGCCCCAGAAAGGAGTTTTCAATTATGGTAATGAACTTTTCCTGCCTAGATGTAGCCAATGACAAACTACTTGCTTGAAATTTGAAAAGCCAAAGTCACTTTTTTCCTGCAGCTATTTACTTCAGAGCTAATGCTCTGGTTCTCTAAGGAGTTCTGGATGGGTCTGAGTATCATTTCAAAGGCAAATATCCTGAAGGTATTGTGTGGAGTTCAGGTTTCCACCAAGTTCCCATACTCTATAACACAGGCTTAAAATAAAGCCCGTTCCTTTCTGATAATTCCTAACTTCAATACTTAGCATATACAGTCAACCATAAACTGAAGGCAGGTTTACAAACTCTGTAATCACAATACCTAATACTCTTCCACTACATATCTAGGTATGCGAAACATTCACTATCCATAATACATTCAGATTAAGACATAATCCATAACTAATAAGAAGTCTAATAATACCAACTTCAAGAATGGCCTGAGGACACCATCTGACCTCTCACATCATAATGGGGACGCAGACTCAAATTCAGAAGCAGCCCAAGGACAATCCCTATGCCACTGAGTTTAGGCAGGCCTCTACCCTCCAGCTTTTTAGCTCCCTTTCCCCTGCCTTCCTGATTGTGTGCTGCCACTCAACATGGTGGGGGTTGGGATGGGGCAGATCCCTACTATTTCCGAGGCAACTGTGGAGGCAGGGGCAGGGGTGAATGCTGGAGCTACTGTATAATTCTTCCCCAAATCTCCTAAAATTGCTTTTCCTGCCAGATGCTGTTGTCCCAGAACCAGGGAAGCAACTACAAGTGTAGCTAACACTTACGATTACATTGTGATCACTAAGCAAGAGATTACAGCTATACCCCTTAAACATACATACCAAAGATTTCCAAAGGGCTCATAAAATGGATTAAGCCTTTCCCCATCAGGCAAAATTGGAGTTGCTTCTTGATTTATGTACAGGTTCCATTATGAAGTGCTCTGAAATTCTCGTTCTTAGCAATTTTATGTATTGCACACTGAATTTCAAGTTTCATGTTTGCTTCAGAAAAGAGGTGAACATAGAAAACTGTACTGAACTCAAACCAAGTGAGGAGGACTAATAAGTTCCCATAGGCTCCTAGCTCTAAAATCTATCAGCTACTTCAGTCTACCATGTTTGTTATGAGCAACACCCATCTCCATCGAGTGCAACAACTTTCAGATAAGCTTCTCCAACCACTTCACACAGAATCACAAGCTGTAGTCTTCCAGTGCTCTTTCACAAGCAAATTGCAGCACTTTATCAAGGTAAAATGTCTATTTATTATCCATTGAAAACGTGTACTAGTTTTAAAAATAAATCTGTCAGTAATTAACATTCTTTACAATAAGCCAAGCCTAACAATTCTGAGGACCATGAAGGGTCAGGCAGTGTTCCTATCCAGAAGATCACTATCAGTCAGAATCTAACAATTAAGTTTTGAATGCTGTTCTCAATATATTTTCCCCACAGGCCCTACAGTTTTTCATGAGTAATGTTGCCTAACACTTTTTGAAACTGATGTCTTGATGGATAAAAATGGGCTTTAAAGCAATAAAATAAATCAATAGAAATAAACTTTCAATATGTAATCATAAGTGTAAGCTACATTAACTCTAATTTACGCAAAGGAGCGTTGCAAGGCTTCTATTGGCTGACCTGCAAAAAAGCCTAGCACCAAATCTGGCTCAAAACAGATGTCAGTTTATGGTCTTTTACCTCATTTCTTCCTTTCTCGAAGATTCTTATTCAGCAGCAAGCCCTGATAACCAAAGGAGATCTTTCCATCTCTAATGAATCTCTCTATAAAAAGACTAGCATATGAAATATAAGCCATTATAATAAAGGCAAACAAAATTAATATTGGAAGCTAACCGCATGTGGAAGCAGATGAACAACTCTAAACGCTTCCCCCAACTACACCCCCGAGGTCTTTTTTTTGAAAGCAAACTTTCACTTCTCCTTTTACGTATGTGCAGGTAAAACAGCTCTGCAAATGTCACGTGGGAATGTTTAAATAATCTCTGAAGCAAAATCAAATGGCATATTCAAGATTAAAAGCATCACTGGCTTCAAACAAGATTACATGTTTCCCAGCAGGCTTTAATATAGACATTTTAAATGATCTTAACTGAAGTTTTATTCATGTTGTACTAACCAAAGAAAATATCAATGAAAGCACACTTATCAGGTAAGAAAAATATCTCTACATTGCAATTTTCTTTGTTGAAACAGCTAAAGAGATTGTTTTTATTAGCTTAACAGTTTAAGAAATGATTTAAGTCATAGCTTACTTGGGGCAATGATGGGGGGAATCCAACAAATTAAAGCCATTTTTCAAAAGTTACCACTTAAACACAAGCTCACATAATACACAGTATAAAGCAACTTAGTTATAAATGCACAGCTGGCACTCAAGGAAACCCCCTCAGATTAAAAATATAACCATAGCACAAAATTCCCTCCACACCCCAAAATTTATACTAAGAATCAGCACTCTCTTAAACTCTCTTCAATTTTTCTTTTTACCATCAGCATTGGCAACTGACACTTTTAAGGTCCATATTTCAGTTTTTCTCTCAGCAGAATTATTGCCTCTATAACCAAACTGTATTTAGAGTCAAGTGCTCTTCCCCTATCAGTGAACCTTCTCAACCTTCAAGAATTTATATTGTATTTTCCCCCTGAAACACACTCATGAAACAACCTGAAACTACAGTTCATGTTTCCATTTTCTATTCTTGCTTCACATTGGTGTACCAGTGGTCTCCAAGCCAGACTTTGTGTCAGGAATCAGTTAGGGAGTTTTACTGACCCATACAGTCTTGACAGTGATTGAGCAGACATCTCACAACAGCTATATGCCATTTTTCCCTCCGAGTCTACAACAACCAAAAAAGGAAAACAAAAACTTTCCTCTGATTACGCTTTTGTGATTTAAAAAAGCCATGTAAACAAACTTATACTATAATTCACTGATAATGACTCTTCAAGGTCTTACTGGACCTGAGGTATAGGTCTGCCCAATATCCTACAATTACCTCAGATAATAATGGAGTCTACAGTGCTTAAGGCCCAGTTCACCTCTCTTCTCCAAATATCTAATACAAGCACACAGTCCACAGATTCCTCTCTTGCTATGTAATCAGTTTTAATATTCATTTCATATGATATTTATTAAACATCATTCTAACAAATATAAATAAGTCAGAAAGTTCCTATTCTCATCAAAACAAAATAAACATGAAAACATACATCTCACTGTCCTATTTCAACCCTATAGGGTAGAGCAGACCTGTCCCATAAGTGTCTAAGGCAATGCTGTAAGTCTTTTCAGAAGCAGACTGCTAATCAAACTGTCTCATCTTTCTCCCTTGGAGCAGCTGCTGGGTTCAAACTGCTGATCTTTTGATCAGCAACCAAACTTCTTACTTAACCACTGTCCCATCAGGGCACCTCATGAAAATTGCCTTTAATTTCAGGAAGACATGTAAGCAAACAAGTATTATTTGTCAAGATAGTGATTAGTAATATGAAGAAAATAAAACAGGGAAAAAAAGATTGAAGAGGAACTCCATTTTATAAAAGGTCCATAACTAACACTTAGAGGACATTTGAGCAGAGATCGAAAAGCAAATGAGGGGGATGCAGGTATCTAGAGACACAATTTCAAACAAACAGCCCTTTACATCATGCTGTTGTTGGGTACAGTTGAATTCTCAAAGTGACTCAAATTCTAACACTGTCTGCACAGCCAGCCACACAATCTTTGCCATTTTTGAACCTGTTATTGAAGATACCAGTCTTCTTCTGACTATTGTACCAATCATGGTGTCTTTTTCCGGGGATTGGTTTCTCTTTAGTAAGATGGCCAAAGTCTACGAGACAACGCCTCGCTATTGCTGCTCCTAAGAGCATTTTGACTGCACTTCTTCCAAGACAATCAGTTCTTTCTGTTGATAGTCTGTGGTGTATTCAATATTCTTTGCCAGCACCTAATTCAAAAGCATGAATTCTTCAGTTTTCCTGAACCAGCTTTTGCATGCCTATGAGACGACTGAAAACACCATGGCCTGGGTTGGGCACTTAGTTGTCTTCAAAGTGACATCTTTCATTTTTAAACACTTGAAAAAGAGCTCTTGCAGCACACTGCCCAATGTAACCTGTCTGAATTCTTGACTGCTTCACCAAGGGCACTGACTGTGGGTTCAAATAAAACACATCTGGTAACTTCGATTCTTGTCTCCATTTATAATTTTGCTTATTGGCCCAAATGCATATGATCATGTGATTCTTTACATTATCTAACTTTGTATGTACAAAAATGCCTTTATGAACAAGAATGATATATGTGAATGTATGCTATCAGAAACAAAAATACCACAGGAAATAAGAATCCAGACCGAAGAAAGATAGCCTTCATTTCAGGCAAGTGAATGAGCACCTCACCAGTCCTGGAAACACGTAGAGTGCCATGCCTGTCTCCTTTTAACCCATAGTTCAAAGTTGAGATGACCACTCTTAATATCATCATATAACTAGTTTGTGTAAGCCCAGTAATCATCTCAGAGGGATGCACAGCTTTAGAACATAAAATCAAACATTAAATTAAATACCCAAAGCTCTTGTCTACAGGGTGCTTTAAAAAGTTTGTGGGAAAATTTGGTTATCTTTTCATTCCATTTTGAAACACCCTTGTATTTTCTAAAAATATAGCTTTGTCTACTACTATTGAAAACTGTTTCTACTAACTTCTTAAAATCTGAATATACTGTGCCCCAAATAACTGGCACAAGTTATACTCACTTGACACAAAAGAATCCTTGTTTCTTTGGACAAATCTTTCAGATCTCTAACACAAAATATTTTTAAAATATGCTTTGTGAATTCAAAATAAAAACATATTTGCTTGTTTATACCAAATCTCATTCTAAAAAGATTTAATAAGAATTTTACAATAAACAGTAAATTTACTAGTTTGATCAAAGGGGCTTTTACTTACTAGAATTTTATAGACTATTTAAAGTTATTTTATGGTTTTTAAAAAAAGGTATTATGTCTGCATTATAGCAAAATTACATTTCATTTTCCAGCACATAATCATCCCCTAGTATCTTCAGAGGAAATTGGTTACAGTGCCCCCCTAAGATACTAAAATACACAGATGTTCTTCAATGCCCTTATATAAAAATGATGCAGGGTTTGCATACCCTCCTATATACTTCAAATCATCTTTAGATCACTTCTAGTACCAAATACAAACTGTATAAATAGCATTTTATGCTCCCTTAGTCTTTGAAAGGACGCCTTAGCCACACTGCTCCCCCTCCGATGCCAATAATTTTTATTGGGAGTGGTTAAATCCGAGAATGTGTTCCTCACAGATACAGAAGGCCAATTGTACTTTTAAGTTGAAATGTATTTTGGTTGGGATATTTTATTACCAAGCATTTACAAAAAAAGTGATTTCAAAACTTTAAAACCTGTCCCCATTTTTGTTAGTTATTTTTTCAAGCAGTACAGGCAGTCTATTAAACCTATTTTCCAGTTACTGTCAAAATGAGGAATTTTGTGACTGAAATTTAGTTTAAATCAACTGACATTCCATGTGCACATGGAAACCAACTTGTTTATAATTCCCTAGTTTACTTTCATCTACAATTAAATCACCCCTACCACGTACAGTAGAAACACGATCTCTCCAATGGAAGTAAATCTAATGAAAGTATTTAACTATAATGTGTTTCACCTAATTATTATAACTCTTTTACCAAAAACTCCCTTCTCTCTCTGACCCTCTCAGAAGGAGACAGTAGATAGGGTGTAACTACCACTTGGGGGGAAAGGGGTTAGGTTTGATAATTTGGTTCCTTGAACAAGTTATTTATCTTAATCTAAGGCCATCTCTTTCCTATCAATCTCCCCTGCCTTGACAAGTGAGAGAATGAAGGACTCTAAAAACACACTTAGAAAAGTAGCACCTGAAAAAGGAGGCTAACATGCAGTATTAGACTACATCAAGTGAGGCAGACCCAATGCAGGAACTGATATTTTTGCAAACTAGTGAGTAATCCAAATTTCCATTGGAAAATAAAGACAAAAAACCTAATTCATTATTTTGAAATTGTGGTCTCACATTTTAAAAAATATAAACTACTTTCATCTCCTACTCAAATTTTCCAGGAACAAGAATAGTACGCTTTACAAAATAGCAGCTCAAAACCAGAATGCTGCAGGTGTTACTAACCTATCCACACTTGATCACAAGGCATTATGGTAGGACCAATTTTTCTGTTTATTGGGGAGAAGAGTTTAAAAACAAAAGAAGCTACTAAAAAAAACTGAGAAAGCAGAAGCCTTAAAAGCACATTAACTATCCTTTTGACTAATAATATTTTCTTCATTTCTAATATAAAAGAACATTAAAGTTCTTATGACCCTCCCTCCTTCATTAAGTGATTTTCACATTCCTTAGAACTTCTTTTGCATATAACTTATCACAATAAAATTTTTAATTTTAACGACTTGAAGACTTGATATTCTTCAAAACCAAAAACATTGTTTAGGATGCTTCATCAAAAATTGTTATCCTACAAATTAAACAAACTGCGGTACATCCATACCAGAGACTATTACTCAATAATTAAAAAGTACAAACTTTTGGGTTTGGGGAGGGTGGGGAGGGGAAAAAAGTACAAACTTTCATGTACTACACAACAACCTAGATGAACAAGGGAATTAAGCTGAATTTAAAAAGCTAAATCCAAAATGGTACATACTGTGTACTTCCTTTTGAGACATTCTTAAAATGAATAGAAAGAGATTAGTGGTTGCCAAAAGTTGAGAGGCAAGGGGAAAGGGAGTGGGCTGGAGGTGGCCTTTGATCTATACAGGCCAGAGCTATCTTTCTGGGTGTCTTGAGTATGGTGGTCAATACAGACTCAATCCATAACATGGCCTAGAAAACACACACATAATGAATGCACGTAAAACTGGGGATTACAATCAATGACATGAAACAAACTGGCTAAACTGTTGAATGGAAAATTGCTCTGTAAACCTTCAGTTAATTCACAATAAAGAGAGGGAAAGTACTACCCTAACATATGGGAAAACCTGAACAGAGTTAAACAGGAGACTTATCTTTATTCTTAGATGTTTGCTGAAATGCTTTGTGTTGGAATATTATGACTGCAACTACCAAATTTAGGTAAAAGATTTTAGTAATTCCTTATACTTTTCTTTTTTCAACTTAATTTTTTTTTCCAAATAGAGAGTTCAGGGGATTAAAGACCAAAGGTTATCCTAGACAATACAACAGTACTACACATCAATTAGTCTTTTCAAATAAATTAATGACCTTGTTAAACTATACTGTAGTTTGATCTGCATACGCTATTGGTCATTTAAAAAATTAAAAGATTTCAAAGTAGCCAAGGGTTACATAGTAGCCGGCACATGCCCCACCCCCTTTAGTATCACAATTAGTTTACTATAGATTACTCTTTGATTTGTGGGGAAACACAAACAAATAAAATTAATTCTGATGAGAAAGCCAGCACATTCTAAGTTTTAAAAAGTCTTAAATTAGGCAACTAGTTTCAACTACAGTTTAATTCTTCATTTCACGCAAGGGGCAACCTACACACTGAGTGGCAAACAAAAACGTGTTACACTACATTAATTACAGCAACAAGGTTACAGGCCACACTTTACACTGTAAACAGTCCTCCCAACCTGCTGGCCAGTGCGGTTTATTAAAATGCAGGGGAGTAAAAGTTCTGAGAGTCCCCATTCTCTGAAGCAAACTCACTCTGATGCATCGGACGAACCACTTTTGTCTAAAAGTCTGTCTCTACAACTTTTCACTTCCTACTGGACCGCCTCTTGCAGTGGGCCCCACCTCCCGAAGAGGGTGGTGGGGTGCGGTTGTTTCCCGCTCGGAAACTAAGAAATAAATGCTTCTACTGGACTCCAGAAAGGAGGGAACACGACAGGCCGGGGGACGGCACACTCAATTATCCAACCAACTAAAGAAGGTAGCCGTGTGGAACGCTTCGTTTCCTTCCCCGGGCTGCCTCTTTCCATCCCTGGCGGGCCAGTGACCCTGGGCCAGGCGGGGACAGGTGAATCCCTGGAGAGGCAGCGGGAGGGACGCGCGGCGGAGGGAAACGCGCTACGGCAATGAATGAGCCCTGCTGCACCGGCGCACCTGTCCTGTCCGCGGGCGGCCCCGGCTGGGGGACCCCGCCTTCGCCCCGGCCGGGGCCGAGACCCGAACCCATGCAGCCCGCTTCCCAGCTCAGGGCCCGGCGCCGTCCCCTTTCGCTCCGGGCAGAAGAAACCCGCACTCCAGATGCCGGCAGGACGGGGCCTAGTCCGGAACCCGGGCCTCGGAAGCGCGCGGACCGCAGCACGAGCCCGCGGTGCCCGGTGCCCGGGCCCAAGAGGGATCCAGGCAAAAGAACGAAGCACGAGCGTGCATTCGGTCTGGTCAGAGGGTACGAAGGCGGGGTCCCGGGCGGGGGTGGCTCGGTGCCCGCGCGGCCGAGGTTAGGGGTGACAGGCCCGGGCACAGGCGAAATCGTACCCGCCGCTTGCCCGGAGCCTCACACTTACCAAGATCCGCTTGAACAGCGCGTTCTCCTTGGGCGGGAGGCTCACGGCCGGCATCGTTCCGGCTCCTCCCGCAGCTCCCGCCACCGCCCGGCTGGGTCAGTCTGTTTGTCCGACCGCCGGCGTGCCTTGGCTGCTTCAGCCTTGAAAACCCTACTCCGCCGCCGCCCCTGGGCCTTAGGTGTCGCCGCGTCGCCCTAACCGGACACCCCCTACCCCTCGTCTTTTCTCCTTTCTCACTTAATGCCACCGCCGCCTCCCCCCACGGGTCTCCGTCGGCGGTTCACGTGGTAACTGAACAGACCGACAGAGGCAACCAAAATGGCGGCCGCGGAGGGCTTTCCCACCCGGGTCACACTTGCTAGTACGCAGGCGCCGTGACCTGCTTTGCCCCGCCCCTCGCCCCGGAGCTTGTCGGGAAGCTGGCGCGCCGCCCGCGCGCCGCGGCCTCGAGCGTCCCGCGGGCTCTGCCCTTGCGCTCCCACACGGAGGAGCCGAGAAGGGACGAGCGGCCAGCTCCGGGTGGGTGGCTGCCGCCTCCCATGGGAAATAGCCTTTTTGTATTAACCTCCCTACTATGCTGGCCTTTCATTCGTTTCATCCGAGCTGTATGATCCCAGGATGAGCCGTACGTGCTAGTGAACACGCAAATGTTTAGGAAACGCTGTGGTCGCGCGTTCTACCTATGTAAAGAGCGGAAACGGAGGGCAAAGGGGCAAGACTTCGCGGATACGGAGAGAAAGTGGCTCCATAGCCTGAAGAGTGTGACTGCTAAATGGCTCTAGCTGGGGTGTAGGTGATTTGGCGAATGTTGCTTAATTAAGGTGAGCCCAGAGAGGTAGAGTAAGCCAGATCCGAGTGCCATTTTTTGCTCTGCCAAGGTGCCTCTGAAGGTTAAAGATGCTTCTATTTAATCGATTAGGAGTAGAGGGTGTAGCGACATTGATTCCCCTGAAGAACTGGCTGGCCTCAAGCTAGCGCCTAGTTCAACTCTTCCACAAAGCCTGAAATCTTAGAAGCTAGGGAAGCTATGAAAGATACTACACAGTACAGCTAGTCTGGGCAAGGTTAGACACCTCTCTCAATGAAATTTCTCTCACTAAATTCCTATAGAAACATTGTATCTTTTCATTAACAACTCACAGTGATACATGTATCACAGTGGCAATTTGTTTCTTTTTAAAACATTTTATTGGGGGCTCGTACAGCTCATCACAATCCAAACATACATCTATTGCGTCAAGCACATTTGTATATATGTTGCCATTAGCATTTTCAATACATAGTTTCTTTCTACTTGACAGAATGGTGTTTCATTGATTATTTAAATATTTTTTCAGCTAATTTTTCCCTTGGCTTTTTTTTACTATAAAATCATAAAAACCTTTATTAAAAAATCATAAAAATAAGAAACTATTGCTTTCTGACATATTATCCAGGTTTATATACTTGGTTTTTTGTTGGTATTTTTTACATTTTGTGACTGAGTGGAGATTTACAGAATAGCGCATCTGCTTTACATTCAAACATTCATATGTATTTTGTTCCAGCTCATTTACTGCAGTCCCTCCATGTACTATCGCATACCCTAGTCCCTCTCTGTTTCATGTGTCTATTCCTCCTTTAGTCACCCTAGAAGGTGAGGGTCTGAAAACTGACTTTCTTAAAACTAACACTGCATGTTCCATTCTTTGGACAGGGCGTTCTTGTGTCCCTCAGTTTCTTATGACCTTTTCCCAGATCCTAAAAATAGGATATGTAGCATTCTTTGCATCACAAGTCTATGAAACACTAGTGGGGTTTGCTTTTTTAAAAAAAAATTATGTAAGTCTCTTTCAAATTGCTGTAAGCTTCCCTGGAAGGTATGCATTGAGTAAGATGTTTCCCACTGGAAAAATATGGAATAAAACTTCAGTTTTCTACCTACTATCTTGAATGCCCACTCCATTTGTTAGGAGCATGAGGTTTTTTCTTATTTATGTCTTTTGTCTTTCTGTTGCTTTTAATACTTGTATCCTCCCTCTGCCTTTGTCATTTTTTACTGTTGTCCATCATATATATATTGCCTTCCCCTTTAATAAAGATAGAAGCCCTGGTGGCGTATTGGTTATGAATTGGGCTGCGATCCACAGGACAGGGAGTTTGAAACCACCTGCAGATCCACAGGGGAAAGACTGGGCTTTCTACTCTTTTAAACAGTCAGTCTGAGAAACCCACAGAAGCTTTGAGTCAACCTTGACTCAATGGCAGCAAGATTGGGTTTTGGTCATTCATGTTAATACAAGAAGACTTCAAAAAGTATGTGGAATTTTTCTATGAATTTTATTGAATCCCCTAAGTGTCTACCCTCTAGATGCCATTCAAACCCTGGAATATGTCGTGAGATGTAGTCAATTAATATCGTTACATTATTAATTACAGCCATAGTTCCTTATGTAATATGTGATAATTCTGGACTCTGTCTGTGGCTGTGGTCCCATTTTAGACGGAGTTCTCTATCATGATTAAGGTGACATTAAATCGTAACCATAATAGAAGGGGTTAACTATATCATAACCTTTCCTTAGGGGCACCTTAAGATTACTATACAGTTTAAGGCACTATCCTTCCTTTTCCTTGAGGGTATGGTGGGCCAGAAGACAGCCACCCTCCCAATGAAGCCATTCCTTGGGGTATAAGAGTACTGGTGGTATAGTGGTTAAGAGCTGGGTTGCTAACCACAAGGTCAGCAGTTCTAACCCACCAGTCATTCTGCAGGATAAAGATCGTAACTTCCATAAAGAGGTACAATCTCAGAAACATACAAGAGCCATTCTACCCTATTCAGTCGGTTGCTATACGTCAGAATTGACCCAATGGCAGTGAGTTTGGGGTCTGTTTGTTTGATTTTGGGACATAGAAACCCCATTTGGAAGAGCATGTCCAAGATCTTTGAAGTAGCTGAGGCCCCTGAGAACAGAAATACCAGAGCCTGTGGCACAAAAATTCAGAAGAGCAGTGAGAGACTATGGGGTCCCTTCTCAGCTATGTTGAAGTGACAAGTGGGCTGGCTTCCTGGACCACAGAGGCAGAAACCAAGGAATCATGTGTCTGAGATGATGAGGACAAGCGGGAGACTTGGCCACTGGCTAAGGAGAGATGCTGTGGATCAACAACTGTATCCTTGCTATTTACTGATTTTGACTTGTGGTAACCTATTAACTTCCAAATAAACCATCACAATTACATTGTCTGTGAGTCTTGCGTGGCCTTTGCAACACATTATCAAACCCCGAATAGAAGTAGAGTGCCCTGGGGGGAATGGATGCTGTTAAAGAAGGATGGAGGGCGAGGGCATTTGACCCCTGCCTTGTGGCAGTAGGGAAGCCAGAGAAGATCAGATGTGCGCCTGGCCCGCACAACTTGTGCCATTTGATGCATCCCAGAATTCTATGCTTACTCTTCACAAATTTCATGAAGAAGACTTTATCTGCATCATGTTTGAGTTTTCGAACATGGACAGTTTGGGTTTTGTTTTGAGAAGTTATCTGGGGGGATTTTGTTTTTTTTACACAAATGGAATCATACTGTGCCTATTTCTCCTCACCTTTCCTCTCCCCTTTCTGTCCTGGACTCTAAAGTTAGGAGGTCCAGGGTACTTTGATGGAGTTGGGGGCAGGGCTGCATTAGTCTGGAACCCTTGGGTGGGGCAGATTGTCTAAGGAAACAAATCCAGGAGCCCTTATATATATATATATAAATCCCTTCTATATATATATATATAAATCCCTTCTATATATATATATCCCTTCTATATATATACACACACACACACATATGAAAGAGCTTTATATCAAGAAGCTCTTTCATATGTGTGTGTTATATATATGTCATTCTCTATCAAAAAGGCATCCTAACCCACTCCAACTCAAGACCATTAGTCCAAGGCCAGGTTATAAGTTGCTCTTCAGACTCAGGTAGCTACAAGCCATGATGCAGAAAGGTGAACCAGGAAGTAGGAAGATCTCATACCAGGTGCAGATTTGCATGGGATCCAAGGTCCGTGGCAATGTGGCAGGGTGCCAGCAGCCACCAGAGTCCCCTGTGGGCCCCCACTGCAGACAGAGTACCAGCAGGCAGGAAGGCAAAGTGGCAGAGAGAGGGGAAGGATCCGAGTCTCCTGCTTACAGGAAAGCCACACTCCCCAGGAGGCATCATCAGGCTGTGACCTGATTGACAGGCTGGATTCCACCCCTACACTTTGATGCAGCCTCAAGTGAACATAAAATCTCACTGCCACAGACCCTTTTGGGGAATCAAACTTGCCCAAAGGATAGAAAATGGGTGGGGCATACAGTTAATTGTCCAACTACTAACCACGGGCAACCCCACCCAGGCTTGGAAACAAATGAAACCGGTCCGCTCTGGGCACACGGAGGCACCAGGAGTCAGGATTAACTGGCTGACCACTAACAACTGGTCCAGAGCCCCTCTTCTCTGTATCCTCGTGTATCCTGTCTCCCTTTCCTCCCTCTCACCTTCTCATCCTAACTTTTCAGCCCACCCATATCTTTGTGGGACACCATCATCAGTTGTTGGGTGTTTCATTTGTTTTTGTTTTTTACAAAAAAACAAGTGTGCTTCAAAGAGTTTGTGGTAAAATTCCATTCTCTTTTCATCCCATTTCCCAAGCATTTTGTGACACATTTTACACACACACACACACCTCAGAACAAACTTAGAATTCATAGAAGCAGTTGTTATTTGGTGATCAATGGCTGTGCATTGAATGGGCATTGGTCTGCATGCCGAAAGGTCTGTCCACCAGCTGTCAGGTAAAGACTGCAGGCCTGGCAATCTGCTCCCATCGGGATTCGCAGGCGGGAAAGTGGAGACTGCAGTGACACCAGGCTGCAGTCGAATCAAATGGGGACTCACAAGCTAGGAGCTGGTCACCTCACGGCCCCCAGTCGATCCACAGTCAAACATATATGAATTATTAAAAGTTAGAAAAATGTTCCCACTTCGCTATCATTTTAACTTCGTGACTAACTTGAGCTTTCAAATCTCTGGCTTCACATAGAAAAGTTCTTACAGCAATATTATTATGTGCCATGGGGGTTTGTTTTGTTTTCTTTTCTTTTCCCCATCAACCATATTCTTCCCTTTGTGGGAAGAGAATTGCTGGCCTTTGAACTAGTTACTATCAGAAGCTGAGTACTTGAGTAGATGAGCCAATGATATAGTTCAGAAAAAGTTACATTCATTTTGCTGATAACAAATAAATAGCAATTTGGGGGGGTCTCCATGAATACTGATGTGGTTCAAACCTTCATCGGGTCAAATTTCCTAGTGACAATGCACCTAGATATCACAGCAGGGACCATACAACCTGGAAGTCTACTCACCCTGCCATCAAGTCTGACTCACTGCAACCCTGTAGGACAGCGTAGAGCTGCCCCTGGGAAGTTTCTGAATGGAAGTAAAAAGTTACCTCTTTCTCACAAAGAGCAGATGGTGGTTTGAAGCTGCCCTCTTGTCGTTAACAGCCTTTAACATAAGCACTACCCCATTAGGGCTCCTGATAGCCTGTTCAACTATAAAGGATCTAGTCTGATCACTGTTCTGTGACCAAAGAAAATAACATTTAACTTGAGTTGTGCTGTGAATGACATGATGTAGAAGGTTAACAAACCCAAGGCCAAATGATGATGCCGGTTACATCATTCATCCCATCCCACATATTTGCCTGTCCCGATTGTCACAATGCATCTAACAAACCAGAAATTAACAAAAGAGAATGATTTACCTGGAAATTTCAATTCTATTAAATAGATAAAGTGTAATTTTCCACTAAAAACTAACCTTTATATCTGTACAATGTTCTCTTTTTTGTCTTTTAAAAATAATTTTCCTGGGAGCTTGTACAACTCTTATCACAAGCCATACATCCACCCATTGTACAATGTTCTCTATTGATCTTTACAGTTGAACAGTTGACTTTCATAGGAACACTAGGAAAAAATAGATTTGCCACCAAGATTTTTTTTTTAACAATTTATTGGGGCTCATACAATTCTTTTCACAGTTCATACATATACATACATCAATTGTATAAAGCACATCTGTACAGTCTTTGCCCTAATCATTTTTTTCTCTTTTCTTCTTTTACATTTTATTAGGGACTCAAACAACTCTTACCACAATCCATACATATACATACATCAATTGTATAAAGCACATCCATACATTCCCTGCCCCAATCATTCTCAAGGCATTTGCTCTCCACTTAAGCCCCTTGCATCAGGTCCTCTTCCCCCCCCTCCCTCCCCATTCCCCCCTCCCTCATATGCCCTTGGTAATTTATACCTCGTTATTTTGTCATATCTTGCCCTATCCGGAGGCCACCAAGATTTAACAAGCATTAACTTTGTGCTGTTCTGATCTTTTTTGCCTCAAGTGCAGGGACATCTGGGGCTTCCCCCTCTCCGAGCCTGATAGTGGTTCTTTTGTGCACTCATCATGAATCAATCAACGATAGGTGGAGCGGGTTTGAGCATTTTAAATTATGTGTGTTAAACTCTTTTCAATTCTTGCTCCTCCTTAACAGACCCTGGGAAGTGTGAACAGAGTAAGATGTTTCCCAGTGGAAACACCAGGGACTAAAACTTGGGTGTCGACCCTTTTGCTTGAGTCATAAGGAAGATTTTAACATTCAAACCCTGGAGATGTTTGAAGGAATGCCATGGAACAACTCCCACCAGAGCGCAGCTATGAGCTTCGGACTGCAATTTCTTCTTCGGGGCCCCTAACAAGATGGAGTTTCGCACACAGCTGCCTGCTCCCAGCCCAGGGTCGGGTCCCATCTGTTCCAACCGGCTGGGAGAAAGAAATGCACTCATACTGCATCACTTTCCAAAAATAGCCACTCGTTAAAGGACATGGGGACCAAAGTTCTAGAAAAACAAAAAAGCCTGTTCCAACAGCAGCACTGAGATGAGGAAGGTCCTGTAGCTGGTTTCTGCAGACTTTGACTAATCGAGCTTCTGTCCCAACTTGTTGGATAATCGCAAAGGCTTCCTCAGGACAAGCTGACGCGGGGTGGTGTAAAAGGATATACAGCTGACAGGTTGCTGAGTGGGCAAGAAGCTGAGAACCAACCACTGACTCAGCGCATTAGTTGGGTGGTTTGCTTACTTGTGCATGAGGCCCGGAGGCTCAAACTAGGTTACAAAACTATAAAGTGATTTTCAAGTTAGCAATCCATTTGCCAGCAGTTGCATGTAAAAATGATCCAGAGAGCACAGTATACATATTTCACATTTTGCTGCCATTTTTCAATAATAGCACTAACAAAAAATATAAAAGGGGCCAAAAAGGATTTAACATTTGATATCACCTTCTGACATCAGAATGAATTAAAGACTTGAATACACCACCCACTGTCATTGAGCCAATTCTGACTCATGGTGACCCTATTACACATACAGAGAGAGAAAGAGAGAGAACAGATCACTTACTTAACTTTCAAATAGCCCTGCGGGAGAGGTTTTGTGTTACAGATGTAAGACTAAGGCCAAGTAATTTGCCTAAATATGTAGCTGAAGTAGGAGCCCTGGTGGTATAGTCAGGTTGCTAACCACAAGGTCATCAGTTCAAAACCACTAGTTGATCCAAAGGAGAAAGATGAGGCTTTCTTCTCCTGTAAAGAGTTTCAGTGTCAGAAATCCACCAGGGTATTTCTCCCCTGTCCTATGAGTTGGAATCAACTCCAAGGCAGTGAACATGGGTTTTTGTAAAGCTGAAAAGTAAGTGCAAGCAGAAAAATGAACTCGGCAGTTTGAGCCCTGCTCTACCCTGGAGTTTGAAACACACAAAGGAAGAACATGCTTAGCATATCTGAAACTGAAGAATCTCAAGAAAAAAGTCAAGCCTCAAGTTACAACATAGAATAATTCTATGGGCAAAAATGATGAATGATGCAGGAAGCATCAGAAGAAGATGGACTAATACCAAGGGCTCAAGTAAAAAAAGATGTTTTGAAAATGATGATGGCAACATATGTCCAAATGAGTTTGATACAATTCATGTATGGATTGCTATAAGAGCTGTAAAAGCCCCCGATAAATGATTTATTAATAAAAAAAGAAGATGGAAAGAATACACAGTCACTGTACCAAAAATAACTAGTTGACATTTAACCAATCCAAGAGGTAGCTTATATATTAAATGATTTAGCACCTGAGGTCTTAAAGGCTTGAGTTTAAACAAGTGCCCAGCTAACAGGGAAGCAACACAGTCCACATGGTAGAAGCACACCAGCCTGGGGGATGACATGATGTCAATGGGATCAGGAATCAGGTATCAGAAGACCCAAAACAAACAATTATATCAAAGCAAATGAAGGGGTTAGAGTATCGAACCCAAACCCATCTGTAGACACTTGGACATCCCCTCACAGAAGGATCACAAGGTAAGGACAAGTCAGCCAGGGTGCGGTACAGCAGCGATGGAACACACAACATTCCTCTAGTTCTTTAATGCTACCTCCCTCCCACCCACTATCATGACCTCAGTTCTACCTTACAAATCCAGCTACACCAGAGTGTGTACATTGGTACAGATAAAAACTCTGGACACACGGAACCCAGAAAGAGCAACCCCTCAGGAACAATAATGGGAGTAGTGATACCATAGGGTAGAGGGAAGGTGAGGAGACAAAGAGGGAACCGATTGCAATGCTTGACATATAACTTCTCCCCATCCAGGTGGACAAATAACAGAAATGTAAGTGGAGGGAGATAGCAGACAGTGTAATATGTGAAAATAATAACACTAATATATAATTTATCAAGGGTTCACAAGGGTGGGAGAGTGGCAGAGGGAGGGGAAAAAGAACTGATACGAAGGGCTCAAGTAGAAAGAAAACATTTTGAAAATGATGGTGACAACATATGCACAAGTGTGCTTGAAACAATTGATTTATGAATTGTTATAAGAGCTATGGGAGCCCCCAATAAAATAATTAAAAGAGAGAGAGAGCATATGAGCAAGCACCTATGGTGCTGAAGGAAGAAGTTCAAGATGCTCTGAAAGCGACAGCCAAAAATAGGACCCCAGGAATTGACAGCACACCAAGAGCAATGTTTCAGGCTGATGAAGTACTGGAAGCAATCACTCGTCTGTGCCAGGAAATTTGGAAGACAGCTATCTGTCCAACTGACAGGAAGAGATCCATATCTGCACCAATTCCAAAGAAAGGGGATGCAACAGAATGTACAACTTATAGAAAAACATCACTGATATCACATGCAAGTAAAATTTGGCTGAAGATCATCCAACAGTAGTTGCAGGAATACCTCGACAGCGAGCTGCCAGAGGTGCAGGCCGGATTCAAGAATGGAAGTGGAACCACGCCATCACTGCTGATGTCAGATGAAAGCAATACACCAGGAAAAGGTTTACATGTGTTTCATTGACGATGCAAAGGCAGTCCACTGTGTGGACCGTAACACACTGTGGATAGCCTTCAGAAGAATGAGAATTCCAGAACACTGCATTGTGCTCAAGCCAAATTTGTCCATGGATCAAGAACTGGTTGTACAAACAGAACAAGAGAATACTGCATGGTTTAAAATCAGGAAAGGTGTACTGCAGCGTTGTATTCTCTCACCATACTTATTCAATCTAGACACTGAACAAACAATTGGAAAAGCTGGATTATATGAAGAAGAATATGGCACCAGAATTGGAGGAAGACTTACTAACAACAGGCAATATACAGATGACACGGCCTTGTGTTCTGAAAATGAGGACTTGAAGCACTTGCTGATGAAGATCAAGGATTGCAGCCTTCAGTGTGGATTACAACTAAATGTTTAAAAAAAAAAAACCCAAATCTTCACAACTGGACCAAGTGGACCAATAGATAATATCTTGATAAACAGAGAAAAGGTTGAAGTTGGTAAGGATTTTGTCATGATTGACTACACAATCAATGCTCACAGAAGCAGCAGTCAAGAATTCAAACAGTGTATTGCATTGGGTAAATCTGCTGCACAAGACCTCTGAGATATAGTTTATTGTGCCAGCCTAGCCGATTAACACATGTGGGATTAATTGAAGGGCAGAGAGATAAATAGCTCAGTGAGCCTCACCTTTCTTGTCTCTCTCTCTCTCTTTGATCATCAGACCAGCGTGTGGCTGCCTTGCTTGTTCTGTGCCTCAATTTGCAAGCTACACTACCTGTGGGACACCTAACCTGTGAACTGGGTCGCTGTAATTTGAGGTCCCTTTAAGACTTGCCTCGCCAGAGAATTGGAACGTACATCTCTGGAGCTGGGGACTGACTGTTGGTAACCTGGCTGATGGTTGGTGACCTGCCTTGCTGTTTGCTGCCTGTGCTGGGATACCCTAGCTCTCTCTACAGAGGACTACCTGGCAGCCTTCAAGACTTGAAGGACTGCCAATGTCTCACAACTCTCTCACGGGAGTGAGTTGCACTGAGCCATTTGTACTGCTTTATAATTTAAGTGTTCATTTCTTGTATTATATGTCTATCTATCTTTATAAATAAATATAAAATTATCAGCAATCTGGTTTTGTCTCTCTAGAGAACCCTATCTAACACATTTTAGTACCAGGAGTGCTTCTAGAGAAAGAAAACCATAAATATGGGCTTCTTAAATTGACTCTCCAGTCTGACTCATCTTAACACTAGTAATGCTACTTCCGACACCCCAAAGCATGGATAAGTCTGCTACTCTTCCTAATCCATGGTGTGAAATAGCAAAGGTAATACCTAGAGTAGCACCACCGATAGATGAGATGCTGGTTAAAGGAGAGGCTCTGAGTGATCGTATGTTTGATAATCTCCAGGAGTTTTGTGATAATGACAAGTATAGGGAAGCTGGTTGGCTGGTCCATCTTACAATGCAAAGTGTGATTAAAGAGAGGGATAGTCTCAGAGCCTCAAAAGCATGCCTCAGGCACAGACTAATGGATTTGAAAACTTCCCTCTGTGCTACAAAGGAGAGCCTTCTCTCCTCTAGTAAAAGAGCTGACATTGCTGAGAACCAGGTCCAGAGTCTTATTATACAAGTGGCTGAATTACAAAGGCAGCTGAATTGCAGATCTAGAGCAGTGTCTGAAACCAAACTAAGGGCATTGATTGGGAAAAGTTGGGACCCTGAAAAATGGGATGGGAACATATGGGCTGATGATCCAGAATAGGAGGATATTGAGCCCTGAGAAACAATTGACCCACCCCAGTCAATAGATCCACCCCTCCCAGCTGAAAGTATTAATTCTTAATCCATACCTGAGCAGATTAGGTAAACTATTCAAGTTGATATGCCAGGTGGGGCTGCAGCAGTAGCATTGCCTGAGGGAGATGCCTCATAAGATGTTACTGAGAACACCCAGGAAACACCCTCACCACCCATTATTTCCACTAGACCTGTCACTAAACTTAAGTCTTAGAAAGCTCCTAAAGGTGAGGTTGAAGTGATTGCATAAGAAGAAGCACACTATACTCATAAAGATCTCCTCGAGTTTTCAAATACGTACAAGCAGAAGCCTGGGGAATGTTCCTGGGAATGGTTACTAAGGGTGTGGGATACTGGTGCACGAAATGTAATATTAGACCGGTCTGAGTTTCTGGATATGGGACCCCTAAGCACAGACTCTTCTTTCAATGTCTCTGCGAGAGAGGTTAAGAGAGGATCTAATTCTTTATTTGGTTGGTTCAATGAAGCATGGATTTCCAGATGGCCTAGATTAAACCAACTTGAAGTAACTGACCTACCTTGGTACGCTGTAGAGGAAGGCATCCAAAAGCTTAGAGAAATTGGTATGTTGGAATGGATCTATCAGGATATTCCCATAGATTCAAAAAGGGAATGTCCTCAGGACATCCCTTTTACCACAACCATAAAGAACAAGTTTGTGAAGTGGGCCCCAGCATCTCTTAAGACTCCTGTAATTGCTATTCTATGTGTACCAGGATTAACAGTGGGCTCTGCCCTAAGCGAACTCCGACATTTGCCCACAATGGGGCTGATTGGTCCCCATGATGGTAGAGGTCAGGTGTCAGCACTGAATCAACAGAGACAGGGTGGGTGTGGTTATAATAGACAACAAGGTTTCAGTAGTAACCAAAGCAACCTGTCTCGTGTGGAATTATGGCATTGGCTACTTAGCCACAGTGTCCCTAGGAATGAAATAGATGGGAAACCTACTGAATATTTACATGATCTATACAGGTGGAAGAATGGTAGATCGGGTGAACAGCAGAATAGACAGTCATGATCGCTCAACCAATTCACAGACCTGAGCCAGTTTACAGACCCACAACCCCTTGAAGGGGGCGGGAGGCCGGGTCCCTTTGAAGGAGGACCCTGCTACATCACCGAAGGTCTTCTAGCCTTCCCCAAAAGGACCTGCGGCCTTTCACAAGAGTGACTGTTCATTGGGGGGAAAGGAAATAATCAAAATTTTCTAGGACTATTGGACACTGGCTCAGAACTGACACTAATTTCAGGAGACCTAAAGTGTCCTGAAGGCCCACCAGAGTGGGGGCTTATGGAGGTCAAGTTATCAATGGAGTTTTAGCTCAGATACGCCTCACTGTGGGTCCAGTAGGCCCCCAGGCCCATCCTGTGGTTATTTCCCCAGTTCCAGGATGCATCATTGGAATAGACATACTTAGTAACTGGCAGAACCCCCATATTGGATCCCTGAAATGTGGAATAAGGGCTATCATGGTAGCAAAGGCCAAGTGGACACCATTAGAATTGCCATTACCTAGGAAAATAGTAAACCAAAAGCAGTACCGAACTCCTGGAGGGATTGCAGAGATCAGTGCCACCATGAAAGACTTGAAAGATGCAGGGGTGGTGATTCCTACTACATCCTCATTTAACTCACCTATTTGACCCGCAAAGAAAGCTGATGGATCCTGGAGAATGACAATGTATTATCATAAACTTAAGCAGGTGATGACTCCAATTGCAGCTGCCGTTCCAGATGTGATTACATTGCTTGAGCAAATTAGTACTTCTCCTGGTACCTGATATACAGCTATTAATCTGGCTAATGCCTTCTTCTCAATACCAGTCTCAAAGGACCACCAGAAGCAGTTTGCCTTCACCTGGCAGGGGCAACAATATACTTTCACAACTCTCCTCCAGGGGTACATCAACTCTTCTGCCCTGTGCCATACTTTAGTCCAAAGGGACCTTGATTGCCTGTTTATACCACAAAATGTCACACTGGTCCATTATATTGATGACATTATGCTGATTGGACTCACTAAGGAGGATGTATGAAAGACTCTAGATTCATTGGTATAATATCTGCATACAAGAGGTTGGGAAATTAACTCAACGAAGATTCAGGTACCTTCCACATCAGTAAAATTTCTATGAGTCCAGTGGTGTGAGGCATGTAGAGCTATTCCTACTAAAGTGAAGGATAAGTTATTGCATTTAGCAGCCTCAACGATTAAAAAGGAGACACACACCAGATTTTGGAGCCAACATATCCCTCACTTGAATGTTCTACTTCAACCTATTTATCAGGTGATAAGAAAAGCATACAATTTTGAGTGGGGCCCAGAACAAGAAAAGGCTCTTCAACAGGTTCAGGCTGCCGTGCAAACTGCTTTGCTACTGGGACCATATGATCCAGCTAACCCAATGGTGCTAGAGGTGTTGTAGATAAAGATGCAGTGTGGAGTCTTTGGCAGACCCCTATTGGTGAATCACAGTGTAGACCATTGGGATTTTGAAGTAAAGTCCTGCCATCCTCTGCAGACAACTACTCTCCTTTTGAAAAACAGCTGCTGGCTTGTTATTGGGCCTTGGTGGAGACTGATCGCCTCACCATGGGCCACCAAGTCACCATGAAGCCTGAACTACCCATCATGAACTGGGTATTGTCTGACCCACATAATCATAAAGTAGGACATGTGCAGCAACACTCCATTGTTAAATGGAAGTGGTATATACGAGATCGGGCCAAAGCAGGACCTGAAGGGACAAGTAAGCTGCATGAAGAAGTGGCCCAAATGCCCACAGCCTTCACTCCTGTCACATTACCTTCTTTCTCCCAGTCTGCACCTATAGCCTCCTGGGAAGTTCCTTACCATATTTTAACTGAAGACTAAAAAAGTCATGCTTGGTTTACAGATAGCTCGCACGATATGCAGGTGCCACTCGTAAGTGGACAGCAGCAGCACTACAGCCCCTTTCTGGGGTCTCCCTAAAGGACAGTGGTGAAGGGAAATCTTCCCAATGGGCAGAAGTTCGAGCAGTGCACCTGGGCGTTCAGTTTGCATATGAGGAAAAATGGCCAGATGTGAGATTGTATACTGATTCATGGGCTGTGGCTAATGGCTTGGCTGGATGGTCAGGGAATTAGAAGGACCATGATTGGAAAATTGGTGACAAGGAGGTATGAGGAAGAGGTATGTGGATAAACCTCTCTGAATGGGCCAAGAAAGTAAAGTTAATTATATCTCACGTGAACCCTCACCAAAGGATTACCTCTGAAGAGGAGGACTTTAATAATCAAGTGGATAAGATGACACGCGCTGTGGAGACTGGTCCTCCTCTTTCCTCTGCCACTCCTGTTATCGCCCAATGGGCACATGAACAAAGTGCACATGGCGGCAGGGATGGAGGTTATGCATGGGCACAGCAACATGGACTTCCACTCACCAAGGCTGACTTAGCCACTACCACTGCTGAGTGCCCCATTTGCCAGCAACATAAACCAACATTAAGTCCAAGATATGGGATCATTCCTTGGGGAGATCAGCCAGCAATTTGGTGGCACGTTGATTACACAGGACCACTTCCATCATGGAAGGGACAGTGTTTTGTTCTTACTGGACTAGACACCTACTCTGGATATGGATTTGCTTTCCCTGCACACGATGTTTCTGCCCAAACTACTATTCGTGGACTTACAGAATGCCTCATCCACCAGCATGGCATCTCACATAACACTGCTTCAGATCAAAGAACGCACTTCACCACAAATGCAGTGAGGCAATGGGCTCATTCCCATGGAATCCACTGATCACATCATGTTCCTCATCATCCTGAAGCTGCTGACTTGATAGAACGATGGAATGGGCTCCTATAGACACAATTACGGCACCAACTAGGTGGCAACAACTTGCGGGGCTGGGGCAATGTTCTCCAGGAAGATGTATATGCTCTAAACCAGCGGCCAGTATATGGTACTGTGTCTCCAATAGCCAGAATTCATGGGTCCAGGAACCAAGGTGTGGAAGCTGGAGTGGCACCATTCACTATTACTCCTAGTGATCCACTTGCAGCATTTTTGCTTCCTGTCCCAGCAACCCTGTGTTCCTCAGGCCTAGAGGTCCTGGTCCTGAAGGAAGGAACTCTCCCACCTGGAAACACAGCACGGATTCCAGTGAACTGGCAGCTGAGAATGCCCCCTGGCCACTTTGGGCTTCTCATGCCTTTGGATCAACAGGTCAGGAAGGGTGTCACTGTACTAAGTGGTGTGATTGATCCTGATTACCAAGGAGAAATTGGACTGGTGTTACATAATGGAGGTAAAGAAGAATATGTCTGGAATCCAGGAAATCCCATAGGCCGACTCTTAGTGTTACCATGCCCTGTGATTAAAGTAAATGGTAAATTACAGCAACCCAATCCCAACAGGACTTATAATGACCAAGACCCCTCAGGAATGAAGGTCTGGGTCACCCCACCAGGCAAAAACCCAGCTGAGGTGCTTGCTGAGGGCAAAGGTAATACAGAATGGGTAATAGAAGAAGGTAGTTCTACCTATAAGTTATGACCATGTGATCAATTGCAAAAGCGAGGTTTGTAATTGTCAATGTATTTTCTTTTTATGTGCTTATTGCATATCTTTCCTTTGTTCAGGTATGATATATCAGATACAGTTGGACTCAGTGTGTTTTCATTTATATGTATGATACACAATTGATGATAAGTATGTGTGATTTTTTTAATGAATCATTTTATTGGGGCTCATACAACTCTTATCACAATCCATACATACGTCAATTGAGTAAAGCACCCTTATACATTCGTTGCCCTCATCATTCTCAAAATTCGCCTTCCACTTGGGTTCCTGGAATCAGCTCATTTTTCTTTTTTCCCTCCCCCTCCATCCCCGCTCTCTAAGTGCGAGTTCATCAATGTCCAGAAATTATATAAGTATATATGACTAAAAAATTGTGTACAGGTGCCAGGTTGGTAAGGGGTGGATTGAGATAGTTTATTGTGTCAGCCTGGCCAATAAACACATGTGGGGTTTTTTAAAGGGTGGAGAGGTAAATAGCTCAGTGAGCCTCGCCTTCCTTGTCTCTCTCTCTTTGATCATCAGACCAGTGTGTGGCTGCTTTGCTTGTTCTGTGCCTCAATTTGCAAGCTACGCTACCTGTGGGACACCTAGCCTGTGAACTGCGTAGCTGTAATTTGAGGTCCCTTTAAGACTTGCCTCGCCAGAGAATTGGAACGTACATCTCTGGAGCTGGGGACTGACTGTTGGTAACCTGACTGACGGTTGGTGACCTGCCTTGCTGTTTGCTGCCTGTGCTGGGATAGCCTAGCTCTCTCTCTCTACAGAGGATTACCTGGTGGCCCTCAAGACTTGAAGGACTGCCAGCGTCTCACAACTCTCTCATGGGAGTGAGTTGCACTGAGCCATTTGTACTGCTTTATAATTTAAGTGTTCATTTCTTGTATTATATATCTATCTGTCTATAATTTAATAGTTCATTTCTTGTGTTATCTATCTATCGTTATAAATATATATAAAATTATCAACAATCTGGTTTTATCTCTCTAGAGAACCCTTCCTAACACAACCTCTTTCAAGTGTTGAAAAGCAAAGATGTTACGTTGAGAACTAAGGTGTGCCTGAGCCAAGCCGTGGTATTTTCAATAGGCTCCTATGCATGTGAAAGCTGGACCCTGAATATAGAAGACCAAAGAAGAATCAATGAATTTGAATCCTCGTGCTTGTGAAGCACATCAAGTGTACCCAGACTGCCAAAAGAACAAACAAATCTGTCTTAGAAGTGGAGCCAGAATGCTCCTTAATGGCAAAGATGACAAGGTCATGGACTTTAGACATGTTGTCAGTCTCTGGAGAAGGGCATCATGTTTGGTAAAGAAGAGGCACATTAAAAAGGGGAAGGCCTTAGACAAGATGCATTGACACAGTGGCTGCAACAATGGGCTCAAACATAACCATTGTGAGGATAGGGCAGGACGGGGCGGGGTTTCCTTCTATGGTACACTGGGTTGCCAAGTGTTGGAACAGACTGGACAGTACTTAAGAACAACAACTACAGCACCTGGCCTCTTTAGTGGGTGAAAGAAGGCTACGTTTGTTACCTCCAAACTGCTTTGAAAATCCAGTGAAAAATCATTCCAATTATATATCCCAAGCTATGGGACAAAACGCAGACTTTGCAATGACCACAGGAAACAATTCCTCACGCTATGTAACCAAAAACAGGTTTTGCAATCATAACATGAAACAAGTTCCTAAACTGTGTGACAAAAAGCAGATTTTGCCACGAACACAGGAAACGATTACCTGGGCATATGCTTTTTTTTTCCCGCCCCAAGACGAGACCACTGTTCCCAAACCAGACTCACTGCCAGTGACTGGACACCGGCTCATAGTGAGTCTAGAGGACAGGGTAGAACTGCCTCTGGGAGCTAGTTCCCCAGGCTGTTAAGTGTTTATGAGAGTAGAAAGCTTTGTCTTTCTCCTGAGTTGCTGGCTGGTGGTTTCTAACTACTGACTTTGAGGATCGCAGCCCATGGCTTAACCTCTTCACCCAGCAGACCATGGTTAGGTAGATGGAAATGGGCAAAGGGGAAAAGAGGTGATGACATCAGGAATCCTAATACAAAAGAGAGGTGGAGACATGTTTTCCCAGGTACCTCCCAGCACAAAGGAAGATGAAGGGCAGATACGACCTATTTCTTCCTGAATGGATGAGACGAGATTGTGAAAAGGCTCTTTGTTGAAAGGCAGGATGTTCACATTACCCCCACAGGGACTGAATAGAAGCCTGGGCTTTAGGTGTGGGGACAGGGCACAACGTGAAGTTTGGTGTACACGGGTACTTAGAGGAGGGAAACTACAGAAAACCAGCCAATAGCAGAAGACCCACAGAAAGTCAGTCAGTGGGGAAAGGAGCCCCATTAGGAGAATAAAAGGCCGATTTCTACATTCCACCAGGCCCTCAGCTAGCTAAAGACACTTCAGAATCCTATACTGAAGGTTCCCTGTAATAAACTCTGATCTCTGTCAAATCTTCCTTGTGAGTGGGGACAAGAACACAAAAGTGGAGAGGCTCCTGGTAGTAATTCAACCCCCCTTCCCGCAAGCACTGTGCTCCATCCCTTATCGTGCCTGGCTCCCCATCGTAATGGCCTTCCTTACCACCTTCCCGAGTTAGAAAACTATCCTTACTGATTATGCTTTAAAGGAATGTTTACAAGCTAGGGACCAGTTCCATCTTGGAGTTCTAAAACACCAAATCTTAAATTTCTATTTCTCGTATTTTGATGGACAGCAGGCAATTCCACCGGTCATCTCCGCCTCACTGCAGTTTGTCCCTCACAGGACAGAGTCCTAACGACGGGTTTTGCAAAAAAAAAAAAAAAAGATGAATGGGGGCTCTTGTTCAAGTGATGGACTTTTTGAATCTCCTCTATAAAGTGAGGCTAATAATCACCGCCTATCATGAGTTATTTTGAAGAACATTACCCACAGCCAGCCAGAGAGCACATTCCGTCTCACGGGGGCCCAGTAAGGCAGACGACGGCGGTAAACCTTTAGCGTGCAGGCAGCATCTTCTGCGGACAGGCTGGTGGGTAGGTACCACTCACCTGAGGTTAGCAACCCCTCGTCTAACTCACAGCTCCGCCAGGACTCTTTGCCCCGGGGGCCCCAGGCCTGGAACTGAACTCTAAACATTCACTCTTTCAACAAGACATTTTCTTATCAGTTCCCTGCTTCATTTAGAAGGGTGAGATAAAGTCACTAAGGGCGGAGAAGAGGATGAACGACCTTATCGACTTTATTTTAATCACCTCCTTCCTAAGCCAATCACCCGGGGGCCCACTGCGTCTAGAGGAGGCGGGGCTACCCGGCCTCCGTGCGACCCGCTGGGCGGGAACACCCTCCTAGGGGGGCGGTGGCGGCGCGGGCGCGCCCTGCACTTCCGGTCGCCAGGGGGCGCTCGGCTGACGCCGGCTCCTCGAGGGGCGGGGCGGAGGGCGCACGAAGGCGGAGCCAAGTCGTCAAGATGGCGCCGCCCGCGGTCCTGCGCCCTTTCTCCCGGCTGCTGACCCCGGCCCGGCTCCCGAGCGGTCGTGAGTGTCCCTCTTTACACGTGCAGACCCGAGTCATCCTTGTACCTCTCCCAGGGGAGCCAGGTCGGCGGGGCCTATCCCTGCCGCGGCCTTCGCCGGTCCTAGTCCCGGAACCCAGGTCGGCTCCCATCCCGACTTCACCCGCCATCTCCCGCCGCAGACCCACCTACGCTACCCGGCCCGGCCTCGGCGAGGCAGCCTTGGGTGACCCACTTCCACCCCAACCGACCCCTGCAGGCTTATCCTGTAGATCTGGGGAGGGTAGATGCTCCTGCCAGTGATCTGTGGTCCGCGGGGCCGTAAACGGGGCTTTGAAGGCGTCCTGGGGGCCGGGCACCCTTCGAATCTATTTGCTGGGCTGATTGCTTGGGGGGTGGAAGAGAGAATTAATGTTAGCTTTCTCTTCACACCGGGCGGAAAGTTACAGATTTACTTGTTCCTACCCACTCTCAATTTCAGTTTCAGCGAGGTCGAAGTTCTACGTTCAGGAGCCGATAAATAGCAAACCTGATTGGCTGAAGGTTGGGCTGACCTTGGGCACCACAGTCTTCCTGTGGGCCTTTGTAAGTACCTTGCGCCCTATATCCCGAAACCCCAATAAGGAATGGCATTGCCACACCGGATATTGGTGTTAATGACAACCATAAAATCAAACTGAACTCACCGCCATGAAATCAATTTCTTCTCAGCCAGCCAACTGCCCTTAGGGCTTCCAACACCGTAGAAAGCCTTATCTTCCCCCCTTAGAGCTACTGGTAGTTTTTGAACTGCTAACTTTCCAAGTTAGCAGCCCAATGAGTAACCCACTAAACCGTCCAGGGCTGCTCGAGGTTAATAAAGTTGGATATATCTGGAAATTCTCTTCCATGAGAGAAATCCCAAGGACTAAAACGTATTAAAATCTCTCTGACCTAGGAAAACCTGTTGAGGCTTAAATTGTCATTCATTGTTAACAGGCATGTGATTTTGTAAAGGATGTTGGTTTTGCTAAATATGAATTATATTTTGCTGTTCTTAATTTGTAATAAGGACTGAAGGCTTTTTGAAGGCACTGTTTTCAATTGCCACAGGGACAAACCTGCGATGAACAAGATAAAGCAAGGGTTTCCTCCATTGCCTGGAAAAGCGGAACTGATGGACTTCTTTCCAGGAACTTTTAAAAAGACTTTCATACAAATTAAATCCCCTAAGCCTTCCAAAACATTCCGTCTCAATGTGTATAGTAAATAAATTATTCACATTGTTGGATATTGTATGTAGTGTATGGCAGCCCCACCCCATTCTTTCTTTGAGTCTTTCCTTAAGTGCTTTTCATAACTCATCTAACTTTTTCAACATTGTATATCCTAGGCATGATTACTGTTGCTCTTTTACAAACAAAGAAACAAGCTTGTAGAGATTCCTTGGCTGAACCTAGTATGAAACTCTGCTTCTCTGTTTACTTTTTCTAAGTTGAAGTTTTTGTTGTGTCTCATGTTTGGGGGAGTTTTTCCATTGCCTCTCACTCTAGCAGTTAGATCTCCTATGTGGGATTTTTTTTCATTAACAGTTGAGCTCTGACATGGGAAAGGATAAAAGATGTTGAAAATCACAACTTGGCAAGAGTAATGCATCTTTTTCAGTGTTTTCTTATAAGGAAATTTTACATATTCTTAATTTGAGTTAAGGATTTTCCTAAAAAGAATCTTGATTTCTCCTGAGGGCACAGTGATTGAATTGGCTCTTTAATTGAAGTGATTGTCACCCAGTAACAACTATTGTTCCAGTTCCATATTCTGTTATATAATCTAAAGAAAATGTTTTTCCTCCATGAAATTCAGCTCGTACACATAGATTAGGAGTGGAGGTGGTCATTCTTTTATAATATCAAAACTTGAAAAGGTTAGCAGTGTAACATAACTCACCAACCAGTTTGAGTGCTAAATAGCCAAGTTTTGTTGTGTCAGATGTTGAATACCAGAAGGAGTTATAGTCTCGGAAATCCACAAGGACCACCTCTACCCTGTCTTATAGGGTCACTGTGAGTTGGCATCAACTCGATGGCAGTGAGGTTTATTCTTTAGTTTTAGGTTTGCTATGTGTCAGAATCTACCTAGTAGTTGAGTTTGCATTTGGTTTGGGTGGTAAATCACTACATTTTATATATCATCCATTAAATAATTTATTTGGCAGAAATTGAGTCCAAATCTTGAGGATTGCCTTCTCAAATTTAGTATGTCAGATTTTAATTAACAATTGTACAGCATTCATTTTAAGACTTTGTTAGCCTTTTATTTCTGATTAAAATAGTTGTAATTATTTTAATCTGTTCTTATTCAGCTCTTGCAAAATATCACCCAAATGATGCACAGTTAGAAGTAGCATCAGTAACCCTTTCCTGTTTAAGTTTGCCAGAAAGATTGTATTTCTAATTTTAAATGTCACCTACTTCTAGCTCATCAAGCAACATAATGAAGATGTTTTAGAGTATAAAAGAAGAAATGGGTTGGAATAAACTATTGAAATACTGATACAGTAAGTGTTCCATTTTATGATTATGCAAGGTAGCCTGACTTCTTTTTAGATAATGATTGTTTACATTTTTATTAGGCTGCTACTTTTTAGCCCTTATTTCTGTTTGTGACAAATTTATAATGTTTAATACCTTGACCCATAGACATCTCTTAACAATCATTTCCTATCACTACTTTTGGCTTCCTGTTCAGAGGAAGTTATACTTAAGCATGAAACAAAAAAGAATGAAAACAAATCACTTTTTAAAAGTAGTATATTACGCATTTCCTTCATAGTACTTATGTTAAGTAATTGTACATTCTGTAATTTGTGTTTGACATATTCAAATACTTGACTGTAAATTCCTAGAGTACAGGAACCCTGGATATTTTATGAGTCATCATGTACTCTGCAACTTGCCCAATATCTGGCCTGGTCCACCTAAGAGTTTATTTAGTATTTGTGAAATATATGGGCAGACGTTTTTTGAGTTGTTGGTTTGGTTTGATTTGGTTTCTGATTAATCCTGAAATTATGATTGTAACTGAAGTCAATGTCTAATTGGAGAGTCCCGGGTAAAACCTAGTTGCAAATAAAATGCATAAACCCTGCATAGTGTGTGATTTAAAACAGAGGTAGATCTTATTTTGCTTATATATTCCGCATATTTCAGATGATGCTTGAAATGAAATCCTTTAACCTTTTGAAAAGTGGAAAGTCACTCAGATTTCACTTTCTGTGGGTTATGTTTACAAAAGCAGGTAGCTTTTATCTCCTGGTTGTAAACATAGTCGTTAGCATCCCCTTGCTCTTTTCTCTCCTACTTAACTGTTCCCAAAACTCAGGTCCTGGGGTTGGGTTTCCATTGCTCATCAGCTTGCCTGTTCCACTGTCTCATTCAAGGAATTGAGAGATTTAAAACAAACATGATTTTGAATCAAAACTAATTGCTTTTTCTGAAGAATGGTAAACTAAAATGTTTTTTATTTAAACAAATAAAGTGAAAGGTTGCCTTTGATTTCTAGACTTTCCCTGCAGCTCTAAGTTTAATTAATTATACTCAGAGTAGTTTAATTTTACTACTTCTGCTAGCTGATGCTCATGTGTTTTGTTTTGTCCCGTCACCCCCCTTCCCCCCTTGTAGGTCTGCTCCATGTAGTGACTGCAGGAGTTCTTCTGGATTCACCAATCTTTTGAATGTAAACGAGAAAGGAAAGTTATTTGTGAATGTGTATCTCAGCATTTGTGGATTACTTCATTATGTGAAACAAATTAGACTACTTCCTTATTCTTCAGATAATGCATCTTGTGATAACTTGGCAGAAAATGTCAACTTTAAGGTATAATACTAAAAGCGTTTCAATTTAGAAGGTATGTTGTGTTAAATGTACAAGTGGAAAAGGTTAATCATTAAACATTCAATGCAGATTTAATCTACCTAATGTTAGTGTGCAGTGATTTTTAGGACACTAATTGCCTTTGCCACTGATAGTTGAGTCCATAGTAATTAAGGACACATTGTTTAAAAAAAGAAAACTCTTATGAAAATGGATTCAAGAATCGCTGCTGAAGGCACTGAGTCCTTTATCACAACTTTTAAATTTCTAACCAAAACACTTACTCTGTGTTATGTTGGGGAGCTGGAACCAACCTATTACTCCAAATACAAACCCAGCCCAGAACCCACTGCTCTCAGGTTAACTCTGACTTAATCACAAACCTATGTAGAATTTCCAAGACTAGATTTGTACAGTGGCAACCAACCTCATCTTTCTCTCATATAGCAGTTTGTGGGTTTTGCTGCCAGCCTTGAATTAGCAACCTAATGCCTAACCTACACCACTCCTCCTACTACACCACTGTTGTATTTTTCAAAATACAAAAGAACCCAAATACTGTTTTCATCGTAGAGGTTTGGTAGGTCAGAAAGCAAAGACCAAAAAAACCGCAAGGAAAACTCCTATTCCAGGCTTCAGCCCAACCAGTTATGTTTAGCAGAATTCTAAACTCAAGGTCAGAAAGACCATATATGAAGAAAAACCCATTTCATTGCAGCCCCTGATCTAAATTTGACTGTGATCAACTCCGACTTCTATTAGTACCCCCTTTTTTTTAAATGGAAATCCGGTTTACACTATGAAATGAAGTATTCTTTAACTACAACTCTAGTTTCTCTTGGAAATGATTTGTTGCTTAGTCTAGCCACTCTTGAGCTTAGTAAAAATCCAACTACCCATTCTTTACAATATGGTTTTGGGAAAGCAGGAGGCCTAGGTACAATTGAATGCATCCTGAATCCAAAAACGGAAACCCGACTCAAGCCATGCGAATCTAAAAGCGTTATTATAAAGATGTATGTGGGAACAGGAAAGGGAAGACCGTGTGTGTGGGCAAATTCTTTATTCTCATATTTAAGAAGCCTGGGAGGCCAGGGGTCTGGGTGGAGGGAGGCCTTCACACTTGTGAGTTAGAGATGAGTCCCGATCACATTCTCACAAATAAAAATAATCTCCACAATATCCTCCCATAATAGTGCTGCCTTAAAGTTACCTCTTACAAGTACATGACTGATTGCTATCTGGCCTACAGCTCTAGGAGCAGATATGCTACTGCTCTCCCTGCTCCCTCTTACCTGCCCCCAGAACTGGTGTTAGGTTACTGCCCCAATGAACTAGGGACCTCTAGGGTTAGGGCACATCACTCTTTGTTATGTATGTGGTTACCTGTAATTAGGGGGGTTGATACAGGAATACATTCTCTCCTGCTGAAACCTGGTTCCTGATGCCATGGCAGAGGTAAGTACCCCAAAATTTGTCTGTGTCTCAATTTTCGTCTCCTCAATTGCACAGTCATCCCTTAGGACCTATCGACTGTGCGGCTGAATCCCAAGAACAAAAAGGCACCCAAGCCTAGGAGTAACAGGCTTGGAAATAAAATGTTACCAAGGCTTGCTCTGTATATTCGCTTCATTTTATTTTCTATGTACTGGTTTGGTCTAGTTTACACAATTTGCAACAATTGGTCAGTTACTATAAAACTTAAAAACAAAAAATCATTGCCATTGAGTCAAGGCCAACTCAGAGAGAGCCTATAGAAAGGACTTGGTAGAACTGGGCCCCTAGGTTTCTGAGTGTAACTGTTCACGGAAGTTAAAAGCCTTCTTTCTCCCTAAGAGCAACTGGTGGTTTTAAACTGCTGACCTTGAGGGTAGGGACCCAGTGAGCAAACACCAGTGCCACCCAGGCTCGCTACTGTGCAAATGGGATATATAAAACCATCCAATAACAAAGCAACTGTGGGAATTGGTTGATCACCATGCAAGTAAAGCTTCTGAGGTTTGCTAAGGAAATTGGTCACTTGGAGGTCTGGTGGTAAGACCAGGATTTGAAATTGACAAGAAGTAGGCTTACAGCCAGAATGCTGCTTAGCAGTGAGGTTGGCAAGACTTCACCTCAAGTACGTTGGAGGTCTTACCAGGAAAGATCAGTCCCTGGAAGAAGCTACCATACTTGGTAGAGGGACAGTGGAAAAGAGGAAGACCCTGGACAAGATAGAGTCACACAATGGCTACAATAATAGGCTCAAGCATAGGAGCAATTATGAGCTTGGTGCAGCATTGTGTTATGTCTTGAGTCACTGTGAGTGGGAACTAGCCCAGTAGCACCATGAGTCAGAACTGATTCCACAGCAACTGACAACAAACAGGTTTACATAATGGCCACTTGCAAAGAAGTTGAGGGGAACCTTCCCACCATTAAGAGCTTAGGTATTAAGTATATACTTTGGCCTGGGATCCCTATACTGAGAACCTTCTAGATCTAGAGGAGAGCGCTAAACCTTTGAAGATGGTGAAAAATGATGCTAGCCTGCACAGCAGGAAGAGCAGCAGCAGCACAAGGAGCCAGGAGACAGCACAAAGCAACTGTAGAAGCTGTCTGACCATGATACACCAGAACTGGGTACTTTCAGCCCCCAAGCACTTGGAATTGGGCCTAACGAGATATAGCACTTCCCCAAGCAGTTCGGAGGCTGAGACACGACCCAGGAGTAGGCACAGCTGCGCACAGACTGAAAGAACGCAGTCTTGGTTGGAAGCCACCCTGATTGAAGAATTGTATCTACACTATTAAATTATATTTTGTTATCTGCAAGTTGATCCTAATCCTGAACCATAGCCTGTTGACTTCTCTAATAAACCTTATAACTGTGTAGGGTCTGTGCGTTCGGTGTGGCCATTGCAGTGGGTAAGGAAACCCAGCAGGGAGTGGAGAGTGCTGTGGGAGGACAGCTGTACCTGAAAGAGTTGTCTGACCTCATCAGCTTTGTGCTGATCCTGACTCATCCCGCCCTCGGGGTCCCAACTGGTTTGAAAAAAGTTTGGAGGCTAGAGCATGTCTGACTTCTGCCTCTGAAATCAGGCTTAGGGTGTAGATGCAAATCTTGCTCATGCTATGAGCATGAGAAGTTAGAGGATGTAAAATTCCACCATGCCATTTTACAGAAGTAGTCATTTAAATGATTGTTACCATTTGGAAAGCAATCGAAATGAAGTCTTTAATATTACAAGTGTTAGTGAATTTCATATTTATTTTACTGCAGAAAAGGAAGTGAACCAATGTTAAGAATACTGAATGACTACCAAGAACATTGTATTTCTGTGCATTATATGGTGTTTTTTTTTTACAAACTAAAACACCACAGTGTGTTAGTTTCCTGTGAGCACCATGTGTGCTGCATGAGAAATACACGGTACGTTAAGAAGTGACCATCTTGATTACCCTATTCCTCTTCATTCTACCTAATATCTTAGGGCAGCAATTGAATGTTCATCAGAACTTTTTCTTAATTTCTTGCCAATGTGTCTTCCCAGGTACTTACCTACATTGTTTTGCTTTATGCCTACAGTGATCTATTATAGCAATAAAAATGGAGTCTTGGGAAAACAATGCAGTCCATTTCTAGTTTTCTACATTGTTGGTAGGTGCTGTTGAGTTGATTCTGACTCAGCGACCTTGTGGTCAAACAAGGGAACACCACAGGGTCCTGAGTTATCTCACAGTGTTAGATTTGAGCTCATCATTGGAGCCACTGTATTAATCCATCTCATTAAAAGGCTTCTTCTTGAGATGGGTTAATTAGGGTGCGAGGTAGTACCGATGAAGAACACAGCTTTCCCCCAGATCCTGGATGCTTCCTCCCCCCAACTACCATGATCCAAATTCTACCTTGCAGGGCTGGATAGGGCAGAGGCTGTACACTGGTACATATGAGGGCTGGAGGCACAGGGAATCCAGGGTGGACGATACCTTCAGGACCAGGGGTGTGAGGGGCGATTCTGGGAGAGTGGAGGGTGAGTGGGTTGGAAAGGAGGAACTGATTACAAGGATCCACATGTGACCTCTTCCCTGGGAGGGACAGCAGAGAAGGGGGAAGGGAGACTCCGGATAGGGCAAGATAGGACAAAATAACGATGTATAAATTACCAAGGGCACATGAGGGAGGGGGGAGAGGGAAGGGAGGGGAAAAAAAAAAAAGAGGACCTGATGCAAAGGGCTTAAGCAGAGAGCAAATGCTTTGAGAATGATTGGGGCAGGGAATGTATGGATGTGCTTTATACAATTGATATATGTATATATATGGACTGTGATAAGAGTTGTATGAGCCCCTAATTGTTAAAAAAAAATAAAAAAAGGCTTCCTCTTTTTCACTGGTCCTCTACCAAGCATGATGTCATTTTTCAAGGACTGGAAATCACTCAGTCTATGAAATAATTCAGTCTTTAAGAAATTGCTTTAAGTGAAGTAAGCCAAGCATCAAAGGACAATTACAACATGAGCCCGCTGAGGTAAGCTTTTAAAAAAGAAAAATGGAAAGGGGGCATAGGGAAAAAGCTACTGTATACAAACATTTTGGGGGTGAGGTCCAGGTAGTATGGCTGGGGCCAGGCCAAATCCAGGGATACATATACTAGCCAACTAAAAAGGAGGTAGGTTGGGGGAGAAGAAATGGGTACCAGGGGAACAGGGCACTAGCCCACCCAAGGGGAGAGTATTGTTTATCTCTCCACAGGGTAAAAGGGATCAGACTAAAAGCCCAGTGCTCCAAGATGTGAATGCAACATACTGGCTGAAGCAGGGAACCAGTAAAAAGGTCTGAGGGGCTGGCCCCAATCCCTACTATGTGGACAGCTGCCCCTCCCCCCAGAAAAAATTACTTCAGAGGACAGCACTTAAGCTACAGCTCAGGGAAAGGGACATGTCTGATCAGAGCACACAGGAGTAAATGAAGGGGGAGGAAGAGAAAGTGGAGCACATCCTGGCCCACCAAACCTCGAGGATGATATCCCTGCTCATAGCAGCAAATATATAGAGAGGACCATATGGCCAGCTCCTCTATGAGACATGATAGCCCTACAGGGAAAAACACTGGAGACACAGTGGGAATTGTGCCTGAACTGACCCAACCATACTGAGGTAAAACACTAAGGGCATGCAACAACAGCAAGGGGAGCAGAGCAAGGAAGTCCCAAGGGAATACCAAAAATAGATTTTGGTGCCAGAGTGTGGCGCCCCAACAGACTTGACTGGAAAACACTCCTAAAGGTCAACAAACCTTGAACTATTTACAGGCTTTTTGTTGTTTTGTTCTGTCTTATTTTTGTGCATATTATCTCTGCAGGACATCTAGGTAAGATAGGGGGGGATAAACTATCTGGAGGAGAAAACAATGGGACCGGTTTGGGGTAGAGGCAGGGGAAAAGGGAGGTAGGGGGAGGAAGTGGTGTTAAACCCAGGGACAAGGGAACAACAAGTGATCTAAATTAGTGATGAGGAGGGTGTAGGAGACCTGGTAGGACATGATCAAGGGTACTGTAACAGAGGAATTACTGAAACCCAAATGAAGGCTGAGCATGATAGTGGGACAAGAGGAAAGAACTAGGAGGTAAAGGGCATTTATAGAGCTCTTAATAAAGGCATATACATATGTAAATATATATGAGGATGGGAAATAGATCTATGTGCATATATTTATAGGTTTAGTATTAAGGTCGTAGGTGGACATTGGATCTCCATTCAAGTACTCCCTCAATGCAAGAATACCTTGTTTTATTATACTGGCACTCCATGATGCTCACCTTCCCAACCTGATTGCTGAAGACAAAGCAGATGCATAAGCAAATGTGGTCAAGAAAGCTGATTTTGCCCGGCTATCAAAAGATAGAACGTTTGGAGTCTTAAAGGCTTGAAGATAAACAAGCGGCCTTCTAGCTCAGAAGAAGCACATGGAAGAAGCACATTAGCCTGTGTGATCCACATGGAAGAAGCACATTAGCCTGTGTGATCACGAGGTGCTGAAGGGATCTGGTATCAGGCATCAAAGACCCAGAACAAAAAAATCATATAATTGTGAATGAGGGGGGAGTGCGGAGTGGGGACCCAAAGCCTATTTGTAGGCACCTGGACATCCCCTTACAAAAGGGTCTCAGGGAGGAGACAAGCCAGTCAGAATGCAGTGTAGCAATGATGAAACATACAACTTTCCTCTAGTCCTTTAATGTTCCCCACCACCCATCGCCCCCCCACTATCATGATCCCAATTCTGCCTTACAAATCCGGCTAGACAGAGGATGCACACTGGTACTGATAGGAACTGGAAACACAGGGAATATAGTACAGATGAACCCTTTAGGACCAGTCGTGAGAGTGGTGGTACCGGGAGGCTGGAGCGAAGGTGGGGGAGGAGGGGGAACCCGTCACAAGGATATACACCTCTCTGGGTGACAGGCAACAGAAAAGTGGGTGAAGGGAGATGTCAGACATGACAATAATTTACAAATTATCAAGGGTTCGTGAGGGAGGGGGCGGCCACGAGTGAGGGCAAAAAATGAGCTGATTGATACCAAGGGCTCAAGTAGAAAGAATGCTTTAAGAATGATGATGGCAACAAATGTACAAATGTGCTTGACTCAATGGATGTATGTATGGATTATGATAAGAGTTGTATGAACCCCAATAAAATGATTTTTAAAAGAAATTGCTTTAAGAAAAGAAAAAAAATGCTTTAAAATATATAGCACTTAGGCTTGAAATAAAAGTAATTACAATTGCCAGCAGAGTCACCTTACGATATGTTTCTTTTTTTTTTTCAGCTTTAAAAATTTTTTATTTTATTGGGAACTCTTTTTTTTAAAAAAACATTTTATTAGGGGCTCATACAACTCTTATCACAATCCATATATATATACATACATCAATCGTATAAAGCACATCTCTACATTCTTTGCCCTAATCATTTTCAAAGCATTTGCTCTCCACTTAAGCCCTTTGCATCAGGTCATGATATGTTTCTAATACAAGTTTGTTAACATTCCCAAGTAGGTGGAGGTCATCTGAAATTTTTAGGTGCCATCTACTCAGTTCCTGCTTACGTGCAACACCATTGCTGTATCTGAAACCATGTTGCAGCCACAGAGTCAGTCCATCTAATTGAGGGTCTTTCTTTCTAAGGATTATGTCCTTCAGAGACTAGTCTCTCCTGGGAACATGTCCAAAGTATATGAGACAAAGTCTCATTATCCTTGCTTCTCAGGAGCATTTTCTCGGTAGGTTGTTAATGAGTCTTCCTTTAATTCTGAGGCTTTGTTCTTCATAGATAAAGTCCAACTTCTTGGGTTATGTGTTCAACTTACAGAATGAAGGTTGTTGTTGGTAAGTGCCATCAAGTCAGTTCTGAGTCATAATGACCCTGTGTACAACAGAACAAAACACAGCCTGGTCCTGAGCCATCCTCACAATTGTTGCGCTGCTTGAGCATCTTGGTGAGGGCCCTCCATCTGTTTCACTGCCCCTCCACTGCACCAGTATGGTGTCCATCTCCAGAGTCTGGTCTCTGCTGGCATGGCCGAAGTTACTAGTGTACTTCTTTTGAAAGATTTGTTTGTCCTTTTGACAGTCCATGGTACTTTCCATATTCTCCAGCAGCACAATTCAATAGCATTGATTCTTTTTGGTCTTCCTAATTCAATGCCCAACTTTCACATGCATATGAGGCCATTGAAAATACCATGACTTGGGTCAGGTGCACCTTCGTCCTCAAAGTCACATGCTTGCTCTGCAATACTCTAAAGAGGTCTTGTACAAATTGGGTGGTTATGATGAAAGGACACAACCCTGACAGACTATTACTGATTTCAAACCACACACTCTCTCTTTGTGTTCTGTTTGAATAACTGCCTCTTGATCTATATACAGATTCTACCTGAGAATAATTAACTTTATTTCCATTCTTTTCAATGTTATCCATATTTTATTTTAATTCATACAGGCAAATGCCTTTGTATAATCAATGAAACACAGGAAAACCTCTTTCTGCTATTTTCTGTAGTCAGCCAAGATCCATCTGACACCAGCAGTGATATCCCTCGTTGCACACCCTCTTCTGAATCTGGTTTGCATTTCTGGTAGTTCCCTATTAATTTCCTACTACAAGCATTTCTTAATTATCTTCATCCAAATTTTATTTGCTTGTGATGTTGGTGATATTGCTTAATACTTTCTGCATTCCATTGGACTTCCTTTCTTTGGAATAGGTCAAGCTATGATTCACTTCCACTTAGTTGGCCAGTTGGTCTTCTACATTGCTTGACACAGACAAGTGAGAATTTCTACTCTTTCATCGGTTTGTTGAAACATCTCAGTTGGTATTCATCAATTCCTGAACCATTGTGTATCCGCAATCCTTGCGGGCAGCTTGGACTTCTTTCCACACCATGTGTTCATGATCATCTGCTCCCTCCTGAACGCTGAACTGAATGTGCACTGAGTCTTTTGGGCACAGTAACTTTGCGTTCCTTCCATCTTCTTTTGCTGCTGCTCACATCCAAACCAAACTCACGGCCACTGAGCTGATGCTGTCTCAAAGCCATCCTGTAGGACAGGGTAGAACTGCCCCTGCGAGTTTCCGAGACCTACTCTTTAAGAATAGAAAGCCCAGTCTTTCCCCTGAGAGACAGATGATGGTATCAAACTGCTGACCTTGCAGATCACAGCCTAACCACTGCCTTAGCAGGGCTTGCAACTCTTGAGAAATGCTAAGCATGCTCTTCTTTTTTGGGTTCGCTAGCTCCAGGTGTTTACACTTAGTCTTCTCAAGCCACCCTCTGAAATCTCTGTTCAGCTCTTTCACTTCACTGGTTCCTCCATTCGCGTTAGCGTCTCATCTTCAAGTTTCAGAGTCTCTTCTTACCCCCATTTTGCTATTTTCTCTCCTTTCTCTTCAACGACCTTTTGTTTTCTGCACAGTGTCCTTGATGGCCTCCACAACTCCCCTGGTCTTCTGTCCTAAGTGCTCAGTGCGTCAAATGTATTCTTCAGATGGCCTCTGAATTCTGATGGGATATATGTAAGGTCATGCTTTGGCTCTGGTGGACTTGTTTTAATTTTCTGCTGTTTCAACTTGAACTTGTTTATGAGCAATTGGTAATCTGCTCTTCCATTAAATGGAGGTCATCTGAAGCAGGCCAAGTTTTCTCTGTCCTGTTTGCTTTCCTAACCAGATTAAGCAAAATGTCAAGGATGCACTCAAGGGCGGCATTATAACAATGTGACTAACGACTTGCAAATTATTGTTCAAGACTTATGTAGTCTTCCGCAGGAAAACCTACTGTAAGAGTCTCTTAGGTTCCGGAGAGGCAGCTTGCTACAAAGTGAATGTGACAACCTACAGGTGTGTGAAAGCATTTCCCATCAATATAGAATGACACTTAGCCTCTGCAACAGTGGAGTAGGTAGAAAATCCCCCTTGATCTGAAAGGTATGAACATTCAAGATGAAATGAATCTTTCGTGGAAGTGGCCTCATTTATCTCACAAATCTATTTAATGTTTAGAATCTTTAAGTTCTCCGGCCGGCGGAGTTACTTCCTCAGACTGAGCAACTTGAAAGTTGAGTTTCATTGCTGTTGATGTTACACGTTGCCTCAAGACGGAAGGGGCCTTCTTAGCTATATTAAGAGGCCATATCCGTGGAGGGTATGTTTTCAGCCAATCACTCTTGATATAAAAAAGAAATAAAATAAAGATCATGACGGAGAAGCAATCAAGCAGAGATGGGGGTGGACAAACTACCATGTCATCGGCCTGGAGGGGGAAAAATGAGCAGCTGATACCAAGGGCTCAAGTAGAAAGCAAATGTTTTGAAAATGACGAGGGTAACGAATGTACAAATGTGCTTTATACAATTGATGTATGTATGGATTATGATAAGACTTGTATGAGCCCCAAATAAAATGATTTTAAAAAGAAACTGGAAAGGGAAAGCCCTTTCGTAGAATGAGCAGCGTGACTTCCTCAATCCTAGAATTAACGCCCTGAATTCCTCCTCAGTCCTAGAATTAGTATCCTGAATTCCTCACCTGTGAGAAAAGAAATTTGTTTGCTAAAGCCACGCAGCTGTGGAATTTTTGCTGCAGTTCCCTCTAAAGATTAATCATTTAGAGAAGGTCATAGGTATTAATTACTGCTTTCCGTATTTAAGCTGTGACAAATCCTTGTAGACACCACTTGGCAAGTCAGTGAAATCTGGGGAGGTCGTGGGGACGGGGACTCAGACTGTAGAGTGTTCAGTTGATGTGGAATACTAATTTCATTCTCCAGAAGGAATCTAGATAGAGTTGCTGGAGTTTGTACAAAGTCAAGGAGCCCTGGTGGCGTGGTCGTTTCGCGTTGGGCTGCTATTCAAAAATCATCAAGCCGCTCCACTGGGCTTTCTACTGCCCAAGAAGTTACAGGGTGGGAAGCTCACCGGAGTAGTTCTACTCCGTCTTCTAAGTCCCTCTGAGTCAGGCGTCGCCTCAATGGCAGTGAGGGATCCTTAAAATCACTTCAAGCAGTGAATTGCTGGATGCAGGCAGCGCTGACCACCACCCACCGGCCTCCTGAAAGGCGGAGGCTGCCCCGCTTCACGCTGCCGGTCCAACCAACCCATCACTAGACTTTTCCTAGGGTTTTCATCCCGGTGCGAATCAGGATACATTTCCAGGCTCCTCCAGGCTAGGTGCGCGCGCCAGGAGGGTTTCTGGGTTCCCGATCCCTTTACTGAGACCCCGCGGAGCCGGCGACGATCGCCGGAGAGCCTGAAGAGCAGCCCCGAGCTGGGGCGCGGGCAAGGGGCGGTGCCTTCCGGGGCGGGGGGCGGTGCTGGGGGGCGGAGGGGACGGTGCCCTTCGGGGCGGTGGGGCGGGAGGAGGGACGGTGCCCTCCGGGGCGGGGGGCGGTGCTGGGGAGCGGAGGGGACGGTGCCCTCCGGGGCGGGGCGCACAGCCTCGCCCTCCAGGGTAGCCGGCGGGGCCCGAGTGCGCAGCGTGGCGAGCGCGCAGCGAGAGAGGGCGAGCGATGTACCTGCGGCGGGCAGTCACCAAGACGCTGGCGCTGCCTCTGCGGGCGCCCGGCAGCCCCGCGCCGCTCCCGAAGGACGGTGAGCGCCCGCGCTCTGGGCGTGGCGGGACGGGCGGGCGCACCTGGACCGCGTCCCACGGCTGCCCAGCCCGACGCGAAGCAACGGAAACCTAGGTTTAGGAGCCGGGACGGCAAAGTGCTGGAAGATGGGGTGGGGGGGCTACTTGTCTTTGGAAGTAGAGAACTTTAGAGCGCGGCGTCCGAAGTCAGACCTGACTTGCCCACGTTCGAATCCTGGTCTGGGACGAGATCTTTAATACCCCCTCCCCCAACCCACCCTTGTTTCCTCGTGAAATGAAAGGCGCTTCGGAAAGTGCTTAACACGCGTGTCGCCTACCGCCTTTCCTAGTCCAGGGACCAATTGGCGCTCGGACTGCAAGAGGCGCGGAGGGGACAGGGAGACAGACGGGCAGGGGCGTGGGGAGGAGGGTCTGCGCAAGACTGGTCCAGGCCTCGCTTGGCAGCAAGAACTCGGCGAGCGGTTGGCACTGGGCACCATCTCCGCAGGGATTAAGGGCCCTATGAGTCCCTTTTCTTTGGGGCCACAGGTAGAGGGGGGGGGGGGAGGAAGGGGTGTTATCTCTCCATCATTTGACTTGTAATCCACCTCTCAATCACCTTTGTTTAGTATTGGAGACAAGTGGCAGTGGAACGTCTTCAGAAGGCACCGGCAGGCGAAGTCTTGCCGGGAGAGCTGAATGTTGACAGAATAAAAATAGGGTTTAGTGTGGTACCCCAGCACAGCGAAGTGAGCGAGAGAGTGTCTTTCATCAAACCTGGGTGTAGGTTTGCGTCCCCCGGTAGTTCTGCCCCAGCCTGCTCTGTCCTAATTCTTACCTTGCACCCTACTCTTTCCATCTTACTCCCTTGTTCTTGCTTGGGGTGCAGGTGTCGCAGACAAACTCCTGAGGCTTCCGAAGTGTGGATTCCCGTTACTCCTGTAGAAATTGCCAGGGACTATCCCGCTCCCACCCCCCATCTCGAGCTTACCCTTTGATTAGGCCTTTGGAGAGGGTGGGAGGGGAAGAAGGTGGATCCAGCTTACTTTCTATTTTTATAAAATGCTAACTGGGAAGAAGTTACCCCAAAGTAACAGAAATAAGGCGTCTTCTTTTTTGTAGATCTTTATTTCTAATAAGATGGAACAATTTTTTTCAACGATCAAATTGGGAGAAGCCATGCGTTTATTTTAAGCTTAAGATAGCGCCGTGGGGAGCGGAAGAAAGATGAGGCCTCTGACCCCAGCATTGTGTTATTTGCGTATCCGCAGCCCAGCATCACCGTGCGCAAATATAGACACACTTTTGGTTTTGGTAGCTGCATGTGTTTCAAATAATTTCCTTTCCAACGTGGGGAAAAATAGGATAAAAAATTCTTAGTACCTAGTCATATTGGTGCTTTTTAATCTAATTTTCATTTAACTACTGTATTGTCTGACCCCGATTTGTTTGTATATTTTAAGAACGATTATTATTGAATGTAAACCTTGTCTTCAGACACGAATCTTAAACTTTTCTTAGTACTTCTTAACTTTGATGAGAAATTAAAATGGTTTAGTTTTATGTATGTAAGGATATAATTTTAACAATACCTCATCAAGTTTTGGCCTTTTTGCTTCAAAAATTCTTCAATGAGTAAATAATTTCAGTCTATAATAGATCATTGGGGGGGGGCACAGAAATGGAAAAGAGAAATCACCTGTAATCTTACCACTCAGAGATGACCACTAACAACCTTTTGGCAATCTGTAGTGGTCCAACAAGGAGCTCTGGTGGGGTAGTGGGTTTCTGCATTGAGCTGCTAACCACAAGGTCAGTGGTTTGAACCCACCAGCACCTCCCTGGAGAAAGATGAGGGTTTCCATTCCTGAGAAGATTTAGAGCCTAAGAAACCCACAAAGGCAGTCTGTCCTACAGGGTCATTGTGAATTGGAGTGGAATTGGCTCCATGACTGTGAATTGATTTTACAGTGCTCTAGGCTTTTTTCCCCCCTTCCCATTTATAGGCATCTGAATCCACCGCCTTTACTCATTTTGCTTTGGCAAATTTGGATAGTTCTTTACAGATGATTTTGCTATAACTCTCCACTTGTCATGTTGTAAAGAGTTTCCCATGTGAGGAAATATTCTTCTGCAAGGTTTAGAGTGCTTATTTGTTTCACATTGCCCTAAAACATATCTCACAAATCTTTCAATGGATACTAAGTAGATATTTATTTCCCACATCCCTGCTATTGTTAGATAACGTTGCCATTTTTTATTGCCCCTCTTTCCCTGTGGAGATATAAACAATACGTTGCACTTTCCCTGTAACAAAACTCTCATATTTTTACCCATGTTCTTTCTGCCTCCCGTGACACCACCCCTTCTCTTATCTGTCTAACAAACTCCTACTTGCCTTCAAAACTCAGGCCAAGTGTCTCCCCGGTTGCGAGACCTGCCCTGAGTTTTTACATTGTTGTACTTCCTACTTATCTCTGTTACAGATAGCACTTGCCATACTGTCTCACAATTTTTAACCGGTACATCTGTCTGTACATCCATCTCTTCCTTCCACACCGGGAGCTTTTGAAGCTAGGGGCCTGGTCTGTTCACAGTTTTATCCTCAGTGTCAAACACTCAGTAGGCCTTCCACAGAATGTGTTGAGTGAATAAATGAATGTCTCTCTCTGCCTTTAAAATAGAGAATTTAAAGTACAAACATTAAACTTCTTCCAGCTTTAAAAGTCTAATGCAAAATTTTAAATTCTGGGCTGTATTGTTATGTGCGGCTGTGTGGTCACTCCGAGTCAGAATCGACTAGACGGCAGTGACTTTTTGAGGTGTGATGGTATGTGCAAATTGTAGCCCACCAGGATAAATATATTTAAATAAAATAATTTGTTTATTTCAACCAGTTCGTATAGAATTGTACTGTTTCAGAGGTGGTCTTGTTACAACATTTACCTTTAATAAGCTTTTATCCATTCATTTCTGCTTTATATCAGAAAAAATTAGGTTTATTCCTATCTTTATGTTATAGTATAGGTTTATAGCAACGTGTGATGTGTTTCCCTTCATGTAATACAAGTTTTATGAAAATCAATGATAAGTGTACTTAATTCACTTTAAAAACAATCGTTCCCATTCAGCCCTCTAGTAGAGTACATACAGTAAAGGGATTTTATTTGCTAAGATGAATTTTATTTCACAGTCCAAATTCTTTAATGCTGTTGCCATTTCCTTTTAGCCACACCTGCACCTTGTCCAAGAAAGAGCGTGGTCACGTTGAGCATCAAGGTGACAGGTTTCATAAGCACTTAAAGCAAATTAAATTGCGAGACTGCCAGGGCGAATCATCTCTCGCCTTGTGATGCTGTCCTCCCGCAAGCCAGAGTCATTTGGTGCTAATAGATTCTGGGTTGACTGAAGGGAACTTTTTTGGGGAGATGAAATTACTTAAGCTAGTTTCACTTGCGTGATGGCACTAACTGTGTGTAACCTTGTTTTCCTAGCCTCTCCCCGCTGGGTGTCATCTAACAAATTTCCTGGATCGTCTGGGTCAAATATGATATATTATCTGGTTGTAGGTGTCACAGTCGGTGCTGGTGGATACTATGTAAGTGTTTGAGTACTTTGAGTGTTGAGGAATCCAGCGATTTTACAGCCCATGGTAAAACTCAGAGCCGCGTCACGTCAGGCCATGATATAAGTTAAATATGCAATGTAGCCAATGGTTTAAATGTCAGTAAGCATACTTTTGAAAAATACTTTGAATCATTGGAAGTATTAACTAAAATATTATAGAAATTAAAAAAAATTATCAAATCAACATTTCTTAATGCTGCTACTCTGTGTGACCAGTGAGCATTCAGTAAAAGTAGTGCTATTATAAATATCACTTATGGTAGCTGACATCTATTTATTGAGTAAGTCTCTTATGTCAAGCTCCTGGCTCATTTAATAATTACATTAATTTTTTAAGGTAGGTACTTTTGTGAACATTTAAAAGAAAATATTGTTGAAAGGTCAACTCGTTTTTTGCTGTTTAGAAATGGAGATTTGTTTGTAAGTTCTCTTTATGAAGTATAGACATCTATGAAATAAGAAAGCATACTTACCTCTCCAACTGCTCTTTCATTGCCGGGGTCATGATTGTTAAATTTGTAAGACAAAAAACATGTAAGAGCCTGATTTTGAAGAAGAAATAATGGAAAATTTGTGTGTTAAGTAATATAAGCTTGTTGACTCCTTCACTTTTTCACCGTCAGTTTTCGAAGTCAAAATAGAATTTTCATTATGAATAAAATAGGACAAATATGTTCTTTGAGAAATTATGAGAATATGTAATGACTACACTTTGGTTTAACCTTTCAAAAGTATACATAAAGGAGCCAAGGTAGGGTCAGTGAAACTGGGGAAAACTAGCAGGGAGATGAGTTGACACAATAACCCCAATGCTGGGCTCACGCACATTCAAGGTTGTGACAGTGGAGCAGGCCAGGCAGCATTTCATTCTGTAGAATAGAAGGTCCCCACCAGCTGGAGCTCACTCAGGGCAATTCATACCAACAGTGGTATCACTAGGAACCCTTTGATGGGACCATGTAGGATAGTCAAGGCCAATGTCAGTTTGGACGTGCTTCCATCACTTTATTTAGATGTAAACACAGGTACAAGAAATAACATGGAGAGACCCCCTTCACCCCATTTCTCCCAATGGTAATGCTTCCCTAACAGAAATACAATATTGCAATCCATTAACCTTGTTTAGGTTTCACCAGTCTTACAGGTACTCATTTGCAGGTGTGTGTAGTCCATGTAACTTTCGCACCTGTGTTGGTCAGGTCGCCATCACCGAGTCAAGAGAGAGGACAGTCCCATCACCACAAGGATCCTGCAGTTTCCCCTTTTCGAACTCCACTCACTTCCCTCTTGCCCTCCCACCTCCACCTCCACCTCCCAGCCTCTGACAACCACTACTCTATCCTCCATTGCTATACTTTTTTCCCTCTCACATTAAGAATGTTACATAAATGGGACCAGAAACGATGTAGCTTTTGAGACTGGATTTTTTTTCTTCCCTCAGTCCATCAAATGTCCCTAGAGATCCACCCCAATTGTTGTGTGTATCAATTCCTTTCCATTGGTTTCACCCAATGCAGGACATCAGGGCTGATTTGATCCTGGCTACTACAAATAAAACTGGTATAAAAATATATGGGCGGGCTTTCAAGTGAACAAAAGTGTCCATTTCCCTGGGATAAATGCTGGAGGCTGTTTTTAAATGCCTGTCAGGACATTTTGGTTCAAGCATCAGTCCCTGCTCTCCTTGCTGTCTTTTGCTGTGTATCTGGTGTGCATGTTTTCAGTTATCTTTGACTCTTGTGGAATATTTGCTTCTTCCTTTTCCTGACCATTCTGCTTTATGGCAAAGGTTTCTAAAGGGAAGTAAACGAGCAGATGGCCTGTGTCGTTTCTTTCAATATTTTGTGGTGGTGGTTTAGACTTCTAAGAACGATTACATAGAGAAATGGATATACTTTTAAATTTTTAAAATTTTATTTGGTGACAATAGTTGTAATTCCATCGAAGTAAAATAGTGTGATATGTTCAGTCTCTCGCTTGAAGTGGATATACTTTTGAACTTGCCCTGATAAATCTCAGAGCTAAAAGGACATCTTTACTTTCAGGCTTACAAAAGAATCAGAGCAGAGCAATCCAAACACACCGGTCATGTGACAAATTTGAAAGCAAAAAGAAAAGCAGAGTTACATCCACTTCAAGGTAAAGTCAATTTCTTATTGTCTTTCCCCACCTTCTTATTCCAGCAAGGAAAAAGCTTTGCTTTGGACTTCTTTATCAACTTAATGCACAATAGCTCCGGGCCGTTCATTCAGGAATGAAAAATGCAACCAGAATCTAATGACTATTGCTATGCTTTTTGGATGAGCGCATTCGGTGACGGAAAAAGTTTTCCATTTATATTATTGACCAGTGGCTTTGATGTCTCTGTGTGATAAATAAGGCTCTCCCTTCTGCTCAGGCTTCATTTAATGCATACAGTATCTCTTTCTTTCAGCAGCCTGATATGTTTGAGATTGCCTTTAAAAAAAATCACAAACCTAATTTTTGTTTCAATTGTGGCTGAGATCTCCCAGGCTTCATTCTTTTTAAAGAATGCTTCACTCCTGAATCAGTCATGTGTATCAAGTTCCTCAGCTGATTCGGTTGATAACAAAATGGTGACCAAAAGAGTAGAACATTTCTGTTTCACTCTACCATATATTGCCTTCAACTTGCTTCTGTTTGTCACACTTTTTTCCATCTCAATACAGTGCCCTGATTATTAATTTATCCAGGGGCAGAGAAACTAGTTTTTTTTTAATGGAATTCTGTTAACCTGTTAGTCATAACAATAAACAACAGAATATCTTCAGTAAAAATTGAATTGGTCAGTTATAATTGGCAATAATGAAATATTGCATTTTATAACACTTTATTAGCTTGACACTTTTCATACACATTATTTTAATTAGTCTTCACAACAAGCCTATGACACAGGTATCACCAACATCCTTACTTTTGACAGATGATGGAAGTTAACTTGAGAAAGGGTGTGTGGTTCCTCAAAGTCTCACTGTTAGTGAGTTGGTCGTTCGACCATGCTCCCTCGTGACAGGTTAACTGTGTCATTTCATGTTCTTGGTATTTGAATAAGTGATGCATGTTGGTTTAGGCCACAGAAGAGACCCAAATATAGTTTAAGGAGAACATTTATTAAATCTTAAACAGAGCAAAGACACATTGCCTGGACGAAGGAGACCTTTAGCATTAGGCCAAAATGGCATGGGAGGAATTACAGTCAGGAGGGTAGTTTTATTTAAAGGAAGCTATCACAAATTCATGATTGATGGCAGATCAATACATCACAGCTGTACATGGGGCTACAGAAGTAAGAAACAAGGCCGTGACTGGGACACATTCACTGTTAGATAGGACAGCTTACAAGACTGGTCCAGGGTCTTTGGGCCCAAGCAGTCAGGGCCTGACTCATGATGATGCGACCAGTACTGTCCATGAAGAACATAACAGGCAAGCCCTGAGAGAGACTGCACCTCCTTGGGCTGGAGTCGAGGCAGCCAGCTTTCTAATGCTCTCTGTGTGAGGGCAAGGTTGTCCACATCCTTGGTTAGTGGTCAGAAAGAATTCAATCTTAATCCACATGGGGACTCTGCAAATGGGTTTTGCCTTCTGCAAAAAGGATGCTGAGAATTGAAGCTCAAATACAATGCGAATGATTTCTTTTTAAAGTTCAACAGGTTCAAAAGGGTTCACAGAAAAGCAGGTCCCCACTTCCCCTTCTCGGAGGCAACCAGTGACACCAGTATCTTTGAATTCTTGAAAATCGTTGACAACACAACTATCTAGGTACAAAGATAGATGCGTATATTTTGTCTGAACACTTGTATCATTCGCTGGGCATTGCTTCTTTCCTTCTTTTAACTTCCCATCTGTCTTGGTGACCATTAAGTACAGCCTATCTTGGTTGGTTTGTTTTTGGAATGACTGTACAGTATCCCATTGTACTATATGCTCCTTAAATTAATATTGGCTTGCCGGACAACATCCTGCAGGCGAAGAAGAGAATCCCGTGGAAGCAGAGAAAGCAAATTCAGAAGCCCCTGAGGTATCTGTCACGGAAGCAGGGGAAGCCAGTTCAGAAGCCGCTGAAGTGTGTGCTGTGGAAGCAGAGGTCATAGGTGCCGAAGAAGCTCCGCACAGTACAGATGCAGTCATAAAAGAGGATCCAGCCTGTCCAGAAAATGGCCCTGTTCTGTTGGGGATGGCAGCAGTCGGTGCTGAAACGGGGCAGGGGGGCACAGATGCTTCTGAGGTTGGAATCACCGAGATGAAAGGTGAAGTGGCCCCAGGGGTCACAGAGGCAGCCCCATTGGAGGCTGCTGCCAGGAGTTATGACCCCGGTACAGCAGAGGAGGAAGGCTCTGGTGACCCTGCTGACCTAGAAAGTAAAATGTCTGCAGCTGAGTTAGAGTCCTCTGCTGAGGCTATTTTCCTGGAAGAAGCCAGTGCTGGTTCTGAGGCGGCCTCACTTGAAGGCTAGTCTCATGCTGGGAGACATTTCAACAAAACATACTTTATGGTGTCTTATAGATAGTTCTGTATTACTGAACATTTTCCCTCCCCTAGAAAATGTTAATGTGCCTTGAAAGTTTCTGGTATCTACTGATAGACTTTAGGATTGAGAGATTTGAGATTTTCCATGTTTCCAGAATTTTATACTGTCTGATATGAGAATATGAAATTTCAGTAATTAGCATAGTTTCACTTTTTAAATTACATTTTTAATTGAATAATCTAAGCAACCTGTGTGCATCTAATGTTTTCCTTATATCTTTGCTTTATTTTATTAGCTGTAGATCTGAATTATTGGATGGTGATTTGAATGAATTTAAATAAAATGGAAAATCTTGCAGCACTTCTACTTTTATTTACAAAAATACACAACATACAAAATATAATAATATATGATATTATCTGTATTTATAAAAACATTGCATATTAATGTACACACATAAATGGCATGAATAAACGAAAATTTGCAATCTCATTGAAGAAAGAACATCTAATTTACGGAGCACTCTGCATATGACAATGTAGATACCCTTTCTATGTATTGAAGACTGATACTTTGTGCCAGGAAAAATTCACTCATTCATATATTTAGCAAATATTAACGGAGCTTCTACAACGGGTCAAGCTCTTTTGCAAGTGCTGGGGATAAAAAAACTAAAAAGATAAGAATTCCCATTCTCTCCAATTTTTATTCTAGATGGGACCAGATAATAAGGGAAATAGGAATGTATGGTAGAGAATGATAAACACTAAGGAGAAGAATGGTGAAAGCAAGAAGCATATAAGGGGCAGAGTTGATTTTTGATAGGGCGGTGAGCGCCGCCTGCCTAAGAAAGGAACTCCCGGCTAAAGGACTGAGGACGTCCAGGAGTGCTCGTCTAGAGGGACTCAGAGGAGGGTTATTCCAGAGAAGTACAACAGAACAGGAGCTGAAGCAGGAGAGCGGAGGGGCTGGGAGTGGGGAGGTTCAAGAAATTGCAAGGTTATGGTAAAATAATGATTCATCTTATAAATGTAGAATTATTTTTATAAATTTCATTGTTGACAATGTTTTTAAATGACTAGGTTTTCCATTTGTTTTTTTAATCGTTTTATTAGGGGCTCATACAACTCTTATCACAATCCATACATACATCAATTGTGTAAAGCACATTTGTACATTCATTACCCTCATCATTCTCAAAACATTTGCTCTCCACCTAAGCCCCTGGCATCAGCTCCTCAATTTTTCCTTTCCCTCTCCACTCCCCCCTCTGACTAGGTTTTCCATTTAAATGATAGTAAGAGTAAAGTTTTTTTTCTGAATAGTGATACCATATTATTTTACTGAACTTTCTAGATAAAAGTTTAGAATTTTTTTAAAAAGAGACCGACACTGCAAGGTGAGCAGCATTGCTAGAGTGATGTAAGGCAGCGGGAGACGATAAAGATGGTCTCAGAGCAGATGGAGTGGTATGGAAAGACGGCCAGATCATCTAGATCAGCGGCTCACGACCCTCACAGAGGTCACCAAAGACCACCAAAAAACAAATATTCCACAATATGTAATTACATATTGTGTGATTAATCACTATGCTCTAATTATATTCAATTTATAACAAGGAAAATGCATCCTGTCCAAGATATGACAAAATAATGATTTGTCAATTATCAACAGTTCATGAGGGAGGGCGGAGCAGGGAGGGAAAGGAAAAAATGAGGAGCTGATGCCAGGGGCTTGTGCTTTACACAATTGATATGTATGGTTTGTGATAAGAGTTGTATGAGCCCCTAATTAAATGATTAAAAAAAGAAATAAGAATACAACACACACAGACATAAAAAAGAAAAGAAGATATATCCTGCATATCAGATATTTACATTATGATTCATAACAGTAGCAAAATTACAGTTATGACGTAGCAACAAAAATCATTTTATGGTTGGGGTCACCACAGCATGAAGAACTGTATCAAATGGTCACGGCATTAGGAAGGTCAAGAACCACTGAGCTAGATCATGTAGGCTCTTGTCAGATTTTAGCTCGTACTTGGAGTCAGTTGGGAAATGGTAGTGGACATGCTGATGCTCTGCCTAGATTCCCTTTACAGTTCATCTACCCCCAGCTGCTATGCGGGTTACACCCCTACTCTCATCCCCTCCCCCAGCCCCACCCCAACAGCCCAGAGTCCCGTATGACTGCTGCTGCTGTCGTGTATGCAAGAGGAGGACGGTGATGGCATTGGCTGGCTTGATGCCTCTGGTATTTGGAAAGTACACAGAACAAGGTCTGTGGCATTAGGAGGCCCCTGAGCACGACTGAAGACAAAAACGGACAGGCGCAGGCCTCTCCATGAGCTATATAAACAAAGTGTCAAAGACCCTCAGGTTCTTACAGCAAGACAGAAGGCAGAGCACAGGCAGGTACAGGACTGAATTGCACGGCTGGTGGAACGGAAGAGAGCCTCCTGTTGTCAACCTTGGCAAGATCCTGTTCCAAAGCAGGGTCTTTATGGGTGAGGAATGAGACCATACGATTTGAAATGGAGATATCTGGAGAGTTGAACTTATGTCTTGATCGCCTAGCTTTTTCTCAACCCCCAGTCCCTGCAGAAAAGCCCACTCTCCCTTGTTGGAGAATAAAAGCCCTCCTTGTAAGAAGACCTGGAAGTGCTTTTAAATGAGCAGGCACCATAGAAATGAATGCAGGCCTGTCTTGTTAGGTAGCTCGCATAGGGACAGGGGCATCCATTGTACATGCTCAGAGGTCTGAGCTTCTGAAGGTGTGGTACACCTAGGTGGGCGTTACACCTAGATTGGCCTATCTAAGCCAGGTGAATTTGATTCAGCCAATGGGGTCAACCAGTATTGTCGACCATGCCTCCTAACAGGGCCCCTGAAAAGCCAAAGGTTTTGCTCTGGGCTCTCTCTCTCTCTCTCCCAGCGGCTGCTACTGGTCAGGAGCGGCCAGGCCGCAGTCCCACAACCGTGCAACGGACTCTGTCTGGCTTGTGTTCCATTCACTGTAGAACCTGAGACTGCTTTTTTTTCTCTATAAACCCATGTGGATCGCAAGCCAGGCTTCAACGTTAATTCTTTCTCGCGTGGAGCCAAGGACCGAGGTGTAACTCTCCCCCGAGGGATCTAACAGTCTCAAGATCAGCCTCTGCTCCTCCTCACTGAGGTTAAGTTGCCGCCCAGTTTGGAAGGCCGTGCTTTGCAATTGATGAGGAATTATATATACAGTCAACTCCACAGAGGGTTCACAAAACAGAAGAAAAAGGAAAAGAGGCCAGAAGAGAGAAGAAACAGCAGAGAAAGAGAGACAGAGGGAGAGGGAGAAAGAGCTGTATCCTGAAAGAGCTGTAACTCTGAGGACAGCAACAGGCCTGGGAAGGGCCTGAGGTCCAGAAAAGACCAAGAGCCGGTGGTGGTGCTAAGAGCACCCAGGGAAATTGTTACACAGCCGTGTCAACTGGTGGGCAGACAGCTCTGTCCTGAAGGGGCCAAGGGGAGGTCTGTCTTCAGACATTCTGCACGGCTCAGAGGAGGTGTGCTATATCCTGCTTGCTGTAACGCCGAGGGATCTGTTCTGTAATCTGCTCTGCAATGAGGAAGGGAGCCTTCCAGACTCTGCCGACATGTTTCCTGATCCTGATCCGGATCCTTACCCTGAGTTGTAGCGTGTAGATCCTTATCCCAAGCTGTACTTTTGCTTTATCTGGACCACTCCTACTCCTTGGTAGTTACTGTGTTGGTTGTACTTTTGTCTGCAAAACTGTCCTAAAAAAAGGCCTATTTCATTTCCTTTTCAAAGAAATGCTTTAAGATCTTGATGACCTCACTTGTGTAAAATCTGCCTGGAAAGCTCTTCTCTTGTCTGCAGCTGATCTCGGGGCAGCAGTGTTGGTATCCATCGAGTGAAAAGTTCCCTCAGCTTTATTTTTTCAGTCAGAATTACGTACAATGAACCAAGCGAAATTTCCATGGTGTTGACTATTATTGCTCTTTCTAATCTTTAGTCCTCTTCATTCGACCATGAACAAGGTGAATTGTGTCTTTTAAAATCGATGTGGGTGGTGTGCTACTGAAGGCCTCCTCTTCAATCTCATCTCATCCCATCTTAAAATGAGGTAGCCATTTGTAAACTGGCGACTATTTGATGTATTGTCCCGATAAACTATTCTTAAAGCATAAATGATTTCACCATTCTGCCACTTACGTTTAGAAAATTTGATGTTCATTCTTCTTTTATGTTGCTTTGAGACGGGGTCTTTTCAAATTGGTTGCTGTCCTTCTTAATGCCTCTAACGGGATCTTGTTCAGACTTGTTCTAGTAGTTGAATAGGAGTTTATTTTGGTGGAAAACATTTTTTAAAGCCTATGTTTCTTTTTTCCCCATAATATAAAATTTCCATGAATTTTTGAAGACCTTTCATAATGAAAGGAGCCCTGGTGGAGAAGCGGTTATGTGATGGGCTGCCAATGGCAAGGTCTGCAGTTCTAAACCACCAGCGGCTCCTCTGGAGAAAGGCAGGGCTTTGTCTTTCTCTTTGTCTAACTTTCAGAGACAAGTCACCATTTCAGAAATCCACAGGGGCAAGTCTACTCTGTCCTATAGGGTCGCTATGAACCTAAATCGACTTGATGGTAGTGAGTTTGGTGTTTTTCATACTAAAAACCATTACATTGTGCAACTTAAAAGGTAAACAGGGTAGAATATGGATTACATTACAATAAAGCTGTAAAAGAAATTAAGTTCCTAGCTACTTTGACTAGCATGATACTATGATACTCCACAAGATATCATATAGTTAATGTATTAAGCCACACTACTTCCAATCCTGCTGAGAGACAGAAAATGTTAATTTAAGGCTTTTTCTTTTGAGCAACGTTAAAGTTCTTATTTGAATTCAGACATATATATGAGAAGATTTTTTAAAGTTCATGGAAAACTTGAATGAAAAGGTAATGGAAATTTTCAATGCACTTAAAAAAAGTATCCTCATATAACCCTATTAAAAGTGAATTACACATAAAACACTATTTTTCCCCAGTGTGATGGTTATGGATTAGGTCAACTAGACATTCCTGGATAAGGGTAGGGATAGAGTTCAACTTATTCATCGAACCAGTCTGATGACACTTTGGGGATGAGAAGAGACCGAGCAGAATCATATACACTTTGGCCCTTTGCCTTCTGCTGGAGCTGGATCTTGTCTCTGGTTCCGTCAATGGACTACTCACTGTGGATTCATTTCGCTGACTTTGGGCGCATTTACTTCTGCATCCACCATCCTGTGCTCCCAGCAACCTCTGTTTTGTTATCCTGCTTCCTGTTCATCAGTTTCCACAAGTCACGAGAAGCCTGACCGGACTGGACTTACCTATTTCTACCACTATTTAAGCCGTTTCTCTATAAATCTCTTCTTATATTCAAACACATACAAGCATCACTGGTCTTGCTTCTCTAGCAACCTAACACACCCACAAAAACCTTAAAGTGATTTGATCCGACAGAGAGAGAGAGAGAGAGAGAGAAAACACACATGTATTTTTTGCTGATTTGCCAAAACCAAGGTCAGAGTTACAAGCCATAAAAGCCACTTGTTTATTTTTCGCATTGTGCAGAACTGTGCACTGAGATTTGTTCTGAAAGAAGTGTTACAATGAACTGAGGAGAAGAAAGCACTACAGACTCTCGGGCTGCTTAGAATCCATACGACGGTTAGTACCTTCTGCTTACAGACTAGCAGACAACACAGTATTAGTATGGACAAAGATGAATTTTGATTGCATACAGTGGTAGCTAATCTTTGCTAATTCCGTGTGCCTTTCACAGACCAGCCTGGGCTGTGCACGAGATTTTTCATGTGATCTGAAACTGTGCTTCAGGAATTCCATAAAGTCTGGCCTTGCTGCTTATGATCGTCTTGCTTCCGGCTGAACTTTGTTTCGTTTTTAAAAAAATCATTTTATTGGGGGCTCTTACAGCTCTTATAAAAATCCATTCATTCATTGTGTCAAGCACATTTGTACATATGTTGCCATCATCCATTTTAAAACATTTATTTCTACTTGAGCCCTTGGTATTAGGTCCTCAATTTTTCCTCACTCCTCCACCCTCCCACCCTCATGAACCTTTGATAAATTACAAAGTATTATCATTTTCCTATCTTACACTCTCTGCTGTCTCGCTTCACACATGTTTCTGTTGTTCGCCACCTGGGTAGGGGTGGGTTATTCATTGATCATTGTAATCGGTTCCCCCATTCTCCCGCCACCTTCTCCCTACCCTGATGGAATCACTACTCCCATTATTCTTGAGGTGTTTATCTGTCTGGATTCCATGTGTCCAGAGCTCTTATCTGTACCAGTGTACATGCTCTGGTCTAGCCACTAAGGTAAAACTGGGGTCATAATAGTGGGGGGATGAAGCATTAAATAACTAGAGGAATGTTTTGTGTTTTGTCGGTGCTATACTGCACACTGGCTGGCCCATCCTTTCCTTGTGAGGCTTCTGTGAGGGGATGTCCAATTGTCTACAGATGGACTTTGGGTCTTCACTCTGACCCCCATCATTTTCATCAATATGATTGTTTGTTTGGGGTCATCTGATGCCTGATACCTGATCCTATTGACACCTCATGATCACGCAGGCTGGTGTGCTTCTTCCATGTGGGCTTTGTTGCTTCCCTGCTCAATGGCCGCTTATTTGTCTTCAACCCTTTAAGACTCCAGACTAAGGCTGAACTTTCAATAATGTTTCACTCCATGCCTATCATTTTTCTTCCTTATATCCAGCTATCTTTTGTAACAAGTCTCTCTTTGATGAACTTAAACTTTTTTTTTTAAGAGTCCTAGTGGTATAGTGGGTTACATATAGAATCACTAACTGCAAGGTTAGCAGTTCAAACCCACAAGTACCTTGTAAGGAGACACATCTGCTTCTGTTTCTGAGATTTACAATCTCAGAAACTCAAAAAAAGGCATTTATACTCTGTCCTATAGGGTCACTGTGCATTGGGATCAATCCAATGGCAGTGGCTGGGAATTTTATATGTGCTGGCTAGGGAATTCTGGGTGGCGAAATGGTTCAGTGTTTGACTATTAGCTGAAAGGCTGGCAATTAGAACAGAGACAGAGGGGCCTTGGAAGGAAGCCCCAACCATCTGCTTCTGAGAGATCACAGCCTTGAAAATCCTCTGGAGCAGCTCCACTCTCTATGCATGGGGTTGCTCTGAGGGGGAGCTGACTTGTCAGCCACCAACTGCTATGTTCTATGTAGGGATGCGTAAGGCATTGTGGGAGAATGCAATGATAAATGAAATCTAGTAGCTGCACTTAGAGAACAAATGACACACTCAGGGATTTTAAAAGTATATATATATATATATATATATATATATATATATATATATACACATATATATATATACATATATGTGTGTGTGTCTATTTAACAGGTGTGACAACTAGAACATTATCTGAGAACCAGACATGCTTGAACTGTACTGGTACTATGGAAACATTTGTACATATTAGGGATTAAAGAGATTCCTGAGGGGAAATATGTCCTATGGGTAGGGGGGAACATGCAGCCTGATAAACTTGATCTTAAAACTTAATCGTTGCAGAGCAAGGTGACCCTGAGGAGCAGGACAGTACCTTGGAATTTCTTGACTTTATCTCAATATCAGCTCTGCATCCAAGGCTAAAACCTTCAATGTGCCATTAAAAGCACATTGTCACAGCAATTTCAAAGATTATTTAAGAGCCTTGGGGGTCAGTGAACTTGTGTTAGTACCAACCAAGCCAATTCAAACTCACTGCCAACGATTCAAAATCATGGCAACCCCATAAGTGGATAGAGCAGGAAGCATTGAGACACTAAGGTTGAGATTGGTTGCATCACCAGAAGAGTGCTATCAATGTCTCTGGGAGGCACATGTGGAAACGGGTGAATTGGTGTCTGTTTTGCTGCGTACATTCTCAACAACAAAAAGGGGATGCTGTTTTACTAAACAGTGTCAGGGCAGCAACTCTAAGCCTCTCACAGATCTTACACACACACACAGACACACACACACACACGATATACTCTTCTTCAAGGTTCTCATTAGGATTGTTTTTACTGAAAGTAACAGAAACCAGCTTAAAATGGATCTTCTTTTTTATTTGATAATGTTTACTATTTACCATACATCCAGAGGTCAGGTGGCTCCAGGATTGTTTTCTCCCATGGCTGCGCTGTTATGAACCAGGTTGTTTCTATTATTCTGCTCTGTTATCAAGAATGTTTTGGCTTCATCTTGGCAGCCTTTTCTCATAACTGCAGGATGAATCATCACAATTGTGTGCATTTTATTTAACCACATTAATATCCATCAGAAAGAAGAGCTTCCTGATTAAAAAAAAGCATTGAAGAAAACCCCAACCTTTTAATGTGGAAAATTTCAAACAAAGGTAGCAAGAATAGTATAATGAATCTGCTCCTTGGGAGAAAGACAGGCTTTCTGCCTGTGTCAAGAGTTAGTCTCAGACATTGGTCAGAGTAAGTCATGAAAAAAGAGTAATTTATAAATTATCAAGGGTTCACATATGAGGGAAAAAATGAGGAGCTGATACCAAAGGCTCAAGTAGAAAGAAAATATTTTGAAAATGATGATGATGGCATATGCGCAAATGTGCTTGACACAATGGATGTATGTATGGATTGTGATAGAAGCTGTATAACCCCCAATAAAATGATTTTTTTTAAAGTCTCAAAAACTCACGTGGGCAGTTCTACCTTGTCCTATAGGGTTGATGAGTTGGCATTGATTGGATGCCAGTGTGTTTGTTCTTTTTGTTGTTGAAAAATTCCAGTTAGTGCAGTTATTATTCAAATTATATATATATTATTCAACTAAAGCTACTGATGAAGAAATTGAAGAATCCTACCAACTTCTTCAGTCTGAAATGGATCAAACATGTCACAAAGATACATTGATAATAACTGATGATTGGGATTCGAAAGTTGAAAACAAAGTGGAAGTCTCAGTGGTCATAAAAGATGATCTTGGTGATAGAGTCGACCCAGGATACTGTGTAATAAAATTTCACAACACTAGTAACTTAGCAGTCCAGTTCATGACCACTGTGCCACCCAGGCTTATGGGCTTCCTGGTAGGTATGTAGATCTTATCCGGTATCTATTGAGAAAATCTATGAAGATCACGCCTATGGAATCTCCCTGTCACCACACCGACCCCTTGAGAAAAAAAACCTACAACTCCTGGTTGCCCACAGGGTTAATTAAGTTGTGTTAGATCGGTCATTTCATGATACCCACCTTCCCGACATGATCGCTGAAGACAGATGTGTGCATAAGCAAACGAGGTGAAGAAAGCTGATGGTGCCCGGCTATCAAAAGATATAGCATCTGGGGTCTTAAAGGTTTGAAGACAAACAAGTGGCCATCTAGCTAAGAAGCAACAAAGCCCACAGAGAAGAAGCACACAAGTCTGTGTGATCACGAGGTGTTGAAGGGATCAGGTAGCAGACACCAAAGAACAAAAACCATCATTGTGTGATTACCTTCCTCACATAAACGCTGAAGACGAATGTGTGCATAAGTAAGTGTGGTGAAAGGCTGATGGTGGCAGGCTATCGAGAGATATAGCATCTGGGGACTTAAAGGCTTGAAAGTAAACAAGCAGCCATCTAGCCCAGAAGCAACAAAGCCCACATGGAAGCAGCACACCAACATGTGTGATCATGAAGGGCTGAGGGGACCAGGATTCAAGCACCAAAGGCGGGGGGTGGGGTGGTGGAAATCATATCATTGTGAATGAGGGGACCACATGATGGGAACCCAATGCCCATCTGTGGACAACTGGACATCCCTTGAAGAGGGGTAGTGGGGAGGAGAGAAGTCACTCAGGGTTCAGTGTAGCAACAATGAAACTCTCAAAACCTTCCTCTAGTTCTTAAATACTTCCTTCCCCCAACTACCATGATCCCAGTTTTACCTTGCAAACCTGGTTAGACCAGAGGATGGACAGCAGTACAGTTAGGATCTGGAAACACAGGAAATCTAGAACAGATGAACCCCTCAGGACCAACGGTGAGAGTGGTGATACTGGGGGGAAAGGGGGTGTAGAAAGTTGGGAACCGATCTCAGGGATCTACATATAACCTCCTCTCTGGGGCATGGGCAACAGGAAAGTGGGTGAAAGAGACTCCTAGCAGTGTGGGATAAGATAAAATATTATTTATAAATCATTAAGGGTTCATGAGGGTGGGGGAGTGGGGAGGGAGGGGAAGGGAAAAAAGGAAAATGAGCTCATTCCAAGAACTCAAGTGGAGGGCAAATTTTGAGAATGATGAGGGCAACGAATATATAAGTGTGCTTTACACAACTGATGTACGTGTGGATTGCATGAGCCCCAATAAAATGATTTTTTAAAAAGTTATGTTAGATCCCATTCTCATCACGGAGTTGATTACATTGTTTTTGATCACATCATGGGGGATTGTTGCCAAACATCTGAGAACCTTGGCCCAGTCAAGTTGACACAAAACCTCCTTATAACAGGAATTTTAAGTCAAGCATACATGTAATTTTGTTAGCTACTGCAACATTTCTACTTTAAAAATCATACAGTTTTGTAGACACAAAATAGCAGTGTATGAAAATGTCTGCTTCCTGGCAAAAATATTTTGTAGAGCATTTAGACATTTGTTCAAATGATATCTTACTGTTGTTTAAATTTTTTCTGCTTAAAGAGTGAAGTTGAATATCTTTCATGGTTAAAGATCTTTTGCATTTATTTTTCTATCGCTTGTTGTGATAGTTTTATTGTGCCAACTAGGTCTCCATAGGAACATGTGGGCAGAGTTTAATCAGGTCATGGCTTGATTGGAGGGCAACCTAGATAAATGCTTTCCAAGGCTGGCATCCTTCCTGTCTCTCTTTCTCCCAGGTGATTGAACCAACAATTGGATTTTTCCAATTTGTTATTTATTACTTTATGTATGGTATGTTTTAGGTTGTGTTTTATAGAGAAACAAAATAATTGACATATATATATATGTATTTAGAAAAAGACTTATGTCAAGAAATGGCTTACACCGATATAGAAGTAAGTACATCCAGGCCAGTTCAAGTCTGTAAGTGGAAGGCTTTCCTGACTAGAGTAGCTGCAAGAGGTAAAAAACAGGTAGCAGGAAGATTAAGCAGGAGAGTCACAGACTGGTGGATGCAGAACTGAATGAATCTGAAGTCCGACAAATGAATCCAAGGTTGGTAGTCTACTGATGGATCTTGGGGAGATACTAAGAGGCTGATAAATCAGATGTAGGATGCAATCTGGTAAAAGTGGGAGGGACAGTAAAAAGCTTGGTTTTGCTCAGAGTCTCTCATATAAAACCTCACACCTCCAAGGAAGATTCATCAGACTGTGACGTGATTGATACGTCACACTCCACCCATATCCTCAAGTAGACATAAAAATCTCACCATCACATGGTATTTTTTTGGTGGCCTAAGATATTAAAATTTTTATGAACTCAAATTATTCATCTCTTTTCTTATTATTTCTTAAATTTTTGGAGCTCTTTTTCGTGGTGTAGACAGGAAAAGGGCAGCACACTGGGCAAAGGGCAGGAAAAAGAAGACGGCCTTCAACCAGATGGATTGGCACAGTGGCTGCAACAATTGGTTCAGGCATAGACCCCATTGTCAGGAAGTCTCAGGACTGGGCAAGGTTTCACTCTTTTGTGTGTAGGGTTGCTGTGGGTGGGAGTCAACTCAATGGAACCTAACAGACTAGATAAAAATGAAACTCCAGTGCCCTCCCTGCCTGCATGGTCCCTAGCAGTGTGACAGCAGCTCTACTCATGAGCTGGCGTCCATGTCTACTTGCACTTGAGTCTGAGGTGGACTTTTACTCTGCTTTCACAAGTAGACTGTTGAATAAGTGACTTTTTTTCCCTGTTTAAATCATTTTATTGAGGGCTCTTACAGTTCTTATCACAATCCATCCATCGTGGCAAGCCCATTTGTACATATGTTGCCATCATCATTTTCAAAGCATGTTCTTTCTACTTGAGTCCTTGGTAACAGCTCATTCCCCACCCCCGCTTATGAACCCTTGATAATTTATCTTTTTTTTTTTTCATGTCTTACACCAACCACTGTCTCCCTTCACCCACTTTCATCCCCCTGGTAGGGGATTATATGTAGATCATTGTGATTGGTCCCCCCCTTCTCTCCCCATCTCCCCCTTAGCCTTCTGGTATGACTACTCTCGTTATTGGTCCTGAGGGGTTTAACTCTCCTGGATTCCCTCTGTTTTAAGTTCTTTTGCTGTTGTTTTGTTTTGAGTTCTTATCGACACCAGTGTATATGCTTTGGTCTAGCCGGATTTGTAAGACAGATTTGGGATCATGATATTGGGGGAAGGAAGCATTAAAGAGCTAGAGTAAGATTTATGTTTCTTTTCTTTTCTTTTTTTTTGAAAGCTGTATGTTTCATCAGTGCTATACTCCACCCTGATTGGCTTATCTCTTCCTTGTGACCCTTCTGTAAGGGAATGTTCAATTGTCTACAGATGGGCTTTGGGTCTCCACTCTGCCTTCCCCCTAATTCATATCTGTATGATTTTTTTTTGTTGTGGGTCTTTGATGCTTGATACCTGAACCCATCAACACCTCATAGTCACCTAGGCTGGTATGCTTCTTTCATGTGGGCTCTGTTACTTCTCAGCAAGATGACCACTTGTTTATCCTCAAACCTTTAAGACTCCAGATGCTTTATCTCTTTTTTCTTTTTTATTATTTAATCAATTTATTGGGGGCTTGTACACCTCTTATCACAATCCATCCATACATACATCAGATCAAGCACATTAGTATATTTGTTGCCATCATCGTTCTCAAAATGCTTTATCCCTTGACAGCTGGGGATCATCAGCTTTCTTCACCATATTTACTTATGCAACCATTCTATCTTCAGCAATCATGTCAGGGAAGGTGAGCACCACAGAATGCCAGGGTATTAGAACAAAGTGTTCTTGCTTTCAGGAGTACTTGAGTAGAGGCCCAAAGTCTGTCTGCTGGCTTAATACTTAGCATATAAATATATGTACATAGATCTATTTCCCTATCATGTATATAAATATATCTACATATGTACATGCCTATATTTGAACCTCTAAAAATGCCATTTGCCTCCTAATTCTTTCTTTTATTTACTTTTATATTCCTCTTGTCCCACTATCATGTTCGGCCTTCATATGGGTTTCAGTAATGCCTATTGGCTACATTACCCTTGATCAAGTCCCACCAGGCATCCTAAGCCCTCTTCACCACCAATTCTAGATCACTTGTTGTTCCCCTATCCCTGGGTTTGTTGGCATGAATAAATGACCTTGTGAGAGTTCTGACCTTTGTAGAATCCTGAGAGTATCATGTAAAGAAGTTGAGACCGGTCTCCTTAAGAATGGGAAACAATATAGAAAAAGAAGATCAACTTGCCAGTTGTATACACCTAGATATGTGAGGCCATCTGTCAGGGTAGCCAATCCCTAACAAATCATCATGGGTCCAGCAGGCACAATTGTACAGCTTTAATATATAAAGTCTTTAGTACAGTTATAGAGACTAAGATAGGAGAGAAAGTAAAATGAAGGAGTCAGACTCATTTCATGGTAGCATGCTCACCTCAGCCTTGATGGTCCATGTAGAGATCTGGAGACCAGAGAGGAGCATGAGGGAGAGGGGACTGGAGGAGATGGGACAGGGCTGGAGAGAGGACAGGAGGAGAGGGGACTGGAGACCGGAGGAGAGAGTATCTTTATTGTTTTGGGGCTATTTGTAGGTAGCGATAAGACATGCATATTCAGTAGTTACATATGCCACAAGGTGGGTGGTAATCACAGTAAAGTCTCTGAGTTCAGGTGAGGAAAACTGATACCTGCACTGTGGGGAGGCATGAGGTGGGGAAGGGTATCTCGGTGGGAGGAGACAATCAGGGAATGTTTGCCTCTACAGGGAGACAGAATCAACCATGTGCTCACTTTAAGGCAGCATAGCTGTGAGGGGAGAATCTGTGGGAAGACATTTGTTAGATTCCCACAGTTATCAGAGATCATTCAGCTCCCATCACTGTGCCAGCAAACTATATGCATAACCCATACAAAATTAGTAAAGGAATTACCCAACTGAATCCAGCTCAGACTGTTGACCCACAAAACTGTGAACAAATGCGTGTCTTAAGTCATACATTTGCGGGGTAGTTGGTGGCACAGTGGGCTGCTAACCTAAAGCTCAGCAGTCTGGACCCACCAGCTGCTTTCTAGGAGAAAGACGGAGCTGCCTGGCCCCAGATATATTTACTGTCACGAAAACACTAGGAATGGTTACTCTGAATTGCAGTCAACTCAATGGCAGAGAGTTTGTTTTTTTGGTTGGTTGTCAAGCAGCAATAGGGCATTAGTTAGGCAATTAAGGAACCACTGAGCAGTGCAAATGATTCAGTAGTTCAAATCCAGGCAGAGATGTCTCAGAAATAAAGCCTAGAGGTGTGCTTCTGAAAGAAAATCCTATGGGGCCGTTCTTCTCTGTGTGCGTAGGGTCATCATGAGTCGGAATTGGATTTACGGCAGATGGATTGACACATGGCTGCTACCTTGGACTCACACATGAAAACAAGCCTGGCGTGGCTCAGCCTGGGTGGTGCTTCTTTCTGCTGTCTGGAGGTCCCTGTGAGTTGGACCGGACTGGATGGCACCCACAGCAAACTCAGCAGCCTTCATGCTGTTGCTTTTCACATTACCCAGAAGAATTAAGAAAGAACTAGCTGGGCAACAGAGCCAGAGTGCATCTTACTGGTCAATTATAGTATTCTCTGTAATAACTTTCAAATCAACCAAGTACTTACAGAAAGGGTTCTTTTTCTTTAAAAATTCTATCCTTCATGGGAACCGGAGGACTCTGTGGATGAGAGGCTGAGGATTGGAAAGAGAGCTGGCTACTGGTGGAAGAGAGGTGTTTCTGTGCACCAGTGACTGTATCCTTAGTGTTTATTGCTTTTGCCTGATAATAATTTGTTAACTTCCTTAATAAACCCCCATAATTCTAAGTAACACCTGTGAGTTCATTGCCATTGCAATGAACCATCTCACCCAGCAGAAGAATCGACTGTCGTGGAAGGAATGGCTGGTGTCAGAATAGGGGAAAGATGGATAGAAGATGCCTGATATCTGTCTCAGGGCACTCAGCCTTAGGTTTGTGTGGAGTTGAATTATGCATCTCACTTGTGTAGTCAGAGGATGTCAGATGTGGCCTCTACGAGGTTTACTGAAAATCACTTTTGAAAAAACACGTCTAAAAAAACAAAACAAAAAACAGAAAGACGAGTTTGAAAGCAACTTTGGCTTTATCAGACTTTCTTTAATTTAGCATCCAGTATAATGAAAATTTAACATCTGTACTCAACAAGCAGCATTTTTATCATCAGGCCATTAACGGATTTTAATAATTCACATTCTGTGATTCTAATTCACATTAGAAAAGCCATAGTGGGATCAGTAGAGTTGGGGGGTCAGTGAGGAGTGCTTGAAGGGAACCAAATGCAAAAGACAAACATTGGTAGCAGAAACAGACAGCAGGTTTCTTCTCTTTGATGAGTCAAAGAATATAAAGGAAGACTAAGTCTAGAAAAAAAAATGCTGATAACATTTAAATGTTACTTTAATTATTAAAAGGAATGTAGTGAGTAGTTGTAAACTATGGATTTGAGACAACTATTCCTTTCCATTTTGAGATGTCTGTTTTAATATTACAAAGTACACTTTGTTTCATAGTCAGCATTTGAGAGTTTAAGCTGGATTCAGGGAAGATTAGTTTGTGCATGTACCAGTTATTTCTGTGCCAAGTATTTGTCCTGTCACACAGCATTCACTGACTAGAAGCAACACTACCTATTATAATAAAGCATATTATATAATGCTTTCCCTCAGTTTAATAAAAATCACTAAGGAAATTTTTTGGTTGTATTTTATTTTTTAAACATTTTATTAGGGGCTCATACAACTCTTATCACAATCCATACATATATATACATCAATTGTATAAAGCACATCTGTACATTCTTTGCCCTAATCATTTTCTTTTTTTTTTCTTTTTTTACATTTTATTAGGGGCTCAGACAACTCATCACAATCCATACATATACATACATCAATTGTATAAAGCACATCCATACATTCCCTGCCCCAATCATTCTCAAAGCATTTGCTCTCCACTTAAGCCCTTTGCATCAGGTCCTCTTTTTTTTCCCCTCCCTCCCCGCTCCCCCCTTCCACATGTGCTCTTGGTAATTTATACATTGTTATTTTGTCATATCTTGCCCTATCTGGAGTCTCCCTTCCCCCCTCTTCTCTGCCGTCCATCTACCAGGGAGGAGGTCACATGTGGATCCTTGTAATCAGTTCCCCCTTTCCAACCCACTCACCCTCCACTCTCCCAGCATCGTCCCTCACACCCTTGGTCCTGAAGGTATCATCCACACTGGATTCCTTGTGCCTCCAGCCCTCATATGTACCAGTGTACAACCTCTGTCCTATCCAGTCCTGCAAGGTAGAATTCGGATCATGGTAGTCGGGGGGGAGGAAGCATCCAGGATCTGGGGGAAAGCTGTGTTCTTCATCGGTACTACCTCGCAACCTGACTGACCCATCTCCTCTCCTAAACCCCTCTATGAGGGGATCACTAAGGAAATTTTTATGAAAAGATTTGTTTTATTTGAACTCTGAGGTAAATTTTTAGTGAAAAAAATGAGAGGAGTTTAGAAAGACTAGTATATTTATTTAAAATTTCATAGACACATTAATCTCAAATAAACCTGATCTAAATTAATAATTAAATATAAAAATTTAGCTTTCATTTTCTGAGATTATTTTCATGGCTCATGATTTCTAGTCACTAGTGGGAGGGGAGAAATGAAGAGAAAATTAGCTGTCTTCTTTTGCAAATCATGTGAAGATAAAATGACTCTGACATTATTTAACTCCACCTTTAAGATACCAGAGATGCTATCTTTCAAAACGAAGAAAAGGATCCTTCTTCAAAATGAAGACTGTGAAGAATATGGTTCCATTCATTATGTCTCAACTGACTTGCTTTAAAAAACTGCCAGGGGGCTCAGTGAGTTAAGTGTTGGGATGCTGATTGAACGGCAGCTGCTCAGCTAGGGAAAGAGGCAGTCTTCTTAGAAAAAAATGTATAGTCTCTCGTGATCAAGTAGGGCTCATACCAGCATGGTTTAATATTAGAAAAACAATGTACTCCACCATACAAACAAAGAAAATATAAGAACCATATGATTATATCAGTTGATGCAGAAATGATATTTTATAACATTCAATATCCATTCTTGATTTTTTAAAACATAGAACCCGGTCTTTATTTATTTATTTATTTTAAAAAATCATTTTATTGGGGCTCATACAACTCTTATCATAATCCATACATACATCAATCGAGTAAAGTTAGCTTCCTGCCTGAAAGCACTCTGATTCACTTGCTCTGTGGGTTGGGAAGTTCACTGCTATGTCTCATGCTCTGGCTCTTGGTTCTACTGCTGCTATTCTGCCATTCCTCTGTTATTTCTCTGATGTCACTGCTGTTTTCTGGATTAAGGAGCTTCAATGTGCAGGGACCTTAGGGTCCAAAACACACACTACCCTCCTGGCTCTTCTCTCTTGCTGGTGATGAGATTCCCTGCCTCTGAGATGGCTATTTTATATCCCTCTGGCAGGCGGGCAATCACAAGTAATTCTGTTAAAAGTAAATTATAATTGTATCTTATTATCAGTTTCTTCTTCCACTTCCCCTACCTATAGCCCAGAGGTAAAGGTCCTTTGGTGGGAGTAACCAAGATGATGATTACAAGGCCATATTGAATAATTCACTGCATGGCAAAGGCAAGTGATTGTATCAATCATGCAGTGGTTGTTTTCTTGAGAAGATGTTAGGGGTCTCTGGGTGGCACAAACAAGAAGTTTGGTGAGTTGAACCCATCCAGAAGTAGCTTACTTTGCATATGTGGGGCAGCTAATTAACAATAAGGAAGGTGTTCAGAATACCAATTTTATGAAGCCATAATCCAGTTATTTCATTCATATCGAACTTTCAATAATTAAAACACGTGACATTTCATTTATTTATTTATAAGAAAAGGCTTTATATCAAAGAGCAATTGTATATCAAGAAAACATCCCAGCCCAGTCCAGATCAAGTCCATAAGTCTGATATTAGCCCGTAAGTCCTATACTAGGCCATAAATCTCTCTTCATACTCACACAGCCACAGGCAATGACGTAGCATGTAGGAAGATCACAGATCAGTGGGTGAAAAGTCTTGTGGATCTTGTGGCGGTGGAAGCATCACTGAACTGGTGCAGGTCTCTGCTGCATGGCTAGATCAGGTCTCCGTGTGGTTCCACATGGCCTGTCAGCAGGAAGAGGATGGCAGAGAGAGAGGAAGTTCTCTGAATCCTCATGAGAAGGCATGCCCACAAGGAGGCATCATCAGGCCGGGACCTGATTGACTGGCTAGACTCTACCCCTTCACTTTTTAAAAATCATTTTTATTAGGGACTCGTACAACTCTTATCACAATCCATACATCCATCCATTGTGTCAACCACATTTGTACATTTGTTGCAATCATCATTCTCAAAACATTTGCTTTCTTCTTGAGCCCTTGGTATCAGCTCATTTCTCCCCTCCCCCACCCTCCCTTCCTCATGAACCCTTGATAATGTATAAAAAGATTTTTCCATGTCTTACACCGACTGATGTCTCCCTTTATCCACTTTTCTGTTATCTGTCACCCTGGGAGGGGGTTATATGTAGATCATTGCAATCGGTTCCGCCTTTCTCCCCACACCTTCCCCTTTCCTTCCTGGTATTTCCATTCTCATTATTGGTCCTGAGGGGTTTATCTGTTCTGGATACCCTGTGCTTCCAGCTCTTACCTGTAGCAGTGAACATGCTCTCGCCTAGCCAGATTTGTAAAGTAGAATTGGGGTCATGATAGTGGTGGCGGAGGGGAGGCACATGACATTTTAAATGTAGAACAAGACTCAAATCCCTTTAGCAAGACCAGAGTTCCTGGACTGGTAGAGACCAGAGAAATCCCTGAAGCTATCACCTCAGATTCTCTTTAAACTAATAAAAGAGAAGTCACCTGGAAGTCACCTTTCAGCCAAATGACAGATTGATTCAAAAATAAATCATCTCACTCGGAAGTATAGTGCTTCTCTAAATAATAGTCTAATGAAACCAAACAGTGCACATTTACCCTAGCTCAAAGGAAATCTAGGGGAGCTAAATTAATAGAAACTGAATAACCAGAATGGAAATAATCAGAGTGCTAACAAATCGTGAAAAATACATCAATTGATAATGAACAATGTGTATAGAACTTGGTAAGTGAGAACCTATTTCACTGTGTGAACTGTGTGAATATTTGTTGCTAAGTGCCCTTGAGCCAGTTCTGACTCACAGTGACCGTACATATTCATATTCCAGAATGAGGACAGTGACCGTACACATTCGTATTCCAGAATGAGGAACTGCTGGTCCTGCATTAGCCTCACGAGTGTCTCTGTATTTCAGTCCATTATTGCAGCCACTGTGTTAATCCAGCTCATTTCCACTTTACCAAGCAGGGCGTCCTTCTCCAGGGACTGGCCCCTCCTGATGACAGGTCCAAAATGTGTGAGACGAAGTCTTGCCATCTTCACTTCTCAGGGGCATTTTGGTTGTATTTCTTCTAAAGCAAACTCATTTGTTCTTCTGGAAGTCCCCAGTACTTTCAATATTCTTCTCCAACACCATAATTCTCCTTTTGTCTCCCTTATTCATTTTCCAGCTTCCATCTGCACATGAGGTGATTGAGGACAAGAAGAAGAAAAACTGCATTACATTAAAAAATGTATTACATTTCAGAAAAAAACTCAATCAATAGCAAAACTTTTCAGGAACTAGGCCCTGTTGAATTCACCTCGAGCACATCTCACTTGCTTCTATGTTGTCCATTCAAAAAACTATTATCTAAGTTAAATCTATTATACTTCTAGCCTCCAAGCAAGTCTTCTGCTATTCGGTTCACAGTTTTCTTTATAAAATGGTGATTTGATGAATATTACCTTCAAGCTTAAAACTTTCCATTAACTCTCTAAGTTTTAATGACATTTAAGTTGATATAATTCTGCAGTCAAAGTCTTCATTCTAAGACATCCAGGAGCTTGGGTGGTACAGAGGTTATGTGTTGGGTTGTTATCTGAAAGGTCAGCAGTTCAAAACCACCAGCAGCTCCTCAGGAGAAACAGGGGGCTGTCTACTCACGTAAACAGTTACCCATAGGGGCAGTTTCACCCTGTCCTATAGGGTCGCTATGGGTCAGCATCGACTCAATGGCAGTGAAAATTTTAAGACATCCAGGCAGCCAAAACATATGAAAAACATGATTATTAGTTATCAGGGAGATGCAAATTAAAACAATGATAAGACAGCAGCTGCATTGATAGAAAAGTTAAAGAACAAGAAACACACAGAAAAGAAACTGCTGGAGAGGGTGCAGAGAGATTGGAATCCTCCTCCACTGCTTGTGGGACTGTAAATCTATGAAACCACTATGGAAAATGGTATGGCAATCCTTGAACAACTGGAATAAAAATGCCATAGGACTCAGCACCTTGACTTGGTATATACCCTAAGGAAGGTAAGAGACATCTAGTACAAATGGATCTATGCACACCCATGTTCACAGCAGCACTGTTCACAACAGCAAGAAGATGGAAGCACCCTCAAAGCTCAATGGTGGAAGGATGGACCCACAAACACACAATAGTATAGTCTGCATCCCTGAAGACTAATGATGACACTCTGAAGCACCTCGTGACTAGAACAGATTTGGAAGACAGTAGACTGACTGAAGCCAATTGACCACAAAAGGACACATATTGTATGAGATCATTGTTATAAAAGAAAAAAAATCAAGATGAAGGTTTTTCATACCAAAAGAAACAGAGTTTGATGGTTACTAAAAAGTAAAAGCAAAAAACACTTTTATAATATGACATGCAAGATCCTTCACAATCTTGACTTGTCTGATCCCTTGTCTACTTCCTGTCCTTATTCTTCTTCTGCAGCTCCATCCTAGCCCCTTCCCCATGGTCCAGCCATCTCAAAGAATATAGCAGCATCCCTCCTTGAACTTATCTCCTTGGTTTACACCTCAGAGATCTTCTGTGTGTAGTTCATGCCCTTGGAAAGAGACTCTCAATTCCTCAGCCAGCTTCAACTCTTTCCTTTTAAATAATAAAAATAAATTGAGCTTTGGGTGAAAGCTCACACAGCAATTGAGGTTCCCACTTGACAGTTTCCACCATTGCATGACATTGGTGACATGTAACACAGTATGCCAACATTCTCTTGAATTGTGTGTGTCCTGTTTGCTCCCTTCCTGTACTCTAGTGTATCTGCCTCCTTACCTTCTCCTCTTTGCTTCTTACATATCGGTAACCTTTCGGTCTCATGCCGGTGGATTTTAAGAAGGGCACTGATCTTAAGGGTAATGACCTTTATTTTGTGTGCCACTCTGCTCTTGGGCTAAAGGGTGATTTCAGAGGACAGACTCAAGTTACAGGGTTAAAGAGTGATGCAAGACTATAGTCTCAGTGTTCTCTACTGTTTCAGTCAACTCCTTTTGAATCAGTCACTTGGAGCTTTATCTGTCAAAGCCTACCCTAAATGACTGAGCTGACTATCACATCATTCTTTACTCTGTATCTTATTGTGTGATTGCATTTCTCATTCTGTTTTACTGCTATTGGTCTATTTTACAGACTACCCCACTTGGATGGGAGTTGCCTGAGAACAATAGCTATGTTAACACCCTTGATAAATATTTGTAGCATGAAATTATGAGGCTCAGGGGGCTACAGCCTGTTTTGTAGTATTGAGTCCTGTGAAATTGCTGAAACTTAGCTATTTTGACCTACAAAAGCCAGCAATTTCATGGTATTCAAACTAATTATATCCTAAGAGTTAAAACCTTGAGAAAAGTTAAGATTGGCTAACCTAACCCAACTAAAATAATTAGAGATTTTAATATAAACACAAAATTATCCCAAATTATGTACAAACCCAATTAAAGAAACCCCCCCAAAATATATTTTTAATAAAGAAATATACCCTGATTTCACTTGTATTTTTTCCTTCTCTCAATACGAAGGTCCCTTGTTATTCTAAATAGAATGGGCAGTCATCTGTACATTTTGAATTGTTTGAAGACAGCTGTGGGATACAGAAGGATTTCTCCCAAGCTGTCTCCCCCAAATATATGCCAGGCAGTTGCTTGGGAATGACTATACTTGGAGGTCATCAGAAGTAGGTCAGGGGTTATTCTCCCTGAGAGCTATCAACCATCTAGAGCAAGTAGTCACCACTGTTTATCCCACAACAAACAGGGCCCACTCCCTTCTGATAAGGATGGTAGCAGTCTGTTTCCTTGTAGGAGACCCCAGAGAGGTCAAACCTGCCCAAAGATGATCAAGGTTAAGTCGCCATCTTGAATCTAGGGTCCGCCCATCTTGTCACATGTATACCCCCAATCCCTCTTCCTATTGCATGTATGCCCCTAGACCACCCCTTCTGATTACTGTATTACCTAGTATGCCCTCACCTGTAATTAGGGGGCTTGCATGTCCCCAGAGAAGATAAAAAGCCTGGGCTAGCATTAAATCTCTCTCCTTCCACGTGAACCATCTAGCAGGGCAGAGGTGAGCATGCTACCATGAATTGTGTCTGACTCCATTTATTTCAATACCTCACTTCTATCTCTCATGTTCCCTATAACTTTACTATGATCTTTACTTATTATCACTGTACAATTGTGCCTACCAGACCCGTAATGATGTGTTCGGGGCTGGCTTCCCCTGACAGACAGCCAAGAGATTTTAATAGACATTTCACCAAAAAAGATAATAACTTATCATTATCTATAAAGAAAGATGCTCAACATCACTAGTAACTAGGGAAATGCCGATTAAAACCACGTTGAGATAGCAGTACATATTCACTAGAATGGCTACCATTTTTTTAAAGAGAGAAAGTGGGGTTGGTGAGCATGTGCAGGAACCAGACCCTTCATACATTGCTGGTGAGAATGTAAAACAGTACAGCAGTTTCTAAGTTTTTTAATGAAACATTATATTTATTAATATCCTGCTCAGGTCTCTATCAGAATCACTGCCCTTCAAACCTTTGTTAATAATCCAGAGTGAGCAAACGTTTGATTCAAGAGTGCTTTGGGAAGCTTTTTCAGCTTCAGCACAAGCCTCACCCCACTGATCAGTCTACAGAAGGACTGCAGCTGCAGGCAGATTCCAGAGCAATTACATGTGCCGCCTCACATTATTCTAGCTTCACTGCTCCTGAAGAGGTGGTGACACAAATATTTGAACATGACTTTTCGCATCAAATGAGTGACTGTCTCCTACAGTTGAACAGCAACAGGCAGGGCCGCCTTCTTATTCCATAAAAGAATTCTCATTCAAGAATCAAGTCATTACATCAAAACATTTATGAGTGTGGGTATAGGTTTTCCCAGGTGCTGTCCAATCAGACTGCATCTCAAAAGACTTATTCAAGAAAACAACAGGAATGAAGTAGGATTCTAAGTGCAAGTGTACACCTCTTTTTTTTTTTAAATTAAACCTACAGTTGCTTTTGGTTCTAGTCGCATTTCCTGGTTCCCTCCTAAGTTCCATTTCCTGTTTCCTCAAACTCCCTATTAATTGGAAGCAGAGGTCTTCATGTTTCTGTCAGTGCACACAGTTGGCCATCATCTGGATGGTCTGGAATTTCATGGCATGAATAAATTTTGTTGAGTTTAGTCCACATGGTTTGCAGTCTAACATACATTTCTGGGTAAAAACATGAAGGAAAGCGAAAGGGACAATAGAAATACTTAAAAAGCTACAGTAATTAAAATGATTACTATAGGTGATGGTTTGGCAAGTCATTGATAATAAAGAATAAGGAGAGAGAAATCCGCACAGGCATGGAAAAGGGCACATGACTTACGAATCTGTGAGGCAATGGTAGACCCTTCAGTAAATGATGCTGGGACTCTTTGAGGCTCTGTGCTGAAAAATAAAACAAAGTCAGACACTTACCACACGATAAAGTCACAAAAAGATCCAAAAGTATTGCTCATTTAAAAGTGAGGAGAAAAATTCTAAACATTTTTTGAAGAAAATATTATAACTTCAGAATAAGCAAAGATATCTCAAGACACAACATGTAGCAGGGAAAGAAAGAAATGTGTTCACTTCAATATAGAAATTTTTTGTGACAAAATTGACTATAATAAAAGTGAATATACAGGGTTTTTTTTAAAAGCTTCAAAAATGGAATCAAAAGGTAATAGATATTTTCCCCACCAACTGTTTGAAGTCCCCTAATACCTAGTACCAGCCACTGGCAGAAGAGACTTGCAAGATGTAAAACCAGTGAGGGATTAGGATCTACATTAGTTAAACCATTTCTATCTATGAATAAGGGAAAGAGAAATAAACTGAAAAAAATAAAAACAAATTCACAAAGGAGAAGAATCCATGAAAAAAGAAGACAATTTAATAGTTCATAAATACATGAGGAGTGTCTCATTACCATTGAGAAGCAGAGAAATGCAAATAAAACAGTAATAAGCAAAAATTTCCTACCCATCAGATTTGCAAAACATAAAATAAAATGAAAACCGAACTGTACCAAGTAATGCACTGAAATAAAACACAAACCCAACCAGTTCTATCCAGTTCATTCTATCAGTAGTGACCTGGGTGGTGCCAGTTGTTTGCAATTACCTGATAACCTAAAGGCTGCCGATTCAGACTCACCCAGTGGTTCTGTGCCCGAATGCCTGGTGAATTGCTTCTGTAAAGATTACAGTCAAACTGAATGCAGGCATGTACATATGCAAATATACTTATATATAATGATAGGGAAATAGAGCTATATACATATATTTATATGTTAAGTATTAAAGCAGCAGATGGACATTGGGCCTCAACTAAAGTACTCCCTCAACGCAAGAACACTTTGTTCTAATAACCTGGCATTGTGATGCTCACCTTCCCTGAAATGATTGCTGAAAACAAAATGGTTGCATAAGCAAATGTGGTGAAGAAAGCTGAAGGTGCCTGGCTATCAAAAGATACAGTGTCTGGGGTTTTAAAGGTTTGAAGATAAACAAGCGGTCATCTAGCTGAGAAGCAACAAAGCCCACATGGAAGAAGCACACCAGCCTGTGTGATCATGAGGTGTCAATGGGATCAGGTATCAGGCATCAAAGACCCAGAACAAAAAGTAATTATCAATGTGAATGAGGGGGGAGGTGGAATAGAGACCCAAAGCCCATCTGTAGACATCCCCTTACAGAGCAGTCACAAGGTGGAGAGGAGTCAGTCAGGGTGCATTATAGTACCAATAAAACATACAACTTTGCTCTAGTTCTTTAATGCTTCCTCCCTCCCCCTATCATGTTCCCAGTTCTACCTTACAAATCTGGGTAGACCAGAACATGTACACTGCTACAGATAAGAACTGAAAAGATAGGGAATCCGGTACAGATAAACCTCTCAAGACCAACAATGAGAGTACAGATACCAGGAGGGTAAGGGGAAGGTGAGGGGAGAAAGGGGGAACTGGTCACAATGATGGACATATTACCCTCTCTCAGAGTGACAGGCAATAGAAAGGTGGGTCAAGGGGGACAGTGGATAGTGGAAGACATGAAAAAAATAATTTATAAATTATCAAGGGTTCATGAGGGAGGGAGGGTGGGGGAGGGGGAAAGCGAGCTGATAGCAAGGGCACAAGGAGAAAGGAAATGTTTTGAAAATGATGATGGCAGCATATGTACAATGAATGTATGTATGCATTGTGATACGAACTGTAAGAGCCCCCAATAAAATGATTTTTAAAAAAGAGCCTATGGAACAGTTTATCTCTGCTGCACATGGGGGTCACCACAATATATTGATATTGAGAACACTTACTGATAAGTCCCAGTTTGGAAAGGAATGTGACAACATCTGATAAAGTTGCAGATACTCATATCCTATAACCCAATAATTCTATTTCTAGTGTGTACCCAATCGGAACCCTCAAGTACAAGAGAGCTTCTAAAGGTCTGTGGAAAATTGAATTAAAAGACAATGAGAACAGTCCTTTCCTACGCTGAAGACTGCATGTTCTGAATGTCCACGGAAACATTGCTTGTGATAGTAAAAAATTAGAATTAACCTAAACAAAGATGAATAGAAACCAAACCAAAACCAAATCACTGCATCTCACTGATTCTGATTTCTGTGGTCCTGTGTTACAGGGTAGATAGAACTGCTTCATCAGGTTTTCTAAGCTGTAGTCTTTTTTGAAACATCAGGCTATTTTTCCACGGTGTTATTGGATGGTTAGGTTAGTAGGTGAGAGCAAATTGTTGGAGTCATAGAAGAATGAAGTAATGGTTCAAACCAGTGTCTTTAGTGTAATAGCGCTAACTATTTGTACCACCTAGATATTCTTATAGATTCTATAGATATAGAATTCTATAGATATTCTTGATGGAATATGATTGACAGACCTTTATTCCATAGTGTCATTGGGTGAGTTTGAACCACAAACCTTTTTTTTTGGTATTCTTTTTTCTGTTAATCATTTTATTGGGGGCTCATAAAACTCTGATCAAAATGCATGCATACATCAATTGTATACAGCCCATCTATACATACGCTACCCCCATCATTCCCAAAACACTTGCTCTCCACATAAGCACCTGGCATCAGCTCCTCATTTTCCCCCTCACTCCCCGCTCCACCATCCTTAATGAACCCTTGATAATTTATAAATTATTATTTTGTCATATCTTACACTGTCTGACATCTCCCTTCACCCGCTTTCCTGTCGTCCTTCCCTCAGGAAGGAGGTTATACGTAGATCCTTATAATCGGTTCCCCCTTTCCACCCCACCCTCCTGGTATCGCCACTCTGACCACTGATCCTAAAGGGATCATCCATCCTGGATTCCCTGTGTTTCCAGTTCCTATCTGTACTAGTGTACATCCTCTGGCTTAGTCATATTTGTAAGATAGAATTGGATCATGATAGTTGGTGGGGAGTAAGCATTCAGGAACTAGAGGAAAGTTGTATGTTTCATCATTGCTACACTACACCCTGACTGGCTTGTCTCCTCCCCACGACCCTAAGTAAGATGGGCTTTGGGTTCCCATTCTGCACTCCCCCTCATTCACAATAATATAATTTTTTGTTCTGATGATGCCTGATACCTCATCCCTTCGACACCTCATGATCACACAGGCTGGTCTCCTTCTTCCATGTGGACTTTGTTGCTCTCAGCTAGATGGCCGCTTGTTTACCTTCAAGTCTTTAAGACTCTAAATACTGTATCTTTTGATAGCCAGCCACCATCAGCTTTCTTCACCACATTTGCTTATGCACCCACTTTGTCTTCAGCAATCGTTTAGGGAAGGTAAGCATGATGTAATGCCAATTTAATAGAAGAAAGTATTCTTGCATTGAGGGAGTACTTGAGTGGAGGCCCAATGTCCTTCTGCCACCTTAATACTAAACCTATAAATATATGCACATAAGATCAATTTCAAAAAAAAAGATCGATTTCACCATCCTCATATATTTACATATGTACATGCCTTTATTTAGACTCTATAAATGCCCTTTGCCTCCTAGCTCTTTCCATTATTTCCTTTTTCTTTCCTCTTGTCCCACTATCATGCTCAGCCTTCATTTGGGTTACAGCAATTCCTCTTAGTTACATTACATTACATTATGACTAATCATGTCCTACCAGGCCTCCTACACCCTCCTCATCACTGATTTGGATCACTTGTTGTTCCCTTGTCCTTGGGTTTGTTAACATGACTTCCTTTCCCCCCACCATCCCCTCTCCCATGTTCCTCCTGAACTATCGGTCCCTTGTTTTCTCCTCCAGATAGTTCATCCAGCCTATCTTATTTAGACAGACCTGTGGAGATAATAACATGCACAAAAACAAGGCAGACTAAAACCAAGCAACAAAAGAAAACAAAACAACAACAAAAAGCCAATGACAAAGCAAAAAAATACAATACAAAAACAAACGCTTGCAATTAGTTCAAGTTTTTTGGCCTTTAGAAATGTTTTCTGGTCGAATCTGATGGGGTGCCAAGACCTGGCCCCAAAGTCTATTTTTGGTATACCCTGGGGACTTTGTTGCTCTGTTTTTCTTGCTGTTCTGTTGCATGCCCTTAGTGTTGTTCCTTGGTGTGTTGGAATCAGATCCGGCTCAATTCCCACACTGTGTCTCCAGTGTTTCCCCTACGGGTCAGTGAGGGATGTCATGTCTCATAGTGAGGCCAGCCAGATGATCCTCTCTGTGAAACACTAACCTTTAAGGTAGTAGTTGAGAGCAAATTATTTGAGTAAAAAAAAAAAAAGGAGTATTAAATTTTTTTGAGTATTAAATTATAGCTTAGTTATGGTTCGTTGTTAAAATTGTGTTTGACTCCCTTATTTGTTCTTCTTGGAAAACAACTCTATTTATACAGATGAATGCCCTTATATGCATTACATACCCTCATTCATTTTTTTAAAGTTTGATATTTAGATTATCATCAAAGTGATGGCAATTGGTAAACTTATCAAGGGAAATTAGCCTTTGACAAATGTAGCTTACAATTTAAAGTAAACAAACTTCACTTTCTATTGTAAATTCTTTAACAAATCTAATTACCTATAATTTAGAAAATTATATATCTGGATAGTGAAGTTTAAAATAAACCTTTCAATCTTATAGCAAAGGATGTTTTAGTATTTCTTACTAAAATAAACTTATGAAAGCAAATTTCTGCTGGTGAGATAATAAAAAATATGTATTAACTAAATTTTCTGATAATAGCTATACAAATATTATAGTCATTCTCTTTCTCTTTTTTCTAAGTCAAAATATCTGTTAATCTGGTCTATACACACTGATATTCAATTGTACAATTAAAAATTTCTTTCTGTACTTGATGCCTGTCTACATGTCTGTATGTCGATGCGTATATATATGTATGTGGGATTAGCAGTATAGAGGATGCTGAAAATCAAGCCGCTCTTGTGAGTTAAGCCTCCGTGTATTCTAGTTTTTGCTTCACCCCAGGAACAAAACACACACTCCCAACCAGAGAACTTCAAGAAAAATATTCAACTAGTCAAAGAAAGGGACACTTAGAGAAGGTGGCTGGTGCTGCATAAACCCATAATAGAATTGGGAGAAGTTTCTCCAAGGTCATGCCTGATTGGTGGTAGATAAATAATATAAATTAGATGTAGTTCTTTATCTGAATCTTTGAGTTTGAATTCCACAAGTCCAAAAAATATTTTAAAATCCTTCCTCCTCAGATACAGACCAATTCCCGGAAACATAAGCACTCAAGTTAAGGATACATAGTGTTATATTTATTTAGCGACTTGGACTTCAAAATGTATTCGCAATAACTGACGGTAAATTACAGTCACAGTCTATGAGAATAGACACAGGAAAAAGGTGAGCTAAGTAGAAGGGGGAACGGCCGATAGATTACTGTGTTAGTCTGGGTATTTTAGAGAAACAAATCCACAGAAAGCCATGTGTATAAGAGAGAGTTTTATGTAAAGGTTAAGTGAACATCAAGAAAACATCCCACGCCCACAAGTCCAACATTAACCCATATGTCTGACACCAATCCATGAAGTCCTCCTCCATCTCACAAAACACATCTCACTATGACACCAACTGCAGGAGAAAAGCCAAGTCAGTGAGCGTGTAAGCATCTCAGTGCTGGCAGGGGTCTCCACACGGTTGCTCCAGCACCCGGGCTGCATCGGGGTAGGTCCATGTGGCTTCTCCTCAGGGTTGTTTTTCAGGAAGTGAGTCTTTCCAGTGAAACAGGGTACTAGCACCCTGGTCCCACCATCACAAAGCAAAAGACCTGAGAACTCAAAAGGCGAGGCTCACTGAGTCAATTAATTCTCTGCCCTTCAATTAACCCCACATGTGTTTATTGGCCAGGTTGGCACAATAACAATTAGCTATCTCAATTCATGAATACTTTTATTAAATGTAAGCTGTTCTGTAACTCTAAACCTCCATTCAAGTCCATTCAGTGTCTACTACACCGATGCCAGTTGTCATTTTAGTTTTAAAGGAACATGAATGCTGTACTTCTTTTACCTGGGACTGAAAACACAGCACTGAGATTCAGTCAAGTAAGATAAGAGTCCTAGTTACTACACCTCGAAATCCTACAATATACATTCTATAAAATTCACAAAGAGGATCCTTTTCTGCTTCCCTGCAGCTCTTTAGGGAAGTCAGAAACCATGTACAAAAGGTATTTCCAAGCAGGTGTTTCAGGTTGTCTCTTACATCCTCTATGAGACTTTGCAGCCTATGGTTATGCGTTGGGCTGAGAAGATGGTGCTTTCTACTCTGCTCTTGGAAACTCACAGAGAACAGTTCTACTCTGGCCTATAGGGTCACTATGAGTCAGCATAAACACAATGGCAGTGAGTTTGCTTCTGGTTTGGAATTACATCCTCCAAACCCGGAAGAGATTTTTTAGATTAGCATGGTAGTTACATAATCTGGTGTCAATTTGTGACAGGATGGAGTCTAGCCTTCAGTCAGGTCGCAGGTTGATGCCCTCATTTGGAGGCATCACAGAGAAAAATAACTCACTGGAGGCCAGGTACACACAGACTCTCTGCTTCGTCTTCCTGCTGACAAGACACATGGAGGAGCCAAGTGGAGAGCCCTGCCAGCATTGAGATGCTTTCACTGCCACTGGATCCACAAGACTTTACAACCTTTGGCCTGGGATCTTCCTGCATTCGGTGTCATTGCATGTGTTTCCTGAGTCTGAAGAGGAATTTATAGATTGGCATCAGACATATGGGCTAATATCAGACTTATGAACTTGATCTGGACTGGGCTGGGATGTTTTCTCAATATACAATTACTCTTTTATTTAAAGCTCTTTCTTACATACATGAGTGTCTATGAATTTGTTTCTTTAGTCAACCCAGACTAACACAATTAGCTAGATCTTTTCCCAGTCCCTTCAGACTTGGGATAGGAGCCAGTTGGTGTAGTGGGTCCATGCCTTGGGTTTAGATCTGCATGGTAGGCAATTTGAAACCCAGCAGTGAGAGTTCAGACTTGGAAGCAGAGTTACAAGTCACAGCCTAAGCAATCTTCAGGGCCAGAAAATGCAGACATGAAAAAGAGGCGGACTTCCCCCCACCTCTTTAGACACCTAAGGGCCTATAAAGGCTTCAGAGGGTCCTATTGTATTTCTAAGCACGAATGATAACTAACTCAAATAAAGGGTTAAAAGGGTGTTGGGATACAACGACTTAGCTAGTGGAATCGTAGCTTTCCTTATTCTCATTGGAATTACAGGAATTAGACATTGCTTTTCCCCCTTGGGAAAATTTTAATTAAAACACATTCCTTTCTTCTGAAGAGGGAGAAGGTTTTATTTTCTTGCAGATATTTTCTTGAAGTAATTTCCTGTTTTAGCTCGAGAAATGTAAAATATGGGACAAGGATACATACCTACTTAGCTGAGGATAAACAGTAATTACATAAGTCCTATCTAAAGCATTCCAAAGAAAAGCCACACAATTGCCATATCAACTGGTTTTAACTTCATTTTGAGATTGCCTGGACTATAGGACCAAACACTTTCCTACAATTCCCTCTGATTTGCTAGGTGATTAAAGACCAGGTATTGTGGTGATCAGAGCCCTGGTTATATATTGGAAAGCTCACCACAAGGTCAGCAGTTTGAAATTACCAGCCACTCTGTGGGAGAAAGACTTAACTCCCATAAAGACTTACAGTCTTGGAAACCCACTTCTTTGAGTCAGAGTTGACTGGACTATGGCAGTGGGTTTGGTTTGGGGTTTAGTTGTGCTGCTTTGCATCTGTATTTTTCTGTCAAATGGAAATTTAAGAACATCTGGAGTTGAATTGAACACTAACTTCCTTAGCCATAAATCTTGGAGCTGGTGACCACTGGTGACCATGTGGAGGCTAGATTCTCTTTCGTGTGTGTGTGTGTGCTTGAAGAGGAAATTAGGAATTGCCATCCTGGAAACCTGTTCATGTTGGTGGATCCTGCTGGCACTGGAAATTCCAGTGACATCGCTTCCAGCCTCACAGCAACACAAAAAAACCCAGAGACGAGCGGTGGTCGAAGAGAACAGTTGTGTCTAAACTCCCCAGAGCAACCACTGTGGTTAGACACTGTCTGATCACCTGTGCAGAGTGCAGCTGCTCCACAATTTTCAAGGCTCTGACTTCAAAAGCAGATCCCCACGCCTGTAGTCTGAGGTGCCCCTGGGAGGCTTCAAACTATCAACCTTTTAGCTAGTCATCTATCGCTTAAGTATTTTCACAACCCGGGACTCTTTTCCAGGGCACTCAATAAATCCCAAATCACTGTCATCGAGTCAATTCTGACTCAAAATGATCGTGTAGGACATGGTAGAACTGCCCTTCTGGGTTTCTGAGACTCTCTACCAGAGCAGAAAGCCTCATCGCACTCCTGCAGAGTGACGGGGGATTGGACTTGCAGATCCTGCACTGCGCAGCCCAAACCCATAAGCCACAAATGACCTGCTTATCGTTTCTAGCTAGCGATCCTCCGGTTGATGCACTAAGAACGGTTGCTAAAAATAGAATCCCAAAGAGGCAGTTCTACTTGTCCTGTAGTGTGCCGAAGATGAATCCACATCAACTTGGCAGCAGTGAGCTTGGTTCACATTGTATGTTTTTATTGGTATGACCCAGGGACTGGGAAGCTTTTGCTGGTTTGGTGCCAGGCCTCTCTGAAGCTCTCGCATGGGTATAATAATCATACTAATTTGAGTAGAGGACCATAGCCTTTATGGCCCTGTTACATGGAGACTACAGCCTTCACACCTACAGTATTGTATGCTCGACTATTTCACATGCACTAGATTTCTTATTTTATCTTATTAATATTATTTTTAAAATCATTTCACTGAGAGCTCTTACAGCTAACATAACATTCCACAGTTCAATCACATCAAGCATTCTTGTACAATTGCTACCACCATCAGTTTCAAAACATTTTCTTTCTTCGTGAACTACTCCCACATCCTATGATTTCATTTTATTTTTTTAGGGAATCTCACCCAAGTTTTATTTATTTTAATCGTTTTATTAGGGGCTCATACAACTCTTATCATAATCTATACATACATCAATTGTGTAAAGCACATCTGTACATTCATTGCCCTCATCATTCTCAAAATATTTGCTCTCCACTTAAGCCCCTGGCAGCATCTCATTTTTCTCCTCCTTCCCCTCTCCCTCATAAGCCCTTGATAATTTATAAATTATTTTGTCATATCTTGTCCTGTCTGACATCTCCCTTCACCCACTTTTATGTTGTCTGTCCCCCAGGGAGGAGGTCACATGTAGATCCTTGTAATCGGTTCCCTCTTTCCAACCCATTGTCCCTCTACCCTCCCACTATCGCCACTCACACCACTGGTTCTAAAGGGATCATCTACCCTGGGTTCCCTGTGTTTCCAGTTCCTATCTGTACCAGTGTACATCCTCTGGTTTAGCCAGACTTTCAAGGTAGAATTCGGATCATGACAGTGGAGGGTGTGGAGGGAGCATTTAGGAACTAGAGGAAAGTTGTATTTTTCATCATTGCTACATCGCAACTTGACTGGATCATCTCCTCCCCTAGATTCCTCTCCAAGGGGATCTCCAGTGGTTGACAAATAGGCTTTGGGTCTCCACTCTGCACTACTCCCCTCATTCACTACGGTAAGATTTTTTTGTTCTGATGATGTCTTATACCTTATCCTTTCGACACCTCATGATCGCACAGGTTGGTGTGCTTCTTCCATGTGGGCTTTGTTGCTTCTGAGCTAGATTGCTGCTTGTTTACCTTAAATTAAGACTACAGATGATATACCTTTTGATAGACGCTATACCTTTTGATAACCAGGCACCATCAGCTTTCTTCGCCACATTTGCTTATGCACCCATTTGTCTTCAGTGATTGTATCATGGAGGTGCGCATCCAATGATATGATTTTTTTGGTCTTTGATGCCTGATAACTGATCCCTTCGACACCTCATGATCACACAGGCTGGTATGTTCTACCATGTGGACTTTGTTGCTTCTGAGCTAGATGCCGCTTGTTTACCCTCAAGTTTTAAGACTCCAAATGCTGCATCTTTTGATAGCCAGGCACCATCAGCTTTCTTCATCACATTTGCCCATTCACTAGCTTTGTCCTCAGAGGTTATGTTGGGAAGGTGAGCATCATAGAATGCCATTTAATAGAAGAAAATATTCTTGCATTGAGGGAGTACTTGAGTGGAGGCCCAATGTCCTTCTGTTACCTTAATACTAAACCTATAAATACAGGCACATAGATCTATTTCCCCATCCTCATAAATATATTTGCATATGTACATGTCTTTATCTAGACCTCTATAAATGCCCTTTTCCTCCTAGCTCTTTCCTCTATTTCCTTGACTTTCCTCCTGTCCCACTATCATGCTCCATTCCCACCTGGGTTTCAGCAATTCCTCTTGGTTACATTACCCTTGATCATGCCCTACCAGGCCTCCCACACCCACTCACCACCAATTTGGATAACTTGTTCCCTTGTCCCTGGGTTTATTAACACCACTTCCTTTCTCCCACCTCCCCCTAACCCATGTTCCCCCAGAACTGTTAGTCCCATTGTTTTCTCCTCCAGATTGTTCATCCAGCCTATCTTATTTAGACAGACCTGCCGAGATAACATGGGCAAAAACAAGACAGAGCAAAACCAAACAACAATATACAACAACAACAAACCATTGATAAAGAACAAAATAAAACACAACAAGAAAGAAAAGCTTGTAGTTAGTTCAAGGATTGTTTGTTGGTCTTTAGGAGTGTTTTCCAGTTCAGTCTGTTGGGGTACCACACCCTGGCCCCAAAGTACACCTTCAGCATTCCCTGGGGATCTTGCCGCTGCATTCCCTTGCTGTTCCGCTGCACTCCCCCAGTGCTTTGCCTCGGTGTGGTGGGATCAGATCTGGCTCAATTCCAGCACCTAGTGGCAGTCCTAGTATTTTATTAACTGTTCTTTGCTTCAATTCATCTGTCTAGATTGCATTGTATACTTTAAGGAAAAGTTGCCTTTTATTTCCAGGCAACAAAACATAATTTGATTATAACTTTCCTGGACATGTACTTGGTTCGGAGAAGGGAAATATAGAACAAGGGCATTTTATTAGATATTGTGTCTGAATCTTCATCTTTTTTTTCAGGGAGGATAATGTGCATACCTATAGCCTAAAAATCCCAATTAATATGGCCCAATTAATAAATAATTTAGAAGAAAATATCACTATTTTAAAGAACATTTTCTGACATTCCTCCCTACCATTTGAACCCCAACACCCCCCTGCTCCCAAACCAAAACAAAACATTTCTATGCAAATATATTTCTAGACTTGGATAAAGTGATTGCATTAGTCTGAGTACTTTAGAGAAGCAAATCCACAACAACTCATGTATAAGAGAGAGCTTTATATAAAGGTTAAGTGAGCATCAAGAAAACATCCAAACCCAGTGATGCGCAAGCCCACAAGTCCATTAACCCATTATGTCCAACACGAATCCAGAAAGTCCTCCTCTATCACACAAAGCAGACGCAATGACGCCAACTGCAGGAGGAAAGCCGAGTCAGTGAATGCATAAGCATCTCAGCACCGACAGGGGTCTCCACACAGCTGCTCCAGCACCCAGGGCTGCATCCGGGTAGGTCCATGTGCCTTCTCCTTGGGGATGTCTTGCAGGAAGTCAGCCTTGCAAGCTGAAGCTGGGAACTGCTAAGGCAGCTGCACCCTGGTCCGACCATCACAAAGCAAGAGACCCGAGAACTCGAAAGGCCAGGTCACCAAGCCATTTATCCCTCTGCCCTTCAATTAATCCCACATGTGTTTATCAGCCAGGTTGGCACAATAAACTAACTCAATCCACCCCTTGCCAACTTGTCATGTGTACATAATTCTTTAGCTTCACAATTGAAAATAAGTAACACCTATACCTTAACCCTATAATCCTGTGAATTTTTCCCCCACCTATGAAAGTTTGTAAGCCATCACTTCATACCTTTATCTCCCCCAATTTTGGGTATCCAATTAATATACTGCCCACTTACATCAACCCAGTTCTCTGAGAGGACAGTATTTTTCTATATGAAGGGTCTTCAGTCCAGTTGGAACCTTGTGAAGTGTGCATCCATGAGCAAAGTCAAATCCGGACAGGCCAGCCAAGAAGTCAGCAAAAATACGCACTAGTTCACAGGCTTAAAAATCTCCAGCTGTTCAGGTTCTGGTCACCTCAATATGGGCTGCCTCTCTCAGCCTCACAGGGTGCCCACTGGTCACCTTGCCTTTAGACCATGGGCTCTCACCAATACTCAACAAGCCTAACCCTCTCATACTAGGTCATGAACCTTAGACCAGTCAACTGACTCTCATCTTGTTTTCCCTGTAAACCAAGTTCACAGGTGTCAGTGGTCAAACTCCACCCATCTCTTTATTGCTGCATTTCTCCCACTTCCACTCAACAAGTAGATCCAGGTGGTCACCTAGCAAGCATCTTAGTCTGAGCTCAAGCTCCCTTTAACATTCAGTCCCAGAGGGGAGTTTTCTTCATGGCTCCAGATTTTTTCCAGCTTCTGACAAAGACCATTGGTTCCTGAGTACTCCAAAGCACTGGATGGGGCATATCTTTTCAAAGCTTTCTTTACAGGCATGGCCTAAACCCATCTAAAGATCAGATTTTAATGGCTGAAGCAAGTGGGCTTACAAACTTTCTAATTTCTACTTCTCATATTTTCCCCAGGAAACAAGCGAGTAAACAGTGTGGCTTTATCTGACTTCTGGCTAGACAAGAGAAACTACCATGAGGCAGAGGTCAAGCAAACACCTACTCGCCATCTTAAGATTTGTTTCTCCAGTACCCCACTCCAAGGTACCATAATGTATTAGTCTGAGTACTTTAGAGAAACAAATCCACAGCAACACATGTATAAGAGAGCGTTTTATATAAAGGTTAAGTGCGCATCAAGAAAACATCCCAACCCAGTGATGCCCAAGCCCACAGGTCCAACATTAGTCCATTAACCCATATGTCCAACACCAATCCAGAAAGTCCTCCTCCATCTCACAAAACAGACCCAATGACACCAACTGCAGGAGGAAAGCTGAGTCAGTGAGCGTGTAAGCATCTCAGTGCTGGCAGGGGTCTCCACACAGCGGCTCCAGCACCCAGGGCTGTATCGGGGTAGGTCCATGTGGCTTCTCCTTGGGGATGTCTTGTAGGAAGTCAGCCTTGCAAGCTGAAGTTGGGAACTGCTAAGGCAGCTGCACCTTGGTCCAACCATCACAAAGCAAGAGACCTGAGAACAACCAAGGTGAGGCTCACCAAGCCATTTATCCCTCTGCCCTTCAATTAATCCCACATGTATTTATCAGCCAGATTGGCACAATAAACTAACTCAGTGATTATTTCTGTTTCTGAAAGCGGGTTTTCTTTCTGTGTGGAACCCCTACTTTGGCCCAGTGTCATTCTCAGAAGCGGCCTTCTCAGTACCCATCTGTGTGTTTTTCTTCAGGTAGCATGGAAAGGAGAAACTCCTGGCGCAGTTTTACACTGTGCTCACGTCCACATGTGCTCTCAGGGCCCCAGGCCCTGCCAAGGCTCCCTTAAAGTCCTTCTCAAGGGTCACCCACCCACATGCCACGGAGGAGCTGTTTCTACTGGACTCTGCAATCATCTCTGCGCCTAGACGTGAGCTCCTAAAGCTGGGTCTAAAGGAAGGATCTAGACTCTGATTTTACTCTAACGAAGTATTTATCCCCACTTCCCATCTCCTATAAAATGGTAGACATGAATAAGCAAACACGGTAAATATCCTGTAGAGTACTTCGTGGAGCCCTGGTGGCGTAGCAGGTATGCGCCAGCAGTTCAAAGCTACCAGGAGGACTGTGGGAGGAAGACGGGCTTTCTACTCCTACAAAGAGTTACGGTCCCAGAAACTCACAGCGGCGGTTCTACCTTGTCCTGTCGGATCACTATGAGGACATCGACTCTATAGAAGTGAACTTTGCTTTTTTGAATACAGCATCACATACTAGTGGACGTTACTTTTTTTGGCAGAAGTATATAAACCTCAGGCCTTCATTGCACTATAAAATGTCCCAATACGAGACTCCGGATAGGGCAAGATATGACAAAACAACGATGTATAAATTACCAAGGGCATATGAGGGAGGGGGGAAGGGGGAGGGAGGAGGGGAAAAAAAAGAGGACCTGATGCAAGGGGCTTAAGTGGAGAGCAAATGCCTTGAGAATGATTGGGGCAGGGAATGTATGGATGTGCTTTATACAATTGATGTATGTATATGTATGGATTGTGGTAAGAGTTGTATGAGTCCCTAATAAAATGTAAAAGAAGAAAAGAGAAAAAAATGATTAGGGCAAAGACTGTACAGATGTGCTTTATACAATTGATGTATGTATATATATGAACTGTGAAAAGAATTGTATGAGCCCCAATAAATTGTTAAAATTAAAAAAAAAAAGTCCCAATACAGATTAAATATATCAGACACTGTTAAAGTTGACTTTTTAGACATTATATGATGTTTCCTAGCATTTATTTTAATTAATTCATTCATTTCTGTTTTTAATTGTAAAGATAACATCATATTTTTCTAATTGGAAAATAAAGACGTGTAGAAAGGAGACAAAAAAACAAGCTACAGTCTACTAGCCAATATACAAAATCCTTATCATTCCATTCCATTTCATCTATAGAACTTTTGAATTCTTAAGAATTAAATTATAAACTCAATTTTAAGTTCTCAGAACTAAGATTATAACTTATCTTAATTAGCTATTGAGGAAAAAATCATAAAGGAAGACAGAATACAAAGAGCTTCTGAAGGATATTTGGAAGCTGTGGTAGCAATTGTACAATTCTGCTTGACATGATTATGGAATGATATGGAATATAAATATTAACTCCCAGTTAATTAAACATTTTTACAAAGAGTTTCTAGTTTTCGCCAACACTAGTCTTTCTGAAAGCTTAAACCCCGATGCCCCAGAGCCCATTCCAACTCACAGAGCGCCCATAGAGCAGACTAGCACTGTCCCACAGGGTCTCCCAGGCTGTATAGCTGTATGGGAGGTCCACAGTGGGTTCGAACTGCGGCCCTTTTGCTGGCTTAACCCACTACACCACCAGGGCACCTCTTTGAGAGGTAATCACTATCAATAGGACAATCTGTCCAGCCATTTCTCTACATACCTATTTTTCATGTTTGGGAATGTATAGATTTCCTTGTGTTTGTTTGCCTTAAAAAATGTTACCTTTCTCCCCCCACCAACCCCCGCGCGCACCCCGCCAATAACTTTATTCAGGTGTATTTTGCATGTTTGTATAGCACACGCATCCCAAGTGTACAAGTCAATGATTTTCAGTAAATTGGCCAGATGTGCAATCACCCCACCAGTCTGAGAATATTTTCATCACTCCAATAAGATCACTCAGGCACACTAATGCTAACTCTGCTGTTGCCCTGTGCCTCACCCCAGGCAGCTATGAATCCATATTCTCTGTCTTTTTAGCTTTGTCTTTTCTGGCCACTTCATATAAGTGGACACACACAATCCCTGATCTCATCTGCTTAGCTGCCCTCCCTTAGTGGAATACATTTATGTTTACAAAGACACAGGAGAAAAATGTCAACGAGCTGTCTTGGAAAAGGATCTCTCACCAATAAATACAGAAGAACGCCGAGAGACTGCTCGTGTTGGGAGAAGAACTAACACCAGTTACCAGTCTCTTGAGAATCTGTGCAGGGTTTTATCCCCCCCCCCCCCCCCCGGCACTCTGCCCCCTAGTGGCCAGGACACCGAAAGCTACTGTGTCTTTTAGTTGAGAAAGGGATGGGATTCTTTAATGGTCCTAAACAAAAAAGGTCCTGCATGTGGTGTTTCATATGGGGGATATAGTTCCTTTTTGCTACTGGAGGGCCTTTGTGAAGCAAATTTCCTGGGACGCATAAGTAGCTATTTTTTGCAATTCTTCCCACTCCAAATCTACCAATTGACAAGTGTGGCGGGATTTACAACAGGCTTTAAGACATCAAGGCATGATGCCAAAAGTATAACATTGCCATGCCCTCCTTGGTACTAATGGGCAGGTGACCTACGCATGGCCCGAGTTCTCCTTCTGTAAAATGAGAATGTAATAATATCCGTGTCTCGGAGTCTATGAACTAAGGCATGTGGATCTCCCACAGCAGTCTGGTCTTGATTCAGATTAAGAGTTAAATGAATCTTAAATGTATCCTCTGTTCCCAGAGGTCAGTCATTGGGTGCTGTAGACTTGTTCAGTGTGCTTACCATTTAACCCAAAGGCCGGAGGCTAAGAGGTGCACTGGAAGAAGGTCCTGGTGATCTGAAATATCAGCAGAGAAAGCCTCATCAAGCACAGTTCTATTCGTGATAGCACCTGCTGCTGCTGCTGCTGGTGACCCACTGTTCCCACATTCCTCTCTTTTATTTTTCTCGCTCTCGCTCCCCCACATTCCTTTCTATGACAATGAAAAGGAGCCCTGTGCTGTGGAGGGTTGGTTACCCTTCGGGCCGCTAACCCCAAAGTCAGCCGTTTGAAACCACCAGCCACTCCACAGGACAAAGGTGAGGCTTTCTATTCCTGTAAATATTTACAGCCTTGGAAATCCACACCGGCAGTTCTACTCTGTCCCATAGGGTCACTAAGAATCAGAATTAACTCGACGGCAGTGAACTTGGGTTTGGCTATGACAATTCAAGCTCTGTGTAGTCATTTTCCACACCCTGTTTATCCTTGCTCTTCTCCCTAGAACTTGGCTTGGGTAATTTCCTCATTTCCCCCCTTCTTTTTGTGTGTGTAAATTTCTCCTCTTTCTTCTACTAGATCATCCACTTTCTTCCACCTCCACTACAGCTTCTCTAATGGAAGACATTACGATGCACTGGTCAAAACTGCTACTCAGTCAGACCACTCAATATTACTTTAGTCTTCTGACCAGGACCCTGCTCCCATCCCTTTAGATGAGGGTCACTCAGAAACTGAGCCACTGACCCCCTGAATGTGTGTGTGTGTGATCAATTTCAACTCCCGAGCAGCACCGGCCACATAGAGTTTTCTTGGCTGTGTGTTTTCTTGGCCATTCCCATGGGAGCAGATCATCTGGTGTTTTCCAAGCAGAACCCTGGATGCATTTAAAGGGCCAACCTTTCAGTTCATCTCCGAGCTCTTAACCCTTGCGCCACCCGGGCGCCTTCAGAATTACGATCACAAGAAGTTTATTGGTGGACCAAGCCTGCGAGAGATAAAAGAGGGAGGAAGCAGGATTGGGCAGGGATGGCTTTCAAATCATGATGTAGATGTAACCCTTGGAAACGGAGGTGGAAGCGGGATGGGGCACAGAGAGTCTCAGGTTACCGCAGATCCGATGGAGGCCGTGGAGAGAGCCCGAGGTGCTAGCACACCTGCCATGCGCAGTCATTGTGTGTGGACGGCCAGCAAGAGCGTGCTACAGCTTGAACGCTGAGAAACTCCTTGCAGCTGAAAAGAATATTCTTCCCTTGAAAGGCGGCACGCCAAGCCCTAACCCCGAGGCTGCCTGCCAAGGTGTGGAATTTCCTGTTTAACAGCTAACTTTCCATCCCGGGAGAAGATTAAGTGAACCTTCAAAAATGTTTCACTCATCACTTTAGCAACAGCGCCTTCCTGATTATTCTTTCTCCTTTGTGTTTTTCAGACCACCATGACCAGCGCTTCATTCCACTTTATCACCACTTTTCCTTTCTTCAAGCCATTATTTCTTTTGCTAGGCTGTTGCCATCATCCCTATTGGTCTCCCCTCTGGCTCCGCTGTCTCTTCTGCAGCCCTCACTCCAGTCGCAGCCATATTAGGGAGTGCAAGTTTCAGTAGAACTCCTCAGTAGCCCAGGTGAGCCCCCGAGTGGCACCAACCATTGGCACTTGGCTATTAACTTAAAAGGGAGCGGTTGGAAGCCACCCAGAAGTGCTGGGGGGCAGGGTGAGCCTGGTGATTTGCTTCTGGAAAGACTATAGTCTAGAAAACTCTCTGGACCAACCCTCCTGGCTATAGCACCTGAGTCACCATGTGTCAGAATTGCTTTCGCGGTAACAGGTTTGGTTGGTTTAGAAGCTTGCCGTTGGGGTTGCTAGGTGCCAGCAGGGCTGCTCCAACTCACAGCAGCGCTCGGTACAACAGAACGAAACACCGCTCGGTTCTCACCAGCTTCCCAATTACTCTTAGGGTGGAGCACATCGAGGTAGCCACAGTGTCAGTTCCTCTGGTCCAGGGCCTTCCTCTTTTCCCCTGTCCCTTTACTTTCCCAAGCATGATGTCCTTCTCCAAGGACTGCTCTCCCTTGATAACATGTCTAAAGTAAGTGAGACAAACGTCCCCATCCCTGCCTGTAAGGAGCACTCTGGCTGTACTTCTGCCAAGAGAGATTTGTTTGTCCTTTCAGCATTCTGTGGTGCTTTCAATACTTCTTTGGTCTTATTTAATGTTCAACTTTCACATGCATATGAGGTAATTGAAAATACCATGGCTTGGGTCAGCCGCACCTTAATCCTCAAAGTAACACCCTTGCTTTTCAGTACTCTGAAGAGGTGCAGTGGATTGACTCAAGGCAATGTTTATCTGATCTCATCTTTCTCCTGAGGGGGAGCTGGTAGTTTCAAGCTACTGACCTTGTGGATAGGAGCCCAATGCATAACCTCTATGCATCAGGGCTCCTTTCAATGCTAACCCTGTGGCTCACAGTGGCCTGACCTGTAACCCATCATTGGGATGGTGCATTCTGTTCTCTCTGGAGTTGCTGTGAAGGCCAGTTCAGCCACAGAGGCCAGCAACAACACACAGAAACTCTATTGTACTCTTTTTGTCTAGACGTTAGGGATTTATGAGCTATTGCTTTTAGGCAAGGGAGTCCACAGAAATAGGGGTGCTCATTTCCCTGTTCAGCTTGAGTGGGGGAAAAGGACTCTTTCAGGCTGAGCAGGCATTAGGGACAGGAAAGCAGCTGTGATCAAGGAAGACCCTAAGGCCATGGAACTCAATATCAAAGGATTACTCTCAATGCCAGGACTCAGGATGACTTGCCTTCACATTCTTGCAATATTCTTCTTAATATGTTTCTGTCCTCCTTCAGTGGTTTATTTCCATCTTTTCTAAAAGTTTCACCGAGGCACTGCTTCTATCCATAAGGGTTTAGGAGAGTATGTGCGTGCAGATGTAAACTTTTTCAGAAGTAGGAGAAGATACAAAAAACCATGAATTTTTTCTCCCCAAAGCTATGTACTGAATCCCCCCCCCCATAAAACAACCCTATCATGTTCAAAGTACTCTCCATTACATTTGTCAAATCTGAGATTCCATTCTTGGAGACATTTTTCTATTTTATCTGTTTAGGTGACTGACAGCACCTCCCTCATTTTTTTCTTCACCTCTTCTATGTAATCAAATCACTGTCCTTCCACGTTCCTGCTCACTTGCAAAAACAAAAAGAAGTTGCATAGAGCAAGGTCAGGTGAGTAAGGTGTGTGGGGCAAGAGAGGCATGCTGTTTTGTTTTTCTTGCCCAAAACTGGCACTCTGAGATGGCTGTGTGAGCAGGTGCATTGTTGTAGTGGAAAAAGCAAGTCCCCCATATGCCACAAATCTGACCTCTTTGATGCATGCACATGGTTACACTATCTTTTCAGAACCTTTAAACAGAAAGTTTGGTTAACAGTCTGACCTAGTAAAACGAACGTCAAATGCACTATTCCTCTCACACACGCAAAGAGCATCTTTTGGGGGGGTACCCCCCTCACAGAGGCATTATGTAACCCACAAGGGGTATGCATTGGACTGCTAAAAGCAAAGTCAGCAGTTCAAAACCACCAGCCACTCAGAAGGTCGATGAGGCTTGCTACACACACAAAAACTTACACTCTTAGAAATCCGCAAAGGTGATTCTACTCTGCCTTCAGGGTTGCTATTAGTAGGAGTCGATTGGATGCCTGTGAGTTTGGTTTTGTGTTTTGGATGTAACCCACAAACATGGAAATGAATTTGATGTTCTAGGGTGCATTTAACACTGAAAGGTGTGCCCAACCCAAGTTCCTTCATCAAGGCTCCTGTTTGTAGAGTTCTGAACATTTGTCCAAATCTGGAAGTTCTCAAAAAGCATGTTCAGCATGATCTCAATTTTAAAATGTTAAATTGCCGGGGAGTGTACAGGGCAGGCACTTAAACACTAGTAGTACAAGTATAACTTTGTTCTACCTTAAAGGCAAGTTGATAAAGTATATGAAAAAATATTTACATGCTTGTTCGTTTTTAAAAAATCATTTTATTGGGAACTCTTACAGCTCTTATAACAATCCATCCATCCATTGTGTCAAGCACACTTGTGCGTAGTTGCCATCATCCTTTTCAAAATATTTTCCTTCTACTTGAGCCCTTGGTATCAGCTCCTCATTTTTTTCCTCCCTCCCTTACCCTCCGTTCCTCAGGAACCCTTGATAATTTATAAATTATTATCATTTTCATATCTTAACCAAAATGTTTGTTCCTTTATGCACTATTACCGTGAGGAACAATTTCTCAGGAAGTGATCATGGGTGTGTACACAAATGTTAATACAAGGGTATTCTTTGCATTCCTGTATGTAATATGGAAACATAAACTCCCATCAGGTACATGTGGCTGAATAGAGAAATTAAGATAAATACACATGATGGAATATCTCTTAGCATTCTGGGGAGAATAATGAAAACATAAAAGGGTAAAATATATCCTTTAGTGAGAGAACTAGGATATAAAACAGTGTGTACACAATTATTAAATAAAATGTAGCTATGCATAGAGAAAAATTGGGGCCATATTTGTCATCATAACAAAATATTAATAGTAATTCCTGAGGGTAATGCGTTAATTGGCCATTTTTAGTTCCTTATTTTTGTTTATCTATCTGTGCTCTGCACAATTCCACAGTGAATATGCATGGACAGTTTTTAGGATGAGAAAGAAGCTTACAAAGTTTGTTTCAATCTTTAAACCTGACCTTGTTTGACAGCATCGAACACCCGTTTCTAATTACGACACTCAAGAAGATAGGATTACAAGGAAATTACCTCAATATAATAAAAGCTATAACTGAAAAACCAACAGTCAGCATTACAATCAATGAAGAAATGATGAAAACATTCCCACTGAAAAAAGGGACCAGACAAGGATGCCCCTTGTCCCAGCTTTTAGTCAACATCGTCCTGGAGCTCCTCGATAACATTATAAGGCAACAGAAGGATATCAAAGGTATACATCTGGGGAAAGAAGAAGTGAAATTATCATTATTTACAGATGTTATGATTTTATATATTGAGAACCCCAAAGGATCCACACTAGGAATGCTGGATGCAATAAAGGAATATAGTAAAGTGACAGATACAAGATCAACAAGCAAAACTCAATTGGATTACTATATACAATTGGTGGGATTACACAAAAAGATATCAAGAAGGTAGTACCCTTCACAATAACCAAGCATAAATTGAAATATCTAGGGATATACCTAACCAAAAAACAAAAAATCTGTATGGGGAAAACTACAGAGCATTATTACATGAAACCAAAAGTGACCTTCACAAATGGAAGAATATTCCATGCTCGTGGATCAGAAGATTCAATATTATAAAGATGTCAATCCTACCTAAGGCACTATGTAACTTTAATGCAATCCCTATACAAATAACAGCATCATTTTTCAAAGAAATGGAAAAACTGACTACCAACTTCTTATGGACAGGGAAGAAGCCAAGAATGGGCAAAGAGCTCCTTAAGAAGAAGAATAAAGTTGGTGGGATGACATTACCTGATTTTAACAAGTATACAGCCACCGTTGTCAAAACAGCATGGTATCACTTTTCAGCCTTTTGGCTAAGATCGAGTGCAAAACAGCATTGTACTGATATAATGATACACACTCAGACAAATGTGCAAGAACAAAAAATCCAGAAATAAAAAACAGCAGCACATAGACAACTGTACCTTTGATAAGTGCCCCCCCACCCCCAATCAAATGGGAAGCAATGCTCTTAACAAATAGTGCTGGAAAAACTGGATATCAACCTGCAGAAGAATGAATCAAGACCCTTACCTCACTCTTTACACAAGAACAAGTCCAAGGCAGATCACAGACCTCGAGGCAAACCCCAAACTATCAGTATCATCAATGAGAAAATTGGGACAAAGGTAAGAACCTTACCACAGGGTACACAGAAATGTGATGTGGTATCAGAAATAAGAAAGGATTCATACCCAGAGAAAGATAAGATAGACGAGTGGGACATACTAAAGATAAAACACTTGTGTACATTGAAAGCCGTCATCAAGAAAGTAAGAGAGCCCACAGACTGGGAAAAGAAATTTAGTAATGACATATAAGACAAAGGGCTTATTACTAAAATTGACAGAGTCCTGCAGGTTTACAACAAGAAAAAAAAATCCAAAAGACTTGAACAGAATATTCACAAAGGAGGAAACTCAAATGGCCAATAAACATAGGAGAAAATGTTCCTGATCCTGAACCATCTGGGAAATAAATAGTGATGAAATACCACCTACCACCCCAAAAGATAGCCCAATTCTAAAAACTAGAAAGCAACAAATGTTGGAGGGGGTGTGGTGAGATAGGAACTCTCATTTACTCCTGATGGTTTTGTAGATATGTACAGCTGCTGTGGAAAATGACTAGGCGATACCTAAAACAGATGGAAATCAAGTTACCTTAAGGCCCAGTAATTCCACTACCCAGAAGAACTAAGAACCAAACTACAACCAGACATCTGCTCTCCAATATTTGTCGTCGCACAAATTACAACTGCAAAAATTTAGAAACTGCCTAAATTTCCATCAATAGATGAATGGGTTAAAAATCTCTGGTATAGACATACAATGGAATACTATGGATCCCTAAAACATAGTGATGAGAAGATGAAACACCTAATTTTGTGTAAAAAGGATATTATGCTGAGTGAAGTTAGCCAAGCACAAAAAGTCAAGTACAACATCAGTCCACTGAGGTAAGTTCAAACAGCAGAATGGGCATAAGGGAAAATGCACACAACACACAATTCCTGGGCTGAGGACCAGATACTCTGGCATGAGCCAGACAAAACACAGTGATTCATATGTCAACCAAAAAAGATGCAGATACCTTCTGTCCTGAAAGACACCTTCCTACCGCCCCCCCCCCCCCACACCTCCATATACCTTTAAGGTCTACAGAGGGGGCGGGGGGAGGAAAACTATGGGAATGAGGGGTCAGAGCACTAACCTACCTAAGGGGAAGGTATTGTTTATATCTTCACAGGAAAGGGAGAACAAGAGTAGACCTCATTCTGGCGAGCCAATCCTTGAGGGCAATGATCCTGCTCAGAGCAGCTCATGACTGCAGGGTTGACCTCAGCTCGAGACATGACATCCTCTACTTAGATGACAGTGCTACAGAGGACAGCCCTGAAGACACAGTTCTGGGAGAGCAGCTGGTCTGAGCAGCCCACATGGGGGAAACCAAGAGCAGAGCACAACAGACCCGTGATGGGAGCTAAAAAACAAAGTCCCCGAGGAATCCCAATTATAGACTTCTGACTTGGCAGGCAGCACATGACACCTCATCTGAACTGGTTGGGCATTACTCACAAGGGGCCACACTGAGCCTAAAGGTGTAATGGGAGAGTAAGGGGTTGCACTAGACTGCTCCAACCCAGACTGCAGGAATAGCAGTGGGGATTGTTAGGATGATGTGCACCTTTCAGACATGAATGCTGAAGACTAATAGGGTGTATGTGTTGTTAGGTAAATGGGTCCTGGGATATGAAACCCTGAAAGAAAAGGGGAATGGGCTGATGGATTGTAACATGTCCTTTTTGCTATTTAACAGAGAGATATTCATCTGCTCTGTGTCAGGATGCCTGTTAGACTTGGAACTATTTATATGGTCTTTCTTTTTTGGTGTTTATCTATACAAGACAGGCAGGATAGGCAATCTTACTGAGACAGCCGTGACAGATTGACAGTTGGGGGTAGGGAAATGGGAGGGGGGAGGTGAGTGCAGAACCAATTAGGACGGATATAGGGGAATAGTAAGTGTTCTAAAATTGATGGCGAGGAGGATGTTGCTTCTTCTTCTTTTTTTTTTGCTTCATTAAAAAAATCATTTTATTGGGGGCTCTTACAGATCTTATAACAATCCATACGTCCATTGTGTCAAGCACATTTGTACATATGTTGCCATCATCATTTTGAAAACATTTTTTTTTCTACTTGAGTCCTTGGCATCAGCTCCTCTTTCCCCCCACCCTCCCACCCTCATGATCCCTTGATAAATTATTAATTATCATTATTTTCATATCTTACACCATCCGCTGTCTACCTTCAGCCACATTTCTGTTGTTCATCCCCCTCTGGGGGTGGTGGTATTATATGTCGATCATTATGACTGATTCCCCTTTCTCTCCCTTCTCGCTCCACTTTCATGGTATCATTACTCCCATTATTGTTCCTGAGGGGTTTATCTGTCCTGGATTCCATTTGTCAAGAGCTCTTATCTGTACCACTGTACATGCTCTGGTCTAGATAAATTTGTAAGGTAGAACTGGGAGGGTGGGGTGGGGAGGAAGCATTAAAGAACTAGAGGAATGTTGCGTGTTTTGGAGGTGCTATACTGCACGCTGACTGGCTGGTCCTTCCTTGTGACTCTTCTGTGAGGGGATGTCCAATTTTCTATAGATAGGCTTTGGGTCTCCACTCTGATTCCCCTCGTTTGCATCCATATGATTGCTTGTTTTGGATCTTCTGATGCCTGATACCTGTCCCATCAGCACCTTGTGATCACACAGGCTGTTGTGCTTCTTCCATGTGGGTTTTGTTGACTCCTTGCTTAGATGGCTGCTTGTTTGAATAAAAGCCTTTAAGACCCTGGACACTATTCTGACTGACAGCCAGGCACCATTTGCTCTCTTCTCCACATTTTGCTGTAGCACCCTTATCTTCAGTAATCATTTCATGAAGGTGAATATTGAGCAGGGCCATGTTATCAAAACTAACTGGTCTTGAGTTGGGGCTAGAGTTAAGTAGGAGCCCAGAATCCATCAACTTGTTCATGGAACATGCACGACTGAAGTTTACAGTCATCTTATGACAAAATCAAACCCTCCTATGACCCACCACCTTAACACCAACAGCAAACCAACCAGCAAACAAACAATGAAACCAACAAAGAAAAAAAAATCCATCTAGATTCCTTATCTCTCAGATCGAAACAGTGGTCTGAGTGGCCCCCCACCAAAAGAAGAGAGATAAAGAAAGTAAAACTTAAATGAATCTCTAGTGACAAATTCATCTCAAACATATGGGGAAAAAATCTCTTAGAAGTAACTCTTAGAGCTTTATTTTCCTCAAGAAACTGAAAATAATTATCTTTATGGATCAAGAAAACTATGTATCTAGATTTATTCTATACTTGTCTTTAATTGGGTATTTATCTCTAATGGGCAAGTATCCTAGAGTTTAAAAAATCCTAGAATTTCTAGACCAAATATCAAAATTATTTAGACATTTTTGATCTTCATATTTTTAATAATTTATTTTATTTCAATTTGCTTTGTAATATATATGTACTCAATTGAAATAAATATATAAATTTTAATATACAAAAAGGATGCTATGTTAGGCAGAGTTCTCTAGAGAATGAGATCAGGACACTTATGATTATCTATGTACATATATGGCTATATTATATGTATAAAACTATGAGGATAGGTTTCTACAGCGGGAAGGCATATAGAAGTTGATTAGTCCACACAGCAGTGCAGAGGGTTCAGTGATAAACTCAAGAAGAACCCCGCCTGTAGTGCAGCTGCTAAGAAAAGAACAGCAGTCCATGGCACTTTCAACAGTCTTCTCCAGCAGCACAATTCAAACACATCAATTCTTCTTTGGTCTTCCTTATTGAATGTTCAACTTTCACATGCATGTGAGGCAACTGAAAACACCATGGCTTGGGTCAGTAGCACCTTCATCCTCAAAGTAACATCCTTGCTCTTCAGTACTCTAAAGAAGTCTTGTGCAGCAGAATGACCCAATGAAAGGCATCTTTTGATCTCTTGACTGCTGCTTCCAGGAGCATTGGTTGTGGATCTAAGCAAGACATAATCCTTCAATTGTGTCATAACCCTTCATAAACCTTCCATCTTTTCTCTATTTATCATGAATGATGCCTAGTTGTGAGAATTTTGATCCTTACAAGAGCAAAAAACCTCATCTTTCTCCTACAGATTGACTGGTGGGTTTGTCCTTTTAGCAATCCTTTAGAGTACTGAAAAGCAGCCTGGTTCCACACAGATCTACAGCCTGGGGGACCTTATCATGCAGAACTTAAGCAGAAGGCTAGTGGACTTACTAGGGCAACAAGTTGGCTTGTTTCACTACAGGATGGATGGTGTAATCTAGCCTCTGGGTCTGCCTGCATTCAGGATGAGAGAGAAGAATCAGGATTCCCCAAAAGCTTCCTACGTTGGTGAAAGTCAGATATATCTCTACTTGCCAAAATATTCTCTCTTTTTGACCGTAGGTGTCTTCTCTACAGCACTCTCTGCTTCTCTGTTGCATTTCAGAATTTGTTGCAGTGGCTACATAGAACTCACAGATTGGGTTAGGTTGGGTTCTCTTGAGAAGCAAAAACAAGGATGCTTGGATGTGTTGGTATAGAGAAAGAGATTGATATCAAGAAATGACTTCCACGGTTGTAGCAATAGGTGAAGTCATGTCTGGTTCAAGTTAGATTTCTCCTGACTCCTGGAAGCTGACAAACAGGAAGTGGCATGATGAAGCAGAGGTGGTGGTGGGCACAGATTGGTGGATGAAAAGGTAAGTGAATTCAAAGTCGGCTGAATGAATCCACCATCGGTATCCACTGACAGCTTCTGGGATCTGAAGGGATTCAACAGGAGATCGAGGAACCAGGCTCAAGATTTAGCTCTAGAAGAAGGCAAAGCGCTAGAGATTTGACCCTGCTTCATCTCTCTCTTATACAAAAGGTCACACACCCAAGGAGGTGTTGCAGGCCAGTTGATAGGGTGGGCTCTGCCTCCACCCTTACCCAGGAATGTATAGTTGATATAATCTCTAATCATCACACAGGCCATGCTCACACTCCCGAAGGTCTTTTAGGGTGGTTTGGTAGGTGCTGTTCAGTCTGTTCTGACCCATAGCAATCCTGTGTACAACAGAAGGATAGACTGCCCAGGCTCGCACCATCCTCACAGGTTCTTATGTTTGAGCCCATTGCTGCAGCCACTGTGCCAATCCATCTCATCCAGGGCCTTCCTCTTCTTCTCTGACCCTCTCATTTACCCAGCATGATGTCCTCTTCAGGCACTGGTCTCTCCTGACAACATATCCAAAGTAGGTGACACCAAGCCTCCCATCCTTTTCTTTAGGAGCATGCTGACTGTATTTTAGGGTGGAACAGGCTACAATTTGGGATTCAAATGTACTTGAAATAATAGGATATAACTCAGGAGACAGAGGCAGTTCTTCAATTAGGTCAACTTTCAACCAACGTAGCCTTCAGTTCTCGTGTGTCTATAGGCAGGCCCTTCTCCAGCCTTGCCAGTTGACAGTCTCTACCTCCAGGCCTCTCCCAGCCCCCACCTTGCTCGGGTAGTGTTACTGCTCTTTCCATACACTAGCAAGCCTCCCGACCTGTCACTCAACTTGATCTCTGTGAGCCAACAGGCCAATGGCTCCCTCTTGTGCCAGTTTCCAGACTCAGTGTTGCAGCTCTCACTTCTCTCCCATCTTGAATATGAGATGCTCTCAGCACAGGGATTTCAGGTCCAAAAGATATTTATTGTCTGTCCTATACTCTTCTTAATGGTAGAGAGGCCCCCCACCCCAACTTCTATGGAACCAGCCCTTATATCAATTTTAAGGCATGGCCTTCCCATCCAAACACAAACTGACTAATCTCTACAAGGTCACTTAATACTTATTGGCTATTTTGATGTACCCTATTTGCATAATGTACTGACCAGTTCTTATAAGATACATAAAATATATCAATCACAGGGCAGGCTGCAGCTCAACGAATTATTTTTTGGCAGAATTGCAAACTCCAGGGCAGAAAGGCCATTTATAAGAGAAACCCACTGTATTGCAGATGAGAAGTGATTATATAAGGACTGAGAAAGTAGGTGTAGAGTGTCATGTCTGGCGGAAAGTTAGACCAGGTAACTAACTAGTATGGTATACTATAAAGTTAAGGGTTTCTTTTATTTTGGGGGTGTATCTCAGAACCCAGGGTTAATAGGTTGAATTATGTCCTCCAAAAATGTTTCCACTTGACCAGGCTGTAATTTCCAGTTTGTGTGGGTAGCCTCCATTTGGTGATCTGATATAATTATTCTCCTTGTTGTGATACATTAGAAATCTTAATATCTATATGTTCATGAGTTAGGATCAAGGTGGTTTGTATCTTAAGTCACAACTTTATAAGAGGACATGACTTAAGTCATACTCTTATTGAAGTCTCTTTCTTACATAAGTCACCCCTTTGTTTCAGTTGTACCTTTTATCTTACAAGAGATAAAAGGATGGAGAAGGGAGCAAAGTGGGAAGGGATCACACGATTACCAAGAAAGAAGAGCTGGGAGCAGAACCTTGGATTCACAGTTCCTGTGCTGAGAAACTCCTAAGCCCTGGGGAAGATGGATGGCAACACACATGGAGATCTTTAAGGAATGTGGGGCTCACAGCCATGGAAAGGAGAAAAGGACCTTCGCTTACAGTGGGTGCCCTGAATTCAGAGTCTAGCTTTCTAAACTGCAAGGAAATAAATTTCTGTTCGCTAAAGCCATCCGCTTGCGGCATCTCTGTAAGAGCAGCACCAAATAACTAAGAAACGACAGGACTGGTCTGTGCGGTCAATAAAGAAAGAGGTCTGGGAAGCATCAGTGAGGGCCAGTCAGGCCCCCCACGGAATGGAGCTTCAGGCTCTTCTAACTCCCAGATAGGAGCTCTGGTTTTGACGTACTGGTTTATTCTGTTCTCCTTCCACATCTCAATATAAATATCTTTCCAAAATTATGTGTTAAATAATATATTCATTGTAAACCATATAAGTAATACAAAAAATGTGTGAACTGAAAAGGACTGGCTGCCGCTCCCTCATGACAGTAGTGGGCCTTTTCTTCTGGAAGAGCAGCAGACGGAATAACACAGTAGCTACAACAATGACCTCAAACTTGAGAACAATTTTGAGGATGACACAGGATTGGGCAGTATTTCATTCTGTTGTGCTTGGGGTTGTTTGACTCAGAACTGATTTGACAGCACCTAACAACCCATATAAATGATACGCAGTGGAAGATTATGATTATTTACCCAATAGCATATACTAGATAGCTTTCAATGTTCTATTTTTGTTTTAAAAAAATAGGTACAACATTCCCTCACAGAAGGGTCCCACAGAAGGGACGATTCACCTAGGGTGCAGTATAGCACCGACAAAACTCACAATACTCCTCTATTTCTTTGATGCTTCCTTGACGAAAGTTCTACCTCACAAATCTGGCTAGACTGGAACATGTACATTGGTACAGATAAGAGCTTTCGATACACAGAATCTAGGACAGAAATAGTAACGGGTATAGGGGTACCATGAGGGTTTGGGGAGGGTGGGGAAGGGGAGGAAGGGGAATTGATAGCAATGATGGATATATAACTGCCCCAGAGGGGTATGAATGACAGGAATGTGGGTGAAGGGACACAGCAGACAGTATAAGATATGAAAATAAATCTAATTGATCAGGGGTTCACGAGGGTGGTAGGGTGGGGGAGGGAGGGGAAAAAAGAGGAGCTAATATCAAAGAACAATTGGTCATTCCTTTACAGAGGGGTCACAAGGAGGAGACAAGCCAGTCAAGGTGCAGTGTAGCACCAACGAAACATACAACTTTGCTCTAGTTCTTTAATGTTCCCTCCCCCCTACTATCATGACCCCAATTCTACCTTACAAATCCAGCTAGACCAGAGGACGCACACTGCTACAGATAAGAGCTGGAAACACAAGGAATTCAGGATAGATAAACCCGTCAGGGCCAATAATGAGAGGAGTGATACCAGGAGGATAAGAGAAAGGTGGGGGGGGAAAGGGGGATCCAGTCACAGTGATGGACATATTACTCCCTCCCAGAGTGAAGGCCAACAGAAAAGTGGGTGAAAGAAGACAACAGTCAGTGTAAGACATGAAAAAATAATAATTTATAAATTATCAAGGGTTCATGAGGGAGGGAGGGAGGGAAAAATGAGGAGCTGATACCAAGGGCTCAAGTAGAAAGAACATATTTTGAAAATGATGATGGCAACATATGTCCCAAAGTGCTTGACACAATGGATGGATGGATGGATTGATATAAGAACTGTAAGAGTCCCCAGGAAAATGATTTTCAAAAAGGATGATGGCAACATATGTACAGGTTGACTTGATGTAATTGAATTGTGGATTGTTATATCAGTAAGAGTCCCCCCCCCCATAAAAAAGTAGGTCCAAATGTCCATCAGAACATAATAAAAGAAGTAGGGAATTCCCGAGGTGTTTCCAAGTCTTTTGTGTACTTTGTAGAAGCTAGGCAGAGGATACATGGGAGTAACCAGGGGTTCCGTAGTGCTGGTTCGAACACAGCTGATCACATGAGCTTGTGCAAATTATTTGCACTCTTGGAATTCTACTTTTGTGTGACTCTTCTTTTTCCTCTATATTCTTGTGCTTTAAGAGAACTTTACTCCTTTCAATAGCTGCACGCAGAGGTTGAAAACACAGTTTTTAAAAGCGGGCTGAAAGAGACATGTCTAGAGAGATTAATCTGATGAAAGGCAAGAAGACTGCATGTGACCATCTTCTGACTCCCAGAATTCACAGAGAACTTACCAAACGTTCAGCTACCAATTTTTATTACCAGAAGAAGGAAGACACAAAGAGTGAGATTCAAGAGTCTCATAGCCTCAGGGACGCACAACTCCAGTGAATGCAGTTATCTTTCACCAAACAGAAAGCTCAAGGAACTTATATTTAGAACCTTGAATTTGCTTCATTGAATAGTCGTGATTGGGGCCTCATTGAATATGAATGACTGATCACTTCACAACTCTAGCTTCCTGAGGTTAGCTGATCAGGTGATCGTTGTAACCCAATCAGCTCCCCCCACCACACTCATTTGCATCAATTTTGAAATGTTCTCTGGTGATTTTAGATAGCAAAGACACCTCCCTCACCCAGGAAATGCCATGGGTCTTCTCTGAGAAATAAAAGACAAAAGGCAAGATAATTAAAGGCCACGGAGACCCTGGAGTTGCCTACTGAGAAAGTGAATGAGTTGGGAGCAACGGAGACACCAGGTACAAAGGGACTGGGGTAAGTCCTTGATATATCTTTGTTGAAAGGCGGAAAATAAATGAGCAAATGAATACATAAATGAGTGAATGAATACATAAATGAAGGGAAAAGACACTGTGGAGGGCACAGGTAACTCAAGTTCATAAGACATACATACCATATAAAGGCAAATAAAAAAAAGTATTGCTGGAGGGGGGAGCGGGGAGGGAGGGGGAGGGAAAAAAGGAAAACGAGCTGACTCCAGGAACCCAAGTGGAAGGCGAATTTTGAGAATGACGAGGGCAACGAATGTATAAGGGTGCTTTACTCAATTGATGCATGTATGGATTGTGATAAGAGTTGTATGAGCCCCAATAAAGTGATTTATTAAATTTAAAAAAGTATTGCTACTAGGATTCTAGTTCGTAAATGAACAGGTCTATTCCAAACACATTGTGTTTACGCAGGTCTCTGATCTTAGATGGCCGCAGACAAGTTCTCTCAGTAATAAACTCGGCTTAGTCTCATTAGGATGTCTTCAAAGAAGAGAATGTGTGTGTGTGTGTGTGTGTGTGCTATGATCAAGGGCAAGGTAACCAAGAGGAATTACTGAAACCCAAATGAAGGCTGAGCTTGATAGTGGGACAAGAAGAAAGGAAAAGGAAATAGAGGAAAGAGCTAGGAGGCAAAGGGCATTTATAGAGGTCTAAATACAGGCATGCACACATGTGAATATATTTATATATGACAATGGACAAATAGATCTTCGTGTTTAGTATATAGGTTTAGTATTAAGGTAGCAGATGGACATTGGGCCTCTAGTCAAGTACTCCATCAATGCAGGAACACTTTGTTCTATTAACCTGGCATTCCATGATGCTCACCTTCCCAACACAATCGCTGAAGACAGACGTGTGCATAAGCAAATGTGGTGAAGAAGCTGATAGTGCCCGACTATCAAAAGATAAAGCATCTGGGGTCTTAAAGGCTTGAAGATAAACAAGCAACCATATGGCTGAGAAGCAACAAAGCCCACACGGAAGAAGCACACCAGTCTGCATGATCACGAGGTGTCGATGGGATGAGGTATCAGGTATCAAAGGACAAAAAATATATATCATTGTGAATGAGGGGGAGTACGGAGTGGGGACCGAAAGCCCATCTGTAGGCAATTGGACATCCCCTTACAGAAGGGTCAAGGGGAGGAGATGAGCCAATCAGGGTGTAGTATAGCACCGATGAAACATACAACTTTTTTCTAGTTCTTTAATGCTTCCTCACCACCCTCCACTATCATGATCCCAATTCTACCTTACCAAACCAGCTGGACCAGAGGATGTACACTGGTACAGATAAGAACTGGAAACACAGGCAATCCAGCACAGATAAACCCCTCAGGACTAATAAAGAGAGTATTGCTACCAGGAAGGGAAATGGAAGGTGGGGGAGAAAAGGGGAACTGATAACAAAGGACTACGTATAACCCCCTTCCTGGGAGATGGACAACAGAAAAGTGGGTGAAGGGAGACACCAGACAGTGTAAGAAATGAAAAAATAATAATTTATAAATTATCAAGGGTTCATGAGGGAGTCGGGGTTGGGAGGGAGGGGAAAAAATGAGGAGCTGATACCAAGGGCTCAAGTAGAAAGAAAATGTTTTGAGAATGATGATGGCAAGAAACATACAAATGTGCTTGACACAATGGATGGATGCATGGATTGTGATAAGAGTTGTACCAGCCCCTAGTAAAATGATTAAAATAGATAGATAGATGATAGATAGACAGACAGACAGACAGACTTTGGGGGGGCCAAAGAAACATTTCTAAGTCAGGGCTAGATCAAAATTTTAAGTGGATATTTTCCCATATCACTGAAGCTGTTAGATTTCTGCAGGGAGAAATACCTCAGTTCTTGGCTTCCCATGAGAAAGAATTCATGCCAAAGCCTGGTTTGTGATCCAGGTGGGTTTTATAAAGGACGGAAGACGTTTCTTACAGGCACTGACCATGGGCAGCCTCCTGGGATTGCACGTTGTGAGGCCAGCGACAGGGACGGGCGCAGGACAGGAGTCAAAGGCGAAGGAGAAGAGGGGGCGGTCTTGCTGTAAAGGTATCTGAAGTAGGGCTGGGAGGCATGGCCCAAAGTATTGGTTGACTCCATTGGCTGGATGAAACCCACCTGGGCCTAGTTTGGGCCCTGTTAGTCTTTATGACTGGCCCAGGGCTCGCCTAATTCTCTTCCAACTACCAGTAGGGGGCCCTTCGGGCATGGAGAGGGACACCGCCCTGTCCCTGTCCTGCTACCTAACAAAGTTTCATAGCAAGTTTATGGGTGGTGTAGTAGCATACATATTGGGCTGCTAACCCTAAGGCCAGCAATTCGAACCCACTAGCAGCTTCTCCGGAGAAAGAAGAGACTTTCTACTGGAGTAAGAGTTACATTCTTAGAAACCCACAGGGGCAGTTCTTCCCTGCCCTACAGGGTTGCTATGAGTCAGTATTGACCCCCACGGCAGTGAGCGAATGCAGTTTGTGTTTTCCTGGTTGCATAAAGATTTACAGTCGTGGGAACTGATAGGGGCCGTTCTACCTGTCCTGTATGGTCTCTGTGAGTTGACATTAACTTGGTGACAGAGAATTTGGGGTTGGCCCCATATAAAACAACATAGTTTAGGATAGAGCTGCCTCTGTGGGTTTCAGAGACGCTAACTCCTTATGGGAGTAGAAAGCCTTGTCTCCTGCTGAGTGGTTGGCGGTTTCGAACTGCTGAGTTTATAGTTAGTAGCTTATAGTGTAACCACTGTGTCACCGAGGCTCCTTCAAAAACTTCTGAAGACATGTTAAAACAACAGAAAGCTGCAATGATAAGGATAGAAAAGTTGGCCCAAGGATTTTCTTTGCAATGCACCTGGCTCTTTCCCCGAGGGTACCAAGGGCTATCCTACGAGAAAGTTCTTGGAAAACCTTGCCCCAGCCACCCTCCAGTCCGCCTCTTGCCTTGTGAGATGACTTTTTGTTCCCCAAACTGAAAGAGCATTTAAAAGGAGCATCCCTGGAGGATGCTGAAGCTACTGTTTTGAAGTGGTATCAATTAAAAACAAAACTAAACCAAAAAAATCCCTTGTTACCACTGAGTCATTTCTGACTACTGTGACCCTATAGAGTAGGTTCACAGGTTCTATAGACCCTAGAGAAACTATATTTCCAAGAATGTAACTCTTTATAGGAATAGAAAGCCTTATCTTTCTCCCGCGGAGCAACCGATGGTTTCTAACGGCTGACATTGTGGTTAACAGTTCAATGCATACTCACTATGCCAAAATGAAAGAGCTCAAAATCTTTAGGGAAGGGTTATAGAGATGAAATACTGCCTTCAGAAGTATATAGACCTAGATGGAGGATACACCAAGAAACAATCGTTTCTCATTTTCATATAAAGGTTTCAGAGTTTTCTAGCAATATTTATTAATATACTGTGGTACACGTGTGTACACATTCTGCACAGCATAAAATTGTGCCTTCATCCCCAGATAAGCAAATGGTTCTTCTTATCGGAGCTGCTCTGGCTCACAGTAGTCCCTTTAGTGAAAGCAACCCCACTCTCTTGGTCACAGCAGACGGGACGGAGGAGTGGCACGCAGACAGAGCACATGGAGGGTGCCAGGGCACTTGACTCTGAGGTGGCCCCATGAGCACATTATCTGAGAATGACACTGCAAATAAAAGAGCTGCGAGATACAAGTGCTTGTTGTTGGTAGGTGCCATCAAGTTGGTGCCCAGGTAGAGCAACAGTAGAACGGACCCTGCCCGGTCCTGTGTCAGCCTCACAACTGTGATGTTTGAGTCCATGGTTAGAGACACTGTGTCCATCTATCTTGCCCAGAGTCTCCCTCTATTTCACTGACCTTCTGCTTCCAAGGACTGGTCTCTCTGATCTGTTCAAAGCACCGAAGATGCAGTCCCACCAGCCTAACTAAGGAGCATCCGGGCTGTACTTTTTCCGGGGCAGATGCGTGTGTTCTTCTGACAGTCCATGGTACTTTCTATGTTGTTCACTCACACTGTAATCCAAAGGCCTCACTTCTTCTGTGATCATCCGTATTTGTTGTCCACCTTTCCCATACACATGAGGTGATGGGAAACCCCCCCTGGTTGAGGCCAGAACATATCTTCATCCTCAAAGTGACATCCTTGCTTAAAAAAAGGTCACTGCCATCGAGTCGATGGCAACCATATAGGACAGCGTCGAACTGCCCCTGTGAGTTTCCAAGACTGTAACTGTTTACAGGAATAGAAAGCCCCGTTTTTCTCCTGAGGAGCTGACTGATGGTTTCGAACTGCTTGTCATTCGGATCACAGCCACCAGGGCTACTAGATCCTTGCTATAAGTGCTAGAAAGATAAGAGAGAAGGCCAGTCATTTTAGACGAACTTGCTGCTGTGAATAAAATGCCGTTTCCTGTTATACCTTTTACAAATCTCATGAAATATGGCGCAGTGACAGGAGGCACTTTTCTGAGCTTCTCTGACTAGTCCAGCTTCAAGGGCGAGCAGATCCTTGCAATATGCTTTTCTCATTGGAGGAGAGCTCTGCACATGCGCCTCTGATACTACACACGCTAACTCAGACTACAATATAGCAAAACAATGTAATAAAAGTCTCACATAGATCATTCAGACCCTCAGATTATTTGTTTTCCTGTAGCTGAAAATGTTCTTATGCTTCTCTCTCATGGGGATTTGTAAGGTCTCTCAGCCCTTGGAGGATCCCTGAGAGCACAGTGGGTTTTGTGTTGGGCTACTAATTGCAAGGTCAGCAGTTCAAAACCAATAGCTTCTCTTTGGGAGAAAGATGAGGCTTTCTACACCCATAAAGATGTCCAACCTCGGAAACCCACAGGGGCAGTGTGCTACTCTGTCCTGTAGGGTTGCTCCTGGTCAATAGCCCTGCGTTTGATTTTGAATCCTCTGAGAATAGTGTACTATGTCCCTGCTAAACTTTATAACAAACACAGCCCCTTTACCAGGCAAAACATCAAATTTGGTTCCTGGAAGGTTTTGTATTATTCTGAAAGTGTTTAATGTTATGCTTAGTAACTTCTGTGGAACTTTTGCCTGCTATCTCATTGTAGCCCCCCCAAAAAATGTTGAGGGAGCTGGGTTAGGCATCATACTTTTCATCTCACAGGTGAGAAAACGAAGGCTTCGAGGTTGTATGAGACTTGCAGAGTCAACATTCAGTTGGCAGCAAGTAAGTCCTTCATCCACCCCCTTCCAAAAGAGAGCTCTACCACTATAAAGTAATCAATAGAGCACATATTGATTAACATACATTTTAGCCACCTTACAGATTATACTTTGGTGTGAGAATCATCCTTTCACAAGGGAGCAAACATCTCTTCACCATGAACATCCTATCTATGATAACTCTCATTTATATGGGATGTAACCAAGACACCAGGCTCCAATGGTAAAGGTATGGTTTGAGTGTGTGGTCCAATTATCAAGAAGGCTGCTTATGAACTCAAATGGATAACCCCCAAACCAACCACAGCCACCGAGGCCCTTTGGACTAGCAATGCGCTAGGGAAGAGTAGAACTCTTCCAAGGATTTCTGAGGTTCAACAAAGGTTGAAAGAAGCAGACTGCCTGTCTTTCTCCTTCCTGCCAAGTAGCTGGCAAATTTGAACTGCCAATGTTGTGGTTAGCAGCTAAACTCAAAACCCACTGTGCCATCAAACATGCCAATTGCTGGCTAACTCACCCTCTCTTGTCATGTAGAGCATCGGTTCTGAGAGTCTGTGGCACCGGAGTTTGTGCCATGGAGGACCGGAGTGATGTCAGGGTCATACTAGAGAAGGAATCCGGTGTGCCATTCAGCATGGCCCCGAAGTTGCTCCCATTCTCTAGTCTATGAATGTCTCTGTCCAAAGGTCTTTCAATGGACATCCCCTCTCCCCCCTCAACACCTAGTGACATTTTGATTAGATGGGAGAATGCTGCCTTCAGATAACTGTCAGCACAATTCAAAAAACAAACATGTCAGCATTAGTATAGTGAGAGATGAGAAACCTGTTTAACGAGAACACAATCTTCTGTAGTTGGTTTCTAAATGGCCATTGCCATTTAGTAGGGCAGAGCCTTTGGGAGTTTAAAAGGTTTTCAGCTATAAGCATGGAAAAAGAAGGCAAGACCCTCTAATTTGGGGATATCCTGTTGTCACCTAATGAACCATAAGTTCTTTTGAATACCTTTGTTTTCCTCACGTTTGTCAGAAGCTTCCATGTATACATGTTCCAGCGTGCAGGCTAACCGAGGAGGGTGGCCCCCAAAACTTGGAAGCTCTTGTAGGCTCTTGGCGAGGGAGGACACCTGTGTGATTGTACGCTGGAACTTTTAAACAGAAGAGGGCGTTAAGTCAGAGAGCTTCCAATGTCTTGTTCACCAGAGGTTTAGACCTGGGGACAGGAAGGGGGGAGGGGGAGGGAGAGGCAAAGCGAGAGAGAACCTGGAGCAGAAGACTAGAGGGAGAATTGTTTGATAACGATGTGATTTAAAATTAAACCCAACTGCAGTTGCAAGTCAGGAAGGAGGTATTTATGCAATTGCTCTTTTGTGCTAGAAAGCAACTGAGATTTGGTGCGAAGCATAAAAAATTCACAGCCATGGAGTCAATTCTGACACATAGTATTCCCAGAGGACGGAGTGGAATTGCCCTGATGGGATTCCATGGCTTTGTATCTTTTGTGTTGTGTGGTTTAATGTCTTCATTATATATTATTAAATTTATTATTAATTGGGATTTAATACATATATCATATCATTCCATAGTTCGATTACATCGAGTGGAGTTATACCATTGCTACCACAATCTGTTTTCTTTTTTTTTTTTTTAAATATCATTTTATTGGGGCTCATACAACTCTTATCACAATCTATACATACATCAATTGAGTAAAGCACCCCAAACACTCTTATTCTTCCTGGACTCCTTGGCATCCTCTCTCTTGTACCTGCCACCCACACCCTTACTCGACTTGCTGTCCCTATAGGTTCCGCAATCCTGGGTTTCATTTACTGAAAAACATGTAATACAACGTCAAGAGGGTGACCTCCAATGACATAAAACCTCTGAGTTACACCCTAATATGAACAAAAACAAAACAAAAATACAGAAAATGTTGAAAATCAGATCAGGTCCAGCATGCAGAGGAGGGACCAACTGACCAGGTTTCAATTGCTCAAGTGAGATTTATGCAGCAGTGGCTCTTCATATGAGCGGCACGTCTCATCTTTCTCCTTCAGACCAGCTGGTGGTTCTGAAGGGGTAACTGTACTTTGTGGTTAGCAGCCCTGTGCATAACCCACTACGCCAGCAGGGCCCAGCACTTGTCTTGAGAGTTTGTGTGAGGCCCCAAAGACGAGGCTGAACTGAGAATGCTGAAAGACATAAGCTTCCTACTAACGGTGAATGCTATCTAGACGAAAATTAAAGAAATCGGAAGGACTCTTTCTTTATTTTTTTGGTTTCTCTTTTTTAAATAATTTTATTAGGGGCTCATACAACTCTTATCACAATCCATACATACATTAATTGTATAAAGAACTTTTGTGCATTAATTGCCCTCATCATTCTCAAAACATGTGCTCTCCACTTAAGCCCCTGGCATCAGCTCCTCATTTTCCCCCTCCCTTCCCACTTCCCCCTCCCTAATGAACCCTTGATAATTTATAAATTATTATTTTGTCATATCTTACACTGTCCGACGTCTCCCTTCACCCACTTTTCTGTTGTCCGTCCCCCAGGAAGGAGGTTATATATAGATCCTTGTAATGGGTTCCCTCTTGCCACCCCACCCTCCCCGGTATCACCACTCTCACCACTGGTCCTGAAGGGATCATGTGTCCTGGATTCCCTGTGTTTCTAGTACCTATCTGTACCAGTGTACATCTTCTGGTCTAGCCAGATTTTTAAGGTAGAATTGGGAACATGATAGTGGGGGGGGGGGAGCATTTAGGAACTAAAGGAAAGTTGTATATTTCATTGTTGCTACACTGCATCCTGACTGGCTCGTCTCCTCCCGTGACCCTTCTGTAAGGGGATGTCCAATTGCCTACACCTGGGCTTTGGGTCCCCACCCCACACCCCTCCTCATTCACAATGATATGATTTTTTGTTATGATGATGCCTGATACCTGATCCCTTCGACAACTCGTGATCACACAAGCTGGTGTGCTTCTTCCATGTGGGCTTTGTTGCTTCTCAGTTAGATGGCTGCTTATTTACCTTCAAGTCTTTAAGACCCCAGACGCTATATCTTTTGATAGCCGGGCACCATGAAGTTTCTTCACCACATTTGCTTATGCACCCACTTTGTCTTCAGCAATTGTGTTGGGAAGGTGAGCATCATGGAATGACAGTTTAATAGAACAAAGTATTCTTGTATTGAGGGAGTACTTGAGTGGAGGCCCAATGTGAAAGGACTCTTTCAATGTATGTTTATTTTCTCAATAAAAGCACAAAGGCTAGATTATTATATTTGATTTAAAAAGTACTTCTGATCTTATCACCACTTGTTCATTTTAAGTTTTTATACATCTAAGAGCTAAAATTTGACTCTAGAAAGGCAAGTATTATGCTTTACAGTTTTATTCCACACGGGAAGATTCCTTTTAAACGTATTTTGGGTAACCTATTAGGATGAAGACCAGAGGGATTAAATTTTCTAGCTAAACCTAAAAGTAAAACTTCATAAAATGATGGAACTTGAAAACACTTTTGGTTCACATAGTTTAAAAGGAATATTGCCACTTTCCATTGTAAGAGTAATATCTTGGTTCAAATTTGAAAGTTTCCTTTTCTGGCAAAACTGTTCCCCCCCCCCTTTTCCCAGGCTGGGTAGATAAAGGCCAACAACTTCCTGTTGTATGGAATTTTGTCCAGAACGACACTGTGCAGCAGAAATTTACTCAGCCACATGTCTGACTTTCAGTGTTTTAGAAACTCTATTAAAACAAACAAACAAAAAAAAACCAGTTAAGGTTAATTTTTTAAACATTTTATTAGGGGCTCATAATGGTTAATTTTATTAATATATTTTATGTAAGTCAATGTATCCAAAATATTTTCAAGTCAAAAAGTCATGAAAGCAAAAAGAATTAATGAATTACTTTTTATCCCTTTCTTAGTTCTAAGTTTCCTAAATCTGGTGCATTTTACCCTTCCAACCTATTTCAATTTGGATCAGATACATTTCTTTCTTTCTACCCCCCCAAAAACAGTTTCATTGTCATAAAATTCACATATCATACAATTCAGTAGTTCAATCCCATCAAGAAGAGTTGTACAATCGTCACCAACCACAACCAGTTTCAGCACATTTTCTTCAATCTTTTGCTCATCATTATGAGCTCGCCGTTCCCCCAACCACCCTTGCCACACCCTAAAAGAGCCATGAATCCAGCGACTGCCTCTATCGGCTGACTTATCCTGGATTTCATCGACAGAAAGACATTAAAAACCAACCAAGCAAGAATAACAAAGTAAAACAAGAAAAACTTCAATAACAAAGTAAAAAATACTAACAACTAGAACAAATCTAAATAGATCAGAAGAGAGATCAAATGATAAGGTGCTAAATTTTAATCTAACTGAATCTGCAACAATCCATTTTCCAAGGTATTCTGTATGCTAGTAAGAATTTTCCCATCCCTGGTCCATGGTCAGAGGGGATTTACTAGGGCCAGTCACATGTCAACTGCTAAAATTCATATGTCTCTTATGGCTGCCATATTGGACAGCAAAAGTCTAAACATATTGCTTGGACATAGAATAATATTCAAACAGCTGAATGATACATTTAAGATTACATATAAGATACACTGCTGCATATCCATCTATAATTTACCTTAATGTTTAAAATAATTTATTCAACAGGTACCAAGATCATTGAGTGTTTACACACTCACCCCCACACACAACTTTTAGATATAAAAACAAGAAGTAAAAGTTCCAAAGTTAGATTTTTTTAAAAATCCATGAAAATGTTAAACTACTTCTGAAGTATATATTTTGGGATCAAGAGAAACATTTGCTCACTGCCTTAGGTTAAGTTCTTTAGATGAGCAAATCAGTGTAATATATATACACACACACACATATATATGTATATATATATTTGATATGTATGTATGATAGATATATGAGAGGGTACCCAAAATAAGCCAGAGATTCCGCCTCCCAAAGCTATGTATTTAATTGTTTTTGTTTGTTTTTACAAAATAACCTTATCACCTTCAAAGTACTCTCCATTACACTTAATACATTTGTCAAATCTGCGATTCCATTCTTGGAAATATTTTTCAAACTCATCTGTTTGAATGGCTGACAGCAACTCCCTTGTTTTTTTCTTCACCTCTTCTATGTCATCAAATCAGGGTCCATTCATGTCCCTCTTCATTCGTGGAAACGACATGAAGTCGCACAGAGTCAGGTTAAGTGAGTCAGGTGCGTAGAGCAAGAGAGATATGCTGGTTTTTTTGTTTTTTGTTTTTTACAAAATCTGGCACACTGAGATGGTTGCATGAGCAGGTGCATTGTTATGGTGGCAAACCCAGTTCCCAGTATGCTATAAATCAGGCCTCTTTTGTCCCATGCACACTGTTACACAATCTTTTCAGGACCTATAAATAGAAAGCTTGATTAACATCCTGACCTTGTGGAACGCACTTCAAAAGCACTACCCCCTCACATCAGAACAACAAATGATCATTGATTTCACTTGATGAGCTTTCTGGGGGCGATGTGACAATGGCATCTTCCACTGGTTTGATTGATGTTTGCTTTTGAGGTCATAAGAATAGCAGCATGTCTTGCCACCAGTAATGACCTTGGGGGGAAAAGTATGGGTTGCTTTGGAGTTGTTCTTTCAAAGCACAGCAATGTTTCCACTCGATGCTGTTTTTGCTGGTCAGTCAGAACCTGAGGCACAAATTTCTTAGCGACCCTTCCAATTCCCAAATCATCTGTGAAAATTCGCTGAACCAAGCTCCAAATAGTCCAGACAACTTCCCCATCTCTTCATTGGTCCATCTTGGTCTTCAAGCACAAGTGCATGGATTTTGTCGACATTTTCATTCGTTTGGGAAGTTGATGGATGCTTAGAAACAGGTTTGTTATCAATTGACATTTCACCTTTTTTAAAATGAGAAAACCACTTGTACACTTGAGTATTTCCCATAGTGTTATCCTTCTAAGCTGTGTTCAACATTACAACAGTTTCTGTGGCATTTTTCCAGAGCAGGGGAAAAAATTTCACAGCCACACTGTTCTCTTAAATTGGCCATCACAAAAAAATGAGGTTCAAGTGAAACTGCTTTATGAAAAAATTCACTGTGACCAGAGAGAACCTTCCCAGGTGATGTCACTGGGTGCACTAACTCAGAGTGAATTGCTTGATGCTCGCCTAGCACAAAAAAAATATATACTACGATAGCTCCACTATCCGTATTTCTGTGTTTTTTTTGGTGTGTGTGTGGGGGGGGGGGGATCCCCTTATATATTGTCTATATATCAATCACGTAGTTCACATAGTTGTAGAAGCAAGAAAGTTCCAAGTCTGTGGGCCAGATGTCAAGCTGAAGGTTTCTCTTGACTCATGTAGCTGCAGTGGCTGATGAACCCAAACCTGCAGGCCAGAGAGATGGCTTCTAACTGTATAGGTGAATGGATCCAAAGTTGGGTAGGTAAGATGGCACGCAGTTGACAACTACCAGGATCAGCACCAAATGAGACAGGCTGCTGTCTGAAGTTTACGGAACCAGAGATTAGAGGATGAGTCAGGTGCAAAAAGCAAGTAAGTTTTCCCACAGAGTCCACTTACATTGGAAGCGGGGATGCAGGCTAAGTGCCACTCTTGCTTAGATGACATACGGTATGTTGCTTGTGTTAGTGAGTGACAACATTCGTCCTCTTGCCTTGTCCTGATGCTTTATTTGGGTAAAATATCACAACCATGGCTCCAAAGACAGTCAGTGACACCAGCAGAAGAGCGGAGAGGAAAACGGCGAGAGCCACAATAGAGTTAAAGAAAGAAATTGTTGCGGAACTGGAACCAGGTGGCCGGCACTTGTCTGACTTGGCAGCTGAGTACAACATGGCGAGGTTGACATTATCAATGTTTTTGGAGGGGAACTGTGATTAAAGCAGGTAATGTAACAAAAGGAGTGGAATCATGAACCACGAGACAAAGAACCCAGACCAGTGAATAGGTAAGAAAAGGCACATAGAGAGAAGACCTCAGAAAGTGTACAGCCAGTAGTTTTTCTGTAGACTCTTCTTCCAACTTCCAAAAAATTATAGTTCTCCTTCCCCTCCAATTTCTCCCCAGTTCCCAGTATGTCAGGAAACTTCCAAGTCAAGGTAAAATACATGTACCACCCCACAATTAAATAATTAATTATGTTTTCTGAATTGTGCTTTGATAGTTGATGCACTGTAATTGTTGGGTTTAAATGTTTTAGGGGGTATTTCCAAAGTCTAGGTTGTTAACTGTGTCAAAGTTCTGGAAGAAACGAATTTTAAGTGTAATTTCGGGACCTCAGAACCCATCATTTGGTTTCCCATTATTTCCTCTGGGGAAAATATGTTCCATTCTCAAACTCTTCCTTGTTCAAACGTGAACTTTGACAACCAAAGTATCACTGTATAACATGCTTGATCTTCATTGTCTCATGGAAGCCGTTTGGCGGTAGCCCATTTGTGTAGCGCTTGCAGAGTAAACGTAAAGAGTTTCAGGAACCCACGTGTTCTCTGTGTTTGGCTGAAACAGCAATAGGCAATCCTGGACCCTTGTTGATGGCAAACATTTCTGTGTGGCATGGATTCTGCTGCCTCAGCCACTTCTGCTTCCTTGAAAACACACTGACATTGAATCAGTGGGTGGGGTGTACGGTTTACTCCCTGTGGGTTTCTGAACCATCAACTCTTTGTGGAGTAGCGAGGCTCATCTTTCTGCTGGGAAGTGGCTGCTGACTTGTGGGTAGCAGCCACCCTTAAGCACCAGGGATCCTGCCCCTTCTGACCGGGATCTTGAAAGCACGGACACTGCTGGCACCTCTTCTTCCTTGTTGGCCTTGGAATTCCTTCTGTCCCTCCTTCTGGACAGGCTCTCTGATCCAAAGGGTAATGGCAACTAAAGCGGACCCACCCCCTCTCTTAGTGCTTCACAGCCCCTATTGGCCTAGCCCAGCAGTCCTCAATCTGTGGGTCTCAACCCCCTTGGGGGGATCAAATGACCTTTTTGTAGGGGTCGCCTAAGACTATCGGAAAACACATCTTTCCGATGGTGTTAGGAACCCAGACACCCTTCCTCTATCTGCCTCCAAGTGGATCAGCCCACATGCAGGTACACCCACATATGAGTATCCAGGATATTAAGACTGTTACCCATGTTACCCCATGCTTTGAGACAAAATTTCATTTATTTGTAATTAGAAATATATATTTCACAATATTTATTATATATTTGCTTTATGATTAATCACTATGCTTTAATTATGTTCAATTTATAACAATGAAATATATCCTGCACATCAGATATTTACATGACGATTCATAACAGTAGCAAAATTACAGTTATGAAGTAGCAACGAAAATAATTTTATGGTTGAGGGTCACCACAACATGAGGAACTGTATTAATGGGTGGCGGCAATAGGAAGGTTGAGATCCACTGCCCTTAGGAGGCAAAAGGCATTTATAGAGGTCTAAATAAAGGCATGTATATAGCAAATATATTTATATATGAGGATGTGGAAATAGATCTATGTGCATATATGTATAAGTTTAGTATTAATTTAGCAGATGGACATTGGGCCTCTACTCAAGCACTCCCTCAATGTAAGAATACTTTGTTCTATTAAACTAACATTCCATTTTGCCCACCTTCCCGACACAATCACTGAAGACAAATGGGTGCATAAGCAAATGCGGTGAAAAAAAGCTGATGGTGCCTGGCTATCAAAATATATAGCATCTGGGATCTTAAAGGCTTGAAGGTAAACAAGCAGCCATCTAGTTGAGAAGCAACAAAGCCCACATGGAAGAAGCACACCAGCCAGCATAATCACGAGTTGCCAAAGGGATCAGTTATCAGGCATCAATGAACAAAAAATCATCTCATTGTGAATAAGCAGGAGTGTGGAGTGGAGACCCAAAGCCCAGCTGTAGGCAATTGGACATCTCCTTACAGTAGGGTTGCAGGGAGGAGACGAGCCAGTGTAGCAATGATGAAACATACAACTTTCCTCTAGTTCCTAAATGCCCCCCCCCCCCCACATATGCACACACTATCATGAACCCAATTCTACCTTACAAATCTGACTAGACCAGAGGATGTGCACTGGTACAGATAGGAATTGGAAACACAGGGAACCCAGGGCAGATGATCCCTTCAGGACCAGTGGTGTGAGTGGCGATACTGGGAGGGTGGAGGGAGAGTGGGGTGGAAAGGGGGAATCAATTACTACACATACTACACTTGGTCTTAGCCAAAAGGCCGAGAAGCGATAGGGGGGAATCAATTACAAGGATCTACATATAACCTTTTCCCTGGGGGATGGACAACAGAAAAGTGGGTGAAGGGAGATGACGGACAGTGTAAGATATGACAAAATAATAATTTATAAATTATCAAAGGTTCGTGAGGGAGGAGGGAGTGGGGAGAGATGGGGGAAAAATGAGGAGCTGATGCCAGGGGCTTAAGTGGAGTGCAATTGTTTTGAGAATGATGAGGGCAATGAATGTACAAATATGCTTTACATAATTGATGTATGTATGGATTGTGATAAGAGTTGTATGAGCCCCTAATAAAATGATTAAAAAAAAAACAAACAAAAAAGAGAACCACTGCCTTAACCCCCTCCAGTCCTTTGGTGGAAGTTACAGAGACACAGACCAAAGAAGCAAATGAAGAACGTTCACTTCACCACACACAGCAACGACCTTTCCATTTCGTAATTCATTTTTGCTCTCGTGGTGAAGATGGTTCGTCTGGTTTCTTCAGATGAAACGTTCTCCTGCTTTCATTGCTCCCCAGAGAATGAGATCAACTTGGCACTCACACAATCTCATGGACTCTGAGAATCCAGATGCTGCTTTGAGGTTCCCATGTTTGTGCCTTAGTCCAGCAAGGTCAGGACATAAGGAGCTCCCTCTTCCTTGATTTTTATGGGAATGCCACAGCCAAGTTTTTTGTGAGGTTAATAACTTTACAAAGTTTGATGGTGTGGAAGGGTGAGCTGTACCTTACAGGCCCGGGGCCCAGTTAACTTACTATGACCTCACCGACTCCCCTCTACAGCCTCCCTGACCTTGGCAATCATGCATTTCTTTACATACTTTCAGCATGGCCCTTCTTCACATAGGCTCTCCTCTTCCACGGGGCTAATTGGGCATTATCCCAACCAAGGTGGAGTTCATTCCTAAGAGAAGTTATGGCATTAGCTGCTAGGAAATAACACTTCTCCCGCTTGTTAAGCCTCGAAAGAGCAGCAGTATCTCTCTAGCTGACATCTCCGTCATCTCACCGTTTCAGTGGCGGGGCTGTCGGACAGTCTCCCTGCCTCCATGCGGTCCCTTTGGAAGAGGGGAGCAGTGGAATAAGTACACGTGTAGAAAGCGGACAGTGAGGAAGAGGAAGGCCTTCAAGGAGATGGGCTGACAGCGACGGCAACAACGATCCTAAGCACAGGCACAGGTGTGCGGAGGGCGCAGGACCAGGCAGTGTTCCATTCTGTCTCCACAGGGTTGCTATGGGTTGGACCCAACTCAATGGCACCTAACAACAACAATGATGTCACTGCTGGCAATGGAGTCTTTTGAACAAATAGGGTGTAGTCATGCTGCGGGGGAATCATTGGGCTGCTAAGAGCAGTGTTCGTGGTTCAAACCCACCAGCTGCTCTACAGGTCTACTCTGTCCGAGCTGGGCCCTATGAGTCAGAGTCAACTGGATACAGTGGATTTTGTTTTCTCATTTTGCTATTTTTAAAGCCCTGTATTAATTATTCATCATCAAAATTTTGTAATCCCTTGGTATGATTATCTTTCTTTAAAAGATGGAAGAACCATAATACAGCTGAACATGGGCTCAGTTACTAATCTAGGATTATATTTTAGATTTCTTCGACTCCTGGCATCATTGCCCAGGTGCTTTCAAAACACATTACTTGCTAGTTTTACAGTTTCCATAGTCAAAGTGTCCTTGGTAAAAACAGGCAAGCAAAAATCAACCGTTATCTCCAAGGAGTTTGCATTCCAAATCTGGTACTTGGGTTTCTTATCCAGGAGGTTACTCAGCGCCACCTGGAGTTCTTGCAAAGAAGAAATTTGTAGAGGATGGTATAGAGAGGACAGGGACGTCACTCCGATACTTGTGTATACTTTTCTTTTATTTCTTTACTAAACTTATAAAAATTATTTGATGCAAGCCAATATTCTGGGGGTGGGGAGGACCATGATCTGATTTCATATCTAGTTATTAAGTGATTCCTATGTACAAGGCACCGTTTGAATCACTACAGTATATAAAGTTGTGTAAAATAATGTCATTTTCCCCGAGAAACTTGCAATAGGGAGGGCACAATCGTGGCAAGATAGTAGTAATAAAGGTCACCCTTTCAGAACGCTGTCTCTGAGTTAGGCACTGTTTTAAGTGCTTCTCATTTAATATTTAGAAGCCGTGAGAAAGGTACTATGATCTCCATTCCACAGATGACGAAAGTGAAACAAGTCATAAGAATAGCTATTCTTGATTGAGCTTAAATATATAGCAGGCATTATAGACATTTTCATATACATCGTCGGGAGTCTTGGCAGTGCTGTGGGCTAGGAACTGGGCTCTCAGTCACAGTCAGGTTGGTGTTTCAAACCACGGTGAGGAGTTCTAGTCTTGGAAACCCTCTTTCGAGTCACCATGAGTAAGAATGTATTAGATGGCAGTAAGTATGTGTGATATTAACTCATGTAATTACATGAAAAACCTAGACGGTAATGCACCGTCAAGTTGAGTGAGACTCACAGTGACCCTAAAGACAGAGTGGAACTGCCCCTGTGGGTTCCCAAGGCTGTGGATCTTCAGGGAAGAAGACGGCTTATTCTTTCTCCCGAGGAGTGACTGGTGGCTTCAGGTTGTGAAGCTTTAGGTGAGCAGCTTAGCTCGTTACCATGGTGCCACCAGATATCCTTACAACCAAACAACAAAAACACCCTCATTTACTAAAAGGTTAGTAATTTTATGATGATGTTTTAAAAATCTACCAATTTAATTCTCACAGCATTAATTAGGCCTTATCATTGCTCCTTTTGGAGACATAAACTGAAATGCAGAGAAAATAAAGGATTCAATAACTTGCTTACAGTTACCTATCTAGTAAGTGGTAGAGCCTGGACTTAAACAAACCTAGACTGTCGGTGGTGCGGGGGAAGAATATGGACAGTACCATGGAGTGCTCAAAGGGCAACAACTCTGTCTTGAAAGACGTAGGGCCAGAGTGCTCCTTAGAGGCGTGGATAGGGAAACTTCATCGCAACAACTTTGGTCATGTTGTTAGGAGAGACCAGCCCCTGGAAAAGAGCACCAGTCTTGCTAAAGTAGAGGGGCAGCAACAGAGAGAAAGGCCCTCAACACGAGGGATTGACAAACGGCTGCAGCAATGGGCTCAAGCATGGGAACCATTTTGACGGTGTGGCCGGCTCGGGCAGTGGTCCATTGTGCTGTGCACAGGGTTGCTATGGGCCGGAACTGACTCAATAGCATCTAATAGTAACAACACCAGACAGGGTACTGCCAGAGTCCGATGCTTAACCACTTGTACATGTACTTTCTTTATTATAAGATACTGTAATAAGCATGCTTGGCTTTCATTAATTCGGGCATATGCCCTGAGAGGACAGAAAGAATAATTTATGAGGGCGGGGCGGGGCTGCTCCCTTTCCCATTCAGGTTTATGAGTTTTCCATTTGTTGAAACATCACAACTGATATTCCATCGATTGTTGGAGACCTGTTTCCCTCAAGGCCTTCAGTGCAGTGTGGCCCATCAGTGCCTACCATGCCACCTTGGAAAATCAATGATCTCACCACTCTGAGCTTCAGTTTCAACTGTAAGGCAGAGGTCATACTGAATGCAGACGTTTAATGAACCCAAAGGGTCTCTCAAACGCAAACCCACTACCATCGAGTCGATTTACTTGATTCAAACTTATAGCGACCCTAAAGGACAGTCTAGAACTGCCCCTGTGGGTTTACAATACTGTAGCTCTTTCCAGGAATAGAAAGCTGTATCTTTCTTCCAGAGAGTGGCTGGGTTTCAAACTTCTGACCTTGTGGCTTGCAGCCCAATGCTAACCCACTATGCCACCAGGGCTCCCTACAAAGCACCTGGCAGTATGTGAATGGTGGTGACTATTACTGATTTTGTTATTTGCCAATACTATTAGTAGGAACCCTGTTGGCGCTGTCAGTTTGGACTGCTAACCACAAGGTTGGTGCTTCAAATCCACTTGCCATCCCAAGGGAGAAAGATGAGGCTGCCTGTTCCCATAAAGATTTACAGCTGTGGAAAACCTATAAAAGTTTGCTATGAATTAGAATGGACTTACTGGTAGCATTTAAAATTTAAATTTTTTATTACTATTACTAAAATAACACCCCATCCTAATTACATAACCAATAGGAAATAAAACCTAGAGAAGAAAGAAAAATAAATAAAATGCAGAAAACAAGTTTTATGGTTGGCTTTTTTTGTTTTGTGGGTCATCCAAGAAATGAATTGAAAGAATATTTTTTATTAACTCATTTCAATGTAATCACCCCTGATTTTGAGTCTGTACTGACTCACACTGACCCTCCAAGACTGAATGGAACAGCACCTTACGGTTTCTTGGGATTTTGTCAGAAGCAATGGGTTAAGTTGTTCTTGAAAACTATGCCGCTCACAAATGTGAAAATTTCTGCTTTTTCTCCATGGAAGATATTTTTCTTTGTGTTTTAATTGACTAGTAATAGCAGTTATTCTGAATGTTACCAAGAAAACTATTTTTAATCTGAAACTTTAAAGGTTAATATTAAATCACTAATAAAATGTCTTTATGTGCATTTCATTTGGACTTTTAATTTTATAAGAAGATAAGGAAGCAAAATCTGCTTATAAAATTGGTTTTAATATTGAAAATAGTAGGCATTCTAATTAGAATAAAATACAATCAATCTTACATGCTTTTAATATTTTAATAAAGAAATAAAATGTTATTTAAAAATAATTTATTTATGGATCGAATTAATAAAAAGCTTCTGCAGTGCTGTTAATTACTTTTCATAGCCTTTCTAGCTATAGTCTTTGTGACTCACATAATGATTGTAAGCACATAAGGTGCTTGTGGCCCACTAAAGGGATTAGGCAGCTTAGTGCTAATGAAAACAAGGTGTATAGAACCTATGATGGTTATGGTTACGGGTCAACTTGTCTGGGTCATCACTTTCAGTGGTTTGGCATTTCTGTAATGATATAATCTGGCAGTTGGGTGATGGGGCTTCAAAAAGTTTGTGGGAAAATTCCACTATTTTGTGATTCCATTTTTCTATGAACTTTTCCAAGACCTCCTCTTATAATGATATGTTTTCTGTTTTGTGATATGATGCAGTTATCCTCTATTCTGTGATGTGTTATAAATCCTATCTCTGTGCTTCTAGTTACTGTCATCTTTGGGAGTTATTCTTCCATTAGAGTATCGATGAAGGATTATGGTAGTGTGTGCTTGGAGTCACCACCTGCCTAGTTGGTGTGACTTTAGTCATCACGCTTACCAGCCTTACTCAAATCACACCCATGTAAGGGGGATTCCTTGAGGATGTGTATAAATTCTCTGGCAAAGTTCTCTCCGTTACTCTGGATTCTCTGACTGGCCTTCCATCTTCTGACCTCTGGTTCATAGACCTTGAGCCTGGGGCATATTGACTGGCCTGATTCAGTAGCTTGTGCAGCCTTGTGACCCAGCAGTCTGTCACCTGACTTTCTGATTAGAGGTTGTGAAGTCTGTGAATGAGGAGAAATCTCCAACCCGATGCCTGCTCCAACAACGTTGGGAGTCATTTCCTTTAAGGTCCATGAGTTTTGTGAGACACTGCAGTGGATTAGGGGACCCAAAGGTAGGAAGGAGGGTACAAAGGGGAGGGGCAGGAGTGGGTGTTATACATGATGGAGCTGCACAGCAATTTGAAAAAGCTGGACATTTGGGACATATCCAACATCTGCCTCACTTTGTGCTGATTTTTCTAAAAGAAATCACTCATTTAACTTCCAACCAAAGAACTATTCTCAAGGGAAGATTGCTTTGAAATATACTAAGAACTCAAAATATAAAATGATTTAAGTACTTATTTTTCTAGACATTACATGGTAACATTACACATAATTTATGACAATTTAACTTCTCTTTCATAAGAACAACTTCTCACTTTCTTCTTATTTTTATTTGGTTACATTTGAAGATACACTTTTCATTTTTTAAAACTTGCTTGAATAGTTTGGCTAAAATGTAATATGTTATCATCTGATCTCCCTTTTGACCCATTCTAAAGTTGTTTCATTAAAAAAAAGTGAAGGGGAAATATATGTGGATCAGCAATTTGACACCTTATCATTTGATCTTCTTTTGACCCATTTTAAATTTGTTCTAATTTTAATATTTTCTGCTGTCATTTTGATTGAGGTTTTTATCTGTTGTACTTTGTAATTATTGTTAGTTTAAAAAATATGTTTTACTGTATATATGCAATCCAGGATAGGTAAATCTCAGAGGCAGTAACAGATGAACAGTTTCTGGAGGGTATGACTGGGGAGGTTGTGGGGAAATGAGTACAAAGAGGAAGAAATGTTCTAAAATTCATTGTGATGATTGTAGAACTTATCTTAAGATAATTGAACTTCTGCATTATAAGATTTGTGAATTATATGTCAATAAAATTGTTAAATTAAAAATTGCTTAAGTACATTTGGGAAACTTAACATTAACACCCCCCCACCCACACACACTGAAAGCCCTCCTACCCAATGCTGCCAGTCCTCTCATATTATTTTATTTTTGGTTATTCTCTAATACTGGCCTCTTATACAATTTTTAACATGTATGCTGCTATGCTTAAAACATTCTGATTCATAAAACATAATACTTTGAAAGTGAGTTTAAGGATTGATTCCTTTGCAGACCCGGAGCATGGAAATATACAATACAGTAACTTTCTTTGTAGAAACTTAAGAGGGTAGTGGGAAAGATAGATGTAGTGGCTTTCAAGTTAGGTCCAGGTTAACACCAGAACACAACTGGATTGTTGCCCAGAAAGGCATGTTCTTTAAGAAACAAAAGAAGAGAATTTTTTCCTAGTTGTTTTTTTTTTGAAGTCTGCACACCACAGGCACACCAGTCTGTCTGATCGCAAGGTGTCGAAGAGACCAGGTTTCAGGCATCAAAGAAGGAAAAATCATATAATTGTGTGTGCGCCTTTCCGATATGATCGCTGAGGACAAATGGTGGCAAAAGCAAGTGTGGTGAAGAAAGCTGATGTTACCCAGCTATCTTAAAGGCTTGAGAGTAAACAAGCAGCCATCTAGCACAGAAACATCAAAGCCCACATAGAAGCAGCACACAATCCTGCATGTTCATGATGTGTCATAGAGATCAGGTATCAAGCATCAAGGAACAAAAATGCCATATCATTGCAAATGAAGGGGAATGCAGATTAGGGACCCAAAGGCCATTTGTGGGCAACTGGACATCCCCTTATGTAAGGGTCTCAGGGAGGAGATGAGCTGGTCATGGGGCAGTGTAACAACGATGAAACATACAATTTTTCTCTGGTTCCTAAATGCTTCCTCCCCCACGACTATCATGAGCTCAATTCTACCATACAAATCCAACTGGACAGGAGGATGTGCATTAGTACAGATAGGAATTGGAAACACAGGGAATCCAGGACAGATGATCCCTTCAGGACCAGTGGTGAGAGTGGCGATACCAGGAGAGTGGATGGAGGGTGGGGTAGAAAGGGGGAGCCAATTACAAGGATCTACATATAACTTCCTCCCTGGGGGACGGACAACAGAAAAGTGGGCGAAGGGAGATGTCGGGCAGTGTAAGATAGGACAAAATAATAATGACTTGTAAATTATCAAGGGTTCATAAGGAAGGGGGAAACGGGGAGGGAGGGGAAATATGAGTTGCTGATGAAGTGGAAAGCAGATGTTTTGAGAATGATGAGGGAAACAAATGTGCTTGACACAATGGATGTATGTGTGCGTTGTGATAAGCGTTGTAAGAGCCCCCAATAAAAAGATTTTTAAAAAAAGTCTGCACAGCTGTTGGCAGCCTGGGAATTGCCACACAGTTTAAAGATATGTTTAAAGATTGTGTCAGTCTACTATATGAGGGAATCCAACAAGTTTAACGATCGTGGCAGTCTACTTACGGAAACCTCTTGTGGTAGCCAGCCTCCAACGCAGGACTCAAACTTCCTCACCTCTTGGTATTCATGTCCTTGTGCAGCCTTGTGAATGGCTGGCTGGCCCAAAGACATACATAATCTGTGTAAGAAACAGAGGTATGTGACTTCTGAGGTGACAACCTTGCTCTCTTGAACGTTCGCTGTGAAATGTTATAATGGGACATGGCCTCAATCAAATAGAACTCCACCCTTGAAAGGATCCATTACACAATGTAAATTTCTGGGTGGGAGGAGCAACTGATTTACCTGCTCCCCGTTTGAGAGTTTATAGTCTTCCCTTGTGGTCCTCAGTTTGATTATCACCTCCCATACTGGTTAAAGAGGAGCCCCGATGAGTGGGCTATGCGTTGGGCTGTTAACCACAAGTTCAGTAGTTTGAAACCACCAGCTGCTCCCTGGGAGAAAGATGAGGCTTTTTGCTTTTGTAAAAAGATATAATCTCAGAAACCTACTGGACAGTTCTACCCTGTAGTAGGGGGGTCACTGTGAGTCAGAATCGACTTGATGGCAATTAATATTATTGGTTTTATACTGGGTGGTGAAGCCCTGTTGGTGCTGTGGGTTAGGCATTGGGCAAGGTCAGTGGTTCAAACCCACCAGTTGCTCTGTGGGAGAAAGATGAGGTCGTCTGCTCCTGAAAAGGTTTATAGTCTTGGAAACCCTACATAAGGTTGGTATGAGTTGGAAATGACTCAATGGCAGGGGGTAATAGTGGGTGATATCTCAATATAGTCCCCATGCTGGGACTGTACCTATGTTCCTCAGTTTTAACAGTGATATAAATGGAAGAACCTCTTCCCTTGGCGATACTAATGGCAGGATGAATTTTTTAAAAGGAGGCTTTATAAATAAAATAAACAAAAATAAATGCAATTAGGTGGAATGCTTTTATACTTCTTTCCCCTGCATTTAAAGCTATCGCCCCTTCTCTCTCTGAGAGAGAGAGAGAGAGAGAGAGAGAGAGAGAGAGAGAGAGAGAGAGAGAGAGAGAGAGCGCGAGAGAGGTAGTTTTAAATGCAGGGGAAAGATGTATAAAAGCATTCTACCTAATTGCATTTATAGTCAACAGATATAAACACAGATATATGCATATACTAGAAAATGACAGGGCTTTCTGTCTGTGAAGGGTCATGGTCTCAGAAGCTCACAGGTGCCAGTCCTATCCTGTCCTATAGGTTTGCTATGAGTTGGCATCCACTTGATGGCAGATTTGGCTTGTTTTTTTGCTTATATACATATAAATGCACAGAAAACCTCTGGGCGCTTACAGGTTAAGCTGTCATTGTGGTTACTTATGGAAAGGGAATGGGATAGCTGAGCAGATGTGAAAGTTTAAATGAGGAACAGAAAAATGAGATAGAGGAGAAATTGGATTTTAAAACATCTATTTCTTTATATTTTGAGTTGGTGAAACTAATAAATCCCTTGTGTAGTTGAAAAAACAAATTGGGTTAAAAAACAAACAAACCAAAAAACTTACAATATTGAGATCTTGGACTATATAATTAGCTTGTTTCTAGACCTCCTGAAGGAGTCCTGGTAGGGTAGTGGATTACCTTATGGACTACTAACCACAAGTCAGCAGTTTGGACCCAATCAGCCACTCTGAGGGAGAGAGGTTTCCTGCTCCTGTGTAATTTACAGTCTGGTAGTTACATAATCTGGTGCCAATTTGAGAGTGTTAAGAGTGAAGGGGTGGAGTTTAGCCTGTCAATCAAGTCGCTTTTTGACCTCATTTGGACATGCTACAGAGATAAATAGCTCACTGGAGGCAGGACACAGACACTCTCTGCTTGGTATTCCTGGTAATAAGACACATGGAGCTACACTAGAGCCCTGGGGCTGGAAGAGCCACGTGGACACCCACGCCAGTGCTGAGATGCTTACACCACCACTGGATCCACAAGACTTTCCACCCACTGCCTGTGATCTTTCTGCATTCGGCATCATTGCATGCGTTGCGTGAGTCTGAAGAGGAATTTGTAGATTGGTATCAGACATATGGGCTAATATCGGACTTATGACATATTCAACTGCTCTTGTATATAAAGCTCTTGCTTATACACATACGAGTGCTTATGGATTTGTTTCTCTAGTCACCCTAGACTCACACGCAATCTCAGAAACCTACAGGGGCAGTTCTACTTTGTCGGCTGGGTCTCTAGGGGTCAGAATTGACTCTAGCAGTGCATTTTTTTGGGGGGGGGGTTGCTCTTGACCATTTCAACCCTTTTCTATTACTTTGAGCGAGGCCTTCAGAAGATTGCACCACACTCTTGGAGTTTCTTCCGTGGCCTGCCTCCAAAGGAGTAAGGCTTCTTAAGGTGCACTACAAAGACCTCTCTCAGTGACATCATGATTGGCACCTTCAAAGCCAATACCAAGGGCGGGGATTGCTTCATCTGCTATCAGTCAGCTGTATTGCAACACAAAGTCTGCATAGCACACCATGCCAAAACACAGTGCCTTCAACAATAATCTTTTATTCTGCAGGTCAAGGGCTCCAAATTGGGAGTGTTTTGGGGTCTGCTCCTGGTGTCTCTCCTCCTTGGGCTGGTCCACCACCTCAGTAATTCTCTTCTCTGAAAGGCAGCCACAGGACAGAAGTAGAAAAACACAAGTCTCTTGAGGCTAAGTACAGCCACTTCCGCTCGCTCATATTCCTTTGACTGAAGGAAGTGTCATGATGAGGAAAACCCAGCATCAGTGGGGTGGGGAAACGACTGCAGAGGAACTTTCAGAGTGCGTGCCTGCACCCGTGAAGAAATGGGAACAATGCCATCTCCCACTGCTGGTCATCGGGGCTTTCCAGCTAACTTCCAATTGGCAGTGGGAGAGGGATATTCTTCTCAGAGTCCTTGACAAGAGAAATCGTTTGACCTTGACTTCTAATAGTCTTTGTCCCTGAATGCCCCTTAAGAGAACCAACTCTTTTGCAGTATGTTATGGAGACAAGGTGGAACTACTGATTGTTAATTAGCCCCTTAGAAATCTCAAAGTGATCAATGGTTACTGTATGCCAGACCTTATTTTACTGCCATAGAAAACGGGGCTGTTTGTGGTGTCATGTTTACTGTGTACTAAAATTTTGAATGTTTCAAGGCTTTACATATTTAATTCAAAAAGCTACCAATAATCACACAGAAATCCATCGCACTTTGTTAAAGTTCAGTGGTTGTCTTTGAATAATCCTTGTCTTCTCTTTTCCCCTGTTTAAGAATAAACATTCCTTTGATAAGAAATGAAGAATTATCTGAAGTAAACAGGCAACAGGAGTTTTAAACAGGTAATTAAAGTCTTAGGATCTTGAAGGACTTAATCAGCGACGACTCCAGTGCCTTTCTGATCATTTGAGCCCACCCCTGAGTTATTGGTATGATTCCCACGTTCTGTTTAAGAACTGCTACACGTAGATTTCTCAGGGTTTCTTCTCCGCAGAAGTCTGGTTGTGGAGCGGCAAAAAGTGTCTGGTTTGGGGTCCAGAAACGAACCTAATAAACACTCTGCCAGGTGCCAGACATTGGATCAGAACCAAATCCCGCGCGCACCGCGACAGTCAAGGTCTTTGTTAAAGAAACAAATTCAAGAACACGCGGCAGCGGGAAGAGGTAGGGGGCTCGATTGGGGAGTTTGTTTAGACCATTAATGAGAAGCTGCAAATACATGCAGGACACCCAGGGCTCCGTGTCATTGGCTTTTGTGTACTTGAAGGCGCGTGAGAGCGCTTAGCTCAGAGATGCCCCTTTGTGTGAAAGTGTGGAAACCAGAAGCTTCGGCTGCTGCTGGGTTTTCATTTTCGATTCCGCAGGCTCTGGGCTCCAACCGCTCCCGCACCCAAACACTCCCCGTAGTCCTCCCCCCGCCCCAACAATAGCCGGGCTTGAGTTACTTCTCGGTGCCCGGCCGAGAGAGGAGCGACAATGGCCCGGTGCTGGCGCCAGCAGCTCTCGGGGCAGCGTGGAGGGGTCGCCCGCCGCGCTCCGCAGCTGCGCGCTGGGCCCCGCCGTCCCGCCGCCAGCAGACGCGGGCGCTAACCGCCGCGCGACGGGGCCGTTGGGCGGGTGGTCATTTCTGGGAATGGGGCGGGGTCCGCGGGTGTTCAAGGCCCGGCGGCAGAGAGCGGGGAGGCGGAGCGGGCGGTGCCGCGGGGCGCCGGGCAGGGAGGGCGGAGCGCCACCGCGTCACCGGTGGGGCGTGTCCGGGGCGGGCCCGGGGGCGGGGCCGGCGTCGCGCTCCCGTCCGCCAGCGCCCCCGCCTTTTCCTCAGCGGCGGCTGGAGAGTGGAGAAACAAGGAGCTGGGCTAAGAGTTTTCCCAACCCCCGGCCCCGAGTTCCTGTCACCGCGCCCGAGTGCGGAGCCTTCCCTTGGGGAAGGTCGAGGCGGGCGGCCCGGGCTGGAGATGCGGAGGCCGGCGGGGGGCCGCGGGCGGCCGGAGGGTGTGTGCGGGCCGCCCCGGGGTGCTGCGAGCCGGGGGCTGGCGGGCGCTGCAGGTGCAGGCGCGGCCCCGCGGCCCCCACGCGTCCGTCCCGCGCGGCAGAGCGCCGCACCGGACCGGAGCCGGACCCGGCACGGGGGAGCCCCAGACCCGCAGCGGAACCGTGGCGAGTGTCTTTCCCTGCGAGGACCGGTTCGGGCGAAGTTGGGGAAAAGGGCGGGGGACGGCGTTCGAGAGATCCGAGGAGGCAGGTTCAGTGGGCGGGTGGGAGCGGAGGGCGGCGGGCCCCGCCGGGTATAAATAGCCGGCCCGCGTGTGACAGGCGCTGCGGGGACTGGCGGTGCCGCCCCCCCTCGCCGCTTGGGGCGGGGAGGAGCGCTGGGGGGTGAGGGGAGGCGGACTCGAGTGTCCTGGTGGCGGCGGCTGGAGGCCGAGGGGGAGGAGCCGAGGCGGGGGGTGAAGGGAGGGGGCCGGGAGTGGAGCGAGGGCGGGGGCCACCATTGCTCCCCGCGCCGGGCTCTGTGTCGCCGCCGTCGCCTCGGCGGTTGGGGGTCGGTGGGGCGGCGCGGGCGGGGGTCGCTGCGCGGGGCGGCGCGGCGCGGTTTTGTCTGCTCCTCTCCCCGTGGAGCGGCTGGGGCTGCCGGGGAGGCCCTGGCTCCCTCGGGACGCCCGGGCGACGGCGGCGGCGGCTAGTCCGCGGCCCTGCTGGGAGGGAAAGCGACGCCGCGGTCTTGCCCGGCGACGCGGCGGCGAGCAGGTAAGAGCGGGGGCGGCCGAGGGTGGTGCGAGGGAGCGCGGAGGGCGCGGCGAGAGAGCCTCCCCGTCCCGAGTGCCGCCGCCTCCCTCCGCTCCCCGCGCTCGGGTGTTTGCTCCGGGGGGTTCCCGAGGCTGGGGTGCTGACACTGGCTGCGGGTGGGGGAGAGGGACCAAGTGTTCCCGGGCAACGGTCGGGGCGGAGGACTTGGATAAAGGGGACGGCGCTCTGCTCGCTGGCCCTCGGGGACCCGGGGCGCGGGGCAGGACCGAGGGAAGAGGGTGCGGACCCCGGCGGGGGGATGGGCCGGGCGCAGCTGGGCTCGCTGTGTTTACATCGCGCCGCGAGTCACCTCTGCCGACAAGCGGACTGAACTGACCCGCCTCGTCCCGCGGAGGCCGGGGCCGGGGTCCGGCTCGGAGGAAGCGCGTCCTGGGAGGGTCTGCGTGGGGCGGGAGGCTGCGGCCGGCGCCGGGGCAGGGCGGCCGGCTCGGGGCGGGACCTGGGAGGCTCGGGCCGCTCGGGGTGGCGGGCGAGAGCCGAGCCCAGTTTCCTTCCCCGTCGGGCCTTGTCGCCGCCGCTTACCTTGCCTTGCCTCTGCTGCCAGCCCGCACGGCAGGTAGTGCGGGGTCGCTCTTTTATTCTCCAGCTCCACGCCGGCCTCCTGCTGCCTGCCTCCTCCTCCAATTCCCCAGGGGTCCCGAGGGCTGGCTCTGATCGGAATCTGTGTTGTTTTTTTTCCCTTCAAAACAAAACAAAACAAAAACAGGCTCAGTAACACGCACATCCAGTGACTGCCTGCTGGATCCCCTCTCCTTGAAGCGGGCCCTCGTGGACCTCGCTCCTGGATGTTCTTGGGGGCGAGGGAGGAGGATGGTGAGGGTTTTGCCCGGGCCCGTCACTGGCGTCCCGAACAGCTTTGCCAGGAGGGCAACCCAGCCTCGCCCCTGCTTCCACTGGGGACATTTTTATTCCTTGTCAATAAAGGACGGGAGGAAAATATCCCGTAACACCAAGAGTAAATCGGATCGCACCCTCTCTAGTGTTTCTCGTGCACCAGCATCCTGGACTTTTTCTCTGGGAGCAAGGTTCTCAGCAGAGCAGCCTTTCTTTAAGTTCTTAGTACTTCTCTAAAAAAGAGGGAGACGCTTCATTGTAAAACGGTAACGTTTCCTCCTTTTCTTGTCGCCATGGACATTTACTTCAGCTGTATGGTTTGCAGTTTAATCCAGGGACGAGAGCAGTAATCGTGTGTTTGGTAATCAGATTTGCTTTTTATCTGTGAGACTCCATTAAGAGGTAAATTGTGCTTTTTCTCTAGTTCTTGGCTCTCAAAATAACATGTAATTTTAAAGGTAGGATTGGATATTTGCGTTTCATGATTTCTTCTAAAGGTAGAATGATGTTTATATGAGTCTGGAATTAGAATAAAAGGAAGTTAGGAATTTTTACGGCATATGGAGTGCAATACTGTTTCCAGTGTGCGTTCACATTATTAAGTATTACTGAGACATCTAGTCGTGAAACACGTGAAGTAGAAAAGTGAAATATCTCCGGCATTTGAAACTTGGATATTATCCACCTGCTTTCAAGCATAGGGATTTTTTTTTCATTAGTCTTTGTCTCTTATTTCAGACATACTCATTTACAAAATAACTAGTTGGATTATGGTTGGAAAGTCTTAGTAGTTTTTGATTTAAAAAAGGAGTAAACGGACGGACGGTCATTTTTTGGGGGGCGATTGGTAACAGCCCCTGTAGGAGGTCTGCCACTATTGATGCCTGCACACAGGTTAACATGCATTGTCTGTGAGATGTGATGCAGACCCCATACAATTCACTAATCGAAAGTGTACCGTTCAGGGATTTTCAGTGGCATTACCACAATCAGTTTTAGAGTATTTTGCTCACCCCCAAAGGAGCTGCTTGCTACCGTTGGTAGTCAATCTCCATTTGCTCTCCTTGCCCCCAGCCTTCTGTAGCCACCAGTCTCATTTTACTGATTTGTCTATTCTGGACCTTTCCTGTCAATGCAACCATATGGGGGTCTTTTGTGATGGGATTTCTATCGTTTAGCATAGCATTTACAAAATCCATTCATAGAGCTGTGTCAGTACTTCCTTTATTGCTGAATGTTACTCCCGTGTATTTTTTAATGTATTTATGACTTGATAGATATTGGCACCACCTTTTGGCTACTATGAATAGTGCTGCTATGAACATTTTGTGGACCAGCTTGTATAGACATAACATATTCATTTCTCTTGGGTAGGCACAATTTAAATAAAACCCAACTTTTAAAAGTTGTAATTTGTATATAAAAAACTCATCCATTTTGAACATAGGATTTAATGCTTTTTAGTAACTAATAACTTATGAAACTGTTGCCACAATCAGTTTTTGTTTAAAGGTTTATTGTGAAGCAGGGGGAAGTTTACACAGCAGATCATGGGTTCTACATTCAGAAGTTCATACACATTTTGTTTTTTGAAACTCACCCATTGCAGTCACCTCAATGCACCATCACTTACCCACTTCCTCCCTGCTGCCTCCATTCCACCTCCTTTCCTCTCTGTCTGTACTTGGTCCTTGGGTGAATGCTGCCCTTGTGATCCAAACATGGGGAGGGTGAATTCAGTTCCAGACCTGAAGGATGACTAAGGGCCTTAGTCTTGGGGTCCTCCCAGTCCCTATCCCATTAGTAAGCCTGCTCGCTTTTATGATTGGGGGACTTACTCTGTATTTCTCCCACTTTAACTAGGACTTTTTTGAAGCAGTTGCTAGTGGTAGCCAGGCACCATCTAGTTCTTCTGGGTTTCAGGGTTATGGAGACTGAGGCACAAACCAGTTTTTTAAGCATTTCTATCCCCAAATATTTCCTCTAGTTCCCATACCAAATTCCAAGGCAACTGCTGATTTGCTTTCTGTCTCTCTTGATTTGACTTTTGTGCTATTTCATATAAATGGAATCATATGCCATGGTAATCTTTTGCATCTGGTTCCTTTCACTTAGCCCGATGCTTTGGGAATTTATCTACACTGTGGCATGTATCATGGAGCCCTGGTGGCACAGTGGCTAAAGCTCTCGATGACTACCTGAAAGTCAGCAGTCAGAAGGCACCAGCCGCTCTGCAGGGGAAAGGTGTGTTAGTCTGATGCCATAGATTTAGAACCTTGGAAATTCTATGGGGCCGTTCTACTGCCCTATAAAGTACTGATGAGTTGAAATCAACTCAAAATGGCCGTGTATTTATTTTCTATTTGTGTTTTTTTTTAAAAACATGGATCAATTTTGTTCCTTATTACTGAATAATACTCAGTTCTATAGATATTTGAAATTTTATTTAACAGTCAATGGACATTTGAATTGTTCCTAGTTGTTGAGTATTTTGAATAACGCTGTTGGAATATTGTGTGCAAGTCTTTATGTGGACTTCGGCTTTCATTTCCCTTGGGTCCCCAAAACCCATTGCCACAGTGAAATGGTACCAACTTACAGTGACTGTAAAAGATAACAGTAGAACTGTCCCATAGAGTTTCTGGATGTAGACTTTCCAATGTGATAATCTTTATTGTAAACAGACTGCCACATGGTGGATTCCAACCACTGGCTGCTCAGTTAGAAGCTAAGTGCTTAATCACTGGCTCCTCTGGGCTCCCATCTCTTGAGTACCATTGTGTTAGTCCAGGTAGACTAGAGAAACAAATTCATAAACACACATATGTGTATAAGAAAGAGCTTTATATACAAGAGCAATTGAATATTGAGAAAACATCCCAACCCAGTCCAGATCAAGTCCATAAATCCGATATTAGCCCATATGGCTGATACCAATCTAAATTCCTCTTCAGACTCAATACAACACATGCAATGATGCTGAATTCAGGAAGATCACAGGCCAGTGGGTGGAAAGTCTTGTGGCTCCAGTGGCAGTGGAAGCATCTCAGCGCTGCCAGGGGTCCCCGTGTGGCTCCTTCACCTCCAGGGCTCTAGCGTAGCTCCATGTGTCTCAGCAGAAATGTCTGGCAGGGAGTGAACCTGTGTGCCTCCAGCAAGCTGTTTAGCTCCTTGCGCCTCCAGATGCAGTCATCAAGCTGTGGCCTGATTGACAGGCTGGGCGCCACCCCTTCACTCTTAAGTCTCAAATTGACAACAAATTATGTAATCTCCACAACCACTTATTACTGTACCTTGTCTTGAGTCAATTCTGACTTAGAGTGACCCTATAGGACAGAGCAGAGCTGTTGTATAGGATTTCTAATCTCTAGGGCATTAGATTGCCGCATCTCCCACAGAGCAGTTGGAGGATTTGAACCACTGACATTTTGGTTACCAGCTGAGTGCTTAACTACAGTGTCACCAGAGTTCCTTATCTCTTTGATAATGCCTACAAATGGGATCACCAATTCAGTTGGTAAATATATGTTGAACAAAATTTTAATTTATGTTGTTTAGAATATATACATCAAAACTGACTAATTCAACCATTTCTAATTGTACAAGTAAGTGACTGATTACATTTTTCCAGTCTTGCAACCTTCGTCACCCCTCTTTTGTCATAGAGTACATTGAACTCCTAACTCAAAGGCCAGCAGTTGGGACCTGCCAACCACTCCTCAGAAGAAAGATGAGGCTGGCTGCTCCTTTGAAGATTTAAGGTCCAAGGGACAGTCTACTGTGTCCCAAAGGGTCACTGTGAGTCAGAATGGACCAGATAGCAGTGGATTTGGCTTTTGGTTTTCCTGAGGAGTTCGTCCTCTGTTAACATAAACTCGGCCCTAAAAATCCACTGCCAGTGAGTTAATTCTGAACTATTGAGCAGAATAGAGCTGTTTCTGTTTCGTCTCCCCCCCCCCCCCCCCGCCAATGGGTTCCTAGCCAATCTTTAATATTTCTTTTGTCAACTTGATCCCATATATAGTCCTTGGTGGTGAAGCTGGGTACAAGTTGAGCTGCTAACTGCAAGGCCAGTAGTTCAAAACCACCATCCATTCTGTGGAGAAAGACAAAGCTTTGGAGGACAGTGAAGGGTTTTTTTTGGTATAGTTCCTAATATAGGATAATGCTCAAGGAAGACATTTTTCATTAGCTAAGCCAAATGATTGTTTTTCATAGGGTTTCAGGGAATATTTTTAGTTTAAGGGTTAAAGACTATTGGAGAGGGTGGGGGGCGGAAAGAGGAGCTGTTACCAAGGGCTCAAATAGAAAGTAAATGTTTAGAAAATGATGATGGCAACATATGTACAAATATGCTGGATACAATTGATGTATGGAATATTCTAAGAGCTGTAAGAGCCCCCAATAAAATGATTAAAAACAAAAACACTATCTTAGTGTTACAGTTTCAAGGGTTCATCAAGCCTTCCTGGCTCCAGAAAGTCCGGGTTCCATGAGAATTTAAAATACAGTTCTGCATTTTCTTCATAACTTTTAAAGAAACTGCCAAACTCATTTACCTTCCTACTAGCAATGTATGAGGGGCCCAGTGTTTTCATACACTCGCCAGCACTTGTTATTGTATGTTTATTGGTAACAGTTCAGTTTCTAGCGTGGATATACGAATGTGTGGTTTTAATTTACATTTTCTCGATTCATAGTGTTGAGCCTCTTTTCCTGGGATTGTTAGCCATTTATCTATCTTTGGTGGAATAGCTATTCAAATTTTGGCCCTTGTATAACTGGGTTGATTGTCTTATTAGTGATATGGAAAGTTGTTTTTTTAAATTGGGATGTAAGTTTTGCCAAAAATTTCTGGTAGTCTTTGATTGGCTTTTTATTTATTTTTTTCAAATGAGATATTTTGAAGTGCAAGAGTTTTAAATTTCCAGTTAATCAAGTTTTTTCTTTTACAGATAATGCTTTTGTGGTTGTATATAAGGGCTCTGCTGAGTCCAAGGATTTTCTACCTGGTTTTCTTCTAGAAATTTTATAACTTATATTTAGATTTATTATCACTTTTGAGTTAATTTTTATGTGTGGTGTGTAAAGGGGTCTAAATGAATTCTTTGCATATAGAGTACCCTGGTACCATTTGCTGAAAAGACTTTTGTTTCTCCACTGAATTGCTTTTGTTAAAAAATCCACTGATTGCACATGTAAGGGCTTATTTCTGGATTCTTAGTTGTGTTCCATTCATCTTTATGTCTTGCTTTATGCCACTACAGACCTTTCTTGATCATTGTATTTTATGACACATTTTGAAACTGAATAATAAGAGTCCTCTGATTTTACTCTTGTGTTTAAAAATGATTTTGACTATTTTGGATCCTCCGTAAAATTTTGCCTGTTTTGAAAAGCTGGCTATATAGGACTCAGTTTGTCCGTTTCTGTGAGTCTCGGTGGTGCTGTGTGCAAAGTGCTCTGTAAGAACCTACCAGCTCCCCGGTGGGAGAGAGACATGGCTTCCAGACAGGTTTACAGCCTGGGAAACCCTACCGAGCAATTCTCTGTGGGACAGAGTCACTTTGAGTTGGAAAAGCCTCTATCTACAGTAGTGGAGTGTTTTTCTGTTTGCTTTTCGATTTCTATTAAAACAACAGCTGCTGTAATTTTAGTAAAGAGTGCATTGAATCTGTAAATCAGCTCAGGGGAAATTGCCATTTTAACAGTGCTGAGTTCTCAAATACTTGAACATGAATATTTCTCTCTGTTATTTAGATATTTACTTTTTTCCCCAGTGATATTTTAGGTGTTTCAGTCCGTGTACAAGTCTTATACTTCTTTTTGTTCAGGCCCTGTTTTACTATTTTTTTTCTTTCTTTTAGCTCTTTGCTCTCATCTCTTGTTCTCCTTCCAGTGCACTTTATTCTTTTTGATGGTATTCTGAATGGACATTTAAAACAATTTGATTTCAGAATTTTTTTTGCCATTCTGTAGTAATACAATTGATTTTTTTGTGTACTTATATTTTATTTTGTGATTGCTGAATTAGTTTTATTAGCTTTATTTTATTTTTTACTTTTTGGTTTCTGGGTATATTCTTTAGTATTTTCTACATAAACTATCATGTTATCTATGAATAAAGATAGTTATATACTTCTTCCTTTCCAACTCGAATGCCTTTATCTTTGCCCTCTCTACTTTTTTACTTTCTCTTTCCTTTCTCTCTGTGGCTAGAACTTTCAGTACAATGCTGATTAGAAGTGCTAAGAGCAGGCGTCTTTGCATTGTTAGGATGAAAGAACTCTTTCACCATTAAGTATAATATATTTCTATCTATCTATCTATCTATCTATCTATCTATCTATCTATCTATCTATCTATCTATCTATCTATCTACTGTGACGGAGTTAACGTCAACGTGTGGCAACCATATGTATAACAGACCCTATCCTCTGTCATTCTCGTGATCACCAACATGTTTGAGTTCACAGTGCAGTTAATTGTGTCTGTTGTTTCAGGTATCTAGTGCTACTGTAACAAACTCCTCAAATGGGTGGCTTTAACAAAGAAAATCTGTTTTCTTATCATTCAGGAGGCTAGAAATCCAAATGTAGAGAAAGGCTGCCTTTCTCTATTGGCTTTGGAGGGCTGTCTTTGTCTGCTTGCTCATATATAGGCTGTTCCTTGGAAATCTCCCTGTGTCCTGACATGATTCTTCCCCTGGGTCTAGGACAGTGGTTCTCAACCTCTGGGTTGTGACAACTTGTGGGAACGACCCTTTCATAGGGATCGTTGAAGACCATTGGAAAACACATAAATATTTCACAATATATAACTACATATTGTTTTGTGATTAATCACTATGCTTTAATTATGTTCAATTTGAAACAATGAAAATACATCCAGTATAGCAGATATTTATGTGACAATTCATCACAGTAGCAAAATAACAGTGATGAAGTAGCAATGAAAATAGTTTTATGGTTGTGGGTCCCCACAGCATGAGGAACTGGTGTATGAAAGGGTAGCGGCACTAGGAAGGTTGAGAACCACTGCTCTAGGAGGTTCTCAGCATCAGGACCCAAAGGACAATTCTGTGTTGTTGGCTGTTTTTTCTGGGTGGTAGTCCGGTCTACCACATTCTAGGAAACTACTCTTAATTACCAGCCACTCAGAAGCATGACCCAGCCAAATTGATGTATTTTGGGGACACACAATTCAGTCCATGATGACACATATTTTTTTTGTGTGCGGGGGTGGGTGGGGGGTTACCCAGTTCAGTCCATGTCCATCTCTCCAGGGAATCTCCCTGACACTTACTGATTCACTCCTTCACTTAGCATGATGTCCAAAGGAAATGAGTCAGCTAACATGTTGTTGTCCTGTGCAAGATTTCACTGGCTTATGTGCTTGGCTATAATCTTTACAAAAGCAGGTGTTTTTCCCCTGCGGAGCAGCAGGGTGGGTTCAAACTGGCTAGTAGCTAAATGCTTAACAGTTGTGCCAGCAGGGCCCCTTAGGTTTTTCTATGTGCAGTAGAGTGAGTTCCCATTTATTTCTAGTTTGTTCTTAGTTTTTATCATGAAAGGGTATTGGATTTTGTCAAGTGCTTTTTCTGCATCTATTAGCATGACCAGCTGCCCTACTTTTCCCAGGACTGTCCCAGTTTAACAATAAAAATTATGAGTCTTGGGAAACCCCTTAGTCCTGGACAAACCTGCTTGTTTTGTTTTTTACTATCTGTTGAGATGATCATGTGATTTTTGTCCTTTGTTCCTTTCATTGATACTGTGTTATTACATTGATTGGTTTTCAGATGTAAACCAGTCTTGTTTCCCTGAATAGATTCTACTTGGTTATGGTATACAATACTCATTATGTATTCGTGGATTTGGTTTGCTAATGTATCGCTGAGGGTTTTCTGTGTATATTCATGAGGGATATGGGTCTACAGTTTATTTATTGTGTATGCTTAGATTTGTTATTAGAGTCATGTTAACCTCATAAAATTAATTGAGCAGGATTTTTCCTCTTTTTTTCTGTAACAGTTTGTGAAGGATTGACGTTGTTATTTTAAATATGTATATTTGATAAAACTCACCAGTAAAAGCTTCCCCCAAACCAAAAACACTCGCTACCATCCTGTCTATTCCAACCAATAGTGACCCTTCAGCCCAGGATAGAACTCCCCCTGTGGTTTCCAAGAGTGCAGTTCTTTGTGGGAGTAGAAAGCTTAGTCCCGCGGAGCAGATGGTGGTTTTGAACTGCTGACCTTGTGGTTGGTAGCATAATGTGTAACTACTGTGCCATCAGGGCACCTCCTCAAAGCCTCTAGGCCTGGGTTTTTCTCTTATTTTAATTTTTTTAGGGAAAATTTTAAATTATTAATTACATTTCTTTATTTGTTATGATCAGTGTTTCTAAAGTGAGTGACACCACCCCTTTGGGGATACTGGAACAATTCTGGGGAGGGTGACTCGAATGATTCAGGGGGCTGCAAAAGTAGATTCGTACATTTTACCCTGGGTTATGGGTATAGTATAAAAGTTTTAATTGCCATGAAGTTACAGAGTTATTTTTTCCCTGAAAGGGTGCTAATAGGCTAAATAAGTTTGGAACCTATGCTATGGATCTTTTCAGATTTTTAATATGTTTTTAGACAGTTCTGATAATTCTAGGGAACTTGTCCACTTCATATAAGTTATCTACCTTTTTTTTGCATTCAGAATTTCCCTACAAACTTTTTATTTTATCAAGATTGATAGTAATGTTCACCCACATATTTTTAATTTTAGCAAGGAGTTGTATGGTTTTTCTGTTTTATTTCGTCTATAAGTGTGCCAATTCCATTGGTATTTAAAAGAAACCCAACAACTTGTGGTTTAATTGATTTTCTGTCTGTTTTTTGTTTTCTATCTCACTGATTTCTGCTTTTTTATCTAAAATTTATTTTAATTTTTATTCACTAGAAGTCCAATGCGCTAACCATTGCGCAACAGGGCCAATTTATTTTAAATTTTGTGAGAATATTCACAGCAAAAGATACTCCAGTTCAACAGTTTCTACATGCATAGTTCAGTGACATTGATGACATTCAAGTTGTATACACAACCTTTGCCACTCTCATTTCTGTGCATTGTACCTCCTTCCTGAGCCACCCGCTGAAGTTCCTAGCTCATCTGTCTAGTTGCTGTTATCAATTTAATTCCATATATAGTTAGTTCTTTTTTTTTTCCCCACCCCCCTATAGTTAGTTCTTAAGAGAGTATAATGCTCGAGGCAGACTTCATTTACTAGTTAAGCTAAATTATTATCTGGTTTTAAGATGACTTCAGGGGATATTTCTTGGTTTTAACTTTAAAGACTATCTCAGAGCAATAGTTTCATGGTTTTTATTCATTCACCATGGCTCCAGAAAGTCACGAGGATTTGAAGTTCACTGATACATTTCCCTCCTTTTGGTCAGGATTCTTCTGTGCAATCTTTGATCAAAATGTTTAATAATAGTAGTCTCAGGTTATTTGGTCTTATAGTAAAGGAGGCAGTTTTCTTTTAATTTTTAAATTAAAAAAATTTTTTTTGAGGCAGTTCATGGAGGCAGTTAGTCACACATTCCATAAAAATCAAAAGCACCAAACTCATTGCCATCGGGTCAATTCCAGCTCATTGTGACCTTCCAGGACAGGGTAGAGTTGCCTTTCTGGGTCTCTGAGACTGTAACTCCTCACAGGAGTGGAACGTGTTACCTTTCTCCTGGAAAGCTTTGTCTTGCTCCCTTGGAACAGCTAGTGGTTTTACACTGCTGAGCGTGGTTAGCAGCCTAGCGAGCGATACCATCGTGCCTTCAGTGCTCCCATTCCTGATTTCCTGAACCCTTCTGTTGCTTCAGGTGAACAGAGACCAATTGCTGTGTGTGGATGGCCACTTGCAAGCTTTTGGACCTCAGGCACTACACAGTTTACCAGGAGGTAGATCAGAAGTACTAAACAACTCATTAGACCAATTAACTGGGATGCCCTTTGAAACCAGGACCTTAAACCTCCAGACCAAAGGACCAACTCCCATGAGATATTTGATTATATGTAAATAGTCTTAGCAACTGCTCTTTTTGTTGTTATAAATATAACTATCACATAACTTTTGCCAGTTCAACTTTTTATAGCTATCTAACTTATTGTTGACAGCAATTTCGGTAATTGGCTGTGCAACTCACCCCCACTTTTTTTAGATGCCTTCTTTATTTTCAAAATTGAAATTCAATAACCATAGACATACAAATAGAATATTTATAAATGTTGGCACATTACCTGGAGTTCCTGGCCATCCTGTTTTTCTGAGGTGTCAGAACAGTTTCAGGGAGCACTTGTTAAGTTGTTGTAGGTGCCACTGGGTCAGTTCCAACCTGTACAGAACAGAAGAAACTGCCCAGTCCTGCACCATCCTCACAATTCTATGTATTCTGTTTTTTTAAATTAAAAGATCATTTTATTGAGGGCTCTGACAGGTCTTAAAACATTCTGTACATCAGTTGTATTAAGCATATTTGTATGTATGTTGCCATCATCATTTTCTAAACATTTACTTTCTATTAGAGAAAGATTGAGTCAATCTTACTGTGATTTTTCTGTCACTGTTAATCCCCCTTTTGCCTCTCCCTCCCATCCCTGATAACCACAAATACATTTTGGTCTCTATACATCTGCCCTTGTCTTTTTATATAAATGTTTATAACAATATTTATCCTTTTGTGATTGGCTTCTTTAGTTGAGCATATTACCAAGCTTCATCCATGTACCCAGATCATATTTTTTACTGTCTGAGCAGTATCCCATTGTATGTATCACCTGAGATTGATTTATTTATTCATCTATTGCTGGGCATGTAGGTTGTTCCATCATTTGGGTATTGTGACTAGTGCTGCAGTGAACATGAGTGTACAAGTCTTTGAGTTTCTGCTTTCAAGTCTTTAGGCTATATATCTAGGAGTGGAATTGATAGGCCATAGGGTGGCCCTAAAGGATTTCCGGTGGCACACTGTAAGTAGTTAAGCATTTGGCTACTAATCTCAAGGTTGATGGTTCAAATTCACTATCTGCTTTGAGTTTGAAAGATGAAGCTTTCTGCTCCCATAGAGATTTATACTCTCAGAAGCCCTAGGAAACACTTGTACCTTGTCCCGTAGGGTCACTATGAGACCAAATTGACTTGGTGGTAGTGGGCTATGGTAGACATATTTTTTTTTTTTTTGCTTTTTAGAGGAACCACTACCGTACTCTCTTCTATAAGAGCTGTATCATTTTGGTTCCCACATGGTAAGGGTTCCAGTTTCTCCAGACCTTTGATAATATTTGTTATTTTATTCTTGATCAAAAAAATTTTTTTCTTAATGTTTTTAATTTTTCCTCTCACTGCCACCAATCAATGCTGATACATATAGAAATCCAACTCATTTTTGTTTCTTGACTATATACCCTGTAATTTAGCTAAATTCCTCTATTAGCTCTAGAATCTTTCTTGGGTACCCTTTGAAGTTTTCTGTATAAGGACCATACAATTCACAAATAACGATCATTTTGTTTTCTAATCTGGATGCTGCATGTTTCTTGTCTTATTGCTCTTGCTAGAATCACTGATTTACATCTCAATATTTATAATTTCCTTATTTCTGGTTGCTTTGGGTTTCGTTTTTCTTTTGTTAGGTTTTTCAAATCAAGGTAGGTCATTGATTTGAGATCTTCCTTTCTGATGTAGGTGTTTAAAGCCTGTGCGCTTCCTGCAGATACTGCTTTAGCTATATCCCATAATGTTTGCTGTATGAGTGGGCACCCCCGAAACACGGGAAAGAGCTTCCCTGGGTGGAGCTTTGGCAGTAAGCATTTCCTGCTAGGTGAGCATCGAGCCACTCGTTCTGAGTTACCTGAGTTCCCTCTGCTCACAGTGAATTTTATTGTAAAAGCAGTTTCCCTCGAACCTCATTTTTGTGATGGCCAATTTAAGAGAACAACGTGCAGTTGTGAAATTTTCTTTCATGCTCGGGATAAATGCCACAGAAACTGTTGTGATGTTGAACACAGCTTACAAGGACAGCACTATGGGAAAAACTCAAGTGTATGAGTGATTTTCTCATTTCAAAAAATGTGACATGTTGATTAATGGCCAACCTCGTTCTGGTCATCTGGGAAAAAAATGTCCTGGAAGCAAATGTCTATTCATAGTACATTTTGAGTTCATTCTACCAGGTCAGACTGTTAATCAACCTTTCTACTTAGAGGTTCTGAAAAGGTTGCATGACAGTGTGTGACAAAAAGCCCTGATTTGTGGCAGATGGGGGATTGGTTTTGCCACCACGACAATGCACCTGCTCACACTGCCATCTCCGTGCACCAGTTTTTGGCCAAAAAGCATGCCTCTCTTACCCCACACACCTTGACTTGTGTGTGACTTCTTTTTGTTTCCACAAATAAAGGAGGACATGAAAGGACAGTGATTTGACTACAAGAAATGAGGGTGGTGTTGTGTTGTCAGCCATCCAAACAGAGAAGTTTGAAAAATGTTTCCAAGAATGGAATTGTAGATTTGACAAATGTATTAAGTGTAATGGAGAGTACATTGAAGGGGATAGGGTTGTTTTGTAAAAAACAAAAACAAACATAAATACATAGCTTTTGCGGGGGAAAATTTCATTTTTTGGGCACCCCCTCGAATTTGTCTTCATTCTTTTAAAAATACTTCCTAATTTCCTTCTTGATTTTTTCCCCCTTTGATCCATGGGTTATTTCATTTCCAGATATTTGAGTATTCTTCAAATTTCATTTTGTTTTTGATGTCTATACTTTAGATCCCTTGTGGTATGAGAACATACCTTGATTTTTCTCCTTTTGAAGTTAGATGTTTTTATGGACTGAGAAATGTTCCTGTGTGCTTGAAAGTAATATGTAATACACTGTTGGGCAGAACGATCCCGGGAGGCACAGTGGTTACGCACTTGGCTTTTAAACTGTGAACTCCGGGAGCCTCCCAGCTGTTCCAGATTTATATCTTTCATAAAGTTTTACTCTCTTAGAGACCCTATGGACCTTTTTTACTCTGCCCTCAAGTGTCCCCGAGTCAAAATTGACTGAGTGACAATGGGTTTTCATGGTGGAGTATTCTATAGATGTCAGTTAAATCACACTAGTTAATAGCATCCTAGTCTTAATAGGCACTCACCACCTGTCTGTCAGTGGTGGGTTGCTTGTTACTGCAATGCACAAGTTTGAGGGAGACAGATGGAGCTGACACAGTGGCTGCAACAATGCGCTTACACTTAGCAACAATCGACACTTAGCAACAGTTGTGAGGATGGCGTAACCAGTGTTTCCTTCCTTTGAATGTGGCATTCATATGGGTTGGAATGGACTCAATGGCACCGAGTTTGGTTTTGGCTTGACAACAGCATCCAGACTCAGACAGACTATGAAATCAACCCGTGAAAGCTCTGTGGATCACATGGTGTCCTCCATGTCCAGTCACGGGCTTAGTGTGGGATATGTCAGCATTTTGTTGTGCACAGGGTTGCCGAGAGTGTGGGGAGGGACAGTTTGGACACAGCTGCCACAGTGTTTTTGCTGAGTAGTGACTCTGTTAATTATTGAGAATGATGTAATGGAATCTATGGCCATTATTAGTGAATTTTTTTCCTTTCAGTTGGTTCAGTTTTTTGATTCTGGTCTTAGATGTGTATATATACCTAGTCATGTCTTTCTGATAAATTGACATTTTAATCATTATAGTACATCCCTCTTTGTCATTGATTATATTTTGTCTGATGCTAGTTTAACCACTCCAGCTCTTTTATACTTATTATTTGCATGTCATATCTGTGTCTATCCTTTTACTTTCAACCTATATTTTTATAAGTGTATATGTGCCTCATAGAGTTATGTTCCGTTTGAAAATAAAGTAGTCTGACAGTTTCTGCCTTTTGACAGGAAGATCTAATCTGATATTGGTAGATTTATGCCTGCTGTGTGGTGCCCCATAAGTCTCTTGAGTCTCTGCTCATTTCTTTTATATTTCTTCCTGTTCTTCAGATTTAGTAACCTCTGTTGACATATTTCCAAGCCTACTGATTCCTCTGACATTTTAGATCTGCTGTTGAGACTCAGTAGTGACTAAGTTTTTAGTTCCAGTTTTACTCCAACTCCAAGATTTGGCTCTTTGTATAGTTTCCATCTCTTTACTTAGGATCTCTTTTTAGGACTCATAGTTATTATACCCTTACTTAATTCTTTAGACATGGTTTCCTACTTAGAGATAATGAAATTTTATCTAAGTTAATATCTAATATATAATACCTAAACATAAATGTGTTAAATCCTAAAATGATCATTATTTTTATTCCAAAATTATATGAAATATCTTTAATTATTTGCATGTGTGTATTACTCATACATTTCATTTGACCATTTTAATTTAAACATAGTAAGTTGCTTATATATATAAGCAATAATATATATTGATTATGGGGGTCAGTGTACACTTTTTAGAATAGTTTTATTGATAGACCTTAAGCATTCCAACATATTCATTCACATAGAATTCTGCTCATTCCCATAGGATGGGGTTATTCTATCATCAGTGCTATTTGCTCCCCTTTCCCCCACCACCCCTTCCCTCCCTCCTCCCATGCCCTCAGGGCATCACCACTTCTATCAAGAGCTCAGTATATAATTTAAAGACATGTAATTTTGAAACCCTACTCTCATGAGTGATGGGGAGTCACATGCAGATGGAATATTATCTAGGGAAGGAAGCCACGAGGGAACGAACTCTTGGAAGGTGTGATGTTTGAAGTGAAATCTCAAAACAAAACCCAAACAAACAAAAAAAGAAGTGAGATCTCTATGTGGGTGAAGAGTACCCGGTTTGTTGGCCGTAAGGAAGAACATTGTAGGTGCGAGAATAGGAGGTTAAAAACCAATGATAAGCTTGTTGTGTTATGTGTGTTAAAGGAATAGGGCTGGTGCGACTGGAATTGCTAGCAAGAGAGAGAAGGAAAGATGAGGAATGAGGTCAGTGGGGTGGACTGGCTAGCTCTAGGCTGATCTTTATACAGACCGTGTTAAAGAGTTTGTTTTTTTGTTTTTTAATTTTACAAACCCTTGTGTCGAGGGCTGACTTTCAAGAGATTGCAGCAAGAGTTTGTTTTTTAAGTGCACTGGGGAAATATTGCAGTGACCGTCACTCTTGACTAAGAAGTTAATTTACAGCTCATTAACTTAATTTTAGATATTTTTCCATATAAGTTTCTAGTAGTTACTGGGTTTTAACATGGCTACATAATGTTTTTTCTACAAATGATTCTAGGTTTATAAAAAACATCAGGGAAATTAGCTTTTTTTCTCTAATATTTCTTCCTTGAAGTTATTATCTAAAGCAAAGTGTTAAAATCTATAAAATTTAAAAATAACTATGTAATTATAGAAATGGCAAAGATTCCTAACCATAACAACTTTAACCAGTTGAGTGTTAGTATTATAAAATTATACTAACATTCATGATCATGAGGTGTCAACCGAATCAGGTATCAGACACCAGAAGACCTAAAACAAACAGACATATTGATGCAAATGATGGGTGCTGGAAAAGAGACCCAACATCCAACTGTAAACAGTTGGACATTCCCTCACAGAAGGGTCACAAGGAAGGAACAAGCCTGCCAAGGTACATCACAGCACTGGCACATCATAGAACAAGGGTATGTCATAACACCGAGGGAGCACAGCATTCTCTCAGTTCTTGAATGCTTCTCCCACAAGGCCCTCCCCCTACTATCGTGACCACAGTTCTGCCGTACAAATCCGGCTAGACTGGAACATGTAAACTGGCTCTCAACACACGGGATCCAGGACAGATAAACCCCTCAGGAACAGAAATGGCAGTAGTGATACCAGGAAGGTTGGGGGAAAGTGGCAGAGAAGGGGAAGAAACAGGGAAACTGTCTACAGTGAATGACATATCACTCACCACCCAGGGGAATGAACAATAGAAATGTGAGTGAAGGGAGGCATTGAGTGGTGTAAGATATGAAAATAATAATTTATAACTTATCAGGGGTCCATGAAGGTGGGAAGGTGGGAGGGAAAAAAGAGGAGCTAATACTAAGGCCTTAAGCAGAAAGAAAATGTTTTGAAAATGATGGCAACATATGCACAAATATACTTGATACAATTGATGTATGGATTGTTATAAGAGCTGTAAGAGACTTCATTAAAATTATATTTTAATAAAAATGACTTACTAATAAATTATACTTTTTATAAATTATACTTTCAACTAGTTATAATTATGGATGAAATATACAGATAACTTGTCTCATAGTTGCATGATGACTTTCTAAATAATTTTTTTCTTTCACTATCTCATTGAAAAAAGTCCACTTGTTATGTGGTCTAACTATTATTAACAAAATGGTTTCTTGTATTTTCAGTGTGGAATATATTTGTGCAAAGCTATGTGTGAGTAGAAGAGTTAAAGATAAATTATATTTTCAAAGTACTAGTAACTCAAAAACCAAACCCATGACCATCAAGTTGATTCTGACGATAGTGGCCCTGCAGGGCAGAATAGAACTGCCCCATAAAGGTTAGCCCACAGAGCAGCTGGTAGGTTTGAACCACTAACCTTTCAGTTGTCAGCCAAATGCTTACCTGTTCCTCCACCAGGGCTGCTTCAACATAGTATTGGCTTTTAAAACCCAAACCTTAAGTGTTTACAGAGTAAACCATAATGTATTTGTTTTTATAATGTTGTTTATACATATGTAATACCTAAATACAATTTTCTGTATGAAAACCAGATTTCTCAAGCGTGACCTCAAATTAACTTACTATATAGATCAGGATTTATATGGTATTTTAAATTATTCTAATTCTGAATTAAGCTGGTTCTCATATTGACTTATTGTATGTTAATCTGAATATAACTCAAAAATCAACTGTCATCGAGTGGATTCTAACTCTTAGAGACCCTGTGGGTAGAACAGAGTAGAAAAGCCGCTGTGGGCTTCCGAGACTAGAGATTGGTGTGGAAAGCGTCCTCTCTTTGCTGCAGAGCGGCTGGTGATTTCACACTGCCGCCCAGTGGTGTGAACGATGAGCTCCTGACTACTAGCTGAAAAGTTGGCTGTTGGAACCTCCCCACCCCCAAGAGGTGCCTCAGAAGAAAGGCCTGGTGATCGGCTTCTGAAAGATCAGAGTCATAGAAAGTTTTGTTGAGTGCAGTTCTATTCTGACACACCTGGGGTTTCTGTAAGTCAGATTTGAATTGACAGCATCTGGTTTTTCAATTTTAATTTGTGTGCAGCTCTTAAGCTTTTATTCACTAGCCTATCTGTTCATTATATTTGCAAGGATGCTTCATAAAGTTCATGGGAAAAGTCCCATTATCTCTTAATTCCATTTCTCCACAAACGTTTTGAAGCATCTTTGTAGTTTTTACATGGTGCTTGCTTTTTCCTAAAGTGCTTTCAAGTGGTTTAAACCAAAGGGGGATCCATACATTAGTGATGATAATGGGGAGATTAGGAACAAGAAAAAATTCAGTCTGGCTGAGTTTTTTTAATATGCGAGACACCATTCTGAAAGCACTGACCAAGAGCTCTGGCTGTGCTCCAGTAGAGCTTATGCGCTGGTTTATTTGTGGCCAAGGTAAATCTTTCTTGGAAGTGGAGGTGCTTTTCCTACTGCACCATCCCTCAACATTCAAACTCAGTCATGATGGATGGTACTCTCTCATGATGAAGCCTTTCAACCTCCCTCTATACTTTGTGGAGGGGAGATATGAGGTCTTTGTCCCCTTCGTTTCAGGTTCCCATGAGTGTACCCTCCTTTAAGAGTCGCTGCTAAATTGAAATTAAATTTTTAAGTTGAAATTCAGTATTTGCATTTTCTGAAACTTTCTGTGCTCTTCCTGATCCATGTCAGCCACTCATCTTTAGGTTGTATTTTCTTCAAACTGGGTGAGACTCCCATGAGGATAACGTGTAATGATAGTCATAGCTGTGAAATCTTTAACATCCATGCTCCCTTTGTGCCGATGAGGGCTCTGAGATTTGGAGATGCTAATTAACTTGTGTAGTAGTAGAAGGGTTGCCAGTAGCCCTTAGCAGACCTTAGGGAATTTGTTCTTGGGGTGTTATTCCCAGCAAGCAGTTAACTGACTAGGGTGATTCACTGTGCCTAGCTGGTGCAGACTGTAGTTTATGTTGAACACCTGCTTCCTTCTGGAGTTTACAATTAGGGGATGTTAGGCAAGGGGTGCCTGTGTGCCTCTTCCACAGATTCTCTAATGGGCTTCTGTGGGCAGAAGCACTGCACAGATGTTGCTGCATTTTTATTACCCTGGGAAGAGTTTGCTCCGTGTGACCCCTCAAAGCAAGGAGAACACCTAAAGAAACTTAGATGCATTCCTCAGCTTTGCCTCTGTCCTTTTCCTTTAGGATTGATCCTCTGTCTATTTTAAAAATCATTTTATTGGGGGCTCATATAACTTTTATCACAAAAAACTTTTATCACATCCATCCATTGTGTCAAGGACATTTGTACCTTTGTTGCCATCATCATTCTCAAAACATTTGCCTTCTCCACTTGAACCCCTGGTATCAGCTCCTCATTTTTTCCCCACTGTCTATTTTTACTGTGCCACTGTGATACATCTTAGCTGAGGAGGAGGTACTTGTGGGAATACCCCCTCTTTTTCCTCCCACCCCCGCACCCCTTTCCTAACAGAGAGGAGCTTCTACCCTGCTGAGACCAAGACTTATGTTTTGATGTGGGAGAGTTCTTGTCTCCTTTGCTTGCTGATTTGAGTCCTAAGTAATTTGGAAAAGATGTTATGTAGTCCTTTAAAAAAAAGCCATGCATTTGTTTGTTCATTTATCCGTCCTAAGTGCCTATGTTCCAGGCCACGTGGAAGAAGCCTCAAATCTTAGCTCAATGAGAGAATCCTGTCACTAGTTTAAGTCTCAGAGTGGGAGACAGGTGCACTTTACCTCTACCTCCTTACTGTGTAGCACCATGAAAGTTTTGGCTGTTATCAGTTTCACTTGAAACATATGTAAACTTGAATGAGGGTGAAAGCACCATATCTGAGGATCATTTTTTCCTTAATTGTACAGAATTTTAGGCCAATGTTTCTTCCCTCTAGGATAAATTCACTTTAGTGGTTTCACATCTGATCAAACAAGCATTTTAAAACTAAAAGGATTTTTGTAAAGAGAAATTCTTCCGTACTTCCTTTGAAGTTTGGTTGAGGTTAGAATTACCCATTCTAGGGTCTTTAGCTTTGAGGTTACTGGACTGGCAATTAATTTTTCCCACAAAGTAAATTTTCTCTCAGTTTGCTTTGTTGAATAGAACTTAAGTAGATTCTAGGTTTCCTAAAAGAAGGTATCTGTCAAATATCCCAATTATTGCTAGCTCCAACCTCCTGTAAAGGAATGGCAGGTCACCTTAGTATAAACCTGTTGAAACCGTCTTCTTCTCTTTTTGCATGTGAACAAGGCTCTTGAGAGGAAACGAGCATTTTCAAACATCTGAGATATGCCATGGGTATAGGTCTTCATTCTGGTTATCTATCTATCTATCTATCTATCTATCTATCTATCTATCTATCTATCTATCTATTTATTTTTCTTAACTGGAACTCCCAGCCCATGTCCTTTTGTCTGGTTCTTACTTGATTTGGAAATAGTTTCATGGAGTAAATTTAGGAATGAAAATTCATTTGAGTCTAATCAGTAGATCAGGATTTTATTGATTAATATTCAGACCTTTGTTGCTTCTCTTTCACTTCAGGATAATTGAGTTTAAGAAGTGCTTAAGATAATTGCTCTTTCATTTATTATTACAGGTATGTATTTATTACAACCATTAAAATGCTTGGCTGCTAACTAAAAGCCACCATTTGAACCCACCCACTCCTCAGTAGGGAAGTGATGGCGATCTCCTTTCATAAGGATTATAGCTGTGGTAATTCTGCTGCATCGACAGGGCTTTGACTCCATTTTACACAGTTTAGCTATGTGGTCCATTCGTGTCATGTCCAGTCATGGCTGATGGAAACAGGAGCAGCTTCGGCATTGCATGGCAACCAAATCTCTTGTATGCCTATCCTGACCAGGAAGCAGGAAGAGGGCCCCACTCAAAGATGGTGACCCATGGTGCCACTTGGCATGTGTATGTGTGTTGCTCTCCATAGTCTTGCCCTCATCCATGACTAAACAATTTTGGAAGGGTTAAGAGCTCTACTTACAGGGTCCCTAATGAGTCACCTCTACTGGCAACAGGTAATGGAACACTAGGTATTGCTGGCTCCGAACAACATGTGAAATGGTAACAGATTAAAACAACAACAAAAAAATTCCACACCCACTACCACCGGGTCCATTCTGATTCACAGTGACCCTATAGACCAGTGGTTCTCAACCTGTGGGTTGTGACCCCTTTGGGGGTCGAATGACCCTTTCACAGGGGTCACCCTTTTCGTAACAGTAGCAAAATTACAGTTATGAAGTAGCAACAAAAATAATTTTATGGTTGGTGGGGGGGTGGTCACCACAACATGAGGAACTGTATTAATGAGTCACGGCACTAGGAAGATTGAGAACCACTGCTGTAGACAGAACTGCCCCTTTGGGTTTAAATGTTCATAGAAGCAGATATAATTTTTGTCCCAAAGATCATCTGGAGTGTTGAAACTGCCGACCTTGCGATTAGCAGGTCACTGGATAACCTACTATGCCACCAGGGCTCCTTGGTAATAGATTATGAAGATAAACTATTATGGGGGCATGGGTACCAGCAATAGTATTTTTAGGTCCATTGGTAATTGTGGGCAGCCAAGTTGGGTTGATTTTGTCTTGCTGTCTTTATGCCCACCAATTCTTTAAATAAGTAACATTTGATTATTCTGCGTATAGTTAGGTGAGATATCTCTGATAGATTTCCCCTCTTATAACACATGTTGCACAAGCCAACATTGATTAGGTTATGTTTGGAAGCTTACTTTTTGGTAGCCAACTTTTCATATGCATTTATATTTATAAAGTCTGCCTTGACTTTTCACAGACCTCTTCCCCGCCTCTCTCCTTTTTAACCACATGAATGGTTCCCCAAGGCCCAAGAATTGGGCAAGAGGAACCATTTGTAGGCTTGTGGTCAGAGTTTGGCCATCTGGGCTGGGCTGCCCACATTTGCATATGAGCTGCTTGTGCATAAGGTGGAAGAGTCAGGTGGCAGGCTATAGGCCAGGGGAGAGAGCTTGCCTTCCCATAGTCCCACAGATTATGAAGGGTCTGAGAAGTCATAACAAGAACTTGGCCTTTCAAGTTACTATGAAAGTGCATTTGTCTAAATAGGGGGACAAGATGAGACGGTGTATTTAATAGCCTGTTGGCTTGACATAACAACTTAAAACTACTTAGACATAAGATAAATAGGCTACCATTTGTACTCTTGCCTTCAAGCTCCATGAAACTTAGGGATTGGTCTTTAAGAGGGAATTGAAAATTAATATCGGGAAAGGGAAGGAGGTAAATCGGGATAAGAGTTTTAGTTTTAGGGAGTGAGTGATCAACATTCAGTGACCAGTGAATGCAGTACTTCAAGGAGGGGAGTTGACAACTAGAATTTAGTAAAAACATCATTTGAGTTAGATGGATGCCAGATTTTCTTAGATGTCGGAGTACCCGAGAAATTAGTATAAGGAGACATAGTTTGAAATATTTTTTTCTAACTGGAGAGATGTACTGCATAATGAAGGACTTTTTCATTTTTAAAATGAGGGAAAGGAGCTAATGTTAAGGGAGAGAAGGTTAATAATAAAGAGAAATAATTGATGAAGCAAGGCTTAAGAACCATATAGGTAAAAAATTAGGAGGGAAGGTTGCTTGAGGAACTTGGAAGTTGAAATCAAGTTTAGGATATTTGGATGTGCATGGATGTTTGGACACAAATGAACAGGAAAGACTTTAAATGGACACTAATATGAACATTGTTTTCTATAGTAATTTTGAGATTAGTTTTCTTTTTAAAAAGTTGATTAAACTTGATTTTAACCAAGGGTGTGAGGGACGATGCTGGGAGAGTGGAGGGTGAGTGGGTTGGAAAGGGGGAACTGATTACAAGGATCCACATGTGACCTCTTCCCTGGGAGAGGGACAGCAGAGAAGGGGGGAAGGGAGACTCCGGATAGGGCAAGATATGACAAAATAACGATGTATAAATTACCAAGGGCACATGAGGGAGTGGGGAAAGGGGAGGTAGGGGGAAAAAAAAAAGAGGACCTGATGCAAGGGGCTTAAGTGGAGAGCAAATGCCTTGAGAATGATTGGGGCAGAGAATGTATGGATGTGCTTTATACAATTGATGTATGTATATGTATGGATTGTGATAAGAGTTGTATGAGTCCCTAATAAAATGTAAAAAAAGAAAAAAAACAACTTGATTTTATAGTTCTGGGAAAGATATTATATTTACAGCAATTTTTTAGTAACAGTTTTATTGGCACATAATTTACATATAATTCAGTTCAATCATATCAAGGAGAATTGCTCAATCATTACCATATCAAATTTAGAACATACAGCGGTTTTTATAAACCGGTGGTCGCAACAATAGACTCAAACATCAGAACAGATATGGAAGGGCACAGGACCGGATGCTGTTACATTCTGTTGTGTGTGGGGTCACAGTGAGTCAGAATGTATTCCACAGCCCCCAACAGTGATGGGTCATGGGCAATGGATGTTGGGTTTGTTCCAATTAAGTAACATGAAATTTTAAACTTCTGATTCCTCAATAATCTAGAAATCTTGTTTTTGCTATGTTCATTATGTAAATAATTCTTTTAAAACTGTGCCACCAGACTGTGCAGGTAGTTTGTTGTAATGATTATATATTATCTGAATCATACTTATTACGGACAGAAGATCTTAAAAATCTAATTATATTAATGTTCTCTTTTTCTCCCTCTACTAGTTGTTCCCGAAAACTGGTTCGGATTTTAACTCTTGCCCAGTTGTGAAGGTAGTGGAGCATGCTTAGACTACTTAACATCCAAATTGTGAGTAAAATTTATTTCTGCTCTTTTTGCCCTATCCAACAAACAGCTTTATTGGCATATAACTCACATATCATGCAATTCAGTAGTTCAGTCACATCAAGAAGAGTTGTAGTCATCACCACTACTGGTTTTAGAACATTTTCTTCATTCTTGTATACATCGTTATTAGCTCCCCATTTTCCCCAACCTCCCCTGCCATACTCCTAAGGAACTTTTAATCTAATTACTGTCTGCATAGATTTGCCTATCCTGGATTTCATATACATAATAACTATAAAAATTGACAAGAATAACAAAGTAAAACATAAAAACCTCAATAGAAAAATATTTCTACTGTTCTTATCTATTTTGAAAACAGAAATAGGAAATTGTTGTTCCTTATATGATAAAAATGAGATTTAATCTGAGATTATGGATTTGTTTTAAGTTTGCATCATCATTTTCAGAACTTTTTCTTTCTATTTAAGCCCTTGGTAGCAGCTCATTTTGCCCCTTTCCCTTCCTCCCTCCCTCCCTCATGATCATGAACCTTAGATAACTTATACATTTTTTTTTATAATTCTTACATCGACTGCTGACTCCCTTCACATTTCTGTTGTCTGTCCCCCTTTTGAAAATACACATTTCTTCTTAGCCTATTTTTTTTGTTAGTATCAGACTAACAGGCCACTGACACTGAGTCACTTCAGACTGTAGCACCCTTATAGGGCAAGGTAGAATTGCCCCTTGAGGTTCCCGAGGCTGTAAAGCCTCGCGCACCATTCTTCCCAGAAAGCGGCTTGAGGCAGCCCAATGCATAACCCAGCACCACAAAGGCACCTTTGGGTCTTAGTAGTGAGGTGAAATGTCACATTTGTGTTTTTCCACCTTGTGTTTTCGTTGTTGAAGTTAGTGGAAATCTTTATTATTAATTTGTGCCTGTATCTGTGTGTCAGGAGCCAATACAAACACAGTGCTAGATGGAGTGACTTATTAGAAATAGTTTATGTATGCTTCGTTTATCTGCATTTAAAGTTTTTATATGAACAAATTTTGAGTTATGTGTTAGAAATAAATCTCTAACTTCTCTGTCTGAGAAAATAAAATGTAGTACTGTAATACATGAACCAACTCTTGACATCTCTACAAAGGAAAAACAGCTTGAGTTACACTTACTTGAATATATTTTTGGTAGGTTATTTTGAACCAGTAGCAAATTATTACTGCAAAAAGAATAGTAAACTCATGTCAGAGGCATTCCAAATGGTTTCATTACTTTGTTTTCAAACTGCTCTGTTTGCAATGATAAGCGCACATTAATTTTATCTTACAGTCTACAGAGTATTCAAAGTATGAATACCAAATGAGATTGCAGCCATAAGCAAAAGACTAGTGTAGTTGTATATTGTTTTAAAAAATCAAATGAGCCAAAGAAGAACAATGAAGTATTTACAAGCCAATAAATCTTGTAATTTTTTAGACAATGTGTTTAAGGACTTTTAATTAAGTACTTTTTGTGTTTTCAATGCCTAAAAGACAAAACACTTTTTATCAAACTATTTTACATAAAATTACATCTTCATAAAAAGGATAATGTTGTATTTTATGGTCTAGAATATAACTGTCAAACTTTCATCCACGTACTGTGACTTGGTAAGAATTGATTTCAGTATGCTTCCATGCTTGGATATGAACGTGAGACTTAGAATATTGATGGCCACCATCTTTTGACCCAGAGCTTTATAAGTATATCTTTTTTCTCAGTTTGAAGAAATAGTTAAGGTTGGGTCACACGTTTAAAATTTCATATCCTCAGTTTATTTTTAAATAACACCAAATTCTTCTTCTTTTTAGGCTGTCTGGTTAATCGTCTTGAGACGACTGGATTTTGGGATATGTACCCTACTCCATCACTACTGACTTTTAAAATTAATAATGCAAACCTGTACCACTGGCACGTGTCCATGAACTTTTAATTACATTGGTAAATAGCCGTGAAGCGTCCTCAGGGGATAAACAATGGCATCAGCGGTGCTTGACAGTGGAGGCCCTGCTGTGGAGCTTCCCAGCACTGGAGTAGAAAACCATGAGGTTAGACATTTAATTTATTACATTGCTGTTTTGTTCATAGAAATCATATGGATGAACTAAGTTTGGGATTAAAGGGAAACAGGTATTTGGGAGTAGAAATTCATAGTAGCTGGAACTGCACGTGTCCATCTCATAGACCTTTTATGATTTAAGGGCCAGAAGGTTGAGGAAGGTATCTTCAGGCCTCACCTAGATTGAGAGAACATGCATTTCACTAGAGTGAAAGTTGAAGGAAGAAATGGAAAGAAATAACATTAAAATACCAGTTGAGACATAGACTTAGATCCCAGGTAAGATTCATGGTTTTGAATTCTAGAGTTATGTAGCGAGGATACTGTATCTAAATAGCTACATTGGATGAATCTCAAATATAATTGTGTCTGCTTTGCTTGTCATCTGTTCTTGGTTCATTATATAATTCAGTCTGAGCAGCCATATTTTAATCCAATACATATAATTAATATAAGTATACTTGTAGACATTTGAATCATTAGCACATCTTGGTAGTCTCCTGTTATTGATAACAGTGGTGAATAAGAGATGAGAGTAGAAAATAACAGTAACAGAAAAAATGCTGTCACAATCATAGACAGATATTGACCTGGAAGTAAAGTGGGGAGAATGAGTTAAAAAAAAAAGAGGAAAATCTGTTTTCTCTATAGTTTCTATGAAATATGTGCCTGTTATTGATATGTAGTACTAATACAGTGGTCTAAACTAGCATAACTAAGGTATCAGGTTGTGATATTTTGGGCTCTGGGTTATTTTTCTTGTTTGCTGGATATCTGTTCAGTCTTCCTGATCAACTTACGAGCAGACATAATAACTGAATAAACAATTAAAAAATGTGATACTGAAAACCCATTGGCAAAACTGAACATACATTTGTTTTTCTAACTCCTTAAGTTAATAATAAAAGGCAACATCTTCTGCCTGAAGAAGCCATGTGAAAACCCCATCACCAATGTCTTGCTTGATGGTGAAGACTGGCTGCTTTCTTTTTATGGTTGATAACAGTGCATGGATACCTGCTCTGACCATTTCTCTTCAACATGATACTGACATACCTAGACATTGCAGCACAAATAAACAAAAGACCCATAGCCTTAAAGGAAAAAGTAAAACCTTTTTTTTTTTGGTGATATGATCATGTACATAGAAAATCTGAAGTGATCTGTTAGCTACTAGAACTAATAAATTTAGAAGTTAGAGTATCCATGATGAATACTAGGAGGTTTCACAAAGTTCATGGAATTCAAAGGTAATAGAATTCTTCCAGGAACTTTTGGAAGTCCCCTCATATTTAGAAGTCCATTGTATATATATATATACTAGCTACCTGCAATTAAAAACACCGTACTACTACTTAATAGAGCATCACAACATGTGAGGATAAGCTTAATAAAATGTGAAAGGCCTGAATACTTGTAAAAAATCATAAAACATTTTTGAGAGAAATTATAGAAGACCTAAATAAATGGAGGACTATATCATGTCCATAGATTAGAAACTTGTGGTTCAGTTCAAAGTTGGAAGGCTTACATACTTCATTAAGCATATAAAGCTTCAGCGATTCTGATAGTGTGGTATTGGCATACCAGTAGATATATACCATCCATCAGTAGAACATGATGGAGACCCGCATGTATATGCTGGGTTGTTAAACATTTTTACTGTGAATTGAGTGAAGGTTTACAGAACAAAGCAGAGTCCTGTTCAAATCATACATATTTTGTTTCATGTTACTGATTACAGTCTGCACAGTGTAACATGCTTTATTTTTATAATCCTGCAGAGGTGGATTAGTGGAGGAAGAATAGTCTTCAACACAGGATGTTGGAGTACCGGATATCCACACTTAAATAAATTAACCACAAGCCTCACATACACAGAACAACTACAAATTGACCAGAAGTTTAAGTTAAAGATATGATGTACAAATTTCTGGAAGAAAGCACAAAAGATTCTTAGTCTTATATGATTGAGCATGATTCTGATTGAACACAAACAAAATTTGAAAAGGAAAAAAAATTCATTGAAAAAATCTGCTCTTTGAAAAACTTTACAAAATCTTTTCTTGGAAGAAAATATTTGTAATACATATTTGGAAAGAGACATGCAATCAGACCTCATACAATTGTAAATTGAAGACAGTGCATTAAAATGGCCAAACAATTTAACAGATACTTAAATGGATGGCCAATAGGCACTTATTAAAAGGAGCAGTAGTATAGTCATCAGGAAATGCAAGTTAAACCCACAAGGAGATGCTAGTCTATACGCAGAATAGTGACAATAAGCATGTATTGGAAAAGGGGTGTGCAACCGGAACTCTTATATGTTCCTAATGGGAGTGTATAAGAAAAACAGTCTGACAGTTGTTTTAAGATTAAATATGCATTTACTATGTGACTGGTAATTTGATTCCTAGATAAGTCTGGAAGGGAAGGGAAGGGAAGAATGTTCACAAGAATGTTACAGCCAGGCAAAGATAAGTCAATGGATGTACAATTGGTATACAATGAAATTTTTAATCAGTATTCAGAAGAAGTGCTTGGCTGCAAACCAGTCAGCAGTTCAGACACACCACATCCTACATGGGGGACAGATGTGGCAGTATGCTTCCTTAAAGATTTATAACTGAGGACACCCTATGTATGGGACAGTTCTACAGGATTGCTATGAGCATGATTGACTTAATGCCATTGGGGTTGATTTTTCTGGTGAAGTACTAATAGATGTAACAAATAACTTAGAAATCTCCAAAATATTGTGCTCATTTATATGAAACTATATGTGTTAATCTGAGTTGACTAGGGAAACAAATTCATAGGTACTCGTGTAGAAAGAGCTTTATATAAGAGTCATTGTACATTAAGAAAACATCCCAGCCCAGTCCAGATCAAGTCCATAAGTCCCATATTAGCCCATATATCCACAACTAGTCCATAAATTCTCTTTTAGACTTATGCAGTCATGCAATAATGCTGAGTGCAGGAAGATCACAGGGCAGTGGTTGGAAAGTTTTGTGGATCCAGTGGCAGTAGAAGCATCACAGCGCTGCCCGGGGACTCCATGTGGCTCCTCCTGCTCCCAGGGCTCTAGCATAGCTCCATGTGCCTTGTCAGAAGGAGTGTCTCACAGGGAATGAGGCAGTGTCTTGCCTCCTACGAGCTGTTTCTCTCCTTAGGGCCTCCAAAGGAGGTCATCAAGCTGCGACCTGATTGACAGGCTACACTCCACCCCTTCACTCTTATGTCTAAAATCGACAACAGGCTATGTAACTACCACACTATAGGAAAGGCAAATCTATAATTACAGAAGCAAATCAGAGAGGGGTTTGTGTTTATGTGTGGTGGTGGGGCTGGGTGGTTAGGGAGGGTAGAGTGAGAAAGGGAGTATGAGGAAACTTTCTGGGCTGATAGAAGTGTTTTATTTCTTAATTGTGATGATAGGTAGCCAAACCCGATCCCAAACCCCAATCCGCTGCCTTTGAGTTGATTTCAAACCATGGTGACCCTGACAGGACTTTTGCGACTATAAGTCTTTATCAGAGCAATCAGCCTCATTTTCCCCCTGAGGAGTGGCTGATAGGTTTAAACTGTCAACCTTGTGGTTAGCAACCCAATGGTTATCCTAAAGCACCACCAGGGTTCCTTGTTGGGAGTTACAGTGATATTTAATTTTTGTGCAAACCTACAGAGCTGTACACATCAAATATGTGCATTTTGTGTATAAAAATTATACCTGAATAAAGTTGACTTTATTATATCTGTTGAAGGAGATTATCCCACAGATCTTATATTGAAATTTTCAGATTACCCCATATTAGCTTTAAAAATTTTGTTGCTGTTGTTTGTGTTTGATATGTCATTTTAAAAAGAAAGATATAATAGAGTTTTTGTTTGAGTTTTATTTTTAGTTATATAAGATTTTTGTAAAACAATAAAATCATAACTACTGAGAAAATGGAAAATTTCTCTTAAATCTATTCACTTCTCCCAGGTTGTTTATTAAACACTCTGAAAAACGAAACGCACTACCATCAAGTGAATACCAACTCACAGTGACCCTATAGGATAGGGAAGAAGTGCCCCTGTGGGTTTCTGAGACTGTAACTCTTATGGGAGTAGAAAGTCCCGTCTTTCTCCCTTTGGAGCAGCTGGTGGTTATAAATTGCTGACCTTGTAGTTAGCAGCCCATGTAAATGGAATCATATAATAAAATCATTTTGTAACCCATTTCCTCCTTATCTTTTAGGTTAGTGGTTCTCAACCTTCCTAATGCCGCAACCCTTCCTTTAATACAATTCCTCATGTTGTGGTGATGCCACCCCCCTCCCCCCAACCATAAAATTCTTTTTCTTTTTTTAAATCATTTTATTGGGGGCTTGTACAACCCCTTTTTTTTTGGGCCTGGCAATAAATAATTTAATTTCGTGTTTGTTTTGGGCTGATGATGTCAAATCATGTCCAAGTCTTTTCCTTTAAGTACAGAGTTAAGCCACAAACAGGTATAGCCAAGAAATTTCATCTCACACGTACACACAGCTGTGGTGCAACTGCTCCTTTTGTTTTCATGCCAGTCAGTCAAGGTGCAGACTTTAACCTGCTTCCACAGGAAGCCCACCTACTGCCCTGTGACACCTGGGGCCCTCCCTGAGGCTGGGAGAGGTGGCTTTAGGGTGGGCCCCATATGTCCAGACTAGTAGATTCACCTGTCAGTAGATGGCTGCTGCTTTGCAGGATGGCCACCAGGTGGTCTGCCACACACAAGGCCTCAGCAGCAGGTCTGGACCTTTCTACATGACACAGTCAGTGGGGGTGGGGAGGGAGTGGGGTGGAGAAGTCATTTCGGGGCCCAGAATGTTATTTTTGATTTAAATAGAGTACTATCTCAAATCTTTCCTAACCCCCCAAAATAAAATCCCCAGTTCCCCCCACCCCCACCCTCACAAGCTGCAATTTCACTCATTTCAAGACCTATATACATATAAATTGTGTTCCGTGATGTTTCCCATGCCCCTTGTCTATTTTTAAAATGATTTTTATTCATCTTTTTTCCTTTAAAATAAATTCAGTGTTCACATTTCTATAAAGAGTTAAACCTAGTTTCCAGAAACCTGCCCTGGATGGGGTGGGGTGGGAGGAGGCGAGAGCTGCTCCTGCCCTCCCTGGAGCTGGGGTTGGGGGGGCTCCTACAACTCTTATCACCAACCATACATCCATCCATTGTATGTCAGGCACATTTGTACATTTGTTGCCTTCATCATTCTCAAAACACATAAAAATCTTCATAACTGCAATTTTGCTACTGTTATGAATTAGGGAACCCTGTCAAAGGGCTGTTTGACCCCCAAAGGGGTTGCGACCTGCAGGTTGATAGGTGATAGTTATTTTTATATGCTAATATGTACATAATCCCGCCACTTTTACTTTGTCGCACTGGGGTAACTTGTGTGTGACTGTGATGCTTGGAGCTATGCCACCAGTATTTCACACAGCATCTGCGTCACCTGTGGTAACAGGTTTCAGTAGATCTTCCAAATGAAGACAGACTAGGAAGAAGGAATAGGTTATCCACTTCAGAGGGATTGAAAAAATCCAAAGAAAATAAACTCATTGCAATTGAGTTGATTCCAACTCATAGCGACTCTATAGGACAGAGCAGAACTATCCCTTTGAATTTCTGAGGCTGTAAATCTTCATGGAAGAAGAAAACCTCATCTTTCTCCCTAGGAGTGACTAATGGGTTTCAACTGCTGACCTTGTGGTTATCAGCTCAATGTATAGCCATGACACCACCAGGACTCCTTATTAGCCACTGAAAAACCTTATGAGTAGCAGTGTAACATGTGATACATTGGCAGAGGGTTAGCATCTCAGGTTTGAGGGTACTCAAAACATGACTGAGGAAGAGCTACTTTCTCAAATTAGAGTTGACCTTAACAAGGTGGATAGAGCAAAGCTTTGTTTGCCAATGGGCATGATTCCAAATGAGAAGAAACAGTTGCAAGTGCTCATTAATTGTTAAAATATGAATCTAGAAATATTGGAAGTCATCAAAAATAAAATGGAATGCATGAAGATCCTAGGCATTGATTAGATGAAGTGGACCAGAATAGGACAATCATGGGTTACTGTGCTGAGAATGACATATTGAAGAGGACTAGTGTCACATGTCTCATCCAAACAAAATCTCAAGATCTGTCATGAAGTACAATGCTGCCTGTGATAGCGTAATAAACATGCTTACAAGGAAGACCCACTGATATGACTGTTGTTCACATTTATGTACCAATCACTGAAGCCAGTGTAAACATTGAAGAAGTCTATCAACTTCTTCAGCCTGAAATGGAACAAACATGCAATCTTGATGCATTGCTATTACTAGTGATTGGAAGGGAAAAGTTGGAAACAAAGGACTAATTCACTGCATAGCGAGCCTGTAGGAAGGTCAGCAGTCTGAAACCCCTAGGCATGGGTAGAACTGCCTCTCAGTTTCTGAGACGTAAACTGTAGGGAGGTAGGCGGTTTCATCTTTCTCCTGCAGAGTGGCTGGTGGTTTTGAACTGACCTTGTGGTTAGCAGTGCAACCCGTAACCCACTACGCCACCAGGGGTCCAAAGAAGGATTAGTAGGTGGAAAATAAAGCCTGATGGTAGGAACAATGCTGGAGATCCCATGACAGAATTTTGCAAGACCAACAACTTCATTGCAAATACATTTTCCCCCAACAACACGAACAGTATATGTACTTCAACAGATGAAATACACAGAAATCAAAGGGACTACATCTGTGGAAGCAGACAAATGGAGAAGCCAGGGGCTCACTGGAACAGACCATCAATTGCTCCCATGTAATTTCATGTTGAAGCTGAAGAAAATGAAAATAAGTTCAAAAAGTCAAAATATAAATTTGAGTATATCCTACCTTAATTTAGAGACTATCTCAAGAACCGATTCGACTGCTGAACATGAGTGACTCTAAACAATATGGGTTGTGAGATGACATTAAGAACATGATAAGATGAAGAAGCAATGGGTCATTAAAAAGACATTCCAAACATAGAGTATCTGACAGTGGAAGAAATGATGAAGTAAAAGAACTCAACCAAAAATTCCAAAGTGCAGCTATAGAAGACAGTATTATAATGGAAACCCAGAGAATTGATGTATTTGAATTATGGTGCTGGTGAACAATATTAAAATTACCATGTACTGCGTGAAGAACAAACAAATTGACCTTGGAAGAAATACAGAGAGAATGTTGCTCAAAAGCAAGAATGGTGAAACTTGGTTTCATGTACTTTGGGCATGTTACCAGGAGGAACCAGTCATGCCATGGAAAAGGACATCATATTTAATAAAGTAGAGGATTAGCAAAAAGGAAGATCCTAAATGAGATGTATTCACACAGTGTTTGCAGCAATGGGCAGGCTCTAGCATAACAATTGTGAGGATGGTGCCTGACTCAGCAATGCTTTGTCCTTTTGTACATAGGTTCACAACTTATACATTTGAACCTTAACCTTTTAATTGTTGCATAGTACAATATATAATGATAGGTTGTGTTAGTCCGGTTGACTAGGGAAACAAATCCAGAGACACTCATATATGTATAAGAAAGAGTTTTACATCGATGAAACACACAACATTCCTCTGGTTCCTTGAGGCTTCCTCACCCCTCACTGTCTTGGCCCCAGTGCTTCTTCTCAATTCAGACTAGACTGAAGCATGTACACAGGTATAGATAAGAGATGGGGGCTCACGGCACACGTAATACAGGAACAGGAGTGGGAATCGCGATACCAGAAGGGTAGGGGGAAGCAGGGGAGAGGTAGGGAGAAAGGGGGAACCAATCTCACAGTGATCTACACATAACCATTCACCCCTCTCCAGGGGGAAGAACAACAGAAACCTTGGGGGAAGGGCGACAGCAGTGGGTGTAAATTAGGTGACCAGATTTTAACATTGTTAAAGCGGGACACCATTGATAAAACTCATATCCTGGCGAAATAGCCACATGGCAGCCGAAAACCGTATACCTTAGCTTGTCGTGCATTCTTTCCAAAAATTGGAACTTTTTAAAATGCCGCGGGACGTGGAAAAATTGTTAAAAATCGGGACTGTCATGCCAAAAGCGGGACGTCTGATCACCTTATGATATGAAAATAATAATTTATAATCTATCAAGGGAGTTTGGGGGAGGGGGGAAAGCTGATACCAAGGGGCTCCAAAGAAAGTAAATGTCTAGAAAAGAAATGAAGGCAACATAAGTACCAATATGCCTGATGCAATCGATGAATGGATTATAACAAGAGTTGTAAGAGCCCCCTATAAAATGATCTTTCAATTAAAAAAGAAAAAAGAAAACTCTATATCCAAGAGCAATATATTAAGAAAATGTCCAGTCCAGTCCAGATCAAGTCTATAAGCCAGCTATTAGCCCATGAGTCCGATACTAGCCCATAAACTACGCTTCAGACGCAGACAGCACACGCATGATACAAAATGCAGGAAGATCACAGGCTAGTGGGTGCCAAGTCTTGTGGATCCAGTGGTGGTGGAAACATCTCCAAGGTTTTCGTAGGTCTCAGTGTGCCTCTTGTAGCTCTCTTGAGTGACTTAACAGCAGGAAGGTGAAATAGAGGCTCTCCCAAGGCTCAACTAGTCTCCACTTGGCTTGTCAACAGGAAGAGGAAGGCAGAGAGAGAGAGGAAGTTCCCAGAATCCTCAGGAGAAGGCCACGTCCACAAGGAGGCGCCATCAGGGTGTGACCTGATTGACAGGCTAGACTTAACCCCCCTACACTTATTTATCAAGTTGCTAAGTACGTTTTCAATTTCATTGGTATTAGGAAGGTTTAGGTTAGCTGACTTGCCTTTAAACTTTATATGTGTGCCTTGCAAGCATACATTTTACTTTGGGATGTGTGTTATATTTAGGCTGTCCAGTGAACATTGGACTGCTCACTTCCAGACTGGTGGTTTAACCCTACCAGATGCTCTTTGGGAGAATGATGAACCTGTCTGGTTCCGTAAAAATGTGGGGGGGTTGCTGTGAGTTGGAATCTACTCTGTGGCAGTGGGTTCAGTGTTGTTGGAGGGGAGTAGCCCCCAAGCCTGCTACCTGTGATCTGTTTCAGCTTTGGGAAATCTTTCAGAGATAGTTTTATTATGGAAAAGAAAATGTGAAAACAAATGTATGTACTTTTAACATACTTCAGAATTTTGTCTTTCTGTTTCTATAGAATCCTAAAATATAATGTTGAAAGGATTGCAGTACTACTGCTCATACCCTTTTTATTGCATTTCTTTTGAAGGCATCTAGTAACTAGGTATATCACAAACAATTCCTACTATCAGTAGGTCCTAAATATCACTTGGGAAATATTTATAGTTGTTATTCATTGTCTATCTGAAATTTAAATTTAATTGTATGCCCTGTATTTTTATTTGCTATGTCTGGCTATCCTAGTTTATTAGGGAGCTAGGTAAACCAAAAATCAAACTCTCTGCTATCGAGTTGAATCGACTGATGGTGACCCTACTGGACATGGTACAACTGCCCCGTGAGTTTCTAAGGCTGTAACATTTTGCAGGAGTAGAAAGCCCCATCTTTCTCCCATAGAGTGGCTTGTGGTTGCAAACTGCTGACCTGCTGGATCACAACCCAGTGCAGAGCCACTACGCTGCTAGGGCTGCTCAGGGGCCTGGGTAGGTAGGGCCAACTAAGACCCACTGAATCTGGAGTTCACGTCTTTGACTATTGCATATTTTAGTGACTTCAGCATGATGATCATGATCCTAAGTAAAATAACCTCGTGGATGTGTTCTTTTTTCAGTATAATAAAGTGAAAGATATTAATATTTTCCTCTTTTTATCTCAGTAAGAATAGTTAACTCCTTTTTACAATACAAAGAAAGCACTCTGCTACTGACCTGGCATGTGTTTTCTATCATTTGGCAGAGAAAAAGTTCAGAAAGTTGCTTGCTAACATAAATTAGCAAATGTTGAGTCTGTGTTGTTAGCTGCTGTGGATTCTGACTTGGGTGACCCTTTGTGTTCAGAGTAAAACTGCCTCCTAGAGTTTCCAGGGTTGTGACCTTTTGGAAGCAGATCGCCACCCTTGTTTCCTGAGATACCTTTTGGTGGGCTCAAACTGCCAAACTTTAAAAAATAATCTAGTGCTTAATATGTATGCTACCCAGGAATTCTGAGGTACATCAACAAATACCCATTAATCTTAAAAATTTGCTGAGTTTTATCTTACTTTAGACCAAATTATAATTATTTAAGTGGTACTTTACATGAAGTTGAAAAGAACATAAAACTATTGGATTCTTATTCTCAAACATGTTACTATCAAGATGAGGAGTTGGATAAATAAACAGATAATTATAATACAGGACAATTAAAGTATAATATTAGGCAAACAACTTGTGGAAGTACTTGGAAAGGAAAAATTGATTCCATTGGGAGACGAGTGAACCTCTATAGATCCTTCAGTGGATGAGAATGTGTTGGGCAGATGTGGAAGGCCATAAACTAACAGTGAATGTCCTGGAAGTGTGCCTGTCTGGAAACTGGGGGCAAAGCAAGTAGTTAAGCTGCTTATTATGTTAAGTAATAAAAGGAAATAGGACTACAAAAGTTGGTCAGGTGTTGGTTATATTTACAAGAGCAGGCTTGTCCTAGACTTGTCTCAGCATAACCACAATACTGTTTTAGTAGTCAACATGCATGGAGGAAGTAACATTGTCTGAACTTATGACAGAACCCCAGTGTGCTGTTTTGGTTTCTGAGGGCATGGAAACACAACTCACTAAGAACCCTCTTGAACCCCATGCATCTCTTGGGTTGTAGCCTTTCTAGTTGCGGTAGACCAGCAACTGGAAGTATAGATTCCTGTGCTGTGAACTCTGTGATACCTTCCAGGGAATCATGGAACCCCCAGTGGCACTGAGTGTCGGCAGGGGCACTTAATCTGCGTATTTGGCTGTCTGCGGGGCTGTGTCCTTTTAACTTGTGTGTTCTGACCGGGCGCCAGGTGGCTGGGTGGAAGAATATCGCCTGGAATTGCTGGCTATGAGGATGGAGAATGGGAAAGCGAGAACTTGATAATTTTCTAGTTGAATTGAATTTAAGCTGATCCTTATCTCACTTTTAACAATGAAGGTAAGATTTACCCACAGTGCCCCTTGCTTATCACAGTTTTTATATTTTGTTGTTATTTGTTTCTGAGATCCTCGTAGTCTTCCTCCAACTTGTAGGGTTAAGTCAAAGTCAAAGTGTCTGACAAGCAAAATGAATATTCATCAGGGCACAGAAGACTCAGTAGAACATTCAGGGAAGCCAAATATAGATACAGATTTGCACCAGGCTTACCTGGGTATTCTGTCCTTAGGAACAGTGCCAGTGGTTGTCTTGGGGATGGCAGCTCATCATGTTTCATCGGAGTCACGTTGCTACAGTCTGGACTGGCTGCCCTTTAAATCTGCCGTAAGGCATTCTGAAACCTCCTTTCATGTGCTGGATCTCCTATCTCTGGTATTCAAAATCTTCCTCTTTTAACACTTTACTCTTACTGTTTCGCTGGAATACTTGCTGCTGCTTTAAATTTTTTTTCCAATTGATTTTTTGTTGAATATGCACATCTAAACAGGCACCAGTGTCCACATGCACCATCAAGTGACATTGATTCCTTTCTTTACGTTGTGCAACCTTTTCTACATCATTTCCCAGTACCGTAAACTCACTGCCGGCCCTGCTTCCGTCGAATATCTTAAGTTGCTGTTGTCAGTTTGATCTCATGTAGATAGTTCTTAAAAGAACGTAGTGTCCAAGACAGCCCGTTTTGATTTTCTTTTTACCAGTTAAGCAGCAAACTAAAACAATCATTTTGCTTTAAGATGACTTCAGGGGATAGTTTTGGTTTAAGATTTAAAATTTTTCTCAGGGAAGTAATTCCAGAGGCTCATTCACCTTACAGAGCGAATGTCTAGAATCCACGAGGAATGGGAAGTCTCTTTTGCATTTTTTCTCTTCTCATTACGATTCCTCTCTGGAATCGTTGAGCAGAATGCTTAGTAATGGTAGCCAGGCACCATTCAATTTTGGTCTCATGACAAAAGAGGCAGTTATTCATGGAGCCAGTTAACCACACATCATCCTCCAATTCATAGCTCCCCTTCCTCTGCTGTGCCAGGTGAACAGGTGAATTGTACCTCGGATGGAAAGCTTTTAGGAACCCAAGAACTACAGAGTAAAGTAGAAAGAAGACCTACACCAAACTCCCTTCCATCCAGTCTCTTCAGACTCACAGCAACTGTATGGAACTGCCTCTGGGGGTTTCTGAGACTCTACCTTTTTAAAAAATTTTTGAGATTGTAACTCTTTTTGTGAGTAGAAAGTATAATGTTTCTCCAGTGGAGTGGCTGGTAGTTTCAAACTCCTGACCTTGCTGCTAGCAGACCAACTCGTAACCCACTATGACACCAGGGCTCCTAGCAGGTAGAACAGAAACACTAAATAAACATATTATTAGAGCCATTTAATTGGGATGTCCCACGAAACCCTGACTTAACCTCCAAACCAAGGAGCCAAGTCCCTTGAGGTTCTTTATCATTTTGCTTAAGCAGCCGCTAAAGCTATTCTCTTATTTACCTCTTTTGGGCATTGGCATTACTATATTAGATCGCTTTTATATATTAGATTATCGCTTTTTATATTAGATGACTATATTAGATAAACTTTTTACAAGTGTATACTTATTGACAACAATTACACTGATTGGCTGTGCAACTCTACTCTTAATGTGACTTTTCCATCACCAGTAACCCCACTTCTACCACTCACCCTCCAGTAGTTCGAAACCATCCGTTGCTCAGTGGGAGAAAGACAAGGCTTTCTACTCTTGTCAAGAGTTACAGTCTCAGAAACCCACTGGAACAGTCCCACCTTGTTCTACAGGCTGCTCTGAGTAGAACCAATTCAATGGCAGTTAAGTTTTTTTGGGGGTTGTTGTTTATTAATTACCACCCCACCCCTCCCCCAACCACTAATAAGTTCTTGTCTATATATTTGCCTTTTCTTATGCTTTTACATGTGAGATTGTACATTATTTGCCCCTTTGTGAATGGATTATTTTGCTCAGCATCATGTCGTTTTCTCCCCATCCTGTATCAAGATTTCATTTCTGCTGGCTGAGTAGATTCCATTCCCACATTGTGTTTGTCGATTCATCTGCAGATGGACATTGAGGCTGTGGCTCCCACTGCAGTGAATATTGGCGTGTGATTCTCTTTCTGAGCCTCTGCTGTCAAGTCTTTTGGGTGCACGTCTTGGCATGAACTGACTGGATCATATTGTGGTCCTAATGTTACTTCTGGAGAAGCTGCAACTTGCTTTCTGTGATGGCTATTCAATTTTACACTCCCACTGGCAGTGGATAACCAGCAGCGGATAAAGACTCTAATTTACCTAGCTCCTTGCTCACATTTGTTTCTTTATTTTAAAACTCTGAGCCATGTTAGTTTGAGTAAAAGGGTGGTCAGTGTGGGTTTGGTTTGTATCTCTCTAAAGGCTAATGATGCTAAGCATCCTTCCATGGGTTTGAATGCCCTCTTTGGTAAGATGTCTGCTCAAGTCCTTTGCCTATTTCATCGTGGGATCATTCACTGCTTTAAAAAAAATAATTTTATTGGTGGCTCATATAACTCTTTTAAAAAAATTATAAATTCCATTTATTTGTTGGGTAAATATTTATTCAAAGATTCTAGTTTTTAAATAATTATATCTTTTTGAAATTGGTCCATTTTCATCTGAGTTTTCTTATTTGATGATGTTCAGTTATACTTGGTATTCAGCTTTAATCATTCTGGTTACTGTAGACAAATAAGCATGTCTCATTGTTAACTACTGATTTTGTTTGTTTGTTTTTTTTGTTTTAAACATTTTATTAGGGGCTCATACAACTCTTATCACAGTCCATACATATACATACATCAATTGTATAAAGCACATCTGTACTCATATAACTCTTATCACAATCCATACATACATCAATTGCATGAAGCACATTTGTACATTGATTACTCTCATCATCCTCAAAACATTTGCTCTCCATGTAAGCCCCTGGCATCAGCTCCTCATTTTTGCTCTCCCCCTCACCGCTTCCCCCTCCCTTGATAATGTATAAATTATTATTTTGTCATATCTTACAGTGTCCGACGTCTCCTTTCACCCGCTTTTCTGTTGTTTGTCCCCCAGGGAGGGGGTTATATGTAGAAACTTTAATCGGTTCCCCATCTCTACCCTACCCTCCCTTTACCCTCCAGGCATCGCCACTCTCACCACTGCTTCTGGAGGAGTCATCTGTCCTAGATTCCCTGTGTTTCCAGTTCCTATCTGTACCAGTGTACATCTCTGGTCTAGCCAGATTTGTAAGGTAGAATTGGGATCATGATAGTGGGAGGTAGGGGGAAGGGAAGAAGCATTTAGGAACTAGAGGAAAAGTTATGTTTCATATAACTGCACTCTGACTGTCTCGTCTCCTCCCTGAGACCCTTCCATAAGGGAATGTCCAGTTGCCTACAGCTGAGCTTTGTTTGGGTCTCCACTCCACACTCCTCCTTATCCACAATGACACGATGTTAGTCCCTCTTTAGAATGTGGCTCTTCAGTCTTCTGTTGAGGTAGGTGGTGGGCAGCTGTTGGCCTAGCATCATGGAGGAAGAAGGTGGCTACATGATAAAATGCTTTTCAAGCAGTTTTCATTTAATCATTTTTGGTTAACCTCTTCTTTCCCCGGCTTCTGCTGTTCCTTCAGTTCCAGAAGTAATTGGTGTTGCTTTCTGTGGATTCTCCAAAGTAAAGTCTGTTGTTTCTTAACATTTTCTGTTGTCAGGCAATGACTTGGTTTTCTTGGGTTGACTAACTCACATAATACCAATCTATTCAGTTGCACACTTCCAAGATTTTGTTACTCTGTGTCTTCTCCTGTACTTTTGTCCTTTTGGGTTTATGTGTAAAAAAGAGTCACTGTCATTTTCATTGACTTTCATGAAATAGTGAGATTATATCCATGTTTTAATTGGCCCTCTTACTCCTCAAGCCTTGATTGCTTAAAAATTTAAATCTATGTCTCATCTTGAAATTTGAAAAGATTTTTAAAGTTTGACTTTCCCACATCTTGTTTTGGTTTTCCCATTCACATTTGTAATGCATGAAACTGTTTGTGTGGACTGATGAAGACGGTATGAGCTCAAGGGTTTGTAATTGAATTGAGAATGTTTGAATAAAAAGGTTGATTGTTTCTTAAATTTGCTCTTGTAGGAAAGTGAAAAGGTTTCTGAATATCCAGCAGTGATTGTGGAGCCAGTTCCAAGTGCCAGATTAGAGCAGGGCTATGCAGCCCAGGTTCTGGTGTATGATGATGAAACTTATATGATGCAAGATGTGGCAGAAGAACAAGAAGTTGAGACCGAGAATGTGGAAACAGGTAGATATCTTATAAAATGTTCATTATTTGTACCTACGTCATCTTGTAAGTTTCTACATTCCCTATTGCCAAATGAATAATACACTGAAGAACTTCTTTGAATACTATTCAGTACAGCTTGGAAACCAGTGAAATGTCTCTTGTTTGAGGTAACTTATGTAGATAAAAGAGGTCGTACAGTTAGCTTCTTTGCTCTGTGGGAGACTTATATCATGGGCCTTAAGGACAAAATTACAACCCATATTAATAAAATTGTTTTAGTACTCTGGGCTTGCAAATACTCGATTATTATTTCCTTATAGAGGTCAACAGGGCAATATATGAGGGTAACTTTTTAAAATTAAAAAATTGATAAGGTGCTTTCACATCATAGCACATTAAAGGTTTCTTTGAAATGGTGTTGCTAGTCCAGGGTGCGTCCTTCTTGCTTAGGTGAGAGAAGCATCTTTGTCGGAATCTGTTAGATTCTTCTTCCCCTTTTGTTTTCTTCTAAATCTCGGTATTTCAGTCTGTCTCTGGTGAGATAGTTATGGGGGCTTGGGGATTGGTGTCTATAATTCTTAGAGAAATCTTCTCATTTTTGCCAGTGCTCATAAAGAAAACAACATTGTATTAGAGGGCTGTAGCCAGTGTTTTATAATCATAAACATTAAAACACTTTTAGAAAAAGGATCCATGACTTTCAAAAAGGACACTGGTTTTCAACCCTAGTACCATTTTTAAAACATGGAGATATTTGTCTATCAATGTAACAAGCCCTTTTGATTAAAAGTCTTGAGAAGGTGGTGTGTTTCTGCTCACTGAGGTCTGCTAGTTAGCCTTACGTGGAACTACTTACTGCTTCCAGTTTAAAGCTATTCTTCACCTAATTTTATTTTTTGTTGACCTGAAGAGAAAGGCCAACAAAAGGTACCTCACTCTTCAGAGCAGTTATGACAACTCTGCCAGTAAACCTAGGTGAATTTGCAAAATAAATAAATAAATTGTTTAATCGTTTTATTGGGAGCTCTTACAGATATCATACCATTCCATAGTTCAGTCACATCAAGCAATTTTGTACAATTGCTGCCATGATCAATCTCAAAACATATTCTTTTTTTCTTAAACTCCTTGATATCAGTGTCTCTTTGTCCCCACCCTACCCCCAAGGAACCCTTATTCCCCCCCCCATATCTTGCACAACCCAATATATCCATTCACATATAAGTCTGTTATTCAATCCAATCAAGTGGAATTTTATAATCATCAGTGCTATCAACTTCCCTCCCCACCCTCTCCTCCTGAACCATTATTCTTGTTACTTTTCTGAAGGGTTATCTCTCTTGATTTTCACATACACAAATCTAACATGAGTAATGATGTAAAACAAAAACCATCACAGTAAGGGGAAGAAATATTAAAGAACTAGAGGATAGTTATGTGGTTCATCAGTGCCATACTGTACCTTGGCTTTATCATCCTTTCCATGTGGCCCTTCTGAGAGGGACTATTCAGTTATCTTACAGGTGGGCTTTGGGTCTCCACTACATCCACACCTCTTCACATCAATTTGGTTGCTTGCTTTTGAACTTCTGATACCTCTTCCAATAGATACCTCATGATCACACAGGTTGGTGAGCTTCTTCCATGTGGGCTTTGTTGCTTCCCTGCTAGATGGCCACTTGTTTAACTCCAAGCCTTTAAGACCCCAGACATTATATCTTTTAATAGATAGGCATCATCAGCTTTCTTCACCACATTTGCTTATGCACCTGCTTTGTCTTCAGTGATCGTGTCGGGAATGTGAGTATCATACAATGCCATATTGTTAGAACAAACTGTTCTTATAGTGAAGTAAGATTTAAGTAGAGGCCGAAAGTCCATCTGTTTCCTTGTTGCATCTGCATATATATATATATATATACACACACACACAAATACCCATATGTGTAAACAATTTACTTTATCAAAATAGGGAGCCAAACATTAATAAAAGCTTCATGACAGTGGTCTGAAGTGTTATCTGATTTATAGTAGATGATGTAGGTGACCAGAAGATAAATGCTTTTCAGAATTTGCTGAAAATTTCAGAGATGAATTTTCATCTTGTGTAAAAGGGTGGAACAGTTAAATGTAATATGTATGGTAATATTTTGTGCTAGACATTGTAACTGATTTTATTAAAGGATGTAAATAAACAGAATGCTAGTAATACACACAGAATTCTGTTAGCTTAAATTAAAAGCAAAGACCCTTGCCGTTGAGTGGACTCTTAATTCATAGTGGCCCCATAGGATAGAGTAGAACTATCCCACAGGGTTTAAAAGGCTGTAGATCTTCATGGAAGCAGTCTGTCACCTCTTCCTCCCACAGAGGGGCTAGTGCATTTGAACCTGTAACTTTTCATTTAGGAGTCAGATGCTTAACTATTCTTGTGCTAGCTTAAATTGAAAAAACAAAACACATTTGAAATTTTTGGAAGAGGTTTTGATTTAAGAAAAAAAAAATCTTTTTAAAGTCATTCCACCCAATACCAGCACGGGGTGCATTCTTTCCCAGTCCATAAGGAGCATTCTCTAGAAGAGATCATATGTGCAAATACACAGTAAGCCCTTTGCGTTAGGACACAGATCAGCTTTAAAATACTGATATTTCCCCATCTGTCTTCTCAGACCACAGTGCTATAAAATAAGAAAACAACGATAGAAGAGCAAGGGCCAAAACGTAAATACATGGAAAGTTATCAGCACCCTGTTGTAGTCACTAAACTATAGTTAACTGATGAAATGAATGAAATTTTAGAATTCCTTAAAACAAGTGAGAGTGAAAGCACAACATTCCAAAACCTTTGGGACACAGGAAAAACAGGTACCCGAGGGCAATCTCTAGCAATTAGTGTACACACGAGAAAAGAGGAGGAAACTAAAATTAATACCTTAATCAGCATCGTCATCAACTAGAATAAGCAACAAAACATTGAGCCATCAAGAGAAAAGAAATAAAGATAAGAGTAGAAGTAAATGAACTGGAAAACAGAAAAAAAAAACAATGGAAGAAATTAGAGAAGAAATCCATCCATTGGAAGGATTAACAAAATTGTACATTTGTGAGCTTAAGGAAGGAAAAGGGAAGCTGCATATATTAAGAATTATAAATGGAAAGGGTGGCATCACAATAGATTCAAATGAAATAAAAAGAATAATAACATTACTGTGAAAGCCTGTACCCCCAAGAAATTTGAAAACCTACATGAAGTGGACAGGTTATTAGAAACACATCACCTACCCAAATGAACACAGATTGATATAGAAAACCTTACCACACCCATAACCTTCACAGAAAGGAGAGAAACCCTGATACCAAAACAGATGGGCACGGCAAAAATAAATACATGAGTAAGTAGGGGTTCCTGGGGGATGTGGTGTGGGAGAGGGGCTAAGGGGGATCTGATATCAAGGAGTTCAAGAAGAAAAAAGATGTTTTGAATCTGATTGTGGTAGCGATTATACAGTACTGCTCCATGTGATTGAACGATGGAATGTTATGATATCTGTAAGAGCTACCAATAAAATGATTAAATTAAAAAAAAAGAAAACTAGAAAACATAGGAACAAAACAAAACTCACTACCATTACAAACTCACTACTCATTACAAACAAACTCACTACCATAGAGTTCATTCTGACTCACAGCCACCCTCTCTGGTAAGGTAAAACTGCCGTGTGGGGTTCCCAGACTGTAACTCTTTACAGGAGTAGAAAGCCTTGTCTTTCTTGGAGCAAGGGGCTTATGGTTTTGAACTGCTGACCTGGGAGTTAGCAAACCAACAGGTAACCACTACCAGTTGCCAACACAATCTTGGCCAGTAGATTGGGACAATAGAGCTTCATAAGAGGGAAAGGAAAAACTAACGGAGAGAAGGTGGGATAGAATATGGATCAGGCAGAGGTTGGTTTGAGCTGTTGAATGCAGAGTTAATGGTCTGATAAATCATCCTACCTATTTCACAATTTAAAAGATCATAAAAACAGAGGGATCTTGGCTTTGATAACAAATTGGGACCTTTGAAATATTGAAAACTTTTCTCAAATTTCCAGAGTCAAATTAGGATTATTTTACATTAAAATGAGTTCCTCAGTCAAATCTTACTGCATACCCAACTGACTATAAACATTTTTATTTAAAGTAGCTCAGATAGAAACATAATTCTAAATAGGCAGCAAATGTACCACTTTAGGGATTTATTTTAGTCTTCCTGTATTCAAAGGGTGTGACTGTCATATGCAGGGCAGGGACATAAGCATAAATGAATAATGATGACCTTGAACAGATGATATGCATAGTCTAGGTGAAAAAAAGTTACATGATGCTTACAAAGAAGTTTTTGTATTAAAATTTTTTGTAGTATTTTTAAAATGTATACTTTGTTAACACTAAAAAGAAATACTGCTAGTAAATAACTTATTTTATTTTAAAGCACTATAAAAATTCCTTGGAAGTTCTTCTATGCCTCATTCCATGTTCACATGTAGATTCTAAATGGTAACTTTAAGGATTATTAGTTCTTATAGGTTAGTATTAAAATCCATTCATATCCATTAAAATGTATTTCTTTTCATAGAATTAATTTATACTTAAATGACTTAAGATCTGAAACAATTACTTTCATTCGCCTGACATCTTAAACATACACAAAGATTATTATGATTCATCCTACTACATGTAGGCAGCCTTTATGTGGGTATAGCATATAATACGTACAATGTGTGTTAATTGTTTGCTATTGGTATGGCTTGTAGTCAACAGTAGGCTGTTAGTAGTGAACAGTTTGGGTAGTCATAAATTATATGTGAACTATAGACTGTGTGTGTGTGGAGGGCTAGGGGAAGAGCTGGTACCCTTAACCCTACCATGTGGTTCAAGAGTCAGCTGTAGTAATGAAGTGCAGTGGTGACTCCAGCAAGGGCCTTCTGGATAGTCACTGGTGATTTGAAGGAGGAGGAGAGTCTCTTGTATTTCCTACCAAGAAAGAAACTGAAACTTCGAAAATGAAGTTTTTATGTTCACTTTAAAAAATATCTATAAATATGAAAAAGTTGTTATTTAAAATTAAGATTGTATCAGTGAGTCAATAATACAGTCTTATAGAAATCTTTGAGATTAAGCTGTCTAGAATGTGCTTCATCTTTAATCTTAATAGATATTTTTACTGTATCCTCTTAATCCTCTAGTTTACAAGAATATATCAGTAAATACTTAGCAAGGTGCTATTTTTTACACTTGATCTTAGCCAAAAGGCCGAGAGCGATTCGCAAGGTGGTATTTTTTAAACATATTTCTTTTCCTCAAGGAGTTAACAATTTAATTATAGAGACAAAACTTACCAAATATATTCAGGATGTGAAACAGTAAGAAGTGAAAAAAAAAAATAAACAGTAGAGTCTTATGAGTGTTATTTACAAGTTCAAAAACCTTTTCAAGAGAGTGAAGTTTAATTTATAGGATGAGAGACTCTTTAGAGAAAGAATTCACAATGAAGATAGACTTTGTTGGGCAGATAGAAGGTACTATTTAAAATGAGCTTCCAACTGAGGGAAATGCAAGTATAATTAATAAGTGAATAAAATAGTAAAGCTGAAAGTTTTTGTAGAAGGTGTTGAGTAAATAAGGTATTAGTAGAAGTTTCCATTAAAACTGTGACTAAGCAAGGATCTTGGGGGCCCACGACTTTATTTTGGGGGGATACTAAGGTTAACTGGAATAACACAGTCAACAAAGGCATTTTACATATTAATTTGGTAAGAACTGAATCAGTGGCACCAAACAACAACAATTTGGTGAGTAGTGTCTAGTGTCCTAAAAGCTTGTGACAAGCCATCTAAGATACAACTATTGGCCTCTCTGGGTATGGAGGGAAGAAGAGTGATGAAAATCAAAGACACAAGAGAAGAGACTAGTGAAGAGCAACTTCTAGGACCGAGACCAGACAAACTAGAACATTGGTTCCCAAGCTTACTTGGCTTACTGCCTCCTTTTCTTGGGAGGCGGGGAAAGCACCCCTTGGCAATGAAAACTCGTGTCCTGTAGATCACAATCCAGGATAAAGTGTAGGAATCTATTTTTGCAGACCCCCTGGAATGTTCCCATGCTCCCCTGGAGCAGTTTTGTCCATGTGGTAAACACTGAGCTAGACAGTGTCTGACTGGCTGCCAATGCCAACTGCTTTGCAAGGGATTACACTTGAAGAATAATCATTGAGATCAAAAGGGCAGCATTTAACCAAGGATAGAATTCAGAGGTTTAAGAAAGAAGGAAAAATGGAATCAGGAAGCACAAGGAAGAAGTTGAATAAGTGAGTAAATAAGTGGAATACATTGTAGGGATTACAATCAATGACATGAAACAAAATGCGTATGTGTCATTGATGGAAAATGGGTCATCTCTAAACCTCAACCAATTCACATTAAAAAACAAAAAACAGTTGTGACTAGATTGTGAATGAACTCCAGATTTAGTAATTAGGCATCTAGGAACTAGGAAGACCTGGAAGGTTTGAATTTAGTATTTCAATGTATGTAGGATGAATTGAAGGGGATAAGAAGAGGCAGGAAGACTGACTACCTCTTGTATGATGAGTGGAGGCATGATTTGAGAAATATTAAAACAGGTAATAGAAGTAGGAATAAAAGGACTTATATAAATAAGCAGTATTACTATGTAACATCTAACAGGACTTAAAACTTTTTTTAACTAGACCCCATTGCCTTGTCACTTGACAATTATAATTCATAGTGACTCCATCCCCTCCTTATTGGACAGAATAGAACTTCTAAGTATAGATACTTAGGTGAACTGTCACTCAGTTTTGTCCTTAGGTAGTGCCAATAGTTAAGTGTTTGACTCTTAGCTAAAAGAAAGCTAGGTTGGTGGTTCAGACCCATTTAGCGTTGTGGAAGACAGGCCTTCAAAAGGTCACAAAACTTTATGAAGCAGTTCTACGTTGCACATACATGAATTGGAATTGACGAGATGGCAACTAACAACATGTAAAGAAGATAGCAATTTGAGGGAGGCAAGACTGTTTGGAAAGTGGAAATGTTCATAAGACCCCCAAATCAAGCCCACTATTCTTAGCAACCCTATATTGGGTTCCTGAGACTGTAAATCTTTATGGGAGCAGACAGCCTCAACAATCTCCCACTGAGAAACTGGAGAGTTTGAACTACTGACCTTGTGGTTAGCAGCCCATCATTTAACTCACAGCACCAGGAATAGACAAGTTGACTTTTAGTTAAAACAGAGTACCTAAGGAGGAATGTTTAGGTTTACTACATGATGTATAAATGTATAGTCATTGTGTCACCACAGAAGAAATCACATAATTTTTTAAAAGTTTTAATAAAGTTACAAACATGCAAACAGGGTGTAGCAACAGCAAAGCTGTTTCTGGCATAGGTGAGTGTCACCTTGGGAGAATCTGAGACCTTGGGTCAAAGGATGCAGCTAGCTGGAGGACATTGCCACTAGGAGGCAGTAATTGCTCCCATCTCATTCTCCTCCAACCCTTTAATCTCCTGTAGAGTGCTCCCTTGGCCAAACCCAGTCTGAAACCAGGATGGCCCAGTTAACAAAGCCAGCCAGCCTCTTGGTACAGAGAACTGGATGAAGAGTAGAGAACAGACTGGGCGGGGGTCAGGGGGTGAGGATGGCAAATGGAAAGTATCTACCACACTGGAAGCTTGGTTTTAAAAAAAAGAGGAAAGACTGATTGGGGATTCATCCTTACTTGACTACAAAATTGTAATAAATGACATTTCATTGGGGAAGTATTTATATTTTGTATTTATCTCTCTAGGATACAGAACAAAGGGCACTGAAATTAATCTTAGGGTGTGCTTACATTTAGAGGAAAAGGAAGTAGAACACAGTGTGGCCAAATAGAATAGAATATTCTGTGTTGCCTACTCGGTGAGTTTAATATATATGCATTTTATATCTTTTAAGCGGCTGTCGGCAGTAGGTAAGGGAGAAAGTTGACTTGGGTTAGTTGGTCTTGGTAGTGTCTAACCTTTCTGAGTCTCACTTTCACTGGCCTAACTTAGGAATTCAGACTTGTCCTCACATAAATCACTATATAAAACCTTAGCACAGTGCTCAGGACACAATAGGTGTTTCATAACTCTTTCCTTTAACTTGAATAGCCCATTTCCTTGTGCCTTCAAATTTGGACAAGCATTGTATGTATCAAAAGAGAAAATAGAAGTTTAGTTCTCTCGTACTTTTTTCTTTCTTTTCAAATTTACACGAAGAAGAAAACCCGTGCCTTTGTGTCAATCTCAATTTATTAGGCTGTAAATCGTCATGAGAACCGATAGCCTCATCTTCCTCCCTCTGAGCAGTTGTGGTTAGTGTCCCAGTACCTAACCAACAGGGCCACCAGCCTCCTTTATACCTTTAGTCTATACTTTTTCTTTATTAATTCTTCCCTTGTTGCGTGCTCTGGCACCTCACTTACTCTTTTAAAGCGGTTTTTCAGGTTTCAAAAGCTACTAGTGACCTGTAGACTGATCCACAAGTAGATATGCCATAATCTGGATTTATCACCTGCTGAAATGCTATATTCCCTTATCTGTTTCTTTCTGCCTCCTGTGTGGACTGTGCTATGAATGTTTCTGAGCTTTTACTCAAGTACAGTTCCTTTTGTCTGGAATACGTATGGTTATCATTCATTCTCTAAGGTCCATCTCCAGGAAACTTTATGCAGAGGTTGAGCCTGCAGTTAATACTGTCTCCTTTGAGTTTCTGTTATGTCAGGGACCTGTTCATTCAATCCCCTGTACTGTTCTCTTGAGTATGTTACCTTTGATTTCCCCACGAGAGAACATAGTTTTTTCTTTTGCTCAGTGTTATGTTGAAACAACTGAAACAAATTGACACAGTGTTACACTGTAATCCAGAATTATTTATATGTAGATCTTCAACAAAAAAATTTTTAAAAAGGATTATAGAAAAGAAACACTTACATAAGATCATAAGACACACACAGCTCTACTTATTAGACGCTGTCTATATAGTGAACATCCACTGTGGGTGACTCGATTCTGACTCATCATAACCCTCTGTGACAAAGTAGAGCTAACTGCTCCCCAGGGATTCAGGAGGCTGTTGACCTGTATGCAAGTGGAGTGCCTCATCTTTCTCTCCTGCCCAGTGGCTGGATTCAAACCTCTGACTTTACAGTCACCAGCCCAGTATTTAACCTATTGATTATGTTTAAGTTATTGGAAATATGTTAGTCATCTAAAAACAAACATATTAAAACCAAAGTGATGTTATATTAAGATTAGATTCTAGATTTTTCTCTTAAAATCACAGTAAGCTTAAATAATGTTTGCTTATACTGAAATTTAATTTTTTTCTTATAATAAAAAGATTGTGATGTATTCATTGAAAAATTGGGAAGCATTATAAAAAATAAACAGTAAAAATGACTAGAACTGCCCCTGTTGGTTTCAGAGGCTGTGAATCTCTATGGGAGCAAAAAAGCCTCAACTTCTCCCGAGGAGCCGGTGATAGATCCTAACTGTCGCCTTTGCGGTTAGCAGCCCCACGGGTAACCTACCAGCGCTCCTAGTTCGAACACAAGTTGGTCATAATTGCTGCCTTTAAAAGTTATGACTGCTTTTTAAAACAATGTACCTGTAAGCATATTAATATGATCTGTAATATGGGCACATTGAGCTTTTTATTACTAACCATTGACTGCAAAATGCTCAGTAGTTTCCGGACTTTTTTCTTATGATCTTTGGGGGATAGACTTTGCTTCTTAACCAGGTCTGCACATAAAAAAAGTTGGTCCTGTTAATTATCTTAAAACAAAATAAAAACAAAAAAACCCTGGAAAACTTTTTTCTGGTGACCAGAACATTTTTAGTTTAAAAATTAGTTAAAAGGACAGGTGAATGATAAGGATTTTTACATAATTCAACAAGAATGCAGTGCTTTTTGTTTTTTTAAACCTAGTGAAGGTATAGGATTTAAAAAATGCAGCTAATAAAAATTAAACCAGGAGTCTCAAAAAATAAGATAAGGAGCTAGATTTCTTTTTGGCAGAATCTCAGACTAATTTGACTTCATGAGATGTGATAAATTTTGTATTTGTTGTACCATCAGAAACCCTCCCTGTGGCATAAGAAGGCTCTTTTAATTAGAAAATATTATTGCCACAGGGAGGTAGAAGATCGACATGAAAAACGGGGGATCTGAAAAGGAGCCCCTACCCTAGGATTACCTGAAGGGGAAACTGATTGAGCCAGGAGGAAGACAATGCTGGTAGGTTGGTTTTTAATATATTAAGAATGTTTACATTTTTACATGTAATTAAAACTATCGCATCTAGCTTTACCTTATTTTTGTTTAAAAGGTGACATTGTTTCTTATTTTAAGAAGGAGAAATAAAAAGTATTTCTTCTTCAACAATTAACTGAGTTACCACCACCATGCTCCAAATGTTACTCCTTTAAAAAAATATTTTCAACAGTTTTCTTGACTTAGAACTCACGTACTATACAATTCAGTTGTTTCCTTATATTTAAAAGTGTGCAGTATTTATTTTTATAGATAAAACTTTAGGGCCTCTGCTCTCTTGGAACCTACTAATGACTGACCATGTTCAGATTTTTTTTTAGTAATTTCTATTATTTCTGCTTTTATCTAAGTCTTTTTTTTAATGTTTAAGAAGTGTTTTCATCCAATGTTCTTTTTTTTACTTCTCTCTTTTTTTTTAACTTAAAAAATTGTTTTGGACTCTTACAACTCTTGTCACAATCCACATATTGCTTGAATCAGGTGAATTTGTACATATGCTGCTTCATTCTTTTCTAGACATTTACTTTTTATTGAGTCCTTGGTATCAGCCCCCCCCCCAACCCTTGATAGATTGTACATTGTTATTATTTCATATCTCACACTGACCGCTGTCTCCCTTACCCCATGTTTTCTTCTGGAGAGGGGTATATGAGGTTATGTGTCGATCGCTGTGATCTGTTCCCCCTTTCTCCCAAACTTGCTAAAGAGAAAATGTTTCCTCAATTAGTTTACTTTGATTTTAGAATTTTTTATAATTATAAAATTATAATTATACTATGATTTTTTCCCTTAAATCACTGGAATGTGTTTTTAGGAAAAAGTTTGATATTTAATAACCATATTTAAATTAGACTGTGATGCCATCAATTATAAGAAATATTTTTTATTTGTACCACTGAAGTTTGAGAAAAAGTCTGCCAATTATAAATTTTAAGAGACAATTATAAGATGCATCCCTTAGTTGTCTAAATGTCCTCTATTTTACCTCTCTAGTTTCTAATCTCCATTGCAACGGTTACACAGAAATCACAGACAACATTCATGATAAAAGGTTTATTAAGGAAATTAACAAACTGGAAGGTCAGTGAGAAATGCTCAGGATAGTGTTGTTTATAAGGACATGTTACAAAATTCTTTCAGGTATGCTAATAAATGTCCAAAGGGGCATACCACTCTGTTGTAGCCTCAAAGGCCTAACTAATCCAGCTCCCTGAATTACCTACCCAGAGGCAACTCACTCCAGTAAGCTCCCGCCTCAGAGCACTCAGCTTTATTTGCTCCGTGGGTTGTCAAGTCCATTGCTCTGTTCTGTGCTCTGGCTCCTGGTTCTGCGGCTGCTCCTTTGATATTAGAGTTGTCTTCTGGATCCAGGAGGTTCACTGTACTGCGATCTTGGGTCTAGAGGACTCACTTTACTTGGGGCTCTTGGCTGGTAATGAGATACAAACCCGTTTCTCAGAGGGCTCATTTTATACACTGCAAGATGGCACTCCAGAGGGTCCTGTTTGAAATTATTCACAGGTTCATATGAACAGAAGTATCTTCCCCCACCTTGTTACCAGAACCATGTGAGAAAAGGTCATTTGGTTGTTCAATTGTGTGAAATGTGGCTTAAGTGCCAATAAGACTATTTAAAAAAAGGGGGGGGGGATGAAATAAAGGTCATTTGGTGAGAGAGACTTTGGCTGGAAGAGCCACATTCAAACAGGTCAAAATATGAGTAAATGAATATCTTTGTTGTTGGTTACCACTGAATCTATTCTAACTGATAGCAACTCTGTGTACAGCGAAACAAAACACTTCCTTGTTCTGTGTCACCCTCTCACTTCTTATGTTTGAGCCTCTTGTTGTCGTCTATCTTGTTGAGGGACTTCCTCTTTTGAGCTGCCGCTCTACTTTACCAAGCTTGATGTCCTTCTCCAGGGCCTGATGACATGTCCAAAGTAGATGAGATGAAATTTGGTCATCCTTGGCTCTAAGGAGCATTCCTTACAAGACAGATTTTTTTGGTGGGGGGTTTTGTGGGGGGTAGAGCATTCCATGGTACTTTAAATGTTTTTCACCAGAAACATAATTCAAATGCATCAAGTCGTCTTCAGTCTCCAAATTTCACATGCATATGAGGCAATCAAAAATACTGTGACTTCGTTCAGACATACCTTAGCACTCAAAGTAATCTTGCTTTTTAAAACTTTAAAAGAGGTTTTAAATAGCAGATTCACCCAATGCAGTGTGTCATTTGATTTCTTGACTGTTGCTTTCCTAACCATTGATTATGGATCCCAGCAAGACGACATCCTTGAGAATTTCAGCCTTTTCTCCATTGATCAGGCTGTTACCTATTGGTCTAGCTGTGAGGGTTTTGATCTTCTTTAAACTGAGCTGTCATCCATACTGAAGTCTGCAATCCTTGATCTTCATCAGCAAGTGCTTCAAGTCCTCTCAATTTCAGCAAGCAAGGTCATATCATCTACACATTGCAGGTTGTTAATAAGCCTTCCTCCATTTCTGATGCCACATCCTTCATATTATCCAGCTTTTCAGATTATTTGTTCTGCTTACAAATTTTATTAAGTTTAGTGAGAGGATACAACCCTGACACACCCTTTACTGACTTTAAACCATGCAGGATTCCCTTATTCTGTTCACACAACTGCCTCTTGATCCATGCACGAGTTCCACAGGAGCATAATGAAGCGTTCGGAATTCCCATTCTCCTTAAGGCTATCCAGAGTTTGTTTTGGTCCGTACAGTTAAATGTCTTGGTATAGTCAATAAAACACAAGTAAACATCTTTCTGATATTCTCTACTTTCAGCCAAGATCCTTCTGAGGTCAGCAATAATATTCCTTGTTCCACATCCTCTTCTGAATTCAGCCTTACCCTCTGGCAACTCGCTGTCAGTGTATTACTGCAACTGATGTTGGATGATCTTCAGCAAAATTTTTCTTGCATACGATATCAATGATATTGTTCTATAATTTGAGCATTCTGATGGTCACCTTTCTTTGGAATGGATATAGATCTGCATCTATCCAGTTAATTGGCCGAGTAGATAAGTTCCACATTTCCTGACATAGGTGAGCTAGCACTTCCAGTGCTTCAACAACTTGCTTTAACATTTCAGTGTTCCATCAATTCCTGGACCATTGTGTCTGGCTAATGTCTTTAGTGAAGTTTGAACTCTTGAAATGGTAGAATGTCGACTAGTTATTTTTGGTACAGTGACCATGTATTCTTTCCATCTTCTTTTGATGTCTCCAGCATCATTCAATATTTTCCCCATAGAATCTTTCAATCTTGCAAGTTGAAACTTGATTTTTTTTTTCAGTTTAAAATATGCTAAGTATATTTTTCCTTTTAGGTTTTCTAACTTTAGGTCTTTTACATTTCACTATAATATTTGACTCTGTCTTCTTGACCTGCCCTTTGAAATGTTCTATTCTGCAATTTGACTTCATTTTTCCATTTGTCTTAGCTACTCTATGATTAAGAGCAAGTTTCAGAGTCTCTTTTGATACCCACTTTTATCTTTTCTTTCCTATCTTTTTAATGACCTTTTATTTTCTTCATGTATGATGTTCCTTGATGTTCTGCCACAGCTCATTAGATCGTCTGTCATTAGTGTTCAGTGAAGCAAATCTATACTTCAGATGTTCTCGAGTTTCAGGTGGAATAGACTCAAGGTTGTATTTCGGCTCTTATGGACTCTTTCATTTCCTTCAGTTTTAACCTCAACTTACATATGAGCAATTTGATGGTCTGTTCACAATCAGCTCCTAGCCTGGTTTTAGTTGCAGATATTGAGCATCTCCATTGTCTCTTCCCACAGATATAGTCAATTTGGTTTCTGTGTATTCCATCTTGGGAATTCCGTGTATATAGTTGTCTTGTGCGTTGTTGAAAAAGTGTATTTACTATGAACAAGTCATTGGTCTTGAAAAATTTTATAATACCATTTTCAGCTTCATTTATATCACCAAGGCTATACTTTCCAACTGTTCCTTCTTCTCTGTTTCCAACTTTTGCATTTGAATTGCCAATAATTATCATATAATAATGATTAATTATCAATTGCTTGTTTGATCACTTTCAGGCTGTAGAATTGTTCACTTTCATCACTAGCTTTAGTAGTTGGTGCATTCATTTGAGTAGTAGTTGCATTGATTGGATTATTTTGAATGTGGATGGATGTAACCTTACCACAGCATTATACTTCAAGATAGATCTTGAAATGTCCTTTTTGATGATGGATGCAATGCCATTTCTCTTGACTGTGTTATTCTTAGCATCCTAAGCCAGGATTTTCTCATTCCAAGTGGCCAATACCAGTCCAATTCAGCTTACTAAGCCCTAGGATATTGATCAATACACATCAATTGATTTTTGACAACTTCCAATTTTCCTAGATTCATATTTTATACCTTTCAAGTTCTGAGTGTTAGTAGATTACCTCAGCTGTTTCTTTTCATGTTGAGTCGTGCCCTATCAGCATGTGAAAATCTCAAAGGCTAATCCCACAGGGTTTACCCCACTCTTGCCATTATAGTCGATTTTCCCTTGAGAAGGCAGCTCTTCCTCATTCATCATCCCCGTCTCTTCTGGCCTGGGGACTCATCTTCTGGCACTATCTCTGACAATGTTCTGCTTCTATCCCTTAGGCCTTCAGTTTTTGACGCTGTTTCAGTGCTGTCTATAAGACTTTAGCAGCTAATTCCTCCTCAATGGATAGCCCATTTTGTCTTTGTCATCTGTTCTTAGTCTGGAAGCTCTGCTGAAACCTGTCTAGTTGGGTGACCCTGGTGGCATTGAAATACCAGAGACACAGCTTCTAGCATCACAACAACACACAGCCACCACAGTCACGACAAACTGACAGACAAGTGGTGGATGTATATATGTAAGAAGATGTATATCTTAGAATCATGAAATATTGTATCACATAATTATGAATCTTTCTAAAATTAGCCTTTACTAGGACTCAGATATTAAAATACTGGGCTTATAAAAACGAGGTGAGTTGTGGTTGAGGAAGTCTCTGTATATGCCGAGTATGATCTCTAAATTTTTCATTGCCTTTTAAAGAGAGAAGAGCCCTGGGGGCATGATGGTTACATGCTGGGTTGGTAACCACAAGGTCAGCAGTTAGAAACCACCAGCTGCTTGGAAAAAGACAGCTTCTAGAAAAAAAATTACTGTCTCAGAAACTCACTGGGGTCCTTCTCCTTTGTCAGTGTGAGTCAGAATTGACTCGGTGGCAGTGAATTTAGTTTCATTTATTTATTTACTTTTAAAATTTAAATCATTTTATTGGAGGCATGTACAACTCTTATCACAGTCCATACATCCATCCATTGTGTCAAGCACATTTGTTGCCCTCATCATTCTCAAAACATTTGCTTTCTACTTGAACCCTTGGTATCAGCTCTTCCTTCCACCCCCTCCTGTTTGCCCCTACTTCGTGAACCCCTAGTTTTATATTTTTTAAAAGAGATTTTCTGAAAAGGAAACAAATAGTTAACTATATTATTGGAAAGTATGCAAATGACCATATCATATTAGATAATGGTGACAATAGGAGATAAAAAAGTATTTCAGTGACTCATTTACATAAATCTAAAAATAATGGGTTTTATTTTAATTGAAAATCATTTTAAACAGTATTTTATTTTCTAAGAAGTAACAAAGGAAGCTTCTGTTTTAAAACTTTTGTTTTAGCACAGGGTCCTTTAAGGACTCTTTTAAGATTGCCACTGATTTTTTGAACACTGTAGTATTATTTTATAGATTACTAATTATGTGCACATGAAAATAGTGGCTAAAATCAATGAACTTATTATCGACAAGAAAGCAAACATAAGGAAATAGTTTTTGGTGGCATTCATATGCCTTTCAAGATACATCTGTTTTACATAAAAACAACAAAGATATATCAAAAATATCAGTCACTAACGGATTTTTGTTTTGACTTAGAAAATTGTAGGATTCTTTCTTTTTCACTCAGGAAGTTATTGATGTTTTTTAAATACCAGTTTACTGCCAAAGTGGCCCTGGTAGCATAGTAGGCAATGCGTTGGACTGCTAACCTAAAGTTCAGCCTTTCAAAACCACTAGCCACGACACAGTAGAAAAATAAGGCTTAAAAACCCAAAGGTGTTGTTCAACTCTATCCTATTGGTCATATCACTATGAGTCAGAATTGACTCCATAGCAGTTAGTGGCAGTTTACTAAATAATATGACTTTATTAGGCACACTGAGGAGAGGGCTAGTCTGAATGATATATTATTTAATATGAATAGCAAACAAGGTTACACATGTTGCTAAGTAGGCAGATACCTCAAGGTGCTCCTTTGACATACAAACACTAATGCTGTAAAATGTTAGGCAAATTCTCTAGAAAATTTATATATGCATTACAGTGTCTATCCAGCAGATACTCTCTGAGGACCTGTAATGTGCTCTGCTCAGAGGTGTATGTCTTTTGTTAACAAGATGTAATCATTCCTCTCCCTGCCAACTTTGGGGAGGTGAACAGTCACACATGGTACAATGGGACAAGTATGACAGGATCTATGAAAGATTCTTTGTACATAAACAGAGAAGGTTTGCCTTTGATTTCAGAGAAAGTGCCATTTACAGACTTGAAATGTTTGAAGTAATTAGCCAAGCAGAAAATGTGCCAGGAAGCAGGAATGGCATGACTGAAAGTTGGCACAAGGATCACATGGTCTGCTTTAGTCACTGAGAAGCATTCAGCATGGCTAAAATATGAATTGCGATGAAGGAAATTAAAATAAGCCTTGGCGAAAGTGGTAGTGCCATTAGGTCCATTTCAATTTCTTACCTGTCCCATAGGGGTGCCAAGGGTGTAATCTTTACTGAAGCAGATCACCAGGTGTGTCAGTCTCTGGTAGACTAGAGAAACAAATTCACAGACACTCATGTGTATAGGAAAGAGCTTTATATACAAGAGCAATTGAATATTGAGAAAACATCCCAGCCCAGTCCAGATCAAGTTCAATCCTTATTTAGCTTATTTTAATTTTTATCTAAACTATTCTGTTTATACAAAACATGGGATTAGGTCTCTGACAGCATTTCCTCAAGTTAGATCCAGGCCCTCTGTCAGCCATTTTGACCTCAATCAGCCATTTCTTCTAACTGGCATGGTCTGAGAAATTCAAGGGGCGATTTCTACACCTGAGCTCAAAGTATACATTAACAACATTCATTTTTCCCAATTCACACAGGAATAACCAAGGACTACAAACAAATTAATCAAAACTTTAACTTCCCATTCTTTCCAGAAAGCAACCTAGTAAACTTTATGGACTTATCTGACTTTCTGGCTAGCAAAAGAAGAAACACTACCATGAGGGAGAGATCAAATAAACATTCACTCTTCCATCTTTATGATTTTTTTCTTGAGTACCCCACTCCTGGTACCACAATGTATTAGTCTGGGTAGACCAGAGAAACAAATTCATAGATACTAATGTGCATAGCAAAGAGCAAGTGAAGACTGAGAAAACAGCCCAGCCTACTCCAGATCAAGTTCATAATTCCAATATTAGCCCATATGTCCGTTACCAATCTATAAAGTCCTCTTCAGATTCATGAAACACATACAATTATGCCGAATACAGGAAGTTCACAGGCCAGTGGGTGGGAAGTCTTGTGGATCCAGTGGCATTGTAAGCATCTCAGCACTGACAGGGTCTCCCCGTGGCTCCGCCAGCTCCCAGGGCTCTGGCTGTATCAGGATACCTTCATGTGGCTTCTTGTCAGAAATGTCTGGTAGGGAGTGAGTGAGTGTCCTGCCTCCAGTGAGCTATTTATCTTCTTAGTGCCTCCAAATGAGGTCATCAGGCTGTGACCTGGTTGACAGGTAAACCCCACCCCTTCACTCGTAAGTCTCAAATTGACAACAGATTATGCAACTACCATACCAAGTCTTTTCTCCTCCTGCAGAGTGATAGGTTCGAACCCATGACCTTTTTTTGGTAGCTGAGTATTAACCATTGTGCCACAAGGTTACTTTGAGATGAGACTAAAGGTAGAAAAGAATCTTACTTTTGAGGATTTTATAAATTTAATGGTAATGGGAAGCGTTTTAAGCAAAACATTTTAAATATAATATATATTAAAGCTTCAAAATATTGAATACTATAAAAGAAAATTTAAATAAAACTATCAAACTCACTGCCCTTGAGTCAGTGCTGACTCATAGTGACCCCTTGTGAGTTTCTGAGACTGTAACTTTACAGGAATAGAAAGCCCAGTCTTTCTTCCACAGAGCTGCTGGTGGGTTTGAACTTCTGGCCATGCGAATCACAGCCCAATGCGTAACCACTACACCACCAACGCTCCAAAAGTCCATCATCAAATTTACCTAAAAAAAAAGTCCAACCTCTTTAGCTTATCATTCACAGCTCTCTAGTACTGAGTGAACTGTTGCTATTCACGTTCCACTGTATTGTTTGTCTTTACAAATCTGGACTCTTAGGTATTTATGTTCATTGCCAATACCAAGCTGACATATTTGCACAGCTACCTTTGCTTTTTGAAATTACGCTGAATTTATTGGTACAATGGTATGTTTTGAGTGTAACAAGAGGTTTTGAAGTTCAACATGTCTCACAATGGAAAGGGAATGTATTAGGGGGTTACACATTTATCACAGTATTAAAAAGTGTCCAACTAATCTTTCATATGAAAATGTATATCCAACAGCAGTGAACATAAAGGTTTAAGGCAAGAGTAACATTGACTGTGATGATTAAGGGTTGGGCCATGAGTCTCAATGGTTTAGCAGTTATGTAATGACTTTGTGGTCCAATTTTTGGTGTAACGTGGTCACCTTCCATCTATGCATATACCAATTTTTGCATCACCACACTGGTCTTTAAAACTTAGCCATGCCAGTAAGTGATGAGAGAGAGTGTATAAGTGAAGAGTTCTTAAAATTATTGTTTAGAAATATTACTTTGAGCTAAGGTAAAATAATAAACTCGTAAATTGTTTAAAACGATGGAAATAGTATATAACTTCTCCCCTCTCCCTTAAAATATGGAAATTATTAAGCACAGTGGAGATACTGATCAACTTAACATTTATCATTTACAAACCTCTGCCTTCAATTTGATTCCAACTCATAACAATCCTATATCAGGTTTCTGAGACTGTTTAGCTTTATGAGAGCAGATAACCTCATCTTTCTCCTATGGATTAACTTGTGGATTCAAGCTGCTTACCATGTGATTAGGAGCCCAATGCCTAACTTGTAGCACCACCAGTGCTCCTTATCATGTACAAAGTTCCTGTTGTATATGAAATATTGTGATGCTCCAACACAGTACTGTATGCAGAACTGAATCAGACATGGCTCCTGGAAAAGAAGCTTAAGATTAAACTGACAAAAAGCACATTTGAGCCAAAAATGTTATAGAATGGTTGGGTTGGGGGAATATAGAATGGTTGGGTTGGCCTCTTTGCCAATCTAGATGAAGGTGTCTAGGTGTGGGGGCAGAGGATTAAGTCAAGTGGAATTAAGCATTCCTAAATTAATTACTGTAATTTAGAAATGCATTAAATCCTTCCTTTAGTACTTCTTCCGATAGTACAGTCAGATCTTGATCATATGTTAACTCCTGAAAGGGTTGAATGGAGACCATTTGCTACAGTGACTCTTTACCTTCCTTCCATCTATTCTTGATGCTTCCTGATTCAATCAAGATAGATCTATTTAATTTTTGCATGTGGAAATAATACCAAATAAGATGGTAGACTTTCCCCCTGCTGTTCCTAGAGAACTCAGTGCTAAAACTTAACCTGTTAATAACAATGGTCCCAATAAAATTATTAAAGAACAAACAAACAAACAAACAATGGTTAGTTACCCATTGGGAGTGGAGTTAGAACCTGAGATAGTATAAACTTTGACTTAAAACAGTTTTTTCATTCCTTTATTTACATTGAAATATGAATGGAAGGAAGAATAGATAGCCTTTCACCCCTCCTTTCATTAGACATTAGCAAAATAGAATAGCATTTTTTAGTAGAACTCTCATACTTTCCAAGAAATAATCATTGTTTAGTCATAACATTTGCTTGAATGTCAAAAAAGACGGTTAAACTTGCTTGTGTTAGTCCAGGATGACTACAGAAAAATTCATTGACACTCATATATGTATAGGGAAGAGCTTTATATCATAGAACGATTGTATGTTGAGAAACCTCCCAGCCCAGTCCAGATCAAGCCCTTGAGTCCAAACTTATCCCGTATGCCTGTGACTAGTTTGTAAATTCCTCTTTAGACTCACACAACATGTGTAATGAAGCCAAATGCAGGAAGATTACAAGCCAGTGGGTGAAAACCCGTGGATCCAATGGCCGTGGAAGCATCTCCAGGGCCGTGGCTGCCACCATCGTGGTTCCATGTGGCCTGTCAACAGGAAGGGGAAGCAGAGAAGGAGTTTGTTCTGCCTCCTAGGAGAAAAAGAGAGGAAGTTTCCAGAATCCCCATGAGAAGGCCATTCCTACCTTATTGACAGGCTAAACTCCACCCCTTCATTCTTTTATCAAGTTGATTTGAAATGGTGTAACTACCACATTGCTCATGGACTTAAGAGTAGCTAAAGCCAATGGGAAAAATTATGAAGTAAAAGAGCTGCACGAAAGATTTCAAAAGGTTCTTTGAGAAGACAAAGTGAAATATGAAGAAATGTGCAAAGACCTAGAGTTAGAAAACCAGAATGAAAGAAAACACTTGGTATTTCTAAGGCTAAAAGAACTCAAGAAGAAAAAGAATTGAAGCCTGGAAGTAAAATATTGAAGGATTCCAAAGGCCAAGTATTGAATGAAGCAGGAAGCACCAAGAGAAGATGGAAGGAATATAAAGTGTCACTGTGCCAAATGGTCTCCATTCAACCCTTTCAGGGGTTAACATATCATCAAGACCTGATTGTACTAAAGGAAGAAGTCCAGACTGCACGATCTCATAAATCTTCAGGAAGGGACAGAATGCAAATGGAGATGTTTCAGCAAATGGACGCTGCTCTGGAAGTGCAGGTGCTCACTAGTCTATGCCAGGAAATTTGGAAGATAACCATCTAGCCACCCTAGTAGAAGAGATTTGTATTTGTGCTCATTCCAAAGAATGATAATCCAACAGATTGTGGGAATTATCAAACAGTATCATTAGTGTCACGTACAATTGAAATTTTGCTGAAGATATTTTAAAAACTGTTGTAGCAGTAAATTGATGGGCAGCTGCCAGAAATTCGAGCCAAATTCAGAAGAGGATGGGCAAAGAGGAGTATCATTGCTAATGTCAGATAAATCTTAGCTGAATCCCAGAAAGATGTTTGCTTGTGTTTCTTTGATTGTGTTAGTCCAGGTAGACTAGAGAAACTCATAGGTATAAGACACTCATAGGTATAAGAACGAGCTTTATATAAAAGAGCAACTGTATATTAAGAAAACATCTCATCTCAGTCTAAATCTACTCTATAAGTCCGATACTAGCCCATATATTTGATACCGATCTATAAATTCCTATTCAGACTCATGCAACACATGCAATGATGCCGAATGCAGGAAGATCACAGGCTAGTGGGTGGAAAGTCTTAGGGATCCAGTGGTGGTGGAAGTGGGGCTCTCCACGTGGCTCTTCCAGCTCCAGGGCTCTAGCGTAGCTCCATGTGTCTTGTCAGCAGGAAGACGAAGCAGAGAGTCTGTGTGTATCTGGCCTGCACTGCGCCTATTTATCTCCGTGGCGCCTCCACGAGTTCATCACGCTGTGACCTGGTTAACAGGACAGACTCCACCCCTTCGCAAGTTGACATCAGATTCTGTAACTACCACATTGACTATGTAGTAGCGTGTGAATCATAACAAATTATAACATTACAAAGAATGCAAATTCCAGAGCACTTAATTGTGCTCATGTGGAACCTGCATATAGACCAACACTCAGTTGTTTGAGTAGAACAACAGGAAACTTAAATAGTTTAAAATCAAAAGTGTGTGTCATTGTTGTTTTCATTCACCGTGCTGTATGCTGAGCAAATAATCTGAGATGGTAAACTACTACCATCAGTCTGGAGAAAGATTCATTAGCAATGTGTTTATGCAGATGACACAGCCTTGATTGCTGAACGTGAAGAGGACTTAAATCCCTTACTAATAAAGATCAAAGACTACAGCCTTCACTGTGGATAGCACCTATCTATTAAGAAAGGAAAAATCCTCAAAACTGGACCAGTAAATAGCAGTCAGAAAAATATTCAAAGAAAAAATTTAAATTGTCAAGGATTTAAATTTATTTGGATCCACAAACAGTACCTATGGAAGTAGCAGCCAAGAAATTAAAAGATATATAAGGCTGGGAAAATTTATGATAGAAGACACTTTTAAAGTGTTAAAAAGTAAAGATGCTACTTTGAGGACTGAGATGTGCCTGATGCAATCCATGGGATTTTCAGTGGCCTCATATACATGCAAAATCTGGACAGGGAGTGTGGAAGACTGAAGAATAATGGATACATTTGAATTTTGGTGTTGGTTAGGAATACGGACTGAACTGTGGACTGCCAGAGAAGGAACAAATTGCTGTTGGAAGGTGGCCAGCCAGAAATGCTTCTTGGAAGCAAGGAAGTTGAAACTCATCTCACATACTTAGGACATGCTTTCAGGAGGAAGGTCCAATCCTTGGGGAAGGACATCATGCTTGGTAAAGTAGGCGGGAGGATTAGCAAAAACCAAAAAAGAGGAAAATCCTCAATGTCTCGAACAAAATGGATTTGAACATAGGAATGACTCTGAGGATGGTGCAGCACTGGGAAAACGATGAGATGGAACTGGCTCAACATCATACAACCATAACAGTTTCTTTTTGAGACATTTATTTTCCTTAGTAAACTTTGAACATCTCATTTTTCATCCAGACTGAGATTGGTCTACAGTTAGTGTCTACTTGGATTTACAACATTAAGCTCTAGCCATCTGGTTTGGAAAAAACAGATTTGGAGAATTACACTTGTTTTTAATTTCATTGCTGACAGTATTTTTCTAGTTAGGAAGTCGATAAAGGTGCCAGTAATGTACTTGAGACAAGAAAATACCAATTATTCTGTCTTGGCTTCGTCTGCTGGCTGGCCTGTATCCTGCAGAGAGGCCTCTAGGCGAAAAGGAAGAACTTGTGATGAACTTTAACTGCAGAAATGAAAATAAAGGGCAGAAGCTAAGGCGTTTGGTCTCCTCTCTGGCAGAGGGGTCGGGAACTGTAGATCAGAGAGCAAACTGTGTGGTCATTAGCCCTGTGTTTAATTTTATTAACCTTGTTTTTTTTACTCTTTTTGCAAAAAGACTCAACACGATATATGCCATCTCATCAATTTCTACAAGCACAATTCATTAACTTTGATTATATTCTTTTAAGTTTTGTAACCATTTTTTTACCTCCTTTTCTTTTGAACATTTTATTGTGGTTTTACGGTTCAATTTTGTTTCCCATTCATCAGTATGCACACATTTTTCGTGACATTAGTTGCAATCCCCTCAATATAACTAGCATTCTTCTGCTTCTTTAAAGTTGTAATAAGGTATTTACTTTTCGATGCTGCAGAAATAGGGAGGCTAGTTAATTCTGAAACTAGTCTTAAACACAACTACAAAAGGTAGAAGAGCTGGCAGGAGGGAGAAGCAAGCAGGCTGAATCAAAGGGAGGAAGAGAGCAGCAGGGGAGTGGCTTACCTGACACTGCCTGTGGCACTGTGTTCTTTTTGTGAGGACTGGAGTGCCAAGTGCCGTAAAGGCGCTTGCTCTCTGGTTGGGAAATGTTGTTTTTGTCCATCCCTTAATCTAAAGTCTACATAGGGTTTCATTCTGGAACAGATTTGCCATTTTCCAGTTTCTGATTCCTGGTTACCCTTTAGATTTGGTTTGATTGTCACTTTTCTCAAGAGCGACTAAGACAGGCCCTAGCGCTTTCTGCCGTCTCAATTAGGACTACCTTGTTACCTACTCTTATAACCTCCCTCCCAGTTTTTCTTATCCTTAGTGCCTATGACTTATGATACAATAAACTCCCACATAAGTGATAAATACATTTTAATAAATTGAAATAACTTAAATAGTGACATTAATGGGGACTTAATGAAATGACCTTGGTCAGCTTTCATGGAGAGAGAGGCAAGTGTGTGGAAGGGTTCAAGAGGTCAGAGGTCAGATCCAAATTAGTCTAAGGTCCCTACTATGGTTTGGTGCCACCTTGTGGTAGTTGTGTTACTGCTCTTTCAGGATAGGGGATGACTTACCTAAATTCCTTTATTCATAATGCTTTACTACATTTATCTCTGTTTATTTGTTGACTTTATGCCATAAAGTCAGAGATCATATCTGTTCTGTTTATTATGCTATTGAAAGCCAATCACAAAGTAGGCTTTCAATATTTTGAATTTTTAAAATGAATGTGTGAGTGAATAGAGACATCATAAACCAGAATGAGTGCCAGGAAGTGTACATTTTATTTCAGAGACTCATAGCAGTCAAGCTTTGTAGTGTTAAGGATTTGTAGAGGGTGATAGTTTAGAGATTAGGCTAGAAAGTACATTGGGGCCAAATTGTGGGGCCCTTAAATAAAATGAGATACAATCTTGGAAACTCTCAGCGGCAGTTCTACCCTGTCCTATAGGGTTGCTTGTGAGTCAGCATGGACTGGATGACAGTGAGTTTGGTGAGAGTTTATGGGAAACATAAGAAGCCCTGGCAGTGCAATGGTCAAGGGCTTGACTGCTAACCAAAAGGAACCCACCGCCTCTTCTGTAGGAGAAAGATGCCGCTTGCTTCGTCTGTAAAAATTGCTGCCTTGGATACCCTCTGAAGCACTTCTGAAGCCTTCCTACAGGGTTTCTATGAGTTGGAACAAATATGACCATAATGGATTTTAGGTGAAAAATGACTTACATTTAAAATCTATAGCAAATATCTTAGTCCATGCAGAAGCTTTAGGAATAAAAATATAAAAATATTCTTACGAATTAGCTGATTGGGGATCCTAGGCAATCTAACAAGACCAGGACTCCCCCCTCCCCACCTTGAAAAACAAAGACAGATACAGAAACTATGGAGATTAGAAAGGAAGAAACAAAATTATTTTCAGATAGTTTCATTAAAATATCAGAATATACAGATAATTTTAATTAATAGAAATTGATAATAGCAGTAATTAATTATTACAACAGCCAGGGAGAGTAATCTGAATTGGTTGTGTGTCATATGGCCAATAATTCATTAGAAAAGTGAAACCAAAATTATCTGATGCATACTAGCCCCCAAATTTTAATTGTCTAGGAATTAGTCTATCGGTAATATTATGCACTAACTTTATGAAGATAGTTGTTTAACTTTATTAATGGACAAAAAGAAAGCATAGACAGTTTATTCAAGAAGCAATTGAAAACCTAAACAGGCTATATTATGTTGCTAATCTCTAACCCACAGACCCAAAGAAGACTTAGTACATTAAAACTATTAATGTACTCCCCAGTGATCAACAAATTGATTAAAATTTCAGTTAAAATCCCAAGAGAACTTGCTTCTGGTGGAATCTGGCAAATCTTAGTTTGTATAGTAGTATAAGAGGGTGGGTTGAAAAGGGAGAAACAGATTACAAGGATCTACATGTGACCTCCTCCCTGGGGTACAGACAACAGAGAAGTGGGTGAAGGAGATGTCGGTTAGGGAAAGATATGACAAAATAATAATTTATAAATTATCAAGGGTTCATGAGGGAGCGGGAGCAGGGAGGGAAGGGAAAAATGAGCTGATGCCAGGGGCTTAGGTGGAGAGCAAATGTTTGAGAATGATGAGGGTAATGAATGTACAAATGTGCTTTACACAATTGATGTATGTATGGACTGTGATAAGAGTTGTATGAGCCCCTAATAAAATGATTTTAAAAAACACACCAAAAAACAAAAAAAGAAAAGAAAAACTACCACAGACACACACACACACACACACACACAAACATTAATAAGTAAACAATTCTGCAAAAGAATGAAGTATAGTTACTTGCCTTATTAGATATAAAAATTATCCTACAGCTATAGAATTTTTAAAGATGTGGGATTTTTCTTTTTTACCTATAGTGAAATAATTCAGTGGGATAGACCGGAAAGCCCAGAAACAGATACATGTGTAAAAATTTATGTAGTTTAGTGCTGTCAAATCCTTTCCACCCCCTGGTGACCCTGTGTACAAAAGAACAAAACTACCTAGTCCTGTACTATTCTTAGAATTGTCACCCTGTTGAAGCTGGCTGTTTTGACAGTCTTAGCTACTTGAGAGTCGTCTTCCTTTTCACTGACTCTGTTTTTTATAGAATGATGCCCTTTTCCAGAAACTGGTCCTTCCTGATAATGTAAGGTTTTCTCCATCCTTTTTTCTAAGGAGTATTCAGGTTGCATTTCTTCCTACACAGATTTAATAGACATTGACATCTTGTGAAGATAAATTGTTTTCTATGTGGGAAAATCATGATTTTTAGAGAGTCAGGGAAAAAGAGAAAGGCGTTCAATGAAGTGGGTTGACACAGTGGCTGCTGTAAGAATGGGTTCAAATGTAAGAACTACCATAAAGGCCAGGTAGGGTCTTGTTCTGTTGTACATGGTTTGATGTGAGTTGAAATCAACTTGATGCCCACTAAAACAGCAAAACAACACATGGGAAAAAGCAAAATTAGATTTTTATTCTACATCCTCTTTTTTATTTTATTTCTTTTTATCATATACAAACACCCCATCTCTTGTCCTCCCTTATAACCATGAACTTTAATTTGATTAATGTGTTTTGGCAAAATGTGTATTTTGTTGTATATGAAGCTTATATAAATGGGATTATATCTCCTACTTAGGAGTTCTAGTAGTGTAGTGGTCATGCACTGGGCTGCTAGCCACATGGTCAGCAGTTTGAAACCATCAGCTGCTTCTCTGGAGAAAGAGGAGGCTTTCTACTTCCATAAAGAGTTACAGTCTTGGAAACTCACAGGGGCAGTTTCTCCCTTGTCCTAGTGGGTTGCTATGAGTTGGAATTGACTCTGTGTCAGTGAACTTGGTTTTCTGGGTTAAATCTAATCTGTTGCATCTAACTGTTGCACAGTACTCCATGATATACATTCACCATATGAGGGGGTACAAAAAAAAAAAAAGGAACTGCGCTGGGTGGAGCTTTCGTAGTACACATTTTTCCTACTAGGCAAGCATCCAGCAACTGGCTCTGAGTTAGTGCACCCAGTGGCATCGCTGGGAAGGTTCTGTCTGGTCACAGTGAATTTTTTGGTAAAAGCAGTTTGGCTTGAACCTCATTTTGTTTATGTGATGGCCAATTTAAGAGAAGTGTGTCCTGCTTGGGATAATGCCCCGGAAACTGTTGAGATATTGAACACAGCTTACAAGGACAGCATTATGGGAAAGCTCAAGTGTATGAATGGTTTTCTCATTTCAAAAAGGTGAAATGTCAATTTATGACAAACCTCATTCTGGGTGTCTGTCAGCCTCCTGAAGGAACAAAAATGTCAACTCGTAATGCATTTGGAGTTTGTTCCACCAGTTATACTGTTAGCCTGATTTGTGGCAGACAGGGAGGGGGTGGGTGGGACTGGTTTTGTCACCACAACAACACACCTGCAAAAAAACCCAAACAAACCAACAGACGGAAAAAAAACAATGCATCTGCTTACTCAGCCATTTCCATGTGACAGTTTTTGACAAAAAAACAGCATGCCTCTCTTGCCCCACACACCTCACTCACCTCACTTCTTTCTGAAACTTCTTTGTGTTTCTGAGAATGAACGGGCACTTGAAAGGATATGTGCTTTCATGATGTAGAAGAGGTGAAAAAAACAAGGGAGGTGCTGTCAGCCATCCAAACAGATGAGTTTGAAAAATGTTTCCAAGAATTCAATTGTAGATTTGACAAGTGTATTAAGTGTAATGGAGAGTACTTTGAAAGGTAGTGCTAAGGCTGTTTTGTAAAAAAAATGGAAATCTATAGCTTTGGGGAAAAATTCCATTTTTTGAGGGGGGTACCCCCTCATATTTTACCCTTTCACTTGATTAGGAATAGACACCTTTGACTCCCTGATTCAACAGAATTTGATTTTTTGCTGTACTAAAAAAACACCCATAATGTATTTGGCTTAAAACAATCGAACCCCAAAACCAAACCCACTGCCATCTAGTGTATTCTGACTGATGGCCACCTGAAATGGGTTTTCTGAGACTGTAAGTCTTTATAGGTGCAAATAACCTCAACTTTCTCTCTTCAAGTGACTGGTGGATTTGAACCTTAGACATTGAAGTTCACAGTCTAGTGCTTACCCAGCAGTGCTACGAGTTCTTCTGGCTTAATATTAAGTAGTATTCATTTTTCTTGATCCCATGAGTTAGCGCTGTGATTTTGTTAATCTGCGCTGGGTTATTCCTGTGTCTTTGGACATCTAGTGGATCAACCTGGAGAGAGGGCCTCTGTTGGGACAGCTTAACTCTTCTCTTTTCTTTCCAGTCATCTCATCTTATTCACCTCTTATGAGTTTGGTCAAGAACTTCAGTATTTATGATGAGCTTGACTGTTTCATTCCTAATCTTAAATGGTATCTTTGAGGTTTCAGCTTTAAATGATAACATTTGATGGTACTGACTGTGTCAACCTATAACAGTTTTATTGGGAAAAAGAAAGATAACATAAATCAATGAAATTAAAAGGCAAGCAACAGACTGGCACAAAGCTATCTGAATATGTATCTGAACTGACAATTTCTACAATCAAGAAGACAAAAAGGGCTGTAGAAAATGACAAAGGATCTTTAGAAAGCACCTGGTGATAGCAAACCCAGGGACAAGGGAACAAGTGATCCAAATTGGTGGTGAGGAGGGTGCAGGAGGCCTGGTAGGACGTGATCAAGGGTAATGTAACCAAGAGGAATTACTGTAACCCAAATGAAGGCTGAGCATGATAAGTGTGACAAGAGGAAAGTAAAGGGAAATAGAGGAAAGAGCTAGGAGGCAAAGGGCATATATAGAGGTCTAAATAAAGGTATTTACATATGGAAATAAATATATGAGGATGAAGATATAGATTTATGCACATATATTTATAGGTTTAGTATTAAAGTAGCAGATAGACATTGGGCCTGTACTCAAGTACTCCCTCAATGCAAGAATACTTTGTTCTATTAAACTTGCAATCTATGATGCTCACCTTCCCAACACGATCGCTGAAGACAAAGCAGATACATAAACAAATGTGAAGAAAACTGATGGTTTCCAGCTATCAAAAAATTTAGCGTCTGGGGTCTTAACGGCTTGAAGGTAAATAAGTGGCCATCTAGCTCAGAAGCAACAAAGCCTACATGGAAGCAGCACAGCAGCCTGTGTGATCACGAGGTGTTGAAGGGATGAGGTTTAGGCATCAAAGAACAAAAAAATTCACATAATTGTTAATGAGGGGGAGTGCAGCCTGGGGATCCAAAACCCATCTGTACATCCCCTTACAGAAGGGTCATGGGGAGGAGACAAGCCAGTCAGGGTGCAGTGTAGCAACGGTGAAACATACAACTTTCCTCTAGGTCCTAAATGCTTCCTCCCACCCACTATCATGATCCCAATTCTACCTTACAAGTCTGGCTAGACCAGAGGATGTACACTGGTACAGATAGGAACTGGAAACACAAGGAATCCAGGACCGATGATCCCTTCAGGACCAGTGCTGAGAGTGGCGATACCGGGAGGGTGGAGGGAGGGTGGGGTAGAGAGGGGGAACCGGTTATAAGGATCTACATATAACCTCCTCCCTGGGGGACGGACAACAGAAAAGTGGGTGCAGGGAGAAGTTGGACAGTTTAAGACATGACAAAATAATAATTTATAAATTATCAAGGGTTCATGAGAGAGGGGGAAAGCAGGGAGCGGGAGGGGGAAAATGAGCTGATGCCAGGTGCTTACGTGGAGAGCAAATGTTTTAAGAATGATGAGGGTAATGAATGTACAAATGTGCTTTGTACAATTGATGTATGTATGGATTGTGATAAGAGTTGTATGAGCCAACAAAAAAATGATTTAAAAAAAAAGAACACACCTCATAGAAGTTGAAACTTTAATGGTTAAGAAGTATGTTACTACAATACATTAACAAGGAGGTTTTGAAAGGGAGCCAGAAGCCAGGAATGGGTTTTGGCTCACCCTAAATCTTAGCGCCAACTTAAGAACAATTAGTTCTTACATCATGGCCTTGCTCAATACTTGCCCTCAGTAAGGGAACACAGAAAATATGTGACCCAGAAGTTAAATTTATAGTTGTATAATGTGGAGAGAGTTAGCAGATGGGCTTACGAAAAATCGATGATTTTTTTTTGGGTAGCATTGTTAAAAAATTGAAACCACTTTATTTGCCTACCAGCAGATAATTGGATAAATAAAACAGGGTAAATTTATTGACTGGAATATTCTGTAGCATTTAAAAGGTAATAAACTACATTTACATATATTAATATGGATAGAGTTCAGATCTTGAATAAAAAATGTAGATTCTATGGAAACAAAGTTTGCAAAAGAATACCATATGTTTTGGGATATATGTATACATACATACATAGACAAATACATAAAGATACTACTTTATCTGCAATGTGTTATTTTTCAGGGGGGGAAAGATAAATAAAAACCAAAACTTTAAAGTACAAATGGCAGACTGCTGACAGTTTTTGAATATTAGTTATGGGAACATGGGTACTTGTTATATTATTTTCTATAATTTTTCATGTGTTGTAAATCTTTCTCAGAAAGTAGGGACCTAAAAGACTCCGATTTGTAACCTGGTAGAATGGTGTATGGTGGTATCTATTACAGGGAATGAAAGGAGGAATATGTAGGGAAAAGACCTTAAAATACTGTATATACTCATGTATAAGCCAAGTTTTTCAGCACATTTTTAATGCAGTTTTTGTAAAATCAGGTGCCTTGGCTGATATTCAGGTTGGCTTATACTTGAGTCTATATGGTACCAGTGGTCATCCAGATGGAGATGTTTACTAGACATTTAGAAATTAGTTTCTTGGGCTTTAAAAATATTAAGTCAAGACTGGCAATGTTGACTTTAGAATCAACGAAGAGATCATTTTTAAGTTTGGGTGATGGGGGTGGGGAGCGGAGAGAGAAGAGTTTTCAGGAGATAGTGGAGAATGAAGAGAGAAGGCAGCCAAGCGGCACGCACTGGGGAGAATGGTCACATTTAAGGGTTATCTAGAAGTTGGGGGTGGAGTCCCCGCACGGTGCCAAGTGTTAACGTGCTAGGCTGTCAACTGAAAGGTTGGAGATTCTAGTCCACAGCAACTAGTGTCAGTCTGGGAAAACAAACAAAACGGGAAACAGAACAAAACAAAAACAAAGCCAGACAATTCATCATGAAAATCAAACAGAGGGAAGAACTTTTATAAGAAATAGTGATGTCATGTGCCTGGAGAAGCAGAGTCAGATGAAGATGAGGTCACAACATTTGGCAATTAGAAGCTTGTTGATGACCCTTTAAAGAACTTTTCAGTGGGTGGGATATAGGAGCTATATTAGCAGTTAATCCCCCCCCCCCTTTAAAAATAGCCCATTTAGAGTTAATCAAAATTTGATTTTATTGCCTATTCTCTAATAATAATTGCTAAAGAACCCAATCCTTGAAATCAGTTGTCATAAGTGATAATTAAAATAGAGATTGGTAACTTTTTAAACTCACTTTACCCAGTGTCATGCGCAAGAGTGCTTCAAAAATGCTGTTTACAAAAGACTGTCTGCAATAATTAGGTGGCATGTGTTAGGATTGGAAGCAATGTTTTTTGTCTAGTACAAATCATGAAGTGAAAAATCAACAAGCTCAAAGAGAGGCTGGCCCAGATATACCATATATACTCGAATATAAGCCAACCCGAGTGTAAGCCAAGGTACCTAATTATTACCTGGGAAACCAGAAAAACTGATTGACTCGAGTATAAGCCTAGGGTGGGAAATGCAGGATGTGAATTAACAGAGATCAGAGGGGAGACACTTCCTTACCAGTTCAGCTGCCCGCATAAGTGAATCACTATGGGTGCTTCTGTGAATTGGAGCTGTCCATGTCATAGGACGGCTCTGATTGGTTAGATGTGAGTAAACAAACATTCAAAGCCCTGCAGTGTCAGCGGGACTTTGAATGAACAGCAGGGGGGTTGTGGGGGGGAAGGCAATCACCCTGGGAGATGTTACACCTTGCTGGGTTACCACTGACCCATGTATAAGCCGAACCCCAGTTGAATAACTCAGTTTATACATGAGTATATATGGTAAAATCCCAAAAAGCAGTTAACCAAACTGAACCAAACCTATTAAGCCCACCAGTGGAAGCCAAGTCATCATTCTTCAGAAGTGGTGTATACTAGGTCCTTACTCAGAATAGGCTATATTCATGGTCCTTATCCTGAAGTGTTATAATGCATATGATAAAATAACATACAAAATAATTTTTAGGGGTCATGGAACTCTTTGAGAATCTAAAATAGCATGATCTTTTTTTTTTTTTTCAGGAAAATGCACATTTTTTCCTAAAAAAATTTTGTCTTTGTGAAACCCCTATTGAAAAATTGATGCCTTATCAAGGTTTATTGTTGTTATTAGGTGCCATTGAGTTGGCTCCTATGCATAGTGGTCTTACTGAAGGAAATACTATACTCTCTTTTTTTTTATGTTTTATTAGGGACTCATACAACTCTTATCACAATCCATACATATACATACATCAGTTGTATAAAGCACATCTGTACATTCTGTGCCCTAATCATTTTCAAAGCATTTGCTCTCCACATACTATACTCTCTTATCCCTGTCCGATTCTGCACCTATGTGAGTTCATTGTTGGAGGTACTGTGTTAGTCCATCTGTGTGTGTGTGTGTGTGTGTGTTAGTCCATCTCGTTGAAAGTTTGTACATGAAAATAATTTGACTTTCTTAGATGGTAGTCAAATTGTAAAATGTACTCACTATTTAATTTCATGTTTAAGTAATTTTGCATGAGCATATCACATTATCTTTAATATTTTCTTATCTCTGATATTGGTTCTCAGGATGGAGAGATATTTTAATTTTTTTCTTGTTACCCATTCTACTGATAATTGTGATAGTAATTGTTACCTAGAAGTATGTTCTGCATAATGATTTGATTAATATATGAGTATAATTATAGCTTCAAACCGTCTTCATTAATATTTAGAAAACCTAGTAAGTAAAACAAATCAGTATAATAAAAAAGCTCGACTTAAAGAATTAAATGTAGAAAACATATGAGATAACTCTTCTTTTTTCAAATCTATGGACTTCACTTCTGTCTCCATTGTTTATTTTATTTTATTCTTTTAGAAACAGAAGGACACTTTGCTGTTGTTGTTGTTTTATTTAATCAGTTTATTGGGGGTTTGTACAACTCTTATCACAACCCATATATCCATCCATTGTGTCAAGCACATTTGTACATTTATTGCCCTCATCATTCTCAAAACATTTGCTTTCCACTTGAGCATCTCTGTTGTTTATTATCCAATATTGACATACCAAGCGTTACATAAACTTAAAAACAAAAAAGTCCTGGGGAAAAAAACCCACCAAAAAATTTCTGTCCAGTCATTTCTAGTTCATAGCTGTGACCCTTTAAGAGAGAGAAGCATTTCTCCATAGGTTTCCCAGGCTGTGAATCTGAATGGAGGCAGAATATAACAACTTCCTACTGCTGAGCTATTGGTGGGTGTGAACTGCCAACCTTTTGGGTAGCAGCCATGCATTTCAACACTATGCTACCAGGGTTGTTACCCAGCTTGTTGTCTCTCACAAACATATTTTTCTTTTAGATCAGTTTTATTGATACATCCAACACTTCTAAACATGTCCAAGATACCACACCCCAGGTCTGAATTTTACTTTGTCAGTCCCCTTATACCAGAAACACATAATTTAGGCTGTTTGGCTTTCTCTGACTGCTTGGAATGCTTCACACCTCTACCCCGCCCACCCCCATTTTTTTTTCTCAGAAAGACACTTGGCTTTAGTACTTAGCATTAAATAGCAAAACATGGACCATTTTTTAATTTGTTACACATAAATACAAACACAGAACTTTTCTTCCATTTTATAACTTCTGTGTCTTATAGTAGGAGATGGCTTTATAGAATTTTTGACTTGGAAACCTTAAGATATTCTGTGACTTAAGTCAAATTATTTAACTTTTTGATTCTTGATTCTCCCTTTGATGGTCAAAGGTGTTTTATTACTAAAATAGGTTATTGGTATCCTTCCAAATTACAGGGTGGTCACATTTATGAGGACAGTGTCCCTTTCATCCCTACCTGTATATATTTTAATAACTGTAAACTTGCTGCCTTTTGTTTGTGCTAGAGTCTCACATTAGATAGTATCTGATAGAGTCCATAACTGTGTATTTGTTTTTAAAGTCAAGTATATCTTATTCATCACAGTAGTTAGGGGAAAGAGATCATGCTGTTCAGATTCTTTATTTTTTTTATCACCATAGTATGCGGTCTCTAGTGAAGGATGTTGTGTCTCGTAGTGGGGCCAATCATACAGTCCTCTATGTGCATTGGCTGCTCTGAGCCACAGAACATCCAGTTGTACTATCTAAAGCAGAAGTTCTCAACCTGTGTGTCAGGTCACAACCCCGTTGAGGTCGACAACTGGATGTTCTGTGGCTTGCCAGCATTATCTGCTTTGGGTTACATTAGACTTTATTTTTAACATATTATTAAGACCTATTTTCAAGATAAAAGAGATTAGAGGATGAAATAGTTGATGCTCCAAGGGGCCGGCCCCAATCCCAACTATGTGGACAGCACCCCCCCCCTCCAGAAGAATTCACTTCAGAGGACTGCACTGAAGATACAGCTCAGGGGGAGGGACATGTCTGATCAGAGCACACAGCAGCAAATGAAGGGGGCGGAAGAGAGAGTGGAGCACATCCTGGCCCACCGAGCTTTGAGGATGCTATTCCTGCTCAGAGCAGCCAATGCATATAGAGGACTGTATGACTGGCCCCACTATGAGACACAACATCCTTCACTGACACATAGGCCCTACTGGGGATAACACTGGAGACACAGTGTGGGAATTGTGCCCGATCTGACCCCACCACACTAAGGCAAAACACTAAGGGCGTGCAACAGAACAGCAAAGGGAGCAGAGCAAGGAAAATAGACTTTGAGGTCAGGGTGTGGCACCCCATCGGTTTTGACTGGAAAATACTCCTAAAGGTCAACAAACAGACCTTGAATTATTTACAGACTTCTCTTTTTCTTGGTCATTGATTTTTGTTGTTGTTGTATTCTTTTGTTGCTTTGTTTTGTTCTGTCTTGTTTTTTTGTTCATATAATTACCTCTGCAAATCTATTTAGATAAGATTGGCAGGATAAACAACTTGGAGGAGAAAACAACTGGACCGATGGTTCTGGGGGGACATGGGAGACAGGAGGCAGGGGAAAGGAAGTGAGTGTTAACAAACCCAGGGACAAGAGAGCAATAAGTGAGCTAAAATCGATGGTGAGGAGGGTGTAGGAGGCCTGGTAGGGCTTGATCAAAGGCAATGTAACTGAGAGGAATTACTGAAACCCAAATGAATGCTGAGCATGATAGTGGGACAAGAGGAAAGTAAAAGGAAATAGAGGAAAGAACTAGGAAGCAAAGGGCATTTACAGAGGTCTACATACAGGCGTGTACATATGTAAATATATATATGATGATGGGGAAATAGAATTATGTGCATATATTTATAGGCTTAGTATTAAGGTTGCAGATGGACATTGGGCCTCCCTGAATGCGAGAACACTTTGTTCTATTAAACTGGCATTCCATGATGTTCACCTTTCTGACATGATCACGGAAGACAAAGTGGGTGCATAAGCAAATGTGAAGAAAGCTGTTGGTGCTTGGCTAGTGTCTGGGGTCTTAAAAGCTTGAAGGTAAACAAGCAGCCATCTAGCTGAGAAGCAACAATGCCCACAGGGAAGAAGTACACCAGCCTGTGTGATCACAAGGTGTTGAAGGGATCAGGTATCAGGCATAAAAGAACAAAAATCATATCATTGTGAATGAGGGCGAATGCCGAGTGGAGACCCAAAGCCCATCTGTAGACAACTGGATATGCCCTTACAGAAGGGTCGTGGGGAGGAGATGAGTTAGTCAGGGTGCAGTATAGCACCAATGCAACATACAACTTTCCTGTAGTTCTTTAATGCTTCCTCCCGCCACTATCATGATCCTAATTCTACCTTACAAATCCAGCTAGACCAGAGGATGTACACTGGTACAGATAGGAACTGGAAACACAGGAAATCCAGGGCAGATAAACCCCTCAGGACCAATAATGAGAGTAGTGATACCAGAAGGTTAAGGGAAAGTGGGGTAGACAGGAGGAACCTTTCACAAGGATCTACATATAACCCCCTCTCTGGGGGATGGACAACAGAAAAGTGGGTGAAGGGATATGTCGGACAGTTTAAGATATGACAAAATAATAATTTATAAATTATCAAGGGTTCGTGTGGGGGCAGGGAGGGAGAGGAAAATGAGGAGCTGATACCAAGGGCTCAAGTAGAAAGCAAATGTTTTGAGAATGATAATGGCAACAAATGTACAAATGTGCTTGACCCAATGGATGTATATATGGATGTGGTAAGAGTTGTATGAGCCCCCAATAAAATGATTTTTTTTAAAGGAAAGAAATAGTTGATACTCAGATTATAATGATTTAATAAATGAAAACAAAAACTCAGGACTGTAGTTCAATGTTAGAGGGCAATTGTAAACATTCACTCCCGGTTTCCTCTGAGCTGAGAAATGTTGTGACAAATTGGATGTTTATATTGTCCCTTTCTCCTGGGCACAGAGTTAAGTGCTCAGCTACTGACTGAAAGGTTGATGTGTCTCACTTGCCCCAAAAGATTGCTTTGAATAAAGGTCTGGTGATCTGCATCTGAAAGGTCATAGCATTGAAAACCAAATGGAGTGACCAGGAGTCAGAATCAGCTCAATGGAAATAGTTTTTGTTGTCCATTTGGCCCCCCAGAATTAATGATTGTTTGCTGGGTAGATCTAGTGGTTTCACGCAAGCATTGTGTCACAGTTTTTGTGACTTTGCTTGGTAGCTCAATAGTTCTGGCTCAGGGTCTTTCATGAGCTGTAGTCATAGAAAGGCTTGGTTGTGAGGGTGTTAATGTGGTGTTTCCAAGTTCAGTTGTTTACCTGGCTATTGATGGGATCCCAAAGTTCCTTGCTACCTGGGCCCCTCGATCTGTAATAGCAAGTGACTGTGACCAGAGAAGAAGAGAGGAAGGTAGGATGCCCCTGTGCCTATTACTACAGGGTTTCTGAAATCCAGCGCCATCACTTCAGTTTTATTGTGCCCAGCCCAAACTGAAGAGAGGCGGGAGTGAGGCTCATCCTCTTGAAAGGATGAATTTATGAAAGAATTTATGGACACCAATCTGTAGACACGAAATAAATCTTAGCAGATAATTAGGCATTGCTACTTTGGTACTTGGGAGTGTTTGAGAGTTAGGGTTCTAGAGTCAGAATGCTTGGAGTTCTCGGTGATAAAATGAGCACAACAGTAATATCTGTTTCATAGTATTGTAACCAGCTGTTGAGTCAACTCAGTCTAACTCATAGCAATCCCGTAAGACAGAACAAAACTGCTTGGTAGAGTTTCCAGGGCTGTAAATCTCTAAGGAAGCAGATAGCTTTGTTCTCCCATGGAGTGGCTTTGAATCTCGGACCTTTTGGTTAGCAGCCCAGCATTTAACCCACTGCACCACCAAGACTTCTTCATTGAAACGGAATTTTATTTGGTAAGCATTCAGTAAGCATTAGTTTTTAGGTATGTGTCCCCCAGTGTTGCCATCTCTGCCCCGCTCCTTCTTCCGTACTCCCTGTTGCTGGGACACAGTAATAACTTTGATATAGAGGATGCTGTTCTATATAGGAGTCCTGGTGGGCTACACATTGAGCTGTTAAACCACAATGTCAGAGGTTTGAACCCACCAGTCTCCCCCCAAAGGAAGAATGTATGATGAGGCTGTCTGCTCCTATGAAAATATGTAGTCTCAAAAACCCAAAGGAACAATTCTACTTGGTCCTATGGAAGCCTTATGAATCATTGATTGATGGTAGCGAGTTTTGTTTTTCTATATAATGTTATGAGCAGAATATGAATTAACTTTAATGTGTCTACATACTAGGCTAGCTATTCTATCTTTTAAACCCATGTTTATAAATACTAGCTTAATTTCAATGACTTAAAATTGCAGATAAGTACCCACAAACCCACTGCCATCAAGCTGATTCTGACTCATCTCAACTCTAGTAGGGCTTCCGAAGCTGTATGTCTGTACTGAAGCAGGCAGCCTCATCTTTCTCCCAGGGAGCAGCTGGTGTGTTTCAACTGCCGATGTTGTGGTTAGTGATCCGGTGCTTAACCAACAGTGCCATCAGGGCCCCGCACACAGATACCAAGCATGAAACTCACTGCTGTCGAGCTGGTCCCAACAGTGTGGAGCTGCCCCTGTGTGTTTACGAAATTATAGAACGATCTTTACTACAAGAGCAGAAAGCCTCATCTGTTTTTCTCAAAACACCTGGTGGGTTATGACCACTGACTTTGTGGTTAGCAGCCTAATATATAAACTGTGTGACCAGGGCTCTCGATGTGTATATGTATATGTGATTAACCGTTACCTTTGAGTTGACTTCATGAGGCATCAGATTAGAACTGCCCCATAGGCTTTTCAATGGCTGATTTTTTTGAAAGTATATTGCCAAACTTTTCTCTCTACAGTGTAGGGAGAACCTGTGGTTCTCAACCTGTGGGTGCAGCCCCTTTTGGGGTTGAACAACCCTTTCACAGGGGTTGCCTAAGACCATCAGAAAACACAGATTTCTGATGGTGTTAGGAACCGAGACACTGTTCCTATATCCATCTCCAGGTGGGTCTGCCCACATGCAGATATGGCCACATATGAGTATCCGAGTGAAGACCGTTAAACCATGCTACGCCATGCTTCAAAACAAAATTTCATTTATTTGTAATTAGAAATAAATATTTCAAAATATATAATTACATATTGTTTTTGTGATTAATCACCGTGCCTTAATTATGCTCAATTGATAACAATAAAAAGACATCCATCATATCATATATTTACATTGCAACATTACAGTTATGAAGTAGCAACGAAAATAATCTTATGGTTGGGGGCGGTCACCACAACATGAGGAACTGTATTAAAGGGTTGCGGCATGAGGAAGGTTGAGAACCACTGCTCTACATGCTTCTGGGTGGATTAGAACTTTCACTCTTTAAGTTAGTCATTGAGAATTTACACCACCTAGGGATAGATAGATGAGTTTATATACGAGGTATTAACAGTGTTCATGGCAAAATGGAATTAGAAGATTCTGTAATTCTTCCATGAACATTTTGAAGCTCTATATGAGGGTAATCAAAAAGTATTACTACTAGAGTTTTATTTCAGACATGCGTGAGTTTATTCTCAGTAATACACTTTACTTAGTTTTGTTAAAAACCAAAAACAAAAGTTGCCATTGAATCTATTCTTACTCAAAGTGACCCTTTAGGATATTTCTCTCTGCCATGGGAAAGAAATTATAAAAAAAACAAACCATTTTATTGTATCAAGCACATTTGTACATAGGATGCCATCATTAATTTCTAGACAGTTTTTTTCTATTGAGCCTTTGGTGTCAGCTCCTCTCCCCCCCTTGGGGCTCCTTGATAAATGATAAATTATTGTTATTTTCAGGGAAAGAAATGATTTTGAGGTTAAAGTTAATACCAATTTTTTTTTTTGCAAAACTCAAGTGAACATCATCCCCAATCAATCATTGATGATTTGTATCAAGTTTCAGGGTGCAACCCCACATAAAGCAACAATTTTCAGCTGGATCAAAGGCATAAGGTAGGGAAGACTTAAAAAGAGAGGTTATCAAAGTATACAAATCCAGATTGCAGTCTTCAGTGTGGATTGCAACTCAGTGTAAATAAAGTAAACAAAAATCCTCTTTAATTGATAAGAGAAATAATGTGATAAATGGAGAAAAGATTGAAGTTGTCAAGAATTCATTTTACTTGGATCCACAACCAATCCCCTTGGAAGCAGCAGTCAAGAGATCACAGAATGTGTCTTGCATTGGGCACATCTGGTGCACAAGACCTCTTTACTGTGTCACAGATAAGGTGTGCCTGCCCCACTCATGTTGTTTTTAGTTACTTCCTCTGCGTATGAAAGCTGGACAGCAGATAAAGAACACTGATGAAAAATGGATGCATTTGAATTACGGTGCTAGTGAAGAAGATTGGAAGTACTATGGATTTCCAGAACAACAAACAAATCCATTTTGGAAGAAGTACAGTCAGAATGCGCCTCTTAGAAGCAAGGATGGGGGGAAAAAAAGCAAGGATGGAGAGAGTTAGTCTCAAGTGCTTTGGGCATGTTATCAGGAGGGATCATTCCCTGGAAAAGGCAAAAGTGCTTGTTAGAAGGTTTGTGAAAAAGAGGAAGTTCCTCACGAGGTGAACTGACACAGTGGCTGCAAACATGAGCTCAAACATAGGAATGATGAGGATGGCACAGGATCATTTTGTTCTGTTGTCTTTCGGGTCACTATTTGTCAGAACCCACTGATGGCACTTACCAAACAATAGCATGCAGATTTAATACAGAGGAATTTTCAAAAAATTGAAAACTGCATTTATGAGAAAAAGGTCAGAAGAATTCCACAGAGGAATTAGCACTCCACCCTATCCTACCCCACTTTATAATGCCCCTGCTCATTCTTTCAAGGTCGCAAGGGCTGTTCTAAAAGAATTTCACTGGGAATCCTTACCTCATCTACCTTACAAGCCCTAGTGTCCTTAAGACTTCTTATTGATCCCAAGACTGACAGAACAGGTCAAAGAGGCCCAATGTGTATCTCTGGAACATACTAAAACTATTGTTTTGAGAGCGGTGTAAATCAAAGTGCAGAATTCTTTGGGGAAGGGTAGAGAAGGAAACACCTTGCCTTCAGAAAAGTATAGACTTAGATGGGGGGGATATGTCAAGAAACAATAGCTTCACATTTTGATATTTTTCTTTTTAAATCATTTTATTGGGGGCTCATACAATTCTTATCACAATCCATACATCCATCCTTTGTGTCAAGCGCATATGAACATTTGTTGCCATCATCATTCTCAAAACATTTGCCTTCTACTTGAGCCCTTAATATTGGCTGCTCGTTTCCCCCCTTCCTTCTTACTCCCCCCTCCCTCATGAACCCTTCATAATTCATAAATTATTATTTTTGTCATATATTACACTGTCTGATGTCCCCCCCCCGCCCTCTACTCTGCTGTCCCTCCCCCAGGGAGGAGGCTGTATATAGATTCCTGTAGTCAGTTCCCCCTTTCTACCCCACATTCCCTCCACCCTCCAGGCCTCGCCACTCTTACCACTGGTCCTGAAGGAGTCATGGTATTTTTAAAAATAAGTTTATGATTTTATAGCAATACTTTTTTCCCTTACATGTGTGTCATACACATACAAATGTACCTGCCCTTCACTTATTGACTACTGCATTACCTGACATTTCATATTTATGATAATTATAAAGAATCTGTTTTTGTATATTAACAATGCATATTTGATGGTGAGAAATGCCACGGCTTGAGTCTAGAGTAACAAGTAGCCCTGACTGGTGGGTAAGATTATGTTAGCTTGACTGGGCCATGGTTCTTGACTCTGACAGTTAAGTGATGTGATGATGTCATTTGGCAGTGATATAATGATAGAGGGATTCTCCAGAGGGCTCTGGTAGCATAATGGACTTCTGCTTGGGCTGTTAACCAAAAGTTGGTGGTTTAAACCCACCAGTCACTCCTTGGGATAAAGATGAGGTTTTCTGCTCCTGGAAGATTAGAATCTCAGAAACCCACAAGAGCAGTTCTACCCTGCCTTAGAATAATTCTATGAGTAAGAATTGATTAAATAATAGTTTTGTTTTATTTGAGCCATCCTCCATTTTATAATCTGATGTGATCATCATCCATTTTTTCATAAAGCTGATCTTTGCATGAGCTGATCTTTTTATGTTAGGTTCCAAAGGTTAGGCTTTGGAACCTAACCGTGTCAATGATTAAGGGGTGGGTGTAGACAGATATACACACATGCATTCACATGTATGTACATAGTTTGAGTTAGACACAATGGGGAAAATACAAGGGGGCTTCACAAACCTTTATCAAGGAAATGCCAGTATCGTTTAATTCAGTTTTTCCAAAAAGTTTGAAGCCCACTCATATATTTAAATCTTAGTACATTTACATTGTGAATATTTTCATGTGAATTCAGCATAGTTAAGTAGAAAAATCCATGTACTGTTTTATTTTGCCATGTCAGGTTTCAAAAATGAAATTCCTGGGTCAGAAATGTGAACCTCTTTTAGACTTATGAATATGTAATGCCAAATTGCTTTCCTAAAAGTTGACATCAATTTATTTTTTCAGCAGTAAGTTCCCCGTTTCTGATATTCCCAGTATAGTGTTATTGGTCTCTAAAAAAGCATTGGTAGCTTTTGAAAGCCCAGTTATGGTAGCAGGGCAGAATTGCATTAAAGCCCAGAAAATTGTTTTTACAATAACTTCAAATATCTAGATATATTTTCCAGTCTACCTGAATTAATTTCTGCTATAATATATATATATAATCACATATATATTACATACAAGGACCTTCAAAACTGAAAAAAAAAACCCATTACCTTTTAATTCCATTTTTTAACAAAATTTTGGAAGTTGCCTATATATAGAATAATGATTCAGTATTATGCAGGATATAACAGTTCAGTATTATACAAGGATAGATATAGCTTTTATTGTCTTGGAGCTTAAAATATAGAGCTGTCATGGAGACTTATAATTAGGTTGTCCAGAGAATAAAATGCACGCCACATACATACACTACATATTATTACTACCAATACTTAAGATCTATCTCAGGATGCAAATAGTAAAGTAAAAGTTTTTTTTCACATTGAGAACATTACTTCTCTTGAGCCCAGTTATCTGTCACCCTAGAATAAAGAAAACTTTAACTTATATTACACTTTTCTCTTGTAAACAGAATACATGAAACACTAATGAATGTAAGAGTGGAAGTTGAGATTTGTTATCAGATTGATCTGCCTGTAGCCCAGAATTATCCTCCACATGTTTACTGGGCTCTCTCAGTTTAAGATCATGCATATCAATGGATAGGCCTTATTTTAAATTGATTAGAAATAAGGAATACGAGCTAATATTTAAACAGCTCTATTCTCCTATACATGCCAAGTTTACTCATTTCAGAAATCATTGCTTTTATTAGGTGTAAGGGAAACCACTTTTGAAAGGTTAGGTGAGGGCTAGAGGTGGGTAGGGTTGGTGGCAGGACTTAGGGGACCAGAAAATAAGTATTAGAATAAATAAAGGTAATGGGCTATGTAAATCCATTCCAACTCTGTAATGACTTTGCAAATTTTTTGGTAAAATGATAATGTATTAATATTACCAGAGGAGAAATGCCTTTCTCTAGTTCATCAGTAGTTAACGTGGGTCATAGCATTTTGTCATTATTTTAAATTTGTGAGTGTCCAATCTTGTGTTCATTCTGCAAATACCTATTGAACACTGTTAGGAGGCAATGTTTTTACGTAAATTTTGTGTAGAAACAACATGTGTGTGGGTGATTCAGAAACTAGGCAGTACTTTTTTTTTAATGAAACCTCATCTGATCACATTCTCTTGGTTTGCTGTGGTATTTCCATAACTTTTTAACATGTATTTTATTTATAATAGTCTTTATCAAAACTGTTTTCCTCAAGTCGATAACGATAAAATGAACACATTTACTTGTTTTCAAATAAATAGAAATGAAGGGTCCGTAAATTTCACAACTGGCTATTTAGGAAAAGCCTAATGGAGGTATCCAGAGGTTGGGGTGTTCTATGTTTACGAACTAAAATATCTGTTTAGGACGCTCTTTGTCACTTTTGTGAAGGAGAAGGATGAAGTCAGAGTAGTTGGGAGCTCCTTACTTTCCAAATGAAGCTTTCAGACTCCCGCCTCCCCCGTAGGTAGACTTTTTGCTGTTGGTCCTGTTTTAAAGTGCTGCTCTTTAAAACAGACTGATTACCCTTAGCAGGAGCTTTGCAAAGGCCCAAAGTTAAAGAGCCAACTTTCTTTACAGCTGGGGGAGTGTTAGTCGAGCTCTTCCTGGAAGAACATTTGATTCGTGGCTCTTCTCCAGAGTGGGGACCACTGCAGACTTTTCTTCCGCGGAGCGTGACCTGTGCCGCTCCTGCGGCGGGGGCAGCGTCCGGGGCGCGGCGCGGGCGCGGCTCCCAGCCTCAGGTGTCTCCCCGCGGGGAGCCGAGGGCGCTCCGGGAGCGAGCGTCCGGGACTTCCTGTCTGCGCGCGGGGCGGAAGGATCGCGCTGCCAGTGCGGCCGCCGCCGCCGCCCCTGCCGTTAGGTGGTGGGGTTTCTCAGCCCGGCGGCGGGAGGCGGGCCCGCCTCGGCTTCCTGTTGGTGGACGCGCAAGGATCCGGGCGTCTGGGTGTGCGAGTGCGTGAGTGTGTCTGGAGCACGGCGTGTGTCTTCGGCCGCTGGTTCCGCCTCCTCGCCTGCCGCCGCTGCTCACGGTGTAAGTCAATGTGAAGCAGCAGCTCCAGCCCCGGGATAAACATGGCGACGTCTCTGCATGAGGGACCCACGAACCAGCTGGATCTGCTCATCCGGGCCGGTAAGGATCGGGGAACTTTTCTGCCGTGCATCGGTGCAGCAGGAGAGGGGGTGCACCAAAAGCGGGGTGTCTCCTCTGTCGCGGTCAGTGCAGGCGGGTACAGTGTCTACCTCACGGCCCCTGGGCGGCCGGGGGGAAGGGGGGAGTGAATGAAGTAATGGAGGCGACGAATCAGGAAGTGATCACCTTGGAGAGTAACCTGCCTCGAATCCGGCGCTGTCGCTTCTGGGCTGCTCCGGCCAGCGGCGGCGGCGGCCGCCGGGCTGAGCATTGGCAGCGTGTGCTGCGGGAGAGCGCCCCGGAGAAGTTGGGGACTCCGGGACCGACGAGTTGTGCGCTTCACCCCAGTTGCCCAGGAACCAGGAAGTGAGTGGGGCTGTTGTCTTTCGGCTGCGCCTGCCACGCTGTCTGGCCGGGAGGCCGCCCCTGTCTGCGCTCACCCCGCCGCCCGCACGGACCCCCGCCGGCGCCGCCCGCAGACCCGCCACTCTGCACGGACCCGGCAGCCCGACCGGGACCCGCCAAAAATGCAGGCGCCGACCCCTGCCATCCCCACCTGGTGCCGCCTTGTGCACGAGTAACGGTTCTGGGAAGGGCCACTTGGATTCTCCGTAACCGGGTGGTGGTCGTCTCGCGGGCCTGGTGTTCGGAAGAAACTAGGCTGAAGCCCCTTCCCTCCTGTTTCCCCCCCCTTTCCGAGGGGGTGGGTGGGAAGGACACCGGGCGCCTTTTGTACCCCTGACCTGGAGCTTTGGGGCATGCGAGGGTGCTTATTTTTGTAAACAGTGGGTGATCGCGAGGCGTGGGCCGGCGGGAAGGAGTCTTGGCCCTAAGGAAGTCTCGGCACGGAATTGCCCCCTCTCCCCTCCCCCCCACACCTCCCACCATAGCGGAAGCGCCGAGGAGAGGACAGAACGGGCGGGATTGACAGGCCGCGGGTTCCAATCTGCTCTCCGAGATGTTCCGGAGAAGAACGTTGATTTCTGGGGGCGGGACGAAGGGCCGCTGCTGGGCCAATGGCGCTCGGGCGGGAGTGAAGCTGACAATGTTCGCATGGAATTGGAGGGAAGAGGAGTGTAAACACGGAAGTGGCCGCCGCCGCGGTGGGGGATGTGCAGCGCCGCTGCTGCAGCGGAAGGGCACGGACTTATGTTACATGAAAAAGAAGCTTTACTAATAACAGCCTGCGCAGGGAGGGCCTTGAACTGATGAAGCGGGCGTAAATACGATTTACACTAATAATAAGCACATGTGTTCCACTCCTGGGTTCCATTTCATATCTCCATCGGTGAGAATTGGGAGACGAGGAATATTTTTGCCAACATTAATAGTGTTAAAGGTTTTATCCTGTTTCTCAACCGTGGTTTTTAGTCAGACAGCTTGTAATTAGGTAGATTGATTGGTGACGCTCCCTGATTCTCTTGGGTTGGGAGAAATCACAAAACAAGTTATGCATATCTTTAAATTTAACAGAACTTTAAGTTCAGTCTTGAGTGATACAACTGTATGTGTTGTATAACAACAAAAGATCAGCCTTTTTATTTTACAAAGTATAATGCTACACATTTCATAGGTTCTAGTGGAAGATCGCCGAAATGTGATTAAAACCACTTGTTTTCTTCTTTTTAGAGCAAGAACTTAGCTTTAGTGACTAGGAGGCAGAATTGAGTGAGAGTTTTGGGTTTTTTTTTGTTGAATAGTCAGTCCTTTGTTATATCAAAGGGTAGCATTTTTGACTTTCTATTACTGCTACTAATGATCCTTATAAATACTAGGGGCAGTGTTACATCTTTGAGCATTCAGGATGTCTAGTTCAAGGGATGGTGTTTCAGTGATTGTGACCATGCTTAGAGAATAGCCCCTGCACTCTCAGTTTTGAAAAAATCCTGTAAAAGATAAGGCCTTTGGAATTAACCAGCACAACAGAATGTGATCTGCAGATAAACTTGGCTTGGAGCACGTAGAGACAGCTTTCTGCTTGGAAGTTCAAAACATTTGTTTTAAAGAGAGTTTCTTTAAAGGCTAAATGCAATTCACTTTGCCCTATTCAGTTTCTCTATCATATAGAAAAAATTTTTCTTCTATGATCATACTGCTTTATAATTGTTTCCTCATTCATGTTCTTGTAACCTGAAGCTCCTTTACAAGCCCTATTTTAGAAGGAAACTTGAGACAAGTTTTCAGATTTACCCAAGGTTAATTCAGTGAGTCAAAAGTTGAGAAAAGGTGGCTCAGAAAATTAAGAAATGTTTATCATTTCTGTTTCTGTTAATTTCCAGTGCTATTGGAGAGTACTATTCTGTGTAAAAAGGACAGAATGATAGTTTTGAATCCCCTGATGGGGCTGTGGTAGGAGTGGGGGTGGAATAAGCAAGTGTTAGACATAATCCTTCTTCAGCAAACATTTTACTGTTGTAATTGAGAACACAGATGCAAACCTATGTAATATGTAAACACTAGCATAGCTACAGTGATTGCTGTAGTGTGTTGATGATTAGTACTAGATACTAAGGATTACTTCTATAAGGGATAAGCTTCGGTTGAATATTGTTAGTGTAAGTATTGTTTCTAAGCAGATAGAGAGGAACTTCTTATAACTGATACATGTTAAAGAAACTTCTTCCCTTTAAGAGGGTTGTGCCTCAGGATGGACAAGATGAACACTGCCCCCTCCCAGGCCTGCGCCACCCGCAAAGAATATCCTATGTGTACTCATTGAGTGCGCCACCCGCAAAGAATATCCTATGTGTACTCATTGAGTGAACAAGTCAAGGTTTGTTGCCAAAGGAGTTTATGTAAAAGGTAAAGCAAATAGTGCCTCTGTAGTGTTAACTATCCTTGTTTATTCAAACCACGGTCATTTTAACATACTGATTGTGTGTGTGTGTGGTTAAGATTTGATAACAATTCATAAAACTTTAATTGGCAACAAAGAGCCTTGACTCTGAAGTTAGGAAATGAGGTTCTAGATCTAGCTGTCCCATAACTTGTTGTAAGTTAATGGTTTAATCCTTTGGGATTTGTTTTCTAGAAATTGCTCAGAAATATTTAATGGAAAGTGAAAACAATTTGTATTCATGAATTTATTTTTTACATTGGATCATTTTATTTGAAGATAACTATAAGGTTGCAACATGACTGGGAAATAAGCTCATTCCTTTTAGTCAATCTTTGAAAATGTAAATGTGGGCAAAATTGGAATCATGAATCTATGATACAGTTAAGTTGAGGCTAATTTTTTGTATGGATGGCCTATTACGCTGAACCCTAATGTGACGCATGGGTTAAAGCACTCAAGTATGAATAGATCTGTGGTTTGAAGCCAGCAGCAGCACCACAGGAGAAAGATGTGGCTGTCTGTTTCCACACAGATTTACAGCCTTGAAAATTCAGTAGGACAGTTCTGTGCTGTGTCACATCATTTGCGCAAGTCAGAATTAACTTGGTGGTGGTGGGTTTGTTTTTCTCTGGGACGTAGCCTGTTACAGCAAAAATAAATGTCTTAGGATTGTTACTTTCCTAATACTTGTTAAAGTATCCTTAAGGGTTGGGTTTGCTGGTATATTTTCCATTTAAAATATTAGGCCTTGTTTTCATGTATGCTTACCTTGAGAGCTTTCCTTTTCTTAAATTTGAGAAAAAGTGTCACCAGTTTTGCTCAACTTTAATGTCAGGATTAAATGGGAGGGGGAAATTTTCTGGAAATCTAGCCTGTTTTCACTGACGAAACACATAGGCTGGTATGTCAAAGTTCGTCATGAAATACGTTGAACCCGAAAAATTCCTTTCTGTTTTACTCTAAATTGGATCTATAACTTCAATCTTGTAAAGACCATTAAAAAATAATCAAGTAGTAGGTGAAAAAAAAAAAAGAACAGTAGTTGAAAAAAAGTCAGTGGGGATAATTTAACATCACTGTGTACTTGAAATGTTTTATTGGTGGAGAAAGGGAGCTAAGAGTGTGCTCTTGATAACTATTAAACTCCTTGTGCATTGATAGCTGAAATGTGCAAAAGGATGCAAGGAGATACATTTGAAAAGCTTTTAAAAATTCCCTATGTGTAGGTAAGGGCAAAATATTGTTTTATTGTGGAAATGGAGTTACATAATTTTTGTTTACACAGTGATGTTTTAAGAGTTAAACAGGATGGAATTTGATTGTTATTAATTACAGTTCATAGCAAATTACAACTAAGGTTCTCAAAATAGGGTCAGGGGACCCACTCCAGGCAAAGGAGCTCCTCCTTTGGGTGGTGCAAACAGTTTAAGGCCCGTTGCTGCTAAATGAAAAGATTAGAGGTCTGGTTTACCCAGAGATGATGTGGAAGAAAGGCCTGGTGGTCCACTTCCAAAAAATTAGCCACTGAAAGCCACACAGGCACAACTGTACTCTGACAGACGGGAAATCATAATGAGTTCCGGTTGATTGATGATCACTCATTTTATGAAGTCAGACCTGATTTTCATATTAAGATACTGCCCTTTTCACTCATACTTACATGTATATATGGGGTGTTTTCTAGGGGCAATATGATGTGATAATCCAACAGATTGAATGAAAAAATAAGTATGACAATCCACAGTTTTGAGTGAGATCAAACAGAATTGCAAACAGGTCCATTCACATTTTTTTTGTTTGTTCTAGAAAAGTGGTTTTTTTGTAAAAGTGCTATTTATGTTTACAAGTAATGGGATTGATTTATTTATTGAAAAAGTTTATATTTAGCATTAGCCAGCTGGGCTCACTTTAGATGATTCCAATTTTGTTGGCAACATCTAAAACGTCATAGTCAGGAGCCAGTTGAACATATATGCCTTTTCACCTCAGGCCTGATCAAGGTGTTGACGCTACGTCAATGTCGTAGAGCTTCTTCACAGCCTGTTTGATCTGGTGTTTGTTGGCTTTGACATCCACAGTGAACACAAGTGTGTGGTTATCTTCGCTCTTCTTCATGACAGACTGTGTTCAAGGGGAACTTGATGATGGCATAATGGTCCAGCTTGTTTCTCCTGGGGGCGCTCTTCCCAGGGTATTTGGGCCGCTGTCTTAGTCTCAGGGTCTAGGGCCACCGAAGGTGGGTGATTTGCGGATCTTCGTGTGTGTGTGTGTGTGTGTGTGTGTGTGTGTGTATGTGGCTGGCTGTGGGTGCCTTGAGGATTTTTTTTTGGTGTGTGTGTGTGTGTGTGTGTGTGTGTGTGTGTGTGGCTGCCTTTCAACGTGGGCTTCTTGGCTTTTAAAGCCTTTGCTTTGGCTTCCGTTTTGGGAGGGGCAGGAGCTTCCTTCTTCACCTTCGGTGACATCTTCGTGAAAAGGTGATTTATTTATTTTTAAATGACTTGATAAAGGTTTTTGTTGTAAGTTATGATATAAGGAAGATACCTGTATAAAGAAAATATCTTCCTATTACGCAGTAATTTGAATGAAAAGGGTCCTTTTACCAAAAAAAGTTTGAGAAATAGCTGAATTTATTTTGGTTAGGACTCAGGTTCCCAAACTTGTTGGCCTACCACATCCTTTTCAGAAACAAACAACACAATACAACTCAGCATCTGCCTGGCAATGCAAAGCTTCTGTACTGCAGCCCATAATCCAGGATCCACCTGTCCTCTCCCCTGGATGGAGCCAATGGTCCCGCGCCCCCAGCGGGAGTCTCACCTAGGAAGGGAAACTGGTTTATGTCTATGCCACAGCTCCACTTGTGGCTATTTGGTACTTGAAATGGGGCTGAGAAATCAGTCGTTAAAATTTTACTTAAAAGTTAAAAACCAAAGAAAACACCTTTTGTTCATTATATGTCGAAAGGACAGAATTTTGGATAGATTTAAATAAAAATATTGATTTCACCTTTTTAAAAATGTGGTTCCTAGAACATTTTTTATTTTTTAGAAATTTTTATTGGCTAACTTTTCGTTCAGATAATTTCAGTTCTCTAGCCATTTAGAATTTGCAAAATAAACTGTTAAATGTATTTAGATGGCCAAGTCGCAGACATTCACCTTTTTTTGCCCCTTGGTCTGTCTACCTTTTGCGTATGTTCTTCACTCCTGTGGTACAGCCCAGGGCCGTGGAGGTTATGTGTGGGCAGTCAGGTTTGGGAGCTGGGTAGAACTAGCCTTGTTATAAGTGGCTTATGGCCTTGCTTGTAAGGGGTGGTGGACTCCTACCACCTATTGAAGTGTTCTCTCATTTCTTTTCCATTGCTTTCAAACTAAATTGTTACTAAATTTTATTTTTGTCCTGAGAACATTGTTATGAGCTAAAGCCACTGCCAGCATTCTCATCTGCAAAGCTGAGAGGTATGCTTCTTGTCAGACTTAATTACCAAGTTTGGTATTTTGTAACAGCTGTGGAGTGAGTCTGGAATAGTCTACCATACAAATACCATTTGATTAGAAAGACAGAAATGAAACAAAGTAAGCATAAGCAAATTTTATTTTGGGCACTGATTAAAATAAAAAATATTAGATGACTATATTTCTTAAAGAAGGATTGACCCTGAAGGATTGACAAGAAAATGGTATATTGTCATATTACTTTATGCTTCCTGTTTTTTTCTGTTTTTGAAATGAGTTCATTATTTTTTCTTTGCAAATATTGTATAATCCAAGAGTTTAAACAAGAGATAAACTAAATTTTTAACCCCTGCTTATTAAAGCTTGGATAACTTAAATTCAGTTATCCTCAAGAGTTGTACAAAAATTAAAATTTATTCAAGTATTGATCTCAGCAAACTTTAAATGTTTTAAAATATTAACAGGTGAATAGGAGAAATATGTCTTAAATTTTTGTTAAAAATTGTTCATTTATATAAAGTAAAAAGATTTCTACAACAAGTGAAATATTCTCAGAAGCCACATTATTCTAAATAGATCTGAGAATGGGTGCTCAGATTTTTGTGTGAATGTTTACTGTTATTTGATATAAAAGATAGGAAAAAGTGAAATGTAAGCATCAGAAAAAGAGAAGAAATGAGTGCCTTAAGTTAGTTACCGTGGACCTTTTTAAGTTTTAAAAATTGTAACTGACTATTTCCAATAGATTCTGAACTACTAGTGTATGCTTCATGAAGCTAGAACTTATTCACACTTGTATACCAGGATCATAATACATGGCCTGGCATACATAAATGGTCAAATCATTTGGTGATCTTTGAGTTGATAATATAGGAACTTTATATATTATATTGTCATCCATTTTTGCTTTAACTTACAAAGTATTTCTGGGACAATGTTAAATTTGGGGGGCGGGGTAGTAAGGATGAGGGTTGGAATATGAACAAGAAAATGTATTATTGAAAACACAATTTCCACTCATGTAAGTAACAATAGTTCACCAACCCATGGTTCTGCAAATAAGTTCTTTAAGCAACTTATAAATTCAGGCACATAATATGTGATATTATGTGCTTTTGGACAAATTCATCTTTAACATTTAAAACGCTCGAAAATCTGATAAAATTCTGTTGCTATATACGTGAAGATCTGATTTGCGTATAACAGTTTCTAGAGTGTATCTTAATACAATTATTTAAGGAATTACTTTACCCAGGATGGTTTATTAATAGCACGTAAGATAACAGCTAGATTGCAACCTAAGCTGACTTTAAAGAGCATGAAATTCCTAGTATAAAATTTCAAAACCTGAGCATTTGTTTGCAAAGGTTCTTAGGTGGATATGGGTATTGTAGGGAGGAGGAGGAGGAGGTCCTGTTGGGGGAAAATACTTGTAAGTAGTCATTTATTCTAAAGTTTTGCTAATAGGACTGATTGAGTCCTTTGCTTCGGCGAAGCTGCAGATAAAGAGTAAGCAGGGTCACCTAAAGATAGATTTACTTAGAGGTTTGGCTGCCTCTCTGGAACGATTTAGCTTTGAGCAGATGTCCATAAATGGAAAGAGCAACTGGAAAGAGACCCAGTACCTTGGTGAGTAGTGTGGATGATGTGCAACAGGTGGTAAAATAGTCACTGGATTTTTATAAATCCTTCAAATGACTGAAGTGTAAGAGTGAGGTTTTAGCGTTTGAGCATTTTGAGACTATAAGAGTGATTTTTTTTTCAAAGTTTTCCCTGAAGTACGTGAGAAGGATCCATATTTTTAATATGTTGAATTTGTGAGCCTGTAATAAAGTTTTATGAAATCCCTATAGATAACTTCCTTTAAGTTATTTTAGGGAAGTTTACTAGGCAAATTAATCAACTTGGAAATCATTGCCTATTTTTGTAAGAGACTTCATTATTTTAACTCTGGATATAGGACTTAATGTGTCATCAGGAATAGGAGGTTTTTTGCTCCGAGTGTTGATTTTCTTGAAAGGTCAGTGGGTTTTCCTTAAACTCAATACATAAAAAGAAAATTTTGTGTGTCTGTTGTTCATGTTAAGAATTATAGCATACATAAAGATGAGTTAAAATAGCTCCTTGGGGCTTACGGAATTTATAATTTTATAGGCGTATTAAAATAAATTGTTGGCATTTGTTGAGTTCTAATCTATATGCCAAACTAAACCAAATCTGCTGCCAAGTCAGTATAGACCTCACATACCGGATACTGATGAAATGTTTTCTGGGATCATTCGTTATACTTCTAATTCTCATGAGGATTCAAGACGTTTGTGGAAAAATTGAATTTAACGGTAATGCAGGCTTTTCCAATAACTTTTTGCATATAGTCTTATTTTGTTTTTGTTTTTAAGGAAATTAAGGCTTAAGCTTGATTTGCGATATGGCTAGAGCCCCAGTTTGGGCTTTGAAAGCCCAGACTACTGCTGTATGCACAGTGACTGTTTCACAAGTATCTTGATTAGCAAAGATCAGTGAGAAGAGATAAGAAGAGTAGTAAATTAGAAAAGGTTCCTTAAAGAAAAAGGCGTGGAAACTTAAAAAAATAAAATTCCTTGTGAGAAGGAAGACCAGGGAGGTCCTGAAGAAAAGAGAGACCCCGATGACTGTTGGGAAAGTTCCCCCGTGTTTGGGTGGTCAAGTTAATTAATACTCAGTGCCAGCAAGTCCGTTCCCACTCGTGACCCTGGAGGACACAGGAGAACTGCCCCTTTGCGTTTCCAAAGCACGGTAAGGAGAGCCTCATCATTGTTCCGCGAAGGGGTGCTAGGTTCAAACTGCTGGCCTCACAGTTAACAGCTCAACTACGCTGCCAGGACTCCTTGCTGTGGCTAACACACATACTGTTTGTTACCCCAGGGTGACTAGAGGAGGGTGTTCCCTCACCTGGGAACGTCTGCAAGAGTTTAACCAAAAGATGGACAAATTTACTTGGAAATACGACTCTACTAGGTACATAACACGATTTCAGAGGAGAGCCATGCTTGCACACCCCAAGTTAGTTTGGGCCTAAAATTGAGAACAGTTTAAATTTCAAGGGCTTCATTGTCTTCCTTTTAGATATGATTTAGAAACTTCTCAGGAGTTGCTAATTAATCACTGTTAGTTGTCCTATAAACCAACCTTGTTTTATAAAATGTAGGAATTAGCTTGTTTTGATTTTTCACTTGCTTCTGTAAATAACTTATATACTGACAGATATCAATAACTTAGAGTTGTCCGTATGGGTGTTAATTTATATTTCATTGTTGGTAATATGCTTTCTTTAGGAATGTGTTTAGTAGTGAATGCAAAGGTACTTACTGGTTCTTTTTTTAATTGAGTCGGAACTTTTTCTTCCCCAGTGGAAGCGTCAGTGCACAGCAGCAATGCACACTGCACGGACAAGACGATTGAAGCTGCGGAAGCCCTGCTTCATATGGAGTCTCCTACCTGCCTGAGGGATTCAAGAAGTCCTGGTATGTGAGCTTTGATTTTTATATTAAACATGTGACATAGCTTCCTATGTCAGGAACAAGTGTTGTTTTTAAATGAAAAGAAGGGCTTGGCAGAGTTCTCAAGTCTGTTATACGTGAAGATTTGAAAGCAGTAAAGATCTTTATTTGTTCGTTTTTAAAAAATATTTTTATAATAAATGATACAGAAAATGCCCCTATAGACAAATGATTGTTAAATTACTACTTAGAATATCATCTCATTTTCTCAGGTAAATTGTAAACCTCTGTCATCCTTGAGAGTAGGGCGGATTGGGCCAGTGGGCTCCCAGGGCCACGTTCAGCCATTCAGTCAGGGATAAATAAGTAGTAACTCAGGGAACCTGCCTATGGACGATTGGAGGACTTGGCTTCTACCATTTTCCTTACACACCATTCAACCTCAGAGAACACACACACACTCACACACTCTTTTATCTCCTTTTCTTTTTTTAAAAGTTTTAGTGGCACATATCACACAATTCAATAGTTTAATCATATCAAGAAGAGTTGTACAATCATTACCACAATCCATTTTAGAACATTTTCTCTATGACCCCCTTCCCATGGTTAAATCACTTTTAAAATGAGTTGTACAAAAACCTTCATTGTGTAATCAACTTCCCCACATAAACGCTGACGACGAATGTGTGCATCCGTAAGTGTAGTAAAGAAGGCTGATGGTGCCCGGCTATTGAGAGATATAGCGTCTGGGGACTTAAAGGCTTGAAAGTAAACAAGCGGCCATCTAGCCCAGAAGCAACAAAGCCCACATGGAAGCAGCACACCAACATGTATGATCATAAAGGGCCGAGGGGACCAGGTTTCAAGCAACAATGGCAGGGGGGGGGAGGGCGGAATCATATCATCATGAATGAGGGTAGTGAGTGATGGGGACCCAATGCCCATCTGTAAACAACTGGACACCCCTTGCAGAGGGGTAGTGGGGAGGAGATGAGTCACTAAGTGTTCAGTGTAGCAACAATGAAACTCACAACCTCCCTCTAGTTCTTAAAAGCTTCCCCCCCCCCCCCCAATTATCAGATCCCAATTCTACCTTGCAAACCTGGTTAGACCAGAGGATGCACAGCGGTACAGTTGGGATCTGGAAACACAGGGAATCTAGGACCTATGAACCCCTCAGGACCAATGGTGAGAGTGGCGACACCGGGAGGGAAGAGGGTGAAGAAAGGGGGAACCGATCTCAGGGATCTACATATAACCTCCTCTCTGGGGGATAGGCAATAGGAAAGTGGGTGAAGGGAGACTCCAGGCAGTGTAATATAAGATAAAATAATAATTTATAAATTATTAAGGGTTCATGAGGGGGAGGAGGGAGCGGGAAGGAAGGAGGAGGGAAAAAAGGAGAATGAATTGATTCCAGGAACCCAAGTGGAAGGCGAATTTTGAGAATGAGGGCAGTGAACGTACAAATATGCTTTACTCAATTGATATATGTATGGATTGTGATAAGAGTTGTATGAGCCCGAATAAAATGATTTATTTAAAAAAATGAGTTGTAATCACCAGTTTAATGAGTGATCCCTCCCACATACATTGCTTGCTCCCCCAAAGCCCTTCACCCTCCCTATCTCCCACCACCACTCTCTCCCCTAACTCCCCCTTGAATCAGTTCTTATCTCTATGCCTCTACTCCTGTGTTTTACAAACTGGAAAACCTAACACGGACAAAAAAAAAGTGGTAAGGTTAGAATAATAATAATAATACAGAGATAAAAGTAAAAACAGTGAGTAAGAAGGAAAAGGCCACTGAATATTTAAAGGCCAGGGGAGAAATTTTTGTCATGGAACATGCAAATTCTTGCATCCAGAAGAATTTCAGGTTGGGTCAAGAGGGAAGTCAACCAACTTAAGTGTCAAGTCTGTTCCAGTATAATCACGATTACAATGATAGTAACACTGTTTGAGACCCTTGCCTGTGATTAGAGGGCATCTCTCAGCGCCTTAATCAGGCTAGATACTCTGCCAGATGGGTTTTGGGCTCCCACTGACCTCCATAGCCTTCTACAAACTGGGCGTTCACAATTTAGGCTCTGATACTTTAACCTTTGCCATATTTGAATTTTGGATCACACAAGCTGCTGGTGTGCTTCTTCCATGTTGGCTTAGTTGACTTCCCCGCTTAGATGGCTGCTTGTTTGAATACAAGCTTTAAGACCCCAGATACTATCCCGATTGATAGCCAGGCACCATCTGCTTTTTTTTTTTTTAACCACATTTTGCTGTAGTACCCTTATCTTCAGTGATCATTTATTTCATGAAGGCGAGTGTCCCAGCAGGGCCATGTTATCAGAAGTAACTGTTCTTGGATTGGGGCTAGAGTTCAGTAGGTTTCCCATGACCCCTCTGCTTGGTCCTGGGATATACATGACTCAGGTTTACTTTGCCAGTTGTGCTGTAGCAAATTCAAAACCCCGTAAGACCACCTACCCCAATAACAACAAACCAACTAGCAGAAAACAAGAGAGAGACAAATACAAGCAAACTAAAGGCGAGGAAACAAAAACCCCAACTCCTTTTTCTTTGATGACCCTTGCTAGTCATTTTGCCATTTTTTACTTGTAATATTCAATGCTAATTTGACTTGCTACAGTGAGATTGGCCCACTTCTCACAAGGATTTCTAATAATTGCTAAGAGTAACCATGTTTTTTTTTTACTGGGAATAGGAATCTCATGAGAATAAAAATAGGACATTATTGATGAGTCTTTCAGTTGTAGCAAATTACATAAGCTGCTTCCAGGGAGAAAGATGAGGCGTTCTAATCCTGGAAGCCCCCAGGTGCAGCTAGTTCTCTTTTGCCCTGCAGGGTTGCTGTGAATCAGAATGGACTTGAAGGTGGTGGCAAATAACTATGTATTGACTGCACCTTATAATTGAACTAGAGTAGCCTATCCTGATTATTCAGACACACGGAAAGGAAGCTGTACCTTACTCTATGTGGTGGGCTCTCGTTAGCTGCCACTGAATCAAGTTGGCCCCTGATTCATGGTGACTCTGCACACCACACTGCTGGGGTCTGTGCCATCTCCATGATCAGTTGTAGATCTGAGAGTCTATAGGGGTCTTGTTGGCGGACTTTTAAAAGTAGTTTTTTGATGCCTTTCTTCTTGCCCATTTATGATACTATTGGTTTTTCTCCCTCATAATTTCCCAATTGTCAAAATTCTACGGTGATCTTTAAAGCAGGTAAAAGTGTGAATAAAGGTGGGCCTGGAGCCCCACTACTTGTGATCCTTGCCTTATTCAGAGGATCGTTTGCATCTATTTCCTTATCTTCTTTATATCATCTTCAGCAAGTTAATGCTTTTAGTTTTAAGTGCTTATCCGGCTTTGAGTAGTTCTTAATAATAAACTTTACCACTTGAACTGCCCACATAGGAAACAATTAATGGGGGTGGAAATTTTAATTTTTCAAAATTCTTAGAGTGGAAGTGTTTGTTCCTCCTTGTGTATCAACTCCAGAATTTATCCATGCTGCTATGAGGCCAGATGTCATTACAGAAACAGTAGTGGAGGTGTCAACGGAAGAGTCCGAACCAATGGATACCTCTCCTATTCCCACGTCACCGGACAGCCATGAGCCGATGAAGAAGAAAAAGGGTGAGTTAGAGTTTCATCTGTTTCCGAAGTGTTTACCTGCTTTTTGCCCCCATCAAGGGAAATAGAAATAATCTATGTAATACAGATTGAAGGGTGATTTCATCTTAACTAGATAGTCTCAAAGGAGCCACAGAAGTTTCTGTTTAATATGTTTCATATTGATTCAAGAAGTAATGTTTGAACACTTGAAGTGCTTGAATGAAAATGAGATTTTTGCAGATATTAGGCATACAAAAGGGAGATCCAGGATGGTCTGTACATTTGTCTTAGTGTTTCTTCATATCTTTGGAAAACTTTTATTTTTTTCAGTTTTTATAGCATCGTTTCTCCATCTTTGTGGGCATTTTAAAAGAGAGAGAGAGAAATAGACAAAACACAAGGTTATTTTTCAATGTATACCGTCCACTTTGAAATACCAGGATTGCCAAGAGACTGCTAAGTGGACTTCCCTGTCCAAGGTAGTTGTTGTTGTTTGGTGCCATCAAGTCAGTTTAAGTCCGTAGCAACCCTAAACGCAACAGAACGAAACACTGCCCGGTCCTGTGCTCTCCTCCCAATTGCACTATGTTTTGAGCCAGATGTTGGAGCCATGGTGCCAGTCTGTCTCCTTGAGGACAGAGAGTTGACTAACTCAGCTCCGCAGTGGAGAAGTAAGACACAACTCACATGCTAATCAATTGACTCCTGCTGAAACTTTGACCTGTGGGTTTCACATGAGACCCCAGCATATCTCTGAGGTCACTAGGAGATGGGTGGGCAGTAAGTAGGCCCTTTTCCTTAGAATTGAGGTAAAACTAGAAAGAACGGAAATCTTGAGTGTGTGTGTTTTGTGGGGGTGAGGGCAAAAATAAGAACTTCTGGGTGAGAAATACCATATTTTTCATCCATTCGACAGGGTTTGAATTCCTGTGGTATGTACGGTTTGGGGTGGGAGTGGTGGTGGATACAGTGAAGAGTAAGAGACGAATCCCTTCCCTCACATAATACCAAGGGTTTATCTGTATCTTGAGAGGCACTGAATGAAGGAATTTAGAAGGATTCATTCCTGCTGTAAAGGTGCCCCAGCTTGTGGTAGGTAGCCTGTGGCTGGGTGCATCCAGTGGGATAGTATACTTTTTATTTTTACATTTAAAGTAAGATGGAAATTGGTTTTTCTGTTTTACCTGTAAAATTCTTTGCTATTAAAAGAAAAAAAAATCTAAAAACAAAGTGGGGGGTGGTGGTGGGAAAGGGGAAACTTTGAAAAGCAAGAGTCAATTAGGGGATCAGACCCCTAGATAAGTGTCTGTGTGGTATAATATTAAAATGGAACAAAGATTTGCCCATTTAATGCTAATTTTATCCATTTGAAACTTCTTAATGATCTTAAAAGTTTCTAACACCATTATTTATATTAAAAAGACTTTCACAGAGAAATACATTAGGAAACATGAAGTTAAATAGGCTATCTTTAAATAGCAGAGCCTACATTGTTGGTCCTGATGATGCCATTGATTAGTTACCTTTGGACTGCTAACCACAAGGGTCAGCCATTCAAACCCACCTGCCACTCTGCAGGAGAAAGGAGGCCATTGGCTTCTGTAAAGATTTGCAGCCCTGGAAACCCTAGTTAGGTAGTAGTTCTAATCCACTCATTGGCAGTGGACTTTGGATAATATATATTGTGAATCTTCAAGAGAGGACAACATGCACAGTTCTTAAACTAATTTGACTATGGGTCATTTTCCTGTTGATCTATATTCTATAATTGTCTCAAGGGTCGTGATTTGGGAAATCCCCTTTTGAGAGGAAACTGGACTTTTTATTCTTTCTCAGAGCTAGTAAAGATGTCAGTCTCGCTACAGACCGAAGATCAATTTTCATATGAAGAGAAAAGTTTCAAAGTGTTTTGAAAATTATAAGTAAAGCTGTTCCTAATAATTTTGTAGGACAGAAACAAAAACTTCATAGTAGTATTTGTTAACATTGTTACATGAAGCAATTAATAGGTCAGTAGCATCTCACTAACTGTTGTGCTTTTAAGATTGGCAGAATCTTATTCTCCTTTAGAAGGCATTTTCAAACACACTGTATATTAATCCACAGATTAATGCTCAGTTCATGAGTGATGGAATATCAGTTTGTGTTTCATGCTTCTATTATTCTTGTTTTTAGTGTCTTTTTTTTTTTTTTCCCAGTTGGCCGTAAACCAAAGGCCCAGCCATCACCGATTTCCAACGGATCTCCTGAGTTGGGTATAAAGAAGAAACCCAGAGAAGGAAAAGGTAATTTGGTGGGGAGGGGTATTTTGGAGGTGGAATTTTCTTTTTCAGTCAGGTGACAGATGTAAGACAATAATTTCTAGTATATGGTAGTATTCTCTCTGTAAGTAGTTTTTAATCAGGAAAAGTATTTGCATTACTTGGGGGAACTTAAAAAAAAAACTATGACTAGGTCCTAACCCACAGAGATTCTATAAGTCATAGAAAAAGGAGGGCATGGGCATTTGTTTTTTTGAATTGGGTGAAGGTGTACAGAGCAAATCAGTTTTCCGTTCAACAACAGAGCATATACATTTTAGGCATTTGTATTTGGGAAAGGTCCTGACATTCTGAATGGGTGGTGTGTACAGCCCTTATCTCCACAGTCCCTTCCAATGAAAGGAGATTGACAACTGAGGTGTGTTTCTGATACTTCATCTCTTAATAGATTGAAACAGTGCAAGAGTAAAAGCAAGCTGAAGTTAATTCCCTGGTCAACAAATACCAATCAGAAGTCAGAACAAAATGTACACTATTTTGGCTTTAGGATTTATATATTCTATTTAAGCTATTTAAAACCAAAGCAGCAAGAAGCCTCCATCTCCCATTCTGTACTGTCTTCTTTGTTGAGTGAGTTGTCAAGTAACTCTTCAATCTATTTGATAATACAAATAACAACAAAAAGTCACTTCCATATCTTGAGATTAGCACTAAATGCTTAGATAAAAATACATGCTGTCATTACATGAAAAGCACACATTAAATCTCTAGTGAAAAACAAGTCTCTAATTAGCCCATCAAGGAACTTGGGATTGAGTTACACAACAAATTCAGTTACATTTAATTATTATTCAGGAACTGATGATTAGACTACTTTCCTTATTTCCTTGTTTGTCATACATAGCCTGCCTGTTTTGTCTATCGTAGGTGTTGTTTTTCAGCTTATATTGAGAATTTACATTGCAACGGAGTAGTAAATAATAGAAAGAGAAATTATAAATAAGTTAATTATTACTGTTATGGGTTTTATGTTTTAAGAATTTCTATCCCAGTGGTATCTCTTGTACTTAGGCCTGGCACTGAACGCTATGCTGTTAAACCCATCATAGTGTGAAGAGTAAACATACAAGGGGGTAGGTCCCACCCCACCCCCCAAAAAACACAACAATGGAAAAAGAATCTCTGCTGGGAGGAGATTTCATAGTGTGTATTTTTCCTGCTAGGTGATCATCCAGCAACTTGCTCTGAGTTAGTACACCCAGTGGCGTCACCTGGAAGGTTCTCTCTGGTCACAATGAGTTTTTTTGTAAAAGCAGTTTTGCTCTAACCTCATTTTTTGTGGTGGCATATGGCTATGAAATTTTATTTTCCTATTCAGGGAAAAATGCTGCAGAAACTGTTGTGATGTTGAACACAGCTTATAAGGGCAGTGCTTTGGGAAAAATTCAAGTTTATGAGTGGTTTTCTCGTTTCAAAAAGGGTAAAATGTTAATTGATGACAAGCCTAGTTCTGGACCCCCCATCAACTTCCCAACCAGACAAAAATGTCTACCTGTAGTGTGCATTTGGAGGTTGTTCCAGTAGGTCAGACTGCTAATCAAGTGTTCACTTAGAGGTTTTGAAAAGATTGCATAGCAGTGTGCAACAAAAAAGGATTTGCGGCAGATGTGAAACTGGCTTTGCCACTATGTCAATGCACCTGCTCACATAGTCATCTCAGTGCTCCATTTTTTGGGCAAAAAACCACCATGCGTCTCTTGCCCCCAAGCTCCTTACTCACCTGCACTCACTCCCTGCAACTTCTTGTTTCTGTAAATGAAGAGGGGCATGGAAGGACCAGTGAAGTGAAGAAAAACGAGGGAGATGCTCTCAGCCTCCAAACGATGGGTTTGAAAAATGTTTCCAAGAATGGAATCCCAGATTTGACAAATAACATTAAGTGTAATGGAGAGTACTGTGAAGGTGATAAGGCTGTTTTGTTACAAAGTTTAAATAGATAGTTGGGGGTAGGTGGGTGGGGGATTCCATTTATTTTGTTTTGTTTTTTTGGTACCCCTTGTATTACTGTAAGCTGGATTCAGAAGCAGCTTGTTCTGTAAAATCATGCTGTCTGTCAAAGGCTTAATGAACTATCTTGCCTGACAGACTTTCCCATTTGAATTCGGTGTCCTTAAAAACAGAAATAAAATTGCTAACCAACAATTAAATATTTAAGGATAACCTGAGGAATATCGACGACCAATTCAGCAAACACGGAAGTTAAGGATTCCTACTACATAGAAGAAAGACATTGTTTTAGGAGGTACAACATTTCTTCCACACAAGGTTCTCTACTCACCCTTTCTGTAGTCCCTTGTTAGTTTCCCTAGCGGTAGTCAATATTAGAAAGAAATGCCATCCACAGTCAATTACTACTACACTCCATAGGGCTTTCGAAAGCAAATTGCCAAACCCGAGTTTTGTGAGGGTCCTCTGAGTGGGGTTGAACCAGCCACCTTTCCACTCTTAGTCAAATGCTTAATCATTTGGGTCACCTGATTGTAAACAAAATAAAAATGCCCTCAGCTACACAGCTAGAGGAATTTGACGCTTGTGCGGTTTAATAGTTAAAAAGAGTTTCTAGGTTGTGATGGTGGAATGTAACAGTTGTGAAGTTGAAGATACTGCCTCTAGGTCACGAGATGCATCTTTCTTTTTACAACTTTGTGCCAGAGGAGGGATGTCAGCGTCTAGGGTGGAAGGGGACTGGAGGGACTTGATCTGGGAGCTTCCCGCCCAGAGTTCTTCTCACATAGTCTGCCCCTGGGATCTGGATTCGAGGCTAGTAATGGCATCACAGGAGTTTCTGGGTGACCTAGAGCCTCAGTGGTGGCATATACATTCTTTTTTCCACCAGGATTCGCTTCTTTCCTTCCATCTGCTCCTGGAGACTTCAGAGTAAATAAAAACCTAGCCATTTGAAAACCTGTTCTTCCCATAATGACTTTCCATTTACTCTTCCCCCTTCTGAAGGGGAGAAAAAAGTGATGCTTGCTTCCTTTTGGGATACAGCTCCTTATTTTCCCTGCCCAGATCCCTTCCTTTCTTTCTGTGTAACTCCTAACCACCTTCAAAGCCCATCAAGCCCGGTCATATGAGATTTTGACATTCTGTTCTGCATATCCCTCTATAGAATCGCTGATTAAAACGCTCAGTAGTGCAGCCTCAGTTCTTCGAGTCTTGTGGAAAAGTAGGTAGTTGCTCATGGAGGAAGTTAGGCACACGATTCCGTTTGCTCCTCCTCCTCTTGACTCTCCTAACTCTATTGATCCAGGTAAATAGAGATAATTTTTTTTGCCTTGGATGGATAAACTGCCAGCTTTTAAGACTTCAGCCTCACCCAGTGAACTAGGTGGTAGGACAGAAGCACTGAGTACGTTCTTAGGCCAGTAACTGGGATGTCCTATGAAACAGTGACTGATCTGCAACTCAACCAGATCCCATGAGGTATTTGGTTCTTATGTATGTCGTGTGTGTACCATAGTTGTAATTAAAGGTAAGTCAAAAAGTATTGCAACAAAACCATCACACTGATTGATAAGCTCTGTTGTTCATTGTAACCTCCATCTAGTAGTGCTTTCCTTTTGAATTAGAGGATAATGATAGACTATTTAAATAGTTATATGTTACTTACACTGTAAAGACATGTACTTCAGAACTCGTAGGTGAATCAGAAGTCTGAAGGGGGTGCTTCAAAATGTGTTCCAAAAAACTTCATTACCTTTCCATTTCGTTTTCCATGAACCCCTTTTATATAGACATAGCTTTAAAAAGCACACTTCTCAAAGCAGACAGCAGTTACTAGTTGAGTTAAATAATTGGGTTTAAGAATCCAGGTGGTAGGGGAAGGGAGGGATGGGGAAAAATGAGAAGCTGATAGCAAGGGCTCAAGTCCCCAATGACTGTTCTTTGTCCTATGGGAAAAAAATCTCGATTTTGGGAATCCCAGAACATAGTTGTTGCAACCTGAGCTGATCACTGCCTTGAATTTACCTGGCAAAGCAGATCCCTTTGGGAGTTGCTGCTCAGTTTGTTTATTTAAAAAACTTTATTGTTAATTAGTTGGAGTTTTACTTTTCAGATCATCATTTTTTGTATTCAACTTAAACTTATCACAATCTCCCAATAACTTCCTTTCCACTCCCTTCACCCCAATTTTTCCCCCTCTTCTCCCTCTTACAGGGTGGGAGTCACTGTTTTGATTGGAGGGAGGGAGTGTGTGTGTGTGTGTGTGTGTGTGTGTGTGTGTGTGAGAGAGAGAGAGAGAGAGAGAGAGAGATCTGAAGTGTCTCACTGAGAACACAGTGCAGTCGTCTATTGAGCGGCGGAGACTAAGTCATTGATTAGAATCATGCCTGTGCGTGTCTGCCACAGAACCCTCCTAATGCGTGTCGCGCCTTCCCCTTCGTACCGAGGGCTGCCAACGTTTTAGAAAACCTGTTGTCTGTAATTCTATTTTTCCATGTTCCTTCATATCTATCACAAAATTTTTGCCTGTTCCAACTACATTGGGATACTGTTTAATGAAAACTACAAACAAGTGTACTTAGAATTATATTAAAAGATACTTTGTCTTTTAGGAAGAGTGTATGCCAGACAGTACAAATGATTATGACACAGTGAAGTACTTAGCAAACCGCTTATTGTGTTTCACCAGTATGAAATGGATAGCTCTTAGCATAATTAAATGTTTGCTTTTAATCATGTTGGTAAATTTCTTTCATTGCGTTGTCTTTGTTTTTAAAGGAAACACAATCTATTTGTGGGAGTTTCTTTTAGATCTCCTTCAAGATAAAAATACTTGTCCTCGGTATATTAAGTGGACTCAGAGAGAAAAAGGCATATTCAAGCTTGTGGATTCAAAGGCTGTCTCCAAGCTTTGGGGAAAGCATAAGAACAAGCCAGACATGAACTATGAAACTATGGGGCGAGCTTTGAGGTAAGAACACAAACGCACTAGTAATCGAGCCAGACTTCCATAACCATAACACTTGGTATTTATTAGTCATTTGTATAGAAGCTATAAGAATCCCTATTTATTATAATCTCCAACTTTTCAAGAGGAGCCCTGGTGGTGGATTGGGGTTGCAAGGACAGAGGTTAAAACCCACCATCCGCTCCAAGGGAGAAAGGGGAAAGTGTCTGGTCCTGCAGTTCTGCTTTGTCCTTCAGGGTGGCTAGAAGTCAGAATTGACTCGATGGTAGTGAGTTGAGGGATGTTTGAGTTGCTTGTTGGGTTTGGAGGTAAAAAGTAGAGAGGAACTGGCCTAGATGTTTAAATTTCAATATCATTGCAAATATCTCCTTGTGCCACCCTACCCCACTCTCACCCCCATTTAGGACTAAGTCAGTTGTAGGCCTTTGAAAACAATCAAACTCAAACGGAAAAGTATTTGCAAATTTCTTATGTGCTTTATAGTTATTACAAGTTTAAGTGAATTTTAATTGATAGGAAATTTTTTAGTTTGAAAATGCACAAAATTCTTGTAATGTCTTTTCTTAAGAAAGATGTAAATGAACTCACTTTGTGTGACAGTATTCTCATAGTTCCATCATGTCTACTAAGTGTAGCTTGGGGTATTCATTCCATAAAGAAGCAGATTGTTTTATAATTGTGTGACTCAACTGATATTCTGCCAATGCCAGTAAAATACCATTAAATACTCTGATTAAATTACTTCCTTTAACAAAGAGGATGCACTTGTATAGATTCTTGGATTGAAAGCACCAGCTTCCAGTTTCATTTCTGTTCCAAATCTTCAGCCTTTCGAGCAGCTAACAATGTAAGAGCCCCTTTCTCATTCATTCTTTACAGGAATAAGTGAGTGTTTGTGAGTGTCGACATGGCCTTTTATTTGATAGGATAAGATCCATAATTCCAGATTTTGTTTGTTTCTTTCTTTAGGTTTATTTCATTTTTTTGTGCCCATTGTAAATGGTATTGTGTTTGTTTTCTTTTTAAATACTTTTATTGAGGGCTCTTACATCTCTTTAATCACAAGCCATACATTCCTCGAATGTGTCAAGCATATATTTACACATATGCCACCATCATAATTTTCAAAGCAGTTCCCCATTTCTTCCCCCTCCCTCACGAACCCTTGATAAGTTATAGATTATTTTTTCCACATCTTACATCGTCCTCTGTTGCCCTTCACCCACCTTTCTGTTATCCCTCCCCCTGGGAGGGAGTTCTTGGTTGATCCTTGTGATCGATTTCCCCTTTCTTCCCCCAGCCTCCCCTCATCCTCCTGGTGTCGCTACTCTCCTTTTTGGCCCTGAGGGGTTTATCTGTCCTGGATTCCCTGTGTTGCAGGCTCTTACCTGTAGCAGGGTGCATGCTCTCGTCTAATCTGATTTGTAAGGGAGAATTGAGGTCATGATAGCAGGGTGAAGGAAGCACTAATGAACTAGAGCAGGGGTCCTCAAACTTTTTAAACAGGGGGCCAGTTCACTGTCCCTCAGACCCTTTGGAGGACTGGACTATAGTTTAAAAACAAACCATGAACAAATTCCTATGCACACTGCACATATCTTATTTTGAAGTAAAAACACAGGGCAAAAATGCCCGGTGGGCCAAATAAATGTCCTCAGCAGGCCACATGTGGCCCGTGGGCCGTAGTTTGAGGGCGCCTGAACTAGAGGAAAGTTGTGTGTTTCATAGGTGCTATACTGCACCCTGACTGGCGCATCTCTTCCCTGTAACCCCTCTGTGAGGGGATGTCCAGTTGTCTACAGATGGGCATTAGGTCTGTACTTCATGCTCCCCCTCTTTGACATTGGGTATGCTTTTATTCTGGGTCTTCGAGGCCTGGTACCTGATTCCATCGACACCTCATGATCACACAGGCTGGTGTGCTTCTTCCCTGTGGGCTTTGTTGCTTCTGAGCTAGATGGTCGTTTGTTTATCTTCAAGCCTTTAAGACCCCAGATGCTGTATCTTTTAATAGCCGGGCACCATCAGCCTTCTTCACCCTATTTGCTCATGCACCCATCTTTCTTATTGCAGAAATATTTATAGAAATCATTTTTAAGCCTGGATTGAGCAACATACAATTTATTATTCTAAAGATGCGTTCACAATTCAATTTTCCCATGTAACTTGAGTAGTGGAAACATTTTTTTTTCCTTGACAGTTCATCCTAAAATTTCTAGAAAGTTGAGATGTGTGGCTGGACTAAAGGCCAGAGTCCACTGGACTTCAAGGATGTAAGGTTAAGACCAGTCCTTGTTTTTGCTCTTGTGCATGCTGGGTAGGTGCTCGTCTAGTAGTTTCCGACTCATTACAACTGCATGTACAGTAGAAACAAACAGTGCATCTTGTGCCAGCCTCACAGTTGTTCTTGTTTGAGCTCATTATTGCAACCATTATATCAATCCATAATGTCGAGGGTCTTCTCTTTTTCATTTCTTCTCTTTCCCAAGCATGATAGCCTTTTCCAGGGACTGGTCTCTCCTGACAACATGTCTAAAGTAACATGAGATAAAGAAGTCTTGCCATCCTTGTCTCAAAGGAGCATTCTGGCTGAACTTCTCCCAAGATAAGATTTGCTTATTGTATTTGTGGTACTTTCAATATCCAGCACCACAATTCAAGTGCATCGATCCTTTATGTATATGAAGCAGTTGAAAATAGTATGGCTTACTTAGGTCAGACGCACGTTGGTCCTCCAACATATTTAATACCTTTTGGCTTGGGTATCCAAATAAGAGTTGTAACATAAAAATTAACATTCTTGTATTCAAAACAAAACAAGAAAGTGGTTCATTTAGTAATGTTTCCCTTTGCAGATACTACTACCAAAGGGGAATTCTTGCAAAAGTTGAAGGACAGAGGCTTGTATATCAGTTCAAAGATATGCCCAAAAACATCGTGGTCATAGATGATGACAAAAGTGAAGCCTGTAATGAAGAGTTAACAGCAGCCACTGATGAGAAATCATTAGAACGAGTGTCGCTGTCTGCAGAAAGTCTCCTGAAAGCAGCAACCTCCGTACGTGGTGGGAAAAATTCATCTCCTCTAAACTGCTCCAGAGCAGAGAAGGGGGTAGCTAGAGTTGTGAACATGGCTTCCCCTGGTCCAGATGGTTCATCCAGGTCTCCTCCTACCACTGCCTCTGTACCAGCATCAGGAACTCCAAGGTGAGGCAAATCCACTAGTGGCAATATTGTCTTCACCGTCTGGAGTGTTCCTTGGGGGAAAATGTCTGCTTAAGAATTTGGTCGCATTTTAAGAATGCTGATAAATGTTTGGTGTTTAAAAGTGTGCATTTTGGTGCTGTGAAGGTAACACAAAGTTAACTAATCTGAATTGGTCTTCATGTTTTTTCAGAAAGCTTATAATGTATGTTTTTGTTTTTATACATTTCATGGTATAATGTAAATGTCAAGGATTATCAATATGTGTAAATTTTGGGAGCACTAGTTTTGCACATTTTGTAATTTTTTTTTTGCTCTAAGAGACTATAATTTCTAATATAGTTTTAAATATCAACTTACTATTTCCCCCGACTAGGACAGTTCGCGTGGCAATGCAAGTACCTGTCGTAATGACATCTCTGGGCCAGAAAATTTCAACTGTGGCTGTCCAGTCCGTCAATGCAGGTGCACCGCTGATAACCAGCCCCAGTCCAACAACAGCAACCTCTCCAAAGGTCGTCATTCAGACAATCCCTACTGTGATGCCAGCCTCTACTGAGAACGGAGACAAAATCACCATGCAGCCGGCCAAAATCATTACCATCCCAGCTACACAACTTGCGCAGTGTCAACTGCAGACAAAGTCCAATCTGACTGGGTCTGGGAGTATTAACATTGTCGGAACCCCTTTGGCTGTGAGAGCACTTACCCCTGTGTCACTGGCCCACGGTACGCCAGTCATGAGACTCTCTGTGCCTGCTCAGCAGGCATCTGGCCAGACTCCTCCCCGCGTTATCAGTGCTGTCATAAAAGGGCCGGAGGTGAAATCGGAAACCGTGGCAAAAAAGCAGGAGCATGATGTGAAAACTTTGCAGCTGGTACATGACGAAAAGCCAGCAGATGGAAACAAGACAGTGACCCACGTGGTGGTTGTCAGTGCGCCTTCAGCCATTGCCCTTCCTGTAACTATGAAAACAGAAGGACTTGTGACCTGTGAGAAATAGAGAAGCAGCTCTGCGTGGACTGTTGGTGGTTGGTTAAACAGTGCTGACATAAATGCTTGCAAGGAAGACATCAAGAAAAGTCGAAAGAAGACTTTAAAACATTTCTAATGCATATAACGAAAACAATCACACTTACTGGAAATTGCCTATCCCATGTTTCAGTGGGAAATGGACTACATACTGAGATGCTGACAGAAAACTGCCTCTTACTGTAGGAAACAACCGAATCTGCCAATAAGGAAGGATCTCAAGGGACCAAGCAGCTCACTACACTGTCAAGTTACACTAAGACTTGGAACACTACAAATCTTTAAGAGGCTACACAGTTTTCACCGGGGAGGGGTTGGGATGGGTGATCTCATTGTTACATATAGCAATTTTTGATGCATTTTATATGCATACCAGCATTTATTACTGTGCTCGCACAGTACTCAACTGGTGCTATGTGAAGACTCTGCTAATATAGGTATTTTAGAATGTGAATTGAATGGATCCAAAAGCTTTGGAAAGGATAGCAAAAAAGATCTAGTATGATTTTTTTATATCATATAGCTTAAGCTGATTTAAAACAAAGGCCTTAGACTAATTTTTGGTTTTCTTTCTTGAAATAAGCTAATGGCTTGTTTGTGTAAAGCATTTTTTATTAAAAGAAAAATTTTAAAAATCTTGTACCTAGCACAGTATTGTTATAGAATTTACATGTAACATTTTTATATGGTAGTTTAAGTCTGTCATTTTCTTAATTGTGGACAAATCTAACAGTTGGCTCTAGCCTTTTGCTGTTAACAGCCTGTGTCACTCACTCAGCCCTGCCATCTGTGCAGACAGCAGTTTCAGTCCCACTGTCACGTGGAAGTTCAGGCTCAGCATGGATTTTTGTCAGGTAACACTCAAACCTGGAGTTTTCTTTTTTCCTGTTTTTTTTTTTTTAGTTGAAGTTTAAGAGGGAAAAGTACCAGTGTTCAGATTTGAACTATAATAGTTTGTATATTCAACATTTGAAGTATATTCTATTTTGTTGTACTCTTGTTTCAAAGTGTATTCAAGTAGGTTTTCTGAAATATAGAAATGAAAATTTATCTGGCGTTTTGGTCTCTGGTGATATTTATAATGCTCAAAAGCCAGTATGGAGATACAATTTTAGGTAAGAAATAGCAGAAATCCTTTTTCTCCTCAGCTATGTGAAGAAATTGTATTTCTGTTGGTTCCTTTACATTAACACTTGCCAAATATCTGATGTGACCACATCCTAATTAATAATCATGTACTCTGTAACATTCTACTTACTATAATTAAGTGAGCAGGCCACACGTAATAATTGAAAGGAAAAGAACTGTATTTTTAGGCAAATGTGTGTATCACACTACTTGCCAGCTGCACAGTCCCACTCGTCCTGTCCCAATGTCTGTATGCAGACAATGGCTCCGTGGGTACACTGTTTGTGAAAAAAAAAAAAAGACTATTTTTACAAAAGAGGAATTTGAGGTACCAGATGGATTAATTTCCTAATTTTATGCAAAACATAGGCCCTTGGCTCCACATTTTACAGCTTTCTACTCCAAAGAGAAGTCTTTCTCACGTCTTTTAGAAATGTAGATAAACTGAAACTTACTATTTTCTTGCTATTAATGGTATATTTGGCCACATGCTCATTGTCATCAAGTTGATCCTCCATCCATCATCGGCTCATGGTGACAACACCGTGCAGAGTAAACGTGCGCTGAGGGTTTTACAGCCGTGCCCTATCGGGGAGAGGTCGTCAGGTAAGGAAGGGTCTCCCCTCGGCGCGGTGGCAGCCATCAGCCTCCAGCTTGTGCAGTGCTGAGCCGGCTGCCGCCGTGGGGCTCCAGGGTTGTACTATGACAGCAGTCCAATGTGGTCTGCTTATGATTTTTACAGCAGTGGTTATTATCTTTTGCCTTTCCATAAACTTACCTGGTATTGAAAAAAAATAAATTCTCAAAGAAAACTCAGCTTTCTTGAGCCCATTTGAGTTATGATTTCAAAATCCACACTATGTGCTTTGGCACTTTTTTTTTTATGTACTGGTTTCATTTGTGAGGTCTCCCACAATACTCCTTTTGGACAAAGAGTGCATTTTAAACCATATCTGTCTTTCTCCCCAAATTGAGTATCTTAGACACTCGGGTCTTTATTCATTTTGGTAGTGTAGTTAGCTAAGACTCTTCAACTCTCCTTTTGGTTTCCACCCTGAGAATTAGTTCCCTGCCTGATCACTCTTAGCTGGCTTTGCATTTCTTTAACAAAATCTGTTTAATGTTAAGACTTAGCAAGGTTCTGTGGGATACACCCCATCCTCACCCCTGCCCCAGGGTTGTGAGGATTAAATGATGGGAGAATTTATAGCCAGTCTCTGGCATAATAGCAAGAATTAACTTTTTTTTTAAATCACTTTAACAATTGTTAGATAATCTCATACATGCCTATAGTTATTAAAACCAAACGTGGTGTTCCAGTGTAGACTTTCTCTAGTTGCCTACTGGCCAACTAATGAATATCCAGCTGAATTTGCTTCTCTAAAGCCGCCTAATCACACACAGCACTGCCAAGGCCTTGGAAGTTGATTCATGTGTACGTAACTCGGCCCCTTTGTTAAAGTCATTGTCCCCAATGAGTAAATTGTTCCATTCTTTAGAAACTCAACACAGTGATTCCACTTTTAATGGGAGAAAAGCTGCTCACTCTGTGGAAGCTGTGAAGCCAAGATGAATGCTTTTAGAAACCCAAGTGCAGTTAACCTGCATCTACTTCAGGTTTTGAACACCCAAAACTATCCTTTTTGTGGTTAGAAGTCTAATCCTAACCAGCTCCGCCACCAGGGCTCATCCTAATTCTCTTCCTTAACCCTAACTTGGTAGGAACACCTCCTATGGGGTTACAACTTGAAAGTGTATCACAGTTTTCAAGACAGAAGCATAAAACCGTTTAAGAGCAAAATGTTAAAAAGCAAAACCATAGGTGGTAAGCTTCCCAGTAGTCTTCTCAGGATATTGACTCCTAATCCCTTCGTCCTTTTATTTAACGAAGATCTAAGCATCTTATCAATCATAAAAGTAGTGGTCACCAAATTGATATACTCTGCAAATTACATGGGTTGTAGAACATTGTTTCAGGAGCACTGTTGGCGTAGTGGGTTAAAAATTGGACTGCTAACGAGCTCAGCAATTCAAAACCACCAGCAGCGCCAGAGGGAAATGAGGCTATTTCCCTGAGATGCACATTAAGAGTCCTACTCTGCCCTGTAGGGTTCCCTATGAGTCAGAAGCAATGAGATGGGCGTGAATACACTCGATTTTTGAGCCATTGCTTCCGGTATGAGCCATCTGCTTCTCAAAGGTGGCTGCACACTACCATCACCTGGGCAGTTCTCCCCGGAGCACCCTCCACCTGAATCACACGAGGGAGTTGGGAGCCGGGTCCAGCTCTTTCCAAGCATCTCTAGGAGAATGCAAAGTTTGGAAACACTCGTGTTTGTACAAATCAAAGTTGGATTGACCTCGTGAAATGAAGGAACCGACAACTTCGGCTCTGCATGGAGAGGAACAGCTGGTGGAGGTGCTGGCCGGTTTCTCAGGCCTTCACCTATTGTGGGCACAATTTTCTGTTGAGACTGTTAGTTCCACCCTTTCAAACTGGTGAATTACTCTGGCTAAAAAAATTAGGAGTGAGCTGTCAAGACATCCATCAATATTTCAAGGTAGCCAGTCCAGTGTTCCTTCTCTTACTGTACTTACATGTATACATTCTGTGGTTTAGTTTACCGCACTATTTTATACATAGTTCACAGGTCTATGGGGTTGGCCGTGTAGGTGTGACAGCTTTGGAGACAACTGGTCCTGGAGAAGGAGGGACTATTTAATCTTCTATTGGTCACATCAGAGCCTTTTGTCTGACAAACCTGTGCCCTTCGACATATTATTTGCCATGCTATTGGGGTCTATTCTAGAGAAGTCTGCTTCTGTATTTTTCTACCAGCCATTACAAGAAGAAAATCTAGTTCCATAATAAGCACATTGATTTTTTTTTGGAGGGGGTGGGGTGCCTTCCCATTTTCTTAAGATTTCAAACTATGAGGGTATGTTTAAAAAAAACACAAAAACCTGGAAATGTCACATCATGTGTACCAGTCCCAGATTTTGGCGTGCTTTTACAAAGTTTGAGTGCAGAATATGCATGAATAGTTTGAATGCATCAATTATCCTTTGAGTTTGAAACAACACTAGACTAAGTCCCTTCCCTGTCGATGCCTTAAAGTCACATTGTTGTGGGCAGTTTTCTATTAGTACTGTTACTCCCACCCTTTCAAATGGCGAATTACTTTGGCTCAAAACAATTAGTATGGTTTCACTGTGTTCAGCTAACCAAAATGCTAATCATTCAGCCACTCTCGTCTTGATTCTATTTCCAACCCTGTGTGTGTGTGTGTGTGTCCGAAGAAAGTATCAGACAAGTCATAAATGTAATGTCCTTGACTTCAGCATTTATCCATGAGCACATCTCTTCGCCACAGGACAAAACTACCACTTTTCTTCCCATCTGTGCTCATGATGGTGGTGAAGCAGCACACACCTGGGGTCTATACATACCTAATTGAAGCCGGACTTCTGGAACAATTAGCTGTCACTTTAAGTCACACTAATTTGATTAAGCCACTACCTAGAATTTAAAAAGTAGTGCTAGAGCATAATAAATCTCCAGGAGTCAAAAATAAGGAATTCAAAACACTGCCCAGTCCTGCTCCCTCCTCACAATATTCTATCTGAGCCCACTGGGGTGGCCACTGTGAAGGCTAGCATACAGGAAGAGCAGGTCAATGGCGTCCTCACCCCCTCTTCCCATCAGCACGACACAAGCCTTCTCATTACATCAAAGTAAGGGAGAGGAACAGGAACAGCTGAGCCAAAATTACAGACAATAGGAAGTCCATGCATAGGCTGAGTCTGTATGTAGTCTCCGGTCGTACCAATCCGTTCTTCATGGATGCCTTCGGGTTACTGTTGATGGTCCATAAGGCAAAGCTAGCCACAGACTTCAGATACAGTAAAAGTAGGATGTGAAACCTAGCACTATTTATGTACGATTAAAAAAAATGTTTAAAGATGAGTGAAATGGTCTGTGGCAACTGAGGGCAGTGGGAGATCAGCGAGGGTAACCTGGCAGGTTCAGTTCTTGACTTCAAATGAAGCAGCCATCCATCCATTCATCAGTGGAGACTAAAGCTCAGGTAGGGACAGTCCTAGCAAGCTCCCAACATTGTCCAATCCCACTGTGCCTGGAACCCCCCTTGGATAGGTCACCCAATCAAAGGCAGCCAGCAGCACTCACGGAAAGTTCCACCGTGGATTTTTTTTTTTTAAGCCAAGGCTTACATTCTTCCTGCTTGCCAGTCCTTCCAGGTATTTACAAAACATCATGTAAACAATATACTGAAAACCACCTGTTTTCAAAGTGGTGTCTATGCATGACTTTGGTGCTGAGATCCTGTAAGATGCAGGATGGATTTCTCTGTGGTGTAGCTGTGGATCATTCCTCCTCTACTTGTTAAATGAAGGTTGTGTGTGTAATTGGAGTGTGGGCCACTAGAGACTAGTATCAAAAGATTCAGTCTACACCCAGATCTTTAGCCAGGAGGTGTGTGTTAGACAGGGTTCTCTAGAGAGACAAAACCAGATTGCTAGTAATTTTATACATATGTATTTATAAAGATAGATATATAACACAAGAAATGAACAGATAAATTATAAAGCAGTACAAATGGCTCAGTGCAACTCACTCCCCTGAGAGAGTTGGGGGACACTGGCAGTCCTCTAAGTCTTGAGGGCCGCCAGTTAGTCCCTAGAGAGAGCTAGGTTTTGTAAGCATAGGCGGCAAACAGCAAGGCAGGTCACCAACAGTCCCCAGCTCCAGAGATGCGCATTCCAATCGTGTGGTCTTAAAGAGACGGGACCTCAGCTTACAGCGACACAGTCCACCAGCTAGGCTTCCCACAGGTAGTGTAGCCTGTAAATTGAGGCACAGAACAAGCTAGGCAGCCACACACTGGTCCGATGATCAAAGAGCGAGAGACAAAGGCGAGGCTCAAGGAGGCATTTATCTCTCCGCCCTTCAATTAATCCCACTTGTGTTTATCGGCCAGGCTGGCACAGTAAACTATCTCAAGGTGCTAAAAAAGACAAAAATATTACATACATTAGCTTTAAAAGAGCCTTTATTAATCTTCAGTATTTACAATTCATGGATTCAAATGTTTATGAATTTATTATAAACCAGTAAGTTACTGGGAATTTTTTTAAAGGGGCTTTACCTTTGGTTGTCACTTTACCGATGAAATTCCACATTAGCTTACTTTACAACCCAACTCCTTCCTTCGTAGATGCCTAAACTGCATGACTTAGCTGTCATGCGACATCGCAGTGTCAGCCTTAGTAACAGGTGTTCTAGTCTCTCTTTTCTGAAGAGATGGTTCCCTCGGCATGCTAAGCTACTGCTACCTAATAGTTCCTCAATGACCTAGTGTGGAAAAGCACGTTCCGGAACAAATAACCGCACCGCCGTCCAACGCATACTAACCACTCCAGTGCAAAAGCAGAACCTTGATGTAACGAAGACCGGCTCACCCCGGAACTGCTAGGGGAACTAATAGTGGAGAAGCGGGATGGCGCCACTGCACGGATAATGGGTGAGGATTACGTCTGCCAGGGTTGGTCTTTCCCGCGAAAACCATACACAAAAACCCCTCTGAGAAACCGTCCCTCTGCAGACCCCGAAGGCAAATGTTTGAAAGCTTTAAGAAAGTCCCCATAGGTTACTCTCTAACTTGCATTTTGTATGGTTCTACATGGTTCAAAGTCATAATTTACTGGTTCTACATGGAGATATAAAGACATAAATATTGCCATGCATAACTTTTGTTGACATTAAAAAAAAATCCAAATAAATAAATTTGAAAGGCAGTCTAGGGCAATTGTTCTTGCCCCCTTCCCCTGTTAAACCCTGCAGGACTCGAATAAGTCAGAGATTTCAAAAGTGCCCTTAAGTGATCAAAGTGTGATCTTAAGGGAAAGAAAACAATATGAGCCAAAATAGGAGGGAAAACGCCTTTTTCCACAGAAGGTTTTAATGCAGAGTTCATGAACTAATTGATGGATGCCTTCCCAAGAGCATGCTGGAAACAGGAAGTCAGAGAAAGGAAATCCTTCCCTCAGGCAACTTCTTAGTGTACTTCAGTTTCCTGAAATATCCTTGCTTAAGACTTCGTGATTAGCAGGACACAGACAAGTACTTACAAAAGTCCTTCAGGTTCCTCATTAAAGCTGAAATCACACACTAGAGACAAGTGGTCGGAAGGATAATTGAAGGATGGTAGTCGGTTGGGGCCGATCTGTTCTTCAGTCAGTAAATCTAGGGCAGATGTCACACTCAGGGCGCGTTGGGAATACCAGATGTAGTCCAGGGTGTGCCGGCACTCCCCGGAGGTCCGGATCTTCCAGGTGGTGTAGGGAGGCTCCGACTGCCCGTCGGCACTCAGCAGCTTGTAGGCGCTGTTGAGGTTGAGGCTGGAGGAAGCGAAGTGTCTGTAGACCTCCTCTGTTGGCTCGGCATTGAAATCCCCACACACAATAAGGGGGACCTTGGCGCCTTGAGTGATGCTCTGTAGGTTCTGGAGAAGGTCACAGCCTTGGGCGGATCGAAACCGCTCCCAGCCAGTGCGTGCTTTTAAGTGAGTGACAGCGACACAGAACTGTCGTTCGGACTCCTTGCACTCCAGGGTCTGTGCAATGGCCACCTGGTTGGTCTTCACGGTCATGGCCGTCAGCCTAATATTGGCACTGTTGATGAGCTTGAACCTGTTCTGGAGAAAAAACAGCGCGCAGCCATCTGGCCCATTGTTGTGCTCCACGTCTAGGCAGGGGGACCAGGGCTTGGGGAAGAAGGTGCCTTGATAGCCCAGTCTACTGAGGAGCGGCTGGAAGGTGTCGAAGTAGTGGTCCACCTCTTGGAGGCACAGTATATCGGGCTCGTAGGCCAGGATTTCTTCTAAGATGAGGCATTTCCGTTCTTCCCACTTGAGTGCTTCAACAGGGCACTGTACAAAGTTGTCCTTGCCTTCTCCTAGAGCTGAAATAAGAGAGCCAGTCAGTGACAGCTGCTACAGAACAAGGGCATCATCAGGGTCCCTGGACGTCTCCTGAGGCCCGGCACTGTCAGGTAACCGTACCACGCACCCTTCACTTAAGGCATTTAGTGGCTCTTCTCTATCTCAGTGTCATTAACCCACCCAGATGTAGTAGCCGCTTACCTTCTGGCAAAAAGGCTACTTGTTATTAAAACTATTTCCTGCAACTATCTTCCAGACACCTTTAGTTTTTCACATCAATTAGGGAATTGGTATTCTTTGTAGTCTGAGGCCTAAATCATGTCAAATGAGGTACAGGGCTAACGCTGTATGATTTTAAAACATGGTAAGAAAGCCATTCAACTACAAGAGGTACTGCTACAAACCAACACCCCTGGACGAATGGAACCGACTTCAAACCACAAGTTTCTGGTAAAGGAACAGCTGGAAATAAGACAAAGGACCCTCGTTCTTTTGTAGGAATAAAAGAGGCCCTTGTTGCCTTTCAACCATCAACAGCTACTTGAAAGGCCGGGCGACAAAGCAGATTGGTAAATCTCTTTAATTCAGCAGACCCAGGAAAGGCGTCTTTTTGATGGTAATAGCCTGTGGAGCAGAATTGAAACATCTTACTTTTGGTTGTTTTACAAGGGAAGGCAGGGAGTTCTCACAGATTCCCCTACTTTAGAGAACAGTGACATCAAGCTATGTAGACAGACAGGGTGAAGAGTCTGGCTGTAGGAACAGACGGACGCCCCATGCCCGAAGCACAGCCCCCATTCCCTGGAGGGAGACTCCGTTCCACACCTACACCGGCAAAAATGCTATGGTTTTGCCGTGGACAAAGAGTTTGAGGTGGTTCCATTTAATTGATCAATAAGCACCCATTGAGTCCATCCCATCTCACAGTGAGCCTACAGGACAGGGTACAATGCCCCTGTGGGTTTCCAAGTATGGAGCTCTTCCCCCACCCCCTGCCCTCCCCTAGACTAATTCTTCACAGTAGAAAGCCTCTTCTTTCTCCTGAAGAGCAGCTGGTGGTTTCAAACCGCTGGCCTTGCAGTTAGCAGTCTCACTTATAACCCACTACGCCACCAGGGCTCCTCGATCCATGAAAGAAAGACAAGGCCATTTAAGTGAGGCTCTGTTGGCAAGTAGCATAGCAGACTTGCCTTGTACTTGAACAGCCTGCAAACATGGAAGGGAAAGAACACATCTTGAGTTGCTAGTTTTATTAATGAAAACCAGATGGAACCCTTTTCTAACCTCCCTTGTGAGCACTATTTCCTCCTATACCTATCCCTCTCCCTAACCTGTAGGCGGCATTGGACAGGTGCAAAAGCAGCAAGGATGTCAAGTAACAAAGCATCAGGCATACCTTGGGCAAGGATGTTCCACTGCATGACCCTGATAGGTGGGTGGCTAGTGGGGCAATCTGCCCTCAGATCCACAAAGTCTCTCTGGAACCGAGGAGGTCGAGTGTGCAGGACAGCCCTGCATTCTTCCAGAAGTTCCTTTGGGTCAATGGGTTCCAGATGTTCTGAGTCAGGTGATACCAAATACTCTGGGTGCTGGGAGGCAGTGCTGTTGTTCAGTGTCTTGGCGAGAGCGCTATAGAGTCTGCTCGTGCCGTTTCCCATGGAACACACTACAGGAAAGGAAAGCACAGTTACAGACTCGACGGCTCTTCCTGCCCTTTCGTCCCTTCTCACCCAACTGGACAGCAGTTTCCCCAGAAGCCAGGAATTCAAACTGGGGCAGTGTAGACAGCCATTTATACCGAGACAGATTAAAAGGGTTTGTAGGGTCAAGCATCCTACAATGACTGGCAATTTAAATACCAGTTACAACCAATCACTGATGAATTGAGAGAACTAGTTTTAAGAGAAGTACCTTGATCCTTAGGGCCTCTTTAAGAATGTCTTTATAACTCATAGACCTAGTCTTAAAAAAAACCAAGACCAAACGAAGTATGTAGGCTCTTCTATGTGTCTTAAGAACTTGAAGACTAACTTATGAAGGGCCAGGTTAATCCTGAAGCAGAGAGTACGTCGTCCTAGCAGACTAGTCGCTACTCTAGCTGCGCCATCGACACAGACCCTTCTGCTACGGGGATTAGGGCTGCACTGGGTCCACATTCCATTTCTTTGAGTTGTACACCTGGGAGCACATACCCTGTGGTCTTCCAGAGCATTTGTGGATGCTTTGCTGCTTGTCCCACCAGAGCACACACCCTTCAGCCAAGTCACGGAGGGGGAGTGCTCTTGGCAGTTCACGCTTGCGCGCAGTGCCAAGATCAAGCAGGCTTTCCCTGCCTCCCGACAGAACATGGGAAGCTGTCTGCGGTGCGGGGAGCAGCCTTCAGGTCTGGCCACGTCTGACACAGAACCCCCCTATTGCCAAGCAACCTGAATTTCCCGACCACGTCCTGGACTTTCCTTCTCTTGAAGTACACGTTTTCTTTATAAAATACGTTGACAGGGAAATGGCCAGCAAATTCACTGTGGCATTAAAGCTGTCCTCACCAACGTCCTTGAGTATCAACAAGTAGGCTTAAGTGTACTTTATATTCCTTCTCAACTCCGATTTGTTTCCTTTATTTTTCAATAAGGTAACAACTACAACAAAGTCATACATACCAGTTACATATTCAAATTTACATGTGCCTGCAAGCTCGCTTGTGCTCTCTCTCTCTCTCTCTGTCACATACACACACACACACACACACACACACACACACACACACACTTGCACAAGTTTCCAAACTCTGGAATTTCAATGTATTCAATTCAGTCTAACTGCTCTGCCTACCTGGATCTAGAGGAAGAAAGGATACTCCAGGCTGGGGACACAGCTTTGCGTCTCTCCCTGACATTGCCAGTGGGGACACTGTGGGGTTATCTGACATTTAAAAAGAGTTGACCCATGACATCTGGCAGGCTCTGGGTAAACTACCAGCTGAATGGAGTGATTCAGTAAGATCACCCTATATTTCTTAGGATGACTCCATCTTTTTCAAGCAAGGTTTTAGTATTGTTACCGGGACAAAAAGTACCATGTGAAAAATTCAAAGTGAAAACAAGGTTGGTAGAGTCTAATGGGATGCCAAGGATTTTAATCTAAGGTCATAAAACTACCCTGAACCACATTTCCTTCAAAACAAAAAATCCCAACTTCATTAAAACGGTGAAAAAGGAAAAAAAAAAAAAAAGCAGAGCAACATTTGTTCAAATAATGACAACATGACGAAGTCGAGCTCATAAAAACAAAAATTATACCCAATTTCAAAATAAGTCATTAAGACATACCTTTGCTTAACTACTTGGCACTCACAAGATTTTAGGCCCAATTTTTAATTTGTTTGGAGTATTCTTTATTTGGTTCCATATGTTTTCAGGAGACCTGGTAGTACTGTTGAGTAAGCATTGTCACTAAGCGCAGGGTCTGAGGTTCAAACCCACCAGCTGCCACTCAGCAGAAAGATGAGGCTGCCTGCTCCTGCAGAGATGGATAGCCTTGGAAACCCTAAATACAGTAGCTTTGAGTTGAGATGGATTCAACTGCAGTGGGTTTGGGGTTCTATATGTATGTGCTTTTCACCCTAAATATCTAGTACTTTTTCAGTACTAGAAAAAATATCACTATCAATCTCACTATAATGTATATGTTACTTATAATAATACTCTTTATTTAGCAGCCCCCCCCCGCCCCGACTCCTCCATCCTTGGCTACTCATCAATCCCTTCAGCATGTTTCCCTATACATTTTAACTAGCTGTCTGCATTCTTGAAACTAGTTTTACTTTAGAGCAATAGATATTAACTCTTCTTACCCTTAGAATAGTCTGTAAGGATTTGCTACAGAATGTAGAGTCTGTAAATTCCTGAAATACTATAATGCAAAACCCCCAACAAGTATAGTAGGGATATAAGCATGCCCACGCTCAGTCCCATTTCATTAAACGATTAGCTGGCAGTACAAAGTCCCAGAGGCTTCGAAGTGGGAAGAATGGGCTGTCTGCTTCCATACAGACTGACAACCTCAGAAATGCTACCCAGAGTCAGTATGAGGCATAATCGACTCCTTGGCAGAAGGTTTGATTTCTATGGGCTTTTGTCCTTTCTTTAAAAAGAAAGCAAGAGAGAAAGGAGCTAATTATTAAAATATTACCACACACATGGACCCTTAATACTTCCAATTATTACAAACTCCTAAAGCCACCGGCAACCCAAGAAGACAGAACTCCTAAATGTGCTGGGCAAACGATCTAGGTTTAAAGAACCCTCTTTCCATCAATAATTAGAACACTAGATGGGAACCCCAATGAGACTCACGACTGACTGTGCCTCACATGAAAGCAGTCCTCATGGTGCTCAGAAGTCACAAGATAGCTCTCCACAGAAGGCGTCTCCAGTTACCCAGCAGTTGCTTGTTCTGAGTCTGAATAACTTCCCTCACCACCAGTTCGAGCTTAGTCACTTGAACCAGTGGCTAGGAAAAACACCAGTCAAAAACAAAAGAATAAACAACGCCACAATTACCTTAGATACTCAACTGGGAAACTGCTCAAGCTGACCAATCTGGAGCCCACAAAAATAAAAGTCCGTACACACCCAGGTATGTTTCATTGAAACATCTAGCCAATGCTGCCATCTACTGGCCATGCACGGAGTCATTTCAAAACGTTGAAACCACCATGCTGTAGGTTTCATTCGGTTTCTTGTTCGGTATAAACGTGCCCATCTCCTCGAGCAGCCACCAACATAAAACAGCGTGGTAGGCCAACATGGCGGGATGGAGCACATGTTCAGCATTCATTGCTAGCCTCCATGCCGGCAGGGCTCCACACAACTGCAGCAGAACTGTGCCCCCGCCTCTTCTTCCTTCAAGCCCATCTGCACTTTCTATATGCCCGGTCTGTTTCTCTAAGGTTGCTCTCATCTTTCAGCTACCGCTTTTACCTATCACACTATTAAGCTCTGTGAGGGCAAGGTTTGTGTCTACCCTGCTCACTACTTCCTGGGCAGCCAGCTGGACGCATTAAAAAAAAAGTTAATAGAAGAATGGCAAGGGACAGCAATCTGCCAAACACACAGGAAGTGCCCTGGCAGGGGCTGAGTATTTCCTGTGATGCTCTCAGGCACTCCATGAGGACACTGAGGGCCTTAAGTTTACATGATTTTTCAATCAGCCTGTGTCCCAGGTTCTCTCTTTGTGGTGGATGGCACGCACTCTGCCACCTAGAAAACGCAAACAGTGACACAAGTCTCCACGCTCCACCCCGAAATCAATGTGGCCATCTTCAAATTTGCAAACTAGTATGAATATAGGTGGCGTAGTGGTTACATGTTGGGCTACTAACCACAAAATCAGCAGTTCAAAAGCACCAGCTGCTTCTCTGGAAAAAGACGAGGCCTTCTACTCTGGTAATAAGTTACAGTCGCAGAAACCCAAAGGAGTAGTTCTACCCTCTTCCACACATAAAGTCAGAATCAACTGAGATGCAGTTGCAGTGAGTTTAGTTTTGAAAGTATGGATAGGGACCATGCTTATACACTAACTCCCAGGTCTCACAAATTGGATTCTAAATGCCAAATTGGTTAGACACTACTTTTTGGTGACTGTTTCTTGAGTACTGACTGTGACAGGCATATGCCAGAGGACTCAGCAACCAGCTGAGGGTGTTAGTATGTGAATGTTGCATGGCAAAAGCTTTGCCCTTACACAGTATCATCAGGTGACGTGTCAGTAAAGAAAAAGAGTCTTATCAGGCTGCCTGGTTTCAAAGCCCACCTCCACCTTTTGCTACTGTGATAGGACAAATTATTTTACTGCTCTGGGACTCAAGTTTTTCACTGAAGATAACTGTTGGCTTTGCTGATTTAGTGTAAGGGAGGATTTCATTAGCTGTAATTAGCACACCCTTCATGATCCCCTAGGTCATAGGTTCCCAAGCTTTGTCCCTTTGCCCCCTTTTCAGGAAACGAATTTCCTCTGCACCCCTGGCAACGAAAACGTTTACTGTAGCCATACTCCAGGGTAAGTGGAAGGGCCTATTTTTGCAGGCCCCCTGGATCCTGCCAGAGTCCCTCCCACTCCCAGCCAAGGGCCGGAATTCTTCTCCTCTTTGGGAAACACTGCCCTCAATATTAAACTTCTTACAGTTCAGTAGCTTTTAAAGACAGGAAGGAGAGGTTTATAGAGAGGAGTATGAACATCGGAGAGGCTACCATATGTCATATGCTACGCCCATGGACTTTCACCCAGCCTTCCCAACAATCACTGAAGTAGGTGTTCTATCTGCTTTTTACAGACTCTGGCTCTTCATTTAGTTAAGGGACTAGACTAAATGGTTTTCTCAAGAGCACACCAGCATTCAGTAAGATTTGGGTCCTGCCCCGGGGACAGGTTCTCGTCTGCATCTCCCATGGTGCTGGGACCGACTCGGGGTGGCCAAGAGGCGTTGGCCAAGGGCACACACAACAGCACATTCTTCATGCCAGGAATCAACAGAGGTCAGGTTCCACCTCCTCTTTGTCACCGTCCCTGCCATCAGGGCACACGCCCTGGCACAGCACAGAGTGTACAAGCAATACATGACCTGCATGGCACTACCGGAGATATCAAGTGAAGGTCATGACTCTCAAACTAACATTTCTAAAAATACAAGCACCTAAACACAGCCTGACAATCCAACTGACCTTTCTTCCTTTTTTGAAGAATGTCCACGTTTCCCAGACAAGTCTGAATCGAACCTTGTCATGCCAGATTCATCTAGAAAATGTCTCCGGGGGGGGGGGGGGAATCGCTCCAGTATACAACGTCAATTATTGGTCACTGCCAAGTCATTTCTACAAGCAAGGCTTGTCTAGCATGAAACTCTCAACTGTGAAAAAGCAGAAACTAGCCTTTGTTCCCAAACAAGGCATACAAAACTAGAGGATGCTCTCTCCCCACACACAGGTCTTTGTCACTACTTAGGCCCATCACCAGCATTTCTGGGCCATGTCTTTGCAGTTATGAATGCAATGGTAGAGCCAGGAAGTATTACCCGGACGGATGCTTTGAGTTCTCTCTAGATCCGAGGCCTACCGCCTGCTTTTGGGGTGCCTTGTGAATCAGGGTTTTCATGTTTTCTAAGTGGCTGGGTGTGGGGGTGGGGTGGGGAGGGGAGGAGAGAGGAACGATATTTTATGGGGAAAAACAAAAAACCCACAAAGCAACAGCAAACTAAACCTGTTGCCATCAAGTCAATTCCAATGTATGACGGCCCTATGAGTTATAAGGAGCCCTGGAGGGGCTGTTGGTAAGCATTGGGCTGCCAGCCACAAGGCTGCTTATTTCTACCCAACAGTGACTCTGAGGGAGAAAGATGAGGGGGCTCCCCTAAAGATGCGTCCCCGGGACCTGGAATGGACTTGAAGGCAGTGGGCTCTGGGCTGCTCCACAGGGGCTTTCTGGCTGTCATCTTTGCAGCAGCACACCACCAGGTCTTTCTTCCACGGGACTGCTGAGCAGCTCAGCCACCCACCTTTACGCTATAGCAGTTGAGCACAAACCGCTTGTGCCACCCACTGTGTGATGTGACATTTTATGGTGTACAAATTGTATGAAATTCAGACCTCAGTGGCCACAAAATGTCCCAGAACATCACGGTACTCATTCACTTAGCTATCATCTGTGGCTGCTTTCACCCTACCAGGGCTGGCGGGAGTAGCTGCCACAGACACAGGCCGGCAGGAGCCTTCGTTCTTATGCTCTAGCTCTGTACAGAAAGTCACACACTGAATAGTCACTGTGTGCATGCATTAGGCACTGCAGACACAGGTCGTGTGATAAGACTGATGGGGGAACCAATCACAAGGATCTACATATAACCCCCTTCCTGGGGGACGGACAACAAAAAAGTGGGTGAAGGGAGACATTGGGCAGTGTAAGACATGACAAAATAATAATAATATAAATTATCAACGGCTTGTGAGGGAGGGGAAAAATGAGCTGATACCAAGAGCTCAAGTAGAAAATGTTTTGAGAATGATGATGGCAATAAATGTACAAATGTGCCTGACACAACAGATGTATGTACGGATTATGATGAGTTGTACGAGTCCTCAATAAAATTATTTTTAAAAAAAGATTGATGGGATAAGGATTCCACCCAGTGATACCCGTCAGTCCACTGGTGCTAAGTCCATTCAGTACAATCCAGTTGTACAGGAGACAGTGACATGGTACTGACATGTGGAAGTCGTTGTGATGACTCAGAGAGCAAACACTGAACAGGAACAGATAATGGTCCATCTTATTCCCTCCCCACTACCCTTCACTTACCCATGTAGTTCTCTTAGGGATCTGATTATCCTTGCCCCAAAACTGATGTTCATTCTTTTTTATTTTTTCACTCATGGAATTCTTTCTTAAAAAAAATTATATATACGGAGAGAGCTAGCTAGCTATAATCAACACCATACAATTCAAGAGTGCAATCAACTATGGAAATTTTTCTTCCGTCGTGTACCCACTGGTGGTGTGATGGCCACTGTTATGTATGTGTCACTGGCGCAGTCTGGTGTCAGCATGGGTGCCACAATTCAGGTGTTGGGCTCACCACCAGCTCAGGCCAGGTGTGGTATAGCTGACTAAGCCTGTTCTCTCTCTCCAAAGCTTCAGACTGGTCCAGCCCTCAATCAGCAATCTTGGGGCAGGTAGCCCCAAGCCTGTGTCCTGACAGCTACTGAAGCAGAGCTACTTTGCAGACAACTCCTGCACGGGGTATGCCCAAGCTGGTAGGCAAGCTCCCTGACACAGGGAGCTCTCAGTTCAGCCAGACCTTCTGTTGTCACCTTTTTGATGGGTGGGCCTGCTTCCCCCTTCATCAATGAAGTGGTTTGACCTTACATCCTGCATTATCTCTTGCTCTGGTCCCAGGTATCTTCTGCCTGCTGCTGAATCTCACATCCCCTGCCTGATTCCAACATGTCTGGTTAGCCCTGCTTCCACCATTTCCTTTATTTTTCAGTGTTACAGCCCTTTCACTTGGGTCTAGGAGGTTCTCAGCACAGGAACCCTGTGTCCTCAGGGCACACTGCTTTCCAATTTCTCGTCTGCCAGGTTGCCCACACTTTTGAGGGGCAGTCAGTGTGCAAAGGAAAACTCCTATGTTTTCCTTTCAAAGTTGGTGCTTTCCTACCAGGACTGCAAACCAACCAACCCTCCAGGGCAGATTCCATACCCTGGGCCAGAAAGGTCACATACGGAATCCATTGTCCCATTATAAAATCAATGACAGATTTTCAGTTACCTAAAAAGAGAGAAAATAGTGCCCATTAAAATTTTTAGAACATTGAAAAATTAAAGCCTATATACGAAAAGCCCCCTTTACAATCTGAAGTAAATTTGCCAGCAGTTTTTAAATTTCTATTCCAACAACTCATTTTAAAAAAGGGAAATTAGCATAGTGTGCACAATCAATTGTATAAAATTAAAATATGTTGGTTCCAAAAGACAGGGTAGTGAAACATGTATTTACCTTCCCTACTTTCTAAAGCCTTTCAGGAATAAAGTACATAAATTTAAAAAATGTTTAAAAGAATGAACATTGGAAAACAAGAGAAGATGCCACCAAAGAAGGGCTTGAACAAGCTATTGAGGGGGCCTCAAAAAGTTTGTGGGGAAATGCCATTATCTTTCCATTCCATTTTTCATTAAACTTCCGGAAGCCCTTCTGTGAACTGTCTTGCCCAAGAGCCTTGGGGAAACTCAGAATTCTGCATCAACAAATATATATGTACCAAGGGCCGACGAGGCTAAGGGGCAAATGCTGGGGTAATTCATGGAAGACGGGACCCTGAAGCAGCTGGCCCCTCTCCAACAGAGAAAAATACCTGGCATGGGTGGCTTTCACCTGCTGGATAGAAGCAGAGAATGACTTGAGATAAAGCGAGCGACATTTCTTGGAAAGGCTCTAAGGGCAATGGACCTGAAGGAGAAGCAGGAGCCCAGGAGCATATCTGAGCCCGTAAATGAGCTGGCAGCATTCTAAAGAGGGGGTGTGGGCAGACTGAAGGACACAGGGTGAAGCCTTTTACGCCGCCAAAGTGGCAGAGCCCGGCCCGCTGGCCCTCTCATGCCTTCTACAGGGAAGCCTGGCTGTCCACTCTCCATACAACCTTCCCACGCACGCTGCCTCCTCTTCTGTGGAGAAAGGGCCCTGGTGGTGAAGTGGGTCTCAGGTTGGGCTGCTAGCTGCAGATCAGTAGTTCGAGGCCACCACCCACTCCCCAGGAAAGATGGGGCTTTCTGCTCTCCCGACGATTCACAGGCTCAGAAACCCTGTCCTACAGGGATACTATGAGTCAGAATCGATGAGAAGGCAGTCAGTTTGGTTTGGGGCTGGGCTTTGAAGAGAGGACCGAGGGAGTAACAGCAATGCACATCTACCTATATGAAAGAATACTGTAGACATGAAACAAGAAGAGGCTTCGGTGAGAAGCCGAACAATCAGGGAACTAGAAAATGTCTGGAAATTTAAAATGACGGCAAAACAGAACCCTTCAGGAAGTCTCACACCATAAAGGAGAGGTAAGGGTGTCAAAGAATGGGAAGAGACATGAGGACAAATCCACACAGGCAACATCTGCTTAGCAGGAAGTAAAGAAGACGAGGCTAAGAAGGAGACACTGCAACAGTGTGAAGCACAGCAGAAAAAGCTCCCGTGCTCTCTAAGTAGGAACAGATTATGGGATGCTCAAACATTTATCCTAACACAATTTGGAACACCAAGGAAGAGGAAATCTCCTGAGTTTCATGTGCTCACAAAGACATCTAAAGTTCTGAGGAAAAGATGTTTATTATGGATATGTATTATTTCTGTAGTTCGAGATATTAAGTTGTGAAAATGAACGATCTGGGAGAGAAATTCTAGAAAGATGCCTCAGCCAATCTACTTGACCTGTAAGATTTGAGGGACAGATGTCTTCCCTCAGCAGATTCTCAATAACTGCTTAGTAACATCCATGATAGCAAAACACAAAAAGGAACTAGGAAAACAGCATGTTGAAGGTATTAGAACTCGCAGAGTAATCCGCCATACCTTGTACTGGACAAGGCTACTGCAGAACTGCAAGTCGGGACAGAAAGGCCGAAGGAAAGAAGGCAGTGAAAAATGGACCAACCCAGACTGAGGGGCCACCCACACTGGCAATTCGGCTGCGTGGTCATTTTTAAGCGCATACCGTGGTGACGTTCTCATACTACTCCAATTCTGGAAGACAGCTGCTGGATGGGCTCAAACCGCCCACCTTTAGGTTCGTAGTTGAGCACTGACTGGGTTGCCCAGCAACCTTCTAAAATCCCATACCAAAACTAAACCCAGTGCTATGGCGTCGGTGCTGACCCACAGCAACTCCTCAAAAGCTCTGGTGGTAGAGTGAGGCTACAGGTTTGGCTGCTAACTACAAAATCAGCAGTTTGAAACCACCAGCTGCTGTGTGGGAGAAAGATGAGACTTTCTACTCCTTCAAGAGCTAAGAGTCTTGGAAACCCGTTCTAGTTGGTCCTGTAGGGTTGCTATGAGTCGGACTGACTCAATGGCAGTGTTAGTTAGTTTAAATCCTTACAGGCGCAGCCAGCCTCATCCTACTCTTGCTGAGCGGTTGGTGGGTTTGAACTCCCAACTTTGTGATGAGTTAGCAATCCAACACGTACCGGGCAGCGCCACCAGGGCTCTCTTCCATAATCCCAAAGCAGTCTGATTTTTGGAAGTATGAGAAGCAACAGATGTATAACAAGTTTATGACAAGATTCCAAGCGTTTAGTAAAACATGTTTCCCCACTGACTCCTCACTTAATGTTATCACTAAGTGCTGTTCTCTCTGGCTAGATATGAGAATCATCTGATTCCCCAGATTTCACTTGCAATACTATAATTCAGAAGGTAAGTTGGATCTAAGCATTTTAGGAAAAATATTTTATAGAAATGTCTCAAACTGATGGTATTAACAAGAGGACAACTCAAGCTTCACTTGTTGTCGAACTCCTTCCTCTGGGGAGGCTGATCGCCCCCCTCTGCCAGTTTAAGAATGACAGATTCAAAATAGCTACTGTCATGGAAGTTCAAGTGGGTTTACTGTGAGGCCAAACACCATGCACATCATCCTTCAAATTTCTATGTATTTATTCTAGTATGCTATTAATTTTAAGTGGCCATCAAGGCTCTATAAATTCTGATTAGTCAGAGGGAGGCGTGATTGGGAGTAGTAAATGTAGATGCTGTGAGATGCTTTTCCTCCACCTTCTCCTAAGAAATTAGAATTGTCTTGTCTTCTAAAACTCACACACATACACACACACACACACACTCCCATCCCGTGTGTCTCCCATAGAACTGTTTCCATGGCTACCACCTGCCTGAAGCAGGTCCCCAGGCACACCTGGATACGTTTGAACCACTAACCTTTCCATTGGTTGCCCAGCATTCAATATTCAACAATTTGTGTCAGCCAATGGCCTAATAATTTCATAAACACTTCAACTCCTTTTCTTCCTTAAAGCTTTCTTTTGTTCAGGTAAATATTCTAGTCCAAATGTCTCCAGAATTGCCTGGGGTCCATGTCCAAACATGTTGATACTCTTCAGTCTTCTCAAGGATGCTCAAACTCTCCAGGAATCAGTATATTTGGAAAGGAGGCCAGCGCATGTAAGATGTCTTCCAGAAAGACTCACGTGGGGGCACTTGCTATACAATTTCTCAAGCTTTGCCTCAGAACATGAATTCAAGTAAATTTGTATTTTACAAGACCAGAAATCTGTACTTTAACAAATCCCAGGGGGATTCAGGGTAGCTGTTATCTCTGTGCCATACCCCCTTCTTCTTCCAGACTTTGCATGGTCTTCTCTCCCTGCGCCCCTATCAAGCATATTTCCTCCCATTGCTCAGAAAAGGAAACTCAGTCATCCTGTCAGACAGGGTAGAACAGCCCCTGTGAAGTACTCAGACTGTAAACCTTTAGGAGTGGAAAGTTTCATTTACCTCATGCGATGTGGCTGGTGGTTTCAAACTGCTGAACTTGTGGTTCGCAGTCCAACTTGTAACCACTACCCCGCCAGGAGTCCTCTCTTCCCGGCAATGCCAGCCATAAAGATTTCCTGTTCTGCTGGCTCCCTGCCACAATTACGGTCATGTGGCACAATTTAGCATTTGACCTTTTCAGGGTTCAATAAAACGTGTGCATCAATGGTTATCACCCTTATTTATTCTTTCGCTTTAGGTAAATAGTTCAATGTTGCTAACAGATAGCAAGCAAGGTTAAATGATTTGCAAATGTTCATATGTAAGTATGCTGAGTGTGATCCTAGAGACAGGGTTACTAACTCAAAGTCCCCAACGGTTTATGGTACTTCCCATTTAATTCTGCTGGCAAATGGCACCACAGTTTCTTGGTATTTACAAACTTCCCCATTTCTTCTCTCTCCTAAGCAGCTTACTCACATAGTTATAGAGAAATACTAAATAAAGCCACCTCCTCAAATGAACTGGTATTAGCCTTTACAAATCACATGTTCCAGCAGCGGAAAAGAGAAAAGAGCAATCCCATCAACTCTTCCTGATCTGAGGAGGGCTCTGGGGCAGCATTTACAAAGCCATCGGTGAGTCGACTCCTCACTGCCAGGACTGTAGGCAAAGGGCGGTTCTTGCTTCAGAAAACGGAGCCAAATGCTAAGTGAGATCACCTCCAAGGACCCTTCAACTTCTAACCACGGAAGATTTGAGGACTCCGAATGTACACATCTTCCCAGTCACCTGTGTTACCAAAGGGACCGACTTTAAGTCAGGCACTCTCAACTGATTAATGAAAAGGGGGTGAAGGGTCGGAACTCATCCATGCTCCTTTACTCCCCAAACAAGCTCTCTGGAGGACAGGCCTATTCTGGGGCACAGGAAGAGGCTCTAGAGGGTTTTGCTGCTATTTAACTTGGTAATGTGGGGCCTGGGGGCCCATCATTGGGACTCAGAATTAATACGTCTAAGGTATGCCTCAAGAACTTACGTTTTTAAAAAAGTACCCAGTGCTGGTCCTACCTTTTCTTCTGTCCTTCCTGACCCACGCGCACGCCTTCCCTTTTCCACTTGCGCTTTCCTTTAACATACTGCCACCAGTGGATCAGACTCACAATGACTCTCTCTATAGGGCAGGGTAGATGTGACCCTATGGGGTTTCTATAGGAGTAGAGAAAGCCCCCATCTTTCTCCTACAGACCAGACAGTGGATTTGAACTGCTGTCCTTACAGTGAATAGCTCAATGTGTAAGCACTCTACCACCTAGCTACACCTTCCCAAACATAAAACCAAATACCGTAACTGCCATCCAGTGGAATCCTGCTCCTTGCGACCCTATAGGGCAGGGTAGAACTACTTACCTCGGTGGGTTTCTGAGACTAACTCTTTACAGGAGTAGAGTCTCATCTTTCTCTTCCAGAGCCACTGGTAGTTTCAAACGGTTGACCTTGTCATTAGCAGTCCCCAAAAGCATAACTACTCCATCCCCAGGGCCCCTTGTTTCCCAAGTATCAGGGATTTGTCTATAAATGTTGCCTTCCCAACCAAGCTCCAAGGCCCTGTTCAAATGGCAACTACTTCTGGTAGCCTAAAAGGACTGTCCTTACCAAGAGCACTTTCTGCTCTTCACATCCAGGGAACATTTGCAAACCTTTAACTATAAAAGAATAAAAGGTGTGTCATTTCATTAAGCAGACAGTTCTTTGTGCAAATCTCATCTTTCTTACTGAGTGGTAAATTCCTTGAGACTAAAGCCCAAGTGCGTTTCTTTCTTAGAGTGAAGTACCTTCAGTGTGTGAGATACTCAAACCTCTCCAGGAAACAACAGATGAATGCATTCACACGTGCTTCTCCTAATAGGTGCTGAAGCTAAAAGTTGAGTAAACAGGAGAATTGGCCAGACTCTGAGAGCAGAGTCTATAGTAGTTCAGGCACCATAAAATCCTTCTTTCTGTATTTGCTGGAAAAAGGGTATAGAAAACTTAAAAAAACAACCCTCATTAAAAATAAATAAATAAAACAAGACTTTATTAGAACTTCCTATGTCAAAAGCCAAATGTTCCAGATGTCTGATTCGAGGGGCATTTTTACTCCTCAGCCAGATGGCACAGATATCCACATCCATGTTATACAAACCAAGCTTTTTGTATCACCCAACCTTTAATTACAGGGCAGTGTCCTGGTGGTATAGTGGTTACGCATGGGGCTATTAACCAAAGGTGAGTAGGTTGAAGCCACCAGCCTCTCCGAGAGAGCACGGAGAGGCTTCTGCTCCTAAGTGCGTCTCAGAAACTCAGAGGCAGTTCTGCCCCGTCCCTGAGGGTGGTTAGGAGTGGGAATGGCAGACTCTTGAAGGCAGTGGGTTTGGTTTTTAACCCTGCCTTTGCAGGGCTTGGAAGGAATTTATAATGTGAGCTAGTCCAAGAGATTTTATTTTTTGCCCTTCTCATCTTAAAAATAAAAACATCTTTCGTGAAAATGTCCTGCCCCCGCCCAAAAACAGTCCACACAAATTATGAGGTGGTCCTCATTCTCACAGTGATTTTACAGAGGTGAACTGCTACCATAGAACGGAGGGGGGGATAGTTCTAGGACAGCCAAGTTTGCTCTTTCTAAAGCAAACAAGAGTTCAGAATCTCCAGTAACCAGTTTAGCACCCAGGTTTTCAAAGAATAGCCTGGCCAAAATATCTACCAATATCTCAAAAGAATTTCATCTTGGCGTCAATCACATTGTGGATGATCGAGTCAGTCAATTAAAGTAAGCAACAATGAATTTTTATATATCCCTACGGCTCCATTAGTCCTTCTAAAATGCATGTAAAACTTTCTGAACAAAGTGTGTTTAGTCAAAGTCTACACTGGTTATGCAAACGTCAATAAGCAATAACAACCCGAGTACCAGTCGGTCTTGAGAGGGCAACGCCATCTCTCAATCTTAAAAGCATGGTTTATTTCTATGCAATCTGTGGCCACTGTAAGGTGTCGCCATGCAGAAACTAAAGTGGCCACACTGAGCAAGTCCAGCGTTTTAAATGATACCTAAAACTGGTTCTCAGCCAACAAAAGGCGTCACCTTTACAAAATCTCACCCCAGGTCATACAGGATACAGGACGACAGAAGTACGAGTAGAGGGCTGAAAAAAAAAAACCCAAAAAACCCCTAAAATCCAAATAAAGAGAAAATAAATCAATGTTAAAATATATTAACTAAAAAAAAGAAAAGGAAAAAGCCATTTAGGCCATGCGACCCACATGATCAAAGTTAGCGAGCGTTCGGGAAGCGGTGGCATCAAAATGTCCCTAAGCAGCATAATCAGAAGCACAGCCAACCGAACAGTTCGAGGCTTTGGAAAACGCTCATTTCACGAGCGAGAAGTCCTGGAGGCACTGCCTCCGAGGCTGACTCGGGAACTTGAACCCAGTGCTCCAGGTCTTACCCTTCGAGATGCAAACCCCAGGCCAGGGCGGGCAGGAGGGAAGCGAATAAAGGGAGAGGCGACCCCGGCTGCGCGGCTGCCACCCCGCCGCCCGCGGCGTCTCATTCATTCCGCCGCCCTCTCCGCCCGGGCCCGCCGCGCACTCACCTCGGCCGCAACCCGACTTCCCGGCGCCCGAGGCCGCCGAGGCCGCCGCCAGGAGCCGGGGGGACGCGGGCCGGGGGCCGGCGGCCGGCGGGGGCGGCCCGGGGGCGGGCAGGCGGCGTAGGCCGGGCGCGCTGCTCTGCAGCAGGGCCGAGCAGAGCCGCCGCGGGCTCTGGTACATGCCGGGCGCCGCCGTCCCCACGGCCGCCGCGGGAGCGGAACCCGGCCCGGCCGCCGAGTCGCGCGGGCCCGCGGGCCGTCGGGTGGCCGCTCCCAGGCTTCCTGTCACCCGGAGGCGGAGCCCGGGACTTCCGCAGCGGCAACGGCAGCGAGCCGGTCTGCCGCGGGCGAGCGGGCGCTGGGGGGTCACCCGGGAGCGCGAGGCGGCGACCCGACGGGCGCTCCACCCCGGGAGACTGCAGGGGGGGACCTGCGGAGCCGGGCCCGGCGCCACCGGACTGGAAGGCGGAGCCTCGGGGAATGCCGTTTGCGAAGGAGCGCTGTGGTGGTCGCTTACCTAGGGCGGCGTCACCGGGACGCTGGACGGGACGGGGCGCTGCAGGGCGCGCTTGGAAAGACGCGCACCCCCCTGCCGCCGCTGCATCTTGGACGCGCCCGCGGGGGCCGGGAGGCCGGCGGCGCCGCCCACGGGGCACGTGCGTGGCCCTGTGGGAGACCGTGCGCGTGTACGTGCGCGTGCGGCCGCCACTACGGCACGCCCCCTTCCCCCGGCCCCCGCCCCCGCCCCCACCCCTGACCCCGACCTTTCGGGCGGCCTGCGGTTCCGTTAGGGGAAATTAAACACGGCATCGCATCGAGGGCCGCGGTGACTGAGCCGGCTTCCCATTCCTCAGAAAGAGAGAGACAAAAGTCCTTTCCTCCGGCTAAGGGGGCAGACGGGGCAAATCAGTCCGTTCGTGAAGTCCCGCGAGGCAGATGACGAGATGGGAAACCACATGGCATTCGTTAGGCTGGCAACAGCGTTACAGAAGCCCCCGGGAAATGGTTCCGGACGAGGCTGGGCTGCGAGCTACCAGTCCCGGGAGGTCTGGATCCACACGCGAAGCGGAGCAGAGAGGCAGGAAGGAGAGCCCCGTTTGTGTGGAACTAAGGGGTGGGAGATGCGCCCGTAGGTTAGGTCCTGTCGTGCATTGTGGGCCATTCCTGTTTGGGGAGATGGGAAGAACTGTGGTCAAGGCTGTGCTTTAATTAAGGAACCTTATAGGAAGATACGTGGCATAGTGCCTTACTTGTTCTGCTGAGCCCCGCAGGGTCTGCAGTTCAAAACCACCAGCCACTCTGAGGGAGAAAGACGCACTCACGCAAAGATTCACCGTCTTGGAAACCAACAGAGGCGGTTCTGCCTTGTTCAACAGAGTGGCGGTCCGTGGGAATTGACTAGACGGCTGTTTGTTTGATGTGACAGAGGCTAAGCACTTGGCTAATTTAAAGCTCGGTGCTTTGAAGTCAGCCCTGAATCCACCAACGAAGAGGGCCTGATGCAAAGTGGAGAGCAAATACTTTGAAAACGATGAGGGCAAAGCATGTACAGATGTGCTTTACACAATTGATGTATGTATGGATTGTGATCAGAGTTGTATGAGTCCCTAATAAAATGTTTTAAAAAATCCACCAGCCGTCTGCTCCCAGGAAGATTACAGCTTTGGAAACCCTATGGAGCAGTTCTACTCAGTCCTGTAGGTCGCTGTGAGTCTGAATCCACTCACTGACAGGGGGTGGGTTTTTATTTTTTCTTTTGTAAAGATCATTTGGGGCTCTTACTGCTCTTATAACAATCTATACATCAATTGTATCAAGCATATTTGCACATATGTTGCTATCATTTTTTAGACATTTACTTTCTATTAAGCCCTTGGTATCAGCTCCTCTTTTTTTCCCTCCCTCTCCACTCCCACCCTTGTGACCCCTTGATAAATGATAAATTATTATTGTTTTATTATCTTACTCCAAATGCTGTCACCCTTCCCCTGTGGTTTCTGTTGTTTGTCCCCCTGGGAGGGGGTGTGGTTATATGTGGATCATAGTCTCCTCTCCCCACCTTTCCCCTACCCTTCTGGTATCGCTACTCCCGTTCCTGTTCCTGGATTCAGTGTGTCCTGAGCTCTTACCTCTACTCTGTACCTGTGCCCATGCTCTGGTCTAGCCTGTAGTGAAAGGCAGTACTGGGCTCATGATAGTGGGGGGTGAGGAAGCCTCAGGAAACTAGAGTATTGTGTGTTTCATCCGTGCTTTACTGCACCCTGATTGACTCATCCCTTCCCTGTGGCCCCTCTGTGAGGGGATGTCCCATGGACTGACAGTGTGTGGATGCTTTAATTGGATGTCATGTACCTCTAACACATGAAAAGGTAGATGAGAGGTGACCAGGTGAGATAAGAGCTATGCTGGACCTGCTTCAGGCTGATAGTGCAGTAAAAGAAGGAACGGAAGGGATAACTAAGCAACATGGGTCAGGAAATGATGAGTAATTTGGAATAGGAGTGGGGTGAGGGGGCGGAAGCACCTTAGACTGGATTCCTCTCTGTGTCAGACGGGAAGTAGTGCATGCCCAGTGATTGAGTTCATAGAATAAATAGTTCTTTGATTTGGAAATGTTTTCTATACATTTCCCCATGATTTTGTAGATTTTCTCTTAGCTTGTCCAACTGGGACTTTTTCATCACTGAAGATACGCAACACAGTTCTCGGACCTGAGTTTTGTAGCTGATGTCCAGAGGGTGTGGATGAGTCAGCTGGCTCACCCCGGTCACAATGGTTTTGCCACACCTCATAAGCAGAACACTAACCCTCTGCGTTTCAGCTTCCTTATCTACAAAACAGATAGGCTTATATTCTAGTCATGGCGAAATAAAAAGTCATAAAGTAATCCCATAAACATGCCTAGCAAATATGACGACATGTGACTGTACAATCCAGGAGGCGTCAGACAGATGGGTGTTTATGTAGCGTTCCTCTCCTCGTCTGTTGATTTGGAAATGCTCATCAGAGAATGATGGGAGAAAGTGCTTTGGAAAAAACCGTCATTATTAAAAGGACTTGGGTGCATGAGCTCCTAAAAATGGGCCAGTTCTATTATTTTGCTGTGTATTTATCCTAGGCAAAAAGCATTGCATAGTTGTAACAGTAAGGAAAAGCAATATTTTATTTGACATATGCTGTAAAGAGAGGTGGGGTTACTCAGGCACTAAGACTATTTCAAGGCTTATAGTGAAACTCTGTCAGGGTGCCTTTATTTCTAGGCACTAACAGATAGTTAACAATACTTTAAGCTAATGTATTGGAGCTTAAACTCTGAGGACTAGGTTTTCAAAAACTCCAATAAGCCAAACCAAACTCACAGCTTTTTAGTTGATTCTGGACTCACACTGGTCCCCTGTCGATTTTTCAAGGATGTAATTTTTTTCAGGGGGGGGGGGTAGGTAAAAAAAAAAAGAACTCTGTTTTAGAAAATAAACATGCCATAATCCCTAAGACGTGTTTGAACCATAGCAAAGTATGCCTATCCTTGAGAAGAATGGGAATCCCAGAACATTACATTGTGCTCATGCGGAACCTGTACTTAGACTAGAGGCAGCTATGTGAACAGAACAAGTGAAACACTGCATGGTCTAAAATCAAGAAAGGTGTGCATCTGACTGTACATATTCAGTCTGTAAGCCAAGCAAATCATCCGAGAAGGTGAATCATAGGAAGAAGGATGAGGTATCATATCAGGATTGAAGGAAGGCTTGTTAACAACGCATGATGTGGAGATGACACAAACTAGCTTGCTAAAAGTGAGGAGAACTTGAAGTATTTGCTGATGAGGATCAGGGACTGCAGCCTTCAGTATGAATTACAACTCAGTGTAAAGAAGACCCAAATCCTCACAACTGGACCAATGGGTAACATCATGAAAAATGGAGAAAAGATTGCAGTTGGTAAGGATGTCTCCTGCTTGGATCCACAGGGAATGCTCGTGTAAGCAGCAGTCAAGGGGTCAAAATGATGAATTGTGTCGCGTCAATCTGCTGCACAGACCTCTAAGGTGTTGAAAAACAAGCATGCTATTTTGAGGACTAAAGTGCACCTGACCCAAGTCATGGTATTTTCAATTTCCTCATAAATATATGAAAGTTGGACACTGAATAGTAAGGAAGTCTGAAGAAGAATCGATGCATTTGAATTGTGCTGGTGAAGAACATTGAAAAGCATGAACTTCCAAAAGAATAGACCTTTCTTGGAAGAAGTGGCAGGTGGCTAGAGGCAGAAACCACGGTTCGTCCTGCTGTAGGCCAGAGCCTCCCTTGTTCCCGTTACAGGCAGTTGGAAGCCAATAAAGACTAGAGGGCATGCACAAATTCAGGCCTCTGAGACAGGAAGTCAGTACACCAGGGTGAGCCCCAGTCGAGGCCATGTGGGCTTAATTCAGCCAATGGGGTCAACAAGTACTGTTGACCACGCTTCCCAACGGAGGGCCCAGGAAAGCCAGAATCCAAAGCCCATCTCCCTCTTTTCTCCAGCTGCTTCTCAGGCCAGCTGTGCTGCCGTTTTCTGTAGCCTCAGTTCTCCACATGTGGGTGTGAAGTGCCCTCAGGGTGCCTGTGTCCAAACCTGAAACTTCTATCCTGTATAAAACTCACTTGGATCAGAAACGAGGCTTTGGCGTGAATTCTTTGTCGTGCAAAGCCAAGGATGAGGTATTTCCACCCGAGGCACCTAACAGAATGACAGCCAGACTGCTCCTTGGAAGTAAGGATGCCGACGAGGCTTGTTCTTACTAACTTTGGGCATGGTATCAGGAGAGACTGTGGGAAACTGAGAACCGGGAAGAGAGTATATGGGGACAAATTCTCTGTGCTCATATTTAAGGAATCTGGGAGGCCGAGACTCCCATGAGTTGGAGGTAAATCCTAAATCCCAGTCACTTTCCAGACTTTAAAAGGTATTTCTCACAATGTCCCCTGTAATAACCCTAATTGTAAGATGCTGCTTGCAAGCCATGCTTGCTACTATATGCTTGAAGGTTGTCTGCCTGAAGATTGTCTGCTATTGGGAACAATCAAACCTAAGGAAGGCCCAGTCCCTTCTTATAAGGATCATGGATCACTTCCCTGGAGAACTGCTCAGGGACACTTAAGGTCAAACCAGCTCTGAGACGACCAGGATCAAGCCTCTATCTTAACTCTAGCACCCACCCATCTCATTTAATTTGTACCTTCCTGTCACATGTATGCCTCTAGTACAGGGGTCCTCCCCTTTTTAAACTAGGGGCCAGTAGACCCATTGGAGGGACGGACTATAGTTTTAAAAAAACTATGAACAAATTCCTATGCACACCCCACATATCTTATTTTGAAGTAAAAAAACAAATGGGGCAAAAACACCCAGCAGGCCGGATAAATGTCCTTGGTGGGCCGCATGTGGCCTGCGGGCTGTAGTTTGAGGACCCCTGCTAGTACCTCCTGTTTCTGTTACGTGATGCCTCTGGCACATCCCCTTTCCTGTTAGGTATGTGTATGACGTAAACCTATTGGAGAACACGTTAGCTCTCTCTCTTGATCCTGCCACCAGAAGACGTGAGCCCTTGTATGTCTTGTCTGATGTTTCTTTAATTTACCCTTCAATTGCATAACCGGCCCCGTAGGACACATTCGCTGGTGGAGGTTGGTCCCCCACAAGAGACCAGACCCTGGAAAAGGATATCATGCAGAGGGCATCAAAAGAATGGAAGATCCTTGACAAAATGGATTGTTGCTTTGAAAATGATGAGGGCAAAGGATGTACAGATGTGCTTTATACAATGATGTATGTGTATGTATGGATTGTGATAAGAGTTGTATGAGCCCCTAATTAAAAACAAAAACAAACAAACAAACAAAAAAGAAACTCATGTGTATGAGTTGACACAATGGTTGGATGTATGGATTGTGAGTTGTATGAACCCCCAATAAAATGATTAAAAAAATTTTTAAAAATGGATTGTTGCAGTGGGCTCAACCACATAAGCAGAACCATGAGGCTGGTGCAGGACTGGGAGGTGCTTCCTTCTCCGGTACATAGGAACACTGTGAGTTGGAACTGACTCGACAGCACCTATCAACAGCCAATCCAGGGTGACTCTCCATTCTGCCTTAATTGAGTTTGTTCTGACCACCGACCAGCAAATGAACACTTTGCCCTCAGGCAGAGTGTAGTTAAGCATGCGTGACTACCACTCCCCTGGCCAGCCCAGGGAGAGTCAGGGACTTGCCTGGGTATGCCCTTGATGGACCTTGGGGTACTATGGTCAAGTGGTTATGACTTATGCCTCAGAACCACTTCTGTGAATTTTTCTAATCTACAATAGTGTTTATATCCTAATCATAGTTTCCCAACCCTGCTCCTGTATTCCCACCTGCAACTGCCTATAACTGTGATTAGTTGATCTGCCACCAAACAAGATTTTATGGCAAATTTCTTTTGTTTCCATGCTTCCTAATTTAGTCATGTGACTGTGAAGTCTTAGACACCCTATGGCTTCAGGTTATTGGTCTTCCTCATTCGGATAATTTGTCTTTGTCCAGTTTAAGACTTAATAAATTACTTTTGACTTTGGGTTTTCTTTTTCTTTCACAAGCAAACTTAAAACCCACCACCATTGACTCTATATAAGATTTCTGATTATATGAATCTTCACAGGATCAAACAGCCTCATCTTTTCCCTAAGGAGTAGCTGGTTGGTTTGAACGGCCAACCTTGCAGTTGAAGCGGTCCAATGTGTACCTGACATAGCCACCAGAACTCTACAACAATGAACAGATAACGTCACCTAGAATTTACTCACTTCAAATATTCATTTGCTAGGCATTTGTTGAGTGAATATTATGTGCCATGCTCAGTATTAAGCTATGCAAAGATGAAGAACGTCTGTTCAGTTTAGTTGGTGAGGCATTGTATAAATACCAGGACTTATAATTATCTAAAAATGAAAAGAATCATGATGTGAACAACGTCTTATGCAAACACAGAAGAAGAAACACTTAATTTCCCAATGAAATCAGAAGACCCCTATTTGAACAAGATTCTCAAGCAGCTCGTAATCAGAGCAGCTATTGAGGAAAGAGTCAATGACAGTAAAAAAAAAAAAAAAAAAAGAGTCAAGGACAGTAAGGATGTCCCGGACCAGGACCCTGAAAGCCTGTACACGTGTGGTAGGTAGATGAGGGGGAAAGTGTCGGCAAGGATCAGTGCATAAAGGAGTTTGAACGTAGTTTGGATTTTTTCCCCTGAAGGTTCTGAAGACTAAGCTGATAGGATGTCTGTCAAGTGTGCTTTTGGGTTTTTTGAAAGATCATTCTCTCGGCAGTGTGGAAGATAGATTCGAGACTAGCATGAATCAGAGCAGGTGAAGTGGGGACGGGGTCTGAACAGCCTTGCTACATGCAGAATGCACTGGAAAGTGGGTTAGTGCAGGTGCAGTTGGGTTACAACTCAGTGCCTGAACACTTATTCTCACTCACGATCCATTTTGGAGCCCCGGTGGAGTAGTGTTGGGCTTCGATCCAAAGGTCTGAAGTTTGAAATCACCAGCTGCTCTGAGGGAGAAAGGGCCTTCTACTCTTGCAAAGAATTCGTCTCAGAAACGTACGGGGACAGTTCTACCCTGTGCTGGGGGGTTGCTATGAGTTAGCACCCACTAGATGACAGCGAGTTAGAGGTTATGGGTGGAGGCCAACCTACCATTCAGTCACAGCCTAATGATGCCTCCTTGGGGGTATAGCCTATATATGTAAACTCTGGACTCTCTCTCTTGCCCTTACCTTCCTGCTTGATTGCATCCTGTGTCCAATTTGGGGGCAGTGGACCACGTGGCCTGCAGACCCAGGGAGATGTTGGCATCATACCAACCTTGGATCCACATGACCGACTCTGTACCCACTGAACTGCGCTCTCCCTGCTTCCTGCTTTGCCTTTCTGCTTCATTGATTGGCAGCTCCGTGACTCTGAAGGGACCTCCAGCTAACATTCAACCCATGGACTGGTGTTGATCTGAGCCAGGCAGCTTCTTTGATATAAATGTCTCTCTTGATAAAGATTTTTCTCTTATATGTATGTGTTAGGCCAGGTTGACTAGAGAAACAAATCCAGAGACACCCATATATGTGTAAGAAAGAGCTTTATATCACAAAGGACTCGTATATCAAGAAAACATCCGGCCCAGTCCATATGTCCGAATCAAGTTCATAAGTCCCTCTTCAGATTCAGGCAGCCACATGCAATCATACAAAATTCAGGAAAGCCATAGGCTACTGGGTGCAAAGTCTGTGGATCCACTGGCAGTGTAACCATCCCAGTGGTCTCACAGTTCTCAGTGTGGCTCACCAACAGGAAGGGAAGGCAGGGAGAGTGGGGGAGGTTCTCCAGACCCCTCCGATAGAGAAGGTCATGTCCACAAGAAGGCATCATCAGGCTGTGACCTCACTGACAAGCTAACTAGACTCCATGCCCACACTTTAATATCTTCAAGTTGACATGAAATTATGTACCTATCACAGTATATATGAGTACCACTAGCTTTGTTTCTCTAGAAACCCAGCCTAATACAAGGACCATGATTGGGAAACATGCATTATGCTAGATAGTAAATTTAACAGAATTGGTTTGGGTGCTCTCCTACCAAGGCAGTCAGGGCACCCCAATTCCAGTCAGGCATGCCCAGGCAACCCCCTTAGGCTAGGCTGCCCCTCCCTGAACTCCACAGGTGAGTGGGAGTAATTCACATGGATGGTTAATAATCAGAAGGGATTCAGAGGAGGCTGAATCTATGTGGGCACCCAAAATGGATTTAGGGCTTCCACTGTAAACCTTAATACTCTGCAACCTTAGTGCTTAGAAGTTAAGCTCTGCCTTCGAGTTGATTTCAATTCATCGTGAGTCTATAGGACAGAGTAGAACTGCCCCTGGGGATTTCCAAGGCTGTGAATGTTTTATGGGAGCAGAAAGCCTCATATTTCTCCCCAAAGAGTAAACTGGTGGGTTTTAACTTCTGGCCTTGCAGTTAGCAGCCCATGCATAACCCACTACGCCAGGAGGATTCCCTTGACTAGAGATGGGTATGTGGGCTTATTTTAAAAGGATACTACTGGGGAGGTGATTCTGAGGCACATCCTCACCCACCCTCAAGACTACCTTCCAAACACATAAATTGGGTGTGATTTATTAATTGGAGGTAAGGAGATAGATTAAAGAGCTACAAAGGGCACATATGGTTGAGAGACAGATTGAATCTAGAATTTTATGGATTTATGGCCCCCCCCCCAGAATATACACCTTGAAATCCTAACCCCTGTACCTGTAAATATGACCCTATTTGGAAACAAGGGTTCTTTTGTTATGTTAATGAGGGCACACTTGAGTACTGAGGGTCCTAAACTTAATTGAATTATAAAAAGAGCAAGAGAGAGACACACACAATAATAGATGCCCCATAGGAACACACACACACACACACACACCAGTGTCAAGTGCCAAAAGTCAATGCCACTGTGCTTTTCCTTCTTGGAGAACAGCTTGCAAGTTCCACTTGAGCAGTTTTGCCACACCCACAAAAGGAACTACATACACAAGACATCAAGACAAGACAGTGCTACAAGACAGAAAGTGGAGCGGAGATTTATTAAAGTATGCTTCAATCGTGAGGCAGGTTGAGTCATGATTTCAGGAAGGCCTCAAGTCTGACATTGGATTTTATAGGGGTCGGGTGGTACGACCCCATTAGCTAATCTCAGTTCCCGTCCTTTCCCATTGGCCCTTATCTTGCATCTTGATTAGTCCTTATTCAGTGCAATGATTGGTTTTGTAATCTATGAGTTGTGTACCTTGCTGTCATGTGAAGTGGTATTGAGATGAGTCATTCAGACCTCTGTTGGAACGGATCGGATCGTGTGAGTCAGTTAGAGAGGCCATCAGACTTCTTGCTGACTCTGCCAAGCAGATACATTTACTATCCCCGGAGTTGCCGACGATGGCAGACAGCTACGACAATGAGCCGTGATCTCACTTTCTTTGGACATGTCAAGAGAGACCCATCCCTGAAAAGAGACATCACTCATGGTAGAATAGAAGGTCAGCAAAAAAAAAGGAAACCCTCCTGGAGATGGACTGATGCAGTGGCTGCAACAATTGACTTACAGATGACAGCTGTGAGGAAGACGCAAGACCAGTCAGTGTTCCGCGCTGCTGTAGATAGGGCTGGGTGGCAAGGGGCCAGAACCAAGCCAACGACATCTGACAGCAACAATAAAAATAAATATAGACAAAGAAGGATCTCCCTCTAGAGCCAGGCCCTGAATTCAAACTTCCAGTCTCCTAAACCGTTCGTTCAGGCATCTTTTGTTACAACAGCATTCAGCAACCCAGATCGGGGCAGGTGGGAAGAGTCTAAAGGTAACTTGGATGACTGGTGGGAAACGGACCAACTAGGGAAAACGGGTGAAGAGGCCACTCCCAGGGGAAGAGAAGGACTTTGGTTTTGAATATGTGAGTATGATGGGCCCTTACAATTCCAGGTGGAAACACTTTATAAGAAATGGAGTGGGGAGAGGGGAAATGAGCTGATACCAAGTGCTCAAGTAGAAAGAAAAGGTTTTGAAAATGATGATGGCAACATAAGTACAAATGTGCTTGGCACAATGGATGGATGGATGGATGGTGATAAAAGCTGTAAGAGCCCCCAATAAAATGATTTTTAAAAAAAGAAAGAAATTGAAACTGTTCTCACAAAGTGGGGGATTTGAGCAGCCTGTCATAAATAAGGCAACCCTCCTATGTGATGGACACAGGCAGATAAATAATACTTATTGCATACTAGTCCCCAGGAAAAGGAATTCTGGTGGCATAATGGTAACAAACTGAGCTGTTAACTGCAGGTCCACAGTTCGAAACCACCAGTCACTCCTCTGGAGAAAGGATTTTCTACTCCCGTAAAGAGTTACAATCTTGAAAACTCACAGGGGCAATCCTACCCTGTCCTGTAAGGTCACTGTGAGTCGGCATTGACTCTATGGTAATGAATGTGGTCATTTGATTTATTAACCAAGAGTATTGAAAAAAAATCATTGTTGGAGATATTAAAAGTATCCTGGACTGTCTAAAGAACAAAGTATGTCTTGGACGAAGTACAGCCAGAATGCTCCTTAGAGGATGCAGTGAAAACGAGGAAGGCCCTTAACAAGATGGGTTGACTCAGTGGCTGTAACAATGGGCACAAATAAGAGGATCGCTGTGAGGCTGGTGCAGGACGGGACAGTGTTTTGTTCTGTTGTACACGAATCAGAACTCACTCGATGAAACCTAGCAGCAGCAGCAGCAGCAGCAGCAGCAGCAACAGCGGCAGCACAGTTTGTCCTGAACACGCAACCATTCAGAATCTCATCCCAAATGGGAGTCTTGGGACAGTCTTTCTGAGAATTTGCCATAACCATCACTGTTTCTCATGCATTTCTCTCTCTCTCTCTCTCTCTCTCTCTCTGGTGTTTAAGTAATGTGTCCCTCAGTCCAGTCCGCATCTACCAGGCTCATCAGTTAGAGGATACATGGTGTTCCCCTGCATCATCAGTTCTAGAGTTGCTTTTCACATTTTACCACCTCAGAATTGTCTCTTCAATTCCCTAACATACCATAAATACATTCACCAGAGATCAAAATTGCAACCGATATTCTCCTAACGCTTCTGAAGAAATTTCATTTGTGTTGTTCAAAACGTGCATAACCAAATAAGCATCAGTCCAAACGCTTCTACAACATGCAACTATGTGCACTGGATTACATTCTTCAAGTTGTGCCACCAAGCTAACCCTCCTTTCTGAATTCTCCCCCATCACAACCCCAGCTCACGGCCTCCCACATGCCTTTCCTATGCTTTTGTCCATTTGGTCCCCTACAGATAGATCTTTTAGAGTACACAATTGCCCCCCCCCCGAAGAATTCACTTCTGAGGACAACACTGAAGCTACAGCTTAAGGAGAGGGACATGTCTGATCAGAGCACACAGGAGCAAACGAGGGGGAGGGAGGGAAAGTGGAGCACATCCTGGCCCACCAAGCCCTGAGGACAATATTCCTGCTCAGAGCAGCCAGTGTACAGAGAGGACCATAGGGCTGGCCCCACCACGAGACAAGACATCCCTCACTGACCCATAGCGCTATGGGGGAACAACACTGGAGACACCGTGGGGGAATTATTCCCAATCTGACGCAACCCAATGGGATGAAACACTAAGGCCTTGCAACAGAATAGCAAGGGGAGCAAAGCAATGAAGTCAGGGGATACCAAAAATGGACTGTGGGGCCAGGGTATGGCACCCCTTCAGACTCAACCAGAAAATACTCCTAAAGGTCAACAAACAGACCTTGACCTATTTGTAGCAGTGGTTCTCAACTTTCCTAATGCCAAGACCCTTTAATACAGTTCTTCATGTTGTGGTGACCCCCAACCATACAATTATTTCGTTGCTACTTCATGACTGTAATATTGCTACTGCTATTAATTTTAATGTAAATATCTGATATGCAGGATGTATTTTCATTGTTACAAATTGAACATAATTAAAGCATAGTGATTAATCACAAAAACAATATGTAATTATATATTATGAAATATTTATTTCTAATTACAAATAAATGAAATTTTGTCCTGAAGCGTGGTGTAGCACGGGTAGCAGTCTTAATATAACAACAATAAACTACATTGCTACATTTTGCAACAGTATGCATAAAAAGCCAATGTGTGAAGGTTGAGATAGCTTCTCTCTCACCAGATCAGACGTTTTCGGGGCAGTCTTTGCAAGAGCACAATGAAGATCATCTTCCACAACAAGTCTACTTGTGTATTTAGACTTGATAACCAACAAGCTGGAAAACCCTGTTTCACAAAGATTTGTTGTTGGAAATGGAAGAAGAAGGCGCAACACAGTCGCAGACAGAACAGAATTTGACTGCAAACACTTGATCCAGGATTTTGTAACTGGCATTGGAGGGAAATCAGTTCTTGCTGCATGTCTGTTTCTAAGTTCAATGAACTCCTCTTGTGCTGTCTCAGGAACATATTTATCTTTGACTGTGCACGGGCTTCTAGCAAGTGCAAATGGAGTGTCAGGTAGATTTGGGAAGTCCGATGAAATGTCGTCTGCAAGCATGTGCAAGTGTTCTTTCACAGAAATTATTATCATAATCTTTTGTCTGGCTCAATGTCCCCTAAGAAAGCAGATAAGGTAGGCAACATGTAAATTTTATTTCAATCCACTTTTTTTTGGGCCAAGTTGAAATTTCATTTGGAATGATTAGATCTTTTCAGACAAATCAAGGCTTGTTGCATTTGGTCCTTCCAGTGATATATTTAACTCATTCAAGATAGCAAAGATGTCAACCAAGTAAGCTATATTCTGAAGTTCACTTTTGTCACTGAAAAGTGCTTCAAACTGCTGTCTTGCTTTCTGATTAAAAAACTCTATCATTAGGTGCCGAAGGGATCAGGTATCAGGCATCAGAGAACAAAAAATCATATCCATTGTGAATGAGGGGGAGTGCAGAGTAGGGACCCAAAGTCCATCTGCAGGCAACTGGACATACCCTTCAGAAGGGCTTGGGAGAGGAGACGAGACAGGGTGCAGGGTAGCAATGATGAAACATACAACTTTCCTCTAGTTCTTAAATGCTTCCTCCCCTGCCAATATCATGATCCCACGTCTAGCTTACAAATCCGGCTAGACCAGAGGAGACAAGCCAGTCAGGGTGCAGTGTAGCAACGGTGAAACATACAACTTTCCTCTAGGTCCTAAATGCTTCCTCCCACCCACTATCATGATCCCAATTCTACCTTACAAGTCTGGCTAGACCAGAGGATGTACACTGGTCCAGATAGGAACTGGAAACACAGGGAATCCAGGACAGTTGAACCCTTCTGGACCAGTGGTGAGAGTGCCAATACTGGGAGGGTAGAAGGGAGGTGGGGTAGGAAGGGGGAACCTATTAAAAATATCTATATGTAACCCCCTCCCTGGGGGATGGACAACAGAAAAGTGGGTGAAAGGAAACGTCGGACAGTGCAATATATTACCAAAAAAAAATAATTTATCAATTATCAAGGGTTGATGAGAGAAGGGGGAGCAGGGAGGGAGGGGGAAAATGAGGAGCTGACACCAAGGGATCAAGTAGAAAGCAAATATTTTGAGACCAGTGAGGGCAACAAATATATTAATGTGCTTGACACAATGGATGGATGTATGGCTTATGATAAGAGTTGTAGGAGCCCCCAATGGAATGATTAAAATTTTTTTTTAAAAGAGGAGCTGATACAAAGGGCTCAAGTAGAAAGAAAACGTTTGGAAATGATGATGGCAACATATGTACAAATGTGCTTGATATAATGGATGTACGGATTGTTGTAAGAGCCCCCAATAAAATGATTTATTATAAAAAAAGAAAAAAGTAAGAAAAACAGAATATAGTCTACTCTGTGGGAGAAAGATAAGGCTTTCTACTCCCATAAAAAGTTACAGTTTCAGAAACTCACAAGGGAAGTTCTACCTTCTCTAATATATGAGTTAGAATCAACTTATGGCAATGGGTGAGGGAGGGAGTGACTTAGTTAAGGGTTGGAATTTACTTGACAATAACAAACAATTTTGCTCATCTATTTAAGACTAATGAATCAGTTGCTACATGTAAACTATTAAAACATTGAATAAGGGGAAAAATTCCTCACTATATTTTCTTAACATTCTTCTCTACACAATCCATTGTCATGGGATGGTTGGATAATGAAAATAATATATAACAATAGCTTTAATAATACAAAAGATGATACGTGGCATAGTTCACTCAATACAGTTCATTAAAGTTTCCTATGATTTACCATTCTGTGTGTTTTTTTTTACATACCTGTTAATATCACAAGGGAACAGTATTTACATCAACCACAGCTAAATATAAAAAGATTGATCAGTATCCAGATTAAGTTCCCATGGTACAGAAATATATGTACTTTTTGCAGTAGTTGATGATTTTACAGTACATGATTTTACATTTACCCAGTAATTACAATTCATGAAGTGTCATTTTACCTTCAATACTGCTGCTTTCAACACAGTGGTTGCTTTTAACAGAGTAGCTGCTTTCAACACAGCAGCTGCTTTCTACATAGTAGCTGCTCTCTACACATGTGTGATTGGTCTGCAAAAGTACATTATGGTGCCAACCCTGTTACATACACCTGTATTTGTATGGGGTGTATGTGATGGGTTTGGCATGATGACGTCATCACACCTGGTACTCCTATGTGGGCATATCTGCATCTGGGCTGACCCACCTGGAGATGGATAGAGGAGCGGTGTCTTGGTTCCTAAGACCATGGGAAATATGTGTTTTCTGATGGTCTTAGGTGACCGCTATGAAAGGGTTGTTCGACCCCCAGAGGGGTCTCACTGTTCTAGTAGGTAGGTGGTCCTCTTGTTTGGGGACAGAAGCGGCAGCAGTCCTCTTAGTTCAGGAAACCAAACGGGTCCTCCTTCTGTCTCTGCCTCCCAGACACCAAGTTGGAACACTCTCTCGCCAAGGTCACCCCCCACCCCCAAACTTCCCTCCATAGCTCCAACCCAATGGAGAAACTAGTAGCAACTGCATACAATTTCTAGTCCCCATTGTGAATATAACATTGCTAAGACACCCATAAACTCCATCTCTTCAACCAACTTCCATCCAACACCCTTATGGCCCAACCCCTCACATGGGCCTCTGCAGCAGGAACTTTTTCCTCTGAGCCTTCCCCTGAAAAATATTCAGGGACTGGGGGTTGGAATGATGACCCAAAGCCCATCTCTAGACAATTGGACATCCTCCCCAAAGCCCATCTCTAGACAATTGGTTACAAGGAAGGGATGATTCAACCAGGCTACAGTATGGCATTGATGAAACACATAGCATTCCTCTAGCTCCTGAATGCTTCCTTCCCCCACTATCCTGACCTAGTTCGTCCTTACAAATCCGACTAGACTGGAGTACACACATTGATACAGATAAGAGCTCTGGACACGTGGAATCCAGGACAGATTAACACCCTCAGGAATAGTAGTGGGAGCAGCAATATCATGAAGGGAGGGAGGTTAGGGGGAGAAAAGGGGAACCGATCACAAGGCTGGATATATAGTCCCCCCCATGCCCAGGGGGACAAATAACAGAAATGTGGGTGAAGGGAGACAACAGATGGTATAAGATATGAAATAACAATAATAATTAATATATAGTTGATCAAGGATCACAAGGATAGGAGGATGGGGGAGGGAGGGGAAAAATGGAACTGATACCAAGGGCTCAAGTAGAAAGAAAATGTTTTGGAAATGTTGATGGCAACATATGTACAAATGTGCTTGATACAATTGAATGATGGATGGTTGTAAGATTTCAAAGAGCCCCCCAGGGACTTCAGAATTTCTCATTTCTGTTAATTTTGTCACCTGCTTAGATCACACTGGCTTCCTCTTTCTGTGTCGGTTCTCCCCTCTATACCTACCTGCCAATTGGGCGGGAGTATGTACCTGCTCTTCCTTTCATCAGACATTGCCCTTATTTCAGGCAATTGCCCTGGCCCTGGTGCCTCTGCCAGTCCTTGTCTCGCAAACCTGATCTGTTCAACTCATCCCTCTCCACTTCAGCCTTGGTGTTACTGCCGAAGTAGGAACTGGTACGCAGGCACAGGCCTGGTTGGCATCTCACAGTCTCATGCTTCTTTCTCTTTGAAGAGCAGCCGTCATATATGACCGCCTAACACACGAGGCCACGTTGACTTTGCAGCCACTGTAGTCCAAAACCGACAGGGCTGGGGGGTGAGGTGGGAGTAGGGAGTGGGGTGGGAGAGGGTAGAGTGTCTCTCCATAGGAGAAGGAAGCATCTGTGATATTTTGACAGGAAAACTTACTGCTTTTCTAACAAGTCAGGTTGTGCACGAGAAGGAATTGCTCAACTTTGAGAACGAACCTGAGAACTCTTCGTGGGTCAGCTTCTCAAGGCGGATATTGGATGGCCCATCATTGCCCCTCTTGTAGTTAATTTTCTTTTCTCCTCCCTGCACCATGCAACTCCTCTTCCATAACCGCATAAAGGCACCGAGCTGCTTAAACTTCCCAAATGCTTCCACTCAATTCTTAGGGCCTGGTGGTTGGCACTCAGTACCTCTCCTACCCCCAGTGATGACGACACCCCGACTCAGCCTGAAGTAGCCAGAGCTAAATTCATGACTCTTTCCCTTTATACCGACAAGGGACAAGAGGGGGAAATCACAATCTGCTTTGCTCATGAATCTGGAACAAGCCAGACTCGTCCCTCCACTGCCCAGAACAGCCCAAAGAATCATCTGCTCCTGCCCAAAGCCCTGCCAGCACTACTTGCCACAAGACAAGACCCCCCCCCCCCCCAGAAAGCCCAGCCCGGCCTGACTGTGGGCATGCAGGCAGGCACATCTTGTGTGGTGACGTCACCAAGACCTTCACAAAGTCTTTCGCTTGAACTCAGCTATGTGTCTGAGGATCTCTGCCACCAAATCCCCTCTCAATATCTACTCACAATAAATAGATTCTGTTATGCAAATGTTTGGGGTTTCTCTAAGCGATGTAGGTTTCCGACACTGGCTTTCAAGCGACTGTCACTTGGGAAGACAAAAGTCATATGTTTTTATTGTTAATGATTTAAAAATTCGGTACAGTGGAAGTAATAGACAAACACAGTCTCGCTTGAAGACAGTCCATCACCGAAACAACACAGGCGTAGCCTCGCTCCAAATGTCTCTTCCTCCGGGTAACTCTTCCTGGCTGCTCCTTGGGATGGCAGCACCTGGCGTGAGGCTAAGGCCATGTGCCCAGACCCAGGCTGGCTGGGGAACAGGGAAGGTAAATACGGCGCCTGAGGAAGAGTAGCACTGGACAAGCAGGTCCTCTTTCACAAGGTCCCCGTGGCTTGTTAGCTGTGAAAGGATTGCTCTTCTGCCCTTTGGGAGTAATTATGTTTACAGAAGGGCTTGCTACTTAGAAACAGATAGGCTGTTTCACAAATGCTTGCTTTGGGTGCAAACCATATAAAAACAAGCTTCACTCTCTTTATTGCCTCGACATTCCTGTTGCGTCTTCCTGAGGATACATGCCCTAGATGGAGACATCTGAGTCTTTCCCGCAAAACCTGTAGCTATCTGCCACTATGTGTTCCGTTTCCAAAACAATAAATTCACCCCGATTTTATATATCTTAACTTTAATTGTCAGCGCATTGGAGATGTGCCTTTTAAAGACCAACCTCCTGTAAAGAGTTACAGTCTCAGAAGCTCACAGGGGCAGTTTTGCCCTCTCCCACACGGTTGCTGTGAGTTGGCATCCACTCCACAGCAGTGAGTTTGGTTTATTTTTCTCCTTGAACTATAAATTCCTAAACTTCAGGACACTTCCCCATCCACACAAGATGAGCAGTCAAGTTCCTGGCTATGATCGAGACCCTAAAGGTACAGAGCAGAGCTAACAACATAGGCTTTTCAAGGCTGCAAGCTTTTGGAAGGAGATCACCAGGCCCCTCTTCACAGGTGACTCAGGGTGTGTTTGAACCACCAAATCTCCAATCCTGGTGGGTTAGTGGGTTACACATTGGGCTGCTAACCATGAGCTCAGCAGTTCAAAGCCACCAGCCACTCAGTGAGAGACAGATGAAGCTTTCTACTCCCATAAAGAGTTACAGACTCAAAAACCCACAGGCGCAGTTCTCCCATGTCCTGTAGGGTTGCTATGAGTCAGAGTCCACTCGAGCAACAAAGTGCATGATAACATCTGATTTTTGTTTTAAAATATAAATCACAAGTTGCAAAACAGAAAACATTTGGTTTCTCAATGGAGAATGGGCTATCGGGGTGGGACCAAAATAGCCTCAGACTCCCATACTGCCCAGTGACCTCTTAGCTGAAGATTGTGGCTCCCCGCAGGCCCTAGAGCCTCTTCACCTAGTCCCCTGTCCCTCACTGTGGGCGTGTCTTTTCTCTTTGGATTTCAACACTGTGGGTGAAGAAACATAGGAGTCACAGCACACCTGGCACTCAGGGCCCAAAGTCTGGACACGGTTTTTCTCAGCTTCTCTTCCAGATCGGGGAATAGAGCAGCGGGGAGAGGCTCTACTTGACTGTAGACACCTGGGTCATTTGGAGCTCCTAGCTGTCCGCATGCTGACACGGGGATTACATCACAGGATCTGCCACCCGTTCATTTACTCTCCAACAGGACCTGGGACAACATCAGTATATGATCGTGAATATGACAATGAAACATGAAATGCAAGCAAAGTAGCTGTTTTTGAAAACTAGCGAGTAGCAGGAAGAGAACCCCTAAGCCCTTTGAACCCCAAAGAAAGTCACCATCAGGGAACATGAAGAGCTCATGAATTCCAGCCTTGATGGCTTAGTTTATGTTCTCAAATTTGAACTTAAATGTAAACTGGCTGTCTTCTCTGAAAGACATTAGATAGCTATATAAGGGAGCTCTGGTGGTGTAGTGGTTATGTATTGGGCTGCGAACAGCAATATAAGCAAGTCTTTAGTTAAAGGTGAAAGAGTTATAAAATTTATGAAGCTTTATTGAAGAGAAATCAGAGTGTAATAAGCAAAGTCTTTAAGAGGGGACTATAAATTTCCCATCCTTCTCAAATCTGTTCTAGATTTCTTCTAGAATCTACTCCTGGTATGATCAACTATTTTATTAAACATGCCAATATAAACAAGGGTAGATTTCACCTTTCTAAAAATATCTGATTCTTGGACTAGTGAAAACAAAAGATGGGATGTTACTCAGTCTTGTTGAGAGTGAAACTTGGCCCTGACTTGTTGCTAGTCAAACTTGTTAGGCTTGAGCTCATAATTCGAATGCATTGATTCTTGTTCAGTCTTCTGTATAAGTCCATGTCCAACCTTCACAAGTACAGGACACGTTTGGATATGCCATGGCTTGGGTCAGGTTCATCTTAGTCTTCAAAATGGTACCTTTGTTCTTCACACTTTCAAGAAGTCTTGTGCAACAGATTTATCCGATGCAAAGCGTCATTTGATTTCTGGACTGCTGCTTCCATGAGCATTGATTGTAGATCCAAGCAAGACAATATCCTTGACAATCTCAACCGCTTATCATCATGTTGGTTAAGTTGGGAGGATTTTGACTTGCCTTACATTGTGTTGTAATCCATATCAAAGGCTTCAGTACTTGGTCATCATCAGCAAGCGCTTCAAGTCGTCCTTGCTTTCAGCAAACAAAGTAGTGTCCTAAGTCTTCCTTCAATCCTGCTGCTGTGGTCTTCATGTAGGACAGCTTCTCTGATTATTTGCTCAGTATACAGATTGAATAAATATGGTGAGAGGATACAACCCTGACACGCATCATTCCTGATCTTAATCCCCATGCAGTGTTACCTTGTTTCATTCACACAACTGCCTCTTGATCCATGCATAGGCAGCATTAAGTGTTCTGGAATTCCCATTCTGCATGAACACAACGGAGTGTTCTGGAATTCCTGTTTTCTCTTGTCATGCAGAGTTTGTTATGATACATAGGGTTGGATGCTGGATGCCTTGGTATAGTCAATCAAACACAAGTCAACAGCTTTCTGGTATTTTCTACTTTCAGTCAAGATCCACTTGTTGTCAGCAATGATGTTCCTTGTTCCATATCCTCTTCTGAATTCAGCTTGACTTTCTGGCAGCTCCTTGTGAATGGACCGGTGCAGCTGTTGCTGGATGATATTCAGCAACATTTTATTTGCATGTGATATCAATGGCATTGCTCTATAATCTCTGCATTCTATTGGGTCACTTTTCTTTGGAATGGGTAAGAATATGGATTTCTTCTGGTAGGTTGACAAAGAAGCTGTCTGCCAGATTTCTTGACATGGGTGAGCGGGAGCTTCCAGAGCTTCATCAGCTTGTTGAAATGTTTCTGTTGGGATTGTCACTTTCTGGAGCCTTGTTTTTTGCCAATGACCCAGTGCAGCTTGGACTTGTTCCTTCAATACCATCACTTTTTGATCAGATGCTACCTCTTGAAATGATTCAATGTCGACTCAGTATTCTCTCCATCTTTTGATGCTTCCTGCATTCCTTAATATTTTGCTCATGGAATCTTTCCATATTGCACCTCAAAACTTGACTTTTTTTTTCTTCAGTCCTGTCAGCTTAAGATATACTGAGTACGTGCTTCCTTTTTGGTTTTCCAACTCCAGAGTTTTGCACATTTAATTACAATATTTTAGTTTAGCTTCCCGGGCTACTCTTTGAAGATTTATGTTCTGCTCTTTCGCTTCATCATTGCATTTGCATCTGAGGTGAATGGAAAGACCCCGTCTGCGGTCAAGTACACTTTAGTCCTCAAAGTGACGTCCTTGAATTTCAACATTTTCAAAGCGGTCTTTTGCAGCAGAATTGCCCAATGTAATATGTTTGATTCCTTGCTTACTGTTTCCATGGGTGCTGATTAGACCTAAGTCAAATGAAATTGTGGGCAATTGCAGCATTTTCTCTGTTTTCCATGATGTTGTTTATTGGCCCATTTGCGAGGATAATTGTTTTCTTTATTTTGACGTGTGTTTCAAACTGAGAGCTGTAGTTGTTCATCTTTATTGTTAGATAGGTTAGCACAGGGTTAGAAAATGTCCATTAATGCATGGCCAGAGAGCCAAGCCACGGGAACAAAGGAGTGGAGCACCGCACATGCTCAGAGGTTTAGGTTTCCCGCCGGTAGGCATGGGTGGGCGCTGAACCTGGATTGGCCCACCTATGCCAGGTGAATTCAATTCAGCAAGTGGGGTTGATCAGGGGTCGTCCACCATGTCTCCCCATGGAATCCTTAAAAAGGCAGGAGCTCAGAGTCAAGAGAAACCCTTTTGCGGATACTGCCAGTTTCCAGCCAGGCTGCATGGTTGGGAGGAGTCCTATGTGTGCCAAATAGACCTAAAACTTCTTATAACTCTCATAAAACTCACTTGGGTCACGAACCAGGCTTTGGCGTGAATTCTTTCTCGCACAGAGCCAAGGACCAAGGTATAATTCTTGCTCCAGAGAGATCTAACATAAGGGGTGCTACGTGACTCGGATCTTTAAGGTAAGCCAGCGCCAACCCTCCCATCCTGGTCTCACTGGTTTCGGGCACCTTCTGGGCTCTTTTCACCTCACCACCCTCGGGAGACGGCGTGTAGCTGGAAAGGAGCCAGGCTGAACTGCTCTGGCAACATCTGGGAGGTGGATGGCTCCCCGAAGCGACTCATGGGGACACTCGTAATGTACTGACGCAGCCCCATCCTTTTGTGTCTGTCTTCTTGCCTATTCTTGCTGGTGTTCGGGATTTTGCATCTGCCTCTCTGTGCTTGCTATCCCGGGAGCTTGCATGCCTTCCCCAGGCTGGATTCCTGGGAGGGGGCTGGGACGCTGTGGTCTGCAGGTTCGCAGAATTGCCATTCCCCAAACTGCTTTGCATCTCAATGGCCTGTTCTGTGCTCTGGTCAGCTGGATGGCTGGGTGCGACTGCGTAAACTCTGTTGGTTCCTGCAGGACTCTGGCTCCGGTGACTGGTCCCATGAGGGCTTTCCTCTAGGCCGCAAGTGGCAGCCACCATTTTCCGGACCAAGTGAGTCCCCGTGCCCTGGCAGCATGGCACCACCTGGTGTCTGCCATTTTGGCTATGGGGCAACGGAGCATGTGACCCTGCCAAGATGGTGCCCGCTGCTCCAACCACGTGGAGGGGCGGTGCGTAGGTAGCTAGCTGGTTGCTTAGGCCCGGGGGCTGAAAGTTTCCCTTTAGCTTTCTCCTGGTTGCTCAAACAAGCTGCGTTGGTGTTCTACCTGTGTGGGTTTGCTCCTTGCTACCGATTGACTCTCTGTTGCCCAGGCCTAGGCCAAAGTAACTGTTAACTTTCCCCTTCCAGTGATACTGCCTCCGGACTTTCTGGGACACCTCTTAATACAGCTCTGCCGCTAGGATGCTCCAGCCAGAAATTCCGATTCTTTAAAAGTTCCCTGAGCTGCCGGATAGACGTTCCTTCCCTTCAGAGATTTGAGAGTCTGCTCCTGCTGGCAGGCGTCTTTGAAGGCCGTGGGGTCATGCCATACAGTGGCCCTCCTAGCTTGTGGTCTAGAAAATGGTCTGTCCAAATGTGGGCTGCAGCAACTGGTCTTCAACCCCTCCCCTGTGCGGGGCCCCCTGCCTGAGACCTCAGATTCATGACACTCCAGACTTTCGAACTGAAGCTGCGGTTATTGACCTTGAGGCATCAAGCTCTCAATAGCCTTCCTTGTCTTGTGTTTTTTAGATGGGACTTACCAGCTCGATACCCAGGAATTGCCCCCTCGAATGTATCCTGTTCAATTGGGAAAGATTAGATCCGGAAAGGCTGGACCAACAGAAGCTGATTACACAGTGCAATTCTAGTAAGCACTTTAAGCCCTCTTCATTTTCAGAAGGCATGGTGGTGTTGTATTTAAGATCAATAAGGCCGTCTTGAATCCTGATTCTTGTTCTGCATTGTAGTTTGACTTCTCAGGTTATTTGCTCAGTATACAGATGGACTGAGTGCTCAGTACACAGATGGAAAGGATGCAACTCTGACATACACCTTTACTGATTTTAAACCAAGAAGTACCACTCAGACAGATGCCTCTTGGTCTTTGAGCAGGTTCCACATGGGCACAATGAAGTGGTCTCAAATTCCCATTCCTCCCAATACTTACTACAATTTTTATGGTCCACACAATCAAATGCCTTTGCATAGTCAATGAAGCATAGGCAAACATCTCCCCACTACCACCACCAGAGGTATGGCGGTTAGAATTTTCCATACATATTCAAGGGGTGAGGGAGCATAATTCAATCCATAATTCTTGTCAAGGGAGTTCAATTGTAACTATGAAGTGCTTAGCATTGTATATTGACACCCAATAAATGCAAGTTCTATTTGTTTACTGAAACAGTCATGTAGCTTTGGCTTTCAAAGGCTGTCTTCTGTCATCTTATATGTAATCTCTGGAAGCAGAACTGGGAAGAGAGTGTATGTGGGCAAACTCTCAGCATTCATAGGTTCAGGAGTCTGAGTGGCCAAGGAGGGAATCTTCACGTTCGTGGGTTGAAGACGCGTACCACTCTCATTCTCATAAGTAAAAGTTATTCCCCACGATGTCCCCCATAATAATGCCAATTTTAAAGTGCTGCTTGCAAGCACATGACTGTTACTATATATATGCCTGAAGGTCAACTGCTTACAGGCTATCTGCCTTAAGGTTATCTGCCATCAAAAGCAATCAGACCCTGTTGTCTGTCCCACCCTAAGTATCATCCACTCCCTTCTGATAAGGATAATGGATATTCCCCTGGAGAAGAGTTCAAAGACACTTAAGGTCAAGCCAACTCAGAGATGACCAAGGTTAGGCTGCCATCTTGACTCTAGAACCCGCCCATCTTATTACATGCATACCTTCCTGTCACAAGTATGCCTTTTGTAACTCCACTTCTTATTACATGTTCATCCCCCTCCTGTTACATCTATACCTATTGTACAACCCTACCTGTTATGTATGTACTTACTGAAGCTTGTATACCTGAGGTTAAATAAACTCATGAGATTACATTACTCCCTCTCTCTGTTCAAACCTGGCTTCCAAAGTCATGACTGAGGAGGTGAGCCCTTGCATGCTATATCTTGTCTTATGTCTCTTTAATTTATCTTTCAATTACACAACTGCCCCTTGGACCCATTTGGTTGTGGGAGGCTGGTCCCCCACAGATAATCTTTTGTTTATTGTTTTAGCATGTCAGGAGACTGGTTTCAGCTGCCTAGAATGCACCTGGGTTGTGAAGGAAACTTCAGGGCCTTGGAGAAGGTGACCAGATGTCCCACTTTTGGCGGGACAGTCCCGATTTGTAACAATTTGTCTCGTGTCCCGCGGCGTTTTACAAAATTCCCGATTTTTGGAAAGAATGTACGACAAGATAGGGAATGGTGCGAGAACAGGAAGGGAATATACGATTTTCTGCTGCCATGTGCCTATTTCACCAGAATACTGGTTTTATATTATTTTTGTTAATTTTATAGTTAAACTTTAATAATAACAAATAATTGTTGATAACTGCTTATCAAGAACTGCTTTTCAAAGTTCGCATTGTTGATCAGTTGTTAGAATTCGACCACCATTGTTTGGATTTAATGAACAATGACATTTTTGGGAATTGGCAACGACGAAAACATTTTGTAACTGTCTCTCAGACGATACACATCATACTGTGTGCTAGTGCTAGTTAAACAAGTGATGTCAACAAATCAGCTATTCAGATAATTTAGGTACATTATTTATTTATTTCATAAATACATAATTTTTCTGAATTTAGCAGACAGTACTCGTATTATTTATATTTTATAGTGGTGGCAAAAAGTATAGTGCCGGCCTTGAAAGTGACACTTATGACTTACGTTATGGCAAATTCAGAGAAAAAAAATACAAGTTAGTATTGTTATTATTTAGAAAGAAATATAGGATTAAAATTTAAATAATTAAAAATATATAGTTACAGAAAAAAATGATTAGGGCAAAGACTGTACAGATGTGCTTTATACAATTGATGTATGTATATATATGAACTGTGAAAAGAATTGTATGAGCCCCAATAAATTGTTAAAATTAAAAAAAAATATATATATATAGTTACTTTATAACAATCAAATTAATTTAATTTAGAAACTAACAATAAAATATGTTCATGTAATCATGTACCTATTTGCTATGTTTTGAAGCAATATGCAGATAATAATTTATAATATAATTTTAAATGATTTTTTAAAGTTTTTAACATAATGAGTAAGAAAAGAGGATACAAATTCAACGATGATCTAAGAAGTGAATTTCCTTTTATTAAAAAAACTCAAAAGTGATGACATGGTAAAATGTGAGAAATGTAATGGTGAATTTTCTATTTTACACGGTGGGAAGAATGATATTTCAAAGCACTTGGAGACACAGAAACATAAAAGATATTTATACTGCATCTTCCTTCAAAATATAGGAATTTTTTTCAGAAAACAACTTATGGAGATGAATAAAAGAAATTAACATTAGCAGAAGGACTTATGTCTTTTCATGCTATTAATCACAATCATTCCTTCAGATCTATGGACTGTACATCACAAGTTGTCAAAATGTTATTCAACCAAAAATTTGCCCGTGCTAGAACAAAATCCGAGGCAATTGTGTGTGATGTGCTTTTCCCATATGCATTTTCAGAATTAAACAAAAATCTAGAAAAATTAATTTTATATCCATATATTCGGATGCATCTAATCATAAGGATATAAAGTTGTTTCCAATCATTATTAGATTTTTTTGATTCAGAAACTGGAATAAAAATTAGAATTTTAGATTTTGTTTCTGTGCCTGGCGAAACTTCTGAAATAATTTTCAGTTCCATTATTAATATTTTGGAAAAAACAATTTAAAACATAAAATGATCGCATATTGTGCAGACAACATGAACGCAAATTTTGGAGGAAAAGTGAGAAGAGGTACAAATAATATATATATAAATATTTTAAATAAATTAAACAAAAACCTTAATCAAAACATTATTGATATTGGCTGTGCAGCGCACATAATACATAATGCCATTCAAACAGCTGCTGACTTGTTGCCCATAGATGTGGAAAATATTGTTATTAAAATATATTCTTATTTCTATATATACACTGTGTGCATTGAAATGCTTAAAGAGTTTTGTGAAACTGCAGAAGTTGAATATCAGAAAATACTTGGATACAGCAAAATGCGCTGGTTAGCTCTTTTGCCAGCTGTCAAAAGAATTTTGAAAATATACGATCCTTTGAAATCTTACTTTCTATCACAGGATATACATCCTAGAATTTTAGAAGAGTTTTTTGAAAAATAATCTTCAAAAATTTGGCTAGAGTTTGTACACCATCAAGCAGCTCTTTTTCAAAATGCTATAAAACTTACTGAAGGTGACAAAATGTCGGTAATCAAAGTAGCAAATGAAGTTAATAAATTTAAAATTTCAGTGTCAGGAGCGGTTACAAAATAATTTTCTTCCATTAACTATCCGTAATAGTATAAGCCAAGTAGAAGAACAAAGTGCAATAAATCGTGCAGATATCATGAATCATGTTAAAAAGTTCTATTGTAACTGCATAGATTATTTAGAAGAGTGGACGGTACATTACAATGATAGTGAACATTTCATTGGGTTACATTAAAACAAGAACAATTAGAATGATGTGCAAAAATCATTCAATTATATTACTCAAAATTTCCCATATAGTAATATTTCCAAAAATGATCTCTTCAATGAGGAATCATTATTAAAAATATATATTGATAAGGAAAAGGTTAAATCTTGGGTATCAGCAAAAATCACAATAGAGAACAAATGGTTAGAAATATTTCATCATTTTGAAACAAACCATGTTACATACAATAATGCACTAAAAATTGTGGAATACACGCTGTCCTTACCAGGAACTAATGCTGCGACTGAATGCATTTTTTCCTACGGTAAATAAAGTGTGGACTTCAGCAAAATCACAATTAAGTGTTGAGACTTTGAAAGTCATTTTATGTGTGAAATATAATTTAACAAATTCTTGTGAAAAGTTTCATGACTAGGGATCAGTTACCAGGCATCAAAGAACAAAAAATCATATCATTGACTGCACACCTCCATGATAGGATCGCTGAAGACAAATGGGTGCATAAGCAAATGTGGTGAAGAAAGCTGATGGTGCCCGGCTATCAAAAGAGATAGTGTCTGGGGTCTTAAAGGCTTGAAGGTGAACAAGCGGCCATCTAGCTCAGAAGCAAAAAAGCCCACATGGAAGAAGCACACCGGCCACTGCAATCACGAGGTGCCAAGGGACCAGGTATAAGGCATCATGCAAAAAAAAAAAGATATATGTGTGTGTATGTATATATATGTATATATACCATATTAAATGAAGGGGGAAGTGCAGAGTGGAGACCTAAGGCCCAAGTGTCGGCCAATGGAGATCCTCTCATAGAGGGGTTTAGGAGAGGAGATGGGTTAATTAGGGTGCGAGGTAGTACCGATGAAGAACACAGCTTTCCCCCAGATCCTGGATGCTTCCTCCCCCCAACTACCATGATCCGAATTCTACCTTGCAGGGCTGGATAGGGCAGAGGCTGTACACTGGTACATATGAGGGCTGGAGGCACAGGGAATCCAGGGTGGATGATACCTTCAGGACCAAGGGTGTGAGGGGCGATGCTGGGAGAGTGGAGGGTGAGTGGGTTGGAAAGGGGGAACTGATTACAAGGATCCACATGTGACCTCTTCCCTGGGAGAGGGATAGCAGAGAAGGTGGGGAAGGGAGACTCTGGATAGGGCAAGATATGACAAAATAACAATGTATAAATTACCAAGGGCACATGAGGGAGGGAGGGGAAAAAAAAAAGAGGACCTGATGCAAGGGGCTTAAGTGGAGAGCAAATGCTTTGAGAATGATTGGGGCAGGGAATGTATGGATGTGCTTTATACAATTGATGTATATATATGTATGGATTGTGATAAGAGTTGTATGAGTCCCTAATAAAATGTAAAAAAAGAAAAGAGGAGAAAAAAATGATTAGGGCAAAGACTGTACAGATGTGCTTTATACAATTGATCTATGTATATGTATGAACTGTGATAAGAGTTGTATGAGCCCCTAATAAATTGTTTAAAAAAAGTTTCATGACTTTTTAAATGACAGCAATCTACTAAAAGAAATTCACTCAAATGAGAAATATGCCAAAGAATAAAATAATACTATACATAATTTTTAATGTATTATATTTGTAAGTTGTACTTCTGTTGAAATTTTAAAAATATATCACAATACTATTTTTGCATTCCATGAAAATTTTTGTTGCTCCATATAAACCAAATTTATAATCAAGACAATCCACCCCACCCCCACCCCCAGGTTAATGGTGTCCCGCTTTACCAATGTTAAAATCTGGTCACCTTAGCCTTGGAACCATGAGACTTTGTTGAAATGCTAGATATTCTAGCTATCTGCTGAAACCTCATGTGACAGACTAGAACACCTCATAGTGTGTTTTTTACAGTAAGACAATGTAAAAAATTATTTAAAGAGAACATTTAGTAAGTCGTAAGCAGGACAGGGCAACTACAGAGACTTATGTGGATGAAGGAAAATATCCACATGAGGTAATCATGGTGTCCAAGGGACTGCTGAGATACAGAGCTTTAAAAAGGACACGAGTGGTCTGAGAAAGCTGTCACTGAAACCTGTTCTGAGGCAGGTCAGTGTATCACAGTTACTGAAGAGCGACCCGGAGCAGGACCAGGGCCATGACTGGGACACGCACACTAAGTTAGAAAGAGGAGCACACAATATTGGTCTCAGGGCTTCCCAGGGGCAGTCAGGCAATGACTCATGACCATGCACCCACCAGTTGGTATTCTCCACGAAGGACACATCAGGTAAGTCCCTGATGGAGACTGACCTTCTCAGGGTTGGTCAGGGGTGTGTGTGTAGGCCATCCACTTTCCAATGCTTTCTATCAGAGAGAAAGACTATTCTCATCCCTGGTCAATGGTTTGGAGGGAATTCAATGGAAATGAATCCATGTGGGGACCCTGCACATGGGGTGTGGGCTTTTACTGTCATCGGTAGCCTTCTGCAAACTAGGCGCTCAGACTTTAAGGTCCAATACAATTCTCCCCTCGGAGTGTGGATACCTCACAGGGTTTTCTAGGCTGTAATTGTTCAGGAACCCTGGTGGTAAGGTGGCTTGGCTAAGGTTCTTCTGCTAACCAGAAGATTGCTGTTTGAACCTACCAGCCATTCCTTGGGAGGAAGATGTGACCATCTGTTTCCATAAAGATGTACAACCTTGCCAACCCTGGAGAGCCTTTATCCTCTAGGGTCTTGATGAGTTAGAATTATGGGAGCAGATCACCAACCAGGTAGAATTGTTGAGTGGGTTTGAACTGACGACCTTTTGGTTCACAGCCAAGCACGTAGCTGTCTGTGCCACCAGTACTCCTTAGCTTCGTGCTCTGGGGCAGGTTTTCTAGAGTTGTTTGATTCGTTTGTTTTTGTTTCAGAAACGAGAAAGAAAGAAGCACAAAGGCACAGCCATTGAAGGGATTTTTGAGAGGACCAAGCTATATACAGTGATACCTCCTTTGTCGAATGGCTCCAACCTCGAACTTTCCACTGCTCTAACAGCAAAGTTTGGAAAACCTGCTAAGTGTTCCTCACTTTGCTCCATAGTCGAACTGAAAATCCGCGAGAGTGTGTCATGTGCTGTGTCTCAGGGCTGACACAGAGGCGTCACTTCAATCCAAGAGCCATTCCTGCTCAGACAACATGTGGCGCTTGTGTTAGTGCGTGCAAACGTTCGTCATTGTGCTTTTGTTGTTGAGGTTCATTTGCATAAATTATTATAACTGTGATGCAAAGAAAGTTAGGGACAGCAGCAGTAAAGCCGAGAGAGAAAAACTGAGAGCCACGTTAGAGTTAAAGAAAGAAATCAGAAAATTTGAATCAGGTCGCTGCTTGTCTGACTTGGCAGCTGAATATGACATGGCTAAGTCGACATTATCAACATTCTTGGTGTGAAATCTTTAACCATGAAACAACCCAGATCATTGAAGGGGTTGAAAAGCTACTGTCCATTTGGATAAATCAAACAACTCGATGGCAATAGTGTCCCCTACACGGTGGTATGTGAGAAGGCTGAATGCTTCCACAGTGAATCTGTACGTGTAATTTGTGGATCTCAGAAATGATTAGTTGGTTTTCCATGATTTCTTATGGAAAAAATGCTCATTTTTAAAGCTTCTTGGTGTTCAAATCTGAATTGGGATTGAATTGATTTCAACACCAAAGTATTGCTACATAATGTATGAAAGTCCTAATGCCTAATACTTACCCAGCATGCTTTTTGTGCCAAGCATTGCTTACATTAATGAATTAACTAATTATTACAACCACCCTATGAGTTCAACACAATCACCACAATTTTATGGATTAAAAACTCAAGACATTGTTCAATTAAATGAAGTCAGCATTTTCGTAAAAAAACAAAACAAAACTCAAGACATCAAGGATTTATGAAACTTGGATGGCAAAATCTTTGAACCAAGCAAGTGGAGAAGGTATGCCTGAAAAAATTAGAACAGATAACAAACAAACAACAACAAGCAAAAACAAAAACCAGGGGAAGGAATTAGCATTCATTGAGCCTCTGATACTATGCTGGATGATTTCTCAAAATCTTTATGAAGATTGTGTTTATTTTCACAGCTTGTCTGGGAAATAATTGTCCTGTGTTATGAATGAGGAAACTGGCGTGCACTAATGCTAAGGGATTTACCCAGGCCACACACCTGGTCATGAATGACAAGGCCCAGACTCAAGTCCAGGTGTGTTGGAGGCTGTCCATCCCATCCTTGCCTATTTCTGGAGACACACAGGCTGATTTATGATATTTCTGCCAGGAGTTGCAAATCAGAATGTATACTCAGCTGTATTTTTCAGTACTTGGGCGTGGGCCTGTCTGACACAGTTGCTCACCTCTGCCTTTGAAGGCTTGTAAGAACTAAAGGGCCCAATATCCTGGGTTAAAGCTCAGGTACGTGGGTGCGCAAACCCAACTACTAACCAGCAGGTTGTGGATTTGAACCCACAAAGCAGCACCGCAGCAGGAAGGCCTGCTTCTGTAAAGGTTACGGTCAGGACAACCTTTGTGGAGCTCAGCTCTACTCTGTAGCAGTGGGGTCGCCATCATCAGAATCAAGTCATAAGCAGCAGATTGGGTTTTTGGCTTCACGAAACACTGTCCGGTCCTGCATCCCCTCACAATTGTTCTGTGTGTGAGCCCATTGTTGCAGCCACTGGGTCAATGCATGCTGAGGGCCCTCATTTTCTTAACTGCCCCTCCATTTTACCAGCACGAGGTCCTTCTGCAGGGACTGGCGAACAGGACATCTAAGCCACTGACACGTTGCATAGCCTGCGCCGGATTTCATCACCGCCATTTTCCTAGGTGCAATGGAGGGCAAGGAACCTTGCTTGGCATTGTGAACACAAACAGGAGGGCAGAGGTAGGAGTGGAGGCTGCTAGGGGCCGGCTACAATTCCTTCTTCTTCTCCACTCCCTGACCCCACAAACCCCCAAATTAACAATAACTTTAAAAGAGCTCTCTTTCATTTGACTTTTGGAAAAAAATAAAAACCTCCTCCTTCTGACTTCAGAACCCCTCCAAGTGCCCGATGTTTAAGTGGACTCTCAGAGAAGGCTTTGGGAAAACAGAGCTTATTGGTTGTCATGTGAAGTCTCTATATTTTCTTGAACGCATTGAATTCATTAACCTGGGCCAAGTGCTGAGCATTCAAAGGAGAATGGAGTCTGCCAACCCCCCACCTCCCCACCTTATCTTCCCACCACAGTCCATTGTCAACATCGACTATATAGATTTATAATCAGGCAAGTACAATGCGAACTGTTAAATGCCTTGATAGAGATACTGAGAGTGTTAAGAGAGAACAGGGGGGCATCTTTTTCACAATACCCATATTTTAATATCTCCAATAGCAACAACCATCCTCCGCTCATTGATATTGGAGATATTAAGAAATGGTTACTGTGAAAGAGATGCAGGGACCATATCTGACCCACTCCGGCTACACAGGGGAGAAGGAGAATCCATCTCCACACCAGCCAATTGCCACATGAGAGAGGTCACACATGCCTCCACCTTCCATCTTTGTTTACCCTGTTTTGACGCCAACCTTTTTTTTCTTTTTTAAACATTTTATTAGGGGCTCATACAACTCTTATCACAATCCATGCATATACATACATCAATTGTGTAAAGCACATCTAATCACTCTCAAAGCATTTGCTCTCTACTTAAGCCCTCCGCATCAGGTCCTCTTTTTTTTCCCCCCTCCCTCCACCAACCTGCTTCTTATGAAGAAGAATGTTCTGCTTTTCTGCTGGGTTCAATAGCTTGTTCCCATAGCCACACAGAGCTCACATACAACGCTTTCAATGTGGGAGTTCATTAGGGCGGTTAATAGGTTCCCACAAAGCAGGAAGAGAAAACATTAAGGATAGTCATTGGGCCACAGCAGCACCTGTCATCGCCAGCAGCTGGGCCTCTCTCTGTGCTCCGTGTCTTCAGCCTTCCAGTCCTATGGTGCTTCTGTGGCCCAAGAAGCCGCCACTGTCTGTGCTGGTGCTGCCCCTCTGCTCTGTCTCATGGTTTCCTTGCAGCTGCCTCTGGTCTTGGCGTGGCATAGCTTCTGTGACCTCTGCCACGTCATGCAGGGTTTTAGAAAATGCTGCACTGGTGGCTCTTCTTCCTTGATGGTCCCAGGATCTCTCTCTGTCTGCTTCTGAGATGATTCTCTGATACAAAGAGGAATGGCGATCAAAAACGACCAATCCCTCTACTAGTGTTTCACCTGCTGTGGTAGTGACATAATCTGGTGTCAAGTTGGGTCTTGAGAGGATTAAGACGAGGGGGTGGAATCTAGTCTGTCAATCAGATCATAGTCAATGAGGCCTCTGTGTGGGCATGGATTTCTCCTGAGAATTCTGGGAAATCTGATTTTTCTTCTTTGGAGGTAGGAGACACTTTTTCTCTCTACTCACGCCCTGTGAGATATCCCTGAGGAGAAGCCGCATGGACCTACCCTGATACAGCCAGATCATTGGATCTGGAGAAGCCATGTGGACATTATAATGCCTCTGGATCTACAAGACTTCCCATCCACTGACCTGTGATCTTCCTGAATTTGGCCTCATTGCATGTGTTTTGTGAGTCTGAAGAGGACTTTATAGATTGGTGTCAGACATATGGGCGAATATTGAACTTATGAACTTGATCTGAACTGGACTGGGGTATTTTCTAAATATTCAACTGCTCTTGTATATAAACCTCTTTCTTATACACATATGAGTGTCTCTATGAATTTTTTTCTCTAGTCTATCCAGACTAATACACCTGCTCTATTTACAATGTCTCATCCAATCTTTTGGTGGGAGTTAGGAGACATGGATAATAGAGCCGTATTAAGACATTTCACCTGATCACATGTAAGTAAAGCATCACTCTTGTTGAGAGCTGGTGTATAACAGAATAAACCATTGCCCAGTTATGGGCCATGCACATGATACTTGGCGTGTCCGTGTGCACTGTTGTGGCAACTGTGTGAAGCATAGTCGTCACAGACAAAACAAATAGTCGACGTTGAGTCAATTCTGGCTCCGTATGTTCCAGAGTACAACTCTTGTTCCATAGGGTTTTCAGTGGCTGTGATTTTTCAGAACTAAATCTCCAGGCCTTTCTCCCAAGGCACCTCTGGGTGGACTTGATCAGCTAACCTTTTGACCAAGTAGCTGAGTGCTTCAGAAATGTATATAGCTGAATGAAGATTGAATTGTGTCGCTGTCATTAGAATTTCAAGTGACTCAATGGCACATTCCAAGCTCCTCATGGTGGTTCTTCCCTGCCACGCAAGAACAACCAAACAGTCTGATGATGGTGCGATGACTATGAGTCTCAAAAGCGACCAGGTGCTGTCCACACTCACCTGGGTCATGTTCACCTGAACTCGATTGTCCCTTAACATTGTTATTAGGTGGGTTGTTCTTGCCATTAATCTTTCCTCCTAGAGACTAGAGAGGCTGCTCAGGGCCATTTTCATTTCATGTGTTCCGTCTTGGAAAGGAATGAGTTCAATGGATGTAATACAGAGCTTGGCAGGGGTAGAGAAATTCAATAAAAGTTTGCTCCCTGAGGATGGACGAGCCTGGGGTGGCTGATCCAAATCTGTGAAGTGATTCAGCCACGACTGAGCCTGGGGAGAGCGAGGTGGAAGGCTGGGAGAGTTCTTCTCCCCCTTTAATTTGTGGTCAACACTTGCTGTAATTAAAAAAAGGGATTAGAAACCCTAAGCGCAAACCATCAAATTCCATAGAAAAATGTTACTTTATGCTGCCCATTAAAACACGTTCCTGCTCCATATGCGCCCGCACTTACCAGAGAAAGAGGAATTTGCCCAGTGACAATTGTGAGCACTTTGCTGAAAAAGTGTTTTCCATCCATCTTGTAAATCAAGGGGCTCAAAATATGCTAAGTTGTACTCAGGCCAATCTCGGGGGAGCGATTATCAGGGAAATCGCCAGGAACAGCAATTAGATCTTGCACGGGGCTGACCTTTCTGTGCTGGAGGCCCTCCGGTGGGCCCGCCTGACTTGCCAGCCCAGCTGTAATTAATAGGGCGCAGGAGAATCGCTTCACCTCCACGAGCTGCTAATTAGTCCGGCTGGAGGCCACGTCCAGGTTGTACCGTCCCCGATGGCTGCCTGCTGATCAGATCAGATGGCTCTGTAAGCGCTAAGCCCTTGACTACTAACCGGAAGGCTGGTGATTCGAACCCGCCCAGAGGTGCCTCAGAAATAAGGCCTGGCATTTTGCTTGCGAACCGGATCAGCCTTGAACCTCCTGCGGAGCAGTTCCACCCCGCATGCGTGGGGGTTGCCAAGAGTTGGAATCTACCCAGTGGCACAAACGACCACCCCAAGGGGGGTAAATCCCCGAACCACATGTTTGAAGCCCTTCTATTTCTTCCCAAAGGGATCCCACTGGAGAAAAACCAGGGTGAGTACAGCGTCTACAGTCTTATTTCCCACGAGGAGAGCTGGACGGCAGGATTATAGCCTTTCACCATACTTAAACAATCTGCATGCTGGACGAGTACTCCAAGCAGCAGACTCTATGAATAGGAATCTAGGAATTCACATAGCACGGGGATTGGAGGAAGGCCTAGTAACACGCTCCATAGTGGTTGGAACCATGGGTTTCAACATAATAATAATTGTGAGGCGGGGGCAGCACCGGGAAGTGTTCTGTTGTGTTCTGTATAAGGTCGCTATGAGCCAGAACCAACTTGACCGGTATCTAACTGCAAACAACCCTTTCTAACTAGAGGAGAAGCATGCTTTCATTACTCGCAGATTCTTTTACGGCCTTGTTGATGGGGGTGATGCTGACAGGGATGATGGTCAGTGACTGTGACCTGGGGGACATTAGCATCCATAATCCCAGGAGGCAGGGAGTGACTTGCAGTGCACAGTTGTCCAGGCTGTGCCCTGCACAAGGATGCTGGACTGCAGCCCACCGGCTTTCCATCCAGCCTATGTCTTTGTGCCCCTTCTGGCTCGAAAGTCTGTGTCTTGAACCCTACAGCATGACAGCGTTATAAAGTGATGCTTGCGCGGGTGTTCATAACTTGTAAACCAGCTCTATCTTTTACCAGCCAGCAGCCATTGAAGCCACTGGAGAATATGAAATTTGAAGGAAACCGAGAATTAATTGTTCAATATTAAAAGTTGTTATTTTTTTTTCTTTTGGAGAAAGATCCTTTAACTCAGGATCCCATACAGTGTTTTCCTTCTCTCGTTCAGTCTGAAAGTCTATAAATAAAGAGAGGGTGTGCTTTAGTGACAAACAGTTAAGTTTTGATTGACCACACGAGGCTTCCCTGGCTGTCGGGTGGTAAATCATCGAGCTGGGGAGCTATAAGCCGTACTTTGGAAGGCAAAGTTGTTGACATCTTTCGGTGAGACCGTGAAGATCTGGTTCAGCTGGGTAAAGGTTCCATGCTAACTAATGTTTAACAGCATGCACAAATCTGCCACATCCGTCTTCCCCAACTGACACAGTGTCCCTGGCGACAGTGCACTGAAGCGCCGTGGGCTTAAGAGGCAGAGCGTTTCCCTCAGCGTTTCCAACTGGAGGGGGCGGGGCTGATGCCTTAGCTTCTGCGCTTCGTTTTCCTCACGTGTGCCAGATGAGAAAATTAGATGAGATAGGCAAAGTACTTCTCCTGCGGGTCCACTGGAAAGAACTGCTCCTTACTTGCAGAAAAAGAACAGCTGTGACTAGCCGTCGCAAAACAAAGAGGAAGACCCTCGAGGAGGCGGATTGACGCAGAGGCTGCAACTACAGGCTCCAGCATAACGCTTGTGAGGGTGCCCTAGGACCGGGCAGTGTCTCATTCTGTTGCACACAGGATCGCTGTGAGTCACAACTGACTGGTTGGCACCTAACAAAGGTTGTGTTATATAAACAGAACATAGCTTTTTAATTTCTCCCACTCAGTATGAAAGTCTATACCTAAATAGATGGTTTCGATAATCTCAGCATTCCAGGTAGCTTTTGATTAAAAACACAAAGTTGCTAGATGGTAAATTATGACGCTTGGGTGCTATGAGCAACAATATTTGGAAGTCAAGAAATGCTGACATATCTTTTGGAGGACCATCGAGGTCTGGATCACCTGGGTAGGAAGGCCCTTGATGAGATAGATTACATATAATATAAAATCCATGCCTGTTTGGGTCTGTCCCCTGCCCAAGACCCTCAACCTTGTGAGGAACGGTGAGCCGGATCGAGTCACAGGGAAGACGAGGAAGGGTTCTTGAATTAGAAGGTATGTGAGTAAGATGGAAGGAGCCCGGATGTGGCAGACACCAACCACTAAAGGTCTTGAGTTCCAAGGGCAATGAGAGGTCACTGGAAGATTTCCTCCAAAGGGAGTGATTTACACATATTCGAATTAAAGCAAGAATTCTCTTTGCATCATAAATGGTGTAACTGTGACACTCTGGAGGCTGGGTAGGAGTAGATCAACTCCAGGGAGGGGATGTAATAGTCCTTTCTCAGCGTTCTTGGGGAGATTTCATGGTGGCCTCCCTGGGGGAGCGGCAGTGGGAGAAATAGGTCATTAAAAAGATGGTGGAGGTGGAAAGGACAGGGTTGGGTTTTGGTCGCTTTCTTCCTTAAAGTTGATGGCAAGGAAAAGAATGAACCATTTTAAAATTTGAAATAAACAGGGGTGCTATATATTGAAATACATTTGGACTGGATTATGTACGTAGAAGTTGTCGAATTGGAGAATGTTTTGTTGTATCTATTTTTACCAAAACTGAAAAAAAAAAAAAAGAAATCACACGAGTCACGGGACTACAAGGGAGAAGAAAATGGTCTAATATTGATTGTGGTACAGATTGTATCACTCCTCTTGATATGATTGGGCTACTGAATTGTATGATATAAAGATGAAGTGCTAATAAAACTGCTAAAATAATAAATTTGGCAGTGGGCCACGTTTGTGACAAGTTGTTGCTTGGTGGCGTAAGAGCAGTTCCGACTTGGAGGGACTCTGCACAACAGAACAGAGCATCCTCTGGTCGAGTGCAATTGTTCTTATGTTTGAGCCCATTGGTACAGCCACCGTGTCAAGCCATCCTGTCAAGGGCCTTCCTCTTTTTGGCTGCCTCTCTACCAAGGAGGATGTCTTTTACCGGGGACTGGTCTCTCCTGATAACATGTTGGACGTACATGAGACAAAGTTGTACCATCCTTGCTTCTGATGGGACTTCTGGCTGCACTTCTTCCCAGACAAACCTATTTGTTCTTTTGGCTGTCCTTGGCATTTTCAATATTCTTCTCCAGCACCATACTTCAAATGGATCAATTATTCTTTGGGCTTTCTTTCCCAATGTCCAACTTTGCCATGCATAAGAAATATCATGGTTTGGACCTGGCACATCTTAGTCGGCCTCACAGTTTGGGGCTAGGGGTTCGGAAGTCAAGGGTGGGAGAAACGAGGCTCTGTGTGGTAGGCTGAATAACACCTTCGCCAAAATGTTCATGTCCTAATCTCTGGACCTATGAATGCTACTGTATATGGCAAAAGACACTTTTGCAGATAAAATTAAGTTAAAGATCTTGAGATAGTCACATAGTCCTGGATTGTGGTCGATGCGGGGGTGGGGAGGTTGATGCAATCCCAAGCTCGCTGAAAGAGGGAGGGACAGAGGAAAGCGGAGTGGAAGAATGTGATGGTGGAATCAGAGACGGCAGTGAGGAAGAGCAGCTGCCTTTACGGCAGGCAAGGGATGGATTCTCCCCTGGAGCAGCCACAGGGGCCCGGCCCTGGTGATACCGTGATGGTAGCTCCCCAAGACTCATTTTGGAAATCTGGCCTTCAGAACAGAAAGAATAAATGTCGATTGTTTTCAGTCATGGAATTCATGATTATGTGCGAAGAGCAAATGTTACTGTGGCATCCGCTCTGATGTGTGGCACATTTATACGAGGGAGTACCCCGTCCTAAAAAAAAAAAGCAGATTTTTTTGCAAAGCAATGTATTTATTTTTTTAAAAAAAACCTATCACCTTCAAAGTACTCTCCATTATACTTAATGCATTTGCCAAATCAGCGATTCCATTATTGGAAACATTTTTCGTATTCATCTGTTTGGATGGCTGACAGCTCCTCCCTCGTTTTTTCTTCACCTCTTCAAAATTGTCATCAAATCACTGCCCTTTCATGTCCTTCTTCATTCATGGAAATGAAAAGAACTCACATGGAGTGAGGTCAGGTGAGTAGCGGAGTCGGGCAAGGGAGGCATGCTGTTTTTTGCTCAAAACCGGCATACTGAGATGGTTGTGTGAGCAGGTGCACTGTCGTGGTGACAAAACCAGTCTCCTATCTGCCACAAATCAGGCCTTTTTTGTCACACACTGTTACACTATCTTTTCAGAACCTCTAAATAGAAAACTTGATTAACAGTCTGACCTGGTGGAACAAACTCCAAATGTACTACGAGTCGACATTTTTGTCCATTCGGGAAGTTGGCAGAAGTCCAGAGTGAGGTTTGTCATTAATTGATATTTTAGTTTTTAAAATGAGAAAACTACTCAAACACTTGAGTTTTTCCCATAGAATTGTCCTTGTAAGCTCTGTTCAATATCACAACAGTTTCTGCATTTTTTCCTGAGCAGGAAACAAAATTTCACAGCCACACACTGTTGTTCTCTTACATCAGTCTTCACAAAAATCAAGGTTCAAGTGAAACGGCTTTTATGAAAAAATTCACTGTGACCAGAGAGAATCTTCCCAGGTGACACCACTGGGTGCACTAACTCAGAGCAAGGGGCTCCACCCAGCAGAGATTTTTTGCCGTTTCATTTGTGTGTGGGGGGGGGAGGGGGCGGGTGGCGGAGAGGTACTCTCTTGTATGTAACAGATGAAAGATTGCTAATTCTAACATCATTCCCATGGATGGTTGTAGGCTTGAGTTCACTGTATATTTTTAAGGTGCTCTGGTGGCATATGGGGTACATTTTGGGCCATAAGTTTGGCAGTTCAAAACTAGCAGCTGCTCTGAGGAAGAAAGATGAAGCTGGGTGCTTCTGTAAAGATGTATGGTCTGGGTAATCCTATGGAGCAGTTCTGCCCTGTCAGCATTACTGGGAGTGGGAGTTGGCTCCATGGCTGAGGGTTGATATTTGGTTTGTAGTGATGTATTTTATACTCAACTGATGTCTGGTAACCGTGCAAGACCACCCAACCAGTCTTCACAGACTGGTGCCATGCTCTTGGCAATTTCAATGGAAAAAAAGTAGGTTTTAAAGTCAGACTGTAGCTTCAGATCTTTCCAATTGTGTAAGCTTGAGAATCTTAAATATAAAATAGCAAGTTGTAGAACAGTATGTGATATTAATATATGTCATTTTGCATGGGTAAAATTATGTTTCTGTCTGTTCAGAAAATGATACAAAAGTAGCCAGACTACCATGCAGGATAATCCTTGAAATGTGGGAGTGGAAATGAGTGAGAAGGGTGGGGTGGAGATTCTCATACTACATGTACATTGGTGAAGCAAATATGTTTTTCTTTTTTTAAAAAAACATTTTATTAGGGGCTCATACAACTCTTATCACAATCCGTACATACATCAATTGTGTAAAGCACATCTGTCCATTCATTGCCCTCATCATTTTCAAAGCATTTGCTCTCCATTTAAGCCCTTTGCATCAAGTCCTCTTTTTCCCCTCCCTCCCCACTCCTCCCTACCTATGAGCCCCTGATAATTTATAAATTATTATTTTGTCGTATCTTGCCCTGTTCAGTGTCTCCCTTCACCCCCTTTTCTGTTGTCTGTCCCCCAGGGAGGAGGTCACATGTAGATTCTTGTAATCAGTTCCGTCTTTCAAACCCATTCTCCCTCTACCATCCCAGTATCGCCACTCATACCCCTAGTCCTGAAGCTATCATCCGCCCTGGATTTCCTCTGCCTCCAGCTCCTATCTGCACCAGTGTACTTCCTCTGGTCTATCCAGACTTGCAAGGTAGAATTAGGATCATGATAGTTTGGGTGTGTGGGGGTGTGTGAAGCATTTAGGACTAGAGGAAAGCTGTATTCTTCATTGGTGCTACATCACACCCTGACTGACTCATCTCCTCCCCTGGACCCCTCTGCAAGGGGATCTCCAGTGGCCGACAAATGGGCTGTGGGTCTCCACTCTGCACTTCCCCCTTCATTCACTATGGTAAGATTTTTTTTTTGTTCTGATGATGCCTTATATCTGATCCCTTCAACACCTCGTGATGGCACAGGCTGGTGTGTTCTTCCATGTGGGCGTTGTTGCTTCTGAGCTAGATGGCTGCTTGTTTACCTTCAAGCCTTTAAGAACCCAGACGCTATATCTTTTGATAGCCGGGCACCATCAGCTTTCTTCACCACATTTGCTTGTTCACCCGCTTTGTCTTCAGGGGTTGTGTTGGGACGGTGAGCATCATAGAATGCCAACTTAATAGAAGAAAGTATTCTTGCATTGAGGGAGTACTTGAGTGGAGGCCCAATGTCCTTCCACCGCCTTAATACTAAACCTATAAATATAGGTACATAGATCTATTTCCCCAACCTCATATATATATTTGCTTATGTACATGGTTTTGTCTAGACCTCTATAAATGCCCTTTGCCTCCCAGCTCTTTCCTTTATTTCCCTTGATTTTCCTCCTGTCCCACTATCATGCTCCGTTTCCACCTGGGTTTCAGCTATACCTCTTAGTTACATTACCCTTGATCATGCCCCACCAGGCCTGCCACACCCACCTCACGCCAAACAAATACGTTTTTCAACAAGCGTATGCTTCTTCTAATTTTTTATGTGCCAACTTAAAACAAACAAACAAAAAAAAACCCCTATTTTAAAAGTTTGGAAACTAGGAGACTCTGTCGTCTTGAATTTACATCTACCAGTTTTGACCCATTGTTTAGCACTTAGAAAAGATACTTATGATAGCAAGATAATCTGGCAAACAGAGAAGAGAAATCTTTATTTTCTTCCTATTATCTGTGACCATCATTCCTTGTAACGTACTAGTAGCTCACGTAGGTATGAGCTTGTTTCGAATATTAGAGAAAGAAGACGCTGGATAAAAGGCAAGCACAGCGTTTAGAGGGGTTCTAAGGGTGGCTGGGACTTGCTTTTGTTGTTATTTTTAATATGCTTTCTTTTTCAAAGGAAATCTCTCTTTTTTTTTAAACCAGAGACAAACATCCTTCTTTTTCTAGACAAAAGTTGGCTTAGGTTTAAAATCCTCTGCAAAGTATGTATGTGTTCAGTAAAAATTTCAAAATGGTTACAAGTCTCCAGGACACAGCAGTAATGGCTCTTTAATTATTTTCCCCAAGAAGTCTATTTTAAACCTTATTTTACAATCTCGCAACAGAATTTTTTTTGTCTCTCAAAATGTGCAAGTCAGCACAGCATATCATATATTAGCTTGGAGTGTCTGCTTCTGAAAATGCCATTGACAGTGGTTTGAAAAGATGCAGTGTCCCCCCCCCCCCCCCCCCCCCCCCCCCCCCCCGCCACTTAACTCCTTTTACTATTCTAACAATTCCTCACTGAAAAGCTGAGAAGCTATGCTTAGGAGGTGAAATAGCTTGTTAAAAATATAATTCCCTTAGTTTTTCTTCATGCTATTCTAATATCATTCATGTAATTTCCACATGCTTTATAGAAAATACCTTTCGAAGAGGTTATTTTTAATGTATACTTATCACAACGCTACCCAAAGTGTTCACAAATAACTGAGCCAAAAGCTACATTTGATTAACAAATTAGGCATTAATCCAAATTACTGGAATATGTTTCCAATAAATAAAGGAAGTTTCATTCTCAGACACTGGCAGATAGAAACATGCCGGTTAATAATATTTGACTACTTGAGAGGGAAAAAAACAACAACTGATGTGATTCTAATGAGTGAAAACAAGAACGAAGTTCAGGTGGAGGCCATTGAGACTATTTTGAAACGGTTCAAATGTCACTGGTAAGAACACAAATACGGGTTAAATGACCTTGTGTGCCTTGATTTATGTAATGCTTCTTGTGGCTGTGGTTCACCCTATTCTTTAACACAATAATCACCATCAAGTTTATTGTTAAAAATTATTAATCCTCTAACCCACTAATATGCTAGGCATAGAAGATACAACAAGAAGCGGTACAGCCAGAATGCTCCTTAAAAGCAAGGAAGGCGAGACTTCCTGTAGACTTTGGACATGCTATCAGGAGAGACCAGGTTTTTCTCATGGCTTTGCTGTGGCTGTGAGGTGCCATTGAATTGGTTTGACCCACAGTGGCCCTCTGCACAGCAGAACGAAGCACTGCCCGGTCCTGTGCCATCCTCACCGCTGTGCCCATTGTCTGTGCCCATTGTTGCAGCCACCCTGTCAATCCATCTCCTCAAAGGCCTTTCTCTTTTCCTCTGCCTCCACTTTCTTGATATTCATTTTCTGGTAGAATGGAAGGGGGTAAGGCAATCGTTTCAGGATCTAGTCATTTGTGACTCAGTAAGTGGTTTGGGGACAAATGACTTCTTTTGAAAGATACACTTGGATCTTGATTTCATGCCACACTCAGAGCACGCTGCAATTGACTTGAGATCCCAGTGTTGACAGCATTCCTCTAAAAACACTAGGCCGAAGTACAGGAGCCATTTTGGCTTTGTTTTCTTAAATCATCTTGAGAGTGAAGATGGTCTTTCCAATGAGTCAGAAACCTTAAAAGTCATAGCGGAAAGATGAACAGGTCTGTTTAACTGAGAACTCTGATGATCTGCTTTTTTCCTGATAGGTATATTTTATTGTCGGGGTAGCCAGCCCCTAACAAATCATCATAGGCCTGGCAGGTGCAATTGTATATCACTAATATGTAGAGATGATAGTAAAGTCACAGAGAAGAAGAGAGATAGGAGAGAAAGCAAATAAGGAGTCATACATTTCATGGTAGCAGGCCCACCTCAACCCCGCTTGATGGCCATGTGCAGATTCGGAGACCAGAGAGGAGCACGAGGGAGAGGGATGTTTTCTAACCAAAGCTTATATATACTTGGGGGTGTGCAAGCCCCCTAATAACAGGTGATGACCTACGTCACAGGAAGGGGTTGTAGCAAAGGCCAGACAGTAATGTGAGGGGAATGATCTAGGGGTCCATATGCAATAGGAAGAGGAGGGATTGGGGGTACACATGTGACAAGATGGGCAGATCCTAGATTCAAAATGAGCATAACCTTGATTGCCCTTGAGCTGGAGACTTGACCTATTCTAAGTTTTCTTAACAGCAGGGAGTGAGACCCACCTATGGTGGGATGAACAATAGTGTCTGATAGCTCTGGGTGGCTGAATGCCTACAGGGAGAAAATCTCTAAGCATCTGACCTCCCACCATGTGCTGGCAAACAACCTCTTAGATTAGGCATATATTTGAGGGAGACAACGCTGAGGGAAAGTCTTTTTATATCCCCCTTTAGTTTTATATGTTAAATTCAAAAGAACCACAGGGACAACATGGTTATTTTCTATACCTTGAAAGCTGTCAAGGCAAATTTAATGACCAAATTAATATAGCCAAGCCAAAAATTCAGGCTTATGGCAAATATATTGAATCCAGGCTTGGGGGATAAAGCCCTCTGTGCCTAACTACTACTGGGGGAAGGTATGAGAAGGGTTGGATGTAGCGGCGGGAAGAAATAGACCAAATAGGAATGTCTGCTTCAATAGGGAGACAGAATCAACCATGTGCTCACTTTAAGGCAGCACAGCTTTAAGGGGAGAATCTGTGGGAATGATAGATTAACGCAGGAAAACATACTTGGACTATATCTCTAACTTACCAGAGTGGTGGCTTTCCTACTGTGGAATACTAGCTTTCTAGATTCCCTCTGTAGCAGTCAGGGAATAAGTCTGAGATAGTTAAGGTTTATTGTGCCAACCTGGCCAATAAACACATGTGGGAGTAATTGAAGGGTGGAGATATAAATGGCTCCGTGACTAGTTCTGGGGTCTCTTGCTTTCTGATGGTTGGGCCAGGGTGCAGCTGTCTTAGCCAGTTCCCTATTTCAGCTGGCAAGACTCACTTCCTGCAAGACATCCCCAAGGGGAAGCCACATGAATCTACCCTGATGAAGCCCTAGGTGCTGGAGCAGCCGTGTAGCGACCCCTGTCAGTGCTGAGATGCTTACACGCTCACTGATTTGGCTTTCCTCCTGCAGTCAGTGTCATTGCATGTGTTTTGTGAGATTGAGGAAGAGTTTGTGGATTGGTGTCAGACATATGGGTTAATGCTGGACTTATGGGCTTGGGCAGCACTGGGTTGGGATGCTTTCTTAATGTAAACTTACGCTTTATATATAAAACTCTCTTATACACATGGGTTTCTGTGGATTTGTCTCCCTAGTTTCCCTACACTAACACAAAGACCCAGACATACTTCCCTCAGAGTTTGTTACCCGCATTTTATTATAAATATGGAGAAAATCCATATCCATTTAGAAAATAGCTCCATGGCCTTGTTGTCAGGGGCCATCAATAGCTCCAAACTCATAAAGAACCTTTGTCTGACAGAATCCACACTGCTCAGTCCTGGAGCGTCCTCAGAAGAGTCATTCTATTAGAGCCCCCTGTGGTAGCTATGGTGTCAGTCCATCCTCTAGGAGGTCTTCCTCCTTTTTGCCAACTTTCTACTTTGCCAATCATGATGTCCTTCTGCAAGGATTGGTCTCTCTGTGTGTAACATGTCCAATGTAAGTACGACAAAGTCTTGCCATCATTGCTTCTAAGGGACAGTCGAAGGAGTCTTCTTCCGAGGCAGATTTGTGTGTCCTTTTGGCACGCATGGCACTTTCACGATTCTTTACCAGCATCGTAATTCAGATGCCTGGTGATCTACTATGAAAAATCAGCCAGTGTGAAGCGAGGTTCTCTAACAGAGCAAAACCCCTTTAGTGTGTCTATACATCAGTGGAGATTTAGATCAAGTCAATGGTTCACACCTTGGTGGAGGCTGGCAAGTCCCAACTCTGTGGGTCAGATCTCAGACTGGAGGTATCTTCTGATTCATGTGGTTGAAGGGGGCTGATGAGCCTCACATCGGCAGGTTAGATAGCAGGGCTGCTGCCACCAAGAATCTGAGGTCAGATGATGATGAATTGAGTGAGTGAGAAAGAGAGAGAGAGAGAGAGAGAGAGAGAGAGAGAGAGAGAGAGAGAGTGTTGTGAGAACATCCCTATATATTAGATTCTGATCATACTCCCAGGGAAACTCCCGTTACATCAGATCACTAAATGGAGCACAATTACATCATAGTGAGAGTCCTAGCCTACCCAAGTTGATACATAGGAGTGACTATCACAGGCACTGCAAATCCTCCAGAGCATAGTTCCACTCTGCCCCACATGAAGTAGCCGTTCAGTCAGGGTGAAGTCCATGACAGCTGGCACTGGTAGACATCCTGACACATGTGGTGCTTTACATTCATGTTGCTCAAGCTTCAGAATAATGTGTCCAGTACAATCCAGTATAAGCGGAAAGACCCCACACAAAGCATTGCACCCTATATGTGTAAGAAGATTCATCCACAGTAAGTCCCTGGCTAAATTGATAAAAAAAGTTGTGCCCCCTTGTGAATCTATTTTGCTTTAGTGGACTGAGGTCAGAAGACTTGTATGTCCCCTTGAGCCCTATATCAATTTGCCTTCATTTTGAACTGACCTTGACTCACACCAAATCCTTTTCTGGAACTTAACCGAATGCACTGTCATCGAGTCAATTCTGACTCATCGTAGCTCTATCTATAGAAGGTTTCCCCGATTGTAAATCCTTACGGGAGTAGGCAGCCTTGTTTTTCCCTCTCTTGGGGTTTGAATCACCAACCTGTGGTTAGCAGTCTACAACTACAGCACCACCGGAGCTCCTTTTTTCTGGTACTAAATTACAGCTAAGCATCCCTGGTGGTGTCGTGGGTTACATGACGGGCTGCTAACCACAAAGTCAGCAGTTCGAAACCACCAGCAACTCCTCTGAGGGAAAACGAGTATTTCTACTTCCATAAAGAATTATAGTCTTAGAAACCCACAGGGGCTTTCCTATCCTGTCAGATAAGGTCACTGTGGGATACAGAATGGTTATTCCCCAGGTTGCCCCCATACATTATATGCCAAAGCTAATGTGTTAGTCTGGGTACTTTAGAGAAAAAAATCCACAGAAACTCATGCATAAGAGGGAGTTTTATATAAAGGTAGTGTGCATCAAGGAAACATCCCAACCCAGTGCTGCCCAAGCCCACAAGTCCAACATTAACCCATTAACCACATGTCCAACACCAATCCACAAAGTCCTCCTCCACCTCACAAAATAGACGGAATGATGCTGACTGCAGGAGGAAAGCTGAGTCAGTGAATGTGTTAGCATCTCAGCACTGGCAGGGTTCTCCACACGGATGCTCCAGCACCCAGGGCTGCGTCAGGTTAGGTCCATGTGCTTCTCCTCGGGTATGTCTTGCAGGAAGTGAGCCTTGCCAGCTGAAACAGGGAACTGCTAAGGCAAGAGTCCTGATAAAGCAAGAATCCTCACAAAGCAAGAGTCCTGAGAAATAGAAAGGCGAGGCTTCCTGAGCCATTTATCCCTCCACCTTTCAATTAACCCCACATGTGTTTATCGGCCAGGTTGGCACAACAAACTAACTCAATCCACCCCTTGCCAACCTGGCACCTGTACATCATTCTTTATCCTCACAACTGCAATTAAGTAACGCCTTAATCCTATAATCCTGTGCATATGTTCCCCAACCCATGAAAGTTTGTAAGCCAACCACTTCATGCCTTTATCCCTCCAATTTTGAGTATCCAGTTTCTGTACTGCCCTCTTACATCAAACCAGTTCTCTGAGAAGACAATCATATTTTTCGACACGAGTCTTTAGTCCAGTTGGAACCTTGTGAAGTCTACATCAATAAGCAAAGTCAAATCCGGACAGGCCATCCATAAAGTCTGCAACAATATACATCAGTTCACAGGCTCAAAAATCTCCAGCTGGTGGGGTTCTGGTCAACTCAATGTGGGCTGCCCACTCAGCATCCTCAGGGTGCCCATTGATCGCCTTGCCTTTAGACCATGGGTTCTCACCAATACAATAAACTAACGAACTCACCTAAGATGCTGCTTGCTAACATTAGGTCAGTGGCTATACACTTGGAAGTCAAAGACAAGGTCAAGCCAACTCAGGGAGGACCAAGGTAGGCTGCCCTCTTGACTTTGGAGTCCACCCATCTTGTCACACATGTACCTCTAGTGCCTCCCCTTCCTATTGTGTGAACACCCCTAGCTCATCCCCCGCCTGTTGCACGTACGCCTTTGTACAACCCCCTCCTGTTACGCATGTGCTTGCCTGTAATTAGGGGGGCTTGCGCATCCCCTAAGTTTATATAAGTCTTGGTTAGAAGTATATTCACTCTCTGCATGGACCTGGCTGCTGAGATCATGGCCGTCTCAGAGGTGAGCGATTGCATGATGCCTCTTTAATTTTACCCCTTAATTACACAACTTCCCCTTGAACCCATTCAATTGTGGGGACTGGTACACTACAGTCACTGTGAGTCAGAATCAACATAAGGACAGTGAGTTTGGTTTGGAACTTGACTAAGGAGCCCTGGTGGCGCAGGCCAGCCTTGCTGACCACAAAGTCAGCAGTTCAAAACCACCCTCCGTCGAACCCCACAGGGGCAGTCCCACTCTGTCCTCTAGGGTCACTGGGAGTCGGAATGGACTCAAGGGCAATACATTTGTTTTTTAAAATATGAGCTGGATGCATCTATTCTGAGTTACTCACTAATTGGACCTAAAAGCACATGTAAGAACCGCTCTCCTTTGTGCCCTGGGGCTGGCCGGCACATAGAAAGAGGCCTGGTCGCATGCCCACTAAGAGCAGGCGCTACCCTTTGTAGGTGGGATCTGCTGAGTCTTGTCTCCTTGGGGCCTAAGAAGAAATGGAAAAAAACCTTCACTTTTTCCACTTCACTGTTAGAACAATAATGCACTGTTAGAACAATAATGGGAGTAGTGATACCAGGAGGGGACGGTGGGGGCCGAAGGGGAGCACCGACCACAATGATCCACATCTAAGCCCCTCCCAGGGGGGTGGACAACAGAAAAGTGGGTGAAATGACATGGCAGTCTGTATAAGACATGAAAAAAAGTTATAAATTATCAAGGGCTCCTGAGAGGGAGGGAGGGTCAGGGAATATGGAAAATGAGCTGTTACCAAAGACTCAAATAGAAAGAAAATGTTTCAAAAATGACAGTGGCAACATATGAACAAATGTGGTTGACACGATGGATGCATGTATGGATTGTGATAAGAGCTGTATGAGCCCCCAATAAAATGATTAAAAATACTAAAACTTAAAAATGTAAACACAATAAATGTATATTTGTAGTGTAAAGAATTAATTAAAAAATGAAAACCCCATTCATCTAATGTGCAGATTGTTCATGTTGTTTTTCACAAGCAGCCGGGTTGTGGTCAAGTAAGAGGAAATTCAGAAGGGCTTTTTATCTGTCCGGCTGAAGTCCCTTGTTTTCAACCCTCAGAAGAGGGGATTGCTTTTTCACTGATAAAATAGTTATTTTCATTCAACATCAATTAGCACATTTTCTACTCTTTGCCTTGGAAAAGTTGCCTGCTGGGCCTTCATCCCTGGCTGTCTCAAGGGAAAAATTGAGCATAAGCAGAACCCAACGACATGCAGGATGTTCTCAGTGGCAACTTAGTACTGAAAGAGCAAGGTTGCTAGTTGGGGGAAGTCGGTTGGGAAATTGAAACCACCAACGTCTTCTGTCTTCTTTTTTTTTCTCTCTCCCTCCCCTCTCCTTTTCCCTCCCATCTCCTTTGGTACTCTATTTCGACGTTTGGTCTGGGGCAAGACAGGAAAGAGGGTGGGCTGGGAAACTGAAGTGTTGCAACTGACGTCCACATGCAAGAGACCACAGGCCAACCTTACCGTGTGCTCCCTATCCTGGAGTTCTTGTACCCTTCAGTGTGCTGTGTAATAACCTCCATCAGCCGCAAGGCAGTCAGCCAGGTGCTAAAGGGAAGCTGCTGGGATGGGTCAAGGAAAAGGGCTGGGATGGGACAAGGAAAGGGGCTGGCTAAAGGAATTCCCAGTCCCCCAGGGAAGGCCAGCTGGTCAAAGTATACAAGGTTCAGTTGTATGTGGCAACTGGAGACAAAGCAAAATTATATCTGCAAGCAGGGACCTTGCAGCATTGTCACAAAAGCATCACCGAGCAGCTCCCGGGAGTCATTAGTGGTTGGCACGTGATTAGGACATGAATGGATAGATTTGGTTCTAGGACAAGGGAACTGGAATTCATATGGGGAAGCTGAGGCAGGTCCCATCTGGAATTCATCTGGGAGAAATGGAAGGAGATACGTGGGCGACCAGGACCTTCTTTGAATATATCAGAAAGTAGGTGGGGAAATTCATCCCAGCAGCAGAAGTCTGAGCCTGGATGGCAGACAGCTTGCTTTGGACAAGACGGAGCAGCCTGCGCTTGGAAGGGGCGAAGGTGGGGCTGAGAAGGGCCGGAAGAAGCAACTTGTTGCCTCCAAGGCAGTTTTCCCCAAGGCAGAGTGCAAACATATTTTGTTGCCAGAAACCCCACTTGGGTCAATCCAAACAACTGGCTTACCATTGCTTTCGGAGTTTCTGATGTACTCTCTAGTGAGAGGCCCCTGGAATAAGCAGCCACCCAAGATACGATTGGTCTCCACTGTGGAAACAGCTGAAGGAAGAGAAGGCCCAGGAGTCGTTGCCAGAAGACACGGACAGTGTCCGGCTCCCATTACTGAGCATTTTGAGCCCAGACCCCACAGACGAGTCCTGATAGAAAGGAAGAAAAGCATTCAATAGAACTTCAAACACGCATGGAAACCAGATTTACCGGATCACAAAGACTGGAGGACCCCATGAAGCTGATGTCCAGGAAAAACCCATAAACCTTGAAATGAAACTATCTCCCAAAGAAGCCATCGTTAAACTGAATGAACGTTTGGCCCAATTAATAACGGGCACATCAAGTGTAGCACTCTTATAAAGAATTGCCTATAGTAGTTTCGACTGACAACGGTTAATCTCAAGCACAGTTGAAGATGCTTTAAAACAGTTTTATACACATGTAACTCACATACTTGATGATCCATTCGTTACGGTGATCAATTGTGAGTAGAGCTCGTGAGGATGTCAGGTATGTGGCCAAGGTTATTGGGCTAGTCATGTAGAAATGGTGACAAGATGTATGTTTGGTTGAGAAATAATAATATAATAATGAAAAATAGTAATATGTAAAGCTCAGATCTACACCAAATTCCACAGAAAGACCCGATTCTTATAAAACCTCCCAAAGAGGCATTTTGATTTTTTTTCTCCAGAAGATATTGTGGTTAATCAAAATTAGAGGATTTGGAAGCAAGAGAAAGGGCCAATCTGTCTTTTTTTTTAAACTCCATACAGTACAGTTTAGTGATTATTATTAGCAAGTGGGTTTAAATGGGCTTTGTTCCACAAGAGTTAAATCCTTATTTTCTTAAGGCAAGTAGTTCCAGTTGCTGGCTTCAAGTTACTTGTTACGTTTGATGTTTCCTTGTAGGTTACATGCTCCCAATAACAGGAAGACAGGCCATCATCTTGTGTTCCCCGGAATGCTTAGTTCTATAATACTGTAACATTAATCTCTTTCCTAACTCAAGTTTTATAACACCTCTCTCTCTCTCTCTGCCTGTTCCCCTGGCACCCTACTTCCCATACATAGAGGTTTCTGGGAGTAAGGTTATTACTCTCATGGAATCTATTTCTAATCACATAGGGCTGGCAGGGATGTTGAAATATTGTTGGAACTATATTGAGGTATAAATCTTGCTCCCTCCATTGTCAACTCTTCAGTATAGGTCAATCATTTACTATTGCTGATAGTGTTTGGTATTGATCAATAAGCTGGTTTGGACCAACCTAGCATTTTTAGTATCTTACAGGAGTTCTGGTGGCGCAGTAGGTTAAGCATCTTACTGCTTAGAGGACCGCCAGGCACACATCCACCAGCTGCTCTGTGGGAGAACGATGAGGCAGTCTGCTTCTGTGAAGATTTACAGCCCTAGAAACCCCATGGAGCAGTTCTAACTCTATCCTGCAGGGGCGCTGTGAGTCGGCATCAATTCGACACAGTAGGCGTTTTTCTTAGGTTACTATCACCTAGGGCTTAACTGCCTGCTGGGTAATGAAGGAAGAGGGGTATTCTGGAATTGAAAGGTGGACAGTGTTGATTCACAACTCTCTTTTACCCAAGTTGGGCTGCATTAAAAAAATGTTTCAAATGCTAATCTCTTTGACTTAGGATTCCTTTTCTAGCCTTCTGAGTCTTCACTGATTTTAAAAAATGCTCTTGACGTTCCATTTATTTGAACACAACAAACACCTGCACCTGTTAAACTGCTTCTTTCTTTCTTTTTTAATCATTTTAGTGGAGGTTCTTACAGCTCTTATCACAGTCCATCCATCCATTGGGTCAAGCACATATGTACATATGTCGCCATCATAATTTTCAAAAGATTTTCTTTCTACTTGAGCCCTTGGTATCAGCTCATTTCCCCCCTCCTCCACCCTCCCTCCCTCACTATCCCTTGATAATCTAGAATTTTTTTTTCAGGTCTTACACTGACCACTGTCATGTCTTACACCAACCAGTGTCTTCACCCACTTTTCTGTTGCCCATGCCCCTGGGGTGGGGGGAGGAGTTATATGACTATCATTGTGATCAGTTCCCCCTTTCTGCCCCCAACCTTCCCATTCCCCTCCTGGTATTGCTACTCTTATTATTGGTCTGGAGGATGTTTATCTGTCTTGGATTCTCTGTGTTGTGAATCCTATATGTTCTGATCTAGCTGGATTTGTAAGGTAGAATTGGGGTCATGAGAGTGGAGGGGAGAAAGCATTAAAGAACTCTGGGGAATATCGTGTGTTTCATTGGTGCTATACTGCACCTTGGCTGGCTCGTCTCTTCCTTGTGGCATAAGGGCATGTCCAATTGTCTACAGATGGGCTTTGGGTATCCACTATGCCCTCCTCCTCATTCACATCAATATGCTTTTTGTTCTGGATCTTCAATACCTGATACCTGATCCCTTCTACACCTCATGATCGCACAGGCTGGTGTGCCTCTTCCATGTGGCTTCGTTGCGTCCCACCTAGATGGCCGCTTGCTTATCTTCAAGCCTTTAAGACCCCAGACGCTCTGTCTTTAGATAGCCGGGCACCATGAGCTTTCCTCACCACACACGCTTTTGCATCCATTGTCTTCTATGTGTCCAAATTAGCAACGCCTGTTGCATTTTTGGATTTCTTACCCTGTTTTTCTGAGTTGTCGCACACCCTCATGTAACATTAATGACTGCCCTCGAAAGCGCCTATCTAGCCTTTCTAGTTATTTTTGTTGTTTATTTATAAAACATTATTGCTTAGGGGAAAAAACAACAACACTCAATGCCATAATTTGCATACATCTCCCAAACTCCCACCTGCTCTGTAATCCTGAGATTCCTCTTTAAGCAACGCTTGCCTCAGGAGACAGCAGGAGAGAGTTGTAGCAGAAGTTCTTTGATGGGATACAATCTGCTTTCAGACAGGATGCTTCTCATTCATGGCGACTTTACAAAGTGGTTGACGCTCCGGCAGCCTGCGGGTGGGAAACCATGACTTGCACAGTGACCGGATCTGCTTTTTTGAACCGGGCACATGAATTTGACGTCACACCGGTTTCCTTTGTGGCTTGGAGATTAAGTTAGTGCAGAGACTTCCGTAGACCAAGCCAAGCCAAACCAGAAAACAAACTCACTTCCACTGAGTCAGTTCTGACTCAGAGTGACCCTGTCAGGCAGGGCAGAACCGCCCCTGCGGGATTCCGAGATTGTAACTCTTTACTGGAGGAGGAAGCCTGTGTTCCCCGAGGGAGGGGCTGGTGGTTTCCAACTGCTGACCTTTTGATGCGCAGCTTAGCACATAACCTCCCAGGACTCCTCGGAGACTTCAGTGGTTGGGTGAAATTTAGAGTTCCACTGGGTAAGAAATCTGCCAATTTAAAAAACAAGCAGAAAGATTTTTTTGGAGATTGTGCAAAGGAATTGATTGAAATATAAAAGGAAGCAGTTTCGCTTTTAGGCACACAATTTCTTTTGGATATAAGAGAAAATGTTATGGGTTTGAATAAATGACAGCCACTAATGTCTTGATAATTTAGAAGAGTCTTTATTTGGTTATAGCTGGACTGCTAGAATCTTTTTTTTTTATAATTTTTTTACATGGACTGCTAGAATCTAAAAGCGATTATTTGATTACAGTCCCCGTTGACATTTCAGTCCATCTCTGAAGGCAAAAAACTCATTTATCCTCTGTCTAAGATTTAAGCCAGCGTGTACAGAAGCAGAAAACAAAATTAATGTTACTATTCTTTAGGGTTAGGGAGGGTTACAGGGTGCAGCATTGATGATAACATTCTGGTAACTTCAAGAAGAGCAAAAATGCATTGAAAGGTACATTCCTTATCATAAAAGAAACAATAAAAAACAAGGCAATAACATCCTGGTTATAATAATACGATTAACTACCCTATTCAGATTACAACATCAAAAGGAGCAATATTCAAAGAAATGATTTCTTGAAGAATAGTCTAAACTAATTGTAGTGTCCTGAACCTGAGTACATGAGAGTGCATCCTAAAACCAATCCCTAGTGGGACTGTCTGAGATGGGAGGGGGAAGGAGGCAGGTCACTCAGCAGCTAAAAAATGGAGTTTCTTTTGCTAGTCTGCCTCGAAATGAAAATCTTCCATAAGGGGGCTTTTTATATAAGGGGACTTTAGAAGGTTCATGGAAAAATGGCACTAAAATATAACAGGATTTCCCCACGAATCCTTTGAAAGCCCCTCATGATATTCATCTTGTTCCTTATAGTCTGAAAATAAAAACAGTCCAGATTTCCACCAACTGATGAATGAATAAATTAAATATGGCATCTTAATACAATGAAATATTATTCAGCAATAAAAAGACCAAGGACACTGGTATGAATGACCTGTGAAAATATGGGCCTAGATGAAAGACACAAAGGTCACTCATATTCTGAGTCCATTTGTATGGAATGTCCCTAGCAGGCAAATCCACATGAGATGCTTGGTTGTTTAGGGCCTGGGGGTGGGGCGGGGTACTAACACCAAGGTCAGTAGATCAAAACAACCAGCCGATTTGTGGGAGACAGGGGAGGCTTTCTGCTTCTACAGGGGAAGCTCTAAGTCTATTTTGCCCTCAGGGTCGCTGTGAGTCAGGACAGGGGAGGTGGCAGGGGATTTGGCGGCACCCGGGGCATGGTGAGAGCGGGCATGCGAGCACGCACAAGTTTATTTCATCAAAATGTTCTAAAGTGAGACTGTGGCGATTGTTGTCCAGCTCTATGAATCCAAGCAGATGCATTAAAAATTTGAATTCCGTATTTTCAATGGGTAACTTACATAGTATGTGAATTATATGTCAACAAAGCTTTTTTTTTTATTAATCAGTTTTTTAAAACATTTTATTAGGGGCTCATACAACTCTTATCACAATACATGCATATACATACATCAATTGTATAAAGCACATCCGCACATTCCCTGCCCCAATCATTCTCAAAGCATTTGCTCTCCACTTAAGCCCTCTGCATCAGGTCCTCTTTTTTTTTCTTTCCCCCTCCCTCCCCGCTCCCCCCTCCCCCATGTGCCCTTGGTAATTTATACATTGTTATTTTGTCATATCTTGCCCTATCCGGAGTCTCCCTCCCCCCCCCCCCCTTCTCTGCCGTCCATCTCCCAGGGAGGAGGTGCTTTTTTTTTTTAAGTGAAAAAAAAAATCAAGTTCAGAAGGAAGCACTGAGTGGAGCAGGAACTAGTGAAAACCCAGCACTGGCTACCACAGCTGGATGTCCCAGTGAGCAATTAGGAAGCCCTCCCCACCCAGTTCCTTCCGGGCAACGTCCTGGCCAACGCCCTGCAGCTGATCTTTCTACAGACCCGGGCTGCTTCCTCAGAACTATTGCTCAGAACTTGGAGACGTTCTCCAGGCTAAGGGATTCTTGGTTTCCGTCCACCTTTCTAACCTGGTTCCTGCATCAAGTCTGTGCCGTCACATCCCGGCTTTCCTCCCCTCCCCGCAGACACCCATTATTCGGCCCTGTTGGCTGCTACCCTTCTGTTAGCTTGCAACCTCACCCTTGCGTCCTGGCCTCTTTCTCTCCCTCAGAGATAAGCTAGTTCAAGAGTTACAGTTTTGGAAACCCACATGAGCAGCTCTATCCTGTCCTATAGAGTCACTGTGAGTCAGAATTCACTCGATGGCTGTGAGTTTGGTTTTTCTGGGGTTAGGCGCCAATACGAAAGTGCCATTTTCGGTGGGTGGGGTAGGGGGGGTAAGGAAGTGAAAAAAAAAAGAAAGTGCCATTTTCTCATATATATATTTCAACCTACCTCCTCGCCATTGCCTGTATGCATTTATTTTGGGGGTGCAATGAGATATTGAAACACCCATCATGCTGGGAGCCTAGTTTTGGGGTTCTGATCAGAGATGGGAGGAACCGGGTTGAAGCATCTGGACACTGTTATTCCCGTCCTCGGCTCACCCTCAACCAAAATAGAACTTCACTATAACGAGCTAATTAGAAAGGAAACAGCCTTACAATGTTCCCCACTTACTAAAAGACCCACATTTAAGTACTGGGTGACATATTTGGAAAAGGCATGAGGGAGGAGAGAAGAAAATTGAAACTGCCTACAGTCTCCCTAACCCCACAGAGCCAACATGAATGTTTTCTTACGTTCCATTGCATATGCATGCATGCACACATACGGGGCAGTCAGGAAATTCAGATGCTCAGAACTCTGTGTGTGTGTGTGTGTGTGTGTGCGCGCGCGCGCGCGCGCGCATAATGGAATCCCACTCGCTCATTTGTTCCCATTGCTACTGATGGAGGAAAAGCACCGTCTCTTGGTCAAATGCTAAAATTTAGGATCCCCCATCCTTTTCTCTTCCTTCCTTTCTTCCAAGCGCATTGCTGGCAGACTGGTGAAAGGATAATCTGTCTCAAACTCACATTTCACCATGATGGGACCTGCCCCTGTACTGAAAGACTCTCAGGCCCATCGTGGAAAAGCAAACCCAAACAAAAAAAATGCCTTGAATTCCTTCACAAGCCTCAGCAGACCTTCACAGACTAGCCCTGATCTCCGCACCTAGCCTTGGCTACCTTCATGAATGCGTCCTGCTCTGAGGCTCCAGAGGAACTGCTTTTTCCTGAATATAATAGATGCTTCCAAGCGTTCCGCTCATTGTGCGTAGTACAACCTTTGCAACTCTGCTCATCAGAGAAGTATCTTGCTCACGGTCTCTGGGCGGCCATCCTTGACTAATTGAAAAGGAGCTAGCACTTCTCTTGTTGTGCTCCTTAGCATCTTGTACCTGTTTAAGCTACCCAGGTAGATAAAACTCGTGGGTTTATTCTACGTTCTGGAACATGAATTTATCCAGGCTTAATCCTACTTGTTTACTCTGCCTGCCCGCTCCCCTTGATCCCTTAAGCCAAGTATCACACCCACAACAATTGATGCATTAAGTAAAATGTGAAAATAGGATGATATAATTTCTCTCAACGAGGAGGCAGCAATAGTTGTGTGGTAGGACTCTCGTCTTCCATGTGGGATATTAGGGCTCGATTCCCAGCCAATGCGCCTCAGTGGAGGCTTGCATGTTGCTATGCTGTAGGTTTCAGCGGAGCTTCCAAAATAAAACAGACTGGAATATCTACTTCTGAAAACCAGCTAGACATAAGGCCCCGGGGATCATGTCGGTCTGATTTGCAACCAGTCATGGGAGGAGGCAAGACTGAGCAATGTTCCCATTGTTCTGCTGTGCAGGCAGTTGCCAGAACTCAGAACAGATTTGAATGGCAGCTGAGAACAATAGGCACCGTGCAGAGGTAGCAGGTTACGTGTTGGGCTGCTAACTGCAAGGTCAGCCATTTAAACCCTCCAGCCACTCCGAAGGTGAAAGATGAGGCGTTCTGCTCCTTGACAGATGAAGAACCCACAGGGGCAGCTCAACGCTGTCCAAGAGAAGCACTATGAGTCAGAAGCAACTTGATGGCGGTGAATGAGTGAGAAAAACAGCAAACATCTCTTGAAAGATGATTATTGATTAGAGACTATCAATGTAAGAGATACAGGAAGATGAATGGGATGCTCAGGTGACGCTGCTGGAAGTTGTACCTTGATGAGGACATCACTGACCCTTCACACAGGCATGACCTACAAAGGGCAAGAACCTCATAATATTTGGAACCCATGAATCCTAAAGGAAGAACATAGCTTTCCAATGGTTACCTGCATTTACTTTTTTTTTTTTTTAATGGTCAGTACACGAGACTCCTTACATGTTATAAAGGAGAATCTAGATTTTGCGGGACTTGACTTATAGAATTTGGGGGGTTATTTTTCAGGGAAAAACAAAGGATTACCAATAGAAAAGAGGAAGGCCAATACTTATGTAGGATACAGGAAGGGACTGTGTAAGGGAGCCATACAGCCCAAGCGTCCTTAACTTCAAAGCCTGATTTGTCATCAGACTTTGATAGTGCTTCCTGAGTCACCTGTGTGGTTTGCACCAAGGACAGCGGAGGCTGCATGGGGGGGGGGGAGGGGGGCTGTTGCTACTGGGCATCTACCTGTGTTGTGGGACCCACCACCTTTTTTAGGGTGCTAATTAATGGCTAGATTTGGATTAGCTCCAGGATAATGCAGGAATCCGTTTCCTCTTTATTTTCCCGAGACAAGTAATTAAGCCTTGTGTCTGATCTAGGCACATTTCCTATCTGTCTCATGAGATGTTGTAGTATCCGCAGGAAGTATAGTTGGGCTACTTCTTGGCGGAGTAGGGGCTTAGGCCTTGGGCTGTGAACTACAAGGTCAGCTGCTGGAAACCACCAGCAACCGCAGGTGGAGTGTTGAAGATTTCCTGGCTGGGAAACACCCTGGGGCAGTTCGACTTTGTCTTGTTGTGAGCCAGCATCAAATCCAGGGCCATGAGGGCGTCAGACCCTGAAGGAGTCCTCCAGGTGTAGTGGGGAGAGAGGCTTGGCTCTCTGCTTCCATACAGCCTAGAAATGTCCAGCGGGAGTTCTCCTCTGCTCTGTAGGCTCGCTGTGAGGTGGGGTTGACTTTATGGTTGTGAGTTATTCCGTGTGGCACACTGGTGAAGCGCTCTTGGCTTTGTTCCCACTCACTGCTCTGCCGAAGAAAGGTGGCAATCTGCTTCCCTGAAGGTCGCAGCTGTAGACATCTTCCGCGACAGTTCTCACGACTGGTGTGTGAGGTTAATGCGTTGAGAGTGTGCTGGGCACACTCTGTGGGCTTACCTCGAAGGATGGTCAGTCTGGTGCCTCTCAGATGGAGCAGTAAGACGAACCGTGAAAACAAGAACAGCGGTGAGATGTTGGTCAACGTTCTTTCAGGAGCCAAAGCAGCACGCCTGGGCTACCTCTCAGCACCAAGGCTGCATCCTTCAGAGCTGCCCTCCATGCCCGCTGGGAGCCCGGGGCACCTGGGGCAGAGGGCTGGCGGCGCCCCTCAACACCTCCGAAGGAAGCTCCTCCCAAACTCGCCTCCACTTCAATCTGCCAGATTCGCCTTCAGTGTCGAAGCACGACTTCTGTGGATGGAATCGTGTTCCCCACGGCAGATCCAAGTCCGAAACCACGGTCCCTTGGAACGTGGCACCGCATGCATCTCTGAAGATGCTCGCAGTCAAGGTCATCCGCGGTCACGTGAGGCACAGAGTTCCCGAGGGGAAGACTGCCGCGTGCAGAGGAAAGCAGATCGGAGGGATGCTGACCAAGCCAGGGCTACCTGGCCTTCCAGAAGCTGCCAGAGAAGAGAAGGCAGCGTCTGCTGGGGGGGTACGCTGGGAGGGGGGGTGTTGGAAAGGGCACGAACTTTCTGGTGACCCGGAATTCGAACTTTCAGCCTTCAGAACCGGGAGCTAAGAACTGCTGCTGTTTTAAGGTGTGAGAGAGCAGCCCTGGGAAACCAGCATGCCCTGAAGCGACAGTGTCAACAATGCAGAAGGGGACTTTCTCCTGGTCTCCAGACCGAGTCGAACGAAACCTTCCCGCTTCCTACTTCCAGTTCCTCACACTTAATTGCACACGTAATGGCTGTTCTTCAGAAATGGCATCGGCCGGGTGACGTTCGTCCTCAGGTTCTGTTTAAACCATGAAGCCCGGTTGCAATAGCTCGAAAGGCCATAAGTTGAATGAGCTGGGAGGTGAAGCACTGCTTTCCGAATCGGATTCCCTAAACCAGCCCCTGGTCTCGGCCCCTCGTGCTGTGCATACAGACATCCCTTGATCACAAGTGATCCACCTATAGGAGGCTGGGCTCTTGGACATAAATTTCTGTCTTATCTATTTATAGAATTAATGTATATATGTTAAAGGAACTTGCTTTTCCTTACAGAAAAGAATAAAAAAGAAGGGAAATGTTCTCTGTAATTGTAGCCCGCGTACAAATACCTCACTTTTCAATGACTCTTTCTAGCCTCGATACTGTTCCTCCCACACAATAATTGGCTGCATCACAATCTTGGGAGAGATGGGCCAACTTAGTATGCAACTAGGGCTTGAGAAATGAAACAGTAGGATTGAACCCCTCTATGGGGATCAATAACTAATGAGGCTTTATAAAGCACCAGGTGGTCCATCTCAGGAACTGGCTAGTTTTGCCCTCCTGCCAGGGTTAAATAAAGGGCAGTGCCATTGAGGAATAAGGGTGGGGGTTTGGGGAGGTGGGGGATCTCAAAAGAGTCTGAGCTTGGCGGGTGACTGAGGACCATTGTGTTAGTCTTGGTTCATTAGAGAAACGAATCCATAGAAACTCAAAGGGTAAGTGCACCTCAAGAAAACATCCCAACCTAGTGTTGCCCAAGCCCACAAGTCCAGCATTAGCCCATTTGTCTGACACCAATCTACAAAGTCCTCCTCCATCTCACAAAGCAGATGCAATGACGCTGACTGCAGGAGGAAAGCTGAGTCAGTGAACATGTAAGTATCTCAGCACTGGCAGGGGTCTCCACACGACTGCTCCAGCACTCAGGGCTGCATCGGGGTAGGTCCATGTGGCTTCTCCTTGGGGATCTCTTACAGGAAGTCAGCCTTGCAAGCTGAAGCAGGGAACTGGCTATGGAAGCTGCACCCTAGTCCGACCATCACAAAGCAAGAGACCAGAGAACTAGAACGGCGAGGCTCACTGAGCCATTTATCCCTCCACCCTTCAATTAACCCCACATGTATTTATCTGCCAGGTTGGCACAACCACAGTCAGCTGACAGAACATAATTCACAAAAAAAGCAATGTTTTATGTGCTACTTTTGTGACTATTGACTGACTTCTTAAAATGTGTGAGTGGCCACTTAAGATGCAATCACCAGTCTCTCTTTGTCTGAAGGGATGAAAAGGGATGAAAATTGAAGCCACGTGGAAGCAATTAGTCCAAGGGGTTGACTAATGGGCCATGAGAACTCCAGTCTCCATGATGCTGAGACCAGAAGGACTAGAAGGTGTCTGGCTACCACTACCAACTGCTCTCAATGGGATCCTTTAGAAGGTCCTGGAGAGAATGGGGGTGGGGGGGGGTGGAACTAGAACAAAACTAAAAAAAAAGTTAAAAAAAAAAAAAAGAAGAAGACGAGGTTTACTGGTTGGCCAGCGTCTGGTTTTACTGGTTGGCCAGGTTTACTGGTTGGCCAGTCTCCTAGAAGACTATGATGCCTTAGTCACCCTTCGGGTCTGGAACGGAACTCACTCTTGTAGGTCAACTTTCAGGCAAACAATGGACAGGTCTGGAAGGGGAACAATAATGAATGAGGTACACACACCCACTGAGATCAGGGAGTAGCATTTGCCTAAGGCCACAGTTCAGGAGGGTTGGAGAGGAGTGGAGGTGGAAAACAAAGGGAGGAAGTGGTGCAACCAGGCTTACATTCTTTTTCAAAGAACCAGATGATGCAAAATGTGTGTGCATTGTTGAATGGAAAACGGATGACCTGCTCTGAAAACTTCACCCAATCACAACAGGGAGAAACATACAAGTAAAAAGAAGCATCCTTGGACAGGGTGTGTCCTTTAGACCCAGACTAGACCAGTGGTTCTCAACCTTCCTAATGCTGTGACCCTTTTAGATAGTTCCTTGTGTTGTGATGACCCCCAAACATAAAATTATTTTCATTGCTACTTCATAACTGTAATTTTGCTATTGTTATGAATTGGGCGATCCATGTGAAAGAGTCATTCGACCCCCAAAAGCGTCGTGACTCACAGGTTGGGAATCGCTGTTCTAGACCCATTAACACTGAGGACGCTTGGGCTGCTCCAGAGAGAGACAGCAATCAAGGGTGGTTTGCTGCCCATGAAGACAGAGCTGGGTGCCTCTGCGCAGGAGGTTTCCTTGCTGCTAACATTGCTGTGTGGCTGGGGTTGAACAGTCTTCTGGGAAGCATGAGGTTGGGCAATGTGGATGCAAAAGAGAGAGCATGCAGGCCTGGGCAGTGTGCCAGGATCCAGCAGCAGAGGCCTGAAAGGGCCCAGGGGCAGAGAGGCTGGCTGAAGGCCTTCCCACTGGCGAGGCAAGACAGACATCTTGGGAACCAGGCAGGTCCGCTGGGTAGTGTGGTGGCCGCCACAGCCAGCAGTGATGTGAAGATAGCATCTGACCTGAACCACCGTGTGCCCGCCCAGCTACAGAAGAATGCACATGGGTATTTGGAGAGGAGGAAGCAGTTCCCATTTTTAATCTAAGTTATGGTCATGGCTTTCACTTTGCCAGCACTGTTTAAGGGCCTCATGGATGCAGCTCAATCACAGGGGAACGGGTACTCTTAGAGTGGTTGAAGGTGGTGTGTGTGTACGTATCTCATTCTTCGCAGTCTTATGGCTGCTTGGAAATTTGAGGGACAGTCTGCACATGCAACATAGATCGATCGATAGATCGATAGATAGATAGGCAGGCCCTATCATTCTGCTACTCAGAAAGAATCCCTTTTACGTGCAAACTTTTACATGCATGGTCAAGTATGTTTACCTTCTGTGTTCAGTACAGATGTTTGTTTTAATGTAAAGCTTTGAACTCAAAGTCACTACCATAGAGTTGATTTCAGCTCATAGTGACCCTCCAGGACAGAATAGAACTGCCCCTGTGGGTTTCCAAGATGATAACTCTTTACAGGAGTCGAAAGCCTCATCTTTCTCCCAAGAAATGGCTGGTGATTTTGAACTTCTGACCTTGAGGGGAGCAGCCCAGATCATAACCACTATGCCACCAGGGCTTCTTAATGTAAAAGAGGTCATTTGAAAATTTAGAGTTGATGTCATGGTACAGGGCCTTCACATTCAAGGATTTAGCATTTGGAGTTGTGAATAATGCTAGCCACCTGGAAAGTAAGTCCTTGACTGTACTTTTTGTGGACAAGCTGGTGAGCAAAAGTGAGTCACTTGACCTGACTGGTCAATCTTAGGGAAGCTGCTATATGTCAGCACCTCACTTTAACTTCACCTTTCTCAGTGGAAAAATAATACTTGATTGTTATTTTGTGACCACGCCTCCTTAGTGCTTCCCCATACACATTCTCTTCTTCTTCCTTAGCATCGTGGGTTGGGAGTTGGGCTGTTCACTGCAAGGTGAGCAGTTCACCCGATCAGCCCCCTTAAAGATCTACAGCCTGTCAGAAAGAATAGCATATGGGGTCAAGGATTGTCTTAAGACAAGCAGTCATTTAAGGAAAGTATCAACTAGCCCATGCAGAATGAGTACTCTAACCTATGTGTGATCAAAGATTTTAAATAAAATCTATGATGAGAGGTGCAGGACTGTGCAGTGGTTCGTTCTGTTGTGCACAGGGTCGCTATGGGTCGGAACGAATTTGATGGCACCTACCAACAACACAGCATGATCAAAGGAAGGGATTGCATCAGAGTTTAAATTTCTGAGCACTTTGTAGAAGGCTATGGATTACCGTGGCTGTCCTAAATCCATTTATGAATCTCCATGTAAATTCAGACTCCCCTGAATTTTTTTCAGACTCCTTTTCCGGCAGTGTGAATGGCTTTGCCCTCAAGCAGAGTGCATTAGAGTGTGAATTGTTACCATTTCTCCTAGCCAGTACAGAGAGGAAGGGCCTAGCTCTTAGGGACTTGCTAGGGTGTGCCTTTGATGGAAACTAGGGTGCTGGAGTTGCATGCTAATGAGTCATACCCTGAGTGCCTTGGTCAGAGGGCCCTACATCACACTCGGAAGCAGTTCTCTCTAGCACATTGGATGTGTCCCCGTCATAGTCCCTTTCCTGCTTCTGTAGTCCTGCCCACAGCTGTGACCTCTTGATCTTTCACCAATCACATTTGTGTGACAGTTCCCCTTGCACGCCACGTCCCATTTAAGGAGCTGAGTGCCTTGTAAATCCTTGGACTCCATTATGATTTAGTGCCAATCATCTCTCTCCTCCGGATGATGTGTCTTTGTCCTTGTCTTGTCTTTGTCCTGTTTATGACTTAATACATGTTTTAAATTAAAAATAAAAAAAGATTTACAGCCTTGGGAACCCCAGGGAGCAGTTCTAGTCTGTCCTATAGGGACGGCAGTCAGCTTGGGGTCTTCTTTTTTGGGGTTTGTTTTAATTGACATCCAACCGAAGAATACATTCCTACTTTTCTTTGTAGGTAAATCTGTACTTTGTGTTGGCCAATGACCTGTAAGCCGAAGTATATCCAACTCCTATGGAATATCTCTTTCCCCTTTATCCCTCCTCCGGGGTAGGATATGATCGCCATGGCCGGAGCTCAGCAGCTATCTTGGACTTTGAAGAGGAACACCACAATGCAGGGGAGACAGTGCATTGGAAGGATGCTGGGCTGTGATAATTTGTGGAGCTATCATACCAGTCGTGAGCTGTCTATGTGAAAGAGAAGTAAAGTTTTATCTTGTTTAAGCCACAGTAAAAATAACCCCAAGTATCCTAATATCGAGCTCAACTTAATGTAAGGGCTTAACTGTCATAGACCTGCTCACGGATCCCATTGGCCAAATATGGAGAGCTGTTGCCTGAAGTGATCTCACTAGGGTGGCTGGGAGAGCCAAGAGGTTTCTGGTTTCTGTGTCTTCCTGCCCGTTCATGCTGTCTGGGCACTCTCTTGCAGGACCCAGCTTCTCATCTGTAAGCACAGCTCTGAGCAATCCTGCTCTCTCTTTTGGGCTGGGCTGAGGTGAAGACATTCCACCAGCCTCGCAGCAAAGGTTTCAGAGAGGATAAGAACACCACGGGGCAAAGTCAGTGTGAAACACCACCACATTAGCTAGAGGACCCAAGGCGAGGGCTCTCTTAGCCATAGAGGTCATGATCATAACCAACGGCTCCAGAGGAGGAACTAGATATTTCTGTGTCATCATGCCAAGTCATTGCATCACGATGGATACAGTTTTTTATTAGTGGAGAAAGTTCATTTGTTATCTTCATAAAATTCCAGCCTAAACTTCTGGGTATTGTCCTGTAAACTTGCTTGGACTGGGAAAATTCAGCCATAAGATTCTGAAACTCAAAGTGGGGGAAACCAGAAGAGAATGGTCCCTAATGGAAGGCTGCCTTCCTGAAGCTCCCGCACCTCCCCCCACCCCCCAGTCTTGATGTCACATGGCAGCAGAAGCTGAGGGACCAAGCCAAAGCAAAATGACTTCCCATTCCTCAAGAGGTTCTTCTCTTCCTCACCTGAAAATTATGATGCTACTTGGGAGACTTTTGAAATGGAGAATTCTTTAATAACTGTGTCGCTCACTCCACACCTGTTGTCATCAAGGGCCGTGGCGTCAGTTCCAACCCATAGTGACCATGTGCACCACAGAATGAAGCACTGCCCAGTGCTGCACCATCCACACAGTGCTTCCCATGCCTGCGCCCATTGGGGCAGCCATGGGGCATTCCGTTTGGGTGAGGGCCTTCCTCTTTTCTACTGCCCCTCCGTTGACCAAGCATGATGTCTTTACCCAGGCAATATGCCAGCACCTACTATAGCCTTATTCCAGTCTGTCTTCCTTACTGTAGAGATAGGACAGCTAAAAATGACACACCCCAGAGTCCTGCAACTTGTATGCCCAGTTCCACCGAACATAACCAGATGCCTGGTTGGCCCAGGGCAGTCTGATTAAAATTGACTCCCTTCTCTCTCCCAGTGACCTTGGGGACTTAGGGTTGGTTGGGGATGATGATTAGCTGTTTGGGTAGCATCCAGGCATTGTATTTTCTATGGCAGCTGCAGCAGTTTCTGATGTACTAGGCATTGAGTGGCAGGCAGGGAGTGGTGGTATGCTATTTCTGTTGGACTAGTCTCATGGAGTGGTTGGGCATTTTCTTGGCTCTGTGGCATTTAAACCTATTTCCCTGGTCCTATTGGGAAGTCTGTAAGTTTCCAGGTATATTTTACCACAGTCCATCAATTCTGAATAGGAGAAAGACCAGGTTTTCCACTCTGCTAAAGAGTTGAAACTTCCAGGGGGAGTCCAACCCAGTTCTCTAGGGTCCCAGGATCGGGACTTGACTCTATGAATGTGAGATCAATGCTAAGAGGTGCATTTTTCTTCTAATCTTTGAAGTAGGGAGACTTTTTATAATCAAGGTCATATAATAATATAATTAGCATTGTTCTTTCTTTCTTTTTAAAAAAAATCATTTTATTGGGGGCTCGTACGATTCTTATCACAATCCATCCATCCATCCATCCATCCATTGTGTCAAGAATATATGTACATTTGTTGCCATCATCATTCTCAAGACATTTGCCTTCTACTTGAGCCCTTAATATCGGCTGCTCATTTTCCCCCTCCCTCCCCACTTGCGCACTACCTCATGAACCCTTCATAATTCATAAATTATTATTTTGTCATATTCTTTCTTTCTTATTTGTTTATAAAATAAGAGTATGCCTTACAAATTATGGCATCTTAGTCTGAATGACAAACAGTAATAAACACCCACTGCCTACCTGAGTAAGGTGGATGGTATTATTTGCAAATGAGAACACTGACCCACATAGGATATAAACCCAAAAGGAACTCAAGGGGAGGAGGAATCACCTAAATAAGGTCTACCTGGTTCTTTAGCAAAGGGATTATATCAACCAGGGATTCCTGGCAAAGGATGTGGGGTATGCTGCAATTCTGAGCAGTCTCAGAAAAATGGGTTAGTGCTGGTTCTCCTGCAGAGTAGCCTCCATTCCCTGCACTTATTTCCCACTTTAGCTCTAGCTCAGAATTTCTTCTGAATTCCTACTTTTAAAATAATAACAACATTTTTTTGCAAGCTTAAATTTATAGGCAGCATTGCTTTTAAAGGATCCCTAGTAGCATAGTGGCTGCACATTGGGCCGCTAACTGCAAGGTCAGCAGTTTGAAACCACCGGCCACTCCTTGGAAGAAAGAGGAGGCTTTCTACTCCCATAAAGAATTTCAGTCTCAGAAACCCACAGGGGAAGTTCTATCCTGTCCTCTAGGTTGCTGAGTCGGCACCCACTTGATGGCAGTGAATATTGCTTTAAAAAAAAAAGCAGCTCGTTTCCCACAATGTATGCAAGAACAGGCAGATTTATATAAATCCAGCCGTTCCTTCTCCACTCTCACTGTCATCGTCATCAAAAGTACATCCATCCAGCGATGGTTACTGTGATCAATGTTCCACAGGACAGTCTGGCATCAAGTCCTGCTGGCCTTCTTTCTGACATGTCTCGAGTCCGATTTGTTCCCCTCCTTCTCAGCGACACTGTTCTGCCTGGGGTCTTGCCATCTCTCATCTGGACAATCGTCACATTCTAGCCCAGCTTCCCTTTCTCCACGTGTCCTCCTAACAGTGATCAGAGGGATGGTAGGAACCGTAGGGGTTTCCAGTTGTGGTGTAGCAGAATCAGGGTCGATGGTGCTTCCAGATGAGACGATGTCACAGGTTGAACTGTGTTACCAAAAGGATATGTTGAAGTCTTAACCCCTGAGAGCTGTGAATGGGATTTTATTTGGAAATAGGACCTCAGCCTATGTAATACTGCAAGTTAACATAAGGTTAGATCAGAAGCTACTCGACTATGTTTGCTGTTGGAATAAAAGGAGAAGAGACACAGTCAGCCAGCCACAGCAAGAAGACAGCTGAGAGTGGAGTTTTGCTGCCACAAAACCAGGAATGCGTTGGGCCAGCGGAGTCTAGAAGAGCCAAGAGAGGATTCCTCTTCCGAGAACACGATCTTGCTGACATTTGGATTTCAGACTTGTAGTCTGCAGCCCACAAAAGAATTCATTCCTGCTGTTTTAAGTCACCTAGGTTGTGGTTTGCTGTTACAATAGCCCTTGGTATTTAACACAGAGGTATCAGGCACTTCTCCCTAGGTATTTATTTATATTCATGAACATGCACAGAGGCTGGGAAAATTCCCATGGGATGGGGATGGGGTGGGGCAGAAGTCCAGTCCTGGGATACAAATACAGATAGGTTAGGCGGGCTTGTCAAGAAGTTCAGAGACCAGATTGTAGAAGTGATAGGAGTGGTGGTATGATGGTGGTGGTGGTGATGGTGGTGATGGTGGTGATGGTGGTGATGATGGTGGTGGTGGTGATGGTGGTGATGGTGGTGATGGTGATGGTGGTGGTGGTATGATAGTAGTGGTGGTATGAAAGTAGTGGTGGTGATGGTGGTGGTGGGGATGGTGGTGGTGGTATGATGGTGGTGGTGGTCATGTTGGTGGTGGTATGATAGTAGTGGTGTTGTTGTTGTTGTTGTTAGTGAAGGTGGTGGTGGTGGTGGTATGATAGTGTTGTTGTTGTTGGTGGTGATGGTGGTGGTGAAGGTACGATAATAGTGGTGTTGTTGTTGTTGGTGGTGGTGGTGAAGGTGGTGGTGGTGGTGGTGAAGGTGGTGGTGGTGGTGATGGTGGTGGTGATGGTGGTGGTGGTAGTATGATAGTAGTGGTGTTGTTGTTGGTGGTGGTGGTGAAGGTGGTGGTGGTGAAGGTGGTGGTGGTGATGGTGGTGGTGGTGATGGTGGTGGTCATGGTGATGGTGGCGGTGGTATGATAGTAGTGGTGGTGTTGGTGGTGAAGATGGTGGTGGTGGTGATGGTGGTATGCTGGTGGTATGATGGTGGTGGTGGTGGTGGTTGTGGTGATGGTGGTGATGGTGGTGATGGTAGTGGTGGTGGTGAGTGTGCAGGTGGCAACATTTGAATTAGAATGCACCCCATCCCCACCAGGGCAGCTTCAGATCAAAGTATAATATCTGATGAAGGCGATGACGGGTCTACCCACAAGCTTGGCTGGACTCCATGTATGAATCATGCGAGGAAGCGTTCAGTATATTAGTTAGGGAAAGACCAGGCCATTGTAATAGAGCTTCTCAATGATCCAGTGGTTTGAAGAAGATAGTTCATTTCTTTGTCAGCGTCGGTCTACAATGAGCCTTGTTCTATGAAGCCATTCAATTGTCCAAGAACCTAGTTCTCTCTGCCCCTCCCTAAGTCCTTGTCCCAATTACATGGTTGGAATCGACACACAATTAGTCTGCATCCCAGTTTGAGGGAAGAGGAAAGGGCATGGAGGAGTACATATGCCATCTAGAAGGTTCAGGCCTGGAAGGACTGTATTTTACTGGTGCTCCTGACCCCTTAGAGAGAAGTCACATGGCCTCATCTACTGTATCAAGGACTGGGAACTGTATTGCTAGTGAGGTGGTCACATGCTCCTCTCGAACTCGAGTATGGGAGATGGACAGAGTAGATTCTGGGAGACGACTCCCTTTCTCTACAACTTTGAATGTCAGTGAATATGCAGCAGTGTAGTTAGTGCCCGTGGAGCTAGACAGTTTTGCCCTGGGACGAATCTGCGTGGAGCTTTCTCTCCCATCCACAGGCACCTCCCACCTGAAGCACTTGGGGGCTTGGGAGAGTGGTGGCTCCCACAGTTCTCTCTCATCAGTGCTTGAGTTTTGCCTTAACAGAGAAGGGATCAATTAGAACCCCCTCCCAGGGGGACGAATAACAGAAAAGTGGATGAGGGGAAATAGAGGATGATGTAAGATATGGAAATAATAATCTATAACTTATCAGGGGTTCATGAGGGAGGCTGGGCCAGAGAGGGAGGGGGAAGAAATGGGGAGCTGATATCAGGGGCTCAAGTGGGAAGGGAATGCTTTGAAAATGATGATGGCGGCATATGTGCAAATGTGCTTGACACACTGGATGAATGTGTGGATTGTGATAAGAGATGTAAGAGCCCCCAATAAAAGTATTTTTTTAAAAAAGAAAGAAACAATAAGAAACAAAACCAAAATAAAAAAATGTGACAATACTTGAAAATGAAGTATCAAAACATAAACTACTCAACTGAAATAAAAACACCATTTAAGGAGAGGGAGGGAGGGAGAGAGAGAGAGAGAGAGAAGGGTGGGAAGCTGCTATGAGCAGTGACAGCAGTGAGTCCTCCCCAGGATCGAGTGAAACGCCTGTCGACACCCTGGGGAAACCGTCCAAGACACTCAGGAAGAGGAAATCTTCAAAGAGCCTGCGCTTTCGGTTGCTCAAGCAGCAAACCCTCATAGAGTCCCGAGACAGGGTCATTATGCAAACGTGGCCTTATTTGGACTCATAGGTGAAGCCTGGGCATTCCTGGTCTTCGGAAACTATTACGTTATTATTTTTGTATAAGAAAAAACCCTCACTTTTTCTCAATACCAGGATAAAGTGCAAACAGAGCATTCAAGGCTCCTCACCGCTGCCCCCTCCGCCTCCGAGCTACTATTTGCTCATTGCCCTTCATGCCAGGCTCTACCATCTTTTTTTTTCCACTCATTTTTTTGCACTTTTATTTATTTTATTTAATTTTTAATTAATAAATCTTTTTATTGGGGCTCATACAACTCTTATCACAATCCGTACATACATCAATTGAGCAAAGCACCCTTATACATTCGTTGTACTCGTCATTCTCAAAATTCACCTTCCACTTGGGTTCCTGGAATCAGCTCGGTTTCCCTTTTTCCCCCTCCCCTTCCCTCCCCGCTCCCCCCTTCCTCCTGGTCCCTTAATAGTTTATAAATAATTATTATATCTTATCTTACACTGCCCGGTGTCTCCCCTCACTCGCCTCCCCATTGCCCATCTCCCAGAGAGGAGGTTACACATAGATCTCCAAGATCGGTTCTCCCTTTCTACACCGCCTTCCCTCCTGGTGTCGCCACTCCTACCGCGGTTGTTGAGGGGTTCATCCGTCCTAGATCCCCTGTGTTTCCAGATCCCTACTGCACCGCTGTACATCCTCTGGTATAACCAGGTCTGCAAGGTAGAATTGGGGTCATGATAATTGGGAGGGGAGGAAGCGTTCAGGAACTAGAGGAAGGTTTTGAGTTTCATTGTTGCTACACTAAACCCTGAGTGATTCATCTCCTCCCCACTACCCCTCTGGAAGGGATATCCAGCTGTCTACAGATGGGCATTGGGTCCCCATCACGCATGCCCCCTCAATCACGGTGATGTGATCTCCCCCCCCCAACACCCCCCCCCCCGCCTTTGTTGTTTGAGACCTGGTCTCCTCTGCCCTTCATGATCACCTATGTTGGTGTGCTGCTTCTGTGTGGGCTCGGTTGCTTCTGGGCTAGATGGCCGCTTGTTTGCTTTCAAGCCTTTAAGTCCCCAGATGCTATATCTCTCAGTAGCCAGGCACCATCAGCCTTCTTCACCACACTTGCTTATGCACACTTTCATCTTCAGCGATTATGTGAGGAAGGTGATCACACAATGATTGTTTTTGTTCCTTGGTGTCTGCTACATGGTCCATTCAACACCTTGTATTCGCTTAGGCTGTGTGCTTCTTCTCTGTGGGCTTTGTTGCTTCTGAACTAGATGGCCGCTTGTTTGCCTTCAAGCCTTTAAGACCCCAGACGCTATATCTTTTTGATAGCTGGGTACCATCAGCTTTCTTCACCACGTTTGCTTACACACACGTCTGTCTTCAGTGATCATGTCGGGAAGGTGGGTATCATGCAATGACCGTTTAGCAGGGCGAGGTGCTATTGTATTAGGGGAGTATGCATGAGGAGGCCCAATGTCCCTACTACTGAACCTATAAATATATGCACATAGGTCTATTGCCCCCATAATCATAAATATATTTACATATGTACATGTCTGTATTTAGGCTTCTCTGTATGCACTTTGCCTCCTACTCCTTTCCTCCATTTCCGTTCGCTTTCCTCCTGTCCCACTATCATGTTCACCTTCATTCTGGTTTCAGTAATTCCTCTCAGTTACTTTGCCCTTGCCACTCCCTACCAGTCCTCCCGTCCCCTCCCTCCTCTGGTTTTGAACCACTCACTGTTCCCTTGTCCCTGGGTTGGGCGACACCTCCTCCCTTCCCCTACCTCCCATGCTCTCCTGTCCCTCCAGGACCATTGGTCCCATTATTTTCTTCTCTCATAATTTGTCCAGCCTATCTTGTCCAGGTGGACCTGCTGATATAGTAATATGTGCATATAAATGCAGATGACTTTGACAGTGCCTAAGTGGCACATATGAACATGGCTTCGACAGCAGCAACACCGACATGCTGATAATCAGAAAAGCCACTAACATACAAAATTTATAAGATTAAAAAAAAAAGACAAAACAAAAAGATAGCAAAAATTAAAAGAAAAATTGCTAGTAGTTCAAGGTCAGTTTGTTGGCCTTTAGGAGTGTTTTCCAGATGAAACTTGTGAGGTGCCATGTCCTGGCCCCAAAGTCCATCCTTTATACTCCTTTGGGATCTCTTTGCTCTGCTTCCCCTGCTGCTCCATTGCACGCCCCCAGTGTTTGCCTCAGTGTGGTGGGGTCAGCTCAGTCGCACATCCCCCACCGTGTCTCAGGTGCTGTCCCGTGTAGGGCCATGGGTTGGTGGAGGATGTCGCCTCTCATAGTGTGGCCAGCTGAATGGTCCTCTCTGTATGATGGGCCCTTCTAGCTGGTCTATCGTCCTTGGGCTTGGTGGACCCAGGTGTACTCCACAACATCCTTTCTCCTTCCTTTGTTTCAGCTTCCTTCTGGATGTGGTGTGGTGGGCCAGCGTGTCGTCCAGCCTTTGTGTAGTCGTCTGTACTTTACATTGCCCTCCTTGTTTGGTGTGTCCTGGTGGGGTCCGTATGCATGTTCCAGTGCTGTGGGGACACAACCGATACTCTCCCCCAGGTGGGTTAGTGCCCTGTCCCCCCCCATACCATACACTCGGATTCTCCCCCTCCCGCTTCTCCCTCTCCCTGCCCCACTGCTCCTTCTTTATGCTGGGCTCTCATGTACCTCCCTAAGTGTGGCCTGCCCTCCCTCCAACTATCTATGCTTCCCCCCTTTTATTGTAGGATGGATGTTTATTCTTCTATTTCTGTCATGCTGATTGTACTTACCTCAGGGGACTCATGTTGTACCTGTCCCTTTGGGTCTGGCTTACCTCGCTTAAGATAATTCCTTCCAGCTCTTCCCATGAAGTAACGTGTTTCATGTGCTCATCCGTGCTTTTCAGTGCTGCATAGTACTCCATTGTGTGTATGTGCCAAAGTTTACTAATCCACTCGTCTATCGATGGAAACTTAGGCTGTTTCCAAGTCTTTGCTATTGTGAATTGTGCCGCAATAAACATTGGAGCACAGATGACTGGTCGTGTTTTATTTGCTGCTTCCACCGGGTATATGCCCAGTAGAAGGATGGCTGGGTCATAAGGTAGATCAATTTCCATTTTCTTTAGGTATCGCCAGATTGCTTTCCACAGTGGCTGTACAAATCTGCACGACCGCCAGCAGTGGAGGAGGGTTCCTACTTCACCACAGCCCCTCCAACACTTGTTGCTCTCTGTTTGCTGATCTGGGCTAGCCTCAGGGGTGTTAGGTGGTATCTCATGGTTGTTTTGATTTGCAGTTCTCTTATGGCAAGGGACTTCGAGCACTTTCTCATATGCTTATTGGCTATATGGGTCTCCTCTCTAGTGAAAGTTCTTCTCAATTCTTTTGCCCACTTCCTTAGGGGGTTAACTGTTTTCCTCTTTTTGCAGGTCACGATGGTGTTGTACATGTTAGTAATGAGCCCTTTGTCTGATGTGTCATTACTAAAAATCTTCTCCCAGTCTGTGGGTTGTCTTGTCACCCTCTTGGCGAAGTCTTTCGAGGTGCACAGATGCTTTATTCTTATTAGATCCAATTTGTCGATTTCCAGATCACCTGTGTGTGTCCCCTTCCCTGTTGCAGTGAGCCTCTGAGCTCCCTGGGCCAGTGCTCTGAGATTAGTCCCGATTCCCTCCCTAATGTTCCTGATGGTTTGGAGTTTGACTTCTAGATCTGTGATCCACCTTGAGTTTATTCTTGTGCATGGGGTGAGGTAAATGTCTTGTTTCATCTTTCTACATGTAGATATCCATTATTTCCAGCACCACTTATTAAAGAGGGCATCTGCTTCCCACTTGACGTTTTTGGGACCCTTGTCGAAGATCAGTTGTCTATATGCTGATGATTTTACTCCTGGGCTTTCTATTCTTTTCCACTGGTCTGAGTGTCTATCATTGTGCCAGTACCACGCTGTTTTGACCACTGTAGCTGTGTAGCAGGCATTAGAATCAGGTAGGGCGAGTCCTCCAATTGTGTCCTTCTTCTTGAGGAGTTCTCTGCTAATTCTGGGTTTCTTCCCTCTCCATATGAAGTTGGTGGTCAGTTTTTCCAATTCTTTGAAGAAGGTTGATGGTAATTGGATTGGTATAGCATTGAACTTGTAGAGTGCTTTAGGAAGAACTGTCATCTTTACTATGTTCAGCCTACCTAACCATGAGCAGGGGAGGGTCATCCATTTGTGGAGGTCACTTTTGGTTTCCTGTAATAGGGTTTTATAATTATGCTTATAAAGGTCTTTAGTATTTTTTGTTAAATATATTCCTAGGTATTTCAGTTTGTTCTTGGCTACTGTGAAGGGTACTTCCCTCTTAATCGCCTCTTCCATGGCCCTGTCCGATATGTATAGAAACCCTACCGACTTCTGTTTTTTGATCTTGTATCCTGCTACTCTTCCATATTCCTCTATCGCTGTATGTACTCCAACTGTGGAGTTTTGGGGTTCTTCAATGTATAGGATCATGTCATCTGCAAATAGCGATAGTTTCACCTCCTCCTCTCCCAACTGGATCCCTTTGATGTCCTTCCGTTGCCTTATGTTGTTAGCCAGAACCTCCAAAATGATATTGAATAGAAGAGGGGACAGGGGGCATCCTTGTCTTGTACCCTTTTTCAGTGGGATTGTTCTTGTCTTTTCTCCATTGACTATGATGTTGGCTGTTGGTCTTTCATAGATAGCTTGTATGAGCTTGAGGAACTTACCTTCCAATCCTAGGAATGGGTGCTGGATGTTGTCAAATGCTTTTTCTGAATCTATGGATATTATCATATGGTTTTTATCCTTTTTCTTCTCGATGTGGTGTATGATATTGATGGATTTTCGGATGTTAAACCATCCCTGCATCCCTGGGATGAATCCTACCTGGTCGTGGTGGACGATATGTTTTATATACATTTGTATTCTATTGGCCAATATTTTGTTAAGGATTTTTGCATCTATGTATAGAGATATTGGTCTATAATTCTCTACACCTGTGGGGTCTTTTCCCTGTTTGGGTATCAAAGTAATGCTGGCTTCGTAAAATGAGTTTGGGAGCTTGCCGTTCTTTTCTATGTTATGGAATACTTTGTGGAGGATCGGTGTCAGCTCTTCCCTGAATGTTTGGTAAAATTCTGCTGTGTAGCCATCTGGCCCTGGGGCCTTTTTCCTTGGTAGGTTTTTGATGACACTCTCTATTTCTTCCTTCGCTATGGGTTTGTTGAGGTTCTTGATCTCTGTCTCAGATAATCTAGGGATAGATTGTTTTTCTAAATATTTATCCATGTCTTCCAGGTTTCTGAATTCATTAGAATACAAACCTTCATAGTACTTTGTGATTATCCTTTCTATATCATTGGGGTCTGTTGTTATTGCCCCCGATTCATCCCTCATCCTGGCTATTGATGTTTGCTCCTTTCTATCTTTGGTAAGCTTTGCCAGAGGAGTGTCAATTTTATTAATTCGTTCATAAAACCAGCTTCTAGTTGCGTTAATCCTTTGCATTGTTCTTTTGTCTTCCCACTGGTTTAACTCCGCCCTGATTTTTATTATTTCTTTTCTCTTGCTATTGGAGGGGTAGTTCTGTTGACTCTGTTCTAATTGTTGAAGGTTTTGTGTTAACGTTTCTGTCATACACCTTTCTTCTTTTTTCATATATGCATTCAATGATATCAAGCTACCTCTGCAGTGTCCCATAAGTTTGATACGTTGTATGCTCATTCTCATTAGTTTCTAGAAACTTCCCAATATCCTCTCTGATCTGGGACTGAACCCATTCATGTTGCAGGAGATCGTTGTTTATTCTCCAATTGGTTGCCCTTGCTTTTCTGGATGCCCTCTCCCATACAAGTACTAACCAGGCCCGACCCTGCTTAGCTTCCGAGATCAGACGAGATCGGGCGCGTTCAGGGTGGTATGGCCGTAGACTCTGGATGCCCTCTTATTAATCTCCAGCTTTATCAGGCTCTACCATCTTTATTGCCCTCCCCAGGCAGGGCAGGCATCTTCATGCCTCTGCGTCCTTTTGCTCGTAGGTCTTATGTCTGGAATGCCTTTTCCATCCTGGCTGATGACACTCATCCTTCAAGGTGCTTAGTAAGTAATAAAAACGATGTCAGCTAATATGCAAGCGCTTGTTGTCTGCCAGCTACCACCCTGTGCACTTTCCATGGCTCATCCCTTACATTTACACCAGTCGTGAGATGGGTTCTATGGCCACACCCCCTTTTCTAGGGAAGAAATAAAGGAATTTTGGATGTAATGCCCTTGCTCTTCCTTGAATAGCAAGTTCACCCTGGACCTTCTTCAGCATACATTTAAGAACTTTTAGTATCTTGTAACAAAGACTGGCACTAGTTCCATTTGCCCTACTCAGGGACTGAAGAGGCACCTGGGACGCTGTACAAATGATGTCCCGGGAACAGGCTCCCAGTCACGGCTCCCAGTCACAGACTACAACTGTGCTCCCGAGGACTTCCAGTGACTGAGTTTGCAGAAATAGATAGCAAGGCCTTGCTTCTAAGGGACCTCTGGTTGGACTCGAACCTCCAATCTTTTTATTAGAAGCCAAGTGTATTAACTGCGCACTGCCTAGGGACTTCAAGTCTGTTGTGTTAGTATGGGGTACTTTAGAGAAACAAATCCACAGAAACACATATGTATAAGAGAGAGTTTTATATGAAGGTTCATGCACATTCAGAAAACATCCCAACCCAGTGCTGCCCAAGCCCATAAATCCAACATTAATCCATTAACCCATATGTCCAACAGCAGCCCATAAAGTCCTCCTCCATCTCACAAAGCACACGCAATGACGCCAACTGCAGGAGGAAAGCTGAGTCAGTGAATGTATAAACATCTCAGCGCTGGCAGGGGTCTCCATACATCTTCTCCAGCACTCAGGGCTGCATTGGGGTAGGTCCATGTGGCTTCTCCTCAGGGATATCTTGCAGGAAGTGAGCCTTGCCAGCTGAAGCAGGGAACTGGCTAAGGCAGCTGCACCTGGTCCGACCCTCAGAAAGCAAGAGACCTGAGAACTAGAAGGGTGAGGCTCACTGAGCCATTTATCCCTCTGCCCTTCAATTAACCCCACATGTGTTTATTGGCCAGGTTGGCACAATAAACTACCTCATCTGTCATCCAAACAAGACTCCTCCCCTGGGCATTTAAAGATCTACACAAGATGACACCAATCAGCCCTATTTCATGTGTCTCTTTGATGTTTATGTCGTGATTCTGTCAGTACTGCTTGCTGCTCAACAAAAACACTCCCATATTTGTCATGGTCTGTGCTTTTTGCTAGGAACTCTGGTGGTGCAGTGGTTACACGTTGGGCTGCTAACCACAAGGTCTACAGTTCAAAATCACCAGCAGCGTCTTTGAAGAACAACAGACCTTTCCATGCCCTTAAAGAGCGGCAGTCTCAGGAACTCAGAAGGGGAGTTCCACCCTGTCCTACAGGCTTCTTAGGAGTTGGCATCCGCTTGATGGTAGCGAGGGAGTGATATTTTGCTCACAGGGTTTCCTTTAACTAGAATGCCTGCCTGTTCCTCCTCATTTGTAGAGGTCACCATCTTTGTGCAAAATGTGATCCAGCTGAAAGCAAATAGCTCCTGACCTTTCTACATAATTGCCACTTATTTTAAGTCGCTACCCTCTCACTTATGCAATGGAGCCAATACTGTCTCATAGAGAACCTCTGTGGGTTCCCCAGACTGTAACTCTTTATGGGAGTAGAAAGCCAAGTCTGTCTCCTGAGGAGCTGGTGGTGGTTTTGAACTACTGTCCATGTGGACCGCAGTCCAGTACATTACCACGACACCACGGGGGTTTCCCAAAGTGCCCACAGTGTCACTTTGTTTCTGTTCGGATGGAGGCCTTTGTCTTGCCTCACTCCACCCTAAGTCACTGCAGTGCAGGGACCACAACACAGCAGGTATCTGCATATGTTAGGGGCGGGGCAGGGACTCATTTGGAGTAAATTTGGATCCTCTCCCTGCAGTGCCTAGAACAATTGCCAAACTGCCAAGCTGCTAGGGTTTAGGGGCAGCCAGGCACCACCGGTCCCTTCCACTTTAACTTTAAAGTGAAAATTACTTTTCTGACCTCAGGGAAAAGCTATATTTCCTCTCTACGATGTGATGACCCTCCCTCGTCCCCACATGAATTGCTTTTAGGGACTGTATGTTTCTGTAGACAACATGAGCCTTAAAACACCTCAAACATTTGACACATCTAGACATCAAAACCACCTTCCCCTTGAGTTCAAATCTTTCTGACGTCTCCACGATCCCGAACTTTCATTTCCATGCAGCAATGGGTGACTGTGGAAGAATGGATTCCCCAGTCTTTCTCCTGCGAGATGTGCCAAGGTGTGCAGATTCTAATGTGTCCTAGTCTAGGGGGTGGCCGAGGTACGAGGTACTTATTCGTGGCTGTCTCCAAAGTCATTCTTAATAAACAGTAATTTGATCGCATTTAGCCATTTTTAGAATGTAACATGCTCCATTCTTGTGTGTGTGTGTCTTTAGGAGCCTTGGATAATCGTTTTTTGTGACAACTCTTTTGCCACAGTCCTTCGGCCTTTTATCAGAGATGCTGCACCTGACATTCTTGAATGTGCTCACTAGGTGTCACCCTCTACCCACGGAATTTCAGTGTGCAGCCTGTGGTGAGTTAATTAGAAAAGAAAGCTATTTGGAAAAAGGGTTGTAAGTGGCTGCAAAACATATTTTCAATTACTTCCAAATAGGACATTTCCCCCTACCGTTTGCAAGAGGCCTTCATTATTTCTTTGGTAAAAAGAAACCCTTCAGAACTCATTAAAAGAAAGGAGTCAAGTCAGCGGCCACCTTTCTTTTCCCACCCCTGCGGCTCGGGGCTTAGCCAGGTGTGCGCCCGTTGTGAAATAGGGCTTGCCTCTGAAATCATTTCCTCGGCAGACGACAGGGCTGCAGGGGGTACTGGCATTTGAATCTGTTCTCAGAGATGAAGGGAATTCCCATCGCCCCTCCCTCCACCCTTTCTGCACTACCTGAATAAGGACCCTGTACGTGTGAAGAGCGCATTGTTGACTTCATCTTCATCTCCTTGGTTGAACTTGCGGTTTCTGTCAAGGGATGGCTGTGTGAACCTTTTAATTGGAATACCGTGGTGCAAGAAACCTAAAGAATTATCAATGCCTAGCGGTGGTCTATTATTGTCAGGCGGTCTACACAGAAACAATAAACAGGGTTTCCAGGGTGACGGTCCTTCTCCTCCACTTTCATTCTGGTCCCAGGCACAGGGTGGTTCCCCCAGGCCCGGAGAACGCAGCAAGCTGTGGGCTCTTACTGCCCTGTTTACCTTTGGGCATTGTGTCCATCTGCCCACCCCTCTAGCTCTTACCCTGTGCAACTTTTCACCTTCATATCTTGAAGGGAAATTGGGGACATGGTGGGGTTCCTTGGTGATAGTGTCCTGTGGGGTTTGGGCATGTGGATTAGTCTGGGATCCTGGAAGGGCCTTTTAATTTCAAGTAATTTAAACTTTTTAGAAATTAACTTAAAGCGATGCTCGTCATCACCTTTCCCCAAAGAACAGCATCCCTAAAAGGATGATACAATGTGTCATTGAACATTCTCGTTGTTAGGTAGGTACCTTTGAGTTGATGCCGGCTCACAGCGGTCTCTTGTGACACAGTTGTACAGACTCATAGACTGTTCTGGGTTATAGTCTTCCCCACTGCCGTGTAGGTTTGAACTGGGAGCTTAACTACTGCCCATAGGGTCCCGTGACAGTTTGAAACCAACCAAGGAACCAGCCAGCCAGCCAACCAACCAACTAGCCAAACAACCTTCCAACGACCACATGAAGCAAACAAACAAAAACCTCACTGGCATTGAGTCAATTCCAACTCATAGGGACCCCAGGAGACAAGGTAGAATTGCCCGTGGGTATCGGAGGAGCAGCTGGTGGTTTTGAACTGCTGACCTTGCACTTAGCACTCCAACAATGCCACCAGGGCTCCTCTGACAGTTTAAAGAAGGACTCAGATTCTAGGTGTGAACTGAACCGCTCTCTGCTTCCGAGGAATCTCTGCACCAGTGACACGGATAACAAGTACTCATGCCTGTACAACTTGCCACACACGTGTGATGACATACCTTCATGTTGCCAGAACCTCCAGGTTGGCTGCCGTAAACCTACATGTGTGCACACTCATGCAAGAACAGATGGGGAAGCTGTAGAATCAATTATGTTTATTACAATTTGAGGACAGTGTGCCTGATGATATGTTCAATTTACTTCATAGGTATGTGAAAGTTGGACAATTAATAAGGCAGGCCACAGAAGCATTGATGCATTTGAATCATGCTGTTGGCAAAGAATATCGAGAGTACCATGGGCTACCAGAAGGACAAATAAATCCATTTGGGAGGAAATAAAGCCAGATGGTGCCTTAGAAATGAGGATGGCAAGACTTGGTCTCTTGTACTTTGGACGTGTTGTCAGGAGAGACCAGTCCCCGGAAAGGCCATCATGCTTGGTAAAGCGGAGGGGCAATGGAAAAGAAGACCGTCTGTGAGACTGATAGACATAGTGGCTGCAGCCATGGGCTCAAGTCTAATCATAGCTGTGAGGATGGTGTAGGACCGAGTTGTGCTTCGTTCTGTTGTTCATAGGGGTGCTGTGAGTTCGAACCGACTGGACAGCACCTAACACAACCTTAATGTTGGCATCATAAATGCACATTAAGTTGAGCGGAGAGGGAAGAGGGGATTGTGTGACAATCTAGGATGAGGCTGCGTTTTGTGTGCCGTTCTCAGGTCACTATTGCTACCCTTGCTTGACCTGCTTCCACCGGTAATAGACTGACCTGTTCGGTTTTCGTATGTGTGTGTGATAAAAATTTGAGTCAGTCCCTGGTCTATTTATTCAGGTTTCAGCGAGATTAGGTTTTGAATTACATCTCAAGCTTTTCCTTGCCGGAGTACAACTTTACATATATGGAGAGTCCTCATGACACGAGGAAGGCATACGAAAAGAAATGGAATTAATTCCTCCAACAAATATTTAACGAGCACTTACTATCGCTTCCTGAGTGATGTTTTCTCATTATAAAGGTGGCCTTGTACATTGCAGGAATTTGAAAACATGCAGATCAGCAGAAAGAAGAATATACAATTCCTCTACAGTTCTCACATGCAGAGATTAAGACTTGCGGCATCCATTTTTTTCGTGATTGGTAACATCTGGTCGATTTATTTTCCATTTTTACTTATTAATATTTCTCTCTCTATATATGTATGTATACATAATTGATGTGAGAGTTGGACATTGAATAAGGAAGACTGAAGAAGAGTCTGTGTGTTTGATTTGTCCTGCTGGGGAAGACTATTATGAGTACCATGGATGGCTAACTGATAAACAAACCTGACTTGGAAGAATTACAGCCAGGATGCTCCTAAGAGGCAAGGCTTCATCTCCTGGACTCTCGACCTGTTAGGAGTCACACACACACACACACACACACCACACACAGACATAGTACCTCTCCCTCTATTAATTGGGATCACATTGTGCATGCTGTTCACCCCCCCCACTTTTACATGTATTAAATATTGTTTTAAACCAGTTTATTGACAGCTAATTGTCCTGTCATTCAATTTGATAGTTGAGTCATATTAAAAAGGGCTGTGCGGTCACCACCACCATCAATCTTAGGACGTCTTCTTCTTTCTTGCCCTCATTGTTACTAGATCTCCTTTCTCCCCTATCCTCCCCTGCCATGCCTCTCGAAATCTATTAATTCACTTACCATCGCTCTAGATTCGCCAATCCTGGATTTCATGTACAACATGATTTTTTTTCTTTTCTTTTTCAATTATTTATTTATTTATTTAAAAATTTTTTTATTTTAACAATTTATTGGGGCTGATACAATTCTTTTCACAGTTCATACATATACATACATCAATTGTATAAAGCACATCTGTACAGTCTTTGCCCTAATCATTTTTTTCTCTTTTCTTCTTTTACATTTTATTAGGGACTCAAACAACTCTTACCACAATCCATACATATACATACATCAATTGTATAAAGCACATCCATACATTCCCTGCCCCAATCATTCTCAAGGCATTTGCTCTCCACTTAAGCCCCTTGCATCAGGTCCTCTTTTTTTCCCCCCCTCCCTCCCCTTTCCCCCCTCCCTCATATGCCCTTGGTAATTTATACCTCGTTATTTTGTCAGATCTTGCCCTATCCGGAGTCTCCCTTCCCCCCTTCTCTGCTGTCCCTCTCCCAGGGAAGAGGTCACATGTGGATCCTTGTAATCAGTTCCCCCCTTCCAATACACTCACCCTCCACTCTCCCAGCATCGTCCCTCACACCCTTGGTCCTGAAGGTATCATCCACCCTGGATTCCCTGTACCTCCAACCCTCATATGTACCAGTGTATAGCCTCTGTCCTATCCAGCCCTGCAAGGTAGAATTCGGATCATGGTAGTTGGGGGGAGGAAGCATCCAGGATCTGGGGGAAAGCTGTGTTCTTCATCAATACTACCTCACACCCTAATTAACCCATCTCCTCTCCTAAACCCCTCTATGAGGGGATCTCCATTGGCCGACACTTGGGCCTTGGGTCTCCACTCTGCACTTCCCCCTTTATTTAATATAATATATATACACATACATATATACATATACACATATATACACATACATACACACACTTATATCTTTTTTTTTTTGCATGATGCCTTATATCTGGTCCCTTGGGCACCTCGTGATCGCACTGGCCGGTGTGCTTCTTCCATGTGGGCTTATTTGCTTCTGAGCGAGATGGCCGCTTGTTCACCTTCAAGCCTTTAAGACCCCAGACACTATCTCTTTTGATAGCCGGACACCATCAGCTTTCTTCATCACATTTGCTTGTGCACCCATTTGTCTTCAGCGATCCTATCATGGAGGTGTGCAGTCAATGATATGATTTTTTGTTCTTTGATGCCTGGTAACTGATCCCTTTGGGACCACTCAATCACACAGGCTGGTGTGTTCTTCCATGTGGACTTTGTTGCTTCTGAGCTAGATGGCCGCTTGTTTATCTTTAAGCCTTTAAGACCCCAGTCACTATCTCTTTTGATAGCCGGGCACCATCAGCTTTCTTCACCACATTTACTTGTTCACCCACTTTGGCTCCAGCCGTTGTGTCGGGAGAGTGAGCATCATAGAGTTCCAATTTAATAAAAGAAGGTATTCATGCATTGAGGGAGTGTTTGAGTAGAGGCCCAAGGTCCTTCCGCCACCTTAATACTTGACCTATAAATATAGACACATAGATCTATTTCCCCATCCTCCTATATATATTTGCATGTACATGTCTTTGTCTAGACCTCCATGAATGCCCTTTGACTCCTAGCTCTTTCCTCCATCTCCCTTGACCTTCCTCCTGCCCTACTACCATGCTTCATCGCCACCTGGGCTAGAGTATACCTCTTCTCTAAGCAACCTTACCCTTGATCATTTCCCACCAGGCCTGCCACTCCCCCTTCTCTACCATTTGGGGTCCCATGTTTTTCCCTTGTCCCTGGGTTTGTTAACACCACTTCCTTACCCCCCCCTACCCCCCCACCCCAAGTCCCCCCGGAACTGTCGGTCCCGTTGTTTTTCATCCAGATAGTTCATCCAGCCTGTCCTATTCAGACAGACCTGTGGAGTCACTAACATGCACGAAAACTAGACAGAGGAACACAAAGCAACAGTATACAACCAGACAACAAAACAACCAAAACAAACCACTGAAAAAGAACAGAACAAAACAGTTCACAAGAGAAAAGCTTGTATTTAGTTCAGGGATCGTTTGCTGGCCCTTAGGAGCGTTTTCCAGTCCAGTCTGTTGGGGCACCACGCCCTGGCCCCAAAGTCCACTTTCAGCATTCCCTGGGGACCTTGCCACTCCATTCCCTTGCTGTTCCGCTGCACTCCCCCAGTGCATTGCCTCGGTGTGGTGGGATCAGGTCAGGTGCAATTCCCACACTGTGTCTCCGGTGCTGTCCCCTGTATCGCCCTTAGTCACTGAGGGGCATCATGTCTCATAGTAGGGCCAGCCATGTTGTTCTCTCTGTGGACTGGCTGCTCTACTCAGGAACATCATCATCACGGCCTGGTGGGCCAGGCTGTGCTCCACTCTCTCCTCCTGCCCCTTCATCTGCTCCCGTGTGCTCTGATCAAATATGTCCATCTCCCATAGCTGCAGAGTCAATGTCGTCCTTTGGAACAAATTCTTTTCGGGGGAGGGGCAGGAATCCACTTAATTTATGGTGCTGGGGCCAGCCTCCCAGACCTCTCCACCGGTTCCCTCCTCCACGCCGGGATATTGCATTCACACCTTGCGACACTGGGTTGAAGTCTGGTCCCACTTTCCCTGTGGAGATATAAACCATACCCTCCTCTTGGGTGGATTAATGCCCCATTTCTGTCATGCTGATTGTACTTACCTCAGGGGACTCATGTTGTACCTGTCCCTTTGGGTCTGGCTTACCTCGCTTAACATAATTCCTTCCAGCTCTTCCCATGAAATAACGTGTTTCATGTGCTCATCAGTGCTTTTCAGTGCTGCATAATACTCCATTGTGTGTATGTGCCAAAGTTTGCTAATCCACTCGTCTATCGATGGAAACTTAGGCTGTTTCCAAGTCTTTGCTATTGTGAATTGTGCCGCAATATACATTGGAGCGCATATGACTGGTCGTGTTTTATTTGCTGCTTCAACCGGGTATATGCCCAGTAGAGGGATGGCTGGGTCGTAAGGTAGATCAATTTCCATTTTCTTTAGGTGTCTCCAGATTGCTTTCCACAGTGTCTGTATAAATCTGCACGACCACCAGCAGTGGAGGAGGGTTCCTACTTCACCACAGCCCCTCCAACACTTGTTGCCCTCTGATTTACTGATCTGGGCTAGCCTCAGGGGTGTTAGGTGGTATCTCATGGTTGTTTTGATTTGCATTTCTCTTATGGCAAGGGACTTCGAGCACTTTCTCATATATTTATTGGCCATATTGATCTTCTCTCTAGTGAAAGTTCTTCTCATTTCTTTTGCCCACTTCCTTAGGGGGTTAACTGTTTTCCTCTTTTTGCAGGTCATGATGGTGTTGTAGATTTTAGTAATGAGCCCTTTTTCTGACGTGTCATTACTAAAAATCTTCTCCCAGTCTGTGGGTTGCCTTGTCACCCTCTTGGCAAAGTCTTTCGAGGTGCACAGGTGTTTTATTCTTATTAGATCCCATTTGTCGATTTCCAGATCACCTGTGTGTGTCCCCTTCCCTGTTGCAGTGAGCCTATGTGCTCCCTGGGCCAGTGCTCTGAGATTAGTCCCGATTCCCTCCTTAATGGTCCTGATGGTTTGGGGTTTGACTTCTAGATCTGTGATCCACCTTGAGTGTATTCTTGTGCATGGGGTGAGGTAGACGTCTTGTTTCAACTTTCTACATGTGGATATCCATTGTTTCCAGCACCACTTATTAAAGAGGGCATCTGCTTCCCACTTGACGTTTTTGGGACCTTTGTCGAAGATCAGTTGTCTATATGCTGATGATTTTACTCCTGGGCTTTCTATTCTTTTCCACTGGTCTGAGTGTCTATCATTGTGCCAGTACCATACAACATGATTTTTTATGGTTGTTTAATATTTTTGTGGTTTGGACCAAATCCAACCACTGTTATCAAGTCAATTATGATTTGCAGTGACCTTATATAGGATTTCCTTGATCATGACTCTTTATAGAAGTAGATAGTCTCACCTTACTCTCATTAAGCTGCTGGTGGGTTTGAACCATCAACCTTGGTGATTAGCAGCCCAATTCTTTTCTTTCTCCAGTTTTCAAAAACCTCATGATTATGGAGTTTATTAGGGATTGTAACCAGTTTGCAATTCAGGATCAGCAACAACGCAGAATGTTAATGGGTTAATACGGCTTCTCAGCTGTGGCCATAGGTAGGAGTGTTAGGCTGGGTTATCTAGCCTCCCTGGTGGTCTAATTATGTCAGTAATTTTGTACCTAAAGCAGTACATTGTTTTGCATAAAATTTGTTTTATATTGTAGGCCTGTAATTCTTAAGAAATAACTCATTTTAATCTCTCTAGTAGACATTCCAGGTATGATAAACTTCTTCTGACAGTTAACATTTACCCCAAGCCCCACTTGGTATGACCGCCAGGGAGGCTAGAGAAATAAAACCAGTGACACTCATATTTGTAGGGGAGGGGGTGCTAACGGGGAGCTGATATTAAGGAATGCAAGAAAATGTTTCAAAACTGATTATGGAAGCAATTGTACAATACTGCTTAATATGATTGAACTATGGAATGGTGTGATGTGTGTATTAGCTCCCAATAAAATGGTTTTGGAAAAAAACCAAAACAACACAACAGAAAAGAACATTAATAACATTTTAAATAATTAAAAAAAGAGAAAGAGCTTTATATCAAGAAGCAATCTTTTACTAAGAAGGCATCTCAGGCTTAAGTCCATGGTTCTGATGCTGGGGGAGCCCTCTTCAGACTCATGTAGCTGGATGCAGGAAGCTCACAGGCCAGGGGCTATGGAGTCACAGGGATCCCAGGTTAGTGGAAACATGGCAGGCACTGACGGCTCTGAGTTGGATGGCCCACATGAGGCCACCCTCGGAGGCAGGCACAGAGTCCCAATAAGCAGAAAGGCAAAGGGGCAAAGAGAGAGGGGTAGGGTCCCTGTTGTCACTCTTATAAAACGGAGGGCACACCTCCCAGGCTGTGACCTGATTGACAGGTTGGACTCCACCCCTACACTTTCATAAAATCTGACCACTGCAGTAGGCTTCTCTTTAGCCCCTGCCCCCTGGCCCTGGCCTGGCTTGGGCAGGGGTTACAAAGCAATGTAGCACCACCAATAAGTGTCCAGAGACACTCCGTTCCACAGCAAGCCTCCACCCCAAAGTGCTCAGCTTTCTCACTCTTTGTTGGGCAGCCTAGCTCGGCCAAGTGCCCAGAGTCACCTACCCCACCAGCCAGCCTTCTACTCCAAGGCGCTCAGCTGTCTTAGCAGTCCAATTCTTATATCACCACTGGGGCTTCTGTTATTTGGACAGTCTTAAAAAAAAGAGAGAATCTGGGAGCCCTGTGTATGCTCATTTGTATAATTAATATTGTTTGATGTTTGAAATCCAAGGTAGATGAACACTTCAGAAATATTAACGGGAGTAATGATTCCGTGAGCGTACCAGAAGAGGAGGGGTGGGGTGCAGTGGGGAAGGGGGAGCTGAGAGCAATGATGACTATATAACCCCCACTTGAGGGGAAAAGATAACAGAATTTTAGGTGAATGGATACATTGGATGGTGTAAGCAATGACAAATATAATATGGGTTTCAGGGTGGTAGGGTGGGGAAGAGCTGATATCAGAGAGTTCAAGAAGAAATAAAATGCTTTGAAAATTATGGTGGCAGCAATTGCACATTTTTACTTGATCTAATTGAATTATGGATTGTCGTAACATCTATAAGAGCTTCTAATAAAATGATAAAAATAAGTCCTCCCATGGATGGATAACCCTATAACTGTCACTTCATGTATATTCATGATTCATTCTTTTGGAAGAGGAATTTTTAGGTTTAGGATTTTGACTAGTTTCAAAGCACATACTTACTACCTTTGTACCTTTTTAAAGTCAGTTTATATTTCTATTACTTAAATCTAAGCACAGCTGCTTTGGAAATCTTTATAGTTTTATCTGTTTTTTTTTTTCACAGAATTTTTCACAGAAGTAAATAAATAGGAGCCCTGGTGGTGTAGTGGTTAGGCCTTGGACTATGATCTGCAAGGTCAGAAGTTTGAAACCACCAGTGAAAGATGGAGCAAAGAGTTACAGTCTAGGGAAATCACAAGTGCAGTTCTACCCTGTCCTCCAGGTCACAGCGAGTTGGCATTGACTCGGAGGCAGTGAATTTGGCTTGCTTTTAGATATCATTAGCTTTAAGATAAATGCCTTAGTCCATTAGTAGAGGGAATTTTACATTAAAGGAAGAGCAAACAAACAATCAAAAGTAATAGTATTGCCTCTGTGTGGATTTTTTTACAACAGGAAGAGTTTAATTTTAATTACAGGTGATAATCCTTCATAGTCTCCTAATAAAGTTCTGCAATATATCTTGTGAGATGCAATAAACTCTTTGTCAGGTAAAAAAATATCACTCTAGTTTTCAGCCTCTAAATCTCTCTTGAAAATAAGAATAAAGCTGTCCCACCACCCACCCCCTTTGCCTGCCTCTGTGGAAACACCGATAAAGAAGTGAGACCTAGGAAGCTTCTGTAGTAACTACTGGCATCAGGGAAAATAAACCTGTGAATGAATGTAGTAATGTTATTACTCTTTCTTTTTTAAACATTAAACATAATGATAAATTCAAAAAAGTTAAGAATGAGTTGAAACTCCGAACTCACTGCCATTGAGTTGATTCTGACTCATAGTGCCCCTGGAGGACAGGGTAAAACTGCCCCAGGGGAGTTTCCCAGACCAGAACTCTTTACTGGAGGAGTAGAAAGTATTGTCTTTCAAAGAGTGGCTGGTGTTTTCAAACCGCTGGCCTTGCAGTCAAGCAGCCCAACGTGTAACCACCTCACCATCTAGGCTCCACAGAAGTAGAAAGTCTCATCTTTCTCTTGAAGAGCAGCTGACAGTCTCGAACTACTTACCTTGAGGCTAGCAGCACAAGGCGTAACCCACTACATTACCAGGGCTCCTTAAGAATATGTTATGATTTTCCTCTAAACTAACTTATGCTTAACAAAATAAGAATAAGTTAGTTTCAAGGGACATCATGTTAGCATGTGATAATTTTTGAAAATTTGCTGTTGAACAGATAGGGCAGGGATGAGCTTATATATGGGGTAAGTTTGATATAATGTCCTTAGTAGTGTTGGCATAAGTATGCGAATCAGAAAATATACAGGTTCTTTGCTAACCTCCTTTATGGGTTGACTTGAAGGATTCTGAAAGAGCCCTGGTGGCATAGTGGGTTATGTCTTGGGCTGCTAATGTCAAGGTCAGCAATTCAAAACCACCAGGCCTTCTGCAGGAGAAGAATGAGGCTTTCCACTCGTGTGAAGATTGACTGCTTTGAAGCTCACAGAAACAATTCTACTCTGTTCTGCAAGGCCACTAGGAGTTAGAAGCCACTTAATTCCAGTGAGAATACCTTTCTTTCTCTTTGCAGGGCACCATTGGGAATCAGAAAGAAATTAATTTTTATTCATGTTGTGGAACTTCTATACTCTTTCTCATATTTAAAAGATTCGAGGGGATTGCAATGGATGAACGGAAACAATGTGCAAGAACTGTTGAAGATGACACTGATGATCTGCTTTGTGAGCTTTTGCTTCATTTACAATAAAAGGTCAAAAAACAAGCCCCCTCACCTCCAAACAAATAATAGACCCTGACTGCAAATGACCCTGGGGGAAGAATCAGAGAATCTTACAGTAAGTGGGTCAGAAAAACAAACACAAAACCCAACCATAGACATCAAAGAACTAAAAATCATATCAGTGGGTGCCCACCTCCCTGATACGATCAATGAAGACAAACGTGTGCATAAGCAAATGTGGTGAAGAAAGCTGATGGTGCCCAGCTATCAAACGATATAGCGTCTGGGGTCTTAAAAGCTCGAAGATAAACAAGTGGCCTTCTAGCTCAGAAGCAACAAAGCCCACATGGAAGAAACACACCAGCCTGTGTGAACACGAACTGTCGAAGGGATCAGGTATTAAGCATCAAGGAACAAAAAATCATATCATTGAAAATGTGGGTGAGTGTAGAGTGGAAACTCAAAGCCCATCGGTAGCCAACCAGACACCCCTTACTGAAGGGTTGTGGGGAGGAGATGAATCAGGCAGGGTGCAGGGTAGCAATGATGAAACATATAACTTTCCTTTAGTTCTTAAATACTTCCTACCCCCCCCCCCCCACTATCATGATCCCAATTCTACCTTACAAATCTGGTTAGACCAGAGGATGTACATAGGCACAGATAGAAACTGGAAACACAGGGAATCCAGGACAGATGACTCCTCCAGGACTAGTGGTGGGAGTGGCGATGCCTGGAGGGTGGAGAGAATGTGGGGGAGAAAGGGGGAACTGACTACAGGAATCTACATATAGCCTCCTCCCTGGGGGAGGGACAGCAGAGAAGAAGGTGGGGGGAGATATATCTGTTGGACAGTGTAATATATGACAAAATAATAATAATTTATGAATGATGAAGGGTTAATGAGGTAGGGGGGAGTGGGGAGGGAGGGGGAAATGAGCAGCAGACTAAGGGCTCAAGTAGAAGGCAAATGTTTTGCCTTGATGATGGCAACAAATGCACATATGTTCTTGACACAATGGATGTATGTATGGATTGTGATAAGAATTGTATGAGCCCCCAATAAAATGATTTAAAATAAAAAAACCCAACCATAGCAAATACCTAACTTTAGGGTAACGTCAATCAAAGTTCATTAACAAGTACAAAAACAACCCCATTAATCACTGATTAGACTCCTCTCCATGTGGGCTCTTCACAACTAAGCCCTGGATAGTACCCTATATAAACACCCATCCTCACTATTGGGCAATTGACACACTTGGGTGGGTCTTGGTGCTTTGCTGTCATGAACTTTCTGTTAGTGAGTTCTGTATGCCAGGCCCCTAATAAAGCATTGTCTGATTAAAAACAATGAAAAGTCCTCATCTTTCTGTGGCTTCTCTCTTATTTGCTCAACTTTTCTTTTTGGAACAATTTGCCTTGCGGTGATGTTCAGAGAAACTAAGTAAAGAAAATCTAAGTGTTTAAATAATAAACATACACTTATCTTGAACAATTCCAGTCCTTAATACAGTGATAAGCATTCATTAAACAATACCTCTTCTGAACAGAAATATAAGTTTTAAACTAGCTTGTGGAATGAATGACTAAACTTCTACAATTTGTGTTTTGTGATGCCATCTAACCAGAAGAGTGTAAACACTGCCTAAGCCTAATCCCAAATGTGTTTGATTTCTCGATACCCACACCTCCTAGCCACACTCTCTCCCTCCTCACCAAGTAAGGAAGGACCGGAAGGCAAAGGAATGACGGGTTCTACCATCTTCGTCCTCTCTCCTGAGTTCTCTTCAGTGCAGGTGGCTGCTCCCTTGGGAAGCAACTTCAAGAAGAACTGCGGCAGCAGGCGTCTGTGGCCATTCTTGCTGCTAGCACACTGGTGCTTTCTTCCATGAAAAACTGGCTGGAAGGGAAAGTGTGGCCCCCTGGGGCTCTTGGGGGCGTTTTGTTGGAGCAGAAACACGGAACTCCCACGGAACTGCCAGGCCTGTGGTGCACGGGTCCCGAGTGTGGGCATCACACAGCCCAGGCTAACAGGGACACGGGCGCACATATTGTACCCCCCTCCTCTGCTCACACTGAGCCTCTGCCACCTTGGACTTCACTGTTAGGGCCTTGAAGATGGTCACAGTGAAGCAGCCAACCAGCAGGAGGCCCTTTTGAGTAGAAAGTCCGGTCTTTCTCCTGCTGGTGGGTTCGAATTGCTGACCTTGTGGCTAGCAGCCCAGCACCTAGCCAGGACACAAACAGGGCTCCTGACCCTGTAGTTACCTGTCCTCATCCCTCCTGGTGTCTGGGCCTGGGCCGTGGTTGGGACGGAGGCGGCTGGGGAGAAGAAACTGGATCCTGATTCCGCTAAATCACCACCAGCCGCCGTCTTGTCTCGGACTGGCAGCAACTCGGGTGCAGCAGAGTAGAACGCCCCATTCACAGGGTCGCCCGATTCATCACAGTAGCAAAATGACAGTGATGAAGTAGCAACGAAAATCATTTTATGGCTGGGGGGCACCACCACATGAGGAACTGCATGAAAGGGTCGCGGCCCTAGGAAGGCTGAGAACCACTGCTTCAGAGGGCTATTCCCGGTGGAGTTGGGGAAGCGAATTACGAGGCTTTTCTTTTGAGGCACTGGGGGGGTGGACTTGACCCCAGCGGTCATTAGTGGCTCAGCATTTAACCTAGGGCCTAGGGCCCAGGAACAATTGTGAGGATGACGCAGGACCGGGCAGCCCTTTGTTGTGTTGTACTATGGGTCGGCACCAGTTCGGTGGTATCTAACAACACCGACACCAACACGCAGGGGCTAACCAGCTGTTATAGAATCTGTGACCTGTAATTATTTATTTTTTCCCCCTCCCACGAATCTGTGACCTTTAATTCAACCGTGGCATAGTCTCAGAGCTCCAATGAATATTGTCCCTCTGGTTTCCTAACTCCCCCTCTTACACGGCTTCCTGGCCGGGTGAGTGAGCTAACCCATTTTCAGGGTCATTTCCACCAGGTTGGTAGGGAGGAGACTGTGGCAGCAACAAACAGCCCTAGCTTGCTCGCGGACAGAGTAGTCTTCAGTTCTGGGCTCATTAGTCCCATTCTCGGTTCCAATTCACGGAAATGCCGTGTAGGGAAAGTGTAGAGAATAAGTCTCCTTGAAAACATTTTGTGTTTCTGGCAGAGTGACCGCCTTTATTCCCCCCCCCCCCCATACAACTGCATCCCAACGACGGCCAGGGACTCTTTATATACGTTTGCAAAACGTTTGGAGAAACATTTAGGAAAAGGGCACCATGCAAGCATAAATCACTATTATCACTTGTTCGGAAGTCTGTGTTTTGTGACCAAACATTCTTCCCCACGGACATGTAGATCAGCATATTTTCTGATGAGCAAGGCCGCGTGAGGCTTGTCACATTCCAGTCACTGGCCTGTGGCGTGTCCTAGTCTTACCGACTCTCCGAATCTGGTGGAAACCATTCACAAACGCAAAGAAGCAGGCCCGGAGGTGGGAGGGATTGGATGTTCTTTTTCCTCTACCGACAAGTGAAGCGTCTAACTCCTTAACCCATCAGATCACCCGGACAGAAGCCGCAAATCTTTTTGGTTTTGTTCAGCATATCGACACCCGGACAAGTTCATCGGCTAGACAATCTCCACTTTCTCTTGAACCTCACCAAGTCTCAAACAGGTTCACGAAAAGGGCGGAGGCAAAAAACCCCGGGATGCAGGTGATGGTTTATTTATGCGTTTACTTTGTTATATCCCAGTTTGCACACCGAGGCCTTTCCAGAAGAGTCTCAGAAAAAGTAATCGTAACTGACATTCATCATACGTGGAGTTTCTCTTTCCATTTCCGGTTGCTTTCATAGCTCCCCACAGAGGGTGGAGAAGAAGGCTTGGGCTGTTGTCAGACAATTGGATCGCTTCACTCTCTCCAAGTTCATCAACAATCCCTTTGGCGCTGTGCGAGTGAAATGTGTGTTTGAAAAGATGGGCTGGGCATCGTTTGCAGGCGTCTCCCCCAACACCCGGCCACTGTTTCCCTTGCCCTCCCTCATCCATCCCCAACATTGTGCAGTGCTCCGAGAGCCCCTTCTGGACCAGGGCAAGGAGGCCGGCATAGAAACACCTCCTTGCACTTAGCATCACTGCTCAGGAAATTTCCAGGCACTTACCAGTGGAAGCGTCCCCCACTTCTTTGATAAAAATAATGGAAAGTGCTTGGCTTTATGATGATCGGCGGTCTGTGACTTCTAACCAGAGAGCACCAATGCACTTGCTGGGAAGACAGCGCTGTTCGGAAGGAAAATACATTTCTAATGGAGACTTCAGTCCCCACCCCCCTCCCTTTGCTCTTCTGCTTCTTTCTCCATCTCTCTTGTGTGCTTTAAGGAAATGATAATCATTTGAAAATGAACTATTCAACCATCCAATTGGCTTTACCAGAACTTCCGATTGTAGACTGTATGGCCACAGTGTTTTTTAAAAAAGATTTCAACATGCAATCCCCCTGCTTTCTTAGGTTTGGGCATTTCAATACCCAGACTTAATCATTTATGTAAAATTTGTTGTTATATGTACAAGTGTGCTTAATAAAATTGAACAATGGATTGTTATAAGATTTGTATGATGAATTACAAACTTGTTGTTGTTACTGTCTGGTTGAGTCTGTTCTGATTCAGAAGCACCCCGGGACCAACAGGATGAAACACTGTCCTTACCCTGGTTTTTATGGTCGCCCTCCTTGTTGCAGCCACTGTGCCAAACCATCTGCTTAAGTGTCTCTCTCTTGTTCGCCGCCCGCCTCCCCCCCGCCCCCCGCCCATGTTACCAAGTACAATATACTTGCCATCCTTGCTTCTAAGAAGAATTAGAGCTGTACTTCTTCCAAGAAGGATTTGTCTGTCCACTGCCCCCCCCACCCAGTCCATGGCACCTTTGAGAGCACCATGATTAAAATGCATCAATTCTTCTCTGGTCTTCCTGATTCCTGGTTCAACCTTCACATGCCTACAAGGCCACGGGAAACACCGCTGCTTGGGTCAGGTGCAATTCAGTCCTCAGAGTGACTTCCTGGTTCCTTACCACGTTACAGAAGTCTTATGTTGATATTTTCCTAATGACATGTGCCTTTTGATTTCCCCACTGCTGCTTTTATGGGATGGGGGGGGGGGACAGTTACCAGCCCCCACAATCGAATGGGTCCAAGGGGCAGTTGTGTAATTGAGGGGTAAAATTAGAGAGACATCAGACAAGATAAAGCATGTGATTGCTCGCCGCCGGGACCATCTTGACTTCAGCAGCCAGATCTGCGCACAGAGAGAGAATATATTTCCAGCCAAGGTTTATGTATACCCTGGGGGTTTGCAAGGTGTCCTATTGACAGGTAACCATCGGGGTAACAGGAAGGGATTGTACAATAGGCTTACTTGCGACAGGAAAGGGACGAGCTAGGGGTGTACGCGCAACAGGAAGGGGAGTTACAAGGGGCAACATGTGACAGGAAGGCACAAATGTAACAAGATGGGCGGGCTCTAGTCAAGATGGCAGCCTAACCTTGGTCATCCCTGAGTTGACTTGACCGTAGGTGTCTTTGGGCTCTCCTTCAGGGGAACAACCCATTACTCTTAGCAGAAGGGAGTGGGCTCTACTTAGGTTGGGATAGACTATAGGGTCTGATTGCTCTAGATGACTGATAACCTTCAGAGAGATAATCTTTAAGCAGTTGACCTCCAATTGTATAGTCATTGACCATCTGTTAACAAATAGCACCTTTAGGTTTGGTATGTCATTTGGGGGGACAACCTGGGGAATAACATTTCTGTTTCCCAGAATGGGCATCGATGGTAGATGCAAATGCCATTTCAAAATAGTAGTGCTTCTTTGTAACCAGAGGCAGTGGGCAGGAGGCCGAGGCTGGAGTGTAGTGAGAGAGAGCTCTGTAGCTCAACAGGACCTCAGCTAGGATCAAAGCATCCCAACTGCCCCTCCCACACATTCCCAATTGGCCTCTGGTGGATCTCTTTAAGAAGCAAGGAGGTCACTTTGCGGAGGAAGGCGCACCTGATCCGCGCCATAGCATTTTAATGGCCTCATATGCATGTGGACGTCGGGCAGTGAATCAGGGAGATGAAAGAATGATTGAAGAATATGGAACGTGCCACGGACTGCCCACAGAGCCAACACATCTGTCTTGGGAGAAGCACAGCCAGGATACTCCTTAGAGGCAAGGATGGCGAGGCTTCCTGTTATGTACCTGGGCCATGTAGTCTGGAGAGACCAATCCCCGGCGAAGGACACCATGCTTGGTAAAGTGGAGGGACAGTGACACAGAGGAAGGCCCTCGATGAGATAAATGGACACAGAGGGTTAAACCTACCAACAACCGTGAGGAAGGCGAAGGACCGGGTTGGACTTTAGTTGTCGTATGTGGGTTGCTATGAGTCAGACCTGACTCAATGGTTTCTAACTGCAACAGCAACTGCAGCAATAACGAATGGATTCCACCCACACCGACCTTCTCACAGGACAGAGGAGAGTGTCTGAGGCTGAAAATCTTGGCAGAAGCAGACGGAGACGGCCTCATCGTTCTCCCATGGAGCAGCTGTGGGTTTGTACCAGCCTGACGCTTAATGCGTGCTGCCACAGAGCGTCTTAAGTTTATTCTAAAGAGGATTCACTGAAGTGACTTCTTCCTGGAGGACGAAGTCTCTGTTTTTCATATTAGAGTTTCTATAGCCTAGCATAATGCCTAGGGAGGGTTCAAAACATTTGCGGAATACACAGATGAAGTCAGGTAGGGTTTAGGAAGCTGGAAAACGAGACAACTCTTTTCTGGATGAAGGTGTTGGGGATAAAAGGAAGGGCAGGAAAACAAAGCCACGGGTGTCAGACGCACATTGCAGGCATGTTTTGTTCTGCATAGTGCTAGGTACTGTACGCACATGGCACGAGGGCATAGTTCACCCACAAAGAAAGAGGCACCAGTCTCATTTAACAAACAACGGAAAGAAGTTAGTGACTTATATGCTCAAGTCATACAACAGGTCTCCTGATAAAGCCCTGGCAAGAGGCCTGGTCACAAGGTCAGATGCCTTTCCAATTAACTGCTCCTGACCATGAAAATGGACCATATCTTACAGACAAACTGCAGGGGTGGAGGTTGGGTTAGCGTGTGTATGTGTGTGTGTGTGTGTGTGTGTGTAGTCCCCCTAGGCTCTAGAGGATTTGCTTTGAGAGAAAACATAGAGGTGTGCGTCTTCCTGGAAAGTCTGATCTGGTTTGAGGAAGGAAAAGATGCCATTTGGTGACATTTCTCATTTTATTTGCTGTGGGGAGGGTGTTGTGCTTTCGAGTCATGGGTCCCTTTGCATCCAGGCATGAATCTCTAGCGGGTGGGTTGGAAATGGAAAGTACTTATTGCCCGTACTTCCAGAAAGGGAGCCCTGCTGGCGCACTGGTTAAAGCACCCAGGCTGCTAACTGCAAGGTGGGTGGTTGGAGCCCAGCCTCTCTGGTTTCTGTAAAGGTCACAGCACTGGGAGCCCAAGTGGGGGCAGCCCATCGCTGCTATTGATCCCATGGCAGTGGGTTGGGGTTTATTTCAGGAACGGGGAAGAAAGGGGAAAGGTTTTCTTGTGTTTGAGTATTATTGGGGTCACGTCGACAATCATGTTTCTGCTTTTTTGTTTTGTTCAAAACTTGGGTTTGAACACAAAACGTCCCTTTTGTTTCTCCTTCCCTCCTTCCCTGAGCCTGATGTATTGGTTTATTGATTTATCACATTTGGGCTTCCTGCATCCGCCTGTGCAATTCCGGACGCTGGAAACGTCCGCTCTCCCAGAGCAGCGGGCACAGGAGCATCGAGGGCTCAGGCGCTCGGAGCCCCCTCTCTTTTGCCCCCCGCGCCCCCCCCCCCGTTGGGTGACCTTGAAGCCACTTCAAGGTGAAGGACGGTCGTTAGCATAATTCCTTACAGCAGTTCTGCTGGCTACCACCATCAGCAAGGGGCGGGGACCCTTCTCCCTGCGCCCTTCCTGCGCTCAAGGTTTGGAAGGACAGCTGCAGGACGGGTGTCATCCGCTCCTGGATGTGCAGGAAGGAGACGAATAAAAGCCATTAAAACCATCTCTCCCCTTATCCCACCCCCCGGCTCGGCGGCTGCCACAGAGCCTGATGGACAGACAGAACATTACACAAATAACCCTCCTTCTTAAGGAGCGCAGAGGCAGCAGTCGGGCATTTTTCCATTTAGAGTCTATCAACTGAGAATTGATAAAGTCATCACAGAACAACTGTAGTTTGACCCTGACCTGACAAAAGAGATCGAAAACGTCTCGTGCGGACAAGAGGCTCTGCGTCTGCCAATGGCTCGGGCTCCGAAAGCAGCTGAGAGTCCGACACGCAGGCACTCCGCCGAGTGTGTTTAATAACTGAAAAGTAAATAATGGAAAGCCAGTCGATAAACAATTGCGGTTTAATAAATTATTCATTTTAAACAATACTTCCCGTGTTTGCCCAGAGATGGGAGAGCGCTCTGTCCGCCCGGATTGGGCTGCGATGCTGAGTCGGTCCCCAGGCCGGCCATGAGATGGCACTCGTGCTCCATCGAAGAGGGGCGCCGGCGGGCCAGCACCCCTGGGTGCTCCTGGAGGCCAGGGGAGCGAGGGAAACGGTGAGCAGAGGGAGAGAGGAAGGGAGAAAAGGGGCGATAGCCGTAGAAATGAAAAAGGATCGTTTTCGCAGGGAGATCCGCTTTAACTCGGCACCCACGCAGGGCACGAGGAAATGAACAGCGTGCAGGCGCTCGATCTTGCCTGGTTAAAATAACTTTATTTACCCGAGAAGCCCAGGATGACAGATTTGGAGCAGCCAGGGCAAGGGCAAGGGGATATTTGAAAAATTTCACAGATTTATTTCCATCTCGAAAAACCGGTCTTGGAGTTGCAGGAAATCCTCGCGGGAATCCAGGGGTTGTCTTGGGCGTCACTGTCAGCGAGCTGTCAACAAAAAAGGCCCGTTGCTACCGAGGGCCCCAGGCCGCTTGGAATAAACGTACCAAACCTCACCGGACACCAGGCCCTTCACCAAAACCAACTGGTGCCTGCGAACCAAACTCGGCGTTCATTATCCGTCCTCCTGGAGGTGCGCGTCGGCCTTATTTTATTTATGAAGCGGTGTCAATGGGAGCAAGCTCCTTAGGTTGGTGGGAAGGGCCATTGTCAGCCCAGGGATTTTTTCCTGTACACCCAAGGCACGGAGGCACAATCCCTGCAGGTATGCCGATGCTAAAGCGAGGGGTATTTATTTAACGTGCCAGGCAGCCCACGGGAAGCGTCTCGTTTATCAATCCCGGTGTAAGGCTGTCGTTGCAGGGCAGTCCGCCTTTGTACTGAGTGACACATTGGCTTCCTCTTCTTACCCCGACTGTCATTTTTCCTCGAAGGGGCTGCTTCCTCTCTGCCCTGCGCGCGCGCGTGCGCGCGCGCGCGCGCGCGCGCGCACACACACACACACACACACACACACGGCCTGTTCTGCGCTCAGGGCAAAGGAGTCTGTTCCCCCATTCTCTTCACATACTCAGTTGCTGACGGAGAGGTTGGTGGCTCCAGTTCACCCAGAAGTCCACCTCGGACCAAAGACCTGGCCATCACCTTCTAAAACCCCAGCCCTTGGACACTACTCTGGTGCACAAGGGGGACACCACGGATCAGAATCAATTTGAGGGCAACTGCTTCCTTGTGGTTTTCCCTTCTCTCTCCCTCCCTCATCGCCACTACAGCTGTTGCTACCACTCACAGTCATCTAGTGGCTGCTGGCTCCTAGTGACCCATAGGACAGGACAGAACTGCCTTGAGTTTCTGAGACTAACTCTCAGAAATCACCAGTCGCTCCTTGGGAGAATGAGGAGGCAATAGAAAGCAGTATCCTTCTCGGGAGGAGAGACTGGTGGTTTTGAACTGCTGGCCTTATGGTTAGCAGCCTAGCGTGTAACCACTATGCCAACCAGGGCCCCTCTTCACCACCACTGATGGTGAAAATAAAAGTATGTTGAAAGAGGTAGGCAAACAGAACATGGCAAGGCAATGCTGCTGTCTGGGAAAAGAGGGCCATGATTGAACTGGTGGTGGTATTCTAGATTGATTTGAACTAGGAGCTTATGAGAGAATGAATGGACGTACCCCCTCCCAACGGAACACCGAAACCCACAGTCCTACAGCCACAAGGAACTGACTTCTCCCGGCTGCTCCAGTGAGATCGGAAAGAGATCTTTTCCAAGTTCGGTTTTACTGTGGTCTTCACCCACACCTTGACTGTAGCCCAGTTATGCCCACTCCTGACCGATGGAGACTATGAAATAAGAAATGTGAGCTCTTCCAACCTACTACATCTGCAGTAATATTGCCATATGGCAATAGATAACTAGTACCCAAACCAAATCTATTGTCATTGATTCAATTCCGGCGCAGAAACACCCTACAGGAAGGAGCAGAACTGCCCCTTAGGGTTCCAATCTTCACAGACGCCGACTGCCACATCTTTCTTCTGCATGGCAGCTAGTGGGTTCAACAGCTGACCTTTCGGTTGGCAGCTGAGCACTTCATGCCTGCACCACCAGAGCGCCTCAGATAACGAGTCTCCAAAATTCACGGCATGGGATCGATTCCAGCTCATAGTGACCCGACAGGACAGGGGGGAATGGAGTTACAGAAGACTCTATGACAAGTAGAGAGATGAGGCCATCTTTCTCTCTCAGAGCAGGCAGTGGTTTCAAACTGTGAACCTTGTGGTTGGCAGCCAACACCTCACCCGTTAGGCCACCAGGGCTCCTCAGATAGCTGCTAACTGATACACCTCCCCACCCCTTTTCTTCCATCTGCCATCCTGTCAGAAATGGACCTGCTTCTAAAGCGAGTGGAGTGCATTCTCCTGTCTGTTCAACACCAGTTCGGGTCTTAAAGGCGAATTTGAGGCCTTCTGGAACAGGGCTTGCTTTCTATTTAGACTATATCCAGAAGTTAGTACAAAGAGGAAATGAATGGCAAAGAAATTGTATTGATGCAATCAATTGTAACCAGCACTGGGGCTGGATCTAGTTATAAATCAGACTGTGATTATGCAGTTAGATACTGCAGTCAGATAAAGGGAGAGGCCCCCACGAAACAGACCCAACTCCCAAATCGTCCTGCCATTAGGTGGATGCTGACTACAGCCGTCCGGTTGGGCAGAGTTGAATCGCCCATGTGGGTTTCCCAAGGTGTACATCTTCATGGGAGCAGACAGCCTCATCTTTCTCCTTAGAAGCAGCCAGTGAGTTTGAGAGTGCAGCCCACAGCGCCACCAGAGCAGACAGCAGCGGGAATAGACAGCAGAGATGTGTGGATCTGCTCTTTGAGAGCATAGTTGATGGCTGGGTCTTGATGTTGAGAACCTTGCTCGGTGCCTGGGGCAATGCAGAAGGCCGGTCCTTGCTGGACAGAGAATAGCAATGAGGAGAATCTACAGAGATGGAGGTGTGACAAAGAAGAACAGCAGGGGAGCTAAGCTTCCGGGGGACCAGCATTGACTTCTCGTCAACAGGAATGGCGCAGAATGGCTCTCTGAGCATCTTTACGCCTTGAAGGAGAATCCTACAAACTCACACGCACTGCCGTCCTGTCGAGGCTGACTCCTAGAGACCCAGGTAGAATGGCCTCTGTGAGTTTCCAAGACTGTATCATCACGGAAAAGAAATCCCTGTCTTTTTCTCACAGAGCGGTGGGTCGTTACGAACTGCTGACCTTGCCTTTAGCAGCCCAATGGGTTTCCCAATATGCTACCAGGGGTCCTACAACGTGGGGCTTGGGGATTTGTGTAAAGCAGGAAAGTGGCATTCCACCCTTGCTACGGTCGGGGTCATGCCGGTCGCTCCTCTTTGCTATGGTGTTCTCTCCGCCCAGCTCTACCTTGCCATTTCTCTCTCTCCTGGAGGTCCAGTTAAAACACGAACACCTTCAGGAGGTCTTCCCTAAGACTTCTTGAGTTCAAGCCAAAGAAACTTGAGCAAATTCTCTCACACACCAAGAGAACGGACAAGAAAGGGGGAAAAGAAATTCATGTTATTCGATTGTCTGCAGGCAAACTGGGCTTTGGATGGGGTTAATTAAAAGGTACACCCCATCATTAGGACGCTAACTTTGGTTTTCTGTAATTTCTCAAGTTTTATTTCCTTCTGACTTCGCTCAAAGTCACAGAAGCAATTTCATCTTACACTTTCCAGAGAAAATGACCATTCCTTTATATTATATCGCCACGAGTCTCTTCCAAGTTGATTCCACGCCCTAGTGACCTGCCTGGCTTATTTTACAGAAGTAGATCGGTAGGTACTTCTGGAAAGGCACTTCTGGGCAGGGCTTTGAACTGATTCATTCTTCTTTGGACCCCTGCTGAGTACTGGCTTTTCACCCCAAAAGACTGGATCAGAATGGGGAAGTGGGTAGGTGGTGTTTTCAAAGAATCTGTCTATTCATATACCTAAGAATCACCTGGGGACTTCTAAGATTTTCCTGGGGACCTTGAGAAACTCTAGATTCCGATTCAGTATAGGGGAGTGGAAATGCAAATTCCCAGTAGGGCACTGAACCGGTATGAACTGGTTAGAAGACCTGCCTCTGAGTGGATTCAAATGTCCAATCTTGCTGCTAGCAGTCCAATGGGCTAATTGTTTGCAACCGTCCTCTCCCCTGGACTCTTTATTCTAATGGGCCAACAAAAGCTTTCAGAACCACTGTGTTGGACCTGCCTGGCATCAAATGCTCACTTAGCTTTTGGGGCTGGGGACTGGGAAGTGCAGCATCCAGTCGACAGCTATGCCGGTCTATCCTGGATGGAATCAGTTCCCCTGGGGCCTGTGAGTGAGCTCCCAAGCAGCAATTTACCAGCACTCACCAAGCTTTTTTTCAGTGTCCTCCTCCTCCTTTTTCTAGCTCTGCAGGAGAAGTCTGACAAGTACGTTTGTTGAATGAATGATGAATAAATAGTTTGACAGGTTTGTGCCACTTTAGCCAAGTGCTTAGCCAAGTTGGGATCTTTGTTTCTGATTTTGATCCTCCCACACTTCGTGTGTGGTTGTTAAGCCTTTCCTAATTAAGAGGATGCGACACCCTCCGCCCCTTTAATTTGACCATATATATGCCTTTGAAAGCATGGTGATACATACCCAACCAGCTGAGGTGATTGGTACTCTCAGGATCCTCCGTGTGCCAGAACAGCACTGTGCCCCATTGGGTCTTCAGTGGCAGGGTTTTCGGAAGTACATTGCCAAGCCTTCCTCCCAAAGAGCCTCTACATGGATTCAAACTGCAACCCCTTGGCTTCGCTCTCGAGCACAGGAAGCATTTGCACTCCCACGCACTTCAGTTTCCAGGCTAAATGAATGGAGGCCTTCCAGAGCAGGATCACAAATGCCCACTCTAGCTCTGTTTTATGAATTTATCTTTTTGTGGTTGGGATTAGACACAACAGAATGTACCGTTCAAATGCACACACGTGCAATTCATGATAGCACTTTCTTTAAGGCAAGCAACCTTTTCTGAGGTGCTCCTCTCCATTGTGTGAGGCTGATTGACTAGAGAAACAAACCCAGAGACACTCATACATGTATAAGAAAGCTTTATATTAAGAAGTCATTATATATATCAAGAAGCATCCCAGCCAGGCCAACGCAAGTCCATAAGTCTGACACTAGTCTATAAGTTCCTCTTCAGTCTCACATGCAATGATCCAGAATGCAGGAAGATTGTTTGAGTCCAAGGTCATGCAGATCCAATGGCAGGGGGCAGGGCTGTGGCAGCAATCAGGGTCGGCCATCAGGAAGGGGAAGGCAGAGAGGGAGAGGGAGGTTCCCAGGACCCTTCTTATGAGAAGGTCATGTCCACAGGGAGGCACCCTTAGGCTGTGACCTGATAGACAGGTTAGACCAGTGGTTCTCAACCTTCCTAATGCTTTTAATCCTTTAATACACTTCTTCCTGTTGTGGTGACCCCCAACCATAACATTATTTTTGTTGCTACTTCATAACTGTAATTCTGCTATTGTTATGAATCATCATGTAAATAGCTGATACACAGGATGTATTTTCATTGTTACAACTGAACATAATTAAAGCATGTTGATGAATCACAAAAACCACATGTAATCATATATTGTGAAATGTTTATTTCTAATGACGTATAAATGAAATTTTGTCTGGAAGCATGGGGTAGCATGGGTAACAGTCTTCAGGCTGGGTACTCGTATGTGGGTGTATCTGCAGGTGGGTGGACCCACCTTTAGATGATAGAGGAGGGGCATCTCGTTCCTAAGACCACCAGAAATATGTGTTTTTCAATGGTCTTAGGCGACCCCTGTGAAAGGGTCATTTGACCCCCAAAGGGGTTGCGACCCACAGGTTGAGAACTGCTGGCCTGGACTCTCCCCCTAGCCTTTTATCTGTCTGTATGTTGACATGAAATTATGTGGCCACCACACCCAGTCAAAGAGACTTCCCACCTCCTCATGCTCCTAGCTACATTTTCAGGCCACTGTTGTCTGTTTGGACCCACGTCGACAGATCTCAACGGATCCCCATGCTCAACGCTGGCCTTCTTGTCAGCTAAACTGGAACCTTGTGATCCTTTGGGTCCTCCACAGCCTTTTAATTTTCATCATCCAAATAAATCTGATGAAGCATTATCTTTGGCCCCTTAAATCGAATGCATTAAAATATAGTAAAAGACACGAAAGAAACTCATGTTTGCGCCCTTTCAGAACAAAACCAAAACCCAAGCATGGACTCTGTTCCCATTGAGTGGATGGCACCGCAAGGCTCCCCTTTCGCTGCGGCTGCCTCAGGGGGCTTTCTTTCCAGGTGTTCTGGTTATGGGGACACATTGTGAGGTCTTTCCTTCCCCGGTGGGTTCGAGACTGAGCACTTAACCAGTGCACCACTAGGGCCCCTCAGCATACCATGACGGCGGTCCTTGTTGAGACTGGTCATCTGGTTCCAGACCACGCCACAAAAGTGAAGGTGGCAATAAAGTTAGTACCAGGCATTTTGTTTACACTATGAACCACACTTTTGTTTCCACGATGTTGGGTTAATTCCTACTCATGACAACCCTATAGGACAGAGTAGAACTTCCCCTGCAGGTTTTCAAGATCAGGACTCTGCCCGGGAATAGAAAGCCCACTCTTTCTCCCTTGGACTGGTTGGTGGGCTTGAACTGATGATCTCATGGTTAACCGTGCAGTGTATAACCATGACGCTACCAGGGCTTCTTATGTTTACACTGTACTGTAGGTTATTGAGTGTACAGTAGTACGATGAAAAAGTTTGACATATTCTGAGAATTATCAAAATGTGACACAGAGGCATGGAGGGTGCGTGGGCTCTCAGAAAAACGATGCCGACCGACAACTTGCTTGGACGAGGCTGCCGCAAACCTTCAATGGCCAGCGGAGCAGAAAAGCACAGTGCGATCAAAGGAGACATGCCTGTCCTGATGCAGTGGTGTGGGGGCAGGGCTGCACCTTTGCTTCAACAGGGATGGCGCGCGCGCATGTGTGTGTGTGTGTCAGGAAAGACACAGAAACAAGGTGCAAAGCACAGCCAGGAGAATGCATTATTTTTGGTGAAGAACAAAGAGAAATAGATACATTCATGTGTTTATATTTGCATAAAGAACCCCAAAGGAAACCTTAAAAGTCCAATAATGTGGTTACCCGTGCAGAGAGCGGAGGGGGGACAGGATGGAAAGAAGATATTTTCCGCTGTACTTTTGTAGAGGGTTTGCTCTTTAAAACCTGTAAATGTTTTGTCTATTCACAGAGTTTGAAAGACATTTCGAGCATTTCAAATGCCTTTCCCTCCTGCCGGCCTGGTTGAATTGTGTTGGTAGGCTCATTGATCACGTATGCACATGTCTAACTGCCTATGGTCTCCAGACTGGAGGGGCCAGCTCAATAATGGTAAGGTGCAGGGCTGGAATTTGAGGTTCTGCCAAATCGGGAGTGTAATTTTAGCTTTCTCACTTGGTAGCTGTGTGATCCAGGGGAATGGCTTCACCCTTCTGAGCTCCATTTGTCCGCTTGTAAAATGGGGACAGCCTCTTCCCCAGGGGGATGCTGTGAACCACAGCTAGGATGTCTGTGACATGCTTAATCCAGAGCACAACGCACAAGCAAACACCTTCCTGCGGTCATGTCCACTTTGACTCATGGCCACCCCACGTGTCCCAGAATAGAATTGAACTCCCCACGGGTATTTTGGCTTTAAGCATTGGGGGAGCAGATCACTAGGCCTGCCGAGGTGGCACTGGGTGGATTTGAACAGCCAGCCTTCTGGTTAGAAGTGGAGGGCAAATCATTCACACCACCTACAGTGCCGGATGATTAGTAAGTGCTCTTCAAATGATATTTACATATTATTGTTGTTGTTAGGTGTCATCCAGTCAGCTCCAACCCACAGAGACCCTCTGCACGACAGGAGCAAGCACTGCCGGGTCCTGGGCCACGCTCCACAATTGGTCCTGTGCGTGAGCACATTGCAGTCACTGTGTCAATCTGTCTCATCAAGGACCTTCCTCTCTTCCTGCCCCCTCCACTGGTCTCTCCTGACAACGTATCCACAGTGTGTGAGATGAAGTCTCACCATCCTCGCCTCTAACAAGCACTCTGGCCTTCCTTCTTCTGAGACACATTTGTTTAACGGTCCTTGGTACTTTCGATTCACCAATGTCCCAATTCAAACACATCTATTCTTCTCCAGTCTCCCTTGTTCAATGTCCACCTTTCACAGGCATGTAAGGCATTTGAAAGTTACATGGCTTGGGTCACGTGCACCTGAGTCCTTGAAGTAACATCCTTGCGGTTCAATACTCTAAAGCGGTCTTATGCAAAGAATTACCCATGCCATGTGTTGGCTGCTGCTTCCTTGAGCATTGATTGTGGATCCAAGAAAGACAATAGCCCTGACAACATCAATATTTTCTGCATTTATTATGATTGACCTATTGGGGCAGTTGGGAGGCTCTCAGTCTTCTTTACATTGAGTTCTAATCCATAGGGAAGGACACAATTCTTTATTTTTAGAAAAAATTTGAATCACTTTATTGGGAGCTCTTACAGATATCATAACATCCTGTAGTTCAATCATATCAAGCAGTATTGCACAATTGTTACCACAATCAGTTTCAAGACATTTTCTTTTTTTCTTGAACTCCTTGATATCAGACCCCCTTTAGCCCCTCCCCCCCATAGGACCCCGCTCCTCCCCCTTATAGCTCCTGTTCTGTTGTAATCCATGGATTTTATATCCAGCGGAGACCATCCTAGTTAAGTACTAAGCTGTTAACCCACTCAGTAGCAACATGGGAGATAGGCCCGGTGATCTTTTGATGGTAAAGATAGAGTCAAGATATCCCCCGCTCCCTTCCAAAGCTGTCAGGATAACAAGCCAAGAAATGAAATCCCCTGAAGTGGAGAGCAAATGTTTTGAGAATGATGAGGGCAATGAATGTACAAATGTGCTTTACACAATTGATGTATGTATGGATTGTGATAAGAGTTGTATGAGCCCCTAATTAAAAAAAAAATGAAATCCCTCTGGGGCCGTTCAACTCTGTCATTGACAGTATACCATTGCATCCAAGAACAGGGAGGACAAGGTGGCAATTTTATCTGAATTTAACCCTCTGTTTGTATCGAGGTCCTGTGTTGGCTGGGCACGGCGCCTCAAGATTGCCAGCCTCTCTACTTCTTGGTTCATAACCTGCTCACAAGAAATATTTCAGGCGTGGGACAACATTCAGGCCATAATCAGCAAAAAGGTTGAGTGGAAAGAGTAAGTCAATTGAAGGGGCTGCTTTGGAGAAGACATCCAAAGGGCCTGAGCTAGGTTAAAGGCCACAGAATGCCAATGGCTGGACCTTTTATTCCGTTGACGGCAGACCTCAGCATAGGCTGGCTTTTGGAGAGGCTTCTGCTATTGGCTGTTCCCTGTGGGCTAACTCCTCTTATGTGCATCCTTGCACCCCAGGGCCTTAGACTTTATGCTGTGCCCTTGTCTCCAGACCCCAAACCCAAGAGTCTATTCAGCAATTATGGGCGTAGTGTGAATATCTTGTCGGTCTCCACCCAGCCTTTTCTCAGGCTCCTGCATTGATGAGGGCAGCGGTCTAATCTGCTTTTCCCCTTTCTTTGTGCTGGAGAGGTCTGTGGGGAAACTGGTGCCCCTCTCTTCCCCCCTTTCTGTAAGAATTCCTGCAAGCCCCACCTCTCCTCCCTTCGCCCATTGCCCAGCTAATGCCTGCATAGTGCCAACACTTCCTGCTTGACTTCTGCCACAAAGGTTGGTGGCCCCAATCCAGCCAATGCTGCTTCAGAAGATGACCCTGCTTCTGAGAAATCATCCATGACAACCCACGGAGCACAGCTGTCCTCTGACCGGCCCGGGACCAGTCTCAGTCAGGGTGGACTCAAGGGCAGTGGGTGAGTGCATGGTAGGGGACAAGGGGTGTCACTCAGACAGATGGGTTGACTTTTGGCAGGGATTCAGGGACTATGGCCTCTCATACAGAATCTGATATTTAGGAACGTTTGTAACCATAGTGATGATGATGATGGGAGGCAAAGACTGATGAAACCAAAACATCCTCAAACTCACAGCCAGAGAATTGATTTCAATTCACAGTGACCCTACAGACAGGGTAGAACTGCCCCTGTCTCCCATGGAAGGGCTGGTAATTTCCAACTGTAATCGCCATACCAGCAGGGACCCTCACAGAATGATTAAACGCACTGTCATCGAGTCAAGCAAGTTTCCAGACTGTAACTGTCACCGGGAGTTGAAAGCCCAGCTTTTCTCCCATGGAGCTGCTGGTGGTTTCCAACTGCCGACCCTTCGATTGCAGCCCCGTGTGTAAGCACCACACCACCAGGGCTCCTTGAGCCATGATTAGGGCTCTTTCGATGAGGAATGTACTTAGTAAATTCTAGGAATACTGTGGGGTTTTGCACTGGGTTGCTAACTGCAAGGCCCACAGTTCAACACCAACAGTCGATCATCAGGAGAAAGTTGGGGGCTTTCTACTCCCGGAAGGAGTTACAGTTTCTGGAACTCACAGGGGGCAGTTCTGCCCTGCCCTATAGTGTCACTATGAGTCAGACGGCAATGAGTTTTGGAGAAATACTGCTGAGTTGTTTTGATACCAGGATACCAAGAATCAGTTGACCTTCCTCAGTGCCAGGGAGAAGTCTGCTATTAGGGGACAGCTTGTTTGAGCTTGACCTAGTAGGATAAATGAAAATAGAAGTGAATTAGAACCTACCACAGGGACTGGTGTCAGGCACTGAGATGCGGCCGCCGCAGGGGAGTATAGCTTTGATGCTGCTGTGGCTGCTGCCTTAGACCACTGAGGGCCGGGCCACGCCCGTACCTGGGAGCAGCGGCCCGGCCTGGGCTGAGGGCCAACAGCTCTCCCAGAAGCTCTGCACCCTGGCCTGGAGTGGACATCCACCAGTGGGACACGTGGAGCTCCCAAGAGATGAGGGCGAGGACGAGACGACAGAGGACAGTCCTCATATCCAGTGCAGGGATGGCTGTGATCCCTAAGGACTCCGAGACAATAGTCAGTTCTACCTGCAAAGGATCCACCAGGGTGTAGTGTTCTATGAGAACCTGCTAGGCTCTGACATTTTCACTGGGGAGCCCTCCCTACACCCTGATGGCCCCGTGAGCCAGCTGCATGCCTCCCTCCTGGTCCTCCGTCACCTTGTGCAGTCCGAGGACCACCCTCAGGAGACTCAGCTGGCACCCAGCCCCAGTCCCAGCTTGCCTTGGCAGCGCAGCCTTCTGAGGCTCAAAATCCTACGGAACCTGCCGGCCTTTGTGGCTGTGGTTGCCCGGGTCTTTGCCCACGGAGCAGCCACTCTGAGCCCCTAACACCAACGCCTTCCGGTGATGCCGTCTCCATGGCTCAACAAGGGCGAGATCAAATCTACCGAGCCAGCAATGGGATGACTGACGAGGCTGACCGATGACAAGACTGAGTATTTATTTGGTGGGAATATTTGTTCTTTATGCTCATGGGAGGATTACTGAAGGATGTGCTTTTTCAATAAAGATTTATTTATGTGAAAAAAAAAAAGCCAAGGGTGGTGAGTGGTAGACCTCCTCCTTCCCTACTCTGAATCTGGACAAGTTTCAGGGGCGAGCTCCAGCTAAGACAGGCCAGGAAGCATGGCAGATCTACCAAAAAACAGCCAGGGACAACTGTCTGGCTCCCATTGCCTGATCCAGGTGGGCATGTGATTGCCAGGGGTAGGGCAGCGTGGAGGGCGGCTCACAGCAGCAGTATATAGGAAGCGCCTTCGGGAAGTGTGTGGGACAAGGGAATGCAGAGAACAGACTTTCCCCACCAACCTTTTGACAGCAGCCTCAGACCGGAATAAGGGATGAGATTTGGACCAGGTGGGCTTTCTTCTTTGAGGTACTTAATTTATTGTGCCAACCTGGTCGATAAACACATGTGGGATTAATTGAAGGGCAGAGGGATAAATGGCTCAGTGAGCCTCCCCTTTCGAGTTCTTGCATCTCTTGTTTTGTGATGGTTGGACCAGAGTGCAGCTGCCTTAGCCAGTTCCCTGCTTCAGCTGGCAAGGCTCACTTCCTGCCAGACATCCCTGAGGAGAAGCCATATGGACCTACCCCAATGCAGCCCTGCTGGAGCAGCCATGTGGAGACCCCTGCCAGTGCTGAGATTCAGCTTTCCTCCTGCAGTTGGCATCACTGTGTGCGTTTTGTGGGATGGAGGAGGACTTTGTGGATTGGTGTTGGACATATGGGTTAATGTTGGACTTGTGGACTTGGGCAGCAATGGGGTGGGATGTTTTCTTGATATGCACTTGCCCTTTATACAAAACTCTGTCTTAAACATGAGTTTCTGTGGAGTTGTCTCTCTAAAGTACCCAGACTAACACATTCTTCATTAGGAGAAAATAGTAGATGTGCATCCTGCAATCACAGGTAGGAATAATTCACTCCCACCTCTTTCCCAGCAGTCCCTCATTCAAGGAGGCCCTGGCCTGCCTGAAGCCACCGACAGACACCCAGACTCAGAGAGTGAGCCTCCGGAGCAAGGACCCAGGACTTCCAGGATGTCTCGGCAGCCCTGGGACGTCCATGTGGCACCCAGGTGGGAGAGAATCCCTCACTCTGCTTGTGGCCCGGCTCTGGGCATTCTCAGAACACGCAGAGGCCACTGCACTGGGGAACCGAGTTGGGTGGCGGGCGTGCGCCATTAGGCGCTGGGCTGGAGGGGTTGTTTGCTTGCAGGCCTCTGTGAAAGGCATGCTCCTCACCTCCACCGCTGACACACAAAGGGCAGAGCCCGCCACAAGATCCCAGGCTCAGTGCTTGGGTTGTTGGTGTCATTTCCTGCAATGTTTATCTGCTCCTCTCCGTGTCCTCTGCCAGCTAGAACAAAACCGCGCTGCTATGGAAACCACAAACACCAGGCAGTCCTGGCCCCTGCACTTGGCAGCCCAGCCAGGAGAGAGATAATGGCTTTTTTCTGTTATCTATTGGCTGCTGATGCTCAGCCGGTTGTACCCTCAGGTCCTAACTAGGGACACGCTGACACTGCCCCGTAAGCACTATCTTGTAAACTTCCTTGGCCCCGTGATGCAGGCTGGAGATAGCCAATCCAGCCAGGGCACCGGCTCATTATCCTGATGACAACCCGGGGCTTTGAACTTCCCTGACAACTTCGGAGGTCTCGTCCCTCTCCAGCGGACCCAGAGCTCTCAAAATAGCCCCCTGAACTCGGTAACTCGCAGAGCCCAATCTATCTGCACACAGTGTACCTTGTTTTATTTTCTGTTTTCCAACCCTGAGAGATACGCCTTCCCCGGGTCCTCTGTGAGTCACATGCGTCTTGGGGGGCCGTGGCCAGCATCGTGGGCGTCCTGCTGGGAGCAGCACAGGACTCTCCAAACAGGTGGCTTGACATTCTCTGTCCCGGGATGCAGACAAATGACAGTCCTCTCCAAAACACCTTTAACAGGACACAGATGATTAAAAGCACTCTCTTGGCTGCCCCCTTTCATAAGGGGCCAGGTTCCTATCTCCCGCGTTAACAATGGCAGGGACAGCGTAATTGGCTGCCAGCGTCTCTCACCCCCGGTTGCCAGGTTAAATCAAACACCTGCCCGCAGGGAATAGGTGTGGGCAAACACAGCTGTGTTTAGAATGTGCTGACGTCTTGGTCAACTTTCCTAATATTTGTGCTTTGAAAGGAGCGGGCTGCTTGCACACAGCCTGTTTGGTGTGTAGCGCTCACGTGGGTGGCAGGAGAACATTAGTCCGTCTCGTGGTCGCCAACTGTCCTCTTCAAGCAGCTCTCCCCCCTAGCAGCACTCATTTCTTCTGGTTTCAAGCTGCTTTTACCTGCACGGGACCCTCAAGGAGAAATCCCCTGACCCATTTGCGTGCAAATGCTTTTCTTTGGTAAAACATGTTTGATATTCTCAGAGCTTTTGGCATGTAAAGTAGGACGATTACCAAATTCTGTTGGATCCTTCTGAAAGCTAAGCTAGCCCCGTGCTCTGGGAAAGCGCTGTACACACGCGCACACAAAACAGTTCCAGTTCCTGGCTATTATTCCACACTTTATTGTTGCTCACCATAATCAAGTTTACAATTGAGAGTAAAGCTGCCGGGGTCCTTTGCCGCTGGCTAAAGGGGTCTGCCAGAGGCTTGATCTGGGTAGAACCTCTGCAGATGGATTTTGGCCTCCCACTGTCTTCTGTAGCCTTTGACAAATTGAGTGTTCACAATTTAAGCTCTGACATGTTTCCCTTCGTTATATTTGGATTTGGTTATTATTTTTGACGGGTGTGCTTTCGACTTAGTTGGCTCCTCTCTTAGATGACTGTTCGAATACAAGCCTTGAAGACCCGAGAATGATTCCAATTGCTAGCCGGGCACCATCTGCTTTCTTCCCTACACATGGCTGTTGCGGCATGCCTAGCTCCAGTGATCTCTTCACGAAGACTAGTCTTATAAGACTGCATGATAAGAACGGACTGTTCTTGGATTCGGGCTAGAATCACAGAGGAGCGCAGAGTCCATCTGTTCGCTCACGGTGTATGAACGACTCTGGTTTACTTTGGTGGTCATTTTATGACAAAAACAAAACCCAAACCCGACAACAACAACAACAAACCAAACCAAATAAAAAAACCTCCATAAAAACAAGGAAGATAAAAAATAACAACCTTGTCAATCATCCCCTTAGGGTGTAAGGTGAGTGCATTGACAAAATCAACAATATACCCAGTGGCACAGAATCGAATGTACTGCTGATGTGAGGAGTTTATGCGAGTATCATCTAGCTGTGAGCTGCCATCGAAAGTTGTTGCTTTGCACAGGATGATGGCTTACTTTATTGAACTCTTAACAATGAACATGGGGATAGCTGCTAGGGGGAAATTTCCTATATCATTTCTTACAAGTGCAAATCCTTGCCTTTCAGATTAAAGCCTGTCATATTATCGCAGGGGGAGAATTGAGGTATTAAATATATGGGGGTTTTGGATCTCCTGTCATTGGACACTCACGAAGGTTGGGGTCCCACCTTTCTACATCCTTGGGGTGGTCATCCGTTGCTCCCTCTTCCATCAGAGTAGTTGAATATTAACTCCACGGGTATGGGTAGTTTCGAGGTTCGTTCAATCGGGCTTCCACGCCGAGTCCTTCTGGTGTGGCCCTGGGGGAATGCCGCGGTTCCCTGTAAGGCCAGCAGCTAAGGTGACCATAGTGCTTACTTAATCCATGGCATGGTTCACTGAGGTTGAGTAGAAACACATTCAACGCATCTACACAGGACCAAAAAAAAGTGGGTTTATTCTCCCCTTGGGCTCCCTACAATTGTTTAGCATCCTTTCCAGATGTGAGGTTGCTTTTTTTGTATCCATTTACCCAGCCACAGAGATATCAGTGTCTCTTCTGAAATGTAAATGCTCCCCCTTTGTATTACAAGAAAGCTATGCAAAGAAAGATATGCCCCACCGTAATGTGTTAGTCTAGGTACTTTAGAGAAATCCACAGAAACTCATGTAACGGAGAGTTTTATATAAAGGTTAAGTGCACATCAAAGAAACATCCCAACCCAGTGCTGCCCAAGCCCACAAGTGCAACATTAACCCATATGTCCAACACCAATCCACAAAGTCCTCCTCCATCTCACAAAACAGACACAATGATGCAGGAGGAAAGCTAAGTCAGTGAATGTTTAAGCATCTCAGCGCTGGCAGGGGGTCTCCACCCGGGTGCTCCAGCACGCAGGGCTGCATCGGGGTAGGTCCATGTGGCTTCTCCTCAGGGATGTCTTGCAGGAAGTGAACTTTGCCAGTTGAAGCAGGAACTGGCTAAGGCAGCTGCACCCTGGTCCGACCATCACCAAGCAAGAGACCCAAGAACTCGAAAGGGGAGGCTCACTGAGCCATTTATCCCTCCACCTTTCAATTAACCCCACTTGTGTTTATCGGCCAGGTTGGCACAATAAACTGACTAACTCACCTTCCCTAGTCTTAACTTGCTTTTCTGGTAAGGGGCTCCTCTCACCCAGTGGAGGGCCTGCTGATTTGTCACAGTCTTGTCTCAGTGTTGTATCGCACCAAGTAGAGGCAGCTCTCGGTGAAGCCTCTGTATACACACTTTAATCAAGGTTGGATTCTCACCTGCAGTAGAACAGCCAGGCACAAGGTGACACTGGGAGAGGACTGGTGACGGAGGGAAGGTAGCGCCTTGCAGCATCACGATGAATGTGGACTTCGCTGTGAGCGGGCAGCCTTGTGGGTTAGAGTGCTGGAGTTACAGAACAGGCTTGGAAGAGAAACGCAACAAGGTAGTCTGCATGAGCCTGGCTGGAGGTAGCATGCAACTCGATTCTATTTGGCAATGGGTTTAAAATTTTCTACTTGAACGGATGGCTAAATGAGCCACATTCGTACAAAAGGAGAGGTGTTCTAGCTCAATCCAGATTTCTATCACCCGCTGAGCAAGTGAAAGCCCTGGGGAGAGGAGTGCATGGTGGTGGACCGGGGATAAGCCGCTCCCTGCGGCAAGGTCACCCGATCCCATTGCCCATAGTTTGTATGCAGTTGGCTTCAGTCACTGGCATTTCCCGTCTGATTTCTCTCGACATTTGTGTTTGAGCCTCCTTGTCCAAGATCATCCCTCCTTGTAACCATGATGTGTGTGTGCGTGCTTGAGTATGCAATTTAACTATGAGCCGTTGGGAAATTCGCCCGGGACCGAAATCCAAAAAGTGGAGGACAAATGAAGGAACACAGCTGTGGAAGGCCAACGTATTTTTTCCTCTGTCTTGGCTGGACTCTGCTGTGGAGCTTGGCATTCCAAAGCCAGAACTGGCTAGTCCACTAAAATCTCACTTCTTACTTTAGGAAACATTTTTTGAGAATAATTTAGATTTGGTCAAATATACAGCTGGAAGGTAGGAGGTAGGCTTTGGAGCCAGGTGCACACCTGAGAGCTGGGCTTCTTGCAGGATGAATGAAGAGCCCGCGTCTGAGGCTGCATTTGGAGGAATAATTCATGCCAGGTGGTGATAACAAGCATTCCCTCCCCCCCCCCCCACCGGAGTTTCTGTGTCCTCACAAAATCAGGCTTTATTCCTTGCGCACATTTTATCTGAGGTAGCTTGGGCAGCCCCCCTGCATCTTGTCGTGACACCATCCGTCTCCAACATGGGTCTCTGGAGGAGCTGCAGCCGGCAAAGTGAGGGATGCTCTTGCATGCAGCGAGTCTGTGACGGGCCTGGAATTGGCAAACATCACTACCCATCATATTCCCCCGTCCAGAGCTCGGGCACAGGGACCAAGCAGCATGGCACGGGGGTGGGGTGATGTGCCCAGCAATGAATGAAGCTCCAGGCCACATGCATGGTGGCTGCTGCAGCGGCCAGACACAGAACGGCATGGTTCTGAGATCAGGGCAGAACAGAGGGGACAGAGCAGAGTTAGAAAGTGGGATGTGCCGCGACCTCATCTCACCCCCTCCCACCTTGGGGAGGGGTCCCTCTCTAGATTATTTGCTCCTAGCCTCTGGGACACCTCATCTGTAGTACACATTTTTAAATTGTTTCCCCATACTGCAACTCCTTCCTTTTTCCCTTTTCCCCCAGCCCCTACCCTCCTCTCTCCACCTTTCAGGAGAACCAGATACATGCCCTTATGTGACCTTATGTTGGCTGATTCAGGAACGAAAGTGAGAGCTCAGTGGAGGGGATGGCTCCTGCCCAATTCCCTCTCAGCTGGCTCGCTTACAACACAGTGGCATCCTGGGTCTGGGTCTCTGTAGACGGGGGATGTGAACAACCTCGCTACCAGACAGAGAGCCTTGTAACGTCTATCACGACAGATGGCGTTAGATTACAGCGGAACACCTTATCATTTCATCTCCCTTCTGACCCATTTTCACGTGGATCCAGTTTTTCATATTTTCTGCTTTCTTTTTGCTGGAGGTTCTTCTCTGTTTCATGTTGTCATTGCTGCTTTTGGGGGCTTGTGTACATGTTTGCATCTTGTTTTTGTTGTTTTTCCGTAGATGAAATAGGTAAATTTATGCAGCCAGTCCCTGGCTCATGATCACTGAGGGGGCACCGCAGGGGAGGCTGAGGGCAAATGGGGAGCCCACAGCCGCGATGACGAGGAAGAAGGAAAATTTCTAACAACGAGTGTGGTGGTGAGTGTGCGACTCTCCTGAGCGTGGCGGCATGATGGAGTGGTAGGGCCTGTGAATTACACGCCAATACAGCTGGTCAGAAAGGTCTGGGTCTGGGAGTCTCCAGCAAGGACAGTGAGCACCCACAAGAGGTGTGGTGGTTGGACCCTGATCAGGGAGCCCTCTGCAACAGTCACGGGCTCGCTAACACAAAGCCTCCCCGAGTCAATGCATCCCAAAGACAGCTGGCCTCAGAAAGGGGGCTGCTAATTGCTTGGGTGATCCTTAAGTGTAAAAATAGTTCAAAGCCCAGGTCTTATCAATAGTCTTTAATATTGATTAGTATTATCGAACAAGCACCTACCCAGCCAAGCACTTCACCGAACACTTTGAAAAGCTCATCTCGTTATTCTTGGAGACAATCTGTGAAGCAGATGCACTATCTCCATTTTAGGGGGGGAGGGGGCTGGCGGAGTGGAGCTCAAGTCTCCTTCATTCTAAAGCCAGTCCTAGCAGCAACTTCGGATCCCCGAAGTTGTAGCCATTAATGGAGGACACCCGCTGTTTTCTTTAGCAGTTAGTACCCTTCAGGGCCAAACAGCACGACTCAAGGTGGAACCATGTGCTCCACAGGGTCTTCAAAAGTGAACCATCAGGTTTTCTTCCAAGGTGTCTCTGGATAGACTTAAACCCCCAGCCTTCTGGTTAGTAGCCAACTGCACTAACACGCATGTGTATGCACACGCACACACATGTGGTTCAGTGGTAAAGTTCTTGCCTTCCACGAGGGAAACCAATGTCGAATTCCCTGCCAATACACCTCATGTGCATCCAACACCTGGCCTGTCTGCGGAGCCTTGGATGGTGCTGTGATGCTGAATAGGCTTCAGTGGAGTGTCCAGACTAAGGTGAGTAGGAAGAAATGCCTGGAAACAATGAAAGTCCAGTGGATCACGCCGGTCTGACCTACCATTGATCTCACGGATGATGCAGATTTTGTTCCTCTGTCCCTGGGGTAAGCATGTGTTGGGGACCGACTAGATGACAGCTAACAACAATCCTATCTACGCGGATTGTTATGTATGTAGAACGTAGATTTATTCTGAACCATGTTGTTGGGGTAATTTATATGTTACAAGTGTGTCTGTTTTCTTGCCCGCCCCACCTTCTTTTCCCTCTAGTTCAGGCTAGAATCTGAGAAAAACATATTAGAGCTTACCTTCAAAGCACTAGGTTTGGGGATGGCTATGGTTGCCCTGGGGGCATGCTGGTGGTGTAGTGTGGCGTAGAGGTGATAATGTTGGTCTGGGATCCACAAGGTCGGCAGTCTGAATCCTTCAACCTCCCCTCAGAAGAAAGATGGCCTTTCTGTTACCATCTCGGAAAGTCGCAAGGGCTGTTCTACCCTGTCCGATAGGGCAGCTGTGAATAGGCATCTACCTGAAGGCAGTGCGTATGGTTTTGGGTTGCATGATGTACCTTGGGAGCCCTCAATCCACTTTGAGTCCAGAGATTTAGCCTCCCTTGAGTTCTCTCAGATCACTGACTGGTTATGTGAAAAAGCTTTGCCTGCAGGCTGAGTGAATTTGCTGAGACTCCCTGGCCTGTCCAGGGAGGGGCAGCTAAGCTCTCAGACCCTTGCTCCTGAAGCACATGCCAACCAAGGTGGTGGGTGGGCCCTGAACCAGTCTTGAAAACTTTTCTAATCTGCTGCAGTGTTTGCATTCCAGGGATGGTCTTTCTCCAAATTCTGCCGTCCCACCTGCGAATGTTGTTGAACTGATTGGCCGCCAGGCAAGATTTTGTGACTTTCTTGTGGGTCCCATGTGCTGTTTAAGTAGTGCTGTGTGGCTGGGAATCTCTGGGCATCAATTTAGTCTCTTCACCTGAATGATATGTATTTGTCTTGTCTTGATCTTGCTTGTGGTTTTTCTGATCATAGGAGTTTTTTGCACAACAGCACGGAACAGTCTGGCCCCATGCATCCTCACAGTTGTTGTTGAACAATTATAACCGTTGCAGTTGCATTTGAGTCCACGTCTGCAGCCACTTCAGCAAACCACTTATCGATCTATCTCATGGCATTTACCCATTACAGCGTGTCATTGGGTTTCTTGACTGCTGCTTCTATGAGCATTGATTATGGATCCAAGCGAGATAAAATCCTTGACAATGTCAATCTTTTCTCCATTTATCGTGATGCCACCTCTTGGTCCAGTTGTGAGGATTTGGGTCTTTTTGCGTGGAGTTGGAATCTCTTCTGAAGGCTGCAGTCCTTGAGCTCACCAGCGAGTGCTTTCAGCGAGCAGGGCTGTGTCATCTGCATACCGAAGGCTGTTAATAAGCCTTCCTTCACTCCTGATGCTGCGTTCAGCTTCTCAGATCATCTGCTCAGCATACAGATCGAATAAATATGGTAAAAAGATACAACCCTGATGCACACCTTTCCTGGTTTTAAATCATGAAGTATTCCCTTGTTCTATTCAATTGACTGCTTCCTATCCATGTACAGGTTTCATATGAACATAGAGAAGTACTCTGGAATTCCCATTCTTCTCAATGTTATCCATAAATGGGTATGATTCCCACAGGCGTCATACATGGGGCTCTGTGAACCATATTGGAATTTGGGCTCTGTTTTCCCCATGATAATATGTGATGTGAGCTCAGCAATGGGCTTGAAGACTGTTCCTGTCTGTGCTGTCTTAGACTCCCAGGGAATCAATGCTCAACAAAGTATAGCCTAAAGCAGGCATGTAAGTTTCAACTGCAACCTTAGGAATATCAGCTGCAGTACCATCGGGTTGATGGGACTCATGACAACACCACGTGCTACCAAGTAGACAGGACCTATAGGACTTTCTTCACTGGAAGCAGTTCCCCAGGACTTTCTTCTGTGGAGCTACTGGGTGGGTTTGAACCCCCAAACTTCAGTTAGCAGCTGATGGCCAACCACTCAAACCGCAGAGGGAGATATTTATGATGGGGGTTTCTGAAAGTTTATGGAAAAATTCCATTATCTTTCTGTTTTGAAATGAATTAGAAAAAAATTTTTTTGGAAGTGAAATTTCTTAAAAGGGCTCTTTATCCATGTCTCTGAACTTTCATCAAATGATTATGCGGGACTGTGCAAATTCCTTCAACTGCAGGTGAAAGTTGGACATTGAGTAAGAAGACTGAAAAAGAATGAATGCATTTGCATTTTGATGTCGGAGAAGACTATTGAAAGTTTCAAAAGGAAATCAGTGATAAATCAACAACAACACAAAATAGAAGCAGAAAGTTTCATGGACTGCTAAAAGGATGCACACACCTGTCTGTGAATTGGAAGAAGTACCCCCAGAGTGGTTCTTAGAGGCAGGTGGGGAGGGTTTGTCTCACCTTCTTTGGACGCATTGTCAGGAGAGACTGGGTAACGAACACTGGAGGCACTTCTGATCTCTTCTCAGGGCAATAGGCTTTCGGCTGTGGAAGAGTTGGGTTCTCCGTTTCCCCGCGTGGCCAGAGGAGGTGGGAGATGGCTTCCAGGCGGTTGACTCACGCTCAAGGTCACTTTTCCACTTTCTGAACCACTTGGTGTGTGTGTGTATCTATTAAACCAAACTCCTTGCTGTTAAGTCAATTCTGACTCATGGCTTCCCTGTAGGACAGGGTAGAACCGCTCTTGTGGGTTCCCAAGACTGTATCTCTTTATGGGAGTACAAAGTCTCAGCTATCCCCCTTGGAGTGGCTGGTGGTTTCGAGTTCATATACACACATACATATATACCAAACTTATTGCTTCCGAGTTGAATCTGATTCATAGTGACCCTATAGGACAGGGTAGAACTGTCCCCGTGGATTTCTGAGACTGGAACTCGTCATCTTTCGCCAGTGGAGTGGCTGGTGGTATTGAACTGCTAATCTTGTGAATTGCAGTCCAATATGTAATGACTAGACCTCTAGGGTTTTACACATATATAAAACATATATACATAAAATGAAGTATGTATGCAGACACACACACACAGAAAATAAAAATAATGTCTGCCTCTAATATTATTTTTATCCCAGCCTTTGGAATGTCTCATCTTGAATACGTTATATAGTGCTGCTGGGGATGCTGGCTGCCACCTTCCCCAGAAGCTGGCAGGGAAGATGGGCCTTGAGCTCAAAGGTCCACATCAGGCTGACAGGCAAAGGCGGGAGAGCACAATGAGGTGTAAAGTGGGGCTAGAGGATACCCAGATGGGTCTCTCTGTTTGTGGTCTGGTCGTGGGACTGTCCCTTTCAAGGTACCCAAATGAGCTGGGCAGTGGACAACAGATTTTTCTTGTTTGGATTCAGGGATTAAAAGAGTGTGATAAGATGATGCCTTGGAATTACTTGGGGAAATACTGATGGTTTTCCCCTCAGAGGAAGCTGGTGTTTTGTCAGGTATGGTCTCATTTAAAAGCATGTTTACTTTGCCTGAGTAAGAGCCCTCTAGATGGTCCAGTGCTGGCAGTACGACTCTTTGTAGGCAGAGAGATGGATCCTGACAGCTGACAACTTCCTCCCTCCTTTTTTGCTTCCCTCCCACCCTTTCTTCCTTCCTTTGATATTTTGGGTGGTGTGCCTTTGAAGCAATTTAGCCGCTAAATCTAGAAACTCAGGTAGTCAAATCCCCCTGCCTGGGTCCATGTCAGAGCGGTGTCCATCAGGGCCTTAATGGTTTGTAAATGAAGGAGAACCAAAGACGAGATGAAAGAAACGGACAAGGGAGGGTGCCGTTCAGGGAAAGCTCTGTGCTTTTCAGAGTTCCCCGCTAAGTACGACATTGAAATGACCTCATTTCAGGGTGTTAGTTTAGGGCCTTCGCTTTTCAAATGAAGCCTTCTAGCCTTCCATTAGGTAAGTTAGGCCGAATTGCCTGAAATAAGCTGCTTTCTAGCTCCTGGAGAAGGGGACAGAGGGCGAGTTGCAAGTCTGGAAACATCCCTGACACTTAAAGTAGAATCAATATCCATTTCTTCGTGGGACCCAAGTGCATCATCTAATGTCTAGGTATCGGGAGATCCCAGGCGTTCCAATTAACAGCTACTTAAAAAAAATACACAGTGTAATAATCTAAACACTGCAAACTTCACAAAAAGAGACAGAAAAGGGAAGAATCATCAAGGAAACAAAATGTAAAAGGCAGAAACCCTGTTGCCCTAAGGCTAGGTTAGTGTTTTATTCAAAATGAGCTGGACAAGGTACGTGAAGTGGCCGTAGCAAAGTGACCCGAGGACCAAGATGATGGGAAACAGGGATGGATCAGAACCCTGCATTGAGGATGCTGGGAGGAGGGGTTCATTGGCTCACTGGAGCCTGTGATTAGTAGAAGAACAATAATTCTAACTAGGGGCCACCTGTCAAAATACTCATGACTTCGGTTTTGTTCTAGGGGAAAATGACCCCAAATTCATATTCATTTTATAGAGGTCCCTTTACTGAGTCTTAACCAGGACAAACGCAAATCATCTGGATGAGGGAGACCACTAGCAGAAGTCATTGGAGGGTCCAAAGCAGTGGTTCTCAACCTTCCTCGTGCCGTGACCCTTTACTACAGTTCCTCATGCTGTGCTGACCCCCAACCATAACAGTCTTTTCGTTGTTACTTCATAACTGTAATTTTGCTACTGTTATGAATTGGGCAACCCCTGTAAAAGGGTCGTTCGATCCCCAAAAGGGGTCGTGACCCACAGGTTGAGAACTGCTGGTCCAAAGGGTTTGTGGTCACATTGCTAATAATAGAAGGCAAAAATAACTTCATCCCCAAATCATGATTGGTGGCATATTAATCCATAATTGTCAAAGGTGAGACAACGGAAGAGGGAAAGGGACCGTGATTGAGATCCACAAGACTGCAGATTAGAAAAGCTTCCAGGATTTGTTCTGGGGCTCTCTGACCACTTTGGTCAGGATTTGACTGTACTACCCTGGGGTGACTAGAGAAACAAATCCAAGGGCATGCACATATGTATAAGAAAGAGCTTTACCATGAGGGAGGGGGGAGCGGGGAGGGAGGGGAAAAAAAAGGACCTGATGCAAAGGGCTTAAGTGGAGAGCAAATGCTTTGAAAATGATGAGGGCAAAGAATGTACGGATGTGCTTTATACAATTGATGTATGTATATATATGGATTGTGATAAGAGTTGTATGAACCCCTAATAAAATGTAAAAAAAGAGCTTTATATCAAAGAGTAATTGTATATTAAGAAAACATTCCAGCCCAGATCAAGTGCATAACTTTTATATTGGCCCATAAGTCCAATACTAGTCCAAAAATCCTCCTTCAGCCTCACACAGTCACATGCAATGATGCAAAGTGCAGGAAGATCACAGGCCCGCGTGTGCAAAGTCGTGGATCCAATGGGGATGGAAGCCTCTCAGTGGTGGCGTGGGTCTCCACATGGCTGCTCCAGCTCTCCGAGTGTGACTCTTCAACAGGACGGTGAAGTAGAGAGAAGGGCTCCTTACAGGTCCCAGCAAGTCTTTGTGTGACTTGTCAACCGGAAGATGAAGGCAGAGAGAGACAGGAAGTTCTCAGAATCCTCATGAGAAGACCAAGCCCATAAGGAGCCTGTAACCTGATTGACAGGCTGGATTCTACCCCTACACTTACTTATCAAGTTGACATGAATTTATGTAACTACCACATTGGCCCCATTCTACATGGACTTAACCAGTGAGGACAGTCCTAGGCAAGTCCTGGGAGAGAATCTGCTCCCCCATGGGCTGGCTAGGGGAGAACCATACTCATCTACTGTCAAACACACTGTACCCGAGGACAACATATTTTACACTGTTTGACAGCCATGATGAATTCAACAGAGGCTGAATTTATGTCAGGACTTAAGATGGAATTGGTGGTCTATCTTAGGCTAGGTTCACTGGAGAAGCAAAACTAGTGGTGTGTGTGTGTGTGTGTGTGTGTAAACTTACTGCAAGCCAATAGCCCACTCTGTTGTAGAAGTGGGCACATGCAGAGGTGGGCAGGTTCCAAGTGCATGGTGGGATGTTAGGCTGGTGACGTCTCTTGACTGAAGTAGTTGCAAGGACTACTAATGAACTCCAACAGGCAGGAAGACCACAAGCTGGTGGCTGCAGAAGGGAATGAATCCAAGGTCTACAGAATAGGCGTGTGACTTCGGAGGTGAATGAATCCTGGGCTACTAGATCAGATAGCAGGCCGCTGAGGACTACCAGGATCAGCAGGAATATGGCAAGCCAGTGGTTCAAGTCCCGAAACCTAGAGGTCGATGAATCAAATGCAGGATCCAGACCCAGCAAAAAGCAAACAAACTTTTCCACAGCATCCACGTATACTGGAAGCACACCATAAAACCCGGGTGAAACTCCCTTTCCATTGTTGTATCAGGGCTGTGACCTTAGTAAGAATATTACACCCCACTCTAATTTTACAGCTCACGGGCTGTGAGTACATTGTGTTAGGTCACTAAATGTTAACAGCTAAACCACTGAGAATACCAGTAATAAAACCTACTTGTCACAGGGTCCTACTGTAGCCTTCCACAAGAATTGAAGCTCAATGCAATTACTTCCAATCTGTGCACCTCTGTAAAATAGCGATTATTTTCCTCTTTTTGTAAGGGTCTAGCAGAGGTTCAGAGAAACTAAGAACCTTGTCAATCAATTGTTCACATTAATTGAACATCATTAAGCACTAAGCCTTTTCCAAGCATCAAGCCTGTGTGTGTGTGTGTGTGTGTGTGTGTGTGTGTGTGTAGAGCACGGACTGGGATGTACATATAAGAATAAAAGTTCAGATTTGGATTAACTGTATCTCAAGTGGAAAGGAAAATTCTCAGTGAGTTGGGGTTGGGAGAGGTCAAATCAGAATAAAAGGGTCAAGATTTACAACCTTTAAAGCCCTGTGGAACAGTTCTGTTCTGTCCTATGGGCTCACCAGGAGTTAAGATGGACTCAGTGGTTTCAGTTTGGATTGTCTTATGATGAGCTGTCAACATGATGCACTGACACAATGGCTGCAACAATGGGCTTAAAATTCACCACCCTGATGAGGATGACTCAGGACTGGTGGTGTCTGGTTCTGTTGTCCATAGGGTTGCTAGGGTCAGAACTCACTAGATGGCACCTAGAACATTGTGTAGATGAGGAAATTCAGGAACCATGCCACAAAGTAGGAGTCCTTTAAAGCCATACCAGTAGTAATGGAAAGGCTGGGGCTCAGACCCAGTCTGCCCAATGGCCTAACCCCTTTTGTTTGTCCCATCTCACCATGTGGCGTCAAAAAAAGCTCACAAATACCACAATCATCACCACAATCCAGAAAATAGCATACTATTTTTATTAATTTACTTTCCAGAACATCGTTATAATGTTTCCTGGACTTTTTTCAGACTGAGCACTCTTCGATTGCTTCTTGACATGACCGTGATTTTATAATATCAATTTCTATAGCGAGAACGGAAAAATAATTCAGCTTTCCTCCTAGCATGATTGATTAATATATATATTTAAATTAGATCTGGGAATGCAAAAATCATGGGATGTCACACACAGATGAACTCACTGTTTAATACCGCTATAGATTTTTGCTTCATCAAAAAGGAGTTATGATAAATTCTATTTTGCACAATTCTCATGAAAAAGACAAAAGACATGTTGGCCCCTAGATTGAATTGTATTCTTCAAAAAACATCCCGGGGTTGAATCTAACTCCTGTACTTGTGAGTGGGATTCTGGAAATAGAACCTTGGGAGATGATTTTAGTTGGGTGAATGTGAGATCTTACTGGGAGGAGCGCCGAACCTTGCCGGCTGCCTTTGAGTGGAGTCTGGCTCACGGTGACCCCAGGTGGGTCAGAGTAGACTGTGCGCTCTAGCGTGGTCATGACCTTCTCTGTGGCAGGAGACTGCCAGACCTTTCCAATGAGATGTCGCCGAGGGACCTTGAACTGCCACCCTTTTGGTGAACTGTTTGCAAACCTTTTAGAGATGATTCATTTCGATTGGCTAGTGGCCTTTTCCAACATGCACACTCTTGGACGTCAGCTTTTAGAGGGAATGCGATGTGTGGCTGGCTGCTTACTTGTCGAGTCAGGTCCTTGGATAGAAATATAAGGAAACTTTGGCGAACGGAGCTCCTTCAAAATGGACGGCTTAGCAGGCTTGGTTAGTGCGGATTTGCCGGACGTATTATATGAATTTCCCAGGGCTGTCATCACCAAGACCATCCATAAATTCAAACAATAGAAATCTATGCACGCACAGTTCAGGAGGTGAGCAGGTCAAATGCAGTGTGTTGGCTGAAGGCTCTAGGTCAGCGGTTCTCAACTTGTGGGTGGTGACCCCTTTGGGGGTTGAACAGTAGCAAAATTCATCACAGTAGCAAAATTCTAGTGATGAAGGAGCAACGAAAATCATTTTACGGTTGGGGGTCACCTCTACATGAGGAACTGTCTTAACGGATTTCGGCATTAGGAAGGTTGAGAACCGCTGCTCTAGGGGAAGCTCCATTCTTGCTGCTTCCAGCTTCCAGCCACCCCACGTAGGACTGGTCTCACGGCAGCATGGCTCCGATCTCTGCCTTTGCTTTTTGATTTATTTTGAATTTTTAGTGTTGCAACAATATAGGGAACTCAGCGTTTGCCAGTTCAACATTTTCCACATGTACAATTCAGTGAAACCAATCATATTAATCACGTACAACTATTGCCGACATCTATGACCTATTTTCTATCACCATAGACAGAAACGCTGGCTATAACATGGATTGAATTGTGTCTTTCAGAAATATGTGTTGTAAATCCCAAACCCTATGCCTGGGGTTATAATCCCATTTGGGAATGGGTTATCTTTGTTACGTGAGTGAGGCAGGATTAGTGGAGGGTGCATCTTTTTTCTTTTATAAGTATTATTTACTTTACTGTAGGGGATTTGCACAGCAAATTATACAAGAGTTCAACCGCTTCCACAAGTACCCTCTAGTGGCATTGATTAGATTCTTCACGTTTTACAACCATCTCGCCCATTCCTTCTCACCGATCTAAACTCTTCTTCCCAAGTTTTCCTGTCTAAATCACTCATACAAAAAAGGATTTTTCTTTTAAGTGACTGGGCCAATTGAATCCCATTTAGATAGTTGTTAAAAGAGTACAATTCTCAAGGCAGAATTAAAAAAAAACAACTAGCTAAGCTAAAGTATCGTTCGGAGTTAAGGTGATCTCTTGGAGTCTTTTTGGTTTAAGGTTAAAGATTATCTCAGGGTAATATCTTCAGAGGCTCATCTACCACACACATGGCTACAGAAAGTCTAAATTCGATTAGAATTTGACATTCTGCGGTACATTTCCCCACTTTTGACCAGGATCGTTCTTGATCAAAAGTCTTTGATCAAAATGTTCGGTAAAGGTATTCAGCCACCATCTAGCTCTTCTGGTTATGGTTCCTGGAGGCAGTTAGTCACGTATTCCATATCCTTCTATTCCTGATTGCTTTTGGTTGTTGTTCCAGGTGATTAGAGACCAATTGTTATGCATTGGGTGGCCAGTTGAAAGCACTTAAGACCTGAACCCTTCATAACCAAACAGAGAGTAGTGTAGGTGCACTAAACACAGTATTAGGCCAAATAACTGGGATGGCTCATGACACCATGACCGTACCCCTCCACACTGTTAGTTACTAAATCCCCTGATTGTACTTAAGAAGCTTCAGGAGTTATGCCCCCACTCTCCCCATTTTTTAAAGTAAATATATCTGTCAGACAACTTTTGCCAAGTAAGCTTTTTAAAGATATATCACTTCTGACAGCAATCATAATAATCGGCTGTCCACCCCTTTCCTTAATGAATGTGATTCTCCCATAGTGATGAACTGCCCCTTCCTCTCCTGTAGCCACTAACAAATGAAGTTCTCTAAATGCTTGTTTTTTTTGGTATGAGTGAGTTTATATGCCACCTGTCCTTTCGTGGCTGACACGTTTCACAGAGCATGTCTTCAAGCTCTGTCCACGCGGTAGCACGCACATAGCAAGATTGCCTTTTTCTGTCGACTGAATCGTACTGCACTGTGTGCATCCATTCATCTGTTCATGGGCATTAGCTATCGACCTTTTAGCTCTTTTGAATAGCACTGCAATGAACGTGGGCGTCAAAGTCTCTTGTTGAGTCTATTTTGAGTCTTCTGGAGTGGAATTGCTGGTCTGATTTTAGCTTTCAGGAACCACTGCGCTGGTTTCAACAATGGTTGTACCATTTTGCATTTCTACACGCATTGAATAAATTTCCCTACGTTCTCACCAACACGGGCCTTTTTTGTTTGCTTGTTTCCCTCCTCGCAAACAATGTTTAGGAGTTAATCCAAATCCCATCCCATCCCATATTTTAATCACAACCACCGCATTGTACAACAACTACCTGTACAACAACTACCTGTACAACAACTACCTGTACAACAGCTACCTGTACAACAGCTACCTGTACAACAGCTACCTGTACAACAACTACCTGTACAACAACTACCTGCCTTTTTATGAAATTAAAAAAATTCTTTTGGTCTTAGTCATCCTCAACCAAAAAACCAAACTCACTGCCGTCATGTTGATGCCAACTCATCGCGACCCTGTAAGACAGAGTAGAAGCTGCCCCTGTGCATTCCCGAAACCGTCACTCTATATGGGAACAAAGAGCCTTTAGTTACCCTAGTGGGAGTGAAATGGGAGGTCATTGGTCTTGATTTGAATCTCTATAGTGCCTAACGACACTGAGCATATTTTCATGTGGTTGGTGGCCATTTGAATGTGCTTTTTGTTGAAATGTCCATTCAAATCCTTTGCCCATTTTTTGGATTGGGTTACTTGTTATTTTGTCTTTTAGTTGTTGCTGCTTCAATATATATTTCAGTTATTAGATTCGTTTGGGGGCATATGATTTCCAAACATATTTTCCTGGTTGGTAGCTTGTCTTTTCACTTTTCTGAACGCAAGTTTAACATTTTCACTAGTGTAGGATATGCCTTGAGTCGATTTCTCTTGAGATATAAGAGATATAAGCAAAGTGGAGGAAGGCGAGAGAACAATAAGGGAGGAGGGAAGATCAGTGTCAAGCCACATGAAGTTGCCTGTGAGCAGAAGCTCCGAGGATCAAGGACCCCCACCGCCAACACACAGAGAGAAAGCCTTTCCCAAGCCCCAGCCTCCTGAGTTTGGACTTTTTGCCTCCTCAGCTGTGAGAGAACATATTTCTGTTTGTTAAAACCTTTACATTGTGGTATTTCTGTTAAAGCAGCATTAGTTAACCGAGACTCTCCTCTTTGCTCTTCCACATCAGACCCAGTAACGACTCTTCTCTAGACATTTGCCTATTTTAAGAAGTTCGTATTCGTGAGAGCATATTTGACTTTGGTGACAGGTTCATTTCACTTACCATACTGAGTTCAGGGTTCATGGGTGTGCGGCATATATTGGTACTCCATTTCCCTTTATAGCTGAAACATATTTACCTGGGCGCATGGACTACATCTTGTTTGGGGCCACCCATTCATCTGGTGAAGGGCATTTGAGTCGTTGCTACCTTTTGACTATTGCAGATGGTGCTGCAACGAATATTAATGAGCAGTCGTCTCTCAAGGTCACTGCTTTCCGGTCTCTTGTTCTTTTCTTTTAAAAATGTCTTAGCCATCCTAGTGGGTGTGATGTGTGGTGATATCTCATGCTGGCTTCTGATCTGCCTTCATCTTTACATGGCCTTCTTCCTTCTCCACCTGTGTCTTGTCCCCAAATTTCCTTTTGAGATATATTCAATTAACCCGAGCCTGATTTCCTCACTCAGTTTAGATGGAGAGGTCCTGGGTTGTTTGGGACTTCCTGCCTCCCCTCTCTGGACCTGCCTCCCGGTGGCTGTGCTCAGCGGGAGGAGCCAGGGAGAGCTACATGCCAGCTCTCACAAGGGTGGCATTGGTAGCAAACACAGGGCAATGGTCCTTGCAGATCAACTGATAGGTAGGTGGTGGGTAAGAGAGGCACATTGTTCCATTACAGATTCTGTATTGCCTAGACAGGAGATATTTCCAAATGAAAAGTGCAAATCTCCATAAGTTCAATTAGGGCTTTTAAGCAACGAGGGCACAGAAAGCGTCTTCCTAGCTTTGGCCCCAGGGACAGCTTTTTGATGAAGTGCTGTCTGATTCCTTTCTCTGCAGCTGTGCGCTCTAACTCAACAGTCCACTTCCTTCCAGGAGTCTTCCAACCAGACGTCTGTTGGCTTTGGTCCGTTCTTGCACTTCATTGTGAAATCTGTACACTGTGTTAGTTCTGCAGGAGTGTGTCTTTGAGTGTGATTTGTTTAAAGCCTAAAGGAAAGGACACACGTCAGAAAGCTTTCAAAGAAGGTGGTCTGTTTAAACTCGAGACCTATAGCGGATGAACTGATCAATTCTTAGTGTGGCTAGACTTTTAGAATTGAATTTGAACCAAAAGGAGACTGACATCTAATAATAAAATGCCCAAAACATATCGATACCTCAAATGGATAAAGTTTCTGCCATTATCAGATTCCCAGGAAGAAATGAACTTTTACTCATTAAAATCCCCTTGAAATTTCCAGTCCAAAGGAAGTAACATTAAATGTATTTTTTTTGCCTTCAAATTGAACATTCTTAATTAAAAAACCAAAAAAAAAAAAGTCACTGTCGACTATTTCTTATTCTGTGAAGTCCCAGGATCTGCTGAGCCACTAGAATCGCTATCCCATTCTGGGACACACGCAGACTACAATCCAACCACGTGGTCGCAGCGGACTCGATCTCTGCAGAGAACTCCCGAATGATCCAAGAACAGCCGCAACAACAAAGCCTGCACCGTCATCAAGTCGATTCCAACTCATCACTACCCACTATTGAGTCTCTGAGGCTGTGAATCTTTAGGGGGAGTAGACAGGCTCGTCTTTCTTCTGCAGAGTGGTTAGGGGGTTTGAACCGCTGGCGCCACCAGGGGCTCAACTTTGCTAAAGGCAAGGTGGCTTAAACCTTTTTATTGACCCTTTACCTTGGCCAAAATCTGAGTGTTTTTATGTAAGGCCAGAGTGGCTTGGTGCCTGTGCTTGAAGCAGATGAAGCTTGCAGCCTTGACTCCAGAGAAACCTTCACTTATGTGAGAAAAAAACATCACCTTCTGCAGGAGGAAGACCCTGATGGTTCAGTGGTAAAATCCCTTCCTTCCCCACTGCTTTCCTTCCATGCCAGGGAATGCCCAGCCTATGTAGCTCATGGGCAGCCATCACTTTGAGCATGGCTTCCGTGCTGAATAGGTTTCTTTGGGAGAAAAGCCTAAGGACTTACTACCGGAAGTCAGCTAATGAAAACCCTCTGGATCACAATGGATCACCTCTGGGTCTGCCCCCTATCAGGAGATAAACAGGTCCAGGCACTGTGCACGGGGGCACTGGGAGTTGAAGGCTAGCTGACTTGATGGCAACTAACAGCAACGAAATGTGCAGAAGAGAGATTTCCCATCAACACAGGTTGTTGGCTTTCCATATTTAGTGTCTTTGAGTTCCACAGATTCTAAGATCCTGTGATAGGTAGGTTTATTGTGCCCACCTGGCCAACAGGAACATGTAGGATTAATCAGGTTGCAGTTTGATTGAAGGGCAAAGAGATAAATGGCTCAGCAAGGCCTGCCCCTCCATCTCTTGCTCTCTGGTGACTGGAGCAGCATGTGGCTGCTTTAGCTAGCTAGTTCTCTGCCTCAACTTGTGAGCTACACTACCTGTGGGACAGCCAACCTGTGGATTATGGTGCTAGAGCTTGAGTTTTTTTGAGACCTGCTTCGCCATGCTGCTGATATGTACATCGCTTGAGTTTGAGGCTGGTGGATCCTGTCATCTTCCATTGCTTGAGTTGGATATCCCAACTAGTTCACTAAATTCCTGAACTGCTGACTGTTGGTGACCTGCCCTGCTGTTTGCTGCCTGTGGGTGGACTCGGCCTGCATTGCCCGAAGAAGACTCACCTGTCTGCTTACTTGACTTTGGACCTGGCAGCCCTCTTGAGTTGAAGGACTTCCAGTATATGAACTGTTCCACATGAGTGGGTTGAACTGAGCCCTTTGTACTGCTGTGTGGACGAATTCGCTGTTATGTTCCTTTGTGTTGTTTAAATCTATCATATATATAAAATCATAAGTGTCCTGGTTTTGTTTCTCTAGAGAACTCTGATAACACAGATCCTATTCTCAGAGATTCGAATTAAGAAGGTTTGGGGCAGGAACTACGTGTCTGTTAAAAAATACAACCAAAAAGCATTCTGATGAAATTTGACGCTATTACATTTCACGGTAAACCTTTGTAATGTTGCTTCAGTTTTCAGTATGGCACCTGTACATAGTAAGAGCTCAGTGTGTATGTTGTGTACTGAACATACCTCTGCAAGGAGAGCAGGGATGGCAGGGTCTGAGGAAGGATTTCATGCTGCTGTTTCAACTGTACTGTTAGCTCCTCTGTAGCTTTGCCTATCAGAAGAGACAGCCCCCTCCCTTCTTTGCTGGTTAGTTCTTAGGTATCAGTTTTTGATGGGAAGGAGGAGAAGAAGAGGAACTATAAAAACAATTCCTCCTAGACATCTTGGGACTCTTGGACTCAAAACTATGCCAACCCATTTTCAATGAATGTCACTTTCTTTAGGGACTGGTGCTAGGAGAGTCGGTGCCCGCCCCCCCCTCCCCCAATAGATACACTGAATCTACATTGGATACAAAATGTCATTTATTTGATAATTTTCTGACAGTGATAAAATCTTCCCTCCAACACTTGATAATTCACAATTTTATGTGGCTATCTCTGATTTCTCTATTCTGCTTGCTCTAATTACTTATATCCTGATTTAAAAATCTTGGGGTAATCCTCCACATTCTTGTCTCTGCACAAGTTCCTTGATTCTTGCTATGCTTATTCTTCTCCTCTAAAGCTCTCCTGTTCACCTGTAAAATAAACAGAAGCCTGTTTGCTTTTCTAAGAAATCATTGAAGATTCTACATTAAGGAGCCTAGCCAATAGCTAGCCGGAGGTATATTTAATGGATTTTAAACATCTACCTGCCCACCCTGGATTTTTTTTTCTGAATGCCAAATTATTAGCTCACCTTGCTGAGACATGAAGTGGTTGAGCATAGGCTAAGGGGTGTTCTGGAATTGGACGGAAAGCTTTCACTAAACTCCACGAGGATGAGATGTAGTTAGGTGGTCAGAGTTGGCCTCCACTGTCCTGTGTTGTCCACACCAATCCTTTTCCACCGCCGTGGGTGCATGAGTGTGACACTAGCGGTGCATCACAGGGGTCTCAGGTGAGGTTCTGGCCACTGTTCCCAGGCTGGCATACCCACAGGTGAGGCTGACAGTCTCCACTTTCATGAAAACACTGCCACAATCAATCACTTCGCTCTCTCCTTTGATGCCGGAGGCTCCCCTTGTGTAGGGAAAACCCAGTTCTAAGATGGTATTGGTCATGCATTCTTCTGAGAGTAATCTAAATCTCGTGAACTCTTTCTCTTCCACTAGTGAAGCAAAGCCCTGGCTCTAAAAATATCTCACTGGGTGCTGAAGATGTTATGTTATAACATACACCCTCTCCCCTGAGTTCCAGAGTAAAGAGATGCATAGCTTGTACCTCGGCCAATCATGGAAGCTGTGCCTCCGCCACGGCACTCACCTGCTCCCTCTGCTGGTCTGCAAATCCACGCAAACAAGAACCCAGGAATAGTACCTCTGTACACAAGAATTTGTTTCCTATCTTCCATCTGTGTTGCCAGCTTTTTTTTTTTTTTTGCCCAGAAACGATTTCATTCCATCCTTTTAGCAGTGGTTCTCACATTAGTGAGCAGCAGAGTCACCTGGAGGCTGGTTAAAGCAACCCCCCACCCCTGCCCGCTACTGGTCCAGTTTCTGATTCAGTAGGCCTGGGCTGGGATGTGGGAATCTGCATTTCTAGCGCGTCCTCCTGTGACCCCGATGCTGTTGCTGGTCCAGAGAGTACACTTTGAGAACCACTGCCCTAAGCCACTCTTATTGATTCCGATGAACATTTAGTCGGTGTTAAATTTAAAATAGCATCAGGTGAATTTAAATGACATCAGGTGGTGATGATGTGTAATTAAATTAGATGAAATAAATTCAATCTATTCAAGATGCTATTTAATAAATTTAAATGCTACTGGGTACATTTAAAGAACCCTCATAGAGATGACAGTGTACCCATTAAACAAACACAGAAAATCACTGCTGTCGTGTTGACTCCTCTTCATGATGACCATATAGGGATGGAGGAGTAGAACTGCCTCATAAGGTTTGCGCGGATGGGTTGTGAATCTTGATGGAAGCCGAATACGGCATTTTGCTCTCAAGGAGTGGCTGGTGGGTTTGAACTGCCAACCTATGGGGTAGTATCGGAGAACTTGACCTCTGTGCCACCCAGTGTATCCACAGGTCCTATGAAACGAGACAGATGATTACGAATAAGTGCGATCTCTGGGAGGCTTATCTTGCCACAGACCCTTCCAAAATATATAGGAAAAGGTCAAGGTTGTGCATTGAGCACATTTGTGTGTTCATAAAACTAAAACACAACATTGTAATAGTATGGTGCATTAGGATGTAGACTGTGGATTAAAATAGAACCCCTCCAGTCTGATATGGACCAACATGGTGATAAGGGGAGGATCATGGCCCTATCTCTTGATTCAGCCATTTTTTATTGATTGTCTGTTATGTATAAGATACTGGAGTAAACACAGTTGGGGAAGTTAGATGAACATGATATGGTTCTAAGAAGCTGCAATTCAGTGTGAACCAGGACTACAAGATAAGGCGTAATGCAGTGCCACGAGAGAAGCCCAGAGACACAGGCTTGGGTGTTCAAAGGATGGAGGGACCATCTGAGACTGGGTTGTAGAATGCAGACTGAGAAGACGTGTTAGCAGGGGAGTCTTTGGAGCAGAGGCATTTGGGGATGCCCTCGGATAGTGACTGTGAGCTCTTGGTCGTGCATTTGAGTTCCGTCATATAGAGCACCCCTCTTGCCAGTCAGCTTGTCCTACTGCGCTGGCTGGCATGTTGCTGTGAAGCTGGAAGCCCCCCCACCAGTCTTTCAAATGCCACCAGAGTCACCATGAGGATTGGGCTTCAGCCTTTTTAAGACTGACTGAAAAGAAAGTCATGGTGACCTTCTTTGGGAAAGTTAGCCAATGAAAGCCCGAAGGATCACAGCGAAACATCGACTCATCCATTGTGGCGAAGCACAAGGCCAGCAAGGGCAATGAAGAGCCTTGTGAGATGGCCTGGCGCAACCTGAACATGCTGGTAACTGTGAGAACGATGCAGGACCGGGTACCATTTTGCTCTGTTGTCCCTAGCTCATCACGAGTTAGAGTCGGTACGATGGCAGCTGACAACAATAACAAAAATATATCACATCTGGCTGGGTAGATGGTCACTGTGTCTATCTTGAAGGATGAGTGCTATTTAGGTGGCAAGAGAGTTTTCATCAAAAGAATGGGCCATTTGCCTAAGGAAGACTTGTTAACGTACTAGACTCTCCTAAATATTTGAGGTGGAATGTCTAGCTTCTGGGCCAAACATTTGATAAGGAATCCTCAGAATGACACTTATACTAAAGTATGGCATGGCTCCCACTTTACAGACGAGGAAACGGAGGCTTACCAACCTAAAGGAAGTTGTCCAAGGTCTCACGATGTGGTGGAGAAGGAATAAGAGTCAGAGGGAGGTTGATGGCAGCAAGAAGGCACAGCAGGGAACGTGCTATGGGGAGACAGCAGTATTTCAGAGATGGTACCCACAGGGCCAGACAGTGACCAATTGTAAGTGTTCAACGTAACTTAGCAGGTTTGAGGCCGGCTGGGGGGAAAAGCTTTGTCTTTCTCATGCTTCCTAGTCCTGATCATCTTAGCTTCATGAAGAGACCAAGATGTTTTTTTTTTTTAAATGGCATCTTCTTTATTTTGCAGACTTTAATAGAACAAAATAAACAAAAAAGAAACCTCACAGATACACATTAACCCCATTCCCAAATAAAGGAGGGGACAACAGGGCGTGAGGGCCTTAGATCCTGCTTTACACACAAGAATGAGGGGGGGGGGCACTAGTTAACAGCAGTTTCAGAGCCCAGGTGGGCTAGGGTCACTCAAGTCATGGGGACACTATACAGAGGGCACAAGGTTTGAGTAGAATGGCCTAATCTACTTCCTCCATGCGAGATACATCTTCATTGCCCTCAAGAGGGGGAATCTCAGCAGGAACAGCAGTGCTGGGCTCCTCGGCTGTCACCTCATCTTCATCAATGCCTAAGCCAAGCTTGATCATGCGGTAGATGCGGTTGGAGTGGGTCTGAGGGTCCTCAAGGGAGAAGCCAGAGGAGAGCAGTGCTGTCTCAAACAGCAGCACCACCAGGTCCTTGACGGCTTTGTCGTTCTTGTCAGCCTCCGCCTTCTGCCGCAGCGTCTCCACAGTGGGGTGGTCTGGATTGATCTCCAGGTGCTTTTTGGCCATCGTGTAGCCCATTGTGGAGTTGTCCCGAAGAGCCTGGGCTTTCATGATCCGCTCCATGTCGGCCGTCCAGCCATATGTACTAGTCACAATGCAGCAGGGTGAAGACACCAGTCTATTGGAGTTTGTCACCTTCTCAACCTTCTTCTTCTTTTTTTTTTTAACATTTTATTAGGGGCTCATACAACTCTTATCACAATCCATACATATGCATACATCAATTGTATAAAGCACATCCGCACATTCCCTGCCCTAATCATTCTCAAAGCATTTGCTCTCCACTTAAGCCCTTTGCATCAGGTCCTCTTTTTTTTTTCCCCCTTGTCAACCGTCTTATCCAAAATTTCTTTCATGAGCTTGCACAGGTTCTCAAACTTGGCCTTGCTTTCCTCCATTTTCTTTTTCTCTTCTTCATCCTCCGGAAGCTCCAGCCCCTCTTTGGTCACGGAGACTAAATTCTTCCCATCAAACACCTTGAGCTGTTGTACGCAGTACTCGTCGATCGGCTCCGTCATGTAGACCACCTCAAAGCCTCGCTTTCGGACATGCTCCACGAAAGCAGAATTGGCCACCTGCTCTTTACTCTCACCGGTGATGTAATAGATGGACTTCTGGGTCTCCTTCATTCGAGACCAAGATGTTTTGAAGAGCAGAGCAGCAAGCCTGAAAGAGAAGAGTCTCCAGGATGCAGAGAAGAGAAGGCAGTGAAGGGAATCAAGGTTTTGGCCGACGTGGCCAGGCTGCCAGCACATTGCTAACTGGAAGGGGCGGGGAGGTGCCAGTGTGCCATCATCTATTGGATACTATTTCTATAAACACCTCTGCACCGGAAGCTCCCCGCACCTCTGCCCGCACACTCTCTGTGATACATCTGCAAATGGCCACCACTTACTGTACTTCCTTCAAGAAGTGAGTCTATCCCCCACCCCCTTCCTTGACTTCTGCACGCTGCCTCAATGGGGTTGCCGTGGGCATGTTGTGAGCCTGCTCTCCGAGAGCGTGCCAAGCTTCTGGTGTCTGTTTGTGTTCCTGACATTCAGCCATCGGTCACGGAGAGTGGGGCAGGCCTGCTGAAAGATGGGAGCCTGGGGAGAGCAGGGACAAGCCGTTTGCAGCTGAGTCACCTGGCAGATGAGCAAAGTCACTTTGCCATCTTTTGAGGCAAGTCAAAACAACAACAACAACAACAACAACAACAACACCTCTTGTGCTAGACAGGGTTCTCTAGAGAAACAAAAACAGAATCCTAATAATTATAAATATTTATGCAGATAGATAACATAAGAAATAAACAGTTAATTAAATTATAAGGCAGTACAAATGGCTCAGTGCAACTCACTCCCATGAGACAGCTGTGAGACACTAGCTGTCCTTCAAGTTGTGAGGGCCGCCGGGTAGTCCTCTGTACAGCAATTCAGGCTATCCAGGCACAGGCAGCAAACAGCAAGGCAGGTCCCCAAACAGTCAGCCAGATGACAGGGTCTGACAGCCCCCAGCTCAAGAGATGTAAATTTCAATAGTGTGGTGAACCAGGTCTTGAAGGAACCTCAAATTACAGCGACACAGTCCACGGGTTAGGTGTCCCACAGGTAGTGTAGTTTGCAAACTGAGGCACAGAACAAGCAAGGCAGCCAAACACTGGTTTGATGATTAAAGAACAAGAGATAAGAGAGGTGAGGCTCACCGAGCCATTTATCTCTTCACCCTTCAATTAATCCCACATGTGTTTATTGTCCAGGTTGGCACAATAAATGTTAGCTATCTCACCGCCCAACACCACTGGCCCCACCACCACACTCAACCAAACATCAGAATTATGAGCAAATACATGCTATCACATTTTGAAGTGGGTTGGTGTGGAGCAAAATCCACTTCATCACTCGCTGGACTCACTGTTGTCACCAGCTGTGGCCTTTCCAGTTCCATACAAGCTTGAAGGACTTGACCAGTTATTCTATTACCCCTTGTAAATAGCTCACTTTCTGCCTTGGAGAGTTTGAGACCATTCCATCTCCCCCCCACCCCGCCATCTTTTACAAGGGAGCAAAATAAAAAGCCTGAATTAGTTTGTCAAATTTACGGTAAATCTGGGGCAAAAAATTTTCTTTGAGTCCAATTTTTAAACAATCAGACCATCTTGGCATTTTTTGATGTGAGAATCCCCCATACATTATAATTGCTGTTGTCGACACCAGTGATTCCCAAACTGAATGAGCATAAATACAACTTGAGGGCCTTGTTAAAATGCATATTCTGGGTCCCATGATCAGCAATTTAGCTTTTTGGTGGGGCTCAGGAATCTATATGGACAAGAAGGACCCAGAATAGTTATGATACAGATAGTCTACTGATGACACTTTGGACACACTGGCCTGAATATTAAAGATAGATTCTTCAGTTGACTTAGGTCTTCTTTCTGGCCCTTGTCCTTAGATGTAATCAAAGATACTTCCCCAAGCAGCCTTGTGGTGAAGGGATACCAGTGCATGGAAAATGCCAATCTCCCATCCGTCAGCTCATCCTTGTACCATGGAGATGCCCGGTTGAGTCACCTAACTCCGTCTCATTCTCTCTGATATTTTAATCCTAAATGAGGTATATTGAGGGAATTAATATAATTAGCAGCTGAGTCCTGTTCTGCAGGCGCCTCCTTTAGCTTTCCTCAGTCATTGACTTCCTTACTCCCACCTACCAAGGAGGCCTGAAAAGTTACACAGCAAGCAGGGAGCAAGAATTAATTGGTGTCTAGATTTTCTTAACAGCTCTGCCTCCCTCCCTTTTTCTCCGTGCCACGTCTGCAAAGTGTGGTTCAGACGTGAAGGCTTCAAAATGCATCTGGGAGAGCGAGACAGAGACAGTGAGAGAGACAGGGTGAGTCCGGGAGAGGTAATAAAGGCTGGGCTTACAACTCTGGTTCCTTTTCAATGATGGGTTTCAGCCTACTTTACGAGCTGGGATTCCTGGTGGGTTTGAAAGTGAGCTGGATTGGGAATAAAGGACCCCACCTCTCTAGAGTTTATAGTGTGTCAATTTCCGTAGTTCATTTCTGACCGGTTTCACTACTGACAACTCAATTGTCTTTGAAAATGAGCGAGAGGGTTGAAGTGAGAGAAGAGAGTGTGGCGGAGGTTTTAGAAGAATGACTTGTTTTGTTTTCCACCTATCCCAACTAGGACTCATTCTCTCTCTCTCTCTCTTAATCATTTTATTGGGGGCTCATAGAGCTGTTATAACAATACACCCATCCATCCATTGTGTCAAGCACATTTGAACACTTGTTACCATCATCATTTCATTTCAAAATGTTTTCTTTCTACTTGAGCCCTTGGTATCAGCTCCTCATTTTCCTCCCTCCCTCATGAACCCTTGATCATTTATAAATTATTATTATTTTTTCATGTCTTACATTGACCATTGTCTCCCTTCACTCACTTTTCTGTTGTCCGTCCCCCAGGATGGGAGTTATATATAGATCATTGTGATTGGTTCCCCTCTTCTCCTTCCCCTTCCCCTCCTGGTATTGCTACTCTCATTATTGGTCCTGAGAGGTTTGTCTGTCCTGGATTCCCTGTGTCTCCAGCTCTTATCTGTCCCCATGTACATGCTCTGGTCTAGCTAGATTTTTAAGGTAGAATTGGGGTTATGATAGTTGGGGGGTGGGTGGGGAGGAAGCATTAAAGAACTAGAGGAAAGTTGTATGTTTCCTCAGTGCTATACTGCACCCTGACTGGCTCGTCTCTTCCTTGTGACCCTTCTGTAAGGGGATGTCCAATTGTCTACAAATGGGCTTTGGGTTTCCACTATGTACCCCCTCTCATTCACATCATAGGGTTTTTTGTTCTGGGTCTTTGATTTTTGATACCTGATCCCATCCACACCTCATGATCACACAGGCTGGTGTGCTTCTTTCATGTGGAGTTTGTCACTTCTCAGCCAGATGGCGCTTGTTTACCTTCAAGCATTTAAGACCCCAGGCGCTATATCTTTAGATAGCCGGGCACCATCAGCTTTCTTGACCAATGGGTTGCTTACGCACCCATTTTGTCTTCAGTGATCGTGTTGGGAAGATTAGCGTCACGGAATGACAGGTTGTTACAACAACGTGTTCTTGCGTTGAGGGAGTACTTAGTAGAGGCTCAAAGCAGGACTCTCTTTACCAGCCACTTTTTCACTTGTTTTCCCACTTGCCTCTCCACCCCTCCTCTGTTGATGAGGTTTCAGGACTTTAAGGAGCTGGCATTGACTTCATGCTACATGTTTTTACTATTGGCAGCTTAAAAATGACCAGCAAAGAGAGCAAAAACAAGGGATACATCATACAGGAGAAACATCTTGTTTTTCCTATGACAGAAGAATTCACACATTCCGGCTAGAATGGGGAAGGAAAAGGGAGAAGATGACCCCAGCTCCCCTGCCATATCAAATCCCATCAGAGTATAGATTAAAAAAAAAAAGTATAGATAAAAAAAAAATCCCATCAGAGCGTTTTTTCTAGATGATTTCAAAGTAGCGGGTGAGCTTAGTTAAGGCAAATATTCCTTTCATTGAGTGCAACAAAATCAGTCATTCCTACTGTGATTGTTACATGATCGGGTGTCAATTTGAGGATTAAGAGTGAAGGGGTGGGGTCTCACCTGTCAATCAGGATATAGCCAATGAGGCCTCTGTGTGGGTATGGTTTTCACCTGAGGATTCTGGGAACTCTGGTATTTCCTCCTTGCAGGTGGGAGACACTCTCTTTCTCTGCTCACTCCCTTGGAGACTCTCTACCGAAAAGGCTCAGTTCCTGTGAGACATTTCTGAAAAGAAGCCACATGAAGCTAGAAATGACTGCCCTGAGGCAGTCAGAGTTTCGGAGCTGAAGGAAACCCTGCCAGCACTGAGATGCTTGCCACGCCAGTGGATCCACAAGACTTCCAACCCACTGGTTTGTGATCTACATTTGGTGTCATTGCATGTGTTTTGTAAGTCTGAAGAGGACTATGGGCTAATCGCACATATGGGCTAATATAGGACTTACAGACTTGATCAGGACTAGACTGGGATGTTTTCTCAAAATTCAATTGATCTTGTATGTAAACCTCTTTCTTATATACATGAGTGTCTCAATGAATTTGTTTCTCTGGTCGACCCAAACCAACACAAGGATGTGTGTCATGGAGTTGGCCTGCCAAGGGGACTACAGCCAGCGTTTTCCAATCTGAGGTGGTGGGTTTGAGCTTCGAAAAAAACACCGAAACCAGCCCTACCGCCATGGAGTCAGTTCTGGTGCCTACAGCTCTCTGCTCTGTGGGAGAGTGCACACTTTCTTTGGTGTCTGCGGTTGAGAAGCTTCCTGGGAGCAGAAATTCCCATCCTCCTCTCATGGCTGTTGGGTTTGAAAGACCACCGCCAGCAGCGTTTCTTTTTCCCCTGGCAGCACACAAGCTCAGGGTCCTTTCCTCACTTGTGGATATGTCCTTGGGGTTCATTCCCATGGATTCCTGGCCCACCTTCCAGTTGAGGAACACACGAGGGCGGTGGGGAAGGCCCAAGATCGCCCCCTGGGTCAGCAGTTTCTTTTAAAACAGAAACCAAGAGTGAATATATGGTTGATTTTCGAAAAGGGAACCACGGGCGCTACTCCGGTGATGGGAAAGGCAATTTATTTTGTAGGGTTGGCTGTGCAGCTTTTGGGACCACCAAAGCCGACGGAGCACAAGAGGCCCTTCGGCTCGTGGAATCATTTGCTCGTGCTTTGAACCTGTGGCCTCGCAAGTGGCTCTCAGGCTCGTTCTATCAACGAGGGGCTTTCCTTCGTGGGTATTTTATGATCTAAAAAGCAGTCTTGCCCAAAGAAGAGGAGCTAAGCCCCCTGCATGACGAGGCTGGATGCCATCGGGAATTTACTAATGGCTAAGCCGCATTATGAACGGAGATTTATGATCACCTTCCCAGTCAATTAAAATTCCAGATATTACTAAGGCAGAATTCAATTAAGGTTAATTGGGGCTTCTGAAAACTGCTTTTCCAAAGGGAAACCGTGATGGGATTGTGACTCCTAGTGGGATTCGATCAGTTTTAAATAACATTCTTGCCATTTTTTTATTTTTTTGGGGAGCTCACACCATAGCCTCTCCCTGCTGCCTGGCTCCTGTTACTATTCTTCTATTCAGAGGTTGATTTTTCTGTCATAAGTTATCATTGTGAGTTATTCGGTGTTTGCCCCCCTCCTTTCTTCTTAAAACGAAACAATACTACTGATAAAAAAAAAAGCCTGAAACAAAAACCGCAGAGGCTTTCTATGGAGCACGACCCCAACGGAACGGCAGCCTGAACCGCGAGGCAAGCACGGTCGTCTGACATGAAAGAAATATAGTCATTTGGAAGATTGTGACAACATTTCACAAGCAATTATCCCAACTGCAAAAAGAACCCATTCCTTTTCCTTTGCCATCAAGGTGGATGAAAAGGTTCGCAAACATTGTCAACGAGGGGGGCGGCAATGAAGCCAAAAGTGGGGGGCGGGGGCGCAGTCGAGCCGGCTGGGGACCAGGTGCAAGCCGAAATTAAGATGCACGTCAGGCTTTCCATTCTACCCCAACTTTTATTTTCTTGTCGTCAAGGGCTATTGTGACAGTTCTTAGCACAGTTGACTGAACTGGGAAAACACATGGGACGGGGCCTTCGTCACTGAATGCAGAACATGTCGTCCGCAGAGCAAGCTGGAGCAGGGAGTGAATGATAATCTTAGGCGTTTATGTTCTCTGAATTTCCGACCTATTGTTTATCACTGAAGACTAATAGCAAGAAGCTAAAGAGGACGTTTCTTTTGGAAAAGAAGAAAATATGAGTGTGGGTGTTGTGGGTAGGGTGGAGAGGCATTGCTTCTGCTCAGATGTTCTCTTGTTCCTCCAACTAGCAGAGCTAGGCATTTGTCATGGGCAGATAAACGCACCCTTCAGGTGCTGCCTCCTTCTTCTTTTTATTAAAAGATCATTTTATTGGGGGCTCTTTCAACTCTTATAACAACCCATACATCAATTGTATCGAGCATATTTGTACATACGTTGGCATCATTATTTTCTAAACATTTACTTTCTGTTTGAGCCCTTGGTATCAGCTCCTCTTTTTTCCCTCCCTTTCTCCTCCCACTCTTGTGACCCCTTGATAAATTATAAATTATTATTATTTTCATCCCAACTGCTGTCTCCCTTCCCCCATGGCTTCTGTTGTTTGTCCCCCTGGTGTGCGTGGTTATGTGTCAATCATTGCGATCGGTTCCCCCTTCCTTCCCTCCTCTCCCCACCTTCCTTCTACCCTCCTGGAATCACTACTCCCATTCCTGTTCCTGGATTCTGTGTGTTGTGAGCTATTATCTCTCATCTGCACCTGTGCACATGCTCCGGTCTAGCCCGCCGTGAAAGGCAGGACTGGGGTCATGATAGTGGGGCATGAGGAAGCCTTCAAGGAACCAGAGGAACGTTGTGTGTTTCATCAATGCTATCCTGTGCCCTGGTTGACTCATCCCTTCCTATGACTCTTCTCTGAGGGGATGTCCCGTTCTCTACAGAAGAGTTTGAGGTCTCTGCACTGACCACTCATTCTCAACAATATGGTTTGGTTTTTGCTTCTTTGTTTATTTTGGGTCTTCTGATGCCTGTTACCCGATCCAGTTGACACATCATGATCGCCCAGGCTGGTGTGCTTCTTCGATGTGGACTTTGTTGCTTCTCAGCTAGATGGCCGCTTGTTTATCTTCAAGCCTTTAAGACCCAAGATGCTATCGCTAGGGATAGCCGGGCACCATCAACTTCACCACATTTGCTTATGCACCTATTTTGTCTCCAGCGATCATGCCAGGAGAGTGAGCATCACAGAACGCCAGGTTGTTAGAACAAAATGTTCTTGCGTTGAGGTAGGGTTTGAGCAGTGGCCTAGAATCCATCCACTCCCTCAGTATATTGCCGTATAAATATATATACATAGGCCACTGCCTGTATTTTATGAATTAATGTATTTACATATGTGCACATCTATGTTTATGCCTCTATCACTGCCTTCTTCTTGAATTAGCATGGCCAAACGTGTTTCACCCATGCTCCATGGGTTCAGGAGACACTTGCAATAGAGAGTGGCTTTGGAAATGGACTCCCTGCTAGGGAAGTAGAGGAAGGACTTCCATGAGGCTGCTGATTTCCTTCTTTGTGCATTTCAGGGGTAGGTACAACAACACTGGGGGCAGCGTGAGAGAGAGGTGACGTTATTTGTAGACTGAGCTGTGTAGCGACAAACAGCCCTGCCAGAGCCTGATGTGCTAAATGAGCTTCCTTAAGATGCCTCACGGGGTCTAGATGGCTTCTCCCCCATCCCGGCCAGGACCCTGTTCTAGGAGCTGCTTTCTAGGGATAGTTATAGCCCCATTGGCACAGGGCTCCCACGCATTACTTGCACCTGCAGATAACTGAAATCTAGCAGTGGAGGGATAACCTAGATGAGTGCCTATCCATGTTTGTTTGTGGGTTTTTTTGTATTATTTTTTTTATCTTGCTTTCAAAGGCCAACCGGAAAAGAAGAGGCTTTAAAATTGCTCAAAGGTGAAGGGAAAAAGTTTCTGTCATCGGATATCGAGGGGTTAATTACAGGAGAGCCAGAAGAAAGAAGCAACAGGTAGAAGAAGTCTCCAGGGGATGATTGCTAATGACTTCTCTCTATTCCTTGTGGAAAAGGAAGAGCCACATTTGTAAAATTAAAACTCAGTGCGTCTTTGACGCGAGGATTTTCAGCCTTCGCTGTCCTTTGGCATTTTTGTGTCAAGTACTGTGCGCTTGGAAAGCAGAGCCAGGGAGCTAAACCAAGGGCCCTGAGCAGAGCAAGCTGCCTGCTTTTCAGCACATCTCCCTTCCCATAATTCAAGGTTATGTGAGTCTTTTTACTTAAAACCAATTTGATAGGTGGTATGTACTTGGCTGATTTGCCGAATATGGCCTGGTCTGAGCCCTGGTGGCCGAGGGTTATGATCTGGGCTGCGATCCACAAGGTCCACGTTTGGACTCATCAGCTGCTCTGCGTGAGAATGACGATCCTTTCCACTCCTGTAAGGACTTACAGTCTTGGAAAGCCATAGGGACACTTCTACCCTATCTTGTGAAGAGTCACTATGAGTTGGAATTGACTCAGTGGTAGTGAGGTGTTTTTAGACACAACATCAAAACACTCTTGTTAATTCAACCGAGAAAAAGAGCTATGTTGGTCTTTGAGCGTTGTGTGGCCCAGCAAGAGGATGACTGCATTTTTCACTATTGCAGTGTTTGGGGGCTGTGTAGAATTCGTGTTCCAGATGACTTGTTTTGCTGTGATCAGTGGCCACCAAACAGGACACTGATGATCTGGTACTTTTCAATGGCCCCCTCTCCCAAAGAACAACAATACCAACACAAAACAAATGCCCACTGCCATCGAGTCGATGCCTACTCATAATGACCCGATAGGATGAAGTAGAACTGCCCCTGTGGGTTTCTAAAACTGTAACTCTTTATGGGACTAGAAAGCTTCATCTTTCTCCTGAGGAGTGACTGAGCCACCAGGGCACCTTAGCAGAGGTCTGTCATTGAAAAAGGCTTCCAGGAGAGAGGAGTCCGAGAAAAATCTACTTCATAAACAGCCAACGGTGCCTGAGGTTGAACCACTGTGGTTACTCATTTGGGTCACATAAGTAAAAAAATGCCATGATTTTAGCAGCCACTTTTGCAAGCCAGAAATAGGGCTTGGAAGGAGAGCGGGCACGATGGTTTGTTACAACTAGCTTTTCCAAGAGCTGTTATCTACTGTTCCAGTTGTGAGGATTTTGGTCTTCTTGACATTGAGTTGTGATCCATACTGAAGGCTGCAACCTTGTTCTTCATCAGCAAGTATTTCAAGTCTTCCTCACTTTCAGCAGGCAAGGTGTGTCATCTGCATATGGCAGGTTGTTAATAAGCCTTCCTCCAATCCTGATGTCACATTCTTATTCAGATAAGCCAGTGGTTCTCAACCTGTGGGTCCAGACCCCTTTGGAGGTCGAATGACCCTTTCACAGGGGTTGCCTAAGACCATCGGAAAACACATATTTCTGATGTCTTAGGAACAGAGACACTGCTCCTCTGTCTCCAGGCAGGTTTGCCCACATGCAGATATGCCCACATACGAGTACCCAGCGTGAAGACTGTTACCATGCTACACCATGCTTCAAGACAAAATTTAATTTTTTTCATTAGAAATAAATATTTCACAATATATAATTACATATTGTTTTTGTGATTAATCATTATGTTTTAATTAGGCTCAATTTGTAACAATGAAAATGCATCCTGCATATCAGATATTTACATGATGATTCACAACAGTAGCAAAATGACAGTTATGAAGTAGCAATGAGAATAATTTTTTGTTTGGGGGTCACCACAAGATGAGGAACTGTGTGAAAGGGCCGTGGCATTAGGAAAGTTGAGAACCACTGCTATGATCCATCTTCTCTGATTATCTTATCCGTGTACAGATTGTATAAGTATGGTGAGAGGATACAACCCTGTCACACACCTTTCTGATTTAAACCACGCATCATTCTCTTGTCTGTTCCCACAACTGCCTCTTGATGCATATGTGCTTTCCGCAGAAACATAATAAAGTATTGTGGAACTCCCATTCTTCTCAATGTTCTCCATACTTTGTTATGACCCATACAGTTGAATGTGTGGCCATAATCAATAAAATACAAATAAACCTCTTTCTGATATTCTTTGCTTTGAGGAAGATCCATGTGACATCAGCAATAATATTCCTTGTTTCAAGCCTTCTTCTGAATCTGACCGGAACTTCTGGTAGCTCCCTGTTAATGTTGTTGGGTGATCTTCAGCAAAATTTTTCTCGCATGTGGTATTAATGATATATATGGTATCAATGATAACCTGAGAATTGCATTGGGTTACCTTTTAAAAAATTATTTTGGGTGCTCATACAACTCTTATCACAGTCCACACATACATTAATTTTGTAAAACACATTTGTACATTCGTTGCCCTCATCATTCTCAAAATATTTACTCTCCCGCTAAGTCCTTGGCATCAGATCCTCATTTCCCCCCTCCCTACCTGCACCCCCTCTGATGAACTCTTGATAATTTATAAATCATTATTTTTTCATATGTTGTACACTGTCCGACGTCTCCCCTCACCCACTCTACTGTAGTCCGTTCCCCAGGGAGGAGGTTATATGTAGATGAATTTCTTCCAGTCAATTGGCCAAGTTTGCTGGCATAGAGGGGCAAGTGCTTCTAGCCCTCCATCAGTTGGTATCCCATTGATTCCTGGAGCCTTTCAGTGCAGCTTGAACTTCTCCCTTCAGCACTGTTGTTTCTTGTTCATGTGCTACCTCCTGGAATGGTGGAATGTTGAGTAGCTCTTTTTGGTACAGTGACTCTGTGTATTCTTCCCATCTTCTTCTTGATGTTTTTGGTTTCATTCATTATTTTTCCCTTAGAATGAACAAATCAGTTTTAGAGCTATCCAGTTGGAATGTTCCTTAAAGGTGAGGATGGGGAAATTTTACCTTGCTTACTTTGGATATCGCATCAGGAAAAATGAAGTGCTGGAACAGGACACCAGTCTGGTACAGGGTTGGCAAAAATGAAGGAAATCCTCCGGGAGAAGGATGAAGCCAGTAGCCAGAGCGATGGGCTCACACAAATCAAAGATGGTCATGGAGGCCCAGTACCAGCAACTGTTACACATAAAGTTACTATAAGCCGGGGCTGACTTTAAGGCAAAGACAGGGACAACAGCTGGGCATCTCTCCTACCTCCATGTGCGGTAAGGTCATGCTGTGATTGCCATCAATTTGGCCTCAACTCATGTTCACCAGTGGGACAGAATGGCCCCGTGTGCACATGGCAACCCAACCCTGTGTACAACAGAATGAAATATCGTCCAGTCCTGTGCCATCTTCACACTTGCTGCGATGTTCAAGTTTGTTGTGGGAGCCACTGCGTGTTGAGTGACTTCCAACCTAAGGTGCTCCTCCTCCAGTGCTGAATTGGACAGGGTTCTGCTGTGACACCAGGGTTTCCATTGGCTAATTTTCCAAAGTCAATCGCCAGACCTTTTTTCTGAGTCGTCAGTCTGAAAGTTCTGTTCAACCCATCCACCGTGAGTGACCCTGCTGATGTTGGAAGGATTGGTGGTTTAGCTTCTGACAAACTGCCAGGTGGTGAGGCATCATACTGGTAGTTGAAATTCGCCTTAGTGATCACAATTTCATCTCTGAGATGATCAGTCCTATGAATCAGGGCCTTTTCTTCTTTCACAGAAGGAACTATTGAGTGTTTTCCAACACAACAGTGTGCATGTATGTGTTTGTGGTGGTATGCTTACATATATGTGTGTGTTTACATATGTATGTATGTTTACACATATATGTATGTTTACATATATGTTTTTTTAAAGGCAGCAGAAGATATGAAAATAATAATAGTAATTTATAGTTTACCAAGGGTTCATGGGGGTGGGATGGTTGGGGAGGGAGGAAAAAAAAGAGCTGATACCAAGGGCTCAAGTGGAAAGAAAATGTTTTGGAAAGGATGAAGGCAACATATGTACAAATGTGCTTGACACAAGGAACGCATGGATTTTTATAAGAACTGTAAGAGCCTCCAATAAAATGATTTTTTAAAAAGGAGTGAGGATGGTGGGGAAAATAAAAAGGCAGCACAGGTTAGTGGCGGCGGAGGGAGCAGGCCCTGGGGAGCTCCGAGCGTCTCTGCAGGAGGGGGAGTGCTTTGGAAGGGAAGGAGGCTCCCAAGAGAGGATGGTAGGCCATAGAATCAACTCCCCACACCTCGAAGTACCATCTAGGGCCCAGGGAAGACAGCTTGGAGAAACGTGTTCGCTGCGATTCTCTCCCCCCTTCTTCAGGTCAGCATCTTTCCCTGGTCTTTCCCACGACCTAGCCTCCTACTCACTGGAAGGATATTCAGGTCAGCCCTGAGTCAGTATCTCAGGTGAGGAGCACAACTCAGTACAAATGCATGAACGAATAATCTCAAGGAATTGGCCTACACACAGTGAAAGAAGGACGTGAGGCTCCTGCCTTGTCGGGTGAACCCACTTGTGTTCCAGGGGAATGTGAAACACTGCCCACGAGTTCGGAAGCCCTTGTCCTAAGGCGTGTCCTGCAGTTCCCTTGAGGAATCTGGCGTAGGACGCACGCCAAGCCTCTGTTTATGAGTAGGCAACATCGAATGCTGTCCAGCGTGCTCAACACGATGTTGCCAGAATCTCAGGGCACCGTCTGAACTCCAGGGGAGGGTTGTGAAATTTTCAAACATTACACAAGTGGAAGATGTCGCTGACTCCAGGAGTACTTTCCAATCCACAGACCCAACAACTGAAGAGATTTTCTAAGTAGTGGGAACCCATTGTACCCCGTTCTTCTTCTTCTTCATCATCCTTTTCTTAATCTTTAATTTTCCTTCTTTAAGTGAAAACTCAATTTTCATCTTCTCTGTACTTTTGGCCCTCTTTCTTCCCTTCTCCTCCTATTTTTTTTTCCTGACCCCTTCTGCTCCTTCTTTTATATTCCTCACTGGTTATAGGATTAGAGTATTTTGAGTTCAATCTCTTGTCAAAATAATATCAATATTATGACTTCTATTACTTGCTCACGAAACATGTCCGCCCCCCTTCCCCCCCTAAATCTAGGAGCCTTGTACTTTTGTGGGAGCCCGGGTGATTTTTCCCCCAACTCAGTGACCCTTGTCTTCTTTGCTGTGCGTGTGAGATGTGGAAATTGCTACAGGAAGGCTTTGAGGGCCAGGCAACTGGACACTTGCAAAGTCGTCCGGTGGAGGCTCAGAATCCCAGCTTGCCTCAAAAGGACAGCAATTAACCTCGGCAGTGGAGCGGAACTCCCTTGAATTTATACTTGTAAATCTGCACCTCTTCTTAAGCAAATATGAAGGGAAGACTCCAGAGTTTCATCAGCCACAAATAAAAAATGGAGCCCGCACATCCTGAAAGGATGCGCAGGCAGATGTCCACAGTGAACAACTTTTCCTCAACGCATTTAAGTCGTGTGCGGATTCGCATCCACTCCTAAGCCATAAGGTTTCCTCCCTTCTCCCAGCACAGCAGCGGAAGACGGCCGGTACAGCGGGATAAGCTGCAGAGGCAGCTCACGTGTTCTGTAAGTGTATTAACCAGTATTTATCCTGATTTCACTGGGCATTTCATTGCTTCGTAGGTTTCTCTTGAGGAGGTAGTCAGGCTCAGGTGAGCCGGTTGTTGACTGCTTCCCACTGGGCCCTAAAACATAACCTGTTTATTTGGGCTCTCGCTCCATTTCATTGTTTGTTTTTTTACTCAAAGCAGGGATTTTCAGTGTCTGTAATGTGTGCAGTGAGAAAGTAGGTCGCTAATGAAATGCTTCATGCGATGGTTAAATGATCCGCCTCCTGCACGGCACACGGAGGGGGTTTACAAAAGGGACAGCCAGACCTAATCAGGGAGGGAGGCCAAGCCACCGGGATGAGGCTCTCCAGACTTGCCCGCCTGTCCATCTGACTGAACACCCAGGCTCAGGCTGGGCCCTGAACTGCAGGTTCACCAGTCTGTGGGCAAATTCATTCTTATTGCCTCAAGGGCACTAGCTGTGGGGATGGGTAAACACCACCTTTATTTGGTCCGGAGGTGTTTTCTTTAACTGGAGGTTAACCTGTGTCCTGCAGCTGAAGCTGCTGAAGTCATTTTCTCTTTGTGCTGCCAAAGATTTCCAATACCCTTCAACCTTCGGCCCTGTTAGGCTCCAGGGAGAAGACCCAGGTGGAAGATGCACCAGGGACCTGCAGGAAGTCTGTTCTCTCTACAGATGATCCCCCACTCCCGGCCACCACCTTTGCCTCCACTGTCTGTGTGTGGGTGTCAGGAGCCTCTGGGGGAACACGCCTTCCTCGTCTCTTCTAATTTTGGGTGGGTGGTGGCATCTCTGGGCATTGCTATGTCCACGTCACTTTAATCTTCGTCTCCATGGTCACAATGCCTTCCCTTTTGTCCAAGATCACGCTCCTGTCTCTGCCTCAGGTGGATGCATGTGTTGCATTTAAGATGTTATGGGTTGAATTGTGTTGTCTCAAAATATGTTTTGCAAATCCTAACTTCTGTGCTTAGGTTCCATTTGGGAATCAGCTATCTTTGTTATGTTAACGAGGCAGATCGATGTGGGGTATGTTTTGATCTAATCTCTCTGGAGGTGGAAAAGAGATACAGGAAGTTACTGGTAACTAGGGAGCCAAGGCGGGGAAGAGGGAGCGATGCCATGCCCTGTGAAGTGCCGTCGCCCAAGAGCAGAAGCTCAGAAGAGCCTGGGACCTTCCCGCAAAGCCTACAGAAAAAAGCGTTCCACTAGGGCCGGCACCCGGAGTTTGGCCTGCAACCTCAGACTGTGAGAAAATAAATGTCTGCTTGTGGTATTCCTCCTGCAGCAATACCAGATGGCTAAAACTATGCCCCATCCAGATCCTCCGGGATAGTCTCCCCATTTTAAGTGTCAATGTAATCACATCTGCAGTCTGCTTGCTTAGTGGTTACGCAGTCAGACTGTGATCCACAAGGTCGGCAGTTTGAAACCAGCAGTAACTGCAGGAGAAAGACGGGGCTTTCTACTCCCATAAAGAGTCACAGTCTTGGACACTCACAGGGGCGGTTCGTCTCTGTTCCCCAGGGTTGCTATGAGTCAGGATCAGCTCTATGGCTGTGAGTGGGGGTTCCTGGGGAGCAGTCCTTGCCGTATAAAGTAACATCCACAAATGTCAAGGATTAGGGATGCGTGTCTTCAGCCTACTATGCTCCCCTCCCCCGCCCCCCGCCCCTCTTTTTCTTTTTCTAAACCATACTGTGATAGGAAGTTAGTGTCCTCCCCAAACTCCTGCTCATCTTTGTAATCCATCGATATGGTCTTTTTGGGAAGGAAGGTCTTTGTAGATGTCATTAAGGCTCTTGAGATGAGATGGCATCCTCCTGGATTTAGGCCCAATGAGCCTTGGATAGAAGGACCGGTGTTCTTATAAGCAGACTAGAGAGCATTGGGAGAGACAGAGAAGGCAAAGAGGGAGACTGGCATGTGACGCTCAAAGAAGAGCTTAGAGTGACGGGTCCACCCACCAGCCAGGGGACATCACGTCTCCTGTCTCTTAAACTGTGGGCACCATTCTCCTGAGGTGGTCCTGGATGCCCCTCTGCTTTTAGCTGGTCAGTTTTATCTACGCAGGTCAGAGGAGGTTCGATGCTGGTTCAAACGGCTCTGGCGGGTGGGAGGCTACCATTCTCCCAGCCCCCTCCTTCCTGGGCATGGGGCCCCTATGTTGACCTCAGGTTCTCTGAGCACTGTGTTGGGGATGTCTTTGGCATGGGTGGGCTGTGCGTTCCCATCTTGCTATATCCACTCCCGTATGACTTGCGTGCTCCCAACCCCAGTATAGTTGCCGGCAAGCTCAGCGAGAACACAGTGATTCTCTTTTCCAGACCAGAGACAAGGCTTGTGGCCCTTCCTCACCAACTGAAGGACAGATGTTCTTCTCGGCCCTTTCTCCCTTCATCCTGACTTCCTTAGTGCAGCCTGGCTCTCTTGAGAGGAAGAAACCCCAGGATATTTTACTTCTGATGTGCAGTGAATCCCCCCAAATCACTATCCAGGCGGACTCCTGACTGAAAGCTCTGTGTATAGTCCCTGAGGTCCAATAGATACTTTAGAATTTTGTGCATCCACGTGGGTCTCCTCTCTGGGAAGGTTCCGGCGAGCCAGAGCATTTCTGGGGAGTCACCCGTGTGTGCGTGCGAGGGCTGTCGCAGTAAAAGAGAACAAGGAAAGCAGATGAGCTCATAGTTCCGGGCCTGGAATGCTTCAATCGAGTGGCTGGCTGGCTGTGCTCTCTCTGAAGGCCCTACAGGAGACGCCTTCGTCTCCTCTTCCGAGCTTCTCCTGGCTCACGGCAGTCCTTGGCGTTCTTCAGCTTATGGTATAGATGTTGGGGCCACCGAGTCAACTCCGGCTCCTGGTGACCCGCCTGTAACAGAATGATACCCTACCCAGACCGATGCTGCCTTCACTCTGACTGGGACGCTGGAGTCCCCTGCTGCTGGCCCTGGGGATCCTCAGGGCCTTCTAACCCCGTGGCCGCACCATCCAGCATGGTCCTGGGCAATAGTCTATTGTACCGTTCCCCATAGGACAGTCAGTGGGTCACTTTTGGAAGTGCTTCACAGGTCTTCCATCCTACTCTGTCTTAGCTGGGACGCTCCCCTGAAAACTGTCACTTTGTCATCCTGGAAGTCATGTCACCGGTATTTCAAATACCAGCAAGATCACTCACGATGGACAGGATCTTCACACATCCCTCTAACTGGGGCCGCCTTCTTCATGTGGCCATTTTTCTTCTGTGTGTCCTTCCAGCTCTCTATTTGCTGTTATGCGCACTCCCACCAGTCATGCTGGAGTGTGGTCCACCCTGCTGCTCACTTACTGCCCTGGAGTCCATTCTGACTGAGAGCGACCCTGCAGGACAGGCTACCACCGTCCCTGGGCACTTGGAAACTGTAATGGTAGGAAGTCAGAAAGCCTCATCTTTCTCCCATGGAGACTGGTGGTTTCCAGAAGGTCACCTTGCAGCTAACAGCCCAACACGTAACCCATTATGCCACCAGGGCTCAAGATGATCAAGGTTCCATGCACGGGCACGAGGGCACTGGAATTAAGGGTATCATTTTTAATTTTTTTGGGTGGGGCGGAGGGAAGCATATTATCCCATCCCTCCCTCCCTCCTGTGGTCATAGCTCCAGTTACAGCCCCGATAGCCACCACCATCCCTTCACCTCTTGGAAAGTTGGGCCATTCGTAAAACAGCGCCCACTGCTCATCCAAGCTTTCTCCTGTAGCCATTCGGCGGACTCTAGCCCTGGATGCCCCACTCTCTCTTCTCGCCTTGCTTTTTTGGCTCTGGTGGGTCTGCTGGGTGCCTTCTGGCTGGCCAGTCACTGGCGTGGGCTCTGTTGGTTGCATTGTAGTGCCTCTTCTGACCACTCTAAGAGGGCCCAGCACTACTCTCTTGAGACAACGTGACCCCTCAAGGGCAAGTTGCATGCGCTGCCTTCCCCTCCCCCACAGCTCCTGGAGAGTGGCACCCTTTACCTATGCACTGTCACCTCACAGGAGGCGCTCCCCTCACTGTGGAGCGGCATGACGATTGTGCGTGGTGATCCTTTCTTGCCCCCCCCCCCCAATTTTCTTCTCTCTCTCTCTGCTGCCTCCTTCCCCATGTCCTCCAAGGGGAAGTCTTCTAAACCGGCATCTCGAAAGGAGAAAATACTTCAAAATACAGAGACAGTCAAAGGCGTAATTCTCACCAAGAGACCGGAGGATAATTTCCTCACGTGCACTTTCTGACGAATTTGGCAGAGCTGCTTCCCAAACATCTGCATTAAACGTCCCTCTCTACAGGTGTGTGCGCTTAATGTGGCTGTCGGGTAAATAACACTCAGGATTGTCACCCTGGGATGGCCCGGGGCCAGCCAGGCCATCCATCTGGATGCACTTCTTGGGAAACTACAGTGAAGGGGTCACGAAGCAGGGGCTTGGGGGGGGGGGGTGAGCGCTGGGGGCAGATATTTCTGCTCCTGAGTGTGGAGGAGGCAGCACGGGCTCAGGGCCATCGAGCAAGACAACCCTTGCTCTTTAATAGCGCAGTCCCGAAGCATCAACCTGTTACTCATTCAGCCGCCACCGCCACCGCTCGCTCTCTGCTTCGCAGATGAGCAAAACAGGCCGCTAAGTAGTCAAAGATTAGGTCCTAAGAGGCTCCATTCCCCGTCTTTAAGATGAAGAGGATGGACGGGTGTTTCTCCTCATTCTAAAATGGCCTGAGTCTATAAAACCACTCCTTCCAAATGTATACACCATTGCTGAGGAGTGCGGCTGCCTCTCTAATTTCTGGGCAATGTGAAGGGCTTCCTAACAATCTGCAGGTGGAGCTCAATGCCTCTTTGGGCTTTCCATCACAGTCAGAAATAAAATCTTTTGGAATTGTCGGGGGGAAAAAACCCCTCCTGAAAAAGTCTCAGAAAAAGAAAAGTGCCTTCGCCGCAGCCTCTGTTCCACACAAGGAAAAAGATCTTGACATTTCCCCAGGAGTGAATGAGCAGGTGCAGCAATTGTAAGAGTTAGTGGCAAGGTTTCCCGAGAGCTCTGGGATAAGGACAGGATCATGATCGAACTTCTCAATGAGCTTTGAAAGGGATGATGCTCAGGCTGGAATTCGGGATGCTATTCAGTTTCTTGGATGAAGAACAAAACGGCTCTTTTAACCTGTCTCTGGCACTGCCTTGCTCCTGCGTAGCCTGCATTTCTGTGGCTGCCTGCATTTATCTATCATGTGTCTATTCAGCTATGTGTCCATTATGCATGGATGCATGCATGTATCTGTGTCTACCTTTATTTACCAGTCAATCCTATCTATCTATCTATCTATCTATCTATCTATCTATCTATCTATCTATCTATCTATCTACTATCCATCCATCCATCCATCCATCCATCCATCCATCCATCCATCCATCCCGCTCTCCTTCCACCCGTAAGCTCATCCATCAGCCTTCCTGCCTCTTTATCTCATTTGCTTGCTCTCTCTGCCTCTTCTCATTTTCGTCTCGTCAGGCTGAAATTACTTGTCTTCCCAGTAAGGATGAATAATGAAGCAGTGTTTCCCCACCCGTGGTCTGTCAATCTTTCTCCGGAGTGGACTGTTCAGAGAGTTTCCTAGAATTAAAATTCGGAGTCTGCCCCGAAAGTTGAAGCATACATCTCTAATGCTTCCTGAGGGTTTTCAGAAATTCCAAGGCAGGTGATCACAGCTGTGACAGGGAGGCCCTCTTCTCCGAAGGGCCCCAGGGCCCTTGAGCGCGACCATCAAGGACGTGTCTCTGGGCGCCTGCGGGCATAACCGAGTTCACATCTGCCCATTCAAATGCGGAGTTGTGGAAGGGAGCTGGTGCTGCAGAGGCCCCCTGAGCCTCTTGCCAAGGAGCTAGCTGTCTTGGGAAAGGAGGCTTGTGTTGGCTCCAAATAAATTAGTTAGGCAACCCCCAGAAAAGAACTGCGGAAGAGATGCAGTCCCTGACCCTGCTTAGTTGACGGGCTGGGGTTGTTTCCATCTCAGATGCCAATGTCGAGGATGAGTTCGGGTACTTTTTGAGGACTTGACACTCAGGACCCCATTTAATTCTCTCATGAACGCATAGCACAGCATACTACTCTGATCCCCGGTTTACATAGGAGGGACCTTCAAGAGGAAATAGGCCTTTTTGGTGGTGAGGCATACCTTCTGCTGGGGGATGGAATAGAGAACCCCGAGGGCTTAGTTTACATTGAAATTTCCTACTGATGGGCCAAACTAATTTTTATATATAGGGCAATAAGAATAAATAGGGCAGGGGGAAGATAGAGCCACGATGACTGGACTGACGGTCTGTCAGGGCTGCTGTGGGCTGGGCTCTCATTGGCACCTGGCAGTCATCCTTGACCCGTGGGCTGCTCTGCAGAACATCTCTGAGGCAGACAGGCTGCTCCAGCTCCTTGCTGCCATCTTCCTCTCTCTTACCGCTGTCCCCCTGCTGCCAGTACAGACTTGATGGACTCCCTGCACTCTGAGCTCCCGTCGATGCCCGGCTTGTGTGCATCTTGTGTCTTCGAAGCGTCTCTGCAGCCTCGTGGCCCAGGGGTGGCTGGCGCGGCTTGGCGACCGTTGTTCCAGGCTGTCCAGTGGACTCACTGACTCGCACAAGGCACATGCAAGTCCTCATGCTCCACCAGGTTTCTTGGCTGTCATCCTTATTACAGCAGACCACCAGGCCCTTTCTTCTGCAGTGCTTCTGGGAAGGTTGGTACCGGCAACCTTTCCTCGTCAGCCAAGAGCAAAGTGTGTCCGCTCAGGACTTTGAGGGCTTTACCTGGCAGAAGGAAAAGGGAACTCCAAGGACCAGGTCTCCACACCTCTGCTCCTGTTGCTTCCGCATCCGTTGGCAGGTAGGTGCCGGGGTGACACGGGGAATGGAATGGAACCTGCGCTGCTGCTGCGGGGAGGCTGGTGGGGTCAGTTGTGTAAGCCACTGTTTGATACCATTCTGGACAGCTGCATCAGCGGCCTGCCTGCGCTTTCAAATGGACTCAAGTTGGCTTCAGCTTTTTAAGCCTTTCCACCAGAACACAGCCTGAGGAAGGCGGCCTGGGCCCTCTAGCGCAGGATATTGACAGCTTATCTAAACTTAGAGGCCATGTGGAGTGTGGCTCTGCATATGTCCCTGCCTCATGCCAGTTGGCACTGCCGAGCTCAGCATAAGCCCTGAGCATTTCCATGCTGCCCCCTATCAAAACACACACACACACACACACACACACACACACACACACACAATCAGAACAGTGAGCTTCCGGTCTAAGACTGAGCAGAGACAAACAGAAGCCCTTTATGGGTTTGTTTGAAAACGGCTCCTTTCAGCAGACCATGAGATCCGGGAGCGGCTCCCTCTGGGAACCTCGGAGGAAACTGTCCTGTACGTGGTGGAGTTTTTTGAGGGCCAACGGTCCCTGTGAAGGCCAACTCTGTCTACTGCCAAGCCGGTTTAGAGTATGAGCTTTTGAGCTGCCACCACAGCTGGAGATGCAAGCGGCTGTTCAAATTCCAGGAAGAAAACGCTGGCATGACATGACAGGAGATGGCCGCTAGATGGAAGCAAAGGTCCGTGAAACATTTGCCAGGCGCCTGCATCTGTAATTCTGCCTGCAGCTGAAGCATCCTTGTAGGAAAGAGAAACCTTGATCATAAATCCCATACGCCGTAACAGGTTCATAATGCATCCCAGTGACTGCATGTTGTATTTTTTTCTCCCTGAGAAATAAAATTTCGCTTTCAATGGAGAAGGATGTTCCTTTACATCTAACATGTGCTAATGTTAAATCTCTTTCCTAAGAAGCCTGCACACTAAGCCTTTAATGTGCACTGACCAAGACATCTGAGCAACGTCAGCGGTGCAACGTGGGATTGATCGCTTCCGGCCGCAAGAACACATAAGCCACAGGCCTGGCAGCCTGGAGAGAGAAGGTTATTTTTCCCCCTTAAAAAAAAAAAGAACATTTGACGTGTCAAATGCGTTTTCTCATTGATCCTCCGAGACAGAAGAATCTGCAGGTCGGAGAGACAAGTTTACAGAAAATCTCCTTCGTTTTGGAAGGAAAAGCAGAGACTAATTTCCTCCATTTAAGAAATATTTACCCATTGGAGAGCGAGTTTAAGAATAAAATATTGATGGCGCAGGAATACATTTCTCTGCAGCCCCTTGACTCCCCTCTTCACAAAGCTGTCACGTCACCTGGGCAATAGCGAGCCACAGAACAGAGCAAACACCGCTGAAGGAGAGCATTAACAGCAGAATATATATGAAAGCACATAGCACATTATGCCCGCCCACATCACCACCTAGTCTTAATCCTTTTCTCAGCAATGCCCTCTGACCAAAGAGCTGGAAAGCATGGGGGCGTCGGGAGTGCTGAGTGTGATGTACCTGTTGGTCCCTTATTGGTGACCTCTTCGCATGGTGGTGGTTGGTGATCTGCAACATTTCGGTGAAGTAAAACTGAGCCTGAACAGAGGCAAAAAACAGAACAACTGAAAGTCAACTTGATGCTGAGCTACAGTTCCACCCATCCCAGGTTCAAAGACGAGTCTCCACACCAATTTTTGGAAATCAACTGGGGAGGGAATGTCCCGATTGGGTGGACGAAGGAGTAGCATCCAGGTCTGGATGTGACCTGACATGGAGAGGCCAACCTTCATTTCTCTCTTTGGCAGGTGCTGTATCCTGCAAGCCGCCCCTTTCTGACGGGCCCTTCCAGAAGCAAAGATTTACAGACCCTGCAGGCTTGCGACTTGATGAGAGCAGGAAAAACATGGCCACAGCTCCATTCCACAGTGGGGACCAAACCTGCTTTCTCTGCGAGAAAGAAAGCCAAGGTCCCCAAGTAGAATGCGCGGCAGTTTCTTCCTGCAGGTCTGTGTGGTGATTGCCCCGTGTAGCAGAAGTAAGGGGTAGGGACCGTGTTCCAGAGCTGGGCAGTGCTTCCTGATTCCCATAGGACCGCCCCGGTGAGTGTCAGACTCAGGTGGCCAATTGCAAAACTGGCTGTCAATGTGCGACACGGCCCAGGATCAGCTTTACAACGAGACAAACAGAGCACCAACTCTTAGTCACCTAGGAGAGGGTTCCGTTTCGAGTTAACACACTTTGCCAAACTTTGTTTCCAGAAACAGACTCACAGAGAAAGCCGATGGGTTTATTCCAGGACGCGGATTTCTCTTCCCATTTCAAGATGCACCTCAACTTCCTCCTCTTCAAGGAGCTGCTTCTCCTTCTTTCCCTGTGGGGTGGGGCAAATTGTGGTGTCTTGGCTCCAAAGGGGAGAGCAGTCCTGTATCCCCGAGCTGCATCCCCATTCAGGGATGGGCAGCGCCCAGGTCGAGGCTGAGATACGCGCCGTATGCCTCCCAGGGTTTGGACCACAGAAGCTGCCGTGTGACACAGCAGGGTCATAAGCTTCTCCCTCCTCCCCAGCTGCTGAGGCCACTGACCCAGGAGGGAAGGAGTCAAAGCTGCCGTCCAGCTCCGTTCCCCAGCCAAACCCTGGTCCCCGGACCTTCTGTTGGCTGCCAGACTTGTGAAGCAGACCCAACCCAGTGCAGGTCGGATGGGTTTCCCCTTTCTAACCACTCTTTCTCAGGAGAATGACCTGCTCTCGCCAGAACGTGAGTGGATGGCTTGTCTTCTTTCCTTTGCACAGTTTTATTGGCACTTTGTCCACCTGCCATGCAGTCCAATAATGCAATAATCTCAAGAAGACTTGTACAATCGTCACCGCAATCACGTCCACGATGCTTCCTTCTTCCTTGTGCTCATCGTTCTCCATGCAATTCTTGTCCTCAAGTGCGGCAAGAATATAAGCAACACCCCGTTCTCCGCGTCGACAACTTCTCCATGTATAATCCAGTGCCACTGACTCTACGCTTCGTGTTGTTCGTCCATGATTGACACCCTTTTCCAAATCGTTCCACCACCAGTAGCAGAAACTCAAAGTCCCCTTAGCACCAACTCTCCCCGCTTCACCCGTGGTAACCGTTGGTGAAGGGGGCTTTACTAGGTGTCTCCCTGAAGTTTCCGTGCTGTTCTTAGGCTTAGAGACAGCAGCTGCCTCCTCACTCCACGAGAGAGACGTTGGGACCCATAATTTTCTCCACGGATACCTTCTCATAGAAGCGCCACCCACCTGCCTCACCGGCACCCTCCCCTGCGCCCTCTTCCACATACTTCTCAGAATAAAGCAACCAAGGTCCGCGAAGGGTTTCTGGGATTGTTTCATTACACATCCGCACGGGGCCAAGCTGTTCTAGTCACCTTGGTAACAGACACCGCCTTTCCGTCTTTCTCTTTTGGCACCTCAGTTGAAATGGAGTCTACAAGAGTCTGATTCTAATATCTCATTCCTGGAAGGCGGAAGGGGCTTGAAAGTGAAACTTAAAAGCACAGAGTTCTCTGTAAAGTAGAAAACGGCGTGCACATTCTTAGCATCACTTCCCCCTGCGAATCTGGATCATAGAACTTGTTACAACAGCTCCTGAGAAATATTAAAACAAAGTTCTTTGAATAAGAGTCTCCCATTTGGAAATGTACATTCTAAAAACCAGGACTTAGAGCCCACGACTGTTGGGGAGTTTGTTGTCTTTGGCGGTGGTGGCGGAACGGTAGTTCATTTTGAACCCCCTCTCAGAGGCAGTGGGCAGTGGGGGGTTGCACGTTAGTCGCCGTGTCGTAGGGGAGGAGACATTCATCATTCATGCTAGGCGAGGGCAAAAACCCAACCAACCAAACAAAACTCCCTACCATCACCACCTTTTAGGGCAGGAGAGACCTGCTCCCATGAGATTCCAAGACTGTCATTCTTGATGGGAGTCAAAAGCTCTGTCTTCTCCTGGGGGAGAGGCTGGTGGCTTCCAGCAGCTGACCTTGCGGAAGGTGGCCCAACGCAGAACCACAACACCAAGGAGGCCAAGAGCATCACTGTAAAGCAACACAATTGTTTCCAAAACCAAAGGAAAATTCAGTCTGTGTTCAATCTAAGAGGGGCAAAGAGAAGAAGGTTTTCCTGCAGACGAATGTGTATTGTGTGTGTGTGCGCGCACACATGTGCACATGTTTCTGTGTGTGGTGAGTAAGTGTGTGTAGTGTAGATGGAGTATACGGTGCATATGCTGGCATGGGCCTACAGTGTGCTCATGTGTTTGGTGTACAGTGTTTATGGTATGTGCCTGTAGATGGGAGAGAGGGTTTTAATCAGTGCATTAATTAGACTGCTCATTAGCCTGGCAGAAAGTTGACAAAGGACAGGTCTCAATAGCCAATGCTAAGTTTATTTTTGATAAATAAGGAATGTTGATTCATAACGAGTCTTTTCAAAACACATTTCTCATCACAAAAGAGAAAAATGAAAACACGGTGCAAAGGGGCAGGTAACAGGGATCACGATTTTATTGCCATCCTGGTTCAGTGCCCGAAAACTTGTTCTGGCTCGCCCCACCTTGGTCAAGAGCAAGGCTTGCTCATGACCCCACAATCACTGGCTATGGTGTCTGGCTCTGCCTGATTTCAGGCCAGGGGCAGCGTCTAGTGTCTGGGCTTGTTTCCGGCAGTCAGCTTCCCACTGGCTCTGGGCTGGAAGGCAGGGATGGGGCAGTGCTGCTGGGCTTTAGGGGGTACGAATCCGTGCCATTCCAATGTGGACCATCCGTGGGTGGCAAACTCACCTTGGAAATGGATGATCCTCACCGTTTATCGAAGAGGATGACTCACCTCCTGCCTCTGCCTGGAGCCCGCTGAACCTGCTTTGGGCTCAGGACTTCTTGCCATCCAGAGCGACTGCTCCACTTCTCCCTAGTCTACCGGGTTTGTCATTGCCTAGACTCACTCCCTTTAAGCCTTTGCTTTGTGGGTACACTGCAGAATCTCCTTACTCTAGACACGGAGTTTTGCTTTGTCGACCTTAAAAGTTGCGAACTTGCAAAGTTTTTCTTGTCCTGTTGTGTCCCCCATGCTGGAGCGCCAGGAAGGGTTTGGAGAGTGGAGTTAGAGAGGGAACCCTGCAGATTCATAATTTGGAATATCCTATCGATGTAAGGTAGATGCCCTCCATAATGCCATCCCTTGGGAAAACCACTGTGCACCTCTGTTGTCTACTCTTCCGCTCCACCCTGGACACCCAAAGGCACGTGCACATGTTCTGCATAATTATGACGATGTCATTTACAGAAAGGAGACCCGATTAACCACGCTGCTCGACATTGGATTCTCACGTACCACGTTTTGAAACGCTGTCCACGTTGTTAGCCAGAGAGCTACCTTAGCCCCTCTGGCAGGGCAAGGAGAGGGGTTTGGGGGGAGGCTGCCCGCCAATTCTGAGAGCGAATCCTCCCTCACTCCCCAGGTGATGGGTGTGAACCCTCCCTGGCCAGCTCACCTCAGCGCATGCGTGAGTGCTGATCAACTCGCCGGTTCTCGCGCTCTTGATTTTAAGACTGTCTCCTTTTACGTTTTTATATTCTCATGTCTTTCTCTTTGCTCTTTCATAATCCAAGGAGGATCGGGGGAGTGCTACAGAAGGCCTTTCTATATATTTCGGCTCCAACCCTTAGAGCCATGCTATACTTTGATCGCCCTGAAGGAGGAGACGCCTTTAAATGGCCGGGTGAGTAAGGCAGGGCCGTGCAGCCTGCAGAAGGCGGGGGCGCTGGATGCACCAGGGACAAAGGCCAATGCTTGAGAGGCAGGCTCCACACGGGTCCCCAGGACTGAGCTGAAGCTTTGTCAATTCCTTTGGAAGCATCATTTCTTTTCTTTCACCGAACCTTTTTCTTTTTTCCCTCCAAGATGGATTTGTGCTGCTGCCGAAGAGCAAAGCAGGAAAAAAGCCAACAGAACCGGGCAGCCATCGGGATCTGGAACTTTCATCACTAATTCAAATGGTGGGCAGAGGAGCCCAGCTGCCACCTGGTTTTGTCCCCACCTCCCAGCTGTGCGGCCGCAAACGCTTGCATTGTTGCCTTTAGTAATACGGCTGATCTTGCCAGGAAGGAGGTAGCGCCTCCACACCACACTGCCGTCTTCTCACACACTATCTATTAGAACCTTCACTGGCTTCCACTTGAAGCCCGCATACCAAGGCCAGCAGGGGACGTTCTCCATCACGACTCCAGCCAATCACCAAGAAGGCAAAAAAAGAAGACGCCCAGGTAATGCATGCTGACATTTTAGTTCCTTAGGAACAAGAGACACCATTGTCCCACTGTGTTTCAGAAGGAGCTCTAAGGGTAGAGCATTTGAATGGACTGTCCACGGGGCACAAGGTTCTTTCACCTGTGTTAGTGGATAGATCTTGCCTGGCCAGTGTCTTCTTCTGTGACCCTTCCTTTCCATTTTATGGATGAGTTTGAGGCACGGGAGGGCTTGCCAAGAGGAATTTGAAACCTTTGTTTAAATGCAGATGAAGAGAGCGGCTCTGTAAATGTCAACGTTCATATTCTTCCTAGATTCCAGAGTAGGAGTGATTGTAAAATGCCTAAGAGCACACTGCACAGAGGCAGGAAACTCAGAGGGTCGAGAGGGCCACTCCATGGGGGCAGCGTGGCCTGGCCCGCCCTCCCCTGGGAGCCAGGTTTGATGTCCTCAGTGGAGCATCTTCCTGACTGCGTTCAAGGTGCACGGGATGCAGGATGATAAATCATGGTCAGAATGGTCTTCATTGTGGGCGCTGAATAAGCGGGACCCACAAAGGAGTCTTCTTGCCTCTAGGTGAAAAGGAATGATCCCTAGATGTTGCCTAAGGGTTTGCACACAGCTACGGACCTGAGATTTCATTTGACTTGGGCCCACAACCAATGCTCAGGAAGGACACAGTCAAGAAATCAAATGACTCAGTGCATTAGGCGAATCTGTTGTGTCAGACCTCTGTGAAGTGGTGAAGAATGAAGATGTCCCTTTGAGGACTAGGGTACATCTGACAGAAAGCATGGTAATGTTGATCATAAGGGAGACCGCAGAACCACAAATGCACGTGAATGATAGAGTTGGCACAGAATATTGACAGCACCATGGGCCGCCAGAAGAACCCACTAATCTGTCTTGGAGGGCGCACAGCCAGTTGGGCGCTCCTTCGAAGCGAGGATGGCAAGACTTCATCTCAGTTACTCAAAGTGTTATCAGGGGAGAGCAGACCCTGGACAAGGTCGTCATGTGTGGTCAAGTAGAAGAATCTCGGCTAGAGGAATTGACACCATGGCGACAACAATGTTTTCCCACATAACAACGATTGTGAGTGGGGTACAGGACCAGGCAATGTTGAGTTCTGCTGTAACTAGGATTGATATTCGTCTGACTGGCTCAATGGCACCCAACACCCATGACAATAACAACAAGGTTGTGAAGCCAAGAAGACCCTATGGGGAAATTCGGCTCTGTAACACATGGGGTTGCCGTAAGTTGGAATTAACTGGCTGACAGTGGGTAACTGAAAGCCACGGGAGTTTGGGAAGAATCTGTGAGTTGCTCAGAAAGTCCATACTTTGAAAAACATTTGGAGAAAGAGCCTTCTGCCTAGAGGCAGGCCATTTTAAACACCGAGACAAAGGTATCGCAATGATTGCTTGACAGCCAGGACTGAACCACTAAGCAACCACAGAAACTTGTTAGAAGTCAGTGCATGAAGTGGAATTGAACTGGTAGAGGAAACCCCAGCCATTCAGGCCTGAGGCTTTGGGCACCTTCTTCGATCAGCTCTAAGTCTAGTTTTGTTCAGGGATAATCCGATAGCAGCTTTGTCTGCTGATTGGCTCGGGAGCTGCTCTTCTCGTGCAATGAGGACATGATCAATCATGTTCCTGGCTTTTGTCTTGGCGAAAGTATTTAGATTTCAGCCAGCTGGTTAGCTGCCTCAAGGCCACCTGCTTGTCTGAAAAATAAAGAATCCGTTCCTTTCTCTTTGCAAGGAGAAGGGAGGAAATATTGACTTGCGTGATAATTTTCGGTGGATGATTAAATTTGGCCTCTTAGGCTCCAGCTGCAAATTCAATTCAGATGACTGGTTTTTCTTTTCATACGTCATTGAGCAATCTTGTGTACAGCCACAGCTAATGTTCTCGGTGCCGACCGTCCCTCCACTTTCACAAAGCACAGAATCCCCAGCCTGCTCTCTGTTTCGCGTGCCTCCTGGCTACAGGATCATAATGAGGAAAGGCACTTCTTTTCTGCTTAAGTTAAGGATACTGCTCTTATGCAGGCCCACTCAGCATCTTGCTCAAGAAACAAAATTGCTCTGTAGGGGAGAGTCAGGACAGTGATGATTTCTCCGATGACAGTTTAGAGAATCTACCAGTTTCCTTCAGTGCATTTTAAATTTACAGTGCAATTGGTAATACATTTGGTGTCATTTGGCTGAAACATCCCAATCTCAGGTGCCAAGGTACTGAATAGGTCTAATGTGTTGTGAGCCAGCCAAAAACCCGAGTCTTTCTTGCCTTCCCTTTCTTATCTCCCATCAATCCATCATCATTGCCCTGCTCTTCTAGTTCCACGCGTTTCTCCAAGTCCCCCTTGAATCAGCAGCTCCAGCAATGGCCCTCTTGCTAAAAGCCCCATCCCCTCTCACTTGGATTTGTGCTGTTGCCTCTTGTGTGGCTTTCCTGTTGCAGATTTTGAACTTCCCATCATCCTCTCCTCCTCATGGCAACCAGTGTCCTTTTGAAAAGCCAATTAGACCACAAAATTCTTTATAGGAAAATGTCCCAGCTCCACATCATAACATGGAAGCTCTCTGAGATCCAGCTTCTGCCTCATTGTCTGACCTTCTCTCATCTCTCCCTTCCTCATCGTCACCTTGCTCGTGCTGTTTCTGGAGAACTCCAACGGGGCCTTTGCTTTAGGCATCCTCTCGGCCTGCCAGACATTTCCCCTTCCTGAGATTTCTAGAGGACTCTATATTTTCCATTTCGTTGTCAACTAAATGTCCACTCCTTGGGGGAGCTCTCCTGACTAACGAGGCCCTCGTCCTTCCGGATGCTATGCCCCTGACTTATCACAAGAGCACTAGCCACTGCTGTGCTTTCCTCCCTGTTTGTGTCTTTGCTGCTGATCTCCTTTACCAGAATGCAGGCTACACCCGCGTGCAGATTTTCTCTTGTGCCCACAGCCTCCCTCTTGAGCGCCGGGAAGCGTGTCCCAACAGTGCACTGCTAGTTGCTGCTGCATCAGTTTCTACTCAAGGTGAGACTGTTTGCGTCCAAGTGGCACTGGGCTCCGTAGGGCGCTCCCCTGACCGACTGCTCAGAAGTACAGAGGTTGCCTGGCCTTTCTGCTGAGCCCACAAACCACTCCCAACACTCAGGGACTCGCACCCAAAGCCAACCCACTGCCATCAAGTTCATTTGGGTTCATAGGAACCCTGCAGAGGCTTCCTGTGGCTGTAACTCTTTATGGGAGCAGAAAACCTCATCTTTCTCCCTTGGAGCGATGGGTGGGTTTGAACCACTGTCTTTGCAGTTAGCAGTCCAGTGCTCACCCAACAGTTCCACCCCAGGACTCCAGTGCAAATAGTAAGTGGCCTAGAGGATGAATGAGCAAATTTGGCATGAAAGAACCTTTCCCTAAGAGCTATAGGGGCAGGATATCTAGGTATATCTCATCTGAATTTAGAGGATGCGGCCGAATGACTTCTTGCACGTTTTTGTATTCCTCCATCTTCTGAGTTTCTAAGTTAGCAGATAATTTCCCGAGGCCTAATGTCTGTGGTGCCATTAAAACTCACATAAACAATGACAACCTCTTGTCTCAGCGGAGGTAAGAGACTGACCTCATTCTCAGCTGATCTGATCAACAGAGAAGTGAAATGTGCCCTTAATTTTAGGATCCATTATCTGTAACCTTTTTGTCTGGCTAAGGGCTAGGGGCCAATAGGAGAATCGAAGAAAGCTTGCTAAACAACGTATCTTTAGTCACATTTAGAAATTAGTTGGCATGGAAGACAGGCCGTGGACTTACTCTGATGTGAGGTCTAGGTCTCCTTTTTCCAGGAAGGGCCGGGGTCTGAGCCGTGTCCTCAGTGTCTGAAAGATCTTATTCATGCGTAAACAAAGGGCAGGCATGATTCAGACAGGATGAGTCCCTGCACCTCGCAGCCAGAAGAAAAATGTAGAGTCGTGATACTTAAAACATTTCTCAGCCCGAGTTGTCAGTGCTGTTAGCCACTTCAGCACATTTCTGAATGAACTCTGCTAAGGCTAGGTCAGTGACACCATCAAGAAGAATTTTGCAATTAAAAAAGCTTAAAGGGATCACTGCAAAAATGACTTTTCACCTCCTCTAACCAAGACACGCAAAGAAGTCAACTCAACAGAAGTATTTTTCTTACATCAGTTTTGCCCATCAGTCAAAGTGAAGGGACACAGGTGGGAGAGCAGCTCCCAGGGGATAAACCCTGTCGGTCATTGCTGCCGTGCTGAGTCTGAGTCATGGTGACCCCAACAGTGTGGGGTAGATCCTTCCCACAGGGCACTCATGACAGGGACCTTATGGAGGCCGCTGGCCAGGTTTTCCTTCTGTAACTCCCCTGGGCGCCTTTGACCAGACAACCTTTGTCTAGAGTTGGAAGGCCTCGCTCTTGAATGGAAGGCAGTTGCTATTCATAATGAGGGATTATTCCATAAGAGGGATTTGAAATCATAAACTTGACCAGTTATTTAAATGGCTTGGAGTTACCAGGAAAACACACACACATACACACACACACACACACACAATGATTGCATACCTGGGCAGGGATAAGAATAGAGGGTATTTCAGCTGCAAGGTTTTAGAGTGCCCAACAGGACCTCCCTCCATTTGCCCACGAAGGCATGTGAACGGGTTAAGTCGTGTGTCTAGTGTCATCAATGGCGAAGCCAGGTCTAGAGCCCGAGCGAGAGAAGCCGCAGTCATTTGAGGCAGAATAAAACATCTGCCTCAAGATTTTTCTGCCAGAAGATAATTTCTAATGCTTGCTATAAGGGTCCCTGATGGCGCTGTGTGCTAAGCACTGAGCTGCTAAACATGAAGGTCGATGGTTCAAACCCACCAGCCACTCAGAGGGAAGGGTGAAGTCGTCTGCTCCACTGAAGACTTAGGGTCCCAGGAAAGCCTGTATGGAGTTGGCGTGAGTCACCACGGGCTCAGAGGCATTCTGGGTTTTGACTTTGAGTAATGCTTGCTGTATTGTCTCTACAATGGTGTCGTTCTGCTGCGAGGGAGCACTATATCATGAAAGAGCCACGAGTCAGAGAGTGAATAGAGGCTCTTTTATTGTAAACTGTCTGATCTGGGGCAGGCGACATAGCCCATCAGGGCCTCTGTTTCCAGATCGTTGGAAAGCACGAATCTGGAGAACATCAAGCTTTCGAGACAATGTATTAAAGGAACCCAATTCAAACTCACGGCTGTCGAATGGTTCTGGCTCGGCGTGACCCTGTAGGACCAGGGAGAACTGCCCCTGTGGATAGTTTCTGAGACTGTGACTCTTCATGGGAGCAGGAAGCCACATCTTTCTCTCTGGGAGAGGCTGGTGGCTTCAATTGCTGACCTTGCAGTTAGCAACCCAAGGCTATATGCCACCAGGGCTCTGCTTGGTAAATGGGAGTGATTATTATTGTACTAGAGGCAGAACGGGTGGACCCTGGAGTCTGAGTAACAGTCCGTGAATCCCGCCTGCCCCCCCGGCTTGTCCTGGGACCATATAGTTCTGTAAGTCACAGGTCCATCCCCTATAAAACGAGGATCACAAAAGCACGGACTTCCCACAGCGCTTGTGGGGGTTTAAGGATGCACCTCATGCAATGTGCTTAATGGTGCATTGCAAATTAAAATGTTCCATAAACACTGGCCTGTATCATAATTATTTTTAAATTTTGCCACGAAGGTTACAGGACAGGGGTCAGCAAACATTTTCCCGTAAAGGTCGGAGAGTTGATCCCTTAGCTAAGGTCTCTGTTGCAAGGTTTCAGCTCGGCCCGTGGTCGAGGGAGGGAGAGCAGCTGTCCACAGCCTGAGAACAAGGGACCGTGGCTGGACTTCCAGGAAGCGAGTTACAAAAGTATTCAGCGGACTGAACCTGGCCTATGGGTTGCTGTAGTTTGCTACCCTGGGATAGGTCAAACATGACTGCTCCTGCCTTCTGGAAGAAGGTCCTCTGGTGCTCCTGGTCAAGAAGGTGTCTGTCTTCTTCCATAGAAAGAAGAAAACGAAGTCACCCTTAAGCACATGTTACCTTATCTTCAAGTTCTGTGCACGGCATCATTTACTTATGGTCCGCTAACAGCATCCCAGCCATCTGACCGCAAAGACAGCATCACGCAGGATCACCTTAGACTCAGACCTGCAATGTCCCCGATTTCTGGGTTGTCCTGAGTGTCATTTCATGGTGCCAACGTACAACCTAGGAGTTCTGGGAGCTCCAGTGATCAATAACTTGACTGCTGACCGGAAGGTCGGTGGTTTGAACCCACCACTGGCTCGGAGTGAGAGGAAGTGGCCGACTGATTCGGTAAAGCTTACAGTCTCGGAAGCCCAGGCGGCAGCCCCACTCTGGCTTGTAGGGCTGCGATGAGTCGGAACAGACCTGGCGGCCTTGGGGTATGCATTCTATAAAAACGTTCACTTGCCGCTGTGTGGCAGGTTCTGATCCGATCACACTTTGCCCGGCTTTCCTGATGACAACCACCAGCGATTTACACGTTTTCTCAGCCCAGTTTGTGGACTGTCAGGCGGGCATGCCCTTGCTTTGATTCAGAAGACCCACTGTGAGGAGCGGGCCTTCAGAGACAAGGTGTTTTTGGCCTTTGACTCTTGCCTGGTGATCTTGCTTCATTTTTTTCATGAACCTAACAAGCACAAGGTCGGTCGACCCAGTTCTGGAAATGATTAAAGGAAGCACTTTGCTCCAGAGTTGAGGTGTAATCTTATTCATCTCGCACCAGGGTCCCTCTTGCTGGCAGAGGTAAAACAAAAACACACGCAAAAAAGAAAAACAAAAGAAAGAAAAAGAAATTTAATCTTGGACTTTCCCACATCGAGTATGGAGACAATTTATTTCTGACCCACTGATCTAGGCTTCAGGGCTGCAGGAAAGAAGTGCCTTAGTTGATCTCGGAAACCAGGGCATGGCCACTGTTAAGTAAACCCTCAGTTACTTTATACCACACCTGGGGTAAACTGCCAGCCAGAATCTCAGTGGAAGCAAGCTAATCACTAGAGCGAGGCCATGATCAATAGCAATGGAACATGGCATCCGGTGACCTCCACAGAGCCCGTGTGCAGAGGAGGTTATTTATGGGAAAGAGAACTTGGGACTGATTTTCTCTGGTTCGAGTGGTGGTGGTTGCGGTTCTGAGGTGCTGCTGAGTTGGGTCTGACTCACAGCCACCCCATGGTCCACAGAGGGAGCCTGGCCCGGCGCGATCCTCACAGTCATTGTTATGTCGCAGCGCCAATCCATCACACCGAGCATCTTCTTTTTCGGATGACCTACTTGTCAAGCATGATATCCTTTTCCAGGACTGGTTCTTCCTGGTGACATGGCTAAAGTACTGGAGATGGAGTCTGGGCACCCTTGCTTCTAAGGAACATTCGGGCATACACTTCTTCCGAGACAGATTGGTTTATTCTTCTGGAAACACATGGTACAGTATAGTCTTTGACAACACCAGAGTTCCAAAGTATCAATTCTCCTTTGGTCTTTTAAATTCATTGTCCTGCCTTCGTATGAGACAAGTGAAACAACCATGGCTTGGGTCAAGCCATCTTGGTCTTCAAGGTGACCTATGTCCCTTTTGGCACTTTGGAGAGATCTCGTGTGACACGTTTGTCCAATGTGATATGCCGCTTTATTTCCTGACTGCTGCTTCCATGGCATGCATCAGGGTTCCATGTGAAACGAAATCCTGGACAACTTCAATCTCTTTTCTGTTTATCATAATGTTGCTTATCGGTGTAGTTGTGCACATTGTTGTTTTATGTTGAGTTATAATCCATACGTCTTTGATCTTCATGAGAAAGACATTCAAATCTCCTTGGCTTTCAGCAAGCAAGGTGAGTCACCTGCAAATCCCAGGCTGTCAGTGAGTCCTCCTCTATTCCTTCACATGCTCTTACTTCTTGAATCACCCTTTTCTTTCTTTCCTGTCTTTTAATGGCCTTTTGGTTTCATCATGTACCCTGCCCTTGATGTCATCCTACAACTCATCCAGTCTTCGGTGGTTCGTGTTCAGTGCATCAAAACAGTCCTTGCAAGTGGGTTGAAATCCAGTTGGGATGTGTTCCGTGTGGAAGTGTCGCTCTCATGAACTTATTTTAATTTTCTTCAACTACCTCCCACTTGAATTGGCATGACATCAATGAATGGCCTGTTGCACAGTTTGTCCGTGGTCATCTTTTGATGATGACATTGAGCTTCTCTAGTGTCTATTTCCACCAGATAGAGATGTCATTCCTGCATGTTCCACTTGGAGAGGCCCACTTCTATAGGTGCCATTTATGCTACTGAAAAATGCTTTTGCAATGAACAATTAATTGGTTTTGCAAAATTCTACCATGCGATCTCCAGGTTAGTTTCTATCACCAAGACCATATTTTCCAACTACTGATGCTACCTTTTTTGTTTCTAACTTTCTCATTCCAATCAACAGTAATTATCAATGTATCTCGATAGCTTGTTTGATAAATTTTAGATGGCAAAATTTGGTAAAATCTTCAATTTCTTCATTCTTTGTTCTTATTGGTTGGTATGTAAATTTGAATAATAGTCATATTAAATCATTTTTTGGGGATTGGAAGATTTAATATGAAGGAACTTCAAAAAGTTCATGGGATTGTTCATTATTTTTCAATTCCATCTTCCTTGTACTTCCTGCCCATGGCAATCTGTACATTCAATACAACCTCAATCAAAACTCCAACAGCCTTCCTGATAGAAACAGAAAGTGATCCTCATCTCTCATGTGGAATGGCTAGTACCCTCATAGAGGCTGAAACAGCGCCGAAAGAGAAGAACAAAGCAGAAAGGCTCACATTTCCTGATTTTTACAACACACTATTGCTGTTGTGTGCCGCCCAGTTGGTCCCGAGTCCTGGCGACCCCACGTACAGCAGCGTGAAACACTGCCCAGTCCTGTGCTGTTGCCAGGGCTGTTCTTATGTTGGAGCCACCATGGTGTCCACTGTGTCACACATCTTGGTGAGGGCCTTCCTTTTTTTTTGTTGCCCCACCACTTTACCAAGCTTGATGCCTTTCTTTTGCAATTCAATAGTGAAATCACATTCAGAAGAGGTATACAATCATTACCACAAATAATTTTACAGCCTATTGTTTTTTAAACCTGTCTTCTTTACGTGAGTATGGATATTATCTTATTACTGACAGCATTGCACTTCAGGGTAGATCACGAAATGTTCTTTCTGGTGGTGAATGTGATACTATTCTTCATTGATTTGTCATTTTCAGCATTGCTTGTCATATGGTTGTCTGATTCAAAATGGACAAGACTGGTCTATTTTATCTCTCTGATGCCTAGGGGTTTGATATTTATCTTTATGCATTCCATTTCATTGTTGATGACTTTCAATTCCCCTGGATTCATAAGTCACAATTCCATGTTTAGATTATTAAAGAGTATTTGCAGGTGTTTCTTCTCATGTGAGTCCTGCAACACCTGGCTTTCCTCGATCCGTGTCCTTTGGGTTGACTCAGCTATGGAGCGGAAGCTCCTCCTTAGATGCCTTCTCATTTTGTGGCACAGTGTTCTGCTGCTATCCCTAAGGTTTTCACTGGTGATTTTTTTTCTCAGAAGTAGATTACTAGATCCCCTTTCCTAGTTTGTCAATTTGGAAACTCTGCTGACACCTGTCCACCATGGGTGGCCCTTAGGGGATTGGAGAGACTGGAGGAATAACTTCCAGCATCATAGCAACACCCAAGCCATCACAGTAAGACACAGTGACAAACAAGTGGGCACGGGGGCGGGAGGGGGAAACGTAGTCAAGCTCCACCACAGCTAATAGAATAGGGAACTTGTTTCTCGTGGTTCTAACTGCAAATCATCATAGGCATTGATAATTATGTTCCCTAAATCTTCCTTACCTTTGACTTTCTAGGGAGTCATCAAACTTGATATCTTTAATCAGAGTTCTGAAGAGTTTGGTAAGGTAGTACTATGCTATTTGTCAAATATGGAACATTAAAAATATTGTTTTAATGACATAAATAACTTTCCAATAGATATTAAAATACATTTATTTACTTGAATATGGTTTGATCTTGTTCTACCTAGGTAGTAGATGTGAGATGATTTCAAAATGCACGTATTTTATATTTAATGTCTTCAGTGTGCTACTTTCTCATTTTTGAAATAACATTTGATTATTTATTAAACTAACTGTATTAATGGATACTGATAGCTTAATATAAAAGCTTTTTGTTTATTTATTTATTATTCTCTATATTTATTTTTCTTGAATCATACTTTTGTTGACATATCTTACTCATTCCAATATATCCTTTCCCTTCCCATACAGTTCTGTTGTTCAATCCCAACGGTTGGGGCTGTACAATCATCGATGCGATCTCCCTCTCCTCCCTTCCTGCCACCTCCTCCCCTCACTTTCCATGCCCTCTGGGAACCATTATTCCTGCCTGTGTCTCTGAAGGGTCATCTATCTTGATCTCCATGTACCCAGGGAGCTTAAATGGACAAATGAACACACATCAGTCTAACGTGACCAATGAGGTATATCATGTATGGTCCACAAGAAGAAGGGGAGGAATTCTTAAAGAACTAGAGGATAGTTATGGGGTTCATCAGTGCCACACGGCACCCTGGATTAATCCTCCATTCCACGAGGCACTACTAAGAGGGACAGTCCAATTGTCTTCCTTGTGGACTTTGGGTCTCCAGTACATAATGTAAAAGCTTTTTAGCAACATTTATTTATTTATTTATAAAAATAACTTTGTTGGAGGCTCATACAAGTCTTATCACAATCCATCCATCCATCCATCCATCCATTGTGTTAAGCACATCTTCAAAACATTTTCTTTCTACTTGAGCCCTTGGTATCAGATTCTCATTTTCCCCCTGCCTCCCCCATCCTCCCTCCCTCATGAACCCTTGATAATTTATAAATTATTATTATTTTTTTCATGTTTTAGACTGACTGATGTTTCCCTTCATCCACTTTTCTGTTGTTCATCACCCTGGGAGGGGGTTATAGATAGATCATTGTGATCAGTACCCCTATCTGCCCCCACTTTCCCATTACCCTGGTGTGGCTACTCTCAATATTGGTCCTGAGGGGTTTATCCGTCCTGGATTCCCAGTGTTTTCAGCTCTTATCTGTACCAGTGTACATGCTCTGGTCTAGTCGGATTTGTAAGGTAGAATTGGGATCATGATAGTTGGGGGCAGGGGTGGGGAGAGGATGAAGCATTAAAGAACTAGAGGGAAGTTGTATGTTTCATCATTGCTACACTACACCCTGACTGACTCATCTCCTTCCCATGACCCTTCTGTAAGGGGATGTCCATTTGCCTACAGACGGGCTTTGGGTCTCTACTCCGCACTTCCCGTCATTTACAATGATATGATTTTTTTTTGTTCTGGGTCTTTGATGTCTGATACCTGATCCTATTAACACTTCATGATCATACAGGCTGGTGTGCTTCTCCCATGTGGGCTTTGTTGCTTCTCAGCTAAATGGGCGCTTGTTTATCTTCAAGTCTTTAAGACCCCAGATGCTATATCTTTTGATAGCCAGGAACCATCAGCTTTCTTTACCACATTTGCTCATGCACCTGCTTTGTTTCAGTGATCATGTGGGGAAGGTGGGCATCATGGAATGCCAGGTTCATAGAACAAAGTGTTCTTGCATTGAGCGAGTCCTTGAGTAGAGCCCCAATGTGTATCTGATACCTTAATCTAAACCTATAACTATTTGCACATAGATCTATTTTCCCATCATCATATATAAATATATTTACATATGAGCACGTCTGTGTTTAGACCTCAATAAATGCCCTTTTCATCCTAGTTCTTTCCTCCATTTCCTTTTACTTCCTCTTGTCACACTCTTATGTTCAGCCTTCATTTGGATTTCAGTAATTCCTCTCGGTTACATTGCCCTTGATCAAGCCCTATCAAGCTTCCTACACCTGGAGATATTTATTTTTAACAGAAGATTCTGTGAGATAGAGCATCCCAAAGGGATGAATCTCTGATCAAATGCTTGGTGTGGTGGAGAGAACTATGCATGGTGGTGACTGAGATAGTGTAGTTGGAGAGCAATAAGTTATCATGACTCAAGTTCTCACTCATGTAGCTGCCCACTCATTCTGAGAAAAATCAAGTAACCATAAGAAATAAGTAGGCCCCCTCAAATGAGAAGTGTTGTGGGATTGTCGGTGAAAGGGATTCGCCTTAGGAAGCTCAGAGATAAGGATTGCAAGAAGAGTTTCTTTATCCATATCAGATGCAGGCAGAAAGTAAGGTTCAGAGAGTCAAATTGATTTGACCATCAAAAGTGAGATCTTCAAGAGTCGCTTATGATGTCCTTGAAGATTACAATTCAGTGATGTGGTAGGTGTGAAAGCCATCTTTCAGATGCTTAAGTAACGAGTGTTTGGTGAGCTAATGGAAATTTGGTTCTTAAAGAATGTATCAATGTTGAGTCACGAACATATAGCAGAAGAAAGGATCCTCTGAGCCCTCACACGAGCTCTGCTGGTCTTCTGGAACACACATGGAAGAGCCGCGGGGCTCACGTTTGATGGTGGAAGGAAAAGACAAGTGGCGAGTAGGTTGACGATGCTGAAGAATAAGTTGGTTTTTGAGACAAAGAGAGATCATCTCTTGTTCTTTTTTTAAGACTATGAAAGAAGATGAAAGAGCAGATGGAAAGATAAAAGTTCACTTAGTTCAAGGCAGACAGGGGAACACTGTTAAGTTGTCATGCTTGTCTAGAGACTTCCTTTTAAAGATAAATAAAATCTATCTCCTCTTGATTCACACACACACACACACACACACACACACACACACACACACACATTCTCTCTCTCTCTCTCTCTTTCTCTCTCTCTCTCTCTCTCTCTCTCTCTCTCTCTACATTAGTGAATGATGTGTACATATTTAATTCTTATATGAACTGACTCATTCCATTCCAAGGATCTAATCTTAAAATTATTACTATTGTGAATAGCTATTTAAGTTTAGGTACCAACCCATAAAACCCACTGCCAATGAATTGATTCCAACTGATTTCTGTTAGATAGACTTTCTGAGACTGTCAAGCTTCACAGGAGTAGATTACCTCCCATTTCTCCCAAAACGCCAATGATGGGTTTGAACCATTGACCTTGCAGTTTGCAGTCCAATGGTTACCTGATAATGAGAAAATTTTGCCCATTTTCACGTTGGAGTCTCTTAAATTCAAGCGTATTAGAACTGCTGTGATGTAAGTGTTTGCCTACATGGTGCAGAGGTTTGTAGAGCTAGTTATGTGAGGGGGGGTTTGAAAATTTGTGGAAAAATTTCATGATCTTTAAATCCCCTATCTTCCACAGGCTTTTTCAAGCCCCCTCATATTTCACAAAAACATAACACCGTTGGACGCCCTTCCTCTCCTTTTCGTTGGCCCACATGGATTTCAATAGATTGTGTACATGCCGCGACGGGGTCTCTAAAGTAGCCTTACTAATTTTGTCAGAACTAACAGCTAATCGTTATATGGTAGACTTTTCCTCCCACTTGTCCTGAGTAGATTGCTAACACTGAACCCTGTGCTGTGGAATCTACTCCAGCTGAGAGCCACGCTACCTTGTTCCGTCTCACGGCGATAGAGCCTGCTCTCACAGTGGCCTTTTAGAACAGGCTAGAGCTGTCCCTGTGGGCTTCCAAGACTGAAACTCTTTAAGGGAGGAGAGAGCCCCATGCTCACCCCATTGCAAATATACAATACAAGTGAAAAATCATAAACACCCTATGAATTTTATTTTTGAGTACTGCCTAGGCCCTCAATGGACAGCATGCACGTTCTGTAAATTTTGCTGCGTTGCCGGGTTTTGGCTTAGAGGCAGTTAGTTCTCTGATGGGCGTCTCATTTCTTTGAGGGAGACCTGCCACTGCACCTGTGTGCTCACCACCCATCGGTCAGTGGAAGTTTTTGTGCTTTGATGATACTGAACAGGCTTCAGCAGAGCATCCAGATGCAGGCAGCCTGGTGACCTACTTAAAAAAAAAAAACTTTCTGATGAAAGCTCTGTGGATTAAAATGTATGTTCCTATTACACTTGGGGTCACCATGACTAGGAGACAGCTTTGATGGCAGCTAATAATAGCATTATTTTACCTTAGGGAATGCAAGGAGCCCTGATGGCATAGTGGGCTACGTGCTGGTCATGTAACCATGAGGTTAGGAGTTCAAAGCAAACAGCAACTCCATGGGAGAAAGAGGAGGCTTTCTACTCCTGTAAAGATTTACAGCCCCCCAAATCTACAGGGACAACTCTGCTACTGTGTGCTCTTTACTGAGTCAGAATCAAGTTGTTGGCAGTGGGGTTTTCCCTCCTTGGTTTTAGGGAATGCTAAAGCAAAAATAATGGGTGCTTTACAGTCAGTATAATAAAAGACCTGGTAATTGCATTTCCCACAAACTTTTTGAAGACCTCTAAAAAGGGTTGTAGACAAATTTCATGCTGCTGCTGCTGCTGACCAATCTACATTTCTGCTTCATCTGCTTCTTTCTACCTGTATTTTTAGGACAGAGGGCTAAGAGCAAAGAAAATGGTTTGCTTCGGTTGGTTTTCCTGGGACAAGTGGTAACTCTTAGTAGTGAATCAGTAATTTCATGTTTCTCCTAAATTCAAGCATCCAGAAAGTTCACCTCAGCAGAATGTACTCATCTCTGAAGGGAACTCCTGGTTGGTACAAACGGTCACTGTGGCTGGCTGCTACCTGAAAGGCTGGAGGACCCATCCTCTCCAGCTGGTCCTTGGAAGAAAGGCCTGACTACCTACAGAAAAACCAGCCATCGAAAGCTCCGTGGAGCACCTTTCTACTCTGATTTCGGATGCACACCTGGTTTCCGTGAGTTGGAATTGACCCAATGGCACCTGGTTTTTATTTCTGAAAGTGCTGGCTGACTTTTCCTAACTCTCAGCTAGGCCATGGAATAATCTTGAGGTGCGATCTGCATTTATCAAAGAAAGATCTCATTTTTGGGTCAGCACTGGTATTAGATTTATTCCATTTGGTTTTGAACTTGCTGAAGATGAGCGGGTATGTTTTATTAAGGCTTCATGGGAATACTTGATTCACAGAGGCTCTGCGTGTCGTCATTCCGCACGAATGGAGGTTGACTTGCCAGGGCAGGGGAAGAAAACTCTGTCCCTTTCTTTTTTTCTGTAGAGACAATGGGGACGGTGAAGTAGAAAGTCCATCCTTGAAAGCAAAGCTCCTTGTTGTGAAAAGAGGAACGAACTGTCTCCCCTCCCTTGAGAAACCACCTGAGTTTAATCACAAAGGCGAAGGGAGACAGGTGTGAGGGATGAAAATAATAACAATGTACAATCTATCTGGGGGCTATGAGGGTGGGGCGAGGGGAAAAGAGCTGATAGCAAGGGATCAGTAGAAAGTAAATGTCTGGAAAAGAATGAAGGCGACATATGTACAAGCATGCCTGATTCAATCGATGTATGGATTGTGATAAGAGTTGTATAAGCCCCCAATAAAATGATTTTTTAAAAAAAGGAAGTAGCACCCAGCAACGGGTTAATTTCCAAGACTGACCCTTCCTGGTGAAGCTGGCCCAGAGCAAAGCTGCTTCCCTGGGTGTACTCACTGAAAGCTGAGTGGGAGTCCAGTCTCGGCAGGAGGCTCTTGCGCTACCTGCCTGCATAGTTAGTCTGGAACTCACCTCGGTTTTAATCCCATCCACGTTCTGTCTCCTGTTGGTTGCTATTTTATTCCTCCACCTCTGGACACTTCGGCTCATTCACTTGAAACACCGTCACAGGAGAACTCGGCTTTAACAGAGACCTCGCTGAAGTCATTATTGTTTATTCCCCCCTCCTCTGTTCTGGCTTGCACTTGAATAATTCTCCATCCACAGCACATCTGATTGAGTTGGCACCACAAACCCTTTTGTATGCTATTTTTTTCCCTTCCAGAAATATTAAAGTCTGAATCAAATTGGAACCGCTGTCTGGTAATGATCTCATTACATATAAATACAGAAGTGCTCGCGGGGGAGATAATGACTCTGCGGCTCAGGTATGTGGCGCATACCCATTATCTTCCAAGGAGCCCGGCCCCCATTCAATACTCCTCTGTTCCCCCACAACATCCCCTTCAGCTTCGGGTTCAAGACGCAGAGAGCGCCTGGCTGATGGAAGCTGGGAGTGAGGTTTTTGTCTCTTCCCCCCTTGGTGACATATGTTAGGAGCTGAAAGGAACCTGGGCTGAGTGCTTACTCTTCATTTGGGAGTTTCACATGTTCTGATTGATCGGAAAGACAAAAAGGCAGAAGGAGAGCCATTTGGCGCTGGCTGAAAACCATATTCATTCTCCATGTGAAGTTTCCTCGTTGGGTGAGGATAATTGTGATGAGGCAGTTCTGGGGATAGACGACATGAAAAGATTTTTAAAAATAACAGGCCCGCCACCCAGTTTGAGTTCTTATGCAGCAAAAGAACAAACACAGATGGCGGCGGTCGGGGTGGGGGCCGGGGTGGGAAAGGCCCTCCTAATGTGGGCGTTTACTAGTTATTAGCCTCAGTAGTCTCTTCTGGCTGCCAAGGCATAAGCAGATGAGTTTAGCACATCACAGAGGACCACATATAGGGTTTGATTCCCAATATAGGCTAAATAACCCTAGGAAAATTTTTTTACTTCGTGTGATTAGCATACAAAAAAGAACTGGATAAGGGAGAGGGTAGACTGGATGGCTCTGAATGTCCCTGCAAGGTCCTAAAGGGCACTTACAGAAACGGAGAGCTGCCATCTGTCATCTTAGACCAGCAAGGGAGGCGGGCAGGAGAGTGCTTGGCGATTTTTCTTTGCATGGGATTATGAGACTTCTTTTTCTCTTCCGGTTGCCCTCTGAGGCATGATAAAAATACAAAAGAAAATTCTAGGCATGGTTCTTTGGCAAAAGGGCAGGCTGGGTGGCAAAAGTGTTTTCCCCTTAGCTCAGAATTGTCTCTGCGATGTACGTGGCATGCTGTTGTGCATGACAAGGCAGTCCCCCAGAGCGAGAGAGAGCTAGAACAGACAGCGCCTGTCCGGCCTCGGCGCGGCCACTGGTATCAAGTTTGGGCAGAGACTGCATAGATGAACTTGCCTACTCTTGGGTTCCCGGCAATCAAGTCAATGAGGACTCATGGTGACCCTGGAGGACAGTGTAGAATTGCCCTTGTGGATTTTGGAGGCTGTAATGCTTTACTAAAGTGGAAAGCCTCCTCTTTCACCCAGTGGTCAGCGGGTGGTTTTGAACTGCTGACCTTGAAGTTAGTAGTCCAATGCATAACTCACTATGCCTCCAGGGCTGCTCACAGAATTCACACTGTCTATGCCTTTCTTGGACACACTGCTAAGTTGTTGATTTCCACAGTTTATTAGGTGCTGATATTTGTAAACCTCAGTGGCCAGGGAAAGGGTCTTCTTTCCCTCCAGTCTATTGGCATCGGAGAGAATGTTTCCCACCATTGGTGCGTTGACTTTTAGGGGGATAGCAGTTAAATGTGCAATGTCTCCCCACTGCCTGTAGAGATGGAAGAGAACTCCCCTGTTCAGTAATTAATTACATGTCTCCCGATGCTTAGTTCCATCTGATGATGCCTCCATTTTCAGGTCAACTCTATGGCAACTAAGGAGCCTTGGTGGTGCAGGGAGTTACACGTTGGCTGCTAGTTTGAATCCACCAACCTCCCCATGGGGGAAAGATGAGATTCTGTTCCCGTGAAGATTCAGTCTACTGAATCTTCTGCTACTACTACTACTGCAACTATTACTACTGCTGCTATTACTACTACTGTTACTACTATTGCTGCTACTATTACTACTGCTATTACTGCTACTACTATTACTACTGCTACTATTACTACTGCTACTACTACTATTACTATTGCTACTATTACTACTATTGCTGCTACTACTACTACCACTGCTGCTATTCCTACTGTTACTGCTGTTACTACTACTGCTGCTGCTACTACTGCTGCTGCTGCTACTATTACTACTGTTGCTATTACTACTACTATTACTACTACTGCTGCTGACTGCTATTACTACTACCACTACTACTGCTACTACTGCTGCTGCTGACTGCTGCTACTATGACTATGGTTACTGCTGCTGTTACTATTACTACTACTGCTGCTACTACTACCACCACTGCCGCTACTACTACTACTACTAATGTTACTGCTGCTACTATTACCACTGCTGCTACTATTACTACTACTACTACTGTTACTGCTGCTACTATTACCACTGCTGCTACTACTACTGCTGCTGCTACTGCTGCTGCTACTACTGCTGCTGCTACTGCTGCTACTACTACTGCTGCTGCTACTGCTGCTACTGCTGCTGCTACGAAACTAGTAGACATTTGTCAAGGCTTACTGAGTGCCAGTCCCTGGACTGTCTACCTTACTCACAATCTCATTGAGATCCTCTGTGAGCCCCTACTGTGATTGTTTTTCAGATAATGTCTTGGAGTCTATGGAAGAAGTATTTCAGGCTTGTGGCCCCCGATGTTTGTAGAGAAGGGGAAGAGGTGGTTGACAGAGAAGAGATGTATCTGCTTCTGCTCAGAGCAGCCGAGGCACAGAGAGGACCTTAGCATCAGCCCCACCACGAGACATGACATGTCCCTCACTAGCTCACAGCACTATGGGGGACAGCACTGGAGACAGTGCGGGAATTGCTCCCAGCCTGGGACAAAACAGGAAGGGAGTGCAACAGAGCAGCAAGGGGAGCAAAGCAATGAAGTCCATGAGGAATCCCCAAAATAGATTTCAGACTCAGAAGGCACGGCTTGGCACCTCAACATATTTGAATGGAAAACATACATAAGGGTCAGCTGACAGACCTGGAACTATTTATAATGCCACACACCTTTCTTCTTCTTCTTTTTTCATGTATACCTCTATAACACAGACAAGATAAACAATCCTGAGGAGAAAACAATGGGACCAATGGTACTTGGGGGACAGGGGAGAGGAGGATGTGGGGGAAAAAAGGGGCGAGCCAACAAACCAGGGGCATGGGAACAATAAGAGATCTAAAATTGATGGTGAGGAGGGTGTGGAATGCCTGGTCGGGTTTGATCTAATGAAATGTAGCCGAGAGGAATGACTAAGAACTGATAATCAAAGATGATAGTGGGACAGGAGGAAAGTAAAAGGAAAGAGAAGCAAGAACAAGGAGGCAAAAGACATTTATAGAGGTATAATATGTAAATGTAAATATATTAATGCATAATAGTAGGGATATAGGTCTATGTACGTATATTTATATGCTAACTACCAAGGCAGCAGATAGACATTGGGCCTCTACTCAAGTCCTCCCTCAACGCAAGAACATTTTGTTCTAATAACCTGGCATTCTGTGATGCTCACCTTCCTGACAAGATTGCTGAAGTCAAAATGGGTTCATCAGCAAATGTGGTGAAGAAAGCTGATGGCCACACAGACGAACCAACCAGCCCGTGTGATCATGAGGTGCCTATGGGATCAGGTCTCAGGCATTCACAAGACCTAAAGCAATCATATTGTTGTGAAAGAATGGAGACCCAAAGCCCATCTGTAGACAATTAGGTCTACACAGGAGGGCCACAAGGAAGGGATGAGTCAGCCAAGGTGCAGTACAGCACTGATAAAACACAAAACATTCCTCTAGTTCTTTAATGCTTTCTACCCCTCCCCCCTATCATGATCCCAGTTCTATTTACAAATCTGTCTACATCAGAGCCTTTACACTGGTACATGAGTGTTTAACACATGGAATCCAAGGACAGATAAGCCTCTTAGGAACAATAATGGGACTAGTGATACTATGAAGGTAGCAGAGAGTTGTGGGGAGGAGGGGGAGAAAAGGGGAATGCAATGATAGATGTATAACACCGCCCCTCCCCAGGAGGATGAACAAGAGAAACATCGGTGAAGGGAGACAGCAGAAGGTGTAAGATATGAAAATAATAATAATTCATAATTTATCAAGGGTTCATGGGGGTGGGAGGGTGGGTAAAGGAGGGAAAAAAGAAGAACCGGAAGAACTGATACCAACTGATACCAAAGGCTCAAGTAGGAAGACATTTTTTTCCGGGTGCTTGCGACCTGCTCCCCCACCCACCGGGTCAGCGAAAAAAATGTTCAGAGTAGTAGTATTTCACTGGTGGCCCGCAAGGCTGTCATTCCCCATCCCGCACCCCTCATGGGGAAACAGACGGGCGCCGGGGGGCCTCCCACTTATTCTACACCTCTCATGTCTCTTCACCGTGCCAGACTAGAGTCAAGCTCAACAGGGTCTTCTTTCCCTGCGGATTCCACCAAGCCAGTTCCCTTGGCTGTGGTTTCACTGGATAGTCGGTAGGGACAGTGGGAATCTCGTTCATCCATTCATGCGCGTCACTAATTAGATGTGGAGGCATTTGGCTACCTTAAGAGAGTCATAGTGACTCCCGCCATTTACCCGCGCTTCATTGAATTTCTTCACGCTGGCATTCAGAGCACTGGGCAGAAATCACATCGCGTCAACACCCGCCGCTGACCTTCGCGAGAAAATATTTTTAAAATGTTGATGGCAACATATGTACAAGTGGGCTTGATACAATTGATGTATGGATTATGATAAGAGCTATAAGAGCCCCCAATAAAATGATTTATAACACCCCCGAAACAACAACAACAACAACAAAACAGGAAGAGATGTGCCTGGTGAAGTCTCTTATTTCTCCCGTGCTTCTGCACTCATTTAACAGGTCTGAATGGAGATGTCAGTATTCAAACTCCCGTTTGGGTACCACACAGCAGTCTCAGGCAGAACCCCTGCTAGGAGGTGCCTGCCATCAGGGGTGCATCGCTAGAGAATAGATCCGAATTGCTGAGTGATCTCTCATAGATGGTGCCTAGAAAGTGCTCCTCCCCACGTCACCCCAGGTGGCACCTAGAGCATGAGTTGTTCTCCCTGCCCTGTCTCTGAACCATGGAAAAGAAAATGTGAAAAACACCATCACATGGAACACGCCTGAGTTGGGCCTCTTGCCTTCCATTAGCTAGCTTTTCTGGGGCTCAAAGTTCTTTTTCAAAAGTAGGTGGCTAGACTAGAACAGGTGTCAGCTAACTTATAAAAGGCTAGGTAGTGAAAATTTTAGGCTTTGTGGACTATACAGTCTATTCTTTCTTCATAACCATACTACTTCTTTCTCTTCCTCCTTCTCCTCCTCCTCCTCCTCCTTCTCCTGCTCCTGCTCCTCCTCTTCCTTCACCACCACCACCACCACCACCACCACCACCTCCACCACCACCACCATCACCACCACCACCACCATCACCACCATCACCTCCACCACCATCACCACCACCACCACCATCACCTCCACCACCACCACCACCACCATCACCACCATCACCTCCACCACCACCTCCACCACCACCTCCACCACCACCACCACCACCACCACCACCATCACCTCCACCACCATCACCACCACCACCACCACCACCACCACCACCACCACCACCACCACCACCACCACCACCACCTCTACCACCACCTCCACCACCACCATCACCACCATCACCTCCACCACCTCCACCACCACCACCACCACCACCACCACCACCACCACCACCACCACCACCACCTCCACCACCTCCACCACCACCACCACCACCACCACCACCACCACCACCACCACCACCACCACCACCACCACCACCACCACCACCACCATCACCAACGCAATTCTGTCATTATAGTAGGAAAACAACCCAGATATGTAACAAATGGGCATGAATGTGTTCCAATAAAACTTTATCCACAGAAAACCTTTGTAAGTAAGAAGCCGGAGGGTCATCTCTGGCTCATGAGCTAGAGTTTGCCCGTCCTGGCCATGGTGATTACCATGGGCCATTTTTTTGGGCCAGAAAGGCTGCAGCGACTCCACGTGCTCCATTCCCCCAGCTTTGGCATCTGGACACATTTCTTTAGTTTTCTTTCCTGGAGGAGGAGCATATAAAAAATGGCAATAGAAACGATCCTGGAGAGGCACCAGGAGGGATCCCAGCAACGTTCTGATTGAAACGCAATGGGAGGAAGACATTAAAAAAGTGGGGGGAGAAAGGTCCCATTAATCAGAGATGGCACTGCTGTTTTAGTTGGAGATTTGGCTATTAGCTCAGCAGGGAGGCAGGGAAGACAAGATGGGGTTGACTAGAAAGATGGAATTTCCCAGAGGCAGAATGCTAAAAATTCTTTATAAGTTCTAGAATCCAAGGCATAGTTAATAATTTTTTTCAGACCAATAGCACATTCCATAGATGTTTCCTAGAGAATTAAAATTATGTATCCATTTGAAAACTCCCCATATATTATTTCCATGTATTTGAGTGTCAAGATTTTCTAAGGGATTGGAACAAGGGCACAATCTTAGGACTCTTCCTATTGCGAGTGGCAGAAAACCCCTGTGAACACAGCTTTAGAAAACAGAGTGAGCCTCTGGGGTGGGATGCGGAAGAGTCCAGGACATGCTGACCTTAGCCATCAGACAAGCAAGCTACAGTCAGCCATGGACAGGGCTACTCAGTTGCTTAGATTGTTGCTCTTTTATTTTCCCTTTCTTCTGTGTATCAACTTTACCTTCAGACAGAGTCCTCCCTGGCTGGCAGTGCATCATCCTGAGACTCACTTTTTATAAGACCAAATATAGTTTTGGAGCATGAGCTTTGTCACCGCCCCGCCCCCTCCCCCAACATATTAACCTCATCTCTCATTGGCTCTGTGTGAGTACTATCCCTAAACAGATCTCAATGCCTCTGCCTAGCTTATTAGGGCCCACTATCTGGCCACGGAGGGGGCTCTGGTAGTGTAGTAGGTTTCTTAACCACAAGGTTACCAGTTCAAACTCACTAGCTGCTCTGTGGGAGAAAGATAAAATTTCTTGCTCCCAGAAATATACAGCAGACACCCACCCTGTTCTATATGATTGCTCTATATGATTGCTAGGAGTTGGCATCGACTCGATAACAGTGAGATATAAAGTACTATATATCCAGAGTTATACAGCGATCTCTCTCACTGCCGTGGCTCAATGCTGACTCTTAGCCACCGTTGAAGGCAGCGGAAAGCCCAGTCTTTCTCCCTCGTAGCTGCTAGTGGGTTTGAACTGCTGACCATGTGGATTGCAGCCCAACGTGTCTCCCCTACACCACCAGGCCTTTGTAAGTTTGCACCCTGCAAGTGGTGCAAACAGTGAACACACTTCACTCCAAGGACCGGTGTTTTGAATTTCCCAAGAGGCACCCTGGAAAAAAGGTCTGGTGATCGACTCCTGAACAAAAGGCCACGGAAAACCTTATGGAGCAGAGTTCTAATCTGATGCACCCGGGGTCACTGTGACGCCAAGGGGATTCGCCAACAACTGCCTTTGTGCGGGTGAAAGAGGTGGAGGGGAAGAGTTTCCCCAAAGGGAGTCTGGACTGTGTTTAACACAAAGAGGTGGGTCAGTGCTGACTAACAGTCAGGGCCTGTTTGTCAAAGAAATTTTCAAAACACCTTTATGAAAATCATCTCATTTGATTTGATAACAATTGATAAAAATATACCTCTCAGCAACTATTAATTGCATTTTTCAGTGAAAACACTGAGGCTCAAATTAGATAACTTGTTCAGATTCACAATGCTGGTGAGAAGGACAGCATTTTGTCTTTCTGAATGATGTGCTCAGACGAGTACACAACAGAATCCCTTGTTTGGTACTGGAGGTCTATGAATGCCGCCTGAGATTGGAGGAATGCGTGGGCGGCCACCTCACACTGAGGCTGACGTGGATTTGACAGTAAAGTAAGAGCCCCTTGGATCTGTCACAGGGTCACTAGTAAGTTATGCACTTGAAATGGCCTCAGAAACGTCTGTGCAGGACTACATTAACTCTGCGGGATCTCATTGTATTAAACGTTTTCCATTTCTCCCCTCTAGCATGAACTTCTAAAATAATATATAAGCCCTAAGTCTCCCCCAGCTTTGCACCATACTCAAGTTTACAAGGCATCCCTTTCATATCATCTAAGTAATTGCTAGAAAAGATCGAACAATCGGCTGTACATAATATTGATTAATTATTGACTTTAAACTGGAATATGAGGTCTCTAGTGAAAAGTCACAGGGCTTTGTTTAATGCTTTCATGAATGATGTGTGGGAGGTTAACCTGCTGTATTAAAATGTGAACCACCATGAACTATGACTTCTCATGTGAACTTTTGTCTCATATTCTCGTATTTCTAAGGGAGTCACATTTTGATGGAGAACATCATTTTCCTTTGAAAGGTGTATTCAAATTACTGGTCTGGAATCAATGGTAACCAATGTTTTGTGAAACACCCATATCACTTATGCATTATTGGTACGTGCAGTAAAGTCGATTCTGCCTTATTGTGACCATATGCACAACGACACACTGCCGGTCCTGTGCCAACCTCACAATTGGGTAAACAAAAATGCCAAACTTACATTGAGTCAATTCTGACCCACAGGAGTAGAGAGCCTCATTTTTCCCTCACTGATCAGCTGATGGTTTCCAACTGCGGACTTGGGGGTGAGGAGTCCAATGCATAATCTCTTATGCAAGATCTACACGCAGATCTCTTTGCTATTCTTAGAGGGTAGCATAGAGTGTGCGTTGATTTAGAGGCAGTCATTGGAACCAAGTAAGGGATATTACACGATTGAAATCAGGGTAGATATGTGTCAGGGTTGTATCTTTCCACCATCCTTGTTCAATCTATACGGTGAACAAATAATCTGAGAAATCGCACTCTATGAAGAATTGGGCGTCAGCATTGGAGAAAGTCACATCAACAACCTGAGGTATGTTGAAGACACAACCTGTGTGCTAAAAGTGATGAGGATTTGAAGCACTTACTGATGGAGATCCAAGATGGCGGTCTTTGGATTATAGCTCCACACGAGGAAACAACAATCCTCACAACTGAACTAATACAAATCATCTTGTTGTGCAGAAAAGATGGAGTTTGTTAAGGATTTCCTTTCATTTGGATCCATCACCAAGAGTCATGGAACAACAGTCAAGAAATCAAATGTATTTATTTGCTGTGTACAAACCCGATGCAAGAGACCCCTTGAAAATGTTACAGTCATTTTGAGGACTCAGGGGTGCCTGGCCCATGTCTTAGTATTTTCAGTCACTTCATATGCATGACAAAGCTGGACAATGAATAAGGAAGCATGTTAGACCCAGGTGACTAGAGAAACAAATCCATCAACACTTTTATATGTATAAGACAGAGCTTTCTATCAAAGAGTAATTTTATATTAAGAAAACATCCCAGCCCAGTCCAGATCAAGTCCACAAGTCTGATATCAGTCCATAAGTCCAATCCTAGACCATAAATTCCTCTTCAGTCTCACACAGCACAAGCAATGATGTCAACTGCAGGAAGACCACAGGGTGGTGGGTGAAGTCTTGTAGAGCCAATGGCAGTGGAAGCCCCTCTAGGGTTCTGGTTGCCATTAGCGTGGCTCCACGTGGCTTGTCAACAGGAATGTGTAGCAGAGGGAGAGTACACCTGTCTCTAAGGAGGAAGAAAGGAAGTTCCCAGAATCCTCATGAGAGGGCCAAGCCCACCAGGAGGCATCATCAGGCTGTCACCTGATTGACAGGCTGGGCTCCACCCCTTCACTCTTGATATTCTAAAGTAGAGGGTCAGCAAAAAAAGAAGTTCTTCAATGAGTTGAACTGACACAGTGGCTGCAGCAGAGGGTCCAATCACCATGAGCATGGCACAGAACCAGCCCTTGTCTGCTTGTTACACAAACTTGGAGCAACTGTGAATTACAACGGACTTAACGGCATCAGAGAACAACACAACTTAAAGTTCCCTTTACTATTTTGGATCATCACTGTAGAGCCTAATTTCTCCAAAATTAAGACTCCTTCTAGATTGATTTCAGTCATGAAGTCGAGATGCATCCTTCTTTATAGCCTCTGAAGGATGACATGGGGAGGGCTCTGGTGTTGGTTTCTCTGAGACTACTCCCTGCTGACAAAAGGATTTGAAGTGACTTATTTTTTCCTTGAAGGATTTATTCATCTCTTTGTTATTATTTTCTGTTGTGCTGGTTCTGACTCATGATGACCTTGTATATCACAGAAGGAAATACTGCCTGGTTCTGCACTATCTTTGCCATTATTGATGTACAAGTTTCCTAAGGTTGTCACAACAAGATGCAACCAATCGGGTGGTTCATAAGACCAGATTTTTTCCCCTCTCATAATTCTGCAGGCTATTAGCCCAAATTAACATGTTGACCAGACATTTTCCCTCTAGAAAAAGACCTTTGCCTGTCTCTTCCAGTTTGGGTAGTCTAGCAGTTCCTTGCCTTGTAGATGCATCTTCACGCGGCCATCGGTTATCTGCCTTTTAGAGAGACACAGCTCAGTTTGTAGAAGGACTCAACCTGTTTCAGAATGTCCTCATGTTAAATGAAGTAGTAGCATCTTCAAGGAACCTGTTTTCAAAGACGGACAAGTTCACATGTCACAGGGATGATGACTTCCACGTATCGTTTGAGAAACGGAAGTCACCCCTATCAGCGCCGGCCATCCTCTCTCCTAGGATCACGGAGTCCAGTGCTGCCCAGGCTCCGGTTCACTTCTCCCATCTCCACTGCTTTGGCCTCGTCCTGAGATCTTGCGGAAATGCCAACACCACGCGGGGATTTCAGAGGTAAAGTTTGCTCTCCAATGATAACGAATCGCTTTCAAAAAGAATGAATGAAAGCTATTTTTCACCCCTTTACAATCAATGTTTAGCCGTGCAGTTTGGAAATCCCTGCTGCTATTTAAAAGGAGAAATATGTAGAAGCAAATTTCTTCCATCTCTTACCAAAGACACACAGAAAAGAAGAGTACGCAGCTCATTCTCATGTGCGTGCTCTGACCCACCTCCTCTCCAAATGTTCTTGCTCAGCTGCACCCCACCCCACCCCCTTCCTTAGCTACAAGAACAGGTTATGAAGATGATAATAAGTGAGAAAATGTCCTAGCCTTGTTTTAAGCCTCAGCCACATTGCACTGCTTATACAAGGTTAAATGCCAGTGTGTGAACCCGTGTTTTTCCCCCCGGCCACGCAGCCCTAAGCCTAGGTGATCTGGCCCTGCTATGTCCCTCTCTGCGAGAGACGTGGTGGTGCAGGATGATTGAAACGGCCCCGGCCTCCCCAGCTGCTGCTGACTTGCACTAGGAAATTCAATCTTCTCAAGGTAATTCCCCAGCTTATAAAAAACTTCTCAGCAATGGATTCAGAATTTGATGTAGGCCTCTCCAAGCAGGTGACTGGCAGCTGTACTGCCTTACACAGACGCCAGCCGAGCCCGTGTCTTATTGTCTGAAGTCTGCTTGAAACCACATGACATCACAAAGCATTGATCTCGGCTGGATGGCAATGGGTTTGGTTTCTGAGGTCCGCTAGGCCTGCTAGGTCTCAAATGGTCCAGGCCAGGCCACTCCTATCTCCTATGCTGCCAGTGGTCTGATCTTGGACAGCTGAGAGAGCAAAGGTGTGTGTCAACCTAGTTATTCGGGTTGCCACTTTGGTACAGAGGATGGAAACCCAGCCAGATGGGAAGAGAGGTGCTAAGTCGCCATTTGAGATCCATCAACAGGATGCGGTGGAAATGGGCGTCAAAAGAGACGGGTGTACCAGGCTTAGACACAGCTTTCAATGCAGGAAAGCTGCCTGGAGAATGGGGAGTAATTGCTAGGCTTTGAGGCTCTTTGGGTTCTTGTTCTCAGGCAGGAAGAATGTCCTCTTTTTCTGCGTCCCTGCTCCTGAAAGCCCTGGGAGCTGGTGTGCAGAAGCTGTCCTGGTCCTTCTCTGCCTCCTCCGGGGACGGCTTTGTTGTGTTAGGATTTGAATGTCCTTGTTGTCTCCTAAAGCTTCAGCCCCAAGTCTCAGGATGTGTTTTGGCAAGTACAAAATCCAATAGTCATCGAACCCTTGATAATCTTTTATGCCCTGTAGAAGTATGTTTTTATTCATCCGTTTCTTCGGGAGGTAAGAAATAAAGCTGTTCCATTCTAGGCATAAATTAGCATTTATAACAATGCAGTGCAAAAAATGTAATTTAAATAGAACTGATTAGAATTTTGATAGGGCACCAAGGAGCCTCTAAACAAATGCTGATCAGGTAATGAGTGGAACAAGTCATTTATTTTAGTGGTGCGGCTATCTGTTCAATGATTGGGTCACAGTTTCCCAAACATATACGGTGACTGCTCATTAATTATGCACTTCTCTCACAGTAATTGTCCAATTTAACTGCAAACTGTGAGCTTATAGGCAAAGCCACGGAAGATGGCAGAGGGAACAAGTAAGGACTTAGATAAAATATATTTTCTTTTTGTAATAAGATTCGCTAATTCAAGGACTCGGCGAGAGGGAAGCTATTGTTAGACGTTGGCCTTGGTCTTGCCTTTGCGCAATGGACTAAATTGCTCACCATTTGTTAAGCAGGGACATTTAAGCTGCAGAGTGCCGAGCTTCACAAATGAGGCTGCACCAGTTGGCATTCAGCCGGTCTTTGTAGGTGCAGTCTCACCTTTGGATCAGCCTGCAATGTGTTTTAAGTGGGACAGATAAGCTTCCGGCTGCTATCAGTGGAATCACATGTTTTTCTGCAGGTGTGCCATCCTGAAAAACGTTCTGACTCAATCAGAAAGGTTAAATTGCAGCATTCCCCAACCCACTCCTTTGATGGGTTGGTGTTCTTTCTTTTATTAAGAAGGTGGAAATGCTCTCTTTTATTTCATGAGAGAGTCCCATTCATGTCTGGAGCAAAAACCATGTGCTTCAACTGATAGCCTCATTTGTCATTAGCAAGGAAGATCATCGATAAGTACATTGGATGGTGAATTGGATGTTCTGTTTGACTCATTGATTATCTTTATTGGTAGTTAAAGTTTGCCAGTTCCGGTGTCTTGATTTTAAGTTTTAAGGGGCCCTAGTGACATAGTCAAGGGCCCCAGGAGCACAGGGCTTATGTGCTTGGCTGCTAACCAACTCTCTCTAACTATCTATCATTCATTTGAGCCAGTCAGTCACTTCTTGGGGGAAAGATGTGGTAGTCAGCTTCCATAAAGAGTTACAGTCTTAAAAAAAAAAAAAAAAGAGTTCCAGCCTTCAAAATCTTCTCAGGCAGTTCTACTCATCTAGAAGTTAGCTGTGAGTTGTTGGCAATGTTTTTTTGGGTGTTGCAGTGATTAAAGCACCTACCAGCTGACCAAAGGTCGTCAGTTCAAACCCACTAGCTACTCGGCAGGAGAAAGATGTGACAGCCTGTGTCCATACAATTTATAACCTTGGAGACCCTCTGGGGCAGTTCTGCTCTATAATGTCACAATGGATATGAATCAGCTTGACAGCAATAAGGTGTGTGTGTGTGTGTGTGTGAGAGAGAGAGAGAGAGAGAGAGAGAGAGAGAGAGAGAGAGAGAGAGAGAGAGAGAGAGAGAGAAAGAGAGAGGTTACTTTCTGAAACGCAGATTAGAAATGTCATCCTGAGAAAGGTAGTATTTTAAATGTGTCTACCCCCTCCCTTAGTTCTGGGTAAAGCATTGTCTTAGAGGGAGACTCGTGAATGCATCGTGGTTCTTCCCTCTGCTCTCCTTGCTCAGAGTATTTCTCAGGGTGCAGCACTTCCAGGTGGTGGCCGTACAAAGGGAATCCAGCCTTGCCTGAGTGGGCTGCACTCCGACACAGGTGAGAAGAAAGGGCGAAGGGAGGCCCCTGGTCTAACGGTTGGCTTAGTGATTCATGTGGGTACCATTCATCTTTGTTGATATCATTTCCTGAGAGGAGAACACCTTCCATCCTCCAGGAAGTGGTCTGGTAGAAAGCAAGCATCTAAGGCAGTAAGTACCCAGGCATCTACATTGAGCATCATTGTGCAACTGATAAAGCTGGGCACCAGACGAGGGCCTACCTCTGCAGGCAGTGGAGTGACAAGTGTGTATGTAGAATTTCCCTGGTGTTTGCAAACACCAATCAGCATCTGCGGGAGAGAGTCTTTGCTGCCCACATTTACTGTTCCCATGGGGGAGGAAAGGTGAGAGGTTGTCATTGCTGAGGAAACATATAGCACTCTGGCTTCACGTTTACAAAATCCAAGCATCATTTGAATACCCTTTTCTTCTAACAGGCGTCAGACCATTTTACTGCCGAATAAACTACGAGAAGTCTCACAGTCACGGAATAATTCTCAGGGCTCAGGAGAAATCAGACCTAATTGTTCCACCAAAGCACTTGTAAATCGCCACTGACCCACCATCCCGGAGGCTCTCTTTTGAAAGGAAGGGGAAAGATGTACTGCGTAAATCGCTGGTATTCTTGTCCACCGTGATGGCCTTGGTTCTAATGAGTTATGCCGTTTAGAAACGAGCTAAGAGGCTTCACGTTCCACAACTTGGAGACTCACAAGTGGCAAGTGGATCGAAGACGGGGGCTTGGGGCAGTTTATTTTCTTCGGCTGCGCCAAGTCCTGAGCGATGAGCGTGATTACTTCCCTGATGTGAACCAGGACTATCTCCATATTAAAAAAATTAATTGGACAATTGTTCCGGGGGGAGCATTTACCTGGGAATGTTTAATTTTTTCCTCCCGTTTCCCCTCCTTCTGCACACATGCCTGGTTCTCTCAGGGAGAGTCATTTCCCCAGCACAATGTCTGTGCGAAGATTGTAAGCTCTCAAAGATGATAGCAGGAGCGATGCCTGCACATGTATTCTCGGCAGATCTCTCCACCTATCTTCGGGTTTTGATGTTGTGCCTACTTTCCAAGCCCTGAACTCCGTGTGATAGTGTCTCCATTATTTTGGTGGGCATATTAGACCTGATTGTTTCTCTCAGCAGCCTTTAGCGCCCCTGCGAGACCTCCACAGCTTACCTTACCATAATATTGGAAAGCAATCTCCCTTCACTGCTGTGAACCAAGGCCAGAAATTCAAAATGCTGCTGCAGTCATTAAGTGATTTCCAATTAGTTAATTGCTTTCACAGGCTGCTTCTTTCTCAACTGCACCTTAAATGAAAGGCAGAACCATCCATTTCCGAAAGAGGGAAAAACAATCCTGGGGGCTTTGGGTTTGCACATGCGAAAGCACAGTAGATACTCCAGAAGAAAACTTCCCTGGACCACAGCAGGGGATGCTACGATGACAGGACAGAGAAGAGCATCTCAAACCATCTGGGGCGGATTCGGCACTTTTATTTGGCATCAAAAGGACATTAGGTAGGTGACCTCAGAACTGCTCAGAAGATGGAGATTTCTAGATTAACCTGGATTCTTCTCCGGCGAAGCTCAAGGGTGGCTTCCACTTGGACTTGGAGGCTCCTGGAGAAGGACAGCATTAGGACCTCACAGCGGGGAAGGCAGAGTCTTTGGGACCAATCCTGGGCTAAGCTGCTTTGGGGGAAGGGAAGGCATGTGATTGCGCATGCAGGCTGACAGGGGCAGAGGGGTGAGGGTGGGGGGTGAAGTCACAGGAGAAGCTAGTCCAGAATGATCTTGTGCTAATCCACGTGCTTGCTGTTAATGGTGTTGGTGAGATGACCATGAATTTTGAGCTGATAGCCAAGAAGGGAACAAATCAGGCATCTGTTTTCCCTGAGAGGGAGGGTTTGGCTTTAAGAGTTGACCAAAAAGTGAATGCGAATCTTCTTAAAAAAATGCAACCAATGTAATGAGCAGCAGTGCTTGGATGGTTGGAGGAATGGACTCCTGGGAGGTGGGAGAAATGAGTAATGCCATCCTCTCAGGGCTGCTAAAATGACTAAATGGGCTATTGTAAAGCTCTTGGAAATGGGTCTCCTCTATAGTTAAATTTTTCAATATAGGTTTCCCCAGCTGTCTGAAAGTCCTTATGAGACTAGGTTAGTTGAAATGGTGTAACATGGAGAAGCAAGTACATCAGTTTATATGGAGGGGGGATTCACTCACTGACTCTCATCACTCTCTCACTCATTCTCTCACTCACTGACTCACTCACTCTCTCATTGACTCACTGACTCACTGACTCACTCACTCTCTCACTCACTCACACTCTCACTCACTAACTCACTCACTAACTCACTCACTCACTCACTCACTCACTCACTCACTCACTCACTCACTCTCTCACTCACTCACTCACTCACTCACACACTCACTCACTCACTCTCTCACTCACTTTCTCACTCACTCACTCACTTACTCACATACTCACTCACACACTCACTCACTCTCTCACTCACTCACTCACTCACTCACTCACTCACTCACACACTCACTCACTCTCTCACTCACTCACACACTCACTCACTCTCTCACCCACTGACTCACTCACTGACTCACTCACTCACTCACTCACTCACTCACTCTCTCACTCACTCTCTCACTCTCTCACTCACTCACCCACTCACTCACACACTCTCTCACTCACACACTCACTCACTCACTCACTCACTCACTCTCTCGCTCTCTCACTCACTCACTCACTCACTCACTCACTCTCTCACTCACTGACTCACTCACTGACTCACTCATTCTCTCACTCATTCACTCACTCACTCACTCACTCACTCACTCTCATTCATTCTCACTGACTGACTGACTCACTCATTCACTCTCACTCACTCTCTCACTGACTGACTGATTGACTGACTGACTCACTCACTCTCACTCACTCTCACTGACTGACTGACTCACTCACCCACTCTTACTCACTCTCTCACTGACTGACTGACTGACTCACTCACTCAGTCACTGACTCTCATCACTCTCTCACTCATTCTCTCACTCATTCTCTCACTCACTGACTCACTCACTCTCTCACTGACTGACTGACTGACTCACTCACACTCACTCACTCACTCACTCACTCACTCACTCACTCACTGACTCACTCTCTCACTCACTGACTCACTCACTCTCTCACTGACTGACTGACTCACTGACTCACTCACTCTCTCACTCACTCACACTCTCACTCACTGACTCACTCACTCACTCACTGACTCACTCTCACTCACTCACTCACTCTCTCACTGACTGACTGACTGACTGACTCACTCACTCTCTCACTCACTGACTCACTCACTCACTGATTCACTCTCACTCACTGACTCACTCACTCACTCACTCACTCATTCTCTCAATCTTTCACTCTCACTCACTGACTCACTGACTCACTCACTCTCACTCACTCTCTCACTCACTGACTCACTGACTCACTCACTCACTCACTCACTCTCTCACTGATTCACTCACTCACTCTCACTCTAGCTCACTCACTCATTCTCTCAATCTCTCACTCTCACTCACTGACTCACTCACTCACTCACTCTCACTCACTCTAGCTCACTCACTCATTCTCTCACTCTCACTCACTGACTCACTCACTCACTGACACTCACTCATTCTCATTCACTCTCACTCACATACACTCACTCTCTCATTGACTCACTCACTCACTGACTCACTCTCACTCACTCTCTCAATCTCACTCACTGTGATTCACTCACTCACTCACTCACTGGCTCTCACTCTTACTCACTCACTGACACTCACTCACTCTCATTCACTCTCACACACACTCCCTTTCTCACTGACTCAATCACTAACCAAAAAGAAAAAAAAAACTATATGGAGGGGGAAACCCCTTGAGCATTCCCACACCCAAGAAAATAATCACATGAAATAAGACATAGAACCCCAAATAACACCGATGTATAGTGATCATGAATAGCCTTGGTAGCGTAGTGGTTTTACGCCTTGGGCTGCTAACTGCAAGGTCAGTAGTTCCAAACCACCAGTTGCTCCACAGGAGAAAAACTGGGCTTCCTACTCTTGTGAAGAGTTACAGACTTGGAACTCACAGGGGGGGAGGGGGGAGTTCTATCTTGGTCCTGTAGGGTTACTTTGAATCAGCATTGGCTCCATGGCAGACCGTGAGCTTGGTAGTGGTCACAGGCACTATTCAAAGCTTTGGTGGCCTGATGCTGAGATGCTGAGTGTAGTACCCACAGAGGGAGCTTGGCGAGGCCACTGTCCCTGCTCTGGGTGCACCCTGGTTCTTTGGGCTTGTTGCAAAACAAACACGGAACCCTAGTCTCCATGTTTGCCTTTTCTTCTCTGAGTTTCTTTGGGTTAGTGACAACAGCCACTAACTCATGTAGGTCTGTTATAAAAGTGAAGTGCTGTAAAGTGAACTTTCGATAAGCAAGGGATGCCTGTACACATTGTTTTGAATGATCTGCCCTTTTGTCTCTTTCATAAAAAATTACCTAACACCAAGCTCTCATCTTAATGTGAATAATTTATGAGAACCAAGGCACCAAGAGGGCACTAGATGATATGCTGCAGGCTAGAGAGTTGTGAGCTGTCAGTCAATGATGTTCCCTGCTATCAGCTCTCCAGAAACATTCTTCCCCTAACATCACCTAAAGGAGTCCCGGAGAAGGAAAACAAGTGGCCATCTAGCTCAGAAGCAACAAAGCCCACATGGAAGCACACCAGCCTATGTGATCATGGGGTGCTTAAGGGATCAGTTATCAGGCAGCAAAGAACAAAAAGTCATATCATTGGGTGCTCACCTCCCTGATATGATTGCTGAAGACAAATGGGTGCATAAACAAATGTGGTGAAGAATGCTGATGGTGCCCGGCTATCAAAAGATATAGCGTCTGGGGTCTTAAAGGCTTGAAGGTAAACAAGCAGCCATCTAGCTCAGAAGCAACAAAGCCCACATGCAAGAAGCACCCAGGCTGTGTGATCACGAGGTGTCGAAGTGGCCAGGTATCAAGCATCAAAGAACAAAAAATCATATCATTGTGAATGAGGGTGAGTCCAGAGTGGAGACCCAAAGCCCACCTGTAGGCAACTGGACATCCCTTATGGAAAGGTCACAGGGAGGAGATGAACCAGTCTGGGTGCAGTGTAGCAATGATAAAGCATACAACTTTCCTCTAGTTCCTAACTGCTTCCTCCCCACCCACTATCATGATCCCAATTCCACCTTACAAATCTGGCTAGACCAGAGGATGTACACTGGTACAGATGGGAACTGGAAACACAGGGAATCCAGGAAGGATGATCCCCTCAGGACCAGTGGTGAGAGTGGCGATATGGGGAGAGTGGGGGGGAGGGGTGAAGAGGGGTAGAAAGGGGGAACTGATTACAGAGATCTTTGTATGACCTCCTCTCTTGGGGACGGGCAATAGAAAAGTGGGTGAAAGGAGATGTTGGACAGTGTAAGATATGACAAAATAATGATTTATAAGTTATCAAGGGTTCATGAGGGAGGGGAGATTGGGGAAAGAGGGGGAAAATGAGGAGGTGATGCCAAGGGCTTACGTGGAGATCAAATGTTTTGAGAATGATGAGGGCAACGAATGTACACATATGCTTTACACAATTGATGTATGTGTGGATTGTGATGAGTTGTATGAGTCCCCAGTAAAATGATTAAAATAAAAAAAAGGAGTCCTGGAGGTGCATTTGGTTAAGTGTGGGGCAGCTCACCCCAGGTCAGCAGTTCAAACCCAAGGTTGAGCTGCTCCACAGAAGGAAGACGGAACAGTCTGTTTCCTTGAAGGTTTTCGGCTCCGGAAACTCCAAGGGGCAGTTCTACTCTGTCCTGGAGTCCCAAGAAGTCGGAATGGACTGGATGACAGTGGTCTGATTCTGGAAGCTCACGCTAGTGTCTGCTCTCTTTGTTAAAGAGCAATATCTACATAGAGAAGTAGATTAAGTTGAAAGAATTGGAGAGAGAAAGGGAGAGGGAGAGGGAGAGGGAGAGGGAGAGGGAGAGGGAGAGGGAGAGGGAGAGGGAGAGGGAGAGGGAGAGGGAGAGAGAGAGAGAGAGAGAGAGAGAGAGAGAGAGAGAGAGAGAGAGAGAGAGTTTGGGAAACTGGGCCAGAAAGAGGCAAACAGCTTTAGAGGTAAAGAGACAGAGAGTGAAGAGGGAGAGAGCAAAGGAACCCAGGAACACAGCCAGGCAGCAACAAAGACGTGGGAGAGCAGACGTGAGCAAACACGGATGGGAAGCATATTAGACAAGAGAAGGATGAGTGAGGTGAAGGGAGCTGAGCACAGAGACCCTCTAACCCTTCCTGTTGCCTCAGCAGCAGTTGATTCATCATTTCAGCAGCCTGGAGTCCTTTAGTAATGACTGTATGGATTAAAATTTAAAACCAAATTAGATGTGTTTACAAATCAGTACCCACACTGAATTCAAAGTTATACTCACACTGATCCAAGGGAGTTCTGCGGGGCCCATTCATGTTGATGGCCCCGGGTTTGGGCCCTTGGGTAAACCTCCACTCACCTTTCTCCCTGCCCCATGTTCCTCCTGTGTTTTGGGAGCATGTGCTGGTGGCTCTGAGGAATGAATTTATTAAGCACGTATTGGTTGGTCTGGATTGTTTCTCTGCAAGAAATGTATATCTGCTGTCTTTGTTTGCTTTGGTTTGGTTTTCTTATGTAAGATACCCATTCCAGTCCAAAGCATGGGTTGAGAAATCCTCCATATGATTTTTGATATTGTGTGTTTGGAAAGTGAGATGTTTCCAGGGGTGATGGGTTCCTCCCAGGCTCCTCCCAGAGCAGCTCTTTATTGGGGGCTCTTATAACATGCCATCGTTTCGTTAGTTCTGAGCGGGAGAATCTGTCACTACAGGTTTATGGAGCCGAGTGTCACAGACACTGGACCGGGAACTGATCTTTCAAGGTGTTAATCAGTTCGAAGAGAAGACACTATGAAAGAGAATCCTTGCACTTTCAGGCATCAGAACATTTTCCTCGTAAAGAAGTCTGCTGATAGATTTATTTTTATGGTCCATGACAATATTTAGGACTCACTAAATATGAAATCAATCGGCCAGATAACCTCTTCTTGCCCAAGAGGAACTTAGGATCTAATGAAACACGATGGATATCATGTACCTTTATCTTGTTCATATTCTTTTGTCCTCTATTTATGGCAAATAATTCCCCCCTAGGGAGTCTGAAAAGGCTTGGGATATTATATGTTGAAATTTATTTGTAAGCCAATGAGAAGATTCCCTTAGATTCATTAACTGAGCAAGGATTGTGTGTGTGAAATGGGCATATATATATATATATATATTTTAACTGATAAAAATAATAGTTGAAGAGGGCGGGGCTTTGGGTGAAGGAACAAATGGGTGGTTGGGGGAGGGGCGGTCTCCTAAGGGTAAGGATGAGGGAACCAGTTTATGGGGAGAACACTTTGCCATCTGGTAATCATAGGATTTAAGACCACAATTCAATTACATGGGATTCCATGCTAATATTCCCCTTGTTGAGTGGCTTTCCCATTTCAGAAGGCAGCAGGATCTCGCTGCATAGTTGATGCGTGTCTGAAAGCCTGATTAAATGCATTGTGGTGCACACGGAATATTTTAGTCTCTGGATATCATTTATGTCGAGATAGGAGCAGTCTTGGGGGACTAGATATGCATTAACCCCCCCCCCCCCCCGCGCTCCCACCCACCCACACACTTAACTGATTATCTTTTGCTGCCAGCGAGGCTGAATGCTGCTGCTCTTTGGGCTTCAGTGGCTCACGGTAAGCTCTTGGCTTCTTCCTGACCTGCAGTAAACCTGCTTTCCATACTTGAGAAGCATTCAAAATAAACAAAATGCTTGTTTGAATCGATACCAGGCATTAAGCGACTCCTGGGCTTTATGTCAAGGTTTCTGGTGGGAGTGGTTATCCCCTTGCTGCACCAGAGGTTAGGTGACAGCAAATTTAAGACTAAATGGCCTGGAAGTTTAACCCTTGGATGAAATTGGTCTTGTGAATGCTATCTGGCTCTTAACGTTTTTCCTTTTCTTTTCTGTAAGCCAGTCTTCAATGGGAAAGGAAGGGGCTATTCTCTGGCAAGGTTTCTTTCTCTTCTCTCTGCCCCATCTTTTCTTACCTGTCCCTCCACTTAGAATCCCCTGGTTCTCCTTCTAGATAAGTCCCCAAACTCCTTCTTTCGAGTCTGCTACGCAGCATGGTGATCTAGTGCCCTCCTTCCCTAGTTCTGCCCACCCCACAAAAAAACCCAGGAAGCATGGCCTCAAAGAGGAAGGGTGGGGTTTGGGACAAGAGAAGGTCAGTGTTTGGTTTACATTCTAGAACCTATAGTGACTATATGTGTTTGCCTGGCGACCCTATTTGATCTTTGTTGTTGTTGTTAGGTGCCACTGAGTAGCATCTGACCCACAGCAACCCCATGCCCAACAGAACAAAGCACTGCCCGGGCCCGCACCAGCCTCACAATCCTTCCTCTTCCTGAGCCACTGCGGCAGCCGCTGGGTCAGTCCATCTCATCAAGGGCCTTCCTCTGTTTGCTGCCCTCCACTTTACCAAGCATGGTGTCCTTCTCCACGGACTGGTCTCTCCTGACATCATGTCCATGGATGGCTGAAGCCCTGCCATCCTTGCTTCTAAGGAGTACCTTGACTTCTAAAGATAATTTTTAAATTCCTTCTAAGGAAAAATCCAGGGCATTTTTTCCCCTTCTAAGGAGTACCCTGCACTTCTTTTGAGACAGATTGGTTTGTCCTTTGAGCAGTCCCCAGTACTTTCAATAGTCCTTGCCAGCATGACCTTTATAAGTCTTTCTTCTTCTTCTTCTTCTTCTTCTTCTTCTTCTTCTTCTTCTTCTTCTTCTTCTTCTTCTTCTTCTTCTTCTTCTTCTGATGTGAAATAGAGTCATAGAACTAACAACTTAGAGGGTTTTTTTTAAAAAAGGATTAAATGATGTCACCAAATATAGGGTCTAGTAGCGAAGTGTCCATAACTGTCCCTTTCATCTCTTACAATTTATTCAGTTAACTGTAATTCTTAACTTTGGTGGGGAGGGTGTGTGTCATGAATATGTTTGAGAATCTGACGATAGCCCTAGAAAAAAGTATTTCTGTACATAAACACCTGTAAGCCATTCCATACACGTTCAAGGGCTTCAGTGGTTCCGAATGGGCAGACAGGAACTGGGTTAAAGTCAGCCAATACCCAGTCTTTGCCAGATGATATATGCAAAGCCCGTTCAGAGACACCCAGCACTTAGGAGGGGCTGAACAAATGCTAGCCAGTCGCCCCTGTCCTGCTTTGCACTCACAGGGTACTCCATGCCGAAGGACATCTAGCTGTAATTTCCCCTTACATTTAGTTTTGAAAAGCTGTCGTGTACAAGCGACAGAAATACCTCCGAGCAGAGAGTCTGGTCCTTGGCTGACACGTCTGTCTTCCAGCTGGTCTGCCGTACCTTGTTTGAACAAATTTGGCTTAAAAAAAAGTCTTTTCTTTCTTGTTGGACTCTACCCTGCAGTCCGGCATGTGCTGCTACCCAGCCAGGTGATGGGCTTTGCTGACATTTCTGTCTTCACTCCCTGTATGGAATTTACAGCAATTATCTTTTGGTTGGTCCCATGTCTGTATTTTGGCAGGCCACCCTGCCTTCCACGTGATAGGGAAGCCAATGCTCTGCCACGCCTGCTGTCACTCCCCATCAATGCCGTCTGGGCCCAGGGGTTACCCACACCCCCCACTCCTCTGCTACAGTCTGCTGGTGCAGCGCCTTTTGCATTACATCTAAAAGCTCAAAATGATGTGCAAGTCTGGCTGAGAGCCAGTTCATTTGAGCAAGGTTAGCTTGTGATCCTGGGTAATTCCGGCACCTCACAATGTTTTTTATGGCCTGCACTACCTGGATTGGTTTGTCTGGCTGTGTACAGCAAGTAAATGAACTGGATAATCGCCATATTCCTATTCCGCTCCGTGCTGTGTAGCCTGTGCCTCTGGAAACAAAACTTTTCTCTACAACAAAGTCACTTCTCAAGAACAATCAGGCCCCCTGGGGGTAAATATCTTTGTCACTGTGTGCCGAAGTAAGACCAAACAAATTGCCTCGCAAACTGCCTTTCCACCATTTGACTTTCTTTTGCTATTTTCCCCCAAGAGCAACAAGGACAATAATAAAAATCTCTATTAACAAACAACTATATGAAAACATCCCCCACTCCCTTTTCTACCTCTCCCTTAGAAAACCTCGCGGCGATCTGTCCCACTCCAACGATATGTGCCAGCCTGCATCCAGGTATTCTAGGGCTGCATTTGGAACATCGACATCAGTGAGTTTAATGATGTTGCAGATCGTGCATCTCAAACTTTAATGGGCATGCCAATTACCTGGGGATCTTGTTAAATTGCAGATTCTGATTCAGTGAGTCTGGTGCTTCTAACCAGCCCCCAGTGGATCCCAGTGCTGCTGGTCCAGGGCACACTTGGAGTGGTCAGACGGTCATTTTCTCGTGGAAGGTGTATGCATACCACGATCCAGTCACCTCACACCAACCTTTGCTAGGGTTGTTGCTCACTGTCGAGTTGACTCTGACTCATGATGAATAACAGGACACGTTGCCTGGTCCCGCACATGCTCCAGACCATGGGTATCTTCCTGTCCACCGTTGAGGCCATGGTATCACTCTGGTTCATGGAAGGCTTCCTTCATTTTTGATGACCCTCTAGTTTTCCAAATATGATCTTTTGGCCTAGAGATGGGTCTTTCCTGTTGACTTGTTTAAAGTCAGCCGGACAAAGTTTCGGTATGCTCACTTCAAAAAAATTTTTTTTTCTGGGTTCAATTCCTGGGTTAAAAAAAATCATTTTATTAGGGCCTCATACAGCTCTTATCACCATCCATCCATACATCAATTGTATAAAGCACATTTTTACATTCATTGCCCTCATCATTCTCAAAACATTTGCTCTCCACGTAAGCCCCTGGCATCAGCTCCTCATTTTTTCCCCTCACTCCCTGCTCCCTCCTCCCTCATGAATCCTTGATAATTTATAAATTTATTATTTTGTCATATCTTGCCCTGTCCAATGTCTCCCTTCACCCACTTTTCTGTCATCCATCCCCAAGGGAGGAGGTCACATGTAGATCCTTGTAATTGGTTCCCCCTTTTCAACCCACCCTCACTCTGCCATCCCAGTATTGCCACTCACACCACTGATTCTGAAGGGATCATCCTCCCGGGATTCTCTGTGTTTCCAGTTCCTATCTGTACCAGTGTACATCCTCTGGTCTAGCCAGACTTTCAAGGTAGGATTGGGATCATGATAGTGGGTGGGTGGGAGTGGGAGGGTGAGGAAGCATTTAGGAACTAGAGGAAAGTTGTATTTTTCATCGTTGCTACCTCTCACCCTGATTGACTTGTCTCCTAAATGAGACCCTTCTACAAATGGGCTTTGGGTCTCCACTCTGCACCCACCCTCTCATTCACTATGGCAAGATTTTTTTGTTCTGATGATGCCTGATACCCGATCCCTTCGACATCTCGTGATTGCATAGGCTGGTGTGCTTCTTCCATGTGGGCTTTGTTGCTTCTGAGCTAGAAGGCCACTTGCTTACCTTTAAGCCTTTAAGACCCAGATGCTATATCTTTTGATAGCTGGACACCATCAGCTTTCTTCACCACATTTGCTTATACACCCATTTGTCTTCAGCGACCGCATCATGGAGGTGGCCATGCTCATTTCTAAGGTGCGTTTTAGCTCATATTTCTTCTAAGAGGATTTGCTCATTCTTCTGGCAGTCCACAGCAGAACCCAGTTGCCTTCCTCAACCTTTGAATGCATCAGCATTTCTCCTGTCATGCCACATGAGGAGGCCCCTTGAGGCCCTCTGCCTGGCCCGTCTTGAATCATCTCCAGGGGCTGTGTTTTCTTCTAGCAAGTATAAGTAGAACAGCTCCTGTCTTAAAAGCAAACACATTGTAATAAAATCAAGGCAAAATCCATTTAAATATAAGACAGTATCCAAGAAGAAACCTCCTTGTCTTCAGTTCCTACTTGTGTTCTCACTGGTTATTTAAAGTTCTAAGTAGAAAATGGCTCATTATTCAAAAGAATACAAACGTTCGGAGTCTTGAACACATGAGGCAGCACAGAGCACACTTCTGGAGTCGGAAAACAGCACTGATTATACCCATCACTAGCTATTTCCCTATTCCAATTAAGTGCCCTTCCGTTTAGTTTTATCTCTTACAGACAAACAAAAACAAACAAACAACCTTGAAATTCTTTCAGGAATGAATTGGGTATAGCTTAATAAATTAATTATGTAAGCATTCATTTTTACCCTCAGATTGAATACCTATTATGTGTTAAAAAATGTGGCAAATTCTTCGCTTAAAGGTCAATGAAGCAAAGCATTAACCTCCGTGCATTTCAATCTTCCCATCTGAGTAATGACAGGCTGTCCCTGCGCTCTCTGTGATTGTGCCTTTCTATGGACGGAGAGAAATACACGTCCTTCCTGTGTGTAGTTTTTTTGTGCCTGGCACAAAGGCTCTTCTTAGCGCTTTCTTTTGCATGGGAAGATGGAGAAGGCAGGCACCTCCCTGTGTGTACGTGCCTCTGGGTTTTAAGGGGAGGGTTGAGGAAAGGAAGCTGCCTCCCTGTAATGACATAGGTTTCTTGCTTCAAATGGAGAATGCCTATTGGAAATCATCCTACACAGAAGTCTTACATAAAAACGACCGAAGTGTGACGGAGCCTGAAGCTCATCCTGTGGGCCCTCACTTTTGACCTCTAGGAGGCTTCTGGAGATCTTACAGGTTTGTATGGAACGAGATGGAAAACCATTGCTCTGAAGTAAGTTCCCTCAGGTCCAGGTTCCAAATCACGCTAACCTCTTTCTTTCTTTTTTTACACAAATTGTTAATTTTTTATAGGTAATTTCATTGGGGGTTGTTACAGCTCTTATTAACAGTGCATATATCAATTGTTCTCATTGGTTATTTAAAGTTCTAATTACAAAATGGCTCATCATTCACAACTTAGAATTTCCTATAACAGTTCAAAGAATGCAAATGTACATATGTTGCCATCCTTGTTTTCAAAACATTTTCTTTCTACTTGAGCCTTTGGTATCAGCTCCTCTTTTTTCCCTCCCTCCCCAACCTCCCACCCTTGTGAACCCTTGATGAATTATAGATGATTATGATTTTCATATCTTACACTGTTCACTGTCTCCCTTCATTCACATTCCTGTTGTCCATCCCTTTACTAGGCTACTTTCATGTACATACTGCTGGGCAATCTACTTTAAGAAGCAACTGTTTAAGAATTCTTGAGTGCCAACTGAAAGCCAAACCAAGTGCCATCACATCAATTCTGACTCACAGTGTCCCTCTAACGGAGAGTAGAATTGCTTCTCAGGGTTCCTGAGGGCTCAACACTTTCCGGGAGGTGCGAGCGTCAGCTCTCTCTGAGTAGGTGCTAGCAAGTAAGCAGACCGGGAGTACAGAGAGATGATTTCCTTCTGGGGACAGTAAGGGCAAGAAGCGGGGCCTGGAAATGTGTGCAGAGCTTCTCCGACTTGTTCCGTAACACTTCACGTTTCGTCCTGGGCAAGTGATAGATGATGGATTTATTTTTTGTAATGGAGAGACTGACCCCTGGGCTTGCCTTAAAACAAGAATAAGGGGCGGGGAGAGAGAGAGATGCAGAAAGGGAGAAAGAGAAAGAGGGAGAGAGACTCTAGCTCTCACTGCTGGGTCCAGTGGGCAGGAAATGAAGCAGAGCTGCTGGAGGCCTGTGATGGATGGTGTGGAGGGTCCTCGCCTGCCCCTGCAGTGCATCCATTCCCATGAAGTGGGTTTGGAAGCCCCCAACTGCAAATCACAGGGGCTGGGCTTAGACTCTAAATCAAGGGTTTCTGTCTTCCCTGCATTGGGTATCTGAGAAATGTTTAAGCACTGAGTGAAAGTGGAATCCCAATTTTTACTTCACTCAGTACAGCATAAGTTGTACCTTTAGACAAGTGGCTTAAAGAAGTTTTCTGTTTATTTATTTATTACAGAGATGCGATGGTGATACTTGGTTGAAGATCACCACAAGAAAGTAAATATTGCAGTAAAACGAGACACATCAGTCTTTTGGCTTCCCTGTGCACAGAAAGGTTATTTCTATGCTGTCCTGTAGCCTATTAAGTGTTCAATCACCTTATGAAAAAGTTTGGATGACCGAAATGTGACAGAGTCACCAAGTGAGCAGATGCTGTTGGTAAAAGCTGCTCGGAGATTTGCACCAAGCAGGATTAACTCAAACTTTCCATTTGCAAAACATGCATCTATCTTTGAAGCATACTACAAGTGAGGACATTAAAAGAAACACGCCTGCAATATTTTATTGTGTTTTTGCTGAAAATTTACACATCAAATTAGGTTCCCCCTTTAATGATTTTTACACAAATTGTTTTGTGCCATCCGTTACAATTTTAGCGATACGTCTGTGTTCTCATGATTTCTATTCTGTGTCTTCTCTTTCCATGGATGTACCTTCCCTCCCTTCTCTTTACTTTGGGTTAACTGTTGCCCCTTTTGTCTCATACAGTTATTTATTTAAGGAAGCACATTACTCATGGATGACATTGCTGGTTTTACAAGCCAATCTGTTGGGCTGAAAGGCAACCTGCAGACATGGTGTCAGTTCCAAGTTCAGAAGATATTTTAGTACAATAGCCTCAGGAATTCCTTTGATTTCTGGGGTCTAATTTGTCTTAAAAAAATTTTTTTAGGAAGTTGAAGTTGGTTTTTAAAATTTTTTTAACATTTTCCCCCAATTCTGGTCAGAACAATTCTTCTGGTCTCAGGTTAGAAAGAGAAATACCATTTTGAAGATAGTATTTCCATCTCTAATTCTTCCCCACCAAATTCTTTGCTTTTTGACTCACACTACGGCAAAATGGCAATTTTGGCATTTCGAGGGACTCAGATCGTGTGCCTTTTCAATGTTCTTTGACTTTGGAGAGATTGAAAAACCATCTAAAAGGGCAAGCTCAGGCTGTAGGGTGGATGGGGTAAGGTTTCACAATGACGTTCTTGGGGGATAGCCCTTTGATACCTTTCAAGAAATGACATGTGAATTGTGATGAAAAGACAAAACAGAAAACTCCTTGGTGTAACTCTCCGGGACTTTTCCTCACCGATATTGTGGTCAATTAAAAAAAAATCTTCCTACTAAATCCTTGCATTCTTTGAAAATATATCTCTCAAGTTTGGTCCTTTTGGAATCCCCCAATCAGTTGCCATAACCCACCGAGCTGACTTCTCTCTCTGGCCTGCCTTTAATTGGCTCAGCAGATTCCCCTCTCAGAGCCCACTGTCTTAGACGTTGAAAACTAGTCTCCTGAATGAAACATCAGTACACCCAACTTGCTGCCATCATGTCGACTCTGAGGAGGAGGAGACCTGCCCCTGTGAATTTCCGAGGCGGTAAATCTTTATAGGACCAGGAAGTCTCATAGTTGTCCCTCACTAATGACACCAGGACAACCATATTTCTCAGAGAACTTGCCTTAGTCCTCCACTGATTGCACAGACAAATATAACATATTTTGTTTGGAATAAAACCTGTTCCTGTGTGAACTGGAATTCTAGAAGCAATAATTTTGAAGGAATTCTTCTATTAAGAAAAGCCCAGACTCGCTGCTACTGAGTTGATGATGATTCATAGGAAGGATGTGGGACAGGGTACAACTGTCCTTGTGGGTTTCTGAGACCATCACTCTTTATGGGAGTAGAAAGTCAAGTCTTTCTCTCTTGGAGAGGCTGGTAGTTTTAAGCTGCTGACCTTATGGTTAGCAACCCAACACATAACCACTCTGCTACTAGGGCTCCTAATCATTCTATACAGAGGCTTCAAAAGTTACAGAAAAATTCCATTATTTTCAATTCCATTTTCCATGACCTTTCTGAAGCCTTCTTGGAAGTGTGTGTGTTTACAAGTATTCATCTGTACAAGGACTTCATCATTTGTCACTGCCATGTATTATTAATGTGTAAAAATAGTTGAACAATTTATTATTTTTTTACCATTGTTGCAAATGCAAAATGTTGGATAATGAGATAGTTGATAAGTGAGGAGTATATGGAAGCTTCAAACAGTTTTGGAGAAAAAGGTATTAAAAGAAGATAATGGTGCATAAGCAAATGTGGTGAAGAAAGCTGATGGTGCCCAGCTATCAAAAGTTATAGTATCTGGGTTCTTAAAGGCTTGAAGATAAATAAGCAGCCATCTAGCTGAGAAGCAACAAATTCCACATGGAAGAAACACAAAAGCCTGTATGATCATGAGGTGTTGATAGGATTAGGTATCAGGCATCAAAGAACATAACAAAAAAATCATATCAACATGAATGGGGGGGGGGGGAGTGCAGAATAGAGACCCAAAGGCCATCTGTAGACAATTGGATATCCCCTTACAGAAGGGTCACAAGGAAGAGAAAAGCCAGTCAGCACCAAGGAAACACAACTTTCCTCTAGTTCTTTAATGCTTCCTCTCCACCCCCTACTATCATGATGCCAATTCTACCTTACAAATCCTGCTAGACCAGAACATGCACATGGGTGCACATAAGAGCTGGAAACACAGGGAATCCAGGACAGATAAACCGCTCAGAAACAATAATGAGAGTAGGGATAACAGGATGGTTAGGGAAAGGTGTGGGAGAAAGGGGGAATAGAACACAATGATCTACATATAACTCCCTCCCAGGGGGACAGACAACAGAAAAATGGGTGAAGGGAGCCTTCGGTCAATGTAGGAGCTGAAAAAATATAATAATTTATAAATTATCAAGGGTTCATGAAGGAGGGATGGTGGGAGAGGGAGGGGAAAAATGAGGAGCTGATACTCAGGGTTCCAGTGGAAAGAAAATGTTTTGAAAATGATGATGGCAACATATGTACTAATGTGCTTGACATAATGGGTATATGGATTGTTATAACAGCTGTATGAGCCCCCAATAAAATGATTTTAAAAAGAAAAAAGAAGATAATAGAGTTTTTCATGAACTCTTTGAAATTTGAAGCTCCAACACACACACACACACACACACACACACACACAGCCAAACCCCCTCCCTTTGAGTTGATTCTAACTCATTGCCGCCCTGTAAGACACACACACACACACACACACACACACACACAGCCAAGTCCCCACCCCTTTGAGTTGATTGTAATGCATTGCCACCCTGTAAGACCAAGCAGATGTGCTTTAGAGGGTTTCCAAGGCTGTAAGTCTCAAGGGAAGAGGACTGTCACATCTGTCTCCCTTGGAGTGATGGGTGGGTTTGAATCACCAACCTTTCTCGGTTAGCAGCTGAGCACTTTAACCACCACACCACCCCCCCCCTCTCTCTCTCACACACACATACACACACACACACACGCATAAACGGATGTCGTTCAGTGCACACTTTCCCCCCTTGCAGAATGACTAACAGTGCAGTGTTCCGTTCCTGTGGGGAGGGCTGCTGTCTAGTTGAGTTGCTTCAGTATCATTAATTTTTTTCCTTACTGTGTGGGCTGTGGAACATGAAGCTGACTTGATTGATCACATTGCCACTTCAAAACGGGAGCCTTCGGAGGCAGGTGGGTGAGTGGGTTGGTGAAACACTTGGGAGAGTTAATGCATCTGTGTAGTGATCAGCACTACCGCCCTGCAGTAGATGGATTACACTTTAGATCGGCTGATATGTGAGGGGCCAGAGGAAAAGTCAAGATGGAAGAGAGGTGGAGTGAAACCACAGGGACACTATGATTCCGGATCAGCTGCACCTTAGCCATAATTTGGAAACGTATGTAGATGGAGCATGAACTGGTCTGGAGGAGAAACCAGGCCCGGAAACCATCTTACATAAGGGGGAGGTTGGAGACTGAGTTTACTTTATCGTCAATGAGAAGATTCTCCTTTTGTGTGGTTTATCGTCTTCAACTCAAGGAGCACTATGGCAGGGAAAGGGTTTGCATTTAATTCTGTGTGCCTCCTGAGAAAGAAAAGGGGCCTGTTTTGGCTCAGTTTAAGGGAAAACTGTTTAAAATAGAACGAGCAACTTCTTGTGGAGGTAAAGGTGTCCTCATGCCCCCTCTGGAGACAACACCTTGAAGGAGATGTGTGGTCCTGCATGCAGGTGGCCCGGATGACCTCTAGAGGCCCTTGGAAGGCCGTCAGACAGATCCCATGACATTTCATAAATTTCTTCCCATCTCAGATAACAATTCATGGACAATTTCTGCCCTTGCAGAAACTAGATATTCTACGTTGTCCAAAATCTCGTTTCCTGTGGAAGTGGATCCCTAATAGAACTGCCTCCCTGCCCCTTTCAGAAATAAGAGGATTAAAAATACTAGAGTCTGTGTCATTGTGCTATAGGAGAAAGAACACAGATCTTGGAATCTCGAATTGACTCCTGGCTCAAATATTTACTTGCTGTGTGATCTTGGGCAGTGCCTGATTATTTTAATTGACAAAATCGGACTGTTCTCATTCCTTGCTTATGAACATGTTTAGGTTCCAGAGACTAGGCCAGTATGTGAACTTTGGCTTTCTGCATAAAATGGAACATGACTACATCAGACCACAAAACTACTTCAGGATGAAAATTACATCAAAACCCTCTTCCAGGAAACCATAAAAACCCTTCCAGGAAACCAAAACACAACTGCCACCCCCCCCTGCCCCCCGAGAATGATGGCCCAGCCAAGGTGACATATAAGTTTCACCATCACACCCAGCATTGCTTGCACCTCACATCTGGGCAATTGCTGTTGCCAGACATACTTTGTAAATGTGCAAAGTAGTTGGAGAGTAGCTTTTTTATTGAGAGCATCCATAGATTCAGTGTAGGTATCTCCGTTACAGGGTTTTAAGCTTTAACTGAGATGATTACATGTGCAGAGCCAGAGGGAGTGTCTGAGATGGACACACAACAGGCACTCGGTGAATGGGAACTATTTCCTTTAGTTGCCCAGAGAATGAAAATCAAACCATCAGGACATGAGGCCAGTTAGGGACCAGCTTGGCTTATGGACATAGCTGCCCTTCCTGAAGGGATCCCAGAGGCAAAGGTTCTGGTTCTGGATATGCCCTCTCACATATCTATGCAGAGGATGTGTGCAACAGGACCACAGTGAGAGGGGAAGCACAGGATTTGATGGCACAAGGTGTGGAACACTGACCTCTTCTTGGTGGAATTTCCCCTCCACGATTGTACTTGTTTCTCTCCCTTCACTGCATGTTCTGGCTGTCTTACCTAGACTTACCTTCACCTACCCAGTGCGTTCAAGGCAGACTTTAGAAATCAACCCAAACCCCAAGCCAACCCCACTGCTGGATTCAGAAGAGAAAAGGGGGTGAGGATAGAACGCCTGTTGTTCTGCTGCTTTCACCCATTGCTACTCAGCTAATTGGAACAAAATCGGAAATGACAATCTTCGAAAATGTGCTTTCTACTGTGGTCTGCCCCACTCCCCAAATCTATTTTGGCAATGTTGACCATGATGCACCATCAACACAGGTTACAACATAGCTTTGAACTTGGGTGTACATGGAGTTGGCGGTCTCGCTTTGAGCCTAACCTCTTCCCACCACTGGACTTCAGACAAGTCGACTAGGCTATCATATTGGAGTGAGGGGGAGGGACTGTTTGCATAAAGGACTGAAGAGACAGCACAAGCCGATGGGAATGGGAGACAACCATAGCACGCCCAACCTGACATCAGAGGAGGTGCAGGGTTCTGACTCCTGCACAATATCTTATTCTAAAATCTGTCTGCGTCCATTCCCTTGTCTGCAGGAGCACATGAACTGGATGTGAAAGCTGAGAGAGTGGTTTGACTATGACCCTGTGGGATATGGAGTCTTGGTGGGGGTAGTGGGTTAAATGTGGGGCTGCGAATAGCAAGGTCAGGGCTTCAAATTCACCAGGCGCTCTGTGGGAGAAAGGCAACGCTAGCTGTCCCCATAAAGATGTGCATTCTTGGAAACCCCAAGGAGCAGGTCTACTCTGTCCTAGGAGGTTGCTATGGGTCAGGCTTGACTCTAGGACAGTTGAGTGGGTTTCTGTTGGTTCCTGCAGCACAATCAATTTCATATCTCAGAATGACATAAACTAATAGGACATGGCATAAGGGCAGAACAACAAACACATATTCTTCCCTGGCCACAGACCTTTCATCATTACTGGCTCCTCAGGGGGACCACTGACTGGCTGTACCTAGTGGCTTTCTCACTCTTCACTGGGAGATGGCAGCAGGTGGGTACTTGTGGCACTAGCCAGGGAACTCGAAGTAGTGTAGGGATAGCATCAGGTGTGGACCGCATTTTGCTATAGAATCAGCAGTGGTGCCCAGAAGATACTGCTGGGTAGCAGACCAAACTTCCTTATGAACAATTGTGTGAAATTACCTGGGGGATAGTTCAACATTCATGTAACAAAGACCCTGCATTGGTAACCTGATTCCAGACAACGATGACACCATTTTGTCATTTGTGATGCTCTCCGGTGTGTGTGTGTGTGTGTGTGTGGTGTGTGTGTGTGTATGTGTGTGTGGGGTGTGTGTGTATGTGTGTGTGTGTGTGTGTGTGTGTGAGCATATTAGAGCAGACAGTTGCTAAACAGGAGTAAAACCAGAAATTATTTTCTGTATAACCTCATCTTAACACATTGAATTAGGTAAATCTGCTGCACAAGATCTATTTAGAGTAGTGGAGAGCAAGGATGTTACTTGAGGACTAACCTGTTCCTGACTCAAGCTATGACTTTTTCAATCGCCTCATAGGATTGTGGAAGTTGGACATTGAATAAGGAAGACAGAAGAGGAGTATATGCATTGTAATCGCAATGCTGGAGAAGAAGATGGAAAATACCACGAACTGCTAAAAGGACAAACAAATCTGTGTTGGAAGAAGTAGGGCCAGAGTGCTCCTTAGAAGCAAGGATACTTTGGTCATGTGGTCAGGAGAGACCAGCCCCTGGAGAAGGACATCGTGCTTGGTAAAGAAGAGATGAAGCAGAAAAGAGGAAGGCCCTCAGGAGCTGGCTTGCCACAGTGGCTGCATCAATGGGCTCAAGCTCAGGAACAATTATGAGGATGGGGCAGGACTGGGCAGTTTCATTCTCTTGTACATAGGATCGCTATGGGTCTGAACTGACGTGATGGCACCTAGCAATAAGAAATATATTATTCCACAGTTCAATGAGATTTGCAAATGAATGTATCCTATATTATAGGTTATACGGACACAATCATGTTTAGAAATTTGTAGAGAATTCTTTTACACCTTAGCATCTTTTGGAGTTAGCCGGCCATGAGGCTGCTGACTCGCTGCCTTTCACTTAGGGTGATGCACACCATGGATTCCAAACTTGGGAGAGGGATGGATATACATGGTGGGAGTGGGCACACTCTGCATGTACTTCCACACAGACTTAGTTGCTGTTGACTTGATTCAACTCAAGGCAAAGCTAGCTATACCAATGTGGAACCATGCTCCATAGATTTTTCTTTTCTTTTTAGTTAAAAAATAGTTTTATTGGCATATAATTCACACATCACACAATTCAATAGTTCAATCCCATGAAGAAGAGTTGAGCTGCAGCCCATTTTAGAACATTTTCTTCATTCTTGTACTCATTATTATTAGTTCTCTATTTCCCCCAACCTGCCCTGACATACCCCCAAGGAATCATTAATCCATAGGTTTAAATAGCCTGGATTTCATATACAGAAAAAATTAGAAAACCAAAAAGATAAAAGACTAATAAGTAAAACAGATAAAAACCTCAATGAAAAAGAAGAGAGAAGATATTAAAATCTGGAACAAATTGAAAAGGACCATTAGGAGATCAAATGATTGGGTGCTTAATTTTAACCAAACTGCATCTGCAGCACCTCACTTTCCAATGCATTCTACATGATTACACGGCTATTCATATCTCTGGCCCATGCGCAGAAGGGACTCACTGGGGGGGGCGGGGCTTAGTCCACATGGATTTCCCCTTCACTTTTTTTGTTTTTAACCAAAACAGCTTTAAAACAGGTCAAAAGAGATCAAATGATAAGATACTACATTTGACCTAACTACATCTGCCATCATCAACTTTATAATGTTCTCTGTCTGATAACAGGGCGATTCACATGCCTCGACTCGGATCAGATGGGAATTAACAGAGTCAACCCATGTGCGGACCCTGGAAACGGATTTTCGGCTTCCACTGTCATCCATAATCTTGTGCAAACCAGATGTTCGCAATTGAAGTTCTGATGCCATTCCCTCCTTTAGATTTAGATCATGTTAGTTACAATCCTTACATCACGCTCCGTAGGCTTTTCAATGGCTGCTTTGTCAGAAGTCGATTTCCGGGCTTTTCATTGCAAGCACCCGTGGGTGGACTTGGACCTGCGCCTTTCTGTTGGCAGTTGAATTCCTTCGCCACTTACACCACCCAGGCAGTCTGAGCCTTGCACAGAGATCCACCCTTCTGGCTCTGTTTGCCTTGGACCAGTGTGTTTGTGTACGGTTTCTTCATGCTTCTCTTAGGTTCAAGCTGTTTAATGCACCATCTTCTCTGGTTCAGGGTTTTCCAGCCTCCATGCGACTCTCCTGGGGATCTTGCTAGAACACACTCTGATTCCATAGATCTGAGATGGGGCCTGCGACTCTCCATTCCCAGTAATGCTGGAGTAACTGGTCCCTGGACTATACTTTGAGCAACAAGGTTTGAGTCCTCCCAAATGGTGCTTCCCTAAAGCCTCTGGATCCATTTCTGGCATGGGGATGACATCAGAATCCTGCCTGCCAGGATTCAGAGAATATTTCCTAATCTCTTTTTGCTAGAGCCCATTATTTACAAGCAGTGTACACATCGTTTCCCCTAAAGGTGAGGTCTACCTGAAGTGTATAAAGTCCATATGGGGGCTTCTTATGTCAATGCAGACTTTCCCCAGAGTGGTGCTAACAGGACTGGAAGTGAACCCCTAAGTACAAACCGGTTTGAGGAAAGAAATTCATCTTGTTAGAGGGAGCTGAGCTACTTACAAGGCAGATAACGTTCTGCAGCTTGTGCAATTGATGGAGAGAGGCACCGGGATTCGGACTCACCTATTTTTCATTCTTTGAATGAAGTCTATCTTCTGAATTACATGAGCCATGTGAAGCAGGGAAAGAGAGCAATGGTTCTGGAAACAAAACAGAGTTCTTATCTTTTAATACAGCAGAGAATGCCTCAGGATATTATTATTTGTGATTTATGGGGTGCATAGCAATGTGACCAATGTTTCCCCATAGCACACCGAGGACTCTGACCCTCTGCCTTTGATGAACCCTTGTAGCTCCCCAGGGGCGATTTCCCACTATAGAAAAGCTGCTGCACCGTAACATTCTGCCTTAAAAAAATCACTGGCTGAGCTACTAGGAAACTGGGTTCCTATTTCCATTTCTGCCACTAACTTATTTTATGATTTGGGCTACGTTCCTCAAATCTTCTCACCTATGCGTAGGTCAGGTTAATCACATTTGCCACCAGTATTTGCACGGGAAGTACCTCGAGACATATTTGTTAGCTCAATCAGCCTCAGATATCTGTGAAAGCTCACTCTTCTTCCTGAAGATAAGTCAGCTCTCACTGACAAGATCAAACTATGTAAATGAGTCAATCCAAGCAAGAGAGCAAAACAGAAATGGATGGAGCGATCCCTAGGAGAGGCATGGAGGAGAAGGCATGCTTTGAATTCCACTCCTGTCCCTCCCCCAACTTTTTCTTTCTTGCTCTTGAGGTTTTAAAACTTTATTTTTAAATAACTTCAGACTTACAGGAAACTTTCAAGAGCAACTTGGGAATAGTACAAAGGATTTTTATCGAACTTCTATCCAGATGGCCCAGTGTTAACCTTTGACCACATTCTCTCTCTTTTTGTAGAAAGTTATGCACGTATATACACATAGTACGTGTGTGTGTGTGTATAGCCTACAGGCACAAACATATATGAGAACAACGAGAAGACAAGCTAAAATAATCAAGCTCACTCTACAGAGTCAATTACAAGGGATAGCAACTCAATACAGGGCACCTGAGATTGTAAATCTCTATAGGAGCACACAGGTTCATCTGAAGTGTGAACCATTGACCTTGAGGTCAGCAGCCCAACACCCTACCCACTTTTCTACCAGGCACAATCAGTGCTCCTTCATGTCTAAATGATTTAGTGAATCCTCTCCATCAGTAAGAGCATTCTTTCATATAACCACAGTGCAGTCTTCAAATCAGAAAAACCAGTCGACAGTATTATTGAATCCAAGGATCTTATTCAATTGTTTGACTAATGTCCTTTCTAGTATAAGAAATAAAAATTCTGGTCCAAGCCAGCCTCATGTGTTGATATTTATCTCCTTACCCTGGAGTCTCGTTTCAGCCTTTCAGCCTTTCTATGTCTTTCACTCACTGCCATCGAGACAATTCCAACTCATAGCGACTCTATCGGACAGGGACAGGGTAGAACTGCCCTGTGGATTTCTGACACTTTTTATGGTAAGAGAAAACCTCATCTTTCTGCTGCTGGTGTGTTTGAACTGCTGTGACTTTGGGGTTAGCAGCCCAATAGGCAACCACTAACCTTAGGAGATGTCACCTCATGTTGAAGGACACATGCTGATTTCGTCTAATAAGTCACAAAGGAGAGCAGGTAAAGAACTCTGAGGCTGAATTCTGAACATTTAGCAGTTGTATTTAAAAGTTGTAAAAGTAAGATGGAATTATTGTCCAAATGGAAATAATACGTGAATGAATCAAGTCAAAATACAAGTCCTCCCTCCAATCCCACTTGCACACTTCATGAGCAAATAGATTTTTTCAGATTCTTTTCAATGCTTTTGATAGATATTTCTGATTTTTTAAAGCAAAAGTGCAGTCAGCCTATACAGATTGTTCTGTAATTCTTCAAAAACAAACAAACAAACAAAGATGTAATGGACACATTCCCTTATCAGTTTTGACTTTCCTTTTGCGGAAGCTCAAATCTGAGCTCCAAGTCTCCCACTTTGCCTTTGTTGCTAGCTTGGATTTACTAATAAGCTTGGAAATGGCCTTGGCCTGTGGGGGAGAGCATTCGTTACTTGCAGATGATTGTTCAATAGGGTTTGGGGAGCAAGCTCTCTGTTTGAATTCCTGACCCTTTCTGTCCTTCTCTTCCCTGATGTTCTCTGATTTCTTCCTTAATGTATGTGACCTTCCGGGAGGACCAGTGAGGTCGCTGCAGCCTGGGAAGTCACAACTTGATGAATTTTGCCCTAGAACCCCTAACATAGCCATAATATCGGTCCATTTCAAAGGCCAAGGCAAAGTACGAAAATACTTTTGAAGACACTCTTAATTCATTACCATATCTTCCATGATGATCCACCTGGTGCGCTCTAGTCATATATACCATATACATAGTCACATGCATATCTCTATCTGTCTACATGCATGCACGCGTACACACCCCTTCTGTCAAGTTTCTGTGATCACATATCCGGGAACCATTGCCATGGGTGTTAATTTCTAACTCTTTAGATACTCTTTTATCTGTGTCCCAGATTAGAAGCGCAGCTGTTCTTCTCCAGTCTTAGACACACTTGCCTGATCTTGAAGTGACTTTTGGGGGTTTCTTGCAACTGTTCTGCTGAAATCTTCACAGAAAATGAGTCTACAGACTGGCTTAGGTTGGTGTTCCTGTGGTTCGTCTCTGGATTTCCACGGAGTGTCACCGACCTTCCACTTTATTCAGGCTTTGCTTACTTTGACCTGATAGTGCCTGTAAATCCAAGAGCAGTGATGACCCAAAGTTATTTATGAGCTCAATGACTGTACCGGAGGGTTTCCCCTCTTGCTTCTCTCGATGAAGCACTCTGGCACAGGGTCTGTTTTTCTGTAACTGCCGTCTTGCACTTGTTTGGGCAAAATCCGAATCATGATCGAGTCCCCAGCACCTTTATGCAGCTGCAGAGTAATGCCATTTATCGCACTTCTCGCTGGAGTCCTTTAGAGAATGACATTTCACAGTGTAATTTTGCTTTACAGCTTTTCCCCTTGTGAGTTTTCCTTTCAGGGTAGAATTCTTTGCTAGGGCTTCACCTTGTCCCTCTTTCGTGTATCTGTGCGAAGTGGCACCAGTAAGGCTCCTCTCTGCATAGCAAATGGAATCAGGTCAAGCTCCCAAGTGCCCTTCACCTAGGGATTCCTGATCGTTTCTTCCATATTTGTTGTGAGCGGGCCCAAATTGCCTCACCTCTCGCTGCCCTTTCCACTTTATGAAACAAGCAACTCACATCAACGCGGCTCTGAAAATTCCTGGCTGACCTGCGCCCTGCTCTCTTTGTTATCCCTCCAGAAATGCCTCAGTAATTGAAATCTAGAGCGGCGGACTTTTGCGATTTTGTCATTTAGCATTTTACTTCTGTTTGGTTTATTTACGCTGCGCCTTTCAACCCCAAGGGTACTCAAGGCCTGTTGACGAGACCTCAGGGACGGAACCCGAGAATCTCGCCACTAATTCAAAGGTGAGAAGTCAAACAGGTGCATGAGTGTCCACCCTTATTTACGAGTCAGCAGGAGGGAAAGGAGGAGGAGGACACAGGGGCGTTTTAGTAGGGAGCAGCAGGGAGAGGCGCGGCATCTGTGCCAAGATTTATACTGCATCCTACATTTTATTTATTTATGGGGACGTGGGTATCAGTTTTTTCTTCTTCTCCCTCTGCAGTAATTTATCAGTGAGCTCACCCTGATTTAGGAGTGCACAGAGGACACCCACTGCTAATTCCCCTTTATTTCATATATTTCTTTGACCTTAACTCCTAAAGCTCCCGCGTTGCTATTTTCTTTATCATCCATCTGAATTTCATTGGAAGCTCACTCCCTTTGATCTATAGCACCTGCCTGCCTTGTCCCACCCCTTTGTCCTCTCCTCACAGATTGCGTTCCTCCGTATTGACATTTCAGTCCTTTGATTTATCCCAACAGGCTCCCCGATGCCTGCCAGATCATAATTCCCTTCCCTGTAGCATCCCTTCAAGACCTTCCTGGTTCCCTCGCCTCTGAGTATTTGTGGGCCTAAGAGGCATCTAAGAGAGCAACTGTTGATTTGTCTCCTATTTTCGTTTTCTGTTTGCTTAGATCCAAACCGCACATGGTGACTTGGGAGGCCCGAGAGTGTCTGGATTTGTGTGAGCTTGCTTCTGCCTGGTGGCGAGCGCTGGAATGCCCTACCTCGACCATCCCCACAGAAGGCCCATCTCTGGAATTGCTTTAAACAGTGGAACCTGCCCATAAGCATCCTGCTAGACTTTATCAATCAAGTGCCATCCAGCTAATTTCCCTGAGAGCTTTCAGATGGTGTGCCAGGTTCAAAGTGGATTATCTTTTAAAGGGAGGAACACACCTGGAAGAAACTCATATTAATTTGGGTTGGAAGGGAGTCTCCGTTATTTTTGTCATTTGCCTTTTGTCAGCATTATAGATGTTCCTTCTGAGACACACACACACACACACACACACACACAGCAGACACAAACACCTATAGAGAGAAAGAAAAATGCTCTTCCTCCTCAATTCTCGTGGTGTTGGCGCAGGATGTGGTATTATCACAAGACCTCCGGTTGTCCTGATTTGTACTAGTGGCATCAATTTCTCATGTCAGGCAAGAGCAAATGGAGCAGACTTCTGGGGGTCCATTCAGCCTTTTAAAAAACAATTTCTGTGACTCAACTTGGAGGGGGCTTCTGTGGTGCTGCCTTGCCCTCAAATTGAGAGTCATTGAGGAACTTGCTCATTATTTAAAATTAGAATGCCATGCAGGCAGGGGCAGGGCTGGTCTCTGTGGATACATGAAATTGATTCTGCTTCCCCTCAGACCTCCTGATGGGGATGAAAGACTTTTTTGACGGTGGGAAAGAGATGCCCGCCTCAGAGCAGTTTGTCCCCCTCAGCCGTGGCCGAGGACACACTGAAGATAAGGGCCCCCTAGTGTCCTGTCCTTTAGGCCCATTCCCTCACCTATAAAATGAAGATGTTTGATGAGCCTCTTCTAGTCCTAAGATCAACTTTAAACTGGGCTTCTGCTGCAGTTGGAGAGATCTGGGGGAGCTCCGAGGAGGAATCTCCTGACTCAGACTATGTCAAGTGACTTGAGTGATTGTATAATCACATTCTCAACAGACCTTTAAGAAAATGATATTTTAATCTCGTTCAAATACCTGAAGGCTTAGGAGAGACCCTCTGGGCCATAACTCAGTTCCCTATTAAGAACCGCCCCAGCAGGTAATACCCATTTGTCCTTTCTGTTAATGATACATGGATTTCTGCCTGATATTAATGTTCTATCGATTGAAAATGCTCCTGGAATCCTATGAAATGAGTCACTCTCAGGGCTAGAGTGACTGAATAAATAGCGGTGACCAAAATGTCATGAAAAAAAAAGTATGGGGAAAAACAAAACAAAACCCAAAACCAAACAACTTAACAATGGAATCTATGTCTAGCAGCAGAAATTAAAAAAAAAGAAGAATCAAATTAATGCATGGCTTTTGAAGTACATGTCTGCAAACCAAAGGAAATTACAAAATAGAAGTAATACAGTCAGTTCTTTCTCTTCCTTTTATTTTTTTACCCACCCCCCCATATATATTTTGGTTTGATTAGAAAATTAACAGACTTTTTAAAGGGTATTAGGGATATTTACAAAACTATATGTATCTTAGAAGTGTTATTGAGCTATAGTTTGCATATCAGATAATAGCTCATTCTTATTCAGAAGAGTTGCACAAGCATCACCACTATCAACCTGCGGATCTTTTCTTCTTTCTGGTAACCCTTGCGAGATCAGACTTGAGGGATCAAAGAGGGAAGCTACTGTCAATAGAAGTGTTGCCATCACATTAATAGATGAAGTCACCGGGAAAGAGGTCATCATTACTTAACTGGCCACCATTTTTGTTGGCTGCCCCTGCAGTTGAGCCTTGCCTCAAAGTGCCCCCGTGGACAGGGGAAGGAAGCAAACCCTCCCTGTCTCCATAGCCACGGTGACTTGCAGACGGGATCGCTGTGAGCTGTCAGGGTTTTAGAGGTTGATGTTTGGAAGCACACCCGACTTGCTTCTAAGTCCATCTCGGTTTGGGACCTCTGCTGCCACCTGTTCAGCATCATAACAGCGCATAATTCTTCACCGACAGACGGGTGGGTGTTGCATATGGAATGCACCCGGGCTCCTCTCTGGCAGGCAAGAATTCTACCACAGAACCCCTCTCTGGTGCCTCACACTTACCTGGTACCAGTGCTAAGAAAATAATACCGAAGCGTGTGTTGGGATCACCAACATGCAGAGTGTGAAGAAACATTTGTCACATCTCCAAAATCTAGAATAAAATTTAGAACGTCAACCCAGCTTTACCAGTCGGGTTTACGGAGTATTGTGAATATTAACCTATTATAATATTTTGTGTATTCTCTGGAATTAGGTCTATGCTGCAGGTCTGGTGGACAGAAAAAGCGCCGGCGTTAGCTTTTAGCTGTGATGGGAGATGAGATTTAGGGAGAGGCGCCTCACTTTTGAGCTATGACTTCTCTTCAAAACAGCTCCTCACAGTTTTCATTCTAAGGCCTTGGATGAAGCACTGATTTACCATTTATATCAGGGGCATAATTTATCTGCACTGATTAAAATGATGCTGTGACAGCTCTTTATATTTCAGGTAAATGCCTCCTTTGTGCTTTTCAGACATGAATTCCTGATACAACGTGGGAAAAGATGAAGAAGTCAATCTTTCGGGTGTGGCTTTATCTAGGAGGTGGCCTGAGATGGATTCATGGCAAATCACAATAAATTATTTATCAGCTTATAAGAGTGATAATTGTTCTTATTTATCATCAGTCTAACTTGCCTTGTTCTCCTGTCATGCTTTCAATCAACCCCTCCTCCCCGAGGATTTGCTGGTTAAAATATACAGCCAAAAGGTCATTCCAACAATTTTCACTCATAATGGCACCCTGATTATCTCCTAATTGAAAAATGTAAACCAGGGGCTCTGTAAGTAATGTGCGTGACCCCTGCATTTCCAACACAGCGAGGAGAGTCACTCTGACCCCATTCATCCTGCCATAGGAACAGGATGATTTTCAGTAATTTTGATGGTGTTCTGAATTAATTGGAAATAGCTTTTTTGTTTTCCATGGAGAAGCAACACCACCACCCCCGTCCCCCCCACCACACACAGACATCCAAATTTGCTGAAAAACTAGAGATGTAAAATACCACTCACTGCCCACTGTCCTGCTGCAGCAAATCCATTGCAACTTAATTGTAATTACCCACCAGGTCTGGGGCTGGGGAGGAATACGGATCAGCGCTACGTGCGTTTTCATGGGCAAAGCTGTGTATTGAGCCTGTTGCAAAGTTTCAAGTAAATTGGTTTCCATTGGCAGCTGTAATGGATCATTGGTCATGGACTATTTCTGGACCTGGTGCGATGGGAGAAAATGACTCCAACTTATTTGTGCAGTGTTCCTTAGACGATTAACCAATGTGGCCAAAGCAGGCAGAGGGATGCTCACATACCCCCCCAGTCTTGTGTCTTGTGATCCAACATGACTTTGGGCTATTTATGATGGCTTAAATATTTTCCCCAAATCCATGCTCAGCTGGATAACTGGGATAGGGTTTTCTAAACCTCTGCAACGAGCAAAATGGGTACTATGGGGAAAAAAAAGTTCATATACTTTCTGGTTGCGTGCTCTCTCTCTCCTTCCCTCTTTCTTCATCTCTTCACCTTCTCGGTTGTTCTTGTTGTCCCTCCGTTCACGGCTCACTTGAGATCCTCTCCCAATACTCCATTTTCCATAGATTTGTGTCCTTCCATGTAGCTCACCCCTTGAGCAGGTGTAGTTGTGCTATGAACCCTGTGTAGCCCTATGGACCACTGCTTGACACTTCCCTTGCCCAGCTGTCCTATTCTCCCTCCCCGGACACAATGCTTGCAGCAGCTCCTTTGACAGGGTGTGCTCAGTTCTTGTTACTTTGTTCAAAGCCCTTCCACAACTCTTTTCAGACACTTTCTTTGGTTTTGTCTCATGCTTAATATTGCCCTCCACCTCAGACACCGTTTGATTTCCTCTTTTCTGAGGCCCTAGAGGGGTGAGCGGTATCTCTCTCTATTTCTCAAGCTCAGCTAGTGTAGGACCCTTAATCACTCTGCTTAATGCTGTAGTAGAGTGTCCTTAATATCCGTGTGAATTCCTATAGCAGAGTGTATTTTCTGAATTGGAGTAGTTGGGTCAGTGATCATATATTTTCCAAATGGGCCTTGATATTAACCTCTGATTTTATTGGCTCACTGAGAAGTGAACTCACGTCATCTTCTATAATAATAAAACCATCTACAAAGTTTATGAAATCTAAAACAGCAAGGTAGGAGCTACAATGTCTTTTATGACCTAGTGTGTTAGTCTCAGTATATTAGAGAAACAAATTCATAGATACTCATAAGTGTATACAAAGAGTGTTGTATAAAGAGTAAATTAAAAAAACATCCCAACCCGGTCCGGATAAAATTCATAAGTCCAATATTAGCCCATATGTCCAGTACCAGTCTGTAAATTCCTCTTCAGACTCACACAACATATGCATGATGCTGAGTGCAGGAAGCTCACAGGCCAGTGGGTGGAAAGTCTTGTGGATCCAGTGGTAGTGTGGGTCTCCATGTGGTTCCTCTAGCTCAAGGCTTTGGCTGCATCAGCTTAGTTCCATTAGGCTGGTCCTCAGTAAAGTCTCAAAGGGAGTGTGTGTGTGGCCCACCTTCAGCAAACTGTGTTCTTAGTGCCTCAAAATGAGGTCATCAAGTTGTGACCTGATTGACAGGCTGAACTCCACCCCTTCACTCTTAAGGCTCAAATTGACAACAGATTATGTAACTACTACACCTCACCTTCTGCCTTAGTTTCTTAATGCTTCTATAGCAGAAATACCGTCAATTGGTGACTTTAATGAACGGAACTTTATTTTCTCATAGGGCGCTAGCTCTAGGGGAAACCTGTCTTTCTTTGTTGGTGCCATGGGAATGTCCTTGCCTTTTTGGTGTTTGTTCCTCGCTTCCTAGGTCATCTTTATGTGGTGTGACATCCAGAGTCCCCTATCAGTGCTTTCTCCCTCTCTCTGACTTTTTACTGTGAATTGGATGAATGTTTGCAGAAGAAGAGCAGACAACCGTTATAGTCCATGATTCATACCCATGATCTCATTCATTTTAATCCTTCAGTGTAACATCATACATTGCATCTCCCCACCCTCTTGTGTCCTGTGTCCATTGTTCCTTCTTTCATAATCCTTATAAACTCTGTCCTTGAGTAAATACTGCCCCCTTGAGCCTAAATAATTTATTCCAAAGTGTACATGCATCAATAGTATGGTATGACTCTTACAGACCTGTCGGCTGTTTAGCTGGACACTGAGCCACGGAGGCAAGCTCAGCTTCATATCTGAAGGGCAACCAAGGACCAAAGTCTCGGCGGTTCTGCCAGTCTCTATCTGACCAAGAAGCCTGGTTTCCTTTACAATTTTGTGTTTTGTTTCTCATTTCTCCCACTCTATCCAGGACCACTTAATGTGATTCCTTTCAGAACAGTGGGTACTGGTAGCTCGTCACCATCTAGTTCTTCTGGTTCCAGGGTTATGGGCACTGGTGTTTGTGTGGCCCATTAATTCAATGGACCAATCATTTCCACGTCTTCAATGTTCATCTCTCTTCTTTCCTCCAGACAGGGAGAGGTCAATACTTGCACCATAGATGGTTGTTCAGGAGCTTTTAAGCAAGGGGCAGTCTCTCTCTCTCTCTCTCTCTCTCTCTCTCTCTCTCTCTCTCTCTCTCTCTCTATCTATCTATCTATCTATCTATCTATCTATCTATATATCTATCTATCTTACTGCTCTCCCTCCCACACTTGCTTAGCTTGTCTATCCTCTCATCTACTCGTAGATCCCCATTATGGCAGGATGTATAACAGCACTGACCTCTGTTACCTTTAATTCTTGCACTCTTCCCAGTGTGCACTTGCATCTTGTTTTTTCCAACCTCTCTCTTACTGTACATTGCCTTCCCCTTCAGCCAAATTCTTAAAATCTACATTGACTTCTTCATTTGGAATCTCTGCAACTACACTCTTCCCTTTCTTAATTCTGTAACTGTCTTCATTACAAATGGATATTTTCTGATTGCCTATTTTCAGTCTTGTATGATGGTTTAACTTTAGATTCTTTTATATGTGGGCTGGCATTGTCAGGTATGAAAATTTCTTGTTGTTGTTTGGCATTTTTGGTTCTCTTTGAAGAATACTCCAGTAGTTCTTGTAAAGTTGGTCTTTTTTTTTTTTTTTAACAAATCCCTTTAATTTCTGTCTGTTTTGAAATGTCATAGTTTCACTGTTGTATTTGACGGACAATTTTGCTGGGTCCATAAGTCTTGGTTGACAATTTTTCTTTCATACAAAGTTATGTATGACTATGTCATCCCAGTGCCTCTTTGCTTACATGAGGAACCAGAGTTTAGTCTTACTGTTTTTCCTTTTAGGTAGCTTTCTTGTTTCCTGAGCTGCTCACAGGATTATTCATTCTTTGCCTTGGATTTATTAAGTTTGATTATGGCATGTCTTTATGATTTTGTTTTGGGGTATACTTATTTTTGGAGTTTGTCCAACTTCTTAAATGCACATCATTTAATTTTTCATCATATTAGGCAAAATTTCTTCAAAAACATTTTGAAAAATTTTTTTCTCTCTCTTTTTCTCTTCCTCTTCTGGAATCCTGATTACTGTTTTGTAATTTTGATTGTGTCCCATATAATTTTTAGAGTTTATTTGATTTTTTTCCAAATCATTTTCTAGCAGATTAGTGATGTAAGATTTCTTCAAGTTTACTAGTTCAGCTTTCCATTGCTTCAAACAGGCTCTTTTGCCCTTTCAACGCCTTATTTAGTTCTGAAAATTTAGTATTGATCTAGATTTCCATTTGCTGTTTTTGTATGGCTTCTAATTTCTCATTTATTTAGTCAGTTTGTTCTTGTAGTGTTTTCTTGAGTGCTTCAAAAGTTATCTTGGTCTTTTCCTTGATTTTTTCTTAATCTATTAAACACACTTAAATATCATTCTTTTGACTTCCTTCTCAGTAGTTTTAATACCATTTATTCCTCAGAAAGGCTTCTGAGCCTGTTTTTTGGTCACTTGTTTGAACCACTCTGTCTTGTTTCTTTGTGTGAACTGAAGCTATATTTTGTCTCTGAGACCTTGAGATGTTGTATTTGTATTTAACTGATAATTATAAATTGGTTTGTTTTATGCACTCATCACCTGTCTTCTGGTTGGTGGATTAGAGGATTTGAGTGTGTGTATTTCTCTGTTTGCTATTGCTCTACCAGAGTTTAAGGCTGGCTTGGCTAGTGTAGACTGCTATCTACAGATGACCATGTGGTCATGAACATAGTTGTGGTAATAGACCAGTAGGTGAGGTTATTGGAGTTTTGAGTGTGGCATGGCTATGTTGGGTGTTCTGTTGGGTGGGACGAGAAAAGAGATAGAGAAAACAAGAGCAAACTACAGAAAACTAAAGTAATTGAGGAAAAGAAACCAAACAGGGCAATACAGGCAAATAATAGCAAGAAAAAGAGTTTCAGAATTAAAAAAACAACAACACAAAATCAAAATAAACATGAGAAGAGAGAGAAGTAAAAGAGAAGACTATAACAAAGCTCAGGAGGGTGAAGACAAAAAGGGGAGCAGTCAGGAAAAAGTACAAAAAAAGTAAACGAAATAAGGAAAGAGAAAATAGAAAAGAAAAACATAAGAAAGAAAGAAAAAGTAAGCAGGGACAAACAGGGTGAAAACAAGGGAAGGGAAACAAAACAAAAGCAAACAAAGAAAAGTGAAAACTCTTGGGGGCAGGACACCAGGCATGGCTCAGCACTCTCCCCTAGATGAGAACTCACGTGATAGGCAAAAGGCAGAGAGAGGGTGGTGCACGTAGGCCTAGATGGAGTTCCTGCCAGCCTGCATGTTTTTGTGTTTGAGTCAGGGACTTGATCTCAGAGTAGCTCGTGCCACCTCGGATGGTGATTTAGGTCAGAGTGCTTGTTTTAGGCCCAATGGAGAGCTGAGAGCAGGGTAACTGGTTTTGCATGCTCTACTCCCCTCATGAAAGGGCATTTATGTGCCTCAGATATGATAGTGGTGCACCAGGAGACCAATCTATCAGGTAGAGCAGGGACCACTTGAGGTGGGGGTGAGGGTAAAGGTGAAGTTGTGTGTGTCCGCAATTGCTGAGTGGATGAACATGGGTACTGGCTACGCCTCTGGTCACCAGGCACATGTGGGGAATGCGGGAGGTTCCCCTTTCCTTGTAACTAGCTTCTAGTGTTCCAGACTATGTCTCCATCAAATACTGCTTGGAAAAAAGCTCAACATGGCCATGCCTCATCAAGCTAGTAGACAACTCACCTGTCTGTCTCCTCTTTCACCATGTTTATTCAGCTTCTTCACCCACCTGGTATTCAGTCCACTTCTTTATTGCTTCCACTAAGCTCAGGGTTCCAGAGTTACCATCTGTAATCTGTTTCACTTGGTCTTTTTTGTCTTTGTTTTAAAAGGTCTGTGTCGTGTGTCTGCCCAGTTCACCATCTTGCTGGAAGGAGCAGTCCTTGCTTTCGTCTGTATTCTTTATATCACAAACAGTGATGGATCTTATGACACACTCTGCACTGACATGACTTTCTTAGTACAATGAAGAAATCCCTCTTCCCAAATGGGATTATATTCACAGGTATTATTGTTGTTAGGTGCTGTCATGTGGGTTCCTACTCCTAGTGGTCGTTCTATGAACAATAGGATGAAACACTGCCTGCCCCTGCACCATCCTCGTAATCATTCTTAAGCGAGAGCCCATCGATGCAGCCACTGCTTCAGTCCATCTTCTTGAAGGAATTCCTCTTTTTGCAGCCCTTCTTATTTTACCAAGAATGATGTCCTTCTGCAGGGACTGTTCTCTCCTGAAAATATGCCCAAAGTATGTGAGACAAAGTCTCACCATCATTGCCTCTAAGGAGAGACATACTTCTGGCTATACTTCTTCCATGACAGATTTGTTTGTTCTTTTGGCAGTTCATGGTGGTTTCAATATTTTTCTCCAGCATGATAATTCAAATACATAAATTCTTCTTCAGTCTTACATATTGTTTAATTTTCACATGCATATGAGGCAACGGGAAATATCATGGTTTGGGTCAGGCACACCTTAGTCCTTAAAGTAACATCCTTGCTTTTCAACACTTGAAAGAGGTCTTGTGCTGCAGATTTACCCAGTGTCATGAGTCCTTTGCTGCTGCTTTCAGGAGCATTGACTGTGCAGCTAAGCAAGAAGAAATCCTTGACAACTTCAGTCTTTGCTCCATTTATCATGATGTTACCGATTGGCCCAGTGGTGAGGATTTTTGTCATTTTTACCTCGAGTTGTCATCCAGACTGAAGGATGCAATTATTGATCTTCATCAGCAAGTGGTTCAAGTCCTCCTCACATTCAGCAGGCAAGGTTGTGTCATCTGCATAGCACAGGTTGTTAATCAACCTTCCTTCAATCCTGATGCCACACTCTTCTCCATATAATCCAGCTTCTTTGATCTTTGCTTAGCATACACATTGAATATGTATAAGTATATGCGAGAGTATATCCGTGGGTATAAGGGTAAGAATTTGCAATATATATATATATTATTTTGGTGATGTAATTTCATCCCTAACACCTTAAAAGTCATACTCTATAATTTCTCCAAAATCCTATTGGCTATCCAAACACGTCCTCTTCTTTGTGGGTGAGAACTGCTGAAGGGCAGGAACACCCAGAAGTCAGATCACTGGGGACCACCATGGAGGCTGGCTCCTACAAGTGTAAGACTCATTCTCTAATGCATCATTTCACTCCTGTTATTCCTGGGAGGTTGTGGGGGAGGATTGTACCTTCTCAGCTCAGCTGGAGGAGGCAGTTGAAGTTCACATTATGTCATTTTCATACCCAAATCAGAAAGCAAAGGACTTCCAACAACCATGATTAAAATAAACTGAAATTTACTCTCTTATTCTTCCCTCTCTCCTACCTCACTGTTTCCCAGGTGAATTCCACAGACTACTAGTCCTTTGAGAGGCTCCACCAAAAATTATTCTGTAGAATTCAGAGTCACAATTTTTGTTGCCTGATTAATGGCTCTTAGAATTCCTGAAACAGAAAAGACCTTGTTTCACATCGTTTAACCCAATATTTCTCAACTCTATTTGCCCAGATGTAGAAAAATTATTTCATATCTAATTACACCCTCCAAACCTAACGGTCTTTAAAACATACACTAGCAAATGCTGATCCAGATAGTTCAATATTTACAACCAACGTTATTCCAGAACAAAGTTAAGATGGTTGAGTTTTTAAGAGAAGCACGTTAAGCCTACCTGGAATCACATAGCCAAGTACATCCTCTAGATAGACTGAAGCCCTTGAAGGGCACTCTTATATCCACAACACCTAACAGCACCTAAAACTGTTCACTGAAGGATCTTCAATTTGTCCATCCCCTTTACTGTTCTAAGATCATGCACTTCAGTGTTTCTCTGCCCCTGTATGAAATCTCTATTGAAAACTGGTCCTCACAGTCTTTCAAAGAGTGTTAACCTTCTTCCCCCAGGAGGAGAAAATTTTCTCCACCTACATAAAAACTCCAAGAAGCATTGCACTGCTGAGATTAAGCATCTCTTAGCTGGTGTATTTTATGGCTGAATTGTTTGTCTTGGTATGTATGCCTCTGGGGCATAACCATTTCTTCTTATGAGTCAGGTACAGCACTCAGCACACTGTCAGCACTCAACCCAAAATAAATCATCATAATAATAGTCATAAACATAAATCAAGGGAGCACAATTCAACTTATTTATAGCCTTACAGGAGAAGCACAATAGAAAAAGTGCAGTTATTTTCCATCATATTATCCTACATCATTTCCAGGCAAAATGTCATACTGTCCACTAGTGTGCAACCAGGTAATGAGAGATTCTGGTATAACCTGAACATTCTGAGGGTCAGAGTTAAATGATGTGAGGCTAGAAGCTCATATTTCTCAACTTTCTCTAATTAAAATCTGAATTTCTAGGGTTTATTAAGTTAATATTTAACATATAATTATCCTGACATTTTTAAAAGGGAAAGTGTTTAAGACAAATTCTAAAGCAATGTTTAATCACAAAATTTTACTTGTTCTGCTCATTTTTCAAAGGTCTGCTCTTATATTTCCAAGGTGAAAGCCCAAAGCTTAATAACGATTTTAATCTAATGTTTAATCTAATGGATGATAACCTTTAGGTACAGGAGAAATGTCTGGTGGCAGAGTGGATTAAGCATTAGAATGCTAACCAGAAGATTGGCAGTTCAAACCTAGCAAATGTTCCATGAGAGTAAGATGAGACAGTTTTCTTTCCTAAAGATTTAGAGTCTCATAAACACCAAGGAGCAGTTCTACTCTATCTACAGGGTTGCTATCAGCGGGAACCAACTCAATGGCAGTGCATTTTATACAAGGATGCTTTCACTATCTTGAAATTAGGGCCATGTTTAAAGTTAGGCATATCATTCTATGTCAGGCTGTTGTAGTCACATTTCCCCATTTTAAAAAATATTGAAGAATTTGGAAAACACAAGCATATCATACATAGAAGAAAATAAAAAATCCTCAATGTATGCACCTCGCAAAACATGGACCCCCCCCCTTGGACATTTTGATAGATTGGCTTTCAGACTCTGTGTTAAGATGATTATTTATTTATTTTCAAATGCATAAGTTACAGAGGGTTATATATCCTTTATTAAAAATTAGAACATTTCGGATAGAGCTGAAATCCTCTTGGAGCACTATCTAAATCTCACCTTCATTTCATCCTGTTCTTCTGCTACTCATAATGATACAGTTTATAGTTTTCCAAAGAATTGTATTTTTGCACTAACCTACATACATGTGCATTCTTATGAAATGCGTATGTGCCAGAATTGACTCAATGGTAGTGAGTGAGAAACTTATCAACGGGAGCCCTGGTGGCAGAGTAGGTGACATGTTGCGCTGCTAATCACAAGGTCAGCAGTTCAAAACCAGCAGTTGGAAACCACTAGCTGCTCTCAAGGAGGAAGGTGAGGCTTCCTAATCCTGTTTTGTATATTAGTTTTGGAAACCCAAAGTGGTAGTTCTACTCCGCCCTTTGGGGTCACTATGAATCCGAACTGACTCAATGGCAGTGAGGTTTTTGAGAACTTACACACATACACACAAACTATGAAGTAGCTGCAGAGGAGTAAATGGGTAGGCACAGAGCTGCAAACCATGAGGTCAGTGGTTTGAACCCACGAGCCCCTTCATAGGAAAAAGATGAGACCGTCTACTTTGGTAAAGATTTAAAGTTTTGGAAACCCAAAGGACCAGTTCTATTCTCTTTGTTTACTTTAATAGTTTTATTGGCATGCACTTCACATATCATATCATCTAATGGTTCACTCATATTAAGGAGAGTTGTTCAATCATCACCAAAGGCAATTTCAGGCCATTTTCTTCTTGTACTCATTGCTGCTGGCTCCTCATCCCCCTGCCCTCTTCTGCCATGCCCTTAGATGATTACTCTCCAGTTACTGTCTCTATAGTTTTACCTGCCCTGCATTTCATATACAGAAAATCCTACAAAACAGAAACAGGAAGCCAACGAGCAATCAAACCCAACAACAATGATTAGACAAAACAGAAAGACCACAGTAGAAAAGAAAGGACATATAAAAGCACTAAAACAACTTTAAAATAGATCAAAAGGGAGATCAAGTGATAAGGTCTTTTATTTTAACCTGTCTATAACTGCCATAATTAATTCTACAATGCTTTTTCTTTGATATCAGGTTTATTCACATCCTGTTCAGAGGCGATTCATGGAGGCTTAATCCCCGTGTGGTGTCTGCAAATGGTTGGGGCTTCCACTGCAAGCCAGGTGTTCACAGTTTAGGCTTTGATGCCATCCCTTCCTCTGGACTTGGATTTTATTATTTATACTCCTTGGATCACACCAGCTCGTGTGCTTCTTCCAAATGGACTTAGTTGACACCTCACTAAAGTGGCTGCTTGTTTGAAGCTAAGGTTTTATGGCCCCAGATGTCATTCTTTAGCTTGCTGTAGCACCCGTTTCTTCAGTCATCTCTCCATGGGGTGATCATCAAATAGGAGCATGCCATAGAGCTAATCGCTCTTATACTGGACCTAGAATTAAGTGTGAACTAAAAATTCATTCACATAATTATGGCTTATATGTCTCTGGCTCGCTTTTGAGATATGATTATCATTTTATGTTCGAGAATGCAAATAAATCATTCCCCTGGGACATAAGGTAATACTATAATGTATGAATTTAGTCAATGGTATAGAATCCAAAACACTGTTGAGAAAAGGAAATTCGACAAGCATAGACCAACTTGAGACCACAATAAATGAATTGTTGACTTGCACAGATTAAACTCGTCAGTGATTGGACACTATTTACATGAAAAAATGAGGACTGATGATAGGGCAAAATTTTCAGTAACACTCATTCACAAGGGCAGAACCTATGCCTATCATATATAATAAGAAAGCAAGTAGGGTACTAAAACAGTAACTAGATGTAGTCCTGGGCTACCTGGGTGTGTTAGTCCGGGTAGACTAGAGAAACAAATCCAGGGAGACTCATATGTTTCTACTAAGAAAGAACTTCATATTAAAGAACAATTTTATACTGAGAAGACATCCCAGCCCAGTCCAGATCAAGTCCATAAGTCCAATATTATCCCATATGTTTGATACCAGTCTATAAATTCCTCTTCAGACTCACTCAGCACATGCTATGATACCGAATGCAGGAAGACCACAGGCCAGAGGGTGGAGAGTCTTGTGGCTCCAGTGGTGATGGAAGCATCTCATCTTCGCACTGGCGTGGGTCTCCATGTGGCTCCTCCAGCTCCAGGGCTCTGGTTCCCCTCAGTGTAGCTCCCTGTGTCTTATCAGCAGGAAGATGAAGCAGATAGTGTGTGTGTCCCACCTCCAGGGAGGAAGATAGGAGCTCCCCAAATACTCAGGAGAAGGCCATGCCCACACAGAGGACTCATTGGCTCTGACCTGATTGACAGGCTGAACTCCACCCCTTCGCAAGTTGACAGGAGCTTTTGTAACTGTCACACTGGGCTTTTGTTGGAAAGCCTCAAAGCAAGAGATCAGAACCAAAGTCCAACAAGCACCAATTGCATAAGTTTGAGATAGCAGTCATCTGCTATGTAGACATGTAAACATGGGATTGTAGGGCATGCATGTTTTTGTTTTTAACCAGGTGATGAATGCAAGTGGAAGTTCCAATTCTATATAGCGACTGCTGCTGAATAAATGCCTCTCTCTACACAGCTTTAGCAGTACATGCTATTTTCAAATAGTAATGTTTCTCACTTTCTGAATGATGTAAAACACAATTAATAGTTTAATTTTTATTTCTTTGGTTATTATTGGGGCGAGCTTTTTTCTTTTTCATGCATATTTCTTCTACAATGAATTGTGTGTTTACATATTTTACCATTTTCTTATTGATTAGTATGATTTCTCATTTATTCTGGATAAACTAGAGTGTTTAATAAAGTTCATAGAAATTAAATGAAAAGTTAATGGAATTTCCCCACAAACTTTTAGAAGGCCCTCATAAATATTTTGTCTTTCATATTTATTTCAAATATATTTTACAACTTGTTTCTTTCTTTGAGCGTTATTCAACTATCTTTTATGTAGAAGTCATTTAAAATTTGTAGATAATAAAATTATATGTCCTTTATAGTTTTTGCTTTTAAAAATTTTTTTTGAAAGATCAATTAATTTAGTTACCACTTTCCCTCATTTAGTTACAATAATATCTCAGTAATTTTAGATCTTAGCTTGACCAGATGCAAAATCAATGTTGAGTTTAAACTCAGTCAATAGATGGGCCTAATGGAATTAATAATGGAGAATTTCAGAAAATATCTAATATATGTACACCATTTTAACAAAGTAGAGGTGCCATTTCTTTTTCATCAACGAGTTTATGCCTCAGCTTATTATATTTAGCAGTTGTGTGCTCCTCCTTTGGTTTCCAGCATCACTTAATTATACATTTGGCAATCTCTATTGCATGCCTCTCTCCTGCTGCTGCTAAAATTTTATCAGGAGTAGTTAGTGAGATGAGGGAAAGCTGCATTCACCAAGCTGGACTCTGAATGCAAGGGATTTCATAATGGGAGAATTGGAGGGTTTCATACTGGGAGAATTGCAGTCCATGTGGAATCCAATGTGACAGGGGAAAAATCCCTCTTGTACTTTCCTGCTTTATGTATACAGGATATCCCCACCCATATTTTTATAGTCTATTCATATGTCCATGAAAATACTGCGGTAGGTTGCTTCTTTTTTGTTTTATTTGGAGTGAGATATAAGAGTAAGACATCAAGCAGTGGGACAATGAGAAGGTTGGAACTCAAAATGTACCTGGGGAAGACTGCCCTCTTGAAGTGGAGCCGACCATCGTGATGTGGATGGAGTCAAGCCTTTTGGGGTAGTAAAGCCTTCAGGGCTTCCATTTGCTGATAAGGCACAATTCAGAATGAGAAGAAATAGCTACAGACATCAATTAATAATCATAACTTGGAATGTATGAAGTATGACTCTAGGAAGATCAGAAGTTGTAAAAAATGAAGTGGAACACATGAAAATAGACATTCTAGGGCATTATGGACTTGTATTGGTAATTTTGAATCAGAAAATCATGGTCTAGTATGCTGGAACTGAAACAATGAAGACTTGCATTCATCCTCAAAAAGGACATGCCAAGATCTCTTGAAATATAATGTAGTCTGTGATAGGATTATATCTATCTGCCTTCAAGGAAATCCAATCAATACCACTATTATACAAATTTATGCACAAATCATCAAAACTAGTGGTCAAGAAATAGACAAACTCTACCTACCTCTTCAGGAGCCCTGGTGGCACAGTGGTTCTGCATTGGGTTGCCCACTTCAAGGTCAGCAGTTAGAAATTACCAGCTGTGTGTGGGGAAAAGATGGGGATTACTGTTCCCATAAACAGTCTCGGAAACCTTATCCTTCAGGGTTGCTGTGAGTTGGCATTAATGCCATGGCATCGAGTTTTGAGACCAACCTCTTCAGTCTGATGTTGATCAAACATGCAATCAAGATGCATTGATTATTATTGGCTATTAGGAAGTAAAAGTCGGAAACAAAGAGGAAGGAATAGTAGTTGGAAAATATGACATCGGTGATAGAAACGAAGGTGGAGATCACATGATAGAACTTTTCAAGACCACCAACTTCTTCCTAGCTGATACATTTTTTCAACGACGCGAACTTCTCCAGATGGAAGACAAAGAAATCAAATTGACTACATTTGTGGGAATAGTTGGTGAAGAAGCTCCATCCCAGCAGCTAAAATCAGGTCAGGGGCTGACTATGGAATAGCCCATCAATTGCTCAATGGAAGTTCAGGTTGAAGATTGGTTCAAATTTTTTAACAGTTTTATTGGCATATAATTCACTTATACAATTCAATAGTTCAGTCATATTAAAAATAACATTACTATCATCAACACAATCAATTTTAATGCAAGCTAAAAATCCATTCATATATGTATGGTTTATATATGTCCTTGTCAGTTTTAGAGAGATCATTATCTTTTCATTGGTGAATATTATAAATAATTCCTGTGGGACATATTGATAATATTATTAATTTAGACAATGGCATAGAATTTAAAAAACTGTTGAGAAAAGGAAAGTGTTCCTGTAATAGAACAGATTTCTAGACTGAAATACATGGATTGTTGACTTGTATAGAGGAAAACTTAAAATGACTGGGCACTATTTTCCCCAAAATGAGGGTTGGAGATAGGGGAAAACTTTTAATACAATTCATTCACAAAGGCAGAACTATGCCTGTTAAACTAAGCCTTGTCATGAAAAAGCAGAGTGTATAAAAATGGTGAATTGGTGGTAGCCTTGAGTTGCCATTGACTGGGTACTCTCAAAGCAAGAGATTTGAACCAAAGTTCCACGAACTCCCAATCATAACCTTGGGCTTGTAGTCAACTGCTTCTCACAATAGAGCATGTCAGCTATACATCTAAGGGAGTATGTGGCTTCCTTACATCTGATACAGATGCCAAGACCCTTTAATACAGTTCCTCATGTTGTGGTGAACCCCCAACCATAAAATTATTTTCGTTGCTCCTTCATAACTGTAATTTTGCTACTGTTACAAATTGGGCAACCTGTGTGAAAGGTTCGTTCGACCCCCAGGGGTCGTGATTCACAGGTTGAGAACCACTGGTGTAAGGTTAAAATCTTATTTTTTTAGTGGGGTTTCCAAATCAGGTCCTTCTGGGGTGGCCTATGAAGGATGCTGGGCACCCGAAAGGACAAAGCCTAAGTTCCAGTTTAAGATCTACGGCACTTATCCTGGGTCACCAAGGGCTGGATAGACATAGGTCAAAGTGCCTGACTAGGAATGTAATACAAGGCATACGCTCTCAATGGGAGTGTGCCTAAGCAACGTTAAGTGTTTTTCCAACAGCAGGTTACTCTACCTGGTTTACTCCTTCAGGTAAGTGAAATCACCTTCTCTGAGACAACACTTCCATTTCTGGACTTGAATTTCCATTAAGGTTCCCTGAGTATTCTTGTAGATGTATCTGTTGATTTGGGGTGACTGGAACCATGCTCTATGGCAGGACATGTTGGTCTTCTCCCTCTCCCAGCAACATGAGAAAATGATGCCAGCTGAGCTAAGGTCCCCTCTGTCAACATGCCTTTTTATCGTGTAAAAATGAGGGGGTGATAATGTGGATCATGAGCACCAGGCAGGCACATCCCCTCGTTGCTTGGGAGATCAGATGAAAGGTTACATGCTCTGAGAGGTAATGCCTGCCTGTATCTTGGTGTTTATCGTTATCACAGTGGTCTCATACAATATTCGCCCTTTTATGATTGACTGGCTTCACTCGACATAATGGTTTACAGACCCTGAGGTGCTTCCCGGCTTTGTGAGTGTATACCAGAGTTTCCTTTTTTAATGACATTTTTATTGGGATATACTTCACACATCATTCAATTTCACTAAGAAGATTTATGTAATCATCACCACAATCAATTTCAGAATGCTTTCTTCTTGTGCTCACTGTTGCGAGCTCCCCATTTCCCTCCATCTTCCCCCCCACACCTGTAGGCCAGTGGTTCTTAACCTTCCTAGTGCCGTGACCCTTTCATACAGTTCCTCATGTGTTGATGGTACCCCATAAATTTATTTCCGTTGCTACTTCATAACTGTAATTTTGGTACTGTGATGAATCAGGCCACCCCTGTGAAAGTGTCCTTTGAGCCTCAAAGGGGTCATGACCCACAGGTTGAGAACTGCTGCCCTAGGCAATTGTCGATTCAGTTACTTTTTCTATGGGTCTACTTATTCTAAGCTTCATATAGAGAAAATCTTACAAAATACAAACAGGAAGCAAATAAAACACACCCCCAAACAACAACAACAAAAAACAACTAACAAAAAACCCAAGCAAGCAAACAAAAACAATTGGACAAAAACACAGGAAAACCTCATTCAAAAAGAAAACATATAATATTAAAAACTGAAACAACTTTAAAATGGGTCAACGGGAAATCGTATGATAAGGTTTTGCATTTTAATCTAATTACATCTGCCATAGTTGACTTTACAATGCTCTGTCTGATAGCAAGACTATTTCTATTTCTCTACTATAGTCAGAGGGCGTTCACTGGAGTATTAATCCATGTGGGGGATCCTGCAAATGGATTTTGGGTTTCCCCTGTCATCCCTAGCCTTGTGCAAACAGGGTGTTCACAATTTAAGCTCTGATACCATCCCCTCTTTTGAATTTGGATTTTGTTATTTACAATCCTCGAATCACACAGGCTGGTATACTTCTTCCATGTGGACTTGGTTTACACCTCATTTAGATGGCTGCTTGTTTTAAGACAAGCCTTTAAGATCCCAGACACTATTCTATCTGATAGCTGGCTACCATCTGTACAAGAGTTTCTTTATCTATTTATTTATTAATGGACATCTTATCTGTTTCTAGACTCTTGCTATTGTCAACTGCGCTACGATAAACATGAAAGAGCATATATCTGTTCGTGTTGTGTCTCTTATTTCTTTGGATATATATACTCATCAGAGGTATTGCTGGGTCATATGGGATTTCTATTCCCAGTTGCTTTAGGTAGCACCATATCACTTTCCATACAGTTGTCCATATTTACAATCCAACTAGTCATTTGAGTATTGATTGTTGATCTTAGAAGAATAAAATCCTTGATAACTTCAATTTCTTTGATGTATTCTGATTTTGTTCATTGGTCCAAATTGTGTGAACTTGGATATTGTTTTTGTTGTTAGTTTTGACTCATAACGACCCCACATATAGTAGAATGAAACACTACTTGGCCCTGAGCTATTCTTACAATTGTCTTTATGTGTGATCTTATTGTTGCAGCGACAGTGTCAGTCCATCTTGTCACGGGTCTTCCTCTTTATCACTGCCCATCCACTTTACCAAGCATGCTGTCCTTCTCTAAGGGCTGAACTCTCCCGATAACATGCCCAAAGGACATGAGCCAAAGTCTCTCTGTCCTTGCCTCTAAGGAGGACTGATTGTACTTCTTCCAAAACAGGCCTGTTTGTTCTTTAACAGTCCACAGTACTTTCAATGTTTTATGCCAACGCTGTAGTTCAAATGCATTGATTTTCCTTAGAACTTCCTTATTCAATGTCCATTTTCACGTGCATATGAAGTGATTGAAAATACCATGGCTTGAGCGAGGCATACCGTAGCCTTCAAAGAAACACTCTCACTTTCCAACACTTCAAAGAGATCTTGTCTAGAAAATGAAAAACCAAACCAAACACAGATTTAAAAACAGAACTACATCCTTTAGCATTGATTACATCTAAGCATAAAGAAAACGAAATCTTCACGTTGTTTTCTTTATGTGTAGGTGTAAGCCTACACCTGTGAAGGCTACACATGGCAGCCTACATATGTGAAGAAGCAATGTAGTTTCTTCACTTCCAGTAAGCAAGGTTGTATCATCTGCCTATTACAAACTATTAATTAGTCTTTCTCTAATATCGGTGCTGATTTCCTGGTTCAATATATGGAAAATGGTCTCAAGTGTAAAAGTGAATGTGGTGTTAATGGTAAACAGTGAAATTTGTAATTCCATAACTTATTTTCACATTATTTTGTATAAGGGGCGAAGTATAGCTCCAATGGAACCATTAAAGCTGCATTTGAAAAATTTAATAGAAATCCATCATATATGAAAGAAACATGTTTACTTAAATAACTCTCCTTGAGACGCACAGATCATCATGCCATGAAAAGTATACTGTTAATGTCCAGGAAAATGGATCCAAACATTTAGTTTTCAACTAAAAATAAGTGCAACTGAGGATTTGTGTCAAGTACTTGTAGAGTAAGCAGGCAAACTGGAGGGAGAGTTGTACATGTTGGAGGCAATCTCAACGTCAGGTGGCCTTTAAGTCTCTCAGTTTAAAGATGGGGAAACTGAACCCTAAAGGTTTGTTCAAAGGCACAACTAACTAACTAACTAACTAACTAACACCTAGCTAACAACTGTCACTCTCAAGACTCAGGAGGTGCTGACAAGAGAATATCCCTCAGGTCCTCCCCCAAATGCTCTTTCCCAGACTTTCCCAGACAAACATACTGGGTTCACAGGTAAACTCACTGGGCTGACTTTGAACTTGGCTATATGCTATTTCTCTACGCAGTCTTAGTGTCCAGCACAAATCCAGACACATACTGGATGCTTCACAAATATTACTTGACTACATTAAGATCACATTTCTTTGACATTCTACTCTATTTTTTCATGATTCTATAACTCAAAGTACAGGTTAGAAATTTTATAACCACGGTTTTAGCATCAGAAAAGTTTTATACCCAGTATCAACTTATAAGAGAGTCCAGGACATAAGACAAATAAAATAAGAGGTGGATGGTTTGAAGCAGAAACTGAGAAACTGGGAGCCTCATCTCTTGGTCCTCCTCTGATGGCTATGCCTGGGGGTATCTCAGAGACGTGCCAGCGTTCAGAGGATCACAGCTGGAAAACTCTCATTGCAGCCTCATAAAAGAAGACCGATTAAGATCTTAACTAGGAATAGCTATTGCATATTCATCAGTCCGTGTCCTGTTTGAGAAGCTCTTGTAGGAAGCTGTATGCCTGCTCAATTGATGTAACAATAATATATAAGAACCTATTAGGTACCAGGCTCTGCTTTAATAAGGATGCAACACTGATATCAAACAGTCTGGTGTGTCTTCCCCTCGTGGAATGTACATTCTGAGAGAGAAAGGTTGTTCACACGAGTCATGGTTGAATTGCCCCCCGACTCATGGCAATTCCCTGCCCTCTGGGAAATGATGCATGTTTACCATAGAGTTGTCATTGGATGATTTCTCCAAAGTAGATCACCTGGTCTTTCTTCCTAGTCTATCTCTGTCTGGAAGCTTCACTGAAACTTGTTCAACATTTTAGCAACATTCCAGCCTCCAAAGATGGATGAGTGGTGGTTGTCTTGAGATGTACTGGCTGGGAATCTGTGGTAGTTATATAATCTGTTGTCAAATCGAGACTTAAGAGTGGAGTTTAGTTTGTCAATCAGGTCACAGCTTGATGACCTCATTTGGAGGCGCTAAGGAGATAAATAGCTTACTGGAGGCAGGGGCATACACTCACTCCCTTGGAGACTCTCTGCTGACAAGGCTCACTTCCTGTGAGTTATTCCTGTGGACAAAACACATGGAGCTACACTGGTGCCCTGAGCTGAAGGAGCCATGTGGAGATCCCTGCCAGCGCTGAGGTGCTTACAATGCCACTGGATCCACAAGACTTCCCATCCACTGGTCTGTGATCTTCCTACATTCGGCGTCGTTGCATGTGTTTCATGAGTCTGAAGAGGAATTTACAGATATCAGACATATGGGCTAAAATCGGACTTATAGGCTTGATCTGGACTGGGCTGGTCTGTGTACTTAATGTACAATTACTTTTTATGTAAAGCGCTTTCTTAGACACACAAGCGTCTATGAATTTGTTTCTCTAGTCTACCCAGACCAACACAGACTCCAACCTGGTTGGTTCTCCTGAAAGATGAGAAGAGAAATTAAGAAATGACATAGTGTGTTTGATGGTTGGAAGGGTTATTGCTAGAATTAAAGCCCGAGAGAAGTTTGCGATGTCTAGGTGTGGTGGGGAAGTGGTGGCTCAGTGTGTTGGTAAGAGAAGGCCTTGGTGGGAAAGTAACAATTCGACCCAAAGAGGATGGAATGAATGAGAAGCACATTGGAGAACAGTGTGAAGCCCCGAGGCAAAAGTGTGCTTGGTGCGTGAAAATAGGGGTTATCTCTTCAATCTTCTTTATGTGGGCTTTTCTTAGCTAAGAGGGAGCCATCATGGAATTTCTAACAAGAGAATGCCTTGATTGGTTTATTCAGATCCTGTAAATAGGCAATAACACTTTCATTATGAATGATCGAAGAAGAATGTACCTCATGCCATGGAGTATAATTTTATTTGGCTGGTTGTGTTGACTCACATATATGCTGACTAGAGGTATAAATGAATCCTTTTCCCCATCTCTCTATTTTTGTGAAGATGGGAAGAGTTAAGAACCTCCTTTCTTAGGAAGTCTTTAGAATAGGCTTCAGTCTCATCTGGGGTAGTTCAGGAGAGGCCTTGCCTGAAGGCAGATAAATCTCTCAAGTCTCATTATAGCCCAACGAATCTTTGCAATAGATGGAGTCTCTCCAGGTGATCTCAAATACTCTCTGTTAACGAAGAGCGAGTTCTCTGGTTCTGTCATCCTTTCAGTTTCTCCTGCCTCAGATGCAGAGAAAATACTGGGGCACCTCAGACCTGAGGGTTTGTGGGAGAACTGTTTTCCATCATTTAAACTGTAAGCAGCATCATTAGGGCGATGCCGAAGGAAACGAGCCCTGAGAGGTTGCTGTGCGATTCCTATGGCCGCATTTGCTGTAGACCCTATTTTCTAAAATGCCTCACTCGTTTCTTCCAAGGGAGATTGTTATCTGCTTCTCTTAACAACTTGCTTTGTAGCAAGCCACTTGTGGAGAGGAAGAGTTATGAGGTTTCTGAACAAGGCTGGTGATGGGAGCAGCAGAATGGTGAGGAAGGGCCCTTAAGTGCTCTATTCACGCTGCCTTTCGGTTGGAGTCCAGTCCCGGCTCCAGGAAGCACAGTGTTTATGTTTTATATAATGAGTGCCCAGCACTGAAAAAATGGACGCTACGTGGCTTCCTAGTGGGAGGCTGGGGAAGGTGAGTCAGAACAATCGTACAGAGGGGAGGCTGAAGGGGAAGAGATGTGCCTTGATCTATCATTACTAGATTCATGCCCGTCAGTTGTTTTCAGCTCTTTGAATGCTGTGTCCTGTGGCTTGCCTGAAGAGGAGCCCTTGCTACGTCCCTGATAAATGCTTGGCTTCTATTGTGGATTTTGGTTGCGGTCTTGTAGCGGTGGGAATGGAGTTAGGGAGAGGCGTGTGAGCAAAGAAGGAACACTTTGGCTGCACCAGAACCAAAATGACCTCAAACCTATTCGAACAGGAGAGGACTTCAAAATGTTTGTGGGAAAATAGGAGACAAGATAATGGAATGCCTTCACAAACTTGTAAAAGCCCCTCACGTATCACATGCCATTCAATAGCTAAAATATTAAAATAACCTAAATGAGATCTCTGTTGGAAGACTCCCATGGCCAATGCATTTCTTACTCATTAAAATTGTCAGGAAACTGGGATGTGCATAGTATAGAGCGCAGGAAAGCAGGGAAAAATGGTGGGATAACATTTTTTAAGGTATCACTCAAGCTTAGCTTAACCCATTGCCATGAGTGGGGCTTAACTTAGTGTTTCATCCAACACCCTTCTCTTTAGACACCAGGGAGTTACTAGGTGATGCACGTGATTAATGCACTTGGCTGCTTACCAAGTTAGTGGTTTAAGTATTACCACGGGTGTCTTGGAAGAAAGACCAAGTGATCTAGTTTGGAAAAATCAGCCATTGAAATTCCAATGGAGGAGAGTTCTATTGTGACACCCACGACGTTGCCATGAGTTGAAGCTGACGTGACAGCAACCGGTTTGGTTTAGCTGCCAGAGAGATTAGAATGTGCACCTTGCATTCACCATTCACAGGCTCTGTGACTATGAGTAACATTGGAACCGTCAATAAAAACGGAGTTGAAGATTCTTAGTACACAGGATTCTTGTGAAGTCTCCTGAACATGGGAGCGGCTCAAAGAAATGTTATTTTTACCTTTCAATTTATCCATCTAAAGTAAACCTCCTTTGGGGGGCTGGGGGATGATAATTTTATAATGACATGCAGTAGTAAAAATAATAATACAAAGAGATTCCTTGTATTCTTTACTCAATTCCCCCCAATGATTACATCTCACAACGCCACGGTATATATCACAATCAGGACATTGACACTGATAAATTCCATATACCGAACATCTCCTTTCTTCCATCCTAAAATATTAGCACTCCAATTTTGGTAAAATGTTATCTTGATGTATCAGAGCAATCGACTAGTTGTGCAGAAGAAACGAATCCCTTCTTCAAGCTCTTTTTCTTGCTTCCGGCGGGCTTTGATCATTCCACCTCAAGTCTGAACCCACCTGTCATAATTGTCTGACTCTGACTCCTGGAATGGCCTCAAGAACTTTCTCAACTTGGACCTGCTCCTCTCCAGGTGCCTCAGAAACCATGAAACCCCTTTGAAACTCTCACATTTACTAAAATGTGGACTTTGTTGTATCGGATCCTGGCTTTTCTGAGCGCAGCATTTTATACAGAGTCAGTTCGCTCATAGTTTGGAAAAAGCCTCTGGGAATAGAAAGATTTCACAGACGTTGACAAATCGGAACAAAGAAGCCTTCCCCTAGGTTTATGGGTTGGTTTGTTTTTCCCTAGACCAAATAAAAAGACCATATTTCTAAGGCTCTGGGGTTGACTACCACTAAGGAACTCAAAACATAACCGGAGACTGGTGATAAAATAAATTGGCTCAGATATGAGCGAGAGAGCATGGACTTTCAATCTAACAAACTGAGGCTGGGTGGGGGTGGTGCTGCTGGCCCTCCTCACATAGATCCAGGGACGACTATCGCCTGGATCATCTTATACAAAGGAAAGATGGCTTGCCTGTTGAAATATAGCCCCTGATTTCAAAGATTGAGCGTTTCTGTGTGTTCTCTTAAAGTATTCTTGGTCTCTTTTGGAAACCGAAGTGGAAGCATTTCAGAAAGTAGCATATGAGCAAGAAGCAGTGGCACTGAAGGAAGAAGTCCAAGCGACACTACAAAAACCAAGGCTCTAGAAATTGATGGACTATCAATGGAAATATTTCAACCAGCTGATGAAGCACTGGAAGCATTGTCTCATCTATGTCAGGAAATTTGGAAGACAGCTACTTGGCCAACTGACTAGAAGAGATCCATGTTTGTACCCATTCCACAGAAAGGTGACCCAACAGAATGCTCAAACTATAGAACAATATTATTAATATTGGAGCCCGGGTGCTGTACTAGTTATATATTAGGCTGCTATCTGCAAGGTCAGCAGTTCTAAACCACTGGCTACTCTTTAGGAGAAAGACGTGGCTTTCTACTCCATTAAAGAGTTAGTATGAGACATTCACAGGGGCAGTTCATTGTGCAGAAACTCGACATGGATCAAAAGGCAGTGAGCTGTGCAGACAGAACATATTGTAGGATCTAGACGAGTGTACCTCAGGATTGTGTCCTCTGGCCGTATTTATTCAGTCTGTATTTTGAGGAAATCATCAGAGAAGCTGGGTTGTATGAAGATTTCAGTATCAAGATGGGAGAAAGGCTTATTCACAACTTATGTTTATGTAGCTGATACAACCTTGCCGGCTAAAAGTGAGGAGGACGTAATACAGATGCTGAAGGAGATCAAGGATTGTCGCCTGCAGAATAGATTACAACTCAATGTAAAGAAAACAAAAACCCTCACAAGTGGACCTCACAATAGGTAACATCGTTATAAATGATAGAGAAAATATTGAACTTGGCAAGGATGCCCCCTTGCTGGGATCCAAAATCAATGTTCGTGGAAGCATCCAGAGATCTCATGATGGGCAAACTGCTACACATGATTTACTTAAAGTGTTGAAAAGCAAAGATGTTACTTTGAGGACTCAGATGGGCCTGACCCAAGCCACGGAATTTTCCATTGCTCATATGCAAGTGAAAGTGGGGCATTGAATAAGGAAGAGTGAAGAAAAGTCACTGCAATTGAATTACGGTGTTTGTGAAGAACATTGAATGCACCACGGACTGCCAAAAGAACAGAGATCTGTCTTGAAGAAGTAAAGCCAGAGTGCTCCTGAGAAGCAAGGGTGTGGAGGCTTTGTCTTACCTACTTTGGACATCATATTGGGAGAGACCAGAACCTGGAGAAGGACACCATGCTTGGTACAGTGGAAAAAATGGAAAAGAAACTCACTGCCATGGAGTTGATTCTGAGCCCTGGCATTGTAGTGGTTACATGTTGGACTGCTAACCACAGGCCAGCAGTTTGAAGCCACCAGCTGCTCCACAGGAGACTACTGAGGCTTTCTAGACTACTGAGGCTTTCTACTCCTATAAAGGGTCACAGTCTTGAAAACCCAAAGGGGGCAGTTCTATCCTGTTCTATAGGGTTGCCATGAGTCGGTAGAGTGGAGGGAAGTGAAAAAGGGGAAGGCCACGACAAGACGGATTGCCACAGTGGACTTAAACATGAGAACAATTCTGAGGATGGCATAGGACCAGGCGGTGTTATGTTCCGTTGTATATAGAGTCACTAGGTGTCAGAACTAAGTCTATGGCTCCTATCACAACCACCACCATCAGCACCACCAGCACCAGCACCACCACTATCAGCACCAGCACCAGCACCACCACCAAATGGAGGCAGTGGATTTCAGCACTCATCAGTCAGTTGTATCAATTTCTCTAGGAACCCCCTTGACTATTTTGGTGAGATTTGTGGCTGTTTAGGGAACATACATCTTTGGTAAACACCCGAGAATACAGTGTACTTGTGCTGCTTTATTAAGGAAAAGGCAGGCAGAGTCTACACCGCATTTGCTTTCACATGTTCTCATGTTACTTCTTCATCAATCAATACAAGCCGATTGTTACATTTCTCAACGTCTGTGTAATAAGTATAGAGGACCAGTTCCTCCTGCTCTGAAAATCTCATACCTTCATTTGTGAGCAAGGAGTGATTTCTGTACAATCATTCTTGAATGTGTGCCCCCAAATTTGCATTGTCCTCCCCAAGCGTTACCTGGGAAGGTTAAGGCTATCTCCAGTGATAGGACTAACACATCCGTATGACCGTTCAAACCGTTTCTGGAACGCTCCTTTGTGAAATGCCTTAAGAGGCAAAACGCTGGCCACAAAGAAAGTACTTTGCTGACAACAAGGACTTGAAAATCCAAGAACAGCAGCAACGATGGCTTTGAAAATCAACGCTGCTTCCATTTATAGACTGTGGTCTGCTTCTGAAGACAACCATCCTCATTACTTCGTGGCCACAGCAGACAAGGGTGGAACAGAAGAGTCACTGGGACATCTGAAGCACAGGTGTTATTGACATCTTGCTTTCAGAAGGGCAGCCCTTAGTTTTGGCTTTTCCTTGAGCAAAGGCAATAGGATTCACTCGTGTCTTTTCCTAGTCACTTTTTAATACTCCCTTCCTTTCCTCCTGGCTTTTGATTTTAATAAGTCTTTCTTTTCTGATCCCTCCAGTGACAGTTTCACTTGTTTAAACTGATACTTCAGTCGGAGACAAATGCATCTACTTACTGATCTCTCTTTGCTAGCCAAGATCATCCTCACTCCTTGTTCCTCAAGCCAAGATTCCGCCTATCAAAGGAAACGACCACGCGTGTTTGCCACTCCCTGAGATTGACCTGGTTTGTCCGTTCTACTGTCATGCTGTATTTATGAATGTGCATTCATAATAGGGATGCATGGGCAGAACCACATTAGGGTATTTTCTAGTAGCCTACATGATGTTGCCATCTCTGGTGACACAAATGATTAAGTCCTTGACAACAAGGAGAAAGGTCGGTAGTTCAAATCCACTCAGAGATGTCTTCTATCTCCAAGTCAGCTCTGGAGCCCTGCTTCCAAGAGATCACAGCCTTGAAAAGGCTCTGGGGAAGTTCTCTGCACACCCAATGTCACTGAGAGTTGGAATGGACGTGCTGGCAGCCAGCGACAATAACCACAGCATGCTACACTGATGTGTGTACCCGTGTGACTGTGTGGCTGTAGGAAGGGGTTGCACAAAGGTCTTGGAAAAAGGAGATGGAAAGGAATGGGTTCCCCCGGCCCCCAAATTTTTGAAGTCCCTTTGCATATACTCCTTTTCGGGTTCTGGTCTGTTCCCCATATGTCCCACCAGTCAAGTTTCGATTAATTACAAACAGGACATAAGAGTCTCCTCTTTAGAAGGAAAAGGCTTTCAGAGAAGACCGTGTAGGAGTTTGGTAGCAGGCAGAGTTTGGAAGAAAAGGGAAACTCAAAGTCAGGAAGACGGAGAAGCGACCTGTCCACCGAGTCCCTGTGCACCACGCTTCAGTAAAGTCGGCTTCAAAGCAATCGCAAGTCCTCATCAGAGAGATTTCCAGAGCACTCCCAATGGGTGAACATGAATCTTACTGTTCTATTTTTTTCCCTTCCAAATTGCCTTTCAAAAAAAAAAAAATCAGTCCTCGTGTCTCCATTTCTTTGAATCTTTTATCCCCGGGCTGCTACCACAGGCTGTATGGATTACATATCAGCAGTTAAGAACATTCCACAAAGTCCTAGCTGGTTCTCACCCCGCAGGGCTCGCAGGCGCAGATCGCGATGAAAGGGCTTTGAAAGGCACAGCCGGGCACTCCTGACGCTGCGCGCACATTCCCTCTCTGCGGCTTATCGCACGGCGTATGTTCTTTTGACCAGCCATCAGTCATGTCTGAAACGTTCCCGTGATTCCCGAGATCTGAGACCTTTGATAAAGTTAACAATGCAGCACATGCGGCACGGGCTAAGGAAAATACTTTTGACTTCGAGTGAAAGCAAGGCTTTGTGCCCGCACAGATGGGCGCACTTTCTTAGGGTCTCGTTTCTCTTGGGGGGGCTCGGTGGCCCCCTGCCACGTAAGTCAAGTTGGGGCTCCTGGGACCTTGAAGGGGCGGCCGTAACTGGAGAAGACTGTGGCTCAGAGGGAGGTGGAGAGGGCTGAAGAGGGGCCGAGAAAGAGAGGGAGCAGAGAGGCGAAAGAGAGGATGACAAAACGATCACATTGAAGACGAAGTCGTTGGGAAAAGGCCACGTTCCAAGGGCATTATGGGTGTGGCTACAACTCTCCGTGCTGAAGGAGAACCCAAACAAACAACCAACCACGCTCAATGCCACTGAGCTGATGCTGCCTCACAGGGACCCTCGAGGGCAGGGCAGGACTGACTGCCCCCCTGAGTTTCCCAAATGGCCACTCCTTACAGGAGTAGAAAGTCCTGTCTGTCTCCTGTAGAGTGGCTGGTGGTTTCAAATTGCTGACCTTGCAGTTAACAGTTCAACCCATACCCACTACGCCACCGGGGCTCCTGCTGTTGAAGAAGAGGCACACCTACAATGTTGAAGACAGCATCTTATTTTGAATAGAGCATCATATGCTTCCATCATTCTAAACTATTGGTTGGGGACTGAGTGGCTCAAGGCCTTGCCTTCACACAGTGGTAGCTGCTGAAATACCAAGTCAAGCTTCATTTTTAAAATATAAGTATTTTTAATTGATGTGGGGGTGATTATACAATTATCCGTGATAGCACTGAGTGATTGAACTACTGAATTATATGATATGCAAATAAAACTGGCAAAGGAAAGTATTTTTTTACAACAGCTTTCCCCAAACTACCTGTAGTTATGAGATAGTCTTTTCTCATTTGCTTAAAAATTTTCAGCCCACCATAGACAAATATTTGGTCTGAATGTACATGATCAGTATGTCGTTTGCATATGTACACATAACATGTACACAATATTTGAACTGGTATCTACCTATGCTTTGAGATAATGTCAATGATCATCTACTGGGATTTCACGGCAATGCTGGGGGATGGACAACAGAAAAGTGGGTGAAGGGATACGTCGGACAGTGTAAGACATGACAAAATAATAGTAATTTATAAATTATCAAGGGTTCATGAGGGAGGAGGGAGCAGCAAGTGAGGTAGGAAATGAGTAGTGGAGAGCAAACACTTTGAGAATGATGAGGGCAACGGATGTAAAAATGTGCTTGACACAATTGATTATGTACGGATTGTGATAAGAGTTGTCTGAGCCCCCAATAAAATGATTTTTTTAAAACTTAAAAAAAAAAGAAGTGCTATTCACCAGGAGATCTATTTCCTTTACAGGAGAGGAAAAAAATAAGTATATTATTAGTTGTTATTCTGTTGATTTAAAAAAATCATTGTACTGGGGGCTCTTATAGCTCTTATCACAATCCATACATATATCCAATGTGTCCAATACATATGTCCATATGTTGCCATCATTGATTTCCAAACCTTTTCTTTCTACTTGAGCCCTTGGTATTAGCTCCTTAGTTATTTTTTTTATTCTGTTGATTTTAACGAATGACTCCAACTCCCCCCCAAACCAAACTCACTGCCATGGAATTGATGCCGACTCATGACCCCAAATGAGCCCATTTATGCCGAGTAGACTTGGACTTCATATGGCTTTCAAGGCTGTGACCTTTCAGAAGGCGGGGGGTGGGTGGGTGGGTGGGTGGGTCACCAGGCCTTACCTGCAAGGCACCTGTGAGCAGTAGCCAGCATTTCTTAACAAAAAGTGAAGCTGCTCTTTTGGAAGATGTTCATGGAGCTGGAGTTAGACTCCGTACTCACACCACACCATAGGTGATTTCTCTTTGTCATTTCCCCCCTTTAATTTGGGTTTTGCTTTAGTAATTTTGATGTTTTCCATAAGGTTCAGGGTAGCAGGGCACAAACTCTGAGTTCTAGGAACGGCAATACTTAAAAGTCAAAGCCCTTTAAAGGGGCCCTTGCGGCAATCAGGCTGACTTCATTTTCAGTTACTGTGCTACCAGTTGCAAGAGAAGAAGGAAGATTGCTGGAAAATTATGGGGCCCTGGACCCCCATATAGTCATGCATTATTTTGAGTGGACAGGGTGTTGATTGCTCAGAGCTATGGGAGAGCTTTTCATCAGCCGAACGGCATACAAATAAGTGCCACCCACAGTCCTGTTTCGCAGGCTGGAGATTGGAATTAAAATGTCACCCTTTCTTTATCTTCAGCTACAGTGGAGGCACTTCCCTGGAGGGTTGATTTGCTCCTTCTTTGACTAGGTTGGAATAATTCCATTAGAGGTCTTTTGCTTACCGAAGCAAAACACCCTAGCAGGAGAGTGGCATTTGGCAAACTTGTTCTCCTTTCTTGATTATTCCGGTCTATTGATCTGTGTCTCTGGAGAAATTCTGGAAATTTCCAAAGACGTCTTTTGGAGTTTAAAATATGATCTCCCTGGCTATTAACTTGAACCAGAGGCTAATAAGATGGATCTCTTCCTTGCGTCAGTGTTCCCAGTTCTTCCTTCACATCCATCAATCCTCTGGCTCTTGGAGAACTGAGAGATGCAGAAGCATATTTGTCACCAGTGGGTAGCCAGGCAATGATGGAACAACTCAGATTGATCAGGCAGAACTAAGCGCCTTTGCAGGGAATGTAGAAGGCACAATAGTTGGTTGTTGGGAACTGGAAAGCAAGCATTATACATAGAAGTAGTGGACGGCTAAACTCCATTTTGTTACAAACCACAGAACTGTATTTGTCCCATCTCTGGTCCCTCCATGGAGGCCCGGGTCTAAAAACACGTGCTGCAGGGAACAAGGGGGCTGGGTTGGGGAGGGCCTCTTTTTGTACTTTAGGAAACACCATAATTGGCTTTAGAAACCAGGGAGCAGCACAGGAGGCCAGAAAGGCAGTAAGCTTTCCCAGATAGTCTCCTTGCTCCTGAAGAGAAGATAGCGGAAACTGAACGATGGGCTACTTCTAATTTATGATGATGGTTTCATCTCTCCCAGTTATTACTTTAGTTCTTGGATGATCGGTTCTTCCCACCTGAAGCCTGATTGCTTTTTAAAGATGAAAAAGATCAGAGAGGCTATAGAGTTCAATTCTAGTCATTTCAAGTTGGGAACTTACAAACTACTTTAGATACTTGTTTGAAATTGCTTGTATAAGAAAAATTCCAGTCCTCTATTAGAGATATCCATACATATGTGTGTGTGAATATATATATATTTTTCTCCTTGCCCATCTTGAGTGTGTGTATGTGTAAGCAGGTTGAAACTCAGACCTTAGATTTCAATTATTTTAAACATAACTAGTGACTGCTTTGATCAAAAGAACACATAATCGCTATGAAAAGTGATGCTTCTGTGTCTGCATCTTAAATAATAAGAACCATGTTATTCACATGCCATATCACATTGAGTGACCCTTTTGTGATAAAAAAAATATATGCTATACTTTTTAGGTAATCAGGAGTTCTGACCACTTTCATTCACATTTAGAAAAAAAGAAAAAGATGTGCTCCAAAAGGCAAGGTGATATGCTGCTTTTTGAGAAAGGTGATTTCTTCTTTAGACAAAAGCCACGATAAAACCCACGTATTACTCACCTGCATAATTTGTGGGCTCTTCTCTAATTTAGGATGGTTTTTTTCCCTCTGCTCTAGCACTGTGGTTGTTATGTAATGTGGTGTCAACTTGAGACTATTAAGAGTGAGGGGGAGCTTAGCCTGTCAATCAGGTTGCAGCTTGATGACCTAATTTGGAAGCACTATGGAGATAAATAGCTCACTGGAGGCCAGAGACACTCCTCTCCCTGTAAGACATTCCTGGTGACAAGCCACATGGAGCTACACTGATGGAGTCAGAGTCCTGGAGCTGGAGAGGCCACATGGAGACCCACACCAGTTGTCAGATGAGATGAGATGCTTCCACTGGAATCACAAGACTTTTCTCCTACTGGCCTGTGATCTTCTTGCACTTTGTGTCATTGCATATGTTGCATGAGTCTGAAGAAGAATTTATTGACTGGTATTGGACATATGGGCTAATATCAGGCTTATGGACTTGATCTGCGCTGGGCTGGGAAATTTCTCAATATACAATTGCTCTTTTGTATAAAACTCTTTCTTATATACATATGAGTATCTAGGAATTTGTTTCTCTAGTCATCCCAGACTAACATAAACAAAATCAACTTCCCCCCTCCCCCCAAGAAAGGGAAAGCCAAAAATAGGGAAAGAAGGCAGAATAGATAAGGGCAGGCTATATGTGCTCTTTGGAGACAGAAAGCATGTGTTCTATAGCATGCATTCTATGCTCAGACTATCTCACTCGGCCAATAGTTGGAACCTGCCTTAGCAATTGTGTGACTTTGAGGATGGGGTAAAAGGGTGAGCAAATGGAGTTGCTAGGTGGACCTAGAATCACAGCTCCTAATGTGTACTTCTGTCAAGATACATGAAGTATTCTCATTGGGAAGAAACAAATTGAGAAATTAATGATTATAGTTTCTCCAGGAGAGTCAATGGGAGTCCTGATGGCATAGTGGGCTACGGGTTGGAATTCAGACAGCAAGGTTGGCAGTTTGAAACAACCAGTCACTCTGCAGGAGAAACATGAGGTTTTCTAGACACCTACAGAGTTATCGTCTTGGAAACCCACAGGAGCAGTTCTGTTCTGTCCTACAGGGTCAACATGAGTCAGAATTGACTCGATGCCAGTGAGAGGAGAGGAGGGGAGTTAATAAACAGATCTCTCTTGGAGGAAGTACAACTAGGATACACCTTAGAAGCAAGGAAAGTGAGGCTTTCTCTCACACATTTTGAACATATGTATCATGAGAGACCAATCTCTGGAAAAGGACATCATGCTCGGCGAAGTAGAAAGTTAGTTAAAAAGAGGAAGATCTTCAAGGAGATAGATCTATACAGTGGCTGGAGCATACCAATTGAGAGAATGGCACTGGACCAGGCAGTGCTTTGTTTTATTGTCCCTAAGGTCACTAGCTTGGAACCAATTAGATGGTATCTAATAACACTAACAGGGAAGTTAAAATGTATATTAGTACACTAATGACCCTGGAGAAGTCCAGTAGGTGAGAAACTGGAGTTATCCTAGGAATTCCTAAACTTACTTGATTACAGAATTTCCTGCCCCTCCCCCCATTTTACCACTTAATACTTCTAATTAATGTTGAATGGATTACCACAGAATCTTTTGTCTTCCTTGGAGATTAAATTCATGATGTGTTTATTAAGCATGCATGACATCTTCAGATGACACAGGAAGTTCCATTAATGAAAAACAAAAAGAAGATCCGGAAATAAAGCCTTCATTTCCCATTAGGTTCGAAGCAAATCCTTCAACGAGATAGTTCTTAGAGAGAAACCAGATATCACTTAAAGCTATAAGTATCTATTTTGGAAAGTCATGGTTGGGCCTTCCTAGAATGTCCACTAGTGTAGAATCACAGACTTACCACAGTCTCATGGAGAGAAACTGTGTTCTCCTGAAATGAATAGCAATTTAGGGTGGGTAAGCTGTATAGATGACAGATTTTATGTCTTGTGTATTTTGTTTTGTTTTTCTTTTTTTGAGTAAGGAGGCCAGAGTGCTGCTCCAAACTCAGGCTGCTAAATATTTTCTTCTATTGTGGGAGTAGCCAGCCCCCCACAACTAGTCACGGGTTCAGTAAGCGCAATTGTGTAGTTGAGAAATATAAAGATTATAGTAAAGTCATAGAGAAATGGGAGAGATGGGAGAGCGAGCGAGCATAAAATAAGTCAGGCACATTTCATGGTAGCATGCTTACCTCCTGGATGGCCATGATCTCAACAGCTAGATCCGTGCGCAGCGTGGGCAGAGAGGGCAGGAGAGAGCAAGAGTGATGTATTGCCAACCAAGGCATATATATATAGATCTTTGGGGGAGTACATGCCCCCTAATTACAGGTAAAGACATACATTACAGGAAGGGGTTGTACAATAGGCATACACATCACAGGAAGGGGATGTACCACGGGCATAAGTGTGTGAGGAAGGGGGCGAGCTAGGGGTGTACACATAATAGGAAGGGGAGGGACTAGGGGTATACATGTGACAAGGGCTAGATTCATGATGGCGTCCTAACCTTGGTCACCCTTGAGCAGGCTTGACCTCCCTGGGCTCTCCTTCAGGGAAACAATTACTATCTTTATCAGTAGGGTGTGAGCCCCACCCATAGAGGACCAGCCATTAGTCTCATGGCTGAATGCCTTCAGGGAGAATATCTCTAAGCATCTGACCTCCCACCATGTGCTGGCAAACAGCCTCAAATGTTTGGCATATCTTTGGGGGAGACAAAGCTGGGGAAAAGCCCTTGAGGAGACCAACGGGCTCCATCACTTCTTCACCAATCAGATCTGTGGGAGCAAGACTGAGCTGCTGCCAGTGAAGCTTCGTCGACACGGCAGTCACCTTCCCTTTATTTCTGCTCTCCCTCCTTTTTGGGTAATGAATCGGGGTGTCGTTAGTTGCCTGCCTTGTGTTCATCACTGTCAGGGCTGGCAGGGTAACAGATAACGGCAGAGATTCAAGGCCACCCAGGGAATGAAGCCTGACAGGACCTCATTTATCACTCCCCTTTTAGGGGGTCTCTGTGGTAGAGCTAGCATCAAAGCTGTAATCGAAGCTCACCAGGTCGCACAGGGGCCGGGCAGGATTGCTTTGCCCAAAAGCAACTTGAGCTGTCAAATCTGCTTTGTAAATGAAGAGCTTTTCAAAAGACAGTGTGTTTATAATTGTCATTCTGAATGTAGTCCCTCAGTATCCAAGAGCTGCTCTCCACATGGCCCCTCTCCTTTCTTTCAGACAAATGGAAGTTACATCATGTAGAGAAAAGGTAAGCCAGAAAATGAATTCCTTTGACCTTGGGTGCACTGATGTCAGCTCTATTTTGGAGGTTTCTCTTTAGCCTTCAAAGAATTTGAATTCCATTTACTCGAGCAACTCGATTATTAAAGCTAGGTAGGAGAGGCAAGACTTGAGTACTCTCTTCTCTTTCCTTCCCATTAATTCTTTCCTCCTGCCCCTCAGGAGAGTGGTCTTCATGGGTAACTTCTATCTATGTGTCAAGGACTTCCAGCTCTCCGTCAGCAGCCAGCTCAGCTCTCCCTCCTGCACTCCACGCAACAAGTGCAAGTCTCCTCCTGGGTGTACCTCAGATGCATCATGCTCCTGACGAGATATATCATCTTTCTTCCAGCCTGCTTTTCAGAGTGTATGCTCAATTTCAGAACAAGCACCGCCCTCCTGAAAGCAAAGGAGAGACACCCTAGATTCGTTGCTCATCTATATCCTCCTCTAAAATCCAGCCCAAGTGAAATGCTGTTACCTCCCACTCCTACATAGCTCCAATAACCGGCCTCTCTTTTCTATCTTCTTGTTTCACCTAGATGCCTGCAATAGCGTCTTTAATGCTCTTTATGTCACTGAGTGTTCCAAAACAGAGATCTGATAATGTCATGTCACCACTCACCAGTTATCAATGACTCTCTCTTCACTTTTTGGAGAGACTCTACCCCCTCTTTCTATGGCATCTCAGGCTCTTTCTCATCTGGCCCGTGTCTGTCTGACTGCTTTCCTTTCCTGCCCTCGGTCTTGAACCCTATGGTCCAGCAATACTGGATTATATGCACGTCCTCATATGTGCCTGTCCTGTAAACATCTCTGAACTCTTTCACATGCTATGTCCCCTCCTGGGACTACCCTCTCAGTGCATGCCTGCTCAGAAAATCCTATGCATTATTTAAGTCTTAGTGCAGGTACTCTTCATTTCCCATTATATGAAATGGGCTCTAACTTCTAGCCGCCCATCCTTTCTCTTTTTGTTCTGAGCTCCCCCTGCAGGTCTACCTTTCCATTGCAATACCGATGATGTTTGTGGAATGCTACCAACAATCAGGTACTATATTAGTTCATTTGAAGATTTGCCCTTGGTCCTCAAATCATCTTACAGATGTGAGTAGACTGATGATACAGATGATGCAGTGGAGGCACAGAATGATGACATCATTTCCCCAAATCTCTTATATGGTGAAAATGGGCTTCAATGGCAAGTACGTATGTGACTGAAAGCTGCTTACTTTCCGTTGACTTAAACGTGTCTGTTCACATCTTGAGCATCAGCACTGGGTGCTGTCCGTTCCTGATGCTGAACATATTGCTTGGTGCACCCCAGAAGTCAACGCATGATTACTGAGTGTACCAAATGCATGGATGATTCTATATATTTCTTCCCACCAGGTCCACTCTACAAAGCATCTCTATTTTCACCACCACCCTAAATGATAGGCATCGACAGCCACACTTGACAGCTGTGGGAGCCTGTGGCTGGAGTGGTGCAGGGACTCTTAAGGTCTTGTAGGAGGCAAACATCAGTGTCGCCTCACTCTGTAGCCCGTGCTCTTCCCCATCCATCTCGTGGCCTGTCAATAAATGGATTCCAGAATGACAGTGAATGACAGAAGCCGCATGAAAGAAGGGCTCTAGAGAGGTGAACCGTACATGGATCAAACGTTTCAGTACTTTGTTGGGCCTTTTGAGGCTTTCTGTAGTGAGATTATATATTTTTTCCTACCCAAATTTTTCTAACAAACTCCACGCGGTTCCCCTTTTCTCTGGTCAGGCTGGCCTCTTCACGGTCCCTCTGACGCCGTGTTCCCGGTTTCTGTTCTCCGGTTTCGGTCACAGTCTCTCCACTTCCTGAGGCGCGCTCCTCCACAGCTGCACCCTGCTGCATCCATCCAACTCTCAAGGACAAGCTGAAGTTCCCTCTCTGAGAACTTGTCCCCATAGCTCCATCCTGCCTTCCCGGACCAAACATAATATTGTCTGTGCCTCAGTTTGGTCTGGATTACATAATGTTATTGCACTGCTCTATGCTCTATACTATCCTGCGTCCTATAATTATCTCAGCCTCCAAGTTTTATTCCCGGGAACATTGCAAACTCTTTTGACGGGAAGGACTATGCTATATATTTCTTTTATATTCCACACAGAGCATAGCACAGTTCTAGGCAGGCACTCGATAAATATTTATTGAATTAAATTGAATATGGCACCGACTACATTTAAACCTTCGCAAAATTCCCTTTCATAAATAATACAGGCCTAGACAAGCAGAGTATTGGCAAGAGCCATATGAATATATTCAGTCTGGGCATGTACGCACGAGATTGCTGCGTGTGCATGAGATTGCTTCCATGCGGGTTCCGGGACAAAGAGAAGTGAGGGGTTTGGAGACGGGGCTGGCCGAGGAAGGCCATGCCAGGCCAGGGAAGTGTGGGGCTCATCACTTCAGCGAGAGCACAGCAAAAGAGCTTATAAACCGGAGATGCTTCCACTGCACGGTCTGCAAAGAGCTTTTATTTCTTAGAGTTATTAGCAAGCTAAATAATTTGACAAGGTGTTTCTATGTAGTCAGGATATTTGCTGAAAAAATATTTGGCTGGGTCAGCAAAATCATGCTGCTCTCAATTTCTGCACAGGTAGAACGCAGTATTTTTGGAATTTCATTTATTAAAAAAAACCCCTCTTGTTTCTTTTGAATTCTCCCCTCTCTCAGTTCTCTCTGTCTCTTTTCCTCTCTCTCGTAAACACATCTACAAATACCCACATTTTCTGTTGAATAGGCTGCCCTACCCTATGGGATGATAGTAGCCCTCTAGATTCTGAAAAGATCTTGTGGTTACAGCGAATGCTATGATAATTGGGACTCACTGGGGCTGCCTCATTTTTTCTGGGCTTTGCAATTTTTCTTTTAACAGGGTGCAGTCTTCTCACTTTTCTCTCGCTTGATTTTGTGGAAAATATTGGAGTCTTCCTTCTCTGGCAACTTCCTGCCTCACACAGGTTCTGCCTTCACAGGTCTCACTGTATTCTTAAAAATTATTACCATTCTTCTTCTTATTGTGTTTTTTACTTCCACATGGGTTTAGTGTATATATAGGATGATGGTGGAAGCTCGTAGGAGGCAGTTGATGCCTTTAAAATAGAATCAAACCTAAACTTAGTGTTCTAACACCAATGCCACTAATTGAAACCATTCACTACAGTTGCTGGATCCCAGGGAATATTTGCATATTTTTGATGTCTGGGTTTTGTTATTTTTTAACTCTTGGTCTCATTCCTGTTATTGGGAGTGCTGTCTTATTGCCATTCCTCAATACTTCTGCTAAAATATAAACTAGCTATTCCAGAAGATTAGGATTAAGTGAAAACTCATGGGGATGCTCTTGTCCATTCCCCTGCTTTTTAGCAGAGATGGATCATAAAATATTTCCATCCAATTGGTTAACACTGAAAATCCATTGACATATTCAGGGGAGAATATGCCAACCATCTCATTAGGAAATAGTTCATGGTGTCTCATAAATGCCACAACACACCAAGAACATGTACTTTATTGGATCTCTGTTCAGTTGGAACAACAGAGGGAAAGGAAGAGTTAAAATAGGAGGAGTGACAAGAGCATGAGGCTAATCGCCTCCATAAACAATGGTCTCCTTTGCCTTGAGGCCAGAAGAATTGGATGGGGCCTGGCTATCACTCAATATTTTGATCAGAGGTACTGCAGAAGAATATTGATCAAGAGAGGGGGAAACTGTGGAACAGCATTTCAAATTCCAATGGACTTTCAAATTCCAATGGACTTCAAATTCCAGACTTTCTAAAACCATTCAGGCTTGATGAACAATTAAAACAGTTACCTAGAGACTATCTTTAAACCGTGAGCCCCAAATATCTGCTGAAGTGTTCTTTAGATGAAACCACGGTTTATATTTAACTAGTAAGGAATGCCGAACTTGCGCAGCATGCTCTTTTGAAGAGCTGTCTATACGGGATCAAAGTGATAAAAATAACTCAAAAGGTTCAATGGAAGCTTAGGGAGCAGTCGGCTTTTGTCAATGAATAATTGAGGAATGATAGAGGAACAATTGAGAAAAGGGCAGGTGAAAATCACCGCACTGCTTGAAGACTGTCATCAACGTCGCTGAATTGTACGTGTAGATGTGGCTGAACCAGTGGATCTTTTACTGTGCATATTTCCAACTAAAACAAAAATTACCAAAAATTAAAAAGTCTTCTGTGGACACTAAGGAACTCAGTATTCGGTTTGTGACACACTCTTGGCTGGCCGGCCCATCTCATTCACATCCCTTCATCTCTCAGTCAGCCGTGGCCACACGGCTGTTGACATAATGTCTGTTCAATGAGATGGAAACAGAAGATACCATGTGGGGCTTTTGTAAATGCTTCTTGAAAGAGGACATCTGTCTTTTTGCCTGGACACCCTTCATTTGCCTTGGCATGTAAATGTAGGGCTGCGTTAGCTGTCTGAGCCTGCCATCATGAAGTGCCACAAACTGGATGACTTAAACAACAGACATTTATTTTCTTACCGCTCTGGAGGCTAGATGTCCAAATCACGGGGTTGAAGGAGCCATGGCCTCTCCCAAGGGGCTACTCTAGAGGGAATCATTTCCTTGCTTTTCCTAGCAGCCTTTCTCCTTGGCAGTTTCCTTTCCCAGCACCCCTTTCTCCTTGGCAGTCCTGGCATTCTTTATCTTATAAATGCATCATTTCAGACACGGCCTCTGTCTTCCTGTGGCCATATTTCATGAGCGTCTCTTCTGTCTCTCGTTCGCTTTAAATAAGGATATCATTCACATTGGGTTAGGGAATCACCCTACTTCAGTATTACCTTATGTGAACCTTGCTGATAACCTCTTCAAAGATTCTATTTCCAAACAAGTTTCCACGCGGAGGAGTTACTCACCCCCAAACCAAACTCACTGTCATTGAGTCTATCCCAGCTCACAGCAGTCCCACAAGACAGGGGACCATTGCCCCAACGAGTTTCTGAGACTGTCCATCTTTATGGAAGTAGAAAGCTTCATCTTTGTCCCATAGAACAGTTGGTGGTTTTGAACTGCTGAACGTGCAGTTAGTAGCCCAATGGTGTATGTAATCCACTACGCCATCAGGTCTCCTTGCTCAGGAAATAGAGCTTCGACATATCCTTTTACAGGACATAATTGAAGCCATACTAGAAGTACATGCTATCTGGCAATCATGAGGTAGCAAGCATGAAGTAAAACAACCCTAGATGGTGGACTCCCAAGATAGTAATTGAAAATTATTTCCCAAAATAGATGAAAGATGCTCCTTCACCAACTGAAGAAACAATAGTGTCTTCTGTATACATACACATGCACCATGTTTACCTTGGGAATGGCACAATGTCTAAACTTTATTGGTAATTCTCCTTATTGGTTACTTTGACAGTCAAACTTTCAAGGTTTGGATAACAGGTAGCTTCACCTTCCACCAATGAAATTGGACTTTATGAAATATGTAGAAACATTGATCAGAAGAGGCTGATCAGTATAAGACATGAAAAATAACGATAATTTATAAATTATCAAAGGTTCGTGAGGAAGGGAGGGTGAAGGAGGGAGAGGGGAAAATGAGAAGCTGATACCAAGGGCTCAAGTAGAAAGAACATGTTTTGAAAATGATGATGGCAACAAATGTACAACTGTACTTGACACAATGGATGTATATATGTATTGTGATAAGAGCTGTATGAGCCCCCAATAAAATGACAAAAAAAAAAAAGAGGCTGGGTTTTGACCACTTGGATTTTGGAAGTATTTGGGTTGAAATCCCTTGGCAATAGCAGTTTTTTGGTAAGAGTTTGTCATAAAATGTTGATGGTATGATTGGCTAATTGATGATGGGCAGCTAATGACATTCCCATATGATGCCAACCCACAGAGACCCATAGAACAGGTAGAACACGGGTTTCTGAGACCGTGACTTTGTACTGGGTAGAAAGTCCCATCTTTCTCCCGAGGAGAAATTGGTGGTTTCCAATGGCTGAACTTGAAGGTAGCAGTCCAATGCGTACCCCCCACATTGCTTGGTATCCCACACTTTGGTTTTAGCCTAAACTCCCAAACTCAGTGCCATTGCGTTCATCCTGATTCATGGTGACCCTTGTAGGGCAGGGTAGAGCTGGCCTTGTGGGTTTCCAAGACTCTAACTCATTACAGGAGTTGAAAGCCTTAGATTAGTAAAAATTATTTTGGACTTCTGATCTCCAACAATGTGAGATCATAAATCTGTTTTGTTTCAAGCCTCTAAATTTGTTGCTGTTTATTACAGTAGCAACAGGATACAAATACACTCGCTTTGCTTTTTCTCCTGTTTAAGCTTTTATTCCACACAACTCCCCATCGTCTCTCTTTTCTTTTCACACCACCTTGTGCCTTACGGGTATTACTCTTGCTAATCCATCATGATTTTAAAAAGTGAAATAGAAATTTGTTGTTAGTTGCTGTTGAGTTGGCTCTTACGGCGACCTTTTGCACAACAGAACACAACGTTGCCCTGTTTCATTCTGTTGTATATAGAAACAGGCACTTCTTTAAATTCCTGTCCTATGTGTAATTGCTCTCAGGTGCCTAGTAAATGCAGCCTTTTCACACATGAAGATGGCACTACTGAGTCCATTAAGCCCCATGCTTTGTCACCTTGAACTTACCTGTGTTCTCTGTACTACCTCTACTTTGTCTTTCTCACTAGATAAAACTGATCTTTCTAATATATCACTTTTTATCGTGGCAGTTTCCTGATCAAGAATCTACACGGGCTTTCTGTTTCCTAAATATTGAGTTTCAAGTTTTCCTTTTTAGCCTTCATAATCTGATCGGACTGTGCCTTTCCCATTGCAATGGGAACTTTCTGTGTGATTGGGTTTCTCTCATCTCTCTCTCTCATCTCCCAACACATAACAAATCTTTGTCTAGCCTGGAGTGGCCACTCCTTGTCTTCTTTTTTATATCTTAATTTCTTAAAACATGACCTTATGCACATTCTTCAAATTCCAGTCATACACTGGCCAGCCCTAAGAGCTACTGGTCATCTCTTCCTTTTAGACCCTAGACCTCTACCGTTTCTCTTACTCTTACTCTCCCAACTAGAGTCTGATGTGAATCTAGTTCTTGGGCAGACCCCCTTTGGGGGTTGAACAACCCTTTCACAGGTTTCATCTGATTCATAACAGTAGCAAAATTACAGTTATGAAATAGCAATGAAAATCATTTTATGGCTGGGGGTCACCAGAACAGGAGGAACTGTATTAAAAGGTCTTAGCATGAGGAAGGTTGAGAACCACTGTCTTCGATGATTCAAACCAAACCCAGTGCACACATGGCCATGCAGGTATATCCCTAAACCCAGATGGCTTTCTCTTTCAGAGATATTCTGTTACTAATGAAATAATTTCTTACTCTCACTACAAGTGGAGAATACAAATAATAATTAGCCACAAATGCTGTAAAATGTGACTACTTGAGATCTTTGGGATGCTGGGGATTGTGGGTGATTATTGCTCGGTCTGTAAGCCTTTCAATTTTCAAAATTCTCTGCAATGAGTATTTATTTCTTTGTAACTAGAAAGAGTAAATAAACACATTCATTCAAAATAGTCCAAATGGAAGGAACCTATTAAAATTGTTGAACATGCGGTCATTCATTTCTGTTTTCAGATAGGTTCGGTGTGCTTTAGTTTTGGAACCTAAGCCCCTAAACGAGACCAATTTTTGAGTCAGTTCTTTATATGGAGCTAATGCCCTGTGAATCCTCGATAAATGTGACATGATATCTACTTGATTCTCTCCCTCAGCTGACATATTGGCACAGCTTCAAGACATTAAGCCATTTTATGGGGGAACTTGATGGGTGCAAGTTATTGCCCCATTATCAGTGTAAGACACTGAATAAAATATCTCTCAGTTGGGCCCGTGGGACTAGGCCCTTGTAAAGCAAGAATAACTTTGAGGAGAAGGAAGTAAAGTGATCCGAGCCAACATCAAAGGGGTTGAAGGCACACAGATATTAGAGGAAAGTAAGATGAGACAAAGCCAGAGGACATCTTGGGGAACACGGGCCTTTTGGGCCCCAGATTTCTTATCTACTTCATCCCTTCTGCTATCACTTTGCTAAATCAGCAATTCAGTTTGGACCACCTGCTCTAGTGATAAAGCTTTAAATAAAGATATAGAAATAACTGAGACAAATGTTGGAGGCATCCTATACCACAATATATTTTCATACTGCCTAACAGTCCCCCATTTAATCAAGGGATTGGCAGGACAGGGAACAAGTTGGTAATTTGCAGTTGGCACATAATAAAAATGTTATAATTCATGGATGAGACACCCAGACTACATCATGTATTATGAGTTTAACTTGACTGATAATTCTTTCTGGAATTTAAACTGTCATATGTGACCGTATGCGTTGACTTTTATAGTGATTTAATGAGTTGTTTGGTGAAAATAAATATTGACAAAGTTACAAAAATTTCTGACTCTAGTCTTTTTTTTTTTTTTTTTGCTTGTTGCTGTTTTCCACTTGTCTACTAGAACTACCTCTGCCTTCCCAAAACCAGGAGTTCTTCTTTCTCTATAATCGAGGGCTACAACTTTAGCTTTGGAAGGGTTTACTACCTTTGCAAACTTGACCTTGGCAGAGTTTCATGACAAAAGGGAGCCTGACTGAAGACATGGATTAACCTCTGGTGGCAGCCAATGAATGACTGACGTACGCTTTGGAAGTATGAGGCCCAAAGTCCTGGTTTCTCACACGTGGCTCGATCCCCATGAGAAATGCCTCTGTCTCAGCATGTGGTTTGGCGTCAGGCATGTCTTGCTGTGAGGGCCATGTGTGGCAACTCAGATGGCTGGCTAGGATGCTAGTTTCGAACTCTGAGCGATCATCTTGTGAGGACAAGTTCAGCTCCCATGGAAGCCCATGGGCAATTCTCAGAGACTGCGAATCATCATGTCATTGATACTGAGAGAAATGAAGTGATGCCAAATTGTGGCTGGAGTCGCACAGCGAAGAATTTTGTCAAATGAGCTGTAATTTGAGTAGGCGCACATTTTACACTCATTAAGGAAAGGAAGGAACAACTAATTGGCTTATTATGTACTCTTTAATTGGTTCAACTAACCCTCAGTTACAGCATCAGGGAATAAGCATGGAATCCTGTTCTGGGATTTGGCTAGACCAGAGAGACTTCATGAAATTTCCCAACATAATAAAAATGATTAGATGCACCACCATTTAGCAAACATAATAAGGAAATTACCCATAATCTATTAAGAGCTGCCTGACTGTCCTGGCTGTGTGGTCAATGAGCCGGCATGAGCGTAAACCTCCCTGGGAATACAGCGATCTGATGTGTGGCAGGAAACAGCCTCCTTTAAGGCACCTGGTACCCTGAAGAGTGATTGACTCTCTTGTCCTCCAAGATGCCATTTACCTGGCAGGGGTGACATTTTACCTCTCCACGTGTTTCGTCCCATCTGCCAGTGTCATCTGCATATGTAAAGGGGCATTTGTAGAAATTTGAGGCAATTACCTAGATCATACTGACCCTAAGCCATGGTTTTTTTGCTTCCCCCACCAAGCATCAAGTGCTTGGGTGTTTCAGTCAAATGGATTTGGGGCCGCAGTGACACTTACTTGAGTTTGCATTTCACTTTGGATATGTGGCCTCCCTGGGTGATGTCACAGGAAGGGGAAAGTGTGAAAGTTGTAAAGGAGAGATTTTTTTTTTTTCTGGAGTGTTTTAGTAACAACCCTTAAGACTATTTTAAAAGAATATTTGCTCATAAAATACAGCCCAACGATAATTGATGCATTTTTATCCTTCAGTACTTACTATTTACACACAGGCTTTGATATTTAGGTCAGTCAACATAACTTACTATCTTGATGTCCACAATTGGAGTTAGACAAATTTAAGCTCAGCACCTGCCCACTTCACATAGTTTGCATAAAACATCCACCCCCGCTGCTGATAGTTTCCCCAAGGTACTATCGTCTTTCATGTGAATTCTTGCAGACTGGCCCCAAGTCAGGGCAAATCACGGAATCAGTGCCAATTTTACATTTCTCTACTTAAAACTCTCCATCTCATTCAGAGTCTCGTACTTACCACGCATGGACTCTTGGAACCCAGCAATCTCTCTGATCTCTTCACATCCTGTTCTTACTCCGTAGGGTTCTTCCTTGTCTCCTGATCACAGGAAGCACTCTCTCCCTTCAGGGCCTTTGTAGTTGCTTCTTATGCCTGGAATCCTCTTACCACATGATCTGGCTGGCTCAACTGCCCAGCCCCTCCCACATCTGCTCAAAGGGCTCTGAGGTAGTTAATTGTGCCAACCTGGCCAATAAACGCATGTGGGCCTAATGGAAGGGCTGAGGGATAAGTAGCTTGGGGAGCCTCCCTTTTCGTGTTCTTAGGTCTCTTGCTTTCTGATGGTCGGACCAGGGTTCAGCTGCCTTAGCCAATTCACTGCTTCAGCTGGCAAAGCTCACTTCCTGCAAGACATCCCCAAGAAGCCACATGGACCTACCCTGATGCAGCCCTGGGTGCTGGAGCAGCCGGGTGGAGACCCCTGCCAGCGCTGAGATGCTTACACATTCACTGCTTTCCTCCTGCAGTCAACATCATAGTGTGTGTTTTGCGAGATGGAGGAGGACTTTGTGTATTGGTGTCGAACATATGGGTCAATGTTGGACCTGTGGGCTTGGGCAGCACTGGATTGGGATGTTTTCTTGATGGGCACTTAACCTTTATATAAAACTCTCTCTTATACATAGGAGTTTCTGTGTATTTGTTTCTCTAAACTACCCACCCTAACACAGGCTCCTATTCCAAGAAGCCTTCTATGGCTACCCTTTTGTAAAATGGTTGTTGTTGTGGGTCCCATCACAACAGTTGGTTCTGACTCATAGAAACCTGGTCCTGTGCCGACCACGCAATTCTCATGTTTTAAGCTCACTGTTGGGGCCACTGTGTCATCCATCTTATTAAGGGCCTTTCTCTTTGCCTACCCCTCCACTTTATCAAGCAAGACGGTCTTCTAACATATGGGCCTTTCTCTTTGCCTACCCCTCCACTTTATCAAGCAAGACGGTCTTCTGACATATGGGCCTTTCTCTTTGCCTACCCCTCCACTTTATCAAGCAAGACGGTCTTCTAACATATGGGCCTTTCTCTTTGCCTACCCCTCCACTTTATCAAGCAAGATGGTCTTCTAACATATGGGCCTTTCTCTTTGCCTACCCCTCCACTTTATCAAGCAAGACGGTCTTCTAACACATCCAAAGTAGATGGAGTCGCACCATCCTTGCCTCCAACGAGCATTCTGGTTATATTTCTTCCAGAACAGATTTGTTCGGGTTTTTTTTGAAGTCTGTGCTACTTTGGATATTCATGGCCAGCAGCATAATTCAGATGCATTGATTCTTTTTTGGTCTTCCTTATTCAATGTTCAGTTTTCACATGCATATAAGTTGATTGAAGATGCCATGGCTTGGGTCAGGCACACCTTAGTCTTCAGTGTAACATTCCTTATTTTTCAACACCTCAAAGAGGTCTTAGGCAGCGGATTTATCTAATGCAACGTGTCATTTGATCTCTCGACTGCTGTTTCCATGAACATTGATTATGAATCCACGTAAGACAAACTCTTTGACAGCCTCCACCTTTTCTCCGATGATCACGATGCTACCTATTGGTTCAGCTGTGAGGATGTTGGGTTTCTTTACACTGAGTTTTAATCACGCTGAAGGCTGCAATCCTTGATCTGCATCAGCAAGCGCTTCGAGTCCTCCTCACTTTTAGCAGGCAAGGTGTGCCATCTGCACATTATAGGTTATTAAGCCTTCCCCCAGTCCTGATGCTGCATTCCTCTTTATGTAATCCACCTTCTCTGATGTTTTTCTCACCACACAGATTAAATAAGGAAGGTGAGAGCATACAACCCCGGAGCACACCCATCCTCTGTGTCCCTTCCTCTCTCTTATTTTCTGTGGAAGGTGTCACCACCTGATGTTTCATATATATATATATATATATAAAAGGGTAAGCCAGAACATGTGGTGCCCAAATCATACATCAAGAATAGATGAAAAATAAAAATGTGAAACCATTGTTTCATGATATAGCTTCCATCTAGGCCATATATTTCTGAAAAGAGTAGAATTCTGTGTTCTTCAATTTATACCATGTCAAAGAGACAGTTTTAGCATTCTCAAAAGTTGCCTCTTTTAAATAGTCTTTGAGATTTAGGAGAAAAGCTGCCGGAAGGGGCAAGCTCAGGGGTGTAGGGTGCAGAGAGTCAGGCTTTCCCAACAAGGGTCTCCGACATAGCCCTTGCTGTCCTTGAAGATTGGGCAGGTGAATTGACTTGATGGAAAAAACAAATCCTTGGTGCAACTTTGCTGGATTTTTCTCACCAATGCGCTTTCAATTTTCTTTGAACCTCTTCCTAAAAAGCCCCCATGATTGTCCTGTGTCCTTTAGGAAAACATCTCAAGACCACTCCCTTTTGAATCCTTTCAAAACCCTCGTCACAATGGCTTGCCCCACTCCTGTCTTGCGTTTGACTGGCCCAGCCGATCCCCTAGGAAGGCAGGATTTCGATTGCACATTTCTTTGGAAGCACCCCGGGTAGGCGCTCTCAGCAATTCACTTGCCTCTGTGAGCTGCACTGTCATAAGATGAGCGCAGTACCGAGGGAACTGGTCCGCAGCCACCCGCTGACCAGAGGCTCCCTCAAACGCGTTTGTGTGGAGCAAACCCAGGCATGCGGGCACTGGAACCCTGCTGGCCGTGCTTTTGGAGTTATCTTTGCATTTGCTTTCCTCTTCTCAGGTGACTCGGGTGGAGGGTTACAAAGCAAATTAGTTTTCCATTCAACGATTTCGCCACATATTGCTGCAACATCCCACAGAGCTCATATAAACTGTCAAGGAAATGGCTCACGTGCTTGTGGCGGCGATCAAGTCCCAAATCCAGGAGGCTGGGCGGGGGCGTGTCTCTGATGAACTCCAATCTGCCGAGTCTTTAAAAACCTTTGAATCAGCTCAGGCTTCTGTTGCAGGAGCATCCAGGAAATGTCTCACAAAGTTTGTGTTATTTTCAGGATCTCCTTCGCCTCTCGACAGATGTCTCTGGGGAAAGAACTTTATAGTTTTGTTGACTGCTTATGGCGGATTGGCTTTTCCAAGACCGCCACCGTAAGATTTCCCCTCCCACCCTGATATCTTTGAAAAAGAAATCTAGAGTTAAGTAGTGATGTGCATGTGTTTGTGTGTGCCTGTGTTCTTCTCCTGAAGTCTGGTAAGTGTGTACAACCGGCAGAAGGAAGGTGACTTCAAGACTGGTTTATAAAAAAATGTCTTCCATCTTGGATACTCACTTCTGGAACCCAGATAACGCACTGAGCATGAGAACATTCAGGTAGGTGAATAGGATGCTTTAAATTGCAGCAGTTACAGGTCCGACTGAGAGCCTAGCCAATGAACAACGAGCATCAATGGACAGGCATGTGACTGAAAAGGTGTTTGTGATCCCTCCTTTTCCAAATCACCGTCTGACTACTAACTGGGTGAGCTTCGTCAATGCTCAGAACCATGAGTCAGAACACTACAATGATGGCAATGTTTTACATACCTACATGTTAGATGGACTTATTTAGTAGCAGTAGACATCCAGAACAATGTTGTGTTCCTTGAACCTAGAAGAGTTATCAATATATATTTTCTAAATAGATAAATGATGTAGAACTCTAGAGATGAAGTATGCTACCTTGCTCTGGATGATTCCCCCCACACCCAATCATGCAATTGAATGAAACCGTAGCTAGTTTTTGATTAATTTATGTGACTATTATGTAAATTCCTGCTTATTTAGAAATTATGGTTAGTTGTTCACTTTGTTTTGCTCTCTCACTCTCATGAAACCTGAGTAGAGGAAGATACATTTAAGATGATTCTTAAGCAATTGGCTTTTCCCTAGCCTTTTGTTTTTATTTTAGGCTATTATACATTAGCATCTTCACCAGAAAGAACTCAGATACAGAAACCAGCCTGAAAATCCATTAGGGAATGTTAGTAGGTCTAGAAAAGATTTGGATGAAGACTTGTCCAAGGTTGGTATTACCTGTTGCTTGTCTTCACCCTTGCTATATTTCTTCCCAGATCGCGATGACTAATCAATCATTGCTCGCATTTGATACTACGGCCACGGGACTGTTTCAGATGAAAGCAAAGAGGAAAGGAAACCCAAAGAAAACCAGTTTTCAAAGTCACCAAACTCTTATGAAGGAAAAGTGGTGTAAGATGCCCTCATTCCTCAGAAAGAAAGACCCATTACACCCGGAACTGCATTGCTTCCCTCTGTACTACCCGGTGACAAAGCAATGCAGTGCTCTAGGGAGCAACCCTTAAAAAGGCCCCCTGACCCAACCTTAAGAGCCAATCAACCCAGCTCAGTCCCTTGGGCATTTGATGGGTCAAGCTTCCATCTCGGCGCAGTTCCAAAGAGGTCCTGAGCAAGGCACTTCTGTTTTTGTTCTTTGGCAGCACACTGTAGCATGCCAGGCAGCTTTTCTGTTACCCATTTGGTCGTTCAGGCACGTCACTTAAGTCTTACTGAGATGTTAGGTAGAAGGCCAGAGGTGTATGTGGCCCTTTGTCTTTGGAAACACGCAGGAGCAATATTGGAAAGGGCTGTCTCACATAAGGTATCATCCTGCAATGCGTAAATCGCCCATCTGTGCTGGCTCAGAAAAGAAACCTGAGCACTGACGGGTACCTCAGGGTAGGGGAACCATCTCATAAAGAATGCTTTTCAAATTTCCTGCTAGTCTCTAGACTCCAGCTCCGGGGCAGAGTGGAGTACCTTCAGGCTACAGCTCTATGTGTGCTTCATTCCCCTCAGCCTCTCTTTAATCTGGATGATTTTCTCTTTTATTTCTAGGGGCTGACAGCAAATTTGCAAAGCAGCATGAATGAATAAAGTCACATTAGACATTTAGTTTGGGGCTCGAGGCACAAAACAAGGAGCCAGAATTTAAGACTTGACACTCAGAGATGGTGCAGTTCTTGCACAAGATACCTTCACACAGGGTCTGTAACGGTGCAGCCTTCTAGACGACAGGAGAAATCAAGAAAGGTGATCTCTTTAGGACATGGTGGAGCTTCTTTTCATTAATAATCAATTAAGAATTTAGCAAATGAAACACTTATCCAGAACTTTGTATAACTCATTCCAAAACAAACCCTAAACCCACCGCCAAGGAGTCCATTCTTAGTCCTGGGGACCATACTCTGGGTTTCTGAGGCTCTCCATCTTCTTGGGCGAAGAGAAGGTCAGCGTTCTCTGGGGGACCTGTGGATGGGTTCGAATTTCAGGCCAGTGTCTAACCCATAACACTGGCAGGGCTCTTTATCTGCTACTGATCATTAGAAAGATATACAAAGGTAGTAATATGATTTCTTAGGAAGAGAAGAAAGTAGCAGTCTTGTAGTAGAATGGAACATTCATGCCGGAGCCTAGAGAGTAGCCGGAAATGTGAAAAGCATTCATGATGAGACTGTAACTTCTCGATGTGGAATACTCAAAAGACTAACAAGCCAGGTAGTTTTTAATTCAATTGTGTCCACGTAAAACAGTGGTTCTCAGCCTTCCTAATGCTGTGGCCCTTTAATACAGTTCCTCATGTTGTGGTGACCCCGCCAACCATACAATTATTTTCATTACTACTTTGTAACTGTAATTTTGCTACTGTTATGAATCAGGCGATCCCTGTGAAAGGGTCATTTGACCCCCAGAGAGGTCGCGACCCACAGGTTGAGAACCACTGATCTAAAAGCTACATTAAGGAGTCCTGGCGGGTGGTACTGTCCACGGCGATACACAGCTACCCTCAGGTTCATTGTCTCAAACCCATCAGCTACACCAAGGGTGAAAGATGAGATGGTCCTCTCCTGCAAAGATTTACATTCTAGGAAACCCTTTTTGGGTCACTATGGGTCAAAACTGACTTGATGGCAGTGGGAAAAGATAAGCTGAAGTCCTAACCCCTGTTCCTGTGAATATGACTGTTTGGAAATCGGGTCTTTAAAGAAGTTATCAGTTGATATAACTGTTAACCTAATTGTTAGATCATACTGGGATGAGGTGGGGTACTGTGATTGGCGACCTTACAACAGAAAAGATACACAGACATAGAGAAGAGAGGAAAGTTGTTGTGATAGTTAGGTTTTGTGTCAACTGGGCAGCCTCTCACTCAGGTCACAGGCTGATGATGCCTCCTTGGGGGGTGTGGCTTATTTGAGATCTGTATGGAGACTTCGCAAAGTACTTACCACTTCTCCTTCCTGTTAGCCTGGGTCCTGCCTCTGGATTTCTGGAATTTGGACTGGTGGCCATCATGAGGCCTGATGACCTTGGGGAGCTATTGCTCCCCCAGCATATTGTCTTGTTCCCTGCTTTAGATCCACTCCATTCCATTCTGTCTCACTGTCCTGCGGTCTTCCTGTCCACTGTTTTATTCCCCTGGTTTGTCATCAGCAGCTGTGCAAGTCAGAAATGGTCTCCGGTTCGATTGGGCTTGCCTTGTCTGATCTCTGGCTATGTGGGCTGCTTTCTTGATATACACTTATTTCTTTTTTGATACAAAATTCTTTCTTATACATACATGAGTATCTTGATTTTGTTTCCCTAGAAAACTCAGCCTAACACAGATGCCATATCGGGTTGTAGCCAAGGAGAGTCTGGACTACCCGAAGCTAAGGGAGAGGCATGAAACAGATTCTCTATCGAATCAACATGGCCAACACCCAATCACTCAGCTTCTCAACTCCAGAACTCCGAGACAGTAAGTTTCTCCTCGTATAGCTCATCCAGGATTTTGTTGTGTTAGGGCAGTCCTAGGCAATGAACACACCCTGCAATTCCAAGTCAGATCTTGGAATCTACAGCCTCCCGTTGAACTGCATGAGGAAAAAGAAGCACTTTCCAAGTATAATCAGCATGTAGGTCCTGCCAGTGGACAAAAAGGATGCCAAGAACTAGTTATGAATTTCTGATAGAATCTTCTTGATCCAGGAACCCCTTCTTCACTTGTTGGCAAGGACATCAGCTGTAGGGTATTCCTCAAGGACATTCATTTCCACTTGAAATTAAGATTTGAAGATGAAAACTTTGAAGTAGATTATCTGAACTTCACAAAACCCAAGAAATATCAATCTATTAGTCTACCATGAAGTGCTCTTTTGTTTTTAATTTGGAGGCAGAAGTGACTTTTGCTACTCCTCTAATGCTACTCCTTTAGCATTCTGCTTGTTTCATCTCATTTATTTCCCACAGAGAAATGGAATTATTACATTTATCTAATTGAATCCACAGAGGAGGGTATCTCTATTCCTACTTTACAATGGTGGAAGATGAGGTTCCCAAAAGTGACTTGCCTAAAGTTACTTATCGCCAATTACTGGTCAGTAAGCGGGTACAACTAGAATTTGAACTTAAGGATTTTGAATCATCAGACTTCAAAGCCTTTTTTGCCTCCTAACTCTAGCGATAAAAGATACTTTGTCAGATTTCAGAATAACACCTTATCTAAGGACCCCTGTTTGATTTATCATTATAAGATAATAAATTAATACAGAGACCAGGTCTGGGAGAAGGACATCATGCTTGGCTAAGTAAGGAGACAATGAAAAAAGGAAGGCCCTCCATGAGATGGGTTGGCCCAGTGGCTGCTACAATGGGCTCAAGCACAGGAGCAGTTGGGAAGACTGGGCAGTGTTCTGTTGTGTATAGGGTCGTTGCTCTGGGTTGGAACCGACACCCACATAGCTGTAAAGTAAAACAATATAGGAAGGCTTACTGACAAACAGGGACCTCTATTGCGCACTCACCTTCCGTTTGTGATGGATTAAAGGTGACTATTTTCTTTGCTCCTCTTTCTATTAAGATGTAGAGCTCGGCATTTCCTTCATTTGCATCTGACTCAGTTTTTTATATTGTGATTTGTGAGTTCTGTCTATTGTGAATTCTTAAATCTCATGGCAGCAACACTGCCAATCTCCATATTCTTCTTGACTCTTGGAACGCTCTCTCTTGGAGCACAGATGCCATGATTTAAGCGGACCTAAGTTGCCTATGGAAAGTAACCGAGGCCCACAGCCAACAACTCCAGCTGAGCTCTCGGCTACCAACCAGCCAGCACCAACTTGCCAGCCATGTGCATGAGTCATCTTGGAAGGGAATTGCTAAGCCTCAGTAGCACTATTACAGCTTCCACCATGGAGCAGACAAGCCTTTCCCACCAAACCCTGTATTGTTGCTGTTTGAATTACTGTTTATTTTTGATTTCTGCAACGGAGTTTGGAGATGATATATAACGGAGCGGTAAATATTGGAACACCATTCCCAGAGCAAGCCACATTCGATTATTTTTAGTTTTAGAATCTTTTGGTAGCTACTGACACATATCTAAATAAATTTTCTCTTTTGTGATTTATTAATTGTAGGTATTGTCTATTGATTTTGTGTGCTGGTAGGTAAATTCTGTTATATTAAAACTGTTTGCATCAAAAGAAAAAAATGGCTTATAGAAGAGGAACACTCGATAGCTCCCTTGCTCTGCATCCACAGTTTCTGCTGATATCCTACTATTAACCTTTGGATTTCTCAACAACAAATTAACAGTGCCATTTAGTTTTTATCTTTGCATATTAAGACGAAAAAATTCATTTAGTCTGACCACCTCCATAGTGGGGTGAACCAAGGAGTGAATATAACAGATTATATGGGAGCAAAGCCAAGACACAACCCCCTGCCCCAGGAGCCCCCAAAATAGATTTCAGGCTAGAAGGGACAGTTCCCACAACCTCTCAGGACCTGTGGGGAGATAGCCATAAAGTCAGCAGACTGACCTGGATTTATGCATGCTTTTTCTTTTACTTTTTGCTAGTTTAAAAAAATTTATTTTACATTTTTCCTTTTTTATTCAATCTTTTGTTATCTTTTAATTTGGTCTCTCATTATTGTTTTACCTACCAATATAAGATAGGTATGGGAAGCAAGCCTGAGGCGAAAGCAATAGACCGACAGTTCCAGAGGGACCTGGGGGCAGGAGGCAGGAGAAAGGAGCGGTCAGAAAACAATGCCACAGACAGGGAACCAACTAGGGAATTAAAAGCAGCAATGAGGAGGACGTAGAGAACCTGGGGGTGTTGGAGCAGAGCAATCTAGCTGAGAGGAATTACTATGAGGCGGAAGAAGGGCGAGCATAATGGTGGGGCAGGAGGAAGTTAAAAAGAAACAGGAACGATATCTAGGTAACAAAACTATAGACAGAGGTATAAACATAGGTGCGCACTTATGTAAATTTTATTAACTCATAAAAATTGAGATGCTGTATTTATATGGTAATACACTGAGGAAGTGGACAGACTTTAGGCCTCTGCTCAAGCCCTCCCTCAATACAAGAGTTCTTTGTTTTAACAAGCTGGCATTCTGTGATGCTCACCTTCCCAGCACGACTGCTGAAGACAAAATGGGTATATAAGCAAATGTGGTGAGGAAAGCTGATGGTGTCCAGCTATCAAAAGATATAGTGTCTGGGGTCTTCAAAGCTTGAAGTTAAACAAGTGGCCATCCAGCAGAGAAGCAACAAGCCCACATGGATGAAGCACACCAGCCTGTGCGATCATGAGGTATCGACAGAATCGGGTAATAGGCACCAGAAAACCCCAAACAAGACAAAAAACCCATATTGTTGAGACTGAGGGGTGTCAGAGCAGAGCCCCCAAACCCATCTGTCGACAATGGGACATCCCCTCACAGAGGGGTCACAGGAAGGGATGGGTCAGCCAGGGTACAGCTCTGATCAGACACGCAATATTCCTTTGGTTTTTCGAGGCTTCCTCACCCCCACTATCATGACCCCAGTCTGCCTTTCAGCCCTTGCTAGATCGGACCATGTACACTGTACAGATGAAAGCTCATACTACATGGAATCCAGGTCAGACAAACACCTCAGGAACAGAAATAGGAGTATTGATACCATGAGGGGAGGGGGAAGATGGGGCAAGAAGAGGAGGAAGGGGAAACCTATAGCAATGATCATCACATAATCCCCACCCCCACCCCCGCCCCCACCCAGGGGGATGAACAACAGAAATGTGGGTGAAGGGAGACTACAGTTGGTGTAAGATATGAAAACAATAATAATTTATAATATATCAAGGGGTCATGAAGGTGGGGGGGTGAGGGAGAGAAAAAAGAGGAGCTGATACCTAGGGCTCAAATAGAAAGTACATGTTTAAAAAATGATGATGGTAACATATGTACAAATACGCCTGACATAATTGATGTATGGAATGTTATAAGAGATATAAGAGCCCCCAATAAAAAGATTTAGAAAAAAAGAAGATACAATTCAGCTGTCTTAAATTGCACTACCCTAAAACCTTGCCTCACTGTTTAATTTGATTTCCCCACTCTCTCCATTGAATTATGTCAACTTTGGGACAATAGTGTTTTTGTTGTTCTTAGGAGCAATTATATAGATATTGCTCACAGTTGGGTCTTATATGGACTTTACTTACATTTCCTTTCTGGAGAAACTTTTCTCTCCCCTTTTCTCTACCTGCGACATGGAAATCCTTGTGAATGTAACTGATAATCCATCAGTATCTTTTTCCCTTTCTTTTTTTGAGCCGTCCTTCCGAGAGCCTGCTTGGCTTCCAGATTATATCTAGACTGACTGCTCTGTAGACTGCTGCGCAGCTGTGACCCTGGGGTTTTCTTATCTTGGAAATTTCCTTCACTTTTCTCCTGTGTTGCATCCTCTGTGTAGCCGATTATAGCTATATAGCACACTTTCCTCAAACTAGTGACTTCACAGAACAAAACATTTATTTTCTCATATTTCCTGTGAATTCAGGAACAATTTAACTGGATTGTTCAGATTCGAGGTTTCTCCTGAGATGGCGGTCATCTGAGGCTTGGCTGAGATTGGAGAATCTGTCTCGAAGCTTACTCACGTGACTTTTGTCAGGAGGTTACTGTGTCTCATCAAATGGACTTCTGAGACGGGCTGCTCACATCCCAACAGCTGGCTCCCCTAGAGTGAGGGACTTGAGAGAAAGAGAATAACCAAGATCAGTGGCTCTTATCACAGAATCTTAGAGGCAATCAACTTATTGATCCTACAGATCAATCCTGATACAATGTGGGAGGGGACTGCATAAGAGAGTGAGCCCTAGGACATTGCCTTATTGGGACCCATCTCGGAGGCTGGCTCCCACACCTTCTGTCCTGAATTCCATGTCTTCTGTTCTTTGGCAAAGTAAATTAGCTCTTCTCACACACGGCCATCACGCCCACCCTCAGAATAGAAGTGCCCCTTTGGTTTTCCGAGGCTGGACTCCTGTATGGGGTCTTTTTCTCCTGTGGAGCAGCTAATGGGGTTGAACTGCTGATCTTGTGATGAGAAACCCAGGAAACAGCCCAGCGCCTCCAAGGATCCTATATATTTTATGGAAGCCTCCCTGCAAATGTGTGCTCATGAAGTAGCCGTTTTTATGAACATATTTTTAAGCTACCCATCGTCTTCCTTGACAGTTTGGTTTTAGAATTCTAGGTGGATAGATTCAGAAATTTGAAGGCATGTCTCTGTCATTCATCGTAGTTTCACATTGATACCATTCTGAATCACTATTGTCATATGCTCCTTTAGAAAGTGTTCTTGAAAAGATCCTTATCCTTTGTATTCTTGAGTTTTAGAACTTATATATGGGCATACATTTTTCCTATCTATCTATCTATCTATCTATCTATCTATCTATCTATCTATCTATCTATCTATCTATCATCTATCATCTATCTATCAATCAATCACTCATCTATCATCATCTATCTATGGAACCTGGTGGACTCCTTCAATTTGCAACCTTTAGCTCTTCAATTTTGCAAACTTCTTTTTATTTCTCTGATCATTTCCTCAAGTACTTCTTTCTGGGATCATGTTTGCTGTATTTTTAGCCTGTATGGATGCTCTGACTTTCGATTTTTCTTTGATTTAGTTTCTGAAAAATTTTCTAAACTTTATCTTCCCAAACTTCTGTTGATTTTTCAAATTACTGCTTTTATATTGTTAGGTTCTAAGCGTTGTTCTGTTGTTTATGAATTTTCCTTTAATTTTTAAACATCACATTCTGTTATTTGACTTTCATAACTTTTTCCTTTGCATTAAATGCATTCTGAGAATGCCTGGCTTGGTAATCACGGATTATCTATTAGCATTTAAGAGTGAGGCATGAAAAGTTAATGGAGACTGTGTGTAGAGGCAGGCCTTGTCAAGGAGTGGGTTTGACGTGAGGTTAATTGCTTGCGGTTGTTTCATTGATGAGCATCTCAACTCCCAGTCCAGGGCTTCTTGGGCTGTTCAAAGCCCTCAGAGAAAAATTTCCCGATTATTGGCATATGGAGTGTGTGCTGGGACATTGATAACAAACAAGGCTTCCAGGATTCCAGGAGCTGGGCAGGACAAGACAGCTGAGGGATCTAATCATACCTTATGCATGATTTCACTCAGTCCCCGCCCCAATTTTAGTACAGTTTCCCCTGCTTTGTCTCACGTCCCGGAGTCGGACTTGTCGGGGTTTAGCTTTTTGGCAAGTTGTGAACAAGGAAAGAGAGGCAGTTACTTGACTCTCTCCGTAAAGAGAGGGAGAAGAATGAGAGGGGGCTTCCACGGTTTCTTAGGCAGACTTTTAACCAATGTATCTACATTTTAGGATAATATTTCCCCTAAACTTCAGGAACGTTTCTGTCTCCTATTGGGTGGACATAAATGGCCCCATGACTACATGCAGAAGGGCATTTATTTGTTAGATCAGGAATTCTCAAAGATTGTCCAAGATCCCTGTGATTCTTCAAAATTAGAAGCATTTTCATAATACTATGAAGACGTTACTTGCCTCTTTTCAGTCTCATTATCTTGCGAGTATGCAGGGACTCTCCAGAGGCAAGAGGACATGGGATTGAACGCAGAAGAAAATATAAGAAATGTTCTGTGTTCTATGAAGCCAGGCATGACAGAGATTTGGCAAAATGCACAAGGCCAATTTTCTTGCCACTTTTTGAGATTATTTTCATAAAATATATTATTTATCCTAAGATTTACTGTTTTTTAATATTAAATATATTCTTCAAGTTGAGATACTAATTTCAATTTGGCAAATACTTATTGAGGGATAACCAATAGGAACAAAATATCTTTGAAGTCTTTAAAAATTTATAACAACATAAAGGAGTCCTGAGACCAAGAATCACGAGAATGCTTCTTGTCTGCGGCCATACCCCACTGAGGACGCCCAATTTTGTCAGATTTATACTTCTATATTCTTTCTTCTTCCCTCATTAACATTACCTAAGACAAGAAATGATTGACTTCACTGACAAGTTTGAGTAGGTACAACTTAGCATCTTCCTTTTCCCTATCCTTTACCTGTTGCCATCAAATCAACACTAACTCATGGGAGTCCAGAGGTGTTCCCTATGGTGTTCAATTGCTGATTTTTTCAGAAGTAGATCACCAGGACTTTTACCAAGATGCCTCTGGTTAAACTTGAACTTTAGGTTAGCAGCTGGGTGTGTTACCTTTTTGCACTGTCAGGGGACTTATCTCAACATCTAAGACAGCACGTGTTCTAGCCAACTTTCGGTCCGTTTAAATCCAGCTGACTCTATCTTGAGGTGAGACTTGGTGAGACCCATCCTTTCTCACAATAATGCATAGGTAAATCCAGTGGTAGGAGTCAAATAATTTAACAACTGGCTCACTACCCTAATGACTATTTTAAGTATATATATATATGTATATATATATACTTAAATATATATATACATACATATATATATCAATATCAGATCTACCGGAAGGTAGTTTATTATTTGATGCAGATAATACTTGGGTCAGAAAAGTAAAAGAGGTACACAAAACTAAATTATGCTATGAGAGTTTTAAAATATTGTGAAAAATAATAAATTATATTCGATAAAGCCTTAAAAACCTATTATTTAAGGTATTTCCATATTGCTTCTTGATTGCCATCATCCCTTGGAATATTCTTCACTACATCTGAGCATCATCAGCTGTGTGACTTCATCTTAGCCATTGTTTTTCACTGTAGGAGGACTAGGATCCTATTCCTTTGAAGGCAGGCCAGTGAGGCATCAGTCATTGTGTTGGATATATGAGCAACAGTTCTCTTCTCTGAACACATTGCAGCCACCTTTGAAAAACCTCTTTCTGCTTCTGTTGAATGTATAGCAATTGTTCTGACAGTACTTTTAGCTCTTTGAACACTTTCAGGAATTGCATAATTCCCTCTTCCTATCTTGTGGGAATTCGGGGCATAACACAAAGCTGAAATGAACGACAGCATGTCACCCTCTGGTTGTTTAGCACATTTTCTCTTTACGTTCTATGTTTGTTTACTGAAGTAACAAGCCCAAGCTTGTAGAAATGTAGTTTTTCATCAAAAGAATAATGAGTTTTATGAAATGAATAAACAAATATACAAGCATAGTTCTGTCTTATTTTTTATAGCTATGGATGGAATGAACATTACTATGGGTGCTTAGAATAAGAGGTTGTGCAGGTAGATGAATGGTAAAAGAGTACGGAGTGTAAATTCGTGATTTAAATCTGGTCAGCTGCTCAGCTGCCCACCTTAGTGAGAACCTTGATTACAAGTGCCGTTTTAACAACCAGTTTGTTGGACTCAATAAAAAATTAGGTATTGGTTCTGCCCAACTGGTGCGAAGAGGCCGAATCCTACCACTGGGTAAATCTGTCTAATTCAGAGCTGAAGTAGTCTGATGTATCTAATTCAGGCAGAATTAAAATTATTTTCTATTATCAGCTTCATCTAACATCAAGGAGACATTCAACTCAAGGGTGTTACCAGGGCTGGTGCTACTCAGTGTAGTAACTCACGTGTCATTTCTCTCCTCATGGGTCTCCTTCTATATCAGACCATACAGAATCTTAATATTAATTTTAATCATAGAATAATATGTGATAAACATGGTTTTGAATTGTGTAAGTAAAATATTTCTTAGATTATGTGAATACTAACAACAAAATTTTAAAAATCATTTTATTGGGGGCTCATACAACTCTTATCACAATCCATATATACATCAATTGTGTAAAGCACATTTGCACATTCATTGTCCTCATCATTCTCAAAACATTTGCTCTCCACTTAAACCCCTGGCATCAGCTCCTCATCCCCCCCCCTCCCAGTCCCCCCTCCCTAATGAACCCTTGATAGTTTATAAATTATTATTTTGTCATATCTACACTGTCCAACGTTTCCCTTCACCCACTTTTCTGTTGTCTGTCCCTTAGGGAGAAGGTTATATGTAGATCCCTGTAATTGGTTCCCCCTTTCTACGCCACCCTCCCGGTATCACCACTCTCACCATTGATCCTGAAGGGATCATCCGCCCTGTATTCCCTCCCTGTGTTTCCATTTCCTATCTGTACCAGTGTACATCCTTTGGTCTAGCCAGATTTGTAAGGTAGAATTGGGCTCGTGATAGGTGGGGGTTAGGGGTGGGGAGGAATTATTTAGGAATTAGAGGAAAGTTGTATGTTTCATCATTGCTACACTGCACCCTGACTGGCTTGTCTCCCCCCCACAACCCTTCAGTAAGGGGCTGTCCAGTTGCCAACAGATGGGCTTTGGGTCCCCACTCTGCACTCCCCCTCATTCACAATGATATAATTTTTAAAATTTGATATCTGATAATTGATCCCTTAGACACCTCATAATCACACAAGCTGGCGTGCTTCTTCCATGTGGACTTGGTTGCTTCTCAGCTAGATGGCTGCTTAATTACCTTCAAGTCTTTAAGACTCTAGATGCTATATCTTTTGATAGCCGGGCTCCATCAACTTTCTTCACCACATTTGCTTATGCACCTGCTTTGTCTTCAGCGAGCCTGCCAGGAAGGTGAACATCATGGAATGCCAGTTTAATAGAACAAAGTGTTCTTGCATTGAGTGGAGGCCCAATGCCCATCTGCTACCTTTATAGTAATACTAAACCTATAAATATATGCACATAGATCTATTTCCCCAACCTCATATATAAATATATTTACATATGTACATGCCTTTATTTAGACCTTTATAAATGTCCTTTGCCTTCCAGCTCTTTCCTCTATTTCCTTTTACTTTCCTCTTGTCCCAGTATCATACTCACCCTTCATTTGGGTTTCAGTAATTCCTCTTGGTTACATTACCCTTGATCACACCCTACCAGGCCTCCTACACCCTCCTCACCACTGATTTGGATCACTTGTTGTTCCCTTGTTCCTGGGTTTGTTAATACCACTTCCTTTCCCCTACCTCCCCTTCTTCTATGTCCCCCGGAACTGTCAGACCAGTTGTTTCTCTTCCACATGTTCATCCAGCCTATCTTATTTAGACAGCCCTGTGGAGATAATAACATGCACAAAAACAAGACAGAGCAAAACCAAGCAACAACAGGAAACAAAACAAAACAACAAAAAGCCAACAACAACAACAAAAAACCTCACAACACAACAACAAGAAAAAAGAAAAGCTAGTAGTTAGTTCAAGGGCTGTTTGTTGGCCTTTAGGAGTGTTTTCCAGTGTAGCCTGATGGGATGCCATGCCTTGGCCCCAAAGTCTATTTTTGGTATTCCCTGTGGACTTCGTTGCTCTGTTCCCCTTGCTGCTCTGTTACATGCCCTAAATGTTTTGCCTCAGTCTGGTGGAATCAGTTCGGGCAGAATTCCCACACTGTGTCTCCAGTGTTGTCCCCTGTAGGGCTGTGCGTCAGTGAGGGATGTTATGTCTCATATTGGGGCTGGCCATGTGGTCTTTTCTGTGGACTGGCTGCTCTGAGCAGAAATATGATCCCCAAGGCTTGGTGGGCACAACAAAATTTTTTTATAAAAATCTTTTTATATTGGTAGTCAACATTATTAGCTACATTATTAGTACAAATGCTTTCTTTTATTGGAGCTCATTTTACTGGGCTTCACAAAGGTTGCGTTTTCATTTTTTTAAAAAACAAATCAAAGGTTTATGGCAATCCTTCACTGCAAATATCTTAGTACCAACCCCCCCCCCCAACCCCCACCTCCCCGAACCATGTGTTCACTTTGGGTCTCTGTCATAGTTTGGTAATTCTCACACCGTTTCAAACTTTTCTCATAATGCTGTTAAGCATGTAATAGACTACAGGAGCATGCACTGGGACAATGGGAAGTCTCCGTGACTTGGTCTATGGTCATATTTGCTTTCTTGTGGGGGGTCTTTGGAAAGGAACTGGAAATATTTCCAAGATACATCTGAACCTTAGTGGAAACTTTAATTGTTTTTCTCTATTTCCCTTTAATTATTACTTAATTCCCCCCCCCAAAGGTAGTCATAAATGTAAATTACCACAGCACTGTAGCTAAAATAAATAAAGCCCTGGCACCAGGGGGTCTGGCCCAGGCAGAGTGTTGGACCAGATGGTTGCGAGGGACTTACCATTCAGCTCTGAATTGCTGTCCCTCTACTGGCCACCAGTAGAGCGAGGGGCTTCCATACTCTGCATGGCATATGGACACTTTGCCGCTCTTCCAGCTCTCAGTGCACCAAAGGGAGCCGGACCTAGTATTTGTGGATCTCAGCTATGCCAAGCCATAGAGTGCCTATCCAGACGCCAGTGATGTCCACCCCAGCTGCGTGCCCTGGAAGCAGTATGAAAGTACCATCAAAGAAGAGTGAAGAAAACAGAGGACATATTGGAAATAATTAGTCCAAATGTAGTCATCCAAGCTCAGCCTCCATGTCCCTGAGTCCAGAACTAGATGGTGCATACAATATACAACATTCATGCCGAGAGGGAGGGGAGCGCTAGCACGAGAGATATTCGCTTTTTAGAGCATCAACCATACAAAGTAAAAAGGATAGCATTTACCTAGGGATAAAACTCTGAAATCAGGAGGGGACCATAAAGCAGCATCACTAGTAATGGTAAAACACAGGAAGGGAGAAAGTGGGAAGTCTGCTGGTACATTGTGGAGACTGCAATTCATGCCCCCAAACAAAATGTATCAGTTGTTGAATGGAAAACCGATTTACTTTTTACAGTCTTGATCAACTCATAATAAAAACTTAACAAAAACAAAAACCACTGTCAGCAATGAAAGCAACATGGCGTGCTTTATTCAGCCCCCGCAGACAAAACCACGTAAGTTAGCGTGTTATTGTAACTAGGTATTAATGGCAGCTCTTACCAAAGCGCTCGGAGTTTCAGTTCTGTAGATGTACCGATGCATGCCAACGGGGTTTATGAATATGTTTTGTTGTTATAATTAACGACAGGGATATTTCTATAGAAATACCCATATTTTGTAGGCCGGCATTTTGACATTGCCCCTCCTGATAGTGTTGCCTGGTGTGGCCTACAACCAAGGACCTCTTAATGACACACTTATTTCACCTTTTAAAAACTTATTTAGTTGGAAATAATTTTAGGCTAATGGACAATTTGCAAGAAATATGCCTTTCAGTCAGCTTCTCCTTAATGTTAACTTTTAAAATAAACATACTGCAATGCAGGGGATTAACAATACAACATAATTAAATCATCCTGAAGGGGAATTTCATCAGTTTTCCCACAAATCAGGTTTTACAGTAAAGTTGATATTTTGTTCTACTGTGTAGGTTCTGTATCTTTGTCTTCACAGGTCATTTATGAACTAACGGTGAAAAAAGGATGTTCTTTATCTAAGGGTCTTATCTCCCTCACCCTTGCTGCCATCAAGCCAATGTTGACTAATGGTGACCTTTGTGGGTTTCCAAGACTGTAACTGCTTATGGGAGTAGAAAAGCCCAGTCTTTCCCCTCTGAGCTGCTGGTGGTTTTGAACTGCCAAACTTGCAGATCACAGTTCAACCGTAACCATGACACCACAGGGCTCTTCTTCATCTCCCAGCATCTCTAAAACCTTGACCCTTTCTCAGGTTCTGTAGTGTGAAGTAGTCAGTTCCTTCTGTCCTATTCCTCAACACCACTACTACAAATAGTCTCCAGCACTCCTTATTTGATTAACTCAGTTACCACAAGTCCACTTATTTTCCACTTTTCAGAATTTCGCTGATATAGCTCTTCTGCTGTTATTTGTTCTCTTGTTTCCTGTGGTTTGCTTTCTGGGAGATTTGTTACCTCTGCCTATGGCGATTGCCTTGGACTGATAGAAATATAGATTCTCCTCACTACTGAAGTTAGAGGATGTCAAATATGCTTGGTGTCAGAAGTGGGATTGATTGCAATGGCTCCAATTCATAAAACCCTGATGTTATAAGAAAAAGAAGGAAAGGATACGAGAAGTAAAACTTTTGATTCTTCGATGGCTTCTTTGATTGTTCTTACCTGACATGTCTGAAAGGAATGTATGGGATGTTAAACTGCAGCTAAAGAGAGAATATCCACTTTTGGAGGTGCCTAGGGCAAAAGCCAGGCCAATTAAACATAATTACTGATAGGAGGCCAGGGTCTACTGAATTCCCCCTATTAGAAACCCCAAACCACATACATAGGAAGGGGATAGTCTGAGGAAGAGAAGAGAAGATTGAATTTAGTGTTTTAGCTGGGATTATGTGTTTAGCTGAGTGTACCATGAATATTGGCTTCTCCTATCTAGTATTATCTAGTATCATAAAATGGACTTAAATGTGTGATAAAAATGAATATTGGCAACTATATATGATTACAGAAAATTTGTAGGTCTGCCTTCAGCCTATACTTGATTAGATTTATTAAAATGGAATTCAGTATTGCCTGGAAGAAATGGCTTTTACGCTTAAGCCAACATAGCGTATGTGGCCTTAAGATTGGAAAGTTGAGCCCTACTAAGAACTGTGAGCATTGGGCATTTACATGTTTAAGAAAACATGCAGACCCACTCAGAACCATTGATTGAATAAGAGACTTACCTTTGGAAAAAAAATCTGCGGGGGTGTAGGGGGTGGGGGTGTGTGTGACTGTTTGGCTTTTTGAGTGTTGAGTTTGCCTTTGGATGCACCTTGGCTGGAAGTGTCTGTGCCCTTATCAAACACAGTGACATATCTGTGGTTCACATCCATCCATTCCAAATTTGTGTTTGCACTCTGAAAAGTTCTAGTGCCGAACATATTTTTTTCCCCATAAGAAATCAAGGAAAACCAATTAGTGGGTTCTAAGGCCCCAAAATTACACTTATAAATTATTTTTTCCAGGATTTTAACACAAAACTAACAGTGCTAGATTGTGGAAATACTCTGTAAAACATATAAACACAATAAATGTGGTACTTTATTTATTACTTTTTTTATCATTTTATTGGGGGCTCATTCAGCTCTTTTTTACAATCCATCCATCCATCCATTCATCCATCCATCTATCCATCCATCCATCCATCCATCCATCCATCCATCCATCCATCCATCCATTGAATCAAGCACATTTGTTCATTTGTTGCCACCGTCATCTTCAAAACATTTTCTTTCTACTTGAGACCTTGGTATGAGCTCCTCATTTTTTTCCCTCCCTCCCTCACCTTTCCTCTCTCATGAATACGTGATAATTTATCAATTATTATTATTTTTTTTCATGTCTTACCCTGACCCATGTCTCACTTCACCCACTTTTCTGTTGCCTGTCCCCCAGGGTGGGGGTTATATGTAGATCATTGTGATCAGTTCTCCTTTTATCCCTGCATCTTTCTCTTACCCTCCTGGTATCACTACTGTCATTATTGATTCTGAGGGGCTTATAAATCTTGGATTCCCTTTGTTTCCAGCTCTTATCTGTACCCGTGTGCATGCTCTGGTCTAGCAGGATTTGTAAGGTAGAATGGGGTCATTATACTGGTGGGTGGTGGGGGGAAGGAAGCATTAAAGAATTAGAGGAAAGTTGTATGTTTCATCAGTGCTATGCTGCTCGTCTCTCCTTGTGACCCTTCTGTAAGGAGATGTCCAATTGTCTACAGATGAGCTTTGGGTCTCCACGCTAAACTCCCCCTCATTCACATTGATATGATTTTTGTTCTGTGTCTTTGATGCCTGATCCCTGATTGCATCAACACCTCATGACCTCCCAGGCTGATGTGCTTCTTCCATGTGGGCTTTGTTGTCCTCAGCTAGATGGCCACTTGTTTATCTTCAGGCCTTTAAGAAAATGCAGCACATTAAATATCAAAACACAAGTCCGTAAAAAAATTTTTTTTAAGTTGTATAGGTACTTTACCTTGACTGGGAGGCTTCCTGACAAACTCGGAGCTGGAGATAAATTGGAGGAGGAGGAGAAAAGTTTTATTTTGGAAGGAGAGCCTCCTTCTATAATGACTGCTGGCAGTATACTTTCTGGGGTCTTTTCTTTTGATCTTTTCCCATCTTTTCTAACTAAAAGTGTGTCGAAGGCACGTGCTTCTGCCTTCTTTTCAACATGTGTCTAAAGTGAGGGGTGGCCTTTTCATTTTCCTGCTTCACACTCCTGTCTACCTCTGCCTTCTCTGGGTGCTGTGCTGTCCAGAAAGTGGCCACTTCTCTCCATTTAACAGTCAGGTCTTTTATTATCACCTGGGGACTCCCTCCCTTTCCTTCTCCTCCCCTGAAGATATTTCCTCAGCGACGTTTGCTGCTGCTCCTTCCGAAGATCCTGAAGTTCTTCAGTGATAACCGACTCCTCCACATCTTCTTCAGCAACCTCTAGAGTCCAGGCCCATTGACGGGCCGAGGGAAACATCCTTCTCCACACTAGACTCCTCCTTAGGGAAAAAAGCCTTCACAGTCCCTGTCACAGCTTCTGCCCACACGTTTGCCATGCAGAGTTCATGGTCATGGGCCTTCCTCCCAGGCTTTGCCAAGAAGGGTAAGGCAGTGGAGGATGAGCAAATGATTTTTCCAGAGCTCTTGAAGGGTCAACTGGCTGTCTGAGGTTTGGTGTAGTTTTTTGAAATTAGCCATGACTTGCTGGTCCATGGACTGGCTGAGAAGAGTCAGATGCAGGGGCAAGAACTCAACAGTGATAAAAGAAGGTCTATCATCCAGCTCACTCTTCAAGCCTGGTGGACGAGCCGGAGCATTGTCCCTTAAAAGGAGTGCTTTCACAGGGAAGTTTTTCCCCTGAAATTATTTTTTTTTACACTAGGCCTAAATACTTCATGTACCCACACCATGAAACACTGCCTTGTCACCCATTATTTGCTCTCCACATTGCACTTAACTCATTTTTCGTGACGTTTTGGTGTTTAAAAACCAATGGGCTTTTCTTTTAAGCCCATTAGCATACCCACCCAAGAACAGTGTGAGGCTATCTTTCATAGGCTTGTGGTCTGGCAATGCCTTTTCCTCTTTAATAATGGAGGTCCTATTGGACATTTTTCCCACCTGAAAAGTTTTATTTCATCATAGTTGAACACTTGCTGGGCAAGGAGAGCCTCAGAAAAATCCAACCATGACTCTATCAGCTTTGTCTTTAATGGCTCTCGGCTCGTCCCCAGGCCCTTCCCTCACTGCAGTGGGCATGTCCGTTCTCTTATTGAACTTTCAGAGCAGCCAAGGCTAGCTTGGAACACTTTGGGCCACTCAGCCCTTACTTCTACAACATTTTTCTTGAAATCACGATGGCGGCTTTTAGCTTTCTTGCACATCACTGTCTCAGACACATTATGGCCACCAGGCTGTTTCTGACTTATCCAAATTAATAGCAACTTTTCAACTTCTTCAGTGGTCTGGGTTCTTTGTTTCGTGGTTAATGATTTCATGCATTTCAATACATTCGCTGAACTGATCCCATTTTTAAAAGAACTGATAATGTCAATTTAACAATGCTGTAGATCGTGACAACCTGATTCAAATGTAGCCACGATTTCTTTCTTTGACTCTATTGTGGTGCTCACAGTTTTCCTCTTAGCTGTACTGCTGGTATCACTACTTTGGAAGCACGGGATGGTATTGTGCAAACAAAAGGCCACACACGGGACAAGGAGAGACGTTTTAACACATTAACAGCACTGTGTGTTGTCAGAATAAGAGCGACACTGAGACCAAATGCCCCCTTTGTGTTTGAGGTGAGGCTCATTCTCGACCTGTACAGAATTTTTCAAGTGGGGCTTTCTGTTTGAACAAAGTTACAAATGCTGGGCAGATTTTGTTTGGATTTGACTCTTCAAGTAGTGGGAAGTTCGAGCTTCAGGCCAGTCGACCCGGGAGGCATCACTGCATCCATTTCTGGGGCTGAAAGTTAAAGGGAGCCGAAGAGCACACAGCCGGGGACCTTTCTGCGGTGACGCTGGGGCCAACTTGTTGAGTGAGTGTGGGGGAACACAGAAATAAAGAGTTAGGTAGAATTTGGACATCTTCCATTGGCACCTTCTGACCGGGTCCACAGAGGCTCGAGATGAGAAAGAAGAAACAGGCAGGTCTGTAAAGAGTTGGGTTTTCCCTGAGCGAATGGACTTGACCTAGACCTACAGGGCGAGGGCTGATGAGAGTATGTGAAGGGTGTAGATCAACCGTTTTCAACCTTCCTAATACCGTGGCCCTTTCATACAGTTCCTCATGTTGTGGTGACCCCCAACCATAAAACTATTTTCATTGCTACTTCATAACTGTAATACTGTTATGAATTGTAATGTAAATATCTGATATGCAGGATGTATTGTCATTGCTACAAATAGAACCTACTTAAAGCATAGTGATTAATCACAAAATAATACGTAATTATATATTGTGAAATATTTATTTCGAAGTACAAATAAATGAAATTTTGTCTTGAAGAATGGTGTAGTATGGGTAACAGTCTTCATGGCAGGTACTCCTTTGTGGACGTAGCTGCATGTGGGCAGACCCAAGGAGCAGTGTCTTGGTTCCTAAGACCATTGGAAATATGTGTTTTCTATGGTTTTAGGTGACCCCTGTGAAAGGGTTGTTCGACCCCCAAAGGGGTCATGACCCACAGGTTGAGAACTGCTGGTCTAGATGGTTTTAATAGCAGGGAAGTATGTGTGAACTCCAAAACTTGCTGCTGGCACCTTTTGACCTGGCTTCGATAGCTAGAGTTAGGTTGACCAGAACCTGACGGAAAAGAGAAAGCTACTTGACTCTGTGAGCTGGGGTACACTGACTGCTACAATCTTGATAAATAGTCTGCGCTAGACTGAACTGTTTTTATGGTGCAGATACTAAAGTTCCAAGTAGAATGAAGATTCTCCCTCTCAAAGAAAATGTTTGTCCCCTGATGCTACTGTGTTGATAAGGATGAGTTTTTAGAAATGGGATTTCTAAATCAGAGCGCAATGAAGACATGAAGTGGTGGCTTACCAGTAACCTAGCTTCTTGGATTACAGCAACATACAAGCCACCCCAGTACAACAGCCTTATAGAAAACATGTGGTGGCATCCTATTAACTTCCACCAGACTGAATCCTCATCATCGTGTGAATAGTCTGTAAATTCTGCGTGGCCATTGCAATAGATTATCAAACCGAGCGAAGAAATAGAGTTCTCTGGGAGCAAGAGTTGGTGTCAGAATAAAGTAAAAGGGATAGAAAGTGGAATAGAAAGTGGAGGCATAGCTAACCTCTGCCTTGTGGCAATTGGCCTTAGGTTGGTGTAGAGATGGATTCTCCTCCTTACTGAATCGCAAAGAGATCAACTAAGGCCCCCAGGCCTTTTCCTCACTCCCAAAGTGAGGCTTATTTGCTAATGTACTCAAGTACTGAAAACTCATGCATTAGTATAATTTTTATTCATTCACTACAAATAATACTTTTTCAAACAGTTAATATACTTAGCTGCAAGCAGAGAGTCAGGGGTTTGTGTTCATCTAGAGATGAGCTCAGAAGACAGATCTGGTAATCTCCCTGAAAACAAAAAGCATCCCTTGGAAGCCTCACAGAGCACACACGTTGTTGCCATGAGTCGGCACTGACTAGATGGCAACTGGTTTTTATTATCACTAATAATTGGATTTCAGGAAGGAGCAGAGATTAAAGAGGAGTTTAATTTCCTTGCTTAATTATAAATTTCTCCCAGATGCATAATCTCTCATTTATATATATATATATATATATATATATATATATATATATATATATATATATATATATATATATATATATATATATATATATATATATAGTTTTATACATGAGAATACTATTTAAATATCTTTAAATAACTGCTATATTTAAATGAAGCTTTACTTTCACATTTTAAGCAAGTAAGGACTATAGAAAAACTGTGCGGGGTTTTCAGTAACTTTAAAGGAATGGATTTTATTGCAACCTCGTGTGTCTGGGCCTCGATGAGGCCTTTCTTACGTAGCATTTCTTAGCTTGGAGTCAAGAGTCATGTCCAGGATTTGCTTTATCCTCAGACTCGGCTGGAATCAGAGGGCCTCTAGTTACTCACCCTTACTGATTAACTGTGGGCTTCTCCTAGTTTCCTCCCTCTCCGTTTCTAAGGGAAGAACTGCTGGAAGGAGGCAACACTACCTTATCTCTGGTTCCCAGCTCCTAACTCTTTTTCATTTTTCTCACAGTCCACTGGAAAGAAAGAGTGAGATAACAGGTATTTCATACCTTTCTATATTGAGAGCATCTGACTTTCCATCACTTCATATTCAGAAGGAAGCAGGTTCTTTATAGTTGATGGCCTTTTGAAGAAGCGAACTTCCCATCTTTTCCTTTAAAAGTTTCGCCTCAAGATCCATGGTTTTCTCTTGGGAGGGAGGGTGAGAAGGGGACTAGCAGGAGAGAAGGAAATTGATCGCAATGCTTTATTGACTAAGTGGAAAAGACCCGAAGCGCATTTGCTAACCTAGCCCGTGTGTTCATTTTGGGTAGTGGAATGGGTGCTTCTGACTCTCTTCGTCTTAGATGGTCGCTGAGAGTTGAAACCAGCTCAATGGCACCCAAGACCAACAAAAGTAATATTTTAAAGATGACTTTCGAATTAAAAAGTAACCGTTCTGTTTAGCTAAATTTTTAATAGAAATAATGGTGATTACTTGATCTTTTGCCATTTTAGAACAAATCATTTTCTATAAATGAGACAATTCTGTTAGACTAAAATGTTAGTTTGAGGTAGGCAAACCACATTTACCAGGACACATATCCCTTGGTAAGAGAGAGCATTATAATCGTCACAAAATATTATTTCTATATATCTGTTGTCACCTAGTCTGAGGAAATTTCAGTCCTTTCTAACTTACCAAAATAGTCTAAAGTGTTTAAGAAATGTCAGTATCATGTAAGCTTCAGAATCGCCATTTCTACCGATGGTCTCTAATAATGTCCTCCGTTATCGCAGATGCCAAAGTTCAGGTATGTCGCCAAAGGCAACATCAAACCCCATCCAGCTTGCTCCTGTGGCGTCCTTTCTGCCTCACAGCAGCCCTCCAGGTGAGGGCAGAGCTCCTTTGGCGTGCGGCCTTGACTGTAGAACTAGGCATTCAAAGGGAATAGAAAGCCTCATCTTTTTTCTCCAGAGGGGCTGGTGATTTTGAACCTTATGATTAGAAGCTCATTGAGTAACCACTACGTCATCAGAGCTCCCAAATACCTAAAGACGTCACCAGAGCTCCCTAAAGCAGAAGAGTTTCCAATACCCACGGTGAAGCTACCTTATTGTAAGGAATTTTGGCGCGCGAAACAGAACCAAAGATCCAATCGGCAAAATTTAGAAGCAGGCTTTATTGGGAAGCTTGTGGGCGGATTCAGCAACTCAGGGGATTGAGCCTTTGAAACCACGCTTTGGGAAATTTGGGCTGCATCTTTATACCCCTGCTGGCAGGCACAGCTGGGAAGGATCCAAACTGGGGAGGATCTGTGCACACAGGTGCTTCAGAAGGGAGAAGGTCTTTGACCTTATCTATATGCCAAGGACGGGTAGAGAAGAGTGTGCTTATCTTCAGAAAACATTCTGGCTCCAGGAATTTGAAGGTTGAGCAGGGAAGGGGGAGATCAGTGAGAGGGAGGTCAGTGAAAGGGAGGTCTATGAGAGGTGAATTCTGAGAGCCAAGCTGAAGGCATCGGAGTCAAAATGGAGTCCCTTTTGCCAAGGCCAGGCACTTATGGCTGACAATAAGGGGCCTTTTGTACTCTTGATCTCTAGGGCATTAAATATGACAATAGTGTAAAGTTGCTGATTCCACACCCTTCCCATCACTGGTATCAGCATTGCTGATGTCTTGCAGTCTAGAGTCCCAGAGAAAGAAGCACTTTGATTCTAGTGTAACTTACAACAGGCGTGGTCTGGATGAGGAGCTGAGTGAAGGTCACGTGCTATCCTCTTGCTCCCTCCTCTCTTACACACTTGGAGCACTGAGTCTTTCCCTTACGATGTGTTCTTTCCTAGGATGTACCTTGATGTTCATGGAAATAGAGGCTCAGCTCTCTGGTACCACCACTTCTTTTGAGAGTCCACATATGCTAAATTGGAGGTGAGCCTACCTAGAGTAGGCCATTCTAGAGTATTTGCATTTCCTTCCTGTACAGATCCCTTTCTTAGCCCTCACTCAGGACAAAGTTAAAACAAAGACAATCACCTGAATGAGAAAAAACCATCAGCATGAGGTCAGAATGAAATCCACTGATTCCCAGTGATATGGCTGGTTATAGCTGATGGAAAATAAAGGAAATAATCACCAATCAGGTTTGGATGTAGAGAGAGCAAATGTTTTGAGAATGATGAGGGCAGTGAATTTACAAAAGTTCTTTACACAATTGATGTATGTATGGATTGTGATGAGTTGTATGAGCCCCTAATAAAACAGGTAAAAAAAAAAAAAAGGAGTACAGAACTGAGGAAAAAACCATGATTGGGCTACATACCCAATTATAAGTTTAAAAGGATTACAGAATTAATTCTGGGGTTTCAACCACCACACTACATGGTAATCAGAGTATGACACATGATCTTGTGGCTTGGAGAGCCTTCCGGACCCAACTCTTTAACTTATATGGATATTGTTGATAAATTAATAAGGAGGCAACGAAGCCGAGTTCCCTGGTTCTTTGGGTAAACTTGAGGAAACACTGCCCCATACGTAGACTTACCTAGGAGTTGTAATCTACCTTCAACTCATGCTACTTGAGAGAAAAACTGCTCTCCCCTGTATTTGACCCCACATTGTCTAAGCATGAACACATTGCTGCTTTAATGGTGAATAAGAACACAAAGAACTTCTGAACGTACCTAAAACCTCAAAGAAGTTAGGGCTCCTATTCCACAAACCAAGTGCCATGGATTTGACTTAAACTGCTTGTGAGTTAGTGCCCTGTTCCCCCATGCCATCTACTCAGTTTCTCCCCACTCCGCTTCTCCCTCCACCTGCCCCCTTCCCTTTATTTATGTTGGACTCTCATGTACCTCCTTAGGTGTAGCCTGCCCTCCCTCCAACCAATTATCTGTGCTTCTACACGTTTATTGCAAGATAGGCGTTTATTCTTCTATTCCTGGCATGCTAATTAAATTTACTTCAGGGGATTCATGTTATACCTGCCCTTTTGAGTTTGGCTTACCTCACTTAACATGATTCCTCTCAGCTCTTCCCACGAAACGATGTGTTTCATGTGATCATCCATGCTTTTCAGTGCTGCATAGTACTCCATTGTGTGTATGTGCCAGAGTTTACTAATCCACTCATCTGTTGATGGAAACTTAGGCTGTTTCCAAGTCTTTGCGATTGTGAATTGTACCGCAATAAACATTGGAGCACAGATGACTGGTCGTGTTTATTTGTTGTTTCCACTGGGTATATGTCCAGTAGAGGGATGGCTGGGTCATAAGGTTGATCAATTTCCATTTTCTTTAAGTATCTCCAGATTGGTTTCCACAGTGGCTGTACAAATGTACACGACCACCAGCAGTGGAGGAGGGTTCCTACTTCACCACAGCCCCTCTAACACTTGTTGCTCTCTGATTTGCTGATCTGGGCTAGCCGCAGGGGTGTTAGGTGGTGTCTCATGGTTGTTTTGATTTGCATTTCTCTTATGACTAACGTCCTGGAACACTTTCTCATACGCTTATTGGCCATATGGGTCTCCTCCCAAGTGAAAGTTCTTTTCCATTCTTTTGCCCACTTCCTTAACTGTTAACTGTTTTCCGTTTTTTTGCAGGTCATGATGGTGTTGTAGATTTTAGTAATGAGCCTTTTGTCCAATGTGTCATTACTAAAAATCCCTGCCCAGTCTGTGGGTTGTCTTGTCACCCTCTTGGTGAAGTCTTTCGAGGTGCACAGGTGCTTTATTCTTATTAAATCCTATTTGTCGATTTCCAGTTCACCTCTGTTTGTAACCTTCCCTATTACAGTGAGCCTATGAGCTCCCTGGGCCAGTCCTCTGAGGTTAGTCCCAATTCCCTCCTTGATGGTTTTGGGCTTAACTTCTAGGTCTATGATCCACCTTGAGTTTATTCTTGTGTATGGTGTGAGGTAAACGTCTTGTTTCATCTTTCTACATGTGGATATCCATTGTTTCCAGCACCACTTGTTAAAAAGGGCATCTGCTTCCCACTTGATGGTTTTGGGACCCTTGTCGAAGATCGGTTGTCTATATGCTGATGGTTTTATTCTTGGACTTTCTATTCTTTCCCATTGGCCTGAGTGTCTGTCATTGTGCCAGTGCTGCGCTGTTTTGACCACTGTAGCTGTGTAATAGGCATTAAAATCAGGTAGGGTGAGTTCTCCATCTGTGTCCTTCTTCTTAAGGATTTATCTGCTAATTCTGAGTTTCTTTCCTCTCTATATGAAATTGGTGGTCAGTTTTTCCAATTCTTTGAAGAAGGTTGATGGTATTTGTATTGCTATAACATTGAACTTGTAAAGTGCTTTAGGTAGGATTGTCATCTTTACTATGTTAAGCCTTTCCATCCATGAGCAGGGGATGTTCTTCTATGTCTAGAGGTTGCTTTTGGGTTCCTATAGTAGGGTTTTATAGTTTCCCTTGTATAGGTATTTAGTATTTTTTGTTAAATATATTCCTAGGTATTTCAGTTTGTTCTTAGCTACTGTGAATGGTACTGTGAAGGGTAATCCCCTCTTCCATGGTCCTGTCCGATGTGTATAGAAAACCTACCGACTTCTGTTTATTGATCTTGTATCCTGCCACTCTTCCATATTCCTCTATCACTGTAAGTACCTCAGCTGTGGAGATTTTGGGGTTTTCAATGTACAGGATCATGGTGTCTGCAAATAGTGATAGTTTCACCTCCTCCTCTCCCATTTGGATCCCTTTGATGTCCTTCTGCTGTCTTATGTTGTTAGCCAGAGCCTCCAAAACGACATTGAATAGGAGTGTGGACAGGGGTCATCCTTGTCTTGTACCCCTTTTCAGTGGGATTGTTTTTGTCTTTTCTCCATTGACTATGATGTTGGCCATTGGCCTTTCATAGATAGCTTGTATCAGCTTGAGGAACTTACCTTCCAATCCTATCTTCATGAGTGTCTTAATTAGGAATGGGTGTTGGATATTGTCAAATGCTTTTTCTGCATCTATGGATATCATCATATGGTTTTTATCCTTTTTATTCTCAATGTGGTGTATAATATTGATGGATTTTCAGATGTTAAACCATCCCTGCATCCCTGGGATGAATCCTACCTGGTCGTGTTGGATGACACGACAGTGGGGAACAGGGCACCAATCCACCCAGGGGGAGAGTACTGGTTGTGTTCCCACAGAACTAGAACGTGCATACAGACCTCACCATGACACGCCAAACCAGGAGGGCACGGAGGAATCCCCAAAGAGACTGGACCATACGACGGCCCTAACCAGAATTAGCACGACCCCTAGCATCAAAGAGAGTACCAAAGACAATGAAAATAGATCGTCTGGTGTGGGAAAGGAACTGACCTACCACACCACACCCAGAAGGAAGCTGAAGCAAAAGAAGGAGGAAGAACAGAGCGGAGCACACTTGGGACCACCAAGCTCAGAGGACGATAGCCCAGCTTGAAGGGCCCAATGTACAGAGAGGACCATATAGCCAGCCCCATTGTGAGATGCAACATCTTTTAATGACCCATGGCCCTACACGGAACAGCACCGGAGACATAGTGTGGGATGTGTGACTGAGCTGACCCCACTACACTGAGGCAAAACACTGGGGTGTGCGATGGACTGGCAGGGCAAGCAGAGTAAGGAGGTCCCGAGGGAGTATAAAGGATGGACTTTGGGGCCAAGATGTGGCACCCCATCAGAGTCACCCGGAAAACACTCCTAAAGGTCAACAAACACCTTGAACTACTAACAGGCTTTTTCCCTCCGTTTTTTTTCCTCTTCTTTTAAATTTTGTATGTCAGTGGCTTTTTTTTGTTGTTGTTGTTAGCTTGGTGTTGCTGCCGTCATCACCATGTTCTTATGTGCCACTTTGGTGCTGTCAAAGCCATCCCCAATTTTATGCATATATTACTATATCTGCAGGTCCACCTAGATAAGATAGGCTGGACAAACAATGTGAGAAGAAAATAATGGGACCAACGGTCCTGGAGGGACATGAAAGTGTGGGAGGTAGGGGAAGGGAGGAGGTGTTGGCCAATCCAGGGACAAGGGAACAAGTGGTTCAAAACCAGTGGCACAGGGAAGGGATGGCAGGACTGGTAGGGAGTGACCAAGGGAGAGGTAACTGAGAGGAATTACTGAAACCAGAATGAAGGCTGAACATGGTAGTGGGACAGGAGGAAAGCGTAAGGAAATAGAGGAAAGGAGTAGGAGGCAAAGGGCATACATAGAAGCCTAAATACAGATATGTACATATGTGAATATAGTTATGATTATGGGGGAAATAGACCTATGTGCATATATTTATAGGTTTAGTAGTAGTGTATCAGGTGGACATTGAGCCTCTTTGCATGCATTCGCTTAATACAAGAGCACCTTGCTCAGCTAAACGGTCTTTTCATGATACCCAATTTCCTGAAAAGATCACTGAAGACAGACGTGTGCATAAGCAAATGTGAAGAAAGCTGATGGTGCTCAGCTATCAAAAGATATAGTATCTGGGGTCTTAAAGGCTTGAAGGCAGACAAGCAGCCATCTAGCTTGGAAGCAACAAAGCCCACAGAGAAGAAGCACACAAGCCTGTGTGAACATGAGGTGTTGAAGGGATCAGGTAGCAGACACCAAAGAACAAAAACAATCACTGTGTGATCACCTTCCTCACATAAACACTGAAGATGAATGTGTGCATAAGCAAGTGTGGTGAAGAAGGCTGATGGTGCCCAGCTATTGAGAGATATAGCGTCTGGGGACTTAAAGGCTTGAAAGTAAACACGCGGCCATCTAGCCCGGAAGCAACAAAGCCCACATGGAAGCAGCATACCAACATGTGTGATCATGAAGGGCTGAGGGGACCAGGTTTCAAGCACCAAAGGTGGGTGTCAGGGGAAGCCAGTCCCTAACACATCATTACGGGTCCGGTAGGCGCAATTGTACAGCGATAATAAGTAAAGATCATAGTAGAGTTAATAGAAAGCATGAGAGATATAAGTAAAATATTGAAATAAATGGAGTCAGACATGATTCATGGTAGCATGCTCACCTCAGCCCCACCTGATGGTCCACGTTGAGGGAGAGAGAGATTGTGACTTGGGTCAGGTGCACTTTACTTCTCCAAGTGATGTCTTGTTCTGGAGAAACAAAATGAGTGACACTCATATATCTGTAAGAGAACTTTATATCAAGAAGGTATCCCAGCCAAGTCCAACTCAAGTCTGTCAGTTCGATGCTAGCCAGAGCCCTCTTCACACTCATGTGGTTGCAGGCTAATGTCGCAGAAAGGGGAAGCAGGAAGCAGGGAGCAGGGAGCAGGGAGATCACCGATTGGTGGAGGCAGAGTCATCTGGATCCATGATCACTAGGAACACGGCAGAGTGGCGACAATTCTCCAGGTCGTCGGCCCATGTGGGTCTGTCCCTGGAGGCAGCTATAGTGTGCCCGTGAGGAGGAAGGTGAAGGGCCAGAGGAAGGGAAAACATTCTCAGCGTCTCTCTTATAAAAAGCCCACACTTTCCAGGAGGCATTACCATGCTACCACCTGATTGACAGGTGGGACAGGTTGAACACAAGCATTAGATGAGTATTCCATATAATATTACCTTGGAGACAAATGAAAATAATAACTGATTTGCCCAACACCCATTCTTCTTTTTGGAGTCAGTGTCTCTATGTAGATTGAATTCATCAAAAGGGCCACCTGCATGCAAAGTGGTCTGAGTTCCTCGGGACCGTTGCTTGACTGAAAAAAATGACTTCTGTTGTGGGTCGCTGCGGCTCTAGGTTTTTTAAGGTCAAAAGGACAGCTAACGTCAACCACGAACATTCAAGAGGACAACTAAAGCCTGGGTCTGTTAACTCAACTGCTGTGAAAGCCAGACATCTAGACCATGAACGAGGAAAAGGACAAAATAATAATAACAATATTAAGCCAATTGTCTGAAATAACCCATTTCCCTAAAGTCTTTATACCAACGAAACAAGCCCCATGAGGAGTTTGTTTATACATAAGCAGGATCGGGGATTGCTTTCATAAGCCTCAGCCATAACGACATTCCATAAGACCTCAGGTTGTGTATTAATATAAACACACCAAAAGTCATCTATTAAGGCACAAAATTTCCTTTGAAAACTTAGCAGGAAATCTTAATAACATTCTAATTGGTAAAATCATAGCTTGCGCTTCACGTATTTATCTAGTTATGATTTCTATAACTTTGCTAAGCTTACAAACAATGATTTCTGACAGTTATAATAGCCAAACCCAATTAAAATCTGATTTTTCCCTTTAATGTAAGAATCAGCTACGACTATAAGATATTTTAAGGCAAGATTTTGTTTTTCATCTCAATGTTGCTTTCTAATATTTTTCCTTTAAAATTTATTTTCTGGTCTCCACATTCTTATTTATAGCATAACAAGAACTAGTCCCAATTTATAGGTAAAAATGACAAACCTGTTAGTTAAGTCATTCAGGAGAAAAATAGCTCTCTATATCCACAGCACAGAACCTTAAAACATCAGCAATATCCTCACATAAAACCTATAGTAACCTTTCAGTCTCTTCAACCTTCTGTAGTCAGTTTCTGTTCCTTGTAATTGCTGGATCCACTGTAATTTGTGAGCTCTGTCACCTTCTACACCAGAGTTCTGGAACTCTGGATTCTGTCTAGTAGACTCCTTGTTCAAACTACTACAAGCCTTTTCAGAAGTCTAATATAGTCCATCTTTCTATTGGAGTATTTTTTAATCAAGTATTTCATCAGATCAGCAAAGCAAAAGCTTATCTGTAGATGAAAAAAATCAATATGACCACAGTTAACTTATAATAATATTTTTTAAAAGTGAAAGACCTAATGGGAATTTAGGACTCCAGACACTATCAGTTTCAACTAATATAGAGTCAAAGTCAATTTAAAATTAAAAATCAATTTAAATTTGAAAGAAATGTTAGACAAAAATATCTCTAAACATAATGATTGATCTTTTATCTAATATCATATATCAAGACTGTTAAGTCTCTAAACATCTGAATTAAGCCTTATGAAGGAAACTCCATCAGCTCTTATGGTGCTAGATTTTAAAAGAAATAGAGTCGAGACCAAGTTAGCAATTGACAGTTAAAATAATGACATAATGTTATGTGTTTTTTGTGGTCTAAAATTAGGTAAAATCATATATGGAACAATAACATATATATTTTTATCCCCAAAGAAATGCAGACACTTTTCTTACAAAACAGAAACTATATCTTGTGACTCTATAAAGTTGCAACTTATCAGGAGTTCATCCTAGATCATTGAAAACAACACCTTAGCTATTTTAACTAAAAATCTTACAGATAGAAACATCAAAAGCATGTGGCCTGGGTTGACCCAGGGACCTATTGTTGTTCTGGAGGTAGATTACACCAGAACTCTTCAAACCCGCAATCAAAGAAATAGTTGTCATGTTAATGGTAAGAAGCTCAATTCTTTGTCTTATATAAAAACAATCTAACATTAAAATTCCTAAAAAAATTAAATTACACTATTAAACTTTAGCGACAGATGAAAATGTAACCATCTAAAACAAACTATTTTAATATATCCTTTTGAACACTGACCCCATTGCATATCCCCTATAACACAACCCTTTACATTATAAAAATGAATTCTTTCTTCAGGCTTGAGTATAAACATCTATATATTTTCAGATCTGCCAGTAGGGATATACATATGTATGTGTGTGTATATATATTCACATATATATCTTCTTTCCCAAAAAAGCTAGAGTTTATGAAACTTTGAATTATAAAAACATACTTATGAACTCAATTTAATTACCTAAGTTGCTTACATTAAATTATCTAAATATCTTGAAGTTTATATCACACAAAAGATCATTACTGCTAGAATGAAATTTATTTAAATATTGCTTTTGTTCAAGCTTTTACCATTTTTCCTATTTTCCCAAATGTAAATGTATTTTTCCAAATGTAAATTTAGCCTTTCAAGATTTCTAAAAATATCTTTATCTAGTTGTGAGGGATTCTCCAAAAGCTTCCCCAGGACTACCTGGTCTCAGAGACTGAGAGCCCACGAAGTCTGATTTCTGCCAGGTCCTTCTATCTTTGACTCACAGTGAAAGTAAAACAATTAATCATCCCAATTCAGTTGCATATGTTTAAATTGGCCTGGGTAATTTGAGAGAAAGGAGCCCTAGTGATGCTTTCTTTAAGCATTAGACTGTTTACAAGGTTGGTGGTTCAAACCTACCAGCAACTCCAATGGAAAAAGACAAGATTTGTAACTTCTTGGTAAAGAATTTTTATTTACAGATGACACTCATAGCAGCTACCTAACTGAAGGAGAAAAGGAAACCCAAATCCAATATCCTCTCTGCATTAAAACTTCCTGGGTGACTTATTAATAATTTCATCCAAGTGTATATATTTGGTTGAGAGTCACCCACCCACTGGGTCTCTGAAGTAATTTTAAATGACAGGCTGAAAAAGTCTCTGCCTATATTTATCTTTATGATTTTCTATTTTCAAGACAATAAACTATATCCTAACTTTCTTAAATGTTCTTAAAAGTAGAGGGACAGCAGAAAAGAGGGAGGCCCTTGATGTGATAGATTGACATAAGAACTGTAACAATGAGCTCCAGCAGACAAACAATTGTGGGACTGGCTCAGGACTGGGCAGTGTTTTGTTGTGTTGTGCACAGGGTCAGTATGGGTCAGAATTGAATCCATGGCGCCTGACACCACCACAACCACCACCAGCAGCAACATTCTTCAAGCAGCACAAGACAAAACAAAGCAACACACACACACACACACACACACACACACACACCAGTTACATAATTTCAAGTTTCTTCAGTGAGGTCAACCTACATAAAAATTACTAGAAATCTTCCTTGGAGTCAGTGGGAGAACGCTTGTCCCAAACTAGGTTCATGGAATCGTTGGCCCATTGATGGTCCCTGACTTCCAAAAGAGTTCTTGGCGAAGGCGTGCCAACATCTGCTGACTGAGCAGAGCTCCAGCCTGATCTTCAGAAGTGACATTCTCCATCTTACCAAGCACATTTGAAACACATTTCAAACTTCTGCAAAATCAGGTAAGGAGCTGTTATCAGCGTACCCCGTAAGTGTCTTGCAAGATTCTGCTGGTGCATCCACTCAAGACTGAACATAGAAAGTCAAACGACAACATTTGACAACAGGGAAGCATTGTGTTTGGTTTCTCAGCATTTTGATCAAAAGACTGTAGTTACTTATTGCAAACTTCACAAATGTGCACAAGTCTTAGTTTGACTAACAGAACTAGAATCCCCAACAGACATCTCCAAGATAGCAAACCAAAGCATTAGCAAACAAAACCAAAAATTTCCTTAACCATTGTGTTAGTCTGGGTACTTTAGGGAAACAAATCCACAGAAACTCATGTATAAGAGAGAGTTTTATATAAAGGTGAAGTGTGCATCAAGAAAACATCCCAACCCAGTGCTGACCAAGCCCACAAGTCCAATATGAACCCATTAAGCCATATGTCCAACACCAATTCACAAAGTCATCCTCTGTTTTGTAAAACAGAAACAATGATGCCAACTGCAGGAGGAAAGCCGAGTCAATGAATGTGTAAGCATCTCAGCACTGGCAGGGGTCTCCACAGGGCTGCTCCAGTATCCAGGGCTGCATCGGGGTAGTTCCATGTGGCTTCTCCTCAAGGATGTCTACTAGGAAGTGAGCCTTGCCAGCTAAAGTAGGGAACTGGGTAAGGCAGCTGCACCTGGTCTGACCATCAGAAAGCAAGAGACCTGAGAACTAGAAATGCGAGGCTCACCAAGCCATTTATCCCTCTGCCCTTCAATTAACTCCACATGTGTTTATCAGCCAGGTTGGCACAATAAACTAACTACCTCAACCGTATAACATAACATTGAACAAGTTTTTCAGGGGAAAGAAAAGCCAAATAGAAACTCATTTTCTCAAAGTGAACACTGAAATAAGAAATTAGTTCTAGCACATTCAGTTTAAAGCACAAGCCTTCAACTAGCATCTCATAAGGGGAAACAGGCTCATTTATCAAGGGTCAAATAAAGTTCCTATCAGGGAATTTTGATTTTCTGAGATTCTAAGCTACTGTATAGAGAATTTTAAGAATGCCCATATTCATATTTCCAAACTGTTTTAATGAGGCATGCTAAGCAAATTGATGGAAGCCAGTGGCAAACCACAGTGCTTGTTGAAATATTGGATCAGAATCTCATCAGGAAAATTCTCATGGTCCCTAGATATGGTGTTTACCAATCTCCGAGAAGGTTCTAGTTTGTTTATATTTTAGGACTCTTGGGCTCAGTAAAATCCAGATGGGAGACATCATAGGTGTTAGACATGTACTGCTTAAACCTTGTGTACCTGTAGTTGCAGAGACAACTGTCTTGAGGCTGCTGGGCAGTCTGCGCTTCTTGTCTGTTCTCTGAATTGGCTTATCCTGTCATTTGAATATTTAACCATCTTTCACAACTGGCAGCTGGCCTACTGGCTTTTGCTGGCCCTTTGCTTTTGTGGTTATAGAACTCAGGTTTCCACACACTCAAACATTTCCAGGCAGCAATTCACATAGAACCTTGTATGGGTACCTTCATCAGAAACAAATATTTCTAAGAGACAGATCCAGAATCCACTTCTTCCACCAGTGAGAGCACAACAAAACCCTTGCAAGAAACAGGAAAACAGACGGGGAAACAGGGGAGAGAGAGAGATGAGAGGAGAGGAGAGGAGAGAGAGAGAAAGGAGAAGCAGCAGCAGCAGAATGAGGAGGAGGAGGAGGAAGAGAAGGCGGAGGAGGAGAAGGAGAAGAAATGTATTAAGCCAAAGTTTAGCATGGGCAATTTATCTTGGAATTTATAGATCTGCAGATATAGCCAAACACAATCTTGAGATACATGCAAAAGCTGCAACTTAGAATTGAATTTCAGTTTCTTATAAGCCCAACTGCTATTTTACCTGAGATCCTTTAAGAGATTATCTACATCTGGAAATACCAATTGATGGAAAAAAAAACAGAAAGAAGGCATTAAGTGTTCTCAGATAGCGAAAACAAACAAACAAACCTCAAACAAACCACATAGCAAGACTCAAGGGTCTTGAAGAGTTACACCCAAACAAGGGTCAAAAATCCTAGAGAACTCACTTCACAGTGGCTGTGATTGTGCGGTGTCACGTCAGTCTGGGTGGGCCAGGATTCTCCCGTGCTGTCATCTAGCATAGTGTGGTCAGCTCCGTGATGGAAACTTCTGTGAAGCAGCCAAGCAGTTAATCTGGTGGTAGTTCTGATACAATTGGAGTTGTGTTCATATGGTGTGTGGACTAGTCTTAGCATAGACTGACAGTGTGCAGAAGCTAATTCTTTTCTATTGCATCTGATTCATCTGATCTCCTGTTATCTCGCTTACCCCTCTCCGGAGACATCAGCTAACTGGTGATCTCAGATTCATTCAGGTTGGCATCCACCTGCCTGTGCTCTTCCTGTTTCCTGTTCATCAGTCCCTGCAGCAAAGGAGTCAGGAGAAGCCTGCAGCTTCCATGTGACACATGGACTTGAACCAAGTTGGATTTGTCTACTTTCAGAACGGTGTGAACCATTTTTTGAAATAAATCTCTTTCTACACACACACACACACACACACACACACACACACACACACACACACACACTCATATACAAGGCTCACTGATTTTGCTTCTTTTGAGAACCCAGACTAACACAGTGGTGTGCAAGAAACCCTGTCTTTGACACCAGTTCAAGCCCCCAATCCGTGGGTGTCCAAATGGGAAAGATGACTTGGAATTCCTATCCTTGTTGCATTCTTGTGTTAGGGAGAAAATAACACCAAATCCAAAATATTCTACTGATCCCCTTTTATTAAGCCTTAAAGAGAACAAAGACAAAACAAAAATGGTCATTTGTTTGAGGAAAAGCATTAGCATGAGGCTGAACTCCAGCCCCAAATTTACATTACAACATGACTTAAAAAGGAAAATTTCCCTCTACATGTTATTTATTTTCATGAGTTTTAGAAGAGATTTTTGTAATTCTAAAGCAAGCAATCATGAAAACAACCTCCTTCTGGGTATGTTAGAATCATCCATGACGTCACCTCCTGACCCAACCTGAATTTGCCACAGGATTAAGTATTTCTTGCTGGTTCCACAAGAGAAATTTCTTCTCTGGCTTTTAAAAATATGGCTGATGGTCTTTTCTTTCTTACTCTTTACATTTATATAATTGTTTCTTTAAGGTTTCTCAGTTTATGAAGGGCAGAAGTGGATGTCTAGTGACAATAACTGATGCGATGGTTTATGGGGCTGGGGAGGGTAAGGGAAATTAGGGAGCACACAATGAATGCGAGAGGGCAGAGGGAACATTAGAACTGATTGTTATGACATATATATAACTCTTTAAAAAAGCAGCTTAACTATGGAAATGTACAATATGAGAATTTTATATCACATAAACTATGAAAAAATAAAATAACCAAACCCAATGGTTTGACCAATGGCCAGCATGGATGAAGAGCAGGAGGTAGAGTTTTTGCTGAGGGGACACTGAGTTTATGTTAATGGTGGTGGAATGATTTGGAAAAGGGTATCAATAATGGTTGAACAACATGGAAAGTATACTCAATGGCACTGAATTATACATGCACAAGTTGTTTAACTGGAGACAGTTGTGCATATTTTTCCATAATTAAAATACTATAACAATGAGTACAAACAAGAAGAAAATGTTCTAAAATTTATTGTGATAATGATTGTTCAGCTCTTCATGATATGGTTGAATTCCAGAATTGTAGGATAGTGGATGGAGTGTCAATAAAATGATATAAAAATGATCCATGAAATCAATATACAATTATTACTTTAGATATATGCAAGATTTCACTCAAATATAAAATGTTGCTCAGGTGCAGAAGCAGAATACAAAGACCATATTGAATGAATTATCTTGGCAGGTGTAACAGGATTGTGAGTTCAGTTAATCTCTCAAACAAAAGGAGATGAGTAGTTAGTGTCGGTAAGTTAGTGAGGTCACAGCAACAAACAGGCCAGGCTGTCCCAGCTCTGACCAGGCTGTGTTCTCCGGGTCCTCAGACTTCACCTGGGGCCAGGAGTAACTCCGTTGTGAGGGTGCATCCACTAGGACCCATTAGCTCAAGTCATCCGGTTAAACATCAGAATCTTGAAGCAAATGTTCTTCATCTGATTTAATGATCACTAAGCTAATGGGTTATAACAGAGCTCCTCATAAGTATTCATCCCCCTTGGCAGTTCAATTTATTATTTTAAAGACATTTTTTGCATTTTGTTTTATATATTAGTCTTTTGTGAGCAAGGTTAATGGGAGTGCATCTGTGGAGGAATGATTTACTCTCAGGTTGTGTCAAAATCAAGTATCTGAGCTTGCAGAATTGAGAAAAAAGATTCTAGAGCAAGGTGATTTCACCAAAGTGCCAACCTGAGAGTCCTTGTGCTCACCTTGGCACACCCAATCTAGCAGGATAAGCTGACAACGAAAGCTACGCAGCCACATTAGAACATCTGTGTTGTCAGGTACCATCAAGTCAGCTCTGACCCATGGCTGTCCTGTGCAGAACAGAACGGAACACTGCTTGGTCCTGCACCACCCTCACAATGGTTGCTCTGTCTCAGCCCATTGGTGCAGCCACTGTGCCAATCCATTAGAACATTTAGACTAGAGAAAAACTATGAGCCAGAATCCCTACGGTGTCACCATTGCCAAATTATTGATATCCTTTGGTGCATTTACTTGTAACATATGCACAAACACATGCGCACCAAAACCCAAAATTGTTTCAGTCAAGTGATTTCCAACTTGGAGGGCATGGAGACCCCATGTGCTACAGAGTGACGTATTCCATAAAGAATTCTAGTCTGTGACCTTTATGAAAACAGACTACTCATGTGGCTGGATGGTTCTGAACTACCAACTGGTAGGTTAATACATCAGAACAAACAGTTTGCCACCCAGAAATCTATGAATACACATACTAACACTCTTTTTAAGTGTATATTTTATTTCCTGTGTACATTCAAGTTACTGACCTTTCCATTTAACTTTACTTTTGTTAAAGCTCACAGGGACACTTAGAGCAGCCAATGCACAGAGAGAACCATATGGTGGCTCTACTATGAAACACATCCCTCACTGGCCCAAAACCCTACAGGGGACAACACTGGAGGCACAGTGTGGGAATTGTGCCCCATCTGATCCCACCACACCGAGGCAAAACTGTAAGGGTGTGCAACAGAACAGCAAGGGGAACAGAGCAAGGACGTCCTGAGGGAATACCAAAAATAGACTTTGGGGCCAGGGCATGGCACCCCATCAGATTTGACCTGAAAACACTCCTAAAGGTCAACAAACAGACTCTGAACTATTTACAGGCTTTTTTTTTTTTTTGGTAATTGGTTTTTGTTGTTTTCTTTTGTTGCTTTGTTTTGCTCTGTCATGTTTTTTATGCATGTTATTATCTCTGCTGGTATATCTATATAAGATAGGCAGGATGGAAAATCTGGAGGAGAAAACAACGGGACCAATGGTTCCTGGGGGGCATGGGAGAGGGGGAGGTGGGGGAAGGAAGTAGATTTTAACAAATCCAGGGACATGGGAACCACAAGTGATCCAAAATCAGTGGTGAGGAGGGTGTAAGAGGTCTGGTAGGGTTTGATCAAGGGCAATGTAACCACGAGGAATTACTAAAACCCAAACAAAGGCTGAGCATGATAGTGGGACAAGAGGAAAGTAAAAGGAAGTAGAGGAAAGAACTAGGAGGCAAAGGACATTTATAGAGGTCTAAATACGGGCATGTACATATGTGAATATATTAATATATGACCATGGGGAAATAGTTTTTGTGCATATATTTATAGATTTAGTATAAAAGTAGCAGATGGACATTGGGCCTCTACTCAAGTACTCCCTCAATGCAGGAACACTTTGTTTTACTAAACTGGCATTCCATGATGCTCATCTTCCTGACACAATTGCTGAAGACAAATGGGTGTTTAAGCAGATGTGGTGAAGAAAGCTGATGGTTCCCGGTTATCAAAAGATATAGTGTCTGGGGTCTTAAAGGTTTGAAGCTAAACTAGCGGCCATCTAGCTCAGAAGGAACAAAGCCTACATGGAAGAAACACACCAACCTGTGTGATCACAAGATGTCGAAGGGATCAGGTATCAGGCATCAAAGAACAAAAATCCTATCATTGTGAATGAGTGGAAGGGCAGAGTGGAGACCCAAAGCCCATCTGTAGGCAACTGGACATCCCTTTACAGAAGGGTTGCAGGGAGGAGACAAACCAGTCAGGGTACAGTGTAGCAATGATGAAATATACAACATTCCTCTAGTTCTTTAATGCTTCCTCCCCCCACTATCATGATCCCAATTCTACCTTACAAGTCTGGCTAGACAACAGGATGTACACTGGTACAGATAGGAACTGGAAACACAGGGAATCCAGGACAGATAAATCCCTCAGGACCAATAATGAGAGCAGCGATACCAGGAGGGTAAGGGAAAAGTGGGGGAGAGAGGGCAAACTAATCACAATGATCTACATATAACCCCTCCCTGGAGGAGGGACAACAGAAAAATGGGTGAAGGGAGATGTCAGACAGTGCAAGACATGACAACATTATAATAATTTATAAATTATCAAGGGTTTGAAAGGGAGGCGGGGTGGGGAGAGAGGGGAAAAATGAGTAGCTGATACAAAGGGCTCAAATGGAAAGACAATGTTTTGAGAATGATGAGGGCAACAAATGTATAAATGTGCTTGACACAATGGATAGATGTATGGATTGTGATAAGGGTTGTACAAGCCCCAGTAATATGATTTAAAAAAGAAAAAAACCTAAAAAACCTCACAGGAGCAGTTCCACCGTGTCCTATAGGCTGGCTCTGCATCAGCCCCGACTCGATTGCAGTGGGCAGGTCTTTGACGGCAGCTGGGGCTGTCCTGCGAGAACCGTGCTGAGGAATAATCACACCCCCTTCTTGCCCTTTTCCCTTCAGACTTCTCTTTGCTCCCCCAAACTCAAAGAATAGTTAAAAGGAGTACATCTTGAGTCTCCGAAGGGATGCGTACTTCTTCAGGGAAGGGTGAGAGAGAGAGAGAGAGAGAGAGAGAGAGAGAGAGAGAGAGAGAGAGAGAGAGAGAGAGACAGACCACCACCTCCAGGAGTGGACAGGCGGACATGGAAGATGTGTTGGGAAAGAATCGCTTCACACATTGATTTAAAAAAAAATAAAGATTTCATGATTTTATAGCAATACTGCCCGACTTCGCCTTGTACTTTCCGTTGTGTAGATTCTCTCTGGCTCCTCAGAATATTTGACAGTCTCTGTGTCCCTTAAGGCAGCCTAGTGAACGACATCCACAACAACAGAGTACTTTAGTGTATGTGCTGCGGAAGCAAGGACAGCAACAAAGTACTTTAAAAGGGAGAAAAACAGAGCGAAAGGAAATACGAAAATAAGATTAAGTCATTTCCTATGAAATTTGCTAGGAAGTCTCTTTAGAGAAAGGCATCACATTCGACTTTGAGCTGCAAGGAAGCCGGTAGAAAAGAGGGAAACAAGCTCTATAGCTTCGTGGGCTAAGCTAACCCCACCACGGGGTGGGAGTGCATTAAGTCCTGACATAGGACCTGCGGCACACTCTGCTTTGGGTTCATCCGGCAGCCTGCATCAAAATTGGAAACGAGCAACATTTTCCATCTTACCTGCGTTTCCAGAATCTTCCTAGTTAAACACAAGAGGTGAAGCCTCTTTCTCCTGACTTTGAGCTTGGACTAGCCTGGTGAATGACTGCCTCGTTGAATACTGCATGACCCCTGTGGCCTTACTATGAAAGTCAAGGCAGCTTATGCCTGGCTCTGTTACTTTTGGACAGAGGTCTTGAAAGTTCTTGGTTGAGACAGAAAAAAACTTTTCTCCCCTTAAAGCTACCCCGCTGGCGAGGCTCTTTAGTGGTGAAGATTCCCTGGCCAGCTGAAGAGGAACAGAATGTCGATGCGATTCTTATGGGGCATCTGTGTCCAACTCCCAGGAGGATGAGCCAAAGTAAGTCCAGCTGATTGCTTTAAGCTCATTATTTTTAAAAATTATTTAATCATTTTATTTGGGGCTCCTACAAGTCTTATCACAATCCATCCATCCAGTGTGTCAAGTACATTTGTACATTTGTTGCCATCATCATTCTCAAAACATTTGCTTTTGACTTGAGCCTTTGGTATCAGTTCCTTGTTTTTACCTCTCCCTCCCCAAACCCCTCCCACATGAGCCCTTGATAATTTATAAATTATTATTACTTCGTCATATCTTACACTGTCCGATGTCTCCCTTCACCCATTTTTCTGTTGTCCACCCCCCAGGGAGGAGGTTATATGTAGATCCTTGTAGTTGGTTGCCCCTTTCCATTCCACCCTTCCTCCACCCTCCTGGTAGGTATCACCACTCTCACCACTGATCCTAAAGGGTTCATCTGTCCTGCATTCCCTGTGTCTACAGTTCCTATCTGTACCAGTGTACACCCTCTTGTCTAGCCAGATTTGTAAGGCAGAATTGGGATCATGATAGTGGGAGGCGGGGGAGAGGAAGCATTTAGGAAGGAGATGAAAGTTGTATGTTTCATCATTGCTATACTGCACCCTGGCTGTCTTGTCTCCTCCCTGCAACCCTTCTGTAAGGGCATGTCAAGTACCCACAGATGGACTTTGGGTCTCCACTCTGCACTCCCCCTCATTCACAATGATTTGATTTTTTGTTCTTTGATGCCTGATACCTGATCCCTTCAACACCTCGTGATCACACAGGCTGGTGCGCTTCTTCCATGTGGGCTTTGCTGCTTCTGTAAGCTCCTTGTTTTAGAGTTGTTGACTATGCAGCAATAAATAACTAGAGCAGTTGACTTAAATAAAACTTAAAAGTTGTAGCAAGTAGTTCTTTACCACAGCTAAGTGGCAAACACAGTGGAGTTCAAAGATTATTTCTTAGAATGTCTCCCAATACAGGTCAAAGCCAAAGCCACAGCACTTGTAAGTGAACCAATTATATGAGCCTATTCAAGTAGTTTGAATGTCACTGAACTTATGTCACTGAACTTACCTGAACAGTTTCAGGAACACACGTGTTAACACTTCTTATCTTTAATATAGATATATTTTTAGAGTTTCTACTTAAAGGTCATTTAACTTTCACAGAGAACATTTTACAGAATTTTAACAGTTTTCTAGTAGTGGTTTATATTTCTTTAATGACAAGCTATAGGACCTCCTGGGATTCTTTTTAATCAAGACTTTCAAGCAAACTAGAAATAAATTTCAGATATTAGCTAAATAATCCACCCTCATGTGCATAATTCAAACTTATTTGAAGAGGAGTGTTTGGGAGATGTGATTATCCTTCCTTCTAATTAGTGTCACTGTCAAGTTCTCATAAGCTTATCTCTTGGATAAGACCTGAGAACAAGAACAATCTAGGTTTAGAAGGAAAATTGTGAATGACATATCCTTTTCCTTGAACTTACTCTACAACTCAAAATGCATGGAAATAGATGAAACATCCATTAACAGTCTTAATGTGGAATATACAATGTGTGAATCTAGGAAAATTGGAAGTCACCTAAAATGAAACAGAATTCCTAAAGATCAATAACATGCACATGTGAGCTTAAATAGATAAATTTGGACCATTTTGAGTTAGGCAATCATGTGGATTACTAAACCATGGATGAAAAATTCAAGAAAAATGGTGTCACATCCATTGTCAAAAAGAACATTTCAAGATCTATCTTGCAGTACCATGATGCCTATGATAGGCTACTCTCTAGAAGTCTACAAGGAAATCCAATTAAAACAACTATTATTCAAATTTATGCATTGTGTTAGTCTGGCTACTTTAGAGAAACAAATCCACAGAAACTCATATGTATAAGAGAGAGTTTTATATAAAGGGTAAGTGTACAACAAGAAAACATCCCAACCCAGTGCTACCCAAATCCACAAGTCCAACATTAGTCCATATGTCTGACACCAACCCACGAAGTCTTCCCCTATCTCATAAAACACAACTATGACACTGACTGCAGGAGGAAAGCTGAATCAGTGAAGGTGTAGGCATGTCAGCACTGGCAGGTGTCTCCACATGGCTGCTCGAGCACCCAGGGGTGCATCGGGATAGGTTCATGTGGCATCTCCCTGGGGATGTCTTGTAGGAAGTCAGCCTTGCAAGCTGAAGCAGGGAACTGCTAAGTCAGCTGCACCCTGGTGCGATCATCACAAAGCAAGAGACCTGAGAACTAGAAAGGTGAGGCTCACCTAGCCATTTATCTTTCCACCCTTCAATTAACCCCACATATGTTTATTGGCAAGGTTGACACAATAAACTCAATCCAACCCTTGCCAACTTGGCACCTGTACATCATTCTTTAGCCTCACAATTGCGATTAAGTAACACCTACACCTTAATCCTAAAATCCTGTGAATATGTTCCCCCATCTATGAAAGTTTGTAAGCCACCCACTTCATGCCTTTATCCCCCCAATTTTGGGTATCCAATTTATATACTGGCCACTTACACCAACCCAGTGCTCTGAGGAGATAATCATGTTTTTTGACACGAAGAATCTTCATTCCAGTTGGAACCTTGTGAAGTCCACATCCATAAGCAAAGTCAAATCCGGACATGTCATCAATAATGTCAGCAACAATATGCACCAGCTCACAGGCTCAAAAATCTCCATCTGGTCGGGTTCTGGTCAACTCAATGTAGACTGCCTCACTCAGCCTCCACAGGGTGCCATTGGTCGTCTTGCCTTTAGGCTCCCTTTAACATTCAGTCCTAGAGGAGAGTTTTCTTCATGGTTCCAGATTTTTTTCCCAGCTTCTGACAAAGACCATTGTTTCCTGAGTACTCCAAAGCACTGGATGGGGCATATCTTTTCAAAGCTTTCTTTACAGGCATGGCCTAAACCCATCTAAAGATCAAATTTTAATGGCTGAAAGTAAGTGGGCTTACACACTTTCTATTTTGATTCTTCGAGTAAACCATGTGGCTTTATCTGACCTCTGGCTAGACAAAGAAGAAAAACAACCATGAGGGAGAGGTCAAACAAACATCTACTCTCCATCTTATGATTTGTTTCTCCTGTATCCCACTCCCAAGGTACCATACTGTGTTAGTCTGGGTACTTTAGAGAATAAATCCACAGAAACTCATATATAAGAAAGAGTTTTATATAAAGCGAGGAACTGGGCCTTACCAGCTGAAGCAGGGAACTGGTGAAGGCAGATGCACCCTGGTCTGACCATCACAAAACAAGAGACCCGAGAACTTGAAAGACAAGGCTCACCTAGCCATTTATCTCTCTGTCTTTCAATTAACCCCACATATGTTTATCGGCCAGGTTGGCACAATCCGCAAACTCATGCATCAACCACTAAAGTTAGGGATGAGATCGAAGAATTCTACCAGCTTCTTTAATCTGAAATTCATCAAATACACCAAGGTGCATGGACAATTATTGGTGATTGGAATAAAAAATGGGAACAAAGAAGGTGAAGTAGATGTAAAATATAGCCTTGGTGATAGACATAAAGCTGGAAATCACATTATTGAATTTTGTAAGATTGTTTCATTGTAAATACATTTTCCTAACAATATAAATGGAGACTATTCTTGTGTGCATAACCAGATAAAATACACAGAATTCAAACCGACTCCATTTGTTGGAGGAAATGATCCTAATCAACCAAAACAAAGCTGGGGTGAAATAGACCATCAATTTCTCACATTGGAGAAGCAGACAATTAAAACAAGTCCAAGAGAGCCAAAATATTTCCTTGAGTATCTTCCACTTGAATTTAGAAACCATTTTAAGAACATATTTGACCTATAAGCACAAATGATGAAAGACCAGTCAAATTGTGGAAATGTCATACACAAAGAAAGCAAAAGGTCATTACAAAGAAAAAGGTAAGCAAACAAGACACAATGGAAACCAAGGGCCCAGGCCCTTGTTCTTGAAGGCAGAATAACTGAAGCTGCATTGCTAAAGGAACGATGAAGTAAAAGAACTGAGGAGAACTCTTCAAAGGACAACTTGAGACGACAAAGTAAAGCACTATAATTCAATGTGCAAAGACCTGGAGTTGGAAGCTCAACAGGGAAACATGCCCAGCATGTGTCAAACTAAACGAACTGATGACGAAACTCAAGCCTTGATTTGCAGTATTGGAGATCTCTATGGACAAAATATTGAATGATGCAGAAAGCATCAAAAGAAGAAGGGAGATGTTGGACAGGGCAAGATGTGACAAAATAATAATTTATAAATTATCAAGGGCTCATAAGGAAGGGGCAGCAGGGAGGGAGGGAAAAATGAGAACCTGATGCCTGGGGCTTAAGTGGAGAGCAAATGTTTTGAGAATGATGAGGCAATGAATGTACAGATGTGCTTTACACAATTGATGTATGTATGGATTATGATAAGAGTTGTATGAGCCCCTAATAAAACAATTAAAACAAACAAACAAAAGAGAAGAAGGGTGGGACACACACTCACTGTACCCAAAAGTATTGGTTGACTTCCAAGCATTTCAAGAGACAGAATCTGAGCAAGAACTGAGAGTAGTGAAGGGAGCAGTCCAAGCTGCACTATCAGCTTTAGAGACAAAACCAGGCTCCAGACACTGATGGACATGCAGCACTCACTAGTCTATGCTCAGAAATTTGGAAGACAGCTACCCAAGTAAGCAACCAAAGAGATTCATGTCCGTGCCCACTCCGACAAAATGCAGAAAGCATCAACCACTATCAGTACAATATGAAAGAATATGCCTATGCCTACGACAGTAGGCACAGAAGAAAAGCCTCTTAGCTCATACTATATGGGTTGAGGGATGGGCAGTTGGGAGGAGACAGGCCGAACTCAAGGATGTACCTGTCATTCCAACACAAAGAAGGAAAAAGGGGTGGTTTGGAAGCGATGGCACTCGGGGACCAGGGCAGTAGCCCAACCATGGGGAGGGTTTTGCTTATGTCTTCACGCAGAAGTGTGAGTGTGAGTGCGCCAAACCTGGAGGGCAACAGAACCACATGGAACAACTCAAGAACAGAGAGAGCTACAGGGCTATCCCCAATCAGAGCCAAACTGACCCCTGCCTAGAATTATGTGCTAGAGGGGACAACACTAAACCTACAGGTTGGGGAGAGGGGCTGGCCTGCCATGCCCACATAGAAGCAAACCAAGAAGGAAAAAGAGAGGGTGAGGGTCTAGACCCCATACTGGCACACCAAGTCTCGAGGACGATGTCTCTGCACAGAGCTGCTAAGGCTCAGAGAAGACTGTAGGGCCAACAACAGCTCGAGGCATGCTGGACCCTCACTGGAGCATACTGTGACAGAGGACAATACTGGGGACACACTGTGGAGAGCGAGTCCAGTCTTAACCCCCCCACAGTGTGACAAACCAAGAAGGGAACATAACAGATCAGCAATGGGAGCAAAGCCAAGCCACAAAGCCCCCAGAAGCCCCTAAAATAGACTTTAGGCTAGGAGGGGCAGTTCCCAGAACCCCCCAGGACCGGTGGGGAGATAGTCATAAAGGTCAGCAGACAAACATGGAATTATTTATGCTCTTTTGGTGTTTTTGTGCTATTCATTTATTTTTCTTTTATTCAATTTTTTCTTTTTTTTGGCCTCAATTATTGTTGGCTTGCCTACTTATATAAGATAGGCATGGGAAGCAAGCCTGAGAAGAAATCAACAGGAGAACCAATTGAAATGATTGATATATAACCCCACTCCTTCCATGGGGGGAATGAACAACAAACATGGGGGAAGGGAGACAGCAGTCGGTGTAAGATATGAAAACAATAATTTATAATTTATCAAGGGTTCACGAGGGTGGGAAGAGGGACAGAGGAGAAAAAAGAGGACCTGATACCAAGGGCTCAAATAGAAAGTAAATGTTTCAAAAATAATGATGGCAACATATACACAAATATGCTTGATATGATTGATGCATGGATGATAAGAGCCCCAATAAAATGATCTTAAAAATTGTGCTGAATTCAGAAGAACGCTTGGAAAGAGAAACACCATTGTTGATCTTAGATGGATCTCGGCTGAAAGCAGAGAATACCACAACGATGCTTACATGTGTTTTATGGACTACGCAAAGGCACTTATGTGGGTCATAACAAATCACGATCACATTTTAAAAATCGCAGTTCTAGAACACTGGATTGTGCTCATGTGAGACGTGTTCATAGGTCAAGAGGCAGTCATTCAAACAGGACTAGGGATGTGATACACACTGCAAAACAACAACAAAATCCTACTGCCACAGCCCAGCCCCCCTCCCCCACCAGACCCACTGTCATGAAGCTGACTGGGACCCTCAGCTACCCTGCACAGAGTTTCTGTAAAGCTTTACAGGAACAGGGAGCCCAAGTTTCCTTTCACCTGGCATCTGGTGGTTCTGCACCACCCAACGCTAACCAGAGAAGCTGTCAGAAGCGGAAATGCAGAGGCTGCATGACTGAGGTAGAGGTTTTGAGTGCAGATTCTTAATCCAGAGAACCTGGGGCTGAATTTTGCTTCTGTCATTCATTTAGTGAATGACCTCAGGCAAACTACTTAACCTCTCTGTGGCGAAGTCTCATCATCTTATCTAATAGGGATCTTAAGAGAATACCTACCACATCGAAGCTAAACCCCCAATCAAACTCATTGCCATCGAGTTGATTCTGGCTCGCAGTGACCCTATAAACAACTTCCCTTGTGGTGTTCCAGGCTGTAAGTCTTTTTGGGAGTGGAAAATAGCATCTTTCTCCTGAGGATCTGCTGACTTTTTCCATCTGCTGACTTTTCAGTTAACAGCCCCACTCATAACCTGGTCCGGCACCTGGGTTCCTTCCTCACAGGAGAGCGAACGTTGGTTTATGTAAAAGTCCCTAATGGTGCCTGGCAAAGGTAAGTGCTATGGAATGCTAGCAAGTTTGACTTCTGCACCTACTAGCATTAATGGTAGGCAGCCAGTGAAATGTGTTGGGTAAATAAATGAGTGAATGAATGTATTGTCCTGTGCCCTGTACTTTCTGAGACTGTAACTCTTTATGGGGGTAGGAAGCCCTGTCTTTCTCTAGAGGAGCCCCTGGTGATTTCAAATTGCTGACTTTGCAGTTAGCAGCCAAACACATACCCCCTCTGCCACCCAGGTTCCGATTCTTTTCGTCTGTGCGTCTACACCTTTTCTACATTAACTCCACTTACCTTGAATTTTGAAGAGCTCATTCTTCCTAAGGCTAGGGGGACTCTTTCATAACATCAAGCTGAAAATTCATCCATTTACTTTTCTTTCTTTTTAAAATTAGGTTAATGAATTCTGCTTGCTCTTTATTGGATGCTTTCTTTCTCTTTTGAACAGTTTTGTTGGTATATAATTCACGTATCATCCAGCTGCCTTTTTTATTCATTCACGGTTAGGTCTTTGAGAACTCCAGGGGTAGGTTCGCGGTCTTTGCGCCAGTAAATAAGATCCTGGCTGGAGAGCTCACCTCTCTGCGCTGCTTGTTCAGGCTTCCCTCCTGCTCATGCGCTGTCCCTGGCTCTTATGCCTCCTCCAATGGGCCGTGGACATCCATGTCTCTTATTTATGAGTTTTGACCTGCCCTGTTCAGTGTCCAGCTTGAATCACTTGGATCTTTTCTGTTCATACTCACCTGTGGCCGTGGAGACTGTCACTGCCTCTCCGACTTTTGGTGACCCATGTCCCCCCCAATCTGTTCTGACAAATTTACCATGAAACGTTTTAAAACTCATACCCCAAGGCCACTCTTTCAGCCTTTACGCCCATCAGGTCTGCAGTTCCCCCTCATCTGGGGAGCACTTATTGGCATTTCCATCAGTTTTAGGATGCAGATTGGAAACATTTGTTGATCTTTTTGTCATGGATCCTATGAACACTTCATTGCATTTAGTTATGTCATTGCTTCTCCTACTTATATTCAAATGATTTGGGGGGAAGGAATTGCATGTTATTGTGTTGCTTGTGATGAAATTGTGTCCGTCGGCCCTAGATGTGTGCTTGGATTGTGGGCAGACCTCTCCCTTCTGTGGGTTCGGGATCTGTTGCTGGGGAGAAGAGAAGAATGGAATCGAATTCTTGTTACTGAGTCATTATCGTGTCTTTCCCAGCTTTGTATTTGTTTGTTTAACTTGTAATGGAGAACGCCTTTGCCCTTTGATTTCTGCTGTGTGCTAGACATTACATTGGCTGAGATTAATTTAACTTCTTTGCGTCTCAGTTTTCCAATTTGTAAGATTGGGGCAATACCATCTCTCACAATTGTCTGAGAATTCAATGCAACCGAGCGGATCGAGCTCACGGCTAGTCCCTATGAGGCCTTTGGGCAACTAAGAAAAAATGTCTCCCTCCCTCCATATAGAAACGGTTCTGGGACAGAAGCTGTAGCGCTTGAGTGGAAGGAGCACTTGATCCTCCACTTATATTCTCGGCCAGTGGGATGACCTGACATGGGCCATAAATTGCCCAGCTATGTTTTAAAGTTAGTTGAAAATTATAAAGTAATAAACATGTGTCACAAATTATTTTTTAATAATCAGCTCTATCACATCTATCTACTTCATTTTAGATCCTTTTATTGGCACATGCTTCACATATCATACAATTTCATCATTCAGTCATTTTAAGAAGAGTGGTACAAGCAATGCTACTATCAACGTCAGAACATTTTCATCCCATACTCATTGTTGTGAGCTTTTCATTCCTTCCCACCCTGCCCTACCACGCCCCGAGGTAATTATTAATCCAGTTATCTATTTCTATCTATTTAGTCATACTATCTCTTTTAGGATTTTCTAGAGTTATATATCAATGATACAGGATTATCTATCTATCTATCTATCTATCTATCTATCTATAGATATTATATAGATTTCTGTTGCTCTCTATCTCCATACATCCATATCAATATTAAGCATATGAACATAAAGAACAATCTATATCTATATACATTTATGTTGTTGTTAGGCATCAAACATAGCAATAATTGCAAGGATCGTGCAGGACTGGTCAGTGTTTCCTTCTGTTCTACATAAAGTTGCTATGACTTTGAGCCCATTGTTGCAGCCACTGGCCCAACTCATCTCTCTCTCTCTTTTTTTTTTTAATTTTAACAATTTATTAGGGGCTCATACAATTCTTGTCACAGTTCATACATATACATACATCAATTGTGTAAAGCACATCTGTACAGTCTTTGCCCTAATCATTTTTTCTCCTCTTTTCTTTTTTTACATTTTATTAGGGACTCATACAACTCTTATCACCATCCATACATATACATACATCAATTGTATAAAGCACATCCATACATTCCCTGCCCCAATCATTCTCAAGGCATTTGCTCTCCACTTAAGCCCCTTGTATCAGGTCTTCCTTTTTTTTTTCCCCTCCCTCCCCCTTCCCCCCTCCCTCATGTGCCCTCGGTAATTTATACCTCGTTATTTTGTCATATCTTGCCCTATCCGGAGTCTCCCTTGCCCCCTTCTCTGCTGTCCCTCTCCCAGGGAAGAGATCACATGTGGATCCTTGTAATCAGTTCCCCCTTTCCAACCCACTCACCCTCCACTCTCCCAGCATCGTCCCTCACACCCTTGGTCCTGAAGGTATCATCCACCCTGGATTCCCTGTACCTCCAGCCCTCATATGCACCAGTGTACAGCCTCTGTCCTATCCAGCCCTGCAAGGTAGAATTCGGATCATGGTAGTTGGGGGGGATCTTCTTCTCTCCCACTGACCTTTGTCCCAAGCATGATGTCCTTTCACAGGGACTGGTCTCTGCTGATAACCTGTCCAAAGTACATGACAGGAAGTCTGGCCATCCTTGCTTCGAAGGAGCATCCTGGCCTTCTTACAAGATAAACTTGTTTGTTATTCTGCTGTCCATGGCTCGCTCACTCTGTAATCAGCACCATAATTCCAAGGCATCCGTTCTTCTGTGATTTTCCTTACTCATCGCCAGCTTTCCCATGGGCAGGAGGCAATTGTAAACCCCCTGGCTTGGGTCAGCCATGCCTCAGAGTCCTCAAAGTGACATTTTGGCTCCTTAACACTTGACAAGGGTCCTGTGTGGCAGATTTTTCCAAAGCAGTGTCTATTTATTTCAAGGGATTGATTAACTTCAAGGGATTAATTTCAAGGGATTGGCTTACAGGATTTGGGGGCAGCTAAGTCCAAAATACACAGATTAGGTGGCAGGCTGGAGAATTCTGCAGGCTTGCATCCTAAGAACCCTGAAGGGTGGAGAGAAGGAACCCTGGAGGGTGGAGAGTAGGAACCCAGGGGGTTGGAGAGCAGGAATTCTGTCAAAATGTCTATTTATAATCTGGACACAGACCACACCTTAAGGAAAGCCTCCTTTCAACTAATTGCAGGACAAAACAGCAATTAATCTAGTGGTTGGCCAAACCACTGTGAACCCTGGCCTAGCCTAGTCGACACATAAAATTAATCATCACACTGTCTTTTCCCACAAAGGATTTAGGTGGCATTGATTACATTGATTAGATTACAGAATCACAGCTAATATTTGCATAGCACTCTGCTATTACTTTATTTAAGTCTTATATTGGTCCGGTGATACAAACATCCATTTTCTTATTACAAATGGGTGGAAGACATTTCAGACTTATATGGGAGTGCTTCAAAATATTCACAGAACAATGGAATTAAGAGACAAAGGAAAATTTCCAGGAGGTTTTTTAAAAGTACATTGTACTAATTAGTGGGGGAACTAGGATTGAAACCCAGATCCTTTCTGACTTAAGATGTATCTTCTGTTTACCAATACCATATCATCAGTCTTTCATTATGATTAAAAAGAGCAAGATGGAACTTAGATTTTTTTCTGAATTATCTGTATTCTACTTCAAAAATTGTAACCACTTTTTAGTAACCTGAAATGCAACAACAAAATCAACATCTATAATTATAAGCACAATTGAAGACACGCAGTGTTGGTCTGCTCACGGTTTGCGCTCTGTCTTTAGCTGTTAGGAATGTAATTTAATTTATACCTGAGGGATGCAGTCCATTCAACTAACGGGATGTGGGTTACATAGAAATGAGCCCTGTTCAAAAGGGATTCAAGAAGCTAGAGGAAAGGGTGGTGAGGATCATATTAATACCTCTATCTTAAGTAATGACACACAGTCCTTTATTGTGGCTTCTGTATATCGCTGGGTGAAATGATCATGCGTGATCTTATACAAGGGGACATTTCTGTAAGCAGTATTATTGCTAAACACAATTGGATTTTAGATACATTTCGTACACCCGTTTCACCTTTTCTTACAGGATTTCAAAATGCTTGTGAGACACTAAGGAAATGAAACGATATCTAGGTCTTATCAGAAGAGCAGGAGCATTGCTTTGATGGTTTTGGGAAATCGGAGTGAAGAGATTTTTTTGAAATTGCATGTATGCCACTCAGAACCACAACCCTGGGCTTTGGAAATCACCCATTGTTACATGTTTTCTCAGAAAAGGCACATTTCCATGATTTTGTTGAATGTAATTACTCATGCAGTTCTAACCTCATTTCTGTAGTTCAGAGTGAGCTTCGCATTTTTAGTTCAAGTGGGATTATATTTAAGAAAACTTCACAAAGCAGGCTGGAGGGAGATCCGTGATTCCAGGACTCAGGGTCCATGCCCTGTCCCCCACCTGAAATATAAGGCAAGGATTTCAACTTCTTCCCCGGAAAAGGGCCAAAGTCAGGTGGCCTTCAGAATAAGGTCCCTGGAGGGCCTGAAGTTGAAATATAAGCCGAAAGCAGCTGACCCCATTTTGCAGCTCTTGTCAGGAAGCGGGGCGAACTCCCACATTCTAGTCTAAATTTGTCAGCTGTGATTCAGGAGACATGCTTTGATTTGTGGCAACACTGAATCCAGATTACAAAGAGCAAGAGAGCACAGATGGTGTCTGGCATTTTGGCAAGAAACACGCTTGTGCTAGGAACTTACTGGTTTTAAACTCGGAGCCACGGAGTTTATTTCAAGGATGCAGGGGAGCTGTAGGATCATTTCGCCCAACGTTCTCCTTTTCTATGAAGACACGAAGCCCAGACGGGCTAAATAACTGCTGACGCTAAACCCAAAAGACTCCTCACTACAGCCTCCCCGCGACTCCCGTTTCCCTTCCAGACAAGGGCAAACCTATTGATGTAACAAGAAAGTGTTCACGGGGCGCTTTACCGGCACGCCAGTGGTGCTTTTCCACGATTTCCTTCAGCGAGTCTGAGAACTGGGCCACCGAGACTTCAATTTTACAAGCGAGAAAACGGAGGCTTATAAGACTTAATACAAGAACCTAATACAAACCATCCGCTTGCTGGGAATCAGGAATCAAACCCAGGCTTGCCTCAGAGACCATAGCCTCGGCCACCTCTCGAAACGACCCTCCCTGTTGTGCTCTTTTCGTTGGTCACCTTGGAAAGAGTTTGCCTCTACACCCACATGAAGACGACGAGGCGAAGCGAGATCACTGCTAATCGATGGCAGCCTCTTTCACACGCTTCCTTGTTCTGCCTCCTGCAATCCAGGCTCTTAACAGCCTTGAAAACTGTAGGCAGCTGACATGTTGGCCAATGCATTTTGCTCCTAACTCTCATTTCCTGCTCTGGGTTCCCGTGCATTTTTCCTTCTTGTTTTATTTATACGTTTGCTTGCAAAGGTCCTTAGAGCAGGGACTTTATTATCCTCTTGGTATAATCATATTTATTGTTTACGGCTCTGTATCCTTCTGGCACAATATAAATATTAAAACAGCAATATTACTCACTTTGATTGAAGGAGAGTTATTTGCAGTCATTCTTTATAAGGAGCAGGCAGTTCATTTGATTATTATTGTGAGGGAAGTTATAAGTGGGCCCGTTAGCTTTGCTAAGCGTATGCACATTCATTTGATTAAAGGTGAAAGACGTGTATTTTCTCTTTGACTTTATTGGAGTTTGGCAGCACGGAGAATACTGTATTAAGAACGTTTCCCTGTTTAGCGGAATGGTTTTCTGGCTTTGGGTCTCTCTGTAGGAAAGAAAAGTCACTGTTTGTGGGTGAGGACTATACCCATGCAGCAGTTCGTATCTGAAAGCATTTCTTCAAAGTGCTAGAACTTGATTTATGGTTTGAGTAATGTTTTGGGGAAGATAAATATACAGCGCAGACTCAGTTTGGATCCTAGCAATCCAAACCACACAATTTCTTGACATTCAAGATCACTCAGTAAATGATATTAGCATATGTCCAGTGCTGGGGTACCGGCTGCCTTCTAAGCGCAGCTCAGGCATGTCTGACATAGCTAATGGACCAGGGCTGGACGAATTGAAGTGCATTTCTCAGTGTCTGCATAGCTTCCCATGGAAGAACACAACCCGTGTCCCCCGCTGGTGTTTGGAAATATCTGGGCCTGTCTGCTGAGCTGAAGCAATGGAGTTGCCCATTGACATCTATTTGCAGAAGAACGGACTTCTAGGAGAAAACTCATCTTAAGAGGTGGGGGACAGCCAGGAGCAAAGAGATTGACCGAGGAACAAGGCTTGGTTTTGGAGGTGGGATGTTTTGAGTCACCGTGTAGTGCATTTAACTTGGATTCATCTCCATGGTACACTCTTTGCACTCATAGCTGGGAGCAAAAGCCAGAAGACTTGCTTCGGTGAACACTATGAAAGATGGGACCCAAATCCTGCTGCTTTGGGATTCCTTTAAAGGAATGTCTACAGAGGGGCGTTGCCTGCTCCCCCTCCCACCTCACTGTAGACCAATGTATACCTTTGACTCTCCTAGAGTCGCGGATCATCTCACTGTAGAGCATTCTGTTCACTAAGCATCTCATGTGTCAGTGGTTCTCAAACTTCCTGATGCTGCGACCCTTTCACGCAGCTCCTCATGTTGTGGTGACCCCCCCCCCCAACCATAAAATTATTTTCATTGCTACTTCATAACTGTAAGCTTGCTACTGTTATGAATCGTCATGTAAATATCTGAAGTGAAGGATGTATTTTCACTGTTACCAATAGAACATCATTAAAGCAAAGTGATGAATCACAAAACAATATGTAATTCTATGTTGTGACAAATAAATGAAATTTTGTCTTGAATCATGGTGTAGCATGGGTAATAATAGTCTTCACTCTGGGTACTCATAGGTGGGTGTAGCTGCGTGTGGGCGGACCTGCCTGGAGACTATAGAGGAGCGTGTCTCCATTCCTAAGAGCATCAGCAATATGTGTTTTCCAATGGCCTTATGGGACCCCTGTGAAAGGGTCATTCGACCCCAAAAGAGGTCGCAACCCACAGGTTGAGAACCACTGCCCTATGCCTTCCCCGTTGTGCAGATATCTCCATGAGTTCTTGGAGGGCCATCCATTCCGTTCCAATCCACAGTGGCCCTGTGCACAGCAGAACAAAACACTGCCTGGTCCTGTGCCCGCCTCATGAGTAATCTTAGGTTTGAGCCCATCCATGCAGCCCCTGGGTCAAGGGTCTTGTGACATTCTGTCAAAGGTCTTCCTCTTTTTCACTGCCCTTTGCTTTACTAAGCATGATGTCTTTCCCCAGGGACTGGAGTCTCCTGGTAACATGTCCAAAGTAGGTGAAGGAAGTCTCTCCATCCTTACCTCGAAGAAACACTCTGGCCGTCCTTCTTCCAAGACAGAGCCGCTTGTTCTTTGGCTTTTGCTTGTCCACGGTGCTTTCCATGTCCTGCATTGCCACCATACATAGTTCAAATGAATCCATTCGCCTTCATTTTTCTTATTCAATGTCCAACTTTCCCATGCTTAGGAGGCTGTTGAAAATACCGTGGCTTGGGTCAGATGCCCTTTAGACCTCAAAGTAACATCCTTGCTTTTCAACACTTGCAAAAGTTCTTGTGAAGCACATTTACCCAATGTGGTGAATCCTTTGATCTCTTTGATTGCTGTTTCCAAGAGATTATGGATCTAAGCAAAAGGAAACCCTTGGGAACTTCAGTGTTTTCCCTGTTTACCATGAGGTTCCCTATTGGTACACATATGGAGATTTTTGTTTTCTTAACATTGAGCTGTAATCCACACTGAAGGCTACAATCCTTGATCTTCATCAACAAGAGCTTCAAGTCCTCACTTTCAGCCAGCAAGGCTGTATCATCTGCATAGCCCAGTTTGTTAATAAGCTTTCCTTCAATCCTGATATCTCACTCCTTTTCATATAAGCTAGCCTCTCTGGTCATTTGCTCAGTATATAGATTAAAAATGTATGGGGAGGGGATACAACCCAGACACACACCTTTCCTGTTGTTAAACCATGTAGTATTCCTTTGTTCTGTTCACATCACTGCCTCTTGATCCCTGTACAAGCTCCTCATGAGCACAGTGAAGTGTTCTGGAATTCCCATTCTTCTCAAGAGTAGGGTAGCTAATGGTCCACACAGCCAAATGAGCTGTTTTCCAAATTTGCTGGCATAGAGTACCTAAAGCGCTTCATCAGTTTGCTTAAACATGTCAATCAATATTCCATCAACTCTTGGAGCTTTGTTTTTGGCTAATGCTTCTAATACAGCTTGAACTTCTTCCTTTAGTCCTGGTGGGTCTTGATCATCTGCTCCCTCCTGAAACGGTGGACTGCTCTTTTTGGTACAGTGACTCTGTGTGTTCTTTGTGTCTTCTTTTGATGCCTCCGTTTGATGCATTATTTACTGTTTTTCCCCTAGAACCTTTCAACATTGCTGCTCGTGGCTTGAATTCCTCCTTGTGTTCTTTCCGTTTTAGATATGCTGACTTAATTCTAGGCCTTTGCACATTTCATTAAATTATTCGGCGTTGTCTTCTGAAGCTGCCCTTTGAAATGTTCTATTCAGCTCTTTGACTTCATCTTTTCTTCCACTGACTTGAGCTGCCCTGTGATTAAGAGTAACTTTTGGAGCCTCTCCTAGCATTCTTTCTTTTTAAATGGCCCCTTGCTTTCATTACAAAGGCAGTACTTGATGCTGCCCCAGGGCGCATCGGGTTATCTGTCATCAGTGTGCAACAAGTCAACTCTGTTCCTGCGATGTACTTGGAGTTCAGGTAGGAGAGACCCAAAGTTGTATTTGGCTCTGTGGACTCGTCAGAATTTTCTTCAGTTTTTTCCTGTACTTATGTGTAATTGGTAGTCTGTTCTACAGTGAGCCCCTGGCCTGTTTTTTTCTTCTTTTTCTTTCTGTTTTAGTTGGTTGCTGTTTTGTTTTCTGTATATAAAATCCAGGAGAGGTAAATCTATACAGACAGCAACTGGATTAATGGTTTCTTTGGTGTATGGCTGGGAAGTCTGTGGGGGAAATTGGGAGTTAATAACAATGGATACCGCAAATGTCCTAAAATTCATTATGGTAATGAGTGTGTAACTCTTTTTTAATATCATCAAACTATTGTGTGATATGTGAATTACATGCAAATAAAACTGTTTAAAAAAAGATAGATCTCAAAGTGTCCTTTTTGATTATAAATGCAACACTATTCCTCTTGATTATGATATTTTCAACATAGTAAACTACTGTATATACTCAAGTATAAGCCAACCTGAATATCATCTGGGCACCTACTTTTACCACAAAAACTGCATAACAAATGTGCTGAAAAACTCGGCTTATACACAAGAACATATGGTATTTGATTTTCTGATTTAAAATGGCTAATACCAGTCCATTTCAGTTCACTTATGTCTAGAAGATGAATGATTTTTATTCATTCCATTTTATTTTTGACAACCAATTTTCCTAGAGTATTTACATTCCATGTTCTGTTTGTTAACTGATGTTTATGCAGCTGTTTCTTCTCATTTTGAATTGTGCCTCATCAGCAAAGGAAGGTCCCAATGCTTTACTCCCATAGGATTTAATCCATCCATACCATTACGGTTGACTGTCCTTTGAGAAAGCAACTCTTCCTAACTCATGTTTTGAGTACCTTCACACCTGAGGGGCTAATTTTCGGGCATCATCTCTGTGTTAGTCTGGATACTTTAGAGAAACAAATCCATAGAAACTCATGTATAAGAGAGGGTTTTATATAAAGGTTAAATGCACATCAAGTAAATCCCAACCCAGTGCTGCCCAAGTCCACTATTAACCCATATGTCCAACACCATTCCACAAAGTCCTCCTCCATCTCACAAAACACACACAATGATGCCGACTACAGGAGGAAAGCCAAGTCAGTGAATGTGTAAGCATCTCAGCGCTGGCAGGGGTCTCCACATGGCTGTTCCAGTACCCAGGGCTGCATCGGGGTAGGTTCATGTGGCTTCTCCTTGGGGATTTCTTGCAGGAAGTGAGCCTTGCCAGCTGAAGCAGGGAACTGGCTAAGGCAGCTGCACCCTGGTCCGACCATCAGAAAGCAAGAGACCCGAGAACTAGAAAGGCGAGGCTCACTGAGCCATTTATCCCTCCTCCCTTCAATTAACCCCACATGTGTTTATTGGTCAGGTTGGCACAATAAACTTTAACTACCTCAGTCTCTGACAATGCTATGCTTCTGTTCATGAAGTTGTCAGTATCTGAAAAGGTTTTAATTCTCTATAAGGTTTTCAGTGGCTAAGTCCTCAGAAGTAGACCATCTATTTCTTCTTCATAGTCTGTTCTTGGTCCTAAAGCTCTGCTGAAACCTGTTCTCTTTGGGTGACCCTGCTGGCAGGTTGACAACACCAGTGACATAGCTTCCAGCATCACACCAACCCATAAGTCACCCGCAGTGAGACAAACTGACCGGCAAGAGGTGGCACTCTGTGAGAGCTGGGCGCACTCTGTCTTGTCCAGCACAGCAGCACTACTATGTAGCACAGTATTTGCCTCATGGAGAAGCTCGGAGAGCACGCTGATGAATTATGGTTGGATGTGGGCCTGGAATACTGTTCAAGGCTGAAATGAGGCCGGGTGCCAGAGCTGTGGCAAAGTTCGGGGTAGATTTCTGTGTCAGGTAGAGAAGTGGGAAGGAACAGAGCGAGAGAGTCACTTTTGGGGGTTGACTGACAATCCGCTCACCTTTTCAAGTCAGAGGGGAGGAGGTCAACTGAGGTAGTTTCTTAGTGCTACTGTATCAAAAAATCCACAGGTGGGCAGCTGTAACCAACGCAAAGCTGGACCTTCCAATAGAAGGCATCGGCTCTCACCTTCCAGGGGAGGGTTGTCTTTCTCGTTTGACTCTGGGGGAAGGTTCCTTTTTCTTTACAGCTTTGGCCCTTTCATTGTTTGACAATGCTCATGTCGCCTGGCACCTATCTATCCTTCCCCTACTGCGCCTGCTCACCTCTGGCCTCAGCCGTTCTTCAATAGCTCAATCCTGTCTGCCTTAAGATGCTCTCCACAAGCATGATGGCCTCATTAACTGCATGAAGACAATCCCATTCACAAACGGCGCTCCATCCATAGGTACAGTGACTAAAATGTACATGTGTTTTGGAGGGACACGAGTCAATCCGGTCACGCTGATACTTGAAAGGGTTGTTTTCTTTCTGTGTGTATCTCTTTCCTATTTGGATGCTGTCATCTTCAGTTTCTGTCTGTCATATGACTCAAGTTCATGGTCACCTCTGGGGTGAGAGGAGCAGGACTCTTCGCAGGCCTAGTCCCCTATGCTTCTCCCCCATGCCTCAAGTTTCAGATGCGTCTTGATTGTCAGACAATGCTCACCTTATGATGATCCAGGGATCAGACACTTTACCTCATTTTTGTGCTCGTATTAGCAGGTCATGCAGGTGCCACGTTTTTTAATCATACAATTTTATTTTTAAAAATCATTTTATTGGGGGCTCACACAACTCATCACAATCCATACATATATCAATTGTATAAGCACGTTTGTACATTCATTATCTTCATCTTTCTTAAAACTTTTGCTCTCCATGTAAGCCCCTGGCATCAGCTCCTCATTTTCTCCCCTCCCTCCCAGCTCCCCCTCCCTCATGAATCCTTGATAATTTATAAATTATTATTATTTTGTCATTTCTTACACTGTCCGACATCTCCCTTCACCTACTTTTCTGTTGTCCACCCCTTGGGGAGGAGGCTATATGTAGATCCTTGTAACCAGTTCCCCCTCTCTACCCCACCCTCCCTCCACCCTCCCAGTATCGCAACTCTCATCACTGGTCCTGAAGGGATCATCTGTCCTGGATTCCCTGTGTTTCCAGTTCCCATCTGTACCAGTGTACATCCTCTGGTCTAGCCAGATCTGTAAGGTGCAGGTGCCACTTCTAAGCCCGATTCTTCTCTTATTTATGTTCTTTTTCTTTCTGCTCTTTAAAAAAGATCCATGGAGCACCATCTCAGTGCTCCCAACAACTTTGTAGCTAAATATGAATCGGTCACAGTTACAGATGGATTTGTGACATACGGTAATTAGACCAGACATGGACACCAGTAAGGGCCGTCCTTATAAGGAGACCACAAAAATCTCATTTCTATCAGAAACCTGAAAACCTTAGAGGGATCAAAAGTTCTATGTGATTTTTCCGAGAGAAATGTTCTGACATTAAGGACAAAGTTCTGGCGATTTCAACAGAGTTGGACGCCTAGTGTGTTTCTGCACAAATGCATAAAATGCTGTTCGTTGATGTTAGCGAGAGTGGGGCTATGGCACTGAAGTCAGGGTTGGCTTGAAGAAGCATCTGGAGTTTTGCTCTTTTCCAAGAATGTCTGCTGCTCCATCTGGATTCTTTTTGATCTGCCAAACTCGTACTCATCTTGAAGAATTACTTCCGCAGTGCAGCTTCCAACAGTGCTCAGGCAGGCTCAGATACCCTGCACCTCCTCACTCCCCCCCTCTCCCCAACCCGCAACATAATTCCATAGTACTCTGCAGTGAGCTACTACATCTTGGCACTTATATTGTTACGGAATAAATTGTGTTTCCCCAACTGTATTCATATACTGGAATACTAACCCCTATATTGGTGGGTATAATCTCATTGGGGAATAAACTCACTCCTCACTGGTCAGCTCTCTTGTTATCTGACATTTCACATTTATGACAACAGTAAGAGAAGTCTACCAGCTTCCTGTTTTGCAGTCTAATGGTGTCCATCTGGCACGAACCCACACCCAGGTGCGAGGTGGGCTTAAAGCTGGCTGTGATGGTTCAGGCTATGTGTCAACTTGGCCGGACCATGATTCTCAGCCGTTTGGCGGCTGTATGTTGTTGTAATTTGACATTCGTGTAATTAACTAGTCAGTCTCCACTTTGTGATCTGATATGGTCATTCTCCACGTTTTGCATAATGCCAGTTTGGGCATAATAATCTGGTCTTGGAACCTAACGAAGTCAATAAGTGAGGAGCGAATGTAGCATTTTTCTTTGCCATGCTAATCAGGGTACACCACCGCAGGGTAGGTCTTAAACCAATCATATCAGAGATGCAAAAAAGAATGCAGAGTAAGCATTAAAGCAAGCAGAAATGAATGGAGGGAGAGAGATATGATTTGCAGATCTCCAAAGCATGCCAAGAAACTGAGACAAATATGTTCCCCCTGCAGCAGACAGAGAGTGCCTACCCATATAGTTGGCTCCCAGAAGTTAGATTCTTAACCTTTTAATCAGCTGCCACTGTTGGGTAAGCATCGGATTGTTTATCGTAAGATCAGCTATTGAAACCCACCAGTTGAACCACAGAGAAAAACAGGAATATCCTCCCCACTAAAGATTTACAGCCTTGGAAGTATTATTTAGCATTCCAATGAGTTGGATTCCACTCCGTAGCAGTGGGTTTGTTTTTTTTTTGTTTCTTGAAACTCCAGGAAAACAAGCTTCTGCTTGTTAAAGCCATCTACTTAAGAAGTTTCTGCTGTATAGACCTAAGAAACGAAGATATCCTGCTAGAGGGCAGGATCCACAACTTTTTTCTGCTAAGCTAACATCTTAGGAGCTTGATGGTGTAGTGAGTTATGTGTCAGGCTCCTAACTATAACGTCAGCAGCCTGAATGATTTCAACCCGTGCAGGCTTATGATTTTAGAAACTAAAAGGGGCAGTTTTATTCTATCCTATAGCATCACTATGAGTCAGGACTGACTCGGCAGTGAGCTGAGTAAACATTGTCAACATGATTGACTATAATATGATCCTTGATCTAATTACTCACCTCAGTGTTGTTGCAGGTTAAGAAGCCAACGATAATATATTAATGTATGAGCTTGGCTATGCTTTAATAAAACAGAATTTATGAACAATTAAATTTGAATTTCATGTTCTTATCATGTGTCCTGAAATGTGACAAACACGCTTAGGTCATAGACTTTATAAAAGTCAGGCCAGATTTGGCCTATGGATGAAATTGATCTTCCCTGATACAGTGTGTTCATTTGATTGCAAGTCTATTTCTTTGATTTGACTATAAGCAAGTCGAGCTCAGGGAATAAAATCTCAAGACAGTATATTTGCTGGCACATAGTAAGAACTCAATTAACTACTTACTAAACAAATGCCTGTTGTGATAGATAGGTTTATTGTGCCAACCTAGCCAATAGGATCATGTGGGATTAATCAGGTTGCAATTTGATTGGCGCGCAAAGAGATAAACGGCTCTGCATGGCCAGACCCCCTCTCTCTTGCTCTTTGGTGATCAGGCCAGCTTGTGGCTACTTTAGCTAGATCTCTGCCTCAACTTGTGAGCTACACTACCTGTGGGATAAGCCAACCCACGGATCATGTCACTAGAGCTTGAGGCTCCTTCATGACCTGTTTCGTCACGCTGCTGCTGTGTATATCACTAGAGCTTGAGGCTGGAGGATCCTGTCATCTTGGATTGTTTTGAGTTCAATATCCCACCCGGGCCTGTGTGGCTAAGCTCCTGAGTTGTTGATTGTCGGTGCCTTCCTTGCTGTTTGCTGCCTGTGGGCAGAGTGCCATCATTGTCCTACGGAAGAGTCATCTCTCTGCTTCCTTGACCTTGACCTGGCAGACCTCATGAGTTGAAGGACTTCTACAATATTAACTGTGCCACAAAAATTACTTGAACTGAGTCCTCTGTACTGCTGTGATGACTAATTAGCTGTTACATTCCTTCATGCTGTATAAATCTATCCATAAATATATATAATCATAAACATCCTGATGTTGTTTCTCCAGAAAACCCTGCCTAACACACCTGTGTAGGAGTTGTTACTTAGTGTTGAGTGAGTCAGTTCTGACCCATAACACTCACTGTGTGAACAGCAGGTGGAAAAACTCTTCCTGAGTCTGTGCCATGCGCCATCTTCAAAGTTGTGAGCTTTCAGTCCGTTATTGCAGCCATGGTGGCAATCTATCGCATCCAAGGTCTTCCTCTTTTTGTTGATTGTTTACTTTACCGAGCATGATGACCTTTTCTAGAGTCTGGTCCCTGCTGAGAGCATGTCCAAAGTATATGAGAAGAGGTCTCACCATCTTTGCTTCTAAAGAGCATTCTGCTTGGACTTCTTCCAAGATAGTTTGGTTTGTTTTTCTGGCCGCTCATGGTACTTTCAATACGTTTGCCAACACCACAATTCAAATGAATCGATTCTTCTGTGATCTTTCTTATTCACTCTCCATCTTTCACATACATATAAGTAGATGAAAAATACCAGGACTTATATTAGACACACCTGAGTCCTCAAAGTGACATTGTTACTCTTTAACGTGTTAATGAGGTCTTGTGCAGCAGGCAGACCCAATACAGTACAATGCTTGATTTCTTGACTGCTGATTTCATGGCGTTCATTGTGGAGCAAAGTAAAATGAAATCCTGACAATGGTGATCTTTTGTTCATTTATTATAGTATTATCTCTTGGTCCAGTTATGAGGATTTGTGTTTTCTTTACACTGAGTTGTAATCCACCTGTAAGACTGCAGTCTTTGATCTTCCTCAGAAAGGGCCTTAAGTCTTCCTCACATTCAGCAGGGAAGGTTGTGTCAACTGCTTCTTGCAGGGTTGCTAAGGAGCCTTCCTCCAATTCTTGCTAAATCCCAGTTTCTTGGATTATTTGCTCAGCATACAGATTGAATAAGCATGATAAAAGAATACAATTCTGATGCACATTTTTCCTGATTTTAAAGGATGCAAGGTCATGTTCTAGTCAAATGACTGCCTCTTAATCTCTGTGCAAGTTGTTCATGAACAAACTTAAGTGTTCTAAATTCCCATTCTTAACAATATTATTGATGGTTATACTCTACACAGTCAAATGATTTTGCATAGTTAATAAAGCATGAGGAAACATCTTCCTGATATTCTCAGATTTCAGGCAATAATATATTTCATTCCAAGTTTTTTTGGACTCTTGAGCTGTGGATGTATTACGGCTGCCATTTTAAAAATCATTGTTAGCAAAATTTGGCTTGTATGTAATATTAATGATATTATTCAAAAATTTATGTACTCTGTTGGGTCAGCTTCCTTTGGAATGTAAACACACATGACTCTTCTAGTCCATCAGTTTTAACTTTTCCCCATATTTCTTGGTATAGACTAATAAATATTTCTAGCATTTGCCTCATGTTGTTGAAATTTTCAGTTGGTATTTTATTAATTCCTGGATCCTTGTTTTCCATAAATACCTTCAGTGTAGCTTGCACTTCTTTCTTCAATACCATTGGTTCTTTTTAAAAAAATCATTTTATTGGGGCTCATACAACTCTTATCACAATCCATACATACATCAATTGTGTAAAGCACATTTGTACATTCGTTGCCTTCATCATTCTCAAAACATTTGCTTTCCACTTGGACTCTTATAATAAGGCCCTCATTTTTCATTTTTTCCTCCCTCCCCGCTGCTCCCTCCCTCATGAACCTTTGATAATTTATAAATTATTGTTTTATCATCTTACACTGCCCATTGTCTCCCTTTACCCACTTTTCTATTGTCCATCCCCAAGGAGGAGGTTATATGTAGATCCTTGTAGTCAGTTCCCACTTTCTACCCCACCTTCCCTCTACCCTTCTGATATCACCACTCTCACCACTGGTTCTGAGGGGTTCATCTGTCCTGGATTCCCTGTGCTTCCAGTTCCTATCTGCACCACTGTACATACTCTGGTCTAACCAGGTTTGTAAGGTAGAATAGGAATCATGATAATGGGTAGGGGGATGAGGCATTTAAGAACTAGAGGAAAGTTGTGTGTTTCATTGATACTACACTGCACCCTGAGTGACTCATCTCCTTCCAACCACCCCTCTGCGAGGGATGTCCAGTTGTCTACAGATGGGCATTGGGTCCCCACTCCAGACTCCCCCTCATTCACGATGATATGATTTTTTGTTCTTTGGTGCTTGATACCTGGTCCCTTCGACCCCTCATGATCACACAAGCTGGTGTGTTTCTTCCATGTGGGCTTTGTTGCTTCTAGGCTAGATGGCTGCTTGTTTTCCTTCAAGCCTTTAAGACCCCAGATGCTTTGTCTTTTGATAGCTGGGCACCATCAGCTTTCTTTTTTTTTTTTTAATTTATTGGGGCTCATACAATTCTTTTCACAGTTCATACATATACATACATCAATTGTATAAAGCACATCTGTACAGTCTTTGCCCTAATCATTTTTTTCTCTTTTCTTCTTTTACATTTATTAGGGACTCATACAACTCTTACCACAATCCATACATATACATACATCAATTGTATAAAGCACATCCATACATTCCCTACCCCAATCATTCTCAAGGCATTTGCTCTCCACTTAAGCCCCTTGCATCAGGTCCTCTTTTTTTTCCCCCCTCCCTCCCCATTCCCCCCTCCCTCATATGCCCTTGGTAATTTATACATCATTATTTTGTCATATCTTGCCCTATCCGGAGTCTCTCTTCCCCCCTTCTCTGCTGTCCCTCTCCCAGGGAAGAGGTCACATGTGGATCCTTGTAATCAGTTCCCCCTTTCCAACCCACTCACCCTCCACTCTCCCAGCATCGTCCCTCACACCCTTGGTCCTGAAGGTATCATCCACCCTGGATTCCCTGTACCTCCAACCCTCATATGCACCAGTGTACAGCCTCTGTCCTATCCAGCCCTGCAAGGTAGAATTTGGATCATGGTAGTTGGGGGGAGGAAGCATCCAGGATCTGGGGGAAAGCTGTGTTCTTCATCGATACTACCTCACACCCTAATTAACCCATCTCCTCTCCTAAACCCCTCTATGAGGGGATCTCCATTGGTCGACACTTGGGCCTCCTTGGGTCTCCACTCTGCACTTACCCCTTCATTTAATATGATATATATATATATACATATATACACATACATATATACATATACACATATATACACATACATGCACACACTTATATCTTTTTTTTTTGCATGATGCCTTATACCTGGTCCCTTGGGCACCTCGTGATCGCACTGGCCGGTGTGCTTCTTCCATGTGGGCTTATTTGCTTCTGAGCTAGATGGCCGCTTGTTCACCTTCAAGCCTTTAAGACCCCAGACACTATCTCTTTTGATAGCCGGGCACCATCAGCTTTCTTCACCACATTTGCTTATGCACCCACTTGTCTTCAGCGATCCTATCATGGAGGTGTGCAGTCAATGATATGATTTTTTGTTCTTTGATGCCTGGTAACTGATCCCTTTGGGACCACTCGATCACACAGGCTGGTGTGTTCTTCCATGTGGACTTTGTTGCTTCTGAGCTAGATGGCCGCTTGTTTATCTTCAAGCCTTTAAGACCCCAGTCACTATCTCTTTTGATAGCCGGGCACCATCAGCTTTCTTCACCACATTTACTTGTTCACCCACTTTGGCTCCAGCCGTTGTGTCGGGAGAGCGAGCATCATGGAGTTCCAGTTTAATAAAAGAAGGTATTCATGCATTGAGGGAGTGTTTGAGTAGAGGCCCAAGGTCCTTCCGCCACCTTAATACTTGACCTATAAATATAGACACATATATCTATTTCTCCATCCTCCTATATATATTTGCATGTACATGTCTTTGTCTAGACCTCCATGAATGCCCTTTGACTCCTAGCTCTTTCCTCCATCTCCCTTGACTTTCCTCCTGCCCTACTACCATGCTTCATCGCCACCTGGGCTAGAGTATACCTCTTCTCTAAGCAACCTTACCCTTGATCATTTCACACCAGGCCTGTCACTCCCCCTTCTCTACCATTTGGGGTCCCATGTTTTTCCCTTGTCCCTGGGTTTGTTAACACCACTTCCTTATCCCCCCTACCCCCCCACCCCAAGTCCCCCCAGAACTGTCGGTCCCGTTGTTTTTCCTCCAGATAGTTCATCCAGCCTGTCCTATTCAGACAGACCTGTGGAGTCACTAACACGTACGAAAACTAGACAGAGGAAAACAAAGCAACAGTGTACAACCAGACAACAAAACAACAAAAACAAACCACTGACAAAGAACAGAACAAAACAGTTCACAAGAGAAAAGCTTGTAGTTAGTTCAGGGATCGTTTGCTGGCCCTTAGGAGCGTTTCCCAGTCCAGTCTGTTGGGGCACCACGCCCTGGCCCCAAAGTCCACTTTCAGCATTCCCTGGGGACCTTGCCACTCCATTCCCTTGCTGTTCCGCTGCACTCCCCCAGTGCATTGCCTCGGTGTGGTGGGATCAGGTCAGGTGCAATTCCCACACTGTGTCTCCGGTGCTGTCCCCTGTATCGCCCTTAGTCACTGAGGGGCATCATGTCTCATAGTAGGGCCAGCCATGTTGTTCTCTCTGTGGACTGGCTGCTCTACTCAGGAACATCATCATCACGGCCTGGTGGGCCAGGCTGTGTCCATCAGCTTTCTTTACCCCATTTGCTGATGTACACATTTGTCTTCAGCGATCATGTTGCGAAGATGGGTATCATGGAATGTCTGTTTAGTCGAGCAAAGTGTTCTTGTATTGAGGGAGTACATGAGTGGAGGCCCAATGTCCATCTGCTACCCTACTACTAAACCTATAATTTATGCACATAGATCTATTTCCCCCATTAGCATATATATTTTTACATATGTACATGCCTGTATTTAGACCTTTATGTATGCCCTTTGCCTCCTACTTCTTTCCTCTATTTCCTTTTGCTTTCTTCTTGTCTCGCTACCATGCTCAGCTTTCATCTGGGTTCAGTAATTCTTCTCGATTACATTACCCTTGATCACTCCCTACCATCCACCCACACCCTCCTTGCGACTGGTTTTGAATCACTTGTTGATCCCTTTTCCCTGGGTTGGTTAACACCTCTTCCCTTCCCTCAACTCCCACTCTCCCACTCAGTCCCATTGTTTTCTTCTCCACATTGTTCATTCAGCCTGTCTTATCTAGATAGACCTGCAGAGATAATAATATGTATATTAAATGGGGATGGCCTCAACAGCATCAAACAAAGTGACACATAAAAACAAGGCGTCCATGACCACAACAATAATAAACAAACAACCAACCAATGACATACAAAATCTAAAAGAAGAAAAAAGAAGGGGGAAAAAGGAAGAAAAGTTTGTAAATAGTTCAAGGTCTATTGTTGACCTTTAGAAGTGTTTTCCAGAGGAGTCTGATGGAGTGTCACGCCCTGGCTCCCAATTCTATTGTTCTGCTCCCCTTGCTGTTCTGCTGCATGCCTTTAGTGTTTTGCCTCGGTGTGGTGGGGTCAGCTTGGTCACACATCCCACACATCCCATCCAGTGTTGTCCCATGTAGGGCTAAGGGTCAGTGCAGGATGTCACTTCTCGTAGTGGGGCCGGCCATATGGCCCTTTCCGTGCATTGGCATTCTGAGCTTGGTGGGCCCTGCTGTGCTCCACTCCCTTCCTCCCCATTCATTTGCTTCAGCTTCCTTCTGGGTATGGTAGGTCAGTTTCTTTCCTCCACCAGACAGTCTATTTTCATTCTCGGTGGCACACCCTTCCATGGTGGGGGTCAGGCTGATTCTGGTTGGGGCCGGGCATATAGTCCAGTCTTTTTATGGATTCCTCCACGCTTTACGTTGCCCTCCTACTTTGGCGCATCATAATGAGGTCTGCATGTGCTTTCCAGTTCTGTGGGGACACAATCAATAGTCTTCCCATGGGTGGATAAGTGCCCTGTTCCCCCCATGTCATCATCTCAATTTCTCCCCACCATGATCCTTCTTTATGTTAGACTTTCCCCTTCTTTATGGTGGATTCACATGTGCCTTCCTGGGTGTGGTCTGCCCTCCCCATGACTACCTATGCTTCTACCTGTTTATTGCGAAATAAGTGTCTCTTCTTCAATTCTTGCCATGCTGATTGTACTTACCTCAGGGGACTCATACCTGTCTTTTTGAGATTGGCTTACTTCACTTAACACGATTCCTTCCAACTCTTCCTATGAAACGATGTGTGTCATGTGATTGTCCCTGCTTTTCAGTGCTGCATAATACTCCATTGTGTGTATGTGCCAGAGTTTACTAATCCACTCGTCTATCGATGGAAACTTATGCTACCTCCTGAACAGTTGAATGTTGACTAACTCTTTTTGGCACAGTGACTTTGTGTATTCCCTCTATTTTCTTTCTCTGTTTCCAGAATCAGTCAATATTTTGCCTTTAAAATCCTTCAGTATTATACCTCTGGGCTTGAATTCCCCCCCACCCCCCTGTTCTTTGAGCTTGAGAAATGCTGAGCATGTAGGAGTAGGAAGTAGTAATACTTTCCAGTATTTGCTGAGCATTTATTACAGAGTCAGGTATTGTGTTAAAAATTTTAAAAGTATTTTCTTATTTAATCCACATTTAATTTTGCTATCAAGGGTCAGTAAAAGCAAGAACTATCATTAAATATTGTGGTAAGCACCATCTATCTAATCTCATGTAATTATCCCAACAACTCTATGGTGAGTAGCTACTGCAAATGTGTCTCTTTTAACACCTGAGGAAATTGAACTTGAAGAGATGAAGTTATTAGTTCAAGTTTAGCCAGCTAGAGAGTGGAACAGAAGCAGGAAGGAGCCACCAGACATGAAGGTCTTTATCCTTAACCCTCATGCTGTAGAGTCTTTGGGACTCACTGTGTCCTTTATGAACTTGAGCACCAGGAAGGCTCTGGACTCTGGTGATACTAAAAAAGGCACCAGAGATTGATTTTTCATCTTGCAGTCATTTCCAGGTAGCCTCGTGTCCCCAACTTACTGTGTAACTTCAAAAACGCTGCTTAGCTTCCCGGGGTGTGTTTCATTAATATCCAAGGTTTTGAATTACATGCTGTCTGAGGTCTTCTCTTGAGATAAGGCTCTGTAATTTTGTTCTCTGCTATCTTCCACTATATACGACCCACCCACCACCATCCGATTCCACTCAGAGTAATTCTATCCAGGGCTTCCAAAACTGTACATTGTTATGGAAGTAGAAAGCCTTATCTTTTTTCTGTCAGAGAAACCTGTGGGTTTGAACCTCTGACCTTGAGATTAATTGTCTAAAGCCTATCCCACAGAGTCCTAAGGGCTTTTTTCCATGTCAATATTTCCTGCTTTTTTTGCTCATCCCCACCCTGAGCAAGAAAAACCCTCAGCTCTGACAGTTACTTGGAAGTGGAGGATACGAAGTGAGGGAAGGGAGCCATAGAAAGGACTCGTTCATTTAACAACAAATGCATAGTTTAAGTCAATCAAATGGCTGCGGCCAGTACATTTGCTGTGTGTATTTCTTTCTTTTTTGATGAAAAGGAAGCTTTTCCAAGAAAAACAAGTAACGTTACTGTCTATAACAAAATGGCAATGATGATAACATCTTCTATTTCCATAGCCGCTTCCAAGTACCTTTTTGAAGACCTATATCTAATTCATCTTCCCTAGATCCCTTTGAGACAGGCAAGAAGCTTTTTTATGAGCAGATCCTTTTATAGAGCTTAGAATGAGCCTTCCTTTGTTGTAAACCAAAGACACTGAGTGCTCCAGGGAGATTTTAGCAGGCGGCCACAGGGCGAGTGGTCATTTCTCAGACTGATGGTCACAATTCTTAAAAAGGAAAACCACGATTTTCAGAAATTTAAAAATATCTTTTTGACTTAATATAAGTGCAGACTTAGATATTTACAGCTTTGGCATCCTTGTTTGACTTGTGGAATTGGGTGAGCTAGATAGATCCAACTGATTCCAAATAAGCATTTGTTGAACGAATGAAGGGATGGCCCAGACAACCTTCTGAATGGCAAGAATGACATCTGGGAAATTCCCAGGCAGAAACGCCCGTGAATCTGGGTCTGAAAGAACTGAATAGTCAAGATCTTTACTTTTAATTGGATTTGTTTCTCTACAGATATTAAAGTGGCCCCAGAGGGATAGGCCCATCAAAGTAAAATAAAATGAATGTCCCTAGAATTTCCCATTAATTAACCTGTCAAATAATCCTTTTCAGGTTATAACTTTTAGTTTTGTGTAAAATGTAAATCCCTCAAGATGTCTGTGCCATGGGGTCATTGCCTTTTGACTTGGTTAGGCTGTCACTTCAACGTCCGGCTGTTGGTGTGTTGTGCTGTGATGGCTTGTGTGTTGCTGTGATGTTGGCAGCTATGTCACGGCTATTTCAAGTTCCAACCGGGTCACTCTTGGGAGATGGTTTCAGCAGAGCTTCCAGATAAAACAGTAAAACACCTTATAGATCACAGTTAAATGTTATCTGACTTGTTTATGTTGTACACATCATCAGGTGGATCCATGGATAAGGTGAGGGAGCTATCATGCTTGTTGAAGTCAGGGCCACCGTGTCCATGTGGGCGAGTGAGAGGAACCTCAGCGAGAAGGAGTGTCACAATAGCTACAATGACCGATTCAAACATGCTGGTGAGTGTGGGTGTGACCTGACCATGTTCTGTACTGTGGTACCCAAGGTCACCAAGAGTTGGATTCTACTGAGCAGCAATGAAGAGGTCACTGCCACAAATATGCCAGGGCAGAACATTGGTAACATAGTGGAGACAGAATTTGTCTGGGGCTTTTCCACATCCCTTTTGGTGCCCAGGTCTTGGTCCCTCTTGTACTTCCCTCACACAGCCATATTCAAAGAGCTGCCACAAAGGTAAGCCAGAGTCCCATCCACTTGGTTTGATGTTTTCTGGGCAAATCCTCAGGAGTCTCTGGGTGACACAAAAAATTGACCTCTCCACTGAAAACAGAAGGATGGATGGAGCAAACCTACCCAGTAGTACCTCCAAACACAGGCCTGGCAATCTGCTTTCAAAAGGTCACAGCCTTTTATTTATTACTTTATTAATCATTTTATCGGGGGCTCGTACAGCTCTTATCACAATCCATGCATCCATCCATTGTGTCAAGCACATTGTTACATTTGTTGCCATCATCATTTTCAAAACATTTTCTTTCTGTGTGAGTCGTTGGTATAGGCTCCTCAGTTTTTCCCTCTTCCTCACCCATCCTCACCCATGAACCCTTGATAATTTATAAATTAATTTTTTCACGTCTTACATTAACTGATGTCTCCCTTCACCAACTTTTCTGTTGTTCTGTTCTGTGGATAACTGTGAGCAGTCTCCCCCACTTCTACTTCCCCTCCTGGTATCCCTACTCTTATTATTAGTCTTGAGGGGTTTATCTGTCCTGGATTCCCTATGTTTCCAGTGATTACCTATACCTGTGTACATGCTCTGGTCTAGCCAGATTTTTAAGGTAGAATTGGGGTCATGATAGTGGGAGTGGGGGACGGGGAAGAAGCATTAGAGAACTAGAGGAAAGTTGTGTGTTTCATCAGGTACTATACTGAATCCTGATCATCTTGTCTCTTCCTTGTGACCCTTCTGTAAGGGGATGTCCAATTATCTACAGATGGGCTTTGGGTTTCCACTCCGCACTCCCCCTCACTCATATTGATAAGGATTTTTTCTTCTGGGTCTTTGATGCCTAATACCTGATCCCATTGACACCTCATGGTCACACAGGCTGGTGTGCTTCTTCCATGTGGGATTTGTTAGCTCTCAGGTAGATGGCTGCTTGTTTATCCTCAAGCCTTTAAGAACCCCAGATGCTATATCTTTTGATAGCTGGGCACCATTATCTTTCTTCACCACATTTGTTTATGCACTCATTTTGTCTTCAGCAATCGTGTCAGAAAGGTGAGCATCAAGAATGCCAGGTTATTAGAACATAGTGTTCTTGGGTTGAGGGAGTACTTGAGTAGAGGCCCAATGTCCATCCGCTACCTTAATACTTAACATATAAGTATATGTACATAGTTGTATTTCCCTATCATTATATAAAATATATTTACATATGTACATGCCTGTATTTAGACCCCTATACATGTCAATTTGCCTCCTAGTTCTTTCCTCTATTTCCTTCTCCTTTCTTCTTGTCCTACTATCATGTTTGGCCTTCATGGGATTTCAGTGATTCTTGGTTACATTGCTCTTGCTCAAGCCCTACCAGGCATCCTGTACCCTCTTTGCCATCGACTTTTGATCACTTTTTCCCTTGTCCCTGGGTTTGTTAACACCCACTTCCTTTCCTCCTCCCCCCCATCTCCCATGTCCCTCCCATTGTTTTCTCCTTCCGATTGTTTATCCCACCTAGCTTATCTAGATAGACAGGCAGAGACAATATTAAGCACAAAAGAAGACAGACCAAACCCAACCAACAAAAGAAAACAAAAAATCAAAATAACAATAAAACCCAATGACAAAAAAAGGAGAAAAGCCTATGAATAGTTCCAGGTCTGTTTGTTGACGTTTAGGAGGGTTTCCCAGTCCAGTCTGATGTGGTGCCATGCCTTGATCCCAAAGTCTATTTTTGACATTCCGTGGGGACTTCATTGCTTTGCTCCCCTTGCTGCTCTGTTGCATGCCCTTAGCATTTCACCTTGGTGTGGTAGGGTCAGATCAGGCACAATTCCCACACTGTGCCTGCAGTGTTGTCCCTCATAGCTATATGGGTCATTGAGGTACTTTGTGTTTCGTGGTGTGGCCGGCCCTATGGTCCTCTCTGCTCATTGGCTGCTCTGGGCAGGAATATTATCCTCAGGGATTGGTGGGCCAGGGGTCACAGCCTCTTAAACCCTGAGGTTCTACTCTGAACATATGAGTCACTATGAGTTTTAATTGGCTGACAGCAGCAACACCTACAAATTGAACTAAGTGAAGCTCAGCAATTAGAGCTCTCAAGTTGCCAACTGCATTTCCACGACTTTGTTTTGCAGGCTAGTGAGAACATTAAGAAATCAATCTGGGTGCCTGGCTAGCAAATCTTCTGCAAAGGGACTGCAGACCAAGCGCCAAGTGGCAGCTGCTGACATACTGGTTTTTGCAGTTTGGGCAAGCCACTCACTTACCATGGTACCGTTAGCAATGGATCTGAGAGAGGCTTCAGACTAGTAAGGATTTCTGAGTGCCTTGGCCATAGGCCGACCAACCTTGGGGAGCTGTGTAAAAGTCATCCTTAACCTTCCAAAGATGATTTGCATTTAAAGAGCTTATTAACCAAAGTAAGTGTCCAGTGCCTTAATTTTAGTATGCTCAAGGATCATTTTGGGAATTGGACGAGAGCTCTGGATATTGTCACCAGAAAAATATCGTAAGCTCATATAAAAATTGCACATCTTGTGTACAATTTCAGGGGATTTATGGCTTTACGGAGCTTTACTCTGGTAAATGGCATCTGGGAAGCATAGAAATGCTGTGAAATCTTTCAGGGGTGTGGGAAAAGGGCTAGAGACATGGAGCTTTCTTTGTCATTTTAAAAGGTATCTTCAGTGGGTGAGTGCAAGTACCCCAATTTACAGTGCTTCAAAGTCACAGGCCATTTTATTCGTGGCCTTACCTTGATGAAAGCAGGCAGGCATGGTTGCTGTTGTGCTTGGGGCCATTGAGTTGGTTCCTTGAAAGGGCACTCAGTCCTGTACCATCCTCACAATTGTTCTTAAGTTTGAGCCACTCTGTGAATACATTCTATCGAAGCTCTTCTCTTTCCCCTGCCCCGCTACCTTACCAAACACGATGTCCTTCTCCAGAGAATGGTCTTTCCTGACAACATGTGCAAAGTAGTTGAGGTGGATTCTGGCCAGCTTTGCCTCTCAGAAGCATTCCGGATGTATTCCAAGCATTCCAAGACGGTTCTTTGGGCAGTCCGTGGTCCTTTCAATATTCTTCACCAAAAGCGTAGTTCAAATACATCAGTTTTCTTTTCCACTTTCCCGATTACAAGGATCTACATGTGACCCCCTCCCTGGGGGGATGGACAACAGAAAAGTGGGTGAAGGGAGACGTCGGACAGGGCAAGATATGACAAAATAATAATTTATAAATTGTCAAAGTTCATGAGGGAGGGAGGAGCAGGGAGGGAGAGGTAAAATGAGGAGCTGATGCCAGGGGCTTAGGTGGAGAGCAAATGTGTTTTAGAATGATAAGGGCAATGAATGTACAAATGTGCTTTATACAATTGATGTATGTAAGGATTGTGATATGAGTTGTATAAGCCCCTAATAAAACAATAAAAAAACAACAAATACACCGGTTTTCCTTATTCAAAGTCCAACTTTTACATGCAAATGAGGTGATTGAAAATACCATGGCTTGGGGCAGACATAGGCTAGTTCTGAAAGGACCATCTTTGTTTTTCAACACTTGAAAGAAGCCTTGTGCAGCAGATTTGCCCAATCCAATGCATCCTTTGGTCTCTTGACTGCTGTTTCCACGAGCATTGGTTGTGGATCTAAGGAAGATGAAATCAAACTGTTCTCCATTTATGTGGTGTCACCTATTGGTCCAGTTGTGAGGATTTTGGTTTTCTTTAAATTGGGTTGTGATCCATACTAATGCCGGCAATCCTTTGTCTTCATCAGCACGTGCTTCAAGTTGTCCTCACTTTGAGCACACAAGATTGGGCATCTGCATATTAAAGGTTGCTAATAAGCCTTCCTCCAACCCTGGTACTACATTCTTCTTCATATAATCCAGCTTCTCTGTTTTTTTTTTTTAATAGCAATATACAGGATGGGTAGAACTTTAATTAGACTAATAAAAACAGAAAGATAACTTTTACTTTTTGGGAAAATTATGGAATTGTTAAATTATAGCAAAAGAATCACAGGGTAAGCTTTACATTAAGGAAACACACAATGAGAAGATCCCATTCATTGCCCTTTGATCTTTGTGAGCCTCTTGGTGTTCAATCACAGAAACCAAGGCAGTTGACTTAAATAGTCATGAAGAAGTCACGCTCCATTTTACTGCAGTGGCACTACTGAAACGATTGATGTTCCTTTGCTACACTCTTCTGTTGAATATCTATGATCACCAGGAGGCCCAACACACAGCGAATATGTTCACAGCATCCTTGGTCTCAAATTTCTCCACGTGCGATGAAATATGTGCTTACTAAGTCTAAATTTTTATCTGTGTTACTTCTGTTGGTCAAAGGATACACACACAATTAAGAAGGGCTTGGGCTACTCAATATGCCCCATTCATTATTCATAACTTACAAGCAAGATTCCCTTCCCCTTGCTGTGCTAATGTGGATCATCTGGAAGGTTGATTGGTTTTCTATGGCCCATGCTTTTTTATACCAGTCTTCTGCATGATCAGACAGAGCTTCTCCTGGTGGACTCTCTCTCTCTCTCTCTCTCTCTCTCTCTCTCTCTCTATATATATATATATATATATATATATATATATATATATATATATATATATATATATATACATATATGTATATATAATATAATTTTTACTTTGAATATATCTACTGTCAGCATATAAAGACAGTATAATAATTTCACACTTTTTGCCTACCCACGTACACCAGAATTCTAGATGCCTTGAATATTTTTAAATGACAACCCTTCAGCTAACTAAATGGTTTAAATTTGGAATCTGGATGGGTCTTCTAATTATTCTCCTACCACCTCCAGCCCCATTGCCTGTGCCTCTCCTGCCCTCCCAGGTCTCAAGGAGTCTCTTGTGCAAACAAGAGACAGTGTGGTCTCCAGAATGCAAAAAGGTGCCATCTTTTTCATAAATAGAGATTAAATCCCTATTTTGACTTTGCTAAATATTTTTAAATAATGTAAGAATGAAAAATTTGCTTCAAAACCAGACTCTTAATGTGATTCCATCATATCTGGCTTGAAGGAAGAAAATGTTGAGTCAGACTGACCTCCACCCCTAAGTGGGCAATAGATCTGTCTTTCTCTAAAGACTATGATGCTGTTTAGGGTTAATTTTAAATAGTTGAATGTAGTGAATAAAATATTTGGCACAATTAAATTGGTTCATTTTTTATACAATTTAATTCAAGCTAGAACTTCATCCTTAAGAAAGAAAACCCAGGACTTAGAAATCATTATCAACCACTAACTTAAGAACTGGCATAAGTCTATTTCATTACTGTTAGGAGCTGGTTAGCAGTGTAAACTTGATTTTAAAAGTTTTAACTCTTCATCCACAATGAAAGCATCAGAGTGAAAACATTCTTCTATATGTTCTTCAGTTTTGTTTTCTTTGCCTGGGCAGACTGAAGACATTTCCAACCTTGCTTATAGTTAGCTTGGGGCCATTTGAATGGTTTCTGTTGCCATGTTGAATCCACCCCATGCACAGAGGAATTGGACATTGTGATACATAAGTTTTATTTAAAAAAAAGACCTGTATTCAGCGTCATGATCAGCCTATTACATTTAGCAGCCAACAGCATGGGGGAACAGATATAAAAAAGAAAGAAAAAGAACCCCTACATTAAAACCCGCCAGTTTCCACGGAACAAAAATGGAAATAACCTGCTGAACAATGAGTCACAATACAGTCCTCAAGTTCTTTTGCCATACACCTGAGTATTGTCTGAAATATGTCTTCTTTGTAGCCGCGAGGCCCTGTCACCACTGTGCTTGGCTGAGTTCACAAATCTGTGAGCCCTGGAGCTTCCCTGTCACTTCTCTGGCTCTCTTCTCTGGCCAAGGTTTGTTTCTTGTTAGCCACTAAAATAGTCTGTCACTGTCAAGGCTATGCTGCTGCTGCTTGAACTGCCATGGCCACCTTGGTTTGGCCTAGTATTGACTCCACCACAGTGAGGGTTGGAGGTATGCCTCTACAGTCTCCTGCCTTTATAGATCCAAAATTTGAACATTGATTGTTGTAGTTACTAAAATCATTGCTGCTTTTGCCACCTCTAAATTACTTCCATCATTACCAATTCCATTATAATCTTCTCCACTGCCTCTTTATCCACCACCTCCATGGCTTCCATCAAAGCCACCATATCCACCGAAGTTTCCACCACAACCAACGCTATTGTGTCTATCAAAACCACCTCTGTGGCCACCACTGAAGCTTCCAGAATAGTTTCGACCTCTTTGGTTGGAAGAGGCATTGGCCATCTTGTTTCGATAGAGCTTTCCTTACATCATGATTGTGGCCCTTCACTGTGTGCTGTTTGTGAATGACGCCCTTCTGCATGGCGTCACGGTCATCTCAAGTAACAGAGGCAAAGCTGGTCTTCTTGCCATGCCTCCATCTGTCATGCTTTCCATTATGTCCATTTTCCCATATTGCTCAAGATAATCTTGTAGGTAGTACTTTTCAGTATTTTCTTTGATGCCACCAACAAAGATCCTTTTCACACGTACGTGGGTTCGTGGTCTTTGAGCGTCTTCTCATGAGACAGTTTCTTTGGTTCCACAACATTTCCATCTGCCTGTGTGGCCTTGCCTTCCTGGCTGCACCCAGGTCCTCCGCAGTAGAGGACGTGATAAGCCCAAAGCCACCGGAGCACTTGGTGATCGACCCATCTCTCATTCCCACACCATCTGTGAGCGTTCTCCATTGCTCAAAATGCCTCTGAAGACTCTCCTCTGTTGTTTCAAAGTTCAGCCTTCCGATGGAGAGTTTCTGAAGCAGTACAGTCTCTTTAGGGGACTCCCGCTTACACAGCGGGTGTGTGTGGGGGGAACCCTAAGGATTTTTCTTCAGCGGTGCCCCCAGGGAGAAAGGTCATAGGGTTTTCATGGTTGGTTTTCAGAACTAATCTTTCTTTCTTTCTTTTTAAAAAACATTTTAGGGGCTCATACAACTCTTATCACAATCAATACATACATCAATTGTGTAAAGCACATCTGTACATTCATTGCCCTCATCATTCTCAAAACATTTGCTCTCCACTTAAGCCCTTGGCATCATGTTCTCATTTTTCCCCTCCCTCCCCGCTCCCCCTCCCTCATGAGCCCTTGATAATTTATAAATTATTATTATTTTTGTGTCTTACACTCACTTCATCCACTTTTTAATTGCCCATTCCCCAGGGAGGGGGTTATATGTAGATCAATTCCCTCTTTCTCTCCTACCTTTCCCTTACCTCCTGATATCGCCCTTCTTATTATTGGTTCTGAGGGGTTTATCTGTCCTGGATTCCCTGTGTTTTCCAGTTGCTATCTGTACCAGTGTACATCCTCTGGTCTAGCCAGATTTGTAAGGTAGAATTGGAATCATGATCGTGGGGGATAGGGGGAAGTAGGCATTAAAGAACTAGAGGAAAGTTGTATGGTTTTTTTTCATAGATAAAAGTGACTTAATAAACAAGGTACAATTTAGGATCAGGAACAGGATGCTATAACTCAGGACCAAGAACAGAAAGTTCATAGGCAATATCTCCCTTCCTGAGTGCAGAACAACGTTCTATACTCTTTTTTATTTTTTTGCTCTTTCTTTCGAATCTGACTTATCCTGGAAGTTTCACTGAAATATGCTCAGTATCATAGTAACGCACATGCCTCCACTGAATTCTACTACTGGACCACCAATGTCCTCTAAGCAGTTTCGACTAATGGGATACCAGGGACAAGGGAGTGATGAATGCGACTGCCAGCTCCTGCCATAACGCCCGCCTGTACCATTACCCACACACTATCTCACAGTCAACGCTGACGCATTGGTGACTCTCTGTGGGTTTCTGGCAGTGTAACTTTATGGGAATAGGAAGCCCAGTCTCTCCCCTGAGGACCGGGGGTGGTTTTGAACTGCCGATCATGCAGATGGCAGCCCAACTCGTAAGTGCTGCACCACCCGGGTTCCTGGGACGTGATGGAGAGTGTGTGGATGAGGGTCATTTAGAACTGCTTGGCACTAACTCTGGCAAGTGTGAGGAGCAAGCCCTTGTTTTATGACACCACCAAGTTACTTGTTTTGTTAGTCACACCACTAATGCTATTTATTAGTTAAAATTATCTGCATTACTTCTGAGATGCTATTGTTAGCGTATGAACGACCTGCGGTAAAACAGTTTTGCTAGCATTCCACCCCCCACCACCCCCCTCCCCAGCTATTTGATTCAGCAGAAAAATCTACAAAAAGAAAAAAAAGCTACAGAAAAATCTACCTAACTTGGAATAAAAATAATTAGTTAAAAAAATCTACAGAACAATACAAAGGAATAAACAGTGACTCTCCATCTATTTAAAATCTAGCTAAAGCCGTTGTTAATACTTGGCCCAATTTTCTGCATCTCTCATTTCCTATTTATTTACTCACATTTTTTCCTTCTGAACCTTTGGAAAGTTCATCATAGACCTCATCATCTCTAAGGTTTTGGTACAAAAATCACCACTGGTTTTCTTTTTTTGAAGGGAATTGGGTGCACATAAGTGCTTAGTTTTCAAATATGCTTCTGAACATGGACTTTGTGCAATCACTATCATTACATAATCTTGGAGTTTATGGAAGTTTTTGTTCAACTAAGGACATTTGAAGAAAAGGTCGCTTTTCCTATTTTTATAAGCAATCCTTGGCTGAATGCTGACCAGGGAGGTGCTTGGGAGGGCAGCTGCAGACGCGGCTCTCAATGACTCTAATGTGCTGCCATTCCTTCCCTTGCGTCGCAGGCTCCCCGTGAGTGTGGGCTGGATGTAGCGGTCCACTTCCAGCAAACAGAATATGGCTAAAGTGATGGGATGTTACTGCCCGATTAGCTTACAAAACACTGTTAAAGTCTATTTTTCTAGCATTCACTCTATGACACTTTGACTTTCTCTCTCTTTTTTACTTGCCCCCTAGGATCCAGCCAGCTGCCATGTTGTGCGATGCCTTATGAAGAGGCCCATGTGGCAGAGGCCAAAGGGAAGTGTCTACCATGTTCAGAGGGAATCTTGCTCCAAATTACTAGGCTGAGCTTAGAAGCAGGTCCATCTCCAGTTAAGCCTCATCTAAACCTCATCGGAGACCACAGCCCTGGCCAGTGCCTTGATGCCAGTCTTGTCAGAGAACCAGAGCTAGAGGGCATTGCTAAGGTATGATTTCTGATGCACACTATGAGAAAATAAATGTTGCTTTAAGCCATTAAGTTTTGGAGCAATTTGCTTTCCCGCAAGAGATACAGTGTTCTTTAAGGCGCTCAGGATATAATGATGGCTGAAGGAAGATTGCGATCTTTACAGAGCAGTCCAAATTTGGGGGAAGAAACAATCCTTTTGGCACTGTGTCCCTCACATAATTTACGCTTCAATAATATCAAAGTGACTAATTAAAATTCATCGTGTTATTTGGTTAGGTATTAAAACCTAGCTTTGTCTGATTTTTGTTGTTGCTGAGTAATTTTTGTGTGGCATCAGTGCAGTTCAAACCTGTTTCAAAGCACGTTATCCCTCTTTTGGGGCTCTAGGAGCCTGAACCGTTGTTGTCCTGCCCTAGGAAGAGTGATGAGGAAATTTCTTCTATTGGACTGATACTTCTTTGTTCTGGAACATGGAGGCTGAGGCAAAATTGGACTGTGTGTTTATATTTCCATTCACTGATAAAAATTAATGCCATGATATTATTGCATAATTGACTTCCTAAAGGCAATAGTAAATAGCAGGATCAGACATTTTGGGAGCTGATGGAACCCAAATGTTCCACATCTCGCAACTATGGTATTTTAAAGAGAGGACAATAACGCAACTTGAAGCAAAGACTCCAAAACAAACAAGCAGACAGACAGACAAACGAACAAACAGGAGGCAAGGGGAACTGTTTTGTACTGTGTTTGAATGAAAAATTTAGGATTCTGGCGCTCATTTTGTGGGGAAAAAATGTGTCTTTGAATTCTAAACACATTCTCTTTCAAATTTCAGTTAAATGATCAGCTATGTGGTTTAGTATGTCCCTTTCTATTTATTATTTCTTCTAGGGTGCTATATTTGTCCTCCCTTGAAAAAAATAGATATTTGTATTTCCCCTTGGCTTCTCTCTTATTTATAACCAGGAATAATGACCTTCTTGGATAACTTATAGCTGATGTACTGGCCGGTCTAGCAGTACTAACATTGAGATGCCCATTTCCATGAGAAGCAGCAGTGTCTCTGTGGCAGAGACATGGGCTTGTTGCCACCTGGGGTGGGAGTGATGAAATCCTGGGTTTTACAGGGCTGATCTGACTCCGTTCAGTGACTGGAACTCAGCGATGTTGATTTGGATGATGAGTCTGCCTTGTTAGAATCACTTTTTTCACTTGTTTCTCAGCTGGGGACATTTATTCAAGACTCACTGTGATGGCAGGCTGAGTGAATGGGGTCACCTTGGTGTATATGAAATAGCAGCACACATCTATCAATCCCAGATCTGGGCATGTGTAAGCCTGCTGCTTGAGAAGGGACAGACTCATTGCCTTGGTTGAGATTTATCTCATGTTCGATATCAATTGCACTTAAATCTCATGCACCCACCTGGAGTTCCTGCTGGTACCTAAGTCCTCTTTTGTACACTTCAAGTGCGGTGGTTGCAGTTCCAGAAGGAAGAAAGGTTGAGTGGAGGTCAGGTCTATAAAAATATCAGAGGGAAGCTTGGGCAGTTGTAAGAATCACTGTCAATTTCTATCTGCTCCTGTGTGTCCTGTGGTCTTACAGAAATCACATTTCTTCAAACTAACTCTAAATCCAAATAATAAAATAAAACAAAACCGTGTCTTCTATTCCGAGTCACATTCTACCTAACACCTTCTACATTTGGTTGGACCAGTCTTTAAAACTACACCTGCTGGTGTTGAGTCAATTCAGACTCATAGCGACCCTCTGTAGGGGTTCAGAAGCTAAAACTTTGTGGGAACAGACAGCCTCACTTTGTTTCCTGAGGAGAGAGTGGCTGGTTTGAACTGCCAGCCTTTGTGGCTAGCAGGCCAATGCTTCTCCTACAGCTCCACTAGGGCTCTATATTGGTAAGAAAAATGACAAAAGTCTCTCTCAGCAAACCCGTCCCCCTCCCAATACTCACTCCACCTAGGGGTTACGCTTTCTCCCCTATGACCATGTATAACTAATACAGTTGAATCACCAGGCCATGCAGGTTTTTAAAGGGTAGAAAACCCCAAACAAATCTTATTCTACTCTTTCACTGGAACTTTTCCTGTTTGCAGCCCTGTTCTCTAGCCGCCACTTCAGAAAGTCAGGCGGTGTTGAAGACCTAGAGGCTGTTTATAGTTTCCATCATCCCAGAGCCAGTTCTTCTTGTCGCAGAGGCAGCATCATTGTGCTCATCGTGTTGGCTAACATTTCTCTCCAGGCTCCCTTACAGCAATAGCTTGGTGTCTATTCTTCCGTGCTAAATGACACCCCTCCGTTGTTAACCATGGCTTGTCGGTGGTGCTCGTTAGGACATTGACAGCAATCATCCACAAACATTGATTTCTTCTTTGGTTAGAATCCACCCAGAGACAAGAGACCTGGTTATCTACTTCTGCAAGAAGATACTCGACAGAGCAGATCTGCTCGGACACACATGGGATCTCTTTGACCCAGAAGCAACCCTGTGACAAAATGACAATGTTTTTTTGTTTTTTGTAAACTTTTTGCTCATACTGAGTTGTGGGGTACCAACTCCCACCGTCCAATGGGCCCAATGGGTGATTGTGTAATTGAGGGGGAAAATTAAAGAGACAGCAGACAAGATAACGCATGCAAGCGCTCACCCCCGGGATGGCCATGACCTCAGCAGCCAGGTCCATGCAGAGTGCAAATATATTTCCAGTCATGGCTTATATACATTTTCAGGGATGTGCAAGTTCCCACTGATTACACACTAATGGGAAGGGGTTGTACCATAGGTATATGTGCACTAGGAGGGGGGCGAGCTAGGGGTGTCTGTGTGACAAGATGGCGGCCTAAACTTGGTCCTCCTTGAGTTGGCTTGACCTTGTCTTTGGGCTCTCCTTATCCTTATCAGCAGGGAGTGGGCCCCACCTGGGGTGGGACAGATTATAGAGTCTGATTGCTCTAGATGGCCTCCAAGTGTATAGTCAATTGACCATGTGTTAGCAAGCAGTATCTCAGGTTTGGCAAAATGGGGGAACCCTGGGGAATAACTTTTCTGTGTCCCACATTGAGTATCAATTATAGTCAGGCTATGATACTTTGCTCCATGTCCTCTTCACTTTTCCCTAGAATTATATATTCATTAGGTCTGTGAATTGTCTTCTAGGCCCATGGCTAACTTCCAAGAAGATAAGGAGGTGGACCCTGTGCTTAGAAGGTAGAAATCTGAGTCTATTTAGTAAATGGTAAGAATGATACTAACAAAATTGTTCGACTTGCTGAACATAAAGGTTCTGTTGTTGGAGTTGGCTGATTTTCCACCTTGATTTTCAGTAATGTGCTGCTCACATAACAGAACTAACCAATTACGTGCAAGATCATTAGGTTGTAGTTAGGTTTTCTTGGTCCAACTTCCTTGTGTTATTTTATATGTGGACCAAACCAGCCCTGATGTTTTAATCATTTTGTATCCCTGCACTGACTGGAATGATCTTTTGTATTTGTCACAGGTTTTCTTTGAGTGTACTAGCAACACATGACATTTGATTATTGTTCGTACAGACTTCTTATAACAGCTATCATTATTCGTATTATGGGCCATAAAATGTGTTTCTGTTTCTTTAGTTCAAGGACAGGTATCCCATTAACACGTGCTTGATAATGACTAAACAGAAGTCACACACATAATCAGAATCTTACATATCATAAATCATATGCCCACTTTAATTTTAATAATCGTATTATTTTCATATGAGCGTTGAAGAGACAATAATAATTTGGAATCCTGGCGGAGGTTGTGCTGTTTTGGTTACGGTAGTCTCTGTTTGTGGACTCTAACACTTGTGAGGGATTGAGGTAGGCCTATAAAACTATTCTTAACTTTTATTGACGAGAGTGAATGAACCATGTTAAGAAAATAGTATATATATAATCCAAAAACCTTCATAGCAACCCCATGAGACAGAGAAGAACTGCCTCATAGGGTTTCCAGGTGTGTAAATCATTACAGAAGAAGGCTGCTCTATCTCTTCCCAGTGGAGTGGCTGGCATGTTTTAGTCATAACCTTGCAGGGAGCGATCAAGTGCGTTACTATTGCTCCACTCAGGTCCTGACAGTGTTGCTGTTCAGTGCCAGTGAGTTGGTTCTAACAGAATAAAATGCAGCCAGTTCTGTGCCATCTTCGTAATGATATTGTGTTTGAGCCCAGTTTTTGCTTGTGTGTGTATTGGAGTCCCTTGTTGCAGCCACTGTGTCCGTCTCTCATGTCAAGGTCCTCCTCTTTTCTGTTGTCCCTCAGCAAGCTTGAGGGACTTGTCCTTCTCCAGGGACGGATCTCTCCTAATAATAGGTCCAAAGCACATGAGTCTCATCATGGCTGCCTCGAAGGGGTCTTCTGGATGTACTTCTTCCAAGACAGAGTTGCTTGTTCTTTGGGAAGTCTATGGTATTTTCAATATTTTTCACCAGGACCATTTTTCACATGTATCAGTTAGTCTGTGCTCTACCTTACCTAACATCTGACGTTCACATGCAAAAGAGGCAATTGAAAATATCATGGCTTGGATCAGGCATACCCTAGTCCTCTGAGTCAAATAATATCTCTGCTTTTCAGCACTTCAAAGAACTCTTGTGCAGCATGTTTACCCAATGAAATGCTGCTTCCATGAGCACTGACTAGGTAGGCAAGCAAGACACAATCCTTGACAACTTCTATCTTTTCTCCGTTTATCATGGGTTATTGCTGGATCTACTTGTTGTGAGGGTTTGGCTTTTCTTTACATTGAGTTGTAATCCATATTGAAGGCTACAGACCTTGGTCTTCATCAGCAAGTGCTTGGAGCCCTCCTCATTCAGCAAGCAGGACTGTGCCATCTGCATATCACAGGCTGTTAATGAACCTTCCTCTAATCCTCATGCGGTCGTTGTCTTCATATAAGCTAGCCTCTCTGGAAATTTGATCACCATACAGATTGAATAAGTACAATCCGATGTATACCTTTCTTGATTTTAAACTATGCAGGATTCTCCTGTTCTGTTTCCATAACTGTCTCTTGACCTAAATGAACACAGTGAATTCCCATTCAAGATTATCCCATAGTGTGTTATGATGCACACAGTCAAATGCCTTGGCATAGGCAATACAACACAAGGGAACATCTTTCTGGTGTGCTCTGCTGTCAGCCAAGATCCATCTGATGTCACGACTTCTTTTGAATCTGACCTGAATTTTTGACAGCTATCAATGATATTGTTTTATAATTTTTACATTCTGTTGGGTGACCTCCTTTGGAAAGGGTACAAATAAAGAACTCTTCTTGTTGGCTGGCCAAATAGCTGTCTTCCCATATTCTTGGAATAAACAAATGAGTGTTTCCAGTGTTTCATCAGTTTGTTGAAACATTTCACTTGCTATCCCATCAATTCCTGGAGCCTCGCTTTTGGCTAGTGCTTTCAGTGCAGCTTGGATTTTTACCTTCAGCACCATTGGTTCTTGATCATATATTGACTAGCTCTTTTTGATACAGCGCCTTTGTGTGTGCTTTCTATTTTCTTTGGATGGTTCCTGCGTCATTCACTATTTTGCCCATAGAGTCTTTCAACGTTGAAACTTGACGCTTGAATTTTCCTTGAGTTATTTCAATTTAGATATGCTGAGCATGTTATTTCTTGTTGGTTTTCTACCTCTAGGTCTTGGCACATTTCAGTATAATATTTTACACTGTCTTCTTGAGCTTCCCTTTAAATTGTTCTGTTCAGCTTTCCAATTTTTCCTTTTGCCTTTGTTCCTCTATGATTCAGAGCAAGTTACTCATAGAGTAAGGTATCTAAAACTTCTTTTTCCCCTTTTCACAAGTAGGACTCTCAATTAAGTTTGCCTTACCATCTGTCAAGAGGAAAGCTGGCAGAGACATTCAGGGAAATCTTGAAAGGAATGCAAACGTGAATTGTGTAGTGGGTACAGTAAGGGTTTTGGAGTCCAGAAGCTCTGTTATTAACAAGAGTATGTTTCAGAGATGACTAGGTTGGTCACACTCCCAAGTCTCCCTTGAGGTTTAGGCGTGGCCATGTGCTCTAACTAGTGGAAGGAGGACAGTAGCAGTGTGTGCCAGCCACGTGGAGGCCTAAGCCTGAAACGAAATCTTTCATGTGTGATCCTCCCTCTCTTTTACCTTTAGCTGACCGAATGAGGAAAGATTCCTTTTCTGGAAGAGGACCCAGCACATGGAAGGAGCCTGATTTCTGGAATGACTTCCGGTAGCACAGACCACTAATTTCTCCCCACCTCCTCCAATTGCAGCAAACTGACACAAGAACCAGGGGGCTCTTTATTCCACAGCCCCGGAGACTTGGGTTTGTTGCAGCAGATAGTGTTGTGTGTGCCACTATTAGAGCACGTGTGCTTTAAGCATGGTGTGTGGTCCCTTCCGGTTTCACATTCTTCATCTGCAAATTGAGACAAAGGATACCTACTTGATGAGATCGTCACTGAATTAAGAAAGTGAATGTTTGTAAAGTGCTAATTATCATGTTTAGCATGCAGTTATTACTTACTAAATGAGAAATATAATTATTTTAATGAAATTAGAAACTGGAAGGTTAGCGTGTTTCTTTTTTGGCGTTGGAATAAATTACAGCCCACCACTCACCTATTTGCCCTAATAGACTATGGGATTCATGATGGCAAATGGCTTTGGAAAAATTGAGGCAGGATTAGCAGTTCTTTTTTTTTTCTAAACATACACTTGGTTGGATACCTTAATTTGAATGGAAACAAACAAGTAGACCAATGCCCTGCTTCGTTTCACTTTTTGGTGATGGAAAGCAGATCAACTAGAACAAAACACACATGGTGCAGTAAACGGGGAGTTCTTGATTTATCTTATCACCTGATTTCAGCACTGTGCCCTCGGTGCATAAGGGCTGACACTTATCAGTGTCATTGGATGTCATCTAGGGTCCAGGTGCTTCACATGGATCCATCCGTTACTCTTCACAGGATCTAGATGAAGTGGACTGCACACTCATGCCTGCCCACACTAATCTATGACCAGAAAGTCCATGTGATCTTGTTTTCCTTTCAACAGTTTTGTTGGCATATAATTCGTGTATCACACAAGTCAATGGTTTCAAGACGCTAAACAACTATACCATCATCACCACAATGAATTTGAGAAGCTTTCCTTCATTCTTTATGGTACCCATTACACCCCCAACCTCCCCTGCCATCACCCTAAGGAGCTATTAATCTAGTTATTATTTCTATTAATTTACCTATCCTGCATTTCAGATACAGAACCTCATACAATGAACCCCAATGATGATGATGGGATGAAACACAGAAACACCTCAATTTACTTTGAAGATAGCTTTGGGAGAGCAGCCTCTGCTTTTTCTCACACCAGGTGCTTCAGCTTTAAGTCCAAAGGAGAATTTCGGTTCCTTTCATCTGCAACAGATGTGTTTAAAGTCTGGCTCCCTTGGTTATCTTTGCCACACCTGTTGTTGGAAACCCCGGGAAAAATAGGTCTATTTGAACGTCCATGGGTTGCTGTGAGTTCGAGTTGACTAACCAACCGACTGCTTGGTTATCCCCATTAGCAGGTGGGAAGATGGAGGCAGAGAGCAGGTAAAACGCTTGTACAAGGGCCACTTCAGCTGAGAAATGGCAGAGCCACGGTTCAAATCAGGCAACCTGGACTCAAAGACCACACTCTTGACAGTAACATAAGCTGTACAGTTGCTCAAAAATATTTGTTCGCCAAATGTTTGTTGCCACTTGACTTGTGTACAGAGGCCTATATCATCTATGTGGAAATGGAAAATTGTAAAGTCCTCTATAGAAATCAGATCCCTGCTAGAGTTAAGAGGATATGATGAAAGAGAGTGGAGGTGAGGGACCTGGGGTCAGAGAACCACATTGGCTCTGTGGGAGGCTGAGCTTCATCCAGTACAGGCATAGGTCATCTTACTGTGTTTTGTTTCATTATGCTCTGCAGGTGTTACATTTTTTTATACATTGAAGGTTTGTGGCAACTCCTTGAGTAAGTCTATCAGCATCATTTCCGCCCCCCCCCCCCCCCGCCAACTCCATGTGCTCCCTTTACGTCTCCGCATCACAGTTTGGTGATTCTCACAATATTTCAAACTTTTTATAATGAATAAGCTACAGTATATTATAAGCCTTTTGTTTGTTGCATGCTCTGGGTAACAGAAAAGTTCAGGTGACCTGCCTGATGGCCGTGATTGCTTTCTGACAATATCTTGGCACACTCATCAGAATTCTGCACTCGGAGCCCCAGAACCAACACTCTCTCATACACTGAACTTGGACAGCTTTGCCTGGACGAGGACTCAAGTGGAGTTTAAGAGATGGACATAGCATTGACTCATGTGGCTTTTGCTTCCTTGTTTAGTAACCTCGTTTCTACTCCCTTTGCACATAAGTCTAGTAAGAGTCCAAATGACAGATAAGCGAAAATGCTCGTTTTCAGTTTGCTGGGAAGCTTGTGCCCGGAGCTGCCTGTGTTCTTCACTGAGGACCCAGCTGGCATTGTGGTGGTGAGGGAAAGAAATGACAGTGGAAAATGGAAGCACAATTTACACTTACTATTCCCCATATCACTCTTCAGAGCTTATCTGCCTTCCCAGCAATTTGGTGATAGATATCACTGCTTATTTTGTGTTACAAGCTACACACAATTGGCGATTTAAAAAAAAATTTTTTATAAGAGATCATAAGGTGAGTGACAGGTAGCTGCAGCAATCTGTCTCTGAAGGTGTTCACACCCCTTTATCTGTACACAGATCTGTAGGAGGAGAGGACAGAGACTGAGTTGCCCTATGATTCATTCCTCCCTAAAATTTCCCTGTGTCTCTGTCAGAGCTCTGATCTTAAATCTTATTTGGCAAGTCACAGAATGTGCTAGTTTATCAAAGAAATAAAAAAATTGACTTTTTTCTTTTTTGTGCCTTCTGAATTTCAATGAAAGAAGCATATCTGGCTTCACTATCGATCCGCTCCATTGAGTAGTCTTGTGGTGATTACCACTTTCCTATATTTATAGAGTATCAGCACTTCATAAATGTCAAAAGGCACTTCGCTTTATATAAGTGTCAGTGTTCTGACATCTCACAAAGTCGGCAATTATCACGAGGACCACCGGTGCAAACTGGAAAAGAGGTAATTACGGAAGGAAGCGAGTAGGATTCTTTTTCCTTGCTAGAATTGGGGAAAGAGGAAGAGTCTTTTCTTATCTGCCACCTTATTTTGATTGCGTGTCCTTGATCACAGACTCACCATGAACGTACTCATCTCCTTTCTGCACTTGGTTCTCTCCATCCAAACTCCTCTCTCAAGGGGCTCAAAGATCCAGGGTACTACACAACCTCCTGTAAGGTGCAGAGCCTCTGTTGGGACAGAGGGAAATTGCATTTGGATCACAGGAATCAGTAAGGGCAACCTTTTAGGGGTTCTATGTAATTATCATATTGAGGTTTACAAAGAAACTTCTGTATACTTTCATGACAATATACGTGAAGATTTCAGACTGCTTTTATAAATAAAGGGTATAGAGTTTCTAAGTAATACTTAAGAGCTGCCCTGACCATTGACCCGCCACTGAATTGACCAGCTCTTTTATGTCCTCTAGACATAATCTGTGCCTGTTGGATTTTCTTTTCCTTTTTCTTTTTTAAGGTTCCAGCAAGACTCATTTGAAAAGTTGTCATGGCAACATTGGCCGCGGATAACATAACAGGTTGAGGAGGTGGCCTCTATTGGACTCCAGGCTTTGTTAGTTCGTGCTGTTGTCTGTTGGACTCTCTTGTTTGGAGATAACATGTCATTGTGGCAAATATATATATATTTGGTGGAGACCCCTAGAGAAGCCATATTTTGTTCTCAATGCTGTCCAGTCACGCAACCTCCCCCAGCGCCCTCTGTGGCCCTCCCGCCCCCACCTCCACGATGCAGTAGAGCCATGTACCAAATCTCTTGGTCCGTGAATTGGTATTCTCCACTGAGTCATTCCTGATTGGAAGCTTATCCAATGGTGCTAAGTTTGGGTGCGTGGGCTCTTTTCAATCACTTTAGATGGAGCAGGCAGCGTTACAGCACAGTGTGGGGGCGCTGAACAGTTTGCTCCCCTCAGTCTGCTGACAGAAGCTGTGATTCCCTGGGCATTTTTTCAGCAGACTGCTGTCACCTACACATGGTTGTTATACATGTTATGGCTCTTGCATTTAATGACTGTGTTAAATGACGGGACTTACTCTCTTAGTTCACAGGGACAGTTTGCAGAGCCCTGTGTGTTTCGGGATAATGCATGGAATGATGAATTCCATCTGTCTTCCTGGCGCAGGTCTTGGCTTCACGTGGTCTGTGTTAAGGGTCCTGTCTTGTCACTTTAGTGCTGATTGACTTTTCGTGTCTCAGGAATGGATGCAAATATGTCCACTTAGGTCTCTTTGTCTTTGCTTGACTTCTGCTGTTCAACCACCTCCAGGATGGCCTCCAGACTCCCACTGTTCCTCGTCCATGTCCCTACTCTTGCCGCCTCTGGCTCTGTCTCTCCATTCGTGTTTCTCTGGCTTCTCGCTTCGACCCTCTATGAACGTGATAAGCACTTAATACATTTTGGTTGAGCCGAATCTTGGGAGGGATAGAGAGAAACCACAATTTTGATGGCTGCTATTTTAGCGGGGCATCCTTATGCGGAAATCTTTCAAAGGGGTATGGCCTTCTGCCAGGAAGTAGGGTAGAGTGGGCCTGCTCTTGCTGCTAACCAGCCAGTTCCTGTGTGAAATCAAGAGCAGAAGCCTTGGCTGCAGGCAGCGCTTGACAAGATGGAGTGTGGCCCCGCGTGATTTTGCAGGCTGGGCTGATATTTCAGAATATTGATATATTAGAATATTCAGAACATTCAGTCATCTGTAACTGATGTGGGAAACACACAAACAAAAACTCACATGGAAAGAGAAACCATCAAAAACACAAGCACATACAAAGGAACAATGCCCTTTAAAAAATTCTGCAGTTTCTGCTCTGGAATAAGCCATTTCTGTGTTTGAATATTTCCATCAGCATCATTGCCATGATTATTTTAAGCCTTCTTCCTGCCGAGGGGACAGAGCATGCATTCTGCCCTTTATTCCAACAGCTCTGGTGAAATGTAGTCCCTGACTTTGATCAGCCAAGGTAGTGCCATGTGAAGGAGCAAGGAGATAGTAAATGAGAAGGCAGCAAAGATAAACTGCCCCGTCCTGCCCACTCACCTCCATCCTTTCAACACAGATTGACTCTGGGACATGAAAGGACTGCCAAGTAGTTAACCTGCACAAACAGCAGGTTCGCTGCAGTGGAAGCAGGGCGCTTTGAGGAAAGCAGCACGGGGACCAGAGGCATATCTAAGGTGTGGTAGGTATGGCACCTGCCCTGGCCACCACTTGAAGGTGGGGAGGTGGGGAGCGACACTGAGACTTTTCTATTAACCATTTCCATGGCCAGTTGTGAGAGAGTGTTCAGCAAGTTAAAATGAATACTTTGGCATGAGAACCAAAAGGTCAAGGTAGACTGTGTGATCTTGTTCTGCAGAATGCAGAAAGAGAAGAAACTGAAGTGGGCATGGGGGTAGGGGGTGGGATGGGGGTCAGGATGGGGATTAGGGACAGGGAGACTTTGCATCATAGCCTAATGGGTGAAAAATATAACAGGAACTTGTAGCTCTACCTTGCAAAGCCTAAACATGTTAAACATCATTATGACCACACTTATAGAGACGTAGCTATCGCCATCAAGTTGGGCTTGACTCGATGGCAGGGAGGAACTGTCCCATTGGGTTTGTCAAGGCTTGCATCTTTATGGAAGCAGATAGCCACATCTTTCTCTCGGGGAGAGGCTTGGGGCTCTAACCACTGGCCTTTCAGGTGGTAGCTGAGTGTTAACCACAGTGTCATCTGGGATCCTCCCTCCCATAGAGGGTCCTTCTCACTGCCATTAAGTCAATGCTGAGTCGTAGCAGCCCCCTGTGGGTTTCTGAGATTCAAATTATTGATGTGAATAGAAAGCCCAGTCTTTCTCTCCTGGAGCTGCTGGTGGTTTTGAACTACTGGCCATGGGGATCGCAGCCCAATGTATAACCATGACACCACCAGGGCTCCTAATTACATAAGAAACAATGGGTTCTGGTTTTCTATTGAACAGATGTTGGAGAAAAGCTAAATGCCAGGGACAGTAATATGGAACAATCAGAATGTGATCTGGCAGAATTCTCTCACTCACTGCCTTCGAGTCGGTGCTGAGTCAATAACAGCCCCCTGGGGGTTTGTGAGGCAGGAACTATTTCTGGGAGAAGAAACCAGGCCCCCTCTTGCGGAGTGGTTGGTGGGATCACACTGCCAACCATGCGGGTTGCAGCCCAATGCATAACTCCTATCCACCAGGGCTCCACTGGCACAATTGGTGTACAATAATTATGCGAGCCGAGCCAAGTTTGCTGGGGGTCTATGCTAGCTGACCCATACCGCAGGACTGCCCACTTCAGTGAAGTAGCGAATGCTGTTGCTGTTAGTGCCCTGGAGTGGGTTCTGACTCACAGCCCCCTCTGAACAACAGAACCAAATACTGTCCAGTCCAATTCCGACCTTAAGCTTCTTCTGTTTGAGTCCATTGGTGTAGCCACTGTGCCAGTCCATCTTGTCGAGAGCCTTCTTCTTTTATTTTTGCCCTATACTTAACCAAGCATGATGGCCTTCTCCAGGGGATGGCCTCTCCTGATATCATGCCTAAAAGAGTTGAGATGAAGTCTTGCCATAGATCCCTGTATGGAGTATTCTGAATGTATTTATTCCAAGACAGGTTGGTTTGTTCTTTTGGCAATCCATGGCACTTTCAATACTTGGTTCCAGCACAATAATTTGAATGCATTGATTCTTTTGGACTCTATTATGAAGAATGCAGTATCAGCATTGGAGGAAGACTTATTAACAGATGACCCATGCAGGTGACCCAACCTTGCTGGATGAAAGTGCGGAGGACTTGAAGCACTTGCTGATGAGGATCAAGAACTACAGCCCTCAGTGGGGTTTGCAACTCAATGTAAAGAAAGCCCACATCAGCACAGCATAATTCAGTTCAATTTGACAACACTTTACTACCAATTATTTGCAATATATAGCTAGGAACTATAGAAAATAATAAGAAACTGGTGGTGATCTTGGTGGTGGTGGTAGTGGAAGTAATTGTCAAGTGAAAAAGAGTAAACAAATAGTGTGTCTGTGAAACAGCAATATCAGCTTCATACAAGAACTACCAAAAATATCCACAAAGGCTGTGGTGAAGATATAAATCTTACTTCCAGACTCCAGGTTATCGAAGCAACTAAAAGACAGTAGCTGGTAATAATTATCAAGACATACACAGGCAGTACCCGTGTTATGAACAAGATCTATTCCTGTGCCTGAAAGATTTTGTAGATAAGTTGGATCAGGTTCTTATTTGGCCCAACAAAAGGCTTGGTGCTTTCATCATGATTTAAAAGTTTTATGTCCAGCAAATGAAGGGGAAATACATCGGCCCTGTGCTGATTTTCCAAGGTTTACTGCAGTGTTATCTCTAAACATTTTTCCTCTATATTAATCACTTCTTACAGCTACATCTCATATTTAACTTGCACAACAAAACATTGGAAATCTATGACTATATATTGAGTTGATATTCTTTGCTTTTTTATATAATATATTTTATTATTGTTTGAGCCCTGGCAGCACTCTCAGGTAGGTATTAGACTGTGAACCACCAAGTGGATGGTTCAAACCCAACCGCAACTCCATAGGAGAAAGTTGAGGCTGTCTACTTCCATGAAGATTGCAGTCCTTGAAACTCTATATAAGTTCCCTGTGAGTCAGAATTGACCAACACTAAACCTACAGTTTGGGGAGATAAGCCAGCATGCCAGATCCACATGGAAACAAACCAAGAAGGAAAAGGGTGTTCTAGACCCCATATTGGCACACCAAGTCAGAGGACTTCTGTCATGGAGCTGCTAAGGCACAGTGAGGACTATAGGGCCAACAACAGCTCGAGACATGATGTCCTCTCACTAAATCACACCACGACAGGGGACAATACTGGGGACACACAGCAGATCATCAATGGGAGCAAAGTCAAGCAACAGAGCTCCGGAAGAATGCCCCGAAGACTTCAGGTTAGGAGGGGCAGCTCTTGGAATTCCCCCAGGACTAGTGGGGAGACAGTCATAAAGGTCAGTGGACAGACCTGGAATTATGTATGATTTTTTTCCTTTGTCTTATTGTTTTTAGTCTTTTGTTTTCTTTTTGTTTGGCCTCTGTTATTGCTGGGTTGCCTACTTATACAAGATAAGCATGGGAAGCAAGCTTGAGGACAAAGCAGTGGGACTGATGATCAGTCCTGGAGGGACTAGGGGGAGAAGGAGGTGGGGGAAGGGAGCAGTGAGCAAAGCATGCCATAGACAGGGGAACAACTAGCGAATTAAAATCAACAATGAGGAGGATGTAGAGATCTTGGGGGTGTTGGAGTAGCAGCAATCTAGCAGAGAGGAATTACTAAGAGGCGGAAGTAGGGTGAGCATGATGGTGGGGCAGGAGGAAGGTAAAAGGAAATAGAGGAAAGGTCTAGGAAGTAAAGCTATGGATATAGGTATAAGCATAGGTGTGTACATATGCAAATACATTAATTCATAACAATAGAGGTATTGGCCTATGTACATATGTTTATATGGAAATACACTGAGGTAGTGGATGGACTTCGGGCCTCTGCTCATGCCCTCCCTCAATGCATGAAAACTTTGTTCTAACAACCTGGCACTCTGTGATGCTCACCTTCTCAGCACAATTTCTGAGGACAAAGTGGGTACACAAGCAAATGTGATGAAGAAATCTGATGGTGCCTGGCTATCAAAAGATATAGCATCTGGAATCTTCAAGGCTTGAAATTAAACAAGCGGTCATCTAGAAGAGAAACAACAAGCCCACATGGAAGAAGCACATGAGCCTGTGTGATCATGATGTATTGCCAGGACTGGGTAACATGCATCAGAATACCAAAAACAAACAAACAAACAAACAACCATATTGTTGAGAAACAGGAGGTCAGGACAGAGACCCAAAACCCATCTGTTGACAATGGGACATTCCCTCCCAGAGGGGTCACAGGGAAGGGATGAGTCAATCAGGGTGCAGTAAAACATCAATGAAACACACAATAGTCCTCAGGGTTCCTTGAGCCTTGCTCATCCCCCCACCCACCCCCACACCCACTATCATGACCCCAGCCCTGCCTTTCCCTGTGGACTAGACCAGAGCATGTGCACAGGTACAGCTAAGAGAGAAGAGCCCACAACACATGGAATCCAGGAACAGGAATGGGAGTAGCGATACCAGAAGGGTAGGAAGAAGGTGGGGAGAGGAGGGGATAAAGGGGAACCCAAGAGGATCGACACATAACCACACACACACACCCCTTCCAGGAGGACAAACAACAGAAACCATGGGGGAAGGGAGACAGCGCAGCGGTTGGTGTAAGATATGAAAAAATATATATATATATAATTTATCAAGGGGTCATGAGGGGTGGGTAGGGAGGAAACAAAAAAAGGAGCTGATAACAAGGGCTCAATAGAAAGTAAATGTCTAAAAAATAATGATGGCAACATATGTGCAAAATATGCTTGATACAAATGATGTATGGATTGCTATAAGAGTTGTAAGAGCCCCAATAAGATGATCTTTTAATTAAAAAAGTGACCTGAGGGCAGTGGGCATTTATTTTATTTTTTTATTGTTTGTCAGGCACTGGAATAGTTGCTGGAAATACAGTGGTGAACCAGAGTATGTATAGTTATAAAGCAGAGGGTTTCGATCCCCAGCACAATTCATATTCAGTCAGTGTTTTGGGAGGAGCTTCTCATTTAGGAAAGTACAAACTTGGGGTTCTGTTGGATAAATACCCCTGTTTGTATATCCCGAAGACATCCACAAGAGGAAACCTTGATTCCTGGCTTTCTAGCATTGATTAGCAGAGAAATTATTTTAATCATTAACTTAATTTTAAATCATTAGAACTTCTCCCAGTTAGATAAGCCTTCCTCATTTGCTAGGGACACTGACCACGCTGACTGGCAGCTACTCAATACCAGCTGGAAAGGCGCATCAGGAACTACATTGGTGCTGTGCAGGGCTTTGGCTTCTTGAGAAGTTGATGGTGATATTTCTCAAACAGGCATTTTTAATACTTAAATCATTTTGCTGCCAAGGGCATTTAATCAGGCCTATTGCCAAGTGCTAATTAATGAGACAAATGGAAGATTTTATTTAAATTTGGTATACTAATATGTTGAAGTAGAAATAGAAACTTTCAATTGGGAGAAACTTGTCAAAGGGTGGAATTTTTAAGGTCAAGGAGCAAACACCAAACTGAAAGAAATGTATACCTGCCACGTAACAGAGGCGATCAAACTAGAAACCTTGCAATGAAGAGATTTAATTCATTTGTAAAACTCTTTTTAGAACTTAAAGTACGAAGCTACAGGAAACCATATAAATTGATGAGAATTACTAGTTATTAAAACCTATTAAAAAGCTAAATTTGAATCAATTGTGAGAGAAGGTATTGCTAGATGTACAATGTACAAAGATCTATATATACTTATTCCAACCATTATGTGTCCTGTTAATGTTAGTCCTGAGTTTATGTCACAACACTAGCTGCTGGTGAAGTCATGATTTAAGTCTTGTTCATTTGCTAAGCATGTTCACGGTGAGGCTATGGTATTACATCATGGCTAATAAGAGCATTTGCATGTTCAATGAAATGCTGGCATATCGCACAGGCCACCAGAAAGTCCAATGACATGGCTTTTTGCCACTCCAGCTCCTAACACGTCCCGCCGGATTTATTGTGGAATACAACTATTGGATTAGCTAAGGAAGGCGATCCACCTAAGCTAACTGAGTGTGGCGACGGCACACGCTCTTCTCGTCTTACTAGATAAAAGTCAAACGGGAAGGTCTGTTTTCCCCCCCACAGTTAGTAAAGATTGGATCTATAGAGCTCTAAACTGTACCTAGACATCTAACCACCTACTTTAACGAAATGGAGCAATTCCAGCTGAAGACATAAGGACTTCGGATTTGGGAGGTGTTGATAGTTCATTGAGGGGGTTCGCTTAGTCAGTTATAAAAACCATGAATCAGGATGGCTGGTTGGCACATGGAGCAACCATTCAAGATGTGGCCAGCTCTCTGGGGGGAAAGGTGAAGCCCCCATCAGGAGTGACAGGCTCAGAAACGCACAGCGGCAGTTTCACCGTGTCCAGTTGCCATGAGTGGGCATTGACTTGCTGGCACAGAATTGGATTCTGGTCTTATGGTGGTTGCATTGAAATGTCCAAAGTCCTGCCTTTGTTTGTCCTCATTACTTGAGCCCCTTGCCGGTTTAGCCCTTCCTTCCTAGTCATCCACTATATTCCCCAGCACAATCAACGCTACCGGGGAAAGACTGAGCGCTGGATCTGAAATTGGTGGGTCATTCTGCAGATGAGAAGCATTAGACACATTCAGAGTTCATTATATAAATGGCACTTATTGTCTAGGTCCATGTAACTTTTGTGACAGACTGCCTTCTGCCGTGATGGCCTGAATGCCTACGTCCTTAAAGGAGAGCTCACATTCACCTAATGCAGAGGAGCCGCCTTTGTGTGTTATACATCTTTTCATAGTGCCGGGCACTATGTAAGCTTTGTAGAAACAAACCAAACAGAACCCATTTGTTATTAATGGGCAAATGAATGGACATGGTGGGTTGGACTCAAGTGCCATTGTTAACAAGAAGCCGATGACCACAGCTTGCCATTTCCTCCACCCGAGAACAAGCTGCCTGTGCTCCTCCATCCTGCACTGGGGCGTGGCATGCCAGGGAGGGGCCTCGATGCATGTCATTAAGTGAAGCATTAGCTTTGTACCACACGTCCAAATGGTACAAACATCTGGGTCTGCTCAAGATAGACACATTCAAATCTGCGTTACCAAATGACTACAGAATGCCTGACAAGGCGTTTCAGTGCTTCTTTTTGCTGACAGAAGATCTCAGTCAACATTTGGATTCTTGTGCGTGCGCGATGATGTAACACTCTTGGCATCACAAGGGGATCGTATTTTTAGTAGCGCTTCTCAAGCTCTGACATCTCCTACCTGGGATCCTAGAGATGAAATCAGCCTTGCAGAGACCTTCACGTTCTTTACAGTGGTGAAAACAAGGCTCGCGGAATGTCAAGGACTTGTTCAAGGTCACTTAGCTGGCACTTGGCAGAATTGGAGCTGCCGCTCAGCTTCCTGCCCTCCTTCTACCATCGTCTCTGAATATGATGGGATTCACAGATGACTGAGCCTTTTGGCCATCGATGTAGCCCAAACCTTGAATGTCTCCACATTTGTGTATGCTCCCGATTTATCATCTTGAGCCATTTTGATATGCATAGCTCGACCCTTGCGTGTCTCTGTCAAGCAGGCTATTTCACAGCTCAGGAGACTGTGTTATATGGAAGTTAGGGCAGTGCGCTTGAGGTCAGCGATGATGAAGCCCATGCAGAAATGATAGTTACCACTCTTTGAGCTTTTATTTTGACATTTAGTTCTGCAAAGAGAAACCACTTATTTTCTCTGCTCATGCTTGGCTGGTTCCCCTTGGGACCAATAACAGGCATTCATAATCAGAATTGTCACTGTGAATACTCACTGGCTTGTGGATGCCGAGCACAGTGATATCAATAACCCTGAGTTTCTGCTCCTGTCTCTTATCTGCGCCTCCAGGGCACCGCACTCTCCTACAGAGACCACCCCAGGTACGTGTGTGGGCTCCCAAGCGATGCCTGGCATATGCTTACAAATGCAATTTTCAGTTGTCGAAACTTAGCAGCAATAGATGGTTTTCCTTACTTTCTACGGTGATCCTGCTGATGGATTCCCCAGCCCTCAAAACCCGCTGGAGGTAGTCCTTCCATTCATTGCCTTCCGATGATGGCAGCAACCCTGAGGACGCTGCTACGTATACCAAGTGCTGGGTTTGACGAGGCCAAGGCCACCCATCTGTAGGTTTCTGAATGGCAGTAAGTTCCACACAATGTTAGTTGCCTTGTGTTGGCTCTGACTCATGGTAACCTTATGCATAACAGAGGTGATATTACCTGGTCTGGCCTCATCTTCCTGGTGGTTGGTACCTTTGCGTTTGTGTCCACTGCTGTGGCTAATATGTTAATTCACCACACTGAGGGTTTCCCTTGTTTGCTGATTCTCCAGTCACTTGATGCTTTTCTAGTGATTGGCCTTGCCTGGCCATATGTAAAATAAGAGAGCTGGTGGCTTACTTTCTAAATGTCTGCGGCGCCTTCTGGTTGTATTTATTCTCAGATCGCTTCCTTCGCTCTTTTGGCAGTACCGAGACTAACCAGGATTCCTCGCCAGTACCACAGGTTGAGGTGTCTGCTCTTTTTTGGTCACCATCCAGCTTGTGTACTGTGGTGGCTCGCACATTGCAATGACACTGCTGGACGCTATGCCACTGTTATTTCAAGTATCAGCACGGTCACCCTTGGTGGACAGGTGTTAGTGGTGCTTCCAGACTAAGACAGACTAGAAGAAAGGCGTGGGGATCTGCTTCTGAAAACCAGTCAATAGAAACCCTACTTGGATAAACAGTCTCCAAAAGGCTCTTAATTTTTTTTCCAGACCCTGCTCCCAATTCCTCCTTGTCTTGGGGACACACTAGGAATCCAAATGGCAAGGTAGGGATGGGTACCATGGTGCTCCTTCGGACGTCTTCATTTATTTGCTTCTACATTCCCCACCTCCGTTTTTCTAAAGGAAAGAGTGGCGTGGCTTGTGCTCCTTCAGTGCGAAAGCCAATATAATCTTGTGTGTAGATGCTGTTGGAGGGGTTCAAAAGCCCACTTGTGAGTAGACATGCATATATTCGAAACCCCTTACAACTGTGGCTATTTTAGAGTTCCAATTCCAGGGTACAGCCCAGGCAGTGTTCCGTGTGTGTATCGTTGCTCTAGGTCAGAACGGACTTGACCACCCCAACTCACCACCCCAACTCCGAACCACCTGTCCATTCTCACAACAATTTGAAAGCTAACATTCTTTTGCTTTTGAAATCATTTTTTGGGGGCACCTACAGCTCTTATCATAATCTATACATCCATCCATCGTGTCAAGCACATTTGTATAGTTGTTGCCCTCATCATTCTCCAAACATTTACTTTCTATTTGAGTCCTTGGTATCAGCTCTTTTTTTTTTCCCTCCCCCACTTCCTTATGCCAAATTCAGAGGTGATTGAAGACTGGCTGTCCAGACTGTGGAGGAGAGCAGAGCAGAGTCCATTAAAATAAATGGGAACAGAATCTTCGTGCCATACTTGACCTGAAGCTCCGTTTCTGCTCTCTCATCTTGGGCAATCGTCCCACAGATTGCTAGCACCTGTGTTCAGGAGGATGGGGGAAAGGCAATGTTTCCTGAAGTCTTCAGACCATCTGCCACAGAGTAGGCCCTTTATTAAAAAAAACGACAAAAAAGCAGGTCCCTTCACAGGTCTACTGGGTCAAGATCACTTTATCAGGGCCCTAATGGAGTTCTATGCAATAAACACTGTCTTGAAAATATCAATACACCACTGTTGAGTAGATTTTGATTCGTAATGGCCCTATAGGATAGTGTCGCACTACTTCATACGGTTTCCACAGGTGTAATATTTATGAAAGCAGACTGCCATTTCTTTCTACCATGGAATACCTGATTTGAACCACCAACCTTTGGATTTTCTGTCAAACACTTTAACCGCTGCACTACCAGGGCACCTAATTATCACTCGGCTGAGTCAGTTCCAACTCATTGTAACCCCACGCACAAACAGTAGGAAGCACTGCTGCGTCCCGCACCAGCCTCATCATTGCTGCTGTTTCAGCCAATTGTTGTAGCCATTGTGCTAATAATCCATCTTGTTGAGGGCCTTCCTCTTTTTAATGAGAATTACAGCAAATACAAAAGTCATACTCTACTCAGAAATCACTCTCTTCTGTGCTGCCTCCAATTTTGGAAGAAGTATAACCAGAATGCTCTCTAGAAATGAAGATGGTGGCACATGGGTTAAAGCACGGAGTGGCTAATTCAAATGACGGGGCATTTCAACCCCAGCGGCTTCACGGTGGGAGAAAGGTTTGGTGGACTGTCCCTACAGACGACAGCATTGTCCCTACAGATGACAGATGACAGTATGGCTTTCCATACTCTGCTCTAGACTGGACGGTAATGGGGTGTGCTCACGCGGCTTCCAGGTGTAGTCTGTGTGTCAGTGGCAAATAAGTGGGGGGAAATGTGACCAAGTGGCATCCTTCAGCGTGGTTGCAATGATTTATGGTGGTGGGGCTGTGCTAGCTGTACCCCCCTGTTCAAATCAATGTAACCAAGAAGGCAGCGATGATAATGATATGAGAAATATCGACAATCAGATCATATTAGATTAATCCTGTTTTCTCCCAGGTCACTGGAGTGTACATTTCCTCGCTGCTTTCCCTCCAAGACTTGCAAAGGAGACACTGGGGACTGAGGTCTTGTGAGACTGCAATTGATTGAAGCTGCAATAATATTGGAGCAGAAGGGCTAGAATTAATTAGCATCCTTAAAACAGCAGCACTAGGCCCTTGAATTTTTGGAACATATGAATGGGAACTGTTGATTTCTCAACCCAAAGCAGAACATCTGTTCTTTTGCAGAGAGTCTAGCAAAGACGGAGAGGCAGAGTCAGGTGGGGGTAGAGTTGTTAGGAAATGCAGTGTGTAGCATCGCTGTCCATTTGGATTTATTATTAGACAGCACTCAGTATAATTGCTTTCTCGAGAATTTTTAGATGTCTGACACATACATTGTACATCTTGGGTGATTTTATCGAATCTTAGTCCTCTGAAAAGTTATTCCAATTTGAAATGCATGTGAAAAGTATCCATACAATGGCACAAACATTCTGTATTCCAAATTAATTTTAAAGTAAATACAATTCATTAGTTTCTGTCAAATCAAACTCTTTGCTGTCTTTGCTGCCTGAATCCTTGGGAAATACAATTTTCTCTTTTCCACTGAAGAAAAGAGAGGAAAGAGGTGAAGGAAGGGAAAAGCTGAGTTGTTTTTCAAGAGTTAAATGTCTATATTTCAGCATAAGATCATAAGATAACATCAAAGAGAAGCTAAACTGTAAGAATAGAATTATTAAAAATATTTAGTATATAGTCCATCTAATGATACATGAAGCATCAAAATTCTTACTGCTCATTCATTTTTATTTTCAGTAAGGGAGTCAGAGAAGTCTTGGATACCAGCCCAGCATTGCTATATACTGGTTCTGTGGGCTTCGGGAAGCTACTAAAATTGTTCAATGTGAAGACAGTTTATTTAAAATGGCAACAATAATGTCTTCCTTGTGGTGTTCTTGTAAAGATGTAAAGAGACAATGTATGGGAATGCCCAGCAAAGTATCCCAGGAAAAGGGTATTTAAAAATAGTTACTTTGCATCCCCTTCCTCCTCCTGTTTCTACCAAGTGCTATGGAAGCTGATAGTTTTATGTTCAGAGTTGAGAGAATTGGATTATTTAGTTGCCGCTTCACTAAATTAATTGGAAAATGAATGGCTGACTATATTAATTTTCTGTCTGGTGCTCTGCAGACAAATATCGTTTCTTGTTATAAACCGAGGTGGGTGGAGTTTGGATTAGTGGGAGGAAAAGCAGAATCCTTATCGTCCTTCTGAAATTGCTTAGCTAGCTTTTTCTATTCCATTGAAACGGAAATAAGAAATCAACGTACTGTGGCATATCATTCATGCTTCACAGTGCATGGGCATTTTGGATGGACGTCCAGAGCACCCTGCAAAGGCTGCAGGAGGGTGTCACAATGGGAAATATGGCCCTCCTTGGATAAGAGGTATCCAGAAAGCCTTGGGGTGTCGTTACTATTGTCTTGGAGCCTCCTCCGTTTCCCTTCTGAGACCTGTTAAGTTGGATGGCTTTAAAAAATAAAACATTAAAAATACTTCCCTCTTGGAATTTTCCAAGTTTAGAAGCTGTAGAGATTAGTAGAGAGAATCTAGGGACACCTGTTGCTCTTTCGAGATTGATGAATGAAGAAATGAAGCTGTGTTCGGGTTAACCATCAGCAGCCCTCGGAGCAGCTGTCTTTGAATCCAATGCCACGCGGCACGGGGAACTCGGCTGCAATGTCCTCTTTGAGGTTTTAAGAAGCAAAAAGGTCACTTTGATGCCGAAAGGCGTCCTGGCCCAAGGCATGGCCTTTCCATCGCCTCATATACATGCGAAGCTGGACGACGAGAAAAGACCGGAGAGTGCTGCTGCCCTTCACCGTTGGCGTGGGCGGAGGAAAGGGAATCTACTGCGGACTGCAGGAGGAAGGAACAAATCAACCTGAGAAGAAATATAACCAGAACAGTCTTTAAAAGTGAAGATCGTGAGATTTCCCCCCCCCCCCCCTGACTTACTGTGGTGGCGGGAAATGTCTTAATATGATTCTTCTACCCGAGTTGCTCTAACGACCACCACATAATTGGGTGGGAATATGCAAATAGAACATATGCAACACCACTAGAAAGGACTGCCCCTGTTAGCTTCCACCGACCCTGGCTATATGGATGAGCCACCTCGGCAGATGGACAGAGAAAACTCCCAGGACTATCAGGAGAAGAGCCTTTTCGAGATCCATAAGTAGTGGAGACCAAGACCAGAGGCTGAGACAAGGAAACAGAGGAGTGGCGCTGAGGGTGAGGCAGAGCTACCCGTGGGCTTTCTGGTCCATGGGGGCAGAGGCCAAGGGACCATGTGGCTGAGCGGCTGAAGACTGGAGCCAATGGGCTGCTGGCTGTGGATGTGTTGTTGGGGACCAATGGCAGTGTTTGTACTCTTTACTAAATTTGCCTTGTGATTACCTGCTAATTCCCCCGCAAACCCCCTTCATTATGAGTACTGTTCGTGAGTTGTGCGTGGCCATTGCAACAAATAATCCAATCCAGCAGGGCAGTAGAGTACCGTGGGAGGAATGGTTGGTGTCAGAACAGGGCACAGAAGGATGGAGGGTGAAGGCATGTTAGATCCCTGCCTCGTGGCAATAGGGAAGCCAGAGGAGGTCAGGGCTGACTCTTGATGCCGTTTACTGCAATTCTTAGGTCCATTGGTAAGAAAAGTCAATCACTAGAAAAGGACATCACAGTTGGTAAAGCAGAGTGTTGTTGAAAATAAGGGAAACGCTCAAGGTGGGGGATTGACATACTGGTCCAAACAATGGTCTCAAACATACCCATGATCATAAACAGGGCTCAGGACTGGGCAATGTTTCCTGGTTCCTGTACTGGTTGCTCTAAGGTGTTACTAAGCTTGCTATAACTTGGAATCAACTCCATGGCTCATAACAACAGTCTAAAGGAGCCTACTGAGTCAGAAATAAGTAGAGGAGATGAGATCAACACCCAGATGTAGGTGATTAGAATCATTAGGAACTTGGCTCTTTCCAATTTATACTTTAATGGTTCAATTTCTAGAGTTACATTAGTTGGCTTGATGGTGAGTGATTAACTCTGTTATGAGCCTAGCTCACGTCTCTGACGTCTCTAATGCACTTCCAGATTATGCTTTTTATTAATTAAATTTTTCAGCCCGGTGATTTGAGTTTTACAGACTTTTTTTTTGTATTGGTGATTAGCACTCTATGATAGAGATAATTTGTAGGATTTCAGATTTCACCTGGGAATCGTTAGCTGCATTTCTCTTAGCTACGGTGGTTACACATTGGGCTGTTACACAAGGTCAGCAGTTCGAAACCACCAGCCAACCAGTGGCAGAACGATGGTGCTTTCTACTCCCGTAAAGAATTACAGCCTCACAAATTCACAGGGGGCAGTTCTAGCCAGTCATACAGGGCCAGTGAGAATACTGTCATTATGGTCAAGAATGTGAATGCTTACATCAAGAAGAATAATTCTAAAAAAAAAAAGCATGAAAATGTTTCTATATTTCTAGTGATCACACAGATTCTCAAAACATTTCTTCTCAAAGCATTCCTTGTGCCTGCTTAATCGCAGTAAGAGAAGGGTATCTCTTGTAACAGAAAGCGATATTACAAATTAACTATAGACTTCACTTAATGGTCCCTGTTTTATGAGGTGCCTTGGTGGCGTAGTAGGTTACACACTGGGCTGTTTTCACCAAAAGGTCAGTAGTTTTAAACCACCCGCTGCTTCCGAGAGAAGGAGAAGGTGTTCTACTTCCATCAGGAGTTGCAGTCTCAGAAAACCAGAGGGCAGTTTTACCCTGCCTGATTGGGTTGCTATGAATCAGAACTGACTCAAGGGCAGTGAGGCTGTGTGTGTATGTGTGTTTTGGTCTGTTTTATGTCCCTTCTTGAGAGATAAAATTGAAGCATGAGAAGACTTCTGTAAGCAATGGTACATCAGGCTTAAATGACAGAAATGAGGTGAACACCAAGATTAGGAATTAAGAAGCATTCTTGCTTCTTGAAGGTAGACCCATCAAGCTCATGGAGGCTTGAAAATGATCAAATCTGGGCTTTTTTTTTTTTAGTGATGTTCACTCATTCATTCATTTTGCAATGAGACAATTTTGTGTATTTGTATAAAGTGCCTATTGGTTTCAAGTGCACCAAGCCTATATAGAGTGCTAGTAAAACTATAATGACTATGATGCTAACATTGGACTCAGAAAATGAAAAAAATTTCTAGATTAAAAAAAGAAATATAGGAATGACTGGCCTGGCCTTCCTGAACTAGCATTAAACAACAACAAGAAGAAATCAATCCTGTGTCTTGATTCTCTTCTGAGCCACCTTGCATGAGGTATATCGTTCCCTCTTTGAAATTGTGCAGTGTGTGTGTGTGTGTGTGTGTGTGCGTGCGTGCGCGCGCGCGCGCGCGCGCGCGCACGTGTTTCAGTCCCTGCCAGAAGGAAGACACACAGGTGCCTCAAGTGTATTTTCTTCAGCAGCCTCAAAAGGAAATTTCAGGCAGATTTAGTTAGGAAATGGTATTCATTGCTGAACTGCAAATTAGATTGCAAGTGCTTTGGGCATTCTTAGTAAATTATATAGCGAAAACCTGGAGCTATACTAAACCCTTTGAATTTAATTTGACTGCTGGCAGCCATCAATGGTTAAAAGATTTTAGAAAACCTGAACACTAATGCTTGAATGTGCTGGAAGGGGTTGTGGTAGAAAAGACAGGTGGCTCCGGGAGCTAAATAAAACAGTGGCCTTTTACAGATGATTCAAAAGCTAATACAATAAAAAGGAATCTATTGCATAATATCACAAGTAGGGCTAATGTAATCAAGGCACACGAGGTGCAAGTTCATTTTCCACCTTCTGAGTTATTACTTGGACAATTTACCTCTCCACTCTGCAGTCTTCGTTCTGGGAAGCCGTCTTCTCCTGTATTTGCTGGCCCGTGTCGTGTGCATGCTAATGCAGTAGTCTGTGCTAACCTGACGCGAACAGATTAGCAAGGCCCTCTGGCTCCTTTTCTCCCCTAATGCAATTCCAGCCAAGCAGGAAACCCGACTTTTGTCTTAAACAGTCCTAAGCATTTTTCATATGAAATTCAATTAAACCATTTCCTAGTCTAAGTGTCTGTTCAGTTTCTTACCTTTCAGCAGGAATGAAGTTTCCCTTCCTGTGAAACTACTTAAAAGCAAGCAACCAAAGGAAGGAAGGGGGGGGGGGGAGGTGGAGAAAGAGCGTGGGGGCGGGAGGGGGTGAACCATGCTGCTCAGCACAGTCTGCTAATTGTTTCAGCCTTTGTTTTTCTGTTCCCCTTGAAGATGAGCTGTATTTTAATTACCACATGAAAGATTTGTCTTGATTAGATGGCTAGGAGCTGTCAGTATTTCTGAAAGAGATGGAAATGCATGCAGAAGAAGGAGGCAGGGAATGGGGATTATTCTGGAAACCTTCTAGGCTTCTACCAACCTGACCTCTTGCCCAATAGGTACCCTGCTCTCTTCAGGTTCCACTTCGGGTACAAAAGGAGTCTTAGATTTGGCCTGGTCTGAAAGGCCTTGGTAAAGTCCTTGCCTGGGATGTAAGGATAACAACTTGACTGAAGTGTCACTCGAAGAAATTAGAGAAAACTTCTCTGTTTTCATACTTTTGAGCAATGACTGCCATGAAGCACAGCCAGAGCTTTCTGGTCTCCTTCCTGGGACTGGGGGGTTGGGGGGGTGGGGGAGGCATAGCTTGCCAGTCAAGTCTAGACCCTAGGTAGGTGAGGTAGACAAATAAGTGTAACATTGTCTATAGTCAGATTGCTTGTCACCAGTGGTGGAGACAACAAGTAGGTACTTGACTGAATGGCAAATGTTCTCGGGTTGGAGTTGGTGGGCCCCATAGGTTGACTGACTCATGGTCACCTTTTGTAGAACAGAACAGACCCTTGCCTGATTCTTCACTATCGCGGGCATGTTTGAGATTGCTGTTGTGATGATCGTGTCGATCCGTCTCATTGAAGGGTGCCCTCATTTTTGCCGAGTCTCTCTCAAACTTTTTGTCCTGTGCTAACCATCGATCCTTTCTGATGGCATGTCCAAAGTGAGTGAGTCGATGTCTTGCCATCCTGGCTTCTAAGGAGCACTCGAGTCAGTTATTCCTCTAAGACTGGTTGGTTGGTTGGTTCTTCTGGCAGTCCGTGGCAACTTCAATGTATGGTGTTCTTGGAGCAAGGTGGATGGGTGTACCAGGTTGCCCAGACTTGAGGGAAGGGGATACTTCTGCCCTCTTGAGGGGTACATGATGGAGGAAAGGACCAGCATGAATAACTACAGGAGAACCGAAAGCTATTCACCAGACTCAGCAATTCGGTGGCCATTGGTCAAAATGGATGCAGGTGGCGAAAGTGAGTTTGTGGCTAGAAGCCAAAGTTTGCGGTACATAAGAGAGACAGAGCCATCGAAAACATCTTTTGGATTTTTCTTTGGAGAAAGCTGCTTGTGAAAGAAAGGAGAAATATAGATTTTTAATTAGACTATTTAAGTCTAGACCTGCAAGTACAGTAAAGTGAAAAGTTAATATCTGGATATCTCAGGCTCCAAAGTATTATTACAAGAGAAACACCAGACTGTTTGGTTTGCATTTTTAAATAGCTGACATGATTAAATGAAATCAGAAGACCGTTGCTCAATTTCTAATTTCTCTCTGCCTCTGTTCCATAGCCTTTAAAGGAGACTATTTCTCATAGGGAATCTGTGAAATTATCTTCTCTTTACTCTGAAAAAATTTTAAGTTTTTTTTAAACAGATAAAGAAGCTAGTTTATTTTAATACAGTGGTCTACAGTAAGTATAGTGTGTGCATGCAAAATGAGATCAGCTTCACATAAAAGCTAGAGAAGCAGTAGATGTTTCACCTAAGGTAGCGTTACCTTAAATAGTTGTTGATTTTTAACTCCGTGTACGTGTTTGAGTCATTCCTTGTTTATTTTCTAAGATGATAACATCCAACTTCTTCGTAAAAGTCTTATGACCCACAGCAACCCCATTCTCAGTCAGTGTTCTTTCTTTTAAAATTTATGGCTTTTTTCAGTGCCTCCCGTGAAGTGGCTTTTCACATGCTGGTTAGGCATGGACAATAAATAAGGTATCTCTTCTCCTTGTCTCATGTCGAAATTAATATTCCAAATAAGACAGGTAAGTGAGGAACAGATGGGACCTTTTCCTCTACATGTTGCAGGCTCAGAGGATTCTCTTGTAACCTGATACTAAGCTCAGGTTGATTCCAGAAGCACCTGTGCTCGCTTTGCAATTTGAACATTCAATGTCCAGGACTACTGACAACAAGTTGAAATGAGGTGAAAGAGCAAAGAAAGTGTTAAGAATTAAAAAGAAAAGGAAAAAAAAGAGAGCATTGCCAATTCTGGAAAAATTTGCGTCATAAAATGGCTTCATATTTTTATCATCGAAGGCATAATTTTCCCTATCATTACCACTAGAATTTGTTTTTCTTAAAGCAAGCAATTATTGAATGCTTGATGAATATGTGATCTATATATGGCTCCTTCCTTCATAGTGAGGTGCATGCTATCTTCTTTTTCTCAATCCTATGTCTTGACACTTTTATTTTTGGAAAATAACAGGAGCATTCTGTGGTCCTGAAAGATCAGGAAAAGTTGAAGCTGAATTTGATGGGGTGTGGAAATACTGTAATAGGTCTGCTAGGATTGTTTATTGGATGGAAAAAATAGGTAATTCTCTTCCTGAGGATTAATTAAACTTTCAGGGGCATTACTCCCCAATCTGGAAATGAATATCAGAAGTCTCACTGCGATGCTTTAATGCATTCAAAGTCGTGGGTGAAAAGTCGGTGTAAGAACCACAAACAGTGAGGAAGTAGAGGGGAAGCTTGATGTGCAATGCTCCTGCCACCCAGGAGAAAGTCACTATCCCTCCAGACTCCAGGGCACATGCACCATTACTTAAAGCAAGGAAAGACGTCAGGAAGGAAATACATGCGCCAGGGAGATTTACGCAGGTAGTTTCCTCCCTTTGCTCTGAAGCCAAGGAGCTTCTTGAACTTAAGACAAACAGGAGTCACGGAGGACAGTTGCTGAGGTTTGCGCATGTTATAAGTTGGAGACAATGACTCAGAGTAGTCACAGTAAAGGGAGCGTTATATTGGAGAAAACTGGCGAATCATAAAACCGTTTCTCCTCAGAAGGCCCAGGCTTTTGTTAGGCTCTGGTGCAACTGAAACGTATCCCAGGGAGGGACACACATTGTGACTAAACTTGGGAGAGAAAATCGTATCACTTTGCCAAAGGAAAGATCAAAAAGTCCTTGTTGAAAAATCCAGAAGAGGCCATTTGAAGCTGCTAGTAGAGGGACGTAGTTTCATCTGCTACCCAGTGCTATAGAACATATTTAAAGCTATGCCATGCATCTGGTATTAGAATCTGTTCCCCACACCTGCCTTTTTACTGGCTGTTATTCAATAAAGCATAAAAGAGTTTTAGTCCAATTTATCTTACTTGCATTTGTTGTGTGTGGGGTGGTGGGGGTGGGGGGTTGGTGGTGGTGGTGGTGGAAGAACCCATATGAACCCCCAACCTAAATTTATAGTTATTTCACAAAGACAGTGGCTTAAGAGAATCTTAAAAAGTTAATGCAGTTAACATCCCTGTCAGTCAATTTATGATACTCCCTCAAATGGAAGCAGTTTGAGAGAAATGCTATTTCTCATAAGGTCTGAAAGGCCTGTCTTAATGTTTTTAATTTCAAATTTAAAATGAGATATGTGGACATATGGGCTATCAGAGACATCTGTTAAATCAAATCATGGAGATTGCCGGGCTTATGTATGTGAGTAAATTCGTAGGAGTGTAGAATTTCTGTAGATTATACTGACTAAAGAAAGGTCACCGAAGGACACGTTTTCTTTCCAAGCGATAAAAGTCTAATAATTTTAGCCTGTCGAACTTTAATCCAGTTGCATATTACTTAAGTAGATTAATTAATCTGCTATATAGAATTGTAATGACTAGATTTTGAGATTTGAATCTGATTGTGTCGTGAGTAACACAGTGTGGCAAAACCAAATGAATGTATTGCTTTTTCTGTGCATGTAGGTTTCCAGTATGGGGGCGATGGAGTGCCGCATTAATTGAGCTTCATAAATGAAATAAACTCTAGTAGAGATGTTGCCAAGTAAATGCAATTTTAAAAAGAAGATGACTGTGAAAAATATATCTATTTAGGATCTTTATTGAGTGGTCGTCGCCTGTCAGTGATCCAATTCAGACTAATCCTGATTAATCAGAAACCAATTCTCCTGACTAGGAATGACCCAGGGCCACCTCTGCTGCTGGACATTTCCCTTCCGATTAGTATAAGCCACAAGCCAAGGAAAGAGAGTTTTGGGAGATAAAACTCAAATCAGCTTTGTTCCTTGCGAACAACTCTGGCGAACTGTGGACACTTCGGGCTGAAATGAAGTTTGAGCATTCGTGGTGGATTTTTATGGTGGGTCCTGCCCTGTCACTGGAGATAAGCAGCAGCATGGTGCATGATACACAGCAGGTGCGACCTGGATCACTCTTTTGCATCAGCGGCAATGCGAACGGGCACCTTCATTTCAGAAACAAAACAAAACAAAAACAAGAAACAACAGCAAAGCCAACTTTATAATTCAGGTCAGTAAACAGAGAAAGTCTTCATCATCAGGTTTTAATGATAAAGAACTTAGAGAAAAAGCAAGATCTCTCCCATGTGTTTCAGTAGCAAATATATATTCCAATTAGTCTTCATATGCACCCAAGAGGACATTCCTAGTTAGGTTGGCCTCACATTTGAATGAACTTGAGTAAGAAATAACACACATGAAAGTAACACATGCTAAGGGCCTCCTCTCTTCTCCATCTTTCCCAGCAGCTAGGTGGATAATTAGTAGTGAAGAACAGTCATACTATTTGACATTTAAAAGTAGTGTTTAAAAATCTTTTAAATTTGACAAAAAGTTCTTTTAAAATATGTATGAACTGTGATAAGAATTGTATGAGCCCCTAATAAATTGTTAAAATTAAAAAAAAAGTGGGGGACCGATTACAAGGATTTACATATAACCCCCACCGATTACAAGGATCTACATATAACCCCCTCCCTGGGGGACGGACAACAGAAAAGTGGGTGAAGGGAGACGTAGGCCAGTGTAAGACATGACAAAGTAATAATTTATAAAAGAGGGAATAGGGGAGTTGGGAGGGAGGGGGAAAAATGAGCTGACACCAAGGGCTCAAGTAGAAAGCAAATGTTTTGGGAATGAAGATAGCAACAAATGTACAAATAGCCTTGACACAATATATGTCTGGATGGATTATGATAAGAGTTGTATGAACCCCCAATAAAATGATTTTAAAAAATTTGTTAAAAAAGTGCACATATTCACTGTATAAACTCTAGAAGCGATATCAAAATATGAACAGGTAAATGAAGATTTCAATTTTGTTAATTTTGCTTACTTACATGTTTATGCTTCCAAATGGAAGCAAACTATATTGTTTAGTAATATTTCTTTACAGAAAATATACTATGTTATTAAGTACTCTATGATAATATTATTTTAAATGGCACATTGTATTTCCTCTTACTATACCAACATTTGTTTATTCCATGTCCTATTTCTGGAAATTTGATTGTTTTGAAGTTTTCACTTCAACAAAGAAATAATTAATATAGGTCTGATAGGCTGATTAGTTATAGCTGAATCTTTATATAAAGCCCCCCCCCTTTTTTAAGGACAAATTCCAAGATGTGACATGGCTGGCCCTGGAGTAATCTCAGCATTTCAGAGATTTGAAAGGTATTGCAGGATTGTCTCTTAACAAGGTTATACCAGTGCATAGTCATGTGTGCGATGATTTAAAAGTAGAACTAATCCACGGAACAAGGTTTCTGGATTCTGCCAATGGGCTGTTGTTTGCCCTCAGTATTAAATAGCACCAATTTGTCTGTGTGAAGACACAATCCTGATAACTGTAATACTAAGTCATACAGATTTCTTCCCTTAAAATCTTACCTAGTAGTTTGACCTGTTGAGGATGTCTGGTCTTTTGGAGGTTGATGGGATTGGTTTGGTCCTCAGAAGGGGTTGAAGTTCCCTTTGGGAAACTCTTAAGTTTCCACTCTCATGTGCAACCCCATCTCTCCCACCCCAAATGGAATGTTCCTTTACATTTCCTAGAAACTATAAGCTCAGGGGAGGTATGCAAGACTTTCCAAGACTTTGCATCCAGCACTGATCATGGAGTTCCAGGATCCAGAATCTGGTGGGAGAATGGCCACTAAGTTTACCCTTTCCTCAGAGGCACAGTTTCAGCTGCACAGGAGCTAAAGGAGAGGGGAGTGTTGCCCATAGCTGCCTTAGTGCTCATCAAGATATGCCTTTAGCTCTGGTACAAAAATCTGCTCTTGGCATTCAGCAACTCCCCCGGGGGCACAAACAGTTGGAGCTGATTGCTAATTTCCAGACTGGAGGTTTGAACAATCCACTAACTGGTTCTGTGGAAGAAAGGCCTAGAGATCGGCTTCCATAAAGATCACAGTCAGGAAACTCTCCTATGGAAGAACAGGGCTACTGCCACACAGGGGTCACCGTGCATTGTGAACGACTCAAGACAACTGTCCCAGCTACTACGGCAGCGGCTCAGTAATCCCTCTGTGGCAACCCGGAGAAGGGAGCCCTTTCCTGCATCACGCTTATCCCTTCAGGAGGGGAAAATTTCCACTACCCACGGGGGAGCTCCAAGGTACAGAGAAATGGAAACAAGCAAAGAAGATCAAGAGAAACGTTACACATCATCTATGTTCTGGATACATAAAAGCCCTGTGGTTTAATCAATAACATTAATAGATACCAATAGCTTCATTGCATATTCACAAAGACATTAGCTGAAAACTCAAGTTCAGAGACCTGGTGTTTCTTTGTCTCCCCAGCTCCCATGACTGTAAAGGCTCTTAGGGAAGTTTTCTTGGGTGGAGTTACTCACCCTCAAGACTGCTAAATGATAAAGCTGCTATTTTCGGGTATTTTGTTCTTAAGGTGTCTGTACATTTACCCACCCCTGTTCGTCCTTGTCACCAGGTAAGATAAAATAGGCACTCAAAACACTTCCCACGACTCCCCAAAGGTTTTCGTTTAATGCTCATTTAGGGCTGTAAGTTAAAATTCTCTTGGTGAGCTGTGTACAGGTCAAAGCAATTCTCTTCTAGACCGCTTACCATATTTATAAAAACTGATACTTGGTGGTTTAGAATGTAATGCATGGAGTGACATGTTCATATATATTCAGATAACTCCGTTAATTGTTTCAAATGTAGTAGCTTAGAATTTAAAAGAAATCGTCAGAGTTTTTAAAAGTCCATTTTCTATGTGACCATAGCTATAGTGACCAGTGCGTTAGATTGTCCAGCCCACCTGTCAAAGATACATGTCCTCGCCTCCATCGGGTTGTGATTGTTGTTAGGTACTGTCCAGTCGGTTCCAACTCCTAGTGATCAAACCAAACTCATAGCAGCAGAACCAAACCGCGTCAGGTCTGTGGCATCCCCGTAATTGTTCTTGCTCGATAACATTGCTGCAGCACTGTGTCAGTCCATCTTGCCGAGGGCCTTCCTCGTGTTTGTTGCCCCTCTATGTTACCAAGCACAATGTCCTTCTCCAGGGATTGGTCTCTCCTGACAACATGTTCAGAGTGCCTTGGCCTCCATTGTTCTGCATTTTAAAAGACATTTCGGATCAAAAGACACATGCCTTGTGCCAAAAAATGGAATCATCATACTTACGGTTACGTGCTGTCCATGTCCCTGTTAAAAAATCCTCGTGATCACCCGGAGTGTACTCCTTTCTCCCTTGTCCCTCTGGCCTAGATAAACTTAGGCAAACACCCACCGAAGAACAATAATTTGACGTATAGGAATGCACATTTTCCTCCAGAAGTAACTCTCAGGCCTCCAGTTTAGTTTCTCTGAGGCTTGGTAGTGCATTGTACACCCAGGTGAACCCATAAAGTGCAGACAACACAACCTGTGCCCTCTGCTGAGAGGTCCTCAGTCACGGGAGAGTCGTCTTTCCACCTGTGTCCATCTTTCTCTGGGGTCTGGAAAGTCTGTGCAGGATGCGCTCCAGCCCCACGCCGCCCATGGGGACCATCATAAAGCAGTCTGCCAGAAGGAATGTGTGAACAAATGACAAACGGTACCCGACTCCAGGGGAAAATAGACTTTGGGAAGCTTTTAATGCCAAGCTTTATAATGTTTAGGATGAAATACTGCATCCGATGTCTCATGAGGATGGAAACGACCTCAGATCAGTTTAACAAAGTGTTTTCCAGCAGAGGAGAGCATGCTTGAATAGAAAAAAAGAAAATCGCCTGCACTTACCGCTCAGAGAGGCTTCCTTTCCCACCTACTGCCTGGATCTCCCGGCTCTTTCATCCTGACTCCCATGCTATGTACAGTTAAAAAAAATCTCTATTTATGGCCATGAGAGCAAATATCCTGCCCCATTGAATTCAAAAGCACCTTCATGATTGTCAGGGCATGTATCCCATTCCATTTTATTTTTGGTTCCGAATACATGGTCATCATATTTATATCTAATCAGTCATCAATCTCTGCCTCTTTTCTTTCCACACCATGTTTTTCATGCTTGTTGCCACCGTGTTAGCGCAGGTCTTTATTTCCTACGTGGATTAGTGCCACTCTTTCCTAGCTATTTTCATCTAGATTGACTGGAATAGAAATGGTGGGGTGGATCCAAGAGGCGGTTTCAAGGTAAGCATCACGTGACTCCTAAAGCAGTCTGTGAAAAGGGATGGATTTCCTGTGGGGTGAAGGCATCAAAGTAATTCTCAGAAGGCTTAACACCATTTAGGCGACTGCTAGGGATGCAGAGAAGAATTCTGAGTTTGATGGCTGAAGGCAATACACTGTCAGTTTATTTCTTTAGTTTAATCTACGAATCTGATTCTAAGCATCCCCCCACCCCCGTGGCCTGGCTACACTCTTCCTCTATGGGCGTTGTTGTTCACGTTGACACACATTAATCATCTGTGGCGCTGTTATTCACTTGGACACAGAAGGTGCGATTCAATGAATGAGTAGGTCTGGTGACCTTAAAAGTACAGTAGAAAAATGGGACTCTTGTCATCTCAGCTCGGGGAAAAAAAACAACGTGTAAAGAAACATGAATGAAGGCCATCTTGCTGGTCTTGACACTAATTTTTATGATGCAAATTTATAAGCTTTTCAAAGTGTATTTAACTTGATGTTTTATATCAGCCTAAATACATTAAAATGATTATTAATAGTCACTATAAACAATTGCCAGAAAGTATGCGTGAGAAGCAAGGGGAGGGGGGAGGGGACCAACAACTTGCAAATGACTGTTAAGTGGAAAGTGTGGGTTTTGCGATGAAAGGGATATTCTGAATGCTTAACCGAAAAAAAAAAAAAAGAATAGAGACTCAACTTTTTAAAATAGAAGCAGCCTCCTTGAGTGGCATCTAGATTTCTAATGAAGAGTTATGATACACTTTGGATTCAGTATCTTGGCCAGGTATCTGTCCAGCTTTGTATCCTGTGAAAGTTTGTTATTTTCTGGGTAGACATTCTTATAGAGTTATTGTCTTTAAAATCAGATGGTCACTTCTATATTGAAAGCATTTTTATGTTTTCTAATTTAAAAATTAATATTTTCTTATAGATATTGTGCAATAAAGCTGAAGTAGGATGTGTGGTTTTTGCAGATGCTTTAACAGCGGATAAAATTTTACATTTGTAAAATTAATATATTGTACTGGTACAAAATAGTTTTAAATTATATTTAAAAAAGCTAAAAAAAACCCTACAGTATATACCTGTGTATAGGCCAGTTTTTCAGCCCATTTTGTATGCAGTTTTTGTGGAAAAAATAGGTTCCTTGGCTGATATCCGGGTAGGCTTATACTGGAATATATACGGTTCCTTGCAATTCCTATCTTCAATGAATATCTGATTTGAAATGTTAGGAAATAAATGAAAAAAGTCATCATTAGAAAATAGCTGCAATGAATTCTACCTACCTATTTACCTACTTTCATCTATCTATCATCTATCTATCTATCTATCTATCTATCTATCTATCTATCTATCTATCTATCTTTCCCCCTCTATTTCCTAATCACATTAGGATTGTTTCAGATTTGAGATCTTTTTGTGTCTTTCCTTTCTATGTCTCATGAATCTAGTACGACGATGGGAGCATCCTAGTCTGCAATAAACATTATGGAGCAGGCGTCCATAAAGAGTGAGGGTATATATATGGTCAGTGGTTAAGATTTTAATATATGTATATTTTCTAATGATCTCCATAGATGAGTTGTCGTCAATGTTATTTTTTTCCTGTTTTGAATTTTCGGTTGGTGCTTAAAGAAGAACCCGTTTGACACCTTCAGTGAAAGACACTGCTGCGGCAGGGGGAAAACGCACGACTCTGCTTCTTTGCGGGGGTTCCGGGATCCGTCTTTGCGGTGCTCTTTTTGCGGCCGAGGTCGAGGGCCCTGGAACTAGAGCAGGTGGCGTTTTCTTGATTTCAGTCAAGTTTTAAAGGATCAGAAAGAAGGTTTTCAGACTGCTCAATCTGAACAGAATGTGACCGAACAGTCTGTGAATCTTAATGCCTTACTACACTGGGACAAGGAAGCCAGGTTTAAACCAAAACCCAAATAAACTTACTGACATCACGTCGATTCCGAGGCATAGCGACCCATGTGTAGAACTGCCGCTGTGAGTGCTCGAGACGGTTAACTCTTTACAAAGAGAAGAAAGCCTGATTTTTCCAAAGCCCCGCTAGCGCAGAGGGTAGAACTATCTGCTGCTAACCTACGGGTTCGTGGTTCAAACCAACCACTTGCTTAAATGGAAGTAAAACGTGGCAGTCTATTTCTGTAAAGATTTACAGCTTTGAAAACCCTACCCGTGGTCATGAGTTGGAATCTTCTCGGCCCGATGGTTTGGGTTTGGGTTGGTATAGTGCGGCTGTACTTTCAGAAAAATGAGTTGTTTTTTCACGGCGTTTACAAAGGAGTGAAACAGGTTCCCATAGTTCCAACGCAGACGTGAACAGGGTCCTCTTTTCCTTGGTGACTGTTAGTAGGTAGCCAGCCCTGGTGGCGCAACACGTGCTTGCGGGGACCCGGGCTCTGCGGGCGCTGTTGGGTGCACAGCGTGGTACTACTGACTACAGGGTAGGCGGTTCACGCTCATCGGTGGCCCGGAGGGAGAAAGAGGAGGCTGCCTTTTCCCACGAAGATCGACAGCCGGGGAAACCCTGAATGGGCGTCCGCAGGGATGGGACCGTAGTGATCTGTTCTGGGACAGACGGTAGTGCAGAGAAGGCTATGGAATGATGCTCTCACATGGGGTTTGTTAGACGGCAGAATCTACTTCACGGCACCTAATATCAGCACCACCCAAACTAAAAACCCAAAGGCCGTCGAGTGAATTCTGACTCATTAAGACCCATAGCACAGCGTGGACCTGCCCCTGTGGGTTCTGAAGCTGTTAATCTTCATGGAAGCCGAAGACCTCATCTTGTCTCCTAGAATTGGCTGGTGAGTTCGAACTACTGACCATGTGGTTAGCAGCCCAATGCATAACCCACTACCACAAATACACATGTATTTGTAATAATACTTTTAGCGTGATCTTTGTGACTTTTAATAAATAGGTAAATATCCAATGGTTTCATGGTACCCTATCTCATTGCTACGCTGAAACCTCTGTAACATAACTTAGTTATTGGGCATTTAAGTTACATCAATTTTTTCATTATCTCGATAGTGCTATAATGAGCATCTTTGAGCTTTTCCAGTAATTAGGATGCATTTCCTGGGATAGAAGCTGCAAAGTAAATGTTTTTAAAGCACATGATAAAATTTGCCAAATTAATTTTTAAAGTACTATCAGCATATGAGAGTGTCTTTTTCAATCTCACCCTTATCCGAGCAGTCTTCCTAGTTAAGATGATATTATTCCATAGACAAAAACTGTGTTTAATTTCATTTTCTTTGATTTCAAGAGAGGCTGACACATTTTCTAGGGCTCATTACCATGAGCATGCCAAGTGCTCTCTTTCCCGAGTTATTTGCATGCATTCTTTGACCAGTTATCTCCCACAAACTCAGTGTTTTCCATTATAAAAAATAGATTTGCTAGACTCTTCATATTTCAAACATAAATCATCTTACATGCATTTAAATTTTTCCTTGTTGTCTCTCTTTTTGATTTTGTTTTCATTAACATGTACTCTTTTAAACTGTGGTAAAACCAAATTGCCATTCTTCAACTTTGTTGGTGACTACAGATCCAATAAAACAAATTCTACTTTATTAGGAAAGGTTACTGCCCTGTTCATGTAGCTCCTCCTTCTAAATAACCATTGGAGATATAATAAAGGTTAGGATGAGATTTTTGTAAGGAAACTAAATAATCTTGGGAAATTCTTCAGAAAAAGAATTTATTATTGGATGACAATTAAACCATCCAGTAAGAGATGTGTGTGGGCATGTACATATGTAAATATATTTGTATATGACCATAGGGAAATAGATCTATGTACATATATTCATAGGTTTAGTATTAAGGTAGTAGATGGACATTGGATCTCTACTCAAGTACTCCCTCAACACAAGAACACTTTGTTTTATTAACCTGGCATTCCATGATGCTGACCTTCCTGATATGATTGCTGAAGACAAAATGGGTACATAAGCCAATGTGGTGAATAAAGCTGATGGTACCCAACTATCAAAAGACATAGTGTCTGTGGTCTCAAAGGCTTGAAAATCAACAAGTGGCCATCTAGCTGAGAACCAGCCAAGCCCATATGGAAGAAGCACACAGGCCTGTGTGATCATGAGGTATCGATAGGATTAGGCATCAAAGACCCAGAACAAAAAACCTTATCATTGTGAATGATGGGGAATGTGGAATGGAGATCCAAAGCCCATCTGTAGGTAACTGGACATCCCCTTACAGAAGGGTCACGGGGAGTAGACAAACCAGTCAGGGTGCAGTAAAGCAACGATGAAACATAATGTTCTTCTAGTTCTTTAATGCTTCAACCCCCCACCCCACTATCATGATCCCAATTCTACCTTACAAATTTGGCTAGACCAGAGGATGTACACTGGTATAGATAAGAATTGAAACACAAGGGATACAGGACAGATAAACCCCTCAGGACAAATATTGAGAGTAGCCATTCCAGGAGGGGAAAGGGAAGGTATGGAGAGATAAGGGGAACCAATCACAATGATCTACCTATAGCCACCTCCATGGGGGACGGACAACAGAAAAGTGGGTGAAGAGAGACATCATTCAGTGTAAGACATGAAAAATAATAATAATTTATAAATTATCAAGGGTTCATGATGGAGGGAGGGTGGGATGGAGGGGTAAAAATGAGTAGCTGATCCCAAGGGCTCACGCAGAAGGAAAATGTCTTGAAAATGATGATGGCAACAAATGTACAAATGTGCTTAACACAATGGATGGATGGATTGTGATAAGAGTTGTATGAGCCCCCAGTAAAATGATTAAAAAAATAATTAAAAAACAAAAGGGAGATGTGTGTGATTTAGCCTTTATCTTAGAAGACAAGCGCTGCTATAACAAGGCACAGGCAGCCGCTTCAACAGACAGAAATGTGTTCATTCAGTTTAGCGTGCCAGATTCTCCAAACTCACCCTCACCAAGTGATTACTGACTAGTGGGACAGTGGTTAAGTGTTGGGCTATGATCTCCAAGGTCAGTAGTTCAAAGCCCCCAGCCGGGAGTTATACTTTAGAGTCACTATAAGTATAGCATGCTAGATGTTTGAATTCAAGGACCTCATCCTCAGGGAAGGTGTTCTCTCTGTATTGGGTTTGGGGGAAGGTTCTTATCTCTTCAGCTTGTTTCTTGATTCCTAGGTGATTTCCATGCTGCTTGTTATGAAACTTCTCACCAGGAGAATAGAATCTGATTTTCCTCCCCAACCCACAGAGCCTTTGTCCTGCGCACTGCCCTGCCTTCTATCCACTAGATACCAATCACGTAACCATCTCCTCTGAGTTACAACCAAATTGTCTTAGAACATTCTCCAGTGTCCCTTGGGGGAGACAAGACTCCTCCCCATTGAAAACCACTGCTCTAAGGTATGATGTCCTTATTTAAAACATGAAGCTCAAAGATTCAGTCCCCATAACCTGGTGTTACCTGGCTCAACACGTCAAAAATGTTGAGGTTGTGAAATCTTTCTGTAGAGTTAGTACCAGACAGAATTTTATTTCTGCTGCGTTAATGAGAATTTTAATGTTGAATAATTTAACGTTCTCCTGTCTCTCTCTGGTTTTTTCCTTTTGGTCTGATTGGAAAGTCTTATTATTTTCCTTAAGTATTTCAATGGCTCACTTTGCACCTTGACAGGAAATGCACCAGCCTCAAGAGGAGTATGCGTGTGTGGGCATTGAGGTTGACCTTCCTTTTGGTATTAATTTCCTAACAGTGGTACCCTTACTCTGGACCAGTTCCAGTACATGATCTCTGCTTTTTCCATCCCCTTCTGCTTTAGAGGGGATGGCACAGGTTTCCTGATCCTAAAAACCACGAATCTCTCTCTCTATGAAATTTACTGGTACGTCATTGCCTTTGGGTGAGGCTGGCTTTTCCAGGCTATCCTAAATCACGAGGAAGGGAAAAGAGTTGTGAATAGCTGTCCCAGCATTATTCCTCGAGGGGGAACCTGTATCCAAGTTTGGGAGGGTCAATACCAACATAAAATATAGTGAGAAAGACATGAAATATAGGCATAAAAAAGACCCCCAATGTAAACATATTTTATAAAGGCTCTTTAAAAAACAAACAAACAACCTTAAACAAAGCCCAGCCAAGACAAAGCCAAATCACGTGGAGAAGGAAAACCAGCAACAGAGTGTTCAAAAGATTCATATCCGTGGAGCTCATGATGGTGTTACTGCTTGGTGCTGCTGACCTGGTTGTGGTTTGTAGCAACAGCAGGAGACGCTGCCCCGTCTTGTGTCATCCTGATCATTCGTGTTGTATTGCTAGAGCCCATTGTGACAGCCGGAGTGTTACTCCACCTCTCTGAGGGTCTTCTTCTTCTTCTTTTATTTTTACGTCTCTTTACAAGCAAAATGAAATCCTTGACAACTTTCATCGGTTCTCTGTTCATCACGAGGTGGTTTGTTGGTCCACTTGTGAGGACTTTGGTTTGCTTTACATTGAGGTGCCATCCACACTGAAAGCTGACATCTTTGATTTTCAGGAGCCAGTTTCTCAGATCCTCCCCAGCAAGCAATATTGTGTCATCAGCATATTGCAGGTTGCTAATGAGCCGTCCTTCAATGCTCATGACAAGTTGTTCTTCACAAGCATCTTTCTCCTCCTACAGATTGAGTAAGGAGGGTAAAGGGATACCACCCTGACAAATACCTTTTCTGATTTGAAACCCAATTATATACGCCCCAAAGCAAAGGAGAACATCAAAAAATCATGAGAGATAGCAGATTAGTTCATCAGTGTTGTGGATGGAACTTCCGAAGAGGGAAAGGCCTGGGATTGGAATGCATATGCAATTGTGGATTAGAAAGGTCCTGGCAGTTTAGTGGCTGGGATAAAACTCTTGATCATGGTTCTTGAGTCATGTCACATAGCCCCCCCAAATTTTAGATGGCATGCGTGTGTAAATCATTAAGGGTATGCACAGGAAAGTTCCCTGGGCTGGCCTGGGAACTGATGTAATCTACTTTCAACCACACTTGGTCTGCGGGTAAAATTGCCTCTCCAAAGTGAGTGAACTGAGCTCACAATTTATGTCAAAACTCGAGTGCTTCCCCTGTAAACCACAAACCATATGCTTTAGGATTTAAGCTCAAATCTAAGAGTAAATAGAGATTAAAAATGCGGCATGAAATGAAAACAGAATGGGAACACAAGTGCAATCAATGGCATTGGAAGAGCCTGGCTATTTCCTCACTTGGAGACTAGGGCAGCAGCTCTGAGGCAAGCACATCCTCAGTCCATGGAATATTCACTTGCATGATGTAAAAACCAGCCACCCAGCTATGAAACAAGCAAACAAAAAACATTCTCTCTGCAGCCAGTTACATTTGAGGAACAATTTAAACAAAGCTAAACTGTGCTCTTTCTTGTTGGACTTCTAGAGTTTCCCGGATCTGACCGTTTGCATTGCAAATCTAAATGAGCGGTTCTTTCAGAGCCTAGTGCCTTCCACACTCAGAACTCTCGTTTTTTCAAGAAGCCCCGAACAGAGGTAATGTTCCAGCAGTGGTTCTCTGCTCTGGCTTTCGGCACATTTGAATATAGATAGTGGTGGGAGTTCCATGTAACAATGCTCAGATTCTGTTCCGCGGCTTTTGATTGAATTGGCCAGGGGTGGAGCACTGCCTTGTGCAAGAAGCCCCCAGGTGACTTCCCTGGGCAGCCAGCAGTGAGAAGACCAACTTAAACCTGACAGTTCACAAGGACTACCTGCTTAATGAATTAAACACTGGTTTGCAGGTCTCCCTCTTGGAGGTTCCGATTGCGTCCCTCAGGACAGCCTCCAAGAATATGCATATGGAGCAAGTCCTTCTGGTCAATTCTTATGATCAGATGAGGCTGAGGAACATTTTCTCCCTCTGCCATCTTCATTGGTGGTGCTTTAAAGGCAAAAGGCTGGTGATGGGGAGCTGGCTCACTGTGGAAGACTGCAGAGTCTCTCCTTTAAGGCCCCAACATGCGATGTGTGGTTTCTTGCAGGCTCATGATGCCTCATAGTATTTTTTTAAACTCTCTTTAAAAAAAAACAAACACATTTTATTGGGGGCTCATACAACTCTTATCACAATCCATACATCTATCCATTGTGTCAAGCACATTTGTACATTGGTTGCCATCATCATTCTCAAAACACTTTCTTTCAACTTGAGCCCTTGGGATCAGCTCCTCATTTCCCCCCTCCCTCCCCACCTCCCCTCCTTCACGAACCCTTGATAATTTATAAATTATTATCATTTTTTCATGTCTTACATGTCTGATGTCTCCCTTCACCCACTTTTCTGTTGTCCATCCCCCAGGGAGGGGATTATATGTAGATCCTTGTGATTGGGTCCCCCTTCATACCCCACCTTCCTCGTCTTCTTCTAGTATTGCTGCTCTCATTATTGGTCCTCAGGGGTTCAGCTGTCCTGGATTCCCTGTGTTTCTAGTTCTTATCTGTACCAGTGTACATCCTCTCATCTGGCTGAATTTGTAAGGTAGAATTGGTATCATGATAGTGGTGGAGGGTGGGGAAGGGGTAGGAGGAAGCATTAAAGGACTAGAGGAAAGCTGTATGTTTCATCAGTGCTGTACTGCACCCTCACTGGCTCATCTTTTCTGTAAGGGATGTTCAGTTGCCTACAGAAGGGCTTTGGGTCTCCATTCCACACGCCCCTTCATTCACAATATTAGGATTTTTTTGTTCTTTGATGCCTGATACCTGACCCCATAAACACCTCATGATCGCACAGGTTGGTTTGCTTCTTCCATTTGGACTTTGTTGGTTCTGAGCTAGATGGTCGCTTGTTTACCTTCAAGCCTTTAAGACATCAGACGCAATATCTTTTGATAGCTGGACACTATCAGCTTTCTTCACCACATTTGCTTATGCACCCGCTTTGTCTTCAGCGATCATGTTGGGAAGGTGAGCATCATGGAATGTCAGTTTAATAGAACAAAGTGTTCTTGCATCGAGGGAGTACTTGAGTAGAGGCCCAATGTCCATCTTTTTAAACAAATGAGTGAAATCATCCATAAAGGACTGAGTGTTCTGCAATCTTTTCCTCCTTCTCGCCTCCACGAGATTACTGGTTTCAGAGAAGTTTTGGAGATAAAATAGATGGCTAGTCTTGAGTTTTGAAAGGCAAATAAGGAAGAAAGAAACACACACACACACACACACACACACACGAGAAAGAGAGAGACACACACACATGAGAAAGAGCGAGAGGGAAAGAGAGAGCTCCAAGTATAACGAGGAGTGAAAGCCCAGATTGTGAGAAAAAGACCTGGCTTACGATCTAGCTGTTCCTATCTGCCTGAAATCAGAAGGCAGCGCCGGAGTCCTACAGCCTCATGCAAATCTGCTGAGTCCAGAGGCAACCTGCAAATCAGGCAGGATCTCGAGCTGTTCTTATATGAATGCTAAACTATTGCACTAATCCTATTTGTTCGTTTTATCTGATTTCCTTCTAAACTTCTGAAAGCCAACTTGGCAATTATTTTAAGAGGAGGTCAAAAAAGTAGGCTGAAGCTATACAAGATTATTGCTGTTTTGGTTAAAGCCACTAGGAGCTGTTATCAGCTAAGTGGTAGGTTTGACTCTAAGTGAAGTTAAGAGTCAGAAAACATTTATTAGCTGGGCCATTCCTTAGACGGAGCAACAGCCATCTTATTCAGTGGGGATTGAGGACTTGCTTTCCCCGCCTGGTGTGGCTGCAACAGGGCATCCGCAGTCTTTTAGGTAGGGGATGCTGGGAAGCTGCTCATGCAGACTTTACCCAGTATACTTCTGTGTGCCTCGAGGCAGCGAGGGCAGAACGTGGAAAGAGAAAGCCTTGGTCTCCGGATGGGTACAGTGGAACAGGGGTGTCCGAGAGATGTCTGCTATGTGTGACTCGCCCCCAAAGCCCTGCTCAGGGAACCCAGCCATCTTATGTTCCACAAAATGCACCCTGCTCACGAAGAACTTGAGATCTGAGCCAAGAGTACTTATCCACAGGCTGGGCAAGAGACCAAGACATGTGGCACAGCACCACGAGATGGCATGAGCTGATCACACTCTTCAGCCAGGAACTTGGAATGGAGGAGCCGAGAGATTCGGCCTGTTAGCACCAATGGCAGAAGATGGAAGGGGACACTGAGAGTAGCAGTCAGCAAAGTAATGCAGGCTGGAGTAGCCCTATGGGCTTATTTGAAGTTGGGGGACCTGACAGGGGACAGGTGGGCTGAAGGGGAGAGCTAGAGCTAGAGTTAGAGGAAGAGGGCGGTAGAGATTGATATTGGAATGATGAGACTATGTTATCAGGTGGTCCAGGAGAGGGGCATGGAAAGAAGGCTTTCATTTCCGATGACTTTGATGTTTCCTGGTAGTGTAGTGGTTATACCTTGATCCTCGTGGTCGGCAGTTTGAAACCACCAGCAGCTCCTTGGGAGAAAGATGGGCCTTTCTACTCCCATAAACAGTTATGGCCTCAGAAACCCCCAGGGGGTCGCTGGGAGTCAGCGTTGACTGAATGGCAGGATGTTTGGTTTGGTTTTTATGTTCTCATTCCCGTGAAGCTCATGTTCTTAAGCTCATGTTCTTGGGTGCCTGCGAGGCCAGGCTCTCTGCAGCCTGACAACAAATCTCATTTGGCTTGGTCTGGCCTGTGGGCATGTTTAATCTTTGCAGAGAAAGTGAATACCAAGTAGAAAACAGGCCGTTTGCAGTTGTGTTAAGTGCTTCGATGAAGGAAGTGCTGGGTACTGCAGGTGGCTGGGAGGCATCTTGTCAGGATTGAGAGGCAGGGAGGGTTCTGGGAGGAGGAGATTGAGCAGGTGAGGAAGAGCTGGGAAAAGCGGGGAGGGGTGAGGAAAGAATCAGGGAACAGCATATGCAAAGGCAGACCTGACAGCGAGATGAAGCATGACACTGAAGAAGCTCAGAGATGAGAATGCTGGCAGAGACCACGTGGGTCATCAGGGATAGAGTTGAGGTGGGTCGGGGAGAAAGAGAGTCAAAGACTTAATAACTTATGATAAGCCAAGGACTTGGAAATGTATCCTGCAAAGTGGGGGAGAGTGGAAGATTGTTCCGTGGAGGAACTACGTTATATGATTTTATTTTTCGATGACTCCCCCTGGCTGCTGTAAGGGAGACTTGATTGGAAGCAAGGAAGCCCATGGTGAGAGAGTTGAAAGTCGTCAGGTGAGAAGTCATAGAGGCAGCAATGGAGGTACAGAGGAGAGCAGCATGCAAGGCAGACTTGCAGAAGGGGATCATTGCTTGAGTGGAGGATGGGACGTGGGGGGCAGCAAAGTTACGAATGCGCCCCAGACTTCAAACGTGAGGGATTTTCACAGAGCTGGGTCTACAGTGTTGCCTTGGATTTTGCAATGTGACATCATCGGGAACAGTTTTTTTGGAAGTCCATAAGCCATACTCTGGGCTGCTGAAGTATGAAGAGAGGCGGGGAAGTGAAGGTCTCCAGGGAAAAGGAGGCTACGAGGGAAGAGGGAAAGCAGCAGGGTTACAGGAGCGGCTGGGCCCAAGGTGCAGAGAGATCAATGTGTCAGCAAAATTTCTTCTCAACGTGCTCAGAGCCCTTGGCTGTGAACCTGGGGTGGGGGTGGGGGTAGGTCCTTGAACGTCCGGGGTTAGAGTGATGGGAATTCATTCAGGAGCAAATTTCCCAGAGCTGGTGACGTTTGAGTTGGGGCTCAGAATCCATGGAACTTAGCCCGATGGAGAAGGGGCAGAGGAGAGGAAGATGAGCCACAGAACGAGAAAAGAGAATTGGAAAGGGTTTTCAGGTGGGAAGTGGGTGGGATTTGGGAACGGAGACCTCGGAATGGGCCGTCAGGGAATCCATATGGGCCAGCTGCTCTGCGCACCGCTATGTGCCACGCCTTCTCTCTGAGGATCAGAGGAAAGAGGAAAACAGCAGAGGTACAGAAAAGTGACCCAACTAGACTTGCAATGATGGAGCCTTTTATGAATACCGCAGTAGTTTTCCTTAATATTTGATTCGTGCTCAGCCTTAAGGCAAGAACTTACAGAATGAAGTTTATAGGTTGTGTGTATGCAGAGCAAACCCCCCTCTGATCCCTTCTCATTCACCCCCACCCCTGACTTCCCGTTGCCAGCCTGTGGGTGGATACCCTGTGTTCCGTCTTGCATATGGCGTCTTCGACTTTGTGCTACACTGATTTATTATTTAGGTTAGCTGCCTCATGCTCTCCATAGAACCTTGCCCTCTCACCGTTGTCAGCGAGTGGATTTTTCTAAGGCCACAGCCAATTTACAGTAATTAATGTGCTAAGGACAGCAGCTGTAGCAGTCATTAATTCCTTAATCTTGGTGTAGAGAGAGCAATGGATTAGTTAGAGATAAATATAGCTTATGGCATTTTCTCCCGAGAAGAGACCCTTTAAAGACTGCGTTCCCGCGCAGTGTGGGGGAGGTTGGGAAATGAGAGCCCTTTCCCTTCCCCTTGGAGATTTCTTTTTGTGAGAGGGAAGGAGTGGGGCGCGGGGAGCAATGGAGGCTCATCTGAAAGGAGACCAGAAGGCTGACCCTGGACCCCTCCGAGCCTCCTGAATTCGTTCCCAGGACCCTGCCACGGCCGGGTCAAGCCCCTCCATTGGAGGTGGCAGGAGGCTTTCCGGTGAACATCAAATCTCTGCTGAGGAAGCCAAGCCAGGAGAGTGGATTTTTTTTTTTAAAGTCCCAGATTTCACTTCTGTGGAATGAGCCGTTTGTTTTAGAACGAGATGGGAGGTTGCTCAAAGATGCTAATGGAAATCTTTGCAAACACAGGCTTAGCATTTCTCCCATCCGAAGAGTCGCTCAGCCATAAATATGTGTGGGTTATTTTAGATGCTTCCAAAGGTTATTCGAAAATTGCCTATTTTCCCACAAAGAACAGAGCTGTTTATTGCTTCAAAACGTGCCTCTGAATGAATGTGTTTCTGCGTCTGAGAAAGGGGGAGGGGACCCCCGTGCATGCTGTCCTGCTCGGAAGAGGTTGGTTGGGCAGCAGAGACGAGGGTGGAGAATGCTTATAGAAAGCATGCTGCCTCCAAGGCCCCGTTTTGATGCCGCCGGTGTGTGCCATTGGTTAATCTCGGAGCCAGGGCTAAGAAAAGTCACAGTGAAGTGGGCAGTTAGGTCACGAACCAGCTTTGGGGCTTGGGGGGTGGATTTCAGAAATAGATGGATAGAAACATCAAACCTCCCTGCACACTGTGGACCTGCTGCTGTGGGTGGTAAGAGCAGAACTGCCCCGTCGGGGGGGTTCCCAGCAGGTTATCTCTCCAGGAGCCCCGCCCCGCCCTCCCTGCCTCCCTGGGAGCAGCTGGTGAGCTGGAATGGCTGAGCACTGGGTTAGGAGCTGAGCTCTTCAGCTCTGCAGCACATACGTTTCTTGCTGCTACCTGGCGGTCAACAGCAGCTTTGCCAAGCTCCTAGGGGTTTCTCTACATTCACGAGCTGTTGCCTGCCTAGTCCTGAAGTGTGAGGAACCGTGGTGGCACTGCTGGGTAAGAAAGCATTGATGACCAACCTCAAGGTCTGAGGTTCAAACCCACCAACCGCGGGGAGAGAGAAAGATGGCGCCATCTGCTTCGGTCAGGACTCACCGTTTAGGAAATCCTACGGAACAGTTCTACCATATGCCCTCCAGACTCATGACGATCCAAAATCAAGTGGGCTGAATGAAGTGGGGTTAAAAGTAGCGAGAGGAGTCTTTCGATGGTGCAAATGATTAATACATCATGTTGGACATTTTGGGCCTTGGAAACTCCATAGGCCAGTTCTACTCTGTCCTGTACAATCGCTCTGGAGCAGAATTGTTTTTACCGCAGCGGATTTGTTATTTTATTTTAATCCAACCTCACAATGATCCTGAAAGGTATTTCTTCATTTCTAACACATGAAGACTCTTAGTTTTCTAGAAGTGAAGTCATTTTCTCAAGGTGGAAGGAGAACTAGGCAGGTTGAGACGCTCAACCATTTGGAGCCTTTTCACCTGGCACCACATGGCTGGTTCGTGCTGCCCTCCTCACTGTCAGGTGAAACATCGCAGTTTCCTTTGCAATAGCCTTGAATGTGGAAAGCCAGTTGGAGTCATCTGGCAAAATGCCACCTGCTGGTTTGATAATGCATCTAAGGATTTGCAATTTGCACACTGCCCTTCCACTCCAGGTTTCCAGGACTTCCCAGCAGGCCCCAGAGAGCATGGTCCATGCTGCTGCTCAGGATGATGGGTTTTTTTCTTTTTTCTTTCTTTTCGTTTCCTCTCTCAAAGCCCTGAGGACTGAGACCAAATGGAATCACATAGTGTTATTATTTGTACACTAACTGAAAAATTTATGACTCTTGTAAAAATATAGACGAATATGTTGTCTGCTGAGAACGGAAGATAAGAAATAAACCAAGTTATTGGCAACATTTCCCACGGGTTCCACTTGAGCGAGGATGAATCATTCATCGGATGGTCATGACAACCACCACCAGTAACCTAGCTGCTGTTTAGAAACCGAAGGGGGGAAAAACCAGTTGTTTGTGGCCTTCCATCAGTAGGAATTAATAAAGAACATTAAGTTTAAATTTACACCTTCTTGGGTAGTGTTTCGATTTCAACAGCTCCTCGAGGAGAAACTTTTCTTACTGTTTTCACTCTGGTATTTTGAATCTTTTGGAAATTAGCTAGGTCCCAGGATTTGTCATTTCAGTTCCCCACACATGACTCCATTTAAGGGGCTTTTTGCAAAGTAGCCCCTTTGCAACTCCACTTAATGACGCTGGCTATAGATTGTGTCCATCTTGACTATGTTACCGAGGAGCCCTGGTGGTGGCGTGGTTACACTTGGGGCTGTGATCTGAAATGTCAGCAGTTTGAAACCACTGGGTGCTCCATGGGAGAAAGGCTTGGCTTTGGACTCTCCCTCCAACAGTTTTAGTCTCAGGAACTCATGGGGCCGTTCCACTCTGTCCCGGAGACCCACTGTGCTTCTGCCTCGTCCCCATCGCATTGAGTGGGTTTTTTAAGTTTATTATGCTACCAGGCGATCTCAATTTACACAATACTGGAAGATTTCATTTTGTTTATTAAAGTGGATGGAGACCAAACTGTTTAACAGCGTCTCACAACCACATAAATTGGATGTCCAATAATGCAAAACGACTCTAGCACGAGGGGCAGTGTCATTAAAGGGAGCTGAAGGGGACCTACTTTGCATAACGCCCTTCAAATGGAGTCAAGTTCGGCGGGCAAAAGTTGACAAACCCAGGGCCTACTTGTTAGGTGGGATAAATGAGAACGTTTGTGAATGTTCCAGACGGCCGCCTGGTGCTCAGCAGGAAGGCAGAAAGCACCAGTGGGAAGCGGGTGGGGACAAATATCTCACTGAGGGAACTGTGACATGATGAATGGGAAGCGAATTTGGAAAGAAAAGGGACCCGATATACAGAGAACCTTAAAAGCTAACAGGGACGGTGGAGAGTGATGAGCTAGTAGACACTGAAAGAAATGTTATTGGCCTTTTTGAGTTTTAGAAGTTACACACATAGACATTTTTTGGGAAAAACTCACCGTGGTCCCGTGTTGGACAATAGCAGTTCGGGAAACCAAAGTGGCGTCAAGGCAGAAAGACGTGGCTATCTACTCCTGTGAAGAGTTTTGGGAACTCACAGGGGCAGTTCTACCCTGTCCTACAGGTTTGCTGTAAGTTGGAATCTACTCACTGGCAGTGAGTTTGATTTTTTTTTTCTTAATGTAAAACTCCAGTACGCATCTTTTCAAATTGTGAAAAGAAGCATTAGAGACAGAACCCTGAAGTAGTTTACATGAAGATACAAAAGATACTATTCATTTCTTTGAAAATTGATATGTTAGCTCTAAAACTAGCTATTGACTTGGGAGAGAAAAATTAACACCCCCATGGATTATTGTTGGGTTTTTGTGCTTTAACCTGATTCGCTAAAGTCATGGAATTTTGGCTAGCTTTGGCTACTTAGTAATAATTCAGTACATGGAAATATGAATGATAAATATTTTAGTGATAATTCATAATAAGTATTCAGAGAAGAGACAATTGGCTTCTTTCTTTGGTAAGTAAATATATTTTATAAACCTGAGACTACTGCTCCTTTACTAAAGATAAAAATTTCCTTTGTAGTTTGAGAAATATGATCAAGCTATATAAAAACTATATAATCACTCACTAACTATCCTCAAACTATAGGGAAATATTCAAATTCTTCACCTGGTATTCAGCCACCTTCCTTGCTAACGTCCTCAGAAGAATGGTAGGAAATACTTCTGTTTACTTAAGCGGATCCAAGCACCCCCAGTCTAGAATTGCCCGTGACCTCTACTTCTTGACAGCTTCCAAACTTCCAACTTCATATTTTTTCTCTTCCATATTTTTTTGGGGGTGAGGGTCTTCTGACTTAGAGGAATTTCCATAGCAAAATTTTATAACATTTTTTACATCCCAAATAATTTAACGCCCTTACTTGAGATTGGGGCCATAAAGAAAATATAAAAGAACGTACATATTAAACAGAGATACCCAAGTCCACCGGGTGTCCGTGCTGCTGCGTCTTTGGCTTTCACACCTCCTTGACATCCGTGGGAAGCCTGACCTTCCCCGTTAAGAGTTACTTCATCTTTGGCTAGGGCTCGCTCTCTTGCTTTACCTTGCTTGTATGGGTGACTGTGGAAAAAGACAGAGCTATCCCTACACCTTACATTCTTGTTAATGAAACCGAGGGCATCTATTGGAGTTGGACCCTTTCCCAAGGACTCTACTTCTCTCTAGAGGAGACCAGCAGAGTCTGGTGTTTCACCTTTGCACTTTCTTAGGGTTTAGAGTTCAGCCCTCTGGGATAGCCTGGTGCAGCCCCCATCTTAAAAAAAAATTCTTATCCTCAATTAATTATCCATGTTGGTACCACTTTATTTTACAGATCTGTCTCAGTCTTATGTGTCTATGCTCCGTATCACCCAAATGGGTGACGGAGGATTAGAAGCATATGTGTGGGGGCTTGTATGTGCATGTGTGTAACTTCCTCATCCGGGCTGTTAGAAATTGAATTGTGTCCTCTCTTTTACCAGCAATAGATTGTAGTCCTACCCTCTGAAATTCATCAAGATGACCTTGTTTGGAAATAGGGTCTTTGAAGATGTTGTCAGATGTTAACATGAGGTCTGCCTTACTTATCTAATGCTACTAGAACCGTAATACCACAAGTGAATGATTCTGACAAGTAGAAATTTATTCTTTCACAGTTGAGGAGGCTAGAAATTCAGGGCGCTGGCTCTTGGGGAATGTTTGTCTCCCTCTCTCTGAGAAAGGAGAGGGAGTTACCTCTCCTGGAGGCACCCACATCCATGGGCTTGGCATTCCTTGGTGAGCTCCACAGTCTTTCGCCGGGTCAGTGTAGGGAACCTGGCATCAAAAGATGCACTCTACTCCTGCCATGCCACTCTCCTTGCATCTCGTAAGCGATGACTAGGTGTTACAGGTCACACTCCAGGGAAACCGCCTTTACATGAGGTCAGGGCTATAACTTGAGTAAGGTGTTCTATCCCACCCTAATCTTACCTAACTGACATAGCAAACATAATCTGGTCCTCACTGCTATTGGATGCCTTTAGTCCCTTCCAACACACAGCGACCCTGTGAACATGGAACGAAACATTGCCTGGTTGTGTGCAATCCTCACGATTGTTCTGTTTGAGTCCACTGTTGGGGTCACTGTGTCAATAGACTTAGTCAAGGGTCTTCTCGTTTTTGTTGCCCCTCTACTTTACCAAGCATGATGTCCTTGTCCAGGAATTGGCCTTTGCTGATAACGTGTCTAAAGTAAAGGGATGAAGTCTTGCCATCTCTCTTCAAAGGAATATTCTGGCACTACATCTTCCAAGACAGATGTTTGTTCTTCCAGCAGTCCAAGGTACTTTCAATATTCTTTGTCAGCATTATAATTCAAATACATTCATTTTTCTGAAGCTTTCCTTGTTCTTGTTCATTGTCCCACTTTCATATGCACATGAGGCCATTGAAAACTCTGTGAGTGGCTTGTGTGGGGACCACCTTAGTTCTCTATGTGATATCTTTGTTCTTAACATTTTAAAGATATGTTGTGCAGCAGATTTTTCTAATGGAAGATGTCATTTGATTTCCTGGTTACTGCTTCCATGAGCATCGGCTGTGGATTCAAGCAGGGTAAAATCCTGACAACTTCAGTCTTTTCTCCATTTATCATGCTGTCACCTTTGGGTCCAGTTGTGAAGATGTTGGTCTTCTTTACATAGAATTGTAGTCCATACTGAAGGCTTCAATCCTTGATTTTTGTCCTCAGGTGCTTCAAGTCCTCCTCACTTTCAGCAAGCAAGGTTGTGCCATCTGCATATCACAGGTTGTTAATAAGCCTTCCTCCAATCCTGATGCCACGCTCTTCTTCCTATAATCCAGTTTCTCTGATTATCTGCTCAACATACAGATTGTGTTAGTCCGGGTTGACTAGGGAAACAAATCCAGGACACTCATATATATGTAGAGGGAGTTTTATATCAAAGAGTAATTGTACATTAAGAAAATATCCCCGCCCAGTCCTGATCAAGTTCATGAGTCTGACATTAGCCCATATGTCTGATACCATTCTATAAATTCCTCTTTAGACTCAGGAAGTACATGCAATGATGCCAAATGTAGGAAGACCACAGGCCAGTGGGTGGAAAGTCTTCTGGATCCAGTGGCAGTGGAAGCAGCTCAGTGCTGGCGTGGGTCTCCACATGGTTCCTCCAGCTCCAGGGCTCTAGCATAGCAACATGTGTCTGTCATCAGGAATATGAAGCAGAGAGTATAGGTGTCCCACCTCCAGCGAGCTATTTATCTCCATAGCACCTCCAAATGAAGTCATCAAGCAGCAACCTGATTGACACTTTCAATAGTCTCAAGTTGGCACCAGATTATGTAACTACCACACAAATTGAATAAGTATTCTGAAAGGATAACAACCTAATTCGACTTGATTAACACAGAGAAGTCGGGATTTACAAAACATTATAAATGGAGGTTAATGACAGCAAATCACAAAATGGAAGATAATCACATATTACTTGAAAACATGGCCTAGATAAGTTGACATATTGTCATGGGCAGGAAAATTAAATCCATGACAAGGTCACACAAGAGTAGCTGGGTCCTAATCAAATGTAAAAGAGGAAAAGAGACAGAGAGGGATAGACAAAGGGAGAAAGTCATATTCATTTACAGGTCAAAGGATGACTGAGGTTACTGGGAACTGGGAGAGACCAGATAGGATCTTCCCCTGAGTCTCCAGAGGGAGCACGGTGTGGCTAGCAGGTTGATATGGATTCCAATCCCCAAGTTTCTGTTCTCATAAGGCACTCATCTGGTGGTATTTCTTTGGTGTTACAGTTGAAAGAATGAAATATACAGGTATTTCACCATTGTCCAAGTTGCGGGGGACTCATGAATATCACTCCAGGCTCCAGAGTAATACCTCATCTAAACCATCAACCAAATCTCTCTCTGGTTCTCAGCCTCTCAGTCACATGGCCCCATGGCCTCTATCTCACAGTCCCATAACCTAGGTGCTGCTCTCCTGCTCTGCCCCTCAGTCTGCTCTGTGCCACAGTCTCTGGTGCCTCTAGTCTCAGCCTCCTCTACTTCAGGCAGAGATCTGGAAAATGCTCTCCCGATGGTCCTGGGCTTTCTCTCTCTGCTGCCGCTTCATAGAAGACCCATCCTTAGAGCCATGGAGGTGGTAAAGAAACCGGGCCGCTCCCCTCTCTTGGTGTTATGCACTTATTTGCATAGTCCCACCCAATCATTTGGTGGATGTTACAGAGGCTTTGGTATGTAAAACAAAAACCAAAAAAAACCTCACGGCCATTCAGCTGGCTCATAGAGACAACAGGACAGGCTAAAAAGGCCCTTGTGGGTTTCCAAGACTGTAACTCGGCAGAGGAGTAGAAAGCCTTGTCTTTTTCCCACAGAGTGGCTGGTGGCTTGAACAGTTAACCTTTCAGTTAGCAGCCCACGGCATAAGCACTTTGCTTCAGGGCTTCTTAGAGGCTTGGGTAGAAGCAGCATATTCAGAAATTTCACTTCACCACACCAGCCCAGGGAAAAGGCAGAAGGGCAGCGAATAAGAGGAAGAGCCTGGGCAAGACACAGTGGCTGCAACAATGGGCTCCCACACAACGGCCATTGTAAGAGTGACAAGGACCAGGCAGTGCTTCCTTCTGTTGTGCATAGATAAGGTCTCTGGGTTTCCAATGGAATTGACTGCATCTGCCAACAACACATTTGTGGTAGCAGTTTTGTTCGTCATGATAGGAACGGACAAATAGAGCCTGGGGATGTAGATCAAAACTCACTGTCAGTGTGCTCTTGAGCCAAGTGAAAGTATACAATGTGGCAGTCAAGATAGAAGGATAAGGGCTGGGTAATGCTGGGGACTCGTAACAAGAAGGGAGGGATGTGAAAGGCTGTGAGATATGGCAGGGCCTGACAATTGACTGTGAAGGATAAGGAATGACCTGTGGGCCAAAAAATGATCTGGAGGCATGACAGAGAGCACAATGGACAGGAGAGCTGGTGTGAACAGTCAGACAGAGTGTTGAGGTGGACCTAGAATTAGCTCTGAGGTTGGTTTTACTGAAGGTGAATTTGAAGCATTAGAAGAATTAAGCTCTGGGATTTGGGGGAATATGGCATGGTAATAAATTAGTAGATAATAACTGGATCATAAATGAGGTTGGATTTACCATTGTTCCCTCTGGAAAGTCTGAATATTGAGGTGGAAGCTGAAGCAGTGAATGTTCAAGATTCTCTGTGAGATGGTTTAAAGGTAGCAGAGAAGAGGTTAAAATAAAAAATCCACTGAGCGCCTACAGTCTCTAGGAATTATATTTTACTTTGGAATTATGGCAGCCAATTTAATCCTTAAGGAACTCTGATGGTATGTTGGGTTAAGTATTGGGCTGCTACCCACAAGGTCTGTGGTTCAAATTCACCAGCTGCTCCATAGGAGAAAGAGGAGGCTGCCTGCTCCTGGAAAGACGTTCAGTCTCAGAAACACCCAGGAGCAGCTCTATCTTCCTCTATAGGACCGCCTTGAGTTGGAATGGACTCTCCAACAGTGTGTTTAGTTTAATCCTGGGGGACAGTGACGATTCAGTGGTAGACATTCTGCCCTTCTATGAACCCTTCTGGGTTCAGTTCTGGGACAATATATTTGAAGTACAGGCAATACTTGTCTGTCTGTAGAGGGTAACATGTTGCTATGATACTGAATGGAGGAGCTTCCAGATTAAGACAGACTAGGAAAAGAAGGTCCGATGGTCTAAAAAAAATTGGCCGGTAAAATCCCGGTGGATCACAACAGTTCATAAAGGGCCACCAGGGGCCAGTATGACCACAGTTGGCAACAGCAACGTAATCATCACAGCATCTCTCCATGGTGTCCTGCCATCATGATATCATGGTTAGCACAGTTTTTAAAAATGAAGAATTAGCAATTTACCCACAATCCAATGGCCAGCAGGAGGTCCTTTCAACCGTGTGACAGCGAGAGGGAAGCATAGCTGTTGGGAAAGCACAGAAAAAGCAGAGGGAGAAGGCAACTTTCCATTGAAAGTGTAGAAGCCCAGAAAGAGGTGAGTTCCGCAGTGGAAAACATAACTCCTACAAGACGGACCCATCAATCAGAATCCTCAATGACCATTCATTTCTGCCTCCGGATTGCTGGGTTCTGGGGAACACTGGTGTGAGGTATGTTTCCTTGTTACCTGCCCCTTTAGTGATATGCAGGAGCGTCACCAAAGTTCATGGGAAAATTCATTTGATTTTTTCGAAGCCCCTTTGCCTAACCACGTTGAGCGATGTGTCTGTAGGAGTTTCTGGGGCTGGGAGCCTCCCTGTATGAATATGTGCGCATGTCTGTATGTGTACGAGAGAGAAAGACTGAGAGATAGAGAGGGATAGAGAAATCATAGATGACTATTTTTACAGGCATAACGAGTCTTCAGAACTAGGAAGTAGGCACTACAGAAGATGAGTTCTGACTTTCAAGATGCTGGCCCTTCCAGAAGTATCAGATGTAATTTTAGTGACAAACATTGTGGGAAGTATTTGACTTTTGGCTCGGAAGTTTCATGGTCCAGATGAATCAATAATATATGACACATCTTTTTAAATTCCCCCCAATCATGTCTATAAAGGGCACTCTTTAAAATGGCCCACCCACATCCAGGCAGAATCAGATGGTCTATTAATTCAGATGTGAATGAAAAACTCTCACCTCTCTTGCTCTCACTGTTCAGGATGCAGTCTGCGTCGAGTTATTAAAATGAACACTTTCGGTGGCCACAGCCCTGTATCTAAGCCTCCATATGGCACCAGAGCGAAGACTCTCGACATGTGCACTTTTGTCTTTGGTCATTTCAGACCGAAAAGACAATTAGACTTGGCTGTCAGACAGATGAAATCTGTCATATTTCCCCTATAGGACCTGAACTCAGTCCAGATCAATAAATACAAAACCACTTGCACATAAATCGCAACTAGGCTCACAGCTTCAGTACGTGTGGGGCTTAAATTCACTTGCATCTAGCATACATCGCTTCCTGGCCAAACAGCCTGCTTCTGTGATTAGTGCAATTTCGTAGCGGGACCCGAAAACAAGGCTGAAAACCATCACGATCAAGCAGCAGATGGCTTTGCCACACCTTCTCTGTAAGGGCAGTTCCCCTAGAAAATGGGGTTTGAGCTGCTTGCTGTATAGAATGGACTGTAAAATTGGGATGAGTTCAAGTCATTTCCCGAGTAGAGCTCCATAAAGCTGTTGTTATTTTTTTCTTATTCCTCCCCGAGATTTCCAACAGAATTTGTAATAAGCTTTGCCTGGACACCACTCGTCACAGGAAGAGACGTGATTTATATACAGAGATACACGGTTCTTTGTGGATGCTTCTCCGTGCCAGTGTTTACTGATGTTGCATACATGTTGGACTGGCTTCATGACGGGGAGGGTGAGATGTGCTTTCTTTTCCTCCAGAGCTGGTTAGCCAAGGTAACACGTATGTGGAGGCAAGGTGAACGCAAACACCTATTTCCTTTCCACCCATGAGTAGAATTTAGAGGCCCGATTTGACACAAAGGGACTTTTTTTTTCAGTGTATCATTGCATTAGGCTGTATAATTTGCTGCTGTAGGATATTAAGTGAGGCAATTAACCTAGACTATTTAGAGGCAGGAATTAGACATTTGCTGTATTTGAATAAGAACATCTCTATTTTCAGGAGCTGCTGTAGAATAGAAATCTCCAGACTTCCAAATATGGGGCTTGCTAAGCAAAGTGATTACAAAATCAGGTCAAGAAGAAAGTTCCCTGTAACACACAATATAAAAAGATATGTCAAGCCAGGTGGCATAACTTCCTTGAAGGCGAGCGCTATTGGAGCAGATTAGAGTTAGAATGTATTATAAGGATGGCTAAATCCAACTGGCCGAGTGCCCTTTCCTTGCTTATTGTGACCGTTCCTCTCTGGGGAGTTCACTCGTGGAGTCAAGTAGCATTGTCTGGCCCTACTTATTTGAGGCACTCCATTAGAACAGAAGAGTCTCATGAATGTGCCAATGGCGTCTTGGACCTATTAAATATCGCCTCAAATCAGAATGCACCAAAAACACATACAGGCATTTTGGAGGAAATCATGTGATTTGACTAAATCATTCCTGGATTAATATTAGACAGTAGATGTATTTTTCATTGTAGTAAATAATATCTGATCGTGGTTTGGATTGATAGAGACCCAGGACCACAATCCTTAAGGAGTTCTAGGAGATTTTAGAGTACTCGGGTGATCCACGAGTAAGAAAGGAACTGAGAATGAACCTTTAACCTCAAGATAACGAAAACAACGAAATGGAACAAAAACAAACCAAAGGGACAAGCTGGAAATGTAACACACAAGATTCTAATTTTGGGGGTGCAACAGAATCAACCAGTAGCCTCTTCTTTCCCTCATAACTCTCAGCTGAGGCAACTGCATGGCAGGAATGGTAGTTTGGGGCCAGTAAGCCTTTCTGGAAGGTTGGGGGTAGATGTTAGGATTAGGTGTAGCTGGAGGAGAACTGGATGGCCTCTCCTATCATTAGGTCTCCTGGAGAACTCGATATCCAAGGGAAATGCTTTGTCTGGATGGATAAAGGATCAGGTCCAAAGGTGGGAGAGCAAGAACACAACATTTAGTAGTTGGAAGAAGCAGCCCAGAGTTCACTCCTCTAGTTTTCCTGTGGCAGAAATTTATATATATATGGTAGTTACTTTATTGTGCAAACCTGGCCTATAAACACATGTGGGGTTAATTGAAGGGCGGAGGGATAAATGGCTCTGTGGGATAAATGGCTCAGTGATCCTCGCCTTTTTAGTTTTCAAGTCTATTGCTTTGTGATGGTCAGACCAGGGTGCAGCTACCTTAGCCAGTTCCCTGCTTTAGCTTGCAAGGCTCGCTTCCTGCAAGACATCCCTGAGGAGAAGCCACATGGACCTACCCTGATGTACCCCTGGGTGCTGGAGCAGCTGTGTGGAGACCCCTGCCAGCGCTGAGATGCTTACACACTCACTGATTTGGCATCATAGTGCGTGTTTTGTGATATGGAGGAGGACTTTGTGGATTGGTGTCGGACATATGGCTTAATGTTGGACTTGTGGGCTTGGGCAGCCCTGGGTTGGGATGTTTTCTTGATGCACACTTCACTTAACCCTTTATATAAAACTCTCTCTTATACATGAATTTTTGTGGATTTGTTTCTTCAAAGTACCCAGACACATACACAATATATGAAACCAATGCCAAAAAAAAATGTGCTAGTTAAAAGAGATTGAATAGCCGTGGTCTCTTGCTTCCAGTTTACCAGCTAAACTATCTGATGCATGACCAGTGGCCTGACCATCTCTCTGTTTCTGGTTGTGTTTTGAGGCTCTGGCATATCTTTGCTATGGAACTATATCTAGATAGACTCTTTTTCTTTGGCTTCTGTGATGCTAGCTTTGATCTTGTCTTCCTTTTCATATTTCTCACGAGTCATTCTCTCTGTGGGCTTAAATGTTAGTGTTTCCCAAGTTCTGTTCCAGGACCGTGGCTCTAAGGGCCTGATAGGAGGCAGTTTTCCTGAAAGGGACCGGGAATGTCACCTCCAGTTTGCTATACTTATGTGCATTGGCCTGGCCGAACCTGGATGCAGGAGGGTGAGCTGTCTCTATGGTGAGTGTGCTTCTGAGAGGGAAGCAAACCCACATCAAATGCTAATGGCTGCTGGGCTGCACTGATACCTCCCTTTGGAGCTGCCTCCCTTCAAATAACAGTTACGGCACCCAGACTTTGGAACTCGTGAAAATTTACAAACAGGAAATAGACATGTTGAAGCAATGACATGGATGTGAAAAACCAAATCTTAACAAAACTGTCAATGATTAGTTCAACTGATAAGATAAATGCGAAATTGAAATCTGACATATTTCACCTTGAATTGTGGGTATATCCCAGTAAACTCAGTGACACCCGAGGATGTGTTTCTCATGCACGGTAGGCTGAATGAAAAAGTTAGGACAGAGATGAGATAACAATCAGTTTATTCTAACATCTTGCTATTTATTTAAGTTGAGAATTTTCTTCTTTTGCTTTTCTGCCTTTTTGATGTGTTTTCTTCAGAGCACATATTAGCCCATTGCCAACAAGTTGATTCCAACTCATAGCAGCCCCAGAGGACAGAGTAGGACTGCCCAGGGAGTTTCCAGGACTGCAGCTCTCCATACGGACAGAGCATCACGGCTTTTTCCCAGGGAGCAGCTGGTAGGTTTGAACCACTGACCTTCTGTTGGTCATTGAGAGTTTAATCATTGTGCCACCAGGTCCCCAGAGTACACAACAGTGATATGAATGCCAAGATATTGGCTAGCAGGAAGAGTTAGTGGTGATGCTTACACCAAGAATGAAAGTTTGAGAAACTTCAACCATACAACAAAGCTAAATCATCATCAGAGCATGAGCAGATCATCAGCAAGCCTTCCATATCGACATATCCAATGTCCAGATCCATATCCAAATGTAGCATGAGTGTGGTAGTTATATAATCTGGTGTCAATTTGAGAGGATTATGAGTGAAGGGGTGGAGTCTGACCTGTCAATCAAGATATAACCAATGAGGTCTCTGTGTGGTCATGGCCTTCTCCTGAGAATTCTGGGAACTCTTGTATTTCCTCCTTGGGGGCGGGAGACACTTCTCTCTCTCTGCTCACTCCCTGAGAGATGCTTTACTGACAAGACACATGGCACTAGGCTCTGGAAGATGGAGAAGCCACATAAACCTACCCTGACGCAACCAGACCAACAGAGCCAGAGAAGCCAGCGCTGAGATGCTTACAATGCCACTGGATCCACAAATCTTCCAACTCACTGGCCGGTGATCTTACTGCATTTGGCATCATTTAATGTACTTCGTGAGTCTGAAGAGGATTTTATAGATTGGTATTGGACATATGGTCTAATATTGGACTTATGAACTTGATATGGACTAGGCTGGGACGTTTTCTCAATACTAAATTGCTCTTGATTATAAACCTTTTTCTTATATACATACAAGTGTCTGTGCATTTGTTGCTCTCCTCTACCCAGACTAACACAATGAGACAAACAAAAGAGGCAAAACCCGTGGGAACAATCTCCCTATGCTTGTCTTGTTGGGAACTACCATTCTCCTGGATTTCATTCTAACCAAGGAGGCTGCCTTTTTCAAACCGGGAGACTTTAAAGAAGATCTTTAAACATAACTGCTTAAGATTCAGACATTCACTCCATGTTCTGTTACCCCCCAAAAAATGTGGGGGGAGGGGAATGAGACAACCTATTCATGTCTGTAAAGTAGTACAATAGGCATTCAAGCTAATGGGCAGAAGGGCTGTGTCCTCACCTGGTCTGACACCGAGTCGGACACCACACCTCTTGGCTGTGTCTTCACTCATGGAGAGGTAGTGACTTGCTAAATGGTCCCGCGGGAGGGGGAAGGATTACCACCCACTGGCCTCGGTTGAGGGTCAAGATATAAAAGTGGGTGCTTAGGAGAGTCAGCAGGTCTGATTAATATCCTCCAGGCGGTACTTATGAGGCATTTTTGGCCCATCAAATGGCTAATAATAAAGTACGGTAGTGCAATTTGTATTTTTACTGCAGGCCAATTAAGAAGAGGGAGAGCGAGTGGTTAAGTCAAATGGCATGTCCTTGTAAAGCAGAAACAACAGTAACAGCAGGGGGCGGGGGCAGACACAGAAAGGAAATAGCCTGCCACATTGTCATCGAGCAGTTAAAAGGGTCAGGCACGTTCATGTCTCACTGCCCACCCCCTGCCAGACCTTTCCCTTCCTCCTGCTGGTTTGCCGGGTCGTGGAGATTTTCAAAGGGGAGCCATGTATATGTGGCATATGTTCATCCAGACAGGGACTGGTGGGTTTAAAATCAAATAGTATTTTAAAAAGGAAAGAAAGAAAGAAAGGCTATTTAAAGAGGAGACGGTGTTTCGCTGCATTCTTATCAGAGCTCTGTAGGGCTTGTATTCTTGGGTTTCATGATGTAGCCTTCCCTCCTCCATCTATTTCTATTCTGCATTTTAAACTCTGGGGGGGGGGGCTGTCAGATAACTTTTATCATTTGACATTACTCTTCCTTTCTTCACTGAGGGCCCGTGTCTGAGTGTGAGTTTATATGTATAAAATGAATTCACCTCGTCTGCAATATTGGGACGGACTAACCGCTTCCTGCACGTCTCTCAGGGGCATCTGTTCTTCGGACTACTTAACTCACTGTTATTTTCTTTGGGCGCCCAGAGATTGCTAAAGAACAGGAACGAGAAGCAGAGATGGATAAGGGAGGAGAGTCGGAGAGAGGGAAGACTAAAAGAGGGACTGGGGGGATTACAATCCGGGACTACTGTACGTTGTGAAGAGAGACAGGGGAAAGGTATCATCAGGAGTCAATGTGAACTCTTATAATTTCAGCAACAAAGTCTAGCACCTTGCTGTTTCCAGCAAATGGTAGCAGAGGTATCTGCTAATGGATATTTCGATTTGCTTTTTAGGAGAGAGACTAGCTGGGTGGGGTGAAAAATGTTACGCATGCCCAATTGCATTCGACCACTTGAGGCTCATGTTCAAATCACAAAGCAGGTGCTCTGAAAGGTAGAGGCAATTTCCTAGGTCATCTTGGCTGTACATGTTATTGTTGGAGAATAGGGGTATTCTGGAACCAGGAGTACATCTGTGGGCAGGGCAAATGCTTTTCACCAGTCTACGATTATAAGGACTTGCAGTCTGAACTCACCTAGTGAGTCCAGGAGTTCCATCTCTGTAGCAAGTATACTTAAGAAGACCCTATTGCAGTTCTGCTCTGGAACACACGGGCTGGCCGTGGCCATGGCAGTGGGTTTGCGTGTTGGGGAGGCGAGGCATTGATGGGATTTTCTGTCCATTTTCTCATCCACATCTTTTCTTTTTTAAACATGCTAGTGGGACCTTGTTGGAGGTGTGCAGAGATGACCATTGGTTTTACACCCAACAATTCATCCACATTTTGTTTCATCGCATGCAGGATGATCCCCTCAACGTGCCGTTGCTCCTCGCATTTCTTTCCTTTGCTTCCCGTTTCCATTCCTCCTTCTTTCTAGCCCTTCTGAACTTGGCCATGGGTAAATGATGGGCTTGTCATTTCAAATGATGGATGCTTCTAAGGTTGCCATTCTTCACTAGTATTATCATTCACCTTATAGGCCTGTTTGGCTCAAAAATAAGCCATGGGTGGGTGGGAGGGGTAGGGGAGGGATGGGGTATGAGCCCAGTTCCAGGTGTGCAGGGTGACTAAGGACCACACCTTTCAGAGTCCCCCCGTTTATTTTCAACCAGTAAGCACGGGCTCATTTGTGATACTGAGCCTTGTCCACCCCCCCCCCCCCGCCCCAACTCTATTCAGCCTTTCTATTACCAGCCTCTAAATGTTTTCTTTGCCATGCTCTTGCAAGGGTAAAGAATGTCTCTAAAATATTTCAGCCAATTCGCTTATCTTGAATTCTTCAAATTTCACCAACGATGGCCCATTTCTAATATCCATTAAGCTCATTAACAACCCATTAATTTCCCCATGAAAACCCATTTCTGAAATTCAGGATGCTAATTAGCAAAACATTTCTTGTTGATTAGAGATGTGGATCATAGAAAGGCTTTTAGTAATCGCCTCTGGAGTATGGCCTTTCTGCTATAAAGCTAGCTGACCACCCCGGGAGTGTGGATTCCTGATTAGAACAATTATCTTCTCTTAGGATGTTGTTTATTCTAAAAATAGCACCACTATATGATACTTTCTTAGCTCAAGTATTTGGTAAATTGCAAACATCATTGTACACGTGAATATAATCTTTATACTGCAAGTTTCAATGACCATAACATAGGAAATGTATGTATACCACAGTAACAAACTGCTGTGCCGGACACTGAGGTTGTTTCCATCCCCCTGGGACAATAATCAATAGCAGGTGTAGCCTTATTTTCCTCACCTCTCTAGTTCCTTCATCAAAAGGAATTCCTAGAAATGGAATCGTCAAGTCAAAAGGTTTCCATTCTGATACAGGTTGCCAATTGCTTTCACAAGCATGCTGATTTAGGGTTTGTCCTAATTGATGTGATGATGGACATGGGACAGAAAATGCACTTTCTTATACATTTCTCAGTATGTGGCATCACTGATATTCTCTGTCTTTTCTAGTCTTTTGGTAAAATCTCTCTCAGTCTCATGGTTTTGAAATCCATGTTGGGTTAGTCCATGTAGACTAGAGAAACAAATCCATGGACACTCACGTGTGTATAAGGGGGACTCTTGTAGAGAGGGTAATTGTATATTACAAAGGCATCCCAACCCAGGCCAGCCCAAGCCCATAAGTCTGATATTAACCCATATGCCTGATACATATCTATAAAGTCCTCTTCAGATTCACGAAACACATTCAATGACGCTAAGTGCAAGATGATGTCAGGCCAGTGGGTAGAAAGTCTTTGGATCCAGTGGTGTAAGCAAGCGCTGGCAGGGGTCCCTGCCTGGCTTCTCTGGCTTCCGAGGTCTGGTTGCGTCAGGGTAGGTCCATGTGGCTTCTGCAGCTCAGGGAACTAGCTAGTTCCATGTGTCTTGTCAGCTGAAATGTTCCCCAGAGAGTCAGCAGAGAGAGAGGTGTCTCCCACCTCCAAGGAGGAAATACCAGATTTCCCAGAATTCTCAGAAGGTCATGCCCCCACAGAGGCCTCATTGGCTTATGACCCAATTGACAGACTAGACTCCACCTTCATTCTTAATCCTTCATTCTTAATCCTCTCAAGTCCCAAACTAACAGCAGATTATCTAAATAGTGCACATGTCTAGGCAGACGATTCCCATATGGACACCTTCAGATTAGCTCTCTTTCGGGAACACTGGCTTTTAGATCCAACTGATTTTTGTGTGTATAGGATAGAAATGTACACAGCAAAAATCAAAAGTTTCTATAGGTATACTTCACTGACATGGGGTATTTACTATCCATTTCCTCATTATTCCTCCACCGTTAACATAAACCTGCCGCCTCGAAGCCAGCTGACTACGTGATGTTTGCACTTGGGTCCCTAATGACCAACCTCAATGCCGTAGAGTGGGTGCTGACTACAGAGACCCGATAGGACTGCAGAGAACTCTCCCTGTGATTTTCTGAGACTTTCTGTGGGAGTAGAACACCCTGTCTTTCTCTGCAGAGTCCCCAGTGGTCTGTAGTTAGCCCAGGGCTCCAGGATTCCTAATAGCCATCTTAAGCCCTGAATGTTGGAAGTTCAGGGCCCCTCATCCCCATGTCCCAAGTCTACTTCACTTGCAGACTTCCTATCACAGTAAATGATAAAAAGTTTCGTCTTTCCAGTGGCTCATGGCAAAGACCCTGATGCCATCCTTAACTCTTTATCTTTGTCTCACATGTTACATACGTTCCTCAGTCATCTCATGGCCTCCATCATGGCCAGCTCACCCTGGATCATGGGAACAGTCCTCTAACTGGTTCTTCTACTTCCAGGAAGGCCCATTTTTAACATGGCAGCAAGAGCGATTCTGACAAACTGTAAGGTACAACACCCTCCCCCTCCCCCGCTACTTAAAGCCCTCTCCTGTCATTTCAGCTCACTCCCAAGTAAAAGCCTGGTTTCTCAGCATGGTCCACCAGGCCCAGTATCCTGCGCACCTCCCCTTGCCAGTGTTTTATAACCTAATTGCACCCTTACCTTGCCTTGTTTTTCCATTCCAGCCACCTTGCCCTTTTCAAAGGCACCAAAGCACTCCGACCACCGGATTTTCTGTTGGCTCAAAGCGCTGCCCACCGCTCTCCCAGAATAACCTGAATAAACCCTTCTCTCCACTTTCCTGACTTTCTTTTATTCCTTAGCCTGCATTCTCGAATATACTATGTCGTTGACTTATCTATTTTGATTTGAGCTTATCTCGACCCACTCGAAGTTAAATATCATGAAGGCAGAGATTTCTCCCAACTTTTCTCCATTTTTTTATGTAAATGCCAATTGGATACTTGACAAATGAATTAATGAATGAAATCACTGGGTAAAAAACTTAAACCTCACTTTTAGGTGCAGTTTAGAAATGACTAGGGGGCTGATTTTTTAAAATAATCTTGGCTGACCCAAGACCTTTCTAGGTTGAATAAATCCATAAGATGTGAAGGGTACGTGACTGGTTACAGATGTAAACGTCCTGCCCAGAGAACTAACACCCCATATAAACAACATTGATACATCGGAAAACTGCTTGGGATACATATTAAAAAAAATAATAACAGCACTAATATACAAAAATTCAAGACTGAAAGACGATGAATCCCAGGAAAGAAAGGTGGAAAAGGGAGACGAGCTGGCTGTTCAGAAACCAGGCATGCGAAGAAGCATGTGAGAAATGTTTACCACCACGTTGCCTTTCCTTAAGTGTGCCTTCTCTAAATCAGAGAGCATTTTCATTTCCTCTTGCTTTCAATTTCATCTACCCTGAATTTAATTTCCAAGAAACTTTTTTATTTTCTCTAACCACCGCAGTGCATTTCCTGCTGCGTTTCCTCTAGCAAGTGGAGCCCCAGATCTTGTCTCCCTCAGTGTCACAATCACTCTCCCCTCCCTCCCTCTCCCTCCTTCCCTCCCTTCCTCCAGAGTGCTCTATTATCAGGAGCAAAACTCCCCCGAACAATACTGCCGGGTATGATATTTGCCTTCACTGTCGAGAAAGAATTGTGATGCGAGGGCCAATGCCATGCTTATATATTTAGTAGCAGTTCTATTACAAATATTTTGAATCACACAAAATGTGCAGATTTGCTATTTCAACAACGATAAAGACCTGCTTGACTTGCATAGCATTTAATGAGTCAACGTGCCAGGAATGCTGATTGACAGTCTTTTGCTGGAGAGTTTCCTAAGCTTGTTTTGCACAAAGTTTGTAAACTTATGCTCTGAAATTATTTTTCCTTTTGTGCATGCCAAATGCAGTGCACTTCTCTCTCTCTCTCTCTCTCTCTCTCTCTCTCTCTCTCTCTCTCTCTCTCTCTCTCTCTCTCTTGGAATGAGCGTTGTGTTTCATCCAGCTCTCTAGATCTACAAAGACCAGGAGAGATGAAATAGCAGGAAGCCATTACCCAGGCAAGGCGGGAGTGGATGTAAGGAGCAGGCAGAAGGAGCACAGACTAACAAGGCCAGAGATGTTTTGGAGGCTTTGATGATGAGAAAACTCTCTGGCAGAAAACCGCCCCTCCATTCTCACCAGATGCCTCAACATTCCTGGAGGATGAGTGTGGAAGTCAGAATCAGGACCTTGCAAATCTGCGAAGAATGTTCTCTGTGACTTGTTGTACGAGGCTGGCCACAGGGCTTTGCACATATGAGTTCATCATGAGATCGGATCCTTCTACATGAAAACGGGAAGCAAGAGAGTCAGAAAATGAGAAGCGGAGGTCAGGAGTGATGGGATTGCTGTTTGAGGACCATGAGTCAAGGAATGAGAGTGGCCTCTAGAGACTGGAAAAGTCAAGGCCGTAGAGCAGAGGTCCTCAAACTTTTTAAACGGGGGGGCCAGTTCACTGTCCCTGAGACCCATTAGAGGGCCGGATTATAGTTTTAAAAAATGCTATGAACAAATTCCTATGCACACTGCACATATCTCATTTTGAAGTAAAAAACCAAACGGGGCAAAAGCACCCAGCAGGCTGGATAAAAGTCCTGGGTGGGCTGCATGTGGCCCGCGGGCCATAGTTTGAGGACGTCTGCTGTTGCATCTCCTCTGGGGCCTCCAGAAGGCTGGCAGCCCTGCTGACACCTTGCTTTCAGCTCCAGGAGATCTATTTCAGACCCTGACCTCCCGAAGTGAAGTGGATCGTTCGTGCCATTTCAGATTGGGTATATTTGTGATCATTGGTTACAGCAGCGAGATAAATTTAATACGAGGAGGACACATGTTATTTAGTTACGTCACTCTTGGTTCCAAACGATTTTGCCTGCAGACAGTTCTTCCCAAAGGGGGCAGGCGTACTCCAAATGAATAGGAGAGGCATTTTCCTCCCCAGGATCGTGGTTGAAGCAGAGTGTGAGTGAATGGCAGGTAGGATTTGACACCCAGAGCTTTCCTCAGACACGCAGAAGGGAGGTATGTTGGAGAGATTGGGGCCCCATGGTTCCCAGGAAGATCAAAGATAAAACATTTGTCCTTGGGTACTCACCTCTCTGTATGATGTGGCTAATCTTTCCCCTTTGGTTTCTCTTCTTCTTTTTTTTTTGTTAGAGAGAAAATCTCGAGTAGGAGTATAAAGAACATTGTAGCGGAGCCCCAGTGTTCTTCTCTGAAAGCAGTAGGAACTCTCTTCCGAATTGTCACTGATTAGTCACAGTGCAGGGCTCAGGGGAACAAGAGGAAAGAAAGGTCAAAGAAGTTGGAAACACGTTTTCTGCTCAATTGCGTACATACACTGTGCTAAAAATTGATTGTAGGCAAGGAGAATAGAGTTGGACTGATTATTAACTCCAGCCCTATATAAATGAACCCATCTTGGTTTCCATAGTGGTGTGGGATTTCCATAATTTCATGTCAACGTGTTAAATAAGTGTAAGGGTGGAAGTCTAGCCTGCCAATCAGTTCACAGTCTGATGACGACTTTCTCACAAGGAGAATTTCCTCTCTTTCTCCCTGGAAGCTGGTCACACACTCTCTCTCTCTGCTTCACCTTCCTGTTGACAAGCCACATGGAACCACGCTGATGGAGCCAGGAACGTGGAGGTGTGTCCACTGCCATTGGATCCACAAGACTGGCCCATGATCTTCCTGCATTCAGCCTCCTTACATGTGACTGCGTGCATCTGAAGAGTGATTTATGGGCTCGTATTGGATCTATGGACTTGATTTGGACTGGGCTGGGATGTTTCCTTAATATGTAATTGCTCTTTGATGTAAAGCTCATTCTTATGCATATGTATCACTGGGTTCCTTTCTCTAGGTAGCCCGGCCTAACACAAGTGCTAAGGGCAGAGCTGCATGGAGAGGGCTTTGTGGCCTGTCTGTGAAGGCCCAGGTGTCAGGAAGCGCAGGGAGACTTTCCTGCTGCTTGAGGCAGGAAGCCTTATCTCTCCAGAGGGGATAGGAGGCGGCAGGGCTGAGGAGATGCTTGGTGACTGCTAGCGAGGGTGTAGAGGGAAGGAGCCTCGGATGCATGAAAGAGCATGAGGTTATTTATAGAGCTTGACCAGGGGCGAACGGGACACCTCAGATTTACACAAAGTTAGGGCTTATGTTTAGATATGCTTCGACATCTGGTGCTGTGAAACTTAAGGCAAGGGGAAAATTCTGCCAGCAGCAGTCTGTCTGACTACTTCTAGGGGACATGTCTGTTTCTAGGAGGCTGGGAGCTTTGCCACTGGTATTTTAAATACCAACGGGGTCATCTATGGTGGACAGGTTTCCGAGGAGCTTCCAGACTGGGATGGACCAGGAAGAATAGTCTGGCATTCTACACCTGAAACTTGATTTTAAGGATCACAAAAGAACATTGTCTGACCTCTTGCTCTGAATACATCATCATGCGGGACCGAGTACTGGAGAAGGGCATGGTGCTTGGTCTAGTAGAGGGCCCGTGAGGACAGGGGAGACTGTCTGCGAGATGGGCCGGCACAATAGTTCCAGGATGGATACAAAAGGCTTGCGATTATAAGGATGATGCAGAACCAGGCGACCACATTTCCTGGCGCTGTACTTAGGGTCACCTTGACTTTTGAGTCAACGTCATCTATCTATCTATCGAGCTATCTATCGAGCTATCTATCTATCGAGCTATCTATCTATCGAGCTATCTATCTATCTATCTATCTATCTATCTATCTATATCTGTTCTCTATCATCTATCTATCTGTTCTCTATCATCTATCTATCTATCTATCTATCTATCTATCTATCTATCTATCTATCTATCTATATCTGTTCTCTATCATCTATCTCTCTATCATCTATCTATCTATCTATCTATCTATCTATCTATCTATCTATCTATCTATCTAGTCTATCTATCCTCTAATCTTAGCACCTTTACTTTGGTTCAAGATAAAGGACCAACTGAAATCATTCTCGCAGACTTGTAACCAATCTCTTCATTGCCCTGAAAGCATTTCTAGGTTTTCCTTGATCTAGGGCTTCGATTCTTGGACAAATCTTTGAAGATAAAAAGAGATGGGGAAAAGAGGTATATATTTTTTTAAACTGGGAGTTCCTCAAGTCATGTTACACACCAAAGCGGATGTGTGCCTAACACTTCTGTCTGTGAGGAAAGCATCTTCTTGTCTGTATTTTCATTTTCAGGAGAGAACATCTTTGTTCATTGATGGTTCTGTTACCAAGGAAACAAACAAACAAACAAAAAGAAAACATCTTAATACATTAATTTTTAGTTCTGCCTCAACCTACTTTGTCCCTTGAAATGTGGCAAGACAGAAAAATAGCCTTATCCCACAACACTGTGACAATCAGTGCTATTCCAGGGGATAATACCAAGCCCTCATTTCCTCGCATTTCTTTTTCTTGCAGACTGACCCGACTTCTACTTTAAGTGCACATTTTCAGGGTGAATAGGTTGCCTTGGGTGCGCATAGAAATATCTTTAGGCTCTGCACAAGCTTTGCAGAGCCAAGCACATTGCTTTATGGGATTCAGTTGAATAGCCACGAGAAGAGAAGGCCTTTGGGATGGAACTGGTGACCAGACCACAGTCAAGATTTCCAAGTGGATGCTTCCCGAGACCCTCTAAATGTAGCCATTAGCTCTGCTCTGCTTTTTTGGTGAGTATGCTATGGCGTAAATGAGGGAGCCCTCTTGGCATAGTGGGTTACTCATTGGGATGCTAGCCATGCAAGGTCAGCAGTTCATATCCACTAGCTGAATCTTGGGAGAAAGTTGAGTCTGGCTGCTCCTGTAAAGATTCCCAGTCTCAGAAACCTTAGAAACACCAGTCCCACTCTGTTCTGCAGGGCTGCCCTGGTGCTTTAGCTGAAGAGAGCTGCCCGACCCACCATTCTTAGTTCCACTGCAGCCCCCCAGAGACATAGTATCATCCCCACTCCTGTTGCCTGCTGTTTTGTTTGGAAATAGGCTCTTTGCAGATGTTACCGGTTAAGTGAACATGGAGTCATCCTGGAGGAGGTGGGTTCTCATCCATATGAATGGCGGCTTGATGAAAGAGGAGGAGCCCCATGGGCACCGAGGGAAGATGGCCACGTGAACATGGAGGCAGGGATGGGAGTGATGTGTCTACAGGTCAAGTGATGCCAACCATTGGTAGGAACCCTTGCAAGCTAGGACTGTTCGGCCGAATGCCTTCAGAGACAGCATGGCCCTCCTGATACCTGGTCGTCAAACATCTAACCTCCAGAGCAGGAAGAGGACATAGTCCTGATTGTGTTAAGCCGCCCAGTTGGTGGCCTTGTGCTATGAAAGTTCTAAGAAAGGAATATCTTCTTTCCAGGGTGACCAACTTCCAACTCCTCGTTTGTATGAGGCGGTTTAAAATGGAATCTTATGGTTTAAGCGAAAGAACACAGAAGCAACCATTTTCCCCTTGTATGCTTTTTTTCTCTCTTAAGAATTAATAACTTGTTCATTGACCTATATCTTCAAAGGAAAATTTCTTATTGTGAATTGGGTGGATGTTTATATCTCACGTGCTTTTAAAGTGTTAAAATCAAGAACTCTGGGTCCCCCATTCCCATGCCTACTTGAGACAACACTAGGCACCTTGCCAGCTCCAGAACTCCCTGTGGGCTAGCCGAGCCCTTCCTTGAGAAGGCATTGCAGCTCAGCATCTCCTTCTTCCTAGTCACGCTCTCTTCCTCTGTCTTCCACTGGTAATGATCATAAGAGCATACCCTAACATTTTTATTTCAGAGTTTGCTTCCCAAGAAATCCAACCCAGCACTCACCGAAAACTCAAGCTTTCTGAGATCCGAGGAAACTCCCAAAGCAAACTCACTGCCATTGAGTGGATGCTGACTCAAAGCAACCCTGTAGGCCAGGGTAGAAATGCCGGGTGGGCTTCTAGGACTGTAGCTTGTTAAGAGAGCGGAGAGCCTCATCTTTCTCCTGCAGAGTGGCTGCTGGTTTCCAACTGCTGACCTTGTGGAGAGCAGCCCATTCTGTAACTCATGCTGCTACCCGGACTCTTCTATGAGAGCAGAATGGAGAAATAAAATGACTTAAGAAATGCCTACCGATTTTCAGGAAAGCAAGAATGAACTGTAATCATAGAGTGTGACAATTTTAGAAGGAGTATTATATAGCCAGGGGAAGATTGAACAAGGAGAATCACAGACTTCTGCTCATCCCCCAAAAAGGAAGAAAGGGGAAGCCTTTCAACCAATTGAATTCATGTCTGATTCCCCAGGCCACTCTCTTGTGAACCTAGATTCATTAATAAGCTAACTCTCATGGGGTCCCCTGAAACCTGCATCTAACCAAGAATGTGCATCGAATTTCATGTCCACCAAACCCCTTTCTGATAAGGGATCGACTTTGGCTGTGGGCCAGCCTAAGGGGCAGGATAAGATAAGCAATGTTGTGTTATGGGTCACAAAAAAGATCCAATTTTCAATGGAAATAAACAAATTTGAATTCTGGTTTCATACCTCTGAAACGGCCATCGTTCCACTGTTGGGGTAGTGAAGGAATTTGTTCTTGGCCTGAAGACAAGACCCTCTGACTTATGACCCTGTTCTTGCTGGCGAGAACCAGCTGCAAACAACACCCCAACATCCCTGTGTTCAGAGCAAGCCCTTTCATGTTCTTTTACGCTCCACACCTTTTCCTCTTGTTTCTCTTGATTCTGTTTGGCCCGATCTATTCTTTGTACTCTAGACTTTAACATTTACTTGGCGGGGTTTTATTAAACTCATAAATTAGAGGCATTTTAAGGATTGTTTATGTTCCAAAGATGCCCCTACCCATGGAATCTTTTCTAACAGATTCATATTTTTCATGCAAGAACCAGTCTAATGCGAGCGAGCTGGCGGCCCATCACAGTGGTGACGAGTGAAAGCGCTAAGGCTAGATGACCTGGGTTTGACTTCCCGACTGGCCGCAAGCTCGTATGTAGCTGTGTGCTACATACAGCTCCTCCTACAGGCTGCGGTCGGAGGGTGCCTGCGTGGTGCTTACAATCACGCCTGGACCTGGGAAGGGACTCAGTCAGTGGAAGCTCCTGCTGTAAAGGCACCGTGCTCATCATTTCAAATTGTGACCTGTCCCCTTTCCATTGTGTTTCTTGGGTGTTGCACCTAGGGTCGTATTGTACGCCACGATGCACGGTGGGGTGTGAGTGACCCTGGTAAGCTCTTGGAACGGCATTTCACCACTCAACTAAGGATTGCTTTAAAAAGCTACAACAGAAGACAAGCCTCTTTTTCAGGGTGTCACTCATTTGCACACTAGTTCACGGTTCAATCTCAAAGTTTAGAACAGATATGAAAGAGAAGATACCCCCACCCAAATGGTATAATTTATTTGCAATATGTGTCACCATTGAGTTTTACAGAAGATATATCTACGACCCAGAAGATAAAACCCCTTCCTGTTCCCCTTGTATGGTTTCTGATGGTGAAATAAAGCATCATTGCCCACCATCCCACCCAGAGTTTCCATGATTTCGCAATACCCCTGCATGCCCAAGAGTCAGGCTGCACTAAGGGCTGGAGCATTAGTGACTATGAGCTTCATCAGTCGCCTGCAGCTGGGAGAACTTGACAGCAAATGTGCAAACGTAGTAAATTTGTGCCACATCGTTCTCCCTTCTCCATCTCTCCCCGATTGCATTTTTTAAAGTAATGCACTAAATTTCTATGAGCATTTTGAGCCCAAATTAGATCTCATATTGTAAACACTGCAGAAGCAGAGAGAGATCTTGTTCACAAAAGAAAATTGCTCACAAATCTGAATCGGACTCACGGAATTCAAACTCGGACAAAAGTACTGCCTCCAGGATTCGCCCGGTCTCCCTTGCTGCTGGCTGAAAGCGGAGGGCAGGCTCTCTGAGCGGCTTGCAGATCTGTGACCAGGCCTCTAATTGCAGCCGCCTGGAAACCTTGAGCGGGTCAATGGAGGCACAGTGATCTCAGGGATAATTTGTCTTTTATGTATTTCTATGGGGTGATATATAATCCCCCTGCTCCAGAGGGTCCTTGTGCAAGTCAGCTTCTGCTCCTGCCTATAATGGAAACAAAGAACTGGGAAACAGCGATCGCTTAAATTTCTCTCTCTTTTGTCCTACATAATGTGGGCCAAAGGATGCGCCCACTGCGGTTAAGGCGGCGATGGGGGCATTCAACCCATCAGTGATTTCAGATTTGCTTTATTTCATGATTGGACTCAGCAGCATGAGCAGATGCTCCTGAAATCCTGCTTCCTTATCCTGGCAGTCTCCCATAGCCAGAGAGCGGCGTCCCCACTTTGCATCTTACACCCTTCTCTCTGGATTCACTCTTGAAATGCCTAAGCATCTCAAATGGAAAGCAGTGAAGAGATCTGAAGAAGTAATTGTGCTAGTTTGAAACGCAAGAGCCAGGGAGGGTGAAGCACTCCTTGTGTCTGGGTCTGAGCACATTCGAAGAGTGCCGCTCAAGTGCTTGTGGCCAGCCAGTCAACAGGGGCTTCTGGGGAGGCACCCGAGAAGGGGTAGGGGCCAAACTCCATTCTAAGTACTTTAGGGGTGTTACAGAATGGGCTTTGTTTCTGCCCTGGGGACTTTCCAATCTGTTGCCTTTGCCCTTCCAGTTGTTTGTAGGTGTGAGATTGGTGGGCTTCGAACCGGTACACTTTGTGGGGGAGGGGGGACTTTTCCACAGGTGCTGAAGCTCGGTGACTCACTCACGGCCTTTGGGTCCATTCTGATGCACAGAAACCCGGTAGGACAGGCAGACCTGCTCTCATGGGTTTCTGAGATGAATTCCTTTTTTTTTTCCTTCTTAAATGTATTAACATTAAATAACATTTATAAAATAAAAATGTTTACAATGTAGAACATCAGCGTGTAGAGCTGGCTCCAAGTTTCTCTAGTGTTTCCTGATGGAATTCTTGAGCCCTTGCTCTATTTGGGGGCATAGCTTCTTGTCTGCCTTTCTTTCCCTTGGCTATTTCACTTCAGCTAATTGATTGTAGAGTCCTTCGGTGCATGAAGGCTTCTTCTGATTTTCTGTCTTCTTCTTGACCAGAGTAGAGGAAAGGCTCATTTTACTTCTGGGGAGCAGTTTGTGGTTTCAAACTGCTGGTCTTAAGATTAGCAGCTCAATGGTGCCACGAAGGCACCAGAGCTTCTTAGAGCTGGGTGTAGCTTAGAAGAAGAAAAACAAAATCAAAACCCTAACACCCCCACTTGAGCCATGGGGGTCTCTTCTGTGTCCTGTTTTGTCTCCACCGTGGCCTCACTTCAGGCCCGCCCACTGCAGACCCACACACAATGCAGGGCAGCGGGCAGCGGCACATCCTCCTGGCATCTCAGCCGGCTTTGCAGGAGCTCCCAGCAGGCAGGATGGCCTTGGCCCTTGCTGTCTGTCTCCCTCCACCAGGCTTCTTTCTTCCTCTCCAGACAGCTTGGCTCAAATACCTCCTCCTGTTCGGAAATCCATTTCCCTCCATGTTCTCCTCCTGACCTCCTTTCCTCCGACTGCCTTTCTTTTCTAATCATTACATAAATAAGGTAGACAAATAGCCTGCCTGTAAGCTATTATGTAAGTAAATATGAGAGACCACTGAAAAGGTCAGCGATTGTGGAGAAAATAATGGGCAAAGCTTCAAGGATGAGGGGGACCTTGAGCTTCTTTTTCAAAGTGGAGGGCCCTGCGGCTCCTGCAAAGACGAAGTGTGGAGGCGGAAGATCCCCCGGCTAGGGTGAAAGTTCAGCTGGTCCGTAGCCTTGGGGAAAGTGCTATTCTTCTAAGACTCAGTTTGCGTCAGTAAAATGGGGATAAATATGCCTTGTTTCTATTGTTTTTCTTATTTTTCTCCTTAGCTATAATTTTTTGGATTTCTTTCTTCATAGCTGTAATATATAAACACACTCATGCATTTATACTTGTGTGTATGTGTGTGTGTTTGTATATATGCATGGATTTTGTAATGGTTTTATTGACATAATTTATTCATCATAGAATTCAATGGTTTATATTAAAAAGAGTTGTGTATTCTAGGTTGCATTATTATTATGAGGACGATAGTAATTTAATTCAAGAGGCATTGATTGGTCTGTGCTGAGCATGATGTTAGGTATTGTGGTGAAACTATCGAAGCCCCTCTCCTACACAGACCAGCGTATGATGTTGTATTACATTCCCTGATGGTACCAGCGTGGGGGTTTTCCTAGAATGGGCCGAGAAGGTCCCGGGAGCATGTGATACTGCTCACAGAGCAGCACCATAGCGCTGGCATTGGGTGAAAATGAGCTCTCTACTGCGCTTTATCTGAAGGCACTTGGATGAGGGAAGGAGAGTGAGGGGAAGGCTCTCTGTAAAGTTGAATCTGGGGGAGCAGAGATTGCTCTATCTGTGGCTGTTACAGATTGAAATGTGTCCCACTCCTCCACCCCCCAAAGTTAATGTGGGCATGCTAACCCTCCCATATTTAGGCGCCTGCTTGGAAAGAGTTTTCTTTTGAATGATAATGAGGTCAGGTTAGAGTAAGGTGGGTCCTAAGTTAACCACTTCTCTGAGTTGTCTGAAAAGGAAGACAGACAAGGAGGTAGACAAAACAGAAGCCATTGGCAACCAGCTAAGGATTTCTTTATCCTCAGATAGGTATTAGATGTTATCCCCCCACCCGCTCCCCTTTTTTGCCTCTAGTGACTTCCTTTTTCCTGCAGGCCCAGGGAGTGCGTCCTGTCTGGGTTTGGTATAGGCTCTCTGGAGTTAAACATGGATGCCCCTCTCCTCCGTAGAGCTAGAGGACTGAGAAATAAGTTGGACACATAGTCTTGGCTGCCACGGCTCCCTGAACATATACTTCATGTCTAAGGCGATGGACATGGACGGCCGCTCCCTCAGAGCTGATGCCCCCATTCAGACCTCCCAAACTGTGAGGCCATAGTGGCTGCTCTTTAATACCACCCAGTTTGTGGTACTTTGCTAAGGCAGGCTCAGGAAATCACACCAGCGCCCTCCCCCCCGCCCCCCCCCCCCCCCCCCGCTCCCCATGAAGCCCTTTGTTTTTCTAAAGGACTACAGTTTCCCAACAAGCCTCAAGTCCAGGAGGGAGGGACTGCATCCCTCCTTCAATTTGCTGGTTCTTCTTGGGCCCTTGGCAAGAACTCCTTTTCTGTCCCCTTCCCCTGCTGTCCGTCCTGATGCCATGGGGAGGATCCTGGAAAAGATCCTAAACCTTAGAAAGAAGGCGGCCATTGCAGTGGAAATATTAATAACATGGTTGCTGGGCTTTGAATTCCTGGAGTGTTTTCTTTCAAGTGCTCAGAGGAGAGGTGGTAATAGGACCTGGCATTATTCTCTCTCAGCACAGAAAGGGGGGCACAAAGACACTGACGGGTTTGCTAGAAATTTCATGAATCGAATCAGCCAGGCTTTTCACTGAGGTCCCTGTCCCCAGTTCAGTAATTTAATCACCAGCTGGTTTGCTCCAGGCAGATAAGCGTCCTCAGAATCCACTCCTCGGCCGGCCATGCATTCGGTGCTCTTCCCCCCCCCCCCTTTCCCTTCACTGACCTGCTATCCTTTCCAGGCCTGGGGACCCTGCCTCCCCCCCCCCCCCACCCAATGTCCAGCCTGAGTTTGTAGCTCCCACAGGCTTAGACCCGGCTGCACTTCCCTTCTTAAGATCGTCTGAATGGGGGAGAAAAATGGAGATGTTTTCTTGGCAGCCACAGCCCTCTGATCATAAAATGAATTTCCTATGAGGACATCGGAGGGTGAATACTTTAAAAAGCAATCTCTGCCAGGCTGCTCCATGGCAGTGGGGTTTTGTATTCTCATCCAGGAAGGGGCATTCCCTGGTCGAATCCAGGTGGGAGCCGGCAGTCTGTCCCCTGACCCAAGGACCTCAGGCACAGCCCCGGCCCATTTGTCACCGGAGGCTTGTGTGTCCTTCGGATGCTGACCAGGGGTCTGCAGACCTGTGAGATCAGATGGGCCAGGAAGAAAGGCCTGACCATCTACGTCTGAAAATTAGCCAAGGAAAGCCCTGGGGATCTCAGTGGCCCGGCCATGGGGCTGGTGCAGGGTGAGCAGAGGGTTCCCGGGCATGTACTGGGAGGGGTTTTGTTTGTTTGGGGTTTGCTTCTCTCCCTCCCTGTGGAACCTCCATCTTTGCCCACCCGTGGGACCAAGTCTTCTCTTGGTTACTGCTGTTGTGGTCCTCCCGCCCTCCTGATGACGACCCGCTGCCCAACAGAATGAAACGCTAGAGGGTCCAGGGCAGGGAAGGGTGGACAGGCAGGCTTTTTCTAAGAGGCCTTGGGGTGGGGGATGGATTCATTCCTTGGTCAAAAGTGGGCGGAGCACATGCCTAGAGACCCCAGGCGGCTGCATGGGGCCTTGGGAGCCCTAGGTGAAAGGTGGCAGGGCAGATCAAAGGCGTCCTCTGAAGATTATTATTATGATGTTTGCATTTGGTTAAAAATTGACAAACTAATTGGCGAGCCCATTGTCAGAAAACTGGCACCCCATTAGCGGTGATTGTAAGCAATTTCTCTCTATTATTCCTAATGAGACTGACATAGCCTCATCTTCTGTACTTATTGCTCATAGAGAAATGAGGTTTTTATCTGTCTCTCGAACGCTGAGCTGGGGAGCAGCGTTTGCCGCTCGGAACCGGCTCTGCGCGGCTGGGCTCCCCCGCACAGGACACCGACCAGAGCTGGGAAGATGGATGATTTGTTTGTCTGATTGCCCGAGCGAGTCTCTCGCTGCCTCTTCATTTTCCACCTCCTCTCCTGTCCAAACACACTTCTTCCTCCTGGCCGCCTCTCAAGATAGAGTTAATCGCAAAACCAAGAATACCAAATTGCAGAGGAAAATAAAAGCCGGCCTCCTCTGGAAAGTGGAACTTTAAAAACTGATAGCATGGTGCTATTTCAGGGGGTGGGGGTGGGGTGGGTGTTGGAAAAGAACAGAATACTTTCAAAAGCAAACCAACCCCCAAGTCAACAAGCACTCCTGGTTTCCGGTGTCAGCGCGTACTGTGCCTTGGTGCGAGCGCGTGGGCCCTGGATTCAGATTCAGAAAGAGAACCGGCGCGAGTGTCCGGTGTCCTTCCCGAGTCAGCCCGGAAAAAAACAGTGTTGATGGGTCCAGTCCAAAGCATTCCTGGTGGTGCGGCGGGTTAGATGGTGAGCTACTTCTCACAAGGTGGCGCGTTCAAACCTCCCTACCTGGCCACTCTGCGGGAGAAAGATGAGGCTGTCTGCCCCTGAGAAGTCTTGAACCCTAAAACGCGCTTCTACCTGGCCCTCTAGGACCCCTGTGCTTGGAACAGACCCAACAGGAGTGGCTGAGGTGTGGGGTGGTGGCTGATCCTAGGACAGTAGGCAGTTCCCCTTGGTGATGGCTTGGGTGTGTACCATGCAGGTACACACTCTGTGACAAGGCCCCTGGCTCCTGGTCCCTGCCACGTCCACCGTGACACCCTTGTCTCTAGTCTGAGGTTAGAAACAAAACGACTTGAGGATTTGCAGTTAGGAACTCCATATGCATTGGGACTCTGCCTCTCAGGTTCAAACCTGTGTCCGGCTTCCTTGTCCACTTGATAGATTCCGAAGTGAAGAGACGGCCATAGAGCGGTGACAATGGAGCATGGTTCATCAGAAAAATGTACTCCGGTTAATTCTTAACAACAATATCCTTTGAACAACAAACTTCAATATCACTTGTGATTTGGCTATAGTTGGCAGTGATAGCTCACACGGACGTGCCCTGCTCTGATTATGCCCCACCCCAACAACACCCCTGCCTTCCATTGGGTTTGATGCCGTCTCACAGGGGATTCCCACGGGCGGTAGGGGAGGGGGGCTTTGTGTAAGCAGACTGCCTCATATTTTCCCTCAGAATGGCTGGTGGGTTTGAACCGACAACCTTCCAGTTAGCAGCCCAGGATCTTACCCTCGGCACTCTTACGTTACCACTTTGAGGTTCAGGTTGCGGCTCTCTTGTTGATGTTTGGGGGAACAAGGGTGACAGTCATGATTGCTTTTCAGAAAGGATATGGAGCCTGCATTAGCTTCCTCTTGCTGCTGTAACAAATTAGCACATGCTTAGTGGCTTTTATTACGATGACAGACAAAACCACCCCACAAAGCAGTGTTACTCTGAAACACACTGGGTCGCTGTGTATTAGAATTGACTCGATGTTAATGAGCAGCCCCTGTCCCAGCGACTCTGCATGGGGAGCTACCCATCACAGCGGGGCCGAGGCTCTGCCTGCCACGGAAACATTAGAACACAGAGACCAGAAAACCCAGGTTGATAGATAACCCATAACAAAGCACGCTTGGCTGTGTTGTGCCCCCCAACCCCCAAACAGTTCTTTTCAATCGGACCCCTCAAGGTTTGGAAATGACAAAACATCTTCATTGAACTCTTACTTCACTGGACTCTTCATGATTTATTTCTTGTATAGGGAAGTGTGGGAGTTTTGTAGGATGAAAAATTTACTCTCAAATCTTCTTTTAAAGGTCAAGTGGCAAAGAGAACGAGTTTTAAATTCAAGTTACCCACGTAGAGCAATTAAGGGGAGAGAGAGGGAGAGAAAGTACTATGGATTTTAAGATGTGACACGGGCCAGCTCCAAATGGAAGATAATTGACTTGAGATATTAGCTGATCTAGGAACATTCAAATCTGGCCCCTGGGAGAACACTGGGATTTAGATATGCTTATTGTAATTCACTTAAAAACAAAACAAAACAAAACAAAACAAAAATCCCTCTCTTCTAAACTACTTTATCATTACATCTGCGTTTTGCTAGTCCATGCAGCCAGATGTAAACTCAAAGAAAGCACGTCTGAGGCAGATTCTTGATGCAGGCCTTGCGTAGCTGCCACCAGGCAGTGGTGACTCGGAGCCCACTTTCAGAGAGATGTAGTAAGGCTGCTCTCTCATAATCGACCCCTCTCTGAGAACAGACTTGACAGGGTGCGAGTCTTCCTCCCTTCAGAATCAAGCAAGGCTCTGTCCTTCATGCCCTTTCTGCGTTTGACCTTCCCTGTAAGGAGATGCCCTTGGCCATCAGTTTTCCTCGAGTCTAGAGGCACATTTCTGGATTTGCACCTGGCCTGCTCCCCCTCAGGTGTTGGTGGATGGGTCAGGCTTGAGGGCATTTTCTGGGCAGGGCCCTGCCTGGCGAAGCAGAGGTGGCTGCGGTTGCCATTCGATGGTTGGGAAGCTTGCCTCTTTGGCTCTTTCTGCTAGTGATGGAGCGGTAGCTGAGTGGATGGTCAAGAAGAACCACCAGTAGACTCTCCCGCGTCTCACACGGATTCCTTTAGGCAAAAGCAAAACCCTTTCCCCATCCCTAGCTCTCTCCTTCTGCGGCTCAGTCAGGCAATCAGGGGACAATGAAAGACAACCTGTTCATTCTGGAACCCATTCAATCACTGCAGGGAGACAGCCTGCTGGGGCTGGCATCTTAGCACTGGCTTGGCAGGACCAGCACCTGCTCCATTCTCTCCAAGGCCTGGAACAGGAGTGGATGACAAGGGGCTATAAATGAAGACAGAGGGAGTCAGAGGACCATGGCCCCTGGGAGAAGCAAAGGGGACGAGGGCTGGGCAGGGGGTCGTGGGGGGGCGCGGACCAGTACCAGCCATGCAGTTCAAAAGGGGTGGGAAATTGCACAGTGTGGGTGGCTTGCCATCTGTCTTCCTTTTGTTTTAAAACAAAACAAAACAAAATTAAAAATAAAAATTGTTTTTGGTTCCAGTATTTGAGGATGGAAAGCTGTGTGGAAATCTGAAATTTGCCTTATCCACGGATTTAGAGAATGCTTCTGTTTAATGTATTATTTCTTAATATTGATGGGCCCTTTCCAGAGGAACAGCCTTGGAGGTAATGAGTACAATTGGAAATTATCACCAGTTACGGCATAGTCGTTATGCACTGGGCTGGTAACCACATGGTCAGCTGTTGGAAACCCCCAGCTGCCCTGCAGGATAAAGACGTCTGAACCCCCACGGGGCCGTCCTATTGAGTTCTATTAGGTCACTCAGAGTCGGCATTAACTTGAAGGCAGAAGTTTGAGTTCATTACTAAGTGGGCTGATTATTATTACTCTCCATTGTGGTTGGAGAGGGCCTTACACTGTCAGATGATAGGCTCCCATTTGATAGCAGATCCAACAAACACATTATGCAGGCACACCACAGGTATGTTTTGGTATTGCAGAATTTCACGTCAGAGAATCATGACGAAGAATGCCTGGCACAAAAGGAATGCACTTGTTACTGCTATTAGTATTATTGAACATGCTCAATGGTTCTTATGGGTTAGTTGAACAGGAGGACCCAGAAGAGTCTGGTAAGAAGCAGCCTTATGGGTCCTGTACTCGGAGTTTCTGGTTCGATAGGTCTGGATGACACCCAGGAATTTGCATCTCTAAATGAGCTCCCAGAAGATTGAGGCACAGGTGATGGGGTTCATGGTGTGAGGAGAAGTGGATCATCTTTTTGGACTTGTAGCTCCCCATGACATGGCCGGTGCCCACCTTCCAGTCACCCCCTCCCCCTGGGTTTTCATAGCGTATAATTTTCTCCAAGCCAGCCGCTGTGCGTTCAGGAAGCCGGCTTCGGAGAGTGCAGTGTATCACCTGCATTGTTATTTTCAGAGCTCTTGGTCTCAGGTTTATTCCCGGTACAAAGATTGAAGGATGATCTGAAATCAAATATATTTGTCGGGAGTTGAATGTCTGTCAGACCCAGGCATTGATTTCCTTGAGCTTGAGTTCCGAGTAAATGCCTTTCCAGGGAGAATTCCAATCAGGATTCTAAAGGTTATATGAAATAGGCCTGATTTGTGCGCGTTCTCCGGGGAGCTGGCTTAATTTATCAGCAAAAGGGGGAGAAACCCACTCAGCCCCCCTGCTTGTTTGTAATCAGTACAGAGTTCATATTTTAGCACAAAGTAGTATGTTAATTAGTGCTATGAACTAGGCTGAGCCAGAAAATGTCTCTCTGTGCAGAGAATCTTTAAAAATGAAATACTTGCACTTTGGAGGATGAAAAGATGGCAAAACGAAATCTAGGCAGAACTGCGGGGAGGTTTGCCTCAGAGAATGCTTATTGGTTTCCACACGTGCACTGACGTTCCTGTATCGCCAGGGGGCAGCATTGCACTTTGGTTGAAAATTCGTCTGTGTGGCTTGCAGCCCTTTAAAGGAAAATACCTCCAAGTGAACAAAGCTAAAAACCAGAACATTAGCAAGAACCAGAAAACCAACAACACAGAACCCAAGCGCTCTTTGTTATAATGTGCCATCTTTGCTTTTCTTGGTGCACAGGGTTTAATATTGTAGTATTAAGACTCTCCGGGGTATGCTTTATCGGTCCATTAATACACACTTATGGGTGGTGCATAAATGCACAGAGATTATTTTTCATTTCTTTGCCCCCCCCCCAACACACCCACACTTTTCCTTTGACTCTCCCATCTCATCTCACGGTCTTAGCCTTGCTGCCAAACAGCTACTCTCTTGCCTCCTTAATTCAAGAAGTGACAGACCCAGCGGCTGGCTGCACCTCTTCTATGACAAGTCATCTGGGGGCCCCACCACTTGATTAGGCCAGGCTGGGACGCTCCAGGGCCTCTCCTGCCCCTGGTGACACCAGGCTCAGCATGTCCTTATTCTGGGACGTTTCTCCACGGTGGAGCTCTTGTTTTATAGGGATGAAATACACATGCTAAAAAACATTCGCATCTTTAGGAATTGATGTATATTATTTATGGATAAATAAAGTACGGGCACATTAAAAATGAATGTGACTTTGCCCGAGAAGGGATCATTCCTGTTGTGCTCACGGATATATCCCAAGCTCTAGGAGCAGTGTCCAGCACAGAAGGGGCTTGAGCAAAGTGTGGATGAACTCAAGCCTGTCCCTGCCGCACCTCCTGGCTTTGCACTTGAGCCGTTCTGAGGAAGGGGCCGAGGCAAGGCTGGGCAAGTTCATTGGATTGCCTTGGTTGTCTCCATGATCGCATGTTTCGTTTGTCTGTCCGCGGACTCACAGTGGCTGGGAGTGTCTTGATGTTCTTACATTCAGCTCCTGAGAACAACTGACAAACTCCAAGCCTCCTTGTCTCTCTGCAATTGGCGAGAGACCTGAGCGTTGATTCTGCCCCGGGGCTCGGGGCAGTTGGGTGGCGTGGGGGCAGACCCAACTAGACTAGATTTGGAGCTTGCTTTCTTCTTGGGGGCCTACTCGAAGGCAGTCTATTCTTCGTCCTTCTCTTTTCCCCTTCTCTCCCGAGTCACCGGCGTGATGGGAGACTTGGACTTTGAGCAGGAACAAAAGTATGTGGCGGGCAGGGAGGAACAGGCCCGATGAAGATTAATTACCCTCCTTGGAATCCCGCTTGCCTGGGCCAGATGAGCCAGTTCAATTATGCAATCGAGTCACACTATTGGCTTCCCAGGCCGGGAGTGATGGGTAGCCCCTCCCCCTTCCCCAGTTAATTTCTATGAAGAATCGCTGCTACTCAGCTTGCCCCTCCCCGTTGGATGCTTGGGGAGGAGGAGATGGAGATGGAGATGAGGGAGATGGAGGATATTGGATGTTGGGAGGAGCGGTCCCCTCCTCTGGGTTGTGGGGAGTTCGTGGTGCCTCCATTAGAACTTGGCTCCACTTACCTTACAGGTGAGAACACATTCCCAAATGTCAGAGCAACGAAGTCCAGTGGAATTTTCCACGATGAAGAAGATGGTCTACATCCGCCCTGTCAAATGAGGCAGGCATTGGGCCCTTGGGGTCAGCACTTGAAAGGGAATAATCAATGTGATGGAGGAACTACCTTTACAAATAGAGCTTCAATGTGTTTCGTTCAAAGTTCAACGTCAGTGACCACATGTGGTCAGCTACACCGTGTTGGCCAATAGACTGGCTCCTGACTGCGGGGCTGACAGGATGGTGGCTTCATCTTCATTAAAGTGTTCTGTTTGGGGTTTGATTTGATGAGGCTTGACACTCATGCCAGGATGCAGAAGGGCTACTTCCGAGGGAAATTCCTCTGTTGCCGTTTTTAGCATTCCTATCGCATGGTGCCTTCTTGCTTCTGTTACCACAGGCCCTGGGCTGCCCACCTTCACTTCTCATTAGCATCTGTAATTGGCCTCAGGAGTGGGATTTTATCTATCCTGCTGTGGTGTTGAGTTTCTTGGGAGAGGTGGGTGGGGGGGGTGGTCGTGAAAAGTCTTCCTCTCTTGGAATGTGGATTCGGGAGAGGTGGCGGGGGAGATGAATCCCGTGGGTCCATCACCTTCACCGTCGACTTCAGTCTTACATCTCCAGGATTTCTGCCATGCAGCGTGTGTTAGGGTACAAAGGAGACCTTGTCTGAAATATAATGGGAGGAGAACATTAAGACAACACCGAGACACAGGCACACCACCTGGATGAGGGAGGCCATTAGCACGAGGTCAGAATGGCGTCCAAGGAATCGTAGGGGACCCCAGTAAACAGGGCGTGGAACAAAGGGAAGTGTAACAAATCCGTGATTGGTGGCACAGAAATACAGCACAGTTATAAGGGGGACCACACACAGAATCAGGAACTGGAGCGCGACTGGGACATTATGTTAGATAGAAGGACTTATAAAATAGATCCAGAGTCCTCTGACCAAGGCAGGCAGGACAAGACTGATAGGGTCTGACTCCTGACTATGTGGCCCCTTATAATGTCCCCCATAGAGTGACCACAATCAGGGACACAACCAGGCAAGCCCCTCAGAGAGAGACGACCCCTCCCTGGCCTGGCTGGAGAGGGGTGGAGGTAATCTACTTTCCAAGGCACCCTGTCTGAATAGCTGCCTATTTGGTTGATCATCACAATGGAGGCTTAACCTAACTGGGAGCCTTGGGACTAGATTGTAGGCTGTCATTGCCACCCATTAAAAACCAAAACATACAGGCAAACTCACTGCCGTCAAGTTGATGCCCACACGCATCGACCCTGTAGGGGTTATTTTCACAGTTGCCATGGCTTTGACTTTGATTCATGGCACCCCTCGAGTGTTGTAGAAACACTGTGGTCCACAGTGTGCTAATTACATGATCTCACATCACCTTGAAGATATTAAAAATTGTAGGGGGTGGAGGTTAGCCTGTCAATCAGGTCACAGCCTGATGGTGTCTCCTTGTGGGCGTGGCCTTCTCTTAAAGAGGGTCCTGGGAACTTCCCCCTCTCTCTGCCTTCACCTTCCTGTTGGCCTTCACCTCCCTGCTGGCTGACCCTGCTGGCTGCAAGCCCGATGATACATCTACCGCCATTGGATCCAGACAACTTTGCATTGCCAGCCTGTGATCTTCCTGCACTCTGCATCATTGTATGTGACTGTGTGAGTCTGAAGAGGGACTTATGGACCAGTATCAGACTTAATGGACTAGGATCGGACATGTGGACTTGATCTGGACTGGTTGGGATGTTTGCTTGATGTATAATTACTTCTTGATATAAAGTGCTCTCTTACTGAGGGTCACCGGATTTATTTCTCTAGTCTACCCGGCCTGACATAGCTGGGGTTGCCAGTGGTTGCCTTTAGAAGTAATCTACCAGGATGTCTTATCAGGGACCTCTGGCTGGACTCAAACCTTCAATCTTTTGATTAGCAGCAATGAACCATTTGTGCCACCTTGGGACTCCAGAAAGTTATGTGACATGAACTCTCATGTAAACAACAATGAGGACCCATCTATCACCACCTCCCAGTCATTCAGGCTGAGCTATTGTCCTCATTATCTAGTGCTCTATAACAGAAACACCACAGGTGGAAGCCTTTAACAAGCAACTCTACCCTCTCACAGTTTAGGAGTTTCAATGCAGAGCCCCTTCTCTGTCCTTGTCTCTTCCGAACATTTGTGGGCTTGGTACACACTGGGGATCTCCCTGTGTCTCCTAGACTTCCAAAGTCTAGGAGATTCTCAGCGCAGTGACCTCAGGGTCAAAGGCTGCACTTCCTTTCCGAAGCTTCTTTTGGGGTGGCAGTCAGGTTCCCCACTCTCCATTGGCTTCTTTCCCCTTTCATCTTTTGTAAGATCAGAGGTGATGCATGAAATCAGGCTGTGATCTGAGCCAGGTGTGGCTTTCTAGCTTAATCCCTTTATAACAGAGTGGCTGATCACATCACAGGCGAAGATGACATCCTTACATTACTGCCAAACCATTGAAACCCATGGCCCAGCCAAGTGGACACCCATTGTGTTTGGGGGTGGGAGTGGGGGATGCAATTCAATCCATGAGAGTTATGGAGACATAATTAACGGCTTTCATTCTTTATCGTCTTCCAATATACAACCTGTCCCCCAAGCTGTTCAATGCATTACCCTCCAGCTGACTCCACCACACGAGCACTTGGCCCAGTGCACCCCGTGCCCTACTTGCTAAAATTATACAAAACAGAGAGAAGGGGAGATGGGCGTGTGACTGTTCGCTCCGTTCCCGTGGTTTACACTTGCTAGTTAATTTGAGCACCAACGCAGGGTTCTGAGTGGCAGGAGCAGCCACCAATCTGCTGCTGTACAAGCAAGCGCCTGCAGCCCACTTGCTAACACCCTTGAGAAAAATGTCCCTTACAATGCAGCTCAGGGAGAGAGCTCTTGAAATGAAGCTAGATGCATAAAGAGCCCATTTGCTGCCTGACTTAGAGCTAAATCCTGTGGCAGAATGGAATTTGAGGCTAGCTGCCAGGAAATAGAAAACAGCTTGGGTACCAAACCGTGAGTCCAAGAGTGGCAGGGAAGGAGGATGCTGGGACAGAAGGCCTACTGGTATCTGGACAGAAAGAAGAGTCCACAGACGGGAGGAAGCGCCTGGAGACAATGTCCAGATTGGTTGTCCAAGAAAGTTGGCACGCAGAGAGTGAAGGATGGGAGAGAGGAGGAAGCAGAGGAGAGAGCTCAGTGGAGATGAGGAAGGGGAAGAGAAATGAAGTATGTTGTTAACCTGCCTTCTCTTATGACAGGGACATGGCTGAAAAGCAGGCATTTCCTCAGCAAAGAGTAAACATGCGGTACTGGCCTTCTTCCCATTGTGGATACAATTATTTCTGTTTCTTTTACTAAAAAAAAAAAAAAAAAAAAAAAAAGAAGTCCTAACTTGTGCAGCCATGAACATGACCTTGTTTGGAAATAGGGTCTATGAAGGTGTTAAGATGTACATTGTAAGTGACATGAAGTCATGCTTGAGTAGGTTGAGCGCTAATTCCATCTGAGTGGTGTTCTTCAGAAGAAGAAGTGACACAGACAGACAGACAAACAGAAGGACAGGAACATATGACAACAAGGTAGGCTGCACCTGCTAGCCAACTCCAAGCTGGGAGAGATGGGACAGGATCTCCCCCTGGCTCTTTCTGAGAGAACATAGCCCTGCGAACCCAGAGTCTGCCTGCCAGTATTCAGAGCCATGAGGCAATCAACTTGTTGTTGAAACACACCTACTTTGAGTATTTCATAATGGGTGCCCTAGGAAAGCATGGGCCCACTTCGACGTTAAGTCTAGATTTCATGTGTGCAAATGCACTGGCTGACTGACCAACCCACTCACCCACTCTATCCTTAACCTCGGCCCTTTCTGGTTTAATTCTTTACCTTTTATAGGAGGATTCCACCCCCCTCCCCCTGCCGACACCCCTAGATGGTCTGTTTCAGATCTGGAGAAGAATTTGACCAGTGGCCAGAAGCTGGGTTTTCCCTATAACCAGCCCCTCTTATGGCCACTTATCCAGATGTCGTCCTTCCTACTGTCACCGCCAGGGAAGAGCATGACAGCTGACGAAGTGCAAGGTTGTAGCTTGCTTTCATCTCAGGAACTTTTACTTTGGTCTGGTTCTAGAAGCCTCTGGGGGCTTAGGGAAGTCTCCACCCCCTTTTAATTTATGAAGCAAAGCAACCAACCAAACGACAAGGGCATCTTAGACTTGGCTCCGCTGAGAGCATCGATGTTCTCAAAGATCTCCTAACTTTGGATCTGGCCAGGAGGCTCAGCTTCCCTCTGACCAGGGGCCCTTTCTGAGGTTCCCAAAGCCCCCAGCCCAGCTGCTGCCACATTCTCGCCCATTGCAGGGGCAGCCTCCTGCCCAGAGCCAAGGCAGAAGGCACCAGTTGCTGTTGACTTGATTCTGGCTCATGTCAAGGCCGGGCGAACTAGTCTTTATGGGACTTCCAAGAACGGGTCTGTGGAAAGCAGATCACCAGGCCTGCCTTCCCGAGCACCGCCAACCTCTCCTTCAGCAACTCAGCCATTTGTGTCACCCCGGGACTCCTTGGCATCAGCCTGCGGTCACCGTCTCTGTGCTCATGAGAGACATACCTCTTCAACCTTCAGATTCCTCCACTTATAAAATGGTCGGATTAGTTCTTGTTTGCCAAGCTACATATTTGAAATGAAATAATGTATAGCATGTATGAGGCAGAATAGCTGTTCTGTAAACATGGCCACCTCTTGTTGGTTTCCCTGCCTTGACCTAGCAGAGCCTCACGGAGTCTCCACAATGGTAGTGAGGTTTTTGCCCTATACCTTCTACAGTGTTCATAGAAATATGCTTTTCCTCAAACCCTGAGTAAATCTCAGGTGAAAATATCACTCCTGTTTGTAAGTGTTGGCAGTCTGTGTGTGCGTGTTAGTGCGGACTGAAGACACACACACACACACACACACACACACACACACACACACAGAAAGGAGCCTGGTGGCATAGCGGTCAGAAGCTGAGCTGTGAAACATAAGGTCATCAGTTCAAAACCAACAGATGCTCTGGGGAAAGACAAGGCTTTCTACTCCCATAAAGAGTTACAATCTCAGAAACTCATAGGAACAATTCTACCCTGTCCTGCATCGGGTTGATTTGAATAGGAATCAACTCAATGGCAGTGAGCAAGGAGACCCAAGAAGCCAGCAGCTGCCACGTTTCCCCGTAGCGATGGGGAGGCAGGCCAGCCAGGGGGTGGGGAGACCTGCCCAGGGGTGCTCATCCGCAGGAGGGAAGAACCATGGAATGTCGCTAGGTTGCCTTGTTGCGAAGCACCATGACTCATTTGCTGACAGAGGTATGCATACTGTAATTTCCAGGACTGACATGCAAACATTTCAAGAGAGCCTTGTCCTTGATCCCCCCTGGGCAATCTACAAGATGGAGAGTCCAACACCCATGTGGGAATTCAAACATGTCATATTCACTGACAGGCAATCATGATTCTAATGAGGGCAGGAGAATGTAATTCAATAAAAAGTCTATTAGAATTGACAGTACAAATGTAAACAGGTCCCCGGTGAATAATCATGCTGGGCCTTCTTCGCTGCTGTATTGGTTGACATATACCACAACCAAATGTGCAAGGCAGATGCTCTCGCTGATTTGACAGGCCAGGATTGACGCATTCTTCTCCCTTTAACGTGCAGTGGGATACACCGTTTTCTTGAAACCATCAACCTTGTTGTTTTTGTTGGTCTCAAAAGTGAATTTTTTTTGTTCTTGTATTTTGAGAGGAAAGGACCTGAGATGACTCGCAATAACTATAGTTGGGAACTATAATTAAAATTGCTTCCAAGTGATTCAGGCAATGGAAATTGGTCATCCATTAGCTGCTTTGGATCTTTCCTGAAACTCATAGTCTACCAGGCAGAATGCAGATAGGATGCTCTAGAGTTAGCCCTTCTGTTTCAGCCACTGGATTTTAAAGCCTTTTTGGTGGGTTAGGTCATGAGTCGGTACTTACTCTAGCAAGTTCAAATTTCCAAAACACAACACGCTGAACACCAGACTTCCATTTTTAATAGAATTCATTAATCAGAAGATTGAATCAGCACGATTTCTTGAGAGATTCTGAGACATAGCTATTGGATTGAACTAAACATTCTTGAAAAAACCGTGGGCCTACTACTCATGATTTCCTTTCAGTGCTTCACTAGATATGTTGGGATGTTTGATCTCCTCATTAAAAAAAGAATATGACCCGGGAAATTATCCTAAATTTTGGACTTACACGCAAAATCTTAAATTCATTAAGAGTACTAGTGGTAAATGTATTCTCAATACTTGAGTGTCCCCTTCTCTTTCCTATTTCTAACTCTTTCCTACAGAATTGTTATCATTATTCATCTTTATCTTTCTTGATAGAGACTGAAATAAATAAGAGATTTCGTGTCTCAACCCAGAGTTCTTTATCTGCGGACTTGGTATCTCTGAGAGGAGAAAGAACTGCTTCAACATGATTGCAAAGGGCTTGGGAAGCTGCGTCACATTACATATCATCTGTTGGTGTGATAAATCATCTTATTACTATTTTTTAAAACTCTATGTGCATCATCATCCTCATTTGTGACGATCATTTTCTTTATTGTGAGGTACTAGAAGGAGAGCTTGTATTAAGTGTGGGAGGCTCTTTTCTGTGCTGGTACTGCAAAGGGGATTGATGTCATGCCTGTGAAATTGGGGACTTGATTTGGATCAAATTGGGCTCCCCAAAGGTATGCTGATGTCTCAATCCTCACACCTGTGAAAGTGACCCCTTTTGGGAATAGTGATTTCTTTTGTTATGCTAATAGGAGTATACCTATCAGGATGGGTACTAAGCCTAATCACTTCTGAGAGCCCTCTTATAAAAAAGAGTAAAATAGACACAGTGACACGCAAGAAGGCAGACAGGTATGATATGAGCACCTGTCTACCAGAAAGGAATCCCAGGGCTTGCTAGCAGACATCAGAAACTAGGAGAGAGTCCCCAGAAGAGATGGATTTATTTGGGGTTTTAGCTTCTGGAACTTGGAGAAAACAAATTTTTGTGCTTCAGAGCCATTCTCTTGTGGGTTGTGTTGTTGTAGTGGTAGTGTAACACAGAGACAGCATTCCTACCCTATAACCCAGTGGGGTGAGCAAAGTGGTGTTCTGCATTTAAACCTTCACTTACATCGCTAACAGGTTGGTCATTATTAAGATATTTATCCTGTCTCAGTTTCTACACCAAGAGGGAGGTGGCCTTATTGGTCAGGCACATCCTGGCAGAGGTGAGGAGATGATATTTCCTGTCACAATACATCAGCATTGCAAAGCCTCCTGAGCAGACTCTCCATGCATTTGCATCTCCTCTGCTTGCCTGGAGAAATCAGAACTAAATGCTTATTACAATTTTTTTGTAGTGACAGGGAACGATTTTTCACTTTTTAGAATCTTTGTCTCTTGCCATCATTCTTACTTGTTAGTTCACTTCAGTTTCCTTGTTCATGACTGCTCAGCTTCCGCAAAAGAAAGTTCAGTGCCTTATGAAAAGAACACACGTGTCTGTCAGCTTCTCTTACTGTGGAGGCTTGTGTGTTGCTGTGATGCTGGAAGTGACATCACTGGTATTTCAAATACCAGTAGAGTCACTCGTGGCGAACAGATCTAAGCTGCTGGATTAGGACAAAGGAGAAGGCAGTGAACTGCTGGAAAATTAGCCCTTGAGAAGCTTATGATTAGCAGCTGAGTGTTAGCTGATAGATAGTGCTGGGAGATGAGTCCCTCATGTTGAAAGTTCCTCAAAGTAGACTTGGGAAGAACTGAATCCCCAGACAGCATCAACCTTAATGACATGGATGAAGCCAAGCCTTGGGGGCCTTTGCTTGCTGATGGGTCATGACTCAAAAGAAGAAACAGCTGCAAACATCCGTCAGTAATTGGAACATGGAATGTTTGAGGTATGCACCTAGGAGAGTTGGAAGTCCTCAAAAATGAAATGGGAAACCTAAAGATTGGTATCCTTGGCATTAGTGTGCTGAAATGGACTGGTATTCATTCATTCATTCATATCATCATATTATTTACTGTGCTTGGGATGGCAAATTGAAGGGGAATGTTATTGTAATCAAATGGAATATTTAAGATCGACCTTCAAGTACAATGCCGTCAGGGATAGGAAAATATCTCTCCAGCTACCACAAGACCGGTTCAGATAACTCTTACTCACATTTATGTACCAACCTCTGAAGTCAGTGACAAAAAATTGAAGAATTTCTACCAAATTCTTCAGACTGAAATTGATCAAGCAATCAATGCAACCAATATTATTGATAACTACTAGTGATTAGAATGGGGAAGGACTAGTAGTTGGGAAACATGGCCTTGATGATAGAAATAAAGCTGGAGGCCAACGATAGACATTGGCAAGACCAGTAATGTTTTCATTACCAATGTTTTTTTTAGCAATATAAGTGGCACTATGCATTGGGCCTTGCCAGATGGAATGTGCAGGGGTCAGAATAATTCCAACTATGGCGAGAGGTAAGAGAGACGCTCTGTAGCATCAGCTCAATCAAAGCCAGGGGCTGACTGTGGAACGGCCTATCGATTGCTCAAATGCAGGTTCGGGTTGGAGCCGAAGAAAATTAAAACAAGTCCACAGAGCCAACATGTGCCCTGGTATAAATCCAACCTGGATTTCAAGAACATCTCAAGGACATTTGAAAGACTGAAATCTAATGACCAACCAGAGACCCGCTGAGCTGGGGGGTAATATCAATAATATCATACATGGATGATATTGTTCTGGAACTTACGGTTGAATGTCAAGTAGCTAAAGAAAATGGAAAACAAACAAGCAACATAAGGAAAAGAAGTAGATTTCAAAAGGCGGCTAATAAGAGTCACCTATATTCCATCATTAATGTCCCAGGTGATTTAGACTATTTGGATACATGTCTCAAATCCATTAAAAAATATATATAATTGATATGTTTTCTTCTATTCTGATATTCTCTCCGACTTGCACCACATTGAGAGGCTGTGAAAAGTGTATTTAAGCACATCGTCAGGCCTTGTTTGCTGGTTGAATTTCCCACTTGTTCTATCTGCTGTTCTATCATTCATCCTGTAATCTCCCCATGTCTTGTCAAGACACTGAGCTGTGAACAGTCATGCGCAGCACACAGCGTCGACCTTTCCTGGCTCGCATCTTCTTTGTGGGAAGCACTTAAAATAGCAAACAGTCCAGCTGAGAATTCCCACTGGTGGCTGGTGGACGAGCTCGGCTGCTGGCTTCTGCCTGCACGCCTGCAGGCCTGCTCACCATCCAGCCAGGCACACGCACGCACACGGCTCTTGGAAAGCCACTGGCATGCAGACACAGCTGAAGCACACCTGGGCTTTTCTGCGTAGGTGATACGACCGTTTCCTGTGACCTGGCCTTCTCGGCTTCTGTGGAGCAGAGTGAAACTTTTGTGCGTTGAGGGACAAAACCCCGATGACTTTCAAAGGAAAGAAATACGCCAAAGTGGAAGGAAAGATGTGGAGGCCCCCATTGGAGCACAAATGCCTCTGGACCTCTTCATGAGAGGTGGCTGAGCGATTGCTCTGAGCAAACATTCAGAAACACAGTCCTTGACCTTGTGCTTCTGAAAACCTCTGGTCCAGAAACCCTTCCTCTTACAGTTTATCCCCAGTCCTCTAGAGCAGGCAACTCTTTTGGGCAACAATTTCCTAAGTGTTGCTTTCTGTTCTTTTGTCTCAGTGGCTCGAATCAATTAGGGAACAAAATGTCTTTGTTTTTAAAGAACCAGTTGTCCCTATGTCTATCCAAATCATGGCATGTCAGAGCCGAACTCTGCCTCATGGGGTTTTCAGCGGCTGCTGTTTTGGAAGTAGACCACCAGACATTTCTTCTGAGGGGTCTCTGGGTGGATTTGAACCTCCAATCTTTTAGTTTGCAGCTGAGCGCAGTACCTCTTTGTACCCCCCAGGGAGCCCAGGAACGAATTGGATGTCACCCCCATTCACGGATGCCCTGGGCCATCTGCTGCACAGGCACAGATTGCTGGGGGTGTGTTTTTAAATAAAAGGTGGTGAACACATTGGAATCGAGAAAAAGACTAATGATGTCTTTGCCTAATTAGCCAACCATTCTCCCCCTGTTGTTCCTGAAACCATCATGAATAAGAGCAAAGAAACCAGAGGAGAGAGAAACCGGCCATGACTGTCAGGAAGCACAGGACCCCGAGGCTCGGCTGAAGCAAAACTTCAATTATTTCAGTGTATCCATCCACTCATCCATTTATTCATCAGACTTTTTTGGGGGAGGTTGTACATTTTAGTGTGCCAAGAACTATGCTAATCACTAAGATTATCAATGTAACCCAAGTATATGGAATTATTTCCTCCATCTCTGATAACTCTTGATTTAATTAGTGAAATACAGGGACCTGCACTTTTATTCTGTGAACTAGAAGATATTTCCTCATTATTACTGAGGACTGTGCCCTGGAGGGGTCACCTCTGTCTCTGGGCTGTAGCTGCCACGGGATCTTTGCCCTCTTCCAGAACATTCCTGTGGCTCCCTGGGGTGCCATTCACCTCAAAGCATAAACACAATTTCCTCCATCCTTGCCTGGGGTCCTTAGGTCTAGGGGTAAGCTGGCTACAAGCTGTCCTGAGAGCGATGAGTTCACAAGAGGAAAGCATCAGGTGCCAAACCTCCTTCTAGCCCCCGGCCAGGAACCACCTTGCAGGTGGGTTTCCTTCCCCCATTTCTGTTTATCTTCAGCTGGCTCCTGCCTCTTCTCTCAGGGAAGACCCAGGGCGACTCCCTCATTTTAAAAAGTTATGTTCTTGTTGAGAATATGCAGAGTCAAGCGTACGCCAGTTCAACCTTTTCAACGTGGACAGTCAGGTTGGGCGGCAGCTGTCACCTCTCTGGAGCTATCCTTTGTCATTAACGCGCGTTCACTGCCTCCCAAGCTCCTGAGCCACCTCCCCAGTGGTGGTGGGTCCTCGTGGCCCATGGGGAGAGCTCTAAGATGAGCTGACTAGCTAGACGCAGTCTCTTTGGGGTTGTACCAGGCCACCCAGGGGCTTGTCTGCAAGATATTTTGGGTACCAAACAGTTTGGCTTCTCATTGTTTCAGCTTCTCTCTTCACATCAAGCTTTGGGCCTTTTCTTTGCAAATAAACAAACAATTCCACACCACTCTGTTTTCTCAAAGAAGAGCTTTCCTCAAAGATAAGTTCTGTCACACCCCCTAGAATGTAGAAACGGCCACGAGGAGCTTTCAGCGTAGCACTTCACTTCCTAATCAAGAGGACAGGGGCCCCGTCTGTAGGTCAGTGTGCGCGTGGTAGTGGACTCACTTTGTAGCACCCTTTTACAAGCGGCAGATCAGGGATTGCTGCCACTCTGGGACCACGCCAGAGGGGGCATTTGATGCTGCGTGCAGATTCTCCTGGAAGGCTCTGTGGACTAGAGTTAGGAAGATTCCAGGAATCTAACACGGAGGCAGCATTCCAAATCCTTACAATAGTCTGGTGAAAATCTCAGGGGTTCAGGACAACCAGGCTGGTTAGAAAAACCCAGGATGGGAGAGTGGGCAAGGACCACGCGGTCTGTTCAGGACTGGGAATAGACCTCGGCACCACGCATGGTGCCATCCGGCCTGTGTTTAAAGACCATGCCAGTGATCATAGAGGATGGGTACATGGGAGAGAAGAGACTGGAAGCAAGGACATGGGTTTCTGTGTTCAGTTCTAGAGCTGAAGGGCTTAACTCTAGCCAAGCGCGTGAGAGCAGAGAAGAAAGGATCCACTGTCGCTATGACAACGAAGCTCAGTGACTTCCTCCCCAATGTGGGGCTGTGCGGTGAACCCCTCAATGGTTCTCAAACCATGCCTGCACTCAGCAAGCAGAAGCCAGGAGAGGAATGGCGAAGCTGGACCTTGGCGTCTAAAGACGCTACCAGTGGCCACCATTTCATGAATGTGACCAAGGCATTTTTAATTGTACCCTTGGGTGCAGTGGCAGCATTTTGAATTTTCTACCACTTTTACAGATAGTTTAAAATGATGTGGGCAGATGGAGGACACTTCACGCAATAGTACAGTTAAGCTCAAAAGCCCCTTACCCTAGAGTGATTCTGATTCAGAGTAACCCATAGGACAGAGCAGAACTGAGCCTATGGGTGTCTGAGGCTGTAAATCTACATAAGGAGTAAAAAGTCTCATTTTTCTCCTATGGAGCTGCTGCTGGTTTTGAACTGCTGACCTTGTAGTTCGCAGTTCAACTTGTGACCCACTACACCAGCAGGGAGCCTAGTGATATAGCTTATCCTAGGAGGGTAACTGAGAGTATGTGGAAGAGGCGATGTTACTGGTACTTAGAAGGAGGGGGTCGTTCATGTGGGAAGGGCTGCCCTGACAGGCCCTGACAAGACCTTCCAACTTGAGCAGGTTGGAAGAAGTGGGAATAAAATCCTTGCCACTACTCACTGTCTTCCTTCCATCTTCTGGCAGGGATCCACCGGGGCCAAATTCTGCCACAAGCGGAAACATTTCCAGGTAGAGAACTATTGCCTGCCATTCCTATAGCCCTGCCTTCCTGGCGGTCAGGAAGCATGTGGAGACAAACAGATGCCTCCTCCAAGGGCTGTAGCCTGCCTTAATCTTCTGCTTCGGCTGCTGCCTCAAAGTTACCCAGGCTGCAAATTGGCCCCAAAGCTGTTATGTTTCCCTTCGCTCCATCGTTGCAGCCCACTTTCTGAGCTCTACATAGCCGACTGGCTACTCATATGATTGACAGCCCAGCTCAGTAACCAAGAGACGGTGAGTTCCATTGGATGCTTTAGTCAGACAGCAGGCCAGAAGTGCCTTGTGATGGAGTTGAAATTTGGTCTGAATATGTAAAGTCTCAGACACAAACCAGGGCTTTATTGGACAATTGTCACGATTGAATACCAGTCCACTGTGGTGGTCACTTAGAATGGAAAGGAAGTTCTAATTACTGACTGCCCACTACATGCAGATCATTTATAAAACCAGAGTTCTCCGAGCAGTAAACTGAGGATCCAGGTTGGTCATCAGCAACCAGTCATGGCTCTGTTAACAACCTTCTTGATACAATTTCTCATCTCTGTGGATTACTTCTGTTAAAAGAAGGAATTTTGCAAAGCTTTGAAAAATTAAACTAATGTAAAACCTCTGTGGGGAATTGTCGCCACAGCTGGGTGGAATGCATCAACTATTAAACATCAACACTCCACAAGTCAGCCAAGCGCAGAGCATGCTGTCCCAATGAAGCCACAGAGAAATCTAAATAGACAGAACGCAGCCGCTCAGTTGGAATTTGACTAGGCTAATAATTCATGGGTATGTAAACCTGTAATTTAGCCTGAGGATTTCGCCTTTTGTTACCTTCCTCTCTTTGGTTTTCACGTGTATTTTCTGACAAGGAAAATGAGGTTGTCATCATCCTTCCACCTTGGATGATGAAGTCATTGCGAGCAGCTCAGGTTTTTACTACAAATCATCATTCAGAGACAACAGGGCTGAATGATTCTGTAGCATGCTATTCAATTGAACCCGATAGCTATCTTAGGTGGGGTTCTCTATAGGTAGGTGCATAGCCAGTGAAATTCAGATGGATATTAAATATATATGTAGAAAAAGACACACAGTTATAGAAGCTGGTAAATCTTTGATTGGTGGGTGAGGTGTCCGGCAGGAGGCTTCATCTGACTCAAATGGCTGGCTGCCAATCCAAAAGTTGGCGGACCAGGCAGGAGACTACTAAATCATGGAGCTATAGGAAACTGGGGAATGGAAAAATATGTAGGTCAGGAAACAGGTTACTGGTGAATATCCCCCAAACAAGAGACTAGCTGATGAAGTGTTGGGTGTAGGATTGGGAGAGGGTGAACATGGCAAGGACATTCCTCTCTATTGTATCCAGGCCACACCCTCCAGGAAATTCTCCTTTTGCCTGATTGGTGCTCATATCAGATCACAGAAAGGAGAGTGGTCTAACTGATGAAGACAAAGTGGGTGAATAAGCAAATGTGGTGAAGAAAGCTGATGGTGCCCTGCTATCAAAAGATATAGCATCTGGGGTCTTAAAGCCTTGAAGGTAAACAAGCGACCATCAAAGAACAAAAAAAAGATATCATTGTGTGCCCACTTCCTGATATGATCGCTGAAGACAAATGTGTGCATAAGCAAATGTGGTGAAGAAAGCTGATGGTGCCCGACTATCAAAAGATATAGTGTCTGGGGTCTTAAAGGCTTAAAGGTAAACAAGTGGCCATCTAGCTCAGAAGCAACAATGCCCACATGGAAGAGGCACACCAGCCTGTGTGATCACGAGGTGTCAAAGGGATCAGGTATCAGGCATCATCAAAACAAAAATCTTACCATAGTGAATGAGGGTTCGAATGTGGAGACCCAAAGTCTATGTGTTGGCCACTGGGCATCCCCTTACAGAAGGGTCTCAGGGAGGAGAGGAGCCAGTCAGGGTGTGATGTAGCAACCATGAAAAACACAACTTTCCTCTAGTTCCTAAATGCTTCCTCCTCCCTACCGCCATCATGATTCCAATTCTACCTTGCAAGTCTGGCTAGACAAGAGGATGTACACTGGTACAGATAGGAACTGGAAACACAGGGACTACAGGGCGGATGATGCCTTCAGGACCAGTGGTGTGAGTGGTGATACCGAGAACGTAGAGGGAGGGTGGGTTGAAAAGGGGGAACTGATTATAAGGATCTACATGTGACCTCCTCCCTGGGGGACAGACAACAGAAAAGTGAAGGGAAACGTCTGACAGGGAAAGATATGACAAAATAATAATTTATAAATTATTCATGAGGGAGTGGGGAGCGGGGAGGGAGGGGAAAATGAGGAGCTGATGCCAGGGGCTTAGGTAGAGTGCAAATGTTTTGAGAACGATGAGGGTAATGAATGTAGAAATGTGCTTTACACAATTGATGTATATATGGGTTGTGATGAGAGTTGTATGAGCCCATAATAAAATGAATAAAAAAACAACAACAAAAAAGGAGAGTGGTCACATAGAACCCGCCAACCCACTGCGATTCATGGCCTAGCAGAGTTGAACCTAACCTTCATCATTACAGTAGTCATTTGGTTGATTTGAAGTGTCTGGTGATCATCTATGTTGCCTTTTCAAATGAAGCTTCGACCTTAATGAAGTTATAACAAAAGTGGGTGAAAGAATGCGTCTCTTTGCTGGGCTTTCTTAATAAACACTTGCATTGCCTGAATGAAGAAAGCAAGCAACAAGGGTTTAAAGAGCCCCCAAGCTGCATCCCTTGAATATGGTGCGATTGGAGTAGATATGGCCAACACAAACAGTAAATTACAAACTTTCTGAGTTAGCTAACTCCAGATGGCAATGCTTGTTATAATCAATCAGGAACTGATTGAAATCCAAGTTTTCTGGAAATCCTTCTTCAGCTGTGACTTTCGTAGCCATGGTTATTCACTTAGTCACAAATCTCTACTTTTGTTTTTTAACAAGTTGCATTTTGTCCATGCCTGATAGGGCATGCCCTAAAGCTCCCAGCAAATGCATCACCTTCCAATCATTTCTGGATGTTTCCCTGAAGTGGTTCCTTCGTGCTCCTGAATAAGGACAGTTGCCCACGACTTGCTATCGGCTGGAAACTGCCCTCCAAACTCCTTGAGTTGGTCATTGTTGCATCTACTGGGCAGCCTTTCTTATGCCACAGCTGCCTGATGTACCAGAGCGCTTGGCCGTGAATGCTCCGCCTGCTTACAGCCCCTCGAGGGCCCTGCTGTGGTATTGTAGGTGGGCACAGGGGACAATGCTGTATTCTGTGGAGAAGACAATGCTGCATTCTGTGGAGAGGACAGGCTATATTCCATAGCCAGGTATGGAATCAGCATTGCTGTATGGCATGAAAAAAGTGTAAAACCAGTTTTCTAAAATGTTTTTTCAGAAGAAAAATATTTCCTTCAGTTGTAATTTAGAGTATATGTTTCCCCCTCAGAACAAAAATTTATGAGGGCTGGTGTGGTGGTTACAGAATCTGTTGTCAATATGAGTGTGAAGAGTGAAGGGAGAGGGTTTAGCTTGTCAATCAGGTTGCAGCTTGATGACCTCATGTGGAGGCACTAAGGAGAGAAATAGCTTGCTGGGCATGGGACACACACTCCCTCCTTTGGAGACTGTCTACTGACAAGACACGTGGAGTGACACTGATGCAGTCAGAGTCCGGAGCTATAGGAGCCATTTGGAGACATGGTCCCATTGTTGAGGTGCTTGCAACGCCACTGGATCCACACGATTTTCTACCCACTGGCCTGTGGTCTTCCTGCATTTGGCGACACTGTGTGTGTTGCATGAGTCTGAAGAGGACTTTATAGGTTGGTATTGGCCATATGGGCTAATATCAGACTTAGGAACTTAATCTGGGTTGAGTTGAGATTTTTACTCAATGTTCAATTCCTCTTGTATATAAAGCTATTTCTTTTACACATGCGAGTGTCTCTATGGATTTGTTTCTCTATTCTACCCGGTCTAACACAGCTGGGATACATGGAAACAGTCAGGGGACAGCCACCAGGCTCATCCCTGATGATCCCTGGTCACTTGACAGCAGGTCTTCCTTGGGGTCAGTTGACTCTCAGGAGGTTCTGCAGTCTCTCAAGTAAAGGTGGGGTGCACTAGGCTTGTCTCATCAGGCTGCGAGGCACACACCGGAAGGCCAGCAGGGGTAACAGGGACACTCCCTCTCGGCTGTCCTCTAACTCTTGGCAGGATCATTGTTTTCTAAGGACCTCCTCTGGTCTTACCTCCTCTGGACCCATGGCTGGGAGAGACCAGTCCCCAGAGAGGGACAGCCTGCTTGGTAAAGTAAAGGAGTAGCAGAACAAGAGGACGATCCTCACGGAGCCGGATTGACACCTTGGCTGCTACCATTGGCTCAAGCATAGGAACACTTGTGAGGATGGCGCAGGGCTGGGCAAGGTGGTATATCATGTCTCTATGGGTTGGAACGACTAGATGGCACCTCACAACAGCAGCAGGATCCCTCATTGCATTTGCGATATTAATTTGAATGGTCTGGCTGTGAGAGTGGCTCAAGCTCAGGCTTAAGCAGGCACCAAATGAGGCAAACTGGAGGCCAGGGGGGTGAGACTAGGGTGGAGGAGGACAGCTAGGAACAGTTTACACCCGTGTGGCGGTGGGGACAGGGAGCTACCTCTACTTTTAGAGTAAGAGCAACTCACCTTGCATGTGGCGTGTGCCTGACTGATTGGAGAAGCGCTAACAGTAAGGAAGACCAGCAAGAGTCAACAGGGAGTGTTCTTGCAGGAAGGCGGGGCACAGTGGTGGGACATCATCAGGAAGGCAGGCTAGATGATAAGATTCAAAAGGACATACACCAATGTCAAGGTATCTGTCAGCGCTTTGGGTCTGGGCTCACACCTAGGATGAATGAGAAAGGAAATGATAAGGTGCTGATTGAGGAGAAGCTGGAGGATTAGGCAGTTTTCCAGGCTGGGGGTAACCTGGTGCTCAGTGGAAACTGGAAAAGAATATAGGCACCCAGTCTTGGAAGAACCAGGAGCCCTCGTGGCAATTGGCTGCTAACCACAAGGTCAGCAGTTTGAAACAACTGGCCACTCTTCAGGGAAAAGATCAGACTTTCTACTCCCTTAAAGAGTTACAGTCTCAGAAATCCACAGGAATGGTTCTGTTGCCCTATAGGGCCGAGAAAGATCATGGGGAGGAAACTCAGATGGAGCTGTGTGTAAGCACTTGATAGCTAATGTGAGAGTCAGTGGTTGGGACCCACTAACCACTTCATGGGAGAAAAATGTGCAAGTCTGTTTCTGTGACGATTAAAGCCTTAGAAAGCCAATGGGGCGGTTCTACTGTCGTGCTAGCTAATAGGGTCACGATGGCTCAGAATCAACTTGTCTGCCAACGAGGTTTTTTGGAGTGGGGTCATGTTCGGTTCCTAGAATCTGATTAAGCACAGGCTGGGACTAGCAAGGTCATTTATAGTCCTAAACATTCTCAATGACCTTTATGTCCTTTAATCTTCCTTGACTAGGGATGCATAGGGACCTCATGTCTAACTCTAGCCTAAACCTGAAAGCAATAATGTCAAGTGGCTTCAGCTTTGAGTAGCAGTGGCCCGGGGAGACAGGTAGGTCATTACACTGACAATACAATTCTGCAGAATGAACAAGAGGGTACATCTTCCACGGGAGTCATTTGCTTGGTATGCTTATTAATTTCCAATGTGCCATTCGGGGAGCTTTCCCAGAAATGTCATCCGTGGCTCCTGGGAGGAATTTTTCCAGGCAGGTGTCATGGCTTTGCTGCTTATAGAGGGAGCTTTAGAAAGCAACAGGAGGTTCCGTTCATGACCCAAGGATCCTGGGTAGAAGCAAGAATGCCCAGCATCAGGAAGACTGTAGAGAATGTAACTAGGGGCTGAGTTTACTTTTGCCTGTAAATGGCAAACAATTTAAACAGTGGCTCCACTGATTCGTGAAAGCAATCAGAGCTCCTGGTGGAGAAACACAGCCTCAAATTCACTTGGCTCAATACTCGAGAACAACACCTCTCAAATATTTTTCAGTGATATAGAGTCCTTTGTTGAATTGGATTTTTTTTGCATGTGTCTGGGCAAGCAACACCACTATCTATTTCCAAGAGGTTTATCACCACAAATAGAATCTCTGTAGCCATGAAGCAACAATTCCTCCTTCTTTCCAGCTCCCGAGCATCCCTGTTCTACTCTGTGTCTCCATGCATTGCCTATTCTCGATATTTCATAGATGTGAGATTGTATAACAGGTGTTCATTTATTGCTGGAATATTTCCCTCTGTATAATGTCTTCAGGTACTCCCAGAACGTAACATGCATGCATAAGGACTTTATCTCTCTTTAGAACTGAACGATAGAGTCGACGTATTGAACACTGATGACCAGATGAGTTGTGGGACAACATCAAGGATTTCAATTAGTAGTCTGTCAATTCATGAAGGTTTGTTTTTCTCTAATACCCTCATGAAGAAGCCAAAAGGTCATTAAAATGACAGGAAGGAAAGAGAAGACCAAAATGGATCTCCAATCAGCTAACGAGTAAGGAAGAAATGACGAAGGAAAGAGCCGAAGAGAAGATCTCCACGGGAGCTCCTGAAGGCAAAGCGAAGCGTCACCATGATGAACTATGCCAAGACCTGGCGCCCGCAAAGGCAAAGGGAAGAACATTCCCCAAATTTCTCAAGAGGAAAGAAGAGCAGAGAAAATCCAAGCCTCAAGTTGTAATATTGGCAGATTCTATGGGTTAAATACTGAATGATCTGGTAAGCAGAGAAAGGTGGAAGGAATACACAGCCACTGGCCCCCAAAGAACTGTTTGATGTTCAGGCATTTCAGTAGACAACATCTGATCAAGATCCAATGGTACCAAAGGACGATATCCCAGCTGCACAGATGGTATTAGAGGAAAACAAGGCTTCATTAATCGATAGAATACTGACTGAGATGCTTCCATTCACAGGTGCAACACCAGAAGCATTCATTCATCTAGTTCAGGACGTTGAAAGCCACCCATGCTTGTGCTCAATTCCAAAGCAAGTTGATCCAACTGCATACAGAAATTATCAAACTATATAATCAATATCACACACACATAAACTTTTTCTGAACATAATTGAAAAAGTGTTGCAGCGGAACTCAAATTAGATTAACCAAAGGACACGATAAAGGGACATCCTTGCTGATCTCAGACCGACCATTGCTGAGATCACAGAAAACCAAAAAGTTATTCCCTTGTGTTTTATTGATTATTCATAGGCATTCAACGGTGTGGACCATAATGAACTATGGATAGCATTGTGAGAATGGGGATTCCAGAACATTTCATTGTATTCATACGTTGTCAGTACATCGACCAAGAACAGAACAAGGAACAAGCCTTTGGAACAGAACAAGGGTTACTGCATGGTTTAAAATCAGGAAGGGTGTGCATCGGGGTTGTGGCTTTTCAATGCCGAGCAAATCATCTGTGAAACTGGACCACATGAAGAAGAACGTCACTTGTTAAGGACCCGAGCTAGACTGACTACACAACCTTCCTTGCTGAAAGCCTTGAGATGCTCACTGATGAAGTTCAGAGACTAAAACCTTCAGGAGGGACTGCACTGAAACACCACGACAATGAAAATCCTTATACCCACCAGTACACAACATCGTGATAAGTAGAGAATATATTGAATTTGTCAAGGATTTGATGGTACCCGGCTCCACAATGAACATCCAGGGTAGCAGTGGTCACGGGATCAGATGACTTATTTCATTAGGCAACTCTGTTGCAAAAGAACTCTTTCAGGTGCTAAAGAACGAAGGTATCACTTTGAAGATTAATGTCTGTCTACCATGGTATTTTCATTCACATCTTATGCACGTGAAAATTGGGCAAGGAATAAGGAACACGCGGAAAACAATGGAGTTTCTGGATTTATACATAGTGTTTTCAAACAATATTGAATACAAAGGAAAATGAGCTGATTCCAGGAACCCAAGTGGAAGGCGAATTTTGAGAATGATGAGGGCAATGAATGTATAAGGGTGCTTTACTCAATTGATGTATGTATGGATTGCGATAAGAGTTGTATGAGCCCCAATAAAATGATTTATAAAAAATATATTGAATACACTATGAACTGCCTGCCCAAGAAGCAAACCTATCTTGTAAGAACGGTCATCAGAATGCTCCTTGGAAGTGTGGATAAAAACTTCATTGCATATACTATCAGGAGAGACCAGTCCCTGCAGGAGGACATGATTGGTAAGTAGAAGGTCAGTACCAGGAGGCAGACCCTGACTCAGATGGCTTGGCACAGTGGTTGCAACAGTGGGCACAGACATGGGAAGGACGGCCAGGTGGCTGAATTCCCACTGCTGGCTGCCGGGAGGTCAGGGCTTCCTCACTCTGTTGGCTTTGGAGGAAGGTCCCTCTCTCTTCAGCTTCTGCCCCTGGTTCCTTGGAGATTTTCATGTGTCCTGGCCTCTATCTTACTCTTTTCTTCTTTCATTTGCTTGTTTGATCTCTTTTATATTTCCATAAAATGGCTCACATCAGACCCTACAATACTCCTTCTTTTGTGAACATAACAAAGACACAAGAGACACAGAAATTAGACTTTACCATGCATATTTTCCGAGGTGGTGATTCAATCATCGAAATCCAAGAGGTGGGAGACTTATCCCATCCTGGGGCAAAACTCTTCCTTATCTGTAAACCTATGAGGTTTAGACTACAAGGTATCTGCTTCCAAAGCCCAGTGGTGAAACAGCTATGGGGCGGATGTCTCTATTACAGATGGGAGAAAGTGGAGTGAAAGGAGGAATAACAGGCACCAGAGAAATTCAAAACCCAACAGAACAGATTACATTAGCTCTCACAGGTTGAAAATAACCCCATCTTCCCTGCCTGAGACCATCTTCAGAACAGCCTCAACTTTCAGCCACATCCTCAAATTCTGCTTGTAGGGCACTCACCCTGTGCTTCGGCTCTTCCTTCCAAGCCTTTTGGGAAGGGAACTCTGCTCCTTCAGCTTTCCCTGGCCCCGCTGTCCTAGCTTATCTGGGTTGGGATCCCAATCCTCTGGTCCCAGCTGGCTCTATTCTTCTGCCCTTGCCAACAGCCCCATCCTCTGGCACACGGCAACAGCAAGCCACCACTCTGATACCAAGTGGGTAAAGATCTGCCTCCTTGAACACTAGGGTGTTGGAACCCCATCTTCTGAGATCTGGGAGAAACCGAGAAGGTCCTGCTTCCTGTGTTCCTTTGAACAGTTCTGTGGATCTCTGGGCTGCTCCCGGGATCGTTCGTTCCTTTCGTGGAGGACAGCAGGTGCAGTTCCTTTGGAGCCTTTTCTGCCTACAGAATTCCCAAGGGCAGAAAACATTCTATTCTCTCCTTGCGTCCTTTCTCTGTCCCCTTTAGCTCAAGCTGACGGGGTTTCCGCTGGGATAGGTAGTTAGATCTGCCCTTCCCAGGCTTAATCTCTTCAAACAAAGATGGTGAAGCCAAGTTCTTGGCAAACCTTCTAGGACACTTGCCATTCATTTATACAAGAGAATTTTGTATATCTCTGTTTTGTGCTCATTTGCACAATTCGTTTTTAAGTCTATCTCTTTTTTGCTCCTGTGTTACTATCAGTGGCAGAGAAACTATTACCCTTCTTCCATTGTGCCATCAAATGGTCATTGTTTCCTTCGACAGTCTCTCTGGAAGCAAAGTTAACATCCACGTTTCTAGCAACCGTCTGTTGGTGGTGCCACGTCATCCTCTAAGATGATCCCGGGTTTCCAGATAGCTCTCCTCCTGTTCCTCTGAGCCCACATCACAACCACCTTTGGCATTTATAAATCAATCCACAGACTTTTGAAGGCAATCAAGCTTTTGGCATTAACCATCTTAAAGTTTGTCCAGCCTCATCGGAGAACGGCTGGGTATGGCTCGGGGGAAGCCATTCTTCCAACCATCTTTGTCCAGAGCCAGTGTGGCTCTCTGGTCTGGGAGAGAGTCCATTTCCTGCTGAAAAGTTTGAGGGAAGATTGTTGCCTTCCCCTCTGCTCGAGCATCGCAAACTGCCTGCCTGCTGCGGTGGAAAACGTTTCTAGAATAGCTATTGCTCACTTTGGGTAAGATGCCTTCCATCAGCTGTAGAAAAATGAGCAGGAGAGAGAAATTGGGCATCTGTAAAACAGGCTCTGTTCCCAGATCTGCTGCCAGTTGACAGTGGGATCCTGGAGAAGAAGAAGAGAAGTCGATATAATATGTGATTGGAATAGCACAGGAAAGTGTTTTTCAAATTAAGAGTCAGGGATACCTGGGGGTCATTCGTAGTTTAGGAACTGGGCATAGAGGAAGGGACACTGTGTCTTCCAAGTTGGACGAGTGCTATAACCAGAGGGATTGTGAAAAAGAGTGTAGGGAATTACTTCAACGGGAAATAAATGTCTGCATTAGCTGGTACATGGATGAGAGCAAGGTTTGCAGACGTTTAGAAGGAAAAGATAAAATGGATCAGGAAGGAGAGAACTAAGAAAAATGGAACCAACTCATGAGAATGTTAGTTTGATAATCCTGATTTCTAGGAAGTTTCTAGGGAAACATGGAAGTAGGATGAGGAGGGCGTTTCTAGTGCTCATCCCTCTCTTGATGCATTAAACACAGCTTTGGAGATGGGGTTGCTGTTGTTGCTAGCTGTCTTTGAGAAGGTCTGATTCACAGTGGTCCTGTGTACTGCAGAGCAAGACACTGCCCAGGCCTGCACTAGCCTCATCACCATTCTAACATTTGAGCCCTTTGCAGCAGCCACTGTGTCAGTCCATCTCCTTGAGGGCCTTTCTCTTTGTCATTGCCCCTCTACTTTACCAAGCATGATGTTCTTTTCCAGAGACTGGTCTTTCCTGATCACATGTCCAAAGTATATGAGATGAAGTCTAGGTTACCTTATTGCCTCTGAGAAGTGTTCTGGCTGGACTTCTTTTAAGAGAGATTTATTTATTCTCTGCCAATAATTCAGATAGAGAGTCATGGCAGTCACATAATCTGTCAACTTGAGGAAGGGGTAGAGTCTAGCTTGATGACCTCATTTGGAGGCAAGACAGAGATAAATAGCTCACTGGAATCATTAGTCCCTGCAAGACATTCCTGTGACCAAGACACATGGAGCTATGCTAGAGTTCTGGAGGTGGAGGAGCCCACAAAGACCCCTACCAGCCTTGAGATGCTTCCACTGTCACTGGATCCACAAGATTTTCCACCCATGGGCCTGTGGTCTTCCTGCTTTCAGCATTATTGTATGTGTGTGTAAGTCTCAAGAGGAATTCATGGGTGACTATTGGACTTATGGGCTAATGTTGGACTTGATGTGGACCTGGCTGGAACTTCTTCTTTTTTTTTTTGATGCACAATTTCTTCTTGATATAAAGCTCTCTCTTATATACATATGATTGTCTCTGGATTAGTTTCTCTAATCAACCCAGACTAACACAGTACTTTGTCAGAGAAACTCCCCACCTGCTCGATTAAGTGATCATAAGCAAGACATTTCCTGTCTATTACAAAGGAGCCCATACAAAGGCACCTGGTGATGGACCAAGGAATTTATTATGTACGTGTGTGACTGTTATTCCTGTGTCATAGTTGTGCTTTTATTTGGGCTTAGGTCTGAATTTTTCCTGTAGGAGTTACTGCAATGAGTAGTTTCTCAACGTGTTTGATCAGTTTTTCCATTGTTTTGTTTGTTCACTTTTCCTGTTTATTCTTTTGTGCTTTATTACTTCTTTCTCCTTCCTTCAAGTGAGGAGGCTGCTGCAGCCGAGCAGGGACTCGGCCTATGTGTTCAATACTGAATCTCATGTGCTCAGGGTGCAACTAGTATTAAATGATGGACTTAGAATGAGCGAATGGCCTTCAAGTGGGGCGAATCTTTCAGTAACTTTTGGAGAAAACTCTTTTCTCCTACCATTCACATTCCCCAACTTTCCCCAGATTGTCCTAGGTGGGAAACATATCTTTCAGAATCTGGATTGTGTCATTTTCAACCTGTGTGAAGGCCAGAAGACTGAAGAGGAAGGAAGGGCATTGGCAGATGGCTATAGAGTATCAATGATCCAGGGAGACCTGGGACTTGGCCAGTGGGATGGGATGTATCATCATTGTAAGAATGACAAATTGGAGTGGGCTAAGGGATGACAAAGACCAAACCTTTGCACGATGCCACACACCTCTCAAAGGAATGTGTCTTGTGAGTCTTCAAGGGGAGACTAGTTGGCCTCTGTCCTTTGACATGGGGCGAATGAACAGGAAAGGCTGTTGGAGGGGCTCAGACCAGATGCAGGTCTGCTCATATTACATAGAGTAGGGAGTTCCCCATCCATTCCGGAGGTCCCCAAGCACCTGAGACTCGTTCTGAGCAAATGACAACCTCATGTCTGCACAACGAGCAAGCAGTTGAGAGAATGGTCTTGTGGAAGGTGGAGAGCATATTTCAGTCTGTGCTCATCAGGACAGATCATCCTCATTAAGGTCAAGGCCAAGAGTGGGCTACCTACAGACTCAATGGCAACACTCAGCCTTCAGGTTGTGTGAGCTCAATTCAGACAGGTGAGTGGGAATCCTGAAAATAGAGCTCGTTTCTGTTGGCCTTGTTTTCCTTTTTCATTAAACGGCGACAGGAACACAGACATGAGCACCTGGGGGGGTGGGGGCGAGGGCAGGGAGACATGTGGTTTGCTGTCGTTTAAGGCCACTTCCTTTACAAACATGACATGACTCATTTGTTATATTTCTCCTCTGAAGGGTGGCAGAGGTTCTCAGGCATGGAGGCTCCGGGGCTTAATGGGAATCCCCGGAAGGTAGAAGGGGCCTCTCTTAAAGCTCCACACCGAGACTGTGCTTGGGAGGCAGAGTGGGATGTGGCCTTTTGGGTAGCCTGGGACAGATCTCTTCTAAGAGCTGATTCTTCGAAAAGCCAACCCCAAACTCAAAGCCATCGCCTTCCCGTGGTTTGGATAAACTCCTGTATTACAGGGGAGTTCCTCCACAGGATCTTCCTGGTTGGAATCTTTACAGAAGCAGGGCAGCAGTTCTTTCTCCCCCAGCACAGTGGTGGGGTAGAGCCAACAGTGATTAGGTTAGCAGCTGATCCAAACCGTTGATGCCACTCCAGTTCCTCTCAGAGGCATGAGAGATATAAATAGATCCACTGTGCTTCTGCTAACTGAAGCCCTTTCTTGGGGAGGTGAGAGGTTTCTCTTGGTTCAGCCAAAAGTGTTCTCAGAATATGTGTTCAGAGGTGCTTTCCTCTCCGGGTCACTGATAGCCTCAATGGATCCTCAGCAGGAGCATGGGTCTCTAATGCATGTGAAGAAATTCAGCACACTGGAGATTGGCTAATGAGTTGGCCTTAAACAAAAAAGACATATGGTATTTTAAGTTATTAACAAAACCATTTTCAGTTGACATGGGGTCTTTTGAATCATTATTGATTTGCATGCTTGCTTCTTGCCATGTCCTCATATGAAATACGATGGGGCATTCATTCTCTGTTGCACATTTTAATTCCTCTTTCAACTCCATTTATCTGATTGAGAGCAGAGATTCTCCATGCCTTTAAATAGAAGGCGATGTTAAAAACCAGAGGAGGTCAGAAGAGTCCTGGATAAGTGACTGTTTCACTTTGAGCGAGGTTGTTTAGAATTTTAAAGTCTTCTCACTTCTTCTCCTGAAATGTCTTTTGAAGATGAATGTGGGCATGGCAGTGTCCTGGGTCAGTCCTCAGCTGTCTGTGGGTAATTCAAGTCCGCAGACAGTAAGCTCACCTTCTTTCTATCCAGGCATTCTGTCAAAACTAACTTTTGAACAGTTTAGACGTTAGCTATTTTTATAATTAATAAATAATAAGCTTATAGCATCACAAAATATGTTATGGCAATTTTATGGCACTCAACAAACATGGACATAGTCTTCCAATAATCATATTACTGTTATCAGAAATATATATAGTCTTATTCTGCTGATTTTTCAATGGTGTGTCTATTTTTTTATAGCAGAGTCAGCAAGCTATGTGTGGCCCTTGGCCCAAATCTGGTCTGCCACTCTTTTTTTAATTCCCTCTTTTTTCCCTTCCTGGAGCTCCTAATCACCCCTAATCTACTTCAGCCTCTGCGCATTTGTCTATTCTAGCTTTTGCACATTAGTGAGGTCATCCCACCTTAGCCATCCTGTGTTGACTGGCTGCCTTTTCTCTTCAGCACAATGGTTTTCAAGGTTCACCCGCCTTGTGACATGCATTAGGACTCCATTTCTCGTCACGGCTCAGGAATCTTCCATGGAGTTAAGTACCACATTTTGTTTTTCCACTCCTCTGTGGATAGACATTTGGGTTGTTTCCATCTTTGGCTATTGAGAATCAAGCTTTCATTCAGTGGTTTTAATGCCCCTCCCCACCTGCAATATTTGTTGTGGTTGTAACCTGAGGCAACGTGACATGTTGAGTCTCTAGATGAAGCTTGCTCTCTGATGTGCAGCGATGTGGGCATGGGGGGGCCTGAGCATAAGGGGCAATTGAACTGTCTACACTGCCCCAGTCATGAGTACCCAATCCCAACCAGAGCTGCATGGACCAGACTTCCAGATGCCCACAGTAATCAGAGAAGCTATCAGCTTCCACCAGGAAATGCAACCCAGAGCTTTGGCTGCTCTTTGGTCAGATGGATCCAAATGCAAATGTTGCTTGCTCTTTGGCCCTTCAGAGGCTCCCACCTGGAGACTTCAGAGGTTTGGACCCTTTGTGGAATCTGATGAGTCAATCTACCTTCTCCATTGTTCTCCTTGGGGCTTGCTGGGCAATCCTTGGGCAGCTCCTTTCTCTGGTGGGAAAGATAAAGGGAAATCCCATTGTTCAGGCCATGGCACTGTGATAGCAGTTTGCTTTGAGTCTCTTGGCAAAATCCCTGCTTGCTTTAGAACTGTACAACATCTGGGATCCATTGAGCACCATTCTTTATCTGACAGGATATTTATGAAAGCCAGCATTCTCCGCGGCTCCGAGTCAATATGTTTCTCTCTGGCTGACACACGTCACACCAACAGGCTTGAAATATTTAAATTCAATAGTCCCTTCAAGAAATCATTAATTTTCCTATCACTACCAGAAGTGATAATTTGATGACAATGGATTTCGTTGAAATAGCTGAGCTGCCTGGAGTAGATCCTCTGAAGTGCCTGGACTTCAGAGCAGCCAGCTTCACAGTGACCTAGGGGAGGCACAGCGAGGACCCAAGCCCAGAGCCCCAGGGGCTGCTTCCTCCCCCAGCGCCATCCCACCCACTTCAGTGGGGATGCAGGCCTGCTGGGGAGGAAAAGGGTTACATATCAAGGAGAGGAAATGAAATGGGAGGAACCGGCTCATTACTGCCCTTGCCTGTGTCTCTTTCTGTCCCCTCCAGACTCCCTCCTGCTTCTCCGCTCCCTCAGGAGCCTTTGCCCTTCTCCGTCTTTTATCCCCTTCTCTATTTTTCTCTGCCTCTTCCACTGGCTTCATCTTTTGCTCTTTGAGCTTCGTCTTCCCTTATTCACATGTCCTGCTGTGTGTGGCTGTGCTGAAATGGAGGACAATCTTAAGCGTCTCCCTTGGGGTCACTGCTCCTGACAGGGGAGGGGTCTAGGACAGTGTGCTGTCCCTGGCTGTTGGCTCCATCCCTCACTAGGTTTCCAGATACTTAATGAAGGCAGAACGTTTCTGTGACTCTGCACAGAACAGGACCCGGGGTCTAACTGTGAGGCTCTCTGGACGGACGTAGGACTTGGACCTGCTCTGAAATTTAATACACCTTATGTTTCTGGGCGTGCTTCCTGATCAGAGAAATGAGGCCCGTACAATTGTGAGATCAACAGGCTAGCATTATAAAGTTTACAGCAGCAGCGTAGTAGCCTTCCCGGCCCGGGTGAAGTTTGAAAGTAACATACACAACTAACGGCCGAGAAGTGAAAACCAGTGACCGTGCAAAGTCCCGTGGCCTGGCCGAAAACTCAGAAAACAAACGCAGTGCTATCAAGTCGACCCGGATGCATCGTGGCCCCGTGGGATAGGGTAGAACTGGTTTCTGGGACGGTAACTTTTTGAGGGACGAGAAAGCCTGTCTTTCTCTCTTGAAGCAGCTAGTGGTTTTGAACTGTGCACCTTGCAGTTAGCAGCCCCATGCATGCCCACCATACCCCCAGGGCTTCTCTGGCCTGCCGGAAGAATGATCAAATTTGTCTTGGAAGAAGTACAGCCACCAGGCACCCTCCGACTGGAGGGTGGCCAGACTTGCTCTCAGGCATTATGGACGTGTTATCAGGAGAGACTGGGCCCTGGAGAAAGACCTCCTCCTTGGTCCGGCGGAGGAGTGAAGGCCCTGGGTGAGCTGCATCGGCACACTGAAGGATCAAACATGACACCCACCGCCAGGGTGGTGCGGATTGGTCAGAGTTTCCTTCTGCTGTGCTCGGGGTCGCTGGGACTTGCACGTGAAGGACCCCGAACAAACAACTATACAAATCTAATCATCATTTACTATCATTTAAAAAGAATACTTGATGACCCGGAAGACCCTTTGATTCCTTTCAGGTGAGGAAAATAAAGTATGAAGATCTGTCTAGATGGCTACATTCATGCTGACAACACTGGTGTTATGGCTCACTGTGGCCTCAGTGCCCCAGGAGTGCCCGGTCGGAGCAGGCAAGTGGTTCTTTGTTGCGGACCGAAGCAATGAATGAACAGGAAGCATGTGGAAGGAGGTTTAGGAGCCCTGGTGGTGTCTTGGACTAAATGTTGTCCCACTGAACCCACGGTCCCCTGGAGGAGAAGGCAAGGTATCCTGCTTTTGTGGGGGTTCACAGCAGTTCCATTCTGTCCCAGAGGGCTGCTCCGAGGCCGAAGACATTCCCTGGCAGGGGGGTTTTGGGTTTTTTAGTGAAAGCTTACGGAGCTGATTGTAGAAATATCCCCTGCCACAGGGGGTATAGTCTGTGGTAATCATTTCTTTTATAGGAAAAACTGATACCAGACTAGTCCCAAGGAGTGGAGATTAAACAGGTCCCCAATGTCCAAGTCTTCCCAGGTGCTCTCCAGCTCCATTCCTGCCCCTCTCCTCTCTTGAGTAGGCTCCCTCCATTCCCTGGATTTTGCAATTTCCTGCAGCATGCCCCAGAAACTCATGAAACTCGGAGGGAATGTAGCAAGGGGGTGGGGTGGGAGGTGGAGGGGTGTGTGTGGATGCTATTCAGTCCCAAATCCAGAGGTCAGGCAGAGGCCAGCCAAATGCAGGGTCCAGCACCAGCAGCCAAAATGTCCCAACATACAACTTCCCTCTAGTTCTTAAATGCTTCCTCCCCCTCACTATCCTGATCCCAATTCTACCGTAAAAATCCGGCTAGCCCAGAGGATGTACACTGGTACAGATAGGAACTGGAAACAGGGAATCCAGGATAGATGAACCCCTGAGAACCAGTGGTGAGAATGGTGATACCGGGAAAGTGGAGAGAAGATGAGGTAGAAAGAGGGAACCGATTACAAGGATCTACATATACCCTTCTCTCTGGGGGATGGGCAACAGAAAAGTGGGTGAAGGGAGACAGCAGAAAGTGTAAGACATGATGAAATAATAATAATTTATAAGTTATCAAGGGTTCATGAGGTAGGGAGGTGGGGAGGGAGGGGGAAAATGAGGATCGGATACCAAGGGCTCAAGTACAAAGCAAATGTTTTGAGAATAATGAGGGCAGCAAATGTACAAATGTGCTTGACACAATGGATTTATGTGTGGATTGTGATAAGAGTTGTATGGGCCCCCAACAAAATGATTTAAGAAAAATAATTGTCTAGAAAAGAACAATGATAGCATATGTACAGATATGCCTGATGCAATTGATGTATGGATTGTAATAAGCATTGTAAGAGCCCTCAATAAAATAAAGGAAAAAAAGTCCCAAAGTCATAGCAGATCTTACTTCTGCTACAGCTCACCAAGGAAGTGGGGGTCTGGTTTTCCAAGTGAGGTAATGCGTAGCAGAGCTGTGGGGTGGTCCAGTATGTTTGCCCCATCCAAGGAAGGCAACAAAGGATGTCATCTCAAGGGAGATTCAAAGATGCCCCCAAGGAAACAAAGGGTGTGGCTTGGTTCAACACCCTCTGATAAATTCAGGTCTTAATCTCACTTATTTTTGTCCCTTAGTAGAAGAGTACCCTCCCAAACAGAACAATAACCGCAGGCAAATAGACTACAGAATTATCATGTGACACATAAGGAATAAGGTTGGTAGAGCAATATGAATGGACTACAACTCCCAGTCCTGTGCCCCTGCGCATGCTGCTTGTATGTCTATGAGTATCAATCATGCAGATTATTGTTTGTTATTACTGACATTGCAGGATTGTATATGCAAAAGTATTTACCTTTGCTATCTAACTCTAGTGCACCGCTCCAGGAGCCTGGCGGAGCTGTGGGTCCATGTTGAACTGTTAACTTCCAAGTTGGGGATTCAAACTCACCAGCAACTCCACTGGAGAAAGATGAGGCTATCATTTTAAACTTTCATTAAATGATAACCTAGAGAAAATCACATCAGACATTGAAACACCACTTTCGGCCCTTTTGGTGCCTGAGAATACTAACAATCAAATTGGCAGTAAATATTCCAATTTCCGGAGTTAAGTGCAGAGCCTCTATGCTACATATGGATGCCTGGATTCTACTCTTTCCCCGGACGCCTCCTTTAGGAAGACTCAGGAGTTGACCTCACACACCAAGGGCACTCTACTTACTTGCCTAGAGTCCTTTACTTTCCAGTGGTAAGGGGCTGGTGTCTGGGGAAGTTGCCTATTCTGAGTCTCTTTTTATATATATGACACATCTAACTTTGGTATACGTTGTACAATTGGAGATGTCACAGCAGATCCCTGAAATGTGATCAAACCTAGACATTTCCTGGGGGGAAAGGACAGGTGTTTCTTTTGAAAAAGTCACCATCCTAAACCAGGTACAGTGCAGCTGGGGGTCTGTGGTGGTTGATGTCATTGCCCCTTGATCCAGCTGCTCCTGCAGGACCATTTGAAGGAACCTTGGCCCGAGAAATCCCGCAGCATCCTTCATGCAGGCATGTGACCGAATCTCATTTTAGGAATAATTGAAAGGAACATGAACATTCCAAGCAAAAGTTTTAAATGTAAATATGTCTGCAGTATCCTAACTAACCATGGGGAAGGGGTGGGAGACACATTTACTCACACCCAAAGTAGAGCTTATACAATTCTGCAAAAATGAATACATATCAAAGCAGCCTCTGATCTATATGAATATATGGGAAGAATAAATTGCAATAACATGAGGTGTAGGGGGAGTAGAGGTTGGCAGTTCAAATTCACCTGGAAGCACCAAAAAAAAAATGTTCTGGCTGTCTGCTTTCAAAAGGTAAGGACTTGGAACCCCCCCCCCCCCATGAAGGATGAGTCTATTTTGTGCCATAGTAGAAATGTCTCTGGCTACGTAGGAATTATGAGTTGGGCTGCTAACCGTGAGCTCCGAAGTTCAAAACCACCAGCCACTCCCAGTGAGAAATATGAGGCTTTCTACACTTTCAATAAAGAGTAAAATTCTCAGAAACCCACAGGGGCTGTTTTACCCTGCAATACAGGTCACTATGAGTCAGCATCGACTGGATAGCAGGGAGGTGTTATTTTTTTTTAATTTATAAACATACACACAGTGATTATACTGGTTGAAGAAAGAAGGTAGGCAATTTTCATATGTGAAAGATACATGGAGGTTCACTGATACACTTGGCTTAATTTAAGCCAGATGGTATTGCAGAGCCACGCATGCACACATATTTAATGGCGATTCAGACATCGAAGCATCTCTCTGTCCAATTTCCTAAGACACACTTTGAAGACGTTTCCTTAGTATTACTCAGGTCCCACGCTCCATTACATTGGTTGGATTAATCAGCTGAGTGACGTGGAAGGAGACCTCAGATGCAGGATTTGCTTTAATGAAGAATCCTACAGATGCACAAATGAAAGAAAAGGAAGAGGAAGGCAATGGAGGGAGAGGGTTGGGGAGGGGATAGGTGGGCCTTTACAGAAGGCGCCCTGGTGGTGTACTGGCTACCTATTGGGCTGTCATCAGCATGGTCAGCAGTTCAAACTAGCAGCAGCCCCGCAGGAAATGAGTGGACGTCGGACTCACGCCTGTCAACAGTTACAGTCTTGGAAACCCACAGCGGGTGACCACGAGTCTGCACTGCCTTGATGGCAGGGCCGTTGCTTTTTGGTTTTGGATGTTTAGGGTCTGGGAGAGTTTGGGTGAGAAAGAGAGCAGTTGTGCGAGGCTAGCTCTGGAAAACAAAAGCAGTGGAAGAAACGGCATTTAAAGAGCATTGCTTGCACTCATAAATGGATTCTTCTTCAGCATTCTGTGAACGTAGAAGAATGGCAGCACCAGGAATTTAGTCATGATTGGTTTCCCAGATGGAATTTGCATGGAAGTTTTGCATTTCAAGCCTCCAAAGGAATGTGCGTTTGTGGCGCTGCTGATGTCAGGGCCAGCTCTTTGAAACCACCAGCCACTCTGGGGCAGAAAGAGGAGGACTGAGTTTTAGTCTCCGAAGCCCACGGGGGTAGTTCTACTCTGTCCTAGGGTCACATAACAGTATGTTCCTTTTCCTCCGTCTGTCGGCGGCATGTTGAATAGAAACTCAAGCTCTCCAGGGAGGCTGCAGAGTTCCCAAGAATCGTTTTCTCCAAAGAGGAAATGAAAGAGAACCTTTTCTCTCTAGATTTCAAAAAGAAGATGGAGAAGAAGAAGAAGAAGAAGAAGAAGAAGAAGAAGAAGAAGAAGAAGAAGAAGAAGAAGAAGAAGAAGAAGAAAAAGAAAGAAAAGGTGCCACGATGCATTGTACTTTTTAGAGAATCTCTATCTATCGATTGCCATATGATTGGCTAGTTAATCCAGGCAGATTGACAGGGTTAGTTTGATCCTACAAGGTATCGTCGTCGGAAGAATAGACGGCTTGGCAGTTCTGTTTACTATGAAGTGGAACGCTTCTTTGGAACTGGGCAGGAATTTAGTAAGAGCACAGTCCCACATTGCTCAAACAAGATGGAAGCTTGCAAAAATTTTCAGGCTGTTATGAAGTAACTTTACAGTTGGAGATTTTTTATATGACTATGATGATAGTGCTAACAAATGCCTTCTCTTTTACTTTCTGAAATGCAACCACAATGCATTTAAGAAACTACAGAAGAACCTCGTTCTTATTAGACACCATAAGCACACATGCCCAGTTTGTCTTTTCTTTCTTTCTTAAGGCTTCTGGTTTTTTATGTTCTTGGAATGGGAACACACATTTGTTAATGAAACGCCTCAATTAGAGCACTTGGTGCTACTGTAAACACATGGCTCTCCGGACTGCCTTCACTCCGACACCAGAAGCAATAAGGACACGGTTCCAAGTCCCCTTTGTCATTGTCTGGCAGTGTGCATGTTCCAGAGACCGGCCAGAAGCAAACTCTTGTCTAATGATGCCGCAGACTCTCAGCTATGCAATCTAGAGGCATGCCATGATGTCATTTGATCTTTACTTTGTCCAAACACATCATCTACTTATTGTCTCCCTAATTTTACCTTCTTCTTTTTCCCTCTTGCCCATGACAATTAAAGTAATGGTCCTTGGCATCGGTTCTATCATAAATATAGATGAAAACCTGAACGATGAAAGTATTTCTGGCTTACATAAGATGACAACCTCGCTCAATATTTAAATTACATTGAGATGTTACAATAAAAATGAAACCTCCACAGATTGTAATGTAAAAGTTTCAACCAAGAACTTGCAAACCAATGAGAATATATTTGTGAAAGCCAATATGTGTCTAGCCAACATTCTTTTAGCTTTTCTTACTTGAGGATCTTGATTTTGTTTGCTTGCGATCTCATTGTGGTCTCAGATAAAAACCATTCACACTCCTACGTCCCTGTAAATCAAGGGTTAGTCACTTGACACAATTTTGATCAAGGGGATATAGCAGAAACCTGTTAGGGTTTGGGGAAAGTTGTGTATCCTTTCTTCTCCCCACCTCCTCAAATGTTTCTATTTTTTCCCTGGAACTTGGATGTGCTGCCTGGAGGTGCAGTGGCTATTTAGGAAACACAAGCAACAAGCATCAGGCTAGACTAGTGGTGAGTCCAGATGAAAGAACTTGATTCTAATGACATCCTTGGACCACCGAATCAACTCTGGATTTTCCTCCCCTGGTAGTGTAGTGGTTATGATCAGTAGTTCAAAACTACCAGCCACTCTGAGGGAGAAAGGCGGAGCTGTCTACTTCTCTAAAGAGTTACAGTGTGGGACACTCATTAGGGCAATTCTCTCTGGTCCTATAGGGTTGCTATAGGACATCAACTTGATGGCAGTGAGTTTGGGGCTTATTTTTTGGTGTGGGGGAGGGGGAACCGTATTGTGAAGGTTTCTATCTAAATTTTAGTAGCAGGGATTTCTGTTATTTGAAATTCCAAGTGGTATCCTCAGCCTGTTCAAAGCTTTTTGCAGTTTTGCATTTCCAAGTGAGGAGATAACTGACGGATAACTTCTGGAGATGAACCTTTCATAAAATTGGATTCCATCACTAATGACTCTAACATCAATTTGTTGAGCTAACTGCTCTAAGGGTTTCCACGATTTCTCTACTCTTCTGTCCAGGATCATCTGAAGCCCTCATTATTCCAAGACGGGGCTTAGGTTACGGGCTATGGAAAGCAAAATGGATGGGGGTGAGTTTTCTGTCGCTCACAGTATAACTGCGCATTTATGGCCATGGCTTCTCATTTGAAGAAGCATTTTGTTACTGGTTGTAGTCAGTTGAATTTTTTCATGGCATATCCATTCATTTAATTTGCATCTGTTATTTCCCCTCTTAATACAGCAAAGTATTTACACATTTAATATATCATTAGTATTCTCTCATCATCACCTGGATGGACATAAATATTGATAGGAGTTAAATTATTGAGATATAGCCAGGACTTTAACCCTGGAACAGTTCCTTTTTGAATTAAAGGTGAATTAATTGTGTCCCCTAGTTATGCTTATTATTTGGACTATAAAGCTCTCACCTGATGCTCTTCTTATCTTTCCTGTTTTAAATTTTTAAAAAATGAGAGAGAACCCTCTTGTAAGTTCATTCCTTGAAAGTACAACCCATTTCTGTTTAACAAGAAATTTTGTAATTGAGTCAAAATACAACCACACAATTTTTACATTAACTTTGGATTCCATTTTTTGTATTAATGCCAGTAAGGAAGAATAGTGTTTACTCTACGGTCTTGCAAATTTCTTTCTCTCTTTTTAAGCAGAGAACATTGATCAGGAGAACCTGGGACTAAGAAGGAGGCAGGAATGAAATAAAATGGACTTTTTTTTTTTTACAGTGCAATGCATGTTCTTCTGAAGCAAGCCAAAGGTATATTTCTCATGGTTGGTGCTGCCTGCTGGAGCAGTATTTGAAGGAGGATCTTTTTATACATTTGCACTTGTAACAGATGAAAAACAAACCAGGCTTCACATAAAATAATACTACATAAATAAAACAAACTTTTCCTCCACAATGAAGAGGTTCTTCTTTTTTGTTGCTCCGTGGAGGGTAGAAAAGAATGAAGATGGGGGAAATGAATGCTTGTCTAAATTGTAGCTTACGGAAACCACTGAGAAGTGATCGTTTAAATAAAATTTCTGGTGAGATATAATTCACCTATCACACAATTATCCTTTTAAAGTGTAGAATTCAGTGACTTTAACAAAATCATCCAATAGTTTAAGCACATCCGGCACAATTGTACATTTGTTGCCAAAACCAGTTTCCAAACACCCCTGTCACTGTCTCCCCTGTACCCCGCCACCAACACTACACCTTCCTCCCCTGACACCCTGTCTGTTCATAATCTGCTTCTTATTTCCTCTGGGGATATGTCCAACAAAGGCATTGCTGGAACACATGGTATTTCAATTGTCGTCGGTTTCAGGTTATCCCCATATCGCCTTCCACAGCGGCTCTCTGTGTTTACAAGCCCACCAGCAGTGGGTATGAATTCCAGTCTCACCACACCCACTCCAGCATTTGTTCTTCTCAGGTTTTTAAAACTGGGGTACAGTTACGGATGTTAGGTAGTAGTATCTCATAGTTGCTTTTTCTGACTTGGATTTCCCGAATGGCTAGCGAACGGGAGCATTTTCTCATGTGATTAGTAGACAGCTGGGTGCCATCCTTTGTGAATTGTCTATTCAGGACCTGTGTCACCTTCTAAGGGGATTATTAGTTTGTTTTTCTTGTTGTAGACTTGTAAGATACTGTAGATTTTAGTAATTAGTCCTATGTCTGTCGTGTCATTGCTAAACATCTTTTCCAAGTCTTTCTCAGTCTGTGGGCTCTTTTTTCCCCCTTCTCTTTTAACAAAGTCTTTCAATGTACACAAGTGTTTTTTTAAATAAGTCCCTTTCATCTATTTTATCTTCCACGGAGTGGATTTCCTTTGTTATAGCTGAGAGCCCATGTATTTCCTGCACGAAGGCACTTAGATTTATTCCAATTTTCTCATCATTGATCCTGATAGTTGGGTTTTACATTCACATTTTTGATCCACCTTGATTTCTCGTTTTGTTTTCTTTGCGTGGGGCCAGATATAGGTCCTGCTTAATTCTTCTGCAGATGGATATCCAATTGTTCCAGCACCATTTATTGAAGAGGGCATCTGTTTCCCAATTAATACTTGTTGGGCCTTTGTCAAAAATCAGTTATCTGTATACAGATGCTTTTATTTCTGTTCTTTTTGTTTGTTTTTGTTCTGATCCATTGGTCGTTGTAGCTCTCATTCTATCAGGACCAGGCTGTTTTGACAAGTGTGGCTGTACAGTAGGTGTTGAGGTTACTTTATTCTTCCTTCTGAGGAGCTCCTTGCCTATCCTTGTCTTCTTCCCTCTCCATATAAAATTAGTAATTCGATTTCCATTTCTTTACAGAATAATGCTGGAATTTGGATTGGGATTGCAATGAATCTGTAGATTGCTTTAGGTAATATTGACATTGTCACAATATTGAGCCTTCTGATCCACAAACATGGGATATTCTTCACTTTTTCTAATGTTCTGTAGTTTTCTTTGTACAGATCTTTTAAAAATTTTTTGGTTGGAAGTTTATACCTAGGTTTTTCAGCTTCTGTGTGACTATTGGGAATTATATTTTTCCTTGATACCTTTTTCAGTGTTCCTATCACTGGTATAAGGGAATCCAATTGATTTCTGCTTGTTAATCTTATATCCTGCTACACTACCAAACCCCTCTGTGGTTTCCAGCAATCCTATGGTAGACACCTTAGGATTCTCAGTATATAAAATCATATCATCTGCAAATAGCAACAGTTTTACTTCTTTTTTTACCTAATTGTACTCCCTTGATCTCCTGCTGTCATGGTACTGGCTAGGATGCCCAGCACAATATGAATAAGAGTGGGGATAAGAGACATCCTTGTTGGGTTCCCTTATGCAGTGGAGATGTTTTCAGTGTTTCTCTACTGAGTGTAATATTGACTACTGGTTTTTTGTATATGGCTTTTGTTGTAGTGAGGATTTTCCCTTTCATTCCTCTCTTTTTGAGAGTTTTTATTAGGAATGGGTCCTGTCAATGAGCAACTACTGTTTGTGCATCAATTGATATGATGGTGTGGTTCTTTTCCTTGTTAATGTGGTGGCTTACATTGTTTTTCAAAGGTTGAACCATTCCTGCAGCCCTGGAATCCCTCTTGGTCATGGTGTATTATTATTATTTTTTGACGTGTTGTTGGATTCTATTGGCCAAGATTTTGGTGAGGATTTTTGCATCTATGTTCATGAGAGATATTGGATTGTAGTTCTCGAACCTTGTGGGGTTTTGGCCTGGTTTTGGTATCAGGGTTATAGTGGTCTCATAGAATGAGTTTGGGAAGTTGCTGTCCCTTTCTATATCCTGGAAGAGTTTGTTTAAGATTGGTGTCAGCTCTTCTCTGAAGACTTGGTCGAACTCTCCAATCATGCCATCTGGACTGGGACTTTTCTTAGTTGGGAGGTTTTTGATGACCTAATGTATTTCTTCTGTTCAAGTTCTTAATGTTCATATGTGCTAATTTAGGGAGAGCGTGCTTTTCTAGGTATTTGTGCATGTCATCCAGAGTCTTGGATTTGTTAACAGACCATCTTACATAGTACTGAGTTATTAATCTTTTTATTTCATCAGGGCCTGTTGTGACTTCCCCAGTTTTTCCCCCTAATTCTTAATATTGACATTTGCTCCTTCATTTGTTAAGTTTGCTAGCAGTTTGGCAATTTTGTCAACCCTTTCAAAAAACCAACTTCCTTTTTTGTTATTTTTTCCATTGTTTTTCTGTGTTCCATTCATTTATTTCTGTTTAATTTTTATGATTTCATTTCTTTTGCTGTTGGAAGGATTATGCTGTTGACTCTGTTCTAATTGTTGGAGGTGCTGTGTTAAGATGCTGACCATGATTCTCTCTTCTTTTTTCATGTGTGCATTAATTGCTGAGGTAGTTTATTGTGCCAACCTGGCCGATAAACACATTTTGGATTAATTGAAGGGCGGAGGGATAAATGGCCAGTTGAGCCTCGCCTTTTAAGTTGAGCTCTCGGGTCTCTTGCTTTGTGATGGTCAGATCAGGGTGCAGCTGCCTTAGCCAGTTCCCTGCTTCAGCTTGCAAGGCTGACTTCTTGCAAGACACCCCCAAGGAGAAGCGGCATGGACCTACCCCGATGTAGCCCTGGGTGCTAGAGCAGCTGTGTGGAGACCCCTGCCAGCACTGAGATGCTTACATGTTCACTGACTCAGCTTTCCTCCTGCAGTCAGTGTCGTCATGTCTGTTTGGTGAGATGGAGGAGGAATTGGACATATGGGTGAATGGCATTATTAGCACCCATTCCTAATAAAAAACTCTCAAAAAGAGAGGAATGAAAGGGAAAATCCTCACTACAACAAAAGCCATATACAAAAACCAGTAGTCAAGATTACACTCAGTAGAGAAACGCTGAAAACATCTCCACTGCATAAGGGAACCCAACAAGGATGTCTCTTGTCCCCACTCTTATTCAATATTGTGCTGGACATCCTAGCCAGTACCATAACAGCAGGAGATCAAGGGAGTATAATTGGGTAAAAAAAGAAGCTGCTTGGGCAGCTCTGGGTTGGGATGTCTTCTTGATGCACACTTAACCTATATATAACACTCTCTTCTACATGAGTTTCTGTGGATTTGTTTCTCTAAAGTACCCAGACTAACACAGTTGCATTAACGGGGTCTCTTGTAACCACTTGTGCTGTGCCCCATAGGCTTTGGTATTGACATGGTGTTTTTTTTTTATGTGTTTTGTATTTGGCCATGATGTGTTGTATTATAATTCAGTGACTTTTAGGCTATTCATACTTGTACACTCTTTATCATTACCTATTTAGAAAAAACACATTTCCATCATCCTGAAAGAAACCCTGTACCCATTAGCACTTCCTCTCTATTATCTTTCTAACCCTGCCATTTTTGTCCTTAGTTGCTGTTCAGTTGATTCCGACTCACAATGACCTTATCCTTACAACTGGTGTTTTATTTGAGTGTATTGTTGCAGCCACTTTAGTAAACCTGAGGTCGTCTCCAGGGAATGGTATACACTGATAGCAGGCGCAAAGCCCAGGAGATAGACTCTTGCCATCAGTGATGTTAAGGAGCATTCTGGCTGTACTTCTTTCAAGTCTGATTTGTTTGCCTTGTTTTGTCAGTCCACGGTACTGTCAACGTTCTTCGCCAGCATCATGATTCAAATGAATTGATTCTTCTTTGATCTTCCTTATTCAGCATTCAATTTTCATATACATATGAAGCCATTGAAAATACCGTGGCTTGGGTTAGGCTCACCTTACTCCTCCAAGTGACAACTTTGATTTTCAGCACTTTAAAGAGGGCTGTGCAGCAAAGTTACCCAGTGCAGCGAGTTGCTTGATCCCTTGACTGCTGCTTCTATGAGCATTCACTGTGCATCCAAGTAAGAGAAAATTATCGACAGCTTCAAGTTTTTCTCTGTTCACCTGGATGTTACCTATTGGTCTAGTTGTGAGGATTTTTTGTTTTATTTACATACGTTTTTTATTTACATTCAGTTCGATCATACCGAAGGTTGAAAATGTTGATCTTCATCAGGAAGTGCTTCAAGTCCTCTTCATTTTCAGCAAGCAAGGCTCTGGCATCTTCCATTTGCATATCACAAGTTGTTGATAAACCTGCCATCAATCCTGATACCAGTTTTTCTTCATGTGGCTATATGTAGTCGTTATGCATTGGACTGCTAACACTTTGATACCATCAGTCACCCCTTAGAAGAAAGATGGGTCTTTCTAGTCCCATAAAGACTTAGGGTCTTGCAAACTCACAGTAACAATTTTATCTTGTCCTATAAAGTTGCTATGAGTCAGAATGACTCAATAACAGTGGATCTGCCTTGTAGTCTCTTATCATTACCCAAGAAAACAAAACATTTTTCTTCATGTGTTAGTTTTTAGGCCTGTTTCTTGGGTTTTCTGTGGAGCCAATTCAGAAAATTATATTGCATAGACCTTATCAGCTCTAGTTTCTTAGATGTAGTGTCTGGCGATATGTTTAGTTGTTAAGTTATACGAATCCGTGAATGTATCACTCTAGTTTTAAATATGAGAAGAATTCAGTGCCACAAATTACAAGATAAGTCTAAATGAGTTAAGAAATATTTGAAAAAGAATTAGGTATCAGGAGATTCCCAAGGGAAACTGTATATGGGCCATGGTGAGTAGCTGGTTGCACATTGAACTGCCAATCAAAGGTGAGTGGGTTGAAGCATAAGTCATTCCGCAGTCTTTAAAAGATATAAAGGATTGGAAACTCCAGGGCCATCTTTCTCTGTCTTGTAGGGTCGCTATGAGTTGGAATCTAGTAGGCAGTGGGTGTTTCTTTTTGGTCTGAAGGGCTGTGAAATATATACAGAGACTACACGTTGGATACTTCAAAGCCAGAAATGTGGAAAATAAAAAGAAAATTGAAAAGGCACTAATATGGAAGATATGAGGGCAATTAATGTGTTAGAAATGTAAGACTTCATAGAAATATTCATAAATATTTTGAAGAACTAAAATTTTCTCCTTCAAGTTATGCAGTAAACATTTCAGAATACATTTTAGCACATGGAAGCCAATGGATAATTAATGTTAAATTAATGTTAAATTGTCGAAAGTGAGGTTGACTCCGAGCTTCTTTTTAGAAAAATTTTGACTTTCTTTAAAAGAGTTTCTGTACACAGGTGGATAAGTTGTGCTTTCTTTTAACAAGATTGGAATATTCTAATTTTAGTAAAGAAAGTTGAACTCAGCTAGGCCCACTTGAGGTATCAGAAAATCTATTTTGGGTGTTTGAATATCTATTTATTGTGCCAAATTCACCACCACTCAATTGATGATGACTCAGAGCAACCCTATAGGACAGAGGAAACTTCTGTGGGTTCTGAGGCTGTCAGCCTTTATAAGAGCAGAAAGTCGCATCTTTCTCTTGCAAAACAGCTGGGGGGATCCCATAGCTGGCCAGGTGGTTAGCAGTCAAACGCAGAACCCACAACACCAGCAGGGCTGTTTATTTATGGTACAGAAACTTTTATTGTTGGCCCCTTTTTTAAGATAACACGTTTGAACAGCCTACTATTCAGTTCTTAGTAAAGGTGAATTTGTACAGTTGAGCTTTATCTTTGAAGCAAAGGACATCATGTGAAGTATAGCATGATCTAAATATTTAGTACAATACAAACTACTTAACATGCTAGCCTAGCTAACACTAAACATTAAGATACCTTGCTTTTTTATGGGTTAGTAGAATGAAGAGTTCTATGGAGCATATTTTCTGTATCTTAAACAATAGAGCTAATAGAGGAAAACGGGTCCATTTTTGGAGTCAGTAGGTCAAATATATCCATAAACAAGTCTAATATTTGTGGTGCCAAAGTAGGTGTTGGCCAATGCTGTTTGCTCAATCGTCAGACTGAAGAAGTACGGTGAGCTGATACAATCCGGATGCTCACCTTTCCTGATGTTAAGCCGCTCAGGGCTCCCTTGTTCAGCTCCGTATGCACATTTCTCTTTAGCACAATGAAACATTCTTGTTTTTTTTTTTTTAATTGTGAGGACTACAGCTGAGTTCCTCTAATTTCACAAGGAAGAAGGGAAATCGTCATCCTGATCATCAGCTATCAAAGCTGGTTCTCATGAGGCTGAGGTCAGATATTGTGATATGGACCATTTCTTCTACAGCCTCCTACTTCGATGGTGGATTTAAATTCATTCCAATAGCTACAAAGAACTTGCAAACATATTAACAATTATTAGAGACATTCACAGGCTATAATTTAGGATCAGAAATGCTCACCATATAGCCCTCCGGGTCAGGTTAGCCCCTTCTTAGCCATGAGTAAGCCTGTCTCTGGTCCTTGGCCTTTCAGACTCTTGGCCTCTTGTTTCTTTGCCTGTTCTTGCAATGTTACAAAGCTCCTTTGGCTGTGTTGATACATGACCACAGTCTAATCTACACTGCCATAAGCCCCTGCCTGGAGGCACTTGGCTCTAGTTCCATGAGTCAGAAAACTTAGTTCCTCCAATTAGGGGCTCGGAGGCACCCACTCTACAAAGAAGCTTCCTGCCCAAAGTCGCTCAGTTTTGCTCTCTCCATGGGCAGGGATGCCTATTGCTCTGTCTGATGCTCTGGCTCTGCTGCTACTGCTCCCCCCGTGCCACAGTTTGTTGCCCCAAGAGCAAGGAGATTCAATGGTAGAGGAGTCTCAGGGTCCAAAGGACTCCCATTCTACCCCTGGGTCTTCTCTCTTGATGGTACTGAGATTCCCACTTCCTGCTTCAGGGATGCCTCATTGAAATCCAGCAGGATGATAAAACTGACTTTAGCTATCCAAGAATTTATTATTATGATTAATGATCACTCTCAATTTATACTATAATTCGATAGCATCTTCCACGGTCTTCTCTTATCCACAAGGACAAGGAGTTAGGCTATCGCTAGAAGAGTCATATTAAGAAATACATCGCATTGCACCTGATGGACTAAATTAAGTTCTGCCTCTGACAGTTTGCTTGTGCTGTCCCTTTTGTGTACATGGAATCATACAAAAGAGAGGTTTTTTGACTGACTTATTGCACTTAATACACGGTTTGCAAATTTCATCTTTATGATAGGTGTCTTAATGTTTTAACGCTGTCCTAGCAGAAATACAGCCAGTGAGTGACTTTCGCACAGGTAAGGTGTTTTCCTCACAGTTTCGGAGGCTAGAAAGCCAAATTCAGCGCACTGGGCCTGGGAGAAGGCTTTCTTGCTCTCCTGTGCTGGTGGAATGTCCTTGTCTTCTGCTTCCTTGGATCTCTCTGTACTTATCTTTCCCCATCTCTCCTTTCCGTTGCTCATTTAATCTCCTTTATATTTCAAAAGAGATGGACTCAATACACTCCCTACATCAATGCTGCATAATTTGCACAACAAAGAAAAAATTCATTCTCAAATGACATTATAATAATAGGCATAGAGGTTAGGATTTACCACACATATTTTGGAGGGAATACAGTTCAATGCTTAACAGTAGCTACATATAGTCCTTCATTCTTTTTTGTTGTTGTGGAATGGTATTTACTATACATAAATCATATTTTGCTTACCTATCGGGTCACAAATGGAAAACTGGATTATTTCTGCTCTTTGGCTATTGCTCCTACAACACGTTTTGGGTGAATATATGTTATCATTCTTCTTTACTGGGTCATATGGTAACTCCATACTGAACATTTTGAGGAGCTGCCAAAAATATTTCCTGAGCGGCTCTGTTATTTTATATATCCAGCAGAAATGTGTGTGAGAGTGACAATTTCTTCAGACCTCACCATGCTTGTTATTGTCTGCTGAGAGATAGCTTGATAACAGAGAAGCCAATTACACATTTTTGGGGATCCCCCCCCGCCCCATCTGTGATATTATTTCCTTGGATCTTTCCCAGCCTTCAGTAAACTTCTCTGTATTCATAAATGCTGTGTCTTTATAAGTAGTCATCTTAAAACAAAACAAAACAAACTGCATTGAGTTGATTCAGATTCATAGTGACCTGTTAGACAGAGTAGAACTTACTCCTGTGGTTCTTGGAGACGGTGAATTTTTATGGATGTAACAAGTTTCAACTTTCTCCCACAAAGAAGCTGGTGATTTCAAATTTGCTACACACAGGCCCATGTTACCCACGACAACACCAGGGCTCAACCCACTGTGGAGAGATGGTTCTGACCGACTCACATAGGGCCAGAAGTGGGACTCCAGGTGAGAGAGCAACAGGCACTGCGAACCTTAGGAAGATTCAGAAAGCTGGGGGGCGGGGGGTGGGTGGGCCTGGCAATTTCAGTTGACAGCTGGGTGACACATTCAAGGCATGTTAGAAGAGTCCTTGGCATGTCTTGCCTGCCCAGTAATTATAAGTCTTTCCCTGGACTTTCTTTAAAAATATTTTATGGTAATACCATTCTACTTGTTAAATATAACCACATTTTCAATTAGCCTTGAATCAAAGAGCCCTTTTTTCGCAAGATGAAATGACATAAATTTATTTTGTATAAAATTACCTTAAAGTAGGTTTGCCACGGTAATGTTTCGCAATGAGCAAGGGCAATGACTAAAGAAGCCAAGGCTAATTGAGGCCTTTGAATGAGGGGGTAGGTGAGGAATAAGGACTATATTATGGACTGCCAAAAGGATGAACAAAAAGGTCTTGGAGGAAGTACAATGGAAGGCTGCTGAGAATCGAGAATGGAGAGGATTTATCTCATACATTTCAGACACATTCCCAGGAGGGCACAGGCCCTGCAGGAGGGCGTAGTGCTTGGTAAAATACGAGGTTAGCACAAAAGACCCTCCACAAGATGGACCGATGTTGAGGCTGAAACAGTGAGCTCAGCACTGGGACGGAGCTTCCTTATGTTGCACACGGGGCCATTCTGATTAAGAACAGATTGGCGGGCACCTAGTAACAACCACAATAGCAGCAACGTTTTCTGTTGTTGCATATTTTCTTGTATCATTGACACAATAAAATTTATTCCACAGGGTTAAGAATGTCTGCTTTATTGGACACTCCCTTACTGAAGGGTTGTGGGGAGGAGATGAGCCAGTCAGGGTGCAGGGTAGCAACGATGTAGCATAAAACTTTTCTCTAGTTCTTAAATGCTCCTCCCCCCCCCCCCGCCACTATCATGATACCAATTCTACCTTACAAATCTGGCTAGACCAGAGGATGCACATTGGTACAGATAGGAACTGGAAACACAGGGAACCCAGGACAGATGACCCCTTCAGGACCAGTGGCAAGAGTGGTGATGCCTGGAGGGTGGAGGGAATGTGGGGTAGAAAGAGGGAACCGATTACAAGAATCTATGTATAGCCTCCTCCCTGTGGGGTGGGCAGCAGAGAAGTGAGTGAGGGGAGACGTTGGAAAGTGTAAGATATGACAAAATAATAATACTTTATGAATTAAGAAGGGTTTGTGAGGGAGGGGGAGGGGGAAGGAGAGGGAAAATGAGGAGCTGATATTAAGGGCTCAAGTTGAAGGCAAATGTTTTGAGAATGATGATGGTAACAAATGTACAAATGTGCTTGACACAACGGATGGATGTATGGATTGTGATAAGACTTGTACAAGCTCCAATAAAATGATTAAAAAAAAAGAATGATTGCTTTTTACACATTATTCAGCACAACTGCTCCATAATACTGTTCACCTTCTATCCTCTTTGTTTTGATGGTACTATTCTTAAAGGACAAGAAAGAAAATAAAGAGAAATGTTTTATAAAGGGTGAAAGTCTCTCATGTTCTTGATGCTTTGTCAAAAGTACTTATGTGTGTGTACACATGAATGGATATTAATATCACTTTTTGAAAACATTATATGTGCAGAGATCTTGAGAACCTTTCTCCCATGTCTGCAATCTCCATAATGGTACACTGGATTGGGGCTGTGCACCAAACAAACATTGACTGACTGATCGATTTCCCCCTATTCTGCTCATTGCCTTGCTGAATGCCTCAACAACTAAATAGCCCTTTCTTTGTAGTATGTAGTTTTTCATAAGTCTGATATGATAAATTTATCTTCTTTTGAGATAGATGCTTTCACTGGTAAAATGTTGTAGATCAATTACTTCAGTTAAGAATAGTTATCTTTCCAGAAGTTAAACAGCAGCAACAACAAAAGAACCTGTAATCCTATTGATTGTAATGTTCGAGAAATTTTAACTAAGCTAAAAAAAATTATACCCCTGAAACTCAATACCTTTGAAGTAGGAAATAGATAGTTTCTCACGAAGACACAAAGCTTTTAATTAATATTCATAACAATTGATATGTATAAATTTGGTCACTGGAGGGCTACTATAGTTTCCCAATGATGCAATAGAAATATATTGAGGACAACGAAAAAGTAATTAACTACTGAATATGAGGGTCATAAAGTTAAGTTATTCCCTAGTTTATAATAAGCTTTACGTGCATACAGAATTATTTTCTGACAGTAAGACAATACTAAATGTCATGTTTTTCTTCTTCTCTAGACTGTGTATTTAGTGTTTCCCTTGAAGATAGAGTACTTTGGGGGAAATACAGATAATTAACTGCCGAATAGAGCAAGCTTGTGTGTTGAGAGGAACTTTGGAATACTTGTGCAAGATATTATCACAGATAAAAGAAATCTCTATCTATATTTCCTTTTTGGAAATGTACAAAGTATTACTTAAACTCAGAAATGTGGAGTACCTTTGTGACTTAAACCGATGCATAGAGATTTTCTGTTCTAATTCTATTTCTATCACTGAGTTACTGGTGAAACCCTCGGGCTATTTCCGTGCTTATAAGTAGTGAGTAATAGTTTAACTTAACTAAAGTAATGTGATCTTATTTCCAGAGTAGTTAATTGTTAACCCTTTGAGTTTCCTGAGTCATTCAAGTACATTTGCTATCTAAACCACACCTGAGAATTTGTGTTCATGAGTGGGAATGGAGCAGACAAGAAAGTCCACCTAACAACCCCCCCAAATCAAACCAAATCCTTTGCCATCAAGTTGATTCGGACTCACTAATTACTGGCTGAGGCATGGCTTAACCTTTTGAGTTCATGTAGTCAGGCCTCAATTCTACTGACTGGGACCTGTAAAGGCTCTGGACACAGAGGCGCAGAGAACGTCCTGGTTGGTGAAGGGAGGATGACATGCCCTCTTGGGATATGTAAGCGTTGAGGTGGGAACCCTCACAGACCTCTCCCATGCATCTTTTCCTTAGGATGAGCCTGCTTTCTGCTCCTTGCTCGACTACACCTGTAATTCTATACATAGCACTTTCAGGGAGTACTCTGAGTCATTCGAGGAAATTATGAACTATTGGTAGCCACCAGATGAACATTAGGGGGCCCTGGGGAGCCCCACCTTTTCCAGCTGGCATTCTGAAAGAGTATTGAGAAAGCTCTGAATGTGCATATGAACTCCCAACTGAATTTGCAGCTGGTTGGCTGGTTCTTGTTGGCAGTCCAAAGGACAGTGTTCTTTTAACTTGTGAGCTCTAACCATCTCCACGTGATACAGAGAGGCTGGTGCCAGAGATGACCGAGACACGAGAAAGTGAGATTTGACTCATTTTCCCACTTTGGGACTTGGATTTATGCTGGTTCTTATTCAAAAAATAGAATATGAAATAAATCCATATTAAGATAAATTTAGTCCTGTTCTAAAAGGTATGCGTTGTTGTGCTTAAGTATCATTGAGTTGGTTCCGACCCAGAGTGACTTTATGTACAAAGGAATAAAATGCCACCTGGTCCTGTGCCGTCCTCACAATGGTTCATGTTTGAGGCCACTGTTGCAGCCACTGTGTCCATCCATCTCGCCAAAGACCTTCTTCTACTTTGCTGCCCCTCGGCCCAGCATGATGTCTTCTCCAGGGACTGTTGTCTCTGGATAACAGGTTCAAAGTTCTTCAGTCAAAGACTTGCCCTTCTTGCTTCTCAGGAGCATTCTGGCTGAACTTTATCCAAGACGGATTTGTTTGTTCTTTTGGCAGTCCAGAGTGCACTCAGTGTTCGCCAGCATCATAATTCAAATGCACGGATCAGTCTCAAGACTCCATCATTTGATATGATGATCCACACAAAAGAAGAAGAAGGAATAGGATGTCCATATAAGAGGAATTCGCCGCTGAAAACACAAATAGCAGTGAAAACAGTTAAATGTTAACTATTTTTTTTAATTTAAGTTTTCTGGTTGTGCTGAGGATTCAGTCCTTTCTCTCAGGAATGTACGAAACCCATGAGTGTGATTGTGACACTGTAGTTTACGGTTCCAATATGCATTCTACATTTTTTCACCATTAGTGTTTATTTTTTCCCTTTATTTTAGTGTTTGTTTGATTTCCCCAAGAATAGCTAAAATAGGTCTCTGGATTCCACCATATTCAGAGAGAAACCAACCCGTGGCACGTGGCAATGGTCTTCTGGGAACATGTTCTCCTTCTAGCTGCTGTCCTGATATTTCTGTCTCTATGACATAATTCTAAAAAAGTGAAATGGCCTGGTTTTCCTTGGCTGCAGCCACCATGTGAGAGGCTGGTGATATAGAGACGTGAACACACAGATTTTGGGCACTTACGGCCAAGTTGTCGTTATTGAGACATCACACTTACGGCAGCTTACAGATGCATGAGCGCATGTTTCTTAATATGATTTAAAAACACCTTACCCATCCCTCAAAGAGAAGACCTTTGGGCTTTCCTGAAGTCCATGTGCACTGCTCAGGTGAGCAGTGTGCCATTGAATGAAGTCTAGGTCTTCTTTATCACAGTTTTATTGGCATATAATTCACATATCATATAATTCAATAGTTCAGTTTTATTAAAAAGAGTTGTACCATCACTGCTACAGTCGATTTTAGGACAGTTTCTTCTCTCTGTCCTCATCATTATTAGCTCCCTTTTCCCCTTTGCCTGCCCAACTCCCCCTGCCTTACCCCAAGAAAACATTACTCCCCTATGCTCTCCATAGACTTACCTATCCTGGATTTCACAGACAGAAAACCATACCAAACAAACAAATAAACAAACAAAGCAAACAAAAAGCCCAACAAGAATAACAGAGTAAGACAGGGAAACCACCTCAATGCGAAAAAATGGCAGAAAATATTTTAAAAGAAAACACATTTAAAATGGATATTTTCCCTTTACTTTAAAAAAATTAAAATGGAAACAACTTAAAAATAGGCTGCAAAGGAGATCAAATGATAATATATTACTTACCTGCCATACCAAATTGTACAATGCTCTCTCTCTCTAATAACAAGGCTTGTCACCTCTCTCTCAGGGAGTTTGCTGGAGGCTTAGTCCATGTGCACTCTCTGCAAATGGGATTTGGGCTTAGACTGTCCTCCACAGCCTTCTGTAAGTTGGTGTCCACAATGTAAGCTCTGACACCATTCCCTCCTTCAGATGTGGGTTTAATTTTTTACAATCCTTGAATCACACTGGCTGCTGTGCTTCTTCCATGTGGACTTAATTCATGCCTCTCTGAGATGACTGCTTATTTGAAGATAGCCTTAAGGACCCCTGACACTATTCTTTTTGATTGATAGGCACCACAATGAGATCTATAAAGTGAACCAGAGACATGTAAAAGATATAGGCACATGAATAGATTTTTATATCACTTTTAATTCTAGTCCTAATCGAAAGGAATTAGTTCTTAAGATGCTCACCTTCATGAAGAGCTGACTGAAGATATGCAAGCAATAACAACATTTGAATAAGAAACTAGATGAAATCTATGTTTTTTAATCTTAAACCTGATGTACGTGTGTTTGCATCAGAGTTGGAAGGAAGGGCTAGAATATGATGAAATGCAATGGACAACTCCCTCCCACCCCCAGCCAAAGATTCAATCCTCCTCACCTTCACCTCAACCCACTGCATGTTCTATTAATTAGAACATCAGTTTGGTGATTAAATTCCCCATAACCATTCTGGGAAGGCCAAATGTGGTCATTCTAACAGTGATCTAATCAAGGGAGAGAGAGAAATGGTGTGAAGACGAATCTGGGAAATGGCAGGAGGTGAATGAAGGGTGAATGTGAGAAGGGTGGTGGTGGCCGTAGGCGCAGAGGAGGAAGGCAGCACGGGCAGGTAAGTGGTCTGGGGTTAGAGAGTGATTCACAAAAGTGGGACCATGTTCATAAGGAAGTGTACAGATGTCGGAATTGTCCTCTTTTTGCAGTTTTGGTCCAAAGTCCTTACAGCCTGTACCATGTCGCTGAACATCATCAGCAGATGGTTGAGGGCTGAATGTTAACTACTTTGGAACACTGTGGAACTTCATTTCTGACTCCTCAGGTCTGGCTAGTGAGGCCATGCGCTGCAGGAAAGCCTGCTTTCTCTGTATTCTATTCTTGTTGTTACCCTTATTGAGGGAAGTGAGGAGAGGTCATAATACATTGAAGGAAGGTACAAAGATGTATTTCCCGTGGTCTTCCTGTGAGTGGGCCATACAAGGACACATTGCCTACTGAGAATTAAAAACCAATAATAAAGTCAACTATGAAGTGGTGTGCTGCTTATTGTCACCACGCTCCTGCAATTTTAAACAATGCCAGTGGTGAAATACTGCTCCCCAAATAAAATATTTTATTGGTTCAAGTGCGGCACAATGGCTGTTGTTACGGTTGAGTTTATGAACATATCACTCAGTTTCAAATTTAATGTGTTTTTATTACCTCTCCTTTAATAAGCACTGCAGTCTACATGCAAGTTAATTTGGAGATGTCCCAGTTATACAGTATATCTTTTGACAGGCTGACCTGGCCACAGGCCTTGGCTTGGAGAGTAAGTTCATTAGGGTTCCGATTCACTTGAGCTCACTCAGAGTGTAGGGTGAATTTCTTGGCAAGGCGATGCTTCATATTACTATCTCTAACAGTAGGTTAGGCATGAGCAACGATAGCATCGGACTGCTCAGGTGAAGACAGTAAACTTGAGCTACTTCAATCCTCTCCTTCCTTGTTACCTCTTGAACTTTCGTTTGTGCTAACAATTTCATAAAAAGTAAAGGGAATATGAGCCATGAGGTTTAATGCAAGCAATTTTGTTTGGGAATACCATGAGAAATGATTTCTATTCCCCCTGAGCACATTTTAACTCATAGATGAACTATTTTTTTTACTAAAATAGTGTCATAGAACTTCGCACTTGCTTTTTTCCTTTAAACTGAAAAAAAGAAACGTAAGAACCAAAAGAGAACTCAAGAAAACAACAATGATTGCAGGAAGAAACTCCCGACTCACAGAAATAGGTACTGTGGAGGGAAAGAGGAGGGGCTGGACAGGAGGCATTAAAGTTATCAAAAAGCAAAGCTCAAACTCAGTGCCACTGAGTTCATTCTCAATGATGGTGACTGCATATGTAGAGAGAAACACAGCTTCACAGGGGTTTCCAGGTGGTCACCTCTCTCTTATTCAAGTTCTTTTTATGTGGCTGGCTGTATGGCTGTCACTTTGCTAGGTTCTGAGGATTTAACACCCTTGCTGCAGGAAACGGAGGAGGATTTGAAGCACTTGCTATTGAAGATCAAGGACTGGAGCCTTCAGTGTGGATTGCAACTCAGTGTAAGGAAGACCAACACCCTCACCAATAGGCGACATTATGATACATGGAGGATTGTCTACAAGACCAAAAGCAAAGGAAGAAACTGCTAAGGCCACGATTCTAGAACTGTGAGAAAATAAGTTTCTATTCCTTGAAAGCACCCAATTGTGATATTTCTGTTACAGCGGCACCAGGAATCTAAGCTGCCTCCAACTTTTCATTCACTTCTATGTCTCTCTATCTTCTTGCAGGTGTTCTCTACCCTTGCTGGAATATCTTGCTTAATTGTTTCCAAGAAAAGGCTCACGCCTTTCAAATATAAGCTTTAAAATATAATCCTTGACCTTGTCAAGGATTTTGTCTTGCTTGAATTCAGTCAATGTTTCTGGATGAAGCAGTGAAGAGATCAGAAGACACATTGCATTAGGCAAATTTGCTGCCAAGACCTCTGCAGAGTTTTAAATACCAAGGGTCTTACTGAGAGCACTAAGGTGTGCCTGACCCAAACCATGGTGTTTCCAGTTGCCTCACATGCAGTGAAAGTTGGACGTTGAATCCAAAAGATAAAAGAAGAATCAATGTATCTGAATTGTGGTGCTGGAGAAGAATATGAAATACCATGGGTCGTTAAAAGGACAAACCAGTCTGTCTTGGAAGAAGTACAGCGAGGGTACTCCGTGGAGTCAAGGATGGCGTGACTCCGTCTGACGTACTTTGGACATGTAAGGAGAGACCAGCCCTTGGAGAAGGACTTGATGTTAGGGAACGTAGAGGGTGGTGAAGGAGAAGGAAGCTCTCAAGGAGATAGAGTGACACAGTGGCTGCCACAAGGGGCTCAAGAATAGGAACGATTATGAGGATATTGCAGGGATGTTCAGTGTTTCATTCTCTTGCTTTGGGTCAGAACCTAATTGATCACACCTGAAAACAATAGCAACTACATATGAAGCTATAAGTGTGTATGGAGTAAAATCATATAGAATGTAGAGTAATGAGAAAGTCATTTGTCCTGTTGGGAACAGAATGCATGATAATTTTTGAGCTTATATTTTAAAGGCGTGAGCCTTTTCTTGGAAACAATTAAGCAAGATATTCCAGCAAGGGTAGAGAACACCTGCAAGAAGATAGAGAGACATAGAAGTGAATGAAAAGTTGGAGGCAGCTTAGATTCCTGGTGCTGCTGTAACAGAAATATCACAATTGGGTGCTTTCAAGGAATAGAAACTTATTTTCTCACAGTTCTAGAATCGTGGCCTTAGCAGTTTCTTCCTTTGCTTTTGGTCTTGTAGACAATCCTCACATGGTGGTAGGGACTGAACTGGATCCCTCTGAAACTTGGATTGTAAATCCTAATTGTACGTCTGTGGCTGTAATCCCACTTGAAATAAATTTTCATTGTTATATTAAGAGGTCATATTAGTATAGGTTAGGTTTTAAGCCGATCAGCCTGGAGATACGGTAAGAGCAGATTAGGCAAAGCAAGCAAGCCGACGTAGGGGAATATAGGTTCCATGGCAAACAGATTGTCCAAGAACAAGTTGCAAAGAAGAAACGGCTTTCCTTCTGAGTCTTCAGAAAGACAAATCCTTCCTCTGGAACTGCCGTTCTGAGTTCAGACTTCTAGCCTCCTAAATTGTGAAAAAGTAGAAATTTCTAGTGGCTAAAGCCCCGGTCTTTGGGTACTTCTGTTATAGCAGCAGGAGATTCCTAAGAGGACAGTTATCAACCCTGACCATTGAGCATGTTCTGACTCATATCTACCCCATGTTACAGAAGGAGCAGAACACCAACTGCTATATCGCACCTTCGCACAATCACAGCAATAGTCGATGGCTGTCCTTTTGGGCTAGGCAGTGGACGCCAGGGACACTTGATAAAACTCTGTAACAGAAGACACGCTCCAGAAAACCCTTGCCTGGGCTAGAAAACCTACCATCTGTAAGTGTTAAATCTTTGAACTCTATCGTTCTGATTCTGGTCTGTGTACCGACTTGGCCAACACAAATTCTGAGTTTCTTGTGCCATTTGTGTGGACTCAGTCACGCTTTCCATCTGTTCTAGTTAATTTAGTTTCACTAATACAATAAAATAAGCAGGGAGGCTATCCACTGCTTTTATTTGGCTCTAGTCTGCCTTCTTGGAAGGGCAAATCTTTACAAAAACGATTTATTGTTTCCCCAAGCGCAGAGCAGTAAGTTTCTCTTAGGGGGTCTTTCTGGCCTTGGGTGTACTATTCTGAAATGATGGGTCAGGTCACGATCTGCCAAATAGTTGGTCAATGTTCTATGTACATAAATAGCTGAAAGTAACTGTTTGGTTTGTTATCCTCGTAAGTGACTTGCAAGGACCGGCAGGTTCATGGCTGGTCGGTCCATTTTTGCATGCACTGGCTGGAGCTCCTGCTCAGTCTTCCCTTTACCCAGATTACCTGAGAAGCCCTGCTCCCCAATGGATTCAGGAGCCCTCTTTGTAATTGACAAGGGGTAGTCTATTAAAAAGTCCTGTAACAAGAAGGCAGAGTAGTCCAGTGAGAAGGAAGACCTGTTACAGCAGGAAGCTCGCCCAAAGCTTTCCCAGTTCAAGATGGGAGAAAGGTGCTGTTCCCTTTGGGAACCGTCTTGCACCTCTCTCTGTACGTACATGAGTGGTCTCCTGAGCTTCTGGACACTGACCATGAGTGACATCCAAATTGTGTCCTAGTGTTTCTGTGCATAACTGGGAGAAGAGTCTGAGAGCTTGGTGATCATTGCAGTGAATCAAATTCAGTAGAGAAATAAAAGCAAAGGGAGTGATGGAAGCACATTTGACCTCTGGCCCACAGGAACAAGCCTTACTGTGATTCTGGTTCATAGCATTTTGCTTATAAAAATGAATACAAACAAGTATTCACACGGATAGTTTCAAAGGTTTTGCTGTGAGACTAGGAATTCCCATTCTGGGTGGGTAGCAGATATTAATGTTTTTAGCTGATTTGGTATTTACTACTTATTCCTAAATCATCAGCCTCCTTCACCCACTAAACTCGTTCCCCTACCTCCCTGTCCATTTCTTTGTCTTTGAACTTTCTGGATTTTTACCTTTTAAAACCCATTATTCTTGGTTTAGTGTGGTTTGGGGGGAATCAAGGGGAAGGAATGTGCTTATTTTACTGGGATTCACGGGAAGTTATCGAAAAGCAAAAATCACATAACAGCAACCCCATGATGAAACTATTGCTTTAAATTGCTGACTACCCTTTCACAGAGTTAATTTCATTAGATAATTTATGAATCCCTATGCGAAATTTTGTGGACGAGAAAACTGGCATAAAAGGGCAAAGACACTGGTCTCAATTCAGAGTGAGAGTTAGTGAGAGAATTAGGACTTAACGGCGGTTTTCCAACTCACAGCCAAAGCTCCTTCCATTAGCCTGGGAGGTTTTCTGGAGGTTAATATTTTGAATAAAACACTTTTATCTCTTTTTGACATAAAGCTGCAGATAATTTTAACAAGAAATAGGTCAGTTCTTTCCCTCTATGACTATTACAACTTTACATCATTGCATATTTCTAAAGATAAGCATCTTTTCTGCATTTGTAATATAGCACTTGCTGAATGGATACTAAAATCACAAATTCTCCCTGTGGGCTTATGATCTAATGAGACATGTAAGACCGTAAAGGCAGAAAATGAATAAGGAGAAGTTGGGTAATTCTCCTCGGGTAGACATATTTGGCATCTGGCTGCGTGTTCAGGAGCATTTTTCTTTGCTGAATCTTCAGGCCCTCCCTCACAGCTAATTGGTTAATGGGAGGCGCCTTCAAGGAGAAAGAAGAAAGAACTTATAAGGAGAAATTTGAAGGATGCCAGGGAAGAATGTGCTGGGGATTTGGATGAGGGGTTCTTAAGACAAGAGACCTAGAGTAATGTAGCCATCTGTCCAATAAAATATGCGTCTCCTTGGTTTACACTCAACAAAAGAACCCACCTACAAATTAAGGCTTCATTAACACAAGACAAGTGTTTGCAAATGCTTATAAATGTTTGCGCCAAAACATTTCTGTGTTAGCTTGGGTTCTCTTGAGATGCAAACCAGTGACGCTTGTCTGTTTGTGTATAGAAAGAGATTTATATTGAGAAATGGCTTACACGGTCCTAGAAGTAGGGAAGTCCAGTCCAATTTAAGTCCAGGTTAAGTCAGGTACTTGTGTATCTGTGGAAGCTGATGCATGGGAAGCAGGATGAGGATGCAGGGGTGGAGTGGGGGCACTGCACAGGCTAGTGGATGCAAAGGTAAATGAATCTGAGGGTATGTGTTAGTCTGAGTACATTAGAGAAACAAATCCACAGAAACTCATGTGTAAGAGAGAGTTTTATATAAAGATTAAGTGCACATCAAGAAAACATCCCAACCCAGTGCTGCCCAAGCCCACAAGTCCAACCCATTAACCCATATGTCCGCCACCAATCCACAAAGTCCTCCTCCATGTCACAAAACACACACTATGAAGCTGCAGGAGGAAAGCCAAATCGGTGAACATGGAAGCATCTCAGCACTGGCAGGGGTCTCCACATGGAATGCTCCAGCACCCACGCTGCATCTAGGCAGGTCCAAGTGGCTTCTCTTCGGGGATATCTCACAGGAAGTCAGCCTTGCCAGCTGAAGCAGGGAACTGGTTAAGGCAACTGCACCCTGGTGCGACCATCACAAAGCAAGAGACCCGAGAACTAGAAAGGTGAGGGTCACTGAGCCATTTATCCCTCTGCCCTTCAATTAACCCCACATGTGTTTATCAGCCAGGTTGGCACAATCAACTTTAACTATATCAGGTGGCCTGAATGAATCCACCATAGGTAGTCCACTGATGGCTGCTGGGATTGGCAGGCGATGCAACTGGAGATGGAGAACACAGAGGTGAGATACAGCTTCAGCAGGAGGCAAGGGACCAAAGAGAACTAGGTTTTGCTTGGTCTCTTTCTTTTGCCAAAGGGCAGAGCCCCAGAGAGGTATCATCAGTCTTTGACCTGATTGATAGGTTGGGAAACCCCCCTTCTTTCACCCAAAGCCAACATGCTGACTGATAGTGACCTGCTGTGGGATTCCTAGACTGTAACTCTTTATGGGAATAGAAAGCCAAGTCTTTCTCCTGTGGAGCTGCTGTTAGCTTTGAACTGCCCACCACGTGGATTGCAGCCCAATGCATAACCACTCCACCGCCAGGGCTCCTTACCTTCACCCACGAGTGTTTAATTGGCATAGATTCTGACCATCTCAATTTATTTCCTCACTATTTGTAGTCTTGAGCATGTATTCTGAAGAAATCTCCTATAAAATGCAAAAGCATTTTCAAACACAGGTAAGACAATATTAGCATATTTGCCTCTTTGTGAGGCTAATGTTCACACTGATTTTTCATGCCTTTCTTTCCAGTTCCTAGCTTGATGTGTCCCTTAATGTGAGGATAAATATTGCAAAAATGAATATATGCTTCAAGGCCGCTGTGTCTATCAAGGTTTTTCAGGGTAAGGGACAGTGGGTGAGGCAGATTCCATCACACAAATGATGCCTAGTCATTCTTTTGATGCCAAGTCATACTTTTGCAAATGACCAGGGTTTTCCTGTACCACCAAAGGCTGGGTTCCATAACGGGCTTACATACTTTCTCTCTCACCTTTACTCGAGATCACTACTATGCTTGCAATTCAAGGGATATTTTAAAGCACAACCTGTATCATATCACTCTAGTCCATTCTCAGCTTTCTGAGTCCTTGCCTAGTCACCAGAATCCTTCCAAAAAGTAGTGCACGAGAACATGGTGGGGTGGAATTAAGAAGCACACGTTCTAGTAACAGACAGATTTTGATTTAATGCCTAGTAGGTCTGTATTGCTTTATGAATTGGGGCTAATTACTTCTTGGAGGTGCATTTTCTTTATAGGAAAGATTAAGGTAAAATAGTATTTATTGCAGGCATTTCTCTAGAAGTTTAATATAACGCTTGGATAGTACAAAATCAGTGCCTAGCACGTAGTGTTATTTTTTAAATCGTTTCATTTGGGACCCATGCAATGCTTATCACAATCCATACATCCATCCATTGTGTCTAGCACATTTGAACATTTGTTGCAATCATCATTCTCAAAACATTTGCCTTCTACTTGAGCCTTTGGTATCAGCTCCTCATTTTTCCTCTGCTTTTCCCACTCCCCCCTCCCTCATGAACCCTTGGTACTTTATAAATTATTATATCATATCTTCCACTCTCCAACATCTCCCTTCACCCACTTTTCTGTTGTCCATCCCCCAGGGAGGAGGTTTTATGTAGATCCTTGTAATAAGTTCCCCCTTTCTACCCCACCTTCCCTGTATCCTCCCAGTATTGCCACTCTCCCCACTGGTTATTGTGGTTGTGGCTGGTGGCTTTCAAGTCAGCTCTGATTGATGGAGGGCCTACGGATAACAGGATGAAACACTGGTAGTCCTGTGCCAGCTTCATAAAAATTAGTATGTTGGACTCCATTGCTTTGGCCATTGTCCATCGTGTCTTTCTATCACACATGAACTTTTGTTGTTGTTGTTCTGGTCATTGGAGCATACTAGATACTCAGTAAAAGTTAGTTATTATTGTTAACCTTAAATATGTCATTTAAAGAACCAGCTTTCTTAACAAAAATCAGCTTTGCTCTGTCTTTCCTCTAGTTAAAAAAGAACACCAAAAATATGTCGTGTTAATTAAGTTCTCAAAAGTAACAGCCAACAGGATACAAAAGCGAATATGTGTGTGTATACATATATATGTACATATATATACATATATACATACAGAATAGTATATGCATATAATATTGTGTTAGTCTGGGTCAACTAGATGAACAGATTTATTGACATTCATGTGTGTGTAAGAGAGTTTTATATTCCAAGAGTAATTATAAACTAATAAAACATCCCAGCCCAGTCCAGATCAAGTCCATAAGTCTGATATTAGTCCATATGTCTTGTACTAGTCCCAAAATTCCTCTTTAGACTCACAAAGCACATGCTATGATACTGAATGCAGGAAGACCAGAGGCTGGGGCGTAGAAAGTCTTGTGGATCCAGTAGTAGGGAAAGCCTCTCAGCACTGGTGCAGGTCACCACGTGGCTCCTCCAGCCTCTGAATGTCTCAACAATAGGAAAGGGAAGGCAGAGAAGAGAGTGTGTCTGTCTCCAGGGAAGAAGACAGGAGTTCCCAGAATCTTCAGGAGAAGGCCATGCCCAGACAGAGGTCTCATTGGCTCTGCTCTGATGGACAGACTAGACCCCACCCCTTCACTCCAGTTGACAGGAGATTATGTAATTGCTCCAAATATATAAGTGCATATCTACTTGAAGATTGATTTACATACATATTGTGAAAGAGAGAGAAATGTTAAGAGGTTGGCTTACTTGACTGTGGGATGGACAAGTGTGAAATCCATAGGTCAGACAGGATGGTAACTCAGGCTGGGCTGTAATCTCACTGTAATGAGTCAGAATTCACTTCTTGTTGGAAATCTCAACACTTTTCCTCCTAAGGCCTTCAACTTTAGTAGAGGGCTGCTGGAAGGAGGCAGATGCTCTCTTGATACAGTGGTGGAGACAAGGAGCTCACACCTAACCACAGATGTGCGGACATAATATGAAGTTTACTAATCAGATACTAATGTCAATGATGATGTGAGTGATTCTACAAAGTTCAGAACAAACATTTCCTTAACTAGGAACTCACACATTGATAAGACAGACATCTTCTTGGGTTGAGGGTCCGTGGTAATGAGGTAGCCTCTCAATGAGACAGACTGACACAAGAGCTACAACAAATGGTACAAGCATACACAACATGTGGAGATGGTACAAGACTTAGCAGTGCTTTGCTCTGTTGTTTGGAGGGGCGGTCACTGTGAGTCAGAGCTGACCCAACTAACTAATGTGGGGAAAGAAAGCGAAATGAATAGTCTCTACCTGCTTTAAAGCTCATCATCTTGAGGGACACACTGATACTCTGTGAGTAACTCTGTCAGATGGCATGACAAATCCTATATTGAAGACAGCTATGAAGCTTGGATAAAAAGTAGGCATGATCCATCCCAATGAATGGCCTGAAGGAAGCCTTCATCAAGTGGTAGGTATGGTTTGGGTAAGGAAAGTTTGGATTTATGAAGATAAGGAACCAGGAAGGATTTCCAGGTGGAGGGAGCAGGGCTAGCAAAGGGAAAGAACATAGAAGTTCAGGTTCAAATCAGAGATGTGGCATGATAAGAACAGAGCTTCACCGAGGCAGATAAAAGAAAGTGAAAACATTTGACTAGGGTGTTAAGGCCTTGTTGACGTAAGCGTTAAATAACAACTAAGATGTTTCTACTCTAGTTGGGAACTTTGGGGAAGACATTTGGCAAGACAATGACATGTCCCAGGTTGAGGTTTTAGAAGAGATGGATTTGTGGACAGAGATATGCAAAATGGTGGAACAGAGCAAAGAACCAATTAGGAAGCTCCTAGTGTTGCCACGCTAACTTCTGCAAAACTGCTAAAATATGGCTTTGATTGAGAGGCGCCCTGGAAATGGTTAGCTTGAAGTTGCTTTTCTGAAGCACAAATCTACGGTATTTGACAATTAACTGGATACAGGGGAAAATTGTTGGCATCCTAAGTCCTTATTGTTTTTATTGATAAAAAGTATTCCCTGGATGGAAAATTTCCAATATTCCAATATTACCATATATAGAATGTTGTTAAGTGATCTTTGGTCTGATCAGATTCACAGTGACCCCACATGCAGCAGAAAAACCACTGGTCTCACAATCCTTGGTACGTTTGAGGCCAATGTCACAACCATGGAATCAAGTAACCTCTTTGTGGCTTTTGCTCTTTTTAACTGACCTTCCACTTTACAAATATGATGTCCTCCTCCAGTGCCTGGTTCCTCCTGATAACATGACTAAAGTATAAAGCAAATGAAGCCAAGGCTAGCCATCATTGTTTCTAAGGAGCATTCTGAATGTGCTTCTTTCTTCTTTTTTAAAAATACTTTAATTGGGGGATCTGACATCTCTGATCACATTCCATACATTCCTCCAGCGTGTCAAGCGCATTTGCATGTATGCCACCATCATTTTCGAAGCATTCTCTTCCCACTTGAGCCCCTGCTATCAGCTCCCCATTTCTTTCCCCTCCCTCTCCCACTCTCCCTCCCTCCCAAACCCTTGATAAGTTATAGATTATTATTTTCATCTCTTGCATCATCCTCTGTCGCATCTCACCCACTTTTCCGTTCTTTGTCCCCCTGGGAGGGAGTTCTAGTTTGATCCTTGTGATCTATTCTCCATTTCTCCCCCCACCCTCCCCTAACCCTCCTGGTATCTCTGCTCTCATTGTTGGCCCCGAGGGAGGGGTTTATCTGTCCTGGATTCCCTGTGTTTCGGTTTCTTATCTGTAGCTGTGTGCACTCTGTGGTCTAATCCGATTTGTAAGGTAGAATTGATGTCATGATAGTGGAGTGATGGAAGCACCAAAGAACTAGAGGAAAGTTGTGTTTCATCAGTGCTATACTGCACCCTGACTGGCTCATCTCTTCCCTGTGACCCCTCTGTGAGGGATGTCCAAATATCTACAGATGGGCATTCGGTCTCCACTCCATACCCTCCTCTCATTCACATTGGGTATGATTTTGTTCATGTCATATCTCTTGTGTCATATCCTCTTTTGAATCTGATTTGGCTTTCTGGTAGTTCCCTTTCAGCTATCTTCAAAACAATTTTATTGCCTATGATATCAATAGTGGTTATACACTAGGCTGCTAACTGCAAGGTAGGCAGTTCAAAACAACCAGCACTCTGTGGGAGCAAGCTGAGGCTTCCTACTCCTTTGAAGAGTTGCGGTCTTAGGAATCCACAGCGGTACGCCTACCCTGCCCTATAAGGATATTCCCGAAGCAGAATTGACTGATGGCAGTGAGTTTGGTTTTCAATTTTGCTATGGATTGTAGTTATTTTACTGTCTGCATTCTGTTGGATTACATTTTATTTAAATGGGCACAAATATGGATATCTTCCATGTGTTAGCTAGGTAAATGTTCTTCCAAATGTCTTACATTAGATGAGTGAGCACTGCTTGAGCTGTACCCACTGCTTAAAGCACTCTGTCAATGTCGGCCATCTTGTATTTCACAAATGCCTTTAAGCGCAGCTTGAACTTTTTTCCTTCAATACCCTTGCTACTTGATCACACGCTGTCTTCTACACGGTTCTGTCATTTTGTCATACTGTGGTGGCTTGGGTGTTGCTGTAATGCTGGAATCTATGACATCAGCATGGCAAATGTCAGCGGGGCCACCATGGTGAATAGATTTCAATGGGCTTCCCGACTATAAAGAAGGAATAGGCAGTCCCCTTCTGAGAAACTGGCCGCAGACTGTCTGTAAGGGGCCAGGCCCTGAGCCGCTCAGGGTGGAAGGCACTCAGAACGGGAGCAGGGAAATGCGGCCTCCCAAGAACAGTGTCAGCCTGAATGAAGTGGGTGGACGGAAGTTTTCAGGACCTCCATCTGTTGAAGACACACAACTCAAAATGAGAAGAAAGCGATGAACATCCTTTCATAATTGGAACACTGAACGTACAATGCACGCCTATAGAAAAAGTGGAAGTCATTAAAAATAAAATAGATTATCTAAAGATCGAAAGACTGATGTTTACTCGGGGGAGGGAGGAAGTGCTAGGATTGGAGTAAGTACAGGTGGGCCTAGAGAAGATCATGGTCACTTCTCCCATTAACATAAGAAGGGGGAGGGAATGATGCTCCCCAGCAAGTGGGGGGCAGCATCTGGGAAAACAGGATGCCAGTTGGTTCTGTGGGGCATGATCCAGTGTTAAATTAATACTAAAGATATTACCCATGTATTTAATTATTACTAAAAATATACTTAAGTTAAAGAGTTCTGTGAGCAACACATTTGCTACTAAGTTGCTTATACTTGAAATATGAAAACGCTAAGAGTGGCCAAGGGTTCTGCGTTAACTTAAAGTGAAAGAAAGCAGATGTAAATTTCCCTGATGTGACATCACTTTTATATATTTTTATCACGATGCTTTTGTACAATTTACTTTTGCGTTGCTGTAGGCGTATTAAATTTAGAGGAAGGCTCATTAACCTACAGTATGCAGATGACACAGCTTGTTGGTTGAAAATATAGAGAACTTGATGTACTTATTAATGACTATCAAAGACTACAGCCTTCGATAAGGATTGTATCTCAACATTAAAACAAGTATGGAAGCTGCCAATGATTTATTTATTTATTGCCTATCCAAACAAGACCCATGGAAGCAGCAGACAAGAAATCAAATTGCTCACTGCTTGAGTACACTTGCCACAAAAGAGCTCTGAAAAGTCTCCCAAAGTAAAACTGTCTCCTTGAGGCTGACGATGCACCTGATAATGCGTGGCATTTCCCACCACCCCTTATGTGCGCAGAACCTGAGCAGTTAATGAGGAAAATCAAACCGGAGTTGATACCTTTGATTGATGGGGTTGGTGAGGAACCCTGAATATATGATTGCGGATGAGTGAATCCATCTGTCTGGGAGGATGTGCAGTGAGAATAGTCATTGAAACGAGCGTGGGACCCGGCTGTCAGGCAGGACTAGTTTCTGGAGAAGGACATCATGCTGGGTAAAGTACAGCGTCAGCAAAGAGAGGAAGAGTCCCCACAAGATGAATGGACATGGGCTCAGGTGTAGGAACGATGGCGAGGGTAAGGTAGTGTTTGGCTCTGTTGTACTTACAGGCTCTCTCTCTGAGTCCGAACCAACTTGACGGCACCTAACAATGACAAAAGGTCTCATTACAGGTATTTCTAGTATTTGGATTCTTGTCTTTTTATTTTATTATCGAAAAAAGTTTTTGTTTTGATGCATGCTTCTTGCTCCTTTTGTACTTTGGAATTTGGCCCTAATGGTCCCTCTCCCAGAAGCACTTCCCCCCAGTTTTTGCATAGCTGGATAGTTCTCATTTTTGAGATTCTAACTCAGATATCACCTTCTTATAGACCTTCTCTGACCAGCTCATCTAAACAGAACTACTTCATCTTGTTCTCATTTTGCTTAGATTGATAATTTATCAATTTACTTGTTATTCCATACTTTTCCTATTAGAACATAAACTCCATAAAGGAATGGACTCTTCTGTCTCATTTACTACTGTAATCTCTACCAGGCTACTTCTTCTGTGAAAGACAACTATAGTTTTATTTCCTTAAAGGATGATTTTGATTTGATGAATTCTTTATGGATTCAGACGATGTTCATTTGAATTATAATATCTCTTAGGTGAGTCTGGTAACTTCTACATTAATATGTCCATATATAATCTTCTATTTTTCATCCTATTTAAAAGCATTGTAAATAGTTTTATAATTAATGCTATCTTGTAATAATATTGAAATTTAATTCTATGTTACTACTCTTTGAAACTAGAATTTTTACTCCTATGATCTTGTAGTTCTTGTTCTTAGTTACTGCCTGACTTATGGAGACAGTATAGATTATAGAATTGTGTTAGGCCAGGTGGACTAGAGAAGCAAATCCATCGACATGCAAATGTATGTAAGAGGGAGCTTTATATCAATGTGCAATTGTATATTGAGAAATCATCCCAACCCAATCTGAATCAAGTCCATAAGTCCAATATTAGCCCATAGGTCTGATACTAGTCCATAAATTCCTCTTCAGACTCATGCAGCACATGCAATGATGCCAAATGCAGGAAGAACACAGGCCGGTGGGTGAAAGTCTTGTGGATCCAATGTGGGTGGAAGCATTACAGGACTGGCACCAGCCTTCCCGCCTGTGCCCCTGATAACCCATGGCATTTTCAACAACTCATGCATGCAGAGCCTCATAGCTTGCTCAGGTCTCAGCCTGGCTCTCTGTACCTGGCTTGCCAACAGGAAGGTGAAGCAGAGAGGGAGTGTGTGGCCCGTCTCCAAGGAAGGTCCCAGAAGCCTCATGAGATGGCCACGCCCACCAGGAGGCATCATCTGGCTGTGACCTGATTGACAGACTGAGCTCCACCCTTCCAATTTATTTATCAAGTTAACATAAAATGATGTAACTGCCACAAGACTGAAGCGTTGCCTGGTGTTGTGCCAGTCTCACGATCAATTGCATGTTTTAGTCTGTTGTGCACACACACACGCATTTTTCCTGATCCTGATGTTCCCTTTTTTGTGACTTTTTTCTTGATGATGTGTGCAAATGAATCAAACCAAATAGCTTCATCTTTTTTTTAAATTTTATGGGTCATTCTGGTATTTCTTCTAAGACTGATTTGCTTGTTCTTCTATAAATCCATTGTGTATTCAGTACTCATCTCTAACACTGCCTTTTGGATGTATCAATTTTTTTATCTTCCTCTTTTACTGGTCAGCTTTTGAATTCATGTGAGGCGATGAAAAAGACCATGGCTGGGGGCAGTTGCCCTGCAGTCATCAAAATGATAGCTGCTTTTAAAACTATTAAAGAAGTCTTTGGAGAAGTTTTCTCAGCAGAATATGTTGTTTGAATCCTTGAGGCTGCTTTCATGAACACTGGTTGTTCCAAAACGATGATGAACTTTATTAACAACTTCATTTTCCTTCCTCCATTTATCATGGTGGTATTTCTTGGTCCAGGTGTGAGGATCTTTGTTTTCTTCTCATAATCATATTGAAGACAGTCTTTGACTGTCATCAGTAAATGCTTCTATAATAAGACAAGTATCCCAAATATTATATCAATTAAGTAATTATTTGATCACATATAAGCAAAAGATGGAGGACTCTTGGGTGTTTATTTTATTACTACAATAACTCTAAAAGTACCTATATTTCACAACTTCCAGAAACCATGTTAATTAACTACTTAATTAATACGAGAATTATGTCGCTTAGAGGATTGAGAGAAGGCAGCTCACAAGGGACAGGAGCTCTGAAAATGGAATTTGATGTCACAAAAATGGAAATTGCTGGTGATTAGAAGATTTGTGTGCTTAGATTTTAAAGGAGAACACAGAGATGGAGGAGGGAAATATGTGACAGACTAACACAAATCATAGAATAAGCAAACACGGTTTCTGGAAGTTATGAAATATAGGTACTTTTAGAGTTATTGTAGTAATAAAATAAACAACCAAGAATCCTCCATCTTTTGCTTATATGTGATACTAACAAATGGAAGAGGGGAAGTAAAAAAATGTTCAAATGTACTTTGATTTGTTTTCTTTTTTGAGGAGACAGGTTCTAGGTCTTGAGCTGTTAGAACAAAAATATTAATTTAATAGTTTTATTTGCATATAATTTACAGAGTATATAATTCAAGGATTTAATCATATTAAAATGGTTGTGCCATCATTAACACAATCAATTTTAAAAGGTTTCCCCTATCTTTTTCTTCTTCTTCTTATTAGCCCCCAATTTCTCCTGCCATAATCTATTATGCCTAAAAAAAACTATTAATCCAGTTACTCTCTCTATAGATTTACCTATTCTGGATTTCTTAAACCAAAAACATACAAAATAAACAAACAAAGACAAAAGAAAAAATCTGGCAGCAATAACAAAGTAAAAGATAAAAATCTCAACCAAAAAGAAATCAGAAAATATTGAAAAAGTAGAACAAATTATACTGGGTCAAAGGGACACGTGAATCCACATTCTAAGGCACCCTGTCTCCTAGCAAGGCTGTTCACACCCCTGGTCCATGGTCAGAGAGAATTCCATCCATGTGGGGACCTTGCAAATGGATTTGGGGCTTTTACTGTCATCCCTCACCTTCTGCAAACCAGGGGCTCAGCTTGTAAGGTCTTCTTGTATGTTCTTGGAATTTATTATTAATAAACTTTGGGTAACAGGCTAGGGTGCTTCTTTCATGTGGATTTAACTGCCCCCTCACAGAGATGGCTGCTTGTTTTAAGACAAACCTCTGAAAATCCAGATGTTATTATTTCTGATAGCCAGGCACCATCTGGTTTCTTCACCACATTTTGCTAGAGCACCCACATCTTCAGCAATCTCTTCCTAAGGGCACGGATCCAGTAGGGCCACAACATAAGAATGAATTGTGGGGCAAAAATATTTAACATGTAATTGAAACATGATTTAAAATATAATATTCCTGGCTGTTTTAAAATTAAATCTCAAGTTTTTGATAATGATATTATTTCAGGATGTTGAAAGAACTGGTGTATGTAACAGTAGGTTCCATTTTTTTATGATACTTATTTTGAAATCATGGAGAAAAGGAAAAAAATTCAACATCAGAAAATGGTGATTGAATGATCAAAACAGGAAGTCCTCTAAAATATATAGAGGGGTTCCCCCATTCTGGAAATATAGGATGAATTTAAGGAGGGGGATTCATAGCTAGTTGACACCCATTCTCAGAGAACTTGGTCTAATTAGTGATTTTTTTATTTGTCTAGAAAGTAATATTTAGAAACGTCCCAACAGTCCTTTGCTGTATGTTCATTGTTTAACCTTTTTTTGAAAGCCGTGGTTTGTATGAAGGTGTAGAAGTTTTGCTTATGAAATTTGTGGATGAAAAAACCTGGGAGAGATAGATAATATGATGGATGAGAATCATCATTAAAGCGATTTTATCACCTTTGCAAGCCTGGTAAAAAACACAAGAGGTTTTATTGGTAGGATAAAAGTAACATCCTCAATAGAGTTTTTAAATTTTATTTTAAACAATTATGTAAGAATTGTTAGTCAAATACAAAACACCTGGGACATTCAGTTCACCACCCCCAGTGGTAAACAACAGAATTTTGCATTTTATGAAAATGTGTAATCCAGAACAAAGTTGGCAATAAGACAAGGGGCTTAAAGTTTTCATGCAAAAATAGAATTGAAATATAATGTAATTTATAGATTAAATTCTGAAGCCCCATCATACCTATGTGAATCCAATCATATCTGATATAGTGTGTTAATATTGTCAGCTGAAGAGCTGTTTTAACATAAGGACATGAAGAAAATAAACAGACTTGGAACCTTATCATTAGAATGATTGAGGGAACCTGAGGCTATTTAACTACGAAAGTTTAGGGGACTTAAAGCCTCTTTGTAAACGTGTGAAAAGGCTTAGAGTAGCCGGTTCACTTCTACAGAGTAGCCTCTCTCTCACTGCCAGGGAGTCCATGCTGACTCAGAGACCCCCTGTGGACTTCTGAGACTAAACTGTTACAGGAGTAGAAAGCCAAGTCTTTCTCTGACAGAGCTCCTGGTGGGGTGGTTTTGAACTGCTGACCTTGCAGACCACAGCCCAACGGGTCTGCTATACCACCAGGACTCATGGAGTAGTAATGTGTAATTATTAATAAAATGTGTCACGTTCCCAGAAAGTATTCATTATTCTTAACCGATGACTCCAGCACACTTATTTTGTTTCGTACCCATTTCTATACTTCATTATTAAAGCACGGCCTTTATTGTTTTCCATTAATTTGATCCTTTTAACAAGAGTGTGAGGTGGTCAGCACATCATTTTCATTCTCATTTTGCGAAGGAGGAAACCGAGTCTCAAGTTGATGGTACATTTTCCCTTAAAGAGAGAAGGCTTTCGAGTGATGAAACTCTAAGCAGAATTTTGGATTTCTAATTCAAGGGCTGGTGCTGATTCCATAACTGTGTGCTTTCTCTAAAACTAAAACCTTCTTCAGTTAACTAGGACTCAAATGATTTTTTTTTAAAGAAAAATGATGAGTCCATACTCTTTCCAACAAGTCTTTCAGTTCATTACCCTGGGCATGGGGCAGGGCTCACACACCCTTAATAATTATTACTAAGGTGACACACACTTCGGGGAATTCTACAAGGAAAGACAATGAGATAGCACAGGTTTCGAAGGAAGAGGGGAAACTCTCCACACCACTTAAAAAAAAAACATCAAATCACATTTGAAAACGGAAAAGGCCTCAGGTTGATTCATTAGCATGATTTTTTCTTCAACATTTTCTCTTTTGTTTGTTTCAGCATCTTTTGTCTCAGCAAATCGTCTTTTCTTCAGTGTGATTACTCAGAGAATGATTAATCTCCGAGTATGTAAATACTGTAGGAAAGATGGAGATAAATGTTCAAATTGTTACTCATTGTCAATGTCTCTAAATGATAACGCATCCCATAGCCCACTTTCAGGATGTTCAAGTTTTTACTGTTGTATTAGCTAATAGGGTGACCTGTAGCATCTTATTGCTCATGTCCTCTAATTTCCACCTCTATGACCTACAGCAAGCTGCTTGACTAAGTCTTGGTTTCCTCACCTGTAAAATCAAGATGGCCATTTCCATAGCTTGGAGATATGAGAATTAAGTGAGTTGATCACTGGAAATGTCTGAACCTGGGCACATGTCTGTACATAAACTCACTCATGACCTCATGTGCTCCACAGGGCTTTCAATGACTTTTTTTTATAAGGAAACCAATAGATTTTTCTGCCCAGACGCTACTAGGTGAATTTGAACCTTCCACTTCTTGGGTTAGATATGAGCGAGCAGTTTAACAACTACCATGTTAACAGGGCTAACAGTTCGCATCACCCAGGGACTTCTTGATAACCCGATAAACCAAACTCACTGCCACTGAGTCAATGCCAACTCCCAAAGACACTATAGGACAGGGTAGACCTGCTCCTGTGAGTTTCCAATATGGACACATCTTTACGGTCTCATCTTTCTCCCGAGGAATGGCTTCTGGTTTCAAACTACTGACTTTGAAGTTGGCAGCCTGACATATAACCACTAAATCATCCAGGCTCCTTGATATCTATTAGTTATTACCCGTGCTCACTGACTTTTACTAAAAGTTGAGACAAGAGGCAGACAAAGTCAAGATTACCGAGCTTCCTCGTCTCCCTTTGTGTGTAGGGATGTAGAAGGATGGCGACCACTTTTTATGCATTCTTATTCTCTCCATCGATTTTTACTTCTCAGGTTTAAGCAGGCTGTGTGTACAAAGTTCATTTTGCCCCTGCTTGGGCTTGTGTAGTCCTTGGTAGAAGGCAGGCCACCAACATAAGTACAAAATCCTGATTCATTTGGAAGCAGAGAGTTGGCCTTCTCCATGAGAGATCCCATAGCAATTTATCTTTCTAGAATGCTTGGTATAATTTATGACTTTATTTGTTCCTCATAAAAGGTAGGCTGGTATAATGACTTAGATTTATATAAAGGCAAAGAGCTGAAGGCAGATCTTTGTTAATGGACTTGCTAAAGACAACCTAGAAAGTAAAACTTAGCATTTCAAGCGGGAATTTTTTTTTCTAGCGTCGTTTACCACTCTAGTCCTAAATGAGAAACAGAGTGTAATTAGTAAAAAACAGAGCAAAAACCATCCTAAAGTACCAGGCACTCGTGATGAACTTAAATTTTTTCTCATAATAAAGTTATTAGGTGACGGTGATATTTGCAAATGAACTTCCATCCCAGGATGATTGAACAAATATTTTTTCTCTGACCTGTGATCAGTCCAGCAGCAGACATGGATACTCTGGATATTCTTGTTGCTTAGTACTGGACACAGTAGACACACTTAAATATGTTTCACTCCTCAATGAATATGCCTTTTCCAATTGTGTCTACTACTCACGTGTCAGTTTGCCCCATTGTGGTGGCTTTCATGTTGTGTTGCTAGAAGCGGTACCACTAATGCTTCAAGTGTGTAAAGGATCACTATAGTGGACACGTCTCAGCAGAGGAGTTCCTAGATGAGGGAACACTTGGAAGAAGGACATGGGGATCTTCTAACAAGTTAGCCAGTGAAAACCTGATGTGTATCACTGGGGCTTGTCTGGTGTGGCGCTGTAGGAGAAGCCCTTCAGGTTGGAGGGCATTCAAAATACCAATGGGGACGTGATCCCTCTTCAAAGTAGAACAGAGCAAAATATCATGAATTGAGTAAAGCTTCCAAGACGTCCATTTCTTCTTGTGGCTTGGTGCTCCTCATAAAAGAAAGAAACAACTGCAAACATCTATTAATAATCAGAATGTTCAATACAGGAAATATGAACTTAGGAACATGGGAAGTAATCGCAAAGGGAGGTCAAGTGCTAAAGATCACTATTCTAATCAATGCCCATGGAAGCAGCAGCTAAAAGTCAAATGACAAAGGGCATTGGTAAGAGACCTCTTAAAAATGTCAACAAGCCAAGATATAACTTTGAGCACTAAGGTGCGCCCGACCCAAGTTATGGTGTTTTTAATTGTCTCATCGACATGCTGCAGCTGGACAATGAATAAAGAACACTGGAGAAGCAATTGATGCATTTGAACGATGAGGTTGGCAAACGATATTGAAAATACCATGAGCTACCAGAAGAAAGACCGCATTGGGTCCTGGCAGGTGCACCGATAGAAACCTCCTCAGCAGCGAGGATGGTGAGATTTGTCTCATGTATTTGGGACATATGTTCAGGAGTCCTTGGGAAAAAATACCATGTTTCATCAAGTGAAGGGTCAACACAAAAACAGAAGACCTTCGAAGAGATGACTCGACAGAGTGACTGCATAAGGGGCTCAAACCCAACAGTGATTGTGAGGATGTCACAGGACTGAGAAACGTTTCATTCCAGTGAGTTGAAACGGATTGAACGACACCTAACAAAACTGTGGGCATCGGGGACATATCCCGTCTCCATAAGTCACAAGTAGGTAAGGAACCTGCATGGTTGTTGTGGGTATTGTGAAGTCAGCTAACCTTCTACTTTATCAAACATGATCTTCTTTCCAGGGACTAGTCTCCATGAGGGAGGCTTTGTGGCATAGTGCTTACTCATTGGGCTGCTAACAGCCAGGTCAGCAGTTCAGAACAATTGGCCACTCCTCAGGATTGGATTCCTACTCCTGTACACTTCTCAATCTTGGAAACCCACAGGGGCAATTTTACCCTGTCCCGTGGGTTTCTATGAGTTGGAATTAACTCAATGGCAATGAATTTGGTTTGGTTTTGAGTATCTCCTGATATTTCTGGGGTGCGGGAGAAAAAGTCTTGCCATCTTTGCTTCCAAGGAGCAATGTGGCTATACTTTGTGTGAGTTAAATTTGTTGATTCTTTTGGCAGCCCATCATATGCACTTGCTTTTTAAATATGGAGAATGTTAATGGGGGAAAAAGGGGGCTCATGATGATGGAAAATTCACATTGATTAAAGGCAGGGTTGCATAACTGATTGATATAATTGCTGTTGGTATGTTGTACACCTGTACAATTTTGAATTGGCAAAATATGTGAGGTAGATTTATAACTTTAAAAAATGATGTAACTGCTAAAGCTGCTTAGGTACACTGAACTAAATACCTAATGAGATTTGGTTCCTTGGTTTGAGGATCTAGTGGCATGGTTTCATGGGCCGTACCAGTTAATTGGTCTAATGGTGTACTCAGCGTCTCAGTTCTATCTCCTAGTTCTATACGTAGTGTCATAGAGGCATGGGTCTCTAGTCACCTGGAGCAGTGTCAGGAATAGGAGAGATTATCCACGCTATATTCAAGGGACAGTTTCTGACATCCACACTTTTCTTTGGTCTTTTTAATGGCCTCGTACTTCTCGACTATTATGCTCTTGATGTCATCACACAACTCAACTGGTCTGCTGTCACCAGTGCTCACAAGCCAAATCTGTTCTTGAGAATGTCCCTAAATTCAGGTGTGATGTTCTCAAGGTCATAGTTTGGCTCCCATGGATCTGTTTTCATTTTGTTTAGCTTTAACCTTGACTTGTATATAAGCAGTTACTTGTCTGTTTCACAGTTGGCCATTGACCTATTTTGGCAAATGGTGTTGCGCTTCTCTATGGTCTCTCTCCAGAAATGTAGTCAATTTGATTCCTGTGCATTTTCTCTAGTGAGAGTCATATGTATAGTCACTCTTTATGTTGTTGGGAGCGAGAAGTATTTGTAGTGAAGAAGTTATTGGTATTTCAAAGTTCTTTCACACAATGTACAGCTTCATGTCTATCACCAAGGTCATGTTTTCTGACTACAGATTCTTCTACAGAGTTTCCAATGTTCACATTCCAGAATATGTTCTGTGAAATAGAATGTGGGATTTGGATGTTGTGGGAAAATTATATTATATATAAGCAGTCCTTTTTAACCAATAGTTAAATTCTCACAACATCTATTACAGTAAACCTTATGGGAGTCCACTGGACATACGTTGCATCCAGCGCATACAGGAGACTGGACTTGACAAGAGGTCAAGATGTGCGCAACTGGAGTGGTACTTTGCCTCACTCCATCTGAAGGGAAAGAGCAGGGAGGACACAGAGTTGGGAGAGGAGGCTGCAGGGACCAGGTGTTGAGTGCAGGCAGTGTTGCACCCTGTTGGTCCCATGAATTCCTGATTAGGTGCAGCTGTTATTGTTTGGGACCAAGAATGCTTACAAATCTGGAGCTGACAGGCCCTGCCAGTGGTGGCCTCAGCAGAAGGGAGGGATCCACAGTGATGGCTCCCCTGGCTGGAGAGAAAGGCTGAGCTGCTGCTGAGCAGGTGAGGGAAGCAAGAGGGAGGAGGAGGGGTGCTGTGAGGATTGCTCTGGGGCCCACTGCTGCTTTACCCTGGAATTTGGGGTCTTTCAAACCAGTAAGGGGACATAATAAACAAAAGGGAGCTATTCTCCCTTAGCAAAATAAACAACTACAAAAGGCAAAGCTAGGGAGACCACGAACAACCATGTGGTAGGATGTTGCCCAATGGATGTTCATCGAACATGGAAGCATTTTCCTCCAGACAGCACTGACATTTATAAGATTTTAATACTTTCTAATGAAAGCTTATGCAAAGGGGTTGCCTACTTCCTTGCTTTCCTAAATGTAAGGTTCAGAACATAATTTGTACTTTCAGAATCATCATTAGAAATATAGTCACTGTGTAGAATACCTTACAAGTCTGGTCCTGGATTTATTGATTGGTGAAGGCTGCATGGTTATAACATAGTTGGCTGCATTTTGCTTGACTTCTGAGCTTCAAAGTTCTCTTTCGGTTCTTCTATTAGTGACATACTGCCGCACTACTTCCTTCTTGCTGTTGGTGTCTTGTTCGTTAGCAGTCTTTCTTGTAATTGCTGTACAAGGCCTCTTTAGAAGGTTGAAAAGAATAGATCGAGGTTACTTTGCAGGCTAAGGTGGACCTGATCCTAGTCATGGTATTTTCAATGCCTCATATCCATGTGAGAGCCGGATGTTGAATAAGGGAAGACTGAAGAATAATTAAGACATTTGAGTTACACTGCTGGAAAAGAATCTTGAAAGTGACACGGACCTCCAAAGGATGTGTCTTGGGAGAAGTATGGTCAGAATGCTTCTTTCAGGCAAGGATGGTGAGACTGTGTCTCATGAAATGTGGACATGCTATCAGGAGAGACCAGTCCCCAGAGAAGGACACCATGCTTGGTAAAATCAAGGGGCAGGTAAAAGAGGGAGACTCTAGAAGAGATGGATTGACACCATGGCTGCAACCATGGGCTCAAGATAGGAACAAATGTGCGGATGGTGCAGGGCTGGGCAGTGTTTCATTCTGTTGTGCAGAGGGTCCTGGAGGTTGGAACCAACTCTATGGCATCTAACGGCAAGAACAACAATCCGCTGTGGACCAGGATAATAACTCAGTGAAAGATTTAGAATGCTGCATAAATGGGGTATCAAAGATTGGACAACACAATCACTGCCTGAAGATATGTTCGCTTGACTTTCTGATTTTCAAAGCTTCAAAGCTTACCTGAAACATACTTGAGTTTCAGGTTTTGCTATATCTCTTTTTCCCTTCAGACTTTTTCTTTCCCACTTTTTATGGTCTTGACTATGCTGTGTAGACTAGAGAGCTGGGAGTTTGAAAGATGATATCTTCTTTTAGATGTCAACCATCAATGCATCTAGTTGCTAACAGAAAGGTTGGTGGTTCAAATTCACCCAGAGATGAACTAGCTTGAACATGTACTTTTGAAAAAAAGCCACTGAAAATCTTACAGACTACCGCTCTCCTCTGACTCACATACAGCCACAACCCAGAATCATTATTTTAGCCACTGTGCTTTGTTTATATGACTAGATCAAACGTCACTCAGATCATCCAGGATGACCTATTTTAAGAACGACTGAGTAGCAGCTTTAATTCCCTCTTCCCATGTGAGTCACATACTACAGGTTTGGGAGATCTGGTAGAGGACATCTTTTAGGGGTGTGTTTTTCTGCCTACCACAAACATCAAACAAAATACAAACAGTCAAAATTCAGGAGAATCTACATCATTGTAGATTCTGGTAGTGGAGAGGCTCAGAGATCAGGCATATTTGAGGATTGGAGGGAAGGGCACAAAGGGGATATAGTCCAGTCATTTGAAATCAAGCAATTCAACGATTAGCAGTCATGTGACCATCAGAGACCTGTTCCGTGTCCCTCGTAAACTACTTGTTGCCAGTAGCCCATGTTTTCTGAGGATTTGTGTGATAAGAGTTCTAAATGAGATGCTCATCAGTAAACTCTTAAGTGACCAGGAGTAGGCTGGCCTGGATACAGCAGCTAACTTATGACCTAGTCAATTAGCCCCTTTCCCTGTATATCAGCCTTGCTTCTGTCAGCTTTCATGGCTCCCCATCCGTGGCTTCTTCTTAGTGGTCATAGGAGAGCAAAAAGGAATAAGCAGGGAAGCTAGTAGGACAAACACTCCATGTATTGACAAAGGTAATAAAATTTTGAATCATTTAAAAAAAATTTCTCTTCTCAATAAAATCTGTAACAGATTGGTGAATAGCATTCTGCATCTTTTATTTCTTTCAGAATCATGACTACGGGCATTATCCACAAACAGAATGTGTGGAAGCATTGCACTACAGAAGCTCAGTTCTTCACTGCAGCTGTGCAGTGATATTTCCAGGCTTTTTTTAATTCACCATCTTCCTCTGCATTTAATTGTCTAGCATTAGAGTCATTACTTAAGGTCATGGCAATATTGAGTGCATGATCTCAAGATGATTGCTAATAAGCTGCGTGTGCTAGCTAGAGGCAGCAGCCTGGGTCACCTCTCTCACTGCCTTCCTAGAGTGGAGAATTTAATCCTCATTTCTGCTATCAGATCAATTGAGTAACTCTTATGTCAAACATGATTTTAGATACTGGACTATTAGCCTTGGGATCCAGAGATGAATCCCAAGATTGTAATATCCTATAAGTTATAGACATTTAAAAATACAAGAAGAGATTCTGATGACATAGTATTGTAAGAGGCTCTAGATCAGTGGAGAACACCTGGCCTTGCAGGGAAATTTCTGAAGTCACACCTTACAGGCTTTGTTCTTAGGCTGACCTGGTGTGGGAGAGTCATAGAGTAGAACTTGTATTGACTGGGTTGTGCGGCTCTGTTACTATACTTGACAATGGCACCACCACTATGCTGACTCTTCTGCTTCTGAGAGATGGGTGAGGGAACAGGTCATACCAGGTGAAAGCATTACCCTATAGAGGTTGTGTTTTTCAATCACTGGAAGCTTTGTTTAGAAGACAGTAGTAACTGACATACAAGCTAGTGGAATGAAAATGATATCCCAATATTCCAATGTCTGGTGCACGTATTTGTAGATCTGTAGAACACATTGTCTTAGTTTGTTTTGAAGGACTCAGCAGGGTTTCCTAAAACCTCTGATAAATAAGGGTTGTTGTTGGCTGCTATCAACCCCGTGCTCAATGGAGTTATACTGTTGCGATCCTTAGGGTTTCCAATGGCTGATGTGCAGAAGTCAATTGATAGACTATTGTTCTTCCCAGCCCAGCTGGGCCTGGAAGATCTGTGAAATCATATTCAACATCACAGCCACATCCAGGTCTCCACTGACAAATGGTAGCTGTACTTGAGGTGCGTTGACTGGAACTCCAACCCAGATCTATTACAGGGGAAGTGAGACCACCATTGTCCTCGAAGCAGGGGTGTTGCTAGGTGCCAGCTAGTTGGTTACTACTCATATTGATGATAGGCACCACAGAAGGAAGCATTGCTTAGTCCTGAAACACCTGCGCACGCAGTGCTATGTGCCGCCAAGTTTGCAAGGGGTCTTCCTCTGTTTTTGCTGACACAATACTTTACTCAGGATGTAGGTGGGGGTGGCTTACGATTTGCTATTGCAATCTTAGCATCTAGTACAGAATCCCACAGAGAAGGGGCACTAAATAAGTATTTCTTGAATGTTTGCACAGATACATCTCTTCAAAGCTATTCTCTGCCCCATCTAATCTAACTTTACCAAGCATCTTAGAAATGTGGCACATTGTTTACAATAAAAGTTCAGTAAGATTGTCTCATTGAAACCTGCTTGTCACCCACTGTCATTTGAGAGGAATGCCAAGGCATGGACTATGAATCCGGAGCAGATTCTTCGTATAGGAAGACAGCATATTTTTAGAACAGAAATTGGAAATTCAAACCTCAGATTTTCTTATGCAGAGAGGACAGCAGATATATTTTTCATGCTAAAAAGAAGCTAAGAATTTGAGAAATAAAATGCACCCGCTCTCCCCACTCCACCTTCAGTGAATAGTGATGGAGATACAAGACCTAAGAGTCTGGTTTTCTAGTTGCTTCTCAGGTATCTTTCCACAGTCAATGCAACAGAATGAGTCACTTACCCAGGGGCTCGATTCAAATAGAAGGATAAATTACGGTGCAGATAATAGCTAATGTAATGTCAGACCTCTCTTAGGAACTGTAGAGATTTCACATCAATATGTAGTCAAAGATTACATGGTGATGGCTTTCTGAAAACTTGATCAATAAGTATACATCACCAAGATCAGAATTTATTTAAAATTATGAAGAGCCTGGAAGACTGCCAATGCCTGAGCAATAACTCCAGGCAGCCCAAGTCCATGCCAGCGTCCTCTGTTTGTATAAATTGCCGGAATTGCTCAGGTCTGACCTCTCTGATGTATCCAGCTTTGTTATGTCAGTTTAGATATAGGTAAATTTCCTATGGGCATTTATTAGCTTTATTAAAAAAGAGGCAATTGTCCAAAGGCCTTTGGGCATATGCACCCAAAGCATAAAATAAAAGAATGAAATTAAATACTGAGGCTGCCAAACACCTCATAAAAAAGCCAGGCTGGTCCAGCCTACCGAGGCATGCCAGATTGGCAGGCTTGATCTTGTGGATTTTTTTTGCTTGTTTTGTTTTCCCTGAAGGTCCACAACACCATTCCACTGTCTGGTTGGAGAGAGATATGAATTGCAGAGGCAAAGACCCTCAGCAGTTTTATTTTGGGGATTCATATCCGGAACCCTTTCTTAGAAATTTTCTGTTTGCTCTTTATAGATTTGAATGGACTTGTGGATGGCAGAAACCCTCCAATGGAGTCTCTTTCTTTATTAAAATGTATCTCTCCGAGTTTCTCTGACTTCACAGACAAGCCTGCTTTGATTGATGCACTTTCCCCCTGGAACCCTGACTTCCCACAGTCAAGGCCACAGAGTTCAACACTATTCCCTATCTGCCTTCTCAAACAAGGATTTGAAATCCTACTGGTCTAAATCGCTGGGTCTCCACAGGGAAGGATTTGCCCCCCAGGGAACATTTGGCAATGTTTGGTTGTCACAGTGGGAGTGAGGATACTATTGACATCTAGTGGGTAGAAGGCAGAAATGCTGAAACATCCCATGGTGCACAGAGCAGCCTTGACAACAAAGAATTATCTAGCCCTGAATGTCAATAGTGCCCAGGTGCACGATTGTTGCTCTAAACTCTCTTCCAAATCTCTAATAGGCATTGTGTTTCCTAAACTCCAATCATTCATCTACTATTTCCACTAGAGTCCCATGCCACCTGCATTATTTTTCACCTAGTAGTGTTTTTATCGAAATGAACTCAGCCAAAAAGGAAAAGAAAACAAACAAAACAGCCACAAAAAACAATAACCAAACTTCCTGCCTTGCCGTCGATTCTGACTCATAGAGCAGAATAGAAAATACTTCTATGGGAGACTCATCTTTCTCTCAAGGGGAAGTTGGTGGGTTTGATCTGCTGATCTTGTGATCAACAGCCCAACTCATCCCACTAGACCACCAAAACTCTTGAACTCAGCTAAGAAAGGTTAAGCATAGTTCTTTTCAGAGGAAACCTTCTATTACTATTATAAAGAGGAAAACAATCATAGCTTTCATAAATATAAACTCATTGTGAAAATACATGCATGGAAAAAAAATCATATGGTGTTAAGTTACAGATTGAAACTTGATGGGTGCTGTCTTTTAGATAAAATGTGAAATTAGACATCATCCACGGCTACTGGAATTCATGGTCATTTCATGTGTGTGCCAGTACAACTGTCCTCCATCGTGTTTTCAGTGGCTGATTTTTCCAAAGGAGATGGCCAGGCCTTTCTTCTGAGGAACTTCTTCTGGCTGCAGCCAAATGGCCAGTCTTTTGGTTAGCAACCGAGGAAAATAGCATCCACACCAGCGAAGGTTATTGTCAGTACACAGCCCATAATTTTAGAAAACATTGTTGTACTAGATTAAATATATTAAATGTGTAGACAGTTCTGCTAAACTCTTGCCTCTCTGTTGGGTTGCCACAGATCAGAATCGCTGCACAAACCCATCTCTGGGGTGTGGATTTCACAGCGATGCACCCAGTTTGTGGCAATCGGTATCCTGGACTGCCACTGTGCGTCTCAGAAGGTCAGAGGAATCTTACATCGCATGATAAAACTTAAGAGTCTAGTAGTGCCCACCGAAGCGAATGCCCTCATGAAGATTTTATCGCCCATGCTCACCCCACTCAAAGGCCATCTAGCAATGTACTTGCGAGTCCCTTTTGTAGAATTATAGTCACTCTGCTATGAATGCTTATTGGAGAGTCATGAATCTAGGTCATAATATTCTACGGAGAAAGACTGCTCTCACCGATTAACTGATTACATGTTCCCGTCCACGATGCTGACGGGGTCAGTGCCATTGTCCTCAACATCCACTTTGGGGTCTTCATTGTGACAAGGTGAGCGCAGGTAACGTCGCCTTTGTGAAATGCAAGGCTCCCTTGAGAGGGCCGAGGTGTTACCAAGTGCGAGATGGAGAACCTGAGGGAAAGGAATCGATGGCGATCCTGGCCGCCATGGTAAAAAGATGGAAGATTGCAGCAGACGCTAGAGGCTGTTACAGGGACTGGAAGCCCGAGACTTAGTTTAGTGCACCGACATTGTGAGAATTGCCTTCCTCAGGGAAAACCAGTGAATGTTTTATGTTAAAAGCGCGTTCGGCTGCATTATGAAAACAGTCTGGGCTTGGCTGCAAAATGTTCCCCCTGCTTTCTTGAATGGGGTTTTACACCTATAATTATCTTCAAGCAACCTCATAAAAGCCCTCCACTCCTTACTTCATGCTGCTCGCTCCTCTGGGGCACTGGTTCTGGACCTTTTCAAGTGTTCCACCAAGCTGTAATTAGTAGAATTACCTTTAATAATCCCCCCTCCTTCAGGAGGGAACAGAGGTGGCGTGGAGAGAGCCCAGCAGCAGATAATGAGCACTGCAGAGGTTTGTCCTGAATTATATCATCACAGTTCAGCAAGCAATATGCTGCCACTGTCTGCTAGCATCAACCTCCGCAGTGCAAGAGCCTCAGCCTTGGTGACAGCTAGAAACAAGGGGACAGACACGCAGGCTACTCATGCATTTTTTCCTCCCTGTTGCAGAAAAAGCCCTAGACTTAAAAAGACAACAACATACAACAAAACATGCACGGTGCTGTTCTGTTCAGGGCGGCAAGATTTTTTTTTTTGTCTAGGTGTGAAACTAGGTATTTCCAAATTTGCTTCAATGCTGGATCGAGTGTTGCATTATTGATTCATTTTTTTTGCCTGTGGGATTCAAGGCCAGTAAGAGACACCAGACCTCGGTGTTGTGTACGCTAACCAAGGTCTCACTTACCCGCGATCTTATTAGTTTTGCTCTTCGTGGTATGCACCAGGTCTATTACTCTTAGAATATGTTCTTTCCGGAATCAATTGTGTCAAATAATGTCCCCGACAGTACAAATGATGAATGTCAGGGCACCAAAACTCCGATTTTACCTCTCTTGTATCAAAAAAACAACTTATATTCTGGCCGTGTCTTTTGTCTTGCTTCTGTTTGTTCTAAAAGCACCTTAAATGAAATGGTTTGGGTTTTAGATTTAGCTGATGTCCCACCTGACATAAGCTCAGATGAAAGAAGAGCAGTTATGTGTAATCTCTGGCACAGAGTGAAACTGGCTCTTAGAGAGCGTCATACATATTGCCACTAGAGAGAGAGCCGTAAAGGACAGTTAGCTCGACCTCTGCTGGGTGGCAAATGGACGTAACTGTGCTGCGCCTTCGTGACTGAAGTTAAAGTTTCCTGCTGAGAATGAAGTTAGAAAGCAAAACAAAAGTGAAGCAGGACAAGCAAACATGGAAGGAACATGATCAGCCGTGTACAGAAAAAGTTGACTGAATGAGATCATCTGTAAATGGGCAACGTAGGATCAGCTCCACATTCCCAAATCTCTTAAACAAGTTGATATCATATATGCGACGCGTGGCTTGCCTGGAGTTGTAGCTCAGTATGGGAAGCCTAACACCTTGGGAAGTTTGCAATGGAGAAAAAGTGGAGTTGACAAGTGTATCCATTAGGATCCCTTCGGCTACAGTTAAGAGCCAACATAAGTTGGTCTACAGTTCCCGTAGCCCGGGGCCCAGAAGCAGGTCAGGTGCTCAGGCTCCTTATTTCTTTTACACACTCTCCTGCTCATTGGCTTCCTCCTGGGGCTGGAAGCAAGAAGGCTGCAGGTGCATCCCTGGAATACTGTAGGGGAGTGAATTTTCCCCCCCAGTGAAAATCAGGAGAATCAAGTGGCAGAATGGTGAGGTCATCCCACAAATTGAATAGGGTGGCAATAAAAACTTGGAATTCCGTAACTGTGTTGTTATGGGAATACTTGAGGGGGTCTTGAAAACTTTGTGGAATAATGGAATTTTTCAAGAAAGCATTTGGAGCCCCTGGAATACTCTCTGGAGCCCTGGTGGTGTAGTTGGGAAATTAAGTCAGCAGTCCGAAACCACCAGCCTCTCTAGAGGAGAAATTTCTAATCCCATAAGAATCACAGTCTCAGAAACCCGCAGGGGCAGTTCTTCCCCGTCGCATAGGGTCACTATGTGTTGGCATCGACTTGATGGCAGTGAGTGAGTGCACACCCCACGACCATTTGCACGTACCATGCGAGGGTGGTGGTTCTTCCTCAGGAGAAGAAAGGAAGATCTGAGGCCACTTTATCTTATTTTATCTTTGCCTAAGCAGCTGGGTAGCTTCAAATGACATCCGATAAAAGGGAAAATGCACGCATTCGTTTCCTTTGGGGGATTAGAAGAAACCTCCTTTTGCTGTACTGTGAAAAACTCTCTTGTACTATTTTTTTTTTGTCTTGAGATCAGAAGTACATAATATTTTGTAGCAGTTTAGACACAGAGAGCTTACAGGATGTGGAGTGTAGCTCAGGGTTAAGAAGGGGCTTGATGTTCAGGCGAAGGATAACAACCCAGACGAGGTTGTTCAGGACATGATTTTTCTGGGTTCCCCAGGTCAGGGACCTGGCTGAGCAGTGTGAGGACATCTGCAGAACCTGCCAAAGCACAGATTCGTAGCACGTGCTAATAGGTAGAGACAGTGGACTCTGTAGCCCTTGGGAAGATGGGCAGGGGGAGAGGCTTCACACATGTTTGGGATAAATGATCCTTTACAGGTTAGCAGAATGGTCCAACGAAACCTTCTAGAAGCTATGCAGTGTAGACAGATGAACAAGAAGGGTATTTCCTTTAATAGGACAAGGACAAAAAATGCAAGGAAAGTTAATCAACCAGTGCCTCCAAGACAAGGATGCTAAAAACTGCATATGTCCTGTTAGAAAAGCTGAAGCCATAGGACAAGTCTGAATCAAGTTTATAGCACCAGCCAAAATTAGAAAGCTGCTCCCATGCAGCCTGATCTAAAATGTGTGGTAAACCAGCCACACACTCTAACAGATTGCTCCACTTCGCCTGGAGCAAGGACATCGTGGCAGGGTTAGTTGAAATGCCTGGGGCACACGGTGTAATGTTGATCTGATGAGCAAAAGAATGCACAACTCGGCAACTATACAATTCTGATCCACCCTCTCCCCCTTTCTATCAAGTTAATTGGTTTTGAAACTGGGACCGTAAAGAAAATGTTGGGCTGGTAGGAACTGATGAGATAGTGAGAAAACCTTTCTTTCTGTTAAATGAACTTATGGCTTTGGCCTGGAGGAGCTGCATCCCATGATGCTGAGAGTTCTTGAATTTAATTCCATTAAAACCACCGTTAGTAACTCTGACAGACTGAACGGTGTCTCCCCAAACTATGCCTAGTCCTTAGACCAGTAAATCTCATCCTATCCCTTATGCCAGCAAGTCCTAGACTATTGGGAAGTGTGAGTTTTGCTTTTAGGTTAATTAGATCGTACAAGTAGGGTGAGTTATTTTTCAAATCACTTCTTGCTGTCAAATGCAGAATAGACATACACAGAGGAGACTGCTGCTGAGGGAGGAGCATCCTCCAGCTGAGAAGCCCAAAGGTTCATGGAGCTACTGACCCGGGGAGAAGTTGACACGATCGAGGTCTTGACTTAGACTTTGATCCTCCAAAACAGAGCAAAAATAATGGTCTGATTTTTAAAGCAGCTTTAGAAAATAATGGTCTGATTTTTAAAGCAGCTTTAGAAACCTGAAGCAGGCATCGAACGTCTTGAGCTATGACTTCTGCAAAAAGCGAACAAAACCGAAATAGCGACCTAGAAAGGGTTTGCTGATATCACTGTTTGAGCCATGTCTATATCGTGCTTAATCCCTTGTAATGATGGAGAACAGCCAAATTCCATGGTCTGAACCCGCCCTCCCCGCCCCCGTCAAGAATGATGTTTTTTTCCATTCATTACTTCAGCCAGCAATTCTGGTGTGTCTAATATGTGCCATTCATAGTTTAATAATGCATGTGTCTCATCCATATAGAAAGAATTGAGTCAGAAATACTAAGAAGTAGGCCAAAAATAAAGTGCTCCGGGGCTAGTGTGTGGGGATAGCACAGGGAAGAAGCTAACAACTCAACACCTTCTTGATGCTTGATGGGAATGAACCAGACACAGAAGAAGGGAAAGACGCTCCTGCATGATGGGAAACTGGTGGAAAATGTAGTGGTGTGGAAGATGAGCATATGGTGGCTGGAGTATGGGGTATGGGAATGGCATGTGCTAACACCAGAAAGGAGTAGACTGGGACAATAGTGCTCAAACTAAGAGGTTTGAGTTTAGTTTATTGTGCCAACCTGGCCAATAAACACATGTGGGGTTAATCGAAGGGCAGATAGAAAAATGTCTCTGTAAGCCTTGCCTTTTGAGTTCTCAGGTCTCTTGCTTTCTGATGGTCGGACCAGGGTGCAGCTGCCTTAGCCAGTTCCCTGCTTCAGCTGGCAAAGCTCACTTCCTGCAAGACGTTCCTGAGGAGAAGCTACATGGACCTACCCCAATGCAGTCCTGGTTGCTGGAGCAACTGTGTGGAGACCCCTGCCAGCCCTGAGATGCTTACACGCTCACTGATTAGGCTTTCCTCCTGCAGTCGGCGTCATTGCGTGTGTTTTGTGAGATGGAGGAGGACTTTGTGGATTGGTGACGGACATATGGTCCAATGTTGGACTTGTAGGCTTGGGCAGTACTGGGCTGGGATGTTTTCTTGATGTGCACTTACCCTTTATATAAAACTCTCTCTATACATATGAGTTTCTGTGGATCTGCTTCTCTAAAGTACCCAGACTAACACAGGGCTTTAGCCTTATTCTGAAGGCATGAAGAATAAATGAAGGATTTCTTATTTTAGCGGGAAAATGATGTACTTAGTAATATAATTTTGAAAGATTACTCTGACTTTGGCTGATGGACAGACTGGTTCCAGGAAATCAGTGGAATGGTTGGCATGGCTCTCATCTCAGGCGGTCTAAGCAGTGAGGGAAAGATGGGGATATACATTGGCGTTGTTAAGGAGTTGTCGTCAATAGAAATGGGATTAGATGAAGGAGAAGGTGAGAAGGGGAAAGGAGAAGGAGGAGATCTGAGATTATGCTTTCTAGAATTCTAAGCAGTGTGAATTGGTAGATAGCAATTTAATACGAGAGGACATGCGGGAGGCAAAATAAATTTGAAGGATCTGTTTAGTTGGAGTTTTCCTGGGAAGATCTACAGTAATAAACCATTGGTAGCTGGACATGTGGAATCCCACGAGAGTCCTGTTCTGCATCTCCAAGTGTTAATGCACCACTGTGTAATTCATCTTGGGGTGACAGCTGAAAATGAAGAAAGAACAGAGTTCAATAGAGATCTGAGAAACGAACACTAGTATGGTGGCCATAGAATAGCAGTAGGAATATGCAAAGAAGAATAACAAACAGCCAATGATAAAGGGCGGTGAAAACAGTTCATACTCTTGGCTGCTCACTTAAAGGTAGAGTCCACCTAAACGCATCATGGAAGAAAGGCCTGCCAACCTGTTTCTGAAAAAAACAAAGGTAACCATTAAAAGCCCTATGGAGCACAGTTCTACTCTGGCACACACAGCATCACTCGACGACAACCACTTTCAAAGCGAAAGAAAGGAAGAATGGTATCAAAGAGTGTGTTTTCATGAATAAGGACCGAGACTTGCAACTTGGAGGTCAAAGGGTCAAATCTGTGGTGAAAACAGACTGACAGGGTAGGGGTTGCAGAATGAATGAGAGCTGAAGGAATGGTGGTACTGACATTAGATTACTCTGAAGCTAAAAGTGAATCCAGAGTAATAATGGTGGGATTCTTACTTACTGCCTACTACGGCGTTGACTTACAAGGACCCGACAGAACATGGTAGAACTGCCACTGTGAGGTTACAAGACCATAACTCTTTATGAGAGTAGAAATCCCTATCTTTCTTTTGAGGAGAGGCTGGTGGCTTCGAACTTCAGACCTTTCAGTTAACTCCTTGATGATGGGATTAGCTGGTGGAATTCACCGAGATTTTGCTCTGTTTCCTCCACCCCTCTCCCCCTTTGCCACTCCAGCTTCTGCTTTCCAATTAACTTTTATTGGAACTTTAAAGCTTGGATGGACATAGACTTATTTTCTCATCATAAATAAATATATTTACATATGTACATGCCTGTATTTAGACCTTTATAAATGCTCTTTGCCTCCTAGATACCAGGAGGGTGGAGTGAAGGTGGGGTAGAAAGGGGGAAACCGATTACAAGGATTTACATATATAACCTCCTCTCTGGAGGTCAGACAACAGAAAAGTGGGTGAAGGGAGACGTTGGACAGTGTAAGATATGGCAAAATATAATGACTTGTAAATTATCAAGGGTTCATGAGAGAGGGGGCCTGGGAGGGAGGGGAAAGGAGCTCAAGTAGGAAGCAAATGGTTTGAGAATGATGAGGGCAACAAATGTACAACTGTGCTTGACACAATGCATGTAGGTATGGGTTGTGATAAACATTGTATGAACCCTCCATAAAATGATAAAGAAAAAGCACGCGAAAAAAAGCTCAGATGGAAGAGGAAAGTGTGTCAAGGGACACCTACCTACCATCTTGGAATGTTGCATTTGACTTTTTGCGCACCTCATTGTGAGAATCGCCACTTGTCTGTCAGTCTGTCATACAGTGGTGGCTTGTGGGTTGCTGTGATGCTGGAAGCTGTCATTAGTATTTCCAATACCACCAGGGCCAACCAAAGTGAGTGATTTTCAGTGGAGCTTCTAGACTGAGAACAGACTCAGAAGAAGGAATAGGCCTTTCAGTTCAAGGAACTGGGCACTGAAAACCCCGAGGATAGCACTGAAACACTGTCAGTTACTAAAAACCTAGTGACTAGAAGGAGAACATTGGCAGAGGTAGTGCCCAAAGAGGGGCCCCTCAACTCAGAAGACGCTCCAAACATGATGAGGAAGAGCTGCTTTCTCAAAGCAGAGCCAAGCAGCATGATGTGGATGGAGTGAGCCCTGTGGGAGTCAAGTCTTCAGGACTATCATTTTCTGATAAAGTACAACTGAGAAACTTGGAATGTGCCAAGTATGAACTTAGGAAAATTAGAAGTTGTTAAAAATGAAATGGAACACATAAAGATAGATATTCTAGGTGCTATTGAGCTGAAATGGACTGACGTTGGCCATTCTGAATCCTAAAAGCCTGCGATTCCCTCTGACACCATCAAGAATGGGATTTGCATTCATCATCAAAAAGGACATTTCCTGAACTTTTCTGTTGTCCGTCCCCCAGGGAGGAGGTCACATGTAGACCTTTTCCAACCCAGCTTCCCTCTACCCTCCCAGTATTGCCACTCACACCATTGGTCCTGAAGGGATCATCCGCCCTGGATTCCCTGTGCTTCTGGTTCCTATCTGTACCAGTGTACATCCTCTGGTCTAACCAGACTTGCAAGGGAGAATTGGGATCATGATAGTGGGGGTGGGGAGGACGCATTTAGGAACTAGAGGAAAGTTGTGTTTTTCATCATTGCTATATTGCACCCTGACTGGCTCATCTCCTCCCCCAGACACTTCTGTAAGGGGATGTCCAGTTGCCTACAAATGGGATTTTGGTCTCCACTCCGCACTCCCCCACCCCATTCACTATGGTAAGATTTTTTTGTTCTGATGATGCCTGATACCTGATCCCTTTAACACCTTGTGATCCCACGGGCTGGTCTGCTTCTTTCATGTGGGCTTTGTTGCTTCTGAGCTAGGTGGCTGCTTGTTTACCTTCAAGCCTTTAAGACCCAGATGTTATATCTTTTGATAGCCAGCCACCATCAGCTTTCTTCACCACATTTGCTTAAGTGCCCATTTATCTTCATCAATCTTATCATGGAGGTGAGCACACAATGATAGGAGTTTTTGTTCTTTGATGCCTTATAACTGATCCCTTCGGCACCTCATGATCACACAGGCTGGTGTGCATCTTCCATGTGGGCTTTGTTGCTTCTGAGCTAGATAGCCACCTGTTTACCTTCAAACCTTCAAGATCCCAGCTGCTATATCTTTGATAGCCTGGCACCATCAGCTTTCTTCACCACATTTGCTTAATCACCCGCTTTGTCTTCAGTGGTTTATGTCGGGATGGTGAGCATCATAGAATGCCAATTTAATAGAAGAAAGTATTCTTGCATTGAGGGAGGACTTGAGTGGAGGCCCAATGTCCTTCTGCTACCTTAATACTAAACCTATAAATATATGCACGTAGATCTATTTCCCTATCCTCATATAAATATATTTGCATATGTACATGTCTTTATCTAGACCTCTCTAAATGCCCTTTGCCTCCCAGCTCTTTCCTTTATTTCCCTTGACTTTCCTCCTGTCCCACTATCATGCTCAGTCCCCACCAGGGTTTCAGCAATTCCTCTTGGCTGCATTACCTTTGATCATGCCCTACCAGACCTCCCATACCCTCCTCACCACCAATTTGGATCACTTGTTTTTCCCTTGTCCCTGGGTTTGTTATCACCAGTACCTTTCCCCCCACCTCTCCCTCTCCCATGTGCCCCCAGAACTTTCAGTCCTGTTGTTTTTTTTTTCTCCAGATTGTTCATCCAGCCTATCTTATTTAGACAGACCTGCAGAGATAATAACATACACAAAAACAAGTCAGAGCAAAACCAAGCAACAATATACAACTAAAGAACAACAACAAAACAATGACAAAAAACAAAGCACAACAAGAAAGTAAAGTTTGTAGTTAGTTCAAGGATTGTTTGTTGGCCTTTAGGAGTATTTTCTAGTCCAGTCTGTTGGGGCACCATGCCCTGGCCCCAAAGTCCACCTTCAACATTCCCTGGGGACCTCGCCACTCCATTCCCTTGCTGTTCTATTGCTCCCCCTTAGTGTTTTGTTTCGGTGTGGTAGGATCAGAAACGGTGGAATTCCCACACTGTGTCTCCAGTGTTGTCCCCCTGTAGGGCTATGGGTCAGTGAGGGGCATCATGTCTCATAGCTCATAGTGGGGTCGGCCAGTATGAGCCCCTAATAAAATGATTTTTTTAAAAAAAAGGACATTTCCAAATACTGTTCATTTGTCTGTGTTTCCAGCTTTTGAATTCCCTTGCTAATAATTATCAATTCATCTCAACTGCCTGTTTGATCAATTTCCAAGTGCAGGCATTGGTAGGATTCTTCAATTTCTTCATCACTCATTTTTGTGGGTGGTGCAGAAATGTGTGTAATAGCTGGAGTTGTATGATAGTATTGATTGAATTCCTTGTGTGTGGATAGACGTTATTCTATTGCAGACAGCCTTATACTTTAAGACAGAGCTTGCATGTCCTTTTTGACAGGCTTATTAAAAACCTGTGATATGCAGATAAGACAACTTGCTGAAAGTGAGGACCACTTGAACCACTTGGTGATGAAAATCAAGGATTGCAGGGTTTACTATGGATTGCAACTCAACGTAAAGAATATCACAATCCTCACAACTGGAGCAAAATGAATGGTCCTAGGAGTTGGTAGCATATGTTCTGGAAGTACAGCCAACATGACTTCTGATGAACTCAAGTGGGGTGAAAAACAAAAAGAACAGTCCAAGTAACATTATTTCCCAGGAATCCATTAGGAATTGAGAATTGGTGTAAAGTGAGATAGGAAATATTACAGGAGGTGAAGAAAAGTACCATGGACTGCCAAAAGGACAAACAAACCTGTCTTGGAAGAAGTACAGCCAATGTGCTCCTCAGAGGCAGAGATGGTGAGACTGTTTCATGTGCCTTGCAGATGTTATCAGAGAGGCCAGTTCCTGGAGGAGATCCTGTTTGGTAAATGGAGGAACAGCCAAAAAGAGGAAGGCTTTGGCAAGATAGATTGACCCAGTGACGGAAACAACGTGCTTAAACATAAGAACAATTATGAAAATGGCACAGGACCCAGTGGTGTCTGTTCAGCTGTACATAAGGTCACTGTGAGTCGGAACTGACTTTATGACATCTACCTACCTTGTAGTGAAGAGTCACAATTTCTTTCTTTGCTGTCTTTATTCTCAGACCTCTGCTTTGGGAGAAACCATCTTGTGGTGATGGTGTTTTTAATGTAGATTTTGAGAATCCTGTTACTGAAGAATGTTTGGCTATTGTATGAATGTGTTTTAAAGCCATGTTATGGAATGAGTTATTGAAGGAATTGAGGCTGGTTAACATGGTTAAAACAACAGATGCAGTTTCATGTCATGATCATAATCTCCCGAAGTGCTTTCCAGATTACGAGATGACATATGATGTGGGAGGTGTTGAGAAAATTGCCGAAAGGAAATCTCATTTTTAATGACCTGAGAAAGCCTTGCTGGGCTCATCATTTTTGCCTTACTCTGCTTAATGTTATTATCATCGAAGGCAGGAGTCAAATTCATAAGTTTGTAAATCTCTCTGTATTTTTCACAGTGCTTAGCACATTACCTAAATAGCTTGATAAATACTGAGTAGACATTCGATACATATTGGCTTGGTTTCCTTTGAGTGGGTGCTGGAAATTTTAGATCCATTGTAATGACAGTAAAATCACACTCGATGCTGAAATAACCAAAGACTGCATGAATCTTAGATTTTGTTCTTCCTGTCAATAGTTGACAGTTCATTCCTGGCATTTGTCTTAAGAGAAAAATCGGGTAGTACGCGTATTACCTTATTGCTTTAGTGACAGTACATGGAAAACGGAGGGAAGCCCTGTGTAGGTCAGTTAGCTCAGCATGGGAATCTAGAGCCCACAAATTTACTGTTGGGCTTTGTTGAAATTAAGTTGATTTTTTCGTATGTGTATGTGTGTACACATTTAATTTTATTGTAACAAAGCAACTTGTAAACATTTAATGTTTAATGATAAGCATCATCATTCCTTTCCAGTGAAACAAAAAGAAAATTAAAAAATGAACAGGAACAAAATTACAATAGAGATTATCAATTGCAAATAATATCCTACAGGTTCTACTAGTTCTGTCAAGTGGAAGGGTTCAAGTCATCATTAGGAGAGAATTTTATTTTTAAAATGTCATCTTAAACTTCAAGGATGTCCATTCAACATCACAGTTAAACATGCCAAAGGACAGGCCATGTTGTCAAAATGCCCATTTTACCCACCTAAATACGTCATGCCCACCCTTTGCTGTAGGTCAACTTTTTTAATGTCTCTGTTGTTTCTTCAACTGAAGATTGAGTGCTTCATCAATGGAGAGTCAGGTAAAATGAGAGTGGCCAATCCTTTAGTCTGGGTCCTCTTTACTGACGTTTTGAACATGTGCTATCAGCAAAGGTAGTGTGTTAGTCCAGGTAGACTAGAGAAAGAAATCCAGGGACACATCATAAGTGCATAAGAAAGAGCTTTATATACAAGAGCAATTACATATTGAGAAAAAACCCAGCCCAGTCCAGATCAAGTCCATATGTCTGATATTAGCCTATATGTCCAATACCAATGTATAAATTCCTCTTCAGACTCTTCAGACTCATGAAACACATGCAATGATGCAGGACACAGGAGGATTACAAGTCAGTGGGTGGGAATTCTTGTGGATACAGTGGCAGTGGAAATATCTCAGTGCTGGCAGGGGTCTCTACATGGCTCTTTCAGCTCTAGGGCTTTATGTTCAGAGAGAGAGAGAGAGAGAGAGAGAGAGAGAGAGAGAGAAAGAGAGAGAGAGAGAGAGTCTCCTGCCTCCAGGGAGGAAAACAGAACTTCCCAGAATCCTCAGGAGAAGGTCATGCCCACATAGAGGCCTCATTGGCTATGATCTGATTGACATGCTAGACTCCACCCTGTCACTCTTAATTTTCAAACTGACAATAGATTATGTAACTATCATAGGTAACTTAGCTCTAGATAAAATGCAGGCTTTTTGTATAAGACAGAGTTGGAGTCATGCTTTTTCCAGTTCAATTTAGAGCTTCATTTAATTTATCTTTAAATGGATTTATTACTATATCTACTTATAGCTATAAGTATTAACAGAGAGCATATGTTTACTATACCACAGAGATAGAATAAATACACATTGTATAGATATGTATACAGTGGTGGAGGTGTTATCAAGGCACCTGCCTCTGTGTGTTGTTGGTTTTCATTCACTAACTGAAAGATCTGATATATCTGAAGCAAGAGTTGTGGAAACCAGTGCATTTTCAAGTAGTGCTGTCTCTATTCCTTTGTACTTCGCATACTCATTTCCTTTGCCTTTTCACATATGCTGTCGTGGTCACAGCATAGGTCTCAGAGCCTCTGCTCTTTGAGAGAGTTCACAATTGTATCCCTTTCAATCACTGTTTTCCAGTCTGAAGGCTCTTCAGCAAGCATAGATCTAATGTGAGTATTCCTTTGCTTAAAATGGATTTCCGTGATGTCTCTAATCTCCTTAAATAGTCCTGTGAGATCTCCTGGGCTCTGCTATCCCTAGCTATTGAAACAAATTTTGCCTTTGGTAGTAGATATGTACTTGTTTAAATATGACTTTAGTATACATATTTGACCTGAGCTTCTGCTTTTGCACTTATAAAATGGAGATGATAATAGTTGCCTCGTAAGTTGATCAAAGGGTTGGTGATGCTGGAAATAAATCTGTGTAAGTGCATGTAGGAAAAGCAATAGTTCTTGTCCTGCGGATCTGCTGTCTTTCCTCATATTCCAAACACAAAACATCCCACTCGGACTTCGATGACACCGCTCTTCCATTCCTGCCTTTCACACATACTAAATTAACAAATGGAATATTATTGGAGATTTCTATCCAAGCAGATATAACATGCAAACATTACACAATGCGAAAGTCATAACCTTAGTTTAATGTAACAGATAGTAAGATTTAACAGTTTATCATCCTCCTTGATTTTAATATCTATGTTTTCTCATATTTGTTTCCTATAATATATATTAAAATGTGGAAGAAAAGGGAAAAACAAACCTAGTCAAAAGAAACACAGACTGAGTGTCTACTTCTGGTAAGTGCCTGGAAGCCTGCAGAGGATCAATTTTTTATGTCTCTTTGGTTTGACTTTTCAGCCTAATAGGTGCTCCTTCAACTTAGCAAATATTAATATTTACTGACTTCACTGCTCATTTGATCTCCCTTAGACTCATTTTTGGAATATTCTTTGAGTGAATGCATTATTAGCAGAAATGCCTCTAGAAGGACAGCATGCATGGTCAGTAAAAACGAAGACGAGCACAGTTAGATGGATGGACACAATGGCTGCACCAGTGGGCTCAAACGTAGGCATGGTTGTGCAGATGGCCAAGTACCAGAATTGTTGGTTTCTGTTGCCCATCGGGCCACTCTAAGTTGGAATCGGCTCAACCACAATGAAGAACAAAACATAATTCAGACTTAAGAAACCTGGAAACCTGGAAAGCAGACACTTTCATTTAGCAATTGGTTGGGAAATGTTCGTTTTTACCTCAATCATCTGTGTTCACTATAGGTTGTGCGTGACTGCAGATGTTTGAATAATTTTTACTGACTTTTAGCTCACAACCAGGTAGCGTTCTGTTACAGGGCAGAATATATGGTGTTGGAGATCAAATTGAAGAAAGGAGAGTTGGTTCGGCTGTAATTCAGGGTTGACATAGTTTTGTTTGTGTAACAATATAGGTGTTGCCAGAATCATATGATAAATTGAGCTTATTCCAGCTCAGTTTCCTCTATATACTCAACCTGGGGATTGAAAAAATATAGCAATCTCTTATTTATTGCAATTGCAAGCAATCAAAAATTTCTATCCATCATGTATTCTCTTCCCCAGCTCACATATAAAATCATAGTTCTTTGATGTTGTAAAATGTTCATCTTGAATGTTCCGATGATTCAATTATATTTTGCTTTCCTATTATGGGTTCATGGCATTCACTATGGTATACTTATTTTGAAACTTGACAAGTTGCATTTGTTGTACCTGGTAAGGTTTACTATTCTGGACAGATGTGAGCTAGCTGCATGAGTACTTGATAATGTTGGCAATACATTTGGGGGGTCTTCATAAGGGATTTTTCCAGTTTATTTATTAGTTAATTTTTAATTATTATTGCCCTGAACATGCCCTTGGTGGTGGTATTCTTTATCTTTGTGTGCTAACTTGGAAGCTGTAAAGGAGAGACACTAAAGAGCTAAAGCTCTTTAGTCTCTGATGGGTGCCAGGAGAGATTGTGCTTATGTACTTTCTGTAGTTAATTTTTGAACTTTTAAAGATACCTGCAGCTAGTTGCTGTAATCTCCTATCTAAGTTTATTTACCTCTTGCACTTACTCCCAGCCCTCCACTGAAATGTAATATCCTTCCTTTTCTGTTGGTGCTATTTACTACAGTTCTTGTCATTGACTATGCAGTCGACTCAGGACTCCTGGCCACACCATGCAAAATGGTAGGTTATGCTACCTGCCCTGTGCCATCCCCATGATGGGTTGGGGATCAAAAAAAGAAAATGCAATGCCACAAGTTTTCATTGGATTATTTTTAGAAATAGATCTCCATACTTCTCTTTCAAATCCCTCTTGTCTAGGAGCTTTGCTGAAACCTTTTCAACACCACAGCAATACACACGCCTCCACGGATGGGTGAGTGCTGGCTGTGCAGAAGATACGCGAACTGGAAAATCAACCTAGGTCTCTCACACAGAAGGTCTACCACTGAGTCACTATTCTGTCTTTACCATTTTCCTTGCTGGCATCCACAACCCAGGTGAGATAATTCATCCCCCTTTTCAATATCACCCTCTTCAACTAAATTCACACATGCTCAGGGATCAGATACCACGACTCCATCTTTTTCTCCGTGTTTCCCTCACATGAAATTCTAGATGGAGTTATTTACCTTTAGATAGGTAAATAGGTAAGAAATAAAGGCTGTGTTTCTACTCCTGGAAGCAATCTTGCAAGCTCATAAGGTGTTGCTATGAGTCAGCATTGACTCAAGTGCAGTGCATTTGGGTTTGATTTACATGAGCCCTAGTGAGCAGTGTAATCCAGTGCTTAACAGCACATGTTTGTTAACAGATATGTAGGAGTGTTAGTCTGGGTACATTAAAGAAAAAAATTCACAGAAATTGCACGGGAGACACAGTGTGGGAATTGCACCTGACCTGATCCCACCACACCGAGGCAAATCACTTGGGGAGTGCAGTGGAACAGCAAGGGAATGGAGTGGCAAGGTCCCCAGGGAATGCTGAATGTGGACTTTGGGGCCAGGGCGTGGTGCCCCAACAGACTGGACTGGAAAACGCTCCTAAGGGCCAGCAAACGATCCCTGAACTAACTACAAGCTTTTCTCTTGTGAACTGTTTTGTTCTGTTCTTTGTCAGTGGTTTGTTTTTGTTGTCTGGTTGTATACTGTTGCTTTGTTTTCCTCTGTCTTGTTTTCATGCATGTTAGTGTCTCCACAGGTCTGTCTGAATAGGACAGGCTGGATGAACTATCTGGAGGAAAAACAACGGGACCGACAGTTCCGAGGGGACTTGGGGTGGGGGGCTAGGGGGGGTAAGGAAGTGGTGTTAACAAACACAGGGACAAGGGAAAAACATGGGACCCAAAATGGTAGAGAGGGGGGAGTGGCAGGCCTGGTGGGGAATGTTCAAGGGTAAGGTTGCTTAGAGAAGAGGTATACTCTAGCCCAGGTGGTGACGAAGCATGGTAGTAGGGTAGGAGGAAAGTCAAGGGAGATGGAGGAAAGAGCTAGGAGTCAAAGGGCATTCATGGAGGTCTGGACAAAGACATGTACATGCAAATATATATAGGAGGATGGGGAAATAGATCTATGTGTCTATACTTATAGGTCAAGTATTAAGGTGGCGGAAGGACCTTGGGCCTCTACTCAAACACTCCCTCAATGCATGAATACCTTCTTTTATTAAATTGGAACTCTATGATGCTCACTCTCCCGACACAACGGCTGGAGCCAAAGTGTGTGAACAAGTAAATGTGGTGAAGAAAGCTGATGGTGCCCGGCTATCAAAAGAGATAGTGACTGGGGTCTTAAAGGCTTGAAGATAAACAAGCGGCCATCTGGCTCAGAGGCAACAAAGTCCACATGGAAGAACACACCAGCCTGAGTGATCGAGTGGTCCCAAAGGGATCAGTTACCAGGCATCAAAGAACAAAAAATCATATCATTGACTGCACACCTCCATGATAGGATCGCTGAAGACAAATGGGTGCATAAGCAAATGTGGTGAAGAAAGCTGATGGTGCCCGGCTATCAAAAGAGGTAGTGTCTGGGGTCTTAAAGGCTTGAAGGTGAACAAGTGGCCATCTAGCTCAGAAGCAAAAAAGCCCACATGGAAGAAGCACACCGGCCAGTGCGATCACGAGGTGCCAAGGGACCAGGTATAAGGCATCATGCAAAAAAAAAAGATATGTGTGTGTGTATGTATGTGTATATATCATATTAAATGAAGGGGGAAGTGCAGAGTGGAGACCCAAGGCCCAAGTGTCGGCCAATGGAGATCCCCTCATAGAGGGGTTTAGGAGAGGAGATGGGTTAACTAGGGTGCGAGGTAGTACCGATGAAGAACACAGCTTTCTCCCAGATCCTGGATGCTTCCTCCCCCCAACTACCATGATCCGAATTCTACCTTGCAGGGCTGGATAGGGCAGAGGCTGTACACTGGTACATATGAGGGCTGGAGACACAGGGAATCCAGTGTGGATGATACCTTCAGGACCAAGGGTGTGAGGGACGATGCTGGGAGAGTGGAGGGTGAGTGGGTTGGAAAGGGGGAACTGATTACCAGGATCCACATGTGACCTCTTCCCTGGGAGAGGGACAGCAGAGAAGGGGGGGAGGGGAGACTCCAGATAGGGCAAGATATGACAAAATAATGATGTATAAATTACCAAGGGCACATGAGGGAGGGGGGAAAGGGGAGGGAGGGGGAAAAAAAAGAGGACCTGATGCAAAGGGCTTAAGTGGAGAGCAAATGCTTTGAGAATGATTGGGGCAGGGAATGTATGGATGTGCTTTATACAGTTGATGTATGTATATGTATGGATTGTGATAAGAATTGTATGAGTCCCTAATAAAATGTAAAAAAGAAAAGAGGAGAAAAAATGATTAGGGCAAAGAATGTACAGATGTGCTTTATACAATTGATGTATGTATATGTATGGACTGTGATAAGAGTTGTATGAGCCCCTAATAAATTGTTAAAAAATAACAAAAAAAAACCCCTCATACGTATGAGAGAGTTTTATATAAAGGGTAAGTGAACATCAAGAAAACATCCCAACCCAGTGCTGCCCAAGCCCACAAGTCCAACATTAGCCCATATGTCCAACACCAATCCACAAAGTCCTCTTCCATTTCACAAAAAACATGCAATGATAATGGCTGCAGGAGGAAAGCCGAATCAATGATCACAGAAGCATCTCAGCACTGGCAGGGGTCTCCACAGGGCTGCTCCAGCACCCAGGGCTGCATCGGGGTAGGTCCGTGTGGCTTCTCCTCAGGGATGTCTTGCAAGAAGTTAGCCTTGCCAGCTGAAGCAGGGAACTGGCTAAGGCAGCTGCACCCTGGTCTGACCACCACAAAGCAAGAGACCCGAGAACTTGAAAGGCGAGGCTTACAGAACAATTTTGCTCCCTGCCCTTTAATTAACCCCCCATGTGTTTATTGGCCAGGTTGGCACAATAAGTTTTAACTCTCTCAGTCGGCAGTTCTCATATACCAGTTTTTCTGTGGGAGAAAGGTATGGCAGTCTTTGTTCCTAAAGATGACGGCACTGGGAACCCTATGAGGCAGCTTTGCTTTGTCCTACAGGGAAAGTATGAGCCAGATTTGATGCTATGACAATTATGCAGATAATAGATCTGCCTATTGAATTTTCACACAGTTTGCCTTTCTTAGCACACCTTTGCTATGCACAGCATCCAACTTCTTCAAAAGAGGGTTTAACAAACATCTTTAAATAAGGTAAGCAATAAAAAATAACCCCACCTAATGAACTAAGATGAGATGTTATTTCCTTACGAGACAAAGGAGAGTGGGAAGGAAAAGAGAATGAAGTTAAAAAATTATTTTCTGTGGAATTTACCTTTGTAGTCATCTGCCTTCATAGATACACTCTTTTATTTGGAGTTCAGCTTGAAGTCACTGAAGCAAACATCGCTTTAGATACACTGTGATCCCAGATCAATAATGCGGCTAGTGCAGTGAGCAAAAGAGCTCAAGATGAGGTTGTTGTTTCTTTCACTGTTCAGTTAGCAGAAAAAAGGCCAAAAAGAAAAGAAATGAAATAAAATACGAAGAGAGGCATTTTCATCTTCTGTTTTCACCTTAATTCTTTTCCAACCCTCCCCAAGGAACAAATGTTCAAGATTGCGTAATTATCATTTTAAATGAAGGTATGTAACAACACACACACACACACACACACACCCCCTTCTAGGATGTTATGCTTCCAGAGTTACAAATATCAAGATCTTTTTCAATGAAATTTCGGTTATGTTATTAGTAGTATTTTAGTAGACTTAGCAGGTACTATTTTTAATAGTTTTGTTGGTATATAATTCACATATCCCATGTGGTATATAAATAAAAATCTTAGGATCCCTTATGTACTGAAATTTAATGATCTAGTTAAGTCATATCGTAGTAACATCAAAAATTATATCATGGATAGCTAAGCTGCACACACAAAAGACTATATGTGCACTTTACCTTAACATAACATACATGTGCCATTCACATGTATAAAGAGAAGACACCCCAAATAATTTGTGTTCAGAGCCCTCCCATGCCTTAATCCAATTCTGCTCTCAACTCTGTATTGACCTGTCTTTTTATTTGTATTGAGCTATAATTAGCGTATCATACAATTCAGTAGTTAAACCCTATCAAGAAGGGCTGAGTAATCAGCATCGCAATCAACTCTGGAACTTGCTTTTCCTTCTCTTACACATCGCTTTGGTCTCCCCAGTCCTCCACCTTCCCCCTCCATGACCATGATTTTCATCAATCCCATGACTGTCCTCATATTTCCATCTCTCCCAGTTTCCCTACACAGATAACTAAATAAAACTAGAGCAGATGGCAAACAAGAACCCATTTACAATGACCATACAAAGCTGGGAGAGACCTCAATCTAAGAGAAAGAACAGAATATTAAACTATTAAAAATTGAGTATTTTTTATAATTCTAACATGTCTTTACTTAACATAGTCAATTTTTCATCCAGCTTTTTGAAAATACCAGTTATAATTATTAAAACCTTTTCACTCCCCTTTCTGCTAATTCTAATTACTAAGTGTCAATTCTGGGTCAGTTTTGATTGATTGATTTTTCTCAGAAGGGTCCACATTTTTATACTTCTGGCAATTTTCTTTTAGATATCAGATATAGTTGGTAATTTCTGATTAGGTGCAAAACTTGGGGAATTTTACCTTTGTTAGGGCTGGTTATGAAGTGTTATAGATATTGTAGAGTTTTCCTTTGGATGTAATTAAAATACTTAGAAATAGTTTGACACTTGATATTAAGAAGCCTTGTTAAAGACCACACCAGTGTGATGCTTAGCCCAAGATTAATAGGGCCATGATGGTGATGTTGGGGATGTGTTAGGCTGCTAAGGGCTAGTTTGGGCTTTTAAGCCTACCAGTTGCTCTTTAGGAGAATGATAAGGTGGCTAATCTGCTCTCTTTAAGATATATAGCCATATACTGTGACAGAGGACAATCCTAGGGACACGTGGCAGGAATTAGTCAGGTCTGAACACCCTACAGTGGGGCAAACCAAGAAGGGAACATAACAGATGAGCAATAATAGCAAAGCCAAGCCACAAAGCTCCTGAGGAGCCCCCCAAATAGACTTCCGGCTAAGAGGAACAGCTCCCAGGAGTCCCCCAGGGTGAGTGGGGAGATAGGAAGGTCAGCAGACCTTTTTTTTGTTTGGTGTTACTACTTATTATTATCTTTTTCCCCTTTGCCTTTTTATTCAATCTTTTGCTTTCTTCTTGTTCAGTCTCTGTTATTGTTGGTTTGCCTACTTATATAAGGTAGTCATGGGAAGCAAGCTCGAGGAGAAAGCAACAGGACTGACTGTCTCAGAGGGACTTGGGGGAGAAGGAAGCAGGGAAAGGAAGCAGTGAGCAAACAACACCACACACAGGGGGATAACTAGGGAATTAAAATCAACAATGAGGAGGACACAGCAATCCTGAGTGTGTTGGAGTAACAGTCTAGCTGGGAGGAATTACTAAGAGGTGGAAGAAGGGCAAGCATAATGATGGTGCAGGAGGAAGGTAAAAGTAAAGAGAGGAAAGATCTAGGAGACAAAACTATGGATAGAGGTATAAGCATAGGTGTATACATATTTAAAGACATCAATTCATAAAAATAGAGGTATTGGCCTATGTACATATGTTTATGTGGCAATACACTAAAGTAGTGGACAGACTTTGGGCCTCTGCTCATGCCCTCCCTCAATGAAAGAATACATTGTTCTAACAACCCGGCATTCTGTGATGCTCACCCTCCTGTCACAATTGCTGAAGACAAAATGGATGCATAAGCAAATGTGGTGAAGAAAGTTGATGTCTCCAGCTATAAAAAATGTAGCATCTGGGATCTTAAAGCCTTGAAGGTAAACAAGCAGCCATCTAGCAGAGCAGCAACAATCACACATGGAAGAAGCACCCCGACCTGTGAGATCATGAGGTGTCAATGGGATCAGGAAACAGGCATCAGAAGATCCATAAGAAACAAACAAAAAATCATATTGGTGAGAACGAGGAATTATCAACAGAAATCTAAAACCCATCTGTAGACAATGGGACATCCCCTCACAGAAAGGTCACGAGGGAGGGATGATTCAAGCAGGGCGTAGCACCCAATATTCCTCAAAGGATCCTTGAGGCTTCCTCACCCTCCACTATCATGATCCCAGCCCTGACTTTCACTGCAGGCTGGATCAGAGCATGTGCACAGGTACAGATGAGAGATAAAGCTCATGACACACGGAATCCAGGAACAGGAATGGGAGTAGCGATACCAGGAGGGTAGAGGGAAAGAGGGGAGAGGTGGGGAGGGGAGGATAGAGGAATTGATTGCAATTCCCATGTACCCACCCCCAAGGGATGAACAAAAGAAACTATGAGGGAAAGGAGACAGTGGTCAGTGTAAGATATAAAAATAATAATAATTTATCATTTATCAAGGGTTCACGGGGGAGGGCGGCAAGAGGAGCTGATACCAAGGGCTCAATAGAAAGGAAATATTTAGAAAATAATGGTGGCAACATATGTACAAATACGCTTGATCCCATTGATATATGGATTGTTGTAAGAGCTATAAGAGCCCCCAATAAAACAATCTTAAAAAAGATTTGTAGCCTGGCTACAAATTTTCAATACTCATACATGCCGTTGCCTGCTCGCTAGTCCTCTATCTTGCACACTCAAGCGGTCCTTGCCCTCACAGGCTCTCAGCTGTACGTCTCAACTTAGTGGTACCTCTGGTTTCCTCTCGAATGTCTTCTTTCTGTGTTGTATACTAGAGAGGCTCTCAACTGATAGAAGAGTTAGGCTTATTTCATTTATTTTCCCTTTATTCTGGATCAATGTTTTGTATTGCCTGACATTGGGTGTGCCTTCAAACTATTTTGTTTTACATAACTTAATTGGTTCAGATTTGATGGTAACCCAGGTCACTAATACAGATAACAGAAATATATGTTTTATTATTGGATGTAAAGCTTATCAAGCTAACAAAGCAGAGTTTAAAGAGATCCGCCTGCCTTTACAATTTTTTGAATGTGGGTAGGCTTCCCAATATTTGGAATCTCCTCTGTTAACCCATCATATGTTAATAATAATAGAGCAACAAGTCTTCCAGCATTAATTTATTACTCAGCTTTTCTTTATGCAAAATGGTTACAATAGTATCAGGTTTCAATTTTAACAGGCATATAAATAACACCAGACCCTGGCTTTTGAAGCCTCGAGTATAGCACTTTATAAATAGAATAAAAGCAATGAAGAATAACAGTATGAATTTTTGTTAAAAAGTAAAGTAAGGTATTGTTCTCTAGAATTGTCTATGTTTTATGGTATTCCCAAGATGAGACAAACAAACTTATGAATTACCACCCTGCTAATATTTATTAAGAACAACTTTATTTAGCACACTTTTCTTTTTTTCTGTACCATGCTTTTTTATTTTAACAGTTTTATTGACATATAATTCACATGACATACAATTCAATGGTTTAAATATATTAAAGAGTTGAACAATCATCATCACAAACATTTAAAAAACATTTTCTTCCTTTTTTAACTCATTATTATTAGATCTTAATTTTCCCATAATTTCCCCTTCCATAACTGTAAGAAACTATTAATTTAGTTATTGTCACTCTAGACCTATCTATCTTGGGACTAGGTAAAGAAACTCATACAGAAAACAAGACCAAACAAATAACAACAACAACAACAACAACAAAAAACCCACAGAAGACTCTTAATCAAAAAGAAAGCAAAAAATAGTAAAAATTAAGACAAATATTAAATGAATCAAAGGGGAAAGGGAAGAATAAATGATAAGGTGTTAAACTTTAACCCAATGACATCACTGTTAATCCACTTTCCTAGACATTCTTTCTGATAGGAAGGCACATACCACGTGCCTTGGTCCACGGTCAGCAAGGATTCACCAGAGTGATTTTGATTCTAGTGTAATCTGCAGGCTCCTGTAAATTTAGTGCTCATAATTTAAACTCCAATATAATCCCTTCTTTAGTTTTAGATTTTAGTTTTACAATCTTAGGATCACACAGACTGGTATGCTTCTTCTGTGTGGAGTTAGATGACATCTCACTTAGTTAGATTCTTGTTTAAAAAGACTGCCTTAGAACAACACATGCTACTCTTTCTGATTTCCAGGTACCATCTGATTTCTTCAGCATAGTTTGCTAATACACCCATATCTTAGTATTGGCATCATATTTATTAATTCCTCAAGTTATGATGATCATTAAAAATAGTGGCAACAGTTTCTTATAGTCCCCCTTAAAAGTTATAGTTTCTTACAAGATTTCTTATATAATGTACCAAGTTTCTTACATGATTTCTTACCAAATAATGTACCAAGCAGCCATAAATTATCAAGCATTCCGTCTGTCTTTCTGTACTATCTAGTGCATAAATAACAAATTGTTACAAGTTCATTTATCATATAAATTACTTTAAGAAGTACAGAGTCTTTTCTTAATATAAATAAAGATATATTTTATTTCATGAAGTACAGATTTGCAGAAGTTTCTTTGGTAGATAAACATGGTCCCACAAGTTTTGTTGTTGTAAGTCTTCCTGAAGAGGTATAGTCTAGTTCCCTACATCTTGTATCTGATCTTGACTATTAATCAGAAGAAGTTTATACCCATCCAGAATCACCTTGGAAGAAAGTTTATCAATCTATTAAAATGTCACACCCTAGAAAATTCTATGGAACCGTGCTGCTCCGCACATGTGGTTTCTCTGTGAGTTTGAATTGACTTGACAAACTAGTTTGATTGGCTTGGTGTATCTGGCTGGTGTTATGGCTTTAATAATATGTATATTTATAATACGGTAGAAGTGACATTAATTGAGACTTTACTCTAGGCATGGAGAAGCTGTGGGGTTATTGCTTTAGTCCTCTGGGAACCCTGTCATGGAGGGTGGGAGACCATGTGGAACAGACTCTTATTTGCGACTCTGAAGCCTCAGCTAAAGTTCCAGACACGCGAGGGGAACCAGCTGGCACTTATGAGGGGAGACAAACAGTTCTAACTAAATCCAGTGAAAGTTGCTGGCCTACTGTTGTCATTTAGTGCTATTGAGTTGGTTCTGACCCATTGTGACTCTGTGAGCCACAGAACAAAACACTGTGCAACTTTGCACTGTTCCTGCAATCGTCCCTTGCTGGGGTGCATTGTTACAGCCACTGTGTCAATTCATCACACTGAGGACAAGCCCCTTTGTGCTGCCCCTCCAATTTAGCAGGCACGATGTCCATCTCCAGGGCTTGGTCTCTCCTGACAATATGTCCAAAGTATGAAACACGATGTCTTGCCATCCTTGCCTCTGAGGAGCACTGTGACCTGACTTCTTCCAAGACAGGTGATCTTGTCTTTTTAGCAGGCCGTGGCATGTTCAATATTCTTCTCCCACACCATAATTCACATGCATCAATTCTTCTTCAGTCTTTCCTATTCACATTGCCTTATTCCAACTTCGGTCTTTCAATGTCCAACTTTCATATACCTATGAGGCAATGGGAAATGCCATGGCTTGGATCAGACACACTTTAGTCCACACTTTTCAGTACTCTCAAGAGGTCTTGTGCAGCAGACCACCAAGTCACAAGAAAATTGCAATGTTAACCCAGTAAATTTGGGAGCATAGCTTCTTACAAGTTAAAGGCAACTAGAGGTACCCATTGTGAAACATTCCACCTCTGTCTTTTTGTACTTCTTTTGAGTCAATCTTTCTGACACTTCATTTTCTCTCCTCTGGCCCTTTAATCTTTTTTGTCCATTGCAGTATATCCTATGCAATCAATTCCATGTGCTTTTAACAGTTTATTTCATATATTATATAATATGCATATACCATATGTAAAATCTTTTAAAAATGAGTGTTAATTTTTCTAGACTCTTATGAAATAGATGGCAATGAAATTCCATTTTAAGATGATGAAGCGATGCTTTGCATTCATATAATACCTTTCTTTAGAGAGGCTTGCTTTCCTGCATAGACATGCTCTCCCCATTCCTCTAATTATGCAATCACACAGATTATACATGATGAGCAAACTTAATATCCTCATGGAATTTTCTTGCTCTGTTTAGACCTTACATGAACTCTCCTCTACTGACTTATTATTTATGACATAAATAATAAGCATCATATAAATAATGTGACTGCAAGAAGCAGTCACAAAGACATCACAGTCTACCTTACTGTGCATGCATAGAACCAAGTGACCAGCAAAATGAGAAATTTTCAGTTTTATTTTAGGAAGCAAAGAAAATCAAATAAAAGTGTCACCCTTTCTTTATTCATTTGATAATATTTCTCTTTTTAAATTCTTGCATGCTAGGGCTTGAAATGACCTGCTGTGGTGATTTTTATGGATTATATGAGCTAACTATTAAACTTCAGCCAGTTTGGAGGTGTTACACATATTAGAACATGTACTTTGTTTCTGGGAACTGGAAGACTCTTTTCATGTCTCATGTAACTTCTCTGACAGCACATTCAGTTGTAGCCACTACTTCATCACAAAACTTACCGCTGTTACAATTCTAAATTCCAATAAAATTTTTCCTTAAACTTGAACCCCCAACGTATTAGTTTAGTGTAGAAGTCTCCAATCTGACATCTGTAAACCTAGCAAAATGGTGCTAAATTTGTGTGGGTGTGCCTTTTTTTCTTGGAAAAGGGTGCATAGCTTTCAACAGTTATTCAATGAAATGGATAATCCCCCAGATTTTAAGCTAACATTCTTGGAACATGGGTTTTATGACATTTCTCTATTTCTGTTTCAATTGCACCAAAAATGATGACTCTAAGTATGTCATTTTTCACTGAAGAGCAAATAAAGATTTACAGCCAATATTAATGAGTGAGCAAAGAAATCTTACCTGGCAGAAGAAACCCTTTATATATAATAGTAAGTCACATTCTCACTGCCATTGAGTGTATGTTGACTCAGCAACCCTATAGGACAGGGTAGTACACTGAGTTTTTGAGACCATAACTGTTAACCAGAATAGAAAGCCTGGTCTTTCTCCCCAAGAGTGGGTGATGGTTTTGAACTTCAGACCTTGAGAATTGCAGTCTAACTTGTAATCATTACCTCATCAGGGCTCCTTTAAGCCACAATATAGTTAGAGATATGGTTATTTTCCTATATTAAGCCACATCACATATAATATTATGTGACACTAAGTTCATTACTATCATGAATGCAGAGGTTTCTTTTAAATTATGTTATTGGGGGCTCATACAACTCTTATCATAATCCATACATACACCTGTTGTTTCAAGCACATTTGTACATTTGCTGCTATCATCATTTTCAAAACATTTTCTTTCTGCTTGAGCCTTTGGTATCAGTTTCTCATTTTTTGCCTCCCTTCCTCCCTCCCTCCCTCATGAACCCATGATAATTTATAAATTATTATTTTTTCATTCTTACACTGACTGCTGTCACCCTTCACCCACTTTTCTGTTGTCCATCTCTCTGGGAGGGGTTTATATGTAGATCGTTGTGATCGGTTCCCCCTTTCTCCCCTTATCTTCCCCTTACTCATGGCTACTCTCAACAATGGTCCTGAGGGGTTTCTCTGTCCTGGGTTCCCTGTGTTTCCAGCTCTTATCTATACCCATGTACATGCTCTGGTCTAGCTGGATTTATCAGGTAGAATTGGGGTCATGATAGTACAGGGGAGGAAGAATGAAAGAATTAGAGGAAAGTTGTATGTTTCATCGGTGCTATACTGCACCCTGACTGGCTCATCTCTTCCTTGTGACCCTTCTGTAAGGGGATGTCCAATTATCTACAGATTGGCTTTGGGTCTCCACTCCACACTCCCCCTCATTCACAATGACATGATTTTTTTGTTGTTCTGGGTCTTTGATGCCTGATACCTGATCCCATTGACACCTCATGATCCTACGGGCTGGTGGAATGCAGTGTTTCCTAAGCCATGGTGTTTCCGGTGTCAGCTGCCTGACAGTTGGCCGTAACCGAGGGCTGCCATCTGCGTGACGGAAGAAAGGCCACTTGGTCCTGCACTCCTTCCGTCATCCTTGGTACGTTGCAGTCCACTGTTGTTGCTATTGGCCACTGTGTTTCTGCTTGGGCCATAGAGTGGACCAACGGACAGGAGCTTGTCGGGCCGCTACCTGGGAACCTGTACTTTGTGTAGTTTCTTTGATTGTTCTTATATACATACAAAGTTTGAGAAAACCCCGTAGTTTATTGGAAAGCCATGTTTAGTTTTTCTTTCAATGCCCAATGAAAGGAAATGCATCAAGTATACAGACATTTTTGAATGTTCAGCAGGAGCTACGCCTGTCTACTTAACTCAGCCAATTAATCTCATGCAGCACTTGGTTAAGACCCTAACCTCTTGAGGTGATGTTGCTCATGCAAGATGAAGGGAAAACTGACATCGCTTCGCCGAGACTGTTTAGGAGATGCTATCTTTTAAGGGAACATTGGGATGGCACCACTACTGTCTGGTGGGAAAAGGTTTTCAGCGCCTGTCTGTCGATCTGGAGGTTTTGCTGCACTGGGGAATGAAGTACTCGGTGTGTTTATACCCACAGAAGCAGAAAGCGCTATCTTTCCCCCAGACTCTTCTTCCTAAGATGTCATATCTTGAAGAAAAACAAAACAGAAAAGGAACAAATTTATTCTCAGGGAGCTTGGAGGGACATGAATTATTTATTCTGAGAAATCCTCTACTTTCTTTGCATGAAAGAGAGCCCTATTATTAAAAGTGAATGTTTCTTTTTCTGCATGTCAATAACGGGGAGATCAGAATGGACTGGCCCTTAGATGGCTTCCTCCTTGGAGACAGGCCTCCCCAAGGCAGCCTCTGCTGCAGCCAAGTTATTTTGAAGACAATACAGTCTTTGAAACTGATATATTAACACCGCAAATTGATGTGACAGAAGTCTGTCACTGAGGCAGTCTAAGAGGAAGAAAAGGCTACTAAAATGATCCCAATTACCTTTTAATTATGGATGAGTACATTTGCATACATCACAGCACAGAGAATTTCCTGGTGCATGTATATATGTGTATTGAAATCGCCCGAGTTTATGAGGCTCCCTATTTACTTTCGGCTGGGTCTAGCAGTAAATTCTCTACTACCTTCATCCAGGAGCAGAGGACGTCAATTCTTCCTGCCTGGGGAAAAATTCAAATTTCCCTGGATGCCGGTAATTTCATTTTCTTTTCAAGCAGTTGTGCAAATGAGAACAATCGGTTTGTCTTTCCCAGTTCATACTGGACTTCTTTAGAGCTGAAAGCACATGGTGCTTCATTGATAAAATAAATTTTGCTTAGGAAGAGGGAGCCGGGCATCGCCGTCCTGGAGGTGTGGGAAATAAGAGAAAATTACAAATAGGACTTGTCACTGCTGAGCGGTGCCTCTGGGAGCCATAGCCTCTGGTGGCCCACCTGAGCAAGCTCGTTCCTCTTTGCTTTAGGGTAAGCGATAAGCTGGAGACTGTCGACATTTTATTCTTGGAGATAAAGTATTAACTGTTTAGAATCAGCTCTTCTGATCTGTCCCAGAGCAGAGAGGAACGCCAGCATTGGAAACAGTGTGCTACAGACCCTAGAAGGAGCCCAGGTAGTGCACTGGTTAAAAGCAGTTCAAACCTCCCAGCCACTCTGTGGGAGACAGATGAGCTGGTCTGCTTCCATAAAGCCTAGGAAATCCTCCAGGGCAGCTGCACTCTGTCCTACAGGGTTGCTGTGAGCCTGAACTTGATGACAATGGGGTTGTTGATGGCTGGGCAGTGTGTCCAGCCTCACTAGAGAAACGGCACTCTCTGTTGACTTTCCTTTGTTAAGATGGGTTACTAGTGAAAGAAAAAAATATCCAGGCTAGTGGAGGACAAAATAGGGCAGAAGGAAAAAATAATTAAAGTTAATCCTTGGTATTCCATCCTCCCACCCCCATGGTAGACTTCCCCCACCCCCACGAGTACTCATGGTCTTTGTGTCCCTGACAACCGTTTTCCACTCAGGACTCCTAGGCCCCCTTTCCCCTTCCCTCCTATCATTTTCTTATCATCTAGCACCTCTCTATGTGGCTATGAAGCAAAAGATTAGAAACAACCCACATGCCAATCAATAGAGAAGGCTGGTTTTAAAAAAGCATGGCACAGCCATTTACTGGAGTACAATGGGGCTGTAATAAAGGATGGAGTCTCTCCATGTACTGATAAGAGGAGCTTTCCCGAGCCATTGTTGAGTGAAAAATAAGAGGCCCAGGACAGGGTGTCTATCGGATCTTTTGTGCCATCTTTTGTGTGAAAACGAGGTGGGGGAATAAGAATCTCTATCCTTATTTATTTGCATGTACAGTGCTTTGAAAACCTTCTAGAAGGATCCTTTCAAGGACCTGAATAGTGCTGGCTATAGTGATGAGGTGGGGAGTGGTTAGCCGAGGAGAGACATTTGCACTGCACATCTTTTGGTGTTCTATTTATTCCTTAATTTGAAATGAGGTTTCTATCGAAGCACACCATGCTGTCAGAAAATTGGGAAGAGCCCTAGTTCGCCGCTCAAAGTGTCCATCGGTGTAGTCAGTCCTTCAATCTAGACCTCCAATGTGACCGGCCCTTCAGGAGCCTGTTCAGATCTCAAGTCACTCACTGCTCTTCAATGCTAAGTACTTTGTGGGTTTATTGTTCTTGTTACAAAATCATCTTTATAATGAAGTAAAATGATGATTGTCCCACAAGTAGGACATGCTTATGTGTCAAAGGTTTTTATTTCATTCATTGATAACTGAGAAAACTGAGAAGAAGTTACAAAGGACAACAACAACAACAAAACAGTTCAGAAAGAAGCCAGGAACGGGGAACCTACCAGGCAATTGGAGAGGGAGAAATGAATTAGTTAACAGTCAACATTAAACAATATCCACAGGGTGATAATTAATTAGATCTCCATCTGAAAAAATTCATTTGCATATCGACTGTCAGGGATAATTTGCATTAATATCCATTTTCTATGTTGTATAAACCAGTTAAAAAGAAAACCCAAAGTCTAAGCAGTCACTGCAGGGTTGGTTCTGGTTCATGGCACCTCGGTGTGTTTGAGAGGAGAGCTGTGACCAGTGGGGTTTGCAAAGGCTGTGACCATGTGGAAGGAGATCACCAGGCCTTTCTTCCAACATGGAACTGAAAAGTTCAGACTGGGCAGGCTCCTATGAACTTAGAGACCCTAGAAGAACACTGTGATAACCTAGGTACATGTATAAAATAGAGTTTTACATAAAGGTTAAATGTACATCAAAGAAAAAAATTCCAATCCAGTGCTGCCCAAGCCCACAAATCCACCATTAACCCATATGTCCGACACCAATCCACAAAGTCCTCCTCCATCTCACAAAACAGACACAAAGATGCCAACTGCAGGAGGATAGCTGAGTCATTGAATATATAAGCATCTCAGCACTAGCAGGCGTCGCCACACGGCTGCTCCAGCACCCAGGGCTGTATTGGGGTAGGTCCATGTGGTTTCTCCTCAGGGATGTCTTGCAGGAAGTGAGCCTTGGCAGCTAAAGCAGGGAAATGGCTAAGGCAGCTTTACCCTGGTCCGACCATCACAAAGCAAGAGACCTGAGAACTAGAAAGGTGAGGTTCCCCGAACCATTTGTCCTTCTGCCCTTCAATTAAGCCTACATGTGTTTATTGGTCAGGTTGGCACAATAAACTAACTAACTCAAACACTTTGATGAAAGGCTCATTATTTCACCGAGAAGACTCACAGTAAACTCTTTTGCACATTCCAAGGTCTTTTACTGATTTTTCTGTTAGTCCATATGTTCGTTTTACATATTTCCAATTGAACCATGCACTAAGAGTTTGACTTTCTCTCAGTATTGTGTACATTAGGTTCATTCATTGAATTACAAGCTGATTTTGTCCATTTGTTTAATTGTTGTATTTCATTGTGCGTATTTTCTTCCACTTCTTCATTAATTCGACTGGTCATGGATAGTTGAATTTTTCCCAGTTTTGATTCAAACACCTAAACCAGAAGCTTGTAATGTCTTTCTTTTCTGGAACTTCTCATTGTGAATTGGGTGAAGCTTGCAGAATAAACCATCAGTTGTTCGATCAACAGTGCAGACACCTTTTTTTTTTAATTTTAACAATTTATTAGGGGCTCATACAATTCTTATCACAGTTCATACATATACATACATCAATTGTATAAAGCACATCTGTACAGTCTTTGCCCTAATCATTTTTTCTCCTCTTTTCTTTTTTTACATTTTATTAGGGACTCATACAACTCTTATCACCATCCATACATATACATACATCAATTGTATAAAGCACATCCATATATTCCCTGCCCCAATCATTCTCAAGGCATTTTCTCTCCACTTAAGCCCCTTGCATCAGGTCCTCTTTTTTTTTCCCCCTCCCTCCCCTTTCCCCCCTCCCTCATGTGCCCTTGGTAATTTATACCTCGTTATTTTGTCATATCTTGCCGTATCCGGAGTCTCCCTTCCCCCCTTCTCTGCTGTCCCTCTCCCAGGGAAGAGGTCACATGTGGATCCTTGTAATCAGTTCCCCCTTTCCAACCCACTCACCCTCCACTCTCCCAGCATCGTCCCTCACACCCTTGGTCCTGAAGGTATCATCCACCCTGGATTCCCTGTACCTCCAACCCTCATATGCACCAGTGTACAGCCTCTGTCCTATGCAGCCCTGCAAGGTAGAATTCGGATCATGGTAGTTGGGAGGAGGAAGCATCCAGGATCTGGGGGAAAGCTGTGTTCTTCATCGATACTACCTCACACCCTAATTAACCTATCTCCTCTCCTAAACGCCTCTATGAGGGGATCTCCATTGGCCGACACTTGGGCCTTGGGTCTCCACTCTGCACTTCCCCCTTCATTTAATATGGTATATATATACATATACATATACACATATATACACATACATACACACACTTATATCATTGTTTTTTTTTTTGCATGATGCCTTATACCTGGTCCCTTGGCACCTCGTGATCGCACTGGCCGATGTGCTTCTTCCATGTGGGCTTTTTTGCTTCTGAGCTTGATGGCCACTTGTTCACCTTCAAGCCTTTAAGACCCCAGACACTATCTCTTTTGATAGCCGGGCACCATCAGCTTTCTTCACCACATTTGCTTATGCACCCATTTGGCGCAGACACCTTTTGATGACATCATTCACCGCAACACCTTCTTTACCATCACTTATCCCACTTCTTTCCTGCGTGTCCGCTCTCATTTCCCCCTTCTTTCCCAAGCTGCTGAATTGTATCCTTGGGGAAATGCTGCTCTTTTGATCTGAAATAACAATTATTCTTTTTTTTTTCTTTTTAAAAATCATTTTATTGGGGGCTCTCACACCTCATAACATTCCATACATCAACTGCATCAAGCATATTTGTACATATGTTGCCATCATCATTTCCAAAACATTTTCTTCTTGAGCCCTTGGTATAAGCTTCTCTTTTTCCCCTTCATCCCCTGCTTTCCCATCTTCATGAATCCTGGATACGTTATATGCTGTTATCATTATTTCATATCTTATACAGTTCATTGTCTCTTTTCTCCCACATTTGTGTTATTCATCCCCTTGGGGGAGCAGGGGGTATATATCCAATCTTGTTATGAGTTCCACATTTCTCACTCTTCTCTCTCCCTGGTGATCCCCCTCCACTCTTGACATTGCTATTCCCACTCCTGTTCCTGGGGGAACATTCTGTCCTGAATTCCATGTGTGGAGAGCTCTTATATGTAACAGTGCATTTCTACAGTTTAGCCAGATTTGTAAGGTAGACTTGGGTCATGGTAGTGGGGGGTGTGGGGAGGAGCATTTAGGAACTAGAGGAATGATATGTGGTTCATTGGTGTGAAATAACAATTATTCTAAAGTGTAAGTGCCTGGCCAATGTTACTGTCCTCCTTGTAGACCCATTTTTAGTTTGGCTGAAAAGCGAGCCACCAGGATATCTTCACTTCCAGACCTGAAGCATAATGAAGGACCAGAGCCTGGAAATTCTACTAGTCTCCATGATCAATAAGCCTTTTCTGTTTTATGGTTTTGTGTATGGTTCCATTTTTTTTCCCTCCACTCTATCCAGAGTCTTCTAATGTGATCTCTTTCAGAGCAGTTACTAGTGGTAACAGGTCACCATCATTTCTCTGCTCTCCGCGCTGTGCAGGTTGTGGTTTGTGTGGTCCGTTTGTCCACTAGACGACTTGTTTCCAGGTGTCTTTATATTTTCATCATGCTTCTGTCCTCTGGTCAGGGAAACCCATTGGTTGCACATTAGATGACTCTTCACAATTTTGTTTGCTCTTTTTAAAAAAAAAAATTTATTAGGGGCTCATAGAACTCTTATCACAATCCATACATATACATACATCAATTGTATAAAGCACATCCATACATTCTCTGCCCCAATCATTTTCAAAGCATTTGCTCTCCACTTAAGCCCTCTGCATCAGGTCCTCTTTTTTGTCCCCTCCCTCTCCGCTCCCCCCTCCCTCATGTGCCCTTGGTAATTTATACATCGTTATTTTGTCCTATCTTGCCCTATCCGGAGTCTCCCTTCCCCCACTTCTCTGCTGTCCCTCTCCCAGGGAAGAGGTCACATGTGGATCCTTTTAATCAGTTCCCCATTTCCAACCCACTCACCCTCCACTCTCCCAGCATCACTCCTCACATCCTTGGTCCTGAAGGTATCATCCACCCTGGATTCCCTGTGCCTCCAGCCCCCATATGCACCAGTGTACAACCTCTGCCCCATCCAGTCCTGCCTACAAGGTAGAATTCGGATCATGGTAGTTGCGGGGAGGAAGCATCCAGGATCTGGGGGAAAGCTGTGTTCTTCATCGGTACTACCTCATACCTTTTTTTAAATGGTTTTGTTGGCATCAAATCCACAGATCATACAATTCAATAATTTAATCATAACCAGAAAAGTTGTATGATCATCACCACAGTCAATTTTAGAACATTTTCTTTGTTTTTGTGCTTCACATTTATTAGCTTCCCATTTGCCCCCAACCTCCCCTGCCACACCTCCAAGGAACCACTAATCCGGTTACTGTCTCTATAGATTTACCTACTATGCCTGGATTTCATATTCAGAAATTATATACATATAATTATAAAAATATAATATATAATTATGTATATAATTTCTGTATATGAAATCCAGGCATAGTAGGTATATATATATATAAAGCAACAGAAAACTAACAAAAACAAGATATGAAAATAAGAATCACTTATAATTTATCAGGGGTCCATGAGGATGGGGGTGTGGGGGGGTGGGGAAAGAGATGCTAGTACCAAGGGCTCAAGCAGAAAGAGGATGTTTTTAAAGTGAAGATGGCAACATATGTACAAATGTGTTTGATACAATTGATGTATGGATTCTGATAAGAGCTGTAAGAACTCCAAATAAAGTGATTTATTAATAAGAACAAAAACAAACAAAAAACCAAAGTAAAACAAAAATCTCAATCTAAGAGAAAGTAGAAACTACTAAAAACTAGAACAAATTTAACACGAATCTAAAGGGAGCCCAAATGACAAGGTGTTAAATTTTAACATAGCTTTACCTGCAATCATCTTATTTCTAGTGAGGCTCTTCACATTCCTGCTCCAAGGTCTGAGCCCTCAGAGAGAATTCTCCAGAGGCTTAATCCACTGCATTTCCCCTTTGATTTTTTTTTTCTAATAGTAACAATGTTCTTGTTCTTAGGTGCCAAAGAGTTGGTTTGTGAACTTTAAAGTGAGTCAAAAGAGAGGCCAATGCTATGATACTACATGTTAACCTAACTGCATCTGCCCAAATCTACTTTACAATGCTGTCTGCCTGAGAACAAGGTTACTCACGTCCCTCAACTCTAGTCGGAGGGACTTTCCCAGAAATTTAATCCATGTGTGGGCACTGTAAATGGGTTTCGGGCTTCCACCGTCATCGATCGCCTTCTGCAAACTAGGTGTTCACAAGGTAAGCGCTGATACCATTCCCTCCTTCAGATTTGGATTTTATTATTCACAACCCTTGGATCACACATGCAGGGGTGCTTATTCTATATGGACTTAGTTGTGCCTCACTTAGATGGCTGCTTGTTTGAAGACAAGACTTTAAGACCCCAGACACGATTACTGCTAATAACTGGGCCCCATGTAGTTTCTTTACCACACTTTGCTTTCGATCCTACATCTTCAGTGATGTCTTCATGGGAGTGAGCATCAAATAGGGCCATGTCATCAGAACGAACTGTTCTGAGATTGGGACTAGAGTTAAGTGTGAGTCCCAAATCCATTCCTATATCTATGACAGAAGTGTCTCTGGTTCATCTTAGAAATGTCATTGTCATTTTATGTTGGAGAACATTATCAATCATCCCGCTGTGGCATAAGGTAATTTTATTGACAGCGTCATTAATTTAGTCAATGGTATATAATTTGAAGCACTGTTGAGAAAAGGAAATTACGTGAGTACTGGCCGGCTCTGAACCACAATACACGAATTGCTGCTCACAGGTTTAATGAGCCCTCTTGATGCTCACTAAGGTAGTTTGTAAAACATTGCGTTTCTGAGCTAAGTGACTTCAATGGAACTTAGTGTCCTCTGAGACAAGGGTCCCAAACCCCCAGGCCCAGTGCCTCATTCCCTGAAGGTGTTTAGTTATGTCTAAGTTTTTATAACTTTGTCCCCTGCATGTGTACAATGCAGTGAAGTATCTAAGGTGGCTCTTGTAGCCGCTGCTTCACCAAATGACCTTCAATTTTTTGTGGGAGTGGAGGTGGGGGATATATCGATTGGATTGTATGGATCCGTTGCAAATTATTAGTCACAAGGCTAATTGTGATTGTCCTCCTGCTCGGTGTGAAATGAGCCAGCTCCGAAGCAGGACAGGGGGCTCTCACTACCAGGAACAGGGAAGAGCCAGGCGTGCAGCACGCCCTTTGCTGTCTGAGATCCCTCCATATTGACCCTTCTTGATCCAGGGGACAGCTTTGCCATCTGTGGATTGGCAGAGGAGCAGGAGCAGCAGCAGACCCAGGAGCCTGGCAGAGTGGAGAACTCCCTAGCCCACACCATAGAGCAAGTAAAGTTGGGTGTTGTGGGCAGGAGGTTGGCTTGTGGTATGGCCCCGTATGGGGTGCCTCTGTGTACTTAACTGGAGTCACTTTGCTGGCCTATGGAGCTAGAGATGAGGACCTTCAGATGGAGGCATGTGATGGAGTGGCATGCTCTTTGAGCATTTATTAACGGCCACAGAATATCTCTGATATTATCTGAACATGGCAGAGGCCAGGCCCGAATGGGGCCTGCTTAGAAGCAGAGTTAAGAAGAAATTGTCCTAACTACAAAACTGCCTCCTGAGTATTTCTCACCTCAGTTGTAACCTGCTCACCTCTCTAATAAACCTCATAGCTGTGACCATTGTCTGTGAGTTTTATGTAGCCACTGCAAAGAACTGTGGGACCCAGCTGAGTAGGAGAGCCTGCTGCGGAACACTCCGTGCATTCGTGAGGATATTTGCCACAATGGTGAACAGCCATACGCAAATACCTTCTGCCAAATCTATGCATGTTCATGGGTATACCCTCACTCTCGCTCCCACACCTGGTCAGCCTGTGATCTGTCAGCGTGTCTACTCATGGATCGGGATTATTTTCAGGATTGCAGTCAGGACAGACTGTGCCTTGAGCTCTTGGAAACCTCTCAGTGTCTCCCCAGCTCCATTAGTTTTTCTCTGATTGTATATTGCCTTCCCCTGCACCCAAGTTTATATATGTCAACACTCCCCGTCACAGTTGTTTGCCCTCTGGTCCAACTTAACAGTTGTTTGCCCTCTGGTCCAACTTTTTATGAAAAAGGCCAGATAAATAATTCGGGATTTTTAAGTCTTTCTGTTTTACTCCTACTCATCCAAACTGTTACAATGTAAAGGCAAACGTAGAAATACATAAACAAATGGATGTGGTTGTGTTCCAACAAAACTTTAGCTGCCCAAATAGGCAGGGGGCTGAGTTTGGCTCAGAGATTATAGCTCACTGACTGTTGACCTAAACTAGGGGTCAGCAAACTGCATCTTGTAAATCCCAGGCAGCTATTTTGGTACATACATATGGCTCTGAAGTAAAATGGAAAAAACACAGAGATTATTCAAATAATGGTGTTTTAATTTATTGGTAAAATTATATTTATGGCACACTGAGGCAAAACACTAAGGGCATGGAACAGATCATCAAGGGGAACAGAGCAATGAAGTCCCCAGGGAATATCAAAAATAGACTTTGGGGCCACGGCTTGGCAACCCATCAGACTCGCCTGGAAAACACTCTTAAAGGCAAACAAACAGTCCTTGAACTAACTACAAGCTTTTCTTTCTTGTTGTTGTTTTTTCTTTGTCATTGGCTTGCTTTTGTTATGTTTTATTTTGTTGCTTGATTTTGCTCTATCTTGTTTTTGTGCATGCTATTTTCTCCGCATGTCTGTCTAAATAAGATCGGTTGCATGAACAATGTGGAGGAGAAAACAATGGGACTGACAGTTACGGGGACGCGGGAGAGGGGGAGGTGGGGAGAAAGGAAGTGGTGTTAACAAACCCAGGGACAAGGGAACAGCAAATGATACAAATCAGTTATGAGGAGGGTGTAGGAGATCTGGTAGGGTGTGACCAAGGGTAATGTAACTGAGAGGAATTACTGAAACTTTAATGAAGACTGAACCTGATAGTGGGACAAGAGGAACGTAAAAGGAAATAGAGGAAAGAGCTAGGAGGTAAAGGGCATATATAGAGGTCTAAATAAAGGCATGTACATATGTGAATATATTTATATATGAGGATGGGGAAATAGATCTATGTGTTTACATGTATACATTTAATATTAAGGCAGCAGATGGACATTGGGCCTCCACTCAAGTACTCTCTCAATGCAAGAATACTTTGTTCTATCAAACTGGCATTCCATGATGCTCACCTTCCCGACACAATTGCTGAAGACAAAGAGGATGCATAAGTAAGTGTGGCGAAGAAAGCTGATGGTGCCCAGCTATCAAAAGGTATAGTGTTTGGCATCTTAAAGGCTTGAAGGTAAACAAGTGGCCATCTAGCTCAGATGCAACAAAGCCCACATGGAAGAAGCACACCAGCCTGTGTGATCACGAGGTGTCAAAGGGATCAGGTGTCAAACATCAAAGAACAAAAAATCATATCATTGTGAATGAGGGGAGTGTGGAGTGAATAACCAAAGTCCATCTGTAGGCAATTGGACATCACCTTACAGAATGTGGGGAGGAGACGAGCCAGTCAGGGTGCAGTGAAGCAATGATGAAATGATGAAACATACAACTTTCCTCTAGTTCCTAAATGCTTACCCCCCACCTCCACTATCATGATCCCAATTCTACCTTACAAATCTGGCTAGACCAGAGGATGTACACTGGTACAGATAGGAACTGGAAACACAGGGAATCCAGGGCAGATGATCCCTTCAGGACCAATGATGAGAGTGGCGATACCGGGAGGGTGAGGTTGAAAGGGGGAACCGATTACAAGGATCTACATATAACCTCCTCCCTGGAGGACAGACAATCAAAAAGGGGGTGAAGGGAGATGTCAGACAGTGCAAGATATGACAAAATGATAACATGAATTATCAAGGGTTCATGTGGGAGGGGGAGGGAGGAAGGAATGGGAAAATGAGGAGCTGATGCCAGGGGCTTAAGTGGAGAGCAAATTTTTGAGAATGATGAGGACAATGATTGTACAAATATGCTTTACACAATATGTGTATATATATATGTATGTATATGGTTTGTGGTAAGAGTTGTATGAACCCCTAATAAAATGATATATATATATATATATATATTTATATTTATGGCTTTTGAATAATTTTTAAATTGTTATGAGGAACAGGGTTGGCTCCTCCACCTCAAAATGTAGCTGACTCCTGACCTAAACCAATCTCCTCACACACAACTTACCGTTTAGTTTAATGCCACTTTCCAATTTCAGGAAACCTTGGAGCAGGTAGATAAAGGTTGAAAATTCAACATGCTTGTTTAAGGAATTGACTAAATATTTATTTCAGTGAGTCACTGACTGCTCAACTTTTTGAAGAAAGCATGGTTTATTCCTCAAGAATCTTTGAAATCCTCACTTTGAAATCCTCTGATGTTCATTGACCCTTAACTGTTACATCTTGACCTTGACTCAATCCTAATCAAGCTTCCCTCCCTTAACTGAGACACCACCCAGACTTAGGCAAGACAATTCTTCCCTTTACTGTAGTACAGCCTCAAACCGAACTCTTTGTCACAGTCAAATTCAACTCACAGTGACCCTGTAGGTCAGAGTAGAACTGTGTCATAGGGTTTTCAAGTATGTGAATCTACAGAAGCAGACTGGCACATCTTCCTGCTATGAAATTACTGGCTGGTTCAAAGCTCTGACTTTTCAGTTAGAAACCTAGGGTTCTACCAAGAAATGATTCTGTGGTCGTTTCAGAGAGCCAGCCTTTCTGAGATACCTTGTTTGCAGAGTTGGGATTTCTGAGATACCTTGTTTGCAGATAGCCTCATTTGCTTCACTGTCTCTTAGGCTGACTTCTCATTTCATCCATGCTCCATAGTGAACTAGCTCCTACTCCCGTGGGCTTTGGTTCACAACACATTGTATTGATAGGATCATACCTCAAACATACGTCATGGCTTTTGACGTAGTCCCAGGGCTTTACCAATAACGCAGCATGGAACACACAAGGGAGGCAGAAACAGGGGCACTGGGTGTTAACATTCCTTGGGGCAACACTCGACCAATCAGAGATAGGGAATGATGGATAAAAATGCTTTGTCCAAGTTATGAGCTATTGAATCAGTTCCAACTCGAACCAATTTCAGGAGACTTTATTTCATAGTCTAAACATTGCATTATTTACCAACCCAGCCATAGCACAAATATGACATAAGTTGCATACATTTAAATGCTGGAAAAAATGTTGTAAATCCTGTGGGAACTTTGGAGCTAGAGACCTGGATCAATGAGAATTGGCTCTCCCATTTCTCTGATTTTCTCCTATGCGAATACTGTCCCCCAAGTCATATCTAGAAGATCCTATGTGCATTTTTCAGTTTCAAGCTCATGTACTATCTCTGTACACAACCACTTGGCACATAGTCATAAAGAGCGAATGTATTTGCGTCCTAGAGTTTCCATAACCCAGTATAGTAAGCTGATCAGCCTAAAGCAAAAGGAATGCATTGTTGTACAATTCTAGAGACTGGAAACATGCAATCGAGCTGTTAGCAAGGCCATCTTACTTCTGAACACTGCCAGGGAGGATTCTTCCTCGCTGCTCACTGTTTCTAGTGGCTCCCAGCATTCTTTGACAAGTGTCAGCATCATACCAATATCTTACCACGGCCTTCTTCTGTCTGTGGTCCAGTCGTATTTCCTGTTCTTTTAAGGATACCAGCCCTTTGGGATTAGAGCTCACAGTATTGGTATGCCGTTCTTCTAACATGGTTCCATCTGTCGAGACCCTATTCCCAAATAAAGCCCCATTCACGGGTACTGGAGGCTAGGATTTCAGCATCACTCATTTGAGGCACGCGATTCAACCCATGGAAATCCTTTCTTACACAGTAACTCATGCTCTCTCTTCTATAGTTGAGTCAATCAGGCAGTTGACCTCCATGAGACCAGATGTTCTCGTATCAGCTATGTCTTCACCCTTTAACACTAAACAAGCGTCTCTGTACAATCAGAGTTTTAACTTACACAATGTTTTCATATGTGGTAGAATCATTGTACCACACGCACACTAGCTGACGGGGCCGCATAGAGTTGCAGGGTGTGCAGGACGCCATGCTCCCTTAACGTGACACAACAAGAAAGACTGCCAAGTTGTCCCTTGGAACCACCCCGCTTATGTGAGAGGAATCCAAAGAGAAGACCTGCTCGGCTTTTCTTAGACCATCTTTATAGTCTTGGAGCATTGAGCTAGGAAAGTTCCTGAGACCCTTTCCACACATTTCAGGTTACACACGAGAACATCGCCCCACTGCCTATTGACTATTGTCTGCTCATGGCTTCTAAAGGGTGCAGACCTGGTGGAGAGGGAGGATTGCCTGCCAGTAGACAATTCCTTGAAGTCAGTGTTTTACTTTCGGTGCACAGTTGCTTTGTGGATGCCTTTGCCCGCTCACTCTGCAGCATCCCTGGTTCTGCTCAGTAAGAAGCCCAGACATATATGCCATATTCCGAGGCTCTCGTTCCCCATGAGTGTGCCTTGTGGAAGTTTCCCGTCATTATTCTTGACCTGCCTCTCTCCAATTCTGTGGTGATTTGATTAATGTGTATTGAGGGTCTTTCATTGGGAGCATGGATGTTTATCAGAGTTATATCTTCTTGATCTATTGTTCCTTTCATCATTATGTAGGATCCTTCCTTGTCTCTCATTCTGTCATTTGCTCTGACTGGCAATGGGTGGTCCAAATGAAGTGCTGGCTGGAAGATTATGGCATTGCTGACTTGAGGATTGTTGACATCATAGAAAGAAGATTTCTGAATGAAATATTCAAAAGAAAGGTTACTGCTGCCTGGGAAGGAATTTTTAAAATAATACATCAGTTTGCTTTAAAGAAGGGGAGAAAAACAAAACCCCAAAAGGGCTCTGAACTCCATCGAGGGAGAGTTCAAGAATGTGCAAGAAAGGCAGTGCTCAGTTGCACAAGGGGAAGCAGTGCTAGCTGCAGGAGGCTCTGCCCACTGAGTCCTTGGATTGGCTGGGGCAGGTGTAGGCAGACAGCTAGCTAAAGGTGAGGGGGGTAGGTGGGTTTGCAAGAGCTGACAGCTGGGCGTTGGGAGGTGGAGTGATTTCACTGTTCCATAGGTGAGTAGATACGGGGGGTGGGCAGGGAATGCTCCCACCTTTCAGAAGGCAGCGGTCTCTGGGAAAGGTCCCAGGAGAAAGTAGCCAAGTCAGGTCTTTTTTATTGGGGTTACCCAGTGAGGTGGGGTTAAGGCCTGAGAGTCCAAGATGGAGATGAAAAGAAAGTGGCTCTGCAGGGGTCTAAGTGGCAGATTCTGAGGAGCAGTATTAGGTAGGGGGTGTTAGTGCTTGATCTAAGTTACAATTGACAGTGTGTCAGCACATCAAGATGGCTAGGAAGTCCAGTATTCATCAATTTTTTTTATAGCTCCTTATTTTGGCCTTTATAGAGTAACTGCTGAGATCCTGAGCAGTCGTCTCTTGGTCATCACTCCTGGCTCCGCAGGACACTCCGGAGATGCCTGATCTTCATTGTCTGTCTGCAATTGCTGCACAAGGTAGAATTCTGCAAACGCTGATTGATGAGCATGTCCTTTTCCCACATTCCCAGGTCCTCCTCTGTGGAAACGGAACACTCTCATGTTTTCTATTCCCCATGCTGCTCTCTATACCTATACTGAAAATCCCCTTCACCTTTTCTACAATTTGGCCCACTTTAGATCCAATTGCCTTCGATTAGCTTTAACACGCTTACAGATCTCAAATGAGTGGGAAGGTGAAAGTACAGGACAGAGATATGAGACAAGAAATATTTCTCAATTTTCCAATCGGCTGAAAAGGAATGAACGTAGGATATTAAATGACAACCGAAGCTTCCATTCAAAAAACTGTGGGACACTGGCTTCTCAGCTCGAGCTGTCTGCTGCCATGTGGAAATGTAGGCTATTTTAAGAAACCCTGGAAATTTAGATTTTCATGAAAAATCTGAATTTTACAATGCAGATAAAATGGAGGCAAACACTGCAATGCCTTATGATGAGGATTAAAAACTAGGCCCTACTGGGGGAAACTTGCAAAGCTGTGGACAAAGATGGGACATGCCGCTTCCTGTCCTTTTATTACTCCACAGGAAGGAAGCAGGGCCAAGGTTAAGCTGCTAGACACGGTGTTATGTTCTTGAAGTAGAACCTCGGCCATCTGCTACTCTCTTTTTTTATAAATCACTTGACTGCAAAGAATAAATTATTGAGCATGGATATCAAACAGTCTGAAGAAACATGAGCTACGAAGGGAATTATCTGGAAATGTTAAATATTAACTGCAAAACTCATGGGAAGTTGAATTTGTTCTTCTAGGTCCCGTGGAGTGTTGAGTTCACCAGAGGCTGGACAACTTATTGGCAAGAACTTGGAACTCCATTGGCCTTCATTGGACACACTGTATCTTTCCATCGTAGGTGATTCATAACATTAAGAACTTCGAACACATGTCAAATGAGACAAAATGAAGTAAAATTTGCCTCGGGGTCACCTGAGTTTGAGGACTCTTCTGCAGACACTGGAAACCCAAATGCATATGTAGTGACTGTCCTCAAGGAAAATATTTGCTTGACGGTCTCCTCTCCCCCTCCCCCGTCCCCACCCTGCACACTAGGAAGGCTGATTCATGTCCCTGACACACATGGAAAACCCAAATATTAGGAGCATGAATTGAATGTTGAACATTTTATTGGGAAGGATACATTTTCTTTTGTTCTGATTATGTTGCTGTGTATAAAAAGAGAACATTATTTTTCAATACCTTGACGTAGTAAATGTGTAATAAATGACCTTGCCGTGTTGATAGAAAATTTAGAACCTTTAAAAGTGACCAGAGCAGCAAGTCTTGGTAGAGTACCCACAGGGTAGGGTCTCCTTGGGAGCCTGGAAGAAGAACTAGAGGCCCAGCTAAGGACAAGCTGAGACCCTCCAGTAACCTGTCCTCTGTAGATCACCACGCCTTCAATGACTTCCATGTTATGAATGTTTGTACAAGCTCCTTTTGGGGGCAACTCCATTTAACCTGGAACCCTACATAGAAAGATGCTTTGAGAGCCCTATCTGTCATCTTTCATCAACGTGATATTGCAACATCAAGCAAAATAATTATTTAGGGAAAAAAACACCCACATTGATATGTATAGCTTTATTTATATGCATAAATAATATATATACACACAATCTACATGATTGGCTTTTGATCTATTATAAAGAAAAGTTTCTGTGGGGGCTCCAACACATGTACACATACACAATGATTTCTAAGAAGTTGTTATTGCTCTTGTGTAATGAGTTAAAGAAAGAGTAAATGGGAATTTTTAAAGCAACCAAAGGCTAATTGAATTTTGCCACTCCTGGGTACATCATATTTGGCAGAAAAGCATCTTTGTCACAAGTGCTTAAAATATCATGTGTGACCTCTTGACAGATGCTGTACAATTGCTTCCATTTCAGAGACTGTGTGGATGTCACCAGACTTCCCATCAGTTATAAACGCTCATAAATCACATTTTCTTGTTAGATGTTCCATTCTTGTTGAGTAAAATCCATTTAGAGAATATATACACTCCTCAGTTTAACTCTAATGCCCTCCAGAGAAGTGCCAACAACTGTTGGTTCTCTCTGATGTCAAGAAGAAAAAGAGGGCGGGGTTTCCCGGCCCAGGTCGATAGAACCTGAGACAACAGAACTGATCCAAAGGGTTTCCCATGGACTCCTCCCACACAATCCTTAACATGCCTGCGTAAAGCGGTGCTGAAACTAACCTGCAACTATAGCAGAGGGATTTCAGGCCTTGTCATTGACAATTCCTTTTCTTCTGTGGAACACAGGTCATTGATTGTCATATTCTCTGAAAAGTTTGTCCTAATATTCCTTTACAGTATTTGATGAGAAAAGTCTCCAGCCAATGTGAGACCCCAAACGTTGGGAAGAGAAACCTAGCTTTCTAGCCAGCGTTCTTACTCTGTAGACATGGGCCATTAACCCAGGTCTTGTTTCCAGTGTGTGTGTGTGAGTGTGTGTGTGTGTGCACGCACCATTTGGGATTTTTGTGAGGGTTTAATGCAGTGGTTCTCAACTACAGGTCATGACCCTGAACGACCCTTTCATAGGGGTCACCCAATTCATAACAGTAGCAAAATTATAGTTATGAAGTAGTAACGAAAATAATTTTACGGTTGGGGGGTCACCACCACATGAGAAACTGTATTAAAGGGCCGTGGCATTAGGAACGTTGAGAACCACTGGCTTAATGAGATAAGTGATACAAGTACTTAGCTACTTGTAAGTACTCGATAAATGTTAATTTGTGTCATCCTCAATTCAACACAGAGTGGTTTTTTATCATGGTAATAATGCAACATTCTGGACGGAAGCTATCGCTAGAGGAGGCTTTTCAGGTATGGATTTTACTCATGAATAAAGAGTGGTGTTTCCTATCTAGGCAATAATGCTTTTGAAACGAGGTGGATCTCTTCCTTTCTGTTTGGTTTTTCCGTGGATGAGGGACTAGAGGTAGGATTCAAGAGGAACTGCAGCTAAGGAAGAGATAATGGAACACGAAACTAGTGGAGAGATGGAAAAATATGTCTCTGTGGTCATTTTCTTAAAGATGTTTGACATTTTTAAAGGAAGGATGGGGCTATTATCTTGTCTAATGAGAAGAAGAAACACTAAAGGTACTCTATTCAAATCCCAAACAACCAGCCCTTGGATTGGTTCCATGGTGTTTAAGTGGAGACAGTGGCTTGTTATCAATGGAGAACAAGGGACCCTTGATTGATTAGATTTCTTACCTGGTTTATACTTTGTTTTTTCTGTAGACATAAGGCAAAGAACATTTGATATAGTTTTATTCTTCCTTTCAAAACCCATGAAATTGTTTCGTGACTGAACAATCTCATATTCCTATTAAAACAAAGAGAACCCAAAACCAGAAAAAACTTGGGTTCTATAGATCTTGAAATCAAACACATTCCTTAGGTTTATACAGACTAATAAAAGTCTCCAGCTCTTATCATTCTGGATATTTAATTGCCAGATTATTCTTCACAGCCTCCAGGGGAGCTAGATGAGAGTCAGGCCCCAGATTTAAGTTAGATCTCTTTGGAAGTAATTTAAATAAGAGAAACAATGTACCACTGGGGCTATAATTTATTTGGTGGTGTGTTCTATTGTAAAAGAGTTAAATAGCTTCTGAGTATAGCTTGTGAGTTAGGAGAATTTTGTCTCAATAGACATAGCTAAGTTTTACATGAACATAAAGAAATTACATTGTGATCACAAGTCATAAATGGTGGCGTACCTAATGGATCTCTTTTTGCTTATACTGAGTTGAGCAGTTTTTAGAAGTCTCTTAATTCAGGTGACAGTCTGTATTAAAACCATTTGAACTCTCTTTTAGCTCAGTGACCTTTGGAACAGCAGTCTGAACCCTGACCTGTGATATTACCTCTCTGGGCAGGAGTAGCCTTGGCCCTAAATTGAGGGGTTCTTCTTCAGGTGGCCACCTTGGCAGCACCTTTATGGCTTTGGGGTCACCTTGAGCACAAGACACACTTGCTGATTAGGCTTTTGAAACCAACATGTAGTCACCTCTTCCTTAAAGCCAAATTTTAAAACTCTCTACATTGTCCGCTTCATTTTACTTAATTGATTTTACTAGATAAAATCCCTTCAGAGTCTTTTGTTTAGGCCCCTTTCCTTTCCTTTAATAATGGTTCACTTGTTAGCCCTTGTGATATGGACTAGGGCAAACATTTTTTTTAATTGCAAAATAAATGGAGTTGGAAGGGACTGTGACACATCATCTGGCTCAGCCATCTGCAATTGCAGCATGTTTTAGTGTTCACTTGCTCTATAAATAACCAGGAGTCTCCCTCCAAGTCCTTATCCCTTTAACATAGCCAGCCCCAGTGCTGGTCAAACTTAGGAACTTTTCCCTTTATTTATCCTGGGAACTCTGATTCACCCGACTGAAGCTTCCAGCAAAGCTCTACATGGACCACTGACTGAAGTGGGGAGCCACAGGACACTAGGCTACACACCAAATGTACAATCCAGTTAATTGTAGAGACACTTTCTATGTCCCCCTCTTTATCATGACTCCTGTCTCTGTCTTTGTGTTTGCTGCATTTACATTTCTGTAGGGTTTAAAAGCATGCTCTTGTGGGGTGCCTTCAAGTCCCCTTCAACATATAGGAACCATGCGCACAACAGACTCCCAGACCCGGACCATTCTAGTTCCCAATTGTTATGCTTGCTGCAATCACTGTACCAAGTCACATCTTTAAGGGGTCTCCCTTCTTTTTTGTTGCCTTCTGCTTCATCAAACGTGTTGTTCCTCTCTAAATATGGATTCACCCCAAAAACATACCCAAAGTACATGAGAGGCCATCATCATTTCTAAGAGCCTTCTGGCTGTACTTCTTCCAAGCCAGATCTAGTTGTTCTTCTGACCCTCTGTGGTGTTGTCAATGTTCTTCACCGACACCATAATTCCAATGTAGTAGTTCTTCTCCGAACGTCCTTATTTATGAGCCACCCTTCACGTGCCTATGAAGTCAATGAAAATACCATGGCTTGGGGAAGAGACATCTTAGTCTTCAAATTGACATCCTTGCATGTCACCATTTTAAAGAGCTCTTATGTCACTGATTTACCAAATCCAATTTCTCTTCAGTCCAGGGCCAATTGTCACAAGGTTGAGGTCAGACAAGCCTCTACTCTCCGTCTCTCTCTCTCCTTTTCTGACACCAACCATTCCCTCGGAGGGGACTCTGCTTCTTTGTTGCATTCAAACATTTTATTTTGGTGACCAGGAACCGTACACAATATGCACAAATATGGGGTTTATTAGGGAAGTTGGCGAGTATCAAACATCCGGTTCAGAAAACATCAAGGAAACGGGGCCAATTAGCCTCTGTATTAGTCACAATTGTCCTTGAGATATATATATCTCATGCAGTTTGTCTTTGATATTTAATATACTAATATTATACATTGTTTGTCTCTCTTTGTAATAAAATCTTTTCCTTTCCCTACTTTACCTTTCTGCTAGATCTTTCTCTTATTTAGAGGCCATCAAATACTTAGCTCATTAACAGTACACTTTAATCTTTCTGAAAAGCATTCCTTGATGTCTTCTTTAATCTTTAAATAAGCTTCTCTTTCAAATGCAATACCCTGGAAATAAGTCTCTTTAGTTTATTAATGACTTATTTATTGACATCTATTTTCTTGTTGGATTAAAAAAATAATTATATTGGCATATGCCTGATAAACTTCTCAGTAAATCACTTCAATGTTCTTATCCTCCGATCTTCAATTTAAGGTAGTGAAAGCTAATCAATTCTGCTGTATGTACACTAAAGTGTAACTTTCCCCACTGGGTCTTAATAACCTTCATGCATCTGCTACCTAAAATGCAATAATAATTTCTCATTGTTTCATAAAATGTTAGGAAATGACTATTATATATAGTCTCCTACAGTGTCTCCAATTTTTCAACCTTGTCATTCAAACTCATTTGAATTTGTGAGACCATTTGCTATTCTCTGGATAGTTTGTGGGGGATTAAAATTAAGTGCTGGGAGAAAATATTTGGACACCATATATGGAACTTTATTACTCCCTGCTGTTGTAACAGAAACACCACAAATGGTATTAATAAACAGAAACCTGTTTTCTCCCAGTGTAGGACGCTTGAGGTCTGAATTCAAGCTTTCACCTCTAGGAGAGCGCTTTCCATTTTGTTGGTTCTGGAGGAAAGTACATGTCATTGCTGAGCCTCTGCTCCCGGGAGACCTTCCTGTGGCTTAGCAGCTCTTTGCCCATCTTGGAATCTTCGTTTCCTTGCTTATTCTGCTCCTTTCATAGCTCTAAAGAGAAAAGAAATGCCCTACACTAATACTGTCTCATTAAGATAACAAAGAGAAATGGCAATTCAAGGCACAACAGTCTATGCTTCCCCCACTCCATATTCATGTTATTCCTATATGCAAAACACAGTCACCCTAGAAGTCAACTCCACGTTCAAAATGTTGTCTTCTGATTATCTAAAGACAATATGGGGGAGCCTTGAGGCAGATTCTATCTTGCACAAAATCCCTCTTCACCTTTGAATCTGAGAATTTTGGAATACAGGTATAGGTTTCCAAACAACAATAGCAGAATATGAACAAGGTAGACATCTTGATTGCAGATGGGGTAAAATGGAGGAAAAGATGGCATAACAGTCTCCAAGGCTTGACTTTTCATCATTGGCCCTGGGCTTCAGCCTCTCTCCCAAGTATACAGGGAAGCAATTGTACTTTCTAGGTTTTGGATGCCCTGGTTGTATAATGGTTACAAGTTGGACTGGGATCTGCATGGTTGGCAGTTCAAGACTATCAGCAGTCCTCAGGAGAAAGACTGGGCTTTCTATTGTCTTAAACAGCCTCAGAAACCCCCACTGGTTACCTCTAAACCCACACATCATGTCGATGGCAGTGAGAAGTTTTATATTTTAGTCCATCTGAATAGGGAGTGCATCTCCTGGCCTTAACAGGCTCTGTTCTCCTGCCCCTGGAGCGTGGCAGCCTGTTATCCTACAGCTTTGGAAAAAGGCGTCGTTCTCTGGGTCTTTGAGCATGGCAGGCTCACACTCCAAAATAAGGTAGTAGAAACCTAGCAGGTTGTGCAAAGTCAAGAGACCAGAATTGCACCTTTTGAGATCTATGAGATGGTGGATGTGGTTCAATTCTTTGGAACAAAGGAAGGCCTGCTTCTTGTGCTCCTTTGAACAGTTCTGCTGGTTGATGAGCTACTCCAAGGATGGTCTTTTACTTTTCTTGGAGGACAACATCGGCCCCTTTCTTGCCCGTAGAATTGGAAGAGGCAGGCGGATTTCCGGCCTTTAGTCCTAACTCACTCCCCTTCCGTCTGAGCTGATGGCTTTTCTGTTGTGGTACTTGTTTAAATCCATCAGTCACGGACTTAATCTCTTTAACAAAGATTGTATAGCCGTGTACTTCATGAAAAATTTAAAATACATATCCTGAGTCTGAGTTTCCAATATCTTTCTCTAATAGTATTTCCCAAACCTTTGTTTTGCTTTCATTTTGCGTCATTCATTTTTAAGGCCATCTCTTTGCTTGCACATTTTACTCTGAGCAGAAAAGAGAAACTAAATGGCCCCCTTAAGATCTGACTTAGAAATTTCCTCGGCCACATATCCAAGTTCATTACTCACAACTTAGTCATTCCGCCGAACATTTGAACATAATTTGGGCAAGTGCTTTGCTACAGCATAAAAATGATCACTTTTCTCCCACTGTCAATCATATCCATTGGTTCCTTTTAAAGCCTCAGCAGCACATGCAGCAGCCACCTCTCTGGCAACATCATGTTGATGGTGCTGTCTGTCTTCTCTAAACACCCAAGACTTTCTCTGTACTCTGCTCACTTTCTTTTGAACCCTCTGCAGAATTGCCTTTGAAGTTCACAACTCAATTCACAGTCTTTCAAGGCAATGGGGGTTTTTACTACCAGGTCCCTTAAAACTCATCCAGCCCCTACTCGTTACCCAATTCTAAAACACCTTCCTGGTTGTAGGTATTCATTAAAAGGGCACCCTACTTCTTATACTGAATGCTTGGTTACATAGTTCTGCTACAGCAGAAATACCAAGAAACGGACGGTTTTAACAAGTGGAAATCTAACTCATGGCAGATTTGTCTATAAATGATCAAAATAATTCTCAAAACTCAATAGTAAAGAAATAAATAATCCAAATTTAAAATGGGCAAAACAGATGTGGTCCTTTTGACCAGGACGAGCCAATAAACACATGCCTGAAAATACATCCCACATCATTAGCAAGCCTGTTGCCATTGAGTTGCTTCCAACTCATGGCAAACCATTAGCTATTAGGGAAATGCTAATTAAAATCTCAATAAGCTATTACTACAACCTGTCAGAACGTAGTGAAGGATTTGGAAAAAGTGGAACAATTAACATTTATTAGTAGGGATGCAATTTTATACATTTCTACTCTGGAAAATAGTCTGATAATTTCCTATAAAAATAAACATGGACTTTCATATGGTTACTGTTTCTAGTTGCTGTTGAGCTGATTCAGATTCATGGAAACCACATGTGTAGGGCAGGGTTACACCGGGTTTTCTTGGCTATAATTTTGAAGGGAACATATCCCCAGCTCCTGCCCCTCTCCATGCCCCGCCCACCATACTTCTGGGTGGGTTTGAAGAACCAACCTTCAGGTTACCAGTCAAGTAAAGACTGTTTGTATTACCTAAGGATATTGTTGTTAGGAAATGCCCCAGTTGCTATATTCTTGGGCATTTGCCACCGAGAGTTAAAACCTTTGTTTAAACATGAATTAATATACACAAATATTCATAACACTATTATTTGTACTGGTTGAAATACTCGAAGGCACCAAATAGAGTATCTCTCAGGGGCTATTGAGTAAACTCTAGTACATCCCACCATGGAATACTATTTAGAATTAAAAAGGACAAACTATCAATATATGCAACAATTTACCTAGATCTGAAGATTATTATGCTTTGTGAAAAAGAACTTTTCTCACATGTTACATACTGTATGACTCCCTTTATATAACATTGAAACTACATAACTGCAGAGATGGGGAACAGTGGTTGTCAGGGGAAAGAGATGGGTTTACGAGGGAGGGGGCACAGATGTAATGGGTTAGCATGGGCACCACCGCTTATCTCTTCATTTGCTATAGTGTACTGGCTTGTGTGTTGCTATGATACTGGAAGAATGCCACCCGTATTTCATTACCAGCAGGGTTACTCCTGGGGAACAGCTTTAACAGAGTTTCCAAACTAATACAGGCTAAGAAGCAGGATATTTTTGCCCACTTGTGAAAAATTAGTTCCAGAAAAACTAGGTGAAGAGAAGCAGGGGATTTTCTGATATGATTCTAAAAGGCGAGCAAGCACTCAGGCACTTGAAATATGAGGGCAAAGGCTGACGTCTTACAGTTGAGTCAACTTGACGGCCATGGATGGAACAAAATGTATGGAGCTTTCAGTTGCTGATGTGGCATGACTCAAAAAATGAGAAGAAACACCTTCAACTAGCATTACTAAGAAGAATAAAGAATGAATGATATTTGGATCTAGGGAAATCGGAAATTGTCCAAGTTGAAATGGAATGCATAACGATCGATATCCCGGGCATTAGTGAATCAAAAGGTGCTATAACTGGCCATTTGGAATCAGATAGTTATGTGATCTGCTATTCTAGGAATGATCATTTGAATAGGAATACTGTCACATTTATTGTTAAAAAGAACATTTTAAGATTTATACTGATAGAATAAAATAAAATCAGCGATAGAATGAAATCCACATGACTACATGAAGAGCACTTAATAGGACTATTATTCAAATGTATGCACCAGACACTAATGAAAACATGAGGAGATTGAAGATCCTTACCAACTTCTGCAGTATGAAATTGGTCAATCAAGAGACACCAATAATTACTGGTAATTGGAATGCAAAACCTGGTCTTATTGATAGAAAAGATTCCAGAAGCAACATTATGGAATTTCATAAGATCCACAACTTATTCATTGTAATTAAGGTAACAACATAAAGGTGACTGTTCATGTGGACCTCATTGCATTGTGAAATACACAATAATCGAATAAACTACATTTTTGGAAAGAGATGATGGGAAAACTTATCAACTCTCAGAACGAGTTTAAAGGCAGGCTAGAGAATGGACCATAAGTTTCTCTTCTGCATGTAAAACTTAAAATTTAAGGAAATTCGAACAAACCTATGAGAATCAAGTATGAACATTGAGTGTTCCCCACCTGAGCTTAGAGACCATCTCAAGAGTTGATGTGACATACTAGTAACCAAAGGCCAGGTGGGCTGTTGGATGACATCACAGACACCATACACGAAGAAATAAAAAGGTCATTAAAAACACATGTAAAAAAAAAAAAAAAGACCAAAATGGGACTTCAGAAGAAACTTGCTCTTGAATACAGAATAGCTGAAGTGAAAGGAAAAAGTGATTAACCAGCAAAAGAGCAGAACAGCCTTCAAATGATGACCTGAAAATACAAAGTAAAATCTTGTAACGAAATATGCAAAGACCTGGCGCTAGAAAAAACCTGGGGTTTCCTAAGCCGAAAAGACGGAAGAAAATATCAAGCCTCCGTTGCCATGCTGAACGACTCTATGAGTAAAATATTAAACCACGCAGGAAGCCTCAAAAGGAGATGGAAAGAATACAGTCACTGCACCAAATAGAGTAGGTGACCATCCCACCGTTTCAAGAGGTCGCATATGATCCGGGACCAATGGTCCTGAAAGAAGCCCCAGCTGCAGGGAGAGCATTAGCAGCAGACCCGGCTGCAGAAATTGGTTGAATACTCAGGGGGGTTTTCAGCGAATGGTGGCAGTGCCAGTGGTGCTGGCTTGTCTGTGTTCAATAGTGTGAACGACAGCTATCTGGTCAATCAACTGAACAAGATCCATTTTCCTGCCTCTTCCAAAGAAATTTTATCCAACTGAGGGTGAAAATTATTGAACAATTTCATTAATATCTGATGCAAATAAAGTTTTGCAGAACATAACACAAAATGGCAACCGCAATGTATGGACATGGAACTGGTAGAAGTTAAATAACATTTAGGAGAGGGCGTGGCACAAGGGACATTGATGACCTCAGATGGGTCTTGGCTGAGAGTGGAGAATATCAGAAAGAGTCAGCTGTGTTTTACTGACTCTGCAAAGGCATTTACCTGTGTGGTTCATAACAAACTTTGGATCACATTGCAAAAAATGGGAGTTACAGAACACTTAATTGTGCTCAAGAGATAACTGTTCAAATAGAAGAAGGGATGCTGGAGGATTTTAAATCAGAAAATGTATGCCGCAGGTGTGTGTATTTTCACCATACTTAATCTATATGCGTTGCAAATAGTCCAAGAAAGCGAAGAAGAATGCGGAGTATGAGGAGTGGAGGAAGTCTCATTGCAAATGGTACAAAAGTGATTGGGGAAAGTGAATAAATAGAATTTGCAATACTTCCAATGAAGATCAATGACGACATCCTTCAGTATATATTAGACCTCCATGTAAAGAAAGGAAATTTCCCTACTGAATCAATAAACAACATCATGATAAACGAAGAAAAGGTTGAAACTGTCAAAAATTTTATTTTACTTGAAGCCATAATCAATGCCCTTGGAAGCAACAGGCAGTCAATGAGAAGATGTCGCTTTTTGAACTGATATGCTGCGAAGGGTCTCTTGAAAGTGTTGAAAAGATGTCACTTTAGGGAATAAAGTGCACCTGGCCCATGCCAAGGAATTCTCCATCACTTTATTTGCCTGGAAAAGGTGGATGAATAAGGAAGAGCAAAGAATTGTTGCCTTTGAATGAGGGTGTTGAGGAGGAGGACATCTGAATAAACCATGGACTGTCAACATTTTGCACGCTGGGCTGCTAACTAAGATAGCAGTTTGCAGTCACCAGCTACTCAAGTGAAAGAGGAGACTTTCCATTCCTGGAAAGATGTGCAGGCTAGCGAACCCCTGGGGCAGTTCCCCTCGGTACTGCAGAATTGATGCCAGAGAAGTAACACGTCAGTGTTGTCAGTAGAGTCAGAATACCCACTAGAAGTCAGGATGTGCAGATTTGGAGCTGGAGTTGGCGTGGTGTCACCTAACACTAGGAATATGGGTAGTTCCTCTGTGGACGTCACTTGGTTCTGTTTCCTGCTAGTGGTTACCGTTACATGAACCTTGTTATGGGATAAAATTGCACATAACTGTACCCTGCCCCTCTCCCCCCTCACACAGACACAAAAACATATAAACATGAACACTGGAGTCCCTGGGTGGAGCAAACAGTGAAAGCATTCATGTTATTGCAGATTTGGACCAAAGAAGACCGCTATGGTGTCCAATTAGAATCGTTGAAGTCTTTATTGTTACAGCAGGCTAGCCTGGGCTACAGCGGCATGTTCAAAGCCAACTTCAGCCCAGACTGCAGGTCCCTCTTCCCTGGCTAAGCCTCTTTCATATTATTTAGGGAGGGGAGAATACAGAAAGCAAGAAGGAAAAGCAAGTTAAGAATACGTATAGCACTAAGTGGTATTGACGGAAGTAAAACAAAAGTATATTTAGGGAAAGTTCAGGCGCCTTGGATTCCCTCTCTAGTTAATCCTCCTAGGGGGTGGGGAGGGGGGAAATGAACACTCCTGACCCTGAAAGAAAGACTTATAGCCTCTCTTTCTTTTTAAATCTCATATTAATTTTATTAATTAACCACCTAAATGAGTTTACATTCATTATTTTTCTTTTTTAAAAATATCATTTTATTGGGGGTTCTTAACAATTCTTATCACAATCCATAGATACATCCATTGTGTCAAGCACCTTTGTGCATTTGTTGCCATCATCATTCTTAAAATATTTGCTTTCTAGTTGAGACCTTGGTATCATTTCCTCATTTTTTACCCTGACTCCCCACTCCCCTCTCTCTTATGAACCCTTGATAACATAAATTATTATTATTTTGTCATATCTTACACTGTCTGACAATTCCCGTCACCCACTTTTCTGTTGTCCATCCCCCTGGGAGGAGGTTATATGTAGATCCTTGTAATCGGCTCCTCCTTACCATCCCACCCTCCCTCCACCCTCCCGGTATTGCCACTCACGCCACTGGTCCTGAAGGGATCATCTGTCCTGGACTCCCTGGGTTTCCAACTCCTATCTGCACCAGTGTAACCAGAATTGTAAGGTAGAATTGGGATCATGATAGTCTTGGGGAGGAAGCATTTAAGAACAAGAAGAAAGTTGTGTTTCATCATTGCTTCACTGTACCCTGACTGGCTTGTCTCCTCCCCGAGACCCTTCTGTAAGGGGATGTCCAGTTGCCTACAGATGGGCCTTGGGTCCCCAATCTGAAATCCCCTCATTCCTAATGATATGATTTTTTGTTCTTTGCTGCCTGATAACTCATCCCTTCAACACCTCGTGATCGCACAGGCTGGCGTGCTTCCTCCATGTGGGGTCTGTTGCTTCTGAGCTAGATGGTCACTTGTTTACCTTCAGGCCCAAGAGAGGTGTATTCTAAACTAGAATTGCTCTGAGGGCATGTACAACCTGTATTCCATTGTGATGTTCAAACAGATCATCAGGCCAGGGGGAGGCTGGTGGGTAGGTAGGGGGAATGCTCTCACTGAACAGTGTTCTCCGGACAGTTCTGCTTAAATGTGGTGATGTGAGTTTGGCTATTTCAAGGTGATTGTTGGAAAGTCTGGAGAACTGAGTAAATTCTGAGGTGTCCTATAAGAAAGACCTGGTACTTATGAAAAATTAATTATTTAAAACCCTATTGAATGCAGTTCTGTTTGGGCTTACCTAATTTTTCTGAGTCAGCATTGACTGATGGCAATTGGTTATAATAAAGAACAATTTTCTAGTGGGATGCTGGGACACTGAATTCTGGATCTTTGGGGCATCTGGCATGCTTCAGAGGCTGCAGTGGTGAGACCCCATGAGGAAACTCCACTGGGTGAACTGGAATCCACCTCAGACACACTTGTAGCCAGAGGACTTAAGTCGGAAAATGCATGGTGTCTGAGAAAGCAGAAGACGGCTGCACCAAGAAGGGTGTCGTGTTGTTTGGCACACAAACAAGGTTTTGCTACATCAATTCCCTATATGCCATATCAAGATATGCATTATTTTATCAATCCAGACATTCTGTTTTGTTTTATGTTTGTTCATATTAGGGTGGAGTTAAGAGGGGCTATGCCATTGGGGGTCACCCTCTGGAAGTTGTGTTCTGTGTTTTTCTGTTTTTTGGTACAAAACACCCAGGATTTATGAGCTTATAGGGACAACAAGTAAAACAAGGGTTTTGATGGGGGCCGGGGTGTACAGGGGAGGTAGGGGAGAGAAAAGGTAGATGACGTCAAGGAGTCCAGGAAAGAACAGTATGTTTGGAGACTGATTATGTGAGTGACTATACAATTCTGCTTGATGTGATTGACCTATGGAATAATATGTCATATTTATTAACTCCCAAATAATAAGAAATTAAAAATAAAGCATAGATCCAGAATGAGATTTGGGCTCACACTAAATCCTAGCTCTAACTTAAGAACAATTACTTCTTAGATCATGATCCTGCTTGATACTTGCCCTCAGGAAGGGAACACAGAAGATACGGTGCTATAGCAAAATGTGGTGAAGAAATTAGATGGTGCCCAGTTATCAGGCTTATCTCCAAATAAGCAGCCACGTAAGTGTGATGCCAACTAGGTCCACATGGAAGAAGCACACCATCACCATTCACCAAAGGATTGTAATCTATGTAATCTGAAGTCAAAGGAGGGATTAGTATCAGCTTAATTTGTGAGAAACTGGTGTGCAGAAGGTAATGGATGACAGGGGAGCCCAAGATCCATTTGGGAACTACCTAGGAAATCAGCCTCTGGCGAACTCCCCCTATCTAACATTGAGGGACGGGAGGACAGTGGTCACTAAACAGTGCTTGGGAGAGAGGAGTACAGAAGATCACAGGCATGAATCTGACTTGAATGGTTACAACTTTGTCAGTAGATCCACCTTATGATGCAGGCAGGGCCTGATCTGGTTTCTGAAATTTTCTTTATTTTTGTTTATTTTATGGTTTTGTTTTTTTATTAGGGTGTATTTCAGAGGTGTATGTCATGGGAGGTCACCCCCTTGAAGTTGCGTTATATGCTTTCTGGATTTTGGTATATGAAACCCAGGATGAATTTATAGAGACAGCAAGTAGAATGAGGTTTCATTGGGAGTTGGGTATGGTGATGGGAGGGTTCAAGGGAGACGATGCCAAGGAATCCATGTAGAATAAAGGCCTGGAAACTGACTGTGGTCGCAACTGTACTCCAATTAATAAACAACAACAACAACAAACTGTTGTCTAGCTACCAGTATTGCTCCAATATAAATGTCCTAGTTTTGATAAAGTAGTAGAGTTCTACCGATATCACCATTAGGGGCAGCTGGAGAAAAGATTCAGGAAACTCTATATTCTACTTTTGTAATTTCCCATGAATGTGAAGTAATTTCAAAATAAAATGTTCAAAGAAATGAGAATACTCAATGTCTTGAAATATTAATAAGTCATTTCAACAGTATAATAGGCACATATTCTTTTAGGTGAAATATTTTAGAATTTCACAATTGAGGGAAATTAATTAAATCACATCATTTTTACTATATCTGCCATAAATGACATGCAGGATTACTTAAGAATTTCTTGTAGTTTGATATGATGTAATAAGACTGACAAAATATATTAGTTTCTCATATATTTGCCTTGTCCACAAACTGCTCTTGGAATACAGAAAAGAAAAAGGAGTAAGAGTCAGGTTTAATATAGAAGGAAATTGTGATTGATATATTTATGGATAAGTGATTATCTAATTTTCTGGAAAATATGGAGTATATTAGAGCAATCAGTGCTACCTGTTATAACAAACAAGCTCATGGAATCTGATAGTAAAGACTTGGCCCTGACATCAAAGTTCAGAGCAGGTGAGGTGACATAATACGCCATGTCCTAAAGAGCCAGGGGTGGAGGTAGCTTGGATAACTTTAAACAAACCCCTATCTGCAAGGGAGGTTGAGAAATGGAAATAATTATGTGGCTGTTTTCTAGAGAATTAATAAATTAGAGGAGAAACTTTAATACAGGGGAAGAGGGAGAAACAAGTGATAGTTGCAGACTTTCAACATATAGATTGTAAGTACATTTAATATGAGAGAGTATCTGAAGTGTAATTTTGAAAACAAACACTGCTGCCAAGTTGACCCAGCTTCCTAGGACAGGACAGGACCGCTCCACAGGGTTTCTGAGATTGTCAATCTTTCCAGAAACAGACTGCCTGACCTTTCTTCTGCAGAGCAGCTGCTGCCGTGAAGACATCAACCTTTCGGTTAGCAGCTCAATGCTTACGGTTATTTATTTGTTTTCACATGAAGACACTTTTTACAACAGAATCAACAGTAGCCTTAAAGTAGTAAAATAAATGAATAAACAGTAGCATTAAAATCGTAATATAAATGAAATCTAAGAATTTGTAAGTTGTGGTAGGGTAAGTGAAATAAGATCTATCTTACGATTTCATCTGATTGGCTAATCGAGGAAGTCAAAGTCTTCCGATGTCTACTCTAGCAGGGTAAGGAAGAGCAGCACTTTCAAAACAGAGCTTCTCGCTGGTGAACATAATCGACCGTATGTGATGTGAGTTTCAAGAAAGGAAGTTGCCAGCAGTGGAAGTAAAGAACACAGGACTGACTCACTGCCATCAAGGGGACCCTGCAGAGGGGTTCTGAGCTAATAAGTTGCCGAAGGAGCAGACGACCTCAGCTTTATCCCCGCAGAGCAGTTGATGGGTTTGAACCACTCACCTCTTGAATACCAAGCCAATGCTTACCTGACAGCAAGACCAGGGCTCCTTAAAGAACACAGTAGAATATCGAAATTAAACTGAAAGGGGCAATGAATACTATCTTAATTAAATCAGCCAAAATCAGAGAAAGGCAAAAACAAACAAACAAACCCAAAACCACATAAAATAAATATTAAACACATAAAAATATGAAAAAAATCCATTTAATGTGAATAGTGTGCTATTCTTTTAAAAGCCAGAGACAGTTGTATCAGGTTGAAGAACAGAATCCAAGACTTCCAGAAGAATATTAAAAATAAAAAAGAAGTTTGCAAATTTAAGTTGGACAAAGATAATTGCAACCAGAAGGAAATGGTGTTAGTTGGTGATTTGTAAGTTTCAGATCATAACTAATAAAAATAATGGTTAATGAAACTCCAAAACTAAATACACTACTATCAAGTCGGTTCTGACTCAGCAACCCTATGGGACAGGGTAGGACTGTGTTTGTGGGTTGATAAGACCGTAATTCTTTTCAGGAGCAGAAAGCCTCATTTTTCTCCTATGGTGCGGCTGGTGGTTTCGAACTGCTAATCTACTGGTTCGCAACCCCAAATATAACCACTACTAGGGAAGATTAATAACATTATCAGGATAAGAAGAGTATTATTCAATCATTAAAGACAAAATTTAGAAGAAAACTCTAAACCTGTTTATTTTAAGTATTGCAACATTTAAGTAAACTATTAAAATTAAAAAAACCCTGATATTTCCATACACAATATCTACATGAGCTATATGTAATACCTTCGAAGTAAGCAAGAACATATAAAATTTAAATATAACAATACACTTTATTTTTCTTTTTTGCTATCTTACATACTTTATATTTCCATATGTGGAATATGTACATGTTTATTTCAATGGAACATTGATAAAAATAGATTTTGCACCTGACCAGAAAGAAGGCATTAATGATTTCAAAAACAAAAAATATAAACCTAATATTAGAATTCAAAATAATCTAATTGAATCTAAATAATCAGATGATGAATTATATAAAATACCAAGGAATACTGCTATAATTAATTGGGAAAATAGAATTGAGACAGAAGCTGAAATTCATGTGGTAGAGAAAATAACAAGAGACACGCAAAGTATAATACAATGCAGGGCTCTTCTTGGCCCAGAAACTCACAAAGGGTAAAGGAGAAAACAGGAAATGGATAAAGCACCCATAGAGAAGAACTTTACAATGAAACATTACTGTTTTGTGACGCTTTGGGGCAATAAATTTGAAATGTCAGAAGAAGTTGGATGTTTTTGATCAAAGGGTTCATTACCCAAGGTATAGAGAGTTTGCGTAGCCATGCTGCCGTTGAAGAGACTGGGAGGCCGATTAAAGATGTACATTAAAGCGGGCGTCAAGAGCCAGATGGCCTCGCAGCTGAGTTCTAGCCAACCTTTAAGGAGCAGATGATTCCAATGTTATTTAAACTCTTCCAGACCTCAGAAATAGATAGAAAGTTTCCCAATTAATTTTATGTAAGCAGCTTACCCTCAATAGCAAAACTTTTAAATCATAGAAACAATAGGCATCTAAAGGATTTCTTTTTTTAAAGGCAAAATCTCAGATACTAAAGCCTGTGGTCACTTAGGAATAGAGATTCCAATTTTAAATAAAAGAAGAAATTACATTCAACAGTACATCAAAATAATATAAATCCAAGTTAAATTTCTTCCAAAATGATAATATATAATCAATAAATGTATCACTATAATCCCATCACAGAATATGAACTCTTTCAGAGCTTAAACTGAATGAGGGAAACAATTTTGCACCTCTTCTTTACTGCTGCATCCACAGTAGTATTTAAAAGTCTCTATCAAATTGTTTGTGCACAATAAATATTTGCTGAAGGATGTTAATTGAATCATAGGAGAACAATTATATGATTATATTTAATATGTAACAACCAGTTCTAAAAACAAAACGGTTAAAACAAAACTGTTACATTTCTGATTGCCATTAAATAAATATGAGGATTGGCCTATTTCAAGCAACACAATTGATCGGCCAACACGACACCCTGAATGAAGTTGGAAAGAGCTTTGTGCTATTGGCTCTCAGTAGCACTAACTGGCTTCAGCTCACCATTGACATATGGAGAGAGGTTCAAAGGGCATTTGGCAAGGCAGCAGCCATTCCTAAGCAAGCAGTAGAGGGATATAATTTAAGGACAACAAATAATATTTGTTAAAAAACAAAACAAGTATACTCTTAAGTATGCTAAAAAACAAAATAAGTATACCAACTACAGCTATTTTAATTAGAATCAAGAACTTAAACACCAGTGACTACTATTTTTCAAGTGTTTTTGAGAGACTTGCAAATGAAGAAAAACAATGCACAAAAGCATGATGGAAATATGGTGGTTGGGGGGGAGGCAGGGAAGAGACTCCCTTTGGGATAATCATATTATACTAGATCCAGGAGAAATCCAGCTTCCTTTATTAAGACTAAACAACCTCTCCCTCCCCCCAAATTTATAAATGAACAGCGACAGTAATAACAAAATGAAACAAAGCAAAACTAAAATGAATTACTATGATTTAATAGAAGTTGATGATGTGATTAGATATAAAATCACATATCAATAGAAATGACAGAAATAGTCTATTCAAGAAGATCATGTTTTCGATGAGTGACCCACATCCACACTTGGACACGTTACTGCTCTTCCAAGATGACGTCTTAATTGGGGCTAATTAAAAAAAAAATAAAACAAAAAAGGATGAGATGGAGATCAAAGATTGAAATAACCTGTTGACAGAGAAAGCATGGAATTAGGGTGTCTCATTGCTTCCCAATATATTAAAAGGATGTTTTGTTTTGCTTTTCCCTAATATCCATTAAAAAACAAAACTAATTGCCAGTGAGTCACGGCCTGCTCACAGCGACCCCGTAGGACAAGCGAAAACTGCCCCTGTGAGTTCCTGAGACTGTGACTCTTTATGGAAATAGAATGTCCCAGCTGTCTCCTGCAGTATGGCCAGTGGTTTTGAACTGTCATCCTTGCAGTTAGCAGCCCAATGCATAACCACTATGCCAACAGGGCTCTTTAGTTAGCTAAAACCTAGAGGGAAATTATTTTATATTACCTGCTATTGCCAAATGTAATTTTGCCTAGTTTTGTTTTGTTTTTAAATACATTGGCCCTTTTGTTGTAGTTGTTATGGTTTTTCTTAGAGTTCTGGGTAGCACTGAGAGGACAGAGACTGGTAGGATTCATAAACTCTTATGAGAGTTCATTGCCCCATGGGAGCATGTTGTGTTTGTCCCAGAACCATCTCAAAGAAGGAAACACTCGCCAAAATGCTGTGCCCTCTTGTATTTCGACATCTCCATGGACATTCTCCTGTTCTCCGTTCTCTCATCACTATCACCTGCCATGTACCCAAATGTTTATGGGGAGGGAGACATTACTTTTATATTTCTGGGTTTTCATAATTTTCCCCTGATAGTCATTATTTGCAATCCCTTCAATGAGCAAGTCAGACATTTCCCATGATTCCAGACTGCCTGGTGAAGCCATACTATGTTGCGTTGGATTCAGAGATAAAAGTCAAATTCCACAAGCTTTATGGAGCAGACAGTGAAAAACAGTCTCAGGGAATCATAAAAACTTGGAAGGCTGTGGGGTGTGAGGAGGTGCAGGGAAGTTCCGATTCAAAGGTGCTTGCTGTGTCTGAAGCACTTGTGGCAGAATGGTTAAGATCAAAGTGAAGTTTGGGCACTTCCAGAAATGAGCTTTAGCAATTTGGAAAATGTATTTACACGGGACAGCTAACGCATGGAACATTTACATATGGAAACAAATCATGGCCGTTCTTAAGCTGGTGTTCTAACACGTTATTGGGTGATGATCCATTGAGGATAAGGAGGTGATTTTATAGCTCATGGGCACATACCATGAACCCGAGACAGATAACCTCGGTACTCTCAAATGTGAATGCCATCAGGTGTATCTTCATGGAAGAACAGATTTGAAAACATTGATGTGTAAGACTTCTCAATATGTCTTTAATCAGTTGTGTTGAGAAATGGATATACGGCTCTGATAATCCATTTTGGCCCCTGGGTGTATCTTACACTGCGCCATGTTCATGGCTTTAAGCTGTGCAAGGCATTTGGCTTAGTTTTGCTTGACATGGGATTAAAAGAACCTTTTATAAAGTTCAAACCAATCTTACAAAAATGACTGGAGGCAAGAATTATAATTTATATTTTATAAAATGGAAACTGTGTGCTAGATGATGGGAGGGAAAGTCGTGCTTGAATTTTAGCAAATGTAGATTCAAGCATGCGAACACTGGGCATAGATTGAAAAGAGTTTCAAATAGGTTTACAAGTCGGGCGCGCACACCTTGACTTAGCTGGGAAGAGCCCGTAATCACCTTCAAAAGGGCTTGGCCAATATGGCCACCCAGCTCTAAAGGGCCATGCCCGAGGATGTTTGTTGCAATGCTAGGGAGCTGGGAACAGGCCAGTGAGGATCACTCATGGGCGTGCCAGTTGCTGTGGAATGCTTCCTGAACATGGTCGCCACAGAGGCTGCAGAGTGGAATGAGGCACCAGAGTTTCCAAGGCTGTGATGGGCAGAAACAGAAGACAATACCTTTCTTTTGAGGTATCTCTGAGTGGGAGAGGGAATATGTGAAAGTGTCCTGTAGAATATGCTGCAGCAGTTAGGAGCCAAGGATGACATGTGCTTGCCCTGGGTTGATCATAAAAAGGAAAGAGAGTGAACTATATGTGAAGATCAAGGACTGCAGCCTTCGGTATGAGTTGCACCTCGATGTACAGAAAACCAAAATGTTCACAACTTGATCCATATGTAGCATCGTGATACATGGAGGACGAGTGACGTTGTTAAGGATTTCATCTTATTTGGATCCACAATTAATACTCATGGATGCAGCAGTCAAGAAATCAAATGGTGTAGTGCAGGGGGTCAATCTGCTACAGAAGACCTTTATAAAGGACCGAAAAGCAAGCATGTCCCTTCAGTTCTAAGGTGTGCCTGCCCCAAGCCAGGCCATTTTCAATCAACTCTTGTGCATGTGAAGGTTGCACGTTGAATGAGTAAAATCAAAGAGTTCATGCATTTGAATTATGGTGTTGGTAAAGAAAATTGAAAATATCATGGTGTGTCAGAACAGACGCATCTGCTTTGGCAGAAACACTGCTTTAATGCTCATTGGAGGCAGGGACGGAAAGACTTCATCTCATATACGTTGGACATGGTATCAAGTTGAGCCAATCCCTGCAGAAGGACTTAATTAAACAAGAAAGAACTTATGCTTGGTAAAGTGGAGTGCAAAAGAGAAAGCTCTTTGAAGAGATGGACTGACACAGTGGCTGCAACAATGGGCTCAACTATCACAACGATGAGAATGGTGCAGGTGGGGAAGTGTTTCATGCTGTGGAGCACAGAATCATCCGAACTGACTTGAAGGCACTCAGCAACCACAACCAAACTACAGGAAAATATGCGCATACACATTGCAAGAGCACACACGAAAGTAGACATTAAACAGGTTAATAGTTGGCTAAGGAGGGCAAAGAAAGGAATGTGAGTGGACTAAAAGATCAAAAGGGAGTGAATAAAACAAGGCAGGGCCTTGCACACACCAATGCTAATAATGTGTTGTAAACAGAACCGTGTAATTAGGACAATAGGCTGTAATTGGTACCCTAAAATGAAAATCCCTGTAGATTATAATTATTTTGTACAGGATACGAACGTAAAGAATGTGTCCTTTTACAAGCTAGAATGAAAATGCGTATCCCAGATATGAGAAACTGGACATAAGATGAAAATAAAGGAATCTTTGCCAAAATAGAAGCTCCTGTATTTGTGAGTTTTTTAAGTGAAAAGGTAGTGTTAGTGGTGAAGGGATGGCAATAGCTTCTGGGCTTTTCATTCGAATTCATGGCCAATCTCTGAAGGACAGCAATTTCCCACAACTTAGTTTCATAACCGCGGTCTTTAATCTCATGCCTAGACTAAATAAAACAGAAATATTTCTACCAATTGATGTTTTAGTGATATGCTGGTAGGATTTCACAAAGAAAAAGTGCACAGATTTTTCCAGGGGGTTTCTGGGATTCATTTGCAGAAGGACTTGGCTGACAACATGGGGGTGACCTGGGTTTGATGTATGACACCCACAATGGTTGAGCTAGTTCTGAATTCTTGCTAGCATGTTGTGACCTTTCAGAGGGAAGACTAGTCTTCACTTGCTTTCCTGCTGAACACCTGGACAAATCCTCAGTCCTAGTTGGTTCAAACTTCAAGAGAAAAGTGACCAGCTTGAGGTGCCAGCCCCAATCCCAACTACAAGGACAGTGCCCTCTCCCCTCAGAAGAACTTAGTTCAGAGGACAGCACTGAAGCTACAGCTCAGGGAGAGGGACATGTATGATCAGAGCACATGGGCGCAAATGAAGGGGAAGAAGGGTGTGTGGAGCACATCCTGAACCACCAAGCCTTGAGGACGGTATCCCCGCTCAGAGCAGCTAATGCACAGAAAGGACCATAGGGCCAGCCCCATTGACATCCCTCACTTTCCCACAGCCCTATGGGGTACAGCACTAGAGACACAGTGCAGGATTGCACCAGATCTGACCACACCTCACCAAGGCAAAGCACTAAGGGCATGCAATGGAACAGCAAGGGGAGCAGAGCAAGGAAGTCCCGAGGGAATACCAAAAATAGACTTTGGGCCAGGGCATGGCACCCCATCAGAGTGTACAGGAAAACACTCCTAAAGGTCAACAAACAGTCCTTGAGCTACTTGTAGGCATTTCTTTTTTTTTGTCATTTTTGTTATTGTTTTGTTTTCTTTTGTTGCTTTGTTTTGCCCTGTCTTGTTTTTGTGTGCATATTATTATCTCTGCGTGTCTATCTAGATAAGGTAGGTGGGATAAACAATCCAGAGGAGAAAACAACAGAACCAATGGTTCAGGGGGACATGGGAGAGAGGGAGGCGGGGGAAAGGAAGTGGGTGTTAACAAACCCAGGGACAAGGGAACAACAAGTGATTCAAAGTTAATGGCAAGGAGGGGGGTAGAAGGCCTGGTAGGGCTCAACCAAGGACAATGTAACCCAGAGGAATTACTGAAACCCAAAGGAAGGCTGAGCATGATAGTGGGACAGAGAAAAGTAAAAGGAAATAGAGGAAAGAACTAGAAGGCAAAGGGCATTTATAGAGGTCTAAATACAGGCATGTACATATGTAAATACATTTATATATGACAATGGGGAAATACATCTATGTGCATATATTTGTAGGTTTAGTATTAAGGTAGCAGGTGGACATTGGGTCTCTACTCAAGTACTGCTTCAATGCAAGACCACTTTGTCCAATTAAACTGGCATTCCATGATGCTCATCTTCCTGACAACATCACTGAATACAAATCAGGTGTATAAGCAAATGTGGTGAAGATAGCTGATGGTGCCAGACTATCAGAATATATAGCATCTCGGGTCTTAAAGGCTTGAAGATAAACAAGCAGCCATCTAGCTAGAAGCAACAAAGTCCACATGGAAGAGGCACACCAGCCTGTGTGATCATGAGGTGTCAATGGTGTCAGGTGTCAAGCATCAAAGAAAAAAATCATATCATTGTGAATGAGGGGGAATGTGGAGTAGAGACCCAAAGCCCATCTTTAGGCAACTGGACATCCCCTTTTAGAAGGGCTGTGGGGAGGAGATGAGCCAGTCAGGGTGCAGTATAGCAATGATAAAACATGCAACTTTCCTCTAGTTTTTTAATGCTTTCTCTCCCCTGCTCCACTATCCCAACACTATCATGATTCCAATTCTACCTAACATATCCAGCTAGACCAGAGCATGTATACTGGTACAGATAGGAACAGGAAACACAGGGTATTTAGGCCAGGTAAACCCCTCAGGACCAATAATGTGAGTGGTGATACCAGGAGATTAAGGGGAAGGTGGTGTAGAAAGGGGGAACTGATCACAAGCCTCTCCATATAACCCCCTCCCTGGGGGATGGACAACAGAAAAGTGGGTGAAAGGAGATGTTGGACAGTGTAAGACGTGACAAAATAATAATAATTTATAAATTGCCAAGGGCTCGTGAGGGAGGGGGTGGCGGGGAAGGAGGGGTAAACGAAGAGCTGATACCAAGGGTTCAAGTAGAAAGAAAATGTTTTGAGAATGATGATGGCAACCAATGTACAAATGTGCTTGACACAATGGAGTTATGTATGGATTGGGATAAGAGTTGTATGAGCCCCCAGTAAAATGATTTTAAAAAGTAATAAAAGGCACCAGCATGATGATGACTGTTATCCTTTTGATAATGGTGCTATAAGAGGACGTTTGAGATGTCCTTGGTACTGCTGGAGACTTTGCGGAATGGTGGTTCTCCCTGCAACTAGTTTTTTAAACACAGGGAAAATTATTTAATAACACCTTTTCTAATTTTGTTTTTTCATTATCTTACTGAATGCAGAAAACAACAGCAATGACATTTCAGCATAATAAATATTTCCTAAGTGCTTATGATAACACCAAAGGATCCTTGGTGGCCTACTGGTTAAAGCTGTCCTCTGTTCAACAAAAGGTCGAGAGTTCAAGTCCACCAGTCATGTGGAGGGAGAAAAAGGTGGCAGTTTGCTTCCTATAGATTTTACAGTCCTGGGAACCCTAAGGAATAGTTCTGCTTTGTCCTATGCTGTTACCATGTGTTGGAATGCACTAGATGTTAATGGATCATGGTATTTTAAAAATGTGACAGTACTAGGCATTGTTCTAAGTTCTTTATATGTCTCATGTCATTTAAGTCTCTCAACACATCAATGAGATAAATACTATGGGGACAATCAGTTTTCAGAGAAGGAAACGGAGACACAATGACATAAAACAACTCTTCAAAGTTCAGACAGCTAGCATTTTGGCAGAGCATAGGAAGATAGCAACACGACACTCTGTTAGAGGCCGTTCATTAAAAAAAATCATTTTATTGGGGGCGTGTACAGCTCTTACAATCCATCCATCCATCCATCATGTCATGCACATTTGTACATTGGTTGCCTCATCATTTTCAAAACATTTGCTTTCAACTTGAGCCCCTGGTATCAGCTCCTCATTTTTTTCTCCCTCCTTCCTCCTCCTGCTCCCTCAAGAACCCTTGATAATTTATGACTTATTATTATTTTGTCATGTCTTACACTGACCACTGTTCCCCTTCACCCACTTTTCTGATGTCTGTCCCCCTGGGAGGGGGTTATATATAGATCATTGTGGTCAGTTCCCCCTTTCTACACCACCTTCCACTTACCCACCTGGTATCACTACTCTCATTATTGGTTCTGAGGGGGCATATCTATCCTGGATTCCCTGTGTTTCCACCTCTTATCTGTACCCATGTACATGGTCTGGTTTAGTCGGATTTGTAAGGTAGAATTGAGATCATGATATTGGGGAGAAGGTGGGGGGAAAGAAGCATTACAAAACCAGAGAAAGTTGTATGTTTCATCAGTGCTATACTGCACCCTGACTGGCTCATCTCCTCCCTGAACTCTTCTGCAAGAAGACATCCAATTGCCTACAGATGGACTTTGGGTCTCTGCTCTGTACTCCCCCTTATTCGCATTGATGTGATTTTTTTTTGTTCTGGGTCTTTGATGCCTGATATCTGATCCCATCGACACCTCGTGATCACACAGGCTGGTGTGTTTCTTCCATGTGGACTTTGTTGCTTCTCAGCTAGAAGACTGATTGTTTATCTTCAAGCCTTTAAGATCCCAGATGCTGTTTCTCTTGATATCCGGGTACCATCAGCTTTCTTCACCACATTTGCTTATGCACCTCCTTTGTCTTCCATAATCTTATCAGGAAGGTGAGCATCATGGAATGCCAGTTTAATAGAAAAAAGTGTTCTTGCATTGAGGGAGTACTTGAGTAGAGGCCCAATGTCCATCTGCTACCTTAATAATAAATCTATAAATATATGCAGATAGATCTATTTCCCTATTATCATATATAAATATATTTATATATATACATGCATGTATTTAGACCTCTATAAATTCCCTTTGTGTCTTAGTTCTTTCCTCTATTTCCTTTTACTTTTCTCTTCCCCCACTATCATGTTCAGCCTTCATTCAGGAATTCCTCTGGGTTACATTGCCCTTGGTCAAGCCCTACCAAGCCTTCTACTCCCTCCTTGCCATTGACTTTGGATCACTTGTTGTCCTCTTGTCCCTGGGTTTGTTAACACCCACTCCCCTGTCCCTACCCCCCACACCATCTCTTCTCTCATGCCCCTCAGAACTGTTGGTCTCTTTGTTTTCTCCTCTGGATTGTTTATCCCACCTACCTTATCTAGATAGACATGCAGAGACAACAATAAGCACAAAAACAAGGTAGAGAAAAATAAAACAACAACAAAACACTAAAGACAAAAAATAAAAAGGCCTATAAATAGTTCTAGTCTTTTTGTTGACTTTAGGAATGTTTTTTGGTAGAGTCTGATGGGGTGCCATGCCCTGGCCTCAAAGTTTATTTCTCGAGGACTTCATTGCTTTGCTCTGTTGCATGCCTTTAACATTTCACCCTGGTGTGGTGGGGTCAGATCCGTACAGTTCCCACACTGTGCCTCCCATGTTGTCCCTCTGAGCAGGAGTCTTGTCCTCAGGGCTTGGTGGGAGCCCATTCCTCAGGCTACTGATGTTTCACCACTTTGTTGAAGCAACCTAATATTCCATGTACATGGATCGGCAACATCTGGAAGCTTCAAGGTATAGGAAGAGCATATTCTTTAGCATTTGACTGACTTTAATTTTTAATAACGTTTTGCCAATTTCTGTTTTTATAGTTCAGAAGTAAGTGATTTAACATTCGAACTTCCATATGCTCATTTTTAAAATGTGAATAATTGTAATAGCACTAATCTTGCACATGAGAAAGATGATTTCTTTTAAACTAATGCATGTCCTAAGCTTAAAGTGCTAATAATTATTTCTTCTTAGTTGTTACTTTAAAAACTGTAATGTTGAAAAATTTTGGATTTTTTTGAAAAGAAAAAGTTTGACATTCAAAAACTATGGCTATTGGTTGGGCTGTTAACCTCAAGGTCAGAAGTTCAAAACCACCATTAACTCCTTGAGAGAACAATAAAGCAGTCTACTCCCATAAAGTGTTACAGTAAAAAATAAAAAGTACTGAAGGAGATAGACACATGAATTAAGACTAGGGAATTCCCTCTAACCATGGACCAGGCATGTGAATAGTCTTGCTTTCATTCAGAATGCATTCAGAAGTGGGTTTTGGCAGAGGCAGTTAGGTTAAAATTGCACACCCTTATGATTTGATCTCCCTTATCATCCATTTACATCTGTTCTACCTTTTAATATTTTCTGCTTTCTTTTTGATCGAGGCTTTTATATGCTTTGCTCTGTCATTCTTGTTCATTTATGAAAATGGTTTTCTGTATGTGAAATCCAGGATAAGCAAATCTATAGTGACAGTAACTAGAGTATGGTTCTTTGAGAATGTGGCAGGGAAGGTTGGTGGGAAATGGGGAGCTAATAGTGATGAGGACAAGAATGGAGAACATGAGCAAAAACTGACTGTGTTGATGGTTGTACAGCTCTTCTTGGTGTGACTGAACTACCAAAGGATATGATTTGTAAATTATATGCCAATAAAACTATTGGGTGAACAGAAAGGGTTAGAGTCTTGGTAACTCACAAAGGTAGATCAGGGTGAGTCAGCATGGATTTGATGGCAGTGAGTGAATGATGATTTGAATATTTATATATTTATAAAAGCCAATTAATTAAAATGCCTACGTTTGTAAGTAAGTGAGATAATTTTCTAAGTAATTTATTAATTTGTTACTGTATTCTAATAACATTTCTTCCCTTTTATTAAGTGAGAGAAAAATGATGAAATTTTGCCACTAGGAAACCCTGGACTATTCAGTGAAGTGTCCTGCTTATTTGTTAAGGGAAAAACAATGTTCATCATTGTTATGAAAAAGTAGTCCAAGAGACTGTGTTTTAGAAATTAGTTGCATATTTTGATTTGGCAGAATGTGTAAGTCTAACCTTCACCTACAGCATTGTGCAATAATCATTAACAGCTAAGGATAGTTTTAAATATGTACAAAATAAACTTTCTTCTTGGTCTCTGTCATACTTGGATCAAATCACAATGTACTGCAGAATTTCATAACGTCACAATGATAATCTTATAGTCAAGAAACAGGATAGCTTTATAGAATTATGAATAGAAACTTCTTTTTTTATTGGCTGTTTCATGTAAATGTGATTATCTATTTATCCTGAAATAGGAAACCAAGGTTTGAAGTTATTAACAACTTTTTTGAAAGACATATCTAACATTCATTCTCTGCATAATTATTGCTGGAATAACATGATTGATCCAATTAATGAGTAACTAGACCTATTTTTGAGAGCCAATTAATTTTGAAACTCATTAATGAGCACCTGGACCATCCTTTTTCATTAAACCTAAAAAGTGTGTTTTAGTTTCAATAAAACATCTTCATATGTCACTTGAATCTCGGTTGATTTTAGATTGAACAAAAACAGTAAGTATATGTTTTGACTCCATTTTAACTTATCTTTAATGTTCATGTGTACATATTACACTGACATTAGAATACAATGAATTTAAGACCAGATTGTGAGTCTATGAGAACTTTTCCTTTTCAATACAAAACAAAACAGCTTTTACTCATGAAAATACTCGCTTACAGAATGTGTTAGTTTTCTTGGGTTGGAAATACCCCAGTTCTTGGCTTCGCGGGAGAAAGAATTTACTAAGAAGCCTGATTTATGATCCAAGTGGGTTTTGTTTTCATAAAGGTAAGAGAAGTTTCAGGCTACAATCACTGGACACAGGCACCCTCGGGGCACTGCTCACTCACACCTGGTGGCCTGAGGCCAGTGAGAGAGACGCTGCACAGCCAAGGGGAAGGTGGAGGAGCAGTTGGGAAAGGGGTGGGGGTGGTGTCAAAGTTCCAGTCTTTAGGGCCTTCAGCTGGTCTGACCCTTAGGCATGGTCGACAGTACTGATTGACCCCATTGGTTGAATTAAGTCCACCTGGCCTAGTTTGGGCCCACGTAGGTGTACCACTGCCCACCTGGCTTGGGGCCTGAATTGGCGGATGCCCAGTAGCCACCCCGGTCCCTGTTCTGCTACCTAACAACCATCATGTTAAAAATTTTAATACTATTCAGACAAAAACATACATCAACATTTGTAGCAGGAACGATTTAGTTTTTAATTACATAGATGATTCAAACAAGCCTATAAAATGTTCTCAAGGGAGTATACTTACTGAAATATATATCAATTACTTTTGCAAAACATCCTCGGTCTACTTATGTGAATTAGCTAATGGCTATGTGTGAATGAAGAGCTAAGAAACTTAAACATTTTTCAAAATTTAAAGTGGTAGAATCTGAAAGCGATCACAATGTTAACTCAACGGATAATACCTTCAAGTCGCCATAGCATTTGGCTTATCTTTACCTGTCCGTTGCCCCTGCCATCCCACCCCAACCTCCCAGTAAAGGCTGCTTCATGATTTTCTGTTGCTGGCATGCATCTCCAGTCATGTTTATTCCCCCCTCATCTAATTTTATATTCAGTCTATGTTTTGACTTTCTCACACAAAGGTTTGACTGATAGCTATAGGTATGCAGTAGGAATTATACACAATATTACACAAGGGCCTTCAAAAAGTTTGTGGACAAATGAAATGGAAAGATAATGGAACTCCCCCATGAACTTTCTGAAGTCCCCATCATACGGTATTTCTTTGCTTAATCTGCCTGAAAACTTCAAACTGCTGTGGGTAGCTTGAAGAATCGTCTCTTCTTTTATAGGTATATATCTAATCTGGGGATAAAAATGAAGAAATAAATGAGGTAAAAAGAAAGCATTGTTCAAAGTAGCCTTTTTCCTGTCTTAGAGTTTGGGAAGGATTGCTCTTTACATTGGCATTTGAGAGAAAAATTTGGCTATTATGGTTTTTCTTGTTATTTTTATTAAGCGAATAAAAAGGGATGGCAGCAGTTCAGACGCCGTGGTGTTGGAGCAGCAAAATTGAGGGGCCCCTCAGGACCTCGATACCCATTTTTGAAGTTCAATTCCAGTCCCTAAGATTAGAGTAGCCCTCCCAAAATGAGGGTCACAAATGCATTTGTGATTTAGCCTATTTGTCTGGTGGCTGTCAGGGAAACAATTGACTATTATTGAACAGAACTGCAGATTTTCTCTTTCTACCACTCCCCCCACCCTTTTCTTTTGGTCTTCTCAGAATGGTAAAGCCTGACAGCAGGTTAAAACAAGGAAACAAACAAAAAGAATCCTAGTTATGTGGATGAAAGAAGAAAGCAGAGGCAGAGAAAAATAAAAATATTCAAGGGAGCGAAAAGAGACTTTTTCCATTCTGCATGCCATTGACTTAGTCTTAAATACAATAGTTTAATTGAAAATATATTTATTGAGCATACATTATATAACAGACTTTGCTTTAATTGATGTGGGGAATTGAAATTAAACAAAAGAAAAAACCTCTGCCACAAAGAGGCACACTCATCTCTGCAGGAGTCAAAGAAAGGATTGTGATCAGCATCGTTCATCCACAGCGTTTCCGAGTGTCAGCCTGCAGGTCATTTCTGGTACCCAGCTCTGATCTTCGCTAAGATTTGGGAACAGACTCAGAGCCAAGAAGACGACAATGTACTGATGGACTCATGATTCAAGGTGAAGAAATGCACCCAGAGTACTCCGTAGAGGCAAGGATGGTGAGACTTGTTCTTACCTACTTTGGACGTGTCATGAGAGACCATACTTCAAGGACATCATGTTTGGTAAAGCAGAGGGACAGCGAAAGAGAGCAAAGCCCTCAAGGAGGTGGACTGGCACAGTAGATGCCCCAGTGGGCTCAAACATTACAATCATTGAGAGGCTGGCACAGGACTGGGCAGAATTTTGTTCTGTTGTGCGTAAGGTCCCTATGGGTCAGAATGGACTCAGTGGCAACTAACAATAGCTATCTTGAATTTACTACCTGTCATGGAGTCAGTTACCACTCATATGCATACTATTACAGGACAGAGGAGCACTGGAGCTCAAAGGGCTTCCGAGGGGGCTGTGAGTCATTACAGAAGCAGACTCCCACATATTTCTCCCTCATAGTAGCTGGTGGGTTTGAACCACTGGCCTTTTGGTGATCAGCTCAGTGCTTTAACCACTGTGCCTTTAGGGCACCTTAATTCAAGATTAAATCAAATTTAGTAGAACTGCCTCCTAGGGTTTTCTAGTTTTAAGTCTTTATCGGGACTGTCAGTCTGATCTTTCTCCCTTGGAGATTGTTTTGAACCATTGACCTTGAAGTTAACCATCCAGACCTTATTTAACAGCAGCACCAGGCCTTCTGATCACATAGTGGGGTATGTTTGGGCTGCGAAACTCAAGTTCAGCCATCGACTCCCACAACCTTCTCCGAGGGAAGAAAGATGAGGCTTTCTCCTTCAGTAAAGACATAGTTTTGTTGAAAATTATAGGGAGCAGTTCTATTCTGTCCCATAGGCCACTGTCGGTCACAATCAACTGGATGGTGCTGTATTTAGCTTGATTTTGAAGTAAGGTGCCCTGAAATCTCAGTAGTTAAAACACGTGGCAGCTAAACTAAGAAGTCAGTGGTTCAAACCCACCAGGCACTCTGAGGAAGAAGGTTGTGGCAGTCTGCTTTTATTAAAGACTTACAACTTTGGAAACTCTATGTGATGGTTCTGATCTGTCCTACAATACGGTACCAATGAGTCTGAATAGATGGGAGAGCATTGGATTAATCTTGAATTGATGAACTGACTGCCTCAGGACCTGTGGAAAGCATCCCCAGTGTTTGTTCACTTTTTATTTTCTCAAAAATATCTTAAATGTCAAGCCAATTCATTCTTGGTTTAGAAAACTCCAATGAGTTTCCATTGCACTTAGCATGCAGCTCTCAGTTCAAATCATGGCCCTCCATGATCACACCCGGAGCTCCTTCTTATTTCTCATTTCCCTATTCATCCCTGTGCTTTCTAGCCCCCCAGCCTCATACCCTGTGCCAATTGCCCCGATATGTCAAGGTAATTTCCACATGAAGGCCTCTGCCCATGTTTACCCTTTCTGCCTGCATTACTCTTTCTTTCATTCTTTGCAGGCCGGCACTCTTGAATACATAGAGTCTCAGCTCAATGCTATCTTCTAGCAGATGTCTCTTCATAACCCGCAACCAACAGTAACTTCCACCAGCTTCTGTCTTTGTGAACCCTGTGATTTGCTTCACAACACTTGCACAATTTCAAACACACACACACACACACATATGCAAGTACACACGTTTATTTTTTCTTAGTGATTGATGGCATTTTCACTTGATTACAAGCAATATTGTCCCTACTCTAGGAAAATTGTACCAGTGCCTTACATAATGCTTAGATCCATGTTAGAAATACTTTCAAGGCATTCAATAAATAAATAGATATACATGAAGACACTTGGGGGATATTGCCCATCAGGGGTGAATCCTGAAGGTAGTAGCTACTATATGCTCTCAGTGAAGGATGAACATTTTTGGGTCATGAGCAAGTCTGGCAGTATCAGATTGAGGCTGGTATAAACCTTGGCATGAGAGAGATCTGGGTTCATATTCCAACTCTACCCACATACTAAGAGTCCTACTTTCTGCTAATTATTAAACCTCTAGGAATTCTGTTTCCTTATATGTAATATACATGTAAAGATATATTTTACAAAATTATTGTATGAATGTATAATAATGTGTTAAAGGTAATTAGCATGAATAACTTTTATTTAATGCATCTCTATTCGATGCTCTCATCGGATGGCTTTCTAATATTATCTCACTGTCCCTCCTCCTGGACAAAAACTAGTGTGCTCATAAAAATGAATTTTATAGAGAGGATAATTTTAAGTTCACAAAGCCAATAAGCAGCAGAGACCAAATAAACCCAGGTACTTATTGTATAGAATCTTATCTTCAAAATCCTTATAACTGGACCAATAGATAACATTACTATAAATGGAGAAAAAACTGAAGTTGTCAAGGAATCTGTTTTGCTTGGACTCACAAGCAATGCACATGGAAACAGCAGTCAAGAGGTGTACAACAATACATCGCACCGGGTAAATCCACTGCACAAGACCTTTTAAAAATGTCGACGAGCAAGGATGTTAGTTTGAGACCCAAGGTGTGCCTGCTCCAAGTCATGGTATTTTCAGTTGCCTCGTAAGCATGTGAAACTTGGACATTGAATAAGGAAAATTGTGGGGAAAAAATCAATCCATCTGAACTATGGTGTTGGTAAAGAATATTGAAGTTACCATGAACTGTCAAAAGACCAAACAGTTTTGTCTTGGAAGACCCACATCTAGAATGTTCCTTAGAGGCAAGGATGGCGAGACTTTGTCTCTTATACTTTGGACATGTGATCAGGAGAGACCAGTCTCTGGAGAAGGACATCCTGCTTGGTAAAATGGAGGGGGCAGCGAAAAAGAGGAAGGCCCCCAATGAGATGGACTGTCACGGTGGCTACAACAATGCGCTCAAACAGCGGGACAATTGTCAGGGTGCTGCAGCAGCGGATGGTGCTTCATTCTCTTGTACAGAGGGTCCCCATGCATCAGAAACGACTTGCTGACCCCTAACCACCACCACCACAATCTCTAAGCACTGAACTAACTGTCTTTGATATCATATGTGGAAGGGTACTTCTAAATGCATGTAAGGAAGTTTTATTCCTGCGTCGGCAGAGAACGATAAAGTGCAGACAATGAAATAAAGACCCAGTGAGAAGCCACATCAAGGCATCTTCCTACGGCCCCTGTAAGGATTTCGCCAAGGGCGATTGCCTTCCGTCTGATAGTGTTTGGCTTCCAAGTATGGCCCCACTAGTCCCAACGGAACAGTTTGTCTTGTTCTTCAAATACCTAGTTGGTGTACTGATTCGAGCTTTTGATGAACAGCTCTAGGTTAGCTGTGGTCACAGGCATTCCCCCATTCTCTAATCATGCTGGTAAGTAGCGCCACGTGAGATGGTGGTGTGATGGGGTGAAACGGCAGTGCGATGGCTGGTGGGCTCTCCTGTGGCTTGCAGGTTCTGTTTATTGAGCTACCTTACGTGAATTCAAGCTAAGTGGCAGTCATTCACAGAGGCATTCCATACTTATTCTACAGCAGTGGTTCTCAACCGTCCTAATGCCGTAACTCTTTAATATGGTTCCTCCTGTTTTGGTGACTCCTAACCATAAAAGTATTTTCGTTGCTACTTCACAACGGTCATTTTGCTACTATTATAAATCGTGCGACCCCTGTGAAAGGGTCATTTGACCTCCAAAGGGGTAGTGTCCTGCAGGTTGAGAACCGCTATTTAAGATGGTCAAGGTGGGACTGGTTCCTTCAGCTACACACAAGTTAAATATGGTTTTGGTATCACCACCGTGTGGCACAGGACCGGGTAGCATTTCTTCTGTTTCTACCGGGTCGCTATCCGCTCGAACTGACTCAGCTGGCACCGAACAATTACAAAACACACCCCTGTGCTTCAACAATGTGATGGGAGGAGAGTAGCTTTCCAAGGTGAGTAGGCATTTTTTTTTCTCTGTCTGGGAATGAAATATTTGGTCTGTAGGTGGAGAACGGCGAAATGAAGTGAAACCACACAAAATGACTGAAAAAGAAAAAAAAAAGCCTGCATGTTAGCAGTTTATCAACATTTTATGCTGACAAAGCTCAGCAAGCCTGGACAGAAATACTTGCACAAATCTGATTATAAGGCTTCCCTTACGGCAGCAGGAACTGGCTCAGCAGAGGAAATCAAAAGAATACACTCATATAGTTTATCCCTTTTCGCTTTCTTTTGCGTTGAGCTACTCTGTAGGAAACACACCAAGATCTCACCGTGCTGTAAAAGTGCCGTGCGTGGAATTGCTTCGGCGCTCTAGTGATGCGGGGAGAGTGATATTCCGGCTGGCTAGTGGAGTCTTCATCCGAAATGATCTCCATCAGCAAAGACTCTTCAGCTGCTTCTGCGACTTTCTTCCAACTGATTTTTATTTCCTTCAAGGCTGGAAGCCATTGATTCCAGCAAACAGTAAGAGTTTTGAATTGAACAAGATGATTACAAGCCAGTGTTTGTGTTTTCAAAGACCCGATCTTCAAGTGAGCCCTGAGCTCTGAGGACAGTTACGCTACGTTGCAGGTCTCAGTGGGGAACTTTGGGGTCACACACCATGGTATTTTAAGCGGAGAAAACTTTGAAGATCAAAAACGTTTTTTGAAAAAAAACAATCCTACTGAGAGTCAACCATTTATGAGTCAGGATCAAAGAATGGTGGATTAGGAGTCATGAGACCTAGATTCTGGTTCTTTCTCTGCCACTAGCTGACAATGTGATCTTAAGCAAGTCACTTAACCTTGGTTTCTTCCTCTGTAGAGTGAGGGAAACAGACCAGATTAGCAGGGGCCCAAATGCTGCTTAGTCTGCTCAATGCATTCAAACTTTGAAAGTCTCCCAGCTAGAACGCAGAGATTTTGATTTGTGGGGGTGGGTTGAATTTCTTGAATCTTTCATGTTTAAATTTTCTCCTACAGATTTATGTATGCAGCTAGGATTGGAAACCAGGGATTGGGTGATTTTTATTTCTTTTTACTCTGCTTTATCTGGAAAGTTTTACTTTGAAAAAGTTTCAAACCTCCCATATGACTAATTTGTGCAAGGACTCTTTCTGTACCATTTGCCCAGAGTCATAGCTTGTTAACAGTATGCCACGTTTGTGGTCCCATTCTCTGATTTTTTTCCCTCCTGAACTATTTGGGAGTAAATAATATTCATGATACCTCATCTCTAAATACTAGAGCATATGACTCCAGGAACAGCAGAATTCAAACAACAAGCGATCAACAACAAGGATATCCTGTTTTATCGGCACAGTACAAAGATCAAATGCAAGGTGTTTAACATTAATCAAGTACTATTATCTAATATACTATGGGTTTTTTCTTCAAAATCTGCCAATTTTCCCGATAATGAAAAATATAGGGAATACATGTACGTGTGTCTCTCTCTCTGTGTCCATGAATGTGAACATGTATATCTAGGTTACTTTATAAATACTTTTTTTTAATTGTGGAAATAATCACAAAGAAGTCAAGTATAATGAAATTTTCTTTCCTGAATAACTCCAGAGTAATTGCCAATCTGATACTATCTTGCCAATTTCTTCCTACCAACACCCTAGTGCGTATTTCCTATAAAGATTTCTCTTCCATAACCACTATACAACCACCACAGTGAGAAAATTAATATTGATTTATTACTAATATTTAAGTCTGCGACTTCATTCAAATTCTGCTAATTACCTCACTAATATCCTTTATGGATAAAAACCCTGTTCAGAACCATAGGTTTGTTGCATTCGGTTGTCATATCTCTCTCAACTCCCTCAGTCTGGAAGAGTTTCTCAGACGTCTGTTTACTTTCATGACCTCTGTATTTTTGAAGACTGCAGGACACTATGTTCTGGGATTTCCTGCCGTCTGTTTGGGGGTTTGGTTTGTTTTGTTTGCCTCCTCGTGGTTAGAGTCGAGCTGTCCATGCTTGAGAGGGCTTTTATTCTGAGACCAAATCCTCTCCTAGCATCTTATCAGGTGATGCCCTGCTTTGGTTTATGCTGACCTGGATGACCTCGGACCAGCGGATATACGTGTGGCCCGCCAGACACCTCGACTGCACAATGACGCCATCCTCCTTTGTGAGGAACTGTGGGAAGCCGCAGCTCTCGCCGCCATTATAAGATGGTGCCGGGCAGTCAGGGCGGAGGCCCAGTTAAGTGGTAAACAACCACTTAGAGCATGCGCACTGCTTAGATGACGTAGTCATAACTCCACCCTGGAGTATGCTAATAAGGGTTCTGGCGAACGCACCAATCAATGCACAGCACGTCCCCATAGAGCGCATATAAGCAGCAGTAGTTTGGGGCTTCAGGGTCTTTTTCCGCATCTGCAAATCGAACCCGCATTAAACGCCTGTGGAAGAATCCTGTTGTGGCGCGTCCTTCTTGCTGGCGAGACTGAGCGCGCGACAAGGAACGAGCATGTATTTCGTGAGGAGGTGCTGTGAAACCATGCTCGTGGTCTGACTTCTGGCTCCAAGTTGGTCCCTCAGGAGGGCCTCCTGTCATTCCTAGGGCTCAGATGCGGGGATCACACTTCCCAGGCTCTCACTCCCCCAGGGGATCTGTCCTCATGTAGGCGCTGTCCTTGAAACAGGCTGGCTGTCACACTCCATACCAGCTGCGAACCATGGGGACAGCCTCTCACCGCCTGCCCCTGCTCGGGCTCTGATACTTCTCCATGGGCCATCACGGCCACCTCTACCCCGGCATAGTGCCTACTTGTTCTGCCAAAAAGGAAAACAAAAAAACAACAAGCTCATTTCCACTCCTTGAAACTTCATAGATGACATGCTAACCTAAGGAAGTATAAATTACACACATCCAAAATCCAGGTAGAGGGTATTATATGCAGATATCTCATTACAATTTTAATGACTCAAAAATTATTAAATAACCTGGAGAAAAAACACTTGCTCTAAATTGTGCACAAATTTGAATAACCAATATTGGTTGAGAAGATTCGTTGCTCTGTGGGCAAGTTCATTTTAACTCTAATCTGATTCTAAGATTGTAGGGAAAACTTGGTTATACAGGGGTCATAGAAAATCCTATTTGGGGGCAGGAGTTATTTCAAAATGTCAGATTTCTTTAAGGAGAACTCAAAATCTGGAAGTGTGAGTGCTTTATGCTAACAAGGAGACCTTTCTTTATCTCCCTTAAGGATCTGCTTCAGGAAATGTCTTCACTGGGAAAGGAGGGATTTTCTGATACAGCAGGAAGAAATTGTGACCTTAAGAAACATGATTTATTAGAATGAGTAAGCGCGGAAGGTGAAGACGTTGTGAGGGGATTTTGGAACAGAGATAGGACTCAGGGGGATGAGCTGGAGCCTAATGACTTTGTTCATATTTTGTGCTCCTTTAGCGGACCCCAAGTTGTGTGCTTCTAAACAAACAAGCAACTTCTCCCAAATAATGTTTTATTTTAGACACTGGAAGCACACATTCGATTTGTCTCTTCATATTGGTATTTATATTTTCTCTATAGATCGATGGCTATGTACTCGATTTGGCTGTGGTCATCATCATCTTCATCTAGTTATTTGATTGCTTAATGGTATCAAATCTTCTTAATTAAGTCTAATAATCAAATAATGAAAATGTCTTGTTTGGGTTAAAAGGCACGCACACCCCCTGCCTTGATCTCAGTCATTGGCACGAGGCATGCCATCTAGGGCCACACACACCGTAGAAGCCCACCTAACTCCAGAGGGCACCATGCACACAGGTGAGGACCACGAGCATCCATCCCCTGAAGGTGTGCAGTAAAGCAGCTCTGAGCAGGATGCATACTTCCCCATCACTAGTCTGCTTGTCACATACTCCAACAGGGGACACTATGCTTAGCGCTTCGATCTGGAAAAGGGAGAGGAATGACTGCCATGGCCCTACTGACAGACTCCTGGTCTAGTCGGAAACCCAAGTCCAGAGCCCTGGGAGTCAGCGTGGACACAGCCCCCTGAATATGCCTGTGAGCACCGAGGCATTGGAGCGATTTAAATGACAGGAACTGTGTCTCTCCGCTGGAGGAATAGAAAGGAACCCGCTTTTTGCAGTGTAATTATGTTTTACTGAATTAGCAAAGTAGCATGACCTTCGAGCGAGTGTTTGTGATACCAGGAGAATTGCATCCTTGTCAGCCAGCCCGCCTGCCGTGCTGATGCAGCATCTGCCGAACTCCAGGGAGTCCATTTCGAGCATGTTCAGAAGGAACTGTGTGCGATTAAATCCCTCTTTCCATGAACAAAAAAGGACTACACTTTCGGTAAAGCCGGTTTTAACCAGCAGAGGGATTTGGAACATTTGGCAAGATCACTTCTCAAAAATAGGCCAAGTCTTGCTGCCTGGAGGCCACAGCCCCTGCGGACCATGGCTCCCCTTGCTTGGCAAAGGGCTAATTCTGCTTCAAATGGCTTTCTCTCTCTTCAGTGTGATGCTCTCCTTTCCTACATGGATGAAGAGAACTAAGTAACACTCTTTACTTAAAACTAGCTCTTGCTAGTCACCCGTTCGGTCAGACAAACTTATTGCGGTCCTGTCAATGTCCACACATGCTGATGGCATGTGTGAAGAGTGGCACGCTGGGGCATGTTTCGTGGCTGTGTTCTTTTGCAAGCAGTTTCTCAGCCTTTCTTTCTAGGCTTTGCTTGGGTGTGTTTGTACCCCCAACATTTTGCTTAGTAGTTGAGTGCTTACCCAGACAGGGATTGCTAGACACACTACTGACTAGTACTCCAAAACCCACTGGCATCTAGGCGATTCTGCGCACAGCCATGCTGTACAGGCCTTCTAAGACTGTAACTCGTTACCAGAGCAGGCAGCCTCATTGTTCTCCCACGGAGCAGCTGCTGGGTTTGAACTACGATCCTTCTGGTTAGCAGCTAACACAGTGCAGTCCGGACTCTTTAGATACTGATAGCATGACAGAAATAATAATAAACAGACGGTGAGCATTTATCCCATGCTGTGTATTGTTGCAGGCTCTTCTATGTGGGTTACAGTATGTTACAGACTCTTCTATGCATTATTGAGTCGGTGTGCCTGCCCGAGCCATGGTATTTTCAAATGTTTCATCAGCCTGAGAAAGTTGGACATTGAGGAAGGAAGACCGAAGAATGATTGATGCAGTTGAATTGTGGCGCTGGCAAGGATATTGAAAGTGCCATGGATTGCTGGTCTTGGAAGAAGTACAGCCAGAGTCCTCCTTAGGGGCAAGGATGTTGACATTTTGTCTCATGTATTTTGGACATGTCAGGAGAGACAAGTCCCCGGGGCAGGACTTCATGCTTGATAAAGCAGGAGGGCAGCAAAACAAGAGGGAGACCTTAGAGAAGATGGATTGACACAGCGGCTGCCTTGATGGACTCAGATCGAAGACCAATTGTGGGGATGGTGTGGGACATGGCCGTGTTTTCTTCTGTTGTGCACAGGGACCTAACAACAACAACAACAACACATGCTATTTAACTTTCCCATTTACCGTCTGAGATAGTTCATCACATGGAAGATGTTTTCAGTGGTCGGTTGCACTGTTCTTCTAAGTATTAGAAAGAAAGCAGAAGAACCCAAGACAGGAGATCTTCACATAATGCTGGGTGGGACACCAAAAGCCCACCCACATCCTTAGGATAGGGCTAAGTCTACAAATAAATCCATCACACTGAAGGGGAAAGCGAAAACAACAAGGACCAAACAACCCAGCACTCATGACTTAATCTTGGCAGTGGGTTCAAAACCAAAACAGGTCATTGTCATTGAACTGATTCTGGCCCAAGGCATCCCTGTGAAGCAGGATACAACTGCCTCTAGGGTTTCTGAGACTGTACCTCTCACTGCTGTGGGCAGTCTCACCTTCCTCCCTTGGAGAGGGTTAGTGGTTTCAGACTGCTGAGCTTGAGGTTAGCAGCTACTATGCTACCTGTGGGGTGCAAGGGCTGGGGGTGGGGGAGAAAGTTTCTTTGGTGCGAGCACATGCAAATATCTTCACAAGTACTGTTTCCATCATGACTTTGAGCCTGTTTGTGCCAGTTTGACCCCCTTTTAACAAATTGCACTTCCACCTCTATATACTGTATCAGAGTCTACACTCAACCACCTCCATAAGATTATGATAACTTGGTGGTGTAAGCAGCACATGTGTAAGGAAAGCAATTGTGTATATCGTTAGCTCTGTGTATCAGGAAACAAAGGTCAATGTCAAGAATGTAATTACATGAGGACACACACAAATAAATACATAAGCAAACACATAAGGACAAGGAATGAGAGTGAATGTCTTAGGGATAATGGAAAAGAAATAAATGTATGTACATTCAACATCTTATGTTTGGCTTACCATGCTTTTTCCAAAATCATTTTCAAACTTTTTACAATCAGAATTTACCCCCCTAATAAGACCTTTTGTGAATCTGTGCGTGGTCCTGTGATTGCTTAATTAGAGGCACATAGATGGAAGTAAAGATGCCCTCCACCTTGCTTGGTTTGTCAGAGGAGGCCATCTATGTACTTGAGGCTGAAAGTATTGCCTCTTAGATGTACTGTGCCAATGTGAAAAGCAGCTCCTGTGTTCAAGATGCATGGTTAGATAACAAAGCACACTTGTTCTTGTTGTTTTCAGTCACAGATTATGATGGAAATTCAAGTAACTAAGAGAAGAAGTATCTTCCAGAATAGATTTGTATGTCTTCAAGGGTGCTTCTCTAGACTCTGATCTTCTTCCTTTCTCTCTTTGGTTGCAGTTTCCAATTGAAAAATAGTAAAGTGATGTCACTTTGGGCTTGCTTTGGTGGGCTCTCCTGTTAGTATTTGCAGCGCATTTCAGCAAGAAGATCTGGTGGGGGAAGCACGTGTTGACGCTGGCTCAAGTAAACACTGAGCTGCCTCTCAGTCACTCAACATGGACGCTTCTGGTTCAGGACTCTCAACATGGTTGCTTCTGGTTTAGATAAACAGAACTAATTAACTCCTGCCAAGCAGGAGCAACTCCGGACGTTTCCTGTCCTTTTGAAACTACAAGGGAGAGTAGCTCAGTGGTAAGCTATTCATTTCCACGTGTCTGTGTCATTACGCTTTCCATGAGAGTCCGTATATTCACACTGATACCATCAATGTGCTTTCGGAGGAATAGGGAGGCGTACTGGTAGCTTTTTATGTTGGCTCACATGTGTCTTTCCTTGGAGGGCATAAACTATTGATGGCTTTCCATTTTCTTGTTTGCTCAGAGTCAAGTACTTAGCACGACCCTGGATGTGCACTGCTAACTAAGGGTCTATTCCGGCTCTACACTACATTACATTTGAGGAACCAACGTGCAAATTACGACTACAGTATGGCGGTCGGGTTCAGAGGAGAAGGAAGAGAGAGACAGGGGCAGGGAGAGTGAGTACCAGAAGCAGAAGTCAGATTCGCAGAGCTCTCTGGTGGAGTAGTGGGGCACGAGGGCGTGACTTCCCACACACCAGCTGCCCCACAGGAGGAGGTTGAGGTCTCCTCTTCCTGTAAGGAGCTGCAGTCTTGGGAGTCCCCAGGAGCAGTTCTACTCTGTGCTCTAGGATGTCTGGGAGTCAGAATGGAAGAGGTGGCAGCGAGTTCTTATTTAAGGCCAAGTGTGTGATTGTGATTAAACTTTCAGTTTAACTTTCCAATTGATTTCGCTGTTGTATGCCTCACCCCAGTGTGGTCAGCTTTTGAGTTTTGACTGATGCTCTTGATTCCTGAAAGGAAAACTACAAAGAAGATTTTCTGGTGAAGGGCTTTGCCCTAAGGGCACCTAGGGCGGGCAAAGCTCTTTAAACTCCCACTTTTAAAAGCACTCACATGGGTTAATAAGAAATTGGTTAGGAAATGTGTCCAGGGACTGGACAGACTAAAGTGCTGAGGATCCTTGCTGAAGGTTTCCACCCATGCTCCAGGGACTCGCTGTGCTGGGAAACGGAGAGGGAAGTGCTAATGAGGGATGCTAGAGGATTCTGCTATTGCACCCCCTGGTCCCCTGAAGGTCTGGAGAGGGTAATGAGGCAGACAATCAAGTTCTTATCCTTTGAAAAGGTTATACCAGCTTTAGAGATCATTATTTGTGCTTCTTGGTGGCCGGTCATAAATAGATTGCAATCTGGGGACGAGACGATTATTTTCTGCAGTGGTGAAGCCTTGTCTACCTTGAGGCTTGGTGAGCATGGAAAATTCTTTTCGTTTGAGGTTGAACTGAGTCAGAGAGATGCAAGCCAGAGGTGAGTGCATCTGGTCAGTCTGTCAGCAGAGTTTATTGAATCTTCACACTGCACATCTGCAATTAGGTTTAAACAAGCCCTCAGAAGTTTAGAATACACACCCTATGATGTAAGACCAGTTTTAAGTCAGAAGCCTAGCAAAGTCTACAACAGTTTTGTTGAGATTTAGATTTGGTACATGTCCCCAAATAGTATCTTTGCCTCTTTGGCCAATAGCCATGAAACTACAGGAAGTGATAACCTCACAGGGACCATACCAATGCATCTCCTTTAGACTTTTGAACTTTTATATACCCCATCTATGATTTTGGTGCCCTTTGAATTCCATTTGCATACTGACCACCTATTTTATGACAGGCATTTTGCACTATATATGCAACATATTTCTCTTTGTCTGTCACCACCAGTCTGTCAGTTTGTCCAACTCTGGTGGCTTGTGTGCCACTGTGATGACAGACACTATGTCACTAGTAATTCGAATGCCAGCAGGTCACCCAAAGTGAACATGGTTCAGCAGAGCTTCCATCTGAAGAACAGACAGCAAAGAACGGTGGGGCTTCCCACTCCATAGGAAGAAGTCTCTGAAAACCTTATGCGTAGCTTTAAGCATTGTCAGATACTGATGGCCTAAACAAAGGAAGCAGAACCTTGTCAGAGATACTGCTGGCAGATGGGCCCTTCCAGTCCCAAAACACTGGGAATGTGACTGAAGAGGAGATGGTTTCTTGGAGGGGAGTCATCCATGGTGAAGGGAGTCAGGGAGAGTCTTGGGAGTGGAGCTTTCAGCATCTTCATTTGCTGATGGGGCACGGCGAGGTAGAGAGGAACAGATGAAAAACCTTCCATGATTGACTCTGCCATGAATAACACGATCAAGAGGAGTGGCCTGGCATTCACTGTCAGAAGGAATCTTGCTAAACTTATCATGAGGTACAATGCTATATGCAATCAGATACTATCTATCGCCTTCAAGGAAATCCAATCAATACAACTATTATCCAACTTTATGTACCAACCACCAATGCTAGTGATGAAGAAATTGAGAAATTCTACCAACTGACCTCATCCAGGTGATGGAGAGGGGTCAAGGCGGAGACCCAGAGCCCCTCCATGCATAATTGGATATTCCAGCGCAGAGGGGACACATGGAGGAGAAATGCACCAGTAAAACACACAAAACTCCTCTAGTTGTTTAATCCTTCTCCCCTGACTATTAAGATCTCAGTCCTACCTCACAAATCCCACTAGACGAGGGTACATACAGCAGCACAGACGAGAACTTTCAATATATGGAATTCAAGCAAGACAAAGCCCCTCAGAATCAGTAATGAGAGTAACTATTTCAGTAGGGTAGGGGAAGGGAAGAGGGAGGAAGGGGGTAAAGAGGGGAACAGAGAGCAATGAGAGCAGAATAACCCCCTTTCAGGGGGATGAACACTAGGATAGTAGATGAAGGGATAGAATGGGCTGTGTAATATACATATAAATAATAATAACAATCCATACTATATTAAGGGTTTGTGGGAGTGTCAGGGTGGGGGAGGGAGAGGGGAAAAAAGTAGAGCTGATATCAAAGGGCTCCAGAAGAAAGATGTTTAGAAATTGTTGACACCAACAATTGTACCTGTCTGCTTCATATTATGGATATATGGGTTGTTATAATGTATGGAAGAGTCCCCAATAAAATGACTTACTCAAAAGTAAGAAAGAAAATGGGTCAAACATGCAATCAAGATACACTGATAGGTATTGGTGATTGGTACACAAAATTTGCAAACAAAGAGGCAGGAATAATAATAGGAAATATGGATCTGGTGATAGAAATGAAGCAGGAGATCACATGATAGAATTTTGCCAAACCAATGACTTGTTCATAGGAAATTCCCTTTCAACAACACAAAAGGTGAGTATACACATGGACTTCCGCAAGGGGAACACATAGAAGTCAAATTCACTGCATGTGAGGGAAGAGATGATGAAGCAGCTTCACATCTGCAGGTGAAACCAGGTCAGGGACTGACTGTGGAACAGAACATCAATTGCTCTTATATAAGTTCAGGATAAAATTAAAGAAAATTAAAACAAATCCTCATGAGTCAAAATATGACCTTGAGTCTAACTTACCTGAATTTCTAGAGCATCTCAAGTGCAGATTTGATGCATTCAATACTGTAGCCAGACGACCTGATGAGCTGTGGGAGTACATTCAGAGCATCATTTATGAAGAAAGCAAAAGGTCATTAAAAAGAGAAAAGGAAGAAAAGGTCAAAGTGGATGGAGGTCAGAAGAGACGCTGAAACTCGCTCTTCATCATAGAGGAGCGAAAGCAAATGGAAGAAAAGATGAAGTCAAGGAGCTGAATAGAACATTTCAACACACAGCTAGCGAAGACAAAGTCAAATACAATGAAAGGTGTGAGGACCTAGAAGTAGGAAACCAAAGGGGAAGAATATGCTCAGCAGATCTGACACGGAAAGAACTCGAGGAAAAAGATCAATTCTTGAGTTTCAATTTTGAATGATTCTTAGCACAATATTGAAGGATATAGGAAGCATTAAGAGATGATGGAAAGAATGCACAGACTCACTGTACAAAAAAGAACTAATTGACAGTCTACCGTTTCAGGAGGTAGCATATGGGCAAAACCCAATGGTGCTAAAGAAAGAAATTAAAATTGCATTGACTGCATTAGCCAAAAGCAGGGCTCCAGGAATTGATGGAAAAGTCATTGAAAATGTTTCAGAAAGCCAAAGAAGCACTGGAAACACTCATCTATGACAGGGAATTTAAAAGATAGCTACCTGGGCAATTGACTGGAAGAGATTCATATTTGTACCAATTCCAAAGGAGGTTGACCCATCAGAATGCTTAATCTATAGAACAATATCATTGATTCTGGACAGAAGTAAAATTCTGTTGAAGATCATCCAACAATGGCTGCAGCAGCACTTTGATGGGTAATTTCCAGAAGTTCAGGCCAGAGTCAGGAGAGGACATAGAAAAAGGGATATTACCAATACCAGATGGATTTTGGCCCAAAGCAGAGAGTACCAGAAAGATGTTTCCTTGTGGTTCATTGACTATGCAAAGTCATTCCACTGTGTGGACCTCAATAAACTGTGACTAACCTTGAGAAGAACAGGAATTTCAAGACACCTCATTGTGCTCGTTAGAAACTTGACATAGATCAAGAGGTCGCTGTGTGAACAGAAAAAGGGGATACTGCATGGTTGAAAATCAGGAAAGGTGTGTGTCAGGGCTCTATCCTCTCACTACACTTGTTCAATCTACATGCTGAGTAAATCATCAGAGCAACTAGATTATATGAAAAAGAGTGTAGCATCGGGATTGACGGAAGGCTTATTAACAACCTGCGGCGTGCAGATGACACAACCTTGTTTGCTGAAAGTGAGGAAGACTTGAAGCACTGGCAGATGAAGACCAAGGATTGTGGCCTTCAGTATGGGTTACATCTCATTGCAAGGAAGACCAAAACCCTCACAATTGGACCAATATAACATCATGATACATGGGGAAAAGGTTGAAGTTGTCAAGGATTTTGTCTTCCCTGGATCCCCAATCAATGCTCATAGAAGCAGCAGTCAAGAGACCAAAAGAAATATTACACTAGGTAAATCTGCTTCAGAAGACCTCTTGCGAGTATTGAAGAGCAAGGATGCTATTTTGAAGACTCAGGTGTACCTGACACAAGACATGGTATTCTCTGTTGCATCATCTGTGTGTGAAAGTTGGACACTGAATAAGGAAGCTGTCGAATACATGCATTTGAATTGTGGTGCTGGCGAAGAGTATTGAACGTCCCATGGACTGTTAAAAGAACAACAGATCCTTATTGGAAGAAGTATGACCAGAGTGCTCCTCAGAGGCAAGGCTGGAAAGGCTCGGTCTTACATTGGCCTTCCTTTGGACAGGTTGTCAGGAGACAGGTTGTCAGCCCCTGGAGAAGCACATCATACTTGTGAAGGTGGAGGAGTGGCAAAAAAGAGGAAGGCCCTCAAGGACATGGGTTGACACAGGGGCTGAATGGATGAGCTCAAGCACAGGAATAATTGTGAGGATGGCACAGGACTCTGCAGGACAGTGCTTGGTTCTGTTTTGTGACGGGTCGGAGGTGATTTAATGGCACTTAACAACAGAAGTTGGTTGCCAGGCCATTCTTCTTAGTCTCTCTTGGTCTGGAAGGCCCATCGAAATCAGTTACATTAGACGTCGTAACAACTGACTCTGTGGAGAGGCAGTAGGTGCACATGAGGTGCGTTGGTTAGATATCGAACTAAACCCCTTGCGTGGAAGGTGAGAAACCCACCGCTGAGATGGCAAGGCTAGATGAGAGTGTAAAATATTCTTCCTGGTGACTCCCTCACTCTTCCCCACACAGTTTGCCTTCTGAGAACTTGTGTGTCTCAAAAGTAGGTCCGCTTCCCCTTGGGATTTGGTAAATGCAAGATTCTAATCCTGAAACTCTGACGGCAAGTGCTGAGATTCAGCACTTCTCCATTGTGAGGCCGGGGCTGTTCCGCAGACCCCAGTCAGGAGTTCCCACTCTATAGACATATTCTTAGGTAACCACTCAATTCCTTTCTATACCACTTCCCTTATTTTCCAGTGGGCTGTCAAATTTTATGGATAAAATAGCTTCGTAACAGACTCAAATAATGAAAAAAGCTTATCGTGGCCAGGTAGAAAGATGCAGCTCTCCGGAAGTCTGAAGTATGATTCAGAAGCGATCTTCCCGAGGAAATACGTTTTGTGGAAGAAAGAACAATGCAAGAGGAAAGTGACACGTTGAATTGCCGCTGATTGCAGACGGGCCATGTGGTGCGGAGAGGAGAGCTGAGTAAGTAACACCCCCTCATTGGGCCGGATTGTAAATTATCTTCCAAGGTGGCTAACTTCTGTGTTTTCCTGGGTTTCTTGGCTAACATAGCTGACAGCAAAAGAAGTAGCTTTCTTGTGAGCTTTTAAAGGTGCCAGAAATTGTGAGAGCTGCAAAGCATTCACTCATATTTATGCTACTCAGCAATTTTATTATTTGATTCACCCGTCCCAAGTTGACACCCTTGGGGGTGGGGAGAATAGAGTTTTTTGCCGAGGCAAGTTTCTAAAGATTTTTAAAAATGGATTTACCTTTGGGAATGCAAGGCCTAATTGTAAATAAGCTCTTGCAGCATACACATCAGCAGTCTTGGGTTAGTTAGGAGTTTTCCTTGTGTGAGCCAAAAAACATCTTTCAGACATGGCTGAAATGAAGCAATCAGCAACTTTGAGTCTGACAGAAAAGACCCGGCATTCGGGACCTGCTTCACTTTGTCCTAGCACCGTGTGCTTGATGAAATAATGGCCTCTTTCACCTAGGATGTTTCAGTTCGCACGTCTAAGTATTTTTAGATGATGGCCCCAGTTGCAGTTCACACAGTGGCCATCCTTTACTTCTTCCTTCTTCTATTCTTTTTCTTCCTTCATTTTCGTCTGAGATAACTCCTTCTAGTTGCTAGGCTACTTTCCTCTTTCTGCCCTTCTACAAGGAGTTATAGCAGCCACTGCTCATGAAAACAAAGCACAAGAAACTTTTTATACCCTTTGAATGAAATCTTGAACTTGCTAAAAATACCTTCTTGTACAATGATTTCAACTTTGGCAGCGGCAGCAGCAGCAGCAGCCTACTGAGGGTTGGTGTTTTCAGAATTGAATATAAACTCAACTCCCCAAAGACAGCTGAGAAGGTCTAAAACTAAGTGCTGATCTAAAATACTGATCCTATCGGTGTGTCGTTGTGTCCCTGCACCCTTTAAAAACATTTCCCCAGGAGTAGACATCAGTGCACACCAATGAATGGAACAACAAAGAAGCTAAAATACGTTTTAGATATACGTTTAGGGCAAGCACATGTCATTGAAAAAAAAACCACAATGGAACACTTGTCTGAAAAACACCTTATCTGATGCCTCCATCTTTCAGATTGGCCTGTTGTCAATCAAAGAAGTTTCTATTGCCAATTCATTCGACAGCGTTGTTTCCCCAAGGCTTGTCCATTAACATTCATCATTTGTTCAACAGACTCGTGTTCTGTACCTAACCTCAGAATTACTGGATGAGAATCCTCAGTCTGTATTTTCAACAAGCGTTCAGCTAAATCTATATTACTGAAGTTTGAAAACTACCAGCAAGTTAGGTTGGAGGGAAGAGTTGGCTTGAAGCTCTTTCAAGAATGAAATGTGTTAATTAGTTGAAAATAGCACCTGTTTATTCTCCCATTTTAAATTTCTAGGGGGGAAAAAAGAAGTTCTTGTGGCCACATATCCCATAAAGTTTGATTCTAAATGTACCAGTACATCAAAAAAGTAAATAAAAACCTTGAATGTTCTTATTTTTTATCCTAAATCATTTTAATAGGGGCTCTTACAACTTTTATTACAATCCATCCATCCATCCATCCATCCATCCATCCATGTGTCAAGCACATTTGTACATTTGTTGCCATCATCATTCTCAAAACATGTTCTTTCTACTTGAGCCCTTGGGATCAGCTCCTCATTTTCCTCCTCCCTCCCCAACTCCCTCCTTCACGAATCCTTGATAATTTATAAATTATTATCATTCTTTCATGTCTTACACTGATTGATGTCTTCCTTTACCAACTTTTCTGTTGTCCATCCCTCTGAGAGGAGGCTATAGTTAGATCATTGTGATCATTTCCCCTTTCTCCTGGCACCTTCCCCTTATCCTCCTGGTGTAGCTACACTCCATATTGGTCCTGAGGGATTATCTGTCTTGGATTCCCTGTGTTTCCAGCTCTGATCTGTACCCATGTAGGTGCTCTGGTCTAGCCAGATTTGTAAGGTAGAATTGGGATCATGATAGTTGGGGGAAGAGGGGGAGAGGATGAAGCATTAAAGAACTAGAGGGAAGTTGTATGTTTCATCATTGCTATACTGAACCCTGACTAGCTTGTCTCCTCCCCACGACCCTTCTGTAAGGGGATGTCCAATTGCCTACAGATGAACTATGGGTCTCTACTCTGCACTCCACTTCATTCACAATAATATGATTTTTTTTTCGATGCCTGATAACTGATCCCTTCAGCACATAGGCTGGTGTGCTTCTTCAATGTGGGCTTTGTTGCTTCTGAGCTAGATGGCTGCTTGTTTACCTTCAAACCTTTAAGACTCCAGACACTATATCTTTTGATAGCTGGGTACCATCAGCTTTCTTAACATTTGCTTATGTATCATTTTGTCTTCCGTGATCTTATCGGGAATGTGAGCATCACAGAATGCCAGGTTATTAGAACAAAGTATTCTTGCATCAAGGAAGTACTTGAGCAGAGGCCCAATGTCCATCTGCTACCTTAATTCTAAACCTATAAATAAATGTACTCAGATCTATTTCCCCATTGTCATATATAAAATATTTACATATGTATATACCTATATTTGGACCTCTATAAATCCCCTTTGCCTCCTAGTTCTTTCCTCTACTTCATTTCACTTTCCTCTTGTCCCACTCTCATGTTCAGCCTTCATTTGGGTTTCAGTAATTCCAGTAATTGCATTGCCCTTGATCAAATCCTACTAAGCCTCTTACACCCTCCTCGCCATGGATTTTATATCACTTGTTGCTCCCTTGTCTCTGGAGTTGTTAACACCCACTTCCTTCCCTCCCCCCCAACTCCCCCTCTCCCATGTCCCCACAGGAACTGTTGGTCCTGTTGTTTGCTCCTCCAGATTGTTTGCCCTGCCTATCTTATCTGGATAGACCTGCAGAGATAATAATATGCACAGAAACAAGACCAAGAAAAAAAAGCCACAAAAGAAAACAAAACAACAACACACAAACAAAAACAACTATAAAAAACAGAAAAGCCTATAAAGAGTTGAAGGTCTGTTTGTTGACCTTTATAAGTGTTTTCCAGTTGAGTCTGATGGGGTGCCATGCCCTGGCCCCACAGTCTATTCTTAGTGTTCCCTGGGGACTTCATTGCTCTGTTTCTCTTGCTGTTCTGTTCCATGCCCTTAGTGTTTCACCTCTGTGTGGTGGGGTCAGATTGGGCACAATTATCACACTGTGACTCCATTGTTGTCTCCAGTAGTGCTTTGGGTCAGTGAGGGTCATTGTGTCTCATGGTGGGACCGGCCACTGGTCCTCTCTGTGCTTTGGCTGCTTTCAGCAGGAATATCATCCTCAGAGCTTGGTGGTCCAGAATGTGCTCCACTCTCTCTCCCTCTCCCTTCGTTTGCTCCTGTGTGCTCCAATGTCCTTCTCTCTGAACTGTAGCTTCAGTGCTGTTCTCTGAAGTGAATTCTTCTGGGTGGGGAGGAGGGGTTGTCCACTTAGTTGGGATTGGGGCCAACCTCTCAATCAGTTCCCTGCTTCATGCCGGTAGGTTGCTTTCACATCTTGGCACACCGGGTCTAAGTCTGGTACCTCTCACCCTCCCCTTGGGTGGCTTAGTGCCTTGTTCCCCTGGCTACCCATGTGTATTTTTCCCCTCCTCCTTTTTAGTTGGCTACCATGTGTAGCCCTGGATTTAGTCAGGCCCCTGATATACTACCTGGACCTCATCCCTGGAATGTATATATACAGTAGCGTTTCCCCTATGCCCCTTTTGCATTTTTAAACTGACCTCAGCAGACTCATATTGTCCTTTTGTGCTTGGCTTACTTCACCTAGAATAATTTCCTCCAGTTCTTCCCATGTGGCGATGTGCTTCATGCGTTCATCACAGCTTTTTAGGGATGCATACTACTCCACTGTTTGTATGTACCACAGCTTTTTAATCCATTCATCTGTTGATGGAAATTTGGATTTTTTCCAACTCCTTGCAATTGTGAACTGCACCATGATGAACACTGAAGCTCCGATGTCTGGCCCTGGTTTGTTTCTTGTCTCTTCTGGGTATGTGCCCAGTAGAGGGATTGCTGGGTCTATGGTAGCTCAATTTCCATTTGTTTTAGACAATAAGAGAGACCACAGACTGAGAAAACATCTTTAGCAATGACACATCAGAGAAAGGCCTTATTACTAAAATCTACAATACCCTGCTAAGTTAGAACAAGATAAAAACCAATTGTCCACTGAGGAGGTGGGCAAAGGACCTAAACAGAAGTTTCTCAAGGGCAGAAATCCAAATGGCCAAGAAACACATGAGAAAATGTTCCAGATTACTAGCTATAAGAGAAATGAAAAATTAAAACAACTATGAGATACCACCTAATATCCTCAAAGATAGGCCAATTCAAAAAGTCAGAAAGCAACAGGTGTTGGAGGGTCTGTGGTGAGATAGAAACTCTCATCCACTGCTGGTGGACCTGTAGGTATGTACAGCCATTATATAAATTGATTTAGCTGATATCTTTTTTTTTTAATTCTTAAGTTACAGGTAACTTATTTAGAGCTCATGAACAGGAGTATTAAAATACAAATTTATAAGTGCTACAAGTAGTGGGGAAACACCTTTTTTGCCCTTTGGAATAAAAAGACACAGAAAAAAAGAATTAGATAGCTTTTCAAATTAACGTGAATAATGCTTCTTTTATTTAAAATTTATTCACATCTTGCTTTGATTTGGGTCTTGATTTAAGTTCTTTAAAAGGTAGTGAAATATAGGTAAATAATACTATATTTTTAATAAAAATAACCTATTATCACAAATATTTATCAAACAAATATTCATGGTTTTACTTTTTTTTCCAGCAGAACTATTTTCAAACAAAATCACATTTAGATATTCACTATGCAAAATACATGAGCAGAACTCCCTTGGCTCTGACTGTATGCGTGTTAAAGGCTAGGAGACCCAGAAGTTATCTATCTACTCAGTTTCTATTTGACTCGAGAGCAACAGTTCTCAACCTGTGGGTTGCGACCCCTTTGGGGGTTGAACAACCCTTTCATATGGGTCACCTGACTCATAACAGTAGCAAAATAACAGTTATGAAGTAGCAATGAAAATATTTTTATGGTTGGGGGAGTCAGTACAACATGAGGAACTGTGTAAAAGTGTCGTGGCCTTAGGGAGGTTGAGAACCACTGTTCTAGAGTAAGGGTTGGCCAGCTAAGGTTCTCATGCCAAATCTTAGCATCACCTGAATTTTGTAAATAAAATTTGAACACAGCCACACCCATTCATTTCTATATTATCTAGAGCTGCTATTTTGTTGCAATGCCAGAGTTGAGTAGTTGAGACAGAGACATATTCAGGCAAAACATACAATATATGCTATCTAGCTGTTAAAAACAAATAAACAAAAACATGCTGTCAATCACTCTCGAGCATGTTGTTGGAAATGCACACACTCTTTGCCTTTGAACCCCTAACTTGAACCCCTGCAGGTCACCCATGTATACAGGTATGCTCTCCAGGTTTCTTCCTTGTCTTCTCCTCCTTTAACTCATTGTATTCCATACTATGAAAAGGTGATAGAGCCCTTCCTTGGGAGAATGAGTCATCTACTGCAGAGTTGACCTTGTTTGGCTTAATGTATTGGTAATGAATAATGCAATTCTTTATATAATATTTGGCCATATTTTTCATTATCCCCAGTATTTTTCATTACCCACTGCTTGGTTATATATTTTTGATTGAAAACATTTTTATGAAACTATTTTATAATAGGCAACATTAACTTTCATTTTCTCTATTAAAAAAAAACCAAAACTACTTGGGTATAGCTCCCTGATCAATGATCAGAGTACCTCAAGTTTTGAAAGGGAGGTAGAAGATTACTCTCTCTTACATCTCTACTTTTATGTACAAGAACAGCAAGACAATGAGTGCAAATGATTTTATCAGTAATGGGCCCTAATGAGAAAAAACTGAAACCTACTTATTTATATCTTACAAGATTGATTGGTTCCTTCACAATCGTGAAATGGATTTCGTATATCAATAGTTGTGTATGAATTAGTTCTGATGTTCTGCTTGGTTTTGTGTAGAAGACCAAAACTGCCTTTAAAAGGCTATTCCCTAAGAATGACAATTTTGATTACTCCTATACTAGGTAGAGGGCAAAGTATGGCATTTTTTCTAAGTAAATGCAGCATATTTATGTAACAGTTACACATAGCAAAGCAGTATGAGGGAAAACACATTAAACTACTAAATTTATACTTTATTGAAGAAGCCCATTCCATTGCATTGCATTTATTTGTCTTATGAACTGAGACCCCTGGCCATTTTTTTTGCTGCTCTTTTGATGGAGTGTAAGATAGCATAGGTTTAAATTCTATGCCATCTGTGGGGATTATTGCCATAATTGATCTCCTAGTTCAATCAATTCTTCATTCAAATGAAGGCCCATTTTAGCAAAGAACTAACTCTTTCTAATGCCTTCACCCATGGCTTCTGCTCCGCTTTCTCAAGGGGAAGAAATAGAATTAGTTTATTCCTATAATACATAGGCTCTCTTTGGGTCCACTTACTGGGCATGTGAACTAAGAACAAGGTAGAGATACTGGCTCTATATCCCTTTCACAATTCCCCTGATGATTCAGGCAAGAGAAGTTGACTGTCCAGCTTTTCTGCCTGGCATGAAAATGGCTGGGAGTGGGCCCACTATCAGCATGCTGGACTGTGATGTATCTTTTCAAAATCCATGGGATTGAGTTGATGGTCTTCAGAGCCTCATCCACAGCAGCCAAATGCGTGCTCCGTCCAAAAGCTTAGGGTCATTCTCCTTACAACGATTTCCCGGTTTTCTGTCATCATGAATCCACCCCCTCCAAGGAAACCCCTGGGGAGTTTCTATCTCTTCCCTGTCTTAGTCATTTATCTGACCATTCTTTAGAGGCAGGGGCACTTCTTGTTTACTTTGTCTATCTCAGCAAAGCATGATACAAAAAGATAGATAGATAGATCGATATAGAAAGACATGCTTCTATGATTTTTTTCTTTCAAAATGAACATATAACCAATCTAAATATTTCAAAGTTTTCAAGGCACCACTTCTTCCGAGGTGAGATAATTAAACCAATAGATTAAAACACATCTCCATTGTCTGCTGGCAGTTCATGCTTTGTGAGGGAGATGGGATTTCAAGGGCAAATGCTGGATGAATGGCACTGTGGGGGCAAGGGATGCTTGTAAGGAACATGATGGATGCTTCCTCGTCCTCAGATAGATATTCCATAGTCCACTGCCATCGAGTCATCCAAATCATAGTGAACCTATAGGACAGGGCAGAACTGCCCATGTGGGTTTTTGAGACTGTAAATCTTTCCAGGAGTAGAAAGCCTTCTCTTTCTTCCAAGGAGCCACTGATGGGTTGGAACCACTCACCTGGTGGTTTTCTGCTGCTCCATGCGTAACCTACTGTAATGTCTTAATTAATATTCTCTATTTTACTTCTTTTTTCCCCTCTATTTTACTTCTTAAGGGGCCCTAGTGGCATAGTGGTTACATGTTGCACTGCCATCTACAAGGTTAGCAGTTCAAAATACCAGCTTCCCTTCTGGAGAAAGACTTGACTCTCTACTTCCATAAACAGTTACAGTCTCAGGACTCCACAGAAGCAGTTCTACCCCATCTTTTAGGGTCACTATGAGTCAGCACCGACTTGATAGCAATGAGTTTGGTTTGGTTATGGCTATTTTACTTCTTTGGATTCTAAATGTCCATTTCAATGGCTACACAGAAACTCAGAGACAAAAATCATTATTTAAAGTGTTTACTAAGGAAGGTCACAAGTTGTAATGCTGGTGAGAAATGCTCAGGGTTGTTATTTACCAGGACATATTACAAAGTCCGTCCAGTTGGCTAACAAATGCCCAAAGGAGCACGCCATTTTGCTGCAAGCCCCCATTCAGAGGCATTCAGCTCACGCTCAAGCTTAAGCTCTGTGGTCAGCAAACCCAGCTCCTTCAATCCAGTGCCCACGGTCACCCCACTCGAGTAAGTCTCAACCCAAAGGCACTTAGCTTTCCTTCAGTGGGTCAGCAAGTCAGCTTCCCCAATTAAGTGCCCAGAGGCACCCTACTCCACACTCCAGTCTCCTGCACAAAAGCACTGAACTTGCTCTGTTCCTTGCTCTTACTCTTGGTTCTGCTGCTGCTCCTCTGAGGATCCCACTGTCCTCTAGATCCAGGTGCCTCACTGCACAGGGCTCCAGGGTAGAGGGTGTGCTTCACTCCTGGCTGACTCTTGCTGGTAATGAGATCCTTTCCTTTTGATTCTCAGAGGACTTGTTTGATACACAGCAGAATGACATTCCAGGGAATCCTGTTCCCAATTATTCACAGGTAAATCCTATTAGTATTCTCCCTACCTTCACCCACACTGGGAAAAGTCATTTGGTGAGAGTTAGAGAGCTTGGGTAGTAGAGCTGGCTTCAATACTCACTGCTCCTGTGCCCACTATACCACGAACTAAGACTCTGACCCTTCCTAGGTTTCAGAGGCACTGTACATCTTTACAGGAGCTGAGAGCTTCCTCTTTCTTCCTTGCAGTAGATGGTGGGTTTGAACCTCTAGCTTATGCTCCTTAGCTATGCACGAGGTAGCATGAAGGCTAAATACCTACCAAGTAGTTATTAGTTCTTGCATCTCATTAAAATGGAATTTTATTGACGATAATATTCAAACTTACTGTCATCGAATCAGTGATGACTCATAGCAACTCGTTTGGGCAGCAGAGAACTACCTCTGTGTGTTTCTAAGTCTGTATGTCTTTATGGGGGTGGAAAGCCTCATCATTCCCCCATGAAATGGTTGGTGTTGAACTGTTGACCTTGTGTTTAGTAGCTCAACACATAACCCACTATGTCACCAGGGCTAGAGAGAATGAAAACTACTAGTCTAGCAGGTCATTATCATTTTCTGAATGGCCTTTCAGTCAGGCTGACACGTTACTTACCATCTCTGTCCTTCCGCACACTGGATCCCGTCACTTCAGAGCTAATGCATCTCCTCCACTAGCCTGCGCTACTTGTGTTAACAATATACTAAAGGAAGGCTTTTAAAAAAGTAATTAAAGTAATTAAACATTTTTTCTATAAAAATTTTCCATACTATTGAGTTAGGGGCACCCTCCCTTTCCTCCATACCCTATCATAATTGCCTATTTGCACCCATTCTTTAAATATCCCTCAGGTCCTTCTTAGCAGTTCCCCAGGTGGCGAGAAATGTTATTTGAAAGACACAGATACAGATGCGTGTCATGCAATTAACAGACCTTCACTAAGTGGAACAAATAGACCATTAAAATGAGTCTGTGCTGTCCAGGCTTCCTCTCTTCACCTTTCTCTCCCAGCAATGACCTGACCCAATGGCCAAAGATATGAAGATCCATCTTTTCGATTCCACTGGATTTTTTAAATTAAAGCTGGGTTTATTTTTTAATTCTTTTCTTTTTTAGGTGGAGGTTAACCATGTACTTGAATGGCATTTTATTATTTGATAATGATGCTATGGATGCAGTTAGCAAAACAAACATAAAATAAGAAAGAAAAAGTCCTTAGATACAATGCTACCAATTTATGTCATAGTAATATGACCTCTACATGACACATAAATACCTATGAAAATTTAAAGTATCCTCTTTATTGAGTCTTCCTTCCACAATTCAAGGTAATCCACAAAGAGATTCAGTTAAGAATAGAAGATGTCTTTCTTTAAGTCAGGTCTTTGTCACCAAGGTGGCTAATATTTGGGGGGCAAAGTTACATGGATCTTCGGGATCCACTTTGTAGTCTTCTTAAGATTCTTATGTAGACTTGGACTCAATTTAAGTGCCCCCCCCCCAAAAAAAAAACACATGCCAATGTAGGACTAGCACCAGACTTAAAACTAAGTTTCTCCTTGATTTTGAGAACACAGTACCTATAGATATATAAATTTCATGTGCAGATCAGTAAGGGCCTATAAATGGGACTTAGGATACTGTTAAATCCATCAAACCTAATCATAAGGGGGGGAAAGGTAATAGTTTATTATGGAAGCAGTCATCTGCAGATTACATTTATGGGGCAATAAATTGCCCCCTGTCTTTTGTTTCCAGTTAGTTCCACTTATGAATACCCTTTGTATGATTTTGAATCCCCCTTCCTTTTAAGGGCCAAAGAATAGGGCGCAGATAACGATTCCCTGCTCTCAGCAATAAACGTGCAAATACTTCCAGCCCAAGAACGCCTCCTGTTGAGAGGCTGCTGAATCAGGAGTTGCACCATTTACAATAGAAAATGGAATAATTTGCCTACTCCAACCCAGGCAGAGGCAGTATCCTGCAATGAATGGCCCGACGGTATAAATAATAAAGTAAAAATGAGCCTGAAGCTGCCCAGATTTTTGTTTGCAGGAAATACGATAACTCCAAGCAATTTATGGCACTGTTTCCCAGCTAGTGTCCAAGGGCTATTTAGTTAGTAATGGCAATAACAGAAACGGCTTCATGTCAAGATGGAGCCACAAGTGCTCGGCAGAAAGAGAGCAACAAATATTAAAAGATGTCAACCGCCAGCACGAGTGGATTGCAACTTGTGGCGCCGGGAAAATGGAGCATGCCAGGAGCATTAGCAGCGAGAGAACCAGCCACGAGAAACACGTCTGAGGCCAGTAACAACCCCCATCCCTAGGCTCCTGGAGGAGACACTTACTGAGAAGGAGCACTGGAGGCCTGATCGGTTAACACATTATTGTCTTTGTCAGCTGGAGTAATTGCGGTCCTGACAATGTTGTGCATGTCCATTAAAAGTAACAAATGTTCCTGGTGTGATATTGCCTGATGTAAATCTTCTAGGCTGCCAAGGTGCCCAGTCTTGTCACCTGTAGGTATTGTGAAGCTGGCAGAGAGTTAAAATACAAGGGAGAGAGTATGTCCCAGAAGTTTCTCCCCAAGTTATTTAGCAACAAATCTGGAGACTTCTCAGATATCAGCATCCCATCTCAAAATAGTATTATTAGTTTCTTACATTTATTGAGTACTAATCATATACAAGTGGGCCAAGAGACTATAGGCTTTATCCAATTCAATGCTCATAGCGATCGCCTCCTTCTGAGGTAGGCATTAATAATAACTTCATTTTACAGATGACTGAAGGCATACCAACCCACCGACTCACAGCCATCAAGTCAATGCTGTTTCATAGCGACCCTGTAGAACAGGATAGAACCGCCCCTGTGAGACTCCCAGGCTTTCTAACTGATGGTCTTGCGATCACAGCTGAACGCAGAACCACGCGGCCACCAGGGCTCCGGGGCCATGGAAACACAGCTGGTAAATGTGGAGTCAGGGAGCAGGTCCAGTTCTATGTGGCTCCACAGTTTAAATCTGAGCCACTAAGCAATATTAGAGGGCCAGTGGAAAGAGGCAGGTCCTCAAGGAGATGCACTAACACTGAGGATGGCCCAGGACTGTGCAGTGTTTCAGGCTGTTGTGCATAAGGTCACGATGTGCTGTAACCAGTGGCGCTTAGCAGAGACCATGAGGTCAGTCAGTGGTACTATCACGGAGGGAAAGATTCGGGTGCTGTGAGGACAGAGAAAGGGGGTTGCAGGGGGAGGTCGGGGACAAGGCTGCATGACAGGGCATGAGGAAGATGCAAATCAGAACCAGAAGGAGACACTACAGAAGCACTTCAGTGGCTAGAGTTAAAGACATAAGATCTGGAGGAGCAACTGAATTTCTTGTGCATTTTTGGTGAGTATGTAATGTTGGCACAGCCACGTTGGTAAACAGTTTGATAGTTTATTAGAGGATTAAACATACATGGTTCATAAGGTCCAGCAATTCCACTTCTGGATATGTACCCAAGATAAATAAAAAGGTATATTCATACAAAGATTTGTAACATTTTTCCATAGTACCCTTATTTATAGTAGCCCAAAGAGAAACAATCTAACATTCCCATCATTAGGAGAACGTGCAAATAAGGAGAAACAATTGGAATTATTCTCCAAAAATGGAGAAACAATTGGAATTATAGTCCTCAGCATTGAAACTTAAAATAAAAATCTCGACCTACACAATAGCAAGGATGAGTCTCCAAGCATAATGCCAATTGAGAGAAGACAGACATAAAGAGTACATGTTGTATGGTTTAATTTATATAAATTCTTAGAAGCAGCAAAATGATTCTATTGTGACAGAAAGCAAATGAGTGGGTGCCTGGGGGCAGAGGTTAGACTGTGCATCACTAAAATGGATTTGAACATGTGGGGTAATGATAAGATTCTATATCAGGATTATAGTGTATGTGTCTGTTAAAATTCTCACAATGTACACTTATAATATGTGCTTTATCATATGCAGGTCATAATCCAGTTTAAAAATTAAACTAAATAAAATTAAGAGCCAGTCAAGTGTCCATTTTTAGAAATGGCAGAATTTAATGCTCTTGTAGTGTAGATTTTATGTGGAAAGTGTTTGGAGAGGTTAGTTGGAGATAGGCATAATGAAGTTATTTATATTTTCCAGAGGTTAATGGATTTAAATTTCTTTGCTATATGACTACAGTAAGAGAGACATTTTTTATTGTGATCTAGCATGCACATACACACACACATATGCCCACACACATAAGAAACTCAACACAAATGGCCCATGAAACTGTTCTATCTAATTACATATGGCAAACGATATTATCTTCTATTTTCAAATACAAAATAAAGTGTCTGTACTAAGTTAATTTTGTAATTCATCAGTCTACTGTGACCTCATAGTTTTAAGAAACAATCATGAAGTAAAGAATCATTAAGAATTTTCATGCAGGAAAGTGACATATTCAGTTCATGACAATCATTTAGTGTATGAAAATAAGGGAAAAATCGGATTAAGAGAGATCAATTAGGGGGTTATTAGAATAATAATAACAACAGAACAGCAATGCCTTGCTTAACGTCCGTGGAACGCGCTGTGAAATAGGGCATTACGTGATCTGAATGTTGTATGAGCACCAAACTATGCACAGGCTTCCTCAGGTTTATGAATGGGTTCTGTTCTGAAATCTGTCTGACTCTTCACATAAGTCAAAACAATTAGGTACAGTTGCTATCTAACATCAGTTTGTCAAATGTTTGTTAGTGGAAGAGTACCTTTCTATGCACAAAAACATTAAAGACACTCTTTCAGACATATGAAATCATATTTAACATGATAATTGAGAAATACAATAATATTTTGTCATGTATTTCAACATAGTGCCTATTTATTTTGAACTATTGAATGTATCTTGGGTTTTTTAAAATAATAGGCTATATTGGGGCTGAGACCAAGGAAGGACATGTAATTGGATGCTATTTAGATAGACATTATGGCAATATGATTACATTTATCTTTTAGTTTCTAGCTGATATGTGCTACGTTAAATCCTTTACATGCATAATTTTATGTAAACTTAACTGCAACGCTATGAGGTAGGAATACTTATCATTTTGATTTTACAGATGAGGAAACTGTGGTTAGAAGCACAGGGTCACTGTGTGTGAATAAGGACTGGGTTGCACAGGGCAGCTGTGTATTAATAGCTCGGTGTTAATGAGGACTAGAGTTGGGTGCAAACGTGGGCTTAATTTTTGAAAATTGTAGATTCAATGTGTGCAACACGGCAGACAGAAGTGCATAAATAAACGGGGGAGGGGTGAGATTAGAAAGTTATTGTTGAAGTCGATTTTGCAGTCGATAAGCTCAGTTTACTAAACTTACAAAGCAGAGGACTCGTGGTTGATTCCTAACTCTCGACCAGGATTGCTGGATGAATGGTAGCACTACCAATGCAGTAGGAGAACAAAGGGGGAAGAACAAACTAATGGATGGTTCAGGTCTTATAAGGCAAGACAATGAGTTTGGTTTAAAACAGGTGGGGATTGAAATAGCTGATAATAGCCTCGCAGGCTCTTCTCCTGTGGGGTTCGTTAAAGGTAGAAAGTTTGATTTCTCTCTTGTTTGTTTCTTAGGGTTGCTGTAACAGTATCACAGGGGGCATCTACACAGCAGAAACACCTTGGGTTACCATTCTGCAGCCTGGAACTTCTAGATCACGGTGTCAAGTAAGCCTATTTTCCGGAGGCATTGAGGGGGATTTTGTTTCCTGCTTCTCTAGGCTTCCAACTCAAGGTGGCCCTTGGCTTATAGCTGTAGCCTCACCTGAGGTCCTTCCTTCACCTCCCTGCATGTCGGTAGCTCTGTGATAAGGACAGGCACCTTCGAGGACGAGGGCCAACCGAGCTGATGACACGTATAAAGACCATCTGTTCAAACAGGGCCACATTCACAGAGCGGGATTAGGACTTCAACGTATCTCTTTGGAGGACCCATTTCAATTCAGAATCACAGGCGTCTCTGCTTCTGCTTGATTGCGCTTCCTTTGTCGTTGCGCAACGACAACCTGCGGTCTGGGAGCCACAAATGCCTTAGCTTCTTACCAAATAGCAATAGAAATCAGCGTTTCTGCCATCTCGAATGATGTGGGTTGGGCACATTAGGTTGCTTGTCCATCTCTCGTGAAACTGTTGTAGTTCAGGGTACTATAAAACACATACTGGAACATGATTCCTCCCTGGGGTGGGAGACAGGACCATACACAGACCTGTGAAGGAAAATGGGCTATTCCTAGAAGTGGGGAAAATAAACTCTGGGTGCCCAATACAGCTGAAGTCCATTGCAGGGGGTTTTCTTGACTCAAACACCATTATTTGCTAATTACAAAACAGCACGAGCTCTCCAGAGTTTGCGTCTTTGGTCATGTGTCATCTCTGCCTAGAATGTCTCCTTGCCGGATAAAGGAAATGCTACCAAACTCATTGTTAGGGATGGAATTGTGTCCCCTGAAGTCTTGGGGACTCCTAACCCCAGGGCCTGCCATCCATCTGGAAATAGAGTTTTCTTCATAACAATAGTGAAGCCACTTTAGTATAATATGTCTTGTAAGTCAATTATTTCTGAGATATCAAAAGGACAGACTAGACACAGAAGCAGTAAGAAAGAAGGGTGGTGGTGGTAGAGATCGATGTTTCTTGGGTGGGGGGGATCTCCATTGTTGGATCAAAAGCAAACAAACAAAAACACTCTCAAACTCACTGCCACTGAGTTGACTCCAATTCGGGGTAGCCCTATGAGACTGGGCGGAACCACCCCTGTGAGTTTCGGGACTGTACCTCTTTCCCGGAGTAGAAAGCTTCTTTTTTCACCTGTGGAGCAACTGGTGGTCTGAACTGCTGACTTTGCAGATCTAGTGGCCGAATTGGCAACCACTATCCCATCGCGACTCCTCAGGGAGAATGCTAGTGAATCTGAAACCAGAATTCCCCTCAGATAGAGGGGAGATTAAAGCTAGCGAATTCTAACCTGTAGTCCCCTAAAATATGAACCTGCCCACTTGCAGTATTTCTATTAATTAGCAGCACTAAGAACGGAGACATTCATATGCTTCTTTTTCATGTTGCCAACCTAGCCGATCAGAGGGTTTAGAACTGCCTGTCCTTACTCTTTATAAGACTTGCTCCCTTCTTTCATATCCTGCCTTATTTTTATAATTTTATACTGCTCTTGTTGCCCAGTGAGCTCTAAACTGCCTGAGGGCAAAGACTCTGTAGTGCCCAGAGCACATTGCCCGAGAATACGTGACCGAGTGGGTGTTTGCTATAGATTGGCGGCTGTGAATTAGTTGTTATAAACTACGGAGACGTGAGTGGGTCACTTGTTTTCATGTGGAGATATGTTTGAAAGAGATCCAGTCTTGTTCATGGTTGCTCATCGCAGGCGTTCTCTATGAAATCAGGAGTCTTGCCCTTGGACTAGACGTGACGATGGAAACGGCTGCGTGTGAGCTGCGGCCAGGGGGACACGGGACAGTTTGATAGAGACATGTAGCAGTTGGGTCATGACATACGAGGGCTATTGGTGTAGAACTGCACTTTGTTCTGGTGAACGTCTAAACCAAAGGCCAAATAATTTTTTGCCTTTGGTGAAACCTGAAAGCCGATAGATGGACATTATTTTCTGCTTGGCTGCAAGTATGGTTTCCTAACACAACGAGGCACAGTTATGAGGATGCTCTGTGCGGTGGCATCACATGCGAAGGAAGCAAAAGGTCAGCAGAAAAGGAGACTGGAGTGAACGTCAGAAGAACCCTGAAACGTGTTCCTGAATGTAGAGTAGCTAAAGCTGGCAGACAAAATGATGACGGGAAATAGCCACGCTAAGCGAGTATAATAAAACGTGCAAAGGCCTGCAATTAGAGAAGCAAAGGAGCACACACGCAGTGCGTCTCGAGCTGCGAGGAATGGAGAGGAGATCCAAGCCTCCTGCTGGAAGATTTTGAAGAGTTCTACAAGCCAAATAATGAACGATGCAGGAAGCACCAAAGGACGATGGAAGGCGTAAAGTCACTGGACCAGAAATACATGACCTACATGTAGCCATTCCAGAAAGGGGTATATGACCAAGACCTGCTGGTATTAAAGGAAATCCAAGTAGCACTGAAGGCAGTGGTAAAAAAAATAAGACTCCAGGAATTGACATAATGCCAATTGAGCTGTTTCCACAAACGCATGCCACTCTGGAAGTGCTGACTTACCTATGCCAAAACATTTGGAAGGTTACTTCGCCAACCAACTGGAAAAAAGTCCCGATTTGTGCCCATTCCAAAGAAAGGAAATCTAAGAGCATATAGAATGATTTAACAATATCATTGATATAACACTTAAGTAAAATTTTGTTAAGAATCATTAAAAGGGGATGGCAGCTGTGTATCAACAGGGAAAGAAATTCAAGTGGACTCAGAGTGGATGTGGAGCAAATGCTATCATTGCTGATGTCGTTGGGTCTTGAATGAAAGCAGAGAATATGTGGAAGATGCCTGTATATTACCTGTATATTCTTAAGACTAATAGAAAACATTAAACAGTATGGCGCAGAAGAACTTTTGGATAGCATTGAGAATCGGAGCAATTCTAGAACATTTCATTGTGTTCCTGTGGATCCTGTACATGAGCAAAGAGGGACCAAAAGGCAGTCATTCAAACAGAACAAGCAGACAATGCGTAGTTTCAAATCAAGAAATGTAGGGGTCAGGGTTGTAGGTTTTCATCACATTAATTCACTATATATTCTGAGCAAATAAGGGAATAATATGTACTATGTGTAAAAGAATGTAATAGCAGACTCCTTAACATGTTCCTTAACAGCCAGTGATAAGATGACACAATCTTGTGTGCTGGAAGTCTAGAGGACTTGAAACACTGGTGACATTGGAAGACTAGAGCCTTCAGTATTGATTCCACTTCAAGTAAAGAAATCAAAATCCTCAGATCTGGACGAATAAGTAACCTCATGGTAAAATAAGAAAAGATTGAGGTTGTCAAGGTATTTCACTTTGTTTATAACTACAATCAACACTCATGGAAGCAGAGGTCAGGACATTGTGTTACATTGAGTAATTTCTGCTGCAAAAGATCTTAGAATGTTTAAGAGCAATGAATTCTACTCTGGGAATTAATGTGGGCCCATTCTGCATGCAAACACTGAGCAACAAAGAACAAGACTGACGAAGAATGGATGGCATTGTATTATGGGGTGGCAAAGAATATTGAGAGAATCATCAAAAAAAGAGGGAGACACTCAGTGAGAGGAGTTGACACAGTGGCTCCCACAATGGCCGTCCGCATCACCATCATTGTGAGGACTGCATGGGACCAGAAACTTCTTCAGGCAATTGTATAAAGGGACAATATGAGTCAGAACAACTTGTTGGCACCTAAGTAGATAAGATTTTAGCACTGGTAGTACATTTGAATACTTTACTTATGAAAATTGATGTGAAATAAAATTTCAATCTCACGGATCCGGACCCTCAACAATAAAGAAATTTGAAGTAGATAATCTTATTGACCCAGGGGACCAATTAATTGAGAAAAATTACTTAATTTGCTAAATCTAAGATTGGATGTATGCAAACTCTTCATGTGCTCCAGCTCTCTTAGTGTAAGATTACTAAAAGATATTCATGTGTGTATGTGCTACTTAGAGGTAGGCACCGATCTAAAGGTTGGGGCTTGTGACACTAGGACGCAACATTGAGTTTTAGAACCCGGAGATTTACTGAGCCTCAGTGCCGTTTTCTCCCAATTGTGTTTGGAACATCATATTAAGCTCAACGGATGGGGGTGGAAGAGGGCTATTGCAGAGAACAGTTAATGACGGCCACCATACCTTCTCTTTCATGTTATCTTCAGTCTTTCCCCTGGTATATTCGTGAAGTCAGCATGAGGGTGAAATCAGGCTATTTACCGAGGGCCCAGAGTGGGTTGGCAGATAGATAGTTTTATGATGCCTGTTTTACAGATGAGCAAACTCAGATTGAGCTAATACAACTTGCCCAAGCTTCCACCACTAAGAAATCCTATGATTTAGCCATGGATATGGAATTACCAAAATTTGGGGGGCCATTTTTACAAATATATTTGTTCGTTTCTGTAATCTTTGACCCTCACATGAGATTAGAAATGTCTGGATGCTTCACCGTAAGTTAATGTGAGTATATTATGCCATTAAAATCCAACATTATTTGTAAAAATACACTTTGATTTGAATCAATCCTTACTCTGGAAACATCAAGTAAGTTGAGCAGAGCTGATTCTGTAGATAAAATTAATATGCTATCAAAGTAGGAAGGAGTGTTCTTTCTTCTTTTGTTTTTTGGCCTTGAAAGTTACAGTCATTTGAGGTTGCATAAATATACAAATATAATCAATATATTCACTTTCTTAGTGTTTGGAGTTGAAAATCTAGTTCTCAGAAAAAAAAATCTATCAATGCATGATTAATAGATTCAATGTATATGCAACCACCCCCAGATGTATTAGGTTATGATTTTAGATATTTGTCATAAATGGCTGCATCATTCATATATGATTGGACTGAGCTTTTCTAATGGGGATAAATGTGCCGCACTGTGGACTCTCAAGATGGCAAGATACACAGCTCATGCTTAGTGAAGCAGGGGAAATATATTATCCCTCTGCCGTGCTGTGACATGCATATATTCCATTCGTGCTCCATGAGGGTATTAAATCCAGAGAGAGATGAAAGAAAAATACAGGGACAAAATTCCACTGCTGGCTTTTACATCAGTTTTGGAGGGTGCAGTCCCGTTTGTATGGAGTGCAAAAAGCACAACTGCTTCTTCAGAAGAGAAACTTCGTTAAACCATTATATTCCTGACGGTTTCTTTTTCCTTCTGAAAGTTACATTTCCTTAAATTGCCTGAAAATCAGGGGAGATTTTTAATTAATGATAAGTCATGGCAAACAGTAGTACTCAAGTTACTTCATAATAGTCTGCAGAGAAAATAATTAGGCTCTTTATAAGTTATCAAAATCATTTAAGGTTAAATACATTTTTCTAAAAATCTTAATTTTGATGAGAGTTGTGATAAATAATTCTTTATTTCTGGGATGTGCCCCTTCTGGCCTTTCAAACCGAACATAAATGCATTCCTGGCTAATTAATAGGTCATGTGGTCAGATACTATGCATTTCATAAAGAGCATCAGGTTGGTGCTAATTTTATATGAAAAGTATCATTTTCCATTTTTGTTTTCTGCATAATACCATGAACTATTCCAGTTAGTTCAAATGTTGGTGGGGGTTCCCAGCATCTCATAGGAAGACTCAACTCATCTTTGTGCTATTTGACCAACAAGGCTAGCACCAGAACTGTACTGCTGAGTCTCAGAGCTACGCACAGTAATGTCCACCTCTTTGGAAGTAGAAGTGCACCTGAAGACTGAACGGGTTGTGTTCAACTTCTTTTGCAACAGTAGGCAGATTCCAGGATAGCAGTATGGGGATTGGAGCATGAAATGTTGCATTCTATCAACTGTGAGGCTTTGACCTCTGAAAAAGAGAGGGTAAATCATAAATGAGAATTTCACATTTGCACTCGACATCGCAGAATCTACTTGCCTTCATTCCTGGAGAAAACTGAGACTGAGTGTGTGTCAATCATGATAAACTTCATTGGCATGATAGAGAGTTCTCTCTCATGTTGTTGATGTTTAGAGGCTTGTAGTCTGGGACTATGAAGCTCTAAATTTTGTTTTATTTTTTAAGATGGCCCAAGATGTTGACTAGAATGCTGACCGTCAGATGGAGGAAAGGGCTAAAAAGCAGATGAGAAGCATGTACTATTTATTTTTAATGAAATTTTCTAAGAAGTTGCTGCATCTCCCTTTTTTCTATCTCAATGCTCCAAATTAAACAACTAAATTCTATGACCAATCAAGTTACAGTCCCCAAGCTTAATTGCAATCTTCATTTAGGGATTCTTCTGCCCAGTAAAGAACCACACGTTCTGTTACTGGCCAAAAAGAAGATAAAATATTGGGGTGATAATACGCTATCTCAGCCACTGCAAGATTAAGTAAAACTGCTTATGATCACACATTTTTCTAAAGGCAAAGACTTGAAGGTGGTCTCCTGGTGGTACAGTTGCCTTAGAATAAAATATTTTAAAACCCATTTACACAGTATATTGAGTAAATACATATGTTGCAAAAGACCTCTTTAAAATGTTGAAAATTAAGGATGTGGCTTTGAAGACTAAGGTGCATCTGACCCAAGCCACGGCATTTTCAATAGCCTCATAGACATATGAAAGTTGGATATGAGATAAGGAAGACCAAAGAAGAATTGATGCATTGAATTATGATGTCGGCAAAAAATACTGAAAGTACCATGGACTGCCAAAGAACAAACAAACCTGTCATGGAAGAAGGATAGCCAGAGTGCTCTGTGGAGGCAAGGATGGCGATACTTCATCTCATGTACTTTGACCAATTTATCCGGAGAGGCAAGTCCCCAGAGAAGGACATCATCCTTGGTAAAGTACAGAGGCCGTGAAAAGGAGGAAGACCCTAGACAAGATGGAGTGATACAATGGCTATCACCATGGGCTCAAACATAGGAAGAGTTGTGAGGATGGCCCAGGACTGGGTGGTGTCTCACTCTGTTGTCCATAGCATTGCTCAGCACCTTACAACAAGAGCTGACAAGAGGATGGGGCTCGGGTTGTTAGGCGCTGCCAAATTGGTTCTGACTCACGGTGACCCTATGCACGTCAAATGGAAAGACTGCTCTCTCCAGCACCAGACTCACTATTATTATGTTGAATCCTTTTGTTGCAACCACTGTGTCAATCGATCTTGCAAAGGGTCTCCCAATTTTCAGATGATGTTCTAGTTTCCCAAGCATGATGATTTGGGGTTTTTGTTTTTGTATGTGTCTTAACAACATGTTCATAGGACATGTGACGAAGTCCTCCCATACTTGCTTCTGATGAGCAGTCTATCCGTATTTCTTCCATTATAGGGGACACTATATGTTTTAAAACCAATAAAATTGTGCATAAGGATTGTATCCTTTCTCCATCGTGACCCAGTCTGCATATTTAGCAAATGATTTGAGAAACTCAACTATATGTAGAATAGTGCAGTATTAGGATTAGTGGAAGGATCATTAATATATTTTATGTGCCGATAACACAACCTTACTTCCTGAAAGCCAAAAGGACTTGAAGCACTTACTGATTGTGATAGTCAGGTTTATTGGGTTAGGTTTATTCCTGGACCTTGACGAGCAGCCGGGGTGAGTTGAAGGATCTGCAGTATATTAGCTGTTCTACGAAAGTGAGTTGAACTGAGCACTCTGTACTGCTGTGAAAACTAATTAGCTATTGTACTCTTCTCTCTCTCTCTCTCTCTCTCTCTCTCTCTCTCTATATATATATATATATATATATATATATACATATATATATATCAAATCATAAGTGTCCTGGTTTTGTTACTCTTGAGAGCTCTGCCTAACACACTGATGAAGATCAAAGGCTACAACTTGCAGCATAGATTACAATTCAGTTTCAAGAAAACCAAGATCCTCAAGACCAAGAAGCGACATCATGATAAATGGACAAAAGGTTTTAGTTGTCAAGGATTTCCTTTTTCTTGGATCCATTATCAAGTTCATGGAAGCAGTAGTCAAGAAATTGAACAATGTATTACTTTGGGCAAATCTGCTCCACAAGACCTATTTCAATTTTTAAGAAGCAAAGATGTCACTTTGAGGACTAAGGCCAACCTGACCTGAGTCATGGAATTTTTAGTTGCCTCATATGCAAGTGAAAGCTGGACATTGAATAAAGAGACCAGGGAAGAACTGCTGCATTTCAATTACAGTTTTGACCAAGAGTAAGGAAAGTACCACAGCTTGTCAGAAGAACCAACAAATCTGTCTCAGAGGAAATACAGCCAGAATGCTCCTTAGACATCCTTTGAACAGGTGATCTAGAGGGGCACTAACTAGGAAAGGACAGGATGCTTAATGAAGTAGAGGGTCAGGGAAAAAATAGAAAGACCCTCAGGGAGATGGGTTAACAAATTTCCTACTTCATTTATTAACTATCTTCTCCCTTCTATGGAAAACCCCTTAAAAGAGGAGTTTTATTTTAAATCCTTGGTCCATTCCATCAATTTTATCCCCAACAGACTGAAACTCTTCTTGTCAAGACTAAATGGTGTCCTCTCAAAATACGTCTGAGAATACTAGCTAGCTCTTTACAATGGCAAGGCAGACAAACACCTGGCTTCTCAATACAGAGATAATGGTTTGGAGCCCCATTGGCTCCTCAACAGAAAGACCCAGGCAATCTGTTTCCACAAAGATAATTCTGTTACTTGAGGTTGCTATGAATTGAAAACAGAATCAGTAGTCCCTAGTAAAAACATACCTATAGATGTGGTCTATGACCCCTGGTGATGTAGTGGTTATGTGTTGGGTTGTGATCCACAAGGTCAGCAGTTTGAAACCACCAGTTGCTCCTCAGGAGAAAGGGCTTTCAACTCCCACAATTACAGCTTTAGAGACTCACAGGTGTGGTTCTACCTTGTCCTCTAGGGTCACGATGAGTCAGCATCTACTCACCACAGTGAGTCAGTCAGATGTTCTCTATCTGTTGCAATGGAATAATCATATATATTGTAATCTAATGTAATGTGATTGATCAATAAACTGACGTCATACCAGTGTGGGATAGGTCCTAAAGCTAATTATTTCTAAATTATTAAAAAAAAAAGCAGGTTAGAAACAGGAAACACCCACTAGGAGGGAAGGCAGGCACTACCTGATGATGACAACGGAGGCAGGTGCATCTCCCAACCTAGGAACTAAGGATGGCTGGTGACTAGAAGCTGAAATAAGCAAAGAAAGATCTCCCCCTAAAGCCACACCGGAACGGGAAAGTCTGGACTTCTGAATTGGGAGAAAATAAATGTCTGCTCTTTAAAGGCTTCCATTTATGGTAACAGCAGAACTAGGAAATGATGATGGGCACCACTGATTCACTCCTGTCCACATTTCTAGGTCTCGGTCTTACCTAAGCCATCAGAGCCCTTGACACCATTGCTCTGTTCGATTCTCTTGGAAAACATTTTTTTGTTTTGTTTTTCTATTCTTTGCTGTTCACTCCTGTCCTTGACCCAGAAGTTTTGGAAGGCTCTCCAGTTAAATCTCTTGTTTCTCTTTGCCCTGGGTGATCTCTCGCAGTACTGCAGGGCAGCGTGGAACTGTCCCCCGGGGATTCTAAGGCGCAGATCTCTCTGAAAGGGACTGCCGCAACTTTCTCTTTCGGAGAGTCTGTTGGGCGCAAGCTTCTGACCACTCAGTTAACATTCGAGCACTTTAACCACGGGGCTTCTAGGGCTCTGTGATTATTACTACATGAGATTATATTTCATGTCCAAAAAACCCCAAACTCACAGCCACCGAGTCAGAACAGACTCAGCAATGCTGCCTTTGTTGGTTTTTGAGACTGTAACTGTTTACTGGAGTAGAAAGCCCAGTCTTTCTCGTGTGGGTTTGAACTGTCGACCTTATACTCACTCCATTGTCATGGTTCCTATATTTCATGTACAGAATATTTTGGGGTTTATTTATTATCTATTTCCCTTATAGTGTAAATTCTATGAGGGTGAATGCTTTGTGCCTTGCTTCCTCCTTTACTTTCTGTCCCTAGAAAGGTGTCCATGGTGATTGCGTGTGTGTGTGTGTGTGTGTGTGTGTGTGTGCAACTGAAAGGTTGGCTGTTTGAACCCATCCAGAGGGTCCTTGGAAGACAGATAGCAAACTGCTTCTGGAAGGCCACAGCATTAAAAACGCTCTCATGTTTTACTTGAAGACATTCTGGGTGGTTCTACTGGGACGCACGTGGGGTTACCACGAGTTGAAGTCAACTCAATGACCACTAACCACATAGCTAACGATAGATGGAGATCGGTCTTGTAGGAGAATAAATGATCTGACATCGCCAGGCTCTTAGAGAGGCTGCAGTTAGTTACCTGAAGAAAAATAGACATTTATTTCCCCTTTCATTTCATCGGTGCTGGACTGTTTTGACCTAATGTCCCCTTCTCTGCGGACGAACACATCAGTATGCAGCAGGTTCAGGAGCAGCCGTGAAGCAAAGGTCAGTTTCCCGCCCACTCGGCAAGGTTTGCATCCCAATGACGACGGCGTCCCATCCAGAAACACATCCATTGGCCTCTTGAGCACACATTACACTTCAGACGCTGCAAACCAGGGAGAATTATCGTCTGAATCAAGCAATTCACTAGAAAATTCTGGTAGCAAGGAAATATGTGTAAATTTCACCTTTTCTTTCAAGCTCACCTCTCTGCTTCACAGAGGCATCCATTCCACACTTGTCGAAATGTATTTAGTTTGAAAATCACTCTAAGAAGGTTTGGAATTGCATCAAGGACACCTAAGGGGAATAATGTGGTGAATCAGCCATGCCGAGGCCGAGGAGGGTGTGCCACGGATGTCTTCCTACTGTCGTACGATTACCTGCACCCCCTATGACCTCACCCCTTTGCTTTACATTTAAATCAAAAGAAACCTCCATGCTTTTCAGCTGCAACCCACCTCTGCCTGGATCACTCAGGCCTGTGAGAACGGTAGGCATTTTGAAGAGGAAGGTGGGAACAGCTGTTCACGACCAGAAAGGGTGAATATGTGCTTCCTAAGTGTGTCTAAGGGACAGGCACGGATTACCCAAGTATGAGGCTAAATAAGCCAGCGGTTACCTTGCTTATTGGTTAATCTGACATTGATAAGGGATTGGAAGTTGAAAGAACCTTGGCTTTCTGTGTAACATGAATACCTCAATGGCATATGGAAGGGTCAATATTCAGCTAGATTGTTTTGTCCAAGTTCATGGTGAACAATTCATGTTAGTAACAATTCAAGTTGTCTTCCTCCTTAAGAAGAGTCATTGTTCATGTTACTTATAGGTTTAATTTGCTGTATGTAGCACCAGCTTTGACCTTGTGGCCTCGTACAGAATCTCATTGTTCTGTAATTGCTTTCATTCTATTGTAGGCCCAAATGGAAGAATATTAAATCTGCCTTTAGCGAAGGCTCAGCTGTATAATTAAGCACAAAACCTAACTCAAACTAAATCCACTGCCATCGACTTCATTACGACTCAGTGACCCCGTGAGGCAGATACCCTCTAGAGTTTCAGAATCTGTGATTCTTGAAAGCCTCTTCTTTTGTCCTCAGAGAGGCTGGTGGTTTTGAACTGGTAACCTTATGGTTAGGGTAAACCCTCTGCTAGCTGGGCTCCATATTTAGGTACCAGCTCTCTGAAATCCTTCTTACATGGCTGCGACTTCCTACTCAGCCCTGCCTTTGTTCCAGACTGTTCTTTTCCTTTGCTCCCTCTCTTACTCCCTACATCAAATCAAAATGTATTCATAGCCAAATAAGTGGAAGAGTCTGTATTAAATCAGTGTGACTACATCACCGATTAAAACAACTTGTCGCAACACTTCTCCTAGGGATGCAATAATAGGAAAAATTAAAGTCGCCATGGAATTGGTTTGGGCTCATGGCAATCCACAGGCGTCAGGGTAGAAATGTGCTCCACAGAGGTTTTACTGGCTAATTTTTTGGATATAGATTGTCAGGCCTTTGTTGGAAGCATACCTTTCTGGATTTACAACCTTTTGGTTTGTAGCAGAGCATAGTAACCATTTACACTGCTTGCGGTTTGCATTAATAAGAGTAGGTATCTAATTTGGAATTTTAGACAAAATATGATTTGGAGTTGGGGATAAAGGAAGAGTGTCAAGACCCCTTTAATTTCATATTGACAGTCACCTCTTTGGCTCACCATTTGAATTGCCCCTGTCTTAGAAGTAGTTGTATAAACCAGAACAGGTTAGTATCCTTTCTAATCAGACCCCATACCCAACCTCTACTATTATAGATTCCAGACGTTCTCTCAACTGTAAACATTTGTGTCTAATTTTCCCCAATGTTTCCTTACATCTATGTGTGTGTATATATACTTAAATACGTGATATGGATGTACAGCTTTGGAAAGCCAGTGAGTGAGAAGTGTTTCTTGGTAAGTTGGTTCAAAATCTCTTTCTCCACCAGAGAGAACTAACTGTTTGCTTGGAAATACCTGATTGGTTTCTGGCTGGTAGCTTGCTCACCTGGAAGAATTTCACTAAGATCAATGGAGCATTCGTTAGAGGAGCAAGCCCGTCTAAGCATAAACCTGCTATTTTTAGTTTTAGATCTGAAATCCTTCCTTTACTAACTCTTTGGCCATGGCCTCTGTTAAAGCATCAAGCTCTTCAAATCATAGATCATTAGGAGCTTTCACATTACACTTTTATCCCAATGCTGAAGGCGAGAAGATGCAGAAAGCCAGAAAGCATTGTGTTTTATTTAAAGTTTTGCTACATGGCCAACAGCAGTATGGTTTCCAACTGTCTCTATAAATTCCTTCTGTCTCTTATATTTATGGTAATAGCAAGAGCTGTGAACACTTCGCAGGCTTTCGGGATAAAAGAAAATACAATGTGCAGTTTTCACTACCCTTACCTGTTGTTGGAACATGTATTGTTCTTTTTCTCCGAAGAAATCACTTGAATAGATTAACTCCTCCATATGCTCTGGAGAAATGGGAATACTGATGGAATTGTGCTGGTGACCCCAACAATACACTTGCAATTGCCATTTAGCTTATCCCTTTGTAATCCTCTGTTCCACCTCACTGAGGCTGGTAATGTGAAAACCAAACAGAGTGCCCCCAACATGCAGCAGAAGAATTGTTGCGCTCGTTGCACCGACCCCCAGAGCCTCACTCAATCCCCGTTTCATGTGGATGTAATCTCTCTATGGGCCAAGAGTGTCACCGGACGGCTACTTAAGGCTCACTTATGCTTTGTGGCAAGTCATGCAGATTTGCTATCAGCACCTGCTCCTGCTTTTCTTGTTAGAAAGAACTTAAACCTGCGGTGCTCTGGACGCCATGTTGTAGTGATCTAAACTCTTGCTACTCAAGAGTGTGGCCCTTGAACCAACAGGATCAACCTCACCTGGAGGCTTGTCAGAAGTAGGAAATCCTAGGCTCCACCCTGGAGCTAGCTACTCAGACTCTGCATTTTAACAAGATCCCTGGTGGTTCTCATGCACATTAAAGTTCGAGTTTGGGAAGCATAGCCATAAACTGCTTCGTTGTTTTAGCTTCAGCCACTATAAAACTTTTATGGGAAGTGTCCCAGGCAGGCAGTACACTTCAGATTTTTTTCCATAACGCTTGTCTTTTGAGGGGGGAAAGCGTGGCCTTCCTTTTCCCCGTCTGTCCTAGTTTGACAATGTAAACCTTTCGATTTGGGGTGTCGTTTTATAGTTAATAGTTGATCTTTGGGAAAAGAAATCAATACTTGCCCCCAAGTCATTCCCTTTCGGGCCTGCTTCAAAAGAAGAAAGGATTGACAAATACTCTTAGCATCTGCCATCGCTCTCAGAAAGCAGCGAATCTCTGAGGTCAGCAGAGAATCTATGACGACTAGGAAAGCGTGCAACAATCGTTTGAAAAGCCACCACAAAAATTCTTACCTAAGGCATGCCTCTTTATTCCTTCACTGAAGCACCCAACACAAAGACCACTGGGGCCAGCTTCAAAGGGGGCGAGCCTCTACAGAAAGCGGCTCAGCGGGATTTTCAACAAAGTCCTTCTTAACATCACAGGGAACTTGCTGAGGTTGGAGTGGATTGGAGGATTGAAAAGCGATTAAACAAAATTAAGATACAATAGCTGTCGTGGAGGGATGCCGTGGGCCTTAAAAACTAGAGTGCTATGAACGGTGAGGTCTAAAGCAGCAGTTTCGCAGTTAGAGCTAGGGAGTTCTGGACGCTGCTGAATTGGAATGGTGCTTCCTTTTTGCATTCTGCAAAATAATGAACACTTCCCCCCTATAATCCATTGCGATGGGGTTGATTCCAATGCATACCGACCGTCTAAGACAGACTGGAGCTGCTTTCGATGTTTTCTGAAGCTGTATGGTTTTAAGGAAGCCGTCTCTCATCTTTCTCCTCCAGTGCAGCCAGCGGGTTCAAACAGCTGCCTTTGGGGTTAGCAGCCCAATGCATAACCAACTAAGCCTTCGATCCCAGGCCTTCCCTCCACCCCGACTCCCCATCCAACTCAAACTCACTGCAGTGAGTCCACTCTGACTCATGGAGACCCTATAGGACAAGGTCAAGCTGTCCCTGTGGGCTTCCGAGACAAGAGCTCTGTACGGGGACAGAAAGCCTCATCTTTCTCCTGTGCAGCAGCAGGTGGTTTCTCAGTCCAGTGTGTTCCTGCGAAACCAACAGGAATCCTACCCCAGCACATCTGTCTAAGGAAATGCACGCTACATGCAATGTTCTGTCTAGCTCTTTCACTTCGGCATTCCTCCAATGTTCTTTAATTACTGCTTAATCAAGTATAAGTTTCAGAGGCTCTTCTGGCATCCACTCTGATCTTTTCCATCTTTCTTGTCTTTTTAATGACCTTTTTCTGTCTTCATGTCACATATTCTTGATGTCATCTCATGATTTGTCTGGTCTTTGTTCAATAGTGTTTAATGCATCAAATCCGATCTTCAGATGGTCTCTAAATTCAGGTGAAGCGTACTTAAATCCATTCTTTAAAGTCTTGGATTGGTTGTAATTTTCTTCAGGGTCAGTTAGAACTTTCATGCGATGGTCTTTTCCACAGCTGATGCCCGGACTTGTTCTGGCTGTGAGATTGAGCGTCTCTCTGGGGTTCTCCCCGCAGATTTCTCTGTATTTCATCTGGTGAGTTCCACAACTGTGTCGTCACTGTGTTGTTGCTAAAAGGTGTCTGCTCTGAAGAAGTCGTGGTTTGGCTGGCAAAATTCTCTCATGGGCGTGAATTGAAAAGGGGATGGATGGTGATATTTTGAAAGCAGCATAGGCATTTCATGGACTGATGATGAAAACCCTCACTTTCTATTTCTTTGTTGGATGACAGGTGGCGAAAGACTATGGTAATCATTCAGGCGGCACTCCAAATATGCCCGGATAGCCTCAGCACAAGGAGACTGTACTTGTCACGAGACTGATGTGGCCGTCTGTTCCTGAGAAGATTACAGCGTTAACAGTGGTGTGGGGCTGTTCTTTCCTGCCCTGTACAGTTGTTATTGGGTCAGAACAGACACAAGGGCAATGAGTTTGGTGGTTTGGCTTGCCGACATGAGGCTGGATGAGACCACGTGACTTACTTGAGGTAATTGAATGTAAAAGATGTAAATGGGAGTGGGGAGTGTAAATTCTTGGTATAATCTTTAATGGTGAATGTCTGTTTTGTTAGGCTTTTGTTCTCTCTGCTCCAGTGAGTGTTTAAGCATGAGCTGGGGTGAAGCCACCGGAAGTTTGGAACTGTGAGAGTCTGTGATGAATATGTAGCACCAACCAGATATAAAGCTTTACTGTCGTAAGCCTTTGCGGTAGGGGACTTTCTTGTTATGACAGCACAATTTAGCCAACCCTTTTTGCTCCAGAAACCTTGAGAGGGCTTTACATTGTGTTCACTCTAAAAGTTCTTTCAAAAGATGCAGACTAGGTTGAGGAGCTGACCAATATGTGGGGGCTATTGTAGATATCAGTCTTTTTATTCTATGAATATGAAAACATATGCAGGTGCTGTCGAGTGCTGACTCATGGCGACCCCATGTACAACAGAACAGACACCACCTGGACCCGCACGATCCGCACAGGTGCTCTTATGTTTGAGCCCCTTGTTGTAGCTTCTGTGTCGTTTCACCTTGTTGAGGGCCCTCCTTTTCTACCACTGCCCCTCTGCTTTACCAGCACGATCCTCTTTTCCAGAAATGGAATTCTCCTGATAATATGTCCAAAGGAATGAGGCACAGCCTCACCTGCCTTCTTTTTATGGGGAATTCTGGCTGTACTTCTTGTTTGTTCTTTTGGCAGTCCGTGGTATTTTCAATATTCCTTGCTAGCACCATAATTCAATGCATAGCATTTTCTAAGATCCTAATTCACTTCTTTGTTTCTTCTAATCCATAATGAAGGCTGTAATCCTTGTAGGTTAGGTATTGCATTAAGAAATTAATTATAGACATGATCCTTACATATTTCTAATCTATAACTACTTTTTTAACAATCACACAGTTAATAATAAACAAAAAATTATGTGTTTTTACTTATTCGGTGTGTATGCTCATCAAATAACAGGAGAAGCTATACTATATTACCAAAAAATGCACCAGTCTTGGAAGAACTCACATTTAGAGGCTGTCTTATGGAGAGGCTACAACCTTGCTTACTGGAAATACTTATTGTTGGGGATCAAAGACCATAACCTTCCCTGTGGATTGTACCTCAGCATAACAAAAAATCCCATAGCCCCTCCCTCTAACTGAACTAATAAGCAACATCATGGTAAATGAAGAAAATATTGAAGTTGTCGAGGATTTAGTTTCACTTGGATGCAGAATGAACATCTGCGGAAGCAGCAGCCAGGAGATCAGATGACACAGGCAGGTTGGAGGGCAAGGAGTACAAGAGAGAAGAATGTTCTAACGTGGATCATGGCGATGATCGCGCAACTCTTTTACAATATGACTGAATGATGGAATTGTACGATTTGTGACATGCAAACCAATCCATGAAAACAAAGAAATCACATGGCATTGCTTTGGGAAAATTTGTTGCACAACATCTTTTGACATATTGAAAATGAGATTCCGTGTTGAAGATTAAGGCATGCCTCACCCAGTCCAAGGTATTTTTAGTTGCTGCACATGCATGTGAAAGGTAAACAGTAAATTAGAACAATGGAGGATGAATTGATTTATCTGACTGATGGCAGGCGAGGAGTATTAAACATGTCATGGGCTGAGGAAGAAACAAATCTAACCTGGCATCAGTTCAACTGGAAGGGCGCATGTGTGATTTCATCTCAAGTACTGTGGATATGCTACGGGAGCAGTCTCCATGGATAAGGGCATCGTGCTTGGGAACGTTCAGCAAAAAAGCGAAGGGCCCTCAACAAGATGCTGCAATGATTAGCTCAAACAGCAACAACTGTGAGAATAGTGCAGAGCTGGATGTGTGTGTGTGTGTGTGTGTGTGTGTGTGCTGTTGTTATACATAGGGTTTCTGTGAGTTGGAAATGAATGAACAACACCTAACAACAACAATAACAATCACACTATTCAAATGAAAATGATTCTTTGTCTTAAAGCACATGATCTTTCACATGTTAGTGTTTCTTATTTGCATTTGCAACTCATGAAGAAGTATTGAGATAGAATGCATTTCTACATCACATCCTCAGGAAGGCCTCAGTGGTACAGTTGGTTACGAACTGGTCTACAGACCAAAAGGTTGGCAGTTCAAACCTCATCCCACCCCACAACCCAGTATAGAAACCTTGGGAGTATGGTTTGGTGAGGTGCTTCTGATAACCCTTTGGACCAGTCCTGCTGTGCACACATCATGGCACCAGGAGTCCTAATGGACTTGGAAGCACCTAACAGCACAAGTCTACTATCAATCCTATTTATTTTTACAATACCCTCGGTCATACTTGGCCTGATTCAGGACAAAAAGATTTTATAGGTTACTGGATAATTTTCTCAAGAAAAAAATAGAAGACTATTAAAATCTAAACATAAGGAGATCATTTCCTGTAAAATGCATTGAACCAGCAATCAGATATAAAATTATTATTGATTTTTACATATTATTTATGGTGCTTTAAGAAGGTAGCTTACAAGGGATGCAGGAATAATCGCTGTATTTTGAACTCTATTGAATCCACTCTGAAGAAAAAAGGAAAGCATCTCACAAAGACCTTTTGAAAAGTAGGAAATTAAAACATAACTACTGAGAGACTCATGGGTTAGAAACATGTTAGAGATTCCAGAAGGTATTCTGCCATTTTTTTCGTGGATAGAAAAGTTGCAGATTTTTTTATACTTTCAATAACTTACATCCCAAAGATTTTTGAAAGGTATAGAGAAAACCCCAGACAGTTAGCAAATGATTTCTTTGCTTTGACAAATTTGAATGGGAAACTAAAATAAGTTTTAATAATAGTAGCAATTAGTTTCAAATTAGAACTAATTTGAAAAATAGGTTTTAAAATCTCCTATATGATAAGATAAATAGGCCCCTAACTTAACAGAAATGAAATCATGTACTACATAGAATATTTAAAAATCCTGTCTTCAGCGTTCACATACTTTTTAGTATATTTGTTGAAATTTATTCATAAATTATAATGCTAGTTTTAAAATTATTTTTTGATTATGAATTTTTACTCTCACTAGGAGATAAAATTTTAGTTGTCTCTTAGGAACAATACTGTTAATTCATTCAATAATCCACACTAAGAGTTTTCTTTGTTTTCTCCACAATATATTTGCTTTTCATATGAATGATTTTATTTAATTACCTTTTCTCATAGAGATTAGGAAATTAAGGTTCAGGCTGAGGTTCACAGTTGAGCTCTTCACAGAATGGCTTCTGTGGGCCAACTTCTATAGCTTGCAGCACATTGCATTTCTCATGAGCAATTTCTCACTATGTGAATTCTTAAGGAGGCCTGGTGGCATAGTGGTTACACATTGAACTGAGGTCTGCATTGTCAACAGTTTGAAGCCACCATCCTCTCCTCAGGAGAACAACAAGGTTTTGAACTCTGGTAAAGAGTTAAGGTCTTAGAAATCCACCGGGGGCAGCTTTATCCTGTCCTATACAGTCACCATGAGTTGGAATCCAGTGTATGACAGCCAGTTTGTGTTTTGTTCTGAAGAAGGAAAAGAGAGAAATGACACCAGTCACCTGACTCCACAGTCTTCTGCCCCTTACTCTTGGCAGAAGACTAATTATAATCTGGTGTTCTTACTCCTTGAGATGAAATTATCTTTAGGTAGACATTATGTTTATAGCTCAGATCTCTGTATTTTTGACCCCAACAGAAAATAGACTCACTACTAGAGGAAAGAAGGCATGCACATATGTAAATATATTGATATATGATGATGGGGAAATAGATCTATGTGCACATATTTATAGGTTTAGTATTAAGGTAGCTGATGGGCATTGGGCCTCTATTCAAGTACTTGCTCAATGCAAGAATACTTTCTTCTATGAACCTGGCATTCCATGATGCTCACCTTCCCAACACGACCACCGAAGACAAATGGGTGCATAAGCAAATGTGGTGAAGAAAGCTGATGGTGTCTGGCTGTCAAAAGATATAGCATCTGGGGTCTTAAAGTCTTGAAGATAAACAAGCGGCCATCTAACTGTAAAGTAGCAAAGCCAACATGGAAGAAGCACAGCAGCCTGTGTGATCACAAAGTGTTGATGGGATCAAGTATCAGGCATCAAAGAACAAAAAATCATTTCAATGTGAATGAGGGGAAATGTGGAATGGAGACCCAAAGCTCATCTGTAAGCAACTGGACAACCCCTTAGGGAAGGGTTGCGGGGAGGAGATGAGCCAGTCAGGGTGCAGTATCTCACTGATGAAACATACAAATTTCTTCTAGTTCTTTAATGCTTCTTCCCCCCAACTATCATGATCTCAATTCTACTTTACAAATCTGGCCAGATCAGAAGATGTACACTGGTACAGATAAAAACTATAAATACAGGGAACCCAGGGCAGATAAACCCCTCAGGACCAATAATGAGAGTGGCGATACCAGGAGAGTAAGGGGATGGAGGGGTAGAAAGAGGGAACCAATTACAAGGTTCTACATATAACCCCCTCCCTTGGGGACAGGCAATAGCAAAGTAGGTGAAGGGAGACACCAGACAGTGTAAGACATGACAAAATAATAATTTATAAATTATCAAGGGTTCATGAGGGAGAGTGGGCAAGGAGGGAGGAGAAAAATGAGGAGCTGATACCAAGGGTTCACGTAGAAAGAACATGTTTGAGAATGATGATGGCAATAGATGTACTAATGTGCCTGACACAATGGATGTTTGTATGGATTGTGATTGGAGTTGCACAAGTCCCCAAGAAAATGATTTTAAAAATAAGTAAATAAATATATGTGTGTAGATCTATTTTTTTTAAATCACAAAACAATTCTGGCCTGAAAGTCAGATAATCTTTGAGTGTTAGTATAGTGCAGGCATATGCCAGTCATAAGACCTTAACAAGTTACTTCGCATATCTGGCTCCCAAGTCCACTACCATTGAGTTAGTTCTGACTCACAGCAACCATATGTAGGGTTTCTGATGCTTTCCAACTGCAGATATCCTCAACTTCCTCCCAAGGAGCAGCTGGTGGATTTGAAGCATCAATCTTGTAGGTAGCACTTCCTCAACAGTGCCATTGGGGTTCCTGATCTAGGTTCCAATTTCCTCATTTGTAAAACGAGGATCTTAAATGAGGTGAATGACTTCAATGCCACGTCTAGGTTAATATACTACAAATATATGATTTCAATAGCCCTTCTGAGCAGACCCGCATCATCAGCTGGGCATTTCCGGAGATAGCATGCTTGTCCCAGTAGCACAAAGAACTTCTGGGTTAAAAGCCTCTACTTGTCACTAGCCACCTCCTATTTTGCCATTCTGGAACTTTCATGTCTTTGTACCTATTCAATTTGCTAATACAGTTTTCTTAGTGTGTAAGCCACCTCCCCTCTGCACCCCCCTAAAAAAAAAAAAACAGAGTCACTGTCACTAATTTGATCCTGGCACATAGTCACTGCCATCAAGTTGATCCTGGCTCATATCCTGGCTCAAATAGGGCAGAGTATAAGTGTATCCTACTGGTTCTCAGAACTTCCTTCTTATGGTATGGTCCTGGTATCAATTGGCAACAGAATACATAACTTGGGGTAGAGAATGCCCCTTCTAAACAGCCCTTAAATTCTTTAATTTGGAGTTCCTGACATGTGGAACTATCAGGCAAGAATTCACTTTCATCAGTACTATCATTTTGAATGGTTGTACAAGTATTTGAATATTTGATTGTGTTCTATTTTATTATTGTTTTAAAATTGAAATGGAAAACTGAAAGTAGCAAACATAATGTTGAAACAAAAGAGAAAATTTTTGATTGGTTGCAAGTGGTAAATCTTCAGTTACATCAACTGCTCATTGGCCATAAGATAACTTGTCGGGACCTATTTAGAAAGGTATGAAGAACAAAGAATACCCATTTTGTAAATATAATACTGCTCTTATGAGAAGGAACCTTGGTGGGATGGTGGTTGTACATTGGGCTTTGAACTATAAGATCAGCAGTTCAAAACTATCAGCCACTCCAAGAGAAAAAGACAGGTCTGATAGTCCCAGAAACTCACAGGAAAGTTCTTCCCTGTTCGATATGGTCGTTCTGGGTCGGCATCTGCTCAATGACAGTGAATGAGGACCTTTAATAAAGGCCCCTGGATGGTGTACTAGCAACTTGAGCCCAAGCTGTAACACTACAAAAGAAGAAAACAGAGTATCTTCTTCCTTAAACATGACAGTTAAGAAAGCCTATGAGTCAGAACACATGGAGACAACTGGATGACAGCATGCTAACCTTACAAGAATTATGGCTTTGGAATCTGTAAGAATATGTACTATGATCCAAACTGGCTTCTATGTAGTTTCCTTATTACAGCTGCCAAGCGGCTTACAATATGCTGAGTGAAGTGGTTAATCTTCATCATTTGTGAGCATTGAACAGAACTTCCTACACTATTTATTTATTTGCCTTGCTCTTTTTCCCAATAGGAAAAATAACAGAGCAGAGTGACTATCTTGCCTAGAGCTGTTTCCCCCAGCACACAAAGCGAACACTAGCACGGAGTAGGTGTTCAATAAGCATCTGTGGAACATATGAACGATGAATCATTTCACATCACCGTATTCTTTATATGCACCCATGTCTTTTATGTTAATTTAGAAAAATATTTTCCTTCATCTTTACAGTTATTCTTCATTTATTCTGCTCATTTTTCTACTCTGTGCTTTCAGGCTCAATTATGACTATTAGAAACTTATTGAACTTAAAAATGCATTAGATATTTGATGGCTGTGGTGTACAGTCTTCAAATAGACTTTTCCCCCCTTGCAGTCTTTCATATAACTCTGATAAAATTCACCCTGATGTGTGCATGTATGCATTTTTGAAAAATAGCAAACCTCTGGGGTTTCTGTTCTGAGCTTCTCTCCCTATTGTTAAAGCCAATGTCTCCAACTAAGAGTTTTCTAGGTGAGTTCAGAGAGCATCCTGTTGTTTCACTTTTGATATTCAATCAAATACTAGTTTTTGCAGTTAGTTTCTTCCTGACCAAGAGTTGTAGGCCAGAGACAATTTCTGTGGCCATTACTGATGTGCAGTTTCAGCAGGACTGAATCATTGAGCCACAGTTCCAAATAATGTTCTATCACCTGCTTGAAGCTCTTGACCACGTTGGTTGCATGGGGACATTCCATTGTGGAAGAACAGAAAATTAAAACACAAACTAACAAAAAGCACCAGAGTAGTCTTCACGTATTTGTACAGATGGGGACAGGTTATGCGAACCACATTAGAAAAGAATAATATAGCCTTCACAATGAATTCTTATTGGCATTTTATTAATTTGCCTTGCATCTCTGGGACAGCTGAGGAAAAATATGAAAATAATGATTGTCCTAGGAGTTGAACCAAGGTGTTTAGGTCCTCTAAAGTTGATTCGTTGACTCCATGAAGCATTTAAAAAAACAAAATAAATCCTTGCATTGGCCACCCGAAATTGTTGGAATCAGATGCAAAGCTGTATGTTAGAGAACCCTAGATTCTGAAAAAATCAGCCTAGCCTTTTCTATTTCTCATATTTAACTCTGTTTATGGGACATGGTCCTATCATTCAAAACTACAGCAATCAAGCCTGCTAAGACACTCTGTTTCCTTCTTTCTCCCACTTCCCATTTTCATCCATTTCTTCTTTGTTCTTCTCTTTTACATTCAGGATAGTACATGTGTGGCAGCTATTTTGCTGGAAAGATCATTGCATTGTCTACTTTGTTTTAACATTCAAATGCTCAACTTGAATTCTTTTCTTTTGAGACATCATGTAAGAGAGGGACGCTTTGGAGTTTTAAGATATAATTTTGTCCCCCCTCTCTCCACTCCTTGTCTCCAGCAGCCCTGCAAAATAGCTCCTTGCTTTGCATTTCTCAAGCATTCGAGTGTTTATAGAACCTAACGATCCTGATCTCTCACTTCCCTTTTCTAAGCAGAAAATGATAGCTGTACATGGCTCCGTTCCCGGGGAAGCCGCTTGAAAAGTGTCAACCAAGCTGGTGCCAGAGAATGGCAAACAGCCCTAGGTATATGCTTTTAAAAGAGTTGCCCCATCGACTTATCCGCCACATTTAATGGTATAAGGACGACTCGACTTTCTTTTCTAGGAGAAAGGGGAAACATACTTAGAAGATAGATTCAAAATTTCCCCTGATTGTTCTTTTGCAAATTCAGCACAGCAGCTCAGAGTAGCTTCACAGAAAAGAGAAAAAAATAAAAGCGACCCCAATGAAGTAAATAGCTGGTGCCAAATGGAGTCGGAAGGGTGACTATAGCATATTGATTGTCCATTAAAATTAATATCAAATATGTGTAGAAATTAGTTCCTTATTTTTCTGTACACATTGAACCACAAGAACCAACCCCTACTAAATTTCACTAGGGAAAGAAAAAAACCTGACTGAAATCTGCACAATCCATCCAAGTATTGGATATATATTCATTTTATTGGGGGCTCTTGCAAGTAACCACAATCCATACATGAGATTGTGTACATTTGTTGCCATCATCATTCTAAAAACATTTTCTTTTTCTTTTTAAAAAAATGCTTCCATTGGGGGCTCTTACATTTCTTATTTTAATCATACATTCCTCCAATGTGTCAAGCATATTTGCACATATGTTGCCATCATCATTTTCAAAGCATTCTCTTTCCAGTTGAGTCCATGATATCAACTCCCCATTTCTTCCCCCTCCCTCCCCACCCACCCTCCCTCACAAACCCTTGATAAATTATAGACTTTTTTTTTGGCATATCTTACCTCGACCTCTGTAGCCCCTCACCCACTTTTCTGTTATTCATGCCCCTGGGAGGGGGTTCTACATTGATCCTTGTGATAGATATCCTCTTTCTCCCCACACCATCCCCTAATCTTCCTGGTATCTCTACTCTCCTTGTTGGTCCTGAGGAGTTTATCTATCCTGGATTCTCTGTGTTTCTGGCTCTTACCTGTAACAGTGTGCATGCTCTGGTCTAATCCATTTTGTAAGCTGGAATTGGGATCATGATAGCGGGGTGGAGGAAGCACCAAAGAGCTAGAGGATAGTTGTGTGTTTCATTGGTGCTATACTGCATCCTGACTGGCTCATCTCTTCTCTGTAACCCCTGTGAGGGGATTTCCAATTGTCTACAGATGGGCATTGGGTCTCCACTCCATGGCCCACCCCCATCCCCGCCCTATTCACCTTGGGTATGGTTTTATTCTGGGTCTTAGATGCCTAATACCTGATTCCATCATCACCTTGCAATCACACAGGCTGCTGTGCTTCTTCCATGTGGACTTTGTTGCTTCTTAGCTAGATGACCACATGTTTATCTTCAAGCCTTTAAGACCCCAGACGCTATATCTTTTGATAGTCAGGAACCATCAGCTTTCTTCAACACATGTGCTTATGTACCTATTTTGTCTTCAGCGATTGTGTCAGGAAGGTGAGCATCACAGAGTACCTGATTGTTAGAGCAAAGTGTTTTTGTGTTAAGGGAGTACTTGAGTTGAGGCCCAATTAGACATATATTTTTTGTTTTTTGTTGTAATACTGTTGAGTCAGCTCCTACTCACAATGACTCTATGTACTAATGAGCACACCTCTGCTCAATCCTACACCAGCCTCACAATTATTATGTTTGAGACCATTGCTGCAACCACTGTGTCGATCTATCTCTTTGACTGTCTTCCTCTACTTTATCAAGTATGATGTCCCGTTCTAGGGACTGGTCTCACCATACAAAATGTCCAAAGTATATGGGACCAAGTCTTGTCACCCTCATTAATAAGGAGAATTCTGGCTGTACATCTTCTAAGATAGATGTTGTGCTTCTTGTAGTTATGGTACTCCCAATATTCTTTACCAACACCATAATTCAAATGCATTAATTCTTCTTTGACCTTCCTCATTCATTGCCTAATGTCCACATGCATATCTCAAGTTCACTTCCATGAAGTTGATTCTGACTCATAGGACAGAGTAGAACTGCTCTTGTGGGTTTCTGAAAATATAACTCTTTATAGAAGGAGAAAGCATCTTTCTCTCAAGGGGTTGCTGGTGGTTTCAAATCATTGTCCTTGCAGGTACCAGCCCAGAAAGACATCTCCTATGTCACCAGGCTTCCCTTCACATACCTATGAGGCCATTGAAAAATATCATGGCTTGTGTCACGTATACTTTAGTTCTCAAGGTGACATCCTGGCTTACCAACACGTTAAAGAGTCTTGTGCAAGCAGATTTTCCCAAAACGCAGTGTTCAGTTTCTTGACTATTGCTTTCATAACCATTGATCATAGATCCAAGCAAAATGAAATCCTCGACAACTTAAATCTTTCTTTCATTTATTATGATGTGTCTATTGGTCCAGTTGTGAATATTTTTCTATTCTTTACACTGAGTTATAATCTATACTGAAAACTGCTGTCTTTGATCTTTAACAGCAAAGCACCTCATATCCTCTTCACTTTTATGAAGAATAGCAGTATCATTTGCATATCAAAGATGTTCATGAATCTTCATTCGATTCTAATGCTACATTCTTCTTCATGTAGCATAACTTCCTGGGTTATTTGTGCAACATGCAGATTGAATATACAGCAGAAGCATACAATCTTGACACACATCTTTTGTGATGTTAAACTTTGTTCTTTTATAACTGACTGCCTCGTACTTTATATTATGGTATGGCATGATCACAACTTAAGTGTTCAGAATTTGCATTTTGTGTAATGTTACCCATGGTTTGTTCTGAGTTAAACAGGCTAGTGCCTTCGCGTAGTCAATGAAACACAAGCAAACATCTTTGTGCTTTTCTCAGCTTTCAGCCAAGATTAGTCTGATGTCAGCATGTAAAACTATAAGATTCTAACCTCCCCAGACCCTGTCCCTCGCTTATCCTTACTTGTCATTTTTATCTGTTTCTCCTTTGTTCTTTTCTCCTTTGTTCTCAATGCATGTCATCCTCTGAAACCTGCTTGAATTTCAGGCGGCAGCAGCTTCCTGTTGATGTACAGCTGCAACCGTTTTGGAATTGTTTTCAGCAACATTTTACATACATGTGATAATAATGATGCTTGACAACTGCCGCATTCTGTTGTATTCCCTTTATTTCAAATGGACACAAATGTGGACCCCTTCCGGTCTGGTGGCCCCGTAGCTGTTTGCCAAAGTTCTTGGTGTCGACTAGTTAGTGCTTCCAGCATTGCGTCCATTTATTGAAATATTACAATTGGCATTCAGCCACTTCCTGGAGCATCTTTTTTTTTTTCACTAATGTCTTCTTTTTGATGGGAAAGACCACCCCATTCCTCTTGAGTTTGCTCTTCCAGGCAAAGTATACCATATCATTGCCCTATTCAAAATGGCCAATGTCTGCTCATTTCAACTCACTGATTCTTAAGATATTTATATCTATCTATTCCAATTTCCCCCAATCCTCACAACTGGACCAATAGGTAACATCATGATAAATATAGAAAAGTGTGAAGTTGTCAAGGATTGTGTCTTGCTTGTCCACATCAGTGCTTATGGAAGCCGCAGACAAGAGAATGGATGCTGCACAAGACCACGTCAAGGTGTTTCAGGAGCAAGAATGCTTATTGTGGGTTTTTTTTTTTTTGAGCAAGAATGTTACTTTGAGGACTGAGGCACACCTGACCCAACCCATGGTATTTTCAATTGCCTCATATGCATTTGAAAGTTGGACATCAATTAAGGAAGACCAAGGAAAAATCGATGCACTTGAACTGTAGTGCTGACAAAGCCCAAAACACAAACAAGTCTGTCTTGGAAGCCATAATGCTCCTTGGAAACAAGGATGGTGAAACATTATCACATATATTTTGGAAAAGCCCAGTTCCTAGAGAAGGACGTCATGTTTGGTACAGTGGAGAGGCAGCCTTAAGGAGAAGAGCGTCGACTAGATGAATTGACACAGCGGCTGCAACAACGTGCTTGGACATCAGAACAATTGTGTGGGAGGCATAGGGTCTGGTGGTGCTTTGTTCTGTCACGTGAGGGTCACGATGAGTCAGAACGGACTCAATGGCACCTAGCAACAACATTCCAAAACTCATACATTCCACTTTCATCTTATTAACGGATATTTGCGGATATTGATTCTCCTTCTGTGGCATGCCCCTTCCGCAAATGAAGGACCTGAAAATGTTATTACCTTCGTTAAGGTCTATTGTATTCTGAGCAGGTAGCATTTCCTTAATAGTATTGAAATCTCTTCCAACCCAAGTGACTTGTCTTGTGTCTCTATTTCAGACAATGCTCTGCCACTATTTACAAGGGGGCTCTGTGTCTGATACTTTAGAAGTGAACTGCCTATTGTTTCTTAATAGTCTGTCCTTTCTTCGGCAGCTCTGTGGAAACTTGTTCACCCTGGATACCCTGCTGGGATTTGAAACACTAGTGGCACTATTTTCAACATCACCACCACCCTCAAGCTACCACCGTGTGATGAACTTACAGATAAAGAGGGGTTCCTCTTCAGGTTAGAAACGTATATTTGCCAGTTTGGATCTGTGAGTCCTGATTATAATTGTATGTAAAAATGGTCAGTCAAAATTTGGAATGAGCAAGCATCTGTGGATTCAGGGTTGGAAATGCAGGTTGCCATTGAAATTGACATAGGAAGTATATGATGGGGTCCTGGTGTTGGTGGGGTGGTGCAGGAGCAAGCATTAGGTAAGGCAGTGTTTATTTGATAATGACAATAATTGCATGTCAGGCCTACTTAAAAATAATTTATGCAGATTAACTTATTAATCCTCACAGGCCTCTGAACTATAACCATTGTCCCCACATTAGAGATGAAAAAAAATTGAATATCATGTGTTTAAAAGATTTGTCTGAAATCATACAAGTAATAAGTAGAAGAGTCAGGATTTGAACCCTTGTTCTAGACTCTGAAACTATACAGCAAGTCAGTAAACAGCTTAAGGAAGACCCAATCTTCAGTATAAGAATCAAGGATGACTTCTCTAAAGAATCGTGGGGGAAGTGTGTGAGTGATGCCGGTCCTAAAAAACCTTTGATGCAAATAATGGATAAAATTTTGACCACATGTGTCGACTCAGAAACAGCAAGTTCAGAACTGTGGTTATCCTTAAGGCTGATTTCTGGCCCATTTCTTGGTGATTCTTTTGGCCTGCTCTCATCTGAGTGATAGATTTTTTCCCGATGCTGGCGGAGAGATCACTGTAGTGGTTCTGGATCTCTTCTCAGCACAGCACACTGGCCACAAGAGAAGTTGGGCTGCTAACAGCAAGGTCAGCAGTTTGAAACCACCAGCTGCTTCATGGCAGAAAGATGAGGCTTTCTACTCCCATGAAGCATTAAAGTGGTAGGTACGAGTAGAAACGGACTCCACGGCACAGAGTGACTGAGTGGGTGAGTCTGCTACTTACTACTAGCATAACCTCAGGAAAATCTCTTAAATTCATGATGCTTTATTTTCTTAGAGAAACAAGAAAGAACTTTCTCAAAAGCTTGTGGCCACCCTCTGTCTTCATCTTAGTAGCCTGAATTGTTTTGTGTGCCCATTGATCATCTAGTGCCAGACAAGGGACAGGGAATTGCATGTGGTCCATTGGAAGCTAGGATGAAGTTAACTTTTGTGGAACCACATGATGTTGTGATGGAGGATGGGATGCCTCAATATAATTGGGGATCTCTGAGAGGGAGGAAAGGGAAGTTTGAGTAGGCAAGCACTAACAGGGGAATCTGGATAGAACTTGATGCAAAGTGAACAAGCAAGTACCCAGTACTTTATTTAACATATAGTTGTATAATTGAGCGAGCAGTAAGGCTAATTAGATCTTACCTCTATCCATTTGTCTATGATCCTTGGGATTCTTATCTCTCTTGCACTTGTGGAAAACTACTTTGAGGCAGTAGCCATGGTAAACCAATACAAAGGGGTTACCCTCCAAAAAACAGAATTTGTTTTTCAAAGCTATGTATTTTAATTTTTTTTAACAAAACAAACTTATCACCTGCAAAGTACTCACCACGACACTTAATGTGTTTGTCGAAACTGTGATTCCATTTTTGGAAACACTTTTCAAACTCATCTGTTTGGATGGCTGACAGCACCTCCCTCATTTTCCCCCCACTTTTCTACATCTTCAAATCGCAGCCTTTTCATATCCTTCTGCATTCATGAAAACAAAACAACAAAAGCCTCACAGAATGAGGTCAGGTGAGTTAGGTGTGTGGCATGCTATTTCCCCCAAAAAACTGGTACACTGAGATGGCCGCTTGAGCAGGTGCATTGTCATGGTGGCAAAATCAGTCCCCTGTCTGCCACAAATCAGATCTCACACACTGTTATGCAATCTTTTCAGAACCTCTAAATAGAAAACTTGATTAACAGTCTAAACTGGTGGAACAAACTCAAATGCACCATGAGTTGACATTTTCGTCTATTTGGAAAGTTGATGGATGTCCAGAATGAGGTTTGTCATCAATTGACATTGTAGCTTTTTTGAAATGAGAAAACCACGTATACACTTGGGTTTTTCTTATAGTGCTGCCCTTGTAAGCAGTGTTCAGCATCACAACAGTTTCTATAGCATTTTCCCAAGTAGGAAACAAAATTTCACAGCTGCAAACTGTTCTCTTAAATCAACTATCACAAGAAATGAGGTTTGAGTGAAACAGCTTTTAGGAAAAACATCACTGTGATCAGAGAACCTTCCCAGGAAGCCCATGGGGTTCACTAATTCAGAGTGAGTTGCTGGATGCCTGCCCAGCAGGAAGAATGCATACTGTGAAAGCCCTTCTCTGCCCAGCGCAATTCTGGTTTTCTGGGAAAACCCTTCATGAAAGGCCATGTGAGTCTTAAGACATATAGAGCTAAGGTGATCACTTTGAAATATAGCTGAACATTTAAAATATTAAATTGGCAGGCCTGGTATGCTTTGGGTAGCACATACAATGTACTTTTATAATTACTCTATTAAAAATAACTTTCTCATTGGTCCCTTCGGTCTATTTAGGAAATGGAATTTTAGTGATGGTCTGACTTTTAGAGATTTTCTTAAACACAGTTGAGACGTTGGCAAAACGTATATATTTAAAAATTTCAGACTCTTTAGTGCACCCATTTGTTTCTCGGTGCTTCAAAATGGCAAACTATAGTGTTCCAGACTGCTGCTCCTACCTCCAACTTTCAAGGCAAGCATTGATAATTTTTCCTGGTCCTCTTCCTGCTGAGCATGGCTGCAGCCAGAAATTATTCTCCATTCAGTGCTCAAGGAAGTTATTGCAGAACTGGCCCGGGAAGTGAGAAATACTTGCTTATTTGTTCAGAGAACTCTGCCTCTGGGAGGCAGCATAGCATCAGCATTGCAAACAGAACATGATATCTTGAATCAGACAGGCCTGAGTTTGAATTGAGGCTTTGTCACTAACTAACTTGACAAATTAATTTATTTCTGTGAACTATTGTTTCTCTATAAAGTGAGATTAATAATGTGCTTTTCTCCTGGCTGTTTAGTGATATTAAATGAGATGGAACAGGTACAATTCTGACCAGATCACATGGCTCTCTAAATGTCCCTTCGCATTGTTTTTCCATCACAGCTTTGGCTAAGGAGAGCATGTGATGAAGCTATTCTCAACAATGTATAAAATATTTGCACTTCCATAGGAAAGTCCCTTTAATCATATGAATTAACTTTTGTAGTATTTATGTATTATGTTTGGGGTCAAATGGTTTGAGCAAGAGGCTCATTTGCATCAACCACCTACTAGTCTTACATCTGTCTAAAGACATGACTTGCTTTAAGTTTCTGAAGTGTCTTAAGGAATTCCAGAAGGAGAAGAATCCATAATCTTTGCCCTTGAGAAAGTCAAGTCAGAGGTACATGATGACAAATAAAAATACTGTAGAATATAAATAAAGACTGGAAACACACAAACACATGCTAAATTGAAGCTCTATAAATGTATTCACTTCTAAATTATCTGCAGACAGATCAAGGAAACAGAATAGAATCTTAAGTAGGCCCAATTACTTAAGGGAGTCGAGTGTATGACAAAAGTGGCATTTCATATCAGTAAAGAAAGATTATTTAATGAATAGTATGGAGACAATTTTTTAGTCATTTAAGAAAGAAAAGAAAGAGTCTCTAGTTCACTCTATGCACTGAAGTAAAATAGTAGAGCATCACAGCCTAAAGATAAAATTTTAAACTCTAAAACTTCTGTATGATATTATGGAAGCATTTGTAAGTAATCTTAGATTGAGCAGGAGCTTTCCAAGTAAAATACAACTAAAAAACAAAAACAAAGAAAGTGCTAAGGTTTAGCTAGTGGCCATCTAAGGTACAATTCTTAGTCTGTCAACATTCAAAGCAAGGAACCACAAGACCAAACTCATTGCCATCAAGTCCATGGAGACTTATAGTGATTCTATGGGACAATGTAGAACAATCCCTGTGAATTTCTGAGACTGTAACTCTTTGTAGGAGTAGAATGTCGTCCCCACCCCACCCACCCTGCCTTTTCCCTAAGGAGGGCTAGAGGTTTTTAACCACTGATCTAATATAATTGAATCATTTTCATTCAAGGATATCCTAGGAAGAGCCAAGCAGCTTTGGTAAGGTTAGGGTTTGGGTGTTACCTCTGAGGAGGCTGAGTAGGGAGGGAGCCTGGAAGGAGGAAGAGAGAGAGAAAGAGAGAGACTCTAGGGAGTCCAATGGGTCCAGCTCCATGGAGGGGACAGGTGTCGGGGGTGCAGCTGCCTCAGCCTCTGGGAGTTGAGGGGGTAGTGGAGGAAGGTGTTGGAGAGGGGCATTTAGAATATGGAGGAGGTCTTACTGTCAGTGCAGACAAGGAGTTGGGGGTTCACAGAACGAAGAGGGGGAGTACTCTAAGGGCCCTGATTAAGAGTGTTTGGTTAAGAGAACTTGAGCAGGGTGACAGGCAGTACATAGAGAGGGACGGGAGCGAAAAAAGAAAAAGGGCTGAACATCCAGAACCTCAGACCATTTTGAGTCTGGTGACAAAAATTATCAAGGTCACAGAATGCTGGAATCAAAAGTCCTAGACAGTGCGACTCATTGCCCAATTGGGATTGTGGCCACACTTAGGTACAGAAAAAGACCAGGTGCTTAGGGCGAGTATCTGGAGCCAGGCCCAGTTCAGTGAGATTGGTCGGGAGGCATCCCAAGGGACTGTCCCTGAGAGGCTTAGAGAGTGAAATTTCTGTGTTGTCTTAAACTGCAAGGGGTGCGGTCAGAGGAGAAGGACGTCTCCTGATCCCCATCTGCACTTGTCTGTCAGGAGGTGGCCTGGTAACCCTGAGAGGCATCCCTGTCAAAGCTAGGGGTCCAGTGGGAGAGTCTTGGAACCCCTGGAACAGGAAGGTTCCCTGGTACAGTCCTGCGGCTTTAACTGGCAGACAGGGATCTTGGGTCAATGACAGTGAAAGACACCACAGAAAGCTAAGGTGCGGGAGAGGCCTGGATTTGTGGCTGGCTGAAAGAAGGTCTTTTAGAAAATGTCTGAGAGCAGGCACCACAGAACTGCTAGGGAAAAGGAGGAAGTAGATTTTAGAGCAAATCTGAGAACAGGCACCGTAGCACTGCCAGCAGGAAACACACAAACAGGTAGAAAAAGCTCAGACACACTGCACTCTAGTCCAGTCAGAAGGTGCAGTGACTACTAGGTGCGCACTTGTAGATGTGGAAAATGGCAGCTGATAGGTCTTGGTTCAAGGGAAGGAAGGATGGAGGGGAGAGGGGTACTATACTCGCCCAAAGGTGGGCGAGGGTGCATCAAGATACTTCCTACTCCTCCCGGGTTTCAGCACCAAGATGAGATGTTGGAGATGGAGGCAGGGGAAGAACTCCCAGGAGGGAAAGAAGAGCAGAGAAAGATGGGGGCATCTTGAGCCCCTAGGCGGGTTCCAAGACCCAACAAGTTAGGTCAGGAAAATCACACCTGGCAGTGAGGGACTGGGATTTATATAGGGCTTGAGCCAAGGATGTATGTACTGATACGGAGGATGAAGGTCTTCTGGTGCTGCAGTTGCAGGATTTGAGTCAGGTCATGGTCTGTGAATAAATCATCCTGGAATCCTGAGGGAAGGGGTTGTACAGACTCGACTTGAAGAGATAAGCTCCTTGGAATGCTGGAAGGCAGGGAGTGCACAGTCCAGCTCTGGCCTCGAGAGGCAGGGGAAAGGGCCCACGCAGTCCAGCAGGCTATCTTTCAGAAGAGCTAGGGGGAGTGGCTTCATGGTCTGGACCCAGTCCAAACAGGATAGCATGCTATCCCCTTAATGATGTCACAGTCTTGATATAGTTGAAAGAAAATTTCCTTGGGAATGTGGCCTACTCCTAATTAAACAGACTGTGGAAAAGCTTCCTTCTTCTTGCTTCTTACTTCAGTGTTTGGATACTGCTGTGTCTCTTCAAATTCTGGTTCTTTGCCCGCTATACTGCCTGTCAATCCTGGAGATATTTCTTGCTGATTTTGGACTCATTAGTCTGTGCAGCCACAAGCCTGACCTAGTGACCTCAGACTCATCTACCTTTGCCTCTGCCAATCTGTGGTCTTCCTGCTTTCTGCTTCATCAGCCCTGGCAACAACTTTGATCAAGCAAAGCCCCTAGCTTAACATCTGATAGACTTTGTACTAGAATGACTTACCTACTCCTACAATTGTAGAGCCATTTCCTTGATATAAATTCAAGTCACCGATTTTGCACCTCTAGAGAATCCACCACTTTTCTATCAGTTTGTCATACTGTGTTGACTTGTGTGTTGCCATGATGCTGGAAACTATGTCACTGGTATTTCAAATGCCAGCAGAGTTACTCAAAGTGAACAAGTTTCAGTAGAGCTCCCAGGCTAAGAACGGACAATGAAGGAGGACTTGGCTCCCCACTTCAAAGGATGAAGCCTTTGAAAACATTATGCATAGCTTCAAAGCATTTTCAAATACTGAAAGACTAATCAAAGGAAGTAAGACATTGTTAGAAATGCTGCTGGCAGATAAGCTTCTCATTTCCAAGGGCACTCGAAATATGACTCAAGGGGATTTAATTTCTTAGAGGGTGGTCAGCCATCGTGAGTTGAATCTGGTAAAGCCTGTGGGCCTGGAGGTTTTTTTAATCTTCATTTGCATATGGGGCATGAATTAGAAACAGTTCCAAAATTCTTCTAATATGTGGAACTTGGAAAGTGCAAAGTATGGATGTAGGAAAATTGGAAGTGATAAAAAATGAAATGGAATGCATAAGATGGATATTCTAGACATTAGTGAACTGAAGTGGACTGGTATTGGTGATTTTGAATCAGAAAATCCTATTGGATCCAGCTGGATCTTGGCTAAGCCAAAACTAACACATCAAGAGGAATAGTGTGACATCCATTGTCAGAAGAAATCTTGCTAAATCCATCATAAAGTACACACTGTCTGTGATCAGATTCTATCTATATGCCTTCAAGAAATCCAATTAATACACAAAAGCTAGTGATGAAGAAATTGAAGAATTCCAGCACCCACTTCAGTTGAACATTGATAAAAAATACGGTCAAGATGTGTTGATAGATGTTGGTGATTGGAATGCCAAAGTTGGAATTAAAAAAAGAGGAAGAAACAGAAGCTGGAAAATATAGGTTTGGTGATAGAAAAACAGATGAAGATCTCAGAATTTTGCAAAATCAGAGACCCATTCATAACAAATGCCTTTTTTTTTTTGGTCTAGTAGCACAAAAAGTGAGACTATACACATGGACTTCCCCAGATGGAATACACAGAAATCAAATCCCCTACATGGTGGGAAGAAATGATGGTGAAGCTCCATATCAGCAGCTAAAACCAGATGAGGGGCGGAATGTGGAACAACACATTAATTGTTCGTATGTAAGTTTTGGATAAAGCTGAAAAAATTTAAACAAATCCAAAGAACTCAAAATATGACCTTGAATCTCCTCACTCTGCGTTTCTAGAACATCTCAAGAAAAAAAATTGTGAAATGAACACTAATAATAGAAGAGTTGATAAGCTTTGGGAGACATCAAGACCATCACTCATGAAGAGGCAAAAAGGTCATTAAAAAGACAGGAAAGTGGGGTGGGGACAGATCAGTGGAGAGTCAGAAGAGACTCTGAAACTTGTTCTTCATCATACCATAGCTAAGGAAAACAGAAGAAAGGATGAAGTCAAGGAACTGAATAGAAAATTTCAATAGGCAGTATGAGACAACAAAGCCAAATACTACAACGAAATGTGCAAAGAACTAGGGTTAGAAAACCGAAAGGGAAAACACTCTCAGTATATCTGAAACTGGAGGAACTCAAGAAAAAGTTCAAGCCTCAAGTTTCAGTTTTGAAGGATTCACAGCAAAATATTTAATGGTGCAGGAAGCATCAAGAGAAGATGGAAAGAATACAGAGAGACACAGCACAAAAAACTAGTTGACAGTCTACCATTTCAGGAGGTAGGATATGAGCAAGAACCAATATGCCCTTTTCAACGAAAGGAGATCCAACAGAATGCTCAAACTTTAGAACGACATCATTGATCTCTGTGTTAGTCTGGGTACTTTAGAGAAACAAATCCACAGAAACTCATGTATAAGAGAGAGTTTTATATAAAGGTTAAGTGCACATCAAGAAAACATCCTAACCCAGTGCTACCCAAACCCGCGAGTCCAACATTAACCCATTAACTCATATGTCCTACACAAATCCACAAAGTCCTCCTCCATCTCATGAAACACACACTATGACGCCAAAAGCAGGAGGAAAACCAAATCTGTGAATGTGTAACTCCCTCAGCGCTGGCGGGTCTCCACATAGCTGCCCTAGCACCCAGGGCTACATCAGGGTAGGTCCATGCAGCTTCTCCTCAGTGATGTCTTACAAAAAATGAGCCTTGCCAGCTGAAGCAGGGAACTGGCTAAGGCAGCTGCACCCTGGCATCACAAAGCAAGAGACCTGAGAACTAGAAAGGTGAGGCTCACCGAGCCATTTATCCCTCCACCTTTCAATTAACCCCACATGTGTATATCGGCCAGGTTGGCACAATAAACTAACTACTTCAATATCACACACAAGTAAAATTTTGCTTAAGATCATCTAGTAATTTTTGGAATAGTACATTGATAAGGAACCATAGGAATTTCAGTCCAGATTCAGAAGATGACTTGGAAGAAGGGATATCAATGCTAAAGTCAGCTGGATCTTGGCTTAAAGTAGAGAAGACCAGAAGAAGCTTATTGGTGTTTCATTGACGATGCAAAGGCATCCCACTGCGTAGGCCACAATAAACTGTGGGTATCCTTGAGACTAATGCAAACTTTGGGACATTTCATGTGCTCATTCAAAATTTGGATCAAGAGGCAGCTGTGAAAACAAAAAAGGAATACTGAATATTTTAACATCAGGGAAGTGTGCATCAGTGCTATATATTTCACCACACTTCTTCAATATATATGCTGATCATATCATTAAAGAAGCTGTGCTATATGAAAAAGATTTTGACATCAGGATTGAAGGGAGGCTTGTTAATAACCTGAGGTATGCAAACGACAAAATATTGTTGCCTGAAAGTGAGGAGGAATTGACGCACTTGATGAAGATCAAGGACTGTTGCTTTCAGAATGGATTTCATATCAATGAGGAAGACAAAAATCTTCACAACTGAATTTCAATGATAGGCAACAAACATCATGATAATGGAGGGAAAGTTTGAAATTGTCAAATATTTTATCTTTCTTGGATCCATAAACAATGCTCATGAAAGCAGCAGTCAGGATGTCAAAAGAAGTATTGTATTAGGTAAATCTTCAGCACAGACTTCTTTTGAGTATTGGAGAGCAAGGGTGTTATTTGGAGGACTAAGGTGCACCTGAACCAAGTCATGGTATTCTCCGTTGCATCCTATGCATGTGAAAGTTGAACATGGAATAAGGAAGACTGCAGTAGAGTAGATGACTTTGAATTGTGGTGCTGAAGAAGACTACTGAAAGTACCATGGACTGCTAAAAGGATGAACAAACATGTTTTGAGAAAAGTAAGTCTAGAGTGCTTTAAGAGGCAAGGATGGCAAGGGTTCGTCTTATATATTTTGGGCACACTTTCAAGAGAAGCCAGTCCCTGGAGAAGACCATCAGGTTTGGTAAAGTGGAAGGGTAGTGAGAAAGAGGAAGACCCTCGAGGAGATGAATGGACACAGTGGCTATGTCAATGGGCTCTGGCAGAGCAACACTTGAGAGGGTGGAGCAAGGCTGTGAATTGTATTGTTCTGTTGTGCATAGGATCACTAGGCATCAGAGCTGACAACAGCAACAGCAAAGAAGACATCACGTGAGCCTCAGTCTCCAGGACCCTCTAACTGGAAGAAAGACATGGTGCCTGGCTCCCACTGCTGACTACTGGGAAAGGGATTGCAACAAAGGAGCCTCTAGATATTGGGAGAAAATGTGAATCAAAACTCAAAATCTTGAAAAAGGTCAGGCTTACTGTTCTGTTAGCAATTGTTGGAACCCCTGAGACCACAACTCTTAGTCATCTTTCAGAACTAAAGCTGAACTCCTCTCTGTGGGCCAGTTTCAGCAACACAAAAGACAGGGATGTGTCCACCCCTTCGAACAATGAGCCAAACCAAATAAAAAGGGCAGCATTTGCCCTGGTGTAAAACTCAGAAGGCAAAAATGTCTGGGCAAGAAGGAGGAGTGGAAAAGGTAAACACAGGAGGGAGAACTGCAAGAGCTATTATAAGGATTGTACTCAGTATCCTGGAACAAAATGTATACGAATCGGTACATGTAAAACCTACGTACTCTGCAGACTTTCATGTAAACAACTGTAGGGTTTCTTTCAAAATGCTAGAGGTAAATTCTTCTATAAAATATTAAAACACCTGCATGGAAAATTTCAGCAATTAAATACATAATATCAATGAAAGTCTGAACTATATCTATTCTAGACCAATAAAAGCATACAAACAGACCTCCCCAAGTAGACAAAGGGTATGGGAAAAGAAAAAGTATCTTTTGAAGTCTATGAAAATCCTCCATCTCACTCTTAGGAAATACATGAACAACGAGACAGTGTTTTATTTATCAAATTGCCACGGATTGTAACGTGGAAATCCAATGTGAATGAGGATACGAAGACACAGGTGCAGCTACACTAGGTTTGGTAGAAATTGTTAAAAATCTTACTGGAATTCAATTGGACATACTATCAAATTTAAAATGAGAAAATCTTCAAATTTCCACTTCTGTGAATTTTTCCTCTTATTTCATTTGCCTATGGATACAGAGGTGTATGAATAAAGATTATTCATTGCAGCATGATGTAATTGCAAAAATGCAAAAGGAGGAAGCAATCTACATGACCAGCAAGAAGACACTGACTACATAAATCTTGGTATAATCTCATAATAGATTGTTCAATAGATAATCATAAATAATGTAGTACATGTACTTATATGAAGTTATCTTCCAGGTAAGGAACCTAATTGTTTACAGAGAGGCATATGCAAAGAAAGACACACCAAAATTTGTTTGCTGTGCATATCTCTGGGAAGTAGGATTAAGGGACTGGGCTGGGTATGAGACTCACTTTTCTTTTCACATATTTTGTACTATATGAATTTCTGACATGCCCTAAATGTTGGATTGCTAGCCTGAAGGTTGGTAGTTCACATCCACAGGGAGATAAATGAAGTTATTCTAAAGATTCACAGCTTCAGAAACCCTATATAAGACCTTTATGAATCAATGTCAACTCCATGGAAGTTGGGGGAGGGTTGGTGTATGTCTTGTTTTCATAATGAACCGATGGATTGTTAGACAGAGATAAGCTAACAAATTGCATAGGCATTCACTCCACCACCACAACCCCAGCCCCCCTACCTCCAACTAGTTTTGTACTAGTGTCTTCTTCATATCACTGAATCAAAACCAAGAATAAATTCGTATCAGAGGGCCAGACATACAAGCATTTCTGGTAGATATATTAAAAGTACATCGATTCAAATGATACACCCAACTTGTGTTGGAGGTATTTGGGTGTCTTCTAAACTCATGGTCAACATAGAGCAGGGGGCCTGGGGATAATCAGTAGATCATTCCAGTTGGAGGTCTAAGTTGGTTGTTTCTTTACTTGCCCTTGCTTTTTCTTCAAGGGGCCAATAGAATTATGTGCCCACAGCAAATGTGTATTGTGTTTGTAGAAGCAATTAGTAAGAGCAGGAATGTTGGAGTTAACTTTCATGGAAAGAAATCTACCAAAACTTTCCACCAAGCACGATATTGTACCGCTGATTCACAATAATAATTTCTTCCTAGAGTTGATACAGTAGGACTGGCATCCTCAAACCAAAGATGTTTCCATGAAAAAGGATCACCAGCATTGGAAGACAAGTATCCCTTTAAAACGAGGCACTGTGTCTGGTGAGCAGAAGAAGTATTACTCAAAGAAAAAGAGCTAATTGCACAAATAGAAGATAAAAAATGAAACATACTTGATATTTTCAGGATAAGCAATAGCTTCAGGATGTTGCAAATATAAGCCGTAGAGAATATCAAGTTAAAATATTGTTGAAATAAAATCAGGATAAGCTTTCATTTCTTAGTGTTCAGAGTAATCAACTTTTCATTAGTTCAATAAGTATTTATTAGTTGTTACTAAGTATCATAATATCATTTTCAAAATGTGTCTAGTTAAGCATCTCATAACAGAGCAAGTTTATTATACTTGATTGTACAAATCAGAAAATTATGGTTTAGGGGCAGGGTTAAATGTCTTGCTTTCAGAAACACAATCAATGACAAAACCGAGATTCATGCCCGTTATTTTTTAATTTCGAATATAGGACTTTTCTAAATCGCATGGTTTTTGGAAGAAATTGAGTGCTTATTCTACTTTACAGAGTGAAATAACCACTGTGACTTTTTCTGGAGTCAGGGCACAATCGCATCAAGAAAACGGGCATGTGAGGAATTATTGGATTTTTGTTTTCTACTTGTACTTCTTAAACATAACCAAGTACAGGATTCCCAGAGGCGGCTTCAGTATACACATAGCAACTTGGATTTGTCGTCTCAAGAAATAACGTGGTAGGAAACTCAGTGACATGCCTTAAAAAAAAAAAAGTTTTGTAGTTTACCTGTTTCAGTCTAAAAGAAGTAGGTCATTGAGGGTGACCAGAGATTTATCAAGGCATTTAAGATTTTTTATTTCAATTGCTTATCCCCAGCTTGTGACAGTGATGGCATGATCTATGGCTAAGGGAAAGCCCCTGATCCACCTGTGTCTGTGATTTCAAGACTCATTTGAAGTCTGGAGCTTGCATTTGTAAGGATAGTGGGGTAACTGTCCAACCTGATCACACATGTTCTTATCCCCGTGGACATCTTCCCGGGATAAAATCGTTTCCTTAAATTCTCTTTGGATTCAGAGAGCTTGTAAATACACCTAGCCTCGTGGGTGAGGCAGCACAATGGATGAATTTGGTGCCATCGGACTGTAAAGTACCGTGGAGAGTGTCTGAAAGTGGAAATTAACTTTTTATTAGCATGGCCCGGCTGTGGGCTGTTTCATCTTGTCAGCAGCAAATGTCAGGTTCATTCGCCTTTCATAACACTCACCTTGGTTCACTGGCAGCTATTCCTGCCATCCGCACAGGCACTGTCCTGCTCCTTGTCAGCTTTTTCTTGTCCTACCGCTTCTTTATGTGGCTTTTTGATGTTTCAAAAGAAGTGTGGAATGTGATAGACCTTTCATTTTCAAATGGGCTTTCTTGGCTTTGATGCCGTTTCAGCGCAATAGCCTGGAAAGATTGGGTGAAGGAGAAATGGGGGACCAGCTTTCCTAAGGGCTGAATGCATAACCTCGCTTATGCTATATTTTCCTATCTATGTCAAGAATGTAGGTTAGACAACAAGCCTTGATCTTCCTAGCCCCACGCCAGGGTTATTGCCTGAAAAATGTGGGCCTGCCATGGTCAGAGTTTCTCCAGATGTGAAATGGAATAACCCTTGGTTTAGCAGTCTAGCACCATGAACTTCCTTTTTTATTTCTCGCTTCTGAGTAATTGGGGTCAGGTTAGGAGCTCTTCCTTCACTTTTTGTGTACCTTCTTATTCTCCATTTGACCGCCCAAAAGGCATCTCCCTTCTGCCCGGGAGTAGTGAAAGTCATGACCTTTGGAAAGAAACAACCTGAAACCGCTGAAAATGTGGGGATATTTGCTCTGCTATGCAGTTTTGATTTCTGGAACATCATGATTCAAATTGCAATGGAAACAAAAGGCATCTTTAATGAATTCAGTAATGACATTTTGTTCACACTAGAAATGATGTGCTGAAGACTCCACACTAGGCTTTTTCAAGGGTGAAAATAGGACAAAAGCAACAAAATAAAAACTCGACCTACATTATCGATATTTCTGGCTTCCACTTTCCAGTTATTTTCATTTTCTGTGATTTTAGCTAGTGGAGAAAGATCATTTTTATACTCTACTATGTAGAGTCCTGTCACTGTTAATGGTCTATCCCCCAAAGACATAGAGATGTCTGCATTAATATTCTGTGAACTCCTTTATTTGAACAGCTGAAATCTCGTAAACAAAGGAAATCCACCAAAAATATCAAATCCATGATTGAAACTAACAGCAACATCAATGGGTCAAAGTTACTGCAAGGAAAATGAAGTTTTGATTACCTTAGACTTCAACTTCATTAGTTTCCCCACATTCATTTAATACTCTTGTTACCTTGAGAATTATGGCTCATTTGTCTCATGGAACCTAAGAAGAATATGCACTGGCCAGATTAAATGAAAGCACAATCTAATTACCTAAGAAAAATATACTCCATTGTTTAAATTACTGTTTTATACTGCAGGCATATGAATGAAGACATGGTATAGAATTGGGATTTGAATCATCCCGTCCTCTTTGCACCTTGATGGCATTCTAAAAGTGTTGATTTAGTAAATATATGATGATAAAGACTAGATAGATTAAATAAACAGGACAGGAAAGCTGCCTCAGAACTTATAGTAAATTAGATGGAAATGATTTGATTATAGGGACCTACCCTGGTGCATAGTGGTTACAAGACGGGCTACTAACTGCAAAGACCAAAGTTAGAAACCACCAGCTGCTCTGAGGGAGAAAGATGGAGCTTTCTACTCCAGTACAGGCTCAGCGATTCACAAGGGCAGTTCGGCTCTGTCGTAATGGGTCTCTGTGAGTCCACATTGACTAGATGGCAGGCAGTGAGAATACGTGAGCAAGGAATATGCCAACGTCAGAGATCCCAGCCAACACTGTTCTGTCAGCTTATCATATTGTGGTTGCATCTGTGGTACTGAGATGCTGAAAGTTGTGTCACTTGTACTCCAAATGGCAGCAAGGCCACCCCAAATGAATAGGTTTCAGCTGACCTTCCAGAATGAAGCTCTATGAAGACTGAATAACCCGCAGTCAACTTCAGTGCAATAAGCCGCTGAAAACCTTATGGATAGCATCTGAACATTGTCAGACATTGAAAATCGAAGGAATAAAAGCAGAACCTGGTCAGAAATAGTGTCAGAAGATGATCCCTCAAGTCACAAGACACTCCAAATACAACTGAGGAAGAACCGCATTCTCAAATTGGAGTGGGCCACAATGACTCGGACAGAGCAAAACCCGGGGAATAAAGTTTTCAGGACATTCCTTTCCTGATGGGACGTGACTTAAATGTGAAGAAACAGCAACAGACAACAATTAATTATTAGAACTTGCAATGTATGAAATATGAAGCTAGGAATGTGTCACAAATGAAAGGGAGTGTGTGTTACGCTGGGTAGAGTAGAGAAACAAATTCATAAACATGCATATATGTGGATAAGAGAGAGTTTTATGTAAAGGAAAACTGTACATTAAGAAAGCATCCCAACCCAGTCCAGTGCAAACCCATATGTCCAACATTAGCCCATATGTCCAATACCACTCTATTACATCCTCTTCAGACTCACATAACACATGCAATGACTTTGAATGAAGGATGATCACAGGCCAGTGGGTAGAAAGTCTGGATGCAGTGGCATTGTAAGCATCTCAGTGCTGGAAGGGGTCTCCATGTGGCTTTTCCAGCTTTTAGGGCTGTATCAGGGTAGGTCCATGTGACTTCTTCTCAAGGATGCCTCTCAGGGAGTCAGCAGAGTGAGATAAATATCTCCTGCCTCCAAGGAAAAAAATATAGTAGTTCCCAGCATTCTCAGAAGAAGGCAATGCCCACACAGAGGTCTCATTGGTTATATCTTGATTGACGGGCCAGACTCCACCCCTTCACTTGTAAGCCTCTCAAATGGACATCAGATTATGTAACTACCACAGAGTTCATAAAGATTGATATTCTAAGCATTAATGAGCGGAAATTGACTGGTATTGGTCATTTTGAAACAAATATCATATCATATGTTATTCTAGGAATGACAGATGCAAGAGGGATGGGAGTTGCATTCATTGCTTTAAAAGATATTTTGAGGTCTGTCTTGAAGTACAATGCTGTCTGTGATGATATCTATCTGCATACATATAAATTTAGTCAATACAAATCTTCCTCAAGTGTATGTACCAACCCCTAAAGCTAGTGATGAAGAAATTGAAGAATGTTACCATTTTCTTCAGTCTGAAAGTGATCAAGCATCCAATCCAAATGAATTGATAATTATTGCAGATGGGTTGCCGAAGGTGGAAACAAAGAGGAAGGAATAGTAGTTGGAAAATATGATCTTAGTGATGGAAATGAAGCTGGAGATGACATGATAAAATTTAGTAAGAACAATTCCTTCATCACAAATACCCTTTTCCTCAACAGCACCAAAAGAACAACTCCAGATGGAATCTACAGAAATCTAAAGTAAGCTGAGCGGTATAGAGGTTAAGAGTTGGGCTTCTAACTGCAAGGTCAACAATTCAAGCCAACAGCTTATCTTCAGGAGAAAGATTCATCTTTTCTATCATGAAGATGTACAGCCTTGGAACCCACAGGGTCCGTTCTACTTTCTCCTTTAGGTCACTATGAGTCACCTCCCGAGATCATCACAAAAGACAAAATGGATGTGTAAGCAAAGGTGGTGAGGAAAGCTGATGATGCCCAGCTATTACAAGATTTAGTATACGGAGGTTTTAAAGGTTTCTGGTTAAACAAGAGGCCACCTAGCAGGGAAACAATAAAGAAACACACAAGCGTTGACAGGAAGAAATGTCAGAGGTTCAAAAACAAGCAACCAAATTGATGTAAAGAGGTATGGATGTAGTGGAGACCCCAAACCCAAGTATAAGATAATTGGACAGATCCTTTCAGAAGGGCCACACAGAAGGGATGATAAATCCAGGGTGTGATATAGTAATGATAAACCACATAACTATCCTCTAGTTTTTTAATCTTTCCTCCCCCTTACTATTGTGGTTTTTATTTGTTTTGCCTCATTGTGTTAGATTAGGATATATTCGTTTGTATATTTATGATCATTTGGTTATGAAATCCAAGTATGGTCATTACATAATCTCTTGTCAATTTGAGACTGAAGAGTGAAGGGATGGAATTTACCTTGTCAATCAGATTGCAGCTTGATGAACCAATTTGGAGGCACTAAGGAGATAAATAGCTTGTTGGAGGTGGGACACACACTCCCTCCCTGGGAGACATCAATGACTATGAGCCTGATGGAGCTATGCTGATGTAGCCAGAGCTCTGGAACTAGAGGAGTCACATGAAGGCCCCAGACAGTGCTGAGATTCTTACACTGCCACTAGACCCACAAGACTTGCAACCCACTGGCCTGTGATTTCCTGAATTTGGCATCATTGCATGTGTTACGTGAGTCTGAAGAGGAGTTCATAGGTTGGGACCAGACATCTGGGCTAATATTAGACTTGGGAACTTGATCTGGACTGGGCTTTCTCTTAATTGTAGAGTAGCTAAGGTAAATAGAAGAAATGATAAAGTAAAAGACATGAACAGTAAGTCTCAAAGGACAGCTTGAGGTGACAGTATTATAATAAAATCTATACAAACCTAGAATTAGAAAAACAAGAGGGAGGAACACAGTATCCGGTCTGACCTCCCCCACACACCAGGGAGATACATGAAGGGAGTGCAACAGAGCAGCAAGGGGAACAAAGCAATGAAGTTCCCTCGGCTTCGGGACAGGGCTCATCACACTCAATCTGAAAACATCCATAAAGGTCAACAGACAGAACTGGAACTACGTATACACTTTTCAAATTGTTTCCTTTCATTTCTATCTATATAAGATAGACAGGATAAACAATCCTGAGGAGAAAACAATGGGACCAACAGTTCCAGGGGGACATGAGAGAATGGGGAGGGAGGGGAGTGTCAACAAACCCAGGGACAGGGGAACAAGTGATATAAAATCATTGGCAAGAAGGGTGTAGAATGCCTGGAGGCTCTATCAAGCGCAATGTAGCTTAGAGGGATTACTGAAAGCTGAATAAAGGTCAAACATGATAGTGGGACAACAGGAAAGTAAAGGGAAATAGAGGAAATAACTAGAGGGCAAAGGACATTTATAGATATAAATACAGGCACATATATAAATAAATATATACATAACAATAGGACATCTATCTATATATATTCATATGATAATATTAAGGGAGTTGACGGGCATTGGGTCTCTACTCAAGTCCCCCCTCAACACAAGAACACTTTGTTCTAATTACCTGGCATTCTGTGATGCTCACCTTCCCAACACAATCACTGAAGACAAAATGTATGCATAATCGAATGTGGTGAAGAAAGCTGATAGTGCCAGGTATTAAAAGATATAGCATCTGCGGTCTTAAAGACTTGAAGTTAAGCAAGTTGCCATTTAGCAGAGAAGTAACAAAACCCACATGGAAAAGGCACACTAGCCCATGTGATCATGAGGTGTCAACAGGATCAGTTATCAGGCATCAGAAGACCCAAAACAAGCAACTGTGTCAATGCAAATGAGGGAGGGGTGGAGTGGAGATTCAAAGCCTATCTTTAGACAGTTGGACATCCCTCACAGAAGGGTCACAAGGAAGAGACAAGCCAACCAGGATGCAGTAGAGCACCAACAAAACATAAAATATACTTCTAGTTCTTTAATGCTCCCCACCTCCCCCAACCAGTATCATGACCCAAGTACTACCTTACAAAGCCAGCTAGACCAGAGCTCTTACAATGGTACAGATGAGAGCTTTTGAAACACAGAATCCAGGACAGATAAACCCCTCAGGAGCAATAATGGGAGTAGTGACACCATGAGAGTAGGGGACAAAGTGGGGGTAGAGAATGGGGACTGATCCCAATGATCAACACATACCCCATCCCCACACACACACTCACAGGATGACAAACAACAGAAACATGGGTGAAGGGAGACAGGGGATGGTGTCAGATATAAAAGTAACAATATTTTATAATTTATCAAGGGTTCATGAAGGTGGGAAGGTGGGGGAGAGAGGAAAAAAAGGAGGAGCTAATACCAAGTAGAAAGAAATATTTTGAAAAGAATGATGGCAACATATCTACAAATGTGCTCAACACAATAGATGTATGGATTTTTTATAAGAGCTGTAAGAGCTCCCAATAAAATGATTTAAAAAAGAAAGAATTTTTCAAGCTGAAAGAACTGAGGAAAACATTCAAGCCATGAATTGTAATGTTGAAGGATTCTGTGACCAAACTATCATTGAAGCATGAAGCATCAAAAGAGGATGGAAGGAATAATCATAGTCACAATAACAAAAAGGATTGGTTAACTTTCAATCATTTTGTTGGTGTTCTTGTTAAGTACCATCAAATTGGTTCTAATTAACCCGCCTTTTCTCAATAACCAAAATGTCTAAAGGAGGTGTAAGGAATAAAAAGAGTCATTGTACCTAATATAACTATTCTACTTTCAACCTTTTCAAGAGGTAGCACATGAATAAGAACCAATGTATTGAAGGAAGAAATTCAAACTGACCCGAAAACATTAGCCAAAAGCAAGCCTTCAGGAACTGATAGAATACCAACTGAAATGTTTCCAAAAATTGATGAAACCCTGGAATCACTCACTAATCTATGCCAGGAAATTTAGAAGACAACTATTTGGCCAAACGAATGGAATAGAACAATATTTCTACCTATTATAAATAAAGGTGACCTGACAGAATGTGAAAATTACAGAAAAATATAACATATCATGTGCAAGTAAAATTTTGCTGAATATCGTTCAACAATGTTTGATCAATACATTCACAGGGAGTTTCCAGAGCTTCTGGCTGGATCCATAAGAGGACATGGAATCAGGGATATAATTATTGATGTCAGTTGGACCTTGACCGGAAGCAGAGAATGCCAGAAATATATTTGTCTTTTATTGATTATGTATAGACATTCCACTATATGGTTCACAAGAAATTTGGATATCCTTGAGAAGAATGGGAATCCCAGAACATTTTCTTGTGCTCAGGAGGAACCTATATATAGAGGAAGAAAAAGTTGTATGAACAGAAGAGGGAAATGCTGCAGGGTTTAAAATCAGAAAACCTGTGTGTCAGGGTTATATTCTCTCATCCCACCTATTCAGTCTTTGTGCTGAAGTAAGCAGAGTGGCTGGATTATATGACGACAAAACGTAGTATCAGAATTGGGGAGAGGTGTATTAACAACCTGAAACATACAGATGACACAAACTTGTTTGCTGAAAGTAAGGAGGACTTGAAGCATTTGTTGATGAAGATTAAAAACTACAGTCTTCAGGATGGATGATAACTCAATGTAAAGAATATCAGAAGCCTCACAACTGGACCAATAGGTAGCATCATGATAAATGTAGGATAGAATGAAGTTGTCAAGGATTTTGTCTTGCTTGGATCCACAACCAATGCACATGGAAGCATCAGTCAATGATGTTCAGCATTGAATGGATCTGCTGTACAAGGCCTCTTCAAAGTGTTGAAGAACAATTTTGATGTCATTTTGAGAACTAACGTGTGCCTGGCCTAAGCTATAGCTGTTTTATTCACCTCACATGCATGTGAAAGAGAGACATTGAATAAGAACTAAAGACCAAAGAAGAACGGATGCATTTACATTTTAGTACTGGTGACGAATATTGAAAGTATCATGGACCTCCAAAAAGATAAGCAAATGGGTCTTGGAAGAGGGACAGCCGAATGCTCCCTAGAGGCAAGTATGGTGAGACTCGGTCTCATGTACTTTGGAAATGTCAGAGGCGAGAACTCCATGGAGAAGGACATAATGCTTGGTCTAATAGAAGGTCAGTGTAAAAGAGGGACGCCCTTAACAAGGTGTATTGACAGCAGCTGCAATCATGGGCTCAACTGTAAGCTAAGTCTCAACTATGAGGCTAAGTCTTGTTCTGTTCTACAGAGCTGACCTTAAGCACCACCACTAACAGAGACCCTGGCTGTTTTGTGCAAACTCATAAGGCAGAGAGAGTGAGCATTTGCAGTTATACCTTCCCTAAGAAAGGCATCTATACCAAGATGGTTTTTTGCTTCCTAATTAAGATTATCTAATGAAAAATCCACTCTGCTGTTGGTGTATTCACTACAAGAAACAGATCTTCTTGTGTATGGCTAAAGGCCTGGGTACATTTCAAAGTATTAACATTAATTTTTGTTTGACTGATGTTTTAAGAACCAAGTTTCACAATGATGGCACCTTATACAGCAGATGCTATCCACCTAAAGACTTATGAACAGACATTTTTATAACTGGAAACCTGGATGCTCATGCTGTGCAGTTTTTGATATAGAATCTGAAATTAAATCCAATCCATGAGAGGAATATCAATTGCAAATGCTTTCCTGCTTAAAAAAAAAAAGCAAGAGGTAATTACACATTCGGGGTGGTAGTTCAGACTATTTCAAGCTTTACATGTGAGCTAATCTGATTTTTTTCTACGTGGTTATAGGAATTCTCCTTAAAGAAAGTACGCATTTAGGAATATAAGAGAATTTAAGGATGCTGGTTGAAATGCAGAGGTCAAATACCTAAAAACTAAAAATTAACTAGTAGGTTCAATAAATTCCATTTAGAATGCCACCCTGGAGATGTGGTTTATTCCATACACTGAAAAATTCTGATTCTGGATTAAAATTGACATTGAATTTCAGTGTTTAGAGTGAATACATTTTAGTCATGTGTACATTTGAAAGATGTTACTAGTATTTTGAAGACATATGTAATTTTAATCTCTATCAAATGATCATGTATGCATTCCCATTGTAGATGATTCAAACAATACAAAGCAAAATGTTTGAATCCTTTTCCTGCCGTTCCTCATTCTCAGTCATATCCTTTCCAAGCATGTAAAGTCTATAATTGGTGTTGCACCCGTCCATGCTTCTTTCGATGCATGAAACTGTATTTGTGCATTGCACACTACACATATATGAAGGACTTCAAACGTGCATGTGAAAATTCTACTATTTTTTCATTTAAAGATGTAGTATTAATTGAGAGTTAATACATATACCTTATTATTTCTGAGTTCAATCACATCAAGAAGTATATAATTGCTACTAGAGTCCGCTTCCAAACATTCTTATATTTCCTGGACTCCTTGCCATTGTCTCTCTTTTACCCCTCCCCCCACCACTGTACTGCCTCCTGTTATGAATACATTATTCTATTTGCTGTCCTTCTAGGTTCATCAATCCTAGGTTTCATACACCCCAAAACAGAAAAACATATAACGCAACTTCAGAGGGTGACCTCCAATGACATAAAACCTCTGAGATACACCTTCACATGATCAAGCATAAACAATACAGAGAATGTTGAACACCATTATTTTTTAATTCAATTTTTTGCACAAACATACCCATACAACACATGTATATTTTTAACTAATAGGTTCAAATATTTTTTAACTAATGGATTATGCAAATAAAAATAGACTTTTTTCCTACTTGATATTGTTTAAATAATTTTGCTATGTTGGATAATATCAGTTCACTTCATTTTTCCTTAACAGGTGTATGGTATGGAATTCTATGGTGTGAATACACCCAACTGATTTACTGTTATTATTGATTTTCATTTTCAATTCATTAAACAAAGTTAAAATGGTTATTTTCTAAATTTCTTATATCACACAGTAATTCTTAAGCAGGGTGTTATTTAACTTCCATGTTAAAAAAAAAGTCTTCCTTGGTTTTTCCATTGTTGAGTCCTAATTTTATAGCACTGTAATCAGAAATGCTTTAGTGATTTTACATTACCTGAGGTCTGTTTTGTGACCTCACTTATGGTCTATTCTGAAGAATGTTCTACTAGTGATTGAAAAGAATGTACATTGTGTTATTCTTGGGTGGATTGTTCTGTATGCCTTTGAAGCTAAGGGGGTTAATTGTGTTGAATCCTTCTGTGGGGTTTGTTTGAATTTTTTCTCTTTTTTTCTGTCATTATGGAGATCGCGTATTAAGGTTTCCTACTCTTTTAATGTTGTTGTGTTAGGTGCTATTGAGTCAGTTCTGACCCATAGCAACCCTGTACACACAGAAGGAAACTCTGCCTGGAGCTGGACCTGGCTTTACCAAGCAGGATGTCCTTCTCCAGGACATATTATTATATGGCAGGAAGCTGCTCCTGACAATATGCTCAGAATATGCAACATGAAGTCTCACCATCCTAGCCCCAAGGAGACTCTGGATATACTTCTTAAAAGACAGATTTGTTTGGCATTTTCAGTGTTTTCTCTGACAACAAAATTCAAATGCATCAATTCTTCTTAGGTTTCTCTTATTCAATGTCCTACTTCACAGGCTGGTGAGGCAATTAAAAACTTAATGCTCAAAGTAACCTCCGTGATTTTCAACACTCTAAAGAGGTCTTTTGTAGCAGATTTACCTAATGCAATGGGTCCTTTGTTTTTGATTTTTAATCATTTTATTGGGGCTCATAAAACTCATCACAATCCACACATACACAATTGTGTAAAGCGCACTTATACACTTGTTGCCCTCATCATTCTCAAAGTTCACTTTCCACTTGGGTTTCTGGAATCAGCTCCTTACTTTCCTTTTGTCCCTCCCCCTCCCTCCCCACTCTCTCCTCCCTCATGAACCCTTAATAATTTATAAATTATTATTTTATCTTATCTTACACCCCCCCGGTGTTTTCCTTCACCCACCTTTCTGTTGCCCATCCCTCAGAGGAGGTTATATGTGGATCATTGTGATCAGTTCCCCCCTTCTAGCCCCTCTTCTCTCCTAGTATCGCCACTTTCATCGCTGGTCCCGAGGGGTTCATCTGTCCTAGATTCCCTATGTTTCCAGTTCCCATCTGTACTGCTGTGCATCCTCTGGTCTAACCAGGTTTGCAAGGTAGATTTGGAATCATGATAGTTGGGGGGAGGAAGCATTTAAGAACTAGAGAAAGGTTGTGAGTTTCATTGTTGCTACACTGAACCCCGAGTGATTCATCTCCTCCCCACTACCCCTCTGAAAAGGATGTCCAGTTGTCTACAGATGGGCATTGGGTCCCCATCATGTGCCCCTCATTCACAATTCTTTGATTCCCCCTTCCCTGCCGTTGGTGCTTGTAACCTGGTCCCCTTGGCCCTTCATGTCACACATGTTGGTGTGCTGCTTCCATGTGGGCTTTGTTGCTTCTGGGCTAGATGACCACATGTTTACTTTCAAGCCTTTAAGACCCCAGACGCTATATCTCTTGATAGCTGGGCACCATCAGCCTTCTTGGTCACACTTACTTAGGCGCGCATTCATCTTCAGTGTTTATGTGGGGAAGGTGATCACACAATGATGGTTTTTGTTCTTTGGTGTCTGCTACCTGATATCTTCAACACCTTGTGTCACACAGGCTTTTGTGCTTCTTCTCTGTGGGGTTTGTTGCTTGTGAGCTGGATGACCACTTGTTTGCCTTCAAGTCTTTAAGACCCCAGATGCTATATCTTTTGATAGCCGGGCACCATCAGCTTTCTTCACCGCATTTGCTTATGCACACGTCTGTCTTCAGCGATCATGTTGGGAAGGTGGGTATCATGAAATGACCATTTAGCTGAGCAAGGTGCTCTTGCATTAAGGGAATGCGCATGAGGAGGCCCAATGTCCACCTGCTAACCTACTACTAAACCTATAACTATATGCACATAGGTCTATTTCCCCATATATTTACACATGTACATGTCTGTATTTAGGCTTCTATGTATGCCCTTTGCCTCCAACTCCTTCCCTCTATTTCCTTATGCTTTCCTCCTTTTCCCACTACCATGTTCAGCCTTCATTCTGGTTTCAGTAATTCCTCTCAGTTACTTTGCCCTTGGTCACTCCCTACCAGTACTCCCATCCCCTCCCTGCCACTGGTTTTGAACCACTCATTGTTCCCTTGTCCCTAGGTTAGCCAACACCTCCTCCGTTCCGCTACCTCTCTCACGCTCATGTCCCTCCGGGGCCGTTGGTCCCATTATTTTCTTCTCACATTGTTTGTCCAATCTATCTTGTCTAGGTGGACCAGAAGATGTAGTAATATGTGCATAAAATTGGGGATGGTTTTGACAGCACCAAAGTGGCACCTAAGAACATGGCAGTGGTGGCAGGAGCATCACATCGATTGTGGATCCAAGCAAGACAAAATCCTTGAAAACTTCATTTTTTTTTCTATGTTTACTACAGTGCTACCTATGGTTCAGTTGTGAGAATTTGGATCTTCTTTACAATGAGTTGTAATCCAGCCTGAGTGCTCTAACTTTTATCCTCATCAACAAATGCTTGAAGTCTTCCTTACTTTCAGCAAACAAGTTTGTGTCATCTGGGTGTTGTAGGTTGTTATGAGCCTTCCTCCAGTCCTGATTCTGCTTTGTTCTCCACATAATATCACTTCTCTGATTATTTGTTCCACATAGAGATTGAATAGGTATGGTGAGAGGACACCACCCCACGCACAGTGTCCTAATCCTAAACGAGGCAGTGTTTCCTGTTCTGTTTGTGCAGTTGCCTCTTGATGCAGGTATAGGTTCCTTGTGACCCAAGTGAAATATTTTGTAATTTCCATTCTCAAGGGTATCCATAGTTTTATGATCCACATAATCAAATGTCTCGGTGTCGTTAATAAAACACAAGTAAACATCTTTTTAGCATTCTCTGATATCTGCCAAGGTACATTTGACATCAGCAATGATAGCCCTTTTTCCACATCCACCTCTGAATCTGGCCTGAATTCTGGCCCGTCCCTGGGAATATGTGCTGCAATTGTTGGATGATCCTCAGCAAAATGTACTTGAATATGATGTCAACGCCAATGTTCTGTAATGTAAGCATTTCTTTGGAATAGGTGCAACAATAGATTTCTTCCCGTCAGGTAGCCAGTCACTGTTTTCTATATTTCCTGACACAGATGGGTAAGTGCTCCTGGTGAGTCATGAACATGTTGGAACATTTAAATTGGTATTCCATCAATTCCTGAAGCCTTGTTTTAGGCTAGTGGCCTTTAGTGCAGTTTGAACTTCTTTCAGTCACATATATTGTTATTTATATTCTACCTTTTGATATGGTGGATTGCTGACTAGTACTTTCTGGTACAGTGACTGTGCTCTTTCCATCTTCTTTTGATGCTTCCAGCATCATTCAATATTTTGCCCATAGAATCCTTCAACATTGAAACTCTAGACTTGATTTTTTTTCCTTGAGTTCTTTTGGGTTAATATTTGCTGAGTGTGTTTCCATTTTGGTTTTCCAACTCTAGGTATTTTCACATTTAACTACACTTATTTTGTCTTCTTGAGCTGCCCTTTGAAATATTGTTCAGCTTTTTTACTTCATTCTTTCTGCCAACTGCCTTAGTACTCTATGTGATTAAGAGCAAGTTTCAGAGTCTCTTCTAATATCTACTTTGTTCTTTTCTTGTCTTCTTAATGACTTTTTGCTCTCTTCCTGAATTATATGCTTGATGTTCTCCCATCAGGTCTTCTTGCATTGAATCCACATGGGATAGACTCAAGGCTGTTTTTGGAGCCTTTGAGTCTGCTGATGTAGAGCTTCTCTGTCATCTCTTCTGTGTAGTGTTTCATTCTGTTTTGCATACTGTCACTATGGATCAGAGCTGACTCAATGACACCTAATAAAAACAATATTCATTTATTTTGTTGATTTGTTTTTGTCATATTTTCTTGAACCATTTTAAGGTTTTCCTGTCTTTTATGTTGTCTGCATTTTTCTTAATCTTTCAAGCCATTGAAAGTAACTACATATCACCCTTTTAAATTCTTCATCATATAATTTCCATGTCAGTTCATCTTCAGAAAGGCTTTCTGGCTTGATATTTCAGTTATTTGTTTGAGCCACTATCTTGTTTCTTCATGTGAACAGAAATGTTCTGTTGTCTCAGAGATGCATAGTATTGTTGTGCTTTTATTTACTTGATGATTGACCATTATTGTGTTCTTAAGCACACACTACTCTTTCTTAAAAATTGCAATAGAAGATGGAAATAGGTGGACTGTTTGGTTTTCTGTTCATGTAGTACAATTGAAGGCTGATTTTGCTGGTATCGGCCCCTGTCAATCATTGAGCAGTTGGTATAGGAATAAATAGTGGCCATCATTCATTGGTTGGTATGGCAGGAGGTGTAAGCGTGATTGGGCCATGTGGGCATAATGGTTTTTTCCTGTTTGCTGTGACAAAATTAAAAATAAAAGACCAACAAATTAAGAAAATAAGAAAAAAATAATTCAGGGAAAGAATTCAAACAATAGCAAGAATGAATTCAACATCTAAGAAGGACAAATGGAATGAAAACTAAAAACAATGGAAGAGAAAAAAGAAAGTATAAGGAAAGAAAACAAAACACAATAAACAAATCAGTGTTGTTAAGTGCCATTGGGTTGTTTCCAATCCATTTGCTCAGCATTCAGATTGAATCCCGTGAGAAGAGACAGCGTTGACACACACCTTTCTGATTTTAAAACCAGTGCTAGTCCGTTTTTCCACTTATTTGAAGTGCCAACTTCAATACAAGTTTATAGATTAATTTTTTTATATGAGTGGGTATAAATCTGGATTAGATCAGTTTGTTTCTGTATTTTTGAGTAATGCTCATACTTCTTTAAGTAACAGAAAATTTTAGGATGTTTTGTTTTTTGTCAAGGCAATATCTAATCTTGATTTAATTTTGTATTCATATCCTAATTTTTATTACTTAAACATTTCTCAATATGTATATTAATAGCAGTTGAATGCACCAGTTTGACTTCACCCATCACTAATGATGTCAAGTTTTTCTTCCTGTGGCCTGTACAGCTAGTGTTTCTGGGTATCTGTTGCCTCTTTATCCTTTCCCTGAGTACTGCATTGTTTAAGATGCTCACAACAAATGAATAAGTATTGTTCAGGTGGTAAGTTGCAGCAGGGACATTCTTCCCCCCACAAAAGCCTTGTTTCTTTAGTTCAAATTCTTATCTTCTTCTAATTCTTTTAAATTACTGTGTAGTATCCCATGGTATGAACATAATCCTCTCCATTTTCCCCAAGCAATGACAAAGTGAGCATTAATATTGATACATATTTATGTGTGTAAATAATTCCTTGTGCTAGATTCCTTGACATAGAATTGATGAGTCAATGAAATAAATATCTGTGTTAATTTATTTGGGAAATACTAATAAAATAAATGTCCATGCTATTTGAATAGCAGCTCTGATTCTATTCAGATTCACATTAATATCATTTAAAATATATTCTAGAAACCATATCTCAACATAACAGAGATAAGGAAACACAAAAAACCTTTCTCGATGAAGTTCGGCATGCTGGAACCTGTTTTAGAGTATGTGATGATGGGCAGGTGACGTACAGGGGAATACCAGCTTGGCAAATAGGAAGCTAACATTATGACAGAGAAGATGGGGACAAGCATTGTGAACTTGGAAAGGCCTAGATACTGCCTTAGGGTGCTGAAGTTGAACTGCCAGTGGAATCTGTGGTAAATTGAATTTGCTTAAATATGGCTTTTCTATCTATGTCTTTATAACTCTCACCCCACTGCTTGGGTGATACTAGGAAACCCTGTATATGAAACACTGAGAGAAGAGACTCCTCCGTTTCACCATTCCTCTTTGTATAAGAGAGCCACTTCAGAAGCAGAGAGAGAACTCTTTGGCCACCAATATGGAAGAGCCACCCGCAGAGTGTAGTTGAGATCCCTGTCCGAAGTGGCCACAGCAGCAGCGTCGGGAGGCAGAGCAGAGGAGCTACACGGAAGCCATGAGAGTGAAGGAGTAGCACCAAGACCCTGAGACAGAGCTGGTGGATTCCTAGCTCAGGGAACAAGGCAGCACCATTGGATCACACGGCTGAAAGGCTGCTGACTAGAGAGAGCCACATGGCTGTCGGCATGACTAGGAAGAGGACCATATCCTTGATATTTTCGGATTCTGACTTGTGGTTGCCTTTCAACTTTCTCAATCAACCCCATGAACTTGAGTGTTGTCTGTGGGTTCTCTGCAATCATTGCAACAGGTTATCAAACCCAGCAGAAGCAAGAGTGCTGAGGAAGGGGTGACTGATGGAAGAAAAGCATAAAGGAAGTTGGACAACAGAGGCTTGGCTGACCTCTGCCTTGTGGCTATTGTGGTAACTGGGCTTTCATGATCTCAGTTCTCCTTCCCTTGTGAAGCTGGAGGAGGTCAGATAGCCATCATGCCATTTCTCCAGACGGTGGGGTGGGGTGCTGTCTTGAGATGGTGACTGAATACTTAATATTGGCCCATGCTTCAACATGCCCACAGCTGACTTCCTTGAAAGGAGATTGAGAAGAACAAATGGCCCCAGGGAAAACACTTGTTGAAGCAGACCTTTAAAATCTTTCTTAATAAGGCAATTCCACTAGCGCCCATACTTATGCGTTTGCTTCCACCCAACTGTTTCCTATGGATCTGAAGGTTCAGAGGTATCTTTCTTCCTAAATCTGTTATTTGGACAATCTTAGTAGCAATCCTACTTCCTAGCTCCTTTCTTAATATCACTGACTCTTAATTCTCTATCCTTCTCCATGTTGAAGTATGCTCACTTTTACCTCCGAAGGATCTCCCACATCTCTCCTTTCCTCACTGTTTCTCTCTCTTCACAACTCATGCTTCAGTTTATGTGGCTGCATTTCTCCCCAGGAATACTGGCCCGCAAGACTCTCCTTCTAGCTCATCTTTGTCCTTCAGTCTGGTCTCACTGCAACCCATCTTTTACGGCTGCAGAATGGTTGTGTTGCACCTGCAACTTGCTTTAAAGAATGGCTTTGTATCCCAGGAGAACCGATGGTTCATTTAACTTGCCAAGTCATATACAAGACTCATACAGACCATTGGCAATGGTGAAAATCATTTTAATTACTGAAAAGCAACAAGATGTTGAGTAGTCCCCCTGGGTCAAAAGCTAAGGAATCTCTCTCCAACAGGACCTAGTTTTTATAGTCTAGGGTTGTGTGTATTTTTGCACAATAATGCAAAATTTTCCACTGATTCTCCCCAAGAGGAGGCTAGTCACACGTGTGGGCCTTCAGCTAGACTTGTATCCCTTTAGCTCTGCTGCTTTTTTGGACAAACCAGCAGGCTTCAAAGGAGGAGGTCAATGTTTTGTTTTGTACCCTGAAGTCCAAAGATATTAGTTGTGATGAGGGAAATGGTGGGTAATTATAGTAGTTTGGGCCCTTCAATGGTCTCCTTTAAGTGATCTATCTAAAATAAAATTTGGTCATCCGTTCCAGCTTCCAATGAGAAATTTCCCTGCTCTTGCTCTCTCATCACAACCCAGGTTTCCTAAACTAGTCTATCATAATGGTTCCAAAATTTAATATGCAGCCATACTCCTTGAATAATAACCTCAAAAAGGCATATTTCTGGTATTACCTTCAGAGATTTTAACTTAGTAGATCTGGTATGGTACAGGTTTATAATGTACATTTTCTGAAAAGCCAACAAAGAGGCAAACATTCTATGTGATGTTTTGACCTTGGATCACATTAAGAACACTAGGCTAGAACATCTTGTCTAATTTCCTATGCATAACATACAAACCTTTTAATGACCTGATTTCTATGCCTTATTTCAATCCTCTTTTTTACAGTTCTACTTTTGTTTCAGAGTGATTGAGCTCATTTCCCTGCTCATCATACTATTTTGCTGCAAATGTTTCTACATGAGACTATCATTCCCTTTAGTAACTTTAATGTCTAGTGTAGTTCCAGGTACATGAGACAGGGGTTCTGAACTCCAGGTTTAACGACTGAGTTAGTTAGTTTATTGTGTCAGCCTGGGTGATAAACACATGTAGGGTTAATTGAAGGGTGGAAGGATTAATGGCTCGGTGAGCCTCACCTTTCTAGTTGTCCGGTCTCTTGCTTTGTGATGGTTCGACCAGGGTACAGCCACCTTAGCCAGTTCCCTGCTTTAGTTGGCAAGGCTCACTTCCTGCAAGACATCCCAAAGGAGAAGACACATGGACCTACACCGATGCAGCCCTGGGTGCTGGAGCAGCTGTGTTAGACCCCTGCTAATACTGAGATGTTTACACACTAACTGATTCAACTTTCCTCCTGCAGTTAGCATCATTGTGTGTGTTTTGTGAGATGGAGGAGGACTTTGTAGATTGGTATTGGACATATGGGCTAATGTTGGACTTATGGGCTTGGGCAGCACTGGGTTGGGATGCTATCTTGATGTTCACTTAGCCTTTATATAAAACCCTCTCTTATATATATTAGTTTCTGTGGATTTGTTTCTCTAAAGTATCCACACTAACACAATGATATACTAAATGTGAGGTCTCTAATATTAATAGCCAGTATTTTATGCATTCAGGAATATTTGTCTATTGTAATAGAAAACTTTTTATTGTTGGATGTTGTTGAGCTGGCTCTAGCTCATAGCAGTCCAAGAAAACAAAGCACTTCCAGGCCCTGTGACATACTCATGGTTGTTATGTTTGAGCACGCGGTTGCAGCATGTCAAAATATCTCATGGAGGGTCCCCTAGGTAGCATAAATTGGTGGTGCTTGGCTGCAAAGAGAAAGGTTGAAGATGTCAATCCAACTAGAGGCTCCAGGAAAGGGATGTGACCTATTTTAAAACATTACCAGCATTGAAAATCTTCAAGAATGCATGTAAGACTACCACAAGTCAGAACTGACCAGAAAACGATAGGTTTTAGTTTGGGTTTTGACATATTTTTCTAGAAAGACAGCCCAGTAATTTCCATCTGATTCTGAAAGTGGAACATAAGTGCAAAGGGTAAAAGTCTCTGATTAGATGTGTTGGATAAGAATTTATGTAATTGATTTCATAAAATCCATTTGAATGATTATTTTATTTTCAGGCTGACATAGTGAATGGCTAACATTGTGTGTGTGTGTGTGTGTGTGTGTGTGTGTAGGGAGGAGGATAAATCAAATAGATTCCCTTTAAATTTTTCTCTCAAAAGAATAGCATAAGATCTCTTCACTCATTATTTTGATTGCAGCTCCTTATTCTATTTTAATTGAATTGACATATGTCTTGGAACAGATTGGGCCAAACACTTGCTTATGTCAAATATTGATTATAGAATTAAAATTGGGTTTTTTTAGAGGTTTTTTTTTTTTTTGGTTCATGTGTGAACTAACAGCATTGATTGGTTTGATTGACTCAATTCTCTTCCAGATCAATAGAACAATACAATTGGTTTTTTTTTTAACCACTGCATTGATTGGATCAATAGCTACTTTGGTGCAGAAGAGAAAGTTTTCTTTTTTTCTCTCTCTCTTTCTGGAGTTTCAGTCATTGAGTTTTATGTCAATATGTTTTGGGGTTTTTTTGTTTTGTTTGGTTTTTTTTAGTTTTGCTGCCTTAGGTCAATTTTCCAGTCTATATCAGTGATTCAAAATTATCTGGTGTATTCAAAGAATAATAATGTTGTGGTGTCTGACCGCCTCTGTCTGTGGAAGAGGGAAGGAAAATGAAGAACATCAGCATCAGCTGGTGAAGATTGAGTCCTAGGGAGCTCGAGTCAGACATGCCCCACCCAACCAGTTCTGACGCCAATTGTCCTCCCACTGCTCTGGCTACTTCTCATCTGGGTTGATAATTCATTGCAATGTGCACACAGAACTCAAAGATAATACTCACAGTTACAGGCTTTATTAAGAAGCTAATAGGTTACAAATATTCAGGATATAATTATTCTGAAAGGACAGCCTTTTCTCAGCCACGCCCACCAGCAAACCATTCTCTAGTCTTTGACCTCACAGCTATACCCGCCCATTGTCCTCTGTCCTGCTCAGCTAATGTTGTGCATCTCTTTTAGGGCTTCCAATACATGCCCAAAGAGCATACCACTACACCATATGCCTCTCGCCGACTGTGCTCAGTTCTATTGCCATCTATGAGCAAAACTATTTCTCTCAATTAAGTACTAGGAAGCACCCCCACTTTGTAAGTGAGTCTCCAGTTTGGAAGCAGTCCACTTTACTGACTGGGACGCAAGTCCACTGCTTTGCCTCTTGATTCTGATGCCGATGCTGCTGCTCTGGTTTCAAAGCTGGCTCTTGGATCACGGAAATTCATTGTTCAGGATTCTCGAGGTTCAAAAGATGAATCCACTCCTGGATTTTCTGTTTTGCTAGCAGTGAGAACCCCATTTCCTACTTCTGAGATGTTTTTTTTCGAACCCATCAAGATGTTTTAAACTCTGTCAACAATTATTCACAACTGAATCCTAAAGGTGTCTTCCCCTACCTTTTACAAAGGGAGACTCTTTAGCAAAAAAGGTTGTTTGGTGGGAATAATAAAGACCATGGATAGAAGAACCATATTAACTAATTCACTCTACTGCGTCTGGTTAATCTTGACATCATCGAAAAATGTGCTAGCCTGGATGTCGTTCATAACTACCCTCGCGTAGCCTTTAAGACATTTGTAGTTGGGCAAAGTGATGAGTCAATTAGATCAGTGGATCAAGAGAACAGGTTAATAATTCCCCCCCCTGCAGCCTTTCTTACTTATTGTTAAATTATTTAAATGCAATTTATCAGCAGTTTTGTTTTAAATGAAAACTATTGTACTATGTGCATTTTAACAAATACTAACACTTCTTGTGGTGGGGTAGAGCCTCCGTAGCTTGAAACCACTGGCCACTTCTTGGGAGAAAAACGGGGCTTTCCATGCCCATCAATAGTTGCAGTCTTGGAAACTCAGGGGGACAGTTCCACACTCTCCTATAGGGTCGCTATGAGTTGGCATCGACTTGATGGAAGTAAGGATCTTTGTTTGTTTGTTTTTTTTTGACACTATAAATTGACATTGAATTGCCATGAGAAAAAAGGAAAGAAATATATAATAAAGAGGGTTGAAAATTTGTATTGAGTTTGCTAACTATACACCACACCAAACTGATTGGTCCTGTTTGTATTCATTTCTGGTTTTTTTGTTTCTGTCTATAATTAGTGTTGCACTCTAAAACATGTTCTCTTGACATTTTATTTTGTAGAAGAAAAGTGAGGAAATAGTGGATTAGTAATCATTCTCTACCTGGAATCCACATCTCCAGAAAGTGTTGGACATAAGCCCGAGTGTCATTTATCTTAACAATATTTCAAACCACTAAAACACTCAGTTGTTGGCTTTTCCTCCTCTGTTTCCTCTCTGCTGATCTTTCATTGGGTGATATTGGCTTTGACATTGGAGCACCTTAAATTACAACATGAGAAGCTGGAAGGAGTGGAGTACTGCTTTGTGTAGAGTCTGTCAAAAAAAGGGGGTTCTTTTTATTATTATAATATCTGATAATATGGAGAGTGAATATAAGGGCTGATATGCTATTAATAGACTTGGTCATTACATTCCTTTGTTCTGTAAATTTGCATTTCATTAGACTGTCAGAGAATAAAAATTAAGTTTCGGTGTAAGTAATGTCAAAAAAGCTGTCAATGGTTTTTGCCTTAAAACTTGATCTAAATAGCACCCAAGGCTTAAGTGTTAAGACACAAAGAGTCAAGGAGTATTAATAACATGTGAAGATACCTTGGGAGTGTCTCCCAATTAAAAACAAGAACAAAAATCCCATTAAATAATAGAATGTTACCCAGCATATACTATGCAGTAGATAATGACCTCACATTGAAGTTAGGGACCTGTATCATGTTTAGGATCCCTAACACCTTGAAATCTGAAACCTATTTGATGATTAACAAATATCTAAATATGTGGACACATGAATGAATGATTGATTGAATGAATGAATGAACGAACTTCCTTGGAGACAGATGATGTACTAGAACCAATCCTAAAAACGGATGAAGCAACTAATCATGCTAAACCACATGTGTTATTAAATTAAATCCTTGAAACCACTGTAGGGGTATCATAATTTCATGCTATAGGTAAAGAATTGGAAACTCTGAAAGTTTAAACTACTTGGTATTACATGGCAGAACTCACATTGTATGCAATGCGCTTCCCACTTTATCTGAAGGTCACTATAGATAGAGCTTCAAGTAGTGATTTTAGATCAGTGTTGGGGAGATGCTGAACCCCAATTAAAATGGAGTCATCACAACATATTTAAATGAAAGATTCTGAAATGTGAGCTAACTTTTTCCTAGCACTCTAAATACCAATGAGGCTTTCACTGGTGCTCTTTCACCTCTACCTCCCATAGCTTTATTTCCTTCACACATTACTTATTGCAGTGCTGTCAACATACCCAATCATATGCTAACTGGGTTTTCCACAGTATCCAATTCCCTGTGCTTGTCTTACTTCACTACTTATGAGAAAGTGAGAACACAATTTCTCGTAAACTAATAGCTATCAAAATAGACCCTAGGAGCAGTAGGATGCAAAGATAATAGGTAGGAAGTGGGAGGGAGAGATAAATGATCTTTGAAAACACAATTGAGTTATAGTATTCATTAACTTCTGATTACCCAGAAATTAGAAACTGGATATTCCATGTCTAATTCCGTACATCCTACACAGTATGAATGTGAAACCTGCTATTGTTGTTTCCAAAACCCGTTGTTCTTTTATCATCTCTATTCTCAGCATTGATGGCCTTTGCTATTTTCCCTCCATAGTTCAAAGTTTTTTAGAGTCAACCTCAAAAGTCTTTTCTTTGGGATGGCCTCCTAGCAAAACTTGAGCAGGAGAGACCCCTGTAGTTAGTTTCTCAAGGGAAGGCAGAGACAAGAGGTATTTCATGAGAAGAGAAAAAAAATGATTATGGAAATTATGTTGATACAAACTGCTTTATTTTCCACGAGTAACCTTTCCTGCGGCTAGAGTTTCATGGCTCAGCATTTTCAGATGTAAATATTTTTCCCTGACCATGGAATAAATAAGTTTTGAGTAGCACTGAAGTAGAGTTGGTTTAAAATAAGTGACCTCCCATTTAAAGGGCTGCTGGAAAAGTGCAGTGAGAGAGAGTGTCGGAGTGGGAGGAGGAGGTGTTGTTTATTATTTATCAGGCTTCTCTCGCGCTCCCATTGGGGTGCACAAGTTTGACTGTCTCTGCACTTGCCACATTAATCACTTTCTCTTTTAAATTCAGGAGCAATGTGCCTGGTGTACAGGGTCAAAGACAAGGGAAAACAACGAGAAAGTCAATTATGCTAAATAAGCCTTTGATAGTAAGATAGAGGTAGTTTCTTGGCATCAGCCATGCAAAACAGTTTGCTTTCATTTTTATATCATTTTGGATAACCGTATAGATAGCCTTAATTAGTAAAACATCTATTCCTGCTAATGTGATAATGTATAGGATTTTTTTTCTTCTAACGCAGCATGGGTTGAAATGTAAATGTACAGAATCTCTGGAGGTATCAGATCCTGTGCTTATAAGAGAAGGATTTTTGTACCAAGATTGAAGAGATAATTGCCTGGAGTGTGATATCTGTTTCGTTCTCTATCTGGTTCCTCTGCTTGTACCATTAACTACAACCAGGTTAGTTGGTTGTGCAATGATTTTGTTTCTGTAAACGAGGGCTTACATGCATTTTCTCCTTGGAAATGTTCTCTTTCTTCACAGAATAGAAGACAGAATAGGAACTCAATTTTGTACAAACAGATTGTAAATCCGAAAGTCTTAAAACAGGGAATAGTGTCTAACTTTTTATCTTTTATTGAAGACAAAGTCTTCTTTTCATATCAACAAATTTCAAAGTGCCTCTCCTCCTCGTGTTGGAAAACTGCATGAATTGTAGTAACACGCCCAATGTTCACCAACCCTCTTTTCAATATTTGCATGAATTTGGACAATAACATCACCTCTGTGTAGGACGGCTTTGGTCTACTGATAGCACAACCACTGTGCTCAGACTGTTCCTCAGACGCATATTCCTCCAAGCCCCTAGGCTAGTGGTTCTCAGCCTGTGGGTCACGACCCCTTGGGGGGGGGGTTGTTGAAGGACACTTTCACAGGGGTCGCATATTTCTGATGGTCTTAGGAACTGAGACACCACTCCTCTATCCGTCTCCAAGGGGTTCTGCCCACATGAAGATACGCCCACATACAAGTACCAGGCATGAAGACAGTTACTCATGCTACCCCATGCTTCAAGACAAAATTGGATTTATTTGTAATTGGAAATAATATTTCACAATATATAATTACATACTGATTAATCACTATGCTTTAATTAGGTTCCATTTGTAACAATGAAATACATCCTACATATCAGATATTTACATTAAGATTCAGAACAGCAAAATGACAGTTATGAAGTAGCAACAACAATAATTTTATGGTTGGGGGTCACCATAACATGAGAAACCGTATTAAAGGGCCGTGGCATTAGGAAAGCTGAAAACCACTGCCCTAGGGGAATATTTCTGTCCTGGTCTAATTGAACTGCCTGGTCTCAACCATCACTTCCCCTTCCTTCTGGAACATGCCCAGCCACCTCCTATTCAGGAATTTTGCACTTGGTCTCCTCTATCCTGGGAACTACTCCCCAATAGAGTTCTTCCCAGGATGGACTCCTCAATATTCCTGCCTCAGCTCAAACGTTCCTCTACAAATTAGCCTTCATTCCATAACAGCTCTTCCTTCACGCCCAAGTCACTCACTGTTAAATTAGTGGCTTAATTTTTTTCTATACCACTTACTACAATTTGGTATCCCCTTTGTTGATTTATCTGTTAAAGAAGCAGGGGCTCTGTCGGTATTATTGGCTTCTGTTATCCACAGCATTGTGACACACCTTGTTACCTGCTAGGTGCTCATTCGATGTTGAGTGAGTGAAGGAATGTACAAAACAGTCCACTGAACTCTCTTAATAATTCCAAAAACATTTAGCCTATTGATGGGGAATCATTGGCTTAGAATCTCTCTTTCAGATGGAGTCTCAATTGACATATGGCTTGTGTAACCGGATATTGAATGTGTGTTTTATCCTGTTGTCTCACAATTCTTACTGATGTTTCAAAATTGATGAGAAAATATCCTAAAGAGGTTCAAGTACTTCTGAAAAGGTGGCCAGGCTCAACCCATTCCCAGCCATGTAAGTGATTCACTGGTCACAGGCAATCTTTTAAGATTCACTGGAGTAGAGAGAACAGTGATAAGAGGAGAGCAGAGAGATGCTTCCGGATGGTCAAAGAGACAGCCTCCTAGACTGCTCAGAAAGTTCTCTATTTTGGGGGGGAGTCTTGTGCCTTCCTCACTGCCTGCAGGCTTTCTGAGCTATACGTTTAATTTTCTGAGACAATTGCAATACTACTACCAACCCAGAGAGCTGGAACTATTTTCAGATCCCCTGGTGTGTGTGTGGGGGGGGGGGGCGGGCTACAGAGACCAGTGACGGGCACGCTTTGGGAGATTTGTGAAGTCTGCACACGACTGGCACTCTTATCACTGTTGGCAGTAGAGCCTGTGTGACTTGTGTTGGGTGAATGGAGTCATCATAAGTAATCAGACTGATCAGTTGCTGTGGGATTGATTCCAACGCATGGTAACCTCATGTGTGTTAGATTTCAACTGCTCCCCGTAGGGTTTTCAGTGGATTATCTTTTGGAAGTAAATCACCAGTTATTTAGGTAGAATCAAGTCTTCAATATGTCAATTAATTTCCAAGTTCATTAATGTTTTGTGTCATCTAGATACTCCAGCCAAGGAAAAGTCATCTTGACATTCTCCCAGAGAATTGTCCAAAGACCTGAGGTGTTCGAGTCAGACACTTGGGGATGGTTAATTGCTAGAGGATAGATAGTGAATATGTTCCCTCCATCATAGAGTGTACAAGGTCGGGCTTGAGGTCTTTGATGACCCTCCTAAGGCTGTTGTTTCCAGGAGACCCACCTATAGATGCTTGCCGTGACTGAGGGATTTAATAGCCAAGAGAGGATTTTATAATGAATACCAGTGAAGTAAAAAGAGTAAATGAGAAGGGAAAACAGACATCACACCCACTGTTGGTCTAGAGCAGTGTTTCACAACCTCTTTTCATTACCACGTCCCTAAGGAACCTTTTAGACGTTTGTTTGTTTGTTTGTTCTTAATTGCCTTCTCCTTCCCGTGAAATGTTAATCCCATAGATATCCTGTATGTTGAAGTAATGTGCCGCCTTGGAGGGTCATGAACTATTTGAACATCTAGTTTGATTTTGCTACCCCTAGAAATAAGTCCACCCACTTCATGGTGATACCACCTCTATTAAGATTACAGAGCTTGAAGCAATGATTTTCAATCAGGCAATACTTGGAGACATTTGGTGTTGTTATAATGGCGTGTGTGTGTGTGCGCGCGCACGCATGCTACTGATGTCAGTGAGGTAGAGACTAGAGATGCTGCTTAACATATCAAATGCACAGAATGATCTCTCACCAACGTAATCAATCAGGCCAAAGGCTGAGAATTCCTCATCTAAGGTCTAGAAATTTCTAGCCTGACCATCCAGGACATGACTTATAATAATAATAGGGAAAGGCTTGAATTAGAGTTGTGTTTTATTTTGGAATGCTCTAGTATTTAAAAGTATGAAAAAATACAAAAGTTTTGGGGTCTGAACCCAATGCTAGCAAGAAGAGGAAGCTGAATGAAATAAAGCAGAGGGCAATATGAGAGAAGAAAGTGGTTGTCGAATTGTACACTTCTGGATTCACGCTTTAATCATTGTAACAAAACGTGTTTGCAAATTATTTGTTGGGAGCTCAAAACTCATGCTCTGTGTGTGGGTGTGTGTATATACATATATATGTTTTTCAGACCAGCTCACCAAAGCACCAAAGTCTCTTATGTCTTTCTCTTTATGATTACACTGATGATGATGCTAATGGAAGGTGTAGCGTGCTATCATATGCTGACATAAGCTCAAGGAACGGGAAACAAACCCGTCACCATCCCAGCTCACCGGGAATGTGTTTCCTACTAGCTGAGGGAGGAAGGAGGGATGAAAAGTGAAGAGTGGTTGTGAGGGCAAGGGTCACTGCTGTAGAAGGGGGTGGGGATATGTATGTTTGCGTTGGGGTGAGCTCATTTTCTTTCAGTCTAATTCCTTCTTTTAAAACTTCTGGACGTCTTACTGACATGTATATTTACAGCATGACATGTACAACCAAGGAGGAAAACAAACAAAACTAAACCAGTTACACTCAAGGGATGTATAAGGGGTTTGCACGGTTTGCACCAGAATCCTGACTTCCATACATATGGTGTATGCATCGGTTTTGAGGCCCAACACTTAGTGGCTTGAAACCACGATAATTTGTTTTCTCACGGTTCCACAATTTTATGCTGGGTTCACCTTGCCAGGCATCACATATGTGACTGCCTATACTCGTTTGATGTTTCATGGTCTAAGATGGTCTCTTTTTTAAGGAACGTTCTTGTGCTTTTTAAAAAAGATTTGTTTATTACTCAGAAGGTCTGATTTGTTTCAAATTCTTCCCAACACCATAATTCAAATGCATCAAGTCTTCTTCCTTCCTTACCGCTCAAATTCTGTATGCATAAATCAGACCAAACCCACTGCCATTGAGTGAATGCTGGTTGAGAGCAACCCTCTGGGGCAGAGTAGGAATTCTCCTTGTGGTGTCAGACTGTAAATATTTATAAGCGCCGACAGCCTCATCTTTCTTCTTCAGAGCAGCTGTTGAGTTCCAACCAACATTGTGCCAATGCTTAAGCCATGATACCAAAAGGGCTCTTTCTTGCATGCCTGTGAGGTGATTAAAATTCCATGATTACATATCAGGCTTAAAAATACCACTGATACCTCATTCTTATTCTTTCTTATTTAGGAAGCTTCTTCACAGACACCTGTTTACTCTCATGACCCTGTTGATACTTGGAATAGTCACAGCATAACTTCTAGCAACCCACAAGCCACTGCAGCATGACAGACTGTCAAATGAGAGGTCTACATATAGCAGTATTTTAAATTTATTTGTGAAGTTAAGAAAAATATTTTAAAGAATGACTGAGCAGTCTATGAGAAAAGCAATAAAATTTACAACACATATATGCTGGGTATATTTTATGTTATAATAGACTAGATGAGATAGAGAGTAACATCGTTTCTGTTATCAGTCTTCATTATTCCTCAATAAGGAACAGAAAGCATTTTTCCAGTGTGAGACATTACTCTGAGTTGTTCATGGAAGGAAAAACCATGTCTTCAAAATAATATATATTTCATGTATTCACATGCATTTTAGTATATCTTAATACCAAGAACCTTCAAAATTCCTTGAAAAAAATGAAAATGAAAGAGTCTAAATGTCTTGAAGTTCCCTCATATATCATTAATTCTTCTGCTTTTTATCTTTTGAACATTTTCTTGAGTTTTGGATGAAAGTTTGCAGAGAAAATTAATTTTTTATTCAGCAGTTTATCTGTGTTTTGTTTCCTGATATTTGTTACAATTGCCTCAAACAATATTTGTTCCACTTTCCCACTAGCTTCTCTGTTTCCACTCATCCTTCTTGCCTGCCCTTGTCTGCCTTCTGAACTTTGTTTTCAGGCTTTGGGCTTCATATGGTTGATGGTTGTGAGGAATAAAGACCTTCCTAATGATATTATTTTTTTAGTATTATTAAACGTTTAATTAGGGGCTCATACAACTCTTATCATAATCCATACGTACATCAATTGTGTAAAGCACACCTGTATATTCATTGCCCTCATCATTTTCAAAGCATTTGCTCTCCACTTAAGCCCCTGGCATCAGGTCCTCTTTATTTCCCCCTCCTTCCTTGCTCCCCCCTCCCTTATAAGCCCTTGAGAATTTATAAATTATTATTTTGTCATATATTACCTGTCTGACATCTCCCTTCACCCTCTTTTCTGTTGTCCATCCCCCATGGAGGAGGTCACATGTAGTTCCTTATAATCGGTTCCCTCTTTCCAACCCACTCTCCCTCTACCCTCTCAGTAATCACCACTAGATACTATTTTGTTATTTGTAGGTGCCATTGAGTTGGCTCTGACCCATAGCGACCCTGTGCACAATAGAATGAAAAGGTTCTGTAGCATCCTCGTAAATGTGCAATGGTATGCTTCACTTCCTTAGGACTTCTGTACCTGACAATATTTAGGAGCTGTGTATAAGGTTTTCAAGGGCTACTCTATCCAAAGTGGGGTGCTGAGTCCTCCGTCATTGTCTGTTCTTAATCTGAAAGTTCCACTGAAACCTGCTCACTCTGGGTGATCCTACTGGCATTTGAAATACCAGTGACATAGCTTCCAGCATCACAGCAACCCACAAGCCACCACAGTATGACAAACTGACAAACAAGTGATGGTCCCTATGGTATTATTACCTTGAATGGCCTTTTGTTGGGTTTAGAGGATCTCTTGGAGTAAATTTTTTCCCAGGATTTAAGGGTGTCTAATGACCAAAGCTTGGGAGATGTTGTACAGATAGTTTAAACCAGTGTCTATATTATTAACTCTGATCTATTACATGATTTTGGATTTTGTTATACACTTTTTCCTAAAACGTTTAAGGTCTTCTATTGTTATCCCAACCAGAGGTCAACAGTGGTATCTAGACCCTTCTCTAGTTCTTCTGGTTTCTGGCTAGTAGAGGCTGTGATCTGCATGGTCCATTAGTCCTTTGTGTTAGTCTGGGTGGACTACAGAAACAAATTCATAGACATATGTGTATAAGAGAGTTTTACATTAAAGAGCAATTTTTTATTAAGAAAACATCCCAGCGGAGTCCAGATCAAGTCCCTAGGTCTGATATTAACCCATATGTCAATACTAGTCCATAAATTCCTCTTTAGACTCAGGAAACACATGCAATGACGCTGAATGTAGGAAGATCACAGCGCAGTGGTTGGATGGTCTTGTGGATCCAGTGGTGGTAGAAGCATCTCAGCGCTGGTTTGAGTCTCGATGTGGCTCTTCCAGCTCCAAGGCTCTGGCTTCCATCAGCATGGCTCCTTGTGGCTTGTCAACAGGAATGTCTCCAAGGAAGTGAGTGAATCTCCAACTCCAGCAAGCTACTTATCTCCTTGGTGACTCCAAATGAGGTCATCAGACTGCAACCTGATTGACAGGTTAAACTCCACTCCTTCATTCTTAAGTCTCAAATTGACAATAGATTATGTAACTAGCGCATTCTTGAACTAGTACTGAAGTTTGGTTTTCTAATTCTTCTTGGTCTGTTCAGGTAGTGACCAATGGTTTCATGTAGGATGACCACGTACAAGCTTTTAGTCCCCTGTTGCTGCTCACCAAAGTGGAATACAGTTCATTGGATGATTTCATACCAATTAACGTAGATCTCAACAGATAGTATTTTCCTAAGGCTTCAAACCCAGTAACTCAATCTTTAAATTAAATTAGCAATAATTATGAAATTTTCATGATTTTACCTCCCATGTAATCTAGTATGTACATAAATATAGGAGGGAGATTTTAAAAGTTTATTTAAAAATGCAGTGGAGATAATAGAATTTTATGTGAATTTTTAAAGCCCCCTTATATTTGCAGTACATACTCATACATTCAGTGGTACACCAAAAATTATTGCTGCTTTCCTATCATTTGCTCTCCCTTATGATCATTTAAATTTGTTTTAGTTTGAAATATTTTCTGTTTTCTTTCCGATTGAAGTTTTTGATCTGCGTTACTTATTGTTGTTGTTAGTTTGAAAAATGTGTTTCTGCATATGAAATCCAGGATAGGCAAATCTATAGATCCATTAAGTGGATTAATGGTTCCTTTGGGGTATGGCAGGTTGGGGTGGAGGTGGGTAATGAGAATCTAATAGAGATGTGTACAAGAATGAATAGACTATTCTAAAATGGACTGTGGTGATGACGACACAAGATTTCATGATGTGATTGGGCTATTGAATTATATGTTTTGTGAGTTATGTACCAAACCTCTGCCCACTATCATGACCCCAATTCTACCTTACAAATCTGGCTAGACCAGAGCTTGTACACTGGTACAGATAAGAGTTCACAATACAGGATAGCCAGGACAGATAAACCCCTCAGGACTAATAATGAGAGTAGCGATACCAGGAGGGCAAGGGTAAGGTGAAGGAGAAAGGGGTAACATCACAATGATCAACAAGTAGCCTCCTCCCAGGGGACAAAAAAAAGAAAAGTAGATGAAGGGAGACAGTGGTCAGTGTAAGACATGAAAAAAGCATGCACAAATTATCAAGGGCTCATCAGGGAGTGGGGAGAGAAGGGAAAGGAAGGGGAATGAGCTGATTCCAAGGGCTCAAGTAGAAAGAAAGTGTTTTGACAATGATGGTAGCAATATATGTACAAATGTGCTTGACACAATGGATGGATGGATGGATGGATGGATGGATGGATTGTGATAAGAGCTGCAAGAGACTCCAAGAAAATGATTTAAAAAAAACACAAGGTAAATGTTTAGAAAATAATGATGGCAACATACGTTATTATTGTTAGCTTTGTGTGTGTCTTATTTGGGGGTACATTTTCAATGTATGAAATCCAGGAAGTGTGAAGCTGTAGATATAGTACCTGGATTATGGTTTCCAGGAGGTATGATAGGGGAGGTTGGGGAAAATGGGGAACTAGGAATACTGAATTCAAGAAAGAAGAAAATGTTCTAAAGTTGACTATGGAAATGCTTTTACAGGTCTTCTTAAAATGACTCAACTATTGAGTTGTAAAATGTGTGAATTTTGTGCCAATAACACATTTCAAAAATATTAATACACAATTACATTCAAAAAGAGACCACCAAAAACTAATAAAAAGGGAGAACACCAACAAGTCAGGTTGTTTGAATAAATAATAAGATACTGTTTAAACAAGAATATGGAAGGAATACACAGAATTACTGTACTCAAAGGAGCTATTGGCAGACATCAAATAATTTTAAGAGGCAGCATATAATCAAGAACCAGTGGTGCCAAAGGAAGAAAGCATTGGTGACAAACAAAACCCCAGAAATTGATGGACTACCCATGAAAATGTTTCCACAAATGGTTACAGTGCTGGAAGCATGCTCTAGTCTATGCCCAAAAATTGGGATGGAATACAATAGGAAGAGAGCCATATCTGTGCCCATTTCCACAAAAAGCAGACATTGCCAAGCAGTATTATTAATATCTCATATAAGTAAAATTTTGCTAAAGATTATTTAAAAACATATATGGTAGTTAATTGTCTGGAAACTACTAAAAATTCAAGCTGGAATCAGAAGCAGACTTGGTATGATTGTTAAATGGATCTTGACTGAAAGCAGAGAAGATCAAAGTGCTTACTTGGGTGTTATTGATTATTCAAAGGTATTCCAGTGTGTGGATCGTAACCAACTATAGACAGAATAATGAAGAATTAGAATTCCAGAACACTGAACTACTCATATAGAAATTGTTCATGGACCAAGATGCAGTCATTTGAATAGAACAAGAGGGGTACTGAATGATTTAAAATCAGAAATATATGTCTTAAGTTTGCTTCCCATCACCAAAGTTATTCGGTCTGTAGCTGAGCAAATCATCTGAGAATACAGGCAGTATACAAAAGAATATGACATCAGGATGGAAGGAAGGATCCTCACTACCCTCTGCTGTGTACAAGACACAACCTTGCTTGCGGAAAGCAAAAAGAATTAAGCATGTCCTGATGGAGAACAAAGACTACAAATTTCAGTGTGGTTTACGCTTTAATGTAAAGGAAACAACAATAATCACATTGGAGCTAATAAACAATATCATGATGAACAGAGAAAAGATTAAAGTTGTTAAGGATTTCTTTTTTCCTGGATCTCTATTAGTACTCATGGAGGTAACAGGGCATAAACAACTCAAGAAAATACCTCTTTAATGTGTTAAAGAGCAAAGGTGTCATTTTGAGTTCTAACATATACTCACTGAAGTCATGGGATTTTTTTTAATGCACGAGAAAACAGGGCAATGAATAAGGAAGACTTGATGAATTTGAATTGTAGTGTTGGTGACGAATATTGAAAGCACCATGGACTTCCAGAAAACAAACAAATTCTTGGAAGAAATATGGTCAGAATGTCCCTCAGAAATAAAGATAGTGAGAGATCATCCCATGTACTAAGGACCAGTTCCAGAAAAAGACCAATTTTCTTTGTAAACTGAGGGTCAGTGAAAAGGAGGAAAATTTCAATAAGCTGGATTGACACCGTGACTGCAGCAGTGAGCCGACATATAAAATGATTGATGAGGATGGCGTGGGGCTGTATTTAATTCTGCTGTACACAGTCATTATTCGTTCAACTGCACTTAATGGTAACAGTCCTGTAAGAAATTCTTTTTTCAAAGAAGCTCTCATCATCATCAGGCCTTCCGACAGGAAGAGAGGTTAGCTCAGAAGGTAAGGTTGACTCCAAAGAGCCCAGCGTGATGATCAGAGCTTATTAGGACGAACTTTTAGATATTCGGAAACTGCATTGATGAGGAAAAGGGTAGGAAAGTTGCAGTGAGGTTTTAGCCCCTCCTCCCCATCCCCCAGTTCTCACCAAGTTCCTACTATTATCGGAGGGGAGGAATGTAGGAATGCCTGGCCAATGGGAATTTCACTCAGGAATCCCACCCCATCCATGCTAGGGCACTGATCTTGTTTCTTCAGACACTTTTTCTTCTTCTCCAAACTCAAGTATTATTGAAAGTGAACATGGTTTGAGTCCCTTGGTTATGCCAAACTTCCCCTTTGGAGTGGTGCAAACCAGAGAGCACAGAATTCTTAGGACAAAGGGTAGGGAAATTGAAATACTATCTTCAGAAGTGTGAGTTGTGCATGGAGTATACAAACAATTGCTTATTTATTAAAGGATTCTTTGATTTTTGTAGCAAAAGTTTTTGACTGACCATTAGCTGTAGAAGTAATCCTTGCCAAATCTATATATGCTCATGGGTGTACTCCCATAGGCCACTTCACACCTGCTCAGCTTGCATATCTAGCTAGCTATCCGCTCAAAGGTTGATGTTTATTGGTATTTTTACTGCAGGATTGAATTTCTTTGCCTTCATCCAAGTTAATTTATGTCTTCTCTCTAGTTAGTGATTTCCATTTTGACCTTTTTTCCATCCCTAGTGACCGTAAAAGCACAGTTTTATCTGTGTAAACCTTTTCTTTAGTTAATGTAACAGTGATCTCGTATAATACTTGTCCCTTTGTGATTGACTAATTTCACTCAATGTCATTTCCTCCGGGTTAGTTCATGTTTATGGATTTGAGAATACTCAACATTTTGCATTATTTCACTGTGTTAATGTACCATAGTTTGTTCACCCATTGATAGGCACTTAGGCTGTTTCCATCCTGTTTCCATATGTTGACCTCAGAGCTCTTACTTCTCTTGGATATATACTTAGTGTTGAGATTGCCAAAACATATGACTTTATCATATGGCCAAATCATATGCTATAATTATTTTCTTCATATTTTAATTTGTTTTATTTATTTTATTTTTTATTAAATACTTCTATTTGGTGCTCTTACATCTCTTATCCCAATTCATGCATTCATCCCGTGTGTCAAGCACATTTTCACATCTGCCACCATCATCATTTTCAAAGCATTCTCTTCCCACTTGAGCCCCGGATATCAGTTCCCCATTTCTTCCCCCTCTTTCCCCATATGGCTATAATTTTAGGAAAGTGTCATTCCATTCTCCACACTAGTTGTACAATTTTATAATTACATATGTAGTATATGAGAATTCCATTCTCTCCACAACCCTCCTGCATTTGCCCCTATTTTTTTCTTTGATGATGCTTATAGATTTAGGTTTTACAATTAGGTCTGTGATAGTTAAGTTTTGTGTTAATTTGTGAGGACCAGGATTCTCAGTAGTTTGACAACAATCCTGTGGTGTGACCAAACATAGCATAATCAACTCCATGATGGGATCTGCTCAGTGAGGTGACAAGTAATTGTGGGAAGACTAGGGTAGACTGGGATTCAGAGCTGTGCTCTGATTGTGGACCAGGATTGGATGCAATTAGAAGGAGGTTTCCTTAGATGGGGCCTACATAAGTTGGTGTTGTGGAGAAGCTAGTTAAATTCACACTGGGCTGTATCCTGCATCTGTCTTTGGTTCTTTAGACTGTAGTCAATATCTTGCCATATTTCCTGAAGACCTTGGTGTGGGGGATGAGGTTTTATCAGTTTGCCATCTAATCTACTAAATTGGATTTATTAGACTGTTCAGCTTATGATATTCCTGTTTTATCTTCCTGCTTCATGGTTTGTCAGCCCCCATACCCAAGCAAGTAGAAGCCTTCAGCTAACATCCGACCCACAGATTGGAGTTGAACTGGGCTTCCCTCTTCTTCAATTGTGCTATCCATTTGCTTGAAATAAATTTTTTATCTATGGCTATGTCTATTGATGAATTTGAATTATCGTGCTGGCAAAGAATATTGCAAGTGTCTTGAACTACTAAAAGGACAAATAAATCTGTCTTTGTAGAATTATGGGAAAAAGTGTTCTTCAGGGGCAAGGATGGTGAGACTTCATCTCAGGTACTTTGGACATATTATCCGGAGAGACCACTCCCTGGAGAAGGACATTATGGGCTTAAATGAGTTGAATTGACTGCAACGATGGACTCAACCGTAGGAATAATTATGAGGATGGCGTAGTACTGAGAAATGTTTTGTTGAGTTGTGCATTGGGTCACCCTGAGGCGGAACTGACCTGATGAGACCAAACAACAACAACAATAATATTACCAATCTATGTCTATATCTACATCTATATATGCTCTACTTATCTATCAGTTTGCCCTACTGCAGTGGCTTGTGTGGTACGGGAATTCTGGAGGTTTTGTCACTTGTATTTCAAATGTCAACGAGGTCACTCAAGGCAAAAAGGTTTTTGTGAAATAACCAGACTAAAAACAGACTATAAAGAAGGAATTGGCAGTCTATTAAGAGAAATAAGTCATTGAAAACCTTATGTGTAACATTGAAACATTGGCAGCCACTGAAGACTTAATGAAGAGTAGCAGACACAGCCATAGCGTGCCAGAAAATTAGTCCTCAGGTGACTGAGGAAGAGGATGTTTATAATTCTATCCATAACTTTGCTTCCTAGATCTTGCCTGTTTCCTTTTACATTCCTCTTGCCCCACCATCACGCTTGCCCTTCTTCTGCCTCTTAGCAATTCCTCTCAGCTAGATTGTGGTTGCTTCAACACTACAGGGATCTCTATGTCCTCCTCACTGTTGATTTTAATTCCCTAGTTGTTCCCCTGTCTACTGGGGTTGCTTGCTGACTTCTCCTCCACCCCCCCACCTCTTCCCCCCAAGTCCCTATGAACTGTCAGTCTATTGCTTCTCCTCAGACTTGATTCCTATTCCTATCTTATTTAGGTAGGTAAAACAACAATAGCAGAGACAAAACAAAAACAAATGATTGAATAAAAAGAGGGAAATAAAGAAAAGCAAAAACTAGCAAAAACAAACAAACAACAAAAAAAACCCATAAATCCAGGTTTGTCCACTAAATGCATTGCTAGTTATTGGTGACTGGAATGCAAGTTTGGAAACAAAGAGGAAGGAAGAGTAGTTGGAAAACATGGGCACCACTGTGAAGTGGTGAAGAAAAGACAGAGATCCCATGATAGAATTTTGCAAGAACAACGACCTTTCTTGAAAATACATTTTTTAGCCACACAAAGGGTGACTATACATAGACCTGTCTCCATATTGAATACAAGGAAATAAAATTGATTGCACCTGTGGGAAAAGATGCTAGAAAAAGCCAATATCTACAACTAAAACCAGATCAGAGGCTGGCTGTGGAACAGACCACCAACTAATTGCTCATAGGTAAGTTCAAGTTGAAGCTGAAGTAAATGAGAACACGTCCATGAGGGCCAGACTACGACCATGGTTTTATCCAGCCTGAATATTGAGGCTATCAAGGAACATATTTTTTCTTTTTTTTAATTAAATCATTTTATTGGGGGCTTGTGCAACTCATCACAATTCATACTTACATCCACTATGTTAAGCACATTTGTACATTGGTTGCCATCATCATTCTCAAAACATTTGCTTTCTACTTGAGCCCTTGATATCAGCTCCTCATTTTCTACCTCCCTCCCTCGCCCCCCCATGAACCATTGATAATTTAATAAATTATTATTATTTTGTCATATCTTACATCATCTGATGTCTCCCTTTACCCACTTCTCCGCTGTCCATTCCCCAAGGAGGAGTTTATATGTAGGTCCTCGTAATTGGTTTCCCCTTTCACCCCACCCTTCCGGTATTGCCACTCTCACCACTGGTCCTGAGAGGAATCATCTGTCCTGGATTCCCTGTGCTTCCAGTTCCTATCTGTACCAGTGTACATCCTCTGGTCTAGCCAGATTTGTTAAGGTAGAATTGGGAATATGATAGTGGGGGTGGGGATCAGGAGGAAGTCTTGTGCAGCAGATTTACACAACATAATGCATTCTTTGATATCTTGACTGCCGTTTCCATTAGCACTAGGAAACAAAGATTTCACTTTGAGGAACAGGGTTTGCCTTACCCAAGTCTTATCATTTTTAATCGCCTCATATGTATATGAGCAAGATTTTGAATAAGAAACATGGAAGGCAAATGCATGCAATTGAATTGTGGTACTGATGAAGAATACTGAATATACTGTGCACCACCTAATGAACACACAAATCTGTGTGAAAAGAGGTACAGCCAGAATTGTCCTTAGAGGCAAGGATGGTGAGACCTGGCTTCACACACTTTAGACAAGTTGTCCGAAGAGGTTATTCTCTGGAAAGGGATATAACTTTTGGTAAAGTAGGGGGTCAGAAAAAGTGAGGAAGACCCTCAAAAGATGGATTGACAGAGTGGCTCCTACGATGGGTTCATACAAAAGAACAATTGGGAGATGGGGCAGTGCTTTGTTCTGTTGTGTAAAATATCGCTATGAATTGGAACTGACTCGATGGCATCTGACAGCTTATTTCTTTATCACTGGTTTTGTTTCTCTAGAGAGCTCAGTCTAACACAAGGTCTTTGAACCATCTTGAGTGTTTGTATATAATGCAAGCTATGAATTCTCTTAATTTTTCTGCAAACGTGTATTTAGTTTTACTAGCACCACTTGTTAAATAGACTATCTCTTCCCCATTTACAACCCAGTTCCACCCTTTTCTTAAAAATCAGTCTCTGTAAATGGATGGATCTACTTCTGGATTCCCAATTCTGTTCCCTCGGTCCATGTGTATGTTAGCATGCCAGTGCAAGGCTGTTTGACCAGCATGGCTGAGTGCTGGCTTCTCAGAGCAAGAAGAGTGCGGCCGCCTACACTTCCCTTCTTCCTGAATAATCCTTGGATTATCTGGGGTCTCTCTCTTTTCATTATAAAGTTGGTGATCAGCTTTTCTCTCACTTTAAAGAATTTTAATGAAATGTTGGACGAATAGTTTTAGGCAATATTTATAATCCAATCTGGCTACTCTTCCTTTTGTCTTAGATTGTCTTTATTCCACACAAGCATCTGTACTTATGCTTTCCAGAAATCTATTGCTGTACTAGAGTGTTACCTGGTGCACTTTTGCAATAATTCTATCCCTGAGTGCCCCAAACTAACTCAATATCCAATGGGTAAATTCCCTTAAAGTCTAGCCTGAGAGTTTTGTGAGTGCATTCTCTGAAAAATCAGACATTTGTGTTTGGCACAGCTTTCTGATCAAAAAGAGTGGTTTAAAAATTCCCTGTGATGTGAAGAATCTCCCCTTCTTAGAGGCTAAGCCAAAAATAAATCCTGCATTTGCTCAGAGATGTGACAATTCCAGTGTGTATCTAAATAACGCCCTGGGCTGCAAGTAACAGAGCACCTGGTTCGGATGGCTTAGGCAATGAAGACATTTATCATGTCCCCCAGCCTTAGGTTTGACTTATTTAGGAAATCAATGGCTGCTTCAGATTCCATCTCTCCCAGCATTGATTCTAATCTCTTGCTTTGACTTATTTTATTTTAGAGAATGAGAGTCTTCTCCTTTATCCATATTTATCATTTATCCAGTGTGATTAAGCAATGTTAGACTACATGTTTATTCTTCAAGTATTAACCTCCTCCCTGGGAATGCCCTGGACTGATTGGCTATACTTAATCATGAATTATCCATGACAACTAGGATGTCACCTTGCCCTGTGTCATGTAGAGGAAAGGAAACTCAGAACTAAATGTGGTCTGTGATAGAAAGGCAAAATCAGGAAAGGATGCTTTGTACACAAGCAAAAATGCCACTTATGGTTGGTAACTCTATTGAACAACTACAGGAAAAATCAGCTGTGGATAATGCTGTAACTATAGAACCAAATAGCAGAAATGTGGATGGAAATAACAGTTTAAAGGGAAAATACATAGATTGTTTTAAAATATTAAAAATATTTTCAATTCTACTTTATTTGACATAGACAAAGTTTCAACACGAGATTGATGTCTTTTTCTTTCTAGCCCCTCTTTCTCAGTGTCACATATATGTACACACTGATACCATGATGAGTAATTTTAAAAAAATCCATTATAGAGTAGAACTCGGCTCTTTGGATTTTCTTGCTTGTAAACTTCCCAGATTAGATTGCTGGACTTGTGTCCTGTAGTGCCTTAGGGGAGTTCCCACGAGCAACTTTTCTGTTAGCAGCAAAGTACAAACTATTTGTGCCACCAAGGATGCAAGTCTCCCTGAAGGAAATGTGATTCATCATTTCAAATGAAATCCTTGTCTTACTCTCAGGAGTTTTCTCTCTTTCTGAAAGAAATTGTGCACAACAACTAAGGGCTACCTACAGTGGGTAGTTGAGAAGGAAGAGATATAGTGAAATGGAGAATCTAGTGTTGGCTTATTCTTTCTTGAACTTACTCATTTTTCTCCCATAAATTCCACAGTGCCAAGTCCTTGAAGAGTATTGCCTGGTTGGTTTATTGAATTATCTATCACTTAAAACAGTATCTGGCACAAATAGACACCTGATTATTAACCTTGTTTAATTAATTGCTAGGATCCCTAGTGGTACAATGGGCAGCACATTGGACTCCTAACTGAAAAGCCAGTATCCTCTCCATGGGACAAAGATGAGGCTTTTTACTCCCATGAAATGCTACAGTCTCAGAAACCCATAAGGGCAGTTCTACCATGGTCTATAGGGTCTCTGTGAGTTGCAACAAACTCAATGGCAGTGAGTGTGGCTTGAGAAATGAATTGCTGCCAATATCCCTGGGAGTAGCGCTGAAGCCAGGGAAGCCATAGGAACAAGGGGTCTTTCAAAAACTGTGAATGGGAAGGAGAGAGAGTAAGAAGATGGACCCCCACCCCCATTTGGTCACTGGATTGTTTGCAAGACTAAAGTTGCTTGAACAACCTCTCTTAGAATGCTATTGTTGTTAGGGGGCATTATATCTGTTGCAACTAATAGGATCTCTGTATACAAGAGAATGGCGTAGATCGCACAAATATTGTTATGTTGATTCCACTGATTCAGGGATCTCGTCAATCCATTTCTTGAATCTTCCTATTTTTATGCTGACCTTCTACTTTGTCAAGCACATTGTCCTTTTCTAGGGACTAATCTCTCATGAAAACATGCCAAATATATGTGAACTGAAGTCTTGTTGTTCTTGCTTCTAAGAACATTCTGGCTATATTTCTTCCAAGACAGATTCGTTTGTTCTTCTGGCGCTCCGTGGGACTTCCAAGATTTTTCATCAACTCCACCATCAAATGCACACATTCCTCTGTGGTCTTCCTTAGTTAATATCCAACTTTCACATACATATGAGGCCATTGAAAATCCATGGGTTGGGTCAAGAGCATCCTTGCTCGTCAACACTTTAAAGAGGCTTTGTGGAGCAGATTTCCCCAATGCAATGTGTCATTTGATTTCTTGACTGTTGTTTTCATGACCATGGTTTATGGATCCAAGTAAAATGAAATCCCTGACAATGTCAATCTTTTCTACGTTTTTCATCATGTTGTCTCTAGGTCCAGTCATGTGGGTTTTGGTCTTCTTTCTACTGAGTTGCAATCCATTTTGAAGTCTGCAATCTTTGATTTCCAAGTGCTTCAAGTTCTCCTTCCTTTCAGCAAACACAGTTGTGTCATCTGCATAGTACATACGCCTTTCTCCAGTTTGGATGCTGAATTCTTCATCATATAATCCAGCTCCTCAGATAATTTTCACAGCATATAGATTGAATAATTATGGTGCAAAGATATAAGCCTGATGTGCCCTTTCCTGATTTTAAGTTGTGTAGTGTCCGGCTATTCTGTTCTAAAGACTGCACCTTGGTCTGCACACAGGCTCCACATGAGCACAATTGAGTGTTCTTAAATCCTCAGTCTGCTCAATGTTATCTATAGTTTGTTATGACCCTCACAACCAGTAATGCACAAACAAATATCTTCGTGGTATTCTCAGCTTTCAGCCAAGACCATTCACCATCAGCAAACATAGTCTTCAGTCCAAGTCCTCTTCTGAATCCTCCTTTAAATAACTTAAAGAAGGTCATCATGCCTGGTGAAGTAGAGGGGCAGCAAAAAGACAAAGACCCTTGACAAGCTGGGTGGACACAGTGGTTTTAACAATGGCCTCAACCATAAGAATGGTTGTCAAGATGGTGCAAGAATGGACAATGTTTTGTTCTGCTGTACACAGGTTGTAACGAGTCAGAACCGCCTTTACAACACCACCACCAAAAATTTTCCCTCTCATAGCACTCTCTACTTTTCAGCTGGGTTCTATAATTCATTGCAGTGGTCAATCACAACTCACTAGACAATGCATATGATTATTAAGATAACAGGCTACCATTCCATTGAGAAATACTCAGGCTACAGCTCAGTCAGGACAAATGGCTCTCCACCATGTGCACATCAGTCTTCTCTCTGGCTCTTACTCTCTTGACTTGGCCTCTTCCCTGATTGGACAATGCTGCATAGCTCTTTTAAAGCAGCTCGTAATTGCCCAAAAGGTAGCGTACTCTTCTATCAACCTCATCTGGAAGTATTTAGCTCCAGCTCCATAGTTAGCAAATTCAGCTCCCGTAAAGTGCCACACCCCACAGCCAGCCTCCTGTCCACAAGCACGCACCTTTACTAGGCGTTTTGCTGGTGGTTTGGGATATCCCCCCTTCTGCCGCATGCTCTGGTTCCTGGTTCTGCTGCCGCCTCTCTTCTGTCACTCCTCAGATGCCAACGCTGTCACCTGGATCGAAGAGGTTGACGATTAGGAGGGATGTTGGGGCTCGTTGGACAGGCTCCACACCTGGCTCATCTTTTTTGCTCTTCTCTTCCTATTTCTCAGGTGGCTAACTTTATATTCAATGAAGTCAGCATCCCAGTGGAGCCTGTTAGAAAGCACTCACAACGGAGTGATACCACTGTACTCCTCCAGCTTGTTCCACTAAGACCCATGGGGAAAATATCGTTTGTGGCGAGTTACTGAGATGATAGTGAAGAGATCAGCATTAGATTATTCACTGCGTTGCAAAGAGCAAGTTTCAGTCCCCTCTGAAATTCACTTTGGTCTTTACTCACCCCTCCTACCCCCCATCCTTTTCATCACCCTTGGCTTCCTTCATTTCTGATGTTCTCGGTGTCATTCAGCAATTCGGAAGGTCATCTAGCTTTAGTGTTTAAGGCTTTAAGTTTGTTCTTGAGAAGTTCCCTAAATTCGGATGGAATATACTCCAGGTTGGGGTGGTTTTTTTTGTCACTTGTAAACTTGTTTTAATTTTTTTTAGCTTCCATGTCAGCTACTTATTAGCAATTGATAGTCTGTTCCACAATTGGCCCCTGGCTTTGTTTTAGCTGATCGTATTGAGCTTCTGCATTGACTCTTCACACAAATGCAGTCAATTGGGGTCCTGTGTACTATTATTCCAAATGTTGTATTTTCCAACAAATGTGACTTTCCCCCCAACTTTTTCAGTCTGATCACCTGTAGTGATCAATACGCCTTGATTGCATGTTTGATCAATTTCCAAGTGTAAAGACATTGGTAAAATTCTTCAACTTCTTCTTCACTAGTTTCAGTGGTTTCTGTATAAATTTGAGTAATCATTATGTTATTGAAATTCCTTATGTCTGTATAGATATGCTCCTATGACAAAGAGCATTGTGTTTCAAGACAGATGGTGCAATGTTCTTTTTGACTGTGAATGTGAAGCCATTCCTATTGAACTTTTTTGTATCAGTTCTATCAAACGTGATTCTTATGACTTAAAATGGCCAATACCGGTCCATGTCAGCTCACGGATGTTGAGAACATCGATCTTTCGGCATTTCTTTTCACTTTTGGTGACTTTCAGTTTTCTACATACATACTTAGTACCTTCTTCATGCTGATTATTAATGGAGTTTTCATTATTAATGGCTATTTCTTCTTTTGAATTGTGCCTCTCAAATGTCAGGCTTCTTTTTATTATGCAGAAATAAAAATAACCAATTACTTCTTCAGAGAATAAAATATCCCTAGTTAATGTCTAATGATGGGGTTTTGAGGAGAAATTTAATTAGGGCTCATAGATTTTGTCATGTTTCATGTAGCATTTAGCTTTTCTTTAGGAAAACCCATTAGATATGGTGTGAGCATAAAGCCCCCCTGTGTGTTTCATTAGAAGATGTTGATGTGAATGGCTGCCCTTTGATGCTAGTACTGTAGAATTCAGATGTAAACATTTTGATAAAAGCTAAATTCCCAGCATCCTCACATCCCTTTGATAGTCTGCCATTAAGGGAATGAGAGCTCTTGGTATGGGGCAGAGATGGTGAAGAGGGTGCTGCTTCCGTTCCGCTAAATGACTTCATTAGATGATAGTGCCATTTTGTTTTCTTTGGGGAGTGCATTGATTATTTCTGCTCACATTAATTGAATACCCCAACTCGAAGGACTGCCATGAAAGAGGAATGGTTCCGGGTGATTGTTAACCACTCCAACAGATTATTTCCAGATGCTTGCTGCAGAAAGAGTACGGCCATTAGCTGTTAGAATGATGACAGCTATTCTTTAGTGAGGAAAGGCTATTAGTGTCAGGTCTGCAGTAGGCACTTTACACTTTTTGTTAATTTTTATAAAAGATTATGATATAGTTGGATATTTTACTTTAGTGTTGTGCCTTCCTTGTGCCTATTATCCATACAGTAACCAGTGTGATCCTATTCATGAGTAAATTGGATATGTCACGCCTTTGTTCAGACTATTCCAGAATCTTCCCATTAATCTCAGAATAATAGCCAAATTCCTTGCTGTGAACCAAAGTCCTAAATAACTTGTCCATATCTTTTATCTCTGCATGCAGTGTTTTTTTTTCTTTAGTCCCCGACTTCCTCCCCATCCCCAGGGATGAATTAAGGCTTGTGAGAGCCCTAAACAAGATCATTTGTGTCCTCTCTGCTGCTTATTCACACATTGTGTGTGTGTGCATGTGTGTGTGTGTGTGTGTACTGGTGTAAGCCTATGTATATTATATATATGTATACATATTACTCACATATGTATGTACTTGTATATGTATAAACAAGGGTAGGATAATATGTATTGCTATAAAATCACAGAAACCTTTATTAAGCCTTTCTTTTAAAATATCAAAATATGAAGCCTCTGTTTCCCACCATCTATTTCATTCTGGGTCTGTACCCTGCTGAAAGTATCATCTTGCTAACCCTTCCTCAAATTATTCTGTGCTTTCAAATTTACATCACATCAAAATGGCAGTTGGAGCATCCTCAAGGCATTCCAATTGTGTTCCTTTTTAATGGTCTTTGAGTTTGGGGAACAAAAAGAAGCCCCAAGGGGCAAGATTTGGGCGTGGATGAAGTTGCGTGGATGAGGTTGCCAGCCTCATTCCTCTCAAAGAATGAGCATGTGCTTTGTTCTAATGGGGACCTGCTTCAGGGAAACTTTGCTAGCCCTTTGCTCACCAAGACAGTTTTAACTTTTTTAAAATTAAAAATAGTTTCATTTTTCTCTTGAGGAGAGGCTACTGGTTAAATTGACATTTTTATTTGTAGCCAAACACTAACCCTACTATGCCACCAAAACCAAAAACAAACTTACTGTCATCGAGAAATTGCCAACTCATAGTGACCCTATAGGACAGGGTATAACTGGCCCTGCGATTCCGGAGACTGTAACTGTTTTCAGGAGTAGAAAACACTTCTTTCACCAGTGGAGCAGCTGGTGATTTGAACTGCTCACCTTGTGGTTAGCGGCCCAACGTGTAACCACTGTACTATGAGGGCTCCTACTGTGCCCTGAGGGCTCACGTATTGTTAGTGGATTTCAGCTCATAGCGATGCTACATGTAATAGAACACAACACTGCACCAGTCTCACGACTGTTACATTCAAGCTTATCGTTGCAGCTGTTGTGTCCGTCCATCTTGTCAGCGGTCTCCTTTTTCACTGCCCCTCGGCTTTACCAAGCATGTTGTCCTTTTCCAAGGATTGCTCTCTCCTGATAACATATCTAAAGTACATGAGAGGCAGTAAATGGTGCTAAGGAACGTACTGGTACTTCTCCCAGATTTGTTTGCTCTTTAGGCAGTCGTTGGTACTTTCAAAGTTCTTCCCGAACAACCTTGTTCAAATGCTTCGATTCTTCTTCGGCCTTCCTTAGCCATTGCACAACCTTCCTCTGCATATGAGCCAATTGAAACTACAATGGCTGGTTCAGGTACACCTTAGTGCTCAAGGTAGTATTCTTGCTTTTCAACATTCTGAGAGGTCTTGTTCAGCAGATTTGCCCAGCGGTAGGATTTAGCCGGTTTGTGATGGTTCCACAGGAATGATACATAATTTTTAGTTGAGTTCAATGAACTGGTTGTAAACGTGATACTTGTAATCAGGGTTTAAGGTGGGTGGCTGAGTAGCCGCCCCATGTGGAAATTACAAATGTACATTCCTCACTCTTTTTTCACCATTTATCTATGCCACAGTTTATTCTAAGCCCCTGTAATTCATTCCATCTGTAGGTATTAACACATAGATGGAATGTGCTTGGGATATTTATTGATTCATAAAACCCATCATACTTTTGATGAAATACTTTGTTTTAATCCCTTTACATTTGTTACTTCAGTAAACAAGCATGTAACATAAAGAGAAAAACTTCCAAACAACCAGATGACAACACACTGTCATTCGTTTCAGTTTTCTGTTGCATCCTCAATTCTGATGAGGTATTAGGAGTGAATTATGCAATCCTAAAAGTGTTCAAAAAGCTAAAAATATTTTCCAAACAGTTGCTGTAAGTTTGGCAGAAGTGTAAAGGAGTTTTAAAAGATAAGCATATCTTCAGATCAGAGAAGTCACTTAAGTGATTCAAATATATTAAACACAATGATTATTGTCTATTTGGCTTACCTTTAAGGAATGAGATCCAATTCCTACAGTGAAAAGATAAAGATAAATCACAGTCAATGATGCTCAGATAAAAGTTAAGAATATTTACAGTCAAGAAGCCTTATGGAAATATCTTAAATAATACTTGTATTGTTTATTGTCAAGTATTATTTAATATTTTTCATTCATATCTTAAAATTCCTAGCATCTAGTTTTGTGTATCTTCTTTATTATATTTATTTCAGTATTAACTGTATAAATAATATACTGATTTGGGGTTCGAGCTTTTTTTAATACTTAAAATGGTTATGATGGCGGCAAACTGATGGTTAAATTATTTGAATCGCTTCACTGGATTTACCTGATGCAATGTGTTGTTTGATCTCTTAATTTCTGCTTCCATGAGAAATGATTGTAGGTCCAAGTAAAACTAAATCCTTGGCAACTTTAATCTTTTCTCCATTCATCATGATGTTACCTATTGGTTCAATTGTGAGAAATTTCGTTTCGTTTACATTGATTTGACTACTATCCTCGATCTTCATTAGCAAGTGCTTCAAGTTGTCCTCACTTTCAGCAAGCAAGGTTGAGTCATCTGCATATCAAAGCTTGTTAACACACCTCCTCCAATCCTGATACCATGTTATTCTTCATATAGTACGACTTCACTGATTTTGCTCAGCATACAGATCAGGTAGATATGGTGAGAGGATGCCACCCTGACGTACACCTTTCCTGATTTTAAACTATTCATATTCCCTTGTTCTGGTTGCACAACTACTTGATCTGTGCACAGTTCTGCACAAGCACAATGTACTGTTCCTGAATCTGCATGCTTTGGACTCCCCATAGTTTATCATGGTTCAAACAGTCGAATATCTTTGCATTGTCAATAGTCAACATATTTCTGATATTCTCTACTTTTAGCCAAGATTCATTTGACATCTCTTGTTCAAGGGATGCCATGTTCAATGTCCTCTTCTGAGTCCTGAGTTTTTGGCAGTTGAGGTACTGCTACAACCATTGTTGACTAAGCAAAATTATACGTGCATGTAATATCAGTAATATTTTTCTATAATTTGGCATTCTGTTGAGTCATCATTTTTAGAATGAGTACAAGGATCTCTTCCAGTCAATTAGCTGTCTTCCAAATTTCTTGCCATGAATGAGTGCTTCTGTGCTTCAGCAGCTTTTTGAAACATTTCCATGGGTGTTCCATCAATTCCCGGAACCTGGTTTCTCAATAATGCCTTCACTTGCAGCTTGAACTTCTGCCTTCAGTACCATTGGTTCTTGATTCTATGTTAGTTTTTGAAATGGCTGGTTGTTGACTACTTTTTTATGTTACAGTGACTCTTTATTCTTTCCATCTTCTCTGCTACGTCATTCAATATTTTACCCATAGAACCTTTCAAGATTGCATCTAGAGGCTTGAGCACTTTATTGAATTATTTCAGTTTAGGATATGCTGAGCAGGTTCTTCCTTTTTGATTTTCTAACTCCAGGTCTTTGCACATTTCATTAGAATGCTTAATCTTCTGGATCTTCCCTGTGAAACGCTCTCTTCAGATCCTTGACATCATCACTTCTTCCATTTGGCTTAGCTACTCTATGATTTAGTGAAAGTTTCAGAGTTTCTTCTGGCCTCCACTTGGATATTTTCTTTCTTTCCTGACCTTAGTGATCATTTGATTGATTCACGTATCATCTTCTTGATGCCATCCCACAGCTCATCCGACCATCAGTTATTAGTGTTTCATTGGTTCTTGTGATGTTCTAAAAATTCAAGTGGGTATACTCAAGTTTATATTTTGTCTCTCATGAACCTGTTTTAATTTGTTTTCAACCTGAACTTACATATGGGAAATTGATGGTCTGATACACACACACACACACACACACACACACACACGATCCCTGGTGTTGTAGTGTTTACCAGTTCGACTGATAACTGCAAGATCAAGAGTTCAAAAGTACCAGCGGTGGTTCTTTCTTCTCCACGGAAGGAAAGATGGGACTTTCTACTCCTATAAAAGGTTTAGTTCTACCTTGTCCTACCAGACAGGCATCAGCTTGATGGCAATATATACACACACACACACACAAAGGGCTGTCAAAAATTGTGTGTGTGTGTGGGGGGGGGTAACATTGTATTTAAATTCCATTTTCTGTGAACGTTTTAAAAACTCCTTTGTATATATGTGTGTATGTGTGTTTGTCTTAGGTACTCATGATATAACTAGTTTTTTTTCTTAATTTAACTTATTTCTTAAAAGAAAGTCAAGGGAAACGAAAAATAAAACATATTTGTGTAATTTTATTATTTAAATATTCATTTAACTTTGCTATTTTGAGAACTTGTTCAATTTCTTTACGCAGATGTTTAACTATATTGAGAAAACTTACATATATTTGACTAGTGGTACTTTATTGCTTTCTTGAAAAATAAACATTTATTGTTGCAAAACAAAAATATATTTTTCACAATATGTAAAGGTTTGAATTTTGTATCCTCTGAATGTACCTAATACTTTGTTTATTGTCATGTATAGAATAGGTTCTACATTTCAAACAGAAGAAAAAAGTTAAACTCATTTGATACATAAAATAAAATTTTGGGTATTATGGTAAATAGAAGTATTTCTGTTACTCTTGGGACATTTAGCATTTTAGTATCCTATTTTATTTTTGTCCATTATAGTGTTATTAGATTAAATGCATGCTAGATTGCATCTGCATGTTTGTCAGACATATTTTAAAGTTAAAGTTATAAATATTAATTACAAACCTTGGGTTATAATTGTGTACATAAATGCCATGCAGTTAATAAATAACTTGATTGAATTCATTGAAATTGCTGATATATTTTTGCATTATTTGGAACTGGAGTTGCCATTTGTTTTTATTTGCACATTCTCAAGAACATAACCTTGTGTTTGTGTCCTGGCAAAGAGCATTATGGGACCTCCGGCTGAAATTGCTGAGTCAGCAGATGTAAATGTACATGAGAGTTCTCTCACTATGAACCAGAGACCTGTTATCACCCATGTGAGATCCAGCTGTCAATGGGGTGAATGCAAAAAGAGTTAGATTTGACTCCCCTTCCCACCCATATCTTGCTTATTGGTCTTTTAAAAAAAGAATACTTTCAAGAGACCCACTAAAATAAGGAGTTACAATTACATGGGAGAGAACTACAGAAGGGAAATGTCAATAGAAGACATTGAAGGTGCTGATGTACCACAGCCTTCGTAGCGTCAGCAACCTTGCACCTGGACATCAGATGACCCTACGGAAATTTAAAGCCAGCCGGCACATCATCAAGCACCGGCGCTGACACCCCTTACTTTTTTACTGCCCCACCAGTTTCCTTTTACTGTGACACTCACTTTTCCCTGCGCTTCATTTGCTTGGCATCTGTACATCAAGTGCTTGGCATTTGCTTGGCATCTTCATTTGCTTGGCATCTTTAATTTGGACCACTGGTGTGCCTGCTTTGTTGATGTTCTAAGCCTCTCCTTACATTGCTTATTGAGTAATCCATTTTTGTCCTCTTCTTGCACCCATGCTGTTCCCATAGTTACTTTGGCCTCTTTACTGTTTATTTCAGACACCTGCCTCAGGCTCTTTGCACTTTCAGGCTTTTTTGTTTACAATGGCCATTTCCAAGATATATATGGTATTAATTTCAAGATCACTTTCTCACTCAGGGTTTTCCAAGTTGACCTAACTAAAATTTGACCTCCATCACCAAATATAATGTTTGATATCTTCCTTTCCCATTTAATTTCTTTTCATCAAAGTTTACCTATTTTTCTCATTGTGAATGTGAGCTCCACAAAAGCAGAGGTTTTGTCTGTTTACCCACAACCTCCTACTGCTTCGTCCCCAGAACTAGACCACATACAGTGTACAATATATATTTTACTGAATAATGAATTACTGAATCGTGGCAAAATGCGTTGCATGTTTGGCTTCTAACCCCAAAGTCAGAAGTACAAAACCACCAGCCCCTGACTGGAAAAAAGACGAGGCTTTCTACTCCAGTAAAGGATGATGGTCTCAGACACACACAGGGACAGTTCTACTGTGTCTTACAGGGTTGCTATGAGGTAGACTCAACTTGATGGCAGTGAGTTTTAGTTCATTTGTAATAAATTAATTTGTAAAACTGTATTATAATTTAGTTGTTTGGGCTTTTAAAAAGTTCATCTTTCAGCCATCAACTATCTAGCCTACATATCCTTAGAACTACATAGGGTCACTATGCATCAGAAATGACTAGATGACAATGAATTTGGTTTGAGTTAGTATTGGATAGTTGCAGAAAAAAAGTCAGATAGACAAGGTGCCTGACTTCATAGATATTAAAATCAAAGTAGAAGATAAAAATTAGACAAATGTCTGTTGTATCCATGCAGTGGTACACTGGTAAAGCACTTAGCCGAGAAATGAAAGGTAGCAGTTCAAATTCACCAACTGCTCTACAGAAGAAAGATGTAGCAGTCATGTGCCTGTCAAGTTCTACAACTTTGAAGACCCTGTGGTGCAGTTCTCCTCTGCTGGACTACTGGGTCATTATGAGTAGAAAGCAACCTGGCAGTAGTGAATTTTTGTTGAGTGTTTCTTACAAATTAACTCTATCCCCCAAAGTCCATTGTTGTTCAGTGGGCCAGCTTGGATAAAGACTTTGGAATTTAAGATTGCAATATCAACACTTTCTTTTATACCACACTGTGATTGACTTAAATATGTCCCCTTATTACTAAAGGCACATGTTTCTGTGTACTCAGAGTGCCCTTCATTGAGCAAGAACTTTGTTGCAGTTTACATCTATTGGGATTGTTCTCTGAGGTATTAAGGATTATCGTTAGATGAAGCTCATCAATCATTATTATTGTGGAAAAATCTCATTTGATCTGTCCTTCAAGAACATCTGAATAATGAGTGTTTTATCTCACTTGTTCTAAAAAAATCTTTTAACTAATTATACACATAGGAAAATATGAAAATAAAATCTCTGCCTAAATGAGAAGCTTGCTTATCTATTGGTTCACACAAGGAAATCTTTCTAGAAAAGGTGCAGTTGCTTATTAAGTCTCAGCTTTAAATAGTAATTTCTAAATTAACTATGATGGTTTGGGTCAGGTAAAAATAAAAATCCCCTTATTTTTTGGTTGAATCCAAATGACTCTCACAAAAGAACCTGTAGGACAGAATAGAACTACCTCCTAGAGTGTCTGAGGCCATGAGACTTGACGGAAGCAGACTGTCGCACCTTTGTCTCAAGAACAGCAGGTAGATTTTCACTCATGACCTTCAATCAGCTTTTAACCCCTATACCACCAGGGATCTTTTGGTCAAAATAGATGCTTAAAATAAGAATATTCTTAGAACTCAATATTTCCTCTTAACTAGTTTTATTATATTGGGGATTTTCAGAGAAAGTAATACATTTTTATTCAAAAATATAGTTTGTGTATGTGTGTGTGTTGTTTCACAATCAAGTTCTAAAGAACATTTTATAAGTCTGGCCCCTCATCCGTAAACTGCCTGTGCACATTCTCAACCCATTGTTCTCTGAGGGTCCTGTCTTTTCCTAGTGGGGTTGCTCGGCTTCCTTGTACATGGTGGATCATCATTTCCGTCATGGCGGGGGTCTGCATTCTTTCACTGGCTTCTCCAGTTACCACACTGTCCCTCGGTGTATAGATAACTTTTTATGGAGCTGCTGTGTCCAATGCGTATACCTGGTGGCTGTGGCGTTTGCCTTATCATTTCTTTCTTCCATTTTAATGTTGCTCCATTTTCATGCTGATTTAATCAGACATCAGAATGGGTTTTGCCCTCACAATGCTTTTTTCCCTGTAGGTATGTATTAATTTAAATATTTTATGGTGACCGGTGAAAGTTTACAGAGCATATTGGCTTCCTATCCAACAACATATACACAGTTTTTTTTTCCTGAGCTTAGTTGCAATCCACCCAATGTAACATCACTCTTTTTACTTTTCCCTTTGATCCCCAGTTTCTATTCTCCCGTGCTCTTGTTGATCTCTGCCTTCTGAACTTTATTATGGGGTTAATGGTATCCCACTAATCTTGTATGCTTTATTGCTCAACACATTCTACATGGGTCTTATTGTTTACTCTGCAGGCTTGTCTCTTGGTTGAGAGGGGAGGCCTAGTGATTCAGTGGTTAAGCATTGAGCTGCTAATACCCAAATCAGTGATTCAAGTCCACCAACCACCTCATAGGAGAAAGATAAGTCTGTCCCTTTCCATAAATATCTACAGTCTCAGAAACGCTAAAGAGCAAGTTTACTCTGTCTTATAGGGTCCCTATGAATTGGCATTGTCTTGAAGCAGTGAGTGTTTTTGTTTTCTTGATGGGGTTTATTATTTGGCTGCAAATGATCACTGGGGATATGTTCACTTCCAGGGTTGAGGGTAATCTAAGGTCATGATCTTTGGTGGGAGTGGGGTCCACCCCACAAAATCTAGTCTTTTTAATGATTTCGGATTTTGTTCTACATCCCTCACACCCCCGCCCCCTCCCCAACCCCCACACACAGTCTGTCTAAGACCTTTTATTGTGATCCTGATCTAAGTACTTGGTAGTGACAAGCCTGGAAATGTCTAGTTCTTTAGGTCTCAGGGTAATGGAGGGTGTGGACTAATTGTTTGGACTAATTGTTCCCTTGAATCTTTTCTTTGCTAAACATTTTTTCCCTAAAACAATAGCAATGAATTTTTAGAATGGCAGTGGCTGATGGGCTCAAGGTGAAAATATGTAAGGAAAACATTACAACTGAAATATTCACAAGGGAAGGCTATTTGACAGTATAGGCTAAAGGCTATGACTCTTTCTCTTCCATGAGATATAAAAAATACTGCTGGAAAAAGGTCTCCTGCTAGAAGCAGACTGTATCCTGTGGAAGGCTAGGGCTTTTGTTCTTTTTGAACTTTGTCGTGATTTTTTGGTGTGAATTCAGGTAGACATGTAAGGATGCTTTCCTCTCCTGTATCTTCAATCTTTCCATCTTCACTCTTGGTAAAGAGGGATGTTCAATGCGTCTGTGTCGTGAGCATTTTGAGCAGATAACCCTTTGATGGGCTAATCTCTAAAAGAACAAAATGCACTGCTCTCTGATGCTCCTTGTAGGCGGGAAATGGACCTGGGACAAAGGCCCCACAGACTAAAGGGGCTCCCCACAGACCCCACAGACTAAAGTGAGGACCCTGGAGGGGGGAGGACAGCAAAACAAAGGACTTCTGGCCAATCCTTTTAGCTATCCTGAGCCTCATTGCAGATGTCCCAGGTCAAAGACTGCAAATGCTATCTTTGTTATCACTTATTCTTAGGCTCTTCAAAAAGACATAGTTCTGACATAATATGAAATGTTTGTGCATGCTCAAGAAAACCCTGAAAGAGAAGGGGTGGGAAGGGAGACTCCGGATAGGGCAAGATATGACAAAATAACAATCTGTGGATTATCAAGGGCTCATGAGGGAGCGGGGAGCAGGGAGCGGGGAGGGAGGGGAAAAAAAAGAGGACCTGATGCAGAGGGCTTAAGTGGAGAGCAAATGCTTTGAGAGTGATTAGGGCAAAGAATGTATGGCTGTGCTTTATACAATTGATGTATGTATATGTGTGGATTGTGATCAGAGTTGTATGAGCCCCTGATAAAATGTAAAAAAAGAAAATGATTAGGGCAAAGAATGTACAGATGTGCTTTATACAATTGATGTATGTATATGAATGGATTGTGATAAGAGTTGTATGAGCACCTAAAAAATGTTTAAAAAAACAAACAAAACAATATGTTTGTCTAATCAGCATACTATTGGATCTGAAATGAAAACATAGCTTAAAAAATGATATTATTTTACCCAACTCATAATTGTTCCTCAGGTAGATATGAGACAATTGTAAAAGAGTTTGGATTGACTTACATTTAATTTTGTTATTTTTATTTTAGCTTTTTTTAAAAAGTTAACTTTTCTGCTTATTTCTAGTTTTGTTAGAAAATCTGTTTCAGTTCATTTCTGTATAAATAATTTGTTTCTATACTACCTCAATATTAATTGGATTAGGTCATCTTTGCTATGTGATTTTCCTAGAAATAAATGTATGCCCCTGTAGATAGATAAGACATCTAAATGATACAACACAAGTGTCAACAGAATTGAGATTATAGCCTCTTTGGAGAATCTTAGATCATCAGGCATTTTAAAGTTATTTAATCATGTTTCTTTGAGTAGTCTGACAATGCCCAGCCTTTTCATCACTGCATCCTCATTTGCTGTTACTGAACATTGCCAAGTAGACACGGATTTCTAACAACCCTGTGTGACTGGGCGGCCTGCCTCAGAGGGTTTCTCAGCTGTAGTCTCTGTTGGAATACATCACCAGGTCCTCCTCCCCTGCTTCAACTGAGTGGGTTTGAATCTTTCCCTTAGTAGTCAATGTTTCCAACATGCCCCCTCATACACATATAATCATTTTCAATAACATAAATCTTATATCTGTAGTCATATTGCTCCTTCAAGTAGCTACTGATGTCACAGATAGGCAGTTGCAACCTAAATGATAGAATCAAGAACAAATAACTCTTATAGACTTTGGGGATAAGCATTAATAACTTTATCACTTTATCGATAGATGCATCCTGTAACTGAACCAATTGAGGAAAGGGAATCATTTTAATACTGGATGCCTCATTTGACAGCCAAAATTGAGATTCTGCTAGCAAGAATTTTTCCCCGTAATACCCATGTGGAGCCAAAGTTAGAAACCCTTAACTCTCAAATGAATAAGATCATTAAACAGATGAAAAATAAGAAAGCATCTGGAAAGTATATCATCCCTGCCAAATTTCCACACTAGAGAAAGAACTCTCCTCTGGAGAGGCAGGAATGAAGGAGAAAGCTCTATGTGGCTCTAGGGATGTGGAGATCATAAGAGCTTTACATAATGATGTACATTCAATGACACGGCAGATACTTATTTCTGAACCAGCGGCAGATCATATGCTTTAAATAAAGAAAGCGCTCGTGAATGCATATGTATGAGAAAACTCTAATTTCTTATTTTAAAAAGACAAAGAAATAAGTTCAAGCCTTATAGGCAGAGGTTTTGACATGGAGAAGCCAGCTCTCTTTACATAATGAACTTCTGTTTCATACAGCCTCCGAAGCGTGCCGTAGAAAATACTGTATGAAGGTTTTATTGTCCTACCTCTAGCTATTTCCACCGAGGAAAGAAGCCTATTATTGACTTAGTGACAGTGACTTGAAGTTAGGTTGGAAACTCTGTTTTAACACATAAGCCTAATTTCTGAGTGATGCATAAGAGCTGCTCAAACTGTAGAGATTACTTTGTATATTGTCTATGCTTCTATATATTAGACAGGGAGTCTCACCTGTTATAGACGCATGGGATTCGGTACTAGAAAATCTGTTCAGAAATCCCATTTTAACCTTGTTCGTGGCCAATTATAGGGTCTCTGCTTGTAGGGGGGGTGTAAGAATAACATTTACAAAGGGCTTTGTTGCTGAATCACATTATCACAGCATTATTAATCCCAAGACTTCCTCTTTAAACCTACCTTTTAAGAATGTCCTGCTTCACTATTGCTAATACTCCGCAGTTGTAAAGTGTACTTTTGCGGGGGCAAGGTGTTTGGTTGTTCTGGGTCTTAATAGAACATCTGTAGGTGAGTGTATCCATTGAATAGTGCACAATAAAGCTATATAACAACCATAAAAATACCTCTGACATAAAACAAAGAACATACATTTCTCACCCATGAAATTAGATGGTGACCAGTTAATGTATTCCAGGCTCTGTGGAGTTAGTTTTAAATTGGGAGGTAGGTCGTGTTGTGAGGGGTAGATTTCTTTTGTGTATTTCTTCTCTTTTGGTGGCCAGCAGCTTCCTGATCCAGGCTCTTCTCCTGGGGGAAGACAGGAACAGTAAAAGGGCTAGACCACTGGGGTATTTATGTCACCACTGCTAATAATGATTTAGCTAAGAAAGTCACACGCTCAAATCTAGATCCAAGGGCAGTAAGGTAAACCCTGCCTGCTACGTTAGAAGTATGAATGTGTGCCGCTATGTGAGGAAGCCTGATAATTCAATCCTTTGACTAAAATCTGCAAGTGATTGACTTCTTTAGATTACCAAAAAAAGTGTTATCTCAAGAAAATCGAGATAAATGTATCACCTGTTTATTTATTTATTTCTATAAGCTCTAGATAACTCTATTCCGCTGAGTTAGGCTGGAATTTACACATGAAACTTCAGGTCATGACCGATGTGGATCATTGGTTTGATATCACTGTCATCAGTGTTTGGGGACATCTTTAAATGGTGCGAACAATTAAGCTCCGGGATGCTCTTGGAAAGGTTCATGGTTCCATTTTTGTAATGTCATAGTCGTGAAACTTCTACTCTGAAACACTCAGAGTCCCCATGAGGGGGAAGTCATTGGAGGGCAACTGGTGTTGTTTTGTTTTGGTGAGTTACCACCCAATTTCCAGATGAAGCACCATATATAAGCAGAATCTATGAGGATCTAGGTCATGGTGAGTTCTTTGAGCGTCTCCTCCCCATTTGCTCAGCAGTAAAGCCAGTGAAGTGCAAACTGAGGTGCTGTGTAGCTTCCTGAAAACATGTCCTTCAGTAGTTTCTCGCCTTCCTGCAATCACCGAATCACAGAATGGTAGTGGGGAAACATTGCAGATTTCCCTGGCTCATACCACCGCTGATGGGTAAACAGGGCAGCTTCAGGGTGAGGTAACACTACTGAACGCTGGTTACGGAGATCTCTGTGTGAGTACCTGCAGCAGGTGTGCTACTGCAAAGTCAAGAACAGGAACGACGGGGCCGCCTTCTAATTTATTTAAGAACATGATCATCGTGAAAGTTCCATTTGTTTTCAAGTTCCAAACTTTTAATTCCCAGCTAAGACTGGGCAGCTATTGTAGCTATTTTGTAGGGGTGTCTCATAGTCAGAGCGCCACATCTCTTGTCAAGAAAATGTGGAGCAAACATACCTACACAGAAGAGACATCATGTGTGAGGATGAGAGAAGGCCACATAGTTCATCCTAGCATCCCCTGTTCTTCCCCGGGGAAATTCAAATAAAATCTTGAATTGATTAATTGAAGAAAGGATACAGGGAAAATTCAATGAAATATTGGTTTTGAGTCAAAGGACCAGAGTTCAGGCCTAGCTCTATATCAAGAAAGATTTCTGAAACATTCTGAGCTTCTGTTTTTCAGATGTATTTATTTTTACTTTTATTTCTAATACTTTTTTTCTTGCTCGCTATCTTTATATCTCTCTTCTTCTGGATGGAGAGCACTGGTGGCACAATAGGTTTGGCTAATAGCGTTGCCAACCACAAGGTCGGCAGTTCAAATCCACCAGTGGCTCCTCAGGAGGAGGATGAGGCATTCTACTCCTGTGAAGAGTTACAGTCTCAGAATCCACAGGGACAGTCCCACTCGGTGCTATATGGTCTCTTTGAGTTAGAATTGACTCAATGGCAGTGGATTTTCTATCTTTGTTTTTCTCGTGGATGATCATTCTTGCTCAGAGGTTCCAAATTTTGTCTTTGTTTATCTTTTTCTCTTTATTTTTAGTTAAAAAGATGGGTGTTGAGCCTAATTTTGGGTTATCTTCTTCCTTCTACTGTATTTGCCTACTTTTTCAGTTTTTAATTGATCAGATTATTAATATGTTCATTTTTCCTTTACGAAAAAGTTAGATACTAGATTTTGAATTTTCTAGTAATTGCAGGCTGTCGATTTCCTCTTGGTTCCACATGCATTGATTTCACAAGTTTCTATATTTTATTTTCATTTTCCTCTTTATTTTTTTTTAAGAATTCTGAGTAGATAATATAAACACAAGATTTAAAATAGAAATTATGGAAAAAGATACTGATAGAGGATTTTGGTTCTTTTTCTTAGCTGCTGCATTATTCCACTTTCTAGAGTTAATGATTTTTATTCAATTATTTAACATTCTTATAGCATTTATTTATATAAATGTTAACATACTCAAATTTTCTCTTATAAACAGGAACATGTATTGTCCGTTTTCTCCACCTTATTTTTTCCCACTTAACAATATGTCTTCAAATTATGCCTCATCTACAGAATATTCATTTTTCTTGCTAAAATTATAGACTATTACATTTTGAGGAGGAATCACACTTATTTTGGCAGTTTTCACATGGAAGGGCACCTGCTGCTTTTTTTTTTTACCATGCCACTACTCTTGCACTACACTAGTCTGTACATGTCAACATTTGCATAAGAAGTACACAGTAATGAGCTTACTAGATCTAGAAGGAGCTATCTACTGATTTTGTTAAATAGTAACAAATTGCTCTAAATAGCTGTGCCATTTTCTACAACCTTCATTATCAGAGGACAAAAGTGCTTCCCAACTTTATCAACAGGTTGGAGTCAGAATTTTGACAATCTAAATATAATTTTAATATTTATTAAGGGGTAAAAGTTCCCTTAATTACTTTTTTAACAGGTCAATGGCAATCTCTTATGTGTCAGACTAGAGTCTTGTTCAATAGGGTTTTCAGTGAATGACTTATTAAAATAAATCATGGGATATTTCTTCTGAGGCATCTTTGGGTGAACTTGGACATCCAGCCAGGCATTAACCAGTTGTACAATCTAGGTCATTTCGAAGATTTTAATTAATCACCAAATATAGGACAGTACTTTTTGTGTATGTATTGTCTATTGACTTTTAACTTAATTGCATTTTGGTCAATGAACATGATCTATAAGGTACCTACTTTTAAAATATTAAGTCTTGCTTTCTATACAAGTATGTGCTAAATATTTGTAAATGTTTCATTTTTACTTGATAGGAATATGTGTTGATAGGAGCTTTATCTATGTCCAGTTATGGCAAGCTTGTTACTTCTGTATTTCAAGTCTTTTATACATGTATTTACATTTTTCTGCTGGACTTATCAATAATGTAGAGATGAGTGTTGAAATATTTTATAATAGTGGATTTATCAATATCTCCCAGTTCTATCATTTTTATACTTTAAACTATTTAATTGGATATATTTTTATTTTTCTCTAACATTTTTAGATTAAATATGCAAAATACACTTTCAACCAAAAATGTAAACTAAACATCTAGATTTCCTATATTTTCACCACTTTAGCATAAACACTAATTCACACGATGGTACATTTTTTTAATATTTGTGTCATACACTTTATATATAACCCATTGCTTAAATAACCAGCCAAGCATTAGTCAGTTAAACAGCCTAGGTTATTTTGCAATTTTCAATTAATCCTCGAATATAGGGCAGTATTTTGTTAGGGTATTGGCTATTGACTTCTAACTTAAATGCATTTGGGGCAGCAAAAATAATCTGTATGAAATAAAAGAAGTGCACAGTAATGAGATGGTGTAATGGGTATGTTTTTTGTGCCAATCTGACCAATAGGAACATGTGGGATTAATCAAATCAAAGTTTGATTGGAGGGCAGAAATAAATGGCTCTGCGAAGCACTCCCCTCTCTCTCTTACTCTGACCAACATGTGGTGGCTTTATCTACTTTTCTGCCTCAACTTGTGAGCTACACTACCTGTGGGACAAGCCAACCCATGGATTGTGTCACTAGAGCTTGAGGTTCCTTCCAGACCTTCTTTGCCAGGCTGTTGATGTGTATGTACATCAAGTGAGCATGAGGATAGTGGGTCCTTTTGTCTTGCATTGCTTGAGTTTGATATCCCAACAGGGCCTGCTTCACCAAGCTCCTGAGCTGCTGACTGTTAGTGACCTACCCTGATATTCACTGCCTGTGAGTGACTCTGCCTGCCATTGCGCAAGGGAACACTCAGTTTCTGCTTCCTTGACCTTGGACCTGGAAGCCCTCGAGGACTTCCAGTATAATCACTGTTCCACAGAAATGAGTTGAACTGAGGCCTCTGTACTGCTGTGTAGATTAATGAGCTGTTATACACCTTTGTGCTGTATAAACATAATGTATAGTCATAAGTGTCTTGGATTTGTTTCTCTAGAAAACCCTGCCCAACACAGATGGCTAGATCAAGTTAGATCAATTCTGACATTAAATAACCCTATAGAGTAGAGTAGAACTGAATTATAGGGATTTTAAGGATGAAATCTTTATGGAAACAGACTGCTACATCTTTTTCCCATGATAAGTTCGAACCACCAAATTTGTGGTTAGTGCCTAAGTACTTTAGCCATGGCATAGATAGATGATAGATAGATGTATAGAGAGATAGATAGATAGATAGATAGATAGATAGATAGATAGATAGATTTATTAAAAATAGATGTTCATGTTCCAGGGGAAGTTTTCAGTTTGACTGGTTAGCCTATTAGATACCCAGGAGATCCTTTAGTTTACATTGATTCTAAGAGATGCTAAAAAGAGAAACCTTTGTGGAACTGAAATGAGAGGAGTTGAAGAGAAAGTGGATGGTGGAAATCAAATACTTTGTAAAGCAATATGACATGCCCTTTAAATAATTGGATATAGAATTTTAAATATTGGAAATATAAATGATCTAGCAATCCCACTACTAGGTATACATCCTAGAGATATAAGAAATATAACATGAACAAATATTTATACAAACTATGCTCATCATCAGTATTAATCATAAGAGCAAAACAATGGAAACAACCTAAATTTCCATCAACAGATTACTAGCAGAGTATGATATATATGTACAATGCAATATTAAAGAATAACAATGAATCTGAAAAACACCTCATCATACAAACTTAGGGAACACTATTCTGAGTTGTATTAGTAAATTCAATCACAAAAGGACAAATGTTACATGAGATAGTATAAAATGTCAGGTAAAGGTTTATACACAGAAACAAAGCATTCTTTGAAGGTTACCAAGGGTAAGAGGAGTAGGGAGGTTGAATCACTGATGCGAGCACATTAGCTTGAATGAAGGGAAAGGTAATAAGGGAGGTCAGTACAAAGGAACATACTTGGAGAACCAACAGTGGTGAATGCAATTACATATACAATCCTGTAATAATAGCAATAATAATAATAATAATAATATATTGTAGACATAAACAGATGCTTAAGCTGAATAGTGCATGGGACTACACTCTTTTGTCAGAGGACATTTCTATACATGCTGCAAATAAATCCAGGAATATAGTAAAGCATATAAGAGACAAACATAGGAAAATATCTTAGCCAGAACCAAATACCTTGAAAGAATGAACCACTGAGTGTGGAGGCTCAAAATCATTGTCTTGGGGTACATTGAAATCAATTGGCATAATATGGTCCACAAATATTGCTTTGCACCCATCTTTGTTAAGTAGCAACTGGTGTCTTCAAAGCTTGTGAGTGGTTATCTAAGATGCAACTGTTTATCTCTCCTTGTCTGAAGCAGAGTGAAGGGAATCCAAGACGTCAGGAAAAGTTACTCAAAGGGACTAACATTCCATTTGACCCCCAGCCTCCATCATTATCTGTAGACTAGAACTAGATCATGCCCAGCTACCAGTGCTTACCATTCTGAAAATGATCAAGAAGGGATGCTACAAAGAGTAGGAGGAAAATGGGAACAAAACTCAAAGTTATACATAAAAAATATCAAGCTTACTGGTCTGTCTGATAGAGGTTTGTGATATTTCCCATGCTATGGCCCTTAGACACACTTCAGGTCTGGATTCGAACTTGCTGCCATGGCCCAAGTTTCAGCCAGATAATAGACAAGTCTATAAGGTGAGCAACATACACCAAAATTACAACAGTGAACTATCTGAGTCTCAAATGGCATCATTTTTCCAGGTATAAAACTCAGGAAGTAGAAAGTGATGGGAAAGAAAGACGAATGGAACAAGTAAGCCAGGGTAGAAGGTACAAAGAATGCTCAGAGATTGCTGTCAATTTCATGAAGCAAATTGTGTATTAATTATTGAATACAAAAACAGTTTTCTCTGTGAGCTTTTACCCAAATTAAAAAAACAAAAAACAAAAAAACAAGCTAACAAATAAAAACCCATACAACAATCCAAGAAAGCATCTAGGTTTTTCCTTAGAAATGGTGGTGCCATTTACCAGGATAAGGAAGCCAGGAGGCTTTGTAGGGGATGGTCGGTCAAGAGCTCTTTGGGTGAATTATTATCTTTGAGATCTATATTAGTTATTTAAATGATGGTATGAAGCTGGCATTTAGATGTGTGACTAAGGATTTCAGCAAGGGATCTTTGTGTAGGCATAACTTTTGGAGTCAGTTGGTAAGTCTGCTACACAAGAACTCTTTAAAGTGTTGGAAAGCAAGAAAGTTATCAAATAAAGTGTGCCTGGCCGAAGGCATGGTATTTTCAATCTCCTCAAATGCATGTGAAAGTTGGACACTGAATAAGGAAGACTGGAGACGAATTGATGCCTTTGAATTATGGTGCTAGTGAAGAGAGTGCCATGGACTGCCAAAAGGTCCAATATGTCTGTGTTGAAGAAGTACAGCCAGAGTGCTCCTTGCAGGCAAAAATGACAAGGATCACTTACTTTTGGACATATTTGGACCAGGACAAACCAGTCCCTGGAGGAAAACATCTTGCTTGGTAAGTTAGAGGGGCAGCAAAAGAGACAAAGTCCCTCAATGAGTTGGATTGACCCATGGCTGAAACAATGGGCTCAAGCAATTTTGTGGATGGTGAAGGACTGGGTGCTCTTCAGTTCTGTTGTGCATGGAGTCCCAATGGGTAGTAACTGACTCATTGGAGCCAAACAATGACAGTGGTAAAGAGACAAGTTTAAATTCCATTTACTAGATGATAATTCATAGAAAGGATGAATATTTGGTCATGCTATGTAGAATCTAGATAAATAATGGTTGCCTAGAAAAAGACACAAACATAGGTAGTGGGGAGAATTTGGATCTAGATCAAGGTTTAAGAGAGAAATGGGCTGTCAGAGCAGAGTCATCTCTCTGACTGCTAAAGATAGAGAGGAGGTGAGAATAAGGGAGAGCCAGAAGATTTACAGATTTCATGTTGAGAGACTCTACTTCATGAGTTTTTAACTTTCTTTGTGAAATAGGACACAAACTCAGCTCCATAGTACACAGGAAGATTTATACTCCAAATTTTAAGTTCCAGATTAATATGGAGAGACATTTCTCTAAGTTTATTCTTTTTGTAAATTATTAAAAGCTGTTTCAATATGACTGATAGAATAATTCACATTGTACCTACTGATTTACCAAAGTGCTAATATATATTGAGTACATATTGTCTGGTAGATCTCTGTGGTCAGTACTTTATTGACCTTGTTTCATTTGCCTTCATAAACACTCATGATTTCATTTTATTATTTTCTCCGTTACAGAGATTGGAAAATAGGTCTTAAAAAGTTAATGTTTCTTGCAGGCTCTCGAGCCAACATGTGAGAGGATCAGAATTTAAACCTGAGCCTTTTCTTAGACCATTAGGATTTATGTTGTCATAACTTAGGTAGTCTGTTGTGCTGGGAAGGAAAGAGCTAAAGGCTATTTAACATTTACTAATAGAAATAAATGATTAGGCATTAGGATTAAAAGTTTAGGCTTTCAGTGTCTTTATTGATTCTATCTCCTTTATCAGTTTTATGATTTACTAAATTAGTATAAACAATTACCCATCTCTCTGAATTTAATAATCTGTTTAATTTTTCTCCTTGTGTCTTTTCACACTACTTTAATTAGTGTAAATTTATGGTGTGATTTAATATCTGATAGCATAAGCCTGCTGTTTCCCCTTTTCTCCTGCTCCCATCTGTTTATTTCCTAAATTTTAAAATCATTTTGTTAAATTATAAAGATTCCCTTTGATATTTTATTTTAATTACACAGTGTCAATTAACCCATGGGATAATTAATAGTTCTGCAATAAAGTCTTCTACTTCAGGAACACACTGTTTTCTTTTTGTTTATTTTTTTTTCAGAAAGATTTGCAGTTAATTGTGCAATTTTATTAACTTTATTGCTTTGTAATTTGCATTTACTTGTGAATATTTTAAGCTATAGTATGTGAACTCATTTATTATAGTTGTTGCCCAGACTACACTGTCCTCTCTTCCTTTTAAAATTATTTATTATTAATGAAAAATATATGTATCAAATATGCACCAATTCTAGCATTTCTACATGTAAAATACAATGACACTAATGACATTATTTATTTATTTAAATAACTCTTCTCTTTTCTTTATTTTATTTTGTCATCAATTAGAAATTATTACAAAATTTTTTAAAAGATCATTTTATTGGGGATTCTTACAGCTCTTAGAAAAATCCATATATCAATTGTATCAAGAATATTTGTACATATGTTGCCATAATCATTTCCTAAGTATTTATTTGCTATTTGAGCCTTTGGTATCAGCTCCTCTTTTTTTCCCTCCTGCCTTCCCACCCTCGAGATCCCTTGATAAATTATACATTATTTTCATATTTTACACTGACTGCTGTCTCCCTTCTCCCCATGGTTTCTGTTGTCTGTCCCGATAGGGAGTGGGGTCATGCTAGTTATGTGTCTATCATTGTGATCAGTTCCCCCTTTCCACCCTCCTAATCTGCCTCCCCAAACCTTACACCTATCCTCTTGGTATCTCTATTCCCATTTCTGTTTATCTGACCTGGATTCTGTGTGTTGTGAGCTCTTATCTGTACCAGTGAACATCTCTTGTCTAGCCAAAGAGAAAAGGCAGGAGTGGGGTCATGATAGTGGGGGGTGAGAGAAGCTCAAGGAATCAGAAAACTATTGTGTGTTTCATTAGTGCTACACTGCACCCCACTTGACTCATCCCTTTCTTGTGACCCTTCTGTGAGGGATGTTCTATTATCTACAGGTGGGTTTGGAGTCTTCTCATCCACAAACATGGATATTCTTCTATTTGTGGAGGTTAATTTTGGTTTCCTATAATAGGGTCCTGTAGTTATTCTTGTACAAGTTTTTGAGGTGTTTTGGTTAGACATAAACCTAGATATTGAAATTTAATCTTGGCTATTGTGAAGGGTACTGACTTCTTGATATCCTCTTGTAAGGTCTTGTCCTATGTATATAGCAAACCAATAGATGTCTGCTAATTGATCTTGTATCCTGCCACTATTCCATCTCTATCACTGCCACTACTCCTGTTGTGGAACTTTTGAGATTTTCAATGTATGGAATCATGTTGTAAGCAAATGGTGATAGTTTTACCAACTCCGCTCACACCTTGATACTTTAATGTCCTTCAGCTGCCTTATGTTGTTAGCTAGGACCTCCAATATGATATTGAATAGAAGTGGGAACAAGGCACATGCTTTTCTGCTCCCCTTTTTCAGTGGGATTGTTTTTGTCTTTTCTCCATTGGCAACTATGTTAGCTGTTGCCTTTTCATAGATAGCTTGTATTAACTTGAGGAATGTTCCTTCCATTCCTATCTTCTTCTTTTAAAAAAAAAATTTCATTGGGGCTCATAAGGCTCTTATCACAGTCTGTACATACATCAATTGAGCAAAGCACCCTTATAAATTCGTTGCACTCATAATTCTCATAATTCACCTTCCACTTGGTTTCCTGGAATCAGCTCGGTTTCCCTCCCCCCCCATCCCCTCCCTCCCCGCTCCCCCCCCCAGTCCCTTGATAGTTTATAAATACTTATTATATCTTATCTTACACTCCCCGGCATCTCCCCTCACCCGCCTCCCCATTGCCCATTTCCCAGAGAGGAGGTTACACATAGATCTCTGAGATCGCCATTCCTATCTTCTTGAGAGTATTCATTAGGAAAGGATGTTGGATGTTGTCAAATACTTTTTCTGAGTCTATCAATATTATCATGTGATTCTTATCCTTTTTCTTATCAATGTGACAAATAATGTTGATGGATTTTTGGATGTTGAGCCATGCCTGCATCCCTGGAATGAATAGTACCTGATCATGGTAGAGATGTTTTATATACTTTGGCATTCTATTGGCCAATATGTATTATTTTATTTAAAAAATCATTTTTGAGATAGGGGGGACTTTTACAATTCTTTTTTTTTTAAAACATTTTATTAGGGACTCATACAACTCTTATCACAATCCATGCATATACATACATCAATTGTATAAAGCATATCTGTACATTCTTTTCCCTAATCATTTTCTTTTGTTTTTTTACATTTTGTTAGGGTCTCATACAACTCTTATCTCAATCCAAACATATACATACATCAATTGTATAAAGCACATCCATACATTCTTTGCCCTAATCACTCTCAAAGCATTTGCTCTCCACTTAGGCACTCTGCATCAGGTCCTCTTTTTTTCCCCCTCCCTCATGAGCCCTTGATAATCCACAGATTGTTATTTTGTCATATCTTGCCCTATCCGGAGTCTACCGTCCCCCCCTTCTCTGCCGTCCATCTCCCAGGGAGGAGGTCATATGTGGATCCTTGTAATCAGTTCCCCCTTTCCAACCCACTCACCCTCCACTCCCCCAGCCTCGCCCCTCACACCCCTGGTCCTGAAGGTATCATCTACCCTGGATTCCCTGTGCCTCCAGCTCCCATACGCACCAGTGTACAATCTCTGCCCTATCCAGTCCTGCAAGGTAGAATTCGGATCATGGTAGTTGGGGGGAGGAAGCATCCAGGATCTGGGGGAAAGCTGTGTTCTTCATCGGTACTACATCGCACCCTGACTGACCTGTCTCCTCTCCTAAACCCCTCTGTGAGGGAATCTCCAGTGGTCGACACTTGGGCCTCGGGTCTCCACTCTGCACTTCCCCCTTCATTCACTATGTTATACACACACACACACACACACACACACACACATATATATATATATATATATTCTTTTTTTTTGCATGATGCCTTATACCTGGTCCCTTTGGCACCTCGTGATCGCATCGGCTGGTGTGCTTCTTCCATGTGGGCTTTATTGCTTCTGAGCTAGATGGCCGCTGGTTCACCTTCAAGCCTTTAAGACCCCAGACACTGTCTCTTTTGATAGCCGGGCACCATCAGCTTTCTTCGCCACATTTGCATATGCACCCGTTTGTCTTCAGCTATGGTATCATGGAGGTGTGTAGCCAATGATATGATTTTTTGTTCTTTGATGCCTGATAACTGATCCCTTTGGGACCAGACTTTTACAATTCTAATGGCAATTCATACATCAATTGTATCAAGCATATATATATTCTGCCATCATCATTTCCAAAATATTTTCTTTTTTCTTGAGCTCTTGGGATCAGCTCCTCTTTTTTTATCTCATAAACTTTTCCACCTCCATGAACCCTTGTGTGTTAGTCTGGGTAGAGTAGAGAAACAAATGCATAGGCAGTCATATGTGTATAAGAGAGAGTTTTATGTAAAGGCTAATTGTACATTAAGAAAGCATCCAAACCCAGTCCAGTCCAAATCCATAAGTCCAACATTAGCCCATATGTCTGATACCAATAAATAAAGTCCTCTTCAGACTCACAAAACACACACAATGATGCTGAATGCAGGACGATCACAGGCCAGTGGATAAAAAGTCTTTGGATCCAGGGTGTTGTAAACATCTCAGCGCTGGTAGGGGTCTCTATGTAGTTTCTCCTGCTTCAGAGGTCTGGTTGCATCAGGGTAGGTCTAGGTTGCATCAGGGTAGGTCCAGCTCTGGCCACTAATGTAGTTCCATGTGTCTTGTCAGCTACAGTATCTCCCAGCCAGTGAGCCAAAGGAGAGTCTGCCCTGCCTCCAGGGAGGAAAATCAGGATTTCCCAGAATTCTCAGGAGAAGGCCATGCCTGCACAAAGGTCTCACTGGCCATCACCCGATTGACAGACTAGACTCCACCTCTTCAATCTTTAATCCTGTCAAGTCCCAAATTGACATCAGAGAATGTAACTAGCACACCTTGAAAAACTGTAAATTATTATTATTTTCATATCTGACACCTACCACTGTCTCCCTTCACCCATGTTTCTGTTGTTCATACCCTGAGGGCGGGGGGGCGGGGTTGTACAATCATTGTAATTGGTTCCTCCTTTCAACATTTCTCCCCCCAACTTCTCCCTACGCTCATGTTGTAGCTACTTTCATTATTAATCTTGAAGGGTTTCCCTGGATTCTGGATTCTCTGTGTTGAGAAATCTTATGTGCACCAGTGTACATGCTCTAGTTTAGCCAGATTTGTAAGCTAGAACTGGCGTCATGATGTGTGGGGTAGCGGGGACAGCATTAAAGAATTAGAGAAATCTTGTCTGTTTTGTTGTTATATTGCACCTTGGCTGGCTTGTCTCTTCTTGTGCCCCTTCTGTGAGGGGATGTCCAATGATCTACAGATGAGCTTTGGAACTCCATTCCAAAACCACCATTCACATCTAAATGGTTATTTGTTTTGGGTCTTCTGATACCTGATCTCATTGATACCTTGTGATCATATTGGCCAATATTTTGTTAAGGACTTTTGCATTTATGTTCATTTGAGATATCTGTGGGTAGTTCTCTATTCCTGTGCAAACCATGCCCTGTTTGTGTATCAAAGTTGTGCTGGCTTCCTAGAATGAATTTGGGGTTTTGTCGTCTTTTTCCATGCTCTGGAATAATTTGTAGAGGATCAGTGTCAGCTCTTCCCTGCTTCTCCTGTGAAGCCATCTGGTCCAGGAGTTTTTTCAGTTGGTATATTTCTTGATAACTATATCTATTTCTTCTTTTCCTATAGGTCTGTTGAGGTTTTTGACCTCTATGTGGGATAATCTAGGGAGGGATTATTTTTCCAATAATTGTCCATGTCTTCCGCATTGTTGAATACACTGGTGTATAGATTTCAAAGTACTTTGTGGACTGAGAGGGGTGTCTGAGTCATCTGTATGTGTTTGAATTTACTCAGGCTTGACTTGTGTTCTGCATGTGGTCTATTTTCACAAAATGAGCCATGTGCACTTGAGGAGAATGTAAATTTTATTCTTGCATTTGGATGGAAAATTCTATAAATGTCTATCAGGTCCAGTGGCCTAATTGTAGTGTTTAGCTTTGTAGCCTCCTTGTTGAGAGTCTTTCCTAGTGATCTATCTTTCTCTGATAGTGGTGTATTAAAGTCATCTACTCTGATTGTTGAGTCTATAATTTCTTTTTTCATCTTTTGAATAGTTTGATGAATGTTGTAGGATTCTCATTACGTGTGTATATATATTTACTATGTTCACTGGTTTCTGGTCTACTGATCCTTTGAGCATTATATAGTGCCCATCCTTGTCTCTTGTTATGCTTTGCACCTTGAGATCAATTTTGTTGATTAGGATTGTAACCCATGTTTTTTTTTAATTGATGTTTGCCTGGTATATTTTCTGCAAGCCTTTTATTCTTAGTGTATTTATGACTGTGAGCTTAAGATGTATCTTTTGAAGGCAATATATTGATGGGTTATGTTTTCTAAACCAGTCTGCAAACCTTTGTCTTTTAGTGGTCAAGTTCTGGTTGTTAACATTCAGGGTTATTACCACCATCTGTGGGCTCATTGCTGTCATCTCATACTTTTTTTGTTGGGTGTTTTCCTATTTCGTTTCATATCAGTGTGCTGTGTTGTGTGAGGGGCTTCATGCTTATCTTCTTTTCTCTCTGAGGAAATTTTTTTTGGTGGTTATTTTCAGTGCATTGACTTCTGGGTGGACTTGTGTACATAGTGCTCTCCTGCTTGTTCTTAGTGGATGTTGGTGTGACCACAGTTGAGTTGGCAAGGAATTTCCACAGAGTTAGGTGTCTTATAGAATATTCATTGAGTTTTTTTCTTGTGTGGGAAGATCCCACTGTCTATATATAGTTTGTCAGGGTTGAGGTTTCTTGAGTTGCTGGACTTTGTCTTTCAGCTTTTGGAAGATGTTACCCCACGCTCTCCTCCTCTTCATGGTATCTGCTGATAGGTCTGAGCATATTCTTACCCGAGCATCATTGTATGTGACTGCCTTTTTTTTCTTCCTTGCTCCTTTAAAAATATTCTCCTTTTCCTCAAAGTTGGATAATTTAACTGTTATATGTCTTGGTGAGTTTCCCTGGGGTTTAGTCTAATTGCTGTCCTTTCTACTTCCTGTATGAATGTCTGATACTTATTCATTAAGGTGGGGATATTTTGCTTCCAGGAACTCACTCACTAATTTAGCTGTTGACTTCTTTGTTGTATCTTGTTCTGGTAGACCAATGATTCAAATATAGTTCCTCTTCATAGCATCTGTCATTGTTTTCAGGTTTTCTTCTGCCTCTTTGATGATCTTGTTAACTGTCTTTCCTGTTTGTTAAAGTCTGCCTCATTGTCCTGGAGATTACTGGTATGATTCTCTGCCTCTTCTAGTCCATTGGTGAGGTCCATGATTTTGTGTTTTGCTTCTTTTAGCTCATCCTTTAGTTCTTGTATTTCCCTTAGGTGTGTGGACTTCTCCATCCCCTATATCACAGACTTTATCTCCTCTATAATTCTGTCCTTTTTCTATGTTACTTACCTCATATCCTGTTTTACTCTAAGCTGCATTCTGAATATATTTTTGTGGCCAATCAATATCTGATTCTACTGTGAGCACCATTTGGTTTACGACTTCCTAACATTCTTTTAATATAATAGTTTTTTATATATATTTTCAAATTATTCCACTATTATTAACATAAACTACTTGCCACTAAGCTCATATACTTTTTGAGCTACTACTGTTAATTCATCACATATAGATACTGTTTCAATAAAATATAAAGCTCAAGACAGATATTATTTACTAAATAAGCAAATCTATTCCTTGGTTTAAAGATTATTTCAAGGAGTACTATTGGTTAAGGTTTAAGGATGATCTCAGGGCAACCATTTTAGAGAGTCATCCAAATTCATTAGATTCAGACAGTCTGGATTCCATGAAAATGTGAAATTATAGTCCATATTAAATGCCATTATTCCTTTGATTAAAATTCTTCTATAGACTATTTGATCAGAATGTTCAGTATTGGCCATTAGTAGTCTCACAGCCAAGGAGGCAGTTATTCATGTTGACAATTAAATGCAACATTATTTTTTCTCTGGTAAAATTATACCATAGAACTAATATTTATTATTATTTGCATACAAGCATAAATACTTGAGACAACAATCTGACAAATGAAAACAAATTTAAAATAATAATTTATAAATTATTAACGGTTCATGAGGGAGGGGGAAGCGGGGAGGGAGGGGGAGGGAAAAATGAAAATGAGCTGATTCCAGGAACTCAAGCAGAAGGCAAATTTTGAGAATGATGAGGGCAAAGAATGCATAAGGATGCTTTACTCAATTGATTTATGTATGGATTGTGATAAGAGTTGTATGAGCCCCAATAAAATGATTTAAAAACAAAACAAAAAAAACACAAATAAATTAAAAATTAAACTAAACTAACAGATTGCTTTATATTGGCTATGCAAATTCTTCTCTTTATCTAGTCTCTCAATAATTACTTCAAATCTGTTCCTCCTATAGCTTTTCCAAAAACGCTTTGTTTATCCTCAGATTCATTTTACATAAACATTTAACATTAACTATGTACTCTTAACACCAACATTGACTAAACTTTATTAAGTACCATGTACTCTGATGATAATAACAAATATTTGGAGCTTTATATAAAAATTCCTTTTATAAATTTTATCATCATAACGATCATTTTATCTAAGAAAAGAATAACCATTTTGAGAAAACCAAGGCAAAGAGGTTATCTCCTAGGCCTCACATCAAATAAAGGAAGCTTGATGGCTAACTGGTTAAGTGTTTGATTATTAATTGAAAGGTAATTAGTTCAAACATCTCAGTAACTCCACGGAAGAAAAGACAGGGCTATTTTCTCCCAAGAAACCCTGGTGGCATAATGGTAAAGCAATGGGCTATGATCTGAAATGTCAACAGTTTAAAACCACCAGTCACACCATGGGAGAAAAAGAGGGTTTTCTACTCCCATAATGAGTTACTATCTCAAATATATAAGGGGAGTCCTACCCTGTGCCTAATGTCACTTTTAGGGAGCATCGACTAGATGTCAATAAGTGAGATCTGCTTCCATAAAGAGTTCTGCCTAGGAAACCTTGTGGGGCACTTGTCTTCTGCCTCATGGCATTTGTAAGAGTCAGAATCATTGGAAAGGCACACAGCAACATGTCAAATGAATTCTTGAACCTCAACTTGGACCCAGGATTGCTTCCTATAAATTCTGTGCCATTTGCTTTCATGTGCACTGCCACCCATTTATCATTTGATTTCAACTTTTCTCATTGGGATACAAAAATCAGTAACATACTTATGCAATGCTCTTCTGGTTTCCTGTTATTTGCTGTGGTGTTAATGGGAGTAAATGGTAAAGTAGTTAAGAAAGCCTTCATTCTCTTCCATGGTCAATGCTACGATTCACCCCAAACCAGGGACTGAGGTCCAAAAAGCTATATTAGCCCAAGGTTATTATAGCTAAGTATTTATTTGAGTAAGGATTTGAACCCAGGTATCTAGTCTCTTAATCATCAGGCTATTGTTTTTGTCTTTTGCAAAGATATTATTCTCTCCATTTTAACTCAAATTTTAGCTGCTTAGCTTACTCCCCTAAGAGGTTAAACTTTCATTAGACATGAAATACCTATTATACTAGAAATACCATATTTCTGGATTTACTTGTCTTACAGCCACAGAGAAATGGAAAGTGTTGTATTTCCTCTAGATTTTAAAATCTGAAAAGAGACTATATACTGATTTTTCAGAGATTTACTATGTTTGCACGCACAAATGTAGACGTTGGCAAAATTGTTCAAAATTCTCCAAGCTGATCTGTTCTTTGATGCTGTGTTAATGGAAATAAATGGTTGGGACTGAATTTTACAGTCCACTTGCGCCCAGAAACATTGTGTAGATTCAGCCTATATCCAACTATGCTTGGACTTTCTTTTATTGCTTTCCTCAGAAGTGCCTCCAGTGTTTTACAACTATTACACACTGTGATATCCAGAATTTACCCGAGCTTTCCAGGTGAAATTCTGTTCTGTATCATGATTCCTCTGAGCTTACAGCAAAATTACATTAGCTTTTTTGTTTTCCTCCCATCCTTCTGTTTCTGTATCATAGTGCAAGCCCATCCATCATCTGTTATTTGTCCTTCTCTCCGTGTCTTTTTTGTCATTACTGCCTTCCAGGTGTTTCAGATAATTTTACCTATGATATATTAAGTTTTGTTTTCATGTAGCAGAATGTTATTTAGGTATAACTCTCTCACTTATTAAGGCCACATCTCATTTGAGAATCAATTTAAAATATATGTCCTGATTTTCCATTATTCCCATCCAAGAAAATGGAACTTAAGACATTAACTCTTAATGACCTCATCTTACATCCTTTCCTATGTGGTCATGATCAGAATTCAGTCAACAGAATTTGTTTCTAAAAAATTGGGAAGCATTTGCTCATGATTTTATTTTTTATTAACTGAGCACCTGTTATGTACATGAAATGGAACTCTGAGGAATATAAGCATGAATGAAGAACCTATGGCTGTCATGTACTAGATGTGTGATAAGATCCTCAACTTCTCCAAAGGCAAAATGCAATTAAATCCACTTTATTGCATTATTGTGAGCACAGACTGCGGTTAATTTGTAAACTTTGTTCTGACATATAAAACATTCGAAAAATAGTGTTGCCTTTTGTCCACTGTGTGATAGGCAGTTTATGTATACAATTAATCTTTACAATAACAGGTGAGGTAAATTTTATCCCTGCAATTACAAATAGTATATCTGGGGTTTACAGATTTTAACTTGACATAAAGGTGTAGTTGGTGTAAGTGTAAAATGGTGTCAATGCTTTGGGTAAATTTCTGACAGCTTTTTACTTAAATCAAGTCAATTCCAACTCATAACAACCCTGAAGGACAGAGTACAATGATTGTAAGTATTTATTGGAGCAGAAAGCTTTATATTTCTCCCTCATAGCAGCTGGTCAGTTTGAATGGCCAATATTCTGGTTAGCTGCCCAATTCCTTTACTAAAACTCAGTAATTTGGTCCTGGGAATTTACCCAAAGAAAAGCAATGTATATAGCCACAAAAAGACTTGTACATAATGTGTGGCTACTAATAACTATCAACGGGAAAATGAATACACACAAACTGTATTATACAAATATCACGACCAATTATTCAGCAATGAAAATAAAAGAATTTCTAATACAGAAAACAGCATTGTTCAGAGTTAAAAAAAAGATTTAGAAGAGTGTAAAACTGCATGACTCAATTTATATGGAATTCTCTGCTAGAAATAACATATAGTATGGAAAATGAAAATAATGACTATATGTGCCTAGTGGGTAGAAATCGCTTGGAATGGAAAAATGAGAGAATTTGCTGGGGTGATGCTGAATCATGGCTTGGGTTACTTGGGTGCATGCATTTCTTATAATTTTTTAAAGTAAAAGTTTATATTTTTATGAATATTCATAAAATACAGTCCATTACTTTAAAAAAATGTCTATCTGGTGATAATGGGTGCTACATCCACAACACATTGAAAAGCATAATCATCAACAACAAAAAGATGGAGTAATGGCAATAGATACAAGGATAGACCTATAGAGTCTGGGTGCTAAATAGGAACCCTCATGGCACAACAGTTAAGCATTCAGCTGCTAACCACCAGAAACTCAGTGGAAGAAGGGTCTTTACTCAGTAAAGATCATGCCTTCGGAAACCTTATGGAACAGTTCTGCTTGCCCTATAGAGTCCCTGTGAACAGAAACCCACACACTGGCAATAGCTTAAGTGGTAAACCAAACAACTCTTGTGTTTCCTGTAGGTTTGAAATTTTTTATAATAAAATGTCGGGGTGAAAAAATACTTTATATGTTGTATACTTACTACATTGTTCAGCAATTGCTGAGTTATTAAATAATTACCATGTGCTATCCCCGTGTCGTCTCATTAGTATTTCCTTAAAAATGAGAATCTAGGCTAATGGATAAGATGGAAAAAAACAGTTCATTGGCATCCCATTTGAGCTATGGAAAGAATTCTATTCAATTCCAGAAAATTTTATGAGAGATCAAATTGTGTCAGATGGTAATAGCTATGGCGACAACAAGTGAGGACCATTGAAACAGAACAGTGATCCTGCGATCAAACTCTGGAACTTGATATTTTAATGAAGCCCCCTTTCCTCTTGAGGATAGCTTTATCTTATAATTTATATTTCAGTGATGAAATCTCAAACCCACGACCGTTGAGTTGATTTGGACCAATCGGGTAGAGCAGAACTGTTCCATTGTTTGACTAGCTGTGGATCTTTACAGAAGCACAATGCCTCATTTTTGGGCTTCAGAGTAGCTAGTGGATTCGAAACGCTTACCTTTTATTTTACAACCCAAATGCTTAGCCCACTGTGCTACCAAAGTTCCTTGGGGATGAAGAAAATGCTGTTTATGTAAGCCATAGGTTATTGATGCATAGTCTGCTCAATTTCAAGTAAATATTCTTTGACTTTAAAGAAATATTTTTGCGTGTGTTTCTAGTTACATTCTATCTCACCATGAGCACACAAATTGTTCAGACATTCGTTGCATTTTCCTACCAAGTTTAACATCCTTTTTCAGTAATTGGTTTCTCTGTCTGCTCATCCTCCCCTCTTTGCTTCAGAGTACTCCTTCTCAAATAGCACACAGATTTTTTATTTTATGGAAGGAACAGAGCATTCCTTGGTAGTCCTCTTGTTTTATGAACCAATCTTTTACTTAGCTAAAAGGTTCATGTGCACATTTTAAAGCAGAGTTTTGATAAAACATAAACTATGACATAAATTTTTACTGAAGTCAATGGCTTAAAAGCTAGAGGCAGATATTGGGAATGCCTTTCTCTTGCTATAGCTCCAGGTAATTTACAGAGGAGAGTAAGTAAAATAGTACTGCAATTTTCATTAAAAATATCAAAATGTGAAATTATTTTTGTCTTTACATATCTTCCTTCTAGGTCTGTATACTTCTGAAAGTGGTTTACTCTCTCTCTAACTTATCTCCAAGATTTCTTTGCTATTCCACTTGAACCATGTCAAATCACTAGTGTTGGCAGTTTCAGAAACTTCAAATCAGGGTCCTTTAAAATGTTCTTGGTGTTGGATAAAGTAAGGGAAGTCTAAAAGGGTCAAGATCGGGGCTGTAGGGTGGATGGGGTTAGGGTTTCTCAATGAAATTCTCACTGGACAGCCCTTGCTACCCTTGAAGAATGAGCAAGTGAATTGTGATGGACATTTTTTTCCTCTGTGCTGCATTCCTGGTCTTTCTGTCACCAATGAAGTTGTATATTATTAAAACATTTCTTCATAGTAAGCTCCTTTAATTATCATGTACCTTTCAAAGGAAGCTATCAAGACTACCTGTTTGGAATCTCCACAATCAGTCACACTAAACTTCTGACTCTGGGTACCTCAGTCAATAAACCCCCAGATTTCTGATTCAAGGGTACAGGGTTCAACTTCCTATTTAGGCATCTCCTCTTTTCAAGGCAGAAAAATCAGTTCATAAAAAATGGAGACCCACTTTTGACTTTGACGTTTCTAATACTGAGCTTTCATTTATGCACATTTGATTTCACTCTGTTGAACAAAGAATTTTGCAAATTAAAAGGCATAAACACCAATGCTGTTTATGTGTCATCTGATTCACTTGAAATCCCAGTAAAAATAAATGCAAATAAAAGAAAAGAATTATGGACTGTGCTGTCATTTCTCAGAACTGAGTCTATCCTTTGGCTAATAGGACGTTTGCATATTTTACAGCATTTCTACAGATCTATATTTGTCTAGCAATATGATTGATTCCCACAGTCATCTATTAATTCAATGGAATGATATAAATTTGTCTTTGTGAATCACATAAGTCATTTATAAATTATTTATCTTGAAATACATAATTTGGGGGGTTGATATTTATACATTTATTGATTGATATTATATTTTCCTCTTCCCTTCCAAATACTTGTAAATATATTCCATTATGATTTAGCAGCTTAACTCTTGAAGAGGCTTTCTTGGAAGGATAAGAGTCCTACTTTGGGGCAGGGAATGCCACTGTACTTAAGTGGGGAAGTCAAAAAGTATTGTTACAAAGCCTGAGAAATCTTTGTTAAATGAAAATACCCATGTGGGATGCTATTGTTTCTTCACATAGCCTCCATTTAAGACTTTGCACTTCTGAATGAAGTGTTTCTATCGTGGTTTTTATCGGCTACAAGCAACAGGTCAGCAGTTGTGTGCCCATTACCACGATTGGCTCCACCTTCCTCGTCTCCTGTAAAGAGTTGCAGTCTTGGAAACTCACAAGGGAATTTCTACTCTGTTCTATAGGGTCACTATCAGTGGGAATCAACTCTCTGGCAGTGAGTGTGGGTTTTGGTTTGGTAAACCAATTGGTGTGCTCGTCAATTTATACCACATGAAAATGGCATGGTTAGCATACTCCAGGGACTCGAATTGCATTCCCTTTCTGTGTTCTTTGAGTTGGGAACAAATATAAGTCTGAAAAAGAAAGGTTAGAGCTGTAAAGTGAATGGGGTAAGGTTTCCCATTTGAATTCTCATAGTACAGAACAGCGCATATTACTTTCAAAGCATGAGTACCTTGGTGAGATAGGGAAATCAATCCTCAGCCCAAATTTCTTGAACTTTTATTCACTTAAAGCAGCTGTTAGTTTTCTTTCATAAACATTTTATTGAGGACTCTTTACAGCTCTTGTAACAATCCATACCTAAATTGTACCAAGCACATTTGTACATATGTTGCCATCATTATTTTCTGTACATTTACTATGAGTCCTTGGTATCAGTTCCTCTCCTCCCCCTCTTCACCCCAATCTCATAGTCCCTTGATAAATTATAAATTATTATGATTTTCATATCTTATTCCCTTCTCCCATGGTTTCTGTTGTTCATCCTCCTGGTGGGGGCTGTGGTTATGTGTAGACCATTGCAATCGGTTCCCCCTTCCTCCCCTCTTCTTCTCACCTTTCCTCTGCCCTCCTGGTATCACTACTCCAATTACTGTTGCTGGATTCCATGTGTTGTGAGCGTTTATACCTTCTCTGTACCTGTGCACATGCTCTGGTCTAGCCAGAACTGAAAGGAAGTAGTACAAGGGTCACCAAAGTGGTGGGTGAGGAAGACTCAAGGAACCAGAGGAGTATTGTGTGTTTCATTCATGCTTACTGCACCCTGATTGACTCATCCCACACTGTGACCCCTCTATGAAAGGATGTCCCTTTGTCTGCAGATGGGTTTTGGCAACAATATATTTTGTTTGTTTGTTTCGGGTCTTCTGTTAGCTGTTATCCAGTCCCGACAATACCTCATGATCCCACAGGCTGGTGTACTTCTTCACATGGGCTTGTAGCTTTTTTTGCTAGATGACTGCTTGTTTAGCTTCAAGCCTTTAAGACCCTATATGCTGTGTCTTTTGATAGCCAGGCACCATCGCTTTCCTCACATTTGCTTATGCACCCATTTTATCTTCAGCAATTGTGCCGGGAGCATTAGCACCACAGAATGCCAGGGTGTTAGAACAAAGAGTTCTTGCATTGAGGAAAGGAAGGAGTATAGGCCTGAAGTCCATCCACAGCCTCATTGTATTATCATATAAATATATGTACATTGGACAATACCTCTTTTTAATGAATTAATGCATTAACATATATACAAACGTATGCTTATACCTCTATCCATATCTTTGCTTCCTAGATCATTTCTGTTTCCTCTCACCTTCCTTCTTCCCCACCATCATGCTCGCCCTTTTTCTGCTTCTTAGTAATTCCTCTCATCTACATTGCTGTTGTTCCAACATTTCCAGGATCTCTATGTCCTTACTGTTGTTGATTTTAATCCCCTGGTTGCTCCCTGTCTATGGGGTTGTTTGCTCATCGCTCCCTTCCCCCACCTCCTTCTTCCCACAGATCTCCAGGACCAATTGGTCCTATTGCTTTCTCCTGGAGCTTGCTCCCCATGCCTAGCTTATATAAGTAGGCAAATGAACAACAACAGAGACAAAACAAAAAGAAAACAAAGGATTGGGGAAAAAAAGAAAAAAAACATACATAAATCACATCTGTCCCCTGACCTGTATCACTCTGTCTCTTGGTCTGGGGAATTCTGGGAGCTGCCCCTCCTAGCCTGAAGTCTATTTTTTGGGACTCTTCAGGGGTCTTGTGACTTTTCTTTGCTTCCATTGCTGTTCTGTTCCTTCCTTGATTCATTCCGCTGCAGGGGGCTTCAGATTAGACTAGCTCCTCACCATGTGTCCCCTGCATTGTCCTCTATTGCAGTTTGACCCACTGAGGGGACAACATGCCTTGAGCTGTTGCCAGTCCTACCATCCTATCTGTGCCTTAGCAGCTCAGTGCACGGACATTGTCCTTTGGGCTTGGTATGCCAATATGGGATATACACCACCTTTGTCTCTTTTTCCTTCTTGGTTTGCTTCCATGTGGGGTGGCATGCAGGCTCCTATCTCCAACCTGTAGGTTTAGTGTTCCCCTCTGTAGCACACACTTCTAGAGACGGGGGTCAGTTTGGCTCTGATTGGGGCTGGCCCCGTAGCCCAATATTCTCATGCATTTCTCCACGTTGTCACATCGCTCTCAAGGTTTGGTGCACCATGGTGTGATTTGCATGCACACTCCCTACTCTGTAGAGACATAAATAATACTCTCCCCCAGGGTGAGTTAGTGCCCTGCTCCCCCCATGCCATAATCTCCCTCCCCTCCCCCATTCTCCTTCGCCCTTCCCCCTTCCCGTCTTTGTTTTGTGCTAACATGTACGTCCTTGGGTTTGATCTGACCACCACCTAACCTGCATAATATGATATAAGTGACTTTTCTTCTATCAAATGTGTTGATTGTACTTACCTCAGAGACTTCATTTTGTACTTTTCTTATTGTGATCGGCTAACTTCACTTAGCATAATTTCCTCCAACTCTTCCCATGAAATGATGCGTGTCATGTGATCATCAGTGCTTTTTAGTGATGCATTGCACTCCACTGTATTTTTGTGCCAGGGTTTACTAATCCACTCATCTATCAGTGGAAATTTAGGTTGTTTCCAATTCTTTGTGATCGCAAATTGTGCTGCAATAAACATTGGAGCACAGAGGATTGGTTGTGGTTTGTTTCTTCTGAATGTATGCCCAATAGAGGGATAGCTGGGTCATAAGGTAGCTCAATTTCCATTTGCTTTAAATATCACCAGATCGCTTTCCTCAGAGGCTGTTCATAGCTACAAGACCACCATGCTGACATAATGAACTTAGAGCATTTCAGTGCATTCTTGAATCGCTTCATGAGTGAAAAGAAAGATGGAGGTCTAAGCCGGGCCCTAGCACATTGTATATATATTTGGCAACCAGCCTCCCAGTTTTGCCTCCTTACCTATTAATTTTCTGCTCTAGCAGTAGGATCACCAGGTGGGTAATTCTACCTGGATGCCATCTTGACCCCTCCACCCTAAACTATTTTTTTAATCACTAAAATTTAGTTTATTTCTCAACCATAACACATGTGGGAAATCTTTGATGATGGGTAGAGCAAACCTGTAATCCTATACTTGATATTCCTTGGTCATGACTTCAAGGCTCAGGTCAAGGCAGAGAGAGCACTTGTTAATTTTGTTAACACATCTTTGTCATTGCCCCAGTCACCATTCTGAGTCCTTAAAAATATATATCAAGATAATCCCTTTGGTATCTCCAAAACAAATGAACAAAGAAAAACCCCAGTTATTACAAACTTTTGCTTTGAATTTGACTGGCTACTGTTGGATTTCATCTTTTATTGAATAAGATTAAGACAAGGATATTACTATGAGTACTTGTCTGAAGCCATCTGTTGATTGCCAGGCACATTTAAACACATTTTATTTGAAATTAAACCCAGGTATATATATAAACAAAACTTGAGCAACCATACTCTCTGACATAGCTTATAATGTGTGTGTGGTATTGCATTGGAATTTATCAAAACCTTCAGGCTTCAGAATAAATTTTAGAGGAGTAATAGTTACACTTGCTGGCTGAAACCAGTTGGTTGATCTGCAAGGTTAGCAGTTGAAAACCCCCAGCATCTCAGTGGCAGAAATAACCAGGTTTTCTACTCCTGGAAATATTTCAGTTTCAGAAACTCACAGAGGTAGTTCTTGCCTGCCCTATAGGGCAGGCATTGACTCACTGGTAGTGAGTTTAGTTTAGTTTTGGAATTTCAGGTTTCACTAGCCTTTTATGAAACTGAGGAGTTTGGACAAGTTGAGAAATATTATACATGGTTTTCTGCATTAAAAAAAATTGCTTAAGAATCTAGGCCAATCTTAGAAGAACAGTGATAGATTGTGGGGGTCTGCCCCCTTTTCCCCCTAACCAGAGATGTGTTTACCGGATGGGTAGTTTGACTATGAGAGGAGGAATAAGGTAAACTTCATTGACTTCACATAAGGGCAGGCCTAATATTGGGAGTGGGAAAATAAAGATATGTGTAAATGATTTCATGTAGGTTTGGGTACAATAGTATTAGAAACTAATACTCCCTACTTACTGAGTTCCTCACTTGTCTTAGTGTTTTAGTTATATTAATGCTTTTAATCCTCATAATAGTCTTCATTAAGTATATCCTGCTGTCATTGCCATTTTTTAGATAGGGAATCTAAGACAAAGATATTTAAGCAACTCTCCCAAGATCACACAGCTAATATGTGAGAAATCCAATAGTTGATGCTAGATTGCTTGTGTTCTGAGTCTCATTTCTTAAGGCTAAGCTTCCTTCTTAATCATTATCAATACTGTGTTTATACCAATATCTGATTATCAATTCATAATATACTATGTAGTAAATTTTAGGTTCTCTTGAGACTCTAAATTTGATTCAAAGGAAATTCTGAAAGAACAACAAAGTTTACTCTAAATATTATGTCTTATAATTTTTATTGTCTTTAACAGATATAATATTTCTGTAGAATTTGTGTAGGGTACCAGCAACATGAAATGAAAAGATTGCCTATAGCAAACATTTGTGAAAAGGTAGTCATAGAAACTCTTAAATACAGGGGAAGGAGTATTTAAAAACATGTGTGAAGGACTTCCTAGAAGATGGCGATGGAGTGACACATACCAGAGGGGTTCCACAGAATTCAGCCCAGGAGAGTTGCTTAGAGGGAAATTCAACACTGCTGAAATGCAGGAGGAGCATCATAAAGTAAGTCGGCAAAGACCCATGGGATTTTGAGTAGCAAGGGGCTTTTGGCTTACCACAGTGGAGGCCAGCTGGGGCTTGACCTTGGCTCCACCACTGTCTCTACCGGGGCCAGGACCACTTGGAGCCCATAGGGGGGCTTGGTCTCAAAAATGCCACAGTTTGCTGCTACCTGCCCCGGCAGGCAGGACCCTTGCAGCTCCACCGGCAGAGATCATGGTTCAGTTACACTGTTATTTTGTTTCCATCTCTTCTCTCTATGCCCCCAAAGTCATGGAGGGCTTTGCAGGGGCTTTTTCTCCACACAGCCACAGCTTTCCCCCTCCTCTGTAGGGGACTAAACACTTGCAGCTCCAAGGACAGGGATTGGGACTCAGCTACATTGTTACTTTTGTTTCCCTCTCTTCTCTATACCTCACACAGTCTCAGTGGACTTACTTTTTAATATTTTTCTCCTCTTTGTCTCTTTCATATTCTTTCATACTCCACTGCTGACCTCCAGACCACTCCCCTTAGCCTAGGGCATTAACACCTGGGCCAAACCCAGCTAGGTGAGCTCAACCCTGTGCAGCCAGGCCTAGGCTGGGGAAAGCCTTGCTGACCTCCACCAGGGGATACTCTGCTAAACTTCTTACCGAGGAATTCCTGCCTGTGTGCCTGGGGGAACTAAAGCAGTTCAGGCAACACTCATCAACATTCCAATGTTCTGCATGAATATCTGCTCAACTTATGCAACACCAAAGCAGGCAACCTACCATCCTTCTGGGGCACTCCCTGAGAGGGAAGCCACAGGAGGATAGAATGGTAGGTTAATTCGATAGAGAAATTAGCTCTAGGCAGTTTGAAGAAGCATTCCTACAAGTCTTCCAGAGAGAGCCAGTGTTCTTTGACTCCCCAGAAAATGGCACCTGGCTCCTTTAAAACAATGCAAAACAAACAACCATCAGCCATAACAACCTCAATGAAAAAACAGGAGAAACAAAAGGCAAAGAAAGAAGATATCCCAAACATAACGATATGCATAGAAGAAGCAGACAATGAACTGCCACAGAAAGAAATTTTCAGAATACTTCTTGGAGTCATAAAGGATATGAGAGAAACACTACAGAAAAAGGATGAAATGATAGAGGAGATAAAGGCCATAGACCAAATGGAAATACAGGGGCTTAGGGAGGAGATAACAAAAACCAGTAATAGAAACATGGACCTTGAGAATCGACTGGAGGAAACAGCAAACTGCATCAATGACTTGGAGGATAGCCAAGCAGACTTTAACAAATGCGAGCAAAAATCTAATAATATCATCAGAGAAGCTGAAGAAATCCTAAGAGCTATGTCTGATGCTATGAAGCGGAACAACATTATAATTATTGGCTTACCGGAGGAAGACACAACCAAGAAGTCATCTGCAACAATAGTGAGATAATTCTTGGAGGAAAGCTTTCCCAGCTTAGTGAATGAAAACCAGGCTACCATTCAGGAGGCTGAAAGAACCCAAGCAAGACTGGATCGCAAGAAGTCACCAAGGCACATAGTAGTTAAATTATCCAACTTTGAGGAAAAGGAGAAAATCATGAGAGCAGCTAGGGGAAAACAAGCAATCCTATATAAAGGTTCCCAAATAAGAATATGCTCAGACCTATCAGCAGAAACTAAGAAGAAGAAAACCTTGAAAACCCAAGAATACTCTACCCAGACAAATTATCGATCAAGGTAGATGGAGAAGTAAGAGACTTCCCAGACAAGGAAAAACTCAAAGTATATGTTAGAAGAAACCCAGCCTTACAAAAGATCCTTGCTGACCCCGTATGGGCAGAAGAACTACACTCACCAAGCATGAATATGAGACTGCCACATAGAACAACCTCACCCAGAGGGCAACAAAGATAAAACAGACCCCAGGATAGCATTGGCTTACAGATGGAAAGAAGTAAAAAATCACACACACACACACACACACACACACACACACACCACACAACACACTAATGAGAAAGAAAAGAAGGGAAACATCCAACACAAAAGGTATTAGATAACATCACAGAGTCCGCAAATGGAGATAATAACCCTGAATATCAACGGCTAAAACACAGGCATTAAGACAGACTAGCAGACTAGCTTAGAAAACACAACCAATCTATCTGCTGCCTACAGGAGACTCATCTCAAGGCTACAGACAAATATAGGCTGAGAATCAAAGGCTGGAGAAAGCCATACCAGTCACAAAACAACTCAAAAAAAGCAGGGGTTGCAATCCTAATCTCAGATAAAATTGACCTCAATGTGCAAACCATAAAAAGAGATAAGTAGGGACACCATATAATGCTCAAGGGAATGGTAGACAAAGAACCACTAAGCATTGTAAACATATATTCCCCGAATGAGAGAGCCCCGCTGACTACATCAAACAAACACACCAAAAGATGGAAAAAGAAATCACAGCCTCAACAATTATACCTGGTGACTTCAATACACCGCTCTCTGAGAAAGGTAGATCACAGGAAAAGAAACTCAACAAGGAGACGAGAAATCTAAACACAACAATTACACAATTTGACCTGATAGCTATTTAGAGATTTTCATCCAAATACAAAAAAAAATTCACATTCTTTTCAAGCCCACATGTCATATATTCAATGATAGACCACATGCTGTGGCATAAGTCAAATCTACATAGATTTAAGCACATTGATATCATACAGACTTCTCTCTCTGACCACTGTGCCATAAGGCTGGAAATCAACAAAAGGAAGACTAAGAAAACAAGAGAAAACAATTGGAGGATGAATAACTCTCTCTTGCAAAAGGAGTGCGTATTGGCACAGATCAGATATGAAATTAGGAAATTTCTAGAAAGCAACGAGAATGAGCACACGATGTACCAAAACATATGGGACACAGCAAAGGCAGAGGAAGTTTCATAGCAACACATGCACACCTGAGAAAGGAAGAGAGACTCATGATTGATATGCTTGCACAAAATTTACAACAACTAAAGCAGATTCAGCAGGACAATCCTAAAGAGAATAGATTCAGGAGAGGGAAAATAAGAAAACTATGGACAAAATTAATGCTGCTAAAAGTTGGTTCTTTGAAAAGATAAACAGAATCGGCAGACCACTGGCAAACCTAACCAAAGAAAGGAGGGAACAAATTTCAATAGCAAGAATAAGGGATGAAAGAGGGGACATTATAAGATCCTAATTAAATCAAAAGGATAATTGTACAGTACTATGAAGGATTGTATTCCAATGAATTAAAACATTTGGATGACATGGACAAATTCTTGGAAAAAGAATCCTTCCCTAGACTATCCTCGATGGACATCAAGTATCTCAACAGACCCATAGCAATAGAAGAAATAGACAAGGTTATCAATGGATTACCAACACAAAAAAATCCCCTGAACCAGATGGCTTCCCTGGATAACTCTACCAAGTATTTAGGGAGGAACTAACACCAATCCTACACAAGCTTTTCCAGAACATAGAAAAAGACTGAGAACTTCCAAACTCCCTCTATGAAGGTAGTATAACTTTAATACCAAAACCAGGCAAGGATCCCACAAGAATCGAGAACTACAGACCAATATCCCTAATGAGCATCGATGCAAAAAACCTTAACAAAATACTAGCCAACAGAATACAATAGTATATAAAACAAATACTTCACCATGACCAAATGGGATTCATATCAGGGATGCAGGGATGGTCCAAGATACGAAAGACCATTAGCATTATTTATCACATTGACAAACACTAAGAATCACATGAAAGTATCGATAGATGTAGAAAAAGCATTTGACAGCATCCAACACCAATTCCTGTTTAAGACACTTGAGAAGATAGGAATGGAAGGAAAAATCCTCAAGACAATAAAAGCTATATATGAAAAACCACCAGCCAACGTGGTAATCAATGGACAAAAGACTAACACAATCCCACTGAAAAAGGGGACCAGACAAGGATGCCCAATGTCCTGACTTGTATTTAATATCGTGCAGGAGGTTTTAGCTAACTGCATAAGAAAAGAGTGTGGACGATACCTTCAGGACCAGGGGTGTGAGGGGCGATGCTGGGAGAGTGGAGCATGAGTGGGTTGGAAAGGGGGAACTGATTACAAGGATCCACATGTGACCTCCTCCCTGGGAGATGGATGGCAGAGAAGGGGGGCAGGGAGACTCCAGATGGGCAAGATATGACAAAATAACAATCTATAAATTATCAAGGGCTCATGAGGGAGGGGGGAGCAGTGAGGGAAGGGAAAAAAAAGAGGACCTGATTGATGCAGAGGACTTAAGTGGAAAGCAAATGCTTTGAGAGTGATTAGGGCAAAGAATGTACGGATGTGCTTTATACAATTGATGTATGTATATGTGTGGATTGTGATAAGAGTTGTATGAGCCCCTAATAAAATGTTTTAAAAAAAAAAGAAAGAAAAGAGAAGACACCAAAGGTATTCGTCTGGGGTTGGAGGAGATGAAACTATTGTTATTTGCAGATGATATGATTTTATATATGGAAAATCCCAAAAGCTCCACAAGGGCAGTACTGGAAGCAATAGAGAAGTTTGGCAGAGGGGCAGGACACAAGATCAACAACCAGAAGTCCATCGGACTGTTATACACATCTGATAAGACCACAGAAGAGGAGCTCAAAAAGGTGGTACTTTTCACAATAGCCAAACACAAATTGAAATATTTAGGGATTTACCTGACTAAAAGAACAAAAGATTTATATGGGGAAAACTACAGAACACTGTTACAAGAAGCCAAGAGCGACCTCAATGTGCTCGTGGATTGGAAGACTCAATACAGTCAAGATGTCAGTTCTGCCAAAGGGACTATTTAAATTTAATGCAATCCTGATACGATTACCTTCATCTTTTTTCAAAGAAATGGAAAAACTGATTACCAACTTCATATGGAAAGGGAAGAAACCCAGAATTAGCTGAGAATTCCTCAAGAAGAAGGACACAGTGGGGGTGGGGGGTGGGCTTGCGTTACCTGACTTTAGCACATACTATACAGCCACAGTTGTCAAAACCACCTGGTATTGGTACAATGACAGATTTGCAGACCAATGGAAAAGAAATGCAAACCCAGAAATAAAAGCAGCAGCATACAGGCAACTGATCTTTGATAAGGGCCCCCAAAATTATCCAATGGGAAGCAGATGCCCTCTTCAACAAGTGGTACTGGAAAAAATGGGTATGTACCTGCAGAAAAATGAAACAAAACCCTTATCTCACTCCATACACAAGAATAAACTCAAGGTAGATCACAGACCTTGAAGTTAAACCCCAAACTATTAGGGCCATCAATGAGGGAATTGGGACCAACTGGAGAACTTTGGCACAGGGAATACACAGGCTATCAGAAATAGGGAAGGACACAAACACAGAGGAGGCACAAATTGACAAATGGGATATACTGAAGATAAAACACCTGTGTACATCGAAAGAATTCACCAAGAGAGTAATAAGAGAGTCCACGGACTGGGAAAACATCTTTAGCAATGACACATCAGACAAAGGCCTTAGTACAAAAATCTACAATGCTCTGCTAACTTCCAAAAAGAAAAAACCTAATTGTCCAATGAGGCGGTGGGCAAAGGTCCTGAACAGAAGTTTCACAGGGGCAGAATTCCAAATGACCAACAAACATATGAGAGAATGTTCCCGATCTTTAACCATAAGAGAAATACAAATTAAAGCAACAATAAGGTACCACCTGACACCCTCAAAGATAGCCCAATTAAAAAATCAGAAAGTAACAAGTGTTGGAGGGCCTGTGGGGAGACAGGAACTCTCATCCACTGCTGGTGGACTTGTAAATATGTACAGCCACTATGGAAACCGAGCTGGCCATATCTAAAACAGATGGACATTGAGTTACCATACAACCTAGCAATCCCCCTATTGGACATATTCCCAGAAGAGGCAAGAAACAAACCAAGGCCCGACATCTGTGCTCCAATGTTCATTTTGGCACAGTTCACAATTGCAAGGAGTTGGAAGCAACCCAAATTTCCACCAACTGAAGATTGGATTAAAAAGATGTGGTACATACATACAATGGAGTACTACGCATAGCTAAAAAGCAGTGATGAATGTATGAAGCACATCACCACATGGGAAGAACTGGAGGAAATCATGCTAAGCAAAGTAAGTCAAGCACAAAAAGAAAATTACAACATGAATCCACTGAGGTAAGCATTAAAAAAAATGCAAAAGGGACATAGGGAAAAAAACTACTGTATACAAACATTCCTGGGGTGAAGATCAGGTAATATGGAAGGGACCAGACCAAATACAAAGATACACATGGTAGACAACTAAAAAGGAGGTGGGGAAAGGAAAATATATAATAAAAAAGTAATGGGTAGCAGGGGCACAGGGCACAAATCCACCCAAGGGGAGGGTATTGTTTATATCTCCACAGGGAAAGAGGGACCAGACTTCAACCCAGTACTCCATGATGTGAATGCCACATGCTGGCTTGGAGTAGGGAACCTGTGGAGAGATCTGGGGGGCCAGCCCCAATCCCAACGACTACGTAGACACCTGCTCCCCCCACCCCGAAGAACTTATTTCAAAGGACAGCATTGAATCTGCAGGTCAGGAAGAGGGACATATCTGATCAGAGCACATGGGAGCAGATGAAGGGGGAGGAGGAGAGAGTGGAGCACATCCTGGCCCACCAGGCCGTGAGGACCATGTTCCCAATTAGAGCAGCCAGTTCACAGAAAGGACCACATGATGGTCCCCATTATGAGAATAGACGTCCCTCACTGACCCATAGCCCTACAAGGGACAATACCAGAGACACAGTGTGGGAATTGCACCCAATCTGATCACACCACACCGAGGCAAAATTCTAAGGGAAAGGAAGAGCGACGTCCCCAGAGAATGCTGAAGGTGGGCTTTGTGGCCAGGGCATGGTGCCCCAACTGACTGGACTGGAAAACACTCCTAAAGGCCAACAAACAATCCTTGAACTAACTACAAACTTTTCTTTCTTGTTGTGTGTTTTTTTTTTTTGTGCATTGGTTTGTTGCTGTCATTGTTTTGTTGTATATTGTTGCTTGGTTTTACTCTGTCTTGTTTTTGTGCATGTTATTATCTCCACAAGTCTGTCTAAATAAGATAGGCTGGATGAACAATGTGAAGGAGAAAACAATGGGACCAACAGTTCTGTGGGAGATGGGAAAGGGGGAGGTGGGAGGAAAGGTTGTGGTGTTAACAAACACAGGGACAAGGAAACAACAAGTGATCCAAACCAGTGATGAGGAGGGTGTGGGAGGCATGGTAGGGCTTGATCAAGGGTAATGTAACCAAGAGGAATTGCTGAAACCCAGGTGGGGACTGAGCATGATAGTGTGACAGGAGGAAAGTTAAAGGAAATAAAGGAAAGATTTGGGAGGCAAAGGGCATTTATAGAGTTCTAGATAAAGGCTTGTACATATGCAAATATATTTATATATGACCATGGGGAAATAGATCTATGTGCATATATTTATAGGCTTAGTATTAAGGTAGCAGAAGGACATTTGGCCTCCACTTAAGTACTCCCTTAATACATGAATACTTTCTTCTATTAAATTGGCATTTTATGATACTCATACTTCCCTGCACAACCGCTGAAGACAAAGCAGGTGAATAAGCAAATGTGGTGAAGAAAGCTGATGGTGCCCAGCTATTAAAAGATATAGTATCTGGGGTCTTAAAGGCTTGAAGGTAAACAAGCGGCCATCTAGCTCAGCAGCAACAAAGCCCACATGGAAGAAGCACACCAACCTGAGTTAGCATGAGATGCCAAATGGATCAGTTATCAGGCATCAAAGAACAAAAATATCTTATAATTGTGTGCTCATTTCCATGATATGATTGCTGAAGACAAATGGGTACATAAGCAAATGTGGGGAAGAAAGCTGATGGTACCCGGTTATCAAAAGATATGGCATCAGGGGTCATAAATGCTTGAAGGTAAACAAGTGGCCATCTAGCTCAGAAGCAAAAAAGCCCACATGGAAGAAGCACACCAGCCTGTGAGATCACGAGGTGTCAAAGAGATCAGATATCAGGCATCATCAGAACAAAAAGTTTTACCATAGTGAATGAGGGGGAGAGTGCCAGGTGGAGACCCAAAGCCCATTTGTAGGTCACTAAACATACCCCTACATAAGGGTATCGGGGAGGAGATGAGCCAGTCAGGGTGTGAGGTAGCAATGATGAAAATTACAACTTTCTTCTAGATCCTAAATGCTTCCCCACTCCTCTCACTATCATGATCCCAATTCTCCCTTGCAAGTCTGGCTAGACCAGAGGATGTACACTGGTACAGATAGGAACCGGAAAAACAGGGAATCCAGGGCAGATGATCCCTTCAGGACCAGTGGTGTGAGTGGCAATACTGGCAGGGTGGAGGGAAGGATGGTTGGAAAGGGGAAACCAATTATAAGGATTTGTATATAACCTCCTCCCTGGGGGATGGACAACAGAAAAGTGGGTGAAGGGAGACATTGGACAGGACAAGATATGACAAAATAATAATTTATAAATTATCAAGAGCTCATGAGGAAGGGGGGAGTGGGGAAGGAGAGGAAAAATCAGGACCTGATGCCAGGGGCTTAAGTGGAGAGCAAATGTTTTGAGAATTATGAGGGCAAAAAATGTACAAATGTGCTTTACACAGTTGATGTATGTATGGATTGTGATAAGAGTTGTATGAGCCCCTAATAAAATAATTTAAAAATACCAAAACAAATATGTGTGTTTAAGTCTATTCTCATATTCTCATGCATAGTATATCAGAATACAACTGTGCTCGATAGAGTTGTTTTTTTTTGTTTTACTTTTTTATGTCTAAGAGAGTTTTATATCAAAGAGTAATTTCATATTAAGAAAACATCCCAGCCCCATCCAGATCAAGACTGTAAATCTGAAATTAGTCCATATGTCCAATACTAATCTATAAATTCCTCTTTAGACTCATCCAACACACGCAATGATGCTGAATGCAGGAAGATCACAGTCCTGTGCATGGAAAGTCTGGTGGATCCTGTGGTGGTGGAAGCATCGCAGCACTGACATGGGTCTCCACATGGCTCCTCCTGTTCCAGGCCTTTGGTTGGGATCATTGTGGCTCCATGGATCTTGTCAGCAGGAAGATGAAGTCGCGAGCATGTGTGTCCTGCCTCCAGGAAGAATACAGAAGTTCTCAAAATACTCAGGAGGCTGTGCCCACACAGAGGCATTATTGGTTATGACCTGATTGATAGGATAGACTCCAACCTTTCACTTAGGTTGAAATAAGATTATGTAGCTTGTCACAGACCACCCCTTGTCAACTCGACATTTTTATGCAACTCCTTAGCCATATGTATTTTTTAAACAAAACAATAGTAAAATCATGTGTACTTAATAGATTAAACTAAAATGGATACAATTCAAAATTTGCCAGCCTCATTTAAACATAATATTCCATAAGTGAACAAAAATATTCTATGCCTAACAATTTCTAGTTAAGTGAACACCTACACCTTAATGCTATAATCCAATGAATATATTCTTCCAACATTTAAAGTTTGTAAGCCAACCACTCCATGCCTTTATCCTCCCTATTTTGGATATCCAATTTCTATACTGCCACCTACATCAACCCAGTGCTCTAAGGAGACAATCATGTTATTTGATATGAAGAATCCTCATTCCAGTTGGAACCATGTGAGTCTGCATCCATAAGCAGCCAAATCAGGACAAGTCATCTATAAAGTCTGCAGCAATATTCACCAATTCAAAGGCTCAAAGCTCATTTCTTCATCTGATTGGTTTCTGTTTAAGTCAATGTGGGTCACCTTACTTAGCCTCACCAGGGTGCCCATTGGTCTCCGAGTCTTTAGACCATGGGCAGCATCACAAATTCTCAACAACCCCTGCCCCCTTGAGCTAGGCCATGGCATAGCATCAGGTTCCGCACACTCTATAAGCTTCAGACCAGCCAACCCACTTTCTTCTTATGCTCTAGTGCCTGAGGCCGGGTCCGTGGGTGTCAGTTGCCAGACTCAACCCATCTCTCTATTGCTGCTTTTCTCCCATTTCCACCCAACGGCTGGATCCAGATGGTTATCTCACAAGCATTTCAGGATGCCACAGGCTCCCTTTCACATTCAGTCTTAGAGAGGAGAGTTTCTTTATGGCTCCATTTCCCCCTCCCCTGCTTCTGACACAAACCACTATCTCTTCACCTTTTTCTTGAGCACTCAAGACACTGGGTGGGGCTTAGCTTTTCAGAACCTTCTTTGCAGCTGTGTCCTAACCCATTTAAAGATCCAAACTAATGGCTGAAGGCAAGTGAGCTTACAAGATCTCTGTTTTCCTATTCCCCAATAACCATTTCTATTTAAAGCAACAACAAGAAGAAAACAGTGTAAACCTAGTACAGCCAAATCCTAAACTCAATTCTTAAAACAGTCAAGGTCAATCCATATCTATCTTATCTTAATCCTTATGTAAACTATTCAATTAATACAAAATATAGCCTTAGGTCTCTGACTGAATCAAGTCAGGGACAGGTTGTCAGCCACCTTGACCTTCTGTCAGCTATTTCCACTAAGCAACATGGTCTGAGAAATTCAAGGGGCGATTTTGTTCCCTGCACTTGAAATAAACCTTAATCACATTCCTTTTCACCATTTCAAACAGGAATAACCAAAGAAATAATTAAAACTTTAACTTCCTACGTTCTCTCCTAAAAACAGCTTAGTAAACTGCATGGCCATATCTGACCTCTGGCCAGCCAAAGAAGAAAAACTACCATGAGGCAGAGGTCAAACAAGCATCCATTCTCCATCTTCATGATTTGTTACCCTAGTATTCCACTCCCAAGGTACCATAATGTGTTAGCCTGGGCTGATTAGAGAAACAAACCCAAAAACACTCATATATGTGTAAACAGTTTTATATAAAAAAGTAACTGTATATTAAGAAACATCCCAGCCCAGTCCAGAGCAAATCCACAAGTCTGATATTAGCCGATATGTCTGGTACCAGTCTATAAATTCCTTTTCAAAATAACACAACACATGCAATGATGCTGAATGCAGGAAGATCACAGGCCTGTGGGTGGAAAATTTTGTGGATCCAGTGGCAGTGGCATCTTAGCATTGGCGTGGGTTTCCATGTGGCTTCTTCAATTCTAGGGCTCAGGCTAGGATCAGTGTGGCTCCATGTGTCTTGTCAGCAGAAAGATGAAGCAGAGGGAGTAATAGAGTCTTTAATAGCTATGTTTTTAAGTAGATCATCAATTCTGTCCTCCAAAGTACCTCTTAGTGTACTTGAACTGCCAATCTTTCTGTTACCATACAAGTTCTTTACTGTTTATGCTACTTAGGGACTCAGAAAGAGCATACATTAATACAGTCACTTTAGAAAATGATTTCCCAGTATCTACTAAAACTTTGAACATAGATTTGCCCTGTGATCCAACTACCATATAGTATATAATATTCCTAACAGATATATGTTGGGTTAGCTGGGTTGACTAGAGGAAACAAATCCAAAACACTCATGTGTTTGTAAAAGAGGACTATCTATCAAAGAGTAATTGTACATTAACAAACCATCCCAGCCCAGTCCAGATCAAGTCCATAAGTCTGATATTACCCCATATCTCAATACTAGTCAATACATTGCTCTTTAGACTCATGCAGCCATGCAATGATGCTTAATTCAGGAAGATCACAGGCCAGTGGGTCAAAATATTGTGGATTCAGTGATGGTGGAAGTATCTCAGTGCTGACATGGGTCTCCACATGACTCCTCCAGTTCCAGGGCTTTGGCTACATGAGTGTAGCTCCATATGTCTTGTCAGCAGGAAGATGAAGCAAAGGGAATGTGTGTCCTTCCTGCAAAGAGGAATACAGGATTTCCCAAAATCCTTAGAAGAAGGCCAGGCCCACACAGAGACCTCATTGGCTATGGCCTGATTGACAGGCTAGACTCCACCCCTTCACAAGTTGACAGGAGATTATGTAACTACCACAGATGTACATATCAACAATCAAGAACAGCCACAAAAGCAGTTTCATATGAACCAAACATGGGGAATGATGGATATGTTCATCAGCAATACAATGTGAAAATGCATTGTGCTATTCTTATAATGGAATCTCATTCAACAGTAAGAATGAACAGAAAACAATGACATGTAACAGGATGGTTGAGTCTCACAGACATAATGTGGAACAGAAGGAGCACTCCCATAGTGACAGTGTATCAGTGCCCTTAAGCTGTATGTCCTCTTCTATATTGTTCTTAGGTCTCTGTTAGGTGCCTTCCTGTCAGTTCGGACTCACAGCGACAGCACAAATGAACAAAACGCTGTCCCATTCTTAACAGTACTGAGAATCCGTGTTCCGGTGAAGTGCATCGTTGCAGCCACTGTTTCAATCCATGTCATTCCTCGTTTTTGCTGACTTTCTATTTTAGCAAGCATTCAGTCCTTGTTTAGGAGCTGCTTTGTCCTGATAACATGTCCAAAGCACATGGGACAAAATCTACTGAGTATCTATTCATCTTACTTCTTACCCTACTTCTTGGTAAGAGATGATTAAAAGTTATGACTGCATTTACATTAATTCACAATTATCTGTTTATATGAATGTAATAAATTATCTGGACAAATGAGACCTTAGTTTTAAGAGTGTTGTAGTATTTTATAGTCAAACCAAGCTGAAGACATTTCAAGAAATTTGATAAAAGAAGAAAGGATGGAAATCATAAATCATGTGATTTAGAAAATATTTAGATTTTCTTATTAAGAATGGGTGTTTCATATTGGGAAGGATTGGGAAATGAAGGTTTCTAGTTATATTGAGAGCAGATTTTGATGACTTGTGATTATTTGATTCGGGAGTTGACTTGTATTAATAAGCTCGTATGGTGTCTTCTGTAATGCATGTCATTATACACTGGTAATGTATGTTTTTCTTAATTTTGGCATTTACATCACATTTTGCAGTAATGTGTAAGGTGAACTACATTAGAGAGCCTAGAGAATACAGAACTGAAATGATAAAGTATCTTTCTGCTAGCATAGTGAAAATGAGACTATAAACTGAAGATGAAGGTGGGCGCTTTCAAGGTTGAATGACAAGTGTAAATAACTGACTAAATAGAGTATAAAGGGAAAGAGCAGCTAATTACACTGCCAGGTTTAGAGCATGGTAGGGCAGGGGGTTGGGAGAATAGCATGCTATGATATATTAAATTCTTTATTGAACCGTTTTACTTCATATTGAGAAATTCCTATATTTCAGTTTTGTGCCACTCATGGTCCTTAATTGTTAATATGATCATCAAATCACATATCCATACACAAGAGTGTGTTACAGCAACTGATAAGACTTCAGAAAGAACTGTATTGGTTCTATAAGAACATTTCATACCCCAGACTTGGTCTGGGTCAGGGACGGCATTCCGAAGGATGTCATACTTGAGGTGAGATTTGAAAAATGAATAGGGCGCAGTTGGTTGAGAGAAGGGTCAGACATAAAATAACTGGTTTGGATTAATCAAAAGATGAGCATCCTGTTATGAGGTTGGAGAGACTATGTGGGGCTTTATTGGGTTTTAGTTCTATTTTAAAGGTCCTGAGAATCCAACGAAGGGTTTAGACAGAAGTATGACCTGATTTCCATTTGAAAATTCCACTCTGATTTAATATAGAAATTGAATTACAGCGTCTGGATGGTATGGGGAGGCTGTGGGCAGAAAAAGGGGTGTCATATAGATAGTCGGGGTTAGAAGTGATGGTGACTAAACTCGAGTGAAAACAGAAATCACAACTAGGCTTTAAAGGCAAGAGAGAATAAATGGTCCACGAGACAGGGCAGCAGGAGGGACTGTCGTGGAAGATAAAGGAAGAGAATTTGCATCAATTTCTAAACAGCTCTGCATCTCTAGAGATTCTGTCAGATAAGGAATCTTGCTACTGGTACTACCACCACGGCATAGCCTAGAAATCGCACATCATGACTGGGCTTCTTCCACGGAACACTAGATGCTCTTGCTACTCCTGAACTGTTTTTGTTATTGCTAACTTCCTGACGTAAATCTCTCGTGCTTATAGCTGCTCAGCAATACTTAGGTCATTGTTTCCTAAGGTGTCCTTAATCAATTACCACAAAGTGTGGTATATAAACAGAAAAATTTACTGAAAACTAGAAATCTAAATCAGAGTGAGGTGCTCCCTAACTTATAGCAGCAGCATCACGTGATGTCCTTCCTCTGTGTAACTGTTCCTGTGTATCTTCCCTGTTACAAGACTATTCATAGAGCATCAAGGAGCCCCGGGGGCATAGTGGCTACAAGTTGGGCTGCTAACTACAAGGGCAGCAGTTCAAGACTACCAGCTGCTCTGAGGGAGAAAGACGGGACTTTCTACTCCCTTAAAGAGTCACAGTCTCACAAACCCACAGGGGCAGTTCCACCCTGTCCTATAGAGTTGTTCTATGAGGTCATCGACTTGATGACAATGAGTTTGGTTTTGATATAGGATAAGGATCGACCCTCCTCTGGTGTGATCTCATGTTAACATAGCCCACATCTTCATACTCATTTGCATGTACCAGAGGTGAGGATTTCAATTTACCTTTGGAGTGTACAATTCAAGGACTGACTAGAGTCAGGGAAAGGACATCAAGGGCCTTTTCCACTTCTATATTAAGAAGCAGGCACAGCACAGTCTCACAGAAGACTCATCTCCCTAATTTAGAAAAGCAAGATTAGATGAACAAATGCCATCAAAAATTCCCAAAAATATTAATAAGGAATTACCTACTATATTCAGCTTAAAAATAATTTTATTGTAGGAACTTTGCTTGGTTCTGCTGTTTATTTTGGCAGGAAGCATAGTTTGTCTTCTCTTATTAATAAAAATATTTTCTCTGTGAAATGCATATCCATAATGGTTTATGTGAAGGGTAGGGTATGCAATGAATTTTTTAAAATGTGCTCACAGCACTCAAGAAGCTATGAGTATTAAGTAGAAGAATATGTTGTGAATATAATAAAGCTTAAGCTCTATATGCATATATTTGTCTAGGTCCTTTTCAGAGACCCTGAAGATGCTCCAGATACCTGTTCATATGGTAATAGATTTAAAAAATATTTTGCCAAACAATCCACGTAAATTGCAATTGACTAAGTTTCTTTACGTTCCACGACAATTCCCCAAGCATGAAAATCCCCTTCATTTTGGTTGGTGTTTGAATGGCTAAGGGTAACTTTAGATTTAGCCAAGGGAGGAGTCAGGCAATGTGGATTTATATTTATATGGCTTGCAGTCAGTTTCATGAAAGAATAAATTATAGCTAACATAGATACCTCTCCTCCCTTGTAAGTCTGTGGATGCCCCTCTGAACTGATATGATTTACTTTCAAAAGGAAGGACCCTGAACGCTTTCCAGGAGGATTTGCCATTGAAGAACTCTTAGCTAGTGCCTCCACTCTTTTCCTCGTCTTCCCTTTAAAAAGCTAAATTACCTAAACTTGCTCTTCCAGATGTTCAGCCCAAATCCTGGTATTAACTTTGCTCCATGTCCTAAATATTAATGGATATTTCTCAGCTGTTTCTTCTGATCATGAGTCACGCAAGGATGCAAGTCACGTCAGCAAGGATGTTACTTTGAGGACTAAGTGTGCCTGACCCAAGCCTGGGTATTTCCAATGGCCTCATATACATACCAATCTTTGACATTGGCTAAAGAAGACTGCAGAAGAATGGATGCACTTAAAATATAGTGTTGGTAAAGAAGATGGAAAATAACATGGACTGTCAGAAGAAAAAATAAATCTGTCTCAGAGGAAGTATAGCCAGAATACTCCCTGGAGGTAAGGAGGGTGGGACTTTGAGCATGTTATGAGGACACCTGTCTCTGGAGAAGTACATCATGTTGGGTAAAGTTGCCAAAAATGAGGAAGAACCTTACAGAAATGAATTGACACTGTGGCTACAACACGAGATCCAATGTAACAATTGTGAGGCTGTTACAGGACTGGCTAGTGTTTCATTCTGTTGTGAAAAGTTTGCTGTGTATCAGAACTTACTTGATGGTATCTACAACAACAAGAATGCACAAATAAATGGTCATCTCAAAAGTTTTGTTCCATCAACACCCTTAAGGTTGAGGTTACCTGGAGGAGGTAGCTGTTTCCTAGTTCTCTGGTTTCTGTGCCTTCCATCCTCAGGAGCTCATCTTCTGGTACTGTATTAGACAATGTTCTGCTGCTATTCATAATGTTTTACAGGTAATTGTATTTTAATAAGTAGATCTCCAAGACCTTCTTGCTAGTCTGAATTTGTATGAAAGCACTGCTGAAACTTGTGGACTGTGGGAAGATTGACTAATATTTGCTTTACTGATAGTGTTGATCCTAATATCACAGAAACACACAAATATGACACATTGACAGACTGTGGTTAGATGTGATCAGTTGTGGGATAATTTCAGGTTTATCATACACAAATAAAAAGTAATTTAAAAGACAGGAATGAAAGAAAATACCAAATTATGTCACAAAAACTCCAGGATATGTTCTGGAACATAGAGTAGCTTTAGAAAATAGAAGAAAGGAAGAAAAACAACTCGACGGGAAATTCCAAAAGATAGTTCAAGACAACAAAATAAAATATTGCAATAAAACACAAAAGGCCCAGAGTTAGAAAGCAAAAAGAAGGAACACAGCATTTCACAAACTGAATGTATTAAAGACAACATTCAAACATTAGGGTGGGATATGATGGACTCTGTGGGAAAATATTGAACTATAAAAGAAAGGGATACAGTTACTGAGCCAAAAAGAAGTGCTCAATGTTTAACCATTTCAAGAGGCAGTGTATAGTCACAAATTAATGGCATCAAAGGAAGATATCCAAGCTTTGCTGAAGACTTTGGAGAAAAACAAGGTCTAGGAATTTACAAGCTATCAAATGCAAAATCACTCAATTGTCTAGGCCAAGAAATTTGGAGGGAATGTCTTGCTACTAAGGCAACTGACTGGAAGACACCCATATTTGTGTTCATTCCAAAGCACAGTGATCCAACTGAATATGGAAAGTATTGAGGTGTCATTCATATTGAAGACGGAAGTTTTTTTTTAATCTTCATCAGTAAATACATGTGCCAGCTCCTCTTGCCTTTAAATAAGCAAGGATTTTCCATCTGTATATCACAGGGCTTCAGTGAGCTCTGTTTCATATAGCTTAGGTTCTCTGATCATTTGCTCCTCCTACAGATTGAATAAAATCAATAAAATCGCTGCCTTCAAGTCAATGCTGACTCACAGTGTCCCCATAGAACAGGGTATATCTGACCCTCTGAGTTTCTGAGAGTGTATGTCTTTTTGAGAATAACAAGCCCCATATTTCTCCCTGGGATCACCTGGTGGTTTCAAACTGCAGACCTTGCAGTTAACAGGCCAACTGGTAACCTCTATGCCACCAGGGTTCCTGTTAGATTGAATAAGTATGGTGAAGGGATACATAACAACCATGAAGCACGTATTTCTTGGCTTTAAAAAGCACACCTTAATATAAAGAAAACAAAAATTCCCTGGACTAATAACATGATAAATGGAGATAATATTGAAACTATCAATAATTTTATTTTACATGGATCCACACTCACTGGCAAGGTACACAGTAGTCAAGACATGTACAAGGGGCTACCCAAAAGACCCAGAATTTCTTTTCAAAGCTATGTATTTAAACTTTTTTTACAAAACCACCCCACTACCTTCAAAGTACTCTCCATTACGCTTAACACATTTGTCAAATCTGTGATTCTATTCTTGGAAACATTTTTCAAACTCATCTGTTTGGATGGCTGACAGCACCTCCCTCTTTTTCTTCACCTCTTCTATGTTGTCGTCAGATCACAGTCCTTTCATGTCCCTCTGCATTTGCAGAAGCAAAAAGAAGTTGCACTGAATGAAGTTCAGGTAAGTAACGTACATGGGGCAAGCGAGGCATGCTGCTTTGCCCAAAAATGGCACACCACACTGAGATGGCTGTGCGAGCAGGTGCATTGTTGTGGTGACAAAACCAGTCCTCCATCTGCCACAAATCAGGCCTTTTTTTGTCACACACTGTAACACAATTTTTCAGAACCTGTAAATAGAAAGCTTGATTTACAGTCTGATCTGGTGGAATGAATTGCAAATGCACTATCCCCCTCACATAAAAAAAACAAATGAGCATTGTCTTGATCTTTGATTTCACTTGATGAGATTTTTTGGGGGGGGAGGGGGGCCATGGTGGTGAGGTGAGGATGGCGTCTTCCACTGACTTGATTGATGTTTGCTTCTGAAGTTATGAGAATAGCATCATGTCTTGTCACCAATAATGACCTTGGGGGAAAATCTGGGTCGTTTCCCAGCTGTTCTTTCAAAGCACTGTGCGTTCCCACCCAGAACTCTTTTTCCTGTTCGTTCAGAACCCAAGGCACAGATTTCACAGTGTTAAAATTTGCTGAATCAAGCTCCAAGGTAGTCCAGATAACTTCCCCATCTAAATGGTCTGTGGTTGATCTTCAAGCATTGGTGCACGGATATTGTCGACATTTTCCTCCATTCAGAAAGTTGATGTCCAGAACAAGGTTAGTTATCCATCACCATTTCACCTTTTTTGAAATGCAAAAATCACACATACCATTGAGTTGTTCCCATAGTGCTGTGTTCAACATCACAACAGTTTCTGTGACAATTTTTCAAGCAGGAAACACAATTTCACAGGTGCCCACTGTTCTCTTAGATTTGCCATCACAAAAAAGAAGGCTTGGGTGAAATTGATTTTATGAAAAAATTCCCTGTGACCAGAGAGAACCTTCCCAGTGGGCACCACTGGGTGCACTAACTCAGAGAAAGTTGCTTGATGTAACTATGACAAATGTGTATTATGAAAGCTCTGCCCAGTAGATTTTTTTTTCCATTGGGGGTGGGGGAGTGGGGACTTTAAATGCTTTGACAAATCTCTGGAAAAAGACCTTCTTAAAAGCAAAAATGTTTCTTTGAGGACTCAGGTGGGTCTGTGTCAAGTCATGGGATTTTCGATCCAATATCACTTTTTCATTATTTATTTTCTTTGCTTCTTTGTATTACAATTTTTATATTTATTCTTATCTTTTTGGAATTAATTAGAACAAAGCTATTAAAATGAAGCATTTTTAGATTTAAAAGCTTCAGAAATAGTACAGAACCTTGTTTGCGATTTATTATCGATATATTAGCTTCCATATTTCTAGCTATGCCTCTTCTAAAACACGACAAATGTGCAATAGTGTCTTTGATAGTGCTTGTAGGGTATTTTACACAACCATGTGTGCTGATTGAGAAGGATTAAACCACATGTCATTGAAAATCAAATACTGTAGCCTCTGCTATGGATTACAACACAATACAAAAAAATTAAAATCATCTCAATTAAACCAACAGCAATATTATGATACGTGGGGAAAAGATTGAAGCTTTCAAAGATTTCATTTATCTTGGATCCAAAATAAACACTCACAGAGGTAGTGGTCAAGAAATCAAATGGTGTATTAATTGAAGACATCTACTGCACAAGGCCTCTGTAAAGTGTTGAAGAGCAAGGATTTCACTTGGAAGCCAAGATGTGCCTGACTCAGGCCATGGTATTTTTCGTCATGTGATATGCAGGTGAAAGTTGGACAGTGAATAAAGAGGACTGCAGAAGAATAACTGCATTTGAATTATGTTGTCAAAGAACATGTAGAGCACCTTGGATTGATAAAAGAGGAAACAGATCTGTCTTGGAAAAAGTATAGCTAGAATGTGCCTTCAAAACAAGGAGTGGCAAGACTTTCTTGTGTATATTTACATGTTGTCAAGAGACAGTAGAACCTGGAGAAGGACGCTGTGCTTGGTAAAGTAGAGGGGTATTGAAAGAGAAGAAGGCCTTCCATGAGATGGATTGACAACAGTGCCTGCAGCAATGGACTGAAACATAACAATTGTGAGTATTACACAGGACTGCGCGACGTTTCCCAGGGTCTCTATGACTTGACGACACCTAAAAACAACACATTTACCCCAGCATAAGCTTTCAAGATGATTATAATCAGCAATCTCATTTACATAAAATATAACAGTGAAAAAGTTCATGGACCAATGGAATGTAAAGAGAATTTTTTCATAAATTTTTGAAGTCCTTGTTATTCATTATCACAGAGAAAGTTACCTTCAGTTTTAATGATTTCATCATAGCAATTATATTCTAAAGAGAGAATATAGGCTACAATCACAAGGTCAATTTATCAACTTAACTTTACGATTTCTTTAAATAACCAATAGGCAAATGAGATGCTCACCACTGAGGATAAGTGAGGTGAGAACAAATTCTTGTTTCCTATCTCCTACTCCCTCTGGGACAAATACTATGAAACAACTGGCATAGATGCCAATACCTCTATTAAACAGTTTCCCTAATATGATAGGTTTGTGTTCACATTAGCAATTCACATTAAGCTACTAAGTGTCCACACTAAGGATGAAGGTGGTTTACTGACCCATTGGAATCCTTAGTTTTTCTGCATCATCTAATTTGACTAGAGTAGAAACCCACATAGAAGAATAACTTGGCTGGCTTAATGCAGTTGAATTGCAATTACGTCCCCCAAATCCAAACAAATCCCCTATTTTCCTTCTCAGTCACTGAAATAATTGTGATCTTATAACTTGGTCTACGGTTATTGGCAGAATTGAACATCAGCTCTAGTTGTTTTTCATCTGAGTCTTGTCATAGCTGCATTAATAGAAACCTCACAATCATCATTATGTGTTAAAGATGTATTTGGGCATTTGGGAGTTTGTGACAGCTATGGAAATTGACTTTGTGCTGAGCTAGAAGTAATTACTGCATGATAATTAAAGCATTTAAAGATATCCATTGTGTAACACAGAAAAATTTCAGCCTTTGTCTCTCCCCCTTCTCCCTACAATGGCTGATTTGCTACATTTGCTCTTTGTCTTTCCTGTGAATACATTTATTGCCAATGTTTTTAGCATTATTGCTAGCTTCATTGCATAATTAGTGATATTCAGCCGCTGTATTTTAGCCTGAAAGAACTGTAATTGGTTTTCATTCACTCGTGGCATTTAGGCAATATCAGGGTCATTGCCAATAGGTATAAGAACTCTAATTGTATCATGAGGTTATACATTTCTATAAAGTTAAAAACTATTTTGTTCATCTTAAGTAATGAAAGAGACTAAAAGCTGCACATGATATCATTTCATTCCGCTCAGAAGAAAACAATGTTACAGAATGGGGATGAGCGATGTGTATGTGTGCGGCATAGCAAGTTGTCCCTGCTCCCAAGTGTAAAATTCTATTCCCAGTATTTAGTTAGTCAATTCTAAATGACACAGTTCATCTTAAAAGATATCTTATGCTTAATATATTTTCCATTAAGTACATTATCTGCGTTAGTAACTTACAATAAGAGGATGTATAATTAATTTATTGTGAGTTCAATGTCAGGTTTACTTACTAAAACTCCAAAGGATTATTGTGAAGATTAAAAACAATGTTTACATGTCATAAATCTTCACTTACTTTTATTTCTTTATTTGCACTGTCTCATGATTTTTTTATTAGATGGTTCAAGGCTGTCCAAGGGAGTTAATCTCAAAATGCCCTACAAGGTGAGATAATTAACGTTTATTGTGCCAACCTGGCCGATAAATACATGTGGGATTAATTGAAGGGCGGGGAGAAAAATGGTTTGGCAAGCCTCGCCTTTCTTTCCCCTTGCTCTTTGATTATCGGACCAGTGTTTGGCTGCCTTGTTTGTTCTGTGCCTCAATTTGCAAGCTACACTACCTGTGGGACACCTAACCTGTGGACTGTGTCACTGTAATTTGAGGTTCCTTCAAAACCTGCTTCATTACACTATTAGAATTTACTTCTTGAGCTGGGTACTGTCGGACCCTGTTATCTGGCTGACTGTTGGTGACCTGACTTGCTGTTTGCTGCCTGTGCCTGGAGAGCCTGAATTGCTCCACAGAGGACTACTCGGTTCCCCTCAAGACTTGAAGGACTGCAAGTGTCTCACAGGAGTGAGTTGCACGGAGCCATTTGTACTGCTTTATAATTTAATTAACTGTTTACTTCTTATGTTATCTATCTAGCTAGCTACCTATTTATCTATGTTGTTATTAGCATTTTGGTTTTGTTTCTCTAGAAAACCCTAACACACAAGGGTTAAAATTGTTGGATTTGAGAGACATAGACCTTAATGAGTAGCAAATGAAAAACTACAAGTGCTTAATTGTAACTATTGAAGTAATATTAATCCACAGTAGAAGGAATGAAACTAAAATTTGGACACAATGTACCTGCCCCATGGGATTGTCTATGGCCATGTGATGGACTGCTAAATGCAAATCCACAGTTCAAACCACCGGCCTCTCAGGAGAAAGTAGAGGCTCTCTATTTCTGGAAAGGATTGCAGTCTCAGAAACCCTGTCCTATAGAGTCACTATGCGTTGGAATCTCCTTGATGGCAGTGAATTTGAATTTGACTTTTAATCTTTGTGGGAGCGGATCAGCAGGTCTTCCCCCCATGGAGTCTTAGGGTAGGTTCAAATCACCATCGTTGGGTTTAGCAGCTCAGGGGTTGACCTTTGTAACACCGAAGCTTCTATCTTTAGTAAGATAAAATTTTATTAGAAAGCAATGAAGCACTTCCTAAAACCCATAAAAGGCATGATCATGGATTGAAGAAGATTGCCCGTGTGCCCCAGCACATTCCCTTGGTTGTCCCTTTGCCATTTCCTTTGGATAGTCTCGGGCGACAGTTCCATATGAAAACAAACTGATTAAAGCGGACCCTGAGGTGCCCAGCTGGGCAGAAGCCTGGTGAAAGTAGTGGAATACATACAAGATTTGACAAAGAAACATCTAAGTCCTTACATTTGCTTTAAGTCTGTTAATTCTGTACGCCACGGCTTTCTGATCTCTAAAATGGGATAACACACATACTGTGAACTGTAGAGAATTGCTAAGAAGGATAAATAAAGCACGCCACTATTTCATGAGCACTTTGAAGTGTTTTTAGAAACTGGAGAAATAGCAAGTACTGGGGAGTTTGGAAGGAGCCCTGGTGGCATAGTGGGTTCTGCTTTGGTCTGCGAACCTCAGGTAACTGTGAACCCACCTGCACCTACGCCTGAGAGAGATGAGACGTTCTCTGCTCATAGATTTACTGCCTCAGAAATCCACCAGGGTAGTTCTACTGTCTGGCCACCATGAATCAGAATCAACTTGAGGGCAATCAAGTTGAGTATTTTTTAATGTTTTTTTTTATCAGAATAGGCATAGGGATGGGAGCAAATCAAACATTTTAAACAGGGGGCCAGTTCACTGTCCCTCAGACCGTTGGAGGGACGAACTATAGTTTAAAAAAAAAAACAAACTATGGACAAATTCCTATGCACACTGGATGAGTCGGCTGCTAAGCAGGACAGGCAGTGACAGCCAAAACACCCGGTGGGCCAGATAAATGGTCTCGGTGGGCCGCATGTGGCCCAAGGGCCATAGTTTGAGGACCACTGTTACCAAAGGACATAGGTGGTTAATGCAGACTAGCTGTTTCCTGGGGATCTTTTAAAACATGAATACCTGAAACCCTACCTTTTGGATTTCTAATTTAACATGTCTGGGGATAACCAGCAGCAAAAAATGGTTTTCAGCTTTCTCAGGTGATTCTAAAGAGCAGTCAAGGTTAAGAACCCCTACCATTGGGTTTCTGGTAAAAAAAAATTTGCAAGAGGAGTGAAATGGAAACATTTTTAGTTTGAAGAATTAAATCCCTCCTGTTATAAATAGGTCTGATGTACATGAAACTCGTTAACACAGTGTTGACAAAAAAGAGATGATCTCAAACTAAGAATACATTCAGAGACTATACAGGAAATATCTTTCATAATAGGAAGTACCAAGCTAAAATGAAATGAATATACTTACCTAACTTTGAAGATGATTTTTCACATTAATGAGCCTTAGAAGCCAGGTTCATGGAACTCCAATTACTGAAAGGACTTCCGAAAGTGTGATATCATACATCATAAAAAGATATAATAACTCTGCTAAAAAGAAGGCCGAGATAATAAAATTACCATAAACAACTTGATTCGGTTATGCTACAGAACATCTAGTGATTAAAAACTTCTATCCCTGTAGCTTCATGATTTAAATTTTATTCACTTATGTTTTTTGCGCTGTTGCTAATTGTATTATTTGAAAATTCAATGATATGTAAAATATAAAGGAAGCAATTTAAAAGTAAATGTATATCTTCTCTAGGATGTCTCCATTTGCTGCTTAATTTGAATAAATTTGGGGACTGTTAGAAAGTTAATAAGAAGAATTAGTTAAAAAACAGTTGGAACTATTTTCTTTCAAATATAATGATGCTTAAAATAGCCAAAGTGCTTGAAGTTATAAAGTTTTATTTTCTGGCCTCCCATGGTGTCCATAATAAAACTTTCCTGTAAATGACCACAACCCTGTTAACTGAGCAGAAGAATTTTTGAATTGGACCACAGATTATCTTGCTCAATTTGAGCTGAAGTGACCATGGCCAGAAAACGCTAAGTGGGATTCCTAAAGCCACAGAGCACATTAGAGGCAGAGCATGGACAGATTGCTTGGTCCCTAGCCCTCTTTATCTCATTCTTTATCTTTCCTTATTTATCTTTATTCTGAAGAAGCTTGATAAAAATTGATCAAATACATTTTGGGATGGGCATTGGATATGGCTGGTTTTAATCTCATAAACAGACCTGAAATCCTAATGGGCTCTTTCTTTTTTATTATTTTATTGAGGTCTCTTACAACTCTTGTTAGAATCCATACATCAATTGTATCCGAGATATTTGTACATATATTCCATCGTTTTTTTCTAGACATTTACTTTCCATTGAGCCTGTGGGATCAGTTCCTCTTCTTTTCCCTCCATCTTCTACCTTCCTCGTGACCCCTTGATAGATCGTAGATTGTAAATTATTTTGAAATCTCACACCAACCAGTGTCTACCTTCCTCTCTGGTTTCTGTTGTTCTTCCTCCTGGATGAGGGTGTGTGGTTGGGTGCCATTCATTGCAATTGGTATCCCCGCTCCCCACCTCTCCCCTCCTTCCCCTGACCCTTTTGGTGTCTCCATTCCCATTCGTGTTCCTGGGTTCCATGTGTTGTGAGTTTTATCTCTTGCCTATACCTATGTACATGCTCCCGTCAAGTCTAGATTGGGAACTGGGAGATGAGGAGGCCTCCAGGGATTAGATGTATATTGTGTGACCCATCTGTGCTCTACTGTACCCTGATTGAATCATCCCCTCCTTGCCACCCCTCTGTGGGGGGATGTTCCATTGTCCACAGATAGGCTATGGATCTATACTCCAAACCCCCTCCTTTCTCACCAATACATTTTTGTTTGTTTAGTGTTTGTTGTGAATCTTCTGATGTCCATTGCCTGGTCTCAATGACACTCATGATCCCACTTGCTGGTGTGCTTCTTCCATGTGAACTTGTTGCTTCACTGTTGGGTGGCCACTTGTTTAACTTCAAGCCTTTAAGACCCCAGACACAGTATCTTTTAATTCTGGACACTGTTGTCTGTCTTCACCACATCTGCTTATTCACCCATTTTTGTCTTCAGTGATGGTGTAAGGGGGTAGGAGGTGGGGTTGAGCATCACAGAATGCCAATATGTTAGAACAAAGTGTTCTTGTATTGAGGGAAGGTATAAGGCGAGGCCCAACATCCATCTGCAGTTTCAGTGTATTGCCTGATAAATATGTGTACATAGACCAATATCACTATTGTTATGGATTATTTGCATAAGTGCACACCTCTGCTATTCTCCCTATCTATGCCTTTGCTTCCTAGAGCTTGCCTCTGTTTCCTTTTGCCTCCTCCTGCCCCGCCATCACATTCCCCCTTCTTTCCACCTCTTAGTGCTTCCTCCCCACTAGCTTTGTGTTGCTCTAATACTCACAGGATCTCTACCCTCTCCTACATGCTAGTTCTGCTTCCCTACTTGTTCCCCTGTCCATGATGCCATCCAATCACCACACCCTTCTCCCCACTTCCTTCTTCCCCCTCTACTGTCTGGGGCCATTGCCTTCTCCCCAGGCTTCCCTCCCATGATCCAAGCCATATAAATAGGCAACCATCAATGTCCTAGTCTGAACAATAAGAAAACATATGGTTGATGAAAGAAAAAGAGAGAGAAAAAGAAAAGAAAAAAAACCCTACATAGGTTCAGGTCTGTTCACTGGCTCCCCTGAGTCCCTCTCCCCTGGTCCTGGGGGAAATCCAGGGGTTGCCCCTCCTAGCCTGAAGTCCATTCTTGGTGCTCCTAAGGGGTTCTGTGGATCAGCTTTACTCCAATTACTCATATGCCATACTTCTTTCCCACACTGTCTCTCTGCCATGTGTCTCCATTATTGTCCTCTGTCACCGTATACTCCAGTTAGGGGACAACATGTCGAGTTGTTGGTAGTACCACAGTCATTTCTGTGCCCTAGCAGTTCCATGCAGGGACCTCATCCTCTGGGCTTGGTGTGTCTATATGGATGGAGTCTAGGCCAACTGCCCCTTTCTCTTTTTCCTTCTTGGTTTGCTTCTGTGTAGGTATGGGAGGTCAGTTCCTTTCCCCCACATGAAGGTCTAGTCTCGTTCTCTGCGGCACACACTTCCAGGGTGGGGGTCAGGCTGACTCTGGTTGGAGCTGGCCCTGTAGTTCAGTCTTTTTATGCATGCATTCCTTCATGTGTTACTTTGCCCTCCTGGTTTGGCACACCATGGTGGGGTCTGTATGCATGTTCTAATTCTGTGGAGACACAACCAATACTCTCCCAGCATGGGTTAGGCCCCTGTTCCCCCCATGTCATCATCTCAGTTTCTCCCCACCCCCATTTTCCCTCCTCCTTCCCCTTTCCCATTCTTTATGTTGGATTCACATGTACCTCCCTGGGTTTAGTCTGTCCTCCCCCTGACTGCCTGTGCTTCCACCTGTATATTGTGAGATAAGTGTCTTTTCTTCTATTCCTGTTGTGCTAATTATACTTACCTCAGGGGACTCACATGATACTTGTCCTTTTGAGATTGGCTTACCTCGCTTAACATAATTACTTCCAACTCTTCCCATGAAACGACATGTTTCATGTGATCGTCTATGATTTTTAGTGCTGCATAGTACTCCATTGTGTGTATGTGTCAGAGTTTACTAATCCACTCATCTATCGATGGAAATTTAGGTTGTTTCCAACTCTGTGATTGTGAATTGTGCCTCAATAAACATTGGAGCACAGATGACTGGTCATGTTTTACTGCTTACCTCCTCTAGGTATATACCCAGTAAGGAGATGGCTGAATTATAAGGTAGATCAATTTCCATTTTCGTTAAGTTTTGCCAGGTCCTTTTCCACAGTGGCTGTGCATATCTACATGACCACCAGCAGTGGAGGAGGGTTCCTATTTCACCACAGCCCCTCCAACTTTTGATGCTCTCATTTTTCTGATTTGAGTTAAGCACAGCACTGTTAGATGGTACCTCATGCTTCTTTGTTTTAATTCGCATTTCCCTTAAGACTAATGAAAGGGAACACTTTCTCATGTGTTTGTTGGCCATACGGGTCTCCTCCCTAGTGAAATTTCTTTTCAGTTATTTACCCACTTCCTTAGGGGATTAACTGTTTTCCTCTTTTTGCAGGCCATGAGGGTGTTGTAGATTTTAGTAATGAGCCCTTTGTCCTAAGTGTCACTAGTCAAAGCCCTCTCCCAGTCTGTAGGCTGCCTTGTTACCCTCTTGGTGAATCTTTCAAGGCACATAGGTATTTTCTTCTTATGAAACCCCATTTGTCAATTTCCAGTTCATCTGTGTGTGCACCCTTGCCATTTGCAGTGAACCTATGAATCCCTTTGGTCATGTGATCTTAGACTAGTCCCAGTTCCTTCCTTGATGGTCCTGATGGTTTGGATTTTTACTTCAAGGTCTGTGATTCACCTTGAGTTTGTTCTTGTGCATGGGGTGAGGTAAATAACTTGTTTAATTTTCCTCCATGTGGCTATCCATTGTTTCCAGCACAACTAGTTAAAAAGAGCATTCACTTCCCATTTGATGTTTTGGGACCGTTATTGAGGATCAGTTGTCTATATGCTGATGGTTTTACTTCTGGGTTTTCTATTCTTTTCCACTGGTCTGAGTATCCGCTATTATGCCAGCACCATGCTACTTTGACCACTGTGACTGGGTGGTAGGTGTTAAACTCTGGTAAAGTGAGTCCTCTGACTCTGTCCTTCTTCTGGAGGATTCTCTCCTAATTCTGGGCTTCTTCCCTCTCCATATGAAATTGGTGGTCAGTTTTTTTCAATTCTTTGAAGAAGGTTGTTGGTATTTTAATCGGAATAGTGTTAAATTTATAAAGTGCTTTCAGTAAGATTGACATCTTCACTATGTTGAGCCTTCTAATCTATGAGCATGGGATGTTCTTCCATTTGTGGAAGTTGCTTTTGATTTCCTGTTGTATGGTCTTGTAGTTTTCCTTGTATAGGTCTTTAGCTTTGTTGTTGTTAAATATATTCCTAGATATTTCAGTTTGTTCTTGGCTCCTGTGAAGGGTACTGCCTTCTTCATCTCCTCTTACATGGTCCTGTCTGATGTACATAGCAAACCTATCAACTTATGTTTGCTGATCTTGTATCCTGCCACCCTTCCACATTCTTCTATTGCTGTAAAGACTTCTGTTGTGGAGCTTTTGGAGGTTTCAATGTACAGGATCGTGTCATCTGCAAATCGCACTAGTTTTTCCTCCTCATCATCCATTTGGATATGTTTAACGTCCTTCTGCTCTCATGTTGTTAGCTAGAACCTCCAGTGCGATATTGAATAGAACTGGGGAAAAGGGGCATCCTTGTCTAGTACCCTTTTTCACTAGGGTTGTGTTTTTCTTTTCTCCATTTACTATGATGTTGGGAGTTGGCTTTTTGGAGATAGCTTGTATTAACTTGAGGAATTTTCCTTCCATTCCCATCTTCATGAGTGTCTTAATTAAGAATGGGTGTTGGATGTTGTCAAATGCTTTTTCTGCATCTATGGATATTATCATGTGGTTCTTAAATTTTTTTCTTATCAAGGTGATTTATAATACTGATGGATTTGGGGATGTTAAATCATGCCTGAATCCCTGGGATGAATCCTACCTGGTTGTGATGGATGGTATGTTTTATATACTTTTGTATTCTATTAGTCAACATTTTGTTAAGGACTTTTGCATCTATGTTCATTAAAGATGTCAGTGTGTAGTTTTCTATTCCTGTAGTCTTTGCCCTGTTTGGGTATCAAAGTTATGTTGGTTTTGTAGAATGAGTTTGTATTTTGTCATCCTTTACTATGCTCTGCAATACTTTGTGAAGGATCGGTGTCTGCCCTTCCCTGAATGCTTGGTAGAAGTCTGTTGTGAAGCCAACTGACCCAGGGGATTTTATTGTTGGTAGCTTTTTTATAACCCTCTCTATTTCTTCTTTCACTATCAGTTTGTTGAGATTCTTGACCTCTGTCTGAGATAATCTAGGGAGAGGGGAATGTTTTTCCAAGTATTTATCCATGTCTTCCATGTTTCTGAATTCTTTAAAATACAGTCCTTCATACTACTTTGTGATTATCCTTTTTAATCTCTTGGAGTCTGTTGTAATTACCCTTGTTTCATCCCTCATCTTGACTATTGATGTTTGCTTCTTCCTTTCCTTGCTTGGGTTCACCAGCAATCTGCCAATTCTGTCGATCCTTCCATAGAACCAGCTTTTTGGTGCATTTATCTTTTTGCATCGATCTCTTGACTTCCCATTGGTTTAACTCTGCCCTTATTTTTATAATTTCTTTTCTTTTACTATTGACTGGCTTGTTCTGTTGACTCCGTTCTAGTTGTTGGAAGTTAGGGAATAGCATATCAGTCATAAGATTTTATTCTTTTATAATATATGCATTTATTGATACCAAGGTCCCTCAAATAGCTGCCTTCGCAGTATCCCATAAGTTTTGATATGTTGTATTTTAATTCTCATTAGTTTCTAGAAAATTCCTAACATCTTCCCTAATCTGGGCCTGTACCCATTCATGTTACAGACGATCATTGTTTATCCTACAATTGATTGCACTTGCTTTTCTGGTCGTCCTTTAACTAATCTCCAGCTTTATAGCATGGTGATCTGAAAAAGACGTCTGAATAATATCTATGTGTTTGAATTGGCTCAGATTTAACTTGTGTCCCAGCATGTGGTCTGTTCTTGAAAATGAGCCATGTGAGCTTGAGAAGAATGTGATTTTTGTGTGTGTGTTTGGATTAAAAACTCTATAAATGTCTATCAGGTTCAGTTGTCTAATTGCTTTGTTTTGCTCTATAGCCTCTTTGCTGAGTTCTTTCCCAGTGATCTGTCTTTATCTGATAGCTGAGTATTAAAATCACCTACTATATTGTAGACTCCATGTTTCTTTTTTACATCTTTTTAATAGATTGACAAAATTCACCGCCTCATTGTTGGGCAAGTAATATTCAATATGGTAACTGGTTCCTGTTTTACTTATCTTTTGAGCATTATATAGTGTCCCTCCTTGTCTATTTTTATGGTTTGAACCTTGAGTTCCATTTTGTCAGAGATTAGGATTGTTACCCTGTTTTTTATAAGTTGCCATTTGCCTGGTATACTCTCTGTCAGCCGTTTATTCTTACTTTATTTTTGTCTGTGTGCTTAAGATGTGTCTCTTGCAGGTAACAGATTGCTGTTTTCTCAGCCAGTCCTCAAGACTTTTTCTTTTTAATGTATTAATTGAAGCCATTGGGATTCCGTTATTATCACAATCTGCCAATTCATTGTTGTCATATCATGTCTTGTGTTTTGGGTGTTTTCCTATCTCCCTTCATATAAGTGTGCTGTGTTTGTGTGGGGGGCTTCTTTCTTGTCTTCTTTTCCCTCTGAGGCCCTGCTATATTGGTAATTGTTGACACGTTGGCTTCTGGATGGAGATGGGCTACATGTTGTTCTCCTGGTTGTGCATTGTGGATGTTGATCCTCTGGTCATAGTGAGTCAGCCAATATCTTACACAGGGTTGGGTGTCTTGCAGCATATTCTTTGACTCTTTCCTTGTCCTGGAAGACCCTTATCTCCCCATATACCTTCAAGGATAATTTGGGAGGGTAAAGGATGTCTTGGGCTGACATTTTTTTCTTCAGCTTTAGGAAGATATTGTTCCAGTGTCTCCTCATTTTCATGGTGGCTGCTGATAGGTCTGAGCATATTCTTATCTGAGCTGCTTTGTATATGACTGACTTTCATTCTCTTGCTGTTCTTAAAATTTCCTCTTTTTCCTTGAATTTGAGTATTTTTACTATTATATGTCTTGGTTAGTTCTTCTTGGAGTTTAGTCAATTTGATCTCCTCTCTGGTTCCTGTATGAGGTCCCTCATTAAGGTAGAAAAATTTCTTCCAGAAATTCCTTCACTATCTTTGCTGTATACTTGTGTCGTGTGTCCAGGAGACAAATTATTTGAATATTGATCCTCTTCATAGAATCTGTCATTGATCTCAAGTTATCTTCTGCTTCTTTAATTTTTCTATCTGACTGTCTTTCTCACTTGTTGAGGTCTGTTTGAGTGTTGTAGAGATCACTGTTATGGTACTCTGCCTCCTCAAGTCTAGTCCTAAATTCAGTAACCTTGTATGTGGCTTCTGCTAAATCCCTTTGGTGTGTGGACTTCATCCCCTTTATTGTGGATTTCATCTCCTCTATCATTGCATACTTATTCTTCATTGCTTCCCTCAACTCCCCTATTTCTCCAAGCAGACTTCTGAAGATTTCTTTCTGTGACAGGTCTGTGTCTGATTCTTCTATGAGCATCATAAACTCTGCTATTGTGTTTTGACTCTCTGTTTTTTTGGTTGAGAGTGGTGTGGTCTGTTGATTTTCCCTTCATCCTTTTATTTCTGGGAGACAAGGGGGCACATAGGTCTTTCTCTGTGTTGCTGTTAAGGATGCTTTCAGAGGGCTGGCTGTGACCTACTAGAGATGTGGGTCAGACTACCGTGTAGGCAGAGTTCCTCAATGGTTCAGTGGCCAACAGTGGTGAGGAGTTTCAGTGACTGGAATGGGACGAGGAGCCTATATGTCTGCTCCTCGGCTGTTTTGACCTGGTTTGTCAGGCCATGCCTAGCACCCTTCTTTCTTGTTTAATAAAAAAAAAAAAACCCTTTAATTTTTTTAGGTTCTACTGTGTTTATTATTTTTCTTTTTTAATCAATTTATTGGGGGCTTGTACAACTCGTATCACAATCCATGCATCCATCGATTGTGTCAAGCACATTTGTACATTTGTTGCCATCAACATTCTCAAAACATTTGCTTTCTACTTGAGCCCTTGATATCAGCTCCTCATTTTTACCCTTCCTCCTCACTCCCTCATCCCTCATGAACCCTTGCTAAGTTATAAATTATTATTATTTTGTAATATGTTACACTGTCCAATGTCTCCCTTAACCCATTTTGATGTTGTCTGTCCCCCGGGAGGAGGTTATATGTAGATCTTTGTAATCAGTTCCCCCTTTCTACCCCACCCTCTCTCCAACCTCCAGTTATCACCATTCTTACCACTTGTTCTGAAGGGATCTTCTCTCCTGGATTCTCAGTGTTTCTTTTTTAAAAATCATTTTATTGGGTTGGGGGCTCTATAATTCTTATCACAATCCATACTTAGATCCATTGTGTCAAGAACATATGCACATTTGTTGCCACCATAATTCTCAAAACATTTGCCTACCAGGTCTCTCACACCCTCCTTGCTACTGATTTTGGATCACCTATTGATCCGCTATCCCTAGGTTGGTCAACAGTACCTCCTTTCCCCCTACTCCCCCTCTACTGTGTCTCCCCAGAACCATTGGTCCCATTGTTTTCTCCTCCAGATTATTCATCCAGTCTATCTTAACTAGATAGGTCGGTAGAGATAATAATATGCACCAAAAATCAAGTATAGCAAGATAGGCGATGAGGGAGAACATAGCTATGACAACAAAAAAAGAAACCAATTACCCATAGAAGAATAAATTATTAAAAGAAAAAAAATTTTTAAAGACAGGAAAACCTATAAATAGACCAAGGTCTGATTTTTGATCTCTAGGCATGTCCTTCAGTCAGGTCCAATGGGGCTACCATGCTTTGGCCCCAGAGTCTGTCCTTTGTACTCCCTCAGGGGCTCTCTGCTCTGCTCCCACGGTTGTTCTGACACACGCTTTTAGTGGTTTGCCTCAGTGTCACAGAGTCGGTCTGGGCCAGTCCCGGCCCTGAGTCTCCAGTGTTGTTCCCCTTAGGGCCCTGGGCCATCAAGGGATGGTGTGTCTCATAGTGGGATCAGCCATATTGTCCACTCTGTCCATTGGCTGTTCAGAGCGGGGCTATCATCCTCCTGGCCTGATAGGCCAGGATGTGCTCCACTCTCTCTTCCTCCCCCTTCTTTGCTCCCATTTGCTGTGAATGAACATGACCCTCTCCCATAGCTGCAGCTTCAGTGCCATTCTCTCAAGTAAATTCTTCTGGGGTGAGGGGCAGTTGTCCACGTAGCTGGTATGGGGGCCAAGCCCTCAGGCCCCTCCACTGGTTCCCCACTCCTTGCCGGCACACTGCATTCATCTGGCACTGGCTTATGTCTGGTCCCTCTTTCCCTGTGGAGACAATAACAATATCCTCCTCTTGGTTGGGTCAGTGCCTTATTCCTCCATCACAAACCTTTTTTTTTCCCTTTCACCATTCCTCCCTCCACCCTCGTTTTAGTTGGCTATCATATGTACCCCTGGATTTGCTCTGGCCCCTGCCATACTACCTGGACCTCACCCCTAGAGTGTTTGTATACAGTAGCCTTTACCCTGTGTCCCTTTTGCACTTACCTCTCTCTCTCTCTCTCTCTCTCTCTCTCTATATATATATATATATATATATATATATATATATATATATATATATATATATACACACACACACACATAAAAGCGGACCATGTTATACTTGTCCTTTTGTGCTTGGCTTACTTCACTTAGCATAATTTCCTCCAGTTCTTCCCATGCATCATTATGCTTCATGTGTTCATCACTGATTTTAGCGATGCATAGTAAGTACTTCATTGTATGTATGTACCACAGTTTTTTAATCCATTCATCTGTTGATGGAAGTTTGGGTTGTTTCCAATTCCTTGTGATTGTGAACTGTGCCACAATGAACATTTGAGCACAGATGTCTGGTTTGTTTCTTGCCTCTTTTGGGAATATGCCCAATAGAGGGATTGCTGGGTCGTATGGTAATTCAATTTCCATCTGTTTGAGATATCACCAAATTTATTTCCATAGTGGCTGTACATACCTACAGGTCTGCCAGCAGTGGATCAGAGTTCCTATCTCACCACAGCCGTCCAACACTTGTTGCTTTCTGATTTTTTGAATTGGGATATCTTTGAGTATGTTAGATGGTATCTCATAGTTGTTTTAATTTGCATTTCTCTTATGGCTAATGATTGGGAACATTTTCTCATATGTTTATTGCCCATTCAAATTTCAGACTCTGTGAAACTTCTGTTCAGGTCTTTTGCCCACATCCTCAGTGGACAATTGGTTTTTCTCTTAATGAAAGCTTGCAAAATATTGTAGATTTTAGTAATAAGACCTTTATCTGATGTGTCATTGCTAAAGATGTTTTCCCAGTCGGTGGACTCTTTTATTACTCTCTTGGTGAATTCTTTTGATGTACACAGGTGTCTTATCTTCAGTATATCCCACTTGTCTATTCATGACTCCTCTGTATTTGTATCCATCCTCATTTCTAGTAGCCTATGTACTCCAGTCAGTCTTCTCCTAACTCATGTGGAAGCTTCTGATTGGAAGCAGGGTGATTAAGGGTTGGGATGTAGGCAGAATTGTTGATACAGAGGCAAATGAATCTTGTGTTGACTGAATGAAGGATTCTGTCAATGAATTTGGTGTCGACTGAATGAAGCACCCCATCATCAGTAGTCTGCTAACAGCTCCTGGAATAGACAATGCAGCAAGTGATGGAGGACCTAGACGCCGGAACCAGCTGCAGCAAATGACAAAGGACCAAAAAGAACACAGATCTGCTCCATCTCTCTTGATAGAAAAGGCTGCATTCCTAAGGAAGTGTTCTGCAGGTGTGTCTAGTTGAAACAGACTTCAATGATCTTAGTGGCATATGATGAAGAACCGATGGTGTTAAAGAAAGAAGTCCAAGATGCACTGAAGGCTCCAGAAATTGATTAAATACCAATAGAAAAGATCCAACAAATAGATTCAGCACTGGAAGCACTCACTAATCTGTGTCAGCCACATTTAGAAGAGGGTGTGGAACAAGAAATGTAATTTCTAATGTCCGAGAGACCTTGAATGAAAGCAGAGAACACCAGAAAGATGTTTATTGTTGCTGTATTGACTGTGCAGAGGCATCCAGCTGTGAGGATCATCACCAAATATGGATAAATGAGACAAAGAAGAAGTCCTAAACACTTAAATGCGTTCATGTAGAAACTACATAAACCAAGAAACAGTTATTGTAATGTCACAGGAGTTTAAAATTGTGATTTTAAATCAGGTAAAAGATACACTCATTCATTGGGTTTCTATCTTATTTTCAAATTTATTTAATCTGTATACAGAGCAAATAATCCAAGAAGCGGGACTTCCTCAGGATTGGAGGAAGATTCATTAAAACCTCTATATGCAGATGACACATCCTTGCTTGCTGATTGTTGAGAGGACTTGAAACTATTACAATGAAGATTAAAAAATACAGCCATCAGTATGAACTACACATCCCTGTTTAAAATAATACAAAATAAGTCTTTAAAAGTTGCCCCCAAATAACACCCAGATAGATGAAGAAAATAATAAAATTGAAAAAAAAAAAGGATTTTGTTTCATTTTGGTCCACAATCAACACCCATGGAAAAGTAGCCAATAAACCAAACACAGATTGCATACAGATCTGCTGCACACAGCCTCATCAATAAGTATGATGAGAGAAGGATTGATGCTTATGAATTTTGCTGGTGGTGAAGAATATTGAAAACACCCTGGGTATCCAGAAGAACAAACAAATCTATCTGGAAGGAAGTTAACCTAGAAAGAAGTGAAAAGACTTCATTGCACTTATTTTGGACATGCTATCAGGACAGGCCAGTTCCTGGCAAATAACATCATGTTACAAAAAGTCGAGGGTCCCTGAGAAGAGGGAAGCTCTCAGGCAGATGAACTGACACGGTGGCAAGGAGGGGCTCAAGGATAACAACTGGGTTAATGGTTTGGTCGTAAGCACACAGCTGACTCTATACCATCTATCAACACTGGAAATAAGGACGTGGCATACCTTACGTGCTCATAAATATGGAAAGAGAAATAAATGGGAAAATAGAAAAAAGATCTATTTTAAATCTATTAAGCAGAGGTATGCCTATTCTGTTATCTTTATGAAAATAAAACAAGCTCTATAACTAAATCATAAGTGATTTTATTCAGATATGTCTTAAATATGAGTGCAATGTGTACAATATGAACCCAAGGTTTCTTCCAAATTGTATTTTTATCCCTTGATTCTTCAAAGTTAATAAAGTTTTATCTCTTCAAGAAAGCTTCAAATAATCATTTCTGTTTTTTATGTGATGAAGATAGTATTTTCTTTAAGATCATCTAAAAGGTCAGGCCCTTTTGCACCTGCTCCAGACCACCCCCCCCCAAAAAAATTAAAATTAATAGCAAAGTTGAAATTCAAACCCAGTTTCTGTGCTCTCAGAGTCTGGCCTCCAAGCTACTCCAAGCTTCAAAAGAATGAGCACAATTCTCCTCTCATGAGACAAACACTGGGTATTCAGATTATTCTTGATGCTGCTATTGTGACAGAAGAGCACTACATGAAATTTTAATGTTGCTATGGCAGAATTTTACCAGTTCTGAATACGTTTGATTTAGGATTTCCCTCTAACAGATTATTTGGCCACATTCCAACACGTGGGATGGACATGAAAGAATATTGATGATTTTATATAAGCTTTGCTAATTACTCGAATTGTCTTCAGGCCCAGTCTCCAAAGAGTTGGCTCAGAGTCCCAGGGAAAGGAGAAAATAGAAGACATGTTCATATTAAACCAGCGTCCATGATTATACGATGTGGTTGCCTAGTAACAGAATTTAATCATGGGTAGTGGGTTGAATTAGAGAACAGTTATGCCCTCAGAATCCATCACTTCCGGTCAGAGTTTCTCAGTTTAAACAGGCTATCAGGGACCCCAAGAGGAAAGACAACTGTCACTAGAATACAATAGAACACATAGCTCCTTGATGGAATAACAGAAGACACGGAGACTACAAGAAGACAGGAAATGATGGTGGTCACAATTTTACATTGAAATCAAGTGGAAGAATGTAGTAACCTCTTTAATCTTTTGGGGGGGGGGAATCACAACTTCACTTTTAGATATTTTAACTTTCTGTGTTAAACGTTGTTGTTGTTAGGTACCATCGAGTCCATTCCAACCCACAGTGACCCATCCAAAACAGAACCAAACCCCGCACTGCCTTGAGTTATTCTCACGTTCATTCCTAGGCCTAAGACCCTCTTGATGCCATCATGTCAATTCGCCACTTTGAGGGCCTTCCTCTTGTTCTTTGCCCCTCCACTTTACCAAGAATAATCTTTTCTTGCAGGGATTAGTCTCTCCTGACAATATTTCCAGAGTATGTAAGAGTAAATCTTGTCCCCAAGGAGCACTCTGGCCTTACTTCTTCCAAGATAGGTCAGTGTGTCCTTTTAGCAGTCCATGATACTTTCAATATTTTTCTCTAGCACCACAATTCAAAGTCATCAGTTCATCTTCAGTCTTCCTTGTTCAGGATTCAACTTCCACATGCATATGAGGCAATTGAAATTGCCATGGCTTGAGGCAGGCACATGTTAGTCCTCAAAGCAACAGCCTTGCTATTCAATACTCGGATGAGGTTCAGTGCAGCAAACATACCTAAGGGAACACATCTTTCCATCTCTTGATGTCTGCATCCATTAGCATTGATTGTGGACACAAGGAAGACAAAAATATTTCACAATGTCAACCCTTTCTCTATTTATCACGCTGTTTCCTGTCGGTCCATTTGTGAGGCTTTTTTTTTTCTTCTTGACATTGAGTTGTAATACAGACTGAAGGCTTAAATTTTTTGTTTTTATCAGTAAGCACTTGGAGTCCTCCTCACTTTCAGCAAGCAAGGTGACGTCATCTGCATCCTGCAGGTTGTTAATAAGCATTCCTCCACTCCTGATGCCACTCTTCCGAATATAAGCCAACTTCTATGATTATTTGCTCGGCATACAGATAAAGCATGTATGGTGAGAAGATGCCACCTTGACTCACACCTTTTCTGATTTTAAACCATGCAGTGTTTTCTTTTCCTGTTTGCACAACTCCCTCTTGATAAATGTACGTCTCGCATGAGCACAGTGAACTCCTGTGGAATTCCCCTTCTCCATAGTTATTCATAGTTCATTATAGCCCACATAATCAAATGCCTTTCCATATCCAATAAAGACCAAGTAAACATGTTCCTGGCATGCTCTTCTTTGAGCAAATATCTATCTGACATCAGCAATAATATCTCTTGACTGGCATCCTCTTCTGAATCCAGCATGGCTCTCTCTGTCAATTCCCTGTCAATATATAGCTGCAACCATGGTTGCCCGCTCTTCAGCAAAATATTGCTTGCACACAATATCAATGCGTGTGTTCTATAGTTTGATAAATCTGTTGAATCACCTTTGTTTGGAAGGGCAACATATATGGATCTCTTCCAGTCAGTTGGTCAAATAATTGTCTTCCAAGTTTTCTGGCATAGAGGAGTGAACTTTTCCAGTGCTATTCCATCAGTGTGTTGAAATATTTTAGTTAGTATCCTATCAATTCGTGGAGCCTCGTTTTTGATTAATGCTTTAAGTGCAACTTGAAATTCTTCCTTCAATATCATTTTTCCCTGTTCAAATGCTACCCACTAAAGTGGGGGAATGCCAATTAGTTCTTGGTACAACGACTGTGTATTCATTCCATCTTCTCTTGCTGCTTCCTGGATCATTCAATATTTAGCCATTAGAGGGTTTCAAGAATACAACTCAAGACCTGCCCTTTTTTGGATAACCTTTTTATTGGGGATTCTTACAGCTCTTACCACAATCCATACAGCCATCCATTGTGTCAAGCACATTTATACATTTGTGGCCACCATCTTTTTCAAAATATTTTCTTTCTACACGAACCCTTGGTTCCCCCCACTCCTCCCACCTCCTTCCCTCATGAACCCTTTATAATTTTAAATTATTATTTTTCTATGTTTATACTGACTGATGTCTCCCTTCATACACTTTACTGTTATCCACCCCCCTGGGAGGGGTTATATGAGGCTCATTGTGAACAGTTCCCTCTTCCTCCACCCCCAGTTTCCTCTTACTCTCCTGGTATCATTACTCACATTATTGGTCCTGAGGGGTTTATCTGTCCTGGATTCCCAGTGTTTCCAGTTCTTATCTGTACCAGTGTAAGATTTGTAAGAAAGAATTGTGGTGATAATAGTAGAGGGAGGAAACATTAAAGAACTACAGGAAAGCTGCATATTTCCTCGGTGTTATACTGCACCCTGTCTGTCTCATCTCTTCCTTGTGACCCTTCTGTAAGGAGATGTCCAGTTGTCTAGAGATGGACTTTGGGTCTCCACACTGCACGGCCCCTCATTCACATCAATAAAATTTTTTGTTCTGGGTCTTTGATGCCTGATATCTGATCCCATCAACACCTCCTGATCACCCGGGCTGGTGTGCTTCTTCCCTGTGGGCATTGTTGCTCCTCAGCTAGATGGCTGCTTATTTATTTTCAAATCTTTAAGACTCCAGACACTATATCTTTTGATAGCAGGACACCATCAGTTTTCCTCACCATTTGCTGATGCACCTGTTTTGTCTTTAGCGATCTTGTGGGGAAGGTGAGCATCATGGTCCACCAGTATTGGATGAGAATTCCTAACTCACCACAGCCCCTCCAACACTTGCTACATTCTATTTTTTTTAATTTGGCTATCTTTGAGGGTGTTAGGCAGAATCTCATAGTTGTTTTATTTGCATTTGTCTTATGGCTAATGATTGGGAACATTTTCTCATATGTGTATTGGCCATTCACATTTCTGCCCTTGTGAAACTTCTGTTTAAGTCCTTTGCCCACCTCTCAGTGGGCAATTAGGTTTTTCCTTTTGGAAGCTAGCAGAATACTATAGATTTTAGAAATAAAGCCTTGTCTGATGTGTTATTGCTAAAGATGTTTTCCCATTATGGGGCCTCTTTTATTACTCTCTTGGAGAATTCTTTTGATGTACACAGGTGTTTTATCTTCAGTATATCCCACTTGTCAATTTTTCCCTTATCTGTATTTGTGCCCTTCCTTATTTCCAATAGCCTATGTATTCCTTGCGCCAAAGTTTTCAGGTTTGTCTCAGTTTCCTCATCGATGGCCTAATAGTTTAGAGTTTTACTTCAAGATCTGTTTACACCTTTAAGTTTATTCTTGTGCATTGAGTGAGGTAAGGGCCTTGCTTAATTTTTCTACAGGTAGATATCCATTTGTTGAAGAGGGCATCCACTTCCCATTTGATTTTTTTTCAGGGGAGCTTATCAAAGATCAGTTGTCTATATGCTGATGATTTTATGTCTGAGTTTTCAATTCTTTTCCATTGGTCTGAGTATCTGTCATTATACCAATATCATGCTGTCTTAACCACCGTGGCTGCATAATAAGTGCCAAAATCAGGTAAAGCAGGGACTGCCACTTTGTTCTTCTTGAGGAGTCTTCTGCTAATCCTGGGCTTCTTCCCTCTCCATATGAAGTTGGAAATCAATACTTCCAATTATTGAAAAAAGGTGATGGTATTTGTAGCATTATATAAGCATTAAGCTTATATAGTGTCTTGGGCAGAACTGGCATTTTTTATTATATTGAGTCTTCTGATCCATGAGCATGGGATGTCCTTCCATTTATGCAGGTCACTCCTGGTTTCCTATAATAGTGTTCTGTAGCTCTCCTCATACAAATTTTTTGTTTTTTAAGTCAGGTATATCCCTGGATATTTCAATTTGTGCTTGGCTATTTTTCGGGGTGCTATCTTTTTGAACCCATCTTCCGTGGTCTTGTCCGATGTGCATAATAGTATGACAGACTTCTGTTTGTTATCCTGCCACTCTGTCATATTCCTCAATTGCTTCCTTGTGGGATTTGGGATTTTCCATATATAAAATCACATAATTTATGAATACTGATTCCCTGCTTCTTCATGTCTATTGACAAAGTATGTGAATTTGCTACTGGGTTTTGTTATTTCGTCCCTTAAGTCTTGTATTTCCCTTTGGTATGTGGTCTTTATATCCTCTATCATTTCATCCTTTTTCTGTATTGTTTCCCTCAGATCCTGCAGCATTTGGAAGATTTCTTTCTGTGGCAGAACAATGTCTGCTTCTTCTATGCACATTGATAGGTTCAGGATTTCTTCTGACACTGCTTTTGTTTCTCTTTGGCATTTTTTCCCCTTTCATTAAGGTTGTTGGGGCTGATTGCTGTTTGCATTGTGTTGTTTTAGAGAAGCCTGGCATCATTCTCCAAAGAGTTGAAGAGCACTGGGGTCTCTCTTTGGGAGAGGAGTGGGAATGTTTCTTTGAACTGCTTGCACTGTGGGGTTGGGCTACCGCTTTATCCTCCTATGGTTTCACTTGTTCCCTAGCCAGCCAGTACTCTATTATTTGGTGGGCAAGTTGGATGGTCCTCTCAAGGGATGTTGGCTGGGTGGTTGTGGACCTGCGAGGATGGTGCTGCACTGGATGATCTCACAGGAATTCGTAGTGGTGTGGCCTGTGGTAGCTTGGGACACCTCAAAGGGCGTTTGGGGGTGCCTGCTGCAATGGGAGTACTGTGGAGTGTAGGTGGGTATGCCCACTTTGGCGTAGTACACCGTGGCTGATGGGTAAAATTTCCCTAATTGGCTAGATTGACATGTAGGTTTGGAAGAGGTTCCCGCAGCAGTGAAGATTGCTGGAGAGTGTGGGCAGAGCTGCCTTAAGCCATGTTAGACTCTACAGTAGGCGGGAGGAAGTGTCCTCAGCCATGTGGAACATGGAGGACAGACAGGGGATTCCCCAGCCATGTGGACAGTTGTAGAAGGTGGGCAGAGGTTCCCCCAACCAAGTGGAGGTCCCTAAAGGGCAAGTGGAATTCTCCCCAGCTGATTAAAGGGCCTTGGAGGGTAGGCGTGAGTTCCCCTCCAGTGGAAGGAGGGCACAACTTCCGCAGCCACATGTTGTACCACAGAGGGCAGACGTAATTACCCTAGGCGAAGGAGAGTGGCCTGGAGACTGGCAGTGTTGTGTGAGAGGAAAGAGAAGAGAGACAAAACGGAAAACAAAAAAATCCAAAACTGAGCATGCTGAGACTGTAGGGGGAAAGAGAGAAGAGAAACAAAAGTGAAGATATAGCTAAGCCCAGACCACCTGACCGTGGGGCTGGAGGGGTTCAAATCCTGCCCAGAGGAAGCAGCAAGCTGTGGCTATGTCGAAGCAAAGCCCCTGGGCTGACCTAAGGAGCTGGACTCTGGCTGAGACTGTCGGGGCTAAGGTTAAACCTTAGTTGGCCTCCACAGTGGTAAGCCAAAAGCCCACATCTCCACAAAACCTAGTAGATCTGTGTCTACTTATTTTTATGATGCTCCTCCTGTGACCAGGCAGCATGGAATTTCTCTCTCAGTTGCTCTCCTGTGCTGATTTCGGCAGAGTCCCTCTGGTATGCATTACTGGTCACCATCTTGCTAGAAGCCAGGCTTGCCTAGTTCTTGGGTTCTTTCAGTTTCACATATGCCAAGTATGTTCTTTCCTTTTAGTTTTCTAATTCTAAGTCTTTGCACATATTATTATTTTGCTTTATATTCTTGAACTGCCTTTGAATTTTTATATTCAGTTATTTGACTCCATTATTTCTTCAATTTGCTTTTGCTACTTTACAATTGTTCCGCTATCCTTGACCTGGTTTTAGCTGCTGATATCGAATATCTTCATTGTGTTTTCTCCTAAATCAGCGATTCTCAACCTGTGGGTCACGACCCCTTTGGGGATTGAACGACCCTTTCACAGGGGTCTCCAGATTCATAACAGTAGCAAAATGACTGTTATGAAGTAGCAACAAAAATAATTTTATGTTGGGGGTCGCCACAACATAAGGAACTGTATTCAAGGGTCATGGCATTAGGACGGTTGAGCACCACTGTCCTAGATGGAGCCAGTTTGATTTCTGTGTATTCTGTCTGGAGAAGTCCATGTGTATAGTCACCTTTTATGTTGTTGAAAAAAGATATTTGCTATGAGAAAATTGTTGCTTTTGCAACATTCTATAATGCGATCTCCAGATTCATTTCTACCACCAAGTCTATATTTTCCAACTACTGTTCTTTCCTTTTTGTTTCCAACGTCTACAGTCCAGTAACCAATAATTATCAAAGCACCTTGATAGCATGGTTGCTCAATTTCCAACTGAATTCGTTGGTAGAATTTCTCTATGTTTTTCATCACTAACTTCTGTGTTTGCTGCAAAAATTTGAATATTAGTTCTATTGATTGGGCATCCTTGAAGATGGATAGAGATAATCCTATCACAGATAGCATTGTTTTCATAGTTGATTTTGCATTGTCTTCTTTTGAAAGAGAATACCTTATTAGTCCCCTTCTTAAGTTATTCTCAGCACAGTAAATCACATGATTTTCTGATCAAAATTGCCAATACATATCCATTTCAGCTTACCAATTAATCTTTAAGTGTTCTATTTAATTTTGAATCACTTGCAATTTTTCTAGGTTCATACCTGAGCATTCCAAGTTCTAATGATTAGCAGATTTTTTGCACCTGTGACTCCTTACCATGAATCATGCCCCAGCAGTCACCACTCTGAGAAGTCAGCTCCTCCTCAGTAACATGTCAAGTCTCCTGAGCAGTGGGCACATATTCTACCACTCTCGTAAAATGCTCTGCTTCCATTCATTGGGCCTTCGTTATCTGACAGTGCTTTAAAGCTGCACATAAGCTTTGCAGCGGCTCCTTCCACCGAGTTCTTCTTTGTCTGTTTTTAGCCTGGGAGCTCCGCTGAAAACTATTCATTTTGGGTGACCCTGCTGGCATTTGAAATACCAGTGGCATAGCAGCAACACAGAAACCACCACAGTAATATAAACAGACAGACACGTGTTGATCTCAGTTCAAAAAGAACTAACTATTTGTTATTGATTGCCATTGTTTTAGTTATGCTCTCATGTATAATGTGAACTGGAGAAATAGAGGCTCCATGTTTATTGCATAGTAAAGGAAATTATTTGAGGTTTGGTTTAGAGCTAGGAACTGTTATAAATTTACGGATTCTATTGTCTACTATCATTATTATGGATTGTGATTTCTTAACTGTCATTCTTTCCTTGGTGAAGATATTACAGGAGCTAAAAAAAGTTAAATGATAGAAATCAATGAAATAAAATTGTACAAGCTTTTTAAATAGCTGGGCAAATATTTGGTTTTAGGCTCCACTCTGAAGTTGCCCCAAATGTTCTTAAATGAACAGTTCAGAGACACTTTATAGACTTTGCTTTTATATCCTGTTTGATACCAAAGACTGTTATTATCATTTTCATTGCAATGGAGTTTATTTTATTTTTGAATTGGAAAGCAACTTCCATAATCAGAAGAACTTCATAGCACATGCACAGTTAAGAACTCCACTAACCAAAAATTCTTTAATATTTTACTCCTTTGAACAAAGATCATGACTTATTTTTAGATCTTCAAACAGTACTGTGGTCTCTTTTTAATATATATTATTAGTTTTCCCTTCAAATCACATTTTGAAGTTTATTAACTTCTGTACACAAGGACCGTGTGAATGTCACAGGCCCTTCCTTCCCAGTGAACAACAAAGTGAGTCTTGAAGGGATGGAGTTATAATTTGCCCTCATCTCAAAGAGAGCCATGACATTGAAGTGAGTAGAGTTGAGATGTGATAGTTGTGTAGCTTCTTGCTATTAGTGGTCTCTTCACTTATTTCTCCATTTCAATCAATGACAAATGCCATTTTAAAAATGATTTACATTCATGCTTTTTTCTTTTTTCCTAATGCCATACAATCCATGGGATGAGAGAGTGTTAACAGGGATCTGAAGTTATGACTAAATTTATGCAGTGGCTAAGCACTCATGTTTTAACACAAAGGCTAGCCTTTTAAACCCACTCAACAGCTAGATGGGAGAAACAACAGAAAAGTGAGTGAAGGGAGGCATCAGAGAGTTTAAGACATGAAAAAATAATAATAATTGATAAATTTTCAAGGGTGCCTGAGGGAGAGAGGGTGGGGGCTGGAGGGGGGAAATGAGGAGCTATACCAAGGGCTCAAGTAGAAAGCAAGTGTTTTGAGAATGATGATGGCAACAAATGTACAAATATGCTTGACACAATGAATGTATGTATGGATTATAAGAGTTGTATAAGCCCCCTGTAAAATGTTAAAAAAAAAAAAAAAGATTAAAGCCTAGAAAAATCTGTGAGGAAGTTCTAGTTTGGCTCCAAATTATCCAACCAATCTCACCACCACTGAGTCAATCTGACTCCGAGCAGCCCTACAGGAAAGCATAGAGCTACCCCTGTGGGTTTCCAAGACTATTAATCTTTATAGGATTAGAAAGTCTTGCCTTTCTCCTGCATAGCAGCTGGTGGTTTTGAACTCTTGGCCTTTTCAGTAGCAGCCCAATTCCTAACCCACTCTGCCACCCGTGTTCAGCCCATGTGGCATGGGTGGTTATAAGTTTAAAATCAACTTAGCAGTACCGAACAACAAGAGCAAGGGCACATGGGATGACATCATTAAATAAGTTTTAAAAAGTGCTTCTCAATCTCCCTCTCTCCCTCTCTGATTCATTGTTTAAAGATTAAAATTTTATACATGAAATCAAAAGCTTTGTGAAGCGATTATGGCCTATATCAGAGAGCTGAACCATCTGCTCAACTCTGTAAAATTTGAGAAAAATTTAGATGACATGTTGTAGGATTACCCTGCTTACAGAATCCACAGCGAAGCCTTTCACTGGATGCCTCCCTACTAAACCAAATTTAGTGTGTTTTATGGCCCAGAAAACGACCCTAGTCAGGGAAACTGGTGTTGTAAATGCCTTAGAAATTAAATGAACAATTCCCAATACAAATGTTGTTCATGATACAAAAGCAGTCAGTAAAACCCAAGATTAGCCTTTCCCAGGAAAGCTGCAGAACATGCTTACACAGCCACTGACTTCAGCTCAAACGTGTAAGAGTGGCAGGTTGTTTGACACCAGTCAAGAATAAGGAATGGAACATTGTGCCAAAATGAAATGTCCTCTGGAGAAAATCTAACACTCAAAACATGTAGAATAATGTCTACATAGCAGTACATAGTATCCGTCATCTTGACATGTCCCCTGTCAATAGTTAACAGTTAGTTAAGAGGCCCAAGTATGATACCTTTATTTAGTGCAGTACTTTGAAACAGATGTCAATAGATGGAATAATAGCAACACAGGAAAATATCTACTGAGGATCCACATACAACTAACTCTAATACCCACATACACCTAACACTACTCTAAATGTTTCTGCTTACAGTACTTTGTTTCTTCCTTGGACAACAGTCTTAGAGATAGGGACTGTTGTTCCCTCCATATTACTTACCTGGAAACCGAGACTCAGACAAATTAGGTAACCCTTTCAAGACCACATAAGTATGTGAGGCTTACCTGCATCTAGACACTAGGAGTTCAGACTCTATGGTCAATGATGTTTAGCCGTACTCCATGTAATTCACCTAATTATTTCACAAATAGCTACCAAGTATCTGTGCTCTGAAGAAGTTATCACCGAGCTGGACTTACAGTGATATACAACAGTAATAAAAAATGTTTCTACCCTTTGGGAATGTCTAGTCTAGTGGAGGCAAACAGATACCAAACAAATACATACATCTATATTATGAATGTGATGAGGAGAATTTAAACAAGATACAGGGATAGAGAATGATGGGTGGACAGGAGCAAGTGGTATTTACAAAATGTTGTCAACAAAGTTCTCTCTGAGGAGTTGAGATTTGTACAAAGATTCAAATCCTGAAGCTATTTGATTGAGGAGTATATTTAGAGGAAACTGCTAATAGAGCATCTTAAGGAGCAGTCAAGAGCACAGTGGCTGAAGTTCATGAGCAAGAAGCAAAGTGCAGGAATGTTAGAAGAGTTAGAAAAGCTAGGTGACTGGAAGCCAGATCCCCGGGTCATGGCACAATATAATACACTTGGTCACTACACTCTTCATAAATACATGGAAAATATCAGAATTAAGATATATAATTTCCAATACACCTCATTAAAGTTATTATAAACCTGAAGCTGAGTCAGCTGAAGACTTCCCTTATAATAGCAAGAGAATCAAAAGTGTGTGTGTATGTGTGTGTGATTGAACGATTGAACTACTGAATTGTTTGATATGTAAATTATATGCCATTAAAACTGTTAGGTAAAAAAGCGTGGATGATTTATTAATAAAAACTATTTTAGTTAGAGGTATTCAATATTTGAGACATCTGATAGTGGATAAACTTCATGGTTTCTGGGCTGGACAACTATACCAGTTTTCCTGGGACTGTCCTAGTTTTAGCACCGAAAGTTGTGTCTCCCGCGAAAGTTCTCAGTCCTGGTAAATCTTGGCCACCTTCTGACAGAATTCACAAAGTAAACGTTTCTTTCAAAATGGGGGCTAATGAGGGAGAAATGGTTACATTCCATCTGGGCTCTCGCTTTGCACCAGTTTTCTCATTGGCAACAGTTAAACGTTAATTCTGTACACAAATGACAAAGTCGAGCTAAACAGAAACTTGCCAATGTCCTTCTAAACCCATGAAAAATAATCATAAAACTTCCCTTTCAATTGTCAGAGTTTGGATTACTTTGCAATAAAAATGCTTATTATAAACATGTCACTAATGCATTTAAAATCACTCTCAATGATAATCTCAGACAGTTTGACAATATTGAACATTTTTAACGACATTCTTCAAATGTAGTGAAACTTGCAAAGCAAAGATGAAAACAAAATTAACAACTCATTTTTTTTACAGGTTAAAGAGAAAAACAGTTGATCCTCTCAGTAAGCTTTATAGGTCATTAGTTACAATTCAATAACTGATAACAAAGCAAACAAATTTGGAACAAATTCAGATGCATAGAGGAAAATAGTCAACTAAAAATATAAAATAAATTCAATATACAACACCAATAGAGAACAATCTCAAGTTTATAACTATGAAAATGTACGTACATTCAAATAATAATCCATAAATAGCTCTGTAAATAAACTTTATTATTAAAAATATTAACAGTAAAATGTTCATAAAATTATCTTAAGTAAGAAAAGGAGAATGTCAAATGCAGATGAAATGAAAATTTAAGCACATTAAAGAATAATAATAAACAAAGGTACAACACTCTCAAATAATCATAGGAAAGAGTTTTTAAAAGAGTGCCATTGCTTTGTCATTGGCTAATTACATGTAGAACTAAGGAAACTTTAAAAAAATTATTTAAAAAATCATTTTCTTGGGGACACTTATGGCTCTTATCACAATCTATACATCTATTTATTGTTTTACAATGATGCACAAATATGCACAATTATGCATATGTTGTCATCATCATTTTCTAGACATTTTCTTTCTACTTGAGCCTTTGGTATCAGCTCATTTTTCTCCCCTCTCCCAACCTCCCTCCCTCATGAACCCTTGATAATTTATAAATTGTTATTTTTTTCATGTCTTACACCAACTGCTGTGTCCCTTCACTGACTTTTCTGTTGTCCATCCCTCTGGGAGAGGGGGTATATGTATATAGATCATTGTGATCGGTTCCCCCTTTCTCCTCCCACCTTACCCTTACCCTCCTGGTATTGCTACTCTCATTATTGGTCCTGGGGTGTTTATCTTTCCTGAATTCCTGTGTATCCAGCTCTTATCTGTACCCGTGAACATGCTCTGGTCTAGCTGGACTTGTAAGGTAGAATTGGTGTCATAGTAGGGGGAGGGGGCGGGGGAAGGAAGCATTAAAGAACTAGAGGAAAGGTGAATGTTTTATTGGTGCTATACTGCATTCTGACAGGCTCGTCTCTTCCTTGTGACCCTTCTTTGAGATGTCCAATTGTCTACAGATGGGCTTTGGGTCTCCAGTCTGCATTCTACCTCCATCACATTGATAAGATTTTTTGTTCTGGGTCTTTGATGCCTGATACATGATTTCATTGACACCTCCTAATCACACAGGCTGATGTGCTTCTCCCATGTGGGATTTGTTGCTTTCAGCTAGATGGCCACTTGTTTATCTTCAAGACTTTAGGACCCCAGACACCATATCTTTTGATAGCTGGGCATCATCAGCTTTCGTCACCACATTTGTCTTCAGCTATTGTCCGTGTCGGGAAGATGAGTATCACAGGATGCCAGGTTGTTAGAACAGTGTTCTTGCATTAAGGGAATACTTGAGTAGAGGCCCAATGTTCTCTTGCTACCTTAATACTTAACATACAAATATATGCACATAGCTCTATTTCCCTAGCATTATATGCAAATCTATTTACATACGTACATGGCTGTATTTAGACCTTAGAATATCCTTTGCTTCCTAGTTCTTCCCTCTATTTCCTTTTACTTTCCCCTTGTCCCACTATCATGTTTGGCCTCCATTCAGGTTTTAGTAATTCCTCTCAGTTATATTGCCCTTGATCAAACCCCACCAGGCATTCTATGCCCTCCTTTTTAGATTTTAGATCACTTGTTGTTCTCTTGTCCCTGGGTTTGTTGGCACCCCTTTTTCCTTTACCCCACCTCCCTCTTTCCTGTGTCCCCCTGAAACCATCAGTCCCATTGTTTTCACCTCTGGATTGTCTATTCTGCCTAGTTTATCTAGATAGACCTGCAAAAACTATAATAAGAACAAAACCAAAACAAAGCAAAAGAAAACAAAATGACAACAGCATAAAAAGAAAAGTCTATAAATAGTTCCAGGTCAGTTTGTTGACATTTATGAATGTTTTCAGTTGAGTCTGATGGGTGTCACACCCTGGCCCCAAAGTATCTTTTTGTTATTCCTGGGGGACTTTGCTGTTTGTTCCCCTGGCTGCTCTGTTGCATGCCCTTAGAGTTTTGTCCAGGTGTGGCAGGGTCAGATTGGATACAGTTTCTACACTGTGTCTCCAGTGTTGCCCTCCATGGTGCTACGGGTCAATGAGGGAGATTGTGTCTCATGGTGGGGCTGAACCTATGGTCCTCTTTGTGCATTGACTTCTCTGAGCAGGAATATTATCCTTGGGACTTGGAGGGCCAGGATGTGGGGCACTTTCCCCCTGCTGCTCTTAAAAACTTTTAATATGTGTTCTATAATATGCCACGGATGTTTTAAAATCTGGAAAATAATTATAAAAACAACTTTTTTACACACTTGAAAAAAATGCAGATCACTGCTAATGCAATGTTGTTAGGTATGATCTCATCAGCTCCATTTATAGACTCCCAGGGTACAACAGCATGGAACACTATGAAATCTTCATGGTCATCCTCACAATTACTACAAATGTATTATTCCATTGGCATAATAGGTTTCCTGTTGGACTGCCAACTGTAAAGTCAGCAGCCACTCAATGTGAGAAAGCTGAAGACTTCTACTCCTAGAAAGATTTAGAGTCTCCGAAACCCACAGCGACATTTCTCCTCTGTCCTACAGCATCACAGTGAGTCAGCATTGACCCAATGGCAGTGGGTGTGGACCTAATCCACCTTGTTTCAGGTCTTCTTCCCCATTTTATTCATTTTTCACTGACTCTCTGTCAAACCTGATGTCCTTTCACAGAGATTGGTCCCTTCTGTTAACATGTTCAAAAACATGAGATTAAGCTTTGCCATTTTCCATTATGAGGATCATTCTGGCTACTTATCTTCATCTAAGAGAAATTAATTTGTGTTTTTGGCAGTCTATAGTATATTTGATATTCACCACCAGCCTTGCTTGCTGGCAGCCAACAGGATTTGAACCACTGGCTGCTGAATATCAAGGATTTCAGCTTTCATCATGGTTTGCAACTCAAGTTATCCCACCAAATGCCTTGCTATGGAGTAGATTTTGACTCTTAGTGACCCGGTAGGACAGAATACAAGCTGACCCTGTGGATTCCCAAGTCTATCAATCTCTACAGAAGCAAAACGCTCCATTTTTTCTCCATTGATCAGACAGTAGGCTTGAACTGCTGATCTTGTGCTTAGCTGTTGAAAGTATAGCACTTGTTACTAAATGTAAATGTAAAATATGAAAAATACTAAATGTAAAAAAGTAAATAGAAATGGAAGGTGCAAAAAACTAAATGTAAGAAACACCTGGTAAAAAGGGAAAAAAAATCATCAAGGATTCCATTTTACTTGGATGCATAATCAACATTCATGTTTCTTATGAAGCAGCAATCAAGAACTCAAAGGACATATTGCATTGTGCAAATCTGCCCTTCCCACCTACACACACACACACACACACACACACACACTCACACACACACTCACACACGTCTTCAAGTGTAACTGAGCCAATGTGTCCCCCTGAGGAGTAAGGGAAGCCGACCGAATCCATGGTGCTTTTAAGCAAAGCGTGTGCATGTGAAAACTTGACAAGGACTAGGGAGACCAGAAAAGAATCAGTTCATCTGAATGATGGTGTTGGCAAAGAATATTGAAAGGACCGTGGGCTCCCAGAAGAACAAACAAGTCCGTCTTGAAGGTGTACAACCAGATAGATGCTCCTTCGACATGAGGATGGTGACATTTTGAAATATCATTGTTTCAAAGACTGTGGATATTTTCCCAGGGAAACCCAGTCCCCGGAAAAGGACATGATGCTTGGTCACATAGAAAGTCAGTGAACAAATCCAGCAACACAATGGGTTCTTTCAATGGCTGACACAATGGGATCAAACATTCCAATTGTGAGGATGGCGCAGGACCAGGCAAGGTTTCTTTCTGCTGTGCACACATGGCACACTGAGCTGGCACCTAACAATAACAGTCACAAGACCTTTGGCTCCTAAAATAATTTCGTTTTTCCAGTGGACAGCGTGCTTCATAAACATAAGAAAGAAGGTGTAATTAATGTAGTGATGTTTCTTTTTGAAACAAGCATTTACCTTGAGATATGCTAAGAAAAAATAAAAAGCAAATCATCTATGTCAGTGAAGATGGTGCCTAGATTTTTTAAGGAAATTTAAATGTGATTTTGGAATTTCAAAATTATTTTAAACATTTCAGGGCATAAATAAGTTTCATGGATAGTACTGTAAACTTATTTTTAATTAATATATTAAAACCATAAATGACAAATACTGTGCTAGATGCTTTCTAATCAATGACAATATCATGGAATTATTTTTTATAAAGAAAGCAAAGTTACAGCTTATAAGCTATCCTACATAATTCAAAATCTTAGTTTTACATTGTTATTTACGCTTAAACTTGCATTTTAATAAATGCAAAAATATTTGCATTTCCTGGTATTTCTCTAGGGATTAAAAAATCTTTTTGTTATTTTGCATAGATTTCAAACCTCTTCTTTGGGAGGTTTGTGGTGTCGTAAGTTGTATCTTAAGTGTTAGCAATATTATCATGCAGAAGAAGAATGTTTCCATTAATTCCTACTGCCATTATTTAAAAGAGCTAATTATAATAATTCTTGAAAATTTTCACAAGACCTTTCTGTGGGATAGAAGAGAGGAGCCACTCTAGTGGTTTCTTTTCAGCAGCTGGAGGAAATGAAGGTATGTGTAGTTTGATGCTTTCCCATGTCCCTGGGTAGGGTTGGAATCATGAAGAGTGGTCAGTCATCCTTGATAAGTAAAATGTTTGCTGATCATGATGAACATCATTGTTTCAGGGCCTATCACCGAAGTAAGTTGTGTCTCTGCTTTGGCCAGACAAGGTCCCTTCTTGTCTGGGAAGGCCCTGGTCTTGAGAGTGTTGTTAAGTGCCATCGAGTCAGTTCACATTCACAACCACCCTATAGAAAGCAAAACAAAATATGACAAGGTTCTGTGCCCGACTCACAATTGTTTGTTTGAACACTTTGTTGCAGCCACTGTGTCAATCCAACTTCTTGATTCTCTCTCTCTCTCTCTCTCTCTCTCTAATCTATCATGTATCATCTATCTATCATCTATCGATATACTACTTTACCAAATCTGATGTACTCTTTCAGGGACTAGTCTCTGCTGATAACATGTCCAAAGTCTCATCATCTTTGCTTCTAAGGAGCATTCTGGTTGTACATCTTCTGAAACAGATTTGTTATCACAAGGAACCAGACTCAGGAGATTTTCAGCAACAACACCAACAAAAGGATCTTAGCATCTTCTGTGAGATGGATCGACACAGTGGCTGCAATGTGATTTCAATTATAGAAATGAATAGGTGGATGGTGCAGGATTGGGCAGGATTTCATGTTGTCATCCGCCGCACCACTATGAGTTGGAACAACAATAACAGCAGTAGCAACAGCAGGAGAATGAATGTATGAACTAAAACTTCAACCTTTGTTAACATCGAGCTTTCTCCCTCTAAGAAAACTTGAATTTGATGTGTGCTGAAGCCTAAAGTGAATTATTTGCCTACCTGCCCTCTCACCATCTCACAGGCAGACATTTCAAAATGTTCAAGCGAAGGAGAAGCGGCAAGAAAGGCAGCAAAGGTTTCGCTGTGTAGTTTTTTGGTGTAAGAGTCTAGTTTCATAAGAGGTGATTACAATCGACAACTTGACAGACACTTACAGCTAAGTGTTTTTTGGAGGACTTAGTGAGTTATCTGCACCAAATGGTGGTCACCTGGTTCCTGGTCGTGCTGTTAGTAAACGCATCTTCTTGTTGAAGCGAACGAGCCCCTTTCCCCGTGTGGCACAGGCCATGCATTTTGCTCAATGCCTGATACATGTGCGATAAGACATTTAAGACAAAGAAACAGCACAAGAAACCTGGCTGCTTAATCAATCTAGGGAAATAGTTTACACCGATAGGAAATAGGGCACAGACAAACGCCCAGAGCAGAAGGATAATAAAATAATATTGATATTTCAAGTAAACAGAAACAAAAAACAATGGTAGAAAAGTCTTCCACATGGGGGGTGGGGGAAGCAAACACAGAAATCAGAGCAAAAAAGCATAAAGATAGAAGACACATTGCCAAATGAGAAGCGTTTTTGAATGTCAGGGTTATCTGTGAATCAGAAGATGTTGAAATGTACAAGAGGAAAATAACACATACGGAATTTGTGGTTGGGCCAAAAGTGATTTCACAACAACATGTGACCTAAACAGGATTAAAGAGCACAAAGCTTGAAGGGCATCAAAGAATTTAGGCAGCCAATAAAACAGAATGAAACAGAGAGTCAATGGACACCGTTATTCTCTTTTATAAGAGAAGCTTTATGTGCTTCTTTTGAAAGGAAGAAAATATAAGGTATAAACAGAAATTAAATGGTTGAAATAAGGATTTAATTTAAAGGCAATAAGACCATTAATATGCTCGTTAAATACCAGCTAGCTATTCGAAACCTACTTAATGAGATTTACTAACCACTAAAACCACCATGTCTATCTGTTAAGTAGCTGCTAAATATCAATAATTTTGTTTGCAATGGAAAATGCAGTTAAACTATTCCAACCCAGCAGGGAAACAACAAATAATAATAATAAGCAACATTTTTGCATGTTTATTACAAGCCAAACACGGTTGTAAAAATTCCTGTAGAGTCTTCAGACTTCCCTTTGGTTCTCACACAGCTGCCAGGAGAGCATGATTGCTTCCTTAATCACAGCTGGGGAAACTGAGGCCAGCATGGGTAACTAGCTATGTAGTGGATTAAACCTACCAGTCACTATAAAGGGGAATGATGATGAGACAGCTTGTTCCTCTAAGGAATCAACTCAATAATAGTAGGTTTAACGACACACAATTGGCCACCGAGTCTTTGAACTTAGGCCATCCGATTTGAGAACCCATGTTTCTAACCAATGAGGTAAGCAATGCCGGAACAGATTTCCAGGAGTTGCCAGGCAAATGTAACAATGCAGCCTTGCCGTCTAGAAGCTGGGTCTAGACCTCCATATTGTCTTTGCTCCACTCATGCTCAAAGTCAGATGTTCTCTTCTAGAAAATACTGCACATGTCATCCCTTTCAAGCCTGATTTCAGTTCTACACACAGAAAAGCTCCTGATGTTTCTGCCTTCTTTGATTTATATATTTCTCATCACCTACCGTCTCTCAGACAGATCATTTCATTGTTCACCACCCCAAACCCTCTTTCGCCTTCTTGTATCCCCCATGTCATAGCACCCATCTGTTTGCAGCCTGAAGTAGAGGTAGACCATGGTTAAGTATGAGTTTGGCTCAAAGATTTGCTGATTTGTGAGAAAAAAGGGTAAACATAGGCAGTGGTCTGAACATACTCACCAAATCTGAATGATTTGGACCTGGGGTATCTCATTTCACGTAGCATGTTGGGGCAACTAGGAATGGTAAAAACATTTTACAAAGCGAACAAAAGACTGTGAAAGGAATGCTATGTTCACATAACTATTGCTTGTCAAAAGACCCTGTAATAAGTACAGTGCCTAGCAGGACTTTATTCTCTGTAACACAGTTAATAATTAATCCTCTAAATTTATTGCCTACTGCTAATGAACACATACCAAGCCTATTACTCTCGCTAAATTCTTGGCCCAGATGCCAATGTGTTTTCTTATTTCTTTTTCTGTCTCCCCTATTTTTAAAAGTTGAAATGATTATTATTTTATACGGTTCCATAATACCTTTAAAAACTCCTCCCCCCTACAGATTTTCATTAATAAAAGTTTTTGGATAATTAAGCTGTAATTATATCTTTCATTAACTCCATTTTAAATTATGCCCTTGGGTTAAAAACTGTATCTTTGGTACCTCAATACAGTGCCAACCATATTGGTAACCTTTCTAACTAAACAACAACCTTAGCAGCAACACATTTGAGATCTTAGGAACCTTAACTTTGAGCATACACTTTTTAGGAAATCATGATGCATACTCACTAGACTATGTGGGAGTTGAAAATCTGGACAGGATACAGCAGGACCTTTCTGTAAGATTCTCAGCTTCTACTGTGAAGCTTCTAACATATTCTACTGTGTGAAATCCATATCAAACTGATAGTGATGACCCCACTAAGTTAAACAAGATTCAAAGAGTGACTCCTATTCTCCTTTGGAGAACCCATTCCACCGCTTACTACAGAATTGGACAAGAGGATCATTGCATTTGATCAATATTTCCCTTGATATAACTTAAGGGTGTTTCTATTTGGACTAATTACATGCAAAGTAAATACAACTGATTTTTCAGGTACCCTTCCTAAGTCTCCAGTCTTTTATTAAGTCAAGCTTTTACTTTCTTCTCCAAGGTAAATATGTTCGTAATTTGCTGGTGGCATATTTGCCATATGTATGAAAAAGGCTGCACCATATGATATGTGATGAAATTTTTACACTTGGTGTATATGCATGACTGACCATGTTGTGTGTAATATATATATATATATATATATATATATATATATATATATATATATATATACACAAACATCTGGAATGCATTGACTTAATTGATATGCCTATCTACTCTGGCTTTTAATGTCTCCATTTTCAGAAATCCCAGCAAAAATTGGTCAGAGAATTAAAGCAATGCAGGTGATATAACTAGACTAGATATGCCCAAAAAGAATACAATTTCATTTTTGCATGCAGACAGATGAGTGGTTTCAGTAGACCTAGTTGATCAGTAGCCCGCAAGCTTTCCACTTGCCCTCTCTTTGGCTTCCCTACTCGCCGGCCATGTGCCGCTAATCAAACCCCTTCAAATAGGATGGAATCAAATTAAAAATCCAATTCTGTAACACTAACCACATTCAAGTGCTCAGTAGTTACATGCAGTTAGCTAACAATTACCATATTGGAAAGTGCAGATAATTAATATTTTCAACGGCCTTACTCATTTCACATGCTCAGTAGGTACTTATGACAAATGGCTAGTGGACTGGAGAGTATCTTTCTGTTTTTGTTAGGTGCCGTCCAGTGCATGCTGACTAATAGTGATCCTATGTGAAGAAGTACAACCGTCCCATGAGGCTGTCGTGGCTTTCGTGTTTTCTGCAGACGACCACTATGTTTCTCTCCCCGAGAGCTGTTGGGTTCAAACTGAGAACATTGCAATTAGCAGCTGATCACTCCTTGACCATTGTGCCGCCAGGCCCCTTTACTGAAGAGTGTAATTAGGGAATACTTCTAATGTGACAGAAAGTTCCAGTACACAGTACTTCTCTAGAGAAACCTTGATCTCTGACCTGGGCCCTCACAGTGGGACAGAGAAGTGACTTGTAAATGGATTTGTGACCATAGTCTTAGGTTGTTGAACACAGGCGTGCGCACACACACACACACACACACACACACATATTCTCAGCAGAAGTATAAGAATTAAGAAGGATTTAAGAAGCCATTTCGACCTCAGAAAAGTCATCTTTTACCTACCTGGCTGTTTATTCATAAGTTATTTCTCTAACTAGAAATTAGAAGGAAACATGGATTTTTTTCACTTTTTTCTTTTCTTTTAATCATTCACCTTTTGATGAGGCAATTCCTTTAATCTTGCTAGAGAACATTCACAGCTTCTGTAATATGGTAGCCCAATGTCATCCATCAGTCAACTGAATCAAGATCCAGCTTTGAACACTAATTTCTGTAACTTTCAATCCTTTCAAGTTTGTTCCTAGTCCCTTAAATTCAACCAAGAGTGCGCTTTTACAGATTCTAAGGTAGCATAATACTCAGCATAGAGAATGACTTTACTATCCTTGTTTTTTGCATTCCCACATATGCATATTAATCTCTCTTATCTCTCTCTCTCTCTTTATAAAAAGATGTTATTGCTGCTTATGGGCACTTCTGTTTTGGTGCCATGGCCACTTACTAGCACCACAGGAAGCTCTGGGAAAATGGAGGTGAACATTCCATGGTGACAATTGGCCTATTTGTCAAGTGCATTACTCCCTACACTGCAGGCTCACTAAATATCTTACTTTTTTATTTGATCCAGGCCTTTAGTACAGTTCTTTATGTAATTAGCACATGATTCATTGCTAAATTCATTATGAAATGCGCTTCCATTATGCAATTTGACGTAAAAGTATTAATGTTCCTAAGACTGTGACTCTTTAGAGGAAGAACAGGTGGGTTTGAACTGCTAACCTTGTGCTTGGCAGCCCCATGAGTATCCACCACACCAACAAGGGTCACTGTGCGATCACGAGGTGCCATAGGGATCAGGGATAAGGCATCATCAAAAAAAAAAATCTTACCATAGTGAATGAAGGGGGAAGTGCAGAGTGGAGACCCAAAGCCCATTTGTCGGCCACTGGAGACCCCCTCACAGAAGGGTGGAGGGGAGGAGATGAGTCAGTCAGGGTGTGATGTAGCACCAATGAAGAATACAGCTTTCCCCCAGATCCTGGATGCTTCCTCCCCCCCAACTACCATGTTCTGAATTCTACCTTGCAAGATTGGATAGAGCAGAGGTTGTACACTGGTGCATATAGGAGCTGGAGGCACAGGGAATCCAGGGTGGATGATACCTTCAGGACCAGGGGTGTGAGGGGCGATACTGGGAGAGTAGAGGGTAAGTGGGTTGGAAAGGGGGAACCGATTAAAAGGATCTACATGTGACCTCCTCCCTGGGAGATAGATGGCAGAGAAGGGGGGAAGGGAGACTCCGGATAGGGCAAGATATGACAAAATAACAATCTATAAATTATCAAGGGCTCATGAGGGAGGGGGGAGCGGGGAGGGAGGGAATAAAAAAAAAGAGGACCTGATGCAAAGGGCTTAAGTGGAGAACAGATGCTTTGAAAATGATTAGGGCAAAGAATGTACAGATGTGCTTTATACAATTGATGTATGTATACGCATGGATTGTGATAAGAGTTGTATGAGCCCCTAATAAAATGTTTAAAAAAATACCATGAACAAAAAAAAAAGTATAAATGTTTTCCAAGAAAGATAGCCTTCTTAAGAATAAGTTGGTTTTCCTCAGAGATGTTATTTAAGCGGTAGGACTTGCAAAGAGAGGTTGAATGTTGGTGTGGCTTTATGACTGGGAGAGGTTACAGAGCAAAATCAAGACGAAAACACAGCTGTGCTAACTTGGCGGCCTATTAGCGTTCCTCTCTCTGCTTGTCACTCTGAGGGGGCTGTTTCCCTTCTTGATTCCTCAGGTTGATGAACACAATGTGACAAATGTTAGAGGCCCATTTTTCTTTTTAAAGGTGTGGTTCATCTTCTTCAGTCCTTTGCTAACGGCAAAACTGTTTACATCTGGCTAAAGCATTGTTACCTCTGGGAATGCAGTGGGGTGAAAAGATGAAGTGGCCGAGGGCAGCAGCCTCCTGCGTTACATTACCATCTGTCACGATGTCTTACAGTCTCGGTCAGAACAAGATGGTCCTCCCCACACAGGCCAAGACCTTGATCAATGGCCAGATGCCCTACAGCTTGTTTGACCTCATTAAAATTGAGCCATCATGGTAATGTGCTTGGGTCTGAGGCCAAACCTCTTAGAGCTGTTTAACATTTCTGAGGATATTATCATAGGGGATTTACCTTGTGCTCTTTGTCTTTGCTAGAGGATCGGTCTGAAGGAAAATAGACTAAGGGGGAATTAGATCTGGAAATTAGGCTTAAAAGCAAAACATGTGCTACCAAAAATTCAGCCAATACACGGCTACTTATTTCATTTTCTTTTGGTTGTATAAAGTGCAATTTGAGATGCAAAAACCTATGGTGCTTTGAAAACCTGGAACTGGAAGAGAATGGCACTAGCTGGCCAGAGGGATAAACGATTTATAAAAGCAGAAGCAAACCAATTGTTGTCAAGTTTATTCTGACTCGTGGCAATCACATGAGCCGCAGAGTAGACCTCTGCTTCTGAGGGTTTTCATAGCAGCGATTCCTCAGAAGCCAATCTCTGAGGAGCCACCAGTTAGCTTTGACCAGCCAACCTTTCTGTTATCAGTCAAAAGCCTCGTAGTTTGTATCACCCAGGGGGTGAGGATTAGTTTCTATCTGATATGGTACTAAGTCCTAATCATGACCTCTGGTTCCCTCCCCAGTTTTTTAATAAGGTTCAGCAGGCGATTGTAGTATAGCAGTGAAGAATAGCCAGTTTCTAGCTGCTTTGCAAGACCATGAATGATTGGAACAAATTCAAATTTCTTTAACACAAATCATACCTATGGCTATGAAGGAGAAAGCTTTTTTGACTTCCAGCTTAATTATTTACTGCCGAAGGACATGCTCCCACCATTGCTTGGGCTCCAGTGAACTTCCCTGCACAGTGGTCCTGTCAAGTTGGTACAAATGCCTCCACTAATTGGTGCCCTGCCCTGTTGTCCTCATGCTGTGTCCAGCATGAAGCCATCTCTCTCAAAGAACAGGCCGAGTAGGAGGAGAACCCTGCAGTGCTACAGTGCACAGATGTGCAGCGTTGGAATGTGTTTGTTCAGTCAGCCCAGATGCTTTTCAAACCTAAATAGTACCGTTGATCAAATGATATGGCTACTTTTAACATTCACAGAAAGGATATGGACAATAGCAAGTGCTCTTCAGGCCATCTATGAATCATCATTGAAGCCCAAATTAATCGCTGTTTCCTCAAACGACCCTCAGCTATCGAAGTAACCAGAAGGAAAGCCAACCAAAGATCAATCCCGATTCTCTATTCCCTGCTGGCTTCTCAGGCTGGCAGTGCGCCCTTTGGGTCACAGCTTTGGTCATGCTATTTCACAGCTGTGCCTCGGTCTCCATGTTTAGGGAAGTATGAATCGGGCCTCGAAGCTGACTAATGCTCTACCTATGTCTAAAGGTACATGACTACACGGCATCGATAGGCCACAGGAGGAAAACGATGATTAAGGAAATGTCGTGTAGATTATAAAGAAAATACATTCATGGAGGCTTTAAAATCACACATTTAACTTTTGAAACAGCATTTTCCTTTAAGAATGAAAGGGGGGTGATTAGAGCGAGAATAGCCACTTCCCTCTTGCCTTCAGGAATAATAACACCTTGCACCCATATCTCCTCTTTGAATGAATGTATTATAACTCATATACTTTTACTATTAGACCATCACTAACGTCTAATATATCGGGCTGATAGGATAGGTGTTGTCCAGCACCTTAGAAAATCAGGTCAGAAGTCATAGGAGCACAGGGCTGATCTAAAGTTAAACCAATCCTTTTGCCACTATCGGGAACCGTCTGGTGAACTGATTGAACACTGACTGCTGAAGCCATGGTGTTTGTATGAGCCCAGCAGTTACTCCAAGGGAGAAAAAAATGAGAGTCTGCTCCTGTAGAGATTTAGAGCCTGGGAAGCCTGATGGGGCAGTTGATCCTGGTTTGGTTTGGTTGGGGTTCTCTGACCCTGCAATGCCTGTTAGACAAGATATCAGGCACATGCACTTTATTTACTGCTAACACTCTTTCTCATATTACTTTAGCCTTAAAAGAAAGAACATTGTAATATATAGAATGTACATTTACCATTTTGATTGATTTTTCAATGTGCTCGATGTATCCTCCAGTCATATTGCAGCTATGTGGATTGCAGAATTCATGGAAATTGTTTTATTTTTATTTTATGTTTAGAGATTCAGAAGGCTGTTTAACTTCTTAGCAATGAGGGGAAGGGATCCCCAAGCCCATCAGTGGAAAGCGGACGTTCAAAAGAGAGACATGTCTGACAGGTGGAGAGAAGGGCAGGCATTACCTTGCCTCATGAAACCAAACTGCTTTCTTAAATCATTGTGAAAAATTTCCACTTCCAGCAATAGTGTAGCAAGATTGAGAGTGGTTTTCTAGACCCCGGAGGGATGTACAGACCTTGTGTTCATTTAATCTATGAAGAACTTGGTCACAAAGCATTGGACAATCTTGGGGTTTTTTGCCTGCCGTGTGATTCTTATTCTCAGGCAAAAAGGGGAAGAGTCAAATGTGACTGAAATATCATGAGTCATTGAGACGTCTACCTGACATAAGACAGTTACAGTAAAATTCTCTGGTGAACTGTGATGAAAAAAATCACAATTGAAATCTCACTAGTTCCCCAAATCAGATGTAGCACATGTGTGTGTGTGTGTTTATCTAAAAACTTCTAATCCAGAAGAAAAGACCTTTATGCACTTTATCAAGGTCAAGCAAAATTATGCTGTATCCTTTCAGGTGTTTTGAAATTCTGGGGAAGGCTTTCCCTTCTAGGTTGTGTTCATCACAGTAGCGTGACCACTGTTTAAAAAGATTACGAATGAACACCTGGATTACTAATGATTTTCATCTTCAAGTCTCCCCACAAGATAGACTGCCTCGGGGATCCCAGTCTGAATGGTGTGAACTTCAAAACACATGCTCCACATTGACCACTTTCCTGACGGAATGGCGATTTGACCAAGTCAGTTTTGCCTTGGGATGCAGGGAAAAGACTTTCACTCTCCTTTTGAAAATCTTGCTGATTTGCTGAACAAGCCTGCAGGGCGCTCTCCCCCTTTTGTAAGTTATAGAAGTCGTGCTGTGTGAACTGACATCTTGTCACTCATTGTCCTAGAGCAAGAGCCAAACTGGTGAGAAGCCACCTCCTGCTGAAAAATCAAGCTTGGGCCAGAAAGGCTAAGGCTACCCACTGTTGTCTGTGCCCCGAGTGATCAAACAACTCAGGAAGGAAACAGGAAGTTCAGCAGCAGGAACCAAAGGACATCCCTAATGAAGCAGAGTGGGCAGAAGCAAGGGAGAGATTTCCTTAAGGTGAGGTGGCTCCACTACGTAAATAAAAGTACCTTCCACTGACTTTTTGTTCTGGACAGTTGAGTACCCTTAAGCATAGAAAATTTCAGGATTATGTAGTTTTTATTCAACATATGGAAAAATGACAGAGAACCAAAGCCAGAATGAGTTTATTTTCTATGTAGTCTTTCTTTTTCATTTGTATTAATTTTGATACTTAATTTTTTCTGAATAAGGTGTTATGTGTCTCCTATTATGCACACACACAACAAGCAAAGCTAGTTTCTTGTTTAAAAATATTTTAAAAATCATTTTATTGGGGCTTGTACAGCTCTTATCACAATCTATACATACAACCATTGTGTCAAGCACATTTGTACATTTGTTGGCATCATCATTCTCAAAACATTTTCTTTCTACTTGCGCCCTTGGTATCGGCTCCTCATTTTTAAGCCTCCTCCACCCTCCATGCCTCATGAACGCTTGATAATTAATAAATTATTTTTATTATTCCATGTCTTACACTGACTTATATCTCTTTTTCACTCACTTTTCTGTTGTCAGTACCCTTGGGAGGGGTTTATAAGCACAACATTGTGATTGGTTCCCCCTTTAACCCTCCACCTTCCTCTTCCCCTCCTGGTATCGCTACTCTCATTATTGTATTGGTCCTGAGGGGTTTATCTGGCCTGGATTCCCTGTGTTTCTAGCTTTTATCTGTACCCGTGTAAATGCTCTGGTCTAGCCACATTTGTAAGATAGAATTGGGGTCATGGCAGTAGGTGGGTAGGGGAATGGGAGGAAGCATTAAAGAACTAGAGAAAACTTGTATGTTTTATTGATGCTATACTGAACCTGGGCTGGTTCATCTTTTCCTTGTGACCCTTCTATGAGGGGATGCCCAACTGTCTACAGATGAGCTTTGGGTCTCCACTCCACACTCCCCCTCATTGACATTGATATGATTTTTTGTTCTGGGTCTTTGATGCCTGATACATGATCCATTGATACCTCCTGATTACGTAGATTGGTACACTTCATCCATGTGGACTTTGTTGCTGTTCAGCTAGATGGCCACTTGTTTATCTTGAAGCCTTTAAGATCCCAGAGTCTGTATCCTTTGATAGCTGGACACCATCAGCTTTCTTCACCACATTTGCTTATGCACTCATTTTGTCTTCAGCAATTGTGTTGGGAAGCTGAATATCACAGGATACCAGGTCATTGGAGCAAAGTATTCTTTCATTGAGAGAGTACTTGAGTAGAGGTCCAATATCTGTCTTCTACCTTAATACCTAACATAGATTTATTTCCCTATTGTAATATATAAACATATTTACATATATACATGCCTGTATTTAGACCTCTATAGACGCCCATTTGCCTCCTATTTCTTTCCTCTATTTCCACAAAGCCCGTTTCTATAGCCCTTTCAATGATTGTCACCTTGTGGATGTAGATCATTATGTTTTTCTTCAGAAGTGCCTCTGGTTATGTTTCAACCATCCATCTTTTTATGAACAGCTGCCTGCATTAACCATTTGTGCCATCCAGTGAATCACATCTGCATTATGTCATTGTGTAGGTGGGTATGTATTTGTTATGGCTGTGCTATTATTGATTTAGTTAAGCACTCCCACGTTTTCTTTGATGGTCAGAGTCAGACAGAGGAGTGCACCTATGAGTCATGAAGTTCTTCAGCAGCCATCTGTTCAAGATCACACTTCTTTCAAAGAGTTATTCCAGCGTTAAACTGAAATCTTGATTTTGTTTAAGGAACCTGGTGAGGGATAACCTGGCACAGATGATCCAGCACAGAGAAATCAACAATACCAAACTTAATATAGCTCTCCAGATTTTCATCAACTATCAATGAACACTATTTCTGTAACTATATACTATTTGAAAACCTCCAGGGTAGTCGTTATAATTTAGAAGATACCAAAATAAATAGGCAAAAGTGATGGTTTGTAGTTTTTATCATTAACTCTTTTACCTTGCCTACTAACTTCTGGCTAACTGCATGTTCCATACAGATTAACACCAACCACAACACTTAATCCCCCTAAAACCCACTGCCATTGAGTCCATCTCAACTCCTAGCAATCCTACAGGACAGTGTCGAACTGCTCCTTAGAGTTTCCATGACTGTACATCTTTCTAAGAGCACAGCCTCATCTTTCTCCTGCAGAGCAGCTGGTGAGAGAACTGTTGGCCTTTGAGTTAGTATCTCGCATTTAGTCCCAGGCTTCCAAACACTGAAACTGTGATTAGTTTTCTTGTAAGCATGGGTTGATGGTACTGAGGCTAGCATTGGCATTAATGCATACAGTGTAGAGAATTCCTGGTTTCTCATTTCCACCGTCTTGTCTTCAACTCTATCTGTTTACATACTTTAGTTGAGGATATCGTTACATCCACAGTTTCTGATTTGGGCAGTGTTTGGGAGTCATGTGTCTTTCTCACTCTCTGTGTCCATGAGCATGGGATAAATTCTCCTACCGTAACATTGCTGACAAGCAGAGTGTGACGAATCTACTTGGAAGTTTGGAAAGAGTGATTGCGCATGAATAAGCCAGTCCCTTCTCTCTCCTTCCCCTTAGAAGTGCGTCTGTTCTCCATTCCTCATGTCAAAATAGTCTAGCATGGTTTATGACTATAAATAAGCCTAGCAAAATCACTGTGAGTGGGTTCCCAAACTTTCCAGATATAACTCATACTCACCCGTCTAGCCTCGTTTGGCAACACAGATATTTTTAATGCCTTCCCTCTGCTATCTTCCTTGAATTATCTCAATGTAATCATCACCTCTCAAATGGTCTTGTTTTGGAAACCTGTTCTTGTCATGTTGATTGGCTACCCAACATGTGTCAGCATGAAATTGTGCTTTATTGGGTTTAAAATTATTTATATTTCAGAAGTAAATGGCTAGACCTGCCTTTGGGGACACCGATGGTTGATTTCAAACCTCCAACCTGTCAGTTAGTAGCCCAGTTGCACCACACAGGAACCCCTTGTTTTGGAGACAGGGTGTTATTTCCGTGAATCTATACCGCATGGTACGTGCTGTTTCTTCTTCCTGAGATGTCTCCTTTCCTCTTCCACTCATCTTTATAAAGCTCAGCTCAAACATCATGTCCATTTGGCTCTCGTCTGGCTTCCTTTTCTAGGCGCTTGCAGAATCCCAGACATACTTCTTCACAGACTTCTCTGTCTTCTTACCAGACTACAAACTCCCTGGTTGCACAGATTAACTGGTTCGTCTTTGTTTATTTTTGGTCTTTTGCTTTCCAGCACCTGTCACCGATAGGTGTACCATTAACCCATGCTTACAGGAAAACCATTAACCCATGCTTACAGGAACACCTGGCAGATAGTCGGGACTCAGTCAATGTATATGCAATGGAATGAACACATTAGAAAAGGCTCTGAGATCATTCTAAACCCAGCAATATTATTCATAGGAGGTATATCCTGTGGCCATAATGAAAGCCCATAAGTGTTTTCTATTCTTTTTTTCACATCCTGTTTATCCTCCATTATGAAGGTGCTCTCCCGGGCTTTTTGTTCTGAAAATTATCTCATCCCAAGTGAGTGCTCTCGCAGTGTTTAAGTCTCATTACCGATGATGTCTTCTGCATGTATTCATTCTGTCTGGTCTGTTTAAGAAAAGCAAAGATGAATGACAGTATGTGTAAGTCCCTTGGGAGTCAGAGTTTGTATATGAGGTTTAGCAGCAGAATGCTGGAGATGAGGGAAACCAAATCTGGTATATATTTTGTGACCCTCACTAGAAATCAATCTGGAGGTATGCATGAAAAAAGGGGCTCATTTGGAGTCAGTGGTGTTGAAACGAAGGACAGAGTAGTAACCCAACTTGACCTAGCTAGCACCAGATCAAGCTTTAAATCAGCCTTGCCTGCTATGGACACAGAAACTTGCCATTTGTCACTTGTCTCATTCACAGCGTCCACATGTTTGACATTCATTTACTACCCACTTACGATCTTTTCATGCATGTACATCTTGCCTGCCGAAATGGGCTATAAGTGCCTTGGGACAGTGTGACACCCATAGTGACCGTTAAGTTGAACTTTGTACACCCAATTCATGGGACCTTGCACATAGTTGGTGCTCCCAAAAATGCATCCTTTGAAACTGCCATCAGCAAAAGCAACTTCAACATGCAGAAAATGAAAATAGTTACACACCCCTCCTTTAAATTTCTAACAACAAATGGAAATTACACATGTGATCCTCTCACAGTTTCTTCAGGAATCTCTCCCACATGCAACAGGAAATCAGATTGTGTGTGTGTGTGTGTGGCTTAGTTGACTTCAGCAGAAAATGATTAGACCCAAAGACAAAAAACTCAAAATTCCAAAATGTTGTAGCTACTTTCGGGTTTACTATCAGTAAATAATGTGGTGCTGCTGAGTTCTGGGAGAAGATAAATGCTTGGGCTTCACAAACTGTTAACCAGATAGACAGGTGTATCATGTTTACACGGGATGTGACATTATAAACTCAGCTGAAACAACCCAGCCAGATGTGCAGTGATCTGTATCCATGAACTCAGAGAACTCTGTCACAGGTTTTATGGGTAATTTTTGTTTGTGAGTGTTTAGACACCTTAGCAGCCAACTGGAATGGGGCCAATATCAGTAGCAACACACAGATGAAAAACCATTATCTAATCAAGTCCCATCAAACCAGTCAGTGGTAAAACAGTGCTTCCCCCGAAACACTTATTACAGATACCATTTGGGCTATTAAGTTTATGAAGTGTAACGTCATAGAACTCCTTTTTCTGAGAAAGGCAAGACTGCATTTTCATACATACACCCACTCACAAACATGGCCCGGCAGTGGAGGCTCGATAAGGTCATTGAAAGAAAAAAACTACACAAATTGTATTTAGCAATTTCTCACATTCAATGAGAAAGTCTTCCCAGGGAGCATGGCCTTGCCAATTATGAAAAATGTTATCCTGAGTAATTAGCAGAGCATGTTGACAAAAATATCAGCGTGAACAGAGCAGTGTGCTTTATCTACTGGCATCTGAGATACACCTTTCTGAGCCCAAAGTTTTTGCTAATCGAACACATTTTCATTTTGAAAGCATACTCAACAATACTAGCATTCTTTAATAAGCATTTGCAAAGATAATCATTGCTTTAGACGCCATTTTTGCTCTATATCATGATGGAGGCCATGATGCACAATATTTTATCAGTTCTTTTGGGTGGTGGGATGGCCACACCTTGGTCTCGTTCAGGCACTTGGTGTTCTACAAAGAAAAGGGCTACACTCATTTGACCTTAGTACAAGGAGCATTGTGAACACTAGCTCAAAGGTCTCCATCTCCCCAAACCTACACACTGAAAAGCCGTTGCCACTGAGTTCATTTTGCCTCCAGAGTTTCCAAGTTGAATTGTACTCCACAAGATTTTTAATGGCTATGATCTTTCAGAAGAAGATTGTCACGTTGTTGCTCTGAAATATTTTGGGGTGGATTCAAAACAGCAGCTCTTCAGTTAGCAGTCAAGAAGGTGAACGATTTGTACCACCCAGGAATTTCTCCAACTAGGATAAATAGAGTGTCTTGGGCCTGAATTCAAGGTGTGGGCACTTTTCCTTGCCTATCTCTCACATGGGCGTACAGGGGCAAATGTGCTGATAATTAATTGCTCCACAAACCTGCAACTTCTTGAACTATTTTGAATACACATTGGAGAACATACTGTGAAGGAACTGTGCTAGGATATTGGATGCTTCTTTTGCAGAGCTGTATTGTTTTTGTTACAATGTATCAATGTTGGATTTAATTAAGTTTCAGAAGCCAAAATGATTTTGAAGATGCACAATATTAATTGCTCTCTTAATTGTTCTCCTGAAAGTATCCCATTATAAACGCCAACTAAATTTAAATAGCCCAGGTTTTTAAAATCCAAAGACTTCCGTTTCCTTCCTGAAGTATTTGACCCTCATAGCTGATCTACCTTCCTGTTAAAATAGTGCATTTTTTTATGTTAAGAATAGACAGGGTAAAGCAGAATTCTGCTTATAAACAAGAACCACAAAAGGATGCCCTTTCTCACTGCCTTTACTTAACAGTGTGCTGGAGAACTTAGCTACAGCTACTAGACAACAAAAAGAAATGGAAGGTATTCAACTTGGCAAAGAAGAAGTTGAACTTTATTCTCAAATGATATGGCTCTATACATAGAAACCCCACAACCTAGACACAAAAAATCATTGTAAATAAGTGAAAGTGTAGCAGGGTACAAGGTCAACATGCAAAAATCTATCATATTCCTGTATACTAACCAAGAGAGTTCTGAACAGGCCATCAAGAGAACTATGCCGTACATAATAACCACACAAAACATGAAATATTTATGAAGAAATCTAACCTGAGAAACAAAAGTCTTGTACAAAGAAAAAAAAAGAAAACACGATTACAAGAAGCCAAAAGAGACCTACATAAATGAAAGAAAATTCCATATTTACCGACAGGAAGGCTTAACATTGGGAAAATGTCAATACTACCTAAAACAATCTATAAATTCAAAACAATTCAGATCCAGATTCCAACACTGTTCTTTACCTAAGTGGGAAAAATATTAACTTTATATGGAGGGGGAAGGGACCCAGGAAAAGCAAAGCATTTCTTAAGAAGAATGAAATAGGAAGTCTCATTCATTCACTGCCATGAAGATAATGCTGACTCATAGTGATCTCCTGTGGGTTTTCAATGCTGTGACTGATTGCAGTAGAAAGCCCAGTCTTTCTTCCCAGGAAACTGATACTGGTTTTTAATTACAGACTATGCAGATCACAGTCCAATGACTAGACACTACGTTAGTCCAAGCAGCTGGGTACTTGGACAATGGTAAGAGCATATACCAATGGAACAGAATAGAAAACCTAGAAATAGGTCTATCTACCTACAGACAACTGATCTTCAACAAAGGCCCAGAAAGCACTAGATGGGAAAGCAATAGTCACTTCACCAAATGGTGCTTCTAAAATCAGATCTCCATCTGCAGAAGAATAAGACAGTATTCATGTGTTACCTCATGAACAAAACCAAGCTCACATTGGGTTTAAATGTAAGTCCCAGGACTATAAAGATCACCAGTGAGAAAATATGGACATCAGGGCATAGAGATGCTATGGAACATTACAAAGGGAGCACACACAGTAACCGATAAAATAGATGACTAGGACCTATTAAAAATAAGACACTTAGGTGCATAAAAGGAGTAAAACTCAGAGAACTCAAAGTCTGGAGAAAAATCATTTAGCAACGATACAATGGCCAAGGGACTAATCTCTAAAATCTATAGAAAATGGTAATAGCTCAATAAAACAATACCTCCATAAAACAAAATGAATCCAATTAAAAAGTTGGCAAAGGACATGAACAGAAAGTTCACAGAAGACATCCAAGAGGCCAACAAAAATAAAGAAATGTTCTCAACCACTAGCTATCGGAGAAATGCAAATCAAAACAGTGATGAGATACCACTTTATGTCATCATTGACAAATTAAAAAAATAAAAACAAAAAAGCCGGAGAGGGTGTGGATTGGTTGGAATCCTTATATACTTCTGGTAGGACTATAAAAATGCACAACTATGGGAAGCTATATGGGGCTACCTCAAACAACTGGGTATAGACATTTCAAATGGGCTAGCAGTTCTTTTTCTTGGTATATGTGAGAGTACCCCCCAAAAGTCAGAATTGTGCTTGGTGGAGCAGAGCTTTCCTAGTATACATTTTTCTCGCTAAGCAAGGATTGAGTAACACTGAGTAACTCACCCTGGAACGTTTCTCTCTGGTCACAGTGATGTTTTTTTCTGTAAAAGCAGTTTTGCTTGAACTTCATTTTTGTGCGATGGCCAATTTAAGAGAACAGCGTGTGGCTGTGAAATTGTGTTTCCCACTCAGGAAAAATTCTGTAGAAACTGTTGTGCTGTTGAACACAGCTTGCAAGGACAGTACTATGGGAAAACTTCTCTAGTTTGAGAGTGGTTTTCTTGTTTCAAGAAAGGTGACAAACCTGGTTCTGGATGTCCTTCAATTTCCCAAACAGACTAAAATATCAACTCCTAGTGCATTTGGTGTTCATTCCACCAGGGAAGACTGTTAGTCAAGCTTTCTATTCAGATGTTCTGAAAAGATTGCATAACAGTGTACAACAATAGAGGCCTGATTTGTGGCAGATGGGGGACTGGTTTTGCCACCACAAGATACGTGCTTACATGACCATCTCAGTGCACCAGTTTTTGGCAAAAAAGCAGCAAACCTCTTTCCCCCCACACACCTTTCTCACTTGACCTCACTCTGTGTGAGTTATTTTTGTTTTCAAGAATGCAGAGGGACATGAACAGACAGTGATTTGACTACATGGAAGAGGTGACAAAAAAAAAAAAAAAAAGGGAGGTGCTGTCAGCCATCCAAACAGATGCGTTTGAAAATTGTTTCCAAGAATGGAATCATAGATTTTACAAATGTATTAAGTGTAATGGAGAGTAACTTGAAGATGATAAAGTTGTTTTGTAAAAAAAAAAAATCTCTTAAATACATATCTTTGAAAAAAATCCAGTTGGTGGGGTGGGGGTGGGGTGGGGTGGGTACCCTTTCATATACCCTAAAGTGTCAAGAGCCATAACACAAACAAACATATGCACACCTATGCTCACCACAGAACTGCTTACAATAACCAAACAATGAAGAGAGCCTAGATCCCCATCAGGAGAAGAATGCCTAGTGAAACATTGGTCCATACATCTGATGGAATAGTATACATTCCTAAAGAATGATGATGAAACTGCAAAGCACGACATGCCACGAATGAACCTGGGGAACTTTATGCTGAGTGAGCGTAGTCAAACAGAAAATGGCAACGGTTGTATGAGCTCACTGTTAAAAAGGAGCCTCAGGTTGTCTTAGAAAAGGAACTGTACTTTGACAGGGATCAAGGTGGTGAAGTAAAGGGAGGAAACATGAAGTAACAGACCAGGAAGTCCCAAACTCACTGTCCTCAAGCCATTTCCCCTGTGGGCTTGCGACACTATCCTCCTTTATAGAAGTAGAAAGCATTCCCCTTTCACCTTCGGAGTGTCTGGTGCCCAGCATACCACGTACTGCACTGTACAACAGAGGGCAGACACGTGTTCATTGCGTGAAGAGGAAGATCGCACTCCACCAGAGGGAGAAGAGTCACCAAAGGGGGCGGGTTGGGCAAGTTATTGAAAGGTTTGATAAGTAGTTGAAGTTATTGAATACAAAACTGATTATCTAAAATGTCAACCATCATCTGATTCACAAAAAACGTTTTGTATGAAAACGAATATTCACAGTAAGACATTCATGAATTCGCACATTCGTTTTCCGTATTTGCAATTCATTGCCATTGATTATATTCTTGGAGTCATGATGATATTCTTGGAGTCATGTGAGCTTTTTCACTTTCATAAAATAAGTGGTCCCTCTTCCATGAACATGAAGTTACTGCCACCTCAGTTACCGATATAAACTTGTCAGTTGCTGTTTTAATTGGATCACGCATGCTGATGTCAGATACCATCCAGTTAGTTCCTGTTCATAAAGACCATATGTACACTAGATTGAAACAGTGCCCTCTCCAGGGCCATCCTTATAAGTGTTATGTTTGAGGTCATTGTGGCATTACTGTGTCAATCCATCTTGCTGAGGGCCTTCCTCTCTTTCACTGTCCTGGTTACCCAATATGATGCCCCTCAGGGACTAGTCTCTCCTGATAGCATGTCCAAAGTATATGAGTATTGCTTTTGGTTAATACCTTCAGTTTGGCTTGGACTTCCCCCTTTATTTCTGGATCACATATCTCTTGAAATGGTTGGGTGTCACCCAGTCACTTTTGGCACAGTAACTGTGCATTATATCTACTTTTAATCCTTCCTGAGTAGTTCAAGGTTTTCCATAGACTCTTTCAATGTTGCAACTCAAAGCTAGAACATTTTTTTGCTAGAACATTTTTTATAGTTCTTTCAGTTTAAGATATGCATGTTATTACGTTTGGGTTTTCTAAATCTGGGTCTTTGCACATTCTGTTGCAATGCTTTACATTTTGAGCTCCCCTTTGACATTTTTTGTTCAGTTTTTATATTTCATCATTTCTGCCACTTGCCTTAGCTACGCTACAGTTATGAACTAATTTCAGAGTCTCTTCTGACACTCACTTTGATATTTTCTTTTTTCCTGTCTTTTTAACGCTCCTTTTCGTTCTTCAGGTATGGTGTTCTTGATGTAATCCCACAGCTTATCATTATTGTTGAAAGTGTTAAATATGTTTTTGAGTGTTCTTGAAATTCAGGAAGTATATATTCAAGGTCATATTTTGGCTCTCCTGGATGTATTTGACTGTTCTTCAGAGTTAACCTGAACTTACATATGAAGAAATGATGGTTTGTTCTATAGGTGACTCATCGTTGTCTTAACTCTGATATTGAGTTTCTCCATGATCTTTTCCCACAGATGTTGTCAATTTTATTTCTGTATATTTCAGCTGGAGAAGTCCATGTGTATAGTTTTTGTTTGTGTTGTTGAAAAACATAATTGCAATGAAGTTGTTGAGCTTGCAAATTTTTATCATTTAAGCTCCAGCTTTTAATCGCCAAAACTGTTTTCCAACTGCACTTCCTTCCTCTTTGTTTCCAACTTTTGCATTTTAATCACCAATAATTATCCATATATCATGATTGCATATTTGATCATTGTCCAACTGTAGAAATTGCTAGAATTCTTTAATTTCTTTAGTGGTTTGTACATAAATTTAAATAATATTTTCATTGGCAATATTTCCATGCCTGCAGATAGATATTACCCCATCACAGACAGCATTGTACCTCAAGATTGACCTTGAAATGTCCTTTTGGATGATGAGTGTCACTGTTCCTTTTGAATTTCTCATTCCTGACATAGTGATCCATATGGTTGTCTGACTTGAAATGACCAATACCAGTCCATTTCAGCTCACTGCAAAGGAAAATGAGACATCGTTCTTTTCCTCAAGAGATTCCCAAACAGGTAACCACTGATTATAATAATATAAAAGGATTTATATAATAATAAAATCATTTCCCACTTTCAGGTTGTCCATCATCATCAAGTTGATTCCAACTCAGAGAAACCCATGAGGACAAAGTCAAACAGACCATTTGGGTTTCTACACCTTTACCTTTTTGTAGGAACAGAAAACCTCCTCATTCCCCAAGAGCAGTTGGTGGGTGTACATGCATCATCCTGCCTCTTTATTTTTGGCTATGCAATTCCTTTTCATAACCCAGGGAAAAGAACATTTTCATTTTGGCATTTTTCTTGGTATCACCTGCTTGAAGTTGTGTTCGTCTGGGTACTTTGGAGAAACAAATCCACAGAGACCCATGTATAAGAGAGAGTTTTATATAAAGGTAACGTGTGCATCAAGAAAACATCCCAGCCCAGTGCTGCCCAAGCCCACAAGTCCATCATTAACCCATATGTCCAACGCCAATCCAAAAAGTCCTCCTCCATCTCACAAAGCAGACACAATGATGCTGACTGCAGGAGGAAAGCCGAGTCAGTGAACATGTAAGTATCTCAGCACTGGCAGGGGTCTCCACACAGCTGCTCCAGCACCCCGGGCTGCATCGAGTTAGGTCCATGTGGCTTCTCCTGAGGGATGTCTTGCAGGAAGTCAGCCTTGCACGCTGAAGCAGGGAACTGCTAAGGCAGCTGCACCCTGATCCGATCATCAAAAACAAGAGACCTGAGAACTAGAAAGGTGAGACTCACGGAGCCATTTATCCCTCCACCCTTCAATTAATCCCACATGTGTTTATCAGCCAGGTTGGCACAATGAACTAACTAACTCAGATGTTTTAGATCATTAATTCTTGCATCATTTTTGGGAATTATCAAGCGCTGGTTTGTTATCTCTTCTACTGCTATTTTTAACTGTAGTTTAATGTTTAGTAACTTGTCTTGCTTTATCCTAACCCTGAGATGAGTGAGCAGGTCTTAGCCTTCTTTGGGTAAAACAACAACAAAACACAGGAGTCAGTTCCAAATTCACAGCTACCTCATTTGTGCAAAGTGAATGTGCCCCATAGGGTTTTCTCTTGCTGTTTTTTTTCAGAAGTGGTTAGCCAGGCCTTTCTTCCAGGATGCCGCTGGGTAAACTTGAGCCTTCATTTTAGCAGCTGATGTTAACTGTTCTCACAAATAAAGGATTTCAACATTCTTCACAGCCTCTCTAAAATGTTGTAGTGTATCACATTAGGTAGGCAAATGAAAACATGACAAAGTAGCAATAAAATTGATGAACACAGTTTACTATCAAGTATGATAATTACTTATTCTGTTTTAACTTTGACATTGATCTAAAATAATTTAAAGTAATTTTCTTCAACTAAATTTTTAAACCGCATTTTTTAACATGATCCTTTTCACCCTTCTAGCTATCCAAACCTATCCTTGCAATTTCAAAATTCCTTTCCCTCTAACAGTTTCGAAAAAGAATTGCTGAAAATGAAATACAGCGTGGTCTCCTCAGAGGTAGGATCTAATCTTCAAGACAATTTCACCACAATATATTTTCTGACTCAGGGGATTTTGATTTTTGTCAATTTGATCTCCAGGCAAGCCTTGAGTGATAATGAAATAAAATATAATGTTAATCATATAGAAGTTGCAAATTTCACTAGTTGCTGTTCTATGTGTATGTGAAAGAATGACCTAATCCTAGCTTTTAATATCAAGTATTTAAAAAATAAAAATGCTATATGATTGCATAATTTTCTATTGCTTCTATAACTACGACAAACTCAGTGATTTAAAGAACTTCTACTATCTGATAGTTCTGAAGGTAAAAAAATAAAACCTGACCATAAATCTCACTGAGCAGAACCCAAGGCCTCTGTGGAGTCATTTTTCTGTGTGGAGTCATTTTTCTCTCTGGAGTCTGGAGGGAAGAATTAGTTTCCTTGTTTTCCACATTCTAGAAGTCCCTGGCATTCATTGGCCCCCTTCCACCATCTTCACAGGCAATGATGGGGTCTTCTTATGTCGATGCATCTCTGGTTCTGTTCTCCCTTCTCACATCCCCTCAGACCACAGTCTGCACACGCTCTTTGGTTTTAAGAACCCATTCTCATTAGATTGGGCTCACTCAGATAATACTTTTTCCTATTCCAAGATCCTTAACTTAGTCATACCTACAGACGCTTTTTGTTTGTTTGCTTGTAAACTTAAATTCTCAGGTTATGGATTAGGAGGTAGAAAAAAATTTGCCTGGGGGTGAGGAGTGGCGGGAGGGTATCATTTTTCTACCACATTGATCTGTTTTATGCATGCATTGTATTCAACCTGTTCTCAGTGGAGCATATCATTAATAACTAAATAATCCAATTTTTATAAAATAAGAAAATCTTGAACCCTGAAGAGACATTCTGCGGTATTCGTTGTTACAAATTGCTCTCCATGGTCTGTACCTCCGAGATTCATGCCCTTGCATAACATCCTCCCGTGTTGAATCGGGGTTGCCTTTATGATGAAGAGAATGTGGCATAGCAGAGTTAGGGTTCAATGATTTCTGAGGCTACATCATAGAAAGCATTACAGCTTTTGTCCTGATCGCTTCTGTGGGGTGTCATTTTTTAATCACCATGCAGTGATGACCCTTAAGTCGTCTAATAAAAACGTCCCTAGGAAAAGAAACAGCCAGCACTCACTTTGGAGTCATGACAATGAGCTGCCTTGACAGGGAAGTGTCTCCGCTTAGTCAAGGGGTTAGGTCCCTCAGCCTAGGCAGCATTTTGACTGTAATACCAAGAGAGTGCTTCAGGGAAGACCTTCCAACTTTGCTGCTCCCAAACTCCTGACCCATGGAAACTGGGAGCTAATACATATCTATTGATTTTTAAGTCAAGGTTTTGAATAACTTGTTATATAACAACAGATACCTAATGCATCATCTAATCCATCATTTCAAGCATGTGCTCTGAGTAGTTTTAATTCAATGTGATGCCTCTTTTAACAGTAATTTCTTCTTCTCATAACTTTAGGAAGCACTATATACATTTTGTCTATTCTTGGTGAATTAGAATATACATTCATAAGAACTAAATGAATTTGACTTATTTTAAATCAATGTTAGGTAAATTTATTTGACTCTGTACTAATTGCTACAACTGCCATGGCTGCCACCTATTTTCCAGTAATGTCTATTGGTAGTTTGTAGGATACTTTTGGAAAAAATTGAACTTAATCTAATTTTCTTGTTTTTAACAAAAATTGAGTGGTAGAGATACCCAAGGCTTCTTGATTTTGACAGAACTAATGAGTTTGTAGCAGAATAAACATAGAATAAACATACTCTTTCTGACTGTTCATCGGTTCCAGCTAAAAGCTGCTTTAGGATAGATGAGTAGATGCTTGATAGACGTAAAGAACAATGGTGGCTTCCTGTTGATCCATTTCTCTTGTCCTCCCATTCTATCAAGGTCTGAAACTGCCCCCTCAGAGTGCTTATAACAGAGCTTTCAGTATATGTAAAAAAGGCCTTTACAATCCAACCCAAACCAAACTCACTGCCATCAAGTTCATTGTGAGTCAAAGTGACCCTACAGTTCCAGGTAGAATTGTCCCTGAGTTTCCAAAACTGTAACTTTTTACAAGAATATAAAGCCCATCTTTCTTAAATGGAGTGGCTGGTGGTTTTGAACTGCTAACAAACCAATTACCAACCCACTGAGTAACCACTATACCACCAGAGCTGTTCCCAGCCACTGGCAATTAATGGTGAATTTGAAAGAATCCTGGTACACAGCAGGTGAAGCCTCAGAGGCTAACAAAAGGCCAGCAGTTGGCAAGCTAGCCTCTCTGCAGGAGGCGGCATTCTGTTGCTGTAAAGCCTGCATGGGAACCCTATGAAAGCAGAGCTACTCTGTCCTGGGTAGTTGCTGTGAGTCAGAGTTCACTGCCACCAATGGGTCTAGTTTTCCTTGTTATTGTTTTCTAGCATATGTGGGGTTTGGTAGAAAAGTGTGCAAAACCTGAGGAGGAGAGTCTGATATTTCCCTTGGCCCTACTCTGTCAGGAATCTACTTTGTCTTTCCTCTGGCCATACCTGCCTGGGAGGCCAGAAAGTGGCAGGACCAAGACTTCACCATCTGGAATCCAAATTGTTCCTTATTCACGTGTCCTCAGCTTCAAGGGATCCCAGGTGCCCTGCGCAAACAAACCTGTGCTGGGGGGGGGGGGGGCATCGTCCAAAGGACTATCCTTTCAGGAGCAGATCCTGGGACCATGGCCACACTGTAAGCCTGAGGGGTGGCTCAGGAATGGTGGGTGTTTTCATGAGGACAAGCCCAAGGCCGTTTATATTCACCAATGGCGCTTAATTTGAAAAGAGAAGAAAAATAGACTGGAAGCTACATCTTCTGGTGCCTCACAAAATTTTGAGTCTATGTGTAGTACGTACAAAACATCCTGCAGAGTTGTTGTGAAGGTATGTTTGTCAAGGTAAGAGGATAGAACATGTTTTATGTAATCCTTTTGATATTTGATATATAACTTCTAAATATTTAGGAAGAACAGACGGCCCTCCATTAGTACTTCTGCCTTGGCCTTGTGGTTATTTTGGGGAGACCTGAGAGGGGGTTTCTTTGTGTGTCTGTCCCCGCATACATTTGTTGAAGAGGTACACATTGAGGACAGAAGTGATTTGGGTGGAGCTCTAAGACACATGCAGTTTTCAGCATTTGTCCTGATTCTGGATCATTCGTTTTTTTGTGGCAATAAAGGTGTCCCTTAGGCCCATGAAGTTAATCTTAGATGCTGCATCAATAATGCTTATTAGGCAATCCCTAGATGAATTTGACAATACTTGTTGCCCTCCAGATAGTACATTTACTCATATGAAAAAACATTTCAGGTTGAGAGTCTCAGTTTAGCTGGATTCTGAGTTATACCATCTCCAGGCATATTTTAGTTATTCCCCCCCCCATGTTTATTTTGTTGTTTGTTGAGAATGGACACATACCAACTCAATCATTTGTCCATGTACAATTTAATGACATTGATAACATTTTTCCATCGTTGAAACCATTCTCAGCTTGCTTTTCTGAGTTGTTCCTATCCAAGTTACATAAACCACCAACTTCTAAGAAGCCTATCAATCTTGTGAGTAGCTGCTATCATTTTGATCCCATACAAATAATTACTACAAGATTAATTCTCAGGGCAGATTTCTTACTAGTTAAGCTAAACTATTGTTTTCTTTTAATAAGACTTCAGGGGACATATTTTATTTGTTTTAAACATTATCTTAAGACTTTATGGCTCTAACATGTCTGACATCCATGAGAATTTCAAGCTCTCTTCTTCATTTTTTCCCTTTTGATCAGGATTCTTCTATAGAATCTTTGATCAAAATGTTCAGTAAAAGTGTCAGTTCTTCTGGTCTCATAGCAAAGGAGGTGGTTGCTTATAGATGCAATTGACCACATGTTCTATATCCTTCTCTAATTTGTTTTCCTTCCTCTTCTGCTATGTGGGTGGCGAGCATTTAAGACAGGAGACAGTACATAACAAACTAGGATGTACAAGGGAAAACACATTATTAGACCAGTTCGTTGGAATATTCCACGAATCTAGGAAGCTAAACCTCTGAACAGAGGAATCAAATCCCATGAAGTTCTTGGTTGTACATAAGCAAACTCAGCAGCTTCTCTCTCTCACCATTGTTGTTATAAATGTATCTATCATAAACTTTTACATTAAACTTCTTTTTTGCCATCAACTTCTCAATTTTTTAATCATTTTATTAGGGGTTCATACAACTCTATCACAATCCATACATACATCAATTGTGTGAGGCACATTTGTACATTCATTGCCCTCATCATTCTCAAAACATTTGCTCTCCACTTAAGCCCCTGCCATCAGGTCCTCATTTCCCCCCTCCTTTCCCACTCCCTCATGAACCCTTGATAATTTATAAATTAGTATTTTGCCATGTATTGCCCTGACTGACATCTCCCTTCACCCACTTTTCTGTTTCCCATCCCTCAGGGAGGAGGTCACATGTAGATCCTTGTAATCGGGTCCCCTTTCCAACCCACCCTTCCTGTATGATCCCAGTATCACCACTCACACTACTGGTCCTGAAGGGATCATCCATCCTGGATTCCCTGTGTTTCCAGTTCCTATTTGTACCAGTGTACATCCTCTGGTCTAGTCAGACTTGCAAGGGAGAATTCAGATCATGATAGTGGCAGGGGGCAGGGGGGCAGGGAAGAAGCATTTAGGAACTAGAAGAAAGCTGTATTTTTCATCGTTGCTACATCGCCCCCTTTCTGGCTCATCTCCTCCCCAAGACTCCTCTGCCAGGGGATCTCCAGTGGCCTACAAATGGGCTTTGGGTCTCTACTCTGCACTCCCCACCTCATTCACTATGGTAAATTTTTTTGTTCTGATGATGCCTGATACCAGATCCCTTCGACACCTCGTGATCACACAGGCTGGGATGTTTCTTCCACGCAGGCTTTGTTGCTTCTGAGCTAGATAACCATTTGTTTACCTTCAATCCTTTAAGACCCCAGATGCTATATCTTTTTGGTAGCCGGCCACCATCAGCTTTCTTTGCCACATTTGCTTATGCACCCATTTGTATTCAGCGATCATATCATGGAGGTGAGCACAAAATGATATGATTTTTTTGTTCTTTGATGCCTGATAACTGATCCCTTTGGCACCACATGATCACACAGGCTGGTGTGCTTCTTCCATGTGAGCTTTATTTCTTCTGAGCTAGATGGCTGCTTGTTTACTTTGAATCCTTTAAGCCCCCAGATGCTATATCTTTTGATAGCTGGGCACCATCAGCTCTCTTCACCACATTTGCTTATTCACCCACTTTGTCTTCAGTGGTTGTGTCGGAAAGGTGAGCATCATAGAATGCCAATTTAATTGAAGAAAGTATTCTTGCACTGAGGGAGTACTTGAGTGGAGGCCCAATGTCCTTCCACTTGAGTGGAGGCCCAATGTCCTTCTGGTACCTATAAATATATGCACATAAATCTATTTCCCCAGCCTAATATAAAAATTATTTGCATTTGTACATGTCTTTATCTAGAACTCTATAAATGCCCTTTGCCCCCCAGCTCTTCCTTCTATTTCCCTTGACCTTCTTCCTGTCCCACTATCATGCTCAGTCCCCACCTGGGTTTCAGCAATTCTTGGTTGCATTACCCTTGATCATACCCTACCAAGCCTCCCACCCCCTCCTCACCACCCATTTGCATCACTTGTTGTTCTCTTGTCCCTGGGTTTGTTAACACCATTTACTTTCCCTCTTCTCTCACTCTCCCATGTCCCCCTGGAACTGTTGGTCCCGTTGCTTTCTCCTCCAGATTATTCATCCAGCCTGTCTTATTTAGACAGACCTGTGGAGATAATAACATGAACAAAAACAAGACAGAGCAAAACCAAGTAACAATATACAACAAAACAACAAACCAATGACCAACAAAACAAAACAAAACAAGAAAGAAAACCTTGTAGTTAGTTCAAGGTTTGTTTGTTGGCCTTTACGAGTGTTTTCCAGTCCAGTCTGTTGGGGTATCATGCCCTCGCCCCGAAGTTTACCTTTAGCATTCCCTGGGGACCTCGCCCCTCCATTCCCTTGCTGTTCTGTTGCACCCCTTTAGTGTTTTGCCTAGGTGTTGCCGGATCAGATGGGGTACAATTCCCATACTGTGTCTCGGGTGTTGTCCCCTATAGGGCTATGGGTCAGTGAGGGGTGTCATGTGTCATAGTAGGGCTGGCCATGTGGTCCTCCCTGTGGACTGGCTCCTTTAATTGTCATCATCGTCATGAAGGCTTGGTGGGCCAGGATGTGCTACACTTTCCCCTCCTCCCCCTTCATCTACTCCTGCGTGCTCCGATCAGATATGGTCCTCTTCCAGAGCTGCAGATTCAATGCCATCTTTTGAAATAAATTCTTCTGGGGGGGGGGGGAGGGCCTACATTATACTCCCTCAGTCTCTGTCTGTTTAACCCAATGTTTATGAAGCATGATCCCAGGAGCAGCTGATCCCATGATCCCAGGGGCAGCATCACTTAGGAACTTGCTGTAAATGCAAAGTCTCACCTCCTTCCTCTCAGATCTACTGAATCAAAAAACCTAAGGGCAGACCCGGCAGTTTGTTTAATGAGACCTAGTTATTCTGAATAGAAGCCTTGGCAGCGTCATGGACTAACATTGAGCTGCTAACCTAAAGATCAGCAGTTCAAACCCAACAGAGTCTCCCGAGGAGAAATCTGAAGCCATCGCAAAGGTTGAAGGTTTGAGTCTATCCAGAGGCTCCTTGGTTGGCTGGCCTGATGATATACTTCTGAAAAGTCAGCCACTGAAAGTCTATCAAGCACAGTTCTACTATCACATACATAGAATTGAAATGAGTTGGAACTGATAATATTAATAGCACAGCTTTTTGATGGAGTTATCAGAGATAATTATGACTAAAAGTTTTCATTTTACCTGACCATATTGAACCATACCAAATAAACACTATTGAGGAAAACAGAATGTATAATTTAAAGAAGGAATTGTAAGTACTTTTTATAAGAAATGAGTAAATAAGCATACATCATATATTAGATGTTACAGCAACTGCTAAATCTTGTCAGCTTGGTACATGCTGGTAATGCTGTCCTCTTGTGAATTTCTTTGTTTTTATACTTAGCAGTATTTTCAACTTGTAGTTCTCGGTGCTGTTGCTTACCATGCACATAGCCCCTGAGATGTTCTTCATCAAAGACTGAAATGCCATAGAGTGGAATCAATAAATCAAGTACAGTCTGAACTTCAGCGTGGGTGAGTAGAAAAAGAAAACGCAACTATTTCCCCACATACCATCTAGCTTCCAGTGAGAAAAACAAAAACAATTGCTTTAATTTTTAGCTTAATTACATTCTAGAACCACAGTAGTGATGCAAATGTGCTCTAATATTTACTGGAAATTGGACAGTAAGAACAATAAATGTATTTTTATGTAGTAGGAAGAAAAGGAAATGACAATACCAATCATACTTATTTCTAAACTTACAGCTGGGTAATATGTATTAATCATTAATTAATGTTGAACAGAATTTGGTTTTGTGTCTATTTAGAAATAAAATGTGTTACAAAAAATAAATTTTTATGGAAATAAAAGTCATATAACATGTACTTTAGCTTCCAGTAGAGAAAACAATACCAATTGCATGTTTTCTTTTTAGATTGCCTAAATTCGATGGCATTAGTAAGTATGCAAATGCATCCCACTATTTATTTGTCATTTAGTGCTACCGTGGTGGCTTGTGTGTTTCTGTGGTACTGAAACCGGCATCACCGGGATTTCAAATACCCCCAAGGTCATCTCAAATGAACAAATTTCATGTGAGATTCCAGGGTCAAACTAGACAACCAAGAAGGAGTAAGCTGTCCACTTCTGTGGGATTCGTCCCTGAAAATATGATTAACATCAGAACCTTGTCATATACTCTGCCAGAAGATAAGCTTCTCTGGTCAGAAGGCACTCAAAATACAACTGAAGAAGAGCTGCTGCCTCCAATGAGAGTTAGCCATAACAACACAGGCAGAGTAAGCTCTGGAGATTTTCAATGGCGGATGATCCATGACTCAAAGGGAGAAGAAACAGCTATAAACATTTATTCATGACAAGAACTTCAAATGTATGCATTATGAACCTTGGAATATTATAATCTCTCAAAAGTGAAATTCTAGGCATTCATGAACTGAAATGGATTGGTATTGGCCATTTTCAATGAGAAAATCATGTGGTGTACTATGCCAAGAATAACACACTGAAAAAGAATGATATCAAATTCATCATCAAAAAGAACATTTCAAGATTTATTTTGAAGGACAATGCCATTTAGGATAGGATAATAGAGATGCACCTTCAAGGATAACCAGTTAATACAACTATTATTAAAATTTGGATACCAACCACTTAAGCGTGTGATGATGAAACTGAATTATTCTACTAACTTCTTCAGTCTGAAGTTGATCAGGCATACAGGAATGATGCATTGGCAGTTTCGGTGCTTGGATTGTGAAAGTTGGAATAAAGAGGAAAGAACAACGGTTGGAAAATATGGTCCTGGTGATTGAAACGAAGCTGGGGATGACATGATCAGATTTGCATGCTCATACACATGGACCTCGCCAGATGGAGTCCACAGGAATCAACTTGATTGTATCTCTAGCAAGAGACAAAGGAGAAGTTCACTAGCAGTAGTCAAAATAAGGTCAGAGGCCGATGGTAGAACAAACCATCAAATGCTCACATACAATTTCAGGTTGAATTTGAAGAACATTGAAACAAGTCTATGAGCGTCAAAATACTCCCTTGAGAATGTCCCAAATGAATGTAGAGAACATTTCAGGAATTGATTTGATGCATTGAACACTAATGAGAAACTGTGAGATGATTAAAAAAAACCACATCATACATAAAGAGAGCAAAAGGTCATTAAAAAGCAGAAAAGAAAGACAAGTTCAAAGTGGATGTGGTAGTTATATAATTGTTTGTCAATGGAAGATCAAGAGTGAAGGGGTGGAGTCCAGTTTGTCAATCAGGTCACAGCTGATGAGGCCTCTGTGGGCATGGCCTTCCCCTTAGTATTCTGGGAAAGCTCTGGTATTTCCCCCTTGAATGAGAGACAGTATCTCACTCACAACTTCACTTCCTTGGAGAGTCTCTAATGACAAGGCTGACTCCCTCTGAGACATCTCTGAGGAGCAGCCACATGGACCTACCCTGATGCAGCCAGAACCCTGGACCCAGAGAAGCCACATGGAGACCCCTGCCAGCTCAGAGATGCTGACAACACCACTGGATCCAGACGACTTTCTACCCACTGACCTGTGATTGTCCTGCATTCAGCAGCATTGCATATGTTTCATGAGTCTGAAGAGGACTTTATAGATGGCTATTGGACATAGCTAATATTGGACTTATGAGCTTCTACTGGACTGGGCTGGGATGCCTTTTTCTTAATGTACCCTTTATATAAAGCATATTTTAGTATACATATGCATGTTTAGGAATTTGTTTCTCTAGTCTACAGCAGATGTCAGAAGAGAATATGAAACTTCTCCTTAAACACAGAATAAAACATTTGAAAGGCCAAGTTGTGGAACAAAATAAAATTTTATAATGAAACATGCAAAGACCTCAAGCTAGAAAACCCAAAATGAAAAACTTTTCAGCATATCTCAAGGTGAAATAGCTGAAGAGAAAAATCAAGTCTTGGGCTGCAATATTGAAAGTTTCTACCAGCAAAATATTTAAAAATACAGGAAGCATCAAAGGACATGGGAGGAAATGTTGGGGAGATAGGTGACTGATAGAAAGGCAGAGATAGATAGATGATAGATAGAAAGATAGATAGATAAAGATGGGAGGAATACACAGAGTAATTGCACCAGAAAGAACTAGTTAATATTCAGCCATGTTATGAGGTAGCATGTGATCAAGACCAAGGGATACTGAAGGAAACGTCCACACTGTACTGAGGGTGTTATCAAAAGGCAAGACTACAAGAATAGATGAAATATCAATGGAAATGTTTCAGAAACTGATAAAGCCCTGGAAGCAGTTACTCATCTATGCCAAGAAATTTGGAAGATAGCTATTGGCCAACAAACTGCAAGAGGACCATATTTGTTCCCATTTCAAAGAAAGGTGATTCAGCAGAATAGAGAAATTATGAACAGTATCATTAATGTGATATGCAAGTGAAATTTTAGCAAAGAGGATTCAAAAAGTGCTTTAACAATACATGGACAGAGGGCTGTCAGAAATTCAAGCTAGATTCAGAAGAGGATGTAGCATGATGGAAATCATGATTAATGCCAGATGAATCTTGGCTAGAAAGCAGAAAATACAGAGGCATTCAACTGTCAGGATCACAACAAACTATGATTCACAAATGAAAGAAATAAAAATTCCAGAATCACTTCATTGTACTTATGGAGAACCTCCACATAGGTCATCTGACAGTTATTTGAAAATAGCAGGGATACTCCAAATTCACTGCCATCTAGTCAATACTGAAGAGGATGCTACAAGGTTTAAGATCAGGAAAGGTGTGCCTCAGGGTTGTATCTTTACATCATAATTATCCATTCTGAATTCTAAGTGAATAGACTTCATAAAGCAAATTTATGAAGAAGAACCTGACATCAAGGTTGGCAGAAGTCTTTTTAAAAAAGTCATTTTATTGGGGGCTCGTACAACTCTTATCACAATTCATCCATCCATCCATTGTGTCAAGCACATTTGTACATTTGTTGCCATCATCTTTCTCAAAACATTTACTTTCTACTAGAGCTCTTGGTGTCAGCACCTCATTTTTTCCCTCTCTCCTTACTCTCCCCTCCCCCATGAACTTTTGATAATTTATAAATTATTATTTTGTTATATACACTGTCCAGCATCTCCCTACACTGTCTGGCATCTCCCTTCACCCACTTCTCTGCTGTCCATCCCCCAGGGAGGAGGTTATATGTAGATCCTTGTAATCGGTTCCCCCTTTTGCCCTCACTTTCCCTCCACCCTCCCAGTATCACCACTCTCACCACTGGTCCTGAGGGGGTCATTTGTCCTGCATTCCCTGTGTTTCCAGTTCCTGTCTGTACCAGTGTACATCCTCCATTCTGGCCTGATTTGTAAGGTAGAATTGGGATCATGATAGTGGAGGGGAGGAAGCATTCAAGAAATAGAGGAACATTGTATGTTTCATCATTGCTACAATGAACCCTGACCGGCTCATCTCCTCCCCATGGCCCTTCTGCAAGGGGTTGTTCAATTTCCCACAGATGGGCCCTAGGTCCTCACTTCCCTTCATTCACGGTGCTATGGTGTTTTTTGGTCTTTGATGCCTGATACCTTCAACGCCTCGCAATCTCATAGGCTGGTGTGCTTCTTTTATGTGGGTTTTGTTGTTTCTTAGTCAGATGGGCACGTGTTTATCTTCAAGCCTTTTGATAGCTGGGCACCATCAGCTTTCTTCACCACATTTGCTTATGTACCTGCTTTGTCTTCAGCGATCACGTCGGGATAGGCTGGTTTGCTTCTTCCATGTCGGTTTTGTTGTTTATCTGCTGCTTGTTCATCTTCAGGCCTTGAAGACCCCAGACACTATAGCTTTTGATAGCTGGGAACCATCAGCTTTCTTCACCACATTTGCTTGTGTACCCATTGTCTTCAGTGATCATGTCAGGAAGGTGAGCATCTCCGACGGCTGACAGAAGTCTTATTAGCAACCTGTGATATGCAGAGGACACAATCATCCTCTCCAAAAGGGGGAATGACATTAAGTACTTGATGATGAAACCAAGGACTGCACCCTCGAGTATGGATTGCAATTCCATGTAAAGAAAACCCAAATCCTCATAGTTGGACTAACAGATGACATCATGATAAATAGAGGAAAGATTGAAGTCACCAAGGATCTTGCTTGGTTTCAAAAACCAGTGTTCATCAAATCAATAGTCTAGAATTCAAACGATGTCTCTCACTAGGCAAATGTTCTGCACAAGGTCTCTTTGAAGTGTTGACGAACAAGGATCTCATTTTGAAGACTAAAGTGCATCTAATTCGAGTCATAGTATTTCCCATCTCCTCATATGCATGTGAAAGTTGGACAGTCAATAAGGAAGACAAGAGTAGAGTTTATGTACTTGAAGTATGGTGCTAGCAAAGAATATTCAGAGTAACTTGAATACTCTGAAGATGAACAGATCTTTCTTGGAAGCAGTATAGCCAATATAGCTTGGAAGCAATTTAGCAGAAGGCTCCTTAGAATTGAGGATGGTGGAGGATTTTGTCTCACATGCTTTGGACATGGTATTAGGAGAGACCAGCCTCTGGAAAAAGGCATTATATTTGATAAAATTGAAGATCAGTAGAAAGAGGAAGACCCTTGACATGATAGATTGACAAAGTGACTTTGGCCACAACGATCAACTCAAACATAACAGCAATTTGCAAGGAAGTTGCAGGACGGAGCCATGCTTCATTCTGTTTTACATAGGCTGACTGTGAGTGAGCACAGGCTCCCTGGTACTTAACAAAAACAACAGAAAAGAGACTATCTCATAGAACAAGGTATTTGAATTGTGTATTTGGTTTATCTTCCTAAACTTAATTCAAAGGATCATTGATGACACTGTTCAGAAGCACTAGGCTAACCATTTTTACATACAAGCTCCTATTGTTTTTATATGTTCTTTTATCTTAAATCTCAATTTTATCTTCCTTTACTGAAAATGTTATCATTATTACAAACACAACGTGTGATAGTTTATTGTGCCAGCCTGGCCAATAAACACAAGTGGGATTAATTGAAGGGCAGAGAGATAAATGGCTCCGTGAGCCTCGCCTTTCTTGTCTCTTGCTCTTTAATCATCAGACCAACTTGTGGCTGCCTTGCTTGTTCTGTGTGTCGCTGTAAGTTGAGGTCCCTTTAAGCCCACATAATTGGAATTTATATCTCTGGAGCTGGGGACCGACAGTTGGTGACGGTGACCTGCCTAGCTGGTTGCTGCCTGGGTGTATACAGCCCAGCTCTCTATATAGAGGAGGAACTGGCTTCCCTCATGACTTAAAGAACTGCAAGTGTCTCAATGCTTTATACTTTATAATTTAACAGTTCATTTCTTGTGTTATATATCTATTTATCTCTATATCTATCTATCTATCTATCTTTCTATCTATCTATCTATCTATCTATCTATCTATCTATCTATCTATCTATCTATCTATCATTACTAGCAATCTGGTTTTGTCCCTCTAGAGAACCCTGTCCAATATACCATGTAAGGATATTTTCATTTTTCTCCTATTTATGATCTTGTGTATTACAATATTTACTGTTAACCCCTCTGTGGAATTATCTTTTACAATTGAAGACTAATAAAAGACTGATAATAATTTTACTTACATGACGATTAAATTTACCTTGAAAGACTGGATGGGGCAGAGGTCATACACTGGTGCATATAGGAGCTAGAGGCACAGGGAATCCAGGGTGTATGACACCTTCAGGACCAGAGGTGTGAGGGGCGATACTGGGAGAGTAGAGGGTGAGTGGGTTGGAAAGGGGGAACTGATTACAAGGGTCTACATGTGACCTCCTTCCTGGGAGATGGACAACAGAGAAGGGGGTGAAGGGAGACTCCGGATGGGCAAGATATGACAAAATAACAATCTATAAATTATCAAGGGCTCATAAGGGAGGGGGGAGCAGGGAGGGAGGGGAAAGAAAAAAGAGAGGACCTGATGCAGAGGGCTTAAGTGGAGAGCAAATGCTTTGAAAATGATTAGGGCAAAGAATGTACAGATGCGCTTTATACAATTGATGTATATATATGTATTGATTGTGATAAGAGTTGTATGAGCCCCTAATAAAATGTTTAAAAAAACAAAAAAAATGTCAAGACCAGCAAGTTAATTATGTATATATTATTATTATTATTAGTTCATTTCTTAGGAACTTAAATAGATTTAGCAATTATAAACTACTGTCTCTATTCTGAGTTATATTTTAAATTAGGCAGTCTAGGATTTCCTGCACTTGAATGGAATGTTCATATTCCTATTGAATTTCTATATTAAAGACATATCACTCATGTTTTCTCCTTTGATCCTATCCATTATATTAATGACATACCATGGTTCCTTTTTTTCTCTTACTAAATCATAGATGAAGTTTTCCCATTTTATTATTGAGAAATCTCTTCCTAAACTTAATTCAAAGGAGACTTCATGGTGCAGTTTTGAAGCACTTGGCTGCTAACCAAAAGATTGAGAGTCTGAAGCCTTTAGTTACTCAGTGGGGGAAAATGTGGCAGTCTTCATAGAAAAATGTAAGCCTCAGGTGGCAGTTCTATGCTCTCCTGTGTAGTCACTATGTGTTAGAATCATCTTGAAAGCAGTGGGCTTAGTCTGGGTTTTAGATTCTTACTTCATTATTTCAAATGATACTGCCATATATAACAAACCCACCACCATGAAATCAATTCTGACTTTTAGAGGTCTTATGTAGACTTTCTGAGGCCTTGAAGATTCTTATGGGAGCAGACAGCCTCCCCTTTCTCCTACAGAGTGACTGGTGGGTTTATACTGCCGACTGTGCTGTTAACAGTTCAATATAGAACAGGATAGAACTGCCCTTGTGAGTTTCCCAGATTGTAGCTCTTTCCAGGAGTAGAAAGCCCTGTCTTTGTCCTGTGGCACGGCTGGCGTTTCTAAGCTGCTGACCTTGCCGTTAGCAGCAACCTGGTTAAAGGCTTTATTTATTCAAAAACTAGAGTATGGTTTGCACTCTTATTTATGTATAGTTATTGACATCCATGTGTGGCTATTTTTTTGTTTATACAAATTAAACAAATATTTTGTTTATTAAAAAGGTTATGTTCTTCATGATCAAGATTATATATTTGCTTAGCATTTCTATCTGAACCAAATAAATTTCTACTTGTAGAATGCATTTAAATAAATTGCTGTTACATTTTAATCCATTTGGCTTGCTTTAAATGGATAGTACAATACTATAAAAGCACATAGAAGATACATGGTAAAAGGAAGTTCTTTCAGATGAATGCACCTCATTACATCATTATTTTAAAATTGGTGTAACTTGGTTTTTCTTTTGTTAAGGATTTTTAAATATAGTTTATGATTCCTAAATTCTAGCTTAAATATGAAAAATACCATGAGTTTGTTATAGGAAGGGAATTGGAAGCAGATGATCTTGTATACTTTATTGGAACTAAATACATAGGAAATATAAATAAGCACAGTGAAAATTCTGTCAGAGTGATCAGGGAAAATGCACACATGAAAATTTAGCATGAAGGGTTTTCATGGCTTTATACTTACAAAGCCTCAATTCATTATGTATTTAAATGTTTTATGCATGTTTGAATTTCAAGGCGTTCCTTTACAAATTAATACATCTACATCTATCTAATATTTTGACAGTTAAAGTTTATGATAATTATGAAAAGCCTACTATCCTACTATTTTGTGTATTAATGCTGTCTGGCAGTCTTGAATGCTGAAAGGTGAAGCCACAGTAATGCTGGCTGTGATGGGTAAGGTCACGTGAAACCCATCTGGCTGTGATTCTCGGTGCTTTGGCAATTCTATCATGATGTAATTTGATAGTTATGTGATGATGTCATTTGGAAATTATTAAATATATATGGTCATTTTTTGTGATGTCATGTGGTCATCAAGCAATTTTTTCATAATGCTGAATTTTGCATAGTGATCTGGTCTTCGGAGTCCAACCATGTGGATATGTGAGAAATGGGTGTGTCTGGATTTGGAATAAGAAAAAAGACTTTCTGGGTCTTTCACAGCATGCTATAACTCAGAACAAGTCCATACTTTGATCCTCTTTATGTTGAGATAGCTGAACTGCTCAATATGTATTGTACAGTATTGTATGTTACCATTATGCTTTGTTTTTAAAGAGATGACCCTCAAAAGGGTAGACCACATAGCTAAGCAGGATAGAACCTTTGGTACGGTGCCTGCCATGCTTGGTTGTTGCTAGGTGCCAGCCTGTCAGTTCCACACGTGAGCCCTTTGTGAAACTGTGTAAGAGCATATAAATGAAGACATAACTAACATGATACATTCTGACCAATATAATCTGACAATATTCCATAAGCATATAAATATATTCTTAGAATCCTGTGTCACTCATTTCAATAGAAATATTCTTTAAGCTACAAATATGTATTATTTGCTTCCTATTTACAAGGTTTCTTTCTACAAATTGTGGTTATGAGTTTGTTTGTTTGTTTGTTTTCTAATCCAAAGTAGATTGTAATCTAGAAAAGGGCAGTGAAACAAATACATAGTCATTGGGGTGCACTTGACTAAACTTTAAAATTCAAAATCATGCTTCCAGCTGTTTGAAACTTAATTAAATTAATAGGCCACGAGAAGTGGTTATAGAAACCGGTAAGATAAAGGAGCTCTAGCCATATGCATATTGAGATGCTGATCTAATGAGCTTGCGCTTGCTAGATACAAAACAATTAACCAACCTACATTGGGAAGGTCAAGTATTTTGCAATGTCTCATAAATAAAGAGGATATAACTATAATTATAAAATAATACTGTAATTTGTACCTCCAAGGTTAATTTTATATTACAAAATAAATTGAGACCTTGGATCTCTCTACATGGTTTGATTTAATGTGCAATCATTGAATCATATTTTTAGCTCGATCTTCGGTTAATCCTCATGAGATGCTGAAGACGGATGTTGGATGCATGTTGATGTATAATCTGGACAACCAAAGGTACCCTCCTGTGTGGAAGGGCCATGAATGTGTTATAAAAACAGAATGGAGGGACTGCAGTTTGTATATCACAACACCATTTTGTGAAACTCCGGGCACCTACAGGTGATTAATCCTCACCTATTCTTCTGGGACAGGATGGCAGCATGCACTTTTATTGCATTTTGCAGGTGGGATAAATAACTAGCTTCAAGTCCGTTGCAGAGTGCTGTAATACAGCTGAACTATTTTTATTTCTTATGCAATAACTTAGCTATGCGACTGCCTCTCCAAAAACAAGTCATTACATCCTCTGTTACAAAAGTCTCCTGTTATTTCTTATTGTGAAATCTTCTCGATTAAACTTGGTCTGGGCTATATCTTCTGTAGTGGTATAACACTGGCCACAGAATAGATGATTGTAATACAAGGATTTCTTTCTTTCTAAGTTCTTAATTTTAGAAGAATTGTGGATACTGAATGGAAAAATAAAACATCACAAGACTGCTGAGCATGAGCACACTAAATATTGACTTTGGCTTTGATGCGTCTGGACTTTTCTCATGCCTTTCCCCACTCAAAACAACAAAAATGCAGTTTTCTGACTTTTATGAATGAGAGGAGCTGTGAGAATAAGGGAAAAAAAACAACCCTGGTTTCAAGCCATTTGAGAAACTTATTATGTAAGTATACATTATTATGATCATAAATAATAATAATGCATTTTCTGAGTTATAATGCCAGAGCAAAAGTCATTTTTAGAGGCAAACATTTGCTAGCTGTGTGGAAGTTCCATCAAATCCAGTCTCCATTCAGAAGCAATAGATCCTTAAGTGGAATTTCCTTTTCCATGCATGCACCTCAAGGTTTAGAAGCAAACACATTGTCAAAACAGAGTCAGACAATAATAACAATATTTTTTCTAAAATTTCAATAAGGCCTATACAATTTTTAGCATGAATACAATTAGAAAATCCCAATTTTTGGAAAGTTGAATTTGATTTTCTTTATTTTATTCTCTGATTCATGTCAAAAACCCCTCACAAATCCCTTAGCTTTGCTCGTCTTGGGTTTTCATTAGACTAAGTTTTTGTTTGTTTTGCTTGTTTAGTTATGAATGTAGTTTTAATGTATCTGAACTTAAGGAAAAAGAAAATTATGCTTTCTTAAGAAAGCATTATAAAATTCCATCATAAAACTAATATAGCATCAATGATATTCTTAGTAGAAAGGTATTTATGATGTTTTCTTAGTCAATTATTGATAACAAACAAAACATTTATTAATTAAGTTCATGAGGTACAATAGTAAGAACTAGAGAGTAGTTAATTTTGAAGAGCTGGAATTAAAGAGGAATACAATAATTGTCTTCCTATATTTGATAAACCCTCACATGGATTAAAATGTTGTGTTATTTAATATCATTCCAGAGGTGGAAATGAAATATTTCCGCAAAAGTGACAGAAGAGTATATTTTAATTCAACATAACTAAAGCAATTCCTAATAATGTCCCTATCACAGCAAGTCTTTTTATAGAAAAGAGTCCTACATTGCTATGGGGACGTGTTTCCATAGACACAGTAAGCTTTCCAGCTTAAAATTCTGAGTATTTGTTATTGTTAGATGCCGCCAAGTCATTTCCAATTCATAGCAGCCTCATGAGCAACAGAAACAAAATATTGCCCCATCCCGAAACAGCCTCACAATTGTTATGTCGGAGCCAATTGTTGTAACCATTGTGTCCATCCATCCTGTTGAGCATCTTCCTTTTCTCTGTCCTTCAACTTTACCAACCAGGCTGTTCTTTTTAAGGAACCATTCTCCCGGATGGCATGGCGGTTACCCACTGGACTGCTAACTGCAAGGTTAGCAATGCCAAAGCACGAGATGCTCCAGGAGAAATACAGGGATGTCTAAAAGTTACATGAAAAGGTGCAGTTTCAGAAAGGGGTAGTTCCACCTTGTTCTACAGGGTCGCTGTGAGTCAGCATTGACTCAATGACAGTGTCCATGAGCATTCAGAGTGTACTTCTTCCAAAACAGATTTTATTTAATTTTTAGCACTGTTTGTTCCATAGACCTTTCCACATGCTTCACTAGCACCTGAATTAAAATGCATCAATTCGTCTTCAGTCTACCTTGTTCAATGTCCAACTTTCACGAGTCCTCAAAACAAAAAACAAAACAAAGCCCAAACCATTTTGCGCCTTATCACTTTAAAAAGCTCGTGTACAGCAGTTTTACTCAGTGCAGTGCATCCTTGATCTCTGCTGGATGACTCCTTGCATGAACCTTAGTTGCGAATCCAAGCAAGATGAAACTTTCGACAACTTCAACCTTCTTCCTGTTTATCATGATATGACCTATTGATCTAATTGTGAGAATTTTGGTTTTCTTTATATCAAATTGTAATCCACATTGGAGGCTGCAGTTGTGAATTATCAGCAAGAACTTCAAGTTTCACATTCAGGGAGCAAGATTGTTTCATCTACATACTATAGGTTATTAATAAGTTTTCCTCCAAACCTGACGCTGCATTTTTCTTCATATAGTCCAGCCTCGTGGATTATTTGATCAGCATATGGAGTGAATATGTGTGGTGAACGCATACAAGGCTGACATACACATTTCCTGACTTTAAGCCATTTGGTATGCCTTACCTTGTGTGAATGGCTACCCCTTGATTCAGGCACAGCTTCCGGGTAAATACAATAACGCTTCCTGGAATTACCTTTCTTTGACTTATCCATGGGCTGTGATTATCTACGCAGTTGAAGGCCTTGGAAGAGTCAATTCTCTTCCCACTTGGAAACAAGACAGACCTGACCTCAGTAATGATACGCTTTGTTCCACTTTTGAGTCTGGCTTGTATTTCTGGCAGCTCCCTGTGGATGCATGGCAGCACACGTGCCATGATCTTCAGCAAAATGTTTCTTGCCTGTGCTATCAATGACATTGTTCAATGATTCATACAGTCTATGGAGCCACCCTTCATTGGAATGGGTACAACTATGGATTTCTTCTGGTCATTCGGCCAGGCAGCAGTCTTTCAAATTTCTTGGCTTACTGAGTGAGCACGTACAGAGGGAGTATATGTCAGTTTGCTATAAAACATTTCTTTTGGCATTCATTCGCTTCCTAGAATGTTGTTTGTTGCTAAAGCCTTCAGTAAGGCGTGGACTTCGTTCTTTGGTTACATTCATTCTCGATCATGTTCCACCTCTGGAAATGGTTGCAAGTCTACCACTTCTTTGGGGTACAGTGACTTTTTGTATTTCTTTTGATATTTCCCACATCATTTAATATTTTGCTCATGGAATATTTCAATATTGCAACTCACAACTTGAATTATTTCTTACGTTACTCAGCTTTATCTATGCTGAATGTGCTCTTCATTTTTGCCTTTCTAGCCTGAGGTTTTTGCATCTATCAATGTAATACTTCACATGTCTTCTGAAGTTGTGCTTTGAAATTTTCAATTCAGGTCTTTTACTTTATGACTTCTTCCATATGCTGTAGACACTTATCCATTATCAGGATCAAGTTTCAGTCCCTTCTGGCATCCACTTTCATCTTTTCTTTCTTTCTGTCTACCTGACTTTTGTACTTCTCATGCATGATGTTCTTGATCTCATTCCGTGGCTCCTCAGGCCTCATGTCATTACAATTCAATGCATCAAGCCCACTCTTGACATGTTCTTAATATCCATATATATACATATAGCCAAACCCAGATTGGATATACTCAAGAACATATTATGGCTCCTGTGGACTCATTTTACTTTTCTTCAACTTCAACTTGAACTCGTATATAAGATTGATAGTCTGTTCCATAGTTTTCCCTGGTCTAATTTTACTGCAGATGTCCAACTTCTCCAGGACTTTTTCCAAAAAAAATGAAGTCAGTTGGATTCTCATGTATCACGTAGAACAAAGTCTACATGTACAGTGACAACTGATGTTCTTGAAAGACGTTATTTATGAGGAAAAAGTAATTGGTTTTGTAAATTTCTATGATGTGATCAGCAGGTTAGCTTTTACCACCAGGCTATATTTTCCAACTACTGTTTCTCCCGTTTTGTTTCAATAGTTTACATTCTAGTAATCAATAATTATCCATGTAGCTTCATTGCATGCTTGATCAATTTCAGACTGAAGAAGTTGGTAGAATTCTTAAATTTCTTCATTACTACCTTTAGAAGTTGCTGTTTATATTTGAATGAGTTATATTAACTGGATTTCCTTTTATAGGTATAGATATTATCACAGACAGCATTTTCCTTCAAGATAGATTTTGAAATATCCTTTTGACAATGAATTTAACGTCATTCTTCGTGAATTTTCCATTCTCAGCATGGTAAACCTATGATTATCTAACACACGTGGACCAACACCAATCCATTTCAGCTTACTAATGTACAGGATATGGATTTTTATGTACTCATTTCAGTTTTAAAGACTTTCAATTTCCTGATATTTACAGTTTGTACCTTACAAGTTACAATTATTAGTACATTCATGCAGCTGTCTCTTCTCCTTCTGAGTCATGTGCCATCAGCAATTGAATGTCCTGAAAGCTCTTTTACTCCATCCATGTCGTTATGATAAACTACTCTGAGAAGGTAATTGTTCCTCGGTCATAATTTGACTGCCTATTTTAGGGGGGAATTCTGAAAGCATAGTGGTTATGCATTAGGTTGTTAACCAAAAGGTCAGCAGTCCAAAACAACTAGACACTCCATGGGAAAAAGATGAGGCTTTTCATTTCTATAAAGAGTTATCATCTCTAAACCCACAAGGGTTTAGATTAGATTCTACCCTATCCTGTAGTGTCCCTATGAGTGGGCATCATGGGCTGTGAGTTTGGTTTAGTTTGGGCCCATCTAAGGGGTTCATATTTTGGCATTTTCTCTGACAATGTCTCACTGCTATTCATAAAGTTTCCATTGACTAATTCCTCAGAAATGGACAGCCTAATTTGATTCATAGCTTATGACATCAGAATAACATGTACGCCAGTATAATATGATAAACCGACAATTATTGGTTAAATATTTGAATAGTCTCCAAGTAGGTATCCTTTTCTAATGTTCTAATTTTACTTATTAAAATAGATAAGACAGGCTGGATAAACAATGGGGAGAAGAAAACAATGGGACCAATGGATTGGGGGGAGATGGGAGAGGTGGAAGGTGGGGGAAAGGAAGTGGTGTTAACAAACCCAGGGACAAGGGAAAAACAAGTGATCCAAAACCAGTGACAAGGAGGGTGTGGGAGGCCTGGTAGGGATTGATCAAGGACAATGTAACCAAGAGAAATTACTGGAACCCAAATGAAGGCGGAGCATGATAGTGGGACAAGAGGAAAGTAAAGAGAAATATAGGAAAGAACTAGGAGACAAAGGACATTTATAGAGGCCTAAATAAAAGCATGTCCATAAGGAAGAAGCACACCTACCTGTGTGATCACAAGGTGTCGAAGGGATCAGGTATCAGGCATCAAAGAACAAAAATCATATTTTGAATGAAGGGGAATGCAGATTTGGTATCCAAGGCCTATCTGTAGGTCACTGGACATCCCTTTGCAGAGGGGTCGCGAGGAGACAAGCCAGCCAGCGTGCAGTGTAGCATCCATGAAACACGCAACTTTCCTTTAGTTCTTAAATGCTTCCTCTCCCCACTATCATGATCCCATTTCTACCTTACAAATCTGGTTAGACCAGAGGATGCACAGTGGTGCAGATAGGAACTGGAAACCCAGGAAACCCAGGACAGATGAACCCCTCAGGATCAGTGGTGAGAGTGGTTATACTGGGAAGGTGCAGGGAAGATGCGGTAGAAAGGGGGAACCAATTATAAGGATCTACATATGACCTCACCCCTGGGGGATGGACAACAGAAAAGTGGATGAAGGGAGATGTCAGGCAGTGTAAGACATGACAGAATAATAATAATTTATAAGTTATCAAAGGTTCATGAGGGAGGGGGCAACAGGGAGGGAGGGAAAAATGAACTATACCAAGGGCTCAAGTAGAAAGCAAATGTTTTGAGAATGATGAGGGCAACCAATGTACAAATTTCAATTGGGCTTTCACTGTCATCCATAGCCTTCTGCAAACTGGTGTTCAGAATTTAAGCTCTAATACAACCCCTTTCTCTCATCTTGGATTTTATTTACAATCCTTGAATCACAGGAACTGGCATGCTTCTTCCATGTGGACTTAACCAACACCTCACTTAGAGAGTTGCTTGTTTGAAGGCAAGCCCTTAAAATGCTGTTCTTTCTGATGCAGGGCACTATCTCCTTTCTTTACCACACATTTCTATAGCACCCATACCTTCAGTGATCACTGCCTGAGGGCAAGTTTTGAGCAAGGTCCTATTGTAACTGCCCTTATTCATATTTCTCTTAGCACATTATTTTCAAGGTTCATCGATGTTGTCGTGTGCACACTAAAGAGAGAAACAAGTCCATGGAAAAGGAAGTCATGCTTGGTAAAGTAGACAGTCAAGCGAGAGGAGGAAGGTCCTTAATAAGCTGGACTGGCACACTCGCCACAATAATAGACTCAAACATATCAGCAATTGTAAGGATGATTCTGGGCTGGGCAAGTCTTCATTCTCTGGTGTATACAACTGACTATGAGTCATATCTACCTCAACAGTACCTAACAAACCTGGCTTTAGCACTATGTATCTATATTAATTCATTTGTTTTGCTACAGTTCTTCACAAAGATGTGTTTGTATTGATTCTCTTAAACGAGAAGAGTCATGTATAGCAATGGAATTAACCCATCTATATTTCCTCTTGGTGCATTTTGATGAGAAGTATAGCATTGACTATTATCCCCTACGAAAACACTATGGGTTATATAAGATGTTGTTATTAGGTGTCATTGAATCCGTGTCCTGATAGGGACCAATGTACCAAAGAAAGAAGCACATTTGCCATCCAATTGTTCTTATGTTTGAGACCATTGTTACAGTCACTGTGCCAGTGAATCTTATTGAGAGCCTCCCTCTTTTCATTGCCCCTCTACTTTATCTAGCACAATGCCCTTCTCCAGGGACTCTGCCCTCCGACAATCTGTCCAAAGTACATGAGGAGAAGTCTGAGAAGTCTGGCCATCCTTCCCTCAAAGGAGCATCCTGGCTGTATTTCTTCCAGTAGGTGTGTTTGTCCCTTTGGCAGCCCATGGTGCATTCATGGTGTGGTGCTAGGCTGTCTTCCCTAGTACCACAACTCTAATTCACAAATTCATCTTAAGCCTTCCTTATTCAATGTCCAACTTCCACATGCATAGGAGGCAATTGAAGATGCTATGGCTTGAGGCAGATGCACCTCAATCCTCAAAGTAGCATCCTTGCATTTCAACACCTTACAGGGATTTTATGAATCTATACACCTGTTCTCCCAGGTGGCACTAATGAACTCCTTTTGCAGGTTCCCTCAGCATTGAAGGAAAATATTGAGTTTGATTTGCTTGAATGGGCATGGGAGCATATAGGTGAGCAAAAAGGAAATATATCAGAAACCATGCAGAATTTGTTATTTTTCCCCATTTGAATTAGTGCATGTCTTTGTATAACAAATATAATTAAACACAAACATTATCCATATAAAATTAACTATGGAAATATTCTTAACAATAAAAAACTTTGTGTCATTTATTATTTGACACACATTCTTATGCCACTCCTTTTAAGAACCTGAGCTCTGTTTGAACGGTTCCGTCTCAACAGTGGCTGCTCCCTCCCTCCACACTTTGCTTCTAGAAGCCTTGTGTTCATGCTCACCACCAATCCCCATGTCCATATGAAATCCTTTAAATTTTGTAGGGTCATTTAGCTTTCTATTAGCTTCTGCCGTCTATAGGCTCGTGACCCAGTCTGTACAAAACAAGGATCTGTCTCAAGATTTACCTGCTAAATGGTGGGGATAAGGGAGAGGACTATTTTACTAAACAAACAAAGGACAAACAACACAAAAAATTGTTGGTAAAATAAACATATTAGTAACAAACATGATACTGTAAGGAATTAGGGTATAATTTTATTACTGAAGAGTTGAGTTTTGGAAGGAAAACAATTCAAGGAGATATTGTCTAGTACCTAGATGAGTCAAGAAAATTCCTGGACACTGAATTCTTTACAAGCCAAGGCGTTAGGTGTTGTGTCAACTTGGGTAGGCCATGACATTCAGTGGTTTGATGTTTAAAACCTAGTAATGTGACAGCAACTGACCTAACACAATGTTATCACAGCCAGTCAGTTGTAATACAATTAAGTTGGGATCATGACTTACTTCCAATGTAAATGTACACTGTGAAAACGTTTGATTCCTTTTTGCTGGGTCTAGATCCTGCTTCGGGTTCATCAAACTCCAAATCTTTGAACCTAACTAACAGCCTGCCATATTATCTACTGATCCTAGGAGTTTTCAGTGGCCTGGTATCTGTCTTGCCATCTTTACATTATTGTGTATCACCTCTGCAGCTCCAGCTCTGATCTACTGATCCATTCATTTACTGCTGCAGTCACTGTCTTGAGTTTACTGGGACCTGCTTTATTAATGAGAGTCTTTGACTCACGTACTTGGAAAGTGCCTGCACTTGGACTTGCCCTCTTCTACTATATGTATGTATCTGGATTGATGGGTTGTCTAGTAAACCCAACCCAAAGCACACAGAGACTGGAGCTTAAGAAAGATGGTCAATTTATCAAATTTATTCAGAGGTGTTTTACATATTCAAAATATGAATACTACAAACTTTAAAAATATCTGTTTCATATACTTCTATAAAATAGGGGGGGGGAATGGCAGACCTTCCTTAATTGCTACAACACTCACCCCAGCTCCTTGCCATCAATTTGATTGTAACTCATTCCATAGGACGTGGTAGAATGACATGTGTGCGAGTCTGAGACTTTAACTCTTTACAGAACTTGGAAGACACATTTTTCTCCTGAGGAGTGGCTGGTGGTTTCAAACAAGTGATCTTTCAGTTAGCAACAGCTCGATAAAAATTTTCTGCCCCCATTAATGATTTTTTTTTGCCAATTAAACTGAATCCCAAATTCATTACTGTGGACTTGATTCAATTTCATGGTGGATGGAAATTTGAATACATTACCCGAGTTTTATACTCATAGTAATCCAGAGAAGAAGGAAGGTATGGGAGTTTTTAACTGAAAGATGATACAGAAGTCAGATTGAAAGGCTAAAAAAGAAAATGGATAAAGTAGGTATTTAGTAAATAGCAGAAGAGTCCATGTTTCAGTGGGGAATGTATGAATCTAATGAGAAGTAATGATTTTGAATGGCAAAACTAAGGAAATATAACTTCAAAATGTTTTAAGCTTTAAGAATCAGGTAATTAATTACATTGTATATTAAAATGAGCATTTTCCATGAAATTTATTGTCTTGTGTTTGCTGTGCCTTTTAAAGTAATGAATACAGAGTTGTCGTCCATCACGAACCTACCTCTCGAAACATTTCCCTTACTTCCTGACCTCAGTTATTCATGGGAGGAACATTGATGGATAGTTAGCTGCTTTATCTTGGTATCTCACCTAGAATATAGAAAATTGTCCTTTGCTTTTGCCATCCCACGTCCAAATCTTAAAATTGTTCCAGAGAAAAAAGCAAAACCCAAAGGGACTCTCACGATGACTTGGAGCAGTCTCTAGACGGGGAATGCGCCCCTGGAAGTTCTCCTTGCACCTCAATGTAGAATAACTTGGGTGCCATTATAGAATTCTCAAAGCACTAGAGTAAAAACCATAGAAGTGCAAATAATCTTTGGGCCCAACAATAATTCCATCCAAACTGTGAAAATTTGCTTTGTTACATCTTATAAGCTTGGGAGAATGGTCTTTGCTACTGAGCATTTAAATGCATAGTTATCGACTAATTGTTCCTCTTATCTTATTGCTGGTTGGCTGAGAATTCAAAAGCAGAATACCGGTAGTAATTTAAGAGTTCGTACAGATGGTGACTGCAAAGTGAAGGCCGGGCAGCTGGCGATGCCCCTTCTCTCAAATCTCTCTCCTCGCGTGCGCCCTATCTCTTCAACACTACCCCCAGTACCGGGTTCCAGATGCCACCAAGGGACTGACTGAGCATCTGATAAAGCAACAAAAGATATGTCCCAGCTGTATGACTGCTCTTTCTCCCCCCCTCTATGCCCCCCACCCCTGCCTTTTGCTCTCCTTTGCTCCTGGCCTCTCCCTGAGCCTGCTATACCCGCCCCTCCCCCCACCCTGTTAGGGAAGAGCCCCTGCCCTCCTCCCCAGGCGACCCCTCTGCCCTTTCAGTTTGTCTCCTTTGCACTTGTCACCTTTTGGATGCCGTCCTGGTGACCACCCCAGTCCTGGGGACTACTGGGGAGGGGCACAGCCCCTGCTGCTGGCACCCCCCAGCCTGGGAAGCCCACAGGCAAGCCGAGCAACCTCCTGGGCCAGGGTCATCCCCCAGAAAGGTAATGGTGGAGGAAGGGGACCCCAGGGTGGCCATGTCCGTTGAACGTGGCCCTGGGGGGGGGGGGGAGTCCGCAAGGCAGGTGTGTGGGGGGTGGTGTCCAAAATTGGTGTTGGCTTCCATTAGAGGGCTGCTCAGAGGCGGGACTCCCATGCAGCCTGCGCAGTGCAGACCCTGTTCACCTAGGATTAGCCTGGGGTGGCCGCCCCCCAAGGCCCTAAGCAGCCTGGAGCTCTTGTGTAAATACCTGGTGCTAACTTCCCATCCCCACCCACCCCCAGTCCTGCACTCCCACCTGCCTGGGGTCCAGCTCTACAGAGATGTGGGGCTGGATGGTCTGTTAGGGGCCGGCATGCCTTTCATCCCTCCTCCCACTCTTTTAATGCCCCTGCAAACTGTTTTCATTTTGTCCTAAACCACACCCAAGAGGTAGGGGGAGGGCAGGCTAGCCCCCCACCAAGCTTCCAAGGATAGTACCTTCAATAAGGACAGGACATCCAGGGGCAGCCCCTGCCCCCTGGGCCTGCGGGCACCTTCTACTTCACCCTGGTGACCTAGTGGCCCTGTCCCATCTGTGCCCTCCTCTTCCTGGCCCCCCTGCCTGCCCCCTCCACTCCCACTCCACCCCACTCCCAGCAGAGAGCATGATCCGTGACCTTGCTTCTGACTCTCGCCTCTGGGACAAGTAAGTCATAAGTCAGTGTGGCAGTTCAGTCGTCTGGGTTGTTTCTGTTTTCTTGAGGTTTCGTGTTCTTTTGATTTTTACTTCTTTGCCTTCTGTTCATTTCATCGACCCCATCCCCACCCGATCCCCTCCAGCCCCACTGCCCAGTTCAATCAAGTGGCTTTTCCTGGGACCTGCTCAGCTTTTCGAATCCCCTCCTTCACCTGGGGCCCTGGCCTCCGAGGGAGGGGCAGGAGGGGCCCTAGTGAGAAAGCAGCCTTGTGCTGCAGACAGGGGCAGGTAGGCAGGAGGCTACGGATGTTTCCAATGTTTGGGGTTTGTTTTTCTTCTTGATTTTGTTTTGTTTCCTTTTTTTTTAAAACCGGGCAATATTGTATTCAGTTCAAGCTGTGAAGAAAAAGATATATCAATGTTTTCCAATAAAATACAGTGACTGCCTGAAAAAAAAATTATGAAAGTGAGGCTGGTCAGTGTTACTCTTCTGATGTTTTCAGTAGCATCCTTTCTGTTGTTTTATTTTATTGTTTTTAAGATCATTTTATTGGGGGCTCTTACAGTTCTGATAACATTCTATATGTCAATTGTATCAAGCATATTTGTACATATGTTGTCAACATTATTTTCTAAACATTTGCTTTCTATTTGAGTCCTTTTTACCCTCCCTCCTTCCCACCCTCATGACCCCTTGATAAATTATACATATTTATTATTTTCAGATATTACCCAACCACTGTCTCTCCTGTGGTTTCTTCCCCCTCCCCTCCCCTCTCCACATTCCCCCCTGTACCTTCCTGGTATTGTTACTCCCATTTCTGTCCCTGAGAAGTTTATCTGACTTGGCTTCCATGTGTTCTAGCTCTTTTTTGTACCTGTGCACATGTTATGGCCTATCCCACAGTGAAAGGCAGGACTGGGGTCATGATAGTGGGGGGTGAGAAAGCCTAAATAAACCAGAGGAATATTGTGTGTTTCATCACTGCTATACTTCACCCTGGTTGATTCATCCTTTCCTTGGGACCCTTCTGTGATGGATGTCCCATTGTCTGCAGATGAGTTCGGGTCTCTGCTCCAACCCCCCTCATTCTCAACTATATATATATATATATATTTGTTTGGGGTTTTCTGGTGCCTGTTACCCAATCTTGTCAACATCTCATGATGACATAGAATGCTGTGCTTCTACACTGTGGGCCTGTTCTTTGTCTGCTAGATGACCGCTTGTTTAACTTCAAGCTTTTAAGACCCTAGATACTATATCTTTTGATATCCTGGCACCATCAGCTTTCTTCACCACATTTGCTTATGCACAAATTTGTCCTCAGCAATCATGATGGGAGGGTGAGTATCACAGAATGCCAGGTTGTTACAACCAAGTGTTCTGGCATTGAGGAAGGGCTTGATCAAAGGCCTAAAGTCTGTCCACTCTCTCTATGTTTTGCCATATAAATATATGTACATAGACCAATACCTCTATTTTTATGAGTTAATATATTTACATAAGTGCACATCTATGTTTATGCTTCTATAACTTCACTTCCTAGACCTTTCCCGTTTCCTTTTATCTTCCTCCTGCCCACCATCATGCTCACCCTTCTTCTACCTCTAAGCAATTCCTCCCAGCTAGATTTTTGTTGCTCCATCTCCCCCAGGATCTCTATGTATCCTCGTTGTTGATTTTAATTCCCTTGTTGTTCCTGTCTATGGCATTGTCTACTCACTGCTGCCCTCCCCTGCTTCCTCCTGCCCCTAAGTCACTCCAGAACCTTCAGTCCTGTTGCTTCCTCCTGGGGCTTTCTTCCCATGCCTATCTTATATAGGTAGGAAAACCAACAATAATGTAGACAATATAAAAAGAAAAAAATTAGTAAAAAGAGAAGGAAAAGAAAAAACATATAGTGATAATAACTAGCAAACCCCCCCCCCCCCCGCAAAAAAAAAAGCATAGATAATTCCAGGCCTGTCTACTAATCTTGATGACTATCTCGCCCTGGTCCTTGGGGGGCTCTGGGAACTGCCCCTCCTCGCTTGAAGTCTATATTGGAGCGCCTCAGTTGCTTTGCGGCTTTCCTTTGCTCCCATTGCTGATCTCTTAAGATCTCTTCGTGGTTCGCCCCACTGTGGGGCTGGAATTAGCCTGGACTCACTTCGCGCCGTGTATGCCCAGCATGGTCCTGTGTAGCAATATGCTCCAAGAAGGGGACATCAGATCTGGAGCTGTTATCGGCAGCATTCTTAAAATCCTACTCGAGCTTTTCTCAGACAGCACCAAGGAGTGGAAGGAGACATTTGCGGTTTGTATGAAAAAACAGGAAAAAATAAAGTGTGAGAAAAGGAGAATGGAGCTGGTTTGAGTTTCCTTTGACTGTGGTTGTTAGCCCTTTTAAAGAGAGTTTACCGTCAGTCGCCCTTTCATCAATAACATTCTTTGAGTCCTCACATGCTTTGCCTTGTGCTTCATCATGGTCAAGAAAGGGAAAGTATTAAGTGAAAGCCTTTGATGGGCGCCAGGCCGATGGTGTCAGATGTGGATCAGCAGTACCATGAAAGGACAGTAGTATCCCTGCTCTGCTGACTGGCTTAAAGAATGTGAAGCCTGGCACCGAACTAGTTGCCCATCCATCACATTTGATTTTTCCTCTGAGAACACAAAATGAACCTTGTTGTTATCTTGAAGAAAAATGAAGTCTTTAAATATTTCTCAGTGTTTTGTCATCTTTTCCTGGTAGATCATTTATCCTAAAATTTCCTCAAAGTAGGAAGTATAGGTCATTTCATCTCAAAGATAAACTTCCCAGTTTTTTTCTATAAATTATTTGAAAATACCCCATTATGCAATTGTAGAGGTAGCTTAAGATCAGAGGTGTTTTAAAATAAGATATTATAAGTAAAATATGTGCCTTGTGTTCTGTCCCTGCCGATAGCCCGGCAGTACCTGTACACAGTGCTAGTCTAGTGATTATGGGAATGGAACAGGATACACGGACATCCCATCTGGGGTAAAAACCTTAACAGAGTCTAATTTATGGGAAAATATTTACGGGAAAATATCAGAAGGGCCGAGAGAAGTTGCTGATAAGTAATTTTAGTCAACTGCTTCCAAAACAATTTTTAATTAAACTTTTGGCTTCTTGTTCCTTATGTGACCTGTGATTCCCTGTAGTCACATTTGTAACTTTGGTTTGCCTTTTATACTTGCCTCTATTCTGCTTAGTTAATGCTAACAAGCCTTTGCAGATCTTTGCAAAATGGCTGTTAGTTCTAAGATCTAAAATACCACTTTAAAACAAAAATTTTGAAAAACCTTTCCCCTTTTGAATAACATTATATGAATAACATATGGTTACTGTGAAAAAAAATTAATATTAACTACAACCATCAAAATGCCTATGACCCGAAGATACCCACTGGTAACATTCTTGTGTATGTCCCGGTGGGCTTCCTATGCATATTTCTACTGAATGTTGGATCACTCACTCTGAGAGTTAGAGCATCAGGGAATGAAGACTCTGCTTTTAGTTTCAGGGTTCAAAATAGAATATTCAAAATAATTTATTCACATGTCCTATTCAGTATTTTATTACTGAGATTTATCTTTTTTTTCATTCCATGTTCATGGCATTGAAGGAAACAGCAAACTGAAAACTGCAGCATAAGACATTTGGGTTTGTCTAAAGAAAAAAGATTCTAAATATCATTATTAAAATATATGCCTTATTGATATTTCGTATATCACGATTTCTAGGAAAATGCTAGGTAATAATTATTTTATTTGTTGACTGCCTCTAATAAATGCATGATAAGCAGCAAGGAGCAAAAGGGAAAGTGCAAGATAAACTCCTGCTTAATGTGGCTTTAGGTCAAGCGAAACAAGCATTTCAGTGGATTCAACCCTAAGAAAATAGTAGCATTACGGAATCAAAGAATTATGGACAACAGAATACTAGAGAGCACAAAAAGGTAAAGTTAATTGCAATACTTTATTTCTGCCCCATATTTCTCACTCTTCCGTAGACTCTAATTGCAAAGGAAAACTGTTGGAACCCCTATGGAAAGACTGTAAAATCAGGTTGACTTGAGTATTTCAGAGACTCACATAAATTGCATTTCCCCCCTCTTAGCAATCTAGTCAGTTAGGCACTATCATTGCTGCCGCATGGCAGACGAGGTTAAAATCTACCATGTACCCGGCATCGAACCATATACAGGTATATTAGTGGTAGCTGCTCACAAATCAGTCTCCCATTTATGGTGACTGTGCTAGACCGGGTTGACTAGAGAACCAAATCCAGTGACACTCATATATGTGTAAGAGAAAGTTTATATCAAGAAGTTATTATATATCAAGCAAACATCCCAACCGAGTCCAGATCAAGTCCATATGTCTGATGCTAGTCCATAAGTCTGCTACAAGGTGGTGGGTGCAAAGTCATGTGGATCCAATGGCAGGGGCCACATTCCAGGGCTCATAGCAATCAGGATTACCCATCAGGAAGGTGAAGGCACAGAAAGAGGGGGAGGTTCCCAGGATCCAGGACCCTCCTTATAAGAAAGTCATGCTCACAAGGAGTTATGATCGGGCTGTGACCTGATTGGCAGGTTGAATATCACTGCTGCGCTTTTATATATCTTCAAGTTTGAATGAAGCTATGTAACTACCACAGTGACCTTTATATACAATTGAATGAAACTCTCCCCAGTTCTGCTTTTCCCCCACAATGGGCTGTGGACTGGATACTTGTAGTACATGGGATTTTCATGGATTGAATTTTGGAAATTAATCTCTTTCTTCCCAGTCCATCTTGGCCTGAAAGAACTGCTGAAATGTGTTCAGCTTCAGAGCAATAAGGACGCTTCTCCTAACAGATGAGTAGTCACTGCATATGAGATGCATTGACAGAGGCTGGAATCCAGTCTTCAGCTAGGATAGCTGGAACTTTGTTGTTGAACCCCTCCTTGCGTGCTGGCACACAGCAGTTAGCTCATAGACTAAATCCCTGCTTTCCTAGTACTTAAATTCTAGTCGGGGAAACAGATAAGAATGAGGTTAATCAAAGATATTGAATGTAGGAAAGTGATGAGCGGTGGTGAAAAATAGAGAAGGAAGAGAGCTAGTGAGTGTGGTGATTCCTATCTTCACATCCTGTACTTTGCACTACAGCAAGCTACTGGAGACAAAAACCTGAGATTGTTGTCTAGATTCGTAAGGACAAGTGGTTTCTGTGCGTCATTAAGTATTCTTCAGGTAAGTAAGAATGACTGAACAGTCTCAATGGGAAGAGAAAAGGTTGAAGTGATTGTATCAAGGAAGTTAGAGATGTTCAGTTTTTAAGCAAATAAAAGCACCACTATTTGGCTCCTGTTAAGAGGCAAATGCCCTAGTCTGTCCCTTTTTTACTTCTAGCACCATGTCAACAAACCCAGGGAAGATTCAAAGAACTCAGAGCACAGCAGATGTTTTAGCTGTGTTTGTTCTGCCAAAATGTCAACACATATTATCTTTCAACTTGAGAATGCATGTGCTCAACTTCTGCACTCTGCCCTAGTTTCCCCCCATTTTTATCTTTCTCCAAACTCTTTCTTCTAATGTAGGGCAGCTCCAAAGAAACTTTCTTCCAGTGGATGTGATTCATGAAGTATTTATTGAACACTGTATAGCAAACAGTGAAGCAGTTTCTTTATCAATAAAAATTAATGCAATTGTAACAGAAATAGCATTACAGAATGTGAGATGACCCTATTGTGGTTGAGTGAGTTCTTCTGGCTCAGAGCAACCCTATGTGATTAAAAGTGTTAACTATTTATTGCACTAAGCTGAGGAATTTACTGCTTCAAGACTCTCAGCATGTTTGTCTGGGTTCAACTACTGAAGTAGAATTGTTAGGATAGATGGTAGGTAGGTAGGTAGGTAGGTAGTGAGATAGAGTGTGGGTGGGAAGGGGGAATTTAAGAGAGATTGTGGAAGGAGAGATTGTTGTGGAGGCTAAGTAAGTCTGAAACCCATTCTGCAGGCAATCTGGCTGGGAAGATCTTGGACAAGCACTAACTCATGGCCATGAGTCACAGTGTCATCGACAAGCAAATTTCCTCTCTCTCCCTGATACTTCAATATAACTCAGTGGTTCTCAACCTGTGGGTCACGACCCCTTTGGGGGTCAAAGGACCCTTTCACAGGGGTCGCCTAAGATCATCAGAAAATACATAAATATTTCACAATATGTACCAAAAAATTCACACTCACTACCATCAACTCAATCCCAATGCATAGCTACCTAACAGATAAAAATTTTTAAAGATTTTTTTTCTTCATGTTATTATTGAAATGAAGAGATATTAAACTTACTCTGAATTTTGAGACTACAACGGTCTTCTCTTGTCCAGTGTAACTGCTGAGAAATTATATGCAATTTATGTCTGATCCTTTGTTATCTCTTGAAGCTGTTAACATTAAAAACAATGGCATGGGGCCATAGTCTTTGATTCTACTTAGAACTCAGTGGGCCCTTTCACCTGAAATGTGTGTCCTTTGGTTATGAAAATATTCTTATATGATTTTGTTGTTAATTTTATCTTCTCAATATTCTCTCTCTTCCTCCTTTTCTCTTTATTTCTTAGCATTATTCTTTCTGGGACTTGTATTAGCCAAATGGTGAACTAATTTGAGATAATTCACATTTCCCTATCCTTTCTCTCCACTTGACCATGTTTCTGTCTTTTGTTCTACTTGCTGGGTAATTATTCCTTTATGTTTTAACTTATAGTCCTTCAATGAATAAAAATATTTTATACTCTTAATTTTATTTCCAAAGATATTAATTACAGATTTTGGGGAGGATTCTACTCACGGTTTTAAAACAATTTGTACTAGTCTTTTTAAATACCAAATGTAAAATTATTGACTTCCATTTTATCTAATTTAAAGGTCTATGAAGAGGTTTCAAAAATTTCATTAAAAATTGAATGAAAAGATAATTGATTTTTTCCATGAACATTTTGAAGGCCCCTCAACTATGCATGGGTGAAGAGTCCTTTGGTGATGCAAATCACTGCACTTTTGAACAAAAAGTTGGTAGTTCAAATTCACCTATAGGCATCCCAGAAGATATGCGTCTAGAAGTTCATAAACTTAAAAACTCTTTATAGATGACAGTTATATTCTGCACATTTAGGACCCCCATGAATGGAACCCACTCAGTGTCAACTAATAACAGAAAGTGCAAAAGTGAGACATCTCTATAAGGTAAAACTTAAGGCATCTTTGCTGTTTCACCTGGGAATTCCTAAATTTTAAAATGTCTTTTAGTCTGGTTTTGGAGGGATTTCTATGATCTCCAATAACTTCCTGAGAAGTGTAATTGCAACTGCTCTTTTCTGCAAGTAAAGTGAGGGAATGGAGATTGGAAGTGTATTCTTATTCTTAACTCTGCAAATTTTCAGCATTGAGCCATATTCTCGTCTTAAAGCATACAAATCTCAAGTTCTTTCATTCAATTTCTCCAGTGAATAAACTCCATTGTGTGATGGGACGGAGAAAGAAATGCGAGGATTCTTGGACTAGGCATTGCTTTTTTGCATAGCTGCAATCTCCTATTGAAACCCTTGGGGTCAGATTTATGTTTTTTTAGAAAACAGTACATTGCAAAGCCCACATACTACCTGGTGGGATCTAACCAAACCACCTTAGCAAATACAGCTGTAGTTCTTAAGTGAAATACAGGAATATTCACAGTAGGAGAGGTCAAAAGGGACTATAATTTGCTTTTGATGTTTCTGTATATGTCTTGATAGCAGATTAGTTCAGAAGATGCCAACCTTTCTGATAAATTACATTTAGGTAATTTTTGTTTTCAGAAATTTGGGAGGACTACATATAAAACATCAAAGAAAAGTTATGTCACCAATTTCCCTTTATTATTATTGTTGTTGTTATTTTTCAGTACTTTGGTGTCCATGCAAGTCTTACTTCCCTCCATTCCAACTTAGATCTGTCTTTCTTTTATCTGTCATCACTGAACCATATGCTTTCTTCAAAACTTTGGTTGCTCTATTGCTTCTGATGTATATCTGTTATTATAATGTTTGCTTATATTTAGGTCTGTCTTTTACTCCATAGTGTTATTTTAGGAATGAGTAGAGTCAATTGAATATACCCAATCTGTGAAGCTTAACCAGAATACTAAAATATGCTTACACTTTATATACTGAGTTACTACTTTAATTCTGTACTTTTTTTCTTAGCTGATTAAGGTTGTATTTTTAACTTGGATGGGGTTATGTTGGCAATTATCACGTAATCGTCTCCCATGATGAGACCTGATATCATATAATCAACTCCATAATGGGACTTGCTATGTAAAGGCTATTAATTTTAAAGGACTGTCCTTACCAATGTGGCCTGCTTCCAACACACATGGACACTCTGGCAGAAATCTCTTTTTCTACATCTGTCTTCTATATGTAGCTCATCACAGGAACTCTGTTTTTTTGGATTTGAGTTAGAGACATGAGACATTGTCTGCTTATCCTAAGAATCATCGATAGCCTGCCATCGTACTTGTAAATCTTGGGTTCATTTGCCTTCACAGTGAGCAGCCTGCTGTCTGAAATGCTGGTTTGAGGTTCATCGGTTTCTACAGCTACATAAATCAGGAGACACCACCAGTGTGACATCTGGACAGAATTAAAATTTCCAGCCTCTATAACTGTGTGAGATTATTTTTTAAATAAACCCACTTTCTGTGTATACATATTAGTATCACTGGCTTTGCTTCTCTACACAACCCAGTCCAGGCATTATCAAATTATGTAGTTTATATCCAGAATTGAGAGAAAACTAAATGAAATGCTTCAACTGAAAGTGCAATGCTATAAGCCCTCACTCATCTCTCCCCAGAAATGTGAAAGAGACCTACCTGTCCAACAATTTGTATTTGTACCCATTTGGAAGAATAGTGATCCACCAGAATATAGAAATTATCTAAAAGTATCTTTAATTTCATATGCAAGTCAAAAATTTCTGTGTAGTAGCATACCAACAGAACACAGCCAGAAATTCAAGACAGATTGACAAGAGGACACAAGATGAGAGAGACCATTGTGAATACCTGATGGGTTGTGGCTGAAAGCAGAGAATGCCAGAAAAAATATTTACCTGCACTTTTGAGGATTTTGCCAAGGCACTGGACTGTGTGGCTCATTTCAAAGTATACACAGCAGTGCAAAGAAGGGGACTCCCAGAACCCTGAATTGTGCTCATGTGAAACTTGTACATAGACCAAGATGCAGTTGTTTGAAGAGAACAAAGGGAAAATGAATGGCTTACAAATCAGGAAAAGTATGAGTCGGGTTGCGTTCTCTCATCACACTTATTTAATCTTTATGCTGAGCAAGTAAGTCGAGAAGCTGGACTGCATGCAGAGGACTACTGCATCCGGATTGGACAAAGGCATAACCTGAAGAAACATGCAGGCAATGCAACTGAAAGACGTACTGATGGACATCAAAGAGTGTGACCTTTCCTGTGGATTATAACTCAGTGTAAACTAGAATCTTCGCAGCTAGATAAATAGACTGCATCATGATGAGTAGACAAAAGATGGATTTCATTTTACTTGGATCTGCAATCAGCATTCATGGAAAGAGCATTCAAGAAATTAATTAGGTATTGCATTGGGTAAATCTGCTTAAGAAATATGTCTTTATGGTGTTCATGAGCAACGTTGTCACTTTGAGGATTTAGGTGCACCTGACACACTATTGAGGTGTTCACTTGCCTCATTATGTATGCAAAAGCTGGACAATAAATAACAAACACCAGAGAATTCATGCCTTTGAATTATGGTGCTGGTGAAGAGTGTTGAATTTAGCAGGGACTTCCAGAAGAGTGAAAACGTTTGTCTTGTCTTCGAAGTACAGCCACAGTGCTCCTTAGAAGTGAAGAGGTTGTGACATTATTTTGACATGTTATCAGTAGACACTGGTCCCTGGAAAACAAAATCATACTTGTTAAGATAAAACATAAGTGAAGAAGAAAAATACTCTTTGTGAAATAGAGTCTCACAGTGGCTGCGACAATGGGCTCAAACAGCAAAAATTGTAAGTTGGGGGAGGTGAGGTCAGAGTTTTGTTTTGAACTTTTGTTTGTTTGTTTGTTTCGCACTTTGTGGGAACTTTCTCTATGGCTCTGAACAACAGCATAGCTGATCATCCCATACCAATTCATTAAGAGGAGTGAACTTACAGGGTAAATAGTAAAGAAAAATAATTTCTTATATTTAAAACTAATTATATAACGATACAGTAATCTATACCATATATAATTACAGTCAGAGAGAATTTATATTTTGGATGTGTTTTTTTTTGGCAGGAAATCGCAACATTCTTTTTATTTATTTATTTATTGGCCGCTTGTTTATCTTCAAGCCTTTAAGACCCCAGACACTATCTCTTTTGATAGCCGGGCACCATCAGCTTTCTTCACCACATTTACTTGTTCACCCGCTTTGGCTTCAGCAGTGTGTCAGGAGGGTGAGCATTGTAGAGTTCCAATTTAATAAAAGAAAGTATTCATGCATTGAGGGAGTGCTTGAGTAGAGGCCCAAGGTCCTTCTGTCACCTTAATACTAAACATATAAATATAGACACATAGAGCTATTTACCCATTCTCATTTATATATATTTGCATGTACATGTCTTTGTCTAGACCTCTATAAATGCCCTTTGACTCCTAGCTCTTTCCTCCATCTCCCTTGACTTTCCTCCTGCCCTACTACCATGCTCCGTCCCCACCTGGGTTACAACTATACTTCTTCTTCACGTAACCTTACCCTTGAGCATTCCCTACCAGGCCTGCCATTCCCCCCTCACTACCATTTTGGGTTCCATGTTGTTCCCTTGTCCCTGTGTTTGTTAACGCCACTTCCTTACACGCCCACTTCCCCCTATCCCAAGTCCCCCTGGAACTGTCAGTCCCGTTGTTTTTCCTCCAGATAGTTCATCCAGCCTGTCCTATTCAGACAGACCTGTGGAGACACTAACATGCACGAAAACAAGACACAGGAAAACAAAGCAACAGTATACAACCAGACAACAAAACAACAACAACAAATCACTGACAAAGAACAAAACAAAACACATCAAGAAAGAAAAGCTTGTAGTTGGAGGTTGCTGAATGATAACATTTCAAAATCATGTCCAGAGTTTAATGTGAATATCACTTTATGTGGAAAATGCGTGGATAGTATCTGTTATGATAAAAATGTAATTACATTAAGAATCTTGAGAGGATATGATTATCATGAATTATTTGGATTGTACCGAAATGCTCACATTTATCCTTATAGGAACAAAGCAGAAAGAATTTGGAGCCAGACCCACAAGAAGGAGATGCTAAAGAGAGAGCAGAAAAAGATGTAGCCACAAGCCAAGGAATGCCAACAATTATGGGAAGATAGACGAGACAATCCAAACTTTTCATCTAGAGATCTCTGGAGAGCGTGTGGACCTACCAACACCTTGATTTTAGACTTCTAGCCTTTGAAACTGTGAGAAGACGTGTTTCAATTGTTCGAAGCTCCCTCATTTGTTGGCAATTTGTTTGGGTAGCTAATTTGGAAGCCTAGCAAGTGAGTCAATCCATGTTGTCCTCTCACTGTCAAGCTCTCTTTGTGTGAGTAAAAAATAACTGATCAATTATTTTGTTTATAGTATGGGGAACATTTTACTTCTGTTGGCCTCAGTATTAAAACCAGAAAATTTGGAGTATGCTAAAACACAACACTCTAGAATTTCAAAACAAAACGAAAACAATAACAACCCTTTTTATATGCGCAAATTCGAATATACTGCAAAACAAGTTAAATGCTAAAGAAACAAACATGCAAAGTAGTTTCCCTAAAATGGACTCCAACTTATGGTAACTGTGGTCTTTAAGGTTGTGTGACAATTTAGCCGGATAAAGATTCTCAGTGATTTGGCACTTAAGATCTAGTAATTCCACATGCTGAAATCTAACATATGAAATCATCTCTTGATTGAAATTTTCTATGAGAAATCAATTGAAAGGAATTTTGATGGCGCTGTGTCACATTGCTTCTAATGTAAATAGGTGCTTTTGGAAAAGCTTGTTTGTCCTTTTTGCTGAATTTGAATAATGTTTGGCTCCTCCTCCATCTCCTGGTTTTTCTGACTTAAGCCAGCAACTGATCATATTGCCTACTAAACCTGTGAGCTATCAGCAGCCTGCCACATTGCCTACAGCCTTGGATTAATTCACCTTTAAAGCAAGAAGCCTGTTTTCTGACCTGCCTTTCTTAGGGTCACCAACCCCTGTTACATGAGTCAAGAGAAATACCAGACTGACATCTGACCAATGGACTTGGAACTTGCCTGCCTCTACAATTAAGAGTCTTTTCTTTAATATAAAATTCTGTATACACACATATACTTATATGTATATAATAAATTATAAATATATAATAAGGGATCATTCTTGATAGGCTTGGCATTGGACTGGTTGCTCTGCAGGAGAAAGCTGAATATATTTGCTCCCATAAATATTTGCAACCTTGGAAACCTTATACAAAGGCGTGCCCCCCCACCCCAATGGAAAAAAGCTTCACTAGGGGGAGCTTCCATAGTACATATTTTTCCTGCAAGGCAAATATCAAGCAAGGCAAATATCTGGGAGGAGAGCTTTCTCTCTGAAGCTCTGCAGCCTGAGAAATATTGATGTTTTCTCTGAGTTAAACAACAGCATGGTGTAGGTGAGAGAGGGTGGTATTGAGAGCCTGGGTTGTGGTTGCAATCTACTGCCAGACATCGCCCTTGCCAGCTCTTGTGGCCTCTCTCATTTTGGGCCTGAATTATCCCATTTCTAAACTGGGGGGCTGCCTTCTCTACAAGAGGATTGAGATAAGTGGTCCCTGGTACGCTTTCTAGCCACTGTCTTTCCAAATTTGCTGTCATTCTGAGTTAGTGCACCCAGTGGAATCACCTGGGAAGGTTCTCTCTGGTCACAGTGAATTTTTTGGTAAAAGCAGTTTTGCTTAGACCTCATTTTTTTGTGATGGGCAATTGAAAAGAACAGCATGTGGTTGTGAAATTTTTTTCCTGTTTGGGAAAAATGCCGCAGAAACTGTTGTGATGTTGAACACAGCTTACAAGGACAGTGCTATGGGAAAAACTCTAGTGTCTGAGTGGTTTTCTTGTTTCAAAAAAGGTGAAATGTCTATTGATGACAAACCACATTCTGGACATCCATCAAATTTCTGAACAGATGAAGATGTCAACAAAATTCATGCATGTTTGATTGAAGACACACGATAGACAATGGCAGAGAAGGGGAAGTTATCTGGACTATCTTGCAGCTTGGTTCAGTGAATTTTATTGGAAGATTTGGGAATGAGAAGGGTCGCTGTGAAATGTGTGCCTCGGGTTCTGACTGACCAGCAAAAAGGACATCTAATGGAAACCTAATGCACTTTGAAAGAACAGCTCTGATATGACCCAGATTTTTTTTAAGATCAATACTGGTGATAAGACATGGTGATATGCTTATAACCACAAAACCAAACATTAATCAAGCCAGCAGAAGATGCCATCGTCACCTCACCCAACAAGAGTTTGTCAAGTGTAATCTAAGTTCAAGATGATGCTTATTTGTTTTATTGCTGTGAGGGGAATAGTGCATTTTGAGTTCATTCTGACAGGTCAAATTGTTAATTACGCTTTCTATTTAGGAGTTCTGAAAAAGATTGTATCCCACTGTGCAACAAAAAAGGTCCGATTTGTGGCAGTCAGGGGAGACTGGTTCTGCCACCACAACAATGCACCAGCTCACGCAGCCATCTCAGCGCACAGGTTTATTGGGGGGAAAAAACCAACAGCATGCCTCTCTTGCTCCATGCACCTCATTCATCTGACCTCACTCTGTGCGACTTCTTTTTGTTTCTTGAATGAAGAGTTCCATGGAACGACAGCCATTTGACGGCGTAGAAAAGGCGAAGAAAAAAAGAGCGAGGTGCTCTCAGCCATCCAAACAGATGAGTTTGAACAAATGTTTCCAGGAATAGAACCACAGATTTTGAAAATGTAGTACGTGTAATGGAGAGTACATTGAAGACGATATGGTTGTTTTATTAAAAAAAACATTTAAAATACATAGTTTTGGGGAAGAAAATTCCAGTTTTCTTTGGATACCTCTTTGTATACACTTGCTTTGAGTCAGACTTGACTCACTGGCACTGTATTTTGCTTGTTTGCTTTTTTTTTTTTTTTTTTTTGTAAACAGACATATGTAACTTCGCTGATTTTGCTTCTCTAGAGAATTCAGCCTAAGACAGCAAACATCTAAGGGAGACGAGTTTCCTCACAGGGGTTCCAAGGCTGTGATCTTTCTGGAAGCAAACTGCCATCTTTTTCTCCACCAGAATAAATGGTGGACTCAAACCACTAACTTTTTGTCAAGAGTTAAGTCTTAACTTCCATGTCACCCAGGCTCCTAAAGTTCTAGTATGGTAATAGAGAAATTGTCCTACTTACCCTATTCATACCCTCACTATGTAAATGAACCCTCAATGGAACTACTAATATTATTGCTACTTTGAAATACATTTAAAAATCAGCTTTATGTTCTAACTCTTTCTTGTGGAATAGTTTAAGAACAATGAGGTTTTTTGTTTGTTTTTTGGGGAATGGGGATTTGGTTATTTCTAGATGCTTACATAGAAAAGCACTAATATATTTTATTTGTTAGAAATAAGCAATTTCAACTTAATAATTTATACATATATTAAATGTTGGATATACATAAACTATCAACTTTTCAACCTGTATTCATTCATCTGATAAGGAGATCAATGGAAATCAAATGAGATCTTCTCTGTGTCTGTCCCCACCCCACATTTTAGTTGCGTAGATGGCTATCCATCATCTTTATTGAATTTTTCTTAATTTAAAATTTAATGGATGGCTGATTCAACCACATAAATTTTTCAGTGTTAATGAAAAGCACATTTAACTTCATCATCAAAATACAGGGATCTTTCCCTTTGTTACATATAACCTGTTACCACAATACCTTGGATCTTAGTTCCTTTTATTTTCCAACGGATTTTTGCTTTGTTCTTTTGGAATTTGATTTTTCATATGTACTTTCTCACCAAGGAAGTCATTCCTTCAGGTGACCAACAAGCACATAAATGAATGCTTACAACCATCATTTTGGGGATTGGAGAAAAGGTGAGGGAAAGTTGTTAATTAGATAATAGATATTTATTAAGTTGGGTGAATGAAAAAGGCAGCACACATAAAATAGTGATAAGTACATCACTAAAGAAAAGGAAGACCAGAAAGGTTCAAACTATGATAAATAATTGAAACTATTCAAACTAAATAAGCAAAACGCATTGCCATTAAGTTGATGCTGACTAACAATGACCCTCCAGTACAGGAGTGAACTGCCCCTGTGCATTTCTGAGACTGTAACTCTTAACAGAAGCAACAAGGCGCAGCTTTCTCCTGAGGGGAGCCTGGTGTTGAACTGCTAACCATGTGGAGAATCACAGACCAGCATGTAATCATTATGCAACCAGTGATTCTTTTTATTTTAATTTATTATTAAAAATTTTTGCAGTGATTCTTTTTTTTTTTTTGAAAGATTCAGTTGGCATTTTATTTTTTAAACATTTTTTTAGGGGCTCATACAACTCTTATCACAATCCATACATATACATACATCAATTGTATAAAGCACATCTGCACATTCCCTGCCCCAATCATTCTCAAAGCATTTGCTCTCCACTTAAGCTTTTTGCATCAGGACCTCTTTGTTTTTTTCCCCTCTCTCCCCACTCCCCCCTCCCTCATGTGCCCTTGGTAATTTATACATTGTTATTTTGTCATATCTTGCCCTATCCAGAGTCTCCCTCCACCCCTTCTCTGCTGTCCATCTCCCATGGAGGAGGTCACATGTGGATCCTTGTAATCAGTTCCTCCTTTCCAACCCACTCAACCTCCACTCTCCCAGCATTGATTCTTATAGACAACATTTGTCAATAATGTTACACATAATATGCCAGAACCAAAACAAATGTGCTTTCTCATATTCTAATAAGCTTACATAGACTATGGGGAAAGTGCTGAGGTAGGGAGGAGCTATCAGAGGGCAAGAAATAAGAACATGTTCTAAAATTGATGTCATGGTTGTACAACTATTGTAGATATGATTGAAATAATGAGTTCTATACTATGTGGATAATGTGCCATTAAATTTAAAAAAACAGCTAAAGGACCCTTTCCCCACACCCAATACAGGTGATCTAAACGCAGCACAATGACAAATGGTCTTATGTATCCTTAGAGTCACTCTGAGCACAGACCCAAGCTTGTGAGCCACAGAGGCTACTGATCAGACAGGTGTGTAAGGGACGCAATAACCCTCAGGAGGGATTCACGCCTTAGAATCATCAGCCATTGGGACCAAAGGGGCAGCGTTGACTCCAGAACAAAGTTCTGAAGGGTTAGAAGAGAACGACGAAGGGTTAAAGAGAACACAGGCAGGAAGAGGGATGAGTGATGGTGCACGGAATGGAATGCAATCAATGAAGTAGGACAACATATCTATGAATTGTGGCACATCAAACTGATGGTTTCCTCTGCGAACTTTCATTCAATTCACAATAAAGTGTTAACAACAACAACAAAAGACTGCCTAGACTAGCCACTCTTTCCAGTGTTTCCTCCTTGTATTTCCTGGAGAAGACTCAATGTTTGAAGCCTCTCCTCTCTTGGTCCTTTCTGGCTACACGAAACAATCAGGCGAAGACAGCCTTCAGACAAGAGTCAGAGAAAAAACTGAATGCAATGAATGAGTTTATTGAGAGAAGGATTTGGGCATGGAGAGTCAAAGGGTCTACTGGAACGAGGAGCTAGGTTTGATATTCAACTAATGGTGGGCCTTCCATCCTTGGCTGGCTTTTCTGTAATGTACCACCCTTTTACAGGTGCATGCACTTCTGTAGACCAGAATCCATGCTGCGCCCTGATAGTCAGGGCACAAGGCCCAGGTCCAATCCAGCCAGTGTAGGCAATAGTAAACACCCTGCCTTTCCACCAGTACAGCTTCACTCTCTCCTTCTCTTCCATTGACAAGGAAATGTGTCTGCTCTGCCCTAAACCTTCCTTTGGGTGTGGATGCTTGGAGGAAGTGCCTGCCCCTGCCTTTAGTTCTAGGGTTCTTTTTATGTTTACCTTCTTCATCCTTCCTGTCGCCATTTTCGCCTTTGCCCAATTCTGTCAACTAATACTCACAAAACATTAAAAGACCAATTTGAAAATTATTAACCCTTGCTCAGCATTTACTACAGGATCCCTGGTAGTGTAGTGTGTGTTAGGCTGCCAAACACAGTGTTGGCAGCTCAAATCCACAAGCTGTTCCATAGGAGAAAGAAGAGGCTGTTGATTCCCACAAGAGTTTATAGCCTCTGAACCACAACCTAGGATGAGTCAAAATTGACTCAAAGGCTGTGGGGGTGTAAGCATTTACGGTGTTCCATACACTCACCTAAGCTCACTGCTTTTATTAATTTGAGTGATGTGGGTAAATTATCCTCATTCCTACTTCATAGTCAAATAACATTGTAGCACTGAGACATTCACTAGTTTTCATAGAGTCACACTATGATGTAGAAGAGCTAAAACCCAAAGTCAAGCAGTGTAACTCCCCAGTTCATGCTTGATGCAAAGCACAGCGACTCTCACATCTGAAGGGATAGTAGCTACGGTGTTCATGGTGTTAACTATTCAAAAATAAGTTGTTTGCAGGACTTTACTCCATAGAGCCTATTTGAGAGGTTGTTTTTTTATCATTTGCATATATGTTAGTGGTAATAGAAGAAGGGGCCAATTAAGTACCTTAAACTCTACTTAGTTGTCTCACATCCTGGAAATCTGCAAACAAATTAAGGTACAGCTGACCCAAGTTCTCCAAGGACTCAAGGGAGTGATAGAAGGAGCCATGCTTCTCCGCTGCCCCTCAGTCATCTTGACTTGGGTTTAGAGGCTCTCCATCACAGTTACCTCCACTCCAAGTACCTTACATGAAAATCCCAGGGCTTCAGATCAGAACAGACCAGGCTTTCATCCTTCTAGTTTTCATTCTGACAGAGACTGCAGAGTGTCACTCACATGACAGGGAGTATTGTATTACATGTGATGTCCCCTGGGAGAGTGGTTTTACAGGATGCTGACTGACAGCACACCTGTAGCCAGTCACCCCTAAATCGAAGCACATTTCTTCTAATGCCGGCGAGTGTTATGCTAATGAGCATTTCAAGCTTTGGATCATGATCATTTCAGTCAACTATTGATCTGGTTCCATCTGATTCCTGAGTGAAGCTGGAAGCCTAAGTGATACCTCTTTTCTTCACTGATCTCCACCCATATTCTTTTCTGGCTCCACATAGCAGAATCTAAGGCAACCTAAATGAGATGCTGCCTTCCTGTTCCAAGAGAAGAGAAATTAGGCAAGGATAGGTAGTTTAGGTGGGAAAAGTTGGGATCTTAAATCTTTCTGATACCTTTCTTTTATTGGGTTTGAAATAAAAGGAAGATCAGGAAAATTGTGCTCTGGGAATAATGTTGCTGAATTCTTTGCACATTTGATCTGCAATCTGAATGTACCCAATGGAACAGAAGAAATGGGATTCTGGGCACTGTTATTTCCACTGAGTGCCGCAAATCTCTGTTATTCATTTAGCACTCAATCACTAAACAAGTATTGATTTAACAACTGTAAACAGAACCCTGGATGAGGTTAGTAAAACTTTATAAGACTGTGTTTCTTCCCAACTATGGTCAACTGTCTCATGCTAATGGAGACTTTCATGATCTTAAATAAGTCTGAAGTTTTCATCCATATTTTTATGTGTGTATTCTTTCACCATACTTATTCAGTTTGTATGCTGAGCAAAAAAGTCAAAAAGCTGGATTATATGAAGAAGAATGTGACATCAGAGCAGGAAAGAAGCTCATTAACAACCAGAGATAAGCAGATGGCACAACGTTGCTTGCTGAAAGCCAAGAGAACTTGAAGCACTTAGTGATGAAGATTAAAAGAAGCACACAGACTTCAATATAGATTACACCTCAATGTAAGGAAAACAAAGTCCCTCACATCTGGAGCAATAAACAACATCATAATAAAGAGAGAAAATATTAAAATTGTTATAGATTTTGTTTTACTTGGATCCACAGTCAACACCCACAAAAGCAACCATCAAGAAATGAAATGACAAAATGCACTGGACAAGTCAGCCTCACAAGGTTCTTTAACGTATTAAAGAGCAAAGGCGTAGCCCCTGCCATACTACCTAGTCCTCACTCACCCATATATTTATATCTCCACAGGGAAAGAGGGACCAGACTTCAACCTGGTGTCCCAAGACGTGAATGCAACATACCAGCACGAAGTAGGGAACCAGTAGAGAGGTCTGAGGGGCCGGCCCCAATCCCAACTACGTGGACAGTTGCTCCTCCCCCCAGAAGAATTTACTTTAGAGGACAGTACTGAAGTTACAGTTTAGGGTGAGGGACATGTCTGATCAGAGCACATGGGAGCAAAGGAAGGGGAGGAAGAGAGAATAGAGCACATCCTGGCCTCCCAAGCTAGGCAATCCACAGAGAAAACCACATGGCCAGCCCCACTATGAGACACGACATCTCTCACTGACCAATAGCTGTACAGGGACAACACTGGAGACACAGTGTGGGAATTCCGCCCCATCTGATCCCACCACACCAAGGTGAAACACTAAGGGCATGGAACATATAGCAAGGGGAGCAGAGCAACAAAGACAAGTCCCCTGGGAGTACTAAAAATAGACTTTGGGGTCAGGGCTTGGCACCTCAACAGACTCGACTGGAAAACACTCTTCAAGGTCAACAAACAGTCATTGAACTAACTAAAAGCTTTTCTTTCTTGTTATTGTGTTTTGTTTTGTTTTTGTCATTGGCTTGTTGGTGTTGCTTTGTTTTATTTTGTTGCTTGGTTTTGCTTTGTCTTGTTTTTGTGCATGCTATTATCACCACAAGTCTGTCTAAATAAAATAGGCTGGATGAACAATCTGGAGGAGAAAACAATGGGACCGACAGTTCCAGGGGGAACATGGGAGAGGTGGAGGTGGGGGGAAAGGTAGTGGTGTTAACAAAACCAGGGGCTAGGGAAAAAACAAGTGATTCAAGTTGGTGGTGAGGAGGGTGTAGGAGGTCTAGCAGGGCATGACCAAGGGTAATGTAACTAAGAGGAATTACTGAAACCCTAATGAAGGCTGAACATGATAGTGGGACAAGAGGAAAGTTAAAGGAAATAGAGGAAAAGAGCTAGGAGGTGAAGGGCATTTATAAAGGACTAAATAAAGGCATGTATATATGTAAATATATTTATATATGATGATGGGGAAATAGAGCTATGTGTTTACATGTATACATTTAGTATTAAGGTATCAGATGGACATTGGGCCTCCATTCAAGTACTCCCTCAATGCAAGAATACTTTGTTCTATTAAACTGACATTCCATGATGCTCACCTTCCTGAGACACAATCACTTAAGACAAAGTGGGGAGACGGACGGCAGAGAAGGGGAGGGGAAGGGAGACTCCGGATATGGCAAGATATGACAAAATAACAATCTATAAATTATCAAGGGCTCATGAGGGAGGGGGGAGTGGGGAAGGAAGGGGGGAAAAAGAGGACCTGATGCAAAGGGCTTAAGTGGAGAGCAAATGCTTTGAAAGTGATTGGGGCAAAGAATGTACGGATGTGCTTTATACAATTGATGTATGTATATGTATGGATTGTGATAAGATTTGTATGAGCCCCTAATAAAATGTAAAAAAAAAAAAAAAGACAAAGCGGGTGCATAAGCAAATGTGGTGAAGAAAGCTGACGGTGCCCAGCTATCAAAAGATATAGCATCTGGAGTCTTAAAGGCTTGAAGGTAAACAAGCAGCCATCTAGCTCAGAAGTAACAAAGCCCACATGGAAGAAGCACACCAGCCTGTGTGATCACGAGGTGCTGAATGGATCAGTTAGCAGGCATTGAAGAACAAAAAAATCATATTATTGTGTGCTCACCTCCCTGATATGATTGCTGAAGACTAATGGGTGCATAAGGAAATGTGGTGAAGAAAGCTGATGGTGCCTGGCTATCAGAAGATATAGTGTCTGGGTCTTAAAGGCTTGAATGTAAATAATTGATCAGCTAGCTCAGAAGCAGCAAAGCCCACATGAAAGAAGCACACCAGCCTGTACAATCATGAGGTGTTGAAGGGCTCAGGTAACAGGCATCATTAGAACAAAAAATCATATTGTGAATGACAGGGGGTGCGGAGTGGAGACCCAAAGCCCATCTGTAGGCAACTGGATGTCCCCTTACAGAAGGGTCACAGGGAGGAGATGAGCAAGTCAGGGTGCAGTGTAGCAACAATGAAACATACAGCGCTTCCTCCCCCCTTCCTCAATATCATGATTGAATTCTACCTTACAAATCTGGCTAGACCAGAGTACGTACACTGGTACAGATAGGAACTGGAAACACAGGGAATCCAGGATGGATGATCCCTTCAGGACTAGTGGTGTGAGTGGTGATACCAGGAGGGTGAAGGGAGGGTGGGGTGGAAATGGGGAACCGATTACAAAGATCTACATATAAACTCTTCCCTGTGGGATGGACAACAGAAAAATGGGTGAAGGGAGACATTGGACAGTGCAAGATATGACAAAATAATAATTTATAAATTATCAAGGGTTCATGAGGGAGGGGAGAATGGGGAGGGAGGGGAAAAATGAAGAGCTGATGCCAGGGGCTTAAGTGGAGAGCAAATGTTTTGAGAATAATGAGGACCATATATGCACAAATGTGCTTTACATAATTGATGTATGTATGGATTTTTATAAGAGTTGTATGAGTTCCTAAAAATGATTTTAAAAAAAAGAACATCAAAGGAAAGTGAAAAACAAAAAGAAAAGGTATCCCTCTGAGGATTTCAGTACGGCCCCCCAAGACATGCTGGTTTTAAATGCCTCATATGCATATCATAAAAAAGGATAATGAATAAGGAATATTAGAAAAATCTAGATGTATTTGAATGATGGTGCTGGTGAAGAATATTGAGAGCAAACTAAATGGACAGAAGAACTAACGGAGAAACCTGTCTTAGAGGAAATAAAACGCAAATAGTCCTTGGAAGTGACAATGGCAAGACTTCGTTTCACTGACTTTGGATACTTTATCAGCAGAGGTCAGTCCCTGGCAAAAGACGTCGTGCTTGGTAACATAGAGGGTCCATGAGCAAAAGGGAGACCCTCAAGGAGGATGGACACAGTGGACTCAACCATGGACTCAACCATAACAATTGTGAGGAGGGCACAGAGCCAGGCAACGGTTTCAATGAGTTGGAAGCTCCTCTAATGTGCCTAACAACACAACAACACCTTTCCTTGTGTTGTTCATTTATATATTAAGTATAATAAAAGGTACAAAAATCCCTAAGCTATGCATTCTTCAACATTGGGTTGTGCATGATATTATGTTAGCTCTTTGTTTTATACTTCATTATTCAAAGTTTCCTTTGTAAGAAATTCTGTACTCTGACTCCACCAGATTTGAATCCTTCAAAGCCCCCATCAATTTGATTCAATCTGAAATGAAACTCATTTGTCAGTTACCACCGAAGTCACTTTCATTTAAACACAGCATCTTCTCAACAGGATTGTACACCTTCTTCTGTGTCACCCGCACTCCATAGGGACATGCGAGATGTGGGCATGATGCGGTGGATCAAGGTGACACTCTGTTCCTGCTGGGGAGGCCTGGTGGAGCACCACGTAGAAAGCAAACAATAGAACTTGCAAAACCGAAGAAGCTCTTTCAATTGCACCCAGCCCTGTACTTGTCCAATGAAAGACTGAGGAAATCTACTCTAAGGAAAACATGGGTGTCATGAAGTTAGTTCCCATTCATAGCACCCTAAGTACAATAGATGGAAGCACCTCCCAGTCCTGCACCAACCTCAGGTGGTGTGCTGTTTTCTTCTTTTGTTTTTGCTTTCTCTCTCGCTCTCTCTTGGCCAGCCCTCTAGTTACCAAGCATGATGTCCTTTCTAGAGACTAGGAAGCCTGGTGTCATAGTGGTCACACATTGGACTGCTAAGTGCAATGCCAGTGACATGAAGTGACCAGCCAGGCCACATGAGAAAGAGGAGGCTTTATTCCCTAGTAAAGTGTTACTTGCTCCTTGCTAGGTGCCGTTGAGTCGGTTTTAACTTACACCGTCTCTAGCTACAACTAAGGAAGACTTGCTTCGCCTATTGCCATCTCACAATTGTTCCTATGCACGAGCCCATTGCTGCGGCAACTGTGCCGGTGCATCTCATAGAGGGCCTTCCCCTTTCATGCTGCTCTTCTTTGTCAAACATCATGTCCTCCTTCAGGGACTAGTCTCTCCTGACAGTAGGGCCAATGGCCAATCATGTGAAACAAAGTCTCACCATCCTTGCCTGTGAGGAACATTCTGGCTATATTTCTTTTTTCCAATTTTATTGGGGGCTCATACAACTCTTATCACAATCCATATATTCATCTATTGTGTCACCATCATCATTTGTACATGTGTCACCATCATCATTTTCAAAACATTTGCTTTCTACTTGAGCTCTTGGTATCAGTGTAAGGCATGGCAAAGTAATAATAATTTATAAACCATCAAGGGTTCATGAGTGAGTGGGGCAGGGAGTTGCAGGGAAAAATGAGGAGGTGATACCAAGGGCTCAACTGTCTGGATTTTTTGAAGAAAGGTTTGGTAAAGTGTCAAAGTTAAAGGTCAGTTCTTCCCTTTCCTACGGGGTTGCTAAAAGTCAGAATTGACTCTGTGGTAGAGGACATGGTGCCAGAAGATGAGCCCATCAGGTAAGAGAGCACTCAGAATGTGACTGAGGAGGAGCTGATTTCTTGGAGTAGAGTAGATGCTGGTGACACGAGTTGATTAAAGCCAGTAGGATGGACCCGTTGGGATTTTATTTTGCTGAAGGAAAAACAGCTGCAAAAAAATATGCTATTGATTTGACCTTGGAATGTGCAAGGATGAATCTAGGAAAATTACAAATGATCAAAATTGAAATGGAGTGGATAAAGATCGATATTCTTGGCATTAGTGAGCTGAAATGGACAGGTACTGGCCACTTCAATGTGGAAAATAATATTTAATATGCTGGGAAAGCGCAATGTCATTCATAGTCAAAGGGCCATTGTAATGAACCATGAAGTTCAATGCTGTCTGTGATAGGATTATATCTATCTGCCTTTGAGGATATCAACTCAATATAACTATTATTCAAGTTTATGCACCAACCACAGAAACTAGTTATGAAGAAATTGGAGGATCTTACCAAGGATGATTACAGTCAGAAATTAATTTTTTAATGCAAAGAAGGTGCATTGATAATTATTAGCAATTTGAGGGCAAAAATTGGAAACAAAGAAGGGATAGTGTTTGGAAAACATGGACTTCATGATAGAAATGAAGCTGGAGATCAAAAAATAGAATTTTGCAAAACCAACAACTTGTTCACAGAAAATAATTTTTTTCAATAAGTCCACTGCTGGTGGACTTGTAAATATGTACAGTCACTATGGAGATACCTAAAACAGATGGAAATTGAACTACCATATGTCCCAACAATACCATTACTGGGTATATATCTAAAAGAAATAAGAAGCAGATCACAAACAGATGTTTGATCCCCCATGTTCATTGCAGCACAGTTCACCATAGCAAGAAGATGGAAACAGGCTAAATTCCCATCAGTAGAAGAGTGGTTACAAAAAATCTCTGGCACATACACACAATGGAATACTATGCATCCACAATAAACAGGGATGAAATCACAAAACCTCAACTTGTGGAGGCACCTGGAAGACATTATGTTGAGTGCAGTTAGTCAAACACAAAAGGACAGATACTAAATGAGTCCACTGCAGTTGGAACAAGCAGCGGAATGGGCATAAACTCAACCTCAAGTAGACAGGTTATTCAGTATTCTGGTGAGAGACCAGGCAGCCTGGTAAAGGGTTCAACCAGTGCTAATGAACCACACAGCATCCATATCTGGTAAATATAGTGTAGGTCACTTGAGAGAGTGGTGATCAAGTGGTTAAGGGAATGGGGGATGGCGTCTGCTGTGTGGTAGCCATGTAGATCAGGGATAAGGTCGGTTCATGTCATGTTCCAGAGGCTGGATCCATGAGATCCCAATAGAGGAACTCCACTGGTTGAACTGGATTCTACCCCAGATTCATTTGTACTGAGGACTTAAGCTGGAAAACACACAGTGTTTGAGGTAGAAGAAGACAGTGGTACCAAGAGTGGTCTCCTGTTGGTTGGTGAAGCCACAGGTCTTTGTACAACAATGCCCTGTACACCAGATCACGATACGTATGATCCCGGCAAACCTGTGACGGCCATTCTATTATATTCTGCTTAGGCTCATATGCATAAGGGCACACTTTAGAGGTAGGGTGGGGCTCGCTCTCTTGAAGCTGTTATTTATTTCTTTATTTTTAAGTAAATAAATGCAGGGATGTTGAACCTACAGGGAAAGAAAATATAACAAGGGTTTGCAAGAGAAGAGTGGGGGAGAGAAGAACAAGAGAATGTCAAGAAGTCCAGGAAGGAAATGTATATTTTGGAAAACAGGTATGATTGAGGGAGAAATTTTACAATTATGGTTGACATGCTTGAACTATGGGATGATATAACATATGTATTGGCTTCCAAGTTACAGCAATTTTTTAAAGGCATAGATCCAGGAATGGCTTTGGGGTTTGCACTAAATCCTAGCTCCAACTTAAGAACAATCACTTCTTACATCATGGCCCTTCATCAAATGATCAGTGATGATAAGGATGCTAAAGCAAAGTGTGGAGTAGAAAGCAGATGGTGCCCGGCCATCAATCACAATAGTGTCTGGGGACCTGAAAGGCTTATATTTAAGCAAGCAGCCATCTAAGTGAGGAGTCAACTAAGTCTACCTAGAAGAAGCTCATCAGCTTGTGTGATCCAAAGTTGACAATTACAAAATCCCAATATGGTGAGGAGAAAGCATCAAATCAAAAGTTATGAACTTCTAATTTGTGGAGGGATATGCGGGGGGGAAGGGGGGTGGTGTTGTACACAGAAACCACCTGCAGAGTATCTAGTCAGACTGAGCCATTGGTATATGCACTCTAGCCACAGGGGAAGAGTCTTTAATAGACTTAGTATCAGAGACCACTGTAATCTTGATTATGCTGGATGGAATTTAATTCTTGGCCAGTTGACCATACTATGCCCACAACCTGAATCTGTTTGGGGTTAAAGTATCTCTTACAGAAATATCTTCCTTGTCTTTTTGTATGTCGTTGGTGGTCTCTTCCTTCTTATGCCATATTTGCATTTTTGTCTGTATAGTATTATGTTTTTAACCTTACCACCTTAGCATAATTTTGCTTATTATTGTTTTCCTTTGGCTCTCCCAGCTGTGAAGCACAGGAGGATTGGATGCATAATGATAATAACTGATACTAGGGGATATCGGGAAGCGAGTGGTAGAGAGTGGATGATAGGGATGGGATGGGAATTTCGGGAGTAAATGATGAAGACAGGAGAGGGAGGAAGCACTAGAAAAGATGGTGATTTCCTAACTCATCCTCAAGGCCTAATTGGGGGGGATGCTCTAAAATTGAAGTGGGAAGATTGTACAATTCTCCTTGACATGATTGAATGATTAAGCTATTAAATCATTTGATATGTAAATTACATGCCAATAAAACTGGTGGGAGAAAAAACAATGACTGTACACATGGACTTCTCGAGATCAAATACAATGAATTCAAGTTGACTTTATCTTTGGGAAGAGACAATGGAGAAGCTCAATATCAACAATTAAAACTAAGCCAGGGACTGACTATGGAAAAAGCCATCAGTTACTCGTATGTATACTCAGGATAAAGCTGTAGAAAATTGAACCAAGTGCATGAGGGCTACAATATGACCTCAAGTCTACCCCACCTGAATTTCAAGAACAGATTTGAAGCATTAACCACGAATGACAGAACATCTGATGGGCTCTGGGAGGCCATCAAGGCCATCATTCATGAGAAAGCAAAGAGTGATTAAAAAGACAGAAAAGAAAGAAACAATCCATGTGGCGATCAGAAGAGGCCCTGGAACTTGTTCTTAATCATGGAACAGCTAAAGCCCATGGAAGAAAGTAGGGAGTCAAAGAGCTCAATAGAATATTTCAAAGGGCAACTTGAGATGATAAAGCCAACTATTATAATGAAATGTGCAAGGACCCAGAATTAGAAAACCCAAAGGGAAGAACACACTCAGTGTATCTGAAACTGAAGGAACTCAAGAAAAAAAATCAAGCCTTGTGTGGCAGTCTCGAAAGATTCTATAGGAAAAATATTGAATGATGCAAGAATCTTCAAGAGAAATAGGAAAGAATACACAGTCACCACAAAGAACTAGCTGACATTATACCATTTCAGGAGGTAGCATATGAGCAAGAAGCAATGGTGCTGAAAGTAGAAGTTCAAGCTGCACTGAAAGTATTATTGAGTAACAAGGCTCCGACAATTGAATGTTTCAACAAGCTTCTGAGGCCACTGGAAGGACTTACTTGTCTATACCAGGAAACGGAAGACAGCTATCTGGCCAACAGACTAGCAGAGATTCATATTCATACCCATTCCCAAAGACAGTGATCCAACAGAATGCTCAAGTGATAGAGCAAAATCATTTCGAGCAAAATATTACTGAAGATCATCCAACAGCAGTTTCAGTATGACTCTGACAGGGAACTGCCAGAGGTGAAGGCTGCATTCAAAAGAAGTAGAACAAGGGCTATCATTGCCGATGTCAGCTGAATCTTGGTTCAAAGCAGAAAATAACAGATGAGGTTTACTTGTGTTTTATTGATTATGCCAAGGCATTTGATAGTGTGGAACGTGATTAACTATGGATAACCTTAAGAAGAATAGGAATTTCAGAACACCTAATTGTGCTCATTCAGAAATTGTGTGACCCGAACAAGGGAATACTCCATGGTTTAAAAACAGGAATGGTGTGTGTCAGGGTTGTATCCTCTCACCATATTATTCAATCTGTGTGCTGAGCTAATCATAAGAACAGTTGGCTTATGTGAAGAAGACTGTGGCATCAGGATTGGAGGAAAGGTTATTAACAATCTGTGGTAAACAGACAACACAACCTTGCTTGCTGAAAGTGCGAAGGACTTGAAGCACTTGCTGATGAAAATCAAGGAATATAGCCTTCATACTACAGGATATGCACACTCTTCTTGATTTTAAACCATGAGGCATTTCCTTTTTCTCTTGCTATGATTGCATTTTGATCCAAGTACAGGTTCAGAATCAGTACCGTGACATACTCTGGAATCCCCATTCTTCTCAAGGTTATCCACAGTTGGTTGTAATCCACACAGTTGAATGTATTTGCATAATTCATGAAACATGAGTAAATATTTTTCTGGTATTTCTTGTTTTGAGTGATATCCCTTGTTCTACATCCTCTTCTGAATCCAGCCTAAATTTCTGACAGCTCCTTTTCAATGTACTATTGCAAATTTTATTGAATGATATTCTGAAAAATTTTACTTGCAAGTGTTGTTCAAGATATTGCTTGATAATTTCACATTCAGAGTGAAATATGGATCTCTTCCAGGGAGTTGGCCAGGTATAAATTTGCCAAGTTTCGTGCCATAAATGAATGAATGCCTTCAGTACTTCATCAGCTTGCCGAAACATTTCAGTGTGCTTTGTCAATGGAGCCCTGTTCTTTGCTAATGCTATCAGTCCAGCTCGCACAACCTGGGCTTCATTCAGCCTTGAGTCATGTGCTTGCTCTCAAAGTGCTTACATTTAGAGCACTTTTGTTTTATATTATGTCACTGTGTATGTATTCTTTCATCTGCTTTGCATGCTTCCTCAACCACTATCAATAGTATTGTATCAATAGTATTTTTACTACTACAGTCAATATGACCCATAGGATTTTTCAATAGTGCAACTGGAAGCTTGGGTTTTTCTTCCATTCTTTCAGCTTGTTTTATACTGAGAATGTCCTTTCTTTGTGGTTTTCGAACTCCAGTTCTTTGTACATTTTGTGAAATTTTCTGTTCAACTGTTTTACTTCATAAGTTCTTCCATTTGCTCTACAATCAAGAGTAAGTTTAAGCGTTTATTGTGACATCCATACTGACCTTTTATCCCTTTCCTGTTTGTGTCAGGTTGGGTTTTCTAGAGAAGCAAAGCCAATGACACCTGTACATGTATGCATGTAGAAAGAGATTTATATCAAGAAATGACTTGCACAGCTGCAGAAGTAGGTAAGTCAGGTTCAATTTGAGTCTTTATGTCACATATAAGCCAGAAGCTTCTCCTGTCTCATGGAGCTGTGGAAACTGAGGAACAGGAAGCAGGATGACAAAGCATGAGGGTCACAGGCTTGGGGATGCAGAGGTAAATGAATCTGACACCTGCTAAATGAAGATGTAGTTAGCAATTTGCAGACCGCTCCAGAAGGTTTGCAGGCAGCAGAGCAGGAGATCACCAAACCAGGCACAGGACCTAGATCCAATAGAAGGTGAACGGCTCCAATTCTTAGCTCTGCTCTGGGTCTTTCTCTTTCTCTTAGAAAAGAGGCCGAACCTCAAGGAGCTATCACAATGTTGTAACACGATTTATAGATTGGGCCCATTTTCTACCTTTACTCAGGAGTATCTAGTTGACATGAACTGTAACCATCACATGCTCTTTAATGAACTTCTGGTTTCTCCTTGTGTGTCTGTTCAGGATGTCATCTCCCAGCTTTTCGGGTCTTCTCTTAATAGTGTTCAATGAGTCAAATCTATATTGAGATGTCTTGAAATTCAGGCGGAATACATAGAATTTCAGGTGCCTTTTGCGGAGTTTTTATTTTCTTCAACTTTAACGTACATACAAGGAATTGATCTAATCCTCAGTCAACCTCTGACCTCATTTTGAATAATGACATTAAACTTTTCCAGAGTCTTTTCACCCAGATTTAGTTAATTTGTTAATTTAGTTAATCTGGAGGTTAATCACGTGCATAGTTGTCATTTATATTGTAGAATAAAAGGTATTTGCTATGAACAAGTTGTTGGTCTTGAGAAATTCTATCATGTGAGCCTCAACTTCATTTCTATTACCAAGCCCATAATTTCCAATGACTGTTTATTCCTTTTTGTTTCCAACTTTTGCATTCCAATCACCAATAATTATTAATGAATTTTGATAACATGTTTGATCAATTTCAGACTGATGCAGTTGATAGAAGTCTTCCAATTTTCTATCATTAGTTTTAGTGCTTGGTGCATAAATGTGAATAGTATTCACTGGAATTCTTTGTATATGGATAGATATTATTCTATCAGACAGAACTCTACTTCAAAATGGATCTTGAAGTGTCTCCTCTGATGATGAATGTCATGTATTTTCTCTTGTTGTTGGCCTTAAGATATCATATAATTTTCTAATTCAAAATGGCCAATACCAATCCATTTCACTTCACTAATCAATCTCTATGCATTCCATTTCACATTTGATAACATCAAATTGTGCTGCATTCATAATTCTTACACACCAAGTTTCAATTATTACTAGATGTTTACAGCTGTTTCTTTTCATTTTGAGTCATGCCACATCAACAAATCAAAGTCTTGAAGGTTTTATTCCATTCATACCATTATGGTTGACTCTGTGCTTAGAATGTGGCCTTGCTTCAGCTGTATTTTGAGTGTCTTCTGACCTCAGGGGCACTCCTTCCAGTACTACATCCCACCTGGGGGTCCCTTCTTCCAGTGCTACATCCGACCTCTTGCGTGGGGGCGGGGAGGGCCCTTTTTCCAGTGCTACACCCGACCTCGGGGGCCCTTCTTCCAGTGCTATATCGGACAATGTCCTCCTGCTTTTTATGAGCTTTTCAATGTCTAAGAATGCTCTTGTGCTATTCACAGGGTTGTCAGTGGCTAATTCCCCTGAAGTGGACAACTTAGTCCTTCTTTTCAGTTTGTTCTGATTCTGAAAGTTCTGCCAAAACCTGTTTACTATGTTTACCCTGCTAGTGTTTGAAATACCAGTGAGATGGCTTCCAGAATCACAGCAACACACAAGCAACCACAGAACAACAAAATGACAGACAAATGGTAAAAATTAAAATTAATTGATATAATTTGAAACTAATTCAAATGAAAGGTAGCTAATAATTCTCTAGCATCTACAATTTGGCAAATACCTTGCTAGATCCTGGATATAGAAAAAATGAATGTAGGCTTCTGTCATGGAGTTAACCATTTAGCAAAAAAGGCTCCTTCTTTCCAAACCCTATGAGTTTTCCATGAACTAATTCTAGTAGGCTTATAATAATGTTCTTATTAATATATGTATACCATATACAGAGTTAAAATGTTATTATACAATAATGTTCAGCAAATGAAATGGTAAAATACAAAAGGGAACAAAGTTCAATCTGTCTCCAAAGATCTCTGCCATCTTGCTGATCTTTCTCTGTTTCGACTCTCAGATTTTTCAGGTAGGTCCTTTCTAAACTGTTTTCTCAGTCAGGGAGACTGCCCTTGTATATAAACACTGACCTTGAGTGAAGGCTTTGCCAAGAGACACATTCCCTGATAGACTTTATTCCCAAATAAAGTCAAAGGCAATTTTCAAAGAATGTAGAGTCCTCATTCTTCCAAGTCTTTACATGATGAGGAACATTTGAAATATAACCAATGACTAGCTGGAAGCTCCTCAGTAGTTCTTGCTGATCTTCTCCCTTTCCTTTTAGATAACTTTGCATAGGGTAGAGGGTAAAGTTTGCTAAGGTTATTTCAGAAGCATACCTAGGGTGATCCACAATTAGCCACTTGGAATTGCAACCTGTATTTCTTAGACAAAAGCCATAGAGGACCCACTTGATATTACGTGGTGGGCAGTTATTTCACCCAAGAACCCATGGGCAACCTGCTGCTTTCAAGTTAATAATGTGGGACTGGTGTTATAAAGCTTTCAGAGAGCACAGGCCACACAAGTGCCACATGTCGAACATACAACCAAGTCTGGTTAAAAGATTACAGTGACCATAAAACTATATGCTGATGATGTGTTAGAAAATATATCAGTTTCACTATTTTGGAGGGGCAGATAAGGTGAACAGGTGTATTTCAGATTGTTTATTTATAGCAAAGCATATATTTGAATGGATATTCCTTCTTGGGGTTTACTGTATGTATGGGCTCAGGTTCATTTCCTTTAAGGTAGTTACACATTGGTTTTGAATTATGTTGTTTAGCAGGGGTGAAATGCCATACACTTGGATTGCTTGTTTTAGGACCTACTTCTATCACAATGTAAGCATGTGTGAGTTTCTTTCGTGTGATAGAAATAGAGTTAAAACCCAGAACTCAGCACTTTCATTCTGAAAGAAAAAATATTCTTGAATTCTGCTTGCAGAAAATAACTTGTTATCTAGTTCCATGCATCAGATCTCCTTCAATTACAGAGCTGCAGTAGATTATACCTTGGTTCTCCTGAGATGCTCAAATAAAGGTTTTGCAATACAAACGGACCTGCCACGAAGACTGCAATTACCCTGTGTTTTGAGAGCGATGGGCATAGGGATCACTTTTAAGAAATACATCAAACAACTTTCAAATGTTTCAAAGATGTTATTTTACATGCATTTTATAATCATGGTTCCTCAGAGTTAATTAAATTACATTTGCATTATTATCATTTTCATCAAGAGGACCTTTGTGTCTCAGTGGTTTAATGGTGGAGGCATGAGTGTGAATTTCTTGCATTTTGGAGGTGAGTAGTTCTAGTTTTCTTTAGGTCAAGTGCAGTGTAAAATCTCTACACTTATATAATTCATACATTTTTTTCCTTGAGACACTATTTTAGGTCATATTGTTACAACTAAGGATGACCCAGAGGCCAGATTCTTTCCTTTCTTGCTTCTCTGGCTGGCTGCCACTTTGGGGACAAGAGAATGTTCCCATTTATTTTCTTCCTACAAATAATGAAATTTATCCCCTGGTCTTGGGAATCCCCATTGTTTTTTCCTTCAAATGTTTGGCAGCATCTGGTAGTGGCGCCATGACTTAAAGCATTATTCCAGGTCAGGTTCATATTCCAGAGAAGTGACCCATCATCAAAGTAGTCTTTGCTTTATCTCCAATTAGAAATATATTTTGTCCAAAAGATGATTCGAACTGTTCTCACCTGTTCTGCCAGTTTAAAGTTATATGAAAGTTCTACTAACCTCATATTCATTTTAAAGCCTGCTAGCCAAAATCATTCACATCTATGTTTCATGAGTATTGGGTCAAGGTGGGGCTGAGAGAGAATATCCTTATAATTTTAAGTGCTAAATATTATATGTAGGTTACAGATGAAGTCACAAGGGCAAATAATGTTCATCCGTCATTACCACTCATATTTCACAGCATTTTTACTGCCTAGAATAAAATTTAAGGTAATGTACTTACTCTAAATAAGAAAAGAATAAAAGCTAACATTTACACTGCATTGCCCAAACATTAATTAATTCAATAGCAAAATGAATATTATATCTTGTGACAGAAAGCTGCCTAAATTTTGTAACTAGATTATTCATTACTTAGGAAATGCTTTCGTGGAATAATGATTAGACAAGCAGGAAGCCATCACCACCACACAACCCTGCATCACAGAATGTTCCTCTCCTTCGTCTTTGGGTTGGGAATCATTAAGTTTGTCTTTAGGGGGCCCACTGATTAAGTACTCAGGTGATAACTGCAAAGCCACTCTTTGAGCCTACCAGTAACTCTGGGGAGGAAGCTGCTGCAGTCTTTCCCCTTAAACGCATACATCCTTCAATATCCGGATTCAAGCATGAGCGCTGGTGGTGTAGTAGTTATGTATTGGGCGAGTAACCCTAAGGCCAGCAGATTAAAACCATCAGTCTGCTCCACAGACCAGCAGTGCTTTTTACTCCCATAAAGAGTTACGGGCTTGGAACCCCACAGGAACAATCCTATCGTGTCTTATAGGGTCACTGTGAGTGAGAATTAACACAATGGCAGAGAGTTATTGTTTTTTTAATTGGGTCATTAAGTGTGTGTTTGTGTGTGTGTATAAGTGTATGGGGATGACATTTCAGAGTTTAGCTTACTTGAGTTAGCTCTTTGCACCACCAAGGAACCTTGTCCTGTAACACAGCTGGAGAGAATTACTGAACCCAGAATATCAGCCTTACGACGTACTTGCTACCTACATCCCTTTGGCCATGCATTCTGTTAATTTTGCCCTTTACTAACTCCTGAGATTATTTTCTACATTACATGCCTATAATTTTTAGCTCAGCTCAGGTTCTCATTACCTTTCACCTGGATAATTGCATTACCTCCCAAGATGTGTCTATGTTTCAAGTCTCTCCAGCTCGTCTTTCTTGATTTTCCATATGACCATCATGTTGGATTTTTCTAAAATACAAGTCTGTTGATGTTATTCCACTTTTATAATGTTTTGCTTGCTCCTCAGCTTTAATAGCCATGATTCTCAATTGGGTTAGGAAAATCAGAATCGTTTCTGAACACATTTTGAACTATACCATTTCCACCACCACAAATTCTAAGTGGCTATTTGATAAGTCATAGCTTTTCTCTCTCAAGAGGCAGGCCTTTGAAAATCTTTCTGCATGTATCTGGAGTATGCTGTGTGAAAGAGTAATTATGTTCTTGCTCTTTCTGCTGTTTGCTGTCAAGTTCGCTGTGGCTTATACATGACCGGTAGAGCTTTCAGTATCACGGCCACATGAAAACTACCATAGAATTGTTAACTGACGGTTGGTACGTTGTCCGTGACCCTTTTAAATTTTGCTCAGTTGGGTTAGGATTTGGGGTTTTTTCCTCTTTCTCTCAATTTTATATAAAACTCTGAGCAGTTCAATTACTTTTAAAATTCATTGTCTGTAATGCAGAGTCATATAGTCATATGATGATTGAGTATAGATGGAGAATTAGCCAAAGCCGAAAAAAAGCCTGTTGTAGGCTGCACTGCACCCGGACCTAATATAAAACAATGCTTTCTATTAGAACATCCTATGGTTAGAGAAATGCTCTATTTCTTGCTGTGCAATGTAGTTTCACTAGCATTTGTGTCTATCAAGCATTTAACCGAAGCTTATCAAGCTTGAACGGAAGGGTCTTTTCTTCCTCACCTGCTGTATAAGATCGGCTCATCGATACCTGTCTATTCTGTCTCTTCTACCTTCCTGGGTGGGACTAATTGCTCCTGTAAAGACATACTGCTTCACACACTCTGTACAGGGTCTCTATGAGTCGAAATAGGCATTCCGGCAGTGAGATGTTACAGACGCAACATCATTCAAGTTACAGATACCCACCTTCCCAACCTGAAGCCAACAGGGAAAAACAAAACCAATAAACTTGACACTGTTGTCAGCTTGCTCTTTTGCATGGACTCTTTCTTCTTCCCTCAATCTGTAAATTCTAGCTTCTGACCCTCTTGGTGAAAATTGTAGAAGAGGCAAGTGGGGTTGGAATTCTTGTTTAACCAGTACCATTGAATGCTACGTTTACACAAACAAGTTAAATATCTTAAAGTTAACTATCACCTTCTTCCTGGATGGTATTGTTGTGGGTTTTCTGAGACTCTCAACATTGGAGACATCACACCTGCATTTTCCTTGATACAGGTAATATACTTCTCTCTAACCCGGAGAGTCCTATAAGTTTCAGGTATATTTGTCTTCAAAGGTGGATGTAGAATAAAGGAGCATCCACATGAACAGTATAAGATGCACATGTGATCAGTGGACTAGACAAGAGGTGAACAGCCCTTTCCTCTAGTAGCTAGTAGCCACATGTAACCATGTCAATTTAAACTTAAAATAATGCCTGTGGAATAAAATTAGAATTCAATTGTATAGTTACACAAACCACATTTTCAATGCTTGATAGACACAAATGCTAGTGATACCACATTGCACAGCCAAATATAGAGCATTTCTCTAACCATAGGGTGTTCTATTACAATTGCTTTATATTAGATCCAGGTGCAGGGCAGTGTACAACAGGATCTTTATCTTCCAGAGTGGGGGGGGGAATCACCATATTTCTCTACCTCAAACCATAATCCAGGTATACAGAAAGACATTTCCCATACTGAAGGCTGCAATCTCTGGTCTTTGTCAGCAAATGCTTCCCAGTCCTTGCTATCTGCAACTAATTTGTGCCATCTGCTTATGGACAGTTGCTAGTAAGCCGTCCACTAGTCCTAATGTTGAGTCCTTCTTCATATAATTCAACCTCTCTGATTATTTGCTTAGCATGCAGATTGAATAAGTATGGTGAGAGGATACAATCCTGACACACACCTTTCCTATTTATAAATCACCACTATTTACTTGTTCTGTTTGGTTCCGTGTACAGATTCCTAATGAGCACAATGAAGTGTTCTGGAATGCCCATTCTTCTCAGCGCTATCTTAGTCTGTCAGGAACCACATAGCTAAGTGCCACTGCATAGTCAGTGAATGGCCTTCTGGTATTCCTTGCTTTGAGCCAAAATTTATATCTAGAGTCTCTCTTAAACTTTTATCTCAATTTTTTTGTGCTCTTCACATGAATGCGAAGTTTGAGTCTCTAGGTAATATCTCTAACAACTCATTTTTATTTCTAATAATTGTTGTCTTATATTCCTAGTCAAGCTTTCATCCAAATATCCTTATACATAACTCATATGCAATGCAAAAGATTTTCAGAAGGAGTGTGTAGTGCATGTGAACAGTGCAGAACTGGAAAAAAGGATGAACAACCCCCTAGATTGCTCCTGTCCAGTATCATAGCCAGAAGCAATATATTGTTATTTAAACTTAAATTTCTTCTTAATTTATGTGGTAGTTAGATAATCTGGTGTCAACTTGATACTATTAAGAGTGAAGGGGTGGAATTAAACCTGGCAATCAGGTCGCAGCTTGATGACCTCATGTGGAGGTGGTACGGAGATAAATAGCTCAGTGGAGGCCAGACCCACACTCTCTGCTTCACATTCCTGTTGTTGACAAGCCACATGGAGACACACGGATGGAGTCAGAGCTCTGGAACTGGCAGAGCCACGTGGAAACCCATACCAGCGCTGAGATGCTTCCACTGCCACTGGAGCCACAAGATTTTCCACCCACTGGCTTGTAATATTCCTGCAGTCAGCATCATTGCATTGGTTGAGTGAGTTTGAGAAAGAATCTATAGACAGTTTTCAGACATATGGGCTATTATTGGACTTACGGACTTGATCTGGACTGGACTGGATGTTTTCTTAATACACACAATAACTCTTTTTTCTTATTTTTTGGTGTGTGGAGGTGAAAGAGGAAAGAAGTACTTGGAATTTCTCTGATGTAGTTGCCTGAAATGTCTAGGTATTTTTAGCTTTGCGTACATATCCCATGCTGCAAAGGATGCTACATCTTAGCAATGAGCAATGTTATCTCTTGATTCAAGTCTTCTTTTGAATCCACTCTGAACCTCTGGCAGCTGCTTGTCAACGCACTGCTGCAACCATTATTGAATTATCTTCAGACAAGTTATCTTGCATGTGCTATCTTGATACTGTTTATAATTTCTGCATTCAGTTGGGTCACCTTACTTTAGAATTGGTACAGATATGTATCTCTTCAAGTCAAATCACCAGGTAGCTCTCTTCCAAATTTCTTGAACATAGACCAGTGAGTCCTTTCCGTACTTCATCAACTTGTTGAAACATTTCAATTTTTGGATCCTGAAGATAATCCAACAATGGTTGCAGCATTACATTGACAGGTTACTGACAGAGGTTTAGGCCTGATTCCGAAGGAGATTTGGAACAAGAGATATACTTGTTGATGTTACATATATCGTGGCTAAAAGCAGAGGACACCAGAAAGATGTTACTTGTGTTTCGTTGACTATGCCAAGGCATAGCACTGTGTGGACCACAATAAACTGTGGATGACTGCAAAGAAGGAGAATCACAGAAAACGTCATTGTGTTCATGTATTGAACCACACCTATCTAGAGAAAAGGGTTGTTCATTTCTTGTCTAGTCCACTCATCACATGTGCATCTTATACTGTTCATCTGGATGCTCCTTTATTATAAATCTACCTTTGAAGACAAATATACCTCAGCACTGTGAAACTTATTATAGCACTCTCAGGTGTAGAGAGAAGTATATTACCTGTATCAAGGAAAATGCAGGTGTGATTTCTCCAAAGTTGAGAGTTCTCAGAAGACCACAATACCATCCAAGTAGAAGGTGATATTTTAACTTTAAGTAGGTCTTGTTTGTGTGAATTCAGCACTTGGCGATACTGGTTAAACAAGAATTCCAACCCCAAAAGACAGTTTTGGGAACAAAACAAGGGCATACTTCATGATTTAGTATCAAGAAAGTTGTGTGCCAAGGTTGTATCCTGTCATCATACCTATTAAATTCGTATGCTCAGCAGATCACCAAATAAACGGGATTATATGAAGAACGGGGCATCATAATTGGGGGAAGGCTAATAACAACGTGGGGTATGCAGGCAACACAATCTTCCTAGCTGAAAGTGGAGAGGAATTGAATCGCTTGCTGAAGAGGATACAGGATTGCAGCCTTGAATATCGATTATAACTCAATATCAAAAGGACCAAATTCCTCACAACTGGACCAATAGGTATCATCATGAAAACTGGAGAAGTGGTTGAAGTTGTCAAGGATTGGAAACAAGGTGTAGCTTGGAACCAAGATCAATGCTCCTGGAAGCAGCAGTCAAGAGATTAGAAGATGCATTGCATTCAAATCTGTTGCCCAAGAACTCTCCAGAGTATTGAAGATCAAGGAAATAAATTTGAGGCTGAGGTGCCCCTGACCCAAGCCATGGCATTTTTCATTATTTCATGTGTTTGAAAGACAGATTTTGAATAACGAAGACCAAAGAAACATCGAGGCATTTGAATTGTGGTGCTACAGAATAATATGGAAAATACCATGGAGTGCAAATAGGATAAACTGATGTGTGTTGGAAGAAAGAAGGCCAGAGTGACTAATTCTTCGAGAAGGACATCATAATTGGTAAAGTGGAAGGGCAGCAAAGGAGGGGAAGGTCCTCACTGGGATGGATTGACACAGTAGCTGCATCACTGGGCTCAGATACAGGAACAATTGTGAAGGTGGCACAGGATCATGCAGTGTTTCCTTCTGTTGTGCAGAGGGTCACTATGGGTTGGAGCCGACTCAATAACTCCTAACAAAAGTAACAACAAAAGATCTCACAAACTTTGCCCTTGTATGATCCACCATGCTCATAGATATGACTGAAACACAGGTGGGATGTAAAACTAACCATATACAGATGCTCTTGGTCAAACCTATGCATATGTATGCACACCCCGCTCTTCCTCCTACACCAGTTCAGCTTGTTTGTCTATCGATGCATCTTTTTTTAGATCACAGTTATTGCAAGATTGGATATGTAACCACATTCACTTCAATTCACTGTTATATTCTGTTATAAAATGTAATTCATGAACTAGAAAAAAAACCTATCAAGTTGAGTGATTCTTCAAGGCAGCATTATCATTTTAGAAAATCACTTTCTTTAATGGGATAATCTTCTGAAATTTAAAACTTCAAGAAAATCATGTAACAAAATACCACTTACTTATACCCTTGAATATCATATTATTTGTAATACATTTCTATATTCCTGTGTAAACAATGTAATTGGTGACATCAAGAAGTGTTGAACTGAGTGAGTCTTGATGAATGATTTATCTATTTCCTTTATAATTTAGCTTAATAAAACATATGGCTTAAAACAATAGTTAAAAAATCCCAGGAAAAACTTTAGGAAGTATTTGCTACAGGATTTCTCAATACCACTGATTTCCCAGGCCCCTGAAGTTTTGGAAAATACATTTATTAACATGGATACATTAAAGTATGAGAAATGAATCACCTAACAGGATTCTGGGTAAGACAATATATTATGGGTATTTCTTGAAAAATAAACACTATATTTAATTCCTTCTTAATTTTGAATAAATTTTTGTGCTATATTTGTTGGGATGCGAAGATGTACAAAAGGGTAGAAACGTGGAGTTTCAATAATGTGGTTGCTTGAATTGTCCAAGTATGTTAAGCTTTAGTCCATGGTCACTGCTGCAAGGGATGCTGCATCTTTGAAAATCCATGACATGATAGTGAGACTATAGATTGCCATGGTTCTTAAAAGCAAGAAGGAATTCTGGGCACATAAAGGAGACAATGGTTAGGTGATCTGAAGATGCAAGTCAGAGCCACGTAAGTCTATGAACGGTGGATACAACTGATGACAAGAGAGAATGCTGACTCTGGGAGCCCCCATCCCAGGGCTCCCTGCTCTGTTGGGCTACCCCAGAGTAAACTGGCTAGGCTAGAGTGCTGTCAGTGGTCTCATATTTGTTAGAAGTTTCTTTCCCAGAAAAAGGCAACAGCTATTTCAGTAACCGACAAAGGTCTTTAACATGCCATAGAGGGCAAGTTCTCATACTGGCAGGAAGCCAAATTCGAATCCAAGGAAAGTTGTTCTTACTTGCCCACGTTAATTGCTTTGTCCCAAAATTTGGGGGAGATGGGGGTGTGTGGCTATAGTTTATACTTTCTGAACTTGCTTCTCTTCTGGATAGCAGCTTTTAAATCTTTTATTATAGGCTCTTGTCACTAACATGAGAGATCCTGCAATTCTATATTACTTGTCTTCACTTTCATCATCACAGAGAATATTGCTTCAAGATACAGGCCAGCACTTCTTTCCCTCTCCAGGTAGTACTCAATGGGACAAACCTGGGGGTTGGAAAAGGTAATTTTCAGATACTTTTTAAAAGAACAAGGTCATATGTACATCTTCAGGTTGTATTCACCAGCATATATCAAAACTGCATATCTCAGAGCAGACAAGCTAACAAGTTGAACACTTAAAAATATGGAATAATAAAACAAAAAATGATGAAGTTGTAATCCCGAATTCTGGCTTGGAAATCACGGTTTCAGAAAGATGTTTAGATCTGAAGGATGAGCTCATGATGGTGGCTAGAACTTAAATTCCAGGCAGAACTTGATTCCTGACTCAATTGGGTTGCTAAACACTAAGTCAGCAGCTTAACACCATCAGCTGCTCCACAAGAGAAAGACAAGGTTTCTGCTCCTGCCAAGTTACAGTCTCAGAAACTCAAAGGGGTAGTTCTTCTCTGTCCTACAGGGATGCTCTGTGTTGGCACTGACTCAATGGCAGTGGGGTTGGTTTTGGTTTTATAGAACGGTTATGAACTAGACAGAACCTAACACTGGATTCTAATCAGAATCCTCTCTGAGATCAATCTGGTCAGTTTATTTATTTAATGCACTAGTCTTTAGCAGTTATATTAACAAGTCGACTTTAACTTGTGGCAACATCCTGTGTGCTACAGAGTAATCAATGAATGATTTTTCTTTTTTTGGAAGAAACTTTCCTATACTCCTGTCATACTAAGTAAACTTATACCTTAACAGGTCAATGAATAAGAATCAATGCAGTTTTTAAAAAATCCTTTTACTGGGGATCGTACCACTCTTATCACAATCCATGCATCCATCCACTGTGTCAAGCACATTTGTACATTTGTTGCCAGCATCATTCTTAAAACATTTATTTTCTACTTGAACCCTTGATATCAGCTCCTCATTTTCCATTTTCCTCCCTGTTCCCCTCCCTCATGAACCCTTGATACTTTATAAATTATAATTATTTTGTCATATCTTATACTGTCCGACGTCTCCCTTCACCCACTTTTCTATTGTCTATCCCCCAGGAAGAAGGTCATATGTAGATTCTTGTAATTGGTTCCCCATTTCTACCTCACCTTCTCTCCACCCTCCTGGTATTGCCACTCTCACCACTCGTCCTGAAGGGATCATCTGTCCTGGATTCCCTGTGTTTCCAGTTCCTATCTGTACCAGTGTACATCCTCTGGTCTAGCCAGATTTGTAAGGTAGAATGGGGATCATGATAGTGGAGGGGAGGAAGCATTTAGGAACTAGAGGAAAATTGTATGTTTCATCGTTGCTACATCGCACCCTGACCGACTCATCTCCTCCCTGTGATCTTTCTGTAAGGGGATGTCCAGTTGCCTACAGATGGGCTTTGGGTCTCCATTCTGCACTCCCCCTCATTTACAATGATATGATTTTTTGTTCTTTGATGCCTGATACCTGATCCCCCTCGATACCTTGTGGTCACACAGGTTGGTGTGTTTCTTCCATGTGGGCTCTGTTGCTTCTGAGCTCCATGGCCACTTGTGTATCTTCAAGCTTTTAAGACCCCAGTGTGAGTCTTCCTTCTAAGCTATCTCTGGGTAAATTTCTAACCTGCTGTTTAGCAGTCAAGGGCATTAATTTTACCATGTAGGAACACCTAAATTCTATTGATGGGTGCAGCGGCCATGCTAGTCATTCTGAATTTTTACTAATATCTAGTGAGAAGGTTCTAGAATTTCCCTGCTAACATTGTATGACCTTTCCTCCTATTGCCTAATGTCAAAGCTCCCCTTGTTATAAAAGCTCTGGTTATATAATTCAGTTGAATATGACAGACTTCACAAGTCCCAGAAATTAGCCATCAGAGCGTGGGAAAATCTCAAGCCTCCTGCATTATGATGTACAAAAGCCAGCCTGTTCTGACACAGACCTAAAACCTGTAGCTGTGGCTTTCAATAGAAAGAACCATGTGGGAGCTTGCCATTCTGGGGTTCTACATGTCTTAATTTTCTAATGTTTTGCCCTGGGTAAGAGAAATGCTAGTTGGGGGCCTGAGATGAGCACCATCAGACACCTTCACTTGTCCCAAAATCCATATGTGCTTGCCTGCTTTCTCTACGTCTAGTAACCATCTAATGGCTCTCAACGACTGTCCCATTTCCGGAGCTTGACAGGTCTGAGTAATTAAAAAAAAAATCATACCAGTTGCTATCAAGTCAATTCTGACTCCTGGCAACCCCATATGTGCCAGAACAGAACTGTGTTCTATTGGATTTTCGGAGACTCCTTGTTGTGTAGAGGCTAGGGCATGGTGGGAGGAAGTGGAATAGATAACTAGCTCTTCCTTCTGAGGCACCTTTGGGTGAATTTGCACCGCTAAGTGTTCAGTTAGCAACTCATTATGTTACCTGCTTGCATCACACAAAGACTGTGTTTGTATATGAAACTGGATGTAAGCGCCATAAAACACATATTTAACTTTCTGTATATCTTAGGTAACAAACAAAAATGTGTAGTACTTTACAGGCTATATTAAATTCTTGCAAAGAAGGTCTTAAATGTATTACCTCTTCCCTTCCTCATGGGCCTATCCAAGCTCATCAACCTAATCAAGGTTCATATAAAGAAAGGCTGGCTGTATATAAGGCAATTCTCTGTGGTTTATCCCAACGAAAATTAGTTCTTAATGGTAAGTACAGATGCAGAAGTCCCTAGTTGGGTCAATTCACTATAAATGGGTAGTGTGGGATCTGACCAGAAACTATGAGTACTTGTTTAATTTTGTTAGGAGATTTTTTAAATTTATCAATTCATAAATTTAAGGTGTTTTGCAATTATGTTGGGTTCTTATACAATAATAATAAAAGAATAATTGTGGCTTTGGCTGACATAACATCTTTAAGAGTGCCCACTTGTTTAACAATTAAGTTAATAGTTATGGTTTTAATAAAATGCAGGCTGAATGATGAAGAGGAATGTGTATAAGAACATATTTATTGGAGCTCGATATTTGTTTGTTGTGTTTAAACAACCATGGGATTGCTTAGTAAGAAACTGAGAGAAGTCACAGGCACACAACTTCTTATTGGTAATATTAATATAAAAGACCTCTCAAAAGTTCCACTAACAAAATTAAGAATCCTCCTGGAGTAAAATGCTATATAAATATTTCTGACTCGAGTTTATATTTTAAATTGCCTTTACTCGCCCAGTGATTATCACAAGCGTCCAGCGACTACAATTGCTAGTGGTGAGTTAAAGAGCCCCGCTGGCAGAAGGGTTTGTTGTTTCTGGTCAGGAAAATCCTCAAGCTTATCTGACCCAGGGACTTGATATAAAGGATTTAACCTCTGAACTTCTACACCTGTGCGGACCACTTCTTGATGTGAAATTCTTTATATAAAAGAAGTCACATGTGCTTGACTTCTCCCAATTTCTTTCTATAGAAGAATTTTATATCAAGAATGCATAGTGGTTACACTCTGGGCTGCTAACTGCAAGATCAGCAGTTCAAAACCACCAGCTGTTCCATGTGAGACAAATAAGGCTTTACACTCCTGTAAAGGGTTAGAGTCTCAGAAACTCACAGGGGCAGTTTTACACCGTCCTACAGGGCCGCTCTATGTCAGAAGCCCTCCATGGCCGTGAGTTTTGGTGTTTACTTACATTGCAAGGGTTCCTAGGGGTACAATAGTTAAGACATTGGCTGCTAACTGAAAGGTTGGGGGTACAAGCCTCCTAGTTATGCCACAGAAAAACTCTGTGATTTCCATAGCCTAGAAAATTGTAGGGGACAGATCTACTCTGCCACATGAGGTCACTATGTGTCAAAATCAACTTGATGGCACTTCACCACAACAGCATGTACATTTCATGCAACCAATAAATTATAAAAATGTGATTGATAGCAAATAGAACACATGTTTCTCGCTTGGCAGTCATATAACCCAGTGAAAGTGGCCAGGGTTTTAATCTCATCTCTATCACAGGCAAGTTATTTCAACTCTAATTTATCCCAATTTCTTGACCTATACAATTATAAAAAATATCTGGCTTATGGGAGATGTTTAAATGGGATAATACATCTAAAGCATTTAGTACAGGGACTACACATTTTCCCATATTAATTGTGATGGACATAAAACATTATTCATATTATAGCTATTGTTATTGTCTCAAGCTGCCCTTTCCTGTAAAGATGGAGATCGTAATCCATACATTCTAGTTAGGACTCTGTGAGTTACCCATAAAATCCCAAATTGCAGTAGCCACTCAGTTTAGTTCCTTCTTCAAAAAAACAAAACAAAAAACATTTTATTGGGAGCTCATACAGATATCATATCATTCCATAGCTCAAACACATCAAGAAGGTTTGTACAATTGTTACCCAAATCAATTTCAAAACACTCTTTATTAACCTCCTTGATATCAATTCCCCTTTATATACCCCCTCCCCACCCCATCCCCAGCCACTATGTACCCCAGGAACTGTTATTCCACTCATTGTCTCTATAGATTTATCAATTCTTGGTTTCATATATGAAATAAAAAAAGAAAATCATGTAGTAACAAAAATTCAAGAGAGATACTTCCGGTGACAAAATACATCTGAGATAAACCCCAATATGGAAACCAAACCAAACCTGAACATGTTGCAAACTAGATAAGGCCCAACTTGCAGCAGAGGGGGGGATCAACTGACAACTGTCAACTGACAAAGTTTTAACCATTAAAGTCAGTTCTTTTATCCTTTGTTCTCTTCTACCCATCTCTCCAACGCACTGTTTGATAACTGGTTCCTTCCTATCCCCTCTATTATGGATAGAGGGAAATCACCTGTATTTTCTGCGTAGATCTCACACATTTATCTTGGGCTTCCACTGTCATCCATAGCCTGAAGCAACCAAAATCTCACCATTTAGGCTTTGATACTATTAGGATTATATGATTTACAGTCCTTCAGCCCCTGATGTTGTCATGCTTCTTCCATGAAGATTTAGTTGACATCTCACTGAAATGACTGCTTGTTTAGAAACAAGCCATTAAGACCCCAGATGCTATGCTATCTGATATGGGGCACCATCTAATTTCTTCACCACATTTTGCTAGAGCACCCATATCTTCTAGATTTCCTTCCTGAGGGCAAGGATCTAGCAGGACCATGATGTAAGAACTAATTATTCTTAAATTGGAGCTAGAATTAACGTGAGCCCCAAACCCATTGCTGGATCTATGTTTTTATCTGCTTTTCCCTCCCTTTAGAGACCCCTTGTTATTTTATGGAACAGAGTCCTATTGATCATCTTCCAAGAGTATAATGATCTTCCGTTAATATTGTCACTGATTAGGCCCTGTTACTAATTTTTTAAAACTCTGTTGAGAGAGGGATATTGGGCCAATGTACGCTAAGTCCATATGCAACACCTGAATTATTCACTTGTGCAGGATGAGTCCTTTCATGGCCAGACAGTATTTACACAAACGAAAGGGGTTGGTTGTCAGGAAAAATTACAATAATATGAGGAGCTATCAAAATAACCTGGAATTGTGCTCAGCAGAGCAAAGCTTTCCTAGTACACATTTTTTCCCGCTATGTGAGCATCAAACAACTCACTCTGAGTTAGTGAACCCAGTGGCATCACCTGTGAAGGTTCTCATTGGTCACGGTGAAATTTTCTAGTGAGAGCAGTTTGTTCAAACTTCTTTTTTTTTTGTGATGGCTGATTTAAGAGAACAGCATGTAGATGTGATATTTTGCTTGGGAAAAATGCTGCAGAAACTGTTGTGATGTTGAACACAGCCTACAAGGACAGCACTATGGGAAAAACTCAAGTGTATGAGTGGTTTTCTTGTTTCAAAAAAGGTGAAATGACAAACCTCATTCTGGACCTCAGTCAACTTCCCTAATGGACAAAAATGTCAACTTGTAGTGCATTTGGAGTTTGTTCCACCAGGTCAGATTGTTAATCATGCTTTCTATTTCGAGATTCTGAAAAGATTACGTAACAGTGTGAAACAAAAAAGGCCTGATTTGTGGCAATCAGGGGACTTGTTTTGCCACCATGACAATGCTCACTCAGCCATCTCAGTGCACCCATTTTTGACAAAAGACAGTTTGCCTCTCTTGCCCCATGCACCTGATTCATTTGACCTCACTTCTGTGACTTCTTTTGGCTCCCACAAATGAAGAGGGACTTGAAAAGACACTGATTTGATGATTGAGAAGAGGTGAAGAAAAAAAAAGAAGAATGTGCTGTCAGTCATTCAAACAGATGCATTTGAAAAACATTTCCAAGAATGAAATCACAGATTTGGCAAATGTATTAACTCTCATGGTGAGTACTTTGAAGGTGATAAGGTTGTTTTGTAAAAATATTTAAATACAGAGCTTTGAAAAAAAATCAATTTTCTGGGGGAGGGGTACCCCCTCAAATTCACAGCGAATGTCAGTGTGTATCTTAATGTAGCACATAGAGAATCGATGCCGTAAGTCAATGATTGCCTACTTTCTGATAGTCCAATACTCTTGGTGTAGCTGTCTTCTTCTTCTTCTTCTTCAAACACCATGAATTTCCTGTCTCAAGCCCTCAGGTTACAGGTGTCTGAGGTAGAGTCCAGTTCACCTAATGGAGTTTCCGCATTGGATTTTTCTGGTGTGGCCCTTGGAGTCTGTTGTGTACCTTGAAGGTCCAGGATTCGATGGCACCATGCCTTCACCTGGTCCTCAGGATGTGCCCAGAAACTCAGGTTAGGGTAGCTTACTCGGTGCTTATTACTAGGCATACTCTCCCCTTAGGACTCCTAAAAGTATTTGTAATAATATCCCCTCACCCCCTAACAGGGTCAATCCTTTCTCTTTTTCTGTCAACAGACTTGCCCTGTGTTCTCCCAGAAGTGCCTGCTCCCTCTCCTCTCTCCTGACTGGACTCTCCCACCAGTGTCCCTGGTCCTTCTGATAAGCTGTCTACCTGTCCAGTGAGACCTTGCCATAACGTTGCGTGGCAGCCACTAGGTAGTCAACCTCTACTCCCCCTCCCTTGCCCATTTGATCCCACTGGAGTGAGAGGCCCTCCACCAAATATGAAATATTTGTGTTTTGCTCATTGGCCCCAGTCAGACTTTCTGTCAGATCATTTGGTCACTCTGGCCAGCACACTGGAAGCCATGTGAGCCTGAGTTGGTGCCTGTCCTATTACTTGTCCCTGAAGCAGTGGACTCATACAATATTTGTCCTTTTGTGATTAACTAACTTCAGTCAGCATAATGTCTACCATCCCTCCATGTCATGAGGTGTTTCACAGTTTCATTGCTGATTTTTCAGGAGGCCTAGTATTCGGTTATGTTTATGTACCAGATGTTTTTTCAAATTGTCCTCTACTCTTCTATTGATGAAAATGTACGCTGTTTCCAACTTCTTGCTATTGTGAACTGTGCTGCAATGAACCGGGGGCGGGGGGGGGGAGCATATTTCTGTTTGTGATCTGTTTTGGATTTCTTTCAGGTATATGCCCAGTAATGGTACGGCTAGATCATGTGGCATTTCTGTTGCCATCGGTTTTAGGAATCACCATTTTGCTTTCCACAGTGGTTGTACATAATTACACGCCCACCACCAGTGTATAAGAGTTCCAATCTCACTCCACCCTCTTCAGAATTTGTTGTTCTCAGATATTTTTAAATTGAACTATGGTTAGGTGGCATCTCATGGTTGTTTTGACTTGCATTTCCTAAATGAAGAGTGTATAAAAGCAATCCCTCATGTGTCTATTCGCCATTTGAGTATAATACTTTGTGAATTGTCTGTTCAGGCCATTTATTTATTTGTTGTTTTTGGCTTGTATACTGTAGATTTTAGTAATTAATTCTTTACTTGTTATGGTATTGCTAAATATCTTTTCATGATCTCATTTTACTCTTTCAATGAGATATTTTGTTGTACACATGTTGTGGGAGGTACACAATTTCATGTCAACTTGCTAAACAAGAATGAAGGAGTAGAGTCTAGCCCATCAATCAGGTCACAGGCTGATGCCTGCTTATGGGCATGGTCTGATGCTTCTCTTCCTCCCTGACTAGGGACATACACACACATGCTCTCTCTCTGTTTCACATTGCTGTTGATGAACAAAATGGAGCCATGCTGATGGCAGCTAGAGTCCTAGACATGCTTCCACTGCCACTGGACCCATAGGACTTTCCATCCAATTGCCTGTGATCTTCCAGCATTAGACATCATTGCATGTGCTGTGTGATTCTGAAGAGGAATACATGGACTAATACAGGACTCAGGGGTTAAGATTGAATTTATGAACTTGATCTGGACTGGGCTGGGATGTTTCATTGGTGCATAATTACTTCTTGATATAAAATTCTCTCATACATATATGAGTGGCTCTGGATTTGTTTCGATAGTCAATCTGGAATAACACACATGTGTTTTATTTCTAATCCATCCCATTCCTGTATGTTGTCTTCTACAGAGTATGCTTCCTTTTTGATATCTGGTAGCTTGTGTATGCCTGTATCCAGGCCTTTAGATTTGTCCCAATATTCTTGTTTATGATCCTGACTTTGGGTTTTTCATTTAAGTCTTTGATCTCCTTTGAGTTTGTTCTTGTTCATGGGGTGAGGTATGGATCTTGTTTCATTCTTCTATAGATGGAACTCGGTTTAGGTGGTTTTTTTTCTTTTGACCAATATCAGAATGCAAATGTATCTCTTCATTCTATTGCAGAACTTTTCAAACTGCTTGAGGTATGTCTTTTAGGTTCTATAAGAATCCTTTCGATTCTGTGTTTTAGAGAACATTTCTACATCCTTTTCTGGATTGAAAGAGAGGTACTTGGAGTTTAATGTTTCTCTGGTCAAGAAATGTTCAACAGCTGCCTCACCTTGGGGAATACTGAGTTGGCCAAGCCAGTTGGAGAGTTGGAGGACGTGGTGGAGTGGTGGGTTATGCACTGGACTGATAACCACATGGCCAGCAGTTCACAACCATCAGGTGATCGGTGAGATAAAGATGAGACTTTTTATACCCATAAAGATTTACAGAAAGCCTTTCCAGACTTATATGCTCAGAAATCCACAGGGACAGCACTACCCTGTCCTTAAATGAGTTGAAATTAACTCAATGGCAATGAATTTGGTTTGCTTGTTCAGTTTTTAATACCAGTTAGCACCATTCCAGTTATGAACACTGTAAAATACTTGACAAATGCAGTCTGCTATTGTGTTTACATGGAATTATGTTTGTTCGACCCTGAAGCCCATTGTTTTAAACATATAATTATAGTAATGAGTTTGCATCCTATTCTTTTTCTTGTATTTATTGGATGTCTATAATTTGTTGTGAGTGCCATATATATTTGAATTATGAGAGTTTATTGGTAGAGGTTCCTGGATTTTCTATTTGGTATGTTCAGATTTAGTACTATTGCTCTTCAACAATGGGATCTGTCCTTTGACATCACCCACAGCTGTGATGAAAACACAACTGTCTGACAGAATTATTAGGTATTAGGGCCCCAGGTCAAGCAATTAGGTATAAACCACTGTATTGCAGACATAGACATTTTCTATATCAACCCAAAGACCTTTCACTAAAGATTAGAGATAAGGGATCAAACAAATAATGTCTAAGAAATAGTATCTTTGAGCCTTCTAATTGCAATTTAATTAATGCGGTTATATAAGTATTTACTATTTCTTGAGTCCTATGGAAGTCTTGTTTTTACATCACTAGATTCCATCGAAAGCTTCAAGTGAACTAAGGGAACCAAAAAGATGTCAGTGACCTGAGTGATATTAGCCACTTCTCTGCTTTTGTCTCTGAGGAAACACTGCTCTTCAGAGCAATTCCTGCTGCCGTGACAATTTTCCTTTCTCCTTTTGGATTATGGAAATAGCTCTGGGAGTAAAGTTGTAATCTTCTTGTTCTGTGTTGCAGTGTATCTCCCCATCCGCGTTTCTCTTTCAATTAGGATTATCTGCCATCTCTCACTCCTACAGTTAGGTAAACACTGTGAGTCTCCAGGCTTCTAAGCGCCAACACGATCAGTAAGACCTGATTCTGGCAAGAAGAATGAATTTATTTTTAATGATAACCAGAGTAACTGCAGGATTTCACCTGTAGCCCACGTCTGACTGGGGACTGGTAATAGGATGTTACTCTCTGATCAATGGATTATCTTCAGACATGACTTTTCATAAAGAACCTCAATGTTAAAGTCACACCATTCTTAAGCCCACAATGTAGTTTCAAAAATGAGCCACTTACAGGAATTGGAGATTAGCAGAGCCTCATTAGGGAAGCAGGCAGAGGGAGCCACAGCGGGCAGCTGTGTTGTTCCTGTGGATGGTTCAGAAAAAGCAGGATAGATGCATTGTGGGGAAGCATGGTATTTCTTTGTAGTGCATTTTCCTAATAAAGAAAATGCTTCCAAATTCCATTTTTTAGGGAGTGGGGGAGGAGATTCTAAAGAACCTAAACTTACTAATTTGGGGGCAAAGTGTTGCAACCCTTTCATGTATCTTCATATAAGCAGAGACAGCCAACTTGAACTTTTCTCAGAAGTATCTGGAGGAAATGGTGATTGATTTAGTGAACTGGGGGATGGGGGGCTGGATTGTGGGAGCCTGAGCAAATGGGAGGAAATCTGGGGAAGATTGCATCATGATTCATATCTTTCAGGTGAGGCTGATACTTGCTCTCCTTAAATTGCTACAGTGCAGGAATCAGCATGGTTTGCCCTTGCAAAATGAATGAAGACACACAGACCCCTTAATCTTCAAAAAGCTTCCATTTCTCTGCATACAGAGCAGCCTTGCTGGGCCCAAATGATGGTCTCCTAACCATGAGAAGATCCGTGTTTGTCTAGCAAAGTGTAAGCCAGGGGATCTAGATGATAGCTGTCTGGTGGGTGTTTTAGGGTATATTTTCATGCCTCTTTGCACAGTAAGAAGCATCCATTTAAATCAATACAGCAATAATATCTGCCCAAGGATGACAGCTCGCATGCATGTCATTCTGTACCTACATTCCTTCATGGTTCCAACACATCTTTAGGAAAATTTTTTGGACTAACTGATGTTCTCACCTGTGAGTCTGCATCTTCTAACCTCGTTTAAACAACCTGGTTGATGGAATGCGTGTCCTTGCACACACACATGAACTCAACCACCACCACCCATGTGGGTACCTTTGGTCCCAGGTGATCCTGCCGCAGAAGAAACAGACGGGGTGAAGTGTAGAGGGCAGTCATTAACCTCAGCTCTGCAGCAGCCTGTCCTTCCTGGTGCTGACAGAGCAGGGAGTCAAAGGCATTACTGCCATGTAAAACTGGGGAGAGCGTCTAAGAGAAACTGTAATTATTTAGGGGCTGACAGACACTGAACACCTCTAACAATGCCTGATGTATATGATAATGCTTTAATCGGGCAGATTAAATTTACAATCACCCTAGGCACCATAACTCACCGCCAACTTCCTATTTCATCATTCCTGGAGAGTGGTATGGGTTGGACATGCCAATACTCTGTTACTGATAATTAAACCTTTTCAAAACTAGTAAAACTCCCGAAGTAAGTCCTCATTTATAGGTATAATCCCTACTCCTTGGAAGGAACTGGTGAGGAGGTTGGAACCTTGAGAAAACTCATAGTTCCTTGGAGAAGTGCCCTCTAAATACAACATGTAATCAGATGAGGCATAATGAATCGTGATTGCCATTATTTCCACCTAAACAAGTTTCTAGATGCATGGTAGGAAAAATATGTAAAGCATCCAGGAATGTAATTCTTGCAGCCAGTGAGGAATGTAAGCCCTGTAAAAGCACAGCATCCTGTGAGGAACATCTTCAAGCTAACCAGACTCAGGAGCTTTCCAGACTTAGAGGAGAGATGAGTGACAGCGCCAGTTCTTACACTGTCCACAGCTTAAATCAAATTCTTCAGATTTGTCATTCATGACTGTCATCTGATTGAATTTTCCAATGTGGTTACTGTAGAGAATACTGTCAAAAATTATCAATTAAGCTTCAATTGATAGGACAGAGAAACGAATCGAAGAAAATTTGCATTATTTTACTCACGTTTTCTATCCAAATAGATGTGGAACAGCTTGTTCAGAAGGACATCTGGATAAATCGTCAGGGACGGGAGAGAGGACAGACCATGATGAGCACATTTTAGTAATTGGACTTGATTGTTAAATTGCATTAGGAAGAAAGGAGAAGCCATTACAAGGAGCCCTTTTGTTTGCTGAAGACCACTGGGATGAGTGTGAATACATGAAATACAGAGTAGGTGCTGATGTCTTGGGAATTCCTTCTACATATAAATGAGCGAATTTGAAATTCCAGGGGGAAGTTTGGGAGAGGGGAGAGAGGGGACCCAAGTTGAAACAGTGAGAGAAGGGAAAGAAAGCAGTTGCAGTGTAACTTGAGAAGGACTTGGAGGCAAGCGACTGTGGACTGACAACCTTATTCTTCATCTTCTTCAGACAGATGTTAGAAAAACCACATTGCTCACTTTGTGGGCACAAATGTGGGAATTCCTCAGAGCCATTCAGAGAAAGAGGAATGAGGCTTAAGAGAACGTTTTCTCAGAGACAGCAGAACATACATCTGTTCATTTAGGAGAAAGGGTATTAGGAACTGAAACTAGAATTTAAACAACTTTTCTTCCAATTAATATAGAAAAAATAAACCAACACAACTTTTCAGGGGCAAGGAGGAACCCCAATTGGGTCTGATGGTTTTTAACTTAAGAAAGAAAATACCTAAGTGCCACTTAAAGAAAATAATCTAAAGAAAAGCAAGGAGAAAAGGACATTCTTTTAAGTTATTAGTGAAATTATTAGTAATTGTTTTTAAATAGAGTGATGTTGAATACTTCCATATTACTCACCTATTCCAAAGTGGTTACTATTTTATTTTGTAAACTTTTCTTGACTATCCGAATTCCTTATAGTTCAACTCAGAGCTCTCTTTTCATCCCTCTAGGGAGCTTATGTCAAAGTTGAAATAACAAGCTTATTCCTAACATGATATGCCAATTCAAACAAAATGAGAAAAGATCAAATAAATGAGATCCAATTCGGCTATGTGGAGTTGTTTACTGAGTGGCATCATATTCCGGTTTTCTGCTGATGTCTTTCCCTCTGTTTACCCTTGATGTCTAGGCGCAGCTCTCTGTTCATCTGACACAGGGGTGTTCTGTGATTCATTAAGTCTTCAGCGCTGTGAAGAAGCACTGAGATGATGGACATCTCAGTCAATGCTGGCACCTTACATGCTGACAGCCTAAAATCCACGCCTCACCTCTTCTTGAACTCTTTGTGTTCACAAGGCAAACAATGACATTTTATGAACAGCTTTCATGATTAAAACATGTTATGTAAGACATGGGATGTTCAATGTAATTGTTCTCTCTGGTCTCCCGAGATGCAAATTTGAGAAATAAAACCGTAAAAATCAAGAAGCTTGACTTGCAAAGGGAGCAATTCTAAATGGGATCTGCCTACATTGTGTCTTATCTACTTCTAAGCATATATAGAAAACGGAGCTTTCAAAGAACTCTGAAAAAAATAATTTCTTTGGAGAGCATTTCCTGTGTCTATGCATGACTTTCCTCCATCCATGAGAGTGAAAGGAATTGAATATTTTCCTTCCCATTCTAAATCAGCTGGAGAGCTTCCTGGTAGAACTAGTCTAAGAATCCACCGTGTGTGCTTGTATAGCTCTTGATATTGGAGCACCTGATATTCAACTATGCTTAAATATCTAATGATGCTGCTATCACTTTCTAGTGGTATAGGAGCAGACAGAGAAGAAGCTCTGGAAGGAGCTGCATTTATTTTTTGAAGAGTATAGATATGTTCCTGCTGAAGAGACTGTAGTATGAAAGCTGAAATGATTATATAAATGGGCAGGATTTTAGCGCAGATGAGTACCATGAAGAGCCGAAATTACACAAAGCAGCATCTAGGACCGCCACACGCCTGTCAGTTTGTCTTACTTTGGTAGGTTGGGTGCTGCTATGATGAGGAAGGTTATGTTATGAATTTTTCAAATACCACCAGGTTCACTCATGGTGGTTAGGTTTTAGTGAAGCTTCCAGACTAGGAAAGATTAGGAAGAGAGACTACGCAATCTACTTCTTTAAAAAATTGCTAGTGAAAACTATGAATATCAGCGGAACATTGTCTAATATAGTACCATGCCGAAGACTGGCTCCAGAGTGTTCCTAACAGAAAGCTGAAGTCGGGTGAGTGGTCTTGAGAAAAAAGGAGAATATAGAAAAAGTAGGGTTCAGGAGGACCAAAGAAACATTCTCAAGCGTGAATGTATGCAATGGCACTTTATTAAAAGCTGAGTTTCTTTTTATACCCCACTTCTTGACTTCTAACACATTCTTCTGGGATAAAAGCCAAGTCCAAAGACACCTGGATTTTGCAGACACTTTCTTGTAAGTCAAGGTTAAGCAAAATAGTTTGTTCTATCATATCTTAACAAAGACACACTTTGTAAGTCAAGGTTAAGCAAAATAGTTTGTTCTATCATATCTTAACAGTTCCAAGAAGCCAAGTTATATTTCTAAATACAAAAGTTCATTTAACCCCAAGTGAACTTTTTTAACTAAAAGTGAAGTCCCACTCTTTTTACCCATTAGGCCGGTTAGGATAGGGTTTTCACCCTCTCCATTCCCTAAGACCATGGGGAAGAAATGGGAAATCACCCCACAGTACCAGAAGATAAACCCCACAGATTGGAAGGGAATTAGATTACTGCCTCATCAAAATAGAATCAACCTTAATGGCATGAATGGAGCAAGGCTCTTTGGACCTTAGTTTCCTGATATGCATGACTCAAAATGAGGGGAAATAGCCGTAAACATCCACTAATAATAAAAAAACGTCGAATGTATAAAATATGAATCTAGGAAAAATGGAAGTTGTCAAAAATTAAATGGAACATTTGAAGATTGCTATCCAAGGGATTAGTGAGCCGAAATGAACTGAGTTGGGTCATTTAGAATCTGACAATCATATGTTCTACTCTATCAGGTAGAATAAACTGAAAATGAATGGCATCGTGTTCATCATCAAAAAGAACATTTCAGAATCTTTCTGAAACAACAACACTGTGAGTGATATAATGGACAGATACCTATGAGGAAAAATAATTAATACAACTAACTAATCCTCAAATGTATCTAGTAATCATTCATGTGGAATGAAGAGAACTTAAAGCATGCCCTCATCAAGATCAACCAGTACAGTCTTCAGTATGAATCACACCTCAATATAATGAAAACAAAAAATATCACCACTGGACACATAAGCAACATCATGATAAATGGGGCACAGACTGACACTGTCAAGGATTTCATTTTACTTGAATCTTCGGTCAACGCCCTTGGAAGCAGCAAAATCAACCAAGGTAGTCTACTTGACAAATCTGCTGGAAGTGGCCTCTTTACAGTGATAAAAAGCAAAAGCGTACCTTTGAAGAGCAATGGGTGCCATATCCAAGCCATGGCAATTTAAATGGATTCATGGGCTATGAATTAAGAATATATAAGAACTAATAATGCATTTAAGTCATGGGATTGGTGAAGAATATTGAATATATTTGTGTTGCCAGAAAAATGAACACGCCTGTTGCAGAAGATGTTCTCCCACAATTCTCTTTAGAAGTGAGGAACACACATATGGACAAAAGTGTTTGACACATGGATGGATGGATGGATGGATGGATGGATGGATGGATGGATGGATGGATGGATGGATTATGGTAAGAGCTGTAAGAGCCCCAAATAAAATGATTTTATAAAAGAAGTGAGGAACACAAGACTATTCCCCAAGGGGCCTGGAAAAGGACATCTTCCTTGGAAGAAAAAGAGGAAGACTCAAGAGAATGGAATGCCATAGCATCTGAGGAGAGCACAGGACAGGGAAGCCACATTCTGTTTTTCAGAGGATCACGATGAATTGGAACAAACTCAAAGGCATCTAACAACGTAATCAAAATAGCTGCAGGAGATGACTTCATCGGGTTGCGGGGACTGTAGAAGAGTCCGCAGAAACAGAAAGGAGGGAGTCTGCTACTCACAGAGCCCTGATTTTAATTTAACTTCACACAAGAGAGGAAGAAAGGGAGAAGAGGCTGGTTACACTTAAAAAATTAATATATTAGGGTTCTTACAGCTCTTATAATAATCTATGCATCCATTGCGTCAAGCACATTTGTACATATGTTGCCAACATCCTTCTCAAAATATTTTCCTCCTACTTGATCCCTTGGTATCAACTCCTCATTTTTTCCCTCCCATCCTCATGAAGCCTTGATAAACTATAAATTATTATTTTCACATCTTACACCATCAGCTGTCTCCCTTCACCCATGTTTCTGTTGTTTATCTTCTTGGGGGGTATTAGATATCCATCAGTGTTATCGGTTCCCCCTTTCTCCCCCAACTTTCCCCCTAACCTCCTGGTATCCCTATTCTCATTATTGGTCCTGAGGGTCTTATCTGTTCTGGATTTCCTGTGTTGCAAGCTCTTAACTGTACCAGCATACATGCTCTGGTCTAGCTGAATTTGTAAGGTAGAATTGGGGTCATGATAGTGGAGGTAGGGAGCATTAAATAACCAGAGGAATGTATAATTGTATGATTGTTGTATGATTCGTCAGTGCCAATACTGCACCCTGGCTGGCTTGTCCCTTCCTTGTGACCCTTCTATGAGGGGATGTCTAATTGTCTACAGATGGGCTTTGGGTCTCCACTATCACCACCCTCATTTGCATCAATATGATTATTTTTTTGGGTTTTCTGATGCCTGATATCTGATCCTGTTGATACCTTGTGATCACACAGGCTGGTGTGCTTCTTCCATGTGGGCTTTTTTTGTTGTTGTTGTTTCCCAGCTAGGTGGCCACATGTTTATCTTCAAGTCTTTAAGACCCCTAATGCTACATCTTTTAATGTCCAGGCACCATCAGCTTTCTTCACCACATTTGCTTATGTACCCATTTTGTCTTCAAGCAATCATGTTGGGAAGGTGAGCATCACAGAACGCCAGGTTATTAGAACAAAGTGTTCTTGCATTGACGGAGGATTTGAGTAGAGGCCCAATGTTCATCTGCTACCTTAATACTTAACATATAAGCATATTTACATAAACCTATATGCCTATCATTATATAAAATATATTTACATATGTACATGCCAATATTTATATAAATGCCCTTTGCCTCCTAGTTCTCCCCTCTATTTCCTTTTACTCTCCTCCTGTCCCACTATAATGTTTTACCTTCATTTGGCACTCAGTAATTCCTCTTGGCTACATTTCACTTGACAAACCCTACCAGGAATTCTTTACCCTCCTCATCATCGATTTTTAGATCATTTGTTTTTCCCTTGTCCCTGGGTGTGTTGACTCCTCCTCACTTTCCCCCACTTCCTCTACTTCCATGGGTGAAAAAAAAAAGCCTATAAATAGTTTCAGGTCTGTCTGTTGACCCTTATGAACATTTTCTGATCACTTTTGATGCCCCCAACCTCTATTTTTGGGATTCCTTGGGGACTTCATTGCTTTGTTCCCCTTGCTGCTCTATTGTGTTGCCTTCATGTTTTGCCCTGGTGTGTGTGGGTCAGACTAGGCACAATTCCCACATGTTGTCTCCTGTGTTGTAGCTTGTAGTGCTATGAGTCAGTGAAAGGAAGCCATGTCTCGTGGTGGGGCTGGCCCTACAGTCCTTTCTGGAGTACATTGGCTGCTCCTAGCAGGAATATCATCTTTGGGGCTTGGTGGGCCAGGTTGTGGTTCGTTCTCTTTCTCTCTCTCTCTCTCTCTCGCTCTCTCGCTCTCCTTCTCTCTTAGTTTGCTCTCATGTGTTCTGAGCAGACTCACTCCTCTCCCCGGGCTATATCTTCAATGCTCTCCTCTGTAGTGCCTTCTTCTAAGGAGGGAGTCCATGGACCTGGGATTGGGCCCCGCCCTGCAGAACTCTCTGTTAGTTCTCTCCTTCATGCCAGTATGCTGCCTTCAAGTCTTGGCACACAGGGTCCAGTTACACTCTTGAACTTATAATTTCCTGGGAAGAGAACTTTAAATGTTGTTGTTAGTTGACATCTAGTTTGTGTCCAACTCATAGCAACCCTATCTACAAGAGGACAAAACACTGCTTAGTTTTATGATTGCCTCCCAATAGCTATGTTTGATCCCATTGTCGTTGCAACTCTGTCATTCCATCTTGATGAGAGATTTCTTCTTTTCTCTGACCATCTGCTTTAACCAACATAATGTCCTTTTCCAGGGATTGGTCATGTCTAAGCATTTGAGGCAGAGTTTATGCATTTTCCAAACTAAAGAGCCATACTTCTTCCTTCTAAGACAGATTGGGTTGTTCTCATCAGTTCACAGTACATTCAACATTCTTCATCAATACCATACTTCAAATGCATTGATTCTACATTAATATTCCTTACTCATTGTCCAATTCAGTGTTATCCTTGCTATTCAACACTTGTAAGCAATCTTTTGCAGCAGATCTGCTCAGTTCAATATGTCTGTAGATTTCATGACTATTGTTTCTGAGTGTTGATTGTAGATCCAAGTAAAATGAACTCCGTGGTAACCTCAGTCTTATCTCTGTTTATCATGATATTGTCTCATGGTCCATTTTGGTTTTCGTTACATTCAGTGGAAATCCAAGCTAGAGGCTGCAGTCTTTGATTTTCATCAGCAAGCCTTACAAGTCCTCCTTGCTTTTACCAATTAATATCGTTACATCTACACATCACAGGAAAACATTTGAATAAGTGTAGCAAAAGGAAACAATGTGGAGGAACACTTTTTCTACTTTCAAAGCATTCAGCATTCCCTTGTTCTTAGTCTCCTCAAATGTTCTGTTTGAGCAGAACGAAGTTCTCTGGAATTCCTGTTCTTCTCAATGTTACCCATATTTTTTTTTGCTAAACAGACAAATGCCTTTGCGCAGTCAATAACGCTTAGGTAAGCAAGTTTCTGGAATTCTCTGCTTTCAGCCATGACCCATTAGATGTCAACACTGATGTCCCTCATGCATATTTTTCTGAACCCCGCTTGATTTTCTAGAAGCTACCTATGAAAGTATTGGTAACCCTTTTGGAGTGATCTTCAGCAGACTTTCCATGCATGTGACATTAATGTTATTGTCCAACCATGTCCACGCTCTGTTGGTCACTGTATTTGGAAAAGGCACAAATGTTTGTCTCTTCTAGTTAGTTGGCCAAGTAGCTGTGTTCTGAATTTCTTGACATAAAGGAGCTTCAATAAACCTTTCCAGATAAGAGTTGTATGAGTTCCTAATAAAATGTAAAAAAAAGAAAAGGAAAAAAAAAAAGAAAGAAAGAAAAGAAAAGAAAATGATTAGGGCAAAGAATGTACAGATGTGCTTTATACAATTGATGTATGTCTATGTATGGACTGTGATAAGAGTTGTATGAGCCCCTAATAAAACGTTTAAAACAAAACAAAACCAATAAATAAATAAATAAATAAATAAATAAATAACCCCCCCCCCCAAAAAAAAACCTTTCCAAATCAGCATATTTAAACATTTCAATTGGTATTTATTTCATCCATTCTTGGAGCCTTGGTTTTCACTAATACCTTGTTTTTGTAATACCTTTAGTGCATGCAAGGACTTCTTTCTTGAATGTCTTTGCTTCTTACTTATATGCTACCTCTTAAATGATTGAGGGTTGATCGATTTTTTTGGTAGAGTGGCTATGTGTATTGCTTCTATCTTCTGATACTTCCTCCATTATTCACTATTTTAACCAAGGAATCCTTCAGTATTGAACATCAAGGTTTGACATTTTTCTTCAATTTGAGAAATGCTCAGGTCTTCTTCCTTTTTGAATTTCCAATTCCAGGTTTTTGTACATTTCCTTATAATATTCTATTTTTTTCTTCTCAGCTGTCCTTTGAAATTTTCTGCTAAGCTATTTTCCTTCATCATTTCTCCCATTCTCTTTTGCTAATCTCTGCTCCAGAGCCAGTTTCAGAATCTCTTCAGTTGTGTAGGTCTTTTAATTCTTTTCTTTTAATGATCTTTTGCTTTTGCCATGTGTGATTCTGATTTCATACCACAGATCAACTAATTTTTCTTTTTTTTCATTTAGGTTTTAGTGTGTAAGTATTCAGTGTGTCTATCATATTCTTGAAATGGTCTATAAGTTCACACAGGACATATTCAAATATGAATTTCAGTTTTATGGACTCGTTCTACTTTTCTTCAACTTCTACCTGTACTGGCATAGGTGCAATTTATGATCTGTTCTACAGGCTTCATTTGGGCTGATGTTGAGTTTCTCCATAATCTCCCCTCAGATATAGTCCACTTTATTCCTGTGTATTACAACTGGCCAGGAGCTGCCATTTATGTTATGTATAAAAGGTATTTACAATAAATAAGTTGTTGATATTGCAACATTCTATCACAAGATTTCCAGTTTTGTTTCCATTTCCAAAGTCATATTTAACAACAACTGTTCCTTTCTTTTTATTTCCAACTTGAAGTGTTGTGTCTGATGATGAGTGTAATTCCTCTTGAATTTGTAATTTTTGTTGTGGTAAACAGCATGGGGTTGGATATATTTAACTTTCTCTGGCTTACCTATTGACTAAAGACAAGAATCAGACAATCATCTATGCCTGTGGTAGTTATATAATCTCCTGTCAACTTGTGAAGGGGTGGAGTAACCTGTCAAATATGTTGCAGCTTGACGAGTTCATCTGGAGACACGACAGAAATAAATATCTCACTGGAGGCCAGATAGACTCTCCCTGTGAGACATTCCTGTTGACAAGCCACATGGAGTGACACTGATGGAGCCAGGACCTTGGAGCTTGAGGAGCCATGTGGAGGCCCACAACAGCACTGAGATGCTTCTGCTACCACTAGTCATCACAAACTTTCCACCCACTGGCCTGTGATCTTCCTGCCTTTGGTCTCACTGTATGTGTTGTGTGAGTCTGAAGAGGAATTTATAAATTGGCATCAGACATATGGAATAATGTTTGACTTATAAACTTGATCTGGACTGGGCTGGGACTTTTTCTCAATATACAATTGCTCTTCTATAGAAAATTCTTTCTTATACACATATGATTGTCTCTATATTTTGTTTCTCTAGTCAACCCAGACTAAGAGTGCTGCATCCTTAGTTACCAAATCTGACACCAACGTTTCCTCTCACACCACTCTACATCTATGCTAGCTTCAATAATTCATTGCAATAGCCACACAGAGCTCAAAAAATAATACAAAATCACAACTAAGGGGATGACTATGGAAGTCAATAGGTCATCACAAGTCAGGATGAACAAACAGTATGGCAGTCATTGGTCTCCTCAGCCAACAGTCTTGGCCTTTGCCTCCATTGGCCAAGAAGGCAGCCCAACTGTTTCTCTGACCCACAGTTTCATGGTCTAAGGTAAGATTAGGATAAGTTACCCCATAGTTTCAGTACTGCTCCTTTGAGTCTCCTTGGAGTCTCCATGCCACAATCTCTGATGTAGCTGATATCTACAGCCTCTGCCACTCTGACAGCGATCTTGAACTGGCTCTTCCAAGGTCCTCAAGATTCCTCTCTTTGCTGCTGCTTTCAAGATGGCTCATCATAATAACCACAAGGGTAGCAGAAAAAATTGACCAATCCCCTCTATTAGTTGTTACATATGTCATATTTTCATAGGCCCATGTAATCATTTGGTGGGAATTACAGAGACTTGGGTAGAAGAGCTATATTAAGAAATTTTATTCCACCATACTTGGTGTGACAGTTATAGAATCTCCTGTCAATTTGAGCAAAGGGGTGGAGTCTGGCCTGTCAATCAGGCCACAGCCAACAATGGCTCTGTGTCGACATGGCCTTCTCCTGTGTATTCTTGGAACTCCTGTCTTCCTTCCTGGAGGCAGGACACAGCATCTCTCTGCCTTCCCTTTCAGGTTGGAGGAGACACATGGAGACCCATGCCAGTGCTGAGATGCTTCCACCACCACTGGATCCACAAGACTTTCCACCCACTGGCCTGTGATCTTCCTGTATTCTGCATCATTGCATGTGTTGCATAAGTCTGAAGAGGAATTTACAAACTAATATTGGACATATGGGCTAATATCAGGACTTGATCTTGACTGGTCTATGATGTTTTCTTAATATATAATTACTCTTTGATATATAGCTCTTTCTTATACACATATGAGTGTCTATGAATTTGTTTCTCTAGTCAACGTAGACTAATACACCTGGTATGATAAATCATATAGTTGTTTGACTCAAAGTGGCCAACATCAGTCCATTACTGCTCACTCATACCTAAGATATGAATCTTTATGCTTTCCATTTCATTGTTGATTTCTCAATTTTTGAACTTCATTCTTTATACACCCACATCCTGGTTATTAATGAGTATTTACAGCTATTTCCTCTCATTTTGAGAGATGCCCTTTAAGCAAATGAAGGCCCTGAAAGCTTTACTCCGTCTATGTCATTAAAGTTGACTTGTATAAGCTAGGCCAAGGGACTGAGAGTCAGACAGAGGCCTGCCTTCAGGCATGACAGAGAGAAAACATCCTAATTAGACAGATATATGCTGAGTATTTATGACCTCAATTGTAACCTGCTAATTTCTCTCATAAACCCAATAATCATGAGCAAGCTCTGTGAGTTCTGGGTGACCATTGCAATAAATTATATACCTCAGCCCCAGAGGAGGAAGTGCAAAGGGAAATAAGAGCAGATGGTGTCAGTGATGGGAAAAGGGGAGAGCTAAAAGTGTTTGAATTGGCCTGTGGGCAGGGGAAGGGTGTCATTACCCTTCTTTAATTAAAAAATATAACTTGTACCTTTTGAGGCAGGCTTATTCAGGAAAACAAATATAGTCATCTATTAACAACCTGGTCCCCTATCACTTCAGTGTTTGTTTTATTTTTTGTGTCTGGAACTCCTTAAAACTATTTATCACATGAAACATAAAAATGCTTAGATATAACAAGTATTTGTCTGAAACCCTGTATATTTAAAGTCCCAAATCCTTTGATTCATCAACCATGTTCACACAACTGTGTTCATAGCCGTGGTCAGCCTGCTCATCCTCCCTTCACATCACACCGGAGGATTCTTCCTGTGAGGCTGCCTTTTGCCTCACAAATGCTCCCTGAACACTGTGAGGGTGTTGCTGCCCTGATCCTGTCCCATCCCCTTGCATGGCTTCCCCAAACTCTCTAATTTATTAGCGCCAAGAATCATTAGCTTTATGGTTTTAAGAGAGCCTATATTAAAAGTAAAATTGAAAAATCTAGTGGGGGAGGAGACGCAGATGTTGTTGCATTGCTGACTTGGCCTTACAGTGGTGTGTCTGGAAATGGCATCTTCAAAATAGATTGAAATGGATAAGAACTGATATGAGAGTGAATTGGTGGAGGACAGCTTTGTGTTTTCTCCAGTTCCAGTTAAAGAGGAGTCTAATGGAGAGCATCCAAGTTACCAAAGCGTTTTTACACCATCAGAAGTCAAAAGTGAAGGAACCCTGGGAAATAAATAAAGTTCATCGTCCTCCAACAAGTGAACGAGCCAAAGCGTGCCAAAAAGTAGTACAAAAGTAGATCTTCCTTAAAGTCTAAGGGGGGAATGTTCTAAAATTGATATGGTAATGATTGCACAATTCTGGATATGAGTGAATGGTTGAACTTTTGAATCATATGATATGTAAAGCATGTGCCCATAAAACTGTTAAAGGAAAAACAGGAATGACAAAAATAACAACAAAAAATAGACCATCCCTTGCCAACTATTTTGCCTCCAGTTCTGGGTAAGACAATGTGTGGAAATGGTGCTATAAAGTCAATTTACACCCCGATTGTCAGAAAGTGGAAGTTTATCTAAGGTTCCAGCAATGTGTTTATGCTGACCCCAAACAGGACATTCCTGACACACCAAAGGAGGCCAGGGTGCAGTCAAGATTGAAGAAATGCAAGATCATGACACCAAGGTTTGAGGAGGAGACGGGAGGTCCAAAGACACAAGTCACTAACGTTCTATAAGTGGCTTCTCCAGCTCAGGAAGTCACACTGGCAACCTGGGCAAGAATTTCCTCAAGAGCACTTCAGCCTAAGGCTCAGAACTCACCTCACCTTCACACTTCAGCAGTTGGTGTATGGTCAGTGACAAAATCCTCCCTGCAGCAACAGAGGGCTAGGTTCGCCTGCTCTTCTGTGCTGGTCAAGTCTGTGCACTGAACACTCCCAGGGAAATGATCTCTCTTTTCCTCTTACCTGCTTACCTTTTCCCACTCCTGACCATAGAAGATAACGTTATATCCTCAGTGTGTTAAGAAGAATGAGGCACTAATGAAAAAATTGACCACACTGGGGAAGGCAAAGTGGCTTGATGTGGACCTACCAACATCACATTCCCTTTGGATGGGCAATATGCTAGTAAGTGACCAATGACAGAGTGCCCTTTCCTTAGCTGACATGGATCCAGTGACATGGATCCTGCCCACAGTGCTAGCTGAGGCCTTGACTACAGACAGGAATGTTTGCAGTAGGCCTGAGGTCTAGCAGAATGTGACTGCCATTATTGTTCATGGTTTAGGATAAAGAAGAGACTTTCCCATTAACTCCAAGAATTATGATGTTCCTCTGAATACGGGACTCCATTAAAGTATTTACTGTGTACCTAAAAAACAAAAAGTAGTGTTTTTTAATTAATTCAAATAAATTAGTAATAATGGTTTACATTGGAATGAAATGCATTTTAAATCAGGCCATATTCTATGTTTATGGAGTAGAGAGGTAGTGACAATATATTATGATTTTAAGGTTGATATTATGTAAAAAGTAAGTCCCAGCTGATGCCTAAAATACTACTGACTCTCACAGGGTGTTTCCCATTTACCAGGTGTTTGACACTGAAAAAATCCCCCTAACAGTCCAGTGTCTTTTTTCCCATTACCTGTCAAATGAGCAGCTTGATATATTTGAATATATTCAGTAAACATTTATTATGTGAGCACTATACAGAAGACATTATATGACAATAAATTAAGTTATGGTTCTTACCTGAAAGGACAAATTCACTGCCATGGAGTTAATTCTCACTCATAGAGACCCTAGAGAATTGACCCTGGGGATATATGATACTGTAACTCTTTATGGGACTAGAAAGCCTTGTCTTTCTCTTGAACAGGGGTGGTGGTTTTGAACTGCTCAGCTTACAGTTAGCAGCCCAACGCATCACGACTAGATCACCAGGGCACCTTTAAAATCAGCAAAGGTGTACAGAAAGGTTGTACCCTTTCACCATACTGAATCAATCTGCATGCTGAGCAAATCACCAGAGAAGATGAGTCATATGAAGAGTTGGAGGAAGGTTTATTAATAATCTGCAATATGCAGGTGATACAAGCTTGCTTGCTGAAAGTGAGGAAGAGTTGGAGCACTTGCTGATAAGGATCAAGGATTGGAGACTTCAGAATAGATTACAACTCAACGTAAAGAAGACAAGAATCCTCATAACTAGACCAATAGGCAACTTGAAAAATAGAGAAAAGGTTGACGTTCCCAAGGAGTTTGTCTTGCTTGGATCCACAAGCAATGCTCCTGGAAACTGCAGTCAAGAGACTGAAGTATGAATTGCATTGTAGCAAAACTATAGCAAATCTGTAGCAAAACGCCTCTTTAAAGTGTTGATAAGCAAGAATTTGCTTTGAGGAGTAAAGTGTGCCTGACACTGCCGTGGTATTTTCAATTACCTCACATGGTTGTGAAAGCTGGAAATGCATAAGGAAGACTGAATAACTGAGTCATTTGAATCATCGTACTGGCATGTACTATGGACTGTCAAAAGAAAAAACAAATCTGTCCTGGAAGATGTACAACCAGAATGATCCTTAGATGCAAGGATGCCATGACTTCATCTCACATACGTTGGACATGTTGTCAGGACAGACCAGTCCTTTGGTAAAGCAGAGGCACAGAAAAGTAGAGAAGGGTCCTCGGCAAGATGGATTGACACAATGGCTGCAACAATGGCCTCAAACATGAACAAAGGTGAGGATGCAGCGAGTCCGAGCAGTATTTTGTTCTATTGTGCATAGGGCTATTGAGTCAAAATGGACTTCATGACACCTGATGACAATAATAACAGACGAATGCCCATTAATATTGGTACAGGATAGACTGGGATAAGTGCTAGAGTGAATATTAGTGCCTTTATGGCATTAGTACCCTGGTCCTAAAACTATGTTGAGCAATTGAATGAGTCAAATCTAATGGGCCTCAATGTAGTAAGGTTTACATATCTTCTAGTTCTGTAAGGCTGTGATAATAAGATTAATTTTTCTTGCAGTATCGCCTAGAAATGCAAGTATTCCTAATGTGTAATTGACTAAATGCTCCTTGTAAACTATTTAGCAGGCTACTCTTTACATTGACGCTTATCACCGGAGAACTGTAGGAGAGTAGCAGATATCTTGCTGGCAGGGGAGACCAATATGAACAGTACGGCATAAGAAACATATTTTCTTACTTCCCAGATTGCCTAAGATGGGTTAGTTTCTATCTGCATTCCCATAAAATTGAACCCAAATTTCCCCGCACACTTATTCCTCAAGTCCCATGTGTGGTTTGAAGTTCCATTAATACGCAGATGAAAACGGAATCATAGCATTGAGGGCAAAGTTGACCTTCTTAGTTCACCAAATAGGAACTAAACACAGTCCTTGGTTGGGGATTTTATGGGAGAATTTGCCAAGAGTCAGAGGTGGAAGCATGCTAGGGTGAGAGTTGAGGTGAAATAAGGAAGTGAGAGAATGTCACATATGGGTTTTTCCAAGAAAATGTTGTCATCTTAACCATGTCTGTATCACAGAAAATTGCTGATGTTTCTCTGACTTGCACCTAGTACTAAGCAGGGAAAAACTATGTAGATAAACACAGCACATGTGAAGGAACTTTAAGATGTTTGTAGAAATATGAAATCAAAATATAAAAATACATAATATATACTGTACTCATCAATAGAAGCTCCATCAGGTTAAACACACTTTTGTAAGAAATAATATCAACCATTATTTAGTCCATCCCTAAAGAACCAAGGGTCCTAAGACTTAGCCATGTCCATGCAATCTTTTCCATAGGATTAACTGAAGGAAAATGTATGCCCTTAAAGATGGAGAAACAAGAAGAAGTAAAATGGAGAAACTGAGAACTGAAAGGTAGATGCCTAAAATTTTCCTATACAAAAACACAAAGCACAAAAAATACGTCACGGCCATTGAGTCAATACTGACTCATCATGACTCCTATGGGTTTTCAAGAATTGTTTATGGAAGTAGAAACCCTATCTTTCTTCTGTGGTGCTGCTGGTGGTCTCAAATTGTCGACTATGAGGATGGCAGGCCAACACCTCATCGCTGCACCACCAGGGCTCCTTGGTAGACACTCACACAATAACCCTTGCTGGATGAGGGAAGAAGCAGGAGCATGGCTGCAGTGCAGAAGCACAATCTGGTGAAGTCTTCTCAGACATCTTCCTGGATACTTTCCTCAAAACACGCTCACAATGTGCAAATATTGCCATTATTTGGCTCTCCAAAAGGCAAAATCCCATGAGTTGCCTCAACCACCATCCCCCCACCCCCATTGCCATGACCTTTGCTCTTGACCATACTGCTTTTGCTTTGACTGGGCCCCTCCTTCTACCTCATGGTAGAAGGCATTGTTTTGATTGTGTTTCAGACTTTGGGCACTTATAGAAGTGAAAGTTGGTTCTACTTTAATTTTTCAGAGACTCTTGTATCAGCTGAGCTGGTTGAAATGTCTGTGATGTCTACTATTGCTACTGCTGGTAAGCCAGACTATTGCCTCACAAATCGATGTGGCTGGTCTACTGCTTCAGGCTTTATGCTCAGCGGTGTCTAGTTCCTTCTTAAAATCAGTTATCCATGTGTAAAATGCTAATTTATTTGGATCATTGTCATTATGAACTTTAAGTAGCAGACATGATTTCACTATTTTTCTACTCAAGCGTCACCATAATTTGATCATTTTCCTCACTTCAAATTTAGCAGAATCCATGGTGCTCTGCTAGGGGGTCTTTTAAAGCTGTGGCCTATCCTTCTTAGTGTCTCAAGCTAGATTATGTTCATATATATCATAAAATGTTACTAGAAGTTCATTTTGGTACAATTTGGGGGGGAACGTTTTAATAATATACATTTGCCATGAGCTTCTGAAGATCCCGCATATAAGAGAATCAGCCTGGGTAGCCAGTTCAGGTACTGTGGGAGAGGGACCTCAGTATACATAAATGCCCCCTCCGCCAAATTTATAGTATACACTAACTTGATACCTCAATGATCTAGTTTAGACATATGCAATCACATGAAAAACTAAGCTGGAAAATAAAAGCTATTACCAGGTGGAATTTAGAAATGCTAATAATCAATTAGAAGGCAATGATCATTTCTCTCCCACAAGGAGAGCTCATATAGTTCCTGACACGGAGTAGAAGAACATTGCCACCAGTGATGTGAAGGAGGTGGTGCTGCCTTTTACAAAGGGGCAGTCATGTATATTCTACATATCAAGAACAATTGAAAATACATTCATTTCATCTTACCATAAAATGTCTTTTGTATTGCAGCTGGTAATTTCCAATAATGAAGAGCTCCCACAAAAGTTACTTATCACCTTGGATCATTTGCAACAAAACTGATTTCTTCTCTATGTTTTATTATTTTAAGTATTTGCAATATTTGAAAAAATAAATGAACATTCAGTTTTTGCTTATCATCCTTTAAGTTTTTGCCATGTTTTTGCTTTCGCCCATTTTGTTTCCATCCAAATTGTATCTATAAGCCAACCAAGTGAAAGAAACCAAGGTAAACAATTTTATGGTCTAGTTAAATATCTTTTGAGGGATGACTATTTAGACTAAAGAGAATTGAAATATATTATTTAATTTATAAAATTAATAAATTAACTTGATTATGAAATTAAGTTATAGTTTTGAGTCTATTATTTATGTCATAATTCATATTCATGAGACAATAATCACATATAGTTTTGTAGAAGATCTTCTGGCCTTACCCATCAAGGGCAGTAAGGAGAATACAGCCACATCTTCGACGGGCAATAAGCATTTTTTGATTCCTACCTTTCAGAACGAAATTCCCGATCACAGATGTGATTGCTATTCATCCATTTTAATAGAAGTGTCAAATGAATTACTTGCACAAGTGTATATATATAAAATGGAGCTGTTTTGTAATAGCAAAATTGTGACTTGTGAATCACCAGGCCGAATTCTTGGAGAACTTGGAAGAGGAAAAACATGTTACCTGGAGACCCACAGGAAAACTAGCATTCCAGAAGGTCAGGAACCTGAATCTCAGTGGAGATTAGCTTTTACACTTTGTTTGCACAAGCAAGGACACAGAAGCAGATTAGGCAGGAATTTCTAGTGCAGAGACATTTGCCAGTCAAAGAGAAAAGGAGGTGGGTGGATGGATGACTACCTGGAATAAGGAAGTGCAAGAGATGAGGGAGTGTGCTGGGTTTCTTTTCTGACCTTTAAAAATTCTCCATTAGGATTTCCCTTACAGTTTTAGCTGAGGTGCTAATAGAATACTTGCTAACTATCATTGCTACTATTGGGCAGATCTTTGATTAAACCAAAGAATTCCAGAAAGATGCTCCCTAGTTTCTATTGACTTTAGGGACCCCTGGTGACATAAAGGCTATGTGAGAATTGAGCTGCTGACTGTAAACTCAGCAGTATGAAAATACCAGCTGCTTCTCAGGAGAAAGATGAGATTTACAATTCCCATGGAGATGTATAGTCTCAGAAACCCCGGGACAGTTCTACTCTGGCCCACGGGGTCACTATGAGTCAAAATTGACTTAGTGTCAGCTACTTTGAGTTGTATGCAAAAAGCTACGTGGAGCAGCATTATGAATAACATTAAAAAGAATGATAATTCCAGAACACTTCATTGTGTTTTTGCAAAACTGGTACACAGATCCAAAGATAGTCATTGGAACAATAAAAGGGATACTACATGGTTTAAAATTAGAAAAATATAAACTGCAGGGGTGAGCACTTTAGTGTTTTGTATTCAATATCCATTCAAGTAGACTAGATGAAGAAGAATGCAGACGAGAAATGAAGGAAGTCTCATTATCAACCTGCAATATGCAGATGACATAACCTTGTTTGCCCAAAATGCGAATACATGGACTGATGAAGATAAAGACTGTATCTTCAGTATGGATTGTATCAAAATGTGAAGAAAAAGAAAAATTTCCCAATTGGACTGATAAGCAAATCATGGTAAATTAAATAATTAAACATTTCAGCAATTTCACACTGGTTCAGCAATCAACAGCTCACGGAAGCAGCAGTCAAGAAGCCACTTGACATATTGCATTAGACAAATCTAATGCAACAGACTTCTTTAAACTTTTAAAATGGTAACGTGGCACATTGATGACGAAGGTCTGCCTGAGCCAGGCTTTGGCCCTTTCAATCACCTCAAATGCCCATGAGAACCAGACAATAAAATAGGAAGACAAAATGAATGTATGCATTTGGATTGTGGTATTTGTGAAGACTATCAAATATACTTTGGCTACCCAATGAACAAAGAAATGAACTAGAAGTACTAGTCCAACAAGAATGTCCCTTAAAAGGAAAGGTATGTTGGCTTATTTACTTTGGATGTACCACCACAAAAATTTTTCTTTAGAGAAGGACATCATGTTTGGTGAAGTTGAAGGTCAGTGAAGACTCCAGACACCCTTAATGAGTTGAATTGGCACGGCAGCCACAGCAATGCTGCCAGAGAAGAGGCGGGATGGTTCAATTCTGTAGCCATACTGATCTCCCAGAGACTAGTGCTGGAGAAGAATATTGACAGTCCACGGACTGCTGAAAGGACGAACCGATCTGTCTCTGAAGAAGTATGGCCAGAGTGTTCTTTAGAGGCAACGATGGTGAGACTTCCTTGCACTTTGGTCATGTTTTCAGGAAGACGCAGTTCCTCCAGAAGGACATCATGCTTGGTAAAGCAGAGGGGCAGTGAACGAGAGGAAGGCCCTCAAGGAGATGAAATGACTCACGGCTGCAACAATGGGCTCAAAGACAAGGGCCTTCCTTGTGAGGGTGGCCCAGGACAGAACAGTGCTTTGGTCTCTTCTGCATAGGGTCACTATTGCTCAGGGCAGTAAGTTTCTGGGGTGGTTTATGCCTCAGCTCTTGCCTCGCAACACGGAAAGCATTCACCCAGCAGAAGCACTTTTGTAAATACAAGTGAATTTGATGAGGAACAGAGCAGCTTCGGGTAGTCACAGGAACTCCCATGGGCTAAGAGCAGGACATCCCAAAGGAGCACCCTGAGAGAGAGAGGGACCTTGGGTCCCGGAGTCCAGGTGATGCATGAGCACCCCGCACTCTGACCTGCGAGAGCACACCAGTACAAGAGAGGAGTACAAGAGCAAAGTCAAGGAGGACTCAAAGGGACTTGACCTTCTTGTGGCAGACTCTTATCTCTTCTGGCTGGAGAGATGTGTCAGAAGATACTGGTTGATCTCATTGGCTGAGATTAAGTGCACCTGAGTGATGTCATGTGCCTGGTCCTAGTCTGTACACCCAGATGGACCTCCCATCTGGCCCTAGGGGCCTTGTGTCTGGGCATGCTTAGTTTGGATCTTTCCATAAGTGTCTAACAATTGTGCCTGATTTCTTTCCAACCCCTTTAATGTGGCCCTCAGCAGGCATTGGGAAGACGACGCCTCTTAGTCCCAATGCTGGCTACCTAACAATGGCACCTAACAACAAAAACAACAAGGGAAGCCTATTGCTAAACCCAAGAAAGAAAGCCACGTGTAGCTTGCAACACTATGCACTCTCTCCACTCGAGTGATTCCTAACTAACCCCCAATCCCAAGGACTATTGATGAACTACAGAACGACCATGAATCTCTTGTCATGCCTTTGTGATAATGAAATCAGTAAATCCTCTGTAATAATAAACTAAATCTTAGTAAAGTGAAACAAAGTACCCAAAGCTGTAGAGTCATAAAACAAACAGGGCCAAGAGAAGAATTACAAGGTAGATCAATGAAATAATTGAGAACCACTCCCTTCTCCTGGCTTCAGAGATCCTTATAAAGTCCCCTTCCCAGTGAGGAAGCAGTCCTTGGTAAACATGCAACTCTTCAAACATTTGAGTCATTCTTTTTGAGTCAGACAGCCAAATCCATCCATGCTGTGGTAACAACGTCCCTCAGGGCAGGTAAATGGTACAAGGTGAGGATGCTTCTTCTGTTGTCCACAAAGTCATCATGAATTGGTGCTGACCCAGTGGTGACCAACACCAATGACACCTCAAACACTTAAAATTGATGCTTCTAAATGGGATGACGCACCATCTGGTTTTGAATGCTGTAATTTTGACCTTTAAAGAAAGTGCTTATTAAAGAAAGGGGAGAACACTGAGAATCAGTTCCTTGTTCATGCCTGAGAACTATGAACAGTGAGCATCGGCAATAAAACAAGGCTGTTATGAGGAGAGCTGGCATGTACCTGCACTCCCAATGACACAGGCTGATGGATGGTCACCTGAGGACAGGCAGGATGATGAATCTGGTCCCTTTTACTTCATCTTGCTTGAGGCACAAATGCTGTCTTCTTGTTGTTATTGGCCATCATTGAGTCAAGGCATGTGGCAAAGGAGAAGTTTTCTTGGCTGCAGTCTTTATAGAAGGCAATAGAAGATAAGGTCTTTCTCTTACAGAGCTACCGGGTGGGTTTGTTACCTGGAGGAGGCTTAGAGTTTTAAGCCTCTCAACAATTCAGTTCTTGTCCTACTTGCAAGGATGATTCAGGCAAGAGTCAGAGAAAAGGGAGATATTTAAAAAGAAATCCAAAGGTCCTTGAGCTAGTCTAAAAGGCCCTGCAAAACACAATGCTGGAACTTAATGGTGGACTTCACAGCGAAGGCTGGTGTTTTGGAGGGTCTTCTGCTATTGGCTGCTTCTCTGTAGTGTCCCTTCTCCTTTCAGGTCTGCAGATTCTGACACTGTCAACCCGGCCCATCAGACTTCATGCTGTGTTCTTGTCCCAGGCCCCACACTCAAGAGTCTACCGTCATTGTGGGGGTTGTAGAAAGATCCTGTTGTGGCAGTTACATGTCTGGTATCAAGTTGAGACTTGAGAGGATTAAGAGTAAAGGGATGGAATCTAGTCTGTCAATCAAATCATAGCCAATAAGGCCTCTGTGTGGGTATGACCTTCTCCTGAGAATTCTGGGAACTCCTGTATTTCCTCCTTGGAGGCAGGAGGGACTCTTCCTCATGACTCACTCCCTGAGAGATGCTCTACTGACAAGACACATGGTGTTACATCCTGGGAGCTGGAGAAGCCATGTGTACCTACCCTGATGCAACCAGACCTCTGGAGCTGGAGAAACCACACAGAGACTACTGTCAGCGCTAAGATGCTTACACTGGATCCACAATACTCCTAATGTATTGGCCTGTGATCCTCCTGCATTCAGCATCATTGCATGTACTTTGTGAGTCTGAAGAGGACTTTATACATTGGTATCAGACATATGGGCTAATATTAGATTTATGGACTTCATATGGACTGGGCTGGGATGTTTTCTCAATATTCAGCTGCTCTTGTATATAACCTTCTTTCTTATATATCTATGAGGTGCCTATAAATTTGTTTCTCTAGTCCACCCAGACTAACACACCTGTCTTTTCTTCCTCTGGACATTTCATGATCTCCAATAGCAGTCTGAAACCACCAAACTCTCCTCAGGAGAAAGACAGGCTCTCTACTCCCATCATCAGTGATAGTCTGTAACCCTGTTCTATAGGGTTACTGTGGGCCCACATGCACTTCAAAGTAGTGAGATTGGTTTTGTTTTGTTTTCAATAGGTACTAAAGGAGTCCTGGTGGCACAGTGGCTAAAGCACTAACCAAATGTATTTTGCTTGCACCCACTCGTTGGTCTGTGGCAGAGAGAAGGCTGTGGCAGTCACTTTCTGGAGCACTTTGTAGTTTTGGGAACCCAAGGAGGCAGTTCTACTCTGTCCTGCAGGGTCATTATGAGTTGCAACTACTCCTGGCATTGGGTTTGTTTCTTTTTAATAGTATGAAATCATTATTTCAAAGCTATGAATTTTAATTTTTTTACAAAAAACGCATCACTTTCAAGGTACTCTTCACTACACTTAATACATTTGTCAAATCTGCGATTCCATTCTTGGAAAGATGTTCTTCTAAGGTCATTTTATTGGGGGCTCTTACAACTCTTGTTACAATCTATGCATCAATTTATCAGACACATTGATACATATATTGACATCACTCTTTTCTAGACATTTACTTTTCATTGATCCCTTGGGATCAGCTCCTCTATTTTTCCCTCCCTCCCATGGAAACATTTTTTCAAACTCATCTGTTTCCATGGCTGATAGCACCTTCTTTGCTGTTTTCTTCATCTCTTCTAAGCTGTCAAATTGCTGTCTTTTCATGTCCCTTTCCATTCACAGAAACAAAAAGAAGTCGCAAGGGGAAAGGTCAGGTAAGTAAGGTATGTGGGGCAAGAAAGGAATGCTGGGTTGTTGTTGTTTTTTTGCCCAAACTGGCTTACTGAAATATCTGTGTGAACGGGTGCCTTCTTGGTTGTGGTGGCAAAACCAGTCCCCTGTCTGTCACAAATCAACCTTTTTTGTTGCAAACTGTTATGCAATCCTTTCAGAACCTCTAAATAGAAAGCTTGAGGAAAAGTCTGACCTGCTGGAATGAACTCCAAATGCACTACCACTCTCACATTAAAAAACAAACAAAACATGGTCTTGATCTTTGATTGCACTTGACAAGTTTTTGGGGGGTGAGATGATGATGATGTTGTCCACCACCTTCATTGATGTTTGCTTTGGGGGGTGTAAGAATAGGTCCATGTGTCCTCACTAGTAATGAGGTTAGGGAAAAAGTCTGGGTCATTCTTTCACAGCACGGCATGTGACCACTGGGTGTTCTTTTTCCTAGTCAGTCAGAACCCAAAGCACAAATTCCACAGCGACTCTTCTTGTTCCCACATCTTCTGGAAAAATTCATTGAAGCACGCTCCTAGACAGTCCAGAAAACTCTCCCTCTCTTCAGTGGTCCCTCATTGGTCTTTGAGCAGAGGTGCAGGAATTTTGTTGATATTTTTGTCCATCGGGAAGTTGATGGACATCCAGAACCAGGTTTGTCATCGACATTTCATCTTTTTTGAAATGAGAAAGTCACTTGTACACGTGAGTTTTTCCCATAGTGCTGTCCTTGTGAGGTGTGTTCAACATCACAACAGCTCTGTGGCATTTTTCATGAGCTGGAAACAAAATTTCACAACCACATGCTGTTCTCTGAAATTGGTCATTGCAACAAACGAGGTTAGAACAAAACTGATTTCACCAAAAAGTTCGCTGTGACCAGACAGTAACTTCCCAGGCAACACCACTGTGTGTACTAACTCAGAGTGAGTTAATCAATGTGAGCTTTTCTTACCTTTTTTTTTGTACTCCCTCATATGTACATAGGAGTTTGCTTTAAGAAAATGTAGTGGAATTTATCTTCGGTATTGGATCATATCAGGAAAAGATGTCTTTTCTTTTGTAAAAAACACATTCCTAAAGATACAATTAATATAAATTAGAATAGTCAATTGATATAGTGTTACACTAATGTTGAGATGAAATATAGGAGATGTGGGTTTTAGTTTTTGCATTGTTACTGTGAGATTATAATACGTGACCTAATCCAACCCACTTAAGTCTCACTTATAGATATATTATATATCCTATATATGATATTACATACCATATATGCACATTTCTACTCTGTCATAATTAGGGTCACTGTGAGTCGGAATGAACTTGATGGCAGTGGGATTTTCTCTTTCTAAAAAAATCTAGAACCTGAGCCTAAGTTAGCTCTTTCTGCTTTATCATGCTGACTACATTTAGACTTTAATCCATATCCCCTATTATTTGTCATTATGAGTTCACCTCAATCAAATTTGTTAAAGGAAAAATGATTATTTTATAAGAAAGAAAGTTACAAATTTTATAAAGAGAAGAATAAGGGATCTATAGAAAATGGCCAGGAGACTTCAACTATCTCATTAGGAGTTATTGGGTATTTAGCATATATCATGGTAAGGGCTGCATTCCATGATTTATTTCAGTGATTTTTAACATAGTCTAGGACCTACCGATGAGGATTTGCACAGTTAATAGTAAAACTTAAACGCATGATTGACTTAAGCCTTTTACAAATATCTCAAATACCCTTGCAAATGATACCCTATATCTTCAGATAGCTGTTTTTAACTGTTTTTTTTTTCAAGTGTCTTCAAGTTTAATTACCGTATTTACTCGAATATAAGCCAAGGTACCTAATTATTACCTGGGAAACCAGAAACACAGGTTGACTTGAGTATAAGCCTAGGGTGGAAAATGCAGGATGTGAATTAACACAGAGACCAGAGGGGAGAGACGGAGCACAGCCACAGGCACATCCTTACCAGTTCAGCTGCCAGCGTAAGTGAATCACTACAGGTACTTCTGTGCATTGGAGCCGTCCACCTCATAGGACAGCTCTGATTGGTCAGATGTGAGTAAACAAACATTCAAAGCCCTGCAGTGTCAGCGGGGCTTTGAATGAACAGCGGAGTAACGGCAATCACATTTTTTGTGTTGAAAAGCTCGGTTGAGACATAAGTATGTACGGTATTTTCTCCCCTCTGCAGGGTCTTTCATTCCTTTACAATTCCAGTTTAAGAGAAATGCCTTCTGGATGCTTGTTTCACTTTGCAAATTAAAGCGCTCAATACAGTTATTTCACATACCATATGGAGAGAGATATTTATGCCATCCAGATTTGGAAAAGAGTAAATAAGGTCAGATTCATCAATAAATAGCCGTTCACTCTGTGATTCAGAAAAGTAGCTGCCTAGATTTCAGAAACCGTGAAATGTTCAGGAAGAAAGAAAGTCATTGACTATGCAAACTTTCTTTGTCTTGGTCACACTTTTACAAACATTTGTAAGTTTACTTGTGATATTTACATAATATATTTATTATTAATATTTAATCGTGGTGCCTTTGAGTATCTTGGAGAATCGCTTTACATGGAGCTCACTGATTAAAGTTCTTTGTCCACCGTCCGTTCCCAACCAGTTGCCTTGTCTCCCTTCTTTCTCTATTTAATTGCAGCTTCTCTCAAACTTGAACTGATCTGAATGGAGGTACAAAGTGAAAATTAACCAATTCCCTTGAAAGATGTAAGGGTAGCAATACTTTAGGAAGCTTGTTAATCTCTCTTTTCATTCTGCCTCCCTGCTCTTCTCTCAAGCCCCTCTTGGAGCCCCTGGAGAAGGGAAATTAACAAGCCCCCTGAAGCTGAACCAGTACAGTCTTTCAAGGGAATTGGTTAATTCTACTTTGCTGCTCCATTTGGAGCAGTTGGGGGTACAGGTTTTAAGGGGAAGAATAGGGCGATTGCTTGACATTCCTTTACAGCTTTAAATAAAATTCTGCTGAATCTATTTATCAAATTGAAAAAACGTATTTGTCGCCACACATCTGGATTACTGGTTTGCACACCGGCACAAACTATTTCTTCTTCGATTTTCATTTTTAAATCAGTTGGAGATAAGCTTCCAATTCATTTTGGTTCCTGCTATTTCCTGAGTAGGTTCTTTGGGTCTTGTTCAATGATCACACTTTGCAGGAAGCCACTAGTGTCCTAAATGGAGTGCCCTTCCCATTTCTGAGTATTGTTAGTTGCCATCCAGTGTCCAGTGCCACCCACCCTCCTCCTGCTGAGTGTGTGGAATAGAACTTGCTCCCTGGATATTTCGAGGCATGGAAACCATTTAGAAACAGATCACTGGACCTCTTTTCTTAGGCTAGGATTTGAACCACCAACCTTTGGTTAGTAGTCGAATGATGTTTTTGTGTTTATGTCTATGTAATCCAGGGACTCTGGTTTCCTATCAGAATCCTGGATACTTTGCTTTATTCTTGTTTGGGTGGCTCTTGACGAGTTTCTTAAGGCAGGTTTCCCAAGCATGCCAGTTTCCACTCACCCCGAGGGAATGGTAGAAGAGGAACAGATGGCCCAGGCTTGCTCCCACAATCCTCTCCCTCTCAAATCCTCTAACACTTCTGTAACATTAACAAACTTTTAAATTTGCAACCCATTCTTATTTCCAGGCTAATAAATTCATTGAACATTAGCAGTTCTAAACGACTCCAGGGGCATCTCACCATCAACCTCTTTACCTTCTGAATCTTAACCATTTCTTCCTTCTCCATACCTGCTTCTTCCCAAACACGTTTTAATGATGCGGCTTCATATTTTGCCCCATGGGAACTACATTCCTTTGATCCTACCTGGGTAGAAGATTCTTAAAAATCCTGGGAAAGAAGGTGCATTCTTTCCATGTATGACCCTTCAATTAGTTACAGAATAATGAGAGGGAACTTGAGAGGGGTTTGCACAAGTTAACCTCCAAAGAGTACTAAATTGTTCAAACACTCTTATTTACCCCAAGGCATGCCTGACAATCTGAGGAAGATGTCTCTTTTTTTACAGTAATTTACCCACATTTCTGTGGATCATCAATTGCTATTGAATGATCTGTGTTGTGATTGTGTTGAAAAAGTATTCTTTTTGGAAGTCAGAGAAAGCTCTGGTCTTGACATCCGAGCCTCTGACAAGTGAATCTGTTCTCATTACCTCAGTATCTATCTCAGCTTGTAAAAATCGTGCAGGTTTATGATGCGTCCCGGTACCCTTCACTACCTCCTCTTGTTCTTCCACATAAAGCTGCCTCTTATGCTGAAACTAGTCTGATAAGATTGCCTGATGGATACAATTCATTTAAACAGAACACTGCAGCAGACACTAATGTCCCTTTGCCGCAGCTCTTCGCTGCCTGAGTTAAGTGTGTAATGCTCAAGAGTTGGAAGAATGAGGTACAGATGTCCTTCCATGCACATAATTACCACTCACTCTTAAGGGTTAGTGCCTTAAAGACCAAGATATTCATTCTAATGTGAACGAAGGCAAAGCGCTGTTTTTGCACTTTTTTCAAATGAGGCTATATTCTTCAACCATCTACTATACTCTCCTTAGTAAGTGGACAATAAGAATAATAATAAACCATGGTTCATTTTAGATGTTAACCCACATCCAAATACCTGAATGACCTTTTCCCGAAGCTGTTTTAAATAAATGGCGTATAAAATACACACCAAGAGAGCCATAAACGGCCAAGGTGATATTGGAGGCCTTCTGGGAGGTACTCATTTTTAAAATTCCATGCTCTGTCACCTCTAATGATCTTCGGTTCTTTATTTAGCTGAGAGTTGCCTTTTTTTCACATACAAATGCTCTAACCAGTCTAAATGTCATTCTTAATAGAGCGTATATTTTCACAATGGGCTAGGGAAAGAAACCGAGGCAAGAAGATGTAAGAAGTCCAAGAACCTCTTGGAGAGTGAGAACATCTGAGTGTCCATCACACTGCTGGTAAACATGAGGAGAGAAAGCGCAATGAGATACAGATACCTGTGTTAGTGACTGCCAATCTATGGAGGAAGCCTGATATCTTGGAGAAAGAAACCCTGGTGGCCTGGTGGGTTAGGGATTTCACTGCGAACTGCAAGTTCCACAGTTCAGGCCCATCAGTCCCTCCACAGGAGGAAAATCAAACTGCTTCCAGAAAGACAGTCACAGCAGAAACCCGACAGAACAGTCCTGGTTGTTTAGTGATTATGCTTCGGGCTGCTAACCACAAGGTTGTTAGTTTGAAACCACCAGCAACTCCATGGGAGAAAGATAAGACTTTCTACTCCCATAAAGAGTTATAGTCTCAGAAACTCAGAGGGGTTGGTAAGAGTTGGCATCAACTGGATGGCAGTGAGATTGTTTTTTAAATGGTGTCATTAAGAGTTAAAATAGAATCATCAGCAGTGAAAGAAACCTTGGAAAGAATGGCTTTATCTCAGCGTACTGGCCTGATTATATTGTAAGAGGGAGCTATCTATTTGTCAGTAGAGGTTTCTGTATTGCTAGGATGTGGACCAGTAGTTAACAAAGTTTCAAGACTAAGGAAAATTAGGCAAAAAAGGAGTGGAGATCGACTTCTGAACATCGGAAAACGAAAACCCCGTGGTCTGAACTGATTGTGGGGATGGTACAGGATGGGGCACTATTTTGTACCATTGTGCACAGCTGGGACCACCTCCACGGTAATGAACAACAAGGATATGCCAACTATCCTAGCCTTTATCTATCTATCCTTGCATAACAGAGTATGTGTCTTTCCCTGTCACTTAGAGAAATCCACAGGTTCCCTGGGGACTCTGATGCCTTTCAGGAAGCGCAGGACCAAGGGCACTCTCCTAGATCTTTCAGAGGGCTTTGGATGGATTGATTAAAAGTGGGTGTGGCGGGAGGGAGGGCTCTATAAATAATTTAGCAGATTCCCACTGAAGATCGTGGCCTGGGGGTCTGTTTCCCTTGAAGTGCCCTTCATCCACAATTAGCGATGCCCCTGGGAAGCAATGGGTTCTTTTATACGCAAACATACATGAAGGTAAGCAAACAGGGGTTTACCACAAAAATCAGCGCAACCTCTACTAAGCAAAGATATCAACATAGGGAACCTAGTGGTTTTCTCAGATCCTCTAACTAGGTCTGTGCACTCGCGCTGATGGCGCTTGCATGTCTACCCTTCCATTGACACCATGTCTAAACAGCGGTTTGCGCATCCTCGAGGGACTCAACCCTTGTTCCTTTACAAGGTCATTTGATTTGGGGGAACAAAAGAAAGGCTCAAGGGACAAGATCAGAACTGTAGGGTGGTTGAAGTAAGGCTTCCCGTGGAAATTCTCAGAAGACAGTTCCTACTGCCCTCAAGGAAGGACCATGAATCTGGATGGAAAAACAAAAAAAGAGCAAAAACAACAACAAAAATTCCATAGTTCAATGATCCTGACCTCAGGATCACCAATGCAGTTTTTCATCACGATGAACCCCAAGGAGCATACTGACTCTTTCAGAAAATTCATTAAGATGACCTCCTTGGACGATCAAACACAAGCCCAAACCAGTTGCTCTAACCTGCTGATCTCACCTTGAATTTACCTGACCCTGCATGCCCCCTCAGAAGCCACTGTTTTGATGTGTTTGTTTATTTATTTGGAGGCACCTTCATGAGGCTCAGACAAGTGCATCACTGAGAGGACTTCTCTTCATCCATCCACCGATCACAAAGACATGCTCAAACATGTGTGTTTGGTCTACATGGGCTGTGCATGTATGAACTGGCATCTTCGTCATTATTCTTCCCTACTGACCCTGTGTGTATGCTTTGTTTTGTTGTTGGGAACATACACAGAAAAACCTACGAATTCAACCATTCCTATGTGTACAAATCAGTGACGTTGATTACACTCCTTGAGTAGTGTCAACATTCTGGTCCTCCTTCTCTGAATTGCTTCTCCCTCTTGGAGATAAACCCACTGGCTCCTAAAATCCTGATCTAATCTTTTAGTGGCAGTTGTCAGTTTAATCCCACATAGATGGGGTTTAAAAGAGCAGCAGAGACAAAGCAGACATTCTTTACGAGTCAAGCTAAGCTATTGTTTGGTGTTAAGGAAGTCTTCAGGTGATATTTTTAATTTAAGGCTATTGTCTCTGGGCACCAGTTCCTGCGGTTCATTCAACCTCCAAGGGTCCAGAGGAATCTGAAATTATAGTCGGCGTTTTCCACTTTCCACCGGGTTCCATATAAATCTGAAATGCTATTCGGCGTTTTCCACTTATGTGCAAGCTTCTTCTATAGAATCTTGCTTTAAAATATCCGTTCAGTTATAGTAGTTGGGCACCATCCAGTTCTTCTGGTTTCATGGCAAAAGGTGCAGTTGTTTATGGAGGCAATTCCATTTTCTCCTATTCCTGGCTCGCCCTCCTCTTTTGATCCCACTGCAAAGTGAACAATTGTGTTTTAAAAGCTTGTTAAGATCTATATAGTATGTATCAAACTAGACGGTAGAACAGATGTACCAACATTCTATAAGGCTAGTTAACTGTCCATGAAACTGGGACCCTACACCACAATCTAGCTAATCTATCTCTCTCTCTCTCATTGTAAATATACTGAGATTTTGACAAGGGTTAAATATCGTTAAGGAACATCACAGGCTTCTAGGTCAGGTAATAGGGAGGCTTTAGCTATCATTTTCTCTGATTCTGTTGCTTTGGCTCATAGAGCAGAGAAATATGTGATATTCCTCAGTTCTTTTTAGTGGACTGTAAATAGCTCTAGTGATAGTGGAGTGGTTGTGCACTAGACTGTGATCAGCAAGGTCTGCAGTTCAAAACCACCAGGAGCTCCAGGGCTTTCCACGCCCGTTAACTGTTACAGTCTCAAAACCTCATAGGAGCAGTTCTACCCTGTCCTACAGAGTCGCTATAGGTCAGCATGGACTCATGGTAGTAAATGTGTGTTTCAAAAGCTCTGTTCCATCTAGAAATTATCTTTTTAATATTTGCAACAACATGTTGGGACTCTGGTTATTATTTTCTTGAACACACTTGCATTATCTAATCTTTAGATAATTGAATCAATCTTTGAGTTTGAAAAGTAGCCACATATTATTTTAAAGCACACTGTGTCAAGCAGCATGGCTCCAATTACACCTAGAACTTCTAGTGGCTTCCTTTGATCAAACAGAGATGTTTGCATTTATACTGTCTATGGTGACAAGGCTAATCATGAAACAAAAACCAAAAACCAAATTCGGCCATCAGGCTGATGGCCACTCATAGTGACTCTTTTAGGACGGAACAGAACTGCCCCTCTGGGTCTCTGCGACTGCAACTCTATGGGAGTAGAAAGTTTCCCTGGTCTCTTGCGGAGGGCTGGTGGTTTCAAACAACTGACCCCGTGGTGAGCAGCACAGTGTGCGACCCACCATGCTACCTGTTCTCCTACAAAGAGACAGCATGGGATACTTGCGGTATATTTGTACTTGCTTAGCAGAGTGAAAGTTTAAGGAAAATGCCTATGGGGATTCCTTTCTGTGTGCAGGGCTCCAGACTCCAATGGTAGCTATCAAGCTAATGCGACGTGTCCACTTCCAAATCCTGCTCTGGCTTTGGACTCTCCGGAAGAAATGAGCAGATAGCAAATGGTGTAGGCATACATTTCATGTTTTAGTCTTATTTGCATTGTTTACCTATGTGCTCAAGGAGATGAAATCAAGGGTGTGATAAAGGTGTTGTGCAGGATGTCTGTAATTCACAGCTGATAAGAATGGAAACGTTAAGGAAAGGTTTTATATGCTGAATAGTGCTTTCCTGCTAACAGCACTACATTGTCTGGGAGCAACAACTCTAGAATATTAAAAAAGAGCCATTGTCCTGTTGCCATGGAGGACGAGAAGATAATTTTGGAAAAGCAAACAGGAAAAGCCTTGAAAAAATTAGAATGAAAATTTGCCTGGTAGATTTTTTTCTTGCCCAATCTTTGTGTGTTTGGATGGGAAGACCAGGATAAATAATCCCTCTTTCCCATGTGCTGAAGACAGATTAGAGGCCTCACTGTTGTCCTGGAGACGGGAAAGGCTGGGGAGGAACGGCAGGAGGAGACTCGTGGGCAGGTGATCTACACATGGGTCTGTCCTTGCATGGTATTACCAGGTGTGATAGAGTGTACATCATTGGGCTTTCTCAGGGTCATTACAAGTTACTTTTCTGTTTTATGTTGCTATACTCGCTAGCATTTTATCTTTGGAGAGGTCATTTCTTTTCAAGAAAAAATTACTCTATTCCTTGAATTAGACAGTTTACTCTATGTTGTGTTCCAATAAGTAGCAAATCCAATTTCTCACTGGTTGATAAAAAATAATAACTTCTTTCTACTTCTGTCCAAGTAGGTTCTAGGACAACCGTGGCTCAGTACCACACACATCCTTCATTTGGGGGACCTTTCACTCGGTGAAAGGAAATGGCCCTGCTGCAATCTGATAGCAGAGGCAAAGAACAATGACAGGGCCACGCGATGGCTCTCGAGGCCTCTAACAATATGCTGCACACCAGGCTTTTATTTGCATCCCACTCTGCAGAGTAACGACAGGGAGATGCGTGGTGTCTACAAAACGATTGAGTATGCTTTTGCCACAAAGAAGATTTGAAAGTTAGGGTCAACAAAGCAAACGGAAAATTCCTTTATGAAGGGTTATAAGAAGTGAGTAACTGTTTTCAGTAATACCATGCATCTCCCTCCTGATGTAATGCTTAGGCTAATGGGGAAAATGTGATACTTGGGAAGTTGGGACTTCTCAACCTGGTGGTGGCTCTAAGGGTATAAGCTAGCCTGATGGCCCAAATTTAGAGTTCACAAGGATCCTGTGGATAAGATGTGAAATTGCTGATTCTCAATGCCACCGCACTTTCACCCTTCCTAACTTTGGCTCCTAATAAATTGGTGGCAGTCAGGCTCAGGATTCTAATGTGGAATACTAGTTTGTTTGAATTGAGTGCTCCGTCTTCAGTTGTATTTTGAAGGTGAAGTTTGTAGTTATAAGTGTGTGTATGTATGTGTATATATGTGTATATGTATATATATATACCATATTAAATGAAGGGGGAAGTGCAGAGTGGAGACCCAAGGCCCAAGTGTCGGCCAATGGAGATCCCCTCATAGAGGCGTTTAGGAGAGGAGATGGGTTAATTAGGGTGCGAGGTAGTACCGATGAAGAACACAGCTTTCCCCCAGATCCTGGATGCTTCCTCCCCCCAACTACCATGATCTGAATTCTACCTTGCAGGCCTGGATAGGACAGAGGCTATACACTGATACATATGAGGGCTGGAGGTACAGGGAATCCAGGGTGGATGATACCTTCAGGACCAAGGGTGTGAGGGACGATGCTGGGAGAGTGGAGGGTGAGTGGGTTGGAAAGGGGGAACTGATTACAAGGATCCACATGTGACCTCTTCCCTGGGAGAGGGACAGCAGAGAAGGGGGGAAGGGAGACTCCAGATAGGGCAAGATATGACAAAATAACGAGGTATAAATTACCAAGGGCACATGAGGGAGGGGGGAAAGGGGAGGGAGGGGGGAAAAAAAAAGAGGACCTGATGCAAGGGGCTTAAGTGGAGAGCAAATGCCTTGAGAATGATTGGGGTAGGGAATGTATGGATGTGCTTTATACAATTGATGTATGTATATATATGGATGGTGATAAGAGTTGTATGAGTCCCTAATAAAATGTAAAAAAAGAAAAGAGGAGAAAAAAATGATTAGGGCAAAAAAAAAAGAGGCAAGAAAAACAGTGTTCAGTGAGTTAAACTAAAGACTTTCCAAACATTCTAAAACGCAGCTTTCAATGGCTTATAGTGTCTTTCAAGTTGTCCACAAGTTTATGCTTTTAACATTCATGTTTACCTTCACTCAACTCACTTATGGTGGGAGGAGAAATATAGAAATGCAGAAAAGTTATACTTGATTGGGTTATTAAAAAGTACTACTAATATCAAGAAGGTGGTTCACTTGTCTCACAGACAAATCCTCTCTGAAGTATTAGAAACACATAGGAAACAAAAACTCACAGCAGAACGTGAGACCATTGACTTGCTCATTATTCCAAGATAGGATGTTTACCAGGAAAGATAACCTCTCTGGCCTCTATTAGGCCGGAACTCAACCAATCTAGATCTGAGATTTTGCATAAAGGACAAATAGATATGTTCTTAACCTACTGCCATTGCATTGATGACTGCTCACAGTAATGCTGAAGGAGAGTTTAGAGCTGCCCCTGCAGGTTTCCAGGGCATCCACCCTACCTTAGTAGAAAGCCCGTCTTTCTATGAAGGAGCAGCTGGTGGTTTTAAATTGCTGACCTTGAAGTTAGCAGCCTAATGCATGACTATTATGTCAACATGGTTCCTTAACAATAGATATGGAATAGAAGAGAGAGACAGAAGAAAGAGAGAGAGAGAGAGAGAGAGAGAGAGATCTCTTTCTCCTTGAATAAGGAAGACTGAAGAGGAACAATGTTTTTGAATTGTGGTGCTGGCAAAGTACCATGGACTGCCAAAAGGACAACCCAATCTGTCTTGAAAGAAGTGCAGCCACAGTGCTCCTTAGATGCAGAAATGGCGACACTTCATCCTACATATTTGGGGCATGTTGTCAGGAGCGATCAGTCCCTGGAAAAGGACAGCATGCTTGATAAAGCAGAGGGGCAACAAAAAATGGAAGCCCTCCAGGAGCAGGATACAGGTAGGACATGGACAAGTGTAGATTTGTGAGGATGAGGCATGAGTAGGCAAGGATCACTGTGGGTGAGAACCACGTGGATGGCAACACCATAACAGCCACAACCACAGGAGAGAAGGATTCTCAGGAAGCATTTCAGACTCACCTAATATTTTCTTCGGATATGACTCTAATCCACTATCATTAAGGCTATAGTCTTTTGATAATGGATTATACTAGTATGCTACATCTCATGTGACTAGAGGTAGGTTGCAGATGTGGATTGGGCCATAATAGTACACTTATGTTAGAAATCAAAGACGATTTTGACTATTATTTTGATTTTACAAATGCTCACCATCTCACCGTACCAGTGCTTACTCTCTGAAGTGTTTCTGAGATCATTCTAAAGACTTGGTATCAAGTCTTAGACTAAACTAGTCCTAGATTATACTGAATCCTAGACTATACTAGTCCTAGACTATACTATTCCTAGACTATACTAGTCCTCGACTGGGCTAGGACAGGAGGAGTGAGCAGTACTAGTGATCTTAGATTGAAAATACTTTGCATGTTATAAATAAATACTTCATATTGTATCATTACAGTTTACTTTGCAGCTAAAATCTATTAAAATCAACCTTCATATTTATTAAATTTAGACAGTATTCCATCTAGGCAGTATATTATAGTTGATTCTATTTCTTATACCCTTTACCACTTTGGTTATTTATAATTCTTAATGCTAAAAATAAAGTTTAATAGAATATTATTATGAATGTTTTCCCCCAAAATTAATTTTCTTTGCATGACTACAGTATCTACTGCTAGTTTTAGTAGGGAAATCCTTTAATATATATATAATATATATTTTCACTTTGAAAAATATAATTCATATGGCATATATTTGTGGTCTTTACAGTCAGACTGTGTGACTATATTTCTCTTTCACTTAGTTTCTCTAGTTGGAAATAAGAGATGGTATATGTGCAGAGCAAAATGGGGTCATGGACTACATCTTTGAAAAGTAAATCAAAGCTAGTTTAAATTCACAGCCATTCCTTTATAATGATCTCTTTGGAATTGAAATAAACAAACAAAATAAAAGCAAACTATTCAAAGGGAGACCAGGAAAAAAATCTAAAAAGGGCTGTATTAATTAATTATTTTAATTAAAAGGCTGGAGTGATTAAATCTCCAATGCTTCCCAAATGGGTATTATGATCATTGATGAACCACCTTATTTCTTTAAGGTTTATTGTAATTGGTGGCTATGCATTTGTTATTCAATCAATGAACAGAGAGCTAAGTACCTAGTTGTATTGCCTCCTGTGCCCAGTGACACACTTGAGTGACATTTCACAAAAATGCATCACTGAAAGAGGGTATGGGACAATAGATGAAAGTCCAGCAAATAAGTGAAAAAGTAGTAATATTGGAAGTGATTTGGGCATGGTTAGAAAGATCAGTGACCATGGGATAAACTCAAGACTAGGAGTCAGAACTCACTGAAAGAGCATGGATTAGCATAAATGAGGAACGTGATTGTGATGAAAAAGATGAAGATGTCCCAGAGGAAGTGGTGCCAGCAGAAACCTTGACATTAAAGATGTTTCAGGGCATCGAAAGCACAAAGAATAAACTGTTGGAAGCGGATTCAAACTTAGAAATGAACTTGAAAATTCACCAAGGCGTAGAAAATATGCTTGCTGCCTATCTTTAGTTATATGTCAAGAAGAAGAAGGCAAACATTGCTCAAACTTCTTTTGATTATTTTATTTTACAAAGTCATGAATCCCTTTCATCCTCAATGGTCCTAGTATTTTAGACAACAGTGTGCTAAATAGTAGCTTATTTTCACTTTCTTTTATTTATTTGACATGATAGTAAGAGAGATTTAAATACTTTGCCCCAAATTTGGAGAACTCACAGAAGAGTCATAATTTTCACAATTGCTTGAGAATCTTTTGAACATTCTCAGCTTACAGAGTTGTCTTCATGGCCTCACACTGCGGCCGAACTGAGAGTTGTCTGCATTTGATTCTCAGCCACGTGATCGAGTGCTTGCTCATCTTTAGAGTGACTTAGTAAAATGTGTAGTATTCCTCCCACTTATCAGAATTTAAAAGATTCATAGGAATCAAGCCATTTCCATAAATTTATGCTTACCATTGGTAAAGACTTAGACTTAGAAAGCCGAGAACATGGTCAGCACATAGCAAGGGAAAGAACTAAAGAAACAAGCCTCAAGCCTCAAGTTGAAATATTGAAAGATTTTATGTGAAAAATATTGGATGATACAGGAAGCATCAAGAGAAGATGAAGTACTACAAGAGTCACTGTACTAAAAAACTGGTATATATTCCATCATCTCAAGGGATAGCAGATGATTAAGAGCCAATCGTACTAAAGGAAGAAGTCTAAGCCAAACTCAAGATGCAAGAGCAAGACTCCAGGAATTGACTGGATACCAATAGAACTGTTTGAAGCTGATGAGGTTTTAGGAGTACTCACTCACCTATGCAAAGAAGGAAAAAAACCCACAAAACAAAGCCACCTACCTGGGCAACTGACCGGAACAGATCCTTATTTGTATCTATTTTTTTAAAAAAAAGGCGTCCCAAAGGAAATTATCAAACCATATCACAGATATCATGTGCAAATATATTGTTCCTGACTATCATTTATAAACAACTGTATCGCCACATCAACAGGGTTGTTAGAAGTTCTCTAGTCTGGTCCTGTCCATACTGACCCTATGCACAAAGCAAGGAAACACTGCCTGGTCCAGTGCCGTCCACACCATTGTTCCTATGTTTGAGCCCATTGTTGCAGCCACTGTGTCCATCCATCTCAATGATGGAAGAGTCTTCCTCTTTTTCTCTGCTCCTCTACTTTACCAAGCTTGATGTCCTCCTCCAGGGACTGATTTCTCCTGACTACACGCCCAAAGTAAGTAAGTAAGACAAAGTCTTATTATCCTTGCCTCGAAGGAACACTCTGGCCATTCTTCTTCATAGACAGATTTGTTTGACCGTTTGAGAGTCCATGGCACTTACAATATTATGCACCACAATTCAAATGCATAAGTACTTCTTCACTCTTCCTTACTCAATGCGCAACTTTCTCACAACTATGAGGCAATGGCAATACAATAGCTTGGGGCAGATGTACCTTAGTCCTCAAAGTAACTTCTTTGCTTTTCAACACTCTAAAGAGACAGTACGTAGCAGATTTACCCTATGCAATACGTATCTGATCTCTTGAGTGTTCCTTCAATGAGCATTGATTTCAGAGCCGAGCAATTCAAATTCCTTGAAAACTCAATCTTTTCTCGGTTTCTCATAATGTTACCTGTTGGTCCAGTTGTGAGGATTCTGGTGTTTACGTTGAGTTGGGATGCATGCTGAAGGCTTTATGGTGGTTACATAATCTGCTTTCAATGTGAGGATGAAGGGTGGAGGGGTGGAGTCTAATCTGTTAATCACGATATTGCCAATGAGGCCTCTGTGCAGGCATGGCCTTCTCCTGAGGATTCTGGGAACTCTGGTATTCCTTTTTGGAAGCAGGAGGCACTCTCTCGGCTCACTCCCTCTGAGACACCCCTTTGGAGAAGACACATGGAGAAAGGTTGAGAGAGCCAGACCTCTGGAGTCGGAGACACCACATGGAGACCCCTGCCAGCACTACTTACAATGGATCCACAAGACTTCCCACCCACTGGCCTGTGATCTTCCTGCATTTGGCATCATTGCATGTGTTTCTTGAGTCTGAAGAGTACTTTATAGATTGACATCGGACATATTGGCTAATATTAGACTTATGGACTCAATCAGGACTGGGTTGGAATGTTTTCTCAATATTCAATTGTTCTTGTATATAAACCTCTTTCTTATACACATATGCATGTCTATGATTTTGTTTCTCTAGTCTACCCAGACTAAGACAGGCTGCAATCCTTAATGTTTATCAGCAAGTACTTCAAGTCCTTTGCACTTTCAGCAAGCAAGGTTGTATCATTTGTATATTGCAAGTTGTTAATGTCTTCCTCCAATCTTGATGCCACATTCTTCTTCATATAATTTAACTTCTCTCAGTATTTGTTCAGCATAGAGATTGAATACATATGAGAGGATGCACAACACTGATAGATGCCTTTCCTGATTTTAAACCATGACATATTCCATTGTTCTGTTCACACAACTGGCACTGGAATTCTATACAGGCTCTACATGAGCACCATGAAGTCTTCTGGAATTCTATACAGGCTCTACATGAGCACCATGAAGTCTTCTGGAATTCTTGTTCTTTTCAAGGTTATCCAAAGTTTGTTATGGTCCACATCGTCAAGTGCCTTGGCCTAGTCAGTAAAACACAAGTAAACATTTTTCTGGTTGTCAAGATCCAGCTGACATTAGCAACAATGGACTCTTCGGAATTCAGTCTTAACTTTTGGCAGCTCCTTACCACTGCACTGCTGCAGCTGTTGTCGGATGATCTTCAGCAAAATTTCATTAGCATGCAATATCAATGGTATTGTTCTATGATTTGAGCATTCAGTTGAGTCTTGTTTCTTTGGCATAGGTACAAATCTCTTCCATAGGATCTCTTCCAGTTAGTTGGCCAACTAGCCAACTTCCAAATTTCTTGGTGTAGCAGTTAAGAAATCTAAAGATGCATTGGATAAATCTATTGCACATGAACTCTTTAAAGTGTTGAAGTACAAAAAGCAAGGATGTCACTTTGAGGACTAAGACTTGACCCAAACCATGGAGTTTTGAATTGCATGCTATGCATGTAAAAGTTAGACATTGATGTGTGATAGATGCTCTTATGTCAACTTGAATTTTTATGAAAGTCTAGGTGTGGATCCAACCTTTGGTCACCATCTGATGATGGATGATGCCTACTTTGGGGCTTGGCCTTCACATAAGTAAAGAAATGGGGGACTTCCCTGTCTCTGCCCCCTGCCTTCCTACCTGTTGGAACTCTACCTGTCTCTCGGGGTGGTTCCATGTGTGCTGTCTGATTGTGAAAGTTACCAGCATACTGCCACATTCCCACCAACCTTGGATCCCTGCTATGCTGCATCCACAATCTTCCTGTTGCTCAGTTCACCTTTCTCTACAACTGGCCTGTTGCTACAGGAGTCTGAAAAGGGCCTCGTGCAGCAGCATTGGATTTATGAAATTGAGGTGAACTGGGCTGGATGCTTTTTTGATAAACGAAGGGGTACCCTCCCCCAAATGTATTTTTTTCCCCAAAGCTATGTATTTCTTTCTTCTTCTTCTTTTTTTTTTTAATAAAACAACCTTATCACTTTCAAAGTACTCTCCAGTACACTTAGTATGTTCAATTCCATTCTTGGAAACATTTCTCAAACTGAGTTGTTTGGAGGGCTGACAGCACCTCTGTTTTTTCTTCACCTCCTCTACATCATAAATTCACTGCCTTTTCACGTTCCTCTGCATTCATGGGCAAAATGAAGTTGTCTGGAACGAGGTCAGGTGAGTAAGGTGTGTGGGACAAGAGAGGCATCTGAATAGGTTCATTGCCGTGGTAGCAAAGCCAGTCCCATCTGTCATAAATTAGGCCTTTTTTTGGTCACATACTGTTAGGCAATCTTCTCAGAACCTCTAAAGGGAAAGCCTGATTCACAGTCTGACCAGGTAGACTGAACTCCAAATGCACTATCCCCCTCACATAAAACAAATGATTATTTGTTTTTTTGGGGTACCCCCTTGTACAAATTCTTCTTGATATAAAGTTCTTTCTTATTTATATATGACTGACACTGGATTTTGCTAATCTAGACAACTCAGCCTAACACAATAAAGAAGGGCGAAGAAGAGTCTATGCATTTGAATTATGGTGCTGGTGAAGACTATTAAATACCATGAACTGCCAAAGGAACAAACAGATCTGTCTTGGAAGAAGTACAGCCAAGATGTTCTTTGGAAGCAAGGATGGTGAAACCATCTCACATACTTTGGGCATGATATTAGGACAGACCATTCCCTGGGAATGGGCATTATGCTGTGTTAGATGGAGGGGCAGCAAAAAAAGAGGCATGGCCTGGATGAGATGGATGAACAAGCATGACAACAATGCGCCGAAACATAACCACCATTGTGAGGATGGCACAGGATCTGGCAATGATTCATTCTACTGCTCGTAGGATCACTGTGAATGAGAACCAACTTGATGGGGCCTATCCACAGCAGCATTGGCTAAACTGTTCCTACTTTGGGACTACAATTGTTGTTCATTTTTCTTTCTCCACCACCACACAACTAAATTGCCCCATACATAATCTGTTTTGTCCATCAGCTAACACTACCATCTCCCAATTTGCACCCATATTTACTTGAGTTTCTCTTCTATTTATCTGCTTTTAAAAGGATATTGTAGGCGTTGTTCTTTTTCACATCCGGCTTCCAGTTCTCCATGAAACTGATTGTGTTCTATTGCTTCCAAGGACAGATGCTTTTAGTCACTTGAGGTGATCAACTGTCAAGAAGTAATATCTTTATGGAAGAAGCCTGCTTAACCTTTCCAGTGACTTCTAATATAATCTAAGTAGTTATTCTAAACTTCTTTTCTTCCTCATTCACCAATCCCCATCCATTCCCGTTCCTTCCATCTCATGAATTTGTCTCTGCTATCTTTGTCTGTTTCTACATCTACATTCAAGAACTCAGCATCTCTATTCTAATACATTCATCAATTTAACAAACACCTATAAGGCTAGGTTCTAGGCACTCTTTCAAGTGCTTTGCAACAATTAACTTAGATTAAACTTCTTAACAAATTTATGAGGCGGGTTCTATTACCATTCCTATTCCATAATTGAGATACGGAGCTATGAGACTTAAAGCAACTTTCCCAAATTCATGCAGGAAGGTCAGCAATTCAAATCTACCAGCTACTTCATAGGAAACGATGGCACTTCTTATTCCCATGAAGATGTACAGCCCTGAACATGCACAGAAGCAGTTCTAACCTACCCTATAAAATCTCTCTTGGAATCCACTTGGTGACAGTGAGTTTGGTTTGTGGGCTTTGGTACATGGTCTTGAGAGTGTATTCTAATAATACAAAAACCCCAAACTCGCTGCCATCAAGTCAGTTCTGACTCACAGTGACCCGATGGGAAGGAGTAGAAGTACCTCTGTGGTGACTAGAGTTGAAAGTCCTGTTTTCTCCTTCGAGAAGGCTGGTGGTTTCTAACTGGTGACCTTGCATTAGCACCTCCAAACACACTCGACTCCTCCACCAAGGCTCTGTTCTGTGACAATGGGCAGTCTAGTTCCAGAATCCATTCTATCAATCTTTGTGTCTCGTGTTAGCATCAGCTACAGCTAGAAACTTCCATTCTGTCTCATATGATCAGGAAGAGCAAAGATTAAGGATTAAGAGTTAAATCATTATGCCAGAATAAGAAGTAATCAGGTTGATGTATTTAAGACCAATCAGGTTATAAGGATTAACACAAATAGGAATGCAGGATAGAGACTAAGGTGAGCCCTATAAAGCTCAATGTCATACCCCTAACCATGGTCTTCCTCAAATTGTGAGGGGACCCACTTCATGACTGAAGTGCACTGTACTTATTAAAATTTTGCCTTGCTTCCTGCCCTGTGGTATAATTGTCTTATGGTATTGGCTCCCTCTGTTATGGAGACAAACTGCTCAAGCAAAACAAGTAAAGCTCCTTTAAGAAAGTGAGATAGTTAAGGTTTATTGTGCCAACCTGGCTGATAAACACATGAAGGGTTAATTGAAGGGCAGAGGGAAAATTGGCTTGGCGAGCCTCACCAATCAAGTTTTCGGGTCTCTTGCTTTCTGATGGTCGGGCCAGGGTGCAGCTGCCTTAACCAGTTCCCTGCTTCAGCTGGAAAGACTCACTTCCTGTAAGACATCCCTGAGGATGAGCCACATGGACCTACCCCGATGCAGCCCTGGGTGCTGGAGCAGGCGTTTGGAGACCCCTGCCAGCGCTGAGATGCTTACACATTCACTGATTCGGCTTTCCTCCTGCAGTCAGCATCATTGCGTCTGTTTTGTGAGATGGAGGAGGACTTTGTGGATTGGTGTTGGACATATGGGCTAATGTTGCACTTGTGGGCTTGGGCAGCACTGGGTTGGGATGTTTTCTTGATGCGCACTTACCCTTTATATAAAACTCTCTCTTCTACATCAGTTTCTGTGTATTTGTTTCTCTAGTATACTGAGACTAACACAGAAAGAATGCCCGGCCTCCATGTATAACACATACTACTCATTCATGTTTTAACCCATTCATCAATGTTCCTATTCAGCAACACATTTTTGAGAATTTTTCAAAGAAGAGCAGAAATGTGTTACAGATTCCCGGACAGGTAGTAGGTAAAGTTAGTACACAAAGGAGTGGGTAACCTATTCTGAATAGCAAAAGCCTAGGAAAACTTTCGATGAAATGGCATTGTGTTGACTCTTAAAATACACACAGACAAACAGGACTACCTGGCAAACAATGCTCAGCTGGGCGTTATGCAGGGAATGGCCTTTGAAGAAGTGGAGAGTATTGTTAAGGGAATAGGGGAGAAGAAAGGTCTCAAGTATTTAGGGTACGTCCATATGGTTGAATCGAGAAATAAAGAACAAGTTTAAATGAAGGAAATTTGAAAACGAGACTTAGAAGAAGAAATAAAGACATGAAAAGAATGAAGATACAAGAAGGCACAGTGAAAACAGAAATGAATTTTTCTGTCAGTGAATTTCAAGTGTACATCCTATTCCTGGCCTCCTGCCTAGACCACCACAGTCAGGCTGTCTTCATAGCACTGAAACCAGGGAGTCTGTGTTTTTGTTTGTTGTTGTTGCTTCTAATTGCCAAGTCTTATTTTGTTTTAAGCTAATTTGAGAACCACTGCGTTCACACGACTGGTGTCTGTCTTTCTTCTCAAGGTGAGTCCGTTCTTATTCATTTCTCCACTGAGGCTCAGGGGGGGGAGCACAGTCCCCTTGTGTTGGCTCCACTTTAAATTCCTCCTTGAGAGAAAAGCATCTCCTGATTAAATTCTACACAAAGTCATTGTGCCAAGCACCATGAGTTATTACAAAGATGATGAAAACAGAGAGTTGGCTTTTAGAAACTCATTATCTAGTAATCTAAAAGCCTTCTTTCCATATCTCACAATAAAAGCATACTGTGATCTTTTATTGATTTATTTGTGTAAAAATATTAAATAATTTACAGCCCGTAAGACTGGCTGGCCTGGTTACATTTACACATCAGGTATAGCATGTAGGGATGTGGAGGCACAGCTGCTTAATGGCTGTGTCCGTCTACTACCCCTGCATCAGTATAGCTGTCCTCCAGACTGGATTCCTTTGCACCTGCAGCAGATTATGAGTTTATTTTTTATGCTTGAACTTCCTTAATTCTGGAAGTTCTGTGTTATAAATGGAGACCTGGTGCACACGCGCGTGCACACACACACACACACACACACTTCTTTCTTGGAATCATTTTCTCCCCTCTTTTCCACCTATGAACGTAAACTAACATGTTAAGTCTTAGATTAGAGATACATCTTCTGCCAAATCCTATCCGATCAGCAAAATTGTGCTTGGACGTGCATTCTACCTGTGTCTTCAATAATCTCTACGACATCTATCATGGCTCCAATACTCCAGTAATCGTGTCTTCTTGAATGTCTTCACCACTACACTGAAAGTTCCCTGAGGCTGAGCCATCCGAGTCTTTGGCGTCTTTCTATTCTCGGTGTCTAGCCCAGTGCCTGGGCACAGGACAGGAACCCCAATTGTATTTTGGTGCCTGAGAAATGGATAAAGGATTGGGTGATGTACTCTATGGGGTGGATACAAAGCATTTGTGTGAAAAAACTATTATATTTTCATTCAATTTTTTTCATGAAGTTCTCTCATATATTTATTTGCATGAATAAAAGGTTAGTTTATACTTCTTCCTATAAACCCACAATGGATTGTTATTTAGAAATAAACACTCAATTCCAAGTAGCTGTATCAGTATACAATTCAGTGCAGTTTCTGTGATAATATTTGACATAGAGGATTACATTAAAATTGATGTCGGTGTTTGTACAGATATTTTTCAACATTAATCAAACACATGACAAAAAATATTGCTACAAGTTATGAAATTAAGTAATTGAGAAGTTTAACAACCAGAGTAAGCAAGAGCAACTTGACTGCTTGTTTAGGGGTAAGAAGTAGAACCTGGATTTTTTAATATGCTTTCAACTTCTCTCTCTTCAAGAACCATAAAATCAGAATTTACAAATAATCTTAATAATTCTCTCTCCAACTTAAGTGTAAGAAGGTAATAATATCTGTTATGAGTATTTCTCTAGTTATTTATTTAATTCTTCAGAACTAGCTTATGGTCGTTAAAATTCCAAAGTATTAATAATGATTATATTCAGAGCTACCGTTCCTGGAGTTTTACTCTCTACTGAATTCTGTCTTGAGCTTGACTACACATCATCTCAGTAACTCACACAGCAGCTTGCTGAAGTGGGTGCTTTGGTCCCCTTTTCACTAACAGCTGGCATCCATGGCACGCAAAAAGAAAAAAAGTTCAAGGCCAGTAGCTAGCAGTTAATAGCGGTGAGGTTTGCATTTTTATCCCAAAGACTGCAAAAATCCCAACTCTTGCTCCTAGACGACTTATACAACCTCTCAAAGAACGTTTAAGTGAAATTTTACTTGGTAAATTCATATATTCATTTTGCTTGGGTTCTCTAATGAGGACCAGAAAAATCTAACACTTTTCTTTCCAAACGTTGACACTCAGAGATTCTTCAACTCTCTTGTACGATCCTTTTACTATGTTTGCATGGGGCCGTGGTAGCCAGTGGTAGAATTTAACCTTTTATGCAGCCTATGGAGGGTTCTGTCCCCATCTAATGCACATCAGGTACCTCTATCATTCTTCAGAGAACACAGTCTAGGTTGTAATGGAAAGAGCATTGGTGACCCAGGGGTTAAGCATGTAGCTGCTAACCAAACGGTTGGTGCTTTGAACCCAGCCTTTCTCCCACAGATACTTCATGTGACAACGATGCAAATACCTCCTTCTTAAACACTTCACAAACCGAAGTGTAGCTTAGTACAGTCTAAGCCCCATGGTAGTGGTTCTCAACCTTCCTAATTCCGTGACCCTTTAGTACAGTTCCTCATGTTGTGGTGACTCCCCAACCATAAAGTTATTTTCACTGCTACTTCATAACTGTCAATTTGCTACCATTATGAATAGGACGACCCCTGTAAAAGGGTTGTTCGACCCCCAGAGGGGTCACGACCCACATGTTGAGAACCGCTGTCAATGGACTAATTCCACTTTGTGCAGATGAGTCCCTGTGAGTCAGAGTCTACGCGGGGCATTGGGTTTTGAGGTGGCATTGGACTTAAGTAACTTAAATTATTGACTTGCAGTGAGCTTCTGTGCTACAGATTCCCAAATAGTGCTCTGAAATGCCTGTGGAAAGGAATGTTTTTCTTCTGAAAGTCAACATCTAATTCATAATGAAGCAACAACCACCACAAACGTGTGCTTGGAAAAACAAATCAAAAGAAAACCACTTTCCTGGTTTCTTCTGTTGTCTTTCTTTGATGACACAAGAAGGGAAACGGGTCTTTGTAATGTGTTTCATCTCAAATGACTAAACTCAAGACACTTTAAAAACTCATGTGTTTGCAGATGACATATGCAAAACATTGTGGAATAAACTTTTCTAAAGAGGAGAATAAGCTGGTGAATCAAAGGATCTGCCATAAATATATAAGAATCGCTCAGTAAACATATTACAAGTAGTATTTAAAATTAAATATTTATTCAACAATATCAGAGTGAAAGTTATGTGAGTTGTTCTGAAGTAAGTATTATATTCCTAAGCAAATGATTACTGTTGAGAAAGAATGTATAAATCATGATGTTGACCCTCTGTTTCTAGATAATGTTCCTTGAATTGTTTTCATAAGGGTGATAATAAAATTTTCACCCAGCCTACTCGCATATTTTCAATACACTCAAATATACACATTTCAACCCATATATAAGATAACAGAAAGCTAAATAATATATACAAGTATCGAACATGTTACGTTGAATTGATACTGTGGTCCAAATGAGCAAATTAATCATACTTAAAAAGCATTTCTCGAGGTGCCAAAGGGACCAGGTATAAAGGCATCATGCAAAAAAAAGGAAAAGATATATGTGTGTCTATATATGTATATATATGTGTGTGTCTATATATGTATATGTTTATGTATATATATGTATATTGAATGAAGGGGGAAGTGCAGAGTGGAGACCCAAGGCCCAAGTGTCGGCCAATGGAGATGCCCTCACAGAGGGGTTTAGGAGAAGAGATGGGTTAATTAGGGTGCGAGGTAGTACCGATGAAGAACACAGCTTTCCCCCAGATCCTGGATGCTTCCTCCCCCCAACTACCATGATCCGAATTCTACCTTGCAGGGCTGGATAGGGCAGAGGTTGTACAGTGGTGTATATGGGGGCTGGAGGCACAGGGAATCCAGGGTGGATGATACCTTCAGGACCAGGGGTGTGAGGGCTGATGCTGGGAGAGCGGAGGGCGAGTGGGTTGGAAAGGGGGAACTGATTACAGGGGTCTACGTGTGACCTCCTCACTGGGAGAGGGACGGCAGAGAAGGAGGGGGAGGGAGACTCCGGATAGGGCAAGATATGACAAAATAACGATGTATAAATTACCAAGGGAACATTGCGAGGGGGGAGCGGGGAAGGAGGGGAAAAAAAAAAGAGGACCTGATGCAAAGGGCTTAAGTGGAGAGCCAATGCTTTGAGAATGATTGGGGCAGGGAATGTATGGATGTGCTTTATACAATTGATGTATGTATATGTGTGGATTGTGATAAGAGTTGTATGAGCCACTAATAAAATGTAAAAAAAAAAGCATTTCTCAAAGAAATACGTAGAACACAGGTCTTATGGGTTAAAAAATATTGTTGTCTTAATTAATGTGCTGTATTCTACCTCTCTGGGTTCTAACATCCCTTGCAATGGTCACATAAAACTTGCAGGCCTTAGTCATGATTAAGGGGTTTATTAAGGAAGTCGACAAGTTGTTATGCCAGTGAGAAGTGCTCAGGGTAGAGTTGTTTATCAGGTTGTGTTGTAAAATTCTTTCAGTCTGCTCATAAATGCCCAAAGGGGCATACTCCTGTGCTGTAAGCCTCAAGCGAAGGCATTCGGCTCAAGCTCTGGGGATCAGCAAACCCAGGTCCCTCAATTCGGTGTCCAGAGACACCCACTCCAGTATGACTCCCTGCTAAGACACTCAGCTCCACGTTCATAGATCAGCAAGCCAGCTGACCCAATTAGTGCTCCGAGGCCCCCATTCCTCACAACACTCTCTGGTCCCAAAGCATTCAATGTTACCTCTTCCATAAGGTGGGACATCGACCCCTGTCTTCTGTGTTCTGTCTCCTGGTTCTGCTGCTGTTCTTCTTCTGGTATTGCTGCGTTCTGGATCCAGGAAGTTCACTCTGCAGGGATACAGGGTTCAGCGGACCTGCTCCACTCCTTGCTCTTGCTGGTAACAAAATCCCTACTCTTGCTTCTCAGACAACTCATTTTATACACAGCAGGATGGCCCTCTGGGGAATCCTGTTCACAAGTACTTCAGGTGAATCCTATCAGTATTCTCCCACGCCTCTTAGCAGACCCAGACAGAACAATATCATTTGGTGGGGCTTAGGGACTTTGGCTGGATGAGCTGCATGGAATAATTCACTGGTCCTGCACACAGTCACACAGTGTGGTGAAAAGTTATACGCATGTGAAACCATCAGACATCCTAAAAAAGTCTTGTCATGTTACTGTTGTTTAAGCTGCCATCTAGTCAGGCCCTGGGCTAATTATGGCAACTCCGTACCCAACCAAACCAAATGTTGCCTGGTCCGACACCATCCTCATGGTCTGTAAGGGGTCACACTATTGTGTCCCTTAGGGTTTTCAGTAGCTGATTTTTAAAAAATCAAAATTAGATCACCAGCTCTTTCTTTCTGGTCCATCTTGGTCTGGAAGCTTCCTTGAACCTTTTATCAGCATGAGAACAGCACAAGGACATATGCAGGTGGCAGATGGCTGGGGGCTGCTATTGTAGCGAATTGACTGGGAAATGAATTGCAACTCCTGCAAGGGGTGTGGGACTTGCACCCCTGGTGGAACACCTTGAACCAGAAAATGCAAGTAAGCCTGCTCAGATTCATGACTAACCAGAAATCATGAGATTAAAAAAAATTGCTACCAGCTGTTCTAATTGACCTGGAGCAAATTGTTAGTTTTTGGCTTTTTTTTCCCCTTATACCACCCCTCCTCTACCACCTCCCCAGATAGAACTTCCTCCACTATTTTTTTAAACTTCCTCCACTATTTTTTTTAAACCTCTTATAGGACTATCCTTTCGTGGGTGTGTACAGCCTCCGGGAAACACTATCATCGCTACTTGGTTTCTGTAAAATGCTTCCCTCCAGCCCCGTGGTTATGCTGAGAATTTCTAAAAGGAAGTTATAATGGTTTGTTTTGTTTGCCTTGCTGTAATTTTTATCACAGAGACCTGGTCATCAGTGTCAGCTATGTTTGTTCTCTCCAATACTGCTCCCGCCCCGCCCCCCCTCGCCCTTAAACAAAGCAGTTCTCTGTAGCTTTCAGTCAGAATGAGGCCGGGTGACGGGGATCTGTCTGTAATATATTGCCACAATGGAAACACTTGGGCATTCTTGTCCTGGGCATCCACCACTGCATATTTTGATGTGTTCCTTGCCTTCCGTTTAAATGATTTCAGGCTCCTTCACAGGTGTTTGAGTCATGGTGTGGCAATCATTCAGGGCAGGAATAAAAGTTTCTGCCACAAAAAAACAAACAAACCAGAACCTTAAATTTGTAGTACTCTTTATGCACTGATAGATAAATCCAAGCGGATATTATTTGATTGCACTTTTTAGATACCATTTTACAAATTGAAGGTTTGTGACAATCCACCTGAACTAAGTTGATTAATGCCATGTTTCCAACAGCATGTGTTCACTTTGTGTCTCTGTGTCATGATTTAGTAATTCCCACAGCATTTCAAGAGTTTCCATAATGCTATTGCACACTTCATATGTGTAGTATACACATAACCTTGATAGGCACACACCAGCAAACCGAATGATGCGTGCGACTTGCTTTAGTGTGACACTCACTTCACTGGGGTGGCCTGACATCAAACCTACCCTTTCTGTGTGGTATGCCTGTCATCCAGTGGCCAAACACCAACCACGTTCTATTTTGTGTTTACTGTGAGAGAGCATAGGTTGTGAGCTTCGAGGGTTAATTCTGATTAAAGAAAACGCTGCATAAAAGCAAAAACAATCTTGCACTGGTTCTAGTGTTCTGCTTTCCAAGAATGTTACTCTGCCTTTTACATTTACTCTTTTGAAAAATGACCTTGGGCCCAGTGAATGTGCCTCCTTGTATGACATTCTAGCACGCATCTCCTCACTTTCACCCCACAGGTGTTTTGACTTGATGTATTTTTAATTGTGTGGCTAAGATAACGGAATGTTTTGTTCTTCTCTAAATGACACCTTTGGTTGAACTTCTAGTTGTATCAAAAGTTCTTGTCTTTGAACTCTCAACAAACACTTCAGCTTTCATCCCTCTCCAACTGAATATCTGCAAAATATTTCAATCAACAACAAAATACACTGACCATATTTTGTTGGAATCATTCCTGGGAAGGCCAACTAGCTTTGAACACCGGTATTATCTCATCACAGATACACAAGCATCACCAGGTCTGATGGGCCCGAGTGAGGTCAACTTATTGTTTTTTAAGCCCCACATTTCTTTCATGAACGAGTTTTAATTCCATTAGAGACTCACACCCCACCCTTTGAAGTCCATCAGATCTCAGAATCAACCATCTTTTCACAGTTTTTGCAAAAGGAGTTCTGGTTAACTTGCGTTGAAAGAGTTACTACATCAGCAAGGAATGAAATGCTTGATCCCTCCTGTCTCTAAGATCAGACTACTGAGATGTTTAATTCATACGCTAGCCTTCTGAGGTCAGGATTATTATCCTTATTTAGAGGCTCTGGAAACCAAGGCAAAAAGGTGGAGTAATTTATCCTAGGTCACAGGAGGGATCAATGTCTGAGCTAGGATTACGGTTTAGAAAGCCTCAGATTCCGAGACTCCGGCTCGGGCTGTCCTTATTTCAAGCTGACTTGGCCTACTTAGAAATAAGCCCTTCTCCCCTCGCTCCCACACCCCCCTCCCAGTCTTCAGTTGAGCACGTGAACTGCTGTTTGTCAGTAATGTGAGCGAAGTCTAGAGACACAGCCCAGGAAGCAGACCTGACACTGATGGTTGCCTTTGGCTTATGATTGATGATAGCTTAATAGACAGTTTCCCCACCCGAAACACTGCTCTTATAGAGATATTTTTAAAGCCTTTTGTCAAGAAGGGGCATTAAAATAATTTATTCAACCTTTAGCAGGCTTCAATGTGTTCATGCAAATCGAATGATTCAAGAATAGGAAACATTAGGAAATTAAACTATATAATAGTAGCAGATAATATTTCAGAAGCTTGTATAACTTTTAGACTATGTGGGAGTGGGAGTGGGATAGCAGTAAGGGGGTTGTGTGTACCTGGCTGTCCGTTCAGGATCCTTTACAATAGTACTCTATCTTTTCAGCCTTTATTTGGAGTGCAGAGTTATTTAACCCTACATAGACCCTAAAAAAGAGAAATCTACGTATGCTATACTATTATTATTAAAATACAATAGTATCACAAAATTTTAATATAATATTTAAAATGACATATCAGAAAGAGAAAGGGAAGTTCAAAAGAAATATTTTGGAGTACTAAACTTGGAAGCAGAATATCGAGGCTTGCCTTAAAACCCGGTATTGTGATCTTGAGCAAATCACTTACTGTCTCTGAAGGTATAGACAAACCGGGAGTTCTTACTCATTCAGGGGTTCCCTGTGGCCAGGACAGGCAGAAAAATCATGACAGTACAGTGTAGCCAGGTACGTGAAAACATTTTCGTCTGATCTACTTCTTTTAGAGAACTTTCAATATGAAACAAAAAAGGAGCCAACAAGACAAAATAGTCAGCCACACACCCTTAATTGTAGTATTGTTTTAGGAAATTCAGAAATGTGATACTTTTCCCTGTGAGCACATATAAAAAATTTAACAATAAAAATATGTCCCTCAAACACTACCTCTGGATTGTAACATAGGAGAGAATGAAAGCTAATTTAAAAGAAAGGTTGTAGCTGTGATTCCATGATGTGGTGGGAGGACTACCTCTCAAGATGAGGATTTCAGAAATTACCAAGACAGTGAGCTCATACCAGAGGAAAGAGGGAGATGGCTCAGTCATTCATGGTGCTTGCTTTTATCATAATCATCACAGTCTAATGAAATTCCTCTAAGTATTCTCACTGAAATGGGAAAATAAAAGCAAGCGAGCAAGCAAACAATGAAGAACAATTCAAAAATTCCATCATGTGGATGCTTGATTTAGAAAAGGGAACAGGATTAACTATGAGTACTATGAAAAATAGAAATAAGACGTTAGAAACAAATAAACAAAAATGCATGCTAACTTGAGACACCTCAGAAAGTTTGGAATAATAAAAATAATAACAATCCCTCTATATTATAAATCCAAGACAAATACCTGCTATGTACTAGGTAGTCTTACTTATTAAATATGTTCCCAGATGGGTATATTTGAAGTAAAATAAAACAGAAACAACATCAAACAAAATTATTTTGGGGAGGGGAAAAAGAAGGTTATACTGAATTAGTTAGTTGAAGAGAGAGGATACCAGAAACATGTCAAAGCATTACCAAATCAACAAATATTTGCTTGGATTTAATGTATTTCATTTGTAGAAGGCATTCTTCCCCTCAGGGAGTTTACTGTCAACTTGGATATGTCAAATGCACACTAGACAACAATGGAGGCATAAGGGAAGAGGCAGTAGAGGAAACAGAGCAGGACATTGTGATTTAATTTACAACTGCCATCTAAAACTGACTATACAAGGAATGTCACAGGGGACTTTGCACAATGCGGGACTTAACCAGGGATTTGAACGCTTTGTAGCAGTTGGATTACTTAAGTGGAATGGGAAAGGTTTTTGCATATCAGCATCACAAAGGAAATAACGATTGAAAAGATAAAGAACTTCCAAGGAAAAAATGAAAGATGAAACATGCCCAATGGAGAACATTACATACAAATTCAGATGATCATTAAGTATTCATTCAATGGATCAGAATCAACTCAGTGTCATGAAATAACAACAGTGGATGCCATAAGCATTTCCTGAGTGTGATACCCAAGTGCTACAATGGAAGAGGATAGTAGAAATTTCAGCACTCAAGATGCCTGTTTTCAAGTGTAAGGGGTAAGAATGAACAAGATTGTGTGAAAAAACTGCCTGACCTAGTAATGCGAGTTAATTTGTGTGGCTTGAACCTACCTTAAATCTTGTTGATGTTATCTACTTTGCATAAGCTCTACCTAATGTGGAAATTATCAAACATGGATTGAATGCAAGTAACATTTTGCTGAAGATCATTCAACATAGGCAGCAGCAGCCACAGCAGTAGATCAATAGGATGCTGCCATAAACTCGAGTCAGATTCAGAAGGGGCCATGGAACAAGGGATATAATCACTGACGTCAGATGGAACTGGGCTGAAAGCAGAGAACACCAGAAAATGGTTTGCTTGTGTTTTATTGGTTATGCAAAAGCATCTGACGGAGTAGATCCTAAGGAACGACAGATAGCCTTGAGAAAACTAGGAATGCCCCAGCACTTCACTGTGCACAGGTCAAACCGCCCCTGGACTAGAGTAAAGGAATGCTGCAAGGTTTAAAATCAGGAAAGGCAGCATCAGGTTTGCAGCCTCTCACCTTACTTATTGAATCTGGACACAGGTCAACTCATCGGAGAAGCTGGAATATATGGAAAAGAATGTGGCCTCAGGATTGGAGGAAGGCTTATTAACTGTCCATCTGCAGGTGACGCCACTTGCTTGCTGAAGTGAGGAGCGCTGGAAGCACTTGCTGACGAGCATCGCAGATGCAGTCTCCAATATGGATTACAACCCAATGGAAAGAAGAGGAAAATACTTAACACTGGTCCATTGGGGAACACAATGATAAATGGAGGGGAAAAGTGAAGTTGTCATGGATTTTATTTTATTTGGATCCACAATCCACAATCATGACCATGTACTTACTACTAAAAAGATTAACAGATCTGTCATGGAAGAAGTATGGTCTGAGTGTTCCTTAGAGGCAAAGATGATGAGACTTCATCTTGCATCTTTTGAATATGTGGTCAGGAGTGATCAGTCCCTGGATCGCTCATGTGTCCCTGGACATCGTATTTGGTAGAGGGCAGTGAAAAAGAGGACGGCCTTCAAGGAGAGGGATTGACACAGTGGCTGTAACAATGGGCTCAAACATAGAAATCATTGTGAGGATGTCATGGAACTGGGCTGTATTTCATTCTGTTGTGCATAAGGTCTCTATTTGTTAGAGCTGACTCAATGGCATCTAACAACAACAATGTGGCCCCAAATGCTAAAGGATAAAATGTTGCTTGGCCTCTGATAGCTTTGTGATCATTGATATATGTTATGGTTAGGGATACATATCAACTTGGTTAGGTTATGGTACTGTAGAGTAATTGTAATTATATAGCAACCCTTTACTTTATGATTTGACTATATTCATCTCCACCATCAATTTTTCTGGTATGATCTGTTGAAAGGGGAGTTCCTCAGAGATATATCCTGCATGAAATATATCTGAATGTTCTAACAAATGGTGCTATCCAAACTTCATCCTGCTCCTCAGCACTATCAATTCTCCTCATCCTCTGACATCAGTTCTTGAAACATGAGCCAACAGCTTGTCCCCTAATCTACACCTTTTGGATTTGTCTGTTCTTGCAACCATGTGAGTTAGGAGAGGCCTCCAGCCTGTCTCCTAATCCATGGACTTGGTCTTGCAACGTCCATAATAATATGAGCCATTAAAAAGAGTAAGACAGACAAACAGCAGCAACAATAACAAGAACCTATTCATATCTATTTATAAAGAGAACCTGGAACACTAGGGAAGCCAGCCTATAAAGTTGGTACTGAGAATGGATCTAGAAGAACACAATTTTAAAGATGAGTTTTCTGAATTGGTTCTGAAGTCTAGCTAGTGTTTACGACACTGGTATTTCCATGATATGAGGTGATGATGGAAATACACTGAACATCACAACACTTGTATCAAATATCTGGAAGATATTGTTACTTTTCTACAATTTTCTCAGAATAAGACTTATAAGTAAGACTTATAAAGACTTCCACAACTATCTGTGGAAGATATTCATTACTCTCTACAATTTTCCCAGAATAAGACTTATAAAGAAGCTGGTTGATTGGCCCTTATTTTGCTGAACAAGGTAGTTAAAAGAAGTCCTGAGTTCAGGGCTTCTAAGTCACAGCTCAAGTACCACAAAAAAGATGGAACACCATTGCAGAACATCCCTGGGACTCACACCTCCCATTCATCTTGATTCTAAACTTAAAACTAGACTTAAGGTCCAATGAGGCTCAAGAGGTGAAGTGCCAAGTATGATGCAGTAGGAGGCACACTACCTTCTAAAAGAACAACTTTATTTTTCTAATATATACAAACAGAATACATCTGGGATTGGCTCCTAAAGATGTGGGGGAATAGTTCAAGAAACATAAAGTTGGATCGGTCTGAGTTTATTTACATGAGCTCACTAAGCCCAGATTCTCTATTTACTGTTTAAGCTCAGGGGTTACAGATGTAATAGTTTATGGAGTTGCTTAGTTGGTTTTTGGAAGAACACATTGAGTGTAATGCCAGGGTCACCTTGGCATCCTGCTGGAGAAGGTATCAAAAGTCTTAGGGAACTTGGTAGGCTACAGTGGATTGATCCGTTTGGACTCACAGACCCAGTCAGGGAGTGCCCAGAAAGCACACCTTTCAATGTAAAGTTGAGGAGCAGCTTGTGCTATGAGTTCAGCATCCTGTTTTTTCAGCCAACTTATGTACCTCCTATTGGACAACAGCCACTACCCTAACCGATTAAAGACCTGTAGCTAGAATGGAGCTCATTGGACTCCCAGGGTGGTAGGGACCAAGTGGTGGTACTTAAAGGACAAAGAGAGAGGTGACTTTCATAAAGGAAAGCAGTGTTAAAACCATAGTCAGGCTAGTTTTACTCCTACGAACTGTTTGTGACTTAGTATTTGTGTTCCTAGATGTGAAACAGATGAGCAATCTTCTGAATATTTATTTGAACAGGAGAAGCAGAAGAATTCTGCTAGCTCATGTGAAGAGCAGTTTACCATGAATCACCAGAATAGAGAATCATAATCACTCCATTGATTCCCAGCCTTGAGCTATTTTAAAGAGCTAAACCACTTGAATGAAGGTTGGGACCCCTTGAAGATGAACCCCACAAAGTCCCAAACATTTATACTCTTCCTCTGTCTTCCAGTCTTCCCCAAAGTTATCAGTGGTCTTTTTTGAGATTGTCTGTTCTTAGGGTAGAAAAAAATAGCCATAATCAGATTTTGGGCATTGCTGGACACTGGTTGTGAACTGACACAACGTCCAGAAGGCCCAAAATATTGCTATAGCTCACCCATCAGATTAGGGTTTTATGGAGATCAGGTTTTTAATAGAGTTTCAATTCAGGTCTGTCTCACAGTGAGCCCCAAACCTACCCTATAGTGACTTGCTCAGTGCAGAATGCATAATTGGAATAGACATATTCAACTTCTGTAGAAGCTCCCACATTGAATTCCTGGCATAACGAATAAGGACTATGGTGCTTGGAAAAGTCAAAGAGAAATCATTAGACCGAGGAAAGTCGTGAACCAAAAACAATACTGCAGGCCTAGAGAGATCACAGATATTAAATCCAAGATGTGCTTAAACAGGAAGGGGTGGTAATTTGCACCACATCCGAATCCAATATACCTATGTGACCTATGCAAACAAAATAAAACAAAGCAGAGGGGTCTTAGAGAATTAGAGTGGACATCAAGTGGGACAGCAGATGCGATTTAATTGCTTGAGCAAATTACTTGTCCCCTGGTAGACAGCCATTGATCTGACCAATGTCTTTTTCTCAACTGGTTTCTATCTTTTTTTAATTAAAAAGCATCATGATTTTAATGATTCTTTAGTAGCTCGATGATGATTGACCAACATTATTTTTATCAACCTTATATTAATGGGAATGAGATCAGGTCCAAGTATTTGCTTTTATAAACAATTCAGTGATTGATATCCTTAAACTAAGAGATGATATGTAAAATATATAATGCTTAACCATTAACATCTCAAGGAAATAATTAATTCAATGCGAGAAATTGTATGTCAAGTGAGTGTAGAGACAATTACACATGTAACTCTCTTCTGAGATTTTGTAGTTGGCATCAACTCTGGTTTCAAAGGGTTGCTAGAAGTTGTTTGCCTTCAGTGGGGAAAGTCCAGTAATACATCTTCATTGCTCCGCTTCTGAAGTATGTAAATTCTCCAGCGCAGTGTCAATTTATTCCACAGGGAACTTGATCATATTTCCCATCCATGAAATGTCATATGACTTTATGTTAATTGGACAGAGTAAGGAAATCATATCAATTAAGCTACATTTATTGGTGATACATTTCCATGCAACAAAAATTCATGTTCTTCCCACTTCAGTAACATTTCAAGACATCTAATAGTGTGGGGAATATCAAAATAGTTCTTCTAAAGGGAAGGATACATTATTATCTCTGATCTTTCAATGAAAAAGGTGGCACAATGCCTCTTAACCAGTTTGAATTTTCAGGCAGCAAAGTTTTGATTTGGCGTGCTTCTCTAGCCTACTTATGAGATGATTTTTTTTTAATTTCTAGTTTTGAGTAGGACCAAAAACAGAGAATGTGCTACAACAGATTTTGTCTATTATTCACACTGCTTTATCACCTAGATCTTACGATCTGGGACTCCAATTGTTCTTGAAGTGCCAGCCGCAGAGAGAGAGAGACACAGTCCGGGTCTGTGGGAGAACCCTATTGGTAAATCACAGCATAGGCCCATGGGGTTTGGAATCAAGCTCTGGCATCCTCTACATACAACTTCTCATCTTTTATGTGACAGCTTTGCCTCATAACTGGGTCTCACTAGACACTGAATGCTTAAATGTGGGCCACCAAGGAACATGGTGTTCTGGGTTACCCATGAAAAATTAAGTGTTTTCAGATCCCCAGAATCATAAAGCTCGATGTGCACAGACATTCCATCATTGAATGGAAGTGACAAAAATGAGATCGGCCTTGAACAGGATGTGAAACCATAAGTAAGTTACACGTGGAACTGGCCTAAATACTCCTGATTCCTACACTCGTGACATTCACTATCTTCCTCCAGCTGAATCTCTGACCTCATCAGGAATTCCTTATGATCAGTCAACTGAGGAAGATAAAGCCATGCCTATTGACAGTTACTTTTACACAATATGAAACCCCCACTTGAAAGTGGACAGCTGCAGCACTACAGCCTTTTCTAGGATGAAAGACATCCTCCCAGGGAGAAGAACTTCAAATTACTTGGAAAGGTATATGGACAGATTTACCATTGTCTATTCATTCCTGGGTTGTATTCGGTGGCTTAACTGGATGGTCAGGACCTTAGAAGGAACATAACTGCAGCTATCGCCTTAGAATTTCTTATTCTAACATGAAACCTGTGAGCTTCTTAGATAAACCCAGTCATTGTGAGTGTTGCAGTTCTGTGTGGCCATTGCAATGAGCTGTTTAACTCAGGAGAGAAGAAGAATGCTGAGGGGGGGATGCTGTTGATGTTAGGTGCCATCATGTTGGCTCCAAGCCCTAGTGACACTAAGCACCATGAGACCAAATGCCGCGTGGTTGTGCCTTCCTGACAATTTGTAAATGTTTCTGCCCAAACTACCACCCACGAGTCTTCAGGTGCCTAATACGTCAACATAGTATCTCAGACTCCATTGCCACAGATCAAAGAGGGTGATTTGCATCAAATGAAGTATGTCAATATACCTATTCTCATGGAATTTATTGTCAGATCATGTTCCCTGTACATCGGAAGTAGTTGGCTCCACAGAACTATACACTGGCCCCCTGAAGACACAGCACATCACCATAGAGTTGGCAACACCCTGCCAGGTTCAGGCATCGTTTGCTAGGAGTCTCTATATGCTCTAAATAACATCCCAAACATGATGTTGTTTCACCGATACTCAAGATGCATGGATGCTGGAATCAATGGGTGGAAATGGGAGTGTCACCACTCACCATTACCCCATAGTGATCCACTTATAAGGTTTTGGGTTCCTATTCCCACAGACCTATAGGCTCAGTGGGCCCACTAGTCTTAGTTACAAAGAGACAGAATCTTACCAGGAGATGCACACCGGTTTCATTGAACTGAACATGAAAAAGACGGTGCCGTAGTTTGGGTTCCTCATGCTTCTGAGTTAGCAATAAAAAGCAGGGTGTTATTGAAGCAGCTAGTGTGGTTGATCCTGATTACCAAGAAGAAATATGATATTACATAATGAAAGCATAGTTATGTCTAGAAAATCAGAGATCCTAGAGGGTATCCCTGTGGTAGTTACATAATTTCATGTCAAGTTGAAATGGCCTTTGTTGTCAGTCATGGCCTGGGTCGTGGACAAACTTATTCCTCAAAACAGTTGCTACATTTTAACCGTGGTTCTGGAGGAGAATAATGTAGGTACCATGGACTGCTAACCAAGATAAAGCAATCTCTCTTGGAAGAAGTAGGACCAGACTTGTCCTTGGAGGTAAAGATGATGACTTTGCCTCGCATACTCTGGACATATAGGACAGAGTATAACTGTCGTTTAGGAATCTCAAGGCTGTAAATCTTTACAGTAGCTGACGACCTGATCTTTTTCCTGCTGAGCTCTGCTTGGTTTAAACCGCCCTCAACAAAAACCAGGTCCTTAAATATTGGCATTGAATCAGAACCCAGGAGCTCTAGCTTAGGAGACACACATAATAAGAATGGCAGGTAGAAGAGGCCTGAGCTCAACTCTTTTTGTCACTCATTGTATTAGTGACACACATCTACCTAACCCTTTGGAAGCATCGATGAAAAGTTGTAATTAGAGGGGAGGAATTGTACTTTCCAATCAAGCATGGGCAAATCTTGTCAGAGCACAGACGATGAGTGTTAGGAAGCCTGCTTGGCAGGCGGCTGTCTACGTGAGCTTTGGGGAAACAGCGCTTCATAATTTTAAACAGTTTGCGATTTCCCCTTCAAGGCAGGAACTTCAAGGGGAACGGAATATAACCTCTGCTAATGCCACTTGGTGTTCCATTTCCCTTTTTGTTTGCAAAGTATTAATTATTCAATGTGGCTCATATTGATAATTATACTGCCCCTTATTTATTAATGACTGACTATTAGGCTTAAACTTAATATCTCTGGAGGTTCTCAGGTCTCTATTTTTGCAGGTCGTTGCTCTTTTTCTCCTTGCAGGACTGAGAACTGAAAAGGTTTCAAGCTTTGGGGCTTAAGGTAGATGGGTCTTGATGGTGTGATTACCCACGACACAGTTCATTACCACTAATGGAGTCACCCATGCAGCCAAAGACAGAAAAGTGAGCCTACAAAAGAGTGAAGTGATAGGCAATAAATTATTATACCAAGGGAAGGCATGCAAAAGAGCAGTCCAGGACTAAATGTATATAGTCATTTATATTAAATATACATATAGAATATATCAAAATTATATTTAAATGTACATTTAATTTATTGAAATGTAAATATATGTATATATTTAAACTTTGTCCAAAGTGGGTGTCTCCTTTGCATTCTCCTTCAATAGGACAAGCTTCATTTTTAAGCAAACAAAAAGAAGTTCCAGGTCCTCATGTGACGACTGTCGATATGAGGTGTAACATAATCAAGGAAAAAATTAATGTGTGCTTAAGGATGCCACTTCTCATAGCCCTCTTGTCCTTGATTGCATGGTTTTGAAATTGAGAACCATACCTGGATTCTTCTGTTCAAGGTTCCAGCGATAGCAGTGCCAAAGTAGACTATAAATTGCTTTATAAAAGCATGAAAATCCACTTCCTTGCCCCACAGGAGAAAAAAAAACAACTTAACTTTCAAACATTTTCAATATGGGTTTTAGAGAGAAATTTAATTACCAACAACCTCAGCAAGCATCAGGTCTACATTGCCTTGTGGCACCTGTGAGATGTCAGTGCCTCCAGTCCCTTCATCTCGCTCAATCAAGAACCAGTTCCCGACATCTCTCCGAGTCACAGTCCACGGAGCAAACAAGCCTGTGCTCCTGAACTCAAAAGGAGTCCCAGGTAATCGTGTTCCTATGGTTTACTGCTCCCAGAGCGCCCCTCTTGAACAGCCCTCTCCCACCATCTTCAAAGCACCTTCCGAGTTTCACCTCAGGTAACAGAAATTCTTGATGAGTCTTTTCTCACGCAGAAGAAAGCTAGCTTCTCTGTTGTTTCAGTCCGCAGCTGAGATTCTGAAGCTCCCATCCATCCCTGAAATTAGAAAACCCAAACCTGTCATCCGGGTAATTAGACTTTCCGGCCGCTCTTTTGCTTAGCCGTTAGTCACCCTCACTCATCCAAGGTAAGCTAGGACCCATCATGGTAGTTTTGTTTGGAAAATGTGGGGGTTCATTCTTAATGATTTTTATTGGGAGGTAAATGTACTTGATTAAGAGGAGTATGAGCTTTTGGTATTGTGGCCCTCAGTAATATTTTTCTTTAGAGTGGCTTTAAATGTAAAGCGCGTGTGAAGCAGATTTACCCATACTAGAGGGAGTAAAATTATAAATAGCTTTCATTTGGTGGTAGAAAAAATATGTTCTTTTCTTTTATTAGAATAACAAAATTATAAAGATTCAAAGGCACGCCCTGCCCCGCACCGCCTGCCCAGTGCTTCTCCCCAGCTTGAGTCCGGCCCCCTCTGTCCTTGCCCCTCCGCACCGAAACGCTGCCAACATGACGGAGGAACTGCTCTACAAAGTCGGTGACATCAGCCTGGCCTCCTGGGGACGTCAAGTCCTGGACATTGCGGAGAACGAGATGCCTGGACTGATGCGCATGCGCGAGATGTATTCCGCCTCCAAGTCGCTGAAGGGCGCCCGCATTACCGGGTGCCTGCACATGACCGTGGAAAGAGCTGTCCTTATTGAGACCCTTGTCGCCCTGGGAGCTGAGGTGCAGTGGTCCAGCTGCAACATCTTTTCCACCCAGGACCATGCAGCAGCTGCCATTGCCAAGGCTGGCATTCCAGTGCACACCTGGAAGGGCAAGACCGACGAGGGGTAGCCGTGGGGCATGGAGCAAACGCTGTACTTCAAGGACGGCCCCTCAACATGATCCTGGAAGACTGCGGCGACCTCACCAACCTCACTCACTCCAAGTACACACAGCTCCTGGCGGGCATTCGAGGGATCTCTGAGGAGACCACGACTGGAGTCCACAACCTGTACAAGATGAAGGCCAATGGGATCCCGAAGGTGCCTGCCATCAACGTCAACGACTCTGTCACCAGGAGCAAGTTGGACAACCTCTACGGCTGCCGGGAGTACCTCATCGATGGCATCAAGCAGGCCACAGACGTGATGATGGCCGGCAAAGTGGCCGTGGTCGCAGGCTATGGTGATGTGGGCAAGGGCTGTGCCCAGGCCCTGAGAGGTTTTGGGGCACGTGTCGTCATCACTGAGCTTGACCCCATCAATGCGCTGCGGGCCGCCGCGGAGGGCTACGAGGTCACCACCATGATGAGGCCTGTCAGGAGGACAACATATTTGTCACCACCAAGAGCTGTGTCCACATCATCCTTGGACGGCATTTTGAGTAGATGAAGGATGACGCCATTGTGTGTAACATCGGACACTTGGACGTGGAGATTGATGTCAAGTGGCTGAACAAGAACTCTGTGGCGAAGGTGAATATAAAACCTCAGGTGAACCGCTACCGACTGAAGAGTGGGCACCGCATCACCCTCCTGGCTGAGGGCTGGCTGGTCAACCTCGGCTATGCCATGGGCCACCCCAGCTTCGTGATGAGCACCTCCTTCACCAACCAGGTGCTGGCACAGATAGAACTGTGGATCCACCCGGACAAGTACCCCGTTGGAGTCCACTTCCTACCCTAGAAGCTGGATGAGGCAGTGGCCGAAGCCCACCTCGGTAAGCTGAACGTGAAGCTGACCAAGCTGACGGGGAAGCAGGCCCAGTACCTGGGCATGCCGGTGCCAAACCCAATCACTACCGTTACTGAAAGCCCGGCCAGCCCCTCACCTTCCAGCTGGTGTCTCTGCCCGGGCCCCAATTCTCCCCAAGAACACATGGCACTAATTTGACTGGTTTGTCATTGACCCCTGCTTTGTCCCCTCAGACTGTTCCCGGTGTGGCAAGGGGTATTGGAAAGTCCCTGTGAAGACGCTGGTCCGATGGAGGGAGGTGTGCGGGAGACACCCTCAGGGAGCCATGACCTGCTCGCTTAGTGTTTTGGCTGGAGTGGGCAACAGTGCTCAAGCCCGTGCACGTGACGTCTAGTCCTCACCGTGTCTTAGGGACCCAGGTCACGTGCTTGGTGTGTAGCTTACTGGTTCCTGGGCCCGTGTCGGTGACAGGGGGAGCTCAAAGGGCAGCGGGGAGCTGTGAGAGTTTGAATGCTCTTAGGGCCCTAGCGGAGTGGTGGACATTCTCGTCAGCCTCAGAACAGTGAGGTCGGTACTACTTGTCCCTATTTTACAGGGGTTACCATAGATTTGTCAGGGACAGCCAAGAGAAGTGATACCTATAGGTTGGTAGGGGTCAGAAAAAAAAAACATGAGAAGAGGTGTATGTCTGCCCCTACGTTGGTAATATGCTGGTTCCTGTCACAACTCTGGGACAAAAAAAGGTTAATATTGTTTACAATGTTTTAAAAGAGGGCAGGAAGGTGGGCTAATAATAAAAAATGTGATGCCTAATAAAAAAAGATTTAAAGACATCATTAGAAATATTGTTTATATTTAAACACAGAGATTTTCTTTGGTGGGCAATCATTTGGTTGTGGTTTTGCATTAACATCAGTATATAGCAGTGAATAAACAAGTCTGCTTTCATGATAATCAATAGAGAAAAATAATTCAACAAGATAGATATATCGATGGTAGAAAGACGATAGATGATAGATAGATAGATAGATAGATAGATAGATAGATAGATAGATAGATAGATAGATAGATAGAGATTGAGTGAGGGCACCTGGTGGGCTAGTGTATATCAATTTGACATCTAACCACCAGGTTAGCAGTTCAAACCTACCAGCCAATCTAGAGAAGAAAGAAAGATTTCTGTGCCCATAAAGATTTGTTGTCTTGGAAACACAAAGGGGCAGCTCTACTCTGCCCTGCATGGTGACTATGACTCAGAATCTACTACCCTGTGGCAGTGAGTTTGAGTTTGGTTTGGGTTTTGGATGTATTTCCATGGAGTTCCTGGGTGCATCAAGCCATAAGTGCCTAACTAATAGCTAAAAGTTTGATCCGCTCCAACCCACCTATCTGGCAACCTACTTCTGACAAATCACAGCAATGAAACCCCAGTGGACAAAAATCTATTTTCACACGTGGGTCTCCATGAATATTGCTTTGGGAAAGTTGGCTTCATGACATCTCTTTAAGTGCTCAAGAGCAAAGATGTAACCCCGACCCAAGTCACTTTAAACGGCCTCCCCTGCACGTGAAAGCTGGACGATGAATGAAAAATCCTGGAAAGGGGAAGAATGGACATATTTGAACTATGGTATTCTGGAAGAAAACGGAAAGTACCACAGATTGCAAGAACAACAAATAAACCTGTCTTGGAAGCTCGGATGCTCCTCAGAGGTGATGATGGATAGCCTTTGTGGGATTTTTGGATGTTATCAGGAAGCACCTGTCTCTGCAAAACTTTATAAATGGTAACGTAGAGGGTCAGTGAAAAAGAAGGTGATCGTCAAGTAGAAGAATTGACACAGTGGCTGCAACAAGGAGCTCAAATGTAACAACCATGGTCAGGCTGGTGCAGGAGTGGGTAGTGTTTCCTTGTAGTTTACATAAGCTTGCTGTGAGTCAGACCTACTGGATGGCATTTAACAAGAGCATCTCTCTCTATATATATCCCATGTATCAGGTGTCCATAAGTGTTGTACAGAAATGGTAGGTGAGACTTGAAATGCTGGGTGGAGGGAGCCAGTAAAATTATTGGAAGGATTCACTGAGAGAAAGATTTTTAAGCCAAGGTCTGAAGGAAGGGATGAAGTAAGTCAGTTTGATATGAGGGGAAAAAGCATTCCAGACAAAAAATAAAAAAGCACATGTAAAGACCCTGAGGTAGGAGAGACAGAAGCATTTAAGGAAGAGCAAGGACACGAGTGTAAGCATAACTTTAAACATGAATTTAGCATTTGGTGCAAAAAATAAAATTGAGTTAAAGAAAATATGCTCATCATTTAAAATGAAGGCATAATTGAAAAAACAATGGAAGTAGAGATCTAGTGTCCTTGACACTTAACTTGAATCTGGAAGACCTTCATTTATTTCCATAATATAATTTACTTTCTAACAAATTAGGGGGTGGAATACTGGAGGTCCTGGTGAGTTGACTTCTGCTTAGTCTGCAATAAAATTTTATTTAACATTGCTACTAAGCTCTAGTTCAAGTCAATTATCAAATGTTTATTCTGTTAATATTGTATTATTGGCCACAGTGCTCTACTCCCAATATCATGGAAAAATAGCTTGGCCATGAGACCAAGGCCATTTTTAAGAAAAGTAATTATATTAATATTGTTATGCTCACACGGAATGTCTTCCTCAATACTTACAAAAGTGAGACTGTGCTGTTCAGGACACATTGAGCCCCTCGTGTAAATGTACTGCTTTAAAGTAGAGGTTCCTAAATTTATGTGGCCTACCACTTCCTTAAAAAATTACTCATCGTCCCCCTGAAAACTAGAAAGTCATCATCATCTAGAATACGTGCAGGATCTGCCTCTTCAGCCCCTCCTTCACCCCTGGACCATTGCAGCGCCCCTCAGCCCCTCACTGTGGAAACACGAAAACATCTTTTGTTTGTTTTCTGTCACTTAATTGACTTTGCATCTTCAAAGCATTCTCATAAGAAAGGTTTCAGAATCTTAAGAAATGTCAGACATTTTATCCTGATTTCCATTCCCGCTTCACAGAGACCCATGTTTACTTTGCAGCAGGCAGTCCGTGTCCACAGTGAGAGGATGTTAGTTTGTACCTTGTGGTATCTACAGGGATTCATCTTCAGATGGCTTATTCCCACTGGGAGCTTTATTTTTTTTTTTTTATGCAGACTTCTAAGAGATAGGAGTTTCCAGTGGACAACCCAAAGAAGTACTTTCTTTGTAGATGATATTCACTGGTGTGGTTTTTTGGTCAGGGGATTATTTTTTATTTATAAATGAACTTTCCATTTGGAATATATTTTTATTTAGTTTATGGTTAGACACGTCCCTTGTAGCTTTAGTAATGTTGTTAGGGGACGTCGAGTCAGTTCCAACCCGTAGTGACCCTGTGCAGAACAAAGCAGCACACTGCCTTGGCCTGGGCCATCCTCACAATTGCTCCAGGCCTGAGCCCACTGACACATATAGTCACTGTGTCACTCCATCTCATCCAGGGCCTTTCTATTTCTTGTCACCCCTGCATTTTACCAAACAAGATGTCTTTCCCCCAGAGACTTGTCTCTCCTGACAATTTGTCCAAAATATGTAAGACAAAGTCTCACCAACCTTGCCTTGAAGGCGTCATCTGGGCCTTACTTCCAATATAGATCTGTGTGACTAGTCAGCCCTCACTGACAGGCTCATGACATTGCCCTGATTTAACGGGAGGAATGAGCAGCACCTTCCTGGGGGAGAGACACTCTCCCGTGCGGCTTTCCTGGGCATCATCTTAAGTTTTGACTAACTTTCTCTCCTAATAAGCAGACGTCATCATTTTTGTTCTTTTCCGAAAGTTGGCAAGCAAAATACCTTCAGCTCCTCCCCCAAATTGTTGCCTTGACCTTTGTTCGAAGTTGGTCAGTTTTTGCTTTGACTCCATCACTCCCACCTCTTGGTAACCATTACTTTGGTTTTGCTTTGTCTTCAGGATCATAGAGGTAAAGCCAGATTTCATTTCCTGTAACAATTCTTCCAAGAAATATGTCAGGATGTTTATCCTACTTATTTAAAATATGCATTAAGAGCAGCTCTGTTCTTGTCTGCACTTGATCTGGGCAGGAAGTTTGCTCAACTTTTCCAGTGAGAATATGGTAAGCTGAACAATTGCGATGTCTATGGTGTGAGCCATTGGGCCTCTTCAGTTAGGGCACAAACAGAATTACATTAATAGGGATGGTCTGTCACTGCTGTCCTTGTCTTCAACCTTCACTGTCTTGTCCTTTCTTAAAATTATTTCCCTAGGGAATTGTCTCTACAAGCATTCTTCCACCAACACTTCAACATAAGTTTGAATTTTGCTCTTGCTTCAAATATGAATTCATGTGGCTCTGATAGGGACTCTTTTCAAATGGAAGCTATATCTTTGTCAGTGCCTCATACTAAATCCTGTTCAGACATATTATAGCATGATAGTCCAAGTTTATTTTGGTACAAAACAGTTTAAATCAATGTATAGTTTTCCCCTAGTACACATTTTCTGTGAACTTTGTCTAAAGATCTCTCACATAATCTTAATGTGCCATTAACAAAAATATATATATCTTTGATTCAATAGTAATTTTCATGACAACAAATTAACACTAAATATACTTGCCCTTTATAAAATTCATCCTGTTTGAGAAGTATGTGTGTGTGTGTAAAAATTAAGAATTTACACCTTAAAATTTTAACCCCCAAGATGGTAATCTATGAATAAATTTCAAAGCTTTAGTGCAGTGTCAATAGATTTATCCGTACATTGCCCATTTTCCATTTGTGGGTGATAACCCACCCTTTACCCTTAATAAATTCAGATATTTTGGAAATCCCTTTTAATCATACTGTGATGGCTTGACACAGCGATGGCAACCGTGAACTCGAGCACAGGCACAATTGTGAGGATGACTCAGGCCCAGGCATTGCTTCCTTCTGCTGTAAATAGGGTCAGTACGGGTTAAAACCAACTTAATGATGTCTAACAAAACAGTACTGTGTGGACTGCATACTTTCCAAACTTTTGTATCTCTTCTTGGAAAATGATCTTTTATAACAATTGAACTGGCTTAGATTGTTTTTTTTTCTTATTAATACCAAACTTATCTTAAAAGACTAAGGACAGACGGGGACTGATTTGGATTCAGCTTCAGGACCCACCCAGTGTGCTGAAAAACAGTTGGGGAAGAGGAGGCAAGAAGGATTGCTTCCAATTTCATGATCTTTGAATAAATAGAGTTTGCTGTAAGAATTGACTACTTTTGTGCACTGAAATATTTTATGCAATTGGAATGTATTGTTCTTATCAAAGATTGATGGGCTTGGGTTGAGAGGTGTTCCAGGAGGATAAGCAGATCACAATCACACAGCTGCAGATCAGGGTTTAGAACCTGTGACGTTTAACCCGACTACCTCGTGCAACTGCCCAAACTGTTCTGCGTCGAGAGCACAATAGTTTTTGACGGAAGTAAAAGAAAGACAATAACCCGAACCATGACCCTGCTGTTTGAAGGCCACTTTTGCAGAATATTCTTTCTTTGGACAAATTCTTGCTTAAAGTTGATTAGTGTTAAATTGTGCTTTGTGTTTCATTTGAGTGGTGGAGATTTTTCACATTTGTTCTAGGTTTATGTGACTTCCCCTTTGGCGGGGGACCTGGTGGTACAGCCTGTTATTATGCTTCATGTCTCAGTAGAGAAGCCTCAGAAGAAATCCCTGGTGATCTACTTTCCAAAAATTAGTCATTGGGGAAATCTCTGTGGAGGACAATTCTATTTGGAAGCACATTGAACTGGAATGAGTCAGAATCAAACATAGGGAAACCTACCTTAGCTAGTACCGATGAAGAACACAGCTTTCCCCCAGATCCTGGATGCTTCCTCCCCCCAACTCCCATGATCCGAATTCTACCTTGCAGGACTGGATAGGGCAGAGGTTGTACACTGGTGCATATGGGAGCTAGAGGCACAGGAAACCCAGGGTGGATGATACCTTCAGGACCAGGGGTGTGAGGGGCGATGCTGGGAGAGTGGAGGGTGAGTGGGTTGGAAAGGGAGAACTGATTACAAGGATCCACATGTGACCTCCTCCCAGGGAAATGGACGGCAGAGAATGGGGGGAAGGGAGACTCCAGATATGGCAAGATATGATAAAATAACAATCTGTGGATTATCAAGGGCTCATGAGGGAGAGGGGAGCGGGGAGGAAGGGGAAAAAAAAAAGAGGACCTGATTCAGAGGGCTTAAGTGGAGAGCAAATGCTTTGAGAGTGTTTAGGGCACTGAATGTACGGATGTGCTTTATACAATTGATGTATGTATATGTATGGATTGTGATAAGAGTTTTATGAGCCCCTAATAAAATGTTTTTTTTTAAAAAGAAAGAAATATTTCACAATACAGAAAAAAAATGTCTTTCAATCTTTTCATTTAATTAAAAAAAAGACTGATGCTCCAATCCAATTCAGTATCTTGTAAACAAATAATGGAAGTATTGATGCATTCATGATTGCATTACTATGGAACGGAATCATAGGAATACATGCATACCAGGCATTCACATTTTAATTTTATCTTTTAGAAGAAGCAGCAATTGAATTATTTGGAGTGTTGTTGCTGTTGTTAGGTGCCATCAAGTTGTTTACAACTCATAAGAACCCTGTATACAACCGAACTAAACACTGCCCAACCCCGTGCCATCCTCCCAATGGTTCTCATGTTTGAGCCCGTTGCTGCAGTCACTGTGTTGATCCATCTTGCTGAAAGTCTTCCTCTTTTTCACTGTTCTGCTACTTTCCCAAGCATGATGTCTTTCTCGAGGGACTGGTCTCTCCTTACAACCGACCCAAAATATGTAAGACAAAGTCTCGACATTCTTGTCTATGAGAAGCACTCTGCCATAATTCTTTAAAGACAAGCTTAGTTGTCCTTTTGGCAGTTCATGTTTCCATCAATATCATTCTGCAGCATAATTCAAATGCACCGATTCTCCTTAGGTCTTCCTTATTCAATGTCCAACTCCCATTGAAAAGATCCTGGCTAGGGTCAGGCATACTTTAGTCCTTAAATAACATCCTTGCTTCTCCATGCTTTGAAGAGATCTCATGCAACAGATTTACCTAGTGCAATCTGTCTTTCCCAAACTCTTTTAAAATTGAATTCTTGCTGTGGCATGTTTTAATTCCCAAGCTTCATTAGTATCTCTTTCTCCATTTTTTATAGTTATTATTTTTATTTGATTATATTTCACATGTCATACAATTTAATCCTGCAATAATATTGAGAAAGTTTGTGTAATCATCACCACAATCAGTTTCAGAACACTTCCTTCTTATATTCATTGTCGTTAGCTCTTCGTTTCCCCCGTCACCCCCTGCCATGACCCCCAGCTATAAATAACACAGTTAATGTCTCTGAAGATCCACCCCTCCTAGGCTTCCTGTGCAGAAAGTCATACCAAGTACAAACAGGAGGCAAACAAACAAAAACTCAACAATGAATAGGCAAAACAGAGAACAACCTCATTCAAAAGGGAAGCATAAAATATTTAACACTGAAAAATAGTTTTAATGAGTCAAAGTGGAAATCAGATGTGTCTTTCTTTCTAATTAGAGTGATATTCAACACGAAGGCAAGGACACAGTAACAGATATGGAAGTTTGAAGCATGAAATAATTTTCCTCCCTTTTATATGTGTTGTTAATATTGTGGTGGTTATCAATAACAAAATTAAAAGGTTTGATTCACCACCATAAAAAATCTTTTTCACTACTAATTTTGGAGATAAAAAAGTTGTGTGTGTGTTTTTATGGTGAGGGAAGCAACATGCGTATACTAAGTGTGTATGTAACTGGTACCTAAAGGAAAGAAAAATAAGGCAAGAGGTACATTACACTGACATTTTTATTTAGGGAGGGGATGAATTCCTAATGTCTGAAGGAAAAGGGCGGATACTCTGTAGTGAGTATGTTATTAATTCATTCAGTAAGCACATCAGACTTAGGGTTGAAAAGATCAATAAGAGCAGACACTTTTCTCTAGATTCTTAATGTGCTGTGGGAAATGTAATCAACGCATTAATTTCAGACTTCTACCTGGATCACGGTTGTCAGAATCTTGAATTTGAGCCGGAGGATACGTTCTAAATACGATACATCCAAGAATCTGTTTTTGGTGATTTTACTGCGACCCTGTGTTTCACATCAGCAATCATTGCCTAGGGCATTAGGGACTCCTGTGATTTCTAGAGGGGTCCTTGGGAGGCCAGGGTTACTTGCTGAGCTGGTATCTGAAAAAGACAACTGTTAGAACCTGCCAGGCACTCGCTGGGAGAAAGAAATGGCCGCCTGTTTCTATCAAGACTCCAGCCTTGGAAACTACTGGGCAGTTCTACTGTGTAGTGTGGGGTCAGTTGGAATGCCTTGATGACCATGGTTTTTCCTTTTTCCTCTCTCTTTCAGGTCTCCAGCAAGTGCAAACCACTGATGCGCTCAGTTGCTAACCAACAGGTGAGATGTTTAAGTTTAGCCAGAAGTGCCTTGGAAGAAAGACCTGGTGATCAGGTTCTGAAAAACTAGTCAGCCAAATCCCACAGAGAACAGCTCTTTTTGGATGCATATGAGGTCTCCATTAGTTGGAATACACTCCAAAGCACTCAGGGCTCCTTCTGAAAACTGCACATGATGATGGCATTGAGCTTGTTGTTGTTGGGTGACATTGAGTGGGTTCTAACGCATAGTGACTCTACATACAACGGCATGTGACACTGCCTGGTCTGCACCATCCTCGCCATTGTTCTTATGCAAGAGCACATGGTTGCAGCCACTGGGACAATACACCATGTCAAGGGCCTTCCACTTTTTTTTTTTGCTGCCCTTCTACTCTATCAATCACCATGTCTTTCTCCAAAGATTGATCTCTCCTGACAACATGTACAAAATACACGAGACGCAGTTGCACTAGACCTGCTCTAAGGAGTATTCTGGGTGGACTTCTTCCAAAACAGATGTCTTTGTTCTTTAGGCAATACATGGTACTTTTCGATATTCTTTGCCAACATCATAATTCAAATACATTTACAATTGAATAGGAAAAGGAGATTTAAAAAAAGCTTTTGCTACTAAAGATTGCTTGTTGTATGGACACATTTGTTCAGGTCTACTGGATACACCCAAATATCCCTGATGGAACAGGCATGAAAGCATTCCATTGCTGACATTCCGCCCACTGTTGCATCATGGGAGATAGATATGACTCTCTCTTTTGGTAAAGTTGTGCAACCTTGGAAACCTTCTGGGGCAGTTTTAGCTTGTCCTACAAAGTTGTCCTATGAGTTGAAATAAACCCAACATCAATGTTCAAAAAAATTATTATTTGTACCCAAGCATAATCCCAGGATGGTTTTACTGACTATTTTCTCTTTAATCAATGGGTTAAGGCAATGGTTCTCAACCTTCCTAATTCTGTGGCCCTTTAATACATTTCCTCATATTGTGGTGACCACCAACCATAACATTATTTTCATTGCAACTTTATAAGTGTAATTTTGCTACTATTATGAATCATAATGTAAATATCTGATATGTAGGATGTATTTTCATTGAACATAACTAAAGCATAGTGATTAATCACAAAAATCATATATAATTACATATTGTGAAATATTTCTAATTACAATCAAATGAAATTTTGTCTTGAAGCATTGTGTAGCATGGGTAACAGACTTAATATAACAACAGTAAACTACATCGCTACATTTTGGGACAACTTTTGTAAACAGTCAACATCAGTGCGAAGGTTGAGAAAGCTTCTTTCTCACCAGATTAGCACATCTGCATGTGGGTGGATAGAGGAGCAGTATCTGGGTTCCTAAGACCATCAGAAATACATGTTTGAGGATGGTCTTAGGCCACCCCAGTGAAAGGGTCTTTTGACCCTCAAAGCGGTTGTGATGCACAGGTTGAGAACTGCTGAGTGAAGATATTCTTTCTCTAAGGAAACAAAACAAACAAAAAACACATGATGTTTTCCCTCCAGTTGAAGGTTTTACTGTAGTAAAAGTCCCTTTCAGCTTCTACTCTTTTATCAACTATTCTTAGCTTCTTGTCCAAGACAGCTTCCCCAGTCCTCGTTGTAGAGAAACTGTTTATAGTTGATGAGACCCAACTAGACAAATGTAATTTATTTAGCTCTCAGCCAATTCTATGTTACTTCTTACGCCTAAGCAAAGAGTATTATTTTTATGCAGCCTTCCTGCTGTTTCTGAAATCCCTTTTTTCCTCTACCCCTTAACTTAATGAGCCCCTACTCTACAATACACTAAGTTCAGTATAAAGATAAAATGCATGTACTTGCATTACATGGAAGATGATATGGTCTAAGTAAGTAAAAGACAAGGCAAAATCAGATTCATTATACTAAACTGAAAGCTTCCAAGTTTCCAATACATCGTGGGTATTTTATCTTTATATCCAAATAAAGCAACTTAAGACCCCATCGCATATATTTGTGAGGAGCTCAATATTTTTTGAGTGCTTCTGGGGAAACCTGCCGGGTGGTGTTTGCAACCTTCAAGTGGCTGCCTGTCTACAGTTTTTTCACTCCAAACCCAAGTCTGGATCACTTTTAGCATTTCATCATCACGCTCATTGGTTTCTTCCTGTTTCTCAGGACTTTGCCCTGTGGTTGAACACTTCTGAATTTTCTAGAAGAATCATTCATATAAAGCTCCTAGACTCTGAAACCAAAGCTTGAGAGATGATAGGCTTCAATGATAACATAGAGGAGTTACAGCACTCAACTTAAATTTTAGATTTTATTTTGAACTTTTGCCTTTGGGTCAGACATATTTGGTACATGGAAATAATGGACTCATGGTATATATCTTTGTGCTCCACTCCACTTTTCCCAACTTATTCTTGGAGTTCACTGTCACAGTAACCCAAATCACCTTCCATTTCCAGTTGCCTAATTTTAGGGACACTTTCACTCCTGTCATCGCAGACTGTTTCAATCCCACTGTCCTGGCAGTAAGCCTGGGTACAATCAATAGACCCAGACACACATTTCCCCAAACCATGCATTCTTTTGTAACAATTTTAAAAGTAGTAACTTATTTTTATTCTATTCCAGAGGTATAACATTAATGCCATAGGAATGTTCAGCATTCAGAATGAGTCATGAAATATATGTGGGTGTGGAGGAAGGAGAGAGAAGAGAGAGAGAAATTCTTGAGGTTAAGAATCATCTTTCTTCACTATAATCCCAAACCCAACATAGAGTTTGGCAGAAAATTGTAATTTGCTGTGTTTTTAGATTACATAGATGACCGAGTGATAAAAATATGCATCTGTCTCCAGCTAATTCAATCATTAAATGTGAATATCCTTCGAGAGAGCTGTAAAAAATTCATGGAACAATAGAATTGAAAGATAATAGGATTTCTCCACAATTGTGAAGCCCCTTATCAATCCACTAATATCTATCTATATGTCTGTGTGTATATGGATAGGTACACACATACATACACTCTCATATATATGACAAAATGATAGCTTTTCTTCTTCTGTTGGTAAACTCTATGTAGTCGGCATGATTGTTTACTACAGAACAAAACATAGCCGGTTCTACACCATCCTCCCAGTTGTTCTTACATTGGAGCCCATTGTGCAACCATTATGACAATCTATCTTGTCAAGGCCCGTCCTCTTTTTTGTGGCCTTCTACTTTCTGAAGCATGATATTCTTCTCCAGGGACTGCTTTCGCCTGACAACATGGACAGCCTACATGAGACAACATCATCTTTGCCTCTAAGGAGCATTCTGGCTTCACTTTTTCCAAGGAAGATGTTGTATTTATTTATTTGGAATTCCATGGAACTTTTAAAATTCTTTGCCAGCACCATAATTCAAATGTGTTGATTCTTCTTCGGTCTTCCTTATTCAATATCTAATTTTCACATACATATGAGGCAATTGAAAATGCCATGGCTTTGACCAGGAATATGAATAGATGTGCTATCATGCAGAATGCATTGGAAAGTTGCCCTTGGTATCAGCTTCTCATTTTCCTTCCTCCTTCCCCCACCCTCCCGCTCAAGTAGAAAGAAAATGTTTTGAGAATGATGATGGCAACAAAGCTACAAATGTGCTTGACACAATGGATGGATGGATGGATGGATGGATGGATGGATGGATGGATGGATAGATGGATGGTGACAAGAGTTGTATGAGCCCAAATAAATTGATTTTTTTAAAAAGGAAAGTTGCTTCTTGCAAATGCACATTTGATTTCCCTTAAGATTCATTTAAGCGCGGTCAGGTTTTTAGTATCTTCTGTTTTCTTTCACTGGAAGTTTTTGTTTTATTTTGTTAGTGCTCCCCACCCCAACATTTTTCTGTACATGGAACCTAGGATATGTAAATCTCTAAAGATAGTAACTGGATTGCTGGTTCCTTGGGGGCAGGGAAGGGGGCACTGGGGGAACTGTGGAGCTAATAATGACCAGTGCAAGAATGAAGAAAATGTTTGAAAACTGGCTATGGGGATGATTGTACAACTCTTCTTGAAGTGATTGAACTGTTGAAGTGTATGCTATGTAAATTATATGCCATGGCTTGGGTTAGGTATACCTTAATCCTCAAAGTAGCAGCCTTGCCTTTCAACCCTTTAAGATGTCTTGTGCAGCAGATTTACCCAATGCAATGCATCATTGATCTCCTGATGGCACATAGTTTATATATCACACAAGTCAATAGTTCAACCATTCAAACATACCAAGGAGAATTGTACAATCACTGCTACATCAAGTTTAGAGGGCCCCTCCTCCCACACCCATGGTTAAATTGCCTTTAAAATGAGTTGTGGAATCACAATCTGTTCTAGTGCTCCCATCCCCTGCCCACTACAGGCTGTAATTTTTAATCTTCATCAGCAAGTGCTCAATCCTCCTCAGTTTCAGAAAGCAGCATTGCATCATTTGCATATCGCAGGTTGTTAATAAGGCTTCTTCGAATTCTGATGCCATCTTTTCATCATGTGACCCAGCTTCTCTGATTATTTTCTCTGAATACAAACTTCTTGACCCATCTACAGGTTCCACATGAGCTCAATGAAGTCCTCTGGACTTCCAATTCTTCTCAAGGCTGTACTTAGTTTGCTATGATTCACTAGTAAAAAATACCCACTAGCTCCTCCTCTTCTGAATCTGATCTGAGCTTCCGGCAGTTCCATGTTAATGTACCGTTGCAACCATTGTTGAATGATCTTCAGCAAAATTTTATTTTCATGTTATTTTAGTGATATTGTTCTATAATTTGGGCATCTGTTGGGTCACTTTTCTTTGGAATGGGTTCAAGTATGGATCTCTTCCAATCAGTTGGCCAAGTAGCTGTCTTCCAAATTAACTGGTACTCATGTGACTGATTCCAGTACTTCATCTGCTTGTTGACACCTTTCAATTTGTATTATATCTCCCCCTGGAGCCTTATTTCCGGCTAATGCTTTCTGCGTATCTAGAATGTCTCCCTTTAGTAGCATTGGTTTCTGCACATATTCTACCTCTAGTTGAGACTAGATTCGATTAATGTAACAGAAATAAATAAATTAAGGCAACCAAATATCAGGAACTTAAAGAAGGCAGATATTTCGTTCCAGTGGGTCCATGCATCCATGTGGTCTCGTCTCCTATCTTTCTATTTCATAAGCCTTAGTATATAGTTTTCCTGATAGCCTGCATAATGCTAGAGATACAGTAACTATGCTTATAATCCAGACTAGCAACAAAAATAAATAAAAGAAGGAAAAACAGTTTTATCTATTTTCTCTTGGCTTTGAAAGCACTCCTTACCAGAATGTAATCAAGTGATCATGCTAAGCAACAAGGTGAAGGGAAATGTAGTCCTTTTTCTGGGTGCTGAGGTCATGACTAAAACTTGGAGTTTGTTGGAGCGAAGTGCATTATGCTTTAGACTGCTAACCGCAGGTTAGCTTTTCAAAACCACCAGGGACAGCTCTGGAAAAGGAGAAGTTTTCTGCCCTCTTAGAGATTTGCAGCCGCAGAAAGACATAGAAAGCCATGAGGGAAAGTTTTACTTTAGTAAGGGTCATTTTGGGTGAGAAACAAAATTGATATTTATGAATTAGGTTGCTCACCACATGGTCAGTAGTTCAAAACTGCCAATCTGCCCTCAGTATAAATATGGGCTTTCTAAACCCATACAATTTAAAGGGACAAGCTTTACACAGTGGCAGCATTGTAGCTAGTGAGGTTTATCCAAGGCATGATTATTGCTAACTGAAAAAAAATTAAGGGGCAAATCTGCTCTTCCCTACAGGGTTACTGGAAGACAGAATTGATTCAATGACAGTGAGTTTGGTTATTTTGGATTACTGAAAAGAAGAGAAAGGATTTTGAGAAGCAAATAGTCTCTGCTACCTGTCTTATTCAACCTCTTTTCATTTTAAGTAGCATGAGGAACTACTTGTAAGGTATCATAATATAATTTAATTTGGGGGGACTGTATGAATAAGAATACAGACTTAATTTAATTCAAGAAGTTTTAATTCAGCACTGTATTGTGCAATGTCCCAAGGACATAAATAAGACATTGTTGCTGCCTCTGAGGCAAGTGTAGTTTACTTGAAGAATAAAGAAATAAACAGATATTTTTAGGATGATTAAAAAAACCCACAATAATAGAGATAAAAGTGGTTATTTTTTGCCTGCTAGTTAAGTTTATTTACATGCATATAAAAATATCTCAGTGAGATCTAGTAGGACACCAGCAGTCTAGATAGGACAATAAGCCCAGCTTCCCTTTTAATGATGCTACACATAGCTGGGGAGGTCCTGCCTGTCCTGGGGCCCTAGACAGGGCTGTGGGAACACCTTGCCCCCCACCCCTGCTGCAGTGCTACATGCAGAACAAAGCAGGTATACCAGTGAACTCCAGGGCTCAACTGACGCCTGGCCATGTGTGTGATCTTGTCTTTTTAAGTAATCCCACACAGCATCTGTGGAGCCCGACATCAGATGGGTACACCACCCCGCTACCTTGAGGAAGAGTTAGAACTCCTCCAGCCTCACGGACAGGTGATCAAGTCTCAGTTTTCTCCTTACCTACTACTGTATTTCTTCTTCTTTATTCACTAGCCCTTCTATCTTTCCCACTGCAGTGAGTCTCAATGAGCTCAGGTTTGTGTTGTTTTTTTTCTTCTTTCTTCTTTTTGCCTCTTTTTTTCTTTTCCCGTCTTTCTCTGCTTCTCTCCCACTCTTTTCTATCATACAACACTTCTGGCTTACAGATCACTACCCTCTGCTTAGGGCAAATCAACCCAAATAGCAGGAGGAACACTAGCCTGCCCTCCATGTGAGTGCTGTACATTATACAAGGCAGCAGGGACAACCATCTACACTGGACTGTGCTGCTGATGAAACCTCTGTTGGACCTCTAAGGTGATCTCATAAACTAGGGAAATTCTGCCCAGCACCACTGGGTCCTTGCGTTAAAAAACCACACCAACCTGCCATTGTGGGGCAGGGTCTAAACCTCTCTGGCCCCACATTCAAGCAATCAGGGATCAGGTATCTCTTTATTCTTTATTTCCTCCTTCTCTCTCTTCCTTCTTTACCATCATAGCCAATCTTAGGGAACGCAGTTGGCTTTCCCCCCTTCTCTCTCTTTCTTCTCCTTTTCTATCTTTCTTTGTTCTCTTCACTTTGCTCTCTGATTGTATGATTCTCTCTTCTCCCTCTTATTCCTTTCACATGCCACTGCTGGTTCCCAGGCACCTACCCTCTGCCTAGGGCAACTCTGACCACCCAGTGGGCATCTTGACCCCTAAGGCAGTGCTGCACACAGGATGAGTCAGTGCTACATACAGTACAGCACGGGGTCAGCTATTTCTTTATCAATTTTTAAAACTCTCTCCTCTTTCTTTTTTTCTTCTATTTCTTTCTTTCATCGTGTTCTTATACTCTTTCTTCTTTTATTCTCTTCTAGCTCTTGTCTCTTTCCTAGCACAGCCTCAGCAGATTCAGTTCTCCTTTTTCGTTGTTTTCTTTCTTTCTTTTTTCACTGTTGCCACTTTTGTTTACTCTGTGCATTGTAGTTGTGGATGTGCACGTACATGTCAGTTTGCTTGACATTGTTGCTCCAGAGTGTTGCTCCTTTTCCCTTTTTCCTCTCCTTTCACTCTCTTTCCTGACACAGTCACTAGCAGCCACCTGGCCACTCCCTTCTGCTTAGAGCAACTCTGAAGGTCTAACTGGTAGAGCTCCCATCTGCATTTATGGGTGTGGCAAACAGCTGTGAAAATAGCACCAGTCCGCTTCCACACACAAAACATCAGGGGATTCTCCCCTGCAAACAGTGGGGGTAATCCCCAGCCTAAATCCCTAGGCCCTAAAAGTCATTGGGGGAAATGTCTGACCACCACTGGTGGGGCTCCATGCTACTGTGGGAACATCCACCCAATCTCCAAGGCGATCTCTCTGTCTGGGCTCTACACCAAGGAGGGTATACCCACAAGCCCTCCTCAGCACTCCAGTTGCAGAGGAAAACAGGCCAGCCAAGATGCTCCAAGAATCGTGAAGCCTACTTAGAGAACAGCCAGGGAAGTGATGCCATCATGGGCCCACAAGAACCCGACCAGCGTCACATGAGAGGAATAAGCAACACACATTCCAAGTAATGAAATAATGGATGCCTAGGATAAGAGTGGAACCACAGGAAGATATACCAATAGCCTGACCCCTCAGTACAGCTACCGGCAGGTGGTTCATAGAAGTACTCATATGAATCCCCCGAGAGAGAGCCCAGGGCTCTTTGACTCAGGAGGATGGTTCCAGGTTCCTCTCAAAAAACACATAAACAGAAAACAGTTCTAACAGCTTTACTGGAAAAGCAGGAGAAACAGAAGACAATACCAGAAGAAATCATGAACCTAATGATGGACATAGAAGAAGCAGATATTGACCTGCCACAAAAAGAAATTTTTAAAATGCTGTTTGGAGTCATAAAGGTTATGATGGAAGCAATGCAGAAAAAAAGATGAAATGATAGAGGAGATAAAGACAATGCACCAAAGGGAAGTGCAAGAGTTAAGGGATGAAATAAGAAAATCCCGTGAAAAATCGACATACCTTGCCAACAGCCTTGAGAGGCAAAGAATTGGACCAGTGACATAGATGATAACCAAGCAGACCTCAGCAAATAGGAAAAGCATAAAAATAGGACAATCAAAGAAGCTGAAAAAATGGAGAGCCATGACTGATGCTATGAAAATAAACAATATTAGAATAATTGGACTACTGGAGCAAGACACAACAATAAAGTCGACAGTGAAAATAGCAAGGGAATTCTTAGAGGAAAACTTCCCCAGTTAATAAATGAAAATCAGGCAACCATTCAAGAGGCTGAAAGAACACCAGCCAAGTAAATCCCAAGAAGAAGTCACCAAGACAAATAATTGTCAAATTATCCAACTATGAGGAATAACAGAAGATCATAAAATCAGCTAGGGAAAAGCAAACAGTCACGTAGTCACGTATAAAGGTACCCCAATATGAGTATGTTCAGACCTATCAACGGAAACGATGAATAAGAGGAGGGAATGGAGTAACATATTCTAAAAATTGAAGGAAAACAACGCAAACACAAGGATATTTACCCAGTCAAATTATCTATTAAGATAGATGGAGAAGTAAGAGTCTTTCAAGACAAGGACCACCTCAAAGAATACATTAAAAAAAAACCCAGACCTACATAAGGTCCTAGCTAATCTAGGATGGGCAGAGGTTCAACTGAACTCACCAAGTGAAAATAAGAGACCATCACATAGAACAACTCCACCCATAGAGTGGCAAAGAGGAAACAGCCCCCAGTCTAGCATCAGCTCAACAGTGGAAAGAAGGCAAACATAAATCACACACATACAACACAAGTGGATAAGATAGGTAAATAAGAAAATATCCATCACAAAATGTACAAGATGACATCACAGAGTCCACAGATGGATATAATAACACTGAACATCAATGGCCTAAACTCAGGCATTAAAAGGCAGAAGATAACAGACTGGTTCAGGAAACATGACCCTTGGATTTGCTGCCTTCAGAAGACTCATCTCAAGCTTGCAGACAAAAACAGGTTGAGAATTAAAGGCTGGAAAAAAATATACCAAGCAAATGGTAATGCCAAAAAAGCAGGGGTAGTGTCTCTTAATATGTGGCCAAATTGATCTCAAGGTACAGGCCATAACAAGAGTCAAGGAGGAGCACTATATAATGCTCAAGGGAATAATAGACCAAAACCAGTGAGCATAATAAACATACATGCACCTAATGAGAAACCTGTGAAATTTGTAAACCAAACATTTCAAAAGATGAAAAAAAGAGATCACAGACTTAATTATAGTTGGTGGCTTTAATATACCACTCTCTGAAAAAGATAGATCTTTGGGAAAGAAACTCAACAAGGAGGCTACAGATATAAAGAGCACAATTGGACAATTTGACTTGACAGATATTTTGAGAGCTTTCCACCAACTTTCAAAAAATTCACATTCTTTTCAAGTCTGCATGGCATATATTTGAAAATAGACCACATGCTGAGACACAGTTGAACTTAAGTAAATTTAAACACATAGCGGTTATGCAGACATCTCTCTCTGGTTACTGCACCATAAAGCTGGATATTAACAGAAGGACGGTGAAGAAAACAAGGGCAAACAATTGGAAGATGAACAATATCCTATTGCAAAAGGATTGGGTATTGAGCAGGTCAGAGATGAAATCAGGAAGTTTCTAGAAACCAATGAGAACAAAAATACGACGTACCAAAACCTTGGGATACAGCAAAGGCATTTATCAGAGGAAGGCTGATAGCAATAAATGCACACATTCAAAAAGAAGAGAGACTTGTGGATGATATGCTAGCACAAAACTTACACCAATTAGAGCAGAGCCAACAGAACAACCCTACTAATAGCAAGAGGATAGATATAATAAAAATCAGAGCTGAGATGCAGGGAGGGAAAACAAGAAAACTATGGAAAAAAGTAATGCCGCTAAAAGTTGATTCTTTGAAAGAATTAACAGAATTGATAGACTTCTGGAAAACCTAACCAAAGAAAGGAAGGAACAAACAACATTTTCAAGGATGAGGGATGAAACAGGGGACATTACAATGGACCCTAATGAAATCAAAAGAATAATTACACAGTATTATGAAGGTCTATACTCTAACGAACAATTTTGAAGACATGGACAAATATTTGGAAACACAATCTTTCCCTAGACTTTCCCAGATGGATAGCAAGAACCTGAACAGACTCATAGCAATGGAATAAATAGACAAGGTAATCATGGGATTGCTAACAAAAAAAAATCCCTCAGGGCCAAATGGCTTCATAGGAGAATTCTCCCAAGCATTCAGGGAAGAACTAACACCAATCATATTCAAACGCTTCCAGAACATAGAAAAAGATGGGAAACTCCCAAACTCTTTCTATGAAGCTCGTATAACTGATACCTAAAGCAGGCAAGTATCCCACAAGAATCGAGAACTACAGACCAATATCCCTAATGAAGATTGATGCAAAAATCCTTAACAAAATACTTGCCAATAGAATACAAAAGTATATTAACAAAATAATTCACCGTGACCAAGTGGGATTCATACCAGGGATACGGGAATGGTTCAACATACGAAAGATCATCAGTATTATTCGCCACATTGTCAGGAAAAATCGTAAGAACCACATGATAACATCGATAGATGTGGAGAAAGCATTTGGCAACATCCAACATGCATTCCTTTTTAAGACACTCTAGAATATAGGAATAGAAGGAAAATTCCACAATATTATACAAGCCATATATCAAAAACCAATAGCCTACGTGGTAGTTGAAGGAGAAAAGACAAAAACAATTTCACTGGAAGGGGTATCAGACAAGGATGCCCCTTGTCCCCACTCCTATTTAACATGGTACTGGAGGTCCTAGCTAACACAAGACAAAGGAGAGATATTAAAGGTATTCATCTGGTAAAGAAAGAGGTAAAATTATCATTATGCAGAGATGATATGATTTCATATGTTGAAGATCCCTTAAACTCCACAAGCGGCATGTTGGAAGCAATAGAGGAATATGGCAGAGTGTCCAGATACAAAATCAACAAACAGAAGTCTATTAGACTGCTCTACACATTATACAAGATCACAGAAGAGATTATTAAAAAGGTATAAAGACCAAAAACACCATTTTGCTTTTCCTAAAGTAAGGTCTACTGGACCCTTGCCCCATCATAGAGGTCCTAAATCAAAGAAAATATGAAAAAAAATTACAAAGAGCTATATGTTATATACTTAAAAGGTAAATAATTAAATATAATTTTCAATTTGAGAGCCATGTTCAAGTCATAAACTTTGTTTCTGGAATTCTTGTTATTCTTCCCCATGTAGTCACTGCATTTATCCTTGAGTAATTGTACTCAAAAGCATAAAACCATAAAGAAAGGCAAGCAAAAAATATGTGAATATTACAAAGTAATTAGATTAGAATCACCAAAAAGAAAGAAAAAGGAACACTATTGGTCTGCCGTAAGACCCTTTCAATCAGTATTCTCTCTGTCCCAAAGATAGTCGGTATTACAACTTCTCAGAGTATAGCATAGTTTGGGTTGCTTTCGAGTTTTATTGGGAAGCATATGTTGTGTACTCTTTTGTGCTTGGTTTCCTTGCTTGCTATTATGTGCATGGCTATATTAATCTGTGTGGTTATATTAATCTGTGTTGTGCTGTGTATCTGGAGGTGATACGTTTTCATTGCTTTGTAGTGTCCCAATGGAGTCTGCAAGTTGAGAAAATTTTCACTTTAAATATTATTACTCCTTCCCTGGTACCTTTATCCTACACAATTATATATGTATGTATATATAAACCCTTTTCATTTTTTTATCGCATACCTTATTTCTTCCAGATCGTCTATGGTGCTTTTCATTCGTATGCCTCTGTACACTTCAGGATGCTTATTGTATTTCCATCTTTCTTCTGGCTTACTAATTCTACAGTTATGTCTAAGATTTCGATTTAATCAACCCTTTGAGTGTTTAAAATTTAGTTATTTTATTTATTAGAATTCTTAATCATTCTTCTTTGTGGTTTATAGCTCTCTGCCAAATTTCTAATCTGGTTATTTTCTTCGATGTAAGGAGTATTATAATTTTAAAGTTTCTCGCTTATCTGGAATCTCTCAGAATCTCTTTCTATTGTTTATTTTTGTTTGTTTCTGATTAGGTAAATTTTTCTTCTCATATACTTATTTATCTATAACTGAGCATTAGACATTAGGTATCAAATTTTACAGGAATAATTTGAGACTCAGGCTATAACTATCTTTATTTAGAGATTTATCTTGGCTTTCCAGGTGAATAGGAATTCTAGAAATCTTCGATCATTTAGTACCACTTATTCTTTTGTTGTTGAAGATAGCCTCCTCCTTGTATGACTCTTACCCCGAGTGAATCCTTTAGGTTCCTAATCCAAAGTCAGGTGGATTTGTAGGCTGTTGGACTCTAAAGCATTCCTTTTTATGTCTCTCACAAGTGGCGGGGGAGCCAGCTCCTAACAAATCATCACCGGCCCAGCAGGTGCAATTGTACAGTGATAATATGTAAATATTATAGTAAAGTCATAGAGAATAAGAAAAATAGAAAAGAGAATGAAATTAAGGAGTCAGACCCATTTCATGGTAGCATGCTCACCTCAGCCCCTCTTGGTGGTCCATGTGAGGATGTGGAAGATGGGAACTGCAGGAGGAGAGAGAGTGATTTATTACTAACTAAGGCTTATATATCTTTTGTGGGCATGCAAGCTCCCTAATTACAGCAAAAGGCATACATCACAGGAAGGGGATATACTATAGGAAATACAGTAATAAGAGGAGGAGATCCAAGGGTATACACAAAATAAGAAGGGGAAGGATTTGGGGTACACATGTGGCAAAATGGGTGTATCCTAGATTCAGAAAGGCCTCCTAACTTTGGATGTCACTCAGCAGGTTTGACCTGTTCTCTGGCTCTCCATGGAAACAATTACTATCCTTATCAGCAGGATGTGAACCCCACCTACAGTGGACCAGACAGTAGTCTGATGGCCGAATGCCTTTGGGGAGAATATCTCTAAGCATCTGACTTCTCACCATGTGCTGGTAAAAAGCCTCTCATGTTTGGCATATCTTTGGTAAAGACAAAGCTTGGGAAAAGTCTTCTAATATCCCACATACAAGGATATCAAATGTTCTTCCAAGGCTTTTCTGTTATAGTTTAAATTATGTCTCCCCTCAAATATGATCTAAAGATCTACTACATATATATGTATATGTATGTATGTGTGTATATACATATATATATCCCTGTTTGAAATTAATGTTTTGGAATATGTTATCAGCTTCACATTCAGTCATACTGCAGTAGGATGGGTTCTAATCCTATGTGACTCATGTGTTTTAAAAAAAAAGGAGCTAAAACAAACAGACAAACAAAAAACAGGGTGATGGAGGAAGGATGCTATGTGATACTTTAGCTGCAAGTCAAGGAGCTCCTGGACCAATAGAAAGCATGGGGCAGCTTCACAGGGAAGGCCTCGCAGGGAAGCTCCCTGCCAGACTGTATTGGCTCAGATTCCCTACATTCAGAACTATAAACTAATTGATTCTTATCCTTGCAGGCCACATATTTTGTGATATTTTGTTAATCTGGCCCTTGGAAACTAAAACAGCTTCCTTAGATGCTAATTCTGAAAACAATGATTTTTCCTATTTAGACAAAATATGGTCTAAATGCCAGGTTCAGCTCACCCCTTCCATTAGGATTGGACAGTACCATGTTGTAAACACTTTTCAAAACTATAGCAATTTCTATTCTCTCATATAGTGATGTTCAGATTTTAAAATAAATATTGTAGTCATTCTTGTTTATTTATTCCCTCATATCTTTTGCTCTGCAATTCATGGCTGCTTTGTTGTATTGAAGTCTTCAAACTTATTTATTTTTAAAAGTGTGTGATCTAAGTGTTCTAGCTGTTTTAAGCAGAGAAATTTACCACAATAATGTGATCTATTGCTTAAAAGACACACTTTTATAACAATAATATCTTCAAATGTGGTACAAATTTAATCCACAGATCTGTTATCAGTAAGCAAAACACTGCAATACATTGAATAATGAACTATTTAATTAAACAGTGAAGACATTTTGGGAAAGGCTTTTGCTTTTATCTGTGTCCTTAATATGGGACACGGTAATATATGAGTGAAGATTACACTTCCTAGTTTTAGGTTTGTGGAAATAAGTACCAGGTTTGCAGTGTACTTGCTTTGTGATATGAGCATGTGTCTTAACCTGTTTAGGTCTCAGTTTTCCCATCTGTAGAATGGGTAAAATAAACATCCTTACATCAAGTTCTACTGTGAAGAATTAATCATGTTACTCATTCAAATAATTAAAAAATGTTTCTTATCTATAATATACTCATACATGACAAAATATTGGCTATTCTTATCTTGAAAATTAGGAGACAGTTTTATAATTGCTTTTTTATCGACTCTTTCATGTAGTGTGTTCAGCCGAGTTGACTAGAGAAATAAATTTATTGAGACTCATGTGAGTGTAAGAGAGAGCTTTACATCAAAGAGCAATTGTATATTGAGAAAACATCTCTGCCAGTCCAGATCAAGTCTGTAATTATGATATTAGCCAATATGTCCAATACTAGTCCATAAATTTCTCTTTAGACTCATGTAGCACATGCAATGATGCTGAATGCAGGAGGATCACAGGCTGGTGGGTGAAAAGTCCTGTGGATCCAGTGGTGGTGGATACATCTTCAGGACTCTGGCTGCCAACAGCGTGGCTCCACTCCATGTGGCTTGTCAACAGAAATGTGTAGCAGAGAGAGAGTGGGTCTGGCCTCCAGTGAGCTCTTTGTATCCATCATGCCTTCAAATGAGATCATCAAGCTGCAACCTCATTGACATGTGAAACTCTCCCCCTTCACTCTTAATGCCCTCAAGTACACATGTAGAGAAGATTATGTAACTACCACATGTATTTATTATTTATACAAGGACAGACAATGGCCATTGACTGGCGAAAAGCTAATCACAAAATTAGAATATTGCACTTTAGAAATAAAAAATAATATATCCCTTTTGACTCATTTTAAAGGCGTTACATTACAACAACAAAAATGAAAGGGAAATACACATGTATTAAGCCTTTGGTGAATCCCCTCTGATGATGGAGCAGAGTTGTGTATAGCCTTGCTATCATACAGAATGTCTTGCACTGTGGATTTTTGAAGATTTAGTTAGTTTAAAATTTAGCACCTTATCAATTTATCCCCTTCATGATTTATTTAAATCCTAATTTTAATGTTTTCTGCTTTATTTTCAGTTGAGGTTTTCATCAGTTTTGTTTTGTTTTTCTTGTTAGTTATTTTTTAAAAACACATTTTCCTGCATATGAAATCCAACATAGTTAAATCCATTGATACAATAATTGGGTTAATGGTTTCTTGAGGGTGTGCAAGAGAGGAAGCTAATAATGCTGTGTACAAAATGGAAGAAAACGTTCTAAAACTGATGGTGGTGATCATTGTAAAAATATTTTTAATGTGATTGAACTATAGAATTGTATGATGTGAGAGAGTGGAGCCCATCCTGGCCCACCTGGCCGTGAGGATGATGGTCCTGCCCAGAGCAGCCAGTCTACAGAGAGGACCACATAGCCAGCCCCACTATGAGACATGATGTCCCTCACTGACCCATAGACCTACAGGGGACAACACTGGAGACACAGTGTGAGAATTGCGCCCAATCTGATCCTGCCAAACCGAGGCAAACCACAAAGGGGGTGCAACAGAACAGCAAGGGAACAGAGCAGAGGCGTCCCCAGGGAATGCCGTAGGTGGACCTTGGAACCAGGGCTTGATGCCCCAACAGAATGGACTGGAAAACACTCCTAAAGGCCAACAAACAGTCCATGAACTAACTACATGCTTTTCTTTCTTGTTGTGTTTTGTTTTATTTTTTTCATTGTTTTGTTGTATATTGCTGCTTGGTTTTGGTCTGTCTTGTTTTTGTGCATGTTATGATCTCCGCAGGTCTGTCTAAATAAGATAGGCTGGGTGAACAATCTGGAGGAGAAAACAATGGGACCGACAGTTGGGGGAACATGGGAGAGGGGGAAGTGGGGAGAAAGGTAGTGGTGTTAACAAACGCAGGGACAAGGGACCAACAAGTGATCCAAATCAGTGGTGAGGAGGGTGTAGGAGGCCTGGTAGGGCATGATCAAGGGTAATGTAACCAAGAGGAATTACTGAAACCCAAATGAAGACTGAGTATGATAGTGGGACAAGCGGAAAGTCAAAGGAAATAGAGGAAAGAGTTAGGAGGCAAAGGGCATTAATAGAGGTCTAAATAAAGGCATGTACATATGTAAATATATTGATATATGAGGATGGGGAAATATATCTATGTGCATATAATTATAGGTTTAGTATTAAGGTAGTAGATGGACATTGGGCCTCCACTCAAGTACTCCCTCAATGCACGAATACTTTCTTCTATTAAACTGGCCTTCTATGATACCTTCCGAACACAATAACCTAAGACAAAGCGAGTGAATAAGCAAATGTGGTGAAGAATGTTGATGGTGCCCGACTATCAAAAGATATAGCGTCTGGGGTCTTAAAGGCTTGAAGGTAAACAAGCAGCCATGTAGCTCAGAAGCAACAAAGCCCACATGGAAGGAACACACCAGCCAGTGTGATCGTGAGATCCTGAAGGTACCAGTTATCAGGCATCAAAGAACAAAACATCGTATCATTATGTGCTCAACTCCCTGATATAATCACTGAAAACAAATGAGTGCATAAGCAAATGTGGCGAAGAAAGATGATGGTGCCCGGCTATCAAAAAGATATAGCATCTGGCGTCTTAAAGGTTTGAAGGTAAACAAGAGGCCATCTAGTTCAGAAGCAACAAAGCCCGCATGGAAGAAGCACACCATCCTGTGCGATCACGAGGTATCAAAGGGATCAGGTATCAAGCATCATCAGAACAAAAAATCATATCATAGTGAATGAGGTGGGGAGTGCGGAGTGGAGACCCAAAGCCCATTTGTAGGCCACTGGACATCCCCTTACAGAAGGGTCTCAGGGAGGAGACAGCCAGTCAGGGGGCAATGTAGCAACGATGAGAAATATAAGTTTCTTCTAGTTCCTAAATGCTTCCTTCTCCCCCACCACACCCCCACTATTGTGATCTCAATTCTACCTTACAAATCTGGCTAGACCAGAGGATATACACTGGTACAGATAGGAACTGGAAACACAGGGAATCCCTCACGAATTATCCCTTCAGGACCAGTGGTGTGAGTGGCGATACTGGGAGAGTGGAGGGGATGATGGGTTGGAAAGGGGAAACTGATTACAAGGATAGATATATAACCTCCTCCCTGGGGGACGGACAACAGAAAAGTGGGTGAAGGGAGATGTTGGACTGTGCAAGATATGACAAAATAATAATTTGTAAATTATCAAGGGTTCATGATGGATGAGGGAGCAGGGAAGGAGGGGAAAAATGAGGAGCTGATGCCAGGGGCTTAGGTGGAGAAAAAACGTTTTGAGAATGATGAGGACAAGGAATGTACAAATGTGCTTTACACAATTGATGCATATATGGATTGTGATAAGAGTTGTATGAGCCCTGATAAAACTATTAAAATAAAAGAATTGTATGATATGTGAATCATATGCCAATAAAATGTTTAAAAAGTATAAAAATGTTTCTAGAATTGTGATATAAGTATATCTCTCATATGATACCATTCAAATTTGTCAGTACCTCTGTTAGTCACTTCATTCAATCAGGCACTTGGCAGTTGAATAATTTCTATGCTAATCAGATGTCAGAATTAATGTGTGATTATCTTGAGAAATTTATCATCAATTTGCTTGTAAATGTTATTCCTCACAAGTAATTCCTTGCTTGTAAAGTATGTCTTCTATACTTATTTTGAATTTTAATGGGAAAAACCTTAGCTGTGTTTATTAACACATTTTATATTACCATACAAGGGATCAAGAGATTTGGAAAGAACCAGAACAGAGAATGTGACAAAATTTTGCATTTAACTGAAACATTTTCACATGTTTAGTTGAAGATAGTTTTATCTCTGCTGATGAGTTTACTTGATTCCCAGACTAGCAATCTATCTCTCTACTAGTTATTTGTTTATAGGCAATCAACACAGACACACACACACACACACACACACACACACTTCTTCCTTGCTTTCTTTCCTTAAGCCTTTCTTCCTTCTTTTGCTGTCCTTTTTCTTACATTTCAGGTGTAACATTTTTAATGTACACCAACAGAACAACTTGGCAAACCTATGGAGCAAGTTATTCTATAGAAACTATTCTATCCATGAAAAGCATCAATAATCCAGTGGAAAAACAGTTGGTTCCTTAATACATGGCTAAATTATGCAAATAAAAATTTATGTAACTATGTTTTAAACCAAACCACTATGTTTTTTAAATAATATACCATAAAATTTAATGTTAGAAAGTTTGGTATTTATACCTGTAATTCATGGAGTCATGTTGATATCGAAGTTAAACTCAGAGGGAATTAAATTTTTTTCTGTCCATAAAAAATACAATGATATGGTCTCACTCTCACTTCCACAATAGCCACCATATAGTGCAGGGTAAAATGTACCTTTGGGAAATAAAAGACTAATTTTTTAAAGACTAATTAAATGAGATTAGAAAACCTTGTTTTTCTCCCAGAGAAAAGCTGGTGGTTTTAAACTGCTGACCTTGCGAATCATAGTCCAATTCATAACCACTATGACACCGGGACGCCTTAATGGTACCTTGGAAGTGATTTTTTTAATGAAAATTTTAAATATAAGTAAAAGACATACTCGATTCTCAAGATATAAAAAATCATTTTGGAGACTGTTAGACTGGGTAAATTAGATAAGCAAATCCAGTAAGGCTCATATATATCTATGAAAGAACATCATATCAAAGAGCAGTTGCGTATTAAGAAAACATAGAACAGCCCAAATCAAGTCTACAAGTCCAGTATTAGCCCATATATCTGAGACCTGTCCATAAATTCCTCCTCAGACTCACACTGCACATGCAATAACGCCAAATGCAGGAGAGGATCACAGATCAGTGGGGAGTGGGGGGGGGGGGCAGAGAATCTTGGGGATCCAGTGGTGGTGGAAGAATCTCAGCGCTGGTGTGTGTCTCCATGTGGCTCCTCCAGCTCCAGTGCTCTGGCTTCCATAAGCATAATTCCATGGGACTTGTCAACAGGAATGTGAAGCAGAGAGAATGTGTGCCTCACCTCAAAGAAGGAAGACAGGAGTCCCAGAATCCTCAGGAGAAGACCATGCCCTCACAGAGGCATTACTGATAATGAGCTGATTGACAGGCTAGACTCCACCCCTTTTCTCAAGTTGACAGGAGGTTATGTAACTGTCACAGAGACCATATTTGCAACACATATGGTAAAATGAGTGTCAACATCTCTGAAAACCAAAAACATTAACAAGTTAGTAAAGAAGGAAAAGAAAAACTACTCAGGACAAAATTGAGTAAGAGAAAAAATAGGCTATACATAGAAATGGAAATGGAGCTAAATGTATAAAAAGAGGCTTAACTTTAAAGAAATCCAAATCAGATCAGTGGTGTTTCATTTTCACCTGGGAGATGACAAAATACACCAACATGTGTGATCGTGAAGGGCAGAGGAGACCAGGTTTCAAACAACAAAGGCAGGGGGGGAGGATCACATCACCGTGAATGAGGGGGAGTGCGTGATGGGGACCCAATGCCCATCTGTAGACAGCTGGACATCCCTTGCAGAGGGGTAGTGAGGAGGAGATGAATCACTCAGGGTTCAGTGTAGCAACAATGAAACTCAAAACCTTCCTCTAGTTCTTTAACGCTTCCTCCCCTTCCAATTATCATGACCCCAATTCTACCTTGCGGACCTGGTTATATCAGAGGATGTACAGAGGTGCAGTAGGGATCTGGAAACACAGGGAATCTAGGACCAATGAACCCCTCAACACCAGCGGAGGGAGTGGCGACACCGGGAGGGAAGGGGGTGTAGAAAGGGAAAACCGATCTTGGAGATCTATGTGTAACCTCCTCTCTGGGAGATGGGCAATGAGAAGGTGGGTGAGGGGAGATGCTGGGCAGTGTAAGATAAGATAAAATAATTATTTATAAACTATTAAGGGAGCAGGGGGAAGGGGGGAGCGGGGAGGGAGGGGGAGGGAAAAAAAGAAAACGGAGCTGATTCCAGGAACCCAAGTGGAAAGCAAATTTTGAGAATGACGAGTGCAACGAATGTATAAGGGTGCTTTGCTCAATTGATGTATGTATGGGTTGTGATAAGAGTTGAATGAGCCTCAATAAAAAGATTTATTTAAAAATAGAAGCTTTTTATTTTAAAAAAGTATCTTTAGCAGAGAGGAAAATGTCCATGCTCATTCACTACTAAAGAGAGTAATTGTCACTTTTAGTATGTAGTCTGACAACATCTGCTAAAATCAAGAATAAACCACTCCTCTGAAAAAAGTATAGTGATATATTTTAAGGATCTCTGCTCGAGTAATAAAATTATGAACAAATAATGCAATATCTGAAAGCATTCATTAATCAATGTATGCTGTGACAAAACTGCAACCAAACTAAAAGGTATGCATACAAAGAAATTGAAAAAAGTATCACATAACAACTCTGCAAAGAATTGACGATTATGCAACTATGAATACATTGGAATCCAGTGAAATAAATACGTGAAATAAAAAAGCAAGGAGGAAACACTCATAAGCTTAAACAGTAAACTGCCTTAAAATAGCAACATTAGCATCCCCAGGCTAATGGTGGTGAATACATACATTTCTTTGCTCATTTGTATTTAAATCTTCAACATCTGTCTTGAACAATATTTGTATTAAATCCTTGACATTTTTCTTGCTCAGTGATCTTGCTTTTTGAGAGAGACAATCCCTTTTCTCCCGCATCCTCTGGTGCTCTCGGCACATGAGAATTGTGGGTGCGGCATGTCTGCCTGCTCAGGTTTCCTGGGGCTCGAGAAGCGTGACTCCTACCACGGGTAGGGGAATGTGCCTTTTGATCCAGGGTCTCTGTATTATCAACTTCTCACATGCCCGCTCCTTCCTCTCTCCCGTCTAGTCTCTGTGCTGGTAGTAGAAACAACTCACTGTGTACCTACAACATTCATTCTTCATTTCCTGGGGAATTCAGTCATTATGCATCCCCCCCCCCCCATTAAATTTACAGCAGCCTGTTTTCCAAACTTTTTGTTCCATTTACTCTTTCATTATGCTCCAGCTAACTTGACGACTATTCATACCTAGCTCATGCCTAGCACAAAGCTAGCACTTTCCCGTCAATAGCGACGCCACACACGATTCCTTCAGCCTGGGTGTTATTTTCTTTCTGATCTTTTGAAGCCTGGCTCCTTCTAATCTTCGATGACGCATTCTCAGACAGGGTCTCTGAGCACCTTAGAATACGTTTTCTTTACCCCCACAGCAACTTAGACATCATATAGTATCTTTCACAGTTTGATAGCATTATATCAATTCTGGAGAAGGCCTACTAAATTGGCATCTGTTACTGAGCGTTTACTCAAGGAAAGTGGTGGGTATTTCTGTTTTACAGTCTTAAGCCTTTGAGAGCATCTCACGAACAGTGTCCTAAAGAGTAATCATCTCTTTCACTTAACGTCTGTCTTGCTAGGGGTCTTCAGAACTATAAACGGCTTCTTTTCTTTTGTCTGTTTTTTTTCTTTAAACATTTTATTGTAGTTTTGGTGAAACTTTGTGCCCGTTAGTTTTCCATTCAATCATTTACACACAGTTTGTTTTGTGACATTAGTTAGAGTCCCCTTAATGTAAGAGCATTCTCCCCACTTTCTCCATAGATCCCCTGTATCTTTTTAAAAAAAAACATTTTATTAGGGGCCCATACAACTCTTATCACAATCCATACATACATCAATTGTGTAAAGCACATTTGTACATTCATTGCCCGCATCATTCTCAAAACATCTGCTTTCCATGTAAGCCCCTGGCATCAGCTCCTCATTTTTCCCCTCCATTCCCACTTCCCCCTCCCTCATGAACCCTTGATAATTTACAAATCATTATTTTATCGTATCTCGCCCTGTCTGACCTTCACCCACTTTTCTGTTGTCTGTCCCCCAAGGAGGAGGTCACATGTAGATCCATGTAATCAGTTACCCCTTTCTACCCCACTTTCCCTCCACCCCCCGCCCCCCCCAGTATCGCCACTCACATTACTGGTCGTGAAGTGATCTTTCTTTCCCCAAGTCAGCTTCAGGAAATTTGGGACGGCAAGCTTCCTTCTGAGTTCGTCCAGTTGGTGTGCGCCTTGAAGAACATTACCTGTAGCCACAGAAGTGTCTTTGCTGGTTGAACTGGGTTTCCATGGCTTCCAATGTTGATTACTCTCTGAGCGCATTGCTTGAGGAGGTATCTTAACCCTGGTTTTCATGTAGTGAATTTGTTTCCTTTGCCTTTGAATGGATCTCTAAACATTTTAGTAATCCCCCCAGCCCTCTCCATGTGGAAGCATTTTCTGCACATGGTATTTTTGAGGCTAGAGAGAGAAAGCCTTTCTTTTCCCTATCAGGTAGCGCTTTCTATTCTTCCATCATCTCAATGGCCTGCTCTCAATGACTTACTGTGTTCACAATTCCAGGGGCATTTCCCGTGGGACAGGCTCAGGAATTCCTGAGCTTTGTGTCCTCCAGGCTTCCACTAGAATTTCCAAGATGAGCTTGTTTCTCTGATGGCATGCGTCGACACTTGGAGAGGGCTTTCAGGTTGAAAGGCTTGTCCGCTCCTCGCCTGTTTGATCCCTTTTTCTTGATAGAGGGCTTAGTCTTTTGAGAAAAATCAGTGTCTGAGGCGGTATTTAAGCACCACTTCCCGGACATCTTTCTCTCACCAGAGCTCCCTGGAGGAGGAAGCGGCACCCTCAGCAAGCTCATCAAGACGACATTCAAGCTCTGCCCACTCGAACATGAGTCACGTGCTTGACGTCTGCACAGCGGCTTTAGAAGAAACTAGAGTCCTTGTTTTTAAGCTCACCTCCTCTCGGATACTTCCCAAACTGCTCCGGTTTCTGAGAATTCGCATCAGAAATCTTGCGTTTGCCCGAAAGCGTAGAACAATCATGATTCCAACAACCCATAGTTACCTACTTCTAGGCGTGGTAGTTATTAGTCTGTGCGTGCTTTGCATTTCAATTAATAATGATCTTGAATTGGATTTAGATACTTTCTCGAGCTCTTATGATTTCACTGTCTTATTGAACAAAACGGAAATTGATGAGAGCAGAAAAACATTGTATGTCTCGTCTACTCCCTGTTACTCTTTTCAAACACGCTCCTGGTCCTAATGATATTTTTTGCCAGACTCTAGAACTTCCATGTCATTTTCAGCAAGAAAAGAATTGAGCATATTCAAGGGTTACCTTAAAACTTCACTTCTCTTTCTTATTTAGCACTCATTTCTTTCTCTCTCTCTCACTCATCAGCCTTGGGCTTTACTTGGTGGGGAGGGAGTTAATCTTACGACATCTATTTACTTCTGTCTAAAAATATACTCAAAAACAAACCAAACAAAATGCAAGCATCCCAGTTAACTTTGAAATACATATAAACAGTGAATAATAATTTTCCAGGATAAACATGCTCCAAATGTTTGCTGGGGGCATATCCTAATTTTATTTTCATTGTTCATCTGAATTCAAAATTCAGCGCAGCATCCTATATCTTGTTTCACAACCCTATTCTGAAATCACCCGATTTTCCCAGGCTGTTGAAAGTGAGAAATGAGATACATGTCTTCTGGGAAGCAAGCACATGATAATACGTGATTCTTTCTCGGCTGGTTCGTGGGGTTCTGTGGGGCTGCCCTGTGTGAAAGGAGTTAATAGAAGGCCCTCTCATGGAGGCACATGCATATTTTTATCAGTCACAGCAAGTTGGCACCTCAGTGCTCATTGTCGTAACCCAGATAATGTGTTCTTGACTTACTTCTGAGTCCCCTTAGCCACTTCCTCTGGTAGGAAAGCCACAGGGTAGAGCTCACATCATCCCAAGCAACATTTCAAAGGGGTTTGAGGGCCTTGCTGCCCTTTTTAGTTGTTATATCAAACTCCGCAGACAGCCTTTTGAGGGTGTTCTCATATTGGTTTGCCTTTAAAGTTGGTGCTGTAATAAGATACATTCAAAATGGGTCAAAAAGAGGAGCTCTTTAAAAAGGGAGTGTTTTGAGAGGTGTGGAAATCAAATCAAGGAGTAATGCAATACTTCAGCGCTCTTATCAGGAGAATACATAACTTTCCCCAAGACGAAAAGACTATAAGGGAGATTGGTTCGTAGAGCTGGAGACAGAAAGGCGAGAAGAGGGTCACCCAAGGTCAAGGTCATGTTGTATCCTTTAACTGGGAAGATGCAAATTCTTTTTAACACCACCCCCTTCCCTCCCATCTTGCCCCTTCACCCCAGGAAGGGACATCTAAGTGAAGTCAGAAGGTGAGAGAGAACATCCTCTCAAAGAAAAGATGGACAGGGAACTTTCGGAAGAAGAATCGGCAGGAGAAGAGAATAGCAAACAGATAACAGTCTCTCTGACTAAGGATTTGTTCCTATTATCCACGATGCCTGAATGTTTTTGTATTTTATATATGCAGGAGCCTGAGGGGTTAATGTTGGGATGGCCCTCCGCACACTCGTTTTAGAAGTGTGACATGCATTCAGAAAACACCTGGGAGAACAGAACTTGACAAGTGGACCTCCATTTGTAGACAGAGGCCAGTTAGGGGCAATGGAGATAGGTGAAGTCACCTAGATTCAAGGAATATTTCTGTCCGTCTTTCGTTGGCAAGGGAAACCAGATGCTTACTGATCTGAATGGCTAGGGCCAAGATGTCTGAGAGAAACACTCTTTTTGGCTCACCTTACAACCTCCAGAAATATCCTTTAGAATAACATTGACCAACATCGTTCAGAAAATTATACTCCTTTCATTCAGGACAACATAGACAAGCAAGTAAATCTTGCAGCCACTGTGAACTGTGGAAAATCTTAAAGTCAAGGCATTTGGATGAACTAACAATAATTTTCACTTTGAATGAGTCCAGCATCTGAGGAATCTTGGATTAAATTTATTGTTTTCTCACTCTCCTAAATTGTGGCTCGGGTAGCACATTAAAAAACACATATCTCAGAGTCTGCAAGTAAAAAAAGTCCACATCCCATTGAAATATGCTGTAGCTTATTTTGCACTTGAATCAGTAAGTTAAATAGAGATCACACATATTGAGATATACAGATAGCTGTGTGCCATTTGTATGAATACATATATTTCTTTCTGTGTTAGGCATTTTAACAAGGACAATATATCCCTACCTTCTGAAGATAAATGATATTGCTTTAGTTAACATGCCTCAAACTATTTTTTTCCACGCATTTCGTGCGTTCCAGTGTTGCATGCTTCTGATGCTCTCAGCACCAGTGAAAGGGTCCTGGTGGTGTAGTGGTGAAACTCTCAATTGTTAACTGAAGGGTCAATGGTTTAAATCCCCCAGCCCCTCCATGAAAAAGGCCTTGAAATCTCCTACCATAATCATTCCAACCTAGGACATCCGATGAGGCAGTTGTACTCTCTCCTATAAGGTCACTGTGAGTCAGAATGGGCAATGTGAGTCAGAACCACAGGAAGACACCCAGCCATGAAAGGTCTTCCCCTCAACTGAACATTCCAGTGTTCTGAAATTTAAAATAGAGTTCAAAGTCAGATGGCTGTTATATCAACTATGATTTGAGACATAGATGCACTTGAAATTGTTTATTTTCTGTGACCTTTCGTGACCTGCCTACCAGGTGATGCTCGGATTCTTTTCTATTAATGTTAAATTGGCTGGTGGATTTTGACTTCATGGAAAAAGAACAAAGCTAACACTAAGATGAAACCACGAGTCATGGAGTTGGTTCTGATGGAGAGTGACTCTATATTGAGTTTCTGAGTGAAGCAGCCAACCTCGTTTTTCTCTCCTGAAGAGCGACTGGTGGGACCAAATTGCTGGCCTTCTGGCTGGCAGCCTAACTCATAAACCACTTTGCCGACAGTGTCTTGAATAATTTTAGCAGAAGCAAATCAAAGATATACCAGTGATAGATTACATTTTACCTTTCTTCCCCTCATTCTTTGCTGGTCAGTTATAAAAATATTGACCTTATTTACATTTTTCTATACATTCCTTTAGAAGTATTTGCTTTCCAGACAATAGGCACAATGGTCCCTGCTTCCTTTTTCTGAAAAATGTTGATTTAATATTCAAAGGGCATGCTGCAGAATTCTCATGGGAGAGCAAGAGGGAAAAATGAACTTCTGATATTGTATAAAAACAGATTACAAGGATTTATACATAACCTCCTCCCTGGGGGATGGAGAGCTGAGAAGTCAGAGAAGGGCAACGTTGGACAGTATAAGATATGACAAAATAATAGTAATTTATAAATTATCAAGGGTTCATTGGGGGGACGGGGATGGAGGGGAAAACTGAGGAGCTGATACCAATGGCTCAAGAAGAAATAAAATGTTTTGTGAATGATGATGGCAACAAATGTGCTTGACACAATGGATGGATGTATGGATTGTGATTAGAATTGAATGAGCCCCCAATAAAATGATTAAAATCAAAAAGTAAAAAATTTGCTCCCAAATTATGAGAACACAAATATCACATGTGATGCTATTTTTTATAGACATATTCTCCATCTAGGTCTATATATTCCTGTAGGTGGTATTTCCATTTCTATAGCTCTTCCTGCAAGAATTCTTTGTTCTTCAGTGTACACCATGTCAAAAATGGCAGTTGGGCATCCTGAAGGAGTTCAAACTATGTTCCCTGTAACTGTTCTTTGGATTTAGGGAACAAAAAGAAGGCTGAAGGGGCAAAGTCCTGGCTGTGAGGCAGATGGAGTGACTGTTCCCAATGAAATGATCATGGAACAACGTTGGTTAACCTCGGAGAGTTAGCAGGTGCATTGTTGTGATAGGAAACAATTCCTTGGTGAAACTTTAATGGCCTTTGTACTCCCAATGCTATTTCAATTTTCTTAAAACTTCTTCAAAAGACGCCTCCATGACCAGCCTGTGCCATTTGAGAAAATCTATCTTTGAATCCCAGAAAGCATTCAACATGACTTTCTGAGCTTTCCTCTCTGAATGTAACTGGTCCAGCAGATCCACTAGGAAGCTTCTGTTTTATTTGGGTCTTTGTTTAATGGCTTTAAAATAAGACTGAGATAAGTATGTTACTGGGAAAAAACGTGTCTGCCACCATCCACTGACCCCAGTGCTGTGCTTAAACAGATTTTGTATAGAGTAAGGCCACATAATTGCAAATTGAATTCATAGCAATGTTCTTTATACAGACACACATATATGTATACACACACACCTACACAGACATATTGGGGGGGGCTTTAAAACTTTGTGGGAAATGGCATCATAAGACAATAGACATTTTCCCCAAGGGTTTTGAAGCCTCCTCGTGTGTGTGTATGTGGATGATAAAAGATTATATTTCCATTTTCTAACTTATTTCTGTAATATCCAATGGTAACAATAACATTTATAAACAAAGTACTTTAATTATTAGAATTCTGGAGGGATAATCCCGTCACTAAAAGCATCGAGGTCTCACCTGTAAATGCTTTTAAAAACAGCATAATATCCAAAATTGTTCTAACAGCTGAAGATCAAAGGTGTGCTTTAAACTAAAATGCAGGTATAGCATCTGTTTTTGTTTTAATTCAAGCAAAGCACAGCCTGTATTTCAGTGATGCCTGTCCTAATTGATTCAGCAGACCGGATACTGTGTAGCACATAATTTACCTAATTGGATGAGGTGTGACCCTTTTTCAGGTCACAGTGCAACTGAAGGAAAAATAAAATCACAGATATGTTTCCGAGTCAATGACTTCAAAATTGCACCGTTACTTGCAAATATATTTGAAGGAAAAATTTCATATTGCTATTCTCTTTTGATGTTTATTTTCCTGAAAACTGTGCCCTTTGGAATAAAAATAACATTGGAAAAATTGGGAACATTCATAGTAGGAAATCATGGAGTATAGTACCAACCCAAACCCAAATTCACTACCGTCAAGTCATGGCCGATGCCTGCTGACCCTGTAAAACAGGGTAGAGCTACCGCTGCGGATTTCTGAGAGTATAAAAGAAAGGATTTTTTTCCTTCAATTTTATTAATGAAAGAAAACTCTCCTTATTTTAAATAAGGAGATGAGCTAGATAATTTGTATCATTTCATTTTTAGTTCTAAAACTCCATACCTAAAAAGTACAGAAAGAACAATAACCTAAAATGGCTATCAGTGGAGGTAAATAGAGGTTTTCTTCTTATACATCATTACTTAGATTTTCGCTCTGGCTTTATATTTCAAATCATTTCTTGCTTTAATATTGCTTGGCATCCTACACCAGAATCGTTAATCAAAGCCTTAAAGATGAGAGAGACCAAGACGAATCCAGAAAGGCTGAAGGTGAGTTCATGGCCATACATACCATCCTTGTTTACTTTACTTGAAAAATCAATCTATTCGTATGTCGCTAGCAAATTCCTTAGCAAAACAACCTCTGCACCTGCTTTAAAGTGGTTAGATGAGGAAAGCAAAAAATAATTTGATTTTCCTACTCTCCTTGCTGTTTTTCCTTCCATTACCAACATGCCATTGGAAAAGAACAGGTTTAAAAGCTCTGTTTCTCGTGGCCACTGCAGGTGTAGCTGCTATTCTGTCCTCTCCTACAACTGTCAGGCTTCAGAACCCGGGAAAGGAGCCTCTTGCAGACTACATCTCCAGTGTTGTCTCAAATGAATCTGTGTAATAAGTCATTATCCCCCTGGCATGCTGATCTCCAGGGTGGAATGTCTCTCCTGACTATGTTTCCTGCAGCCGGTGATCATCAGAGTTGACGCGGCAAGAGATCACTATGCTTCACCACACTGTGCCGACGTTCAGGCTTGGAAAAGGTGTGCTTTGAAATATGAGAGGCTCCAAAAGGTTTTGGAAAAACGGAACTAAAAGATAGTTCCACTTATGTCTACTTTCTGATATGTCCCCTAGTTCATGAAGCATCTCTCAATGGAGAGCAATAAACAAACAAACAAATAAATAAAACTAAAAAAAAGACCCAAGGGAAATGGAAAAGGGAAAATTTGGCAGTAATGTTGTATACCCTAATAATAGAACAAAAGGCCATCCTAACTTCTGCCATTCTAAGCATTTATTTAGTTTTTGTAATTACTTTGGAGAAATCATTTTTTAAAAATTCACTTGGAAAGTTTAGTACATATGATGAATAGCATTTTTATATATTATCCGTTTTCCCTCTAAAACTTATCAACAGAGAGGTTATTTTCTATAAAGATCAAGGAACTATTACTTATGGAAATGCCTATAATAGGATCAATTACAAAGGAGCTTAGACCAGCATAGTTTATAATTCTATCTGCAATGTGACACGGTAGCATAATTTTCCATTGTGAAATCTTAGGGCCATAAACAAGTTATAGTCCAATTGAGTCTGACTCCTGGTGACCACTTTCATGTGCACCATCGGGTTTTCAATGGCTCCATTTTCTAAAGTAGATTGCCAGGACTTTCTTCAGAGGTGCCTCGTTACAACCTTTCAGTCAGCAACGGGGCCCTGGAGGTACTGTGGGGTAAGTGTTGGTCTGCTAACCCTAAGGTCCATTTCTTTGAAGACATACAGTCTGGGAAACCCATTTTTGTTAGCACAGCATGTTAGCTGTTTCCATTACCCACGGACTCTATCAATGCCATAGGCATTGAGTGTAAAATATGCTGATTAAATTAAAACAAAACACGTTTATGAATCATAGTTTTCTCAAATTTCCTACATTATATAAACTCTTTAGGATTTTTTGAGAGGCTTTCTAAACAAGTCGAGATGTATCATTTATCATATTCTGCGGATAAAATTGAGACCTAGGCAAGATAAATAACACAACTCGTGTCACATGAGTACTTGATAAAGCAGGTGCTGTGAGGGCTTCCCTTGGTCTAGGACATTCTTTTGAGTGTAGAAATCTTTCTATGATTGCTACTGTGATATTAATATGTATTAGAGGCAAATTTAATGTAAGAAAAAGATACAACTTTGTATTGAAAATGAATATATAAATTCATAGTCTCTCTGGTGTAACATAAATATGATCCTAATGTAGGTTTTGAATCATGGCACAATGTTTTATAAATACCAAGATTTATTATTTGAAAACTGTAGATTCCTTCTGTAGTTGCAACATGTAATTGAAGAAAGTTATTGAATAAAGTATACAGTTTATTAATTTACAGAAAGTGTACTTTAGTTTTTCAAATTTAGATCTATTAAGTGGAGAGAAAATAATATTGGGAACACACTTCACAATGTGACAATATTTGCTACATTTTGCTATTTTAAACTTTCAATTAAAATATTGCAAAATGTATTTTGTTTTGTTAAGAGTATCTTTCTTTGGGGCTATGTTGGCAGATAGGAAGTCTTCCTTGTGGCAGATATCCTTCAAAGCTTACCATTTGCTATGAATTGGGGCTTTGTAGAGAACAACAGCTGCAACTTCAGATAAAGTTTCTACTTCTTAAGATTGCAATAGAGAGAATAAACAGATATGCTTCTAAATCTCTCTCTCAATAAAAAAGAAAAATGGAAGAATATGAAGAGGTCAGGGATTATATCAATGGGTCAGAGATTGAAAAGTGATGGAATCAATCTAAGAAATCTTTAGAAAATAGGTAGGCCTTGACACAAACAATTAAGTGTTAGGATATAATATGCTTCCTGAAAGTATTTCTAAAAATAAGGAATAACTTATTCTAGAGACTTAAAGGTCGTTCTAAAGCAAAGAACCACACAGGCAGAGAGAGTATAAAATGGAACGTAGAGAAGGAATGAACAGTGCATGGGCAGTGGCTAGGTCATTAAAGAGATGCTGTATCCTTCCTCACACCAATGGTTTTTATAATTTTAAGAATAAAACTCACTTCTGCTCACTTGATTTTGACGCAGGGTGACCCTACATGTCAGAGTAGAACTGTTTCATAGGGTTTGCAGTGCTATGTCTCTAGCGAAGCAAATGCAGCATCTTTCTCCCATAAGCAGGCCAAGTTTGGGGTTGGCAGATGGAAGCTTTAACCCCCATGCCAGCAGGGCTTCTATAAGTCAGTGCAGTCCACACTAAACTCAGACTTGTGGAAGAGACCATCCATGCTGCGGCTCTGTAATTTAAGGGTATCCCTCACTGTAAGGGAACAAGATGAAACTTCCTATTCCTGTAAAGGGTTAGTAGCTCACAGCCGCAATTCTACTCTGTCCCATAGACTTGCTAGGAGTCAGCACTGACGTGTTAGTTTATTTGTCTCACTGTCAATTGTGGATAAGAATTGTAACATTCCAAATTCTTAGCACTTACTGAATTCTTATTATATGCATGGAACCAAGCACTTTTTACATACTTCAAATTATTAGACCTCAACCCATTAGAACTCGTTGAGGAAAATTATAACGCTCCTGTTGTGAGGGTTATATGGGAAATAGATGTCAAGCATTTAAATGAACAAAGCAAAGCAAACCACAAGCATTAGTAATTAGGATCAACTTAATGACATGAACCTAAATTTAATCAAGATCGAGTTGAGTTATTGTTAGTGATGACATCACCGAGGTCGAGAGTAAATCAACAGAATTATTTGTGAATTGAAGCCTCATTTTAGTATCAGGATAAGCCTTCCTGATGATATGGTGATAATTCATATTTGTAGGTCAATTATTGTATCTGTCCTCTGTTTGTGGGGAGTTACTTACGTCACTGCACATACTGGGTTATGTACAAAAGTACTAGCTTGTACTTCATGCATGCCGGGGTTTGTTCCAAGCTAAGTGTCTCTAAGCATGTCTCTTTGTTCAGGGGAAGGTTTCAGAAAAGCTCTTCCATTATGACTTGTACACATTTAGCTTTCTTGTGCCATGGAAATAAGATATTTTTTATGTCAGAGCTAATATATACATTTTAACAAAACTTGAGTGAACTTCTCAAATCATTCAAGTGCTGCAACAAATGAGTAGGAATGCAAGCTCACATAAAAAAAAAAAAAACCCTGTGTTTTGTTTTTTTCCTGCTTTTTGCTTTGTTTGGTTTTGTTTCCGCTGGAGCAAACATTTTAAGGAAGGTCAGGAACGCATGGAAGTTGGGCCAAAAGAAGAGACTGTTCTTAAAAGGAGTTTTATCTTGGTTCAGTGAATGAAAAAAAATGTGGCGGAGGCACAGAAGTTGGAATAAAATAACCGTGGAAGAGGAGATCTACTGAGATCTACTGAGATCTACTGAGATTGGGGTTTTACAAGGTTTGGCATTTTCCATTTTAAACCAACGTTTTAGACTCAACAAGCTTTGGGCTCAATAGATGCTGAAAGTCTTATGCAAAAATAAGCTAGGACGAAGAGTTGGTTTTCCCTTAGTCTTTTAAGGAAGATCAAATGTAATAAAGATGATTCTATGGAACAAAAGGTAGCTGGGAAGCCATTTTGGATATGCCAATATGATCCCAGGAAGAAGGACAACTCAAAAGGACTCAGGGAGTCTGGTGGGACAAGGAGATTCAACTGCAGAGACTTCAGCTTAGAAATTTATGATTTTTAAAAAATTGTTCACTGTGGTAATTTTGATAGATTTATCTCTAAGGACACAAAGTAATCACAGGGACTAGTTATAAATAAGTTTTAAGAAAATTGAAACATGCGCTGCTGAGTAAAAGACCAGGCAAGTTGTTCTGAGGAATCATTTTCCATCACAACAGTGGACGTTGTTCTTTGAGATTTGCCATGACTGCCCTGTGAGAATTTTGCTGGGAAACCTGACCCCATCACTTTACAACCCAGACCTTCCTTTTCTTTTTATTCCTCCGACCCAAAGAACATTCTGTCTTTTTATGATCTGTCGTTTGATGACCCAAAAGTTGATGCTTTCATACAGTTTATAAACCAAAGCATGCAGATTTCTGTGGAGAAGGGTTCGAGAGTGGAAACACGCCCTTGCTAAGTTTGTAGGCCAAGATATGATAAGAAACAATAGTTTCACATTTTGATATTTTTGCTTAATTAAAGCTTCTTTGAGTTGTAGAAATACTTTGTGACTTACTTTCATAGATATGTCTTATGTTTTTGCTTTGTTTTAAATAATTTTAATCATAGCTCTTACAACTCATCAAAATGCATCCATCCATCCATCCATCCATCCATCCATCCATCCATCCATCCATTGTGTCAAACACATTTGCCATCATCATTTTCAAAACATCTTCTTTTGACTTGAGCTCTTGTTATCAGCTCATTTCCCCCCCACCCCCAATCCCTCACTCTCCATCCCTTCTTCATGAACTTTTGATCATTTATAAATTATTACTTTTCATGTCTCACACCAACTGCTGTCTACAGAGATGGTGGGCAGCATGGTGGGCGTGTACAATGGGCAGACCTTCAACCAGGTGGAGAGCAAGCAATGGCTAAAATGCTCAGTCACCAGCTGAAAAGTTGACAATGGGACCCACCAGGCACTCTATCTGAGAAAGATGAGGCAGTCTACACCTGGAAAGTCTTACAGCTTGGCAATCCTATGGAGCAGTTCTACTCTGTCTTAGAGGGTCATTATGAATATGAATTGACTGGAAAATAATATGATCATTTTGTTTTGGGATTATGAATTTTCTAATGGGTCTACTATAATATCAACAATCACTGCCTGTCTCAATGTCCTGTGGCTGAATAAAAGAGAGAAAAAAAACAGTACTTCTAAAATATTCACCCTAAACCTATTTCAAGGACACAGAATTGTCTTTCATATTAGACTTTGTTGTTTTTAAAATTAAAACCTAGCTATTATCTTTAAATCCCTAACTTCTCTTAGTTTCCCAGTCTTAGATTTATGTAACGCAATTTAGTCAAGTAAAACAGGTATTAATCAACAAGTGTATATGAAGTCCATGATGAAATGATCTACTGATTAGGCACAGGATTACTATCTTCCAGAAACCTATAATTGGGGGATAATTAAGAATGGATTTCATATGTTTAAACCTGAAGAGCATGGGAGGGGAGCAGGGAGGACGAGGTGAAAGGGGAGCCAATAATGATGGGTGCAGGGGAATTGTAAGGGTCCTACAGTGGACCACGAGGAGGGTGTAGATTTTCTGGATGTGTTTTATCAATTGAATGTCCCTAAGAGGAATTACTGAGAGGTGAATGACAGGTAAGCATAATAGTGGGGTAGAAATACAAATACAAAACATGAAACCCAATATATATGTGTGCTTGTGCATATATGTATAAATATACTTATATGAATATATCTATGCTGTTTATGTATGTAGATGTATATAACTGCAATAAGGAATCAGATAGACTTTGTGCCTCTACTTAAATCTTACCTCTGTACACGACTGTTTTGTTCTAATAATGTGCCACTCTATGATACTTGCCTTCCTGACAGAATTACTGAAGGCGAAATGGGTGGATAAGCAAATGTGGTGTAAAAAGTCAATGGTGCCCGGCTATCAAAAGCTACAGCTTCTGGAATCTTTAAAGCTTGGAGCTAAACAAGGGGCCATGCAGCAGGGAAGCAACAAAGCCCACGTGAAAGAAGCACACCAGGTTGTGTGATCATGAGGTGTCAACTGGAAGAATTATCAGAATTTCAAAAAACACTCATCCAAGTTGATATGAAGGGGACTGCATGTAGTGGAGACCCAAAGCCCACCAGGAAGCCAAGTGGACAGTCCTCTTAGTTGGGCCTCATGGAACGGAGGATAAATCCAGGGTGCAGTGTGGCACTGATGAACCCCATAACTATCCTCTAATTCTTTAAGATTCCCTTCCCTTCCTATTATGATCTGTATGTGATATATCTTATTGGTCATGTTAGACTCCTGTATGTTCACTTATACATTGAAGATCGGTTAGCATGCTGTAGTCAAGATAGATGGTCCATCAGAGACACTGACAGGAGTAAGATCTCCCTGAAGGTACAGGACGTAAGAGGGAGTGGGGATGAAGGGGCGCCAGAAAGTGGTAGCACTGATGATAATATAGCCCCACTCAACGGGATTAAACAACAGAACTGTATGAAAATGGAAAGGATATATTGGAATGAATCAGATACGCCACTAAAAATATTCAGAAAAAATAATTAATTAAAAAAGAGAAGGAGTCCCTTAAAATACTCTTGGATATAGTTGTGAATTATTTATGTGATAAATAATTACGGTTAACACTACAGCATTGTCCCATTTTAATGAGGTTAGGATCTAAGAGATGATTGTTTAAGATGATATGCTTAATTGAAAAGCATGTTTTAAATGGGGAGGATTTGACTTCTCATTTTCCTCAGATAGTCAACCAAAGGCAAACAAGGAGAAGGTTTGAAAAATAGTCATGACAGTGTCAGGACCTACTCCAGTGAATCCTGATAGTCATGAAAATTGTGCAAAATAATCACTAAAAGAACCCACTTCTGGGGCCAGATTGTGTGTTATTGGCTTCACCGTTAGTTGCTGTCAAGTTACTTCTGACTCAGAGAGACCCTATATACAAGAGAGCAAAACACTCCAGTCCCATTCCATCTTCCCAATTGTTCTTATGTTTGACCCCATCCTTCCAGCCGCTGAGTCAATGCCTCTCTTGGAAGGCCTTCCTTTTACTCCTTGTCCCTCCACTTTAGCAACCTTAGTGTCCTTCTCCAGGGGCTGCTCTCTCCTGTTAACACGTCCACAGTATATGAGACAAATGTTCACCATTCTTGCCCCTAAGGAGCATTCTGGCGGTACTCCTTAGAAGAGAGGTCTGTTTGCTCTTTTGGAAGTCCATGGTATTTTTAATATTCTTCACCACAACCATTATTTAAATGTATAGATTCATCTTCAGTTTTCCTTATTCAAAGTTCAACTTTCCCATGCACATGAGGCAATTGAAAACACCATGGCTTGGGTCAGGCACACTTTAGCCCTCAAAGTAACCTCCCAACTTTTGAACACTCTAAAGAAGTCTTGTGCAGCAATGGGTCATTTGATAACTATATTGCTGCTTCCATGCGCATTAATTGTGCATCCCAAGTAAGAGAAAATCTTTGGCAACTTCGATCTTTTATCGCCCATTTATCACGATGCCACACATTGGTGCTTTTGTGAGGATTATTCTTTTCTTTACATTGATTTGTAATCCACACTAAAGGTTGCAACCCTTGATCTTTATCATGGAGTGCTTCAAGTCCTCCTTGTTTTAAGCAAACAAGGTTGTCATCTGCATAGTGAAGGTTGTCAGTAAGCCTTCTTCCAATCTGGATGTCACATTTTTCTTCATATAATTATATGGTGGGTAACAAGTTCCACCTAACACATTAGTCATGTCCTACGGAAATCTCAGCTTCCCTTCCTTGTTTATTTTGGACCTCGGGCACCCACACAACCTTCCTCTGCATCACCCTGCAAACACAGGTGTGGGTCGGTGGGTAATGACTCAGTAGCTCAAATAGCTCCCTCAGCTACAGGCCAGTAGCTTGGGTCCAATAATTTGCTGAATGACCCTAAGAGCTCACAGAAAACAGTATTCCAATGGTAAAATCTTTAATAGATCAGAAAAGAATACAAAGCAAGATATACAAATGGTAAGGTCTGGGAAGGGTCACAGCATGGAGTGTCCATGCCTCAGGATGACCAACATATAGCCATCCTGAGCACAGATGTTTACTCATATGAATGATTGGTCCCCTTGATCCTTCACATTCCAAGGCTTTTATCAGCCTCAGCACATGACCATGACTATATTGTGCCCCATGATGTTGTCCTTCATTAAGCCACCAGGTGTTTCTTAGACTGGTTAGTAAGCTTCAAGTGTTCTTCCAACCCTCAGAAGCCAAGACAAAAGTCAAATGGTTTTTGGAAAGCTGCTTCTACATCTAAAATAATGCTCTAAGTAATGATACAAGAATAAAACAGGGGTTGTACTCTTCTGCACTGGTAAACTTCTGCATTGGCTGATGCCCAATTAATGGTCTTTATGATTGGTCATGATTTTTAAAATAGTTTATTTGGCACTTAATCTACATATTCCACAATTCCATATTTCAATCATATCAAGAAGAGCTGCACAATCATGGCCACAATAAATTTTAGAATATTTTCTCCCCCACCCCATGGTTAAGTCGCTTTTTAAATGAGTTATGTAATCACCGTCAGTTATAGTGCTCCCTCCCCCTCTCACATACATTGTTTGCTCCCCCTCAACCCTCTACACCTCCCTATCTCCCCGCCCCTCCCTACCTCCCCTATAAATCCTTGCCACAATTCTTATCGCTATGCACCCATTCCTTCTGTCTTTCACAAACTGGAAAAACCCAAAGAAACAATAAGTATCAAAAATAAAATAAAGTGTTCAGGATAAAATAATAATACAGAGATAAAAATACAAATAATGAGTAAGAAAGAAAAGAGCACCATGAATATTTAAAAGGCCAGGGAGGAAATGTTTGTCTTGGAACAAGCAAGAAATACTTGCACCTAGAGCAAATTCAGGTTGGGTCAAGAGGGAGATCGACTAACCCAGTATCCAGTTCGATCCTGGATCATCACCATTACAATGATCTCTATCTGATAGTAAATCTTTTCAAGACCCCAGCCTGTGGCCAGAGGGGATCTGCCAGAGCTTTAATCTGACTAGACACTCTGCAGATGGGTTTGGGCTCCCACTGTCCTCCATAGCCTTCTACAAATTGGATGCTTTCTGGGCATGATTCTTTAGGCAGCCACAACATGGGCATTGAAATATGAAGCAAGGAGCCTCTCCAGCACCTGCTCATGATCATTCCACTCTACTTCTAAAAGCATTGTGTAGAATCTGATACTGACCATCCAGAAGTCATCTTCTGTACACAGACCATTGGTTCATTTAAGTGTATTCCTCAGTACAGAGAACCTGTACTGACTGCGGATTTTTTCCTTTCTTTTCCTTTTGTTTTTAGTGTTGTCTATGTTTTGTTGATAATGACTCTTTATTAATTGTTGACTGCATCATTTAGTCAACATATCAACCATCTTTTCCCATGTTCAATCTAAAATCAGAAATGGAGTTTCTGACTGCTTTCTAGGAAGATATGGAAGATGCTTTCCTGTAAAGCTATATTTGGCGATTGCATATATTTTAAGAAACAGTGAAAGAAAGTCTTTGACATTACTGAAATAAGTACAGAGTAGAAATGATTTCACATATACTTCAACTACTAATTTGTCTCTAAGGATCCAGGAAAAGAATATGGTTTAAGCTACAGGAATTTGAAAATGTTGTCAGATTTTCCTCAGTTGTAGAGGTGATATAAGAGTGCTAAAAATATAGATTGTGGAAAGAGACATCGCTAGCTTCAAATAATTTATTTTGGGAGTTACTAACCACCTGTCAGTTTCTTTAAACTCCCTGAGACTGCAAACTAGGAATTTCCTGAATACTTCACAGTGTTATCATGAGCATCAAATGGGATAAGTTGTGATTAGCAGGAAAAGCATCAACAGTAGAAGATGACTAATATGATAATGAGGAAAATTTTTATCAATAAAGAGTTTTGCATTTGAGTTTGACTAGATCAGATATTCTGAATGCAACACTGGGCTCAAACAGAACAATTGTGACAATGGCACAAGACGCGGCAGTGTTTCATTTTGTTGCATATAAAATTATTACAAGATGGAGCTGACTCCATGGCACCTAACAACCATAACAGCAGTGGCCACTGAGTTGGTTCTGTTACAGGCTGACCTTATACATGTCAGACTAGGTCCATGCACCCTAACATTTTTCAGGGGGGTTACCTTTCAGAAGCAGATTGCCTTTCCTTTCTTTATGGGTGCCTCTGGTGAATTCTATCTTCCAATCTTTCAGGTAGGAGCCCAGGACTTACTGCAAACCTGATGATACCTACTGTAAAGGGCAGTATATAAGAGTACTGTTAGAGGTAGGAAAATGAGTTTACAGGTGTAAAATAACTTGTCTAAAGTCACTTAGCTAGTGATATTTGATCCTAGGGCCCAGAATCTAGGGTTTCTTTTCCCCTTAAGACATTTAATGCAATTTTTATATTTTATAAATGTAGGTGCACATATTTATGTGTATATGTTTGTATTTAATATTTATATTTATTATTTATATTATTTTTACCATAAAGCTAATTACTACTTTAAAATGTGTTTTATATATATATGTACTTGTGTATATATAAATATGTATATATATATATAAAACAAAATATTTACCACTTTAGAATGTTTTATACTTATAATTTTGTGCCTATTTATTAGTTTTTAATGAAAAAGAATATTTCTCACATTAATGACCATACATGAATAAAAATATATTTATCTTTCTACCAATTGTAGCAGGGACTGAAGGTCAGTTTCCTGTAAATGTACTGTTTCCTGTAAATCATTATCGGATATTACTTAAATTAGGAACTAAATGCTAAAGAATATCAAGTTATTTAAAACATGAATTCATAAACATGTTCTTTCTAATAAACACATTCTTTTAATGTCTTGACAATCTTTAACTAATACAGGTAAAAACTAATCATGTTGTTGTTCATATATAATGTGCTCCTATTCCATTTTGCACCAGGATTTGAGATCCTACTTAAGTCAGGCCAGGGAAAGAGAAGGTTTGGGAATGCATTAAAGTGAATAGATCTTCGCCTGAAATCTAATCTCCTTTTCTTATCTTTGAAACATTTTCCACTGCAGGTTCCAGAGAGATGGATAAAGCAAAGTGCAACAATTGTATATAAAATCCTAAATATTTTCTATAGCCCCCGAAGAACAAGTTTAGCTTTAGATGCCCATAGAAAAATCAAACATTAATGATCACTTTCAGCTTTCAGCGAGTACAAAGTATCTCTTACTTTGCAGTTCATGCAGAGAAGGCTAAGAATGCACCTCATATTCCTCTCGGTAGGACAATAACATTCACTAAAGACGCCCATTAGAAGCATGAAAAGGCGAGTGAAAGAAGACATGGAGTCGCTGGTACCAAACGGAAGTGGTAGGCAGTCAATCATTTCACGGAAGTCCAAGCCTAACTGGAGTCACTGGCAAAAAGTAAGTGTTCAGGAATTGACTAAATAATAATAGAAATATTTCAGCAACCTAATAAAACATAGAGGAATTCACCTGTCTATGTCAAAAAATCTGGAAGACAGCTACGTGGTCAAATGCCTGGAAGAGATCCACATTTGTACCCATTCCAAAGAAGGGGGACCCAACAGCATGAAGAAATTATTGAACAATATCATTAGTATCACAGGCAAATGAAGTTTTTTTCTGAATGAGCACTGAACAATGATTGTAGCAGCACATCAATATGAACCTGCCAGAAATTCTAGCTAAATTCAGAAGAGGACAAAGAATGTGGGATATTGCTGATGTCAGATGGATTTTTAAAGAAAATCATTTTATTGAGGACTCTTACAGCTCTTATAACATTCCATACATCAACTGTATGAAGCATATTTGTACATGTGTTGCCATAATCATTTTCTAAACTTTCTACTTGAGCCCTTGGTATTAGCTCCTTCCTTTTGCCCCCCTATCCCTCGCTCCCCTTCTCATGACCCCTTGATTTTTATTGAAAGCAGAGAATATCACCAGGATATTTACTTGTGTTTTATTGACTATGAAAAGGCATTTGACAGTGTGGATTATATCAAACTATGCAAAGCATTGTAGGGACTTCAGTGGTGTAGTGGTTATGCATTGGGCTGTGATCTGCGAGGCCAGTAGTTGGAAACCACCAGTTTCTCCTTGGAGAGAGATGAAGCTTTTTATTCTTGTAAAGAGTTCCACAGGAACAGTGTCAATCTGTCCAATAGGGTCTCGAGGAGTTGTAATCCACTTGATGGTGGAGAGTTCTTGATTTACTTCATAATGCATAGCATTGAGAAGAATGCAAACTCAGGAACACTTCCCGATGTTCATAAAGAATTTGTGCATGAACAAAGGGGCACCATGGGAACAGAACAAAGGGATACTAAGTGATTTAGACCCAGGAAAGGTATGCATCAGCATTGTATCACTTCATTGTATCACTATAATTATCACCATAATTAATTCAATTAAAGGTGAGAAGATAATTTAAGAAGGTGCACTATAGGAAGAAGAGCATTGTATTTAGTTTGGAGGAAGGCTAGTTAACCGCTTGTGACATGATGATGGTACCACTTTGCTAAAAGCAAGGAGGATTTGGATCAATTGGTGATAAAGGTCAAGAACTATAGACTTTAGTTTAGATTGTAACTCTGTAAAAGAAAACACAATCTTTGCAACTTGGTCAATAAGTAACATTATAATAAATGGAAAAATGTTGAAATTGTCAAGAATTTCATGTTTATCAGATCCACCCACATCACTGGGCTAATCAGATCCAAAAGACCTGTCTAAAGTGTTGAAGGACAGGGATGTCCTTTTGTGGACTAACGTACACCTGACTCAAACTATGATATGTTCCATCACCTCATATGCATGTGAGAGTTAGACATTGATTCAGGAACATTGAGGAAGAATCAGTGCATTTGAATTAAGGTGCTGGTGAATCATATTGTAAGTACCGTGGACTGCTATAGACTGTGAACATACCATGGATTCCCAAAAGAACAGAGATCTATCTTGAAAGAAGTACAACCAGAATGCCCCTTACAACTGAGGACTAGACAACTTAGTCTCACATAATTTGAACATGTTGGCAGGGGAGACCAGTCCCTGCAGAAGGACATCAAGCTTGGTAAACGGATACAGCAATGAGCTCCTACTTAGCAGTTGTGAAGATGGCCCAATAATCAGGCAGTATTTCATTCTGTTGTCCGTAGGGTCACTGTCAGTCGGAACTGACTTGGGAGTACCTAATAACAGGCTTTCTACTCCCTTAAAGAACTAAAGCCCACGAGCCCCCTGGGAGCAGTTCCACCATGTCCTGTAGTGCAACTCTGGTTGGCATCGACACAATGGCAGTGAGTTTTGCTTTGAGAGGACAACAGAGACACTCTCAATGAAAGTACCCATGAAAATGCTCAACCGTTAGCATGTGTTCAGAGAGAATTTTCTTTCTTCGTTTTCATTCATTCTTCACTGTCCTTCCTTCCCTTCCCTTCCTATCTTCTTTCCTACTCCCCCTCCCCTGTGTTTTGTGTGTGTGGCCCAATAGTTTCAAAGTAGTTTGCTAAGAAAAGATATGTGACAGTAAAAGTAATTTTAACCCTTAATTCATTGGCATGTAAAATATCATGACTTAAAATCTATAATTTTTCCAATTCACTACTATTTTTATCTGGAAATTATAATAAAAAAATATAGTCAAATGACTAGTTGAGACGGATACAGTGAACGTTGCAGCTGGGAATTTCACAGAAATGGCTGCATTCTGATTTGCTGTTCATGCAAAGAAAAGGCCTGTCTGACAAATTAGAACTCTCTTCTAATTTAGCACTTTGCAGAGTTTAAATTATTGGCAATCATACTGGATTTGTAATCCCCAAGCATAAAATGAAGACCTGCTTGGTTTAAAAAACTTAAACATGTTTTTTTATGACTCAGATTTACTTATTCATCATTTTCCTCCTTAGCCTTCACATGAACAAAGTGTCAAGTCTTCACCTTCCTTCTTTTTTCTCCCCCTAAATGTGTTTATTCTATATTTATTGACATTTTCCTATGATATTGCACATGCTTCCCCTTAGTTCTAGCATAGCTTTACTTTTTCTAATTCTTTCACAATATATTGTACATTTGATTGTAGGACAGATTACTAGGTTTTTTGTTTGTTTGTTTGCTCATTAGCTTGGCAAATTTATCAGTCTGCAGTTTTAGTCAAAGAAAAAAAGTGCTTCATTGGTATTTTTAACAAAGTTATAATTTAGGTGACTATTTTAGAGGTTCTCATCTTTTTTTTTAAACAATTTATTAGGGGCTCATACAATTCTTATCACAGTTCATACATATACATACATCAATTGTATAAAGCACATCTGTACAGTCTTTGCCCTAATCTTTTTTTTCTCCTCTTTTCTTTTTTTACATTTTATTAGGGACTCATACAACTCTTATCACAATCCATACATATACATACATCAATTGTATAAAGTACATCCATACATTCCCTGCCCCAATCATTCTCAAGGCATTTGCTCTCCACTTAAGCCCCTTGCATCAGGTCCTCTTTTTTTTCCCCCCTCTGTCCCCTTTCCCCCCTTCCTCATGTGCCCTTGGTAATTTATACATCATTATTTTGTCATATCTTGCCCTATTCGGATTCTCCCTTCCCCCCTTCTCTGCTGTCCCTCTCCCAGGGAAGAGGTCACATGTGGATCCTTGTAATCAGTTCCCCCTTTCCAACCCACTCACCCTCCACTCTCCCAGCATCGTCCCTCACACCCTTGGTCCTGAAGGTATATCATCCACCCTGGATTCCCTGTACCTCCAGCCCTCATATGTACCAGTGTACAGCCTCTGTCCTATCCAGCCCTGCAAGGTGAATCATGTTCATCATACTTACCTTTGATTCAGCTCCCCCATTCCGTACACACACACATAGACACACACACACACACACAATCTATTTGACATTTAGAGTTCAAAACTATCAGTTGCTTTGTCTATTAAACAAAGTCTTAATATATTTTCTCCTTTGCCCTTAGATTGCATTATGCCATATTGTGGTTGTTAGGCGCCATCCAGTCAGTTCCAGGTCATAGCGACCTTATGCACAACAGAAGGAAACACCACCTGGACTTGCTCCATCTGCCTACTTATCGCTCTGCCTGAGGCTATTGCTGCAGCCACAGTACAATCCATCTGCTAGAGGCCCATTCTTTCCTTACTGCCCCGCTACCCTACCTCCCATGATGCCCTTCTTCAGGGGCCGATATCTCCTGACAACATGTCCAAAGCATGTAAGATGAAGTCAAACCATCCTTGACACTAAGGAGCATTCTGGCTATATTTCTTCTATGACAGATTCTTTTATCCTTTTAGCAGCCCATGGTACTTTAATACTGTTCTTCAGCTCCGTAATTCAAATGCACCAATTCTTCAGTTTTGCTTATTCAATGTCCAACTTTCACATGAATAGGAGACAATTGAAAATATCTTGGCTTGGGTTAGGCCCAGCTTAGTCCTCAAAGTAACATCCTTGTTTTTTTAAAACCAGAAGAGGTCTTGTTCAGTAGATTTACATAATGCAACATGTGTTTAATCTCCTGACTGCTGCTTCCATGAGCACTGATTGTGGATACAAGCAGGACAGAAATTTGAGAACATCATCTTTTTTCCATGTGTCATGAGGTTCCCTACAATCCAGTTGTAAGGATTTGGTCTTCGTTACATTGAGTTGTCACCCATATTGGAGGCTGCAACCCTTGATCTTTGTCAGCAAGGGCTTCAAGTCATTCTCATTTTCAGAAAAATGTGTGTCTTTTGCATATTGAAAGTTGTTAATAAGCCTTCCTCCAATCCTGATGGCATATGCATCTTCATATATGCCAGCTTCACCGGTTACTTATTCAACATACAGATTCAACAAGTATGGTGAGAGGATACAACCCTGTTGTACACCTTTCCTGATATTAAACCATGTAGCATCCCTTGTTCTATTTATACAATTGCCTCTTGATGCATTTATAAGTTCCCCAGGAGCACAATGAAGGGTTCTGGAGCTCTCCTTCTTCTCAAGATTATTCATAGTTTGATCTACAGAGTCAAATGCTTTGGCATAGTCAATAAAACACAACCAGACCATATAAGATTGTTGTTATTATGTTGAAGACTGACGGATACTTACAAACATACAAACTGAACTAAAGCTCTACTGTGATATTTGTTTAAGTAAATTATATTATAATTGAAGAAATAAAGCATTGTTACTTCTGTCAGGCTCCAGTTAAGGCTTTAAAACATATTTACAATTGCATGCTTTACTTTCTGATATTATTTTTGCTAGATGGATTTGTCCTGCCTGCCTTTTAATTATATATATAAAAATATACTTTAATTATATAATTATGTTTTTATCTTTATAAAATGGAGAGAAAATATCCCTTCATTTAAGAACGGAGGAGAGATTTGTTCCCAGTAAGAAAAGTGCTTTCCTTGGGACAGGTGCTGTGGAGAACGACAGCACTTGTGGGTGGAATGGAGTCTCGGTATAGAAATAGGCTGAACCAGGAGTGCAACTGCAATCCAATGGTTCTGAATGGTAAAACAAGAGGAATGTAACTTTTATCTAGGCAGAGTGAGAAAGGAGATGAGAATAGATGGGGAAAGAGGAGCAAAAATTCAGATAATGGCTGGGATCCTCAGTGAAAGGGTGACTGACCAGAAATGAGTGTCCTGGTCAGAAAGGCCAAGAGCTCTGGTGGCCTAGTGGTTATGAGATGAGCTACCAGCTTAAGGTCCAGTGTGAAATCACTGATCTCTCCACTGGAGAAAGACGAGACTTTCTACTCCCATAAAGAGTTACTGTCGAAAAAACTCACAGGGGCAGTTCTGCCCTGTTTTGTATGGTCACCATAATTCAGAATCAACTCATTGGCAAAGATTTTTGCTTTGATGGTTTAGTTTAGACATGAATCCGTTGTTGTTGTTGTTAGGTGTAATTGAGTTAGTTGGTTCTGACCCATAGTGACCCCATGCACCACAGAATAAAACACTGCCTGGTCATGTGTCATACTATACTTGAGCCCATTGTTCCAGTCACTGCCTCAATCCATCTTGTTGGGGCATTTTCTCTTTTTTGCTACCTGTTTATTGAGCATGATGTCTTTCTAGTGGGACTAATAAATGTCCTGACAACATGTTCAAAGTGTATGAGAGAAGTCTTGCCATCCTTGCCTCTAACAAGCATTCTGACCATACTTCTTCCAAAACAGCCTTTTGGCAATCCTTTTGGCAATCCATGGTACATTCCATATTCATTGTCATCACCACAATTCAAGCACAGCAATTCTTCTTCTGTCCTCCTTATTCAATGACTAACTTGCACATGCATATGAGGCAATTCAAAATACTCTGGCTTGGCCGCCCTGAGTTTTCAAATTAGGCTCCCTCCTTTTCAACAGTGGAAAGAGGTTGGGTTCAACAGATTTGCCCAATGCAATGCATCATTTGATCTCTTGACTGTTGCTTGAATGAACATTGATTGTGAATTCAAGCAATGGAAAATCCTTGACAACTTCAATTCCTTCTCCATTTATCATGATGCTACCTCTTGGTCCAGTTGTGAGAATTCTGTTCTTCTTTACATTGAGTTATGATCCACCCTGAAGGCTGCGATCCTTAATCTTCCTTGGCAATTATTTAAGTCCTCCTCATTTTGAGCAAGCAAGGTTGTGTCATTTGCATGTTGAAGATTGTTGTGGTAGTTATATAATCTGGTGCCAACTTGAGACTATTAAGAATGAAGGAGTGGAGTTTAACCTGTAAATCAGGTCACAGATTGATGGCCTCATTTTGAACCACTATGGTGATAAATAGCTCACTAGAGATGGGACAGACACTCTCTACTTGTCTGGCTGTGAGACATTCCTGTTGATAAGACACATGGAGCCATGCTGATGGCAGCTAAAGCCCTGGAGCTAGAGATGCCACATGGAGACCCATGCCAGTGCTGAGAGTCTTCCACTGCTACTGGATCCACAATACTTTTCTGTGATCTGTGATCTTTATTCTTGCATTCGGCATCATTGCATGTGCTTTATGAGTATGAAGGATAATTTGTAGACTGATAATGGACAAATGGACTAATATTGGATTTATGAACTTGACCTGGACTGGGCTGGGATGTTTTCTTAATGTACAATTGCTCTTTGATATACAGTTTTCTCTTACACACATGTGAGTGTCCCTGAATTTGTTTCTCTAGTCTACCTGGACTAACATGCCTGTTAATAACCTTCCTGCAAAAAAATAAAATAAAATAATCTTCCTGCATCCCACCTATCTTGTCCAGATAGACATGCATAGACAATAATACACACAAAAATAAAGCAGAGCAAAACATAACAAAAACAGAAGACAAAAAATAAATCAACAACAGCAAATACAACAAAACAAAAGATTAAATAAAGAGGAAAATAAAAACCAACATCAAAAACCGAAAAGCCCTCCAACAGTTCCATGTCTCTTCATTGACCTTGATGAATGGTTTCCAGTGGAGGTCACTGGGCTGCCATGCCCTAGCCCCCAGGTCCACCTTTGTCATTCCTCAAGGACATTGTTGCTTTTCTCCCCTTGCTGCTCCACTGCATACCCTTAGTGTTCATCCTGGTGCAGTGATGTCAGATTGGGCACCTCTCCCACACTATGTCCCCAGTGCTATCCCCCTTAGCACTATGGGTCAGTGAGGGACACATCATCCTTTCTTGTGAAGGGGCCAGCCCTGTGATCCCCTCTGTGTCTTGGCTGCTCTGAACCAGAATATTGTCCTCAGGGCTTGGTGGGACAGGCTGTGTTCCACAATCTGGAGGAGAGAACAACGGGAGTGACTGTTTGAAGGAGACACGGGAGAGGGATAGATGGAGGAAAAGGAGGGGAATGACAACAAATCCAGGGAGAAGGGAAAAATAAATGATCTAAAATTGATGGCAAGGAGGGCATAGGATGCTTGAGGGGACTCGTTCAAAAGCAATGTAGCTTAGAGGAGTTACCAAAACCTCAATGAAGGTCAACGTCATTGTGGGATGGGAGAAAAATGAAAGGAAATAGAAGAAACACCTGGGAGGATAGGACAGTTATAGAGGTCTAAATACAGGCATGCATATATGTAAATACATTTATATAAAATGACAGGGCAGTAGAGCTATGTACATATATTTATTTATAAAGCATTATGTTAGCAGATGGACATTGGGCCTCCACTCAACTACTCCCTCAATGCAAGAACAATTTGTTCTCCTAATATGATACTCTGATCCTCACCTTCCCTGACACGATCGCTGAAGACAGCATGGGTGCATAAGCAAATGTGGTGAGAAAAGCTGCTGGTACCCGGCTATCAAAAGACAGAACATCTGGGGTCTTAAAGGCTTGAAGATAAACAAGCATCATCTAGCTCAGAATTAACAAAGCCCACATGGAAGAAGCACACTAGCCTGTGTGATCATGAGATGTCGATAGGATCGGGTATCGGGCATCAAAGATCCAAAACAAAACAAACAGAAAGCATCCCAATGGGAAGGAGGGGGAGAGCAGAGTGAAGACCCAGAGTCCACCAGTAGTCAATTGGACACCCCCCTGTCAGAATAGCCACAAGGAAGAGAAGAGCCAGTCAGGGTGCAGTATAGCACTGATGAAACACACAACCTTCCTCTCGTTCTTGAATGCTTCCCCCCTCCACTACCATGACCACAGTTCTATTTTACCAATCTGACTAGACCAGAGCATGTATACTGGTACAGATAAGAGCTCACAACAAAGGGAATCCAGAACAGATAAACCCCTCAGGACCAATAACGGGATTATCCATACTAGATGGGTAAGTTAGGGCAGTGGGGAGGGGAGGGTTAAGGGGACAACGTCACCTGAATACATAGTGTACATTGGGGATGACTTTTGAATTACAATGGTTAGAAGTAACAAAGGATTGCATTCCAAAGGAATTCTGAATTCTGATAGGCGTAATATGGTGATGGAAATCTTTTTCTTTTTAAAAAATCATTTTATTGGGGCTCACACAACTCTTATCACAATCCATATATACATCAGTTGTATAAAGCACACTTGTACATTTGTTGCCATCATTCTCAAAACATATGCTCTTCACATAAGCCCCTGGCATCAACTCCTCATTGCCCCCCTCGCTCCCCCTCCTTCATGAACTCTTGATAATTTATAAATTATTATTTTGTCACATCTTACACTGTCTGAGGTCCTCCTTAACCCACTTTTCTGTTGTCCACCCCCCAGGGAGGAGGTCACCTGTAGATCCTTGTAATAGGTTACCCTTTTCCAACCCACCCTCCCTCGACCCTCCCAGTATTGCCACTCACACCACTAGTCCTGAAAGGATCATCCATCTGGGATACCCTGTGTTTCTGGTTCCTATCTGTACCAGTGTACAGGTGATGGAAATCTTCAAGTTCGTATTTAAATGTCCTGAAATCCAAATGAGGTAAGCAGGGAGGCACAGAGAGATGAAGCAAGAAAGTAAAAGGGAGGGAGGAAAAGATGCCCCAAATTCTTCCATGAGAAGTATGAACTTTCTGCTAGTGTCCCCTCTTTTTCTCCCTTCCTCTTTATTCTTTGCTTCCTTTATATTTTTTTCATTTTATTCTCATCCATGGTTCATTCTTGCCCTCCTTCCCATGACTTCTTTTTCCCTACATGTAGAGGTTGAGGGAGCCTGATGGTACAGCAATGACTCATTGGCAGCTAATCAAAAAGTCAGGAGTTAAATAGCCTCCAGCTGCTCTGTGGGAAAGGTGGGATTTCCTCCTCCCATAAAGATTACCATCTCGGAAACTCACAAGGGCAGTTTTATCCCGTCCCGCAGGGTCACTCTGCATCAGCAACAGGTGGATGCCAGCGAGCTTGGGCTGCCTTCTAGAGGTTGAGTGTGGGTTCATTGGTGAATAGGAAGTCAGGATGGGAGAAGGAGGCTAAAACAGAGACAGGGGCTAAGTACTACACCTGAGCATACAGTATTGGTTTTCAGAGCAAGGTAATATTGAGGCAAAATAAGTGATGGCTGGTGGAAACTGGGAATATCCCTGTGTTTTCTGATATATATATATATATATATATATATATATATATATATATATATATATATATATATATATATATATATATATATCCTCCCTGAAATGCAGATCATCTCTGTTATTTAGACCTCTGTACTTGTAGGTTTCCTTCATAGCAATTACTATACTTGCAATTAATTTATTAGTTACTTTTCTCTGCTAGATTGTAAACTTCATGAAGGTGAAAATCATACTGCTTATACAATTCCAGATATAGAACATGTATTACTCTAGTGTTCATATTATTAGCCACTGTATATTCCAACTTAATATAATACACATCCTAAAACTCATTAAATGTTTGCCAAGAAAAATAAACAGAGAGGTACACAAATGATAAGCATACACATAGGCGGTCAGTAAATTAAGTTGGCTCTTGCAATCTGGGTATTCTCGTCTAAGGGCTATTTATCAATAAGCTATATATGATGTATAGTGTATAATATATGTGCATGATGTATATATTGTGTATCATCTTCACAGGATACTCAAGTAAGTTTGCATAACAAAATTATGTCAATTATTAATTAACACATTTGAAAAATAATCTTATTTTGGTGAGCTAACATTAACTTTTAATAATTTTATATTGTTAAAATTCTTCATAACACCTGTCATAGTGAGTTAGCCATTTTAATAGAACTGATTCTAGTAAATCCAGATCCTAAATTTCACATGGAGATTTTAATATACCTCAAAGATGAATGTAACCTACTTCAAACACACGCAGTTTATTACTTTTTTTAATAGATAAAATGTTTGAAATTGTGTCGAAACTAGGATTTCCCCTTACCATCAACTATGTCAGTAAGAGCTTTAATTTTATTTGTAACTATTTCCTCTGGCAAATGCCTTTAATATCTACTTTACCAATACACCGTACGAAGTACAGGGCCTCTAACACATTATTCTAGTGAATGTTGACATAAATCTTATTGTAGAAATGCTGTCAGCAGTAATGACGGCTGGTCTCTTGAGAGATTATATGATTTCCTGATCCAGTATGAAAGTTGCTTGTGGTGAGATGCTGATGATGACTCAATAGCATGACTGTAATCAAGACACAGGGTTCTTTTTATTGCTTGTGTAACCAACCCGGGTCTTGCTCCGCAAGGTTGAGAGACAAAGACAGTGAAAGTGAAAGGGGAAAGCTTTACTTGCTTTGATTAAGCAAGGAGCGAGCTGGGACCAGAGTTGCCAAGACCAGCTCCTGGGGAGGGGAGGGGGAAAGTGGGGTGATGGGTGGATTACCACATATACCAGGAACTATATTCAGGGGATTAACAGTATGTAACAGATTTCACAGAATATGAATATGCGTTAGGGCAAGGTTATGAGTGTTGACAGGAAATGGCTTATTGACGTCTTGCTTTCAAATGTCTTCTGAACTGGTCTGGTGACTTCTTTCTAGTGACTTTTTTGGTTTCTTGACTAAAGCACTTTTGTTTAAAGTGGACCTGAAAGTCATGATTGTTCTTTCTGTGCATATGCAGTGTGCGAGGTCTGAGCATAACCTGTCGCTCTCTTGTTGTGATGGCATACTTTTCTGGGTGGAACAGGGGCTCAAAGAAGACAGGTGATCAGGCAGGAAATTAGATGTGAATTATGGACAATATATAAAGTATATTTGATCATCCTATGAGGACACTACTATCCTAAGGACAAATTCCTACAGCAAACTATGGGATTTAGAGTATTATACAGAACTTAGTAGATTCAGAAGTGTTCTCTCTCCCTCATCTCTGCATATGGCTCAGGTCGAATGGACCCCAAGGAAAAGGGAGGAAGTCACTCTGAGCTACTTAAAACTGGATGGGGGTGAGGTGGGGGAGGGGAGGTCTCAAATTTAATCCTGCTCTCACAGGATATGGACAGAGGATGATGAACTGATATCCCTACTGCAGCAGCATCTGCAAATCAAATGGCTGCAGCTGGAACATACAAACTTAGAAGGATAAGGTCCAAAAAGCCAATGTAATAGTATGACTGTGACTGGTTCTGTCAGAGAGAAGAACTAGGCAAATAGAGGCAAAGTTGTTTTAATAGTGTACCCCACACGTCTTGACTTCTGTTTCCCTGGCTTAACTTGTGCTGCCAAGCGGTGACCTCATAAATCTTTTAAATATTTAGTTTTACTTCCACAGAACCGTTGATATAGGCGCACAGATAGTGGTGTTTGTACAATCTCCACCCAATCTACCAATAAAAGATCCACTGCAACTCTGACCTAAAATAACTTTTACAAGAGAATCTAAATGGTGCTGATGGGCTCCTAGCGACCTTGTTGTACATTCTGCAATAATTTTGATGGTATAGTTTAAATCATGTAGAGTAGTGGGATAAATTACATGCAGAATGGCCATATTTCACTTTCTCTGGTTTCCCTATTTCCATGGGCCAGGGGTCAGACATGTCTCCACGCTTCATTCTTCTTTCCATATGCTAACCCCCATGGTTCTGTCCCTCCCATATGTTCCGACTTCTATGCTGACATGGATCATTCATCGCAATGGCCATGCATTTAATACTCACATCTGGGGAAGTTTATCAGAGATGTTCGCAGGTTACCACAAGTCAAGGTCAATAAACAGTAAGAATACAGTTCCTGGTTCACAGTAACACATCTCTTCATTCTGCAATACATACTCTCTCATCCTCAGTCTCTCAGCCAGATATCCCTTGGCCTCTCCCTCACAGTTGTACTACCCAGGTGCTGCTCCTCCTGCTCTACCTCATACTCTCGGTGGCACCTTCTCTGATGCCCCTGGTCTTGGCTTCTATCATTTCAGATCAAGATCTGGAACATGATCTTCCAAGGGTCCCGGGCATCCTCTCTCTGCTGTTTTAAAATGACTCATGCTTGTAACCAGGGAGGTGGTAATGAAAATTGACCCCACTATTAGTATTGCAGTTGTCCTATTGGCAGTGTTGTTGTTATTTTCAGCTGCCGTTGAGTTGCTCTTGATTCATAGCAGCCATATGCGTAACAGAATCAAACGCTCGCCAGTCCTGAGCCATCCTCACAATTGTTCTCCTATCGAGCCCATCACTGCAGTCACCACGACAGTCCACCTTACGGAGGGCCTTCCTCTTTCTCCCCGCCCCTCTAGGTTACCAAGCATATTGTTCTTCTCTAGTCACAGCATGGCCAAAGTATGTGAGACTAAGGCTTGGCATCCTTGCCTCTAGGAGAATTCTGGCTGTGCTTCTTCCAAGAGAGCTGTGTCCTATTGGTGGTGCATGGTACTTTCAGTATTCTTCACCAGCACCAGAAATCAACGGCACTGATTCTTCTTCAGTGTTCCCTATTCAATGCCCACCTTTCACAATGAAACGAGGTGATGGAAATACACCATGGCTTGGGTCAGATGCACCTTAGTTTTCAAAGTAATCCTTGCTTTTCAACACTTTAGGATGGTTTCGTGCCGCAGGTTTACCCGACACAATTCCCCTTTTGATCTCTGGGACTGCTGCTTGCATGAACATCCATAGTGGATCCAAGGAAAATGAAATCCTTGGCAGCTTCAATCTCTTCTCCATTTATCATGGTTACCTTAAAACTGGCCTAATTGATAACATCATGAAAGAGTTGTAGAAGAAGCTTATATTTTTTCTTATTTTGCATCCCAGTGTCCTGAATAGTAGTAAAGGTATTTTCCACTCATTCTGGGCAGACATGTCTATGTACATCTGCATGTTTTCAAAACATATTGGGACTTGTATATTTTTAAGCACATCCCTCCCTAGTAGTGGAATGGGATATTCTTATATGGAGAGGAAGGACAATATCAGTCTTTCTTTCCCATGGAGTAAACACTCCAAAGGCTGAAAGAAAGGCTAGCCTGTTCCTTTGTTCTTTATCCCAACATCAGAGACATTTTTTTTGAATGAAAGATGAATGTAAAAGCCAAGTAAGTACCCCTCACATAAATTAACAACTTCAGTGTTTTTCCTCCACATTTAATATAACCAGAGGCTCAGGACGAGGTCCATCATCCAATCCTCTCTATTCAGAATCACTTTCTCAAGGAATGGATTGTTTGATTGCCTTGAAGTTCTTGGGACAGTAGTTTATCCTGCAGTGTCTTCATGCTTTCCAGTGGGCTCACTGGCTCTTGTCCAAAGCAGCACATAGTTGTAGGCCTTCTTCTCTTCCAATTCAGTGACCCTGACCCTGCAGTGTGTGAGTGCCTGCAAGGGGGGTGGTATTGTTGTCGAGCCTGCTTGTGTGCAGATAGGTAGTATCCTAACGCAGACAGCAGTATACTTCAAGATAGACTTAGAAATCCCCTTTTGTGATGACAAACACCATTATTCTTGAGTCTGTCATTCCCAGTGCAGTAACCAGTGCAGTAGGGTCACTAATCCCTAGAATACCTACCTTTATGTATTTCATTTCCTTTCGGTGACTTCTAAGTTTCCTAGATTCATACGTTTTACATTATAAGTTCCAATTATTAATAGATATTTGTAGTTGATTTATGGAACTATACGCTAGGAAGATATAACCTTTATAAACATACCTTATAAATCATCAGTGTACACTTAAAAAACAATGAGAAAGAAACCAAAACCATGCCTTCATCAATTAGAACAAGGACAACAACTCAAAAACAAATCATAAAAAATTGACCAAGTTAAGGTTTATTGTGCCAACCTGGCTGATAAACACATGTGGGGTTAATTGAAGGGTAGCAGAGAGATAAATGGCTCAGTGAGCCTTGCCTTACTTGTTCTCGGGTCTCTTGATTTGTGATGGTTGGACCAGGGTGCAGCTGCCTTAACCAGTTTGTGGCTCAGCTGGTAAGGCTCACTTCCTGTGTAACATCCCTGAGGAGAAGGCACATGGACCTACCCTGATGCAGCCCTGGGTGCTGGAGCAGCCACATGGAGACCCCTTCCAGCACTGAGATGCTTACACACTCACTGATTCGGCTTTCCTCCTGCATCATTGCATGTGTTTTGCAAGATGGAGGAGGACTTTGTGGATTGGCCGGACATATGGGCAAATGTTGGACTTATGGGCTAGGACAGCACTGGGTTGGGATGCTTTCTTAATGTACACTTACCCTTTATATAAAAGTCTCTCTTATATACAAATGAGTTTCTGTGGATTTGTTTCTCTAGACTACCCCGACTAACACATAAATGAAATAGAAAATGGAAAAATAATGGGAAAATCGACAAAACAAGAAACTGGTTATCTGAAAGGGTTAACAAATTTGATAAACCATTGGCAAAATTTAAAAAGGAAAAGAAAGAGACAACACAAATATATAAAAATAGATGAAAGAGGTGTCATTATAACAGACCCTAATAAAAGAAAAAGAATAATAATTCATCACTGCCAAAGACTACACTCAAACAAGTTTAAAAATCCAGAAGAAATTTAAAAACACCAAGGAATACCATCTACCCCAATTAAAACAGAAGGGTATAGAAAAATGGAGCAGACTTTTAACAACAGAAGAACTAGAGAAGGCCATCCAGAGACTTCCATTCAAGAAAAGCCTAGGAACAGGTGGCTTCCGTGGAAGTTCTCGGGATTCCAGGAACGCCTGTCAGCAAATGCACACAGACTATTTCAGAATGTAGAGTGTGATCGCAAACCTCCAACCTCATCGTATGAACTGATCATAACCTCATCATGTGAACTGATGCGAAAACCAGGCAAAGACCCCATAAAGACAGGAACCTGCACACCAGTATCCCTTATGAACACACATGTAGAAATTCTCAACAAAATATTGGCCACAGAGTAAACATCACATCAAAAATAACTCTCATCATGACACTGGTAATTAGATGTTATGTCAACTAGATACTCCTGCCTAGGGGTGAAGTTCAACGTATCAATCAGGTCACAGCATGTTGATGCCTCCTCGGATATGGGGCCTTCTTATAAGTGAAACATTGGGCTCTCTCTTCTCTCTTCTCTCTTCTCTCTTCTCTCTTCTCTCTTCTCTCTTCCCTCTTCCCTCTTCCCTCTCCTCTCCTCTCCTCTCCTCTCCTCTCCTCTCCTCTCCTCTCCTCTCCTCTCCTCTCCTCTCTCTCTCTCTCTCTCTCTCTCTCTCTCTCTCTCTCTCTCTCTCTCTCTCTCTCTCTCTCTCCCTTTGACTTCCTGCTTTCCTGCTTGCTGGGACTCTGGAACCTGTGCGGCTTCCACTGACTTTGGATCCCTGTGGCTCTGCACTCACCAGCCTGGGATTTTCCTGCGTTCTCCGTCTTGGGCCTGCAGTTACAGGGGCCTGAAGAAGGACCAGCTAGCATCAGATCTATGAACTTGAGTTGCACTGGGCTGTGGAGCCTTCTTGATGTAAAGATGCTTCTTGATATAAAGTTATTTCTTGTACATGAATGAGTATCACTAGTTTGTTTCTCTAGACAAAGCAGCCTGACACATTTGTTACCTGACCTAAAAACCTACTTTACAGCCTAAGACAATGGCACTTGATCTCAAAACCTATTATACAGCCACAATGAAAACAAAAAACCAAACACCCTGATAATGGTACAATGATAGTTACACAGACCACTGGAACACTATAGAAAACTGAAATAAATGCATTCAACTGCAGGCAATTGGTTTTTGACAAAAGACAAAACCCAACATTAAATGGGAAAGGGACAAACTCTTTAACAATTGATCCTGGAAAAACTGGGTCTCCATTTGTAGAATGCCCCATGCATTAAAAAAATTGAAAATAGATTAGAGACATAAATTTAATTCCAGAGCCTTAAGGATCATTAATAAGAAAAATGGGACATAAAAAAAAAAAAAGAAGAATGGGACAAACTTAAAAAAGGGCCTTATTGCAGGATCTACACAGACTACCAAACATCATGTAAGAAGCACACACAGTGGAAGTAAAATAGATGACTGGGACCTATTAAAAATAACACACTTAGGCACATCAAAAGGCTTCCACAAAAGAGTAAAATGAGAGCCCAGGGTTTGGAAAAAAATCTTTAGCAATGGCACAGTTTATATGAGATTAATTACTAAAATTGATAGAATTCTGCAATACCTCAATAAGAAAAAAAGACATGAATAGACAATTCACAAAGGGTAACACTCAAATAGCTAACAAACACATGTAGAATTGCTCAAGATTACTAGACATCCTAGAGATGTAAATTAAAACAATGATGATATATCACCTTAATTTATACAATGATAGCCCAATTAAACAGACAAAAAACAGACAACAACAAATGCTGGAGAAGATGTGGAGAAATTGTAAATCTTACATGCTTCTCATGGACTTGTAAATATGTACAACCATTGTGGAAATTTATATGGTGCTACATAAAACAACTGGGAGTCGAAATATCATACAACCAATTAATACCTTTGCTGGGCATATACCTCAAGGAAATAAAAACTTGTATTCTCTCCCATGTTCATTGCAGCACAGTTCATAATAGCAAGATGCTTGGCAGAGCCCAAATGCCCATCACTAGAAGAATGGACAAATAAATTCTGATACTTACACACAGTCAAATACTGTGTGAGATAGTTAAGTTTATTGTGTCAACCTGGCCGATAAACACATGTGGGGTTAATTGAAGGGTGGAGGGATACACGGCTTCAGAGCCTTGCCTCTTTTGTTCTCGAGTCTCTTGCTTTCTGATGGTCGGACCAGGGTGCAGCTGCCTTAGCCAGTTTCCTGCTCTAGCTTGCAAGGCTCACTTCCTGCAAGACATCCCTGAAGAGAAGCCACGTGGATCTACCTCGATGCAGCCCTGGGTGCTGGAGCAGCTGTATGGAGACCCCTGCCAGCGCTGAAATGCTTACAGATTCACTGATTTGACTTTCCTCCTGCAGTTGGTGTCATTGCATGTGTTTTGTGAGATTGAGGAGGTCGTTGTAGATCATTGTCGGACATATGGGCTAATGTTGGACTTATGGGCTTGGACAGCACTGGGTTGGGATGCTTTCTTAATGTACACTTACACTTTATGTAAAACTCTCTTGTAAATATGAGTTTCTGTGGATTTGTTTCTCTAATGTACCCAGGCTAACACATTATGCATCTCTGAAAAAAAATCATTGACTAAAACCTGAAATACTTCATGACATGGATGGGCCTGGAAATTATTATGCTGAGTGAATATAAATCTATAAAAAAGGGAAAATGTGATATAACTCCATTACTATAAGGAGAAGCATTGACCATATATAACCGTGTTTCTATATACATATTAAAAGCCTTTGACAGAGCAAACCTCAGCCCAGCTGGATCAGTTTCTCATTCAGGAAGGGTGAAGGGAGAAGACCATTCAGTTGCTGTCCTACAACCTTGTGCTAGGGTCATGCTATATCAACAGACATTCCTGCCAGAGTGATAAGTGAACCTTACTGAATGTCAGGTCAAGATGGAGGGGGGGATATGTACGTCTCAAAGAAAGCAATTCTACTTCTGTTGATAGGGAAGCCGGATGGAGTAACCTCCCACAGGGGAAAAAACAAACATGTCCCAGCCAAGTTCTATAGATTACTGGGATTTCAAACTCTGCCATTTCAAGACACAACATATCTTTCATGGGCTACACTGAAGTGATTCAATGTGGGTATCCCAGTAAGTCAATTTGAGGGCTTTACCTCAAATTGACCTGTAGCAAATTTAAGGAACTGATAAACTTTACCGAACTTAAGGCAGAACCTTCCTAGTGTCAGAAGAAGCAGATGACTGCTATCCAAAGTTATGGAATATGTGGTTGTTGGACTTTGCTTCAGATTTCTTGCTTTGAAGGTGCCTAAAGAATGGTAGACCAGTACTACTATATTATTACAATTTTGTTGCTCTCTTTGCTTTTTTATGACATGTGTTAATATGTTAAGTGTTATTGAAAGTTTAGCCCTATCACCAACCCCTGTTGTTTGTATAGTTTGTAATCACTTGAATTTGATCTATACTTGGCAGCATTTCATGTATTGCCATTTGAAGCCAGTCTATACTTGCATAGTTTCCTTTCCTCAACAGAGTTTTTAACTCTATACCATTAGCTAAACAAATGACAAAATCACCTTATAGCCCTGGGGGGATGATTTATAATGTCCCCTATCATAAAATGGTAATGATGTTTCTAAATTGAACCAGCGACAGAAATAAATTTTAGAAATATGAATGGATTTTGAACTTGCACTTGGCCCCACTCAATACTCACACTCAGGAAGAGATCACTAAAGATACGGTCATGATAGCAAAGTGTGGTGAAGAAACCAGATGGTGCCCCAGTATCAGAAAGAATAGTGTCTGGGGTTTAAAAGGCTTTTCTTCATAGAAGCAGCCATTCAAACGATGGGGCTAGTAAATCGATATGGAAGAAGCAAACCAGCCAGCGTCCAAAGATCACAAACAATCAAACCCAAATACAAAGGAGGGAATGGTATCAGAGCTTGAACTGTGAACACCTGGTTTCCTGAAGGCTATGGATGACAGTGGGAGTCCAACATCCATTTGCAACATCTTCACATGGATGAAGTCTCTGTTGGACAGAATCCACATAGTTGGCAGTTTGAAAACACCAGCAGCTACACTGGGAAAAGATTGGGCGTTCTTCCCCTGTAAACTGTTAAGGTCTCAGAAACCCATAGGGGGTTGCTATGGGTCAGAATTAACTCAATGACAACATGTTTGTTTATTTGTTTGTGGACGCCCTTGGGGGGGCATGTGAATAGACCTGCTATCAAAGCATTGCAACATTGATTACAGCAGATGTAGATAGGTTAAAATGTAACACCATATCATTTGATCTCCCTTTTAAGCCATGAAAAAGTTGTTTTAGCTTCTAATATGTTCTGCTTACTTTTCAATTGAGGGTTTTCTCTGTTTTTTTTTTTCTAGTCATTATTGTTTTTCTGTTGTGGTTTGCTTCCTGATTTTTTATTACATGATTTTCTGTGTAGGTTGTTGAAGCAAGCTAAATCTATAGGGATAGTCACTGGAGTAATAATTACTTAGAAGCATGGAAGGGGAGGTTGGTAGGAAATGCAGAGCTTACAACATGAGTATAAGAAGAAACTGTTCTGAAATTGACTTTGTTAATGATTACACAATTCTTAATATGATCGAATGGTTTAATTGTATGATGTGTAAAATATATGGCAATAAAACTATTAAAATAGTTTTTTTAACTGGAAGAAGTGATGAGGTCAATTTAAGTAGAAAATTTCAAAGGGCAGTTCAAGAAGACAACATAAAATATTATTATGAAATGTGCAATGATCTAAGGTGGCAAACCAAAAAGGAAGAACACACTCAGCATATCTATTTGTTAATAGAACTAAAGAAAATAATGCAAGCCTTGAGTTGTAATATTCAAAGGCTTTATAGGAATAATATTGAATGATGCAGGAAGCACCCAAAAAAGATGGAAAGAATGCGCAGAGACCCTGCACCAAAGAGCACTAATGGACATCCACCCATTTCAAGAGGCAGTCCAGGATCTGGAAGCAATGGTAGTGAAGGAAGGTATTAGCCAAAACAACACCCCAAGAATTGATGAAACTGAAGTATTCAAACAAACAAACAACAGGGAGTGGTATGGGGAAAATAGAGCAAGCCATTGGCTGGTTTGATGCATTGTTGAAACTTGTGAATACAGCCCCTAATAAAAATGATTGAAAATAAATAAATGACCTTGTGAATTCAAAATGGTGCTCTGATATGCAAAGCTCCCTAATTCACAGATTCTCATAATATTCACACTGTGCGTGTGCGTGTGTGTGTGTGTGGCTGGACAGAGTGAAGGGGAAAAAAGTACAGTCAGAACAAACTTCAGAGTTCCCAGCTACATTATTTTGTATTGCTGAAAAGTGTACATAACCAAATCCTGCTCCTCTTCGCACGTTTTACGTGTAAAAGACGGTGAAGTTATTTATACTTGTACTGTGCAACTGTCACCGTTATCCGAATTTCCCCATTGCTCTTAAAAGGCGCTGTAATTTTTATTCAACGCCTCTTAGCAAATCCTGAGTCCCTCTCCTGCTCACCCCTGGTAATCACTAGTAAGTCTTTGTCTCTGTGCATTGTGCATCCTTGGTATTTACCATAAGTTGGATCACACAACTTTTGTATCTGGCTTGTTTCACTTCTCATCATGTTTCCAAAGTTCATCTGTGTTGTACCACACATAAGATTTCATTTCTGTTTATACCTGACCAATTCCATTGTATGAACATGCCACATTTTGTTTATCCATTCTTCTGTCCATGGACACTTAGGTTATTTCCAAATTAGGGCTACTGTGACTAATGCTTAGTTGAACCTTGCTGTTTAAGCATCTGTTTGCGGCAATGTTTTCATTTCCTCTGGTTATTTATCTGGAAGTGGAGCTGCTAGGTCACATGGTAATTTGTTTCACTTTCTGAGGAACTCTCAAACTGTTTTTCCCAGCAGCTGCACCAATCGACATTCCTATGAGCATTGGATGACGTTCTCATTTCTTCACGATCTGCTGTTTCTAGCAAATAAATGAATAGCATGAGTAAGATTATTACAGGCTTCTGGCAGCATGCTATCATCTCTCCATGCCCATCATAATTTAAATACTCGATAAATTCTGTATATTAGATCAACATGTTTTTCTATAATTTTCACATTCTGATGGGGTACCTTTCTTGATAATGGGTATACATATGAAATATGGAGATATGGGGTTTTCACATGCAAGATATTGCATTTATTACACCCTTGGAGTCCCCATCTCTCTCTGACACTTCACATTCATTTTTTCTGGGACTTAGCTTGCTTAGTGGGGCGGCCTCCTGTTGAAATCCTGAGAGCTGGTGGCACCGGCCATGTTTCCGCTGTCTTTGGATCCATATGACCCTGAATCTTGGAGTCCACTGGACTCTGATCTTTCTGCTTCCTGCTTCACCTTTCTCTGTCATTGTTATGCAGGTGCTTGAGTCTGAAGAGGGATTTATGGACTGGCATCAGACTTATGAACTTGAGTTGGACTGGGCTGAGATGACGTCTTAATATGGAATTAATTCTTGATATAAAACTCTATTCTTAAAAATATAAGTGCCACTTGCTTGCATTCTCTCAATAACCCAGCCTAACCTAAGCACCTAATAATAGTTTTTATTGCGGAAAATATTTACCTGTCAAGTTGACAAATATTTAAGGTAGTTAACACCATATATGTTGAGAATATGGAACAATGATACCTAAATATCCAATTGGGGATATACTGGGCACACAAATCTTTGAGGAAAAATATGAAACTTAGTTATTCTTGGTTTAGTGGTTACAAGTTGGACTGATAACCACAAGGTCAGCAGTTCTAAACACCAACAGCTCTGAGAGAAAGATGAGATTTTATTTCTTCCCATAAAATGTTATTGTCTCACAGATCCACAGGACAGGGGTTTATCACCTGTCATACAGGGTCATTATGAGTTAGCATTGACTAGACAGGTGGCAGTGAATTCTGAGAAACCTGGTAAACTCACTGACTTATTTCATATTACTAGAAATGTAGTAGGCTCATCTGAACAAAGTCCATATATTAATGTATACAGAATGATATACAAGTATCCTTCATTGTAGTAATGTTTATAAGTAAAAAATATACACTACAGAAATAGCTTAACTGTTTCTCATGAATGGGTCAATAAGCCATGACTTATTCCAATAAAATGTGAAACAAATGATAAAATATCTTACTTAAATTTGCATGTATTAACATTTCGAAAACATAAGACTATGGGGGGGAGCAAAATTATAGTATATGCACAGCGTGAAAATATTTATGTTAAATCCACATCACAATGTTGCATGTTGTTTATAAATGTATTCTATATGTAGAAAAAGGACAAAAATGTACTTCAGAATATTATCTACTCCACAATATTGGTTATTGGTTAGAAAGCAAGAGGAAATGATTACTTGATGTTTTATATTTTAAAGTCAAAATAAACTGTGAACTCCAGAAACTATTGAAAAATATCATTTATTAAAGTTGATTTATATGTCTTGCGCTGTTATATTTTATTCTCTTTTACCCTGCACGAACATTTGAATGAATAGGGTACATTAGAACCTATTGCTACTAGATCTTCGGTTTACAAACACATAAGCTTACTTAATCAAAATGAGGTTGAATACGTCTCTGTGATCAGTGGACAGTTATAGACGAGTACCCTCAGTAATACTCTTGTATCAGTCTCATGCTCTCAAAACAAAAAAGCCCAATCAAAACAGTGGCTTCTGAGTTATTTCAAGGCAGAAAGATCAGCTCAGATGACTATAGCTACTGTTTTGTATGATTTCTGTTTGTTTTGTTCCAACGGCTAGATTCTCTGGAAGGACACATGGTAATCACCTTACAGGGGTCATTGGGAAAAGTTCTTAAGAAAAAAAAAACAAAACTCAATTGATGAGGAAGAAGCCAAGAAAACTTCACCAAAGAGTATTTTCAAGTATGAGGATGAACCTGTGTATTCCTCAAAGGTCGCAAGTGCTGTCCCAGGACCATTTCATTGGAAAATGTTATCCCATCTACTTTGAGCCTTTACCTTGCCCCCCTTCAGATTTTTTGTTCCTCAAACTCAAAAGAACATTGAGGGAGAAGATGATTTGGGTTCCTTGAGAATAGCAGAACTGTCACTTTGATATAGTTTAAACCAATAGCACCGGTAACTTCAGGGAGGAGTGGCTTTGTTGTGCCATCAGGCTGGTTCTGACTGACGTAGGCCCTCTGCACAAAGAATTAATCACTACCCATCCTCAGCCAGCTTCACAATTTTTGTTATGTCCGAGCCCACTGTTGTAGCCACAGTGCCAATCCATTTCCTTGAGGGACATTTTCTATTTGATGGCTCCCTGCCTTCCCCAAACATGATATCTATTTCTGAGGACTGGCCTCTCCGTATAACATGTCCAAGATACATATGGTAAAATCTGCCCATCTTCATTTCCAAGGAGTATTCTGGCTACACTACTTCCTAGACCGATTTCATCATTGTTCTGGCAGTTCATGGTGCTTCACTATTCTTCACACAGACAGTTGGTTTATTTTATCTTCCTTATTCATTGCCCAGGATCCATACAAATATGAGATCGAAAGTACTGTGGCTTGGCTCAAGAGGACCATGATCCTAAAAGAGATATCTTTGCTCTTTAAGACTTTGAAGAGGTTTGGGCCCCAGACTTCCCAAGGCAATACTCTCTTTTGATGTACTGACTGTTGCTTCCAAGAGTGCTGATTGTAGATCCAAATAAAATGACATCCTTGACAACTTCCATTCCTAGTTTATTATAATATGGTCTGTTGATTTAGTTGTTAGGACTTTTTTTGTTTACATTGAATTGAATCCATATTGAAGGCTGTCATTTCTGGTCTTTGCTAGGAAATGCTTCAAGTTTTCTTTGCCTTCAACTTGCAAGGTTGTGTCATCTGCATATCACAAGCTGCTAATGGACCTTTCTCTAACCCTGATACCCTCTTCTTTATACACCCCAGAGTACAGACTGAGTACATTTGCTGAAAAGATATAGCCCTGACATACACCTTTCTTAAAGCCATTCAGTATTTTTGGTCTATGTACAAGTGCTATGGAATTCCAATTCTTCACAATATTATCCAGAGTTTATGATCCACACAATAAGGATGTCTTTGTATAGTCAATAAGGTACAAGTTAACATCTTTCTAGCATTATCTGCTTTGATATCCCTCGTTCCATATCCTTTACTGAATCAGACTTGGATGTTTGGCAGCTCCCTGTAAATGTATTGCTATCGCTGCTTTTCAACTGTCTTTAGCAAATTTTACTTGCATGTGACATTAATGATATTGTTCCATGATTTCTACATTATATTGGGTGACTTTTATTTTTTCATTTATCTCTTAGTTTATTAAGGGAATGAATTATGCTCTTATGTTTTTTAATAGTGAACATATTTTTGTCATGGAACAAACCCTGCTGGGTCATGCTGTGTTCTTCTTTTTTTTTTTAAATCATTTTATTGGGAGCAATGGGTACCCATTCAGACCTCTCCCTGAAGTTGGCCAGGTACTGCCTATAGGTTTCATAGCCTACACTAAGCAGAATCTCCAGTGCATCAATCTTGGAGAACATTCCATGCATAATTTGGAAATTCTTGGAACTTAGATATTTTCCTAATGCCTTCAATGAACCTTTGACTTCCTTCTTCAATTCCACTGGTACTTGCTCATATGCTACCTCTTGAAATGGTTGAAGGTTGACCAATTATTTTTGTTACATTGATTTTGTGTATTACTTCTATTTTCTTTTGAGACTTGCTATATCATTCTACTTTCTGTCCAGAGAATTCTTGAGCACTATGTCTCCAGATATAAAATTTTTCTTCAGTTCAGTCAGCTTGAGACTTGTTAAGCATACTCTTTCATTTTGGTTTGCTAACTCTAGTTGTTTGCACATATTTTTTTCTGTTAAAAATCATCTTATTGGGGGCTTGTCCAACTCTTATCACAATCCATCCATCCATTGTGTCAAGCACATTTGTATATATGATGCCATCATCATTCTCAAAACATTTTCTTTCTACTTGAGCCTTTGTTATCACCTCCTCCTTTTTCTCCTCCAACCACCCCCAGCCATTTACACATCTTATAGTGCTTTACTTTGTCTTCTCACGCTGCCTTTTGAAACATTCTGCTAAATTCTTTCACATCATCATTTATTCCATTTGCTTTACAAAATCTTTCTTCCAGAATAAGTCTGAGAATCTTTTCTGACATCCCCTTTGGTCTTTTGTTTCTTTCCTATGTTTTTAATGACCTTTATCATTCTTCAAGTTGGATGCTCTTGATATCATCCCACAACTCATTAGTGTTCAATTAGCTAAATTTTTCTTGAGATGATCTCCAAATTCAGGATAAGCACAACACCAAACTCACTGTCAATTCTCATTCACTGTGACTCTGGGTAGTGTACTACACATTGGACTGCAAACTGCAAGATCAGTAGTTTGAAACCACCAGCTGCTCCATAGGAGAAAGATGAGGTTCTCTGTTCCTGTCAAGAGTTTCAGTATTGAAAAGCCACAGGGGCAGTTCTACTCTGTCCTATGGGTTCTCTATGAGAAATTCAAGATATATATACTTAAAATTTTTTATTTAACCATTTCTTCTACTTTCAAGAGCCAGCTTGAGAATATCTTCTGACATCAACTTTCAACTTTTCTATATTTTCTGTAATATAAATGACTTTTTGCTTTCTTCATATATGTATGTCTTTTTGGTGTCATTCCACAGCCCAGTCATTAGTTTTTAGTGTTTCAAACCTGTTCTTGAGATGGTCTCTTAGTTCCAATGAGATACAGTCAATTTGTATTTTGGTCTTCCTGAACTAGCATTAATTTTTTCTGCTGCAACCACTGTAGTAATTGATGGTCTGTCCTACAGCTGGTCCCTGGCCTTGTTTGGCCTGATATTGAGCTTCTTGTTCTTCTCTTCCCACAGATACAGTCAACTTGACTCCTTCTCGGTCTTGGGCCCTCTCAAATGATCCAGAGTCTCAGTGTGCTCCATCACCTGCAGTAAGGAACCATAGTGTTACTCCTAATAAGGATCATTACCTGGTGCAGTGGAAACAAATTCACCACCTCCAAGTTTGAAAAAGAGAAATCATATTATTAGGAGACACCAGTGTAGAGTCCAACAGCAAAGTAGGCAGTCTTAATAGAGTTGTAGTTGTGGTCAGAATGTAAAGAGTGTATATACACTTACAATGGAACGCACCCCTTTGGAGGAAGTCAGTTTCCATTGCTCAATCCACAAAATGTAAATTCTAACCACAAAAATAAGATAAAACAGCACCCTTGAGGTGCACAAATCATCTCCTTTGATATCTTAATGACCCACAGGCAGAATTGTCTAGAACACCCTCCAGGCTGAATCGCCTACATGATCATATACCAGGTATGTCTTTGAGGGATGTGGAAAGTTAGAAAAATTCCAATTAGATGGGGTGAGGAACAAGGCAACAGTAGTGAGATTTAAGCTAACTAATAAGTTTAGGTTAATGCTGGATTATAGTCCTTTAGTAGGATATAATAGTACACACCAGTAAGGGAATCATTTGACATTCTGGGGATCATTGGACATATATAGACTTGTCTGTAATTATTTGACTTAGCTAATCCTAAATTCTGACATGAAACAGGAGAGGGGTTTTCAGAAGAGTACTGATCCTCCTGAAACTTAATTGTTTATTGAATTATCCAGGCATACCTAAAAGTTCTCTGGTGTAACACATTGTTGAGATAATATTAAGTCTACAATCTCATTGCTGTATTGTTGACGCCGATCTTTTGTCACCTACAGGGCAGAGTATAAGTTCCTTATAGCCGACTTCCACCATTGTAATCTTTAAAAAAAGAGAATACCACATCTTTTTTTCCATGGAGTAATTATAACCTTCAATTTTAAAATGTTATATGTTTTAAATATGTAGACACCAAGAAAAAGTATACAGAAACCATGTGAGTAAATTATAAATATATGTATAAGCATGACTGCTATGTACAACTAACATACATAATTTTAAGCTTTCTCCAATTCAGAAACTCAAGTCTGGCCAGCCAGCCAGGAGGTCATAGCTTGGAATGCAGTGCTGGCTCTACAGTGCCTCTGGAATGATCTTGAATCATCACCTGTTCTCAATCTGTGGGTGGTCACACATTTAGGGGGTTGCCTGACCCTTTCATAGTGGTCGCCCAATTCATAAAAGAAAAACTGTGGATATGAAATAGCAGTAAACCTAATTTTATGTTTAGGGTCAGCACATGAGGAACTGTATTAAAAGGTCATGGCATTAGGAAGGTTGAGAACCACTGACCTACAATTTCCCGGAGGAGACTTGACGGGCTCTGGATAGCCTGCCGTGGCGCTATAGCAGATCTCCAAAAGTGAAAGAGGAAACGCATTTTCAAGGTAAGGCCTAATTTGGTCTGACTTGGCACATAGAGGATCCACTATTGTGGTAGTTGAGACCAGAGGAGCCCTGTTGGTATAGTGGTTACATGTTGAACTGTTGACCATAATGTCAGCACTTTGAAACCACCAGCTACTCAACAGGAGAAAGATGAGGCTTTTTACTCCCATAAAGAAATGTAGTTTAGGAAAGCCACAGGCAGCAATTCTAAAAGGTCACGATGAGTCAGAATCTAATCATGGCTTTGAATATCTTAAGGGTCTATTGTGTATTTGGACGTACGGTTCTTGGACTGGAGCTCATGGAAGACGATGGTAGATGGATGGCACTTGTATATTTTGATGGCACTAGAATTTGACTTTGAATCCGCATTTTTGAATTTGTTTGAGCATGTCTGCTTGAACCTAGGTACAGAAATCCAGCAGGGATTTCCCAAGTAGTCTCCTTTAGGAAGCATCCTTCAAAATTGGCAGTGCTTTGGTTATAACCTTCTGTTTACGACCCCAGGCCATAATATAAAGTACAGGAATCTCCATGGCCCCCAAATAGAACCTTAGATTATGATACCATTAACAAATTGACCTTGTTTGTTCTCAAATTGGAAGGTGGAATGAAAAGCATTATGTCGAAGCATTTTGTCTTTGCACGAAAACAGAAACATCCACGAGTCTGGTAAATCTGTGTCCAAGCTGCCTCCAAAAAGTCTAGTGTTTCTGTTTTGACAAGAGAGGACAATGAAGACTCTTTGAGTCCACCTTAACCACCAACCTATCTGCCAAAGTTTGGCAAGCCTCTGGAGACATAGAGCAGGAGCAATTGGCCAAGCCTTGAGGCCCTTTTATACCCTCATACATGGCAAAGCAGACCCTATCAGGACCCTTCTGTGACCAATTCTGAGCTAGGATCTGAACAGAATCAAATAGGGACACCTTCAGGACAGTTTCTCTCCAGTAGAACCCTGCCCCATTATCAGACTGTCCACAGGCCAACATTAGAGTTCATTTCCCCTTTACTACTGTTGATTTGTTCAATGGCAAAGTCCACAATTGAAATGCAACGATCAACCTATACATTGTTGTTAGGTGCCTTTGAGTCAGTTCCCATTCAGAGTGGTCTTGTTAAACAGAATAAAACACTGCCCACTTCTGCGCCCTCCTCACAACTGTTCTTACATGTGAGCCCCTGGTTGCAGTCACCAAGGTAAGCCAAATTGTCTAGGATCTTCCCCTTTTACGTTGCCTCTCCACTTCATCAAGAATGATGTCCTTCTCAATGAAATGTCTCTCCTTATAACATGTCCAATGCAAATGAGAAAAAGTCTTGCCTTTCTTGCTTCTAAGGAATATTTTGTCTGACTTCATACTTGAGAGATAATTTTGCTTGGCATGTTTTTTTCTTCTTTCAGAATTTGATACATGTCACTGTATTGTCTTCTTGCCACAAACTTCTGTTGAAGCTCTGAACTTATACTTATTGTTTTATCTTTGTGACTATGATGTTACATAATTTCATGTCAACTTGATAAATACGTATGGGGGTGGAGCCTATAAATAAGTATAGGAATGGAACCTAGCCTGTCAATCAGGTCTAGCCTGATGATGCCTCCTTGTGGGTGTGGCCTACTCATGAGGATTCTTGGAGCTTCCTCTTTTTATCCTTGGAGGTGGGTCTCTCTCTCTCTCTCTCTCTCTCTCTCTCTCTCTCTCTCTCTCTCTCTCTCTCTCTCTCTCTCTCCCTCTCTCTGTGTGTGTGTGTGTGTATGTGTGTGTTCTTCCCATTGACAAGCTATGGGAAGCCACTCTGAGACTGGAGTGAGCCTAGTGGTGGAGGCCTGTTCCAGCCTCCGATGCTTCCACTGGCATTAGATCCACAAGAGTTTCCACCCACTGGCCTGTGCTCTTCCTGCACTCAGCATCATTGCATGTGTTGTGTGACTCTGAAGAAGAATTGATGGACTAGTATCGGACATATAGGCTAATACTGACTTATGGACATGAGCTGGACTGGGCTGGGATATTTTTCAATATACAATTGCTCTTTGATATAAAGGACCCTCAGCACACATAGGCATGTCTATGGATTTGTTTCTATGGTCAACCCAGGCTTACGGTGATTCTTTGTTATTTCTAAGCTGCCTTTAAGATTCTCTCTTTTTCCTTGAAATTGAAGAGTGGAACTACAGTATACCACAATGTTTTTCTTTGGGGATTATGGTGATAATCTATTCTATAAGAATTGATACAAAACCAATCTAAAGAAGTTGTATAATAAACATGTCCCAAAAGTCCAACTCATAAAAGATGACAGTATGCCCCATTCCCCACCCCACCCCATTCTTCCCTTAAGGATATTTATGTACTTTTCTTGCTTCTGATAATCACTCTAGTGCCCTACAGAACCCACAGACACTTGAGGAAATGTCTCACAAGGTAGTAGGTGTAGTATAGTCCAAAATCTGAATTTTAGTCAGAGGTGAGTCAGATGCAGGAGCCAGAGGACACGTTCAATGACTGGAACTTGCTGGTGATAAGATCACATGCACTCCTTCTCTGTGGACTTCTGTTTGCACCTCTCTTAGCTTCCTGAATAGATATTTTTGCCTCTTTTGTGATGTTGTGGAAATTTTCATCCATGATTCCTTATAGTATTTGCCATCTTTTCCCCCTAGTTTCTATTAGACCACATTACTAGATAAAGATAGCTATTCCCCACACAACCCAGAAGCCCATATAACACGAGTGATTGCACCATGATGAAATAGAAACATCAGTCAACCTCAGTATACCACCACTCAAATCAATATAAATCAGTATGTAGAGTTAGTGAAGGAAAGAGAAAAAGAAAGAAAAGTGAGAAGGAAGAGAAAGGGAAGAAGACAAAACGAAATAAAAAGACAAGAAGAAAAAGAAAGAGGAAACCGCATAACTACGGAGAAGAGAAGGGAGAACAGAATATGGAGCTATAGCTTGGTTCTGGCTCTGGAATTCTGTTTCCATGGCAGCCTGGGCACGGATGGCTCTGTGCCCTCAGGGAGAAAGAAAGAAATCTTGGTTTAAAGAAAAAAGAATGAATCTGGCTTGGGTGGGTATGCCTGCATGTGTGAACATGCTTGTGTTTGCTGGGGAGGTGCACCTACCCTGATGGGACAAGGAACATGAAAAACAGAAACAAAATAAAACTACAATTTGAGTTGGGAGGACTTTTGATGCTTTAGCAGTATTGATGTGCTTACATCTGCTACTTGCAGGCCTGGGAGATAGGAAGGGAATTGGGGAAGGAAGGAAGGAAGGAAGGAAGGAAGGAAGGAAGGAAGGAAGGAAGGAAGGAAGGAAGGAAGGGAGGAAAAAGGGAAGTGAGGAAAGAAGAAAGGAAGAAGTGAAGAATAAAGAAAGGAGAAAAATAGGGAAGAGCATTGTTTGATTAGTGAGGTTATTTGCACCAATCTACCCACATGGTCTGCTATCTATGCAGGTCCCCCAGAGACCAGAGAGGCAAGAGATTTAACTGGAGGTTGACTCAGGGCTAGGGAAGGTTTCGCTTGTACGAGAGAGAAAGAGAGAGAGAGAGAGAGAGAGAGAGAGAGAGAGAGAGAGAGAGAGAGAGAGAGAATAGAAGCAGCTTGGGCTGTTGATGACTGATGAAGGGGAGTTAGTAACAGTCAGCAGGTGTGATGGATCTCCATCTTTAAGAAACTGTGGTGTAGTTAACTTTTAAGTTGTGTTCCTGGTTCCCAGAGATCCAGAAACAGGACTTCCATTCTGGTGGGATCTCTCCAATAGTTTCTCAGAAGATCTTCCCATGCTCTAGCTTGTTGCCCATAGTCCCTGAGTGCTCTACTTAGGCCATTTTTTAACCAACTCCCTTTTGATGGACATTAGCATTGTCTACAAATGTTTAAAATTACAGATTATGATGTAGTATTACTGTGTTACCACATTTATCTTTATTACTATCTATTTTTGCTTAACCATTTAGAAATAATTTCTACAAGTTTTAAACTTTATCCTTAATATATTATATGTATCTTCAAATTACAGGCAAAATTCATCTGTGTAATCCTCATTTATTTTCACATATGTTAGAAAATTTTAATTCTATATATCATCCAAAGTATAATTCTTGCTCAACTCTTAGTTTTTCTTAATTTATCTTTTTTTTTCCAAACGGAATTTTTTCTTTTAACCTAGAACACCCTTCCCATTTCAAAACTTTCATTGAGTTTTTTGAAACTTCTAGATTGTCAGCAACAAGTAGGATGTCTACACTGAGTGGGCTCTCTGGTTCACTAGGCCCGGGCACACTGCTCTTGACCACATGGACTCTTCTAGAAGCTACTCAACTATGTGCCCTTGGCAGAGTGACTGTGCTGACCCCTCCTGCTGCACCATGACCTTCAATCCATGGGCAACCCAATGCACTGCGGTTGTTGGAGCTGTGTGAGATGTAGGGCCTCTACGTACCTCATACTTTAGCTTTTTCTAATTCTTTATTCATCAATGAGTCCAGATTAAACTTTTCTGTTAAGAATTCTACATAGGCAATATTGGGTTATCAATAGATTAGTTATGGCAATAGGCAATACTTTAATAATTTTGATCACTTAATTGGTTGAACCACATGTTCCATTGTAAAGGCTCATTTGTCCCTTTGAAGTGTGTATATAGGGATCATTCATGAGTAAGTGAATATTCTCTTTTGAACAAGTTTCATTCAATGGTTTTGACATTTACTAATGCTCCTGACATTTATTAGTGCTCCTTATCTCAGACAATTATTCCATTGATTTTCCTGTTCGTTTGAAATGACACAATTCTACTTTGATAAAGGACAGAATGTATTTGAGGAGACTTGGTGGCTTATTCTGACTCATAGTGACTCTATAGGACAGGGTAGAGTTGTCCTATGTAGGTTTCCAATAATTTAACTCTTTATTAGAGTAGAAAGTCTCGTCTGTTCGAGTCTAGTAGATGGTGGTTTAGAACTGCAGACTTTGTGTTTAGCATCCCAGTAATAACCACACTTCCATGGAATTGGTGGTGAGTCTGAATTTTTGTGAGGTGGTAAAGTAGGAGTCCTGTCACATAGTAGGACATGTGCTGGGCTGCTAAGAACAAAGTCAGCAATTTGTAACAACCAACTGCTTTGTAGGCTTTCTACTCCTGTACAATTGCATTCTTGAAAACTCAGCAGGGTCATTTCAACTCTGTTCTATGGGGTCTCTATTTGCTTAAATTGACTCACTGGCAATGAGGTTTTGATTTTGGTTTTTGGTGAGACAATAGGCAATGCACAGAGATGCTAACCTCAAGGTCAGTAGTTTGAACCCACAAGTAAGCCTGTCGGAAAAAGATGATGCTATCTACTTCTGTGAAAACCCCCTACACCGATTGCTATGGGTTGGAATCAACCCAATGGTAGTCAGAGAGAAAGATGTTAAGTTCCAGGAACTCAAAGGAGCAATTCTACCCTGTCCTACAGGGTGGTCCTGAATTGGAAACAAGTCACTGGCAGGTAGTAAGCAGTTAGGATATACAGTTACTGGTCTGCAGTAGCTGCTCTCCTTACAATGTATTTGAATCAATTTATGAGTATTGTCTGTTCTGTTACTCTGTTTAATGTACTAGCAACATAAAGTTTTAATTTGTTATATATTTTGACAAGCTAATACTCCCTCACTGTTCTTGTTTTTCAGAATTAAATAAACATTTTCTGATAGCTGTAAAAATCTAAATTTTTAGTTCAAAATAAAAGAAAAGTAATGCTCCTTATTTTTATTTGATTCATATCCTATTTATAATATATTGAGAAAGGTAATTGACTGTAAATATTAGTCTTCCTATGCAAGATTGTAACAAAACCTTCTAATTGTTCAAGATTTTACAATGTTCGTGTTTATTTTTGTGCTTAATTTGGGGGTTAGACTGAATGAAACAAAAGGTTTCTTTATTTCATTTAAGTTGTGGTTTATATACATAAAAAATCACCTTCTCTGTGGCAAACAGTGTGGAGGCCCTATCTGACTTCCGATCACTTCCCTATTACATGCCTCCATGTTCCCCCTCTCTTTATGTTCTCAGACCCCAAATGCTCCCCCAAGAACGCTCTACTTCTGTGTTGTATGCAGTATCTTATTGCAATCGCCACACAGAACTCACAAGCCATCATCACCATAATGGAAGTTTATTAGGTAAACCAATGGGTTGCTACTACAGGTCAGCTTCAGTAAACAGTAAGGATACAGTCTTGGCCCATAGCATCCCCTCTCCTCAGCCAGCATGTGAGTCTCTTGCCCTTTCTCAGATTTGTGTCACGTGGTCATTTGGTCACTGACTCCATGGACTAGGAAACTTGTCACTGTATAAGGTACCACAGTCTCAAACATCGGAACATTCTATTTTCTTCCAGGAGGATTTCTTTGACATGGTTGGTAAAAAGGCCAATGATAATTCTGAGGTTACATCTTAATAATTTTCCATTTCTGTTTAGAAATAGCTTAGGTCATTTGTCTCTCCCTTGAATCCACTGAGATGACTACTTCTGGCCGGGCTAGTGTTATAAATTATATGAGTTCTATACTCATGCTTATAGCTACAGGGCAAGATGTGAGAGTGGATAAATTCAAATAAATATTTAATACCAAATCTACTCCTTCCTAGCATTAACTATGATAATAATCAGTAAATCAATCTTCATTTTTCATTTCATTTATGACATCAGCTGTGTGGGTGAGAGCTCACAAGTTAAGCAAATGCAGTGTACTTGACGGTCAAGAAATGGTTCAAAGACCGAATGGCAGTGCCAAGTTTGGGAGTTCATGCAATGCCGTCATTTCCAACCTGCTGGCTACAAATGCCCGGCTTCCCACTACCTCTTCAGAATGACGGCTGAAAGCCCCAGGGTTCCCAGCTCTCCACGATTACCTCTTGGCTCCTTTTGGATTTGATAACTCACTGGACTACTTACAAGACTCGTGGAAAGTTCTACAAATATGGTTATAGACAGTGGTGGATTCCATTGGCTTGCACCTGTTCAGTAGAACCTTTACCCATTTTTTTTCTGAGTTAAGGGAACCAGTTATTAAAATGGCACCTCTGAGGTGAGAGGCTAGGAAGTTCAATACAAAAATCAGATTTACATTCCTTACTCTTTTTAATGTTCATCTGCCCAACACCTTATTCTAAATGCCTTTAGTAATGTTCATTACATTAATAGGTATAAAATAATTAGGTGGAACTATGATTGTAATATTTATTCATTTCATAAAACATTATTCCTTTAAAATTTAAAAAAATAATTTTATTGGGAGTACTTATAAATATAAGAATATTCCATAGTTCATTCGCATCAAGCAGTATTGTTCAACTGCTATAACAATTAGTTTCAAAATATTTTATTTCTTCTTGAGATCCTTGATATCAGGTCCCCTTTATCCCCTCCCTCTTGCAACCAAAACTTGTTATACTTTCGATGAAATACTACATTTTTATTCTGTGTGTTTGTTCTTGTGTAAACAAACATATAACATGCAGAGAAAAGGTGCCAAACAACCAGAGGGTGAGATGCTCTCATTTGTTTCAGATTTTTGTTATGTCCCACATTCCCACAAGATATTATGATATAATTGGGAAAATCCTGAAAAGTGTTCAAAGAACTAAACATATTATCAAAACAATTTCTGTAAGTTTGGCAGAAGCAGCAAGGTTCTTTTCAAAGATGAACATATGCTCAGAGAAGAAACCTTGCCTAACTATTTCTAATACAGTCAACATAACGACTATTGTCTAATTGGTCTACCTCTAAAGGAATGAGATCTTATTCCTACAGCAAAAAGATGGTTAAAGATAAATCACACAGCCAATGATGCTCAGATAAAAGTGAAGAATATTTTCAAGCAAGGCTGCCAATTAAGAAGCAATGTGGAAATATCTTTAATAACACTGGTATTGTTTTGTCAAGGTATTATACAAAATTGTAACACTCTCCACCACTTATTGGTCAGTTTGCTGTACTGTGGAGGATGGCATGTGGTTGTGGTGCTGGAAGCTATGTCTCTACTATTTCAAACGGCATCAGGGTCATTTCAAGTGAACAGGTTTCAGTGGACCTTCCAGACTATGAACAAAGGCTGAAGAAGGACTTGGCCCCCCATTTTGGAGGAAGTAGCCAGGGAAAATCTGATGCAGATCTTAGAAACATCCTGAGACACAGAAGGTCTAACGAATGGAAGCAGAACACTGTCAGAGATGGTGCAAGCCCTCGAATTATGAGTGAGGAGGAGCCGATTTCTCAGAGTGCAGGCCACCCTGGTGACATGAGTTGGATAAAACTTATGGAAGTGGAGCCTTCAGCAAGATACCATCAGCATGGATTATGAATCCATGCGAAGAACCAAAATTTTCACTATTGAGCCAATAGGGAACATTATAATCAACAGAGAAATAGTTGAAATTGTCTTGGTTTTGTCTAACTTGGATCCACTGTCAATACTTACGGGAGCATCAGTCAAGAGATAAAAAGACACTGGCGGTTGGTCAACAGAAAAGTGGATGAAGGGAGACATTGGACAGTGCAAGATAGGACAAAATAATAATGACTTGTAAATTATCAAGGGTTCATGAGGGTGCGGGGAAAGGGAAGGGATGGGGAAAATGAGGAGCTGATGTCAGGGGCTGTCTCATGTGAAAAGAAGATGTTGTGAGAATGATGATGGCAACAAATGTGCCAATGTGCTTGACATGTATGTGTGGATTGTGATAAGCGGTGTACGAGCCCCCAATAAAATGATTAGAAAACATAAAAAAATTTGGCATACAAAAAAATATCAAGGGAAAAAAAGATAAAAAGACATGTTGCATGGGACATCTACTGCCCCAAATGAAAAGTAAGGATGTTACTTTGAGAATGAAGATGCACCTGACCCAAGCCAGGGCATTTTCAGTTGCCTCCAGGTGTGTGAAAAATGGATGTTGAATAAAAGACGGAAGCGGAATTGATTCATTTGAATTGTGGTGCTGGGGAAGAACATGGAAAGTACAATGGAAGGAATAGGACCAGGGTACTCCTTGGAGGCAAGGATGGATAGACTTCTTCTCACAGATTTGGGGCACATTGTCAGGAGAGACAGGTGCCAGGGAAGAACATCATGTTATATTGGGTAGAGGGGCAGCCAGGAAAGAAGCCCTCAAGGAGATGGACTGGCACCGTGCTTGCAGCAATAGGCTCAGGCATAGAAACACGGGGCAGGAGCAGGCCGTATGTTGTTCTGTTGTGCATAAGGTCACCATGGGTCAGAACTGACTTGATGACCCCAACCAACACGGTTAACAACAGGATTTGAAAACTCGTTAAAACATAATATTGTTCTGTGAACCTCTTTTCTTAATTATTAACTCTATGAAACAATAATAACAACTTTCAGTATATCTCTTAAAATTATTCAAAATGATTATTAGAACATCAATATTTTGACCCCATCACTGCTTACAGCTGTATAAAGTAGGAGACAGATTCAGATCACCATAAAAAATAGACACCCGGGACAAGGTCTAGAAGCGTTCACAATAGGAAGCGTTCACATCCTAAACAGGCAACGCTCTACCTTCCCAAGGAGAAGCCCCAGGGGCTCCGTGGTTCATCAGCTAAGGAAAAAGTCGACCGTTTGAATCCACCAATGACTCCAGTCAAGAAGAGTGGCTGTCTGCTCTGTCAAACTTACAACCTCGGAAACCTTTGGGGGCAGGGCAGGTCTACCCTTCATGTTTCTCTCCCCTGAGAATGGTTGCTACCCCAAGGTGATCCAGTGGTATAGCTCTCTGAAGTGATTAACCTGATCAGCCCCACCCCAGAGTCACCTTATCATACCACCTACTTCATTAAGTGTGGTCTCATTGTTTTAAAGAGATTTTGTTTCTTAGTAACTGAGGATGGAAATAAAATTTGGGTAAAGTTAATGTCACCAAAGGGGTAATCTCTGCTTATACCAAGCCTGTTTCTTCTGTACAATACTTGCGGTGGGCCAGGGCTATGTATTGTACACACCCACTCCCATTGAGTTGGTTGCTCATTCAGTAACCCTGGGACAGAGCAGAACTGTTTCTTATGGTTTCTATGTCTTTATGGGAGCAGGCAGCCTAGCTTCCAAGGAGTGACTGGTGGGTTTGAAGAGCTAACCTTAATGTGAGCAAAGCAATGCTTAATCCACAGCAACTCTTGTATAGAGTAAGCACTAGGTAAATTATTTCAAGACAAATGACCCTAGTATATCCTCCAATTGTGACAAGAATACTTAAAATAACTAAATAAGAAGGAAGGATCCCCAGGGCATAGTAGTTATGGGCTGGACTGCTAATCACAAGGTCAGCAGTTAGAAACCACCAGCGGCTCTGAGGTTGGAAGATAAGAATTTCTACTCACATCAAGAGCTACGGCGTTGGTAACCCTCAGGGGGCAGTTATACCTTGGCCCGTAGGGTCACCATTAGCCGGAATCAACTCAATAGCAGTGAGTTTTGGATTTCCAAAACAAGGAGGAGGCTATAGACCATTTGCTTCGGTAGAGAATGGCCTTGGAGACATAGCTAACTTCCTCTAGCTTCCCTACGGTGCCGAGGAAGGAGTCTGGCATGGCTTCCCACTCCATCCTCTGTACCGTATCCTGACCCCAACCGTTCAACACATGGCACTCTGCTGCTAGGCTGGGTTGGATAATTCGTTACAGAGGCTATAGAGAACTCATAGACAATACTCCCAATTATGGGGTTTATTAGGGAAATGAATAGGTTACCACAAAAGATACAGTCATTGGTTCACAGTAACACCTCTCAGCCAGCAGCCAAGTGTCCGGCTGGTCCTCAGGCTCCCAGCCACACGGTTCTTGGCTTCTGCTTCCATGCACCAGTCGCCTGTCGGCTACTGTGTCTCCCAGTCTCCTAGTCTTGCCACTGCTCCTCTTTCCTGTCTCATGGAGTGCTTGTCTCAGCATCTGTACTCCGCCTGGATCCTTGCCTCAGTCTCATGGTCGCATGCCACCGTCTCTGCTGTCTCTGGCCCTGGCCTCCACCACCAGGCAGAGACCCTGAAAGTACACTTCTTCAATGTTCCTGGGATTTCTCTCTCTGTCCAATGTGACTCTTAGGCACAAATGAATGGCTATAATGGAGGTGTTTTGTTTTGTTTATTCCCTATCCCCAAGAAAACAAAAGTTGTGAGTTGGTTCATACCCTGTCCTAAGGTCAGAATGATGATCCCGTCCATTAGTATAGTGAACTACCTCCAAGACAGAATTCTAGCCACAACATAGAGTGTAGAATCATAATACATCACATATGGAATTATGGCTGGAAGGCCCATATTAGTTGACTACAACTCAACTTTGAATCAGTTTTAGGATACATATGCATTTGAACACGCTCCAAATTCTTAGTGAACACATTCAGAATGACTAATTACCCAGGTTTGTGAACATTTTATTTATAACCTGCATTTGATGTCAATTCTGGGAGGAGGGAACAGGCATCATGACAGCCTCGGTAGTTCGGCATCATATTCTGGAATTGCTGAGTGTATTACTCCTATTTTATATGCTAGTTTAGTCCATGGGCTCTTAGTGGAGGATCAATAACTTTTTTTGTTTTATGAAAAGGAAGTATGTTACTTTTTTGCTGAAAGCATTTCTTAGTCTCATTTTATCAGCATAGTCCTTTGGCACCAAATTTAACATTGAAGTGTGCTTGTGTTTGAGCTAAAGGTGGGAAACAGCTGCCCACTAAGAAGTGCCTCAGAGCACAGATGTTCCCCTTTTGGGGGCAGACGCCCCTTCCCCAAAGCGTGTTTATTAATCAGCGGAATTGTGTGTGTAGAAGGACATATGGCAATGGAAAAGGACATCTTTTTTTTAGTTTCTTTCCCAATGTTGCTCTCCATGAATTGAGTGAGAGCAAGTATCACTTTCATATTTTGAAAGCTACAGTAGTTGAGAAGAAGTACTCATTTTTTACTCTGTTAACATGGCTTACTTAAAGCAAACTATGTGAGATTTAGGCAGATAATTAAAAAAATGTAACCTCAGTTAATTGGATGACAGAGCATTGATGTTTTTTATATTTTTCTCAGGAGCTGGCCAATAGAAAATGATCTGACCTTTGTCCTAAAGCAAAATCACTACCAGGTGGAATTAGTGTGGAAAAAGAAAATTTTATTCAGCATAGGCAGTCAAGGGTCAAGAGGTGGGGGAAAGGCTGACACGCCACCCAAACTATGCCTCACGGACTCTGTACAGCCACAGAGGAGTAGCTGTTTATGCTCAGAGGTGGCGGGGATTGAGTCTTTCTCCCTTGGAGTGGCTGCTGGTTGTGAACCACTGACGTGTGGTTAGAAGTCCAACACATCACCACCAGGCCGCCCAGGGACCTTTCTTGTTGTTTAGTCATTATTTTAAGTACTCTTGTCAAAATAAGAGAATGTATTAATGTCATGTATCTAAAATATAGTTACTTAATCCTTATTATGCACAAGGGGTTCTGAAGGCAGCGTAGGTTAAGCATTGCCCTGCTAATGTCAAGGTTTGCGGTTCAAACTCACCAGTCACTCCTTAAGGCTGGCTGTTCCATCAATAATTATAGGCCCAGGAACCACAAAGGACAAAGGAGCTAACTCTTTTATTTACTTGTTCAAATTTACATATATTAAAGTAAACAATAACTTCTGGAAATATCTGTGTTTAAAGCTTTTTAAATAGAGAGTCCAGGGTTGTTGTTTTGTTTGGGGGGAGGGGGGGTGTGTATGGTAATTTTGGTGGGTTTATCAGGCCAGATATGAGGAAGATAAAGGAGCTATCTTTTATTTACTTGTCTTAGTCTTTAGGAAATCTCCTTTATCTTCCCATTCTTTGAGTGTATTCCTGCCTCATCCCATCTATCTGTCTTTTCCAAAGGCAATCTGCTCCTGTCTCCCTTCACAGATTAGCACGGAGATTGCCCAGCTGATCAAGGTTACCGCCTCTCCCAGTTTCCTTGCCAAGGAAGTTGGATGGGTGAATGTGGTAATCAAGATAGCATCAGGACTATTAAAAGGGTTAGGATGAAACCCAGGCTCTGGCAGGGCAGCCTTTGGCAGTTTTAGCTTCTACCGCTCCTGCATGAAACCTCCCTCAGGGTCCAGAGCTTCTGAAGGCTAATTAATGGTATATGTATGTCAAGGCAGTTTGAGGGTCTTAATAATGAAATCCACATGTCATATAGTAGTTCTTTGACTTTCAAATTTGTTTTGTAGGCACTTTGCGGAGAAAGTTATTAGAGTTTAAAAATATTTTCTTTTTTGGTAGCTCAAGAGAACCAAATGCAATTGAGTAATGCAGATCTACCTAATAGTTTAGGAACTAATAGAGTACTTTTTAAAACCCAGAAAAAAAAAACCCTAAAAACTATTTTCCTGTGTCGCTGTAATTTTGAAATATGTCAAGCACAAATGATTTTAAATCTTAGTCTATTATGGATGGGAAGAAAAAGTTTTTATCTTTTCGTGAGAAGCAATGCAGTTTTTATGTCTGTCATGGGTGAGACAGCAGCTGAAAAGCACAGAATCATTCTTATCCTTGTAAGTATGAGATTTGACTCTGTTGCTAAGAAACCCAAAGTAAGAAGGGAGGAAAGGAAACCTGGGAGACACGTTATTAAACTAAATTTTGTTGTTATAAACAGTGCAGCTCCGGGTTGCGCTCTTTTATCACATTCTGTTATCAAAACAGTGTATTTTTTACAAAACATGTGCTCAAGGAAGAAAAGAAAACTCCTTAAATTAATTAGTCTATTTCCTGTTTCACTTTCCAATTTCCTTTGACTTAAAGAGCTTTTGTTCCTCCCTAGGAGTTGCTTTCAAATCCGGGAAAGTCTGCTCTGTATTTACAACTTCTGGGTTGGTTAAGATCCCTTTTAAGTGTGAGCTTTGTTCTCAGAGAAGCTCAGGTCAGTTGAGCAACATGCTGCTACTGTTAAAAAAAAAAAAAAAAGCTGAGTAATGCTGGAGGGTGCTCATGTGGCTGATGCAAACCTGGAGAATTTGCATCATCATTTAGCGGGAGTAAATTGGTGTGACAGGCAGGAGCTTAAATACAAGCCCATGAGGAAGCTGAGCTGGTTTCTGATGACAGGGCGGCGGCAGCTCCCACCGCAGTGGTGCCGGAGGAGGTGCAGGAACCGGGAGCAGTATGAACACACAGGTGTTTCGGAGTAGTACTTAGCTAGCTGAGACGGGTAAAATACACCTTTGGGCTTTCACCTGTGAATATACTATCTCTGACACAGGCATCCTGAAGGCACAGAGGAAGAGATTGATCAGTCACCCTGAGAACCACCAAAGTTGGAAGTATTTTTCTTCCGGTTTTGTTTTCCCCCCGAGTGCCACGGTCATGGTCAGAAAGCCAGTGGTGTCCACCATCTCCCACGGAGGTTACCTGCACGGGACTGCGAATGGCAGGCTGCCTGCCCCGGGCAGCAAAGACCCGGCCGAGCAGGGGAAAGTGGTGCTGAAGAAGAAAATCACTTTGCTCAGGGGCATCTCCATCATCATTGGGACCATCATCGGCGCAGGAATCTTCATCTCTCCTAAGGGCGTCCTCCAGAACACCGGCAGCGTGGGCATGTCTCTGGTGATCTGGACAGCCTGCGGGGTCCTTTCGCTGTTTGGTGAGTGCGACTTCTGCGCGGGGCTGGGCCAGTGGGACTGAGCAGCTGGCTCTCTGGGAGAGCAAAGTGCCGTGTTTAGAGGGAATGGTAAAGGTTGCACCAAGTTTCCTGGTTGTTGTTTATTTTTTTATGTGAACTATCCAAACATAGCGTCTACTGTTAGCGTGATTCTGAATTGCCTTCTGTCCGCTCTTTCCTTACTAATAGAGTATGTTTCTGGTTTTCCCTGTGGCAAAGGGAGCAAAGGCTAACTGATGACCCGGTACCATGTATGGGAGCTTTCTGCACGGGGCAGTTGTGCTTAGTTCTGCATGTTTGGGGTGTCTTGACAGCTGGCTCACTGAATGAAACACCTGGGAAGTGAAGCCCAGAGTGGCCTACTTAGACACCGAACTGTGCGTTCAGCAGTTTTATGGACTTTCTGGCAAAATACAGGGTGGGTGGCAGTATTTTCCCTTTTCGTTTTTGAACTATATTGCTTGCTAGTTCACGATGTTCTGTCAGAAAAGGGGGGGGGGGAGTCCTTGGCCCTCGAAATATGTGATGACAGAAAAATCCTCCTCTAGGAGAAGTGGGGAATATTGCTCTGACCTGAACATATTTAAAATATTTTCAACCTTTTATCACTTCCCTATACCTTTAAACCTTTGTAATAGAAAATGCAAAAATTCATTAGGACGTTAGTGTGTTTTGCTTGCCCCGATCTGTTTTCTGCTTGTGAGCTTACTGTGTTTCGCGGGGCGCAGATAATTTGCCGACCTGTTCACTGAGTTAATCTGGGCAGAGGGGGTCGAGGCATGTTGTTCCCCTTCTTCCCTCTTTGCACCTCTTCATTGAGTCGAGAACTAGTGCTGAAAGATAACAAATGATCTCTCATGAGATGGGCAAAGGCTTGGAAAGCTACTTGAGTTCATTTTAAAAGGGACAAGAACTGAAGAATAGTAATAACCAACCAACTAAACAAACAAACTGAATTTGATTTCTGCCATAGGCTAAAAGACCAGATTGCTTTTCTTTTCTCTGGGTAAGAGTGTGCTGGGATTCCTAAAGCATTCCTCTTTAATGAAACTAATTGTACATCCTAACCCTCGGACTTAGTACTAACGCTTCCTTCTGCAAATACCCAGTTATTCATTCTAAGATCTTACATTGTTTTAAACCACTGAAGTTGGTATTCATCTCCACCAGTGTTTCTCAAGGTGGGTGATATCGCCCCCTGGAGGCTGCTGGGTTGATCCCATTGGGCTGCAAAAGCAGATACCTATGCTTTATCCTAGATTAGATGATGTAGTACTGACAAGGGGCAATTGGCTGAATAAGCCTGGGAACCTATGATCTAGATGAGTTTAATGTCCATTGTTAGGAAAGAGGTACTTAAAGGAAAACTTGTTAAATAAAAATCTGATTACATTAGAAAAAACTAGAGGCACAATGTCTCCTGTCCCCCTTTAAAAGGCCTGTGATACCAATTATGTCCATAGTATGTATTTTCTAAAATGTTTCATAAACATTTTCACTATGTTTCTAGTATACAAACTTTCATCCTTAGATGAGATTTCTGAAAGATAAACTAGAACCAGTACCCACTCTTAATATTAAAATTGTACTAATTCTTGATCATCTTAAATAACACTGTGCACAATCAGCCTTTAATCTTCGCCAAGTGTTTCATATATTCAGAATAAATCAAAGTCTAATATGAAAACCACAATCAGTTTCCTAAATGTTGCCTGCTTCTGCGCATGCAATTCCCACTGGATGATTCGATTTTTGCATGTGTGCAAACACACGTACACGATTCAGATGTGATGACCTGGTCTGCTCTGACCATTACAAAAGGTAAGGAGATGATGGATTGTACTGTGAAAATAAGCTTATTTGTAAGTATCTCATCTGCAGCCAAAGTTCATTAACCCTCAAGTAAGGTGACTAATTCAGATTGCACTTGAATTGCTATTCTTTGATTACTAACTACAAACTGTAGTGAATGTGTTCTTTTATGGATCTACTTATCTATATTTGCATTGCATTCATCACTTTAATTACTAGGAACTTTTTGATAGGAGTTGCCGCCCTAACATGAAACAAAACAAAATCCAAGGAAAAAGAAAGTTTCTTCCTCTTGAGAGTCTTTAGAATTATGGAACTAAGTAAGGAATTTGTATGTTGGATTTACTTTTTTTTTTTTTTTAAAGACAAGGTCAATGAATGGATTTTTTACATCCTGTTTTGAACTTTTTTCATTTGGGCAAAGTGGTTATGGAACTTGAGACCTTTAAATGAGAAACTCATTGCCTCAGAACTTAATTTAAACCTGGGCCAACATCCTAGGGTTCCAACAAAACACATCGAGGTCTAAATATTGATTTTCTGGCAATAAATCCTGAAGGTACTTAAGACTCTGCCCAATAACATTTTATGTCAGATACTTTTCACCATGGTGGCAAGCGGTTCTAAAAAAAGAATGCAACCAATTACAGTTGGTTATAATAGTTGAAAAATATCACCAGTTCTCAAATATCAATCTACAGACTAGGTAGTTCTAAATTATCCACGTGTATTTTAAACAAAGAGAGATTCGTAAATCCCTCCATTGGTTAGCCTGATTTAGTGAGTCTGGGATATGATCCTAAAGTCTATTTTTGTTTGTTTGCTTATTTAAATGAAAAACTCTTCCCTGGAGATTCTGATATTATACATGCTGAGGAGTCAGTGGAGTGATTTTAACATTTCACTGGATTCCAAGCATATTTATGTTGGATAGTCTTATGTGAAAGGTTGTTGATGTTTTTAGCTGCCATCCAAATGGGCCACTAGTTCCTGGGGACTCGATGTATGGTGAGATCAGCCCATACGTCTCATGGGGTTCTCATTAGCTCATTGCCGGAAGTGAAGTCCTCAGCATTTCTTCCTAGTCTTTCTTAGTCTGGATGTGTGCAGTTAAAACCTGCTCAGCACCAGAGCGACACACAAGCCTTCACTGCCAGACGAATGGTGAGTGGGCTGGGATTTGAGCGCAGGGCTTCTGCCTGGGGTGAGATCTTTCTGTCACTGAAGCCCCTCCGTGCTCATCTGAAGTCCACTGTTTCTTAGGAATCGCCCACGCTCTTAGTCTCCGAAGTAGTTCAGCCAAAATACAGTTACATTTGAGTACCCAGCTCTAAATAGAGAACTTTCCCATCACCTTGACATGTATTTTTTATTGTCTTGATAATTACTTGATCAAAGTATTGTATATGACGCCATTGTCTGAAGGCTCGTGATGTACTAGTTTGGTACCACCTTGGCACATGCATAACATTTATACACACCACCGCCCAGGACGTGACGATTGGGACCTCCCTCTTCTAGGGGGAAGCTGTGCTTTCAGGAGCATATCTAATTTGCTCAAGGTCCCAATGGAGTGTTTTAATAAATATTGTTAACATTTTGGTCTGTGATCAATTGGACCAATCATGGAATGGAAGCCTAGAAGGCTACATGCATTTCAAGGAGCATCAAAAAAGCTTATGGGAGCGTTCTTTCCGCCTCTCATCCAAAATTTCCAGGGACTTCGTGAAGACCCCTTATAAATATGAACTAAAACACCTCCATTTTAAAAAGCATGCTATCTCAACTACACAGGAGTCTATACTTGAAACGCCTTTGAGCGAACTTCGAATGAACTTTATTTGCCAACCAAATATAGCCCCCCAAAATAAATGGCCTTAGAAGGCCTAGGGTCTATATTTTTCTGGTGAACAGATACCACATGTCATTTTTTGCTATACTGCAGAAATACCATTTATTAAAAAGGTTCACTTTATGAAGAGATCTGTTTGGATATATAATTCTTGTCATTGTATATTCATAGAAAAGGGAATACATGTATTATTGGTATCTGTGTTTTCTTTTCTTTGTCCCAAGGGTTCAGATTCTGCATTCGGAAGCATGTGATAGTGCTTTAGAAAGTTTCCTATCACCATAAGGAACATTAAATTTTTTTCCAACAGATTTCAAATGTCAGAAAATTCTAAGAGGAACATGGTGGCTTATAGGAATTAGAAAACTGTTATTTGTCTTGATGCCATTCAGAGGTAGAAGTTAATCTCATACAACATAAACAGCTGAGTTATTGCTACTGCTTTGCTGCTTGATACTATATTAAATTTGTACTTTTGTTAAAACTCTTTCACAGGAGCTTTGTCCTACGCTGAGCTGGGAACGAGCATAAAGAAATCTGGTGGTCATTACACATATATTCTGGAAGTCTTCGGCCCATTACCAGCTTTTGTACGAGTCTGGGTAGAACTGCTCATAATACGGTAAGAACAGAGATAGTGAAACTTTAAGGAACAAATCAATATATTGATGGCAGCTTTTTTTCTGAATCACCTCATTTTTTTATAAATTAGGTGTACATACTTCATGTGACTCTGTTGTAAACATGTCTAGGACTTTATACCTATAATAAAATGTTCTTTTGAATTAACATTTTAATTCAGTTTTGCCAATTGAAATGATGTACCAACCATGACAAATTTTATTTATTTATTTATTTAAACAATTTATTAGGGGCTCATACAACTCTTATCACAGTTCATACATATACATACATCAATTGTATAAAGCACATCCATACATTCCCTGCCCCAATCATTCTCCAAGCATTTGCTCTCCACTTAAGCCCTTTGCATCAGGTCTTCTTGTTTTTTTTACCCTCCCTCCCCTTCCCCCCCTCCCTCATGTGCCCTTGGTAATTTATACATCGTTATTTTGTCATATCTTGCCCTATCCGGAGTCTCCCTTCCCCCACTTCTCTGCTGTCCCTCTCCCAGGGAAGATGTCACATGTGGATCCTTGTAATCAGTTCCCCCTATCCAACCCACTCACCCTCCACTCTCCCAGCATCGCCCCTCAAACCCTTGGTCCTGAAGGTATCATCCACCCTGGATTCCCTGTACCTCCAGCCCTCATATGTACCAGTGTACAACCTCTGCCCTATCCAGCCCTGCAAGGTAGAATTCGGATCATGGTAGTTGGGGGGAGGAAGCATCCAGGATCTGGGGGAAAGCTGTGTTCTTCATCGGTACTACCTCTCACCCTAATTAACCCATCTCCTCTCCTAAACCCCTCTATGAGGGGATCTCCATTGGCCGACACTTGGGCCTTGGTGCCCGGCTATCAAAAGAGATAGTGTCTGGGGTCTTAAAGGCTCGAAGGTGAACAAGCAGCCATCTAGCTCAGAAGCAATAAAGCCCACATGGAAGAAGCACACCGGCCAGTGCGATCACGAGGTGCCAAGGGACCAGGTATAAGGCATCATGCAAAAAAAAAAGAGATATATGTATATGTTTGTGTATGTATGTGTATATGTGTGTATATGTATATATATGTATATATGTGTGTGTATGTGTGTGTATATATATATATATACCATATTAAATGAAGGGGGAAGTGCAGAGTGGAGACCCATGACAAATTTTTAAAGAAACTTCTTTTTTAAACTTCATTTATTGTCTTCCACATTTCTAGGGAAAATTTTGGTGTGTAAGGATATGAAGCATCAAAATCCACCTCTAAAAAAGATAAATTAAATGTTATATACTAGTAATTCAACTTTTCTCTCTCTCTTTTTTCTCTTAAGTGTAGATCACACCCTTTAAGTTCTTTGACCTTACATAGTTTTGTGTGTGTGTGTGTGTGTGTGTGTGTGTGTGTGTGTGTGACTAAGAAACTTCTGGGCCTAAGAGCTTAATGTGTCACTGAGTCTTTACACAAAAACAAAAAGTTTACATAAATGACTCACTTCCTCACATTAAACTAATCAGCACACTATAGTTGTGCAAACTTTTTTTTTTTTATTATTCTGTTGTTGCAAGAATGTGTTTCCTGATTCTCTTGGTTTGAAATCAAACCAAATAGTGCTAAGTCACTCTGAATTACAATTTTCCTTAAACTTTATGGGAAGTTCATGATGTCATATAAACAATTTACAGTATTAAAGGTTCCATGAGCTTAACTGTTTCAATAGTATGTGGCTTGTGTACTATGCTTACAAAAATCACTTGAAATAACTCGTGAAACTTGATCTTACTGTAAATGAATCAGATCTAAAGTGAGACCTTATATGGACTTTCATTCTGTCTTTTGCAGCTAAGTGGCAAATACAGAGCAAATTACCATTAACTCAATACTAAGCATACTTTTTATGGTTCTAGGAATTTCTTTTTTAATGCCAGAGTTTCAAAGTTGTATTTCATTGTTGTTCAATCTTCATTTTATTTGAATTATTTGAAACTCATTTTAATAAAGATAAAGACATATTTGTTCCTTTTATACTGTCCATTTACTAGGACTGTTCCTTCAGTCCCTTCTGATTAGCTGAGTATTAAATGAATCTAAGTCAAAAAGTATTATCACAAAATCAAAGAACCCTTTATAAATCAAAACTATAAAGATGTAAGTCTATTGCTTCACCATATATCCTCCACCTGGCTCTATACACTCCTGAAGGCAATATTTCTACCTCTCTTACCCTCCCCCAAATAATTCTGCACCCTTCAATCTATACCACACCAAAAGGGCAGTGTTGGCGTCCTTTGGAGACTCATATCTTTTTCCTTTTTGAGTTTGGGGGACAACACTAATTCTGAAAGGGCAATCTCAGGGTTGCAGGATAGATGTGGTAAGGTTTCCCAACAAAATTCTCATAGGACAACCTTTGCTACTCTTGAAGAATGAGCAGGTATATTGTAAAGAGGGAGAAAAGAAGAATCAACACCTTCCTGAATGCAACTTCCCTGACATTTTCCTCACCACTCCACCTTTCAATTGTCTGAAGCTTCCATTATCATAGATTCCCGATGACCATCTCATGTCCCGAAAGAAACTCTAGGATCTCAAAAGAATAGTTCCCCAAAGCTTCTTAGCTCAGATTTCTACCTTGAATTTAACTTAATTGACCCAGAAGATATTCTTGGAGGTCACTGTTCTCATTGGGAATTTTTTTTGGAGGGACCCCAGAACTTGTCTACAGACATGCGCCGATTGTGGGAACATAAGTGAACACTGGTGTCTGGACAAATCATGTCTGTGTGTGTCCCGGAACCCTCGGTGCAATATGTGACTGACCCTAATACACTCTGCAGTGGTCAAAGTCTCCTTTTCCATATATGATTTCTGTGTCCACGCTGTTGTTGTTAGATGTGATGGAGTCAGGGGACTCAGGATGAAACTCCACAGGAGGAGACGCTATCCGGTTCTGGTCTGTCTTCACCATCCTTCCTAGGTGTGAACCGCTGCTGAAGTGACTGTATCGATCCATCTCATGTCGAGGCTTCTTCCTCCGCACTGACCCTTTACTTTACCAAACAGACTATCTTTCTCAGGGACCAGGACCTCCTGGAAATTTCCAAACTACATGAGACAACAGCTGATCATCCTTGCGTCTAAGGAGAACTCAGGCTGTAATTCTTCCAATTCAATAGTAGTGGATTACTTTATAATAAAATAAATGAAATATTAGCTTCTCATTTGCCATTTAGGATGGTACTTTATATTTATATTTAATTTTCTAGGTGCCAATGTTCTGCTTTCCATCAAATCAGCAAGGGTCTTAAGCATACAGGTCTTTCTATTTACACTTTTGTAAATAAAGATTCCAATAACCCTGTACTAATGATATAGGTGCAGTGCATATTATAGACATTACGTTCGGTGTGAATAAGTGGCTGAAAATGGAATGGATAACACAGCATACTCAGCCTTCAAATGAGCACACTTTTGTCTTAGAGGAATGGCCTGTCAGCATGGTGGACTTCGGAGTCTGATGTAGTTGTATTTGAGTCCCCCTTCTGCCATGCTTTATTTGTATGACTTTGGGCTAATTGCTTGGCCTCTCCAAGCCTCTTCTGTACAATGAGCATGATCAATCTGCACAGGCAGATACCGTGCTCATTCATTAATGTATTCATTACACAAACAACCTCTGAATGGTGATCGGCAAATTAAAATATCCAAAGTGAAATAAGCCATAGTAGCTGCTCCCAAGCCTTCACAATCAAATGTTACTTTAAAAAATGATTGAATTTAATATTTTAATGCAAAAGAATGGCCTCATGATGTGTATGTGTCTTGACAGGGAAAATTAATTAAGTGTACTCTCAGGGTTTTTTTATGGGTACCTTTGTAATAATTGATTTGTAATGGCGCTTTGGTCTTTCGAAGGACAACATAATAAATTAGTATACAGGAAACCTAGGTAATTTTTTTTAACATTTTTATTTCAGCACCTAAATAGGTCCTTTTAACACTGAATCTTCAAATTAAATAACTCATGCTGTAAATAAGCTGTACAACATAGATTTTGAAAAAAGAAATATTGCCCACCAGTACATAGCTGGGCTAATTAGATTTCACTCACTCATTCAATGGATGCATATTCAGCTTTTAGTTCCTATTATATGATAGATCCTATACTAAACTCTGGGGATGAGATGGTGACAAAGATGGTCCTCCTGCGGTCCTCACATCCAGGAGAAGCAGAAGCTGAAAGGGAAGGTATGCACAGGAAGGGAGATAATTCAACAGACTTGCATATGTAAATAAAGACTGTGTATTCTGATATGCGTGCCATGATTATGTTCCAATGACCAGTTGTCGTTGTTGTTAGGTGCTAGTGAGTAGGTTGCAACCCATAGCAGTTCTTTGAACAACAGAGTGAAACGCTGCCTGGTCCTGTTCTTCAGGTCACTGCTGCACCACGATGTCAATCAACCTCTTTGAGGGCCTTCCCCACCCTCACTGTCCCTCTACTTTAACAAACATCGTGTCCTTCTTCAGGGACAGGTATCTCCGACAACATGTCCAAAATATGTCATATGAAGTCTTGGCACCGAGCACTCTGGCCGTACTGCTTCCGAGACAGATTGGTTTAGCCTCTCAGCAGTGGACGGAACTTTCAATCTTCTCCTCCAAAGGCATCAATTCTTCTTCGATTTTCTTTATTCAATGTCCAACTAGATGATTATGCGAGAATAAAAGTTGACCACATTGAATCATACGCTGGAAGGTGACTGTAGCTTTACATAACTGCCAAACCACTGGAGAGTAGAGGGAATACATGACCTTGCCCATCATGGCCGTGGTCACTATGGTAGTGCACCTTGGCATTTGTTACTTCCAGATGGATGTAGTTAATGCACAGAATAGTCAGATGGTAGATTTCTCTACTATTGTAAATATGAAGGGTCAGATCATGACATCAGTGATGAGTGAGGAGTAGATGTATTACAGTAGGTTTCCAAGCACTGATGCTGTAAATTCTTAGCACTAGGTTTGCAGAAGTCTACAGTTTACAGTAAAGTCTCTAAATTCATGTCTGCATCTGTATATAGGTTCGGTCTCCCTTGTGTTCCCTCTGACGCATTAACTAGTTATTTGAACAGGTTTGCCCTTAGCCAGAGTGTGTTTGAAAATAGGTTGCTAACTAGACATTACAGGGAGGAGTAGCCTACCGCTAAGGGATTTGCCTAGGTGTGGCTTTGCAGGAATTTGGGGTGCTAGTGTCCAATTGGTCCTAACTGCCTTGGTCAGAAGGCCCTGAACCAACTTGCAACCTTTAAGGCCCCTTTGCCAGTTCTGTAATTCAACCTGCAACTGTAATGTATCACTCTGCCACCAGCCATGCTTGTGAGACAGTTTCCCTTGGTGTTCCATATCCCATTTAAGTTTCTTAAATTCTTGTAGATATTTGGACACCATTATGGTGACCCCATGCTGATCATCTCTATCATCTGGATGATGGGTCTTTGCCTTTATGCCATCATTGTGCTGTTTACTATTTATGGTGCCTCCGTAATTTCTACTTGGGATTTGGGTCTCTTTTCTCTCTTCAAACAGGATGAGGGTCCCAGCTTAAACTAGTCCAGGTCTCTTCCAGGCTAGTTTAAAGACGTCTCTGCAATCAGTGGGTGATTGAAGATGAGTTCACTCAACGATACACTTACCTTAGTCTCTCTACGGTGACGTAAAAAAGTCCAATCAAAGCAGCGTCTTCAGAGATGCTCTATTGGATCAGTTAAATTCAAGACAGATAACTTATCTCAGAAGAGTGTGGTAATTAAAAAAAAAAACTTTTGGCAATTTTTTTGAGATTTCAGAAGTGTTTTTGTTTTTTTCCAAAACCCTTTATTGTCACAGAGACTTATTAGGAACAAGTTGTGAGACAACTATAACAAACTGTCCTCATGGGGAGAAAAGGTCAGGAATGTGGGGCTGAAGAATATGTTTCCCTTCATGACAACATACTTGCTCATTTTTATAGAGTAGCCTTGGTTGTGCTATAAGAATTTTGCTGAGAACTCTTACTTCATTCACTTGACATCTCTTACATTGTCCCTTCAGACTTGTTTCTGATCCCTAAGCTCAGAGAACATTTACAAGGGACAAACTATTACTTTGAGGTGGTGAGTGGGGAAATTCCGAATGCCTTGGGAAAGGGATAAATAATACCTCTAGAACCTATACACCTGGATAGACTATATGTCAAGAGAGCATAGTTTCACATTTTGATATTTCTGTTTATTAAAGCTTCCTATGATTTTGTAGTAAAATTTTGGACTCATCTTCATTAAAAAAAGACGTGCACATTTTTCTCACAAAAATATTTGAAAAAGTTAAAGCAGAGTGATATTATTATTTACTGTATACATATATTAATTATAATGAGTTGAATTACAACTCACTTATTCTTGAGGAGTAAAATTTTTATGTTGGGTATATCATTGTGTATGCATGAACTTATTTCATTCTCTCATCTTGCGGCTATTTTTTCCATCATATAATGTCACAAGAGGAATTTTCCTTTCAACTTACGTTTAAGTATTTCTAAACAGCTAGATATTACGACTTAGTTCTCTAAATTTTGCCAATAGAGGAAACGTATGAGTAACAATGTCACGCATGTAAGGGTATATTTGCAAAGAAGAATCATGAGTACAGTAACAATGCAGTGGTTGGCGTGCCTACATCCCCTGTGTGGGATTGAGGGAGGCTGGGGAGGGAGGGGCTAGCAATTGCTGAAGACACAAACTGCTGTGATGGAACTGATTGGCATCACATGGCTTTCTGGGGGTGGGAAACATGTGGCCTGTGGGCCATCTAAGGCCTGTTAATTCATCAATACCAACTACGTATTTCACCAAAGAGAAGCCATTGCAGCTATCACATTAGGAGTGAGTTCATGAACTGTGTGACCAGAACGGCTGGTGAATAATGGGATAAATATCCAAATGGCCCTCGGCAGAACAAAGGTGGTCCACCCCTGTGGTGGGTACTCGAAGCTCTTAAGTGCAATGCCATAGCCAAAGACACATCATACCCAGGTGGACATGGTCCTACACAGTTTAAGTTCATGTTTCTCAAGGGTCAGCTGTACAAACAAAAAAAAAAGCTGAGTTTTATATTTATTTTCCTGACTGTCACTTGCCTTATTACATATGTTCCACCTAACAAACTTATGGCTGGAGTTTAGTTATTGGCTTAAGAAGATGGGTTCTTTGTCAGCCCAATTTTGTTAGGATCTTGAGTAAGCAGCTAGATCTTAAGGAAGGAAAAGAGTCAAATCCGGGAGATCATTGAAAAGTAGAGAAAACCCAGCCTTGTTCTGAAAGCTATTTGGACTTTAAACATAGCCATGAGTATAACGGCAAGTGCTTCATTTGTAATGTCCACAGAAACCAAATTGATTATGGAATATCATATTAAACCTGCTTCATATTAAACAAGCTTCATATATTGAATAATGCTACTTCAATGAAGAAAGAAGTTGTCTTGCAGTTAACCTCAATTTATTTTTTTTCTAGCCCTGCAGCCACTGCTGTGATCTCATTGGCATTTGGACGCTATATCCTGGAACCATTTTTCATTAATTGTGAAATTCCTGAACTTGCCATCAAACTCATTACAGCTGTTGGCATAAGTGAGTACTATAGTTTTGAACGTTATCAATCATTACAATAAACCAGTTGGGGTCTGTTTGTACAATTTTTTTGCATTGTGTGACTATTGTCCACTTTGTGTTCTTTGTGCTTATAATTTTTGCCAAATTTAATTTTGAGAGTAAAGTAAATAAGAAGGCTTTGGAATGGTCTTTGATATTATATTACATACAGTGTTTATATTGAATCAAGAGATATAGTAGCTTATCTTTTAAAATCAGGAAGCAGAAAACACATCGTTAACAAAATACTAATGGGATTATTCAACACAAGACAAAGATGAAAAGCTAAATTATTTAATGAATTTTTAAAATTAAAAAATCCAACACAGCAATAATGAGTTGAATTATAACTCACTTATTTCTGTGGAGTAACATTTATATGTTGGGTATATAGTTGTGTCCATATATTTTATGGTGTTGGTAGCTGTCACTTTCAATGTCATTCTTTTAACTGCCTATTAATGCTTGGGATTAGAAATCTTTGAAGATGTCATTACCAATTGTATTTCTAAAGTAGATGTTTTCTTCATATTTTCTAAACTAGGAAATGATTCATTTTCATCAATGGGAGCAAGCATTAGACAACTTTAAAAAGGAAATATAAAATATCATATTCCAAATTATATGAACAATGTGAAGTCAAATATAACTATATCCTATAAAAATAGAAATCCAATGTCCTTGAATATTATGGGAAACCAAAAGTAAAATGCATTACCATGGGGTTGATTCAAACTCATAGCTACCTTGTGTAGGCTTTCTGACAAGTAAATCTTTACTGGAGCAAACAGTCTCAACTTGTTCCTGAGGGTTTTGGAGTAGACAGCCTCAACTTTTCCTGAGGCTTTGAGCCACCAACCTTGTCATTATCAATCCAATGATTCAAGTGCTCCCAGGGATATGATAGAGGAGAGCTGTTATTAATCCAATTGCTGCTGTAAGGTTAAAGATGACCTTTTTTATTAAGTTTAAGTACTTGATTAGGTATTGGCTACTCAATAAGAAGCACAGGAATAATTGAAATTTATACTCATGGTAGCATTTTTAGTTGTGTATAGCTAAAGTGTTTCAGCACAACAAAAACAGCACTTAGGTCATATAATTAAAAATCATTTAATGACCATGTGTTAACTAGTCCTAGTGCTTCAATAAGGAGCTCTGGTGGCATAATGCTTACATATTGGGCTGCCAAACTGAAAAGTCAGCAGTTCAAAGTCACCAGTCACTCCATGGAAGGAAGACAGAGCTTTTGATTCCTGGAAAGACAGACGGTCTCAGAAACTCACAGGACTGCTCTACCCTCTCCTACAGAGGGTTGCATGGGTCAGCATCTACACAATAGCAGTGAATTGGGGTGTTGGTGCTTCAATGATTTAAGTGCTTATCTGTTAACTAAAATGTCTGCTGTTCAGAACTACCAGTGACTCCATGGGAGAAGATAAACGGAGAGCTCCAGTTCTAAATAATAGCATCTTGGAATCCCTAACCCAACAGGGTAGCTCTTTTCTGAGTCCTAAGGTCAAAATAACTTGATGGTACAAAACACCACCGATTTCAGAAGAACAATGTCTCTGTAAGATCAATGCCCATTTGATAGGAGAGCGGTGAGTGGTTAATTTTCAGTAAAGAATTAAGAATTGTACGAAAAATATCCCTCAAAACTCAACAAACTCCCTGCCACGGAGATGATTCTGACCCATAGCAAGCCTTGGGACAGGGTATAATTGCCCCATGAGTTTCCAAGACTGTAACTTTGGGCAAGAGTCTAAAGCTTCATCTTTCAGTACCGCTATTTGAGACGTATAATAATAGGTCCATTCTAGTTTTCTTCATTTGTGGACCAATCATGTACACATAATGGTGATTCTAAGTGGTCTCTGAAAAAAAAAGAGACAGGAATGTTCAAAGTGGAGATGTCTGGCCTGTGAAGTGGTAAGGGTTCAGAAAAGAGCATTGGTGGCACACTGGTTAAGTACTCAGCTGCTGATCATAGGGTTGGCAGTTCAAACCCACTCACCTGCCCACAGGAAGAAATATGACAGTCTACTCCTATTAAGAAAACCCTGTGGTGTACTGCTACTCTGTCAGATTGGATCAAAACAGGGTGTAAAGCTTTTGGCTACTAACCTAAAGGTAGGTGGTTCAAACCCAGTAGCCACTTCTGGTGAAAAGGTTGTGGCAATATGCTTTTATAGAGATGACAACATTGAACACCAAATGGGGATGTTTCATCTGTCCTCTGTGGTTGTTGTGGGAGTGAGGTTTGTGGAGCTCTTTTTTTTTCTTTCAAAAATGAAAACAAGCTGTTGATTAACAATGCTACCAACCCCAAAATTCAAATCTACTCTCGCTGAGTCTATTTCAACTCATAGTGACTCTACATATGGTTTCTGAGACTGTAGATATTTATGTGAATGCACATCCTCATCTTTTTCCTGTTGAGTAGCTGGTGCATTTGAACTTGAGGTTAAACGTCCAATGCTCATCTGGTAGTGCCACCAAAGACAGCCTATACTCACTGCCAGTGAATCTATAAGACAGATTAGAATTGCCCTTTGGATTTCAGAGACTTTAAGCAAGTACAGTAGCAGACAACTTCATCTTTCTCTGGTGGAGCAATTGGTGGATTTGAAACCTGAACTTTGCACTTAGGCGCCAGGGTTCTTAAAAGTGAAAATTTTTCATAAAAATTATTAAAACAATGCAAAAAAAGAAAAACAGTTTAAAAGGATTTGGGATTTGATCCTTTTTGGATTACATTAACATCTTGATAAGTATTCTGCTAGATTTCCCCCACCCCTCTCTCTCTTTTGTCTCTGACTTTTACTAGTATATCAATAAATCCATCTATCCAGCCCTTCACCTATATCTCTGCTAACGGTTATGGATTATGTAGTTATACATCATAAACATTCTTTCACCTATTATATTGTTGGCTGCATTGTAGTTTTTGCAATTTTAAATGATTGCATAATAACCCATTAGAAGATTACACCAGTGTAGTGGTTAAGTATTGGACTGCAATCTGTGTGGCCGGCAGTTGAAAATCACCAGCAGCTCCATGGGAGAAAGACTGGGCTTTCTACTCCCATAAAGAGTTTCAGTCGTGGGAATCCACATGAGTTCACTATGAGTCAACATTGACTTGATGGCAGTGAGAATCATCTTTTAAGAATTCATTCAAAACTGTTGCTTCTATCTATTGGCATTGATAATGTTTTCAGTTAAATTCTTTAATTTTGGAATCAGCGAGTGTATATATCAGGGGATGGAAACTATGAAGATAACTGTTACTGTAGATACTGTACAGAATCTATTCCCATTTGAAACATGAATAATAAGAAGCCTGTAAGTATTTGCTTTATCCCCTTAGAACCATTCTTTTGGTTTCAAAAAAAACAATTTTGTAATTGTGAAAACAGTAGGAATACTGCATAAAAATAAAGCATATAGACACTACATGCTAACTTCCAAATAATAGTGACTTTTGGTGTTGTTACTATGAAGTTGTGGCACGGGCAGAAAAAAATAAAAATCTACTTTCTGGAATTATTTTGGTATTTCCAGCAGGTTATAAGAGCCAGTATCATAGAGCATTACCTTGTCTCTTTGACTGAAAATAGTTTTTCTAACTGGGGATCCATTATTTATATGGGATGGACATGTAGCTAGATACAAAACCAAACCAAATGACCAAACTCCTTGCCATATAATGGATTCTGACTCATAGAGACCCTGTTAGACTGGGCAGAACTGTCTCTGTGGGTTCCTGAGACGGTAATTCTTAGTGAAATTAAAAGGCTCATCTCCCTCCCTTGGTGTGCCTGCTGGTTTTGAACTGGAGAGTGGCTGCACAGAGGTGAAAAATGCTTGTTCTCTTCTGAAAATGCTTATGATCCACCCAAGAGAGGAAGGTAGATAAGTGAAGTCCTGGGGAAATGTATCATTAAAAAATATAAATGTTGTTGACTTGACCAATTATGCAGCCTATTTGGTAACCCTTTGGGGCGGGTCTTACAATATTTTGCTTAAATTGCAAAACATATCTTGAAAATCCATTCTTTTATGGTGGGTTCAAGGCTTCTTGGTGTGCTAATTGGTAAGCAGAGAGGCACCCACTGAAAAGTTCCAGTAAAGTTAGTTAGTTTCAAAGAGCCACGCTGGTATGCTGGTTAAGTTTGAACTCAGGAATTCCACGGAAGAAAAGCCCTGGTGACCTGCTCCCATAGAGTTCTACTCTCTTTTGTAGACTCACTGTCAGTGAGTCTAATATACCTTTATTATATAAGTTTATATAACATACAACTACTCTGTTATATAAGGTCACACTGAGTTAGAATCAGCTCGATGGCATGCAACGAACACAAAATGAGTTCTAACGGTTAAGAATAAGATGCCAACTGGCTCTTCTACATTGAGTATAGTTCACATTGGTAGGTAGATATGTATGCCACAATCAGAGGAAGAAAGAGCTACTGCATTGCACTAAAGAATCTCATTGCATGACTTCAGGATTTGATTGGAAGAGAATTTCACATGATGGTTTGAGCACTAGAATACTCCTCTTATTGGCTTACACAAAGAACAAAACAAACAAACAAACAAAAAACCTCAACTCATTGCCATTGAGTGGATTTCCAACCCATAGTGATCCCATAGGACAGAGAAGTTATTACTGCCTCAGGGGCCTAGTGGCAGAGTGGTTACTCACAGGACTGCTAACCTCCAGGTCAGCAGGTTGAAACCACCGGTTTGCTCCATGGTGAAAGATGAGGTTTTGTACTCCGTAGAGAGTTAGTCTTGGAAACCCACGGGGGCAGTTCTCCCCTGCCCTATAGCTAGAGGCCCAGAACGAGTCAGAGTCCACTCCATGCCAGTTTTGTTTTTCTTTTCATGTTTTTGAGAAGTTTAGTACAAGGCCACTGCTCCTTAAACATTAATGTGCATAAAAATCACTTGCAAATCTTATAAAAATGTGAATTCGATTTTAGTAGGTCCAAGGTAGAGCCTGCGCTTCGGCCTGTCTGCTTCTAGGCACCAACAACAGCTCTGCTGGTTCGGGGACCACACATTGAGCAGCAGAGAGGTAAGGTGTTTGTGTTCCAATGGGGGTTCATAGTTTGTAACACCATCTCTTTGTTTGCAGCTGTCGTGATGGTTCTCAATAGCATGAGTGTCAGCTGGAGCGCCCGGATCCAGATTTTCCTAACCTTTTGCAAGCTCACAGCAATTCTGATAATTATAGTCCCTGGAGTTATGCAGCTAATTAAAGGTATGGATTGGAAAGTAAATGCTTTTAAAAATACGTTATCTGCTCTTGGTCTCTCTAACACTAACTTTTGCTTGTACTAGCAGAATCACTTAATTAGTCTCTGCTTGTGAAACGTCAACGCTCTACTGTCATCTAATTGATTTGAAAGCCTACTACATTGGGGAGGAGGTGAGCTGGTATTTACAGTTGAACGGCAACTAAAGGATTAAGATTAGGCTGAGCAACAGAATAAGGTATCAGTGAAATTTCTTGGTATCAACTGGAGTGAAGACTTGAACTGGAAAAAAAATTGCCAATTAGTTTTAATGATGGACCAATATGTGTTCTTGGGTTTACTTTAAAATAACTCACTGCTGCTAGGAACAAAAATAGCTGGGGGAAAAATAAGAAGGGATCAACAATCCTTACTTTATGCTTATTAGTCCTTTTGCTTTGAGATAAGTTTTCTGATAAGACAAGTGGCCTAAACATTTTTAGGGTTTCCTAAAAGACATGTTATTTGGCACCAAAAAGAGTTTTTAAAACCTAACATTTTTAATTATTATTTTCCCATGTAAAAGTTTCATTTTTAACAAAATACTTCTCCTGTAATGAGGTGCCTTATTTAGTATTTAATAGGAGAAGGTGAGCTGGGTGAGGCCATGTGATGTCATGATGACATGCTGCATCTTAGCTGTTTCAGAGCACAAAGCCCAGGCAGGCCAGTGGAAATTGTTGGACGAGGAAAAGGTCAGGTGAGCTATTTAATGAACAACAGGCACTGTAGCAGGAGATAAATACGACTGTGAGATGAAATTGGAAAGGTGTGACATTACAACTTCGGCATGTTCAGTATTTAATGTTTACACTGATATTGTCTGATCCAAGAAGGGGAATTTATAGAGAACATTAATGAAGTTGCAGGAGAATTACTCGAGGCAAAAGGAAATGCCAAAGTTCAGCAAAGTCATCACTGTTGGTGGAGGCATTAAACAATAAGAAAACATGGAACGATCAGTTCCTCTGCAGCGGGGAACGGGAGAGGCTGTGGTCCAGTTAATAAGCCTGGCGGGAATCTCAGAGCCCTGCTGACGGAGTGTTTGCATTAAATTCAGCCACCTCAGCCACCTCAGAGTAAACCCAGACAAGGGCTTAATGCCGCGTTTATGCCCAGGAGAAGCCATAAGCTTGCTCTTCTTACTCACCTTGTCTTGCACCCACTGAGCTGGTCTACTTAGAATATATCTGCCCCATTGGGAATGCAGGAAAACCATCCATTCAGTTAGAGTTTTCTGTGTCTTGGCTAACCCTTTAGTCTTCGGTTCGGAATGTCTTCTTTTTTTAAAAAATACAGAAACCCTGTTTTATCAACACTACTTTAGTCCTGATTTAGTAGGCCCTAAAGAATCATATATTTTTTCTAAATCTACAATAAAAATTTCTTCTTTATTTTTCTTTTTTTGCTGTATGTAGTGTAAGGCAATGGGTAGTGCTACAGACTACTTCCCATTTCTCCCATTCAAATATATGTGTGTGTGTGTGTGTGTAGATAGATATAGATGTACACATACATACATATATGGAGAATATTTATCCAAATGTTATTGTATTGAGAGTTCATGAGAGCAGTGGTCATAATTTATTTCTTGAACTGTTTTTAGCACCTTTAATCCAAACTTAATGCCATTGAGTCGATGCTAACTCATGATAACCCTATAGATTAGGGTAGAATTGTCTCTGTGAGTTTCCAAGATTATAACTCTTTATGGGATTAGGGAAGCCCTGGTTTTTCTCTTGAGGACGAGCTGGTGACTTTGAACTGCGTACCTTACATCAGTAACCCACCCCTAATCACTACGCCACCAGGGCTCCAGGTACAGAGTAATGATTCCTTTTAATATTTATGATGGACGCACTGGATGGGATCAGGTCTCTTCACACAGCACACCAAATGTAAAGTGAATTTTAGCAATTTGGATAATATTCATAGCTGGTATATTTTCTCTATTAATAAAAAATGTGATTTGTTTTATCTCTAACTGCATCACACATTTCTCACATTAATCTCAAATCCCAGAAAGAGAAAGATTTTACACATATAAATTGTGCATTTCTTTAGACTTTAACCAGATTCTACACATGTCTATGTGCTCTGCATTTACTCAGGAGGATTTGTTAAGCTTCCCAGTGAATACCATGACTTTCATCATTTTGATTCCTCTATTACTTAGTCAAAAAATCCATAAGTTTAAAAATGTTTATCTTTTGTAATATTATCAAAATAAGATGTGTTAGGTTCTGCATTGAGAACCAGCTTCTGTATAATTCTGGTTTCTTATGGTTCCATGCTGCCATTTAAAGGATTTAGGTCAAGCAGAAAGAAACCTGAGGATACGGTGGTGAGATCACTTGCTTGCTCACCAAAAGGTTGGAAGTTCAAATCCACCAGTTGTTCAAAGGAGAAAGATAGACCAGTCAGTTTCTCTAATTACTTACAGCCTCAGAAGTTTACAGAGTGGTTCCACGGTCTCCTGTAGAGATTCTCTTTCCTATCCAGTCAATTCCGATGCACAGCCACCCCATAGGGCAGGGTACACCTGCCCCCTGTGGATTTCTGACACTTTTGATTTGGTATAATTTTATACCAAGGATACTGTAAATCACAATAAAAGAATAATCAATAGATTTTTTGCTTAATTCCAATATTTGAACTAGATTTTAATTAGGTCATGGGAGAAAGATGAGGTTTTTACTCCCATAGAGAGTTACAGTTTCAGAAACCCACAGGGACAGTTCTACCCTGCCCTATGGGGTCGCTATTGGCATCAACTCAGTGGCAGTGAGTTGGGATTAGATTTTTTATCAAGGTTATAAAGAGTCCTGGTTATAAACAATTTGGCTTAGATTTTAAAAATAAGGTTATAAAGAGCTGTTTTAAACCACCAACTACTCCATAAGAGAAAAACAAGGCTTTCTACTCCCACAAAGAGTTACCATCTCAAACATACAAGGAAAGTTCTAACCAGTTCTATAGGGCCAAGTTGAGTTGGAATAGACCCAATGGTAGTGAGTTTTTTTTAATTTGTCTTGTTTTTTTTTTATAAAATCAAGGAGATGCTTTCAGTAAGACATAAGTATTTCTGCATTGACTATATAATTTAAAATGAGCTTTATTTGAAAATTACCTCCTTTTAGAAAAAATAATTTAGTGTTTTATTTCATTTTTTCCCTTTTTTGCCTCACTACATTTTATAGCATCATAATGTATCTGGGAAATGTAGGTAACACCTGCCTTTTGACTTTGAAGAGAGAGCCTCTCATATATCCCATCCAGCTTCAGCTTACTTACAGGAAGACGGCTTTTGAAACCAAGACAGAGATCTCATTTCAGTGATTTAATTTGCTGTGACATTTATTGGCTCAATGAAATAAATCTGAATATTTATTTTTTAATTATTCCAAAGATAGCTAAGAAAGGGACCAATTGTAACTCTAACAAGATGGAGAGATGTGATCCTCAAGTGTTGAATCCATATTTTACTGAAATATTTTTTAAAATCTATTTTACAGTTCAATATAACTTTTTTCAATGCACTCAGAATAAATTACTTCTAGTCTTTAGTGAAGGGTCAGCACATTTGTTTTCCCAGAAATAGGTCAGATAGTAATAATTTCAACCTTATTGGCCACATGTTCTATCCCACAACTACTCAACCTGACTACTGCAGGGTGAGTCTGTTACAGACACCTAAACACATGAGCATGAACCTGCACCAATAAAAGGGGCATGACAGATTTGGTCCACAGATGGTATTTTGTTAACCCCTGTTCTAGGTAAGTGTATAATGAATTACAGGGGATAAACAGAAAATAGGAAATATATTTAATAATATGGGCAGATACTCCTTGGGTGTCTTGTTACCTCAACATGAAGGGTAGACCATCAGATATTTTTAAGAATTCTATCGCACTTTTAAAGAAGCCCTGATTTTAAAGGGCTTTTAAAGAAGGATGCACATGTAAAGAAGGATTTCCACAGGATACAGTGGAACGATTCCATAAGGGCTTCTTTAAGCAGTTGACGGCTGACCAGAAGAGTGGTGGTTTGACCCAGTGGGAGGAAGATGCTATACTTGGCTTTGGAACCCTTGGAAACCCATGGGGAGGGTCTACATAGTTCAACAGGCTTGCTCTGAGTCGAAATAAATGCAATGGCAACATTTTTCTTACTTTTCATTTTTAAGTATGCTATTCTTTAAATGAATTAGCCTTTTCTCTTGATGGCTAATTTCCATCAAGTGTTTAGCATGCTCCAATGAAGAAGTGCCTGTGTGTGTGTGTGTGTGTGTGTGTGTGTGTGTGTGCTAATGCCATTTTTTCTTTCCTATGATGGCATTACAAAAGAAATATAGAGTATTGTTTTTAATGGCTAGTTTACTTTTAGGGATTCTTTGAAAGGGGAAGAGTGGAAACAGATCAAACTGGAAATACTAAGAACTCTACTTACATGAAACCATATGGATACTGTTGTTTCATAGCTATTTCTTATATATTTAAAGAGTGAGATATTTATGGTTCAAGAATATGTTACAACAAATTCATTTAAAATTCCTACAATTTTTCTATTTTTATTGCAGGACAAACACATAACTTTAAAGATGCCTTTTCAGGAAGAGACGCAAGTATTTTGAGATTGCCACTGGCCTTCTATTATGGAATGTATGCCTATGCTGGTTGGTAAGTTGATGTCGAGAGATCAGGTAGTCTATGTGGCTCAGTCAGCCCTTCACCTGCTCTAAGGGCTAACCAAGGTCTTAGATAGATGTGAGTAGCCACAATTCAGTGTGGTATGCTCTCCTGGAAATAAAATATATGACATGGTTCCCTTATGAAGAACTGTGCACTTCAACTAACTAACAACAATAAAACTGTAAAAAATAAAAGAAGTTAGGGTGGCTAGTAAATACAGCCTGCTTTTACAGCAATCAAGTGCTGAGTTTTATGAACCAATTGAAATTACTTAATATGATGTATTCACTTACAACCTACGGCATTGTATCATTATTGGCTAAGAGTGACCCTTTAGGAGAAAGCAGAACTGTCCATGAGTTTTTGAGACTGTAACTGCTTATGGGAGTACTCAGTATGAAATAATGAATGGACGTAGGTCTTAGTAAATAGTACTTTGCTTGTCTTTCATTTGAAGCATCAATTTTTTTTACAAATAATGACCATTTTTTCTTCCTCTTCTTCATCAGATATGACATTAAGTAAGATGTTTCTAAGGGTAAAGTAGTGCACTCACAGCAGTGAAAAGGCAACCCTAGATACCGCGATCAGCTTCCCTGGACAAACCACCGCATTTTAAAGGACGTTACAAGTTCCTTACACTCCCGCGTCTGAAAACAAACAAAACATACGTGGCAAAGATTTTTAAAATCCTCACATTACAGATGCGTGTTCTCGGATGCATATCCAGCTGTGATTATATCTGGTTAAGTCGCCAGCACTTTGTATGCAGCCCTTGCCTGGTTTAGGCACTTGAATAACAATGACCTGGGATCCCAGTGAGCCATTTTGCTAATGAAATTTTCTTGACCTCTTAGATTTAGTTGCAGTGACTCTGACAAGAAAGCTTACTAGGTTCAAACATATTCTTTAAACCTCATAATTATGATAGTCAGATTAAACTACATTATTGTGGAGTAATCAGTGGCAATTTTTTCACTAGGTAGAGATCTATAGTTGTAGAACTTTATCTGTAAGCATATTATGTAAGGCTAAAATAACACTCCTCACTTACTGATATTGAGTTGATTCCAACTCATAGCTGCAAACCTGTACGGACAGTAGAATGGCCCCTGTGGGTTTTCGAGATTGTAACTCTTTATGAGACTAGAAAGCCCTGCCTTTTTCCCAAGGAGCTCCTGGTCCTTATTTACGGTTAGCAGCCAAATGCATAACCACTACCCCCACGAGGGGTCCTTAAGGCTAAGCGAACAGGTTAAAACTAATACTAGAAGACAAACTCAACACATACACAAACACATTTCAAACACACATGTCATTTCCTTTCATTTCTTCTTGTTAGGATCTTACCTTCCAGCTAATGCATGGAATTGAGATGAACTTGAAAATACATGGCTATGTTACTGTATTAATCTAACTGAATTAGGAAAAGCTAGAATTAGAAGAAGATAACGGGTATATAGGAACTTCACATTTTTAAAAATGGCATTTGAAACATGGTATGTTTGAAGGTTGTTAGGAGATTAAAACTCTGAGGAGACCAGGGTAAAAATATTTGTATATTCCCAGAGTGCTGTTTTTTAAGTCATTGTGTATAAGCATTCTGTCTCGGAGTGTTTTTGAAATCTTTTTAGTTTTGTTCAAAGTAACATTGTGGTGCTGGCCAGGGGAAAAAACTGAGTGCATTGGGATCACAGGGTTAGTGGCAGAAGGAACTATCCCTCCGCTATTCAGCCTGAGATCAGAGCTTAGGGGCCTGGGGCACCAGCCAAGCTGCTAGGGAGGGTCAAGGGGAGAAGCCAGAGCAGAGCAAGGAGGTGGTAAAAGCTTTCAGCAAGAGCCAAGTGTGGGGAGGCCAGCAATAGTCCATCCAGAATGTGGACTGTGGAGATAGTCACAAAGGAGATTTGATTCATTCTGCTGAATGAAGCTTCTTTTGCCTGCAAGTACAATGCCTCTGTTCCCACGGTGTCTTAAAGTGTTTCCTTGTCCTCCTAAGCTCCTCACACCAAGCACTGAATATGCAGCTTTTTCTTTTTAAGCAAATTTTCTCCACTTCTCCAGGCTTTTGAAGCTTGATCAATTTCTCCCATGCATAAAGACCCTTTGCATTTTGACTCACTCTCCTATCTCAGTATTTAATTGATGGGCACCGGCCAAATCCCAATGTCAGTCTTACAGGGTAAGAGTGAGGTTTATGTGCATTTTGGTTATGCTTCTACTCATTTAAGCCTCATGTCCCCTCCTTATCTGAAAGCCCAGCACACTGTCGAACTCCTTATGTTCTTGAATGCTCAATCACAGTATTGGACAAGAAGGCCCATGTTTTAGATGAAGTGTTATCTGAGAGCAGTGCCTTATGTAAGGGACAGAGACAGTAACTGTATTTCTAGGGCAGTTACTTGAATGCAGTGCTACCTGCATGCTGCTTTGTGAACAGTTAGAAATAGTCTGGTTGTTGATCTATGGCTATCTGTTTTTTTTTTAGAGAGAAGTGGTGTTTTGGAAACCCTTCTTTCAGTTGTGAGGTTCAGAGGTAACGTTAATATCTGAGTGTGAACAAAACAAGATGGAGGGCTAACAGAAGCCCAGAGAGCAGGACACTGACTGACTTTTCAAACGGGACCCCTGCCTCTCTGGCCTCTGTTTTCTATGGCATCATGAAGGGACTGTGCAGCAGATGTAGCAACCAAAGAAACTTCCCCTCCCGGGGTAGGCACTGTCACAATGTTTGATGGAAAAAAGGCGAGGGAAGGGGGTTATTGAAAATAACAGAAAAAAACTTATTGTCATCAGAATTTACCACCTAGGGATTAAGTAAAAGCCTGAAGACTTGTTGTCCTGGAAGCCTGCTCTCACTGTTAGCAATTCTGCCTCCTCCGTTTTGAATAGGAAAAAGACTCCGCTAGGGACGCTGGAGAACTCTGAATAGGGTAGGCTTTTGTCTCTGAGACGCACAGACCCATTCCAAAAGAAAGGAAACTCCTTCCTAGAAACATGATGGGGGTAGAAGAAATCATTAACCCAGCTAGGTCACCGAACTGGGTCAGAACAGCTTTCATATTACTGCCCAGGTCTGCAGTCAGAGAAATACTTCGGCCATTACCCCGGGTAGCCCTGGGGAATGCATCCAATTTCAGTCCCTTATCCTCATCCAAAGCTAAAGATTGCTTGGTGGGCCTTTTTTAAAAAAACTCTGTGATAGAAAAGAGTTTTTCTGTGCCCTTTTCTTCCACATTTAAAATTTTATCCTCCATGGATTTAGCTTTCTAAAGCACCTGCTGAGATTATTTTATACCTTTGTGTCAAATATAATCTAAAGAATATGCTTCCTTTAAGAACAATTCCCAGAGTTGGGTATTGGGAGGCACTGCCAGCTTTTCTGAGCCTTTCAGAGAAGCTAGAACAATGGGTCTTGGGACCGTTCTCCGGAGGCCACGAGGAGATGTAAACCAAGGAGGAGTCTGCGCACTCCTTGCTGGAGACTGGCAGGGCATACAGGTGTATTTCCCACCACCTGTGGGCTTTGGATTGCAGTAAGAAGCTTCTCAATCCCCATTCCTCTGCCCAGCCCTGTCTTTTCCTTCCTACCCATTCTCCAGAGCATGCGAATGTTTGATATTGTGCTCTCCTACCCCGCCCTCCTCACCTGCCTGCGAATAAATATTTATTTTCTTGTTTTAACATTGCTGGAAATGACCAGTTTTTAAAACAACCCTGAAAGAAGGAAACTGAGCTGATTCCAGGAACCCAAGTGGAAGGCGACTTTTGAGAATGATGAGGGTAACGAATGTATAAGGGTGCTTTACTCAATTGATGTATGTATGGGTTGTGATTAAGAGTTGCATGAGCCCCAATAAAATGATTTATTAATAAAAAACAAAAACAACCTTGAAGAAGGGACTGGCTGTGTTTGCTCCCCTCCACCCTACTTCCCAATGCGCTGGGTGTCTAACAAATATATCAAGTCCCTTGGAGTGTGTATTCCACATAGCATTTGTGATCATTTCTGGCTTTCCTGGTATAACTATAACCTCTATTTTCAGCACTGTTCTTTCTAGTCATTCGATTTTTTTCTTAGTTGCTAACTTTTAACATCACCTTCGCTGCTGCTATTCTCGCAGCTTTTCAAATGTTTCTACTGAAAGCGCAATCCTTACAATATTAGACACTTTGATCTGGAGCCACCGCCACATTTAAATGGAATTTTTATAATGACAGCGTAAAACTAATCTCTTTATCTTTGTTTTAGATTATAAAATGCCTAAACCATCTTATGACCCACTGGGTTAGTATTCCAGGCATTTGGATTTAGATTACAGATAATTTAGACCTGTACACCTGGATTCCTGTGTACGTTTGTGGGAAGTTATATTACTTTTCAAAGAAAACTCCGGAAACAAATCAGTCTATCATTGAGAATGGGACCTCTGGTTTCGTAACAATGTCCCAAGAAAAGAAAAGGTTAGAAAGGCTTTTGTCTTTGGATCTTTAGCTCTGCCTATTATGGCCCATTAGCTTTCCACCTCTATTCATGATCCAGTTTATATAAGTTTATTTGAGGGGAAGGATTCTTTCTTAACCTTATATCTTGGAGCCTTGACGTCAACCGGCTCTAAAGTTTCCCCAGCAATCCCACCCACATGGTTAGACAAAGGCCCAAGGAAGCAAGGGACAGAGTCACAGGGTGCAGGGAAAGCAACTAGATTTCGCTAGGTCCATGACTGTAAGGTCATATTTACAATACTATAGAATACTATAGACCAGAAAGTGTTCAGAACTTGGAAAGTTTTCAACAAGTCATGCATGGCATTTTAGCTGTGTGTAAAATTAATGGAAAATATGTCCAAAAAAACCCAGAAATAGCCACTAGAAGTCATATGACTTGACAAGCTAGTTTGGATGCATGTTGGAAAACATGAAGTGAAAGGAAGAAATATGAATTGAGAATTATAATTTTTAAAATCTTATTTTCACTTCCTTCTCGCCTGCTGCATTTATGTTTAGGAAGTTGATCATGGTTCCCTAAACTTAGAAGGGCTGCTATGTCATACTTATGCTGTACTGCAAATCTTGGTTGATGTGTTTCCATGACTAAAATTTGAACTTCTTGAAGTAAAATCTACCTTGTATTTAAATTCTCTTCCGACTGTGCCTAATCTCTAATGTGTAGAATGCTTAAAGCTCCTCAAAACCCCTGCGCATAACTGCCCGGTCACACTTCTATGCTCATCCCCTAGAAGCCTAAAATGCTCAGATTTCCCCAAGGTCTTCAAGAATGATAGACAACCGACCCTCTGTGTCTTCCTTTAGCACTGCCTACAGAACTATATTACTCTAGCTTAGGTGACCTTCTGCAAACTATGAAGAGTTCATCCAAAAGAGGGACTAAGGCTCTTCCACCATTATTGCCTTCCTGTTTGGTTGTGATCGGCACTCTGTAAATATGTTTCATTTGAAAAATGGTTTGTGAGAGTTTAGGTAGTTGGCGTTTTCCATCCTACCACAAGTATTTATTTACAATATTCTGTTGAAAATTTTGGTCTCACTTTTTAAATATTTAACCTTTAGATACTTTGTACTATAATTGAAAATATATTAATACTTTGTTTTATATATATGCTTTAGGTTCTACCTCAATTTTGTTACTGAGGAAGTGGATAATCCTGAAAAGTAAGTAATCATGTTAATTCTCACATATTTGTGAAGGACAAAATTGAATGCTATATAGTTGAAAAATAGACCAAAAACATTTAATATATGGACATTAGCTTTATAATTGTTGTTATGCTATCTTACTTTTGTCATCATCATTGTCATTTTTCAGGCTCTTAGGAAGTTGAAGTTCACTTCAATTTGCTATAAACAATATGTGAATAACATCAAGTTACAAGCAAAGACAGTTCTATTCTGTCAAATAGGTCTCTGTTAATTGGAACAGAGATAAAACAATACAATACAATAACAAACAACAAAACATCAATCTTATATAAACATACTCTTGCTATTTAACATGGACCCTTGGCTACCTACAGAAGAACCATAAAACACTATCTCCAATAGTTCTTTGTTTTAAATACTAGATCCAACTGAAAGGAGCAATGTAGTTAATGTACACCTAGAAGGATTTAGGGTCTTTTGGGGGGGCATTTTTCCCTTTTATTTTATTTAATCATTTTATTAGGGGCTCATACAACTCTTATCACAATCCATCCATCCATCCAATGTATAAAACACATTTGTACTTTCATTGCCCTTATCATTCTCAAAACCTTTGCTCTCCACCTAAACCCCTGGCATCAGCTGCTCATTTTCCCCTCCCTCTCTGCTCCCCCCTCCCTCATGAACCCTTGATAATTTATACATTATTATTTTGTCAGATCTTGCCCTGTCCTATGTTTCCTGGATTTAGGGTCTTGTACATTCTAGGAGCTGGATGACTTCTTTGTCTTATTTGTTGGTTAAAAAATTACTTCTAAAATGTTATAATTTTTTTAAAAAATGAGTTATCTTTCTGATATGTTTATAAGCGTTTGTAGTTGTAGAAGAAATCATGAAAATAAAACAGAATGTATAAAAATCACAGAATAGAAACTGGATGATCTGCTCTGTAAGCCTTCACCTAATTTTGTTTAAAAAACAACTGAGTAGACCACAGAAAAATTAAGAATTATTGTGTCAAATGCATACTATCCTGTTCTATGACACTAATTTGATTCCAACTCATAGATGGCCGTGCTGTGTGGTCGAGGCAAAGGGACCTAGTCAGTTAGAGAGTTGAGCACCAGATTTTTTCTTCCACGGAGCAGCTAGTGGCTTCCATCCTCTGACTTTCCGGTTAGCCATTTGGCACTTACTCATGAGTCCAAATGAGCACCACCAAGACTCCTAACCGAACTCTGAAGTTCTGTAATTCATCTGACTTTTTTTTCTGAACATAGACTCTGGGCCAACTACTGCACCAAGAACATCTTACAGAGTGATTTGCCTTCAAACATTTTACAGTCTAATTAATGAGTCACACGAATAAACAAATATAGGTAGCACAGCCTGATTTATACTTAGAAGATTATTTACCAGCTAGGCATAGAAGAAATAAGAAAATAGTTAATTCTATCAAGGGAGACATTGTTTGCAGGGAATCTTAAATGATGAGAAGGTGTTCTCTGGGTGCAAGAGCGAGACAAAGAACTCAAGAGCGATCGTGAGAGAGAGAGACATTTCCAGAAAAGGGAACAATTATAAAGGTGAGCCAGCATTAGTCTGGACATCATAAAACATGCTTAAGTGTTCATGATTTATATTAAGGTATATTAAGAAATTTTGGCACCACATATATTGGGGGGAGACAGGCTGATTAGATTTGGTCAGGTACCGGGCTATCTGAGTTTTAGAGCCCATGAAACTACAATTGAGATGAAAGGGATGGTTAACAGTGTCTGATTCAATTTACGGAAATAAACATGTATGTTAAATATTTTAAAACTTATTTTATGGAGGAAAATGGCACCTTGGTGACAGTGCCATCATATTTATAACTTCCTTGTGGTAGAGAACATATATTCTAAGGAACTAGTTCTGCCTAGTAGTTTTTGGAAATGATCACCTAGCTTATCACTCAAACCCAACGCTTACACATACAGAGATAGTGTGCCTTGTCTTTTTGTTTTTGAAAACAGTTACTGCGTACGTACCTACACAGAGAAAAGACAGATTCCTAGATTTTATGAAATCCTTATTGAATTTCCTTTGTGTAGAACACGGTACTCTGTTTTTTTTCAATGGTCTCTTTTAAGTCTTTAAATATTCTAAAATGAACAGAGACTCTTATGGAAAATGGAAATGGACATCATGGATATTTTATGAAAAGAGAAAATTCTAGGTTTGTGAATATGACTTCCTATATAACTTCTTAAAATTTTAAAATATCATACCCCAGTTACAAAGACATACATTGTGTATATATACACACACATATATGGCTATATATAGGAATATATATGTATATACATATATATCTTAAATACACATATGTATCTATTTTAATGCTGTTTAGTAATATAAATGTGACATTTTGTTTTCTATCACCCCAACCTGAATGTCTGATGTTCCACTAAGGTGGAATGTATAACACATTCATTCATTTTCTCAAAATTGTAATAAGAGAAATTCAAACATAAACAAAACCTATAAATAGTAAAGATAAGTATTAGGAATTGGCTAGTGAAAGAAATTCAGGGTTTTAAGGACTTTAGACCTGATGTCAATTAAGATAAAATACCTATGATATTGGCAATAAATTCAGATATTTTAAAACTCCATCTTATTTTTTAAATGAGGAAAATGCTTTTGGAAATATTTATGATTAAACATCTAGAATGTGTAGGGAAACTATGTGGCTCTAGTCCAGATGTGTCATTTGTATTATTTTGTAGGTAGATAGTGCTCCTAAAGATCCCCGGGTACAAGGGAGAATCATTATGATTCCACCTCCTCCGTGATCTGCCAAGATAAATGTGTTTCCCAATCAGTCCCGGCTGCGTGTTTCCAGGTGTGCTGCAACATGTAACTGCTGGCAGCTGCAGAGATGAATCAGCAGCCAAAGGTCCACGCCTTTACTCTCCTCCACCTAGGCAATAAAGTTTTCTAAAATTGTTACCTAATGGAGGAGGTGATAATTCATTTAGATGGGTGAAAATAGACACATGATCTAAACTATGTAGAATGCAGAGCAAAGCTTCTTGACCACAATTGACTACCCTCTCTGTGTAATTTCTCTTGCGTGGAAAAATTTCAGATGATCTACTTTTACTCTATGGGGTCAGTTCTGTACCGCTGGTATACAGCATGATTTAGAGAACAGTTTCTTAAGTGTGAGAGCATGTAAGAGAGAAATTGGGAGATGGATGGAAATAAAATGACCAGCTTATGATTTTTTTTCTTTGATCAAATGTCACTAGCTCTTCAAAGCTTGTAAATCAACCGTTGTCGCACATGGGTAAGATGCCATCTTAAGGCTACATTGTGCGAGGCTGGCTTGGGGCTGGGCAGCGTTAGGTTCTGCGGCACACGGGCTTGCTGTGGCACACTGCAGCCACAACAGCAAGACAGCACTGGCACGACGACACTTTCTCATGGCGCTTCTCATCATGTGTTTTCTTGCAAGTATAGCTCTGTGTTTGTGAGAAAAGGAATTATCCAGGAGACATTTGATATTTCCATATGCAAATACAATAATTATCTTTGAACTTTCACTGGAACAGCAGATTTGCATTTTAAAATAGCCTATAGCATGGTAGCTGGCTTGACAAATAGATATAACAGGGTAAAGATAGTATTTTTTTAGATCATTTATTGGGGCCTCTTACAACTCTTATCACAATCCATACACCCATCCATTGCGTCAAGCACATCTCTACATTTGTTGCCATCATCATTCTCAACACATTTGCGTTCTACTTTGAGGCCTTGGTATCAGCTCCTCATCTTGAAGTATGAAAGTTTGTATGATGAAGATGACAGACCCCTAAGAATTGTATGGGTTTTAAAATGTTATTTTTCCACCCAAAATGGAAGATATAGTAATAATGGTTGTCACTGTATACATTTGCTTTTTTAAATGAAAGTGTTCATATTTGCAAATAGAATGAGCTTTCCCTTATGACATTACTTTCATGGGGACTATGCAATTTATCATTGTTCAAAAAGTTACACAGTGAGAAGAACATATCATTGAGATGTATAATGTTTATAATTCTGCTCTTAAATTGATAAATCATGTCTTGTGTTAATGAAAGCCAAGGAATGAGTTGCTTTGCGTTAACCTTGGGGGTCTGAACGAAGTCAGTTTGTCTATTAGACTTTTTCCAGTGTTCTTCTCACTTCATTTTTTCCTTCTGTTCTGGAGAGCTTGGGAATCGTAGACTTAGAGGAAGTCAGTAAAGCTTGATACCATCAGTCATTGTTGAAGAGCAGGCTATCCACATGCTCAGAATAATCACGTTTAATTGAAGGTTTAAATAATCAGAGTGCCATGTTTAATTAATACTTGGCCTGACTCAAATTTATATTACTTGATGCCTGAAAGTCACCACATCTTGTACGAATGAGAACTTAGAAGAAGAGAAACTTAATTCAGGAAAAATGCCCAGAGGCTCTGAATGCTGTGTGGTTAATCAGACTGGTTGACACCTGGTCTACAATCAACCACATTTTTTCCCCTTTGCATCCAGTTCAGATGTTGCCTTCTTAAATGTTCAAGATATGTATTTTCCTTAGGAGTTGTGATGGATTCTATATGAATCACCTGGGGTAGATTGTTAGAATGTATACTCTGATTCTGTGCATTTGGGGCAGCAATGGAAATTCCCAGAAGGAGGTTGAAGTAGCTGGAAGCCCTGGTTTTAATTCCTTATTGACTCAAATTAAACCACAGTGAAGGGACTTACCAATGACATTATACAATTTCATAAGGTCAAATGTCTATTAAAAACAAAGCAACTCTTAGTAACCTTATATTGGCTTTGGGGGGTGTCTATAAATCTTTGCAAATGATCCCATACTTTTCATTGAGAGTAGCTGATGTGTTTGAATTGCCTACCTTGAATTAGCAGCCAAATGCTTAACCCACAGTGCCACCAGGGTTCTATTGCCTCTCAGCAGACTCACTGCCATCACATTGGTTTTGACTCAGAGTGAAACTTCATGGGGTTTCTGAGCATCCACACCTTTCCAGAGGCATCGAGCCTCCCCTTTCTCATGAGGAGCAACAGACAGTTTTGAACCATCACCGTTGCTGCTAATCCTCCATGGCTTCCCTGACAATGCCACCACAGACTCCCTTATTTCTTATAGGACTTGCACAGCTGTTAACCAGATTGAAAGCAAAGCAAAATAGGAAATCTTACAGAGCATGGGACAAGACATAAAAGTTAGATTTGAATTCTTTCATCTTGTGTTTGGCTTTTACACGATATCAGTTTTCTAGGAGAGGAAAATCTTGTGCTATACACATTTCCAGGTTTCTAACTTAATGATGGTTAGAAAATAAAATTCATTTATCTGGATATATGTGCAAAGATGGCAACAAAAATATATCAAAATTATACTACAGAGGCATCCTATCTATATTAGAATGTGTCCAAAGTTTCTTTTGTAACTCTTCAGCGACATGTCCATAAGGTTTATGGACTAACTTTCATTGACAATTACATCAGCATAAGTCTATGACCATCGATAAGTTGGGCATACTTAAACAGATCTAAAATATAATAATAATCGCCAAATGACTTTCTTAAAAAGTGAGGTCTCTTAATGATGTTAAATTGTGAAATTGAACTTCCACTGAAGTTTATGAATCACTCTGGAAAAGTGAGAATCTCTTGATTAATGACAATAAAGCACTGATAGATTTATCTTAAATTCTGATCTTGATTAACTTCAATTCTTAAAATAATTGGTATATTGAGTAGATCGTTCTATTATATGTGTTTTTTTTTTTGGAAATATGTGTTAAGTCTGATGTGTATTTGAAATATATTCACATGTAGGTAAGTCCCTGAGGCAGACTGAAGGCTAGTATGTGACCAGCTGTCAGAGAAATACGTCTGTGTTCAAAGAGCAAGGTCACTAAGTTACTCATCCTAACTTTGGATCCGTCTACAAATTTCTCACTAATGGAGCATATGGTTGATGTACCTTGGGATCAAAATTCCTGCATTTCAGCTTCACATGGGCATAAAAAATGCATTTAGCTCAAAGTCAGTTTGTTCATGTAAGGCTGAGATGTGAAATAAGTAGTGTAGAAATTATGGGATGATATTTTCATATTTTATCACAGAGTAATCAACAAAGACAGATATGAATCCTTCAAGTGTATTGAGGAGACCATTTAACTTCTCTTTTCAGTTTTAATTTTGAGGATTCCAACCCCAGTATAAGAAAAGATAATTTGCAGGACAATATTTTTGAATGTGTCATGTCCTTCCCATTAGTAGCTTCTAAGTTTATTTTTAATATCAATGGTGTCTAGTTTTGATTCTAGAAACGTAAAAGTAGGGAAGACTTTAGTGACTGATTTAATTTTATCCCTTGTTTCTGTTCTGTTTAAACAGAGGTAAAGTAGAACAATGATGTTTTTCCCCATTGCTGCTGAGTTGGTTCTTACATGTGATAACTCATATGTTACAGGGCCCAACAGCTTCCTGTTGCTGCTCTGGTTGTAGCATTACAGAAGCATATTGCCAGGCCTTTCATCCCTGGCACCATGGGATACACTGGAACTGTCAGCCTTTAGGTTAGTAGTGGAACACCAACCGTTTGTACCGCTCAGGGACCTAGATAAGGAAAGGGATAGCAGAGTTTTAAAATTAGAGAGACCTTGGGGATCACTGAATCCAGTATTCCACACAGAATGTGAATCTCCTCCCTAAGATTTTAAACAGAAATGATTCATAAAAAAATTAACGAGAAGATTTAAGGGGTCTGTCACTATTTGTCACATTTTCATGCTCATTAGAAACCTGTTAATTCTTATAGTCATTTCAAGTTTTGATAAATTGTTGGATTTGTTGGTAGCATAGGGTCGGTCCAATGTCTTGACTACAATAGTTACAATCCAGATGAGAAGTTAAAAGGTATAACCTGCGCATCTCTACTTAGACTCCTCTAATCTGAAAGAAAACATCCCCATTATCCAAAGCAATGTCAACCATTAGATTGCCTTATCCTTTTGTCCTCGTGTCTCTATGGGTCCTATCCATCTCTATTCTCACATCTGGAAACCAATCATCATTGTACCTTTCTCCAGACCAGATCTGGAATTCTCAAATTAGTTGATTGTGGAGACAGAGAGAGACAGAGAGACAGAAAGAGAGAGAGAGAGAGAGAGAGAGAGAGAGAGAGAGAGAGAGAGAGAGAGAGAGAAAGTCCCCTAAATCATTTTACTCTTTGGAGTATATTTTGTGGAAAAACTTCTTAATTAATTAAAACATAGATTGTGGCCCACTGTTAAAAGGCCCTTGTGGAAGCATGGTTAAAGCTCTCGGGTCCGATTCTTACCCACCCAGTATTCCACAAAAGGAGAGGTGTCCATCTGCGTCCATAAAGATAGCCACCTTGGGGACCCGATGTGGTGTTCCTACTCTGCTCGACAGGGTAGCTTGCCATTGGAATCCACTCCATGGCAATAGGCGTTTCTTTGGGTGGCCTATTGCATGGTTCAATAGACTTTAAGATTCTCAATAAGGTGTAACAATGCCCTGTTTCCATTATGTTTACACACCCACACACACTCCCCTCGAGTCAATTCTGACTCATTGCAACCTTATGGGGCAGGGTAGAGACTTGAATTCTTTTCAAGAGTAGGAAGTCTCATCCTTCGCCGACAGAGCAGCTAGTTGTTTCGAACTACTGACCTTATAGTTAGTGGTTGACCGACGAAATAGATTCAGGCCACAATACTTTATGAATGCCATGCGCTGAAGTAATTTTAATAATTTTCTTCTTACAACATTCAAACATGAACTCGCTTTGTTGATCTTCTTGTAAAATGAGCAATGTTTGAATTTGTAGATGTACAAAGTAAAGCTATGTTAACAATACAAACATCTAAACTGAACCAAATGGAGCTGAAACTTTCAAGTATTCATGTGCTGAGCCTTTAAATAGAGCACTGCGTCAGGAAATCAAAATTCTATTCCTGTTTTCTCATAACTAGCTGTTTGACCTTGGACAGACCTCTAAATTGCTTCTGAATCTTTGTTTACCAATTTTAAATGGAGGGTAATAATCCCTATATTATAGTTCTCATGGGGTTGTGATGATAAAATATAGGAAATTCAAAAATGTTAATGAGCTCAACAAGTAATATGCAAACACCATCTGCAACCAAACCTATATCCTTCAAAGATTAGAATATTTCATAATCTTTGAAAAAATTAGAGGATTAGCATAATTGTTTTATAAACGGGAGTGCCTTTTCTACGCACATGACCTATTAATCAGCTGGAAAGTTGCTCTGCACCATCAGCAAAGTGTCCAATTATTAGTAGTTAAAGGTTCAGCAGATGATGAGCGCGGCTTCCTGTTTAGCAGTCTCTAACCTCCCTCAGGTGGCAGTTGCTCACGCATCATAATAAGAATGGGTTTCTTGCCAGATACATGTTTCCCCTTCCGAAGCAAATATTTGTATGTCCACACCCATGCTGTCAGTGTCACCTTGTTGGCTAACCGCTGATAATACAACCTGGCGGTTCTTTCACCACAATTGTCTCGTTGAGCTTTATCATTTTTCCAAGAAACTCCTTTATGAAATATGAGGAACAAGGTCTTCACTTGTGTAGCTAGGGCTTGGTCATTTTAGATTTGTTTTCTGTCAGAAGAGAAGCTGTAGAAGAGGTGAAAGGTAGGAACGTGCAAATATTAGTGTTAGTCTATTCATTTTGCCTAATTTTAAAATTAAAAACTTTGATTAAAAATATAAAGAACATGTATACATATATTTACCTAAGAGGTGAGTTATAGGGTAAGGTCAATCCTTCAGACTATTTTATAACATGATTCTTCTTAGTATTTTTAGTATGGTTAATTTTTAATATGTTATCTCCACTTCTCCACTCCATTGTTGAAAAAAGAGAGCTGAGAGAGTAACGTAACTTGCTCGTGGCCACACAGTAAATAAGAATGTAGGGATTCTGATTCATGTTTCCTGTAGAATTTATACTCTTATAAATCAGTGGGCCTCTAGGGTAGGGCTGAGGGACAAGTAGAATTGATCTAGAGGCATAAAGGGGGTAGCAGTGCTGGTCGGGAGGTCGTTTTGCTGTGGAAGAGGAAGTGGGAGAACGGATATCAGTAAGAATTGCCTTGGTGTCCAGTCTGACTCAGGGACAGTGGTGCGATTCAGCTGCTACCGAATTTCTGTCAAGTTGGGCGAGCAGGTTGTTAACACGGGCACATGGAATCATCGCTCTCTCTAAGATGAACAGCTGGGCAGCCTCCCAATGTGGAACTCACAATTCTACATTCTTTATTTTTTTAACGGTCATCTACACACCAGTGTATTCTGAGCAACCTTATTAAACATTCATGGGTATAAAAACTGTGGCTGGAACCATGCTTGTACCATTTACTTATTCAGTCCATAAAACGTTTTGCATTAGACGAAGTGTTACATTTTCAGCCCCCTGCACTTGTAACTTCAGTAAAAGACATACAATGAGGAAAAGTGCCAAATGACCAAATGGTGACATGCTGCCACTCATTGCAGCTTTGTGTCATGTCCCAAATTCCAAAAAAAAATATTCTGAGTGGGTGATGGAATTCCTGAAAGTGTTCAAAGAGCTAAAAATATTGTCAAAACAAATGCTGTAAGCTCAGCTGAAAGGAGAGGTTTCTTGCAAAGATAATCATAGTATGCTCAGAGAAGAGAAGGCATCTCTGACTAAGGTGTCAAGTGCAATGACCATGTGTCTAATTGGCCTAACTCTACAGGAATGGGATCCTTCTACTAGAGTGAAATGATGATTAAGGATGAATCACACAGCCAATGATGCTTGGATAAAAGTGAAGAATATTGGCAAGCGAGGCCACCAATATGGAAATATCTTAAATAACACTTTCATTTAGGTATTATTTAATATTACCACTAATATTTTAAAACTGTATAATAACAATCTAGTTCTGTCTGCCTCTTTAATTGTTCTTTTAAAAATATTAACTGTATGAAATAATCAACCTTTTGGCTTATCCTTTTTTTTTTTGGCTTGAAGCAGTCATTAGGGCCTCAGAAAGGCTGTTAAGCTAGTTGAATGGCATCATTGCTCAGTGGCCTCCCGCTGCTTATTGTTAGGAGCCATTGAGTCCATTCCAGCCCAGTGACCCACATACAACAGAACGAAGAGCTGCTCAGCTCTGTGCTGTCCTCACAATTGTCCTTATGTTTGAGCTCATTGTGGCAGCCGCCAGGTCACTCCATCATGAAGACCCTCCTCTTCTACTGCTTCTGAGGAGGATTCTGGCTGTGCTTCATTCAAGACTCCCCACCAGGGGATTCAAGGACTGAGATTTTGGAGTAGAGTACCAGGTTAGTCTCTGAGGCACTGCTGGGTGAACTTGAACTTCTAACATCTTAGTTAACAGCCAAGCATGATGGCCATTCATAATAGCCAGGCACTTCCGGAGAAAGGCTAATGCTGTCTGTCATGTGTCATTGAGTCAATTCTGACACACAGTAACTCTGTGTGAAAGAGATGGACTCCATCCGGTTTCCTAGGCTGTGGCTTTCCAGTAGCTGGTTTGAACTGTTATGAGAGCAGCTCGTCAAGTGCTTAACCTTTGTGTCTCTGAGAACCAAGAAGAAAGGATGTTGTTTTTGTTGTCAGCTACCAGCACGTGAGTTCTGACTTAGCGATCCTTGCACTGGCTTGTCCGGCCCGTCTTCACCATCAGGACTATGAACCCAAAGTGCAGTTACTGCGTCATTCCCTCTTTTTGAGTATTTTCTTCCTTTTAACTGAACCCCTACATTACCAACCAGGGTGTCCTTCCTTAGGGAGACGCCCCTTCTAATAATATGTCCAAAGTATGAGTGACTGATAGCACCACAGTGTGGGTCACGTACCTTTGTCCTCAAAGTGACCTGTTGCTCTGAACACTTCAAGGAGGTTGTTTCTAGCAGATTCTCCCAGTGGAACGGTCCTTTCCTTTCCACAGCAGGGACCATTGTTTCTGGATCCAAGGAAAATGAAATCCTTGACAACTTCAGTTTCTGTTTTTCAGTTTATTATGATGTTATATCCGGGTCGATATGTTTTAGTTTTATTTTTGCATTGAAATGTAATTCACACTGAAACTCTAGTGTTTGATCTTTGTCAGCAAGTGTTCTAAAACCTTTCAGCAAACAAGGTTGTATCATATACATATCACAGGTTATTAATAAGTCTTGTTGTCTGTCAGTTTATTGTACTCCGTTGGCTTGTGTGTTGCTGTGATGCTGAAAACTACATCAATAGTATTTCAAATGCCAGCAGAGTCTCCCAAAGGGAACAGGTTTCAGAAGAGCTTCCAGATGGAGAACGGACTATGAAGGAAAAGTAGGGTGTTCATTTCTGAAGAATTTGTAACTGTAAACCATATGGATAGCATCAACACATTGTCAGTTACTGACAACCTTATGAAGAGAAGCAGAATATGGTTAGAGATAGTGCCAGAGATGAGCCCCCTCATGTCAGAAGTCACTGAAATTATGATGGAGGGAGAGCTGCCTTCTCAGAATAGAATTGACCGTAATGCCTTGAATGGAGTAAAGAATGTGGGAGTAAAGCTGTCAGAACCTTTATTTACCGATGGGATGGAACTCAAAATGTGTGTGTGTGTGTGTGTGTGTGTGTGAGCGAGCAAGAGAGAGAAAGAGAGAGAGAGAGAGAGAGAGAGAGAGAGAGAAAGCTGCCAAAATTAGGACTTGGAATGTACAAAGTATGAATCTATGAAAATTGGAAGTAGTCAAAAATGAATTGGAACACATAAAGATCAATACATAGGTGTTAGTGGGCTGAAATAGACTGGTGTTGGCCATTTTAAATCAGAAAAAAATGTATGGTTTACCATGTGGGGAGTGGTTAGATCAGGAGGACTAGCATGGCACTCATCTTCAAAAAGAACATTTCAAAGTCTAGCTCGGGGAATGTTTCTGTCTGTGATAGGGTAATGTCTACCCACATACAGGGAAATCCAATCAATGAACGATTATGCAAATGTATGCACCACCCACTAAAGCTAGTGATGCAGAAGCTGAAAAATTCTACCAAAGGCTTTCATTGGAAATTGATATAACATTAAATCAAAATGCATTCATCGTTATTGGCAATGCGAATACAAGGGTGGGAACTAAGAGGAAGGAATGGCAGTTAAAATAGGGTCTTGGTTGTGGAAACAAAGCTGGAGACTGCATAACATAATTTTTAAGAATAACCACTTTATTGTTGATACATTGCTTTTCAAAACATAAGCATTTTTCCCAATGGAATGCACCAAAACCAAATTGAAGACATCTGCGGGAAGAGATGTTGGAGAAGCTCAACATCAGTAGCTGAAACCAGGTGAGGAGAGGATTGTGAAACAGTCAATTGGTCATATGTAAGTTCAGGTTTCAGTTGAAGAAAATGAAAATAAGTCCACAAGAGCCAGACTATGACCTTGAGTTTATCCCACCTGAATTTCAAAAGCATCTCAAGAACATATTAGTTGCATTAAACATTGATGTAAGAAGACCTGATGAGCTGAGGGAAAACAGCAAGAATATCAACATGAAGAAGGCAGAAGAGTCATTAAAAAGACAAAGAAAGAAAGAAAGGAAGAAAGAAAGAAAGAAAGAAAGAAAGAAAGAAAGAAAGAAAGAAAGAAAGAAAAGATCAAAGGGAGCAGCCAGAGGTGTAGGTTCTATTCTGAAGATGATGTGAATCAAGGGATCTCATTGCTGTTACTGGATGGATCTTGGCTGAAAGCAGAGAGCACCAGAAAGGTCTTGAGTTTTATTGACTTTGCTATGCCATTCGACTGTGTGGACCATAACAGACTATAGATAGGCTTGAGAAGAACTGGAATTCTACAACCCCACATTCTGCTCATGTAGAACCTGTAGATGGCCCAAAGTAACTGTGCAAACCAAACAAGGGAATCCTCCATGGTTTTAAATCAGGAGAGGTGTGTGCCTGGGTTGTATCCTCTTATTCAATCTGTGTGCTGAACAAACCATCAGCGATGTTGGATTATATAAAGAAGAAGGTGGAATCCTAATTGGGGCAAGGCTTATTAAAAACCTTGGCTGTGCAGATGATGCAAACTTGCTTGCTGGAAGTGAGGAGGATTTGAAGCACTTGCCGATGAAGAACAGGGTGGGCGCTTTCAGTATGGATTAGAACTTTCATGTGCAGAAGGCCCAAATCTTCAGAACCGGACCAGTAGGTAACATCACGATGAAAAGGATTGAGGTTGCCAAGGGTTTGTTTTGCCTAGATCCAAAATCAATGCTCGTGAAGGCAGCAGTAGAGATAAAACAGCGTATAGCATTGGGGGAAATATGCTGCAGAAGTGACCTCTTTACACGATTGAAAAGCAAGGATGTTGCTTTGAAGATTAAGATGTTTAAAGTACCACAGACTGTCAACATATCCAACAAATATGTTTGCAGAAGTCTGGCAGAATGCTCCTTAGAGGTAAAAATGGAATGATTTCATATCACGAATTTCGACATGCTAGCAGGAGAAACGTGCTTCGAAGAGGGGATCATGCTGGGTAAAGAGGAGGGACATAGAAAAAGAGAGAGGCCCTTCATGACACAGACGCAGTGGGTGCAACCGTGGGCTCAGCCATCAGAACACTGGTGAGGGGAGCGCAGGACTGGGCGATGGTGCTTTCTGGTACATAGGGTTGCTGGGAGTTGGAACGGGCTGGATGGCACCCAGGAACAACAATAACAATGCAGGAAAGAAGTTGCCAGTAGGTGTAACCAGTGAAGCTTGCTGACACCTGGGAAGCAAAGCCTAGTGGTCTACTTTTGAAGGATTGGTCCTTGGAAGCCCCACGGTGCTCAGTTCTGGTTTAACGCATTGTGAGTTGCCATGAGTTGATGGCAACTTGACAGCCACTGCTGGGTTCTTGGGGTTTTTTTCCCCCCTAATGTGTGAACATATACAATATACCACATGCCTTGGTTATGAAACGTTTGGATAATAAGAATAATGGGAACCTTAGTTGCATTTTAAGGTTAAACATGAATGTTGAACCTGAGTTTGAAAATATTTCAGATTAGAGGGGTTCTAGAAGTGTGGTTATCAGGAGGGTCATATAATAAGGACAATGAGAGACAACGGATGATCCTAGGGACAGTGGGATGCACACTAGCTTTGTGGACATTGTTCTGAATGTGAAGTTTCCAGTTTGAATTTAGGCAGGATTATTTTTTTTTTTTTTTACCCCAGCATTTAACTGGGTTTATTCTCATGAGGCACTGATTTCTCCAGTGTCGAAAAGGACTGGTAGAATACTAACAAATTCTGGTTCCTTTCAATTCTGATCTTTTCTATGATTATTGGGAATGACACACAAAAATCTAGCTGACAAGTAGGATATTAGTTGGGAATTGAAATGGTCTCAATGGCACCTAACAATCTATCCCTTGGGCAGCCCAGTAGGCGGAGTGCAAGTTTATGGGAAGAGTCTGCCTCAGGGATGTCTAAGAAAGTGTCAAGAACACATACTAATGGAAGCTGATCTTGTGGACAGATTTCAGATCATCCCATGCCAATAAGAACGTCACTCAACATCAAGTTATTTTTAGTTATTTCAGAAGATGGTCAGGCATTTGAGTGGATGGATGGGGAGGATGAGTCTAGTTAGGCATGCCGTAGGATGGCACTCTGTAATTGTTGGGAAGAAATGTGGCCAGAGTGCCCCTTAGAGGCAAGGGTGGTGAGATTGTGTCTCACAGACCTTGGACATGTCAGGAGAGACCAGTCCTTGGAGAAGGGCATCATATGTGGTGTAGTAGAGGGGCTGTGTAGGAAATGAAAGCCCCCAAGGCGATGGATTAACATCATGGCTAAAATAATGGGCTCAAGCATAGGGGAAATTGTGAGGATGGCGCAGGACTGGGCATTAGTTTGTTCTGTTGTACATAAGGTCACTATGAGTCCGAACAACTGGGTGTCCCTAACAGCAGCAATGATGAGACAATAGTCATTAGGACTGAAGATCCAGACTTAGCTCCAGGCTATGGAATATACAACAATGGGGTTATCTTAAGTACAGGAAGCCCTTATATATGGAATGTACAACAGCAGAAATGTGGATGGATATTAATGTGCTCATTTAAAAGGTCAGTAATATTGTGTGATGAATTCCCAATTTGTCTTAGTATTTTTATCATATATCTTTTCAAGAGATGTACAATGATCTGGAAACCTCTGTGATCGATAATGTTGATATGGACCTCTCATTCTCTATTTATTCATTTTATTCACAAGTGAATTTCACTTATTTACTTTAAATTTATGATTCCTACCTAAAGAAAGAGAGAGCTTTGTGCTAAGCTTTAAACAATGGATATTTTCACTTAAGTATGCTTAAATAAGTATTCTAAATGTTTGCTTATTTATTTATTTATAAACTGTTTTATTAGCATAGAATCCACAAGTCATACAATTCAGTAGTTCAGTCATACAAAGAAGTTATATAATCATTGCCACAATCAATTTTGTGCTTTCTTGTACTCATTGTTATTAGCGCTCCATTTCACCACTATACCTGCCATAGCCCTAAGAAATGATTAATTTGGTTACTGTCTCTATATACTTGGATTCCATGCAGAAGAACATACAAAACACAACCCACCCTAAAACTAACAAAAACTAACCACATATTAAAATACAGAAAAACTTTAGTTGAAAACAAAGTAAAAAATATTAAAAACTAGAACTACTTTAATGTGGATCAAAAGGGAGGTTAAATAAATTGTACATTTTTCACCTAACTACATCTGCCATCACCCACTTCCCAAGGCAATCTGAATGGTAGCCAAGCTCCTCACTTTCCTGGTCTCTGGTTGGAGGAGATTCTCTGGAGGCTTACTCCACTGGGTTTTCCTCTTCATTTTTTCTCCAACTGAAACAACTTTTATTATGGGTCAGTAGGGATATCAAATAAGAGATTGAATTTTAACCTAATTATATCTACCATAATTGTCCTTACGATACTGTCTGATAACAAGACTACAGTTATCACTCTATCACATCATGGACTATGGTTAAAGGGATTCACCAGGAGTTTAATCCATGTGTAGACCCTGCAAAGGGGTTTTGGACTTCTACTGTCATCCACATCCTTCTGCAAATTGGGTGTTCACAATTTAACTTCTGATGGCACCCCCTCCTTTGTATTTGAATGAAATGATCTACAATCCTTGGCTCTCACCAAAATCAAAGCGAACTTGCTGCCATTGAGTCAATGCTGCCTCCTAGAGACCCCCTGTGGGTTACTGAGATTGTAGCTGTTTACACGAAAGCCCAGGCTTTCTCCTGAGCAGCTGCTGGTGGTTTCAAACTGCTGTCCAAGCAGAGGGCAGTGCCACTTGTAACCGCTACATTGCCAGGACTCCTTTGGATCATGTAAGCTGGTGTTATTATGTCATGTGGACTTAGTTTATGCTTCAGTAGTTGATTGTATGAAGATAAGCCAGGCACCATCTCATTTATTCACTGTACTCCGTATATCATTAGTGATCTTTTCATCATGGCTAGTATCAAGCAGAGCCATATCACAAGAACTAATTGTTCTTAGACTGGGGCTAGAATTAAGTGGAATACCAAAATTCATTCATAGATCTATTGTTTATATATGTCTCTGATTCACCTTAAAGTTAAAATTGTCATTTAGTTAGAGAACATTGCCAATCATCCCATGGGACATAGGGATAGTGCCATTAATTAAGCCATTATTGATAGTGTCATTCTTTGAACCTATGCTACAGAATTTAAGACATAGTTAAGGAAACTAATGCTTATTTTGCAGCATTTTTGTGATTACTAAAAATAATATACTGATGTATCAGACCTGAAACCTTACTCATGTTAATGTTTCATGTCAATCACATTTCTTTTTATCATTTTTATTGAACTTCGTGCCAGTAGATCCCTTGTGATCCAATAGAGGAAATCATCATAGGGCTTGTGAACAAGATGGTTAGGTCTTTTCTTCTGCCCTACTTCTGTGTTACATTTGAAATCTGTTATAATGTATGAGACACCTTTGTTTGAAAAATTTACATTGGAAACGGAAATGATCCCAGTCTAGGTTTTTGACCTTACTAATCTTTGATAATGGAAGTTCTTTAGTTGTTTTCCAAATCATAACAGATTTCTGTGATTGGTCTTTGATGGAGACAAATCACGTTTTTTTCCCGGCCAACCATTTACTAGTATATCATAGTCTCACTCTTTCTTCCTCTCACATTGTCTTTCTTGTGAGAATCCTGAAACTGACAAAGAGAGTTATCTGTGACAGATGCTTAGCACTAATCAATACAGATGCATATCAGCCAAGAATGCATTGATCAAGGACAAAGCCCATCGTTTATGTAATAAGATGTCTAATGCTATAGAGAAGATAATTTATGAGATTAAGTCGAGGGCATCACACTAGACTATGTCACTGTAGGTGAGAATGAAAATGCATGAGATACAGCTGTGTCACTCGAATGGGAAAGAGGCTTGAGGTTAGAAAGCAGGTTTTGTGAGAAGCACTTTCTCTAGGTACAAGTGAATAAGCTAGGCATGCTATCCATTCCAATTCCTTCAGAGCATCGCTCTTCAGTCTTTCACGATGCCACTGCTTCTTCCTTTCAGACACATCCATTGGGTGGGTCCTCCTCTTGCTAATAATATGCAGCAAAGTATGTGGCGCTGTTTGGCATCTGATAATTATTTACATTTCCATAGAAACAACTCTCCTTTATTTTCCATGCATCTACCTCTTTCCATTCATACTCTGGTATGGCTTAGTTTATTAGACTAACTCGGTGTCACAATTGAAAGCCCAATGAACTTGACCTTGACAGAAAAAAATTCACAAAGGCCTGGAGTGTCAGTTAGATGGGAAGTGGCCTCACATTTTCTCACACTTTCCTTGTAAAGATAAAGAAATCGAAGCCTCAGAGATGGATTAATTTGTCTATTTATAAGTCAAAATCCTGATCCCTTTCTCTTGCTCTTGCCAAACACTTAGTGTTGTTGAATACACATCTAAGAGGGATGACTATGCCAAGAGTTTAGCCTTGAAATTAGCTGGAGGAAGAGAATGTAATCATTAGGAGTGACCTGCATGTCATTTGAGAATAGAACAAACTGCTTTTGAAAATGTTTAAGAGCATTAACATTTGCCTGCGTTCAACTTTCTAGCGCTGTTGTTCAAACAGATAATGAAAGAGGGTCCTAGGCTAGCGGAAAAAAGTAATCTATTCCAGGTCGTTTGCTGAAGGTCATTTGGATATAAGATTAAAACAGAAACTTTATGATTAGAAAATGCTGAAATGTGAGGATATTCTGAGGAAATAGCCACTTTCTCACACATTTTACAGATACTCTGGCTCTTAAAATAGGTTTCGTATCTCCCTGGGGGGCAATATTTAGCTGTTCTGTTCTTGATATTGTCAAACCATCAAAAACCTCACTTCCTGTAATCTAACCTGAGGCAAGCAAAGCAGAAATTGATATAGAAGACATGATCAACTTTGTTTTGAGCCTGAAAATGACCAGAGAAAGGAATGAGATAGATAGCATGTATAGGCCAGGATTCTAAAATACTGTTTTGTAGCTGCACAGGGTCTTGGGGAGGAGAGATTAAATGTGTTTTAAATGCACGTCGGTGTTTAGCTATTTGATCTTCATGATGTAGTGTGGTCTGGCCAAGAGAAGGTCATCAAGTCGTGCAAGCGAGGAGAAAGCAGCTTCAAAGTGAGCTGAGTGATAGCTATGGGCCATGGAACCCCGTTTGTCTTTGTCAATGCACCTCAGCTCTGAACTCCACAGCATGGAAAGCAAGTTTCCCCTTTACTAGCTAGGTGCTTTCTTTTTCTTTCATGGAAATATAATTCGCATACCACACACTTTAAAGGTTGAAATTGTGCATTCATCACCACAATCAATGTTAGGACATTTTCTGCGTTCTGGTCCTCCTTAGTATTAATTCCCCACCTCCACCAACCTCCTCACCGCAACCCCAAGAAATGACTAATGATTAGATCCATCCAGTTATTGTCTCTGTAGATTTACCTCTCCCAGATAATTCTGAGCACCTGATTAGCAGAAGGCTCTCAATGACAATGCAAGCCCCAAATCCATTTGTGGGTTCCCCATCCAATTAACCCTCCAGTGAGTCTCCTCTGGTCTTTGAATAGAGTTAGACTTAGCCTTGCTATCAGACACAGTTCATCAGAAAGTGAATTAATACGGGTGGGGTTAGGTTAAAGTTTAGCAACTTATCATTTGTTCTCCCTTTTGGTCCATCTTAAATTTGTCCTCATTTTTATTATGTTCTGCTTTCTGTTGAAGTGTCTGTGTTTTATTTTGTAGTTGTTACTAAGGGATATTGTACGCTTGTCTCTATAGCTAGGTGCTTTGCGCTGAGTTTCTGAGATAAGTCTCTGATTCAGCGGAGCAGGACTAGCCTGTTCTCCAGTAGATGGTGTTAATTGTTCCTGTCATTGCCATTTCCTTAGCAACACCTGGTTGGGAGTCCGTCACCTCTCTACTTGCCTCTAGCAATTCACACCCCACGTGGACTATCCAGATAGTTGTGCAAGGTATCCTGATTATCTTGTTCTAGGATTTCTCTCTGCATATAAATTTTGCTAATGTATCTATAACAGAGATTTCTACGTAGTGGTTGTCCTCAAAAGAACTACTTACCCAAACAACAGGAAGGAAATATTCAATGTGTGCACCACTGCATCCTACTTAGAAAAGAGTAAAAAAAAAAAAAAAAACCGAACACCCTGTCATTGAGTTGATTTTGACTCTGAGTGAGCCTATCAGCCTGGTAGTATTGCCCTGTGGCTTTGTCCAAGCTGTAACTTTGCAGGAAAGGCGCTCTGATGGCTTAGTGGTTACTCCCGAGGCTGTGATCGGCACGTCAGCCGTTTGGGACCACCAGCTGTTCTTTGGGAGAAAGATAAGGCTTTCAACTCCTCTAAACAGTTACAGTCTCAGAAATTCACAGGGACAGTTGTCTCTGCCCTGTGGAGTTCTATAAGTCAGCATCAACTCCATGGCAGTGAGATGACTAACCGGCTTCCACCCTGTAAAGAGTCACAGTCTCCAAAACCCTCAGGGCAGTTCCACCCTCTCCTACAGGGTCACCATAAGTTGGCATCAACTCATGGCAGTGAGTTTGGTTTTTAGCTTTATAGGAATAGTGGTTTCGAATAGCTGACCTTGTGGTTAGCAGCCCAATGCATAAGGTCTCTTCTGGGATCCATGTTGATCTTCTCTTTCTTTGTTTGTCTTTTTAATGACCTTTTACCTTCTTTTAAATGACCATCTTGACATCCTCCCACAGTTCATCAGGCTTTCTGTCATTAGCGTTTAATGCATCAGATCTCTCCTTGAGGTGTCCTCAGAATTCGGGTGGATAGACTCAAGGTCATATTTTGATTCTTGTGAATTTGGTTTCATTTTCTTCAGCTTTCTTCTGAATTTACATAAGAGCAATTGTCTGTTCCACAACTGACCCCTGGGATAATTTTGGGTGCTGATCTGGGGAAGTGTTGTGGAGAAAATGTATTTGCTATGAACCAGTTGTTGGGTTTACAAAAATCTGTCATGCTATCTCCAGCTTCATTCCTATCACAAGCTCCATGTTTTCCAACTACTCTTCCTTCCTCTTTGTTTGCTGGTTCTGCATTCCAGTCATCCATAACTGTGAACACATTCGGTTGCATATTTGATCAATTTCCCACTGAAGTCATTGATAACATTCTTCGACTTGTTCATCACTAGCTTTTGTGGTTGGTGTGTGAAGATTAATAATAGTTGCATTGATTGGATTTCCTTGAAGGCGGGTAGATAAATTCCAAACACAGATAGTATTATAAGGATTTTAAGACAGAACCAACCAACTCCTCAACAGTGAAGTTTTTTTTTTTTTGAAAGCCATAATAAAATGTCAAAAACTTCAGTTGATAGGTGCCATTGAGTTGGTTCTGACCCATAGAGTCCTGGCCTAGGCACAACATCCCTAAACACTACCCCGGTCCTCTGCCAGCTCATACCTGTTCCTATGTCTGAGCCCATTGTTGTAGCCACGGTGTCTATTCATCTAGATGAAAGTCTTCTCTTTGTGGCTGTCCCTCCACTTTACCAAGCTTGATGCCTTCTTTAGGCAATCTGGGTACCTAAAAACAAACAAACAAACAAACAAACAGAAAACAACAGAAATTGATTCAGCCACAATTATGGATGCCAGAAATCCAAAGGCAAGAGGTGGTTCCTTCTAAGGCTCTGCGAGACTCTTTTCCATGCCTGTCCTGTAACTTCTGGTGGTTTTCAGACAGCCCTGGTCTCGTGATCTCTGCCTCCAGCCTTCTGTGGCCTTCTTCCTTATACCTGCCCTTTGGAACTTTCTATCTACATCCTCCTCGCTCTCCTGTTACAGCTGGCTCTAGGACTTGCCCTAATTTTAAATTGATTACATTTGTTCAACCCTGATTTCAATAAGGTCACACTCACAGGTAATAGGAATAAGGATTTGAACCTCTCTGTCGAATTCAATTCCATGCACGACGAAAAAACAATTTTTAAAAAGTCAAAGTATTTTTGTTTTAGGGTCAATTTAAATTTGTGGCAACTCCCATAGTTTTTAGAATAAAACTTTACTCTGGATTTCCAATGGCTATAACTTTCCAGAATGAACTCTCTAGACCAGTGTTTCTCAACCTGTGGGCCCTGACCCCTTTGGGAGTCGAACGACCCTTTCACAGGGGTCGCGGATTCATAACCATACCAAAATTGCAGTGGTGAAGTAGCACCAAAAATAATGTTATGATTGGGGGTCATCAAACTTGAGCAACTGTATGAAAGGGTCGCAGCATGAGGAAGGGTGAGAACCACTTCTCTAGATCTTTCTTCTGTGATGCTATGGGGTGACTTCGGGCCACCACCATTTGATAGTGAGTCTGGCACAAACCATGCACCACCCATGGACCTCTCAACCAGTACCCCAAACGAAACCTACAAAATTCACTGTTAGCGAGGCCACCAGGACTCCTAAAGCCACTCAATGCCCTTGGGTCAATTCTGACTCATAGTGACCGTACAGGACAAGGTAAATCTGCCTCGGTGGGCTTCTGAGAATGGGAGGAGAAAGACTCATCTTTGTCCAGCAGAGATGATGGTGCTTTTGAGCTGCTGACCTTGTGGCTTGTAGCCCAATGCATAACTTTTATGTCACCAGAGATGCCTCGTTGAGGACTAAAGTACACCTGACACAAGCTTTAGTGCATCAGTCACCTCCAGTATCTGTGAAAAATGGAAAATGAATAAGGAAGACCAAAGATAAATGGCCTTTAATTTATGATGCTGACAAAACATGTTATTAAAGTGGCACGGGTTTCCAGAAGAATAAATAAGCCTTCCTTGGACGAAGTGCAAAGTGAATACTCCTGAGACTGAGTGACTATAGCTAGACATTGTCACATGTGCCAAGGGGGACCAATTGCTGGCGAAGGAGATTATGGTAAAGCAGAGGGTCCACATATTAAAGTAAAGGGCCAGGGAAACAAGATCCTCAATGAAGCATAGTAGCTGCAAATATGGATTTACTGCCATTTAGTCAATTCTGATTCCTAGTCTAGGTTTTGGATGGAGTAGGACTGCCCCTGTGAGTTCCCAAGACTGTACTACTTGATGGGAGAAGAACGCCCTGTCTTTGAACTGCTGAACTTGCAGTAAGCAGCCCAACATGTAACCATGTAACCGCTGTGGCGTCAGGGCTTCTTGGACTTGTACATCACAATAATTACTAGGATGGTTTGGGACTGGGAAGTTCTTCATTCTGTTGTACATAAGACTTCTGAGTTGAAATTGATTCCGAAGCACCTAACAACAACAACATCTGTACCTGTGGATAGATAAATATCTAACTGGTTGGATTTATAATCTTGACAAATAATCCTTACAGGTTAAAAGTATAATACTAAACAGAATATCTAAATGACATGCAAAGAAAATAAACAATATTTGTTTTTCCTGGATATCTATCTTTTATTTGAACCGAAATATGTGTGGAAAAATTATCCATATTTTGATTAATTTTGTTAGACATTGCTAATTTTCTTGAACATGATAATGCTGGCTTATTTTATGATTTACCTTTTTATCCAGGAAAGTTATGTAGCACTCTATACATCTCCCACTTATATACAAAAGTTAAATACACATCAGGATTTTGTTGCTTTTTTCAAATCCAATACTCAGGAAGCTCTGTGTTTACTTTGCCTAGGAACTGTCTGCATATTTATAGAAAGTCCTTTTGCAAACCGTCGCTTTCCATAAAAATCCACAATTTTAATCTGTGGTCCATCTCTATTGACTGATTCCTCTAGAATTGTAAGTCCCAACCTCTTCCACACCTCTAATAGTCTGTTTGTTATGTACCTCAGAGTTTCCCACTGAGGGCTACTTGTCTGTTGTGCCATGCTGCTTTTGTGTTTTATGGGGAAATGTTCATGTGTGGCTGCTGTGTTTGATATTAAATCTGAGATGAACTTCAGGAGGCTTCCTGCTTTTTATTAAAAATGATTTTGGCTAGGGGCAGTGTTATTCTGTTCATAAATCAGGTGCTCTCCGAGATTTAATAATTTAGAATTCACAGGAGGATTGGGTGGAATAAGCATTTCTTTTCTCTGTTAAGCCCGCTTCTTAACTAGCTTTTCTTCCTCTTCACTGTCTCCATGTAAGTATTTTCTGAAATCTTCTCTAGGTAGGTTGCTACCGCTGTATATCATGGTTCTGAAAGTACTGTAGCATGAATCAGTGATAACTTAGCCTGGATGGATTTAGATATGTTTGCTGAGTTTCCTAATTGTTCCAATCATTCTTGAAGAAAAAAAAACACTTATTTTTTTATGTTTGTTTTGTTTTGTTTGAATCCTAAATCATATCTTACAAAGTGGCTATCACCTTACCCTGTTTTAATTAATCATTTCTTCTAGGAGATGTCTTTGGAAATAAAAAAGTCAAAAGCACAAATTATTAAGAAACAAAACAAAAAAGAGCCAACAATAGAGATTAAAGAGTACAAGTATTTTCATATATGTTTACAAAATACATAAAACGCAAAGTTACCCTTGAGGGTAAAAAATAGTTCAAATGTTTCTTCTCAAAATATTTACAATAGAGATTTAGAGGAATACTTGAATACTTTTTTTGTTTGTAGAGATGGTATGAACGAACACATAAAGATATTTGAAGTGCAATTAGAAGTTAGAAAATGTTGTTTCTCTTCATATCAAAAATCGCGATAGGCTGGAGACTGCTAGTGTTGGGGAACGTGCTTAGGACACAGGGCAAGGCTTCCCTAAAGGGAAGATTTTGTCATCAGGGCGAAGGTTCGCCATGTGAAGGTAGCCCAGGTGAAGGGAGATTTGTCAGGACAGCCCCGCGCCCAGCAAGAAGGATAGGGTTTTTGATCCCATGACCACGATGAGGGTAAGGATTTGTTTTCCCCGTGCAATGACATCATCCTCCCATGTATTCTCATGCATAGAGATGATTTGGTGAACCTTGGTTAAGTGAATTCTGTATAAATGATTCAGATACATATGAGTGATAATAGTTTTAGCAATAATTTTTACCACAATGCCTTCTTGAAATTCGGGTCCCTATAATGCTTTTTTCCCCCCAGTAAATAAAATGATTTGTAAATAGTCTTTTTAAATCTATAAGGATGAACTGATTACTTATCTATTGCAGGATTTTCTTTCAGTCGGGCTAAAACTCTAAATTTGCAATGTTGGACCCTTCTTTAGTATGTGTTCCTGGTTGAGGAAATAATCATAGTCTATAAAACAGAGGGAAGGACATTGGAAAATTGCCATAATTTTGCTCCTCTGTAAGGCCAAGGAAAAGATAGAACTTTCTTAGATGCTGTGTTGCTTGAACAAGGGCTCAACTGAGTCTTGAAAGGACTCTGTGAGCTATCAGTTAGCTTTCTTTACTAGGATTGCTGAATAAAGACTTTTTCAAGGAGAGTGGGCTTGATGCTTTATTAATTTAATACCTTCTTCAACTACTGAGGCAGGTTAAGGTCTTAATGATCCAGTGGTCCCCTTTGTCCTCTGTATTGCATGGTGGAACCATGACGTGAACAAGCCTGTCTACTGGGATCTAGAGATTTTTAGAAGGATTCTATGCAACCAGGAAAGCAATTTGAAGGTACAACCCCCAAGATAAGGTCTCATTAAAAGGAAACTTAACTTTGTCCAAAGTGACAAGGGTCTGCTCTGGGAGCATGGGGGCGGGGCACTTTATCTTCCTCATTGGCCTTTGAGGTTTTTATTTCCTCTGGGTAAAGAGGCCATTTATCTGTGTAAACACAAAACATTTTGCTTTCTCTAATTTACTGTTAATGGTGGAAGAATGGAAGCAAATAAAGTTTTACTGATTTTTGAAAAATAAATAAGTAAAAGGAAATTCAAATTTAGAATGACACAGATTTGGTTTCGGTTATAAGAATTAGGTGAATAGGACTGCTGGAAATAATTTTTAAAAGGATGAGTGCCTCCAGCTCCTATATGCACCAGTGTACAACCTCTGGCACAGGGAATCCAGGGTGGATGATCCCTTCAGGACCAGGGGTGTGAGGGGCAATACTGGGAGAGTAGAGGGTGAGTGGGTTGGAAAGGGGGAATGATTACAAAGATCTATATGTGACCTCCTTCCTGGGGGACGGACAACAGAGAAGGGGGTGAAGGGAGACGCCGGATAGGGCAAGATATGACAAAATAATAATCTATAAATTATCAAGGGCTCATGAGGGAGGGGGGAGTGGGGAGGGAGGGGAAAAAAAGAGAACCTGATGCAAAGGGCTTAAGTGGAGAGCAAATGCTTTGAAAATGATGAGGACAATGATGTATGGATGTGCTTTATACAATTGATGTATGTATATGTATGGATTGTGATAAGAGTTGTATGAGTCCCTAATAAAATGTTTTTTTAAAAAGGATGAGTGCATATGTGTCCCAGTCTTCTGTTCTTTCTGGACAGATAGTCTCTGAGACATTGAATAGTATGCTTGGCTGGAGACAGTATTCTCTAGGGCAACTTTTGCCTATGAGTCTTTGGGATCAAAGAAATAACATTCACAAGTTAAAAATGAATGCATGACAAAGTTTGTTTTTCAAAATCTTTAACTTTGAGGGAAAATATAAAAGATCACAGAATTTTTGTTTCTACTGGGAATGTGGGAATGTGCGTCTTTGCAGAGAGAGAGCCTGAGGACAGGAGAGGTGGCGCCTGCAGAAGGTACTTCCAATCTGCAGTTTCCGTGACCTTTTCAGGGAACTGTCAACTCTTGTAATCATGGGTCTTCATGATCAGTTTTGTAACAATGACATCGCACACCTCTGTATATGCAGGGTGTTTTGAGCATCAACGTTCTGTCTTCCCAGCCCCACCTTTTCCTCTGCCCCATTAATAAGCCATGTCATAGCTTCTGAGGCCCTGCCATGTTGATTTCCCACTTTGACTAAAGGCCGGTCGTCACGATTAGATCCTCTTCTGCTTTACCTCCCAGGATTGTTTTCTCTGTTTACCTTAAAAGTTTACTATAATACAAATAAAGATGCGTGACAATGTTCATGATTTACATTTTTCTCTGGTGACACATACATGCACACACTATGGAGGTATTTTATGAAATCAAGAGGAGCCTTGGTGGCTTAGTGATTACGCATTGGACTGCTCACAGCAAGGTCAGCAGTTTGAAATCATCAGCTGGTCCAACGGAGAAAGATGAGGCTTACCACTCTCATAAAGAATTACAGTCTTGTGAACTCACAGTGACTTCTTTCCCCTGTCTGATGGGGACCCTATGAGTCAGAATTGACTCAATGGCAATGGCAGTGCATTTGGTTTTGAGTTTTATAAAGAGAGCTGAGGATATATTTTTAGACTACCATTTTTAAAAGACAGAATTGTACCCAAAGAAAGAATCCAAAAGTATAATATGATTTATGACATCTTGATCATTGACTCTCTTTAAGCAATGGAATACTTCAATGGTTTGGAAGATTATCAATATATCAAACAAATAAAAGACTGATTTTTGTTGAAGTGGTTGGAAACCGGGTAAACCAAAATTCTATGTATTTTTTCTGTTCACTGTGCACTCAAATTGAATTGTCTGTTATCTACTGGACCACAACAGAAAGTAATATGATTGCTAATAGTTCGATTTTCAACTACTGATTGTAGGCTTTACGTTTTTCTTGAGAGGTGCTTGGTGAGCTACTATGCTGGAGAACGTGCCATGTGCCCTGGAGGAGGATATATGTTGTCATGAATATAGTATGTGCTATTGGTGTGCAGCGTTTGAGATAAGCTTGCCAAGTGGAATTGGTGTATGTTGTTACAAGCTTACAGAGCAGCTCCAGCTGTTTGGTATCACAATCATGGGTTTATAGCATAGTTCAATTTCTCAGTTTCCTGACTGATCATCTTCCTAGATGTGTGTCGATTATGGAAAGCAGTCTAATGAAGACAACTCTCAATTATAGTTGGAGCCACATTGCCCTTGCCCTTTGCCCATCTTTTCAAGATTCCTAAAGGGCTGAGCACAAATGTGTATGACCTTTCTTGGTTTATACTTGGAGATGTAGGTCCTCTCATGCTGCTCTCGTCCCAGGATTCACCTTGGATATCTTTAGTTTATAGCGTTTTTTTCTTAGCATAAGTGTATATTTAGTTTGCATTACATCGCCTTATTACATGTCCTTGGGAAATATTCTGCTTTGATTTTTATTGGATTAGTGGCAATAGTCAGTTGTGTAAGACATGTTATTTTTCAAGAGTAGCAACAACCAACTAGGTCTATTTTTGCTATTTCTGAAAACTTGAAAATTAATTTTTCTCTACTCTAGCCTTTTCAATTATAAATGGAATTTTATTTGACCCTTTGAAATTTATTTTAAAAATGAATATGATTTACTGAATTTTATAAACCTTTCAATTCATGGATAAAATTTTATGAGGACTCATTTATATCAAAGATAAACTAACTGAAATCCAGACACACAAAATAGTCTAAGCATAGTGGAATGCTTCACATATTCTCAGGGAAAAGTCAAATGCTATCAGAAACAAACAACAATATTTGGTGACTAAGATTCATTCCGTAGTATGGCTTTTCTACTGTATTATTCTTGTGCAACCAACTTTCCATCACAGAATGTTGAGGAGACAACCTACTTCTTACCTACCTTGACTCCCAAATGACGCATGTGCTCACATGTTGGCAAGGAGTTGCATTGACCTGGGAGTTGGCATCGACGTGTAGACAGTAAACCACACGATTCTTAGAAATGTGGCCTCTCTGTGGCTGCTTTGGAAAAATAGATTATGTTTCCAAAGAGGAGTACAATTTGCTGCTGAATTGTCTTAGCCATAGTTCTGAATCTCAGGAACACTGTTACAAAAACGATTCCCAGAGATGTTGCTTCATCTTAGGGTCTTTTAGAATGGATCCTAGAGGAAAGTAAAAAAAATATAGAAGGCATATTGGATAAAAAAGAAAGTAAAAGAATTGAGCTTTAGTGTCGAATTTAATTAACTGCTATTAAAAACATTTTGTCATCTTAATTATTTCATTGGCAGCGTTTTTAAACCAATGTTTTGTTTTGTGTACTAGAACATGCCTACTAATGTATTTGTGTTGTCTCGTGATAAATATGGATAACTGTAATATATCTGTGAGACACACTCTAAGCCTTTAGAAAATGAGAAAAAATGATATGCAGACAATGCAAATTTTTGAGTTTATGTGAAATGCAAACAAATGAAAATTTACTCCCAAGTTATATTGGTCTGAATAATTTTATTTAGTCATGAATTTATTCTAACTTTTAAAGGTAAAAATGTCTATACTTATGCTTCTGATTGCTTATTACTCTGTTTCTCTGCTGGAAAATTTTCATTTTAGCTCTTTTTTCCCTGGGCAGTTTTGCTTCAATCTCCTCCTTCTATTATGCATCCATGTACATTTTTTTACAAGAAACTCCTTCAGTCCTGCAGTCCTTCAATCATTGTCTCTTTATTTCTTACATCATCCTACAGGTCTCTCTGCCGTCTATTTTTGTTTATAGATTTTTTCACCTGTGGACAATGGAGAACGGTGAGATGTACGTGAGAAGTCAGGGGAATAGACATTTTATATGTCTTAGTGAGAACACCCCTAGTCTTGCCATAGCAAACCAAGAATCAGAGGGCCGGTGTTTAATGGTTGAATTCAGCAGGACCATTGTGTACATTTACTTCAATCTGCTTGTCATGCTACTGTGTTCAGCCTTGACCTAGAGAAAAAAAATGTCCTTGTTAGAATATCAGCCATTGCCCTTTAAGAATTTTCCTGAATACTTTCATTGAATTTACACTTCTAGCTGCATTCTTACTTTTCTCAGTGACAATCCAACTACTCACTGTGCCGCCTCAAGTAGATTTCTTTTATAACCTTGTTACTTAGTATGGCAAACTAGAGATATATTGAATAATACCCCTGGATGAAAAAGAGGTAAAGTCATTGTAAGCACACAAAGAAATTTGTTGTTTTTTAGTTTTTCTGCATGCTAATTGTTATGGAAAACTATCTAGAATACTAACTTGTTTACTTGTAAATCAATCCTCACTAAACCTTGGAGAAGTCACACAGCAAGCTAGGTTTGATATGACCACATGTCAGTGAATACATATAAAAATATGTGGAAGAATAATCATTTGAATAAAAATACATAGATTTTTGTGATATGTTATTTATGCCTATATGTAAGTATATCTGTGATATATCATTGACTTTTGAGGTGTAGAGTAAATAAAAAAGTCTAAAAGAGAGAAACTAAAGTCATTGCTGATTATCTACAAAAAGCGCTGGAAGGTTTTCCACAAGATCATTGTAAAGAAAAGTGAAACCACATTAATCCAAATTAAATACCTACTTGGCATCAAAAGATACTTCATAGAATTGTTAAGTGCTCTCTGTTGAGGCGATTCTTTATAGTGTTTCAGCGATATAGGAACAGATAGCCAACAGCTAACCAACAGAACAATAACAACAAGTCCTTTGGGATACACCTGGTTGTCCTCCTGTTTACATTTTATGTATCTTGATTTTACCATTTTGTTGCTTTTTAAATACTTTCATTTTACCTCTTTTACCCCTCTGGATGCCAAATGTTGTTGACAATGTTGACAATGATTTAGTTCAGACTCATAGACAGTTGAACAAAGGACTGACCCAGACCTTATCCATCAACAAAATCTTGCTATCTTTGACTCATACTTGTAGTCACTGTCAATCCATGTCATTAAGGGTCTTCCTCTCTGTGGCCAACCCTCTACTCTCAAGCATGATATCCTACTCTGGGGCAAGTACCCGAGGCAAAGTCTTCCCATTCTCACATGGGAGGAGCATCCTGACTATTTATCCCAACACAGATTTGTTTTTACTATTGGAAGTCTGTAGTAAATTCAATATTCTCTCCAAAACCATCATTTACTTGTATAAATTCTCAGGGATTCCTTATTCACTGTCCAGCTTTAGCCTTCCGGTGGGGCATTCAAAATGTCATAATTTGAGCCAGACACACATTAGTCTTCAAAGGGATATATTTAATTTTTAGAAGAATATGTTTATTAAAACAATACTTTTTAAAAAAAATAGGAAAAAAGTTTCAAAGGCCGTAGTTAGAAGGTTTGACACCAAACTACCATTCAATAAAATGGACAGCATGCCTAGTTCTACAGTGCAAAGCCAATTTTAAGTGTAGGATCCATGAGTTCTTTGGCTGCAGTGTGTACACCCAACTCAGCATTGGCTTGCATAATTCCCAGAAGATATTTTCAAGTTGCAAAATGATGTTGGAAAACCCCAAATTAAAGTGGATTACAGAAATATTCATGTGGTTTGAATGTCAGAAATATCTCTAACCTTCAGGTTTCCTTGGCTCTCTAGACATTCAAGCTAGGTTTTATCATTTTGTTCTTATAGCAAGAGTCATTTGCCCGAACAAAGCATTAGAAACAATGACCATTTCTGACCTCTATAATAGAGTTAGAAAACCTATTCAGAAAATGCATCTCATGGTGCATTATTTTCCATGACTGTTAGAGTGTAGGCAAATATCCTTCACGTGCAATGTGTCACATTGTAGCAATCAACCTTCTGATATTCATATCATTTTTGGAAAATATGTTACATGCTTGTAACCGTGTATGGGGCCCAGGGGCCATGTACTTAGGGTTAGAGTTAAGAAATAGGCACAAAGCAGCTACCATATTCTGATAAGACTCATGGCGACCAGAGATGGAAGATTGACGCCCTTGTTTTAGCCTCCACAGATTACTTTTGTGACCTTGGGCATGCAATGTACCTCCTTGAGTCTTAGTTCCTTTGCTTATGAAATGGAGACATTTGTTGCTTCAATGGGTTGTTGTGAATTTTGTTTATTCATTCCCTACCTCATTTGACAAAGGATTGAAATGGCATGCTTATTTGTTAAGGACAAAACTAAACATGCTTTCCAGTGATTTGTATATTGTACAACTATGTACCACTATTCATTAGCTTAGGATTTGTTTGGATTCCTAGGGAAGGATATCCATTTGATTGTGAAAGATTACAAATAGATGTTCTAGAGACTTACATTTAATAATCTCAAATCATACAAATGTTTATGCAAGTGTGACACAACCAAAAGTCAAACTCGCTACCATTGAATCGATGCCCATTCATGGTGACCCTATAGGATAGAGATGTCCCTGTGGGTTTCTGAGCCTATAACTCTTTATAGGAGGAAGAAGCTTCCTTTTTCTCCTGCAGAGCAGCCGGTGGTTTCAAACTGCTGACCTTGCTGGCTCACAGCCCGATGAATAACCCACTCTGCCACCTGGGTGCCTAACTGTGATATAGAGAATACTTATATGGGCCAATTTAAAATAAAGAAAGTAAGATTATCCAAGACCTTTCAGATTGAAGTGCTTCCACATTAATTGAAAAGAAAGTACACGTAATGATGAAAACTCTTAAGGATGAAGTAAATCATTTCGATAAATGTGTGGTTTGTCAATATTATCACACATGTACACATTTTTGGGAAAAAATTGAACTAATATTTAAGAGCAATTTTTATTTGGCTTGAAGACATTGCTTACTGCTCTTAGGATGTGTGACTACCTCATAATAACACAGAGACCTTGAAACACCAGGCCCCACCAGCTCCTTCCTAAAATTCCTTTTATTATCATGTGCCTGGCTCTTGAGTTACTAAGCATGTTTATCTACCCTCTGCATCTAAAGCCTCCAGAACAATCTCTCTGGCATGGCCTAACAGCATTTATCAGCTCACCCCAGTGGCTCTTAGCGCTTTGATGCTTGAAACTCAGGACTTAACCATGTGGTGCCAAGCCCTTCTGAACGGGTCAGCTGCTCTCTGTAAACGATGGCTATTTATGCCAAGGCAGCCACAAGACACTGACCGTCCCTTTGCCAAGAGAAATGGACCCTATGGCAGAAGCTAAAAGCTATTTTGCTCTGCCCCCTCCAGTTCCCAAGTTCCCAAGGCCCAATTTGCCCTCATTGTGGAGCGATTACTGATGTGTTGTGGATGGCAGCAAAGTTAGACCCGCTCTCCTTGTCCTATTTAAGCTTCTTTTTATGTGTGTTTCTTCCGTAAAATCCATGTCATATGAAGGGGCTTGTTGTGGCACAGTGTTTAAGCACTTAGTTACTAACCAAAAGGTCAGTGGTTTGAACCTGGGAGCCGTTCCACTGAAGAACGATGTTTCAGCCCCTTTCCTTCAAGAGTTCAACCTTGGAAACAATTCTGCTCTATCCTATAAGGTCACTACAGGTAAGAATCAACTCAGTGGTCATGGTCTTGGATAGTCAGCCTAGAACAATCGATTTCTGCTTTTTTGAAAAGCATGCTGATTTCCCCCTCATATCTAAAATAAATTATCTGAAGAAATTTATTAGGTAAACCTTCATTTTCTTTTAAATTAAAAAATTATATTCTAATTAATGGCACTATTTCAAAACTTTCAGTTGCATTGGAGTTCATGCTGCAAAGAAAAGAGAGTCCCTCCTGTACAGATGATGGAACTACACCGTCAGTGAGTACATGAACAAAATACAGTCCTGTTAAGAGCTTTCCAAAAGTATTATTTTCAATAATATGGTTCCCTTAATTATTATAATTAATGGTACTAATTAACTCTTAATAATTAATAGCACTAATATAATTATTTACATCAGAGAAATAATATTGTTGAGAATAATACATTTTCAAAGTTGTTATCAAGACTAAATATTTCATATATTCACTGGCAATGGAGTTCTAGCCACATCAAATAAGGACTCATTTAATAATTAAAATATAGTAGCATAAGGGGTTAAATGTTGGTCTGCTGACCACAAGGTCAATGGTTCAAACTCATCAGCTACTCTGTGGGAGAAAGGTGAGACTATACCTGTAAAGATTTACAGCCTCAGAAACTCTACAGAGGCTAAGTCAGACATGACTCCGTAGGAGAAGGTGACATTTCTAGTTGGGGCTTAGAAAACTACACCAGTGGGACACTAGCATTTCATGGCTAAATGCCATGACTTCAAGATAGACCATATATAGAGTTGAACTCTAGGATTTCCATTTACCTCAAATGGTAATGTAAACTGTCCAAGACTCCATTTCCTAGTATATAAACTCATGATGATGCCTGGTTTACAAGGTTAGGGATTGTACATGATGAAAGGAGGCACCCACGTGAAGTGTGTGATAAAATGTGGGCCACACTATAGTCACCACATCAATGGGAGCAGCCGCCGCTGCTCTTTGTGCTATTGCCAAATTGACAAAGAGGAAAAACTAACCTGGATTTTCCAGGATACCTTCTGATAAAAATCAATGGAGAGAAAACTACCCCTCCGAAAGACCAAACTATCCCTTATAGATTTGCAGTCTCTCAAACCCCATGGAGGTCAGGAGTCAGAATTGACTCATCACAGGCAGGGAGGACTGATTTAAAAGAGCTGAGCCAAGAGAATGTAATTACCCTGGTTGTTTGGCCATGCCATAGTGGGCGTCAGGACTACCTGTCCTAGACAGGCTATTTGGTTGGATTTAACAACAAATGCCTCACTTTTCACTGATGGGACTTTGGAACCTTTACCTATCCTAATTCTGGGCTCAGCCTGCTTTCTTTTTGTCTCTCCTCCACAGAAAGATCGTAATACTCAGTTTGGGGGATCATAATAGCCGAAAGAACTGTAGTTAGGTGCATCAACTCTGGTCTTTAGTGTCTATATGCAGACACGAACACACGCTATGTTGGAACCCATTGTTTCAGCCACTGTGTCCCCCTGTCTTGCCAATCGTCTGCTTTACCAAGCATGATGTTCCTCTGCAGGGACTGGTCTCTCCTGATAACAAGTCTCTATTGCACGGGGTCAAGTCTCATGCCCACTTCAAAGGAACATTCCTACTCTTATTTCTTCCAAGACAGATTGGTTTGTTCTGCTGGCAGTTTGTGATATATTTAATGTTCCTTGCTGATACTTTAAATCAAATGCACCCATTCTCTATTCGACTTTAATCTTTATCCAGCGATTGAGCAACTATAAGGCAATCAAAGATCCCGTGGTTTGAGTTAGTCATACCGTAGTCCTCAAAGTAAGTCTCTCCTTTTCAGCACTTCAAAGAGATCACCACAATATTGAACCCAGTGGGCTGATTTCTTGACTGCTGCTTCTATGGATATGAATTATAGTTCTAAGCCAAATGAAATATTTGACAACTCCAATCATTTGTCCATTTATCACGATGTTGCACCTAAGACCCTTGTGAGGACATTCCGTTTCTTTGTGTTGAGGAGTAGACTGTACTGAAGGCAGTGGTCCTTGATCTGCACCCATAAGTTTCTAATGTGCTTTACTCTGGCAAACAACGTGGTGCTGCTTACATATCACAGATGGTGACCAGGCTTCATCCAGTCTTTTGCCACCTTATTTTTTTAAAAGTCCAGGTTTTCAGATTATTCCCTTAACATGTAGGTTAAATATGAATGGTCAAATGATATAACCCAGGTGCACACCTTCCCTAATTTTACACTGTCCTCTGTTCTGTTCAAGCAGTCATTCATGTTTTCTGTGCTGGCTCTGTATGAATACAATGAAGCATTCTGGGATTTCCATTCTTTGCAATGTCGTCTCTAGTTTGTTGTGGTCCACATTATGTAGTCAACAAAACACAAATTTATGATATTCTCTTGTAAGAAGATTATAATTTGACAAGCTACATGTTCCCTATTTTACATAAATAGTACACACACATAAATAATGTGATCATACATATAGTATGATGAGATGATCAAACTTTGTGGACAAGTTCTGACATAGAACACTTGGTGCATATACCATGCTTGTCTCATGATACTTTGTGCAGTTGATTTCAGCCATATCCACCCCCATGGAATAGTCAGGAAATGTTTCTTTGGATCATATTTGAAACATAAAGTTTTAATATATGAAAGAAATCATGGATCAAGATTGATAGTACTCCAGAAAACAAACGATTTTAATTGTGCATTTGCTTCTATTAAGTTGATAATTATATCTCAATTGCTTTTGCGTTATCAACGGTAACTCTGAATTCACTGAGGCTTGCTCATAAGTAATTCCTGGTTGTTTTGAATGTTTGGTAAAATTAAAGTGGATGATGATTTTCAAGATATTTAGCAAGCCTGCTGAAAGACTATGTAGCAGTATGACTTCATGGAGGTAAAACTAGAGGGAGGGGCAGTGAGATTATGAAAATATGGATATATACATTTTATAGGGCCAGGCCAGGGGATTCATGTTGAAAGAAGTCTTTACTGATTTTTGATGCCATGATGGTTTAAAAAAATGAAAATAACACAACCGATTCCTTGGCGGTTTTGCCTGTAAGCTAAAGCCAGTAAACATAGCAGTCAGCACTCCCTCAGAGCAGGGGTGCCGAGAGAGAGGGATGGAGGGTTTCTAGCATGGCTTTAATGAAGTCAGGCATCTGGCATATTTACAGGCATCTGTTTGGGGTGGGGGTGGCATTAGGGTGAGGTAGTCCTGGAAATAATCCATACTAGCTTCAAAAGGCTGGGGTTGTAGGCCAGCAGACAGGCAGACACCCCTATGAAAGAAGATAAAGATAATTAAGGGGGTGAAGATAATGAGTACATTCAGTTCCATCGTCACAGGAGAGAGTCTGCGGGGATTTATTTCAGTGGGGATAATGATGGGGGTGGGGTGGGGGATGCTTTGAGGATGCCAGATATTTGATGATGATGATGATGATGATGATGATGATGATGAATGTACCTCAATGTCCTATTTTAAGAAGAGAACAGACTTTCTTCTGATGACTTGTCAATGTCAAAGATATTGATGATCAAAACTCGCATCTCATTTAAGATTCATAAAAGCAAAACAATACACAAGAGTATCACATTCTTATAGTATTAAGCTTAGCATACTTTCTTACTTACTCATATTTAGAACCTGGTATATTCTTACTCTTCTGTTTCAGCACGATGTCCCATCACCCTTGACTGTTTTAGGTTAGGAAAATACCAACCATCAATTAAGCTTTGGTACTGCTAACATTAAACCAATGTCCAAAAAATAAATTGAAATGAAATCAGTAACATTTACCAAATATTGGTGTAAGGTGCATTTGCCAATAGTGCATGCACACAAGTTGCAAGGCTTGAAAAAACTGTGTGAGGAGGACATTGTTTCTATAAAAATGAAATACATACACTTCAATGCGTCCTCTTTCATGTCCCATTGGATTTTCATACAATCTTTCTTTCAAAGAAAAATAATTTCCCTAATTCACTTAATACCAGTCCCTCCTTTTAACTTTTTAAAAAATGCATTGATCCAATGGTGTTCTTCAGTTAAATTTAGCATTTATCAATTTTGCAATTAGAAATGTGTGTTATCCAGATGAGTCTGATGGGGTGCCACACCCTGGCCCCAAAGTCCATCCTTTATACACCCTCAGGTTCTTCTTTCTCTGCTTCCCCGTGGCTCCATTGCACACCCCCAGTGTTTTGCCTCAGTGTGGTGGGGTCAACTCAGTCGCACATCCCACACTGTGTCTGAGGTGCTGTCCCGTGTAGGGCCATGGGTTGGTGCAGGAGGTTGCAGCTCGCTGTGGGGCCAGCTGTATGGTCCTCTCTGTACAATGGGCCCTTTGAGCCGGGCTATCATTCTCTGAGCTTGGTGGACCCAGGTGTGCTCCATTCCATTCTTCCTCCTTCCTTTGCTTCAGCTTCCTTCTGGGAGTGGTGTGGTAGGTCAGTTCCTTTCCCACACTACACGATCTATTTTCATTTTCTGTCATACTCCCTTTGATGGTGGGGGCTGGGCTAATTCTGGTTGGGGCCAGCGTATGGTCGAGTCTCTTTGTGTATTCCTCCATGCTTTATGTTGCCTTCCTGGTTTGGGATGCCTGGCTATCAAAAAGATAGAGCATCTGGGGTCTTTAAGGCTTGAAGGCAAACAAGTGGCCATCTAGTTCAGAAGCAACAAAGCCCACAGAGAAGAAGCACACAAGCTTAAGTGAACACGAGGTGTTGAAGGATCAGGTAGCAGACACCAAAGAACAAAAACCATCATTGTGTGATCACCTTCCCCACATAAAAACGCTGAAGACGAATGTGTGAATAAGTAAGTGTGGTGAAGAAGGCTAGTGGTACCCATCTATTGAGAGATATCATGTCTGGGGACTTAAAGGCTTGAAAGTACACAAGTGGCCATCTAGCCCAGAATCAACAAAGCCCACATGGAAGCAGCACACCAACATGTGCAATCATGAAGGGCCAAGGGGACCAGGTTTCAAGCAACAAAGGCGGGGAAAAAATAATATCATCATGAATGAGGGGAGTGCATGATGGAGACCCAATACCCATCTGTAGACAACTGGGTATCCCTTGCAGAGGGGTAGTGGAGAGGAGGTGAGTCACTCAGGGTTCAGTGTAGCAATAATGACACTCACAACCTTCCTCTAGTTCTTAAACGCTTCCTCCTTCCCAACTATCATGATCCCAGTTCTACCTTGCAAACCTGGTTAGACTAAAGGATGCACAGCGGTACAGATGGGATCTGAAAACACAGGGAATCTAGGACAGATGAACCCCTCAGAACCAACTAAGAGAATGGTGATACCAGGAGGGAAGGAGCAGGAGAAAGGGGGAACCCATCTCAGGGATCTACATATAACCTCCTCTCTGGGGGATGGGCAACAGGAAAGTGGGTGAAGGGAGACGCCGGGCAGTGTAAGATAAGATAAAATAATAATTTAAAAATTATTAAGGGTTCACGAAGGAGGGGGAAATGTAGAGGTAGATGGATGGAAAAAAGGAAAATGAGTTGATTCCAGGAACCCAAGCGGGAAGGCGATGAATGTATAAGGGTGCTTTACACAATTGATGTATGTATGGATTGTGATAAGAGTTGCATGAGCCCCAATAAAATGATTAAAAAAATAAAATACAAAAAAAGAGGAAAAAAATAAATGTGTGTTATGGGGTTAACAAAATGCCATCAGACACTCTTCACACAGGGGAAGGGAAACATCGCTACTTTCACATTAGGATGCCAGGATTTAGAGGTTAGTGTGTTTCCCCATCAAGGCTTAAGGCTTGGGGGATCAAGAGAGCGTCAGACTCCAAGCAGCATAGAGTGGCAGTTGCTGACTGGCTCGGTTTGCTTGTTCTCAACAGGAGATATTGCTGTTCAGCATCGTGAGCAGGGACTTAGTGTGCTAACCACACTCGGCTTGGGGAGTAAGGCAGACAGTGCCCTTTTTACCCCCCTGGACCTGAACTGCACTTCTGTCTGGGAAGAAATTATATTGAGGTCTTCATTAGTAGCACCCAGCAGAGTGAAGGCTCTGTGAGGGCTGATAAGCACTGTGACCACCCCATCCCACCCCCAAGCCATCCTGCAGCCTTTGTGCAGAGAGCTGAAGGTTTCCGTTGCCTGAACTGGAAAGAGTATGAAGAGGTGATTATGTTAAGCAAATAATGTGTATCAGTAACATGGAATCGAATGATCAGGGTCAGTAACTCTCTGGCATTGCCACTGCATCAGATGAGGACGTAACCTTGCATTTGTGCACGGCACTTCTTGACACCACACAGTGCCAGCGCTGTCCACTCGTGTGTGCTCCACAGCATGCCACCTCCAATTTCACAGGATTATCTTCGCTGCTACTTTATTAGGGACTCAGGATCTTGAGCCTCCTTTGAACTCACAGCAGGGAAGCGCAAAGTCATTATTGTGAGCACTTCTGTGCTTTTTGTATTATATACAGATTATTATTGCCACCATTTAGGAAGGTAGACCTGCTCTGCTCTCATGCATCCAAAGATGTGCACTTATTTACCGGTAAGAAGAGCCACTGAAGGGGAAACCGTGGAAGTGAAAGTGAAGTCGTGGGCACTTCCTGGCAAGTATTCAAGGCGTGGAAGGATTTCAGAGGATACTGGTTCCCTAGCTGGAAGTTTGAACCTCCTGGAAATGATTAGAAATGTAAATCCTGCCCAATCATAATCTCTGAGGTGGGGTTTAGCAGTCCTGTGTGTGTGTGTTTTAATTAGTTTATTTTTATCACTTTCACTGATGTACAATTGATATATCATATATGTCAATAGTTCAACCACATTCCCAAGAAGTGTGCCACTCCGCCCACCATCAATGCCAGGACATGTCATTTTCCTTGTACCCTTGTTGTCTCCTCCTTTCTTGCTGGGCTCCCTGGTCATGTTCCTTTGAGTCTATTAATCCAGTTGCTGTCTCTATAGGGCTAACTCATCTGGACTTCACTTGGAAAAAGATATACAAAATCAAGATGCAAAGTAAAATTTGAGAAACACTGCTATAACATTTAGAGCATTTTTTAAGCACAAAAGTCTGTTTGGGGGATATGGTGGAATAAATATCCACCCCCATGAACTTTTTAAATTACGAAGGAATATGTGACACTTCGCCTGATGAAATGTTCATACACATGTAGAACCTGTCATAAATGACATAGAGCCTATCATATCACAAAGAACCTGTCATAGACCACATTGTAATCTTCATGCAAAGACACCTGCGAGGTTCCTTGGCTTTTGAGAAGGAGTCCCTGGAGATGACTAATGAGTGATTCGTTTGTGCATTCCAGGACCATCCCCCTGGCCATCTGCATATCCATGGCCATTGTCACCATTGGCTATGTGCTGACCAATGTGGCCTACTTCACCACCATTAGTGCGGAAGAGCTGCTGCTTTCCAAAGCAGTAGCAGTGGTAAGTCCAAGATGAGTAAATAAAAATTTGAATTCAGGTTAATGAGTTGATGTAATTTGGTAGCAGTCCCTCTAGCAGAAAGCATTTTTAAATGTCTTTTCTTTTTCTTAACCTGAGTGATAATGAATAATTTAAAACTTAGATCTCACCATTAGATAGCTCAACTAAAATCCTGTATGATTTTCCTGTATGTGAATTCTATTTACACTATTCCTATTTTTGTTTCAATTCCATTTTTTTTTTCTACAAACTCCTTGAAGCCACCTCAAACAGGCTTGGAAATCTGCCAAGGTCTGTTGAATAGGAGGCATCCAATTTCCAACATGTCTTTAAGGGCAGGTGGGCTTAGACGAGAGTTAAATGAATACTGTTATGTTGTCGTTGTTGTTGGCTTCTGTGGTTTTGGGTGGAAATTTCAATTTACTCTGTACTCTTTCTTTTAGCAAACTTTTCTTCCAGGCTGACCACAAATAGTTGTGTGTTTTTGTTGTTGTTGTTGTTTGTATATCCTCTGGAATACCACTCCGGGGATATTCGTAGACTTGGCAAAGACTGGGTGGTTCCAAGTTAAAAAGATACCAGAGTTATAGCACTTCTTAGAATCCTAAAGATGCTGATGCACATTTAACTCCCTTAGAGATGGATACATAGAACTTTATAGCATCAAAAAAAACTTTTTATTTGACTCCAAAAGCTTTTCCTTCCAAAGAGGGAGAAATGTTTCTTTTACCAAAGGGGATATTATGAGCATATTTTTCTGTAAAAGATGCTTTAATTTTGCTTGAAGATTAGCTACTAAAAGAACATTCATTTATGACCTCATCACAATGAAGGGTAAAAAGAAAAACTTCCCAATGTTGAATGTCAGTTCCTTTAAAAATAGTCAATATTACCTCATTTCAGCTACAGCCGCAGGAAATGCATTATCTCATTTCATGTGAACCTGTGTACAAGTTCACAGTCTTAGAAGGGACTGTGCGCACTGCCATGAGTCTTACCAGACAAATGCCCAAACCTCTCTGATGGCAGGTCAGTTAGGCCAGTCATCTCATCGGCTAGACAAAGAAAGGGCAGCATTTCCTTTGGGCACACTGCTGTCCATTAATTGAGTAGCAACAGCCATGTCAAAGACAGTTAAGGAATCTTACATACATCTTGGAAAATTAACATATTTCATGGACCTGGGCAATGGTGCCCACACTATGACCTCATGCGAACTCTCAGAAATTTTACCTCTCTCTTAGGTTTTCTGAGGGTTAATGATCTCAGACCAGTGTCGGTGACTTTCCAAAGGAAACCACTGAATGGATAGGCAACCAGCTGACAGGGAGCAGGGAAGGAGGGTCTCAATAAAGAAAAAGATTCAGCTAGTATGACTTTTGTGGGGAAAAGATATCCAGCAATATGTGTGTGTGTGTGTGTGTGATGAAGTCAGCAATTACTTCCCTCCCACCCCCCACCACCCGCCCCAGATCAGGATGTATATCAGGCTTGGTGTTTAATCCAAATACATGTAATCCTTCTCGGTGTGTACATGCACTTCACTTTAAAAGGTGGCCTTCTAAGACAAAGAGAAGGGTTGCACAAACGGATTCCTACTTCCCAAAGAAAAACTTCTGAATAGAGTTATTTTTACCCACCAGAGAAGATACTTGTAAAAATTGAAAATAGATTCAATAACTGGACCGTTGCTTTTTGGAAAGAGAGAGGGGTGCTTGGTTAGACCTTTGCCCAACATTTTGCAGCCAGCCATGCGTGCTCCTGGCTTTTGATTATTGTCAGCAGTGTTGGTCAGAGCCTAACCAAAGAGAGGGATTATGGAACACGCACGTGTCACCAGGCTAATAGAAAACCATAGAGGGAGTTTGGCCTAAATTGTTTCATTTTATTTCACTTTCTGGTAAAGCATTCATTTCTCCCATTCTGTCTTTCACTAGACCTTTTCTGAGCGACTACTGGGGAATTTCTCATTAGCAGTTCCGATCTTTGTTGCCCTCTCCTGCTTCGGTTCCATGAATGGAGGTGTATTTGCTGTCTCCAGGTGAGTGAGTTCAAGTCTTTTCAGGGAAAAAAAATCTGTCTATGAGATTGGATATGATCAGGATAACTTCGAAAAGAAAAGCAATCGTGATTCCAAAGCTGCTCTTTCAAAGGGGCTTGCAAGATGGAAATCTTGCTCCGAGTATCAGGAACATGTTTTATTCTGCCCAGTAGAGGGCAGTGTTCATCTACTCACAGGACTTTCTGAAGCTGGGAATGAGGCATTTTTTAGTTTGTCTATAGTATCTAACAACAACAGCATGTTATTTCTGGTGATAAAATCTTTGGTTTCGCTAAAGGTGACAAGAAAAATATAAAGGAAGCTACACCAGAAATCACACTACATCATCTGCATCCTCTCTGTCTTGATCGATGCAGGAGCCCTGTTTGTCTTATTGTGAAATGATTAGAATCTTGTCACATTTCATGTGAATGTTATATATCCTTGTGTATGTGCATGTATACGGATAGGTACATATGTGTGTGTACATATACGTATATAGTTGATTCATGCACACATAGATATCATACTGGGACCTAGCACTAAGTCACGAGCAAGTCTTTGTAGGGAGGGCTCGCTGTGCTGAGGGAGACATTGCTATTTTTTTGTTCAAGGGATTTCAGACTGTGTGGCAGATTTTGTAAACCTCAAAGTCAGACTTCCCAAGATGTTCTCTACTTTCTCAAAAGAGTTCACCGCACACACTCACCTAAGAAATACCAGCCTATTGGGTTTGACTAGAATATGAGTGTTCTCTTGGAGTTCTCTGATTTTCTCTGAAATGGTTGGTTGTCCAGTCAACTGCACCCCCATTTCTCTCCCATCAGGTTATTCTATGTGGCGTCTCGAGAGGGTCACCTTCCCGAGATTCTCTCCATGATCCACGTCAGCAAGCACACCCCGCTGCCAGCTGTCATCGTTTTGGTAAATGCTCGTTAACAAGTGCATCTAGATAGACGCTCAAACAACAGGGCAGCAATGAGGAAATCAAGCCAGGCTTCAGATTGTCCTTTACGTTCTCATTTATGGTTCGATGGTGTTTCTGTGCAGAGGATGGTGGAGACAAGATAATGCCTCTCTCCTTTCACCTTGACTCAGTGCTTGTGACTCCTAGTTGATGTTTAGGGCCATAACTACATTCTCTCCATCATACTCTGGTAAAGATTTGTGTGGTCTGAGGAAAACCATTAACTTGGCATTAACCTAAAGCCTTAGAGGAAAAGATGTAGAATAATCATTTGTTCCAGTTTTACTTTAGGAGCGTAAACTCAAAGTTTCTGTTCCCCAAACACCCAAACATCTCCTCATAGGTTCCTTATGATGAAATGCATGGGGGAAAAATTAGCCAGAGAATTTCTGAAATCCTAGACAGGGGGTGGGGATGGGGGTGACTCCATGATTAAAAGAGAGACATTTGAGGACAGTCCTAAAGGGAAGCAATGAAAGCACAAAACTGAAATGTGAGCTGTAGAGCTCTGTGGGCTGGGAAACAGAGTCATGAACTAGCGCACTCAAAAGACAGTGTCCAAGTGTAAAACTCCCCAAGTACCCAGTGGCAATGGTATTCAGTTCTAGGTACAATTTTATAATGTTCTTTTTCTTTCGACTGGAATCTGCTCTGAGCAGCACCCTAGAATGCATTGACCAGCCCCACCCACACAATCCACATGCTTTTAAGCTGCTGCTGCTACTTGATTTTCTTCTTCTTTTCAAGGGACGTGCACTCTCCATGTGGAATCTAGACAGTAATGTCACGTGTAAGAATAGATGTGTGTGTTTTTTTGGTGAAGAGGGCTTTCACTGTAAGCCTCTGCTCTCAGTCTTGCCGTCATTGGCGTGTTCAGCTGCAGAGTCTGCGGATCTCGTTACTTCGTCCTTTCTGTGGGTTTGAAAGTGACTCACAGCAAAGTCAGTGTGCAGGCAGAAGAGGTCAACCGTTAGCATTTGGGAGCAAACAGAGTCACCTAGACATGCCCGTGTTGTATGGGTACAGGTAACCTAGATAATTTGTGGTGCTCTCTAAGATGTCCCAGTGGGATGTACCTCTAGTCCTTCTTGTTTTTGTTAGGTGTTATCAAGTCAGCTCCAATTCATAGTGACGGCTGAATAAAATCCCACCTGGCTCTACACCATCCTCACAATCACGGCTTTATTATTTGCTATTTACTAATTACTTCAGTTTCTGGGTCTTTAAATCTTGCAGCCATTCAGTCCTTCGTCCTTTCCGTTTGGGGTCCACATTATCTTCTCTCCAGCATAAAGGGATAGAACATGAATTGCAGGTGCTTCGTGATGATAATTCACATACAGTCAGTGCTCTGAGGGATTTTGAGAGCAAGCATAGACGAGAAGTTAGTGGAATCTAGGTTTTTAGTTCTTTGGTAAAAGAGCCTTTGAAAACAGATAATAATCTACACCATTAGTGTTTGTGAACCACCTGTATTTTGCTGTTCTCTTATATCACTGAGGTTGAATTTTTCCCCTTCCTGCAGCACCCTTTGACGATGATAATGCTCTTCTCTGGAGATCTCTACAGTCTTCTGAATTTCCTCAGTTTTGCCAGGTGGCTTTTTATCGGGCTGGCAGTTGCCGGACTGATTTATCTCCGATACAAACGCCCAGATATGCACCGTCCTTTCAAGGTAACCTCAGCAGTATTGATGGGTCTACATAAATCTTCCCCCTCGTTCCTATGCCTGCCTTTGTCATAACTTGATGATGGGAAGGAGGGACGGGGGGTAGCATCCTCAGGGATAAAACATTTAACTCTTGCAGGTGGTACCTTTCTATTGGATTTATTTAGCTTGCAAAAACATAATCCATCTTGTGTTCTATGTGATGTCCTGAACTTGGTATGTGACCATTTTGAAAACAAGTGGTATTTGTTATCCTGATTTTCCATGAAGGTGTTCAGGGCCTGGAAATGTTGGATGAATTAGACACCTTTCTCTATCATTATACTGAATAGTATAAGACCGATATGACACTGTCACTAATTAAAATTCTACAAAGGATACTACACTTATGTCTTCTTAAATCTTAAGGCTTATTAAATTGCACAAGGTCCTGTGTTCTGCATTAGACTTTATAAAAGGAATAAAAACAGAGAGAGGACGGGAAGACAGATAGGTTTATTACCTTCAAGGATGTCCATCTCCCATATCTAGGCATTTCCTTCTGGGAAGGCTGGCGACAAACACACTTCTCAGCTCCTTCACCCTTGAGTGTTTGTGGGGGCGATTTGGTCTCTCCATTTATTCACTTAAAAAGAATAACACCAATGATGTTGTCAGAATTTGTTTCTAATTATATTTATTGTCCGATGCTGGCAACATCTTTATTAGTGGTTGAATAGGAATTGGCCTCTTCTCTTCTGTCAGGTCTTATTGTAAGCCTCCTGCAGAAAATCAATGCGGGCTGAAAAATTTTAACACATAACATGCCCCCTGTGCTCTTGACTCTACCTTAAAGTGGGTTTTAATCATAACTATTAAGGAGGCAGTCTCTTAAAATCAGAAGCATAAATCATAATGGTACTCTACGAGTAAGTGAATTCAAACACAACTTCTGATGAACACCCTTTCCTGTCCTTCGATTTTGAAGCATTCAAAGGTTTAAGAACGGTCTGCATGAGCATGTCTAAGGCATCCTCTGTGCCCCAGTAAAGAGGATGTGCTACTGCGGTGACATTGCAGGGCGGCGGCAGCTTGCCGTGTGACTAACGTGTAACTCGCTCACATGATTGAAGCACTCTGAGCCCATCTCCTGTGTCTGTGTGTCTGACATGAGTCTTCCTTTGCTGTCTTCCAGGTGCCCCTGTTCATCCCAGCCCTCTTTTCCTTCGCATGCTTCTCCATGGTGGCCCTGTCCCTGTACTCGGACCCGTTTAGCACAGGGGTTGGCTTTGTCATCACACTGACGGGGATCCCTGCATATTATCTCTTTATTATCTGGGATAAGAAACCAAAGTGGTTTCGAAGACTATCAGGTGAGAGTCTTGGTGGTTTCATGACTGTTTGAGAGACCCTGTTGGGGCAGTCACTGCATTTCCATGGGATCTTTGAGAAGGAATGAAAGCAAGGGTATTTCGGGTGTAGCCACGGAATCCCTTTCAGAATCTTTAGTTTGCGCTTCAGAAATAATTTAGTAGGAAAACAACTTTTTAAATTTTATCAGTCATTATGTAAATGACCTAATTTTGTACTTTTGAATGATATTTTATTTGGGGCTCAATGCCTTTAGATGATTCTGTGTCATAGGATATAACTTGAAAGTGGCATGAGACGTGAAGATGCACATACCTGTACAGGTGGAAGTGCCATGGTCACAGCACTGCCCTAGTAGGGAGGATGAGACACACGAGGGTCATGATAGCAAGAGCAATGAAGAAAAGAAAAATGACTCAAACCTAATGTGAGATTTCTATGTGTTGGCAAATGTATGCTCTTATTTAATATTTCTAGGGTAGAGAAAGTAAAACAATCTATAATCTCAAACATCCCTCTTTCATAAATTTTGCATTTCAGTATGGGAGAATTTGCTTATCTTATAGCAAGTCATATAGATAATAAGCAAACGAGCTATACTTCAAAGACAGGCAGTTATGTGTTCTAGAACTACCACCTTGGTGCCAGTGATAATGGGTTATTAAGAAGGGGGAGGCAAAAGATGACACATCAGTTTGGTGGTTCCCACAGTAATCCTGAGGTGGACTGAGGCACATTTGAATACAAACAGTAGTTGCAGGGTTCAAGAGACAGTGGAAGCCTGGTAGCACTGTTCAATAAGTGCTTGAGTGCGAACCACAGGGCCAGTGATTTGGTTAGCCTGGGTTCTCTAGATAATTACCGCAAACTAGTGATACGCACACACTTAAATACATACACATTAAGAATTTCACATCAAGGAAATAGCTCACAAAGTTGTAGAAGCTGTTGAGTCCAGTCCAGCTCAAGTCTGGGTCAGATGGTGAATTGGAAGCTTCTCCTGGCTCATGTTGCGATGGGGGCTATATCACCAGGAGGGAGGGAGGTGCGAAGACAGATGAATCCAAGGTTGGCAGGTCAGATGGATCTCAGGAATGGCCAACAATGTGGCTGGCCTTTTACTCAAGTCCAGTGAAATGGAGGTAGACAAGTCAGATGCAGGATCCTGACCAGCGAGACGCAAAGAAGCATTCCACACCATCTACTTATAGACGAAGTAGGCTATATGCTCCAGGAAACATCATGAAGGTGCCCACAGTGAGGAGGTGAACTTGACCCTTATCTTCCCATGATTGTTAGCAAATAGGAGGTTGTGTCATGGAATTCGTTATATTTTATCCCCTCATGGGGGAAGCCTAAGCTGTCAAAATAGTGAGAATTCTGGCCCATACAAATTAATGCAAACCTAAATATCACAGTGATTCAAACCCACCAGCTGCTTGGCAGGGAAAAGGTTGGTTCTTATTGAGTTTTTCAGTCTTCGAAAGATGACAGAGAGTCACTGGGAGTCAGAATGGTCTTGATGGCAGTGGGTTTCCAGAGAAAACAAAGGTAATGAAGAGGAAAAACGAACAGGACTCTATGACCCATTAAACGGGAAAAGCACAACTGATAGTAGCCCAGGAGTAGGGCGGTGTGTTTATGAATAACCTCTCAAACGTCCAGCCCCCTCTCAGGAATTGTGCTGAGTCCTTTCCCTATGCATTCAATCCTCATTAAGATGTGTGTGTGTGTGTGAACTATGGGATTCCTACATGTAACTTATGAAAGTAGGACTCATGAAGACTAATATATATATAGAAAGTTTTAAGCCGGAGAGCTATAATTTGAACCCATGTCTGTTAGACATCAACATCCTGATTGTTTTAGAGTGGGTACCTGGCATATAAGAGATCTAAAAAGTGAAGCTCACTCACTGCTACCTAATCCATGCTGACTCATAGCAACCGTATAAGACAGGGGAGAATTGCCCCCTGTGAGTTTCTGAGGCTGTGATTCTTGATGGGAGAAGAAAGTCCTATCTTTCCCCACCAAGGATCTGGCAGTTTCCAACTGCTGACCTTGTGGATCACAGCCTAATTCATAACCACTATGCCACCAAAGATCCCTCAAAGTGAAGCTACAGGACCAGACTTTGTCTTCCTATTGGTGTAGACTATGATGTTTACTTTCCTCCTGTTTCAGTTTACTTATTTTACCATAATTAATCTTAAATAGCCTCTCCCCACCCACACCCAACTGCAAACAAACAAAACCCAAACTGAAACTCACTATGAAGCCAATCTGGACTCGTAGAGACCTTGGGACAAGGTAGAAATGCCCCAGTGGGTCTCAGAGTTGGTAGCTCTTTCCGTGAGTGGAAAGTCTCCCCATCCTCCCCCGGATCATCTGGTGCCCTTGGGTTTGCCACACAACACATAGGCCACTCTCATCAAGAAGGTTTCCGGTAAACTTTTAAATACATAACTTAATTTTAGTAAACAATGGAGAGGAAGTGCTTGTTTTACATATTGAATCTGAAATATGTTGCAAAAGCTCGATTAGAAGGCAGTCACTTAAAGTGGAGTTTTGCTACCGCTCTTTATTAGCTTGTAATTGGTATTTGGTATCTTTAGACCTTCTACTGCTATTTATACCTGGAGTTCACTTTGTAGCTGGAATGCTTTTCCCCAAAGAAGAGTTCGTTTACAAGCTGGCTTATTTGAGGCTAATGTGGATATACTGATTGCCGAAGAGATTATTTAATCTCTTTTTCTAAACTGGTTTTCTGTAGAATATTTTTAGTTGCCCCCCCTTTTTTTTCTGTTGCAGGCACTAAAAATAGAACCTTTGCCAGAGGTGCGAAAAAGGGCTTTATATGCAACATCCACCATCAGATGACGTTAGTCCTTACTATTTAGAGACCTTTGTCTATCTCTGATCCTAGTGAGAGGCCTTGAGTGCCACGGAAAACCAAGATGCGTTAAGAAGTGCAACTGGTTAGCCTTGGCGTTGAACTGCCACTAGGAGAAGCAGAATGAAGGGCACGCTCACTGTTCAATCACTGTCTGGAGGCATGGTGTTCGTCCTGCTGGCGGTCAGCCAGGGAGAAATGTCCTCCTCCTTCGTGCTCGCATGAGCACTTGGCACCGTGTACTTTCCAGGGTGTCTCATGCTCCTCCTCATTCGATGTCTTTTCAGGCTCATTCATTTTAAAGTTGGTTTATTTTTTTCTTTCTTTCTATTTCCCTGTCTCTTAATGATGTTCTGAGCATACACAAGGCTTCCAAATTTAGTGGTAGCCGTTTGTGAAACAAGCAGCGATGTAGTAGTCCCATAATGGTTATTTGGTTCTCAGAACCTCCATTAAGTCTTACCAGGGAGCACGGCAATTGTGCCTGTAAAGTGCAATCATTGTAACTCTTTATCTTTATAGCTGCCTTGCAAGTGAACAGCAAAAAGCTACAATCCTCCATAATTTTGTTTGATTTTTCTCTTAGGCAGCATTCTTGGAGTAAAATAAAGAAAATTCGTAATATTTATTGCTGCAATAGAAGCATTTTCCTAGCCTTTGACCAAAAGAAAACACACATAAGCCCAGAAAGTGCTCGTCCCCATAGAGTTCGGAAGGAAACCCTGACCGTGCCCGCAACAACCGCTGTTGTTAGAAACTCCGTGGGAATTTGGAGACCGAGAGAGCCTTTGCTTGGGGAGTTTGCTCATCATTCCACAGCATATGGTTCTCCTTGGTGAAATTCCTTAGCCTTGATTTTGTCATTTATTTTTACTCTGAGATAGATGAGTCGATTTGCCCTTTGAAAGTGATAATCTTCCAAACCGCATCTCACCTTCCCTGCTTCCAGGGAGAAAGAAGGAGGGTTGCCAGGCAGGAGGCAGAATCGGTGCTTAGTCCTGAGAGCCAGGGAATGCTTTGAACCAAGGCTCTGAGATGCTTCAGAGCTTTGATGAATTTCTGTGGCCACACGATGCCAGTATTGAACTGCATTTGGTTTGATAGCGTTCCTAGGCTGAAAAGAAAATATGCTCTTAAGGGAATACTTAGATGCACGGAATTTCTTTCTCTCTCTCTTCTCTTTGCCATCTGTGACAAAGTGGTTAATTCTTCTGGTTGTGTATTTATTTATTTATTTTTAGCAACACAAGCTTCTCAGGCACGGAGACAGGGGAGAATGTCCCAGTGGCAGATTCAAATACCAGGAGGTAGAAAAGCCAAGAACTCTAGCGCACCCCCCCCCCCACCCATGCTCTACGTGGCTGCCTCTGCTTCCTAGCCAAACACTACCAAGCCAGAGAGCAAAAGGGATGGTTGGGAGCCGGTCCGTCTTGATCAGGGATTGATAGGAAGGAGGGCTTTATTTAAGTGAAGTATTTGTAGATTAAAAAAATGAATACTGGATAACAGCAAAATGACTCATCAATTTGGGGGCAGGGGGATAGTAATTTTCAGCCTTGCTTTGTGATAGGTCACTGAAAACCTGCTAATAAGCACAATAGGCATTTCTGAAGATTATATTGTTAATTAAGTGAGTGTACCTACAGTTTTTTTTTAGAGATCCAAACTGCCTCATTAAAGGATAGCACACGATCATGCATGGGAAAAAAGGTTTTGAATGCTTAAATTAAAAAAAAAAGATATCTCTTCATAATGGTGTTTACCTCAGATGTATTTTGTCATTGTGTATGTATCATTTGTAATTGTTGTAGGTGTTTCTGTTGTTCGGGAAATGAAACCCAGGATCGATAGAGGCAACAAATAGAATAAAGGTTCCTGGGTGGGGGAGCTGGGGGGAGTGTCCAGTGGGGGAGCTCAAGGGGAAAGGGGGCTGATATCAAGGAATTCCGGAAGGAAGAAAGTGTTTTGAAACTGATTGTACAGTACTGCTTGACGTGATTGAACTGCGGAATGGTATGCTATCTGTACGAGCTCCCAATACAATGGTTTGGGGAGCAAACTAGCAATGAAAGTACTATTCTGAGTCCGTCTTTCTCAGTAGCCTAACCTTTCTCAAACATCACCAAGTTTCAGCTTCAGTTCCTACCCTTTTATCCGGTGTGGTTGTGTAAGCCTGATTTTTCAAGGTCAGTTGTTGTTTGAACTTATTTCAAGAACAACTACTGAACAGGAAAAGCCAAGCTGAAAAAAAATCAACCTTGCTATTCAGTCTTCTAATTCAAAACAAATGCATAGTCATCAGCTCAAATTTATCCACCTGAGGCTGATGATCCCTACATTGTGAACTGTGAAATGAACATGGACATATATCTGCTGCAGTTTGTTTGTTTGTTTGTTGCAGGCAGGCAGGTAGCAAGTTGCCCGAGAGCCTTCGTTGGTTCTGCGGGCCTGACTCCTCTCTTGTGCCTCTCCTAGCATAAAACGTTGATGTGGTTCCAGTAATTCCTCGCTGTCCTAATCACTCAGCCTCGATGGTGATGAGGTGTTTTTTCACCTCTTGAGATCTCTGAAGAGAGAGCTTAAGAAAGTCACTGGAGAGACTGTTGACGGGATGAAACCTGGAGATAGAGAAAGGCGAGGTGCGGGGGGCGGAGGGCGATGTGAGGAGAGAGTCGCTGGCCTGTAAGCAGCTAAAGGGAGGGGCCAGCGGGAGCGTGTGGGGCCAAAAATGACTAGGAATTGCATGAGATCCAAGTTGCTCTGCATTGGTGCAGCATTGTGCCATGGAGAAGCAAGATGGCTAAGAAAGCAAAGGGAAAGCCCCTTTTGGAAATGGCTTCAGCGTTGGGCTTGAAGGAGCAGAAAGAAGGCATTATTGGGGAAATTTGTTTAGGAGGCTTTCCCTGTCCAGGGAGGAAGTACTGGGAAGGTTGCTTTAGCCCCAAGACATTGCATTCAACCATAAAAGATGCTTAACACCACTTGTTTTTGCAATCACTGTAGGTAGCTCTAGCGCCTTTGCGTACAAAGGCCACATGTCCCTTTCTAGCAATTGATATTTACTTATCCCTCCAAAGTCTATTCATATGGGCTGCTTTTCACAATTCCCTTTCCTGGGAACATGGACTTTAATTGTTCTTGAGTGCTCCCTTGTGCGCCACCTACCTTTCCATGTGAAGAGCGGGCTGTGACACACATGCGATTCTTTCAGGGAACATTTCCACACAGTCTACCATTGGCCAGCACTGTTTTGAGCCCTCTGTAATAATTCATGTCCACGATAAAAAAATAGTATTTCCAGAAAAGTTGCCTTGGAAAATACTGTTGTAAAGAATTAAAAATACATGTTTACAGGTCATTTTTTAGTGCCTAGAAGGGGTCGTGATAGGTGAAATTGGTGAGTGAGGAGCAAGGCTTTCTGTCTGGGATAAGCTGAGGGTAAACTCTGGGATGTTCCCCAGCCAGTGGACATCTGCAAAGTTCTGTGCAGATTGACTACAGACTACAGCAGTCAGAGGTAAACTAGAACCTCCCTGCCAGCACAGGTTCCCAGACTCCGAGGACCAATGACCGCTGTAAAGGCACACAGAGAGTAGAGCAGTCCAGTGGCTCCTAGGCTCGGGTGTGTATCAGAAGCACTCTTGTTGGCCCTGTCTACTTATCAGCATATCTCAGATGAGGTCTGGAAAGTTTCCTTGCTAACATGTCAGATAGTGCCAATGTTGTGCTTCTGGAGAGAAACGTGGAGGCCCACTGGAAGTAGGATGGATCCCCTTCCAGCCCTCCACTTGATGGGGGAGGCAAAGGAGGCTCTGGGAGATGAAAGGATTTGCTCCATCACATGCTACCCAGTAGAGGTTGGAAATGGTCGGCGGAGCTGCTGCGGATTCTATTGAGGAGGCTGTGTCATCACAGGTGCAAAAACAATGAAGCAACATTACGGGGAAGATGAAGTGTACTTTTGAAAATTTATATCGTGGCTCTATTGTCTCAAAATATTTGCAGTCTCCAGGGTCATGAATAAAGACATAATGGGGAGTTACAGAAGTGATAAATTAATTGAGCGTGAAAGGATTCTAACAAAGTAAATAATTGTTGGAAGCACTGTGACATAGGTAGCTGCATATTTTTAGTATTCAACCCCAGATGATTCTTATTGTGCTGTCATTTTGCTGCATTGCTCATTTCTATGCCTTTCTAATTTGTGATGTTTTTCTTTATTTGTAGCTAGAATAACCAGAGCATTACAAATAATACTGAAAGTTGTACCAGAAGAAGATTGCCATAAACTGTGAACTTAAGCATCCCACATCTCGACCACCTGACCTTGATTCTACAAAAGGGCTGAAGCACAAAATGGACTTATACTACATAGTCTGGAAATCCAGAAACGTTCATGTTTTGGTAATGGATGGAGTAAACAAGTCAGTTTTTCTTACATGAATCTTATACTATAGTCAAGCTAGTTTTAAAGAAAATTAGATATAACCAAGTGTACCTGTGGGAGCTGACACAACCTTGCATCAAATGCTCATGTCATTCTTCAGAGTCTCTGCCTACTTCGTGAGCGAGGGAAGATCATTTCTTTAAAGTTCATCTCATCATGGATAAGAAACATCAAATTGAAGACCGAATTGTATTTTGTATATATAGGTTTGGAAAAACGGCTTTACACTCTCGATTACTATACTGTGAAAAGTGTTTTTTGTTCTTTGGGGAAGGAGGAGCATTAGGTCATTATTAGGTAGGAAAGGAAGACATTTACTTTCCCCTGACATTGCAGGATTTCTGCCATACAGACATACCAAATTCCTTATCTCTCACCTTTCGTACACCTCTTAACACAAACTATACATCCATCCATTGTGTGAAGCACACTTGTACATTTGTTGCCATCATCATTCTTAAAACATTTGCTTTCTACTTGAGCCCTTGATATCAGCTCCTCATTTCCCCCCTTCCCTGCCCCCTCCCCCCTTCCTCATGAACCCTTGATAATTTATGGATTACACTCAGAGCATCTTGAACAAAGGAAGGGGGGATGCCTACTGCTCTTGAGCACATTACAAAGGAGCTCCAGGGACTATTGTTTTTGAGGGAAATTCAGGAAATATGCTTACATAAAATCCTTTAAATTTAATATTATCTAATTAGTATATATTAAACATACATTTTGATATAATCTAATGTTATATGTTTTAATTATCGGGAATTCTATGGTTATGTGCCTTTTTTTCATGTTGGTAAATTTGATTAGGAAGGGATATAACATTATGTCTTTTACAATGGCAGTAGCCTGGCATTAAATCCTCTATAGAAAAACTACTTGCTTCACAAATGATTTCGTGCTTGATATATAGATCTTCATATGTAATCTTTTTAGTCATCAAATTTCATTATTTGTACAAGAAAAATTCCTCACATTTCTAAGATATTATGCCCATCACTATAATCATCTATACTCAATATTCATCATTCTGACACATTTCAAAAAATTTTGCAACTATTTTTACCTGGAGATGAATCTTGATAGTTTGTATAGTTCCTTCATGCATTTTATATTCTGTTAAAATATCTCTTCAGATAAAATTGTCCAGATCAATTAGGAAAAGGCATATATTTACATAGAAATTGAGAAAGAAATGTCAGAGTTAAATAAGATTTGTAACTGAGATTTCTAAAATTTTTCACTTCGATATCTAGCCTTGTCCATAATTTCCACACCTTAATGATCTTCAACTTGCCAAAACAATATCTACTAATAACTTAGTAGAAGGAGAAGTAGTTTTAGAATGTGTCTTTAGACAGAGCTTTTATATGAGGATTAGACATGTTGTTGGATTTTTAAATCAAAGTAATAACATGCTATGCATTGACTCTTATTTAATATGCACACAAGATGTAGTGTTTACTTATGGCCACAATCCTTAAATGTGGGTTCATTTGAAAATGAGAATCTTTGAAAGAATCTCACAGACTAAAATGATTAAAGAGTTCATAAGGAGTCCTGGGGGCCTAGTGGTTATGCACTGGGCTGCATTCCACACGATTTGCAGTTTGAAGCCACCAGCCCTTCCAAAGGAGACAAAACTGGGCTTTCTACTCCCATAAAGAGTTACAGGCTCAGAAACTCACAGGAGCAATTCTACCCTGTCCTATATGGCTACTATAAGTCAGCATTGACTTGATAGTAGTGAGCTGAGATAATCTATACACAAATGCATAGACAATGTAGAAACAATGATTACAAATAATTTTTACATGTGACTACTCAATTCACTAATTTCATTTTTTACTACTTAGGGAATTTACTAAATATACTCAGAATTAATTTTAAAATTATTTTCAGAGAAACCTAGCATTTAGATCTCTAAGTGAATTCAGAAAGATGCCTTTCTCTTCCTAGAGGGCTTTCAACCTTTACAAGGGGCCCAGGGGCAGAATCAGTTAAATATTCCGTTGCTAACTGAAAGGTGGGCAAGTCGAACTCACTAGCTGCTCCATGGAGAATGATGAGTCCATCTGCCTTCCTTATTTTTTTTCATTTTAGGTATTAAAGTATTTTAGTCAAAGGAAGAAAACTGGGTTATTACCAATGGTAGTTTGGTTAGCTGGAAGTGGATCCTATCTTCCTTCAGTAATTAAAGATATTTCCCAGAAAAAGATGGCTCCCTCTATTTACACCCCTCGTTGGCAGGTGTGTGTAAGCGCACATATGTATATGCGCCTGGACTGTAATTCCCCACTTCTGGTAAGCCAAGGTGAAGACAGCTTCTTGGGCTACCGTATATTGGAAGCTCTGCTGGTATCGTGGTTTGGAGTTGGCCACATGGTCAGCAGTTTGAAACCACAGTAGCTCTGACAGAGGACAGTGAGTTCCAGTCTCCATCTCTCCAGGCAGTTCTGCCTGCCCTGTAGGGTAGCTGTGAATCAGCATTAATTCAATAGCCATACGTTTTCTTTCGGTTTAATTATATCAGCAAGGTAGAGCAGTTTATCTAACATTAAAATCTGCACATTGGGGCAAAATTTCAAATTTGATTATGTGTACAGTAAAATTGTTTCCCCAATTGCTATTTAATGCATCAACAGATGGTTACCACTGTATAATTAAATAACTCAGCCGACTTTTTCATGAACTGTAATCAGTTATCAGGAAACTCATTATTTTGTTTGTCTTTGCAGACAAATGTAATGCTAAGAAAGGGTGCATATTTGACCTCTGTTAAAGTTGATGCATTTTATAATGGAGATGTAGGTTATCAAAAGTTAGAAAACTAAAGGTTAGAGTAGCAGGAAATAAAAACTCCTATGTGATTTGTAGCCCTTTATTATGCAATATAGGGGCATATTAAATATTAAAAATTAATTTTATGTTGTACATTGATGACCCTGACTTAGGTATGTCTCTTTCAGGGCCCTGCACCAGATTTTACACTAGGTGTTTGGTATTATTTTTATGAAAGACCAGCATAATTTGGCCTTAAAAATCTGTAAGATAAAATCATTCTAAAAGCTTTGTCTGTTTCTAAAACAGTTTTATTGACACTTCATCACTCCTCATAGAGTGCAATAGTTCTGTCCCATCAAGTAGAGTTGTACAATCACCACCACAGCCCAGTGTAGCACATTTTCTTCTTCCTTGTGGACCTTGCTGTTCGTGCAATTTTCTTTTTCAATTGTGGCAAAAATATACACATCGATACTTGTTCTATTTAGAAATAGAGCTGGTGTATGGAAAACACGTTTCAAATAACAAAATTGGAAGTTAATTAAAATATCTAAAAATGCACTTCTCAAAATGCATGTTAGCAGGAATATATCTCCGTACACATGCACACACTTTTCTTTATCACAGAAAAACAATGAACGACATAGCTCTTTTACTTAGTGTGGGAAGAAACATTAAGAAGTTGGGGATCTAAATGCATATGAGTCTTGAAAACTTGAACTTTTCTTAAATATAGTCTCGCTTCATTTGAACTTGTGGTAAAAGTCTGAAATTCAAGTATGGTATTGTGTAACTGACAGGAAACTCATGGCGGATATAGATCAATTTAAAAAGGAGAGCGTGACGGCTTCTGTTTCATGTATATGCATATGCCTCACAATGTGTTGAAAAATTCCATGATCTTTTCATTCATTTTCCACAAACTTTCTGTACCCCTATGTCTGTATAATCATGATTACATATGCATGTACTTGAATGTCATTTTTCCATAAATACGATCATTATACCAATGTAGTCCATAAGTGGCACACATGGTTAAGTGCCTGGCTGCTAACCCAAAGATTGGCACTTTGAATCCACCCAGAAATGCTTTGGAAGAAAGACCTGGTCATATGCTTCCTAAAGTTCACAGCCCTGCAAACCCATTCTGTCAATTCCACTACGCACATGGGATGAGCATAAGGCGGTAACAACTAGCATGCAACTGGTTTACCGTCACATGTAGAATACGTAAAAGGGTGTCTTCTAAGGAGACTAGAGTTTATTAGTAGTGTACACATAAGATATTTCTAAAGGTTTGATTTTGGAAGTAATGTTCCCTTAAAATTGTTACATTGTCAACTTAGTTGATATCTAAAAGTCCATGCTTGGTCAAATTTTAGATGTTGTATGGATCGACTGTTTCCTATGGTAACATGAAATGTCCTCCATTTTTTATATTTGTGGGACACTGTACTTCATATACTCCAATAATGGTGTTAATTTTACCTTTTGATGCGTTGTGATGATTTCTTTGAATGTGTCCTTGACTTCCTTTGTTTTGGTTTTTGGTTTTTGACAGGATGTCCCTGAGATAGGAATTGAGCCTTTGAACTTGAAATTTGGGTCCATGCAGCTTATATAATTGTGCAGATTCCCTTGGTGTGAATTTATCACTTAGGTTTATTGTGTTGGGGTCTCTACCAAAACTCCTGCTCTTGGTTACCCTTGGGCTGAAAAAGGTTGGAGCTGACGTAGAGTTTTCCAGTAGCCCTCTGTTACACGAGTGTGCACATGGATGGCATCGATGACTGCCTCAACAGTGTGGTAGACAGCACTTCTTCCTAGAGACTGTGGGACACTTGGCACATTAATGGCGCATTGGCTTGAAAGTGCACATGCTTTTTGTTTTTTGGGGGGAGGTTCTGCCCCTCCCAATATATACACTACTGATTAAGGAGAACAGAAAGGGTGACTTTCAAGTGAATTGTTGTATTGCACAGCCCTATTACCTCTTGTTGAAGCTGTTAGAGTCTATGTTGAAGTCTAGAAAAATAAATTAAAAAGGGTAATGCGCAGTTATTTCTTGCAGTACTGATTGTAGTTTGAGCACCCCTGGGCAATGGTTTATTTTGTTCGGCCTCTTGTGGAGAGATAGACTGGAACATAGTCATATCACGACTCTATAACTGGTTAGGTTATGAAAGGTTCTGACATAAGTGTAGATTAGATCATACATATTCCTATGAATTAGCATTGTTAGGAACATCGTCATATAGCACTCAGAGGCAATGAAGTGTGAGGCTCTGGTCTTCTTGGGCCTGCACAGTTTTCAAGGGATTTCTAAATGAATTTACCCTAGTTTCCTTCTTTATTCTAAATTTCAATCTACAGATGAAGACAATATAAGTAATGTCATATTGAGATAGAAAAATACCTTGGAGGAATGAGAAAAATACAAATGAAAATATGCCTGTAACAGAAATCATGATCTGTAGTGAAATACTGTACATATTATTTCAAACACTACCACATAGCACCTTTTATTTCTTCAATATATAATTGACCAAATCACAAGTATATTTTAATTACTCTCAGATTATCCATTTCATTTACTTGGGAAAATATGTTACATAATAGAGTTCATGTGTGTGTGTGTTATAACTGCTGTTATAAACATGGACCTAAACTTGTGATATGTCTATCTAAAAAGAGAGATTTTGACCTGATGTCCAGCACTTGGATTTCAAATGAGTTTTTGTTCTGTCTGTAAGGCGAATTAATACATAAATCAGGATTGTTAGGTACGTTGTATCTAATGTTAATAATATTGTTGTCATAGTATACAGGGCTGCTTCAAAAAGTTCCTGGCAAAATAGAATGAAATGATAATGGAAATTTTCCGTGAACTTTTTAAAGGACCCTAGTGTCTCACGCACGCGCGCGCGCACACACACACACACACACACACAATAAAATTAAAGAAGCAAGAAATGATTTCAACAAAGTACTACAGTGATAAGCATAATTTGTGATTTATGTTGCAAAGTAGTGCTTTTTGTTCTTATAAACCTTTGTGTGTATTTCAACTTTTTTTTTTCATAATGAGCTTTCTGAGAGTTGGTTCCATGTGCCTAAGTCGATGTTTGTAACTTGAGACAAACCTGTATCCGTGTTCAGAGAGTGGTAAACCCACTTATATTTCTTAAGATGTTTCCCAGAATCCTTAGTATTTTGAGGATACACTTTGCCTTTAAAACAATTGTTCCCACGGGGACTGGCTCAAACATCTTATGTCTTTCTACCTGATTGATTGTCGCACCTTAATCATGAACATGTTTCACTGGAACCTCTCAATATTTCGCTAATTTAGCAAATGTAAGCATACGATGTGTTAAGTACACATTGATTAGTAACACAAAACACATTGTCGCCCCCCTGTGCCACAGAGGTGAACAAACATGCACTTGTGTTTTTCTCATGTTCACGGTAGACTCCCTGTGGTTTCATTGTAAGCATCAGTCAGAAAAAGGCAAGACATATTGCCTCTTCGACTGAATGCTTGGTAAACTTAATTTAACTTATTTTTTTTCTGACAAGGATTTTTATCCTAAATCTCAGAGGGCTTGGTTCTTCGTTAACATAACCTGAATTAGATGGTAGTGCTGCACTGGTAGAGATGGTTTTTAGTTATTAACAGATCTCATCTCACAGTAAATCTTTCATGTCTTTATTATGTGTAAATCTGTATTTTACTTTGTAAAAATGGCTCTAGAAATCTTTGTATTAAAATGTGACCTCATCACTATAACATTTTTTGTATTTCAAAAGGGCTAGAAACTGTGGCATATTCATATTAACATATTATGTATAAATTATTTAAATAGTTTCCATATTGTATGGCAAGTGTTAAGAACCTTCTACCCTGTGATACAATGGTAGTACGTTTACTGTTAGGTTCATGCCGGCAGCCCTCTCCTGGATCTGTGCTTAAATTATAATTTAGAGACCAGGCATCTCCTTTAACTGAGAACTGGAAGGCATTTGTCATGACTTTGCCTTTGTCCCATTTCCACAGTTGAAGGGTATGTTGGCTGTAGCCTGGTGCTCTGAAAAGGAACTGAGCACTGAGCGGGCCAGTGAGAAAAACAGTGATGCGAATCAATGGTTCCCGTCTCCCCAGGGATTACTGCATGCTGGTATTGGATAATGAAACTTCGTGAAGACAATTGAGCATATTTTTACCCATATTTTGTAAGATGTCTTTGATCGATTGATTTAAGCATAAAGAACAAAATTGCTTCTTTGCACCACATTTTCACCAGAGTACTGAGCTATTCAACTATGAAAATATAAACAGTGCAAAGGGATTTTCATTTATGGACAGCGTTGTGTGTGTTTTAAGGTTCTCTGGTACTGATACTTGTACCAGCATGGAATATGTGGAATAAAACGGATTCTTCTGTAGTTAAATGATTTCCCCCTGGGGAGAGTTCTGGTGCAGTAATCACACAGCCAGATGGTGTTTATGGGCTATTTGTGTAAATGGTAAGATACTATGAAATAAGTGTGCCTTCATCTGATGAAAACTCTATGCATGTGGTTTTTTTTATAGAATAACATTATGGTGCAATATGATGCCACTCAACTTTTGGACTGAATTTAATGTTCACTGAATTTATATATATGTGTACTTGTCATGCTTCTAGTTGCGTCAACCGGATCTATCTGTTTTTGCATATACTTTTACTTGGAAGTATTTTAAATGCGAATTTAATATTTCACATAATAAATTTTGTTAGCTTACATAATAAAAGCCATGGTATCTTGTATCTTTTAGTAGTATGGGTTTCGTGAAATTAAGACTTTGGTTCTAATGATTAGATCTATCTTTGATTCCAAATTTGTTGGAATAGTCCTATTTAAAATCAATTCTGTATATTCAAAAAAAGAGAAAGTCGTTGCAGACTCAGTCTTCTGTACATTGTTTTCTTCCTCTGCATCCATTTGTCCTTTTGTCCAAAATATCTTGCTCCTTCTTTTTCTCTTTTTCCCTGTGTCAGAGCACAGTCTTCGCATCTCATGCCTTTGGAAGCAAGGGTCTCATCCTTCGTTTCCCTCACTCAGCCGCCACAGGCTTCCCAGGGAGGTCCGTTCGGAAACACAAATAGAGTTAGATTATCAGTGGTTTCACACTTCCCACAGGATAAAATCTAAAAAACATGCAAGGTTGTCTCCCTCTTTCTATAATGAGAAAGTTATCACTTCCACCTCTCTCCAGTCATATTAAACTTTATTTCAGTAATTCAAAGCCCTCCTATGCTATTGCTACTTTGTACCCATGGCAGCCTCTTAGAGAACAGTTGTCTTAGTTCAATATGCCCATCCTTTATCTCCCATGTAGAAAATTTCTGTTCAACCTCGATTGAGTTCCATAATTTGCCTCCTCTAGAAATTCAGCCTGCAGTTGTTTCCAGTTCAGCTTGATGTGGAGGATGTGCAGCTAACAGTCTTCCTCAGGCAGAGCCCCCTCTTTGGTTGCACAAATGGACAGCTCTCGAACCCAACCACTGCCATGGAGTTGGTCCCCTCTCTTTGTGACCCTCGTCGGGTTTCTGAGTCTGTAAGTCTCAAAAACAGACAACTCCACCTTTTCTGCCCTGGAGCAATTGGTGCGTTTGAATCACTGACTCTGCAGTTAACCACCTAACATACACCAGTATAGTTGATCTACTTTCATTCCAAGTCCACTGAATTTTGAGAATTTTTTTCACTTACTGGAACATATTACTTATTGACATCCAGTCAATTCTGACCCATAGTGTGTTAGTCTGGGTACTTTAGAGAAACAAATCCACAGAAACTCATGGGTAAGAGAGAGTTTTATATAAAGGGTAAGCATACATCAAGAAAACATCCCAACCCAGTGCTTCCCAAGCCCACAAGTCCAACATTAATCCTTATGTCCGACAGCAATCAACAAAGTCCTCCTCCATCTCACAAAACACACACAATGATGCCGACTGCAGGAGGAAAGATGAATCAGTGAATATGTAAGCATCTCAGCACTGGTAGGGGTCTCCACATGGCTGCTCCAGCACCCAGGGCTGCATCGGGGTAGGTCCATGTGGCTTCTCCTCAGGGATTTCATACAGGAAGTGAGTCTTGCCAGCTGAAGCAGGGAACTGACTTAGGCAGCTTCACCCTGGTCTGGCCATCACAAAGCAAGAGACCCGAGAACTAGAAAGGTGAGGCTCATGGAGCCATTTGTCCTTCTGCCCTTCAATTAACCCCACATGTGTTTATCAGCCAAGTTGGCACAATAAATTAACTACCTCACATAGTAGCCCTATCTAGAGGACAGAGTTGAGTTCTACAGGGTTTGACAAATGATAAGGCTGTATGGGCTTCCTCTGATGTCCATAGCCTCCTGCAAACCAGGAGTTTACAATTTAGGCTCTTGTACAATTCCCTCTTTCAAATTATATTAGATTTTATTATTTACAATCTTTGGATAACACAGGCTGGTGTTCTTCTTCCTTAAGGACATGGTTGACACCTCACTTAGAAAGCTGCTTTTGTGAAGACAAGCCTTTAAAGCACCAGATCTTATTTGTTCTGATAATTGGGCACCATCTAGCTCTTCGTCACACTTTGATATAACACTGGCATCTTCAGGGTGTCCTAATGAGGCAAATGTCTAGCAGGGCCCTGTCATAAGAACTCATTGTTCTTAGATTAGGGTTAGAATTAAGTGTGAGCCGCAAATCCATTCATATAGCTATGGTTTATATATAAGGCAGTACCCCCCAAAAACCAGAATTTTTTAAAGTTATATATTTACATTTTTTTACAAGAAGCATTATCACCTTCCAAGTACTCTACATTACACTTACTCCATTTGTCAAATCTGCAATTCCATTCTTGGAAACATTTTTTGAACTCATCTGTTTGGATGACTGACAGCACCTCCCTCATTTTTTTCTTTACCTCTTCTACAGCATCAAATTGCTGTCCTTTCATGTTCTTAATTCGTGGGAAGAAAAAGAAGTCCCCCGGAGTGAGGTCAGGTGAGTGAGGTGTGTAGGACAAGGGAGGCACATTGTTTTGGGTCAAAAACTAGCACACTGAGATGCTGTGTGAACAGGTGCATTGTCGTGGCGGCACAACCAGTCCCCCATCTGCCACAAATCAGGCCTTGTTTGTTGCACACTCTTACACCTCTGAATAGAAAGCTTGCTTACGAATCTGACTTGGTGGAACAAACTCCAAATGTACTACGAGTAGACATTTTCATCCACTCAGGAAGTTGAGGGATGTTCAGAACAAGGTTCAATCAACATTTCCCCTTTTTGAAAATGAGAAAACCTCTCGGATCCTTGAGATTTTCCCATAGTGCTGTCCTTGTAAACTGTGTTCAACATCACAGCGGGCTCTGCACCTTTTTTTTCTGAGCAAGATAGAAAATGTCACAGCTGCTCATTGTTCTCTTAAATCGCCCATCACAAAACCCAAGGTTAGAGTGAAAATGCTTGTACAAAAACATTCATCGTGACCAGAGAGAGCCTTCTCAGGCAACGCCACTGGGTGCACTAACTCAGAGTGAGTTGTTCAATGCTTGCCTAGTGGGAAAAAATAAATCCTATGAAAGCTCCGCTCTGCCCAGCACAATTCCAGGTTTTCTTTTGGGTACCCCCTCATATGTGTCTGACTCACTTACAAATATCATTATTATTTTATATTAGAGACCAGAATCAATCATTTCCACGGGGCTTAAGGTAATTCTGTTGATACTGTCATTAATTTATCCAGTGGTAAAAAAGCATTTAAAACATAGCTGAGAAAATAAAGGTATATAAGTATAGCCTGGGTATGAACAGCAATACATACATTCTTGTACAGATTAAACTCTTATGTGATCAGACAATATTTGTACAAACAGTGGGTTCCGGTGATAAAACAAAACTTTCAGTAATATTCATTGACAGGGATAGAATCTATCTATGATTGAACTACTGATTTGTACAATGTTTATATTGTGGGCCAACAAACTTTATTAGAGAAGACAGCCTCATCCAAAAGCACACAGCAGCTCACCAAAAGGTTGCAGGCTGGAGTTCATACAAAACATCCTGGAAAGAAAGGCCTGGTGATCTATTTCCTGAACAGCATCCATTGAGAACTCCACAGAGCGTAGATGGATTCTGACAGGCATAAGGGGAACCAGAGCCTGGGAGAGATTGGGTGGCAACTGATTTGCCAGTTTACTGTAATCAACCTATCAGATTTCATGGACATTGAATTTCTATGAAAACCTTACAGAGTAGAAAGTAAGTAGTCAGTCTTTATCTCTTTCCCTATATCTCGTCCTTCAACTACAAGTCAGTTCAATTTCAACTACAAGTCAGTAAGTGAGTCCTAATGAAGATGATGTAAAATTTAATGTAAAATTTAAGTAGGAGATGTACATTTGTGATGGCCAAGCTTTATTTAAATTATACACACGATGGAATAACATGTTTCCAAGTACGTGTTAGGAGAAGAATGAAAAAAAGGAATTAGTAACTTAGTACAGGTTAAGTTTACAGAATTTTCTAAAGTAATCCAAACTCTGAGATATATGATATAATTTTAAGGTTAATGAATATGGTTGAACATGTTCTTAATGATAATATGTAGAAAATATTCGATGAAACATAATGTCTACTAACTGGTTTTGAAATTACCATTAGATTTTTAAACATGCTGGTTTGGGTTCATAAAGTTATTTGCACCTGGAATTCATTTAGTAATTTTAAACTTGAATATATTAATCTATGTCTGATTACGAAAATTTGTGATGTCTGTCTATATTGAGATCAGACCTGGAGTGCACAGACAGGGCTACTTTGTGGCGACAAACCCTAAAATTTATAGTTGCACACTCTGCAGAGAGCAGACTTTGAAGGTTCGTTTTCATAAACATTTTATTGATGGGGTTTTTTTGTTTTGTTTTTAGCGTCAACATTTTGATTAAAAAAGGATATTGGCTAAAATTGTGATTTATAATTATTTGGCACTCTAAAGAATTCAAAACTAAAAACATATGCCTCTTCCGATTTATCGATCCTCTGATCAGCCATTTCACAATATGACAATGGTAAAGTCTATACTGTGCAATTTTGTTGCACATTGACAATCTACATGTGACAGTCAGGAATACTGTGGTTCAAGGTGAGCGTACAGCTGTGATGATGAAAGCTCTCTGTAAAAGTGACTAGGTGACAGTGGTTATAGAATGCAACCATGATATAATGTGGTAACTATGTAAGGATATTTTGTGATTTGATGTGGTCATCCTCCACTTTAGAATATGTCAGTTTTCACGTAATGCTCTTGTCTTTGTGACCTATTTATCTAGATAAAGTAGCTCTGTCACTGAAATCAGAATTTCATATCCTTTGAAATTTTCCTTCCAAAGATTTATCAGTCTCTGAAAGGCATGAAAGAGCTGTTTGGTGATGTTTGTCAATGCAAAAAGAATTCCTAATAGTGAAGTATTAAGTTTGCATCCAGAAAGATTGAGAGCCTTGGCAACTTTATGGGGCACTTCTATTCTGCCTTATAGGGTCACTACCAATCAGAATCCATTCAACAGCAATAATTTTTTTTGGTGGGGGAGGCTTTTTAGTATAGCAATAGGTTTAAATTTGTTTTTCTTGTAGCAATAATACAATTAGTAAGTATAAATGAATATAACCCTAACATATGTATGCACACATATTTTGTCCTTGTGTTATATTTTTATATAAATCAAGATCAATGAACCTAACCTTTGGCATGGAAATTAGCACAATTGTATAACTCTTTGTTATGCTTATATATATATATATATTTTCTCAATATTTTATCATGTTCTGGATTCTTAAATTGACTTGAATTTTCATTTTCACTCCAAATTGTCCTATTCCTTTCATACATTGCTACCCAGTAACCAAAACTCAGAATTATGCATTTATTGATTAGAAAATAATTCTTGACATGCCTTCTGGTGCCAGGTAATAAGATGGGCGCTAGAGCTAAAGAGTTCAGGCATTGTCTCTGCTTCATAAGTCAGTGAGATAGAGTTTCTTTTCAATCACTTAAATGCATAGTTACAAATTAGGATCTGACTCCAGTACTATGAGACAGTATAATTAAGGAGACATGATCTGGTTTGGGAAGAAGGTAGACCCTTCCCGAGGAAGTAATCAGAACTGATATTGAAGGATGTGTGCACCCTGACTAGATACATAGAAGGGAGGGAAAGTGGTGTTTACAGGCAAAATGACTAGCATACAACAGTCATGGGCCAGCAAAAACAACACTGTTAAAATAACTAAAGACCAATGTCAGGAATGTGGAGCAAGACCGCAACATGAGTGAAAACTCTCAATTACTCCCTTATCAACTAACCCATTGAAAAAAGAATAAAAGTAAACAGACTAAGTTCTCAAAATCTCATAGGAAGACTCAATATACAACTTTCAGTTAAAGAACTCAAACATTCCCGTTACCACTGAGTCAATTATGTCTGCTTCTGACCTTATATCGGTCCTCTGAGGATATACATATTCACAGAAGCAGACATCCAAATCTTTATCCCACAGTACTGTTGGTGAGTTTGAACCATTGATCTTGTAGGGAGAATTCCAATGCTTGCTTGGTACCATCACCAAGGTACCTTCAATTAAAGATAAAGTATCTAAAGAGATCTCCAAGGACATTGAAAATTTAAATAAGAACATAAGCTGACTGGATTTAATGAATATGGAACACTCCACCTAGCTTTGGGATAATACAAGTTCTTGTGAAGAACATATGAATTATTTTTCAGAAGCAACCATATCTTAGGACACAGTGACCATTTAAAAAATTTATATCGTACACAGCATCTTCCACGACAATGATGGGAACCTAGGAATCAATAGCAGAAAATATGTGGAATAATAAATAAATAGTAGGAAACTAAATATGATACTATTAGAAACTATTAGACCATATAATTGATTAAAAGTTGAATAAAACTATTATAGATGCAAATACAAATAAAAATGCAACACTCAAGCCCTTGGGGTCCAAAAAAGGAATGCTTAGAGAAGTGTGTCACAGTAAGGGCTTACAGTAAGCAGAGAGACGTCCAAAATCCTTAAATTAAACTGATGGCTCAGAAAAAAGTGCCAAGGGAGAGCAAAAGAAACCAAAAGGTGTAAGAAAAATCATCAACACCACCCTCACCAAAACAGAAATAAATAGAAAAAAGAAACACATAATCCCAAAACAAACTCACAGCCTTCCAGACCAGTCTGACTCAGCATAACCCCATAGACAGAAAGCCAGTGCCTCTCTGTTTCTGAGGCCATAAATCTTCAGGACAGCAACAAACCTCCTCATTCCCCCTTAGAGTGGGTTTGAGCTTTGAACTTTGTAGTGAGTAGTCCACTGTGCCACAAGGGTCTTAGAAGGAACAAAGTCAGAAGTTGATACATTGAAAGGTTCAGGAAAGTAAACAAACCACTGGGTGAAATGTACAAAAAAGGACGCAAACACACACACACACACACACACACACACAGAGGCACGCACACACGCACACATGATGCAAATAACCAAATTAAGAAATGAAATCAATGACATTTTAACAGATTCAAAAGTGATCAAGAAGGTCTTAGCAGGCTACTGTGAAAAATTGCACTTTGACAAACTTGAAAACCTTGATGAAATAGAAAAATGCATAGAAACACGCTACCTACCATAGATGAAAGGAATTAAAGAGGAAAATTTAATACATCTAGCACAAAAGCGGTTTACTGGACTGGACTGGAGCACATACACAGGTATTGATAAAGTTCACGACACACGGAATTCAGGCACAGGAATGGGAATAGTGATACTAAAAGGGTAGGGGGGAGAGAGGGAGCAGAGGGGAGGAAAGAGGAGCCTATCTCCATGAACGGCACATAATCACACGCATCCCTCCAGGGGGAAGAACAACAGAAAGCATGGGGGAAGAGAGAACAGCGGTTGGTGTGAGAGATGAAAACAATAATAATTTATAATCTATCAAGGAGCTTCGAGGGTGGGGTTGGGGAGCAGCTGACACCAAGGGCTCACTAGAAAATACCGAATTCTACCTTGCAAGTCTGGCTAGACCAGAGGGTGTACACTGGTACAGATAGGAACTGGAAACACAGGGAGTCCAGGGCGGATTCAGGACCAGTGATGAGAGTGGCAATACCAGGAGGGTAGAGGGAGAGTGGGTTGGAAAGAGGGAATCGATTACAAGGATCTACATGTGACCTCCTCCCTGGAGGATGGACAACAGAAAAAGTGGGTGAAGGGAGATGTCAGACATGGTAATATATGATAAAATAATAATTTATAAATTATCAAAGGCTCATGAGGGAGGGGATAGCAAGGAGGGAGGGGAAAAATGAGCTGATGCCAGGGGCTTAAGTGGAGAGCAAATGTTTGAGAATGATGAGGGCAATGAATGCACAGATGTGCTTTACACAATTGATGTATGTATGGATTGTGATAAGAGTTGTATGAGGCCCTAATAAAATGATAAAAATATTTTTAAAGTACATGTCTAGAAAAGAACTATGACAACACATGTACAAATATGCCTGATACAATTGATGTTTGGATTGTATTAAGAGTTATAAGAGCCCCTAACAAAGTGATCTTTTAATAAAACAAAGAGCAACAACAAAACAAAAGCAGAGTTTAAATATAGCTTCAAAATTTTGCTCCCGCAAAATCCAAAACAACGAAAACAAATACCATATGATCCAACAATCCCACTACTAGGTATATTCACAGTAGTAAAAAGATGCAAACAACATCAGTGCAATAAACAATGCATGGATAAACAAACTGGAGCAATGCACACCCCAAAGGGCAGTTATACCACTGTAAAGGATAAAGGTGTTTTGGTAGCATAGAGGGTTGGTGTTGGCCTGCAATCCACAAAGTCATTGGTTCAAAACTGCATGAAGGAAGCAGCACTCTTTCATATGAGCCCACAGATGTAGTCCACTTGCTTCCTTGTACCCCGTGCAGCAAAGTTCAGGTGTTTTGTTACATCCTCTATTGCTGCAAAAGGTCTATGTTGTTTGTCTTCCAAAATTCTATCAGGGCCCCTCTGCTGTCATTTCTTTCATGAAGGTTTTATTTTTCCAATTACCAACCTTTCTTCATGACTCCCAAATGTTTCCATTCCATGGAAATCTTAAATTTCTTCCTTTCTGGCAGTAGGATTGTTGCTATAAATTTCAATAATAGTCATATTAACTGGTTCTTGTAGGTTTGTGGATACTCTTACTAATAACATTGTACTTAGGGATAGATCTTTAAAAAGGTTTTTTTTTTTGACAATGATGTGAAGTTCCAAATTAGCTTACAAATACCTAGCCTATTGATTTTTAAGCCTTTCGTTTCATTTCATTTTGAAAACTTCCAAGCTTACTGGATTTATGCTTCCTACATCCACATTCCAATTATTAGTGGGTGCTTACAGCTGTTTCTTTTATTTGAGTCATGCCACATGAGTCGAGAAAGGTCCCGCACAGTTTACTCTACCCATGTCACTGAAGTTGACTCTTCTTTGGGTAGGCATCCATTTCTAATCAGGCGTTGAGTCCCTTTTAGCACGATGGGCTCATCCTCGCCACCTTGTCAGACAGGACACTGCTGCCATCTACACTATTTTGTATTTTCATTTTTTTTCCAGAGTGGATCACCGTGTTTTTCTCCCAGGTCTGTCTGAGACAGGACACTCCTCTGGTAACTTCACCATGGGCACACCTGTTGGCATAGCTTCCATAATCGCAACAACATGAAAATCACCCCAGGAAACCAAACTGATAGAGGTGTCATGATAAAAGACAGTAGCATTAAATATCTATCTGTTCCTTTGAGTCACTGTGTTAAACTAAGATAAAAGGGCACATGGTGTTTACAAATATTATGGGCTTGCCAGCCTTACCTTACAAGAAGTAGTCTTTCTACAGTGTATATCTCTATTAATTTTGAAATCTGGGGCAAAATAGAAACCCAACATTACCTGTGTTCCGAAACCCCCGGGAGCAGTTCTGCTCCATCCTAAATGATCTCTAAAAGTATCATCGACACAATGGATGGTAGTGAGGTAAGGGGGACTTGTGTAGTTTTGTAAAGGAACATTGGTCCAAGTGACCTCTGTTTGGGGGGATTTCATAGAAGATTTTACTATCCTAACAGGGTTTTCCTTGATAGGGTGGTGGGGAGCAGCTAGATAAATGGAATCCCAGTTACTGATAAGCAAAGGACAACCTGCTTTTGTATGTGTGCGTGTGTGTGTGTGTGTGTGTGTGTGGTAGATCGTGTGAAACAGTTGTTTATGGATATTTATATGAATTGAAGTATTTTATGCATGAAATATTAGTTTCAGAGGAGTCAATTTATGTAGTATTTACAAAGGTATACTTTAAAATAAAATAAAATAGAACCAAAAATTAGGTATTGCCCATTTCTTTTTCAAGTAAGTAAAGCCATTTTACTCTTTTTCATTTGTTCATGAGAGTTCCTCTTCTTCCTTGTTCTAGTCTAATCGTTACTGGTCTTTTCATCATTATACAGGTACTATTATCAAAACATCCTGGTACTGACTTCGCTAGGCCCACAGACTGAAGGACTGGCCTAGGGAGAGACCAAGGCTCACTGGTAGACAGAGAGCAGATGGTAGCAGGGAGGAGAAAGAATCCTTTAGATCGGTGCTTCTCAACCTTCCTAATGCTACAACCTTCATGTTGTGGTGACCCCAACCATAACATTATTTTATTTCTAGCTTAAAATTTTTTAAAATGTTTAATCATTTTATTTGGGGCTCATACAATTCTCATCACAATCCATACAGACATCCATTGTGTTAGGCATATTTGTACATTTGTTGCCATCATCATTCTCAAAACATTTGCTTTCTACTTGAGCCCTTAATATCAGCTCCTAATTTTTTCCTTCCCTCCCAGCTCCCCCTTTCCTCATGAACCTTTGATAATTTATAAATTATATTTATAATTTATAAATTATTATTATTTTTCATATCTTACACTGTCCAATGTCTCCCTTCACCCAATTTTCTGTTGTTCATCCCTTTATGACCCACCATCCCTCTACCCTCCCGGTGTCGCCACTCTCACCACTGGTCCAGAAGGGGTCATCTGTCCTGGATTCCTTGTGTTTCCAGTTCCTATCAGTACCAATGTACATCCTCAGGTCTAGCTAGATTTGAAAAGTACAATTGGAATCATGATAGTGGGTGGGAGGAAGCATTTAAGAACTAATAGAGGAAAGTTTTATCCTTTTTTTTTTCCATCACCATTTATTGAAGAGGGCATCTGCTTCACATTTGATATTTTTTGGGGCCTTATCAAAGATCAGTTGCCTATGTGCTGATGTTTTTATTTCTGGGTCTTCAGCTCTTTCCAGATCTGAGTGTCTGCCATGATACCAGTACCACACTCTTTTGACTACTGTGGCCATATAGTATGTGCTAAAGTCAGGTAGAGCAAGCCCTTCCACTTTGTCCTTCTTCTTGAGGAGTTCTCTCCTAATTCTTGGCTTCTTCTCCCCCATATAAAGTTAGTAATCAGTTTTTCCAATTCTTTGAAGAAGGATGATGGTATTCAGATAAGAATAGCATTGAACTTATATAGTGCTTTGGGAAGAACTGACATCTTTACTATATTGAGTCTGGCAATCCCTGAGCATGGGATTTTCTTGCATTTGTTGAGGTCACTCTTGGTTTCTTGTAGTACTCTTTTATAATTTTCCTCCTACAAATCTTTCATTTTTTAGTCAGTTATATGCCTAGATATTTCAGCTTGTGCTTGGCTATTGTAGAGGGTACTATCTTTTAATCGCCTCTTCTGTGGTCTTGTCTGATGTGTAGAGCAGTCCGATAGATTTCTGTTTGTTGATCTTCATCTTGTATCTTGCCACTCTTGTATCTTGCCACTCTGCCATATTCCTCGATTGCTTCCAACACTCCGCTTGTGGGGATCTTCGATATATAGAATCATGTTGTCTGTGCATAATGATAATTTCACCTCTTCTTTCCCCAGATGAATACTTTGATGTCTTTTCTTTGTTTTATGTTGTTAGCTAGGACCTCCAGTATGATGGTAAATAGGAGTGGGGATAAGGGGCATCCTTGTCTGGTCCCCTTTTTCAGTGAAATTGTTTTCATCTTTTCTTCATTAACTACCACGTAGGTTTTTGGTTTTTCATATGTGGCTTGTATAATATTGAGGAATTTTCCTTCTATTCCTATCTTCTTGAGTATCTTGCAACAAGCAACAGGGATGCATGTTGAATGTTGTTGATTGCTTTTTCTGCATCTATCGATATTACCATGTGGTTCTTATACTTTTTTTTCTGCCAATGTGGTGAATAATACTGATGGTCTTACTATGTTGAACCATCCCTGCATCCCAGGTATGAATCACATTTGGTCCCGGTGAATTCTTTTTTTCATATGCTTTTGTATTCTATTGGTTAGTATTTTGTTAAGGATTTTTGTATCAATGTTCATTAGGCATATTGGTCTATAGTTCTCAATTCTTGTGAGTTCTATGCCGCTTTAGCTATCAGAGTTATATATAGTTTCATAGAGAGAGTTTTCCATCTTTTTCTATGTTCTGGAAGAGTTTGTGTAGGATTGGTGTAAGTTCTTCCCTGAATGCTTGGTAGAATTCTCCTGTGAAGCCATCTGGCCCAGGGTATTTTTTTTGTTGTTATTGGTAATCAAAGATAATCTTGTCTATTTCTTCCATTGCTATGGGTCTGTTGAGGTTCTTGATATCCACCTGGGAAAGTCTAGGGAGGGATTGTGTTTCAAATATCTGTCCATGTCTTCCAAATTGTTGAATTTGTTAGCGTATAGGCCTTCATAGTACTGTGTAATTATCCTTTTGATTTAATTAGGGTCCATTGTGATGTTCTGTCTCATTCCTCATCCTTGCAGTTGTTGTTTGTTCCTTCCTTTCTTTGGTTAGGTTTGCCAGCAGTCTATCAATTCTGTTAATTCTTTCAAAAAACTTTTAGCATACATGTTTATTATGCTCACTGGTTCTCGGTCTATTGTTCCCTTGAGCATTATATAATGCCCCTCCTTTTCTCTTGTTATGCCTGTATCTTGAGGTGAATTTTGTCAGAGATTAAGATTGCTACCCCTGCTTATTTTGCATTGCCATTTGCTTGGTATACTTTTCTATAGCCTTTAATTATCAACCTGTTTTTGTCTGCAAGCTTGAAATATGTCTCCTGTAGGCAGCAGATCATTGAGTTAGGTTTTCTGAGCCAGTCTGTTAGCCTTTGTCTTTTAATGCCTATGTTGAAGCCATTGATATTTAGTGTTCTTACATCCATCTGTGGGCTCTGTGAAGCCATCTTGTACCTTTTGTGTTGGGTGTTTTCCTACCTACCTATTTTATTCTCTAGTGTTGTATGTGTGATTTGTGTTGGTCTTCTTTCCACTATTGAGACATATGTTTTCTCTTTGTCACCCTATGGGTAGAGTTGTTCTAGGTGATGGTCTCTTATTTGCTTTTGGTGAGTGTTGATCTTCTGCCCATACTGGATCAGCAAGGATATTTTGTAAGACTGGGTTTCTTTTTATGTATTCTTTGAGGCTGCCCTTGTCTGGGAAGATTCTTAATTCTCCATCTATCTTAATAGATAATGTGGCCAGGTAAAGTATTCTTGGGTTTGCATTGTTTTCCTTAATTTTTTGGAATATATTACTTCATTCCCTGTTTCTTCATCGTTTGCACTGATAGGTCTAAGCATACTCTTAATAGGGTAACTTTATATGTGACTGGTTGCTTTATCTTAGCTGCTTTTATGATCTCCTTTTCCTCATAGTAGGATAATTTGACAATTATGTGTCTTTGTGACTTCTTCTTGGCATTCGGTCTAGTTGGTGTTTTTTCAGCTGCCTGAATGGTTGCCTGGTCTTCATTTATTAAGCAGGGGAAGTTTTCCTCTAGGAATTTCCTCACTATTTTTGCCATTGATTGCATTAATGTGTCTTGTTCCAGTAGTCCAATTATTCTAATATTGTTCCTAGTCATAGCATTAGACATGGCTCTCAAGTTTTCTTCAGCTTCTCTGATTGTCTAATTTAACTGCTTCTCCTGTTTGTTGAGGTCTGCTTGGTTGTCCTCTAGGTCACTGGTGCTATTATCTCCCTCCTCAAGTCTGTGGCAAAGTCTGTCAATTTTCCACTGGAGTTTGTTATTTCATCCCCTAGGTTTTGAATTTTCCTTTGTTGCATTGCCTTTATCTCCTCTGTCATTCTGTCTTTTTTCTGTATTGCGTCCCTCATATCCTTTATGACTCCAAGAAGCATTCTGAAAATGTCTTTCTGTGGCAGTTCAATGTCTGCTTGTTCTCTGCCCATCATTAGGTTCATGACTTCTGACATTGTTCTGTTTTTTCTGCTTTTTTTCATGGAGGCTATTCGGATTGGTTGCTGTTTACGTGTTGTTTTAGAGGATCCTGGGGCCATCTTCCAAAATGGAAGAGCACTGGGCTCTTTCTTGTGGAACTTGTATGAGTACTTCTAAGAACTACCTGCCGGTAGCTATACGGAGGGGTCAGGCTATCACTATATCTTCCTGTGGTTTCACTCCTACCCTAGCCATCCAGTATTCTATTTGGAATGTGCATTGGATAGTCCTCTCATGTGATGCTGGTCAGGTTATTTTGGGCCTACGAGGGCACCGCTTCACTAGCTGATCTGTGCATAAGCCTTATGGTGCTTTGAGTACCTAGGCTGGCCTGTGATTGTTTCCTCAGCAACTGGACTGCCAAGGAGGGTGTGTGGGTGTACCCTCCTTGGTGTAGAACTCTGTAGTTGGCAGGGGGAATTACCGTTGTCAGAGAGATCACCGTGGAGGTTGAGTGGATGTTCCCACAGTAGCGTGGATCCCCACCATTGATGGGCAGGAGTTTCCTGCAGGCACTTGTAGGAACTCAGGGTTTAGGCTAGTTTTCTCCCCACTGTTTGAAGGGGAGAACAACCTGTTGCTTGGTTTATGGAAGAGGACCAGCCTGATTTCCCCAGCTGCGTGTAAATCCAACAAATTTGGGGGGTAGTTCCCCAAATTATGCCTTCAGAGTTGCCGTAGGCAGAGGGGAGTGGCCTGAAAGCCACTAGTGGCTTGTGAAAGGAAAAAGAGTGAAAAGAGAAGAAAAAGAGAAAGAAGAAAACAAAAAAACTCGAGCAACAATGCCAAGCAAACTAACACCCACTCACACACAGAAATAAAATGCACAGGCTAAACAAAAAATGTTAACAGTAAATATATATATATATATATATATATATATATATATATATATATATATATATATATATATATATAGAGAGAGAGAGAGAGAGAGAGAGAGAGAGAGAGAGAGAGAGAACAACACTAAAGGAGAACTGAGTCTGATGAGACTGTGGCAGGAAAGAGACAATCGATGGAAAGAGAGCAAGAAGACAAAGTAAAGAAGAACAAAAAGAAAGAAAGAAAGAAAAATAAGACAAAATGAAAGTGAAGGAGAAACAAATTTTTAAACAGATAAAGAGATAGCTGAAACCTGTGCTGTGCTGTGTGTAGCACTGTCTTATGCTGTGTGCAGCACTGTCTTAGTGGGCAGGCTGTAGTTCTTCCCACTGGGTGGGCAGATTTGTCCTAGTCAGAGGGTAGGGGTCTGGAAACCAGTGGTGGCATGTGGAAGGAAAGAGAAGGAGAGGAGAAAATCATAAAAGCAGAGAGAGAAGATAAGAGAACAAAGAAAGAGAAGAACGAAAAAGAAGATAGAAAAAGAATGGGAAAGAAATCAACCATGCTCGCTGAGATTGGCTTTGATGATACAGAGGGAAGAGAGAGAGGAGGAGGAAACAAAGAATAAAGAGTTAGCTGCTCCCTGATTGTCTGACTGTGAGTTCAGAGGGGTTTAGACCCACCCCACGATGGCCAGTTGGTGTGCCCTTTTAATGCAGGGACCTAGTGGTGCTGGGCTTATTGGCCTATCTAGACTGCTGGTTCCTTACGAGATCAAACTGTTTTATTCCCCTCCGCTCCCTCTGGTCAGCTAGAAGAGAATCAAATTAAATTTTCTCCCTGACACTAAGCTCTCGCTCACTACTGTTAGAAGCTTAGACTTCAGTGGGTCTTTGTTAAGCAAAAAGGCCCGAGACCCTATGGCTAGCTTCTGGCATTCCTTAGCCTTGGGAATCTTCTTAAGCTGATTTATGTTACGGGCCCTGTCTATGTGCTCCTTGGAGCTAAGCAACAAGACTAGGGTTTCAGGTTTTACCAAAAATATAGATTGCACTCTTTTTATTCTTATGCTTGTGAGGTACTCTGATTTGGAGGCTGTCACACTGACCCCCAGAGGGGGAGATACAGCTTGTCAAGGGGATTGTTTCTTTCTAGGCCAATTGGAACTAAATTTGCCCCCTGGACTCTGACTATCTACCTATTTTCTCTCACACCACAATCTGCCTCAGGTAAAATTCTGCTTTTTCTTCTACTCCAAATTATGGGTACCCACACCCCACTCCCCAGGTATGAGCTTAAGGGAGCTAACTGCATGGAGAGCTCTGGCATGGGGTTCCACTACTGCCTAGGATTATGACCCCTCTAGGGCGTCAGCCTGGAGAAATCCCCAATAGCAGTGAAAGGGCAGGAGTAGCTTTTCAGCTGGAGCCCGTGAGCCCAGCTGGCTGAACCTAGAGCGATGTGGAGTGCTCTTGGTTCACCTTGTGAGAGGAAATCACACCAGAAAAAGAGGTTCAGGAGAGACCCTAGTACCCTAATTCTAATTTCAGGGCTCCATCTCCCAGTTTCCTTCACCTACCTCCCAATTTGTTGGTCTGCAGCAGGAGCTCCAGGCAGGTGAGTCTTAACTAGTTGCCATTTTTCTCCACCTCTCCCCATAAAATTATTTTCATTACTACTTCATAACTGTAATTTTGAATCAGGTGATCCCTGTGAAATGGTTGTTGACCCCCAAAGGTGTTGCAACCCACAGGTTGAAAACTGCTGCTTTAGATGGTGCAGAATTGGGGCTATGAGAAACATGACATTGATTTTGGATACATTGAGCATAGTACAAGCTAAGTAAAAATGAGTGTCTCAGCAAATTTTATATGTACATATCCATATGGGTCTATGATGAGGCCAAAGTGTAGAGAAAAGAGAGTATTTAGAAAAGATAGAGTGTTTTTAGGTATGTGTAAACACAAATGTAGGGGCACAGATACATATTTTTGATGTGTGCACAAATATGAATACTCTTCCGACCTACTAAACACTGTCCAAGACTTATTTTGTTTTATCAGAAATTTAGGATCACAGTCTCTTGGAAGAAATAAGTCAATTGTCAAAGTGAAGTTGATCAAAGTCATGCTCTGCATTCTCGTACAGTGAGTAATGGCTGGCATCTCAAAATTGTGAATGGCTATCTATGATACAACCTTCAGTCTTTACTCATGATGCAAAAAACAGTAAGACAATTATCAAAAGCTCAGACTTGAAAAAACAAGTCCACACAAGCCATGACACAAAACCAGAAGAACGAGAGAGTTCCAGCTACTCTCACTGAATTTTCTGACTAAAAATCATAATTGATGTTTCTAAATAAAATGACATAAAAACGTTAATCAAAATATCAATTCTTAAAATAAGTAAATGAATAACTTAGAGCAATAGAACATAGAGGAGTCCTTGAGACCATTACCCATGGGATGTTCTTTGACCTACAACAGAAGCTATGCCCTGAGATTAGCCAAACAACAATGTACACAAAATAAACACTATTTCTTATAAGATCAGTGGTCTACAAAAAATCCTTTGTATAAAAACAAAGGTGAATAATTACTTACAAGCAAAGATGAGAACATAAGGGAGTAAGGAGACTAGAATAGTAGAAATGAAACTATAATTTAAGAGCATATTGGTAAACTTTGGAAAACATAACTAATATTACTAAACAATTTGTATAGACACTGGGAAAGGGAAACACGTTTCTGTGTAAACTTTAACCAAAAATTCAATAAAATGCTATTTTATAAAATAAAGGAGAATGAGCCCCCCAGTAGAGCTCAAACAAATGAAATGTAACCAGCACAATTGGAAAACTGGGGCGAAGTATGTAATTCATCTTTAGAGAGGTGTGGTTGTGAAGGCTTTATTAGGCCATGCTCAGGACCATGGGCTTACATCACCATGAAGAAGATGCACAGGCAAATGGACTTGACACGTAACATAAATATTAAACATGATCAGCATTTCAAATATTTCCCTCTGCTAACACCTTTAAATAGGATTATGCCCATTACAAAGAACAGTGTACCAAGTGTTGGTGTCTTTTCTCATGCTTATATTTTAGCTACGTGGTTCACATGGGCAAGTATGTTTGGAAACTGTGAAGAAGGTTTAAATCATATAGGTTGTAATGGAAAATAACTGAAGAAATTATGACACCAACACTAGTGGGAAATTATATTTCTAGATGGTTTGCTATTGTCTCTCCTTAGATGATTTTTCTCTTAGTACTTCTGTCAGATTACTGAATCAGTGATCATAACAGGGATGGTTTGTGCTTTAGAAAACTTATCCTGCTCTTTTGACTTTTAAAATCGTATACTTAAATTTTTGAAATATACTTTTAAATTGTGACATTGATAAAGTATTTGTCCTTCCAATAACCTTTGTGTATATATATGTTTAACTCTGTGGCATTAAATATGTTCATGATGTTCATTCAATTTCAGTTCTGAAATTTTTCATTACTCTTCATACAAACACGAAACAAAAACTGCCTCGTGTGGCATACTATTCACAGAATTGTGCTCCCACAGCAAAACCATTCATTATTTACCTGACTCTAGTGGTTTACTATGAAAAGTTGAAATACAATAATAATACTATAGGCCTTGAAGTTATCTGTATATGATTCCTCTGGGTGGGAAGCTAACTGAAGCTTTCAGAAAACCTTGCATATTTAGTTAAAAATGGATTTTAAAGGCTCAGCGTGAAAGAAGGGTTATCAATAAAGAGGTTGCAGTAGAAGTCTAGCTTCTAAGTGACAATAATAACCAGGAGGTTTCCTGAACCTATTGGAATTCCTAAAATAAAGTTTTAGGTTTTTTTAATTCAACAAAAAATAGAAGTAAAGTAGCTCTTCTAACATGATTTAAGTAAATAGGATTTAAGAAAAAAAAGGAAGAAAATGTTATTTCAGATTATTTAAAAATATTTCTAAGGAAAATTGAATCCTCTGATGTAATTTTTTTCATGCTGAGACTTCCCTTACCTGAAGTTCTATTACTAGTGTTTCTCCATGCACTTATAGTGATATATTGATTTCTTTAAAAGAATAATTTGGTATCATCCAGGTGTGCCTAATGATAAGAAAAGGTTAATGTAGAAAGTCTATGATTATTAGGAAAACACTTTCTCAAATTAAAGTTATCAGATTTCAGTGAGAGAATATTGAATCAAAGGACTGAAAGGGCAGAAGGAATTGAACAATGGCTCAATTTTGTAATAGATGTTATTTATCATTTTTATTAAACTTTGTATTAACCATGTGCTTTGCATTGACTAGAATACTCTTTACCACTCTCCATGAATAAGACAGATGACAAGCCTTCCTTCCATTTTTGGAATAAGAATATGAATCCAAAATAACTAAATTGGCTTACCTAGAGCAACAGGGAAAGTCAACGGGGTGAAGGCATGAATTCTGGATTCTGATGATCAAATCACTTACGCTAAGACAATGGCTTTGTTTTATTTATAAGTTAGTCCATCATTAAATATTTACTTGTATCTACTCTATCTTTAACAAAGAATTTTCTGATAAGGGAAATATGCCATGATTCCTCAGGTCTAGGAACTCACAATGATTTAGCTTGGGTAAGTGTGAATCTCTAATACACCACAATGAATACACGGTTTAATACACTTTGGGACTAACTGTAAAACTGTTTGACACACTATTAATATATTAGAAGGATCATAGGTGTCTGGCTTTGTATCAGTCTTTCAATACTTGCAGGAGGTAGTCAGGTGAGTAGAAGTTAATTCTAGATGTGTATACTCTATAAATGGAATCGATGTGTTTATTCTATAAATTACCACACTTTTAAGAAGTTACGTTTGAATAGACATCAGTTCAGAAATGCAGGTAAACCCATTGCTTCATGCCCTGTTAGAGCAGCACTAAGAAGATCAAGAGGCGTTCAGTTTGAAGCCGGAACTCCCTGGTGGCATTTCTGAAGAGAATGTGACAAGGAAGCAAGGTTGTATGATCAGCTTTGTCGAAAGGTTTATTGGAAACAGCAAACAAACACAAAGGAGTGCTATTGCGTTGATCTGGACATATGTCAGTTCCATCTGTATCAGAATACAATGGCGCTCCATATAGTTTTCAGGGATTGCTTTTGTGTTGGAAGTAGATTGCCGGGCTTTTCTTTTGCGACATCTCTGTGTGACCTGAAACATCCAGTGTTGCGGGTACCAGTGAAACATGGTAACTAGTTGCTTGCACCACCCATTGGCTCCAAGAGGCAACTAGGGATGAGACAACCTAGGTAGTGGGCTTTTGCTATAAAAAGGTCTGAAGAAGTCTACAGTGGGACTGGAGATAAACGGTGTGAGAAAAGCTGAAGAAAACGGAATCAATGGATTTTGTGCCAAAATACTATGATGGGTTAAAAGGAGAATGGCTCACAGGAGACGTCACAGGTTCCCCAAGTGGGCAGGCAATATCATCCACTGGTGGGGTGCTGGCGTGATCTAAGGGGTACCTGCAAGAGCAGGTGCCTACATCTTACCCTGTAGGGGAAATGTTTTAATTACCTAGAGGGTACTGAGTCTTCCTTTTTCTGAAAAGGGTGGTGGTAAGCCAAATATGTTTGGGAATCTATGCGACACCTCAATACTGGAGGAGTGAATGAATAAGGGTGGACGCCATCACAACAGGCACGTCTGCTGGTGAACATTTGATTTATTTTTTTAAACAGCTCTATTGGCATATAATTTACACATCACAAAATTCAATAGTTCAATTATTTCCCTTTTTCTAAGTGATTGGACTTCACTGATTTGGAATCCTGAGAGTTTGTGCTTGGGATGGAGGAGTAGTGAAAACTGCATCCGGGTATAGTCCCTGAGGATCAGGTTATGGGAAACAAGGGCTCAGGAGAGAGGCGGGATTCGAAGTGCACAATGTTAGTGCTACTGGATTACTTACACATAGCATCTCTCTTCCATATTTAATTTATCAACCAATTGAAACAAATTATAATTGTAAGGAAGAGGAGAATATAACTTCCATTGTAGATACAGATAATGTGGGAGAAAATCACTCATGGTTGTGGGCAAGAAGGCTTTCTAGTGCTCAGCTCTACTGTTAGAAAAAGCTGCCACTTAATTACTAGCAAGTTTATATCATTTCAGGCCATTTCCCATGGATTCCGTACCCAGGAAACTCAATTATCCATGCCTTCTGTCCCGAGCCTGGTTTCAAGAGAAAATATATATAAAACACTTCCCTTTCTGAACTCATCAGGAAGGTTGACACCACCATTCTTCCAACAAAAGGTTAAGACCGGTGTTCCTAAAGTTGATCCTTGTAACGTGTGGGAGAGAAGCAGTTCTTTTTCCCCTGTTCCATCACATTTAGACATGCAGTCCATAAAGATGATGCTTTGGAATCAGAAACCGTGCCTCTGAATTTTGTATCCACAATCTAACTCATGTGTACACAAGTAATGTGCACTCATCACACACTCACGTATGGTTTCTGAGACTATAAATCTTTATGGAAGTTGACAGTCTCAGTGTTACCCCACAGACTGCCTGGACAATGTGAACTGCTGACCTTTAGCTCAGTAGCCCACGTTTAACCCATAGATAGCATCTCATGCAAGGTGGCAGAAAAATATTCACTCACTCATGGCTGCTGAGTTGACTCTGACTCCTGGTGACAGGGTAGGCCTGCCTCTGTGGGTTTCTGGGATTTTAACTCTTGAAAGTACAAAGCCTCATCTGACCTCCCTCAGAATGACTGCTGGTTTGGAACTGCTAAGCTTGCAATTAGCGGCCCAATGTATAATCACTACACTACCAGGACTTGAAAAATATCATTTAATATATATCATACACTACGATTAATTGCGTAGACACATATTAGCAGGTGACATGTTAACTGATGAGTTCTCATAGAAGCACATATAGCCCTGTGGAGTAAGTTTGCGTCACCTGGGAAGGAAATGAAAGGAGAAGGGGAGTGTAATGAATGGTTCCACCTCCAATCCTCCAAAATATGTATGTTGAAGTGTGATTTTTAGACACCTGTGAATTTAAGCTTGTTTAGAAATAGAATTATCGGTTAGTGTTGGGTCATGCTGGAATAGGATGGGTCCTAATGCAATATGAGTGATACCCTTAAAACACTGAAAAAAACAAACAAAGAAACATCCAGAAGGAGGAAATCATGAGACACCTCAGCAGCAAACTAAGGACTGCCTACAGATACCAGAAGCTAAGAAAGAGCTACAGAACAATTCTTCCCCCAAAATATCATAAGGAATCAATTCACCCACTACTCTGATCTCAGACTCTGAGTTTCCAAAATCATAGCAAATTAGATTTCAGCTTTCACAAGCCACCCACTGCGTGGTATGTTGCACAGTAGCCACAGGAACAGAAAAAAATTAATATAACACTGGGTGGGTGTCAATGAACCATATTTGTGTCTAAGAGAGATGTCTGTTGTAGATGAGGATTGTGGTTTACTTTTTATTATCATTTCATAATACTTCCTTTAATGCCTTCCTTTGTTTTCCATGTTATATTACATTTTGGATGGATGGCACTCATCCTTAGAGGTAAACTGATTCCATGATAATTGAATAGATGCCAGCCAACGCTTATTATATAATCTCCTTAATAAAATGCTTCAATATATTATATTGACTTATTTAGGACTCTTTTGAATGACTGGCACAAAAATTAAGTTATTAAAGCAAACTGGGGAGTTATCAGAAGGATCTGGTTATGTTTCAAGGAACCTCTTACCAGAGATGCATTGTGGCCAATGCCAGGAAAGACCCAGGCAATATTCTTTACCCGGTTCTTATCTTTGTATCCCTGTGTGATTCCAGTACACTTGTGTTCTTTCTCGATATAGCCTGAGATGATACATATCTCCCCCTATCAATAATTTTATTGGAGAGTGATCCAAATCTTTTGGCCAAAATAATAAGCAATACATTTAATTTAAGCAAAACCCAGTAATACAGTCTAGGTCCTACACTATGCAAAGGCTTGTGGTGTTTGAGGAGGTTGGATTTCAAGGGAAGGTAATTACAAAAGATGTCTTCTAAAGACATGCACACACATGTATGTGCACATAAAGTGTGAATAAATCAAAAGGGAACAATAAGAGGAAAGAGGAACTGCGATCAAGGATAATAGCTAATGTTTATCAAGTGCATATTCCATTAGGACAGTTCCATGCACTAGATATATATGAAGTCATTTCATTCTCATGACAGCTTCATGAGGTCTACACTATTACCACGAAATTGAGCAGTGTACTCAAGTAGCTCTTTCAAAGGCACAAATAAGGGCCTTGCACATTTGGGCTGTGCTTAAATGAATGATTTTTATTACCTTTATTTTCCTAACCCAAATGCTTTATTTTCAGTCTGTCCATAAATATTGACATTTCCTTCCCACGAGGCAAAAGTAGAAGGCATCTCCACCAATAAGCGGGTTTGTGAGAATTATTACCTGACTCTTTAAGGTCTTGTGTCTCACAGGCTGTGCTGATATTCACTTCAAGTCCTCCCGTAGCTGTGGGGTGTGTGAGAAGAAGGGTGACCTGGAACTATTTCTCACCCATGGAAAATTGTACAGAAAGAGAGACAATTCAGCCAAACTACAGGCCTCGTGTCTACAATCCTGCCAGGAGCCATGTCCAGTAAAAATGACTTACTCCTCATTAACCATTTTATATTCCACTTACTTTCAGAACTTTATTGTTTTTGTTAGGGTTTAGTGGAGGCAGGCAGTGGACAGACTAGAGGTAAGAATGGTTTACCTTTTGAGTTTGAAATTTTAAAATTTCCTTAGAAATTGTTTATTACTAAAATAAAAACACACAAAAGATAAAATAATGAATGCTTGTAAATTATAATTAAAAGCTTGATTGTATGTGTAAACAAATAAAAGTAACCTTATAGATATTATATAAACATATATAAAATACATACATATACACACTGCATGTATATACATATATTTACATGCATGTAAATGCATATATTAATATTCATGTATGAATATATTTGTACATATAAATATACCCACAAACACACATATTCATTGTTGGCTGACCTCCAGTTGATTATAAGTCATGGAGCCCCATCCATGCAAAGTAGAACTTCTTTCTAGAACTTTCAATGGATGTGACTCTTTTATATAAAGCTCTTTCTTACATATATGAGTGCCTATGAATTTGTTTCTCTAGTCAACCCGGATTAACACAATCAGTTTCAATACATTTTCTTTTCTTTTATATAAGCTCCCCTTTATCCCTTCCCTCCCCCATCCTACCCCCCAGGAGTCCTTATTATTATATTTTTATTATTATTTGCTGTAGCTAACACCATCCAATATGTCTGTTCACCAGCAATTCTGTTATTCGTTACCCTCAAGTGGGGTTATCCAGTTGTCAGTGCTATCAGCATGCTCCCCCTTCCTGTACGCTCAGGGAATCATTACTCCTGTTACTGTTTCTGAAGGGTTATCTATTTTGGCTTTCATGCATCGAGTGAGTACTCCTGATTATACAAATGAACATATGCAGGTCTAACAAGGTTAATGAGGTGAAACAAAGACTGTAATAGTAAGGAGAGGGAATATTAAAGAACTGTAGGATAGGTATGTGTTTCATCAGTGCTACACCATTCCCTAAATTTCTGTCGCCCTTCTGTGAGGGACTGGGATGTGACCTTTGGAAGTGGACTTCCAAGGTGCCTCTGGGTGGGTTCAAGCCTTCAAACTTGTGGTGAATAATCAAATGTTTTGTCATTGGATGATCTAGGAGCACAACTTTCTAGCTGTTTTTAATACATTTAAATAAAAACATAATATTTTTAGCATATATGGGTCATTAAAAATGACTTTCTATTACAGTTGCCCAATACAAAATATTTTCCTATGAATGGATGTTATGAAAACTATGACAAGTATTCACTAAAATTAGAAATCAATCTTTTAATGACACAGCATTTGTTCCAACAGATAATGTTTTACATATGTGAAAATTCAAAGAGAGTGCTAAGAAACTATTGGGTAAAAGAGGAAACCATGAGCAAACTTACAAAATACTTAGGATTAAATGACATTGAAATAATCTGCAAGATGCCATTTTTTAGGTCACAGAGTAGCCTCAGAGAAATAAATGAGAAATATTAATAAGGGGAAAGATGAATGAAAATACAGATGCAAAGGGAAAATACTAATAACAGCAATAGTAAGCTATTACAATTGTTTTTATATATTACAATAGTAGTTACACAACCGGGAGGGAAAAGGAACATCATCCAAGGGATTGCTCAGTTATTTAGAGGGAATGATAAATAATTTTGAACTAATTAGGCAGTAATAATGCAAAATGACTGAATTTTATTAAAATCAGTTTTTCACAAAGGGAAGAGTATTATGTGATAATCAGGATGATATTTAAATATGGTATTAATGCTTGTATTCAATAAAATACTTTAAAATCTGTGCTATAAATATCTGCTTTTTATATTTTTATGCAATTAAAGTAAATAGAAGAATTAGGGGGAAATATGGAAGAAAGAATAGTTAGGGTGCTTAGTTTGTCATGTTAGTAGAAAAAATCCGTCTCCAGCACAGATTCCTGCAATCATCTGTTTCACTACTCAAGGGATTCCCCACTGTTTTCTAGACTGGAGAACAAGCAGAGTGAAGGAGGAGTTCTCCCTTCTCAGGGTCCTGGCCAAACATATGGCCGAATACTCTTCAGTGTCCTAGTGATACCATTTTCAAATACCAAAGGCACATGAGTCCTAAAATAGTCTCTCCAATTTACCTAGGAGTAAATGATGCAACAACAAAAAAAAACTTTGAGATTAGAGTAACTGTTAGCCATGTAATAAGAAAAATGTGGCAGTGGCAGGTCATTCTGGAAGTTTTCATTTGGGGTTCCAATATACATTTAGATTTAAAAAATCATTTTACTGAGGGCTCTTACAACTCTTATCATAATCCATACACCCACCCATTGTGTCAAGCATATGTGTACATTCATTGCCATGATCATTTTCAAAATATTTCCTTTCTACTTGAGCCCTTGATATCAGCCCCTCATTTCCCCTCTCCCCACTCTCGCCCTCATGAACCCTTGAAAATTTGTCAAATTTTCCCCATGTTTTACACTGATCTGTCTCCCTTCACCTGCTTTTCTCTTGTCCATCTCCCTAGGAAGGGGTTATATGTAGATCATTGTGATCAGTTCCCCCTCTCTTCCCCCACCTTCCCCTTACCCTCTTGGGATCTCATTCTCATTATTGGTTCTGAGAGGATAAGTTTAGATTTTAAATAACTAATTTATCCAAAAAACTCATTTGTGTTCCTTTACCAAAATGAGCCTTCCCTACATCATTTACATGCACTGATAATTTTCATCTCAAACTAAAATTTACCATTGCATTGCATCTCTCTCATTTATTTATACATTTCCCATCTTAGATGGATTTTCTAAGTTATAAAAAACTGTGAAGTTTTATAAAATTATTATTCATTCACTGGTGGCATATGTTTCTTTCACAATTCCTCAATATTATTTCATTTGCTGTTAAATAAGTTCATTCCATTTGCTAGAAATAGATATTTTTATAGACATACAATCTTACTGCATGATGTACTTTGATTCAATAAGTTAAGGCAGCCATCAAATATTAACTTACTGCTATTTTCCAGGTCTCACAGGGTTGTTAGGAATTGGAACTGCTAGGGAAGCAATAAGCAAGATAAGGTACATGTCAGGTTGTCTTTTTCATTTAAGTGTTCTACACGTAGAGCATTGTTTTGCTCAAGTATTTAACTGTGATAAAAAATAAGACTCCCTTGGGGAAAAAAAAACTCACCAGTTCCTTCTGACTTAAAGAGATATTGTAGGATGGGGTAGATCTGTCTCAGTAGGTTTCACAGCCATACTATATGGAATACAACTCATTGTAAGGAATACCCAAATGCTCACAACTCCTCCAAAAGGTAGAAGTTGTCAAAAATTTTGTTTCACTTGGTTCTGCACTCAATGCTACTTAGCCATCAAGAGATGGAAAGATGTAAAATATTAGGTAACCTGCTGCACAAGACCTCTTTAGAGTACTCATGACATTCAAGGGTGGTACTTTGAGGACTGAGGTGGGCCTGACCCAAGTCATGGCATTCTCCACTGCATCATGTACCTGGAAAAACTAGACAATGAGTAAGGAATACAGCAGAAGAGCCGATGTCTTTACATTGCGGTCCTGGAGAAGACTGTTGAAAGTACCATGGACTGTTAAAATGACAAATGGACCTCTATTTGAAGCAGTCAGGCCAGGATGCTTAGTAGAGCCAAGAATAGGCATACATCAACTTCAATCCTTTGGCCATCTTGTCCAGAGAGATAAGTCCTTGGAGAAGGACATTGTGTTTGGTAAAGCGGAGGGGAGCGAAAAAGAGGAAGGCTGTCGACAGACTGTACGGGCACGGTGGTTGCATCAGTGGGATCAGGAATAGAAACCACGGTGCTGATGGCACAGGACTGAACAGTGTTTCATTCTGTTGGGTATAGAGTCACTGTGGGTCACAGCCAACTCAATGGCACCCAACAACAACAACAACAACAACAATATATACATATGATGTAAGGTGAGGGAGAAGAAAAGGAACTAAAACATGAGTTTCTATCTTGGGTGTGTTTAAAATACGGTATCAAAAGTTGAAATATTCTATCCCTGGAAGAATTATTTGGGTTTAAAGATTATGATTTTGAGTTTTATATACACATGAAACCTAAAATCATAGGGACTGTCCACCTAATAGGCACATTTTGACCCACTGAAGATATCTAACAGGTACGGAGCTATTTGCACCTGAATCCTTGGTGAGAAGAGTGTGACTTCTAATAAGAGTCCCTGGCCTGGAGCAGCTGGATAAATCCGTTAGCTCTAAGTTAGATAGAAAAAGCGAAATTCATTAGAAGGTGAGATCCATGGAGAAGCTGGCTCCAGTGTAGGCTGTCTTGATGGTGTCCTGCTTGGGCTAAGAATGCATAGACATTATATACTTTTACACTGAATGCACTTTTGGAGGAGTCATATACTTGTCCATTACTCAAGTCCCAAGTTACTCACAAGATGCCAATGCCCATTGGAAACATCAGATACAGTATAATAATAAAAGCAGCATTTATAACGCAGGAGCAATTCCTACAATGTCTTCATGACCTTTCTCATAGACTTGCTCAGAAAACAGCACACCAACCACATATGTGAGTTTGCACAATATAGATGATTATAAAGAGTCTACAGAGGCAGGGGTGGGAAACAAAGGCAAACAGAGTGAGTTAGGCTAACTACACAACTAGAAACAGGGGTAAATCCAGCCTACACAGAACCTCCCTCCACCACCCCCGTGCTAAGCTTGAGTCCTAATTAATGAATTTTTCACAAACTTCAAACTTCGGATGGGAATTGATACCTCATATAAAAAATGGCAGCATTCTTTCATCATTGAGCTTTGGCTATATTCAATAACAGGGTCTGAAGCTGAAATCAGGGTCGGGCACATGGGCTATGACAGCAGACAAATCAGTTAAGTATAACAAAATGATTATTTCGACAAGAAAGACTGCAACTCTAGGAATCAGGGATCCACCAGGAAAGCCATGAAAAAGAACCACTTACCTATTGGGCTCTACTTGTCTTTTGCATGGATGTGCTGAACCTTCTGTTCTATACATTGGGAATTAGCTGAGAAGTTAAAGTAATGGAATTTCTTAAATGTATGACCCTCATGTTTCTAGTCTTAGCAATAAGTAATCTAGGGTAACTGATTAAAAAAACAACAACTACCTTCTGGGCTTGGCTATGTCTTAGTTATGTATGAAGATCTAAAGCCTTTAAAGTGGTGTTCATAGTCTTATCTGTGAGGTAGGCTGACAAACTTTGTGTGTGTGTGTAAGGGGGGGGGGGTGCGCACACCCAGTCCTGGGACATGGACTAGAAAGAAAACAAGGGGCACATATTCAGTTTTGCTACAGAGATACAGACCATCGTTGCGATCAGCAGTTTAACCTAGTTCTCTGACAATTGTAGACAAAATTAAGGGCTTCTGAGGAAACTTTATAATTAGCTGCTAAACCAGCAAACAAATAAATGAAATGCCATAGTGTCACAAAGTAAAAGCGAACCTATGGGAAAATTAATATCAATATAGTACAAGCTGCACTATCATCAAATTATCATTTGATTATCAACACCCAAATTTAATCAATGCCATGGCATTTGAGAGAAAGGGAAAACATTGTCTTGCTTAGTGGTTGTTGGCAGGAGACCAACAAACAGTATGGAAAGAATCAGTCTGGTATTCACAGATACTTAGGTCTTGAGAGTGTTGAAGAGGAGAGTCGCTTGTTCGAAGTTCCCCTTTGCTCTTGGAAGGAATTTCAGCAGCAACCTGGCATGGCTTGATTTTGATGTGATGAGTCCAGTCCTTCACTCCCTTTGCCAGCATGCTATGAGTTGTCACAGAAATGTCTGTCTCCTTCTCACTGCCTTGTGATGTTTGCATAGAACTGAGGTAAAGAGGAAACAGTTACTAGTTCATTTCTAATTTGGATAGAGGGCACACGGTTAGGAAATTGAGTAGGCACGGTCATCTGTTTATCAGCAAAAAAAGGGCTTAACATATTGTCCCTGGGGGCTGTACAAACCCTCAATAAAACAATTGGTAAAAATGTCAATGCATGGTAACCTGCTTGATGCTGACTACTTTCTTCAAAGTTTGGTTTGGTCTCTAACTTTCCATTTAATTGCAGTCTCCAAGAACAATGTGTCTTTTATTCCTATGATGGAAGACACATCTTGAACCACTGTTGAGAGCGGGGAGGAAATCATTATTATTAATCAGAATTTGACAAAGTCTAAACTTGGAAATAGAGGATTTAGGAGCACCTAACCTAATGCATTGTGTTTTTTATTTTAAAAATTATTTTATTAAAAAAGGGAAACCGAGCTGATTCCAGGAACCCAAGTGGAAGGTGAATTATGAGAATGACGAGTGCAACAAATGTATAAGGGTGCTTTGCTCAATTGATGTATGTACAGATTGTGATAAGAGTTGTATGAGCCCCAATAAAAAATTATTAATTAAAATATTTGCTTTCTACTTGAAAAAATATTTTATTGACATATATTGCATATATCATCCAATTTAATTATTCAATTAAGAAGAAATATGTAACCAATTTCAGAAGATTATTTTCTTATACTCCCTATTTACTCCTCATTCCCCCTGCCTCCCGGTCTGGCTTGTCCCTAGGTAATTACTAGTTTACTTACTGTCATTATAGATTTCTCTACCTTATATTTTGCATACAGAACATCATACAGAACACAAAAAGAAAGCAAATAAACAGGCAAAAATAATTTTATAATTTCATGTGCATGTGGAAGTTGGACATTGAATAAGGAAAACTGAAGAAGAATCAGTGCATTGGAATTACAGTGCTGCTGAAGGATATTGAACGCTAAAAGATGCCAAAATAATCTGTCTTGGAAGAAGTACAGCCAGATTGCTCCTTAGAAGCAAAGATGGTGAAGCTTTGTCTCACACTCCTTGGACATGTCAGGAGAGACCAGTCCTGGAGAAGGATGGCATTCTTGGTCAAGTAAAGGGACAGCAAAAAAGAGGAAAATGTCAACAAGATGAATTGAAATCGTGGGCTCAAACCTAAGGCCTGGGGAATGTTTCATTCTGTTGTATACAGGTAAGCACTCAGCAGCTCCTAGCAACCACAATCTTGGAAAAGATTTTTTTTTTCAAGAGCCCCTGGGTAACTTCTTAGGCTCTTTCAGTTATGCAAAGAAAGGTCTTAGTCCATTCTGAAAAAGAGTCAATCAACACGTGTAAATATTTCATGTGCCTAATGAAACATGACTTCTTCATCAAGTGTGTTGATGGGCACTAGGGACACAGTACGTTATAATTTTGTGACTGCTAATATGAAACCTCTCATGAGGCGGTGTACTGCCAGCTTCAGGCACTTCTGCAACTACTTCCCACACTGGTGGCACTGGTTCTGGAAAGCCATCTTGATCTAGGTGGATGGGAACTGCCGAACTGGCCAGAGGTTCAATCTCATGTGCTGGCAGGGACTTCTGCTAGAAGAACCACCCAGCTCTAAGATCTCCATCTGTGAAGAGAACAAGCCCTTCTGCTACCTTGCCCTGGGCGGCTGTGAATGGATGCTGCTGCTGCTGCAGTCAAGGACCAGCGCTCGCACACCTGTCCTGCTCTGAGGCTGTGTGCAGGATGCTCAGGCTAGGTTCTGCATCAGTGCAGGATACGCGGGCTAGGCTCCGCAGTGTTCTGTGTACGCTCCCTAGGAGTTGGATTCAGTGTAAGGCTAGTCAGCCAAAGGCAAACCAGCAATACCCTTCTGTTCCAGCATCAAAGCATGGGAGCGCCTCCGCGTGTGGAGCTCACTGAATGGCTTTATGCCCCAGAGTAAATCTACCTGCTTTCTTGAAACTGTGCTCACAGTGACACCTGGGCAGTTTGGAAAGAGAATCAAAACCGTTAGAAAATTAGGTGATGTGGTGTCTCCAGGTTTCTGAGAGAGGATTCCTGAAATTTCCTCAGTGTCAAGATCAAAGAGCTTTCTGTAATCTGAAAAGCGCCAGGACAGGGGCCTCCAGCAGCTTTTGTTTTGGCTGAATGCACTTGCTGACACTGAGGAGTCCATTCCAATGAGCCTCCGTCTTCTTCGGGGGCACCGAAGTGGAAGGACTAAGTCAATACCTCAAATGAAGGATTCATATTTGACAAAACCCCACGATCCCAAGGCTGTTTTCAATTTCTCAGTGGGAGCAAGCTGTTGAGGGGCAGAAGTCTGTGTCTTCCCTGAGTGATCAATCAGCTTAGATGGTGAACTTGGGTCTGATTGACTTCCTGGGTGACACTCCAGATTTGACTTCAGCCAGATCTCAGGATATGTAGTATTCCTGATTCCCTTCACTGTCTTCAGGTCCTGAATGAATTGGTACTTGCCAGTGGTCACCTGCTACAGGGTCAGATCAGAGGAGGTGAAAGGAGACTCACACTCTAGTCCTGTGTCACCCTCTTGATCTTTGTTGCGTAGTCCTTGTAATCCTCTGAGATTTGGGGGTCATCTTGGATCCTGCTTTACTCCAGGAGAGATGGCCTGGGACAATAATTCTTGGATGATGGGAGTGACTGAGCTGACTCTCAAGCCACCAGCCAATCTCCAGGGATGTGCTGTGTTGCTTATGCTTTGGGCTGCTTTTCACAGAAGATGTTTCATCTGGGCTGGAATGAGTGAGACTAGAAGGGGAACTCATGATTTCAAAGTGTCTTTCCCTGGCACTATGGAAGGTATTTTGTTATGAAACTATATTTTCTGTATGTATCTTGCTAAAAAAACTCTTTCCCCAAAAGACACACTGGATAATCGGGCAGTAACAGAAACGACGTGGGAATGTTGGTTCCACTAAGTCACAATTCGAGGACTGCAGAAGTGAGCAGACACGTCTGCTCTGGCGATCTTGATCGATCTTCTGCGTCTGGTTGTGCATCTGTACTAACGTGAGTAGACCATGAGTTAAAACTGCTTACGCGGTTTCAGTGTCTATAAGACAGTCATCAATTTTTCCTCCTGCAACTACTTTACCCATGGGTTAGAACGCGGGAACTATTGTTTCATTGTCCCCCTCAACCTCCACCCTCCACACACACCAATTTCTTTTGCTTCAAACTCATTTTCTCTGGTTTAAACTATCCAACTTCGTGCTCTCACCATTTCTTCTACGCCCCCCTGCCCTCAAAAGCCATACGATTTAATCATTCAATTTTATTAAAAAGAGTTGTGCAATCATCCCCAGTATCAATTTGAGAACATTTTCTTCTCATGTTCATTTGCCATTAGCCCCTATTTCCCATTCCATGGCCCTACGTAACTATGAAATCAATTGCTGTCACTATACATTTGCCTAACCTGGATTTCTTACACAGAAAATCACACAAAACACAAACAGGAAGCAAACCAAAAGCAACAATAATGATGACTACTGGAAAGCAGAAATCATTAAAAACTAAATTAAAAATTAAAGGGAGATCAAATAATAAGGTATTACATCTTAATCTAATTGCATCTGCCATAATCAGCTTTACAGTGCTCTCTGTGCAAAGCAAAGCTACCCACAGCTCTTGACTATGGTCAGAGGGATTTGCTGGAGACTTAAGCCCTGTGCAGATCCTGGGAATGAATTTTGGGCTTCTACTGTCCTCCATAGCATTCTGAAAACTGGGTGTTCAGAATTTAAACTCTGATCCTGTTCCCTCCTTTGGAGCTGTATTTCATTATTTACAATCCTTGGATCCTACAGGTGGTGTGCTTCTTCCATGTGGACTTACTTGATGACTTAGCTAGATGGCTGCTTGTTTGAAGAACCCAGACACTATTCTTTCTGATAGCTGGGCACCATCTGGTTTCTTCTCCACAATCTGCCATGGTAATTGTGTCTTCAGTGGCCTCTTCATGTTCTTCTTTTCTTCTCATTCCTTCACTGTCCTTCCTTTTTATAAAAGTTTCCCCTCTTCCTTCCTTCTCTGTCTCTCGTTTGTCTTGCTGGGCCACTGAAAGTGATGACCAAGAGGGCAACTTGCTTCATATTTTGAACTGTCTCCTTTTTTTTCTGGCTAGGTCTCTAACAGGATCTTTATTAATGTAAACCTTTAAAGAGCTCTCACACAATTGTGGGACTGCCGGTACCTCTAGCTCTCCTTCCGCATTCCATAACTTTTCTTGAATAGTTGGAGCAATCGAGCCAACCATACTAACAAGGGAGCAGTCTATTATGTTTCCAGATCAATACTGAGAAATCTTCAAGACCATGAAATCGATTGGTTACAAAACTTGGATGGGTTTTCTTTGGGCTCTTGCAAGATTTACTTTGGTAAGCTTCACCTTTTGAAGTTCTGTGTGTTTAAGTTTATAAAGAATAAATTCGTAGTAAACAATTAGTTGCTGCCCTTCAACCTTGATATTGGGGTCCTGACTAGTCTTTGCAGCTGGTATGACTTTGGTTGTGAAGGTTCCATTAACGACTTCATCCTCATTCATTTTTTCTTTAGCTTTTTTGACTAGATCACTCACAAAAAGAGTATTTAATAAGATATGACAATCATCCTAGGTGGGGTGATGGGTAGCAAATACATGAGAAAACTATTCAATCACAGCAAAATGGTCAGGTCTGGAGACGGACAGTTTCTGATTTTAGTGGTGTAAGTCAAAGGGATGAAGAGTTTTTTGGGTTCACATTAGGTGGGTCAGGATTTCACTAGGTGAATTCTTGGGCTGGTGGGTGCAGCATGGGAACCCCTTAGACCCATGGCATCAAGACTTCTCTGAGAAGGGATACCAGAGCAAGATCAGACTTCCACCCCCATCCCCGAGCCCCGGGGCTATTCTATCTCATTCATCATTGGAAACCTTTGGTGAGAAACTCAGGAAGAATTCATAGCACCTGAAGGGGATTTCAAACTAACAAGGGAAGCAAAATCTCTGCCATTTTTGACTATCTTACCATAGAGTCGTGAAACATTGCGCATAAAATTTTCCTTCCCATTTTTAGTTTTATAAATCAAATCTAGTTGAAAAATAATATTAAAATTACAAGACTTATTTTCCAGCTAGTATACACTATCTAGTAAAGAATAGTGTACTCACACTTTATTACGAAGAACTTTTGATACATTCTTAATCAGAGGGTTCAAGGACAGTGACTTATTTAATGTGGTTCTTCCAGCAAAATCGCATCATGCAGAATAAGGTGGCAGACGACACGGATAGGATTCAACTGTGAAGTAATTGCTAACTGGATTTACTGTGAATATTATCATGCTGAGTATAAAACGAGCCTTCTGAGAAGTAGGGAGGGGAAATGTCCCTACCCGTAAGACCCAGGAAGGAACCATAATCCCCTGAGCCCCAAGATCTCTGCACAGTGAACTTCCTAGGACTAGAAACCAGCCGCCAGAGCATGAAACAGAGTGGTGGACTTCCCAGCCCACAGCAAAAGTAAAGGTGAGTGCTTTCAGGCAGGAGCCTGGCTTGTGGGATGTGGTAGCCTGGGTCCTTCATTCAGGGAGCTGACCAAAGGAGCTTCAGCAGAATGCCTTCAACTTGAGGGTTACATTAAAATGGCATGCTGTGTTAGTCTGGGTCCTTTAGAGAAACAAATCCACAGAAACTCATGGATAAGAGAGAGTTTTATATAAAGGGTAAGTGCACATCAAGAAAACATCCCAACCCAGTGCTCTCCAAGCCACAAGTCCAACATTAACCCAAATGTGTGACACCAATCCACAAAGTCCTCTATCTCACAAAACAGACGCAATGATGCTAACTACAGGAGGAAAACCGAATCAGTGAATGTGTAAGCATCTCAGCACTGGCAGGGGTCTCCACACGGCTACTCCAGCACCCAGGGCTGCATAGAGACAGGTCCATGAGGCTTCTCCTCTGGGATGTCTTGCAGGAAGTGAGACTTTCCAGCTGAGGCAGGGAACTGGCTAAGCCAGCTGCATCCTGGTCTGACCATCACAAAGCAAGATACCCGAGAACTAGAAAAGTGAGGCTCACCCACCAAGTCATTTATACCTTTGCCCTTCAATTAACCCCACATGTGTTTCTCAGCCAGGTTGGCTCAATAAACTAACTACCTCACATTTCCTTTGGTTATTTATTACCAGGTCTGAGAAAACTACTTTGTAACACATTCTGAAAAACAATTGTAGCCTGAGTTTTTCTCTCTTGCATTACTACCTGTCAATTTCCTTAATAAATGGTTTAATCATGAATATTGTGTCTGAGTTCGGTATCTCTATGGCAACACATATTAGAACCTAAATGTGAACATAGATAGTGTTGCCTGAGACTACACAAAGGGTCCTCACCAAAAGAGACCCAGTTTTCCATGATCCTATGGAACATCTTTCAGCAAACCTTTCCAGTTTCCTATTTTCTTTTTTGGCGTAGGCTAGCCATTGTTTCTGCATCTCCATGTAACCGACCTCTCTCCGAGTCAGGAATCCACAGGATCCAACATTGCTTTAGTTCTTCTCAGGAGCTACAGGTCCTTGGGGTATCTTCTGGGTTTCCGCTTTCATTCTTTTTCCTTCTAAGACACCACCAGGAAGTCCTCTCCTACCTGCAGATTTCTTGAACACCACAGGTAGAGAGGGGCATGCATAAAACAGGGAAAGGTTTATCTTCTCTTACTCTGTGCCCGTCATACAGGGAGATGGAGCCTAATGTTGGGCACAATTTTAACACCTTCAATAAGGGTGCATGCCTGGAGCAGCAAAGTCAGTTTACTAACACACAGTTTTAAAAAGGGAAATTTATTAGAAAGTGACAGCAGAGAAGGGGGAAGGGAGACTCTGGATAGGGCAAGATATGACAAAATAACGATGTATAAATTACCAAGGGCACATGAGGGAGGGGGAATGGGGAGGGAGGGGAAAAAAAAAAAGAGGACCTGATGCAAGGGGCTTAAGTGGAGAGCAAATGCCTTGAGAATGATTGGGGCAGGGAATGTATGGATGTGCTTTATACAATTGATGTATGTATATGTATGGATTGTGGTAAGAGTAGTATGAGTCCCTAATAAAATGTAAAAAAGGAAAAGAGAAAAAATGATTAGGGCAAAGACTGTACAGATGTGCTTTATACAATTGATGTATGTATATGTATGAACTGTGATAAGAATTGTATGAGCCCCAATAAATTGTTAAAAAAAAGTGATTGTGTTAGGCCAGGTTGACTAGAGAAACAAATTCAGAGACACTCATATGTGTATGAGAGCTTTATATAAGTTATATATCAAAAAATCACCCCTGCTCATTCCAGATCAAGTCCATAAGTCCAATACTAGTCCATGAATCCCTCTTGAGACTTGTGAAGCCACTAGCAATGATGAAAGATTCAGGAAGGTCACAGGTCCATGGGTGTATAGTTTTATTGATCCAATGGAGATGGAAGCATTACCAGGTTCCGACAGGTCTCAACCACATGGCTCCTCAACAGGAAGGTTAAGCAGAGAGAGAGAAGTGTGGCCCATCTGAAGGGTTAAAGAAGAAGAGGCAGGCCTGGAAGAGTCATTAATCTTGTTCGCCCTCCAATCAAGCTGTGACTTGATTGACAGGCTAAACCCAGCCCATATGTTTCTACAGGAGACATGTTGGCCCCAAAATCTAACTACCACAGTGTTGCTAGTGGGGAGAAAGACAGAAATGCAGTCTATCTTGATGGTAACCTGCTTGCGCTCAGCATATATCGAGAGTATATGCGTTTACACCCGAATGCACATTTTGCAAGTGTTACGTACTTTTTCATTCCCGGCATCACAAGACGTAAACTCCCTTTATAACAATCAGATAAAAAAATAAGACTTACATTTCTGATACACAAGCAATTTCCTATGCTATCTTAATGGCCCTCCAAGTAGAGTTGTCCAAGCAGTTCTCCAGAGCAAACCATCCAGCTGATCACACGCCACATATGCATCTTTGAGAAACAAAGGAAGGAATGAAGAGTCTACAGAGGCTGGAACGATGAACAAAGTACAGCTTGCGTGCATTAGGCTAACTACAGACATTGTAAATCTAGGCTTACAGCAGTGACTAAGCTTTTGTATGTTCTTAGCTTATAGGGAGCAGAGTTGAAACCATAACTAATGATTACACACTAACCCAATGGACAATCCTCACACAAAAGTGCTTCTTCCACTTGATACTATATATCAGCTGTTGGCACTCTATTCATAACTCACCAAGTTAGAAAGTCATATTTTGTTTATTTTTCTTTGTCACCTCACATCATATGCATGAAGTCATAAGAGATTGTTAAGTTAAAAACTCAGGAGGAAACTAATATCAGGGGGTGTTTGGAAGATAAATAGCCCTCAAGTTGACTAAGAAGAACTTTCTGGAAGAGGGGAATTGGTGGAAGAGAATCAGGGAAACCAAGGGAACTGAGCATTGTTCTGAGCAATATTCAGGGTAACTACATTTGGGATTATCAAAGTAACCTCATTCCCCCAAAACAGAATAACTGTATTTGAGCTATCAATTGGTAGTCTCCATACAATTCTACTTAATTAGGAGTTTTGCAATAACTTTTTTAAATACTGCAAAGCACTAAAGTAGAGAATATGAGGTGAAGTGATTGATGAGTGTCCCATAGTTGCTTGGCTACAGCACAGTGTGAATGAAGGAAAAATGCTGCTACAGATTATAGCTATCAATCCATATAATTAATGATAAATGTTATTGGTTCCCTGTGTTCCTGCTGCACCTGCTCATAGCTCTGTCATGGGACTTTTTATAGTCTATTTTCATATATGTTCCAACCTGTCTTCCCCTCTAGACTGTGAACACACTAATAAAACTGTCCAGTGGTGGTCATTCTTGCATTACAAGTATAAAAAGAAGAGACATTTTTATTCACCAGACCTCACTTTAAGGAGAAAACGATATTTTTTAGTAGAAATGTTTATGTCCCCTCAGTTTGAGGGAGAAAAACTTCAAAAGCATTCTCAAACAAAATAAAATACTTATGTACTACGTTGGAAACATGAAATAAATTATTTTCCTTATAAAAAAGAGAAACAAAACATTTATTTCTGAGGAGCAAGGAAACACATAAACAAAGAAATAATAGGAATAAATAGAGAATAGAGTAAGAAAAGTATCAAAAGAGAAGATATGAATGGCAATGAGGCAATCTTAACGATCACCCATAAACCATGCATAATTATAAAGTACTATACTTATAAATCATTAAAAATACTAAATGGAAAATGCGATGAACTTTTGGCACAGCTAATATGAAAACAGAGAAACTGAGATGTCCATCTAGGGGTATTTTCAGAAAGTAACGTAGGAATATATTATCTGAAACTCAAATATTTCATGAAGAAACTGGGGACATTTAGTAGAAAAAGGCATCGGAAATAAAATTTTCTAGACAAGCCTTTCCCAGCGGAGATACAGCAACCGCAAAATATATGTTAGGTTTATGTTTGAGTTTTTCTGGTAGCAATAATAAAAGTAAATAGATAATAAAGTAAAAAATAATAAAAATAAATAGATAAAATTAATTTTAATATTTCTTATTTGACCCAATGCTGATGAGCATTTCTGCATTCAGGCAGCAACATTAAAAATCATGACAACACAGGTTTTCTATGACAATCTGTGGATAAAATGATAAATAAAATCTGTGGATGTGTGGGAGTGACTTTGGGAAAATGACAAGAAAGGTATTTAAGTCTAAAATGAAGACATTTCTTAATCAAAATTTAGTGTGAACAACATGGCTATCTACATTGTCAGAGATTTCTGTTGTTAGGTGTTGTCAAGTTGAGTCTGTCCTATGCCCAACAAAACAAAACATCACATTTAAAAAAATAATAATTGAACCCATTATTGCAGCCACTGTGTCAATCCATCCCATGGAGGGTCTTCCTGTTTATGCTGCCCCTCCACATTACCAAGCATGAGATCCATCTCCAGCCTACACTTACTGCGCTGTGATCTGTGTGCAAAAGAACTAAATTTTTAGGAGCATTCCTTACCTTGAGAATATACACGAATGTGTGTGCGTGCGTGCGTGCGTGCATGCGTGCGTGCGTGTGTGTGTGTGTGTGTACTGCTATAGGAATTAATGTCCAGACCTAGGTAAGTTTGTGTGTGTGTGTGCTGTAAAAGGGATTAATGTCCAGACTTAGGTAAGTTTGGAAGTGGATGTGGCACGCAGACAAACTTGGCTCTGGAATCGCTTTAGTTCTAGGAGGTGACTAGGTGACATTGAGTCTGTTCTGACCCATAGCGACCCATGAGCTTTTTAAGTTTGCACTAGAGTGGATAAGGATAATGTACTCAGTAATTGGATTATATTTGTACAAGAGACAGTGTTTGACATAAGACAAACCCTCAATAAAATGACTGAAGAATACATAATACCAGTACCTACTTGCTGGTTGAAACGTTTTTTGTTTATAAACAATTATTAGTGTATTAAAGGTAAATACAGCATGATTTTGACATGATTTTATTTTGCGATGTGGAAATAAATTTGGGTCAATAGTAGGTCAGATGGGAGCAGCCTTACAAACTAAAATGTAGACTGTCTTGGATTGGAGGAAAGATCCTTAACCTTTGGAAATCTGTAATGCTTCTTTACTTTTGATTTATTGCTACACTCACAACTCTAAAGAAATGACCGAGGACCAATCTGCAGGATATCTTCCACCACAGAGTAAACATTGTAACTCTTCAAAGGTTTAACATAGACACTATAAACTTGTGTGTGTGCATGGATGGGGTAGGGTGGCGGTGGATGTGTAAAGTAGATGATATAACAGCATTGTTAAAACTAAATTTTGCTTATAAAGTAATTTAAACGTTCATCTCAGTTTTGATCCCAGCCAACCAGTCTGAGGTCTGTCTTCTGTTTTGAAATTGTCTTGTCTAGAAACTTGTTTAGATTCGATGTTGCTGAACTGTAAAAAAAAGACTTTATTAATTTGACGGCCATTCTATTTATGCTTTTGTTATTTCCTTCAGTGTTTAAGAGAAAATAACACATAAGAAATCATTACTGACAGACCTAGAATTTATCTTCTATTATTTATGTGGTAGTCTTCGCTCCACCCACCAATACACTCTAAAAAGTCAAATATCAGTTTAAAGGATGTTCAGTGCTCTGTAATTCACAGCATGGTATCTGTGTTGACTATATTTAATGACCAGCACTTACTCCAAATGAGTTAAAGCATAGTATTATGTAAGCATTTATTTTCAGTGCTTACTGCCTTGGTAAAACATTTTTCCTAGTTCTTTATTGCTTTTCTCTTTTCCTGTAAGTTTAAATCACAGGACATAAGTAGCTAATAAACAGAATTGGCTACTGGGTAAACGAAGCTGCAACTCCCATGGCCTTGCACATGGACAGACACACACAGAGACACCAAGTACTCTGCTTTCACATTTTTCACATGGCCATAGCTACAGGAGACTTTTCTCCAATTTAGGTCCTACACTGGGTTTTCTCCCTCACAGAGAATGACATTGGCATTCATTTCATTATTTAAGTCAAAAAATTGGGTATTTATGATCCGAATTCTACCTTGCAAGTCTGGATAGAGCAGAGGTTGTACACTGGTGCATATGGGAGCTGGAGGCACAGGGAATCCAGGGTGGATGATACCTTCAGGACCAGGGGTGTGAGGGGCGATAATGGGAGAGTGGAGGGTGAGTGGGTTGGAAAGGGGAACTGATTGCAGGGATTCACATGTGACCTCCTCCCTAGGGAACGGACAACAGAAAAGGGGGTGAAGGGAGACACCGGATAGGGCAAGATATGACAAAATAACAATTTATAAATTATCAAGGGCTCATGAGGGAGGGGGGAGGAGTGAGGGAGGGGAAAAAAGAGGACCTGATGCAGAGGGCTTAAGTGGAGAGCAAATGCTTTGAAAATGATGAGTGCAAAGAATGTACAGATGTGCTTTATACAATTGATGTATGTATATGTATGGAGTGTGATAAGAGTTGTATGAGCCCCTAATAAAATGTTTTTAATCAATAATAAATAAATAAAAATGTGGTATTATTTTTCCCCTCTGAGCCCCACACTGCCTCGTGCCCACATATTACTTGGTGAATTTAGAATAAAAGATCATTTGAGTTTTCTTTCCTTATTTCACGTTAGAATGGAAGATTGTCTACATGCATCCAAAACCCAACTCGCTGCCCTCCAGGCGGTTGACGCTCATCCACAGAGTTTCAGCACCCACGGGGGCAGTGCTGCCCTGCCATGGAGAGTTACATCAGGTGACATCCTTAGGTGATCAATTATACAGATAATAGTTTTTCTTTGATTCTCAATACTCCTCCATTTCCCAATCATGATTTTGACTTTCTAGAAGAGACTGACTCTTAGAGTTACTTATGTCTATAATATACATTAGTTCTGAAATAAGAAGTAAAACAAGAAACCAAACATTAAAACATTGATTTTTACCATTTCCTTAAATTTGTGCTATAGTATGCTGGTGAGATCTTGGCCATTATATGAAAAGAAGATTAAAACTCAATTTACAAGCTGGAGCTTGCTTTTAAATACGATATAATATTTTCATGGAGTAAGGTAATCTATTTAGCTACCACTTTGGGGAACATATTTTGTCATTCTGAAAGTTATCTCCAAAGAGTTAGAAACAAGGATTTTTTATTAGTATTTGGCTAGTTATGTTATATATCAGCTCTGCATAATAGCTAGAAAACATGGCATTTAAGAGAAAATAATAGATATGATATGTGTATAAGAGAGCTAATCAAATTCAAGGTGTCTTACAAAATAGATGAATAAAAAGTATAATTCACACTAAAATAATGGTGGAAAAATACATACCCAGAATATGAGTATCACAATTAAGATATCTTTTACAGTATCATTGACAATGGTAAACAATTGGAACCACCTAAATGTCAAAGAGATAATGCGTCATTAAATGGCATATACAATAATCATTAAAAATACTTTCCAAAATGTTTAAACATAAGAATGCCCAAAGCATTATATTGAGTATAAATGAATAATGAATGAATTGAAATCATAGACAAAGTGAAAAAAATCTAGTTGATATCTCTTCCCCAAATTGACCTTTTACTATCATGTACAGAAAAATCACAAATATGTTTATCCTTAAACAAAAACTCATCTTTTGAAATTTCCTTTTGACAGCAATATTTTCCTCTTCCCCCTTTAGTCATCAGAACAGGTAATCATATGCAGCCATCATAAATGATGCCTATATCTTATTGACGTATTAATAGCTAAAGTCATTTTCTCTCTCATCCTAAGACCTTCCCCTTCTTACTGGCTCTGTGCTCTATTGTCGTACCTGTCAGTGTGTGCTGCAGCAGAGTCTCTCAGGACTTTGCTCCTGTAGAGAAATAGGAGACATGGCATGTCTGTGCAAGACCTGTGCAAGACCTTCTAGGTTCCGAGTATTCAAAGTACCAAACCGCACAAAGCTCACACGACACACAGTCCTTTATCATACCGGCATCTCTACTATTATTTGCGTTGTTTTTACAAAATTGTAACCTTTTAGGGACTGTGTAATTCACGGGGGGCAAGTGCAAACATGCAACAACTAACCAAACAGTTGACTTTGAACACATCAGCTGCTTGTGGAAGAATGATGTAACTGCCACCTTCAGTAAAGAATTCAACTTGAAACCACTTTGAGTCTGTTCTACTCTGTCCTACAGGGTAGCGATGAGTCAGAATGCATTCTGAGCCATCCTGCGGGTAATCTACAATGTGGATACCAGAAAGAGGGACTGGGAATGAAGATGGGCAAGAAACACGGAAAATGAAGACAAGACAGGAGTCTGATCAAGTCTCATTTATTGAGTTGAGAGCAGAGGCTTAAATAGCCACTGAGGGGCGGGCACCATTACATCACATGGAAATAAAGTGTAGCTGAGGTAGCCAATAGTCACGCACCTGCCAGATGATGGGCGATTGTGTTCAAACCGGCCCGCATGCTAATGAGGCATACCGGGCGCCTGGCGGGAAGTGCCGCCAGGTGTGTGTGTTGACCAATGAGAGTAGCAGAGTAGCGGCCGCTAGCAATTGAGCACCAGTCCTAGCAAAGGTTAACTAGCTAATGACCACAGGGGAAACAAGGGCAGGAAGACCACTAGGCACAATTTATATGACAGAAAACCGAGAGTAAATACATGAAAGTTGTATATGGCTTTTGATTCAGGGCTGGGGGACATGCAGTTCCCTACAGCATTCAATGGCAGATGTATGCATGTGCGTGTGTGGGGGGGGGGGGTGCACATATACATAGCAATAAATTCACTTTCCATAGCCGATATGACTACTACAGCTGTCTTTTAGAAAACATTTCATATTTCTGAGTTTTAAAAAACAGGATAAAATATGAAAATTAAAGTCTGCAGGTAATCTGAACCAGGTCAAAGTGAAATTTCAGTATAAAAAGAGAAAGGAAGAAAAGTAGAGGTAATCACCCTGAGTTTGAAAGAAAATAATGGTATTCTGGTAAGAAAAAAAGAAAGAATTCTTTACCACCTTAATCCATTATTAAAGGTGACCATTCATCCTTAGTAATCAGATCAATTTGTGCTGAAAATTTAGTTCTATGTGTGTGAATTGGAAGCGATCTTATTAGTGTTCTACTACATCAAGTTTGATAAAATCCCCAATCCATTTCAGTTAAGTTTCTATTGATCCACTTAAGAGATCAATTTGGACTTGTTCGATTCTTTTGTCAAGGGATTTCATCTGGCTTGAGTTTAACGTTATGAAATAAATGTGATTTAGAAATGTTAGACGGAATAAAAAATAGTCCAGATGAGTGTTGACAATTATTTGAACTCAAACTTTGCTTCTGAGCATTTGATAAGGCCTTGCCATTTAGAATTGGACTGGTAAAGCAAGAGGACAAAGGGGTCAAAGGGTGCCTTTCAAGGCAGTTGGCAAGTATATCAGACCTGCCTCTACTAATGATTATACTTCGGGTGTCTTTCTCAGTTTGAAACCTATTTCTCAACTTAAATATGATTATATTTATTTTAAAATGTTTTCTATAACTATTCTGACTTTCAAGAATTTTTTTCTTATGTTAATATATGACTTCCTATTTTTATGAGTGTCTCTCTATTTTTTTCTTTCTTACTAAGTATACAAAGCATAAAGTTAGAAATGGGTGGAGATTGCAGGGACAATAAATAGAGTTACACTTTACAACCATATTTCAGCCTCCTTCTCCTCAGGGACAATTAAAAATGATCCTAAATAATGTTACAAAGTATACAAAGAATAAAGTTAAAAATGGGTGGAGATTTCAGGGACAATAAATAGAGGTACACTTTACAACCATATTTCAGCCTCCTCCCCTCAGGGACAATTAAAAATGGTCCTAAAGAGAGAATTGACCAGAAACATTCCTGTTTCACCCTTGTAGTTGTAAAGTACATGGGAACTCCTTTCAGCAAGAAGCAGTCTTGAAGACCTTGTCTTCTGTCAGACATCTAGCTAGATGATGACCCTACATTTCCTCAAAGCATCATAGAAGTTCAAATAAAATGAGATCATCCAGGCAATTTTCAGGTGTAGACTAAGCATCACTCAACACAGGTAGAGTTATCATAGTTATATATGCACTACATTATTTTAGTCAAGTTTAAGTCAGAAAAAGAGGACTATATATTTCACAGGAATAAATGAGACTGTAATTTTTGAAAGAATTTAGACATTGGAAATATGTGGATTGGAGGTTTGCTGAGACAGGGAATTCTTAGAGGACTGGAGAAATAGACCCTAGGACATCACTGAAATATTGATAATAGGCACATATATTAGATTTTGCAGGGGATTGAAAAAACCAAGAATGCCTGGCAGGCTAAAACCATGAAAGGGGAGGATTGGGAAACAGTCTGTGGAAATTGTCCCTTTAGAGTGGCTGTTGCTTCTTTACAGTGGCTGCTCCTGTGAGCCCACCGTGAAAGAAGGCAAAGAAGAGGCTAGCCAACATTCATATTTCTCTCTTGACTTTAGCTGACCATGTTAAACTTCCAAGTGTAGTGAATACTTTTGACTTACTTCTGCTCTCTCACATCTCATGCAAGGTGTTCCTTTGCTAAGTTTGAACTTGTGACCTTGAAAGAAAGACAATTCAAGGAATACATATTCTAGGATAGCCAGGTTGACATTAGAAATACCTGCCAACGGAGAATCAACCCCCACCAAGAACAAACAGGAGACCACCATATAGCCCATCTCCATCTAGCAGCTAACATGCCAGCAACAATTACCAGGACTGCAGGGACTCAGATGAAAAAGAGGACAAGATAGAAACTCTCCACTCAAACACAGCACACTAATATGAAGTGAGATAGGTAAAGACCCAAAACACAAAACAGGGTATCACAATTATGAATCCACAGATAGTGATAATAACTCTAAACTCCAATGGACTCGATTCATACATTAAAAGAAAAAGGCTTGAGGACTGGCTCAGAAAAAACAATCCATCAATCTGTTGCCTGCAAAAGACATAGCTTAAGCACACAGACAAGAATATGCTAAGAATAAAGGGTTGGCAGAAAGATTACCAATCAAATTGTAACTCAAAAAAGGCAGGGGTGGCTATCTTAAACTCCGACAAAATGGACTTCAAGATCCAAACCATAAAAAGAGACAAAGAGTGCCACTAGATCATGCTCAAAGGTTCAGCAAACCAAGAACCACTTTGCATAGGGAATATTTACACTCCTAATAGTGCTGCGGCGAATTTCATCAAACAAACTATTAAAAAGGTGAAAAAAGAAATCATGGACTCAACAATCATAGTAGGTGACTTTAACACTCTGCTATCAGAGAAAGACAGATCATTGGGAAAGAAGCTCAGCAAAGAGGCCATAGAGCTAAACAGTGTAATTAGGCAACAGGGTCTGACAGAAATTTATAGAGCTTTCCATCCAAATGCAAATGATTTCACATTCTTTTCAAGTTCACATGGATCTTTTTTTAAGAACAAACCACATGCTAGGAAACAAGTGCAGCCTGGGTAAATTCAAACACATAGATATTATCCAGACTTCTTTCTCAGACCACCATGCCATGAAGCTGGAGATTAATAAGAGGATGTCCAAAAAAGCAAGGGCGACCAATTGGAGGATGAACAACAATCTCCTGTGACATGAATGGGTACAGGCCCAGATTAGAAAAGATATTGGGAAGTTTTTAGAAACTAGTGAGAACGAGAACATAATGCATCAAAATTTATGGGACACTCAGAAGGCAGTTATCAGAGGTAGCTTGATATCATTAAATGCATATATGAAAGAAGAAGAGAGGCATATGACAGATATGTTAACACAAAACCTCCAACAACTAGAACAGAGTCAGCAGAACAGCCCCTCCAATAGGAAGAGAAAAGAAATAATAAAAATCAGGGCAGATTAAACCAGTGGGAAGATAAGAAAACAATGCAAAAGATAAATGCAGCTAAAAGCTGGTTCTACGAAAGAATAAAATTGACAGTCCTCTGGCAAACCTTACTAAGTATAGAAAGGAGCAAACATCAACAGCCAGGATGAGGGATGAATCAGGGGCAATAACAACAGACCCCAATGAGATTAAAAGGATAATCACAAAGTACTATGAAGGTCTGTATTCTAATGTATTCAGAAACATGGAAGACATGGATAAATATCTGGAAAAACAGTCTCTCCCTAGATTACCTCAGACAGAGATCAAGAACCTCAACAAACCCTTAACAAAAGAAAGAATAGAAAGGGTCATCAAGAACCTACCAACAAAAAAAGTCCCAGGGCCAGATGGCTTCACAGCAGAATTCTACCAAACATTCAGGGAAGAGTTGACACCGATCTTCCACAAAGAATTCCATAACCAGAAAAGGATGGCAAACTCCCAAACTTATTTTATGAAGCCAGCATTACTTTGATTCCCAAACAGGGCAAAGACGCCACAGTATAGAGAATTACAGACCAATATCTCTAATGAACGTAGATGCAATTATCTTTAAAATATTGGCCAGTAGAATACAAAAGCATATAAAACATATCATCCACCATGACCAGGTAGGATTCATCCCAGTGATGCAGGGATGTTTTAACATCTGAAAATCCATGAATATTATACACCATGTCAAGGAGAAAAAGGATAAAAACCATATGATAATATCCATAGATGCGGAAAAAAGCATTTGACAACATCCAACACCCATTCCTAACCAAGACACTCATGAAGATAGGATTGGAAGGTAAGTTCCTCAAGTTGATACAAGTTATCTATGAAAGGCCAATGGCCAACATCATAGTCAATGGAGAAAAGACAAAAACAATCCCACTGAAAAAGGTACACGACAAGGATGTCCCCTGTTCCCACTTCTGTTCAATATTGTTTTGGAGATTCTGGCTAACAACATAAGACAGCAGAAGGTCATCAAAGGGATTCAAACGGGAGAGGAGGAGGAGGGGAAACTATCACTATTTACAGACGACATGATCCTATACATTGAAAATCCCCAAAAGCTCTGCAGCTGGAGTACTTACAGCGACAGAAGCATGTGGAGAGTGGCAGGATATGAGACCAATAAACAGAAGTTTGTAGGTTTTCTATACACATTGGACAGGACCATGGAAAAGGATATTAAGAAGGAAGTACCCTTCACAGTAGCTAAGAACAAAATGAAATACCTGGGAATATATTCAACAAAAAATTCTAAAGACCTATACATGGAAAACTATAAGCCCCTGCTACAGGAAACCAAAAGCAACCTCCCTATATGGAAGAACTTTCCCTGCTTGTAGATTGGAAGGCTTAACAGTAAAGATTACAATCCTACTTAAAGCACTTTAGAAGTTTAATCCTATACCAAAACAAATACCATCAACCTTCTTAAAAGAATTGGAAAAACTGACCACCAATTTCATATAAAGAGGGAAGAAACCCAGAATTCGCAGAGAACTCAAGAAGAAGGACACAGTTGGAGGACTCACCTTACCTGATTTTAATGCCTATTACACAGCTACAGTGGTCAAAACAGCGTGGTACTGGCACAACAGCAGACACTCAGACCAGTGGAAAAGAATAGAAAGCCCAAGAATTAAACCATCAGCACATAGACAAATGATCTTCAACAAAGATCCCAAAACCATCAAATGGGAAGCGGATGCCCTTTTTAACAAGTGGTGCTGGAAACAATGGATATCCACATGAAGAAAGATAAAACAAGATATTTACCTCATCCCATGTACAAGAATAAACCCAAGGTGGATCACAGACCTAGAGGTTAAATCCCAAACCATCAGGACCATCAAGGAGGGAATTGGGACTAACCTCAGAGCACTGGCCCAGGGAGCTCATAGGCTCATTGCAATAGGGAAGGGTACACACACAGGTGAACTGGAAATTGACAAATGGGATTTAATAAGAATAAAGCACCTGTGCACCTCGAAAGACTTCACCAAGAGGGTGACAAGACAACCCACAGACTGGGAAAGGATTTTTAGTAATGACATATCGGACATAGGGCTCATTACTAAAATCTACAACACCATCATGACCTGCAAAAAAGAGGAAAACTGTTAACCCACTAAAGAAGTGGGCAAAGAATTGAAAAGAACTTTCTCTAGGGAGGAGACTCATATGGCCAATAAGCATATGAGAAAGTATTTCAGGTCATTAGCCATAAGAGAAATGCAAATCAAAACAACCATGAGATACCACCTAACTAACACTCCTGATGCTAGCCCAGATCAGCACATCAGAGAGCAACACGTGTTGGAGGGGCTGTGGTGAAGTAGGAACCCTCCTCCACTGCTGGTGGTCGTGTAGATTTGTACAGCCACTGTGGAAATTGATCTACTGGGCATATACCCGGTGGAAGCAACAAACAAAACACAACCAGTCATCTGCGCTACAATGTTTATTGCGGCACAATTCACAATCCCAAAGACTTGGAAATAGCCGAAGTTTCCATCAATAGATGAGTGTATTAGTAAACTCTGGCACATACACACAATGGCGTACTATGCAGCACTGAAAAGCACGGACAATCACATGAAACACATCGTTTTGTGGGAAGAGCTGTAAGGAATCATGTTAAGTGAGGTAAGCCAAAATCAAAAGGAGAGGTATAACATGAGTCCTCTGAAGTAAGTACAATCAGCACACCAGGAATAGAAAAATAAATACTTGTCTCACAATAAACAAGGAGAAGCATAGATAGTTGGAAGGCAGGCAGGCCACAACTAGGGAGGTACATGAGAGTCCAACATAAAGAAGGAAAAGGGGAGTCAGGTGGAGGGAGAAGCGGGGTGGGGAGAAACTGAGTTGATGGCATGGGGGTGTACAGGGCACTAACCCACCCAGGGGGAGAGTATTGGTTGCGTCCCCACAGAACTGGAACATGCATATGGACCCCACCATGACATGCCAAACCGGGACGGCAACCTAATGTGTGGAGTAATCCACAAAGAGACTGGACCATACACTGACCCTAACCAGAATTAGCCCAACCCCCACCATGGAAGGGAGTAGCACAGAACATGAAAATAGATTGTCTGCTGTGGGAAAGGAACTGACCTATCACACCACACCCAGAAGGAAGCTGAAGCTAAGGAAGGAGGAAGAACGGAGCAGAGCACACCTGGGCCCACCAAGCTCAGAGGATGATAGCCTGGCTCATTGGGACCAATGCACAGAGCGAACCATAGCCGGTCCCACAGCGAGATGCGACATCCTGCACTGATCTATGGCCCTACATGGGACAGCACCGGAGACACAATGTGGGATGTGCGACTGAGCTGACCCCACCACACTGAGGCAAAACACTGTAGGTGTGCAATGGAGTGGCAGGGGAAGCAGAGCAACGAGGTCCCAAGGGAGTAAAAAGGATGGACTTTGGGGCCAGGACATGGCACGCCAATAGACTTGTCCGGAAAACATTCCTAAAGATCAACAAACAGACCTTGAACTATTAACAGCCTTTTTTTTCTGTCTATTTTTTCCCCTCTTCTTTTAAATTTTGTATGTCCATGGCTTTTTTTGTTTGTTAGCTTGTCGGTGTTGCTGCCGTCATCACCATGCTCCTATGTGCCACTTTGGTGCTGTCAAAGCCATCCCCAATTTTATGCACATATTAATATCTCTGCAGGTCCACCTAGATAAGATAGGCTGGACAAACAATGTGAGAAGAAAATGAGGACCAACAGTCCTGGAGGGACATGAGAGTGTGGGAGGTAGGGGAAGGGAGGCGGTGTTAGCCAACCCAGAGACAAGGGAACAATGAGTGGTTCAAAACTAGTGGCAGGGAGGGGATAGGAGGACTGGTAGGGAGTGACCAAGGGCAAGGTAACTGAGAGGAATTACTGAAACCAGAATGAAGGCTGAACATGGTAGTGGGACAGGAGGAACACGTAAGGAAATAGAGGAAAGGTGTAGGAGGCAAAGGGCATACATAGAAACCTAAATACAGACATGTACATATGTAAATATACTTATTATTATGGGGGAAATAGACCTATGTGCATATAGTTATAGGTTTAATAGTAGGGTAGCAATAGGACATTGGGTCTCCTCATGTGCATTCTCTTAATACATGACACCTTGTTCAGCTAAACAGTCATTTCATGATACCCACCTTCCCGACATGATCACTGAAGACAGACATGTGCATAAGCAAATGTGGTGAAGAAAGCTGATGGTGCCTGGCTATCAAAAGATATAGAGTCTGGGGTCTTAAAGACTTAAAGGCAAACAAGCGGCCATCTAGCTCAAAAGCAATAAAGCCCACAGAGAAAAAGCGCACAAGCCTGTGTAAACACAAGGTGTTGAAGGGATCAGGTATCAGATGCCAAAGGACAAAAACCATCATTAGGTTATCACCTTCCCCACATAAACACTGAAGATGAATGTGTGCATAAGTAAGTGTGGTGAAAAAAGGCTGATGGTGCCTGGCTATTGAGAGATATAGTGTCTGGGGTCTCAAAGGATTGGAAGTAAACAAGTGGCCATCTAGCCCAGAAGCAACAAAGCCCACATGGAAGGAGCACACCAACATGTGTGATCATGAAGGGCCGAGGGTACCAGGCTTCAAGCACCAAAGGCAGGGGTGGCAGGGAGGAAATCATATCACCGTGAATAAGAGGAACGCGTGATGGGGACCCAATGCCCATCTGTAGACAAGTGGACGTCCCTTGCAGAGGGGTAGTGGGGAGGGGATGAGTCACTCAGGGCTCAGTGTATCAATAATGAAACTCACAACCTTCCTCTAGTTTTTAAACGCTTTCTACCCCCAACTCTCAGGATCCCAATTCTACCTTGCAAATCTGGTTAGACCAGAGGATGCACAGTGGCACAGATGGGAACTGGGAACACAGGGAATCCAGGACAGGTGACCCTCAGGACCAGTGGTGAGAGTGGCCATACTGGGAAGGAAGGGGGAGAGGAAAGGAGGAACCGATCATAAGGATCTACATATAACCTTCTCTCTGGGGGATGGGCAACAGAAAAGTGGGTGAAGTGAGATGCATTGTAAGATAAGATAAATTAATAATTTATAAATTACTAAGAGTTCATGAGGGATGGGGGAGCAGGGAGGGGGGGAGGAGAGAAAAAGGAAAATTAGGAGTTCATTTCAGAAACCCAAGCAGAAAGTGAATTTTGAGAATGATGAGGGCAGCGAATGTATAAGTGTGCTTTACACAATTGATGTATATATGGATTGTGGTAAGAGTTGTATGAGCCCCAATAAAATGATTTAAAAAAAAGAAATACCTGCCAGGATGAAGACTGAGAAAAGGAGAGAGAAAGAATGTAGGATATGTATGAGTATGCACACTCATGCAAAAAATGCATAGACTGCAAAAACATAAAACAGAGAAGAAAGAAAAATAGACGGAGAAGGACAAAGCACTGGAAAAGGAGTCAAATAAAATGTTCTATTTCCACCACATTTAATTAAGGAATAATTTTTAAAAGAGTTATGCTATGCCTTACCTTTATTATTTTAATAGATGAAAAGCAATAGGCCTTTGAAAAAAAATCATTCTGGCATGCATAGGATATTCTAGGGTTTTACTTGCCTGAGTTCACAAATGAGTACAATAAGACCATCAGCGTTTAAAAGAGCCTCATCTAATATGACACAATTAGGCAAGGCAGATTTCTATCAGATAACTCCCATCTCAAGTCTCTTTTCTTAATACATACTCGTCCTTGAAGACTCAGTTTTTTCTGATCAGGTTGCACACTTTAAAATTCTTTGATCCTCTAACTGAACTTATTAATTTAACCGTAGCTAATACACCTTTCAGGGCTTAGTCCTGAGAGGCAGGATCACCACGTGTTCATTGACTAACAGTTATGAAGGAGATGGATAACAAAACAAACGTATTCTGAGAATATTTATATTCACACAAATGGTTGGAAAACCTATCATATGCCTCTATTACATTGGGCATTATGAAGAGGGACAAAGGGAATATCAGAGATGAATCAGCTATTCAGGGTAACATGTTTCAAGCAAATGTACATATTTTCTTACATTATATTCAGTACCTTCCCATAGATAGCTTTTTACTCATTGAAAATGTTGCTGATATCTATAGATTAACTATTCAACTCAGATGTATTCCACTAGGCAGAAAAACAGAGTATGAACAGGGATACATTTTTTTTTTCAGAGATACATAAAGATAGGGTTGGAAAACTTGCAGAGATTTCAGGCTCCGTTTTGGTGGGAGGAAACAACATTTTTGAAAATGAGAACACATTATGAACCAAAATATATCCTAAAGTTCTATAATTCAAAATCAAATTATTCTGGAGAAATAATGAAAATAAAAATGCCTACTTTTCTAGGCCATTTAATACCCACTTTTCTTCCATTTTTGAGATGTTTCTGAGATTACTTTAATAAATTAGAACAAAATTCAGTCATACTTATTGATGAACTTTCATTATTGCTCTGTTGATGGCAGGTGAAATGTTAAGGGGCCAAAGCAATTGATTAATAGTCACGGCAACATTTGGGTTTTTAATTAATCTTTAAAACAATTTATTGTTGTGCAGTTTAAAGCCAAAACTGAAGTATAGATTTTCTTTTTATTCCTTTAAAATCACAGAGAAAACTTAGTTTTCTTTTTTCCCTTTAAGATGGTGGTTAATCTTTAACTTTTAGAAAATGGTTGGTAGGAACGAATTATAAACTACCTACTATGGGATCCACTTTGAGGGGACAAGTGGTCATTTTATCGTTTTGTTTTTTTAAGCTGAGAGGTTAAATTCAAAAGTATATATAGGTAAATGAGTATATAATGGATGAGACACAGCATCATTGCTCAGCTATAATTATGTTGACCCAAAAGTGAAGGCTGCTAAGTATGTTCATCATTCACCAGGGAATCTCTCCACCATATTGACATATTTGTGTTCTCTTTAACATCCTGTGTATCTGCTTGCTGAAAACTCTCCACAATGTTAGTGCATTCCTGTGCATGAAGCAATGCTACTTCTTTACCATCTTGCTTTCCCTTGATTTTCTTATCTACTTGTGGCAATTAAGTTAATCCCCTTTTTCATCAGAAAGGAAGACTTTCTGAAGGTATTTTGACATATAGATACACCTTGAATCACCTGATGCCAAGGCTTTGTTTCTCTGTTACAGGACAAGCACATGGGACAAATGGTGGGAAAGACACCTCTGCTCTTCCTATGAGAATCTTCTTTGATGTCATGGAAGAAAGAGGATCTTATCTGTGGACACTTGGATCTGCTTTGTGAGGTACTCTCTCAGCTTAGTTTCCTCATACATTTTCTTCATGTTTATTTTAAAGTTATTTCACAGGGGAAAAAGGGAAATGCATTATGATTTCCAAGGGCTGATGATTCTACCATTTTGAAAACATCTATACAAAATTGATAAACAATCAAAGAAAATCTAAAAGATGATCAAATGATAGGGAAGTAGAGCCCACCTAGAAAAATACCTAAAGAAATGGAGTTATTTATCATAAATAAATGTAAGACAAGTGGGGATAACAAATATATTGTAACAACTACTCAATCCAGACAGATAACAGTGCACGGACAGGAAGCATAAACTGGCTTAAAGTATGTGGGATGAAAGCAAAGTCCCCAACACGATTAATGCATCTCCAGGCTGTTAGCATTGCTACTGACTGACTGGCCCTCGTGCCTCGAATTCACTTTATCTTTTGCAATCACAATGTTTAAGGCTTTATTCCAATACTACCTCTTTCAACTAATTGTCCCTTTCCTCTGAAGATCCTCCTCCCTCTTGAGCTTTACAGGGATTAAAACGGTTTGTATTCACGAGCACTAGAACAAGGACTCAGCCATGTCTTGAAAACGAGCAATCACATTGTGGTTATAATTTTGTGGTTGAAAATCTACCACACAGTTTCAGGTGTAATTAGTGGGCAATGAGTATTTTTTTAAAAAATTATCTGAGATGAAGTTGCAACGGACGTAAGTGATTTTATGTTTGAACCAAAGACTTTGCCAGGAAAAAAAGAGTGGAATTTGCATCTGTGCAGACCACCTAGGAAAGGACCGGCTGGAGGCTCACACTTCAGTGAACTGTCCGTGAGGCATCCTGCCTTCTTCGTCTACCTCTTCCTCGCGTCCTTTTCAACAATTCTAACAGGCAACAAATGTTTAACGCTTAGCAATCAAATAGACTCGCACAAAGCTTCAAAACACCAAATACAGAAAAACAAAATGAGGACATTGAAGTGGTCCACTCTCATTCACTCCACGTGATTCATTGACTTCTCAATAGAATCTAGGGCACCATATGGATGTGCCGAATGAGCTGCTTCCCTGTACAAGCAAGTGAAGCAGCCGCCTTTTGTGCAATTCTGGAACAAAATTGTACCAAGAGCCTATTCAATGTTGAAATTTGGCCCAGATGACCAGGAAGAGTCCATTTGTTCAATATTCAGTTATTTTTATTGGCAGTCATAATTATTTCCTATAACCAGCAATTACTAATCCAAATATTCAGAAATAGTTCTTCAATCCACACCCTGAGTTAATGTATCACATTATTACCTCTAGCATAAAGCAAAGCAGAAACAAGACTGTGACCACTTGTTTATTTGTGACACTTCCTGTCCTGTTTAGCTCTCCGATCGCTTTATTTTGCGGACCTTCTTCACTTGCTGTCTCCACGTGTTTCTTTCCATGAAGCACGGTCACCATCTTTAATGTGCTGCTTATTATTCAAAAAAGGTGTCTGAGTCTTGAGTTTAATTATACAAATAAATATTTTTCTCCTTTATAAGGAATTTCAGGGGGAAATGAAAAATAAAAAAGAGGGCATCAGTGAACACCTGAGGTCAAAAGCAGATTATCGGGAATCTGGCCAACAATACTGAAACCTGAGTCTGCAGTCAGTCCATGATACATACACAGGCTAGTCACGCTGTTCTGTGGCAAAGAATAGTTAGCAGGGTTTTGAAACATTTATTCATGTTTAATGGCTGATTTATGGCTCTGAATAGTTGGTTGCTTAAAGAAGTTTTTGATCTGAATCTTATTGTATCCTGACTACATGAAGGGATATGAACCCACAGTAGATAAATAGGCCCTTCGTGTTCTAAATGAGTAGGATATTGACCTTGACTCTTTCCACCGGTGTGGTCGAGCAGAATGGTGGGGATGACTTATGAGGCAATTCTACCACATTAATTTAGGTGACATACTCTTCCCTTCACAAATAGCTTAGATGGTCTCTGCCGACACAGCAAGTACCTTCTCTTGACTCAGCAGTAAAATACATTTTCTTATTTTTCCACATTTAAATAACCAGTTCCTAAGAAGCCTAGTGGTAAATTAGCATAGATGTGATAAAAACATATCTGTGCACTTTAAAATTTGGCATTGGCTTTCTAATATCTCCATTGAGTTAAAATATTAATTTTAGAGTATTTTAATTGGAAATGAATATGTTATAAAAGCAACAAATATGTATGTCATCAGATTACTAAGAAATTAAAAGTCATGGAAATAAAAGGCTATGAAAATTATGATTAGACTTGCAATTATTGGGCTACTAATCTGTTTCAAATTCTGTTTTTATTTTAGTGAAAGGGTTTACGTCTTTTAAGGTACTGTTTCCAAGGAGAAACCTTAGAGTTTGAATAAGCAACAATGGATCACGTTCATGTTTTACTTCCTTTCTGCATGTCTGTAGTGAACAGCAAGGTCCTTAAAGAACGTGACCCTCTGCAGTTCTTAAAATCTTCCAGCCCTGAAAATAGTAGAAAGTATTTGAAAGGCAAGATTTCTTACCTTTTGACTTCATGATACAGTTGTATGAGTGAATTTGGTAGGCCAGTGCTTATCTTACTCATCTTTGCCTTTCTGTATCAAAGAAAGTGAAAGACAAAAAGGAATGAACAGCTTCCTGCAGTTTAGGAGATGGAGATGGAGTGTATTTTCTTGGATCCTCTAGCAAGACTTAGCATCATGCTATTTCAAGAAAATGGTCATTTATTTTTAAAATTATTTATATTTTACTTCTCTGCAACATGTCTGAATTCAGTATATCACAGTGTAAGTTAAAGTGCATAATGAAAATTTTTGTAATTAATATTTATGCTCTATATTTTAAAGTAATATATGCTCACAGGTTCTTATAAGATGCCAATGATGACTTTCCTTCTGCATTCTGCTACAAATTTATATGAAACACTTATATTTATTTCAAATAGATGGTTTCTAAATGATTGATAACCAGTGGTTCACTCCACTACCAGTACCTCCACTGAGGAGCAATGAGGCTGTCTACCCCTGTAAAGATTTAAAATGGCTCTAAAATCAAAAGGGGAAGGTCTATACTATCATATAGGGTCCCTGTGAGTCAGAATCAACTTAATGGCAGTGAGTGACCGAGTGAGCAAAAATAGATATGAGAAACAGGGAGATACGATAGTGGAAAGAAATGTCAAATTAAGTGAAAAAGCACGTTGACCATTAATTGAAGCATAAATAAAATTTGCACTGGCATCAGACTGTTAAGTAAAATGAATGAGATGGTCTGGTCAAACCAAGAAAAATGGAAAAGAATATTAATATGAATATCTCTATTTTCCCATGGTCATATTTATTCAGAATCTCTAAAATAATCTCTAAAATATCTCTAAGAGATCTTTGAGATTATAGTGAACAGGTTTATTCTAACAAGTCACTAGATTAAGTGACTAGGCTCATGGAGAACTGTTAGTAAATATTCCGTGTGAGCAAAATGTACTAGGTTCTAGGGTCTTTGTGAAACAGACCAGAGGAAGGCCGGAGAGACTGGCCTGGCTGCAGGAAGTGATACCAGAGACAGATTAGGACACTGATACTTTTCCTTGTCCAGTAGATTAAACAATACCTACAATCCATCAGATGTTATTTAAACTACAGTTAAGAGTATTTATGAAATAGCATTTACCTACCAGGTTCGTTGTTGCTATCTATAGTTAATATTAAGTAAACAGCAAATACATAATTTAGAGTGCAGACAAAACCATAAACGGATAAGGCAAATAAAGCAGAGATTCTAACACACCACTATTAAAGAAGCACGAATTAAGTCTAGCATGTGAGATTTGGACATTGAAAAAGAAAAATCAAAGAAGAATCAAGGCATTTGAACTATGATGCTGGTGAAGAAACGTGAACAAACAAATCTGTCTTGGAAGAAATACAGCCAGCATGTTTCATAGAGGGAGGTTGGGGCGACTTCATCTCACACACTTGGGACATGTAAAGAGAGACCAGTCCTTGAAGAAGGATATCATGCTTTGTAAAAGATCAGGCAGCAAAAAAGAGAAAGGCCGTTGACAAGATGGGGTGATGCAGTGGCTTCAACAATGGGATCAAACATAAGAACAATCGTGAGGATGGTGCAGGGTAGGTAATGTGTCATTGTGTTGTACATAGTATCGCTAAGAGCCAGACCCAACTCAGCCACCGAACAACGGAGTTCAGAAGAAAGAAGGGGCGCCTTTTGTTGAAGGGATCAGAAAGAAGTTTCATGGAAGAGGTGGCATTGGAGATTTGTTTTAAAGAACACCTGTGATGTAGGAAGATGTTCCAATGTAGGAAGGTGTTCCATTCAGAAAGAATACCATGGTAATAAATAGAAACGTGGGTCTCTGGTTCCTTTGACATTCTGAACGCTCTACCCCAACCCATTAGAGAAGCAGAGGGAAAATAAATTTATTCTCTTTACTCATATACTGAATCTGGTTATTTTTAACTTTTTATGCTTGTTTTAATGAAAACTTACAGAGAATTTTTTCCCAATGACTCATGCATATTCTGTTTTGAGCATCAATCACAGTCCTCACAGTATGATAGGGCTCTTCTCATGTACATGGTGTGTTGATCATTTCCTTAATTCTTTGCCCTGTCCCTTCCTGTCCTCTCAGATGTATATCTGGGAAACAGTCTCCTTCTCATGTCTAATGCCATTGTTATAAAAATGAATACTTCCATAATGTTATTCCCCACATAGGTCTGTTCATTGTTTGACAAGGAGACAGAGCAACACAATTGAAATGTTGTGGAAGACAGATCAGTGCGCCTATATCTATTTATATCTTAGTTCTTATTTCCGTAGGATAAATATCTAGTCCTGGTTAATATAGGATTTCTCTTTACACCTTTTCCAGGAAGGGACATACCATTTTCCACAGTGACTGCATCCTTTAATGGTCTACCAGTGAACTCCAAGCATTTGAATCTGTCCAAACCCCAGCTAACATTTGCTATTTCTTGCCATGTTGAACTTTGCTCCTGCTGCTTGTGATGAGATGATTTTTAACTGTTGTTTTGGTTTGTAGCTCTTGTAACTAATGATTGTCAGCAGTTCTTTTTGTGTTTGTTGGTTATTCAAATATCTTCTTTGGTGAAAAGTCTGTTCATGTCATCTGCCTGTCTTTTAATTGGATTTTCTATTATTTTATTGAGAGTTTGAAGTTTTCCTTCAGTTTTTGAGGTTAGTCACTTGTTGGAGATAGTATTCTCAGTTTTTTCTCCAATCCAGATTCTCTTTTTAATTTTTTGAAGTAGTGTTTTCATATGTTGAAGTATTTAATTTTTAAATGGACCCAGGCAACTAGTTTCTCTTCTGTTATTTGTGTATTTTTGTTTATGTTTAATAAATATGCTGTAAATTCCCCCCCCCTAAATTTGTCCCTAATTCTCATTTATGATTCTTATGGTGTTAGGTTTCCTATTTGGTTGGGTCTTCTATCCATTTTCAGTTAGTTTTTGTACACAGTATGAAGTATAGGTCTATTTTTCCAGTACTGGTTTTCACTTTTTCTTTTTGAAAATATTTTTTTTCAATTAGCTCCATCAGTTTTTCTGCTGAGTCTCTGGTATTTTTTTTCTTTAAATTTTTTGGAAATAACTTGTTTGTCACTAAAGACTCAAAAGTCTCTTTCAAATTTATTTTATTCCCTCATTTTTTTTAGCCATTCAGATCAATATTTAGGTTTGAGGTTATGTTAAGGTTCTCTAGAGAGACAAAACCAGATTGCTGATAATTCTCTCTCTCTTTCTCTCTCTCTCTCTCTCTCTCTCTCTATATATATATATATATATATATATATATATATATAATACAAGAAATGAACTGTTAAATTATATACAGGTAGATATATAATACAAGAAATGAACAGTTAAATTATAAAGCAGTAAAAATGGCTCAATGCAACTCACTCCCGTGAAAGAGTTGTGAGACACTGGCAGTCCTTCAAGTCTTGAGGGCCTCTAGGTAGTCCTCTGTAGAGAGATTGGCTATCCCAGCACAGGCAGCAAACAGCAAGGCAGGTCACCAACCATCAGTCAGGTCACCAGCAGTCAGTGTCCAACTCCAGAGATGTACAGTCCAATTCTCTGGTGAAGCAGGTCTTAAAGGGACCTCAAAGTACAGCGACATAGTCCACAGGTTAGGTGTCCCACAGGTAGTGTAGCTTGCAAATTGAGGCACAGAACAGGCAAGGCAGCCGCACACTGGTCTGATGATCAAAGAGCAAGACACAAGAAAGGCAAGGCTCGCCAAGCCATTTAGCTCTCCGCCCTTCAATTAATCCCACATGTGCTTATCGGCCAGGCTGGCACAATAAACTAACTATCTCAGAGGGATAAGAACTCTGGAGGATTCCTTCTTCTTTTTTTTTTTTTAAAGTAGCACACTGTGTGTGCGCGCGCGCGCGCGCGTGTGTGTGTGTGTGTGTATTCAGCATTGTAAGGTTATTTTGATTGATCTTTTTATCTGGACAGTGATGTCTTCATGAGTTATAACCTCATATTTTTGCTTCATGTGGGTTCTCTGTCTGAAATCTCTCTTTAGCGCTTCTTGTATTTACAAAGTCCTTTAATTTCTATTAATGTGGAAAGTCCTAAGTTCATCACTACATTCGAAGGACAGTTTTGCTGGAATGGTTATCAATCTTGATTAGCAATATTTTTCTTTCAAGATGTCCTATTTGTCGTGTATTGTCTTCTTGTTTGCAAAGTTTCTGTCCAGAAATCAGAGTTTAGTTCTATAGGTTGCTTTTGATCATTAACATTCCACCCTCCCACCCCTTCCCCTTTCCCGGAACTCTTCTCGTGGGTCCTTAATGTTGCTTTGGGAAGGTTTGGTCATGGCATGTCTTAGGGACTTTAGTTGTCAGTTTGTCCTGTAGGGGGTTCATTGTTTTTCTTTGTTGCATGCATATCTTATTTTTCTTTTCATGACATGTGTTGATTTTTCTCATAACAAATGTTCAAAAATTCTCACAGCAGTTTATCATTTTTGGGCTCATTCTGTCTAGGAATTCTGATCACACCCAAACTTTTCTTGTTAATACTGTCCCACATCAATATTAGGCATATCTCTCCTTCCCTTCTTCTCTCCCTTTTTCCTCCCGTTTTTCTCTTCATATACTTTTGTAACAAGGGATTTCTCTTCTAATTTGCGCCCTACTCTTCAATTGGTATTTCATGCTATTGTTCCGACCTTCCAATGTATTAATAAAACTCAAGAACTCAATTTCATACTGTCAGTTCCGACTCACCATGAACTTGAAGAACGGTCTCTGTGGGCTTCCAAGACTCCAACTCTTTACAGGAGTAGAAAGCCCCCTTTAGTCCCCCTCCCATGGAGTGGCAGGCGGTTTTGAATCGCTGACCTTGCAGTTAGCAGTCCAATGCGTTAACGGACAAGTCACCAGAGCTGCCCTCTAAAATTTTAGTATTAATCTTTTGCATTTCGAGTGGTTGCTTTTATATAGTTTCTGTTTACTTATTTTGATCTTGCATTGTTTCCCTGATTTTTTGTCTAGGATGCTGTCTGTGTTTTGCTTACATATGTTTATGGTTTCTTTGAACTTGTGGAAGGTCTAATGTATATATGTTTAAAATCCTTTATCCAATAACCTATTCTTCCTCCAGGAAATTTCCTATTCTCTCTGTCATCTGCTTGACACCTATTCCTGCATATTTGAATTGAAGCTGCCTGTTATCTCCGAGACATTTTGGAGCTGTAAGGAAGAAAAGAAAAACACCAAAAAGGCAAGAGTGCGAAGGGAATGAAGTATAACAATAGCGGGGGAACAAGAGGAAGAGGGAACATAAAACAAGCAAACGAACGAAAATGAAAAAGAATAAAACCAAAGGCAAAGCAAACACGTAACAGAATGTTACAGGAACACTTTTGGCAATGCCATCTTGGGGAGTTCACATCCACAGAGGGAGGAGCTTACTGCCTGGTCCTCAAGTGCATGCGCAGCAGAAATCCGCTTTGAGTTCCCTCCGAGTGAGTCTGGGGATCAGGTGTAAGGGTTTGTCTGCCTGGAAAGCAATGTGGTGGCTGACTCCGTATGAGGGAGGGCAGCCAGAGTAAGTGTGGGTGATGAGGCAAGGCTGGGGGCACTGTTAGTCTCCAGTTTGATGGGTGTGATAGGTAGGTTTATTGTGCCAAGCTGGCCAATGAACACATGTGGGATTAATTGAAGGGCGGAGAGATAAATGGCTTAGTGTGTCTCGCCTTTCTGGTCTCTTGCTCTTTGATGATCAGACCAGTGTGCGGCTGCCTCAGCGGATCCTCTGCCTCAACTTGTGAACTACACTACCTGTGCGACACACAACCCGTGGACTCTGTCGCTGTAGTTTGAGCTTCCTTCAAGACCTGCTTCACCACGCTCCTGGAGTGTACATCGCTTGAACCGGGGACTGTCAGACCCTGTCATCTGGCTGACTGTTGACCTGCCTTGCTGTGTGCTGCCTGTGGCCAGATCGACTGACTTGCTCTACAGAGGACTCAAGTGTCTGCTTCATTGACTTGCACCCGGTGACCCTCGAGACTTGATGGACTGCCAGTGGATTAGCTGTCTCATGGGAGTGAGTTGCACTGAGTCATTTGTACTGCTCTACAGACTAATTAGCTGCTTATTTCTTATGTTGGATGTATCCATCTATGGAAAAATATATAAAATCACAAGTGTCCTGGCTTTGTTTCTCTAGAGAGCCCTGTCTAACACAGTGGGCGCCTCACCTTGGCCACCAATAAGGTAAGGTGAGGAAAACAGGAGACAGTATTTCTCTGGTTACTGTTTATTCATGAAGATTGGACAAACTTTGGGCAAGTGCAGCCAATTATCCATTTCCTGCTGAGATTCAATCAAAGCAGGGTAGTAACAGAGTCAACATCCCCCACACCAACCCACAGGCATTCCTCTCCATGTGGGCCCTCAATCTGCATAATCAGGGCTTTCTACTAAGGAGTTGTTTTGTCTTCCTTTCTGGGCTCAGTCCTTATTTTGTGGTCTCCTCGGGCAATGGAATTACCATCCACTTTGCTGCAGCATCCTTTCTAGACACATCGTGTATTCTGCTTACGTGGCTTTACTCGGAACCTGTCCACAGAACGCAGAGGACCTCCACAGCCAACAGCGTAACGCTGGCATCTACTCACCTGTGGCTGCTGGCATCTCTGCCTCCAACTGTCCGATGCAGCCCGAGTCCGCCCTTCATCTCGCTCCGCAGTGACTGTTGATCCAAGTCATGTAAGATCAACTTCGTTATCCTCTCATTTGATGCTTCTAGATCCAGGATGATCATTTTTTATATATTTCACTCTGTTTGGGGGTCTCTGTTGGAGAGGGACTGGGCAGAGTTTGTCACCAGGACGCTTGGTTGCCTCTCTTTAGGCAGAAGTCTCTATCCTCCACTCGGTGACATCCCTCCTGTCCTTTCTCTGTTTTATTATAAAGTTCTTTCTCTGTAGAACCTATTTAAACTGACAATGAATTTGGATGGTCTGTGTATCTTTTGCCATCAGTCATTCTATGGGATGCTTGGATTCCCATGGCTGCCTCTGTCCCACACTTTCTTCTAATTGATAGGCTCACAAGAGATTCTCCTCCCCACTTCTCTTCAAACCAGGCATCAGGGACCCACACTCTGTGAACTGCAGTGGACTCAAGCTCTGCTTATCTGAGTGGCGGGATCAGACAACAGGAAACCCCACACAACAAGGCTACCGTGATTCACCCAGTTTTCTAATAGGAGTTACATTTAAGATTGGCCAGAGGCTAAAAAGGTAATCTACCTTGGATTGGGATAATCGTCTAATGTTGTAGGGCTCATTTACTTTATTGTTGTGGGGCTCATTCCAATTCATGGCTTCCCAATGCACTCCAGGACAGAACTTCCCCAGAGATTTTGTTGACTATAATCTACAACACCTGATCGCCAAACCTTTTTGTGTTTTCTATGATGCTACTGAATGAGTTCAAATTTCCAAATTTTCGGTGAGCAGCTCATCACAAACTGCTTGCACCTATCACAGATCTTCTTTGATTGGAAGTCTGAGAAAATTACATTTGATTGGATAAGAAATTACCAACTGGTAATTTTAGCATGCTTTAAGGCTTGCGTTTATTTCTCTGTGTGTGCTTTCTCTGTGTGTGTCTGGATGTTTCATTATACATTCCTATAGGATAACTCAGTGGGCTTTATTAGATTCCCATTTCATGGTGCTAGTTCACAGTTCTGGGCACAGGAGAAGGGCTTCATACAGAAAAAGATAGGAATGAATGTTGCACACGTGCTTTCCATGTCAAAAAAGGCTCAAGCGTCCTTAAGAAGGATGTGTACAACTGAGGAAATAGAGAGTAGACAATACCAGCAAAATCAGAACAATGTATTTACCCCGTGGAAGTCTCTAGTTTCAACTGGCAGAGTCAGAATGAGCACGGAAACAGATCTGAGGGTTCCATGCACTGCTGACAGAAGAGCTGTGCTTCAGTTAGTTTCTAGCCAAGTGTGTAAGGGAGGTTGAAAACCTCCCATGTCACAGTACATTTGGCAGTTCCTGTTGGATAATCTTTTTTATGAGTATTTTTGTTTGGAAGTTAATTCAACACCAGTTACTTTAAGTACTATTTTTTAATCTGTTGCGGTGTTAATTATAGCAGGGACAGTAGCAACACAATCATAGGCTGATGTTTTATTCAATGAACCAAAGAAATATCCACCAGGGCTGTATAGAAATTGCACTGCACTGAAAATAATAAAATATGAATGGGCTTAGGTAGCCAATGGCACTGACAGCTTATGAAGCTGAGCACCAGATTTTTTCCCCCTGTTGCAGTTTATGTGAGAGTCACTGAAGAAAGAAACCCTTGGCATGATTATATTTTTCTTTTGGAATGTAACTAATTTCACAGTGGAATAATTTTGACAAGATTTTTTTAGTTTCTTTTCAGATATATTTCATTTTCCAGGAAAGGGTTCTTGCCCTGGCACATTTGAGTACTATTGAGCACCACATGAAAATTGTTTTATTTTTGTGTGTGCAGTCATCAGAAGAGAGAGAGAGAGAGAGAGGGAGAGAGAGAGAGAGAGAGGAGACTAGATTAAATTATAAATTATTTTTATACAGTTGCATCCTAACATGTAGACCTTAAAACAAAACAAGCCCAGGTCATTTTAGGCGGAAAGTAACAGATAGTTCATCAAGGGCTGAAAGAAACAGAGAGTCTGGATAAATATGTATGTAGAATTCCAAACGTTCCTTCTGTTTATATTGACTAGCTATACTATGCATTGCTTTATAGCAATGGTTCTCAACCTTCCTAATGCCATGATCCTTTAATACAGTTCCTCATGCTGAGGTAACCTCCAACGATAAAATTATTTTTGTTGCTACTTTGTAACTGTAATTTTGCTACTGTTATTAATCATAAAGTAAATATCTGATATGCAGGATTTATTTTCATTGAACATAATTAAAGCATAGTGATTAATCACAAAAATGATAGGTAATTATATATTGTAAAAAATTTATTTTTATTTAGAATCAAATGAAGTTTTGTCTTGAAGCATGGTGTAGCATGGACAACAGTCTTAATATAACAACAGTAAGCTAAATTGCTACATTTTGTGACAGTATGCATAAAAAGCCATTCTCAGTGTGAACGTCGAGATAGCTTCTTTCTCACCAGATCAGCATATCTGCATGTTGGAGACAGATAGAGGAGCAGGGTCTCAGTTCTTAAGACTATTGGAAATATGTGTTTTGGGGTCTTAGGGGACCCAAAGGGGTCGTGACTCAAAGGTAAGAAACACTGCTTTAAAGGCAAGGACAGGAGTTATTACGTGTTCATTTCACTATAGAACTGTTTGGAAAGCAGGAGTAAGAGAATGTGTGTCTGAAGAGTTGTGAGATTAAAATTCCACTTTTTTATTAGAAAACCATCATCCATCCACATCTAGGGATGAAAACAATATTACTTACTGACTGGTGTGGAAGGACAGATCTCTTAATTCCATCAATTTCCTATTTTTTTATTTCTTAGCTATCATTTATAAATAGTTTCCTGGGACTAGGCATTTTAGCACAAAACCTTATTTTTGAAGACTGCTTTGGTATCTCTTTATATTACAGATTAAGTAAAAATAAAAAAGGTAAACAGGCCCTTTAAATAGTTATGTGATTTTTGTACCTTTCACATGCACCTGCACACATGCACATGCACACACATGCACACGCATGCACGCACATGCACACCGACTTTGTTACTCATGACAATTTGTGAAATATATTTCAAGTAAAAGCCAATCTGCTAAGTATATTGTGCTTGTACTGTTCAGTATTACTAGAACAGAAAATAGGGAAGCAGCAAACCTACGCTTTAAGTGCTACGAAATGCATATGATCCCAATCTAATCAATATAAGTTAACACCATTTTAGGGCAAAAGAGACAGGTGAAAACATTACAAGAAATTGCGCTGCTGATTTTTTGGTGCCTGGCATTGTGCTGTGGGGCAAATCCAATCCAAATTCGTTGCCACTGATTCAATGCTGCCTCACAGTGACCTCACAGGATAGGCTAGAACTGCCCCTGTACATTTCAGAGACTGTAATTCTTTTTAAGGGAATGCCATAGACAAGAAGAATAAAATGTCAAACAAGATATGATGCCTATTCTTGTGGTTCTCAAGTTACAAATATAGAACAATCATAGATACAATGTGTTGACTAATATAATAAATGAATACTTTCAAGACAACAGGAAAATGAATACAAATACTATAAAGAGAGTCAAAAGGCAAACAGCATGCATTAAGAAGTAAAGAAATCTTACAACTTATAAATACAAAGATCCAATTTCCTACTATGCAAAGAGCTGCAATAAATGAATGAGATTAATTATGTAATGCAAACATTGGGAAATGATGTAAACATAATTTACCAAAAGTAGATATACATAACCCTTAAAATATGAAAAATGACTCAAACGCAATCACAAAAGAAATGCAAATTAAATTATATTGAGGTAACATTTCTCATCTCTTCAGGTAGAAAAAGATCCATACATTTGGAGACACGGGGTTTTCGGGAATGTGAGGGAAAAAATCACTTCACATATTGCATCAGAAAGTGTAATTTCTTTATAATAACTAGGAATGACTGTTACATGGCTACATAGGAACCATTAAAGGGTAAAGTTTCACTCCTTATGACAGAGCCATTCCAACGTATTTGGTAGGTATTAAAAGCAAAACAAAATACGGTATTATTACCTTTGAGATATTTTTGACTCAGGAACCCCATGGGTTCTATTAGTATTGCTTTATTGGGTATTTATGCTCGTCTTAATGGAAACAGAAGGTCAGATATTTCTTCCATGACACTAGCCTAGTGTATGTAGACCATTTGCACCTCCTGGGGGGCTTTCTATGTTGCTGTTGGGTAGATTCCAAGTGACGGCCACTCTGTACATCTCGGAGGAGACGTGGGCTCCATAGAGTTTTGGAGTCTGTGAGTTTTGGACGCGTCTTACTAGACCTGTCTTCAGCAGTGCCTCTGGGGGGATTCAAGCTGCCAGCATCTCAATTATGTGTTGAGTGTTTATGTATTTGTGTCACCAGGGACTCATTCTGTGGGTAGATATATTCTTGCCTATTATAAAATTACGTATATACAGTATAATAAATTACACATTCTTCATAACATTCCATCGTTAGGAGACCAATTAAAAACATTATATAACCCTTCAATAAATACTATAAATTTTGTAAGAGAAGGCTCCCCTGTATTAACAAATAACAAACAAATGTACACACACACACCAAAACAAACTGCATCCAAAGTACACCATTACTTGAAATAAAGCAATGTGCAGAACATACTTGTATGTATTTACATTCATGTGAAAACAGACAAATAAATGCTGTGTTTGCTTATGTATGCAGACATCTGTTTGGGCATCAACTCAAGGGAAAATGTGCCAAGGAGCAACAAACAATGGTGCATATGACATTTTTCCTTGTCTATACTTTTAGTTTTGAATCACATAAGTGAATTACTATTGGGGGAAAAAATCAAATATCTTTTCTTAAAAAGAGAGCACTCACATCCTGGATAATCAGAAGAGCCTCCAGGAAAGAGGCAGTATGTGATGTGGGTCTTGAAACAGGAGAAACGCTAGTAGAGGGGAGAAAGAGAGGAGTCTCCTGAGCAAAGGCTCAGAAGCAGGATAATGGGGTAGGGGTGGGGGGACAGCAAAACCATAAAATGGCACTTAGCTGGAAGCTTCAAAGAGCCCAGAAGAGAACAGTGATATGTAAAACAGAGGAAATAGGAAGAGCGTGAATCATTAGCGCTGGAAAGCTGCAGGGAGGTCACTAGAGGCTGCAGCATCCCTGCAGTGTATCTGCAGTTGATCTCTGTTTGCACTCTTACTATTTTTGTCATAGGTTACTAGAGCTAGGAGCCATCGTGACTTTATTTCTAGTTTTGTTCATCACTAATTTTCAGAGTGTGTGTTATACATGTGTGTCTGTGTTCAAGTTGGGAAATAATATATAACAATAAACATAACCAATGACTGATCAAATGCTAAAAATGATATTGTGAGCGAATTGTGTCAGTGAAAGTTTCTTTGTAGACAGCTACAGAGTGATGCTTCTATAAGAGCAAAGGAATACCAAAGAAGTCCTTGATTCTCAAAACGCTAACAAAGATGATTTATAGAACTTTGTTGAATCAAGTTCAAATGAGGTAACATATGTGGGAGAATTGCAATAACCCATTCTAGGATGCAATATAAGGAGACCTTGTGCAGCAGTGGCCTATGCATGGATGTGCTCGCCTGATGCCCATAAACCACAACCTCTCGTATTGTGGTGCCCTGTCAGTTGCTATGATGCTGGAAGCTCCTTCAAATTCCCTAAGTGAATGGGTTTCAGCAGAGCTTCCAAACTAAAAGCAGACTATGAAGAGAGAATAGGCCATCACTTCTGAGGAATCAGCCACGGACACTCTATGGACAGGATTGAAACGTTGTCAGATACTTAAAACTTCAAACAAAGATGTAGAGTATTGCCCGAGAAAGTGCTAGAAGGTCAGAAGGCACTCAAAATAAGACTGAGAAAGAGCTGCTTTCTTAGCAACAGAGTTGGCCATAATGATGTAGATGTAGTAAAACCTGTGGGAGGTAAATCTTCAGGGTCCTCATTTGCTAGTGGAGCATGACTGCAAATTCAAATAAACAGTTGCAGAAAGTAATTATTGATTGGAGCTTGGAATGTATAAAATGAATCAAGGATATTTGGAGATTATAAAAAATGAAATGGCATGCATGAAAGTCAATGTGCTAGGTATTTGGTGAGCTGGACTGGTATTGGTCTCTTTGAGTCAGAAAACCATGTGGGTCACTGTGCTGGGGATGAACTAGAGCCAACAGCATTGCTTTCATAGTTGGAAAGAGACATTTCAAGACTTGTCTTGATGTACAACACTATCTATGATAGAATTATATCTGTACGCATTCAAGGAAATTCAATCAATACAACTCTTCAAATTTATGTACTAACCACCAAGGCTAGTGATGAAGAAGTTGAAGATTTCTACCAATATCTTCAGCTGGAAATAGATTAAATGTGCAATCAAGTGCATTTTTAATTATTGGTCATTAGAATGTGAAAGTTGGGAGCAGAGAGAATGGAATAGTAGCTGGAAGATACGGACTTGGAGATAGAAATGAAACTGGAGATCGCATGATAGAATTTTGCAAGACCAACAACTTGTTGATAGCAAATATCTTTTTCTAACAATACAAAAGAACACTGTGATAATTGAGGTTGATTGTGCCAACCTGGCTAATGAACACATATGGCATTAATTGAAGGTCAGAGATAAATGGCTCTGGTGAGCCTCATATTCTTTGTCTCTTGCTCTCTGATGACCAGACCAGTTGCAGCTGTTTTAGCTAGTGCTCTGTCTCAGCTGGCCATGCTCAGTTCCCGCAAGACATCCCTGAGGAGAAGCCACATGGACCTACCCTGTTGCAGCCCTGGGTGCAGGAGCAGCCGCATGGACACCCCTGCAAGCACTGAGGTGATAAGGCACTCACTGCTTGGACTTTCCTCCTGCAGTTGGCATCATTGTGTGTGTTTTGTGAGTTTGAGGAGGATTTTGTAGATCAATGTTGGACATATGGGCTAATGTTGGACTTATGGGTTTGAACATGACTGGGTAGGGGTGCTTTCTTAATGTACACTTACTTTATATAAAATTCTCTCTTATAAAATATGAGTATCTATGAATTTTGTTTCTCTAGTCTACCCAGACTAACTCAAAGACTATCCACATGGACTTCTCAGCTGGAATACATATAAATCAAATTGATTACATCTGTGGGAAGAGATGATGGAGAAACTCAAGATTAGCAACTAAAATCAGTCCAGGGGTTGATTGTGGAATACCATGTGCTCATGTGTAAGTTCAGGTTGAAGAAAATCAAAACAAACCCATGAACTCCAAAATAAGACATTGAGTATATAATACCTGAATTTAGAGAGCATTTCAAGAAGAGCTGTGACTCTGAACACTAATGACAGAAGACCTGGTGAGCTGTGTTATGACATCAAGATCGTCATTCATGAAGAAACAAACGGTCATTAAAGAGACAGGAAAGAAAGATCAAAGTAGATGTCAGAAGAGAGTGAAACTTGCTCTTTATCCTAGAGTTGCTAAAACACATGGAAAACATGATAAAGTCAAAGCTGAACAAAACATTCCAAAGGGCAACTTGGGAAGACAAAGTAAAATATATTGAAGAATGCTGTGTTAGTCTGGATATTTTAGAGAAACAAATCCACAGAAACTCATGTATAAGAGAGAGTTTTATATAAAGGTTAAGTGCACATCAAGAAAACATTCCAAACCATTGCTGCCCCAAAGCCCTCCTTCATCTCACAAAACACACACTATGATGCCAACTGCAGGAGAAAAGCTGAATCAATGGGCATGGAAGCATCTGAGAATTGGCAGCGGTCTCCATGCGGCTGCTCCAGCACCCAGGGCTGCATCAGGGTAGGTCCATGCGGCATCTCCTTGAGGATGTCTTGCAGGAAGTGAGCCTTGCAGGTTGAAGCAGGGAACTGGCTAAGGCAGCTACACCCTGGTCAGACCATCACAAAGCAAGAGACCCAAGAACTAGAAAGGCAAGGCTCACTGAGCCATTTATCCCTCCTCTCTTCAATTAACCCCACATGTGTTTATCATACAGGTTGGCACAATAAACTAACTATCTCAAGTGCAAAGACCTTGAATTAGAAAACCAAAATGGAAAACATACACAGTTTGAGAAGAGGACATGAATTAAGGGCAATCATTGCTGATGCCACACAGAGCTTGGATAAAAGCAGAGAATAGCAGAAATATGTTGACTTGAGCTATATTGCCAATCCTAAGGCATTCAACTGCATGGACCATAACAGGCTTAAGAAGAATGAGAATCTTAGAACATAACATTGTGCTCCTGTGGAACCTCCACATCAATCAAGAATCAGTTGTGGGAACAGAACAAGCACACATGGCTTGGTTGAAAATCAGGAAATGTGTATCCTTTCAACATACTTATTCAATCTGTGTGCTGAACAATTCATCCAAATTGTATTATATGAAGAATGAGATATCAGGATTACTTATTAAAATTGTGATATGCAGATGACACCACATTGCATGCTGACAATTAGGAGGGCTTGAGGCCCTTGCTGATGAAGATCTAGGGTTACAGCCTTCATTGTGGATTACAAGCCAATGTAAAGCAAACCAAATCTTCACAAGGGGACCTGTAGGTAACATCAGGCTAAATGGAGAAAAGACGGAAGTTGTCACTTTGCTTGGATCCACTATTAATGCTCCTGGGAGCAGTAGTCAAGAGATTAAAAAAAAATCCCAAAATATGTTGCTTTAGGTATATCACCGTCACAAAATTATTTTGATGTGTTTAAAAACAAGGATGTTAGTTTATGAACTAAGGTATGCTCAACCGTTGACATTTCAAGCCTTGGTATTTTCAATTGCTTCATATGCATGTTAAAAATGGACACTGAATAAGGAAGACTCAAGAATCACTCAGGCATTTGAATGATTGTGCTGGAGAAGAGTAGTGAAAGTGCCACACATTGCCAAAAGGACACATCACTCTGTCTTGGAAGAAGTAGATTTAAAATTATCCTTAGAGGCAAACATAGCAAGATATTGGACATGTTTTCAGGAGACCATTACCTGGAGAAGGACGTCATGCTCGGTAAAGTACTGGGCAGTGAAACAAAGGAACACAAGCTGGATTGACAACAAATACCAAAGGACAAATTGTGAGGGATGCGCAGTTCTGAGCAGGGTTGTGTTCCACTGTGCATTGGGTTCCAGTTGTAATGGACTGCATGGCACTGAGCAACAACTTCCATAAAGGTGGATGTCTCAAATCCAACAGGACAGTCATACCTTTGCCATGTGGTTGTTGTGAGTTGGAATTGACTCTATGGCAGTGGGTTTAGTTTTGGAGTTTGGAGGAAGCAATAAAAATTTCAGGGATAATGACAAAGATGATGGAAACAATAATAGTGTTAATCTGGAAATTACATGAACTTTTGACACTCTTTTACTTCAATGTATATAGCCTTTTAGTTGTGCATAACTGCAACATCCTAAGAGCATAAAACAGATGATTAGCTTAAAGTTGGAATCATTTTGAGGGAATTTTTTCCCAAAGTTTTTCTTGATTGCTTAAGTTTTTCACCTTTTGATTGTGATAATAAAATATTCATTTGTGGACTCATGAAGTCATCCCATATGACAATATTGAGGTACTATACACCGACATCAAAGTCCTATTATTGAAAGATGCATGAATTAGCAATTATATAGTCAAGTCTAGTGACAGAAATTACACTGGCTATTTAAAACAGAGATCCTAAAATTAGGGATCCAGATCCCATATTGGATTGTGTAACTGAATGTAGGTTTCCTGAAGAAAAAATAATTAGTATCAGCAGAAATTTCCTGAATGTGCAAAAACCACATATTGATGCAAAGTCAAACTTGTAGTACATCAGAAGTGTCTCTGGCAATTCTTGCCATGGCTGCAAGTTTCTCACATGAAATGGGGTCGAGAATGGGGAAAAGTTTAATAAGCTCTGACACATCCTTCTGTTGATATTAAAGTGTATATGTTATTATAATATCCTTCTAGTGATATTTTATAGCTGCAGGGTTTCTAATTATGGCCAACCCTGAAATTGTCAATGCACGCATATAACTGAATATGGTATGTGCTCATTGAGAGGCCGTGGAAGGCAAAGCTTTTGCGTTTTGAGTTAGACTAAATTTTTAGGCTGTATTTCAAGCAACTCAAACGATGTTATTTTATTTTTTTTGTGGAGAAGTGGGATGCACCCTAATGTTTAGTTACTGATAGATCTAATCCTGATACGGTGTTAGACTCACCTTGTGGGCTACTTCCTGCTGTCCAGAAACATGAATTGCTATTGCCTAACAAACGAATCAGCATCCTCGGAGTACTGATTGTTTTATTAAATAAAATTGATATCAAAGGATTCACTGTGGGTGAGCGTGGATGGTGCTGTTCTTGTCTGTTTGAGTACAAATGTGTGAGCCTGCCCTGCTTTGTCTTGAGATGGAAGTCTCCTTCTGCACAGGTTAAGATCCTTTGGCTAGAATAAATGCATGCATGCTGTATAGTCCTTGCAGTTTCCAGTAAGAGCGGCACATGACTGGCATGCCCTGCTGAATGCAGCCTGGCTGGAGAGGAGTCAGAAAGAAAAGTGAGAATGATATCAATAGCCTCCATGGGGGATTTATTTTAAAGCTTGCCATCTTGTCAACATTGTTTCAAGACGACAGCTGAGACTTTTGCCAAGTATTGAACAACTGACCCCATTTGGCTTGTCACTTTAAGCCTTGCCTTATTCCAAATGGAAGGGCTGACCTCTGAGAAGCCAAAGTCTGAATCTGAGTTTGGTTCATCACCAAGTTCAAGATGATTATGTGGAGTTTGTTTGAACCTCAAGGGAAAATAAAATTGAACTGAAAAGCCTCACAGAGCGAATCTCTCCAGTGATTTTTGGCCTTTCAGTTTCTACTTAGAAATAACATGAAAGCTGCTTTTGTCCTCTGGCCCTTTGGGACTGGACGGCAAAATCGAAGCACAGTCGAAGCCATTCCTCTGCTAATCCAGTAGGGAAAAAGTCCTTTCAAAAATCACTTTATTGGGGGCTCACACAACTCTTATCACAATCGGGAAGAATACTTTTAAGGCCACTTTCAAAATGAGAAATAAATGGACATTAAGTTTAAACTCATGTATAAAAATTGCTTTAATTATGCTGACAGATATTGTCACGTACAACAGTGTATGAATTTCAGCACCTAGAAAGTGAATTTTTTCCTTGTTAAATCTCAACAGATAAAATGATTCAAATCAAACTCCTCAGAAGAATTTATTGTTGATCCTTGATTGTTGATCAAAGAGGCCAAATATCACATGAGAATTGTGTGATAGGTGTTCTGTTTTAGTGGGCCTGATTCTTAATGATTTGACCATTAAGATTTAGTATCTCCCCTTATGTGATTTAATACAACACCATCACCTACATAACAAAATCGGCTATAAGCAGCCAATTAATTGTAAGATTAGAACGAGGTGCATCACCCTTATTCAGGTCTCAGCTCTGATGCAGTTTTAAGGAAGTTTCCAAAATTGTGTGGCCCATTTCTAATATGACTGGGTGCTATGAAAAACGTGCTTTGCTTTTTGGTGGGTTTGACGCGTGCATGTGGCTCATTGACTTCTAGTTCTTTGCATTTGAACCATCTGCTTTCCATATTGACTGGCAATTGTGGGAGTCATCACCACCTTGTCTATCATCAGGCCTGCTGACCTTAGAGTCATTCTCCTCTGAAACCACACGCCTGACCTACTAACTGGGTAATTTTGCTTTTACAGCCACCAGTCTGTGGTCCTCCGCCTGGGCTTTGGTTTGTCAGTCCCCATGGCTACAAGTCAGGAACAGCATTCAGTGTTTTGCTTGACTAATGGATTGGAACCTGTGTGGACTTGGAAGTGTTTTCTTCTATAGTAATGTAGGCCATTTTCCTGTCTCTCTATATGCACAATAAAATGCTACCAGTTTTGTTTTGCTAGTGAAACCAGACATAGTGGATATTAGTTTAAATTTTAGCTCTACCATTTCTTAGGCTGAAGCTTCTAGTGTCTCTGAATTTCAATTTATTATTCTCTACTGGTGATGTATCATTTACTGGCCTGTAACAAAGATGATATAATCTCTAAGCATAGTTACTGATCACAAATATATTGATTAATTTTAGTTTTTTAATAGGGCACACTTTGGATATGTATATACACATATAATATATACAATTAGCCTACAAAATCATATTTGTATCATCCTTCTGAGGCAAAGGCAATACTGAAAACAATAAGGATGATAATACCATAATTCCTATAGGTAGGTGTTATTCTATAATTAAAATAAATGTTATATTTTATAAATATTCATAAAAGAGGGATCAAGTCCTTATTGTTCACTACTTCTTTTGTTATTATAGTAATAGCTACCATATTTTCTTTATTATATCTATAAATCCATTCTATACCCCATGATAGGAAATGAGAGGCTTTGCATAGATTAAAAATTATATTTTGATGTGTTTTGACCTTCATGCTTCCTTGTTGTTAGGGCATCCAGTTGGAAGTCTGTAGATAATGATTTTCAGCAATAAGCTTATCAAGTCCTCTTCGCTTTCAGCAAACACACATTTTCCACCTGCATATTGAAGATTATTAAGGCCACTTCTACCAATCCTAATGCATGTTCTACATACAGTTCAGCTTCTAAAACTATTTGCTTAGTATACAGATGAAATAAGTATGATGAAGGGGTACAGCCTGATTTTAAAATATGCCATATCCTCTTGCTCTTTTCAATGTTATCAATAGTTTGCTATTATTCACATAGTTGAATAATTTTGCATAATTGATCGAAGAAAAGTAAACATTTTTCTGGTATTCTTTGGCTTTTATCGAATATCCATTTGACATCAGTAATTAAATTCATTGTTCCTCTTCCTCTTCTGAATTCAATTCGAATGTTTCATAGTTTCCTGTCAATGTACTATTGTAGCAATTTTTAAATTATGTTAACAAAATTACACTTACATGTAATATTAATGACATTGTTTGGTAATTTCTGCATTCAGTTATTTCATGTTTCTTTGGAATGGCTACAAATATGGACCTCTTCCAGGTAGTAGCCATGCAAATTTCTTGGCATAGATGTGTGCTTGCAGCACTGGATAAAATTTTGAAACATTTCTATTGGTGTTCAGTCCATATTTGGGGCCTTAGTTTTTCCAACTGCTATCAGTATAGATTGAAGTTTTTCCTTCAGTAGCATTGAATCTTGGTCACACAGTGTCTCCTCCAGTAATTAAACCTAGACAGAGTTTGTGGCACAGCGAATTCGTGTGCTCCTTCCCACTTCTTTTGGTGTTTCCTGCATCGTTTGATGTGTTGCCCAAAGAATCCTTCAGTATTACAAATCAAAAATTGAATTTCTTTTCCAATATTTTTCCAGCTTTAGTTATACCGAGTGTAATCTTCGTTTCTGCTTTCTAATTCCAGATATTTGCACATTAAATATAATTCTTTGCTTTGCTTTCAAAATTTTGGGTCAGCTCTTTTATCTCATCATATCTTTGATTTGCTTTAACAACTCTATGTTCAAGAGTAGGTTTCAGAGTCTCTTCTGACATTCGAGTTGATTTCTTCTGTCTTTTTAATGGCCCTTTGCTTTCTTTACATATGAGATTATTAATACCATCCCAGAACGCCTCTGAGTTTTAATCACTAATCTTCAGTGCTTCAAATGCGTTCTTCATATGGTTTCAAAACTTTTGCATCTTGTGAACTTATTAAATTTTCTTCAGCTTTAAACTGAACTTTCACAGGAGCAGTCAGTTTCTGGCTTGGTTTTGGTAACTGATATTGAACATCTCGGTTATCTCTTTCCACAAGTGTAGGTGATTTGATAACCGTGCATACTCTCTGGTGAGTTACATCTAGATGGTTGGCATTTATGTAGTTAAGAAGGTATTTTCAGTAAAGAAGTCATTAGTCTTGCAAAATTCCATCACGTGATCTCCAACTTCTTTTCTACCACCATTTAAAAACCCATTCTCTTTGTTTCCCACATTCACATCCCAATTAACAGTAGTTATCTATGAATCATAATTAAACGTTTGATAACTTTCAAGCTAAAGAATTTCATACATTTGTTCAGTGTCTTCATCATTGGCATTAATTGTTGGGACATAAATTTGAATAATAGTCTTAAAACCTGCTCCTCCTTGCTCATGTATGACTATTATCAGGTGCAGATTTATACTTCAAGATAGATTTTGAAATAATCTTCTTGATGAATCTGACCCCATTTCTCTGGAATTTATTATTCATATTATAGTAAACCACATGATTGACGTATTCAAAAAGGCCAGTGCAGTCTATTTAAGTTATTAACATGTTTATATGTTTTGATAACTTCCAGTTTTCCTAGATTCTTACTTTGTGCATTCCACATTCTGATTGCTAATGGATGTTTGCAGCTGTGCCTTGTCATTTTGAGAGGCACTCCACCAGCCAAAAAAAGCCCTGAAAGCTTTATCCACTCCACGCCATCAAGATCAAGTCTACTTGGACGGGCAGATCATCTCCACTCATATTTGCGTGCTTCCAAACCACAGAGGCTGGTTTACCATCACTATATATCAGCCAATATTATGCTGCCCTTCATGAAGTTTTCGCAATTAATCCCTGTGAATTGCTGAAACCTATTCACAATGGTTAACTCTGCTGGTATTTGAAATACTGCTGTCATCGCTTCCAACATCACAGCACAGAAGCCGCTACAGTGTGACAGTGGCAGCCTTTAGCCTTCCTAAATGGAATGCCATGCCTAGTCTTTAGATTACGAAGCACCATGTCAGGCGTTAGCAATGGTCTCAGGTGACTTTAGAATTTAAACTAGTACTCAGTTGGTATAAAGTGGCAATAGAGTATGAAATATATAATCTAGTTTAGGAATTTCAGCTCTCTAGTGGAGGTAACTTTTCTTCTTAAATGTTTATCCGGTAATACAGAGTCACTTCATGTAATAGAATCAATGTTAGAAAGGGGTCGATTAATGGATCATTCATGACAATTCCTATAGTCTATTTAACAGATAATGGAAAATTTCAAGGGTCATAAATCTGGATTGAAATAGTTCTCCTCATGATTTTTTTCTTTTTAACTTCTGAAATTTAATTTAACGACTCTGTCAATTAAATAAGGACTCTGTAAATACTCTGTTTAAAGAATATTAATTCCAATATATTGAAGAAGGTGGCAATACTTCAGCTGCTAGATGGGATTATTGCAAATTAACATGTCTGATTTCTTATATGGCTGAAAATGTATACAAATAAATTAAGAAGGAATATTCTCAAAATATTTAGAACAAAATTATGATTGGAACAATAGCTATATGTGCTGATTACTTTGAAGAAAATTTTCACTTAAATGATAGTTTCAAAAAAGTAAAAGATATCTCTATTGTGAAAATATATAATTGTATCAGATTGTAAGGTATAAAACTAGAAGCAATTATAGGCAGTTTTAATATTTAAGCATTTTTGTTCCTTCATAGTAATATACCATGTTGTTTTTTTAGTTAAGACTTTTGTTTATCTCCAGAAATCTAATCTTAGACAACCTGTTCTTTTATACTGATTCATTATAACATTTAAAATTCTGAAAATAAAGTCTTGATGGCATTTTTACACTCCAAAGCAAAAAGAAATTACTTGTTATTAGTAATCCGTAGTTAAGTCTTCTGAGTTACCATTAAACATAGCCAACTACACAGGAAAGTGACATAATACATGTCTTGATGGTTTTAGTTCTATTAAAACAAAATCTCCTAACATCTGAGTTGATTAAGTCATCAACTCAGAAACAAAAGGCAGGGACTTAGGATTTAGTTCATTTACTCAATCTACCTATCTATTTTCTAAATAGTATCATACAGAATCATGTCATCCTAGGGTTGATCAAGAGAAATGGGCCTGCGAAAAGGATGGGATTAAGCTGGTTGAAGCAGATGACAGTCCATGTGTTTCATAAAGACTTGTATATATTTACATCGATTTAACATCACTCACTTAACGCTTTGTAAATTATGTGCTCTTGGAATATGAAAATGCAGGGTTACCAATTCCTGTTTTATTATGTTGAGGTCTGTTACATGATATTCTCTTCTCCGAGCTCAATGAATTTTAAAAATATGATCTCATTCCTTAATCTATCTTCTCTTCTCACCTATCTGAATATTTTGATCTTGCTGATGACTTGGGAAGTGTAAACTAGTCATACAGTATTGTTGAATGCATAATCATACCAGGGACTCCTAGCTGAACTCGTGCTCTCAAAGAGATGACTAGATGCAGTAGAAATATTATTTCCTAATGTTTAGTCATTACATACATTCCTGTAATGTTCTTGTTCTTTGTGACAATAACATTAACTTGTTGCTATATTTTGCTCACTGACTAATGGGAATTTTACTTCTTTTAATCCTACCAGGAGGTATTTCAAACAAAACACACATAATAACTTTAATTGTACATAACCTTGTTTCTTCTGAACTGTGCTCTGTTGGAGTCTGATAAATTCTCTCTTTTACCTTGAATATCATTTCAATCTATTGAAAATAACTAGGTACTTGGAAGGTTAAAAACAAAAGGTAGTGTTTAAACATGTATAGTAACATATTATAATCCTTTCAACATTTTATTAATGCCTATGTTGTCTTATCAATGGAATTTTGGTCACTCTTTCATGGAATGATGGCGTTAGAATATTGTAATTCCAATTCTACTAAAATTAATATTGCAAAAATTAATACAACATGTTATAAATTTAATCTTTGCCATAATATCTCTCCAATGCTTTCTAGTTCACGCTCACATTTTCATGAGTACAGGCCATATAGTTCAAGCCTTCTATGAGTAATTACAAAATAAAACGAAACAGCTATACCACTTTTTATAATATTGCTATTCCTAAAGGCTAAATGCATTCTGAAAATGGTATAGAGGATGCTTTATACTTCTTTTTCTTTCTCTATGTTTCAGTAATTTTTTTCTTCATTTCACTATTACTTATTTGTATTAAGGGGTAGCTCTTTTGGGCCCAGCAGTGTATTATCTTTTCAACTAGCAAGCTGGGCGTTCCTCTTTTTCTCTTGGTCGCCCTGCCTTGCAGGAGTTCTATCTTTTTGAGAGTCTCACAGAAAGATGCAGAGATCTTGCCTCACTGGGCCTTTAGAGTCTTTGAAAAGTCTCTCTTTGCCCTTCAGCCTTTATAAATCATGACTGAACTCTTTTGTTTGTTTGTTTGTACTTTGAACTGAAAGACGTTGCTTGAAATGTGAATTCATAGGCAAAATTTTTGAAAAGTCATAATCCTAATATAAATGTCATGGTCTTTTTTTTCCTTTTGGGGTGTATATACCTTTGTATAACAAGGGACAATAATTATTCCATAAAGAAAACATGGGAAAATTTAGCCACAGATATTGAGCCAAAGGATCAAGGCAATACAATATGACAAGTTCAGGTAAAATAAATGCTTTCAAGTTAAAAAGAGAGTGGGAGAAATATTCATATTTTAGTTCTTTGTCAATCCCTTTTAAAACAGGGAATGTCAGAAAATACACAATTCTCTCTCTGTTCTAAGAATGGTATATGGTTGAAACAACAAAAATGAATCTTGGGGAACATCAAATAACTATAATTTGTGCTTTGTTCTTATAACCCCTCCCGTTTGCTCTAGCCAAAGGGTTATTAACCTAGTCTCTAAAATGTGGAAGTTTCCTAAAGCTTATTTTCCATTAACAATTAAACTTCTATCATCTACTAATCCTAACATTAAATTTCAGTAATTGAACAAAGAACTTTTAAAAAGAGCATTTAGGATTTATTCATTTTAAACTGTGACTTGGATAAAAGTGTACCGTGAAAAGTAGTTTTTGATTCTTCAACTTGTAGACATTCTATTTTGTAACTTTGGTGTCAGTCCCCACCGCGTAATAGCTCCCTTCTCACTTCGTTCCTGTGTTTACCGTTCCATTCATCCGCCGTTCCTACCCCTTCTTATCTCCTGAGCTGATCCCAGGGCAAATGCTACTCGATTCATCTTGTGTGGTTGATTGTGGTGAGGAGTGAGTGCCTCCTTGGTATTATTATTTACCTTACACATTGTTTTATCATTTGGCTGAAAATTGAGTTCTGGCATTGTTCAACTCAGGCCTGAAGAATGTCCACAGGCCCTAGTCTTGGGAGAATCCACTAGTCTTGATCAGACATGGTATTTTCTAAAATGAGCATTCTTCAGTTTTTCACTCCGGCTCTATCAAAGACATCCTGCTATGATCCCTTCCACAGCAGCCAGTGGTCCTAAATGGAACCCATCTAGGTCTTTGGTCTCAGTCATAGATTCTGTGCATCGTGTGCTCCATTCAGAGTAATTGTTTTCTTGTGTCTGTTTTTCTTTACTCTTCTTTGCTCTCTTTTGGGAGAGGCATAGTGTTGTAGTGTAGTGACTACTCAAAAACCTGTAAGACCCCCAGGTGCTACTCACCAAAGTGGGATGTACTCATTGCCTTTGTGGGCCATGCTATGCCAATTGATGTTCATGTGCCCCAGAACCATTGTCCTGACTCTCCATCTACTCATGTCCTCAAGATTTTTGCTTATGACTTAGAATTTTTCATAATTGCACACCCTGTGTGTTCTATTACATTTATGGATATATTTGAAGCAGATATAAATTAAAAAAAACAACCCTGCTGCTATTGAGCCAATTCTGACTCATAGCCACCCTATCAGACATGGTAGAACTCTCCCTCTGGGGTTCTGAGAGTGTAACTTACAGGAATAGAAAGCCTTGTTTTTATCCCTCAAAGCTGGCTGGTGGTTTCAAACTACTGACTTTATGGTCAGCAGGTTCATGTGCAATAACTACACCACCCAGGGACCACTATATAAATAGATGCATAGAAATATCCTTTATAAATCTTATATATATTCAAAAGCATGGCCCCACTTGCCTTTCTACCCCAGGTCAACTTGAATGTCTGTCTATGGGCTCATCAATGGCTGTCAAACGTGATCTTGAGCGCTTCTTATGAGGGGATGATCATCAGGAGAATTGATGTCAGTGCTTGATCTCATGCAGCAATTTTCACGCAAGTTAGAGAATAACATCAGATTCTATGAGTGGAATTGTAATCAAGCTCCTCTTGAAATGAATGCTGGCCCTTAATTTATTGAAACTAATTTTGAAAGCATGGCACCATCCACATTGTCTACTGTAGAAATAATTTATAAGCATTAATTGCCGGAAAGAGAGGAGCTATTTTCTTCAAAAAGCCCATCAGCAAGCTGTCCTTCCTGCTTTATCAGTAAGCAACGCCGGGAGTAAATAACAGATGGAACCGGCCCTCGGTGGCGGCACAGAGCACTCATGAAATATAGCACAATCTCCCTCCAGTGTGTTATGTTTTTTAACAGTGGAAGATCAGAAGCGGGAGAGGTGTGGGCTCGGCTGAATGACTGTCTCTGATGAAACACCCTTTTCTTCTAGAAAGATTCCTATAGCAGATTGGGCTTCAGCAGCTGATCTCAGTGGCCAGATATAGTATTATTACAAATTGAATCGGAAGAGTTTGTGGGAGAGGGCTAAGCCTACGAAGACCAAAGTGAATGTACGGACTGAGCTGCAGTCTTAATGGGTGGCTAAATTCTAGTACCATTAAATTGCCATCAAAGACACCACAAAGTCACAGACAAATGCTGAAATTTGATACACATTTGCCATCTGTCATAATCATTTCATTCTCTTGAAATCATTCATTCTATTTAACTGAAAAGGTGCATAATTCAATATTTATGTGTGCATGTGTATGGCGAGAAACACCTGTGCCTGTTTTATGTGTAACCCTTATAATACTCACAGTATCTGGATTTAGACTATATATATTTTTCTCAAATGAAAAGAGTCTATCAGGTCAATATTCAGTGACAATTTGAGTAGCTTTTTAGGCAGCGCTATAGAAAGTGGTCCTCAATATCACTAGCAGTTCATTTGTTTATTCCTAGTTCACTGTCACTTTTTATGAATTAATCTACATGCCTTTCATGTACCCAGGATCCTCTCCTGCCCCATTCCTTATATTTAAACACGACTGTTATCTATCATTAAAATAAAAAGACCAAAGCCATCGAACAGAACTCCAATAAACCACTGCAATCTGGTATCCAGCTTAAAATAAGATTCCTATTTTCATTCATTCTTTCTTTATCTACTATTTACAGTAAAAAAGTCACTCTTCTCCTTTATAAAGTTAATCCATGCACATGTGTTCTGGATTTAATCCATTCTTCACTTATCCCATGATACACTGAAATGCTCGACATCTATCTCTTTATTGGTTTGCATTTTATCCTTAAAACCCAGCTGATATCAAGTTCATTCAGATTCACAGTGACCCCGTGCATTTCAGCGTCTACTTGGGCTCCCTAAGGTTTTGATGCCTGTGACCTTTCAGAAGCAGATAGTCAGCTCTGTTTTCTGAGGTGTCATTGTGTCGTTTTGAACTGCCAACCTTTTGGTTAGCAGACTAGCACTTACTATTTTCACTACCCAGGAACTCCTCTTTGTTCCTAACAAAGGGGTGGGGGACTTCAGAGCATTTCTTTCAATTATGCGTTTCTTCTATCTTCTCTCTCTGCTACATCATTTCTTGAAGCTTATCGATAGTCTTTCTTGTCCTCTTCATTTAATTCACTCCTCTGTTCATTGAAACTTCCTTTTTCAGCTCCTCATTCTTTTGAAATCAGTCAACAGAAATGAAACACTGCTCTCTACTGGGGTCCATGGTCACAGTGTTAGTCTTAAGCATCTGGACATCAGTTCTATTTGGTGAGATCATCAAGTTACCATAACCTCAGTGGGAAGCAGCGACTCACAAGCCCCTTAGAGGAAGAGATGCCCATCTTTCTGTGTATAAGGAGACAGAGCACAGCGACCCAGCCTTGACTTGCCAATGACATGATCCCTTCCAAGAGCGAAGCAGAAGTATTCACAGAGGATGATGCTTATAGAGTCTGTAATGTCTCAAATTTGACTTCTATGAAAGGTTACTTGATGACTAATCTCCCTTAGTTCTTACCTAGTTTCAAATGGTGTTTCATGTTTCCTTTAATTCTATGAAATATTTCTTCTCTTCAGACTTTTAGTTTATATTCATTTGAGTTGAAGAACCTCCCTCATACAGAAAACAATGTTTGACAATGGGTTTATTGTAAAGGAATCATAGAGGAAATGGATCTTAAGAGAGAGCTATGGGGTTCGTGTTCAGGACAGGGCTGAAAGCAAGAGAAATTCCATTAGTATTCAGGGACGAGTCTTTGACAGCCCATCACATGCAGTAGTGAAAGATGTAATTAAATACCGCCTGGTCTCTGAAACGAAGGACTCTTTGGGAATTAAGTCTATTCTGCGCATGGCTTTGGGGGAACCAAGCGCTACTGTTACTAAGAAAAAAAAATAAAAGACCATGGGACAAGGATTCTGCTTTGAGAGTACTGAACAGATGAAGAAAGCTCTCTGCTAAGTACAACTTTTAAAAATCTTGATTGTGACAGTGAGTGAATTCCAAGGAACCTTGCAAATAATTCTAAAAGAGCCATTCAATTGTCTTAGCCACTTAGAACTTATGAGGAATTGAACATCAAATTCAAAAGGTGGCTATATGGTTCTCGGAGTGTAACATCTGTTAGTTTCACAGGGAATGTGAGAGCACACTCAGAAAGTGTGGGGTGTTAATTAGAACTGGACCATGTGAGGTCATTCCACAGGCATCTAATGCCCTCAATTCCATACCTCTTTCACCTGTGGCAATGATGTGTGGACCCAACTCTCTCAGGCACATGAGAGCCACCTGAGTTTATCTCTTCCCAACTCTGTGTTCAGGGATATCATATGAAGTCAGTTATGGGAGGCATTTTTAAGCAGAATAATTGGGGCTCCTGCTCCTTTCTGGAGGTGATGATTAAGCATTTACCAGCTCACCACTGTTTCCAGAACTTGCAACCTACCTTGGTTGATGGGATTATTTATTTCTTCTCCTGGGGGAACCATTTTTGTTTTTTAATGTGGAACCAACATGCCATTGTGAGCAACCAAATCCCTCGTGATTGTCAGGTTTCTAACTCGAGGTCTGATTCCAGCACATCCCAGAGGAGTCACTTTTGTAGCAAAACCAAGTGGAGAAGTAACTTTTTCAATCAATTTAGCATGGCAAAGCATGGAAAAATGTGTAAAAATGATGATTTATGGGCATGATTAGCCTTAGCTCATTAAGGAAAACTTTTACAGAGAGACTAGTGTATCAACTGGAGCTTCTGTTTTGAGGATGGTAGCCAGAGTGACTGGAGTTGGCTGGAGTCTTTTCTCAATTGGTTATCCATAATCTGGACACTGTGGGTGCTGGTAATAGAGAAGGGAAGATTCTTGAAATCCCATAAATAATGCACAAAGTGGGAACAAGGAATTCTGAAGGACTTGCAAATCACCCTCATCCTAACTAGGCTCTCACAGGATTCTCTGAGTTTTTCAAAGATTAATGTGCATGGCCTGTAAATGAAATGTTCTAGGTTGAAGTCTACCACAGGAACTTTTTTGGGGAATGAAAAAGTCTAGTGATCTAAATTAAAAAAAAGAGCCATTGAAAGCTGCAGAAAATGGTGAGGGACTTATAACCTCCCCAGGTCAATTGTCACAAGGCAGGGGCCACCAGTATTAGACCAACTAGCTCTCTCCTATGGCATAAATCTGCTTCTGGGCCTGGGTTTGATAGCTCAAATTATTAAACTAAGAACCACATCCAATTCATAGACGATACTCATGATTATAGACTTGATTAGGCAAGTTAACATGAGAAAGTCTCAGCTAAAACTGTACAGTTAGGACAGTTTCTTCTCTGCCAAACCTAAAGGCAGACCTCTCTGACTCTTAGTCTCTGACTTGGCTTCTGCTCGTCTCAAAGAGTCCTGGTGGCATAATAGTTACTCATTGAACTGTTACCCATAAGGTCGGCAGCTCTAAACCCCAACTTCTCTATGGGAGAAGATGAGCCTTTCTACTTGTGGAAAGAGCGCCTTGGAAACTCACAGTGGCAATTCTACCCTGCACTGGATGGTTGCTATGAGTCAGAATTGATTTGATGGCAGTGAGTTTGGTTTTGTTTTTCTGCCTGCTCAGTATAGGTGACAAATCTCTTTCAGGGCTACTGATAATTTATTAAAGGGTATACTGCCCCAACAAACCTGAACCCAAAGGCAGTCAGTTTCAGCTTCTAGAGTCCACAAACCCAGATCCTTCAATTAAATGGTTAGAGACATGCTACTCCACAAACAAGCATCCTGTTCCAAAGTGTGCAGCTTTACTTGCTCTGTGGTCTGGGAATTCCATTGGTCTCTCGCATCCTCTGGTACCTGGTCCTGTTGTTGCTGCATCTCTAATGCTCCTCAGATGTCAAAGCTGTATCCTGGATATAGAAGATTTAGTGTGAAGGAATCTTATGTACCATAAGACAAACTCTACACTTGGCTTTTCTCTCTTTGCTAGTCGTGAGCTTCTTTTCTGCTTCTAAGATGGTTCATTTTATCCCCAGCAGTATTGTCCACAGTTGAAAACTGTTCATAGTTGAATCATATCATGCAATCAGTATTTTATCTCGTGTTCTTACACAGATCCAGCACAGAAAAGTCATTTGGTAGAAGTAACAAAGACCAACTATGGCTATAAGAGCCATATTAATTTATTGCACCTCCTAAACCCTTTGGAAAATAATTCTACTCTAATTGACCTGGGATCAACATGACTCAGAATCAACTTGATCATAACATTGGTTGCTGTTTTCAGAGATCCCCAAATTAATTTAATCAGCAATATCATCATAAATATGTTGGGGTGGGGGGCATCATCAGTTTCAAAAGAACTTGCGCTGTTCTTTTTGGTATACTGAAGATGCTAGTGTCAGATATTAGAGTTGAAATTGGTGATTAGACTGAAATAAGGAGGACATTTTTCCAGGGTGGCAGGGGCAAAATCGTGTAGTTACCATAATAGATATTGTTGGAATATCACCAAAGTGATCAGCTATACAGGTATCCTTGTTAGAGACTGCACCATCAGAAAGGGCCTTGACTGAAAGAGGAGGTACGACATTAGTTTCACATCATTTTATCTTAAAAGACTCTCCATAATTGGTAAATACACACTTGATTTGGAACCACCAATACAGAGCAGTTTCCACTCCATTTTCTCAGGTTGAGTTAGTCTTAAATCAACAATCTTTTGATAATAGAGTCAATCGAATCAATATCACTAGTATGGACAATAAATCTTTCATTTAGCGTTCACCAAAGATTGCGAAGCTATTCATTCTCTCTTGCTGATAAGCAGTTCTCATTCTGGTTAACATGGACTTGGTTCTGGCCTTTAAGGACCTGAGTAACAAACACTTTGTACTTAGCTACTAACCTAAAGGTCACGGGCTTTGAACACACCCAGGGATGCTGTGGAAGAAAGATGTGGCAAACACCTTCTAAGCATCAAGTCTTAGAAACTCTAGGAGGCTATTCTACTCTGTCCTTTAAGGTTATGTTGAGCCAGTAGTAACTCAATGGCAAGGAGTTATGTTTTTTTTCCCTTTACCTGTCAGTTTGTAATGGATTGTTTGTTGTGGTGATTATTATAGTTATGCCACCAGCATATCAAATATCATCAAGGTCACTCAGGGGACACAGGATTTAGGAGAGATCACAGATTAAGACACAATAGGAGTTAAGATCTGGTGATCTAATTTTGAAAGTCCGCCTATGAAAACCCTATAGATGACAATGGAATCTTGTACAGTAGAGTGATGGGAAATAAGCCCCAGAGGTTCACAGGCACTCAAAAATGTACAGCAACAATGAATGAAAGCTTTATCATTACCACAGATAATGATAAAGGCGCTGGACTGAGCAACACTGAGTTCTATTGTACACAATGTCACTATTATTCAGCAACAACCATGAGAGCAACTGTCCTTTTATATCAGTGATGGAACAAATATCCATAACTGCATTTTTCCTCCTAAGGGCAATGTGCTTTTAAGGGATCACCATTTACATAAACATTTTCAGGTCCCAAATGTGACTCTTTGTTTTTTTCTTAACAAAAAGCTACCACATTTCAGGCTGTGCTGATACAAACATATTCTAGAACCTTGCTACACTCACATCTCATGCGAGCTATTATCGCTATGTGAATAGAATGCAAAGCACCTTCAAAATTCCTCTACATTCAGGAAATGTATCCCGAGAAAAGGGAAATAATCACAAATTTTAAACAAGAATATTGAGCTCCTTCAATTCTGGAGATGAAGGCCACCACTGTCGATCCATTGATCCCAAATCATACTATGTTACAAATAGAATTTGGTTTGAATCTGCCCTCAAGTTGTCCAATGGTTATTGTTCTAAAAATATATCTGGAATCAGTATTTAGCATTTGGTAGAATCCAACACTGGACTTCTGCCCCTTGGGATAGAGTTGTTATTAAAGGGACAGTCACAGTTTTGAAGGTGTCCCTACCCCCTAAGCTACTGTAAGTCCCCGAGTGACTCAAAAAGCATTCAACTATGAGTTGAAAGGTTGCTTGTTCCAATTCACTCAGAAAGTTTGAGTGGCAGGCTTTGGGATCTCATTCCCAAATGACCATGAGTCTGCACTGACTCAATGATAACGAAGAACAATCAGCAAGGTATTTTCATCCAATGCATCCATATGTCAACCATGTGTATTAAAGATATCATCGACATTGTGAAAGACACAGATTGATGATTCTTTAATAACTTTATTTAAACTTGTCCAGAAGGAGTCATGCTCGGTGCCTCGGGTGTAATAATGAGCAAATCTTGACATGACTTTTGTTTTTGCAGCATTGATATTTTGGCTGTAGGACTTGCTATATCTCAAAGTTAATTCTCTGCACATTTATCACAGAGGCACCCTGTGCTGTCCCAATATTTAGGGGGTGAATATGGGGAGAACAGAACAAGAACATAAGGGAAGTTTTGCCATTTAGCTAATGCCATTTTAAATGATATCTGTGACCGTGGCAGGCGGCCAGGGACTAGTGCTAATACTTGGAAAAGCAGAAGAGCAAACCCTCACAGATAAAAGAATCTGTGCAATGACTGAGCCAGGAAGAATAGCCTTCTTTAGAAATGGAACAATGGGCAGTGAACCTAGAATGAGGCGTCTGAGGGCAAAGTGGTAGGAGAGAAAGTTGAAGAAGTAGACATGGGTTAGACATGGAAGATTTGAACCCTATTTTCAGAGCAATGAATTCTCTAAGCATAGAGGTTAGATGATTACATTTTAAGACATTTCTCTTGCTACTCACATATCCACTGTTGTTGAGTTGATTCCAACTCATAGCAGCCCTATAGGACTGGATAGAACTGCCTCTATGGGTTTCTGAGATTGTAATTTTTTTTTTAGAATGTTTCTTGTGCCAGTCAGAATCTGATACCAATTAAATGGTGACAGCTTTGACAATAAACAAGCATATACTCTTCCATGGCTAGGAAGGGAGACTGCCACAGCTGGCAGGTCCCAAAGATACATGGCCGATTGTAATTCTTTATGGGAGTAAAAAAACCTCATCTTTCTCTTACTACAGTTGGTGGGAAACAGAAGTAGCAAGAATTATTAGTTATTTAAGCAACAATCCAAATGAGATTTGGTATTTGGATAGACAAGAAACAAACTCACTTTCACTGAGTTGATTCTGATTCATAGCAATCCTACTAAATGGGGTAGACTTAGTCCTTGGAAATAAGATTAGAAAATCTTATTCTCCTACAGAAAAGCTCTTGGTTTCAAACTGCTGACCTTTTGGTTAACAACCCAAGGCTTGGGGGTTTTATATGGCTATAGAAATAGATATAGAGCTATTCACCATCCTTAGTTAGATTTTTTTCAGTTAGTTTGCCAGTAAGCTAGTATGTCACTTTGACAGAATATGGTGGCATATATGGTGAGATTACACTAGAAACTATGCCTCTAGTATTTCAAATGCCAACAGGGTCACCCATGGTGGACAATTTTCCAAGGAATTTCCACACTGAAATAGACTAGGAAGAAAGGCTTGTTACTCTACTTTGAAAAATAAGCTCAGGAAAAGTCTATGAATCACAAAAGAACTTGCCCAGCATAGCCCTCAAAGCTGGGTTCCCCAGGTTGGAAGGCATTTAAAATACACACACACACACACACACACACACACACACAAATACACACACAGTACACAATGGTACAATTATGTGTATACTAAGTATTTTGAACTAAGAACAGGAGGAGGCAAATTGTAGTTCTGCTGTTCCTGGGAACATATTGATTTGGAGCAAAATCAACCATAACTCTGAATTGACAGACCTATGAGCTTTCCAAAGGGCATTAAGAGTAGGCTTGGTAATAGATTGATGCTAGTGGATTGAATTTTGAGCATGAGGCATTAGGTGTGCTGTAGGTATGCTCCTGGGTTTCTGACTTATGTAACATTCTGCGTGATTTTACTGAGAATAGAATCATTTGGGCCCAATGACTTATTCTGAGACATGTAGAATTTCAGGGGCCTGGCACATTCATCAATCATTTCAAGATGTTGAGATGGACACAAGCTCGAGGGAACGTTTAGTAATGAAATACTATAAGGGTCACTGGGTAGTAGATGGTAAGGCCAGAGATGCTAAGAAAATGTCTCCAAGGGAGACTAGCCTGGGACTTTGCACTGAAGAACCCCAAGGTGTGAAACTAAAGGTGTGAGTGAGTCCAGTGCTATATACTCATAGAGTTTTGTTAAAAGCTTGCTGGGGAGCAAAGCCTTCCCAAAGAGGTGATTAATGTTTCAGGCCATCTCCCTAATTACTAGATTACTCTAAAATGATGAAAGCAAACACAAAACAGTCTAGGTGATATCAGATTGTCTGGCTAGATTTCTCTCATCCTGACAATATATTGGATTAACCAAACCAAACCGAATCCATTGCTGCCAAGTTGGTTCCGATTGAGAGTGACCCTATGATAAGGTTCCCAAGGCTATAAACGCCTTATGGGGACTGATAGCTTCACCTTTGTCCCCAGAGCAGCCAGTGGGTTTGAACTGCCAACCTTGCTGTTTTACACCCCTGTTCACTCAACAGCAATAGATGATGGAAATAAGGTGGGAAATATTTCTACCTCGTGATGATGGTCTGGCAGTCTCTCCTTCAATCTTATATTCCATTTTTGTACCTTAAAAATTCTCGGCATACTCTTCTGCATACTCTTCTGCATATTTGAATTTCTGGGATTCCACGCCACCCTCTCTACTTCTCAAGCCTGAGAAAATGGGCTTTCCCCCACCCCCACCCCCATTTACCTATGTTTTGAGTTCTGATGGAGTGAACCCCAGACAGAAATAGTGAATATGTCTCCCTCTTCAGAACTTCTGGTGGTTTATTTGTCTTTAAAAAAAAAAAAGATATTATTTCAGTGCCAAGGTAAAAAAAACAAAACTAAAACCAAGAAAGAGAAAGCATGTTCATGTTGCTGTGGGCTTTTGTGGTTTTTTGCCTGAAAGCAAGATGGCAAATATTTAAACACCAAGCCTCATTTTAATTACTTGGCTCAAAAAGAAACATCAGGTACATTAATGAAGCATTGGTAATCTTTGCATATCTCAGTACCAGGGCTTCAATTTTGCAGGGTAGTTTCAAAGTGCATTGCTAAAACATGGCCACTGGGGGGAAGCAGAGTGCAAACCTCGCGTTTAGTCGGTCTCCAGGTGCCTGGTCTATCTGCATGGTTTGAGGTTATCAAAGACTTGGGCTCTGCCAGTTAATAGAAGCAGAGCCAGGGGCGGGGGTGGGGGGGAGGAAATGAGGGAGTGGCTGTCTAGTTTACCTATTTCAAATTCATTTCCATTTCTCTTTTCCCCAGATTTTTTGTTGTTGTTTTTGTGGGTTGAAACTTATGTTTTTGAAATTTGCAGAAGTTTAATGAATACTCATGAACACCGAGTCTATGCTGGCACAGGGCCCTCTTGTGCTCCCCCCCACGGGCATGCGGGGTAATTGTAGTTATTTACACTTGGCATCCAACTGACTGAACGAGTAACGCTGTCCTTTTTTCTTCTGTGAGTGCCGAAGTTATTAAATTAAACAGGTTAATGTGACTATAGCATTTTGCCCCCCTACTATCCCCACAGCTATAGTAAATCTGCCACCTGTTTATTTCCATAAAAATTTAATTACAGCAACACCGGTTATTCTTCTTACGAGAGCGATTAACTTCAGGCAGTTTCAGGCCAGAAAGAAATGGCAGGCGGGCCTGCTCCTGTTTTGCTCCCTTTAGCCGCTGGTCGTTTCTTTTGCTAAGTAACTGCACACCTTCACACCAGTGAAAAATGAAAGAAGAGGCTAGACGCTGGGCACTGTCATGTCTGAAAAAGCGGACGCTGAAAAATCACAGTCAGCCTCTGCTTCCCGGGAGTCCAAGCAGTGGAACGCCTGCAGATCCCAGGGATGTGAGCGGCAAACCCAGCAGCAGGACCTGCAGAGACGCCCTGGCGTTATTTAAACCCACACCAAAATAAAGACGGAATTGCTTTTAAAATGGTGGGTTCTTTTCTTCTGCTTTATCTTTGTAAAAAATGTGCCTGTGAAGATAAAGGCTGGTAAAATGCCACCGCATCCTGGCTAAAGCAACAACACAATTATGAAGGGCGAGAGCCACATCCGTCTACGCGTCAACATTATTGATAGAACCAACGGTCCTGGAGGGGAGTCCCTTTTCCTTCCACTGTCAGACAAAGAACTCTTTACTAGCACCTGGAAAACGCCGACTTGTACCCTTAAAAAATGTCTGCTTCTTTTTATCATATTTCTTTCCTTTATTTTTTCAAAAGCCCATCCATAAAAATGAAAATGACTGAATCCAAAGACCTAGTGATTTTCTATATGATTCATTGCTGAGCCTAAATGGAGGCATTAGTTTCCCAGCCACCCCCTAATGCTGGTTTTATTTGAAAAGATAATATTTATTCTAATGGTATAAGCATAATTTTAAGAGTGGGTGAGACTCCAAAATAATCAACTAAATCATACTGAAATTTCAGAGCAGAACAAATATTTCTCAAAATGTGAGTTTATTAAGCTTCCATCAAGATGGGGTCCCTGAGTTAACTATGATGTGGTTGGTCCCAATGAGCTGGAATTCACTGGACAGCAGCTGGTTTTCATAGGTGTAATGATTATCAGTAAACTCAGGATTAAACTACAAAATGGAAATGACGAGGATATAAGTAGACGACAAAACCCACGGTGAACTCAAGCCTCTAGTTAGGGTGGATGGGTTGGGGCTTCCTGTTCACTGTCCACATCGCTACATATGCCTATTGATCCTACATACGATTTGCACAGACAGCCATGGGTGTCACATGTTTGCCATGCTCAGTGGTCTCCCAGGGGAAGAAGTGAGCCAGTAAATCTTTCTTTCCTTCGCTCCTGCATCTGAAAGTGCCTTGTGCCTGACAGCATTAGTATGCTGCTGGGGTTGAGAAATGTAATAAAGTGAACTTTGAAGACAGCATGTCACAGGAAAAAGATATAGTCTAATTAAATTTAATCTTCTTTTAAATGGCCACTCAAAAGAGAACTCTGTTAGAAGTTCAAAAGGGCATATATGAGTTCTCCCTAGGCAAGTCAATACCTATGGCTAGTAGACGGCAGCTGGAGGAGTAACGGGGAATTTAGAATCTGTGTTTCATCTCAATAGGGCTGTGGGGACTTTAATGAAGAAAGACCAATAGTCTGTGGCGATGAGACCACATCCTCTGTTATCCAAGGAGATCAAGTTCACGGTTTTGAAAATAGGCCCCTTCCTGTCTTCAAATATTTTCATGAGTCCTTTTATTTTTAGTTCAAAGTGGACATTAAAATGGGATTTAAGTGTTTTTCTTTATCCTAGATTTTGGGCAGATGCCTAATTTCCATTGCTTCCTTACCTCCCGAAGAGTTTCAGTTTCTTTACCTCTTCCAAAATGAAACAAACATACCGCGAAGTACTTTGAAGTCTGAGTTAAAGCAAAAACTAAATGGACCATGTTTATCTGATCAATTAAGGCATTGCCTACATCCTTGGAACTGATGTTTCTCATTTAGGCAGCATACTATACAATCCTCAGGAAATTAACAGCAGAGATTGAGTTTGGGGAATGGGTCATTATACGAAGAAAAGTAGAAAGAGGGTGAAAGCATTTGACTGGGCTCCAATATAAGCTACATTCGCTGACTGGCTTCCAATAGAAACTGAAGCATATCTTTATAGAAGTGGAATTGTAGAAAAACATGAATGGAATGTCCCAAACTAAAAGTTTGATTTAAAATGCTGAATATGTGGTTACCTACAAGATTTAACAGTTCTTGGCATGCTTACTGTTTTTCAGTAAAAACACCCCAAAAGCCTAAAAAAAACAAAACCATTTTCCCTCAGAAAATGTCTTGATTGTTAGGTTGTCAGGAACCCTTGACCCCAGGTATAACAGAATGAACTGATGTCTGGTCCTGTACCATCTTAAGGATTGTTACGCTTCAGGACATTCTTTCAGCCACGGTGTCAATCCCTTCAGTTGAAGGTCTTCCTGTGATTTACTGACCTTCCACTCCCTCTTGGGAACATGTCCAAATCCCATATGTGGTGAAAGAAGCCAAGCCGCTCTACCTTCCAAAGAGCATTTTACTTATTCTCCTTTTCAGAGAGATCTACCAGTTCTCCTGGAAGCCCATTCTTCACCAAGACCATCATTCAAAGACAGTTTCTTTCTCTGCTCTTCCTTATTTTGTGTGCAGCATGTTATGGATAAAAACACCGAGGGTGTGGATAAGTATACCTTAGTCCTCAAAATGACAGCTTTGCTTTTTTACACATTAAAGAGATCTGTTGTACCTATTTGCCCAGTGCCATATGTTTTTTTATGTCTTGATTGCTGTTGCCATGGTTGTTGATTTTGGATCACATAAACTCAATCTTTGACAACTTAAAAGACCTGTGAATCTATTCTACATTGATCACGGTATTCCTTAATGGCCCAGTCATAAGGCCTTTTGTTTTCTTTCTGGGGAGGGGCTATCTACAATAATGGCTACAGTTTTTTGTCTTCATCGGTAAATGTTTTAAGTCCCTTTTATTTTGGCAATCAATGACCACACCTCAGATAAATTGTGGAATCACATTGGGAACATCATCAAGAAAATGCTAAATCATTGAAAAGACAGATCAGCCAATGCACAGAGAGGACCATGGGGCCAGCCCCACCAAAAGACACAACATTGCTCACTGACCCACAGTACCACGGGGGACAATGCTAGAGACACACGACAGGAGTTGTGCCCACCCATATCCCAGCACACCGAGGAGAGACGCTGAGGGCACGCAACAGAGCAGCAAGGGGAGCGGAGCAAGGAAGTCCCCGGGGAACACCAAAAATAGACTGTGGGGCCAGGGCGTGGTGCACCATCAGACTCAACTGGAAAATACTCCTAAAGGACAACACATACACCTTGATCTATTTATAGGCTATTATTTTTTGGCATTGCCTTTTTGTTGTTGTGGTAGCTATTGTTTTATTTTCTATTGTTGCTTGGTTGTGCTCGGTCTTGGGTTTGTGCATATTGTTGCTGCATGTCTATCTGGATGGGACAGGCAGGATAAACAAGCAGGAAGAAAGAACAACAGAAGGACAGTTCCGGGGGGTGAAGGGGGAGGCATGGCAGAAGGGGAGGCCAGGGAAAGGAAGTGGGTGTTCACAAACCCAAAGAAGAGAGAGCAACAAGTGATGGAAAGTTGTTGGCAAGGAGAGCATAAGAGGCCTGCTAGTGAGTGATCAAGGGCAATGGAACCCAGAGGAATTATTGACACCCAAATGAAGGCTGAATATGACATTTGGACAAGAGGAAAGTTAAAGGAAATAGAGGAAAGAATTAGGAGGCAGAGGGAATTTATAGAGTTCTAAATACAGGCATGTACACATATAAGTATATTTATATATGACCATGGGGAATTATATCTACATACAGATATTTATAGTTTAATATTAAGGAAGATGGACAGTGGGTCTCTACTCAAGTGCTCCATTAACAAAAGAACACTTTGTTCTAATTATCTGGCACTCTGAGATGCTCACCTTCCTGACATGATCACTGGAGACAAAGCAGGTGCATAAGCAAATGTGATGAAGAGAGCTGATGGTGCCTGATTATCAAAAGATATAGTGTATGGGGTTTTAACAGCTTGAAAATAAAGAACTGGCCATCTAGCTGAAAAGCAAGAAGCAACAAAGCCCACATGGAAGAAGCACACAGCCTGTGTGATCATGAGATGTCAATGGGATCAGGTATCAGGCATCAAAGACCCAGAATAAAAATCATAATGTGAATGAGGTGGGGAGTACAGAGTGGAGGCCCCAAATCAATCTGTAAGTAATTGGACATCCCCTTACAGAAGGGTCATGGGGAGAAGACAGGCTAGTCAGAGTGCAGTATAGCACCAATGAAACATACAGCTTTCCTGTGATTCTTTAATGCTTCTGCCCTACTAGACCAGAGCACATACATGGTACAGATAAGAGCTGGAAATACAGGGAATACAGGACAGATGAACTCCTCAAGACCAATATTGAGAGTATCCATACCAGGAGGGGTAGGGGAAGGGAAAATAAGGGAAATCAATCACAATAACCTATTTATAACCCCCTCCCAGAGGGATGGACAACAGACAAGGGGAAAAGACATAAAAAATAATAATAATTTATATATTATCAAGGGTTCAAGAGGAAGGGTGGGGGAGAGATGGGGGGAAATGAGGAGCTGATACCAAGGACTCAAGTAGAAAGAAATGCTTTGAAAATGATGATGGCAACATATGTACAAATGTGCTTGACATAATGGATGGAAGTATGGATTGTGATAAGAGTTGTATGAGTCCACAATAAAATGATTTTTAAAAAGAAAGAAAAGACAGGTAAGTAAGAAAAGCCCAGTGTCTGCCAGAAAAGACTCAAATGTGCTCTTGACTGTGCAGTAGCTACTGGGCACGAAGTAAGAGTGACGTATAGAGCTGAACAGAAGATTTCAAAAGGCAGCTAAGGAAGACAAAATCAAGTGTTACAATAGAATAAGCAAATCCAATCAAAAAGGGAGGACATTCTCAAAATACCTTAAGATAAAAGAGCTGAAGAAAACACCCAAGTCTTGACTAGAAATCTTGTGCAAGCATCTTTGAAGAACACAGGATGCATCCAAAGACAATCGAAGAATATATTGTCCCCAAATGAATTGTTGGGAATAGGATAATTTTAGAAGGTAGCATATGATCACAAACTAATGGTATTAAAGGAGGACTTTCAACCTGCATTGAAGGCATTGGCTCGGAACAAAATGCCAGGAATTGAAATCTTTCAACACATTGATGGACCAAGGGCGATATTCTCCTTTGCCAAGAAATTTGGGAGACAGCAGCCTGGGCAAGTAATTGAAAGAGATTTATATTTGTACCCATTCCAATGGAAGGCAATCCAATGGAAGGGGGACATTATCAAGCAATGTCATTACTGTCACTGCCAGTAAACTTTCATGTAGATAATACCGAAATGAGTGAAGCAGTACACAGAAAGAAAGCATGTTGAAAATGACGGCAGCAATTGTACAATTATGCTTGATTTAATGGAAGTATGGATTGTAATAATATCTGTAAGAGCTCTTAATAAAAAGAGCTAAGAAAAAAAAAGCAACCAAAAATTCAAGGTGGATTCAGAAGAGGAAATGACACAAAGGTTATCTTAGGGATATGCAGAGGTTGAAAGGTAGGTCTCCTAACAGAGCAAGAGGCTGTTGCATGATTTGCAATCAGGAATGGTTGGAGTCAAGGTTGTATCCTTTCACCACACATATTGAACCTGCATCCTTAGCAGATACTTCAAAAACAAGACTATATGAAAAATACAGTATCAGGACTAGACAAAAGTTTATTAATAACCGGTCATAATAGGATGAATCAAGCCTCTGTGTTAAAGTGAAGAGGACTTAAAACACTTAAAGATGAAGATTGAAGACTATAACCATCAGGATGGATCATACCTCACCATAAAGGAAAAAAACAACACTTCACATATGAACCACAGCGAAGCATTCAATTAACCAGAGTTCAACAGGAAGTACTCTGTAAGCAATACTATATTAAGCAGAATAACAGATAGACATATAAAACAAAAACAAGGAGATCCTTAAAGGTTCCATAGATATTTGCAATTTGCATTGTTATTTTGGTCTGCAAATCACACTGATCACAAATTAATTATAATAATATAAAATGGTAATTAATTGCACCATTGGGCTGTCCCTATTTGATATTCTGTTCTACCATTCCCAGAAATCATTTGAGATAACCCTCATTTGGTTCATTCTCCAGCTGAGTCCTGGTGCATATGACTGATTCCAGAAAGACAGCAAACTGTCTATCCCCAAACTCTTTGAGATTGATGAGTCTCTTGTTTGAAGAATCTTGTAACTGGCACGGTTACGTTAACTGTGTCCCAACTGGCAGCAACACATTTCACTTAAAGCTACATAAGGATAATGAGTGCATATTTTGTTTGTTTTTTTCATATCTGGCAGGTTCTATGGAGAATGCCTTCCAAATTCAAAGATTCCTTTCCAGAATTGTGGTTTGGTGGGAAAACTAATGCACAATCAACATATGAAGACTTTTTAAATTTTATTTTGTGGAATTCTAAGGACACTTGAATTTTTACAATAGGTTCCCTCGAGTTCCTAGTTGAAAACCCCTATTCTTTTCTAGTGTCATATATATATATATATATATATATATATATATATATATATATATATATATATATATATATATATATATATATATATATAACATCAAGATACTTTCTTCATCCAAGCCATTGCCTCATAGACACCTACTTCATGTAAAACTGAATGAAGTGCTGACGGCCTCTTAGCCATCTCAAGAAGGGGTTGTGGACCTGAACTTTGTGATCCATTGGGCTTTCCATGACAAATTGTCAGAAGAAGATTTCCAGGCCTTTCTTCCTAGTCTGTTTCAGTAGAGAATCTGCATGCACATCTGTTCAGCCTTATAGCGATGTACGTGTCTCCACCGAGCATGTGTGGTTGCTGTGTAGACATCAAACCTTCTTTTTCTGTGGGGGAGGCAAGAAGTCTTCCATTGACATACCACCCTCGGCCCCTTTAACCTATTGCCCACCCAGGGCTTTTCTCTCTGATTTGGTTTACTGTCTGATTTATTTTAAGTAGCTAACAAGTAAGGGGTACTTTCTGTTGAGATGTTTGTTGAAATTGAGATTATCTTTTAAACTTGACCCATTAAATATTTTATATGTGAGAGGCAATTATCCATAGAGACTCAGTTTTCTAGCCAAGTGGAAACCTGTTTTTCAAAAGGGTGATGTTTTGGGGCAAATTACCTTGTCTGCCTAAAGGAAAGTTATTTTTCAAAGAATTTACAGGTAAAATTATTTTGGGCAAAATTGTACATACTTAGGAAAAACATTCTCTTATACTTTCACCCTCTTGTCAATGTTACTGATAATATCATCATTAGCTCATTATTTTTTTCTCAGTCATATAAAAATATCTTGGTTTATCTAACACAGATGTAGATATTTCTGAGTCTACTGGAATCTACAGGAAAAAAATGTTTTACATCTGCCTTGGCTGACTTCAAATTAAGAAGCCGTCTGTCTCATCTTATAACAATCTCATTGATTTAACTAATCTAATGATTTTTCATCTAACGAGTGCTAGATGAAAAAGCGAAACAAACACCATCAATAACTAACTAACTAACATGAATTAGGTAAGTGAGATAACATGAATATGGGGACTTAAGATTTCATCTTTAGCCTTTTGGAATATTGTTTAAAGCTGCCAAACACTTAAGATATAATAAATTCAGGTGTTATAGATTGAAGTGTGCACCCCAACAGGAGTTCAAGTTGAAGACCTAACCCCCGAGCTTGTAAATATGCTCCCTGTTGGAAAAGAAGACTATCTTACATGTTAATGGAAGAAACGGATGATCATGAACATAATCAGTTTTGAGAAATGTCTTATAAAGGATAATAGACAGACACACACATAGGGGGAAGACAGAATCCACATGGAAGACCAACAGTTTGTTCATAGAAAATACCTATTTTCAACAACACAGACAGTGACTACACACATGAACTTCTCCAGATGGGATGCATAGAAACCAAATTGACTGCATCTGTGGGAAGAGAAGATGAAGAAACCCATTATCAGCCACTAAAACCTGGCTAGGAGCTGGCTCTGGAACAGTCTGTCAGTTGCCCATATGTAAGTTCAGGTTGAAGCTGAAGAAAATCTAAATAAATCCATGAGAGAAAAATACAACCTTGAGTCTATCCCACCTGAATTTCAAGAACAGACTTGATGAATTAAACACTAATGACAGAAGAATTGATAAGTTGTGGGAGAACATCAAGAACATCATTCAGGAAGAAAACAACTTGTCAACAAAAAGGCAGGAGAGGAAGAAAAGTATAAAGTGATGTCTGAAGAGACTCAAACGTGTTCTTAATCCTAGAGTAGCTAAGGCAAATGGAAGAATTAATGAGGCTTAACAGCTGAACAGAATATTTCAAAAGGCAGCTCCAGGAGACAAAGTAAAAAAATATAATGGCATGTACAAAAATCCAGAGTTAGAAAATGGAAAAGGAGGGTCACACTCAGCATATCTGAAACTAAAAGAAGTAAAGAAAAGAAATTCAAGCCTTGCGTTGTAATCTTAAAAGATCCTATTTGCCAAATAGTGAATGATGCACGGCGAATCAAAAGAAGATGGAAAGAATACAGAGTCACTGTAGCAAAAATAAGCAATTAACAGTCAACTATTTCTAGAAGTAGCATATGAATAAGAACTCGTGGTACTAAAGAAAGGAGTAGAAATGACATTGAAAGTATTTTCCAAAAATATGAAGCCAGGAATTGATGGACTACTAATTGAAATGTTTCAACAAGCTGAAGAAACACTGGAAACATTCACTCATGTATTCCAGACAATTTGGAAGACAGCTACTTGACCAAGATTATCACAATTAGACTAGTCAGAGCATTATGATACCTGTAGAAAAGATTTGAGTTGTCAAGGGTTTGGCTTGCTTGGATTCACAAGCATGGCCATGCCAGCACTGCAGTAGGTAAATCGAATGCACAAGCCCTCTGCCAAGTATGGAAAAACAAGAAGGTTATTTTGAGGACTAAGGTGTGCCTGACTCAAGTCATGGTATTTTCAATTGCCTCGTAACATGTGAAAGTTGGATATTGAATAAAGAAGATTGAACAGGAGCTAATGCATTTGAATTGTGGTGCTAATGAAGACTAGTGAAAGCACCAGGGACTGCCAAAAAGTATGTTTGGGGAGAAATACGTCTAGAATGTTCCTCAGAGGCAAGCATTTACCTTCTGTACTCCGGACATGTTGTCAGAAGAGCGCAGCTCGTGGGAAGGACATCATGTTCGCTGAAGTACTGGGGCAGCAGAAGAGAGGAATTCCTTCCACGAGATGAAGTGACCCAGTGGCTGCAACAATGGGCTCAAACATAAGAGCAGTTGTGAGCATGGTGCAGGACCAGGCAGTGTTCTGTTCTGTTTTTCCAAGGGTCACTAGGGGTTCGAAGCAACTCAATGGTACCTAACGAGAATCACCGCAGTGCAGGTCATGATTTCCAACAGCTGGCATCGTGATTAGCTGTGCAGTGCACAACTCGCTGCCCATGCCCCAAGGGCCCTGGTCGCGCCATGCATCAAGTGTTGGGATGCTAACCACAAAATCATTAGTTTGAAAATACCAGCAACTTCAGGGAAGGAGCTTTCTAATCCATTAAAGATGTACAGTCTTCTTGGAAAATATGTACTATAGAATTGCTATGAATTATAGTATACTGGCTAGTAGTGAGATTGAGAAATGATATTAGGTCTTTAAAATTCATTGGTGATGAAAGGGTAGCTTTCCTCCTTTCAAAGAGCATACAGTGAAGTCGAAAATACACTCATTTAATTAATCAGGCAATTACGTCTAAATGTATAGCTATCTTAATGGTCTAAAAAGGAGGCAGATTAATGGATGTATTTACTCAACTATCAGAGGTAAAATATAATCCTCTTTTTATTTTTCATTTTCTTTTCCTGTTACTAGGTAATGAGAAAATATTACAGTTTGCCTTTAAACAGTATTATGTTAGAGTTGTTAGGGGCTTTCTGTGGTTCTAACTCAGAGCAGCATTACATACGACCTAAGAAACACTCCATCCTTTAGGACCACTGTTCTTGCTCATGTGCTGCCTCTTGAAGTGATTGAATATCCACTAGTTCTTTTTGATCAGCGACTCGGTGTATTCTTCCCATGATCTTTTTATGATTTCTATTAAGTATTTTGCCCATGGTTTCTTTTAAGATTGCAATTTGAAACTTGAATTTTTTTCTTAAGATCTTTCACATTAAAATATGCTAAGTTTTTCTTTTTTGATTTTCTAATTTTAGGTTTTTGCGCATTTCATTTTATTTACTTTGACCTCTCAAGCTGCCTTTTGGAATGTTCCGTTAGCTCTTTTGCTTCGTGTTTTTTTCCATTTGCGTTTTAATTAAGAGTGAGTTTCAGAGTCTCTTCTGACACCACTTCAATCTTTTCCTTTTTCCCTATCTATTAAGGCCTTTTCCTTTCTTCGTGTATGCAGCTCTGACATCATCCAAACACAGGTGCCTGCGATCATCCCCAGCACTGCCACGCCATGTGCTATTGATACATTTTATACAGAGGAGCCATCATTTGGGGCAAAGTTCTAGCCATGAGAATATTTTTGTATTCAACAGTTCTAGCTAATGGGGGTAGGTTTACAGCGTGGTGTTTATGTTTCCGTGAACCCTAGCTATGTGTTTGGCTAGGACTGGACTGGAAACGGCAAGGACAGCCATTTGAAAGCACCAGCAGCTATGTGAAAGATCTATTTTTTTCTATCCCTGGAAAGATTTACAATCTCAAGAGCCGGCAAGAACAGTTTTATTACATCTTATAGCGTCTCAGTGAATCATAATTGCGTCAATATCAGTGAATTTTTTCCTGCTTTGTCTGCTATAGAAGTTGGTGGATGGAAAGACGAGACAGGAAATTTAAGACAAAGAACAGACCTGAGCCTTGAGGCTCTCAGGGGTCAGACCCAGTACCCTTGCAGCCCCTCACTCTAAGACCAGCTCCGAGATCTGAGCAATCCTATAGTCTGGCAAAGCTCTAGCTAGGGTCAGGAAAATGTTTTCCCCAAACGTTTTCTAAATGAATGCTGCAAAGCATACAGGCCACCCTCCTACTCACAGGTTCCTATTTTGTAATAATTTGGGACTATGGGTATGGGAGTTTGGGGGGATTATGTGATGACCTGCTAAGGATTCCACTCATATTTTGTTGGCATTAATTTGGCCAGCATTTTATACTATACTGCAACTTCTCCGTGGCGGAGAGAATGGGGAAGTGTGGTCTTGTTGGAACAACAGGATAGAAAGTGGGAGAGAAGTTTCTGCTGACACCAATGTAGTGAATGTCTGCATTCACTATGTGGAATCAAATGTGAATGGTAGGCGAAGATCAGGGAGGAACTGCTTCCCAGTGGACCTCCAATAGGTCTGGCCTGAGTAATGTACAGGGTAAAATCACAGGACTGAACACTGTCTAGGATGTATTCTACTTATCTTTAGGAAAATAAAAACCATAAACTGAAAGAAATCTTCATTCCTGCTTGTTTAGATTAAGATCTCTGAGTGCTATCAGGGCTGTTGGGAACCTCTGAACGGGAATAAAACCGGGGTTGCAAATATTCTCCGATGAACCGAGGTTGCAAATATTCTCCGATGACGACCCTGATGCCAGGGGCTTAAGTGGAGAGCAAATGTTTTGAGAATGACTTTGTTCAAGTTTAACTCCTACATACTCTTTCAATTTTTAAAATCATTTTATTATGGGCTCATACAACTCTTATCACAATCCATATATACATCCTTTGTGTAAAGCACATTTGTACACTCATTGCCCTCATCATTCTCAAAACATTTGCTCTCCACTTAAGCCCCTGGCATCAGCTCCTCATTTTCCCCTCCTTCCCCTGCTCCCCCCTCCCTCATGAACCCTTGATAATTTACAAATTATTTTGTCATATCTTCTTCTGTCCAACATCTCCCTTCACCCCTTTTCTGTTGTCTGTTCCCCAGCATCATCACTCACACCACTGGTCCTGAAGGGATCATCTGCCTTGGATTCCCTGTGTTTCCAGTTCCTATCTGTACCAGTGGCCATCCTCTGGTCTAGCCAGATTTGTAAGGTAGAACTGGGATCATGCTAGTGGGGGCAGGGGAAACATTTAGGAGCTAGAAGAAAGTTGTATTTTTCATCGTTTCTTTCATTTTTTATTGTGAATTTGCAGTCTTTGCTTTTTCACCGAGAACCTGAGCCTCTTCTTTAATGGAGAACTGTGAACTACCAAAACCTGGTTTTAAATACAAGCTTTAAACAGCAAGCTATGGTTTCAGGTAAGGTTTGCAAGACATTTTCTAACATCTTCACTGTCATTTAGTTAGTCCTGACTCCATTGTGGCTCTACAGGGCAGAACAGAACTGCTCGCGTGGGTTTTAGAGACCGCAAATCTTCATGAGAATAGAAAGCCTCATCTTTCTCTTCCAGTATGGCTCATGATTTTGAACAGGTAACCACCATTTAGCAGCCAAAAGCACAACCCACCACTCCCCTAGGGACCTTTATTTGTAAACATATATGTTAGGAAATTATATTTGTCTAGTTTAATTTATAGATTTTATTTGTGCATGGCAATGGAATTTGCTCACCAATCTTCTAATAATTAGCCTATAGGTTATAACCTTATGACCCTGTCTTTTTTTAACCCATCTATATAAAAACTGTACATTTGATTGCTAGTCAGAAAAAATACAATTTCAGTTCTGGTTTTTTTTTGTGTGTGTATGTTTGTGTGACAGGCCATATAAGAAAATAAATGCAATGACTTGTGGGAGAGAGAATTCCTTTCTCCCAACACCTCTTCCTTTTTCTTCACTAATAGAATTCCAACTTTATTTGAGCGATGTGCCCAATTGGCAAGGAATTGTTTGTATTAAGAGGTTGGAGTTTTTAATTCTAATATTTTTCTTTATACACAAGAGCCTTGTGTGGGATTGATTCAACCTTGAAAGTGCTAAAAGAGTTACAGGCATTTTAGTGGGTGATATATTTTTCAGGTCTTAAAATGCCAAATAAAATTCCCAAGTTCTCCATGACTTCTGAATGAAAGTTGTGAAACTACATTAAGCTACAAAAGAAACTTGAGAATAAGAAAATATTGGACTTGAATATTCTGCAACTTTAGTTTATTAGAAGACAAGGTTTGTTTTTTTTAATTACCATTCCATGTGTAATGGAATGTGTGTTAAAGTTTGGAAAATTTTAAAATGTTTTACATCTGGAATATGATGGTCTACTGTGTGCCTAACACATTGGCTACTTTTGCCTGCTGGGTACCCATTTGAGCTAGAACATAGTGCTCTTTGACTTTATCTATTGATCTTCCTTAAATTCTCAGTCCAGGTAAGAAGGGGAAACTTCTTTTTCCCTTCACTCCAGGACGGAGACTCTAGAAATCCCTGATCAATCAGTCACACAGGGATCTTATTTTTCCTTCAGGTATAGGCATGTGATAGAGACTGTAAAGTCGTCTTTCTGTTGGGATTAGTTAAGTAGTCAGAAGGTGTATCTATCAATCAATAATGATACCGTTTTCAATGATGGGAAGGGTCTTTCTTGGGATGAAGGTAACACAAAGGATAGAAGAGCTAAAACCAGAGAAAGTGTCAGTTCTGATGGCATACTTTGACTCACATGCTGAAAGCTGCTGTCACACCTGCATGTTTTATTAAATGAAACAATACATTCCATTCTCTGTTTCAGCAAGCTTTGAGGTGCTTTTCTTTTGTTTATAATAGAAAGAATCCTGACTAGTACATGATATTCAATGGAAAAGCCTTTCTTGTTGGATTAGTAACTGGTCATACATTGAAACTAGGAATACAATAAAGGGAGGGCTGCCATTACTATGAGGTGGTTTTCAATGTTGATGTTAGATATCTTGTAATGATCTAATTCATACTCATTGTGAAAATATTTGATTACCCATTTCACTAAGCTTAAAACTAAACCAACCCTGTGGTTGTCAAGTTGAATCCCACTCAATGTGGTTGTTGGAGCACATCTACTAGTAATTCAGTCTAACCAGATACTCTGCAGATGGGTTTGGGGCTCCCACAGTTCCCCACAGTACACAAGTTCTGAATGCCCAAATTCCATGATTTCCATTCATTTTAAGGTCAGCAGCATTTTTTTGTGGTCCACACAGCCAAATGCCTTGGCTTACCCCAGTCAACATCTTTCTTGTATTCTCTGCTTTGAGCCAAGATGCACCTGATATTAACCTTGAGATCCCATGTTCCACATCCTCTTCTGACTCTGAGACTTCTGGCCTTTCCCTGGCAATGTGCTGCTGTAACTCTTCTTGGATGACTTTAAGTAAACTTTTATTTGTGTGAATTTTTGTGTTAGACCTGGTTGACTACAGAAACAAATCCAGTGACACTAATATATATATATATATATATATATATATATATATATATATATATATATATATATATATATATATATATATATATATACATTAGATCAAAGAGTACTTGTATATTAAGAAAACATCCCAGCCCTGTTCAGATCAAGTCTGTAAGTTTGATATTATCCCATATGTCTGACACTAATCCAAGAATCTCTTTCAGACTCACACAGTCACATACAATGATGCAGGATGCAGGAAGATCACAAGCCAATGAGTGAAAAGTACAATCCAATGGTGGCTCCAGTGGCAGTGGAAGCATCTCAGCACTTGCACGGGTCTCCTCATGACTCCTCTCACTTTCTGAGTGTGCTCTAAAACAGGAGGTTCAAGCAGAGTGTGTGCTCTCAAAGGTCTTAGCAAGTCTCTGCAGGGCTTGTCAATGAGAAGACAAAGACAGAGAGAGAGAGAGAAAGGAAGTTTCCAGAATGCTCATGAGAAGGCCACGCCCACAAGGAGGCATCATCAGACTGATTGACATCCTAAGCTGCATTCCTTCTCTCTTAACACTCTCAGGTTGACAAGAGCTTACGTAACTTCCACGGTTTTCAATGATACCTTTCTATAGCTTTGAGCATTCTGTTGGGTCACCTTTCTTTATAATGGGCACATCCTAAATGTGCAAGAATCTAGAATTAGAAAATCAAAAGGGAAGAAAAAGCTCAACATATCTGAAACTGAAATAACTCAAGAAAAAAAAAGCTGGGCCTGCAATTGCAATTTTGAAAGATTCCAGCAGCAAAATATTGAACAATTCAGGGAGCAACAAGAGAAGAGGAAATAATACACACATATTCACTGTACCAGAAAGAACTAGTCGACAGCCTATCATTTCATGAGGTAGCACATGAGCTAGAACTAATGGTACTGAAGAAGAAGTTTGACCTGCACTGAAGGCATCAGCCAAAAACCAAGGTTCCCAGAACTGAACAAATACCCATTGAAACGTTTCAAAAAGCTAAAGAGGCACTGGAAGTACTCCTTTGTCTATGCCAGGAAAAAATAAAAATTAAACTATCCGTCGGTCAAAAATGAAACAAACATTAAAATGTTGAATTTTAACCTAACTGTACCTGCAGTGACTTACTTTCCAATGCAATCTATTTGAAGACAAGAATATTCACACATCTGCTCCATGCTTAAATGGAGTTCGCTGCATGTGTGATTGAATCCTGTGGGGACTCTATAAGTGGATTTGGGGTTTTCCCTGTCAGCCTTAGCCTGCAAAGCAGGTGCTCTGGATACAAGCTCTCATATACTAACCCCCTCTGGTTTGGGGTTTCATTATTCCAGTTCGGGATCACACGAGCAAGAGCACGCCTTCAGCTCACTTAGATGGCTGGCCTGACATCTCACTTAAATGGCTGCTTGTTAAAGATAGACTAAAGTATTCTTGATAATCAAAGTGAAATATTTCGAGTGATATGATTTATCTTGGTTCCTGGTTATTGACTGTTCTATTCAGAATGTTGTAAACAGCTTGACATGTAGAGATATAACCAACTTTACAATGGACATGCGAGGTCAAGGACAACAGTCACAGATACATGGTTGGTGCAGAGCAATGGATCATAGTTATAGGTGGGTGTACCAGATGGGGACCAGGGCTATGATTGGGATACATATGTTGTGATAGACAGAGGAGCTTACAAGATTCCCCCTTTAATGCTTTGTTTTTTATGATATGTCCTAGTCCTACAGTCAGTTTTGCCTTAGTGAATGAGCGTTATTGAAATATGTGCCTGTGTCTAACATGCCTTTTTTCTTAATACATTCCATATATTTTAATCAAAAAATCTTACTTATATTTGTGTTTTTTTCTTTATCTCTATAGTATCTGAAATTCTACACCATTGGATAGAGTAATGATAATATTATTAGACTTACAAAAGGTCCATGGAGGCTACTTATATTATCTCTCAAGAGGCTGATAATGCTGTCACCAAAGTGGTCTAGGGCAGTTTTAGAAACCATAGCTGGATGAACGGATGTTGAGCTAGTACTAAATCATAAACCTCAATCTAATAGCCATTAGCTCTTGCTGGAGCGTGCTTTATAGTTGCCCTCACAAAGTGATCGCTTAAGATATGGGTCCTTTAGCAAAACGTGTGAAACTATCAAATGATGCCCAGTTATCAGAAAGAACAGCATCTGCAGTCTTAAAGGCTTCTCTTAAAATAAGCCTCCATCTAAGTGAAGTGTCAGCTAAGTTCCCATGGAAGAAGGTCTCGTTTGCCGAAGAAGATGAATGACAGCGAACGTCCATCATTTATTTGCAGTCTTCACATGGATGAAGCCTCACGTGGAAATTCCTCAGAATAGTCTTGCCCTCAGACGGAGGTCATTGGATACGATATTACCTCCACCCACTGATAATCTCAGGGAGGGGCATATTCTGTTGGAGGCTTGCCTCTGGGTGTCCATGAGAGAGGTTTCTATACATTAAAAAGTCATACCCAGACTGCTTTGGGGAGGTCCTTGGACCAATCTTGTAAGTTTGATCTGAAATCCCAGAACTTCCAAACACATCCTTGGGGTAACAGTCATCCTTTTCTCCTACCGTGGCACTTCAACTTCAAGTCCAAAGGAGTATATCAGTTCCTTTATTATGGAACAGGTTGGTTTAAGGTGAAGTCTAATTCACGTACTGAGTTTTCCAATGACAATCCTTCTGATGTGGCTTTTGGAGAACTCTGCATACCTCAAAGAAACAAAATCTAAAATCCAGGTAGCCTTTCAGAATGAGACCTGCATCACTGTGGTATTTATATAACTGTCAATTTGTTAGGATTACAAGTGAAGGGGTAGAGTCTAGTCTGTCACTCAGATCGTAGCCAATGAGGCTTTTGTGTGGGCAAGGCCTTCTCCTGAGAATTCTGGAAAATCTGGTACTTCCTCCTTGGAGGTGGGAGACTCTGCTCATACGCTGGGGGACATAGCAACTGACAAGACACATGGGCCATTCTAATGCAGAGTCCCCTGCCAGGGCTGGATTCTTCGAACTCCACTGGATCTAAAGACTTTCTACCCACTGGCTTGTGATCTACATTTGACATCATTCCATGTGTTTTGCGAGTCTGAAGAAGACTTTATAGATTGATATCAGACATATGGGCTAATATCGGACTTAAGGACTTGATCTGGACTGAGCTGGGATGTTTTCTCAATGTTCAGTTGCTCTTATACAGAAATCTGTTTATTAAACACATATGTGAGTCCATGGATTTGTTTCTCTAGTCTACCCAGATTAACACAGTCACCAAGGGCTGAAAAGCAGCTGGGTCAAAAACACAGGATTAGCAATATTACATAGGGCAGATTCTCCCATTGGGAGTTTACAAAATAATGTTCAGCATTTTCCCCACGGGCAAGCTACCCCTCCCTGTTCACCCACTAACAGAAGTGAAATCACCTTCTACGGGACAGCTATATCCTCCCATCCTTTGGTAATAAATTTCCATCGAAATGCATCTAACATCATTGCAGGAATATCTGTTTAATTATGGTGACTGTAGTGTTCCAACTGCTCTGATAGGTCCAGGGTCTCTTGTGCTCTCAAATCAAACAATGGACTCACAGACCACAAAATGACAAGCAGAAAACAGAGTTAATTTGGAAAAGAAAGAAAAGGACCTGTTTTCTGCTTGTTGGTCTGTGGTCTGTGAGCAGCTGGGGGCTTGAGTTGCCATTGAATGAACTGTGTCTAGGCGGGTTTCTCGGGTGTGTGCTACTTGACCTGTCTGCATCTCCAGATTATAAATGGGCAAATCCCAGGACTGGTCCTATTTCTCAGGTCCAGTCATAAACTTGGTCATGTTCTCCCCTTGACTGGATCTTGCCTGGGAGTGAACAGGGAAGTAAGCATATAATGTTCAGCCAAATGAGTCTTGGGTTTGATGACTTTGGAGTTCAGAATCAGCCTAAGGGTCTGTTGCTTGCAGCCTTAAGATTACAGCATCCTAGGCTGTTGAGATCATCCTTGTAGATATTCTGCCACTCCCGATGAGCCCCTCTACCCAGCCCTCTTCCCTCACTCTATCTGAGGGCTCTCTATCTTCTATGTCTCAGTAGGATGTCCCTATATGCAGCAACCATTTGGTCCTCTCCCACTCCCCGCCCTCTCCCCTTTGTGTTGATAGCTTTACTAGCATAAAATTCACCTATCAGAAAATTCAATGATTCAGTCACATCAAAGATGATTGTATAGTAGTCACCACAATCAATTATAGAAAATTTTCTTTATTTTTGTACTCATCATGTTTAGCTCCCCATTTCCCCCCAACTTCCTTTGATATACCCCCAAGGAACCATTAATCCAGTTATTGTCTCTCTATATTTACTTATTCTGGAATTTAAAAAAAAATGAAAACCTAACCCAGCTGAGGTGAGGTTTCCCCTGAAGAAGTGATTTTTATGATTTAGCAATAAGGGAGTGATAAATAGGTTATCAGCATTAGGTAGATCCACCATCACTTTGCTTTATACACTGGATAAATTGATTACATGACCTGAGAACACCTCCTTGTCTTTGACTTTTTTATTCTCATAGTAAGGGTCTCCGGAAATATTTGTCTTTTTGGTCCTTAGAGGCAAGGATGGTGAGAATTCATCTCATGTACTTTGGACATACTGTCAAGAAAGACCAAGCAAGACAGACATCATGCTTGCTAAAGTGGAGCCCAGAAAATCAAAGGAAGGCTGTCAACAAGATGAATTGGCGCAGTGGCTTCAACAATAGGCACTAATGTAAAATATCCGTGAGGATGGTGCAGGAGCAGGTAGGGTTTGGTTCTGTTGTATGGAAAGTTGCTCTCTGTCAGAACTTACTCAACAGAACTTAAAAACAGCAACAGCAGCTCTATTTCTTATTTCGTTGTGGATCTGTCGGGGTTTTCTACAAAAGTCTGCATTACTTTGGGAAGATGTAGGTGATATGCTTCTAGATAGTTGTCTATTCCCTCTAGATTTTTAATTTGGTTGTAGTATAGCCATTCACTGTAGTATGTTATTATTCCTTATACTTCATTTGTATCTGTTATGATATCACCCTTTTCATCTCTAATTCTAGATATTTGTATCTTCTTTTTCTTTGTTAAATTTGCAAGTGGTTTGTCAATTTTTTAAATACTTTCTTTTTTCCTAATCATTTTACTGGGGGCTCATACAATTCTTATCACCATCCATCCATCCATCCATCCATCCATCCATCCATCCATCCATCCATTGTGTCAAGCACATTTGTACATTTGTTGCCATCATCATTCTCAAAACAGTTGCTTTCTGCTTGAGCCCTTCGTATCAGCTGCTAATTTGTTCCCTCTCCTGCCTCACTCCCCCTCCATTATGAGCCCTTGATAATTTATAAATTATTATTATTTTGTCATGTCTTACACTGTCCGATATCTTCCTTCACCTACTTTTCTGTTGTCCATCCCCCAGGGAGGAGGTTATATGTAGACCCCTGTAATTGGCTCTCCCTTTACACCCAACACGCCCTTCACCCTCCTGGTATCGCCACTCTCAATACTGGTCCTGAAGGTATCCTCTGTCCTGGATTCCCTGTTTTTCCAGTTCCTATCCAGTGTACATCCTCTGGTCAAGCAGGATTTGTAAGATTTTGTAAGGATTTGTAAGGATCATGATAGTTGGGAGTGGGGGTGGGGGAAGCATTTAGGAACTAGACGAAAGTTGTATGTTTCATCATTGCTCCACTGCACCCTGAATGGCTCATCTCCTCCCCGTGACCCTTCTGTAAGAGTGACAGAAATCACCAAAAGAGTAACAAGAGAGCCCATACACTGGGAAACCATCATTAACAATGGCACATCAGACGAAGACCTTATTACTAAAATCAGCAATACTCTGCTAGCTTCCAAAGAGAAAAAAATGAACAGAACGTCTGACCAGAAGTTTCACATGCGCAGATAGCTGAATGGCCAACAAATATATGAGAAAATGTTCCTGATCTTTAGCCATAAGAGAAATGCAAATTAAAAAAATTAGATACCACCTAACACCCTCATAGATAGCCCAATTCAAAAAATCAGAAAGCAACAAATGTTGGAGGCGCTGTGGGGAGACAGAAACTCTCATCCACTGATGGTGGACCTGTAGGTATGTACAGTCACTATGGAAATTGACCTGGTGATATCTAAAACAGATGGAAATTGAGGTAACATATAACCAAGCAATCCCCTTCTGCGTATATTACCCCAAATAGGCAAGAAACAAACCACGGCCAGACATCTGTTCTCCAATACTCAAAATTGTAAGGAGTTGAAAACAACCCAAATTTCCATCAACAGACTAATAGATTGAAAAGCTGCGGTACATACATACAGTGGAGTACTACACATTGCTGTAAAGCAGTGATGAATGTATGAAGCACATTGCTGTATGGGAAGAACTGGCGATAATGATGCTAAGCAAAGGAAGCCGAGTACAAAAGTAAAAGTACAACATGCGTCCACTGAGGTAAGCTTAAAAAATGCACATGGGACATAGGGAAAAGTTAATACTTTTATGGAACCAACTTCTTGTTTTGTTTTCTGTGGTAATTACATAATGTGGTGTCAATTTGAGACTTGATAGGATTAAAAGTAAAGGGGTGGAATTTTGTCTGTCAAAATCAACGAGGTCTCTGTGTAGGAATGGCCTTCTCCTGAGAATTCTGGGAACTACTGTATTTCTTCCTTGGAGGTGGGAGAAACTTTTCTCTCTCTCTCTCTGCTCACTCCCTGAGAGACGCTCTGCTAACAAAACACATGGCTCTATGCCCTGGGATCTGGAGAAGCCAAATGGAACTACCCTGATGCAGCCAGACCCCTAGAGCTAGAGAAACTACATAAAGACCCCTGCCAACGCTGAGATACTCACAACACCATTGGATCCACAAGACTTCCAACCCACTGGCCTGTGAGCCTCCTGAATTTAGCATCATTGCATGTATTTCCAGAGTCTGAAGAAGACTTTATAGATTGGTATTGAACATATATGCAAATATTGGACATATGGACATGATATGGACTGGGCTGGAATGTTTTCTTAATAGTCAGTTGTTCTTGTATGTAAACCTCTTTCCTATACACAAATGAGTGTGTGTCTCTATGAATTTGTTTCTCTAGTCTACCCAGACTAACACATTTCCCAATTATGCTATTTCTGCTCTAACCTTTATGATTTCTTTTCTTCTGTTGGTTTTTTTCTTTTACTCTTGTTATAGTTGTTGAAGATGCTGTCCAATTTCATCAAAAGATTGATAATATGCTACCTTTTGAGATGGTTGAAAGTCTCTTTGTACTGAGACTCTGTGTATGCCTTCTATTTGCTTCTGTTTTTAAAGGTTTTATTGTGAATTAAGTGAAGGCTTCCATAGTAGTTTTACATTCAACAATTCATACACAGTTTGTTTAATTTAATCTATTACAATCTCTTCAAATGTACCATTATTTATTATATTTCCTGATTGTGTTTCTGATTTTCATTCCTCCTTTTTCCTTAATCTTTTTGAACTTTGTCTTAGGTGAATGCTGCTCTTTGATCATAAGTGATTGATTTTTCTAAAGTAGCTGTATTTTCCTAGTATTATTGCTCCCCTTCTAGATTTGTCTATTTCTCTGTTTTAGCTTTCTAACTGTGATACTTCTAACATTTCAGTTTAATAAACTTCTGTCTTTTTAATATGCCTGTTAAATTTTTCTGTTCAGTTATTTATTTCATCAGTTCTTCTGTTTGTTTACTTTATCTTCAATGTTCAAAGGCAAGTTTCAGAATTTCTTCTGACATGCGCCTTATTATTATTTTCTTTCAATTTCCTGTCCTTTTGGTTCCATTTTCTACTTTTCATGCATGATACTACATTTATGTTTGTGAAAACATAATTTTCACAATGAATGATATTTACAATGAAACAGTAATTAGCCTTGCAAAGTCTACCATGAGACTTTGGCTTGTAAATTTGAGTTAGAGTTGTATTCATTATATTTCTTTGTATATGTATAGATATTTTCCCATCACAGATAGCAATGTATTTCAAGATATATCTTAAAATGTTCTTTTTGATAATACATGCAGTATCATTGCTCTTCAATTTGTCAATAGTTGCATAGAAAAACACATGATTGATTCTAAATGCCCAATATGAACCAATTTCACCTCATGAAGGCCTATGACTTTGATCTTTATGTGGCCTATTTCACTTTTGAGTGCTTCCACATTTTCTAGATTCTTACTTCCAACATTTCATGTTACTAATGGATGCTTTTTGCCATTTCTTCTCATTGTGATTGGTGCTCCACTAGCACATTGAGATCCTGAAAGTTTCACTCTATCCCTGTGGTTACGGTCAATTTCTCTTTAAGGAGGCAGCTAGCTCTTCCCTACTCCTACAAAGACAGCCTACCAACCTGAGGAGCTCATTTTCCAGCCCACTATCAGACAACTTCCACCGCTTCTTATGAGATTATCCGTAGCTAATCCTTCAGAAATGAACCGCCTATTCCTTTTACTTTATTCTGCCTTATTCTGGAAGCTCTACTGAAATCTGTCTAGTGTTGGGGACCTTCCTGGAATTTGAAACACCGGCGGTATAGCTTCACCTTCTCAGCAGTATGCAAGCCCCTTGACAGTGAGGGCTTGTCACACAGGCTGGAGCAATGAATGCCATTAAAAAACTATAGAACAGGAGAAAGGTATTATAAGAATATAAGAGGACAGATTGAAATGATATGTATGGAATGAATGAAGTGGTACATTCTAATTAAGGTCACCATGCTCTAATTTCATACAGCATGGTTTTATTTTTACTTACTCAATTTATTTTATCTGAATTTTTAATGTATAATATTACTTAGTATAACTCTAGCTTGGATAAGATTGAATTGCTATAAACAGAGAGATAATGATAGAGGGATAAGGACTATGTTATGATATGCCTTACTCAGGCATCAAGGATAGAAATATCATTCCAAGAAATTTTGAAGATTTTAATAAATTGTTATTGTACATACTAGCTATAGTAAACCAATAATAAGAGAGAACTGAAAAATGGGGTTCTGCTTGAAAATGATGACTTATCTGTCAGAGCATTCAAATTATAGAGATTTAGCAAAGTGCAACAAATAGATAAGAGGAATATAAACCTAGGAGCCAGACACATCAATTGGGCTTTTCAAATTATATTTTTTTAAAAAAGAAATTACATATCTGGGAGATGCCCAGATTTGTTCTTATTTATTCCAATATAACACAATATAATTTATATTCAGCTTGTAATTAAACTGAGCATAACAAAGAGTATGAAAAAACAGTATAGTAGAAGAAAACTTGATGCAGCACCTTTGGAATGTAGTTCAGGAGATCTTCAACAAATGAAACATGCTGATTCTACAGATCCAATGGTACTACTCCAGTTACATATCTAAGAGAAATGAGAACATTTGTTCACGTGAAAACACATACACAAATATCAACATGAGCATTATGCATAATAGATTAAAATATAAACAGTTCTAATATTCATCGACTGAGCATAAATTAATATAGTATATACTTTGAGTGGAATAATATTAACAATAAAAATAAATGAAGTACTTATTTATGCTACAGAAATATGGTAGAATCTTGGAAACACTCTGTTCAAGTGGAAGAATTCCAACCCAAATGATCTTGTAAGATAGAACTATTTCATAGCATTTCCAAGGCTGTCAATGTTCAAGGAAGCAGATTGCTGCCTCTTTCTCTTACACAGAAGATCAAGGATTCCATTTTACATCTTTATGTTTAGCAGCCTAATGTACAAGGAGGTACCCCCCCGAAAGAATAACAAAAACTTTTTTTTCAAATCTATGCATTTAATTTGTTTTCTTTACAAAACAACCTCATCACCTTCAACGTACTCTCCATTATACTTAAAACATTATTGAATCTTTGATTCCATTCTTGGAACCATTTTTCAAACTCATCTGTTTGGATGGCTGACAGCTGTTCCCTCCTTTTTTTCTTTACCTTTTTCTGTGTCTTCAAATGGCTGTCCTTTCATGTGCCTCTTCATTCGTGGAAACAAAAAGAAGTTGCAGAGTGAGGTCAAATGAGTAAGGTACGTGGGGCAAGAAAGGCATGCTGGTTTTTGAAAAAAAAACTGATGCAATGAGATAGCTGCATGAACAGGTGCATTGTCATGTTGGAAAAAACAGTCCCAGTCTGCTACAAGTCAGGCCTTTTTTGTTGCAGGTAGGCAATCTTCTCAAAATCTATAAAAAGAAAGGTTAATTAACAGTCTGACCTAGTGGAACAAACTCCAAATGCATTATGATATGACATTTTTGGCCATTCGGGAAGTTGACAGATGTCCAGAACTAGATTTGTAATCAATTGGCATTTCATCTTTTTTGACATGAGAAAACCACTTGTGCCCTTGAGTTTTTACCATGACGCTGGTAAGTGGTGTTCAGCACAACAGTTTCTGTGACATTTTTCCAGAGCAGGAAGCAATATTTGACAGCTGCATGTTGTTTTCTTAAGTCAGCCATCACCAAAAAACGAGGTTAAAGCAAAATGACTTCTACAGAAAGTTTCACTGTGACCAGAGAAAACCTTCCCAGGTGATTCCACAGGGTGCACTAACTCATAGAGAGTTGCTGGATGCTCACCTAGTGGAAAGATGCATACTACGAAAGCTCCACTGCATCTAGCACGATTCCATTTGGGGTGGGAGCACCCCATTGTATAATCCACTGTGACTGCATCACTCCTTAACCATCCAATATTGTGATAACTCACTATATGAAATAGTCTGATTAGGCTTATCAGATTAAAGAATACATTGTGGCTATCAGGGACTGATGGAAAAGTGAGAGGAGGGAGTGATTGCTAATTGGTATGGAATTTATTTTTGAGTTAATAAAAAGAAATATCTGAAATTTCATAACTTTAACCCTGATATGGTCTACTACTGGCTTTCTTAAATTTTTTCCAATTTTGACCTCTTTTTGCCCGATAAATGTTTATGCAACCTAAGATATATAAGTATATATGTATAAGCTGACCCAAATATCAGCCAAGGCCCCTAATATTACCACAAACACTGCATAAAAAATGTGTTGAAAGATGTGGCTTATACATGAGTATATATGGTAGGTATAGAAAGGTATATGAGTATATAAAGGTATACAAAGAAAAATTACTGGAAATAAATAGTAAAATTTATTTAAAAACAATTATTTGATATGCATAAAATTTTGCCATTTTAACAGACAAAAAGTAAATTTGCATACTAATGAGATAGATGTCCTTGTTTCCTTTTCTTTCTTTATTTTTTCTAACCTTTTTATTAGGAGCTAATCCAGATACCATACCATTTCATAGTTCAATCACATCAAGCTGTGTTTTGTACAATCACTACCACAATTCACCTCAAAACATTTTCTTCCTTTTTAAGTCTTGGCAGAATGTTTGACACTGCAGGATGGAGAACATCATGAACATTCATCAGGGCTGATCGATATTTCCATTTTATCATAACCAGTGCTGAGAATACCACTTCACGTAAATATATAATACAAAACAGCATAAGTTTGTTTGGGGTCATTTCAAGAGATGTTGGAAATCTTGTTCTAACTCCAACTATTTCTTAGGAAACTCAAGTTTTAGACTTGTTTTGCTTTATAACTTGACAAATTCTTATTATTATTTTAATTGCAAGTGACTGGTTTTGATATTTTCAATAATTATGATTTTCAATTGTTTTTGAACCCAATTTAGTTTTATAGAATAGAGCTTTGAATGGAAATATTTTTGAAATTGTTTCTCCAGTTCCTTCAGATACTCAATTGTATCTCATAAAGTTATATTGGAAAAGTTATTTTAAAAAATAAAATAATCTATAGCTGTAAATATTTCTTTAAAACTATTTTCACCAATTCTTCCCCAGAATAACTTTTTCAGTAAAACTTTAAATTTTATCTTTTAAAAAAAGACATATTTGAATCATTGAGATATTTGAAAATATTTGATAGTTTTGAAAGCAATGTCATGAAAAATTTAACAAAATCTTATTTCTGTTCAGTCAAAAGGATAACAATCCTATCTTATTGCAATATCAATCATCTGTTTAAACTTTGCCCTCTTGAGAGCCACTCTATCTGCATGTAATAAATAGCTTTTATAAGGAAAGTGCACATCTTAGCAAAGGTTTGCATGCAACTTACTATTAAGATTGTGACTTTTAGTAAAAGGTGTTTCTTGGCATATACTTCATATTACATACAATTTGATCGTTCAGTCATATTCAGAATGTTTATGTCGTCTTCACCACAATCATTTTCAGACCATTTGTTCTCATACTCATCATTGTCAGCTCTCCATTTGCCCCTATCCTTCTCTGCCTGCTTCTGGGAAATTGTCTGTCGGTTCCTGCTTCTTTCAATCTACTTAGCATGGATTTCCTGCACAGAAAATCATACAAAACACAAACAGGGAGCAAAACAACACAACACTAACAATAACAAAAACAGGCCAACAATGACTATAAAACATGTGGACTGAGTTGATGCTTAATTTATATGGCTGCTTGGTTTAAGACAAGCCATTAAGACCCTGTGACAGGCTAGATTGACTAGAGAAACAAATACAGAGACACTCATATATGTTTAAGAAAGGGCTTTATATCAAGGAATAATTGTATATTACGAAAACATCCCAGCCCAGTCCAGATAAAGTCCACAAATTCAGTATTTGCCCATAAGTCCAATACTAGTCCATAAATTCCTCTTCAGACTCACATAGCCACTGGCAATGACACCAAATGCAAGAAGATCACAGGCAAGTGGGTAAACATCTTGTGGATCCAACTGCACTGGACACATCTCCAAGACTCTGGCAGTGATCAGCGTGGCTCCATAGGGCTTGTCAAAAGGAATGTGAAGCAGAGAGAGAGAGAGAGAGAGAGAGAGAGAGAGAGAGAGCAAGCATACGCTGCCTCAAGGGAGGGAGAGGGTAAATTACCAGCATCCTCATGAGAAGGCCATGCCCACAAGGAAGCACCATCAGGCTGCGACCTGATTGATAGGCTAGACTCCACCCCTTTACTTTATTTACCAATTTGACATGAGATTATGTAACTACCACAGATCCAAGGTGTTATATTTTCTCATAGCTGTGCACCACCTGGTTTCTTCATCATATTACTATATTACTATAGCATCCTTATCTTTAGCAATCTCTTCATGAGGGAAAGTGTAAACAGGACTGTCTCATAAGAATTAATTGTTCTTATATTGGGGCTAGAATTAAGTGTGAGTCCCAAAATGCTTTCATATATCTATGGTTTATATATATTTCAGCTCATCATTATCATGGCTTGGACAGGCCTGGAAACCACTATGCTGAGTGCAGTTACTCAGTCACAAAAGAACCAATGTTATATAAGTCCTGTACCAAGAGAAAAAACACCAACAAGAAGGCAAACTTCTGCTCTCGGATCATGCAAACGTCTAATCCTACTTCCAAGCATTCAGAGAGAGATCCATCCTAGTGCACATGAAGCCTATATCATCCCCTTTACATGCATATCTTGAAAACTGCTTTGACAGAGGGGACCTTAGCTCAGCTGGTTTTCTTTCTTTCTTTCTTTCTTTTTTTCTTTGAGATGGTGGGAGGAGAAAACAATCCAGTTCCCAGCATACAACGTTGTTCTATAATCACCCAAAATCAACGCTCTCACAAGAAAGATAAGTGAACTTTACTGAAAATCCAAGTCAAGCTGCGGGAAGGAAGACATGTATGTCAAAGAAAGGCAATTCCATTTCTCTTGGTGAGCAAATGGGAGGGGCAACTGCCCATACAGGGGGTAGTGGGGAGGGATCTTAACAATATTTATATAGAACCCAAGGGAAGAATGCATCTAGCATTCTGTTCCTAATTAGACATTTTGACTTAGTTTCTAACCAGCCATTGGTGAACCAGACCATGTGCTATAGATTACTGGGACTTTAGACTCTGGTTTTGCTGGTTTTAATGAATGCACAGTATTCCATTAATGTATATACCAGAGTTTATCCATTCTTTGACTAATGAGGATTTAGGATGTTTCCAAATTCTTGTTATTATGACATGAGCTGCACTGAACATGGGAGATCATGCATCTGTTCTTGTCTGTCTCATTTCTTTATGGTATATTTCCACTAAAATATTGCTTGGTCACATAATATTTCTATTTCTAGTTGTTTTAGGTAGCACTGGTACAACCACAATAGTTGTACATGTTGACAAGCCCACCAGTAAGTTATGAAACAGTTCCAGTCTCTCTGCATCTTCTGCAGCATTTATTGTTTTCTGTGTTTTAGAATTTGGCTATCATTATGGGTATAAAGTGATATCTCTCATTGTTTTGATTTGCATCTCCGAGATGGCTTGTGATCAGTGAACATTTCTTCATGTGTTTGTTAATTGTACAGGTGTCGTCCATTGTGACTTGTCTATTCATGCTCTTTGTCCACCTTTTACTTGGATTATTTGGTTTTTTTTCTTAGTGGGGTGCTGCAGAATTATATAGAGTTTAGTAATTAATTCCTTGCCCATAGTGTTATTGTTAAAGATTTTACCCCAATCTGTGAACCCTTGTTTTATTCTTTCAAGGATTGCAAAATTTTTAATAGGTCACAGTAATCTATTTTGTCTTCCACTATGTGTCAATTTGTGCCAGTTTTCTTATTGGTGATGCTGATAGCTTGGGAATTTAACATTTATCTCTAGAATCATCTTGAGTTCATTTTTGTGCATCAGGTGAATTAAGGGTCTTGTTTTATTCTTCTGCAGATGGAGATTTTATTTTTCCAGCACCGTTTGTTAAGGCGGGGTTCCCTCTCCCATTTAATATTTTTTACTTCTTTGTCAAAAATCAGTTGCCTATAGATGGATGTTTTTATTTCTGGGATTCCTATCCTGTTCCATTGGTCTATGTATCTTTCACTGTACCAGGACCATGCTGTTTTTAATACTGTGGCTGTATAGTAGATTTTGAGTTGAGTAGTGCAATATCTCTTACATTGTCCTACTGTTTCAGATGTTCTTTGTTTATCCTGGCCTCATCTCTCTATATACTATATGACATTGGTAATTAGTTTTCTGTTTCTTTATAGGATGATGTTAGGATTTGGATCACAATTGTGCAATATTTGTAGATTGCTTTTGATAGTATTCACATTTTCACAATATTAAATCTACCTATTCATGAGCATGAAATCATTTATTTCTTTGGCTACGTTTATTCCTGGAATTTTAATCCTTTGTGTGACTACTGCTGTGCGATTCTTTAATCCTTTTATGGAGCTCTGTTCACTGCTGCATAGGAAGCTGATTAATTTCTGCTAGTAAGTCTTGTGTACTGCTGCTTTGCCAAATCTATCACCATAGATGCAAAAATTCTTAGCAAAATTCCAGCCAATAGTGTAATCCACCAAATAAACAATACAAAGAAAAAGAACCACATGGTCATAACAATAAATGTAGAAAAAGCATTTGACAGTATCCAATACCCATGTCTAGAAAAACCACTCCATAAAGTAGGAATAGAATGGAAACTCCTCAACATAACAGAGGCCATGTATGAAAATCCAATGTCTAATATCACACTCAAAGGGAAAAGTTAACATTTCCTCTGCAAATGGGAACTAGACAAAGGTCCCTTTATCAGCACTCTTTCACCATCATGGTGGAAGTCTTATCTATAACCATTGTACAACAAAAAGAAAGAAAGGGATACAATTAGACAAGGAGGAAGTTAAGCTTTCACTATTTGCAAGTGATATGATTGTATATATATATATATATATATATATATATATATATATATATATATATATATATATATATAGTTTTCTATCTTTGTTGGCCTTTGCCTAGTTTGGGTATCAGTGTTTTATGCTCATTTATAAAATGAGTTGGGGAGTTTGCTGTCACTTTCTAAAATCTAGAGTGTCTGGGTACAACTGGTGACAGCTCTTTTCTGAATACTTAGTAGAATTCCCTTGTGAAGTCTTCTGTTCTTGGAATTTTCCTGATTGCAACCTTCCTGATAATAGTTTTAGGCTAAATTGCCTAGAAAAATAAATCCAGTGACATTCATCTATGTCTTAGAGAGAGCTTTGTATGAAGAAGTAATTGCATCCCAGGAAGGCATCCCAGGCCAGCCCAACTAAAGTTCATTTTTCTGATACTAGTGCATCCGTTACTCTTCAGATTTATCCAGCCACATGCAATGACACAGGCAGAAGGAAGACCACGGGCTATGGGTGCAGAGTCGAGTGGATTCAAGGATGCTGGAAGCATGGCAGGAAGGATGCTGGAAGCATGACAGAGCACTAGCAGCGTATAGGGTCAGTGGCAGAGAGAGGGAGGTTCCCAATTCTCCCATTTAAAAGAAGGACACACCCCACGGTGACATTATCAAGCTGTTACCTGATTGACAGGTAACACTTTTATACATCTTTAAATAAACATAAAATGTTCTAAATACCACAATAACCTTCTCCACGCCTTCTTTTGTTGTGGGCCTGTTCAGCTTTTCTACATTTGTCTCAGTTAACTTCGGTAGATGGTTCATTCCCAGATATTTTTCCATTTCTCCTAGATGAACAAGTTTGTTGGAGCAGTTTTTTATAGTAGCACTTGGCTTTGTTGTGATGTCACTCTTTTGATCTCTAATTCTAGATGTATGCATCTTCTCTTCCTTTCCCTTTTTAAGTAGTTTGCCAGTAGTAGTTGCCAGTAGTTTGTCAGGTTGGTTATCCTTTCCAAAAAAAAACAACTTCTTGTCTTAATTTTTCCACCTTTTTTATGTTTTTAGTTTATTTATTTCCACTCTACTCTGTATGACTTCTCTTCTGCTGTCGGATTGTTCACATAGTTAAACTCATTTTAGTTTTAGAGGTGTATTAAGGAGTTTAGTTTGGATTTCTCTTAATTAATGCAGATAAAGCATATGATGGCATCCCACACCCATTCCTGATAAAAGCACTCAACAAAATAAGAAAATAAAAGTTAAATTCCTTTACCTAAAATAGGCTATATATGCCCAGACAGCAGCCAATATCTCACTTTATGTGAAGAAACTGGAATCATTACCCTTGAGAATAAAAACCAGTTAAGTATGACCTTTATCACCACTTTTATTCAATATTGTGCTGGCAGTCTTAGTCGGAGCTCTTGGGCAACAAAATGTAACCAAAAGCTTCCAAATTGAGAAGCAATAGGTGAAACTCTCTGTTTTTACAGATGATGTTATTCTATATGTAGAAAACCCCAAAGACTTAGCAGGAAAATTGTTGGAAATAATTGAAAGATGGCAGAGTACAAAATCAACATATAAAAATCAGTTACATATTTATATATTAATCAAGAGAGTTCTGAAAAGGAAATCAAATATAAAATATCATTAATAATAGTGACCCCAAACATTCAACACATAGGAATAAACCTAACCAGAGAAACAAAAGACTTGTGAAAAGTACAAAACGCTACTAAAAGAAACCAAGAGATCTACATAAATGGATGAATATACCATGCTCATGGATAGAAACACTTATCATAATGAAAAAGTCATATTACCAAAGCAATCTATAAACATATAGCAATCTATAAATCTATAAAATTGATTTTGATACAGATATCAGAATAAATCTTTAAAGAGATAAAAAAATCACCAACTTTATTTATTTTTTAACAATTTATTGGGGCTCATACAATTCTTAAAATCACCAACTTTATATGGAAAGGAGAGACACAGGATTAATAGAATACTACTAGGGAAGAAAAACAAAGAAAGAGGACGCTTACGTTTATTTTCTGATCTCAAACTTACTATATACAACCTTAAATGGGGAAGAGACAGTCACTTCAACAAATGATGCTGGCAAAATTAAATTTCTACTTACAGAAGAATTATACAGCATCCATAACTCACTCCATATGCAAAAAATAGACTCAAGATTAAATAAAGACCTAAGTATAAACCCTAGACTTATAAAGATCATCAATGAAAATCTGGAGACATATTTGGGGGCCCTAATATATGACATAAACATACTATGAGACATGATATAGAACACACACAGCAGAAACAAAAATAGATGAGTGGGTCCTCATAAAAATATGTATTTGATGAGGCAGGATGTGAGAAAATAATAATTTGTAAATTGTCGGGGGCTTGTTGGGGAGGGGGGAGTGGGGAGGGAAGGGAAGGAAGGGAGGGCCTGATGCCAGGGGTTTAGGTGGAGAGCGGGTGCTTTGAGGGTGATGAGGGCAATGAATGTGCAAGGGTGCTTTGCATGGTTGATGTATGTGTGGATTGTGATGGGAGTTGTGTGGGCCCCTAATGAAACGTTTTAAAAAAAAGATAAAATAAAGTGAGATAGGAAAATAAAATAAAAATAAGTATTTATATACATCAAAATACTTCAGAAAACATATAAGAAGACAACCCAGAGACTGGGAATAATTCTTCAGCAATAATATATCAGAAAAATGACTACTCTCTAACACCTATAAGAACTTCAACAGTTCAACAACAAGAAAAATGAATAATTCAATTTAAAGGTGTGCAGAGGACATGAACATACAATTCACCAAAAAGACATTTTGTGGCCAATAAACATAAAGAAATGCTCAGAATCAGTAGACATTTGGGAAATGCAAATCAAAACAAAAGCTTCATCCCAGATTTGATGGATAATTTAAAAATAAACAGAAAATGTCCAATACTGGAGAGAGTGTAGATAGATAGGATCACTCATACACTATTTATGGGATTATAAATTTAGCCTTGTGGAAAGTGGACAGGGTAAAATTGTCTTTGTGAATTTCCAATAATATAACTCATAGGAATAGAAAGCCTCATCTTTCCCTGTAGAGTAACTGGTGGTTTCCAATTGCTAGGTAAACCACATGTGAGAAATCATTTAGATTGTTGAATGCAAAAATGAAAATCTGATATATAACCCCCCACCAAATTCACACGAAGTTTACTGAAAAAATGGAATCTTACCATAATTTTTATGAAACCCATGCATATAGTTTCAATATTAGCGCAGTTAAATGCAGTGGAAGTCCCATTCTTCACATACTATATCTGGTCCACTTCACATAACATGATATGACACTCAATTTCAAGTTCCTTTGCACAGTCAACAACACACGAGTCAACAATTTTCTGCTATTTTCTACTTTCTGGTAAGATTCATCTGACACCAGCATCTCTCTCTATTCCCAAGGGAGCATTGTCTTCCTAGTAAAAACAAACAAAACTGTCACACTCACTGCCATTGAGTTGATGCCAACTCAAAGTGACCCTATAGGACAGAGTAGAACTACTTTTGTGGGGCTTAGAGATTGTAACTCTTCTTGGAAGTAGAAAACCTCATCTTTCTCTGGAAGAAAGCTGGTTATTTTGACTGCCACCTTGGCAGTTAGCAGCCCAGTGCATAGCCACTAGACCACCAGTGCTCCTAAGAACGGCTTCCCACCGATGCCAGTGGGTATAGTAATGAGAGCACCAATCCTAAGCAGTTGACCATCAGGGTGTCTTCCCACAGGCTTAAGTGTATTATTCTCTCACTGACAGCATTGTACTTCAGATTTGATCTTGAAATGCTGTTTCTGATGATGGACACGATACTATGCTTTAACTTTTGGTCATTTCTGACATTGTATACCATATGATTGTCTGATTAAAATAGGTCAATAGTCCATTTCAATTTACTGAAGGCCTAAGATATCAGTGTATGCACTGTATTTCATTTTTACCAACTTCCAATTTTCTTTGATTCACACATGATACAGTCCATGTTCTAATTATTAGTGGGTGTTTGTAGCTGTTTCTTTTCACATGTGCCTCGGCAGCAAATGAAGGCCCCCCAAATTGTGCTGCATCTACCTTCTTAAGGTCAACCCTACTTTCAAAAGGCAACTGCCCTTCCATAGTCACATGCTGACTCTCTTCCAATCTGAGGGCCCATGTTCTAGTACTATATTAGAAAGTGTGCTACTGCTAGTCATAAGGTTTTCATGGGTAATTAAAAAAATTAGTTTAGAGGTAGATTTCCAGTTCCTTTCTCTTAGTGTGCCTTAGTCTTGAACTCTTTTGAAATCTGGGTATGATGGTGACCCTGCTGACAGTAGGATAATAGTGGAAACGTTTACATTGTTATTCCTACATGAATGCCGCCACAGCATGAAAAAGTGACAGCTGAATGGGCGTTCCACATTTACTTTTAAGTTTAATATGATCTAGCTTACCCTCTTTTTAAGGAAGTGGCTGAATATGCATAACAGAATATATCCTAAAATGAGGATATTGATGTGAGAGATATCAAATTCTGTATTGTATATATCAAACACAATAAATATTTCTTAGACTCAATACAAGGAGTACAAGTCATAGCATGACTAAATCAACACAGAAATGAAATAACAAATTAAAATATACACCTTTTAAAAAGAAATAATCATTTGGACCAAAGAAGAGATGAGTATTCTTTCAGACTAGAAAAAATATGTTCTAATAATACTCATTATAATCCAAGTTAAGCATTTTTAATGGCTTAAGAAGTGTTGTATTTCCTGATTATGTTTGATCTGCATTAGCTTATTTCTCCATTGGGTTTCAAGGATTCATGTTGGAACTCTTAGGCCTCCTTATTAGTCTCTCATATAATTTTAGAAGAGATATGATGTATATGAAGGATGAAAGCATAATTTTTGACATAGGAAAAAAGCTTTCATGAATGTTAATTCCCCTGACACACATGACACAGGGAGGGAAAGGCGTTGCATAGTGAATATGGCTTTGGCCGGATTACTTTCTTTTTGTTTTTGCATCTTTGTATTTTTATTTATCAGATGTTGCAGGTATGAATTGGGTAATAAGTACAATGTACTTATAAAGGTGTCTTCTGATTAGCAGATGACCTCCAAATGATGAAAGTCATAAATGGCATTAATATTATGGTAACTGGAACGTCAAGAGGACAGAGTGATCAAGGTTGTTTTTCAGTTGTTCAAATAGGCCCTTGTAATCCGTTCCATCACTAATATTGCTAGAATTGGGGCTTTAAGCTGAAAAGGCGAAACATTTGAAAGCAGAAATGAGTTTTCTAAATTCTAAACTTTAGGAACAAAAACTTGGGAGATCTAACCCAGGTATTTGCAATAAACTATGAAGTTGGATGATAACTCTAAGCTTAATTTCCCAGCTAACCAGCATTAAATTTACGCTCTTTCTGACCTACGGGGAAACCACCTGATCAAGGGAAAGAAGACCGCCTTGAACCCTCCTCCTTCTCTTGGACAACTGACAACAGATGAACATGTTTTCATTCTGGAATGCTGAGAAGCAAACTTCATAATGCTTCCCAATTGGGGTAAGCACAGAGGGTTGGATATGAAGGTATTGCAGTTTTTCATGGAGAATGCAGGATGTGAGATAATGCTTCCAACTATATAACAACATTCTCTGATACATATTGTGTAAAAACTAAAAGTCTAATGCCCTAATGGAGAAAATTCTATTACAAAGAAGTCTGGTTTGTATATAGAGGTCCGGGGTTAGGATTAGGAGCAAATAGAATTTAGAGACCAACCTCACAGTAGGGCCTCCACCTTCAGCAGGGTTGCTCGCACATCCCAAAGCTCCATAGAACCAGTTAGACAATTGGAGACAGGAACAACCATCTGACAAAACAGCCTGATTGACAGGGTGCTATAACCCACGAAACCCTTAATAAAGCCCTTGGAAAAGAACCTTTCCCTCATCTTCTATATTGCAGTGACTTACTTGTAATTTTTGCTCTCAAAGATTTTACATAAAAGAACAGGGTAGGTGCCCTATTGTACTCTATCGAGTTAAAAAAAATGAATGCTTTGAGATGGATATTTCTGTCAACTAAATATTGGACACAAAGAGATATATTTCTATTGGACTTAACTGACTTAACCTTAAGGTAACTTTCTTAAAGTAGGATTCAGAGAATAAACCGAATCCAGCAGGGAGGAATGCAGAGAGTAACATTTCTCTATACATCTGTAACATAATAGGCAAGTTCACGTTTCCTAAATGGATCCACAGTCAGTGCTCATGGAAGCAGCAGTGAGAAAATCAAATGGTATATTATACTGGGCAAATTTGCCATAGAAGACCTCTTTAAAGTGTTAAAGAGCAAAGATATAGCTTTGAGGACTAACACGCAACTTACTCAAGCAGTAGTGTTGCCTCATAAGGATGTAAAAGCTGGACAATTAAAAAGAAGAAACAAAAAGGAATCCGTTAATTACAATTATGGCACTGGTAAAGAATATTGAAATTACCACGGACTGCCAGAAGAACAAACAAATCCATCGTAAGAGAAGTGCAGCTAGAATGCTCCTTAGATGTGAGGAGGGAAAAAGCCATCTAACTTACACTGGGTGTTAGGAGAGACTAGTTCTTAGAAAAGGGCATCATGCTTGGTCAAGTTGTTGTTCTGGTTAGATGCTATTGAGCTGGCTCTGGCACATAGCGATATTGTGTACAAAGGAACTAAACACTGCCTGTCTGCACCAACCTTAGAACTGTTAAGTCTGAGCCATTGTTGCAGCCACTGTACCTTTCCATCTCTTCAAGAGTCTTCCTCGTTTTCATTGCCCTTCTCTTTCTCTTTTTTTTAATTATTATTTTTTTCAATTTGGGGCTCTTCCAGGTGTTATCACAATCTTTACATGTGTTGTCATCATCTTTTTCAAAGCATTTTCTTTCTACTTGAGGCCCTGGCTTCAGCTGCTCATTTTCTCCGCTACCTCCCCCATCCTCCCACCTTCCCTCTACTTTCTTAATCAAGCATGCTGTCCTTTACTATACAAACATTTGGACTGGACTTCCTGCAAGATACAAATGTGTGTTCTTCTAGCAGTCCATGGTATTTTCAGTATGATTCATCAGTAGTATGCTTTACTCCAATTTTGGTGCTGTGTCCTTCTCCATACAGTCCTGGTTCTTGCATGATTTGTTCGATGTACAGGTTAAATAAGTATTGTGGAAGGATAAAATCCTGACGCACTTTTCCTGATTTTCAATCACTCCGAATTAGCTTCTTCTGTTCTAATGGTCTCTATTAGACCATGGGAGATTACACATGAGCACAATGAAGCGTTTGGAGATCCATTTCTTTTCAAGGATATTCATAGTTGTTTATAATTTACAGAGTCAAATATCTTTGCAAGTCAATAAAACACAAATTAAACTTTTTCTGTTATTCTCTGCTTTCATTCAAGATTGATATGATGTCAGTAATGATAACTCATGAGCCACATCCTCTTCTCAATTCTGCCAGCATTTTTGGTAGCTGGGTCAACAGAAGGCTACAGTTATTGAATTATTTTTAGCAAAACCTTATTTGCTATCAATCGATAATTTCCGTTTTCTGCTGAGTCACTTTTTTGTTGCAAATATTTATTACAATTCAGCAACAAAAGAGAACGGCCCTCAATAAGATATATTGGCAGGGTGGCTTCAACTATGGACTTATACATAACAAAAATTGTGAAGATGAAGCATGACCATCCAGTGTTTTATGGTCATAAGATTGATTTGAGTTGATTTGATCTAACAACAGCAAACATTAAAATAATTGGAAACACTGTCCAACACATACAGATCAGCATTCCAAAATAGAAAAGCACATGAAAGAAAATGTGATGTTTCCAGAACTTGTCTCCTTTGGTGTTGAATTACCTTCTTTCTGTTGTTTCTCTCTTCATTCTTGTCAAGGTTTTGTTGTTGTTGTTGTTCCAGACTGTGTAGGCTGAGATATTACTTCTTCACTAAGCATTGTTTTCTGAATTCTTAGTCCTCACCTTAGCAAAAGTTTTCTGTTGATAGACAACACTATGATTCTACGTGCCTTGTTTCTCTCTGTCATTTTCTAGCCCTCCTTACTCTGATGCTTGATGACACTGTTTTCAGATTTGATAGTTCCTTTTTTAATATGAGAATCCTAGTCCGGTAATTCCATTCTCTCACACTCTTTCTTTTTCCTTTTAAAAATTATTTGTCCTTCTGAACAATGAGCTTTCAGGGTAATGCATCATCGGGAGAGTCATTGTAAGTCACCTTTGGCAGGGTGAGTCAGTTGTGCTTAGTGTTGAGTTAAAAAGTAATTCCTCATTTCATAGGAAGATAACATATCCTGTTATCCATTAAATAGCGCATTGCAACCAGCAATTGTTAGATGCTTCCGCCCAAATATTTCCAATCTCCTATTAAGTAGGCAAAAGATCATTGTGGGTTTTCAAGAAAAGACAGAGTCAATGATACCTTCATTATGAAGATTGAGAATGCCACTTATTTAATCTTGCTTATTCTTTAGGGTGAACTAAATATCTTATCACCAAGAATTAACTGCTTATTGTATTTAATTTTCAGCAGTTTTGAGTAGGTTTCACAGACGCAGACTCAATAAGTTTATTTTCCTTTTTTTATTAAAGATAATCACAGAGGACTCAAACTTGAGTTTCACACACCAATTTTGATTACATTTCTACAAGCAGTTAGACTGTTATTTTCTAAGCTGCAGAGCAATTAATGGTTAGAACCGCAGGAAGTATTTGATTGAGTATTGATTTAAGGCCAAGGTGTTGTTTGGCTCAGGAATTGCATTATAATTAATGGACCTTACCAGAGTTTAATATTTCTACACTATATCTGATTTTCAAACAATGTAATAGCAACCCTTAAACAATTTATAGAGCGAGCCATGAACTTGGCCTATTAATTTTTTTAACTTTTCAACTAAATTTTTAACATGCTCAGAAGACTTCTGACTTTAAGTAGTATCTACAAAGTCTGCTGCATTGTGAATACACTTGACATCAAGTCATCTCATTGACTTATTGCCAATTAGTCAATGAATGCATTCAAACAAGAATATAAAAAGTAATATTATGAATGGAGTGAATTAACAGGGGATGTGTGCTTTCCTCCCCTGAGTTCTAGAGAAAAAGAACAGCTTTCCATCTGTCTAGGATGACACAATTGAATGCTTACTTGAAAGGCAAGAGGTGAGCAATGATTTTTCTAAAGGAGTTGTGATTGATTAGTAATGCGTAATGACTGATAAGTCTCTACAGAATTCCAGAATTCCAAGTTTATAGGTTTTTAAATGGCCATCTGGCTTCTTTCTGATTTAGATTATTACTTAGATTCAAGACTTACTGTGTTAAGATGATAGCTTCATTTTTTGTACTAGTTATGGAGATTCAATTCAATAAATATCTAGCAAGTAGATAGTATTATTTCGGATCTACAGGGACACTAAGGTGAATAAAGTGTAGTGGTGTCATGATGTAGTGGTGTCATGATGTAGTGGTGTCATGATGTAGTGGTGTCATGATGTAACATGTGGATTTTGAACACAAACATTGAAGAAATAATTAAACCACAGACAAGTAATATAGGGTATAACAAAAAATGACCTACCAAATAAATAAACTTATAAACATTTCTGAAATCATTAGCCGTGTCTTCTTTTGTCCCACCTACACATTCTGATGTCCTAGTTCTTACCTTTATCCCTGGCCCTCCTATATACTTTTAATTTCAAATCTTACCAATGTTACTCATCACTTTTTGTCAAGGATTCTGCAGTGTAAAAGTCTCAAACTCTTCAATCTCAGCTTACTTTCCTGTCATAGAAGAGTAACTGCTGGTCTCCGCTGTGGGGAGATTTGGAAATTTGTTGTTATCCCAGCAGCACCTTCTAATCTGACAACTGGTCTTCCTTCTCTGAAGTGTGAACAGCTATGTCATGTCAGCTCCCTAGAGAACAGACCCACTGGGGAAAACAACGGAACATTTTCAAGAAGGGTTATTCTGATTGGATTTTAAAACCTTCAATAGATTCAATATTCTAATTTATTTTAACGATGATGAAGCCCAGAAGACAATTGCTGTAATCTTTTAAAGAGTAGATATTTAGGATTAACCTTGTTGCTTTTACATAATCTTGGAGTGATGTTTAATATACTCTGTATCTTCAAAATCAGATGAAGGTAGTGTGAAAAAAAACCTGAGGAGGAAGATCAGATCTATTTCCTTTTCAGGGCTATCAAGATACCTACTTGAAAAAATGTCTTAAAATACAACATGCATATGTTGTTGTAACAGCATATTATATTGTAACACCAATTTGTTTTTGCATTGAAGTCTCAAATAGGATACATGGTGGCCCTATGGGTTCCATGGGAGAATATCTATACGTAACTGTATTCCTTTTGTTCACTGGTCATTACATGTATAGTGATAAAGTGACAATGCTCAGCTATATGGTGAACATAGTTTATGTGTAGCAAACTTGGAATAGTAACTAAACCTAAAATAAAGGACATTGCTACAAAATAATAGAAACCCTTATTATACAAAATGTCAAAGTGTGAAGCTATTTTTCTTTCACATATTTTCCACCCAGGTGTATACCCGTTTGAGGCCCCTGTTTTGCCCTTTCTTATATGTTCTCACAGAGTGCCATGCTCTGAGGTGTGCACCACACTGCGATGGCAATTTGGACATCCTCCAGGTTCATTTCTTTCACAGGTTTTCTGAGCTTGCGGAACCACGAAAGATGTCTAAAGGGGCAAGATCAGGCCTGGAGAGTGGATGGGGTAAGCTTTCCTAGAAGAATTCTCACAGAATAACCCTTGCAGTTCTGGAAGAGTGAGCAGGTGCCTTGTTGTGATGGGAAAATAATTAATTTCTCACCAATGCTACTCTTAACTTTCTTGAAACGTCTTCATAATAAGCGCTCGTGGCTACCACATGCCTTTTCAGGAAAGCTTACCTTTCTGAAGCCATTTGAAACAGCTGCCATAGCTTACTGAACTGTCTCCCTCGAATTGAATTAGCCCAGCCCAACAGATGCCCTCTGAAGCCACAATTTTGATTGTTTTTTTTTTCCCTTGTCCTTTCTTTAAGACAACCTAACAAGATGAAGCCGAGCATGTTACTGAGAAAACTCATGTGCGGTCATTCATATGAGAATACGTTTTCTTCAGAATAGACCAGTACATATATGCTCTGGAACCCTAGAAGCAATAGTTTTATACCTCAACGTGTTCCCACAAGTCAGCTCACCTAACAGGTTGTACTCCTTCCTCTTGGTGCGCTGGTGATCCTATGGAGTCTGTTTGCATGTCTGTCTGACTCAAGTTGGTACTCTTTACATGCTCTGGAAAAGAACATTTTTCCCTTCTTCCTGTATTCTTTCTTCTCTCATTTGCTCTCCTTCCCTCCCTACCTCTCTACTCTTTTTTAATTCAATGATTAGATCATATTAAAAATAGTTGTAACATCATCACCACAATCAATGTTAGAAGACTTATTTCTTGTATTCATTTTTAGCTTTCCATTTTCCCCAAACTCTCCTACCAAGACCCTAATAAACAATTTGTCCAGTTACTGGCTTTGTAGATTTATAACCCTTAGATTTTTTAAAACAAAAATCTCCAACAAGAATGACAAAATAAAACAGAAAGCCCTCAATTGAGAATAAAGAATAAAATATTAAAATCTAGAGCAAATTTAAAATGGGTCAAATGGAATTACAAATAATTATTTGTATTATATTTTAAGCTAAATCCAACTCTATTAGCCTACTTTCCAAGGCTCTCTGTCTGATTGCAAGTCTATCACATCCCTGGCCAATGGTCTGAGAATATTCGCTGTTGTCTTAATCCATGTCGGGTCCTTGCAAGTGAATTTTGGATTTTCACTGTCATCCTGCGAATTTGGTGATCACAATGTAAGCTCTCATACAATTCCCTCCTCTGGTCTTGGATTTTATTATTTACAAACCTTGGTTCACACAAGCTGGTGTGCTTCTTCAATGTGGACTTAGCAGACACCTGACAGCTGAATGCTTGATTTAAGACAAGCCTTTAAGACTCCCAGATGCTATTCTTTGTGATAGTTGGAACCATCTGTTTTCATTACTATGCTTTGCAGTCATCTTTAGTAATCTCTTCATGAGGGCAAGTGTTGAGTAGGAGGGCCACATTATAATAACTAAATATTCTTAGATTAAGACCATGGTTAAGTTTGAGCTCATAATATATTCATATATCTAAGGTTGATGTATGTCCCTGAGCCACTTTAGAGATATCATCATAGTTGTGTTGGAGAATATTATAAATCATTCCCATGGGTCATATAGTAATTTTATCAATGGCATCATTAATTTAACCAATGATACAGAATCCTTTTGAGAAAAAAGAATGTATATATGTATGAGCAGATTTTTAGACTAAAATACATGATAGTTGACATGTACAAATTGAAAACTTTGATATTGGATACTCCTTATGCAAACGAAGTGGGTTGCAGATAGGGAAAAATTTCAATAACTCTATTCACAAGGGCAGACCTATGCCTACTGGATTAAAGTATGTCAAAAAAAGCAGAGATTGTATGAAAATAGAACATATGTGGTGTCTTGAGTTGCCATTTATGAGGAACCCTCAAAGCAAGACATGTAAATCAAAATCCAATGAATTCCAAATCTTTAAATTTGGGATTTAGTTATCTACTTTTTCTTAGACAAGAGTATTTCAGCCTAAGAGCAAGGAAGTATTTCATCTCTTTTAATCTGCTTCAAGTGTGTTTAAAGTCCTATTTGCTTAGTGGAGTTTCAGCATAGGATTTGTCTGGCGTGGTCTATGAAGGACACTGTGCACCTTGAAAGGATGGGGTGTGAAATTCTAGTTGCCCATAGCTCACAGCAAGGGCTGGATAGAAACTAGGTTAAAATGCCCAATTAGGAACATAGTACTTGATGTATTCTCCCATTGAGGGTCTGTATAAGTTAAGCATTTTCCCCAAGGGCAGGCTGTCTCACCTGGCATACCCACCAACAGAAGTGAGGTCATCTCTGAGACAGTTGCTGCCCTGCTCACCCCATCCCTTGACCCCACTTCTGGACTTGAATTTCCCTCAAGGCTCACTATGTACCTTGTAAGAGTGTGTGTTGTTTGGATGGACTGTAGAAAGTTGTGGGATAGCAAGAACTGACTGATATTTTTCCCTCTCCCTCCAACATCAGAAAATGAGCCAGACCTCGTCTGTTGAAGAATTTTAAGATGTAGCAATAAGGAGGTGATACATGGATCCTAAGGCTTCAAAAGACACACCAACTCCTTGCTTGGGAGATGGAATTAGAAGATTACATGACCCGAAGGCAGCTCTTGGTGTTTATCCTTACAGTAGTGGTGTCATACAATATTTGTATGATTTATTAACTTTACTTTGCATAATGGTTTTCAGGTCCATTCATATCATAAGTTTTTCGTGGGTTCATCACTGCTTTTTAGGGATGCAAAGTATTCCGTTGTGTATATGTATTAGAATATTTTTATCCATTCTTCATCTGATGGGTATTTGGGCTGTTTCTAGCTTCTTGCTATTGTGAACTGTGGTACCATGATGAACATGGGACAGCATATGCCTATTTGTTCATAACTCTTATCTCTTTAGAGTATATACCCAACAGAGATATTTTTGGATCATAGGGGACTTCTATTTTCAGTAGTGCTACATTGCATTCCATAATGGCGGTATATGTGGACAACCTACCAGGAGTGAATGAGTTCTAAACTCTCCACACCTTTTCCAGCATGTGTTGTTTTTTGTTTTTGTTTTATTAACTGGGCTATCATTGTATGTGTAAGCTGATATCTCCTCATTGTTTTGATTTGCATCTCCTGCATGCCTGATGCTTGTGATCATTTACTCCTCTGTTTGTTAGCAATTCAAGTGTCATCCTTCTTGAATTGTCTTTTCATGTCTTTTGCACACTAGTTAATCAGATTGTTTTTCTATGGAGGTGTTGCAGAACTGTACAGCTTTTAGGAATTAGTTTCTTGTTCATTGTGCCTTTGTTAAGAATCCTTCCTAGTCTGTTACTCTTTTTAAAACTTGAGGAAGTCTTTTGATATGCATTATTGTCTTACTTTTAGCAGGTCCCACTCATCAATTTTATCTTCTATTGTGTGTGCTTCCTTTATTGCACTTGAAAAACATTCCCTTAAATACTAATTATCCACATTTTCATTCCAACGGAAATGTGATTTTTATTTTTCTATGTAAATAATGACAGTATGAAGACAAACTGTAAATACAGTCATGTGTTGCTTACTATCCATAATGCTTTATTAAAACAGACATTATCTGATTTGGATGTACTACCACCATATTGTAGTCTGGCCCTGTTTGTTGTTGTTGTTGTTGTTTAAACATTTCAACCAAGCTTTGTAGTTAAACAGTTATCATCAGCGTGCTCTTGTGCTCAGTCCTTGACTCGTGTCATTAGCAAATTTTCCCTTTCACATTATTTTTATCTCTCTAGCTTTCCAGTGGAATGGATCCTTCAGTAGCTTGGAGACCATCATGGTTGTGGTATGTGACCGTGCCTACATCATTAACAATAGTATATGCACGGATTTTATTTTTTACCTCTAGGCTGTGTAAATATTTTTGTTTCACTTCTAAATCAATACTTGTCCTTGCATCTGCTATCAATAGGCCTGCGTTTGGTATAGATGAGAGCAATGTAGCTCTTCGTGGTAAGGTTTTCCAAGAAAATCAAACAGAGCAATGATGGTACAACATTCAAGAGATACTTGGTACACAAAATTGGATGTTGTTCCCTTTGTGTCAAATCATATGCTGTTACACAACCAACTTTTTAGATAGAATGTATAGTACACTATATACATAAACTAGTAGTATCGACACAATATGACTATCAAGGCACATGCTTAATAGGTTATATCTGTACCACTCTGCTTCTGACATCAGTACAATTGCAAGTGGTCTCGTGTAATATTTGTCGACAGAGGATATCTGTGTTTCATTCAGAAAGCTGTTGCATTCCCTTCATATTATTATTCTCTAATTAGGAAATCTGATCTGTACTCTAGCAATCTGGCGCCACAAATATCTATACGGTCAAACATTTCCAGAAGAGATGTTATGAATAACTGTATTGTAGTAGTAGAAGGAATTGTACATTCTTAATTTCCTCTTGTGTTGTTAGGCAGGGATTCAGAAGCAAACATTAAAAATATGTATTGTTACGGTGTGCAAAGGAAGTCGTTTGTTTTTTTCTAGAAAGGGAGGTGGGTATTTTGGCCTGCATATTATTGTGGATTGTATGATTCACACTCGGTAACAAGTAGAGAATGACTGAATGAAAACCTGACAAAAACAGCATAATCAACATGCGGCACATCCACAGGATGGAAAACTATGCAACCAGTGTCAAGGAATCTGAGAGACACTTCATAATATGGAGGAACCTGGAGAAAATTTTGCTGAGTGAAATTAGTCAATCATAAAAAGACAAATATTATATGAGACCATTATAGTAAAAATTTACTGAAAAGTTTTTCCCATTAAGCAAACCTTTATTTGCTAGTCATGACATCTGAGAATGAAACAGAGAGTAAGTCTCTGGTTAGAAGGTTGGCACTTTAACTGTGGTGAAAGGAAGACAGTACACAGTAAGCAGAAGGTTTGCAAAGAGCTAATGGAGGCAGGTGAAAAATTAAAGGCAACATGTGTAAGACTGTTAAATATGTAATACTGTAATAATTATAATCAATGAGTAAGGAATAGTTGGGTTTTGTGTGCTGGGTGGTCAGGATTCTCCTATGATATTGTCTAACACAGTAAAATAATTGCTCCTATTCGTAAGGATGGCTTGGATGTTGGTTATGATTTATCAAATCAAAAACTTCTTGCTGTAGAGTGATTATGACTTATAGGACCTAAGGGAACAATGTAGAATTTCCCTAGGGTTTTCTAAGCTTGCAATTTTTACAGAAGCAAATTGCCCCAGCTTTATGTGTGGATCTGGGGGTAGGCTGTAGCTACTGACCTTGATGAGCTGAGTGCTTAATCACTGTCATCAGAACTCTAATTATTAAATTAGATAGTGCATCTAAAATATTTAAAGTGTTTTCTTCTAAGAATCAGTAATTATTATTATTGTTAGTCCTGTGGATAATTTCTTTTGTAGCATTAGAACTACATTTCTGTAAGCATTCCTTCTCGTTTGTGTCTCTGAGGACTCATCTTTTTAATCTACTATTCATGTTACACTGACAGTCGCTGCTGATCCACATTTCTGTTCTCTGGCATTCTGAGACAGATAGAACTCTTCCTGCCCTTGTATACCTGTTATTCCTACTCTGGGAAATTTCTAGCTGATGGAAGGATACACCTGTCCACACATTCTTCACATCTTAAAATCTGCTTGACATATTAGCCTTTCCCTTTCTTTTGTGGCTATAGTTACAATATTGCTTAGGAAGGAGTTGAAAAGCAACTCATTAACACAATGGTAGTTATACACAAAACTGTACTTCCAAATTACCCTCAGTCCACTAACAGTCAGTGAGTAACCCTGTACAGATTTCAGTGACTTCAACTATTGGGAGGTTTGCACATCAATCAGAAAAACCCGTGGGTTTAAGAGACTTCAAAGAATCTTTTTGATGATTTCTCTGAAAGTTGCCATTTGCTCCTTTTATATATAAAAGAGGTTCATTGGAAACTTGGGCCGTGTGCAGACCAGTTTTATGGGTTGTGTTGGTTAGGCTATGATCCACAGTAATTTAATTATATGTGTTTAAATCTCTTGGCCTTGGGTAGAGCAAATTACCTTTCATAATGTAATTTGATGTAACATAAGACATTAAATCACAGTAGACTGCCTTCTGCAATACAACATAATTGTGATTGATCAATCTGTTCAGGACATAATTTAAGGTGGCTCCTAAACCTAATAACTTCTGAATTAAAAAAAAAACTAGAACAGATACAGGTGCACACCACGTACGGTGGAAGACAGACCGTGAAAGACAGAAACACACCAAGGATTGAGACCACTGCCATCAGCAACTAGGATGGAGGTTCACAGAAAAATGGCTGTGGCCAAGTCCCTGATTCAGACCTTTTTACTTCTAGATTCTAGAATCTTGAGAAGATCTATTTCTGTGTTTTAGTGTTATAGGAACTTAAGATAAGAAAAAAGAAACTAAGGCAGGAAGTCCTGCACAAAACATAACTATTGCAAATGAGGACGTTACCGATTCTTGAGTTTCATACCTAAAAGATACCACTAAGATAATGTATGTTAATGATAAAGCCAAAACACCAAAATCACCGTCGTTGAGTTGAGGTCTATTCTAACTCATAATGACCATATAGAACAGAGTAGATCTGTCACTTTTTGGATTTTTCTAATTATAAATTCATATGGAATTAAGAAGCCTCATAATTATTCTCTTGTGTAGTCGCTGGTAGGTTTGAACAACTAACCTGGGGGTCAGCATCCTGGCTGGTGGCCCACTACAGGTCCAAGGCTCCTATGCCACTAACAGGAATGATAAATAAAATAAGTTGAAGGCAGAAAATGATGATTGGCATGATAAGTTTGTTCACTTGAACTGGGTTCCCTTGACTATTAAAGCAAATTACAATGGTATGCCCTCAGCATGCATTCAGTTTCTTCATGGAGGATGTGTGCTTTTGACTCTTTAGGAGTGATTTGAAGAGCTAAGCAGTATCCTAGTCAATGACCAAATAGGGGTAAATTTTGTTTATTCATTGAATAATAAAAATCCAATTGAATAGATTAAGAGTACAATTCATTACTCTGCTGTGAGAAGTTTCAAGAAACTATTGCCAACACTCAGCAGAATTGATTTGAGCATTATTACGGGGAATAGAGGATGCAAAATAATGAAATTCATCTAGAGGCAGGAATGATTAAAAACGAAGGCAGGCTCCAAAGCAGCTGCATTTCTCATTCTTAAAAGCAATGTATGAATATGAAATACAGGAACGCCTTTGAAAGCAGATGCACAGCACCATGTGTGCCATTTCATTGGTATAAATCATACAAATACTCTACCATGTAAATGCTTGGGATAGGTTTATTGAGTTACTGCAACAATAATCAAGTGATGAAAGAATGACACCCACATATATGCTAATTAAGAAATGCTAACGTCCTGTAGCCTCTGCACAAACCACACAATATTCAGTTCACGTGTGTTGAGACTCCAAAGAGGTTCTTTTTTTAACTTCATAGGTGCATTTTGGCTGGAAAAGAGGTGTATGTGAAGCAGATTGTTAAATCCTCCTTTACCACCACTAGTTGTTAACAAGATGCTCAATCCTGGTGGAAAAGAAGGGCACGTTGGACTTGAAACACGCTGTTAAATCACTCTGATGCATTTAAAGGAGGATATTGACCAAGCAACTGTCCAAAAAAGTGTCTGCCCTGCAAATCACTTTCATGGGTATCAAGTCTTTATTGTAGCCATTGACCAAGGTGATGTGGTTAAAGACTTAGAAAGGTTGGTTTTAAATCTAGTAGGGCCGATTTAAAAACAAAACAAAACAAAATGCATGTAAAGCTAAGAATAAAAGGCTCGTCTCTTATGTAGTCTTAAAAGTATCCCACCAAACTGGCAATGATTTTTCAATATCTAGGCCACCCTCTAGGACAGGATTGAATTGCCTTTGTGAGTTTCTGTGACCGCGACTCTTTCTGGGAGTACAAAGCCCCATCTTTCTCCCATATGTACCCATGAAACTTCATGAACAATATCTGATAGGAAAATGTCACTTCCACTGGCAAGGTTTAGATTAATGTAATGGGTCTCATATACTATTCTATACATTTTCTCATTTGCTGTATTCCTCTAACAGGAGGCCAGTGTTTGTAATATTTGAACCAAACTTGTGCTATAAAGGTTTTGGCCTTTTGAACTTTTCAAGAAATCTGCCTAATGTTGATGGTGTAGCCCTGTATGTGATAGCACTTGCTTCACGGTTGACCCTGATTACCCAGGCTTTCTTGATGTGAAGCTGGTCAGGCAATCTTGAGAGTGGGTCAAAGTCCTGCACTCAGAATTGCTATTTTGGGAACTCCTCACTTCTTCACCTGCTGCCAACTCTCTTTATATTCCAAATATTTGAATCATTGAGGTCCTAAATCATTCTGTAGACCGATTGATTTAATCCAGTTTCCTCACTATAATGTGTATCTGAATCCTAGAATAATTACTAGGATGTGTATGAGTGGGTCATGGTCTAATAAGGTAAGAAATACCTCAGAGTGTTAGACAAGTACAAAGCATTGTGTGCCTGAATTATGAGTTTTTACTAGAACCCATCCAAGCCTGGACAAACAGGTTATCATCCGAAGAATCCAATTGTTCTCAAGCTGATTAAAACTATATGTGGAATCCAGAGAGAAATCTATCTCCTATCTTCCACACGGGTCATATTTGATCAGTACAATGACCACATTGAATTAGCATCTATTAAGCATCTTCTTTTGAATTCTTCCTTGTGTTTTTTGGCCTCCCTCACAGAGGAACCTGTGACTTAACATTATGGTCTCATTTTTATTGTCTACTGTGAAATTGACATGAGCCAATGTCATTTTGCTTTTAATAGAATTGTCTTCAGAGTGTAATTTTTATACCATGGCGGTTATTTTATAATGTGACAACTTGGCCATTATACCTTGTGCTGTCACGGTGATTCTGACCCATGCTAACCACGTATGTTAAAGATTAGAAATTCTCAGTGGTGTTTTCTGGCTGCAGTCTTTATGGTAACAGATTTCTGGGTATTTTCTTCCACAGTACTGTTGGGTGGATTTGAACTACCAAGCTTTTGGTGATTAGCCCATACTGTCTACAATGCCCAGGGATCCCATTTTCTGTATGTTTTTCGCCACTTGTTTCTCAAGAGAGATCTCTGTGAGAAATTTTGATGCTAGAAGGTGAATTATGGTCATTTTCCAGTTCATATATGACACTGATCTTTTGTTTCTTTTCCTTGATGAAAAATAGTGGTGTGGTTTGCATCTGCTCCATGTCTACTGTATCTGTCTTCAACTTTACTGACTCCTGTAGTTTACTCTGAAACAGATTGGGGAAAATGTGATTCATGGAGAAAGTATGATTTATACCAAGATAACTGCAAGAATTTTCAAATTAACACATATGATGTGAGCGAGTAGGTGTGGGAAAGAATATTTAGAGTGTGAGCTTAAGATGGAAGGAATACAAAATTTGATCATGATTAGTTTGTTGATAATGTATCCACTAAGAAAAAGTTTTTTTGCTTGATGGGCTAGATATTGCTTTATCTGTTTGCTTTGTTTGAAAAATGAAACACAATCTCAAGGATTGGGTGCACAAAATAAAGTTGTAATGTGAGAATCTCCCTGACATATTGAAGATAAAACTATCCAGAGAAGGAAAACTGGAAAGCCAGAGAGGATGTATCATGTAAGAACTAATCACCATCATTTAGTGGTAACGACCTTGATCCTAGCTTGATAAATGTATTCTTGGAAGTTCTATGATGGTTCTTCTCTGGAGGTCAGAAAGTACAGGGGGTACCGCTACCATGAGACTGGATTCCATGAACATGATGAGGACGACAGGATTCTTGGGTGACATAATACAAGTGGAAGCACTTCACTGCTCAATACAAAATGGACCTGCTTATCGTATTAGAGCAGGGCCCAAAAAGTGATTATAAGAGTCTGACTTGTGAACTTTTTAGGCAATGGCTAATTAAACATGATGTCCCTGGAGATCAAATAATGATAGTGAAGTTTCCATTTGTAAACATGTTCTACCTCTAGTGAATTTGACTCAAGACACAGAGAGCTGTCCTCCTTAGCTCTTTCCTAGACGCGAGTCAGTGGACAGAGTACAAACCAGTAGGATGAAGATGTGATGTCAAGTCTACTTCAAGAAAGGTCTTGCTACAAGATCAAAAATGTATAATCTAATGCATATTCTTTCATAGTTTTCTTAAAAATTATCCATAGCAGTTTACTAGAGTGTTTGTGCTTTTGAAATGTATTATATTATATTATATTATATTGTATTGTATTGTATTGTATTGTATTGTATTGTATTATATTATATTATATTATATTATATTATATTATATTATATTATATTATATATTATATCATATCATATCATATCATATTATATATTAATTCCTTAAAATCTGCAATGTCATTGGGGTATACTACTCAGTGTTGGGGTTTATGAAGGCCAGCGGATCAACATACACTGGCTTTTTTCACCCCCACATAGTGGTCTTTACTAAAAACCAAATGCACTACCATTGAATCAGTGCTGACTCATGGCGATTCCCTGTGGGTTTTCCAAGACTTTAACTGCTTAAAGAAGTAGAAAACTCAGTCTTTCTCCAACAGAGTTGCTGGTGGTTTCTAACTGCTGACCATGAGGCTCACAGCCTCACCTGTGACCACTACGTCATCTCGAACAATTGAAATCGATATACTTCACGGTGGTCTCTGTGACCGATGGAGTGAAGGTTTTATCATAGGAAAGACCACATTTGAGCCCCACCCCTCATACTGCCTTGCCCTTGCAAAAGTAGTGAACCAAAGAAAGCCACATTACTAGAGAGGTTAAAGGCAGTACTACTATTAAGAACTGGGAGGATGCATGGATAGTGATTCCCACTTTTAAATTACACTCTTCATTTGGCTCAAGTAGAAGACAAATGGAACTTGGAGAAGGACATGGATTATCATAAATTTAACCAGATGGTGACTTCCCCAGCAGCTGCTATCCCAAATGTGATTTCATGGGTGGAACAAAGCATCATAATTTTTACCACCTGAGAAGTAGCTATTGACCTGTATAAAGATCAGAAGTATATATTTTTGCCTGACAAGGACGTAAATACACTTTCACTGTGTTTTTTTAGAGATATATCAACTCTCTACTGATACACCATAATATACACCTAAGGAATTTTTATCACAGTTCTATTCCACATGGCTTTACAATCCTTTATTACTTTGAATCTATAGCTCTGGTTGGGCCTTGTTGAAAGAAGTATTAACTACTGTATATTACGATAGGACACTGTACATGTTATTTTCTTAGTTGCAATTGAATTGGTTCTGACTCATAGCAATTCTATAAATAACAGAAAGCCCTGGGCTATACACATAATTGTGATTGCGTTTGAACCAATGGTTGCAACCACTATATCAATCCGTCTTCTTGAAGTTCTTCTTATTTTTATTTATTCTCAAATAGCATGCTGCTCTTCGGGGGATTAGTCCCTTCAAGAAATATAATGTGAAGTCTGCTCATTCTTATTTCTCAGGAGCATTTCAGCTATACTTCCAATACATTTTACATTGTTATTCTGGTTGCCTATGGTCTAGTCAATACGTCTCAATAACACCATTTTTCAAATTCATTAATTCTTCCTCAGAATTTCTGATTTGTTGCTCAATTTTCACATGCATATAAGGTGATTGCAAATACCATTGCTGAGTTTCGGACTCACAGTAAATCCTATCCCCCAGTTTAAAAACAATCAGTTCTTACATCGTGGACCCGCTCTATGCTCATGAAATGATCACTGTATATAACGGTGCTACTGTAAAGTGTGCTGATAAAAGCAGATGGTACCCAGCTATCAATCCGAATAGCATCTGAAGTCTTAAAGCCTTGTATTCAAACAAGCAGGTATCTAAGTGGGCAGTCAACTAAGTCCACATAGAAGAAGTACACCAGTTTGAGTCAGCCAAAGATGACAATTACAAAACTCAAATATGGTGAGGAGAAAGCATCAGAACAAAATTTATGAACATCCAGTTTGTGAAGGGTTTGGGTGACAATGAGAGTCCCAAAACCAGTATACATATTATATGAAGACTGAGGCTCTAGCAGAGTCCCTAGAGCCATAGGCAAGAATCTCCATCAGCCTTACTACCAGGCAGAGACCATGTGATCCTGATTATGCTGGATTGAATTCAATACTTGGCAAGTTGACCACCTTATAGACAGACTTGAATTGTTTCTGGATGCAAATATTTCTTACTGGTTCCATGACTGAAATTTCTTCCCTGGCTTTTTAAAAAATATTGTTGGTGGTCTTTGCCTTCTTACACACTATTAGTATTTTTGTGTCTTTAGTGTTATGGTTTTACCCTTACTGCTGTAGGGTGATTTTGGTTTTTATTGCTTTCTTTTGGGTCTCCCAGCTGTGAAACACAGAAGGATGCATAGTGATCATAATGGATACAAGGGGATCTAGGGAACACAGGGTTGGGGATGTGGGGAAGATAGGGAATTAAAGTGGATTTGGGGAGTAACAAATGAAGATGGGAAGGTGGAGGGAGCACATGATTGAATTGTGATTGCAAAAATCATCTTAAAGGAGATTTAACTATTGGGGGGAAGGGGGACTCTACAATTGATGTGGGGCTGATTGTACTATTCTCTGTGATATGATTGAATGATTGAACTACTGAAAATATATGTAAGTTACTTGCCTATAAAAATGTTGGAAAATAAGAGAAAATACCATTGCCTATGTCAGTCTAAAATTATATATTAGGTATACAATTCATATCGCACAGGATTTGGTCATTTATGCATATTAGAAAGAGTTGTGCATCATCACCACAGTGAATTTCAGAACATTCTCTTCTTTCTAATACACCGTGCTGTTAGCTTCCCATCGACTCACAAATCTCCCTGCTCTGCACTGCTGCTATTTTCAGGCGACTTAGAGTGATTTTTCCACTTATGCTAAAACTGTATGCAACAGAATGTAGTACTTCCCTAACCTGCACCATCGGCACAATTCTTCTCTGCATGCATACGGAGGGCAGCCAATGTGTTAATCAATCTTGTGGAGGGGCTTCCTCTTTTTTGCTGCCCCTCTGCTTTAGCAAGCATGATGCCCTTCTCCAGGGATTGATTTGTCTTGGCCACATGTTTAAAGGATGGGAGATGAAGTCTCACCATCTGAACCTCTAAGGGGCATTCTAGCTGAATTTCTTCCAACATAGGCTGATTTGTTCTTGTGGCAGTCCATGGTACTTTCAATATTATTTGCCAGCTCCATAATTCACATGCATTGATTTGTCTTCTGTCTTCCTTAGTCAGTGTCCAATATATATGAGGAGATTGAAAACCCCCTGGCTTGGATTAGGCTCACTTTATTCCTCAAAGTAACATCCTTGCTTCTCAACACTTTACAGAAGTCCTGTGCTGCATATTTACACAATACAATGCATCTTTTGATCTCTTGACTACTGCTTCCATGAGCATTGACTGTGGATCCAAGCAAGACAAAATCCCTAAGACCTTCGATCTATCCTTCATGTATCATAATACTACTTATTGGTCCATTTGTGAGGATTTTGATTTTCCTTACATTGAACTTTTAACATATTGGAGCTTTTAATCCTTGATCTTCCATAGCAAGTATGCCAAGTCCTCCTCAATTTCAGAAAGCAAGATTGTGCCATGTGCATGTCCAGCTTATTGGTAAACCTTCCTCCAAGCTTGATGCAACATTGGTCTTCATATAATCCAGCTTCTCTGATGATTTGCCTATTGAATAAGTATGGTGAGATAACACAACCATGACCCACACCTTTCCTGATTTTAAGCCATGCAATAGTCCATTGTTCTGCTCCCAGAGTTGCTTCTTGATCCGTGTATAAGTTGTGCATGAGCCCAATGAAGTGTTCTGGAATTCTATGATTCAAATAGCTGAATGCTTTCATGTGGTCAACATAAGTATTCTCTGCTTTCAGTCAAGATCTATCTGATGTTGTTCCTGGTTTCACATTCTCTTGTGAATCCAGCTGAAACCTCTGGCAGCTCCGTAACAACATGCTGCTACAACCATTGTTGGATGATCTTCAGCAAAAGTTTACTTGCATGCCATATCAATGATATTGTACTATAATGTGAGCATTAAAATCATTTTATTGGGAGATCTTACAGATGTCAAAACACTCCTTAATTCAAATGAATTAAGCATAATTGTAAAATTGATACTACAATCAGTTTCAAAAACATTTCTTTCATCTTTAACTCTTTGATACCAGCTTCCCTTTATCACCTCCCCCACCCCCTGGAAACTTTATTGTTGCTGTTCTATATTATTATTCTAATATTATTGTGTATATACATACACACATATATAGCTATATCTTACCCCATCTAATATAGCAATTAACCTACAATTCTGTTATTTGATTCCCTCAAGTGGGGTTACACAGTCATCATTCTTGTACATAGGTAAGATTTTAGTAGAGGCTCAAAATCCATCTGTTTCCTATTGCTTTTACATATGTGGACATGTATAGACAAATACAACTATATTTCTATCATTATTTATATATCTATATTTATAATTATGCATATATCATTTACTTCTTTTTTCATTTTATTTTTTCTTTCTTCCTGCCCCACAATCATGCTTACCCATCATTAACCTCTCAGTAATTCTTCTCAGGCACTTTTCGGTTGGCCAAACCGACCAGGAATGCTACACCCTCCTCACTTTCAACTGTATAGCCCTTGTTGTTCCCCTGTCCCTGTCATTATTAGCTCTCCACTCACCTCCATGTCACCTTATCACCTCCCATGTCCCCTGGAACTATCAGTCCCATTGATGTCTCCACAGGATTGCTTATCCTGCTGATTGTATATAGATAGACACCAAAAAAGGAAAAAAATAGAGATAAAGACCATATAAATAGTTCCAAGTCCAGCTGGTATCCTGACCCAGAGTGGATAATACCTCTCTGTTAAACAGCCAGCAGGCCCTTTTGTAGCCCATCAGTCCAGCTCTCATTTCCCTCAAGATTCCATCTCCCAAGACCCACGTATCCAACAGCACTCACCCTTTTAGTCCTCGGCATTCCTGTCTAAAAGAAGCATGTGACTAGGGCACAAATTCATAAAAACTCAAATGTGTATAAGAAAGATGTTTCTATATAAGAACAATTGAATATTGAGAAAGCATCCCATCCCAGTCCAGTTCAAGCCCATCAATCCATATGTCCAATACCAATCTATGAAATCCTCTTCAGACTCATGAAACACATGCAGGAGGATCACAGGCCAGTGGGTTGGATGTCTTGTGGATCTAGTGGTGGTCTTAGCATCTCAGTACTGGCAGAGGTCTCTACGTGACTTCTCTGGTTCCAGAGGTCTGGTTGCATCAGGGTAGGTCCATGTGGCTTCTGCAGCTCCCAGGGCATAGTGCCATGTGTCTTGTCAGTAGAGCATCTCTCAGGGAGTGAGCCGAGAGAGAGTCTCTCCAGCCTCTAAGGAGAAATCTAAGAATTCCCAGAATTCTCAGGAGAAGGCCATGCCCACACAGAGGCCTCATTGGCTATGATCCAATTGACAAACTAGATGCCACCCCTTCACTGTTAGTCCTCTCAAGTACCAAATTGACACCAGATGATGTAACTACCACAGCACACATCCTACAAGTCCCCATTGTTCTTCTTGCAGTCAGGACTAGAGGACTATAGAGGCCCCTTCCTCTCACTACCCAAACCCCACCCTTGGTATATATTTAGACTTTCGGTGTGGTCCCCTTGTTAGTAACCTCCCACCAGTTTGGGTCATTTGCCAAGTGCTGTCCCTGAGTCAGAGGTCTACAGTCAGGTTTCCTGAAGGACATCGCAGCTTTGCACCAAAAGCAGGTCAGTTGCCTTCTCCTCTTGGTTTGTCCCATGTGGGCAGGTCAGACCATCGTCTCTCCCCAAATTAAAATTTCAGGGCTGTGCTCTACAGTGTCATTATCTAGGGAAGGGATGTTATGTCTGAATTTGGCTCTGGCCCAACAGTCATCTATGGGAATGAGCTCCTCTGAGCAGGAATGTGGTCCTCAAGGATTGGCATACCAGAATGAGGTGTACTATAGGTCTCCCTTCTTGTGGAGTTATAGGGCCCTGGTTCCCCATTTCCTACATTTTCTTTCCCGTACCACTCTGTGAGCCTTAAAAGCATATGGTGGTGGTGGTGGGGGGGGGGGCTTTCAACATGGGTGTTATCTGGATCTTTGTTTGTTTGCTTTTATTGGATCATTAGGTTTGGTCTCATGGCAGAGTAGCTGGTCCTCATCCCGGGAACTGTGACATATGTGCATTTCCCCTATGCCCATTCTGCTGGTTGAACTTACCTTGGTGGACTCATGTTGTACTTGTGCTTTGTGCTTGCTAAATTCACTCAGAATAATATTTTCCACATATTTCTTCAAGACAAGGTGCTTCATCTTTTCATCACTATTTTTTATCATTTTATTGGGGGCTATTACAGCTATTATCACAATGCAATCGATCCATCCATTGTGTCAAGCACATTTGCACATTGTTGCCATCACCATTTTCAAAACATTTTCTTTCTACTTGAACCCTTGGTATCAGTTCCTCCTTCCACCCCCAACTCCCTTTCCCCATGTCCCCATAATAATTGATAAATTATTCTTTTTTTATGTCTTACACTGACTACTCGCTCCCTTTACCCACTTTTCCATTATTCATCCTCCTGGGGGATGGGGTTATATGTTGATCATTGTGATAGATTCTCCCTTTCTCCCCCCACCTTCCCCTTACCCTTCTGGTGTTGTTACTCTCATTTTTGGTCCTGAGGGGTTTATCTGTCCTGGGTTCCCTGTATTGCGACCTCTTTTCTGCACCAGTGTACATGTTCTGGTCTAGTCAGATTTGTAAGGTAGAATTGGGCTCATGATAGTGGGGAGGGGGGCGCGGGCAGGAAGCATTAAAGAAATAGAGGAAAGTTGTATGCTTTGTCAGTGCTATACTGTACCCTGACTGTCTCATCTCTTCCTTGTGACCCTTCTGTGAGGTGATGTCCAATTGTCTAAAGATGGGCTTTGGGTGCCCCCTCTACTCTTTCCCTCTTTCACATCTATATAATTTTTTGTTCTGGGTCTTTGATGCCTGATCCCATCAACACCTCATGAGCACACAGGCTGGTGCATTTCTTCCATGTGAGCTTTGGTGCTTCTCAGCTAGAGGGCCACTTGTTTATTTTCAATCCTTTAAGGTCCCAGATACTATATCTTTTGATAGCTGGTCACCATCAGTTTTCTTCACCTCATTTGCTTATGCACCCATTTTGTCTTCAGCAATGGTGTCAGGAAGATGAGTATCACAGAATGCTGGGTTATTAGAAAAAAGAGTTTTTGCATTGAGGAAGTACTTGAATAGAGGCCCTATGTCTGTCTCCTACCTTCATACTTAGCATATAAATATATGTATATAGATCGATTTCCTTATCTTTATTTTATATTTACATATTTATATGCCTGTATTTAGACTTCTATAATTGTCCTTTTGCCTCCTGGTGCTTTCCTCTGTTTCCTTTTACTTTCTTCTTGTTCCACTTTCATGTATAACCTTCATTCGGCTTTCATTAATTCCTCTTTGCTACATTGCTCTTGATCAAGCCCCACCAGGCATTCTATACCCTCCTAGCCATTGATTTTAGATCACTGTTGTTCCCTTGTTCCTGGGTTTGTTGAATCCCCCTATCCATTCCCCCACCTCTACCTCTCCCATGCCACCACATAACCGTTGGCCCCATTGTTTTCGCCCATCTTATCCCATCTATTTTACCTAGATAGACAAGCAAAAGCAATAATAAGCACAAAAATGAAACAAAGCAAAACAAAACAGACCAACAAAAACGAAAAGCATATAAATAGTTCCAGGTCTGTTTGTTGGTCTTTATGGATGTTTTCTGGTCGAGTCTGCTGGGATGGTACTCACTAACCCCCAAAGTCAATTTTGGTACTCCTGGGGTACTTCATGGCTTTGCTCCCCTTGCTGCTCTGTTGCATGCCCTTAGTATTTCTCCCAGGTGTATGTGGGGGGGTCAGATTGGGCATAATTCCCACACTGTGTTTCCAGTGTTGTCCCTGTTTCGCATTATAGGTAAATGAGGGTTCTCGTGTCTTGTGGTGGGGCTGGCCCCTATGACTCTCTTCTGCCCTGAGCCAGAATATCATCCTTAGGGCTTGGTGAGCCAGGTTGTGTTTTCCCTCTTTTTCTCTCTCCTTCCTTCTCAGTTTGCTGCTGTGCGCTCTGGTCTGATGCACTCCTCACCCAGAGCCATAGCTTCAGTGTAGCCCTCTGTAGTACATTCTTCAGGGTGGGACTGGTGTGTGTGTGTGGGGTGGGCAGTCCACTTAGCTGAGATTCGGACTGGCCCTGCAAACCTCTCTGCTGGTTCACTGCTTGTGGACTGACACATTATGGTACCTTGGGTGTAGGGTACTAGAGAAACAAATCATGAAGATGGAGAGTGATCTGTTATTTGACCTCTGCCTCGTGGTGGTTTTTCTTCTTTGGCTAACCAGAGGGCAGATATGTCCATGCAGTTTACTGGGTTGTTTTATGGAAAGAATATGGGAAGTTAAAGTTTTGATGATTTTGTTTGGTTGAAGTTTTGGGTTATTCCTGTGTCAAATGGCAAAAATGAACGTCGTTAATGTATATTTTGGGCTCAGGGGACAAAATCACCCTTTGAATTTCTGTGTTGTTCTGGGTGGACTAGAGAAACAAATCCAAAGACACTCATATGTGTTCAAGGAAGAGCTTTATGTAAAAGAGCAGCTGTAGACTGAGAAACAGCCCAGCCCAGTCCAGAGCAAGTCCATAAGTCCAGTATGAGCCCACATGCCCAATACCAATTTACAAATTCCTGTTCAGACTCACACAACATATTCAATGACAGCAAATGCAGGCAGATCACAGGCCATGGGGTGGGATGTTTTGTGGATCCAGTAGAGCTGGCAGAGGTCTCCATGTGGCTCCTTAAGCTCCAGGATGCTAGCCTAGTTCCATGTGTCTTGTCAGCAAGCATGTTTCACAGAGAGTGCATCCTCCTCCACCTCTAGCGAGCTATTTATTTCATTAGTGCCTCCAATTGAGTTCTGCAAGTTATGACTTGATTGACAGGCTTAACTCCACCCCTTCAAACTTAAATATCAAATTTACAACAGATTATGCAACTACCACAATTTCTTATCACTGCTTAGTGAAAATGGCTGACAGAAAGCCTGACTCTGGCTTGATGCTGTCAGAGGCCTAATGTCCTGCTTCATACCAATGGAATAGTTTGGATAAGGATTATTATAAGTTAAATAAGGATTGATCTTGACTGTTTTAGGAATTGAGATTAAATAGGAAAATGAGCTGATTCCAGGTACCCAAATGGAAGGCAAATTTTGAGAATGACGAGGGCAACGAATGTATAAGGGTGCTTTACTCAATTGATGTATGTATGGATTATGATAAGAGTTGTATGAGCCCAATAAAAATATTTATTAAATTTTTAAAAACCAAAAGAATTGAGATTAATATCTGATTCTACTTTGTTCATACTAATTTCTTCTGCTTATTATTGTTGATATAATTATTGATAGCGATGATTATTGGGAAGTATGAAAATAGAGAACTTGTAAGTCCATTTGTCTTCAGCCATTAAAATTGGAACTTTAAATGTGTTTATGACACACCTACAAAGAAGACTCTGAAAAGATAAGCCCCACCCAGTGTTTTGGAGTACTCAGGACATTTGCATTCCCAGACCTGTCTAGGGGACCGTTGACAGATTGAAAGAGAAAAAAAAAAAGGAATGCTGGCTTTTCAAATCTGGAAATAGTGGTTTTTGTCAGAAGTTAAAAAAAAATCTGAAGCCCTGAAGAAACTCTCAGCCTTAGTACTGAACTGTTAGTCGGAGCCTGTGGGCAAGCTGAAGTGCTTGCTAGTTGACCACCTGGATCCACTTGTTGATTGGAAGTGAGAGAAATGGAAAAATTTTGAGGAACTCTTGTGAGGATGCCACAGGACCAGCAAGTTTTGTTCTGTTGTGCATAGGGTTGCTTTGGGTTGTAACTGACTCAAAGACACCTAACAACAAGAACAAGAACAATTTTTTTTAAAAGGACAGTATTGTTCCTCAGCATTCAATTTCCTTTCAGTTTGGGGAGTTTATGATAATTGAGGCACATCCTCAGACAGTCCTTCCTAGGTTGCTCATCCTGTGGCTGTTTTAATCTTCACTTTGGGATTGTGGGGTATTGTAAATATCAGTGTATTTCTTCTTAGTTTGATTTTCTCAGTCTCTAGCTCTTGGTCCAATATCCAAACTCTTTACTCGCTACCAATTTTTACCCATTGTGAAACTTTCTTTTGGGTTCACTGATTTTTGTTCCTTTCTTCAGGATCCTGAAAAGGAACTCCACATTTCTAGATTAATTAATCTCCCTCTGATGAACAGATTTATAATACTAGAAATGTCCCAGGATTAACATCCTACTCTGTGACTTGCATGTGCTAAGATTTCTGCATATATTAACCCTTATTTAACCTTTATAATCACTGTATCACATACTTCTAACATATAAAGACATGAATATTTAGAGGAAGTAATTTGTCCACTGTCATGGGTCTTGTATGCAGCATTAGACTCTGGGTGGTCTGGCTACATAAATAAAATGTTTCATCATTAATCAATAGGTATACTTGGGAGCTCTAGTTCCTTGGTGGATTGCTAACTTTGAGGTCAGCAGTTTGAATATACCATCTACCTCTTGGGAGAAATATGAGGCATTTTAGTCTTGCAAGCAGTTATAGTTTTGGAAATCCACCAGGACATTTCTACCCTATCTGCAGGGTCGTTATGTGCCTGAATCAATTCAATGGCTGTGAGTTTGACTTTTCTAGTTTGTTAGGAATACTTTCATTTGGGCTCTATCAAGATTAGAATGGAAGCCTTTCCTATCGCTAAAATATATGTACGTTGAACTTCTATTTCTTGTGTGGCCTTCCCAAAATAATTGAAAGTCCTGATATTCTGATAAAATATCTATGTACTTTCTCCAGACTGAAAACATTATGCCTAGCTCTGACACATTGTCAGATTCTGAAGGCCTAAAGGACATTTTCAGAGATATAGCTAGCGAATGGGCCCCTCGGGCCTGAAGGCACTAGGAATGTGACTGAGGGAGAGCTGACTTCTCAGAGTGCATGGCTTGAGTTGAGTAAAGTCTGTGAGAGTAGAGTCTTCAGGATCATCAGTTGCTCATAGGGCATGTATAAAGGTAAGAAGAAGCAGGTGCAGAAAATCTGCTAATGGTAGGACCTTGGACTGTGACACTTGCAAATCTAGGAAAATTGTGAGTCCTCAAAGTGAGGTGGAATACCTAAACATAAATATTCTAGGCACTAGTTAGCTGGTTTGGGCCATTTTGAATCAGAAAATCAGATGATTTACTATGCTGGGAATAACACAATCAAGAGGAATGACATGGCTTTCATTGTTAGAAAGGACATTGAAAAATCATCCTTTAAATTTAATTTGTCTGTGATAGGATTATATCTATCCTACCTCCAGGGAAATCCAATAAATACAATTCTTCTTCATAGTGATACATCACAAAAAAGTTGGTGATGAAGAAGTTAAAGAATTCTACCAAGGACTTCATTCTGAAATTAATTAAGCATGCAATGAAGGTGCACTGATAATTATTGGCAATTAGAATGCAAAAGGTAGAAACCAAGAAGAAACAGTAGTTGAAAAATGTGAACTTGGGGATAAAAATGAAGCTGTAGATCACATGGTAGAATTTTGTAAAACCAAGGACTTATTCATACCAAATACCCTGTTTTATTTTGAAACAACACAAAAGATGACATGGACTTTCCCAGATGGAATACACAGAAATTAAATTGACTACTCTGAGAGAAGATACAATAGAGAAGCTTAATATCAGCAGCTAAAACCAGGCCAAAGCTGATTGTGGTATAGACCATATGTAAGTTTAGATAAAAGATGAAAGAATTTTTTAAAGTCCTTGAAATCCAATATATTACCTTGAGTCTATCCTGCCTGAATTTTTAAAACATCTCAAGAACAGATTTGATGAATTGAACACTAATGACAGAAGACCCAATGAGCTACAGGAAGACTTAAAGGCAATGACTCAAGAAGAAGGCAAAAGGTTGTTAAGAAGAGAGGGAAAAAGATGAAATGATCAAAGTGAAATTCAGAAGAGAGGATGTAACTTGCTCTTCATTGTAGCACAGGTAAAGAAAATGGAAGAAAGGGGGAAGGCAAAGAGCTGAATAGACAAGATTTAAAAGACAGCTCAAAAAGACAAAACCGAATATTATAATGAAATATGCCAAGACCAATAATTAATAACACAAAAGGGAAGAATATGTTCAGCATATCTGAAACTGAAAGAATTCACAAAAAATTTAAAGCTGATGTTGCAATCTTAACCATTCTATGTGCAAAATCTTGAACAGTGCAAAAAGAATCAAGAAGATATGGGGAAAATACACAGTTCCTGTACTAATCAACTGTCTCCCATTTCAGGAGTCAGTGTATGAGCAAGAACAACTGGTGTGCAGGAAAATGATCAAGCTGCATAGGCTTCCAAACACAGGGCTGCAGGAGTTGATATAACGCTAATTGTAATATTTCAGCAAGCTGATGAAGCTCTGGAAGAATTTTCTCTTATATGCCAGGAAATTTAGAAGACAGCTACATGGCCAATTGATTGGAAGAGATCCATTTCTGTGCCCATTTCAAAGAAAGATGACCCAACAGAATACTCACAATCTAGAACAAGCTCATTGGTAGCACACATAAGTGAAATTTTGCTTACCATCATCCAACAAGAGTTGCAGCAGTACATTGACAGGGAACTATCAGAAAGAAGTATTAGAGCATTGGGGGGAAGAAATAAAATAATTTAATCTTTATTCTATAGAATCTAAACCTTCGTAGGTTGGGGCCTTTTTTAAGGTTTTAAAACATCAATAGCCTCTATCTCTGGCCCCATCACAAAATTATAGGTGTTCCACTTAGATATTACAGGTTTAATCAGACAGAATCAAGGTTAGTTTGTTCATCTGTTAATAGATTTGGCAATGTCAATAGGGATGCGTGTATGCTTATCTCTTTTAATGTCAATTTTTTCCCTATGCAAGCAAAGTGAGTTAAGATGCTTTTTATTTAGAATAGTACATAATGTAATGTTTGGATTATTTGATGAGATATATAAGTCACTATAACTAATATCTGAACAAAATATGAATGCTACGCTGGCTATCATATCAGAATGACTTGTAATATACAAACCCATCATTTCAAGATATCACAGTTTTGTCTCTTTCCTGTGCTGACAATTTTAAGAAAAGCTGGATATGCAAGTGCTCTGGGCCTTTACCAATTTAAAATGTGCAAGTTTGGGGCATTCGATTCAGCAATCTGTAAGATTCATTTTTCTTGATGTCAATAAGATTCATTTTCAGATGTGATTCTTGATATTTACTAAGGAATAGTCTTAGTACCTTACTGGAAGTTTCTTTTCTGTAAGACTCAGAATATAGACACCAGAATTTTTACTCATATGTAACCTGGAAACTGTAATTATTAATATAAAATGAAATCTCTTGTACATGTGACCTTTTATTATACTTTTATTGCAATGAAATTATTATATTAAATCTAGAGTTAACAATTTCCTTAAAAACAAGAAAAGCTCCATGCCACTTAAAACAACAAGATCTACAGCAATAGTTTCTAGGGCTAACAGGTCCCATAACAATTTTTATCACAACAAAGGTGATAGTTACATTTCAAAATTATTTCCTGTTAAAATATTGCCTCTCTCATCACTGCCACCTCCAGAATCTAGCTCTCTATCTACCTCTTCCCTGAATGGCCGCAGTTGGTTCACAAGAATGGTCGCCGGCTGAAGCTGCTCACCTGTCCGGCTCCTCCCTTCGTTGAGAACAGTCGGAACTTGCCTAATTGATTTGCCTGGGTGGCAGTGACTCTGTAGAAGCAGCATTTACCGTGTCTTCCTCAATAAAAGTCAGTGACCAGCAAAAAAAAAAAAAAAAAAAAATATTGCCTCTCTCTATATGGCTCTGGACATTTCCAAATGATTTAAATAGATGAGATTTCTGGTTAGCATTTTGAAACCATCTCTCCCTCTGAAGAATGAATGTTGGCTTATCTACAGTGAGGGACTTGATTGTCATCGGGTTCTCCTCATCAGAGTTGTGGGAACCTCAAAATTTGGGGTCGTCCTATCAAGAAGCAATTAAAAATAGAGGAAGTGTGATTTGTCTGGAGATTGGAATGGCTCACATGTTATTACTTTGCTTAAGTGTAGTAAATACTTTAATTACCGTTTTCTGCCTACCAAGATTAAATATCTTAATTCTAAAAGTGATCCTCAGGGATATTAGACCTCCACCCATCCATTCTTTTGAGTTGCATTTTGTGCCCTCTGTAGTGTTCAGAGGGATGTCTGTGTGGGTCTACTGTGGGCACGGTGAGCCCCTACACCTGCTCTGCCTCCTGTATCTTTATCTTTCAACAGATGGCATTAAGGACCATACAAGATACTTTAGATTTTCAATCCAAAATGGTATGGTGCTGCTCTTCCAACTAATAAATTACTCTGTGTCTCTAGCAATGTGGCCTGGAGGACAGGTAACGCCTAAAATTAGTGAGTGAAACGGGGGCACACTCACAGCGGCATGCATGCTATCCTGCTTTCCCAGTCTTCCATCTGTCCTATTGTCTATTTGACTGGGTATTTAAAATCAATACATAAAATCTAGACACTGGAATTTATGGATCTCAAGGGAAACCCTATAAACTTTACTTATATTTCAATGGCAAGAACAACCAGATAAGGGCCCTCACCTCCCACCATTTGCTATAGACTCCAAGAACATTGTGCCCTTCGGAGGCTAGTCATTTCCCACCAGGACATGGAACCTAATGTTCTATGGCACATTTATCATGCACCAGCATGATTTATAGGCCGACATATTAGAATCCACTTGCTTCAGAGATGCAACAGCAGCTGAATACAAAGTTATATATTGGGGGTGGGGTATGGATTGACATAAATGGTAAAACTCTTAATATTAATTACTCTGCATTTTAAACATAGATAACAAGGAGGAGAGGAGAGTCAAATAAAGAAATAAAATAAGGCCTTTAAGTCATTGTGCTTATCGGAATTTCTTATTCTAGCTATAATTCTCCTTATAAATCAGTACTTTCTAATCTCAGTCTTGATGCAGTGTGAGAGCTAACTGTGCTGAATAATAATGTTGTCCTCAGGTAGAAAGAAACGCAGAAGGAATAAACAGGCCTTCTCAATAATTGCTTCGGCCTCCCCCACCATTCCAATGGCATACTAGCATTTCAAGTAATGTCCCTTTTGTCTCACTGAGAAAAATCATTTCATGATTTATTACACTGGATTAGAGGTGCCTATGCTCTCCAGCTAGAACATGACTGAAGGGCAGTCAGGCAGAAAGGCTGCCAACAGAGTTGGTCTATTTAAATTCTCTGAACTCCTTCAATAAAGTTTTCGGTGCTGCTTTCCTAAAAAATTCCAAAGTTAAAAGGCACAAAAATTACATAAACTATAGAAGATGGGGTCCAGTCATATCTGTGCTTTGGAATTAATTCAATGAACTGGTTCTGAAAAATCTTTTTTCTTTGAAGTTTATGTTTCATCAGATTCCAAATCCCCCACACAAACCCCTCTCTTAGTAACCCTGTGGGGCAGAGTAGAACTACCCAATAGTTTTTCCCAACACAGTACATCTTCATGAAAGCAGACTGCCTCACCTTTCTCCTAAATCCATCAGATTGCCACCTCTTAAAATGAATTCTACAAAATGCAACTGAGTTTTTGTAGCAATGGTTGCATGAATTGGTGATATACTGAAAATAGTATTAAATAGTATAAATAGTATTAAATGAGTTTATAGCTCCTTCCATCCCAAGTATCACTTTTTATGGGACTAAAATAAAAGTTTCTTCTAGGTATCCTTGCCCTGGGTACTTGGGACTCAGTGAAATTGAGTCCATACTGACTCATAGTGACCCTACAGGATATGTATAATTGTATAATTGTCCTGTGAGTTTTCAAGACTGTAACTGCTTAGGGTAGTAGAAAGTCCTGTTTTTGTCCTGTAGTACCACTGGGTTCATTGTTTTGAACTGCTGACCTTTAGAATCACAGCCCAATGAGTAAGCCAAGGGAATTCAATGTCTGAGAGTCATGAAATTTCATTTCTCCTTTCTATATAAAGTTTCTATCTAGATAAGAATATTAGCTACTTTAAGCTATTTGTTCTCAATTGATGGGCTCTTTGATTATTTAAGAAAAAAGTGGCAGATATCTCCGTAATGTAATCTTTGAATTCTCAAGAGCAGAAGAAACATTTTTATTTATTTGTAATGCCTCATAGGGAGACTTGAGTACTTCACAACACTTGGTAATAAACTGATCTACATGATGATTTACTTAATGCCATGATGTATGTGAAGCTTTCAGAAGCAGCCAGCTGCCTACTCCTAGAAGGTAGGTCCATCCACTCTTTTCAACTGAGGAATTTCACAAGAATTTTTGAATAAAAGAGGAAAGCCTGCTTAGATAGACAAATATCTGTTCAATTAAATCAAATAGTTATGATACAGTTAATAGATAATATATACTACATACAGTCAATCCTAGTTATTATTTGTAAGCATCATTTAAGCATAATTTCAAGCAAGGTAAATAAAAAGAAAACCATGATGATTCTTCAGCAACAACAAAACCAAACTCATGTCCATAACAGGAAGCACATGTTTTCTCAGGCTTCCTCTAGTTTAAAGTGTAATCTTAGGACACTTAAAAGCATGGTTCTCTCCAAGTTAACTCATTCATGATGGAGCCAATGGGATTATAACAGTGGTTCAACAATTTGTGGATGAGACAAGAATATCTATATTAATGCATAGGAAGAATATTGGCATGAAATTTCCTAAATTCAATTTGAGAGCCATCCCTTCACATTGGGATGTCAAGTCCAGCAGTAGTCCTAAAAGGCCCTCAGTGTTTCGGAGATGACTGTGTCAGCAAAGACATTGTCAGCTTGGCCATAAAGACTTAAGGACAAGACAGAATGAAAGCAGGTTATTGAACCTCAGAACTCTACTGGTAGAAAGCATACTAAAAGAAATACTGAGGTGTGAACTTGTGGTACCTTTTTTGAAAAAGGAAAGATAAACATATTTTTTCTTAAAATATCTTTTCTTTAAAATCATTATATTTTGGAGTAATTGATAAGCGAAAAATATAGAGTATACAAAGATGAGCTGAATGTTTAATGTTCAAGTGGTTGCTTTACACCATTTAGGAATGAAGATAAAAGAAATAGATGGCTATTCATATTCCCAAGGCAAGTATGGTGTCACATAGGTTCACAGAAACTACGAAAGGGCAAAGGGCAAATATGATCATACAATAAATGTCGTAAGAGAAGAACAACCTGTGAGTGAATACCCATGTATTACAGCTGATCAAACAGATCACATGGACACTCTGTTCGGAGATGAATCTGATGATGGTGAGCCACGTGACTCCGAATTTAGTGAAGGAGATGCAGGAGATTCAGTGCTGGCTTATTCCACGTTACCTGCAAAATGGATACTCCTCTACCCAGTGAGGTGTGCTCCGAATTGTGCCATGAAGCTTCACTCCTAAAAAATTATTTGAAAAGAAAACCAAAACAAATTCGAGACCAGAAAGCTAAATGTTAAGCAGAATCCACTGAAGGAGGGGTAAGACAAAGGAAATAGGAATGGTAGAACAACTTCAAGTCGCACCTATTTTCAGCTACTAACTCACTGGTACAGGGAAGCTCAGTATCTCCACAGTGGCTAAGAACACAGTGACATGAATGTTCTAACTTTAGCTGGTGTTTGCAAAGCACATATATTAAAAGTGTGACTACTTTGCATAAAAACAAGCTCTTAAATTATATTAGTGTCAAATTCACCCTTTTGAGAAGATGAGGAATGGCATTTAGCTGGCTGCACATGGTTCGCTGTGTGATAGCTATGTGAATCCACATGACTGAAGTTTTTTTCTCTGAGATGGTTCACGGGAGATGTTAGTCTTAATGATTAAATAAAAGGTTAACTAGAGTTTCTTGTTGTAAAATTGCACACACATGTAACAAAAGTGATTATTTTAACCACTTTCATGTTCAATTCAATGATGTTTTTAAGTACATTGATCATATTGTTCTATAGTAGTCATTATTAATTTTCAAAAGCCGTATATCATCCCAAACGGAGAGTTGGCACTCCCTCAGCAGTAGCGCCTACAATCTCCCCCTCCAATCTCTTGCAACCACTCATAAACGGCTCCTGGTTTTTTCTCAGGCTAAATCTTCATGAATGCAGATTACCTAGTCCTTTTGTGGAGCAGCTGGCAATTTAGAAACTGCTGGACTTCCAGGTAACTGTCCAGTACTGAAGGCCTGGTGTGACCTTCCTTTCCACAACTCAATCACCTTGAGTCAATTCTGACTCATAGATGGAGACTGTATGTTTCTGAGACTGTAAATCTTTCTGGGAGTAGAGAGCTTCATCTTTCTTCCACAGAGCCATGGGTGGTTTCAAACTGCTGACCTGGTGCTTGGCAGCCCAAGGCCACTAGGAATCCTCTAAGATCAAAACCCCAAAATGAATGCTTGATTCTATGAATTTGCCAATTCTAGATGTCTTATGTAAATATGATCATGCAATATTTGCCTATATACTCATATGTTTGGTGTATGTCAGTCAGTACAAATGTTTACATCTGTTACTGTCCTTTAAGTGGGAGTTTCCATAGCACATTAGTTTTTCCAGTCAAGAGTTCATCCAAAAATTGTTCTGTGATGTTGCTTATAACACCTCCCACTTGTCAGCACTCTCCCTCTGGCCTCCCTGTGCTGGCTGTTTCTACCTGTCCATTTTCCTTGTTCTTTTCTGTCTTCTGATCTTTGCGGGTGGCCACAGTTGCTGGCTTAGTGTCACACAGTAAGCTGTTCTAAGGAACACGGGCTTCGTGGTGTTTGTTGTCTAGTTCCGTCTCTCGTTTAGCTGAGAGGTAGTCTCTGGAAGCGTCTTCAGGTCCAGGTGAGGCGGTTTTCTAATGACAATCATTTGGAAATCCCCCTAGCATCTCTCTGAACAGTTGTTAGATGCCATTACGTCCGCTCAAACTCACATGGGCCTTTCACTCTGTCATTGCCATTTTTTACCTCTCTGTGGCAACCACTGTGGAAAACTATCTTATGGAGGGTTTTTGTCTTATTCATTGACTCTGCATTACCAATTGTGATGCCATTACCAGGAACTGGTCCCTCCTGAAAACCTAGCTAAAGTAAGTGAGATGAATCTTGAATTCAGAATAGTTGAAAGAAGTATTCTGGCTGTTTTTCTTTCAAGAAATCTTTGGTCTTTTGGTAGCCCACAGTGTGCCCAATATTTTTTGCCAACATCATAATTCAAATGTGTGAAACCACCGATTAAGTTGGATGAATCACCGTGGTCTGTCTCTTTCTTCTTCTCTCTTTTTGACTTGGAAATTTATTACATAGTATTTTTGCCCATTCTATACCCAACACTCTATTGCGGTCAGAGTTGGTGAGGGGGCAGGGCTCTATCAACTCTTCCAATCTCAGGTCCTCGGTAACTAAGGTTCTTTGGAACTAATTACTTCTTTGAAATTTTGTTTTTCCTTCTTCTCTTGTGCTCCAGGAGGCCAGAAACCAATGGTTGATTCTTATATGGCTGCTTGCAAGTGTGTAAGACTGGAACGCTACTCACCAGACAAAGCTGCCGAATGTTATCTCTTTGAACTCTGACAGGCAAGGCTTTCTAATCTCATAAAATGTTAGTCTTGAAAGCCTGGTTACATGTTGGGTTGTGATCTGCATGGTCAGCAGTTTGAAACCAGCAGTTTGTTTGCTTGTGATCATGACAATGCAACTGCTCATTCTCAGTCAGCAGCAGCAAGGAGGGCTGTCAGGGGACAATGTCATCAGGAAGCCTGTTCACGTGTAGGTCTGGATTTACCCCTGGGGGCATCTTTTGTTCTTCGAACTCAAAGACTATTGCTTCAAAATCTTTGAAGGTGTTTAGACACGGTATAAAGGGAAAGTATAGAATTCTTCTGGGAAGAGTTAGAGAGATGGAAACGTTGCCTTCTGAAGTGTATAGATCGAGATGGATGCTGTGTCTAGAACTAATAGCTTCATATTTTGGTAAAGGTGTCTATGATTTTATAGCAATACTCTTTGACACCGCCTCCTGTTGCTGGGGTGATATGGCGTCCCATTTAAGTTCTCATTTGCATCACTCTAATTGCTAAGGATCGTGAGTATTTCTTCGGTTGTTTGCTGGTTTACTCTTCTTTGATGTGAAATCTGTTCATATCCTTTGCTCACTGCATAATTGTATTGTTTGTGTTTTTGTTGTTGAGGTGCTGAAGTTTCCTACAAATAAATTAGACCCTTTTCAGACGTATAATAGCTCAAAATTTCTCCAGTCTCTAGGTTCTCTTTTTATTCTTTTGAAGGTTCAAGATAGGTTTGCTAGGTTCATCCACATGGTAGCACGTCCCAGAACTTCCTGACTCTAAAATTGAGTAACATTCTCTTGTATGCATACGCCACGCCTTGAGGGTCCTTTGCCTGCTAATGCACATTTGCATGACTTCCAAAGCTTTCACCCTGACCCCCACTTTTCCTTTTAAGTTAGGTTTTTACAATAAAATATTTTTGTTCCTAAACGGTGTTTAGTAAGATATTCTAATTACAGGAAAATCCACTGTCTTTGAATACTTTCTCAGTGCATGAATTTGACAAGTGGGTAAGGACACGAGGGTGGGATCCATTCAAGAGGGTAACCCTTGGGAACCTAGAAAGAATGATGACCCACGAGTAAAGGAATGTATGTGCATTGGATATGTTAGGAGATACCAGAAACTCCACCAGGGAAGGAAGGTCCCTAGGAGTTCCCTGAAGATACTCAAGTCACCAGAGCCATCAGGGATGACTGACTATAGGAGAGGCTCCAGCATCACTGAGAAGTTCAGTAGTGGACTCCTTTGCAGATTCCCACCCCCAGAGTCAACTCTCTGCCATGGAGTTGATTCTAACTCAGAGCGACCCTATAGGACAGGGTGGTGTTTGTTTCCCTGTTTGCTGTCACTTTCTACAGGAGTAGGAAGCCCCATCTTCCTATAGCAGACTGACTAGTGCTTTGAAACTGCTGACCTGGCAGTTAGAAGCCTCACTTGTAACCACTACGCCAACAGGGCTCCTGTCTGCAGACTAGAGCATGTTATTTCCCTTTGTGTAATATGCTAACAAGGACAGCTCCTGAATTAGTATTTTGAAAGGCAATTTTCTAACCCTGGAACCTCAAAAATCTTTCAAATTGAGGCTTAAGTGTGGATGGTCTAGAATTGCTATCGATAGCAATATTAATCACAATATTTCTGCTTGTATAAATTATTTCTTATCTTTTTGTGTGAACTCATTACTTGACTTCCAGAATCTACATATTCTATAACATAGAATCATAGCGTGATGAGTACCAGAAAGGTTTACTAGAATGAGCTAGGATATCAGTATAGGAAGAATTTTCTTCTGTTACTAACTGTGCATTTTGGGGCTATTAAATATCTGGACTTTAGATTCCTTATGTGATTTTTTAATATTTATTACTTAAGGGCTCAATGGCTAATTGAATATTTGGCAGTTCAAACCCCAGTGGGGGAAAGTTTCCACAGGAGAAAATGTGACCATCTTTTCTAAAGAGTGCAGCCTTAGGAGACCCCTTGAGGCAGTCTGTTTTGGAGTCACTATGCTGGAACCTGACCCTCAACTTTTATTGAGAAAGGGGTAAATTTTTTAAAAAGATAAAGGAATGAAAGTTATTGATTTCAAAATATATTCTGCCTCATTAAACCAAATTTATCTACTTCAAACTTATACTCACTTCCATTGAGTCGTTCTGAGTCACAGTGACCCTGTGGGACAGGGTAGAACTTCCCTGTGAGTTTCTGAGGTGGAAGTCTTTATGGGAGTGGCTGGTGGTTTTGAACTGCTGACCTTCAGGGTCACTGCCCAAGGTATCTCCACTATGCCACCAATGACTCACGTAACTAAAGTTATTGATTATAATCAACAACTAGATGTGTACTTCAGATAGGTCACTTCTTAAAGGAGCCCTGGTGGCCTAATGGTTACAAGTTGGGCTGCTGCTAACTCCAAGGTCGGTAGTTTGAAACCACTAGTTGCTCCAAGGGAGACAGCAGGGATTTCTATTCCCATCAAGAGCTAGTCTTGGAACTCACAGGGGTAGTATCCTGTCTTTATAGGGTAGCTATGACTCAGTATTGACTCAAAGACAGTACATTTTGTTCACAGCTTTAATTTTTCAGAGTTTGACTTACTACTGCTCATTGCAGAGCCTGATAATCCTCCCTTGGGTTATGTGATGAGCTATACCTGAGGTTCAACAAATGATGAAGAACTTTTAGCCATTATTTCACTTGTCTATGCAATAAAAATTTCTCTTTGGGAAATAAAAACATAATGGTAATATATATATTGAAACTAGATAGGTACCGAGAGACCTATGGCCTCAAAGGAGAATGAGTGTCATTGTTATTCATCTCAGCGTTTCTCTTTTCCGTCTGAGGCATGCTTTTGCTGCCAGCCGCTAGTGCAGGGGTGTTGCCAGGTGCTTTGTTTGGAAGAGAGCCACTAAGCTTCTGCAGATAAAACTGTATTTGTTATGACTGAAAATTTAGAAATCTTAAATATATAAATCCTTGCAAAAAGAGAGAAATTAAAACCATAACTTTTATTTATTTTTACTTCAGGAGGAAGTGAAATGAAGCAGATGTTTATTCAACTGGGTTCTATGGTAATGTTAAAATCTTTTCTCAATATTTTTATTTTGTGTTGTTTTTTCATTACAGCAAAATGTCTTAGTCAATTTTGTGTGTATTGAATTGTGTTAAAATGTTTGATTGGCCTACTTAATTTTCAGTATTATTCAGGGAGTATATTTTGGGGATGATACTCTTGCTTTTCAGGTCTGAATCTGTGGTGTAGAAAAGATAATTCACTATAAGCAAAACAAACCAATAAAAAGAAATAAAAAATCTACTATACATCAACACAAGACCATAAAAGATAGGCATTTAAATTAAAATCCAAATTTCTTGGTTGAAAAAGTACTCCTTTCTTTGACCATAGAATATATATAGTTATATATATTATAACATTGTATTCAGATTACCCTACACGCGTAACATTGACCCCAAAATTACTCAACTTTCTGAAAGTGGAGTTTTTTTTTCATTCTATTTCCGCAACTCCCAGCCTGCCACAATGACTTCCTTTGCCTTGTCTACTTTAACATGAGAGAAAACTCAGAAAAACCAGATGGAAAAGCATCATGTGTCCAATGTTAGTGGCACGGTGTCAGATTGCTGATGTGTATAAATATATGAAGTAATTGTCCAGGGTCACTATTCTAAGATTTATGTTCAGTCCTGACACATTTCTACCTGAGCATCTATCTGTACAAGGGACACCTGGGGAATTTGTGATCCCTAATGCTCTGGTGGTGTAGTAGGCTATCTGTTGGGCTATTAACCACAAGGTCATCAACTTGAACTCACCAGCTGCTTTTCAGGAGCAAGATGAATGTCTCTGCTTTTCTAAACACTTAAAGCTTCTGAAACACACAGGGTCAATTCTATTCTGAAAATTCAATGACTGAGTTTGAGTGATCATTTCAGAAGAGCTAGATCTCTTCCCAGAAACAAAATAGCTGAAACTCAGTAATTAAACTTACTATTGTAATATAAGTAAATGAGTTGCCCAAAATATATGAAAGCCTACCCTCCGCCCCCCTTCACCTAGGAATGCGATTTTACTTCATGTTTGTTTTGTTTTGCCAGTTAAGTTATAGGATGTAATGTCAGAGCGGGCTGGCCTCTAGTCTTGTCTAAGTAGTGTTGTATGAAAAGAAACAGAGATGTGCAAAGAGAGGGCTCACATACGGAACGGAGACAGCATGTGAATGTCTGTCTACAAACCGAAGATTGGTACGAAATGCTCAGGGCTGCTGGAAACTGACGATTCAGAGAGTTACGTAGCTATCACCAACCACGATTTAATTTTGGAATGTTTCTACCACCGCAGACATTAGCAATCACTCCCCATGCCTCTCTGGCCTCGGTCAACAAATGATAGACCGTGTGAGGACGAGCCTATTCCAGCCAATTATCCTAAACAAAATCCTGTGGTATCCTTTGTGCTTGGTGTCCTTCATGTAGCTTAAAGCCCTCAAGGTTTATTCATGGTAGAATTTTTTAAAGGTTTCACTCATTTTAATACCCTACTGATCAATGTTTCATTGTATAAGTAGATCCTATTTTGTTTATTTTTTCATCGCTTGCTGGTTATTTTGGGTGGTTTTTCCATTTTGGTTATTATGACTATCACTGCTATCAAATGTATGAAAACCATTCACTAAAAGTTTTGTGTGAACATATGTTTTCATTTGGGCATATACTTTGGAGTAGGGTTTCCTTGTCATTTGGTAACTATTTAAGGTTTGAATCATTGCCCAAATGAGTTCCAACATGGCCGCACCTATTTACCGTACAAATAGGCGAGGGTTTCAGTTGCTTCAAATCCCCTACAGTTCTTGCCATGCTCCATCTTTTGGATTGAAGCACCCCCATGCGGTGGCATCAGAGGTCATCGTGATTCTCATTTGCATTTCACTGGTGACTCATGAGGTTGGGAACTTTTCCGGGTATTGTTTAGCCACTTGGGTATGATTTTTGCAGAAAACAACCATTTCAATTCTTTGCCCATTTTCTTATTGGGTCCTTGGTCTTTGTCAACATGGAATGACTAATGTTTGTATATCCCAAATGCTGCTGTGTGCCATTGAGTTGGATCCAACTCAATGCAACTCAGTCTGACCATTGAGAACCGCCTCTTGGGATTTCCTGGACTGTCACCTTCATGGGACGAGGTCGCCAGGTCTTCTCCCATGGAGCTGCTCGGTTGGTTTGAATCACCAATAGTTTTAGATTAGCTCACAGGTGATTAACCATTGTGCCACACAGCAAACTCCACTGTCATCTAAGTTTCTCTGACGCATAGTGACTCTGTACAGAGTTTCTGAGACTGTCAATCTATGGACTCAGATAGGCTCATCTTTTTCTGCAAAGCAGCTCATGGCTTTGAACTGCTACACTTGAATTTGCAGGGCTCCTAAATTCTAAATTGCAGACACATATCTGGTATAAATTGCAAGCATTTCCTCCCAATATGTTGGAGTAAAGCATATGACTCTATTTTTGATATTTAACTGTTGATCATTGTAAGCCCCACCTCTTTCTCTCTTTCTTTCAAACCATTATATCAGAGTCTAATCCAGACACCATAGTACTCCCTAGTTGAGTCATAGCAAGCAGTGCTGTACAATCACTACCACAATCCATTTCAAATCATTTTCTTCCTTCTTTGTCCTCTTTGATGCCAGCTCCCCGCCGCTGTGTCGTACCCCCACAGCTCTCATGTCCTGACCCACAGGAGACCCTATTCTAGCTATTGTCCCTCAAGATTCACCCACCCTGGGTTTCATACACTGAAAAACACAGAACATACATAACTGACTGTCAAGAAGGCTACCAAAAATGACAAAAGACAAGAGATACAACACTACTATGAAAACAAAACACTGAAAACATTACAAATCAGGTCAAACACAGAGTGATCAAAAGGGAGAGCAAATGTTAAGGTTGTAACCACTGAAGTCAGATGTATCAGTTTAATCTACTATAGTCCTCTCTACATTACCCTCTGATTGATCACCTTTTCACATCATCTCAAACAGGCCAAGTCAACAGCTTATGTCCTCCCTCTTTTGGTGGCAGAAGGAAGTACAAACCACCCTGGGATAGACAGGAAGAGATCGATCCAAGAACCACCACAAAAACTTTAAATAAAATCTCCTTTCACATCTCAGTCATTTTCACACCTGTCTGAGAGTCACCCTGCTTTCCCCGGAAAACTCGATTATATGAGTATAATATTTTTTTCATTCCCTCCAGGTCCATGTATGCAGGAGAAAGATGTAGCAATCTGCTTATGTAAATATTTATAGCCTTGGAAAGCCCATAGAGCAGTTTTACAGAGTCTTTGAAATACACAGATCGCATCATCAATTTTAACATTCGACCCATATTTTAGTTGCTGGGTCAATCATGTCTCTGTGGTGTGGTCATAAAAAACTCTCTCATCCCCTTTTTGAAGAGTACAGATTTGTGATTTTGATGGTTTCCAATTTATCTATTTGTTTGTTTGTTTGTTTTCACTTGTGCTTTTATTGTCATATAAACTAAAGAAAGCTGGAACTAATCCAAGTCAATAAATACTTCATCATTGTTTTCTCCAAAGAATTTTACACTTTTAACACTTTGCTTTGGTCTGTATTTTATTTTGAGGTAATTTGGGTACATTCATGAAGAAAGGGCACAGTTATATTCATTTGCATGAATACATCATCTGTACGAACAATACTTGTTGAAGAGACTGTTCTTTGCCCCCATTGAATTATCTTGACATCCTTGCAAAAATCAATTGACCATTAATGTAAAGGTTTCTTTCAGACATTTTTTAAGCCTGAGTTAGTGCACCCGGGTGCATCACCTGCAAAGGTTCTCTCTGGTCATGGTGTTATGGAAGCAGTTTTTCTCAAAAATTGTTTTTTGTGATGGTCAATGCACAGCATGCTGCAGTGAATTTTTGTTTTCTGCTCAGGAAAAAAGCCGTAGAAACTGTTGTGATGTTGAACACAGCTTACAAAGACAGCGCCGTGGGAAAAATTCAAATGTATGAGTGGTTTTCTCATTTAAAAAATGTGAAATGTTGATTGAAGACAAATCTCATTCTGGATATCTGTCAACTTCCTGAAGGAACAAAAATGTTGACTTGTAGTGCATTTGGAGTTGGTTCCACCAGGTTAGACTGTTGATCAAGCTGTCTAGTGAGGGGCTCTGAAAAGATGGCACAACAGTGTGCAACAAAAAAGGCCTGCTTAGTGGCAGATAGGGGACTGGTTGTGCCAGAAGAACAATCCACCTGCTCACACAGCCACCTTAGTGCACCAGTTTGGGGGCTAGAAACCCCCCCCCCCCAAAAAAAAACCCAGTATGCATCTTGACCCATGCACCTTACTCACCTGACCTAGCTCCATGTGACTTCTTTATGGTCCCGCTAATTAAGAGGGCCATGAAAGGGCAGCCATTTGGCGACATAGAAGAGGTGAAGGTAAAAAATGAGGGCATTCCCCTCAGCCATCCAAACAGATGAGTTTGAAAAATGTTTCCAAGAATGGAATCACAGATTTGACAAATGTATTAAGTGTAATGGGGTGTACTTTGAAGGTGATAAGGTTGTTCTGTAAAAGATGTTACAAACTTAGCTTTGAAAAAGACCATTTGGGGGTGGGTGTATATATATCTATATCTATTTATGTATACATCTAGCTATCTATATATCTATCATCTATTGCTCCATTACTACCCCTTTTTAAAAAGATTATTCTGGTTAACTTCCATGTCCCTATGAATTTTAGGATATATATTGAAAGACGGCGCTCTGGTGTTGTACTGGTTAAGCGTTGGGCTGCAAGCTGCATGGTAGGCAGTTCAAAACCACCAGCACCTCCTGTGAAGAAAAACTGGGCTTTCCACTTTCTACTGCCTGTAAACAGTTATAGCCTGGAAAACCTTAGGGGTGGGGGGCGCTCTTGGGCAACATTGACTTGATGACAATAAGGTGTTGTGTTTTTAGCATATTGAAAGAGATTAGACTATTGATGTCCTAGCTCCATATTTATATATTTCTTTGCCCTCTTATTTATATGGATTTTGCTTTATAAGTATGAGGATTGTCCTATGATTCATTTGAGACATTCCCGTGCAACTTTCTCTTATATAAACTTGGCCTTTTAAGGCAGAAAGTGATTTGTTTCTAATTTCTCTAACCATTAAAATATCTTTCTTAATTCTATTCATGGGTTTGATGGATATCTTTTGACTGCCCCTTTTTGATACCACAGCCAATCCTTACTCAAGCAACCTTATGGAGGGTTTCAGAAGTGATAAAGCTTTAGGGGAAAAGGTAACCCCCTTTTTCTCCTGAGGAGCAAGGGGTGCACCTGAACCATCAGCCTCCTGGTTAACAGTCTAATGCTGGCCCAGCAGTGCCACCAGGCTCTCTGTCCTTTGACTAGCAGGTGTTAGAGATATTTCAATGAGGCAATCATTGGAGCTGTTTGCAATATTCGAGTGATCATCAGTTTGTTCCACAGTCTTATCCCGTTTTCAGCAGATGTTGCCCTGGGACTCTGTTTGGCTAACGGAATGTGAGTGAGAAGAAACCTTTAAGACTTTTTGAATGATTCACAATCTTTTCCTATGCCATGGCTGATAAAGAACATTTTATCCTTTAGTTTCTCTTATAATAAAATACCCAGCTGAATTGTAATAAATATGAAGCCTAAGAGAAGAGTTTAAACCACAAAGATATGTTGGAAATATTTGTGCCTATATCTGAAAATATCCAGTATTTTTCCATCCAGTTGATTCTGACTCCTACCAAATCTGTAGTAACAACTACAATAAAATGTTCTTTTCTTCATTATCCTGCACATAAATTCACATCCCTCTGCCCACCCTCCCCAGGAACTTATCTCCATTGAGACAGGTTTTAAGATGATGCACATGCTTTGTGCAAATTCACTGCCATTGAGTCAGTGTCGACTCATAACAACCCTTCAGGGCAGGGAGAGTTTCTGCAATTGTAACACTTTATGGGAGGAGAAAGCCCTGTTTCTCCTGTGGGTCAGCTGGTGCTTGCCAACTGCAGACCATGTGGTTACAAGGCCCATCTACTCAATTATAAAATGTCTTCCCTCATAAATTATTCATTCTTTGGGCATTTTATGTTGTATAAGGATGTAAGGCTGTCATGGAGAGTAGGTTATACATTGGACTATTAAACTGAATGTCAGAAGTTCAAATCCACTCCACCACCACCCCTACCAGAAGAGAGATGGGCTTTTTTTGCCAGTAAAGAAATTCAGTCTTGGAAATCCCCAGTGGCGATGCTACTCTGTCCGATAGGATTGCTCAGAGTGGGCATTGGCTCCCTGGCAGTGAGTGATTACACTGTTATAATTTAAGACCTGCAATTGATTACTGCTTATAAAGACACTCTTCTCTGATTTCCTTTCTTCATCCTCAGTAGTTATTATGCCAACACAACGTATTCAAGCCCCTGTGGCCTTTAAATACCTTATCGATTTCCCAATGAGTGGTTTCATTCATTTTTATCCAGGTTCTGAAGAAGGTGGGAGAAAATGTTCATGGTGTGCATGAATCAAATGCTCTGTGAATGTCATTCAAACATGGTTGGTTGCTCGTTTTTATTATTGAGTTGAAACAAAATCACTTAAGATGTATTAAACGTGTGCATTTTAAAATCAAGTATTTATGATAGCGCTCACAAAGGCATAATAGATACACATCTGACTTTTTAGTTTTTTGTCTTTCCATTCCTTAGCGTCTCTGTGCTCAAGTGTCTCAGTTCTTATCTGTTAGAAAGATTCCGCTTAAAATAACTATCTTTCCCCCCCAGGTCTTTACTCCCCTTTGCCCTCTCTCTGTGGGAACTCATTGTTTCCTAACAATCAACTTACTACTTGAAGAAGTTTTGCCAATCCCTATGTTATGTTTAAAGATATCCAACACCACTTTCTTGCTTCTTTTATTCCTCATATAGTCTGTTGTATTAAATTCTACACATTAAGTAAGGATAACAAGCAATAATTAGTCAGTGATATCTAGAATTGGTAGATATGTCAACAAATAATCCAAGAAATTTGCTTAAACTACAATCCCAGACAGTGCTTTGTCTTTGTATATGTTTGTCCATTTCAATATTTAGGACACTAAAAAGTGTCTCTTATCTGAAAATAAAATTTAATTTAGTGTCCTGTATTTTACCTGAAAATACTAATGAAATTATATCCTTGATAAGAAAAAAATTGTTGCTCTTGGGATCATAATTTTCTATCAATGGATGATTTCTGAGTCCCTAAGAGTTTTTCATGGTAAGTAACATTGATATTAAAGACTATTCAATGAATGGATGTGTTTGAATTGCGGTGCTGGCAAAGGATATTGAAAGTACAAACAAAAGGACAAACAAATCTATTTTGGAAGGAGTAAGGCCAGAGTACTCCTTGGAGAAAGGATGACAGGACTATGTCTTACATACTTGAGACACGTCATCAGGAGAGGCCAGTCCCTGGAGAAGGACATCATGTTGGTAACGCAGAAAAGCATCGAAAGGGGGGACATTTTTCAATGAGATGAATGGACACAGTTGCTGAACAATGGGCTTAGGCATAGGAGCAATTGTGAGGATGGTGTGGGACAGGCAGGGTTTGTTCTATTTTGCATATACGGTGGCTCTGGACGGGAATAGACTGGAGGGCACCTAACACAAACAACAACAGCCAACGAACAGCGCCATAGCTAACTCTCAAATGTTCTAGAGATTGCTTTTAAACGTTCGATAAAACAATTCCTGAGATTTCTCAGTGAATGCAAACATACTCCAAAACCTCGTGAAGAATATCATCCAGACTTAAGAAAATTGAAGCGAAGAGAAGATTGGAAAATATATTTAACTTTTCCATTGTATTGAGATTTTCATAAACTAGGCAGAGATGTTTTCATTTTGAAGAAAAGAAACAAACCCCCAAACCACCACCAACAGCAGAACACTTTCATATTTATAGCTTTTTATTGTGTTTGGGAAAAGAAAACAAACCATTTTTTCTCATCACAAGAAATGGGGTCTACATGTACATTGGCTTTGAAAGAGCCGTTTTTCCAAATATGTCTTTCATGAGCTAAAAATAAAGAACATCATACTTCATACAGTGCGCTCTATACATGTAGAGCCCTAAAGCCCTTTTATTTTTTTAACACCTGAATGGTAAGCCCCAGTGAAATGGGGTTTCTGATGGAACCGCTGACAGACGGCTAGCTGCAGGGACACCAGCAGGCACCGTGATAATGAATGGTGCTGTAGGAGACATGATACAGGCCTCTAGGTAATTAATAGCAGGAGTAAAATAAAATATAGACACACCATCCCACCGAGAGCATGATGCAATGGAAGAAAGTAGTAATAAAACACAAAGACTGAGAACTGTGAGGGAAAACTTATAAAATAAATCACAAGCTGGGGCTATAGCTATTAGTAGTCATTGCACATTTCTTTATAAATAGGATTAAAAAAACAATGTAAAATCATTTTTGGTTGGCAAAATTACTGTTCAATGGATTGAGAATGCAATGAAATCTGAACTCAACTACTGAAGAAAAAGTAAGAATTTCCATTTGGAATGTCAAGCTATAAGCCATTAAAGATTATGACTCCATATTGCCTATGAATTGACTTTAAAACATAGTACTCTTAGAGTATAGAATAATCTAGCTACATTAACCCTCCCCCAAATTTCTTGACTTAATTATCTAGCTGAATTTTTGGAGAACATAGAAGCTTTAAGAACACTTGGCCATAATTCCACTTGACCTCTGATATCTGTAACAAATGTTCATTACAAAAACCAAACCTACTGCCATTGAGTCAATTCCAATTCATAGTGTTCTTGTAGTGGGTTTCAGAGACTGTAAATATTTATAGAAGTAAACACTCCAATCTTTCGCTCACAAAGTAGCTGGTGGATTTGAACTGCCGATGTTTTACTTAGCAACCACTGTGTAACCCACAGGACATCAGAATTGGTCATTAGCAGATATTTAGTATTGCCTATTTCTTCAATCCATTACAGCGAATGGTGACACCATGTGAGTCAGCATTCAACTACATGCAGAATAGAATTCTACTCCAAACGGTTTCCCGTGACCAGCTTGTCAGAAGATGATCAAACGATCTTTCTTTCTGGATTTCTCTAGGTGAATTCCAATTTAAGCTATCCTTTAGCAAATGTGCAGAGAAGATGTCACCACCTCTGATGTCATTGTAACTTAGCTCACTGCTATTGAGTCAATTCCAAGTCCCAACAACCCTGGATGACAGAGTCGACCCGCTCCAGAGGTTTTCCTAGACAGTACGTGTTTAGAGAAGCAGAAAGCCTCCTCTCTCTTCCATGGGCCACTGGATGGTTTGGATGCTACTTTTGTATAAACCAAGTGGAACTTTATGTGTAGGTAGGATTAAAGTTCATCCATTTTCTTCCAGAAAAGAGTTGTGAATGTTTGTAAATGGTCGGCTATTTCTTTGTGGGCTAAAATGTTTCCCAAAATGATGTGACGTGAAGATGACACTTCTTTGTCAACAATACTGTACAGCTCCCTGAGTGTCGAGTGTGGGCTTGGATAAAAAAGAGAGCATCAGGGAAAAAACAACATGAAACATGACCCTGACAGCATATTGGGAAATGGAGTAATCCTTTGTTTTAGAAGGGATGACTCAGTCCCTAAAGGTCCCAATGGTTTGCCAAGGTTTTACAGCTGAAACACTGCAAGAGTAATGAGATATAACACCCTACTGGCTTCTGAAAACATTTTCTATTTTAATGTATCAACTTGATAAATTCATAGAGAGAGAAATATTTTTCTTGAGTCAGAGATATTCTCAGTTACTTTACAAGCAAAGGTTTTTGCTGAATAAGCAGATAAATGTTAGGAACATTTAGATAAACTTTAAAATATATTTTTCTGTCCATAGAAACATCATCAATGATAATCTAATACTATTATTCTCTCAGCAATCACTTAGTGGGAAATATTTTCCCTATTAGAGGGATTTATTATGTATTACTTCTATGAAAAAATATGGTCAAAATATACTATCTAAAAGAAAAAATACAATTTTTTCTTCACTCTCCCATCCTAAGTTTGAAATATGAAAATTGCTGCATTGATATTATTTTTTATTGTTTTATTAGGGGATCATACCACTCTTATCACAATCCATACATTCATTGCCCTCATCATTGTCTAAACATATGCTCTCCACTTAAGCCCCTGGCATCAGCTCCTCATTTATTCACCTCCTACTCCGCTCTCCCCTCCCTCATGAACCCTTGATAATTTATAAATAATTATTTTGTCATCTCTTGCCCTGTCTGATGTCTCCCTTCACCCACTTTTCTGTTGTCCGTCCCCTAGGGAGGAGGTCACATGTACATCCTTGTGATCAGGTCCCCCTTTCCAACCCACCCTCCCTCTACGTTCTCAGTATTGCCACTCACACCACTCGTCCTGAAGGGACCATCTGCCCTGGATTCCCTGTGTTTCTGGTTCCTATCTGTACTAGTGTCCATCTTCTGGTTAGCCAGATGTGCAAGGTAGAATTGGGATCATGATAGTGGGTGGGGAGGGGGTAGAAGCATTTAGGAGCTAGAGGAAAGTTTTATTTTTCCATCATTGTTACATCATACCCTGTCTGTCTCCTCTCCTCTCCTCTCCTCTCCGAGACCTCTCAGCAAGGGGATCTCCAGTGGCCTACAACTTGGCTTTCGTTCTCCACTCTGCACTTCCCATCTCATTCACTATGGTAAGATTTTTGTTCTGATGATGCCTGATACCTGCTCCCTTCAACACCTCGTGATTGCACAGGCTGTGTGCTCCTTCCATGTGGGCTTTGTTGCTTCTGAGCTAGATGACCGCTTGTTTATCTTCAAGCCTTTAAGACCCCAGATGCTATATCTTTTGATAACCAGGCATCATCAGCTTTCTTCGCCACATTTGCTTATGCACCCATTTGTCTTCAGCGATCGTATCATGGAGTTGAGCACACAATTATATGATTTTTTGTTCTTTGATGCCTGATAACTGATCCCTTCGACACTTCATGATCACACAGGTTGGTGTGCTTCTTCCATGTGGGCTTTTTGCTTCTAAGCTAGATGGCCGCTTGCTTACCTTCAAGCCTTTAAGACCCCAGATGCTATCTCTTTTGATAGCCGGCACCATCATCATTCTTCACCACATTTGCTTCTTCAGCTGCTCTGTCTTCAGCAGTTGTGTCAGGAAGGTGAGCACCATAGAATGCCAGTTTAATAGAAGAAAGTATTCTTGCACTGAGGGAGTGCTTGAGTGGAGACCCAATGTCCTTCTGCTACCTTAATACTAAACTTATAAATATATGCACATAGATCTATTTCCCCATCCTCTAATTGGGGTAATCGTCCTCAAAGCCTAATGGGCCAGGATGTGCTCCACTCTCTCCTCCTCCCCCTTCATCAGCACCCGTGTGCTCCAATCAGTTATGTCCCTCTAGCATGATTCAATGCCGCCTTTTCAAATAAATTCTTCTGGGGGGAAGGGCAAGTGTCCACTTAGTAGTTGGGATTAGGGCAGGCCCAAGGCCTCTCCACTAGTTCTCTACCCCGTGCCAGGATGTTGCATTCACATCTTGGAGCACTGGGTTGAAATCTGGGTTGAAGTCTAGTCCCTCATTCCTATGGAGGTATAAGCAATACCTTCCCCTTGGGTGGATTAATGCCGTGGGCCCCTGCTACCCATTTCGTTTTTATTATTTAATTTTACTTTCACCATCTCCTTTTTAGTTGTATACCATGTGTACCCCTGTACTTAATCTGGTTCCTGCCATATTACCTGGTCCTCACCCCAGGAATTTTTGTATATAGTAGCTTTTTCCCTATGTCCCTTTTGCATTTTTTTAAAAGCTTTCCTCAGCAGACTCATGTTTTACTTGTCCTTTTGTGCTCGACTTACTTTGCTTAGCATGATTTCCTCTAGTTCTTCCCATGCAGTGATGTGCCTCCTCTGTGTTTGTGTCCTTCCTATCTCTGATAGCATATGTATTTCCTGTGCCAATGTTCTCAAGTTGATCCCAATACCCTCATTGATGGCTCTAATAGTTTTGGGTTTAATTTCAAGGCCTGTGGTCCACCTTGAGTTTATTCCTGTTCATGGAGTGAGATAAGGGACTTGCTTCATTTTTTCCACCGGTAAATATCCATTTAACAGCAACACTTGTTAAAGAATGCATCTGCTTCCCATTGGATATGTTTGGGGCCCTTCTCAAAGATCAGTTGTCTGTATACTGATAATTTTGTTTCTGGATTTTCAGTTCTTTTCCAGTGGTCTGAGTATCTGTTATTGTACCAATACAATGCAGTTTTGACAATTGTGGCAGTATAATATATACTAAAGTCAGGTAAAGCAAGCCTTCCCACTGTGTCCTTCTTGAGGAGTTCTCTGTTAATTCTGGGCTTCTTCCCTCTTGATATGAATTTGCTAATCAGTCTTTCCATTTCTTTGAAGAAAGATGAGGGTAATAGTATTGGGATTGCATAAAACTTATATAGTGCCTTTGGCAGAACTGACATCTTGTCTATATTGAGTCTTCCAATCCCTGAGCATGGGATATCCTTACATTTGTTGAAGCTACTCTTGGTTTCTTGTAATAGTATTCTGTAGCTTTCCCTGTGTAGATCTTTTGTTCTTTTCTTTAGGTATATCCCTAGATACTTCAATTTGTATTTGGCTATTTTGAAGGGTACCACCTTTTTGTTTTCTTTTTATTTGGTCTTATCTGATGTGCATAACAGTCCAATGGACTTCTTTTTGTTGATCTTGTATCCTGCCACTCTGCCAGACTCCTCTATTGCTTCCAGTACTCCCCTTGTGGAACTTTTGGGATTTTCCATATATAAAATCATATCTTCTGCAAATAATAATAGTTTCACCTCTTCCTTCCCCAGGTGAATACCTTTGATGCCTTTTCTTTGCCTTATGCTGTTAGCCAAAACCTCTAGCATGATATTAAATAAGAGTGGGGACGAGGGGCATCCTTGTCTGGTCCCCTTTTTCAATGGTATTATTTTAGTCTTTTCTCCATTGACTATCATGTTGGCTGTTAGTTTTTCATATATAGCTTTTATTGTCTTCAGGAATTTTACTTCCTTTCCTATCTTTTCAAGTGTCTTCAACAGAAATTTATGTTGGATGTTGTCGAATGCTTTTTCTGCATCTATCGATATTATCATGTTGTTCTTATAGTTTTTCAAGTCAATGTGATGAATAATACCAATATGTTGAACCATCCCTGTATCCCTGGTATGAATCCCAATTGATTATGGTAAATTATTTGCTTTATGTACTTTTGTATTCTGTTGGCTAAGATTTTGTTAAAGATTTTTGCATTGATGTTCATTAGGGAGATTGGTCTGTAGGTCTTGATTCTTGTGGGATCCATGCCTGGTTTTAGTATCAGAGTTATACTAGTTTCGTAGGAGTTCAGGAGTTTGCCATCTTCTTCTATGTTCTGGAAAAGTTTGTGTAGGATTGGTGTTAGTTCTTCCCTCAATGCTTGGTAGAATTCTCCAGTGAGATCATCTGGTCCATGGGATTTTGGGTTGGAAATCCCTTGATATACTTGTTTATTTCTTCTATTGCTATGGGTCTGTTGAGATTCTTGAAGTCAATCGAGGACAGTCTAGGGTGGGATTGTCTTTCCAAGAATTTGTCCATGTCTTCCAAATTGTTGAATTCATTGGAGTACAATCCATCATAGTACTGTGTAATTATCCTTTTGATTTTATTAGGGTCTGTTGTAATATCCCCTCTTTCATCCCTTATTCTTGCTATTGAAATTTGTTCCCTCCTTTCTTTGGTTAGCTGTGCCAGTGATCTGTCGATTCTGTTTATACTTTCAAAGAACCAATTTTAACAGCATTAATTTTTTCCATAGGTTTATTTTACCTCTCCTGAATCTCAGCCCTGATTTTTTCAATTTCTTTTCTTTTGCTATTAGTAGGATTGTCCTGCTGACTCCGCTCTAGTGATATTTTGTGCCAGCTTATAAATCATGAGTCCCTCTTCCTTTCTCAAGTGTGCATGTATTGCTATGGAATTTCCTCTGATAACTACCTTTGCTGTGTTCCCTAAGTTTGGGTACATCGTGGGCTCATTCTCATTGGTTTCTCAAATTTTCCTAATTTTACCTCTGATCTGTGCCATTACACACTCATTTTGTAGTAGAGAGTTTTTAATCTCCAATTGTTTGCTCTTGTTTTCTTTTGTTGATTTCCAGTCTTATGGCACAGTGGTCAGAAAGAAAGAGATCTGCATGATATCAATGTGTTTAAATTTATGTAGATTGGTCTTATGCCCAGCATGTTGTCTGTCTTCGAATGTGTGCCATGTGGGCTTGAGAAGAATGTAAATTTTTAATATTTGGGTGGAAAGTTCTGTAAATATCTATCAGGTCAAATTGTAGTGCTTAGATCTCTAGCCTTCTTGTTGAGTTTTTCCCCTGTGATTTATCTTTTTCAGATAGCGGTGTGTTGAAGTCACCCATTATAAAGTTTGAGGCTGTGATTTCTTTTTTAATCTTTGGAGTGTTTGGTTGCAGTATCCAGTGGGTCTCTCATTTGGGGAATATATGTTAACAATGCTTAGTGCTTCTTTGTCTACCATTCCTTCAGCATTACATAGTGTCCTTTTATATCTCTTTTTATTGTTTTTACTTTGAGGTCAATTTTATCTGAGATTAGGATTGCAATCCCTGCTTTTGTTGAATCATTGTCTATTGGTATGGCTTTCCCCAGCCTTTGATTCTCAGCCTATTTTTGTCTGTAGCCTTGAGATGTGTCTCCTGTAGGCAGCAGATTGATGGGTTGTGTTTTCTAAGCCAGTCTGCTAGTCTCTGTCTTTTAATGCCTGAGTTCAGACATTGATATTCAGGGTCATTATCTCCATATGCAGACTGTGGTGTCATCTTATACCTTTTGTGTTGGGTGTTTTCCTACTTTCCTTTCTCTTTTCCCTGTTGTGCATTTGTGTGTATCATTCTTGATTTCTTTCCATCCTTAAGCCAATGATATTTTGGGGTCTGTTTCCTTTTTGTTGACCTCTGGGTGAGGTTGTTCTATGTAGGGGTCTCTTATTTATGCTTGGTGAGTGTTGTTCTGCCCATACTGGGTCGGCAAGGATCTTTTGTAGGGTTGGGTTTCTTCTGAGGTATTCTTTGAGATTTTCCTTGTCTGGGAAGACTCCTACTTCTCCAACAATCTTGATGACTAATTTGGCTGCATAGAATATTCTTGGGTTTGTGTTGTTTTATTTCAATTTTTGGAATATGTTATTCCACTCTCTCCTTTTCTTCATAGTTTCTCCTTGTAGATCTGAGCACATTCTTCTTTGGGAACCTTTATATGTGATTGCTTGTTTTTCCCTAGCTGCTCTAATGCTTTTTTTTTTTTTTCATTTTCCTTAAAGTTGGATAGTTTAACTATTATGTGCCTTGGTGACTTCTTCTTGGTATTTAGTCTAGCTGGTGTTCTTTCATCCTCTTGATTGACTGCCTGGTTTTCATTCATTAAGCTGGGAAAGTTTTCCTCCATGAATTCTCTCACTATTGTTTCAGATGACTTCTTGGTTGTTTCTTCCTCCAGTAAGCCAATAATTCTAATGTTGTTCTGCTTCATAGAATCAGGCATAGCTCTTAAATTTTCTTCAGCTTTTCTGATGATTTTATTAGATTTTTGTTCGCATTTCTTGAAGTCTGCTTGGCTGTCCTCCAAGTCACTGATGAGGTTCTCTGCTTCCTACAGTCAATTCTCAAGGTTCATGTTTATGCTACTGGTTTTTGTTATCTCCTCCCTAAGCTCCTGTATTTCCCTTTGGTGTATGGCCTTTATGTCCTCTATCATTTCTTCCCTTTTCTGTATTTTTTCCTCATATCCTGTATGACTCCAAGCAGCTTTCTGAAAATTTCTTTCTGTGGCAGCTCAATGTCTGCTTCTTCTATGCATGTTGTTATGCTCGGGACATCTTATGCCATTACCTTTTGTTTCTCCTGTTTTTATGCTGACATCGTTGGGGCTCATTGCTGTTTGCTTTGCGTTGTTTAGAGAAGCCAGGTGCCATTTTCCAGGGATTTGAAGAGCACTGACTCTCTCTGGGAAACTTGTAGGAATGCTTCTTTGTACTGCTTATAGCTAATTTCACTATGGAATTTAACCTATCACTTTATCCTCCTTTGGCTTCCCTCTTAGGGGATTGCCCCCAGAAGGCTGGTAGGTTGCCTGTTTTTGGTGTTGTGGAGGTTGTGCAGAGGTTCCTTCAGCAGCTTGGAATGTTGACGAGTGTTGGCTGAGCTGCCTTATGGCCCCAGGTACACAGGCAGGAAATCCCAGATAAAAAGTTGGGCATAGTATCCTCTGGAGGGAAAGCAGGGCTTTCTCTAGCCTCGGGATAGCTACAGAGTGGAGCTTAGTTAGCTGGTTGTGGTGCAGGCGTAAATTCCCTAGACTAAGGGGAGTGGTCTGGAGGTCAGCACTGGACTGTGAGAGAACAGGAAACAGACTAAGAGGAGAAAAAAATTAAGACCACTTCGACTGTGCAGGAATATAGAGAAGAGATGGAAAGAAAAGTAACAATGTACCTGTGTCCTGATCCCCACCAGTGGAGCTACAAGGATTTAGTCCCTGCCCCGAGGAGGCAGCTGAGGCCGAGCTGAAAACAAAACAAAACAAACAAAAAAAAACCCTGGGTAGCCCTTCAAGACTGTGGGAGGACAGAGAGGAAAGATTGAAACAAAAGCAGCAATTTAGCTGAACCCCAATCCCTGCCTGAGGAGCTGTGAGGGTTTAGTCCCTGCCCTGGGGCAGGTGGGGGAAAACTGTCACTGTGTTGAGACCAAGCCGGCCTACAGGCTCCAAATGGTCCTAGCTCCACCATATACAATGGCAGGCTCAAGGTCAAGCCCCAGCCGGCTTCCACTGAGGTAAGCCAAAAGCCCCCAGTCCCTCAAAACTCCATGGGTCTGTGCCTACTTTTCTTTATGGTGCTTCCCCTGTGTTCCAGCTGCATTGAATTATTTCCCTCTAAGCATCTCTCCTGGGCTGAATTCTGCGGAGTCCCTCTGGTATGTGTCATTCCATCGCCATCTTCCTGGAATTCGCATTGATGATATTATTTTACTTAGTGTTTCTGTTACTAAAAAGGATAATGACTAACTTATGAAAATTCATCCATTTTATTTTTGCATATGGTTATTAAAAGATATTGTTGTCAAATTTATGAAAATGTATTTAATTTATATTTGCTGGAACTGGGAGTCATATTATCTACTTCTAAGTTTTGGATTAGCAGAACAATAATTTAATACTTGGAAGGTTGTAATAACTATATTGTTTTCCAAATAAAGTGAAAAACAGTAATGGACCCACAATATAATATGTTATTTCATTTCTTAAATATATGAAAGTAAGGAATTACTTTAATATTAAAACTGAATTGAAAGTAAGGCCATGGTAAGATGCAGACGTTAGAGGACAACCCCTGAGGTTTCAGTTAAGGAGGAAAAGTCTAGTTCTAGTTGAGACAGGAGTCAGACAGCAAACACCCAGTAACGACCAAAGGGATACCCCGGTAGGGAAAGGATGAATTAGAGGGAGACCTTTATAAAGAAACGCAGTAGAGATCAGGGCTGATTTTCCCAAGTGGATAAAAAGGGTTCCCAATAAGTATTCAGAACCACAAGAGGGCATACACAGCCATCTGCAGTCCTACCATAGATGGTCTTAATGGCTCAAAAAACTTTAAACCAAGTCTTTGTTTTTATGCAATCACTTATAGAACTCACAAGTATTCACTGGGTAGCCATTGGGTTTCCTATATCTCCAAATTTGTTTACTTCAAGATGCTTTAATTTAAACTTTCAGACAATAAACCAGACTGTGGACTTCAGTATGAAACAGTTAATCATTTAAATTGATGCTATTTGAACTCACCAGGTGTTCAGTATAAAAAAGATAAGGCTTTCTGCTTTCATAAATATTACAGCTTCTGCAACTCAAAAGGGTAAGTCTGTTTTTTTTCTATTGGGTCCCTAGTTGTTAGAACCAACTCAATGGCCGTAAGGTTTTTTGGTTTTCTTTTCGGTGAGAGCTCAGATCCCTAATGTGAGTTTCTCAATAGGTAGGTTAGAAGCTGCCTTTCTTTTGTGACTCAGTCTTGAAAGTTACAGAGTCATTTTCTTATGTGTTTTATTGGACAGAAGTCACAATCCTAGAAATTCAGTAGGAGGAACATAGATCCCACCTCTAACTAGGAGGAATATCAAAGATGGAATAGCTGTTTAAAAATCGTGGCATGCTTTTTTGACAAACTAAAATCACTTAAACAACATTAATTTCAAGACTACCACTTATGGAATTCTAAAATCAATATCTTAATCATATAAGCCTTTTCATTTGGTAAAAAAGTTTAAGAGATTTAAGCATTTTTAAAATTTTTATTTTGGTAAATTATCCACAATATAGTCATTTCTAAATGTACGAATCAGCAACATTGGCTACATTTGTTAAGTTGTACTAAGATGTCTTACAATTGTTGTTGTTGTTATATCTTGTTCACTAACAGTAACAATGCAATTTTGTGAACTATCAATTAAATTGACATTTCTAATTTAAGTGGCAAACTTATTTGCAGTGTAGGCAGGAAACTTACTTGATTCACTCTTATATTGTTTCCCATTTAAGAGTTCTTTTATTTTATGGCATTATTTTAACAAAATATTTCTTACTCGTGGAAAAATGACATTTTTAATTGATCAATAAAATTTTAGGGGAGTTATTATACATGTTACAAATAAAATTTCTCAAAGGCACTTCCTTTCCCCAAGAAAGCAGAAGGAACATCAAATCAGACAATACTATGAATGCAAATCAAACGAATGGGAGAAAGACAGATGTTTATGAGACTAAAGAGGCAAACATTTTTATACTAATTTTCTGATTTTTAGTACTGGTGATCAGATAATCTTTAACGTGTAAGTTATAAGAGGCGTTTCTTCAAAAAAAGAAGTTTTCTGATAGCTTCCAGAAATTCTAAGCTGTTTTCATCTTCATGCTGAATGGCAAAGAAGTCTTCACTATAAGTACATGGCTTAATAAGGATCTGTCCGTGCTGTGTCTTCATTCATAATCTTTGACTTCACGGATCCATCTGCCCTGCTTGATCTCGCCCTTAAAAATGTTCATTTCCAGAAATGCTCTGGATTTTAAAGCACCTTAATTGGAGATATAGATTCACATATAGTATTAAGAAATTAGGCAGAGTGATCCAATTTTCTGCAATGATACAATTTTGGAAAATTATAGTATAATATTGGACATTCATACCATTAAAACCCTATTCAATTTTCACCTGTCTTACTTGTACTTACTGGTGTGTGTGTGTGTTCAGTTCTGTTCTAACTAATCATATGTATAACTTCATGTGTTCACCATCATGATTGAGATGTATGGGAGTGTCCATCTGGACAGGAATCTCAAAGGCTACCCTTTCATACCCATTCCAAATTCTGACAACTGTAATATTTTCTTTATCTCTATAAGTTTGTCATTTCAAAAACATCACAGAAAATAAATCAGTATGTATCCTTTTGGTATTGACTTTTTTCTGTTAATCAGTGTACTGCCTAAGAAATTTACTTGCATAATTTGATGTATGTCTGCACCAATTAATACATATCTCCCTCTTTTCCTTATTTCTTCTTTTAGAATAAACTTTAATTTTTAGAATAGTTTGAGGTAGGAAAATTGAGAAGCTATAACTTTTTGAAGAAGGATAATGGAGGAGCTAGAACAGAGGCTTCCCATATGATCAAACTAAAAATTTCTGATTACCAACAAACTTCTGATAAATTTGTCACAATTAGTAGGCCAATATTGATACACTATTACAAATGAAAGCCAATAGTGACTCAAATATCTTTACTTTTTATCAAAAGCACTTTTTCTATTTCAGGATCTGATCCTGGATATCTCCTAATCTTACATCATCCTTTTTTTTCTTTAATAAATCATTTTATTGGGGCTCATACAACTATTATCACAATCCATACATACATCAATTGAGTAAAGTATCCTTATACATTCATTGCCCTCATCATTCTCAACATTTGCCTTCCACTTGGGTTCCTGGAATCAGCTCATTTTCCTTTTCTTCCCTTTCCTCCCTCCCTGCTACCCCTCCCTCATGAACCCTTAATAATTTATAAATTATTATTTTATCTTATCTTACACTGCCCGATGTCTCCCCTCACCCAGCTTCCTGTTGCCCATCCCCCAGAGAGGAGGTTACATGTAGATCCCCTAGAACGGTTCCCCCTTTCTACACCCCCTTCCCTCCTGGTGTCGTCACTCTCACTGCTGGTCCTGAGGGGTTCATCCATCCTAGATTTCCTGTGTTTCTAGATCCCTACTGAACTGCTGTGCATCCGCTGGTCTAACCAGGTCCGCAAGGCAGAATTGGGATCATGATAAATGGGGGCGGGGAGGAAATGTTCAAGAACTAGAGGAAGGTTTTGAGTTTCATTGTTGCTACGCTGAACCCTGAGTGACTCATCTCCTCCCCACTACCCCTCTTCAAGGGATGTCCAGCTGTCTACAGATGGGTATTGGGTTCCCATCACGCATCCCCTCATTCACGGTGATATGATTCCCTCCCCACCCCCGTACCCTCCGCCTTTGTTGTTTGAAACCTGGTCCCCTTGGCCGTTCATGATCACATATGTTGGTGTGCTGCTTCCATGTGCACTTTGTTGCTTGTGGGCTAGATGGCCACTTGTTTACTTTCAAGCCTTTACGTCCCCAGATGCTATATCTCTCAATACCCGTGCACCCTCAGTCTTCTTCACCACACTTACTTATGCACACATTCGTCTTCAGTGTTTATGTGAGGAAGGTGATCACACAATAATGTTTTTTGTTCTTTGGTCTCTGCTACCTGATCCCTTCAACACCTGTGTTCAAATAGGCTATGTGCTTCTTCTCTGTGGGCTTTGTTGCTTCAGAGCCATATGGCTGCTTGTTTGCCTTCAAACCTTTAAGACCCCAGACGCTATATCTTTTTGATAGCCGGGCATCACCAGCTTTCTTCACCACTTTTGCTTATACACACGTCTGTCTTCATTGATCACGTCGGGAAGGTGGGTATCATGGAATGACTGTTTAGCTGAGCAAGGTGCTCTTGTATTGAGGGAGTGTGCATGAGGAGGTCCAATGTCCACCTGCTACCCTCCTACTGAACCTATAAATATATGCACATAGGTCTATTTCCCCCTTAATCATAAATATATTTACATATATACATGTTTGTATTTAGGCTTCTATGTATGCCCTTTGCTTCCTACTCCTTTCCTCTATTTCTTCACGTTTTAAGTCATCCTTAAACGGCTATTTGTTTAGATAATTTTTCAGACCTTCTTTGTTTTTAAGTCTTCAGGAAGCGTTTTTTTAGATTGTCTCTCAATTGTGATTTATCTTGTGATTTTTTTTACTGATGAAGTTGGATTATGGACTTTGAAGACAAAGACCACAGGTAAAATGCCATTTCATTATATCCTGTCAAGAGTACACACCATCAATATGATTATTATAGTTGGTTACCCTGATGATCTAACTAAAGTAGTGCCTGTCAAATTGCTCTACTGTTCTTTTCCTCCCATTTTTATAGTTTACCCTTTGGAAGGGAACCATTATATTCCACACATATAAGGAATGAGAAATTATCTATACAACTTTGAGGAAGAATTAGATGCATAAATTACTTGCAATCATTCTCTCCTCCCCATCCGGGCATCTCTGACTCTTATCAACCGCACGGGACAGAATCAAACTGCCCTTTCAAGTCCCTGGGCTGTCCATGTTTGCAGGAGCAGAAAGCCTCATTTTTTTCCCGAGGAGTAGCCAGTGTATTTGAACCACTTACGTTGTATATTGCAGCCTTATGTGTGATCCACTGTGCTGTCAGGGCTACTGTATGTATGGAAAATGTGTCTCATTTATCTATGCTAGTATGTGGTTCTGTAGGTTGTAATACGATGTTATTTTATTTATACTTTAGGCTCAAATTCATACAGTTTTCATAGTTTGGAAACTCCTGTATCCTTTGACACACCCATCATTTAAAAAATTTGTATTTTTAAAATATGCTGACTTTCTTGCATCACAAGATGATACATGCTTTTCTTGAAACTTTCTGGCCCCAGACCCAGAATAGATTGTTTCTTTTTTTCCCTAAATAATATTCAATGTGTGGTAGAAGGATGAAGCTTTCTCATTCTGTAGACATTTACAGCCTAGAAACCCAGAGGGCCAGTTCAGCTCTGTCTTGTAGAGTTGCTAAGGGTCAGAATATATTTGAAGACAGAGAATTGGAAATTTCATCTTTTATTTGTCAAACATCTCAAGATATTTGAATGTAAAAAGCAAATAATTGGAATAAGAATAACCTTTTCAATAATTGTTATTGCAATATTTGGATATATACTTTTTAAGACAGTTTCCAAAAGCTCATGAGAAAAAAATCCCATTGCTTTTTAAACTCTATTTTCCATGGATTTTTTCAATCCCTTTCATATGTAAATATAGGGTGTTTGTTTGATTCCAACTCAGAGTGACCCTTTACATTGCTTTCAAGACTGTAAATCTTTATGGAGCAGACAATGTCATCTTTGCTTAAAGACACTGCTGGCAGTTTCCACCACTAACCCTGTGGTTAGCAGCCCAACACCCAAGGACTATCCTTCCTCCCTCTCTGGGCATCTATATATGTAGCTGTGTGTGTGTGTGTGTGTGTGTGGCACTTGTTATTTACACTATACTCCTGGCCAGGTTTCATCTCAGAAACGCTAAGGGGAAATTCTAGTCTTCCTATTGGTTGCTATAAGTCAGAATTGACTCAATGGCAGTTAGTTTAATATGTGTGTATAATATATATATATATATATATATATATATATATATATATATATATATATATATATATATATATATATATATATATATATATATTTACACACAGAGACACACTAAATCTCACATATATCATACCTCATATAAATTGACTCAAAATTGATAGCATACTTACTTATCAAACCTGAAAAAGTAAAACTTACAAACAAAAATGTAAAGAAGCAATTCTGGTACCAGGCAAGGCTAAGCATTCTTAAACTTGACAGAAAAACCATGGTAAATAAAAAAATAATTTCTAATTTTAACAACCCCAAATAAAAGCTGTAGCTCTGCAAAAGACTGGTAAGTGGATAGGAAAAAAGCTAAATCCTCGAAGAAAATGTTTGTAACTCATATATTTGATAAAAAACTAGTATCTTGAATGTTTAGTCAACAGGAAAAATTTACAACCCAATTAGAATGTGGACAAAATAAACAAAAGCATATTTTATTGAAGATTATATACAGATGGAAAATGTACATTAATATATATCCAACACCATTAGCTATTAGGGAATGGAAATTATAACCACTGTGAGGCATAACTACATGCCATTCACTGTGTGAAGGGGAAAAAAGTAACAATAACAAATGCACTAAAGATGTGGAAAAACGATCATTCATATATGACCAGTGGGAATTTACATGCACAGTTACTCTGGAAAACAGATGGGCAGTTTCTTATAAAACTTAGTGCAATTACCATATGACCAAGCAATTAATAATCCCAGGTACTCATCCCAGAAAAATAGAAACATTTGTTCAAACAAAACTTTGTATAGGATATTAATAGTAGCTTTATACATAACTGTCAAAAGCGTAATTGTTTTTTACATAGCATGAAATAGTAGATGGTATAAATGAATCTTGTAAAGCCATAGGTAGCAAATGATTTTTTCTCCTCATACCCATACCTCATACTCCTCATATATTATAGATGTAATGGTAATAAGTTAATATTGCTTTTCATAATGAAGTAAGAGTTCATATACTTACTTCAAACAAGTCCACTTGAAACTATGGTGAAGCATGAGTATTTAATTTTGGAATTGTTGCAGGCCAATCAATTTAAGAAAACTACAATAAAATAATATATTACAGAAAAATATCAGCAAATTTGCAGTAACATAAAATAAAACCAGATTATGCAAAATATCACTCATTTAGTATCATATTTATGTATATAAAATTGCACTTTAATAAATAAAGACTGCAAGCAAGCAAAACCTACAAAAAAGAAGAAACATTGCAGAAATTGCATATTTTAATAGAAAGGATGCCTATTCATAATTTACATGAGCAATCCTATTGAAATGTATAACAGTTGTTGCAAAATTGGAAATAAAATTATTCAATAGAAATTTATCAACATGTGTTAATTTATAATAGTTTGTAGTAATTATTTGAGTAAGGACCTTTAATAAGGAAGTTTTTTTAATAAGGAGGACAGAAAAATGGATGTATTTGAACCGTGGTGCTGGTGAGTAATGGTGCAAGAACTGTGGACTGCCCAAAGCACAAATACTCCTGTCTTGGAAGAAGTAAGGGCAGAGTGCTCCTTAGAGACAAGGATGGTAAAAGCCTCATCTTTCTTTGTATGAGGCCCAGTTGACTAGAGCAACAAATCCAGAGACACTCATATACATATAAGAAACAGCTTTATATGCAAGATTAATTGTGTATTAAGAAAACATCTTAGGCCAGTCTACATCAAGTCCTTAAGTCCATTATTACCCATCTGTCCAATACTAGTCCATAAATTCCTCTTCCATCTCACATAGCCACTCATAATGATGCTGAATAGAAGAGGATGACAGGCTGGTGGGTGAAATGTCTTGTGGATCCATTTGCAGTGGAAGCTTCTCAGCACTGGCGAGGGTCTCCCTGTGGCTCCTCATGTGTTCCAACAGCAGGAGAGTAAAGCAGAAAGAGAGTGTGTCCCACCTGCACGAATAGAGAGAGGAAGTTCCCAGAATTCTTATGAGAAGGCCACTCCTACAAGGAGGCCTCTGTATGTCATGACCTGTTTGACAGGCTAGACTCCACCCTTTCTCTCTTAATGTCCTCAAGGTGACAGGAGGTTATGTAACTACCACATACATAGTTTTGGTATGCAGTCAGGAGAAACTAGTTCTTGGAGAACCAAAAAAGAGGAAGGTCATCACTTAGAGGAAATGACATAGTGGCTGAAAAGAGGGCACAAACATAGGAACAAATGTGAGGATCACTCAGGACCAAGCAGTATCTCTTCCTGTTGTGCATAGAATCACTAGGGGTTAGAACCAATTTGTTGGCACCTAGTAACAATAACAACACAGTACTTTACTATTTAAAATTTATCTAAATATGTATATGATCACTTTTGAGGACACAGCACATGAATCAAAATTTAATTGAATCTTCCAAAGTTCCAGTTTCTTATTAACTTACACAACTCAAATGTTTACTATTTGTTGTTTCAATAGCTCTCATAGGAAAAGCAAACAAACAAAACAACACTTCAGTGTTTTGTTGAAGGGAATTAAAGAAGAGAGTTTAAAGCAATTTTAATAGGTTTATAGGATCTATAATTATTTTCCATCCAAATTGAAAGAAGTGATTCTGTATAAATTCATCCCAGATTATTTTATATTTTAAAACTTTTTATATTAGGATATTTATTGGGGTATATGTCACATATCATAAAATTTAGTCATTCATTATATTAAGAAGGTTTATGCACCCATCACTACAATCACATTCAGAACAGTTTCTTCTTGTCCTCCTTATCATTAGTTTCCTGTATTCACCACAGCCCTCCCCACCCCATCCTCCCTGCCATGTCCCTGGGCAATTATCCACTCAATTATTGTCTCTGTAAACCTACCTATCCCACTCTTTGGATGCAGAAAAGAATAAGAAATACAAACAGGAAGCAAGCAAACAGAATATCCTCGCAGCAATGGTTAGACAAAACACAGTGAACGATTGTCAAAGGAGATTGAACCAGAGGATCAATCCATATGGAGACCCTGCAAATGGAGATGTTCACAGTTTAAGCTCTAATATTTTTCCCTCTTTGGGATTTGGATTTGTTATTTACAATCCTTGGATCACATAGACTGGTGTGCTTCTTCCATGTAAACTTGGTTGTTATTTCACTCAGATGGCTGCTTGTTTAAAATAAGGCTTTAAGACTCCAGGCTCCAGTCTTTCTGATAGCCAGGAACCATAAGATTTCATCACCACACTTGGCTATTAGCACCCATTATCTTCTGTGATCTCTTCATGAAGGCAGGCATAAAACAGGGTCATGTCATAAGAACTAATTGTCCTTAGGTTGGAGCTAGAATTAAGTGCCTGTGAGCCACCAATCTATTCATATATCTACGGCTTATGCATTTTTCTGGTTCACTTTAGCGATAACACCCTTTTATGATGGAGAACATCATAAATCATTGCCCTGAAGCATAAGGTAATTCTATTGACAATGTCATTAATTTTGGTAAGGTGTAGGACTTAAAACACTGCTGAGAATAGGAAATTATACAAGTGTGGGCCAGTTTCAGACTGCACAAAATAAATTGTTGGTTTGTACATTTTTTAATAGTAATTTGTAGTGGTTTAACTTTATAGATTATATTTAAATTATTAGTTCTAAGTACTGGAATAAGGATTCATGATGTTTCTATATGTGGATTTTCTTTTGATGAAAAATAAAATTTGAAAACATTAATTTTGAATTCATAAGTTAATTGTGAACAACTTAATGATCTATACTATTATTCATGCCACATGATAATGACTGAGAATATTCATTCTTCTTTTCTACTTTAAAATTTTTTTGATTAATTCTTCCATCTTACCCATCAGTCACATAAAATATAATTTATTCCTTTATTCTATTAAGGTATTAAGATAATTTTTTAAATACTTATGATATCAGGCATATGAGCAAATTTCATTTAGCAATTTATACTTTTTTCATAATTTGTGCAAAATGGAGTAATCCTCAGTCATGCTAAAGTTTTGGCCTGTCATTCAGATTTTCTCACCAGACCTCTTCTCCCATATAACTATCAAAACCTAGAATTCAATAACAGATTATTTAGTTTCCATATTACCACATACTAGTGTATTTTAAAATGTAATTACATGCATTAGCCTTTGTGTATCTCCAGTATTTTACTATGTTATAAAGCATGCCTGCAGTTTTGTTTAGCTGATTATCAGACATGCTCAGTAAAGAATGGAGTGCACTGATGCCCATTCTGGTGCAAGCCATTTCATTTGTCTTTACTGTGAAACCTTATCTTTATTGCAAATGGATATCAAAATCAACCACTATCACAAAATGAAACCCCACACTGCCTTCACTGTCATACCAGTGCATGTGACACACGATCAAATTCTTACAGAAGTTTTCAAATGCATACTCTAAATTTGTGAATTTAGCTAGTAGAGGTATTTAATTTGGGTTTCAGGGGACAAGGAAAAGTGAGTGACATTGGTCTTTGGTCCCTATTGGAATAACACTGCCCTACCTCTCCTCTAGCTTCCCGATTGTGTCTCAGATGCCCCGTGCTTCTTAGTGTAAAAACCAAATTATGTCACGTGCTTCCTCAGTAAAGGGCTTCTTTCAGGAAGTGGGGGTAGAGGGGATAGTAATCATATTTTTGTGAAATATATAACTTTATATTTCTAAATTTTCTAAGATTAAATTATTGGAAAGAAAATTACTTTTGCACAGTGGAGGTTAACACAAGGAAACACAATAAAAGGTTTATTAGAAATTTTTACCCCAAACACTTCCACCCATCTAGTAACCCTTTCATTTACAAATGGAATCACTTTCCTTAAATTTCAGTTTTTATATTTCCTGGTCCAGTTTTTCTTTGCTTTTCTTTTAGTCCATCTTTCTGCTATCATTGTTTCGATCAATTTTCCCTGGAATGAAATAAAAATGATCCCCACGTCATCTATTAGATGTGATCCCTTTATATGTGCTCTTCGTCTCAGACTTGTTACGATTTAAAAATTGTCTAGAAAACAGAATCCCTTTGCAATTCAATTTCAGTCAACTACAAATGGATTGTGTTACACAGTAAAATTTGCTATGTATTTAGGGGTACAACATAAGTTTCCAGAGTCAGGGATTTATTTTCTAATTGGGATCATAATACAGATTTATATTTTTACCTTTGGGCTTGTGGGACAATTGTTTACATGCTTTTTTCCTGAATACTACAGGCCCATTTGTGCACAGACTAGCCATCCAACCCATCTGTAAACCATCACGCGCAAAAGGCGGACAATGAACAAGAAAGACCATCAGGACGGTGTATTTGAATGAGGCTGTTGGGGGAAAAGATTGAAAATACAATGGAATTCAATAACGACCAGATCTGTCATGGAGGAAGTACAGTCACGAGGCTTCTTAAAAGTTAAAAGTCAATATATGCACTTTTTGACATGTTATCAGGAAAGACCAGTCCTTGGAAATGAACATCATGCTTGGTACCATGGAGTGTCGGCAGAAAAACGGAAGACTGCCCAAAAGTCGAGTGATCCAGTGGCTGCATTGTCATAGCACTGATTGTGGGGATGGTGTGGGAGTATTTCCTTGTGCCATTCATTCATTCATTTCATTCATTCTCTACATCGAGTCACTATATGTCAAAAGTGTCTCAATGGCACCTAAAAGCAAAACATAAAATAAGTTGTCCATATCTATCTTCTAACTTTTCTTCTTCTTACATAGCTAGGTGAGATGTAGTTAATTACGTATACTATAGGGCCCTTCCAGCCGTAATCTGAGGTCTCTCAGTGGCATCGTTGGTTATGAGTTGTCCCCCCGTGGCATAGCTGGTTATGTGTGAGTCTGTTAACTGCCACATCAGCATCTTAAACCCACTAGACCTTTCTTAGAAAACGCTGAGGCTTTCTGTTCCCATGAAGATTTTCAGCCTTGGAAATGCTAGGGAGCAGGTCTACCCACCTCTATACAGTTTCTATGAGCTAAAACTAATTTGGTGGTGGGGAGGTTGGTTTTTTCAGTTTGAGGCCAATTTCTCCATATGGTATCTATTGTTAATACTAGCCACCACATCTGTGTTTTTAATCTTATTTTGGAAGGATTTCTTTGTGAGACCAGGGAGATGGAACTAAGATAAGATGTATTTCGTGTCCCTACTTTATTTTGGAAGACGTGACTCAAGCCACTACCCTTTGTTTCCTTGGGGAGATAGCTTTGGATAGAGCTTGGAGCACAAACCACATCTCCATTAATACCTTCTTTGTGACTTTCCCATTGAGCATGCGCTGAAGACAAGTGCTGAGTCACCAGAGAGGAGCACCAATTAGATGCCGGTTATTTCCAAAAGAATGCTGGCCCAAGACCTGGCTAGCATCTTGACATGAGTCCCAGTATGCATTTGGTCCAGCTAGGCAAATGAGATCCGCTTTCACTTTAATCTGTTTTGCCCTCTTGCTTGGGATCCTGTATTTGGTTTACCTTTGCCTGACCTCCAGTTCTTAGAGTTCGTATTAGTCTGGGTAGACTAGAGAAACAAATTCATAAACACATATATGTATATAAGGGAGAAGTTTATAAACAAGAGCAATTGTACATTTAGAAAGCATCCCAACCCAGTCCAGTCCAAGTCCATAAGTCTGATACTAGCCCATATGTCTGATACCAATCTATAAAGTCCTCTTCAGACTCGGGTCTGGTTGTATCCATGTGGCTTGTCTTCTGCAATGTCTCCCAGGAAGTGGCAGAGAGAGAGAGAGAGAGAGAGAGAGAGAGAGAGAGAGAGAGAGAGAGAGAGAGAGAGAGAGAGAAGTGTCTTCTGCCTCCAAGGAGGAAGTACCAGATTTCCCAGATTCTCTGGGGGAAGACCATGCCTACAGAAGTCTCATAGACTATCTCCAGACTGACAGCCTAGACGGCACCCATATACTCTTAATATTTAAATTGACACCACATTAGTTGACTACCACAGAGCTTGATGGAAGCCTATCATCTAACTGGATTCACTAGATTCCCCAGTCTGTAAATGAGAAGGATCCTTGAACCTGACATTTGAACTTTGGATTTAGGATTTACCAGTCCCCACAAGCACAGGAGCCCTTTCTTGAATGGTTTATGATTTCTGCATTTTGTAGCAGTGAATGTTTAACTTTGGGATGTGAAGGGGTAGACTAAGAGGTGAAGTGGTGCCTAATATCAAGGATAATAGAGTGCTATCCCATTTAGAAAAAGTTGGACATTTGGAATATCTTTAATCTCCACTTTATTGAGACTGATTTTATACTAATATTTCTATAATAAGTTATTTTGCTCTAGGAAACATACTTTTAAAATTCATTTATAATACATGCAACATTTCAAAGGATGCTATCTGGTCATAGTTCCTAAAATCATACTACTTGTTTTAGAGGACAGGGTGGACTGAAATTTCTTAATATAGTCCTTCTCCATAAACCTCTATACCTCTCCAGATATTATTTGGAGGAACTATGCAACGACAGCATGCGCAACATCAATAGAAGGGACTGGTCGATTTCTGTTACTATCTTCCTGGCAGTAAGGATGAATTTTTACGTCATTGAGGTAGAGAAGAGAGAAACTCTGAGCATCTTGGAAGTGCATGGTCAACTTGTCTGTCTGAAGTGGTGGAAGCTGCCAAGACCCCATGCATAATAGGGGAGCATTGCTGAGATTATGGGGTTCCATCCCTTTATCTGACCTGAGACTATGGACCTATGAGACAGAGTGAGGGGCAGGCTGGCCTCCTGGACCATGGAGTCAATTACCAAGGAACCACGAAGAATAGAAGAAAGACTTGTCTACTGCATGGGTGAGTGGATAGGAACTAGAGAGAGATTTGGCTGCTGGCTGAGGAGACCAACTAGGTTAGATTGGGTTGTGTGGGGAAACAAAATAATATTTATTTTGTTTATAGCTTTATATCAAGATGCAATTTTATAGTAAGAAGGCATCCCGGCCCATCCCAACACAGTGCAAGTCCAAGTCCAGTGCAAGCCAGGGCCCGTCTCAAACTCATGTGGACACAGCCCCATGATGCAGAAAGGCAAAGTGGGGTGCAGGGAGCTCACAGGACAGTGGGTGTAGAGTCATGTGAATCTAAGTGTGAGGGCAACAGGGCAAGGCACACAACAGTGTTCAGGGTTGGGTGGTCCACATGGGGCCACTCCTGGAAGCAGACAGCATCCCAGCAAGCGGGATGGTGAAGGAGGATAGAGGACAGGAGATTTTCCATGCATCTCCCTTATAAACAGGCTACAACCCTAAGAAAGCACGGACTCTCTGGCTTTGACCTGATTGGCATGTTGGATTCCAGCCCTAAAATTTGATACAAGTTCAAGTTTCCCTAAAACCCAACTACCACAGACTAGATCCTCGCCCTTCACTGATCCTGATTGTTGTCGCCTATTAACTTCCCAAATAAACCCCCTTAATTGGTAGCATTTTCGGTGAGTTCTGTCTGACCATTGCAAGGGATTGCTGAACCCAGCATAGAAGAGCAGATGCCATCGGAATAGGTGAAGAAGGATGGATCCTGGAAGCTTGTTTGGCCTTGCCTTGTGGCAACAGAGCAGCCAGGGGAGGTCATTTATGGCCCTCTCTAAGAGACTTGTTACACCTAGCAGCAGATATCTTGCTGAGGAAAATATGTTAACCTGATGTCAACCAGAAAGCACCACTATTAAATGTAGCTACCCAAATAGCTGAATATTACCGATTGTATTTCACATGGCAAATCACCTCAATTTTACTTTTTATGTGAAAGAAAGAAAGAAACACAACTGCATTCATGTTTATTTATTCAATGTGGAGTTCTTCACGTTGAAAATGCTGCTTATTTTCCACTTGCATTGACGTGTTTGTTGGTGGAATGGGAAGCTAGCCATGGGGGATACCATCTGAATCTGTGCTCTTTGGTAGCATCCATGTATCCTGTGAAGCACTTCTGCTTATGTATGCGGGCGGGTAAATGGTGCTGCTACTGTCAGTAACCCAGAGTCACTTCCAAAATGTTATGCGGAGAGATTATTTGCCGTGTTGACAATCCTGGGTTTTCAGTTATATGGCTTATTTTTGAGACTAATGTCATTTCTTTGTCGCTTACAACACTCAAAGCTTCTGCTGAAATGAATTACCTCAGTGGTTGATTGCCTCCCGACCCCAGATTCTCGCAGCTGCAGCTACTGTGTTTTCTGAAGCACCATGCGTTGTCCTAGGTTGTGCCCCATTAAGTCACTGACGTATCTTTCCATGCACTTTTCTCCCATCAGTGTCCTGGGTAGCATGTCGCTGTTCCTTATTGATGATTCTTTTCACATAACCAGTCTAGCATAGCAGCATTCAAATGAGCAGAACTTCGGTGCTGATGAACTAGCCATGCTGCAGTGGTATGGATTTTTGTCTTTCCATGTCATGCTAAGGACCATTTGTAAGTGCCATAAGTAAAATTAACTAAACTCGGAAGAAGATTTTAGGTGTAATAACATTCCAGCTAACTCACTGAAATACTTATCTTGGCCTTTTAAGGTGTAGCTTCCTCCAAAATGATAGCCCTTGCTCTGTCACTGCTGCTCACCCAGGTGTGAAAGCCAGAAGCCATATTTACTTCCTTTCTTACAAAACATATACAAGTAGTGCTGGTGGCTTAGTGGTTAAATACTAGGCTGCTAACTAGCACTGTCACTCCTGGGGAGAAAGATGCAAACATGCAGAAAACTAAATATATTGTCACGAAGTCTTGTACCCAGAATAGAACTGTCTTCCACTGTTTCCAAGACTAAATCTTCAAGGAAGTGCAGACCAACTAGGACCAAGTAGGAGTTCTTTTCCAGTGCTTAAAGAGTATGCAGTAGCATTCCTGCATAAAGATTGCAGCCTTGCAGACTCTGTGGGGCCAGTTTGTCTATAGGGTAGACGGCACCAACAGCAGCATAGGTTTGTTGCGACTCAGAATTGACCCGGTGGCACCTGTCACTCAGCGTCTAGCTTTAACCTCTTAATATCTTTGCTATTCCTCAAATTACAGTATCTCTCCCCCTGCAGTGATTCCTGACTTCCCTTTGTAAAAGCAGAAGACGTCAAATAATCTGTAATGCCCTACATTGCACCGAGGCACTCACATTCCCCGTGGAATTGTTTTTCCCTCTGACATGTACTGCTTTAGCAAGAGTTATTTCAGTTGTTCAAACATGTCTGTACATACCTACCAAACACTGACTTTCCATTTTACCTACAATCCTATTTCTACCAGAATCACCCTGGTGAACTCCATCATCTCGTGCAAGTGTTGGTCCCAATGTCACTTTCTTCAGGACGTCTTTATTACTTCCTTGTATAATCCATACCCATCCCAAATCCATACTGTCTTAATCTCAAATTCTCTTAATTGACTGTCCTGTCATTTGTCACATTACAATATACCAGATATACTCGAGTAAAAGCTGACCCAAATATCAGCCGAGGCACCTAATTTTGCCACAAAAACTGCATTGAAAATGTGCTGAAAAACTCAGTTTACACGAGTATATACGGTAATAGAATCAAAATGCACTCTCTGCCATTGAGTCGGGTCCTGCTCAGAGCAACCCTATAGCCCAAGCCTGGGGATCTTTACAGGAGCCTCAACTCTCGTCTTTCTCCTACAGTGTCTGGTGGGTTCAAACAGCTGACTTAAAGGTGGGAAGTAAGATGGACAGAGACAGAGGTGGAGGTTCCCAGTGCCCCTTAGAAGAAGGCCACACTCATAAGGAAGCATAATCAGGCTGTGACCTACCTTGGGGGTTGGGCCCAGGTGGGCTGCCTGACTCTGACGACTGATTGCTGGTGCCCTGGATCCACTTGTCTGCACCTACTGGCCTATGATCTTCCTGCTTCCAGATGCATTGTTCTGCGTCACTGGCAGGTGGCTAGGTAAGTATGAAATATGACTGATGAATCAGCATTGGGCTTTTTGACCTCAGTTTGATTGGGCTGGAATGCCTTCGTAATATATAATTTTTTATATAAAGCTCATTCCGATAAATAGATGAGTACAACTTGCTTTGTTTCCCCGACAACCCGTCTAACACAGTCAATGTGAGACTGGGCCTGGCCACTGGTATACATGCACTGGCAGTGTAAGTGCAGGCACTGCTAGAAGAATATATTCCACCTCTCATCTGTAAGCTTGTTATACTTCTGTGACTCGTGTGTTACTTTGAAGCTGGAAGCCGTGCCATCGGTATTTCTAATACTGCTTACCATGGGTTTCCAATGGTGCTCTAGACTAAAAAGACTAGGAAGAATGATCTAGTTTAAACATCGGTCAGTGGCTACCATATGGGCAGCAGTGGGACATTCTCGGGTGTAAGGACAGAAGATGCGCCATCATGTTGAAAGGCATTCACAATATGACAGAGGAATAACTGCCTCTTCAATGCAGAGCCTCTCTTAGTGACGTGGATGTAGTAAATATTTTCATCCTTTGTTTGTTGATGCAACACAACTCAAATTAAGAAGCAACACAGATATCCATTAGTAATTGGAACATGGAATGTACAGAGACTTAATCACGAAATGTTGCATGATGTCTAAAAGACAGCTTGGAGTAGATAGTCTAGGCAACAGTGAACTGAAATGGACCAGCATGGACAATTTTGAATCAGACAATTTTATAGTCTATTCTGCCGGCAATGACAAACTGAAGAGGAATACATCTTTACGGTCACAAAGAATATTTCAGAATCTATCTTTCAGGACAATGGTGTTGGTGATGGACCAATAGCTATACTTCTACAAGGAAGACCAATTAATGCAGCAATTATTCAAAGTTATGCACCAACCACTATTGCCAGAAAGAAAGATATTTTTTATCAAGTTCCACAGTCAGAAATTGATGAATCATGAATTCTGAAATCTCGATACATTGTAAGTTACTAGTGATTTAAAGCAAAGGAAAAGGGTCAGTAGTTGAAACATATGGCCTTGCTGATACAAACGACTCTACAGATGAAACAACTAAAACCCACTGCCATCACTCAATGTCCACTCATAGTGACCCCACCGCTCCCATGATACCTGACACTTTAACTGTTTATGGCAGAGGAATGCCTCCTCTTTCTGATGAGGAGCAGCTGGTGGTATCAAACTGGTGACCATTCGGGTCTCAGCTCAACAGGTAACCACTACACCACCGGAGATTAGATCACATAATAAAAATTGGCAATAACTTACAACATATGCATTGAAAATGCTTTTAGAAAATACAACATAAACTGTAACATATATGTGGATCTTACTACATGGAGTTCACAGAAACAAAATGAACTACATCTGTGGACAGAGACAATGGAGAAGTTCAATACATCTTTCTGAACTTCAGACAGTCAATTGCTCCTATACAAGTTCAAGTTGTAGCTGGAAAAAGTAAAGCCTGTCCACGAGAGGCAAAGTTCAATCTTGAGCCTTCCCCACCTGAATTTAGAGACTATCTCTGGAATCTATTTGATACACAGGACACTAAGGATTGCTATCTAGAGAAGTTGGAGCATGGGTTTAGGAGTTGATGCACAAAGAAAGCAAACAATCCGTAATAAACAGGAAAGAAAGAAAAGACCAAAATCAATGTCATAAGAGACTCTAAAACTCTCTCTAAAATCTCTAGTAGTTAAAAAACTTGAAGAACTAATTAAGCAACCTAAAAAAGCTGAGCAGGATTCAAGGAAACTTGGAAAACAAACTAATGTATTATAAGGACATGTGCAAAGACCTGGAGATAGAAAACCAAAGGGAAAGCACATGCTTAGCATTTCTCAAATGACAAGAACAGGGTAAAAAAAACCACAACTGTCAAACTGGAATACGGAAGCAATATTCACTCACGTATGTGCAGAATGCTGCACGACAGCTGAAGCATCAAATGAAGACGGAAGGAATAGAAAGAGTCACCATACTAAACAGCATTTGTCTAAGTCCAACCATTTCAGGAGGTCAGAGTTGATCCAGAATCCATGGTACTCACTGATAACCTGCAACATGTAAATATAACACCCTCACTTAATAACCTGCAACATGTAAAAGTAACACCCTCACTTGTTGACAGCACTGAAGAATTAAAGAATTTAGGAATGAAAATCTTATGCAGTCTACACTAAGGACTACACGTCAACGTGAAAGAAAAGGGAGAAAGATCCTTACAAGTAGAACAATAAACAAAATCATGATATACAGAGAAAGGTTTGAAGTTGTAACAGGTTTTATTTTATTGGTCCCATAATCAATTGAAATGTAAGCAGCAGTTAAAATGGCATGGTGCATTGGGAAATTTGCTGCAAACATCTTAGAAAATTAAAAGGTAAATATATCACTTAGAGGGCTAAGATGCATGTGATTCCAGTATGGTATTTTCTTTCCTGTTTTTCTTTGTATTTTCCTGATTTTTCTAAGCAGGGTCAAGCTTCCCTCTCCAGCCTTCTCCCTGGATCAGGATGCTTTGCTCAAAATTTCTTGGAGGCCCACAGGACTCTTCATGAATCCTTCCATTAAGAGAGGAAGGAGGCACTCCCACCTGCTCAGTAGGTCAGCCATTCCTGGCTGTCCACACTGCCACTGCTCCCTGACTTTTTGCAGAAGCTCCCTGACTGGTTCCCTGGTGGCCAGTCTTTCTTCCTCCAACCTATTCACAAGAGAATAGCCAGAGTAATTCTTTACACCCTGAGCTTGACCATGCCCTTCCTCTCTCCAAAGTTCTCCAGTGGATCCATAGCACAATCCATCATCCTCACCACAGACTACAAGTCCCATCAACCCCATGAGACCTCTGTCCACAGTCTCTCTCTCTCTCTCCATGCTCCCTGCCACTGTGGGCCATTTTCCTGGCCATTCTTTGCGTTCTGAACATGCTCTACCCTTGGGGTCTTTGTGCTAGCTGTTCTAATTGCCTGAAAGCTCGTACCCTGGTATTCCGTGTCCCCCCCTATCTTCCTTTAGGTCTTTACCTGGAAGTGACCATTTCAGTAGGCTCCCCTTGTTCATCTCTCCAGAAAAGGTACCCCACCATTAATAAGAGAAAGGGTGCTTAGATTTCCTAAATGGTTATAATTATAGTTCTGAGGTAGTTGAGAAATTATCACCCAGCTATCAAAAGATGTAGTGTCTGAGTTAAAGGCTTGAAGATAAACAAGTGGCCATCGACCTCAGAAGCAACAAAGCCCACATGGAAGAAGCACACCAGCCTGTGTGATCATGAGGTGTCGAAGGGATCAGGTATCAGGCATCAAAGAACAAAAAATCATATAATTGTAAATGAGGGTGAGTGCAGAGTGGATACCCAAAGCCCATCTGTAGGCAACTGGAAAACTCCTTACTAAAGGGTCGTGGGGAGAAGACAAGCCAATCAGGGTGCAGTGTAGCAGCGATGAAACATACAACTTTGCTCTAGTTTTTTAATGCTCCCCTCTCCCCCACTATCCTGATCCCAATTCTACCTTACAAATCTGGCTAGACCAGAGGATGTACACTGGTACAGATAGGAACTGGAAACTCAGAGAATCCAGGACAGTTGACTCCTTCAGGGCCAGTGGTAAGAGTGGTGATACGGGGAGGGTAAAGGAAGGGTGTGATAAAAATGGGTAACTGATTACAGGGATCTACATATAATCTCCTCCCTGGAGGATAGACAGCAGAAAAATGGATGAAGGGAAATGTCAGACTGTGTAAGATATGACAAAATAATAATTTATAAATTATAAAGGGCTCATGATGGAGGAGGGAGTGGGGAGTAAAGGGGAAAATGAGGAGCTGATATTAAGGGCTCAAGTAGGAAGCAAATGTTTTGAAAATGATGGTGACAACCAATGTACAAATGTGCTTCGAATGTGCTTGACACAATGGGTGTATGTATGTATTGTGATAAGAATTGCACAAGCCCCTAATAAGATGATTTTTTTAAAACAGAGTCTATGAATCATGGAAAAATACTTACAGATTGCTGTCTTAGATGAAGTATTCCACAAAACCAGAACTATGTTCTAGGTGCAAGTGAATATTTTCACACATTTATGGAATACATTGTCTTTCATTGTAGCAGCTAGAGTTTATGTCAACTTGGTCCTGTGTGAAATATAGGGATGGAGTGCAACCTCTTGGTAAGGTCACAGCTTCCTAGGGATTATGGTCTTTTTTAAGGGCTCATGGTTTTTTAAAGAGAAACTTCTCTCTCTTGATCTTCACCTTCCTCCTGGTACTCTGCGTCTGCCTCTAAGGGCTAGCCCAAGTAGGCTGCTTACCTGAAGAGCTGACAGCACCCTGCCATGTTTCCACTCAGCTTGGATTCACGTGATGCTACAGCCACCAGCCTGTGACCTTCCTGTTTCCCGACTCACCTTTGTGACATTGGGATGAATCTCCATGAGTCTGAAGAGGAGGGCTCTGATTAATAATGGGTCCATGCCCTTGATTTGGACTAGACTGCAATGCTTTCTTGACTTAAAATTGGTTCTTGATATAAATTTATTTATTAAACACATATATGGTAACCCAGATGCTATTTTAGCTGAGAAACCTTCTGGTCTTGGTTAGCTCATTTGTCTTGAGGGACGTTCTCAGAATTGGACCACATCTGTGAGAGTTATTAGAGTTCCCGAGTGAAGCAAACAGAGGTAAGAAGAGCGGGGATCTGCTTTCAAAGGCCAGCGCCAGGAAAAGCCTACAGAGTAGATCTGCGTGGGTACCCTCGGGGTTGCCATGAGTAAGCTAATTTGGCTTAATTTTCCTTTACAATTTTAATTTATTTTATAGAACTGGGAGAACACAACCGGATCTCTATTCTACCTGCAGTCATATATAAAATCTCAGAGCCACAGTTAATTCACCTATTTTGTTTCTAAGCTGTTGTATTAGGATTTTTTTCTAGTCATTAAAATATGTAAAAAATGTGACTTGACTAATTAAACTTAAAAGCAACAGTTCTCTAGTAAAGCACTATAGGAAGTTAAAAATTGAATGTCATTTCAAGGGGACAGATATAATAAAAATGGAACAATTTGGGAAGGGTGTACTTGATGGTATTAGGGGGAAAAATAGGGCATAACTCCATTCAGTCACTGTTGCTAGGAATCAACTAAGTACTGCACTTGGATTTGAGAATTGCTGTGTTTGCAGGCCTTAATAGTTATGCATAAAATTGCAAAGGAAATAGAGAACATGATTCCTGACCTTGAGAAATTTTCAGTTTGATGAATATTCCAACCTTCTGATGTTATGCAGACCTAATAACTCCGCTTATTAAAAAAGTAAAGCCATGCACAGAGTTGATCCTTGAAATGTCAATTTTCAGCACAGATCAAAGCAGCAACAAACATAGAAGAAAATCCATGACATATATCCCCAAGAGGAAATGGCTTGAAAGAACCTACGTTTAGATTCATCAAAATCAGTGTGCTTTAAATGGTTTATACTTGCTTAAAGGAATTTGCTTTCCACTCTGGTTCATCGACCACACTGACCTTCCAGGGGCCAATGGCTTATGATACCTAGTAGACAGAGTCAATCTCCGCTGCAGGAAGATTAAAAGAATGGCTATAAAACTCTGTTAACTTAAATGAGGTAAAGATGATTTAACTTCATTTAAAACTATTTTTTATCAAAAGAGGCTTTTAACAACTTACTTTAAAATTTTCTGAACCTTTTAAAGTGTACATGTAAATATAATTTCTTTTTATGCATTTATTTAAAAATAAGCAACAGGTTAGTGCCTCAAAAACCGTGCTTCGATTCAGTGGTCTTTCGGGGCTTTTTCAGTGTCTACTAAACTTACTCGCTATTTTGTTATGATTCAGTCACGTCTCTTACCTGCTGCCATGGATGTTCGCAATGTGAGTTCTCTGAGTCGCAAAATTCTAACAGCACAGTTGCTAGATAATAGGCTAGGCAGCAAGAGGAGCGAAGCAATGTAGTCCCCGGTGAATACCAAAAATAGATGTTGGGGACAGATTGTGGCATGCCATCAGATTTGACCAGATAACACTCCTAAAGATCAACAAACAGACCTGTAACTATTTATAGGCTTTTCTTTTCTTCACTTGTTGATTTTGCTGCTGTTGTTGTTTTGGTTTGTTGTTTTATTTTTCTCTGTCTTGATTTTTGTGCTTATTATTGTCTCTGCATGTCTATCTAGATAAGATAGGCAGGATGAACAATATGGAGGAGGAAACAATAGGATCTATGGCTATATGGAGACAGGGGAGAGGGGGAAGCAGGGAAAAGAAGTGAGTGTTAACAAATCCAGGGACTAGGGAACAAAACATTGTCTAAAATCAGTGGCGAGGAGGATGTCTGGTAGGGCTTGCTCAAGGGCAATGTAATCAAGAGGAATTACTGAAACCCAAATGAAGGCCAGACATGATAGTGGGACAAGAGGAAAGTAAAAGAAAACAGAGGAAAGAACTAGGAGACAAAGGATACTTATAGAGGTCTAAGTACAGGCATGTACGTATATCTATATATTTGTATATAATGTAAGGGAAATAGACCTATGTATATATTTATATGTTAAGTTTTAAGGTGGCAGAAGACATTTGGCCTCTACTCAAGTACTCCCTCAATGCAAGAATACTTTGTTCTAATAACCTGATATTCCGTGATGCTTAGTTTCCCAATATGATTGCTGAGGACAAAATGGGTGCATAAGCAAATATGGTGAAGAAAGCCGATGGTGTCTGGCTATCAGAAGATATAGTGTCTGGGATCTTAAAGTCTTGAAGATAAACAAGTGACCATCTAGCTGAGAAGCAACAAAGTCCACATGGAAGAAGCACACCAGCCTGTGTGATCATGAGGTGCTGATGAGATCAGGTATCAACATCAAAGACTCAGAACAAAAAATCATATCAATGTGAATAAGGGGGAGTGTGGAGTGGAGACCCAAAGCCAGCTGTGGAAAATTGGACATCCCCTTACAGAAGGGATAAGGCTTATCCCCTCACAAGGAAGGGATAAGCCAGTCAGGGTGCAGTACAGCACAGATGAAACATACAACTCTCCTGTAGTTATTTAATGCTTCATCCCACACACTATCATGACCCCAATTCTATCCTATAAGTCCAGCAAGACTAGCACATGTACATGGATACAGATAAGAGCTGGAAACACAGGAAATCCAAGACAGATAAACCCCTCAGGACCAATAATGAGAGTAACAATAACAAGAGGGTAAGGGGAAGATGGGGGGGAGAAAGGGAACACCAACCACAATGATCTACATATAATCCCCTTCTAGGCAGATGGACAACAGAAAAGTGGGTGAAAGGAGACATCTGTAAATATAAGACATGAAAAAATTTTAAATAAATTATCAAGGGTTCATCAGGGAGGGACGCTGTGGGGGAAGGGGGGAGAATGAGAAGCAGATACCAAGGGCTCAAGTAGAAAGAAAATGTTTTGGAAATGATGATGGGAACAACTATACAAATGTGCTTGATGCAATGGATGTATATGTGGATTGTGATAAGAGGTGTATGAACCCCCCAAAAAATGACTTTAAAAAATAATTTCTGAGAGTGGGTTTGTGTGTGTGTATATGTGTTTCTTAAGTGAAATACAATATAGGTAAATATTTAGAGATAATAACTGGACTAATGTTTTGGGGAGGTATGGTGGGAGAGGTTGGTGGGAAATGGGGGAGCTAATAACAATGAGGACATAAAAGATGAAATTTTAAAATTGACTGTAGTAGTAATTGTATAAGTCTTGATATGACTGACCTATTTAATTGTATGATGTGCAGATTAAGTGCCAATTAAACTATTTACAAAGAAAAGGGAAAACATTTTCTAAGAGTTGGATGCATCCCATTTACCTCTCCATGTTCTAGCTCCCTTTTTTTCCTCTGAATCATTTTCTGCCCCCAGAAAACTGATGTGGGTGGACAACATTAATGGCTTCTAAAAAGTTTGCTCAATGGAGAATTTAACCTACAAATTAGAAGGAGGGAGGAGGGCAGGAGGGAGATTGGGACATGGAATGGACTTGGCTGCTGGATATGTATTATTTCTTTTTTTAAAGAAGGTCATAACTCCTCTGAAGAGACTTCATAAGCACAAATGGAGTTTTCTCTACTCCTCAGGCCTGGTTATGGGACAGCAGTTCTGATACCACTCTTGATAACTATACCATCCCAAATGGTTTCTCTGCAATGCACAATTCTCATTTAAGTATGTAATCTACTTCCTCTTGAGACATCACAGAAGTTATAATACATTCCAATTGGAGACGATTTCCAATCTGTCCACAATGATTTCTCCTATGTACTCTTGAGCCTTCCCTGCTAGTAATGACAGCATTGTCAAGATCACAATTGAAATGAGTGACTCTTCCTTATTTTCATTCATTACTATCATACTATCAGATCAATATTCTCAGAAAGACTCAGCCATGATATTATAATTGTAATTGAGCCTTTAGGAGAAAGATTTTTGAAATCATCTCTGAATATTTACTTTGAGCTCAACAAAGGTTTTTCATTCCTTTTGATTTAGGGTAAAATTACAGAAGGACAGAAGTGCTCATTCAGCGAAATTTTAAAAATTTTCTTTATTTCTTTCCCTCTCAGTCTCTTTTTCACAAGTGGCTTTATCAGAAAGAATAGAATGATCATTCACTACGAATCTAAATCTTTCAGTGGGGAATTCTCACAGACATCTAAATTAGTGAGCTAAATCTACAAATTACAAAATGCTAAACTCATCGGATTTTACAAGGAAATAAAATGCATTAAATTTATGGCCTGAAATTTTAAAATAACAAGACATGCAACTGAAGAATTGACTATCATTATTATAAACCTATTTTAATTATGTATCTTAGGAGTTTAAAAAATATTCAAATCTACCTGCTTTAAAATTGTTACTCATCTATTTTTAAATTTTTGTAATATATGACCTGTTCGAACAGTAAATCAAATTATACTCATGATCTTCAATTAAAAAGTGTTAAATTAATATTGTTACTTGGTATTTCCTCAGTGCTCATATAATGTTCTTTTCATTTTTAGTCACCAAATCATTAAGGTAAACCCAGCCTTGAAGGGACATGTCTTCCTTAGTCTTATTTTGAATCCCTTCCAATATAATGGGTGCATAAACCAGGGGTAGATCAAACAATATTCTACTGCTACTCATAAGATTTTTGTTTTCCTAGTCTGTCTTAATCTGGAACTTCTGCCTTTATTCTCTGGGTGATTCTGATGTTCACCATGGATTATCCTACTAATTTTTTTACATATTATTGACAGAATTGTCAGCATCATTCTTTGGGCTTCATTGATTCTCTTAATTATTTTTCTGCCTCAGTTGTCAAGTATTGGTTCAGCTGCTTTCTGTCAAAAATGTTAACTGATGCATATGGTAAAAATTACAAAAAATACAAAGTTAAGCAATAATTGTACGGAAATATCTATAAGTGAAATTTAAAGTGTTAACTTCCATTGACGTTTTCTTGCAAAATAAGGACAAGTGGACCTTCAACCTGCTGAATGACTATCATGTGGATAAGCAGGTCCTCAAAGGACAGGCATTCCAGGACAGATTAGCAACATTGCTGAGAGATAGTCTTGTAATTGGAGCCCTGATGGTGTATCGGGTGTGCACTCGGCTATGATCTGCATGTTTAGTAGTTCAAAACCACCAACAGCTCTGCGGGAGAAAGGCTGGGTTTTCTGCCCCCGTGCACAGTTACAGTCTTGGAAACCCCCAGGGGGTCGCTATATATCTGCACTAATGGGATGTCAGTGAGAGATTGAGTCTGGTAATAAGGTCTTTAAAACCATAATCCCATAGGTGATGTATTTTCACGTCTGGCCTCTGTATGCCTGTGACTAAAACCCTGTTTGGGAAGGAGGTCTCTGCCTATGCTAGGGGGCAAGCCACCACTCTTTATTTCTTTGAAACTAGGGTAAACTGAATTGTGAAAGCCACGTCTGCCTCAAAGCCACTCCTCGGTTTAAGAGTTATCTTGGGAGCAGAGAGAAAAATCCAGGACTATTAGAAGAAGACCCAGGAGTGGAACACGTTGGCGAACTCTGTCTGAAGTGGTGGAAGCCAAGCTCTGGGGTACCAGATGCTGTGGCAGGGCAAACTCTGGACAAAACAAAGGAGCCAAGCTGAGAACAGAGACTGAGGCCAGAAGGCCAACCATGAGATAGAACCGAAGAGAAGCGCAAAGCCTAAGAAGACGATGAGGCTGAGCGGTAGGCTGACTTCCTGGCCCAAGACAGTAAGTTGCAAGTGACCATGTGGCTAAGATGCTGCGGACTGAAAAGAAACTTGATGACCGGTGGGGGAGAAGTATTGCTGTGGACCAATGACTATATCCTTACTGTTGACTGGTCCTCATTTGCGGTAACTTGTTAACTTCCTTAATCACCCCGCTTAATTGTGAGCATTGTTTGTGAGTTCTAGGTGCCCATTCCACCAGCTTATCAAAACCAGCATAGAAGCCGAATGCCATGGGAACAGCAGTTGGGCTCAGAATGGTGAGGGACAATGAAGGTGGGAGCCATGTCTGATTTCTGCCTCATGGCTCTAGAGAAGGCAGTGGAGGTCAAATATACAACCCCCCACCCCCTGTCTTTTTTTTTCTCCAATTGACATTTCTGTGGAAACAGGAATGGGTCAGCTATGGAAACCTTTATTAAGAAAGAATATCAAAATATGAAGTACTATTCTTGACATATTCTCGATCTAGTGTGACACGCTTCTGAAGATAGCTTTTTCATCAGTGACTCAATATAGGGCCAGGAGATGAGGCACTTTGTTCCCTTAAAACTGGAGAGCCTTGGAAACCCAAAGGGGCATTTAAAATCTGGCCTATAGGATTTTTATGAGTCAGAATTGATTCTATGGCAGTGGGTTAGTAAGTATGCCCTAACCCACAGAATTCTGCATTATTTTACTTAAACCAGGAAAAAGCAGTAATTTTGGCATCCTGGAGGACTGAGATTGTATTTTCTTTCAATGTTGTTGGAGATTGGGGACTTTAACAAAGTGTGAAAGGACAAGATCAGAGCTGTACAGTGGATGGGTTGACATTTTCCAGTGCCACTCTTGTATTAAAGCTCTTGTTATTCGCAAAGTCCGAGATTCATTGTCATGATTAGAAAAAATATAACTAAGCAATATGTGCGTGACTTCTATCTGGTCAATGTAGTTTTCAATATTCTTTAAATTTCTCCATAATAAGCCCCTGTGATTATTCTGTGACCTTTGAGAAAATGTATCAATTACCCCCTCAGAATACCAAAAATACTGTTACTATAACCTTATGAGTGACTTCTATGCTTTCAATTTAACGAGCCCAGCAGATTTTCTCAGCAATTCTTGTATATGTTATTTTAAGGCACTTGAATGAGATTAAGTGACACTGATGGTTCGTTGGTATGCTTTGAGCTGATAACTGTAAGGTAAACAATTCAAAACCACAAGCCACATTGCAGGAACAAGCTGAGGCTTTGTATGCCCATAAAGTGTTACAGTCTTTGAAACCCACAGGGGCAGCTCTACCCTGTTGTACAGGATGACTATGGGTCAGAATAAGCTCTCTGGCCCTGAGTTTTTGAGAATGGGACACAGACAAGTACATTACAGAGAGAACATGTCTATAATCGTTCACCGGCTGCAGAGACATGCTTAAAAATATTTATTTTTAAATAAACCCAGGCACATTTGAATAGGAATGCTAGCAGCAATACTTTTGAACTATTCTCTTATATACACAAGAATGAATAAATTCTTAAAAAATATATGTACTTGTATGATTTCCACTTCATGATTGGAGTACTCTTAGCTCATTTGTTGTTGATGTTTTGCATCATGAATTTCAGTTGCTCCCCAGTGTTCTTGCTATGAATGTTGGCAGTAGAGGGAGTCCTCAAGAAGTATTTTGAATCAACCAATTCCTAAAAGTCATGGTCTAGGGATATATAAAATCCTATTTGATATCCAAATCCTTTATTATTTTAATATCTAAACTATAGTAAATATATGTCTCATGAGTGTCTTGAGGTAGTATTTACAGAGATTAAATAAAGACTAAGTAAATCGTACATCTAAGTATATTAAGTTGAGGTCAAGCAACTGAAAATGAAAGCTCAAATCACTGCATTTTTATTAAAATAGCTATTTCATGATAACTGGATCAAATCTTGAGGTTGTAAAGAATGTCATTTGCTTGGATTCACAGTTATCATGGAGGCAGCTATCAAAAATCAAATGAAATATTGTATTGAATTAAAAGGAACAACACACTCATATCTAAAACTGAAGGAATTAAAGAAAAATCAAAGCCTCCAGTTGCAATTATGGAAGATTCTAGGGGCACAATACTGAATGATGCAGGATCATCAAAATAAGATACAAAAAAAAATACAGAGAGTCGCTGCACCCAACGTAACTAGTCAACATTAAACCATTTTAGGAAGTAGCATATTGAGTGAGAACTCACGGTACTGAAGGAGAAGTTTAAGCTGATCTGAAAGCATTAGCCTAAAACAAAGCTCCAAGAATTAATGGAAGATCAATGGAAATGTTTCAAGAAGCTGTTGAAGCACTGGAAGCATTTGTTTGTCGATGTTAGGAAATATGGAAGACCACTACTTGGTCAACAAACTGGAAGTGTTCCATATTTGTACCCATTCCAAAGGAAGGTAACCCGACAGAGTACTGAAAGTATAGAACAATATCATTGATATCACATGCAAGAAAATTTTTGCTGAAGATTACTAACAACAGTGGGGTTGCAATAGTATCTTGACAGAGAGCTGCCAGAGGTTCAGGCTGGATTTAGAATAGGAGGTGAAACATGGGATATTATTGCTCATGACTGATGCATCTTCACTGAAAGCAGACAACCAGAGGGAAATATATATGTCTTTTATTGATGATGTGAAGGCATTCAACTGTGTGTATCATAACAAACTATGGATGCCCTTGAAACAATGAGAACTCCAGAATACTTCATTGTACTCCTTTGGAATTTGTATGTGGATCCAGAGGGAGTTGTGTGAACACAACAAGTGAATACGGCGTGGCTTATCATCAGGAACGGCTGTATACGCATACCATATTTTCTGTCTGTATGCTGAGAAAGTAGTCAGAGAAGCTGGATTATATGAACAAAAGAATGCAGCCTCAAGATTTGAGGAAGGCTTGTTAAGAACCTGTTTTGCTTGCAGAAAGTGAGGAGGATTTTAGGCTGATGCATATCAAGGATTGCAGGCTTCAGTATGGATTACAACTCAGTGCAAGGAAGACCCAATTCCTCCCAACTGGACCAATCAGTAACATCATGATAAATGGAGAAAAGGTTGTGGTTGGCAAGGATTTAATCTTGCAAGGATACATACTCAATATTCATAAAAACAGCAATCAAGATATAAAATGATGTGGTGCATTGGATAAATCTGCCACATAAGACTTCTTTAGAGGGCTGAAATGCAAGTATGTTACTTTGAGCACTGAGGTAGGCCTGATGCAAGCCTTGCTATTTTCAATTGCATGGTCTGCATGGAAAGTTGTGCACTGAATAAGGAAGTCCTAACAAGAATCTATGTTTTGATTGCACTGGCAAATATTATTGACAGTACCATGGATTCTCAAAAGGATAAACAAATCTGTCTTGGCAAAAGTGCTGCCCGAACGCTCCTTAGAGGTGAATGATGGTGAAAGTTTCACCTCATGTACTTTGAACATGTTGTCCAGGGTGACCAGTCCAGAGAGGAAGACTCTCCATAAGGTGGATAGACACTGCGGCTGCAACAACGGGCTCAAGCATAGAAACAATTGTGAGCAGGGCACAGGGCTTGACAGTGCTTCTGGCATGCATGGGATCTCAATGGCTTGGATCTGATTTGATGGCACCTAACAACCCCACAGGGTAGATCTGCTGCACAAGATTTCTTTAATCTTTGATGAATAAGGTTGTCACTTTGAAGACAAAGATGAACAAGACCTGAGTGATGATACTTTCAACAACCACATATGCAAGTGAAATTTGGGCAATGAATATAGAAGACTGAAGAAGTCTATGCCTTTCAAGTATGATGTTTTAAGAGTATTAAAAAATCCATGAAGTGCCAAAAGAGCAAATGAATCGGTATTGGAAGAAGGTACATTCAGAGTGCTCCTTAGTAGCAAGGAGGGAAAGACTTTGTCTCATGTACAATGGTAAAGTTCTCAGGCGAAACTAGACCTTTCAGAAGGACACCATGATTGGTGTGATAGTTCGGGATTTTTGTGCCAATATGGCTCCTGTAGGGACATGTGGGAGAAGTTTAGCCTGCCAATCAGATAGAAGCTTGACTGGAGGGCACTGGGGATAAATGACTCTCTGAAGCCAGCCTCTCCCTCTTTCTCCTTGATGATCTGACCAGCATGCTGCTGCCAGATTTAGTTGCTTTGTGCTACCTATGGACCAGCCAACCTGTGGATTGTGGTAGATTGTGTCACTGTAATATGTATGGTTATACCCTGAGGTTCTATGACAACCTGTTTCTCTAAATTGCTATGCTATTGGCCTCTGCTACACCTTGACCTCTCATCTATCTGCTTTGCTGCCCACTTTGCCCTGTCTGCTGCTTGCAGGCTGACTCTGCTCATCTTGCCTAGGGGTGGATTCTGTGCCTCCTGCCAGCTAGGACCAAAGACCAGAGTGAGTTGCAAGGCCCTTCAGTATATTAAGAACCCCATGAAAGGGAGTCAGACTAAGCCCTCTACAATTCCCTGTGGACTAATTAACCGTTGTATTCCTTCTCAACATATATAAACATCCATATATATGTGTGTGTGTGTGTGTGTGTGTGTGTGTGTGTGTGTGTATATATATATATATATATATAAAATCATAAGTGTCCTGGCTTTGTTTCTCTAGAGTGCCCTGTCTAACACATTTGCTAAAGTAGAAGGTCAGTAAAATAAGTCACAAAGCTCAAGTAGATGGAGGTATGCAGAAGCTGCAGCAATGAGCTCAATCATAAGAACAATTTTGAGATGTCACAGAACCACGTATTGTTTTATTCTGATAAAAGAAGTCAGACAATCTACTACTGAAAGACCACAGCCATAGAAATTCATAGGTGACACAGTTTTGCTCTGAAACACACGTGATGCCACAACTTAAAGACAAAAGCAAAAAGAAAGAGGAGAGGAGAGGAGGAGGAGGAGAAAGAAGAAATCTGTTTAATAAAATCATTTAAATAACACATTTTTCAAGAGTAGGTGCTTTTTCATGTCAAATTACTTTAAAGGAAGCACAGTAGATTAAGATTCAAAATGTGTGTTGCGAGGGGAAAAGATGGTTACCCAATAGGACTCACCGGTCCAGAGTTCCTGCTGCCAGATCAGAAAATTGGGAGGTAAGGTGAAGGAAATGGGGAGGTGGAGTCCTGAAATTAGAAGTAGGGTACCAGGGTTTCTCCTGAAGCCCTTTTTTGTGTGGGGTTTGCACTCACAAAGCAAACTAAGAATGCTCCAAATCGCTCTAGCTTTGGCTAGCCCTCAGGTGCCAGCTGTGCCCTTGCCGGAACAGAGATTCCTGCAGGCAGACGCCCAAGAGGGGCAGAATCCCAGAAACAGGGGAACCTCACTCCGGAGATCTCCGCGCAGTTGGCTGCCTTGAGCTTACCGCCAGTAGCCATAATTTAAAGTAGAATTAAAAAGCATATTATTACCTCAGGAAGATCGTGGTGTGGGAGAAAATAAGCGAAAAGTCAGGAGTCCAGGGAGTGAATTTAGTTCCAATTGGCTGAGAAGGAAACAACCCCCCTGATAAGCTGGATCTCCCCCTCTGGGGGTCAGCCTGACAGCCCCCAAATCACAGCACATCGCAGGCATAATAATAATACTAATAAAAAGGTGAAATATATATTATTGGTTTAAAACTCAAACCTAAGTCTGGTTACTCAGCTCCAAGGAGCACTTAGGAGGGAGGCCCTTAACATAAATCCTCCTAAGGAGAAACCTAGCTAAGGAATGCTAGAACTCAGCTACAGGACCTGGTTGTTCTTTGCATAACACAGACCGCTGTAGCAACTGTCAGCTTCAAACAGCAGGGAGCTAAAGCCCAGAGACAGTGGGAGACAATTTTATTTTATGTTATTCTAGTTGGCCAGGGGGATTAAAAAAAAAATCCTCTGATCTACTAAGCACCAGCAGACTAGATAGGACAATAAGCCCAGCTTCCCTCTCAGTGATTCTACACATATTTGGGGAGGTCCTACCATCCTGCAGCCCTAGTCATGGCTGTGGGAACACCCCCACCCTCCCCCCAAGCCCTGGCTGCAGTGCTACACACAGCACAAGGCAGGTATCAGAAAACTCCAGCACTCACCTGACGCCTGGCCACGGGTGCGATCTTGCCTTTGATGTAACCCCACACAGCATCTGTGGAACCCTACATCAAACGGGTACACCACTCCACTACCTTAAAGAAGAGTTAGAACTCCTCCAACCTCACGGACAGATGTTCAATTCTCAGGTATCTCCTTACCGAGTACTGTATTTCTTCCCTTCTCTATTCACTAGCCCTTATATCTTCCCCAGTAAAGTCAGTTTCAACAATCTCAGGTTTGTGTTGGTTTTATTTCTCTCTTTCTTCTTTTTCCCTCTTTTATTTTACTTTGTCCCTCTTTCTCCTCTTCTCTCCCACTCTCTCCTAGCATATGCCACTACTGGCTTCCAGGTCAATACCCTCCACTTAGGGAAAATCAACCCAAATAGCAGAAGGAACTCCAGCCTGCCCTCTGTGGTAGTGCTGTACACCACACAAGGCAGCTGGGACAAACATCTACACCGTGCTGCCCTGCTGAGGAAACCTCCGTCAGACCTCTAAGGTGACCTCCTCAACTAGGGCAATTCTGCCCAGCACCACTGGGTACCGGCATTAAAAGGACAACAACCTGCCATTGTGGGGCAGGGTGTAAACTCCTTTGGCCCCACATTCAAGCAACCAGAAATCACCTCTCTTTATTCTTTATCCTCCTCCTCTCTTGCCTCTCTCTCTATGATCATAGCCAATATTAGTGAACACAGTTTGGGTTTTTTTTACTCCTTCTTTCTCTTTATTCTCCTTTTCTTTCTTTCCTCTTTCTGTCTTTGTTCTCTTCACCTCTCTCTCTGTTTGTATGATTCTCTCAGCTTTCTCTCATTCCTTTCACATGCCACTGCTGGTTCCCAGACCCCAACACTCTGCCTAGGGCAACCGTGTCCTCCCAGTGGGCAGCCTGACCCTTAAGTCAGTGCTGCACACAGGATGAGACAGTGCTTCACACAGCACAGCACGGGGTCAGCTATTTATTTAACTATTTAAAAAATTCTCTCTCCTCCTTCCTTTTCTCTTCTCTTTTGTTTCTTTGTGTACTTCTTTTACATTTTCTTCTTTTTTCTTCTTCTAGCTCTTCTGTATTTCCTACCACAGAAGATATAGTTCTCCTTTTTAGTTTTTTCTTCTCTTTCTTACTTTATTTACTCGTTTCCCTTTCATTTACTCTGTGCATATTATTTGTGTGTGTGTGAGTGGTTGTCAGTTTGCTTGGCATTATTGCTCCAGTCTGTGTGTTCCTACTACACTCTTTTTCCGCTCCTATAACTCTCTTTCCTGTCACAAATCACTAGTGGCCACCAGGGAACTCCCCTCTATCTAGGGAAACTCTGAAAGCCCAACTGGGGGAGCTCCTACCGGCATTTATTGGCTTGGCAAGCATCTAGGGAATTCATGCTGGTCCTCTTCCACAAACCAAGAAGCAGGGGATTCACCCCTACAAAAATTGGGGGCATCCCCAGCCTAAATCCTGATTCCCTACAACCTACTAAGGGAAATGCCTGACCACCACATTTGGGGTTCCACTATACTGCAAAAACATTCACCCAACCTCCAAGGAGATCTGTCTGTCTATGGTAATTCCCCTGCCAGCTACAGAGTTCTACACTAAGGAGAGTATACCCACACACCCTCCGCAGCACTACAGTTGCAGAGGAAAACACCACAGGCAAATCGAGGTACTGCAATAACTGTGAAGCCTACTTAGAGATCGGCCAGTGAAGTGATGCCTTCGTGGGCCCACAACAACCCGACCAGTGTCACATGAGAGGAATGTCCAACACACATTCCAAGTAATAGAATACTGGATGGTTGGAAGATATAGCAATAGCCTGACCCCTCAGAACAACTACCAGCAGGTAGTTCATAGAAGTAATCATACGAATCCCCCAAGAGAGAGCCCAGGGCTCTTCGACTCAGGAAGATGGCTCCAGGCTCCTCTAAAACAACACATAAACAGCAGCCAGTTCTAACAGCTTCACCAGAAAACAGGAGAAACAGAAGACAATGCTGGAAGAAGTAATGAACCTAATGATGGGCATAAAAGTAGCAGATATTGACCTGCCACAAAAATAAATTTTCAAAATGCTGCTTGAAGTCATAAAGGATATGAGGGAAGCAATGGAGAAAAAGATGAAATGATAGAGGAGATAAAGGCAATTCACCAAAGTGAAATACAAGAAATAAGGGATGAAATAACAAAATCCAGTGACAAATTGACAGACCTTGCCAATAGACTTGAGGCAGAGAATTGCACCAGTGACCTAGAGGATAACCAATCAGACTTCAGTAAATGGGAAAAGCAGTCAAATCAGACAATCAAAGACGCCAAGGAAAACTTGAGAATCATGTCTGATGTTATAAAAATAAACAATATGAGAGTAAGTGGACTACCAAAACAAGACACAAGAAAGAAGTCAATAGCAAAAATAGCAAGGGAATTCTTAGAGGAAAACTACCCCAGCTTAATAAATGAAAATTAGGAAACATTCAAGTGGCTGAAAGAAAACCAACCAGATTAAATCCCAAGAAGTCACCAAGACACATAATTGTCAAATTATCCAACTATGTGAAAAGGAGAAGGTCATATAAGCAGCTAGGGAAAAGCAGTCACGTATAAAGGTAGCCCAATAAGAATATGTTCACATCTATCAGAGGAAACGATAAAGAAGAGTGGAGAATGGAGTAACATATTCCAACAATTGAAGGAAAACAATGCAAATCCAAGAATGCTTTACCCAGCGAAATTATCTATTAAGATAGATGGAGAAGTAAGAGTCTTCCTAGACAGGGACAACCTCAAAGAATACATAAAAAAGAAACCCAGCTCTACAAAAGATCCTTGCTGATCCAGTATGGTCAGATGATCAACACTGATCAAGGGCAAATAAAAGACCATCGCATAGAACAACCCCACATATAGGAATACAAAGAGGAAAAAGCCCCCGGGATAGCATCAGCTCAATAGTGGAAAGAAGTCAAACATAAACCACACACATAAAACAAGTGGATAAGATAGGTAGATAGAAAACTATCCAACACAAAATGTGCAAGATGGCATCACAGAGTCCACAGATGGATAGAATAACACTGAATATCAATGGCCTTTACTCAGGCATTAAAAGGCAGAGGCTAACAGACTGCCTCAGGAAACATAACCCATTGACTGTTGCCTCCAGGAGACTCATCTCAAGCTTAAAGACAAAAACAGGTTTCGAATTAAAGGTTGGAGAAAAATATACCAAGCAAATGGTAATGCAAAAACAGCAGAGATAGCGATTTTAATATCTGACCAACTTCAACTCAAGATACAAGCTATAAGAAGATACAAGGATGGTAACTATATAATGCTCAAGGGAATAAAAGACCAAGAACCAGTGAGCATAATAAATATCTTTGCACCTAATGAGAGACCTGCAAAATTCATAAATCAAACACTGAAAAAGATGAAAAAGAGACACAGGCTCAACAATTATAGTTGGTGACTTTAATACACCACTCTGAAAAATACCTATCATTGGGAAAGAAATTCAACATTGAGGATACAGATCTAAATAGCACAATTGTTCGACTTGACTTGATAAATAGATATTTTCAGAGCTTTCCACCCATATGGAAAAAAGTTCACATTCTTTTCTAATTCAAATGGCACATATTCAAAAATAGACCACATGCTGGAACTCAAGTCAAACTTGAGTAAATTCAAGCACATAGAGGTTATACAGACATCGCTCACCAATCACTGCGCAATAAAGCTGGAAATTAACAGAAAGACAGTGAATAAAACAAGTGCAAACAATTGGAGGATGAACAATTCGTATTGCAAAAGGAGTGGGTATTGACCCAGATCAGAGATGAAATCAGGAAGTATATAGAAACCAATGAGAACAAAAATACGATGTATCAAATCCTGTGGGATACAGCAAAGGCATTTATCAGAGGAAGGCTGATAGCAATAAATGCACACATAAAAAAGAAGAGAGACTCGTGGATGATACGCTGACACAAAACTTACACCAATTAGAGCATAGTCAAGAGAACAACCCTACTAATAGCAAGAGGATAGATATAATAAAAATTGGACCTGAGATACAGGAGAGGGAAAACAAGAAAACTATGGAAAAAAACTAATGCTGTTAAAAGTTGGTTCTTTGAAAGAATTAACAGAATTGATAGACCTATGGCAAACCTAACCAAGAAAGGAGGGAAGAAATGACATTTGCAAGGATGACAGATGAAACAGGGGATATTACAATGGGCCCTAATGAAATAAAAAAGATAATTACACAGTACTATGAAGGTCTATATTCTAACAAATTGAACAATTTTGAAAACATGGACAAATATTTGGAAACACAATCCCTCCCTAGAGTATCCCAGATGGATGTCAACAACCTCAACACACCCATAATAATTGAAGAAATAGACAACGTAATCAAGGGATTACCAACAAAAAATCCCCAGGCCAGATGGCTTCACAGGAGAATCCTTCCAAACATTCAGGGAAAAACTGACACCAATTCTATACAAACATTTCCAGAACATAGAAAAAGAGAGAACACTCCCAAGCCCTTTCTATGAAGCTAGTAAAACTTTGATACCTAAAGTGAGCAACGATGCCACCACAATCGATAACAATGAACAAATATCCCGAATTAACATTGATGCAAATACCCTTAACAAAATATTGGCCAATAGAATATAAAAGCATATTAAAAAATTATTCACCATGACCAAGTGGGATTCATACCAGGGATGCAGAGATGGTTCAACATATGAAATCATCGGCATTATTCACCACATTGGCAGGAAAAATGATAAGAACCATATTATAATATTGATAGACACAGAAAAGGCAATCGACAACATCTAACATGCATTCCCGTTTAAGACACTTAAAAAGATAGGAATAAAAGGAACTTCCTCAATATTTTATAAGCCATATATGAAAAACCAACAGCTAATTTGGTAGTTAACAGAGAAAAGACAAAAAACTTCCACTGAAAAAGGGGACCAAAAAAGGATGGCCCTCATCCCCACTCCTATTTAACATCGTACTGGAGGTCCTAGCTAACAACATAAGACAAAGGAATGATTTTAAAAGTATTCAGCTGAGGAAAGAAGAGGTGAAATTATCATTATTTGCAGATGATATGATTCTATATATAGAAGATCCTTTAAACTCCACAAGCGGAGTGTTGGAAGCAATGGAGGAATATGGCAGAGTGGCAGCATTCAAAATAAAAAAACAGAAGTCTATTGGATTGCTCTACTTAACAGACAAGATCACAGAAGAGACCATTAAAAAGGTAGTACCCTTTACAATAGTCAAGCACAAACTGAAATACCTAGTAAGAAATACCTGACTAAGAAAACGAAAGATTTGTATCAGGAAAATTATAAAACACTGCTTCAAGAAATCAAGAGTGATCTCAACAAATGGAAGAATATTCCACGCTCTTGGATTGGCAGACTGAATATAGTAAAGATGTCAGTTCTGCCCAACGCACTATATAAGTTCAATGCTATCCCGATACGAATACCACCATCCTTCTTCAAAGAATTGGAAAAACTGATTATCAACTTCATTTGGAGGGGGAATAAGCCCAGAATTACCAGAGAACTCCTCAAAAAGAAAGACAAAGAGGGAGGGCTGGCTCTTCCTGTCTTTAGCACATACTATATGGCCACAGTAGTCAAACAGTGTGGTATTGGCACAATGACAGATTCAGACCAATGGAAAAGAGCTGAAGACCCAGAAATAAAAACATCAGCATACAGGCAACTGATCTTTGATAAGGGCCCCAAAAATATTAAATAGGAAGAAGATTCCATTTTCAATAAATGGTGCTAGAAAAAATGGATATCTACCTGCAGAAAAATGAAATTCAACATCTTGTGCTTCACCCTAAGAACAATAATAAACTCAAGGTGGATCACAGACCTTGAGATAAAACCCTAAAGAATTAGGGCCATTAATGCAGGAATTGGGACAAATCTGCGAACCTTGGCACAAGGAATACATATGCTATCAGAAATAGGGAAGGATACAGATACAGAGGAGTTAAAAATAGACAAGTGGGAAATACTGAAGACAAGACACCTGTGTACATCAAAAAAATTCACCACGTGAGTAATAAGAGAGTCCACCGGCTGGGAAAACATCTTTAGCAATGGCACATCAGACAAAGATCTTATTACTAAATTCTACAATACTTTGCAAGCTTACAATAAGAGAAAAACTAAGTGCTCACTGAGGAAGTGTTCAAAGACCTGAACCGAAGTTTTCCAGAATCTGAAATCCAAACTCAAATCAAACCGACTATGAGATACCACCTAACACCCTCAAAGATAGCCCAATTCAAAAAGTCAGAAAGCAACAAGTGTTGGTGGGGCTGTGGTGACATAGGACCTGTAGGTATGTACAGTCACTGTGGAAATCGACTTGGCGATTTCTCAAACAGATGGAAATTGAGTTACCATATGATCCAGCAATACCCCTACTGGGCATATACCCAGAAGAGGCAAGAAACATACCACGGCCAGACATCTGTACTCCAATGTTCATTGCGGCACAGTTCACAATTGCAAGGAATTGGTAACAACCCAAATTTCCATAACAGATAAATGGATTAAAAAACTGTGGTACATACATACAATGGAGTGCTATCATCGCTAAAAAGCAGTGAGGAATGCATGAAGCATATCGCTGCATGGGAAGAACTGGAGGAAGTTATGCTAAGTGAAGTAAGCAAAGCACAAAAGGACAAGTATAACATGAGTCCGTTGAGATAAGTTTATATATATATATGAGAGAGAGAACAGAAACGTAAGTGCAAAAAGAGCACAGGGGAAAAGCTACTGTATACAAGCATTCCAGGGGTGAGGTCCAGGTAGTATGGCAGGGGACAGACCAAATCCAGGGGTCCATATGGTAGCCAACTAAAATGGGAGTGGAGGGAGGAAAGTGGAAAGAAAAAAAAAAGACGTGTGATGGGGGAACAGGGCACTGACCCACCCAAGGGTAGGGTATTGTTTGTGTCTCCACAAGAAAAGAGGTACCAGATATAAAGCCGTGCCAGATGAATGCAGTGTGCTGGCAAGGAGTGGAGAGCCAGTGGAGGGGCCCGAGGACTCGGCTGAACGCCAGCTACGTGGACAACTGTCCCTCACCCCAGAAGAATTTACTCGAGTGAGGATGGCACTGAAGCTGCAGCTAGGGGAGAGGGGCATGTCTGATCAGAGCAAGTGGGATCAAATGAAGGGAGAGGAAGAGAGAATGGAGCACATCCTGGCCCATCAGGCCTGGAGGATGATATCCTGCTTTGAAGAGTCAATGGACAGAGTGGACAATATGGCTGAGCCCACTATCAGCCACGCCATCCCTTGATGGCCCAGGGCGCTAAACGGGACAACACTGGAGACTCAGTGTCGGGACTGCACCAGATTGACCCTGTGACACCGAGGCAAACCACTAAAAGTGTGTGGCAGAGCAATAGTGGGAGCAGCATGGAGCCGCCGAGGGAGTACAAAGGACAGACTCTGGGACCAAAGCATGGTACCCCACTGGATCTGACTGAAGGACACTCCTTGAGATAAAAAAATCAGACCTTGATCTACATACAGATTTTTCTTTCTTTCTAAATTTTTTTTCTTTTAAATAATTTATTCTTCTATGAGTAATTGGTTTCCTTTTTTTGTTGTCATTGCTGTGTTGTCATTCATCGCCTATCTTGCAATGATTTGATTTTGGTGCATATTGTTATGTCTACAGATCTATCTAGATAAGATAGGCTGGATGAATCATCTGGAGGAGAAAACAATGGGACCAATGGTTCCAGGGGGACACAGGAGAGGGGGATGAGGGGCTAAGGAGGTGGTATTAACCAACCCAGGGACAGGGGAGCAACAAGTGATCCAAAATCAGTGGCAAGGAGGGTGTGGGAGGCCTGGTAGGGATTCAGCAAGGGCAAGGTAACTGAGAGAAATTACTGAAACCCAAATGAAGGCTGAGCATCATAGTGGGACAAGAGGAAAGTAAAAGGAAATAGAGGAAAGAACTAGATGACTTTATAGAGGTCTAAAGACTAGAATGCACATATGTAAATATATTTATATAAGTGTGTGGAGAAACAGATCTATGTGCATTTATTTATAAGTTTAGTATTAAGGCACCAGATGGCATTGAAGCTCCACTCAAGTACTTACTCAATGCAAGAGTACATTGTTCTGTTAAATTGGCATTCCAGGATGCACGATTCCTGAAGAAAAATGTGTGCATAAGCAAATGTGGTGAACAAAGCTGACGGTGCCTGGCTATCAAAATATATAGCATCTGAGGTCTTAAAGGCTTGAAGATAAGCACGCGGCCATCTAGCTGAGAAGCATCAAACCCCACATGGAAGAAGGATACCAGCCTGTCTGGCCATGAGGTGTAGAAGGGACTAGCTATCAGATATCAAAGAACTAAAAATCATATCAGTGGGTCCCCACCTTCCTGATATGATTACTGAAGAAAAACGTGTGCATAAGCAAATGTGGTGAAGAAAGCTAATGGTGCCTGGCTTGAAGATAAACTAGTGGTCATCTAGTTCAGAAAAAGCCCACATGGAAGAAACACACCAGCCTGTGTGACCGCGAGCTGTCGAAGGGATCAGGTATCAAGCATCAAGGACCAAAAAATCGTATCATTGTAAATGTGGGTGAGTGCAGAATGGAGACTCAAAGTCCTTCCATAACCAACTGAACACACCCCTTACTGAAGGGTTGTGGAGATGAGCCAGTCAGGGTGAAGGGTAGCAACAATGAAACATAATACATTCTTCTAGTTCTTAAATGCTTCCTCCTTCCCACTATCATGATCCCAATTCTACCTTACAAATCTGGCTAGACCAGAGGATGTACATAGGTACAGAAAGCAACTGGAAACCTAGGGACCCAGGACAGATGATCCCTTCAGGACCAGTGGTGAGAGTGGCAATTCCTGGAGGGTTGAGGGAGTGTGGGGCAGAAAGGGGGAACTGATTACAAGAATCTACATATCGCCTCCTCCATGGAGGATGGAAAGCAGAGAAGAGGGCGGGGGAGACGTCGGATAGTGTAACATATGACAAAATAATAATAATTTATGAATTATGAAGGGTTCATGAGGAAGGGGGGAGTGGAAAATGAGGAGGGAAATGAGCAGCCAATATTAAGGGCTCAAGTAGAAGGCAAATGTTTTGAGAATGATGATGGTAATAAATGTACAAATTTGCTCGACACAATGGAGGTATGTATAGATTATGAATAAAAATTGTATGAGCCCCCATAAAAGGATTAAACAAAAGAATCAAAATGTGTATATAACTTCATTTTTGGGTGTTTACTTGCTCTGTAGTCTTTTTAAATGTGCAGTAATCAAGCCTAGTTTTCCTATTGTGGTTATAGAAACCATACTGGATATAAAATCTCAAGTAAACTGAACTGCTGCAAATTAATTTTTAGTCCTATTTTTAACTTTAAAATGGTACAGTATATTTGTCACTCAATAGTTAATTACTTTCTGTGCCTCATGCTGTTGTTATTGCTGTTGGCCAGTGCCTTCAAGTCTGCTCCAACTCAGAGCGAGCCTATGTATGGGAAAGGAATGTTGCTGAGCCATATATCACTCTCACAGTCATGGGGATGAGTTAGCCTATTGTTACTCCCAAGGTTTCAATTAATCTCACAGAGGGCTTGCTCTTTTTTCACTAACCCTTAAGCCATTGTTTGGCACAATGACTGCAACAATGGACTAGACATAATACCAATTGTGAGTATGGCACAGAAAAGAGGCATTGTTTACATCTATTGTGCATAATGTCACTATGGGCAAACCAATTTGAAGGCATCTATTTATAAATACTTTACTAAATATGATGTCTTGCTCCAGGTACTGATCCCTCTTGATAACATGTTCAAAGAATATACGACCGAGTCTTGCCATCCTTGATTTTAATGGGCATTTTTTCTCTCTCAAGCACTACTCTCGACTTTCTGTCTATTGATTTTGATAATTCATTGCAAGGGCTATGCAGAATGCATGATTAAACGGTTTATTAAGGAAGTTAACAGGTTGTCAAGCCAATGAGAAATGGTCAGATACAGTTATTCTTCAGGAGCCATTGCCAAGTTCTTTCAGGTCTGTGAGTAAATGAGCCAAAGGGCATGTCACTCCCTTTTACACCTCAGCCAACGGCATTCAGCTCCAACTCTGTGGGTCAGCACACCAAATTTCCTGAATCAAGTGCTCAGAGGCACTCTAGTCCACTGAATTTCATCCTGAAGGCACTCAATATCACCTCTGTGGACCAGAAAAATGACCTCTGCCAATTAAGTGCCCAGAGGCATCCTACTTCAACTGAGATGTGCTCAGCTTCACTTGCTCTAAGAGCTGGGAAATCAGCCACTCTGAATCCCGCTCTGGTTCTTGTTTTGTGGCTGTGCCTCTGATCTCACAGCTGTCTTCTGCATCAGGGAAATTCATTAAGCAGATTTTGGACTAGAGAACCCAGCCTACTTCTGGCTCATACTGGTAGTAAGATGCCCTCTCTGATACACAAATGGCTCATTTTATACCAAGCGAGATGGCGATTTAATGAATCATGTTAACAATTACTCACAAGTGAATCCTATCAGTGTCTTCCCTACCTTCTTACCCAGATTCATGCAGGGAAAGGTTGTTACGTGGGTGTTACAGACTTTGATCAACAGCACTAAATTAAATAACTCATATCCCATGTAGGACTGTACTTTTTCCAAGAGAGATTTGTACTTCTGGCAGTTTATGATATAGTCGGTATTACGCACAAAGGCTTGTCCAGCTTTCACATGGTTATGAAGTTATTGAAGGTACTTTGATCTGGGTCAGGCACCCCTTCGAAGTGGCATCATTGTTTTTTAACACTTCAATTGCAACCAATCATCATTGCTTTTTAACACTGATTTTTCAAATGCAATTTATCATTTAATTTCTTTTTTCATTTTATTGGGAGAAAATACAGATATCATATCCTTCCATGGTTCAATCACATCAAGCAATATTGTACAATTTCTCTCACAATCTGTTTCAAGACACTGTCTTCCTTCTTGAACTCCTTGATATCAGCTGTCCTTTATCTCCTCTTTGCCCCATCCCATCCCTCAGGAACCCTTATTTTAATTGTTGTTTCTATAGGTTCATCAATCCTGGGTTTTGTATGCTGAAAAAGAGAAAAACATAACAAAAATTAAGATGGTTACCCTCAATGACAAAATATATCTGAGATTAAACCCCAATATGAAAGCAAAACAATCATTGCAATGGGTTCCCCCTTTTCTCCCTTCCTCTCCCCCTCTTCCCCTTACCCTCTGGTATCACTATTCCCACTCTTGTTCCTGGATTCTGTGTGTCATGAGCACCCATCCTTGTCTATACCTGTGTACATGCTCTGGTCTAGTCTTAATTGGGAAGCAGCACTGGGGTCATGGTAGTGGAGGGTGAGGAAGCCTCAAGGAACCAGAGGAATATAGTGTGTTTCATCAATGCTTTACTGCACCCTGGTTAACTCATCCCTTCCCTGTGGCAGCTCTGTAGGAGATTGTTCCATAGTCTACAGATGAGCTTTGGATCTCTGCTCCAACTCCAGCCCCCTTTTCTCAAAAATATGTTTTTGTTTGTTTGTTATGTGCCTGCTGATGCCTATTATCCAGTCCCTATGACTCTTCATGTTTGCACCAGTGGTGTACTTCTTCCATGTGGACTTGTTGCTTCTCTGCTGAATGGCAGCTTGTGTAACTTCCAGTCTTTAAGGCCCTAGATACTATATCTAACCATACACCCTTCTCAAGGGGGAAAGAACAGAAAACATGGGGGGAAGGGAGACAGCGGTCAATGTGAGATATGAAAATAATAACAGTGTACAATCTTATCAAGGGGTTATGGGGTGGGGGAGGAGAGGAGCTGATACCAAGGGCTCAATAGAAAGTAAATATCTAAAAAAATGAAGGCAACGTATATAGAAATTCGCCTGATGCAAGCAATGTATGGATTGTGATGAATTGTGAGAGTACCCAATAAAATGGAAAAAAATGAATGAATGAATGAATAATTTAAAAAGAGAACAAAACAGAAATTGTTGAAAACCAGATCAGACCCAGTGTACGTCAGAGGGCACTCAACTGACAAGATTTTAACTGTTTAAGTCAGGTTTATCATTATGATCTCCCGTAGTCATGTGTCCAATGCAATCTAGTAATCAGTTTCTTCCCCTCCCTCTATCATGGATAGAGGGAAATCACTGGAGGTTTATATCCTGTGTAGATCTCACAGAGGTATCATGGACTTCCAATGTCATCCATAGCCTTCTGTAAACCAGAATCTCACAATTTAGGCCTGATATCATTCCCTCCTTCGGCTCTGAATTATATGATTTGCAATCCTTTTGTCACTGATGTTGCTGTGCTTCCTCCATTTGGACTTAATTGACATCTCACTTAGACAGCTGCATTTTTGGAAACAAGTCCTTAAGACCTCAGAAGCTATTCTAAATGATACGTGGACACCACCTAATTTCTTCAACATACTTTGCTAAAGTACCCACATCTTTTGATTTCCCTTCTTGAGGGTAAATAATGAGCAGGGCCATGGTATAAGAATTAGTTGTTCCTAAATTAGATCTAAGATTTAGTGCAAACCCAATATCCATTCCTGGATCTATGTGATTTTGTTTCCTTTAATTTGTTTTTGGCTACCTTTAGAGAATCCCTTGTTAATTTATGCTAGAGAGTGTTATCAATCATATCACTTAATTTCTTGACTGCTGTTTTCATAGGTAATGATTGCAGATAAATGTAAAATAAAATCTTTTGGAATTTCAATATTTTCTCCAATTACCATGAAGTTATTTATTGGAACCGTTGTGGGATTTTTGTTCTCTTTATATCGAGGTAAAATCCATAATAAAGGCCATAATATTTGATTCTCATTAAAGAGAAATCTGTAGTTAGAAAACAGATTTGTGGTAGAATTTATGCTGGAGCTTGCATGATAGAATTTTGTAAAATCAAGGACTTTTCTTTGCAAACATCTGTTATCAACAGCAGAGACAGCATCTATACACATCATCCTGATTAGATGATATTCATAGTAATAAACCTGGCTACCCATGGAAAAGTTGATGGAGAAAGAGTATGTTCAGTGAGTATAGGTTTAGTAGTTGATGGTGGAACAGACTAACAGTTATTCATATACAATTGCAAGGTGAAACTAAAGAAAAAAATTTTTTAATCATTTAATTGGGGGCTCATACAATTCTTATCACAATCCATTCATACATCCATTGTGTCGAGAAAATTTGTACATTTGTTGCCATCATCATTCTCAAAATGTTTTCTTTCTTTGTGAGCTCTAGATATAAGTTCCTCATTTCCCCCCTTAAAATTTTATTGAAAAATTTTTAATTTAAAAATTAAAAGTTCACAAGAACCAAAGGACAACCTGGAGAATATCTTACCTAAATATGAAATTAACATATGAAACTCTAATCACCAAAGACTTCCACAAGTTATGGAATTACATAAAGGATACCACTCATGAAGGCAGTAAAAGAACCAAACTTAAAAAAAGAAGTAAAATAAATTTATGTTTTTAACTTCTATATTATATGTATTGTTATCTAACAATAATTAAGATAGTTTTTATGGTAGTAGTGGATTCAATAATTATTTATAAACTGATTATTTAATTTTCTCATAACTTGTCCATCTTTACATTTTAATGAAATTATTTTATTAGGGGCACGTACAACTCTTATCACAATCCATCCGTCCATTATTTCAAGCACATTTGTACATTTGTTGCCATCATCACTTTCAAAACATTCTCTTTCTACTTGAGCCTTTGGTATCAGATCCTCATTTTTTCACTTTCTTCCCTTCCCCTCCCTGATGAATCCTTGATAATTCATAAATTATTATTATTTGTCCATGTCTTGCACTAACTGCTGTCTCCCTTTACCCACTTTTGTGTTGACCATCCCTCTGGGAGAGGGTTATAAGTAGATCATTGTTCCCCCTTTGATCCCCCACCTTCCTCTTACCCCCCTGGTATGACTACTATCAATATTGGTCCCAAGGGCTTTATCTGTCCTGGCTGTAAGTTTCATTGGTGCTTTACTGCACCCTGATCTTGTCCATCTTTCATATGCATATGAAGTGATTAGAAAATGACATGGCCTGGGTTAATTCATGCTGTAAACTGCGGTTAAGTCAACCTAAGGAAGTTTTGTTGCACTTATATACCTTTTAATTTACACATGATTTTTGATGTGTTTGAAACATTTTAAACATATTCTATAGCTTATGAATAAACTATTTAAAATTCTATCTACGTTTTTATTGCCTAAAAAAACTTTCATCATCTCTGAATATTTAGCTTTTTAGAGAAAGTTTTAATAAATTGACTTGATGAGTTCTTGGTCCCTCATAAGATGGATAACTCTTTCAAATCTTTATAATCATTACAAATTATAGTATTTAATTTTAAAAACGCATGTTAGATATTTAATATTTTGTATCTATGGTGCCAAATAAATATCCTTCTGAGAGTAAAACAGCCAATAGATTAAGCACCTTAATGATTAATTTGTTTTCTCTAAAGCCAGTGAAAAAAATGCCATTTTATATGCTAGGCTGTGCATCTGGAAATATAATATCTTTTAGTTTTTGGTAACTACTCCAGTATATTTGTAATACCAATAATAACTGCCAGAAAACTCAATGAATGTGAGATAAAACTGAATGAATTAAATAAATATTTAATGAGCACCATCTAACGTGAACATATACATATGTCCTATGAAAGAGCTCACTACATTCAGAATCCAAAAAAGATTATTCCACTTACAAATATATTATTCATAGGATTTATTTTTCATTAAGGATAGTTTACTAAATGTGGTAGTTATATAATCATTTGTCAATTTGAGAGGATTAAGAGTGAAGGGGTAGGGTCTAGCAGTCAATCAGGTCATAGCCAATGAGGTATCTGTGTGGCCTGGCCTTCTGAGGATTCTGGGAACTCCTGTAATCCTCCTTGGAGGCAGGAGACATTCTCTCACTCATTCCCTGTGAGACATCCCTGTGGAGAAGACAAATAGAGAGAGGTTCTAGACCTCTGGAGCTGGAGAAACCATATGGAGCCCCCTGCCAGCACTGAGATGCTTACAACACCACTGGATCCACAAAACTTCCCACCCACTGGCCTGTGATCTTCTTGCATTCAATGTTTTGCATGTGTTTCATGAGTCTGAAGAAGACTTTATAGATTGGTACCAAACATACGGGCTAATATCAGACTTATGGACTTAATTTGGACTGGGCTGAGATGTTTTCTCAATATTTAATAACTCTTGTATATAAAGCTCTTTCTTATACACATATGAGTGTGTAAATTTTGTTTCTCTAGTCCATTCAGACTTACACACTGAACTTTAAAATAATACAAGATTCAACACATACACAAATCTTTCCGCACACTGTTCCCCTATTGTAGAGGTGAAAAATCAACATCACATAGTCAGATATTGCCTCTTTCTCTCTCTCCTTTTGTATATTTTTACTGAAGTAATATGTTCAACTTTAAAACAAAAATAAATATTTTAATATACTTTTCTTTGGTTTCTCTGCATTATTATTTCATCAAAGCAATCACTTCACAGTGAAATCTGGATGAGATATTATAATGGAAAACACCATCAATAATAGAGTATCTTATTTTTATACAGAAGAATAGCAATATTTCTTAAAAATCTGGGACACCTTTTCAAATGATATACTACAGAGTCCATTCTCACTGGGTAAGATTTATAGAGGGTTAGATTATCATTTGAGTAAAAAACGGATAATGAATGAAAATAATTAATTAATTAATGGAAACCGTGTAACTGATATTTAAATTAGTTTTTTAATTTTAAGAAGAGGAGTCACATGAAAAATTGTTACTTTTTTAGTCATAATTTTATTTAAAAAGCAATCTAAATTGCTATCGTTTTTTAGATTAGTACTAGTATGTCCAACACTACAACCTTTCTGATGAATTTCAAGTGTTAGTTTAAAGTATAATTAAGGAACCCTGGTGGCTTAGTGAGTATGCATTGGGCTGTAATCAGCAAAATAGAGAATTTGAAATGACCATAAAGAGTGTACTGGCTGGTAAACACAAAAGGCCAGTTCTACCTTTTCCTACAGAGTCTTTATGCGTCAGAATTGACTCAATGGCACTTAGTTTGAGTATAGTAAGAATTCCCTTCCTTTCAGTTTAACTATAGCTTTGAGAAGAAGTGGAATTCCAGAACATGACAGTGGGGTCAAGCATAGGAACAGTTGTGAGTAGCAAAAAGAACAAGACCCGACAGTTTGTGCTTTTGTGCAGAGGGTCGCTGTGGGTCAGAACTGACTCAATGGCAGCTAACAACAACAAAGGAAAAAACATTGTGCGTACTCAGACCTTTACATGAATCCAGAGGCCCTTGTGCCACTAGAACAAGGGGATATTGCATTGTTTAAAATCAGGCAAAATATACATCAAGGTTGCTTGCTTTCACCATACTTATTCAACAAGTATGCTGAGAAAATGATCACAGAAGCTATATAATAAAAATAAGAATATGGAAACAGGTTTGGAAGAAGGCTTATTAAAAACCTGAGATATGTAGATGATACAACCTCGCTTACTGGAAATGAGGAGGATTTGAGGCACTTGCTGTTGAAGATCAAGGATTGCAAGGTTCAGTTATGGATTACAACTCAATATCCAGAAGACCAAAATCCTCACAAGTGACAAGCTAGTAACATAAGAAACAGAAAAAAGATCGATGTATCAGAATTTTGTTTTACTTGGATCCACAACCAACGCTTATGAAAGCAGCTGTCAAGAGATCAAAATAAGTGTTGCATTGGCTAAATTTGAAGTACCTGCCACAGAGCTTCCAAAACAATAGCAAAACACAAGCCACCACAATGTAGCAAACTGTCAGACAGGAGGAGGATAATCATATATATAAAACCACAGATACATATATGTGTGTGTATAGATAAATAGATATGACATGAAGTTGATTTCAGCACATGGAAATACCAACCCTTTATTTTAGCGTGTCTCTAGGTATATCTTACCACCAACTTTTCAGTTAACTTAGAATTTACCAGGGAGTCCAGTTGACTATTGATAATTTATGGACGTGAAAAGCAGGGAGGTGACTTTGAGGATTAAAGTAGGCCTGACCCAAGCCATGGTCATTTTCAATGGCCTCATATGCATATGAAAGTTGGGTACTGAATAAGGAAGACTGAAGAATCGATGTGTTGGCCTTGTGGTGCTGAAGAAGAATATTGAACGTACCATGGACTGTCAAAGGACAAACCAGTCGGCATTGGCAGTATGGCTGGAGAGCTCCTCAAAGCGAGACTTTTCTCATGTCTTTGGATGTTTTATATCATGGTGCTTATTAACCTAACCACTGTCCCACCTTGAATTAGACTTTACTATATGATGCATAAGTCACTGACTTTGCCCTAGAGACTAGTAAGATTCTGTTGAGATAGTTCTCTCCTGACGATGGCAAAGCAATAAAGTCAGCTTGTCTTAGCACAGGCCACTTTAGTTATATTTTGGGGAATATTTGACAATCCTCTAAAACTGACTGCCATCGAGTAGATTCTATTCATGGTGACCCTACCGGACAGAGTAGAGCTTCCCCTGTGGTTTTTCAGGCTATTAATCTTATGGGAGCAGAAAGTCTCATCTTTGAATTGCAGAGCGAACGGTGGGTTTGAACAGTATTGCTTTCTGTTAGCAGTCCAGAGTTAACCACCATCCTCCCAGGACTCCTTCAAAATGGATCAGTGAGAGACTTGTAGTATTGTTATTTTGAGAATTCTACATGAACACTATTGGAGAACATGAATGGTTAGGCTGGAAGTTTGGTGGTTGGAACCCACTCCGAGATGCTTCAAAAGACAAGCTGGGTGCTTTTCTCCTGAAAGATGACTGTCATCAAAACTCAATGAAGCCTTTCTACTCTGCCTATGAGGATCACCATGAGTCAGAATTCACTCAGGCACTAATGGCAGGCCAAAGTATTATAACATTCAAATATACATATCTATCTATTATATTTCATTATGAAATATATATATATAACAATTTTCTTGTTACTATAACACTAATATTGGTGATTTGATTATTTCTATTATAGAAGTTAATTTGTATTGCCCCCTGGCACTGCCACCCAGAAAATAGGATCATTATAGAGCCAGTTAATTAATGTACTAAGAGAAGTTGCACACTGTTGATATCCTTAGATTATTATTATACCCATAACTATTATGCTAAATTCTTTTTTTAGAGTTATAGTGAATGGGTTAAAAAAAAAAACCTTAAACTTAAAACTTAAATGTTCTCATTTTACAGTTCTAACCCAAGTTTCTCTGTTCATTGAATAACACATTTGTGGCAGTTACATTTTATCCTGTCAACTTGAGTGAAAGGATAGAGTCTAGTTTGTCAATCAGGTCATAGTCAATCATGCCTCTGTGTGGCTCTGTGGGCATGGCCTTCTCCTGAGGATTCTGGGAACTTCTTCTTACTCCCTGGAGGTCAGACACTTTCTCTGTGACACATTCCTGTTGATAAGCCGCATGGAGCTATGCTGGTGGAGCCAGAGTCCTGGAGCTGGATGAACAATGTGGAGGGAGATCCATGCCAGCACTGAGATGCTTCCACTGCCACTGGATCCATAAGACTTTCTACCTACTGGTTTGTGATCTTCCTGTAGTCAGCATCATTGAGTATGTTGCATGCGTCTAAAGAAGAATTTATCAACTAATATCAGACATATGGGCTAATATATGGCTTATGGACTTGACCTGGACTGGGCTGGCATGTTTTCTTAATATACAAAGTTCTCTCATATATACATATGAGTCTCCCTGGATTTGTTTCTCTTGTCTACCCGGACTAATACAACACTACATTATCATTTTAAAAGATGTAAATATCTACTTTGGCTCTAAACTCTTCCATATTTTAAGACCTTTTAAGGTCTTAAAATATTTAAAGTAATATATAATTTATTTATGATTATATTTTATATAGTCTTATTTGACCTGTTATAATATGTAAGATCATTCTACTGAGAAATTTATTAGGTCCTTCTACTGACAGGCTGAAGTCTTCATAAATACACATATTTAATTTTTACAAATATATGACTGTAAGAAATTAATTTATAGGATATAGCTTATACCTCACTTAGAAAACTGTCCTTAGGGAGGAAATGGCATAAACGTGGACCTATTATATCAAGACTGTCTGCAATAAAACTGCAGCACATTTATTGCAAATATGAATTGTGTCAATGCTACTTCATTCAAACTTTAAATCAAATATATTTTCAAATTTAATTATATTATGGCTAGACCTCTTTTTCTACTATTAAAACAAATAAAAAGCAAAAGGCATCCTTTCTGGCACTTACAGTGATACTACAGGACAGAGTAGAACTCTCCCATAGGGTTTTGGAGGCTCTAAGTCTTGAGGAAGTATACTGCTTCCTATCTCTTTCAGAGCAACTGGCGGTTTTGAACTGTTGAACATTCAATTAGCAGCTCAATGCTGAAACTGCTGCACCAGTAGGACTCCCTAGTCTGCTATTACTAGCCAAAAAATATGAAAGCAAATAGAAACTTACACTTTTAAATCTCATATGATGCATTTAAAATAGTTTTTAAAAAGTCCAGAAAAGATACCTTGATTCAGTTTGGGTTTGGGAGTAACATAATGTTCCAGAAGGTCTCTGGTTAAGAGACCCTGAGGGCAATTGCACTGGTTTGAAACAATAATAAGCTCTCTGTAAGACTGACTGCTGAAACATATCTGTCATTCTGACATGTTAGGAAAACGGTCCTGGAAATGTTGGTGGCAAGAACATGAAACTTACTTGTTTTGATATAAGATATCCAAACGGAGATACATTTAAAGACATCCCATTAATCAAACTGACAATAGAAAAGCCCAAACAGAGAAGAGTACAGCTGTCTTCCTAAACCAGGGCTCATTAGTTTTCCCCGTCGCGCTTTTCTTTATTTTCTATCAGCATACAGCCTAAATATACTCCGTTTCATGTAGATGATTTGAAGGTTGGCAATTACATTACATGGCAATTTATTTCAGAAATGGAAATATCTTTAAAATTCAATCTTACTCTTGAGATTTCAATTTATTTATTTATTTTCCCCCATCTAGGATTAAAAATAGCACGCGAAGAAGTACGAGATGGGAGAGATGCAGGAATCCCTACAAATAAGTGGAATCCAAAGTGCTAACAACCCAGACGCTTTGCCAGGAGTGCCATATGTAATGGTGATCAACGCGCTGACTTGAACTTGCCAACAAGCAAGTCTAAATAGGGTGCAATTTAAACAAAACAAAACATCTTTTTATAGTTTTGTAAATGTAACCCGTATAGTGAACAAGCATGTCTTGAGAGGTGAATGTAAAATACAATATTTCTTCCCCAGGGATAGCTTAAATTCTGTAGCTTCATTTCAGCAAATAGTCCTTTGACTCTTCTTGTGGATCTAAGATACTAGAAAGTTCTGTGCTTACATAGGGTTATAGGTGTACACTCAATTAGAGGAATTAGTACATCTGATCCCATGTTGTACTAGCAACTATTTAAACTATTTAATCCCCATCCTTGGAGCTAATCCAGCTATAGGGAAACACACTTTTTTCCCCACAATACATTGGCAATGTCACCCTCTCTGTTCTTAGCCATGATTGTTGGTGCTTGGGGTTGATAACCAAGAACAGAGAAAAGAGAGTTTCCAAAACATGTGTACCTACCTGTCACTGTTCAGACATTGCCGTCTTCTAACCCTAGTGGAAATTCCTCTGCAGTGCTTTCCTTTTTGGAAATACACCCCTTCATCTATCTCTGCGGACTGGTAACCAAAGGTTGATAAGGCAAATGGATCTTGGTTTTCACTGGTTACTTCCTTCTAGTCCAGTTACGATGTGCTAGGTTCAACATCATCTGTCAGGTTATTTTCTTCTTTTTGCTCAGTATTTCCTTTTCACGAGGTAGCCATCTTAGTATCAAAAACTATCCTATATCCACTGGTTAATTCACTCAGGGCTAATATGGCTCCAAGGAAACATTGCTTTTTCTCTATTCACGAATCTGGAAATGAAATTTCCATTATTCATTAGGGGCTAATATGTGATCCACGGAAACATTCATTTTATCCCCTGACAAATCTGGGAATGAAATTCCCTTTATATTGTGGCCCTTTTTTCTACTATGCAGAACTTGAGCCAGTTCCTCTAGCCATTTAGAATTTTAAAGAATGATAGACATTGGCTCACTGATTGCTTCGAAAATAGCAGGGAGCAAGCTTGCTGCTGAATCTCTCTGAAGGGCTTTCACCAAGCTTGGGTTCAGGAGGAAGTAAATTCTTTCAAACTTCTTTGAACATTTTTTTGTCAGAAAGTTGAATGTCCACCAGAGAGGTGTGTAGTCGACTAAGCATAGCACTGTTTCTCTGACAGCTCATTTTACAAGCCCTGCATCTTGGTTTCAAGCCTTACTTTTTAAATGTGGTCTAAAGGGTTTCAAATATACACTACGAGAATTCTGTCTTAAAATTATAGACCAAGTTGGCTTTCTGAGACGAAACAAATACAGAATGGTCATCAAAATTTACCTCTTCCCGTCATGAGACAGTCTAGTAGAGTTAGCCCAATGGAAGGAATGGTGTAAGAGGTTCACACACGAGCTGTTAACTAAAAGCATGGAGGTTCAAGACCAACACGAGGCTCTTTAGAGGAAATACTTGACAATGGACTCCAAAGAATCAGTCAATGAAAGGCTATGGAGCATAGCTTGACTCTGACACAGCAGGGTCACTCTCAAAATAGATGCAACAATAACTGCTTTTCAGACCAATGTAATAAGATTGTTATTCACTATGCTATCAATTCCTTCATCGGGGCCTCTCTGGACACACAGACACAAAGTTGCTACCTGCTCCTTGTCCTTACAAATAGGTGCAGTATTGGGGAGTGCTAAGTACAAATTTCTTACTGAGCACTAGCAAAGATAGATACTTTCTTTAGTAGAAGTAAGGATTCATCCAACATCTCCACTTTACAAGGAGTTTGATGTGAATAAGGTGGGAGAAGCCACAGTGTGTCTCACTATAACATGGATATTGAAAAAAATTAAGTAGCCTTCTTGCCACTTTATAAAAAACAATTCTTCTTTCTTTTGAGGTCTTATTAAGTGAGTCCTGACTTGAAGTGACCCTTTGTACAATAAAATGAATTGCTCTTTGCCCTTGGGCTTCCGTACAATGTTTGACACCATTGTTTCAGGCACTGTGCTAGTCCTTTCCATGAGGGTCTTCTTCATTTTCTCTGATGCTTTACTTTATTACCAAGCATGATGTCCTCTTAATAGGTAAAGTACATGAGACGAAGGAAGTGTAGGCATCCTTGCTTCTAAAGAGCAGTCTGACTGTACTTTCTCCAAGACAGACTTGTGTTTTCTGCTAGAAGTTAATAGTAGTTTTAATACTGTTTGCAACACCATATTTCAAACGCATCAATCCTTCTGTCATCTTCCTCATTTATTGTCCATTTCTTCCATGCATATGAAGTGAAGAAAAATACCGTGGCTTGGGTCAGGTGTACCTGAGTCTTCAGAGTCTCATCCTTTGTTCTTGAATAACTTAAAAAGGCGCTTTTGCAGCTGACTTGCTGCTGCATGCATCACTTGATTTCTTAACTGCGGCTTCCATTATTGAACTGTAGATCCGAGTTAAATGAAGCCTTTGAAAGCTCAAATTTTCCATTGTTTCTCATCATAAGTTCTATTGGTCTAGTTATGAGAAATTTTATTTTATTTGCATTGATGTGCAATCAATAATCCACTCCACGTTCTTTGGTTCTCCTTAGTAGGTGCCTTAAATCCTATTCACTTTCAACAAACACAAGTATGTCATTTGCACACAGCAGGTTGATAGTGAGATTTTTCTCCAATACTAAGAGCACATTCTTCTTCATATTGCCCATATTTTAAGATTATTTTCTCAACATACAGATTGTATAAATATGGTGAAAATTTACAACGTGCCTCATCTGTTCCCTGATTTTAAACCATTTGCTCGCTTTTTCTATTTGAATGATTATCTCTTGGTCAATATATTCTAAAAGAATGCAATAAATTCTGGAATTCTCTTTTTTTGTATCTAATTCATAGTTTTGTTATGAATCACATACTTGTGTGCCTTGACATAGTTAATAAAACATAAATAAATATCTTTCAGATGTTCTTTGCTTTCAGCCATAATCCCTCTCTTTGGAATAGGAATAAATGTAGATGTCTTCATTTTGGTGGGTCACATAGCTCCCTGCTCCCCCCATTTTTTTCATCAACTAGTGAGTGCTTTACTAGCTTCATCAAGTTACTGACGTATTTCAGTTGGTTTTCTGCTAGTTTCTGGAGCCTTGTTTTTGCTAATGCCATCGGTGCCGCTTGGACTTTTTTGATACCTTCAAATCTTGATGATATACTACCTCTAGAGATGGTTGAATGTCTATCAATTCTTTTAGATCATGTGACTTTTTGTTTTCTTTCCTACACCAATCAATATATTGCCAATAAAATCCTTGAATGATGAAATGTTCTTCTTTTCTTTCAGTTTGAGACATCCGGAGCACATTCTTCCTTTCTGGAAGAATCTTTGCACATTTCATTATAATACTTTGTATTTTTTTTGAGCAGCCCTTAGAAATTGTCTGTTCAGATCTTTCACTTCATAATTTGTTCCAATAGTTTTAGGGACTCCATGTTGAATAATAAGTTTCAAATTACCTTCTGATATCCACCTTTGACCCTTTCTCTTCTGTCTTTTTAATGACCTTTTATATATTTAGATATATGACTTCCTGGTGTCATTTTACAACTACCATATATACTCGTGTATAAGCCAAATGTACCCCAGCAAGCTGTAGCCTCTCACTGGGGCCCCCAACAGGACGAGTGCCTGTTATCTCGTGGGTGATTACCATTTCTCCGCTGACACTGCAGGGCTTTGAATGTTCATTTACTCACATATAACCAATCAGAGCCATCCAATGATGTGGAAGGCTCCAATTCTCAGAAGCACCCATTGTGATTCACTTCCGCTGGCAGCTGAACTGGTAAGGATGTGTCTGTGACTGAGCACCGTCTCTCCCCTCTGGTCTCTCTGTTAATTCACATCCTGCATCCCCCACCCACATGGACTTCCCCCCTTCCTCCCAGCTAAAAAGTCATGGACAGGGTGGGGGGGGGCATTACCATGAAAGTTCTTTTTCAAAGTCTTGTTTTTTATCCTATTAGAAATGGATACTCTTGAACCAAAACAAAAATGCTGGTCATATGAGGCTGGTTTCAAAATGAAGGTTGTGTCAAGAGCAGAAGAGAACAATAGCAGTATTGCAAGTAGGGAATTCTGTGTTGACAAAAAGCAAGTGAGGGAGTGGAGGAAAATGAAGACTGACTTGGAACAGATTCCAAAAGCTAAAAAAGTTCATCATGGTTTAATGTCTTTTTATGGGGCTCTAGAGAGTGAATTGCATAAATGGGTTATGGAGTGTCGTGAAAATGGTTACTACATAACACGCATAGGGATCTGCATACATGCTCTACAAATGGCTAAGGATGACAAATATAAAGCACCGGGCATTGAAAAGTTTGCTGCACCAGCAGGATGGTGTACCTGCTTCATGAATAGGTTTGGCCTACTATGTTTGACACAAAGAACAAAGATTTCCCAGAAATTGCCACAAGACCTTGAAGAAAAAATTATGTCATTCCAGTCATTTATTATAAAACAAAGAAGAATTCATAATTATGACCTGGCAGATATTGGGAATATGGATGAAACTGCCATGACTTTTGATCTTCCAAGCAACAGAACTGTGGCAAGTTTAGGAGAAAAAACATTTTTCTCAAAGCCACAGGAAATGAAAAAAAAACAACAACCCAAAAACACTTTACAGTTGTTCTATCATGCTTGGCTAATGGAACTAAGCTGTGTCCTGTCATTATTTTTAAAAGAAAGATCTTGCCTCAAAAGATCAATTTCCCAGCAAGAATTACTGTGCGTGCACATACTAAAGGTTGGATGGATGAAGACAGAACAGAAAATGGCTGGAAGGAATTTGGAACTGACCACCAGGAGCAGCCTTAAAGAAAAAGCCATCGTTACTTGTTTGGGATATGGTCAGAGCCCACCTATCGGATGACATAAAAAAATTGGCAAAATCTAGTAAAGTTACTTTAGCCGTTATTCCAGGTGTGCTTACACCTGTACTGCAGCCTCTGGATGTATCTTTGAATAAGCCTTTTAAAGACCGTGTGCGAAGGATGTGGCCTGAATGGATGTCATCTGGTCAAGCCCAACTAACAAAAGAAGGAAATCTCATGAAGCCTGACATAGGGTTAATAGCAAAGTGGATTTGAGATACATGGGAAGACATTCCATAAGGCAAGGTGTGATGTGCCTTCCAGAAATGTAGTATTAGTAATGCTATGGATGGCAGTCAAGACTGTGTTTTGTATGAAAATGACAGCAGTGATGCTGATGATGGCGATCTCAGTGAGGACAGAATCTATGATGACCTCACACCAGCTGAAGCTCTGCATTGAGATACGGATGATGACGAGGAATCCAGTTTTGAAGGATTTTTAACTCTTTACATTTTAGCTTGTTTGCTGATTGAGCTCAGGGAATCATTGAGCTCTTAAGGTATCATTGTTTTTGTTGAACCTATTTTCCACTTACTGTGCTGGTTTACTAATGTTAAATGACTTGTCCTTTTTTTTAAAATTTAAAATAAATATTTAAATACATTACCCCACTGATATCTCAATTTTTAGTAATTTTATTTTCATTTGTTTTGATTATTGAAACTCACCAATAGCTTCTGCATTTTCCACCCTAGGCTTATACTTGAGTCAATCAGTTTTTCTGGTTTCCCAGGTAATAATTAGGCACCTCGGCTTATACTCGGGTCAGCTTATATTTGAGTATATATGGTAGTTTGTTCCTCAGTCATTTGTGTTCAATGCATCATGTTCTTAAGATGGTCTCAAAATTAAGATGGGATTTATTCAAGATTATATTTTGGCTTTGTTGGATATTAATTTTCATTAGCCTCAACCAGAACTTATATATGAGCAATTGATAGTCTGTTTCACATTTGATAATTGACCTTGTTTTGAATGATGGTTTGTGGTTCTACATAGTCTCTACCCAAATCGATGAAGTCACATTGATTCCTGTGTATTTCACGTGGTGTGATTTCCATGTATAGTCATTGTTTATTTAGTCAAAAATATATATTTATATTGAAGAAGTTGTTGGTGTTGCAAAATTCTAGCCTGCAGCCTCCAGTTTTGTTTCTAATACCATGACCATATTTTCCTATTATTAATCCTTCCATTGTGTTTTCAATCTTCAGATTTTAATTAGCAGTATTTAAATTGACAAAGCATCATCATTACATGTTTAATGAATTAAAAATTGAAAAACCAGGTAGAATTTTATAGTTTCATTATCATATGCATTAGTGGTTCAAATGTAAATTTGAATAATAATTGTATTACAGTAACTAGATTCTGTTGTAAGCATATACATATTATCCTATCATAGAGAGTATTGTACTTCATGATGGGTCTTGATATGTTCTTTTTGATAATTAATATTATGTCCGTTCTCTTCAATTTTTCATTCCCAGCATAGTAAACAACATAGTTATCTGACTCAAAATGTCCCAGACCAGTCCATATCATCTCAATAATTAATACATAGGATAGAAATCTTTATGAGTTCCATTTTATTTTGACAACTTCCATTTATCCATATATAGTTCATATATCCCATGTTCTGATTACTAATGAATACGCATAGCTGTCTCTTCTCACTTTGATAGTCTTGCTCTAGCAACTGACAATCTGGAAATTTTGCTACATCCAAGTCTACTTCCAGAAGGTAGATATTCCCCCATCTTATTTTGAGTGTGTTCTTCCCTAAAAGTCTAATTTTCAGGAAGTCTATCAGACAACGTTTTCCTATTGTTCATTCAATGTTTCAATTTCTAATCTTCCTGAGCCCACCACATATTCCTCAAAATTCTTAGTTCATTCTTCGTTTGGAAGCTCTGCGGAAGTCTGTCCACAATGGGTGATCCTGCTGCGATTTGAAATACTGCTGGTGTGGCTCCGAGCATCAAAGCAACATAAAGGCCCCACAGCATGCCAACCTGACAAAATATTGTTGAGCGAAGCACGTGTGGAAATATTAAGATGAAAATTAAAAGCAAAGACAAATAGTTGATTCAAATTTATAGAAGCTTTAATTGAGATAATTTAAAAAACAATATATTTATAAAAAACAAGTAAATATTTTGTCAAGGGAATTTTTACTTATAAGATTCACCACCTAAAATTTATTATACGATCTTCTAATGTGTACAGTAAAGACATATAATGAAAACTTACTAATAATTTGGAAACTATAAAAATAGCCAAATATATGTTCTATAACTTAAAACGTGTGCTATTTAACTAAGAATACTGGTTGGGGAAGGAATTGAGATTATATTGAATGGAACCTCATAAGAGAACATGAATGTCTTAAAAACAGATGAGAAGAAGATGGTCAGGATGTATTATAGATAGGCAAGTGGCTGAGAATAAGAATGAGATCATAAATTTGCACAAAACACGCAGTGAATGGATCTCAGATTCATAAAACCATTGTGTAACAGGGAAGAGAGAAGATGGAGTTGAAGTAATAGTTAAGAAGTTAAAAAAAGTAAAAAAAAATAGTTAAGAAGTTAGGCTATTAATGAAATTAAAGTTAAGAAAATAATAATTTTTAAAATTTTATAAATAAACAATCTCAAATTTTTAATTTCTTATGATTTTTATGTCTTTAGATGTGCTATTAATGTAATGACATATCCAGTAGCAAAAATAATAATGTTCCAATAAATTTCCAATAAAACTGAAAAGAACAAACTCACTGGCATTGAGTCAATTCTGACCCATGGCAGCCCTATAGGACAGGGAAGCACTGCCTTGTGGGTGTCTGAGACTGTGAACATTTACGGGAGTAGAAAGCATCGTCTTTCTCCTGTTGAGAAGCTGTGTTTTTGAACCCATTATGCCATCAGAGCTCCTAGATTGCCAATAGATGGTTTCTCTAAACATGAAAACAAGGTTTCTGTTAGCTTATTTTTAAAATAAACATGGGGCTTTGGATAAACAAATACCTGGTTTTCAAGAATAAATTTCATTTATATAATAATGGGGCTAGAATTCATTAGAGCCCCTAGAGTTTGTTCCCCATTGACCATATGTTTAATTTAACCTTATAAAACAGGAGTAACAAGAATTTAGATTAATGTGTAATAATCTAAATAGAGATCAAACATGATAGTCGGACAAGGGGAAAGTAAAAGGAAATAGAGGAATGAATTAGTAGGGCAAAGGACATTTATAGAGGCATAAACATAGGTATTGTACATAATCTGGTGTCAATTTGGGACTTGAGAGGATTCAGAGTGAAGGGATGGAGTCTAGTCTATCAATGGGGTCACAGCCAATGAGGCCTCTATGGGCTGGGCCTTCCACTGAGGATTCTAGGAAAACTCTGGTATTTCCTTCTTGGAGGTGGGAGAGACTCTTTCTCACTACCTCACTTCCTTGGAGACTGTCTACTGATAAGTCAGACATCCTGTGAGACATTCCTGAGGACAAGACACATGGCAATATGCTGATAGACCCTTTGCCCAGGGAACTGGAAAAGACATGAGGAGACCCCTGCCAGAGCTGAGATGCTTACAAGGCCGCTGGATCCAAAGACTTTCTACCCACTGGCCTGTGATTGTCCTGCATTTAGCATCATTGCCTGTGTTTTGTGTGTCTGAAGCAGACTTTATAGATTGATATCAGGCATATGGGCCAATATCGGACTTATGAGATTGGACTAGACTGGGTTGGGATGCTTTCTTAATGTACAATTACCCTTTATATAAAACTCTCTCATATATACAGATGCGTTTCTATGGATTTGTTTCTCTAGTCTACCTGGACTAACACAGGCATGTACACATGTAACTATATTAATACATATAATGATAGAGCTATCGATCAATGTACATATATTTATAGGTTAAGTTTTAAGGCACCAGACAGACATTGGGCTCTTCTCAAGTACTCCTTCAACTCAATGACACTTTGCTCTAGTAACCTGACATTGTGTGATGCTCACCTTCCCAACACAATCACTGAAGACAAAATGGGTACATAAGCAAATGTGGTAAAGAAAGCTGATTGTGGCAAGCTATTAAAAGGTATAGCATCTGGGGTCTTAAGTCTTGAAGTTAAACAAGCAGCCTTCTAGCTGGGAAGCAACAAAGTCCATAAGGATGAAGCAAACCAGCCTATGTGATCACAGGTGTTGATAGGATCAGGTAACAAGCTTCATGCCTGAAGATGATGGAAATTAGTAAAGGAAGCTATGAGTGTGTCTTATTGCAGAAACTTAAACAAAAAATCAAATAAAGATTATTTATCAGATTCAATTCCTACTCACAGTAGCCCATAGACAGTCAGCAAGAACTACCTCAAAGTGTTTCCAAGGCTGAAATGCTTATGGAAGCAGGTTGCCATCCCCCAGCCTCCACCCAGGCCAAGAAACAGACAGTGGGTTAGACTCTCTTGAATAACAAAGAAGCACTTAACAAAAGCAATGTTAGGGCTTCTTCTGCAGACAATGAGGCCCATGCCTGAAGTTCAGGCTAACTTCTTTCTTCCTTAATGTTAATATGATTTTTGAATGTGTTCTGCCTCCCCCCCCCTCCCAATGCTATACAAGGCATATTAGCGATTGCGTTAAAATTCCAAAGGCTGCAGCGTGGCATTCACAGCCTGAACCACAACTCTATGCTGGTAACCAAGGAGGCACTTACTGATTCTTTCAGAGAGGCTAAGTATATTAAATGATATGTGGGGGTATGGTGAATCTGGCTGTTATTAGAAGGATATTGGTGAGGATGATTCTGAAGATACCATTCAGATTCCTTTCTTAACCCCACCTCTGTACACACTGGACCTGATCTGGTTTTCAACATTTTCTCTATTTTGGATTATTGGTTGGTTTTTGTTAGCATTAGGGCTTATCTCAGATGTATGTTATGTCACTGGGGGTCACCCTCCTGAATGTGTGTTGTTTGTTTTGGGGGATTTTTTCCTGTTTTTATTTATTTATTTATTTGGTATATGAAACCCAGGATTTAAAACTTATAGGGACAGCTAGTCGAATAAAAGTCAGGGGCAGGAGGTAGGGAGGGAGAGTGGGGTGGGGGGAGTAAAAGGGAGCCAATATTAAAGAATTCAGGAAGGAAAAGAATGTCAGGAAACTGATTTGGGGAGCAATGGTTCAATACTGCTTGTTTGATTGAACTACGGGATGGTATGATATATGTCTTTACTCCCAATTAAAGAGACACATTTTTAAAAGAAACATTTTTGTTAATCATCCTTCCTGTGGAATCAGCCATAATTGGTACTTTGCCAGGAGCCTTCTCATTCACTTTCAGTACCGGCCAACATTGATTGAGTCTGATACAAGAAAATCAGCCCTTTAATTTTATTAAAATACATAAGATTATATGTGCTCTTTTGAAAAACATTTGAGGTAATATTTATGTTGCAAATGAATGTACAATCAACCAGAGGTAGAAAACTAAGTCTACACATTATATAAAGATGGATTTTGATGTTGCAATTATTGCTCTTTGAATTTTCGGCCTATGTCATGACACACTTTCAAATTTTTCTGAAGTTGTGCCACACCTCCTCATAATAGGTTATACTTCATGTTCGCCAGTTTTAATGAATTGTATGCTTCAAAGAAAAGTTACTGAATTCAAAATATACTCTCCCAAAAAGTGGTATTGGAAGAAACAATTGTCTAGTTGTTACAGTCATTGGCTACAAATCATAGCTCGGCCATTTATAATGTGACCACAGAAAAATCACTTAACTTCTTTTTACTTATATTTTCTTTTAAAAAATATAACTTATCCATGCTTTAATATACTAGCTTACTGAGAAGTTAAAATAAAAGACTCTTGGCCAGGGTCACTAAGAATTTCCCAATATTTTCCTTTTAGTATTGTTGTCTAACAAATGGTTACTTCCTAATTTGATGCTAATCTCTAGTATTGACTTTACCTACATCTTCTCTGAATCATATGTTCCCAGTGCCTCTTAATTTAGCATGCATCAGCTTGAGCTAACCAAGCCTGAACTCGTTCACCATTGCCTCTGTTTCGAGCCCCCAAATATAATGCATACACTTACCTAACATCAAGCCACAAATATAATGCATGTTACGAGTGTTGCTTCTAAACCACCTCCTCTTTTTTCCCCCTTACTCAAATATATGTGCACATATACTCACCACTCTGAATAGTGAGCTAATGTTATTGTTGTTAGGTGCCAATGTAACAGAGGCTTGAACATAGCCAAGATCATGAAAATGGCTTAGAGTAGGCAACGTCTTTCTCCTGCTATACAGTAAGGTTGCATATGTTGGAACCAACTCTAATGTAACTAATAAGAAAAAATGATTAAGAGAGTGTGTACTATAAGATATATCAGTTCTGGTGCAGAATAAGCACAGAAAACAAATGTTAGGACCAAGTCCAAACTATTTTCAATGTAATATTACATGAGAGTGGGGCAATTTATATACAATTCTTCAGTTGAATAATAATAATATAAACTCACTGACTCATACTGACCCTATAGAACAGGGCAAAATTTACCCTGTGGGTTCCCAAGGCTGTAGATGCATAAAATGCAATAAATTAAGCCACAGAATCCTCTGTTGAAATCAAAAGTAGTATGTACAACAACATACTGCCCAGTAAAAGTAAAACTAAGATAGTAATTGAGTATCTGGAGACCAGGGAGACATCCAGTTCACAGAGTGAAAATGGATATTCTACATTGGACAATGAAGAAGAGTGTACTGTACAGTTAGAGCAGGAACTAATAATTATGAAATTCCAAGTGTAGGAAAGACAATTAGGGGAAAGAGGGTTTACCTAAAACCAGGTACTTAAGAGGATGGATAACACTTAAGGGGGACTATATGCCTCGGTAAAGGTGCATGCTCTTCAGTTTATGACAGGATGGTCATTGAACAGGTTTTTTTAGTAGCATGTTATTGACATTGCCTTCTTAGCCATCTCTGTTTCTGTTTGTGATAGTCAGAGTTTTTTGTTCCCACATGGCTCCCTTAGGAACATGTGAGTGGAATGGAGCCTGTCCATCAGGTCTTAGCTGGATTGGAGGGCAACCAAGATGAATGGCTCCATGGCGGCTGGCCACCTTCCCTCTCCATTTCACCTTCCTGTTGAAGAGCCAATTCAACTCACACTGAAAGCAGTCAGAGCCCTGGAGATGCATCCACGGCCACACATTCTACAGTCCACCAGCCTGTGATCCTCATGCATTTTGCAGCATTTCATGTAGCTGTGTGGAGAGGGTTTTATGGACTAGTATCAGGTGTATGGAGTAGTATTGGACTTATGGACTTGATCTGGACTGGGGTTGGGATGTTTTCTTAATATATTATTACTCTGACATTAAACTCTTTCTTACACATATATGAGTGTCCCTGAATTTGTTTTTCTATTCAACCAAGTCTAATTCACCATTATATATATTTTTCTATAATGTTGTGGACCAACATGCTTTAGGTATAAAATATCACATTTTGCAATTGTTTGAACGTAGTAGAAAGACTTTGGGGGAATATATTGTGATAGCATGAACCTACCAGACGCGAGAGGAAAAGAATGTGTCCTTGTTAGGTACCATCGTGTCATTTCTGATCCAATTGGACCCTATGCAACAACAGAATGAAACGGTGCCCGGACCTGCGTTGTCTTCACAATGGAGGCTTCGTCTGTTGTTGCAGCCACTGGATCAGTTCATCCCATTGAGGGTTTCCTCCCTGTTCACGGCCTTTCCACTGACCAAGCATGATGTCTTTCTCAAGGGACTGGTCTCACCTCACAATATCTCTAATGTCTGAGAGACGAATTCTACTCATCCTTGCTTAGAAGGAGTACGCTGGACATACTTCTTCCAAATGTGTTTGTTCCTTTGCTGGTGCATGGTAATTCCAAGATTCTTCTTTAGCACTGCCATTCAAATGCATCAATTCTTCTTCCTTAAGCATAGAAAATACTTTGTCTTGGGTCAAGAACGCCTTAGTCCTCAAAGTAACATACTCGTTTTCAATACTCTAAAGAGGCCTTAGGCAGGAGTTTTAGGCATTGCAGCACATCTTTCAATCTCTTAACTGCTGCTTCCATGAGCATTGATTGTGGATCTAAGCAGGACAAAGTCCTCCACAACTTTAACCTTTTCTCCACTTATCATGATGCGACCTATTGGTCCAGTTGTGAAGATTTTGATCATCTTTACATTGAGTTGTAGTTCATAGTGAAGGCAACAATTCTTGATCTTCATCAGCCAGTTTTTTAAGAACTCCACACTTTCAGCAAGCTAGGTTATCTCATCTGTATATCACAGGTTATTGATGAACCTTCCTCCAATCCTGACACCACACTCTTCTTCCTATAATCTAGCTTCTCTTATTATTTGGTCAACATAAGAAATGACGACAGTTAAAATCAGCATGAAATCTAGACTCAAATCAAGGCTTAAGAGTGAATTGAAGTCTCCACTCTCAGATTGCCCTATTTACATTGACGTCTGACTTTCATATGAGCGCTTTATTTAAGAATAAACAAATGTGGTGAAGAAAGCTGATGGTGCCTGGCTATCAAAAGATATAGTGTCTGGGGTCTTAAAGGCTTGAAGGTAAACAAGCGGCCGTCTAGCTCAGAAGCAACAAAGCCCACATGGAAGAAGCACACCAGCTTGTGTGATCATGGCATGTCAAAGGGATCAGGTATTAGGCAACAAAGGACAAAATATCATATCACTGTAAATGAGGGGGAGTATGGAGTTGGGGCCCAAAGCCCATCTCTAGGCACTGGACATCCCCTTATGAAAGGGTCAAGGGGAGGAGATGAGTCAGTCAGGGTGTAGTATAGCAATGATGAAACATACAACTTTCCTCTAGTTCTTCAATATTTCTTATCCCTAATAACAAGATCCCAATACTACCGAACAAACCTGGCTAGACCAGAGGATGTACACTGGTGCAGATAGGAACTGGAAACACAGGGACTCCAGGACAGATGAACCCCTCAGGACCAGTGGTGAGTGTGGTAATACCAGGAGGGTGGAGGGAATTTGGGGTAGAAAGGAGGAACTGATTACAAGGATCTACATATAACCTCCTCCCCGAGGGACGGACAACAGAAAAGTGGATGAAGGGAGATGTAGGACAATAAAAGACATGACAAAATAATAATAATTTATATATTATCAAGAGTTCATGAGGGAGGGAGGAGCAGAGAAGGAGGGGAAAAATGAGGAGTTGATACCAAGGGCTCAAGTAGAAAGCAAATGCCATGAGAATGATGAGGGTAACGAATGTACAAATGTTCTTTATACAATGGATGTATCTATGGATTGTGATAAGAGTTGTCTGAACCCCCAATAAAATGATTTTAAAAGAAAGAAGAATATTGACTAACGAGTGAGAAACAGAACTTGATATTCAAAAAGTTTATGGAAAATCAGAATTAAAATGATGGACATTTCCCACAAAATGACTGAGACCCCCATGTATAGTGAAAATCATTTATGTAAATCTGACACATACATACATAGTAGAATAACGGTTTTAGTTTTTCTAATGTAGATAGCATTAAAGTATATTTATTAAATAGGTTACAATGGGTGTGGGATAACTTGGCTTGCCCTTCACTTTTGTTATTAATATATAACCTCTAGGGTTTTCCAAGAATTTTCAGTGACTTTGCCATCTAAAACAGTCAGACAAAAGCACTTGGTAATATGTGCAAATGAGTGCAAACTAAACTCAGGAAAAGAAGAATCATATTCAAAACAATCATACATATTCAATGATTGATTTGATCATGACTACGAAATGAAGCTAAGTCATGACTATTAAATAAAGCTAATAAAAGGCTTTGCTCAATAAAGCTCTTTGGTTTTCTGGTTGGAGACAATATCAGGAAAGTTGACCATGGGGACACAGAAGCCCATGTAAAGATAGATAGCAGCTGGTCTCATCCTAGGCTTTTTCTAATGTGTATCCTTTCTGGTGATAACACATAGATATTATCTGCTATATCTATATCTGGTGGTAATACAAAGGAATTATGCAGAGTATAACATTATTATTGTTGGTGCTATTCAGTCCGTTCTGACTCACAGCAATCTTAGCAGACCCAAACACTGTGCCAACCTCAAAATCCTTCCTATCTTTGTGCCCATGTTTGCAACTACTGTATCAATCTATCCTCCTGGGGACCTTTCTCTTTTTCACTGACCCTCTACTTTACCAACCATGATGTTCTCTCCAGAAAAGTACAGTACTTTCTATGAGTTCCACGAGCTATACAGGGAATTAAGGATTTCCAGGGGAGAAAGAAACTAGTCTGTTTACTTGGCAGTCTGATGGTCTGTGGCCTTTCACCTAGTGCTCTTTCTAGGCCTCTGGTGAACGGGATCAGAGAAAATCTGCACGGGTAACTAGCCTAGAAGAAGGGCCCAACCGAACTGAAGTTAGGATAAATTGGTGGCTCATAATCATATTTGGCACCAGGTAACTAGAGAAGAGAGAGACAAGAGGTAAACAGATTATAAATTAGGAGCCTAGCTTAGTTAGGACCCCTTTTGCTTGTGGCTGGTAAGCCTGGCCTAGTTTCAGGAGGTTAATAAAAAATAAAGACTCTCTTGGAGAGGTAGGTGATGAGAATAGAGAAGGGGGAAGTTGAGGACTGGAATTACTTATAGTGGGATTAGAATTTGTTTGAATTCTTATCACTAAGTTAGCAATGAAACTTGGCTTACAGGGTATGTATTGGGCTGGTCACTACAAGGTCAGCCTTTCAAAACCACCAGCTTCTTCATGGGAAAAATATAAGGATTTCTATTCTCATAAATATTTATAGTCTTGGAAACCCAGAGGGACAAGTTTAGTCTGTTCTATTGGGTCATTATGAATCAGAGTTGACTCCGTAGAAAAGTGAGTGACATTAATGCAGTGACCAACTAATGAGTGGTTGTGAATAATGGAACAGGCATGGAATTTAAGAATGAGGGAAAATACTGAAGTTAAACAATGGTGGTCCTTGTGTAGGATAATGATCGCAAGTATGAACTAAGGAGATGAGAAATGTTGTTACTTTTAGCTGCCATTGAGTGAGGTCTGACTCAGAGTTACTCTACGTACAACTCAATGAAACACTGGCTGATCTCAAAGTTGCTGTCATGTTTGAGACCATTGTGGCAGCTCTATATCAATCAATTTCATAGATGGTCTTCCTCTTTTTCTTTGACCCTTGATTTAAACAAACATGATGTTCTTTACTTGGGGCTGGTCCATGTTAATGTGAAAAGTAAACGAGACAAAATCTCACCATCTTAGAGTCTAAGCAATACTCTGGCTATCCTTCTCACAAGACAGATCTATTCACTCTGACAGTCCATGTTATATTCAATCTCGTACACCAACTTCATAATTCAAGAGCATCAATTCTTCTCTTACTTCTTATTTATTATCCAGTTTTCAAATGCTTATGAGATAATTGAAAATATCATGCCTTGGGTAACGTACTCTAGTCCTCAAAATTACATCTTTGATCTTTAATGTTTTCACGGTTTGTTTTAGGAGGTTTGTCCTACACAATATCAATTTATTGACTGCTACATCCATGAGTGTGGTTTACATATGTAGTGGTCTCCACAATCAAACTCACTGCCATCAAGTCGATGCTGACTCATAATGACGATATCAGCTAGACCTGGCTTCTGAATTTCTAAGACTATGACTGTATAGGGTTAGAGAGGTTTGTCTTTCTTCTACGGAGTGACTGAGTATTTGGAACTTCTGACCTTCCAGTTACCAGCTCAATGCATAATCACTATAGCATCATGGCTCCTATCTAGTGGTCTACTTGTATGAATCTTTTATTTCTTTAAATTGAGGTGTAATCCACATTGAGTGCTATATTCTTTGATCCTTATCAAAGTTATTCAAATCCTATCTGCTTTCAGCAAGCATTGTTTCATCATGAGCCTCTCACAGGTTGTGAATGAGCTTTGCTTCAACCCTGATGCCACTTTCTTCTTCATATTTTCAATTCCCACAGATCATGTGCTCAGAATACAGATTGAAAAAGTATGGTGAAAAATAACAACCTTTACAGATATTTTCCTGATAAAACAATGTGTGTTCCCCTGAGCTGTTAAGCATAAAGTACTGCAATATGCCAGGGTGGGTTGATACTGGGGATGCACTAATGGGCTCCCGTATAGGAATGGTTGTGAGGATGGAGCAGCACCAAGCAGTGGTTAGTTTGATTGCGCATCGGGTGGCTATGTGTCAGAATTAATCTGATGACACCTATCAAAAACCTTCTCCTCGTACTTAGAACACTTGCTGTTGAACATAAAGGACTGCAGTGTTCAGTGGGGATTGCAACTCAATTTAAAGAAAACCAAAAGCCTTGCAACTGGACCAAGAGATAAGAGCAGGGCAAGCAGAGAAAACATTGAAGTTGCCAAGGATTTCATTTTGCTTGGATCCGCAATCAATACTCGTGGAAGCCACAGTTAAGAAGTCAAATGACATATTGCATTGGGAAGTGTCCTGCACGAGGCCACTTTAAAGTGTCGAAGAGCAAGGACGTCACTGTGAGGACTAAAGTGAGCCTGTGCCAATTCATGATCTTTTCAACCACCACCTACGAAGGTGAAAATTATCAAATGAATAATGAAAAACGCAGAAGAAGTGACACATATGAACGATGGTGCTGGCAAAGACTATTTAAAGTGTCATGGACTGTCGGCAGAACAAACACATTCATCTCGAACAACACAATCAGAATGTTCCTTCAGAATGACGGGGATGAACTTTGGACATGCCATCCGGAGAGCTCGGGCCCAGAAAAGGACATGCTATTGGGTAGAGTGTAATGTCAGCGATAAAGAGAAAGGATCTCAGCAAGATGGGTTGACACAGTAGCTACCAATAATCGGCGCAAACCTAATACCACTCGTGAGGATGGTGGAAGACGAGGCAGCACTTTGTTCTGTTGTATAGAGGGTCTCTGAGCTGCAGCAGAGTCAGCACCATCTAACCACTGCAAGGAGCCTCTTATTCTCTTTAGCAACTGTCATTTGACTATACATGTATTCCAAAGGAATGCAATTTGGTTTTCAGTAATTCCCATTCTTCACAATCCATAGTTTGTCATGATGTGCACAGCCTTCCATAAAACACAAATCAACATATATGTGCTATTTTCTGTATTCAGCCAAGAACATGTGATAACAGCAATGATAGCATAACACTCAGGGCTGTCGAGTTGATTCTGACTCACGCCTATAGTACTTATGAGAACTGCCCTGTGGGTTTCTAAGACTGTATTACTTTGTGGCCGGAGGAAAATTTCATCTCTCTCCAGTGGAGCAGCGGGTCTAGCAGTCCCACAAATAAGCACTCTACCACTAGTACTCCTCATGGCTGCACCAATATTGTTTGCCAGTGCATTTTATTAGGATATAATCCAGAGGTCATACTATTCAATAATTCAGTCATATCAAACGGTGTGGTACAATCACTACCATGATCAGTTTCTAAACATGTTCTTCCTTCTTGGACTCCTGGGTATCAGCTCATCATCAACCCCGCTCCTCTGGCGGACCCCACAGGAGACTTTTTTTTTCTACCTGGTATCTTTTTAGATTCACCCAACCTAGGTTTCCTATGCTGAAAAATGTAGAAAAGTCATAACAGACACTCAAGAAGGCTATCAACCATAACAACAACAACAAAAGCAGAAAACATCAGAAACTAGATCAAGCTTCAGTGTAGCAAAGGGAACTTTAAATTACTTTTGGCACAATATTACTAGCACATGATATGAATAATATTGTTCAATCATTTCAACATTCTTTTAGGTTGTTTTTCTTTACATTGGACACAAATAGAGGCAGCCGGGTGGCTGTCTTCTAAAGTCCTTGCCATAGGTAAGTTAGTGCGTACAGTGCCGCATCCTCTTCTGAACTGTTTCTCTTTTTCCCCTTTTTATTTATTTCTTTAATTTTTCTGAACTATGTCAATCTATAGTCCATCAGTTCCTAGAGCCTTGTTTTTTAAAAAACATTTTATTAGGGACTCATACAACTCTTATCACAATCCATACATATACATACATCAATTGTATAAAGCACATCCATACATTCCCTGCCCCAATCATTCTCAAAGCATTTGCTCTCCACTTAAGCCCCTTGCATCAGGTCCTCATTTTTTTCCCCTCCCTCCCTGCTCCCCCCTCCCTCATGTGCCCTTGGTAATTTATACATTGTTATTTTGTCATATCTTGCTCTATACGGAGTCTCCCTTCCCCACCTTCCCTGCCGTCCCTCTCCCAGGAAGGAGGTCACATGTGGGTCCTTGTAATCAGTTCCTCCTTTCCAACCCACTCGCCCTCCATTCTCCCAGCATCGCCCCTCACACCCTTGGTCCTGAAGGTATCATCCACCCTAGATTCCCTGTGCCTCTAGCCCTCATATGTACCAGTGTACAACCTCTGCCCTATCCAGCCCTGCAAGGTAGAATCCGGATGATGGTAGTTGGGGGGAGGAAGCATCCAGGATCTGGAGGAAAGCTGTGTTCTTCATCAGTACAACCTCGCACCCTCATTGACCCATCTCCTCTCCTGAACCCCTCTGTGAGGGGATACTGGAGCCTTGTTTTTCCGTGGTGCAGCTTGGAGTTCTTTCAGTATCATGAGCTGTTAATTATATTACTAATTCTTTAAATGTGGATCTTTTTGGCACAGTGACTGATGTTTTATGTGTTATTCAAATACAATCCTCAAATGTCTGTGGGTCCAAAAATATAGGAGAGAAAGAAAAGAGCATACAGATACGTGTGCGTAGTTACTTCTTAATATTTATTGTAATAATGAAGTTTTTCTATGGATCAGAGCATAGTCAAGAAAAAAATGAATTAATAAAATATTAATGGAAACGTGATTCTTTTCAATGACAGGGCAAGGAACAACAAAGCTCTTTGAACTGAACTTAAAATGTGAAGAAGTATATTAGCTGGGAACATCCTGCTCCCTACACTTATCAATAGGTGCAATTTCTTACTGTAAATGGTCCCTTGGAGTTCCCAGGTGGCACAAAGGACAAACACACTCGACCGCTAATGTACAGGTTGGTTCCCTGGAAGAAATACCAGAGAACTTCAGAAAAAATCAGCCACTGAGGCCCTAAGGAAGGCAGTCCTACACAGTTCTGAGGTCAGAACTGGACCAGCAACTGGCTGAGCAGTTTTGGGGGCTCAAATGAAAGGCCATGTGGTGTATATAGTAAGGGGCAAGGTTTTATTCATTTCCAGATTCCTTTTCAAAAATAATAAAATATATATTAAGTTACAGTATTTTAACATTTAAACATCTGCCGACATGCCCCTTTGTTTATTGTAATCATATGGTTAGAACTTGCTCCTTAAAGGTGGCTGTTATAAAGCAGAAAGGATTTTGCCATACTTCAGATCTTGCTTTCTGCAAAAGACACATCAATAAGAATAACCTTACACTTGAATTCCCTTAATATTTTCCAGGATATGTGAAAGAATCTTTTAGAATGCCAAAAAATGGAAGAGGCAAGCAGCATTTTGATGGTGAATTTTAGTGACTGCTGTGCACTTGTGAGGAGTATAGTTTTGATTAAAAATAGTTGATGCCTGTCTTTAGTCTATATTGTCACACTACAATAAATATTTATATTAAGCAAAGGAAGATTTAAAGAAGCCAGCCTCTCTTTTGCCAGAGGAAAAGCCTTCAGACAGAGATGGCACATGTATGTACCCTCGCAGAATCAATGTTGTCAGGACTGCATATGCGTTAACAGCACAGGGAATTGCTAACTTTTAACGGAGGCACCAGTGAAATGCAAACCACTTTCCATCCAGTGAGACCGCATTCGTGATTCCCTTTAAAAGTAGGCTTAATTTATTTATTACAAACTTGGAATTTTGAGATGAGGATGAGGAAAGGCAAAAATGAACCCGCCTCTCCTCTTTCTTCCTCAAATGGAATAAAAACCTTAGTAAAGCATTTCTCTTGACTTAGAAGCTCTTTAAGTATTTAAGACAGTGAAAGGGGATAAACTGCAAGGATGAGTCCTGGCAAAGGAGGGTGAAGATGAAGGGATAAAGGGCATAGAACATACTGGAAGGCTGCTGGTTTTTCACTTGTAGTTTGTTTTTCTTTTCACTTTGCTTTGCGTCATAATGCTATATTTAAAGGAGCCACACCCTGAAGCAGTCAAGAACCCAAAGTGAAAAGTTACACACTGAGCAGTGGAACCAAGTGTCCCTATGTTGGATTACAAAATTAATCCCCCTCAAGTCTGTATCAGTGGGCCTGAGATTCTTCATTCCTGATTCTGAGATGACTCACTCTGTAACCATTGGGATCGCACAATAAATCAGAATGTTAACTGGTTTACTATACCAGGAATGACAGATTTAAGAGAGCGGCATTGCATTCACTGCCAAATAGGACACTTCGAGATTGATCTTGATGTAGAATGTTATCTGTTTTAGGATAATTTGTGTCTACATACAAAGAAATCCAGTTAATACATCTATTATTCAAATTCGTGCACCATCCATTAAAAAGAGTGATGCAGAAATTGAAGAATTGTACCAACATCTCCAGTCTGAAATTGACCAAACATGTGATTAAGATCCATTGATAATTAAGGCTGACTGAAATACAAAAGTCCACAACAAAGAAAGAAAATTGGAAAACCTGGCCTCAATGATAAAAAAAAAGTGGGAAATCACAATGAAGAGTTTTGCAAGACCAATGATTTCACCATCCCAAATACAACACAAAAGGTGATTATACACATGGACATTGCCTGACGGGAAGCACGGAAATCAAATTGAGGACATCTGTGTGAAGAGACAGTGGGGAAGCTCAATACAAGCACCTAAAACCAAGCCCATGGCCAAGTGTGGAAGAGATCATCATTGCTCATTCAGAAGCTCAAAAAAATTAAAACCAGTTCATGGGAGTGAAAAAATATAATCTTAAGTATATGCCACATGAATTTCAAGAACATTTCAAGAACAGATTTGATGCACTGAGCACTGATCACAGAAAACCTGAGGAATTGTGGTATGACATTAGGACATCCTAGAAGAAAGCATTAATATAAGAAAAAAAGATAGAGGGGTTGATGGAAAAGACTCTGAAACTTGGTCTTCATTATGGAATACCTAAGGGAGATAGAAGAAATCATGACATAAGAGAACTGAGCAGAATCTGTCCAAGGGTGACTTGAAAAGACAAAGGTGACGATTATAATGAAATGTGCGAAGACCTAGAGTTAGAAAACAAGAAGGAAGAATAAGCTCATCATATGGGCAAAATATTGAACTCTTCAGGTAGCATCAAAAGAAGATGGATTGTGGTGATAATTGATAACAACTCTTCTTGATATGATTGAACGATTGAATTGTATGATATCTGAATGACATGCCAATAAAACTGTTGAAAAATAAAGAAGATGGAAAGAATATACAGAGTCATTATATGAAAAAATCCAACTTTTCAATGTTCAACTATTTCAATAGATAACATATGAATACTGAAGGAGGAATTGAACCTGCACTGAAGGCATTAGCCCAAATAAGGCTCCAGGAATTGATGGTACACCAACTGAAATGTTTCAACAAGCTGATGAAGCATTGGAAGCACTTATTTATCTATGCTAAAAAATTTAGAGGGCAGCTTCTCGGAAAATCGACTGGAAGAAATGAATATTTATACCCATTCTAAAGGAAGATGACCCAGCAGAATGTAAAAATTATGGAATGGTATTAATTTTTTGCTGAGGATCATCCAATGGATACTGCAGTAAATTGGCAGGGAGCCCTCAGACATTTAAGCTGGATTCAGAATAGGGTGGGGAACAGGAGATATAATTACCAATGAAGATGAATCTTGGCTGAAAGCAAAGAATACTTGAAAGATGCTTGTTTTTAGTTTATTCAATATGCAAAATTATTTGACTGAATGGACCATAGCAAACTATGGATGGCCTTGAGAAGAATGTGAATTCTAGAACACTTCGTTGTGCTTATGTGAAACCTATACATGAATCAACAGGCAGTTAAGCATGCAGAACAAGGGAGTACTGCACAGTTTAAAATAGAGAATACTGTGTGTCATGATTGTATCCTCCTGCCATAAGTGTTCAACCTGTTTACAGAGCAAATAATCCGAATATCTGGACTATAAGAAAAAAATGCATCATCAGGATTGGAAGGTTTGTTAACGACCTATAACAGGCAGGTGGAAAAGTTAGAGGAGTTTTTGCTCCTAATTGGGTGGCACTAGTGCCCTGCCCACTTTGGCTGCATAGTTTCAGGATGAGCAAACTTTTCAAAGCAATGATCTATAGCCCTAAACCTAAAGGAGCTTTCCCTCTGAGACCTGCACTTTTGTTCAGAATGTGAAGACGATTCCTTTGTATACATCTTCAAGAAGCCTTAGGAAAGACGCTGGGCTGCAGATGCAGCCCATCTAGTCTCTAATTCTCACTAAATTGTCTGTCCCTGAAGGGTCTGGTATGACAGTGGAGGATGATCTTGCTAGAATTCGCCTGTGAGTGGTTGTGAACAGGATAGCCAGGAATGGCATCCTGCTGTGTATCAACTGAGCCCTCTGAGAAGCAGGGGCAGGGATGCCATTACCTGAAAGTATAGGAGCGGAGTAGAGCCTCTGGAGATCCTTGTGCATGAACCTCCTGATTGACGTGGCAGGTATACCATCAGAGAATCAGCGGCCAAACTAGGAACCAGACCACGGCACAGAGGAATGGACATCAAAGTCACAGAGCAAGTTAAGATGAGTGCTTTTGTGCAGGAGGCTGCCTTGTAGAGTGTGCTGCCTTGGGGCACTTCACTGGATAAGTTGGATTTGCTGACCACTGAACTTGAGCTGAATGTCGTCAGGTTATGATTTATAGCAGAGTGGTATGCCCCTTGGGGCATTTATTAGTAAATTGAAAACTTTGTAGCATGTCCTAGTAAAGAATTACCCTGAGCAGGTCTCACTGCCACTACAACTTGTTAACTTAATTAATAAATTATCAGTCCTGAATTTTGTCTGTGAGTGTTGTGCAACCATTGAAATCAATATTAGAGCCCAAAGAAGGAAAATAGAGGTCAATTGAGAAATGGTCCCTCTCGCCCTGGGCGTTATTAGTCTCTCATCACCAAGGACACCTTTTGGAGTCCACTACCGCCTTCACCTCCATGCACATCCCCAGAACACAGACTTGCAGACTGGACGTGTGCCTCCAGCCATATCAGGAAGACAAGCTGTCAGACCCGGATCCCCAAACTCTTCATGAAGCTGAGATCATGAAAAAAATACATCCTGCCCTGATTCGAAGTCAGTGCCTGGGAAGTTGACACCCTCTCCACGGTCAGGCATTCATTCCTTGTTGAGGGTGAACCAGGATGCAAAGTTGCTTAAGAATCTCCCTGGAGACACTGATTTGGGTACAGCGTTGGGCCCATGAGTTCAGAAGAAGGGTATCCATCCCATTCCATTACACTCTTGCAGCAGGGCACTTAGGGGGCAGTGGCTTTACCTTCGGTAAATGTTTTGAAGGCACACAGGGTAGGAAGCTGTACTGCTGTGAGTCTTGTGCAAAGAACTCTTAAGAACAATTTTCTGCTGCTTCAGCATCAGCACACCCACAGGCAAGAAGTACTGTATGTGCCAGGAGTAGGGCACATGCTACCATGTCTGGTCCAGGTTCATCTAGCAAGCCTGTATCCACATGGGCAAGAAGTGTGGCATGACCTTTAGCCACAGCCCTTGTTTCACGTAGCACTGGTACATCTACAATGACAAGAAGCTCTACAAGTGCAGAGTGTGTGTCCGAACCTTCAGGGAGAGCCCCACGCTAGTGTGCACCGCCAGCCGCATGTAGGGTAGACGTTGCACATCAGCAGCGCGTGTGGCATGGTCTTACTCTGGAGCCCTGTGCGCAGTGAGCACCAGCACATCAGCCCTCTGAGTTTTAAGATGTGTCAAGGCCTTCCACAGTCCTTTCCATTTCTGCAGACCCCTATAGATCCACACAGGTGGGAAGTCAGTCACCTGCAATGAATGTGGCAGGCCCTTCAGTCAGAGCTGGCAGCTTCATCAGCTCCACGACATCCAGTGGGACATTGAAAGTGGAATGGCAAAGAGCATGCGCCAATACCAAAGCTTCAGAGAGAAGAGTCCCTACCCTCCCACGTCAGCACTGAGATCTGCATGCTCAGTGTTCCCAAAAAATCCTTCTCAGTTGCTGGAAAAAAACAAGTAACTTTTTAAGACAATGAGTATATATGCAGTTTGGACTTTATTGGATGAACATAGAATGCTTGATATTTGTATTTCACTAGGTTCTATTATTTCTTCTTTTCACTGTCAAGTTTTAAAAATGAGTGACCCTGTCTTTATTTCCTCAGTGCATGTAACTTCTCGCTTTTAGCAGTCTTTTCTCTCTCTCTCTCTCTCTCTCTCTCTCTCTCTCTCTCTCTCTCTCTCTCTCTCTCTCTCTCTCTCTCTGAGTGTGTTTCACAATGCCTGCAACTAGGACACTATGACTGAGGTCCTATTATTGTATACACTCGAATAGAAGCCGACCCGATTATCCACCGAGGCACCTAATTTTACCACAAAAAATTGCATTAAAATGTGCTGAAAAACTCAGCTTATACTTGAGTATGTATGAGTACATACAATGAAGTAGCCTTAGAAGTGCATTGTTTACATTATTCTGGCCAAACTCACTGGAATGTATGATAATCATCATAAATCTATTTCCTTCTAGAGGACTAAACACTCGATTTTCTGATTCACCTTTTATCATTCCAATTCCATTAGTGTCTCTTGGAGAACGCATTCTGGCTTACTTACATAAAGAATTGCCAAGGCTGTCTTCAAACTCAGTGTTCTTGACTCAGCCCCAGAATTTACAGTGTTGCTTCTTTCTAGGAGAATTCTTCTCAAAAACTCTGTTTCAGTTTCATTCCAAATAAATTCAACATTATCAGAATGCAACTTGATAGATAAGGCTATAAAAGTTATCCCTACCCAACCCAGGAATCCTGAGAAATAGGATATATAATCTGGAAAATAAAGAAGCCAAGAATAAACATTAATACTGTTTTGGAAAATATGGTTTCTATCTAATACTAGTATTGAAACCCAGAATTAGACAGACTTACCCACCCAGAAGCTCTGGACTTAAAAATTAAATGACATTCCAGAATTTGTGGCTAGGAAATGGGACAGATTAGAATATGTGGTAAATGAGAAATGATTGCTACTTTAATCTATATGCAGGTCTATGGCAAATATGCTGAAATGTGTCTTTGCATTCTGTGGATGGTTGTAGACAAATTCTCTCTGTAATAAACTTGTCTTAGTTTGGATTCCCTGGAAATTGGTGATTTCTGGGGCTATCTCCTGGGCCAAGTTCATTTCAAGAAGAGAGACCATCTCTGAAGTCTGCAGCGACTGGTTTTGGGGACTCTAAGAAGGTGATCTTGATAGATTTCTTTGCAAGAAAGGACAATCGTCACTGGCTACTCAGGAGAACTAACTGATGGGGAAATTGAAAACCGCATTGTTGATAGTCCAGGAGAGTGTCACCTGCCGAAGACATGTTCATCACCATGTGTCTGTTCATTCTTCAAGGGTTTAAAGAGCTGCCCTGTGAAGGTTTCATTGAGAAGCCGTTCTTACCCTACTGTTCTAATCTTGCCCCTTCAATGATGCTTTTTGAGTTTCCCAAATTCAAAGGACATTTTAAAGGAACGTGATTTCAATCTCTCAAGGATGACAAAACTAATGTTCTGGTATGCTGTCAGCCAAAGAACCAATTTTTTTTGTAGGAGGAGATAGAAACACTGCCTCCAGAAATGTATGTGATAAGAAATAATAAACTCATATTTTGATTTTTTGTATATCAAGGTTTCTATTATTCTATAGCAATTATTTTGTTTCACTCATATATGCACTCTCTTGAGATAACTCCTGCCAAGGGAAAAGGTGGATAAAGATGAAATATCCATGCCAAAATCTTCATGAAGAACACTGAATTATTGCTCCATCATTTAGGATGGAGTGCGGGGTGGGGTAAAGCCAGGCATGGTATGCTAATGCATTTCTCCATGGGGAAGGAGACACAAGAATGGGCATAAGAAAAGATACACACTCCATCGTATATAGAGCTGCATATATTGGGTGCCCCTGCTTACTTGAGTTTGGGGTATAAGCTTGTTCCTTTGTTTTGTGTTCTTCTTCTTCTTTTTTTTTTCAAAGAAACCATGTTTCTCAACTTTCTATGCTTGGAATTGTTTTCAGCTCTGCATTTTCATGTCTCTTGCTCTTGCTACGTAATCATTTCCATTTCTTTCCAATCAACAAAAACACACTCTACGTTCTTCAACATGCATTTGGGATCTTACAATAACTGCCACACTAATCATTCCCTTTACATATGTCGGCCCTCAATCTATATTTCTGGTGAAAACAATGTCATTTGTTTAGCTCATTATTCTTGCTATTGGTCACTAATTCATCCCCATACTTCAAGTGTTGTGGCTATTTTAAACACACAGTAAGATCCCCTTGTTATAGTGGTTACGAGCATAAGCTATGGAATCAGTGCAACCCAAGCTAAATTTTTGTCTCTGCCTTTCCTCTTGGAAAATAAGAACTTGAACAGATCAATAAGTAATAAAGAAACTGAAATGGTCGTTGAAGCCTTCCTGTCTCAAAAAAACTTTATGGCCTGAGATTTTCCACTTAGATTCTACCAAACTTTCAAAGGATAGCTACCTCTTATTTTACTTTATATTCCTGGAATGTTAATGCAAAAATAATAAATACATTATTGCCTTAATATATTTAATGATGTGTTAAATCAAAATATTATGAACTTTTAGGTTTTATCACAAAACTGTAAGTTTTCAATATCTTAAATTGAGGATTTAATGACAATAGAATTTAAAAGAAATTAGAAAAAAATAATAGTTCTTTTAATCACTGTAGAGGAAAGCATCTGATAACCTCACATATGTAGTTTCTTATTAAAAATAGAAACCCTTAGCAAATTAGGAACACAAATAGCATCAATTTGTAAAGGTTTCATAAATCTGAAGCTAAATAATATGTTGCACTTATTCACATTTAGTTAGAACTTAAGACAAACTTGCCAAAGATCATCATGTATATTTCCATTGATAGTGAAAATCCTGGCCATTGTGAATAAAAGGAAGCATGAAAGCATGTGCAAGGCACTGGAAAGAGGGTGGACAGGTGCTGACATGAGACACAGAGAGAGTCTATTGACCTTGAACCAAGCAGTTTGTTGTTCAATGGCTTTCTCCTATGTGGCCTTTCTGACCGTATTTTCATCTCTCCTAAGAGGACTGGTGAAGTTCAATCTGCCAAATGATCGGTAGCGTTGCCATGCCCCTGAGATGATTGTCTTGTTTGCTATCTGTGTAAGTAGATTGCAATTCGCTGTAAAGAGTGGCTGGTGTGCCTTCGGCGTAAATGGCTTATAAGTCACTAAGTGAATTGGTTGGTTTACAATCCTGCTGGGAAATCCACTGCTTGAAAACTGACAGAATTTTCCTTGTGAAGCAAGAAGTCAATCTCACAGGGGTTTTTCGGGGACCTCTGTCTAGTGAGCATCATGTCTTTCGGTTCCATGGTCCCTGTGCTGAGAGCCTCTGAGCGGTGGATGACAGTGCTGTTATGCTGATATGGTCACATGGAGCTGCTGGCACTGAAGATCAAGAAAAATGTGGCCGAGCCGGTAGGCAGGAGGTTAAGGCACAAAGTCTATACAGTAATACATTCGGTCATGAGCAAAAATAAGGCCCATAACATGCAGAGTGTGCATGGCAGATGAAGTTGGTCCCTGGAACAAAGCTGGGAAATTCCAGACAGGAAGTCACCAGTGGAGCGGGATACTCCAGGAAGGGACTGCCCTTGTTGTCCACGTAAGCAGAGGCAGCTCGCAGAGCCGAACAAGTAGCAAAGTGCAGCTGGGCTGGCTCACAGAGGCTTGGACGTGGCAGAATCTCTAACTTCTTTGCCAGTTGTAACCTGGTAAAAGGAAGAACCTGCCCTAAGTCCAAGAGAACTGTACTCAGCAACTTGGCCATACACTACATAGGTGTGCTAGTAAAAGCTGTGGTAAGTCTAGCCTAACCCTGCCAGTGACCTTGGGTTCATCTGAATCTGCTGGTCAAGGTCTAGCTCAGTAAGTAAAGTTGCCTTATCTAACCAAGAGAATCTATTGAGAGAGGCAGAGAGACAGACAGAGATACTGGGCCTGAACTGAGCTAGTAACACACAGATTGACAGAAAAACACAATTTCTGTGAAAGACACACACCTGCTAATAACTGATCCATTAAAGCCATCCCTGCTCCGTGACAGAACAATGAACGGCTATCATTGGGAAAGGATTAATGAGTCAGCTTTTATACATAAAGGTGCTAAGGATGCTGTGAGACCTAGTCAAGGTAGAAAGGTCATTTTCCGTTAAAATATGTGGCTGTGGTTTACTGTTTGCTTTCTATAACTAATGTGTCCCTATGGTTCATTGTATACCTTCTCTGCTGGTCTGGGTAGAGTAAAGAAACAAATTCATAAACACACGTGTGTTTATATGTGAAAGAGCTTTATATGCAAGAGCAGTTGAATATTGAGAATACATCCCAGCCCAGACTCAAGTCCATAAATTCGATTTTAGCACATATGTCCAATATCAACCTATAAAATCATCTTCAGACTCACAAAACACATGCAATGACACTGAATGCAGGAGTATTATAGGCCAGTGGGTGGGAATTCTTGTGGATCCAGTGGTGTTGTAAGCATTTCAGCACTGGCAGGGATCCCCACATGGCTAATCCAGGTCCAGTGGTCTGGCTCCATCAGCCTCTCTCCATTTGTCTTCTCCACAGGGATGCTTCACAGGGAGTAAGGAAAGAGAGAGTGTCTCCTGACTCCCAGGAGGATTACAGGAGTTGCCAGAATCCTCAGAAGAAGGCCATGCCCACACAGAGGCCTCATTGGCTATGACTCGATTGGCAGGCCAGACTCCACCCCTGTTGTCAAATTGACAACAGATTATACAACTACCATACCTTCTATAAAAATAAAAACTTGATTGCCAGTATTTATAAAATGACTTTTGTGTGCATCCAAATGAAAATAAGTAATAGAGGCCTCATCATCTGAGTCTCATGATTTCTTAGGTTTTAGATGGCTACCTATGTGTTATGTTCAAACACAATGTTTTAAAGTTAATATAATAGTTTAAACAAACGATGAAAATCCTACTATAACATAATCAAATTTAGAAGACATCATTGGAATAACTGAACAGAAAGCCTAAAATACTATTTACAAAGCGAAAAATCTAAAGTCTTAATTATCAAGATGTAAAAGAGGAACTAAATCATCTAGGGGAACAAGTTGCAGAAAGATTAAAAGAAAAGCGTGCCTAAGGCTGCTGGTTTTTTTTTTCATCATAATCGTTTCCATAGCCAATTGTGAGAGATCATCCAGCAAGTTAATACTAACACCTACTCCTCACTTGTTGACCATCACATGAGCTCACATTTTGTATTTATGAAACAGCAAAACAATTACTATTCCTGTACTTTGTATAAGAGCAAAGTAGCAAGCAAGGTAGCAATATCAGTGAAGCATCTCTTTTAAGGTGTCTCTGACAGCTTCTAAGATGCTGGTCCATGATGCTGTACCCTCTAGTCCCTCCTGCCAGCAGCCCCATGCTGAGGTGCTGTGTGGTCTGGCCTTCTCTGTGGTTATGACCTCCTGGGAGACAAAAGTCAGCATCCAGCCAGCAGTGTCTGGAGTGGGTTCTTAGGTTCTTGAGGACTGACACCGCGCGGTTTGAAATGTCTGTGGAATGAAAAGAAAGAAACAAAGAGGCATAGGAAAGAGGATTTCCTGATATCGTAGCATGAGCCAACTGGGCTTGAAACCTTTGCCACTACAGAAAACTGACACTTCTCTTTCCATGGAGTTGGGTATGCCAAGATCTTGCAAGAAAACCTAAGCTTTTGGACACCCCAGGCCCATAGGGTATCAGTCATACTTCAGGTGCAGCGGTTATGAAATATGCTCCCTGGTTGTGCATCACAGGGTGTGCAGGTTGGCTGTGAGGTAGGCTCTGATTCCGTACAACAGTGAACAGTGACATGGTCAGTAGCCTCTCTAGCCAAACAGCCCCATTTATCTTCTTGGGCTCCTTTGAGGATCCTTCGGTGCAGAGAAATAATGCCTAATTGGACTTGCCACGGTGATGAAAACATTAGTATATCATAACTGCTACGTTTCTGATTTTTTCTAAAATATAAGTGGACAAATGGATGATCTTAAAACAGAAAGATATTCTAGAGCACAGAAAAAGATGGCAAACTCCCAGACTAATTCTATAAAGCCAGTATAACTTTGATAACCAAACAGGGCGAGGATCCCACAGGAACAGTGATCGACAGACCAATATCTTTAGTGAACATTGATGCAAACATTCTTAACAAAATATTGGCTAATAGAATACCAAAAGTATATAAAACATAACATCCAAAATGAGCAGGTAGGATTCCTTCCATGGATGCAGGGATGTTTTAACATCCGAAAATCCATCAATATAATACACTGCATTGATAAGAAAAAGATATTATCATTAAATGATAATATTGATAGATGCAGAAAAAGTATTTGGCAACATTCAACACCCATTCCTAATTAAGACACTCAAGAAGATAGGAATGGAAGTTAATGTAAGCTGTCTACGAAAAGCCAGCATTATAGTCCATGGAGAAAAGATGAAAACAATCCCACTAAAAAAGGAGACCAGGCAAGGATGCCCCTTGACCCAGCTTCTATTCAATATCACACTGGAGGTCCTAGCTAACAACATGAGACAGCGGAAGGACATTAAAGGTATCCAACTGGGAGAGTCGGAGGTGAAACTACTGCTATTTGCAGACAACACAATTCTATCCATTGAAATCTCAAAAGCTCCACAATAGGAGTACTGACAGCAATAGAGGAATATGGATGAGCGGCTGCATACAATGTCAACAAACAGAAGTCTATCCGTTTGCTACACTATTCAGAGAAGACTATGGAAGAGGAGTTAGGGAAGGCAGTACCCTTCATCACAGTCAAGAACAGATTGAAATATCTAGGGATGCATTTAACAAAAACACCAAAGGACTTATACAAGGAAGGCTACAGGACCCTATTATAGGAAACCAAAAGTGACATCCACAAATGGAAGAACATCCTATGCTCATGGATCTGGAGACTCAATATAGTATAGTAAAGCTGTCAATTTTATCCAAGGCACTATATATAAGTTTAATGCTATCCTGATTCAAATACCAACAAGTTTCTTTTAAGAATTGGAAAAAATGACCACCAATTTTATATGGAGAGGGAAGTAACACAGACTTAGTAGGGAACTCTTCTCAGTAAGAAGGACAAAGTCAGAGGGCTCACTTTATCTGACTTTCATCCCTACTACACAGTCACAGTGGTCATCGTCCTGCTATAACGACAGATACTCAAACCAATATAAAAGAACAGAAACCCAGACATGAAACCATCAGCATATAGATAGCTGATCTTCAATAAGGGCCCAAAAGGCATCAAGTGGGAGGTGGATGCCCTTTTTAACAAGAGGGGCTAGAAATAATGGATAGCCATCTGTAGAAAAATGAAACAAGATGTGTACCTCACCCCATGCACAAGAACAAATTCAAAGTGGATCTCAGATCTAGAAGTAAAACCCCAAACTATCATGATCCTCAACAAAGGAATCAGGACAAACTTAAGAATCTTGGCTCAGGGAATACATAGGCTAACTATAATTGGGAAGAGCACACACACAGGTGAGCCTAAACTTGACAAGTAGGATATACTAAGGATAAAACACCTGTGTAAATCAAAAGACTTCACCGAAAGAGTAATGAGAGAACCCACAGACGGGGAGAGGATTTTTAGTAATGACACAACCGACAAAGGGCTTCTTACTAAAATCCACAATACCCTCTTAGCCTGAAAAAAGAGGAAAATAGTTAACCCCATGAGGAAGTGAGAAAAGACCTGGAAACAAGTTTCACTAGGGAGGAGACCTGAATGGCCAATAACATACAAGAAAATATTCCTGATCATTAGCCATCAGAGAAATGTAAATTAAAACAACCATGAGATACCATCTAGCACCCTTGAAGATAGCCCAAATCAGAAAATCGGAGAGCAACACATGTTGGAGGGGATGCAGAGAGAATCCCCTGCTGGTGTTCGTGTGGGTACTGACAGCCTCTGTGGAAAGTGATCTGGTGATATTTAAAGCAAATGGAAATTGAGCTACCTTATGACCCAGCCTACCCTCTACTGGACATATACCCAGAAGAGGTAAGAAATAAACCACGACCAGCTGTTTGCACTCCAATGTTTATTGTGGCTCAATTCACAATCACAAAGAATTGGAAACAACCTAAATTTCCATCAATAGTCAAGTGAATTAGAAAACTCTGGCACATACCCACAATGGAGTACTACACATCACTAAAAAAGCACTGATGATCACATGAAGCACATCATTTCATGGGAGGAGTTGGAGGAAATTGTGCTAAGTGAAGTGAGCCAATCACAAAAGGAGATACATGAGTCCCCTGAGGTAAGTATAATCAGCACAGAAGGTATAGAAGACCCGCACTATATGGTTGAGGTACAGGTAGTTGGGTGGGGGTCAGAATAAACCCAAGGAAGTACATATTATTCCAACACAAAGAAGGGGAAAGGGGGAAGGAGGATGAGGAAAAGTGGAGGAGAAGGAAGACAATGGCACAGGGAGAGCAAGGCACTAACACACCCAAGAGGAGAGTATTGGTTATGTCTCCACAGACTTGGGAGTGTGCGTGCAGACCCCACCACAGTGTACCAAACCCTGAGGGCAATGTAACCACATGGAGCAATGCAGGAAAAGAGTGGGCTACAGAGCCAGCCCTAATCAGATCCAACTGACCCTGTCCTAGAAGTCTGTGCTACAGAGGACACACTAAACCTACAGGTTGGGGAGAGGGGTCAGCCTGCCATGCCCACACGGAAGCAAATCAAGAAGGAAAAAAAAAGAGAGGGAGGGTCTAGGCACCATATCAGCACACCAAGGCCAGAGGACAATGTCCCTGCATGGATCTGCTAAGGCACAGAGAAGATGGTAGAACCAACAACAGTTCAAGACAGTTCAAGACATGATGTCCTCTCACTGGAGCATATTGTGACAGAGGACAATATTGGGGACATGCATTGGGTGAGTGGGAGGGGGTTAGTCCGGTCTGAATACCCCATAGTGGGGTGAACCAAGAAGAGAGCGTAACTCATCGGCAATGGGAGCAAAGCAAAACCACAACCTCCTAAAGAGCCCCCCAAAATAGACTTCAGGCAAGGAGGGGCTTCTCCCAGAATTCCCCCAAGACCAGTGGGGAGATAGTCATAAAGGTCAGTGGACAGACCTGAACGGGCCATGGGGGAAGGGAGACAGTGGTCAATGAAAGATATAAAAATAATAATTATTTATAATTTAGCAAGGGGTCACCAGGGGGTAGGGAGGGAAAAAAGAGGAGCTGATACTAAGGGCTCAATAGAACGTAAATATTTAGAAAATAATTATGGTAACATATATACAAATATGCTTGATATAATTGATGTATGGATGGATGGCTATAAGAGCTTATAAGACATGACAAAATAATAATACTTTTTAAATTATCAAGGGTTCATGAGGAGGGGCTAGTGGGAGGGAGAGGGAAAAATAAAGAACTGATACCAAGGGCTTAAGTGGAGAGCAAATGTTTTGAGAATGATTAGGGCAACAAATGTACAAATGTGCTTAACACGATAGATGTATGGATTGTGATGAGTTGTATGAGCCCCTGTGTTAGACAGGGTTCTCTAGAGAAACAAAACCAGAATGCTAATAATTTTATATATATTTAGATAGGTAGATAGATAATATAAGAAATAAACAGTTATTTAAGTTATAAATCAGTACAAAAGGCTCAATGCAACTCACTCCCATGAGACAGCTGTGAGATACTGGCAGTCCTTCAAGTCTTGATGTTCCACTGGGTAGTCCTCTGTAGAGCAATTCAGGTTATCTGGGCATTGGCAGCAAACAGCAAGGCAGGTCACCAATAGTCAGCCAGATGACAGGCCCGACAGTCTCCAGCTGAAGAGATGTAAATTCCAATAGCGTGACGAAGCAGGTCTTGAAGGAACCTCAAATTAGAGCAACAGAGTTCACGGGTTAGGTGTCCCACAGGTAGTGTAGCTTTCAAATTGAGGCACAGACCAAGCAAGACATCCGCACACTGGTCCAATAATCAAAGAGCGAGAGACAAGAAAGATGGTGAGGCTCGCCAAGCCATTTATCTCTCCACCCTTCAATTAATCTCACATGTGTTCACTGGCCATGTTGGCACAATAAATGTTAACTATCTCAGCTCCCAATAAAATGATTTTTTAAAGCTGTGAGAACCCCCAATAAATTAACTTTCAATAAAAACAAACAAACAAACAAACTTACCTTCCCTTTCCATATTCCACTGATTTTGACGTAATGGCCTGGTTTGAGCCTCCCCGTGTTGATAGTGAGGAGTTGAGGTATTTTCCTTGAATAAAGCCTCCGTGAATCAAGGGCGGATGCATGATCTAGCTCTGGTAAGGGTTCAAAGGGCAGAAACTGAAGGCATAACTTTGAGCACCTGAAATGTCAATTTTCATCCGTGAAAGCAAGGAGGTATAACTTTAAATTTCACCAAAGGTCATAGATGTAAGCAAAAACATGACTAAAAATTAACTGGCATTTTTGAACTGTTATTTTGGTAAAATATATCAAAGAAAGTGGCAAACTTTTGAATAGAGGTGCAATTTCAATGGTAGCCCATAGGTGCTATTTTCATAGGTACGTCTCTGGATAGAAACAGCATGATTAAATTCATATATTAAGATATTGGTTTATAATAAATGTCTGTATAATAAATAAGCATATAAACAGTACATTTTAAGAGTGTTTAAACATGAGAGATTTGAGAAAGCATGTAATCTAGAAGAATGTATTAGGCTGGGTTTCCAGAAGGAGACTCTGAGACAGGCCTTTTTAAAAACGATATACTTAGGAAGTGCTCTACAGAGAAGGGAACGGAGAGGAACAGTTTGAGGAATGACACATAAAGTTAATCAAGGATATAGTCTCTGCTGGAAACTAGCCCGCTTGGCCTTAGAGGAACTCAACAGGGCAAATTGTACATCATAAGATAGCACTGAATGGGTTCCCTATGGAGACCCTATGTCCTATGAATCAGTCAATGACCAAGACCTGTTACCAGTGATAGTGATGAAGTATGGCCCTTTAGAATGAGGGTTTTTTTTTAATTTGGCAATGAAAGTTATCCAAATAATTGGGTAACTCGGATTGCTTGCAGGAAATACCCCTTGTAGCTAGCGGCTGGATAACCAGGCCTGGTGCTGGGGATCGCGGCGGGCTCCTCGTACCTTCCACTAGAATCTATGAGTTTGTACCACTCTGATGCCTTTTCATCCTGAAACAGAGCAGTTCATTCGGGTACAGCATTGTCAGAATTCTATTAGAGACATACATAAGCCATGGCCATGAGTCAATTCCGGTTCACGGCGATCCGAGAGACAGAAAGAAACTGTCCCCTATCTTTCCAAGGTGACAAGTATTTAAGGAACATGATCATTATCTCTTTCTCCCTAGGAATTGGCTGGTAAGTTTTAACTGCTAACCTTGCAAGTAGGGGTGAGATGCTTTACCCTTTGGGTCACCAATGCCCCTTGGAGATGTGTGTGTGTGTGTGTGTGTCTTGGACCATTTCTCCGGCTGTTGTTTCGAAGCAAATCACTGATACTCATCATCTTCCTCAAACACCGATTCTCTGGTTGTGCTTATCTCGATAGCTTTCTGTTGGAGTCACCTCTTAAGTGGGCTCAGACTCATGGTTCAGTCACTGTGTGGAAATTTAATCAATCTATTCCACTGCTCTGCACTAACTCAATTGAAGGAATCCAATTCCAATTAAATGTATTCAATTCGTTTTCTATTAAACTGCTCATGAAGTACTCCTTCTTCTGACCCCAACTACTTGAAGGTCAGGTCTTATATATTAAAGGACATAGTCTTCCAGACTCCCAAATTAACTCAGTACTTCAGATACCAACCACAAATGTGGGGCTCCCCAGAACTTCTGACTTGCTGCCTATAAATCCAAGAGTTCACTCTATCCCCTTTGAATGACAACTTTCACTCTAGGGTCTCCAGGCCCCCTCACCTATCTCTGGTTTCCACTACTCCCTTGATTTTAATAATTCACAGAACTCATGCCAAATAGTATACTTATGATTATAGTTTTATGATTGCAAAAATAATGCAAAATAAGAGATGTATAGGTTGAGGTCTAGAGGTGCTGAGCTTCCATATCCCCAAAAGGGAGGAAACAACTCGCCCTATGCATCAATCTGTTGCTACATGGAAGCTTCTGGAACTTCTATGTCCAGCATTTTACTGAGGTTTCATTACATAGACTGACTTACCGAATCAGCTTCCCTCCTCTTAGGTTCACATACTGTGATTTGGTGACTTCATATTATAAAACTTCCAGAACAGTCTGGAGAACTAATCAAAGACATTTTAATCACTGGGGAAATATTAATGTGATAGAAATTATATCTTAGGAAATAAAGACAAAAACCATTTTTTTAGGCAAAGTTTATTTTCCCCCTATGGACACCGTACCCTATCAGGCTGCAGTTGTTGTACTTGTTCATTTTAAGTTAAACCGAACATCAAAGTATCATCACAGTAGCTCAACTGGGTGCCAGCAAGTTCATTTTTGGATGCCTTCGGTAGTTCTAGTCTTAACACCTCTTGAATATCAAGGTCAAGTACTCCTGCTAAAATGGGAACTCCTTTCTGTGCCTAATGTTCTGCTGGCATTAATTCCACGTGGCCAGGAAGCAGCTCTCACTTGACCTTCAGTGAGATTCATACTGCCCCCTGGAAGCATTCTCCTTGTTGGCAGTGTTTCTCTTCCAGTACCCTGAAGCTACAGAGAAAGCAACAGATTTTTTAAGTTAGTTACTTATTTCCTCTCTTTATTTACTAGAACTGTATCTCTGACTTCTTCATATTGATGATGCATCAGCATATGATTATAGTTAGATTAGGATTTATACACCATCCTGAAGGATGATTCCCATCCTCCAAGAGGGTCCTTCCAAGCTATTGACTCCGCTGTCCTCCTGAGAGACTGATTGTCTATTGGCCAGCAGGGTTCAGATGGTGCAGCATGTAGGAGAAACACTGGTATCACGGCCATGTGTTCACTGACACAATTCTTTGTGGTAATGGATTCCTTGGTCTGGGGAATGTTATGTGAAATCCCAGTATGATAAATCAAACTTTCTGCATGTCTTCTCAAAGTAAGGCTTTGCGCACAGAAATAGTGAACTCAAACCTATGATTTTTGTCAATTCTGGAGAGAATAAGAATCCTACCACTTCCAAAGTGGTAAGAGTCCAATGTAGCCAACTTTTCACCTCAGGGCTAGCTAATTTTATCAAGAGATAGTATTCTTTGTGAGTGGCCAGGAGCTGGGCAGTAGAGGTGGTGTTTAGCATTTGCTTTTCCTGCTGGAAAGTTGAAACTTCATCTCTTTCAGTCCATGGGTCAGTCTTGTTAAAGAATCGTCCATGCAGTTAAATTCGTGGATCACCTTTATATCCATGATTACTTCGTCTATGAGTGCATTGCACAAGTACCAACCAAGTGCTAGTTGCTGCTCCGCTCCCCTTTTCTTAACAAGTTTTCCTTGTGCCAGAAGCTCTGTATTCTACTCCAGTTGAACTATCACACCTGCAATGCTAGAGGCAATAGGGATTACTGAGTGGCACATGTGCAGCTGCGTACTTTCTCTCACCAAGAAGCCCTGGTAGCACAGTGATTACATACTAACTAAAAAGCTGGTGGGCCAAACCCACAAGCCCCTCCATGTGAGAAAAATGCGTTAGTCTGCTTCTTTAAATATCGCAGCATTGACGGGCTATAAGACTGTTCTACTCGGTTCTACAGCTTCACTCTGTGCTAGAACAACCCAATGGTAAGCAGCAACATCCACTCTCATGCACCATGATTCTTCTGTTTTTACAAAGGCCCAGATTATTTCAAAGAGAATACAAGGAAGATCATCACTTCTATAGTCTCTGAATGATTAATAGTAATACTCTTACTCTAGCTCACTAGTGATAATATGTTTCATCATATACCTTATTAAATGGATGCTGTTTAAGGTATAGTAAGTAGACTTTTAAGATAATCCTTCTAGTAGTCAGAATAATGGACCTAGGTAAATGTCCATGTATTCATTTCCAGAACTTGTGCTGTTGTGCTTAGGTGTCACTGAGTTGGCTCTTATCCACGTACAACAGAATGAAACACTACCTAGGTCTGCACCATCCTCACAATGGTTGTTATGTTTGAGCCAATTGCTGCCATCACCCTGTCACGTCATTTCCTAGGTGTTCTTCATCTTTTTCCCTTACCTTCTACTTTACCCAGCACAGTGTCTTTTTCAAGGGATTAGACTCTAACGATAGTATGTCCATAACCTGTGAGGATGTTAAATTACAAAGCAAAAGGAATCTATGTTTAGCTGAAGAATTTAAGATTGCACATCAAGTTGCCTTAATGTAGGGACTAACATGGACTATCTAGCCAGTCTAGAGTAGACTCACAGAAACTCTGTGTACAACAGAACAAATACGTCCTAGACCGGCAACATCCTCATTTCCTAAGCTTGAACCCATTCTTTCAACAATGATGTCAATTGTGTTCATCTGGGTTGACTAGAAAAACAAATTCATAGATACACATATGTGTGTAAAAGAGAACTTTATATAAAAGATTAATTGTACATTAAGAAAATATCCCAGTCCAGATCGTCCATAAATCCTATTGAGACCTTATGTCCGATACCAATCTATAAATTCCTCTTCAGACTCACGCAACACATAGCAATGATGCTGAATGCAGGAAGCTCACAGGCCATTGAGTTGAAAGTCTTGTGGATCCAGTGGCAGTGGCAGCATCTCAGCCCTAATAGGGGTCTCCACGTGACTCCTTCAGCTCCAGGGCTCTAGCATGGCAACATGTGTCTTGTCAGCAGGAATGTCTTGCAGGGAGTGTGGGTGTCCTGTCTCCAGCAAGCTATTTATCTCCTTAGCACCTCCCAATGAGGCCATGAAACTGTGACCTGATTGACAGGCTAGACTCCACCCCTTTTCAAGTTGACAGGAGATTATGTAACTGCCACATCATTCTATTTTATTGAAGGCCTTTCTTTTTTTCTCTGCTCTTCTACTTTAATAACTTTGGCAGAGAATGTCTCTCCTGACAACCTGCCCTAAGTGCATGAGATGAAGTCTTGGATCCTTGCCTCTAAGAAGCATCATGCTCATACTTTTTCCCAGACAGATTTGTTTGTCCTTTTGGCAGTCTATGGCACTTTGAATATTCTCTCTCCAGCACTACAATTCAAACGCATCTGTTTCCCTTTCTCCTTCCTTATTCAGTGTCCAACTTTCACATGCATATGAGGAGGTTGAAAATAATGTTCTGGGGGCAGGCCTACCTTAGTCCTCAAATAACATCCTTACTTTTCAATACTCTAAAGCTGTTGGTTCTCAGTCTTCCTAATGCCTCAACCCTTTCATACAGTTCCTCATGTTGTGGTGAACCCCCAACCATAAAATGATTGTCGTTTTCACTTCATAATGGTAATTTTTCTATGTTATGAATTGGGCGACCCCTGTGAAAGGCTTGTTCGATCCCCAAAGGGGTCATGACCCACAGGTTGAAAACCACTGCTCTAAAGAGTTCTTGTGCAGAAGACTTACCCAATGCAACACAACTTTCGATTCTTGCTCCTATGGACATAGATTATAAATTATAGATCTAAGCAAGACAAAGTCTTTGACAACTACAATTATGTTACCTATTGTTAGAGTTGTGAGGATTTTGGTCCTCTTGACATTGAGTTGTAATCTATAAAGAAGGCTGAAATCCTTAATCTCTACTGGCACGTGCCTCAAATCTTCTGATTTTCAACAAGTCAGGTTGTGTTATCTACACACCTCAGGTTGTTAATAAGCCTTCCTCCGATTCTGATGGTGCATTCTTCTCCATACAATCCAGCTTTTCTGATTGTTTTCTCAGGATACAGATTGGATAAGTATGATGAGAGGAAACATCACTAATGCACACCTTTCCTGATATCAGTCGGGCAGCATTTCTATATTCTGTTGGCACAACTGTTGATCCATGTACAAGTTCCACAAGAAGTCCCCATCCTTCTCAAGGCTATTCATGGTTTGTTTTGATCCAGATGCCATGGCATAGTCAATAAAACACAAATAAACATCTTTCTGGTACTCTCTGCTTTCAGCCAATCTGACATTAGTACTGATGTCCCTTCTTCCATGTTCTCTTCTGATTCTATCCTGAACCTCTGGCAGCTCCCTGCCAATGTACTGCTATAAGCATTGTTGGATTATCCTCAGAAAAATTTTGCTTGCATGCAATATCAATGACATTGTTACATAATTTGAGGATTCAGTGCATCACCTTTCTTTGAGATAGTTGCAAATACTGGTCATTTGACCAGATAGCTGTCTTCCAATTGTGTTGGCATAAATGAGTAAGTGCATCCAAGTGCTTCATCCCTTGTTGAATCATTTCAATGAGTATTCCATCAAATCTTAGAGCTTTGTTTTCATCTAATGCTTCCGGTGTAGGTTGTACTTTCTTCCTTCAGTACACTGGTTCTTGTTCATCTGCTACCTTCTAAAATGGTTGAATACTCAATGTTTCTATCTACTTTTGGTGCTTCTTGAATTATTCAATATTTGACCCATAGATTCCTTCAAGATTGAAACTTGAGGCTTGACTTTTTTTCTTGATTTCTTTCAGTTTAAGATATGCTGAACATGTTATTCCTTTTTAGTTTTCTAAGTAGATTTTTACATATTTCACTATAATATTTTACTTTGTCTTCTCAAACAGCTTTGTGTAGTTTCTGTTCAGTTCTTTGATTTCATCATTTCTTCCTTTTGCTTAAGCTACTCTCTACTTAATAGCAAGCTCAAGCTTCTCTGTCTCCCCTTCCCACAAGTGAAGTCAATTTGATTTCTGTTTATTCCATCTGGAAATTCCATGAGGATAGTCACCCTTTGTGTTAGTGAAAAAAAGCTAATTGAGATGAAGTCTTTGGTCTGGAAAATTTCTTTCATGTGATCTGCAGCCTCATTTCAATCACCAAGATGAAATTTTTCCAACCACCATTCTTTCCTCTTTGCTTCCATGTTTTTCATTCCAATCACCCATAATGATCAATGCATTTTGATTACATGTTCGATCAATTTCCAACTGAAGATGCTGGTAAAATTCTTCAATTTCTTTGTCACCAGACTTTATGGTTGTGAATAAATTGCAATAATAGCCACATTGATTAGATTTCCTTGAAAGTTCAAAGAGATAGTTCTATTGCAGACAGCATTGTACTTCAAGATAGATCTGGAAAGTTCTTTTTGACAGTGAATGAAACACCATTCCTGTTGAGTGTGTCATTCTCAGCATAGCATACCATATGATTTTGTTTCAATATGATTAATATCAGCTTATTTCAGCAACACTAATGCCTATGATATTGATCTTTATGAGTTCCACTTAGTATTTGATCACTTCCAATTTTCCTGGACATATACTTAGTACATTCTACTTCTGATTTATCCTAAATGGTTGCAGCTGATTCTTCTCACCTTGAGTCATGCCCCACCAGTAAATGAAGATCCCAAAGACTTTACTCCCCCAGACAGTGCTCCATTCACATCACCATGGTCTCCTCTACTTTCAGAGAGCGGCTCATCCTCAGTCATATCTTGAGTGCCCTCCAACCTGAGGGGCCATCCTCCAGCCATATCTCCGACAAAGCTGTGTTTCCATCCATAAGGCCTTCAGCATCTGACAATGTTTCCATACTGTGTATAAGATTTTAAGTGGCTACCTTTTCTGAAGAGCTAACCCTTTCTTTCTTTGTAGTCAGTTCTTAATCTGGAAGGTCTGCTGCAACCTGATAACATTAGGTAACTCTACTGGCATTGGCAATATCAGTGACACAGCTTCCAGCATCACAGCCACACACATGCCACCACAGTATAACACACTGACAGAGAAGGGGTGGTAGGGTAGGGTAGACACCCTTAATCCTATCATAGTCCTTATTTTTGTAAGGATATGTTTGAGGTATGACCTGCAACAATATCTTACAAGAGATTAAAAAAGAGAGAGAAAGAAGCAGGGAAAGAGGGACTCTGTCACCAAGAAACATGTCCTGGGAATGAAGTGCATCCTGCGGACCCAGTTTCCTCTATTGAGAGTCTTCTGTCTCCCAGAGAGAGGCAGATTTCCCCTATATTATCTCTGAATTGGAACTTCCTGTCTTTCAATTCATGAGAGAATACATTTCTGTTTGTTATTGTCATCCACCTGTGATAGTTCTGTCTTGGAATCACTAGATGGATAAGACATATATCCACCTACATTCTCAGGAAAATCATAGTCTACCAGTCAGTGCAGTTAATTTCTTTAGTAATCCTTACTAACAGCTATCGCCATCTACCCTTTTATTGAATAAACAAAGGAACTATTTTTTAAGGATGTTATCAACACATTGATTCTAGAGTCTGATTCTTTAACAGCATTTCTTACTAAGTGTCTCAGCCTGCAGAGGACAATCATTGCTGAGCTTCTTAACAAAGTCCATTTCATAATTTGTATTTCTCATTGTCATAGTAAATGGAATGTCCTATAGGGCCTTCTAAAAACAGAGTTATTGTTTTAGTTTATTTGTCTGTTTGCATTCTTATGAAATAGAAACCTTTTTAAGAGTCTCCACATAAACAAGCGGTTAGGTCTTTGACTACTAGTCAGAAGATTGAAAGTTCAAATCTACCCAAAAGTGCTTCAGAAAACAGACCTGGTAAAATGCATGGGAAAGGTCACAGCCTGGAAACCCCTAGGGTGGTCAGTTCCACTCTGCCCCCACAGGGTCACTGGGGGACCGAACCGGAGAAAAAGCAACTCACAGTAACAATCCAGATGCTATTGATTGACTACCACTCTGAATGCCATCTCTTTCTTTACATCTGCATTGGCAGTTCTGGTGTAGCATCCTTAGTTAATTTGGGCCTTAGATTTTCCTAAATTCTTAAAGTTGACGTGCCCACACTGACGTGCTCTCAGTCTCCTAGTTTTATCGTCTTCATCTATGGACCCTGCATCCACAGTACTCACTTGAGGAATTAGTCTTCATTTCCGGAGAGCACATGTTAACCAGATTATTTGCTATGTAATCCCTGTCTGTTTTACCAGGTCTAGCACAACAACAGGTTTTGCTAAAAGTCGACTCTAAGTATGAGTCCAATGGCCAAGAATGAAGGTTCCAAGTAGAACAGGTGTTGTTCATAGGTACCTGTCTCATCAGGAAATTCTCCGTTATCTTTTAGTTATGACTTCAATATGTGAGAGGTACATTTCTGTGACTCGGTGAATTCAAGTTCCTTACGATATTTATCTCAGATATCTCCACCCCAACTTTTAAGGTTGCTACTCCTGGCCTCTGCTCATGGTGCCAAACTATCCACTCTGCGCATTATACCAACTCAGAGTCTCAAACTGTTGGGCCACGGTCCACAGTGTGGAGTCATGAACAACATCATGACTGACATGTAGGAGACAAATAGAACAGTGCTTTATTCACATAGAAAGGAGGGAGACAAAGGTTAGCTGAAGCAGCGTCATCACTGATCCTGTCTGACCAGTGGGTCTCTAGTCTGCAGGAACGGACAAATTAGTGATGTTTTGCAGCGCTCATATGCTACAAAAGATAGAGACCTTGTCCTTTCCCTGTCAGGAACAAATAGAGATGTGGAGCCGATCAAGTGTAATATAGCACACACATCTGGCTAAGTGTTTTCTGAGAATGTTGTTCTATGCTCAGGACATGAGAAGAGGGTTTTCTGATAGCCCACCAGCTTCTGCAATATGTATTTTGGTTAGGTTGCCCCAATAAAGGGCGGTAAGGGGACACCCTCATCCTACTCAAACTGCTAGACAGATATTTATGGTCCTACACACGAGGTTAATTTGTGGTTCAGAGGAAAAGTTGGCAGCTGTGCTCAGACTGTCTTTTTCCACAGTCAAGTTCCACAGAAGCAGAGGTGGGGTGGGAATCATTGTATACATGTGCTATTTAGTGTATTTCTCAAGATATATAACACAAAGGACCTAACGCAGTCAAACCAGGCAAAGATGAGATCTCTTCAGGTTATAGTTTCAAAATCATCCCACACAGGGTTCAGAACATCACCTGAGTCACAGAGTTGGTCACACATTGAGGGACACAGTCATTGATGACTGGCTGGCCCTCTGGCCTCTTTTGGTACATAACTGGGTCATGGGCAATTCCCCATAGACGGTGGTATCAGTGAGCTGTTAGCAGCCAATATTCACAGCAGCAGGAGTGGGGGTGGACTATACCTGTCCTGGCAATGGGATCAGAACAAAGAACCAATGATGTTTATATAGAGGGACACTACCTTTGGCCATCCAATCTATCATGACTCACATTGTTAGGTGCCATCAAGTTGGGTCAGACTCAGTTACACTATACACTAAAGAACCAAGCATTGCCCTGTCCTGTGACATTCTTACAATGGTTGTTTGAGCCCGTTTTGCAGCTACTGCATCAATCCATCCTTGGCAGCCCTCCTCTTTTTCACTGACTTTCCATTTTACCAAGCATGATGTCCTTTCTGAAGATTTGGTCTTTGGGTCTACACAATACCAAGAGCAAGATAGACTCTCTATACATAAATGCAGAAAGATCAAAGGTTGGAAAAAAAAAAACCTGCCCTGAACCCAGGTTGAACAGCACCGCTTCTTCTAGCTGACAGGTAGGCTGGATGGGAAAGATGCTCCTGAAGGGAGTCTTTCTCAGCTACCTTTTATACTGGTAGTGAGCTGGGTAGGGTGAGGGGTGGGGCTTTCCCAAGGATCTGGTTCAGTTCAAGACTCAGAAGACTAGCTGACAGGGCCCTTTTCTGCATCGTTGGGCTCTGTTACTGATGTCTTCCACCAGTTTCAAGCTCTTGTAAAACACACAGATTTCCCCCCTGTAGGGCTGCACCTGGTATCTGCACCCTGTCACAGGTGGGACCAGAAACCCCGAGAATTATTCCATCCTAAGGCAGTTACCACAACTGTAGCCATTCCTCTCAGGGGAGCTGGAAGCATCCATTAATAATCGTTCCCTGTTTCTATAACCCAGCCTGTTTGGATGTCCCGCCTCTTTAAAAGCATTTAATTTCTGCTCTGCCTTTAGGAACCAACCTCATCATTCCTTTCTTTACTAGTCAGTTGGCTGGGCTCACTGAGTACACATGGGAAGGATACCCATTTCCCAATAACCTAGGGAACATCTCAATTCCTTCTTAAGGTTGGTGATGAAGACTACAGCCTTGCCAATCAGGTCTGCAGGGACAACCCACAATGAGTTCACTGCTCTATGGAGCGGGACGAATCAAGTCACAGCAGTGTGACTGGGCCCATGATGGATAGAGCCAGCCCCTTCACCAAGGTTGGTCAGCAGACAAGGTGTCATCTGCACTAAGCCTGGGCTGGGAACATTGGGTGACTCAGGGCCATTTCAGAGTAGCCTTATACGGTGCCACCTATTCTTTCAGATTTGCCAAAGGGACAGGTGGATGGCAGTAGGGCTGAATGCATCTCTATACCATACACACTACCAGATAACACTTTTTTTTTTGGTTCGGTACCTGCAGTCTCTCTTCTCCTCGGCAGGTCCTGCAGGTCCCAGGAAATCAATCTTATGGTACTTCAGGCTAATCTGTTTCAACCATGGCCAACATGAAAGGGCTGGCCAGCAAAAGTGAAGCATCTACTTCCTCTTCCTGCTGTGCCCCTCCTCTGAGTCCCTACAGGAAGGACTCTGGGGACCCTAGCACCTGGGACCCAAATTAATTTTTACCATTACTGCTGCTGGCCCTTCATCCCAAGCAGACGATCAAGGCATGCAGAGCTCGTTCACGCTCACTAGTTGACATTCTAGAGTTTCCACCCCAGCTGAGTCTGGGAGTGGGAGGCAATTAGAACTTCCCACCATAGCTCTGCCCTCTCATCTTCCCTGGTGGCTTGCCAGTGTTTCTATAAGAGCAGAAGTCTAGAACTGTTTGGCTGGCATTGCCTGGGTTGCCCTCCCTTCATGGGAGTTACCCTCACTTCATGTTCCAATGCCAGTTTCTCTTCCAGCTCCTGCACTTTTGTTTGTGTTGTCATCTCAGCTTCCACGGTAGAAGATCAGCACACAAAAAGGCTAGGATACCTTGCCCACGAGTGCTTCTATGTCTTTCTCAGTCTTACTAAACTCTACGCCTTTCAGGAGTTCTAACAAATCTTTCCATGTTTTGAAGGTGTCCTCCCCAGGAACAAACTTGGATGCCAACTGTCATTCTCCAATTTCCCCATAAGGTCTTATATCCCCGGTGGCAGTTACATAATCTCATGTCAACTTGAGTGAAAGGGTGGAGTCTAGCCTGTCAATCAGGTTGAAATTTGATGACCCATTTGGAGGTGTGATGAAGCTAAATAGCTCAATGGAAGCCAGAACCACTCTCTCCGCCTTCTCCTTTTTGCTGTGGAGACACTCAAAGAGCTGGAGGAGACACATGGAGACCCGTACTAGCATTAAGCTGCTTCTACTTCCACTGGATCCACAGGCCTTATACCCACTGGCTGTGATCTTCCTGCATTTGGCATCGTCAAATGTACTGCGTGAGCCTAAAGAGGAATTTATGGACAAGTAGTGCACATATGGGCTAATGTCACACTTACGGCCTTGATCTGGGCTGGGCTGTTTTTTCACTATACAATTGCTCTTTTATATAAAGCTTTTTATTATTCACACATGAGTGTCCATGAATTTGTTTCTCTAGTCAACCATGACTAACACATCCCCATTTGGTGTCTAAGCCTCTGAGGTTTTCCAGTCTCTTGGCTGACTTTCCATCTATGTGGTCTACTCAGCCTAAGGATGAAAAATTCTCTCTATACACAGGCGCTGAGAGATGGGAAAAGTGGCCTGGTGAAAATCTGAAAGACATTATTCTTTGGTAGTTACAGACTAGGACCAGCTGGTACATGGGGCATATTCTGCTGAAGGGGTCTCTGTGGGGCTCCCTATATACCAGTAGTAAATTGGGACATGGTAGGGGAAGCTACAAAGACCCACTGTAACCATTTACACTGTGATGCGAATACATTGGAACGCCTGTTATTAAAGCAAAGGAGAGTTTAAGTGCACCTGTGCGATGTCATGTCTCTGGTGTCTAGCATTGTGTGTGGACCTGGGTTTCCCTTCACCTCAGTCTAGGTGACTTGTGACTTTGGTCTAAGCATGCCCAGCTTTGGATATTCCCATAAAATCTAAATAGTGTTCTGATTTCTTTGCCACCCCCTTCATTGTGGTACCGCCAATCGATTTTCACTAGTACGGGAATTTGGGGGAGACAATCCGCCTTTGTCCCTAATCGTGCTATTTTTCAATTTTACTTATTCATCATCCAACTTTCACATGCACATGAGGCAAAACTGAACATACCGTTGTGTGGGGTAGCTGTGCTAAGCAAAGTAATCTCCAGGCTCTTTGACGCGTTAAAGAGATCTTGTGCAAGTTTTCTCAATGTAACAAGTCTCTACGGAAGATTGTCGTCCTTAACCTTGATTCACAAGTGCTTCAGGTCCTCCTTCCTTTCAGCCAGCGAAGTTGTGACACGTGCCTATCTCAAGTGGTTAAACAGCCTTCTTCCAACCCTAATGCCCCAATTTTTCTCTACACTGTCTAGCTTCTCTGATTTACTCAGCATAAATATTGAATAATATTGTGAAAGGATACAACTCTGGCACATACCTTTCCTTATTTTAGACAATGCGGTAAACTTGTTATGTTTGTACCACTGCCTCATAGCAACCTTAACTAGGTTTTCCAAGAATGTGTATATTTATGGAAACAGGTAGGCTCATGGTTCTCATTCAGGTATTTGGTGGGTTTGAACCACCTACCCTAGAGGATAGCAGCACAATGCATAAATAGAGAAATACTATCGAGTCTAACTATTATTTTCTTAAGCTAGAGTATGTATTACTTGTTTGTCAATTTTTATATTACATTATATATTTAAACACTCGAAAAGAGTGATAAAATACATTTCATTAATAGAGATTTGAGGCAATGATATATATAGGCATGTTTATAGCATGATTCTTCCTTTGTCTTATTAAATTGTATACACTCTTTTATTTTGAACAAGTGACTGAGTTGTATAATGATAAACAAATCACTTATTCTTTCAGACAATTTGATTTAGTCAAATAGTGCAGATCTTTTAACATATTCTGCAGAGTCTGAAGTACATGTAAGGAAGCAAATCATGAGGCTAGGCTATAACAAATGCAGACTTATTTTGTTGTTGTTGTTAGGATGTAAAGTTCATTTTTCCTTTATGTTCTACATAGCTCTTATCTTCAGTTATTATCTAATATTTCCATGCTATACGAATTGTTGAGCATTTAGAACATTTATTACTTCAAGGGAATTGTTCATTTTAGAAGATAAAAAAGATGGAATTCTAATTTATTTCTTATTTTTCTATCAAAATATGTGAGAATCATCTTTAACTATTAAAATTCAAATATTGAAATGAATAAATGGTACAATCTTGCCTTTCCTTTGAATATTAAGTAAAAGAATTACATCAGGTATAAACTTCTATCTCCAAATAGCTAGTACAAGGATTATTTTTACATGCTTTTAAGTAATAAGAATCAAATATGTTTTACAGTCAAATGTGAAGTTCTATTTAGTAAGTAGGAAATACATTTCCTACATATTAATAAAATAATACTTAGTTCAAATTTGAATAGCATTTCCCAAAATTGCATATTTTCAGAGCTTGGATTAACTGGGATCAACCCTTTATAAAACCTGAGGGAGCTATCTCTGAAGATAGTCCTTGATATGCAATGAAAGGAATAGCAAACTTTGATTACTAAGAAATAAGTATCTCAAGACAAAGGTTCTTATTGGCACATAAAGAATGTATTATTTTGAAATATCCATCAAATGCTATTTCATTGTGAAGAGACCACTAAAGCCATCATGTTGGTTTTCATTCCTAGCAGCCCCCACACCCTCCTCAGAAGCATTGTTAGGTTTGAGTCCATTGTTACAGCCATTCTGAGCATCCACCTCCTGTGAGTCTTCCTCTTTGCGTCTACCCTTCCACATTGCCAAGAACGATGCTCCTCTCCAGGGACGGGTCTCTGCCGACATGTCCAAAGTATAGAGACAAAGTCTCACTGTTCTTGCTTCTGAGGAGCATTCTGGCTGTATTTTTTCCCCCAAGGCAGATTTGTTTCCTCTTTGGGAAGTCCATAGTACTTAGAACATGCTTTATCAGAACCATAATTCAAATACCTTTTACTTCAGTGTTCTTTATTCAATGTCCAATTTACACCTGCCCATGAAACCATTGGAAATACCGTGTTCTGGGTCAGATGCACTCCAGTCCTTAAAATGTCATCTTTGTTCTTCAGTACTTCAGTAGAATTACTCAATAAGATACATCCTTTGATCTACTGGCTACTGGTTTCATGAGCATTGCTTATGGACTCGAGCAAGCTGAAATCCTTGACAACTTCAATCTTTTAACATGATCTTCCCTACTGGGCCAGTTGTGAGGATTTGAGTTTTTATATAAGTTGTGATGATCCATACTGATGGTCGTGAACTTTGGTCTTCATCGGCAAATGCTTCAAGTCATCCTCATTTTCAGCAAGCAAGGTTGTGCCATCTTCATACTTCAGCAATTAATAAGCTTTCATTACTATAAAAAGATAAATATAAACCAGCCTATCCTTAATTTTAAGGAGCATTCTGGCTGTACTTCTAAAAACAGATTTGTTTCTTTTTCTGGCAGTCCATGGTACATACATTTAATATTCTTTGTCAACACCATAATTTTAATACACAAATTATAATCTGATTTTCTTTATTCCTTGTCTAGCTTTTGCATGCATATGAGGCGATTTAAAATAACAATATTTGGGTCAGGCACATGCTAGTCTTATATTGTTATTTTTGCTTTTTAATACTTTTAAGAGAGATTTTGCAGGTGACTTGTCCAATGTAACAATAATAGCTTTTTATGCCAATGCTAACTAATAGAAGAAAAATTGAATGATAGGGAAGGAGGAGGAAAATAACAAGTGACATGTTTGACAATAGATGTGCACAATTTAAAAGTCTTTAAAACTATCGATTAAAACACATAAAAACATGAAGAGGCCAACAATTATCTCAAAATTAAATATTTTAAATCTCTAAATGGAGTTAAAAAGTGGTACTTGTTTTTCAATCCATAACTTCACAGAATAGGAATTCTTAGAAAAGTTGGAAAAACAAAGTTCTCACTGAACAACACTGAAATATGAAAGAGCCATTGGGAATATGACAAACACTCCCGTAGACACTTTTGTTTCAGCATTCCAAATTGGTGAAAACCAAATCTCAGACAAGAGAGATTTTTACACAAAGAAAATGTCTACGTGAACATCCAATGTATATTAACTGAAGATATGGTCTATATTCCATGCTTACCATGACCCCTCTGTTAAAAAACTAGTCAGATAATCTGTAGGAGATCTCTCCTAGTTTCTTTGCAGACAATCCAAAGTTGAGATTCTATAGTCATCTGGCTCTCAATATTTTTCTATTTATTTTTAGACTCTTTTTAATTTTTAAAATTTGTTGGGGGATGTTTGCTTCTCTAGTCATCATCTTAGTTATGATAAATGACTAGTGGTGTTAAATATTATTTGGGTTGAGATGTGTCTTGTCAATTTCAACAGTATTTTCCAATGTCAATTTGGGCCATGTTAATTGGTCTTGATTTGGTTCATGTCTTTTACAAAGAAACTAGATAAATGTGTATACATTTGCTCTGTGCTCTTATGACCTGTCAAAAAAAGACACAGGGTTATTCCAACTTAATTCAAAAGTCTAAAACGAAATTTATTCATCATCCAAAAAAGGAATGTGAAGGAAAATATGTACAAGGTTGAAAGTTAATTTTTATTGTCTGTTGAAGTTTAGGTACAGGACTTACATTTAAGAGAGTTCCTAGGACTAACGAAAGCATTGGGGGTAAGAAATGCCATGAAACTACAAAGGACTGTCAGCAGTATTATAGCCACCTAGACAAAAAGAGAACCAGGTAGAGCTCAGTCGCTGAGAAGAATGGTCAGATGCTTCATTGCTTTGATATTTTCAGATATGTGAAGCCATTTGAACGGATGGTCAGCAAGAGAGCTGGCAATCTAAGACTACTTCCATGAACTCTAGAGCACGAGTACTGAATAGAACTACAATCTTGGGCACGATTACTTATTCTCTCCCTCTTTTAGTTCTTTCATTGACATCATGGGTGATGAAAAAGGTCTAATCTTCAAATTGTTCTGAGGTGTAAATGAGGTATGTATGAAAAGCTCTTAACACAATTTCCCCAAACTTACAAATGGTCATTTTATCATTTAATCGCTCTGGTTTTTGTATTTTATTTTTCCCTCCCACTCTGGATACAGGGTCACTATGAGTCACAATAGACTTCAATGGCAAGGAGTGAGCCCACTCTGGATGTCATTCTAACTGAACTTGATATCTTTCAACCTGTTTATAGAACTCTGTGTGTTATTCACCGGGATTCTGATTATAAGCAATAGAAACTGCTTCTGACAAAACAGTAAAACCATTTATATAAAAAAAGAGGGGCATGATTTACAGAATGATGAGTTGCCTACTGAATAGGTTCCAAAACTTAGCTTCCAAAAACATTGACCCCAACTGGTCCCAAAGCCAGCTCCTAACTGAACTGCTGCCACTCGCAGCCGCCATCTATTCCTGCCAGGGACTCCCATTTACTGCCACCCTTCCTGGCATCCTTTCAGTGCCAAGAATTCAATCTTGTAACCATTCCATGCTGACAGCCAGAAATCTGTGCCATCATCCTCACAGCCAAATGGACTCTGTGCACATCCTCCTTTTGTGAGATGTTCAGTTCTGAACATTGGTCTTGCATTAGTCAGCTCATTAGTTGGGACTGAGCACCGACAATAGATCATAGAATCAAGTTGTATGGCTTTTATCTATCTTGAAGAAGTGAACGCATAACAGTTGAAGTTTTTCTAACATAGGAAGGACATTTGAAATCTGCAGTTATCAGATAAATAGACGTTTTTCCACTGTCAATCACTGTGTCGAGAGATCTTCCATCCCCGCTAATGGTAGACCGCTGGTGACACAGTTGTTCTGAGGTGGACAGAAACCTCAAGGTTAGCAATTCAAAACCACCAGCAACTCCAGGGGAGAAAGATGAAATTTTCTACCCCCCAAATATTTAGAGTTCAGAAACTCACAGGAGCGGTTCTGCCCCAACCCAAAGGGTCACTATGAATCAGCATCAACTCAACGCAGTGGGTTTTTGTGCAATGACAGCTGACGAAAATACTGAGGTGGATGAGTCTCATTTGAGTGAAGAGTTCACTTGATTTGTGATGTTTGCCACTGACCACATTCCAAACATTGCATTCCCCTGGTCACATGGTCCACTAGAACTCACCTTTCTTTGGGTCAATTCTCTCAATCTATGATGCGCAAAAGCAGAGTGACTGATATTACTAGCTTCTAAAGTGCACATCAATACATGTTGTATGTTTGGGTAATGATTATTTGCTTTAGGAGCTTCACACAGAATGGTTAATTTAGCCTCAGTAAAGAATGTTGACATAACTATAAGGACACTATTAAATTGCTAGTCATAACCCACTTGATTCAGCATGATGAAGTTGCAGGTACCAAATCAAACCCACTGATGTTGGATCGGTTCTGACTCGGCAATCCTACATAGTGTTTCCATGGCTGCGATTCTCTACAGGAGCAAATAGCCTCATCTTTCTCTTGAGAAGTGACTCATGGGTTTGAACAGCCAACCTTGCAGTTAGCAATCTAATGTTCACCAGACAGCATCAACAGGATACCAACATACCAGGTAAGAGAGTAGTAAGTAATCATGCTCTATCAAAGAAAGGGCTTTGAATGAGAATGGATGAGTCAGTCGTGATTTAAAAATTTCATGCAAAATATTGAAACGTTTAAGAATAGCAATTCAATCTTGTTAGCAGAATTGACACAACATTAATCTATGTTTAATACACACAAGGAAATAATCACCTAAGGAATTTGCCTAGTATGTTATTTTTACATCATCTTGAGATAAATATTTTTTTAAAAAAAGAGTAAATATTTCAGAATGAAATTTTTGAGAGTTAGAACTTGACAGGACTACTTAATTTTCCTGGTCCAGCAATTGTTTTCCTGTTTGCCTTTTCTATTGCTCCTCTTAGTGGGAAATAATCTCCAGCAGGTTTCTACTTTACTGGGGTTCTAGCTTCCCCAAGTGTACTGTACTTTTTTTTTCAGTTAACCATTATATTTAACTTATTGAACTTTGTTTTCTTGGACATTTCCACCTAAATTGCCTTGAGGGTTCATTGATTGTTAATTATTGGAATGAGAAAGATTTTCTAGTGAAATCATTAGAATATTTAATATGCATCAAAATTTCCTAGTACTGTACCATTAAATGCATAAGAGTTTTAAGTCGGAGCATGAACTGCTCACTTCCAATTTAGCTACCTAACATATTCTAATACAACTTTTCCTTGATAGATTTTTATTAAGTACTTTCTGTTCCACTCATTTTATGGGGAAGAGGAAACTGAGGTTTTGAAAATTAGGTCTGCAGAGCCCCATGAGCAGGTTAGAGCTTTTAAATAGCAGACACTTTTCCCAAACAAACTGACTTCACACTGCACTGCTTAAAACATTAATACTAGTAATAAAATAATTTGCAGATTTACAACAAACTTTCGGTTGTAAGCTATTGCTGAAGCACTTTAGACATTTTCTTACTTAATCATCATGACAGAAGTATGATATAGATATTAATTTTATTTATACATTTTACAAAGAAATAAGCTGAGGCATGAGAATATCAGGAGCTGAGCTAAACTTTAAACCAAGAAACTTGCCTCATTTCCCACGTTGCTGCATAAACCTCCCTTCAAAATCTGAAGATACAGGTGATGCAGTGACTCAATGCTCAATAACTAACTAAAAAAACCAAATTGGTAGTTCAAAGTCACTAACAGATACACATATGGCCTTGGAAACCCTGCAAGTTAGTTCTACAGTATAGAAAGAGATCCTTATAACCTGTCATTATGCTCCAGGGTAAAGGAGAGGATCTCTGAGAAAGAGGAGATGCTCCATAAGCTAGCTTGACATAGTGGCTGCAACAATTAGCTCAAACCAAGGAAGAGTGTGAAGATGTCACAGGACCGGGCAGTGTTTTGCTCCGTTTGACATGGGATTACTATGGGATAAAATCCTTCAGCAGCAATAATTATGTTGGGTTCTTTTCATTTTTTTTGCTTCTTAAATCGAATCCTTCTTTCTCTTCAAGTATTTCAGATTCTTTGACTTTAAGGACACAATTCGCATCTCAAACGAGAACATGCTTTTTAACTTTCTACTTCAGTGTGCTAAGTGCTCTACTGTGGCGTGCGCTAGTACTGCCCTGGCGAAGAGACAGTTAGATCCACACCTACACAAGGCCGCAAGCTCGGGAGAGTCAGATGCCGGAGAGCGGCCGCAAGAAAAGATGGTCATACAGTGGAAACCCAAGGATGTATGAGAGTTTCATCAGGGGACATGATTTATTAGTCCAGGGGAAATCTCCATCACATACTGCTTCAGCTGGTAAATGAAGGACATGACCACAAAGACCAGGTGCCATGTTGCCCATCCAGACTCCTAATGACCTGTGTATATCAGGGTGGAACTGGGTGCCACAGGGCTCTCATGACTGCATTTTTGAAAGCAGAGAGCCAGACTTCATATCCAAAATTCCTCTGGGCAGAGTCAAACCTCCAATCTTTTGTTTCACAGTCAAGGGTGTTTAGCATTTGCTCCATGCAGGACTCTAACTGAAGGCTAAGCAAGTGGTATGAAGTAAGCTGAAGACCCAGGAATTCTGAAGATATGATGCTGAGCAATTATAACATCTTAGAGACTATGAATGCAGCTAAAGAAGCAATGCTTTGGAAAAGGGCTGATGAGTATATTGATGAATATAGTAATATTTTCCCCTAAATGTTTGGGGCAAGAATTCATGTGGGGGATTTTAAAAGTACAATTTTACCCTAATGACAATAGGAATTATTGAATAATTTTCATCAAAGTTGAGTATTAGCATATTTCTATTTTAGTATAAAGGAGTGGGAATTGTAATGAAGCAATACCAGAGGCAGAGAGATTAATTAAAAGGCTATTTCAAATAATTAAGGCTATTTCAAATAATATCAGTGTTCTGAATTTGGAGTTGTTCAATAGGGGCAGAGAAGTCGACAGCAATACAATTATTTAAGAAGTAAAATTTACTGTTTTATTGATTAAGTAGATGTACAAGATCACAGAGAGAAAATAGTCCAAGTTAATTCCTAGCTGTCGAATCTAGGTAAGTAAGATAATGATATCATTGACTAAGACTAGACTCCGCGGTGGTGACATGGTTAATTCTCTCAGTTAATAACTAAACGTTAGCGATCCTAGTCCTGGTGTAAGAAAGGCCTAGTGATCCACTTTTGAGAAACTTGCCATTAAAACCTCTATGGAGTACATTCTGCCGCGACACACCTCTGAGGTTACGATGAGCCAGCAAGTGGCTATCCACTAAGGGAGTGAGAGCGTGTGAGGACAGGGAGCTCGTTTTCAGAATATTGAGTTTGACGTGTAATTTCCATGTCACAGGTGAACAAACTGAGACACTAAGACGTTAAATCCCTTGACCAACTTCACATAACCAGTGAGGGCAAGGACTAAGCTTTCAACCAGTCAGTGAGGCTCAGAGCCCATGAGGTCAAGTGCAGAGGAAAACTCAATGCATATATCAATAATAATAGCACATGCCACACACTCAAAACAAACTCATTGTCAGATTCTGATGCATGGTAATCCTACTGAAGACAAAGTAGAACTGCCCCATAGGGTCTCTGTGGTCGTTGGATAATTTTATGTCAACTAGACACTTTGGGCTTGGGGTGTAATCAAACCTGCAAACCAAGTGACAGCTTTATGACACCTCCTTGGAAATGTGGCCTTTTATATCAGAGGGAGGGACTGTGAGAATTGCTTCTGTCTTTGCCACTTCGCCTTCCCTCATTGCTATGACTCACTGGGCCTCCTTTCTGCCTCCAGCGGTGGCCCCATGTGGGCTGCCTGATCCGGACAGCTGTCAGAACCCTGTCTGGTTCTCACCTACTTTGAATCCATGTAACTGCACCACCGGCCTATGATCCTCCTGCTGCCTGCTGCACTTTTCTGCATCACTGCTCTGCGGCTCCATGAGCCTGAAGAGGGATGTGTGTTGAACTGGGCTCAGATGCCCAATTGATATATAATTATTTCTTGATCAAAAGCTCTTTTTTATGCATGTAGGAGTGTCACTGGACTTGTTTCTCTAGACAATTCATCGTAACATAATTTCCAAAATTGTAATCTTTAAGAAAGTGCATTGCTGAGTCTTTCTGCGAAAGATCAGTAGTTGCTGGGTTTAGAACATGGACATTTGCTTAACTACTGTGCCGTCAGTGATTCTAACAGGCAATAGAAGTTACACATGCAAGAGAAGAGTTTTAATTGGAGAGGACCATTTTGAAGTCACCAGTTATATACTTCCAGGACATTCAGAGGACACCTCCCCAGGCAACTGACTGTAAGAGGTCAGTTTTCGTGCCCATTCCAAATAAAGATGCCCCAGAATAATGCTCAAACTATAGAACGATATAATCGATATCACACACAAGTAAAATTTTGCCTATGATCAACCAAAAATGGTTGTAGCAGTACGTTGGCAGAGAAATTCTAGCTGGCTTCAGAAGAGGACATGGAACAAGAGATATCATTGTAGATGGGTCTTGGTTGAAAATAGAATACCAAAACGTTGTATACTTGTGTTTCATGGACTATGCATTTGACTAGAACACGTTATTGTGCTCATGATGAACTTGTGCATGGATCAAGAGGCAGTTGTGTGAACAGAACAAGGGAATACTGCATGGTTTAAAGTCAGTAAAGGTGTGTGTCAGGGTGGTATCCTGTCACCGTAATTATTCAATCTATATCAGAGAAACTGGATTATGTGAAGAAGTGTGGGGTATCAGGATCAGAGGAAGGATGACTATCAACCAGTCATATGCAGATTATACAATCTTGCTAGATGAGAGTGAGGTGGAATTGAAGCACTTGCTGATGAAGGTCAAGGACTCTAACCCTTAGTATGGATTATAATTCAATGTAAAGGAGACCAAAATCCTCACAACTGTAACAGTATGTGGCATCATAATAAATGGAGAAAATTTGAAGTTGTCAAGGATTTGGTCTTGCTTGGACCCAAAACCAATGCTCCTGGAAGCATCAGTCAAGAGGTCAAAAGTTACATTGCATTAGGTCAATCTGCTGCACAAGACCTCTTTCAAGTACTGAGGAGCAAAAGATGTTGCTGTGAGGACTGAGGTGTCCCTGACCCAAGCCATGCTGTTCTCCATTGCATATGCATGTGAAAGTTGGACACTCTGTGAAGAATACCATCAAAGAACTGATGCATTTTCATTGAGATCCTGAAGAAGAATATTGAAATTTCTTTTAAAAGGACAAACCGATCTGTATTGGAAGAAGTAAGGCCAGAATGCCGCTTAGAAGCAATGATGGCAAGACGTAGTCTCACATACTTTGGACATGCTGTCAAGAGAGACCAGTTCCTGGAGAAGGACATCGTGTTTGGTAAAGTGGAGGGGCGGTGATAAAGAGGAAGGCCCTCGACCAGATGGATGGACACAGTGACATAGGAACGATGGAGAGGATAGAACAGGTTCTTCTTGTGTTCCCTTTCATTGTACAAAGGTTCCCTATGGGGCAGAACCGACTCACTAGCACCTAACAACCAATTCAATGGTTACATCCCAAGTATTACTAGGGAAAATGTTTTTAAAATATGCCTGTTTGTTTCTAGACACTTACAAGACACAATGTTTTAAGAAGTTCAAAACTATGGAATTTTCAATTAGATACATAACATGTTTATGGCATTATATGTTGTAATAGCCTTGTGGTAAATTATTTTTATAAAGATAGTTGAGTAAAACAATAAATAATTTAAAAATTTTTTAAAGTAGTTAAGTAAATTTATTACTAGAAAAAATTGTGCATTCTGTAGATAGCGAGAGAATATTAATAGGAAGATCCAAAGACAGGTATTACAAAAACTAAAGGTGACAATTTTCTAATATTGAAAAGAATAAGCTTGGTACCCTTGTGATGACTTTGCTAGCTTGCAGTAATGAGTTACACGGGGGTTAATTAGTGGTCGTTCTTGGTGAGAGTGTAGCTCTGTTGGGGTCATTTGTGAGACACAATCTATGATGGCAGATTTAACTTTACTTACCTTTTTCCAGATATTCTTTGTTTGGAACACAATTTTAATTGGGACTGTCTGTTAAATTCTTTTACAAGTCTCATAGGTATGAATTAATAAAGTCTACACAGTCAGATAAATGCACAAGTTAGATGGTGCTAGTTCTGTTCAAAAGTATACATTTTGGGAGCGAGATCTTTGAATGAAAACTGGGGTTTCCAGTTTACAGTCACTGTAAAACTAATTGTGGAAAATATTTTCAAAATCAAATTGATCTTTAGACTGAGGAGAGAGAGTACAATATCATTTAGAATGTCCTGAAGGATCTTTTGTAAAGGGCAAGGAAGAATAATAGGATAGATATTAGAGATTATACACAATTTGCATAAAATATTAGATTCTTGACATACTTCCAAAGTCACCATATTTGAGTGAACAAGTTATAAATTGACCTTTATGGCCCCTGGAATTGTGCATCAGAGCTAGACAGGATATTCATATATTCCCTTATTTATTTTTGAGTCTTGTTGTTTTGTTTTTTTAAAGAATTCAACCTCCAGAATTTTCTTTTTATTTTTGGACAAACATTTTATTTCAAAAGACATGAAGTAAGTAAAGTCTGTTTGTACATAGCTCTCTCGTGTGTTATCAAAGCAGAATTCCTTTCTTTGGGAGTTTCTCTGTGGAAACATGCTAGAGGAGCTTTGGGGCCCACGGCTTCGCTGCTGGGCTTCTAAGTGCACACTCAGCAGTACTAACCCCCCAGCTGCTCCCTGGAAGAGTGGGAAGCCGTCTCTTCTCCTCAAGATTTAAAGTCTCAGAAACCCAGTGGAACATTTCTAGTATGCTCTATAACTTTGCTAAGTTGTAATCAACTTAATAGCTGTCGGTTCAGTTTGGCTGGACCCTATGTTATATCAATGACTTCTTTTTATAAATATAGAATACAGTTGAGTGCATTAGAAATCATGTCCAAGAACCTAATACATCATTTAAGGATGCTAATTCATATGAGAATAAGTAAAATGCATTGCTATTAGGGTTCTAATTCATAAATGCACAGGTTATTGCAACAATACATGTTTAAGATTATTTCCACAATCAGCGGAAGTCTACAGATAATTTCTCTGAGTAATACACTTGGTCTCTTAAGAGTACCTTCAACAAAAGAAGAAAAAAATCCATTCAAAACAATATCTTCTAAGGGCACCACTGGTCCAGAGATATCAGAAGGGAAAGCTCTTAGGACCATTTTCTCAGTTTCTAAAGGTATCATCTTATGATTTTCACAAAAGACACAAGATGATTAAGAGTTTTAGGGAGGGAGGGGACCTCATTATGGGGTTTTAGGAATATAAAGTACACCATTGGTGATTAAAAAGTCTAGGAAATTTCATAGTGAGGAATGAACACCTGCTCATTCTTCGAGAGTAGTAATCCTACGAGAATTTTATTACAGTTTACTCTATCTCCTTTCAGCCCTGAGCTTGCCTTTCATTCTTTGTTCTTTATCTCCAACCTCAAAGACCATTTTTAAACTCCACAATTGGGGTCCCTTAAGGATGCCAAAACTGCCATTTTGATTGGTATAAATTGAAGAGCACGTATATTTTTGGCAGCAGGGTTAAGGAGATGGAAACTTGATTTCAGAAGTGTATAGAACAAATGAAGAATATATATATTTCTGTTTCTATGATATTTTAGCTATGTTTTATTTTTTACGAGCTCTCTTATTTAGGGTATTGTTTTATTTTATGTAATACAAAGTATGTACTTTTTGGAATATTTCAGATGTTTAATTATCCCACTTAGACAATTATATCTAGCTGAAATCAAAACTAGATGTGTTGAAAATGTCAATTTGGTGTAAGGTGATAAAATGACATTTGGCTAGAATCTATTATAACTGACATTGTGGCTCTTTTGAATTATTTTCAGTGCTGAACACAGACATCATTTATTTCAATATTCTTTTTCTCTGGCAATGTAATAGGAGGCAAGTAAGCCAGGACTTCTAAATAAAGCATGTGCTTGTTCCATTAATATTTTCATGATTAGCTGTTGAGGATTTATGGTTATATTGAAGGGAACCAAGACTGAACTGGCATATAGAATCCCTCCAGACAGAGCCAGATGCCATGTGTTTTTGTAAATATGAGTGTTTTGTTGATTGTCAAATTTTATTATAACCATAAATACTCAAGTTCTCATTTTATTAGTATAGTGATAGAAAAGCAAAACAGCACATAATATTCCTTTATTCAATGATATCACATTAAATAATTTGTGTGGTTTAAAAAAAGCCTGGTGTTCTATTCCAGGAATTAATTTATATGTTATACATACTCTAATATAGATTTGTGTAAGTCAAAAGTATTACTCTAATATTTTTAGAATTTTATAATTTGGTTTGAGTTTAAAATCAAGTAAAAGAGTAAAAACATATGTAGTTAAAATAAGGGTATATTGCATTCCTGTGTTTCTAATAACTTGATTTCTCTTTTTAGCAATTAAATGTTTTACGTGTGAATTTTTTTCTTTTATGCTACTCAATTTTTCTACATACGATTATTTAGTAAAGGTCATAGAAAAGTGCATCTTTGAATAAATAATTAATTTTAAATATGCTTCAATATGCTATAAAGATTAATCATGTTCCTTGGATTTTGAAAGCTACATTTATATCTCTACTACATCTCTTTCCAGATGTGCAATCTATTGCAGTCCAGTTTTCCTTTCTGTAAAATGAGGTAGTCACTTTCAGAGATGATAGTTCAAGTATTATCCACTAGAATAATTCCCTATCAAACATCTATATAAGACCAAAAGATCAACAATTACTTTAAATATGGGAATATAAATGGGCAGGGAAACCATAGTATTGGCAACAGAACAACCTGAGTGCATTTCAAGATAATGTTGACACACATTTCAAGATAATGTTGAAATATAATATCACTGATCTATTTATGTAAAATAAATTGTACATTAACAAGTTATTTAAGTTAACAAGTTATGTTAAAATATGTAAATTAGCAAGTTATGTAAAGTTATCTAGTTAGGAACCTAATTTTCTGTGTAAATTTTAAACAAAAATTCAATAAAGCATTATTAAAAAGAAAGGTAGAGATTAACAAATCAGATGGAAAGCCAGCAATGTAGTTACACAGCTTTAAAGTTCCTGAATACCAGTATCTATTGATAACTCTGTATGTATTTAATAAACCAGGGCTACCTGTGGATAGCACACTCAATGACTAGTTGAAAGGTTGATGATTGGACCCAGCAAGAGGCCTAGTAATCTGCTTGTGAAAGATCAGTCTTGGACACCCCACATGGAAGTTCTACAGTGTAAATGTGGGGTCACCATGAGTCAGAAGCTATTTGATAACAACATATAAAGAGCCAGCAAAGAGGACTTAGTAGATGTGTAAACAAAGATGCTCTCTAACTTCACAAGGTACAGTGAAAGGAATTATCATTCATTTTTTTTCCAAAACTATTTTACTGGGAGCTAATACAGTTATATCATTCCATAGTTCAATTGCATTACTCAGTGTTGTACAATTGCTACTACAATCAGTTTCAAAACATTATCTTCCTTTTTGAACTGCTTGATATCAGATCCCCTTCACCCTCCTCCCCAGCTGTACCCCCAGGAACCCTTATTCTGCTTGACTCTATAGATTCATCAACCCTGGGTTTAATATACTGAAAAACAGAAATGCATATAACACAAATTCAAGAGGGTCACCCTCAATGACAAAATACATTTGAGCTAAAATCACCAAAGGGAAAAAAATATCAGATCAGGCTCAATGTACATAAGAGTGGGAATCAATTGACAAGTGTTTACCCATCAAGTCCGGTTTCTAAGCTTATCATTTTGATCTCCTGTAGTCAGCTTTCCAGTGCTCCCTGACTGGCTCATCTCTTCCTGGTAACCCTTCTGGAAGGAGATGCCCAATTGTCTACAGATGGGCTTTGGATCTCCACTCTGCACTTCCTCTCACTGACATTGATAGGATTTTTTGTTCTGGGTCTTTAATTCCTAATACCTGATCCAATAGACACCTCATGATCACACAGGCTGGTGTGTTTCTTCCAGATGGACTTTCTTGCTTCTCAGCTAAATGGCTGCTTGTTTATCTTCAAGCCTATAAGACCCCAGACACTATATATTTTGATAGCCAGGCACATCAACTTCCTTCATCACATTTGCTTATGTACACATTTGTCTTCAGTGATTGTGGCAGGAAGGTGACCATCACAGAATGCCAGAGTTTTGGAACAAAGTGTTTTGCGTTGAGGGAATACTTGAATAGAGGCCCAATGTCTGTCTGCTACCTTGATACTTAACATATACATATATGCACATAGATATATTTCCCTATTTATATATGTATATTTATATGTGTACATGCCTGTATTTGGACCTCTATAAATGTCCTTTGCCTCCTAGTTCTTTCCTCTAATTGCTTTTACTTTCCTCTTGTCCCACTATCATGTTGGGCCTTCATTCAGGTTTCAATAATTCCTCTCCATTACATTGCCCTTGATCAAGCTCTACCAGGAATCCTATGCCCTCCTCGTCATAGATTTTAGATCATTTCTTGCTCCCTTGTTCCTAGGTTTAACACCAACTTCCTTTCCCTGTCTCCCCTCTCCCATATCTCCCCCGGAACTATTGATCCTATTGTTTTCTCCTCCAGATTATTTATTCCACCTAACTTATCTAGATAGACATGCAGAGACAATAATAAGCACAAAAACAAAACAGAGCAAAGCAAAAGAACAAAAGAAAACCAAAAAAGCAAACAATAAACCAATGACCAAAAAAAGCCTTTGAATAGTTCCAGGTCTGTTTGTTGACCTTTAGGAGTGTTTTCCAGTTGAGTCTGATGGGGTGACAGGCCCTGACCCCAAAGTCTATTTTTAGTATTCGCTGGAGACTTCATTTTTTGCTCCCCTTGCTGCTCTGTTGCACACCCTTAGCGTTTCACCTGGTGTGGTGGGGTCAGAGCGGGCACAATTCCTGCACTGTGTCTCCAGTGTTGTCCCTCATAACAATATGGGTCAGTGAGGGATGTCTTGCCCATGGTGGGACTGACCATATGGTCCTCTCTGTGCATTGGCTGCTCTGAGCAAGAATATTGTCTCCAGGACTTGGTAGGCCAGGATGTGTTCCCCTCTCCTTCCCTATTCGTTTGCTCCCGTGTGCTCATATCAGACGTGCCCCTCTCCCTGAGCTGTGGTGTCAATGCTGTCCTCTGTAGTACATTCTTCTGGACGGGAGTGGGAATGGTGTCCACAAAGTTGGAATTGCACCTGGCTCGGCAGACCGCTCTGTTGGTTCCTGTTTCGTGGTGGTGAATGAATACAAGGCACTTTCCAGGCTGTTAATAAATGCCCAAATGGCATGCCACCTTGCCATAGCCTCAACTTGAAGTCATTCAGCTCCAGCTCCATGGATCAGCCAACCCAACCCTCCAATTAGGTGTCCATAAGCAAAAATTAGGCGTCCTGACCAAAAGCACTATGTTTTACCAGGTCTGTGTGTTGGAACGGTCATCACTGTTTATTTTCATTGCTGTTGCTGCTTCTCTGGTGCTAAAGTGGTATCCTGGATCAGTCGGAGGTTTAATGTCCAGGGATCTCAGGGCCCTGACAATGAATTCACCTGCTGACGCTTCTCTCTTGGCAGTACTGTGATCCATTCTTCCTGCTCCTGAGAGATCTAGTGTTATACTTAACCAAATGGCAATCACAATGGACCCCATTAACCATCACTCACAACTGAAATTACAAAAGCCATTCAGTATCTTCTCTCTCCTTCTTACCCAAACCCATCGGGAAGACAAATGTGACGCAGAGGGCATGGCAAAGGCTATGACAAGACAATCCGCCTTTAATAAGTCACTGCATTTACAAGGTATCAACCAAGTTGACAACATTTGGATGAACATTGGGGCGGTCGCTCTCTCTCAGCATTAACTGAACAGACCATGTCTGTTAGAGAGGAAGGTATTTTTAAATGTTTGGGATGCATCAAGAATTTGTAAACTTTAAGATTTTAAGATATTTTTTGAGCCTTGTTTAAATTTTGCCAAAATGAATAACCAAAGCCATGGGTACCTAATGAATTCGAAGTCATAGTGACCCTACAAAACAGAGAAGAGCTGTGCCCTGTTTCCAAGGCTGGGATTCTGATGGGAACAGACAGCTTCATACTCTTCCTGTGGACCAACTGGCGGTTCGACTTTCTAACTTTGCAGTTGCGGCACAATGTGCACCCCACTATACCTGTAGGGCTCCTGGAAGTGTGCCAAAGGAAAAGCAGCTGCTGTAGCTGTCTTTGGCTAAGTTTCTATGTGGTAATGAGGAGACTTAGAGTCAAAAGTAAATTCCTTGATAAGTGAAGGGCACAGGAATCAATACATTCCCTGTTTAATTGTGACCTCTCCCTGTGCTCATTTGCAAATCACTGATTGCTAAAATGAAACATTCTGCCTGTGCAGAAAGCACATTCTAATCTCCCTAGAATATCTTACTGGAACACAGAGTGGTTAAAACTGTATCCTCAGTTTTAAGTTCATTTATAAACACTAGTGGGTAAGTTACAAAAAAAATCAGAGAATTCGGTGAAAATGACCATTTGGGTTTTTTAGTTTTTTTGTTTTAAATCATTTTTTTGGGGGCTTGTACAATTCTTATCACAATTCATACATACATCCATTGTGTCAAACATATATGTACATGGGTTGCCATCGTCATTTCAAAATATTTGCCTTCTACGTGAGCCCTCAATATCGGTTGCTCATTTCCCCCCTACCTCATGGACCCTTCATAATTCATAAATTATTGTTATTTTGTCATATGTTGCACTATCCAACGTCTCCCCCCACCCTCTTCTCTGCTGTCCATCCCCTAGGGAGGAGGCTATACGTAGATTCTTGTAATTGGTTTCCTGTTTCTACCCAACATTCCCTCGACCTTTCAGGCATCGCCATTCTCACCACTGGTCCTGAAGAAGTCATCTGTCCTGGATTCCCTGTGTTTCCAGTTGCTATCTGTACCAATGTACATCCTCTGGTCTAGCCACATTTGTAAGGTGGAATTGGAATCATGAGAGTGGGGGCCATAAAGCATTTAAGAACTAGAAGAAAGTTATATGTTTCATCGTTGCTACCCTGCACCCTGACTGGCTAATCTCCTCCCCACAACCCTTCAGTAAGGGGTGTCCGATTGGCTACCGATGGGCTTTGAGTCTCCACTCTACACTCACCCACATTTCCTATGATAAGATTTTTTTTGTTCTTTGATGCTTGATATCTGATCCCTTCAACAGCTCCTGGTCACACAGGCTGGTGTGCTTCTTCCATGTGGGCTTTGTTGCTTCTGAACTAGATGGCCACTTCTTGTTTATCTTCAAGCCTTTAAGACCCCAGACACTATATCTTTTGATAGCCAGGCATCATCAGCTTTCTTCACCACATTTGCTTATGCACACGTTTGTCTTCAGTGATCATATCAGAAAGGTGGGCACCCACTGATATGATTTTTAGTTCTTTGATAACTGGTCCCTTCTATACCTCGTGGTCTGACAGGCTGGTGTGCTTCTTCCATGTGAATTTGAATGCTTCTCAGCTAGATGGCAGCTGGCTTATCTTCAAGCCTTTAAGATCCCAGACACTATATCTTTTGATAACCAAGCACCATCAGCTTTCTTCACCACATTTGCTTATACACACGTTTGTATAAGCCAATTTAATAGAACGACGTGTTCTTGCATTGAGGAAGTCCTTGAATGGAGGCCCCATGTCCATCTGCTGCCCTAATACTAAACCTATAGATATATGCATGTTGATCTATTTCCATACACTATTATATAAAAATATTTACATATGTACATTCCAGTCTTTAGACCGGTATAAATACCCTTTGTCACCTAGTTCTTTCCTCTATTTCCTTTTACTCTTCTCTTGTCCCTCTATCATGCTCAGCCTTCATTTGGGTTTCAGTAATTTTTCTCGGTTACCTTGCCCTTGCTGAATCTCTACCAGGCCTCTAGCACCCTCCTTGACACTGAATTTAGATCACTTGTTACTTCCCCTGTCCCTGGGTTGGTCAGACCCACCTCCTTACCCCTGCCTCTCCCTCTCCCGTGTCCCCCTGGAACCATTGGTCCCGTTGTTTTCTCCTCCAGACTATTCATCCAGTCTATCTTATCTAGATAGATCTGTAGAGATAATAAAATGCACCAAAAATCAAGCCATAGCAAGACAGGCGATGAGGGAAAATACAGTGCTAACAACAACAAAGAAAACCAATTACCCATAGAAGAATACATTAATTAAAAGAAAATAATTTATAAAGAAAGAAAAACCTGTTAATAGATCACGGTCTGATTTTTGAACTCTAGGCATGTCCTTCAGTCAGGTCTGATGGGGTACCATGTTCTGGTCCCAGAGTGTGTCCTTTGTACTCCCTCAGGGGCTCCCTGCTCTGCTCCCACGGTTGCTTTGCCACACACATTAGTGGTTTGGATTGGTGTCACAGAGTCAGCCTGGGCCAGTCCCGACACTGAGTCTCCAGTGTTGTCCCCCTTAGGGTCCTGGGCCATCAAAGGACAGGGTATTTCAAAGTGGGATCAGCCATATTGTCCACTCTGTCCATTGGCTATTCAGAGCAGGGATATTGTCGTAAAGGCCTGGTGGGTCAGAATGTGCTCCACTCTCTCTTCCTCGCACTTCATTTTCTCCCATTTGCTCAGACATGGCTCTCTCCTGTACCTGAAGCTTCAGGGACATCTTCTCAAGTAAATTATTCTGGGGGGAGGGGTAGTTGTCCATGTAGCTGGTATGGAGGCCGAGCCCTTAGGCCCCTCCACTCGCTCCCCACTCCTTGCCGACACACTGCATTCATCTGACATTGGCTTTAAATTTGGTCCCTCTTTCCCTGTGGAGACACAAACAATATCCTCCCCTTGGGTAGGTCAGTGCCCTATTCCCACATCACATATCATTTTTAAAATTTATTTCTCCTTTCCTCCATCCAGCCCCGTTTTAGTTGCAAACCATATGTACCCCTGGATTTGGTCTGGCCCCTGCCATACTACCTGGACCTCACCCCTGGAGTGTTTGTATACAGTAACTTTTTCCCTGTGCCCCTTTTGCATTTACCTTTCTGTTTTTTTTCTTTTTTATATATATCTAAACTTACCTCAGTGGATTCGTTATACTTGGCCTTTTATACTTGGCTTACTTCACTTAGCACAATTTCCTCCAGTTTTTCCCATGTCGTGATATGCTTCATGTGTTCATCGCTGATTTTCAGTGATTCATAGTACTCCATTGTATGTTTGTACCACAGTTTTTTGATCCATTCGTCTGTTGATGGGAATTTGGGTTGGTTCCAACTCCTTGCAATTGGAAACTGTGCCTCAATGAATATTGGAGAACAGATGTCTGGCCATGGTTTGTTTCTTGGGATATTCCCAGTAGGGGGGTTGTTGGGTCACATGGTAACTCAATTTCCATCTGTTGGAGAAATCGACAAATTGATTTCTATAGTGGCTGTACATACCTACAGATCCACCAGCAGTGGAGAGTTCCTATCACACCACAGCCCCTCCAATGCTTGTTGCTTTCTGATTTTTTGAATTGGGCTGTTTTTGAGGGTTTTAGGTGGTATCTCATAGTTGTTTTGTTTTGCATTTCTCTTATGGCTAATGATCTGGAATATGTTCTAATATGTTTATTGGCCATTTGGGTATTGGACTCTGTGAAACTTCAGTTGAGGTCCTTTGCTCACCTCCTCAGTGAACAATTAGTTTTTCTCTTATTGTAAGCTTGCAAAGTATTGTAGATTTTAGTAATAAGGCCTTTGTCTGATGTATCATTGCTAAAGATGTTTTCCCACTTGGTGGACTCTCTTATTACTCTCTTGATGAATTCTTTTGATGTACTCAGGTGTCTTATCTTCAGTATATCCCACTTATCTATTTATGACTCCTCTGTATTTGTACCCTTCCCTATTTCTGATAGCCTATATATTCCCTGTGCCAAGGTTCTCTGATTTGTCCCAATTCCCTCATTAATGGCCTAATTATTTGGGGTTGTATCTCCAAGTCTGTTGTCCACCTTGAGTTTATTTTTGTGCTTGGAGTGAGTTATTTTTCTGTAGATAAATATCCATTATTACCAGCAGCATTTATTGAAGATGACATCTGCTTCCCATTTGATAGTTTTTGGGCACTTATCAAAGTTCTGTTGCCCACATGCTGATGCTATTAATTCTGGGTCTTCACCTCCTTCCCATTGATCAGAACATCTGTCATTATGCCAGTACCGCACTGTTTTGACTACTGTAGCTGTATAGTATGCGCTAAAATCAGGTAGAGCAAGCCCTCCCTCTTTGTCCTTCTTGAGGAGTTCTCTGTTAATTTGGGGCTTCTGCCCCTCCATATGAAGTTAGTAATATGTTCTTCCAATTCTTTGAAGAAGGATGGTGGTATTCGTATCAGGTTAGCATTGAACTCATATAGTGCGTTGGCCAGAACTGACATCTTTACTATATTCAATCTGTCAATCCATGAGCTTGGAATATTCTTCCATTTGTTGAGATCACTCTTGATTTCTTGAAGTAGTGTTTTATAATTTTTCTGATACAAATCTTTCATTTTCTTAGTCATGTGTCTCTAGGTATTTCAATTTGTGCTTGACTATTATAAAGGGTACTACCTTTTTAATTGTCTCTTCTGTGATCTTGTCTGGTGTGTAGTGCAGTACAGTAGACTTCTGTTTGTTGATTTAGTATGCTGCCACTCTGCCATATTCCTCTATTGCTTCCAGCAGTCTGCTTGTGGAGTTTAAGGGATCTTCAATACATGAAATCGTATCATCTATAAATAATGATAATTTCACCTTTTCCTTCCCCAGCTGAATACCTTTAATATCTTTCCTTTGTCTTATTTTGTTAGCTAGGACTTCCAGTATGATGTTAAATAGGAGTGGGGACATGGGGCATCCTGGTCTGGTGCCCTTTTTCAGTGAATTTGTTTTCATCTTTTCTCTGTTAACTACCACATTAGCTGTTGGTTTTCCATATATGGCTTGTATAATTTTGAGGGATTTTCCTTCTATTCCATCTTCTTAAGTGTCTTAAACAGGAATGCGTGTTGGATGTGGTCGAATGCTTTTTCTGCATCTATCAATATTATCATGTGCTTCTTACAATTTTTAAGCCAATGTGGTGAATAGAGCTGATAGTCATTTTGTTGAACCTTAAATAGAGCTGATAGTATGTTGAACCTTCCCTGCATCCCTGGTATAAATCACACTTGGTCATGGTGAATTATTTTTTAATGTGTTTTTGTATTCTATTGGCCAGTATTTTGTTAAGGATTTTTGCATCGATGTTCATTAGGGAGATTGGTGTATAGTTATAGATTCTTGTGGCATCTTTGCCCGCTTTAAGTATCAAAGTTACAATAGCTTCATAGAGAGAGTGGGAAGTTTTCCATCATTTTCTGTGTTATGGAAGAGTTTGTCTAGGATTGGTGTCAGTTCTTCCCTGAATGCTTGGTAGAATTCTCCTGTTAAGCCAGCTGGCTCCTGGGATATTTTGTTGGTAATCCCTTGATTACAGTGTGTATTTCTAACATTGCTCTGGGGCTGTTGAGGTTCTTGACATCAAACTGGGATAGTCTAGGGAGGGATTGTGTTTCCAAATATTTTTCCATGTCTTCCAAATTGTGGAATTCATTAGAGTATGGATATAGACCTTTATAGTACTGTGTACTTATCCTTTTGATTTCATTAGGGTTCATTGTAATGTCCCCTGTTTTATTCCTCATCCTTGCAATTGTCGTTTGTTCCTTCCTTTCTTTGCTTAGGTTTGCCAGAGGTCTAACAATTCTGTTAATTCTTTCAAAGAACCCACTTTTAGCGGCATTAACATTTTCCATAGTTTTCTTGTTTTCCCTCTCCTGTATTTCGTCTCTGATTTTTATTATATCTATTCTCTTGCTATTAGTAGGGTTGTTCTGTTGACTCTGCTCTAATTGGTGTAAGTTTTGTGTCAGCATATCATCCACGAGGCTCTCTTCTTTTTGAATGTGTGCATTTATTGCTATCAGCTTTCCTCTGATAAATGCCTTTGCTGTATCCCACAGGTTTTGGTATGTCCGATTTTCGTTCTCATTGGGTTCTAAAAACTTCCTGATTTCATCTCTGATCTGGGTCAATACCCACACATTTTGCCATAGGAAATTGTTCATCCTCCAATTGTTTGCCCTAGTTTTCTTCCCCATTCTTCTGTTAATTTCTAGGTTTATGGTGCAATGATTGGAGAGAGATGTCCGTGTAACCTCTATGTGCTTAAATTTACTGTAATTTGACTTGTGTACCAGCATGTGGTGTATTTTCGAATATGTGCCATGTGGGAGTGAAAAGAATGTGAATTTTTTACATGTGAGTGGGAAGCTCTGAAAAGATCAAGTCATCCAATTATGCTATTTAAATCTGTAGCCTTGTTGAGTTTCTGTCCCCATGATCTTCCTTCTTCAGACAGTGGTGTATTAAAGTCACCAACTATAATTGTTGCACCTGTGATCTCTTTTTTCATCTTTGGGAGTGTTTAATTTATGAATTTTGCAGGTCTATCGTTAAGTGCATATGTGTTTATTATGCTCACTCGTTCTTGGTCTATTGTTCCCTTGAGCATTATATAGTGACCCACCTTGTCTCTTGTCATGGCGTGTGTCTTGAAGTCAATTTGGTCAGGTATTAATATCGCTACCCCTGCTTTTTTTTTTTTTTTGCAGTACCATTTGCTTGGTATATTTTTCTTCAGTCTTTAATTCTCAACCTGTTTTTGTCTGCAAGCTTGAGTTAAGTCTCTTAGAGGCAGCAGATCAATGGGTTATGTTTCCTGGGCCAGTCTGTTAGCCTCTGCCTTTTAATGCCTGAGTTCAGGCCATTGATATTCAGTGTTGTTATATCCATCTGTGCACACTGTGATCTCATCTTATACTTTTGTGTTGGATATTTTCCTATCTACCTATATATCTGCCTGTATTATGTTTCTGGTTTATGTTTGCCTTCTTTCCACTACTGAGCTGATGCTATCCTGGGGGCTTTTCCTCTTTGTCGCCCTATAGGTGGAGTTGTTCTAGGTCATGGTCTTTTATTTGCCCTCCGTGAGTGTTGATCTTCTGCCCATACTGGATCGTCAAGGATCTATGTAGGGCTAAATTTCTTTTTATGTAATCTTTGAGGTTGTCCTTGTCCGGGAAGACTTTTATTTCACCATCTATCTTAAAAGAAAATTTGGCTGGGTGAAGTCTTCTTGGGTTTGTGTTGTTTTCCTTCAATTTTTGGAAAATGTTACTCCATTCCCTCTTCTTCTTCATTGTTTCCGCTGATAGATCTGAGCATACTCTTATTGCATGACTGTTTGCTTTTCCCTAGCTGCTTTTATGATCTTCTCCTTTTCCTCATAGTTAGATAATTTGACAATTATTTGTCTTGGTGATTTCTCTTTGGGATTTAGTCTGGCTGGTGTTCTTTCAGCCACCCGAATGGCTGCCTGATATTCACTTTTAAAGTTGGGGAAGTTTTCCTCTAAGAATTCCCTTGCTTTTTTCACTGTTGTCTTCTTTGTTGTGTCTTGTTCCGGTAGTCCAATTATTCTTATGTTGCTTCTTTTCATAGCATCCAACATGGTTCTCTAGTTTTCTCCAGTTAATTTGATCATCTTATTTGACTGTTTATCCCATTTGCTGAAGTCTGCTTGGTTATCCTCTAGGTCACTGGTTAGATTCTCTGCCTCCTCAAACTAACTGGCAACATCTGTCAGCTTGGCACTGGATTTGGTTATTTCATCCCTTAACTCTTGTATTTCCCTTTGGTGAATTGCCTTTATTTCCTCTATCATTTCCTCTTTTTTCTGCATTGCTTCCCTCATATCCTTTATGGCTTTAAGCAGGATTTTGAACATTTCTTTTTGTGGCAGGTCAATATCTGGTTCATCTATGCCCATGATTAGGTTCAGACTTCTTCCTGTATTATCTTCTGTTTCTCCTGATTTTTTTATTGAAGATGTTATAACTGCTTTTTATGTGTTGTTTTAGAGAAGCCTGGAGACATCTTCCTGAGCCAAAGAGCCCTGGGCTCTCTCTTGTGGGATTCATATGAATACTTCTATGAACTACCTGCCGGTAGCTGTACTGAGAAGTCAGACTGTTTCTATATCTTCTAATGGATTAACTCTTATCCTAGCCATGCAGTATTCCATTACATGGAATGTGTGTTGGATATTCCTCTCATGTGACACTGGTTGGGTTGTTGTGGGCCCACAAGGGTGTTGCTTCCCTGATCAATTTCTAAGTAGGCTTAATGGTTCTTGGAGCATCTCAACTTGCCTGTAGAGGTTTCCTCTGCAACTGGAGTGCTGAGGAGGGTGTGTGGGTATGCCCTCCTTGGTATACCCTATAGCTGGAAGGGGAATTACCATAGATAGAGAAATTGCCTTGGAGGTTGGGTGGATGTTCCTGCAGTAGCGTGGAGCCCCACCAGTGGTGGCCAGGTGTTTCCCTCAATCACTGGTGTGGCCTTGGGATTTAGACTGGGGATACCCCCACTTTTGTAGGGGATAACCCCCTGCTGCTTGGTGTGTGGAGGAGGACGAGCGTGAATTCCCCAGCTGCTTGCACAGCCAGTAAATGCGGGTTGGATCTACCCCAATTGGGCCTTCAGAGTTGCCCTAGGCAGAGCGGAGTGGCCTGGAGGCTGCTAGTGGTTTGTGACAGGAGAGGAAAAGGAGAGGAAAAAGAGAGAAAGAGGAAGACGCAGACTGGAGCAACAATGCCAAGCAAACTGACACCTACTCACACACACAACTAAAATTTTCAGAGTAAACAAACATGTAAATAGTAAAAAGAAAAGAAAGAAAACAACAGAAATGGAGAGCTGAATCTGCTGAGGCTGCGGTATGATATAGAGAAGAGCTAGAAAAGAGGAGTAAAGAAGAAAATGTGAAATAAAATGAAATGAAAGAAAAAAGATGAAAAAACGGAGAAAGAATTTTAAAAATAGATAAAGAAATAGCTGACTCCGTGCTGTTCTGTGTGTAGCACTGACTTGTCCTGTGTGCAGCACTGTCTTAGGGGTCAGGCTGCCCACTGGGAGGACAGGGTTGCACTAGGCACAGTGTAGGTATATGGGAACCAGCAGTGGCATGTGAAAGGAATGAGAGGGTGAAGAGAGAATCATACAAGCAGAGAGAGAAGTGAAGAGAACAAAGACAGGAAGAGGAAAGAAGAAAAAGAATAAAGAGAAAGAAGGGGAAAACCCATCTGAGTTCACTAAGATTGTCTGTGATGGTAAACAGGGAGGAGAGAAAAGGAGGAAGTAAAGAATAAATTGTTAGCTGTTCCCTGATTGCTTGAATGTAGGGCTAGAGGGGTTTAGACCCTGCCCCACAATGGCAGGTGGGTGTGCCCTTTTAATACAGGGACCCAGTGGTGCTAGGCAGAATTTCCTGAGTTGATGAGATGGCCTTCGAGGTCTGAAGGAGGTTTCCTCGGCAGCTCAGATTAGTGAGGATGTTTGTCCCAGCTGCCTTGTGTGGTGCACAGCACTCCCACGGAGGGCAGGCTGTAGTTTGGTTGCTATTTGTGTTGATTTTCCATAAGCTGAGGGTAGTGACCTGGAAGCCAGTAGTGGCATATGATAGGAGAGAGTGGGAGAGTAGAGGAGAAAGAGGGCAAAAGAAAAAAAAATGAGGAAAAAAGAAGAGAGAATAAAACCCCAACACAAACCTGAGTTTGTTGAGACTGACTGCCGTGGGAAAGATAGAAGGACTAGTGAATAGAGTGAGAAGAAATAGAGTAGTAGGCAAGGAGATAACTGAGATTTGATCCCCTGTCCGTGAGGCTGGAGGAGTTCCAATTCTTCCTCAAGGTAGTGGTCTGGTGTACCCGTTTGATGTCAGGTTCCACAGATGCTGTGTGCAATTACTTTGAAGGCAAGATCGTACCCATGGCCAGGTGTCAGTTAAGTGCTGGAGTTGAACCATTTGTTTTTAAACTAACTGGTTGTAGGTATTTGCCATATTGTATCCCAATTAGATGATATTGCTCACAAAAATAGAACATTAAACTTTCATAAAGGTTTAATACCATTATGCTATGAAGACGTCTATTTAAAGCTTTCATTTTTAACTGTGTATGGTCATTCTACTTGCCAGTTTACTGTTTTTCAGAGCTGCTTATGTCAAGAGTCTTTCAACTTGTAGGATTTCCTTCTTTTGTGTGCACCAAATTTATTACTGCAATATATAAACTAAGAACTAAAGGTATTTTATTATGTTTTATGGTGGAAAAGTTTCAATAAAATATTTGAGACTAGGCAGTTGCTACTTAATATATTATACCTTGCTACTCTCACTGGTGTTAATAAGGAAATTTCACTCATACATTATTAATATATACATATTAAGGATTTGTATGTGTGTACTTTCTTTCATAAAATGTGTTGTTGTTGTTGTGGGGGAGGTGTAAATGTGTATAGTAGAGATTGACTAAGTGTTTATGAAATTCACTTGTTATACTCAGATCTAAAATATAGTCCATTTTCTTGAAATATATCCATGTGATCTTGGCAATGGGATGCTGATGGAAATGATGTTGACCACTTGTATGTTCAGATGCATAAATGGTCCAGTGGGTCTTCCCAATCCCCATCACCCAGTCTTCAGTGCACTAAGAAAAGTGTTCATGTGGAAGCAACATTTAAAGATGATCAGAGCACTATTAACTTGTGTTCTCACTGAGTGATTTTTGGGTGACAGAATTTCCTTGTGCACAAATGAATGGCCCTTCTTCCTCTGCAAAGTCACAGGGGCAATTTGCATTCCCACTAGTAGTGCTTAAAAATTGTTCTAGACCAGTGGTTCTCAACATTCCTAATGCCACAACCCTTTAATAGAGTTCCTCATGTTGTGGTGACCCCACCCAACCATAAAATTATTTTCATTGCTACTTTGTAACTGTAGTTTTGCTACTGTTATGAATCGGGTGACCCCCAAAGAGTTGTTCGACCCCCAAAGGGTTGTTCAACCCTCAAAGATGTCACTACCCACAGGTTATAACCACCTATTTGGGCAATGGCATGTGAAACAAACGAACGGTGTCACAATCAATACCTCACTTTCTGGAGGCCTTGACCTTAATTTCTGTCTAGTCAGCACTGAGATTAGCAGCAAATTTGCATCGTGTTTCCAAAGCTTTCAGCATCTTCTGTGTCCTCTCTGAAAAAAACCCAGTGGTGCAGGATTCAGTGTTGACTGTACTAAAAGGTTGGTAGTCTGAACCAACTGCAAGACAAAGACAAAGCAGTCTGTTTCCACAAAGGTCGTTGGCTTCAGAAATCCCACAGAGCATTTTTATTCTCATCTACAGGGTTGCTATGAGTTGTCATTGGGTTGATGGCAGCAGGCTTTTGGCCTAATTTGGTCTGTGCTCTCAGCTTCTCACCCCATCTCACGTTAGAATCCGCAATTGCCTTAAGAAGAAGCGTGGCTGCAGACACTGTTGCCTTTGTGGTTTCTTTTCTTTCTTTTTGGAGGGGCTTGAGTCCTGACAGTGAGAGTAATGTAAATTCCTATTTGATTAGCTAAACTGCGAGACTGCTAAAACTCTCATTAACTTTGATTCCTTAAATCCTACTTTCCTTTTCTAACTTTCTATTGCCATTTAAGGGTAAATAAATGTCTGAGGAAATGGAAACGAAGATGTTAATTCCATGTGCATGATTTTTGTTTTTTTTTTCCTCTGCCAACCTGTTTTTTCAAATCCAAATGCTCCGTTGCCTCATAATACCATCAAACTGTTGTTTTCTTAATGTGTGCTTTAATTTATGGTAGGTTTGTGTCTGTGTTATTGTTTGTTTGTATCTATTTTTTTATTGTTATTGATACTTTTTATCAGAGGATTTGGCCTGAGACAAGTCCTTGGGTTGGTATATCTAAAAGAAGAGCTCTCTTGTTTCTGTATCAAATGTGTGTGACCTTCTCCTTGTAGGTTGGAGTAATTTACTTTACTAGTGATATTATGAAATTTTCTTTTTTATTGTTTCATCTGTGGTCATAATATTTTATGTCTTCAATGGTAGGTCATCTTGACTTTATAGTCAAGCTCATATGCATGTGCTTCTGTGGATCTTCATTGCTCCCAATATTTATTTTGTAATAACATCTCAATTTCAATGTCCTTTAAAGTAACAAACAATGAATTATGTTCGGTAGTGACCGCCTGGGAGTAAAATTTACATCCAGTTATTCTGGATATTAAGAAAGATCGTACTACTCACGACTCCTTACGATTTTAGATGAGCCATGTAACATTCACCTATGTAAGAAATTATCTTTGTGACATTTCAATAAGTTTATGATAATGTTTGGTATTATAATATCACAACTATTATGTAATATATTGTGATTTTGGTAGTGTACCCACCCTTCAAAAATATTAAAAAATGGAAGCATGACCTTCCAAGAACCTTACATCTTAATCCAACATGATGCAAATTCACAGCCAATGACTCAATTCTGAGTCACAGCACCCCTGTATTTCAGAATAGAACTACCTCTGTGCGTTTCTGTGTCTGCAACTCTTTAGAGCATAGAAAGCCTCATCTTTCTCCTGAGGAGAAGCTGATGGTTTTGAACTGCTGACCTTGTGGTTAGCAAACCCCATGCAAAACTCACTATGCTATCAGGGCCCCTACCCAATATGGCACTAAGATATAAACATGATTAAAGGATAATGTTTGATAAATGCAATATATATAATTTTAGAACAACCATAAAACATGTGCATGTTTCATAGATTAACATGTATATATATGAGCATAGGAAGGCACACATAACTATATGGGTGTGCATGTGTAGATATACCTATTGGCATCTGCCTAATCATTTGTGTATGCTACATATATGTTCATAGAAATAGTATAGCCCTTGGGAGCACAGTGATGGATATTCCCTAAACATAAGCACACATCGCACAGTCTGAGTGTTCACTGGTACTGAAATCTGTAGTCCTTACAGTTCTCCTTCCTGGTTTGTAATTCCTGGGATTTTAAAAGCTTGTAAGCAGTCATATGAGACTTAACTATTTGTCTGTACTCCTCTGGAGCAAAGTCAAAAGAATGGAACCAACCACTCTTGTCAGGGGAGAGAACCCGCAACAAATCATCACAGGTCCTGTAGGTGCAGTTGTGCAGGGATAATAAGTAAAGACCATAGTAAAGTCATGGAAAGTGAGAGATAGAAGAGAGATTGAAATAATTGAGTCAGACACATTTCATGATAGCATGCTCACCTCAGCCCCACTTAGTGGTCCACGTGGAGAGAAGTTTATGGCTAACCAAGGTTGATATATTCTCGGGGGATGTGCAAGACCCTAATTACAAGTGAAGACATATGTCACAGGACAGGATTGTGCTACAGGTAATACAGCAATGGGAGGGGGGTAATCTAGGGGTACACATGCTGTAGGAAGAGGAGGGGATTAAGGGTATACATGTGACAAGATGGGTAGACCCTAGATTCCTGATGGTGACCTAACCTTGATTGCTCTAGAGTTGGAGACTTTATTTAGCCTAAACTTTCAGGGGAAGCAATCTACTTAACAGCAGGGAGTGAGCCCTACCTATTGTGGGAGAAACAATGGTGTCTGCTTGCTCTGGATGGCTGGAGTCTTCAGGAAGATAACTTGACAATCACTTACCATAGGTTTCAAGCAGTGTCTAACCTATATTTGGGGGAAACAACTTGGGAGAAATCTTCCACAAGTCTAGGAAGCAAAAAGTCTATAGGACTAATAGCTTACATGAACCCCAGCCTTGTCTATCCAGAGACCAAAAAAGTCAAATACTGCCCACCTACCACTAACAATTGTTGTCACCAGGAACATACAGGATAGTCCCAAATATAATGGGAGAACACAATAGAACAAACCTGAAATTCTTAAGAAAGAGGAGAATTACTGGATTCACAGAGGCTAAAGTATCACAGAAAACTATCACCCTAAGAAACCTCTTCAACTTGGAATTGGACTGACATCTAGATGTCATCTTTCATTCAAATAATACATAGGTCATAAAATAAATGATATCACCAATGAGTATTGTTCTCTTTTAAATGATCATGTGCACTGTGTTCTTTTAAGGCTAAGGGTAGACACTTACCCTCAAGCAAGAAAGAAACAGCGAGAGGTGGCTGGAAACAGAACAATCACAATGGAAATAATGAGAATGATGGCACATTGTGAAAATATCATATTACTGACGAACATGCATAGAAACACTTAAGCTTAATTATGCTTTTAAAATTTCACCAAAAAATTAAATAATGCATATTTTAAACAAATTGAAAAGGAGAGGATTTCCTTTTGTCTTGCAAAATTCTATCATGTGATCTTCGAAGCCATTTCTGTTACCAAGGCAATATTTTTTAACTACCAATATTTTTCTTTGTTTCTAGCTGTCACAATCTAATCACCACTAATAATCAATGCATCTTAGTCTAATCACCATTACTTATTAAGGCATCTTAATTGCATGTTTGATAAATTCCAGACTGTCGAAAACGCACTACCAACAGATTGATTCTGATGCATTGTGACACAATCGGACAAAGTAGAAATGTTCCAGAAACAGAAAACCTCATCTATCTACTGAGGAGGAACTGGTGGGTTTGAACTGCCAACCTTGCGCTTAGCAGCCCACTGTGTAATTCACTATGCCAGCAGGGCTCTTCTCAGATTACAGAAATTGGTAAAACAAAAAAATCATTAATTTCTTCATCTTTGAAACTAGTGGTGGATGAATACAGTTGAGTATCCATTAATCAACATATTAATTATATCATATTCCTTGTAGATGGGAATATTATCCCATAACTGGCAGCATTATGTAACAGAATACATTTTTAAATCTTCTTTTTTGGATAAATTAAAAAAAGTGTAACAAATATCACTGAACAGTGCGTTATTTTAGCCAGAGCAGACCATCTGCATCTGATGGTTTAATTCAGAATAGCCTATTCTTGTCCATTTTATCTCATTAATACCTAGGATATCAATCTTCAAATGATCCATTTAATCTTTGACATGTCTTCTCAGAAGCCTTGGAGATTATCAACTATACATAGGCCTGTAGGTGCAATCACCAGCAGTATCCATGTAAGAACATTAAATTTGAAAGGGAATCTTGAGCCTTACTCTGGTTTAATAAGTGCAGCTAAAGGCCCTAGAGGACCTAGTTCCCTTGAGTCAGAGACTAAGAGTCAGCGTCAAGATATCACTTACTGAAGCTTTGCTCTTCATGGTGCAGGAAGTTCACAATGGTGCCAAATGAGAAGAAAGACAACATATTCTTGATTTTAAGAATGTTCCCATGAATACTAATGAGAATTTCATTTAGTACTTAGCTTTTGATGGCTCTGACATAACAAAATTGGAGATTATGAATTTCTTTCTTGAAGAATCCACAGTCTGGGTTGGGTTTGCAAATACTTTTTCTCTGGAATCATCCAGAGCTATGGATTAAGTAAAAGTCCACCTAAATTATATTGTGAGGTGGGAAGTAGGCAGTTTCTGTACTCAGGGCTTTGTGTTGTTATAACTAAATAAATTTGATATCCTCAATTTGTATGGATTCAACATCAAATATTGAGTGTCTCTATACTCAGAGTTCTGATCATTATAAACTCGGTATTTAATAACCCAAATGTGTCTTGTTATGGTAGTAAGAAGGATGTGGCTCTTCACAGTGGGTTATTATGTAGTATACAAGCTGAGATGCCCATCATACTGACAAGAATGGATAACAGCTTGCTAATCATACATATGCTGACAAAGTGAGCACCACAGTCACTAGTGGAATGGTATGCCATAAATAATGATCAATTTGCCAACTTATCCATCTCTACAGTGGAAGTTAGCTAGACATTGCTGTTAGATGGTAAAACCTAGAGCACAGTTTCTGGGTTTTCAAAATGAGCTCCCAAAATTCTTAAAAGTAGATATAAAGGGAGATTCCTTTGCGGGAAATAACATCATTATGGCCCAATCCCAGATAGCATAGGAAAAGAATTGAGCAGGACTGGATGTTGGATTATAATGGACTACCAGCTTCTGAAAATGGTGAGTACAGACATGGATACCTTTTCAGGATGTAGAATTAGAGACCCCATCTGAGGTTATACAGATGCAGCAACTACACAGTTTCTTCAATAAAAAAAAAATTATGTGAAGCTCTTGCCATAACTTTCACTTTTCAAAATATCTATTTCATCAGCTAGGATAAAGAGTGCTAATTCTTTCCTCAGTATTACTTGGCCATTCCTGCCAATATACTGTCAGAAGGAAGAAGGAAAATCTGATAATTTGAAAAGAATTACAAAGGTGCAATGAAACAGACAATCCCAGACATACATATTTAGTCACTCTTTCTAAAAAAAAGTTTGATAAGATTAACAGACCATAAGAAACAACAACAAAAAGAAACAAACATAGGAGGATTTTCAAATTAATATGTTAGTTATAGAAAGCAGTAGGATGATAAATAGACATGGGTCTGTATATAGAACACATACAGTGGAATTTTTGGGTCTCGGGATATGAGGGATCTTGTGAGTTTTCCAAGTTTCACAGTGTTCATATTTACCACTTTTCTATCGCTCATTTTACTGGAAAATATTTGCTTATTTCTTCTCTGAAATGATTCCATCTTACACTTGTTCTGGAGTTTGTAGGCCAGAAGTTAAAAAAAAATTCTGGTACTAGTGATATAGAATCCAAAAACAAGGATGATAATAATTCATTATCACAGTGGTGGGCCCTGGAAATTTTCAAGTATTTAATTTAAAAATAATTAATTCTATAAGAAATTTTGAAAATTGAGGTAAATAATACCATAGTATGGAGATATGATGCAGTGAGTAATTTTCTTTCGTTCTTTTTTTTAACATCATTTTATTGGGGGCTCGTATAACTCTTATCCTAATCCATCCATCCATAAATTGTGTAAAGCACATTAGTTGCCATCATCACTGTGTTAGTCTGGGTAAACTAAGGAAGCAAATCCATAGAAACTCATATATGTAAGAGAGAGTTTTATATAAAGGGTAAGTATACATTCAGAAAGTATCCCAACCCAGTGCTGTAAAGCCCTTAAGTCCAACATTAACCCATATGTCCAACACTGATCTACAAAGTCATACTCCATCTCAAAAAGCACACACACAATGATGCTGACTTCAGGAGGAAAGCCAAATCAGCTGCACCAGCACCCAGGGCTGCACCAGGGTATATCCATGTGGCTTCTCCTCAGGGATGTATTGCAGGAAGTGAGCCTTGCCAGCTGAAGCAGGGAACTGGCTAAGGCAGCTGCACCCTGGTCTGACCATCAACGAGCAAGAGATCTGAGAAATAGCAGGGCGAGGCTCACCAAGCCATTTTTCTCTCTGCCCTTCAATTAATTGCATGTGTTTATCAGCAAGATTGGCACTATAAATTCTAACTATCCCAATCATTTTTCTCAATATTTTCATTCTATTAGCTTCTCATTTCCCCCTCCTTCTCCCTCCCTCCCTCATGAAACCTTGTTAATTTATAAATTGTTATTATTTTTTCATGTCTTAAACTGACCAATGTATCCCTTTTGGGTCGCCCATCCATCTGGGAGCAGGTTATAAGTAGATCATTGTGATTGGTTCCCCCTATATCCTCCCACCTTCCCCTTCCCCTCCTGGTATGGCAACTCTCAATATTGGTCCTGAAGGGCTTATCTGTCCTGAATTCCCATGTTTCCAGGTCTTATCTGTACCCCTGTGCATGCTCTGGTCTAGCCAGATTTGTAAGGTATAACTGAGGTCATGATAGTGGGGGTGGAGGAAACATTAAAGAACTAGAGGAAAATTATATGTTTCACTGGTGCTATAATGCACCCTGACTGGCTTGACTCCTCCCTGCGACACTTCTATAAGGGGATGTCTAGTTGCCTACAGATGGGCTTTGGGTCTCCACTTCGCACTCTCTCTCGTTCACAATAATATGATTTTTTTCTGGGTCTTTGATGCCTGATACCTGATGAACAGACATTGGTAGTGAATGACATGTACCAATTAGCTAGGTGGAGGTAATAGTGCTATTTAGTTCATTCATTTCCTGTGCAGAAATATAAAGGGCTGGGAAATCTAGAGACTCTGGTTCTGAGAAATAAGGACTTCACTTAGCATAGATATCTTTATGTTCTCAGATGCTCATCTAAGGAGTACCATCATTTGGAACTAACAATGTTGGAGCAACATAGAATGAAGGCAAAGAAGAGACAAGGGTGATAAAAAGCATTCATGGAGAAAAATAGTTGCAATAGGAATTTGTGCTGTGAACAACACACCCTATGAGATATTGGAGATATTATTTTCAAATTGGGGCTTCATAGTCATTCTGAATTACTGTCATGCTGAGTTTATTCTTTAAAAAAACAACTAATAAAATAGACTTCGGTCAAAAAGGAATTGATAAGGGAGTCAAGGGATTACCAACTAAAACAATCCATGCCAGATGACTTCACAGAAGAATTCTACCAAGCATTCAAGGAAGAATTCTATCGAGCATTCAGAGCATAGAAAAGAATGGAAAACTCCCAAACTCATTCTATGAAGCAAGTGTAGCACTGATATCTAAGATGGGGAAGGATCCCACAAGAAAACAGAATTACAGAAAAATATCTCTAATGACCATCAATTCAAAAATACTTAACAAACTATTGGAAGTAGAATACAGCAGTATATTAAACCAATAATTCATCATAACCAAGTGGGATTCATTCCAGGGATGCAGGGATGGTTCTACATCTGAACGTCCATCAACATTATCCATGAAATTGACAAGAAAAAGGACAAGAACCATATGATAATATCAATAGATACAGAAAAACGTTTGACATCATCCAACACCGATTCCTATTAAGACATTCAAGAAGATAGGAAGGGGAAAAATCCTCAATATAAGTTATCTATGAAAAACCTATCTGCAGTTTTAGAGTCAGTGGAGAAAAGATGGAAACAATCCCATAGAAAAAGGGGACCAGACAAGTGGTCCCCTTGTCCTCACTTTTATTCACCATCATACTGGAGTTCCTAGCTAAAAACTTAAAGCAAAGGAAGGGCATTAAAATATTTGTCTGAGGAAAGAAGAAGTGAAATGATCATTATTTCTAGATGACATGATTTTATATATTGAAAAGCCCCAAAGGTCCATGTGTTAGTTTGGGTAGTCTAAAGAAACAAATTCATTGGCACTCATATGTATATAAGAAAGAACTTTATGTACAAGAACAATTGGATACTGAGAAAACATCCCAGTCCAGTCCAGAACAAATCGGTAAGTCTGATATTAGCCCATATGTCTGATACCAATCTATAAATTCTTCTTCAAACTCACGCAATACATGCAATGATGCCAAATGCAGAAAGATCACAGGCCAGTAGGTGGAGATTCTTGTGGATCCAGTGGCAGTAGAAGCATCTCAGCACTACAGTGGTCTCCACATGGCCATTCAGCTCCAGAGCTCTAACGTAACTGCATGTGCCTTGTCTGTGGGAATGTCTCACAGGGAGTATGTGAGTATATTTATCCCACCTCCAGCAATCAATTTATCTCCTTAACACCTCCAAATGAGGTTATCAAGCTGCCACCTGATCGACAGGCTAGACTCCACTCCTTCACTATTAAGTCTCAAATTGACAACAGATATGTCACTACCACACTCCATAATAGTAGTGCTTGAAGCAATAGGCAATTATGGTAGAGTTTCTGGATTCAAGTCCAACAAACCAAAGTCAATTGGATTGCTACATATGGGATAAGGTCATAGAACAGGAGATCAAAAAGGTAGTACCCATCAAAATAGCCGAGCACAAATTAAGATATCAGGGATATATGTTACCCCCCCCCCCCAAAAAAAAAGATTTGTATGAGGAAAACTACCTCCATGCTCACAGATTGGAAGACACAATATAGTGAAGATGACAATTCTACCCATCACACTATATAAGTTTAACACTATCCTATTATAAATACCAGCTTTCATTTTTCAAAGAATTGAAAAAACTGATTACCAACTTCATATGGAAAAGGAAGAAGCCCAGAATTAGCAGAGAAATTCTCAAGAAGGACAAAGGTGGAGGGTTTGTCTACTTGACTTCAACACATATTATACAATCACAGTGATCAAAACAACATGGAAAGGAACAAAGAATCCAGAAATAAGATCATCAACATATAGATAACTCATCTTTGATAAAGGCCCCCAAAATATCTAATGGGATATAGATGACCTCTTAACCAGTGGTGCTGGAAAAAATGAATATTTACCTGCAGAAAAATGAAGCAGAACTCTAACCTCACTCAATGCACAAGAATTAATTCAAGGTGGATTACAAACTTTGAGGTAAAACCACAAATGGTTAAGGCCATCAATGAGAGAATTAGGACAAACTTAAGAACCCTGCCGCAGGAAATAGGCTACCAGAAATAGATAAGGACACACACACACACACAGAGGAAGCACAAATTGAAAAATTGGATCTACTAAAGACAAAACACCTGTGTACATTGAAAGACTCAACAAGAGAGTAATAAGGGAACCCACAGACATGGAAAAGATTTTTAGCAATGGCACATCAGACAAAGGGCTTATTATTTAAAATCTATAGAAGTAGCCTAAAATAAGACAAACATCCCCTTGAGGAGGTAGACGAAAGACCTCATCAGAAGTTTCATATGGGTAGAAACCCAAATGACCACTAAACATAAGAGAAAATCTTCCCAATCCTTGGCCATTTGAGAAATGCACATTCAAACAACTATGAGATACCACCTAACACCCTCAAAATAGCCTAAAATAGCAGAAAGTATCAAAGGTTGGAGGGGTTTGATGAGATAGGATCTCTCATCCAGTGCTGGTGGTCTTGTAGGTATACACAGCAATTTGGGAATACCTCAAGCAATGGAAATCGATAAGAAACAGAACAGAGGCAGACATCTGTGCTCCAATGTTCATCATGGCACAGTTCGCAATCACAAAGAATTGGAAATAACCCAATTTTCCATCAATTTATGTATGGATTAAAAAAGTATGATATATACATACAATGAATTATTTTGCATTCCTAAAATCCAATGACAAATGCATAAATTATATTATCTCATGGAAAGAGTTGGAGGAAATTATGTATACTAAGCGAACTTAGTCAAGCATGAAAAGACAAGTACAACATGAGTTAACTTAAATAAGTCCAAACAACATAATGGGCATAGAGGAAAAGTAAATTGATGCATAATATCTGGCAGGGGTGAGACCCAACCCAAGCATCCACTACAAAAAATGGGGGAGGAAAAGATGATGGTATTGGGGGAGGGGGCACTAATCCACACCAGGTGGTATTTTTTATGTCTCCACAGAAAAGGGAGAGAGAGACCAGACCCCATTCTGGTGTGCCAAGCCTTGAGGGTAACATACCTGCATGGAGAAGATTATTGAAAGAGAAGACAGCAGGGCTTGCCCAAATCTGAATGTGGTAATTACATAATCTGGTGTCCATTTGGGATTTGAGATGATTAGGAGTGAATGGGTGGGGTATACGCCATTGAGGCCTCAGTGTGGGCGTGGCCTTCTCCTGAGGATTCTGGGAACTCCGGTAGTTATTTTTTGTAGGCAGTAGATGCTCTCTCTGCTCACTTCCTGAGAGACGCTCTACTGACAATACACATTTCACTACACTGATAGACTCCGTGCCCTGGGAACTGGAGGAGCTATGCGGAGAACCCTGTCAGCGTTGAGATGCCACTGCATCCACAAAACTTTGCACCCACTGGCCTGTGATCTTCCTGCATTCGGCATCATTGCATGTGTTTCATTAGTCTGAAGAGGACTTTATAGATTGTTATTAGACATAAGGGCTAATATCTGATTTATGGATTTAATCTGGACTGAGCTGGGATGTTTTCTCAATATTCAACTGCTTTTGTATGTAAAGCCCTTTCTTATACACATATGAGTGTGTATGAATTTGTTTCTCTAGTCTAACATACCGAGTTATGTTGGCCCTCCCAGAGGATGGGCCACAGAGGACAGCACTAAAGGTAGAGACTGGGAAGAGCAGCCGGTCTGTCTTGTCCACATTAGAACAAACAGGAGGGAAACAGGGAGAGAGAAAGTGGACTTCATCTTAGTCCACCAAGCCTTGAGGGCAATGCTCTTGCTCAGAGAAGCCAATGCCCAGAGAGCACTGGAAGGAGAGCCCCAGCTCAAGAAATGTTTTCCCCTCATTGGTCCACAGTACTACAGAGGACACCAGAGACACAGTGTGGGATGTGTGTCTGGTCTCAGCCCCCAAAAGTAGGGAAAATCACAGCAGATCAGCAATGGCAACACTATCACGAAGTCCCTGAGGAATCCCCAAATTAGATTTTTGACTCAGGAGGCAGCACTTGGCACATCACCTGGCCAAGGACAAAGGTCAGCAGATAGACCTGGAACTATGAATAGCCATTTAAAAATATTTATCCTATGTCTATCTATACAAGATAGGCAGGATAAAAAATCCCAAGGAGAAAACAACTGGATTGACAGTTCCAGAGTAAGGTGGGGGACATGGGAGAGGAGGAGGTAGGTGCTCAGGAGCAGTGAGACAACAAATCCAGGGATATAGGAAGATCAAGTGATCTAAAATTGATGCTGGGGCTGGTATAGAATGCCTGCTGGTGTTGGGTCAATATTAATATAGCTGAGAGGAATTACTGAGAGTCGAATAAAGAGTGAACATGATTGTGGGGCAGAAGGAAATAGATGAAATAACTAGGAGGTAAAATTTATTTTGAAAGTTATACATGTAGACATGTATACATGTAAGTATACTAAAATAAAGATTGGCATATTGAGTTATGTATATATATTTATATGGTAAAGAACTAAAGTAGCAGACAGAATTTAGGCATCTACTCAAGTCTTCCCACAACACAAGAACACTATTCTAATAACGTGGCACAGTGTGACACTCACTTTCCTGACCTGATTGCTGAAGATAAAATGGGTGTTTGAGTAAATGTGTTGAAGAAGGCTTAAGATATAGTGTCTGGGGTCTTGAAGGCTTTAAATTAAACAAGCGACCATGTATCAGGGAAGCAACAAAATCCACATGGAAGAACCACACCAGATTGTGATCATGGGGTGTCGACAGGATCAGAAGATCAAAAACAAATAATCATACAGTTGTGAAGGAGAGTGGCCAGAATGGAGAACCAAAGACCATCTGTTGGTAACAGAAGGGACACACAGAAGGGACAACTCATCCAGGGTGCAGTGTAGCACTAAGAAACACACAACATTCCTCTAGCTCTTTAATGCTTCCTCCCCCCTTATCATGGCCTCAGTGTGACCTCACAAAGTCTGCTAGACCAGTGTATGTACATTTGTACAGTAAAAAGCTTTTGAAACATGGAATCAAGGATCTATATACCCATCAGAAACAGAAAAGGCGGTGGGGTAGGAGGAACTGATAGCAATGATAGATATATAATCCACCTTGAGGGGGACAGATAAGAGAACTGTGGGTGAAGAGATACATTAGACAGTGTAAGATATGAATATATATGTATATATATATTAAGGGCTCACAAGGGTGGTAGAGTGGGGAGGAAGGAAGAGGAGCTGATATCAAGGGGCTCAAGTAGAAAGAAAATACTTTAAAAATGATGATGGCAGCATCTGTAACAGTTCACTTGATGTAATTGATTTATAGATTGTTATAATATCTATAAGAGCCCCCCCAAAATAACCAATAAAATATTGTAATTGTACTTATCATAAGCAGTCATTATCCCATGACTGACTACAACCTCCTCATGGGGGGTAGGAAATGATGAGAATGCATCTTTGTTGGTGAATCTTAGAGGGTAAATTCTGACTAATAAAATTTGAGGAATATCTTGTAAGGGCAAGCCAGATGATTAGATTGTTATATTAGATTCACTTATATTATACTATGCGTTTATAATTGAGGACTTTCAGTTTAAGCAATACAGCCACTCTAATAACAGGAGGACCCTAAGTTACAATGCAAATATGTTGTCCACATAAAGAGGTATTTTGTATAGGTAGTGTGTGTGTATGTTGACTTGTACCCATGTTTGCATGTACATTCACACAACCAGGAGTTAGAAGCCAAAAAGGACTGGACATACATTTTTGTATGACCAGGTCCATTGCATGTCTTATGATGTAGCAAAATATTGAATATAGGAAAGCATAAATTATATTTCCTTATATACAAAATTGTGACTCATGGAATTTTAAGCTGACCTCTTCCACAGTCATTTATAAGAAGATCTACACGCCACTAGTTCAGGTTTCCTCTGATGGTACATGCCCTCACTGTTTGCAGGCTTCCAAGGCTACATACAGTACTTCAAGAGAGCTTGCAAGAGCAAAGGGGAAAAGCCCATCTCAGCTTCATTGTCAAGCAACAGAACACTGTGTATCCCAAGAGCTCAGAGATCAGCAATAGCTATCAGAGGCAGAGAACACAGAGAATGATACCAATGTTTGCCTAGCTAGTACTGAGTTACTGTTTGTGGTCATGAAAAATGATGCGATGGATATTGGCGGTGACTGTATAAAATACTATGCAATGGATGTTATTGATGTACAAGTTAAAAAGATTAATTACCAAATACTGTGTGGTGTATTTTCAACTATAAATAAAGATTTTTTAAAAAAGTGAACCAATACACAGTCATATAATAGGAGATACAAAAGATAAAAGGAACACCTAATGAGATCATATGTATGTGTTTGGTGTCCAGCCAGTGCCCATTTGCTAGGCCAGTATACCTATACCAATTATAGGTATTTGCTATTTTAGCTATTCCTTCTCCAGAGAGTTGACCTGGGCCAAAGGGATCCGACCAAATCATTTGTCCATTCCCAGAGTCAACCCCTACAATTTAGCTGTTATGGAATAAAAAGATGGCCAACTCCCCACTAACCTCAAAGCTAAACGACTCTGTAGTACAATTCAATCTCTGAAACATACTGTGAGATCAAGTCAGGATAATCTACACGTTTTTCCTTCGTATCTAGCCTCATTCTCACATTGTTTTCTCTTCTGCTGATGAGAACAAGCTCCCTTGAATCTTTGAGTCAGTTTGGCCTTGTATTCTGAATCAATCCATACTCTTTTCACCAAATGCCCAATTGTATTCCTAATACACTAAGAAAATTTTTTTACAGAGGTTAAATCTATGTACCTTTGAATAAAGAGAAAATTTAATCTACTTAATATATTGGGGAAGTAACTGTTGAAACTTTGTACTTCTATAACCCCTCTTTCCTAATTCTTGGCTTCTTCTTTACCCAAATAGTTAAGATTTATATTTGCTGGCTTCTCTAATCTTTTCTTCTTAGATTAAAACATTCTAGATATTAATAATTCTACTCAAAGTATGCATATAGTCTTGCAAATTTTGAGATGCATTTTTTTTGCATGAGTCTCGCAAAAGATTGAGATGTGTTTTCAACCATATGACTCACAGTAATTAGTAGTGATGCTTGTCTCCTGCTAGCATATTTAGGCTGTGAAGACAAAGATTAAGTCTTAAAGCACAGCAGGGAGATGGATCCTAAAAGTGAATGTTAAACACAATTATTTGAGCTAGCTTAAAGCATTTGCATAAATAATTAGTCTCGAATAAAAGGTATATATTTGGAAAGTGGACTAAATAATAATATATAGCTACATCTTTGTGTTTCTATGCTAATAATATAAATTTAATCTATCTTTGAAAGTGATATAAAATAAGAGCATGAATGTCTCAAAAAGTAGCTGACTTCTTATAATTTAAATATAGTAAACATTCCTATATTTAAATATAGAATATAATGAGGCATGTGTTGGTAATTTATGTCCAGCGAGTTCTGATTAACATTTTTTATTTCAACTACCATGCGTGTCAGTAAGGAAAGTAAAATGTGCCACTAACATATTCTTCCACATGAACTGGTTTTCTTTTTTATTTAATAATTTGTGTAATTTTACAAAATGGAATAAAAAAGCAGCTCACTTTATGCCTATTTGGTGGACTTAAAACACATAGTGCATTGTAAGAATCCCTCATGATGCAGTGAATTAAGCGTTGGGTTTCTAATTACAGTGTTGGTGATTGAAATCCACCAGTCCTTACACTGGAGAACGGTGAAGCTAGCTCGCGCCTTAAAGATTTACAGGATCAGAAGCACTAAAGAATAGTTCTACCACCCACTATGAGTCAGAATTGACTTGATGACAGTGAGTTAGTTATTTTTGTCCACAACAATTATAAATTTGAAGTAGATTCATGAATGTGAAGTGATTGTGCAGAATTTTGTGGGTAGATGAGCACACTGCGTCCTAACAGTGTCCTCTTTCATTACCTCAGTTGTTTGGCTACATTGAAGACTCTTAATTTTTTAAAAGTACCCTGTATGTACAAAAGAATCAAGGTCATGTTTTTTTTAAAAAACTGGGAGTTAATACATATTTCATATCATTACATAGTCCAATTGCATCAAGAATTGTACATACATGGTTTCTAATTTCTCACACAATAAGTTTCTAGACATTCTTTTCCTTCCTAGACTCCTTGACATAATCTTCCTCCCCTCCCCCCCCACCTCCACCCCTACTCTACCTCCCCGCGCCCCCCCTCAGGAACCCTTATTCTACTTCCTGTCCCTATAGGTTCTTTTACTGTCACTTTCCTCTTTTTATAGCCTCTAAGTATGACGGGTAAGGAAGATGGATGCTATGACTCTTCTCTCCCTCCCTCTAAAAATGTAACTTTATTTTTATTTATTTATATATATTTACTTTGCCCTTTTGCTTGTGGACTATAATACATACAAAGAAAAATGTATTCTGTATAGTTGCGTAGCGCATCTCATCAAGGCATTGAGAATATCCCATTAAACCCCCAGCACGTGTCGTTCCTTTGTTCCCTCCCTCCTTTCTTACATTCTTGCCTCTTAGCCCTCTGCACCCTCACTGTAGGCTTTAAAATTTTATATATTGCTATGAAAACTATTTTTTCTTTTATAGTAATGGCGTCATAAAATATTTCTCTTTATGAAATGGACTAACTTTATTGAGCACACTGTTTTCTAATTTTGCCCACATCTTGAGGTATTTGACAGACTCTCCCTTGTTTGTTAAGGATGCATAATATACCATTGTGTGAGTATACCAGTTTGTATATCCATTCCTCTGAGATGGGATTTTGGATTGTTTCCACCTTGTTGTTATTGCCTAAATTACTGCAATAAACATAGGTGTACATAAATCTGTTGGTATTTTGTTCTTTATTTCTTGGCAATATAGATCACGCAGTGAGATGGCAGGATCATAGGGTATTTGTGCTTCATTTATTTAGGGGAATGGTATCATGACTTCCATAGTGGTGGTAGAGTCTGCAATCCCACCAACAATGTATGAGCATTTCAGTCTCTCCACATCCTTTCCAGCACTTGCTGTTTTCTGACCGTCCACTCCCACCCCCCATTTTGCCATGAGCGTCTTACACAGAATATTTTAACTGAAAGGTAAGCCCCAGATCCTGTAATTTTTGTTCATTGTAGTCTTTTTTATACCAAATGACCTGCATAACCTCTGATTCCTCAATTCTAGGTAGACAAGTTCACTAAAGGTCAAGTAATACCACATCTACACAAAACAATTTGGATTTTTCTGGGATCATGATGAAGATTAGCTTTTGCATATCTGTGGTTATTACATTTTATGTCAATATGTAACTTGACCTTGTAGAAAGGTATATTCCACCCTGTCAATCAGGTTACAGCCTGATGATGCTTCTTAGGGGGTGCAACCTTTGTAAAAACGATAACATGCCCAATTCCAGGGGCAGCCCCACATGGGCTACTGAACCCTGAGAGCTGTCAGTGTTCTGCCATGTTTCCATTAACCTTGGGTCCATGTGACTCTTTGGATCTGTGGGCCTGTGATCTTCCAGAATCCTGCTTCACTTTCTGCATCACCTGCCTACAACTATGTGAGTCTGAAGAGGAATCCAGGTAGCACGGATCTATGGACTGGAGTTGGTTGGACTGGGATGCCTTATTGATATAAGGTTACTTCTCGATATAAGGTTCTTTATTTTCTCATACATATACTAGTTTCACTGGTTTTGTTTCTCTAGACAACTCAGCCTAACACCATACCTGTGTTGTCACTTGCTGTACAATAGATTCCGACTCCTGGCAGCCTTGTGTACATAAGCGTAGAATTGCGCTCCACAACCTTTTTATGGCTGTGGTCATTTGGAAGCAGATTGCCAGTACTGTCTTCCTAGGTGAAGCTGTGTGGTTTCAAATGGCCACTCTTTCAGTTAGTATTTATATGCTTAATGGTTTGGTATTCTCAATCTTGCCTCTATCTTGGAATTTTCTGGAAATATTTATAAATTCACTGCTTGCTAAATCATATCTCCAGAGTTCTGATTTAATTGATTGGATGTGGCCTGGGCACTGGAGTATTTAAAAATGCTCTAGGTATTTCTAACACATCGTAAGTTGGAGAAACACTGGGAAAAATCATCTGCATCTACATCTACTTGAGAATGTGTTAAGGACAGATTTTTGGTAATGCCCTTCAACTAATGCACCAATGTGAAGGGCGTACTTCAATTAGGCTTCACACTTGGGTTAACAAGGAGGCTTAATTGAATCCATGGCAACTAAAAAGAACACGGTGAATATTCCCCTAAGATCGCACCTCTCAGGATTTTTTTTAGGGGAGAAGCATGTCCTATTTGCCCATAAATGATTGTAATCTCCTCAATTCTAATAACCAGCCTGTACTTTATGATAATTTGATTTAAATATTGAACTTTTCCAGCTCTTAAGTTTAATTATATCAAAAGTTTCCATGCCATGCTTGATTTTGTCTAACTGCTACTTTAGTGTCAGCATAAGTTTAAAATATATTATTGATTGTAAATTTAGAAGTTATACCTAACAATATTTTACATAGTTATTGAAAAACTTTTTTGACTGAAAATATTCTAAAATGATTATTTAAAAAAATTAATCAATGCAATGATAGCTAACATTTAATGTTATTCTATGCCCCAAATATTTTTAGTTTGTATTTCAGATATGAGGAAATTTAGGCAAAGAGAGAGTATTATTGGTGCCAAAGTAGAGGGTATTAATGGTTACTAAGTGGTAGAGCCATATATTAACAGACAGTATAATTCCCAAACCTGTGCTTTGGAATTTGCTATCATGTTGTTGAAAAAGAAATCAAAACCAAAAGTAACGATGCACATATAGTAATTGTGGTAATTATATAATCTGTTGTCAATTTTAGACTTAAGAATTAAAGAGTAGAGTTTAGCCTATCAGTCAGGTTGCAGCTTGATGACCTCATTTGGAGGTGCTAAAGAGATAAATAGCTCGCTGGAGGTGAGACACACACACTCACACACTCCCCGCAAGACAGTTCTGTGGACAAGACATATGGCGCTATACTAGAGGCCTGGTCTGAAGGAGACACGTGGAGACATCTGCCAGTGCTGAGATACTTCCACTGCCACTGGATCCACAAGACTTCCCACTCACTGCTCTATGATCTTTCTGCATTCGGCATCATTTCATGTGTTTCATGAGTCTGAAGAGGACTTCATAGATTGGTATTGGACATATGGGCTTATATTGGACTTATGGACTTGATCTGGACTGGGCTTGGATATTTGCTCAATATCAATTGTCCTTGTATAGAAAACTCTTTCTCATACACATATGAATGTTTATAAACTTGTTTTTCTAGTCTACCTGGACTAACACATTATGGTGCTTTGGGAGTGGGGTACTAGAGAAATAAATCATAAAGATGGAGAGTGGATGGTTGACTTCTGCCTCATGGTAGTGTTTCGTCTTTGGCTATGCCAAAGTATGATATGTCCATGCAATTTATTTGGTTGTTTCATGGAAGAATATGGGAATTTAAAGTTTTGATTATTTTGTTTGGTTCTGTCTTTGGTTATTCCTGTTTGAAATGGGGGAAATGAATGTGATTAATGTATATTTTGAGCTTAGGTGTAGAAATCTCCATTTGAATTTCTCAGAAGTCTTCTGCTTAAGGAAAATGGCTGACAGAAAATCTGGCTCTGACATGATGGTGTCAGAAATTTAATCCCATATTTTGTATTAATAGACTAGTTTAGATAGGGATTAAGATAAAATAGATAAGGATTGAATTTGACTGTTTTGAGAATTGAGTTTAGGATCTGATTCTACTTTGTTTATACTGATTTATTTTGCTTATTGTTGATACAATGATTGATAGAAATGATTATTGGGGAGTATTGAAGTAGAGAGCTTATAAACCCACTTTCCTTGAGCCCTTACAATTTGATTTTTAAATGGGTTTAGAACACACCTGCAAAGAAGGTCAGAATAGATTAGGCCCACCCAGTGCTTTAGAGTACTTTGGAAATTTGCATTCCAAGAGACGTGCCTAGAGTGCTGTTGAGACATTTTAAAATAAGGACCTCTTTGGATTTTTGAATTTTGAATTAGTGGTTGTGCTTGAGGCTCTAAAAGATCTGGAACCATGAAGAAAACTCCTCTCTACTATTGAACATTAAAGGGAGCCTGTGCACAGGCTGAAATGTTTGGTAGGTGACCACTTAGATACACTTGTCGAGTGGAAGTGGGAGAAAGGCAGCAGTAGAGAGTTGGGTTGAGTTTGACCACTGACACCTAGTGACCTGGTTTACAGGAACTAGTGGAGAAGATGAGAGCAGGTTGGGTTGACAGGTCTGAAGTTCATGACCTAGCCCAAGGAGTCTAGGGTTGTTGTGAATTGGTGATGGGGCCTATGATCAAAAGGCAAGGCAGCAATTGGGAACCCTAGGGAAGCTAATTGAGGCAGCCCACATGAGTTGACCAGAAGCAGACCAGATGTAGAAATGATTTTTGAGCCTGTGAATTGGTGTATATTGCGGCTGACTTTATGGACAGCTTGTCCTGGTTTGACTTTGCTTATGCATGCAGACTCACAAGGTTTCAACTGCAATTAAGATTCTTCTCATCAAAGAATGTGATTGTTTCCTCAGAGCACTGGGTTGATATAGGTGAGCAGTATAGAAATTGGATACCCAAAGTTGGGTGGATAAAGCATAAAATGGCTGGCTTACAGACTTACATAGGTGGGAGAATATATTCACAGGAATATGCTCACAGGATTATGGTGTAGGTTTTCACGTAAATATACAATATTATAGTTTTGTTCATTTATAGAATGTTATGCTTAAATAAGGGTGGCACATATTGAATTGTATGCATTTTAGTTTTCTCTTGCTAGGTACAGGTATGATTTTATTATTGTTTGTTTGAATATAATATATGGCTATAGAGTTGTGTAAAAGTGCCAAGGGGTGGTCAATGGGGTGGTCTTTGGGAGTTACATAATTTGTTGTTGATTTGAGACTTAAGAGTGAAGGGGTGGCGATAAGGAAATATGTAGTTCCCTCCGAGGTGGGACACAAACTCACTCTGAGACATTCCTGTTGAAAAGACACGTGGAATTACTCTGGAGCCCTAGAGCTGAAGGAGCCACATGGAGATTCCTGCTAGTGCTGAGGTGATTCTGCTGTCACTGGATCCAGAAGATTTTCCACCCACTGGCCTATGATCTGTTTGCATTCGGTGTCATTGCATGTTTTGCGTGAGTGTAGAGAGGAATTTTTAAAAAATCATTTTATTGGAGGCTCATACAGCTCTTATCACAATTCATCCATCCATCCACTGTGTGTCAAGCCACATTTGTTGCCCTCATCATTCTGAAAATGTTTGCTTTCTACTTGAGTCCTTGGTATCAGATCCTCATTTTCCCTCCCTCCCCTCTCCCGCTCCCTCATGAACCCTTGATAATTTATACATTTTTATTGTTTTTCTCATATCTTAATACTCTCTGACATCACCTTTCACCCATTTTTCTGTTGCCTATCTTGCAAGTTAGAGGTTATATGTGGAACGTTGTAATCGGTTCCTATTTTGTACCCCACTTTCACTCCAACCACCCAATATCACCACTCTCACCACTGGTCCTGAAGGAATCATCTGTCCTGGATTCCCTGTGTTTCCAGTTCCTATCTGTTTCAGTGTACATGCTCTAGTCAAGTCGAATTTGTAAGGTAGATTCGGATCATGATAGTGGGCAGGAGAAAGCAATTAAAAGCTAGAGGAAAGTTGTATTTTCATCATTGCTACACTGCACCCTGACTGCTTTGTCTCCTTCCCGTGACCCTTATGTAAGGGGATGTCCACTTGTCTACAGATGGGCTTTGGGTCCCCAATCTGCACTCCCCCTCATTCACAATAATATGATTTTTTTTCTTTGATGCCTGATACCTGATCCCTTCGGCACCTCATGATCACACAGGCTGGTTTGTTTCTTCCATGTGGGATTTTTTGCTTCTGAGCTAGATGGCCCCTTGTTTACATTCAAGCCTTTAAGATTCCAGAGGCTATATCTTTGATAGCCAGGCACCATCATCTTTCTTCACCACATTTGCTTATGCAACCATTTGTCTTAAGTGATATTGTTGGGTAGTAGAGCATCCTGGAATGCCGATTTAATAGAACAGTGTTCTTGCATTGAGGAAAGACTTGAGTGGAGGCCCAATGTCCATCTGCTACCTTAATACTAAACCTATAAATATATGCACATAGATCAATTTCCCCATCATCATATATAAATATATTTACATAGGTACAAGCCTTTATTTAGACCTGTATAAATTCCCTTTGCCTCCTAGCTCTTTCCTCTATTTCCTTTGACTTTCCTCTTGTCCCACTATCATGTTCAGCCTTCACTGGGTTTCAGTAATTCCTCTCAGTTGCATTGCCCTTGATCAATCCCTACCAGGCCTCTTACACCCTCCTTGCCACTGATTTTGGGTCACTTGTTTTTCCCTTGTCCTTGGGTTTGTTAACATCTCTTCCTTTCCCCTTCCCACCCCTCTCACAGGTGCCCTCTGGAACCATCAGTACTGTTGTTTTCTCCTCCAGATTGTTTATGCTGCCTATCTTATCTAGATACACCTGCAGAGATACTAATATGCACAAAAACAAGATAGAGCAAAACAAAGTGACAAAAGAAAACAAAAAATGACAACAAAAAACAATGACAAAAAGAGAAAAGTCTGTAAATACTTCAAGGTGTGTTTGTTGACCTTTAGGAGTCCATACCCTTACCCCAAAGTCTATTTCTTTTATTCCCTCAGCAGTTCGTTGCTCTGTTTCCCTGGCTGTTCTGTTGCATGTCTGTAGTGATTTGCCTCCGTGTGGTAGGGTCAGGTAGGGCTCAGTTCTGACACTGTGTCTCTAGTGTTGTCCACTGTAGAGCTATAGGTCAGTGAGGGAGGTCATGTCTGATAGTGGGGCCGGCCATATGGTCCTCTCCGTTCATTGGCTTCTCTGAGCAGGGATATCATCCTCAAGACTTGGTGAGCCAGAATGTGCTCCACTCTCTCTTCCTCCTCCTTCATTTGCTCTTGTGTGCTCTCATCAGACATGTCCCTCTCCCTGAGCTGTAGCTTCATTGTTTTCATCTGAAGTAAATTCTTCTTGGGGCAGGGACAGCTGTTCACATAGTTGGGATAGGATCTGGCCCCTCAGAACCTCTCTACTGGTTCCCTGCTTCATGCCAGTGTATTACATTCACATCTCAGAGCACCTGGTTGACGTCTGGTCCCTTTTTCCCTGTTGAGATATAAACAATTCCCTCCCCTTGGGTGGATTAATGCCCTGTTCCCTCTCTACCCATTTCTCTCTCTCTCTCTCCCTCCCTCTTTTTTCTTTTTCCCACCTCATTTTTAGTTGGCTACCATATGTACCCCTGGATTTGGTCTGGCTCCTGCAATACTACCTGAACCTCACCCCAAGAATGTTTGTATAGAGTAGCTTTTTCCCTATGCCTCTTTTGCATTTTTTAAAGCTTACCTCAATGGACTCATGTTGTTCTTGCTCTTTTGTGCTTGGCTTACTTCACTTAGCATAATTTCCTCCAGTTCTTCCCATGTGGTGATATGCTTCATGCGTTCATCACTGATTTTTAGCGATGCATAGTACTCCATTGTATTTTTGTACCACAGTTTTTTAATCCATTCACCTGTTGATGGAAATTTGGGTTGTTTCCAACTCCTTGCGATTGGGAACTGTGCCCCCATGAACATTGGAGCACAGATGTCTGGCTGTGATTTGTTACTTGCCTCTTTTCGGTATATGCCAAGTAAGAAGATTGCTGGGTCCTATGGTAGCTCAATTTCCATCTGTTTTAGATATAGCCAAATCAATTTTCATAGTGGCTGTACATACCTACAGGTCCCCCAGCAGTGGATGGGAGTTCCTATCTCACCACAGCCTCTCCAATAGTTGTTGCTTTCTGATTTTTTTAATTGGGCTACCTTTGAGGGTGTTAGGTGGTATCTCATAGTTGTTTTAATTTGCATTTCTCTTATGGCTAATGATTGGGAACATTTTCTAATATGTTTATTGGCCATTCAGATTTCTGCTCCTGTGAAACATCTGTGCAGGTCCTTTGCCCACCTCCTCAGTGGACAATTAGGTTTTAATTTTTTTTTATTGTAAGCTTGCAAAGTATGGTAAATTTTAGTAATAAGGTCTTTGATGTGTCATTGCTAAAGATGTTTTCCCAGTGATGGTCTTTCTTATTACTCTCTTCGTGAATTATTTTCATGTACATAGGTGATTTATCTTCAGTATATCCCACTTGTCAATTTGTGACTTCTCTGTATTTGTATCTTTCCCTATTACTGATAGCCTATGTATTCCCTGTGCCAAGGTTCTTAACGTTTGTCCCAATTCCCTCATTAATGGCCCTTATTGTTTGGGGTTTTACCTCAAGGTCTGTGATCTACCTTCACTTTATTTTTGTGCATGGAGTTAGGTAAGGGTCTTGCTTCATTTTTCTGGAGGTGGATATCCATTTTTTTTCTGGCACCATTTATTGAAGAGGGCATCTGCTTCTCACTTGATATTTTTGGGGCTTTTGTTAAAAACCTGTTACCTGTATGCTGGTGTTTTAATTCCTGGGTTTTCAGCTCTTTTCCTTTGGTCTGAATATCTGTCATTATACCAGTAACACATGTTTTGACAGCTGTGGCTGTATAACATGTGCTAATGTCAGGTAGAGCAAGCCCTCCCACTTTTTCCTTCTTCTTGAGGAGTTATCTGCTAATTCTGGGCTTCTTTCCTCTCTGTATGAAGTTGGTAATCAATTTTTCCAATTATTTCAAGAAGGACGATGGTATTCATATCAGGATAGCAGTAAACTTATATAATGCCTTGGGCAGAACTGACATCTTCACTATAATGAGTCTTCTAATCCATGAGCATGGAATATTCTACCATTTGTTGTGATCATGCTTGGTTTCTTGTAATAGTGTTATATAATGTTCCTCATACAGATCTTTCATTTTTTATGTCAAGTATATCCCTAGATATTTCAATGTGTGCTTGGTGAAGAGGACTTTATAGATTGGTATTGTACAGAGGGGATAATATTAGACTTATGGACTTGATCTGGACTGGACTGGGATGTTTTCTCAATATTCAATTCCTCTTGTATATAAAGCTCTTTCTTATGCACATATGAGTATCTATGAGTTTATTTCTCTAGTCTACCTAGAGGAACACAGTAATATATTTTTAATAACATTATTAAATCTTACTCCCAATCAGCTCACTACCTTCAGGTCAATGCTGACTCGTAGTGATCCCTTTTTGGGTTTCTGAGCCTGTAGCTATTTATCAGAGTTGAAAGTGCAGTCTTTCTCCCATAGAGCTGCTGGTGGTTTTGAACTGCCAAATACGTTGGATTGCAGCCCAGTGTATTACTACTACATCACCAGGACTCCTATATTTAATAATAAGTGCATATGGAATATGCATAATCTATGGTGAGTCCTAAGGAGGCCAAGTGGCACAGTAGCTAAATTACTTGGTTGCTAACTGAAAGATTGGGAGTTGGAATCCACCAGCAGTTCCTCAAGATTCTAGTCTTGGAAATATTATGTAGCAACTTTAATCTGCCCTACAGGGTCACTATGGGGAGAAGGGATTCCAGGGCACTGGGTTTAGTTTTTGGCTTGGTATGGTGAGCAGAAAAGAGGAACTACAACAAAAAGTCAGTAACTATTTATCAACCATAAGCGTAAGAAATAGTAGGCTATTAATCCTTTTGAAATTCAATGTGCTTTTTACCAATTCTATCAATCTTTCTTTTTCTTCAATTACCTTTAGCCAATTTATTGCTTTTCTTATATTATTATTCTTTATAGATTTAACACAAATGTATTTATCCTAAAATATTATTTTCAATATTTAGAAATGATAAAATTGGATAACATATACAATGTTCCAGAAATTGCTTTATATTAAATATTGCTCCTCAATTTAATTCACATTGCTGCTTGTACCTCAATTTAATTTCTTCTCACTTTCACTTTCAGAGTATTATTTTATATTGACATAACAGTAATTTATTACTTTGTATATATATTAGATTGTTTCCCATTTTTGGTGATTATTAATATTTCCACCTTGTACATTTTTATATTTATTTCTTAACTTTAAGGCAAATAAACAGAAGTGAAATTATTTAACAGATGAATGTCAAATTTATTTCTAAGCAATTGCACTGCTTTACTATTTATTAACTGAAGAGTTCCATTGTTCTCCTTAATTGTCATTATTTATGCTTGCAAAATTGGTTTTGATATGCATTTCTTTCCTCTGATTGATCTACTACCCCTGCCCCTTATTACCTTTTTAGGACCAACTGTGTTTTTTTATTGTGTAGGTTTTATTTTATTTTTAGTGTACTAATCACTGGACTTGGTGATTGAAATGAAGCTGGAGATTGTGTGATAGAACATTGTAAGACCAACAACTTGTTCATAGAAAATACCTTTTTTTCAACAACACAAAAGGTGACTATATAAATTAATTTCTCCAGTTAGAATCCACAGAAATCAAACTCACTACATCTGTGGGAAAAGATGATGGAGAATCTCAATATCAGCAGTAAAAAACAGGTCAGGCCTGACTGTGGATTAGAGCATTAATCTCTCATTTGTAATTTTAAGTTAAAGCCAAAAGAAATGAAAAAGAAGTCCACGAGAGCCAAGTAAATCCTTGCGTCAATCCCATCTACAGTCCGTGAATATTTCCAGAGCAGATTTGACCCGCTGAATACTAATGGGAGAAGACCTGATCTGCTGTGGAGAAACATGGAGGGCATCTTTTATGAAGAAAGCAAAAGTCATTAAAATCACAGTGAAGAAAGAAATGATAAAAGTGGACATCAGAAGAGAGTCTGAAACTTGCTCTTAATAGTAGAGTAGCTAAAGCAAGTGGAAGCAACGATGCAGTCAAATAGTTGAAATGAAAATTGCAAAGGGAAACTCAAGAAGACAAAGTTAAATAGTAGAGTGATGCATGCAAAGACCTAGAGCTAGAAAAACAAAAAGGAGGAACACGCTCAGCATATCATAAACTGAAATAGCTAAAGAGAAAATTCAAGTCCCGAGTGCAATCTTGAAAGAGTCTATGAGCAAAATATTGAACGATGCAGGAAGCATCAGAAGGAGATAGAAAGAACACAGTGTCACTGTACCAAAAAGAACGAGACACCATTCCACCTTTTCAGGAGGTGTTACATGAATAAGAACCAATGATGCTGAAGGAAGAAGTTCAAACTGCACCGAAAACATTAGCCAGAAAACGAGGATGCAGGAATCAATAGGACACCAATTGAAATATTTCAGCAAGCTGCGAGAGCACTGGAAGCAAGCACTTATCTATGCCAGGAAATTTGGAAGACTGGCTGGATGAGATCCATATTAGTGCCCATTCCAAAGAAAGAATGCTCAAATTATTGAAAAAAATTTCAATGATATCACATCAAAATAAAATTTTTCTAAAGATTATCCAACAACAGTTGTAGCCGTACAGTGACAGGAAACTGTCAGAGGTTCAGGCCAGATTCAGAAGAGGAAGTGGAACATGGGATATAATTGTTGTCAGATGGATACTTGGCTCAAAACAGAATGCCAGAGAGATGTTTACTTTTATTTATTGAGTATATAAAGGCATCTGCCTGGGTAAACCACAATAAACTTTGGATAATGTTGATAGGAATGGGAATTCAGGAACTATTCGTTGTACTCAAGATGAAATTGTACATAAGATGCAGTTATGTGAACTGAAAATATATGCAACTGTTTATCCTTTCATCATACTTATTCAGTCTGTATGCTGAGCAAGTCATCAGAGAAGCTGGCTTATAGACAGAAGAATATGGAGGAAGGTTTATTAACAACTTGTGCTGTTCAGGAATGTGGTATCAAAACTGGAGAAAGGCTTATCAATAACCTTTGATATGCAGATGACAAACATTGCTTGCTGAAAGTTACAAGAATTTAAGCACTTGCTGATCAAGGATTATAGCCTTCAGGAAGGACATTTGACTCAAAGTAAAGGAGACCAAAATCCTCATCACTGGTGCTGGAGAAGAATGTTGAAAGTACTATGGACTGCCAAAAGGACAAACAAGTCTGTTTGGGAAGAAGTAAGGCCAGAGGGTTCCTTAGAGGCAAGGATGACAAGACTTTGTTTTGGACATATTGTCAGGTGAGATTAGTCCCTGGTCAAGGACATCCTGCTTGGTAAAGTAGAGCGGTAGCAAAGAGAAGAAGGCTCTCAAGGAGATGGGCTGACACAGTGGCTTCACCAAGGGCCTTAGGCAGAAGAACAATTGTGAGGGTGACACAGGACCAGACAGTGTTTCATTCTGACATGCACAGGGTAGTTATGGGCTGAAACTGACTTGACGACACCCAGCAGCAACAACAGCAGAAATCAGCTTCAGTTGTATTTGCTTCATATGGGAGCCCACATTGAGCTGACCAGAAGCCGACCAGATGAAGAGAAGTTATTTGCATTTCTGAGAAAGTTAAATAACAATTTATACCCCTGGGCTCAAAATATACATTAACAGCATTAATTTTTGCCATTTCACACAGGAATAACCAAAGACTACAACCCAACATAATAACTCAAACTTTAATTTCCCATGTTCTTTCCAGAAAACAACCCAGTAAACTGCATGGATATATCTCACTTCTGACTAGCCAAAGAAGAAACACTACCATGAGGGAGAGGTCAAATAAAAATCCATTCCCCATCTTTATGATTTGTTTCTCCAGGACCCCACTCCCAGTACCATAATGTGTTAGTCTGGGCAGACTAGAGAAACAAATCCATGCAAACTCATATGCGTATAAGACAGAGTTTTAGATAAAGGGTAAGTGTACGTGTAGAAAGCATCCAAACCCAGTCCAGCCTAAGCTCATAAATCTGACATTATCCCATTTTCCAACGCAGGAGGAAAGCTGAATCAGTGAACATGTAAGCATCTCAGCATTGCAAGGGTCTCCAGATAGCTTCTCCAGCACCCTGAGCTGCTTCAGGGTAGGTCCATGCGGCTTCTCCTCAGGGATGTCTCACAGGAAGTGAGCCTGGCCAGCTGAGGTAGAGAACTAGCTAAGGCAGCCGCACACTGCTCCAAACATCAGACAGCAAGAGACAGGAAGGCATAGCTCACCAAGCCATTTATCTCTCTGCCCTTCAATTAAACTCCCCTTCAATTAATCTCACATGTGTTCATTGGCCAGGTTGGCACTATAAACCTATCAAAATATGCCATCATAATAGTTAGCTTTTTCATGAACACAGATTTTCATTTTTAGTATAGTAGAACTCATATATCATTAGTTTAGATTTATTTATACAATTACATTATTTCATTGTATCTGAATGTTAGGTAGTCATTCTACTATATTGTATTTTAAAGCTTAAGAATTTTGTATTACTCATTAATTTTTTAATCACCCGTGATTATATTTAATAAAAAGTAACGTAAGCACTCTTTTTTTTTCTTTTGACATTGCTACTTTTGAACACCATTTACTGGGTAGTAGGACAGGTTTACATTTACATCTAGTGTATTCTCTTCCCTTCTCTCTATATTCTTCTCACTCCTTCTTTCAATATTTGTGTTGTTATTTAGGAGAAAGATTACAGAGAAGTTGGCTTTCTATGCAGCGATACATACACTTTTGGTCTTATGACGTTGAGTGTAGTACCCACAATGTAAGAATATTCCTCACGCTTCCTTCTCGTGTTTACTGCTTCTTTTCATCTTTCTTCACTATCCCTTCCTGCCTTCTGAATTTTATCTCTGAGCAAATGCTATTCTTTGATCTTGTGAGGTGGGTTGTTTCATGGAGTGTGTTCCCCTGTGATGTTACTGTTCACTGTGCAAACATGTCTATTGTTGAGCTGAAGGTTGATCCTTGTGTTGTTAGGTGCCATAGAGTTGATTCTGACTCCTAGTGATCCTATGCACAGCAGAACAAAATGCTACTCGGTTCTGTGCCACCCGTACCTTGTACTTATGTTTGAACCCATTGTTCTAACCACTGTGTCAATCCATTTATTGGGGGCTTTCCTCCTTTTCACTGCCCCTCTGCTTAAACAAACATGTCCTCCAAAAACTGTTCTCTCTTTTTTCTATTTGGTATTGGGGCCAGCCCCCCAGATCTCTCCACTGGTTCCCTACGCCACGCTGGAATGTTGCATTCACACCTTGTGGTACTGCAGTGAAGTCTGGTCCCTCTTTCCCTGTGGAGATATAAACAATAACCTCCCCTTGGGTGGGTTAGTGCCCCATGCCCCCACTACCCATTGACAACATAACCAAAGTATGTGAGGCAAATTCTTAGCACACCTGCCTATCAAGAGCATTTTGGCTGTACTTCTAAAGTGTTATGGGTGACTAAAGTTCATAGTTTTAGGGTCCCATGAGTCTCTCTCAGAACAGTACATCTGTCTTTGGTGATCTTCTTCTCTCTCTCTTCTTTCTCCATGGGAACTGCCATACTGTATTGGTTTATTTTTTATTGCTTTAGTACTACTATCCTGGTTTAAACTCAAGTTGGGATGTCATAGTTTTACAGTCACCTTGTTTTCCTTCTTAAGACTATCTTTGAGATTATCAATGGGAAATTTTAAGCTATTCTCTTAGTTAATGAATAGATGCTTTCTTAAACTTGAAGTTTCAAAATAAAGTACAGCTCACTTATGGCATAATATGTATCTATTTTATTATTACAAGTTCATTGAGACTCATATGAGTGTAAGAGAAAGCTTTCCATAAAACTGTCAATTTGATACTTTCACACAACTCTTTAGACATATATAATTTTCAACCAATAATAAAATCATATTTGTACCTACCAGGTTAAAACTCAAATGAATACAACTCAGTATGTGCCACCCTCCTTTAAACATAACATTCTATAAGTGAAGGAAACAAACATATCCTATACTTATGTGAACACTTACACCATAATCTTATGAATATATTCCCCCACCCATGAAAGTTTGTAAGCCAGCCACTTCCTGCCTTTATCAGTCCAATTTTGGGTATCCAAATTCTATATTTCCCACTTACATCAACCCAGTTCTCTGAGGAGACAATCATATTCTTTGATGTGAAAAATCTTCATTCCAGTTGGATCTTTGTGAAATCCTCATCCATAAGCAAAGTCAAACCAGGAAAGGCCATCCATAAAGTGAGCAGTAATATGCTGCTGTTCACAGGATCAAACATTTGTTCATCTGGTCTGATTTTGGTTAACTCAATAAGGGCTGCCTCACTTAGCCTCACCAGGGTGCTCATTGGCTGCCTGGCCTTCAGACCATGAACCCATCACATATTCTGAACAACCTCAGGACCCTTGGGCTAGGTCATGCCATAGATTCAGGTTCCCCACAACTCTATAAACTTCAGACCTAGTTCCTATGAACCAGGTCCACAGGTGTCTGGCTAGACTCAACCCGTCTCCATATTGCTGCTTTCCAAGCGGATCCAGGTCACCTAGCAAACCCTTCAGGTAGCCACAGGTATCTTTAATGTTCAGTCCTAAAGAGGAGAATTTCTTCGTGGTTCCAGATTTTCCCAACCTAAAGCACAAATTGCTAGTTCAAAGTTCAAAAATCCAAAGAGTTCCATTTTTCCCCCCTTAAATCTACCAATAACCCCCTATGTAGGTCTCCTCACCTTTGAATATCCTGCACACTGAAGACACTGGGTGGGGCTGATTTTTTCAGAGCCTTCTTTGCAGATGTGTCCTAAACCCATTTAAAAATTACATTTTAATGGCTCAAGGCAACTGAGCTTACAAGGTCTCTATTTTTATACTTCTCAACAGTCATTACTATCAATCATTATAGTAAAGATTGATAATAATAAGCAGAAGAAAACAGTATAAACAACTTAGAATCAGATCCTAAACTTAATTATTAGAATAGTCAAATTGGATCCTTAAGTATTTTATCTTAATCCTTATCTAAACTATTTTATTGATACAAAATATGGGATTAGGCCTCAGACTACATCGAGCCAGAGCCAGGGTTTCTGTCAGCCATTTTGACCTTCTTTCAGCCATTTTCACTAAGAAACATGGTCTCTGAGAAATTTAAGAGGCAATTTCTATCCCTGAGCTCAAAATATATATTAACATCATTCATTTTTGCCCTCTCAAACAGGAATAACCAAAGACAACAACCAAACAAAATAATCCAAATTTTAACTTGCCACAATTCTTTCCAGAAAGCAATCAAGTAAACAGCGTGGCTTTATCTGACTTCTGGCTAGCAAACGAAGAAAAAGTACATGAGGCAGAGGTCAAATGAGCATCTGTTCTCTATCTTCATGATTTGTTTCTCTACTACCCCACTCTAAAAGTACCATAATGTGTTAATCTGTGTAGACAAGAGAAACAAATTCATAGACACTTATATGTATTTAAGAAATACATTTAAATAAAAGAACAATTGTATATTGAGAAAACATCCTAGTCCAGTCCAGATCAAGTACATAAGTCCAACATTAGCCCACATATCCAATACCAATCTATAAATTCCTCTTCAAACTCATGAAACACATGCAATGATGCCAAATGCAGGAAGAATTGCTTAGCATATATTTTTCATATGTATTAATATAATTTGATGCTATATTATTATTATTCTCATATATCATATAGTACTAAACTGCTGACTGCCTAAAATGAGTTGGTTATTAATTTTACTTTTATTCTCTGACAAGAGTTTTCATAAAATTTCAATTACTCATATTTTGATTATTTATGTATTAATCAGATATAAGATTTCATAGTAGAAAGGGCTTAACAATTAATTCAATTTTAAAATGGTTAGTAAACTATTAAGGTTATTAATGCCTTCTTCAACCCATTTAGATGAATTTTACTTTTCTTGAAATAAATCAAAAGTTGACCTTATAATTGTGTAAGTTTATTAGAGTAAAAATATGAACACTGCTTTCATATTTTATCTCTCACTTTTTTGGTAACTATAGTTATTACCTTAGTAGAACTCTATGATGCTATGATTAAGAGTTAGGGCACTGTCTGGAATCTAGGTCATTCAAACCAATCATGTGCTCTGCAAAAGGAAGACATGCAATCTACTCCCATAGAGATTTCCAGCCTGAAGGCAATTTTATCTTGCCTTGTAGTAATGCTATGTGTCAGTGTCAACTACACAGCAATGCATTTTTTATGGACTTATTTTTATTCATAATTTTCTTTTTCTGAATGTGTATTTTTCCTAAGTGTGATAGTTACACAATATGGTGGTGTCAATTTGGGCTTGAGGGGATTAAGAGTGAAGGGGTGGAGTCTAGTCTGTCAATTAGGTCATAGCCAATGAGGCCTCTGTGTGGGAATGGCCTTTTCCTGATGATTCTGGGAACTCCTGTACTTTCTCTTTGAAGGTGGGAGACAGTCTCTCGGCCCACACCCTAGGAGACATAATTGTTGACAAGACAACATGGAATTATGCTAGTTCCCTGAGCTGGTGAAGCCAAATGGAGATACCTGCCAGTGCTGAGATGCTTACAATGCCACTGGATCCACAATATTTCCCACCCATTGGCCTGTGATCTTCCAGCATTCAGTGTGTTTTGTGAGTCTGAAGAGGACTTTGTAGATTGGTATCAGACATATGGGCTAATATAGGACTTATGGACTTGATCTGGACTGGCTGAGATGTTTTCTCAATATTCAATTTGCTCTTGTATATAAACCTCTTTCTTATACACATATGAGCATATCTATGAATTTGTTTCTCTAGTCCCCCCAGACTAACACACTAAATTTTCTTTTATTAGTTTTTCAATAACTTATTTAAAAATGGTTGTTATTGATTTTTCTCTGGTAAGTTTGGTGTCTAATTTATAAATAAAAGAAGCCCTATTTGTTAAGTGGTTTAGGACTCAGTTCCTAGCCAATAAGTCTGAGATTTGAACCCACTAATGATGTTATGAAAGCAACCAGTAGATGATTTGCTCTGTAAAAATTACTCACTTACCCACTGCCACCGAGTTGTTGCCAACTGATAGCAACCCTATAGGACAGGGTAGAGCTGTCCATGCAACTGCTTACAGGGGTAGAAAGTCCCATCTTTTGACTGAGATTTTGAATCTGTGGAACTCCCTGACTGCAACCCTAGGAGTAAGCATTGAGTGTGGTAAATCCCATGGTGCAGTTCTCACACTTACACTAGGAGTTGACATTGACTTGATAGCACACAGCAACAGAACAACAATGAATGATTATTTTTATTAAGTATTTCAGTTTTGGCATTCTTCTAAAATATTCTGGTTTATTTTCTTCTTTTATAATCATATTTGCTCATCATTTTTGTCTTTATCATTTGTTTCTCTCTGCCTCATTAAAATAAGCATTTACAGCTTTTTACATTTACTATTTTTCTCAGAGTATCTCATAAGATGAATTCTGTATTTATTATTCACTTCTATTTTTACATACGTGGTCACCTTGTGTCAGAATCAACTCAAGAACAACTTAAAGCAGAGGACTTGGGAAGATGGTGCTGATACAGGTGGAGTCCTCTGTCTAGAACTCCTCTTGCCTGGCACAGGTGCTACACTTGTTCTTAGCCAAAAGGCCAAGAAGCGATTCTTGAGTGGTACAGAGATTGATAGGTGAGGAACCCAATTCTGGAAATTTAGACATTGGACCTGGATTCTCCACACTCCAGAGATATTTTACACCTCCCTCTCTGATCTTTGCCCAGGAGAATTCAGTGGAGCTCGCTGGGTCTCCTCTTTACACTAGGTCAGCGGGATCAGCAGGGCAGTGAGTGACAGCCTCCTCCCTTCTTCTATAGTTTTGTGACCCAACAAATTGGGGCAATATTCCAAGCCAGACACCCCTCCCTCACCCCCAACACACACACACACACACACGCACGCACTCCACTCCTGGCAAGTGGAATCCCAAGCTCCCTGTCCTCATAGACCACTGGGAGCCTTGCAGGCTGGAGCTCACTGCAGCTGGTGAATGAGAGACTTCATAGTTTCACTCCTTTGCCTGACGCCCTCTCCACCCCTCCTTGAAAGAGTACAGCTCTAATGGCTGTCAGGTAGCTATTCCCAGAGAGCCTCTGTTCTAGTTGTTGAAGGTATTGTGCTAAAAACAGTGTGTTGAGCATGATTCTGTCCTTTTTCCATGTGTCCATTAATTGACTTCTGATAACTATATTTACTCTGTCCCATTGTGTGGTAGTTACATAATCTAGTGTCAACTTGATAGTAGCTTATCAATCAGGTTGCTGCTTGATGACCTCATTTGGAGGCACGATGGAGATAAATAGCTGACTGGAGGTCAGATACACACAGATACTCCCTGCGAGACATTCCTATTCACAAGCTACAGGAAGACACACTGATGGAGCCAGAGCAATGGAGCTGGGGAGCCACATGGAGACCCAGTAGAGAGCTGAGACTTTCCACCCACTTGCCCATGATCTTTCTGCAGTTGGAAATATTGCACGAGTCTGTGAGTCTAAAGAGGAATTTATGAAATGGTATTGGACATATGGGCTAACTTAAAGTCCAGACTTGGTCTGTATTAGGTTGGGATGTTTCTCAATGTACAATTGCTCTTGTATATAAAGTTCTCTCTTACACACATATGAGAATGTCTGTGAATATGTTCCTCTACTCAACCCACACTCGCACACATTGCTATTAATATGTTGTGCTATCATTCTCATGTGTTTCTAGGAACTTCCTAATTTCATCTCTTATTTGAGCGAATACCCAGTCTTTTTGAGTAGTGAGTTGTTGAGTATCCAAGTGTTTGTCTTTGCTTTTTTGTTGTTGTTCTTTCTGTTGTTGATTTCTAGTTTTCTGGTACTGTGGTTGGAGAAGATGATTTGAATGATATTTATGTATTTTAATTTGTTCAGGCTTGCTCTATGGCCAGGCATGAGGTTTATTTTAGAATATGAACCATGAGAATACTGGGAAAGACATCAAGAAAACAATACTATTCACAATTGCCACATAAAAGCTGAAATAACCATGAATAAATCTAAGCCAAAAAAAAAAGATCTGTCTAAAGAAAACTACCTAACATTATTATAAGAAGCCACAAGGAACATACACAAATGGAAGAATATCCCACGTTCATGGATCAAAAGACTCAATATTATGAAAATGCCAACACTACCCAAAGTAATCTACAAATTTAATGCAATCTGATCCAAATTCAGCATCATTCTTTAAAGAAATGACAAAATCTGATCACCAACTTCAAATAGATAGAAAGAAGCACAGCATGGGCACAGAACTCCTCCAAAGAACAAAGTCTTGCCAAACCTGACTTCAAAACTTAATTCAGAGCCACAGTTGTCAAATAACCTTGTACTGGTAGAATGATCGATCCGAAGACCAATGGATCAGGACAGAACACCCAGATTTCAAAACACCAGCACACAGACAATTGATTTTTGAAATAGGTTCAATAAGCATTAAATGGGAAGGAGCTGCCTTATTCAATAAACGGTGCTGGACAATCTGAATATCCATCTACAGAAGAATGAAACAAGACCCAGATCTCACCCCATGCACGAAAACAAAATCAAGGTGGATCAAAGACCTAAATGTAAAACCCAAAGCTGTCATGAGTATCAGTGAGAATACTGGGACAAAGCTAAGTGTCCTAATACAGGGAATACATGGGTGACCAGAGATAACAAAAGAAGCCCACTCTGTGGAAGACAAAATCAATGAGTGGAATGTATCAAAAATAAGACACTTGTGTACATTGAAAGATTTCATTGAAAGAGCTAAGACAGCCCACATATTGAGAAAAGATATTTAGCAATGATGTGACAGACAAAGGACTAATTATTAAAATTCACAGTATACTACAAGCCTACAACAAGAACCAAACAAACAAACAGCCCCCCCCAAAAGATGGGCAAAGGATGGTTCAAAAATCATGACAGTAGAATGACTAATAAACACATGAGGGAATGCTCTCCTTCACTAGCCAGCCCAGAAATGCAAGTCAAAACAACCATGAGATATGTTGTTAAAAAAAAATCTGAGAACAACACATGCTGAAGACTATGTGGTGTGATTGAAACTCCATACACTGCTGGTGGGCTTGTAAATACATGTAGTCATTGTGGAAAGTGATAAGGTAATGTCTAAAACAGATGGTAATTGATAGATTGTATGTGGTAGTTACATAATCTAGTATCAATTTGAGAGGATTATGAGGGAAAGGGCTGAGTCTAGTCTGTCAATTGGATCACAGCAAATGGGGCCTCTGTGTGGGCACGAATTCTCTCCTGAGAAATCTGCGAACTCCTGTATTTCCTCCTGGGAGGCAGGAGATACTTCTCTCTCTCAACTCACTCCCTTGGAGTGATAAGACAGATGGGAGACGCGCTACTGACAAGACACATGGCACTACACTGACAGACCCAGTGCCCTGGGAACTGGAGAAGCCAAGTGGAGACCCCTGCCAGTGAGATGCTTACAATGCCACTGGAACCATAGACATTCTACCAACTGGTCTGTGATTGGCCTGGATTCGGTGCCATTGCATGTGCTTCCTGAGTCTATAGAGGACTGCATAGACTGGTCTCAGAAATACAGGCTAATATCAGAATTGTGGGCTTGGACTGGACTGGGATGCTTTCTTAATGTGCAATGACCCACATCTCTCTTATACACATGTGAGTATCCATGAATTTATCTCTCTAGTCTACCTGGACTAACACACCATATAACCCAACAATACCATTACTGGGGATACACCTCAAAGAAATGAGAAATGCATCACAAACAGATTTATGTTCCCCATTATCATTACAGCACAGTTCATGATAACAAGTAGTTGGAAACGGCGTAAATCCCCATCAGTAGAAGAGTGGATAAAAAAAAACCGCTGGTATGTACATACAGTGGAATACTATCCATGCCTAAGAAAACCGTGAAACGCCTTATGGCATGGAGGGATCTGGAAGCCATGCTGAGTGACGTTAGTCAATCACAAAAGAATAAATGCTGGGCCCTTACCCTGCTCCTGGTCAGAGGCAGGTAGACGGGGAGGGTCTACCTACCCCACTCAGGCACACATGCGCCTGTCCCTGGCCTGTTTGAGCTCTCAGCCTCTAGGGTTCTTGAGCTTCTGGCCGACTGGGATCCCCCCAAAATCCGCGCATGTAGGTTCTCTATTCCACGTGGTTGTTCAGGCCCAGCCATGAACCCCTTTGAGACGGTAAAGCCTGAAACTTGTCCTGCCCTTCATAAAAAGACACTTGGATTACAAAACAGGACGTACGTGAATTCTTTCATCTTGCGAAGCCAAGGAGTGTGGTATTACAGACTCCAGAAAACTAACACGGTGCCTGGACTCAGAGTGAAAATGGCCGCTATCAGAATAAGGAGGAAGCATACATTCTTGGATAGTCAGGATGGGAACTTAGAGTTAAAAGACCACAAAAACCATCCAGGGGTCAGGCGGGAGCTCTAGTAGCAGGGGATTGTCACCCAAGAGAGTGTACATGGTTGGTAAGGGGGCATACCCTTCCATAGGACAGGGTGGTCACCAGAGAGTGGCAGGGCAGGTTTTAGGGGTAACCTGTGAGTAGACAGGCTTCCTCTGTCCTTCCCTGTCTCTGGGGGCCCATGTTGTAAAGATGTATTTATTGATCATACTGGGCCTCAAGACCACATCTTGCATGTTTGATCAAAGGTCTCTGTAATTGATTGTGACCTCAGCAACGAGCGACGTCTCCCCTAGGGCACATGGCAGAGTCAGCGGCAACTTAGAGAGGAGCCGCTGTGAGAAAAGGCTGCCGGTAAAATCAGCGTGGATTGTAGACTTTAAAGAGAGCTCAGGCTCTGTTCTCAGATTGCTCTATGTGCACACCAACAGCCTCGTGCAGCAGGCAGCAGTGGATGAGCCAGACCAGACCCTTCTCTTGGTACCGCCATGCTAGGTGAAGGAGTCAGGGGAGGTGACAGGAGGCCCGGTGAGTCCTGGAGCCAGGGCCTGAGCTGGGATTGGATGAAGATGAGGAGAAGGCCGGGCGGGCTGGGGAAAGCAATTCGGGCAGAGGAAGTGAGTGGGACAAAGGACTTTGGGCCTCTTGTCTCCAGTTCCTGAAAGTTTCAGAATTCCTTGGCATGCCCTGGCAATGGAAGGTGTCTTTGTTGTTCTAAAAGAGGCAGGCCACACTCAAACATGTACAAAGGAGCAGGAGCTCCTGGACCACCACACGCTGAGGACGCGTAACTGCTGTAAAGGACCCGGTCCCAGGAGCTTCTGGGTTGGTGATGCAGTGGGGAGACCCACCTCCCACCCCGCAACTCCCCCACCCCCACTGGGGATGAGAGGCTTCCAGGGAAAACCACTCCCAGAACCTCTCCTGCACATTTTTTGTGTGTGTACCCTTTGCTGTTATATTTTATAAATAATTGTATTGGGGGCTCTTACAGCTCTTAAAACATTCCATACATTAATTGTATCACGCATATTTGTACACGTGTTGGCATCATTATTGCTGTTATTATTTTAAAGGCCAAACAGTGAGTATCTAGCCCTTTCCTCTCCGGGACTCCGCCCATCTGATTTTCAGCTCGCCAGGGCCCTGTGAGGGCTAGCGGGGCTGCTGACTGCGGACTGGCCAGTGGACCAGTGGCCGGGGAGACCAGCGCACTCACTTGTGAGGACCCGGTGATGGGAGACTGCTGGACGGAGTAGAGCCATGCGGCTCACCATCTTAGAGCTGAGTCGGGGTCCGGTCAGGAGAGGAAGTGCCCGGTGGGCGGGCGGAGAAGTGTGAGTGTGCACTGTGAGTTCTGCATCACAGTTGGAGGCTGGTTCTGGTGTCCAAACAAAGTCAAAAAAAAGAATAAATACGATATGAGTCTGATCTGTAGGAACGAGCACAAACTCATTCCTGTAGGCATCCAGTCTGCTGGCCAGGAAGCCTGATAGAAAGCCGACGGATGCCAATGAAGCGAACACCTCCTTCCTTATTGCATATCTTGAAGGCCACTTTGCCAGAGGGTGCTTCACATCAGCGGGGATCAAATTGATAAGGGAAGAGAAGAGGATGTTGTCTAGTGAGTGGCTGCTATTCAAAACTATGATGAGGTTCCCTGCCTCCTCCGCTCCCACCCAAGTAGACAGCAGTATCAGAAGGATGAGGGATACTGATGGGAAAGTCAAGTCAGGAGAAGGAAAGGGAGCACGTCTGGGGGAGCACAAATGCATGACTGTTGGGAGGTAAAAACGGGAGGACTGACCTCCAAGTGGATGGAAGAATGACTGAAAAATGTTTGAGGCACCCTAGAGGGAGCCACATTGGCTCTGGCTTGTGAGCGCATCCTGAGGACCCAGACGAGGGTCGTGGGATGTTGGGGAATTGAATCCTGTAACTTCAGGTTGTACAGCATGCTCCAGGGACTGCATCAGTGAGATCAGATGAGGGAACACCACTGGGTGAACTGGACTCTGCCTCAGACACCCTTGTAGCTCAGGACGTCAGACTGAAAATGCATGGTGTCTGAGGAAGCAGACGACAGCCGGACCAAGATGGTTGAGTTGTTGGTAGGGAGATAAACATGGTCTTGCTACATCAATGTCCTATATACTATATTAAGATACTCATACATTATACTGGCAAACCTGTAACTGATATTCTTAGTGAATATTATTGTAAATTTTCCCCAAAAATCAACTCCCATTGTTTGTGTAAATAGTGTTCAGCCAGGAAAGCATTGATCCTGTACAACTGAATAAATAATTCAGGTACTGAGATGCAGATTTATTCTGCATTGCCCAATATCCCTCTATTAACAGGCCTTAAAATCATTAGTACCAAGGACTAATCAAGGACAATATTAACAGAAGATAGAAAGAGAGCCAAAGGCAGACAAAGAAAACAAAAAAACAAATTCAGGAATGGGTTTTGGGCTTGCAATAAATCCTAGTTCCAATTTAAGAAAAATTACTTCTTATATCATGACCCTGCTTGATACTTGCGCTCACTCAGTAAGGGCACTCAGAAGGTACGGATGCTCTAGCAAAGTGTGGTGAAGAAATTACCTGTTGCCTGGCTATCAGATGAAATGGCATCTGGGGTCTTAAAGGTTTGTTTCCAAGCAAGCAGCCATATAAGTGAGATGTCAACTAAATACACATGGAAGATAAATTAACTAATAAATTAACTAATTTATCCATATCCATCGGTCACTGGATTGTTAACAATATAATCTGAAGTTGAAGGAGGGAACGACAACAGAGCCCAAATAGTGAGAATCTGGTTTGCAGATGACAGTGGAAACCCAAGATTCATTTGTGGAATCCACATAGGAAATAAGCCTCCAGTGATTTCCCTTTATGCATAATAGAGGGATGGGAGGAAAGGGGCCACCAAATAGAGTGAACTGCAGAGATGATTATAGAAGATCAAAATGATAGATTTAACTTGAACAGTTCAGTGTCAGTTGATCCCCCTTCTGATGCAGGTTGAACCTGATCTGATTGTCAACATTTTCTGGGCTTTTGTTTGTTCATACTGGGACTTATTTCAGATGTGTTATGTCATTGGGGGTCACCCTCTTGGATATTTTTTGTATATTTTTTTCTGTTTTTCAGTATGTGAAAACCACGATTGGTGAGCCTATAGGGATGCAATAGAATAAGGGTTTCTCAGGGGCACAGTGGTGGGGGTCAGGGAAAAGGGGGCTGATGTCAAGGGATTCAAGAAGACAAAGAATGTTTTGAAACTGTATTGTGGTAGCAATTTTACAATACTGCTCGATGTGCTTGAACTATAGAATTATATGCTCGCTGTAGTAACTGCCAATAAAATGGCTTTGTAAAAAATAAAGAACAGCTTATAATAATAATAAAAACATGTATGTTCATTATGGCTTCTCTTTGATGCAGAATTTACATAGATTTTCCTTCATAAATTTAAAGGAGAATGATTGATCCAGGTTTTGATTTTTTATTAGAATCATTTGAATTTATAGAAATTCATTTGAATTTTTATAAATGTTTGGTGTATGCTTAAAAAATCATATATTCTCTATATATATTGTGTCAAGCTGGTTAGTTCTGTTCTGAGTTTCTAAAAGAATTTTGTGATTTTTGCCTGGTGGAACTCTCCAGACGATGTGGGCTCAAGTCCTATTGCTCATGGAAATTCCTTAATTTCTCTGTGTAAGTCTGTCAAGTGATTGTTTGCTTTATTAATGTCTATGTTACCTAATGCATAGAAGTTTTGCTTTACTGTGAAATTAACTAATTGATTCATATATAATTCCTTTTGATATTGTTGCATTTTGCTTAAAAGTATGATTTTTGATGTTCATAAACCAACCTCAACTTCCTTTGGTTTAGAATTTGCTTGCCATGTTTTTGTTCTTTAGTCTATGCTCCAACCTTTCTGTGTCTTAATACTTAAAATTTATTTTATAAGTTTCAGATAGTAGGGGTTCTTTAGGTTTTTGCTTAATTAATTTTTCCCCTTAATTTTAACCTAACATTAAAAAATGGCAATTTTAGCCAATTTGTGCATTGCAAACTATCTATGTATATTTGGTCTATTCTATGAACATTATTTGGGCTTCATTGAGTGTCTCATCCTCAGCCCTGAAATGGATAGTCACTGACTTGTCTCCTTTCTCCATGTCCATGGCAGGGAAGCTCCAGAGCTTACATGTTCACGCTACCGAGCATTGCCCAGAAGTGCAGAAATGCTAGGAAGCACAGGATCAGACAAGTTAAAGTAGTTCATCCTCTCTCAGGTTTCCTTATCAAACTACAATTACTTAGCTGAGAGAAGTTAGTGTAGAATCAGGGTTAAAATGTATAATCCATTTGGGATACTGAAAAGTTGGGCGTAATTTTTATGAAACTGACATTTGAAATTGCAGTTTAACTAAGGCACGATTTGACTGAGAAAAATGACTTGTGCTGAATTTTTGTCAGTAGCTTTGGAAAGTGGATGCGCTGCTGGACACCCCTTCTGGTCCTCAGTCCACTGCCAACATCAGTGCAGGCTACGACTTGGCCGGGTTTATGATTGTTCTGTGACATGCTGCCATCTCTGCGCCTGCCTCCTATCTTCTATGCCAATAATCACAGCTGCCACTGTTTGTTGCCTGCTTCCCCAGATGTTTTTTTTCTATTAAGGATGGCAACAGGAGAAAGAAAAATCTGTGGTGATTTCAGAGGGTTGATAAATGAACAAGGGAAAGCTAGACTTGCAGTGTCTCGCTATTGTTCTCACCTCTTTTCTGTGGCCTCTGTAGGTGAATTCTAGTTTCCCACTCTGGGTGGAATCTTGCTGCATGATGTGGCCTCTTATCTTTCACTCAGCACACAAATGTTCCACATTTATTGGTGATCTGTAATTCAAAGGCTCTACTGGAGCAGAATATTGATAACACTTTTCCTTATTTTCACTTTTACAACTTGGTGAAGTCCTTTATTGAAGTATACGATTGCCAAGTAGACTGCTACATGGATTTTCACATGTGTACATCTGTGGAGCGTTCACCTAGATGAAGACTCATCATTTTATTTCTCCAGAAGGCCTCCTGTATCCTTTTCTTAGTCTCTCCCTGGCCATCAGAAGTAAGCATGATTCTTACTTTTGTCACAACCAATTGCGTTCTTGAGCCTCATTTAGATGGCACTTATAGTATTTTCTTTGTAAAATGCATTGCCTACATAAAACCACAAGCTTATACATTGATTTAATATTTATTACAGGGACATGGGTAATTATAATAACAAAACTAGATTAAAGATGCTGAAAATCATTAACCAGCCTTATTTCAATGTGCTAGTTGGATACAAAGGCATATCCTTTCAAGTAAAAGTATAAGCATTAGCTCTACTCATGAAAGTGACTGTGGATTTTTATGAGCTGTCATAAACATAACATGATGAAGTCATAAGGATTAAGAACCCCCTGAAATCAACTCTACTCCACCAGACAGCAACTGTGTATGGTACCCGAGAGCCATACAAATATGTGATGGAAGCAGATAGCCTCTTCTTTCCCCTGAGGAGTGACTACAGGATTTGAACAGCTCAACTTAGGTTTAGTAGTCCAACATTTATTGGACTAACAATAAAATCTTATCTTGGGTACCAAAAACATAGGGTAGGAAAAGTTGTAAAACTGAAAACCAGATTTTTTTTCTGTTCCTAAATTTAACTCAAGGACTCGCACAAAATGTTCCAGAGAAATTGGTTTTAGTCCCCATCCTCTTCCTCTTCTTCTTCCTGGTTAATCTGGAATTAATATAATTCATAGCTTTCTTTACTGTTGGTGACCATGCACAACGAATCATGTAGGTTTTTCTTCTTCAAGTATTTGTTTGTAAGGTATTTAAAAGATTCTTTGGAAAAAATGCCTCTCAAAGGTTACAATAATCTTGTTCTTGCTTTCTTCAATGGATAAAAATCCCTCAACCAATATTTCCAGATTTCCAATTTCCTTGATTGTTTCTTGAAGAACCTGCTCAAAATTGATAGCATTCATGATTCCATTTTCAATAAAGTGGATATAGGCAAGACCAAACTTCAAAGCTTCCTTCCCCCCTCCCTTTGGCCTCAGGCTTTTTGACAGGTGATGTGGGGCCAGCAGAGGCAGAAAAGCAAGAAATTCCATTACTATTATTATTCCTCTTAAAAAATAGATTCAGTAGTAGATATAAAAGTGAAACCTAAACATGTAAATACATGTTTGAGCTTGGGAAACTGTGTGTCAAAACAATCAAGTTCAAATCTAAATCTCAAATTCCTTTAAAAGATAGAAGTTGTTATTCGTTGACTCTTATTTATGAAATATCTAAACCATTAATTTTCCTTCAAAACCCTTACAAAAACTTAGGAAGCAAATATGTTAAGACTATATGCACATGCAATCTATAAACATCATTGTGTGAACTTACATTATTGGAAATAATTTTGTTCTATTATTGAAATAAATAAGTTGTTAATATATACAGGAAGAAACAGGTAAAATATCCAAATCTCTTCACTGTTACAGTATCTGATCTCTTCACTCTTACAGTATCTTTTGTTTCATGGACTTTAATAGTTAAACCAAGGGGTTTAAAGAATATGGAATATGAAGCCACCTATTTGTTTAATCTGATCTTCTTTACTACATTAGGAAGGTACCATTTATAATATTCTTATTAATTTTGATTCTCCATTTGCCACTTTAAAAATTACTCCTCTTCTTTTCTGTGATTTAATAATATTCTTATTGTTAAGAAGTATGTCTGCCATTGATCTTCACATTTCAATAAGATTTAATAAAAATAAACGATGAATTAATTCACACAATGTGATTATTATTATATAATATTTCTGCTGGTTTAGTTTTTCTAAATTTAGTGTTGAAAATAGAAATTCATGCTGGATAATATTACTCAACTTAATGGAAATGAGGTAAAATTTCTAGTTTTAATACTATATTTTTATTAATTTTCTAAAGGGCCAACTCACACATTTTATTAAATACAACAACTCCTTCTTATTATTAGGTAGAATACTTGTATACACAGATAGTATGTACTTAAATGGAAGAGTTAGGTTTCAAATTCAAAGTCTGTGTTTTTAGTCTTAACAGTGAAGCTTGAGTTCACACATGTTTCCTATAATACAAGATCAGCACTTTTTGTTTTTTCCCCTGTAGAAAGCCAGATAATAAGTATGTTAGACTTTGTGGGCCACCTGTTTCTGTCACAGCTACTCAGCTCTGCTAGTGTAGCATGAGAGCAGAAAATAGAAAAGCAAACAAGAAGGGCTATATTCCAATTAAACTTTATGTGTAAACATCAACATTTGAGTTCTGCATAATTTTCACATTTCATGGAAAGTTGTCTTTATATTTATTTTTCATATCCAATTGAAAACATACAAATGATACACGGGTCACACAAAAATGCAACACAAAATTTGGCTCACAAGTCTTACCATGCTAAGAATTGTTCTGCTATTTTGTAGGAATAGCACTAACCCAGACCATGAAAGGAAATAATATACTATGAAGTATGAGGTTGAATTTAGATCACGTCTTGATTTATAACAATCATTTTTAGGATTCAACAAGACTCATATCAGCAAAAGCAAAAAATAATAGATATGATAAAATAAACAATAATTTGAAAAATTATTAGAAAGCCTATGGGTATATTAGGTATATTACTCTCTGGGTAACGTAAGTGGTTGGATATTCAGCCATTGACAAAAATATGGTGGTTTGAATCTATTCTGAGGTGTGTTAGAGGACTAGTCTGGCAATCTGCTTTTGAAAGTTCCTTGCTTTGAAGACCTAGGGAAAGCAGTTCTAATCTGCAGCACAAATGATATCCATGAGTTTGAATCAACTCAATAACAAACTAAGTTTAGTGTCGAAAATAGCAATTCATGCTGGATACTATTCCTCAATTTAATTGAAGAGAAGTAAAAATTTCAATGACAAACACTTTATATTTTAGATCTTTCCATAGTAGTTCAGGAAATCCAGAATTGACTGGATGGCACACAAGAACAAGGCTATCTAACTGATATGACGGGCAAACCCTAAACTGTCAGTGTCTCAGCAAATGCCACAATGTGACGGGGAACAGACGATACGAAGGATAGATGATTTACTGTATGTATCCCCAGTTTCACAGAGTCGATACCATCTTCAAAATAGCCTTCCAGTGATAACTTGGTCGTAAAATTCCGTCCGTGTTGAGGAAAGGCCGATATCAGAAAGCCTTACGGAACACGTTTATGGGGAGGGATAGAGGTGGCCTAAGCACTCTAGTCTACATTCCACTACTCAGAACCCGGTCACCAGAACAGGGTATATTTAAAGAAGGCTGGGGTGAAGTATTTAAAGATTGGGATATGAATTATCTACCCAGGTAACTGTTATAGCCACACATTTTACACAGTCAACATGAAAGAAAGTGTTTGTTACAGAGCTAGTCATGTGTTTGTTACAGAGCTTAAAACATATGAACTGAACTCACAAACAAACATACAACCAACCAAAAACTCAGTCGCACTGCCACTGAGTCATCTCTGACTCGTAGCTGGTCTGAGGGAGAGGGTATAAGTCTCCCTGTGGGTTTCCAAGAGTGTAACAGTATAGGAGTAGAAAGCTTCATCTTTCATACTTATTTGTGAATCCTATTAATGTGGTCCAGTCTATAAAAGTTAAAGGAGATATAATGTTGCATTGTCTCAGTCTTAAGCATGATAAAATGTATTATGAAAATATAAGACAACTGAAGACATGTAATTACGTCTGATGTATTACCAGTGATTTCAAAGTCTTATATTCCCAACAAAGAATTTCTTAGGAAGGAAAGAAAAAAATATCAGTATCATTGCACATTGAATGTAAGTACAATCAGATTTTAAAGATTTATTACTGAGGATTTATAACTTAAAGGCAGATGTGATCACAAAAAAATAAAGAAAATTATCTTAGATGTCATAAAAGCAAAATTCTACGTCAGCAAAAGTAAAAACATACACATGGATTTATAGAAGACACTGAAGGAGTATTTTTTGCCCATTTCCCTTTTGAAATGTTGCAGAAAATCTTTCAAAAAAGATTGAAATAAATTTGAATAAGCTGTTGAAAAGAAAAGTTTCAAACTCTTAAATATTTTCCCTTTGGGGCTCCAAATGGAGAATACTCTCAGCATATCTCAAAAAGAAACAACACTGACCCCCCCCCCTCAAAAAATCAAACCTTGAGTTTATAATATTGAAGAAATGTGTGAGAAAACTTGATAAAGTTTTCCTCAACATTGGACCACCTAGTCCCTCTTCCAAGTTTGTTCTTAGCCTGGAAGTTCCCCTGAAGCCTGTTCACCATGAGCACATCTGCTAGTATTTGAAGCAGTGGCATCGTAGCTTCCAGCATCACAGCAACGCATGAGCTACCACAGGACAGATGACTGGGCAAAACTGATGAAGCACTGTAAGCACAGGCTAGGTTATGCCAAGAAATTAGAAAAACATACCTGGACAAGTGAATTGAAGAGATTCATACGTGTGCCCATGCTAAACAAAGGTGACTCAACAGAATGTGGAAATTATCAAATAACATCATTAAAATCACATGCAAGTGTATTAGTGCTAAAGGAAATTTACAAAGAGCATCAGTAGTACATGGACCAGGATCTGACCGAAATTCAAGTTGGATTCAGAAGAAAGCACAGAGCAAGGGACATTATGGGTGATGTAAAATGGATTTGACTGAAAGCAGAGATTATCACAAAGATATTAACTATGGATAACACGGTGAAGAATTGGAATTCCAGAGCATACAACTGTTTGCATAAAGAATCTACATGTAGACCAAGGCTCAGTTATTCACACAGAAAAAGGAGATGTTCTTGTTCTTAAAGTCAACTCTGATTCAAAGTCACACTATTTATGACAGAAAAAGAAATACTGTTAGGTCCTCTACCATTCTCACAATTACTCTATTTGAGCTCGTTGCTCCAGCCAATGTGTCAGCTCATCTCATTACAGGTCTTTCTCTTTCCATCGGCCATCTACTTTACCGAGCAAAATGTCCTTTCCAAACAGAACAAGGGGAGACTGCAGGGTTTAAAATCAGTGTTGTATTCTTTCACTATATTTATTGAGTATGTATGTTGAACAAACAGCTGCATTATATGAAGAAGAATGCAATACCAGTATTGCAGAAAGATTCATTAACAGCCTGAAATATATACTGACTCAATCTTGCTTGTTGAAAATGGAGAAAACTTGAAACACTTCCTGAAGATCAAAGAACACATCATACAGTAAGGATTATACTCCATGTAAAAAAAAAACAAAACCCACAACTGGACAAAGAAACATAACTTAAAAAAATCATTTTATTGGGGCTCATACAACTCTTATCACAATCCATACATACATCAATTGAGTAAAGCACACATACATTCGTTGCCCTCATCATTCTCAAAATTCGCCTTCTGCTTGGGTTCCTGGAATCAGCTCATTTTCCTTTTTTCCCCTCCCCCTCCTTCTCTGCTCCCCCTCCATCATGCACCCTTAATAATTTATAAATTATTATTTTATTTTATCTTACACTGTCCGGCACCTCCCTTCACCCACTTTCCTGTTGCCCAAGCCCCAGAGAGGAGGTAACATGTAGATCCCCAAGATCGGTTCCCCCTTTCTACACCCCCTTCCCTCCTGGTGTCACCATTCTCACCGTTGGTCCTGAGGGGTTCATCTGTCCTAGATTCCCTGTGTTTCCAGATCCCGGATGCACAGAAACATAAACTTAATTGAAGAAAATATTGAAATTAAGGCTTTTATTATATTGTTTCGACAATTAATGGAAGCGTAACTACTTCTGTGGAAACTGCTGGTGGGTTTGGACCACTTATCTGTGGTTAGCAGTGCAGAGCTCACCCCACCACACCACCAGCATTCCCAGTTAAACAGTACACTTGTGGGAAGGACAGTGGTGGTGAACTACCCGTTTGTTTCTACAATCTCTCTTTCTAACTCCAGGAAATCCTCCTTATGGTGACACATCCTAATGGAGGACAGAATGTGAGAGGCACCTGCTTTTACAGTTAGGAATTTAATCACGCAGGCAGAAAGATCAACCAACAAAAAGAAAAAAAATCTAAGAACGAAACGCTTCACTGAGAACCAGTGCCTTCCGTCTGTGTGACTCGTAGTCAATGCCAAAAGCTGACTTCTCAGCATTTATTGCTGAAGTTGGTGTGATCCCAGATCAATACCCATCCGCTTGCTTTAACCACTGCTGAGTAAACAGGAGTACTTGTTAGAATTATCACTCAAAGATTAATCGGAAGCAAACAGCTTTAACACCTAGATTAAGTTGATATAATGTAGAGAAGGCACAAGTCATAAACATAGCAATCCATATTCAGAAAATAGAATATGTACAAATAACAGACAAATTCATGAAAATAACTCATACCCCAAAATAAACTTAGGAGAACATTTTCCAATTTAAAAAAGATTCCTACAGGGATGACAAAGGAGATAGCAATAAAGATACCATTAAGGGAAAGGCAGCATTAGGAGATAAACACTAACAAAACACAGGAGAAGGAAAAAATGACAAAAATTAACATTTAATCTTGCCAGAAATAAACAGAATAAATACTAATGGAAACAAAGATAGGAAGAAGAACACGCATAGAAAATAGTATCCAAATCAAATGAGCTAAAGACAAATTGTTCCTTGTGGTTATCAAGATGAAGTTGATAGAAAGACAACGAAAATCAAACATTACTGTTATTTTGTTTCCAAAAATGAGGAAAAAGAGAGATAAGAACTTAAGGAAACAAATACAAGGTATAAAACAAGTTTTGAAATAAGAAACTTTGATCTCTAGACCGAAAGGTAAAACTATGTTCCTCAAAATGTTGATATTAATTGATGAACAGTACTGACACATATGTGGATAATGAATGTGAGATTTAAAGAAAGAATCTTAGTGTCTTCAGGAAAGAGAATCAAATTATCTATAAGGAGGAAGCAGGGATTAACTGGCTTCATGATTCTCATTCGTAAATACAATGTCAGCTAACAGTTGAGTTATGTAGTATAGCGTTTAAATATATCATTATATAACTACTTACACAGATGTTTCTATACATACATTATGTACGTTGTTGTTAGGTGCCATTGGGTTCATTCCAACTCATAACAGCACTCTTCCCAACAGAATGAAATGCTGCCCCTCCTGCCCAGCCTCACGATTGTTGCTGTGTCTGTGCCCATCGTTGCATTGACTGCATCAATGCCTCTTGTTGCCTGCCTTCCTCCTTGTCTCTGCCCCTCCACTTCCCCAACAATGGTTGATGTTCTTCTCCAGGGGCTGATCTCTCCCTTGGCTTGGGTCACATGCCCTTAATGCTCAAAGTAGAATCCTTGTTGTTTAGTACTCTAAAGAGGTCATATGTGTCGGATTTACTAAGTGCAAAACGTCTTTTGATCTCTTGACAGCTGCTCCCATGAACATTAATTGTGGATCCAAGGAAGACAAAAACCCTTGACAGGTTCAACCTTTTCTCCGTTATCATGATGTGAACTATCGGTTCAGTTGTGAGGATTTTGCTCTTCCTTCTATTGAGATGTAATCCATACTAAAAGCTGCAATTCCTGATCTCAATAGCAAGTGCTTAAATTCCTCCTCACTTTCAGCAAGCAAGGTGGTGGCATCTGCATATCACAGGTTGTTAATTCACCTTTCTCCTATCCTGATGCTACACTCTTCTCCATATAATCAGCTTCTCTGATGATTTCATATCCTTTCATAATCAAGCAACAGCGGGGGCCAGAGCTACTACTTACTATCCGTATGACATGAGAGATATTGGAATCATCAGAGTCTCTCTTTGTAAGATAAATATAATAAGATTCTGTTTCATAAGAACTTTTGAGGATTAAATTACTGTTTTCTGTAGTTACAAGAATGCTGCTATTGTTGTTCGGACTGTCAATGTTCCGCACTTGCTGCATACCACCTGTGAAACATATGTTTTGCAATACAAAGCGAAAGATATGTTTTGTAATACAAAGCCTCTATTCAACCAACTCTAACCAAATTATGTAAACTATCAAGACTATATCTTTAAATCTCAAAGTCCTACGTGTACTATTGATTGATTTTCCTCCAATAAGTAAGTTCATTCTTTTTCCTGCCCTCAATAAATTCTTCCATATTTTAAAAAATTAAGCATTATATTTGAAACAAGACAAAATATGAATTAATCCAGTTAAAGACTATCTACCAAGAACCAAAAACAATAAGAAGAGATGCTAAAATACATGCAGCAACTTTCTCTGGAGGTAAATCACACGTAAAAGATCACATAATTTTAGCGTGCATATATGTATTAAAAACTAATTTATAGAGAATCATAATTAGGAGTGATAATTTGATGTTTGGAAAATGATGCAAGATTGCATTTTGTTTATTAAAAATAATGAAAATAAAAATCAATAACATTTTTTAAAACCTAGAAAATTAACTTGCTATTTGAAATTAAATTGTTGTTCTGATTAAACTAAGTGGTGCAATGAGAAGGTATTCAATTTAATATAAAGGGTTTATAAAGTGATCAATGATTCCTAGATTTGTGTACCACCATAAAATTGGACCACACTGTGCATCCACTTGAAACAGTTGCATTATCAATCAGATGCAAAGTCAAGTGAAAAAAAATCACATGATTCAAGAAAAACTTTGATTTCAGGAATACAAAAGTTTACTATCTTTCCTTTAAGGTTGAGAGAGGTAGGTTTAATACATCTGCCTCCCATGGAGTGAAATTTGGCCTTTGCCCTATCCTAAACTTAACTAAATCCTAGTTTCTGCAACTTTTATTTCTACAATGACATGACTTCAGATGCTAAAGTTCTAGCATCCCTGCCAATCCCCATCACAAGTTGTAAGAGCAGTTTATGAAAAGAAAGTTTTCAATAACAGCTGTAGCATGGATCCTGTCCTTAAAGCCTTGCTGGATTTTGATTTTCACTAGGTTGGGACAGCCTCTTTGGCTCTACTTTAGATTGTTTTTTCCAGCATTTGAATTCAGAAATTATGGAACAAATTTTCTCTAGGTTCTTATCCTCAGTTGTAGTTGAGAAGTGCCTTGTACCCCAGTTGGTCCAGTTTCTATGTCATCTATCTTTCTCATTTTCATTAGAGTTTTACCTGAACAACAATGAGGTTAATATCATGGCATTTATTGTTGTTATTAGATGCCATCAAATTGCTTTCGACTCATAGTGAGCGACCCTCTGCACAACAGCACGGACCCCTGCTCAGTCCTTTGCTCTCCTCACAATAATTGTAGCCACTGCATCAATCCATGTCCTTGAGAGTTTTCCTCTGTTTCACTGCCCCTCCACCTTACTAAGCATGACAGTACCCGCAGTAAATTCTTCAGGGTGTTATTTCTATTATGGTATCTATTTTACTATGATGCGGATGAAGTCCCCTTGAGTTGAACTATATTAAAATGGTAACTTCTTTAGCTTGATCTTTCCACTAAATAGTTGCTTAAAGCTTGATTGTCATTTGGCACGCATTTACAGAGCAAAATTTAATTATCCAGTTCTATGCTGCATTAGCAGTCATGGTGGCACTGTCGGACAAGCCTTCTTCTGCTCCCCACCAGGTTGTTGGTTCTAATCTACCAACAACTCCATGAGACAAAGATTAGTCTCTCTGTTCCTGTAAATAGTAACGGGTGCCAGAGCTCTATTCACAGGTCACTGTGACTCAGAATCTATTAGTAGTAGTAGATAAACTAATGTTGTGTATGAAGACAACTAAAGATGGGATCTTCCCTTTTGTGCTTTCAGCCTAGTAACACTGGATATGGGTGAAAGGCCCACCCTAACCAAGGTATATTTGTCGCCGAGATATACCCACCAAAGGGGATCTTCTAGTAATTATTCTTAGGGACTATATAATTCTAACACAATGGCAATAAAAATATGTATTGGTATATTTTTATGTAGGCGACCTGATGCTGTAGTGTTTATGGATTGGGGGGGCTGTTAATCACAAGGTTGGCAATTCAAAACCACCAGCCATTCTTTAAGAGAGATGAAGATTTCTAGTCTCTTAAAGAGTTATAGTCTTAGAAACCCATAGGGGCAGTCTACTCTGTCCTGTAGGGGCTGCATGAATTGGAACTGACTTGATGGCACTGAAATAATTGTATTTGGTTTCCTTCCTAAAATTAGAATTGATCAAATTAAATTTTTAGCCACCAGCTTACAATGTGGGGTTTACAAAATGATCAAGGGTGCACTCAATTTTCATCTTGTGGTTGTTAGTTGCCATGGAGTCCGTTCCAACCCATAGTGACCTTAGGCTCAATAGAACTAAACACTGCCCAGTCCCGCACCATCCTCATGATTGTTCCTATGCCTGAGCCCATTTCTGTAGCCACTGTGTCAGGCCATCTTGTTGAGGGCCTTCCTCATTATTTTCATAGCATTTGATAATTCTGTAAGCATAAACTTTGTTGATGTGGTAACCAAGGTTACCTTTAGAGGTACATATCCCTGCCTAAGAGCCTCACTGACATAGTGGGTTAAGTTTTGAACCTCTAACCTCAAGGTCAGCAGTTTGAAACCACCAGCCACACAAGGAAGAAAGATGATTTCTCCTTCACTAGAAAGAAAGTCTTGGAAACCCATGGGGCCAGCCCTACTCATTTAGGGTTTCTATGAGTCAGAATGGAATGATGGCAGTGAATGAAAGTGAATATCTCATTTACTATACTGGGAAGTCTGACCAACCCTATTGAGCACTTCTATTCTGTGCAAAGAGAGTTATCATGGATCAGAATTGGCTCTCTGACAATTAATTAACTTACACTAAGAAGAAGGAACTGGGACACAAATAACTTTGTAATAACAAATATCAAATAACAAATAGTTTCATAAATTTCAGAAACTGTAGGAAAAATATTGAAAAACATGACTGGAGCTTTTACAACCTATGTAATAATTTATAAATATAGTTTTTAATATATATATTTACCCCCACAATTTTTAATTAAAAATGTAAATACATAACTTTAAAAATATCTATGTATTTTTAAAAGCTACATTTTAAACATTTTTAACTAAATGACCTTATAATCTTCAAAGTACTCTCCATTATACTTATTAATACATGTACCAAATCTGGGATTACATTCTTGGGAACAGTTTTCAAACTCATCTGTTTGGATGGCTGATATCACCTCCCTAGAGTTTTTTTTAAACATTTTATTAGGGGCTCATACAACTCTTATCACAATCCATACATATACATACATCAATTGTATAAAGCACATCCGCACATTCTTTGCCCTAATCACTCTCAAAGCATTTGCTCTCCACTTAAGCCCTTTGCATCAGGTCCTCCTTTTTTTCCCCCACCCTCCCCTCTCTCCCCTCCCTCATGAGCCCTTGATAATTTATAGATTATTATTTTGTCATATCTTGCCCTATCCGGAGTCTCCCTTTATCCCCTTTTCTGTTGTCTATCCCCCATGGAGGAGGTAACATGTAGATCCTTGTAATCAGTTCCCCCTTTCCAACCCACTCACCCTCTACTCTCCCAGTATCGCCCCTCACACCCCTGGTCCTGAAGGTATCATCCACCCTGGATTCCCTGTGCCTCCAGCTCCTATATGCACCAGTGTACAACCTCTGCTCTATCCCGACTCGCAAGGCAGAATTCGATCATGGTAGCTGGGGGGGAGGAAGCATCCAGGATCTGGGGGAAAGCTGTATTCTTCATCGGTGCTACCTCGCACCCTGACTGACTCATCTCCTCCCCTAGACCCTTCTGTGAGGGGGTCTCCAGTGGCCGACAAATGGGCTTTGGGTCTCCACTCTGCGCTTCCCCCTTCATTCACTATGGTAAGATTTCTTTTTTGATGATGCCTTATACCTGATCCCTTTGGCACCTCGTGATCACACAGGCTGGTGTGCTTCTGCCATGTGAGCTTTGTTGCTTCTGAGCCAGATGGCTGCTTGTTCACCTTCAAGTCTTTAAGACCCCAGACACTATCTCTTTTGATAGCCGGGCACCATCAGCTTTCTTCCTAGTTTTTTTTTTTTCTTCAGATTTTCTATGTCTTCAAATCACTCTCCTTTCATGTAACCTCTGCATTTACAGAAACAAAACGAAGTTGCACAGAGCGAGGACAGGTGAATTAGGCACATGGGGTAAGAGAGACATTGTGCTTTTTGTCCAAAATGGGTGCACTGAGATGGCTGCGTGAACAGGTGCATTGTTGTGGTGGCAACATCAGTCCCCCATCTACCACAGCCAAGGCCTTTTTTTTTAATCACACATTGTTATATTATGTTTTCAGAACTCCTCAATAAAATGCTTGATTAACAGTCTGACCTGTTGGAATAGCTCCGGATGCACTGTGAGTTGACATTTTCATCTGTTCAGGAAGTTGATGCCATCCAGAGTGAGGTTTGTCCTGTTTTAAAATGAGAATATCGCTCATACACTTGAGTTTTTCCCATGGAGCTGTCCTTGTAAGCTGTGTTCAAAATTGCAACAGTTTCTGTGTCATTTTTCTCAAGCAGGAAACAAAATTTCTCAGCTGCCTGTTGTTCTTTCAAATCAGCCATCCATAAAAACAAGGTTCAAGCAAAACTGCTTTAAGGAAAAATTCACGGTTACCAGGGAAACCTCCCCAGGTGACACCACTGGGTACACTAACTCAAAGTGAGTTGCTTGATACTCACCTAGTGGGAAAAATGTGTACTAGGAAAGCTCTGCTACACCCAAAGCAATTCAATTTTTTAAAATATATATACATCTTTATATATGTATAATATATATATATTATATATTACTCTTTTCCCTAGCACTTATGTTCATATTTAAATGACTGAGGCTGGGCCCCCTCAGGGAAAAGTAATGCTTTTATCCATTGTATCTATTTTAAAATCAATATCAAGTTTTATTGGTGACTTCTTATAGAGCTTTTCAGATTTAACCAAGGTAGTCTCAAATCGATGACTTTATGTATTCTATATATTAGGCCAGTCAATACTGCTACCCTGACTTGAGTTCTAGCTAAATCTAAAGTCTGGGTTTCCAAAGTTTAGAATAAATTAGAGCCATCTAAATTACATTTTCTATAGTTTCTTGAAAATAAGTGATGGCAGATTCTTTTTTTCTCAGAAAGCCAATTCTTCGTATAATCTTTCCCATAATGTTTATTAACAGCCATTCTATGTTTAGATAATCTTGAACAAGATAAAAATATTATTGGTTAAAAGGAAGTTCTCATCTCTTGATGACTTAAGCAAATTAAATCACGTTATTAGCTACAACTTAACTATGGCATAATAACAAATACTAAAACAACGATTTCCAAACTTCACTGTCTCAAGTAGCAATAATCTAAAACACACAGTGATTTTAAATGTATCAGATGACTCTGGTATACATAGGAACCTGGACTCACATTTTAAAATATCACATATCAGCGTTTTGGAATACACGGGAAGTTTTAAAACATACAAATGATATTGAAGGTCTTAATAAAATAAATAGAGAAAACAGAAGCTTATATCAACTCGCACGATAAAAAGAAATCTATAGGGGAGCTCTCATTAATATAGCATTGTAAGATATACTCAACTGAGGTGAGATGCTCTGAATATGAGCTAATGTCTGTCAGATGTATAGTATAAGATATTTGATTCTTGGTCTTTAAATGTTATAATTGACCTGATTAGTATATATATGATACATCGAGCGTACCAAGCATGATGTCCTTTTCCTGACAACATGTCCAAAGTATGTGAGGTGACATCTAGCCATCCTGGTCTCAAAGGAGCATTCTACTTGTACTTTTCCCACAACAGATTTGTTTGTTCTTTTGGAAGTCCTTGGTACTGTCAATATTCTTCTCCAGCACCATAATGCAGATACATTGATTCTTCTTCAGTCTTCCAACTGCCTTCAATATCCAAGTTTCACAGGCATATGAGGTGATTAAAAATAAAATGACAAGATGTGTACTTTTGTTTGATTGTGCAAAGGCATTTGACTGTGTGGATCATAACTAAGAAAAGTCTTCAGAAGAATGGGAATTCCAGAGTACTCTATTATGCTCTGGTAGAAACTGTGCATCAATCAAGAAGCAGATATTCAAGCAAAACAAGGAATACTGCCTGGTTCAAAGTCAGGAGAGGTGTATGTCAGGGTTGTGTCCTCTTACACCACTTATTAAATATGTGTGAGGCACAAATATTCAGAGTCGTTGGGATATAAGGAGAATCATCAAGCTCGAAGTTAGGCTTCTTAACCATGTACAATATGTATATGACACAATCTTGCTTATTGAAAGTGAGGGGGACTTGAGACATTTACTGATGAAGAATTTCAGCCGTTCATATGGATTAAAACTCAGTGTAAAGAAAACAAAAATCCTCAAAACTGGACCAATTGATAGTATCATGATACACATAAAAAAAGAACAGAATTGTCAGATTTTAACTAACTTGAATCCATAATCAATGCTCATGAAATCAGCAGCCAAGAGAGTGAAGAAAACATTGTATTGGGTAAATCTACTACATAAGACCTCTTCAAAGTGGTGAACCCAAATATTTTTTAAAAACTCACTGCTATCAAGTCAGGGTTAACCCATAGCGACCCCATGTGAGTTTCCAAGATTGTAACTGCCTAGTCTTTCTCCCTCAGAGCTTCTTGTGGTGATTTCAAACTGCCGACCATGTAGATCACAGCCCAGTGCATAACCCCTACAACGCTGGGGCTCACATGTTTAGTTATTAATAAATTGTCATATTGTAGTATGTTGGTAGGTATTTTTTGGCTTGCAATTAAATGCTCCAATTTTTATGTCTCAGAAAAAAAAACTGAGCAACCACTACAAAGCCAGTCAACAATCATTTTAGATACCAGATTTGATAATGTTGACAAAATAAGGAATTAGAACATTTGTCCATAATTGCATATAAATTGTCATCACAAACATATTAATAATTATGATTTTAACAAATTCAAAATGAAGCCAAAATGGATTTTAATATTAATGATAATTGGTTTAGCATTTTAGTATGTGAGATATGTGAAAATAACTTGACATATTTTAAAGCATACCATCTTTTTCAGTGTTCCTAATTAATAAACACTTTAGTGTTTGGTTTCATGAATGCTCAGTATGGTTTAATTCTCCTTTAATAATATAGTGAGAATTTTCTGAACATTTGCCCTGTTGTATTTTTAATAAAAAATAGCTCCTGAAGCATCTGCTATAGTCTTTATATCCAAGAGACTGTCCTTTACATAGTGTAATGAAGAACCATCTGTCTCCATTTCATAGTCATTAGAATTGTGTTCCCTAAGAATACTTGAGATTTGCTCAGAAAATATGAACCCTTTTACTTCTATGCTTTTTATTCCATAGTTTTGTGAGGTCTGAATTGCATATTTTAGACTTTTTCATGAGGTAGAATCTGAGTATGATTTTTACATATTATTACATCATTTTAACATTCAAAATACCTTAGATTTGTAGGTTTTCTTCCCCCAAGCCATTATATTGGGAGATAATACAGATATCATATAATTCCATAGTACAATCACACCAAAAAATATCATACAATTGCTACCACAATCAGTTTCACAACATTCTCTTCTTTCTTGAGCTCTTTGATATCAGCTCACTTTTAAATCGCCCCCATTCCCATGGTGCCCCAGTAATTCTTATTCTACTTGCTGTATTTATTAGTTCATCAACCCTGGGTTTCATATACTGAAAAACAAAGCAAAGCAAAACAATAAACCAACCATATAATACAAATTCAAGACGGTTCCCCCAATAACAAAAGACATCTGAGATAAACCCCAACATGAAACAAAACACAGAAAACATTGAAAACCAGATCAGGCGCAAGGTGCATCAGAGAAAGGATCAACTGACAAGGTTTTAACCATTCCAGTCAGGTGTGTCATGTTGCATTCCCATTGTCATCTTTCCTATGCACTTTGGTAACCAGTTTCTTCCTATCCCTCTATTATGGAGAAAGGGAAATCACCAGAGCCTTATTTCCTATATAGATCTTGCAATTAAAGGGAAATCACCAGAGCCTTATTTCCTATGTAGATCTTGCAAATGTATTTGAGCTACTACTGTCATCTATAGCATTCTGCAAACCAGAATCTCACAATTCAGGCTCTGGTGTCATCCCCTCTTTGGGTTTGGGATTATCCCTTTTTGGTGTGTAAATAGCATCCAGCCACAAAACGATCGATTCTATGCTTCTAACTTTTAAAGTGAGATAATCTCTTCTCAAATGGTAGGATATGCTTTTTGAAAACATATATAATTATTATTTTACTTGTTCCTATAACCTTTATAACTTCCTGAGTTTAGAAAAAGTTAACACTATCTTTAAAAATCCTATCTTTATATTGTGTTAAGAAAGCTTCCTGTTTATTGCATTTTAAAATTCTATTGCTTTGTGCTAAGGGAATGAAGTCCATAGTCCCAAATAAACAGGCATAGATACAAATTACAGTATATATTTGTATTTGTTGGAGTAACAATAATATCAAAGAGATATAATTTTATAAAATGTATCCAGTGATTTTGCTAGATTATGGATCAGATACGAATAAATTATTGGTGAAAAAGTATTTGTAAATCATATACCTGATTAGAATCTTAATATATAAATATTTCTTACAGCTAAACAAAAAAAAGACAAATCAATAGAAAAATGGACAAAGGATATAATAGAATTTTTTTCCAAGGAAGATATACAAATGACCAAATACAAGAGGAGTTGTTCAATATCATTAGTTATTACAGAAATGAAAATTAAATCTACAATGAGATTTTATCTCACACATATTAAGATGGCTGAAAATAACAATAACAAAAACACATAAAGGAAAAATATAGAACATAATGTGTTTTGGATAGGGTGCTTTGTAAAGAAATTGCCATTTTCACATACTGCTTGTGGGAATGTAAAATGATGCAGTCACTGTGGAAAACAATCGGTGCTTCTTTAGTAATATAAACACAGATTTACCATATAACTCAGATATCTCCTCCAACTTAGAAGTATTAAAAACTGGTGTTCAACCAAAAACATCTATGGAAATGCTTGCAGCAGCACTGTTTCCAACAGCTCAAATCTAAACATAGCCCATGTTTCTATCAAATGATGAGTGGGTAAAGTGTAAAGAATATATAACAACAAAAGAAATATAAAATGGAACAGCATTTAGCCATAAAACAGGGTGAAGTACTGATACATGCTTCAACATAGATGAACCTTAAAAATACTGTTCATTAATGAGAAATATTATGTTTATTTTACTAAAATAATCATTTCTAAAGGCAATAAAATCATACACCAGGGCTATTGAGGTTGAAGATGGGATTCAGGACTTATAATTTGGATACATAGAAAAAGGACAGATCCATTTTATAAAAGCTGTAGGTTTCAGAATTAGATTTAATAAATGCAGTTGAGCAATAAAAATATAAGATAAATTGTGTACAAATTACAGTGATCAAGGAGATTAATTGCTCAAATGTGGTTTAACTTAATCCAGAATATGTGAAATATTCCTGAAGAAACATGGGAGAAGTTTATTTGCCGTTTGACAGATGATGACACCGAAAATAGAAGAAAAGTAAAATCTTCCAAGGGAAAAATAGAGATTATCTTAGTGATTTCTGGTATGATGGGCTACTATTTCTTTGCATATAGATTTTAAAATAGTTTTATTTCTCTTTCTATATTATGGCAAGTTTTCTAAATTTTTGGCTATCAATTGTATTTGTAGAGTCCTTTCGTGATATTCAGGAGCATTGGTGTTATGTTGAGCTATACCTTGGCCTGGCACCACCGGGTCAAATTCCAAACCATCAGGTGCTCCAAACGAAAAAGAAAAACACAAGGCTTTCTACTCATGCAAAGAGTTATCATTTCAGGAACCACGGGAGACGCTCCGCCTTTCCAACAGAGTCACTCTCAGTCAGAAGCTACCTGGTGTCCGAGAGGGAATGTTTCCAGTATTCCTATTCTCGTTTATAAGGAGTTCTGGTAGAACAAAAATGAAGCCCTTGTGTACTAACTGTCTGGCCATAGTTAGACCCACACTAGTCTGCACAGGAGGAAGACTTGGCAGTATCTTTCTATGAAAATGACTTCCAAAAATTGCACAGATCGATTTTACTCATCACATAGGGTCCCTAAGAGTAGGAGTCAACATGAAAGCATCCAATAATTAGTCCATTTTTTCAGATGTAGCAAATAGCCAGTGCATCAGAAAAACAATACTTAAAAAATGGCATTCTCTTTCAATCTCATTTCCCCACAAACCTTTTGAAACCCACTCATGTCATCTCCTTTTGATTGGGTGGGGTTTAGACTCCTTTCTTCCTACTCCATTGTGCTCTTAAATTCAGTTGAATTAGTTCTAACATTGAAACCCCAATGCAGTAAGAGCAAGCATTGCTCCATTCTCTATTCCGTAGAGTCATTGCTATGTTTGAGCCTGTTGTTGCAAGCCCTGAAGCAGCCTTGAGTGTCTTCTTATTTGCTGATATCATTTTCAGGACTTGTCCCTCCTGATAATATATCTAAATATGTGAGACAATTCCTCGCCATCTTACCTTCTAAGGAATATCTGACTCCACTCCTTCCAAAACAGTTTCATGTGTTCTTCTCGTAGTCCGTGGTGTTTCCTCTACTTTTTTGTGTGTGGCCAACACCATAATTTTAGGGCATTGATTCATCTTCCGACTTCCTTATTGATTACCCATTTCATATGCATATGAGACATTTTAACGTGGCTTACATCAGGTACATCTTAGTCATTGATGTGAAACGTTTGCTCTTTAACACTTTCAAGATGTCTTCTGCAGCACACTTGCACATGTGAAGCTTTCCTGGATTTTAGGAATCCTGTCCCCATGAGATACAATTGTGAATCCAAGTAAAATGATCCTTGACAACTTCGGTCTTGTCTCTCTTAGTCATGATGCTCTTTATTCTTCTATATCTAAGTTTGGATACTCTCTAATGTTTAAGGGAACCACTAATTAGTGAAATTTTTCTCATACTTCTACTTTTTTTACTGGAAGTATACTTTTTGCATTTTCTGGTAAAATTATCTCTATCTGGTATCTAATAGTGATACTAAAAAGATAAGCTAGTCTTAGTCTACTTCCATAATGACTGCAACAATAATACCCAACATTTTATTTTGTAATATTGGGTTCTATATATCAATTCACACAACAACTGAAATTGAGCAGTTACCATATCAAGCACTGTTTGATCTTAAAACCAGCCATGCAAGGACACTACTAATATAATCCGAAATTTCCAGATATGGCACATAAAGTGTAAGTAGGATAAATCAAGCATCGAATCCACGATCATGGTGGGAGAGGGGGAATACATGTTCTATAAAGTCAACAGTTTTTGCTATATAGAATCAGTATTTGTTCATAAATATAATGTATAATTCATAGAAAATGAAATCTATATTCAAATGAGTTACTTATATTTACCAAGCAAATTTACACAAAGATTTTCAAGAGCGGAATTACATACAATGACATACTATATTGAAAGAATAGAGGAGGGAAAGTAACATAGAATATTTTGTACTTGAGCTATCCATTCATTTTCATAGTAAAGGACCTATATTTAATGGTTAAAAATGATTAAGATATATCTGCACCAGGATGCATTTTAAAATAAAATTTGGTTTTACTAAAAATTTATCAGGAAATTAATAATATTTTTTCTTGTAGAGAATAATATAAAATGTGAAAATGGATATAGAAAGGAAGTTGTTTTTAATTATATGTAAATATATGCCCATTTAGAAAAATCAAATGCTTGTTTTACTTGATGAAAATTTTAAACACTTAATTCACTTCACTACCAGGTTTTTCTTCTACTAAGATGAAATATTAAGAATCATCATAATAGTTTGTCCCTTTGTTTCCTTCATTAAACCCCACTGCCATTAGTGAATTCTGACTCCTAAAGATCCAATGTAGGGTTTATGAGACTATAAATCTTTATGAGATCAGGATAGCCTCATCTTTCCCCCACAAATCAACTGCAGGGTTTGAACCACCAACCTGTTGTTAGTGACCCAACACCTACCCAAAAGCACCACTTAGGCTCCTTCAGATCAAAAGACCCCATAGAACAGGATAGAATGGCTCTAAGGGGTCCAATATGGAGCCCTTTATGGGAGTAGAAATTACCGTCTTTCTCCCACAGGGCTCCTTACGCACTGCCATCGAGTCAATGCTAACTCATATCCAGTCCATGTGGGTTTCTGAGACTGTAACTGTTTATGGGAGTACAAAGCCCAGTCTTCCTCATGCAGAGCTGCTGATTGTTTTGAACTGCTGACCATGTAGCTCACAGCCCAACACAGAATCACTACACCACCAGGGGATTCATAAGTATATTTAAAAAGAAATTATCCATTTAAAAATCTATTCTTTCTTTGTTTTGTTTCTTTGAAGCACCGAGTAGTATTTCAGAAATTCACATGAGACATCTTCAATTTGCATTTAAATTCGCTCTGTATACCACTATTATTTGACTTTGCAATGATTCTACTAACTTTCCCAAACCCTGATTTTCAGACTACAGCAAAACACTGTTATCTTGATTTCTCTCTCTCTTTTTGTTAATCACTGTTTCTCTCAACTCTAATTCTCTCTTTACACACACACACACACACACACACACACACACACACACACACACACTTTCCTAAGTGGTATTGCTTTGCCTCAATAGTTGTTTTAGTTCTTTATAACTTTTTAAGTGAATAAAAAACCCTCTTATAGAGTCCATCCTGACTCACAGCAACTCGGTGTGCGGTGCAGGAGCAAACCCTTCCAGGAGCAGAGCGCCTTTTCTTTTTCCCAGGGAGCACTGATGGGTTTCATCTGACAACTCTGCAGTTAGCATCCTGCACTCACTTGAGCGTGCTGCCAGAGCTCCTTTGGTTCAATCTAAGAACCCAAACGAAACTCACTGGCAATGATTCAATTCCAATAGAGTGACCCCAGAGGAGAGAGCAGAATTTCCCCAGTGGCTGTCCCAGGCCGTACATGTTACAAGAGCATGAAAGCGCATCTTTCTCCTGTGGTGGGTTAAGTTGCTCCACTGACTTACAGACAACAGCCCAATTCATAACCGTCGGGACAAAAGGTCTTCTGCTCTATAAACAAAATCAAACCCAAACCAATGCCATCAAGTCAATTTCTTCTCGATAATTCCTGTCAACTATGTCATTCAAGTAAAATACATTATTTCAGACCCCTGCTAATCCTCATGTCTCTGCTTTTAACATCAAATCGCCGTTTTCTAAAATCCTTAACAAAGTTACAGCAGACTACGAGTCTCATTAATCCACAGTCATCATCAAATTAGAGCATATTTAAAGAACCATATTGTGAAAATTCTATCCATAGAACTTTTACTTTATTCCTGGATGGACTAGCCATCAGGTGAGGTTTCCTATTGAGTGAGAAACACTAACGACTCAGGAAGGGAGGACTCCTGCTGACTCACAAACACTAAAACCTTCCTTCTCAGAAGGTCCTCAGACATTGAGACCAGTCAACACTCCAACGTTCGATTAAGACTCAACCATGAAGAACACCCATATGTGGACCCCCCCACCACCCATGTCTAAGGATCACTTGAAAGTCTCCCCATAGAGGCACTGAAAACATTTTAGATCCAGTGTTTTATACTTGCACAGGGAACACAGCAATGACAATGGTAGACACAGGCAGTGTCAGTATACTGTTCATCGGCAGGCAGTTAATCAATCCAGTTGCCTTTCAAAACGTTCCTCCCTTCTAGATCACTATACGAACGTAAAAGGGGAAGACTTCTTGGAGGCCCATTCAAGACACTAAACATCACCGTACAAAAAAGCTGAAATGGTTAGAAGGGTAGTAGAAGACCAAACTAACTTCACTTCAAGCTTGCTATTGCTTTTAAAAGATAAGGGAGTATGGGGTATGCAAAATACATAATAGCTTGTTAGCTGGATTAAAAAATATTAAGGATTCTTACAGCTCCTATAACATTCCATACATCAATTGTATCAAGCACATTTGTACATATGTTGCCATCATTATTTTCTAGATATTTATTTTCTATTAAGCCTTTGATGTCAGCTCCTGCCCCCTCTTCCCTCCCCTCCCACCCTCGTGGCTCCTTGATAAAGTATAAAATATTATTATCTTTTTATCTTACACTGCCTGCTATCTCCCTTCCCCCATGGTTTCTGTTGTTCATCCTCTTGGGGGTTGGGGGTGCAGTTATGTATTGATGATAAAGATTGGTTCCCCTGCCTCCTCTACACTTTCTAACCTCCCCTTGTCCTTCTGGTATAACAATCCCCATTTATGTTTCCAAATTCAGTGTGTTGTGAGTTCTTATGTCTTATCCGTACCTGTGCACATGATCTGGTCTAGCCTTCAGTGAAAGGCAGTACTAGGATCATGGTAGTTCACCCTGCTTGACTCATCCCTTGCCTGCGACCCCTCTGTGAGAAGATGTCCCATTGTCTACAGATGGACTTTGGGTCTCTCCTCTGACCCACCTCGCTCTCAACAATATGTTTTTTCGTTTGTTTGTCTGCTTGGGGTCTTATGATGGCTGTTATCTGATCCTGGTGGCACCTCATGGTCGCACAGGCTGGTGTGCTTCTTCCATGTGGGTTTGGTGCTTTTCTACTAGATGGCCACTAATTTAACTTCAAGACTTTAAGACCCCAGACACTTATATCCTTTGATAATCGGGCAACATTCGCTTTCTCCACCACATTTGCTTTTACACCCAACTTGTCATCAGTGATTGTGCCGGGAGGGTGAGCATCACAAAATGCCAGGTTGCTAGAAAACGTGTTCTTGCATTGAAGGAAGGTATGAGAAGAGACCCGAAGTCCATCCATACCTCAGTGTATTTCCATATACATATTTGTTCATGGGCCAATACCTGTATTTTATGAATTAATGTATTAACATATGTACACACCTGTGCTTATACCTCTTTCCATAGCTCCGCTTCCTAGATCATTCCTGTTTCCTTTCACCTTCCTCCTGACCCACCAACATGCTCACCCGAGTTCCACCTTTTAGTAATTCCGCTCAGCTAGATTGCTGTTTCTCCAACATCCCCAGGATCTCAACATCCTTGCTGTTGTTGATTTTAATTCCCTAGTTGTTCCCTGTTGATGGTGTTCTTTGCTCACCATTCCCTTTCCCCGTTGCTTCTTTCCCCTGAACTGTCAGTCCATTGTTTTATCCTCAAGTTTGCTTCCATTGCCTATCTTATATTAGTAGACAACCCAACAATGACAGAGACCAAACCCAAAGAAAAAGAATTGAAAAAAGAAATTAAAAAAACAAACAAAAAACATACATAATTCCAGGTCTGTCCACTGACTTTTATTACTGTCTCCTCACTGGTCCTAGGGGAAGTCTAGGAGCTGCCCCTTGTAGCCTGCATTCTATTTTGGAGGCTTTTCAGGGGCTTTGTGTCTTTTCTTTGTTCCTGTTGCTGTTATGTTATGTTATGTTCCCTCCTTGTTTTGCCCCTCTGCAGGGGGATTCAGAGTGGACTGAATTCCCCTGCCCCCACCGCCCCAGTGTGTCTCCAGTGTTGTCCTCTGTCGCAGTATGCTCCAGTGAGGAGACAGCATGTCTTGAGCTGTTGTCAGCCCTACAGTCTTCTCTGTGCCGTAGCAGCTCTGTGCAGGGGTGTCGTCCTCCAGGATTGGTGTCCTGATATGGAGTCTAGACTGTCCCTTTCTCTTTTTCCTTCTTGGTTTGCTTCCATGTGGGCGTGGAATGCCGGCCACTCTCCCCAACCTATGGGCTCAGTGTTGTTCTCTGCAGCACACTACTCTAGGGAGGGGGTCAGTTTGACTCTGGCTGGGGCCGGCCCTGCAGCCCAATCTTTCCATGCATTTCTCCACGTGGTTATGTTGCCCTCATGATTTGGTGTGTGGTGATGGGGTCTGCATGAATACTTCCAGTTCTGTGGAGACATAGCCAATACTCTCCTATCAGGAGGGTTAGTGCCCTGTTACCCCCAGTGGCTGAATTTGGAATAACTACACAAAACATAATAGGAAGCATTTCATAAAATGTTAGCTTGAATTTAAGTATAGAGTATAATCATGTAATCATGTATATAATACATATATATATATATATATATTCAATGGTTCAAATTATTTCATGGAATTGAAAGATCCAAACAAAACTACTATATTATTCTAGTATAAGCAGAGATTTTCAGCACATTTTTTAATGCAAGTCTTGTGGTAAAATGAGGTGCCTTGGCTGATATTGGAGTCAGCTAATACTCAAGTAGAGACGTACTCTATTTTCAGTTGAAATCTGCCAAGAGTTGAGCATATACCTTGGATCAGTAAGAGGGAACGTACTTTTCTCTAAATCCCTAACCCCACAGGAATTTACAGATGGATTTTTTCTGTGAATAGAACACACATGCACACACAAAGGTCAAACTGCAATAGAAAGTGACAAAAAAGGGGGGGGATGAAAAATAAAATTATTAAATGGAAGATACATAGATATTTGTATTGACTATAAATGGAGGATTTTAAGATTTTTCTAAAGGCTGTGTATTAACTAGTATATTGCCAGAACAATGTGCAATTAGGAAAGGATTGATGCAGATTAGATTACAATTACTGTTTCTAATACTATAGAAGAGTGACTATGTCACTATTTTTGCTCCGAATATAGGCGCTTCCAAAATATTAGGCTAAACTTCCCTTACCATCTGTAAATGAAAGAGCAATTAGCACTTATTATTTTGCTCTTCCTTAAAGACACTTTTGAGCAAGTTCATATAAACTTGCTTTATACACAATAGTTGTGACTGGGTGGTAGTAATAGAATGTTTTATCTTTTCAGAAATCAGTATTCAGCCACGTATGTGTATGGTACAAATAAAGTCAAAAGTGCATGTTGGAAAAAATGAAAATTAACACAACAGTAAATTATTTATTAGATAAGCGCATTACCCAAAGCAGCTGTCTTTCACAGCACATTTCATGTATACCAATGACGTCTTCCTCATTCAGTTCATCTGTGTGTTTCACAGTGTCTGAAAACTTGCTTTATTTCATTAGAATTTCACAGATTCTGTGTTAGATTAAAAGATGTCCATGGTGTATCTCTGGAAGTAAAACGTTACAAGAATCAAGTTTTATGGCTATTGTGCTTACCACTGTGAGAAATAATCCATCCTCTTATATAACAGAGGCTGCAATGACAACGTTGATATGTCCTGCCATTTAATGGGTGAAACAAGAAGAAGAATTCATAGCTCAAAGTTCAACCAAGATCTGGTGAGTTTCCCTTGAAAGCAGCTTTTCCTATCCTTCTTGATAAATAATGTGCACCACATGCAAAAGCTATAGAATCCATTTCCATGCCTCGCTTGATTTCAAGTGCTCTACTCACTAATTAGGCATCTGTTACACAAGGAAACTTTGTTTTCCTGCGCGTAATATCGGTCTGTTTACTAATGTAGCTTGAATAATGACAAATTCTGTCTCATGAAAGATTAATTCAATACCTAAAGTGTCAAGAAGGGAGATTTAACATTTACATTATATTAATTATTGGGGTGTGAATATGGCATGGTTACTACATAAAGACAGATATTTGAAAATAGGATAATAGGAAATCAAAATAGCAATTTGGAACACAAAATAGACTCTGCATTAGCAACACTGATGAGATGGCCTGGAGATGGTCTTCCTGCTTATTTTATGTGCTATCATTTTGAGTTGGACCAGTTGAGATTTATCAACATACTTTCCTTTCTCTATAAATAGTGGCATGCATAGTTATTTATTTTTCCTGTATTCTAACATACAAGGGAATGTTTTCCCACAGAAAATTCCCAATATATAAGCTTTGTTTACTTACATTGTTCATTCCCTTTAAAAAAGAAAAATAATTTAGGAAAACTACAAAACAAAAAATGAAGGATTATTAATGAGTAGTGTCAACTTCTGTAACTCAGAAGACCTGCAGTTCTATATTTTATCATTAAAATCAATGTTTGATATACCCCTTCAGGAATGACCAATCATGATTTTGGCAAAAGAGGGAACCAATGAAAGCAAGGGAATCCTTCAATGATTTCAATTGACATAAAACTGGAATAGTCAAGTGGGATACGCTGAAGATAAATATCCTTTGTACATCGAAAAAATTCACCAAGAGAGCCCACCAACTGGGAAAACATCTTTAGCAATGACACATCAGATAAAGGCATGATTACTAATATCTATAATACATTGTAAGCTTACAAAAAGAAAAAATCTAAGTGCCCACTAAGGAGGTGGGCAAAGAACCTGAACAGAAGTTTCACCGAGTCTGAAATCCAAATGGCCAATAAACATATGAGAAAATGTTCCTGATCATTAGCCATAAGAAAAATGCAAATTAAGACAACTATGAGATACCACCTAACACCCTCAAAGATAGACTAATTCAAATAATCAGAAAACAATAAGTGTTGGAGGGGCTGTGGAGAGGTAGGAACTCCCATCCACTTCTGGTGGACCTTTAGGTATGCATAGCCACTATAGAAATTGATTTGGCAATTTTAAAAATAGATGGAAATTGAGTTTCCATATGACCCAGCAATCCCACTACTGGGCATATACCCAGAAGAGGCAACAAACAAACCACGGCCAGACATGTGTGCTCCAATGTTTATTGTGGCACAGTTCACAATCACAAGGAGTTGGAAAGAACCCAAATTTCCATCAACAGAAGGATGAATCAAAAAAACTGTGGTAGATCCACACAGTGGAGTATTACACATACCTAAAATGAAGTGATGAATACATGAAGCACATTGTCACATGGGAAGAACTGGAGGAAATCATGTTAACTGAAGTAAGTCAAGCACAAAAGGACAAGTACAACATAAGTCCACTAAGGTAAGCTTAAAAACAATAACAACTACAACAACAAATGGAGCATAGGGGAAAAGTTACTACATAAGTACATGTCTGGGGTGAGGTCCAGCAACTATGGCAGGGGCCAAATCCAATTCAGGGATACGTACGGCAGTCAACTAAATAAGAAGGGAAAAGGGAAAAGGGGAGGAAGGCATGCATGGGGGGGCAGGTCACTAATCCGCCTCAGGGGAAAGTAGTGTTTATATATCCACAGGAGAAGGAGAGAGAGACCAAGCTTCAACCCGATGTGCCAAGACGTGAATACAATATACTAGCATGTACCAAGGAACCAATAGAGAGGTCTGTGGGGCCGGTCCCAATCCTGACTATGTGGACATCCCTCTCTCCACCAGAAGAATGCACTTCAGAGGATAGCACTGGGGCTACATCTTGGGGAGAGGGGCATGTCGGATTAGAACACACAGGAAAAACTCAAAGGGTTGGAGAGGGAGGAAAGGACATGCTGGTGTACCAAGCCCCAAGGACAATGTTCCTGCTCAGAGAAGACCACGCATGGGGAGGACAACTGTAGGGCCAGTCCCACCATAGGACTTGGCCTCAATGAACCATGGCACTGTGGGGACAGCACTGGAGACACAGGGCAGGAATAGTGCATGGTCTGGCCCCATCACACTGGGGCGAGGCACTGAGGGCATCCAGCAGAGCAACAGGGGGAGCAGACTGATGAAACCCCAGGGAATACCAAAAATAGACTTGGGAGACAGAGTATGGCACCCCATCAGACTTGACTAGAAAACACCCATACAGGCCAACAAACAGACATTGAACTATTTATAGGCTTTTCCATTTTCTGTCAGTAGCTGTCTTTTTGTTATTGTTATTTTGTTCTTGCTTTCTGTTGTTGTTATTATTTTGTTGATTTTGACTTTCTTTGTTGTTTCATTTGGATTTGCCTGGTTTTTGAATTTATTAATGTATCTGCATGTCTATCTACATAAGATAGGTGGGATAAATAATTTGGGGTTGAAAAGAACGGGACCAATTGTTCCAGGAGGATATTGGAGAAGGAGAGGTGGGGGAAAGGAAGGTGGAGGGGGGGAGGGGCAAACCCAGGGACAAGGTAACAACAAGTGAACTAAAATCAATGGAAGGAAGGTCATAGGATGCCTAGCGGGGCTCAATCACTGGCAATGTAGCAGTGAGGAATTACTAAACCCAAATGAAGCCAGAACATTATGGTGGGACAAGAGGGAAGTACAAGGGAAATGCAGGAAACAACCAGAAGGCAAAGGGAATTTATAGAGACCTAAATACAGGCATGCACATATGTGAATATATATAATGAGAGGAGAGTATAACTTTGTTCTCATGTCTATATGTTAAGAATTAAGGTTGCAGATGGACATTGGGCCTTAACACAAGAACACTTTATGCTAACAATCTGGCATTCTGTAATGCTCACCTTCCCATCATGATTGTTGAAGACAAAATGGGGGCATAAGCAAATGTGGTGAAGAAAGCTGATGGTTCCTGGCTATCAAAAGATATAGCATCTGGGGTCTTAAAGGCTTGAAGATAAACAAGTGACCAGCATGAGGTGTTGATGGGATCAGGTATCAGGCATCTAAGACACAGAATAATGCCATACTCAAGGTGAATGGGGAGGGGTATGGAGTGGAGACCCAATGCCCATCTGTAGACAATTGCACAGCCCCGATGAAACACGCAAATTTCCTCTAGCTCTTTGGTGCTTCCTTCACCCCACTAAAATGACCTCAATTCTACCTTACACATTGGATTACACTACATCATGCACACTGCTACAGATAAGAGCCCACAACACAAGGAATCCAGAAGAGATATATCCCTCAGGGCCAAAAAGGAGAGTAGAGATACCAGGAGGATTAGCAGAGTGGGGGGGAGAAAGGGATAATTGATCACAGGGATCAATCTAGATTCTAGAACCCCCTCCCAGGGGGATGAATAATGGAAGAGTGGGTGAGGGGCAATGGAGGATGATGTAAGATATGAAAAAAATCTATAACCTATCAAGGTTTTTGAGGGAGGGCTGGCAGGAAAGGGAGGGGGAAGAAATGGGGGGCTGATATCAGGGGCTCGAGTGGGAAGACGATGCTTTGAAAATGATGATGACGGCATATGTGCAAATATGCTTGACACGTTGGAGGGATTTATGGACTGTGATAAGGGATGTAAGAACCCCCAATAAAAGTATTTAAAAAAATACAGGAACAGTACACACATACATACCAATGATCATGAAGATGGCACATGACCAGACAACTGTACATTTTGTTACACTTAAGTTCTCATGTGTGAAAACTGACTGACTGCAAGCAACAAATTTTATTCAACTTTTTGACTTTAGGATTTTTGAAAGAACATTTGACTTTGTTTAATGTATAGACAGATTACAGTGATTTCTAATGGTAATTTCAGTGTCTGGAATGCGTGACCTCAGATGCTGTGGCATGTGACATTTCCAATTTCAGTGAAGCATTGCTACACTGGTGAAGGATAGCTTTTTTGGAATGAAACTTATTGCAGCAATGAGATAATGTCTCTGAAGGAAAAGGGAATTTTTCTCTTTGTTTTCTTGTTTTCTTTCAAAGATGTAGCACTGTGATGCAAAATGATTCAGCCACAATAATGCAGTTATCTAGCACTAGTAATGAGGAAAGCAGAAAGATGATCTTGCTCCAAGTTTTTAAAGCTCATATTTAAATAATTATTCATTACAGTGAAGTGTACATGAAATGTAATAAATATGAGAATTTTCCTGAAGTGATTTTCACTTCACTATAGACATGTCTCTGACATCATTGAAAAGTCATGCAAAGGGAAAAGCAATGCTGCTCAGCTTTAAAGGATTGGTTGAAAAAGTAATGGATGAATAGAAAAGCTGTATCAGATGAAAATCCAAACAATTATTTCTTTAGCATGAAATTAAATCATTTATTAAAATACAATTTCCATCTCAATTTTACACTAGGTTTTTCTGAAACAAAAAATATGCAAGTCATATAAAACAGAAGGAAAAATAACAGGCAGACTTTGTATTTGTACATATAATTAATAAATGCCAACATACCTACTTCTTGGGTTCAAATTGAACAGCATTCTCACTTTAATTAGTGAGGGTTTCTCTGTCTATCAAATGTGAATGGAATCTTAGGAATGCACTGAAAGTGAACATTGCAGAAATCTACATGCACTCTATGATATTGACCTTTTCATAACCAAATGGTCAAACAAGATGACCTACAGTAGAGAAAATAGGAATTCATAATTGTAGTTTTCCAGAGATCACTGGTCTGTCAGGTGATGTGTGGCATTGACGTCCACCAATCATGGCCTTTAAACTCACTGACCAGGAATATTGGAAGTGTTGTTGCTGTCAGCTGCCTGAATAGACTTCAATTCATGGTTACTTTGGGTAGCACAGTGGTTCTCAACCTTCCTAATGCCACAACCTCTTAATTCAGTTCCTCATGTTATGGCGATTCACAACCATAAAATTATTTTCATTGCTACTTCTTAGCTGTAATTTTGCTGTTGTTATGAATCAGGCAACCCCTGTGAAAGGGGTCACGACCCAGAGGTTGAGAAATGCTGATAGCAGAATAAAGCTGTGCCAAGTCCTAGGAGAACCAACTTTATAATCTTCAACATGTTTGAGTTCATTGACTGCTATTTTAAATATATATCTCATTGAGGGTTTCTGATATGGATTGAAATATATCCCCCCAAATGTGGGTTGTAAATCCTAAACCTATGCTTGTGGATATTATCATCTTTGGGAATACACTTTGTTTGCTTTGTTGATGAGTACCTACAATGTAGGTTGAGTGTGTTTTGAAACCAATCACCATTGAGATATAAAATGCGCTGGGTAGGCACAGAAGCCAAGACGTATCGATGGGGGAATATAGACGCCATGCCACGTGAAGATTGACACAGAACTCAGGAATAGAAGCTAAAAAGAGACTAGAACTATCTCATAAAGCCAATAGAAAAAAAAATACTCCTCTGGATTCAAGGCCAGAATAAAGATTTATAGACTCGAACATGCGAGAAACTAAACTTCCATTTGTTCTCATTGTCATTCAGGTGAGTCCAACCTATAGTTACCGTGAAGGACACAGTAGAATTGTCCCTCTGGGTTTCCTGGACTGTGAATCTTCCAGGAGTAGAATGTCTCATCTTTGTCTCTTTGAACAGCTGATGATCTTGAAGTTAGCAGCTTAAGACACAATCCACTTTGTCACCAGTGAACTTCCACTATTTGTTAACGTCACCAATTGTGGATTTTTTGGTAATAATAATATCAAGAATTAAGATAGTTTCCCATGTTTTTATTGATTCTATTTGAAACACAATGTCTATTTCTAGTGACTGGTCTTTCCTGATGGCCTGTTTGAAGTCAGAAAAGCAATACCTTATAATTCTTACTTCAAAAGTGCTTTCTGGTTGTATTTTCCCTAAGTCACATTTGTCACTCTCTAGACAGTCCAGGGCATATTTAATATTCTTCACTAATACCACAATTCGCATGTGGTAATAACAAGAAATGTTTATGGTTGTTAAGACCTGTACAATTTTTTCCAACCCAAGGAAAAACCCCACAAGAACAAAAACTCCTCACCATCATTCAGTCGATTCTAACTCACAGTGGCCTTACTGGAGAGGGTGGACCTGCCCCTGGGGGGTTCCGAGACCAACATTTTACTGGAGTAGAAAACCCCAGTATTTCTTCAGCTTCCAACTCATATACTCACTGCTGTCGAGGCAATGCTGACTCAGAGTGACCTTGTGGGACAGGGTAGAACTTTCCCTGTGATTTTCTGAGTGCGTAACTGTTGTGTAACTGTTAACAAGAGTAGAAAGCCCTGTCTTTCTTTGGTGGAGTGGCTGGTGGTTTTTAACTGCTGACCTTGCAAATTATAGCCAAATGCAAACCCACTATGCCACCTGGGCTCCCTCCAACTCATGTAGAATTGTGCAAAACATGAATGAAACACTGCACAGTCATGCATCGTCCTCATTAGGTTTACTATATTAAGTCAATTGTTTCAGGTATCGTATCAGTTTATCTTGATAATATTTGTTGACTTTCAACTTTACCAAATATGATGTCTTTGATTGTTGTTGGTAAGGGTTGTGGAGCCGGATCTGTCCCCTAGTGGCCCTCCTGCCCAATCATCACAATTGCTCCTATGCTTTAGCCTTTTGTTTCAGTCAATGGAGCAATCTATCTCATTGATGGCCTTCCTCTCTTTCCCTACTCAACTAATCTACCAAGAGTGATACACTTCTCCAGAGATTTGTCTCTTCTGACAACATGTTCAAAATACTTGAGAGAATTCTCACCAAACTTGCCTCTAAGGAGCGCTCCAAGACAGATCGGTTTATCGTTCTAACAATCCATGGTACTTTGAATATTTTTAACAGCATTACAATTTAAATGCATCAATTCTTCTTCTGCCTTCTTTATTCAGTGTCCAACTTCCCATGCATATGAGGCAATTGAACATGCTATGGCTTGGGTCAGGTGTACTTTAGTCCTTAAAGTAACACCCTTGCTTGGCAATACTCCAAAAGGTTTTGTGCAGCAGATTTGCCTAATGCAACCCATATTTTGGTTTCTTGATTGTTGCTTCCATGAACATTGATTGTGGATCCAAGCTAGATAACAGTTTTGACAAGCTCAATCTGTTATCAATTTATCATGATGTTACCTATTACTACAGTTGTTGTGAGGACAAACCATACTTTTCATGAGCAAGGGCTTGAAGTCCTCCAGGCTTTCAGCAATCAAAGTCGTATCATCTGCGCATTGCAGGTTGCTAATAAACCTTCCACCAATCCTGGTACCGTTTCATAAAATCTTCATAAAATCTAGAGCTTCTCTGATGATTTGCTCAACATACAGATTGAATAAATATGAGAGGTTACAACCCTGGCATAAACCTTTCTCGGTTTTAAACCAGGCCGTATTTTTATTATTCTGTTTGCAAAGTTGCCTCTTGGTTCATGTACATGTTCTGCAGGAGCACATTTGAGTGCCCTGGAATTCCCATTTTTTCACAAGTCTATTTATAGCTTATTATGATCCACAAAATCAAATGCCTTGATATAGTCAATAAAACACAAGTAAACATCTTTATGATATCCTCTGCTTTGTGCCAAGACCCATCTGACCTCAGCAATGAAATGTGTTAGACAGGGTTCTCTAGAGAGACAGACCCAGACTTCTAATAATTATATATATATATATATACATGTATATATATATACAGATAGATATATAACACAAGAAATGAACAGTTAAATTATAAAGCAGTACAAATGGCTCAGTGCAACTCACTCCCGTGAGAGAGTTTTGAGACACTGGCAGTCCTTCAAGTCTTGAGGGCACCAGGTAGTCCTCTGTAGAGAGAATTCCAGCTATCCCAAAACAGGCAGCAAACAGCAAGGCAGGTAACCAGTAGTCAGCCTGGTCACCAAGAGTCAGTCCCCAACTCAAGAGATGTAAATTCCAATCGTGTGGTGAAGCAGGTCTTGAAGGAACCTCAAATTAGAGCGACACAGTCCACAGGTTAGGCATACCACAGATAGTGTAGCTTGCGAATTGAGGCACAGAACAAGCAAGGCAGCCGCACAATAGTCTGATGATCAAAGAACAAGAAACAAGAAAGGCGAGGCTCGCCGAGTCATTCACCTCTCCACCCTTCAATTAATTCCTCATGTGTTTATCGGCCAGGCCGGCACAATAAACTAACTTCCTCAATACCCCTTGTTCCAAGTTCTCTTCTGAAGCTGGCCTGAACCTCTTCTGGCAGTTCTCTGTCCCTGTATTGCTACAACCTTTGTTGAATGACCTTCAGTAAACCTTTACTTATGTGGATCAGTGGTATTGCTCCATAATTTGAGCACTCTGTTAGCTTATCTTTCTTTGGAGTGGGTAAAAATATGCATAAATTCCAGTCAGTTGGTGAAAAAACTCTCTTCCAAATGTCCTGGCACAAATGAGTAAGTGCTTCCAGTGCTTCGTTAGCTTCTCTGGGACATTTCAGTGAGTCTCCCATCCATTCCTGGGATCTTACTTTTGGCTCATGCTTTCAGTGCAGCTTGGACCTCTCCTGCACTACCTCTGATTCTTACTCATATACAACCTTCTGAAATCGTTGAATGATGATCAATTCTGTTTGGTTAAGTGGCTCTCTGTATTCTTTCCATATTCTTTTGATGGTTCCTTTATTATATAGTATTTTGCGTATAGAATGTTTTAATATTGCCACTAGATCTTGAAATTTTTCTTTAGTTCTATGAGTTTAAGAAATGCTGATCATGTGATTCATTTTTTGGTTTTTTAATCCTAGATCTTTGCAAATTTCATTATATTTTACTTTGTTTCCTAAAGCTTCACTTTAAAATGTTCTATTCTGCTCAGTGACTTCACCATTGCTTCCACTTGTTTTAGCTACTCTGAGACCAATAGCAAGTTTCAAAGTCTCTGCTGATGCACACTGTGATACTTTCTTGTCTTTCATATGACCTTTCGTTTCTTCATGAGTGGCGCTCTGGCTGTCCTCCCATAGCTTCGGAAATAACATAAGGTGTAGTCTCTTCAAAGATCGTACCCAAAGGATGTGATACGAAGTCCTTCTCTTCCAACTCCTAGAACCATTCTGACTGTGCTTTGTCTAAGCTCAATTTATTCATTCTTTTGTCAGTTGATGGTTCAGTCAATGTTCTTTGCCAATCCAATAGTTCAAAGATATCAGTTTCCTTGTTCTTTATCCAGCTTTAAAAAGTATGTAAGATGATCGATAATATGTCTTGGGTAGGGTGCACCTTAGTCTTCACATTGACATGTTGCTCTTTAACATTTTAAAGTGGTCTTCTGCAGAATATTTGCCTAGTGAAATATGTCATTTGATTTCTAGACTGCTGTTTCCATGAGCATTGATAATGGACCAAAGTAAAAAAAAAAACAACTTCAGTATTTCCTCCATATATCATGATGTTATTTGTTTGCAAATAAGTAAATAACTTTTCAAAATTACCAGTTATATCTCTTTTTAATTTCTTTATAATGAAGTGTAATCCAAAGGAAGGCTTTATCTTCAGTCAGCTAGTGGCTTCAGCTCCCTTTCCTTTCAATAAGCGAGACTGTGTCCCTTGCATATTATATTTCTGTATTCTCAATGCTGTGCTCATCTGTATATAGTCCATGTTTTGTATATTTTTACTGTGGAGACTGAATCAATGTGGTGAAATGACACAACCATGACACACACCTCTCCTGAATTCAAATAGCGCAATTTCTCCTGGTTCTCTTCCAACAACTGCCTCTTGGTCTGTGTAACAAGTTCCTAAAGAGCACAATTAGGTGCTCTGGAATTTTTATTCTCTGTGTTGGTACATATAATTTGTTATAATGTACACAATAAAATGGCTTTACATAGGTAGTGAAACACAAGAAAACATCTCTGCAGTATTCTTTACTCTTAAGTGAAAGTAAACACAGATAAGTAGTAAATATGGGAATATTCATATTAAACATGAAAATGGTGTTTTTCTTCATTGAATCTGAAAATCATAAGCTTATTACATAGATAAATAAATAAATAGATGTATGAAAATATTTTCACAGGTTATTTTCCCTTTTCAAGACAAACTAGTTCCTGGAGAAAGACATTGTGGTTTGTAAAGCAAAGGATCAGAAAGCACAAGAAATACCCTCACAAGATCTTGCATGTAGTAATGTCCCTGTGGGCTCATACATAGAAATTTGTCATAGTGGAGATGGCACAAGAACTAGCTTTATTTTTTATCAGGGTAATTTTGTGGTGCTATGTGTCAAAATCTCAACATTTATATCTTCAAATAAGTTGCTTTACACTTTACTTAAAATAATTTATTTACTTATTTTTCTCTTCTTTCCACAAATGAAAATATTGAAAAGAAGTTTGAAAATAATTTGTTATGCCAAATCAAAATGTTATTTTTTCAAATCTGTGTTAAAGTACAGTGAACATATTTATTAAATCTTAGTTTTATTTATTCAATAGAATTAGACATATTGTCTGATGTAATACAATATAAATGCTCAACACAAAGTAACACTAATAGCAAGACTAACCATATTCTTGTTCTGATTCCAATATTTATTGAATTTTCACATTTACCATGTTAAACTGAAATCAACGATGCTGTAGCAAATTTTGTTGTTGTTCTGCAAGCACAGTGTTGGATTCTAAATGGGAAAATATCATAGTAAATTACATAGTTCTTCTTAATGCTATTTCAGAAAAAGTTTCTCTATGGTATTAAATTATCTTTGTTATTTGAATTGAAAACCTGATATAAACAAGTCTAGCGCCCTAAAACCAATCAATAAGACCAAACTCACTGAAATTATTTTTTTTTGTCTCTTTCTGGTTTGCAGCTTAATCACAGATGCAACAATGTGGAACCTTTGGGAGATTATGTATTTTTGTGATGGAGGAGGTGATCATAATGTGCCACACGCTACATAATGATAAGTCACTACGAACATTCCGATTCTCACTCCTGGCAGCCCCCGGACAGGGTGGAATCACCACTGTGGGTCTCCAAGGTTTTAACCTGTGATGGGAGGATAAAGGCTCCTCTTTCTGCCTCCGAAAAACTCTCTTGGAAGAAGTGCAGCCAGAATGGCATTTAGAGGCAAAGATGGCAAGATTTTTCTCACGTGCTTTGCACATGTTGTCAGGAATGTTTGGTCCCTGGAGAAAGGCAGCATGCTTAATAAAGCAGAGGGTAAGCAAAAAAGAAGCAGGCTCGCTACAAAATTGACTGAATCAGCAGCTGCAACCATAGCTCAAACAAAACAATCGTGAGGAGGGTGCTGGACCAGGGAAGCGTTCCATTCTCTTGTGTGTCGGGACACTAGGGGTCCAAACCAACTGGATGGCACACAACAATAACAGCAAGATTATGACAAAAATACCAGGTCAAAGTAGACAATATGATCTGCAACCTGAAATGCAGGAGCAGTTGAACTGTTTTGCTGAAGGTACAGCCGTGCTGTGTGCTGTTATAGTCGTTAGGCACCGTTGAGTCCGTTCTGACCCATAGCAGCTCTAGGTAGAACAGAAGGAAACAGTGCATGTGATATTAATGATACTTTTCACTGTTTATACATTTTGCCATATCATATTATTTTATAATGGGCAAGAATATGGATCTCTTGCAGTCAGTTGGCCAGGTAGCTGCCTTCTAAATTTCTTGGTACTGATGAGCTGGCACTCTAGCTATGTGTTCATTTGTTCAAACATTTCCCTTGGCACTCCATCAATTTGGGAGCCTTGCTTTTACCATAACATGCAGCACACGCCTTTCTTTCATACTACCATTTTGAGCGTATGCTACCTCCTGAAATGGTTGGTTTCATACTGACCAATTCTTTTTGGTAGAATGATTTCATTTGTTGTTTTGATATTTGGATTCTTAATTCATTGTTCAATACTTTGCCATAAACCTCTTCAATATTGCAACTACAGACTTAATTTTTTTTCTTCAGTTTTTTTTAAGCTTCTGGCATACTGAGGATGTCATTTTCATGTGGTATCCTAATTCATGGTATTTACACATTCCAGTATAATAATTCTGCATTGTCTTTTCAAGCTGTCATTTTAAACAGTTTGTTTAGCTCTTGCAGTGGTTACTCATTGTGCTCTCTAACCACAAGGTCAGCCTTTGGAAGCCACAAGCACCGCTGGGAGACAGACGAGGCTTTCTACTACAATAGAGAGTCGCCATCTGGACAGTCACAGAGCAGGTGAACACTGTTGTATGTCCCTTGTTCTTGCCCTACAACTCTCTCTTGATCTCTACACAGGTTCTGCAAGAGCATTATGAAGTGTTCTCGAATTCCCATTCTTGTCAAGGCTGTGCATATTTTGTTACGGCCCACACAGTTGAATGCCTTTGTTGTTATGTTTTTTGGTGCCACTGTGTCACCTATGACACATAGCAACCCTGAAAACTGTTCACTTTGGGTGTCCCTGCTGCCACTTGAAATCCCAGTGACATAGCTTCCAGAATCACAGCAACACACAAGCCAGCACAATATGACACACTGAAAGTCACTGGGTAGTCAAAAATACAAGTAAACATCTTTGTGGTATTCTCTGTTTTCGACCAAGATCCATTTGACACCAGTAATGAGATCCCTCACATCCTCTCTGCATCTGGCCTGAATTGCCAACAGCACCCAGTCAATGCACGGCTGCAACTGTAGTCAAAGGCTCTTCAGAAAAAGTTTGCTTACATGTGATCTTAAAGATATTATTCTATGATTTGTGCACTCGATTGGGTCACCTTTCTTGAGAGTGAGTCGGAATCAACTCGATGGCAGTGAGCTTTGCTTTCACTTTATCATTTATTTCTTTCATTTTAGCCACTTAGGTTTAAGAAGACACTTCAGAATCTCTTCTAACATTCATTTTATTCAACTTCAATTTGAAGTTGCATATTAACAATCAATATGCAAGTTCCATAGCCAGCCCCTGAGCTCTGATTGTATTGAGATTCTCCATTCTCTCTTTATGCCTATGAAGTTTATGTGATCTCAGGAATCTCGCTCTTGCTTCACTAGTGGTTCTTCTTTCTTTGGGTTCAAGGACTTCCCCTTTCTACTTCTAACATGACTTACTTATATATCAAGTGGAATGTGTAAAATGACCAATCAGGAAGGAAAATAGCTGACCAGGTGAGCCGCACACTCTGAGAGCTCTTTCGAACAAGGTAGGTTTGGTGTCTAGGAAGCCAAGTGGAAGGAGCGAAATATCCCCCTGGGGCAGCACCCCATCCCCACCCCATGCATTTGTCCTGAGCTGGGGCCTCGGTGATCCAGGATCTGATTCTTGGGACATCTCCGGTCATTAGGCCGCCACCACTGTGGCCGTGACCAGCTATAGACCCTCCATCCCCAGACCAGGACCCTGCACCCAGAGTCGCCTGGCTGCTCTGCCAAGACACGTGAAGTGGCGGCGGGACCCCATTCAGAACTGTCCACTTGTGGGACCCCACTAGGTGAGAAGTTTCCCTTTCCCACACTTCCCCTCTCCCCACTTGGCAGCCATCTCCATTCACCTTGTCCCTCCCTCCATTCACCAAGGGCCTGTGTAACTGGCTTCAAATCTACCAGTGGCTGCTTGGGCGACCTCCATGGGGGACGATCCACCCCCATTGCTGCCTGCGACCTCTCCACCGGCACCCCTTTTACCTAACGGGCCGCCCCTGCCCCACTCCTTACCTAGGAAGCTGCACTGTACACTTTCTGCAGGTGCGAGCCACGGCCAGAGCTCATCCCGGTTCTACCCACTACAATGGGTTTCTCCCGGAGCCACTTCAGGCTGGCCTGTGTCAACGCATAGTCCTCCTGTGCCCACGACCGGGAGCACTAAGCCTGCCTGTCCCAGGGGGTCCCTTGTTTTGTCCACTCCATGCACTGTTGGTTACCCAGCATCAGCATCCCAGAGGGTTAAGCCTGCCTGCCACAACGCGTCTCTAAAAGTGTGAAGGGCGGGCACCAAGCCTGGACCCTGCACCTTTCAGAGAACTGGGCCTAACAGTGAGAGCTCCTGCCTACTGGGAGAGTGAGCGACAAGGCTTTGCATTCCCCCTGGAGCCGACTGTCTTCTCCGGTGAACTGCAGGGTTTCCGGTGCCGTCAGCTCCAAGTGCGAAGCCTGCCGCCCACCGTGGCACATCCTTCTCAGTGTGGAGGGTGGGCAACATTGCCCTCTGTTTCCTGCTGGAGCTGCCACTGCCCATGCAGGCTTGGCCCACATCCCTGTGGAGCCTGTAAACCAATGGCCAACATCATTGTTAATGGAGAAAGGGCAAAAACAATCCCACTGAAAACGTGTACAAGACAAGGATGCCTCTGTCCCCATTTCTATTTAATATCATTCTGGAGATTCTGGCTAACAACATAAGACTGTGGAAGGACATCAAAGGGATCCAAATGGGAGAGGAGGAGGTGGTACTATAACTATTTGCAGATGATACGATCCTATACATTGAAAACCCCAAAAACTCCACAACAGTAGTACTTATAGTGATAGAGGAATATGGAAGAGTGGCAGGATACAAGATCAATAAACAGAAATCGGTAGGTTTTCCAAGCACTTAGGACAGGACCATGTAAGAGGGAATTATGAAGGAAGTACCCTTCACAATAGTAAAGAACAAACTGAAATACCAAGGAATATATTTATCAAAAAACTAAAGATCTATACAAGGAAAACTGTAAGTTCCCACTACAGGAAACCAAAAGTGACCTCCACAAATGGAAGAGCATCCCCTGCTCATGGATTGGAAGGCTTAACATAGTAAAGATGACTATCTTACCCAAAACACTTTACAAGTTCAATGCTGTACCTATTCAAATACCATTAACCTTCTACAAAGAATTGGAAAAACTGATCACCAATTTCATATGGAGAGGAAAGGAACCCAGAATTAGCAAAGAACTCAAGAAGAACACAGTTGGAGGACTCACCTTTCCCAATTTTAATGCCTACGACACAGCTACAGTGGTCAAAACAGTGTGGTATTGGCATAATGAAAGACACTCAGACCAGTGGAAGAGAATAGAAAGTCCAGGAATAAAACAATCAGCATATAGACAACTAATCTTCTACAAGGATCCCCAAACCATCAAGTGGCAAGTAGATGCCCTTTTTAACTAGTGATTCTGGAAACAATGGATATCCACATGTTTAAAAAAATGAAACAAGACGTTTACCTCACCCTATGCTCTAGAATAAACTCAAGGTGGATCACAGACCACCTTGGTTAAACCCCAAATCACAGTTCACTTTGGTTAAACCCCAAATCATCAGGACCATCAGGAGGGAATTGGGACAAACCTCAGAGCACTGGCCCAGGGAATCCATAGGCTCACTTCAATAAGGAAGGCTATACACACAAGTGAACTACAAATCAACAAATGGGATTTAATAAGAATAAAGCACCTGTGCACCTCGAAAGACTTCACCAAGAGGGTGACAAGACAAACCACAGATTGGGAGAAGATTTTCAATAATGACACATTGAACAAAGGGCTAATTACTAAAATCTACAACACCCTCATGACCTTCAAAAAGAGGAAAACAGTTAAACCCCTCAGGAAGTGGTAGCAGACACCCAAGAACAAAAACCAAAATTGTGCGATCACCTTCCCCATCTAAATGCTGAAGACGAATGTGTGCATAAGTAAGTTTGGTGAAGAAGGCTGATGGTGCCTGGCTATCGAGACATATAGTGTCTGGGGTCCTAAAGACTTGAAAGTAAAACAAGCGACCATCTAGGCCAGAAGCAAGAAAGCCCACATGGAAGAAGCACACCAGCATGTGTGATCATGAAGGGTCTAGGTGATCAGGTATCAAGCAACAAAGGGCTCAGAGGTGGGGGTTGTCAATCATATCATCGTGAATGAGGGGAGTGCGTAATGGGGACCCAATTCCCATCTGTGGACAACTGGACATCCCTTACAGGGTGGTAGTGGGGAGGAGATGAGCCACTCAGGGTTCAGTGTAGCAATAATGAAACTCACAACTTTCCTCTAGTTCTTAAACTCTTCTTCCCCCCGCCCCCACTATCATGATTCCGATTCTACCTTGCAAACCTGGTTAGACCAGAGGATGCACAGCGGTACAGATGGGAGCTGGAAACACGTGGAATCCAGGACAGATGAACCCCTCAGGACCAGTGGTGAGAGTGGCAATACAGGGAGGGAAGAGAGAGGGGGGGGGGGTCGAAAGGAGGAACCTATTACAAGGATCTACATATTCCCTCCTCCCTGGGGATGGGCAACAGAAAAGTGGGTGAAGGGAGACATTTGGCAGTGTAAGATATGATAATATAATAATAATTTATAAATTATCAACGGTTCATGAGGGAGGAGTGAGCAGGGAGGTGTGGAGAAGAAAATGAGGAGCTGATTCCAGGAGCCCAAGTGGAAAATGAGAGTTTTGAGAATGATGAGGGCAATGAATGTACAAGTGTGCTTTATACAATTGATGCATGTGTGGATTGTGATGAATTGTATGAGCCCCAATAAAATGATTTAAAAAAATAAATAAAATGACCAATCACCTCTAAGTATTTTCACATATCCTTTTTACATAGGCCCACCCAATAATTTGGTGGGGGTTAGAAATACCATGGAGAGAAGAGCCATATCATGAAATTTTAATTCACCACAAGTCATTGAATCTTCACTATCCGCAGTCTTTGATATGTTTTAGAAGAAAAGTCTATTGAATATAAGAATTGGTTAGAGACATTTATATTATTAAGTGATTATCTGAAGATGTGCATTGTGAAAACTAATCCTGTTTATTAAGGAAAGTAGGGATCCCACGAGCTTCATGCTGTTGGATAAATGAATACATGGCTCCTATATGATGTCTTAGTAATCACAGTGCTGCCAAGGATTCCGTTTGAGAGCCCTGGAATCTGGGGCGCTGTCACTTCCAGAGTGCAGGTGGGAGTTTCATGGTCCCTAACGGTGGTGGATTTCATCTTTCTGCGATCCTCTTTATTTTCATCTGGCTTCTTAGTAAAGGAAAATAGCTCTTTGTGGATACTGAATTTCCAGACCTCTAATGTATACTTTAGTGACTTTATCCTTTCACACATTCTGAGCTTTTCTAAAGATAATTATGGTTAACTGATCGGTTGTAAGAGCTTTGCTCAGAAAAATCTACATATGTGGTCAAAACAGCACAGATGCAATGAAAGAATCCGCATTAGATGACAAGGCTTCATGTATTTGGGGAGAAGACATCAATGCAGGACAACACTAGTGAAACAGTCAGCTCAGTGTGGTGCCAACGATTAAGGAAACGCACAAATATAAATGATGAAAGTGGACTATATCTAATTATTTAAGTTTGAAATAAAGCAGGAGGTGAGAACTAGAGGTATCAAATCTCTCTAAGGAGCTTATTATTAAATTTTATTTAGCATAGGCCTGAGTTTCTTCCACATAAGTGGCATGTGAAAATATAATAAGGAGCACATGATGCCCTCCTTCGAGACATATCATATTCAAGGCAGTGCCAATGTGTTGACAACTTGAATAATTTTCAATTTATGGCAGATTATAATTTTAAAATATGATTACAGTAATATTTCCAATCTAAAAGAGATTGAGTTTACCCCTTGAATATGAGTGGGATTTCATGATTGTCTTGATAAATATGGGGTGGAGAATGTGATGTTGAACATCTCCAGGACGAGGGCATGAGAGATCATATAGCTTTCCCCTGGATTTCTCATGAAACGTTCATTCATGGAGCCAGAATTTGTTTCATAATTTGTGGGTCACAGGCCAAATAGAAAACGTGGCACAGCCTTATGAAAATCACCAGCAATTTTGAGGTGAAGATGCTGGAGCTTTAAGCCTAATGTGAGTTACTTATAATCACATGACACTGCAATGGCACACACTGCATGTCGGTGATGCTCGCTCTGCTAGCACATGAGCTGTGAGGAATCACAATCTGGCCTAAGTGGAGGCCCCAAACGGAGACGCTCCATGGAAAAGAGCTGAGCCTTGCCCAGCGTTCCTTCTTCCACCACTAGACACGCAAGGCAGGGAGATAGAGTTTGCCCCCAACGCAAGGCAACTTTGGAAAAATAAGGATGTTAATTGCCTTCAAACTCTTAGTGATCCTATATCCAACATAAGAAACACTGGCTCGGCCTGCACTATGCTCATATTTGTTGTTACGTTTCTGACCGTAGTTGTAGTCCTTATGTCAGGCTACTTCGAGGGTCTTCCAGTTTTTCACTGACCTTCCACTTTAGCCACCTATTCAAGGCACTGGTATTCTTTGATAACACGTCCACAAGTATGGAAGATGAAGTCTTCCCATCCTTGCTTCTAGGAACAAGATGGTTGTACTCTATGCAAGACATTTTTTCTTCTTCTAGCATTCTAGAGTCAATAGTCTTCGCCAACACCATAATTCACATGCACTGATTTTTCTCCGAGCTTTCTAATTCGTTGTCCAACTTTCACAAGCACACAGGACTGTTAAAATACTATGGCTTAGGTCAGGTACACCTCAGTCTTTGCTCTTGCCCATTTTAAGGAAGTCTTCTGTTGAAGAATCCCAATGCAGTATGTTCTTTGATTGGTTTCATGATGGCAGCTTCCGTGAGCATGGTTGTGAATTCCAAAAGTGAAATCCTTGACAACTTCAATCTTTCCTCCATCATGGTGTTGCCCAGTTGCAGTAATTTAGTTTCTTTAAATTGCATTGCAATCCAGATCGCAAGTTGCGGGTTTTGATTTCCATCACCAAGATCTTTAGGCCCTTCTCACTTAGTGAGCCAAGCTCTGTCTTCTGCATGCGGCCGATTGTCAATGACCCTTCCTGGAATTTTGATGGCACATTTGTCTTCATATCGTGCAGCATTTTCAGATTGTTTTCTCGGTTTACACATGAAATAAAAATGGTCAGAGGATACAGCCAGACAAATAATTTTCCTGATTTTAAACCATGCAGTATTCCCTCGTTCTGTTTAAATCACTGCCTCTCAATTCATGGACGTGTGCTGAATGAGGGAAATGAAGTGTTCTAGGATTCCAACTCTTTATCGTGCTTTACATAGTTTGTTGTGGGTGTGCGCCATAATTTGTTGTTCCCTACATAATGAAATGCCTTTTAGAAAACCTCTCTCTCTTTTTCATTTTTATCTAAGATCCCTCTAATGGCAGCAGGGTGTACCACATCTTCATCTGACTCCAGCGTGAATTTCTGGTCCTTTCTCGCCATGTATTGCTGAAACCCTACTTGTATTCTCTTCAGCAAAACTGTACTTGCATGTGATATTGGTGATATCGTTTGATTATCCCACATTCCGGTGGGTGGCTTTTGCTTGGAATGGACATGGATGTGGTTTCCTTCCTCTTACTGTCCAGTAAGAGCAACGGTCCTCCAAACTTTTTGGACTCCAATAGTGAGGGATTCGAGTGAGTCATCAGCTTGTTGAAACATTTCAATAGGCATTTTATCAACATCAGAAGCTTCTCTTTGGTTAATGCCTTCAATTTATCTTCTGCTTCTTTATTTAATGCCTTTGGGTCCTGATTATGTAACTTTGGAAATGTCTGACACTTGACCAATTCTTTTAGGTACGGCCACTGTGAATTTCTGCCATCTTTTCTTGTTGATTCCTGCATCAGTCAACATTTGTCTATTTGAAATCTTCAGTATTATAATTTGAAGCTTAAATTTTTTTATTCATTTCTTTCATATTGAAATATATTGAACATGATCTTCCCCTTTGCTTTTCTAACTGCATGTCTTTACACATTTACTTGTGATATTCTATTTTATCTTCTTGAGCTGTGCTTGGGGATTTTATGTTTAATTCTTTTATTTTATTCCTTTTTTTCTCATTTGCTTTAGCTACTCTACTCAGGAGCAAATTTCAGGGTCTCTTTTGATATACACATTGGCCTTCCCCCCCTGTCTTCTTAATGACTCGTGCCTCCATGATGCCATTAGAATTCAGTGTGTCAAGCTCAGTTCTGGTGACCGTCTCTAAATTCAAGTGGAAGATGATAGGTCCATCTTGGTTCTCATGGGCTAGTTTTAACTTTCTTCCACCTCAACCTGAACTTACATCTGAACAATTGATGCTCGCTTCCCTCATCAGGCCCTCTCCATGTTTTGGCTGGTGATATTGAACTTCTCCATCATCATGGGAATCCATGTAGTCAATTTTATTCTTTTTTTGAGTTTATGTTGCTGAAAAAAAGGGATTTGCAATGAACGAGCCATTGGTCTTACAAAATTCTGCCATGCAGTCTTCAACATAATTTCTACCATTAAGGGCATATTTCCCAGCTATTTTTTAAAACAAATTTGCATTCTAGTTGACAGTAATTATAAATGCATCTTGACTACACACTTAATAAATTTCAGACTGAAGAAACTAGTTTTCGTGGTTGGTGTATAAATTTGAATAAGAGTTTGATTAACTGGACTCCTGTATATCTTTAGATATTTTATTATCACACACAGCATTATGCTCCAAGATAGTTCTTGAATTTTTTAAGATAAATGAGATGCCAGTTTTCTTGAATTTAGCTTTCTCTGTATAGTGAACTATATGACTGATTCAAAACAGTCCATACCAGCCCATTACAGCTCGTGCCTGGGATGTCAGCCTTTGTGAATTCTGTTCCATTTTTGACTATGTTCATACTGCATACATTCCAGGTTCTAAGTTTTAATACATGTTTACAGTTTGTTCTTTTAATTTGGAGCCTTTCCCCACGAGCACATGCAGGTTCTGAGAACTTTCTCCACTGATGAGATTGAGGTTGCCTCTCCTTTGCCAGGGAGCTCGCCCAGTTGTATCTTGAGTGCCTCACAACTGGACAGGCTCACCTTACAGCACGCTCTCTGATAATGTTCCTCTGTTGTTCACAGGCTTTCAGTGGCCACTCCCTGCGACGTGGATGGTTTATTCCTTAGTCCTATTGTGTTCTTGGTATGGACATCCCACTGAAACCCAGATGTGACCCAGCTGGTGTTTAAATACAGGTAGCAATAACACATGAATGACTACAACAGTACAACAACCTGACAGATAAGGGGTGGCTGGACAATTGAGTCCTTCAATGAAGAATCTAGCATGGTGGTGAGTGGACAACCATTTCCCATGAGCCTTATTTCATTTCCTGACCCACAGAATATATGAGAATAGTCAATGTTCTTGTGCTTTTGTTTTTCACATCACTGACTCAGCATAATTTGTGTCATGGTCATAATGAGAAGAGTCATTTCTTTTTTATCTGCTGGCATTTTATTAAGATAGTTCACCTTCATATAGATATGATAGATGCACATGTCAATGAAATTCAATTAATGCACAATATTAAAATAAAGAAGCAAAGCTGCCCTGAGTCCTATGTTAGAAGTACAGGTGACCCTGAACTTACAAAGAGGTTCCATTCCACTGATTTTGTGGTAAGCTGGCTTTGATGTAAATTGAATATCTCTTTTTTATAATGATCATTTATTATCAATATTTTTATAAATTTAATATTTTATCATCTGTGAATGAATATCTGAGATGAATAAAATCAGCAAATGACATGCTGCTACATGGCTTGCAATGGGTATTCCTAATGATCAGGTGTGCAACAGACAAACCACAATAACTCATAAGTCTAGTACTAACTACTGGTACATATTGTTAACATTAGCTCAGCATCATTGCAGACATATTTCTGTACCTACATGGAAAAAGAAATCACAAAAGATTCCACAGCAACCCCAACCCACTTCTACTGAGTTGATTCCAACACAGAGCATTCCTATAATGACCTCATATAGACAGTTAGAAAGAAAAATACATACAGTTAGATATCAATCACAATTATGTTAATATTCTAACTTTTAAAAGATGATGTTAAATTTAGTTTTAGTTTAAAAGAAAGAACAAAAATGAACTGGATATTAAGTAATTGCTGGACATCAAATAAATGTCCATTATGAGATATTTTAATCCCTAAAGGTTTCTTTACATTTAAAAATAATTTAGATTGACATTAGAAGTATGAAGCAAGTTTTCTAATACCAAGATTTAATTTAAAAGAAGCACCCCATTGAATTCTTACTATTAAAAGTGAGAAAATTGGTACCTTTACACTTTCTCCCTTGTCACTCAAAAATTCTTCATTTTTATTTTTGGGGTTTTATATTCCTTTTACTAATTTAATGTTTATGACATTTATACTGTATTCTATAACCAAAACTGTCTAATTCATTTAGTGCTAACTCTTTTCTTACAGTAGGCTTGCTACTGCTGGTCATCACTTATTTCCCTGTAATTGGATTTTATTTATAAAGCTTTTTCTTTTTTTTCTCCCCACAAGAATGAGTCAAATACACAAAAATCCTTCAGGACCTGTATGCTTAGACATGTTTATCTCTTGCATTTAAATGTAAGCAATAACTTACCTGGTTATTAAAATTAATGAGTACTCTTGTTTGTTTTCCCTTTGTTTATAAATAGTGTTCCCTTTTCTTCTGGAATTTAATACTTGGTAGAGATACTCATTGACTATGACCCAATTGACAGACGAGACTTCACCCCTTCACTCTTAATTCTCAAACTGACACCAGATTAGGTAACTACCACACTCCTATTGGTTCAATAGGAAGGCAAGGGCAATGATGTTGAATAAATGTTCTTTTATTTCTTGATTTTTGTGGTTTTTTGTTGGTAGATATAGATTAATATTATTGATCCTATTCTCTAGTCATATCCCTAACTTAATCTTCTTTTTGTTTTAACAGATTACTTTGTTCATCATATCTTGAATTTTGGAAAATCAATTTTTTTAACTATACTAAATCAAAATCAAGGTATTAGAAGAGTTTCTGAGATTTCACTGGATTTTTGGTTTTTTTCTGTCGTATAACTTTTTCATATTTATGACATAGGTTGGTAACTGCTACACTGTGTACCATTAATACTAAATATTAGTATTTTGTTCTGTATATATTTTGATTGAATTTACACTCTATTAATCAGCCTCAGATTATTTGAATTTTATAAATAACATTTACAATGAGTGGACAAACACTAATGTGCTGATTATTCACATAATCAGGTTAGAAAATTATTGGATAGATGATCTCAGTGTTTAATAATAAGAAATATTAACCTTACTAAGTTTTTGCATGTGTGGAACTCTTTATATTCCTATATCATTATCGCTACTTAAAAAAATGAGAAAACATTCCTTTGGTTAAATTATTGTTTCAATATCCAATAGTTAGTTAAAATATACAATTCAATTATAAGTTCTCTTACATGTACTTTTCTATGCTACATTTAAACTTAAGATAGAAAAGAAAGGAACAATTTTAAAACAATACCAAAATATCTATGCATAACTCAGTCACAGGAATCAGTTGGTTTAATATTAAAATTAAGAGATGTGCATTTATGTTGCTAAGTGTTGGCATTTAATTGTGTGTGTGTGTGTGTATGTGTGTTTGGCAAGGGAGTGAAGGTTTAGCATAAATACACACGTACTGGTCATTATCTTATTCCATTGTTAAGAATTTACCTTAGGTCAGGAGTATATATTTATTTCAAAATCATGAGCACTTTTATAAATGATTTAGACAATGAATCTATAATATTTACCAACATTCCAGCTTATTAACAATTCAGAATACTATTTGACTTCCCTCGTTTACCAAACATGGATCAATAATTTTCTGATCTATTTTGGAACAAAATAGAGATATTCAATGGTGTACATCCATACATTTTAAGTGAAATAAAGTAAAATCAGATTTTACCAATGGAATTGAAATGCAACCTTACATTGGTTTACCCTATGGTTTACTCTATCTTCAGTAGTTGACATATAGTAGGCATTTTTAGGGCCCCAACGGCATGATGGTTAAGTCCTGGACTGCTTAAGCAGAGGTCAGTGGTTTGAACCTGTAGAGAAAAGACCTAAGCCTCTGCCATTAATAACAATGACACTTCTAGGAGACCTCCTGAGCAGTCATGCTCTGCCCTTCAGGGTGACTGTGCATGCCAATGATGACACAACACACAGTAGCAGCAATAGGAATCTGTTTTGCTAAATGATCATTTTGTGTGGGGGGGTTAGATTCTCATTATTTTAAAAAAATACATTCAAATAAACTGAGTAAAGTATCCTTTTTGGTCATGAGTTTTAGTCTTTTGGAGAATCTTGGTACATACCAGAAGCAATTTTAAATTATAAAATATTTTACAGGTAGTAGAGCATCATAATTAACCCTTGTCACAATATGTATAAGGCTCTTACTGCTGTTGCTAGATGCCATTGAGTTGGTTACAGATCATAGTGACCCCAACACTGCAAAATGGAACGCTACCTGGTCCAGCACAATTCTACATGTGTTCGTATACCTGAATACATCATTGCAGTTCATCTCCTTGAACACCTCCTCCCACTTTCTCACCTTCCCTCCACTTTCCCAAGCATGCTCATTCTTATAACTCAGCTTCTCTGATTTCCTATTCAGCATACAGATTAAACATACAACCTTGATGCACACCTTTCCTGATGTTAAACCATGCAGTATTACCTTGTTCTGTTCACACAACTGCTTCTTGATCCATGTGTAAGTTCTGCATGAGCACAATGAAGTGTTCTGGAATTCTCATTCTTCTCAAGATTATCCATAAAGTCTTATAATCCATGCAATCAAATGCCTTGGCAAAGTCAATAACACAAGTAAATGTTGTTTTGGTATTCCCTGCTTTGAGCGAAGATCCATGGACACCACCAATGCTATCCCTTGTTCCACATCCTCTTCTGAATCCAGCTGACCCTCTGGTAACTTGCTGCCCATGCACGACGCAAGCTTTGTTGGATGCTCTTTAGGAAAACTGTCCTTGCTTGTGATATCACTGATGTTGTTCTGTAATTTGAACATTCTGTTGGGTTACCTTTCTTTGAAATTGGTGAAAATACAGATATCTTTCAATTAGTGAGTAAAGTAGCTGTCTTCCAAATTTCCAGCAAAGTACGTGTTTCCAGTGCTTCATTCATTTGTTGAAACAGTTCAATAGATATTCCATTAATACTTGAAGTTTGTTTTTGACTAAGGCTTTCAATGCAGTTTGAATTTGTTCCTTCATTACTACTGGTTCTTGCTCATTTGCTCCCTCCTGATATAATGGAATGTTGACTAGTTCTTTTTAGTGACTGTATATTCTGTGTATTTTTTCCATCTTCTCTTGAAGCTTCCTTCATCATTCAAAATTTTGCCTATAGATTCTCTCAATGTTGCAATTTGGGGCTTGGATTTTTTTGAGCTCTTTCAGTTTAAGACATGCTGAGTGTGTTCTTTTTTATTTATGTTGTGCTTTATTAATACCACTATTAAGATATATGAATCATGACCCATTGTACCATCAGGATTCCTCTGATTACATGTCAGCTACTATTGTCTTTTTCATCCAAATCTGTTATTATATACCAGAAATTATGTTAATTTACATACAACTTTACAGAAGTTATCATTAATATTTGTTTTACAAGTGAGTTAGGTAAGGTCTCTCACCACCCTTTTAACTTATACACTGAAAGGATCACAACACATTGTATGTTGACCTTGAAAGAACTTGGGAATTTCAGTTTGTTGGTGGTGAGTACCAATTTAATTGACTCATAGCTGTGCAATAAAAATGGTAAAATTTTTCCATATGCTGAAATCTACTTAGAGGAGTAGGTCCCAGATCATTTCTCCCACGGAGCGGTTAGTGAATCTGAACCAATTGGTCACCTAACCATGTACAACCACAGCACCTTTTTCAGAAGTGTGAGAGATCACAGTTTTAAACACCAATATTTTCTCTTTTTTTCTGTATTACACATGGCACTTATATTCTTCATCATCACACATGTACAGGAAAATAAAAAGAGGTAGTTTACTTATTCTATAAGATGCAACAAAGAGGAATTGCTGAAACCCTGGTGGGGACTGAGCATGATAGTGGGACAGGAGGTAAGTCAAAGGAAAGAGATGAACGAGCTGGGAGGCCAAGGGCATTTATAGAGGTCTAGATAAAGACATGTATATATGCAAATATATTTATATATGAGGATGGGAAAATAGATCTATGTGCATATATTTATAGGTTTAATATTAAGGTAGCAGAAGAACATTGGGCCTCCACTCAAGTACTCCCTCAATGCAAGAATACTTTCTTCTATTAAATTGGTATTCTATGATGCTCACCTTCCCGGCACAACCACTGAAGACAAAGCAGGTGAATAAGCACATGTGGTGAAGAAAGCTGATGGTGCCCGGCTATCAAAAGAGATAGCCTCTGGGGTCTTAAATGCTTGAAGGTAAACAAGTGACCATCTATCTCAGAAGCAGCAAAGGCCGAAGCCCACATGGAAGAAGCACACCAGCCTGTGTGATCACGAGGTGCTGAAGGGATCAGTTATCAGGCATCAAAAAACAAAAAATCATATCATTGTGTGCTCACCTCCATCCTATGATTCCTGAAGGCAAATGGGTGTAGAAGCCAATGATGGTGTCTAGATATCAAAAGATATAGCTTCTGGGGTCTTAAAGGCTGGAAGGTAAACAAGCAGCAATCTAGCTCAGAAGCAACAAAGCCTACATGGAAGAAGCACACCAGTCAGTGTGATCACAAGGTTTTGAAGGGATCAGGTATTAGAACAAAAATCTTACCATAGTGAATGAGGAGGGGAGTGCGGAGTGGAGACCCAAAGCCCATTTGTCGGCCACTGGAGATCCCCTTGCAGAAGAGTCTCGGGGAGGAGATGAGCCAGACAGGGTGCAATGTAGCACCGATGAAAAATACAGCTTTCCTCTAGTTCCTAAATGCTTCTTCCTCCCCCCTCACTCCCACTATCATGATCCCAAATCTATCTTGAAAGTCTGGCTAGACCAGAGGATGTACACTGGTACAGGTAGGAACCAGAAACACATGGAATCCAGGGTGGATGATCCCTTCAGGACCAGTGGCATTGAGTGGTGATACTGGGAGGATGGGTTGGAAAGGGGGAACCGATTACAAGGATCTACGTGTGACCTCCTCCCTGGGGGACAGCCAACAGAAAAGTGGGTGAAAGGAGACATCAGACAGGGCAAGATATGACAAAATAATAATTTATAAATTATCAAGAGTTCATGAGGGAGAGGGTAGCAGAGAGGGAGCAGAAAAATGAGGACCTGATGTCAGGGGCTTAAGTGGGGAGCAAATATTTTGAGAATGATGAGGGCAATGAATGTACAGATGTGCTTTACACAATTGATGTATGTATGGCTTGTGATAAGAGTCTTATGAGCCCCTAATAAAACGATTAATTTAAAAAAAAGATTCACTTTGCTGTTAGGTGTCATGGAGTTTACTCTCACAGAGACTTTACAAGAGAAGCAAATAGGCCATGCTTGTAAACTATAGCAATGATTCCAAGGACAGCACAGGACCGAGCACTACATTGATGGACAAAAAAAAGGGACAGTACCTTTTTAAAAACAATGTGCACACACCTTTTTATTAATCTCTATGGTAAAAGCAGAAGCATATATAAAGCACTTCTAAGATGGATATTACTGTACAGTGGTTGTCCTATGGAAAAGTGACTATTTCACTTGTGAGCAGAAATTGGCAAGTTTTTCACGGAGCTCCATTTTTCACCTGGGGAAATGACTGTCATACAAATTAAGGCTTCTCAGATTTGGATATTTGTTAGATATTTTCGAAGTAAATAAATGCAGTAGCCTGTCACTTTAAGCAAATAACTAGCAATATCTGTTACCTATATTGAAATTTGAGCTTGAAGGTCCAAATTAGAATTCTGAAATACTTCGGTCCACCATTGAGTTTGAAAGATTCCCAATTACTCACTATTTTTCTTTTGAAGAGCAAAAGGATAAACCAAATTTCTGTCATTGTTTTCTTTAAAAATTACTCGTAATTGGCAGTCAATGCATATATCATAGCATTCCCTGGTTCAATCACATCAAGCAGCATTGTGCAATTGCTACCCCACTCGGTGTCCAAGCATATCTTTTCTTCCTGAACTCTCTGACATTGTCTCCCTTTTTAACACCCCCCACCCCCCACACACACACCACCACCACCACTGTACCTCTCCCCCTGAAACCCTAATTATACTTGCTGTCCCTAGAGGTTCATCAATTCATCAACTGAATCACTGAAAGACATATAACACAACTGTCTTACTACATGGGTCAACAATTTGTAGATCTGATAAAAGGACACTCAACTCACCACCCCTGTGTCTTTCTGATCCAAAGCCACCCCCAGGATACAGTAGAACTGCCTACTTCAGTTTCCAGGGTTGATGCCTCTTCATAGAACAGAAAACTTTATCTTTCTCCTTTTGATGACCACGTGTGTTTGATCTGAAGACAGTGGAGTTAGCAGCCCAAAGCGTAACCCATTATTCCGCGTGGGCACCTGCTGATGAACTCAGTGCACCAATACTTTCCAAATGACTAATGAATGATATTGTAGGTAGGTTAATGAATTATTTATTAATAATTTTATTGGAGGCTATTACACATCACATAACAATCCATCATTCAATTGTATCAAGCACACTTGTACATATGCTGCCATCACCATTTCCCAAACATTTCATTTCCAATTGAGGTCCATGGATTTTAGTTTAACAGTACAAGACATGCACTTCAATGGCTTCACACTTAATATTGTGAAGTTCCTTTAATAAATCATACCAGTAAAGTACATCCTGAATTCAGAGGATGAATTTTTCTGTGGTATCAAAGTAATATAGTCACAATGATCTCAAAAGACTCTTAAAAGGCTTTCTAATTTTCACCTGTGTGAGGACAGAGTTCTATCCCTCGTGTAAAAGCAATTAAGTGTAATAGACTTAACACAGAGGTGACTATGATATCCAGGGGTATTTTAATGAATCATGGATAAAAATATTTGTAAAAATGTCAATTTTTATAGAACTGTCAGTTATTTTCTTTTTGGGGGGATATGTAACTGTTTTACAGAAAACATTTATGTTAAGGTAATCTGTTTATTGTTATTGTATCTAACTATTTTAATACCGATACATTTATTTGATTTCTCTATTTAAATGTTATGTATGATAAATTTGAGAGTTATAAATTACCTTAAAATCTCTTTAAAGTTCTTAATTATTTTCAAAAGTATATCAAAGGGTCCTCAGACACAACAGCTTGAGGACTCATGAACTTACCCTAGTGGATTTAACTAGAATAAGGTGGGGCTGTTGGGAAATGTTTAGATTGTTAACCACAAGGTTGCTGATTCAAATTCAGCAACCACTCTTAGGAGTAAGGAGAGGGAGGCTACCTTGATGCTGTTAAGAATGACAGCTACTATAACACTATATAGAATTGCCATGAGTCAGAATTCACTTCGGTAGCTTTTTGTTAGTTTGCAATATTTTTTTTCTTAAGCTAAGTGAAAACATAAGTGATCAATTCTAATAAATTTGAAATGAGGTGTGTGTATATGCAAATGTTATCTGCTCTGCCATGTGTGGATCTTTTTTTTTTAGTTTGAATATATTTTCATCAGCATGGGCCTTTTAAGAGAACTGTGAAATTTTGAATATATAAACTCCAGAGGCAATTTCTTTCATCCTTCGCTAGCTCAGCAATGAAAAAAGGCTTGCATTTTGAATTCTAATCAATATTCTGAAAAATAGCCAGTGTGTCAATTAATTTAAATTAACATGGAAATTAGATAACTATCATTCTACTATTGTAAGCAAGTATTATAATTCCATATCGATATATCCCACAGATATATTTCCATGTTGAGTTTGAACTTAATTAATATTCAGATGGCATGCCTTCTTACTTCCTAGGTATTGTTAAATATAGAAGAATATTTTAAATAAATTTCACCATGTAATCTACACCTGTTTTATTAACCCCTAAACTATGTGAAAGAAGCCCTTCTATAGCTGTGGAATAAATGCTTGACGGCTACCTTCAATGTCAACAGTTCAAACCTGTCATCACTCAGTGGCAAAAAGACAAGGCTGGCCTTTGTAAAGATTTATAGCCTTAGAAATTTTATTTATAGTATAATGATTATGCACTGGGATGCAAACTACCAGGTCAACAGTTTGCAACCTACAGCAGCTCCTCAGGAGAAAATGGATATTTTCTAATTTGCTAAAGAGTTATAGTCTTGGAATCAGACCTAGGGCAGTTCTGCCCTGACCTGTAGGGTCACTATGAATCAGAATCAATTCAGTGGCAGTGAGCCATGCATATAATGCACAGTTATCATTCTTTAATATTTTTATTTAACAGAATCTACTCAGTGGTAATGAGAAAGCTTTATTAAAACTTTAATCAATGGCTCTCTAAAATCTACAGAAGGAAAAAATAATTGATTAATTGTAAGGCCATGTATGAAATGAACCCATTAATTAGCCTAATGATTAATGATTTTGTTTTCTATGAATGGAAATTTTATATATCTAATTTCAGAACTTTGCCTAGGATCTATACAATCACATCAGCCTATAATTTACGGAATCTAATTTATTGTAATTTTTTAAAACAAAAACTACATCTTTCCCCTTCTCCATGATTATTCTGAGAGTGGTGCAACCCTCTCAATGGTTTATATGAAATGTCTCTCGGTATCATAGTAGATAACTTATCAGATACTGCATCGCCAAGTGACTCATACACCGCTCTCTCCTGTCTGGGAGACTTCTTTCTTCCTCTCTCAGAATTACCACAGTATGACTACAGAACTGCAGATATGTACTTTGAAGCTATTGAACACAACTTATACGTACACATATACACATCAAATGTGTGTCTATCTATCATCTATCTATCTATCTATCTATCTATCTATCTATCTATCTATCTATCTAACTATATCATCTATCGCGATGCGGGGAAGGTGACTCTGCTCATGGAAACCTCCTGTATTTGAGAGTACAACTGTTGTGCCTGGCAGGGTTTTTAATGGCTGGCTTGGAGAGGTTTTCTTCAGAGAAGCCTCGGTGAACTTGAACTTCTAACTATTTGGTTATCAGCCAAGTCTGTTATCCATTCCCAGGACCCAGAGATTCAATTTCATTAGCTACATAATGGCATAATAATACACACTCTTCAGTGAAATGCAGAGGTTAAAATTAGATATTCAAAGTGCATAAAGAATTTTTTCAATATGTTTCAGCTTTTATTTGTCATTCAATGCTCAGGTTTCTCTATTATCTTCTCTGTGTCCTTTCTTCTTTGTTTAATTATTTCATGGTTTATGTTTATATTAAATTTTCTTTTGAAAAATCATATTTTACTTTTATGCAAAACTCCATTGGTACATTGAGCATCCATTTTGCTAATGAAGGTCCTATATTTTTCCTCCTCAAAATATTTTATAATTTTACATTAACAGAGTATAGTTTTGCATATTCTTTTGTTATAATATAAATAAGAGTGAAACAAAAATGACCATGTAAGAAATTCTATTACTGGTGAGATAAAGAAAACTACTTACAGGACTAAGAACTGTGTATTATGTTCATGGTTTTGGTTGTTCCTATTAATTAATTATCCCCATTGATGATAAAATTGTCCAAAATTAAACAAAACAACAAAGACCGCATGAACAAAATACTTTTCATACAGCTTGTAATGAATTTTTCCCTTCTCTAACTTATATTTCTTTATTAGAAATAGTTTAAAAGTTGATTGAGTTTAACAGTAAATATTATATTACTATCTAGAACATTCCCTGCAATTAAGACATGGCAGTATCTGTTAATAATGCTGGTGGCCTCCTTTGATAAACTTAATTATATGCATAATTTTCCATGGGTATTTTTAAGTTAATTTAGATAAATCAATGATACTTATTTGAATTGCTTGAGTCTATGAGCTGTGTGAGGGCAGGGTTTTTATCTATTTTTAGTTTTCGCCACTCTGGCTATTATTCAAATATTGCGCAAATCTTGATTAAAATTTTGTTTTTCATGAACAGACAAGAGACAGATACTCTTCCATATCTAACAACTGACATTAAAACAATCAGAAGAAATTATGGTTTGTTAAAGGGAAACATGTTGTTCACGCACAATGCAGTAGGCGTGGGTTAGTTTTATGCAGTAGAACAGCTTAATTATTTTCCAAAGATCTCCCTTATTTTATCTCTTCTAATACTCCTTCCATGCTACCCAATTGTCCCTCTCAATAATCTGCTTCCTCCATCGTACTTACCTAACTTATAATTATTTTACATTTTACTCCTGGTTATTTTCACTTTCACCAACTTATTAAAGTGTGAGCTAGATGAGGGTAGGTTTTTCATCCACGTTTAGTCCAAATGTCAAGTATAAATAAATTGACAAATTAGGCAATGAATGCAGATGTGAAAGAAATTTTAAGGCAGCTGCCACATAGTAAACAAGCGTCTGCATGATGATTTCAACCCAAAATGTGCAGTGTTGACGCCTACAGCTTTGGTCACTATCACTTGCACTCTCTCAGTACCAGGGAAGACAATGGGTAGTACGCGGAATAAGAACCGTAGCACTCTTGGCCCTGGGTGTGACTGAGAGATTTATTGACTCTGCTCCACAGTTATCTGTTTGTTGTCCTGCTATGATGGCTTGCATGGTGCTCTGATGCTGGCAGCGTTGTCACCAGTGTTTCAAATAACAGCAAGGTCAACCAAGGTGAACAGGTTTCAGTGGAGTCTCCAGGTTAAAGTGAAGGGATAAGTTGGCCACTTCTCAAGGATTCGCTACTGAAAAGTTTATGAATAACAGGAAAACCCTGGTAAGATACAGTGCATGAAAATGAGCGCTTCAGGTTAGAAGACTCTCAAAATATGATTGAGGAAATTTTGTCTCCTCAAAGTGAAGTTGATCAGAATGGAATGAATAAAACTTCTGGGTTCTTCACTTGCTGATGGAGCATGAATAAAATAAACAGAAACAGCTGCAAGCATCTCTTACTAATCAGAATGTAAAACGTATGACGTTTGCAAAAACTATCACTATTATGTTTGCTCTAAGTATTTTCTTTTTGTTGTTGTTGTTCAACATCTTAGTTCATTTTTTTCCCAATCTTTGCTTCTTCTTCTTTTTTTTTTAACATTTTATTAGAGACTCCTAGAACTCTTATCACAATCCATACATACATCAATTGTATAAAGCACATCTGTACATTCTTTGCCCTAATCCAACTCTTATCTGTATCCTTGTACAGGCACAGGTCTAGCCAGATTTGTAAGGTAGAATTAGGGTCATGATAGTGGGTGAGAGGAAGCATTAAAGAACCGGAGGAAAGCTGTATGTTTCTTTGGTGCTACGCTGCACCCCGACTGGCCTGTCTTCTGGCCACAGCCCTTCATTAAGGGGATGTCCGATTGTTTACAGATGGGCTTTGAGCCTCCACTTCGCATTCCTCGCTCATTCACATTATGAATTTTTGCTCTCAGTCTTTGATGCCTGATACCTGATCCCATCGACACCTCATGATCACATAGGCTAGTATGCTTCTTCCTTGTGGGCTTTGTTGCTTCTCTCAGCTAGATATTGACTAGAGTAACCCTTATAAGATTAACATTGAGCTAAAAGGACATGCTTTCCAGGCTGTCAGGCTGGAAGAAATAGTTTTGTTTTGCCTATTTTTCTGCATTGCTTGTGTTAGAGATTGAATGTACAATTTACATATGTGCCTTGACACCTGGAGGGACATCTTTCTCCCCGATGGGAGGAATGTGGGTGCTCACAGCTACTCAATTCAGAAACAATTAACTCCACAATAGCCTTCTTGACCTTTTACATATTTCATGAACCTATTCATACTTTATTTTCTTTTTTCTTTTGTGTTTGGAGGCGCTGTCACGATTACTTTATTCATAATCTATCATTTCCCTTTGTTTTTAATATCCTCATTTTCCACATTTGCATTGTAAAGTAACCACAGCACAGAATAGGTTGTTGTTCATCAAAACACTACATGTCTTTGTTTTAACGAATGTAGCTAGTTTCTATTTTACTAATTGACTTTGTCAGCAGTATGGGGCCAGATATGTCCATTTAAATAAAGAGGGAATTGTGACATTTATGCCTCCATGATATACATACATGTTCAGTAGAGTCAATAACATCTGCAAGGAAATGACAAAAGTGAGAATTCACTTTGACATTTCACTTTTATGTCATATTAAGGTCTGGTTCTTTGAGCCTAGATTTTTTTCTTATTTACCAATATGGAATAGTGACTTTACACATCATAATCAAGCACATGCAATGTTATGAAAATTACAAAGGATCATATGGGTATGGAAATATTGATTTTTCCCCTTACCATAACTTCTCATCAAAACTTCTGCAACATGTAAGTGCTAGCTCAGAGTTTCTTAAATTGAGCAATATAGACTGTAAATACTTGTCTTTCTCAAGGCTGTTACTTTATTTTTCCCATTGAAATCTTGAGTAAGTTTACATAGAAATCAGCTATGAATTTAAGGATTAGAAGCTTGCAGTCAGTCACTCATATAGCGGAGTCTGTGACTCAGCAGCTTGTGCCATAGTTGTGATCAAAGATTTTGCCTCAAGGCAAATGTTCACTGAAGACATTTCTTTCCTAGTTTGCCTACCAGCTTTTCTCCAGGCTAAACATATGGCTTTGGTTTCATTTCCAAATCTGCATTTCTAACAATTTATTTTAAATGCCACCATGTTCCAGGTTTCCTGTATATTTTTATATTACTTATGTATCTCTTTCCTCCTCTTCCACCAAACAGCTTTCTTCCGTAATAAAGAAAAATGTTTTGGGCACAATCTGCATTAATAAAGAGGCACTGTACCCTACAGGTCTCATAAATATTAATGTCTAATATTTGAGAAATTCAGAAGATCAAGTAGAGAAACAATTATTTTATATATTCCCAGAGTTGACATTTGTGGCTCTGTCTCAGAAATCAGAAATATCATTAACTGGATACCTCAAAAATGGTATTTCACACCATCATTGATTCCCATGTGGGACACTCTGGTATATAAGACTTAAGATGAAATGGTCCCTAATATGGATACTGAGGTCAAAACTGCTATCCTCATGGGCAAAAGGAAGCCAGTACACTACCTCCAGGATGCTGTTTTCAGAGACTACCTATAACACTCTATGACACATTCTGTGACATCATGAAATTTCAACAACTTTCACATGGGTATTTTCACATGCAGCCCAATATAAATTAGAGTCCATGCATATCCTATCTATTAGTTTCCAATGTATCTATTAGATTCAGAAGCCAATTATGAACAGAAAATTCTCTGAGTGATTTATTTATTTAAAAGTCTCCCACTTATTTTGAAAGTCTTCTGGGATTCTCACATTATATTCATAATCACCACCCAGTTTTCTTCATCTTTTTATATGCAGAAATGTAAAGTTTTAACTGTAAACCATTATGAACAACAACACAAATTTCATTTATGAAAAATAATTTGTTACATGTATATTTGCTACAGCAAATAAAGAAATACACTAATAGTACACAGAGTATTTGACAGCTAGATATTCTTGTTCGCTGTTGATCTAGCTGTAATTTTTATGGGAGCAAATTTCTAGGTCTTTTTTCTCATGGAGCTAATGGCCAGTTCAAATTGTTGATCTTTAAGTTGGCAGACAAGTGCTTAATCATTTCACTACCCATCTTCTGAAATAGATATCCAACCAAAGGAAATTCACTGTCATCAAGTTGTCAGATGAAATTCTGATACATAGATGTTAGGGAAACATATAGACAGCTGGGTAGATAGGGAGGTCTTAAGAACTTGTCATCTTCCTGCATTCAGCATCATTGCATGTGTTGCGTTAGTCTGAAGAGGAAGTTATAGACCGGTATGAGCCTTATGAACTCTATCTGGACTGGGGTGAGATGTTTTCTCAATATACAATTGCTCTTTGATATAAAGCTCTCTCTTAGACACACACATAACCCACTGCCATCAAGTTGATTCTGACTCTCTGTGACCCTGTAGGACCCTATGGATTTATGACACTTGAACTCTTTACAGGAGAAGAGAGTAGCTGGTGATTTCAAATCGCTGACCTTTTACAACCACTATGCCGCCAAAGTATATAGGTAGGTAGATACAAATAGATAAGTAGATAATAGGTAGGTAGATAAATTGATGTATATATGTATTTACATTTAGATACACAACCAAAAAATGAAGCAAATTCCCTTTGAATTGATTCGATCTCACGGTGATCCTTTGTGCTATGCAGTGGAATTACAGTCAGCAGGATTGTGATCTTTCAGAAATGTATCACCAGGCCTTTCTTCCCAAGTACCTCTGTTCTCAGGTAGCAGCAACTCTATTCTGACTGACAGCTCTCCTATGTACAACAGAACTGAGCACGACCTGGTCCTGCACCATCCTGACCATTGTCCGTGTGCTTGAACTCATTGCTGCATCCTTTGTGTCAATCCATCAGGTGGAGGATCTTCTGCTCTTTTTGCCACCCCTCTACTTACATCTTACAGGAACTGTCCTGATACAATGTCCAAAGTATGTGAGACAGAAAGTCACCATCTGTGCCTCTAAGAAGCACTCCAGTGGTACATCTTCTGAGACAGAAAAAAAAATACTTTCAGTGAGTAGTTGAGTGAGGACTTATTTATGTTTTTGCTTAAATAGCACACATTATGCTTTTTATTAGTCAACTGTGTCTTCCTCCCAAGGTATTGTTCCCATTATGCTGCTCATATTTTACAGTAAATCTAGAAACATTAATGTAGTATGGCACTAATGAAAGTACCTTCTGGGGAAGGGGGCTTTTGACTACAAATTATAATGTTCATATTATTTGCATATAAAAACATTGGATGTGTGAGTGTACAGATCCTAACACACAATTGGCACTATGTACTTTGCTAATGGTTTTATGCTTAAGTGTTACATTCGCATATTTCATTAATGCATTTTGAAGAAAAATAAATAAAAACAAGTGACAAATAAGAAGAGGCAAATATGGAAATTTTTTTTGTACAATGTCAAACAGACTCTTTTATGATGTATAAACTTTGTGAATGAATTTTTATAAAATGCCAGGGCTACCCAATATCTTTGCACAGATAATTTATATCATTTTCTTAAATGATGTAGGATGTAAGATATTGAAATATGATATAACCATATCCTTTCATACAATTTCTAATATTAGTAAATAACATATTTCAGCTAAGGCCAGATAATTAAGCTAGATATATTTCATTCTTTTAGCAGCAACCATGTGAATATTTCATTATATGTAAATAAGTATGTAAATTAATATATTATTTATTGAAGTCCATATTGATGAGTATTTGATTTATTTCCAGGGTTTTGATCCAAACAATGTCTAGATCATAATCTTTGTACATTTGTCTTTGTACAAGAATGCATGTGTGACGATAGAAACAATAATCAGTTATTAAATTTTGCAATCAAAAGATTAGCTACCAAATTGCCTCTTACAAAGGTTGCCATAGACTATAATTCTGCATTAACCATTCAAGTATATGTGTCTATATCTTAACTTGAATAGATTTTGTAGAATAAAGCACATTTTTAATCTAGAGCTTTATGATTATTTGCATATGCATTAACCAATTGCTATCAAGTTAATGCTAACTCATAGAGCCCCTCTAAGACAGTAAGGCAGGTTTCGTTACATTTCTTAATTTCTCTTCATCAATATATATCGACAAAAGTTTACCAAAATGAAGAAAGATCTTAAATAAGTAACTGAGCTTGACATCTGTAGAATTGACCAAAAGAAGACCGAACTAAACTCAAAGCAAGCGAACAAAAGAAATAATCATCAAAATTAGAGAGGAGATGACAACATAGTTGCTGTCGTTGTTGTGAGGTGCCTGTGAGTCAGTTCTGAGTCATCGCAGCCTCATGTACAACAGAACGAAACACTGCCCAGTCCTCCCAGAGGTTCTCATGATTGAGTCCATCCCCCAAGAAGCCCCCATGTGAATCCATCTTGTCGACGGACTTCCCCTTTGTCACCTTTCCACTGCTTTACCAAACGCAATGTCCTTCCCGCGGGACTATGCTCTCTTGACAACGTGTCCAAAGTAGATAAGAGGACGTCACATCATCCTGGCCTCTAGGAAGCACTCTGGCCGTACTGCTTTCAAGACAGATTTGGGTGCCCTTTTGTCAGTTCATGGAACTTTCAATATTCTTCGCCACCACCCCAATACAAGTGCATAGATTCTTCTTCAGTCTTCCTTAGTCCATGTCCAATTTTCACAGCCATATGAAGCACTTGAAAATATCATGGCTTGGGTCGGGTACACCTTAGGCCTCAAAGTAATATCCTTGCTCTCCAATACTCTAAACAAATCTCGTGCAGCCTATTTGCCAAATACAACATGTCTTTTGGTCTTCTGACTGCTGCTCCCGTGAGCATTGGTTGTGCATCCACACAAGACAAAATCCTTCACAACTTCACACTTCTGTTCATTTCACATGGTGCTGTATATTGGTCCAGTCCAGTGGTGAGGGTTTGGGTCTTCTTTACATTTGAGTTGCAATTCATACTGAAGGCTGAAGTCCTTGATCTTCATCAGCAAGTGAAAGTAATGTGTCATCTGCTGATCATAGGTTGTTAAAAGCCCTCCTCCAATCCTCATGCCACGTTCTTCTTCATATAATCCAGGATATTTGAATATCTGCTCAGTATATAGAGTGAATGAATAAGGTGAGAAGAAACAATTCTGTTGAATGCTTTCCTGATTTTAAGCAATGCAGTATTCTCTTGTCCAGTTTACACAATTATCTCTTGAAACATGTAAAAGAAGTTCAGCATAAGTACATGGAAGAGTTCTAGAATTCCCATTCTTCTCAAGGTTATCTATATATTTTTTATTCTCCACACAATTGAATGCCTGGCCATGAGACTGGTTCTGATCAGTCTTCCTTTATTTAATTTGTTCTTTAAATATTTATTCAGTCATCACTCCCCAAGTTTATGTATTCTGTTATCTTCAGACGCTGATTTACTCTATGATATTTTGATACTTTTTTTTCAGTGATGGGAGAGGAAGGACTCTCTTCCTACATGTTTATTTTTAAAGTTTATTTTTTCAAAGGATTTTATTAGAACATAATCCAGACAGCATGAGACTCAATAGTGATGTCATATCACATCTTTCATTTTTATTCCTGTTTACTCTATTAATTTCAAATTGTTTTTGTATAATTTAAATTCTCTATCCTATGGTCTTTTTATCCTGAATGTTAATATGTATCAACGAAATGGTTTTCTATCTTTCAAATATTTCTCTGAGATGTATTTGTTCAATCTCACCTCTGTTTTATTCTTTTGATTAAATATTTCATATAATGACATTTTCAATCATTCTTAATTTTCATTGTAGATTTTTATTCTGATATTTTTTCTGGAAAAATTAATTTGGCCTTATTTTGTCTGTCCCCAATCCTATGTAGGGGTATCTTGTGCGGTCCTTTCTAGTCCTCATTCAACCTTGACTGTCGACTGCTCTCCTAGAACCTTGCCTTTCTTTGTGCAAGTGAAAGGTGAACTAGCCCAACTGGAGATTTCTATTCTCTGTTACTACTAACTTCCTCTGACCTTGAAGAAGCAATCAAACCCCCATTTCTCTGTAATCCTTCACAGATTCATAGCTTGATATGGTGCCACATGCTTAGATCCCAGGCAAATTTGGAAATGACAAGACTGTCAGTGAGCTTCTCCCCAACAAGACTAGTTTTGGTGCACCCTGACCTTGTGCTCCTTGCCAGGACTCATGCCTGGGAGTGCTGCTTCTCAGTCCTTTTCCTCCTGGAAGACTTCTGGCACAAACAAGGTTCAAGGGCAAGTTGCTTTTCCAAGGGTCATGTTTTATTAAGGGATTCCTTGGAAGGGTTCCTTCCAAACTAATCAAGTTACGCCAGGACATTTTTTCATCTCATTCTTGTATTGTGGTCCAAATAATTCTCCTCATGGCAACCTTAGTCCGTGATAAATTTTATTTAATGCTTGCTGTATTTTGATGTGTCATTTTCATAATTAAATCAAATAACACTTTTAGATTCTCCTTTTCCTTAACAATGGGGAATTGAATTCAGGAAAATAATGTTCAGAGCCTCCTTTACTATCTTCAAATGGACTCAGAAACATCTTTTAGGTCTTGATGTAAGTTTATGCCAAAATATGGAGGACACTGAGTGATTAAAAGATAAATGAGGTTGATATAAAAATAATGACTGAATTCATTGACATGCTTATAATTCTAGTCCTTTCTAAAGGCTCAATCAGTTTTATGTCTCATTTATGAGTTACAGCTGCATAATAATCAGTATAAAATCCACCACCGTACAGAAGCCACTAAAGTCTCTATTAAATTACCTCATGCTAACATAGTATCACAACAATGTAGTATATAACTCATTCCAATATCCATGATGTAAAAATGCACATGCACAATGCACGATTTTGAATTTTTATTTTTATTCTATGCAAGTTTATTTCTAATGCTTACTGCTGGCTTTCTATACCATGTTTTGACATTTGAATAATGACTTCCTATGTTGGAATAGGTTTAGATACTCAACAATGATTTGCAGAATTTAGGTTGATAGACATTGGCTGTATGATTTTTTTAAAGAAATGAAATAATGCATTGTTAGTGATTATAGACCCTCTTGACTGTTACACACACACACACACACACACGTACACAAATCTGTGAACTCACAACTTCTTGGGATCGAGATTCCAGTAGGAGCACTTCTTTATGTCTCTGGATTAAGGTCTTTCTTGAGGCTTCAGATGACCTGTTGAATGGGGCAGCAGAGGACTGAGAAGCCTTAACCGAAAGGAAATCTTCCATTTACAAACTCACTCCCATTGGTAGGCCTGGGTTCTTTGTACTGTGAGTCTCTCCCAAAGGATACCTCATGACATAGCAGCCGGTTTTCCTGAACAGTGAATGGTCCAGAATGGGGGTGAGAACATCTAAGATATAAGCCACAATCTTCTTAAGAACAATATAATCATTTTTGCCATATTCTATTTGTTAGAAACGAGTCAATAAGTTCAGGAAATGTGGAAAGAAACGGTGTCACCAAAAGATGCACGTGCTGAGCATAATGCCTTTCTGAAGGAGTGTTTCCTGTTCATGGAAACAGCCATCAAGCCATTAGTTGATGTTTTGTATTGTGAAATTCTGCTGCAGTAAGCTTCTTTACAAAGTGTTAAAAAGTCAAGATTTCAATTTTAGCTTAAGGGTCACCTGACCCAAGCCATGTCATTTTCAATCGCTTCATATGTATGTGAAAGCTTGGGAATGTATAAGGCTCATTAAAGAAGACATGATGTGGTTAAATTATGATGTTAGTGAAACATATTAAATATACCAAGAACATGAGCAAGTCTATTGTGAAATAAGTTCAGTCAGAGTGCTCCTTATTAACAAGGATGGCAAGAAGGTCTCCCACTTACTTGGATTATGTGATCAGGAGGGACCAGTCGTGCTCAGGAAAGTAGGGAGTCAACAATCATACGTCCTTCAGCGAGATGTGTTGACGCAGAGGCTCTCCAGTGGCCGTACATATACTCAAGCTGTGGAAGACAGTACAGGACGGCGTTTCACTGTGTTGTCCTTAAGATCACTGTGGGTCAGAGCGATGCCATTCACATAACAACAACCTATCTCTGTAGTTATTCAAGTTGTTAATTTTTTTCACACTTGTTAAAATTTTTAATTATTCATAAAACCCTTTGAAACCAGAATATCAGGTGGCTGGAAGGTGCTCTCTATAACAGTCTCATAAAACAAGAGTGTTTATGAATAAGAAATAGCCACTTCTTACATTTTCTCAAAAACTGCCTATTTGGAGTTGTTTTACAGAGGTAAATGGAGGAAAAAGGAAACAAGCTAGAGTAGGAAAAGTTGTTCTGGAGTTTAAATATTTAAGAAAGACTTGTGGGGACCCCTGGGAGTTACAAATATTTCATTTGCTCATTTGATAAAAGAGATGACATTTTTATAATTTATTTTAATTCCTTATGCTTCATCTTGAAAAGGAAAGCAAGGATACAATACAGCGGGCAACATGAATAACATATGGAAATTTGAAATACAACAAGACTATTTTGGGGTCATTTTTTTACTATTTGACATAATATTTTATATTTATTATTGTTTTTATTATTTATGTAACTGGATTACTCATCTGTCTATTTTTCAGTAATTGGCAAATGTTTTTGTACATTTCAGATACTCAACATATATTTATTTAATTGTTACTGCATGTCCTACACACAGAAAAATGTATAACATTTACTCCATCAAAATAAAGAATATACACTATCTTTCATTATTATTTATAAATAACAAATGACAATTTCACACATTGGCATTTGTAGCAATTTTCACATTGCCTTTTAGATGTAGTGATTTTTTTTGAACATTGAAATCATGCAGAATTCATTTCACATAACTTTGCCCTTTATTGTGAAAAAACATACAATTTTTATATAACATAAATCCCAGTGTAGTTACAGAGATAGTACTTTAACTGTACATATGCAATTTTGACAAGGACAAAATGTTAGAATGCTTTCAGTGTTGTGGGTATTTTGTACTAAAATATAACTAATAAATCCATGCACATCTGTATTTGGGCAAACCTCATAATACCAAGTTAAATTATATACAGCCTATGAGTCTATATACTGAATTTAAAATACACATAATATTACTTTTAAATTGTATAAGTTACATCTTTAGCTTAGATTTGAGAGGAAAACAGTGTTATTTTAGGAAAGTCTAAGCCACTTATAGTTCCTGCTCAGTATGTTGATTAGAGCTAGCTTAACAGAGTTTTAAATGCTATCACAGGGCAAGCAAGTGGATACAAGGGAAGAATTCATCAAACACAGGCAGTAAACAATTCCAAGACTCTGAGAAGGAGCCCATTGCATATTGAGGAAACAGTAGAGATGTCAATTGGCTGGGGATATGAGTGAACAAGAGGATGAGAATAGGAAAAGTTGCTAACCAGGGACCAAGATATCTGTATTTTAGCATCTCTTTCATGGAGGGGTAAACCAGCGAGCTTCCTCTCCCCTCTGATCAGTTCCTGTACATGGATATTTAAATTTCCCAAAGTGGAAGTTTGATGTTTCTCATTTGAAAGCAAGGGCACATTATTATAGTTTATGAAAGATGGAGTCAATTAATATGGTTCTTATGGGTACATGTGATGGATTATAACCCTGGACTCTGTGTGGCTGACTATAATCCTGGACTTTGTACCCATGGCTATAATCCTGGACTCTGTGCCCAAGGATATAATCCTGCAATCTATGCCCATGGCTGTAATCCTGGAGTCTGTGTCCATGGCTATAATCCTGGACTCTATGCCCATTGCTATAGGCCCATTTTGGAGGGAGTTCTCAGCTAAATTAATGGGGCAGCACTCAGGAGGAAGTAACTCCTCCCTTCTGTAGAGGGTGGGAACCAAGTCACATCATTTTTTTCCTTGGGGGTATGGGCACACCTTCATCAAAGCCACTCCGCTGTGTGACACAGAGAAATCCTAGGATACTTGTAAAAAGATTACATTTGATATCTCCAGGGGAAGTTGAGGAGTGTGTCAGTCTGGGTACATTAGAGAAACAAATTCACAGAAACTCATGTATAAGAAAAAGTTTTATATTAAGGGTAATTGCACATCAAGAAAATATCCAAACCCGGTGCTGCTCAAGCCCACAAATCCAACATTAACCCATCAACCCATATGTCCAACACCAATCCACAAAGCCCTTCATCTCACAAAAACACATGCAATGACGCCGACTACAGGAGGAAAGCCAAATCAGTGAATGTGTGACCATCTCAGCCTTGGCAGGGGTCTCCACATGACTGCTCCAGCACACAGGGCTGCATCATAGTAAGTCCATGCAACTTCTCCTCAGGGATGTCTCACAAGAAGTGAGCCTTGCCAGCTGAAGTAGGGAACTGGCTAAGGCAGCTGTACCCTGGTCCGACCACCACAAAGCAAGAGACCTGAGAACCAGAAAGGTGAGGCTCACTGAGCCATTTATCTCTCTGCCCTTCAATTAACCCAGCATGTATTTATCAGCCAGGTTGGCACAATAAACATTAACTAACTGAAGGAGATTAAGACAAGAAACTCCAGAGACTGTGGTACAGAGACCATGGGATAGAACACAGGAGCCAGGCTGAAACCAAAGGACAAAGCAAGGGGATCATGTGACAGAACAGAGGGGCAGCACTGGTCTTTGGGATTATGAGGTGGAACAGCAGTTGGCCTTCCTGGTGTGTGGAGGTAGACACCAAGAAAGCATTTGGCTGAGAGGCTGAGGACTGAAGAGAGACTTGGCTATTGGCTGGCGAGGTGCTTATGTGGATGGGCCGTATCATTGCTGTTTATTGATCCTGATTTGTGGTCACTTATTACCTTCCCTTAAAAAGGTACTACTAATAATTAACAAAATGTTAGTACTTTCTGTGAGTTCTGTGGGGCCATTGCAAGCAATTATCTAACCGGCATAGAGGTGGAGTAGCTGTGGGAAAAATGGTTGGTGTCAGATTCAGCAAAAAGAATGGAGACTGGTGGCTTGTCTGCTGTCTTCCTCATGGCAATAGGGAGGTCAGAAGGCATCAGGTAATATCCCCCGTACCACACCATGAAGTTCGATGAAATAAGGATAATGCTATTGCTACTCCTGAGGGGTTTATCCGTCCTGGATTCCAAGTGTGGAGAACTCTTATCTGTACCTGTGCACATTCTCCAGTCTAGTTGGATTTGTAAGATAGAACTAGGGTCATGATAGTGGGGGGGGAGGGGTGTGTGAAGTGGTGAATGGGGGAGAGAAGCATGAAGAATGTTGTGTCTACTGCAACCTGGCTGTCTCATATCTACAGATGGGCATGGGTCTCCCCTCCTACTCCCATCATTTACATCTATATATTTGTTTGTTTAGGGTTTTTTGATGCTTGATAGCTTATACTTCGTGATCACACAGGCAGGAATACTTCTTCCATGTGGGCTTTGTTGCTTCCCAGCTAGATGGGTGCTTGTTTACCTTCAAGCCTTTAAGACCTCAGACACTTTCCCTCAGGAAAGCAATGGGAGTAGTGATACCATGAGGGTAGGGGAAAGGTGTGGGGAGAAGGGGAAGAAATGAGGAACCAGCTACAATGATGTAATCCTTCTCCCCATCCCCAGGAAGATGAATAACAGTAACGTGGATGAAGGGAGACAGTGGGTAGTGTAAGATATGAAGATAATAATAATTCATAATTTATCAGGGGTCCATGAGGGTGGGAGGGTGGGGAAGGGAAGGGCAAAAAGAGGAGCAGATACCAAGGCTTAAACAGGAAGAAAATATTTTGAAATTAATCATGGAAATAAATGTACAAAGGTGTTTGATATAGTTGATATCTGGATTGTTATAAGAGCTGTGAGAACCCTCAATAGAAGGATTTATTAAAGAAAGAAAGAAAATAGGAAACCTAGGTGAAAGTGAGCTAAGTGATATTACATTGAGGGAATTTCAATGAAAGAGATCAAATAAAATGTATAGGAACTGTTGAATGTAAAATTGATGATTTGGTCTGTAAACTTTCACTCAGTTCATATAAAAAAGTTTCCTCAAAAAATAATAAGGATAAAGCACATTTAAGATGTATTATAAACAATGATTAAGCTTGCACACATGCCTGAGTTTGTTAATGCTGTGTTAATTAAATGTCATGCATAATTTCACATTAAGTATATTTTAGTTGATTTTTTCCTTTGATAATACAGTTCACTTTGCATATTTATGTATCCAGATACACAGCCATCCAAAACCCAGTGTGAAAAAAAAACTCATAATATAATTAATACTGACCTATGAAACTATCAGTTCCAAATTACAACTACGGGTTTATAATTCTAAAATGTCATTGTAACAGAACAAAGTAGATAAAAAGTTGCACACATCCTACATAAAAGTAGCATTTACACAACAAAAATGTCATAGAAGATTAGTGAGAGGAAAAAGCCAACTTCATTACGAACACAAACAAACCATAGCATTAAACCAGGGAATTATGTATGCGTGGCATTTTCTATAAGCATTTTTAAATACAAAGCAGAAATCCATCACATCTGTATCGTACTATGGCTACCATTCTGCAGGAGAAAATAATGGTTTATAACTAAATATTCTATCCAATTTCTTTGCAAATTATGAAGCAGAGGAACATTGTGTAGTATAATGCCAAAATAAAAGTCAAGCCTCTCAGGTTAAAAGACTCTCAAAACACGACTTTCCTTGGGTGCAGTGCTGACACCAGCTATCTCTGAAAAGTAGGGTTGACCTTATGATCTGAATGGAGTAAAGTGGTTTCTTTCTATATTTTTTGGAGCAAATCAAACTGTGTTATGAAGGATAAATCTAGAAATGTTGAAGTTGTCTATAATTGAATGAACTTTGAATACAAATACCGTGGACAGTTTTGTTGTTATTGTGCGGTACTGTCAGGAAGTTTGCACTCGTAGCGGCACTATGCACAGTGAAACACTGCCTGGGGCATCCTTGCAATCGTGACTTTTGAACCCATTGTTGTGGCCACTGGTGCCACTCAGCTCACTGATGGTCATTTCTTTTTCACTGGCCTTCCACTTGACCAAGAACGAGGTCTAGCTCTTGAAGCTGTTCCCTCGTGATCGCAAGTCGAAGTATAAGAGATGAGCTACTGCGTCAACAACCCCTCCCAGGAGCATTTGTTGTTGCTGATGCATTTTGTCCAAAAGGCAGATGCTTGTCCTTCCGACCATATATTCAGTAGTCTCCATCAACACCGTCAGTCAAATATACCCTTTCTTTTCCTTTGCATTTTCTAGCGTTCCCATATAGACGAGGCAATTGCAAATACCTTGGCTTGGGTCAGGATGACTTAATGTTCAAAGGGACATCTCTGTTCTTTAACATTTCAATGAAGTTGTCTTTCACATAAGAATTTCCTAATTCAGTGAGTCCTTTGGTTTTCTTGACTGCTACCCTGATTAGCCTTGATTGTGTAACCAAAGCAAAAGTTAATATTCAATAAAATTAGTCTATTCTCCATTTTTCATGATGTTGTGTGTTCAACCAGGTGTGAGTATTTTTTTGTTTTTTTACATGGAGGTATAACTCTACTGAAGGCGGTTGTCTTTTTTTGCCCCCTCCCGGGTCACCTTCACATTTATTTATTTTTCACATGAATTTTTTTCCAGTAGTTTTATTGGCGCACAATCCACAGAGCGTTGAATCAAACAGAGGTTTTCTTCAGTAAGTGATTACAGGATTCTTCTCTTCCAGCAAGCAAGGTTCAGTCATCTATGCATAACAGGTTATAGATGACATCTTCTTTCAATCTCAAGCCCAGACTCTTCTGCAAATGGTGCAGTGTCTTTGAGAACTTGCTCAGTACAAGGTCAGAACTAGTCTGGTGAAAGGATGGGATATTGACTTCTAACCTCCCTGATTTAAGCCCTGTCATGTCTCCTTATTCTGTTGGAATGACTTCATGTTGTCCAAGCACAGGTCCTGTAGCACAGTGAAGTCTTCTGGAATGCTCTCTATTCTTGATGTTGCCCATCATTGTGATTCACACAGTCAAAGGCTTTTTGGAAAATCAGTAAAAAGACCAATAGACATAGTTCTGGTGTTTTCTGCTTCAAGCTAAGATCCACCCGGATCAGCAATGATATCCATCCTTGCAGTTCTCTTCAGAAGCTACCCTGAGTGTTTGTCAGTGTGAAATTGACATCCTGCTGCCACATTTTTAACTATCTACATTGAAAATGTTTGAATTTGATATTAATGATAGTTTAATACTTTCTGCAGGTTACCTTTTCTTAGAATGGGCCCAAATATGGACTCCTTCTAATCAATTAGCCAGGCAAATTTCCTACCATAGATAGACATTGCTGTATCAATTTATTAAAACACTGCACTTGATATTTTGTAAATTCCTGAAGCTTTGTATTTTGCTAATGCCTCCAGGGAAACCTGAATTTCTTCTTTAATTATGTGTATTCTAAATTATATGCCACCTCTTTAAATGGTAGAACTTGGACTGATTATGGTGCAGTGATTCCTTGTTTCATATATATATATATATATATATATATATATATATATATATATATAGTCTGCATCATTCAGTATTTTTTCCCAAGGAATCTTTCAATACTACAACTGAGATTATTTTTTCTTTTGTTCTTTCAGCTAACACAGTGCAGACTTTGTTCTTCCTTTTGGTTTTAATAATTCCAGGTCTTTGCCATCCATTATAATATTTTACTTTTAGTCTTATCAAGCTGCCTCTTCAAATTTTCTGTCCTGCATTTTTACTCAATCATTTCTTCCAATCACTTAAATTCTCTTTGTTCAAAACCAAGCTTTAATTTCATTTCATATAAATGTTCACCTTTTCTTTATTCCCTGTGCTTTTAATACCATTTTGATTTCTTCATGTATTATAACCCTGACATGATTGCATAATTCCTTTGACTTTTGGTCATTAATATTCAATGCATTCAATATAGTCTTAATTGTCTCTAATTTTAGGTACAATGTATTTAAGGTCAACAGTGAGCTAAAATAAAATTGATTTCAACTATTTTGAAATATATAATAATGAGATGGGAATCAGAAATTTTGTAATAAACTTGTATTAAAAAATAATGGAATTCACCGTGCCAGTGTGGAGTAGGGAACCAGTGGAGAGGGTTGATGGGAGGGGCCCAATCCCAACTAATATGTGGACACTTGCCCTTCCCCAAAAAAGAATTTATTTCAAAGGATAGCACTGAATCTGCAGTTCCTGGAGAGGTACATATCCAATCAGAGCACATGGGAGCAGATGAAGAGGGAGAAGGAGAGAGTGGAGCACATCGGGGCCCACCAGGCCTTCAGGATGATTTTCCCGATTAGAGCAGCCAGTCCACAGACAGGACCATATGGCCGGCCTCACTGTGAGACACGACACCCCTCACTGACCAATAGCCTTGCAGGGGACAACACTGGAGATACAGAGTGGGAATTGCATCGATCTGATCCTGCCACGCTAAGGCAAAACACTAAGGGGGTGCAACAGAACAGCAAGGGAACAGAGTGGTGTGAGGTCCCCAGGGAATGCTGAAGGTGGAATTTGGGGCCAGGGTTTGGTGCCCCAACAGACTGGACTGGAAAACGCTCCTAAAGGCCAACAAACAGTCCTTGAACTAACTACAATCTTTTCTTTCTTGTTGTCTTTTGTTTTGTTTTTTGTCTTTGTTTTTTTTTTTTGTTTTGTTGTATATTGTTGCTTGGTTTTTCTCTGTCTTGTTTTTGTACATGTTATTATCTACACAGGTCTGTCTAAATAAGATAGGCTGTATGAACAATCTGGAGGAGAAAACAACGGGACCGACAGTTCCCTGGGACATGGGAGAGTGGGAAGTGGGGGTACAGGTAGTGGTGTTAACAAACCCAGGGGCAAGGGAACAACAAGTGATCCAAATCCGTGGTGGGAGAGTATAGGAGGCCTGGTAGGGTGTGATCAAGGGTAAATTAACCAAGAGGAATTACTGAAACCCAAAAGAAGACTGAGCATGATAGTGGGACAGGAGGAAAGTCAAAGGAAATAGAGGTAAGAGTTAGGAGGCAAAGGGTATTTATAGAAGTCTAAATAAGGCATGTACATATGTAAATATATTTATATATGAGGATGGGAAAATAGATCTATGTGCATATATTTATAGGTTTAGTATTAAGGTAGCAGATGTACATTGGGCCTCTACTCAAGTACTCCCTCAATGCAAGAATACTTTCTTCTATTGAACTGGCATTCTATGATGCTCACCTTCCTGACCACAATCACTGAAGACAGTGGGTGAATAAGCAAACGTGGTGAAGAAACCTGGTAGTGCCCAACTATCAAAAGATATAGCGTCGGTGGTCTTTAAGGCTTGAAAGTAAACAAGTAACCATCTAGCTCAGAAGCAACAATGCCCACATGACAGAAGCACACCGGCTTGTGTGGTCATGAGGTACCGAAGGGATCAGATATCAAGCATCAAAGAACAAAAAATATCATTGCGTGCTCACCTCCTTGATATGATTGCTGAAGACAAATGGGTGCATAAGCAAATGTGGCGAAGAAAGCTGATGATGTCCGGTTATCAAAAGATATAGCATCTGGGGCCTTAAAGGCTTGAGGGTAAACAACTGGCCATCTAGCTCAGATGCAACAAAGGGCACATGGAATATGAACACCAGTCTGTGTGATCACAAGGTGTCAAACATCATCAGGCATCATCAGAACAAAAAAATCTTACCATAGTGAATGAGGGGGTGAATGCGGATTGGAGACTCAGAGCCCATTTGTAGGCCACTGGGCATCCCCTTACAGAAAGGTTTCAGGGAGGAGACTAGCCAGTCAGGGTGCGATGTAGCAACGATAAAAAAATACAACTTTCCTCTAGTTCCTAAATGCTTCCTTCCCCACCCCCCACCCCCACTAACACGATCCGAATTCTCCCTTGCAAGTCTGGCTAGACCAGAGGATGTACACTGCTACAGATAGGAACTGGAAACACAGGGAATCCAGGGCGGATAATCCCTGTGATGTGAGTGGCGATACTGGGAGGGTAGAGGGAGGGTGGGTTGGAAAGGGGGAACCGATTACAAGGATGTGCATGTGACTTCCTCCCTGGGGATAAACAACAGAAAAGTGGGTGAAGGGAGACGTTGGACAGGGCAAGTTATGGCAAAATAATTTATAAATTATCAAGGGTTCATGAGGCAGCAGGGAGCATGGAGGGAGGGGAAATGAGGACCTGATGCCAGGGTCTTAATTGGAGAGCAAATGTTTTGAGAATGAAGAGGGCAATGAATGTAAAATGTGCTTTACACAATTGATGTATGTATATATTGTGAAAAGAGTTGTATGAGCCCCTAATAAAATGATTAAATAAAAAAAGAAAGAAAAAAGAATTTCAGAAAGGCTTATTAACAACCTACAATAAATGGATGGAAGAAACTATCTTGATTGCTGAAAATTTGTAGGACTTGAAGCACTTGCTTATGAAGATCAAGGGTTACAGCCTTCAGTGTGGATTGCAACTCAAGGTAAAGAATGCCAAAGTTGGACCAGAGGTAACACCATGATAAATAAAGAAAAGATAGAAGTTGTCAAGGATTTCATCTTGCTTGGTTCTTTAATTAATGCTCATGGAAGTGACAGTCAAGAGATCAAAAGACACATTGCATTGGCTAAGTGCCGCACAAATCCTCGTTAGCATGCAGAAAAAAGGAAGGTTACTTTGAAAACTAATGTGTGCCAGACCCAAGTCATGGTATTTTCAGTCACTGCATATGCACTTAAACGGTGGTCATTTAATACGGAAGATTGAAAAAGAATTGATACCTTCAAATTTTGCTGCTGGAAAAGAATAGTGAAAGTACTATGGTCTCTAAAATAACAACAACAACAACAAAAATCCACCTTACAAGAAGTAGGGCCAGATTGCTCCTTTGATGCTAGGACGGTTAGACTTCATCCTATGTGTTTGGACATCTTGTCAGTAGAGATCATTCCCTGGATAAGAATGTTATACTTGATAGGGTAAAGGGGCAGTGAAAAACAGGAATATCCTCAATGAGCTGGATTGACACAGTCACTGCGACAATGAGCTCAAGCTTACTAACCATTTTGAAAGCCCACAGGACCAGGCATTATTTTGTTCTGTTATTCATAGGATTGTGATGGGTTGGAACCAATTCAAGGGCACCTGACAATGCGGTCAGCAGGTCAGATGGCAGATCACAAGACAAGGTGTTAATGACTCCTGGGATCAGCAGGCAATATGGCAGATGATTGACTCAAGTCCAAAGAACTGGAGGCTAACAAGCCAAATACAGGATTCACATCTGGCAAAAAAGCAAACAAATTTATCAGGGTCTACTTATACAGTAATTAGTCCACACCCCAGAGGCAATTTCCTTTCAATTGAATTAGCACTATGACCTGAGTAAGTGGGGCGCTTTGCACCCTGATCTGTTTACAATGTTTTGCCTGCACACAGAAGCTCCCATTATGGGGTTCATTATATTGTGTCTCTTCCCTTCTGTGAACTAACCACTGAGAAACTCATCATCTCATGTTGAAAGAATACCCAACTATTACAAAGACTAACGACCAGAGATTAGATGAATTATGCAATGACATCCAGGGAAATTTATATAAAACACAAACCCCTAAACCAAAACATGATGCCATCTAATTGACTCTGACTTCCAGTGAACCTAGAGGACAAAACAAACATGCCCCAATCTATTCCCAAGATTGTCGATTCTTGTGGAAGCAGAGCATCACAACCTTCTCCTGCATAGTGGCTGGTTGGTTCAAACCACCTGTCGACTACCTGATCACTTTTAACCACTGCACTGAGGACAGTCCTGTTGAAAGCAAAACGTCATTCATAAGTCAGGAGAAAAAGAAAAGACCAAAATGGATGTCAGGAGAAATTCTCAAATCGCTTTGCAATGTTGAGGAGCTAGCGTGAATTGAAGAGATAATGAAATACAAGTTGAACAGAAGATTTCAAAGGGCAGTGCACAAGAAAAACGAGGATATTTTAATGAAAAGTGCAAATCCTAGAGTTAGCAAACAACATGCAAAAATAGATTCAGCATTTCTCAACCTGAAAGTAGTAAATGAAGAATTAAAGTTTTGAGCAACAATATTGTAAAATTATGATGGTTAGAGTCTATGTCAATAAGACATACCTTGGTGAAGATATAGATGGAATCCAGTCTATCAGTCAGGCGGCAGCCTGATGACACTTCCTTCAGGGTGTTGACTGTAATGTATACGAGTGACTAAGGCTTAGTGCTCTTATCCCTAAGCCAAGTGCTCTTGTCCCTTCAGATTTTCCTGGATCTGGATCCTGTGCTCGGTTTGCCCATTTCCTTCAAATTCCAGGAGGCATGCACGGGGCTGCTGACCTTGCATTCATCTCAGACAAACCTGTCAGCCCGTGGCCCTCCGCCTTCAGCATAGTATTTCTGTTCAACGACTGCAGTTCCATGAGTCAGAGAACTCGATTGAATTTATCTACTTCTCCTTACCTAATTTTACCAGCCATTTCCTGATAGAATAAATTTCTTGACATACAGATCAGTGCATTTACTGCTCTAGAGAATCTAGACTAACACGAGGATGCTAGGGCTTAATAAAAAGAGGATGCAAGAAGCATCCAAATAAGATGGAAGAAACGCAGTCATTCTTGCAAAAAGTAACTGCTCACAGGTCAGCCACTCCATGATGCATCGTAAGACTAGAAACAGAAGGCACCGAAGGAAGAAGTGCAAGCTGCATAGAAGACAAAAGACCACTGAGATTGATTAAATGCCAGTTAAGATGTTATGGCGTGGTGCCCCAACAGACTGGACTGGAAAACGCTCCTAAGGGCCAGCAAACGATCCCTGAACTAACTACAAGCTTTTCTCTTGTGAACTGTTTTGTTCTGCTCTTTTTCAGTAGTTTGTTTTTGTTGTTTTGTTGTCTGGTTGTATACTGTTGCTTTGTTTTCCTCTGTCTAGTTTTCGTGCATGTTAGTGACTCCACAGGTCTGTCTGAATAGGACAGGCTGGATGAACTATCTGGAGGAAAAACAACGGGACTGACAGTTCCGGGGGGACTTGGGGTGGGGGGGTAGGGGGGGTAAGGAAGTGGTGTTAACAAACCCAGGGACAAGGGAAAAACATGGGTCCCCAAATGGTAGAGAAGGGGGAGTGGCAGGCCTGGTGGGAAATGATCAAGGATAAGGTTGCTTAGAGAAGAGGTATACTCTAGCCCAGGTGGCGATGAAGCATGGTAGTAGGGCAGGAGGAAGGTCAAGGGAGATGGAGGAAAGAGCTAGGAGTCAAAGGGCATTCATGGAGGTCTAGACAAAGACATGTACATGCAAATATATATAGGAGGATGGGGAAATAGATCTATGTGTCTATATTTATAGGTCAAGTATTAAGGTGGCGGAAGGACCTTGGGCCTCTACTCAAACACTCCCTCAATGCATGAATACCTTCTTTTATTAAATTGGAACTCTATGATGCTCACTCTTCTGACACAACGACTGGAGCCAAAGTGGGTGAACAAGTAAATGTGGTGAAGAAAGCTGATGGTGCCCGGCTATCAAAAGAGATAGTGACTGGGGTCTTAAAGGCTTGAAGATAAACAAGCGGCCATCTAGCTCAGAAGCAACAAAGTCCACATGGAAGAACACACCAGCCTGTGTGATCGAGTGGTCCCAAAGGGATCAGTTACCAGGCATCAAAGAACAAAAAATCATATCATTGACTGCACACCTCCATGATAGGATCGCTGAAGACAAATGGGTGCATAAGCAAATGTGGTGAAGAAAGCTGATGGTGCCCGGCTATCAAAAGAGATAGTGTCTGGGGTCTTAAAGGCTTGAAGGTGAACAAGCGGCCATCTAACTCAGAAGCAAATAAGCCCACATGGAAGAAGCACACCGGCCAGTGCGATCACGAGGTGCCCAAGGGACCAGGTATAAGGCATCATGCAAAAAAAAAAAAAAGATATAAGTGTGTGTATGTATGTGTATATATGTGTATATGTATATATGTATGTGTATATATGTATATATATATCATATTAAATGAAGGGGGAAGTGCAGAATGGAGACCCAAGGCCAAAGTGTCGACCAATGGAGATCCCCTCATAGAGGGGTTTAGGAGAGGAGATGGGTTAATTAGGGTGTGAGGTAGTATCAAGAAGAACACAGCTTTCCCCCAGATCCTGGATGCTTCCTCCCCCCAACTACCATGATCTGAATTCTACCTTGCAGGGCTGAATAGGACAGAGGCTGTACACTGGTACATATGAGGGTTGGAGGTACAGGGAATCCAGGGTGGATGATACCTTCAGGACCAAGGGTGTGAGGGACGATGCTGGGAGAGTGGAGGGTGAGTGGGTTGGAAAGGGGGAACTGATTACAAGGATCCACATGTGACCTCTTCCCTGGGAGAGGGACAGCAGAGAAGGGGGGAAGGGAGACTCCGGATAGGGCAAGATATGACAAAACAACGATGTATAAATTACCAAGGGCATATGAGGGAGGGGGGAATGGGGAGGGAGGGGGGGGGAAGAGGACCTGATGCAAGGGGCTTGAGTGGAGAGCAAATGCCTTGAGAATGATTGGGGCAGGGAATGTATGGATGTGCATTATACAATTGATGTATGTATATGTATGTATTGTGGTAAGAGTTGTTTGGGTCCCTAATAAAATGTAAAAGAAGAAAAGAGAAAAAAAAGATTAGGGCAAAGACTGTACAGATGTGCTTTATACAATTGATGTATGTATATGTATGAACTGTGAAAAGAATTGTATCAGCCCCAATAAATTGTTAAAATTAAAAAAAAAGATGTTATGGCATGCCAGGAAACTTGGGACATCATTATTTGGCTCTCTGACTGAAAGAAATTCATTTTTGTGCCCATTGCAAAGAACGGTGATTTAATAAAATATGGAAATTATCAAACAACATCATTACCATACATGCTGAAGATAATTCAGGTAAAAAGAGTTACAGCTGCCCATCCGCAGAGAGCTGGCAGAAATTCAAGCAGATTCAGGAAAGGGTGTGAAATGAAAGACATTGCTTACAGATCGAACTTAGATGAAAACAGAGAACACCAGCAAGATGCTTACGTTTATGATGATTGTGCAAAGGCATCTACCTTTGTAAGTAAAAACAAATAATGGAGAACATTACAAGGAATTAGAGTTCCAGAACACTTCATTGCTCTCCTAGAGACCCTGTCTACAGACTGAGGCAATATTCCAGCCTTAACATGGGCATAGTGAGTGATTAAAACTCAGAAAATATGTGTCACTGGGCTGCATCCTTTCACCATACTTAGTCAATCTGTATTCTTAGTAAAGTAACTGAGAAACTGACTGTAGGAATAGGAATGTGGCATCAAGATTGGGAGACTTTTTCATTAGAAGTGACAGAAACTTGCTGAAAACCAAGAATATTTGAAGTGCTTAGGTACTGAGATCAAAGAATATAACCTCAAAGCCAAAGATCACACCTCAATGGGAAGGGGGAACAATTCCTCAATGCTGGCCCGATAGACAACATGACAAATAGTGAAAAGTTTGAAACTAAAGACTTCACTCTACTTGAATCAACACTCACTCACATAAAAACAATTGAGAATTCAAAAGGCATTGGGCAAATCTGCTTCACAAGACTTACTTAAAATGTTAAAAAAGCAAAATGTCCCTATAAAGACTAAGGTTAGTCTCTCTCCAAGCCATGATAGATTCAATCAGCTCATATACTTATGAAAGTTAGACATTGAATAGGGAAGATTAGAGAACTTTGGTACATTTGAATTATCATATTGACAAAGAATAGTAAAAGTACCGTGGTCTGCCAGAAGAACAAACAAATCTGTCTTTGAAAGGGGTATGCCCAAAGTGCTCCTTCGAAATGAGGATAGGAAGACTTTTCTCATGCACTTTGGACATGTTGTCAGCAGGGACAAGTTCTTGGGGGAAAACCTTACATTTGATAAAATAAAGAGTCAGTGAAAGAATAGAAGACCCTCAAGGAGGTGGGTTGAACAGTGGATGCACAAAGGGCTCATATACAACCACCTTTGTAAGAATGCACAGAAACAGGCAGCGTTTCATTCTACTGCCCACAGAATCCCTAGGTGTCAGTGGCAGCCTATGTACAACCAATGCCAATAATAAATGGAAGCTCTTATTTAGTTCTGGTTTCTATACAATATCTCAGAGTTTAAATTTTATTTACTTCCAAAAATAGTGACTGTGCTTATTTGTATTCATGTACCTAATAAATATAAAGACCATTGTCATTAAGCTGATTAAAATTCTGTAGGACAGAGTGGAACTGCCTTGTATGGTTTCTAAGGCTCTAAATCTTTACAGAAGTACATTGCCACATCTATCGCCAGCTAACTGACCGGTGAGTTTGAACCACTGACCTTTAGTTTAGGTCAAGCACTTTAAATGTGTCACTATCCTGCCTATATCCATCATACATAGAATGATTATTTTATTAGGCAGTAATAAAATGTTTAACTAGCCACATAATAATTATAACAAATATAATATATTTAAAATTCAATTATTGATAGTTAAAAATACTTTTGAAAATTTTTTTCTTACAATTGTCAGTGAGTAAAATTCTGCTCTAGATTTGAGTGTACAGAAAACTCTCAAAACCTAATCAAGGCACTCTAAAATAAAACAGTGGCTTACATAAGGTTCATTCTCCAATTGAGGTGCCCCATAATTATCATCAGCATCATATAATCATCCTCAAGATCACAACAACATTCATTGAGGGTTTATTATGTATCCATATTTGTGTTGAGCGTTTCATAGATTGTATCTTTCAATACTCATAAAAATTCTATGGGGTAATTGCTACTGTAGAACGAAAATGAAAGAGCAGAAAAATGGTAACATATAAAATTAATTTTAATGTTTTATTCAACACCCCTCAATATTTATAGAGCTGTATCTGATGGGGAATAAACTTAGCATTATTTTTCTACTTGTGATGATAGCAATAATGGCTATGGTACATAAATCCAAATAATTCATATGGTTTGTGACTAGCATGGAAGCGAGCTTGCCCATTACTATATTTAGCCTGTATTCTATTCGTATCTAAAAGTTTGCATCTTATTTAATGCATATAATTTTGTAGGTGGTATTTTTAAAGAAGGATGTCTTCATTATAAGGAATCGAAGTAGGTTTTATGTTATCTGTATACCTATAATAATAAATAATGTATTTTTTAATCTTTTACTTTACTAATTGATATAGATCTTTTTCAGTGGGAATAAAATGTCATGACAGTGTTGTTTATACAAATAAAGACTTTATCTTATTAAAGCAATTAGTAATATTTTGATACATTAAAAAAATACCTGTGGCATGAGATTTTATATTACATTAAACATACCACTGTTATATATTTTTTGTTTGCATGTTGTTTTATTCTGTTTGCAAGCGCTAAAAACATTTTAGATCATTTAACAACAAAGAAATTTATTTGAAGAATACAGGTTATCTTATAGAGTTGATGAATATATAATAGCTTAGGCAAACTTAAAACGTTTCAGAAATCAACGCAGGTCAGGTCCAAGGCTTCACGTGTTATTGCTTTTGCTGACATAGAATGAGGCCCTGGAATTTCTTTAGAAACTATCATTGATGTAATTTTCCCATGAGAAAAATCCCAGGGAGGCAAAATTGAGTTATATATCCACTCTTTGGCTAATGGAAACTAAGGCACCATGCATTAGAATATTTCTCAAACAAAAATTTTATTATTGTGAACAAAAGGAAGGGTAGTGGGTACCCTGTGCACAAAAACATTAAGTGACAAAAATTTAGAAGAACATTATACAGACAGAATATAACTATAGCAACATTCAATGATCATATTATTATAGTCTTGTAATTTGTAGAAGGTTCACAAAAAATGAATTTTAGTAGTTCGCATTTTGAAGGGCAAAATTCACATTTCAGGGATAGGCAAGAGTCAAAAGAAGCGCCTCCTCCCTTGTTTAACTTTAGTCTACTAGATTTCTCTGGGGTTAGCACTCTTCCATCAGCTTTCCATCATTATGTCAGGGTAGGACTTCATAATATTTTTCACATTTTCTGCCTCATACATCAAACTATAGAACTTTATCCATAAGGCAGAACTGTCATTCTTTAAAATTTTTAGCAAAGTTCCCATTTTTATCTGACATCTAGAAATACCTAAAGTAATAAAAAATCATTTTTACCTCATATTTGCTTTGGTTTTCATTCTGTCCCTGTCAGTCTATATACAGTATAGCAAGGAAGATTTATATAACATCATTTTGGGTGTTCTGGAGTCAGGCAAAGAATCTTCACCAGAGCTGGTTGATCCTACAGAATTTTATACAAAAGGTATGAAATCTATACTTAAAATAATCGTACTCTCCCCTGTTAAACCTGGAATTTTTGCTATAAATACTTTCTCTCTCTACAGTAATTGTACATATGTAATTATTCTACAACCACAAAGAGGAGAAGGCTTCATTTTGTCAAAAACATTACTATTCTGGGCAACTTAATGAAAATTTTGTTTATTAGATTTATGCTGATTATCTAATGATAATTTGAAGTTACCTATTAAGATATTTAAAAAATCTGATTGTACCAAACATTCAAGTTTTAACTCACAATACAGTAGTGCAAACTAATAACGAAAATGAATCCTTATTTACCAATCATTTCTTTCCTAAAGTGGTTAAACACAAATATATATCAGTCTCAATATTAGTAATAGAAATAGTTAAGAATTACTCTGAATCTCTGAAAGTATAAATGATTTTCATAAGGATGATAATTTATTAGGTTTATTGTAAATACTTTATGTTTCAAAATAAATTAACTCTGAATCTTCAATGAGAATTAGATGAAATTAATGTTCTCTTGATTTTATTATTGAAGACATTGAGACTTACAGGGATAAACCAACTTGGCCTAGTTCATGAGCCAGTAAGCATTTATGGGTTATTTGCATGGCAACACTTCAAGTCAATTGGTCCTCTCAAATTCTCTGCAATATAGCTTCTCACAAAGAAATGGCTTAATTGCTCCGAACCTGATGAACAGTAGGTTTTGAACATAGTCTGATAATTTAGTCGTGTTAATTTTAATAATAATATCTTCACTATGGCACCCAACTTATGGGATGGTACTAATGATATATGTCATTATTCACCAAATAACCTAGGTAGTTTTAGCATAAACTCCAAGGAGACCTGTCAAATGATTTAGCAATGTACAAGGTAAGAAAATGATCCTTTTAATATATTTTTCTCAATCTCTGTACCTTACGGTCTTTGATGTGTGTATAAGGAGAAAAGGGGATGGAGGGTGAGTCAGTGTTGGGAAGTTTTACACATGTTTGACTTCTCAGAACACTAAAAACTGCTTATCTCTACTGTTAGTGTTTTTCAAATGTACTTGTTAAATTCATGAGCAGTTCCATAATTTGAAAAATGTAACTGAAGTTTGAGTGGCATATCTAATTTCTTTAGTACATTGTGAACAGTTTAGCTTGAATGCTTTCATTGGGATTTATTAGATCTTCTGAATCAAGTTTTGAACATAAAACCTGATAGATGGTTTTTATTAAGGATTGCTTAAGAGAGTTAGTCATTATTTCTGAATGCTAAGCATACCGTTGCACTGAATAGGCTTAGAAAAAATACGTATACTAGTTTATTGCTGTATGAAGATGAATCATATTGTTTATCAATTTTTGGTTTCATATATATATATCAAGAGAGAAACTAGTTTGTAACTAATAACTTTTTTAAGCTCAAGTTGTCATATTTAAAATGCTTAAGATCAAATTATACTTCTTTAAATAGTAACATTATATAAATTGTCCACATTCTAAGGATAATATCAATGTCACTTTTTATTTTAAGATTTGATTTAAGCTGTAATTATGAAAAAGCTCAAAAGGGCTGGCAAAGAATATTGAAAGAAAGATGGACTGCCAAGAGGACAAACAAATCTGAAAAATCTGGAAAGAAGTACAGCCAGAGCGCTCCTTAGAGGCAAGGATGCCGAGACTTCATCTCACATCGTTGGGACATGTTGTCAGGAGAGACCAGTCCCTGGAGAAGGACATCATGCTAGGCAAAACCAAAGGGCAGCCTAACACGGGAAAGACCTCCGGGATCTGGATGAACACAGTGGTTACAGCAATGGACTCAAGCATGGAAATAGTTGTGAAGGTAGTGTGGGACCCTGAAGGGTTCTATTTGTTGTACATGGGATCGCTACGGGTCAGAACTGACTCCTTGGCAACTGTTGTTTTTGGTGTTAGGTGCCATCAAAAATAGTATTTGTTACTGATATAGTATACAATTTAAACATATAGACAGGATCAATCCATCAAAATCTAAATAAAAAATATATAAAGAGATGTTTTGATTGAATGTGATATTTTTCCCCAAAAGGCTAGGTACAGCTGAACAGAAAAATGTTAAAGCTGCTTGAGGAAACAAAGTAAAAAACTATCATGAAATATGTAAACTTTGGAATTAAAAAAGAAGGAAAGAATAAGAACAAGGGACGTGTATCTCAAGATTGTATTATGGAATAGAAAAATTCATGTCTCCGGTTACACAACTGAAAGAATCTATTGGCACATTATTGAATGATGTAGGAAGCATCAATAGAAGATGGTAAGAGTGGACAGAATCGCTTTACCGAAAATGATGGGCCAATATTCAATCATTTGAAGAGATATCATTTTAAGAACCAATGGTACTGAAAAAAGACGTCCAAGCATCCCTGAGAGCATTAATGCAAAAGCAGGTTCCAGAAACTGGAATGGCTGCCTCAACTTTCAAGTATATGTCTCAACAAAATAATAAATTGATGGAAGCACTAACTTGTCCATATCAAGAAATTTGATAGTCAGCTATCTAGTTAAACAATTGGCCCATATTTATGACCATTCCAAAGAAAGATGCTCTGTTAGGGTGGGTGAACTAGAGAAAACAAACCAGTGACACTCATATACATGGAGGAGCAAACTTAAGATCTACAGGTAATTATATAGAGAGCATACATCACAGCCCAGTCCAGGTCAAGTGCATATGTTCAATACTAGTCCATAAGCTCTTCTTCAGACTCACACAGCCATGTGAAAGAATGCAGGATGCAGGAAGATCACAGGCCTGTGGGTGCAGAGTTCTGTGGATCCAGTGGTGGTGGCAGCATCAATGGGCTTGCAGCAACCAAGGTGAGCCATCAAGTAGGAGAATGCAGAGAGGGATAGAGAAGTTCCCAGGGCCCTCCTTATGAGAAGGCCATGCCGACAAACAAGTACCATCAGGCCGTGACCTGATTGATAGGCTAGACAACACCCCTATACTTTTATATATCAAGTTGACATGAACTTATCTAACTACCACAGATACCTCAACAAAATATTAAGCACGGGGCCAACAGCTATGTCAGCTACCCTCCCGATCCATCTCATCTTAAAGCACTAACCTAGGAAACTTGGGACTGTCCTCCTCTGTCATATAAGTTTGGCCTCTGTCATAGATGTGTTGGAATTGACTCTCTGGTACACAACAACATACTTTGCTAGGGAAAAATATTTATGTTTATGTGCATCTAGTCTTGTTTGGGGCCATTGAAACAAGTTACCACATGAACAGCATTACAAAATGTTACTGGTTTTCACACCATCTGCATGGTCATTTGTATATTGAAATATATATATTTTTTTGGCCAGGAGATATTTTCATTACCTTCCCATATAGAAACCTCATCTTCTAGCAGCATGAACATTTGGTTGTGATCTCACTTTTTACTAACTTTCAAGAAGAGGTCTCTAGGCCGGTCTTCTTAGTCTCTCTTACTCTGGAGAGTTGACACGCTCGTGGTGGTCACCGACTCCAAAGTGCACTTAGGAAAGTACGTGTATTTTGGTCATCTTCAAGTCGTCAACAGCAACCACATTATTTTGCATAGCGTTGACCTTTAATAAACAAACACACCAATAAATAAATGAACTGATGAAAGAGAAAACGACAAGTTAAGGGACTGACTAAATGCAAAAACATATGCATTTTTTTTGTATACTAGAATAGCTGTATATGTTTTCTCGTCAATTACTTTATAATCTCAATTTCCCCACTATTATAATTTTCAACTCCAGGCTACATTTTAGATAATGCTTTATATAGTCTTTGCATTAAAACACGTTAAGATCTTTAAAGCATATTAAAATTCTCTGTCGAATATTTAATTGCCTTTCTCTCTTTTGCTAAGATGCTTAGACTTGAGTTTATGGGCAGAATTATCTGTCAAGCATTAGAATTGCAAATGGGCACACTTGCTTTGTATTAAAAGAACAAGTACTGCCAGTGTCTGAAAAGTTAATTAGACAAAACAGACAATTAATTATATCTTATTAACGTGTAAAAGACCTGTGACAAATTGCACTAATTGCATGCTCTTCTACAACTGAAGAGGTCAGCCTACTTGAAAACTATGTTGTTAATGGAAGACAAATGTATCTTCATGTGCTTGATAAGAATATTATAAACTGTATTATTTATGACTCCATTGAAATACTTAATAATTTCAAGCTTTAAATTAAACTGCTCATTAAACAGGAGAGCCAATACCAAGTACTTAAAATAGACCATAAAAGCTAGTTGCTCTGCAAGATGAATGTCAAGGTCTAGAATTTCCTCCAAATGGCCCTATACCCTTATTTTAAGGGAGTGAGCCCTGGGGATGGTAAACTTATTTTAATATGCCCCCAGTAGAGGGGAGAATACCTCCCATGAACAGTATTCACCCTGAAGAAATGTTTCATTTTAAAGAGCTCTCAGTGGCTTCAACTCCGAGGTATTATAGTGAGTAATCTGATGAGCCATAGGCATTAGTTCCAAACAAAAAAGACTGAGAACGAAAAAAAAAAACAGTAAAAAAGCCATGGATTGTGTTATTTGCACAAAACCAAGGGACTGTTAGTGCGGAAGCAATTAAAGGCAAAGACACGGTACTGGTGAAGAGTTATTTTGGGGAAAAGGACAAAGCATTCAACAGACGCCTAGCAAGACCCAGAGAAGTAGATGGAAGCCATTTGAAATGAGGGATGAGTCAGAGCGACTCTCACAGGCAAATACTTAATTACAGCAAGGCACTTTGAGTTTCTCTCAGCGAGTACCTGTCAAGGGGAGGGAATGTGAACAATTCTGGAGAAAATTGTTTCTATTTCAGTTAACAAAATTCCGCGCCCACTCAGGGCTCTCAGAGGGGCAAAATAGATAATGTAGATGATTTTTCTTCTCTTGCAAAACGCCTCAGGCCTTCCAAAATGCACCTGACTGTCACCACATGTTAAATGTTTATGTTCTGTGAGTTCTGGTCATCGGAGCAGTGTGCTAATGAAACCACTGTGCCAAGTAGCTTTCGGTACAGACACTTGAAACTGCACACAGGCTCACAGTGAAAGGGGGTCAATATAAATGGTGCAGTCAAACCTCTCCCTCTCATGTCCATTCCAAACCTCTATACTGTTTTAATGAGCTGCATTGGACTACGCTAGAGTCCTTGGGCCTGTATGAACCAACTCAAGTAATGTGATCCAAGCATCTAAACTCTAATAATTACTGTATTATAAAATGTGCACAATTCCATTGCTTTCCTTAATATTTGGCCAGCGGATATTTTGAATGCCTTCTTTAATCTGTCTCTCTTCGTCTTTTCTCAGCCCCCTTTCCTACCTGTTGTTCAGAGATTAGCCTCAAATGTCACATGACAATGATGTATAAGGAAGGTTTAGGAAGGTGTTTTTTAAGTCAATACATGCAAAAAGCCTAAATATAGTAGTCACTCAAAGAATAATAATTGTTTAATCCAAAACTGAATCATGGGGAAAATCAATTCCCAAAAGTTTGACATAGATATTGACAGAGGATGGTACATTTACTAAAGAATAAGTAGGTAGTTAAACTCTGAGATATGAAAGTTGAATCTTTCTTAAGGAGAACATATCTCACTCTCAGGGGGCTGGTGATTTCAAAATTTCAACTGAACAACTTTTTGATCATGAAGACATTTTTCATTATAAAGGCACAGATTAAATTTGTTATCCAAATGTAGAGAGAATAGTGTTATATACAATGTGATCATAATTAAGGTATATTTTTTCTCCAGTGAGACCTTTGTCAAACTAAATTTTAACATAAGCATATTTTCCCTAAACTCATATTTTATAAATTTGATTTGTTATAAATTTGCCACTTGTGTTCATTGACTGTCAACATATAATTTAGGTAATAAAATTAATTTTCAGAGAATTTACAATTATGTAATTTGATAGCAAAAATATTAACAAGTTTTAGTTTGTGCATTGATGCAAAAAGGGTGTTTTGTTGAAGGCATTGTAATAACCTTTCCCTGGGGACTGAGAAACTGATCAAAGATAAGGTGTAGTGTCAAGAATTTAATGGCCAAAGGAAGGAACTGTAAAATTGCCCAATCAAAAAACTCACTTCCATCGTTATTTCTGACTCCTAACGATTATTTAGGACAGAGTGGAAATGCCCTTTTTGATTTAGGAGGCTATAAACCATTATAGGGGCAGGAAAATCATTTTTTTTTCCCTCTGGAAATACCTCATAGGGAGGACCTAATGGGTTCGAACTACTGACCTTACCAATAGCTACCCAACAAGTACCAGAAAGCCGCTACACCAGAGGCGTTCCTTCAAATGTCAGTAGGCAAAGATGAAAGAACCAACGAGATGAGGTCAGACTGAAGCGGTAGATAATTACTAGGGGCTGGGAGCTGAAAGTTGGAAAATAAAAGGCATGATCAATAGTTAGAAAGTGCGGCATGAGTCATAGAAACAATGTGGTAGAAAGGACATTGTCAAGAGGAGACAAAGGGATAGTCAGAAATATATTTTTTAAAATCGCAAGTGCTTGTTGGTACACATGTCAGAGATGGAAAGTGTTTCCAAGAGCATCATCAACTCATTTTACATTGTTATGACAGAGTAAGAGGCCACATCACATGGAGGTCATGAGCGAGCTTGGCTGTCCTATTTTCAGTGAGGTGATGGAGGTGGAAGCAAGACAGAACTACATTAAGTAATAAGTATATAGTAGAATTGGAGTATTTGAGTACACACACTTTCAAGACTGGAGAACGAGAGAAATATGGAAGCAGGTATAGATGCCTAAACATAAAGGGAAAATGGGTGGCGCTTTAGCATCAGACACTAGGGCATGTGTAAAAGTAGGCAGGAAATAATGGAAAAACATCTGTGGAAGGAAATAGTAAGATTAAATTAACCCCTCCAAACCTTAAAAATAAAACATCATTTTAAGGCAATCTTCCACCACTTTTCTTTCAGCTTCGTGTGCTGGGGTGGCTTGTGGATCGCTATGACCCTGGAAGGTAGGTCACCTCTATTTGAAGTACCAGCAGTCACTAAAGGTGACCAGGTTTCAGTGGGGTTTTCAGATGTATGCAAATTACAAATGAGTTTTCTGGCAAACTAGTTCTAAAAAAAATAAATGAATAAGCTTGCCAGTGAAAACTTCATATGCAATGGGGGAATGTCATCTAAAAATTAGAATACAACTGAGGAAGAGCTGCGTGCGCATGGAGCCGTGGCCACAGCGAAGGACTCAGACACAGCAACATGCTATTCTTATATAACCAGGGTCACTGTAAATCCGAACCAACCCAACAACTGAAAACACAGGCTATCTTACTTTCCTCAGTAATATACGTAACCCTACTTTGTAGGCCAGAGGAGGGAAATCACCATTTATACATTCCACCTCTGCATGTATTCTATTCTAGGTGTTTCCAGACAATGAACTTGTGTTTCATTCTGCCTAGAGGAAGTGATCATAAATGCATGCCTTAATCTTCTAGATAACTAGTCTCAAGAAACAATTTACATGTAGAGTGTAGTGTGTTCTAATAAAGGTAATCAACGGTTACATGCATTAAACTATGAATAGATTATGAGGCTACCTGTGACTCATTTCTCTCAGCCTCAATGTTTCCTTCATCACAACTTTACCCAAGTCAATTGCATCCTTTTATATTTTCATCAAGTTAATAAGTCATACTTCTGTCTGCAAGGTAGTCTTAGAACCGTTCCTTTAGCAGGGGTAAATAAAAATCAAGGAAGTCTGGGAGATTACTTAGTAAGTTAAGTTGGGAAATTATAATAAACTCTTTAGCAACCCAAATCGCAAAGAACTATATAGTGTTTTTCCTAAGTTCATGATGATTCTATACTCTTCTTAAAGAGGCTTTGGAATGTATGGGTGAACAACAAAATACTAGGGTATCAATGTATATATCCAACTCAGCTCAGAAGTCTTGGTATGACTGCCCTCTCACAGGAAGGAGAGAGAGTGATTAAATGAGCCCTCCTGCATGGGTTTATATATATTTCAGACATTTTCAGCTAGAGTAAATCCTGGTCTCATGTTAGCCTAAGAGCTTGAGAATCCTTAAGTGACAGGTTAGAAGAATTTAAAGGAGAATATCAGACTGTCACATGTAAATTGCATCCCAGAGACTAACTCCAGAGTATTGTACTTAGTCTAGAATTAGTACTGAGCATAGCTGAGGTAATAACATCTTACTTTTAAAGATGCAAACTTGAATAAAAGCTAAGCTTTCTAAAAAATGATCACATAACGTGTGAGGATAAACACCACAGACTATAGTTGTTGATTCTGTTGTAGAGTTCATCGATTCTGAAGTTATTCCAGTATATGAAACCTTTATGCTTCTCCTGAAGGACAGTGTTTAAACCAGAGAATACTGGTAACCTGTCTGGGAAAGTCTGCATCCTGATCCCTTCTAGTGTTTTTTTGCTTCGCATCCCTCTGCAGGCTTCTGTTATCAAGTACAGAGTGTAAATAAACCCATAAATAAGTCTCAGTGATGTTTACTCAGAACTAAAAAGAAATGAACAAAAAATACAGTAATGTCATTAATGCCTTTGTATAAGCATGTCCAGTACTGCACAAGACATATCACTAGTCCCCTCTGAAGAGTGGGAGAAAAGAGTTAACTGGGAATAAATAAATCAGAATATAAAATTGTCACTCTAATTTATTATGAGTGCCTGGCATTGTGATACAAAGTTGGCATGGGTTATTTTGTTAGGCAGGTTGACCAGGGAAACAAATCCAGTGGCACTCATAGGTATATAAGAAAGAGATTTATATCCAGAAGTAACTGCAAATCAAGAAAGCATAATAGCCAAGTCAAACTCAAGTCCGTAAGTGAGATAGTTAAGGTTTATTTTGCCAACCTGGCCAATAAACACATGTGGGGAGATAAATGCCTCAGAGAACCTCACCTTTCTAGTTCTTGGGTCTCTCACTCTTTGATGGTCAGACCAGGGTGCAGCTGCCTTAGCCAGTTCCCTGCTTCAGTTGGCAAGGCTCACTTCCTGCAAGACATTCCTGAGGAGAAGCCGCATGGACCGACCCCGAGGAAGGCCCGGGTGCTGGGGCAGCTGTGCGGAGACCCCTGCCAGCACTGGCTGAGATGCTGACATGCTCACTGATTCTGCTTTCCTCCTGAAGTTGGAGTCATTGCGTGTGTTTTGTGAGATGGAGGAGGACTTTGTAGATCAGTGTCAGACATATGGGCTAATGCTGGACTTACGGCTTTGGACAGCACTGGGTTGGGATGTTTTCTTGATGTGCACTTTCCCTTTATATAAAACTCTCTCTTTTTTTTAAATTTTTTTATTTTAACAATTTATTGGGGCTGATACAATTCTTTTCACAGTTCATACATATACATACATCAATTGTATAAAGCACATCTGTACAGTCTTTGCCCTAATCATTTTTTTCTCCTCTTTTCTTTTTTTACATTTTATTAGGGACTCATACAACTCTTATCACCATCCATACATATACATACATCAATTGTATAAAGCACATCCATACATTCCCTGCCCCAATCATTCTCAAGGCATTTGCTCTCCACTTAAGCCCCTTGCATCAGGTCCTCTTTTTTTTTTCCCCCTCCCTCCCCATTCCCCCTTCCCTCATATGCCCTTGGTAATTTATACATCGTTATTTTGTCATATCTTGCCCTATCCGGAGTCTCCCTTCCCCCCTTCTCTGCTGTCCCTCTCCCAGGGAAGAGGTCACATGTGGATCCTTGTAATCAGTTCCCCCTTTCCAACCCACTCACCCTCCACTCTCCCAGCATCGTCCCTCACACCCTTGGTCCTGAAGGTATCATCCACCCTGGATTCCCTGTACCTCCAACCCTCATATGTACCAGTGTACAGCCTCTGTCCTATCCAGCCCTGTAAGGTAGAATTCGGATCATGGTAGTTGGGGGGAGGAAGCATCCAGGATCTGGGGGAAAGCTGTGTTCTTCATCGATACTACCTCACACCCTAATTAACCCATCTCCTCTCCTAAACCCCTCTATGAGGGGATCTCCATTGGCCGACACTTGGGCCTTGGGTCTCCACTCTGCACTTCCCCCTTCATTTAATAAGATATATATACATACATATATACACATACATATATACATATACACATACATACACACACTTATATCTTTTTTTTTTGCATGATGCCTTATACCTGGTCCCTTGGGCACCTCGTGATCGCACTGGCTGGTGTGCTTCTTCCATGTGGGCTTATTTGCTTCTGAGCTAGGTGGCCGCTTGTTCACCTTCAAGCCTTTAAGACCCCAGACACTATCTCTTTTGATAGCCGGGCACCATCAGCTTTCTTCACTCTCTTATGCATATGATTTGCTGTGGATTTGTTTCCCTAGTGTACCGAGACTAACACCATAAGTCCCCCTTTAGACTCGTGCAGACACATACACTGATGCACAATGTGCAAGAAGAACACAAGATAGTGGATGCAGAGCTAGGTGAAGATTCCATGATGGATGGAAACGGGACAGGGCTCCTGCAGCTCTCAGGCTCAGCTACAGTACCAGAAGGCAGGAAGGCAAAACAGCAGCAGAAAGGGCAATCCCAGGGCCCTTCTTCAAAGAAGGCCACAGCTCCAGGGAGACAGCACCAGGCTATGAACCAAGTGATAGATTAGATTCCACCTGTACACTTTTATACATGTCAAGGTGACATAATATTATGTAAGTACTACAGTTAACACATTTACTTTGCTTAAAATCCTATCTTATAATCTGAGTCTAGTCCTATCCTTAGTTCCGAATATGAAAATATGTAATTAAAAACAAGCTGGCAAAACAAAACAAAATTTGAGGCTTATGTACAGTCACTTATCCAGAATCATGCAGGACGCACCCTAAAGCAGAGCCTCGAGTCTCACACTGCAATTCCTGCCTCTTGAAGCTGACTGCACTTAGATAATTTTCCAACAGAACCCACTGCCTGGAAAACAATCTTCACTAAGAGGCTTAATAAGATATTGTTTTACTCAACGGCAACTTCATTCTTATAGGTAACATATAGGCCTCAGGTTCAAAATGATATTTAAAAGCAGATGACCAGGGTGGGTAACCCCAATTTCTTTCATGAACCCAAAATTCTATATTGCAGGAAAGTGAAAATGATTTTGTCAGAGAGGAATGTTTTTTATGAAACTGTATGAATAATTTCATTTCTTGTATATTCCACTCACACACAGCAATATACACATCTAATATCTACGATGGGGTAGCCCCCCAAATGGATTTTTTTCCAAGCTGTGTATTTAAAATGTTTTACAAAACAACCTTATCACCTTCAAAGGATTACACTCTCTATTACACTTAAAACATTGTCAAATCTGTGCTTCCATTCTTGGAGACATTTTTCAAACACATCTGTTTGGATGGGCGACAGCACCTCCCTCATTTTTTTCTTCACCTCTTCTACCTTATCAAATTTCTGTTCTTTCATGGTCCTCTGCATTCATGGAAGCAAAAAGAACCCACACAGAGCAAGGCTAGGTATGTCAGGCGCGTGTGACAAGAGAGGCATATTGTTTTGGGCCCAAAACTGGCACACTGAGATGGCTGCATGAGCAGGTGCATTGTTATGGTGGCAAAACCAGTCTCCAATCTGCCACAGACCAGGCCTTTTTTGCTGCACACAATTTCACAATATTTTCAGAACCCCTCTAAGAAAACTTGATTAGCAGTCTGACCTGGTAGAAGGAACGCCAAATGCACTATGAGTTGATATCTTTGTCCTTTCGGGAAGTTGACTAACATCTAGAATGAGGTTTGTCATTAATCGACATTTCACCCTTTGGAAATAAGAAAATCACTCATACACTTGAGTTCTCCCCGTAGTGCTGCCTTGTAAGCTGTGTTCAACTTCACAAGTTTCTTGGCATTTTTTCCCAAGCGGGAAACAAAATTTCACAGCCACACTCTGTTCTTTTAAACCAGCCATCACAAAATATGAGTTTTGAGTAAAACTACTATTCTGAAAAAAGTTACTGTGACCAGAGAGACCCTTCGCAGGCCACACCACTGTGTACACTAACTCATAGCAAGTTACCGATACTCATCTAATGGGGAAAGTGGTACTATGAAAGTTCTGCTCTGTTCAACACAATCCCGGTTTCTGTTTCGGTTTTAGTGTTTTCTTTTGGGGGGGATGGGTAATCCCTTGTATACTAGTGATTATTAATATTTCTTAATAATACTAGATTCAGCTGGGATTTTAAAAATCATTTTATTAGGGGCTCATACAACTCTTATCACAATCCATACATACATCAATTGTGTCAAGCACGTTTGTATACTCATTGCCCTCATCATTCTCAAAACATTTGCTCTCCACTTAAGCCACTGGTATCAGCTACTCATTTTCCCCCTCCCTTCCTGCTCCCCCCTCCCTCATGAACCCTTGATAATTTATAAAGTATTATTTTGTCATATCCTACGTCTCCCTTCACCCCCTTTTCTATTGTCCTTCCCCCAGGGAGGAGGTCACATGTAGATCCTTGTATTCGGTTCCCCTTTTCCAGCCCACCCTCCCTCCACCCTCCCAGTATCGCAAATTATCAACATTTCTAATAGCAGCTGAGCACTTAACGACAGCACAACCAGGACGCCGCCAACAGATGATAATGCAAGTCAGTGCCATCAGTGTTTCCAGAAATGGAATTGAGATACCATTTTTATGCGCAGATCTTGATTCTGTTATACATCCTCATTTGAGAATTACTAACAATCATGTATTTAGTTTTTAAGAGTGATTATTTCTGTTGAGTAGAATATGGTATATTTTACTTTTTCTTCTTTTGTCAGTTTTTTCTGTAGAAAAACAAGTTTCATAAATATATTGTAATGTATGTATTGCTTTGCATTCTTGGGAATTTACACAAAAGTTTATTAGAATCTAGACATATTCAAGCATCATAGTGTCTATAAACCTTGCATATGACTAAGTCGCAGTTGAGTAATTATGATAGACCATAGAACCTACAAAGCACAATGATTTTAGCATTTCTTCTACTATATATGAAGTTGGTTAAATCTGATCCATTCAATAATAAAACTAGTAGATTACTTTGTTTAAAACTTTTCACAGTATCACTAATTGATAATGATAGAGAAAATTTTTTGCACACTTGAAGAGCAGAAGCATGCTTGTCCTAAAGGATAAGACTTCTTGTAGGAAGAAACAGAAGACTTAAACATGTTCCATGTTTTGTAGATTGTTCTATGCCTATTGAATATCATATCTTGCAAAACTAATATCCCTATATTTCCCTCCATTTATACATAGTAAATGAATCTTGAAGGTAATTTGCAAACAGATGCAGAAGTGGTCTACCTATAAGCAAGAATCATTTGCATTTCACAGGTTGCATGTTAACTTTTCTTGAGTAAAAATCACTTGTATTATTATCATTCATGCCCATCCTTTTAAGGTAAATCAAACTCTCTACTCAGAAGTCTATTCTGTCTCAAAGTGACCCTAGAAGATAGAGGAAAACTGCTTCATAAGTTTCTTAGGATGTAAATCATTTTGGAAGCAGACTGCCACATCTTTGTCCTGTAGTACTGATGAGAGGTTTCAATGTTCAACTCCTTGCTTAGCAGTTCAACATTTAACTCACTACTCCATCAGGGATCCTTGTACAATTATAATGTTGTACATCACATGTATCCACCATTTGTCTGTCAATTTGTCATAATTGAAGCTATGTCACTAATATTCCAAATGCCAGAAGGGTCACCCAAAGAGAACGTGTTTCAGCAGAGCTTCCTGACTAAGACCAGACAATGAAGGACTGCTGCCCCGGCAGCGGAAGTAGCACCCCAAAATTTTATGCATAGCTTCCAAGCATTGTCAGATACAGACAGTATCATGAATGGAAGGAGAATGTTAGCTCCTCATTTTCTCCCCTCCCTCCCTGCTCCTCCTCCCTCATGAACCCTTTATAATTTATAAATTATTATTTTGTCGTATCTTACTCTGTCTGACGTCTCCCTTCACCCACTTTTCTGTGTCCATCCCCTAGAGAGGAAATTATATGTAGATCCGTGCAATTGGTTCCTCCTTTCCACCCCACCTTCTCTCCACACTCCCAATATCACCACTCTCACTACTGGTCCTGAAGGGATCATCCACCCTGGATTCCCTGTGTTTCCAGTTCCTGCCTGTACCAGTGTACATCCTCTGGTCTAGCCAGACTTGTAAGGTAGAATTCGGATCATGATAGTGGGGGAGGAGGAAGCATTTAGGAACTAGAGGAAAGTTGTATGTTTCATCATTGCTGCACTCAACCCTGATTGGCTCCTCTCCTCCCTGTGATCCTTCAATAAGGGGAAGAATTCTTTATAACTATTATCCAAATTAATGAATCAACCACAAAAGCTAGTGATGAGGAAGTTGAAGAATTCTACCAATGTATTTATTTGTAAATTGATCAAACATGCAACCAAGATGCACTAATTATTAGTGATTGGAATGCAAAATCTGTAAACAAACAGCAAGAAACAATGTTAGAAACTATTGACTTGGTGATAGAAATGAAGCTGGAGATCACATGATAGATTTACAAGACCAATGACTTGTTCATAACAATGACCTTTTTCAACTAAAGAAAATGTGACTATAAAGAACTTCCCCTGATGGAACACCCAGAAATCAAATTGACCACATCTGTGAGAAGACATACTGTCGAGAAGCAAGTATAAGCAGGTAAACCCAGACCAAAGGCCAGCTGTGGAACAGACTATTAATTACTCAAATGTAAGTTCAGGATTAAGCTGAACAAAATTTTTAAAAGTCCACGAGAGCAAAAATGGGACTTTAAGTTTATCCCAACTGAATTTCAAGAACAGATTTGATGCATTGGACACTAATGACAGGAGGCCTAATGAGCTAAGGGAGGACCTCAAGAAGAAATTTCATAACGAATGAAAGGGATTATTAAATAGAGAGAAAAGAACAAAATGAAGGTCAGAAGAGACTCTGAAACTTGTTTTTAATTGAAGCGTAACAGAAGCAAATGAAGAAGAATGAAGTCAAAGAGCTAAATAGATCATTTCACAGTGGAGTTCAAGAAGACAAAGCCAAATGTATAATGAAATGTACAAAGACCTAGAATTAGAAAGCTAAAGAGAACACACTCAATATATCTTAAACTGAAAGAATTCCAGAAAATAATTAAATCTTGAGTTGCAATATTGAAAGATTCTATGGGAAGACTATTGAATGATGCAGAAAACACAAGACGTGGAACTAGCACACAGAGTTACTGCACCCGAAAGAACTCGTCAACGTTCCAACATGTCAGGAGAGACAGCATATGAGTAAGAACCAATAATGCCTAAGGAAGAAGTGCAAGCTGAACTAAAAGTATTTACCAAAACAATGATCCAGGAGTGATGAAAAGCCAATCGAAATGTTCCAACAGCCTGCTGACGCACTGGCAGCACATCCTCATCTATGCCAGGAAATTTGGAAGAGAGTTACTTGGCCACTTTACTGGAAGAGATTTGTATTTGTGCACGTTCCAAAGAAATGTGACCCAACAGAATTTTCAAACTACAGAACAATATCAGATATAATACGTGCAAGTGAAATTTCGCTGAAGATCTTCCAACAAGGGCAGCAGCTGTGAAGACATGGAACCAGGGATCTCATTGCTGATGTCAGATAGATCTTGGATTAAAGAAGAGAATACCAGAAAGATATTTACTTGTGTTTCATTGACTATATCAAGGCATTTGACTGGGTGCATCATAACAAACTATGGACAATATTGACGTATTAGAAATTCCAGAACACTTCGTTATGCTCTTATGGTAACTTGCCCATGGACCAAGAGTCAATTGTGTGAAGAGAACAAGGACATAGTGCATTGGTTTAAAATCAGGAAAGTGTGCAAGGGGTTGCTGTCCTCTTACATAATTATTCCATCTATATGCTGAGCAAATAATCTGAGAATTTGGACTACATGGAGAAGAATACAGCCATAGAATTGATAGAAGATTTAACATCAATCTGTGATATTTAGATGAGACAAACTTGATTGTTGAAAGAGAAGACTTGAAGCACTTGGTGTTGAAGATCAGTGACTGAATCCTTCAATATGGACTGCAACTCAATGTAAGGAAAACAAAAACTCTCACAAGGGACCAATATAACATGTTAAATGGAAAAAAATATTGAAGTTGCTTTTCCCCAGTCAATGCTGCTAGACAGAGCAATCAAGAACTCAAAGGCATATTGCACAGGGTACATCTGGTGTCACTTTGAGGAAGACTAAAGTGTGCCTGTTCCAAATCATAGTATTTTCAGTTACTTCACATGCATATGAAATTTGGGCATGGAATAAGGAAGACCAAAAAGAATGCACTGTGGTGTTGGGGAAGAATACTGCAAATAGGATTGGCTGCTCAGAGAACAAACAGGTCTGTCTAGAAGAATGACAGCCAGGCCAAGCTGGAGAGGCTTCATCTCATGTCCACTGCACGTGTGATCAGGAGAGACCTGCCTGTGGAGGAAGACATCGTGCTTGGTGAAGTGGAGGGGCGTTAAAAAAGAGAATAACCTTCAATAAGATGGATTTACCCCAGGGCGCACCAATGGGTTCTTCCAACATGTTGTGTGGAGAGACCAGGCCTTGGAAAAGGACATCAATCTTGGTAAATGTAGGCTTGTTGAAAAAGAGGAAGTGTTACTGACCCAAGCCATAATATACTGAATTACCTCCTATCCATTTAAAAGCGGGAAAATAAGGAAAATATTTGCTGCATTGTCCAGTTTTGCATGGACTAAAAATTTCAAAACTACTATATTTAATATGCTATGAACTTCTGGAAGGGCTAACAAATCTGTATTGGAGAAAGTAGCCAGGATCCTTCTGAAAATGGAGGATGGCAAAACTTAATTGTACATACGAGGAGGGACCAGTTTCTGGAAAAGGCCATCCTTCTTAGGAAGATTTAGGGTCAGTGAAAAAAAGAAAAAAACACAATGTGTAATAGATAGATCAGTGGGCTCAAACATAACAACTATGTTGAAGATGACACAGGAATAGGTAGTGTGTCATTCCATCGTACACAGGGTGTGATTCAGAAAGGACTGCATGTCAACTAATGGCAACCAGAAATGCCAACAAAGTGAAGGTACCTAGTAATTGGTTGCACTCAGGATCATTCTGGATTCAAAAGACACCACCGATTGTCCAGTAGCATGACAAGCCATTAGAGGTAGTGTTACAGGGAGATGAATGTGTTGTGCCAAGATATGTATCTATCTTTTAATGGGTTAAGCTGTGTCTTTGTTCATCTTGTTCCGATGGAATGTGATGCTTTATAAACTGTGTCAAGAACCATTTCTCCAAGAATAGTTTATTAAGTTAGATCTGTTTAATAAGAATCACCAGAGGGTCACTTTTTAAAATGCAAATAGTGTTTTTTGTAGGGTTGGGGTCCAGACAGTAGAGGCTCTGCTTCTCTTAAACGCTATATGAATGGGAAACCCTCCTACGACTCTATGGCTCGGCTCATATGTTGCATGAAAAGAGCTAGATCAAAGCTTGAAATTTCTGCGTGCATTTAAAGTAGATGAAGAATCCTAAGGATTGTGTATTGGGGCTAATGTATCTGTGGACACAGGCATTCAAAACATATCTACTGCACACGAAAGTCAGTGTGCTCACGGAAGGATATTGCTGAATCAAATTACTATGAGAAAGACATCAGAGAAGCAAAGTTTTAAATAAAATGTGATTGCTTCATATTTTTACAAGCTGTCAGTCACCCATATTTATCAAAAGGTCATAAATAAAGCTACCCACACTAGCTTTCCCATGTTTACATGTGTAAAAATTCCATCCAGCTCTGACAAACTCATAGTCAGCCCATCAAGAGGTTATTTCCAAAAAATAAAAGACTGGTAAAAGTGTGAAACATTTGAAAGTTAATACGTTCACAGTGTAAAATTATTGATGTGTACACTTTCACATTGTACACTAAATGAATTCTAAATGAAGCAATGGAAACTAAGAGTAAGTGAACAGGAACCTCTGTTGCTGATCTTAATAATTGCCAGTATTTGATGCATACGCAAAAGCTTTCTGAAAATACTAAAATACTCCAATCAACTTAAAAATATAATTCTTTAAAAATTATCACAAACCACAAATTCCCAATTTCAATTGGCATCCAAGCAAAGTACTCTCTTTTACATTCTCTCTGTCCTTTGGCTATTATTTTAGAAAATGGAAGGAAGCCATGAACTCTAGAGTACTATCATTTACTTCAAGGCATTGCTCGATAATAGAACTGGAGTTTTACAATCACTAAGAGGCAGAAAGGTCAGAGAGGAGCGTTCCCCCATTTTTTTTTTTAAGAATTCACTGAACTGGTACCACGTCTTTTTAATCTTTCTGAGTCATGGTACACCTAGGAGCGATGTTGGTAAGATATGAAAATTTTTAACTTGAGAACAAACCATGATATTGTTTGTCAAGCAGGCTTGGGTAAGTCAAACATATCATGCATTTCATAGTGAGAATTATGGAATAGTATGTACCTCCATTTACATCCATAGATTCTTATTCTGAGCCAGTCAAGGTGTTGTTTCAGTAGCTTCTACTGCACATCTCCCTCTCAGTTCTGCAATTTGCTGGGAGGGAACAGGCATTCATTAGTCAGTACCAACCCTCTAAGAAAGTCTGTTTACCACCTATTCCCTCTGTAATGAAATGAAAAGATAACATTTCTAAAAATGTATTCAAGCAATCATTTGCTTCTCTTTTGATTTCCTTTGGGAAAGGTAGTCATTCACTCTCTCTGGCAGGTACTCTGTCTTTTTCTTTACGTAGATTGGGAGAGAGATAATGCTATCTCACATGGGAGCTAAAAGAACCTTGGTGAAATTTCCCACTGATAGTCTTGTCAATTCTGACTTTATAAAAGCAAAGGGAAAGATTGTCTATCAGGTTAGCCAACCACACCACCACCTAATTTTCAGGTCATATTGCAATACAATTTACACCAAGCAAAAAGTATATATTGCACATTCAGTGTCAGCAGCAATTTATACTAGACCATCATAAAAATAAAATTTGTAAAAAGAAATCTTATTTAGTATGCTATGAGAATATGAAAAGCTTTCTGGTTTGCTTAGAAAATTCAAGGAGAAAAATGGAAGCTTTATAGTCACTAAAAAGCAGAGAGGAGCTTTTGATTTTGTTTCACTTTTCTTTTCTCTATTCGTGGATTACCATGCCTCAAAGAACCATAAAATACTAGAAGGTGGAGTTGATATCAAGATTTAATTTTTAATTTTAATGAGAGGATGTAGCCATTTAAAGGGAGCCCTAGCGGCTTAGTGGTTAGGATTTGGGCTGCAATACGCAAGTTCAGCTGTTTGAAACCACCAGCTGCTTTGTGAGCTGTCTACTCTCTTAAATAGTTACAATCTTGGAAACTCACAGGGGCAGTTCTACCTTGTCTCACACCATCGCTATGAGTTGGCATTTCATGAGGGCAAGGAGAGAGAGCCTTTCAAAACTCAAACTCTGAAATATATTTCTGTTAGAAATTCTAAATCTATTTTCTAATTTTTGGTAGAGTTTTAGAGTTCACGTGATGTGAATAGATACTATGTTTTATGACTTCATCATTTTTTTTCTTTTTGGCCTCCTTACTGTATGCCTTCAATTCATCGGAGAACACACTAACTTACAATCAAGGATTTTCAATGGATTGTGCAATTAACAAATAGTCATGTTTAAATTGATTGGAACTATCCTTTGCCAATTTGCAAAGGAGATAGATTATTGAAATGTGATATAAGATGAATTCTGAAATCACTGTAATTAATTGACACACATATTCACGTGTAGAAATTTTGCTTGGTGAAAGGCACTATTCAAACATGGGTGACACTTATACCATGTCCTGTAATCACATTTCAAGAAACAAGTAAATACACAGAGCCTGTAGTAATTTCTATAAATAATATAGGCTTTTATATTATATGACTTTGAATCTTATCTATATCAAGATCTCTGTACATTATGTGTACACATTTATCCTACTTTTCCCATAGCTGACATGTATGCTTGATTATTACATTGTTAACCCTGGAAAGGAGTCTCTCAGTTTGATAAAGGGCGAACTTGGTAATTGAAAGGCATGAGATTCAAGTCCACCTTCAGGCGTCTTGGAAGAAAAGTCAAGTGATCTAGCTGGGAAAAGTCAGCCAATGAAAACCACATGAGATCATTTTTACTCTGATATACATACAGTAGCCCTGAAATGGAATCCACTGGACACCAAGTAGCAGAATAAATCTGGAAAAAACCAAAAAACCTTTTACCCACAGTACTCTGGGCAGTCGCTATAATTTAGCTAATCTCATTAGAAGGAAGTGAAGCTAATATTCTTTCCTAGTTTACAGGAGTATATGAGTTTATGTACTTTGTTTACAGCCCCAATTTTTCTCTAATAAAAAATCATTCTGAGGTAGAATATACCTTGTTTTTATAACTTTAAAAATGTATTCTCAATATTTATTCAAATGCTATTACATCATTTTCCCTTGATGGCTGGTAAAGATCTAGTTTTATATACATATGTTTCATTTCCTTCCGTTATTATTCGTTTTTTGAAGAAGGAGAAGCTTAAAGACAGGCTGCACAGTGCACCTTGTAATAGCTTACATAAAGAACCAGCGGCTCTCTGATTTCTTTAACAGATTTCTTGCTATCATTAACATATTGCACAACTCAATCGCTCAGTCATATTGAGAAGGGCTGTGCATTCGTCACCACAATGAACTTGGGGACACGCTCTTCCTTCTTGTGTTCTGGACTCCTGTTTCCCTCCACCTCTCTTCTGTGCTCCCAGGTCATTATTCACCCCATTGTTGTCTTCCTAGATCCACCAATCCCACCTTTCTTATACACGAAAACATACAAAGCAAAGAATAAAACAAAAAGCACCCAGCAACAAAGACCAAATAAAACCGAAAATATCTCCTTGGTTTAAAAAAGCAGAAAATATTAATAGACTAGAAAAAATTCAAAATATGTTCACAGCGAGAGTTAATGAGTTAGTTACATCGCAGCCTAACGATGGCTATTAAAATCTGCTTTACAATGCTCTTTGTCTGATATCAATGGTAGTTACATTTCTAAAGATGGTCAGTGGGGTTTCCCCAGTGACTCAATCCATTTAGGGGCCCGCCCAGCAAATCTGTTTGGGGCTTTCATTGTAATGGTTGACAGAAATAGCATTCCTCAAACTGGGCGTTTAGAATTTCAGAATTGCTACTGTTCCCTCTTCCAGGTTTGGATTGTATTATCTACAACCTATGGTTCCCCCAGGCTGGTGTGCTTCTTCTGTGTGAACTCAGATGACTCCATGTAATTAGTTGGCTGCTTGTTTGGACAAGCCCTTAAGAGCCCAGATAGGGTTTTTTGTTTATTTGTTTGTTTTCTGATTGTGAAGCACCATCTGATTACTTTACCACACTTTGATACATACCATCTCTTCCATAATCCTTTAGTGAAGGGACGTTCAGAGCAAGGTCCTTCATGAGAATTAATCATTCTTGTATTGGGGCTACAATCAAATGAGAGCTCAAAAGCCATTTATCTATGAGCAGTTTATGGATGTCCCAGGTTTCCTTTATGAACATCACTATCATTTTATTGGAGTACATCATAACACATCCCCATGTGTCATAAAGTAATCCTATTGATAGTAACATTATTTTATTCCATATCAGTGATATGGAATTTGAAACATTGTTGAGAAAAGGTAGTTATACATGTGTAGGACATCTTTTTAGGCTACACCACATGGATTGTTATCTTGTACAACTGTAAAATTTAGGTGACTGGATATTAGTTACACAAGACACGGGATTGGAGATTAATAATACTTTCAGTACCACTTCTCTGCAAAGGCAGAACCATGCTTAGTAGATTAATGTATGCCACAAAAGAAAGCAGAGAAAGTGTAAAAACATCAAATATATGCTGGTCCTGGATCACCATTCCTTGGGCACTCTCAAAACAATAGATTTGAACCAAACCAGTTTTCAATGACTAGCAATTGTCTATCCTGAGAGTCATGATCATTTGTTTCTCTCACTAGGACATTTCAGCTTTAAGGTCCAGGGAGGTTTTCAGCTCCTTGATCTGTTACAAGTGAGTTTAAGGTAGAGTCCTGTTTGCTTAGGAGGGTTTCACATTTGAGTCATTTGAAATAGTCTCTAAAGAGGGCTGTGGCTATGCACCGTGAAAAGACAAAGCATAATGGCACACTTGTCCATAGCCAGTAGCCTGAGTCACCAGGGCTGGATAGAAACTAGGTCAAAAGTGTTCAGTTAGGAACATAATATCTAGGCTTTTTAACCCTTGGGGTCTATATAAGTAATGTTAAGCTTATTTCATAATGGAGAGTCACCATACCTTGTTTACCCATCTTGAGAAGTGTAATTACCTTCTCCAATATAGACATGTTCCCAGCTCCTCTTTATTCATTTCCAGTAAATTTCATGGATTACACTTGTAGGCTTATCTGTTGGTTTGGTATGACTGAAGAACATGGCTTGAAAGTTGAAAGTGATAGATCTTCTCCCTCTTCCCATAACCTGAGAAACTGATCCCTTTGGGAATCAGGAACACTTCTCTGGAGGTGGTTTTTAAGATGTTCAGATAAGGTGGTTTATGAGAACTGGGGAAGCATACTATAGCTTATTCATTGAGTGACCGGATGTCACCTTACCCCAAGGACAAAAGCGCACGGAAAAACAAAACAAAAGATCAACACATATTAGAGAAAATGTGGAGAGATTAGAACTTTTATACACTCATGGTGGGATTGTAAACATGTACAAAAATTGTGAAAAGCAATATGACACTTTCTGAAACAGCTTAGCCTATAAATACCATATGACTCAGCAAAGCTTCTGCTGGTCATATACTGCAAAGATGTAAAAGACAGAACAGAAACAGACATATGAAGGGCTAACCAAATAAAATCCAGAATTGTGCTGGGTGTAGAAGAGCTTTCGTAGTATGCATTTTTTTCCCTGCTAGACATGCATCAAGCAACACCCTCTGAATTAGTGCACCCAGTGGTGTCACCTGGGAAGGTTCTCTATGTTCTTAGTTAATTTTGTCGTGAAAACAATTTTATTACAACCTCGTGGAGTGTTCTTTTGTGTGATGGATGATTTAAGAGAAAAGTGGTGAAATTTTGTTTCCTTCTCAGGAAAAATGCCACAGAAACTGATTGGATGTTGAACACAGCTGACACGGACAGCACTATGGGAAAAACTCATGTATATGAGTGTTTTCTCTTTCAAAAATGTAAACGTTGATTGATGACAAACCTCATTCTGATGTCCATCAACTTTGTGAAAGGCTGAAAATGTTGACAAAATTCTTGAGCTTGCGCTCTAAGACCAGTGACAACCATTGAAGAGATGGGGAAGTTATCTGGACTGTCTTGGAGCACAATGCAGTGAATTTTAATGGAAGATTTGGGAATGGGAAGGGTCGCTGCAAATCTGTGCCTCAGGTTCTGACTGACCAGGAAAAAAAAGCATCAAATGGAAACATGCCGTGCTTTGAAAGAACAGCTCTGAAGCGACCCAGAATCTTTCTTTGCCAAAGGTCATTACTGGTGAGGAGACACGGAGATTTTCTTACCAGAAAGAAAACATCAATCAAGCCAGTGGGGCTCATCAAGTGATATCAAAGATCAATAAGACAATGCTGATTTGGTTGTGTGTGTGTGTGGTGTGTGTGTGTGTGTGTGTGTGTATATATATATATATATATATATATATATATATATATATATATAGAGAGAGAGAGAGAGAGAGAGAGAGAGAGAGATCATTGTTTTCTTTTCTGTTGTCATCACTGTGTTCTCATTTGTCCCTTTGTCTTGCTATGCCTTGGTTTTGGGTGCATATTATCATCTCTATAGATCTATCTAGATAAGATAGGCTGGATGAACGTTTTGGAGGAGAAAACAGTGGGACCAATGGTTCCATGGGGGACATGGGAGAGAGGGAGGTGGGGATAAAGAGGTGTTGCTGATCAACCCAGGGACAGGGGAGCAACAAGTGATCCAAAATTAGTGGCTAGGGGGGTATGAGAGTCCTGGTAAAGATTCAGCAAAGGCAATGTAACTGAGAGAAATTACTGAAAACCTAATGAAGGTTGAGCATGATGGTGGAAAGGAGGAGAGCAAAAGGAAATAGAGGAAAGAACTAAGAGACAAAGAGTATTTATAGAGGTCTAAATACAGGTATGTACATATGTAAATATATTCATATAGGATGGTGGGGAAAGAGATCCATGTGCATATATTTATAGGTTTAGTATTAAGGCAGCAGATGAACATTGGATCTCCACTCAAGTACTTACTCAAGGCATTAAAACATTGTTCTATTAAATTGACATTCCATGATGCGCACCTTCCCAACACAATCAAGACAAATATGTGCATAAGCAACTGTGGTGAAGAAAGATGATGTAACCTAGCTATCAAAAGATATAGCGTCTGGGGTCTTAAAGACTTGCAAATAAAGAAGCAGCAATCTAGCTCAGAAGCATCAAAGCCCACATGGAAGAAGCACACCAGCCTGTGTGAGCACAAGGTGTAGAAGGGACCAGGTATCACACATCAAAGAACAAAATATCATATCAATGGGTGCCCACCTTCCCAATATGATCACTGAAGACAAATGTGTGCATAAGAAAATGTGGTGAAGAAAGCTGATGGTCCCTGGCTATCAAAAGATATAGCATCTGGGGTCTTAAAGGCTTGAAGATAAACAAGCTGCCATCTAGCTCAGAATCAACAAAGCCCACAGGGAAGAAGTGTGACCACGAGGTGTCAAAGGGATCAGGTATCAGGCATCAAAGAACAAAAAATCATATCATTGTAAATGCGGGTGAGTGCAGAATGGAGAACCAAAGCCCATCTGTAGGCAACTGGATACCCGCTTGCTGAAGGATTGCTAGGAGGAAATGAGGCAGTCAGGATGCAGAGTAGCAATGATGAAATATACAACTCTCCTCTGCTTCTTAAATGCTTCCACCCACCACTATCATGATCCCAATTCTACCTTAGAAATCTGACTAGACAAGAGGATGTACATTGGTACAGAAAGGAACTGGAAACCCAGGGAATCCAGGACAGATGACCCCTTCAGGTCATCTCACCCTTCAGGTGAGAGTGGCAATACCGGGAGGGTGGAGGGAAAGTGGGTAGAAAGGGGGAATCGATTACAAGGATCTCCATATAACCTCCGCCCTGGGGAATGGATAATGGAAAAGTGGGTTGAGGGAAACATTGGACAGTGTAAGATATGACAAAATAATAATTTATGAAATAGGAAGGGTTCATGAGGAAGGGGTAGTGCAGAATGAGGGGGAAAATGAAGAGCTGATATTTGAGGCTCAAGTGGAATGCAGAGGTTTGGAGAGTGAAGATGTCAGCAGATGTGAGGATGTGCTTGACACAATGGATGGATGGATGGATTGTGAAAAGAATTGTATGAGCTCCCAATAAAATGATTTTAAAAAATTAAAGCTCTTGAAATTATGCTTAATAAGAAAAAAGGGGGGATAGTACATTTGGAGTTCTTTATATCAATCAGACTGTTAATTAACTTTTCTATTTAGAGGTTCTGAAAAGATTATATAAGAGTATGCAACAATAAAGGCCTCATTTGTGGCAGACTGGGGACTGGTTTTAGCCACCATGACATCCGCCTGCTCAGGCAGCCATCTCAGTGCTCTAATTTGGGGCAAAAACAACATACTTCTCTTGCCCAACGTGCTTTACCCACCGGACCTCGATCTGTGCCACTTTTTGTTTCTGTGAATACAGGGGACATGAAAGGAGAGCAACTGATGACATAGAAGAGGTGAAGGGAAAAACAGAGGGAGGTTCTGTCAGCCTTCCAAACAGATGAGTTTGAAAAATGTTTCCAAGAATGGAATAGCAAATTTGACAAATATATTAAGTACAATGGAGAGTATTTTGAAAGTGATAAAGTCGTTTTGTTAAAAAAATTAGATACATTGAAAAAATATTCCAGTGTTTTTGGGGTACCCTTTGCAAGCTCTCCTATGTTCATTGCAGCACAGTTCACAAGGGCAAAAGCTGGAAGGCGCCCAAAGGCCCATCAAGACAAAACGAATAAAGAAACCCCAGTATATGCACTCGATAGAATATTATGCATCCCTAAAAAATAGCAATGAAACCACAAAACACCTTCTGCCATGCATGGTGGACTTGGAGGCCATTAGGATGAGTAAAGTTCCTTTAGGTATTTTTAGTCACACATTTGTCTCCTGATTTTTGTTCACCTAGAACTGAATGCTTGTTCACTGAATGTCTTGCATCTTGCACCGTGTTTAGTCATGCTTTAAAATCTTACCTGTTAGACTCTAGTTGGCAAAGGAAGAAAAATGACTTCTCAAAATATCCATACCACAGTATCACACTCCCTCATAGTCATCTTGTTCATAACTGAATTAAAAAACCCTACAGGTCAGGGTATAACTGCCTCGATTACATTTTGAGGCTGAACTCCTTACGGGAAATTGAACTCTTTATGTTCTCTCACAGCTGCTTATGTCCATCCTGGTGGATTGTGGCCCATGCATAATCACATAGCCACCTTGACCAGAGGTCCTGCCCTAGTCTGTAGACCCTGTGAGTATTGTTTGTTAGATTTCATAGCAAAGGGGAATTAAATTTCATAGGGAGTTAAGTTTGTTCATTATTTGGCTTTGAGAATGGGGACATTTTACTGGATTATTTGGCTATGATTCAAGAACAATGCTACTGTCATTTGAGAAAGACTGTGGTTGGCATTGCTAATTTTGAAGATGGACGCAGGAGCCACATCAAACGAAGTCTCCATAAAGCTGGTGGCCTCTAAAAGCTGGACAATGTAAGAAAAAATACTTTTTTCTGGATACATTTACCATTTTCGCATCGATTACTTGCTAGAGCCTACTTCTTAAACCTGTTTATTCTTATTTTTCTCACTATATTTGAAGCAGTTTGGGATGGGAACTGTGCCTGGACTCTCCTTGGAAGCACAGCCTGTGCTGCAGTGCCAGACAGTGACAACAATAAATTATGGCACCGAGGAGATCTCGCTTTAACCAGCATGGCAGAATATGTTCTACGTTCTGTTCCTTTTGTTTCCCACGTCTCCCTTGCTGACATTTGAAATGTCTCCGTTCCACGTAGGTCCATGTTAACATTCTATTTCCTGTCTTGCTTTATTGCAAATTCCTGAAATGTGTGTTCAACACCTGTGCCGTAGTTTCTCCTCATTTCCTTTTTAATCCCCTGCAAATCTGGTCCCGAAACCGCCATACAATAGATATTGTTCTCTTAATATCACCACCTGCCTACTCAAATTCAATAACCTTTTCTCAATTCACATTTTATTAAATCTATCAAATTCTTTCAATTCTCTTGATCTCTAATACTCTTTCTTAATCTCATTCTTTGCCCTTTTTTTGTCTTCCAAGATTTTCTTGTCCATCCTTGGTATTTCTTTCCTTGATTCATAATGATGATTCATATTCAAATACAGGTTCTGCTCTTATTAGATAGTGACATGAGAAGGCCTACTTCCTCTCATAACTGGGAGCGCCAATTTACATACAACTTCCTGACTTTTCACCTTTGCTTTGGTCCCACAGGTGCAGCTGCTAAATGGCCACGTGGATTGGTTACCCTGACCTGATTCAAAACTCCACCTTTTCCTTGCCAAATACCATTTTCCCTGACACCAGTTCTTGTTCTGAACAAGCCTATTACTGCCAGTACCACCGCTTTAGTGCCTCTTCCTTGCACTGCGGAGCTTGAAAACAGCTCGGATTTCTGTTTCTATTTCATCTCTTAGACTCAGTCATGCAGACTTTTCATATATACATCATCAATAACCATATATACACAATAAATGATGTATAAATAAATAAATGATGTAAAAATTAATAAATGTATAAATAAATAAATGATGTACAAATAAATCATATATATACAATAAGTGATGCTACTAGTCATGCTTTCCCACCTATTGATCACTCACTCGTCATTCCCTATCTATACTGCTTGTACTTTTTTGTTGGGTTTGAGTTGAGTAATAATCCTGTCTATGTAAACCAAGGCGGGAGAGGATCCTTAATCATGTTAAACATTCATTATCTCATAGTCATAAAAAACACGGTTCACACTTTTTAAGGATAAACTAACGCATATTAAACTTTTGCACAATAACAAACAAGTAGTAAACATCCAAGAAAATGATAGCTAAGACTGTATTTGATTGATTAAATAACAATTGTTATTTATTACATAGCAATTTTTGGCACTTCATAGATGATGAGTCATGATTTCTTTTTCTAATAATTGTAAAATCATACATAATCATATAGCATTCAATTGATGGGTAGTAGGAGTCAATAAAACAAGGTAGTATTATTATTTATGCTACTACCTAGTGCTATTAACTAATTAAGCGCTATTAAATAGCCTTTATCCCTTTAAATTTCCTTTGTAATGAGTTATTGTCTGCCTACATTTATGTCCTACCTATCATTATAATCACTTTACTTCCTGGTAAAGAAACTCTGCTTATTCAATGGTTAGGCACTAGGTTACTAACCGAAAGGTTGGCGAGTCATTCAAATCCACGAGTCACTCTAGAAAAGTATGGCTGAGTGCATCTGAAAGATTGCAGCTCTGGAAACAGAATACATAGTTTTATTCTGTCTTAAAATGTTGATAGCCATCAAAATCAACTGGAGCGTAAGTACTTGAATTTGACACGATCCCTTGTTTCTCAGTGTTTTGTTTTGGGTTGGTCTTTGAAATTTAATATTTATTAGGTGTTCTATGCTATCCAGTCCTGCATTTCTCTATTAGCTGGAAAAAGTGGTATCTTAAACGGTCTTAAATAATGCTCATGTCAATTCTCACCACCTGATACCTTCGTCCCTTTTTATATAATATTCTCCATTTTCCTATTTAAATTCTTACACACAAATCTCACACACAAAATTCCAATTTTAGAAATTATTATTTTAATGAGTAATCCTGTTAAAATATTTGTGCTTGACAAAGGTTAATCCCAAATCACATTAAGCTGCATATAGATATGTATGAAGTTTAGAATGTACATAGACAGATATATGTGTGTAAACACATGATTAAAGCATTTCATATATTTTGTTTGTTTCGGTGATCATGTATAATTAAGTCTCAGTTTTCATCTAATGCTAGAGCATCATACCATCATGGAATGGTGTTTTCACCATTTCAGCTGCAAAATGTCTTTCTCCTTGAAGCAGAAGAGGATCAAGGTCTGTTAGGTTAAATACCATTTCTTCACTAATTCCACAATTATTCTGAAATTCTGGGCATTCCCCAGAGGTTGATTTGATAAGTGCCCCTCATCATTACCCTTTTTGAATTCATTTCTGACAGGCATATAAACCGAGTGCGACAGAGACCATCAACCTCTGGTGGAAACTTGCTCAATCCAGACAGCACTACCAGCTTGGCCCTGAGGAGGGAGCTGGCAGGACAAATGAGGTGAACACCGGCCCCTGTGGGTGACATTTGTCCTCTAATGAGCAAGACATAACATGGGCACAGGATGTGATTTTCAGATGGTGTGAGTGTGAGTGCAATCAGAGGACAGCATTGAAATGTCTTCAAAATAATAAAATCTGTATATTTAAAATTCAATAATTTGAACTACACGGTCCATTTATAGGTGAAAGAAATGATGCAAGTATCAGTAAATTAACTTAAAATTAAGATAATGATAGGACTTTTTCTTTCAAAGATGTAATTTTGAGTGGGTGAGAAAGAACATTAGGTGATTTGTATTAAGATATTGCTGTCTATCTAAAGACAAGATTTGAGCTTTTGGAAGATACAGTCTTGAACTTTACAAACAGAAAAAGTTATTTTGAGCAACCAACATATATTTATGCATAATAATATATTATGCATAAAATTATTTATGCATTTGACATTTAGTAATGCAAAATAAGATATTATAATTCCAGTGAGTTCTATTTGTGTAGAACCCTAACTTTAATATATGCACATTTCTTTAGTCGCTCAGATTATCTAGCCATATTAAAGCAAAATTATGCAAACTATCATTAAATAATTTAAAAACACTATATATGATTCCTTCCCTTATATTTTATCTACCTTTCCTTTGATGGGACATAAATTTGCCTCTGCTCAAACTGTCAGAATTTAATCTTTTCAATCATCTAATTTCTCTTATTTTTCTTTCCTATCAAAATTGAAAGCTTCTTGACTTTTGCTTTATAATTATTTTGAGATTTTTCTTGCAAACCTCAGTTGGGACTAGTTAGATGATAAAACTCAAGGTGTTTGCAAAATGAATTTGTTTTATTGCAAGTTAGAGGAGCCTTGCTTCAATAGTGATTGTGTTTGGGGTTGCGATCTAAAAGGTAAGCAGTTAGAAACCACCCGCTTCTCCTCAGCAAAAAGATCAGGCTTTCTAGCCCCACAAACAGCCACAGTCCAGGAAAGTAACAGGGGCAGGTCAACCTTTTCATATTGGGTCGCTCTAAGTCGACATCAACTCAGTGGCAGTGAATTCTTTTTAATTAATAATCATCTGTCTGTTTTTTCTTCAATTCAGTATACCTTATTTTGTTTCGTTTTTGCAATATTCAGTTATGGAGTAAAGAAAAATATTGTTTTGGTTAATTCAAACATATACAGTAATGTGCTCATTTACTTTTAAGGAAAATGTAATCACATATTTACTCTGAGTTTTCTTAGATACGATGATGGATTATGGTTATTAACATGGACTTTAAAGAAAACTTGGGAAAGCCTCTATAAGTAAACAGCCTTTTGACCCAGAAACTCCGTAAGAAGAATATCGAAAATATGTTCATATTATTATTTTTTTTTAAGATGTAGTGAATTGCCACACACCCACAAATTGCAGGAGAGATACTCCGACTTATAATGACCCTATAGGGCAGGATAGAAATTCCCCCATGGGATTTCCAAGACTATAAACCTTCAAAGAAACAGACAGGCATGGCTTCCTCCCATAGAGGTATTAGTGGGCTCAAACCACAGATCTTTCAGTTAACAGCTGATCACTTACACAAAAAATACAGTATCAGAACTCCTTTAAATTAATCAAGATAACACAAATAATTGAGATGACTATGCATATTATTGTTTATTTGAAGGTAGAATGTGTAATAAGATGAATTTATCTGAAGCTGTATCTCACTTATATGAATGGCTATTTTTTAACTCTTAATGTGAATTAAGTGAAAGTTTCAATGAGCGTTATATTAAATAATTCATAAACATTTATTTCACAGCCATTTGCTCAATGGAACATCATTTTTGCCATAGCCTGCCTATGTTTCCTGCTTCTAATTTTTTCCCTTAATGTTTCGTAATATTGTCCTTGGGTAAATGCTGCTATTTTCATTTAATGTGGTTGGTTATCCTAAGGTGTACACACCCTCCTAATGGTACTTTTCCCCTGTTACAGATCTATCTCATTTGGCTAAAGCAGGAGGCATAGCTGTGCATTCCGATCCAGTTCTGAAGGATGAGTAATGGCCATAGTCTCCAGCGCTGTTTTGTTTTGTTGTGTTTTTTTTATGATTTTGAGTTCTGCTACACTTTTTTCTTTACTCTACCCAGGGCCTTCTAATGTGATCCCTCTCACAGCAGCTGATAATAGTAATGGAGCATCATCTCATTTTCCAGGTCTCAGTGTCATGGAGACTAATATTTGTGTTGTTCATTAATCTATTGATAACTTGTTTCTATGTGTCTTTTATGGTCTTCACACTTCTTTCCAGAGAGAAATATACCAATAGTTTTACCTGAACTCTTAAGACATCATTCACTTATCATCAAATTAGAATATTATGCTATAAGTGTCATGATACAAATTGATATAAATACATTTATGTTTATATCATTAGTATTCACAGTGAAAAGATGAAGTAACCTAAATTCCAACCAGTGGAAGAATGGAGAAATAAATGTTGGGATATACCCACAATGGCATACTGTGTAGCATCAAAGAATAACAATGAATCTGGGAAACATCTCACAACATAGATGATCCTAAGAATATTATGCACAGTGAAATTAGTAAAGCACAGAAAGACAAATGTGTTTGAGACTATCATTTAAAAATAGGTTTTCAAACTAAAATAAACATTCTTAAATAGTTACAAGAAATGATAGGAAAAGGCGAGAGGGGAAGTCACTGAGGATGTACAAGTAGTGTTAACTTGGGTGAAGATGGAAGCAATTCACAATAAGAGTGAGGTTAGAGAGAAAATGTTGGAGACAGAAGAAGAAAAAGGTAGGTGTGGTAATTATATACTCTGGTGTCAATTTGACACTTGAGAGGATTAAGAGTGAACAGGTGGAGTTTAGTCTGTCAATCAGGTTATAGCCAATGAGGCCTCTGTGTGGGCATGGTCTTCCCCTGAGGATTATGGGAATTGCTGTATTTCCTCCTTGGAGGCAGGGGACACTCTATCTCATGGCTCAATCCATGGGTGACGCTGTACTGACAAGACACAGGAAACTACTCTAGTGCCTTGAGCTGGAGAAGCCATATGGAGACCCCTGTCAGCACTGAGGTGTTTACACTACCATTGGATCCACACGACTTCCCAACCACTGGCCTGTGCTCTTCCTGCATTTGGGATCATTGCATGTGTTTCGTGAGTCTGAAGAGGGCTTTATAGAGTGGTATCGGACATATGGGTTAATGTCAGACTTATGGACTTGATCTGGACTGGGCTGGGATGTTTTCTCAATATTCAACTGCTCCTGTATATAAAGCTGTTTTATACATATATAAGTGTCTATGAATATGTTTCTCTTATCCACCCAGACTAACAGGAGGTTTGTAAAAATTACAGGAAACAGAGGGAAATAATTATAACTGTATGGCAGTGGGGATCTCTGGATAGATGCTTAGATAGATGAACAGGCTGAATAGGTGGGAGAGAGAGAAGGTGATTATACCCACATATATAAATGAGTTTGACAGAGGATATTTGTATATGTGGGAAGCCGGGTGGCATAGTGGTTGGTTGCTAGCCACAAGGTCATAAAACTCTCCTACCCAATTCTCTGTACATCTTTCCCAGCAAATAGGACAGGTGAGACATTGATGGAGTAGTATGGGAGAGTTTTCATTATCACCCCCTGGATGTAAGGTTGAGCTTTTCTTTGAAGCAGCTGCAGAAGAGAGAAATTCTGCACACGTTGGAAAAGTGCATTCAGGGTCTATCTGTGAAGTGGCAGAAGCTTACCAAGAGCAGATGCCTCAGAGACTGTGGCACAGACTTGGAGAAAGAGCATCGGGGCTCTGAATTCATTCTCCTTTGGCCTGACCCTATGGCACTGTGAGACAGAGTCACAGTCAGGCTGGGTTCTGGCCCATGGAGGCAAAGGCAACGGGATCATGTAACTCAGAGTCTGAGAAATAGAGAGACTTAGCTGCTGGCTGAGAAGACCAATGTCTGCTGCTATCTTTCCTGTTTGCTGATAATGACTTGTGGTAACCTATTGACTTCCCCACTAAAGCCTCTTAACCATGAGTAGTGCCTGTGAATTCCATGTGATCATTGACAGGCCCAAGGTAGATGCAAAGTGGCATGGACGAACAGTTGGTGTCAGACTGGGTAAAAACAACTTGACCATGGAGGCTTATTTGGGCCCTGATTCATTTCAATAGAGAAGTGAGAAGTCAGATTCAGCCCTCCTTCTGTATTTCAAATTCTATCAATAGTTGGTTAGGATTCATGGTTAAATACTTTTTCATAATCAATAAAACACAAGTATTCATTTTTCTGATGTTCTCTGCTTTGAGTCAAAATCCATCTGACATCAGAAATGGCACTACTTTGTTCCATATCCTATTCTGAATCCCTGGCAGCTCTCTGTCAAGGTCCTGCTGTGCCTGTTGTTGATTGATGTGCAGCAGAATGCATGGAATATGAATGATACTATGGGATATGAATTATATATACGGGATATGAATGATACTATTTGATACTGTCTGCATTCTGTAAGGCCACCTTTCTTTTGAATGGATACAGATATTGAACTCTTCTAGACATTTGGTCAGATAGCAGTCTTCCAAATTTCTTGTTCTAGGTGAGGGAGGGCTTCCAGTGTTTCTTCAGTTTGTAGAAACAGTTTGATTGGAATGTTTTGAAATATCCTTTCCTCAGTACCATTGGTTATTTTTCATATGCTATCTCCTGACATGATTAAAAGCTGATTAGTTCTTTTTGATAAAGTGACCATATATTCTTCTAATCTTCTTTTTCTATGTCATTTATCATTCAATATTTTCCCCATTAAATCTTTAATATTGAAATTCAAGTTTAGAAGCTTTATCTTCAGGTTCTTTCCCTTGATTCATGCCCTCAAGTCTTGCTTTCAGCAAGCAAGGTTGTGCCATCTGTTTATCATAATTTTTCAATGATTGTTTCTCCACTTCTCCTACCCATTTGTTCTTATCCATATAGTCCAGCTCCTGTGATTATTTGCTCACCACAAAGATTAAAGAAGTATAGGGAAATATGTACCACCATGACACACAGCTCTCATGGTGTTCAAGCATGTGTCTCACTGATATGTACAAAAGACTACTTGTTGGTCTATATAAAGATCTGCATGAGCTCAAGCAAGTGTTTTGGAAATATAATTCTTTGCAATATTATCCAGTTAGAAATGATCTACACAATCGTAGCCTTTGCAGCATTAATAAATTACAATGTAAACATCTTTCTAGCATTTTGTGATTTCTGCCAAGGTCTATGTTCTATGTCCTGTTCTAGCTTCTTTCTTAAATTTATAGTATCTCCCTGTGGGTGGACTATTGCAGCCACTTTTGAATTATGATCAGGAAAATTTTACTTGCATTTGATATTAACGGTTTGTTCAATAATTCCTGTACTCTGTTGGATCACCTTTCATAATAATGAGCCCAAGCAGATCTCTCACCATAGTTTGCTTAGGCAATCATCTTCCAATTTTTTGGCATTAATGGACTTCCCTGTTAGTCTGGGTACATGTTTCTAACGCACTGAGTCTGGGTACATTAGAGAAACAAATCCAAAGAAACTCACATGTAAAAAAGAGAGCTTTATATAAAGGGTAAGTGCACATAAGAAAGCATCCCAATCCAGTGCTGTCCAAGCCCACAAGTCCACCATTAGCCCATACGTCTGACCAATCCACAAAGTCCTCCTCCATCTCACAAAACCAGACGCAATGACTCCTCCTCCATCTCACAAAACAGACGCAATGACTCCAACTGCAGGAGGAAAGTCGAGTCAGTGAGCGTGTAAGCATCTCAGCGCTGGCAGGGGTCTCCACACGGCTGCTCCAGCACCCAGGGCTGCATCAGAGTAGGTCCATGCAGCTTCTCTTCGGGATTGTCTTGCAGGAAGTGAGTCTTACCAGCTGAAGCAGGGAACTGGCTAAGGAAGCTGCACTCTGGTCTGAGCATCAGAAAGCAAGAGACCAAGAACTAGAAAGGTGAGGCTCACCAAACCATTTATCTCTCCGCCTTTCAATTAACCCCACGTGTGTTTATCAGCCAGGTTGGCACAATTAACTTTAACTATAGCAACTTCTTTCTCCATTTTTAATCATTCTTGAGTATTTGCTACCTCTTGAATTGTTTGAATGTTGACCAGTTACTTTTCAGTAGGGTGACTCTGTGTATTCCTTTAATCTTCTTCTAATGCTTCTGGCGTTGTTCAATATTTGCCATATAGAATCCTTCAGGTGTGTCTCTTGAAGCTTTTTTTCCCTTTCAGTTCTTTCAACTTGAAAATACTAAGACCTCTCTGCCATTGTATTTTCCTAACTTCAGTTCTTTGCGTGCTTCATTATAGTGCTTTGTCTTCTTGAACTGCCTTTTGAAGTTTATTATTCAGCCTTTGAACATCATCGTTTCTTCCATTAGCTCCTGTTGCCCTACTCCCAAGAGAAAGTTTACCAATTTCTTTTGAAATCCACATCGGTCTGTCTTTCTTTTATAAGGACTATTTCTTTTTCAGGTATGATATTCTTGATGCCACCACACATTTTCTTCTCTTCTCTCATCAAGTGTTTAAGGAATCAAACTTTGTTTTTTTTTTGCAAAAACAGCAAACAGAGTTTATTTTCTAGCTCGAGTTAAGGCTTTCTTCCCTCTGCTACCCAGCGCAGCGGGGACCCAGCGTCCAAAGGGAATCGGCCCCGAATGCTTTGGTAGCCTAGCTTTTATAGGCTTAGGGAGTGGGGGACATTGCCCCACAAGTCCATTGAAGGGGATTCTGCTGCCAGCAAAGTCCAGCGGTGGTTGGTGAGTAGGTTCGCGTGTGCTTCCGTGATTGGTCAGTCAATGGCGGGCTGTCGCTGGAATTCTGTTGGTTGAGGTGTCATCAGGTGATGTGTCCCATTGGATAGGTTGGATCAGGCGATGTCAGGCGATGTGTTGCATCAGTAGCCAGGAACCTTAATCTTCAATCATGTTCCAATTCATTGAGTATTCAAATCAAAGAAGTGAGGTTGTTCTCCAGAGCTGGCTCTCTTCTAAAGGTCAAAACCCAGATGCCGCGCACAGTCCTCTGCAAAAAGTGATTTTTGGAGATTTTTACATGATTTTCCGGTGAAGTTTCGGTGCTGCTGGGCTCCCGAGGAGGAGATCCCGTTTCTTCCGCTAGGTTGAAGCGGTCCGGCACCACTCGAAAATGGCGCCGAACGCCTCAAACTTTGTTTTGTTGAGATGATTTAAATATTCAGTTAGGCAGTACTCAATGTTGTGTTTGGCCTTTCATGGACTTGTCTTCATTTTATTCATCTTTAACTTGAATTCAAATCTGACCAATGAAGGATCTGTTCCATGGTTTGTCTCTGACCTTATTTTTCCAAATGGTTTCCATGTCCTTCATATTTTCCCACAAACATCAACTGGGGTCTAGTGTCTACCGTCCGTAGAGGATCTTAGAGAACATCGCCATTTATTTTGTTGAATAGAGGTATTTGCAGTGAATAAAGGTTGTGCTTGCAATGTTGTTTAATGAGACCACTGCCGTCATTTCTTTATCCTCAAGAACACACATAAAAGTAAAGGTATTAAGAAGTAAGGAATTACAAATAAGATAGTGAATTTTAAATGTATAATATTAAATATGTGTAACTCCTTTTTAATTAAGATTGTGCCTAACAATCAGCTTATTATATTCTTGAAATTTAACAATACATTTTCACGAGTCTGTACCAGTTAGCTCTTGACATACCATTGTGTAGTGTGAGCCCTTGTTTCCCATTTATTTAATCAAAGCTTCTTCACCAGTATCTTATTGGAATTCTAGTCTGTGTGTGTTTGTTTGAAGGAGAACAGAATAATGAAGAACAAAAGATTTTCTTTTATTGAAATCGCACAGAGCTTCACATATCACATTAGTTTACATTACATCAGTGGGAGCCAGGGCAAGCTTGCTGCAATGAATGTCAGTTAATGTTTCTAGTTCAAAGGAGTTTTCAGAGTATTTAAAGGGAAATAACAGGCTATATCCTGGGGGACAGATGGATTTCTCTGCCACAATCCTTCTCTTTAGTCATTCTCTGTATATGTGCACGTGGAAGAAGAAACAAAAACAACCTAATTTAATTCCCAAGGACACCAAGCCATACTCCTATTCATTCCTGTGTTAATCAAGGTAAAGGTAAACAATCACTGGGTGCTCCACATAACCCTCCATTTGTTCCAGTCCTAGTTTCTTCTGGTCTAATGACTGATAAATTAAGAAACAAGCAACATACCCTTCCACGTTTTATGAATAGTGACATGGTAAATTCACTGTAATGTTAAAGTAGAAACAGCATACATAAAACTAATTTTAACTGAAGGAAAGTAGGTCTAGAATTCACATAGTGATGGTGGGTCCATAGAATTGAAATCCAGCTAGTCAGACAAAAATATTCTGCTTTTGTTGAGAGATAAATCCTTGATTTACACTAGTCTATGTCATCTTTGAGTAAAACCCCAATCAATTGTCTTTAATAACGTTCACTTTCTCATTTTAGTTGATTAATCATTGGCTTTTGTTCTTTACCTTATCTTAGGTGGGCGTTGGGGCTCTATGAGAATGTCTGAGCTTTAGGAAGTCACTTATTTGTACAAATTGTGATCCTGGAGGTTGAAAAATGCATAGTCCTCTCCAGGACCTGTTATTCATATTACCATTGATATCAAAACCAATACCAGGATCCTAGATCTGATGGAAGTTGCTTACTCTTCATTCAATTAAAAGCCTCCTGACAACTTTCCTTGATTTTTCTTTTAGATTCTTCTTCAAATTATCATCTGAGATCACTTCCTAAAATCTTAGCCTGTAAATATTTCTCTGAGTCGCCTGGTTGTGCAAATAGTTAAAACATCTTTCTGCTAGCTAGCCAAATGGTAGGAGGTTTAAGTCTAACCAGAGAGTTTTAGGAAGAAATAACTGAAAGATCAACCATTGTAAACCTTGTCTGGTACAGAGGTTCTACTCAGACACACATGATATGGGCATGCGTTGGAACAGATTGGAAGACAACTGACTTAATGGATTCACGTTGCTCCTCACAACGATTTACTAATAGTTTTCCATCATCTAAACTATCTAGCATGATATGCAGAATTTTCTCATCCCTGACTCTTCAAACCCATCTTTCTCCAGTTTATTCCTTCATTTTTACATGCCAGATAACTTTACATATATGTGTGTGTATGTATGCATATATTATACTTAAACTGCCCCCCTGTTCATGACAATTTGTAATGGTAGTGGTATGATTCACCAAAGTTAAGAATTTGTAACAAAATCTTTTTGAAGAACTAAGCAATTCCCAGCATATAGTGAATAAATTGTATATAATTAAATTTCATTCTTCCTAACTAAATTAATAAATTTATCTTGTGATTCTGAATTCTTAATGTACATGATGAGCTTCCATCCAATTTAGCATATCTGCTTACTTCAAAATATCAGCAAGTTCTCCTTATAATGACAAGTAGTTCCTCTTTATTTCTATGGTTATCCTGTGATATATGAAGTTCCAGTAGTTAATACCAATTTTTACTGGACATATAATCTCTAGAGAAAACTACAATTTCTAAACTGGAAAAATGAGGGAAAACATTTGCAATTTGTAGGAATTCTCTAATAATATGGGAAGAGATCCAGTGTTAGGTTTTCATATAGAACATTTTGTTCCAATCTTGATTTTTCATTAATGTCTTCTTTAAGACATGTTCATATATATGCAAGCATTACTCTTTTCCTTACTTTGAAAACACATTTTTTTCAGGGCTGTGATGAGTGTTTTAAGAGATTTCTGGTGAGTACATAATGACCATGTCCCTTTAAAATATCTCAACCACAGGATAATGCTTCAGTTTCTAGATCAAGAAATAAAAAGATATTAAGTTAAAATAATTTTTCTTTCAGCTTTCTCACTCTCTAAAGCTCAAACTAGGTCTTACTTCCTTTGTGTCAAATCCAATTCATAGGACCCTAAAGGTCAGAATAGAGCTACTCATGTGGTTTTCCAAGACAGTAAATCTTTACAGGGATAGAAAGGTTCTTCTTTTTCCCATGGGGTGGCTTGTAGTTTCGAACTGATGATCTTCAATTGACAGTCCAATGAATAACCCAGTAAGCCACCAGGGCCACTCTCAAACAGATCCCATTACTTCTGGATAGCATTTCCAATTTGAATATCTTGATGCTAACCTTTTAGTAGACATCCCGTTAGACCTAATAATATCAATTTTTTCGCAGATCTGAAGCTTACTTTATTTCCTCTTTTGCATGCTGGTACAAGTTATTTGAATTCAACAATTTACCTGAGCAAAGCAGGCAAGCAAATCTAACTTGCATTCTAAAACCAGATCCAAAGTATTTTATTACCGTATTTCCCTTTAATTAAAAAAACAACTTATCTGTGAAAATTAAATATAAATGCTTTCCCTTCATTTCTAAAGTATCCATCATATTTCAAGCAGGTAGTAAACACCAACAAAGAAGGAAACTCATTATCGCAAATTGGCATACATGCACATTTTCATAAGAACATGACTATCAAACTAATCACAGAAAATAAATGAAAGAGGCAGACCCAATTAAGGCTCGGCCAGGCTGACACAGGCTGTGTTCTTTATTTGGAAATGGCTTATCTATGTTGAGAATGTTCTTTTAACTGGTTGAGGACCACAATGGTGTAATAAACCCAGGTTACAAAGAGAGTGGTCATTTTTCTTTTCTGAAAAATTGAATAAAACATCTTTGCTATCATAAATTGACTTGGGAAAATACTATATTACATGTGATTTCCAAAGGTTTCAGAAATATTTCATGCCCTCAGTTTCTTGAAGGGATGAAATTAAAGATCCCTTCTACAAAGCATTTTAACATAGCATATATGGATTTTACAGCAGGTAAAAATTCAAGTGAAAGAAATTATTAAAAGAATATGGCAAAAAGGCTGAAGATGGCCGAACACGCGACCCGCATAATCAGAGCTCTTTCGAACAAGGCAGGTTTGGTGTCCAGGTAGCTGAGTGATAGGAGTCCGGTGAGTGAGATAGTCCCCCGGGGACAGCACCCCACCCCCACCACAGGCATTTTTCCTGAGCCACCGGTGATCCAGGACCCAATTTGTGGGTCACTAGGCTGCCACCACCACCGCGGCTGAGACTAGCTACAGCCCCACTCCATCCCCAGACCGGGACCCCATACCCAGAGTCGCTTGCCTGCTCTGTCGAGATGCACGCAGCGGTGACAGGACCCCCTACAGTAGCTACCATCTCACGGGACCCCACTAGGAGAGAAGCTTCCCTTTCCCTAGGTTCCCCTCTCCCCACGTGGCAGCGATCTGCCTTGAGCCTGTCCTCCCTCCATTCATCCAAGGCCTGGGTAACTGACCCGCAGGCCAATGAGGGTTGCCTGGACGACCCCCACGGGGGACCAACCACCCCCATTGCTGCCTGGGACCTCTCCATTGGCACCCCACTTGTCCAGCCGCTGGACCCCATCAGCTTAGCTGCCGCTCCACTCCCGGCCCGGAAGCGGAGCATTGCCCACCTGCGTGGCCTGCAGCCAGAACCCATCCTGGTTCTATCCCCGACACTGCGTTTCTGCTGGAGCCACTTCAGACTGGCCTGCATCATCACGGAGACATGGCTCCCACAGCCTGCGATGCTAGACCTGCCTGCTGCGGGGCGCCCCTTCCAGCGCTAACAGTGCTGGGTGCATCAGTGGGAGCCCCTGCCTACTAGGAGTGCGAGCGATGGGGCTGTGCACTCCTGCCGGGGCTGCTTTCCCCTCCCCATTGCGCTGTGGAGTTTCCAGCCGCCTGCGACTCCAAGCTCTGGGTCTGCCGTGACACATTCCTCCCAGGGTGGAGGGCAGGCGCCATTGCCGCCACTGTCCGAACTGGCTGGAACCACGTCGCTCAGGAGCCTGTGTCATCGCTCACAGGGCCAGTGACTCAAGCAATAAGCACCTGCCTGCTGGGGAGCCTAGGATGCGGCTTTGTGGTCCCCACCAAAACCGTGTGCTCCCGCTGGCTCTCATCACTGTGGGGCCCCGCGGTGTGCCCAGCGCCAGCTCCTAAGCCTACCCCAGCCCTTCCCAGGCAGCATAGGAGGCAGACGCTGCAGCCTGTGCCTCTCTCAGCACCCCTTGCCGCCCCAGCATGTTCTGACTGCTGCCAGAGGCACTCCTCTGTGGGGCAGCTCCCGCCTGAGTAGCCTCTCCTCACATACTCAACTCGACAGGTCTGCCTGGACCTGGGAGTGCTTGCTGATCTGAAGAGCATTTTCCTCCCATGATGCCTGGCTCCGGAGCTCAAATAAGCACCACGTCCCAATGGCAGGGAGGCCTCACCAACTACTGCCTTCTATTAGGCATAACTAGAACATGGAGAGGGGAAAAAGGAGGGAAATTTTTTAATATTTTATATATACATCTTTAACTCGTGCTGTTTTTGCTCTCTTTTTTCTTTTACTTTCTGTGTTTTCTTTTCTCTCTTATTTCTTCCTCCTTTTTCATTATTGCTAGTACTTCTCTTCTGCCCCTTTTATATAGGTTTTCCTTCTATCTCTTTTTCCCCTCAACTTGCTTTATTATCACTTATTTTCTCCCCTATATTATAACTTCTACTTCTTCCTCTCTCTCTACTTTTTTTCCACTGAAAATTTTGTTAAAATTAAAAAAAAAAAAGCTTTTAAATTCTTCTTTTTTATTACCAAACAAAGAAGGATTGCTAAGGGTGCCCATACAAACCAGGTAAAAGCAGCCTGGGGGAACTCACTGAGGCTGCAGCCACCACTTCAGTCACTGAAACATCTCACCACTGTGGGTACTAAGCCTTCGGAGCACTCTGCCTGCAGGAAGCCTGACCCATTCTTATAGTAGGTCATAGGCAATCTCCTGGAAGAATCCTTAACAGTAACACAGATAAGGCTACCCTGGCCTCCCAGAAACATGGGACCAATTAAAGTATCAAGGAAAAATCAACAGACCACATCACTCCCAACAAAAAGAGAGATGAAACATACTATCAGAGCTAATGTCTCTCATAGAAGAAACAGATACAGATCTGCCACAGAAAGAAATCTTCAGGAGTCTGCTCACAGTAATACAGGAGCTGTGGGAAGCAACCCAGAATAAGGATGCAATGATAGAGGAGAAGAAGTCCACAATAGAAGGTATGAAGTTCACCCACAAAAGGGAACTGCAGGAGCTAACAGAAGAAGTAGCAGAAGCCACACGCAAGGTCACAGAATTTAAGGTTAGCCTTGAGTAGGCAGGAAAACATATCAGTGATCTCAAGGACACTCAAACAGACATAAGCAAGCAAGAAAGACAGTCAGATAGGAAAATTAAAGAAACAGAAGATACCTGAGATCAATGACAGATGTTATGAAGAGGAATAATATTCGAATAATCGGTCTATGGGAGCACAAAAAAACACACAAGTCGACAGCCAAGATAACAAAGGAATTTCTGGAACAAAATTTTCCTTTCCTAACAAGGGAGAACCAGGCATTCATACAGGAAAGAGAAAGGTCACTAGTTAGACAAGACCCCAAGAAGAACAAGTCAAGGCATGTAATAGTAAAAATATTCAACTTAGAGGAAAAAGAGAAAAATGTATGAGCAGCAAGTGAAAGGAAGACAGTCACATACAAAGGAGTACAGGTAAGAATATGCTCAGGCCAATCAGGAGATACAATGAAGAGGAGGAGAGATTGGAGCACCATCTTCCAAAAGCTGAAAGAAAAACTGCCTCCCCCTGAATCCTGCACCCTGCCAAGTTATCCATTAAGATAGATGGTGAGGTAAGGGTCTTCCAGGACAACGAAAGACTCAAAGAATATGTGGCAAGACACCCGACGCTTTGGAAGATACTGGCTGACTCACTATGGCCAGAGGATGAACCTCGACCAAGTACAAAGAAGAGACCACCAATTCGCCCATCTCCTTCTTCCAGCCATCATGCCAGCAACAATTACTAGGACAACAGGGCCTCAGATGGAAAAGAAGACAAGATAGAAACTCTCCACTCAAACACAGCACACTGACATGAAGGGAGATAGGTAAAGACCCAAAACACAAAACAGGGTATGACAACTATGATTCCACAGATAGTGATCATAACTTATGGACTCAATTTGTACATTTAAAGAAAAAGGCTTGAGGACTGGCTCAGAAAATATAATACATCAATCTGTTGCCTGCAAGAGACACATCTTAAGTGTACAGACAAGAATATGCTAAGAATAATGTGTTGACAGAAAGTTTACAAATCAAATTATAACTCTAAAAATGCAAGGGTGGATATCTTAATCTCTGACAAAATGGACCTCAAGATTCAAATCAAAAAGAGACAAAGAGGGGCACTGCATAATGCTCAAAGGTTCAGTAAACTAAGAAGCACTTAGCATACTGAGTATTTAAGCTCCTAATAATGGTGTGGCATATTTCGTCAAACAAACTATTAAAAAGAGGAAAAAAGGAATCATGAACTTAACAATCATAGTAGGTGACTTTAACACTCCGCTATCAGAGAAAGACAGATCACTGGGAAAGAAGCTCAGCAAATTGGTCATAGAGCTAAACAATGGAATTAGGAAACAGGGCCCGATAGACATTTATAGAGCTTTCCATCCAGTTTCAAAGGATTTCACATTCTTCTCAAGTCCACATGGATGTTTTTTAAGAATAGATCACATGCTGGGACACTAGTTTAGTCTGAGTAAATTCATACACATCGATATTATCCATACATCTTTCTAAATCACCATGCCATAAAGCTGGAGATTGATAAGAGGATGTCCAAAAAAGCAAGGGCAACTAATCGGAGGATGAACAATGATCTCCTGTGACATGAATGTGTACAGGCCCAGATTAGAGAGGACATTAGGAAGTTTCTAGAAGCTAATGAGAACGAGAATCCAACGTATCATAATTTATGGGACACTCCGAAGGGAGTTATCAGAGGTAGCTTGATATCGTTAAATGCATATATGAAAAAAGAAGAGAGGTGTATGGCAGATACGTAAAAACAAAACCTACAACAACTAAAACAGAGTCAGCAGAACAGCCCCTCCAATAGCAAGAGAAAAGAAATAGTAAAAATCAGGGCAGAGTTAAACCAGTGGGAAGACAAGAGAACAATGTCAAAGACAAATGCAGCTAAAAGCTTGTTCTACGAAAGAATTAACAAAATTGACAGTCATCTGGCAAAACTTACCAAGGATAGAAAGGAGCAAATATCAATAGCCAGGATGATGGATGAAACAGGGGCAATAACAGCAACCCCAATGAGATTAAAAGGATGATCACAAAGTACTATGAAGATCTGTATTCTAATGAATTTAGAAACATGGAAAACATGGATAATTATTTGGGAAAACACTCTCTTCCTAGATTATCACAGACATAGATTACAAAACTCAACAAACCCATAACAAAAGGAGAAATAGAGAAGGTTATCAAAAACCTACCAACAAAAAAAGGCCCCGGCCCAGATGGCTTCACAGCAGTATTCTACCAAGCTTTCAGGGAAGTGTTGATACCAATCCTCCACAAAGTATTCCATTACATAGAGGAGGATGGCAAACTCCCAAACTAATTTTTATGAAGCCAGCAATACTTTGATCCCCAAACAGGCCAAAGACCCCACAGGTATAGAGAATTACAGACCAAAATCTCTAATGAACATAGGTTCAAAAATCCTTAAAATATTGGTGAGTATATAAAACATATCATCAACCACGACCTGGTAGGATTCATTCCAGGGATACAGGGATGGTTTAACATCTGAAAATCCATCAATATTATACACACATCAAGAAGATACAGGATAAAACCATATAATAATATGCATACATGCAGAAAAAGCTTTTGTCAATATACAACAACCATTCCTAATCAAGACATTAATGAAGATAGGATTGGAAGATAAGTTCCTCAAACTGATACAAGCTATCTATGAAAGACCAATGGTCAACATCTTTGTCAATGGAGAAAAGACAAAAACAAACCCATTGAAAAAGGGTACAAGACAAGGATGCCCCTTCTCCCCACTTCTATTAAATATCGTTTTGGAGGTTCTGGCTAACAATATAAGACAGCAGAAGGACATCAAAGTGATCCAAATGGGAGAGGAGGAGGTGAAACTATCACTATTTTCAGACAACAAAATCCTGTACATTGAAAACCCAAAAAGCTACACAGCTGGAGTACTTACAGCGATAGAGGAATATGGAAGAGTGGTGGGATAAATGCTCAATAAACAGAAGTTGGTAAGTTTTCTATACGCATCGGACAGGACCAAGGAAGAGGGGATTAAGAAGGAAGTGCCCTTCATGGTAGCTAAGAAAAAACAAATACCTAGGAATATATTTAACAAAAATAATAAAGACCTATACAAGGAAAACTGTAAGACACTACTATAGGAAACCAAAAACAACCTCCTCTAATGGAAGAACATCCCCTGCTCATGTATTGGAAGGCTTAACATAGTAAAGATGACAATCCTACCTAAATCAATTTACAAGTTCAATGCTATACCTATTCAAATACCATCAACCTTCAAAGATTTGAAAAAAAACTGACCACCAATTTCATATGGAGAGGGAAGAAACCCAGAATTCACAGAGAACTCCTCAAGAAGAAGGACACAGTTGGGGGATTTGCCTGACCCGATTTTAATGCCTACAGTGGTCAAAACAGCGTGGTACTGGCACAACGACAGACACTCAGGCCAGTGGAAAAGAATAGAAGCTCAAGAATAAAACCATCAGCATAGAGACAACTGATCTTCGACAAGGGTCCCCAAACCATCAAGTGGGAAGCAGATGCCCTTTTTAACAAGTGGTGCTGGAAACAATGGATATTCATATGCAGAAAGATGAAACAAGACGTTACCTTACCCCATGCACAAGAATAAACTCAAGGTGGAGCACAGACCTAGAAGTTAAACCCCAAGCCATCAGGACCATCATGGAGGGAATTGGGACTAACCTCAGAGCAATGGCCCAGGGAGCTAATAGGCTCACTGCAATAGGGAAGAGTACACACACAGGTGACTGGAAATGGACAAATGAGATTTAATAAGAATAAAGCACCTGTGCATTTTGAAAGACTTCACCAAGAGGGTCACAAAACTACCCACAGACTGGTAGTAATGACACATCAAACAAAGGGCTCATTACTAAAGTCTACAACACCATCATGGCCTGCAAATAGAGGAAAATAGTTATCCCCCTAAGAAAGTGGGCAAAAGAACTGAAAATAACTTTCATTAGGGAGGAGACCCATATGGGAAAGTGTTTCAGGTCATTAGCCATAAGAGAAATGCAAATCAAAACAGCCATGAGATACCACTAACCGCCCTGAGGCTAGTCCAAATCAGCAAATCAGAGAGCAACAAGTGTTGGAGGGGCTGCGGTGAAGTAAGAACCCTCCTCCACTGCTGGTGGTAGTGTAGATTTGAATAGCTACTGTGGAAAGCAATCTGACGATATTTAAAGAAAATGGAATTTGATCTACCTTATGACACAGTCATCCCTCTACTGGGCATATACACGGTGGAAGCAACAAATAAAACACGACCAGTCATCTGCGCTCCAATGTTTATTGCACCAAAATAAACTATCACAAAGACTTAGAAACAGTTTAAGTTTCCATCGATAGATGAATGGATTAGTAAACTCTGGCACATGCACCCAATGGAGTAGTATGCAGCACTGAAAAGCATGGACGATCGCATGAAGCACGTCATTTCATGGGAAGAGCTGGAAGGAATCATGTTAATCGAGGTAAGCCAAACTTAAAAGGACAGGTATAACATGAGCCTGCTGAGGTAAGTACAATCAGCATGTCAGGAATAGAAGAATAAACACCTATCTCGCAATATGGGTAGAAAAATCGATAGTTGGAGGGAGGGCAGGCCACACTTAGGGAGGTACATGTGAGTCCAACATAAAGAAGGAGAAGAGGGGACAGGTGGAGGGAGAAGCGGGGTTGGGAGAAACTGAGTTGATGCATAGGGAGAACAGGGTATTAACCCACCCAGGGGGAGAGTATTGGTTGTGTCCCCAGAGAACTGGAACATGCATACGAACCCCACCATGATATGCCAAACCAAGAGGGCAACATAATGCACAGAGCAATCCACAAAGAGACTGGACCATATGCAGGCACTAACCAGGATTAGCTCGACGCCCACCATCGAAGGGAGTACCATAGAAAATGAAAATAGATCCTCTGGTGTGGGAAAGGACTGACCTACCACACCACACGCACAAGGAAGCTGAAGTAAAGGAAGGAGGGAGAAAGGAGTGGAGCACACCTGGGCCCACCAAGCTCAGAGGACGATAGCCTGGCTCGGGGGGGTCCAATGTATGGAGAGGACCATATAGCCGGCCCCATGGCAAGATGCAACATCCTGCACTGACCCATGGCCCTACACGGGACAGCACTAGAGACACAATGTGGGATGTGCGACTGAGCTGCCCTCACCATCCTGAGGCAAAACACTGAGGGCGTACAATGGAGCGGCGTGGAAAGCAGAGCAAGGAGGTCCCAAGAGAGTATAAAGGATGGACTTTAGGGCCAGGATATGACACCCCATCAGACTCATCTGGAAAGCACTCCTACAGGTCAACAAACAGACCTCGAACTACTAACAGGATTTTTTTTTTCTCCTTTTTTTCTGTCTTTTTCTTTTTTTCTCTTCTAAATTCTGTATGTCAGTGACTGTTTGTTAGTTAGCTTGTCAGTGTTGCTGCCATCATCACCATGTTCCTATGTGGCACTTTGGTGCTGTCAATGTCATTCCCAATTTTATGCATACATTAATATATCTGCAGGTCCACCTAGATAAGATAGGCTGGACTAACAATATGAGAAGAAAATCACTGGACCAATGATCCTGGAGGGTCATGAGAGTGTGGGAGTTAGGGGAAGGGAGGAGGCATTGGTCAACACAGGGACAAGGGAACGAGTGGTTCAAAACAAAACCATTGCCAGGGAGGGGAGGCGAGGACTGGTAGGGAGTGACCAGGGGCAAGGTAACTGAGAGGAATTACTGAAACCAGAATGAAGGCTGAACATGGGAGTGGGACAGGAGGAAAGAGTAAGGAAATAGAGGAAAGGAGTAGGAGGCAAAGGGCGTACATAGAAGCCTAAATACAGACATATAAATATGTAAATATATTTATGATTATGGGGAAAATAGACCTATTTGCATATATTTATAGGTTCAGTAGTAGGGTAGCAGGTGGCCATTGGGCCTCTTCAAGCATATTTCCTTAATACAAGAGCACCTTGCTCAACTAAATGGTCATTTCATGATATGCATCTTCCTGAAATGATCGCTGAAGACAAACATGTGCAGAAGCTAATGTGGTGAAGAAAGCTGAAGGTGCCCAGCTATCAAAAGATATAGCATCTGGGGTCTTAAAGACTTGAAGGCAAAAAAGCGGCCATCTAGCTCAGAAGCAACAAAGCCCACAGAGAAGAAGCACACAAGCCTGTGTGAACACGAGGTGTTGAAGGGATCAGGTAGCAGACACCAAAGAACAAAAACCATCATTGTGTGATCACCTCACACCTTCCCCACATAAACGCTGAAGATGAATGTGTGCATAAGTAAGTTTGGTGAAGAAGGCTGACGGTGCGTCTGGGGTATTAAAGTCTTGAAAGTTAACAACTGACCATCTAGCCCAGAAGCAACAAAGCCCACATGGAAGCAACACACCAACATGTGTGATCATGAAGGGCCGAGGGGACCAGGTGTCAAGCACCAAAGAAGGGGGGAATAAAATCATATCATAGTGAATGAGGGGAGCGGATGATGGGCATCCAATGCCCATCTGTAGACAGCTGGACATCCCTTGCAGAGGGGTAGTGGGGAGGGGATGAGTCACTCAGGGTTCAGTGTAGCAATAATGAAACTCACACCTTCCTCTAGTTCTTAAATGCTTCCTCCCCTCAGCTATCCTGATCCCAATTCTACCTTTCAAACCTGGTTAGACCAGAGTATGCAAGGCGGTACAAATGGGAACTGGAAACACGGGGAATCTAGGACAGAGGAACCCCTCAGGACCAACAGTGAGAGTGGAGATACCGGGAGTGAAGGGGGAGTAGAAAGGGGGAACCGATCACAAGGATCTACATATAACCTCCTCTCTGGGGGATGGGAAGCAGAAAAGTGGGTGAAGGGACACGCCAGGCAGTATAAGATAAAATAATAATTTATAAATTATTAAAGATTAATGATGGAGGGGGGAGTGGAGAGGGAGGGGAAGGGAAAAAAGGAAAATGGGGAGCTAATTCCAGGAACCCAAGCGGAAAGTGAATTTCGAGAATGATGAGGGCAACGAATGTATGAGTGCTTTACACAATTGGTGTATGTATGGATTGTGATAAAAGTTGTATGAGCTCCAATGAAATGATTTTAAAAAATAAGAATATGTCACCTACTAATTCGTATTATATATAAAATTTTCATGGAAGACATACTTTTAATATCTTCAGACATAGGACCCCTGGTCGTGTAGCGGTGACCAGTTGGGCTGCAACCCACCTGGTGGACAGTTCTTTTACTTCCATTAGCAGTTACAGTCTTAGAAACCCACAGGGCATCACGGCGAGTCAGTACTGGCTGACTGGGTGGCAGTGATTTTGGTTTGGGGATGGTTCAGGCTATGCAGGTTTCTGATAGGTCAAATCTGAAAATAGATGATTGGGTGAGGATTTTGGAAAATGTAGTGTGAATGTAAGGGTACACACATATGCTTACCGAAATAATAGCCCTCTAATTTATTTTTAACTTTATATTTGACTCAAAGCAAAACAACAAATTCACTGGTGTTGAGTAGATCCTGGCTCAGAGGACATTTTAAGGCAGGGTAGAACTGCCTCTATGGGTTTCTGACACTGTAACTATTGATAGGAGTTCAAAGTCTGGTCTTCCACAGCGGAGGCGCTGGTGGTTTTGAAATTCTCACCAACATTGAAGTTTGCAACACAATTGAAGCATTACACCACCAGGGCTCCTTTTATTTGACTGGGGTGGTTGAGTTGTCTGTATATGATACAGACGTAATATATATATATCCCCATAATATATATATATATCCCCATAATATATATATATATATCCCCATGTACTGTCACATCATATAGATTTGTAGGTTACCAGGAGATGTTAATATGAATTTTTAAAACTGTCTTTACATGGACTCAATGCAGCCCTTAAAATTTGGAAGGCATTGACCTGAATCCAGGAATCGATGGAATATGAATTGACATGTTTTAATAAGGTGACAAAGTTCTGGAGTCACTTAGTTGTGTATGCCAAGACCTTTGGAAGACCAGCTATGTAACCAACTGGCTAGAAGAGAACTATGTTTATACCCATTTCGATGACAAGTGACTAATCAGAATGTAAAACTTATAGAAAAATATTACTGGTTTTACATGCAAGGAATATTTCGCTGAAGATTATTCAACAATGATTGTAGCTGTACATAGAAATTTAGGCTGAAATCAGAAGAGCAAGTAGAACAAGGGACGTCACTGTGGAAGTTATTTGGGACTGGGCTGAGAGCAGAGTAGCAAAAGGTGTTTACTTGCATTTTACTGGTTATGCCAAGGAGTTCCACTTTGGACATTATAACAAACTATGGGTAACGTTGATACAAATGGGAATTCCAAAAAACTTCTTTGTGTTCATGCAGAAATTGTAGGTGGACCAAGGTAGTTGTGAGGCCACAACCAGGGAAGACCCCAAGGTTTGAAATCAAGAAAGTTATCTATCAGGATTTTACCCTGTGGCCATACTTATTCAATCTGGATGATAACCAAATATTCTGAGAAGTGGGACTGCAGGAGGAAGAATGTTCCATCAGGTTTAGAAGAAGTCTTCTAGCAATCTTCTCCATGAAGATGACACAACCTGGTCTCTTTGAAATCTGGGGGGGGCCAGAAGTACACTGCTGCTGAAGATCAAGGATTTCAGCCTTCTGTCTGAATGACAACTGAATGTACAGAAGACCCAAATCCACACAACTGCACCATCATGATAAAAGGAGAAAAGATTGAATTGTCCAGGAATTCACCTTGCTTGGATCCCCAAACAATGCTCATGGAAGCATCAGGTGGTAGGTGAAGCAATAGATTGCATTTAGTAAATCTGGGGCACACGGTCTCTCTATAGCTTTGAAAGCAAGACAGGTATGCTTGATTCAAGCCTTGGCAAATTCAATCGCCCCATATGCATGTGAAAGGTGGACATTGAATAAGAAGACTCAATAGGAATTGATACATTTGAACTATGATGCTGGTCATGATATTGAAAGTACAACAGACTTCCAGAAGATCAAATAAATCTGTCTTGGAAGAAGTACAGCTAGACCATTTATTGGAGTAAAGGGTGGCAAACTGCTTCACCTACTTTGGACATCTTCTCAAGGAACGGCAGGGTCTAGATAGAGTCACCATGCTTAATAAAGTATAGGGGCAACAAAGAAGAGGAAGGCACTTGATGAGATGGACGGACACTATGCCTGGATTGATGGGCGTACAGGGAATACTCGCAGACATGGGCGGGGTTTGGTTCTGGTGTGCACAGGTTCCTTCGGAGTAGGAACCAACCTGAAGCCTCCTAACAGCTACAGCAGCAACATCCTTTGAATAAGTAGTAATTATGCTTATCATTATTTTAGATCCAAGAAACCTGCGCTCAGGAAGAATAAATGATTCATACACAATAATGCCATTAATAACTGAGGTAACAATTGTTTATGCTTCTTCTAGCAATCTCTGCAACTCCCACCAAGCAACTTCTCTCCTGATGGGCCTGGGTAAGCAAACTTAGATGACTCTGAGAGTCTTTCGCTGTGACTGTTTGTTAAACGGATTCCTTGTGATTGCTATAGTGTTTAGTATAAAATGGGTCCTTAGAGAAGCAGAAAATGGGCTCTGATTGCCAGCCAGAGGGTTGAGCCAGAAGTGAAGAAGATCCTTTGCTGCATCTGGTTTGCCTTTCTCTGCTGAACTTCTGGTCCTTGAACTTGTGTTGCCTTCAATTGCCTACCTTTCTTTCACCAACTGCTCTCCCCTTTGGGAAGAGGAGGCTCTTCTAGATGGACATCTGAATTTTGGAATTGGGACTTTCCAGCACACACAGGAAATGAGCCATTTCCCTTTACATTACAAGCTCTGGGTGGCCACTGTAGCAAATTGCAGAATTCTGAGACATAGGGGAGTATACTGAAGAGAGAAGGTGGTATTTTGTGTCAAAGGTCATAGAGTGGTACAGCCATTTGGAAAGATTGAACATCTGGGATATATTTAACCTCTACCTTCTTGGAACTAGGCTTGTAATAATTTTCCAGAAAGAAATTGCTACTTCAATTGGTGTCAGAAGGGGAATTTGAGAAAAAGGTATTTGCAAGATCAATCATGCAATGCCAACTCCTTTAGCTTGCAAGATTTTCTGCACCATTTATACCATATCTATAACAGCTAAGCCACAGGCGACACCACTTTATTTAGACCTTGATAGTCTAAAGTCAACCTCCATGAGCCATCTGCTGTTTTCAACAGCCATTCGGGACTGTTTTGTAGAAAATCTGTTGACACCAACACACCAGTCTTCAGCATGATTTTAATCAAAGCAGCAATCTTCTGTCCACTGCATGTCCTACATTGCTTCAAATGAATGATGTTAGTGGGTTCAAATGTATATGAGCAGACTTAAATGTTCCCTTTAGCCATAATACCCTACAGATAACACATTCAGATAACGTGGATGCAACTACTTCCTACAAGTTTAATTCTAATTCTCACCCAAAATGTCAAATTAGTACTATCAACTGTTGCATCTCCATATCTCCAAGTCTGAACTTAGGCCCCTCCCTGTGTCTAACAGCCTGAAATGGTGTCTTCCTTATCTCCAGGCCATTTTACCCATACATCTGCTTAAAGCTCTTACTGTGGGTTGGATCTGAAGTCCCTGGGCTCCTTGTTAATCTACATCTTTATCAACTAGCTGAGCTTCTGTTTCAATGGTACCAGTTGGAACTGCTTTTCATTAAATCCTGGCTGGGTGAGTAGAATTGGCTTGTTTAGGTCCCCTTAACATTTGAGGACCTTTGGAAATTTCCAAAACCTGTACTGCTTAATCAGAAGGCTTGTATCAACTCCACTGTCTGCTACATTCACCCCATTTTCAATAACCATCTAAAAATCTGTCTAGTACTAGGATCAAAGTCTTTCCTTTTTCTCCCCCCCGATCTGCTATGTTTCACCTTTGTGTTTCTTGCATTTGTGAAACCCATGTGAAGAAGTTATACCCACAAATCTCACACTCCTTGAATTGTTCCTTTGTTACACAGGATTAAGGTTACATGGGCTGTCTATGTAGAAGGGCCTCCCTTGTTTGCATGTCTGCCATGACCTGTGTAAGGGATATGCTCAATTGATGAATATCATGATCACCATAAAGCCATTCTAGCCTTGCTCCCATAAGCATCTGCATCTGCATAAGTAGCCCATTGGCACTTCCTCTGGAGCATTCCAGTCAGGATTGAATGACTGAGAGAGGCAGTTTCTCTTCTCGGGGATAACAAGTCTCTCTGCCATGTTGATGCAGTCCACCAGGCTGTCTGTCTCTTCTAGATTTACCTGTTGTGCAACTGGACATAATGACAACCCTTAAGTGTCCCATAGTGACCTGTGGGTCTTGCATCGACCCAAGCATGCTTTTACATTCTGTAGTGTTCAAAACTAAACACACTGCTCCCAAGGTAGTGGCTCTCACAACGAAACTGAAGGAAAGGCTTCTCAGGAAGCTGACAATATTAATCTACAAACTGAAACAACTGCTTTACATGATCCTGTAGGTTTCAATAATTTCTTAGCTTTGCCTGTTCTCCTCCAAGACTATCTTTTTAATTTTAATTTTTAATATATCCAGCAGTCTTAGGGCAATTTCCTTTTGTTCTAACACAGTTTTTGCTTTTTTCCTCCGCCTTTCTGGGCAGCTGTGAGCCTAGTGGGCTCATCAGGATCTGGCTTGCTCCATGCTGTAGTTCACCACTCCGTTCTTTGCCCTGGCCATTGCAGCCACTGTTGATAACACAAACCAGGGGATTGTCTTTTTGCCCTTTCCTCATCCTTCTGTATTTTCATATATATCTAAGGAGTCAGGTGTTCGGGAGTTAGGTACCCATGCACCAATTCTAGATTACATGAATAGCTATCATCATGAGAAATTACACACACAAAAACTGCAGCTTCTATCTATGGGTACTTTTAACTCCATCCAGAAGCCCATTTAGTCTGCTTCGCAATACTTCCTGGTCCACTCATTCAAGCGCCTTGCACTAACAGTCACTATTCTGAGACCAATTTAAGTAGCGATTTCTGTGAGGAAAATTAACACTACTGTTCTCCATAAGGTACAGTCAAATATCCTCCCTTTCCCAAATACTGCGCCACTTGGTTAGCACTGTCTTCAGCCACCATCTTCTCTCCTTCCTTTACATCCAAAAGTTCTACAAGGTGCGAAAATGGCCACCTATCCTTCCCCGTGTCCTGGGAAGTGGCTCACTTGTGGGGGGTGGAAAGTTCCAAGTCCAAAATTCAGATGTCCAGAGAAGATGGTGAAATCAGGTTAGGGGAAAGATGTCAACTGAAGTTCCAAGAACAAGAGGTTCTACAGAGAAAGACAAACCAGATGCAGGATCCAAAGGATGTTCTCCATTCCAGGCTCATCTTTCTTGCTGGCAGTGAAAGGCTGCCTTTTGCTTCTCATAGGGCTCATTTTGGATCCACCAGGCTAACAATCACAATGAATCATTTTGAAAACACTCATAAATACTGGTAAATACTCGCAGCATCTTCTCCCAACTTTTCTTCACCACACCAATCAGAAAAATGTTGTTGGGTGGGAGTTAGAGACTATGGCTAGAAGAGCCATGAATACTTCACTCTATTGTAAAAACTGACAGAACCAGGTATCAGCATTATCCTCTAAGTATTATAAGATCCAGTGGTAATAAACTAGTGTATAATAGGGAAATAAGTTTACATTTTCTATTAGATATATAAATATGTATACCTCTACAGAGCCCTAATTGTGTAGAGGGTTATGCATTGGACTCATAAGCACAAGGTCAGCAGTTAGAAACTGCAAGGCACTCTGCAGCAAAAAGACGAGGCTTTCTAATACTGAAAAATGTTACTTTCTCAGAGACTGTTCAACTTGGGCTTGCAGGGGACTATGAATCAGAATCCACTCAATGACAAGGGATATGTTTGTTTTGAATATATATATATATATATATATATATATATATATATATATATATATCCCAAACCAAACTTACTGCCATTGAGTTGACACCGTTGCATAGCAGGCTATTAAGGGTGAGATGGAATTGCTCCTGTGGGTTTTGAAAGTGTGATTCTTTCTGTAAGTAGAGTATTTTTCTCTTGTTGAGCGGCTGGTGGCTTCAAATTGCTGACTTTGCTATTGTCAGTTCATTGTGTAAGCACCGAGACACCAGGGCTCCTCTTTGCACACATATGAATATGTACGAATACACAGAAAAGCAACACCAATTTCACTGCCATCAAGTCAATTCTGATTCAAAAGGACCCTACAAACAGTTTTTGTGCCTGTACATTTTCAAAGGAGTAGATAGCCTCAACTTTCTCCAGCACAGCAGCTGGTGTGTTTGAACTGCTAATCTTAGAGTTATCAAGGGGACACCTATCTCACAGTATCACCATGGTGCTCGCTCGCTCTCTCTCTCTCTCTTATACATACACATAGATTGGTGTAAATACCATTCTTTCTCTATATGTGTGTGCACATCTATAGATATATCTCTATCATCTCTATCTATAGAGACTGAAATACTTATTTGCTTCACAATGTCTATGGTGATTTCCTTTCCCTTAATGCTGTCCCAGATCTAAATCTCTAAAATAATGTTCAAATCAAACTTACACACATGGAGTGGATTCCAACTCAAAGTAACCCTATAAAGATACAGTGGAACTGCCTCTGTTGATTCCTGAGGTTGTACATCTTTATGACAGTAGAAAGTCTCATCTTGCTCCTACAGAGGGATGGGTAGTTTCAATCTATTGACCTTTTAGCTAATATTTCAACACTAGCTCATTACATCAACCAGGAACCCTGCTAAAGTCAATATAGATACATATATTTTATTTCTAGATTGCCCAAAAAGTAATATCCTCTCAAATTCTAAATATAACTGAAGTATTTCCCATTTTACAGCATAGTAATGTAATTCTCTACTTGTTTATGTCCCCAAACTTTTGAAGTATTTATATTCTTTCCCCAATCAAATGAGCTGCCATTGTTAAAATTGTGGTAGCTTGTGTGTTGCTCTGATACTGAAATGTCTGCCACAAAGTTATTCAGGGTTGACAGGATTCAGAAGAGCTTCCAAAATAAAAGGAAGAAAACGGTGGATCTGATGATCCACTTAAGCAAATCAATCATTTAATGCCTTATTGAAAAAAATAGAATATTATTCAAAATAGTGCTGAAAGTTGAGCTCTCACATTGAAATAGGAGTCAGAAGTGGCTGCCTCCTTAGAGTTACCTTTAATAAGTTGGATGTAGGAAAAATTTAGGACCTGTTTGTTTTTTCTTGCCTGAAGTGGAATAACTCAAAATTGAGAAGTAACTGCTAAAAACAACCATTAGTAGGTAATTGGTATGTAGAATGAACAAAATATAAATCAAGGAAAATTAGAAGTTGTCAAAAATAAAATGGAATTGTTAAAGATGAATATCCTAAGTGTTAGTGAGCTGAAATGGCCTGCTATCAGTCATTTTGAAACCAATAATCATAGGGTCTATTATACTGAGAACACATGTTGAAAAGGAACAGAGTTATCGTCATCATTAAACATACCATTTCCAAACTTATCCTGAAGTGCAGTGCAATCAGTGATAGGCTAAATGGCTTAATTGTTTTTAATTCTCTGTAACAAAATATAGCATAGGATTAAAAAATTTCCAGTATGTTTTTAGAAATAAAAGGACAGTCACCAAGCTGTTTTTAACCATTTCTTTTGCTATGTCAAAATATTTGTAAAAAGATAAAACTCTCTGTAAGAGATTTGGATATTTGAAAAAATGCACTTCTGAAATATGTTATTTTCATCTCAAAAAGCTATTACGTAGTTGAAAATATGCTATTAACCTATAGCACTTTCATTTGGACAAAATGTCTGTAAATACTGGTACAGAATGGATAATTATCCTTTGCTTATGTAACTGTGAAGCACATGGACTTCCAGTGAAAGACTTCCAGTAGAAGAGAATAAAGCAAGTCTATATAAATGAGGCATATACTTTCTTTTTTTTTAAATCATTTTATTGGGGGCTCATACAATTCCCATCACAATCCATACATACATCCATTGTGTCCAGAACATATTTATATTTGTTGCTATCATCATTCTCAAAATATTTGCCTTTCACCAGAGCCCTTAATATCTGCTGCTCATATTCCCCCTCCCTCCCTACTCCCCCACCCTCATGAACCCCCTCATCATTCAAAAATTATTATTATTTTGTCATATATTGATGTCTCCCCCCCCCCCGCCTTCTCTACTGTCCCTCCCCCAGGGTGGAGGCTATATGTAGATTCTTGTAGTCAGTTCCCCCTTTCTACCCCACATTCCCTCCACCCTCTAGGCATCACCACTCTCACCACTGGTCCTGGAGGAGTCATCTGTCCTGGATTCTTATCTGTGCCTATGTACATAGACTCAGAAGAAAAATGCACAAAGGAGTTACCTTAAACTGTGAATAACGCTATTTCTCCAATGGTATGAAAAAATGAGATCCCCAAACGCCAAGTTTAAAAGTGGAAGCAGAAATTGATGGACAATGGCAACATTCAAATAATAGTTATTTGGAAAGAGAAACATGTCTCTAGCGTAGTTCATAAAATAATCATTTGCTCACCAAATCCACTTTCTAAACAGTTTCATTTATGCAAATTTTAATTATGATCCATTCTATGTGCAAATAATAGCGCGCTCTCCTTTGTTACTGAAAGAAGCTGATGACAAGGAAGTATTACAGTGTATTTGTATTAAGATAACTTGTCAGTGAACAGACACATTAGCAAGGAAATCTTTATATAGCATTTGGAGTTTAAAAATTACAACAAAAAACATGAATATCACTTTATTTGTCCTGTACCAGTAAAATATATATTGTTACCCATTGCAGCCTAAGAAGCTGCTCTAAACCCGTGTTACATAGCATGACAAAAATTCATTCTTTTACTCCCAAATCTATAATTTGAACAGGGATCAGCAGTATCAAAGCTTTTCCATGCTTCATGGCTGGCTGTTCAGTTGGGAACTGGTATTTGCTCACAGCTCACATAGTTGGCAAGGCGATGCTGGCTGAGGACTGCAAGCTCAGCTGAGGCTGTTGACTGAGGGCCTAGGCTGGCTGCCATTTACATGGGCATCTTCAGGGACTGGGTGCATGATGTGATCTCCCCTCCAGTGTGGTGCATGGATAGCGGAGAAATTCTCAGCAGACAGGAAGCAGAGGCCACACTTTGTTCAACCTGGATACGGAACCAGCAGAACTTCAATCAAACCATATTCTCTTGGCCTACCCATCTACCTGCTGTAAGGGGAGAAGATAAAACCCCTACCTCAATGGGAGGAAGGTTGGTAAATTTTGAAGTTATCATTTTATATCATCTCAGTTTGCCTTACCAAAATTTAAATTCTACCCTAAATTAAATATACTCATGTCCTCCTAATACATCCATAACTTTGACTGCAATAGGTAATTGGGCTCAGTCTGAAAGTACAAATGTTTCTTTATCTATTTCACACTCAAGTGCAGGGTGAGAGCCCTTTGACTTTGGTTTCATTCAGTCTGAAGACCTGTGAACCTGTGAACTGAAATATGTTTTCTGCCTCCCAAGACACCCGATCTAGAACGGGAGCCCAGCCATAGAATACGTACCACAGAGTCTCATTCAAAAAGGAAGTAGCAGAAGGCACCCAGCAGTCACTGGCACACGGCGATTTAAATCAGCTGGACTCATTTGTTAGTTTGTAAATGATGCCTCACTGTGCTCGCTGGCTCTTGTTTCCACAATCCAGGCTCCTTTTGCTAAATGTCATCTTCATTTTCTTAGCAAAGTGTCTGCATTTACAAAGAGTTTTATCAGCTAGCTTATTGTTCATATATTTTAAGGTTAAAGGAACTCTTTCTAATTTAGTTCAAGCTGTAGCTGTTGTCCGTCCCCCAGGGAGGAGGTCACATGTAGATCTTTGTAATTGGTTCCCTCTTTCCAACCCCCTCTCCCTCTACCCTCCCAGTATTGCGGGGGTGAAGGGAGACATCAGACAGGGCAATATATGACAAAATAATCACTTATAAATTATCAAGGGCTCATGAGGGAAGGGGCAGTGGGGAGGGAGGGGAAAAAAAAAAGAGGACCCGATGCAAAGGGCTTAAGTGGAGAGCAAATGCTTTGAAAATGATGAGGGCAAAGAATGTACAGATGTGCTTTACACAATTGATGTATGTATGGATTGTGATAAGAGTTGTATGAGCCCCTAATAAAATGTTTTAAAAATTATTTTCCTCTTATCATAAATTATATCATGATCCATTAGAAAAGTACTCACATGATAAGTCTTTTTGAGATAAGCTCTCCTTGTTCTGGTCTCCCTGTGAATATTCTGTGGCACAATATCCTTAACATATTCAGAAGTCCATTCTGTTTGCAAGACATACTTTTCATGTATGAGAGTATATGTGCCTGCTTATAAAATATAATTATGAGTAATTAATTACATATACATATTTATATTGATGCATGTATATTTAGAATAGAGAACATAGGGAGACCGAATTCTGGAAACTTCTTTGACATTTCCAAATACCATGCAGGACTGGATTACAGGGTCAAGATCATAGTTTGGGAGACCATCTAGTGCCATTGGTATAACCTCGTTCATAATAGCAATCTTCTAACACCCTTTAGTTAAAAGTACGTGGATTTTAAGAACTTATGAATGACCATATTATATACAATTTTTAGTCTTATCCTATCTGGAGCAAGGGCAATGAAATAAAACAAAAAAATTCAAGGGAACATTTAGCCCCAAAGACCAATGAACTACATGAACCATATCCTCCTTGAGCCTGAAGTCAGCAGATGTAGATGATGCCCGGCTACCACTACTAGCTGATCTGACCAGGGATACAACAGAAATTCCCAATGATCATCCAAGAACAATATACACTAAAACTCAAATTCATAAAGAAAAAGACCAGACTTACTGGTCTGCTGGACACTGGAGGATCCCCTGAACCTATCGGCCTCAGTCACCCTTTCAGCCTGCAACTAATCCCAGTCTCAGTGGCTTTATTAGCTTTCAGCCAGTGGCAGACGAAATAAACAATGACAACCTGGGTAAATGTGCAGCTCAGCGGAATGAAGTAAGCAAGATCAATTAGGTACCATGTGTCCTGAAGCCAACGTGAGATAGTAACCAGGCTCAGGGAAACTCGAGGGACGAAAGCAAGGAAGGCAGAGGAGAATGTAGAGAGGCGACACATCAAGGAGACAGCAACCAAGGTCACCGGATAATTGGGTATGGAACAATGTGGGTCTGATTCCTTGAATGTGAATCCAAGAAGCTGGATAATCGTTCAACTAAAACGTAATAAAATGTTGCAGGGAAAATCTCTTGCAGTCCTTTCTCGGCTTTTTTTGACTGTTTGGAAGGGCTTAGGAAGGATCACGGCGATCTGTCTGCTATTACAAAAAGCCTCACATTCACGCCCAATAGCAGACTTTGGAACTCAGAATCTTAAATATTTAAACGCTTTTCCCCATCTCGAAAAGCTTAATAGTGCACTTCCTCATGCTAGATCTCTCACACACACACATTTTATCAAAAGCCAGCAAAAAGAAACCATATGTAACTTTCAATACTCTTCTACATCATTGAGCTCGTTAGAGATATTTCCGCATTATTGCAAGAAATCGCGTTGCCAACATTTCCACCACTATATAATGAGTCTACATTTCACCAGCTTTCCATACCATTTTCCCCATTTTCTTTAAATGCTCGCAAACAGCCTCCTCAAGGCCTGTTAGGTTTCCATTAATAGACTCCTCAAGGCCCTTCTGACTTCCAGCTGCCTCATGAGTTTTGTTAGTAAACTACTGCACTTTCAGATAACAAAATCTGTATCAGGTATTGATTGCTGTGTAGCCAACTATCCCAAAAGTCAGGGACTCAAACGAAAGCAATGAAATATTTTGCATGTGAATTTGAAATGGGGCCAGGGTTTGGCAGGGACAGTTTATCTGCTTTTAAATAAGAGGGTCATGAAAATATGGCGACCATGTTGATAAGCCTCTGTAATATCCCAATAAAAATATGAAAAACCACTCGTTTCAAATCACTTGCATGTTATTTTTGGACAACTGAATATTAGGGTAAGTCAAGGAGTGTCATTACAAAATTAGAAAACTTTATTAAACAAAAACGTCAACATTGAAATCTGTTCTCTACCTGTCTTTTGTCTAGGTCTATAGGCTTTTGATATGGTGCTTCCGTTTCCCTAGGTTCAATTTTTCAGCTCTTCCCTGAAGAATTCGGTACTATTGAATTTACATCACCTCAAAATGGCATTTTGGCGTCCTCGAGAGACTCGAATTGTCTTTAACGACTGAGAGCAAAAAGGCATCTTGTGTCACATAATGACTGTGATGTGAATGAAGTAAGGGTTTCTGACACAATTACTTCTCCCTGAAATAATGATGGGAAGAATTCCTCCGCACAATCTTCCTGGCGTTTTTGTAATGGAAATTTACATTTCCATATAATTTCTTCTTAATAAGATTTCGTGATATTTCTGTGTTCTTGCGAAAATCTGCCACGATTATTCCCTTCAAGTCCCTCAAAGCAGTTGCCATAGCCTTCTGAGCTGACCTCATAGGCCCTGGAGATCTTGCTTTGATGGGACCTGTATTTGAAGGCACGATAACAAAACGAAACACGTCAATCCCCGCGAGAACTAGCTCTGCAGACTCGTGCTTATGGCAGAGGCAGGTTCGCGCATCCTTTGTTTGGAATCAATCTGCGGCTGTGTAAAAGGAAGCCCTTGCAACAACCCTTTGTACTTGTCTTTGTGCATTAGTTAGTGTATTACTAGAATTGAAGCAAGAAATAATCCAAGGCCAAGAACAGAGTTCACTTAAACAATTTATGAATCTTTTGATGATTTCAGCTTATTGTGTCAAACATGGTAAAATGGAAGGCAATGGATTTTAATACACAAGGAATTGTGCATTAAATATGTGGAACTTATTTACTATGTTAATATGTAGAACACATGATGGAATATATACTCACTTCTTTGAAGCAGCATAAATTCTATTTGTTTTAGTTAGTTATTCTCTTAAATAATTACATTTCCATTCACATCTTCTAATATTTTTTATCATATGTCACCTTGATGTTTTCTCTGTGCTCCCTTCCTACCACTTGATATTGAGTCTTTTTAATTTGTTGTTTGGATAGGTGATTTTGAACTTAACAATATATTCTGCTTTTCAATACATGGTTAAATTATGAAATGCAATGTGTGTGTTTTCTTGGTTAATATTCTCTCTTTTAACTCTGTGAGTCCTAATATCCATTTCAATTTCAGAACTCATGGACAGATTTAATGATAACAGAGTTTTGCTTGTTTTAAGGACATTAACACGTTGTAATGGCGGTGAGAAGTAGTCAGGCTCCAGTTGTTTACCAGGACATGTTCCACCTTTTTTTCAGGTCTGCTAATAAATGCCCAAAGAAACATGGCGCTGCACTGTAAGCATCAACCTGAAGGCACTGAGCAAAGCCACGTCCCTTAAATAAATGCCTAGAGGCACCCCACCTCAGCAAGCCTCAGCCCCAAGGCACTCATATCCCCTCCCACGGTCGGGTCGGCAAGACACACTTCCCCAGGAGAGTGCCCAGAGGCTCCCTGTCCTGCAAGCCAGTCTCCTGCATACAAGTACTTAGCCTAACGTGCTGGAGAATTCCTCACTCTGTCCTGGCTCTTGGTTCTGCTGCTGCTCATTTGATGTTTATCTGTCTTCTGGATCCAGGAGGTTCACTAAGCAGGAATCTTGGGTCCAGAGGATGGACTCTACTCCTGATTCTTGCTAATAATGAGATCTCCAAAACTGCTTCTCGGAGGGCTTACTCTCTGTGTAGTACATGACATTGCAGGGAATCCTGTTCATCACTATTCATAGGTTAAGTCTGTCGGTATCTTCCTTCACCTTCTTACCAGACCTGGGGTAAGGCCATTTGGTGACCATTAGAGACTGTGGCTGGAAGAGTCACATTAAATAACTCACTACTTCTGCAATGCTGTTCTCCCTTTGTATTGGTTTGAGTTTTCTCTATATAGAAACACATGAATTGGTGTGTGTGTGTGTGTGTGTGTGTGTGTGTGAGTGTGTGCACGATGGACTTAAGTCGGACTTCATATCTTATCTGAACTATCTCAAGACAGACAGAGGATAAATGGATGGGTGGATGGATAGATGAATGGGTAAATGGTGAAAGGACAGATGTATATGTGTCTGAATGATAGCTCCATTGACTGAACAACAGACAGAGATAGCTAGCTACCATCCAGGCAACTTTAACTTATGAAGACATAAAATGAAAAAACATTTGATCAACACAGCCTTGTTTTCATGATTGGTGCCATATTTGAGTCCATCTTTGCAGGTAAAGCACATTGCACCTCAGTGAGAGTTACTCTGGCCCTCTACTATATCAAAATTAATTGTTTCCTCAAATAACTGATCTTTCTTGACTTGCTCTAAGTAACTGAGCTGGACAGTGCTTTCTTATGGACCACAAGATATTTACTCACTACTTTTTGGAAGAAAATCATCAGTTCTTCTACTAGTCTATATTAGTCTGGAAGTTGTGTGAAACATGTTGACCGTGGACGGCCTTACTGAAGTTCGTTATTCTAATAATAGCCTCTAGCATCACAGCAACACGTGGGTCAACACTGCATGATACTCATGCAGATTGGTTCTGGGTCAATTTATACCCAAACAAAATGAATTGCCATCAAGTAGATGCCTATTCCTAGCAACCCGGTAGGACAGGGTGGAGCTGACCCTGTGGTTTCTGAGACTAGCTCTACAGGGGTAGAAAGCCCCACTCTGGCTATCCAGGATCGGCTTGTTATTTCAATGGCTATGTTGGTAGATCATGCTTTTCCTCCTTTAATTATGTTGGCCACTTTAACCGTGTGCATCTAATATATTTTTTTATTCTTTCAGGTTTTATAGATGACCAAGATATCAAAGAATTAAATAACTAAGAAATTTAGAAACTCCTCAACAGTGTGAGCATGTAGTGATAAAAATATGAAACTACGATTTAAAAAGCCATCTGAAAGAAATCACTGGAATAACTGTTTATTGAGAGCATTAAAAATGGAAATATTTTGCTGAGGAAAATAAGGATCACAAATTTTATTGTCACTCAGTAATAGTATGCATCATCAAGTGATGAATTGACATGTTTAGAAATTGGACTCTCCACCATCCTCACTCAGCCTCTTCCCTCTTTCTGTCAGGTGACATCCTCAGATGTTCAGAGGACTAGTCATTAATTTTATATATGGCATGTCACTCAATCCCCTTAGCGCATAATATGTATTCTTATTCTTTTAATGAAGAAACTGAAACATCAAGTGATTACAGAACATTCCCAAGAAACTTTCGTTTAAGTGCCAATTTACGATTCATGTCCAGGTGATCTTTTTACCTGTAAAACAGATATAATTATAATATTTTCTGAAAGCAATAACTTGATGACTATACTCATGAACATAAATTTCACTTGGTAGAATATTTCCCTATTTTCTATCTGTGCCTGCCAGAAGATAGTAAAAATGAGGGGAAAATTCCGTTCATTTAATACTAATTTATACAAGCACAATTATGCTATGTTCCTATCAATATACCTTTTTTGAGTTAACTCATGCTTTAAATAAACTCTTTAAAGCCAAAATTATTTTTAGCTCCATTTTGCAGGTGCATTAATTTAGGCAGTGAGTGTTAGAGAACTACATCCCAGCAAATAAAACATGCACAGACTGGGTGGGGCAGGATCCAGTCTCAAGTGCATGCACTCCACCATCACATTGTGCTTGCCTTGGTTGTGTCTACCTCCTGTTCCTGTGGGTCCACCTGAGAGAAAACATGAGAAAATATTGTCAGTTCTCACAATGCTGCTTAGTGATTTACGAATGTGCACTTTAGCTTTAGAATTTAGATGTATTTCCCACAAGTCGACCCTAATGAATTATAAGATGACTGTTCGCCTGGTATATAACTTCTTTAAAATTCTGTCCACATCTTTGAGTTAAGAACTATGGATTTAAAGTAAATAAATACTCTATGATCTTGTCAGTCAACCTTGAGACTGGCAGGTTGAATAAAAATGTTCAATTACCATTTTTATAAGCAATATAAAAAGTGACTGTTCACAGTGCAGGAAGTCAAGCAATCACTGCAGTAACAGCGCCTGCCCATATGGGTTTGCTTTGGAATGGAGTTGCCCCACTTCAGCGGCACCACACACAGCCACCCTGCCCCTGAAAGCATGCAGAGCTTGTGTGTGGACAGATGGTTCTGTTGTCACCCAGGACCTTAAGCCATGTGCTTGTTTCTAGCTTTCCATTCCACTTTTGCAAAGTTCATTTTAACTCAGGCAAAGGCAAATAACCAAAGATGCTCTACTGAATTTCAATTTTGTAACCTTACAATGGCATTTTTATTTGAGTCTGATATAAACTAAACTTCTCCTTCTAAGTTTGGTGTAGTGAGCTTGGGATCATTTATCAATTCTTAAATAGGAGAAGCGAATCAGATACCATATTTCCCAAAGTCCTCGGAAATAAATTTTAATACAGAAGTGTGTGATTTACTATAAAACAAATGATTTTAAATCGTGTGTACAAGTACATGAAATACTTTCCTTGATAGAAACAAACTGAATAAATAGTGCTTTAGCTAATAGATTAATGAGGACTATTTTTCTTTGGAGTGCCTATTCGCATTTTAAAAAAAGCTTGAATACACTATTTTACTATATATTTACCAACTACACAGACTTATAATCTTACAACATTAAAATATATCAATGACTTAATCCCCGCTAAACGTTTAATATTTTTTACAGTTTTATTGGCGCATAATCCACATATCATGCAAATCAGTAGTTCAAGCGTATCAAGAATAATTGTGCAATCATCACTCCAATCAATTTTGGAACACCTTTTTCATGGTGAAATCACTTAAACCGAGTCGTGCAATTACCATCGGTTCTAGTGCCCCCTTCCCGCTCCTGCATCCTTTGTTTCCCCAACCCCTTAACCTTTTTTTTTTTAATATTCATTGATTTTAGAATAAAGCTTATTTGAAGGAATAGCAGGAGTCCTGCCAATGTAGTGGGTAAATCTTTGGGCTGCTAAATCAAAGCTCACTGTTTGAATCAGCCAGCTACTCCTCAGGAGAAAGATGAGACAATCTGCCTCTAACCATTCCCAACCTCAGAAATGCAAGAAGGCAATTCTACCCCAGCATAGAGGCTTTCCATGAGTCAGCCTTGACTCTATAGCAATGAACTTTGGTTCTTGAAGAAACTAGCCTACACCTTAATTATCCAGAAAATTATTATCTTTATATTCAGGTATCTGGTACATTGGAAAAATTATAAAATAGATTCCTCAAATGCAGAAATCTCCATATCACACGTGTGAAATATACAATGACATATTTGCTTTATAAAGTATTATATTTCTCTAAAGTAATTTAAGGAATGAGGTGAATGTTGAAGCAAGTTGTAGAAAGCTTACTGTACCTTGAACTCTAACTTGATGGTAGGGAACCACTCCTACTGGATAGTTTTAGTACCCTTTCCGCATATTCATTAACTCCTCATTTGCCAAACATCTTACATATGCTAATACTATGTGAAATGCTTATCATACCAACAAAGTTTGGTGCTGTTGCACACATCTATAAATTTGAGACAATTTCTAATTTGAGAAAATAAATATTTCAGAATTAAATTGGAAAGTCTTATTTAACTCTAATCATTTATAAGTAGCAAAATAACATGATGTGTGATTAGTGATAAAGCTCTTTCACAACCTACGGGAGGCTGAAATCAGAGATGCTTGGTGTGTGAGTAGAAAAATTTGAAATCAGAACCTTAACTCTATTTTAAAGTCTTGATGTGGATATAGAATCCATGTAAAAATTGAAAAGTTCTCTTTTCTTATAACAATTCCTCTAACCTTGATGGTGACATAATCATAAGCCTGAAGGAAAATATTCCTTTTCTCTGAGGTCTGGCAAGTGCAAGATATCACAATCTATTCCAGAAGGTCTTCCCATTATGATCAAATATGTGTCAGATGTGATAACTTGCAAATCACTAGTGATAAATACCATTACTGATAAATCTTTAGAATGGATCCCCTAAAATAAATATATTTGATGAAACAATGTTACTAAAAGGTTGTCAGAAACGTCAGTCCGATTATGGAATAATTATCCTGTAACTTATAGGAAGGGCATGTACCCATAAGCAACCAAGTAACCTCCACCAATCTCGGGAAAATCTTCATTCTAGATATCTTTTTCTTTTTACATCTTCTTATTGTCTTTAAGTCAATTATGGTTTTGCAACTCTGAGTCCCTTCTCTATCTAAAATGTAATTTTCTCATTGTACTTGGCAATGACCATTTTCATTCTGTAATTTTGACATTTTCACAGGTTTTTTTATTCACTGTGACAATCTGTTATTTCTATTTCGGGAAAACTCAGGGCTTTCTACTCCTTTGAAATTCATCTCAGAATCCTCCAAGGGTAGGTCTACTCCATCCTGTAGGATGGTCATGAGTTGGAATGGATTTAAAGGCAGTGAGTTTTGGCTTTTACTTAAGTTACTCCACGATGTTGCTCTATGACAATGGGGATTCCTTGGTTTGAATTCTATGCTATTGGTAGGGAAAAGAAACAAACAAATGAACAAGCAAACAAAAACAACAACCTCATTTCCATGAAGTCAAACCAAAGCACTGCCAATGAGTTGATTCCTTGCCCTGGCAACACTCGGCAGGGTTTCTGAGACTCAATTGTGGACAGCCTCATCTTTCTAGCATAGGGATATTGGCAGGCTTGAACTGACACCAATCACTAGTTTAACCAAATTCAAGTATAGTTTATAAAGACACATTTATTAAGAATTAAACATGGCAAGCCAAAGAGAAACTAGTCAGATGGAGACCATCCACATGGGGCCCTAATGGAGTCCCGAGTCTGAACAATTTGTCTTTGTCCAGTCTTCATCCTGTTTAAGACAAAATTTTGTCTTTATAAATTATATTTGAATGTGGTTCTCTCCTGTTACCCTAGAACAAATGACACCGTCCAGACAGGGTGCAAAGGAATCTTTCCTGTTGAGTTCTTGGGGGAGTTAAAGTTTGGTGTCAGAGAAAGGGTGTTTTTACCCCTGTCACATTTCTTGGACCCAGAAATGCAGGAGGTAAGTATTTTTGGATTTACAGAGCCATGATCCAGACCTTTTAGAGACTCTAGTAGTTTGCAATTTTACTGTGCATGTACATTTTGTCTGTGAATTCTTAGAAGTCGTTTCTTATTTGTCTTGTTGTCAAACACTTTTGACTTCTCGTACTTTGTTTGGGGTTAATCTAAAGAAAATCTGAAAAAATAAAAATCATGTTGTGCTTCGATGTATAATGAGAGTTATTCTATTTTTTAATCATTTTATTGGGGGCTCATACAACTCTTATCACAATCCATGCATACATCAATTGTGTAAAGCACATTTGTACATTCATTGCCCTTATCATTCTCAAACCATTTACTCTCCACTTAAGCCTTTGGCATCAGCTCCTCGTTTTTCCCCCTCCCTACCAGCTCCTCCCTCCCTCTTGAACCCTTGATAATGTGTAAATTATAATTTTTTATATATCTTACACTTTACGATGTGTCCCTTCACCCACTTTCCTGTTGTCCATCCCCCAGGGAGGAAGTTATATGTAAATCCCTGTATTGGTTCCCAGGGATTTATTCTACTTTCCAAGGAGCTCCAGGTCATTTTGTTTGTGTTTTGAGGTGAAATTTGCTTCAGATACACTGCTTCACTCTTGATGTCCTCTGACTCTGTGTGCACATTTGGGGTGGAAACACCAGCTCTTGCCAGAATTGAGCAATGGGGAGCAGTTCCTGGAAGTTTGGGCAGTCGTGCTACTGCTTCGTGACATGGAATGCCACGTCTGTAACTCAGGCTAGAACTCTGTGCCTGCAGTAGCCACTGGCATGTGGTGACCAAGAATTCTTCAGATCAGTGGCCACCTTTGAAGGAAAGTTTCAATAATTTTAATACAAATTGGGCAACTTTAAACATTTAAATTAGGTATTTGGTATGTGTGTATTACTTGGTTTTGTATTGTGCAGCTTTGAGAATGGTGTGCTGTTGTTGATCTTAGTTACATAGAATGTTGTGTGAGAAAACACAGGCAATGGCTTTATGCACCAGTTAGTTGACTTCAGAAATCTAATGAGTGCATGATCCTCACCCGAGAGGGCGTCCATGCAGGCTACATGAGAGGTAAGTCACCTAGAATGATGGTTGAGATTCCATCCTTAATACTTTAAACCCTAATAAAAAAAAAAAAAAAAAAAAAACCTTTGATTGGTCTTTTTCTCACCCTGCGTTACTAAACGTATGTGTGTGTGAGTTTTAATTAAGTAGCACATTGATGTGTGCACAACATTGGTATTGTGAAAGTCATAAACCATAAGTAACAAACTATAAGCCACTGTTGTATCAATCACCCCTATCATTGGAAGACTTTTCTGAGGGGTCTTGGGTACCAAGCCAGCTGCCGTAGTGTCTATAGCTGCAGTCTGCACTAGTGACCGAGCTCAGAAGTGCCGAGTCTGTGTGTGCTTTCTTAACTCTCTCAGCTCAACTCCTGCCATCACAAGGTCATGGATACCGACTCACGTGGAGACCAGACAGGATAGAGTGGAACTACCTACTTCCCTGAGTTTCTGAGACTGTAAACCTTTATGGGAGAAGAAAGCATCATCTTTCAGCGGAAGAACTGCTGACCTTGAGGTTAGCAGCCCAACCCAATGCCCATGATGCTTCCAGGACTCTCTATATCACAGTTTTTGTGAGCAGCCGCTGATGGGAAATGCCCAGCAAGCATTTTGACACAATAATGGGAAATGGTAGATCCCCCTATAACATTTATTTTTCTGATGTCTGTCTTGTATGTGAACCATAACTCATTACCAGAATTTTTGCCCACTGTACGTAATCAATAGTTAGCATTTGCAAACTAAAAAAGTAAGTTAAATGACTATATGAAAACTGTAATTCAGAAAATGCTCACTATATAGTTTGGGTTACTGTTAGAGCATCTCCTGAGATTTATCTCTTAATAAATTCAGTTTATCTGCCCGTGTACTTGGCTTGGGGTAATTATTGATTAGAACCAATCACTATACTGCAAGGACTCCATATTTGGAGAATATTATAACAAGTCCCTCAAAAATAAAAATACCTATGAGATATGTTTTCTATCAGAAGGTGTTATTAATTGGGCAAGATAGATTTTTTAAGACAGATTTTTAATTAAGAATTAATATAGGCTTTTCAGTTTCAAAGAACTCTGTTTTAACTTTATGATATATGTATGCATGCAAAATAAATTGTTTTAATATTAGGAATAAATAGAAATATCACCTTTTGATAGTTTGGGGTCTGTAAAATACAAGGCATTGCATTGTACCATAATCTTGTTTTTAGAAACATCCTGAAAAGTAACCTGAGATAGATATTATAGAATGTGCATCATTTAAGGAGTAAAATAAATTGTAAGGGTAAAACCAGCTTTTCTAGAAGGCGCGATCAACCGTGGAGGAATCTCTGTGGTGCAGTGATTACACATTGATTGAGATGCTAGCTGCAAAGTCAGCAGTTCTACACCAGCAGTCACTTTGGGAGAAAGACGAGCCTGAATCATAAAGAATTACAGACTTCAAACTCCACAGAGGCCATGCTCTCCTGTCTTACAGGGTCACTGTGTGCACGAATAAACTGGACGACGGTGCATTTGTCTGCTTTTGTACAGGACAAGCCTAGATGCTTAAGGATTGCTTTCATTTGTTTGCTTTTCTCACTAATGCTGCTAGAGAAAACAGCTTGCCTAAAAATTCAGTTGCATGCTGTTCTGTTTTTTAATTGCCTGGGCCAGTATAAACAGATGCAGATTTGTTCTAGTCAACGATAAAGAAGAACCGTCATATGGCTACAAGAAAATCTTTAACAGAGAAAACAGGAGGAAAATAAATCAGACCTCTCCTGATTGCAGTGCAGAAGGGAGGCCTGGTGGTGCAGAGGGTCTAACCTCCCCTCACCCAGCCTCCCGCCCCGAGAGACTGGGGTTCAAGCCCGCCAGCTGCTGAAAGGAAGAGGAGCCTCTGCGCAGTCTGGAAACCCTTGGAGCCAGTTCTGGCCTGTTCTACAGGGTTCTATGGGTCAAGATCAGTGTGTGCACAGTAAGTTTTAAACTAAGTATAGACACTTTGGGCTAAATTTGATAGCAGGGAAATATACAGACATTGGCAATAGAAAAAACTTAAATGATTAAACTATGCTTCAGCTAAATTATTTGTTGTGGTACATAGATGATTTTGAGACGTCTAGGTAATTTACTGGTAAGTTGGGTCAACAAGTACTTGTTATAATTTGAAGCTCAGATGCTTTTCTTTCACATAGAAATATATATATATATATATATATATATATATATATATATATATAGCTAAATAGTAAATATATTATTGCTCCCTTTAAAAGACTATTATGAGCTATGAAACCAGATCAATGGTTGAAGGATTAATTAAAATGAACTTATTTACCATAGTAGACATTTTACCCTTTGAATAAAGTTTAAAAATGAAAGATTTGATGTGTAATAGCATAAAGCAAGGACTTACAGACTTCTTGCTGTTGGAGTAACAAGATCTTTCTAAATGCTGGTTTGAAAGTTGAACTCACTCTTCGGACACACTTTCCTGCCAGCACAAGCATGGCTCAGAGTCACAAAACCCACATCGTGTTGGAAATATGTATGCTTAAGTGTTATTTCTTAGATCCCAATAAATATCTGATGATTCAAAACCTCATTTAAAGTCACAAATAGTTATTGCTTAATAGATTATATATTTTTAATTTTCATTGATAAATTTGTTGCAACTAAGTTTCTCTTTAATCTACTTGCTTACCTACAGACTTAATTCATGTATATAACTTTTTATATTTACATTATGCCTGAAAAAATAAAATTAAGCACTGTGCTTTGAAATACATTTTGTTTAACAATGCTTCTACCATCAAATTAACTTTATTTGGCTTTGCATTTCATCCATAATTAAAATCTATTCTTTCATTTAAAAATATTATTGTAAATTAACCATGACCATATGAAGTTTTATCTTCTACTTCAGTGGATTTTAATTGCTCTCTGTGACTCTTCCATTGACAGTCTCTGTAAGTCTCAGCTAGTTCCTGGGCTGTTATTGTTGCAAGGCATTGGATCAGTTCCAACTTCTAGCTACTATAAGTCCAGCAGACTGAAACACCCACAGGTGCTGACCATACTTACAGGTTTTGTTATGTTTAAGCCTACCGTTGTAGCCTCTGTGATCATCTGTCTCACCGAGGACCTTCATCCCTGTACTACCCCTCTGCTTTACAAAGCATGGTGTGCTTTCGCAGGGGCTAGTTTCTCCTACCACTTGTCCAAACTATGTGAGATGACGGCTCACTATCTTTGCCTTTAAAGAGCGTTCTGGGTATACTTCTTCGCAGAGAGATTTGTTTGTTTCTTTTGGCTGTCAATGGTAGTACTTACAATATTTTTTGCCAGGAGCATAATTAAAATGCATGAATCCATTTTTGCTCTTCCTTATTTAAAGTCTAGCTTTCAAATGCCCACGAGGCAACTGAAAATACCATGGCTTGGGTCAGGTGCACCTTAGGCATGAAAGTGCTATATCCTTGCTTTTCAACACTAGAAAAAGATGTTATGCAGCAGATTTACCCAGTGCAATGCACTGTTGATCTTTCACTGCTGCTTCCATGAGCGTTAATCCAGCCAAGAGGAAATTCTCAACAGCTTCCATCTTTTGCTGTTTATCATGGTGATGCCAATTGGCCCTGTAATGAAGATTTTGGTTGCCTTTTCACTGAGTTGTAATTCATGTTGAAGGCTGCAGTCCTTGGTCTTTGTCAGCCAGTGCTTCAATTCCTCCTCACATGCAGCAAGCAAGATTATGTCATCCACTAGTGCAGGTTCTTAATAGGACTTCCTCCAATTGGGATACTGCATTCTTTTCATCAATTGAAGCTGCTTGGATGATTTGCTCAACATAGAGATTGAATAAACATGATGAGAAGACTCAACCCAGATGCACTCCTTTCTTTATTTGAAATCAGTTTGCACAACCGCCTCTTGATCCAAGTACAAGTTCCTCATGAGCACAATTAAGTGCTCTTGAATTCCCTTTATCCTGAAGCCTATGCAGAGTTTGTTAAAATTCACATAGTTGAATGCTATGCATACTGCCCCCCAAAAAACAAAGTAATCATTTGTCTTGTATTTTCTGTTTTCATCAAAATCCACCCAACCTCATCAATGATGTCACTTGTTGCACATCCTTTTCTGAATCCACTCTGAACCACCTGTAGCTCCCCGTCAAAGCACTGCTGCAACTGTTGTTGAATTATCTTCAGCGAATTTGACTTGCACGTGATATCAGTGATATCGTTCTGTATTTTGCACATTCTGTTGGATCATCTTCATTTAAAATGGGTTCAAAGATGGATCTCCTCCATCAGTGAGCCAAATGGCTGTCTTCCAAATGTTCTGGTATAGATGATTGAGTGCTTCCAGTGCGTCGCCAGCTTGTTGAAGCATTTCAATTGGTTTTTTCCTTGATTTCTGGAGCCTTGGTTTGGGCCAAGGTTTTCAGTGCAGCTTGAACTTCTTCCTCCAGTGCCACAGGCTTGCTCTTATGCTGCCTCTTGATATGATTGAATGTTAACTACTTGTTTCAGGTATGGTGACTTCATGAGTTCTTCTCATCTCCTTTTTATGTTTCTTAAATCATTTACTATTTTACCATAGAATCTTTCAGTATTGCAATGTTGAGGATTCAACATATCTAATGCACAAGACTTTTTTTTACGTGTTGAAGTCAAAGATGTCGCCTTGAGGCCAAGGTGTATCTGGCTCCAACAATGTATACTTAATCATGTATGAAAGTTGGCCACGGAATAAGAAGACTGAGCAAGAATTGCTACATTGGAATAATAGTGCTGAAGAATAGGGAAAGTGCCATGGACTGCCAGAAGCGCATGCACATGCATCATGGAAGAACAACAGCCAGAATACGCCTTTGTGCCATGGACTGCCAGAAGAGCGTACACATGCATCATGGAAGAACCACAGCCAGAATATGCCTTTAAAGTGAACAGTGTAATATTTTGTCTCATATACTTTGGATATATGATCAAGAGAGCACAGGTCATTGAAAAAGGACATTGCGCTTGGTAAAGTAGAAGGACAGAGAAAAAGAGAGAAACTGCTAACGGAGTGGATTGACACAATGGCAGCAACAATGGACTCCAAAATAATAAATATGGCAATGAAGAAAAATAGAACAGTGCTTTGTTCTTTTGTACACACAGCTGCCGTGAGTCAGAACTTACTTCCTGGCTCTTACAACAACAACAACATACATACTGCCTGCATTGAGTTTTCCCGATCAATGGTCAGCAATGTGAAAACTTTTATCTTCATGCAGAATGTCTTAAAATTCATTCCCATAAATAAACCAGTAAGGTGTACCCTTGAACTTAGAGATTTTCAGGATGTGCCTTTGATGTAAATTAGGGTACTAGAGTTACTTAGCAATGTGTCATACCTGACCACATTGTTTGGGGACCTTGAATTAGTCATGCAAGCTTTTCTAATCTACAATAATGTGTATTTTCCAATCATGGCCAAGTTCCTAATGGTGTTGTTAGGTACACGCTTTACTGTTAATCACGAGGTCTGTAGTTAACAAAATCAACAGCATCTCTGTAAGAGAATGCTATCTGTCCCTGCAGCGGTTCCCAGCCTTGGAAACTTATAGAGGGTCCTACAACTTGAACGATAATAAATGGGGATGGATGAATGGGTTCCAGCTGAATACAAACCTAATTAGCTGACCTGCCACCCAACATGATTCTATGATAGTTTTTTGGTTATTGAATTTTTTGTTGTTGTTCAAAGAACTACTTCATATTTCTTTTTTTGATCACTTAATTAGGGGCTCTTACCGGTCCTATCACAATCCATCCAGCCATATATCATGTCAAGCACATTTGTACATATGTTGCCATCATCATTTTGGAAACATTTTCTTTCTATTTGAGCCCTTTGTATCAGTGGCCTAGTGACTAAGGCTCCTTGAACATCATTATGGTCTCAGCTAATGGGTTTCCTGTCTAAATAATTTGTCTTTGTTTGGGTCTTGCCTTTTTACTGCATAAAACTTAATAAATGTCTCCAGATAAATTTCATTTGCATCTGGGATCATTCTATCTCCTTAAAATTCAGCCTCATGTCTAACCAACAGTGCCACTTCATTCCTTTAAATTGTATCTGTGAACTTACCATACTAATACTGATAACATTTCTTTGGACAAATATATACTATCCAAATAAGCATATTGAAAGTGCTCAACATATGTATCAAGAGTCCAAGCTACTTAAAATAATGAAAATAACATTTTTAGAAGAAACCATAGGAGTCGTGCTTCAGAATCTGATTTATGATAATATGACCTTAGATATGACACTGAAATCAGAACAAGAGAAAACAAAACAGATAAACTGGACAGCATCACTTTTTTTTTTTACTGTGCTTCACAGGATAATCAATACTGTGCAGAAACAATCACGCTTTAGGGACAAAGCTAGCGAGCTCCATAAGAAAGAATTAGTCTTGAAAACATGTAAAGAAATGCTAAACTATAACAACAATAAGAAAAATGCCAATCAAAACATGGGTACTAAAAGAAATAATCAGAAAACATGGGTCCAGCAATGAGTTTGGGGCTCACACTAAATCCTAGCTCCCACTTAAGAACAATTAGTTTTTACATTATGGCCCTGCTCAATACTCAGCCTCAGGAAGGGAACACAGAAGAGATGGTGTATAGCAAAGTGTAGTGAAGAATGTAGATAGTGCCTGGCGAACAGATAAAATAGCATCTTGGGTCTTAAAGGCTTGTTTCCAAACATCTAAACCAGCATCCATCTAAGTGAGATGACAACTAAATCAACATGGAGGAAGCACACGAATATCAGTCACTGAAGGATTATAAAAATAGACACAGAAGTTGAAAGATAGAATAATATCAGAGGCTAAATTTGAGAATCTTCTTTGCAGAGGACTATGGATGATACATTTGTGGGAACTGCACACAAAATAAGTCTTCAGTGATCTCCCTCTATCCATATCAGAGGAATTGGAAGAAAGTTACTAAACAAATGTCCGAGTAACCAACCTCTGACAATCGTGGGGGGTGGGGGTCCTGCAGGTGCAATTGTGTGGTGAAAATATGCAAAGAGCATAGTAAAGCCATTGATGATCGGAGAGATAGGAGAGAAGATAAAATAAAGGAGTCAGACAGATTTCATGGTAGCATGCTCACCCCCTGGACGACCGTAATCTCAGCAGCCAGGTCCAAACAGAGAGCAGGAGGAGGAGAGGGCATCTTTACTGTTTGGGCGGGGGGGGGGCTTTTATAGGTAGCCATTAGTCATGCATATTCAGTAGTTACATATTTCACAAGGTGGGTGGGCATCACAGTAAAGTCCCTGAACTCACAGGTGAGGAAACACAATACCTGCATTGGGGGAAGACATGAGGGGAAATGGGTCCCTCTGTGGGAGGCGATAATCTAAGAATATCTGCTACTATAGAAATAGAACCAGCCAGTGCTCGCTTTAAGGCAGCCTAGCTGTTAGGGGAGAGTCTGTGGAAATGACATTTAAAGCAGGATCATGTGCTTGGACTTTATCTCTAATTTTGCTTACCAGATTCCCTCTGTTGTGACCTAGGGACTGTTAGTCCTGGGCATATGTCCCTCAGTGCTAGTTCCCTACAAACAGAGTGCACTGGAGAGATGACTGGAGATCAAAAGGATAAACGTGATTTGAACGGTTAAAACCTCGTCAGTTGATGCCCACTCTGCTGCACAGGAGACCTGATCTGATTTTCAACATTTTCTGTATTTTGGGGGTTTGCTTGTTTGTACCTATAAGGTTTTATCTCAAATATATTATGTTACTGGGGGCTCCTCTTGGGTTTTTGTTATATGTTTTCCTGTTTTTCAGTATATGAAACCCAGGATTCATGAAACTATAGGGACAACAGGTAGAATAGGGGTTTCTGGCTGTTTGCAGTGGGGGGGCGGGGGAGGGGGAAGGTGGTAGAGGGAGCTGATCTTTATTAAATCCCAATAAAATGGTTTGGGGGTTAAAAACAGAAAAAGGAAAACATGGGTAGAGACTTCAGTACACATTCCACCAGAGAATATATGTAAATGGTCAACAAATACATAGAAAAGATGTGTTTATTTTCAGGTGCTGTGATAAAGACACTTAAATTGTTTGGGGAATCCAACCAGGGTCTTTCAGGATCGAAACACAAAGGTCAAGTAGAATTCTTTGTCTCGCTGTTGCACAACATAATGAATGTAATTAATTAGGGAAATGTAAATGAAAAATGCAATCATATAACACTTCACCCAAACTAGGAGGGTTCTGATCAGCAAAACAGAAAACAACCGATATGTATATAGATGTGCAGAGTTTCAATTCAATTGCCTCCCCACATTCATTTCTGATGAGATTATAAAATGCTATACTATGATGAAAATTAGTTCAAGTGTTCTTCAAAAAGTTTAGAATTATCTCATAACTGCGTAAACCCACTCTTAGGAGTATACTTAAATAGAAACCTAAATAAATAAAACATGAACACAAACAGATACTTAGCTGTGGAAGTACTATTCACAGTAGCCAAGAGGTGGATGAAACCTAAAAGTCCAGAAACAGATGAGTGAATAAACAAAATGTGGTATATTGTAAAATAGTATAATGTGGGGGTGGTGGTTAGGTGCCATTGAGCTGATTCCAACTCTCCTCTGCCTACATGCAACAAAAGGAAATGCCACCAGGTCCTGAGCATTCGCACCATTCTTCGTACGTTCAACCCCGTTGTTGCTGCCACAGTGTCAACCCATCTTGTTAATGGTCCTCTCTTTCACTCTCTCTACTTTACCAAGCATCACCAGCCAGGGATTAGTCTCTTCTGATAATTAATCAAAAGTTTGATGAAGTCTGAGATGATGTCTAACAACCTTAAATCTAAGGAGCATTCTGGGTATCCTTCTTCAAAAACCAATTTGTTTGTTCATTTGGCAGTACATGGTAATTTCAATATTCTTCACCAGAACCATAATGCAAATATATCAACTCATATTTGGTCTTCCTTGTTCAATATCCAACTTTCACATACATGTGAGGTGATTGAAAAATGCCATTGTTTGGCTCAGAAACAACCTCATCCTGGAAAGAACATCTTTGCTTTTAAACAATTGAAAAAGGTCTCGTGCGAAATGTTTACCCAATGCAATGTGTTGTGTGATCTTTTAGCTGATACTTCCATGAGCATTGATTGGGGACCCAATAAGGTGAAATTCTTCACAACTGCAATCTTTTATTCGTTATTAAGATGTAACATGTTGGTCCAGTTTTTTTGTGTGTGTTTGTTTCCTTTAAATTAAGTTGCAGTCCACACTGAAATACTTGATCTTTATCCATAAGTGCTTCAAGTTCTGCTCATTTTTAAGCTTGTGTCATTTGCACATTGAAGGTTGTAAATTAGCCATCTTCCGATCCTGATGCCACATTCTTCTTCATATAGTCCACCTTCCCTAATTATTTGCTCATCACACAGATTGAATAAGTATAACGAGATGATGCGACCTTAATGCCCCCTTTCCTGATTTTAAGCCATGCAGTATTCCCTTGTTCTGTTAGTACCATTGCCTCTTGATCCTTCTACAAGTGCTGCAGTAGCATAATGCAGTGCTCTGAAATTACAATTATTCTCAAGGCTCTCCACAGTTTGCTGTTATCCACACAGTCTAATCCCTTTGCAGAGACAGATTATTGTTGGACAAAAATAAATTAAATCCTGATACATCCTATAATAGAAATTAACCTTGAAAACCTAATGCTGAGTGAACTAAGTAACCAAAGGAGAGATGCTGTATGATTCCACTTCCAGAAATATCTAGAATATGAAGGGTATAAAGTCCAAAATTCAGAAGTGGTTTACCAGGAGTAAGAGAGAGGAGGTGAAGCAGAGCCAATTATCAAGGAGCACTGAGTTTCTATTAAAGCTGGTGAGACATTTTAGAAATAGATTCTGGTTATGGTTTATCCGTAAAGAAAAGAGTGACATAAAGCTGTTAACAAAAATATGAGGATTACTCATATTCCCTCTTCCCTATGTCTCCCTTATCTTCCCCTGACCATCCAGAGCTAGGTGAAAACCAACTAGAAGGACGTTGGCACAGCTATTTTCTGTGCTACCTGACCCAAGTTAAGTGAGAGCTCATCAATTCAAAGATCTTTGGCCTTATCGTTGCCAAAGAGGCAAATCCTAGCCAGTGTAGTGTGAATTTTAGAGACTCTCAGGGGCCATTATGGATTTCACAATTCACACCAAAACTCCAACAGCCCATAGAAAGGGTGTGGTTGTTATTAGAGTCGTGGAGTAGGTGGCAACCCAGAGTGACATGATGCACAGCAAAACATAACCGTACCCTGTCTAAGACATCCTCCTAAATGTTTCCATGCTTGAGCCCATTGTTGCAGCTACAGTGTCAGCCCATCTCGTGAAGGTCTCCCCTTTCTTTCCGTACCCCTTTCCTCTATTGTGCACAGTACAACACCTTTAAAGAAATGATGCTTGGGAGGATTGACAATACTGGACTTCCATATCTTAAGAGCTATTCCACCCTCAGATGCATACCAATGCTTTTCAGCAACCAAAAGACATCTAACTTTCTTTGCTCATCTTTTATTGGCTTCATCCCATAGTCTTCATGGAGATGTTAATATATAGTTACAAAAAAATGGAAAACTTTGAGTGTTCATAATTGAATCATGTCCTCTGTCCTTATTGAGTTTAGTTACTCCTTTGTGGCTTATGTAGCCCACTCCACTGTACAGTCACAAAATGTCAAGGTACTGTCTAGAGGTTTTACCTAATAAAGTCACCTTAATCACTAAAGAATTCCAGTAGTATCTTTTAGTAACCCAAAGCAAACACAGGTAGGAATGGCTTGTCTCTCTGATGCAAAACATGATTAATGTAATTAATATGTATCAGAGCCTAAAATATAAAAAATACTTAGTTTCAGGAAGCTTGAACTATAATTTCATATCTTCATTTTGAGACTCCACAGATGTTCTCTATATCAGTTTCCCATTGCACTGGGACTATTCAGCCAACAAGGTGCCGATGCTTAGACACGTTCTGGCAATAGTAGGAAAGGGGAATGTGGTAGTCAGGCTTTGGGTCAGCATGGCTGGAGCAAGGCTCTCATCAGTTTGATATATATCACCCTCGATGGATGTATGGAATGCAATCAACTCCATGATTGGCTCTCATAGAACAGAATCAACTCTGCGAGCAGCTGGCACTTGTAATGGAGTGCAGCACCCGTGCCCTTTATTAGGTCATAACCTTGATTTAATTGGCAGAAAGACTCCTTGAAGGTGTTTCCTGATCCTCTTTAGGCAAACTCTGTGGGGAAAAGGTGCCACTTCTGCTGGCTCTTGATCCTACAACAGGGCCATCAACCTCCTGCTCTACCGCCTGCAGATATAAGGCTGCCAAATTTGGCTGGATACCATTTTGCATCCACCATACTGTGGTCTTCCTGCTTCATCTTCCTCCTTCCTGTTTTGTCAGCTACCTTAGCTAAGTGAGTCAGAAAATGCCTTTAGCTTACCATCTGACTCACACATCTAATTGGACTGATCTTACTGATCAGCTGGGTGAGCAATTTCTTGTTTCAGGTTTATTTCTGTATGCATACACATATGAGGACTACAGGTTTTGTTTCTTATCTAACTCCGTCTATAGCACAGGAAGTTTGTCCTCATGAAAAATGGTGTTGAAGGCAGATTAAATAGTATACTGAAAGGGGCTCACACAAAAGACTTAAAAGATAGGTCTGGGCATATCCTTCTTATACAAAGATTTTGCCTGGCATGTTCTTAATTATTTCCCCCAAATAATCAATCTTGTGACCAATTTTCTTTTTTCTTACATTTTATTAGGGGCTCATACAACTCTTATCACAATCCATACATATACATACATCAATTGTATAAAGCACATCCATACATTCTTTGCCCTGATCATTTTCAAAGCATTTGCTTTTCACTTAAGCCCTTTGCATCAGGTCCTCTTTTTTTTTTCCCTCCCTCCCCGCTCCTCCCTCCCTCATGAGCCCTTGATAATTTATAGATTGTTATTCAAAGAATAATTAAATTATATATTCCAGCCATGGTCTGCTACCTGCACTCATAGCCTTATCTATATGGCAGTGGTGAAGTGACATGTTATGAACTCTTGATGAGGTTCTTTGTTCTTTACAGTACTTAATTAATACCATGGATGTGAATCAGTGAATTCAACCAGCTGCTGCATGGTGTGTTATTCTGGGTACTTTAGAGAAACAAATCCACAAAAACTCATATACAAGAGAGAGTTTTACATAAAGGTTAACTGTGCATCAAGAAACTATCCCAACCCAGTGCTGCCCAAGCCCACAAGTCCAACATTTACTCATTAACCCATATGTCCAACACCAATCCACAAATTCCTCCTCCATCTCACAATACATGCACTATGACCCCCATTGCAGGAGGAAAGCCACATCAGTGAATGTGTAAGCATCTCAGTGCTGGCGGGGTCTCCACACGGCTGCTCCAGCACCCAGGGCTGCACCTGAGTAGGTCCATGAGGCTTCTTCTCAGGGATGTCTTGCAGAAAATGAGCTTTGCCAGCTGAAGCAGGGAACTGGCTAAGGAAGTTGCACCCTGGTCTGACCATCAGGAACAAGAGACCCAAGAACTAGAAAAACAAGGATCACTGAGTCATTTTTCCCTCTGCCCTTCAATTAATCCCACATATGTTTATTGGCCCGGTTGGCACAATAAACTAACTACCTCATATGGGTATTGTTATACAGAAAAGAGAGATCCTATATTTAAACACAATGTATAGATACCCATTTAGTATGGAAAAAAATAAATTCATTAATAAAAAATATGATTGGTGGCAGATCCTAGCACCACACTTTCCATCAAGGGTCGACCTGAGGGGAAGATTGCATTCCTGGGCTAGCCAAGGGGACTCCCAACTGTGTACTTTTAAGCACACTCTGCCTGAGGGACAAGCTTTTTATACTGCCAGTCCTGGGTCAGAAAGAACTAGGTGGATCAAAGTAGATTTAAGATTCACTCTGGAAACCTTCTCTCTGCCATTGCGTCAATGCTGTAGTGTCCCTAAAGGACAGCACAGAGCTGCCCATGCGAGGTTGTGAGGCTGTAACACTTTACAGGATGTGAAAGCCCTATCTCTCTTCCATGTTCCTTTTGGGGTTTTGCACTGCGGACCAACACCCAATGCACAGCCGCCAGGCCACCAGGACTCCCTCCTGTCAGCCATAGGCTTCTGTAAACCTGATGCTAAGAGTTTAAACTTGAATACAGTATGTGTTGATGGTTTCTGTGGTGAAGTGAAATTTCTTTCTTTTTAAAAAATAATTGTATTGGGGGCTCGTACAACTCTTATCACAATCCATCCATCCATCCATCATGTCAAGGATATTTGTACATTTGTGGCCCTCATCATTCTCCAAACATTTTTCTTTCAACTTGAGCCCTTGGTATCAGCTCATTTTCTCCCTCCCTCCCCCACACCCCCTCTTTCATGAAGGCTTGAAAATTTATAAATTATTATTTCATGTTTTACACTGTCCGACATCTCCCTTCACCCACTTTTCTGTTATTCATCCTCCAGGGAAGGGGTTATATGTAGATAATTGTGATCGGTTTCTCCTTTCTCCCCCACCTTCCCCTTCACCTCCTGATATCTCTACTCTCATTATTCATCTTCAGGGGGTTATCTGTCCTGGGTTCCATGTGTTCCCAGCTCTGATTTGTACCAGTGTACATCCTCTGATCTAGCCAGATTTGTAAGGTAGAATTGGGATCTTGATAGTGGAGTGGGGTGGGAGGGGTTTTCAAAAACTAGGGGAAAGTTGTATGTTTCATCATTGCTATATTGCACCCTGACTTGCTCATCAACTCCACGCCATCCTTCTGTAAGAGAATGTCCAGTTGCCTACAGATGGGCTTTGGGTTAACATGACCCTTCTTACCCTTGTCTCTGTAACTCCCAACAAATGACCAGGTGAAACCATGCAAATAGGCTGAGTGAAAAACTAACTGAGGGGATTGATCAAAGTTGGTTGTCATTCCTCTGTATAGAAGAGAGTCGAGAGAGCATTCCTGGACCATCAAAGAAGAAAACCTATCAGCAGAGCATACTCTTTCCTTATCCCAGCCTGCAGTCCTGACAGAGGCAGCATTGGCCATGCCACGGTGAGACCAGTGTCTGCGGCAAGGAGACCATGAAACAGAACAGAGGAACAGCCCCCCGACTTTGAGAGACAGAGCAGTGGGTGGGCTTTCTGGTCCATGAAAGCAGAAGACAAGGGGCCATGAGGCTGAGAGAATGCTGACCAGAGACAGACTTAAGTATTGGCTTTTAAGAGGTGCTGAGGTGAACGAAAGTCTGTATCCTCAATGCTTTATGATCTTGACTGGGGATAACCAATTCACTTCCCTAATAAACTCCCATACGTGTGAGGATTGTCTGTGAGCAGCGTGGCTGTTGCAGCAATTGATGGAGCCATGCAGAGAGCAGAGGGTTGTGGATGGAACAGTTGTCCTCAGGATACAGTAAAGAAAATGGAAGGTAGAGTCAAGACTGACTTGGGTTGGGGTGGAGATGGATACTCATCTTTTGTGTACACAAAGGAGGTCAGAAGTGGCTTCCCATCAATGTCGTCGGTTCCCCTCATCCAGATGATTGTCTTTGCTTTTCTCTTTGTTCTTTTTCAGGCTTATTGAACCCAGTGAAAAAGAGGATGACCTTCATAAAGATGGATTGACACAGTGGTTACAAGTAATGACTTGAACCTAACAACCACTGTGCGAATGGTTCAGGACTAGGCAGTATGTCATTCTGTTTTATGTCTCCGTGTGTTGTCCTGTACGGCCTATAGATTGCTATGAGTTGAAACAGATTCATAGGCATCCAAGAACAACAACATGGCTCTCTCACAGTCACTGAGTTGATTCAGACTCATAGTGACCCTATAAAACTACTTCTAGGGTTTTCTGAGACTGTAATGCTTTATAGCAGTAGAAAGTCTCATTTTTCTCCTAAGGATCAGCTGGTGGTTTTGAACTGCTGACCTTGCAGTTACCACCCCAAAGTGAAAACCTAGGATAGCAGGGCTCTTCAGTGTATGTGTGTGTGTGTGTGTGTGTGTGTGTGCGCGCGCGCGCGCGCGTGCTTCCCACTCAGTCTCTCTGGAATTTTCTTTATTGCTAAATTATTTTTTCTTTATTGATCAGAGGCAAACACATGACATTCAGATGGACAGGTAACTATGAGAACTCTCTCTTATTTGCCTCACCTGATAGCACTGAAAAAGGTAATTCTGGCAGTCAACACACATTCTGCAATTGTCCCATGGCTTCAGAAATCTTATTGTCCTGTCTGCCACCTAAAAGACTACAATGGTCTCTCCTGATTATCCTGAGACAGGAGTTAATGGAAAACATCTGTGCCGGAGTTCCAGAATGTGAACTCCAAGGTAAAAGTATATGTTTTGTGCTTTCCACCAAGACGCCATTCAAACCATCTGTTTGCTGTCAGGGCCCCTGCTGACGTCACTTTCTAATCAACTTCCCTTTTTCTGTCTAACAGGAAGTTCCTGAATGTGGCTTTGGTGCTCCCGGTTAGGAACCTTGATTCCAGGTAACAGTTAAGACGATTGTATCCATTGTCCGGGGCCATATTGGATGTCAGCTGACTTTGTTTGAAGGGCAAGTCATAACCACGGCTTTTCTTTTGCCTCCATCATGCTCTCATTTTCTCGGTAGAAACCAGGCTCTCATAACTGCTTCTGATCCCTGGTCCATAAAGTTAAAAATAAAAATGTGCAGAAAAACACCAGTGATTAATGTAACTAGCTATATTCATTGTAGATTCTTTTTAAATACGGGGAAACTAGAGAGAATCCCAGCAGATGGATTGACACTGTGACTGAAACAATGGGCTCACACCTAAGAATACTTGTGAGGGTGACACGGGGAGTGTTTTGTTCTGTTGCCCACACACCACTATGAGTCACAACCTGTTCGAAGGCTCCTAACAACGTTTTTAACCATGCAAATTCACATGGACAATATCGGGATTGGACTCTGTGAACACACAGGCGCATGATTCTGCAGTGCATTGAATTATGTAACATGATTCCTCCAGGCATTGCCTGAGTACTTGCATCCAGTAATCTTCATTTCCCTGGTGGGTCTAGGTATGAAGGTGAGGAGAGAAACAGATTGGATTTTATGATTCATCTGTGACTTGGAAAGATCCACAGTGAGTCATCTCAGGAGCAGACCAAGGGGGCGTCTCACTGCTTGCAGAGAGAGGTGTCGAGAGCAGAGCATGTTCCTTGGACCCGGGTGCCCCTGCACCCCCACTCGCCTTGACGCAGAGCACGCTTCTGACACCAGAGGACGGCAGAGAAACTGCTACAGAAGCACTAGGAGCCAGAGGCTGAGCCTGCGTGGTGCTCTTCTCACCCTGGAGAGCAAGTAAAGCGAAGTGCTTTTGAACAGGAGGCGGGCTTGGGGAGGGGGTTGTCTTTGGACACTGCCTTGGGGAGTGGAGTGGTGGTGCTGGGATTGCTGAATCAGAGAGCCCCATATGGCAGCCTTTGGTATGAGGCTTATATGGAGTGGTAGACCTGGTAGTGTAGTGGCTAGGCACGAGACTGCAATCCACAGGGTCAGCAGTGGGAAACCACCAGCAACTCTTTGGGAGAAAGACTGGACTTTCTACTCCTATAAAGAGCTACAACCCACAGGGGGTCAGGGTGGGAGTGTCCCTATGGGTCAGTGTTGACTCAGTGGCAGTAAGTTTGGAGTCTGGATATCCTCTGTTTACTGGTATCCCTAAAAGAGGTTTGTGGCATTGCTCAGGCAGGGCACAGGTCAAGCTATGTGGCTGAAGCCTAGAGAGCCCTGTCTTTCTTGACGGGACAACTGTATCTTGAACATTCCTCACCGGAAATATAACCTGTTAAATCCCCTCATAGACTTCAGAATCCTGAGCCTGTGTGTTCGCTGTGATCACTGTAATAAATTATTGAACTAAGCTGAAAAGTAAGAATTCCTTGGGATTGGTGTTACAATTGGGAAAGAGAGCTGGAAGGTGGAGGTATGTCTGACCTTAAGCTCCGAGGACTTGAATTTCAGCACCTGATGCTGCTGACGGTGAATTTCCGTCACTCCTCATGGAGCCAGAGGAGGTTTGACGTGACCCCCATCCTGTTCTCCAGGCTCAGAAGAGGGACTAAAGAAAAAAGGTTGTATATGTAGGTTCGCTGCAGGGGAACCTCCTGAGAGTCATCATAAATTCCTTTCATGTTGGTTGTTCATAAGTTGGAGCCAGGAGATGGCAGGGTTTGGGGGTGAGTGAGTTTAAAAAATAGAATCCTTAAAGGAATGCCATATATTCCAATCCAGCTTCCAATTAGACGCCAGACTTTCTGATTCTAAAAACTGACTGCACATAGATAACTCTTCCCAAAGGTCCTATGTTTAAGGTGGAATACTCTCTAATAAGTTACCTATCAGACTACTCTTTAGAATTTGGATTTAGAAAAAGTGGTTCTTTGAAGTTTCAAGTTTCCAAAGCATATCCCAACGTAGCTAGCTACTTAACATGGCTTCTCTTCTCACAGTTCTCAATTTTGTGATGCCTTCAAATTCTAGCTTCCACACCTGTTGCTATCCTCTCACTTTGAAGGGAGCCATCTCTAATGCATAGGTGGAGTACACTCTGAGGATAAGGTTGGACATATTTAGTGATATATTGTGAGGCCTCACTCTCCAAGGAGATGCAACTCAAGTTACCATCTTCTGTTTCCATGGGGTGCAAGCTGTTTCCATTGGGTGCATCTTGTTTTCATGGGTTCCATCATGGCATGAGACATGCACAAGCTGTCTTCTGTGTGACCTTCCCTTCCCAATTGAGCATCCACAGAAGACTCGTGCTGAGTCACCTGTGAAGAACACCAACCAGATGCCAATTACAATCCACAAAGATTGCTGGCCTCGTTTAAGCATGCTCCTTGGCCTCGTTAAGGAAGAGAGATTTCTCTTCACTTTGGATATTGCGTTCTCTTGCTCTAGATCCCACATCTGGCTTACCTCTGCCTGACCTCCAGTTCTTGGGACTTCAGTGGCAGCCCAGCACCTGGCCTGATTCACACATTTCATAGCCTTGTGGACAAGGAAGATCCTCCAGGGGGATGCCTGTTCTTTGGATTCAGAATGTATCAGCCCCCACAATCCTGAGAGACATTACCTTAATGGTTCATGAGTTATGTGAAATGCTGCAGTGAATTGTGGAAGCCTGAGACTTCAAAGCAAACATTCTGCGGGGAGTCACAGTGAATGTCACGGATAACGAACTGTTATCCCATGTTGGAATTGTCAGCTATTAGGGATACCTTCACTCCCCACCTCATTGGGACTGCACCTGATATTTCACTAATCTTTCTAAAAGAAATTATTTTTGCAGCAACTAAGGACCGATGGCCAGAGTGGATCACGACAACACCTGAGCCCCAGAAATCTAGATTCCAGGAAAATTAAAATGGTTTCTCAATGACAGTGTGAAATGGTCGGGATGTAAATTGACTGAAACTATGGATTCCAATGAATTAAAGCAGAGTCACACACTGTGTTTTCACACACAGTAGACTACAAATAATAACATTCATGCAGATAATATGACTTTCATGTGATAAATATTTTTGCATGGAATGCAAAAACTATTTTATAACTTTCAAAGTCCTAATGAATGTTCAATTTACCCCTTTTAACCCTCTAGTAAAAACAGTATTCTCATTTATGCAACATACATTTCTAGAACATAAATATCAAAATAGAGAGTGGTTGAGAAATCAAGTAATGGGGTTCTGAACAGCAGTCAGATAGAGGGAAATATAAAGACTTAATTATCTAACTCAGTATGATAAATAAAGGATGATGGATTCTTACAATAAAAATTATCTTACTAATTATCAGAATAATTTTATTTCTATCTTAACACCATTGAGTTATCATAAAGCAAATAATATCAAACCCAAGTTATTGCAGAACAGAATAAATTAACTATCTTTCTCGTATGATGTGGTTTAAGATTGAGGCATACTGATTCCACTCTTAATTATTATTATTCTATTTCTTTCTAATAGGCACAACTTTTCTATTATGATATGGAAGAGGATTTACCAAATGAAATGAACAAATTTCTATTTATTCTCTATTTTTACTGTTTACACTTGGATTTGCCAACTACTTACATGTTCAGGGAGAAAACTTATAGATTTTATTTTAAAAACCATTTTTAAAATGACCTTTTGATTTGAGTAATTCCTATGATGAGTCTCTTTCAACTTAATGGATCCCTTGGTGTCATAATTGAAATGACATGTTATTAGGTTTTTAAAAAATTACATTGAAAAATGTTGGTTGTATATATAAAGTTGTTAAAAATACTTTCTTATTATCAATGATGGTAAACAAAACCATATGTTTCTGGAACGACATGGACAATGCTTAAAATTGTTGACATCTATAAACATTCTAACAGAGAGAGAAACATGCAGATTAGAAAAGAAATATGTCCTTTTATAAGTGATGACTTATCAGATCATACAGAGTAAAATAGAGGGAATGGAATTAAAGATGGTGAAAATAATACTATTTATTATGTATGTGTTATTTATCTTTTAAGTATTTTCAATCACTGAAAGAGCTTAAAATGGTCTGAGATCAATATGTTTGAGACTCAGTTACTTTCCGAAATAAGCAGTTACCAAATAAGGATGAAATATAGAGAAATTAAAGATAAAAATGTTGGATCCCACTCTCACAACAAACCAAGCAAACCAAACCCGCTGCTATGGAGTCAATGCTGTCTCCTAGGGCCCTGGAGAGTAGGGCAGAACAGCCCCTGTGAGTTTCCAGAAATAACTGTTGGTGGCAGTAGAAAGCCCCATCTTTCTTCCCACTTGCGCACAAGAGGGTGCAACTCCTTTGATGAGATTTTCCGAAGCTGGAACCAAAGATGAAGTTTATTTTCCAAGGAAATCCAGAACAGGTGTGGCAACTCAATTAGAGGAAATCTTTCAGGAAAGAGACCTTGTATCCAGAAGACCAAAAGCATGACCTCTGTATACTGGAACTGGAGGTGAGAGCCGCTGAAGGTATGGATCTGGTAGTTTAGACTGAGTTAGGGATAATAAACTTGAAGTTGACTGGAGTCTGGGAAGTGCAGCTAGTCCGTATTGATCAGAAACATAAGTCCTGGAATTCTCTCTGGCATTCTTACGCTTGCCTGTTTGGGGCAGGAAGATCCTGTATAAACCAAGAGGGAGAAGGCACGATAGAACAAAATTCTGAAGTATTAAGGGGTATATGTTTCTTAGACATGGCCACTTTCTTCCTTAAAGTTATAGAAAATAGGCTAAGGGTTAGGCAACTAAGTGAAACTTTTCTAAAGAGGATATTGTCAAGACAAAAGTTTAAAAGTAGTGATGAGAAGTACAGAATATGATATTCCGGGGCCCAACCAGCTTCCACTGAAATGATAACTGAATACAGTAACTGGATACTTTTACATCTGCATTTTGGTTATGCATTTTCATGTGGCTTTTGAAAATAACAATTAAGAAATTATTCCTTCCAGGTTTCTTGTCTGAGCAATACTTACTGAGATGGGATTATACCAGCAGTTCTCAAATAGTGGTTTGGTAACCCTTGGAAGTCCTAAGATCTTTTAAGGTCTTCTATGAAATAAAAACCATTTTTTCCCAATAAGTCTATGCCTATTTTATTCTCACCCTGTCATATATAGCAGTACATTTTTTAATTGACTGTCTTGTGGTGGCCTCATTGCTCAATCAGCCACTTGAATGGCAGTACGTGTATTCTTGCATCATTTCTTTGTTCAGATTTGTTAAAAAGAAATACTAATTCAATGAGGTAACTATAGTTTGCATAAGCATAAACTCTTGAGACTTCTCAATCATTTGAGAAGCATGCAGGAGCCCTGAGACCAAAAATGTGATGCACAATTAACTTCAGGAACAGCAATTTTGTGGGGGTGGCGTGCAACTGGGAGAGAATAATAAAAAAATTCTCCTTTATACATGTTTATTTAGCTTAGCTAAATGAAACGTGTAAAGGAACAGTTTAATTTGATAATCACTGTGGGGATAGTAAAGACCTAAGGAACACCAAATTCAGCTTACAGCACAGAAATGTAACTACACTCATAGAAGAGATTTAGAGAAATTCTCTCATGGTAGACCTCAGGGTTTTCTCCAGCCCTGGTGAAAGTAAATAATAGGCTTAGAGAAAGAAGAAAAAAATAGAAAGTGATTCATTATGCTGAATGAAAATGAGAGGGTAGGATATGATTACAGGGAGAAGGTATTGTGTTTTTAAGACAGATCTGGACAGTGTAGACATTTAGACATAGAGGGAGTGGGAAAGGTTTTCCTTGGACAAAACTGGAAGGCAAGTTTCACTTTTCATGTCCACCCAGAAAAATAGAATTTTCCCTATGGATGATACTGAAAGAAAAACATGAATTACTTATTTTAATCCAACCTTAACATGCTTAAGAAAGAGTTGGCTCCTAAAAATGTGGGAACAAGAAACACAGTAATTATTGGTTTAATTAATATTAGAATACTTTTCCCCCATGTACAATAAGTGATTTAAAATAACTGACCTTAGAATTATATGTGTCTTTATATTGTTTATTTTGGATCATTGTGATTCTATGACACTAAACTTTTAAACATAGAAACATATTTATATTGACAAGGTATCATATAATGCTTGCAATTTGATGATTTAAATGAGCATTTCACAGAAAATAAATTTTAGCAAGAAATAGTCTTTAAGGAAGCAATGCTCCAAGAGTAACACTGAGAAGGACTTTGAAGAAAAAGCTGCTTATTAGTGAAAAGAATTATGAATTGAATTTAACTGCTTGAGAATAAGTTAATTGTAGAATGCTCTAAAGGGTTATTAAACACCATTACAAAATATAAGAAAAAGTACTAATGCTTTAACAAAAGGCAAAAATTTTAATAAAATTATAATTCATCAACTGGCAATAAAAAAGCAGGTTTCTGAGGATAGATGACTGTATTGTTGCTAAGATTATCATATTCTTATTAGACAAAACTCCCTTTTCTATTTTTGCTAATGAGAAAAATTGCTTTCCCTTAATGTAATAAAATTATATTACATCAAACAACAGCTGTTTCTGATTTTGAGATAATTAACTAATTGTTTTGTTACCTGGAAATCATAGTTTAATCACTAAAGAATTTACCCCTTAACTCCTTTATTTTTTAACAAAGCCATATTTTATATTCTTAGAAAATGTACCCATCACCTTCCTATTAGTTTGTCATATTGTGGTGGCTTGCATGTCACTATGATTCTGGCAACTCTAATGCTAGTACTTCAAATACCCGAAGCATCATCTACTTTGAACAAGTTTCAGCAAAACTTCCATATTAAAACTGACTAGAAAGAGGTGTAACAATCTACTTAAAAAAATTAGTCAGTGAAAATAAACATGATAAATTATTTTTTTACATTTTATTAGTAGCTCATACAACTCTTATCACAATCCATACATATGATAAATTGTTATTGGAGACCTACCTAGACTCACTTAAATTAAATGCATCATCAAGAAGAACTAATTACTAAAGAAAAACTTCTTACTTGCTTAAGTGGAAGACCAGAAAGTGCAAGGTAAGTTTTCAGGTACATACTGACCACAAAGGTGAACTCAAACAACCAATGAGCATAAAGCTGCTATAGGGTGGGGCAATGACCTGTTCTCATCTGTGTGGGATCACCAGAGTGGATGGGAACTACAATAACAGAGGTGTATAATTGCTGTAAGTTAGAATAAACTCAATGGTAGGAAATATATATATACACATATACACATAAACACACACAAACATACATAAATTAATTTGATGTTTTATATAAATACATAGTTCTAAATACATACATTTCTTTTTTTAAAACATTTTATTAGGGGCTCATACAACGCTTAACACAATCCATACATATACATACATCAATTGTACAAAGCACAGCTGTACATTCCCTGCCCTAATCATTTTCAAAGCATTTGCTCTCCACTTAAGCCCTTTGCATCTCTTTTGGTGATATTTGAATGGATTCAAAACAAATATAAACTCTGTATAATTTTATATTGTAAGTATATAATATATAAGTATCTATTTTCTATAAAGAAAGGGTGTGCTACATATCCCTCTACCATTGAGTCATTCATGACTCCCAGTGGCCCTGTCCTGTGTTCCCAAAGCTGAAAATTGTAGCAGGAGTGAATAGTGCAGTTGAACGGCCAATCCATTATCAGCTGTTCACCATTTCCCTGACAGCAAAACCAGCACTCAGGGATATGTATACATATTGTTAATTCTTTAAGTTATAAGAGAAAATAATGTAAAGAACTATCCACCAAAAGAAATAGCTAGGTCCCCACCCCCAGTCAGTCATGATGCTTTGGGGCTCGGCTCAAGGGGAGTTCCTCTGGGATATGGGGGTACAGTGAATGGTATGACCCTTTGCTGGGCAAGTCTACACAGTAGGGGATGCTGGCCCTCGCTAGGGTTTCCCACAGGGTCTCCAATAAATATCTTCCCTTTTGCTTAAAAAAAAAAAAGGAAAAAAAGAAATAGCTAGAAAACTAAACAAACTCTAGGTCGTAAATATTTTCAGACAGTGAAAAACAGCATAGTAGATCATCTCAGAATCAAAGAAAATGACAAAGTGAGTACTGGATTTCTCTCCGTAGGTTGGTTTTGAATTTCAGTGTTTTCAGAAGTTTAAATTCCTGTTGACTGTAGAAAGAAAAGATGACAGCTTGGAAAAGTCAAAGAAGTGACCCTTTATGGGGCAAAGCATTTATACCAAAGGTTCTAGCCAGTGCAATAAATAAAAAAAATAATAATCATAGGCATGCAGATTGGAAATGTAAAAATAAACACGACTTGTACCATAAGGAAATTATCAGGTATCTAAAAAAGGCAACCAGAATTATTAAGAAGCACAGTTACAGATTTCAAGGCTAAACACATCTATATGATAGCAATAAGCAATTAAGAGGTGAACATTATTAAAATTTCATTAGAAAATGTATGAAAGAACTTGAAGTATTTTAAAACCACCCAAATGTGTACACTGACAACCATAGAACCAACATAAAGTAACATGACAGAGTAAGGGCCTCTGAAAAGGATGTCCGTAAAAGCTGTAAGAACATTAGCAATTTAACAAATGGCTTGAGTATATACTGTGAGTATATATACTTTTAAAAATAGCTGAAGATTGCCAAATGCATTGAGATTTGTAGCAGTCCCACTCGTCATTCTCATCCCTTAGTGCGGCTTCTCCGTAGCAGCCGTCCAAACCATGTGGCAAGGATTAGGTATATAATTCTAAATATCCCTCTCTCTATAAATGTATTTTTATGATGATGAATGGACGGAAAACAAATGCAAAGTCTGTATAATTCTGTAGGCCCTGATGGGGCAGAACAAGGTTGAGTTTCTTTTAAAGCAACACTTTCCAAGCAATGTCACTATTTGGGCATCATCGGGTGCTTTCTGTTCCTCCTAGAACCCTATAAGACATAGCAGAACTGCCCCTGCGTGTTTCTGAGACAGTAACTCTGCAGGAGTAGAAAGCTGCATCTTTCTTTCGGAGTAGCTAGTGGTTTCAAACTGCTGCCCCTGCCATTAGCAGCTCAACTATTGATAGGAGCATTGGGTTTAGTTTGAGTTTGTGATTTCCAGAGGGGCCCTAACGGCACAGGAAGTTCACTGTTGGGATGCTTGAAAATCAAACTAAGCAACTAAACAACAACAAAAACATCAGGGAGACGTAACAGCAAGTTTAAGAAGTTAGAAACACAAGTACCTTTGGAGATAAGTTTGGAGTCAGGGAGAATAAAATGCCTCCAAGGTCTGCAGACCACTGTGAAGCTCGACAATCCAGGAATACTGAGAGCCCGAGGAAAATAATAAAAGATCTAAAGTCGGAAAGAAATTACCTTTAGGAAAACAAAAGCCCCCAAATGTGTGCACATTTGACGAAAAAAATGGTGAACACATTTTAAAAGTACACAAACCGTAACTAGAATGAACTCAGTGAGATGCACATCTAGAAACAGCATCAAATTTTCAAAAACCATACAAAGAAATAATATTAAAAGCATCAAGAGAAAGGCATATTCACCGTGCATAGGCAATCCCTGAAGATTAACGGTGACTTAGCTTCTGAATCAAGGGACTAAAAGCACGGAGAGGGCATATTGAATGTGCTTATAGAAACAAACTGTCAAAAACAATGCTACAGCCAGTAACATTCCCCATCACAATGAGAGAAGATATTAAGATATTTGGGGGAAAAATACTCTGAGAAAAATTATTTCTATAGACTTTCTCTGTAAGCAATATGAGAACGTATCCTACATATAAATAAATAAAGTGAATACTAGAGAGTAAAGTAGATCTTGAAAAACAAAAATTAACGGCCTTTAAGATAATTATCAGTCATGGCAACCCTTCAGGATCAAGGGTACCTTTATGGGTTTCTGAGAGTGTAACTTTTAAAAGAATCATTTGTTGGGGGCTCTTACAGTTCTTATCACAATCCATCCATCTACACATTGTGTCAAGCACATTTGTATGTATATGTTGCCATCATCATTGTCAAAACATTTTCTACTTGAGCCCTTGGTATCAGCTCATGTCACCGCCCTCCCTCATGAACCCTTGATCATTTATATATATATTTTCATGTCCAACATCAACCACTGTTGAGACTATAACTCTTTATGGGAGTAAACAGACACATCTTTCTCCTGTGGAGTGGCTGGCATTTTCAAAATGTTGAACTTCTGGTTTGCAGGCCAATTCCAAACAACTGTGCTATCAGAACTCCTGATAAGGTACAACAACATACATAGGTGCACAGAGAAGACATTATAAATATATTGTTAGTATGCAAGTCCTTTAATTTTTCTCAAATATAGTAAACAACTTTCCAAAGTAATTTATCAATATGTACATATATGTAGGGTCGCACAAGGAGTAGTATTAAAATAAAGTTCTCATCTAACATTCAGGAACTAATAGAGATGCCTGAAACACCCACCAAGGACGTCTGATGGTGTAATGGTCAAGATGCTTAGCTACTAGCCCAAAAGCTGGCCATATCAAATCACAAGGGGATCAAGTTTGCTCTTATAAAGATTAGAGTAGCACCCTATGGAGTTATTACCCTCACTCACAGAGAGCTTCAACGGCATCCAACAACAAAAACACAAGCAGCTCTAGGAAATTAACTTGAACATATGTAGTTTAGGAATTAATAAGGTAAGTGAAATGTTAAACAGGAGAACCCCAGACCTCAACACTACTTCATTCTAGGAGCGTTGACATGAGATGCAGTCGAGTTCCAAATCAATGTTTCCCCATAAGAAATAACTGGAAACGTACATGCCTGAATTCAGGCTTCTATGTATGTCCTTTGTCTCCTACCTTTATCCTCTATTTCCTTTTACTTTCCTCTTGTCCAGCTATCATGCTCAGCCTTCATTTGGGTTTCAGTAACATTTCCCTTGATCACTCCCTACCAAGCCTCCCACCCCCTCCTTGGCACTGGTTTTCATTCACTCTTTGTTCCCTTATCCCTGGGTTGGTTAACACCACTTCCCTTCCGCTATCTCTCCCTCTCTGATGTCTTCACCACCCCCACCACCCCACTGGAACCTTCAGTCCCATTGTTTTCTTTTCCACATTATTTACCCAGCCTATCTTATCCAGATAAACGTGCAGAGATAACAATGTATACATAAAAACACAACAGCATCAAACAAAGTGACAAAGAAAAACAAAGCGATGACAGCAACAACAAAAAAGCCAATGACATACAAAATTTTAAATAAATAAATAAAGAAAAGCCTGTAAATAGTTCAAGGTCTGTTTGCTGACCTTTAGGAGTGTTTTCCAGTCGGATCTGATTGGGTGCCACGTCCTGGCCCCAAAGTCTATTTTTGATACTCCCTCGGGATTTCCTTGTTATATTTATATATGATGATGGGGACATAGATCTATGTACATATATTTATAAGTTTGGCATTAAGGAAGCAGATGGACATTGGGCTTCCACTCAAGTACTCCCTCAATACAAGAACACTTTGCTCAATTAAACGGACATTTCATGATGCTCATCTTCTTGACACGATCACTGAAGACAAATGTGTGCCTAAGCAAATATGGTAAAGAAAGGTGATGGTGCCCAGCTATCAAAAGACATAGTGTCTGGGGTGAAAGGCTTAAAGGTAAACAAGTGGCCATCCAGCCCAGAAGCAACAAAGCCCACATGGAAGAAGCACACCAGCCTGTGTGATCACGAGGTGTTGAACGGATCAGTTATCAGGCATCATCAGAACAAAAAACCATATATCGTGAATGAGGGGGAGTGTAGATTGGGGACCCAAGTCCCATCTGTGGTCAACTGGACATCCCTTTGCATAGGAGGCGTAGACGAGCCAGTCAGAATGCAGTGTAGCATCAATGAAACATACAACTTTTCTCTAGTTCTTAAATGCTTCCTCCCCCTCCACCCTCATCCACACTATCATGATCCCAATTCTGCCTTACAAATCTGGGTAGACAAGCGGATATACACTGGTGCAGATAGGAACTGGAATTCAGGACAGATGAACCTCTCAGGGCCAGTGGTGAGAGTGGGGATACCTGGAGGGTGGATGGAAGGTGGGGTAGAAAGGGGAAACTGATTACAAGGATCTACATATAACCTCCTGCCTGTGGGATGGACAGCAGAAAAGTGGGTGAAGGGAGACATCAGATAGTGTAAACTATGATAAAATAATAATAACAATTTATAAATTATCAAGGTTTCATGAGGGAGGGAGGAACGGGGAGGGAGGGGGAAAATGAGGAGCTGATTCCAAAGGCTCAAGTAGAAAGCAAATGTTTTGAGAATGATGAGGGCAACAAATGTACAAATGTGTTTGACACAATGGATATATATATTGATTGCAGTGAGTTGTATGAGCCCCCAATAAAATGATTTAAATAAAAATATATATATAATAAAAAAACATTTTAAAGAAATTGCTGAAAATGAATTAATCCTTTCTCAACCAACAAATTTTTACCATAACCTTGCCGTTTTATACAAGATGTTGCACAGAGATTTCAAAGTAAATAAGTTCAGAGTTAAATAATATATTTTAACTAAGAAGCACATTAAAAAAAGTTTTTAACAAGTACAGTATGGGTCATACCTTGAGATTAATGAGGATCTGGATCTGTGGCATGGATGTGGAGAGGAGGGATGCAGAGTCATTGTTTAGAAGGGAAGCCCTTTTATTCCCTTCTTTGTCATTTTTCACTAGGACTTGGCTGGCTTTCTCTAAAAAAAAATGTCTAATGGTCTGCTGTTGGTGTTTCCTTAACTGTTTCCTAGAAGGGTTTACTAATTTATCAACAATAATGATAGAACTATTAACCAGTTCTTTATCATGATGATTCTTTTCAAAAATAAACCTCTTTCTTAGATTAGGACCCATGTTTTTTGATCAAAAAACAGCACAGAAAGCCTCAAAAACTAGGAAATTATAGCAAAACACTTGAAACACGGCCACAAAAGTTGAAACAACGCCAACTAACAATCCCGACTAACACCGAGTGACCAAAACAGGAACGGCTTTTGTTTCCAAAAATCACGTTCCTTGGGTTGGATTCTAATGTTGTGTTCAAGCTCCCATGCAAAAGGTTCTTGCCCTTTCCCGTCGAACTCCGAGGAGGTCGAGTGTACTGCGGTGGAGTACCGGGGTTCCACTTGTAGTTGGACATATCTGTGTAACAGAAGATACAAGTGAAGATGGGGAGCAAATTAAACTAAAAAGCGTAGTTGCGAGTTGCGTGGTTGTTCTGAGTCATCTAGTTGGTTCCTACTCCCAGTAACCCCACGTAAAGCGAAATGAACCGCTGCCTGTCTTGGCCCCATCTGCACGATTGTTACTGTGATCGAGTCTGTTGTGGCAGCGACTGGGCCAATCCCTCTGCTTGTGGGTCTTTTTTCCCAGGTCTGCTACTTTACCAAGCAGGCTTCCAGGTCCAATTCTCTTCCAGCTAGTTGAGTCTGACTCATAGTGAAACCATAAGACAAACTATAACTGGCTCTCTGGGTTTCCAAACGTGTCCATTTTTCAAGGAGAAGAAAGCCTCATTTTTCTCTCTCAGAGCAGCTGAGGTCCAGGTCACAAAAGGGCAGCTATATGACCTATCTTTTTAGTATATTCTTTGATGTAAATAGATGAAATACTACAACTCAAAAGCAATTATATCACTTTAATCATTCTTTTATCATGCTAATCTGTAGTCACCTTTATGTCGATAACAATTATTTGAAATAATCCTTTATGGAAACCGGGGCTGGATGAATAGCTGGTGCTATTTTCTTCTTTGTTATTGAAACCCAAATCAATTCAGATCTTATAAAAGCCTGATGTAAACTGGCTGATATTGTTTGAAACATATAGATATAGACTGTATCCAAGTGACTCTAAAATTCCCTCTGCTGCAAATACTCTGGTGTTCAGCATACTCATTTATTAACATGCATGGTGTTACTTTAGTCCATGCACCTTACGGATGTCACAAAGATTATGTGTGATAATACATGCAAATAAATTTGGTAAATTCTGATATGGAAAATGTTACTTAAATCATGGCATGATTTTTAAAAATCTATATTTCATCCAAAACCTTCAATTAAGGTAATTTTTTTACTGAGTTACAGACACTAATTCGTATACATTCATTTCATATCCTTTCTCCACATTGCCTACTTTACATTGTGTGGAGTCTCTGGTGAGCGCAATGTAGAGATCTGTGTTCATAGCAGTTAATTTAACTGAGTTGAGTGCCCTACTCAGGCTGACTCAACCACCTTTCTCTCAAATCTGGATTGGATGACACATGAAAGTATTTTTTTGATTATGTACTAGGCAACTTTGGATCATATAAAATTTTGGTTGACGTTGGTCCAAGGTACCTCACACTTTCAAAAAGCTGGAATTTTTGGAGATAGAAACTAAGAATATCTATAATGAGAGGGTAGAAACACACACACACACACACACACACACACACACGAAATAAAAAGCCAGGAGAGAGAATGTAGAAGAGTCAGAGCAGGTTCACTTTGATGCTGTATCCCAGAGCTGTATGCCAAAGCAGCCTTGTAGTTGCTTCCTCGTGACTTCCTCTTGATGGACGCTGTGATCTGATTCTGGGCTCTTAAACATGTAAACTGTCTTTTGCTTATGCTCATAAGTATAGGTTTTGGTTCATTGCAGCTTAATGATCTCTGGCTAATTTGAGCAAGGTAATTAATCCTCTTTATAAATCAGTCTTAACTAACCTCAAACTTTCTTTGACAGAAACATAGCATAGACTTAACCTTTCATTTCACTTTTAGTATTACTACATTCAGACCTTTTTAAACTTAAGTTTGATTTCTTTTTCATTTTTATTGACCATACATACTTGTGGCAAAGAAAATTGCCCATTTGTCAACATAAATCTTTAGTACCCAGCACACAAGGTTTCCAGTTTGTCCATACGGTTTTCTGTAGCTAATTTCTCTGAAGTGACAGCCTATTTCTTCTGTGTAGACTGTGCTTAGTCTGGAAGCTCTGCTGACCTCTTCTCTTTGGATGACCCTGCTGGCCTTTGTAATATCAGTGACATACGGCCCAGCATCACAGCCACACAAAAGCCCCTACAGCACACCAAAAAGACAGACAAATGATAGCAGGGAGGCAAAAAAGAGGGAGAGCTTCAACACGATGGATGGACACAGTGGCTCCATCTATGAGCTCAGACAACAAACAATTGTGAGGGTGACACAGGACTGAATAGTGTTTTGTTCTTCTGTACATAAGGTTGCTATGAATTGGAACACCTAGCAACAACCCAGCCCACTGTTAAAAATGTGAGTATTGTGATGCACATTTTCAACTGATTGCATATATGTACATAAGAAAAAGGAAAAGAAACTTTCTTGGAAATAAGGAAATAATAGGATTCTAGTACGCCCTTTTGCTAGAGCAAAACTCATTTCGTCCTTTCTGCTTTTCTCTCTCTGCAAAATTTTATGCCTTGAAGATTGCCCAGCTAATGCTGCACTTGCTGGGAAGTTGAGGTATTATCTGTGTAGTTTAAATATTTATGAGTTAAAAGAAGCTATAAGCTGAAGGGTGTACCATTTATGAAAGCTTTAATGGATGTAGTTTAGTCCAAAGTGAAACCTGTTTGGGGATCACGACTGCATTTGTTTAATGATACATGAAAATATGACTCTGTGCTTGGCATTGCATCCGCAAGTAATTGGAAAGCTGAAAATGCCTCACTGTAGTTGGTGAGACTTTTACTGCTGGAAGAAAAACTGCTACGATTATAACAGCAGACTATGTGAGCTAAAGAACCGTGCTTCTGGGCCGTGTGCTCAGGGAATGCTGGTGCACATGCGTCATGAGCATGCAGCGCCTGTCTCATTAAGTGTGGGTTTGGTCCCACGTGCACAGTGCTGAGCAAATATTGGATAGCATTGGCACTTGGCAGTGACATCTGCAAAACACAGACGTCACTAGCAAATGTTGCACTTACTCTAATGCAGAGCCATATTGGTGTCTAATTAGACTTTTGAGAAACAGTGGGGTGGTGGATATACAGAGCTTCCAATTAGACATAAGAGAAAAAGCAAGCAAGCACACAGGAAGATGATTCAGGAGACTTTGCATTGGTTTTATTAGGATATGGCCTAAGCACTCCCCTATACCCGCACCACTTTTTCTCCTCCTGAGAAACAAGGACAAACTCAGACTAAATGGGTGTGAGTTATTTATTTTGAGCAGGAAGACGTTTACATCACTCCGTATTGGATTTGCTATAGTGTATTTGCATATGGGTGGAAGGGGAAGATATTTCAGCAGCAAGAAAGGAAGACCCATACAGAAGTGGACTGCAGGTGGGAAATGTCAAGTGGGACTTCCCAAGCAGTCTGGAAATTGATCATATTCCACATATATTTGTCTGAGCGACCCAGGAAAAGGTACAGTCCAGAAATACATTACATTAGAAAATGTTAATTCTATACATTTTACTATGTCTGCTTCTAATTTTCTGGATGAAGTCTAAAAATGATGTAACTAACTACAGAATATCTATTTTGAAAACAAATTAACTACTCCTCAGGCAATTGTAAGGCTCATTCTAATTATTCAATAGTTGAGAATTGAACATATAATGAACAGTAATTTTCATTTAATATATACAACTATAAATAAAAAACATACTGTGATATATAAAGAAAAAAGTATATAGATGTTTTAAAAAGCATGCTCATATGTTATAGGAAGTTTAGGTAAAAGTTAAATTCAAAATCATATGCAGATATAACTTATATATGGACATAATGCATATGTTCAAGTAATTCTACGGGGTAAAAATATTTTTTTTAAATGTACCTTCTTTCCCATGCCCTCAATAGTGTTCTCCACGCCAAGAAGCAGACCTTTGAAACTTCTGCAATGCTTCATTGGTAGGCCCTAGGTAGCACCAATGTAAAGCCTACAACTACTTCCTAAAAGTGTGGCAGATTGAAACCACCAGAGGTGTCTCAGAAAACAGACCTGATGATGTGTTTCCAATGAGGCCCATCCTGGAAAATCCTGGGGCAGGTCTACTGGGTACGCAAAGGATTGCCATGTGTGGGAGCCAACGAGAATGCATTACTTTATAATGTAGGAAGAAGGGGTCATTTCATTGCAGCGTGGGAGAGGAGCGTATGACAGAGTAAATCTGAAAATGTTGTTGTTAGGTGCCATCTGGTTACTTCCAACTTGTACTGACCCTGTGTATAACAAAACAAAACAACACCTGGTCCCATGCCATCTTCCTAATTGTTTTTATACTTGCGCCCATTGTTGCAGCCGCTGTGCCAATCCATCTTGCCAAAGACCTTCCTCATTTTATTCTCCCTTCTGTTTTACCATACATCATGGCCTTTTTTATACACCGATCTCTCCTGAAAACATACCCAGAGTCCATAAGGCTAAGTCTCACCATCTTTGCTTCTGAGAAGCGTTCAGGTTGTGCTTTTACGAAGACAGATTTGTTTCTTTGTGTGTTTGTTTTTGTAGGGGGACAGGCCATGGTACTTTGGATACTCTGCCTGCAGCATAATGCAAATGCACCGATTCTTCTTCAGTCTCCCTTATTCCATGTCCAACTTCCTTAAGCACATAAGGAACTGCAAACAGCATGGCTTGGGTAAGGTGCAGCTTATTCTTTAAAGTAAGAGCCTCGCTGGTTGAGACATTAATGAGGCTTTGTGCGGCAGATTTATCCCGTACAATGCATCTTCTGATCTCTTGACTAGTGCTTCCCTGATCATCAAACAAAATGAAATCCTTAAAAACGTCAGTCATTTCTCCATTTATCATGATGTTTTCTTAGTAAAGCTTGGGGGATAATGAAAGAAAAACATCACCTGGCCTTGTGCCGTCTTCACAATTGTTCATGGTTGAGCCCACTGGTGCAGCCACTGTACCAGTCCCTCGTGTGTCAAGGGTTATGTAAATGCCAAACCACTGAGAAAAATGACCCAGTGAGGGTGACATTTCTTGGAGGACATGCAACCCTTCTTAAAGACAATCACATTTTTTCAAGTAATTACTTAGTATTTTAGTGTTTCCAGTAATTATTTTAGTGAAAATGTGTTTCACTTGTACTTTGCATACAATACATAACAACGTTATGTATTCCTCTCAAAAAGGACTTACCCGTAGCTCTCTTTTATTCTCCACATCATCTATTTTTGATAACCCTGCCTAATATGACTAAGATAGTTAAGGTTTTTGTGCCAACCTGGCTGATGAACACATGTGGGATTAATTGAAGGGCAGAGAGCTAAATGGCTCGGTGAGCCTTGCCTTTCTAGTTCTCGGTCTCTTGCTTTCTGATGGTCAGACCAGGGTGCAGCTTCCTTAGCCAGTTCCCTGCTTCAGCTGGCAAGGCTCATTTCCTGTAAGACAACCCCGAAGAGAAGCTGCATGGACCTACCCGAATGCAGCCCTGGGTGCTGGAGCACCCATGTGGAGACCCTTGCCAGCTCTGAGATGCTGACACATTGACTGATTCGGTTCTCCTCCTGCAGTCAGTGTCATTGCATATGTTTGTGAGATTGAGGAGGACTTTAGATTGGTGTCAAACATATGGACTAATGTTGGATTTATGGACTTGGACAGCACTGGGTTGAGATGCTTTCTTATTGTACACTTACTCTTTATATAAAACTCTTTCTTATACATGAGTTTCTGTGGATTTGTTTCCCTATTTTACCCAGACTAACACAACTACCCATGCCAAAATTGTTGTAATTTTTTAATATCTTCATTAATTATTTATAATGTTTATATAAATTCTATTTATAACTGAATTAATAATTAAACTAATTTTATTCCAGGCTATATTTCTGCTCTCCATGGGTTATTATTTTGTTTTTCTCAGTGGCTTTTGAAATAATTACATTTTTCTATGTACCAATCATTAATTTCAAAGCAGAAATCTTTAATAGTTGCCTTAATTGTACCTTAGTTTGTGCAGACACATGGGAAAGTCATTTAATTTTCATCTTGTTATAGAAGCTTTTCTTATCCTACTAACTTTCACTAACCAGGGCAAACTAGTCTGCAAACATCATGCACAAATGTCACCTTGGGAATCCTCTCACCATCATCCCAGGGATTTCTTTCAGACCTGCTTTGATGTGTTTCCTAATTTTCATTTCATTTCCTGATTGTATTTAGAAAATTATCTAATTGTCTCTTGGTTTACTTCCGGGTTTGACGGATTATATCCCGTAATAGCTGTCTCAGAAAGGGCAGGGGGTAAATTTATTATAAACTTGTGATTTAGAGATGAACTAGATAAAAACATAAAAAGAAATTATGTCCCCCCACCGCCCGAAAAATTCGCTGGCATTGTGTCTTTCTCTTCCAGCTTGGAGTCTATAATCGGATACCTGCACTGTCTTTACTTTGTCTCAAATCAAAGAATTCACTGCCATTGAGTTGATTCCAATTCATAGCAACACTTTATTTAGCACAGGGTAGAACTGCTTCTCTGGGGTTTGGGGCTGAAACAAGAGTTGAAAGTCATGCCTTGGTGAAGATATCTTTTTCACTAATTTCCTGGGGAAATTTATTTAAAACATTCATCGATGCTGATTTTCACCTTTATGGTTTATTCTGGTTTTCTTTCTTTAACTTTCTATTATTTGGATATTTAAACTCAACACACAGTTTTCTACATTATTCTCCTTCCCTGTTTTATAATGGAGAAGGGGAATTTTTCCTGTGAATATTCTCTCTTGCCTCTTTTAAATAATAAAAACTCCTGAAGCTTAGTTTGGTACAGTGATGGACATCCCTGTATAAACACTATTTTGCGTTACTACAGACTCATTTTAGGCTAATGGATATGTGAGTGAAAGATATGCATTATATTGCTCTTAAAAGGAAGCAGGGCACTTTACACTTTTTCTGTAACCCTTCTCAGCTTGCTGAAATATCTATTTGATGGTAACAATTTAGGCAGAGTTTCTAAGGACCAGTGTACAAGAAATGAAGAAATATGTTCACTTGATGCTACCATAGAAAATAACCAATGTGGGTTGATGAGAAGGCTGAACTTTTTTGTAACTAACTATGTGAGAGACAAACAAACAAATATCTAACTTGTTATGCATTCATTTGCATCCACCAAATGAAAACGTGAATGTTCCAGTCCCTGCCACTTTAACTATAAGCCTGTTTGGGAATAATTAATTTTGTTATGGTAATTAGGCCATATCAGAGTAGTGTGTGTGTCCAAATCCTAATCACTAAAAAGCAGCTTATTATACAAAGAACATGATAGACATGGGCATAATAGGTCATGTGAAGGCAGAGGTGGATGCATCTTTAACCAGCAAAAGAAGGCCAATGGTGTCCAATAGCCACCAGAAATCATTAGAGAACCCAAGGATACCAATAGCCGTAACTGAGACTGTCATTTGGATTCCTGTTCTATAAATCACCCACATATGATTATTTGTTTTGTTTTGTTTGCTGCTGCTGCTGCTGTTATGGCAGGACCAGTAACAAAATTTACTGCTATTGTTACCGGGAACAAAGGTATTCATTGTTTCTGTTAGGTGCCACCCAGCAGGTTCCAACCCATAATGATCATATGTACAATAGAACCAAGCATTGCCCAGTCCTGCTCCATCTTGACAACTGTTCCTCTGTTTGTGCCCTTTGTTGCAGCCACTGAGTCAATCCATCATGTCCAGGGACTTCGTCTTCTTTGCTCTCTCGACTGGTTTCTCCTGACAGAATGTCCAATACATGTAAGACAAAGTCTTACCGTCCTTGGTTATAAGGAGCATTCTGGCTGTACTTCTTCTAAGACAGAGTTGTTTGTCCTATTAGCAGTCCATGGTACTTTCAATATTCTTCTCCAGCACCACCGTTCAAATGCATCGATTCTTCTCTGCTATTCCTTAGTCAATGTCCAACTTTCACATGCATATTAGGCAATCAAAAATGCCCTGGTTTGTATCAGGTACAACCTAGTCTTAAAAGTTACATCCTTGCTTCTCAACACCTTAAAAGATCATGGGCAGGAGATTTATCTAATAATGAAATGTGTTATTTCATCTCTTAACTGCATTGGTTTGGCATCCAAGCAAGATGAAACCCTCGAAAACTTCAATCTTTTCTCCCTTTCTCATGATGTTACATTGGTCCAATTAGTGAGGATGTTTTGTTTCCTTTATATTGACTTGTGTGGTAGTTACATAATCCATTGTCAATTTCAGACTTAAGAGTGAAGAGGCAGAGTTTAGCAGGTCAATCAGGTATCTGCTTGATGATCTCATTTGGAGGTGCTAAGAAGATAAATAGCTTGCTGGAGGCGGGACACATACTCCCTCCCTGGGAGACATTCCAAAGACAAGACACAAGGAGCTGCATGAGAGCCCTGGAGCTGAAGGAGCCACGTGGAGACCCGCACCATCTGCATATCCATACTAATCCTGATGCTTCATTCATCTTCATAAAATCCAGTTTCTTTGCTAATTTGTTGAGCATACAAATCGAATAAAAATAATGAGAGGATACAACCTGATACACATCTTTTTTTTCCCTCCCTTTTCCATTTCCTCTTCTGAATCTGGTCTGAAACTCTGGCAGCTCCCTGTGAATTTCCTGCTGCAAAATTGATTCAAGTCCTCTTTCAGGAGGCAAAGTTGTATCAGCTGCATATCCTGCTATTAATAAGCCTTACTCCAATCCTGATGCCACACGCTTCTCCACATAATCAGTTACTCTGATTGTTGGCTTAGCATAGAGATTGAATAAGTATGTTGATAGGGTGTGACCCTGATGTGCACCTGTTAACCTATGCAATATTCTCTGATTCTGTTCACACAACAGCCTCAACGCTTTTTCTTTTTGGTCCAGCTACTCTTGGTTGCTTCCTGTACTGTTCACTAGTTGACTCATATTGCCAGCAAGTAGGTTTTGATCCATAGAAACTTTATGAATGAAGAAACGCCGTCCAGTTCTTAACCATTCTCACCATTTTTTCTGGGACTTCAATTACTGACAGTGTTTCTAATCTAGGCATAAGGTGTGCACTGGCTACATCCTTCCTTCGAAATGGGTAGCCCAGATCTTCAGTCTGTTCCTAGCCTGTATGCTCCTTTGAAACCTGCTTGGTCACTTTGAGTAATTCTTTTGGCATTTGAAATATAAGAGACATAACTTCCAGCATCGCAATAATGCACAAACCATGACAGAGCAACAAAACGTTGGACAAGTGGTGGATTTTGCCCATGTTTTTGCTGGGTTCCATCAAGTCTGATCCAAGCCTAGGACCTCATACACAGCAAATCTAAACATGCCTGGCCTGCATCGTTCTCACAACTGTTGATCTGCCTGAGGCTACTGTTTCAGGCAGTGGTAATCCATTCCCCCTAGGCCTTCCTTTTCTGGACTGCCCCTCTCCGTATTTTCAGACCACTTCCCATTTTCCTGACCTTGGGCAGTACCCATCACCAAATGAAGATGCCGTAGGCTCCAAGACCACAGGGTTTACTCAAATTGTGTCACCAAGATTGATTTTATCCCGAGAAATCAGTCCCCCTTCAGGCACAGTTTGAGTACCCTCTGACCTAAGAGACCCATTCTCCAATGCTGTATCCAACAATGTTCTGCTTCCATTCATTAGACCTTCAGTCCCTGACATGTCTCAAAGCTAATCATCACTAGGTTTTCAGTGACTACTTCCTCTGAAGTTGGTAATCATGCTTTCTTCATGTCTGTTCTTAGTCTGGAGACTCAGCTGAAACCTGTTGACTCTGCTGGGATTTGAAATATCAGTGACATAACTCCCAACATCACAGCAGCACACAAGGCTTCATATTAAGACAAACTGACAGACAAGTAGTCGATCTTGCCCATGACACTGTTCAATATTGCAACTGGAGGCTGGATATTTCTCTAGTTCCTTCAGATCAATATATAAGCCTGTTCTTCCATTTTCATTTTCTATCTGTGTTAGTCTGGGTATTTTAGAGAAACAAATCCACAGAAACTCATGTATAAGAGAGAGTTTTATATAAAGGGTAAGTGCACATCAAGAAAGCATCCCAACCCAGTGCTCCCCAAGCCCACAAGTCCAACATTAACTCATATGTCTGACATCAATCCACAAATCCTCCTCCATCTCACAAAACACACACTATCATGCTGACTGCAGGAGGAAAGCTGAATCAGTGAACGTGTAAGCATCTCGGCGCTGGCAGGGGTCTCCACATAGCGGCTCCAGCACCCAGGGCTGCACCCAGGTAGGCCCATGTGATTTCTCCTCAGGGATGTCCTGCAGGAAGTAAGCCTTGCCACCTGGAGCAGGGAAACTGGCTAAGAAAGCTGCACCCTGGTCTGACCGTCACAAAGCAAGAGACCTGAGAACTAGAAAGGCAAGGCTCACCAACCCATTTATCCTTCTGACTTTCAATTAACCCCACATGTGTTAATTGGCCAAGGTGGCACAATAAACTACCTCAGAATCTATAGAGCTTTGCACATTTCATTATAATATTTCACTTTGTCTTCTTGAACTTCCCTTCTTTCAGCTCTTTGACTTTATCACTTCTTCCATTTACCTGAGTTATTTTGATTAGTAGGAAGTTTCTGAGTCTTAGCTGACTCGATTTTGATCTTTTCTGTATTGTCTTTAAAATGACTTTGAGATTTCTTCATGTCCGAAGTTCTTGGGGTTATTTCGCAGCTCAAGTCTCTGTCATTCGTGTTTAATGAATGCTCCAATCTCTTCTTGAGATGTTCTCGATATACAGGTGGTCATATTTTGGTTCTCATGGCTCACTTAATTTTTTTTCAGCTTCAATCAGAACTTATATTTGAGAATTTGATGGTCTGTTCTACATTTGGTCCCTAGCGTTGTGTTAGCTGCTGTCTTCCCACAGATGTAGTTCATTTGATTGCTGTGTATTCCATCTGGAGAAGCTCACATGAAAATGTGCCTTCTGTGCTGTTGAAAAATGAATTTGGGATTAGGAAGTAGTTGGTCTTGCAAAATTCTATCATGTAATCTCAGCTTTGTTTGTATCCCTAAAACCATATTTCCCAACTACTGGTCTTTCTTGTTTCCAACGTTTGCATATTCTAATTGCAACAACTTCCCATGCATCTGGATTGCAGAGTTGATCGATTTCAGACTGAGGACATTGGTAAATTTTTTCACTTTCTTCATCTCTAGCTTTTGTGGTTAGTGCATCAATTGGAATGACACTGGTGTTAACTGGATTCCTTTGAGTGCCCATGGATGTTTGCCTATGATAGAGAGCACTGTACATCAACATAGATACTGAAATGTCTTTTTGGAGGATTAGTGTGATGTTATTCTTCTTGACTGTGTCATTCCTGGGATAGTTAGCTATACAACCATCTTATTGAAAATGGCCCAGGCAAGTTCATATCAGTCTATAATGCCTAGGATATTGATCTATATGTGTTCCACTTAATTTTTGAAAATTGTCAACTGTCTTCCATTCATGCTTCCTATATTCCAAATTGCAATCATTCATAGATGCTTATAGCTGTCTCTTCTCATTTTGTGACTTGTCCCATGAGTAAATTGAGGTCCTGAAGACTTGGCTCCTGCAGATTCTACTCAATCTTTATCATTAACGTTGATTCTACTTTGAAAAAGTAGCTCTTCCTTCGCCATATTTCCCATGCTGTCAGACTTGAGAGACTCACCTTTGACACTATCTGACAATCTCCTTCTGGTGTTTACGGGGTTCTCAGTGTCTGACAAGGTTTTCAGTGGTTAATTCCTCTAAGTGAACATCCTATTCCATCTTTGTAGTCTGTTCTGAGTCTTGAAGCTCTGCTGAATCCTGTTCACTTTGTGTGACCCTGCTGGGATTTGAAATGCTAGTGATATACTTTTCAGGATCATAGCAATGCAAACTGATGGACAAGTGGTGGTGGAAAAAGGTATTTAAATGAATCATATTTTGTCTCTACAGGGACAATAGCCTGAGTAGAATTTTTTATTTGTTTTCCCTTAGGAGAGTGACTCAGCTATTCCTACAAACTTTTTATTGATTTTTCTTTCAATTCTGTTAATATGCTTTCTATATCTAAGAATGTACCCCTTTAAAAACAATATCCTCTGTTATTGTGTTAGATTCAATATCTTATCTCTCTAGGCATAGTGTTTTCATTTTTGAATTTTTGTCTTTTACAATAGTCTTTCTCCCAAAATTTCTATTTGCCCATTTATTTATCTAGGTATCTATCTTTCATATTACTGATGAGATATATATTGACTAGTCCTTTTTATGACTAGGAAGTTATAAAGAAGATTGGAATCTATGAATATGTGGTCAGATCTTGTCAATTTCTAACTTCACTGTGGGTGGTATTCAAAATCAGAATCTTGTATCCTGGATTGTCACACTGACAAGATTGTAAAGTTCTGCTGCTTGGGATTTGGGATCTGAGTGAAAGAGCTTGTGGACACTGTAGCTTTAGCTAATAGTCTGTGCGTGGTGTTGGTAAGAGCCACTGGATTGGCTCTGACTCATAGCAACCCTATGTACAACAGAGCAAAAGCTGCTTGGGCCTGTGCATCCTAACAATTTTATGTTTGAGCCCATTTTAGTAACCAAGATGTCATCCCATTTCATCATAGGACTTCTTTGTCCCTGCCTCTATACCTGACCGAGCATCATGTCTTTTTCCAGGGATTAGACTCTCTTGATAATGTGTTCAAATAATTGAGATGAAATCTCATCATCTGGGCTTCTAAGGAGGATTCTGACTACAATGCTTTCAAGCCAGATTTCCTCAGTCTTTTGACAGTGCTCAGTACTTCTTTCTCCTTGATTCTTCTTTATCCTTGACACTTGATTTTTCCTTAGTCTTCTTCATTCAATGCTCAAATTTCAAATGCATACAAGGTAACTGAAGTAATCATGTCTGGGATAGGTGCATCTTAGTCCACTGTGTGACACCCTTGCTCTTCAACACCTTCAAGAGATCTTGTGCATCAAATAACCCAATGCTAGGTGTCATTTCTTATCTTGCCTGCTGCTTCTTTGAGCACTAATTTTGGTTTCAAACAAGAATAACATTCTCCAAAAGTTCAATCCTTTTTCTATTTATCAAGAGGTTACCTATTGGTAGAGCTGTGAGGATTTTTGTTTCCTTTACACTGAGATGAGATAGTTATTGATATGTGTCATGTTTAATATTGATCAGAAGTGCTTTGAATTCTCCTCACTCTTCTCAGCAAGTAAGGTTGTGTTGTCTGCATAATGCAGGATATTAATAAGCAACCACTACTCATGATGCCAGGTTCTTTTTCATATAATCCAGGTTCTCAGATTATTTTCTCAGCTCACAGGTTGAATATGGTGAAAGATCAAATATGGTAAAAGAACACACCCTGACACATGCCTTTCATGATCTTAAGCCATGCCTATTTCCCTCTGCTTGCAATTGAGTCTCTTTTGGTCCGTGTGTAGGTTCTACAACAGCCCCCAAGTCTCTGAGAAATCCCATTTTTAAGAATGCACCCAAAATTAGTTATGGTCCAGACCATCAAATGCCTTTCTTTTTTTCAAATGCTTTTGTATAATGAATAAAACACAAGTAAAAATACTTTTTTCCGATATCCCATGCTTTCAGTCAAGATCCATGTCAGATACTGTACACACGCTCTGGAATTGTTATTTGGGAATCAAAGACTCTCCTGCTCCTCAGCAGAAAGCTGTTCCTAGGGAACTGTCCCTGTGGCAGCAGACTCTGGTAGCTTCTTGGAGGTGCCACGGTGAGGCCTTTAAGAAAGACGTGATTTATATGAGGATATGCGTTCCCCCAGGAGCCTTTTCCTTTATGAACCATTTCCATTTTACTGTAGACTTTTGGGGGGCTCTGGTCTCCTTGTTTGACATTACCCAAGAAATTATGGGTATCTCAGGTCTCATGATGATTGATGTCCTTGTGTCCTTGAGGCAGCCTCAATCAATGGCCAGTATATTGTAGCTTCTAGAAACTTCCTGGTCTAGAACCTTAATGGTTGTTGTAGACAGTGTTCTCAGAGCTTTTCCAGAAGCTCTGGTCCCCAGAAGCATGGGTAGCAGACATCTCCAAGATCATCTGAAAAAGTATCTTAAGGCCTAAAGGCAAGAGGAGGGAGACTGCTTTCTGCAGCTCAGATTTAGCCTGCTATTGCTCAGGCCTCCATGCAAAGCGAGTTTTATTTGGAGTAGTTTTATGGATGAAAGCTATCAATACTTCCAGGTGAAGAATATGAGTCCTCCAAGATCCAACTAAACCAACCAAGCACTGGGTCTTCTGCTTAGTATTTGATATGTATGGACAGTGATTTCTTCTTGTTTTCCTGTGGAAGGACACAATGGATTTCTGCCCAAGTTGTTCCCAAGAACTTCACTGTTCGAGTAGAGCTCTGTATTTGTCCTGGATTTATGAACTAGTTTCTATTGGTCATGTGAGGCACCACTATTTTGAAGTCTACCCTCTCCTTTTCTTCTGTATCTGATGTTAACATGCCATCCATTTAATGCATCACAGTTCTTCAGTTCTGAAACAATTCTAAGTTTTTTTCCCAACCAAACTATGGCAGATGGCTAGAGAATATAATTAATCCATTGCCAACATGGTGAAAGTATGTTGTGATCTTTGCCATGGGAAAACAAACTACGCCTGACTCTTTTCTTAGGTGGGGATGGAGAAAAGGCACTTAACAACTGGCTTTTTGAATACAACAAAAATATTGGTATTCGTTCTGCTGAACCAGGGCATACCAGCTGAGTCTCACCACTGATAATATCCATACCAATAATAGAGTCAGCAAAGAAGAGGGGCAACTACTTCATACAAGATCTGTTTAAATTTTACTATTCTTGTACAAACTTTCACCTCAGTCCCATCAGCTCCTGTATCTCAATATCCCCTGAGTCTATCCATAGGACCTGCCATATTTTATTGGCAGGGTTAGGGATTTCAGTGCATTGGTCTCCTATGTCTAAGAGCCCCAAGGAGGTCTATTCTCCACCCCCAAGGGTTTTTATGTTTAAGCCAATTGTTGCAGTCACTGTGCAAATGCACCGTGTATAGGACCCCCCCTGTTTGTTGTTGAGCCTGTACTTTGACAAACATGATGTCCTCCAGGAATCAATCTCTCCTGATAACTTGTCCAAAGTGTGTAAAACCAACTTTTGCCATCCTTGCCTCCAAAAATCTCCCTGGTATCACCTCTTCCAAGACAAATAGATTTGTTCTTTTGATAGCCCATGGCACTTTTAATATCCTTTGCTTTAAGAAGATATGACAATATTTCCAACAAAAGGAAATAGTTAAATGGGAACCCCAGTTTTGTGTCCATAATCTGAAGCTACAAACATACATATTTTGAAGCATTCAGAAAATATTTAAAGCTATTGATTATTCTTGATGTGATTTATTATTTAGAGAAAAAAGTAGAATGAACACAGCTTATAGCTGGTCCAGAGAGCACTTGGACACTGAGAGAATCGGTGTAACCATAAGAAAATAATAAGGAGGTGTGAGAAAAAGCAGGAAACCTAGAAGAAAAAACAAAAACAACTGGTTAGACAGAAGTCAAGAAAAATAATATTCAAGGAGACTTGTCAGTTGTGTGAATGCTATTGAAAAGTGAAAAGAGAGAGAATCATCAGATAAGTGGTTATTCAATCTCATTAATGTAATGGAATGACAACAGACTTAATGACGAGGAGGCACATTGGTAGTTCAGTGATAAAATTCTTACCTTCCTTGTATGAAATCTAGGTTTGGTTCCTGCCAGTAAATACAGTGCATGGACATACACCCTCTATCATGATGGAGGCTTCTGTGCTTCTATGCTGTTGCACAAGTTTCAGTGGAGTTTCCAGATTAATGAAGACTAGGAAGAAAGACCTGGTGTGCTACTTCCAAATTCAGCCTATGCAAATATATGGATCTTATCCTATCTTACCCTGAAGCCATTGTGGGCAAAGAAGTGTTTAGTTTCATTGTCCATGGGCTTACAATAGGCACAGCTCTCAGGAATAACACCCATGAAGTTGTCCCATGCGCCGCTCTCAGAATGAATACTCAGGGAGCATACAAGAAGGCATCCTTTGGGAATGGCTTTAGGAGAAAAGGGAAAGTGAAGAAGAAGTCAAGTTGCAATTGTGAGTAGGTTATATGAAGAAAGCCATAGAAATAAGCAGTAGGTTGCATGAGAAGTATGGTCATGGAAAGGATTTACTTTTTGATATGTGAAGATTATAGATTTAAGAATGGTTTACTCTTATTGAACTGGTAGAGATGAAATAGATAAATAAATAAAATAGATGTAGTAAGAAATAAGGGTTAGCTAAGGAACATATCTGGGAGAAGGCAGAATGAATAAGATTCATAACTATATGGGAGAGGTTAGCATTTGACTAAGGCACTTCTTGCGAATAAATGGAGGGTAGCAAAATGTATAGAAACACAAGTGATTTAAAAGATTTCATAGAGGAAAATGAGAAACAATATTTGACTGTTTATGGAGTATTAAAATAGGAACAAGTTCATAGGCTCAGATCAAAAGGAAAGAGGCACTTTGGAGCTGTTATCTCAGAACTGGAAACAGACTGCAGTGGGGGGCTAAAATGAGTCAAAACATATTTTTCAGTATTACTTTAGAATATACCAACAATGAAAGATAAAGGTTTTTGATCCTTGAAATACTAAGTATTATCAAGGAACATGTGGTGACACAATGGTGGAGAGCTGAGCTGCTGACTCAGGGGAAGATGATTTGAGTCTCAAAGCCACTCTCTTGGAAGCAAATGTGGCCGTCTACTTCCATACCATATGGAGCAGTTCCAATCTGCCCTACCGGTCACTATGCATTGGTATCAACTCAACAAGAACAGTGAATTGGTTTTTGTTTGTTTGTTTTGATTTGCTATTTACCTCTCTAAAATATGTGTGGTAGTTATAGCATCATTTGTCAATTTGAGGATTAAGAGTGTAGGGGTGGAGTCTAGCCTGTCAATCAGATCATAGTCAATGAGGCATCTCTATCGGCATGACCTTCTCCTGAGAATTCTGGGAAATTCTGTATTCCTTCTTGGAGGTGGGAGACAGTATCTCTCTCTGCTGACTCCCTATGAGACATCCCTAAGGAGAAACCACATGGACCTACCCTGATTCAGCCCTTAGACCTGGAGAAACCACATAGAGACCCCTGTCAGTGCTGAGATGCTTACAATGCCACTGAATCCAAAGACTTCTACCTTCTGGCCTGTGATCTTCCTGCATTCAGTGTCATTGCATGTGTTTCATGAGTCTGAAGAGGACTTATAGATTGGTATTGGAAATATGGCTAATATTGGACTTATGGTCTCGGACTGGACTGGGTTGGGTGCTTTCTTAGAGTATAATTACCCTTTATATAAAATTCTGTTATACACATATGAGTTTCTATGAATTTGTTTCTCTAGTCTTCCCAGACTAACACAATACATCTAATATATTACCTCTGTGGACTTATCTCTAAAGATTTCATTTTGAGGTAAAAATGTTGGCATTTTGATGGTTCTACACACTGTCTAAATGATCATCAGTTGAAAATTTTAAAATCGTATTTTTGGATTGCATATAGATAAATCTTTATTAGGATTTATGGCATATCCATAGTGTATAATCCTCTCCCACAGTGTGAATAGCAAGCATTGTAACAATGGTAGGAGGAGCTTAATACCTAGTAGAGCCTCTGTTAGTAATCACTATTAATATAGAATCTATACTAATCAAAATTTGCATTTAATAACAACTAAGTGTTATTAAGAAATGCTTTTATTACTATAGTACTTAGCCAAAGAGGTATTTAACTGTTCGATTCTGTTTAAGATAATGTTTCATTTTCCCTACAGAGCAACTAAGATGTTCCATTAACAAGAACAAAATAGATGCCTGAGGATAGAGGAAATACTCTCATATAGCTCATTTGTGATTTAATTGGATAGGATGCCAAAACTCTATAAAGCATAAAGCTACATATAGATTCATGATTTTCCCAAGTAATATTAGTTTCAATGAAAGGACTTACTCTGCCGTTTTGTTAATAGTATTTCTTTTTAGATGTAAAGAAAGCAAAGCAACAAGTCATGTTGTCAAAATTTTCTACAGGGGGGCTTTTTAAAAAAAGAGTAGTTTATTTAATCAAGAATATATCATTGCACATAACATTGCATCCCTTATTTCTAAAATGTCACTTAAAGGAAAAAATGCCTCTGTTCATCTGTATGAATCTTGTTAATAATTTATAGTTATGTAACTACGTCTTTTTAAATATATGACTATATCAATTGATTTTCTTATTGATGAATAACAAGGTATATATTATTATAATAAAATAGATGTTTATTTCTAATAAAGTGCATTGTCAGGTAATGTGAATTAGTATGCAATCTCTAAGTGTGTGAGATGTTACAAAATGTACTCATTTGAGTTTCTGACACAGTGGAGCCTTGTATGTTGTAATTCTAGAAGCAATGCCACCATTATTTCAAATATAATCAGAGTCACCCAGGGTGAACAAGTTTCAGAGTTAGAACAGGCAAGGACACAGGAATATGAGGCCTCCTTCTAGGGAATTAATCACTGAACAGTTTATGAATATCAGGATAAAACTGTCGGATACAGTGTCAGAAGCAGAGCTCGCTAGGTTGGAAACCACTCTGAATGTGACTGGGTTAGAGTGGCCTCGTCAAAGTAGACTAACCTTAATGACATAGGTAAAGCAAAGCTTCAAGGGCCTTCATTTGCTGATGGGGCAATGCTCAAATTGAGAAGAAAAAGCTACAAGCATATATTAATAACCAGAACATGAAATGTAATAAACGTGTATGTAGGAAAATTTGGTATACAAAATGACATGGAACTGGGTGGCCTGTGGGTGATCTCCCCAGGACGATCTCTCCATCTGGCACTGGGTACCAAGCAGGGTCAGTTGTCTATCACAGTAGGAAATTATAGAGGTGAGGGTCAGTGTGTTTGCGCTGACAGAGGCAGAACTGGAGATCTGAAGGTAGAGAGGATGTGGCTGCTAGCTGGAGCTCCAGAGCATCCATAGACCCTTGGGCCAGCTGGAGATGTCAAACAGGTCTCAGATCCTTGAGTGGACTAGAGAGTGGAGCCAAGCTCTGTCTTCTCTTGGCTGTGGATACCGAGCTGAGGCAGTTTCCCAGGACACCTTCAGCAGATGGCAGCAAGGTAATCAAGCTCACCACCCTTGAATCCCCTTCCAACCCCAAACATCAGAATTACAGTTCTGAGGGTACAGGAAGAGGTTGGTGGGGAGAAGGAGCTGATAGCACTGATGACTGTATGGCTCCTCTCAAGGGATGTGAACAACAGGACTGTACATGAAGGAGATAGTGAATGGTATAAGATGTTGAATAAACAAATAAATAAATAAGGGTTCCTGGGGGGTTGGGTAGGGGAGGGAACTGATAAAGGGAAGCTGATAATGTAGTAGCATTTGCACAGTACTGCTTGATGTGATTGAACTATGAAATGTTATGATGTCAGTAAGAGCTCCCAATAAAATGCTAACAAAAAGAGAAATGGAACACATAAAAGTAGATATCATTGGCATGATTTAGCTAAAATTGACTGGTATTTGCTATTCGGAAACACATCCACACATTCATCAGCAATACTAACATTTCAAGATGTATCGTGGAGTATAAGTCTGCCTGTGATAGGATAATGTCTTTATACATACACAGCAGACTAGGTCATACAACTATCATTTGGATGAATAAGCCAATGACTAAAAATTTGATGAAGAAATTGAAGAATTATACCAATCTCTTAACTTCAAAATTCATTGGTACTGTAGTCAAATCAGTGATAATTACAGATGATTGGGATTAAAAGTTGGACAAAAGAGTAAAAATCAGTAGCTGGGATATGTAGACTTAGTGACAGAAACAATCCTGGTGATCACATGACAGGATTGTGAAAAACCAACAACTTCTTCACTGAACATTTCCTTCTGTAACAATGTGGAGCTGCTGTGCATGTGGACCTCACCAGATGGAATCCACAGGGAGCAAACTGGCTACATGTGGGGAAAGACTAGATCATAAGGAAGCTTGTATGACCAATCAAAAGAAGGCCACCTATCGATAGGTATAGTGTCTGAGTGTCTGGGGTCTTAAAGGCTTGAAGTTAAGCAAACAGCCATCTAGCAGAGAAGCATCAATGCCACATGGAAGAAGCACACCAGCCTCTGTGATCATGAAGTACTGACAGGACCGGTTATCAGGCACTAGAAGACCAAAAACAAAAAAGTATTGGTGAGAATAAGGGGGTTGGGGTAGAAGCCTAAAACCCATCTGTAGACAATGGGATGCCCCCTCACAGAAGGGTCGCATGGAAGGGATTGCTCAATCAGGGTGAACTATAGCACCAATGAAACACAATATTCCTCTGGTTCCTTGTGGCTTCCAAACCATCCACTATCATATTCCCAATTCTGCCTCTAACTATGGGCTAGGCCAGAGTATGTACACAGGTACAGGTAAGAGCTCAGGGCACATGGAATCCAGGTCGGATAAACCCCTTAGGAATAGCAATGGGAGTAGTGATGCCAAGAGGGTAGAGGGAAGGTGGGGAGATGCGAGGGGAAGAAAATGCAGGGGAAGAGACAGTGGGAGGGGTAAAATGAAATTAATAATAATTTATCAAGGGGTCACAAGGGTGAGAGGTCAGGATGAGGATAAAAAGAGGAGCTGATACCAGGGGCTCAAATAGAATGTAAATGTTTAGAAAGTAATGATGGCAACATATGTACAAATATGCTTGATAAAATTGATGGATAGATTGTTCTAAGTGCTGTAAAATCCCCCAATTAAATGATTATTTAAAAAATGAAGGCCAGTGTCTAACTGAAAAAGATCATTAATTTCTCATTTGCAAATTTATATTAAAGCTAAAGAAAATGAACACAAGTCCATGAGAACCAAAATATGACCTGGAATGTATCCTGCCTGTACCTAGAGACAGTTAAAGAACAGATATGATACATTAATATTAATTAGCCAAGACTTGGATAGTTGTGGGATAAAATCAATAATAACACTCTTGTTAGGGGGAAAAAAAGTATTAAAAAGACAAGAGCAAGAAGCAAACCAAAATGGATGCCAGAGAGATCATGAAACTCGCCCTCGAGTGCAGAGTGGCTAAAGAAACCATGAGGAACTAACAGAGCCAGTCAACCTCAAAGGCAGCTCAAGGAGCAACAAGCAGCCATCTAAATGAGGTGTCAACTCAGCCCACAGGCAAGAAGCACATCAACATCCATGATCTAAGGATTGTAAATTATATAATCCAAGTCTGAAGGAGGGAACAGAATCAGAACTTAAATTGTGAGATTCTAGCATGCAGAAGAATATGAATGATAGTGGAAACCCATAATACATTTGCAGAATCTCGACAGAATACGCCTCTGGTGATTCCCCTCTAACCATAACAGAAAGATGGGAATAACCTGATTATCAGGTAGAGAGTATTGGAGCGATGACTATATACTATTGTAAGGAGGTTTGGTTTTGCACATCAGATTTACCCAAGCCAGTGTGCCACCTGATTTCTCAATTGCTGTTTAAAGTGTAAAATAGTCAACACTTCACTTTGAAAACTAATGTTAAGACTGACCCAAGACATGGTACTTTCATCTCCTCATTGTATATGAAAGCTACACAATATGGATATAAGGAGGCCTAACAAATAGTTAATGCATTGGAAGTATGATAATGGGGAAGTATATTGAAATTTTTCTGTTAAGAATGTTTGTTCTTTGGTGATTAAGGAAAATATATAGTGCAGAATTATTGAGAGCGAAGGTATGACCAAAATAGTGATTAGTCAAAGAAGATAACTGAGATAAAGGGTTTCAAAAATAATTTTGCATGTACACTTGATATTTTGATAGGTCCAATTATGACCCAAATTTAACTAATTAATTATTCTCCTAACAGATCTTTGACTCAAAAATATAATTTTTATTTAATAAGTTAGCCCTATGGTGCTTTTCATGTTAGGTGACTTTGACTTGGTGCTGATGCATAATGACTCCTTGTACAACTAAACAGAAAAATTAATAAATAAAATAAATAAAATTAAACATATAATCTTAAGAAAACCCTTGCAAAATGTTTGATATTTAGTTGACCAAAGACAGGGATTTCAAACAAAGTTCAACACATTCAAGAATTCTACAAAATGAGGAACTATTCTACCCTAATTACCAATTACTTGTCTAATGAGACTTTTTCTAAACGGCTTTTATCTCTCAAAGTTATGTGAGAAAGGTCCAATATTATGATTCACATAGTTATCATGTTTTTAAGCATCTCTTACCTATATAAATCTAAAAGCATTTTCACAATGTATACAATTTCCATCTTTATTCCATGATTATTTTGCATATTTAAAATATATCTAGTTTCTAGAAACAAAGGGGCAAAAATATTAAATTAAGAATGTATTTATAAACCTGGGAATAACTTTTGTATTCTTCAAGATTCTTCATCTTTGGGATTAATTCAACAATAATCTACTTTTCGTAAACTACCATCTATTTAGGTAGCTGTTAACTCGGATGTGCAAGGACCCTCAGTACTTAGCAGTGGAGGCCTCCCACAGAATATGATATTATATAATGCAGTCGATTTTGTGATGGGATCTGCTAGGAGCAGACAAGTCACTGTGGGAAGATTAGGATGAATAGCAACTCCTTACTCAAGTAACAACACCACTTTGAGGATGTGGCCTATTTGATTTGTGAATAGATGCTATAGAGAGCTTCTTTATATCTTTCTCCTGGGTTTGAATTTTGCATCTTGTACATTGACTTCTGGTTCTTTGGATTTGAGCCTATGACCTGTCCCATTGTCTGCCAATAGCAGGAAGAATCAGTGGTCTGCCAGTTGACACACCACTTGACCTCTGCAGCCATAATCTGGACGGGCCAACATCCACCAGCCTGTGAGCTTCCTGCTCTGTCCTCTTGCTTCCTTGTTCATTAACTCGGTCATTGGTTTGTCTTCTTGCTTCCTAGCCCATCAGACCCTGAAACTACAAGAATCAGTAGAAGCCTTCAGCTGAACATCTGACTCACTAAATTAAACTGAACTGGATTTATCGTCTACTACAATCATGTCAGCCATTTTCTTGATATAAATCTACAGATATAATTATATATAGATATAATCCTTGATTCAGAACCCAGTATAATAGTAGAAAAAAAACACATTTTACTGGGGGCTCTTACAGGTCTTCTCACAATCCATACATATATTCATTGTGTCAAGCACATCTGTACATATGTTGCCATCATCATTTTCAAAACATTTCCCTTCTACTTGAGTCCTTGGTTTCAGCTCACCCCCCAACCCCCTCAATAGTGGCATTTTCATTTCATGCTCAGAATAATTAGTTCCTTACTCTCAGGGGCACTCTAGTTATGGCCATTTGGGATATTTCAAGCTGCTGGGGACACCAACATATCCTCAGCCATGAACTCACAAGCTTCTATAATTTGGAAAGAGTAGAAAAACAAACAAAAAGGGAACACAAATAAATAAACAAAAGCCGATCCCTTTGCTGTCACAGTGGAATCTCTTGCTCCAACATTCCCAGCTGCTACTGAGTCAATTCTGACTCGTGGCCACCTTTGTGCTTCAAATAAAACTGTCTTCTAGAGAGTTTTAGTGGCAGATCTTTTTAGAGGAACTAACTCTCTGAACCATTCCATTCTCCTCTTGGTTTATATGCACCGACCACTTCTCGAATAGTAGGTTAACGATCTGCACCTTCCATCAACATCCACTTCTACAGAGCTGCAAATAGTTCTGAATCAATACACAGATCTGGCCTGTTCTCACTTTCTTTTTCAAGGTTCAAATCCATTGACAGTCTTAGCTAAGTTACCAACACAATGCATATTGGTCTGATGATTACAATGGTTTATATATTTTCCTTCATAAGACTTAGGAAGAAAAAGAGGACCTGATGCAAAGGGCTTAAGTGGAGAGCAAATGCTTTGAGAATGATTAGGGCAGGGAATGTATGGATGTGCTTTATACAATTGATGTATGTATATGTATGGATTGTGATAAGAGTTGTATGAGTCCCTAATAAAATGTAAAAAAAGAAAAGAGGAGAAAAAAATGATTAGGGCAAAGAATGTACGGATGTGCTTTATACAATTGATCTATGTATATGTATGAACTGTGATAAGAGTTGTATGAGCCCTTAATAAACTGTTAAAAAATATGCTTGAAACAATTGATGTTATAAGAGCTGTGAGAACCCCCAATAAAATTATTTACAATTTTTTTAACCTAAAAAAAAAAGACTTAGGAATCACAGCTTTTACATGTTGTGAGTCTGTAAATTTAGTGTAATGAAAGATACCCAATTGTTCTCACTCTTTACTTTGGCTTTTATTCTTATTTCACTGAATTCAGTACTAAAAGCAAAAAATATATAATAAAAAAGTTAAGAGTTTTTGTTATTGGAATGTATTCTGCCAAATTGCTTGCTGGCCTAAAACTTTTATTTTAAATTCATTTGTGTGGCTTTGTGGGAATTCAGTTATGGTGTACATCTGTGGTTGGAAATACATTTGCTTTTATCCCACAGTTCACTTAAATTGGGCTCAAATTCATTCTTTACTCACAGCAGCACAGTATGTGTACTTTTCTTCCTCCAGGTGGTGAAATATATCATTGATTTTGGCAGAAATTTTAAAATGCAACAGTGAATACTTAAATGCATACTTAAATAAACCTCACTTGAATGTATAATCTGTAAGCCTAAATAACTGTGATAATTTGGAATAAGCAAATGTAAGCTGTCTAATACATGTAAAGGAAGAGAAGCCGCTACCATAGATGGAAGCATAGTGAACCGGAGCAGTTCAATTTCATAACAGAATGACATTGGAAATGGTCTCTGTGGGCTGACACAATTTGAGTTGTATGTGGGGTAAGGTGATGACTCCTCAATTTTCATCATCTTGAAAATTATATTTGTCTATTGAATGCCCATATATTTCTAGTTACGTATTTGAGCTGCTTCCATGAAAGATTATAGTCTTGGGAAAACCAATGGGAAGTTCTACTGGATTGTATAGGGTCCTATGAGTCAAAATCTACTCTGCACAAGCACAGTCTCCTAGGTCTCCACCCAGGCTACTTCCCTCATATTGTTGGATTCTGCATACTTTTCTTCTTTCTATCCCCACTGATTGGGAACCAGAATCTTAGTAATCAGAAAGTTTTGAAAACTCCTTTGGTATGTCCCAGTTTTCAACAATTTGTTAATGAATTCAAAATACACCCTCTATGTAATCAACTCCAATTGATTAGTCAAATTTTAAATCAATTCCTTTAAAAAAATCATTTTATTGGGGGATTTTACAATTCTTATCACTATTCATCCATCCATTGTGTCAAGCACATATGTACACTTCTTGCCATCATAATTCTCAAAACATTTGCCTTCTACTTGACACTTAATATCTGCTGCTCATTTCCCCCCTCCCTCCCCACTCCCCCCTACCTCATGAAACCTTCATAATTCATAAATCATTATTATTTTGTCATATGTTACACTGTTGGACATTTCCCCCAGCCCTCTTCTCTGCTGTCCACCCCCCCAGCGAGGAGGCTATACGTAGATTCTTGTAATCAGTTCCCCATTTCTACGCCACATTCTCTCCACCCTCCAGGCATCGCCACTCTCACCACTGGTCCTAAAGGAGTCATCTGCCCTGGATTACCTTTGTTTCCAGGTGCTATCTGTATCAATGTACATCCTCTGGTCTAGCCAGATTTGTAAGGTAGAATTGAGATCATGATAGTAGGGGGGTGGGGTTAGGGTTAGGGTTTTTAATAAGTAGAGGAAAGTTATATGTTTCATCATTGCTACACTGCACCCTGACTGGCTCATCTCCTCCCCACAACCCTTCAGTAAGGGGGTGTCCGGTAGGCTGTCAGTGGGCTTTGAGTCTCCACTCTGCACTCACACATTTACAATGATATGACTTTTTGTTCCTTGATGCTTGATACCTGGTCCCTTCGACAGCTCATGGTCACACAGGCTGGTGTGTTTCTTCCATGTGGGCGTTGTTGCTTCTGAACTAGATGGCTACTTGTTTATCTTCAAGTCTTTAAGCTGGGAAACAATTGCTTCTTTTTTGATAGCTGGGAAACATCTGCTTTCTTTACCACATTTGCTTATGCACACGTTTGTCTTCATTGATCATATCAGAAAGGTGGGCACCCACTGATATGATTTTTAGTTCTTTGATGTCTGATAACTGGTCCCTTCTACACTTCATGGTCAGACAGGCTGTTGTGCTTCTACCATGTGAGCTTTATTCTCAGCTAGATGGCTATTTGTTTATCTTCAAATCTTTAAGACCCCAGACGCAATATCTTTTGGTAGCCGGGCACCATCAGCTTTCTTCTCCTTATTTGCTTATGCAAACATTTTTCTTCAGCAATTGTGTTGGGAAGGTGTCCATCCTGTAATGCCAATTTAATAGAACAATGTTTTCTTGCATTGAGTAAGTGCTTGAGTGGAGGCCCAATGTCCATCTGCTGCCTTAATACTAAACCTATAATTATATGAACATAGATCTGTTTCCCCACACTATTATATAAATATATTTATATATGTACATTCCAGTCTTTAGACCTCTGTAAATACCCTTTGTCACCTAGTTCTTTCCTCCATTTCATTTTATTTTCCTCTTGTCCCACTACCATGCTCAGCCTTCATTTGAGTTTCAGTAATTTCTCTTGGTTACCTTGCCCTTGCTGAATCCCTACCAGTCCTCTCACACTCTCCTTGCCACTGATTTGGATCACTTGTTGCTCCCCTGTCCCTGGGTTGGTCAGCACCACCTCCTTAGCCCCCTTTCCCCTCTCCCGTGTCCCCCCTGGAACCATTGGTCCCGTTGTTTTCTCCTCCAGATTATTCATCCAGTCTCTTATCTAGATAGATCTATAGAGATAATAATATGCACCAAAAATCAAGTCATAGAAAGATAGGTGATGAGTGAGAACACAGGTATGACAACAAAAAAGGAAACTAATTACCCATAGAAGAATAAATTAATTAAAAGAAAAAAAAAATAGAAAGAAAGGAAATAGATCAAGGTCAGATTTTTAATCTCTAGGTGTGTCCTTCAGTCAGGTCAAATGGGGTACCATGCTTTGGCCACACTGTCTGTCCTTTGTATTCCCTCACGGGCTCCCTACTCTGCTTCCAAGGTTGCTCTGTCGCACTCTTTAGTGGTTTGCCTCGGTGTCACAGGGTCAGTCAGGTCCAGTCTCAACACTGAGTCTCCACTGTTGTCCCCCCTTAATATCCTGGCCATCAAGGGACGGCGGGTCTCACAGTGGGATCAGCCATATTGTCCACTCTGTCCATTGGCTGTTCAGAGCAGAGATATAGTCCTTCAGTCCTGATGGGCCAGGGTATGGTCCACTCTCTCTTCCTCCCCCTTCATTTGTTCCAATGTGCTCTGATGAGGCATGCCCCTCTCCTCTAGCTGCAGCTTCAGTGCCTTCTTCTCAAAGTAAATTCTTCTGGGGTTGGGGGGCGGTTGTCCACATAGCTGGTATGGGGGCTGAGCCCTCAGGCCCCTCTCTTGGATTCCCACTCCTTGCTGGCGCACTGCATTTGTCTAGCACTGGCTTTATATCTGGTCCCTCTTTCCCTGTGGAGACACAAACAATACCCTGCCTTTGGGTGGGTCAGTGCCCTATTCCCCCATCACACATTGTTTTCCTCCTTTTTTATCTTTCCCCTTTCCTCCCTCCACCCACTTTTAAGTTGGCTACCATATGTATCCCTGGATTTGTTCTGGCCCCTGCCATACTACCTGGACCTCACTCCTGGAGTGTTTGTATACAGTAGCTTTTCCTGTGCCCCTTTTCCACTTACCTTTCTGCTCTCTCATATATATATATATATATATATATAAACTTACCTCAGCGGACTCATGTTATACTTGGCCTTTTGTGCTTGGCATATTTCACTTAGCATAATTTCCTCCCGTTCTTCCCATGCGGAGATATGCTTCATGTCTTCATCACTGCTTTTTAGCGATGCATAGCACTCAATTGTATGTATGTACCACAGTTTTTTAATCCATTTGTCTGTTGATGGAAATTTGGGCTGTTTCCAACTCCTTGTGTTTGTGAACTGTGCCATAATGAACATTGGAGCACAGATGTCTGGCCATGGTTTGCTTCATACTTCTGGGTATATGCCCAGTAGGGGGATTGCTGGGTCCTTTGGTAGCTCAATTTCTATCTGATTTAGATATTGCCATATTGATTTCCATAGTGGCTGTACATACCTAAAGGTTCACCAGCAGTGGATGAGAGTTCCTATCTCACCACAGCCCCTCCAACACTTGTTTCTTTCTGACTTTTTGAATTGGGCTATCTTTGAGGGTGTTAGCTGGTATCTCATAGTTGTTTTGGTTTACATTTGTCTTATGGCTAATGATCAGGAATATTTTCTAATATGTTTATAAGCCATTTGGATTTCAGACTCTGTGAAATGTCTGTTCATGTCCTTTGCCCACCTCCTCAGTGAACAATTAGTTTTTCTCTTATTGTAAGCTTTCAAAGTATTGTAGATTTTAGTAATAAGGCCTTTGTTTGATGTGTCATTGCTAAAGATGTTTTCCCAGTCTGTGGGCTCTCTTATTACTCTCTTGGTGAATTCTTTGATGTACACAGGTGTCTTATCTTCAGTATATCCCACTTGTCTATTTGTGATTCCTCTGTATTTGTATCCTTCCCTATTTCTAATAGCCTATGTATTCCCTGTGCCAAGGTTCTCAGATTTGTCCCAATTCCCTCAATGATTGCCTTAATTGTTTGGAGTTTTATCTAAAGGTCTGTGATCCAACTTGAGTTTATCCTTGTACATGGAGTGAGGTAAGGGTCTTGCTTTATTTTCTGCAGGTAGATACCCATTTTTTTCAGCACCATTTATTGAAGATTGTATCTACTTCCCATTAAATATTTGGGGCCCTTATCAAAGATCAGTTGCCTGTATGCTGATGTTTATATTTCTGGGTCTTCAGTTCTTGTCCATTGGTCTGAATATCTGTCATTATGCCAGCACCACACTGTTTTGACTACCGTTGCCATATAGTACGTGCTAAAATCAGGTAGAGCAAGCCCTCCCACTTTGTCCTTCTTCTTGAGGAGTTCTCTGTTAATTCTGGGCTTCCCCCTCCACATGAAGTTGCTAATCTGTTTTTCCAATTCTTTGAAAGATGATGGTATTTGTATCGGGATAGCATTGAATTTTTATAGTGCCTTGGGCAGAACTGACATCTTTACTATATTTAGTCTGCCATTCCATGAGCATGGAATATTCTTCCATTTGTTGAGGTCACTGTTGATTTCTTGAAGTAGGGTTTTATAATTTTCCTCATACAAATCTTACAAATGAAGTCAGGTATATCCCGAGATATTTCTATTTGTGTTTGGCTATTATAAAGGGCACTGCCTTTCTAATCATCTCTTCTGTGGTCTTGTCTGAATTGTAGAGCAGTCCAACAGGCTTCTTTTTGTTGATTTTGTATCCTGCCACTCTGCCATATTCCACTATTGCTTCCAACATTCTGCTTGTGGAGTTTAAGGGATCTTCAATATTTAGAATTATATCATCTGCAAATAATTATATTTTCACCTCTTCCTTTCCCAGCTGAATACCTTTAATATCTTTACTTTGTTTTATGTTGTTAGCTAGGACCTCCAGTACGATGTTAAATAGGAGTGTGGATAAGGGGCATCCTTGTCTGGTTCCATTTTTCAGTGAAATTGTTTTAGTCTTTTCTCTATTAACTACTCCATTAATTGATGGTTTTTCATATATGGCTTGTGTAATATTGAGAAATTTTCCTTCTATTCCTATCTTCTTAAGTGTCTGAATCAGGAATACGTGTTGGATATTGTCGAATGCTTTTTCCGCATATATCGATATTATCATGTGGTTCTTATCATTTTTCCTGACAATGTGGTGAATAATGCTGATGGTCTTTCGTATGTTGAACCATCCCTGCATCCCTGGTATGAATTCTAATTGGGCATGGTGAGTTATTTTTTTAATATGCTTTTGTATTCTATTGGCCAGTATTTTGTTAAGGATTTTTGCATCAATGTTCATTAGGGATATTGGTCTATAGTTCTAGATTCTTAGGGCATCTTTGCCTGCTTTTAGTATCAAAGTTATAGTAGCTTCATAGAGAGAGTGGGAAGTTTTCCGTCATTTTCTACGTTCTGGAAGAGTTTGTATAGGATTAGTGTTAGTTCTTACCTGAATGCTTAGTAGAAATTTCCTGTGAAGCCATCTGGAACACAGGATTATTTTGTTGGTAATCCCTTGATTACATTGTCTATTTCTTCTGCTGCTATGGGTTTGTTGAGGTTGTTGACATCCATCTGGGATAATCTAGGGAGGGATTGAGTATCCAAATATTTGTCCATGTCTTCAAAATTGTTGAATTCGTTTGAATATAGACCTTCATAGTGCTGTGTAATTATTCTTTGGATTTCATTGGGGTCCAGTTCCATCCCTCATCCTTGAAAATGTCGTTTGTTCCTTCCTTTCACTCACACACACACAACTAATATGCATAGAGTTAAAAAACGTGAAAACAATAAAAAAGAAAGAAAACAGCTATAAAGGAGAACTAAATCTGCTGAGGCTTTCATAGGAAATAGAGAAGAGCTAGAAGAGGAGAAGAGAATAAAACGTGAAAGGACAACTCAAAGAAAGAAAAAAAATGAGGGAATTTTAAAAATAGTTAAAAAAAAATAGCTGACCCCGTGCTTTGCTGCATGTAACACTGACTCATCCTGTGTGCAGCACTGTCTTCAGGGTGAGCCTGCCCACTGGGAGCACAGGGTTGCCCTAGGCAGTGTTGGGGTGTGGGAACCAGCAGTGGCATGTGAGAGGAATGAATGGGAGCCAAGAGAATCATACAAATAGAGAGAGAAGCAAAGAGAACAAAGACAGAAAGAGGAAAGAAAAATGGAGAATAAAAAGAAAGAAAAGAAAAAAACCAATTGTTTCACTAATATTGGCTGTGATGGTAAAGAGGGAGGAGAGAGAGAAGGAGGAAATAAAGAATAAACAAATAGGTGATCCCTGGTTGCATGAATGTGGGGCCAGAGGGGTTTAGACCCTGCCCCACAATGGCAGTGCGGTGTGTCTTTTAATGCCGGAACCCAGTGGTGCTGGGCAGAATTGCCCTAGTTGAGGAGATCACCTTAGAGGTCTGACAGAGGTTTCCTCAGCTGCGCAGTAGGGTGTAGATCTTTGTCCCAGCTGCCTTGTGTGGTGTACAACACTCCCATGGAGGGCAGGCTGGTGTTTCTCCTGCTATTTGGGTTGATTTACCCTAAGTGGAGGGTAGTGACCTGGAAACCAGTAGTGGCATATGATAGGAGAGAGTGGGAGAGAAGAGGAGAAAGAGGAAAATGAAAAAAAAGGGGGGGGGAAGAAGAAAGAGAGAATAAAAACCCAGCACAAACCTCAGCTCAATGAAACTGACTGCGGTGGGAAAGCTAGAACAGGTTGTGAATAGATAGAAAAGAAATATAGAAGTAGGTAAGGAGATAACTGAGATTTGATCACCTGTTCGTGAGGATGGAGGAATTCCAGTTCTTCCTTGAGGTAGCGGGGTGGTGTACCTGTTTGATGTAGGGTTCCACAGATGCTGTGTGGAATTGCTCCAAAGGCAAGATCATACCCATGGCCAGGCGTCAGTCCAGTGCTGGAGTTCGCTGGTGTACCTGCCTAGTGCTGTATGTAGCACTGCCGCAGGGGTGGAGGACAGGGGCTGGGGTGTTCCCACAGCCCCGACTAGGGCCCCAGGACAGGCAGGGTTTCTCTGGTTATATGTAGAATCACTGAGAGGGAAGCTGGGCTTATTGTCCTATCTAGTCTGCTGGTGCTTACTATTACAGAGGATTTTAATTTTAATTTTTATCCCCCTGGCCAGCTAGAATAAAATCAAATGAAATCCTCTCCCAGTCTCTGGGCTGCAGTGCAGCTCAGAGCGTTTTAAAGCTGACACTTGCTACAGTGGGTCTTTGTTATACAAAAAGCCACCAGGCCCTGTAGCTGAGTTCTGGCATTCCTTAGCTAGGTTTCTTCTTATGCTAATTTATATTATGGACCTCCCGCCTATGTGCTCCTTGGAGCTGAGCAACCAGACTTGGATTTGAGTTTTAAACCAATAATATATATTTCACCCTTTTTTTCCCCCAAAATTATGCTTGTGATGTGCTCCAATTTGGGGACTGTCCGGCTGACCACTGAGGGGGAGATCCAGCTTATCAGGGAGGATGTTTCTTTCTCAGCCAATTGGAACTAAGTTTGCTTCCTGGATTGCTGACTTTCCACCTATTTTCTCCCACACCGCAATCTTCCTATGGTAATAATATATATTTTTTTATTTTCTACTCTAAATTATGGCTAAAAACCATCACTCCCATAGCCGTGAGCTCTAGACAGCCAACCGCATGGAGAGCTTCGGAGTGGGGTTCCCCTGTGTCTGGGATTCTGTCCCCTCTCAGGCATTCGCCTACAGAAATTGCTGCTCCCAGCAAGGGCGCAGCAGGTGCCTGTGGGCTCACCAAAACTAAAGCACTTTAGAGCGTTCTTGGTTTGCTTTGTGAGTGGAAATACCACACAAAAAGGGGTTCAGGAGAGACCCTGGTACCCTAGTTCTAATTTCAGGACTTCATCTCCCCATATCCTTCGCCTTACCTCCCAATTTTCTGGTCTAGCAGCAGGAGCTCTGGACATGTGAGTCCTGTCAGGTCGCCATGTTCCCCCAAGCTTAGTCAATTCTTTTTAAAAATTAAAATGTGACCTAAGAGAAATTAACTAATGTTAAAAATAACCGTAAAATTATCCATGTTGTTTGTTACCTAGATAATTATCTGTGCAATGAAGGGTTTACTTTATTACTATTTAGTTTCAGTAGAATTCAATAGTGTTTTTACTACATCTATTTTTGACCCACAGAGATAATGTTAATGTAATTGAATAGTTACATTGATATTATTAATAGATTAAGTGTTTCATCATTATACTTACTAATAAACATTTTCCCCTGTAAAGGGCCTACATGAGCAAAACTACATTTTGACAATTTTTATATATTAATTCCTTTCCTAAGTGATCTAATAATATACAATTGCTAAAACGTATAATTGTCAAAAATTTGGAAAGAGTTCTAATTAGTTTTCAAGTAGGGATTTATTGAGTAGTCAAATAATTACCAAATATGGGACTATTATTCTGGTACATCCCATAGTAGAAATGTTTAGTCTGTTTGAAATTGTTATCTTAAAAACATGCAGGCTCACTCTTCAAGATTTTGAAAATCAAAACATTAAAAGAATCCAAATTTGGAAAAATAAATATCATTAAGAATGAAAGGTCTTATTCAGTTTAATATTGTTAAACAAATGCTTATTTTGGATTTGAAAAGCAAATTGATTTAAAATGAAAAATTAGTGAGAATGGGTAGTTGGGAATGTGGAAAATCAAATTTAATCTACTTGATAAACTGAACTACTTTCCTACCCTGTTCTTAGTACAAACTGTATCTATGTTTCTAGATATTAAAAAACACACACATATAGAGAGAGTGGCTTCAAAAATTTATGATAAAATGAACTTAAAAGAGAACGAAATGTTTCCATACACCTTTTGTTTCCACCTCTAATATACTCCTGTGAATAAAACATAAGTACCCCAAACCCACTATCATCAAGTTAATTTTAACCTATAATGATCATATCTAGACTTTCTAAGGTTTTGTATATATTTACAGAAGCTGAAAACCTTATCTTTCTCCCTAAGAGTGTCTTGTGGGTTCAAAGCACCAATCTTGCAGGTGCCTTCAGGTAAGCATTATACTGCTAAGCTAACAACAAGTTTGGGGTTCAAAACCATGAGCTTTTCTGAGAGAGAAAAGTGAGGCCATGTACTCCCGAGCCTTAGCACTACGAACCAGAGTTGACATGATGACAGGGGGTTAATATAGACAGAGAAGTTGGATATAAAGATACGTAGATAGACAATAGAGAGAACAGTGTGGATAAGTAGAGATGTAGTTATCAATGTGGGATTATATATAGGTATAAGATATTATACATATAAGATATCAATACAAATACTGATATAGAGATCTACTCTAGGAATATGTAGGGGCCATTTCTACTGCCTGAAATGAAGACTGGAGTGATAGTCAGAGAAAGCAGTTAGAAAAGCAAGCGAGAGACGGTCCAGATGTCAGTCTTCACAGCTAGACCCTAAGGTTTTACGGTCCATCAAAAGGTTTTAGACCTGACTGTGAGTCTATGATAGGTGAGGAGCTAGAAACGAATGTCTTCATAAATGGTGAGTGAGTTCAAGTTGTGAATAATTAATTAGGAGTCAGAGAACTGCTATTCAGCTGGCTCAGTGTGCTGCCTGGGGCACTTTTAGAGTGCACCCAAGTGCCCACAAAAAACTGAAAACATAAGGTTCAACAACCCAGGGTGGTGGATTCAGAATATAAAATATGTTGAGAAAATTCCAAGTCAAAATTCAATGTCTTCAAGAAAATCAGACCTAGTCTAGGAAACCTGATACTACGAGCAATGGTAAAATATTCCCCAAGGACAATTCCTCATTTTAAGTTATAGCTGAATGACAGAGTGGGGAAAACAACTAAACATCCCCCCAAATTCTCCTTTACCTCCAAATATAGAGTCACACAAATCCAGCTATTAGCAAACTGCTATGAGAAATGAGATCAATTCACTGTAAATGGGATAAGTGGCAGACAAGAAACAGAAGAATCGGTAGTGCCCCCAAAACACAAGCTGCTAGACCAATGTTGAAGGGGCCATAAATTCTCTGCAACGTAATTAAAGACATGAAAGGGAAATACAAACTATAAAGAAAATAAATTTCATTATGGAAAAAAGTTTAAATGAAAAGAGAGCCAAAAACCTTCGGAAAAAAAGATATGTAATCCCTGAAATTATGACTTCAGTCAGTGCTGTGAGTGCTAGGCTAGACTGTAGTAGATGATAGCACATGATGTGTATGCACATAGCAGATAATGTGTACACTGATAGCAGATAATGTGTACACACACAGCAGATAATGTATACACTGATAGCAGATAATGCGGACACACATAGCAGATAATGTGTACACACATGCAAGGTGGTAATGAAAATGTCCAAATTCACACTGTTGAGTCCTTTGAGACTCATCGCAGCTCTATGGGACACAGTAGAACTGCCCCCTGTGGGTTTTCAAGATTGTAACTCTTTATGAGAATAGAAAACCTCATCTTTCTCCTGAGTAACAGTTGGTGGTTCTTGTGGTTAGTGACCTAATATTTTACCACTATACTACCAGGCTCCTTGAAATACTCTCATGATCAATAGGGGTAAGGCCATCTTGCCCCTAGGCCTTCTACTTTACATCTAGGCAGATCTAGAGAATATTTAGGCTCTATAATGTATACCTTAAGGCAACAGATGTCTTCAAGTTCATCAGTTATTGCCAAGAGGAAGTGATGTTTTCGCTAAACAGTTCCATTCTTCTGTAGACAGATCAGCCTGTACCATGATGCTCTGTAATTAAATCCAGACTTCCACAGAACTAGTTGACCAAAAGGAGTCTTCTTTAAACATTCTCTGTCCCAACAGAGAAGGAGACCTGGTGTTACGGCGGGATCGTAATTGGCTACTAACCCTTAGGTCAGCTAGTTTAAACTCGCAACTGCTTTGCAGAAGAAAGACAAGACTATCTACTCTCATAAATATTTGGTTTCAGAAGTCCCAAGAAGCAGTTCTACCTTGTCTTATAGGAGTTAAGGGCAACTCTAATAGAAAAAAAAGAGATCAAGAGTGAATCTTGCACTGTAGGACCAGAACCATGTCTTGGTAGACATTCTAACCTCATTATGGGACCAAAGGGACAAATTGCCACCAAATCGCATATGATGTTCCCAGAAGGCCTTAATTTGAGAAGGACATGGGCCTCAACTGACCTTGGCCCCTTATCCCAGTACTTTTGAATAATGCCCTTGCACTCCCCGAAGTATCTAAGAATGGCCAATATATTATATGATTATCTTACTTAAATGACTTACATTCATGATCCAAGTCTGCTTTTCCATTATTTTCAGGTAACATCTTATCTCTTTCCCTCAATAACCCACAGGGACATATTTACAATCTGACTATGTCTGCAGTAGCAAATATTACCCAGGTTCTTGCTAGAATCTCTCAGATATCTGTAATATCTCTCCAGCAAGTTTTCCTTCATCCATCCTTACACTCTTTACCACATTCTGAACAGAGTGATCCTGTTGGAAATAGCATTACTTTTCTGCCCACATATCTAAAATAGTTCCCCATTTCAATCAGAGTAGTAACCAGCTTTCTAACAGTGTCTCAAACCCTTGCAGGACTTTCTGATTTATCTTTCTCTTTTCCTTTTTTATTCAGCACTGGTCACACTGGCATGGCACCTTCAACCCCTTAAGTGGCTATTTCTTATACTTATATTGCATTGCTCAGATATCCACACATCCATCTCCTACCGACCTCAAGTCTCTGGATAATAAGTTTCCAGTGAGGCTTATGCATCAATAAAAATAATGATAACTCTCTTAAACATTGCAAGATATAGACAAAAATTAGAGAAGATTATGCTTAACTTAGTCAACCTTACAAAGATAAATATTTAATATCACCATTATTATAGGGAAAGACAAAGAGGAAGAAGTGTGGTTTGCTCAACAGTAGATAAGACTGATGACTACGTCCTAAGAGAAGACACTGGCAGATGTGGAGACATGGAGAGGGGAGAGATGGAAAGAAGGGACACAAAACGGAGGATTTAACAAAATACTGTGTCAATTTCATTTCTTGGGCTGTGTGATGTTTCTTTAAACTTCACTCATTGAAATATTCTACTTTTTAAGAATGTACTTAATGCAAAGCATTGAAAATTGCAGAAGGAATTAAAGAATCTTAGCTTATATAAAGGCACCTCAAAAGTTCACAGAAAAAAAATCCATTGTCTTCTCATTCCAATTTTCATGAACTTTTTGATGCCTGCTCATATTCTATGTAAAATACACAACTACATGTCTCTAAAGTGCCTTTCTATTTAACTGTCTTTTTCCTAGTACTGTTTATATGATCTATCATATTAAATCCAGTTACTTTGAAATGTGTAGATTTATAATTTTGTATCAATTATCTTAAGCATTTCTTTAAACTTCCCCTCCCCGCCACACATACAAAAACACTCTTAATCCTTATCTCTCAAAACTAAATAATGGCTTGAGTGGCTTTAAAAAAAAGAGGAAGAAATTTTAAATTGAGATGGATTTGGAGTGTTTAATGACAAACAAGTTCATCTAAAACAAACAAACAAAAATATTTTAAATTCAAGGTGTGTAGTACATATACATACATACATATATTCAATTGGTATCATTGCCTTATTTTTCTTTATTCTTGATTATTTACTACAGTAAACCAAAGACTCCTCGCCCTATCAGCTCTCTCTCATAAGAGCCCTACTTATATGCAGAGTAGAGTAGAGCTCTGCTGCATGGAGTCTTAATGATAGATTTTTTTTTAAACATTTTATTAGGGGCTGATACAACTCTTATCACAGTCCATACATATACATATATCAATTGTATGAAGCACATCTGTACATTCTTTTCCCTAATCATTTTCTTTTTTTTCTCCTCTTTTCTTTTTTTACATTTTATTAGGGACTCATGCAACTCTTATCACAATCCATACATGTACATACATCAATTGTATAAAGCACATCCATACATTCCCCGCCCCAATCATTCTCAAAGCATATACTGTCCACTTAAGCCCTTTGCATCAGGCCCTCTTTTTTTTTCCCCTACCTCCCCGCTCCCCCCTCCCTCATGTTCCCTTGGTAATTTATACATCGTTATTTCGTCATATCTTGCCCTATCCGGAGTCTCCTTTCCACCCCTTCTCTGCTGTCCCTCTCCCAGGGAGGAGGTCACATGTGGATCCTTGTAATCAGTTCCCCCTTTCCAACCCACTCATTGCTTTTTGAAAATATATCATCCAGTCTCTATGGTAATGTAATTTTCTGGCAGTAGTTAAATGCACATGTCAGCAGTTGGAAATCACCAATAGCCATCAGGAAAAAGACTGGAATTTCTACTTCCCTACATAGTTACGGTCTAGGAAACCCATTGGGGGAAGCTATAAGACAGCATTGACTCAATGGCTGTGAGTTGAGTTCAGTGTTTTGTTGATTGTTAAAGCAAGGTTGCTGAAGCTGAACCAAGCAGACAAGAATACTTAGGCCCACCTAGTTATTGCCCAAGACACTCACTAGCATTTACGTTGTGATCACAAGGTATTTAAAAAGACTTTATTTAACGCCCTTTACATTCTCTATAAGAACCATCTGATAATTGTATATTTTCTTAAAAGTACAATATTATTAGTCAAAGTGAATCCTTGACTAAAATAAAATGACATTATGTATTATCACTTACAGGTTCAGGTCTTATCATATGATGGTAATCATGCTGAAATTCATTCATGCATGATTAAAGGCACCCCTGATGGTCTAGGAGCTATGCATTGGGTGGGTGATCTGCATGACTGACCGCTGTAAATGATCAGCAGGTCTGAAAACAAAAGGATGAATACAAGGAAGAAAAGGGTAGTGGGGTCATAGGGCATTAATCCACCCAAGGGGAGGGTATTGTTTATATCTCCACAGGGAAAGTGGGACCAGACTTCAACCCAGTGTCGCAAGGTGTGAACGCAATATCCCGGTGTGGAGGAGGGAACCGGTGGAGAGGTCTGGGAGGCTGGCCCCAGCACCATAAATTAAGTGGATTCCTGCTCCTCCCCCGAAAAGAATTTTTTCCAAAGGACGACATTGACTCTGCAGCTCTGGGAGATGGACATATTTGATCAGAGCACACGGGAGCAGATGAAGGGGCAGGAGGAGAGAGTGGAGCACAGCCTGGCCCACCAGGCCGTGATGATGATGTTCCTGAGTAGAGCAGCCAGTCCACAGAGAGAACAACATGGCTGGCCCCACTATGAGACATGATGCCCCTCAGTGACTAAGGGCGATACAGGGGACAGCACCAGAGACACAGTGTGGGAATTGCACCTGACCTGATCCCACCACACCGAGGCAAATCACTGTGGGAGTGCAGCGGAACAGCAAGGGAATGGAGTGGCAAGGTCCCCAGGGAATGCTGAAAGTGGACTTCGGGGCCAGGGCGTGGTGCCCCAACAGACTGGACTGGAAAACGCTCCTAAGGGCCAGCAAACGATCCCTGAACTAACTACAAGCTTTTCTCTTGTGAACTGTTTTATTCTGTTCTTTGTCAGTGGTTTGTTTTTGTTGTTTTGTTGTCTGGTTGTATACTGTTGCTTTGTTTTCCTCTGTCTAGTTTTCGTGCATGTTAGTGACTCCACAGGTCTGTCTGAATAGGACAGGCTGGATGAACTAGCTGGAGGAAAAACAACGGGACCGACAGTTTTGGGGGGACTTGGGGTGGGGGGTAGGGGGGGTAAGGAAGTGGTGTTAACAAACCCAGGGACAAGGGAAAAACATGGACCCCAAATGGTAGAGAAGGGGGAGTGGCAGGCCTGGTGGGAAATGATCAAGGGTAAGGTTGCTTAGAGAAGAGGTATACTCTAGCCCAGGTGGCGATGAAGCATGGTAGTAGGGCAGGAGGAAAGTCAAGGGAGATGGAGGAAAGAGCTAGGAGTCAAAGGGCATTCATGGTGGTCTAGACAAAGACATGTACATGCAAATATATATAGGAGGATGGGGAAATAGATCTATGTGTCTATATTTATAGGTCAAGTATTAAGGTGGCGGAAGGACCTTGGGCCTCTGCTCAAACACTCCCTCTATGCATGAATACCTTCTTTTATTAAATTGGAACTCTCTGATGCTCACTCTCCCGACACAACGGCTGGAGCCAAAGTGTGTGAACAAGTAAATGTGGTGAAGAAAGCTGATGGTGCCCGGCTATCAAAAGAGATAGTGACTGGGGTCTTAAAGGCTTGAAGATAAACAAGCGGCCATCTAGCTCAGAAGCAACAAAGTCCACATGGAAGAACACACCAGCCTGAGTGAGCGAGTGGTCCCAAAGGGATCAGTTACCAGGCATCAAAGAACAAAAAATCATATCATTGACTGCACACCTCCATGATAGGATCGCTGAAGACAAATGGGTGCATAAGCAAATGTGGTGAAGAAAGCTGATGGTGCCCGGCTATCAAAAGAGATAGTGTCTGGGGTCTTAAAGGCTTGAAGGTGAACAAGCGGCCATCTAGCTCAGAAGCAAATAAACCCACATGGAAGAAGCACACCGGCCAGTGTGATCACGAGGTGCCCAAGGGACCAGGTATAAGGCATCATGCAAAAAAAAAAAAAAAGATATAAGTGTGTGTATGTATGTGTATATATGTGTATATGTATATATGTATGTATATATATGTATATATATATCATATTAAATGAAGGGGGAAGTGCAGAGTGGAGACCCAAGGCCCAAGTGTCGACCAATGGAGATCCCCTCATAGAGGGGTTTAGGAGAGGAGATGGGTTAATAAAGGTGTGAGGTAGTGTCGATGAAGAACACAGCTTTCCCCCGGATCCTGGATGCTTCCTCCCCCCAACTACCATGATCCGAATTCTACCTTGCAGGGCTGGATAGGACAGAGGCTGTACACTGGTACATATGAGGGTTGGAGGTACAGGGAATCCAGGGTGGATGATACCTTCAGGACCAAGGGTGTGAGGGACAATGCTGGGAGAGTGGAGGGTGAGTGGGTTGGAAAGGGGGAACTGATTACAAGGATCCACATGTGACCTCTTCCCTGGGAGAGGGACAGCAGAGAAGGGGGGAAGGGAGGCTCCGGATAGGGCAAGATATGACAAAACAATGATGTATAAATTACCAAGAGCATATGAGGGAGGGGGGAATGGGGAGGGAGGGGGGGGGGAAGAGGACCTGATGCAAGGGGCTTAAGTGGAGAGCAAATGCCTTGAGAATGATTGGGGCAGGGAATGTATGGATGTGCTTTATACAATTGATGTATGTATATGTATGGATTGTGGTAAGAGTTGTATGAGTCCCTAATAAAATGTAAAAGAAGAAAAGAGAAAAAAATGATTAGGGCAAAGACTGTACAGATGTGCTTTATACAATTGATATATGTATATATATGAACTGTGAAAAGAATTGTATGAGCCCCAATAAATTGTTAAAATTAAAATAAAAAAAAGAAAGACTGGGGTTTCCACTCCTGTAAACAGTTATGTAATGGGAAAACCACAGTGGGCCACTGTGAGTCTGCATTGACTCAATGCCAGTGAGTTTTATGTTAACTTAGAAAACATAATTCTGTTACATGTGTGTAACAGAGGTAGAAAATAGAGATCTATGACACTGAACTTCTAGTAGACATCTTCAGATAAATTAATGTTATATTTCCATAATTTTAAATGGCTTCTTCTTTGGGAACTTAGAACAGACCTTCATTTGTATTTGAGGATTCAGATGCCTTTTGTGAATTCTTCCAGGACCTTTCCATTGACCTTATCTCCTCTGCAAATTAGACAGGAGTTATTATTGTTGCTCTTTCCCAGACTCTCTTTTTGTGACTTTTGACCCTAACTTCCTTTTTCATCTTTTTGAGCTGGTTAATAATCACATACCATATCCTGTTCTTTAATTTAATCATTGCCTCTTTTAAGGAGATAAAGAAAAAAAAGAGAGAAATTTTTGCTTTTAAATAATGTCGACAGTTTTTTTTTAACACTTAAATAGAGATGATAGCCCATACATTGTTGGCTTCTATTTTATAGTGGAATGGATATATTTTGAAAATGTGCAGAACTTGTTCCAGTTTTTTACAACTCATTAGTTAATCTCCAAAATATAAAGCTTCTCTAAATTAAAATTAACTTATTTTTTGCTCATAACCATTACTTTTCTGTGATCATGCCTTAGATCCATTTTTTTAAATGGTGTTTTTCTGCTCATCTTCCTTCATCCTCTCATACATGCACGCACCCTTACATATGTATTAGTAACTTATGTAAGAGTGAGGCAATAAGAGTGAGGCAATAAGGCTAATAAGAGTGAGGCAAAGTGACATAAAGGAAGGAAAAGGCGATTTTGCAAATTCATGGGTGAGATGCCACTGATGCTCATAGAGGCTTGTCAGAAGTTCTAAGAAGTGAATAAGAATGTACTTCAGATTTGTCTACATAATGGAGCACCATGTGGCTATACATGCACTGACTACTGAACCTTAGGTTTCAAGAACTTCCCTAGGAGTAAAAGTACTTTCCTCTCCTTCCACATGGTACAAGCAAGAGTGTAGGGTGGGGACTTGCATCTGATGAATTGTTAGTAGCTGTCAGATTGCATCATTTTAGACCTGGCTACCATAGATTTGGTTGGATTGAATTTTAGGTCCAGCATATAGTACATAAGACGCAAAAGGATGTCCAGAACCTAGCATGGGGTAATACATATAATCATCTAAAAACTTTCTGTTTTAAATGAAAAATGAATGATGAATGAGGGCTAATAACACACCTGAATTTAGAGAATATCTGAAGAACAGATTTGAACACTAATGATGGATACAAGATGAACAGTGGGCTGACATCAAGAGTATCCTAGGGATTAGCCATGGGAGGGCTTCAAGCTGCAGCTCTCATTAAAAAGAGAGGAAGGACAGAAAAGACCAGTGGCTGTCAGAAGAAACTCTGAAACTTGCTCTTGAACTTAGAGGAGCTAAACAAACGGAAAAGCGATACAGTAAAATAGCTTCATAGACAATGTCGAATAGCTTCATAGACTATACTTTATAGTCCAAAGTAAAGTGTTATAATAAAAGGTGTAAAGACCTGGGGTTAGGAAGAACATGCAGAACCGATCACAAACCGAAAATATGAAATAAAGTAACTTAAGCCTCTAATTACAGTTGTGAAGGATTCTCTGAGTAAAATATTGAATGATATAGGAAGGAACCGGTCACATTACCAAGAAGAATTGGTTAACATTCAACAATTGCAAAAGGTAGTTAATGAAGCAGAGCCGGGGTGTGCAAGGAAGAATTCAAAACTTCACTAAACGCAATAGCAAGCAATAAGGCCCAGGAATGGACAGAGTACCAACTGAAATATTTCAGGAGGCTGATGAAGCCCTGGAAGTACACGCCTGTCTATGCCAAGACATTTGAAAGACTGCTGGAAGAGATCCACATTTCTGCCCATTCCAAAGAAAAATGACTCAACAGAATGCAGAAATTAATGAAAGACATCATCAAGACCACATGCAAGTAACTTTTTTGAAAATAATTCCAAACTGGTTGCATCAACACACTGACCGAAAACTAACAGAAATTCAAAATTTATGTAGTACAGGATATAGAACCAATGATATCATTTCTGGTATCTGATGGGTCTTGGCTGAAAGCAGCGAATACCAGAAAGATGTGCTCTATTATTATTTTATCATGTAAATGAATTCTACTGTGTGGTTTGTAACCAACTATGGGTAGCATTATGAAGAAAGAGAATTCCAGAACACTTAATTGTGCTTATGAGGAACATGCACGTGGAACAAAAGGCAATTATGTGAATAGAGAAACTCATTGCATGATTTAAAATCAGAAAAAGTGTTCAGGATTTTATCCTTTCATAATATTTATTCTGTTTGTGTGCTGAGAAAATAAGCCAAGAACCTGGATTATATAAAGAAGAATGTGGCATCAGGATTGGAACAAGTCTAATTAACATTCTGTAATATGCAGATGATACAAATATGCTTACTGAAAGGAGAATTCAAAATAATTACTGATAAAAATCAGACTATAGATTTCATTATGGATTGTAACTCAATGTAAAAAAAATAAAAATACACCTGGACTAATAGAAGACAACATGACAAACTGAATAAAAATATTTAAATTTTCACATACATTAATGTACTTGGCTCTAAGAAATCAAATGATGTTGCCTTGGGCACGTCTATGACACAAGACTTCTTTAAAGTGTTGAAGAGCAACTGTATCACTTTAAGGATAACTGTACAGCAGGCATTTCCAATCACCTCATATGCATATACAATTTGAACAATAAGCAAGGAAGAGCACAGGAAAAATTGATTCATTGAATTATGACCTTGGCAAAGAATACTGAACGTACCATGGACTGACAGAAGAACAAACCAATCTGTACTGGAAGAAGTATACCTGGAATACTTCTTAGAATTGAGCATGCTGAAACTTTATCTCATGTATTTTGGACATGATATCAGGAGGATCCAATCCCTGGAAAAGGACATCATGTTTGGCATAGCAAAAGAGAAGCTCATGTGAGGGAGACGTTTAGTGAGATGTATTGACCATTGACTCCAATGATAGGCTGATGGGAATGATGTATCACAAGTGTAATGATGGTGCAATAGTGTTTCCTTTTGTTGTGCAAACTGACTTGAGAGCACCTAATAACCGCGACAACAATAACACACCTACAACACATGCCTCCTGTGAATTTATTTGTGACTGTGCATAACAGCTCCAAAATGTACTAGCACTTGCTCTCAAGTTTTGTTGACCTTGACTAGCCAAAGTTATAAAGCAATTTGAAAGGGTTTTATTTTTTTTTAATCGAAAACTATTTTATTCTATGGCAAAATAGCATAATCTAGTCCAGGATATCGTGCTCGCCAAAGTAGAAGAACAGCGAAAAAGAGGAAGTCCCTCAATGAGATGGATCGACACTGAGATCAAACGTAACCATTGTGAGGATGGCACAGGGCCAAGCCATGTCTCACTTTTTAGCACATAAGACAATATTAATAGTAACTCACATGAAGACACCCATCAACAACAGTCTATTTTAAAATAAAAGAAGATCATCTTTTGACGTGGTGGTTAGTGATTTGAATGCTACTCTCTTTCCTTACCAACATCAATGGAGTCTACAGTTGTGAAGATGTACAGGGCACTCTTTCAAAGCCATGGTTTCAGAGTTTCCAGGGCATCCAATATCCAGGCTGATTTTCATGTAGTGATCCCTGATGATATTCTCCAGCACCTCACGTGCTTCTTGTTTTCATCAGAAGTGTGGAACTGTTTTAGATACATTGGATTTTCTCCTTCAAGTCATCTGGAACCAGGGGATGTGGGAGACAACAATCAACCCCCATGTCTATTTATAGTCCCATCACACACCGCAGGATGTCCTCCTAGGTTGCCTACCAGAGGTTCCTTCCCAGACTGTTTCTCAAACTTTCTTTTACTCCCCTTAAATAAAAAATGTCTCTAGCCTATTCTGAGAAAGAAAGAGCTGGAGAGCAGGGGACTCTGTAAGTACGACCGCCTCCCTCCGGCAGGGTAAGTCATGACCTCCATACCTGAGATGAGTGAAAAGATGCATTTCAGTGGAGAAATTCTATGAAGACCAAATAGGACAGGCTTTTCTATAATGTGTAACCTTTGTCCTACTTGACCTGATTATTACTAGTAGTATTCCCAAGATGGAACAAGAGCTTAACCGACTTAAGATATGATAAGACTCTGTAACCAACAACGGAAAATTTTCCTGTGACATATCAGAGTCATCCAAAGGTATTTTAAAGGTGAAAAACTTTACATAATAAAGTAGAATAGAGGAAGTTTACAGTTTCCTTGATTTCATCTCAAAATATCTATTTTTTTATGCATGTAAATTATAGATTAATACAGCTATAACATAGCTATAGTTTTCTGCATGATTTCATTTTACTGATAAAGTCTTTAATACGAATTATAAGAAGAATAATTATTAATATGAATTACCACCATTAAAATGGGTTAGACCAATCACACTTCTTTAATTGTGGTGAACTTTTACTTTTTTTTATAACATTTTATTAGGGGCTCATACAACTCTTATCACAATCCATACATACATCAGTTGTGTAAAGCACATCTGTACATTCACTGCCCTCATCATTTTCAAAGCATGTGATCGCCACAAACTAAAATGCTAGCACAATTTTACAAAAGCACTTCCGCAATGCTACTGTGCAGGATGTTGATGTGGTACTACTCATGATCTTGTGTGATTTTCCTTTACGTTAGTGAATAATTTTTAACTTTCTCATTAGAGGAAGTATGCTTTTAAAAACTACATTCACATTCCTTGTGCAGCTACTTCTAGATTTTCACCTCTTTTTCCTTGTATCTGGCTCCTTTCTGCTTCTATTTCCCAGTCACCACAGCTTGTGTAAGTATTTATGGCATCCACCTGCCTAAAATGCTCTTCTCTGCTGTCTGCAGCCCACATTGCCCTCTCATGGCTTATGTTTTTAAAGACAATGTCTGCACTCATAACATCAAATATGCTGATGAGTCCTAGTACGCAGTGGGTTGACAATCCCCTGCCAACATCAATTGGCAGGCACCATGCTCTCCATCCTCTCAAATGACTTTGCTCGCCTCCCCATGCCTCCTGAAACTGTCATTTTCATGAAGCCCCCATGGTTGCAAATTAGCTGTTGCTGGCAGAAGTTCACAGGCCTTTCCAAGCATTAATTTATGATCTGTGCATCCACTTCCTCACTCAGACCAGCATAACACAGAAGCTCTTTTGAGTTTGAACTCTTATTTATCTAGGCAACTAGATTAAAAAACCAACAGTAGCAAAAAAGATACTATGTTCGTTTTTAGCAATTTCAGTTATAATGTAGGCATCCTCCCAGGGAAGCATTGTATGTATTCGATTTATGCAGAATAGAAGAAATTTTCTATTTAGTTTAGAGCTGCAATAATAGGATAGATAAAGCAAAAATTGGGGTGAGATCAATAATACAACATTATTCTCTCTCTAATCTATTACTTTGTTAGTAATTTATGGGTACAGAGAAGAAGATCAAACTATTCTAACATAAAAATAAAGCCCGGAATGAGATGGTAGCATTTCTTACTCTAGGTTTCGTTTTGGCTTGTGTTTCTAATGTCTTAAGGAATACGTTAATGCTTCTCGATTGCCATCAAGTAGGTTATGACTTACAATGACCCTGTGTGCAACCGAATGAAGCGCTGCCTGGTCCGGTCGTCCCCTCACAATTGTTCCCATGGTTGGCGCCATCATTACAGCCACTGGGTCAATCCACTGTGTCCAGGAACGGAACCTCTTTTACATTCCGCCTCGACTCTACCAAGGATCCTGTCCTTCTTGAGAGACGAGTGGCTACACGTGCAAGGAACTTGAGATGATTCCTGGCTACTCTTGCCTATAATGAGCATTCTGGCTGTCTTCCTGGTAGATGCGTTTCTTCTTCTGGCAACCCAAGGTACTTTCCATAATCTTTGGCGGCACAATCATTGAAATGCATTGATTCTTCTCAATTCATCTTTATCCAATGCACTACTTTCACATGCATACAAGATGATTGAAATACCCATTTGTTTGTCAGTTTGTTGTGCTGTGATGGCTTGTGTGTTGCTATAATGGTGGAATCGACCTCGGGGGTATTTCAAATGTCAGCAGGGTCACTCAAAATGAGCAGGTTTCCCCAGAACTTCCAGACAAAGAACAGACTATGAAGAAGGTATAGGTTGTCCACTTCTGAGGAATGAGCCACAGACAATCTTATGCTGCTCGGTACTCATTATGAAATGACATTTATTACATGTCTAACAAAAATATTGAGATATTATAAAGTCACATACGAAGGTATGCCTAAATGTATTGCTATGAGAGTTCTGTTTATATAAGCACAGGTTTGTTCTAAAGAGGATGTGTTTAAATGTGTCTCTGCCATCAGCAGACAACTGCCAGCAAGTCCTGTCAATAATATATTTATTTTGATCGAGTTAGGTGCCTTCAGAAAAACACAGCAACAGCAACAACAACAAAAACAATGGGCCTCATCAAAATAGCAGCCCCAGGGTATCTTCTGGACATGCTTTGGTGGGCCATCAAGTTGGGACCAACCCATCAGCACCCTGTACACAACAGCAGGAAGCACAGCCTAATCCTGAGCCATTCTCACAATGGTTTCTATTTGGACCCATTTATGCAGCCTCTGTGTCAATCCATATCATTGAAGGCCTCCCTCCTTTTTATTAGTACAATTTTTATATGACTCTGAAAGGGTCATTTTGATCAATTTTCTTGAACCACACTGGCCAATCTTGGGTAATTTATTATAGAGAAGGCTTAAGAAGTTGAACATTGCATTGATAAGAAAATGAGGGAAAATATTCCACCAATGGGTTGCTTTCCATCTTAATGAGCTGGTCATTTTTAGCGTTGCAAAGGCTCTCCTATGAGGATTTACCGTAATTTGAATACTTTGCCCCTCGACTCTATATCCCTGGTCCATAGGGCTTCGGCATTCTTTTTGCTCCAAAAACTCAAAGGAAATTTAAGAGGAACACGATTGGAGTCCCTGAAGGATGCCAAAACTGCCATTCTGACATGGTGTAAATCTAAGAGGGCTAATTTGGGGGGGGGGGGCAGGGTAGAGAGATGGAAACATTTTCTTTAGAAGCACATAGACGTAGGGGGAGGATATGTCAAGAGACAGTAGCTTCATGTTTGGGTGACTTCGTTTAATATGGTTTCTACCATTTTGTAGCAATGCTTTTATGCATCACGGCCTTGTTTCTCCAGTCTTTTCCAGAGTCCCTCCAGGCACATTGCAGGGATTCAGCAAATATGTATATGCTGAAAGGAGCCCAGAAAGCAGAGTTGGGCTGATAATGACCTGGGCAGCAGTTTGAATCTACCAGCCCTCCTGGGAGAAAATGTTGCTAGGAGTCTGAATGAACTAGATAGCAATAGGGTTTAGGTTTGATATGTTGATGTGTGAAAGTGCCATGACCTGCTACAAGGACAAAGCCAAACCGGTCTGTCCTGGAGAAAGCACAGTCAAAGTGCTTTCTTAGAGGTCAGGAGGGCAAGGCTTCGTCTTCGTCTTACACGTTTTGGACATGTTGTCAAGGGAGACCAGTGCTGGGAAAAGAGATCATGCTTGGTAAAGTGGAGGGGTCTCCAAAAAGAGGAAGGCCGTCAATGAGATGGACTGACACAGTGACTTCAGTTATGAGCTAGGGAATAGGAAATGTGTGAGATGGTGCAAGACCAGGAAGTGTTTTTCACTCTGTTGTGCACAGGGCTGCTAAGGATTGTAACTGATTGAATGGCACCTAACAACAATGTTTATGTGAGATCTGGAACTCCCATTCTTCTCCAGGTTACTCATAGTTTGTTGTGATCTACACAGCCAAAGGCACAAATAAACATCTTTCTGGTATCAGCTAAGATCCATCTGACATCGGCAATTATATATATATTTTTAACATCTTCTTCTGAATCTGGTCTGAGCATCTGATAGCGTCCTCTCAATGTACAGCTTCAACATTGTTGGAACATTTTCAGCAAAAATTTACTTGCATATAGTCTGAAAGGTATTGTTCTATAGTTTGAGCCTCCTGTTGTGTCACCCTTCATCGGAATGGGTGAAAATATGGGTAAAACTATGGATCTCTTCCTGCCAGTTGGCAAAGTAGCTGTCTTCCAAATTTCCTGCCACAGACAATTGAATGTTTCCAGTGCTTCACCAGCTTGTTGAAACATTTCAAGTGGTATTTCATCAATTCCTCAAATCATGTTTTGGCCAATGCTTTCAGTGTAGTTTGAATTTCTTCCTGTAGTATCATTGGTTCTTGTTCATATGCTGCTTCTTGAAATGGTTGACGGTCAACTAGTGTTTATTTTAATTTTTCTGAACAGTGACTCTGAATTCTTTCAATCATCTTTTGATACTTCCGTCATCATGCAGTATTTTCCCATAAAAACTTTCAATATTGCAGCTTGATGCTTGACTGTTTTCTCATGTCCTTTCAGGATAATACATGCTGAATGTGTTCTTTTTTTCTGCCTTTCTTAGCCTGGTCTTTGCATACTTCATTATAATATTTTAATTTGTCCTCTTAATCTGCACTGAACAGTTTTCTTCATTTGCTGAACATAAAGAAGAATATAGACAAGGCCTCTATTGCCACAGAGCTAACTACTGAGTGAGTTAGGTGATTTGAGTGTTGGGACGAATGTCACATGGAAAGTTACAAAATTGTTTAAAGCCCCCAAGTAATTTAATATTGTTTATTTCTATCAGTGGAGATTGGTATTAGTTAATATGTTATCAGGCATACTTTTATTGTAGAATTAGTTTTCCCCACATCTCTAAATCACTTGACCTATATCATTCCAATCAATTGATTGTATCAGCCTAACCGTAAGATATTTCAATCCTTCTTATTGATGCTATTTAAAGTAAGAAAGCATAACTTTCATTAGTAAATTATTTTAATAAAAGGATTGCATTTTCAAGCGGGAAAATTTGATCTAAATAAAAAGCCTATAAATTTACAAACAGGATAATTTTGTAATTCTATCTTCTGTGCCTGATATATATTCAAACAAATATTTTAAACAAACAATCTGTCCTGCATGTGGTTAGGTTATGGGAACCGTGATTTTCCCTGCTTTTTTTATTATAAAGCACATTTATTTTAGTATATAAGTCTGCCTTCTGGCTTTATATATTCATCAAAGGAAACAAAAATATTATTCCTTAGGCACATGCTGTATTATGAAAAACAGTCTCTTCTATTCCCCAGCTAGGAAAAAAATATTCACCTTTTTGCAGGTGTAAGCTACCATTGCCAATTTTAAATGAAGCTGATTTGAAGGCTGAGTTATACATAAACCATTAGTATAATAGAGCAATTAACAGGGCTCCCAGGGTAGACAAGTAAACTGCTGATGCAAGACTTTGTAAATGTCGCTAAGTACACAGTAATATAATATATCCGTGAGTATGCGTTATTTTACAATACTTGCCTTCAGGCAAAATTCTGCTCTCGTATACTAATACATAGTAATGTGGACAAAAAAGTTCTCTAGAATTTATTTATTTTGGTTGATGATTATAGTAAGCCAATGTAAGAAATTAATTTATATTTAAGTATATTATATAAAGTCACACTTTAGATTTTCAATTATTTGTCCTTCTATGAAAGTGTGACTGGCCAGTGGTCAGTTGATACATTAGTCTTTTTTTGTATACAGGGGGCAGTATCATGTTGATCAGAAGAAATAAGTCTAAGAAAAACATATTAGATTTCCCAATATTTGTTTGGGGATCCTACTTCCACGTGTAGAGAAGCACTTGGACATGAAGAATAATCCTAGTTTGGCTTGGGTAAACTCTTTAGAGACTTTTTCATTAAATAAACAGACTCATAATAGAAAAATTAAAAACTATTTCTGCCCATAGCTTTAGGCTTCTGCATATTAGAGATGATGGTATATGTGTACATTAAAAGGAGGTTTGGAAGATGAGGGCATGGATAAGATACTAGCGTTCAAATGAAATATGATAAGTACCTCCTTACATAAAGGAGGGAAAATAATTAAACCCTTTTAAGGATCAGAAATGCAATCAAAGGTTATCGACCTTTAGAAATGGTCAGTAAGAGAAAAAGAGCAATAATGATATCCAGAATGGAGTTCCTTAGATCTTAAGAAGTTCTACTATCGCAAAGACACCCTTTGAGTGCACTATATCTAGAAAAGTATAGCTTAAATGAAAACAATGAACATGCTGATAACTTCAGAGTTGGTGGCAGAAAGCTATTACAATGAACGCATATAAATGGAGTTTATTTTTACCCTAAGTAGGTAAGACTGTGCAAGCTGCATCTATGTCTATAGGATTTAAGTAAAGAACGACAATGATCCTGTAACACACACACAGAAGCACGTTCTTAACTTTTGCTTGTGAAGGTCTACAGTTGCCGCTGTCTTCTGCGCCTTCCCATGGAGGTGTCCTTTCACGCCTGTGTGCTTCTACTGGTACCGTTAGTGGCCTCCAGGATTTTATACCCCATGAGAACGTTTAAGGGTATGACGAGGCAGCATGATTTTGCATACATTCTTGGGCTTCCGAGGTAAATAACTGGATAAAATAAAAATGAACAAAATCTCTGTTTCTTCTGCTAAAGCAGAAATCCTGACACAAGCTGGACAACAAGTAAGGAAAAAATGAAGAATTGGCACATTTGAATTATGATGTTGGCTAAAAATATTGCATTGGTTTCCAGATAACAACAACAAAAAAACTATTATGGAAGAGATTTAACCAGAATATGCCATAGAAGTGAGAATGGTGAGACTTCACTTCCTGACTTCAGGAAAGGGAATCACACTCCAGAAAGTAGAGGACCAGTGAAAAAGAGGGCAATCTGCTGGAGATGGATTGACAGAGTGGCTACAATAAGAAGCTACAACAATAGACATAGCCTGGAGGATAACATGCATAGGGTTTATATGAATCAGAAAAAAATATACGACACTTAACAATATAATGATGAAGAGTCAGAGAATAAAAATACACTCAAAAGGAGGGCTTGGATTTGATTCTCTAGGAATAAAGAGGAAAGGTGACCATGCCATGAGCCCGCTCCTATCAGCATCTGCTATGTTTCCTAAGTCGATGTGCTTTTATTTCCTTGCTAGAAGGAGCCTCAGTTGTTTGGACTATCTCTCAGGCATTCCATCTCCCTTGATGCTTCCTGCATCATTCAATATCGAAGGGTTGACTGGCTTCGTGAATTCTTTCAGTTAAGATCTTTTGAGTGTGTTCTTCCCTTTTGATTTTCTAATTCTAGTTCCTTGCACATTTCATTGAAAGATGTGGCTTTGTCTTCTAGAGCCGCCCTTTGACGTTTTCTACTGGTCCCCTTGATTTCATCCTTTCTTCCATTTTCTTTAGCTACCCTATAATTAAGAGTAAGTTTCAGTGTCTCTTCTGATATCCACATTGATCTTTTATATATTTCCTGTCTTTTTAATGATCTTTTGCATGCCTTAGCCCTCAAAGTAACATCCTTGTTTTCAATACTCTAAAGACGTCTTGTGTATATTTATCTGCAATGTATCTTTTGATCTCTTGATTGCTGCTTCCATGAGCATTGATTGTTAACCCAATAAAAAAATACCCTTGGCAACTTCAAAATTTTCTCCATTGATCATGATGTTACCTATTGATCCAGTTTTGAAACTTTTGCCTTCTTTTCATTGAGTTGTAATCCATATTAGAGCTTGTTACCCGTGACCTTCATCAGCAAGTGCTTCAAGTTGTCCTCACTTTCAGCAAGCAATGCAGTGTCAGCTGTAGATCATACATTCTTAAAAAATGGTCCTTCAAACCTGCCACCTTTTTCTTCATATAAGCCAGCTTCTCTGAGGATTTGCTTTGCCTACAGATTGAGTAATTGTGGTTGGAAGATACAGTCCTGTTGCACACCTTTCCTGATTTTAAACTATTCCGTTTTACCTTGTTCTTTTCGTACAATTGCCTCTTGATCTACGTACAAGTACCTCATGAGCACAGGGAGGTGTTCTAGAATCTCCATTCTCCTCAAGGTTATCAAAAGTGTGTTATGATTCACACAATTAAATGCCTTTCAAATGCCTCCGGATCAGCAATAAACCACATGTAAACATCTTTCTTGTATTCTTTGCTTTGGGCCAAGATCTATCTGACATTAGCAAGGATGTCCCTTGTTCCACATGCTCTTCTGAATCCAGCCTGAACCCTTGCTAATTCCTCATCAATGTCTGTTGCAACATTCAGTGTTTGATATTAAGCAAAAGTTTACTTGAATGTGATATCAATAATATTGTTCTCTAATTTGAGCCTTCTGTTGAGTCACCTTTCTTTGGAATGGGGACAATATGGATCTTCCCCCCACCCCCCAATTTGGCCAAGGAGTCACTTCTGAATTTCCTGGCATAAATGAGTACGTGCTGCCAATGTTTCATCAGGGGGTTGAAACATTTCAATTGTTGTGCTATTAGTCCTTGAATCTTGTTTTTGGCTAATGTGTTCAGTGCAGTTTGAACTTCTGCCGTTTCCATCATTGGTTCTTGATAAAATGCGAGAAAGGGTAGAATGCTGACTAGTTCAGGAGCTCTGGATATGCTTTCCTTTTTCCTTTGATGCATCCCGAGTCTTTCAATATTTTCCCCATAAAATCTTTCAAGATTGTACCATTTCTTCCATTCTCTTTAGCTACCCTAAGATTCAGAAGAAGTTTCGGAGTCTCTTTTCAGGGTCATATCTTTAGTTTTTGTGGATTTGTTTTAATTTTCTTCAGCTTCAATCTTAAGTTATCCATAAGTAACTGAGGGTCTGTTCCACAGTCAGCCCCTGGCATGGCTTTCACTGCTAAGATCAAGCTTTTCCATTGTCTCTTCCCACAATTTGATTTCTGTGTATTCCACCTGGGGAATCCATGTGTATAATTGTCTTTTGTGTTTTTGAAAAAGTTACTGCTATGAACAAGCTGTCAGTCTTGTAACATTTTACCAGGTGATCTCCAGCTGTGCTTCTATCACCAAGGTTCTTTTCTCCAATTACTGTTCCATTTTGTTTCCAAATTTGCATTTCAATCACCAGTAATTATCAGTGCTTCTTGATGGTATCTTTCATCAATTTCTGAATGAAGAATTTACTATAAGTCTGCAATTTCTTCATCATTAGCTTGTATAGTTGGTGCACACATTTAAGTAACAGTCATATTGATTATATTTCCTTAAAACCATATAGTTAGAATCCCATCACAGACAGCATTATACTTTATGACTGATCTTGCAATATCCTTTTAGACAATGAATGACAAACCCTTCCTTTTGATGGTGTTATCCCCCACATAGTAAATCAAATGATTTTCTGATTCAAAATGGACAATATCAACCATTTCAGCTCACCAGTGCCTAGGAGACCCATCTTCATGTATTCCATTTCATTTTTGACCACTTCCAATTTTCCTAGCTTCATTCATCACACATTCCCAATTCTAATCATTAGTAGATTTTTCCAACTGCTTCTTCTGACTTATATTCACACCTCATCAGCAAAGGAAGATGCCGAAGGGTCCGCTCTCACAGGCTTTACCTACTCAGAAAGTCGGCGCCTCCTCGTTCACATGTCAAGGTGCCCTCGAGTGGCATGGGTCCCTCCTCTGGCACTATTCTGCTTTCATTCAGCAGGCCTTCAATATCTTACCAAGTAGTTTTTAACTCAGTATTTTTCCCAAGATATACATTGTATTTTAGGTGATCCTTCCTCAAAAATGAGACAGTTAGTATTTCTTCAAGTCCTTCTTTGTTGTCTGTTCTTAATCTGGAGACTCTGCTGAAAATTGTTCATTTTAGGACAACCTACTGACATTTTAAATGTCAGTGACATAGATTTCATCATCACAGCAACAAACAAACCACCACAATGCAACAAACAGATTAATGGTGGCACTTGAAAATAGAGCAAATAAAAGAAATCTTCATAATGATATATGGGAGGAACCAAAAAATAGGGATTTTTTTCAGAGCTATGTATTTAAATTTTTTTTACAAAAAAATTACCTTCCAAGTAATCTCCATTTTACTTAATATATGTGTCAAATCTATGATTCCAAACTAATTTTTTGGATGACTGACAGCACCTCCCTCATTTTTTTCATCTTCTCTTCTTTTTTTAAAAATAATTTAATTGGAGGTTCATACAACTCTTATCACAATCCACACATCTATCCACTGTGTGAAGCACAATTGTGCATTTGTTGTCATCATCATTTTCAAAGCATTTTCTTTCTACTTAAGCCTTTGGTATCAGCTCATTTTCCCCTTCCCTCCCCTATCCTTCCTCCCTCATTGTTTTAGTCTGGGTGGACTAGAGAAACAAATCCATGGACACGCATACATATATAAGACAGAGTTTTATATAAAGGATAATTGTACATTAAGAAAACATCCCAACCGAATACAGTCCAAGGTCATAAGTCCGATATTAGCCAATATGTCTGACAACAATCTATAAAGTCCTTTTCAGACCCAGGAAACATATGCAATGACGCCGGATGTAGAAAATCACAGGCCAGTTGGTAGAAAGCCTTTGGTGGTAGAAGCATCTCAGCGCTGGCGCTGGCAGGTGTCTCCACGTGGCCATTCCAGTTCCCAGGGCTGCATCAGGGTAGGTGCATGTGGCATCTCCTCAGGGATGCCTCGCAGGAAGTCTGCTTTGTCAATAGAGAGTCTCCAAGGGAGTGAGAGAGATAGGTGTCTTCCACTCCAAGGAGGAAGTACTAGATTTCCCAGAAGTCTCAGGAGAAGGCCATGCCCACAGAAGTTTCACCGACTATCTCCAGATTGACAGCCTAGACTCCACCCCTTAAATTGACACAAGATTAGGTGACTACCACACTCATGAACCCTTGATAATTTATAAATTATTACTATTTGTTCATGTCTTACACCTACTAATATGTCCATTCACCCTAGGAAAGGATTATATGTAGACCATTGTGATAAGTTATCCCTTCCCCATCCTCTTTCCCCTTCCCTTCCTATTTCACTGCTCTCCATATTGGTCCCGAGGGGTGTATCTGTCCTGGATTCCCTGTGTTTCCAGCTTTGATCTGTATCTGTGTACATGTTCTGTCTGGTCCATCCAGATTTGTAAGGTAGAATTGGGGTCACAATAGTGTGTGTGTGGGGGGGTCGGGGGAAACTTCACCTTCTCTACATCGTGAAATCACTGTCTTTTCATGTTCCTCTTCATTCACGGAAACAAAAAGAAGTCATGAGGAGCAATTTTTGCTGAGTAAGGTGCATAGGACAAGAGAGGCATACTGTGTTTTGCCTAAAACTGGCACACTCAGATGGCTGCATGAGCAGATTAATTGTCGTGGTGGCAAAACCAGTCCCTGATTGCCACAATTCAGGGGTTTTTTTTTTATTGCTCACTGTTATGCAATCTTTCAGACCTTCTAAATAGAAGGCTTGATTAGCAATCTGACTTGGTGGGATAAAATCCAAGTGCACTATCCTCCTCCCATCAAAAAAAAAAAAAAAAGAAGAAGAAGACCATTGTGTTGGTCTTTGATTTCACTTGACAGGTTTTGGGGGCAAGGTGATGATGGGGTTGACTGATGTCTGCTTTTAGGATTGTAAGAATAGCACCATGCCTCACCACCATTAGTGAACTTGGGGGAAAGTCTGGGCTGCTTTGGGGCTGTTCTTTCAAAAGCACGGCATGTTTCCACTTGACCCTTTTTTTCTTGGCCGATCAGAACCCAAGGCACAAACTTTGCAGTGATCTTATGTAAGATCTCTCTCTCCAGGCTAGAGTTACACCTTGGTCCTTGGCTCCTCACGAGAAAGAATTCATGCCAAAGCCTGGCTCGTGAACCAAGCGAGTTTAATGAGAATTAAAAAAGCTTCAGGTTTTATGCAGCACCCATAGGATTCCTTTCGACCATGCAGCCTGGCAGAGACTGCTCAGAGTCACGCAAAGATCTCTCTCTCTCAAGTTTTCCTCCTAAAAGGACCATCTCAAGTTCTTTCTCAAGTTCTATCCCCAGTTCCTTCCCCAGTTACTTTCTCCCCTCCAGTTTTCCCTGATCCTTTCCCCTGGCTCCTGCCTTTTCAAGGATTGCAGGGGGAGGCATGGTGGACGACCCCAGATCTACCCCATTGGCTGAATTGCAATCATCTGGTCCAGGTGAGCTGATCCAGATTTAACGCCCATCCATGCTCACCAGCGGGAAAACCTAGGCCTTTGTTCTATGCTTGGCTCTCCTGGGCATGCGTCAGTGGACATCCCATCCCTGCCTATCTGCCTAACACCTTCTCATTCACAATTATTGCATTAAAATTTGTTGAACTGAGATCCGAGATAGTCCCAATAATTTTCCCATCTCTTCAATGGTCTGCCATCGGTCTTCAAGCACAAGAGCATGGATTTTTGTCAACATTTACATCTCTTTTGGAATTTGACAGATGTCCTGATTAAGTTTTGTCATCAGTCAAAATTTCATATTTTTTAATTGAGAAAGCCACTCATATACTTGAGTTTTTCCCATAGTGCTGGCCTTGTGAGCTTTGTTCAACATTACAACAGTTTCTGTGACATTTTTCCTGAGCAGGAAACAAAAGTTCACAGTTGCACACTGTTCTCTTAAATCAGCCATCACACACACACACACACACACACACACAACACACACACAACTAGGTTTGACCAACACTGCTTTCGTGAAAAAATTCACTGTGACCTGAGAAAAACTTCCCAGGTGATGCCACTGGGTGCACTATCTCATAACAAGTTAACTGGATGCTTGCCTAGTGGGAAACATGCATTCTAGAAAAGTTCAACCCAGCGGAGCTTTTTTCCATTTTTTTTTTTTAGGTTGGGTGGTAGTTTTCCTTTGTACAATATTGTCATTTCCCTCTTGAGGCCATCTATATGTATAATTGTTGCTATTGTTATTAGGTGACTTTGAGTCAGTTCTGACTCATAGGGACCTCATGTACAACAGAATGAAACACTGCCTGGTTCTGCACCATCCTCACAGTTGTGGTTATGTTTGATTGAGCCCATTGCTGCAGTCTCCTCTAAAGTCCAAGTTTTGAGCATTCCCATTTTGCTTTTTGTTGTTTTACTTTATCAAGCATGATATCCTTTTCCAGGGACTCCTCCCTCCTGATAACATGTCCAAAATACATGAGAAAAATTATCCCTATCCTTGCTTCTAAGGAGCATTACGGTTGTATCTCTTCCATGAACTGTTTGTTCATTTTGTAGGCCAATGTACAGTATATACTTATGTATAAGCCGAGTTTTTCAGCACATTTTTAATGCAGATTTTGTGGTGAAATTTGGTGTCTTGGATGATATTCAGGTAGGCTTATCCTCACGTATATATGGGGCTTTCATTATTTTTTGCCAGCACCATAATTAAAATGAATTAATTTGTATTTGATCTTCCTCATTCAATGACCAACTTCCACATGCATGTGAGATAATTGAAAAAAAACAGTCTGGTTCGAGTGCACATTAGCCCTTGAAACGGAAGCCTTGCTCGTCAACATTTTAAAGAAACCTAGTGCAGCAGATTTACTGGGTGCAATGCATTGTTTGATGTCTATTTGGCCACTTCCATGAGAGTGTTTTTGTGGATTCAAACAAAACAAAATCTTTGACAACTTCAAACATATTTTCTGTTCAGCATGCTACTAATGTATTAACAACTTAAACATCCTGGGTCTTTTGTACAACATGCTCTTTGTTAATTCCTTAGGGATTTCCCCAAGTACTCCTACCCTTTTGGAATGATTTACATGATTATTTTTTCCTTCTTTGCCAATAAGTTCAACATGCTGCTTCTCCCCCATCTGGAATGGGAAGTAGAAAGTTGTTCTGCTAAAAATGCTGTCACTAAAGAAACATACAAAAAAAAAACCACTTACACACAAATTTTTAAAACATCATCTACTGAAAATATAAAAGCTGCTTGGAATTTAAACAATTCTAGTCGCAATATTGAAATGATGTTCTTTCAAATATGTAATGAATTATCACTTTAGTAGAGGGAAAAGGAGAAAGACAAAATTGTATAGCCGTTTCTCTCTGAAATGATCTAATAGCTCAGCAACTCCAAAAATCTGTCAGTTTCTCATTGCATCTCTTCAATGAAAGACAAAGGATCATTTATTGTAGCCTTCAGATTGGATGATTGTCAATAGGCCACCGAAATCCTCTGAAGCACCCCTGTGCAAATTGAAAACACAGATGGTGGTGAAATTCCCCTAATCTTTAAAAGGGAAGCAAGGATTGATAAAAAATATTGTCCCATAATGTATAAGTACTTCAGTAGATCATTTAACTCAATAAATCTATTCTCAGAGGATAACAGAAGTCTAGACTGAGTAGTAATGCATATATATTTTATTCTGACAAGTCATTACTTCTCATATACCTAAAAAGCATGAAATCACATTTTTGCATGTATGTATATCCATGGGAAGAAGCCTCGGTGATGTTATGGGCTAACCATCCAGCTACTAATGACAAAGTCAGTGGTTGAAATGCCACTTTCACTTCTCACCATCACACTTCAGGAGAAAGAGAAGTTTTTTGCCTCCATAAAACTTACAGTCTAGGGAACCCCAAAGGGTAGTTCTATGGGGCAGTGAGCATTTTTGGTATACAACCAATTGTGTGATAGCACCACAAACTTGAAGTTGTTCTAGTTCTACATACACCTACATTATATTAATAAGTAGTAGCCCAAAAGCAACAGTAGTATTGAGGCACAAGCTTTTTGTTGTTGTTTTTTTAATCATGTAATTGGGGGCTCATACAATTCTTATCACGATCCATACATACAACCATTGTGTCAAGCACATTTGTACATTTGTTGCCATCATCATTCTCAAAACATTTTCTTTCTACTTGAGTCCTTAATATTAGCTCCTCATTTTTCCTCCTCCTTCCCCACCCCCTCCCTCATGAATGCTGATACTTTATTAATTTTTATTTTGTCATATCTTACACTGTCTGACGTCTCCCTTCACCATTTTTCCTTTGTCCATCCCCCAGGGAGAAGGTTATATGTAGATCCTTGTAATCAGTTCCCTTTTCTTCCCCACCATCCCTCCACCCTCCCTCCAGGTATCACCACTCTCATCATTGGTCCAGAAGGGATCATCTGTCCTGGATTCTCTGTGTTTCCAGTTGCTATCTGTACCAATATGCATCCTATGGTCTAGCCAGATTTGTAAGGTAGAATTGGGATCATGATTGTTGGGGGAGGAAGCAATTAAGACCTAGAGGAAAGTTGTATGTTTCATCATTGCTACCTTGCACCTGACTGGCTCATTGCCTCCCTGTGACCCTTCTGTAAGGGGATGTCAAGTTGCCTACAGATGGGCTTTGGGTCTCCACTGTGTACTCACCCTCATTTACAATGATATGATTTTTGGTTCTTTGATGCCTGATATGCGATCCCTTCTACACCTCGTTTGTCACACAGGCTGGTGTGCTTCTTACATGTGGGATTTGTTGCTTCTGAGCTAGATGGCCGCTTGTTTATCTTCAAGATAGCCAGGCACCATCAGCTTTCTTCACCACATTTGCTTATGCACCCATTTGTCTTCAGTGATCACAGGCAAAAGTGTTTCATTTCTACATGGTACCTTATTTCACTCAAATGTTCTCTATGGCTAATCACTTAGAGTGGAGTCTCAGTGGCATTATTGGGTGCACATTGGACTGCTACCCATAAGGTCTGCTCCAAGGGGGAAAGATGAAGTCCGTCTGTTTTGGTAAGAATTTAGAACCTCCAAGATCAATATTGTGGTCACCGTCATTCAGAATCAACATGATGGCAGGGATTTTTGTTTTGTTTTTCAACCCCTCTCAAGTAGACCACATGTTTCTTCATCCTAGTCTCGTAGTTTGGCAGCTCTGCTGAAACCGATCTGCCTTTCTTCCATTTGAAATACTAGAGTCTTCACTTCCAGCATGTAACAACAGAGAAGTGACCACAGAAAGACTACCAATCGACAGCATCATTATAAATTGTGAAAAGAATAGAATGTGAAATACTTCATTTTGTTTAGGGCTTGAGTCAATAGTCATGGGAAAAGCAGTCAAGGAACTAAGCCATATGTTTCACTGGGAAAATCTAATGAATAAGACCTCTAAAAAGTTGAAAATCAAAAATACCATGTTGAGGACTAAGGTGTACGTGACCAAAGCTATAACATTTTATTTAAATTGCCTCATACGAATGTTATATACAAACAATAAATTAAGAAGACCAGAGAAGAATTGGTGACATTGAATTATGGTGTTGGCAAAAACTATTGAAGGTACAATTGACTCCCATGAGAACAAACCAGTTCGTCATGGAAGAAGTACAGCTGGAACACTCCAATGTGAAGACCATTAGATCTCATCTCATGTGAGTTGGACATGGTATTAGGAGCGAGCAGACTGAAGAATGACATCATGCTTTGGAGAGCAGAGGGTAACTGATAGAGAGGAATGCTCTCAATGAGATGGACTTTCACATTGTTACAACGTTGGGCTCAAATATAAGAACTATTATAAGGATGAAGTAGGACCACACATTGTTTCTTTCTGTTGTGATTAGAATCTCTGAGTGAGAACAGACTCAATGTAACTACAAAAACAGTACATGTTCTGTTGCATTTCCACTCAATGAGAAAGCAAAAAGTTGTTAAAATACAAATTAGAGAATTAGTTCGAACTGTGACCCCAATAACAATCATAGTATACTTATATAATTAACAATGTATAATTATATAAGTACATAACTAGTATATCATGAATTAAATGTGCTATGATTTGAATATACGATGTAGTTAAAATAATATTATGTAATTAAAAATTATAGATACCTTTCACATTTCTGATTATGAAAATCATTCATTATAACTACTCAAACCCTTCAATAATATAGATTTTTATAATATAAATGACGAAAATTCCAACTTACCTCTTATGTCTAAATAAAATTACTTTTGAAACTTCGTTTACATCTTCCTAAGGTGTTTCAATTAGCAAAAAGTATAGACTTTGCTATTTTGAAACAAAACGAAATTGTATTCTAAATAATCATTTGTAAATATGAGCTAAGAACAACACACACAGCTACACAAGTATGTTAAACCACTGCCATCAAGTCAATTTCAATATACAAAGACCCTACAGAAATTTTCTCTAGAATTCTTGAGGTTGTACATATTTCTCAAACAGATGGTCTCATTTTTTTTTTCTCAAAGAGGTGTTGATGAGTTCAAACTGATAACCTTTGGTTAGCCCATTGCTTAACTCACTGTTCCACCAGAATGACTTCACATAGGATGATAGCCATCTACATACATACATACACAGGCCTATGATCCTATAGATATGGTTATAATCTTATATAATATATTTAAGCTATATAACTGCATATATAACTGCATATATAACTGCAAGACTGCTAACTACTATATAACTGCATATATAACTGCAAGACTGCTAACTACATGGTCAGAAGTTTAACTTCACCAGCCTCCCCAGAGGAGAAAGAGGAAGCTTTTCACTCCTTAAAGAGTTATAATCCCACAAATACACTGGGGAAGTTTTACCCTGTCCTGCAAGGCTGCTTGAGTCGGTATCAACTCCATGACACTGAGAGTGAGTGATAGGGTCACCATGACTCAGAGTCAATTTAATGGCAGTGAGGTTTTCTTCTTATTGTATCTATGTGTGTATGAATATGGAAGAATATATGAAATTTTCAGCATAATTGTGTACATAACTCCTAACTTTTAACAGGCAAAACTGTGTTCTATTTCATGTCTGAAAGGCAAAAATATTTTCCTAATTCATCTCAAGGGCATTTTTAAGTTAATTCAATGAAAAATTATTTTGTGAAAAAATATACAAGTATTTATTGGACACTTGCTTTGTTATTATTTTCCCCTGGGAAGTGTATTAGGTGCTGAAATATGAAAACAAATAGCACTAAGGTGGAATTAAAAAAGCCTCTTTTGAACAAATGCCTCCCACAGTACTTGACGAACAGTAACCATCGCATTCCCCACAACCACCTTACCAAGAGCAAACGTTGAGCTAAGTGTGATCTCAAGTTGGTGTTTTCAGAAACTGCTTGTAACATTGCATTCAGACTGAGAAATGCAATTAATTAAGAAATATTCCATGTGTACTTCCACCGCTTGTCAGCCCACTCTCCAAGGGTGCCTACTCCAAAGTTCAGCTGTGGTCTCGCTGCTTAAGTCTCTGCCAAGAATTATCTCTTTCCCTACTTGACAAGTCACTTGCCCTGTCTGCTTATATTTACCCAAACTATCTATTTTACCTTTCAGAAATTTCGACAGGTTATATTTTATTACTTAAAATAATGACATTAAACCAACAAACAAAATGGTTCATTAATACACATTTTATTTCAAATACAGCCAGTTGCAAGATAGTAAAAAATTCATACTAAATGAATAGTTTTACTAGAAAGTAACCTTTCTAAATGCATGTTAGTCTTAATGGTGCCTCATAATTTTATTTACTTAATCCACTAAGCATTAAATTTATTTATATGATTTTCAACTGTAAACTTAAACAAAAATGTTAATTTAAAAATCAGAATATAGAATTAGATACATACTAGAATTTTGGAATTCAACCTTTGTGTCTTTACAAATACAATTTGAAGAAAATACAGAAATGTACAAATTTAATCTGGAGTCACAGAACCATATGAAATTTTTCAGCTTGTTTGATATAAATAATTTCCTGATAATTTTTAACTTTAAAAATATTAAATATTATCTAAAATAATTTGTCACTTAATTTCTCAGGAGAGATATACAAATAACCTATTGAAACTGATAATTATAATAAGGAATATTAAAATTATCTAATGTAATTGTATTATACAGATGAAACAGAGAAAACAGAATGTTGTGTAAGTTTGATAAACAAATAAAATAAGAATATGTTGATATTTGAAGCCTTTGGTATACAGTGAGAATCCCTAATAGTATTTTGAGTCTTGATATAAATTTAGGCTCCATTGAATTCTTCCTGACTATTAACTGGCGATATAAAACATTGTGTCTTTAGGCAGCATGTGTTGGAAATTGAGTTGCTAAAATTCCCCTGGTTAACCCTGAAAATGTTAATCTTATCCTCAGGGACTTGTCTGAATTTATCTTTAATGGAAATTGGAATACTAGAGCTGCAAAGTCATGAATCATACCATGACTGAGGTTGTCAGCAGGTCCCAGAACCAATCCTCTGAAGTCTTCTAATCTGCAAAAGGTCTGTATGACGGTCCTGCTTACCCTTGCCCCACTTGCGGCAGAATGAACGGGTCTGCGCACAGGTCGATTGTGTCAGGAATCTCCTCTGTTTTCTGTCGTTCATATTTAACAAATATGGCAATGAATCCTTTGAACAGCATTATGACCTAATTCTGAGCATTTTTCTCCTCCAGAAGATTGTCATTCTTTTTTCCTTGTCTTGGTCCTGTTTAAGATTGAATAAAATACTTTATTAAAATATAAAATAAAATATGAAGTAAATAGTGTAGTTTGTTGGAACTTTTCATTAGATATTCTGTTAATTCCCGGAGTCTTATTTATTTGTTTGTTTGTTTGTCTATTGTCAATGCCTTCAATGTAGCTTGAACTTCATCCTTCAATACAATCGGTGTGTGACTGGAGGAGACATCTTGAAATGGTTGAATATCAATCATTTCTTTTCAGTATAGCTATTCTGTGTGTTTATTCCTTTATAGTTCACTACTTTGTCCACATAAACCTTAAACATTACAATTTAAGGCTTGGAATTTTTCTTCTGCTGACCCCCCACCCTCCCACCCACCTTGATCCATGGTGGATATGTTCTTCTCTTTTAGTTTTCTAACTCTGTGTCTGCGCATTTTATTATAACATTTTTTATATTCACAAGCTTCCTTTGGACATTTTCTGTTCAGTTCTTTTACTTCACAATATCCCCATTTGCTTTATCTACTCAACATTCAAAAAACAAGTTTCAAAGTCTCGCCCAACATCCATGTTGGCCTTTTCTATCTTTCTTCCTTTCCCTGGTAGCATTAGTAGTAAAGCAGATGCAAAGCCAAGCTTTTAAAATATTATTCCTACTTATTCAATAAATAAATAAATAAGCAAACAGTAAGCTACTTTTAATTCTAAATATTCTATCTGATCACACTTTCCTTACTGAGTTGCAATTGCTGCCAAAACATGAAACTTCAAGACTTACTGTTATAACCATAATCTTAATGATAAAAAGATATCAAAACATCTCTGCACTGTCATTTTATATTATATTTGATAACTTCTTAAGCAAAGCATTTTCATGTTTTCCTTAGCATGCTTGGCCCAGAGTGATTAGTGTGGACATTATTTCACAGTGGGTGCTCCACAGTCATTTGGCACCTTGTATTACATATGGGATCTTTGAATAAAATTCATTAGTTAGGTGGACAGAGAGAAATGTGTCGGTAACAGTGGCAAGTAGCCAAGGCCTATTCCTCTCAGGTGTTCAAAAGAGTTACTAGAATCCAATCCATCTTCAAAAATAAGTAATTCAGGTTCACAGGGAAAATGACAAGGAGAAAAAATACTACTTCAAATAATGAATTAAAAGGAGATGAATTTGCTTATACAGGTGAAATTATTTTAAATTCATCTCAAAAAGATACTGAGCAGAAACTTTAGATTATTAATAATTTTTGGCTTATGCAACTTTCTGGATATCCAATTACTTATTTGGGGATCCCATATTCAGACCCTTTGATTTTAATTCAGGTTCTAACATCAATGTATATGTTCGTAAAATACAAACAACACTCATTTGTAAGAAATTACATTCTTTTGTATTTAGAGAATAAATTTATTTGACCTGGATTATTTTACTCCCATTTTTCTCTTTGCTGGGGCATTCTATGTATCTCAAAGTAATAGGGTTTTTATTTTTTTTAAATGTCAATGTTTGTGATGTTTTTAATAAATTTACTGAAAAGGTCAGGAAAATAAAATTAGTCAGTGGGTACTGATTTTCTATGAAGCTTCTTCTCCCCCATCCTCTGCCTTATTTCTTTTTCTTTTAGAAATATGTCTCTCTAAAATAAGTCTCTACTAAGGCATGATAGGATTTGGATCACTTTTTTTCAGATCCATCACTATCTTCCTTGGAATTTTCTCAACTGGCATATCTTACTAAAGACTTATTTCAGAGATTTGTGCATTTGTGTGTCATTCAAATATATTAAGTCATAACACAAGTTTTAGAAACTTCTGTTAAGTCGTGTACAAATTTCAGTTACTGAGATGACTTTTTAATTGTAAAGGCTGGTATTACCATTGGAAAACATGCAGAGAAACATTGGATTAGACTGTAGGGTAAAGTGTTTTGATTTTGAGTAATATATTCTTAACCTTTGATTACATTTAAAATATAAATTAGCATGCTTTCATTTAAATTCTACTTTCATCAGTCAGTTATTCTTAAATATTATAAACAAATCATAAACTATGAAAATGTTATCCTTGAGAAAAAACTTAGTATTGAAACTCAGATTAATATTCTACCTTTTCACCTGATGCTTATATATTCTTTGAGACAGGACATAGGTTATTTTCAAGGAGTATGTATTATCATCTGCCCCAATAACCCCTGCCTCTTTCTTTCTTTCTTTCCTTCTTTCTTTCTTTCTTTCTTTCTTTCTTTCTTTCTTTCTTTCCTTCTTTCTACCACTAAGGCTTCTTTAGTCACTAGAATAAAAAGTCTGAAGAACTAACACCTGTCTGAGAAATCCTATGTTTTCTCCCATGATATGAAAGTAAAACTTCTCAGAGTTTTACAACCTAGCATTTTTCACCTTTACTAATTATATTTTGAGTTCCCTATTTTACCAATGAAGGTGTGATACAAAAACAGCCAGAAAGTGGCAAGCAGACCCTACACCTGCCACTGAATCCCTATGGGTCAATCTGGCCCTAGGTACCTCACCTGGGGACATTGACCTCTCCAGCAAATGGTAGCTTTCCTTTTCATGATGTCCCTGTACATTGTGAAGTTGCACTTGAAGTCTGAGTTTCTCTCAGTGGCCACTGAACTGAAGCATCCTCCAGACCAGGCATCCTGAAACTATGGCCCGCGGGCCACCTGCAGCCCGCTGAGGACATTTATCCAGCCCGTCAGGTGTTTTTGCCCCATTTGTTTGTTTTACTTCAAAATAAGATATATGCAGTGTGCATAGGTATTTGGTCATTAAAAAAAACTATAGTCCATCCCTCCAACGGGTCTGACAGCGAACTGGTCCCCTGTTTAAAAAGTTTGAGGACCTCTGCTCCAGACTCTGTAGTGAGTCTTACACCAAATGGACATGCCTCTAATACTTCAGTAATGTCCCAGAGCCCCTTACTTGTGTGAAAATGATGCACATTGTATCACCTGGTTTCTGGATCTCACCAGCTTCGCTGGTAGTACGGATGCATTTGTGAAGATAGTGTAGTGTAAGGGGACCAGGATGCCATGGAGCCTGCTCATGTCTACCTTAGTGATGAGTATGCCAGCACTGCCATCTAGCACATGCCCTCACCAACCCAGACTTGCCTTTTGAGTTAAGCCTTGACCACTAACATTTTTGTCCTCAGGGAAGTTGATACTCCGGCCTGCCAGGGCACCATGACTGTGGTCAGTACCATGGAGTTGGTGCAGAAAAAGCTGCAGGCACAACATGTGTCCTATCATGAACTGTGTCTGACCAGGCAGTGGTGGCTCAGAGTCACTGGTGCTCCCTGGGGAGGGGGAGTGAATTCACTGCTCTTTGAGATGTGCCCTTCTCAGCCCTGAAATGGTTCCACTCTGAGCTGCTAAAGAACTAACTGAACAGACACAAGCCAAAGGACCAGTCATCCATGGGCATCAGCTTTGTGACTCTGCCTTTAGATGTGGTAAAGACTCACTATCAACTATCTCTGGGAGCAGTCTGTGATCTGAGAAAGGGACTTCTACTTGTCCACTCTAATTGGCTTCTGATGGGGAGAATGGTGGCTGAATGAGGCTCCAGGGAGTTCTTCGCCAGTTCCTTGCTTAGGATCATCCAGGCCACCCCTCCTGTACCATCAGGATCAGCACTTGAGATATCAACAGACGTTTCTTCCAGAAGTCCAACCAGAAGGACCATGGGGCCTTTAAAGGAAACAGAAGTTGGAGTTGCAAACCTTTTCTCTGATGCGGGGAGGAGTTGAGGGAAAGTGAGTCAAGTGCCTTTTTCTCAGGACTGAATGGTAGGCCCTTCTATGTCTAGAATCTTTGTCTGGTCCTCAAGTCCCCCTCAGAGTGGATTTTTTTCCCCTGCTACATCCTATTCTAGAGGTTCAAGGATCATGATGTTACCAATTAATCCAAGTGTAAGAATTTTGGCTTTCTTTATATTGAATTGTAATTCAAACTAAAGGCTGCAATACTTGATCTCCATAAGCACTGCTTCAAGTCCTCCTCAATTTAATATAGCAAGGTTGCATGATATGCTCATTTTAGGTTGCGAATAAGCTCTCTTCCAATCTTTATGAAAATATATTCTTCATAATATAATCTTGCTTCTCTGATCATTTGCTCTGCATGCAGATTGAAAGTGGGTGGCAAGAAGATACAACCCTGATATGCACCTTTTTTAGATATTACACCATGCAGTAGTCCCTTGCCCTATTCTCACAGTTGCCTCATATTCCGCAAAGAAGTGTTCTGGAATTCCCATTCTTTTCAAGGCTATCTATAGTTTGTTATGATCCACACAGTCAAATTATTTGTCATCATCAATAAAGAAACATGGGGAGAGTCCAGGAAGATGGTGACCAGGTAGGCAGTTCACTGGAAGATCTATGGAGAACAGTGAGTGGGAAGATTTGTGTGCCAAATATGGGACCCGAGGCTGTCAAGTTAATCCCTGTGACAGCCAGAGTGCTTCCCTGAACCAGGAACTGATTTCCACCCCATTCCTTGTGCCCAATGTAGAATTCCAGGAATCTAGGCTACTGCCCCTGCATGATCCTGACCATGCTTCCTGCATTTCTGTGGTCCCCACCCCAGTTACCACTGCTGGCTGCTACATCCCACGCTCCCCAGTGTCCCAGCAGCGGCTCTTGCAGCTGTGGTTTGACCCCTCAAACTGCACAAGACTCCCCCGCTGACAACTGGTGGATCCCTCCTGCAAGACCAGCATTCTCCCTCCTACCCTTTACTTGCTTTGCCCAGTGCTCCCCAACTCTGTGCTTAGAGCAGTGGAGCTGTGCACTAAGCTGACAGACATAGCTGGGCCCTTTTCCATGCCCACCCACAGTGCCTCTAGCAGGGAGCATACCGTCCCCACTCACACCCCACCCACACCCACACCTTCGAGTTTCAAACCTGGGCCAGCACTTTCCTCAGCCTGCAGTCTGCACAGACATGAACAGGCCTGGTGGTACTGGATCACAACACATGCTGGCTGTTAAGCCTGACAACTGAGAAGGCCATCCAACCTGCCCTCCAAATCACAGATCCTGATGAGCTAGCGCAAGAGGGAAACCTCAGTGGGACAAAGGTGAAGCACAACCCCCACCCCCCACCCCCCAGGGCAGTTAGCTGCAGGCAGCCCAAAGAAGCATCCCTAGGAACCTCCCAATGAGAGAGACCAAGGCTCCTGCGAAAAGAGTACTGAGTTCCTCCAAAATAAAACATAAACAGCATCTGCATAAGCAACCTTCACAAGAACACAAGAGGAAAAAAAATCCAATGTCACAGGAAGACCTGAACCTAATGACATTCATAGAAGAGGCAGATATTAATCTGCTGCAGAAAGAAATCTTCAGAATTCTGCTTAGAAGCAATACAGAAAAAGGATGAAATGGCAGAGATGATAACGGGCTAACATCAAAGGGAACTATAAGGGAAGAGGTAACAAAAGCAAGTAGAAAATACAGAGACTTCCCAACAGTCTCAAAGAAGCAGATAATTGTACCAGTGATCCAGAGCAGTGATTCTCAACTTTCCTAACACTGTGACCCTTTAATACAGTTCTTCATGTTATGGTCACCCCCGACCATAAAATTATTTTCGTTGCTACTTCATAACCGTAATTTTGCTACTGTTGTGCATCGTAATGCAAATATCTGATGTGCAGGATGTATTTTCATTGTTACAAATGGAGCATAATTTAACATAATTAAAGCATAGTAATTAATCACAAAACAATATGTAATTATATATTGTGAAATATTTTCTGATGGTCTTAGACAACCCCTGTGAAAGGGTCATTAGACTCCCAAAGGGGTTGCGACCCAGAGCTGAGAACTGCCGATCTAGAGGATAATCAGGTAGACTTCAACAAAGGGAAAAGACAGTCAAAGGGGATACCATATATATTTGAGTATAAGCCGATGTGAATATCACTCAAGGGACCTAATTTTACCACAAAAACTGCATTAAAAATGAGCTGAAAAACTTGGCTTATACACAAGTGTATACATTAATCGGAGAAGCTGAAGAAAACCCGAGAGCAATGTGTGATGTGTGAAGAGGAACAACATTAGAATAATTGGACTACTGGAACAAGACACAACAGAGAAGTCAATGGCAAAAACATGGAGGGGATTTTTACTGGAACACTTCCCCAGCTTAATGAACGAACATCAAGTAACCATTCAGGAAGCCGAAAGCACACCAGCTAGACTGAGTCCCAAGAATTCACCAATGCATATATTAGTTAAACTATGCAACTTGAAGAAAAGGAAAAATTCATAAGAGCAGCTAGGGGTAAAAAAAAGCAGTCACCTATAAAGACACACAAGTAAGAATATTCTCAGACCTATCAGCAAACACTATGAAAGAGAGAGTGTAGTAATATATTACTAAAGTTGAAAGAAAATAATAAACCCAAGAAGCATCTATTCAGTCAAATTGTCTATCAAGATAGATGGAGAAGTAAGAGTCTTCCTGGATAAGGAAAAACTCAAAGAACATGTTAAAAGGAACCCAGCCCTATCAAAAATCCTTGCAGATCCAGTATGGGCAAAAGAACAGCACTCATCAAGCACAAATAAGAGAACACCACATAGAGCAACTCCATCCAGAGGCCAACAAATCATAAACAGCCCCCAAGATAGCATTGGCTCAAAGGTGAAAAGAAAGCAAGGATGCACCACACACACATACACAACACATTGATAAAATGTGACGCAGTGTGGGACTTCTGCACATAGCTACCCCCCACCCCACTATCATGACCACAATTCTACTAAATCAACTTGACTAGAGCATGTGTACTGGTACAGATAAGAGCTATCTACACAGGGAATCCAAGACAGATATACCCTTCAGGGACTATAATGGGAGTAGCAATACCATGAGGGTAAGGGGGAAAGTGGGGGAGAAATGGGGAGATTGATTTATAGCCACACTCTCCCCCCCCCCAAGGGGGATGAACATCAGAAACGTGGGTGAAGGGATATAATGATTGGTGTAAGATAAAATAATAATAATTTATAAACTGTCAAGGGTTCATGAGGGAGGGAAGGTTGGGGAGATAGGGAAAAATGAGGAGCTGATACCAAGTAGAAAGAAAATATTTTGAAAAGGATGATAGCAACATATGTCAAATGTGCTTGACCCAATGGATGTGTGTACTGTTATAAAAGTCCCCAATAAAATGATTTTTAAAATTCTATTATACATATAATAATAAGAAAAGAAAAGAAACTTAAAAATATTAAAACTAATTCACTAGAGCCAAAGTACAATCTTAAGTCTATTCAACTTGAATTTTGAGAATATCCCAAGAACAGATTTGATGCGTTGAACACTAATGATAGAGGACCTAATGAGCTGTGGGAGGGCACCAAGAACATCATTAATATTAATGTTCTTAAACATAAAGACATGTTCTTAATTAATGTTCTTAAACACTAAGTTTAAGCTTGATGTTCTTAAACAAAAATGTGCTTAAACACTAAGCTAAAGGTTAGTAAAGAGACTGAAAAGTTCAAAGTGAAAGTCAGAAGAGACTCTGACATTTGCTCTTAATGAGAGTAACTAAAGCAAAAGGAAGAAATGATGAAACCAATGAGTTGAATAGAAAAAAATTAAAAGGCAGCTCAAAAAAGACAAATACAAATATTATAATAAAATGTACAAAGACCTAGAGTTATAAAGCAAAAGGGAAGAACACACTCAGCATTTATTAATTGGAAAGAAATAAAGAAACAAATTCAAGCCTCGAGTTGTAACATTGAAAGATTCTATATGAGAAATATCCAGTCATGCAGAAAGCATGAAAAGAATATGGAAAAAACATAGAGTCCCTGTACCAAAAAGAACTAGTTGGCATTCAACCATTTCAAGTGGCAGTATATGAGCAAGAACTGAAAAAAGAAATTCTAGCTGTACTGAAATTATTATCCATAAACAAAGACCCAGGAATAGAGCAAACACCAAATAAAATATTTCAACAAGCTGATGAAGCACTGGAAGCACTTAGCCATTGACACCAGGAAATTTGAAAGGCAGCTACTTGGCCAACTGACTGCAAGAGATCCATGTTTGGGTTTACTCTAAAGAAACATGACACAACAGAATGCTTAAGCTAAAAAATAAGAAAGATCACTGACATAACATACCTGGAAAATTTTGCTGCAGGTTATTCATTATACATAATGAAGAAATTAACTCTATTATACATAATAGAAAGGGAACTGCCAGAGGTTCAGGTTGGATTTAGAAGAGGACGTGGAACAAAAGATATCATTGCTGATTTTATATGGCTCTTGACTCAGAGCAGCCAATATCAGAAAGGTATTTATTGTATTTTATTGACTATGCCAATGCTATGTCAATAGTGTAGGTACATATCTCCTCTAATAAGAAAATCTAAATGGTAAATGTTTCTTTATTTTTAGTAATAATTTTAATAAGTTATTAATTGAGTTGTTTGCCAAGTTTATCTCTTATTCATTTATGGCAACATTTAAGAAAATATTTGTCATTTGTTATTTTCATGAGGCCACAATCCACTTCAAGTGTTATTATGCAATATGACATATTTGCAGTTTAAACAAAAATAAAGTCTTCTAGAAAATGTGCTATGAATTTCCTCTCAGTGATTTTGAGTCTTTTTTTCTATCATTAAAATCATATTTGTTCTGAGAATAAACTCTGTAAGTGCATTTTAAATGATGATTTCCATTTGGATTTGATAAGCAACTCCAGAGACAGTATGCAAATGAACCACTCAGATTGATTTCATAGTACACGTCCAATTACAAAAAGTATGGCTATTTAAACCAACTAAAGTCTGAGTAGCGTACGCAATTCCATAAGTGCTTAAAATTCTACCAAAAGCAATTCACCTTGTTACTTGTTTTGTATCTTTCCAACATGTTGTTGCTACTTGCCTTCAAGTCAGTTCTGACTAATAGCTAACCTACGGAAAATCGAACAAGCCACTTCCTAATCCTACGCGATCCTCACAATTTTTGCTATGCGACAATTTTGCAATACGACAGGACCGAATGAATCTCTGAGACAGTGCTTTACCACCCTCCTTTCTAAGGGGCATTCTGGGTTCGTTTGTTCCGCTAACAGTCCAGATTTGTTTGTTCATCTGGAAATCCTTTTTATATTCATTATTTTCACCGTAATCTGAAGGCATCAGTTCTGTTTGATCTTCCTGATTAATTGCCTTGATTATACATGGACATAAGGGCTCTGAAAATTCTTTGGCTTGGGCTAGGTGTATCTTAGTCTTAAAAGCAAGCTCTTTGTTTGTTTCACACTTTAAAGAGGATTTTGCAGTGGATTTGCCCCTGTCATAGGCCATTTGACTTCCTGACTACTGCTTCCAAATGGCCAAGAGCAGCTCTGGTGGCACGGTGGCTTATATGGTCAGCAGTTCAAAACCATCCCTTGCTCCGAGGAAGAAGGACGAGGTCTTCTACTCCTGTGAAGAGTCACAGTCTCAGAAACCCACAGGGCCAGTTCTACCCTGTCCTGTGAGGTTGGTCTGAGTCAGATTTGACTGCAGCGGTGAATGAGTGAGTGCTTTCATCTATATTGATTGTTCATCTGTTAGGTTTCTGGAATGGTTTTCCCAGGTTCTTGCTTCTCATTGCTGAAAGAATTTAGGCGGAAAAAGCACTTTTGCAATCTAAATAAAGTCTATGAGGGAAAGGGAAGTTTTTTGTTGTTTTTTTTAGTAATTTTATTGGGGGGGGGCTCTTACAGCTCTTTTAACATTCTATACATCAATTGTATCAAGCATATTTGTACATATGTTGCCATTATCATTTCCAAAACATTTCCCACTTGAGGCCTTGGTATAAGCAGCTCTTCCACCCCCTCCCCTCCACCATCCTCCCACACTCGTGAATCCTTGATCGATCTTGTATCGTTATTATTATTTCATATCTTATACTGTCCATTGTCTCTCTTTGCTCACAGTTCTGTTATTCGTCCCCTTCAGCGGGAGGTGGTATATATCCAGCCTTGTGATGAGTTCCCCCTTTCTCCCCCTTCCCCCTCCCACACCACCCCCCTGCCAACATGATATTGCTACTCCCACCACTGTTCCTGAGGGGTTTATCTGTCCTGGATTCCCTGTGTCCAGAGTTGTTATCTGCACCAATATGTTTTCTCCAGTCTAGAGAGATTTGAAATGTAAAACTGAGTCATGGTAGTGTGGGGGTGGGGGGAAGTGGTGGAAGAAACATTCAGGAACTCTAGGAATGATGTGTGAGTCATTGGTTCTATACCACACTTTGGTTGAATTATCCCTTTCTAGGGGGGATGTCCAATTGTCTACAGATGGGCTTTGGGTTTCCACTCCAACCTCCCTCATTCCAGCATCTATATAGTTTTTGTTTTGTTTTTTGATCCCTGATCCTGTCAACACCTCATGATCACACAGACTGGTTTGCTTCCATGTGGGCTCATTTGCTTTCCTACTAGATGGATGCTTATTTAACTTCAAGCCTTTAAGATCCCAGGAGCTTTATCTTTTGATATCCGGGCACCACCCACTCTCTTCACCACATCTGCTTATGCACCCATTTTGTCTTCAGTGATTGTGTCAGGAAGGTGAGTATCAAAGAGTGCCAGGTTCTTAGAACAAAGTGTTCTTGTGTTAAGAGAGTCCTTGAGTACAGGCCCAAAGTCCATCTGCTATCTTAATACTTAACATTTAAAAATAAGTGCATTGACCTAGATTCCTTTCATTATAAATTAATATATTTATATATGTATATGTATATATGTGTGTGTGTATATATATATACATGGCTATAGCTATACCTCTATAAGTAGCTTTTGACTCCTATTTCTTTCCTCTATGATGAAAGGGAAATTTTAGGTTGTACAGTCTCAGATAGACATGCTATCTCTGGAAAGCATGCAAAGCCACATGGGGGACCAGGCAAGAGTTCATGACTGAAGATGCCCATTTTAGGGAAGTGCATAAAAGCATGTGGAAATAGTACCAAAACAAGAGCGAGCTTGCCCTTGGGCTCTGCCTTCTTTTCACTCCTATCTCCACATGAGGGGCATGAGGAGGATATTGGATGCTCCTAGTGGCTAAGTTCAGGTGCACGTGTGGCGTCTAGTGCGCGTGCCCAGGTTGACCTACACCTGCACCTAGGTGACTTTGGTCTGAGCAGGCTCAGCATTGGAATGTCCCAGAAGGTGTCTAACATGTGTCTGAATTCTTTCCGTCTTCTGAATTGTGGTATGGCCAGCTGATTTTCGTTTAGCATAGGCCTTCAATGGAGACAACCCCCCTCTGTCCCTCATCTTCCTTCCTGTCATATCCAAGTAAAATGAAAATTTTGACCACTTCATTATTTTCTGTTTATCATGATATGGCTTACTGGTCCAGGTGTGAAGATTTTATTTTCTTTATGTGGAGGTATAATCCATAGTAAAGGCTGCCTTTGTTTCTCATCAGAAATTACAGCAAGTTCCCTTTGCTTTCAACAAGCAAGGTTGTGCTATATATGTGTATTTAAACTTTTACACGAGTTTCCTGCATTCCTGATGCTCTGTTCCTAAGGTAGCCCTGCATCTCAAAATATTTTCTCAGTAAACAAATTGATGTGTGTTCGGTCTCACACAATACTCTGTCTATACTCTCTGTCTCCCATAACACCCTCTTCTTCTCTTGGGTCTATAATTTATTAAAATGGCCACAAAGAATTCACGGACAATATTCATTTATTAAGGAATTGAATGGTTACAATGAAAGTAAGAAATGCTCATGATAATTGTTAAGTTGGGACACATTATAGTTTTTAAGTCAGGACATATTAGAATGTTTTTTTCAGGGCTGGTAATAAATGCTCAAATTGCATGCCCCAACATAATTCTCAATCCAAAGGCATTCAGTTCCAGCTCTGTAAGTCAGTGAGCTTAGCTCCCAGAATCGAGTGCTTAGAGGAACCTCATTCCTGTAGGCTTCAGCCCCAATGGATTCAATTCTAACTCCGTGGAACAGCAAGGCCACATCCCCCAATTAAATACCCTATGGCACCCCACACCATAATTCAGTGTTGGCCTAAAGCACCTAAATTTACTTGCTCTGTGGGTTTGGAAAGTCACACTTTGCCTCATGGACTGACTCCTGGTTCTGCTCTTGCACTTCTGCCACTCCTCTGATGTCACAGCTCTCTGCTTGATCAAAGAGGTTCATTTTGCAGGGATCCCCAAGTCCACAAGATATGCTCTACTTCTACCACATGCTGTTAGTGACGTCCCCACTCATGCTTCGCAGAGGGCCTATTGCACACCCAGCAAGAGAGCAACCTCAGTGATCTGTTAGCAATGACTCGTCGGTGAATCTTACCAGTGTCTTCCCCTGCCTTCTGACCCAGACCCATGCAGGAGAAGGTCGTCCGGTGGGCGCGACAGAGGACTTAGCTAGAAGAGCCACTTTAATTATGTCAATGCCCTTGAAATAATGATATCAAAGCGAAAGGGTACAGCCCTGACACACATTTCTCCTGGTTTTACATGATGTGGTATAGCTTTGCTCTGTTTGCATAACTGTTTCTTGAGCTATGTCCTGGTTTCCCATAATCACAATTAAGGGTTCTATAACTCTAATTCTTCTCAGTGTTACCAATCATCAAATCAGTTTTTAATAAATCATTTTATTGGGGGCTCTCACCGTTCTTATAAAAATCCATACATCCATTGTGTCAAGCACATTTGTACATATGTTGCCATTAATATTTTCAAAACATTTTCTTTCTACTTGAGTCTTTGGTATCTACTCCTCTTTTTTCCTTCACTTCCCCATCCCCCCACCCTCTGGAATGTTTCAATGATGGTGGAAGCATCTCCAGGGCCCTGGCTGCTGTCAGCATGGCTCCATGTGGCTCTTCAACAGGAAAGTCAGGCTGAGAGAGATCCTGTCCCGCTTCCAGGGAGGAAGTGAGGCTCTGACCTGAATTGACAGGCTAGACTCCACCCATTCATTATATTTATCAAGTTGATATGAAATTGTGGAAATATCACATATTTGTCAGAAAAAGCTATATAAAAAGATGTAGTTATATTTCAGGGAAACTTCCCAACCCAGTCCAACTCAAGCCCCTAAGTCTAATTCTAGTCCATAAGTCTTCAGACTCACAAAGCCACATGCAATGATGCTGAATTAAGGAACATCACAGGTCAGTGCGTACAAAGTCTTGTAGATCTAGTAGTGGTGACTCTGGAAGCAATCAGGGTCAGCCAGCAGGAAGGTGAAGGCAGGGGAGGGGGTGGGGGGGCGGAGCTCCCAGGGCCCTTTTTATGAGAAGGCCCCACCTACAGGAGTCACCATCAGTCTGTGACTTGATTGACAAACTGAAGTCTACCCCTACGCTTTTATACTCTTAAGTTGATACAAAAGCATGTAATTACCACAGTATACCTTCAATTGTGGGGCACACATTTTCACCAGTGCCTTTGCGTCATCTTGAACTTGTTCTTTCAATACTTTAAATGATTGAACTTTGATTTATAACTTTTGCTATAAACACCGTATTCCTCTCATCTTTTTAATACTCCCTGAATCTTTCAATATTTGGCCCATAGACTCATTTATTATTTCAACTCATGGCATGAAGTTCTTTCAGCTTGAGAGATTCTTAATATGCACTTTCTTTTTCTTTTGTTTATATAAACTTTACCTCCTTGCAAACTTCATTATGTAATTTCATTTTGTTTTCTGGAACTAACAATTGAATCCTTATGTACAGCTCCTTATTTCATCATAGTGTTTACTTATTTTAGCTAATTTATGTGAAAGACCAAGTTTGTATTTTATTTTTACATTCATTTGGTGGTTAAACTCTTTTTAGTAACCTTAACTTCCTTCATGTATAATATTTTCTTATATCATCAGGAAGTTAGGAGGAGATGTAGCATATTACTATTTAAAGGTTTTCTGCTACATTAAAAAATGGAATAAATCAACCAAGGTGTATTGAAAATGCTAAAATCTCATTGCAAATACTGGAATGGATGCCAACGAAATTAAGATATTTGGTTCCAAGGTAAGAATTGATTCTATAGCCAAGTTTACAAAAAAATTAGAACATGCAGAAGGAAAAAAATGAACGATAAAGTTGAACTGATTCTTAAGCATTAATGCACTTGCTTTCTTGAGAGGCATGCATTCATAACTACCTGAAACAGCTTTTTGGTGCTGTTGGTGTCACGGCTACTGAGAATGCGACATGCAGATTTTGCGGGGGTAGAATGCCTAGCAATTGTGACAGGCGGTGAAATTGCTTCTACTTTTGATCAACTACAACTAGTGTATCTTAGAAGTCACATACTTATTGAGGAAGTCATGATCAGAGAAGATAAACTCATTGACCTTTGGGGGCGGGGAAGCCCTTGGTGTGGCTTACATCATTTTTCTCTCACATCCTTGCCACTCCAAACATCTTGAATAAAGCAGAATGATCTCTGCAGGATGCTTTTGATGTTCTTTGCCCAAACTGTGAAGGACTCCAGGCAGTTTCTGAAGGAGGTTGTTTTGGGTATGCTGATGCTGACTTATATGGTCATAGAACTTGCCAATAGAAGACCTGACAGATAAGCCATTGTAGTGGAGTCTTATACTAAATTACTGATAAGGTAGCTCACCATGATAGCTTACAATGATGCCTTAAACATGTTGTCAAAGCCCTTTACTGCCCACAAAGAAGGAGAGAGAATGGCTGGATTTGACATGAAGGAAGGACTTGTTGGAGAAATACTAGGCATACAGAAAGCTTCCAAATGAAGCGACAGGTTCTTTGGAGTGCAGAAGCAGCTGAGGTGATTTCAGGCACGCACAACATTATCAAAGCAGCATCAGTGAAGCTTGTCCCTGATCACCATTCCTTTTAATAAGTATTCCCATCTGCTGTTGAGTTCTGGTCCAAAGATTGTAAGGAAAAAGAGTACTCTCATGTCATTACATCTTTAAGTTTGGACACTTAGCTGACCTTATATGTTCGCCTGAGTCTAATTTATTTGACATTTCATCTTCCATAAAAAGATTTAGAAGACCTAAAATTTTATTTCTTATACAGTGCACTAAAATGAAAACATGGGGGGAAAACAGAAACCAGCTGCTTTGTACAAATGCTGGAGAAGAAAACACTTGTGCTTCCTCCCAGGATACCAGACAGTGGTGGGTGCTGGGCCTGGTAGCCAAGCAGCGCAGCATCAACAGACAGCTTGAAGCACTGGAGCAGAGTGACTCAGGTCAACAAGAGGCTGTCTCAGTTGGATGATGATACAGACGCCAGAAAGTAAAAGCAGAAAACTTGAGATCATTTTAACCTTCTCCTCCTTTACTTCAGGAAAAACCTATCAAGCCCCATTGAAGGAGCAAAACTTGAGAACGGTCAAGTGAACCAACTACCCAACAGCATGTGACAGAAGCCCTCCAGGGCCCAAGGCCCTTTCTGTGCTGTCTGTGGCTTCCCCTCCCATACACCTGTGTTAGCTGTGGTGCCTGGTATTGCACCATGTGCTGTCTGGGTACCCAACAGAACACTGGGTGCATGAAGTGGACTCTGTAAGTCTCCAAAGAGAAAAAAGACTTTCACCCGGCTACAGAGAGGGCATCGTTTAATGCTACTCTGGGCCAAGATCACAAAACTTGTGTCTCACCTACCAGCCCAAACCCCAGAGACCGCTCCCCAGAGAAGTGGGCTGTATCCTTGGAGGGCTGGGCTAATAGAAGTTTTCATGGAAGGAGGAGCTGTCTTGATTTGTGGGTATTTTGGTGATGTGCTGTGTCATGTGGCTCACCTACTTACTGTTGTATCATTTCTTCAGATCTATCAATCCTGCCTGTCACTGATGTACTCGTCTCTCATTTGCCCTCATATCCTTGACCAGGAAATATTTTGTTCTACTCTCCAACCACTCCCATGGCTCTGCCTTTGTGGACTTCTCCTTTATGTATATTTTTTGTTTTTAAATTTTTTCTAATCATTAATTCTGGTCATTGTTTTAGAATTTCATTTCTCGATTATCTGTAAGGATCTTCAAAGTACTGCAAGTTTCCAGGACAGAATAACAAAAGTGGAGGAAGAAGAATGCGGATTGATGAGGCATAAGAAGCCATTCCTGTCTTGGTCATCAGATAATTAAATGGAAAGGGTGTGACCCCTGTCCCTGGTGCCACCATTCTGGGGAAGGAGTTGTCTTTGAAGCTCCTGCTATCAAGGGATGCTGCATGGAATTATTAGCTGCACAGACAAGAGAAAGTCTATGAACTATGGCAGACTGCTTCTATAGACATATGTTCTAGGTGGCCTCTGACGCCATGCAACTTGTATGTGATACTAGTGCTTCAATGCTTACACCTTTTCTCTAAATACATTAAATTATGAGCTCGATGAAGTTGCTGTATTAAATACTGTGAACACATAGCAAAAGAAGTCTTAGAATCTATTGGGGGAAAATGGCCTTAATAAGACATTCTTGGGACCTAGAAAAAGCAACGTTAGGTACTTTCTTAGACTCGTGTCTATCTTTTGGGGAATTTTTTTAAGTACTTGGTATGGATTCTCCCACAGTTTTATTAGAAAACATGTTCCCTTTCTCTGAAAACTTGGGCTGGGCAAGTGGTGTCAGTGACATTCCCATTTTCAATAGTGAAGAGTGGGTTTAGAGAGAATCGAAGCGTGGCCATTTGTCCTTTCATCAAAAGGTGAGGCCTTCGAGTCTTTCTGCAGAACTTTGACTGCTTTCAACTAGTAGAGGATGGCAGAAATGATATGATGTATCTTTAGGGGCTATGTCAGAGACAGCCAATGCAGTCTCTGCTAAGATACTTGTATTATCCCTGAACCACTCAATAAGAAACCCCACTCTCCTGGAGCCACAATACTCCCCAAAAGACTAAGCTGTACGGAGAGGCTCCACATAGGCAGTCCTGTTGAGCCCCATTCAATCCTTCAGGTCATCCCAACTCTGGCTCTTGTCACCTGAGTGAAAGTGCCTCCAGATGATGTCAACGCTTAGCCAGCCATTTGAGTTTTCTGGAACATTACAGAGCAGACACAAGGCATCTCCCATGTGCCTAGTCCTTCCAAAGTTCTAATGTCAGAATGTGAGTGTAATAAATAGTTGTCTTATATAACACACACATGCACACGATGCCTATTTTTCAGTCATTAGTGTTCAATGTCTTAAATTTATTCATGAGACTATAAACTCAGGTGGGATAACCTTAACATTACACTTTTACTCTTGTGAACTTGCTTTACTGATTTTTAGCTTGACCATGAACTGGCATTTTGCCATGGATGGCTTCTGTTCTCTTCTGCAGTTGCTTTTTGACCTTGTCAAGATGATAATGATTTTGAGCTTATCCACTGTATCTTTCCACAGATGCAGGCAATTGATTTTTGTGCATTCCATTTGGCAGTGTCTTTGTGTATCGTTGTGTGTTTTGGAAAAGGTCATTGGAATAAATAAGCGGTTGGTTTTATACAATTCTGCCCTTTAAACTCTGAAGGTTTTTTTTTTATTACTATGACCATATTTTCTACTACTGATCCCCCTTTGCTTCCAACTTTCCTTTCCAATCACCACTCACTGTAAATGCATCTTTAAGTTCCTTTTGATCAATTTCAGAATGCAGAAGTGTATAAAACTCTTTAGCTTCTTCATTTTGCGCATTAATGTTTGGTGTATAAATTTGAATTGTAATCCTCTTAAATGGTCTTCCATGTAGGTGCATGGGTATTAGTCTATCATTGACCTATTGTATTTCAGGGTAGTTCTTGAAATGTTTTCCTTGATTGTGAAAATAATACCAGTACTCTTTAATTTGTAATTCACAGCATAGTAGACCATGAACTTCTAATTCGAAATGGTCAGAACTAGTCAATTAGAAGTCACTGATGTCTAAGATAATGTTTTTGTTTATATTTTATTTTTGATTGCTCAAGTTTTTCTTCATTAATATTTTATATGTTCCATAATTCAATAACTAATGCATATTTACGGCTTTTTTTCAATTTTGAGTTGGACTACCCCCTACAAATGAAGGGTTTGAAGTTATTACTTCATTTACATCATTAAGGTCAGCTACTTTGAGGAGGCAGATTTTGAGCATCAATACTATATCAGAGAATGTTCCATTATTATTCATAAGCTCTTTAAGGGCTATTTTTTATGTTAGACTCCTGACTTCTTCCTACTTTGTCTTAGTGTAAGAGCTCTCATACAACCTGTCCACCATGGATAGCCTTGCTGACATTTGAAATACCAGTGGTATTACCATAGTGTCCCACCTTACAGTAACACACAAGTCACTACAATATGACAAAAAGACAAACTACTGAACATTATCTATCTTAGAATGTCACTTTATAAGATAGCTGCCATAATCAATAAACACTGTAAGCTTAATGGCTTAATTCTATACAATTTAATTCTCACTTGAATCACAATCAGATGAAAATGCTACTGCTTAGAGGCTCACCTACTAGTGTTGACACAAAAGTATAGATTTCTTCTGTATTTTGATTCCAACTTCAGCATTTGACTCCTAAGCTTACCTTGGGAGCCATTAACATCCAGTCACTGCATAGTAAAAAGCTTTGCAGCGGTTCTCAACCTTTGGGTCATGACTCCTTTGGGGGTCAAACGACCCTTTCACAAGGGTTACCCGATTCATAAAAGTAGCAAAATTACAGTTACGGAGTAGCAACGAAAATAACTTTATGATTGGAGGGGAGTCACCTCAACATGAGGAGTTGTATTAAAGGGTCACGGCCTTAGGAAAGTTGCGAACCACTGGCTTAAAGGGTTGCTGCAGTGGAGCTTGTATGGAAGTAGCTTTGAAGACCATAGGTCTTACCTGTTGCTTGTTAGTCACTACATCCCGTTCCAAATCTATAGCTAACTGCATAGGACCCTGGGAAAATGTGAGTACACAGAAAGGATCCTCAGTAGCACAATGTGTTCAGCTTTGTGCAGCTAATCTCAATTCAACTGTTCAAAACCACTAGCTTTACTAGGAATGAAAGATGAGGCTGTTCGATCCTGATAAGATTTATAGTCTCTTTTTTTCTTTCTTCCTTTTTAAAAAATCATTTTATTGGGGGCTCATACAGCTCTTATCCCAATCCATACATCCATCCATTGTGTCAAGCACATTTGTACATTTGTTGTCATCATTTTCAAAACATTTTCTTCTGACTTGAGCCTTGGTATCAGCTTCTCATTTTTCCCTTCCCTCCATCCCTCATGAACCCTTGATAAATTATAAAATATTATTTTTTATATATTATACTAACTGATGTCTCCATTCACCTACTTTTCCATTGTCCATCTTTATGGGAGGGGGTTATATGTAGATCACTGTGATCAGTTCCACATTTCTTCCTCCTATCTTCCTCTTCCCCTCTTAGTATGGTACTCTCAACATTGGTCTTGAGGGGTTTAACTGTCATGGATTCCCTGTGTCTCCAGCTCTTACCTGTACCCATGTACATGATCTGGTCTAGCTTGATTTGTAAGATAGAATTTGGGTCATAATAGTGTATGTGTGTTGGGGGGGGAACATTAAAGAACTAGAGGAAAGTTGTATGTTTCATCAGTACTATACTGCACCCTGACTGGCTTGTTCCTCCCAGTGACCCTTCTGTAAGGGGATGTCAAATTGCTTACCGATGGCCTTTGGGTCTCTACTCCATGCTCCCCCCACCCCATTTACATTTATGTGATTTTTTTTGTTCTCGGTCTTTGATGTTTGATACCTGATCCCATCAACACAGGCTGGTGTACATCTTCCAAGTGCGCTTTGTTACTTCTCAGCTGGATGGCCACTTGTTTATCTTCAAGCCGTTAACACACCAGACACTATATCTTTTGATAGCCAGGCACCATCAACTTTCTTCACCATATTTGTGTATGCACCCCCGTTGTCTTCATCAATCATGTCCGGAAGATGAGCATCATGGAATGCCAGGTTAATAGAGCAAAGTGTTCTTGTGCTAGGGCACGGTACCCCAACAGACTGGACTGGAAAATACTGCTAAAGGCCAACACACAATCCTTGAATTAACTACAAGCTTTTCTTTCTTGTTCTGTTTTGTTTTTGTTTTTTTCCCATTGGTTTGTTGTTGTTGTTGTTTTGTTGTATATTGCTGCTTGGTTTTGCTCTTTCTTGTTTTTATGCATGTTATTATCTCTGCAGGTCTGTGTAAATAAAATAGGCTGGATGAACAATCCAGAGGAGAAAAAGATGGGATCAACAGTTCTGGAGGGACATAGGAGAGGGGGAGGTGGGGGAAAGTTAGTGGTGTTAATAAATCCAGGGACAAGGGAACAACAAGTGATCCAAATCAGTGGTGAAGAGGGTGTGGGAGGCCTGGTAGAGCATGATCGAGGGTAATGTAACCAAGAGGATTGCAGAAACTCTGGTGGGGATTGAGCATAATAGTGGGACAGAAGGAAAGTCAAAGGAAATAAAGACCTGGGAAGCAAAGGGCATTTATAGAGGTCTAAATAAAGACATGTACATATGCAAATATATTTACATATGAGGATGGAGAAATAGATCCATGTGCCATATTTATATGTTTAGTATTAAGGTAGCAGAAGGACACTGGGCCTCCACTCAAGTACTCCCTCAATGCATGAATATTTTCTCCTATTAAATTGGCATTCTATGATGCTCACCTTCCCGACACAACCGCTGAAGACAAAGTAGGTGAATAAATAAATGTGGTAAAGGAAGCTGATGGTGCCCGGCTATCAAAATATAAAGTGTCTCTGGTCTTAAAGGCTTGAAGGTAAGCAAGCGGCCATCTGGCTCAGAAGCAACAAAGTCCATATGGAAGAAGCACAGAAGCCTGCGTGATCACGAGGTACCTAAGGGATAAGTTATCAGGCATCAAAGAACAAAACTCTCATATAATTGTGTGCTCACCTCCATGATTAGATTGCTGAAGACAAATGGGTGCATAAGCGAATGTGGTGAAGAAAGCTGATGGTTCCCAGCTATCAAAATATATAGTGTCTGGGGTCTTAAAGGCTTGAAGGTAAACAAGTGGCCATCTAGTTCAGAAGCAACAAAGTCCACATAGAAGAAGCACAACAGCCTGTGCAATCACTAGGCGTCAAAGGGATCAGGTAGCAGGAATCATCAGAACAAAAAATCTTATCATAGTGAATGAGTGGGGGAGTGCAGAGTGGAGACTCAAAGCCCATTTGTTGGCCACTGGACATGCCCTTTCAGAAGGGTCTCGGGGAGGAGACGAGCCAGTCAGGGTGCAATGCAGCAATGATAAAAATACAACTTTCCTCTAGTTCCTAAATGTTTCCTCCCCCCACGCCCTCCCGCTGTCATGATCCCAATTCTACCTTGCAAGTCTGGCTAGACCAGAGTATGTACACTGGTACAGTTAGGATCTGGAAACACAGGGAATCCAGGGCAGATGATCCCTTCAGGACCAGTGGTTTGAGTGGCCATACTGGGAGGGTGAAGGGAGGGTGGGTTGGAAAGTGGGAATCAACTACAAGGATCTACATGTGACCTCCTCCCTAGGGGATGGACAACAGGAAAGTGGGTGAAGGGAAACATCGGACAGGGCAAGATATGACAAAATAATAATTTATAAATTATCAAGGGTTCATGGGAGGGATAGGGAGGGAAAAAATGAGGACCTGATGCCAGGGACTTATGTGGAGAGCAAATGTTTTGAGAATGATGAGGGAAATGAATGTACAAATGTGCTTTACACAATTGATGTATGTATGGATTGTAATAGGAGTTGTATGAACCCCTAACGAAATGATTAAAAAAGAATGAAGAAAGTATTCTAAAAACTAAAACCAAACAAAGTGTTCTTGCATTGAGGGGGTACTTAAGTAGAGGCCAAATGTCCATCTGCTACTTTAATACTAAACCTATAAATATATGTACCTTCATCTATTTACCCATTATCATATATAAATATATTTACATATGTGCATGCCTGAGTTTAGACCTTTGTAAATGCCCTTTGCCTCCTAGTTTTTTCCTCTATTTCCTTTTACTTTACTCTTGTCTCACTATCATGTTCAGCCTTCATTTGGGTTTCAGTAAGTCCTCTCAGTTACCTTGCCCTTGATAAACACTACCAGGCCTCCTACATCCTCCTCACCATTGATTTTAGATCACTCTTTGTTTCCTTGTCCCTGAGTTTGCTAACATCCATTTCCTCCCCCCTCCCCCACCTCCCCCTCTCTCATGTTTTCCCAGAACCATTGGCCCCATTGTTTTCTCCTCCAGATTGTTTATCTCTCTTATCTTATCTAGATAGACATGCAGAGACATTAATATGTACAAAAACAAGACAGCAAAACAACGCAATGAAAGAACTACAACAAAAACCAAAGACCAAAAAAAAAAAGAAAAGCCAATAAATGGTTCAAGGTCTGTTTGTTGTCCTTTAGAAGTATTTTCTGGTAGACACTGGTGGGTGCCCTGCCATGACCCCACAGTTTATTTTTTATATTCCCCAGGGACTTCATTGCTCTGTTCTCTTTGCTGTTCTGTTGCACATCCTTAGGGTTTCACCTCAGCGTGATGGGGTAAAGGAAAAAAAAGAGAAGTGAAAATGATTTGAAATGATGATGGCAACATATTTTTAAAAGTGCTTGATACAATTGATGTATGGGTTTTTATAAGAGCTCCCCAATGAAAATGATTTATTAAAATAAAAGACTTATAGTTTCAGAAATGTTAGGAAGTGTTGATAGCTGCTATGGTGTCAGTTCTCACTCAAGAGAAATTAATGGAGCATTAAAAGCAATACTGCCCCGTCCTCACGATTGTTCTCCTGTTTGAGCCTATTGTACAACCATTGTGTCAGTCTATCTGGTGGAGAACCTTTTTCTTTTTCGCTACCCTTATATTTAACCAAATATGTTATCCTTCTCCAGGGACTCATCTTCCCTGACAATATGTAAGATACATCTTCCCTTCAAGTGTGTGAGATACAGTCTCACCAACCTTGACACTAAGGAGCATCCTGGCCATACTTTTTCAAGACAGATTTGTTTGTTCTGTTGGCAGTCCATGGTGTTTTCAGTATTTTCACTAACACCACGATTCAAATGCATCCATTCTTCTTCAGACCTCCGTACCCAATGTCCAGCTTTCACATGGACATGTGGCCTTTAAAAACACTGGGCTTTGTGTAAGGCACAGCTTTATCCTCAACATAAACTCCTTGTTTGTCAATATGTTTACAAAGTTCTTTTTTTAGTAGTGAAAAGATCTTGTTTGTCACGAGACTTCAAGTACCTTTCAGTTTTACTTTTCCTCCTCGTTTGTTTATTTTTTGTCACTCAGACCAATACTCAGGCTTAGGGGATAAGGCATATGGATGGATTTTTTTTAAATGTACTATATATATTTACACAGTGTGTCTCAAGAAATGAAATCAACAATAACTCTTTAAACCCTTTGCAACTGTGGTTCTATTTCTCCCCCTCATCTTTCCTCCCCCCTTCCTCATTATCCTACCGATACCCACTTTAAAGAGTTCTTGTGTAGATTTGCCCAATGAAATGCATAGTTTAATATCCCGACTGATGCTTTCTTGACAATTGATTATGCATCAAGACAAAATCCAAGCAACACAAAATCTTTGACAACTGTAATATTTTTTTCCATTTATCCTTGGCCCACTTGTGAGGATTTGGACCTTCTTTACATTGAGTTGTAATCTATACTGAAGCTTAAAATCTTTGATCTTCATCAGCAAGTGCTTCAAGACCTTCCCACTTTCAACAAGCAAGTTAGTGATATTTCTGTATTGAAGGTTAACAATAAGGCTTCCCTCCAATGCTGATGCCACATTCATTTCCATATAATCCAGCTTCTCTGAAGATTTGCTCAGCATAAAAATTGAATAAGTGTGATAAAAGGGTAAAACCTTGAAAACAAGTTTTCTCAATTTTAAACCATGAAATTAGTACCATGTTTTGTACAAACTACAGCATCTTGATCCATGTTCAAGCTCTACATGAGCACAGTGACGTGTTTTGGAATGCTGATGCTTCTCAAAGCTATTGATAATTTGTTATAATCTACACAGTCAAATTCCTGGTCAGAGTCAATAAGACAAAAGCAAACATATTTCTGATATTCTTCTGACATCAACAATAATATCCCTTGTTCTACGTCCTCTTCTCAATGCTGCCTGAGCCTCTTGCAGTTCCCTTTCAAAGAACTGCTGCAATAATTGTTAGATGATCTTCAGCAAAATTTTACTTGGATGTGATGTTAATGATATGGTTCTATTATTTGAGCATTTTGTTGGGACATCTTTCTTTGGAATGGGTACAGAGATGGATTTCTTCCACCAAATGGCCAAATTATTGCCTTCCAAATGTCTATCAGCTTGTTGAAACATTGCAATCGGTATTCCATCAATTCCTTGAGCCTTGTTTTTGGTTAATAGGTTTTTCAGCTTGAACTTCTTTCAAAACTACTGGTTCTTGCTCATATGGTGCCACTTGAAATGGTTGAATGTTGAAGAGTTATTTTTTGGTACAGTAACTTATTTATGAAAAATTCTGGTCTCTTCCACTGTCAACCCCTCATCTGAAATTTACCTGATTCACCTCCTCTGTCTTTGCAGTGCAGATGCAGTGAATTTGATTTTTGTGTATTCCACCTGGAAAAGTGCATGCATTGTTTATGTTGTTAAGAAAGGGTATTTTCTCTGAATAAGTCATTGGTTATGCAAACATTTATCATGTTATATCCAGCTTTTTATATCACCAAACCATATTTTCCAATTACTCTTTTTCTCCAATTTTGTATTCCGATTGCCAATAATTATCAATATATCTTGATTGCAATTTTCCTATTTCCCAGTTTTGATTGTTAGTAGATCTTTGTGTCCATAAATAGATGCAGATCCCAAATCCATTATTCTTGCAGGCTTCACACCCTCCTTATCATTATGATCAGCTTTACTTTGAGAACATAGCTCTTCCTCAGTCATATTATTTTGAGTGCCTTATAAACTTAAAGGTTTCTTTTCTAGCACTATCTCTAAATTCTGCTTCTATTTATTAGACCGTCAGTATTTGATAATGTTTCAATGCTATGTATAAGGTTTTCACCAGCTAATTCCTCTGAAGTGGACAGCTGACTCCTTCATACTTTGTCCTTAGTTTGGAAGCTCCATTGAAACTTGTTGACTTTGGATGACTGTGCTGGCGTATGAAATATCAATTAAATAGTTTCCCGCATCACAGCAACACACAAGCCACCACAGCATGACTACGTGACAGGCAAGTGGTGAAGGAACTAGTTCTGTTAGGTAGCTAGCATCAGGAATGGGATGTTCATTGACACATGCCCAGGAGAGCCAGCATAGGGCAAAACTGGATTTTCCCGCAGGTGGGCACGGATGGGCGTTAAACTTGGAGCAGCCCACATGGGCCAGGTGATTGCAATTCAATGGGATTGACCTGGGGTCGTTCACCACGCCTCCCTCAGGAATCCTTGAAAAGGCAGGAACCGAGAGGGAGAGGGGCTTGTCTGGTCTGGTCTGGTCTAGTCTGGTCTAATCTAGTCTAGTCTAATCTGGTCTGGTCTGGTCTGGTCTTCTTTGTGGGAGGAAACTTGGGAGAGAGATCTTTGGGTGACCCTGAGCAGTCTTCTGCCAGGCCACATGGTCAAACGGAATCCTATGGGTGCCAGGTAAAACCTGAAGCTTCTTTTAACTCTCATTAAATTCACTTGGATCACGAGCCTGGCTTCGGCATGAAATCTTTCTCGTGCGGAGCCAAGGACCGAGGCTGAAATCTAGCCTGGAGAGAGAGACCTTACAGTTCTAGTCTATACTAGTCACTATGATTTGGAATAAATTCAGTCACAATGGGTATGTACCATAAGAAAATTGAAATGTTTCTTTTTTCCTTATTTTTAATTTATAGTTATATTTGAGAACATATACAATATAACATTAACGAATTTAACACTTTCTACATGAACAATTCAGAATGAATATGAGTTTTAATGACTATAAAAGTGTCCCCATTGATACTTATTAAAAATATCTCCCGAGTCAAATTCCATATTTGTTCACCGATGGTTTGTGCTTTTGAGGAGCCTGGACTAGTTACTGGTAAGTGCTCAGATGGTAAGCGGAAGGTACAAACACTCCAAACTCACTGCAATTGAGTCCATTCCTCCTCGCAGCACCCCTACAGGACACGGTTGAGCTGACCCCTGGGGGTTTCTGAGATTGTAACTTTTTCAGGAAGTAGAAAGTCTTGTCTTTCTCCTATGGAGCAGCTGTTAGTAAGTAGTTCAAATTCATCCCTCTAAGAGGAAGAAGCAGCATTCAGAGTCAGTAAGATTCACATCTTGGAAATCCTACTGGTTCCTTCCACTCTGTCTTACAGAGTTGCTATAGGTTGGAATCCATTAAAAGCTGTGGGTGTGCATTTTGATTTTTAGTCATCTCTCTTATTTTGTCGTTATCCTGAACAAATTGTAATGGACTCTTTTATTTTGTCAAAGAAGGATATGGTATTAGTACCAAAAATTTAAGTTTACTTAAAAAATAAATCGAAGCTAAAAGACACCGTGGTCTTGTTTCACCTCTGTGTCCACATGATGCTTCAGCGTACTGGGTGTTTTTTGAAAGTACCTGTTTTAGAAAGTCACGTGCTCTGTAACATACTTTGGATACAAAGTTAAAATGATGAGTACAACGATTTCCTCAATTTTTAACCTAAACAAATTGCAAATAACTCTTTTAATTTGCCTAAGAATGAAAATGATACTTGTACAAAGTTTTAAGTTGACTTAAGAAATAAAACATGATATATAAAACATTATTTGCATGTCATAATTTTAAAATAAATAGTAGTTATCAATGTTTAAAACACCATATTAATTCTCATCATTAAGTTCCAGTAGACAAAGAGGTGCTAAAAAACACAGTAATATTTTTTCACCCTTTGTATGTGAAACTACTTGATTCTCAAAACAGTGCCCATTTTACCACTGTTAAATAGAATAAAATTAATATACTGGGAAAATATTACCTCACATTATTTCTTGACTCTTGGCCTTAATAGGGTTTTTAAAATTTGAATATAATGATATTTAAAATAAAATTTGATTATTTACTGCAATGTCTTTTATTAAAATCTATGAGATGAATTTTAATATATTTATATGTTCAATTTCTAATACATTTTTAATATTCCAGAAATTTAACAATTATACATTTCTTTTGTATTATATTGTGCAATGTCTCCAGATTTTCATCTGGAAGAAACACATGAATAATTGGTCTTTATATCAGTAGCTTTCATTTTATATTGAACTATGCCTCAAATATATATTCCCATTGTCAACTTATCACATATTTTATTTAGTCAATAAAAGATAGTCATTTTGGGTTTCAATATCTGTTAAATATAACTGTCATTCTGGAGGGAAAGATAATTTTATGTTGTGAATCATGTATTTTTTGCTTTTGCTATTTTTCATTTTTAATCATCTAGGATGCCTTGCACAATTGCAACTGCAACAGAGAGTTGGCATTGGTATTCTCTTTGGAATCGAGATGTGTTGCTAATCGTGATCGTGGAGAGAAAGAGAAACCCATTTTCCTCTCGCCTAATACCAGACACCTGCTTCAATTGTCTGGTTCAGCTCAGATAGCTCTGTCATTTTCAGTATTATTATAAACACATTGGAAACTATTCTGGCAAAAGCTGTCTTCATGTGAAGCCTTGGTGCTGGTTTCACCTTTGCTCTCCCATTTTGCTGCCAGCCCTTTGCCATTCATTTGCCTTTATTCATTTTCCTGTTAATTTTCACCAGCCAACTGCCTAATAGGATCTTATGAAGAGGTACACTAAAGATTTCCTTGGCTGATGTAGCCCATTCTAGCACATGATAGGGTTGACCTGAAGAACTGTTATCGTGATACACAAGAAAATGTTAGTATGTATCACTTGTGAACATAACTAATAAAACCCACCAGGTGACACAATTGAAGTTCCTGAATGAAAGTTTCTCTGTGGGTAAGAAGAAACGCCCATTCTAGGGAAAACTAAGCAGGACTTCTTGAGATGTTGGACAAGTCTCCTTATAGACATTGAGATTATGTTAGGACCTTCAGAGCCTGACCTTTAGCATGGTTTTGTTCTTGTGTATATCAATTTTTCATCTCCTTCTCTGTTATTGATGTCATTGAAGCTAGGTTGTTCCCATGAGTTCTCAGTGAACATTCTAAAGAATAATGTAACCTGATAGAGAAAGAATTGTGGGAGTGGGGGAGAGAGGGGACAGCTAGTGTCAGAAATGGTGGAGAGGAGGGAGAAAGAGTATATTTGATCTCCACGTCACAAGAAATAACTTTAAACTGATTTTTATAGTCAGAGTTATAATTATTGTATGTGTCTATTCTACTTTAAATATTTTAACCAAGAATATATACGTAGAAAACTGTGCCTGTCTAGATTTGAGTAAATTTACCTATTTTCCAGTCAACATGCTTTTCTTTCATTTTCTGAGCAGACTAAAAATAATAAACTGATATTTTAAACTCTGAGACAACTTAACTATACTTGCATGTCTATATGTATATTTTGAGTAAAATTCCCCTTGTATTTCTGTTTTCCCATCTGATTGGTCTCATTAAAATCACAGCCTTTGAACCAATTCCTTGGAAAGAGTAACGATTTTCTTCCTGACCATACTTAGAAAATTATAATTTTCTAATGAGGCTGCTAATCTTAATCTAGTTCATGAGTAACTGTTCTTGCATAGTGCAAAAAAAACCTGTTTTGATTCTCAATACATACTTGAGGGAGCATATGTAGGAAAATAATCAAATAAAGGAGAGCATTATCATATGCAACATCAATATTTTTCCTATAAATTTAACAACAGAAATAATTGTTTCTTTGTATCTTTGGAAGTAAATTAGAATATTCTTTAAGTCCTTAATTTCCTTATCAAAGATTTCAGATGTCTGCTGAAATACTTAATTTTATACAAATATCATGTGTTATATACTTTTACCAAGTGCACTCTTCCCCCATCAAAATATTTTTATAAGTTCTATGCTAATTTTATAGCAAATTATAAACATTAACATTATTCAATACAAAAATAACTAGTGGGAACAAGGATAAGGAATGGTTGACAATAAAGTAAACAAGCACATTATTTGTATAAAAACACAGGATTTTTTTTTTGCAGGATTTATTTTATGACTTTTCTTTTGCACAAGGTAATTCCAAAAGATTCATAAAACATATAATAGAAAGATAATAGGTTTTTTTGATGGACTTCTGAAGCCAGCTCATATTTTGGATCCTAAATTTTACAACGTGTCTTCATACTTTTAAAAGATGTACAAACTCTTTAGTTATTCTCTTTATCAAGAAAAACAGTACACAAAACTGAGGATACTGAACTCTCAAGCATACTGAGAAAGGAATTTGTTTATTTGTTTTCATGCCACATGGATTTTATCATCAGAATGTTCTTAGATTACTAAATGTAAGCAGAGATAGAGGTACTAGAAGAACCACATATCTAAATTCACATAAATTATCTCCTAATGAATTTGAAAATACATATAAAATTTTGATAGAGCCAAATTATTAATTCCCAAAAGAGATGTTCAAAACCGTTAGTACTTAGTGGAGGAAGTGGCGTGATTTCCTTGAGCTATGCAAAAGGGAAAGCGGTTCTAACTCCACATCTGCCCAGTGACGTCCACAGCCGAGATCACAATTAGCTTAAACTTCCATCCTTCTTTGTCCTGTTCTGACACAAACCACCTCTCCCACGATACTCTACATCTCTGGGTGAATTGATCATTTGTTGTAATGCCCACAGAGAACTCATGACCCTCTTCCTGATTAGGAGGTCGATTATGGAAGCTACAGGTTATGAAATTCTCAGCTATGGTGACAGGCATATCTCTCTGGTGTTCTGGGCTGCTCGGCTACATGGTCCCTGAGTCTCTGCTTCATCCTGGCCCAACAATCCTACCTACTGCTCTGTTTCGTGGTGTCGGTGCGGCTTCTGAGCTATGTCTCGGGGTCTTGATGCTAGAGCCTTTGGAGCTGGGATCTCACGTGCACTCCTCTTGTGGCCCTTCTTTCTTGATAGCTGTGGATTCTATCACTTCCTGCTTGCAAGATAGCTCACTTTTATACCCGGTGAAATGGCAGAATGGACCATCTCCTATGTCTGCACCCTGTACACATTAATCTTAATATCCTACCTAGTCATTTGGTAATAGTTACAAAGATTATTGATACAGGAGTCATACAAGTAATTTCACTGAACTGCCCTAGTGAATATTTACTATGATAACTTACAATTCATATTGTTACTGGTTGCCATCTGTCATTAGGCACTACTAAGCCAGTTCCGACCCATAGTGGCCCTCCGGTCACTACCGATGCCCGGGTCATTCCCACAATTGCTCCTGTTCTTGAGCCAATTGTTACAGCCCCAGTGTCAATTCAGCTCCCTGAGGATGCATTCCTTTTCTTCCTTGCCTATTTACCAAATGTGATGTCCTTCTCCAGGGACTACTCTCCTGACATATCAAAGTTATGTAAGGAAAAGTCTTTCCATCCTTCCTCCAGGGAGTATCTAGCCATAGCTCTTTTGAGACAGAATGGTTTATTTTGGCACTTCGTGGTACTTTCAATATTCTTCTCCAGCCCCACAATGCAAATTCATTGATTTTTCTTTGATCTGCTTTAGTCGATGTCCAACTTTAACATGCTTATGAGGCAAGTGAAAATACCATGGCCTGGGTCAGGCAAACCTTAGTCCTCAAAGCAACATCCTTGCTTTTCAATATTCTGACAAGGTCTTACGCAGAATATTTATCTAATACACCTCCTCTCTTGACCTCATGGCTACGTCTCCCATGAGCATTGGCTGTGGATACAAGTAAGACAAAATTCTCGACATCAACCTTTTCTTCATTTATCATGATGTTGTCTATTGGTCCAGGTGTGAAGATTTTGATCTTTTGACTATTGAGGTATAATCCATTATTAAGGCTGCAATCCTTGATCTTCATCAGCAACGATTCTAGTCCTCCTCACTTTCAACAAGCACAATTGGATCATTTTTATATCCTATGTGCCTTCCTCCAATCCTGACACCACATTTTTCTTCAGATAATCCAGCTTCTAGAATGATTAGAAAAAGTATGATGAGATAATACAACCCTTTCACACACCTTTCCTGATTTTAAACCATGAAGATTCCCTTGTTCCATTTGCACAGCCTCTTCTTGATCCATGTGCAATTTTCACACGAGTGCAATGAAGTTCTCTGGAATCCCCATTCATCTCAAGGCTATCCTTAGTTTATTATGATCCACATTGTTGACTGCCTTGACATAGTCAATAAAATGCAAGTAAACATCTTTCTGGTATTATCTAAATGTAGCCAAGATCCATCTGACATCAGCAATGCTATTTCTTGTTCCATGTCTGGTTCTGAATCTGGCAATTTCCTGCTGCAACTGTTCTCAGGTGTACCACTTATTTGTCAGCTTGTCATAAAGTGGTGATGTGTTGCTGTGATGCTGAAAGCTGTGTCACTTGTGTTTCAATTGTCAACAGGGTCACCTACAGTGAACAGGTTCCAGATTAAGAACAATGAAGAAAGTCTTGGTTCCCAGCTTCGGAGGAAGGAGTAGCTGAAATCCATATGCATCATCCAATTCATGGTCTGGTGGAAAACAGAACAAAATATTGCCTATCCTACATCGTCTTTATTATGACTGTGTTCTAACCCATTGCTGTAGCCGCTGTACATTCTGAGTGATTTAAAATAGAAGGCTCATCTTCCCAGACTCCATTGAACCATATTCTGTCGGGATCCATAGGGTTCGCATTGACATCGTTCAGTTTTTAAAAACTAATCATCAAGCCTTTATTCTTAGTCTTAGACTGGAAGTTTTGCTGGAACCTCTTCAACATGGGTGGTATGCAAATCATCAGTGACGTAGCTTCCAACAATATAACAATACTCAAGTAAATGCATTATGGCAGGTTGACTGGACATTTAAATCCCCTCCTTATATATTTTCTAATGACTACTCAGTTTTCATCAGTGGCTTGTTTATGAAAAGCATTCTGTAATGGATGTTCCATGTGTTTCCTGCATGCTTATGTCTTTAGGCCCACCAGAAAGATGGTAAGAAAAGAATACTATAAGTTACGTCCCTATCCCGATAAACTGATATCCTTAGACTGTTCAAATATCACTCAATACTGGTACCATTGACTTTTCATTCTAGTTCTTCTTGCTCATATTATTATAACAAATCAGAAATTATATATTTTCCTTTAGTTCTTCCAACTACATAATCTCAGTTATTCACTACTTTAACCTCAATTTTCTACTACATATTAACTATATTGATTTTCCTGGTTCAAAAAAAAATGTGTCAATTAGACAAGAAAAGCTAGAAGAACAGGAAAGATTCTGCCCATGCGGAATTCTTTAAGGTTGGGGTGGCGGCCTCCAGGCAATGTCATTTGCATGTCAAATGACATTTGGCAGATATAATTTACTTGTTCTTCTTACGGTAAAAACAAAGGCATTGCAGATAATTGAAATAACCTTTTAAAGGATAATTGGTAGTGTCCTGGGTTAAGCAATGCCTTGCTAACCAGAAGGTCAGTAGTTAAGTTCTGCCAGCTGCTCTGTGGGAGGAAGCTGAGGCTGTCTGTTCCAGGAGAGATTTAGAGTCTTAAAACCCCCCAGGAGGGATTCTACTTTGAAATAAAGAGTTTCTGAATTGGAATACACTCAAGTGTGTGGGTTTGTTTGTTTTATGGTCCTATTAACAGTAGGGAAGAGTTAAGATCTGAAATAATGTCTTCTGCCTATTTTTTTTCTACCAGACAATGAAGCAATTGTGGGAAAGTTGAAAATTTCATGATTGTTCTTCATGAAGTAGTACCCATTATTTGTTTTGGAAATTTAGCCTAAAAAATGCTATCAATAGTAAAAAGAGCAAAGCCTTAACATGTTTATAATAATATATTGCTCCGTAATCTCTCTCTCAGGAAGGAATCAAACTGATGACATGTGAACCGTCTTAGGCGAGTGTTCACAAATAATGACTTCCTGTCCTCGGATGAAAGACAATATTACAAGAACAGTATTAAACTCTCATCATGGCCCAGTGGTACAGTGTCAAAACCATCAAATCCCTTACACAACAATTTCTCCCAGGAGAACCATACTGTAACTATTGCCGGCACTTCTAAGGTCTATTGATTTGGAGATAGAAAGTACAGCTGGAAGGGAGAGATGACAGAGATGAACTACATTTCTCAGACAAGCATAATAAGCATACTCCCAAGCCAGGGATCATATAAATATAAAAACAAGGCATCAGTTAATTGTCATATGTTTTGCTTTCACAGCTGCATTTGTATCAGATATAAATACCCCAAAAAGAGAGAGACATTTTAAAAAAAATTTGGCACGAGTATATTTGCTTCATTTCTGATAGGAAAATCAGGATACTAGTTTTAAAATTTTAAAGAGTTTGAATGCAGATATAGAAATCATGGAAGAGTTGTGAAATCGTGGGAGATTGTGGAATCACAAAATTAACTTTAGTAAAATTCAGGATATGACTGGGCTATGTCCCAGTATTTGCCTTCTATCTTCCTGCCGGGTACAGCCTCTATAATGCTTTGCTATGTAAAGTACTAATTCAACTTATCTTACCCATGGTGGGATTACCAATACAAATGTATATATTTCTATACACTACTATAAAGAGTTTCTTTGAACATAAAGTGTGGTTTTTGCAGATAGCTTCTCTACAAGAATAGTGTAGCCTTTTTCTTGCAAGTAGGATAGTGTTGCTTCAAAGTCATTGACTGAACATGAATTCTATACAGACTAACATCTAATCACATATGCAAGGAGCTTCAACAATGTTGTGAGAAAAAATAATCACCTTTAAATTCTACTTTTCATGTAACTTTGGAAGTCCCTTCAATGGTACCATCATGGTTTCAAAATCATAAACCTATACCCTTCCTTGCAGCACTGCACCATGGGTAAGTTAGCACTGACCTGTGTGGGGTTACAGGCAGATGAAGCAGAAAGCAGAGACAGCTCGTGGAAGCAATATCTTGATCTTTTCCAAGTGGTGGCCAGTGGCAGCCCCTCTAGCCCATCCTTCTGAGCCCCCTCTCACCTTGTGGTCACCTCCACCCTTTTGGCCACAATGATCAGTGTTCACTCCTCTGGCTGCTGCCAATCGTCTCAGCAAGGTGGCAGCAGAAGTGGTGACTAGGACCATGGGAAACTGGCTCCCATTAAGTCTGAACATGGTATTTGCACAACGCCCATATATTGTAATGTCTTATTTCACAGGACTTACCAAGGATATTCAGCTTCAAATACCTGAATTTAATCCTGTAAATCAAGGAATAAATTAGAATAAAAGGTACATGAAAAGATGTTCAATAACATTCTAATTGAAGAAATATTAATAGTAAGTTCCTTATGTTTTAGTAATCAGAATTCTGATACTTTTAAAACAAATATACAAAATTTATAGTATGCTGTTTTGAAGTGTCTAATCAAAATTGAATGTAAAATATTGAATTATAAACGATCTAGATATACATATCTAAATTTATAGTTTAGAAGCAGAAACTTAATAAATTAATACCCCTCAATTAAATGGTAGAAATATTCTTGTTAAAAAATAAAATGATAGAAAACAAGGGTGAGAAAAATCATTCCTATATTGCAATATATCACATTCCTTTATTTAATATCTACAGGTGAAAGATAGTTCTTACGGCGTGGATTTCAAGAGTTGTATTAAAATACAAAATTGCTCAAAAATTTAGATTCTTCAAGGCAGTGTTCCATAGTTTACAGAAGATGTAAATGAGATATTTTTATCTTAAAAATTAGTAATCACAAGTTTATAGGCATTTCCACTTAATTCAGGATCAAATTGACAATGTTCATTTTACTTTCCATTAATAATATTCTATGGTAGCTAAAGTGAATCAAGATGTAAAAATTAAAAAATACCTATAATTATGGGGAAATGTTTATTTATATAAGAAATGACATTCTCTAGAGCATTGGAATGACAAGATAATTTTTAAAGTTCAGTGCATTAGGTGGGCATAAGACAATTTTCAACATTAAGACCAGTTAATTTGAGATACTGCAAATATGCGTTAGAAACAGGAGTTAGGAAACCATCTCATATACAATAGGAAATACAGCCATAAGACATTTGTGAATATTTTTAACTCATTCATATGCATACCAATAAACTGTCACCTTGTCCTCCTGTGGTGACTGTGATGTTGGCAGCTATATCATTGGTATTTTCAAATAACAGCAAGGTCATCAAAAGTGAGGGGGCATCAGCAGAGCTTCCAAGTACTGCCTTAGTTTTAGCCACTGAGGAAATAGGCACTGAATGACACATAGTTATCAGAATTACATCAGAAATAGCCGTAGAACATTGTCAGAAGATAAGACTCTCAAGTCAGAACCCACTCAAAATATGACTGCAGAAGGGCTGACTTCTCAAAGTAGAGGGACCACAATGACGGATGTAGCCTTCTGGAGAATATCTTTAGGATCTTCATTTGCTGAACATCACCAGCATATCTTAAACTAAAATAACTAAATGAAAAGAAAGTCGTGAGTCTCAATATGAAAGATTCTAATGGTAAAATATTGAATAATGCCAGAAACACCCAAAGAAGACAGAAAAAGGTAGAGTTACTGTATGAAACAACTACTCAGCATTCAACGACTTCAAGAGGTAGCATATGTACAATGGTGCTTAAGGAATAATTCTAAGCTTCACTGGAAGCATTAGCAAAAAATAAGCTTCCAGGAATTGACCGAACACCATTGGAATATTTCAACAAGCCAATGAAATGGTGGAAGCACTCGTTCATCTATGCCAGGAAATTTAGCAGATAGCTTCCTGGCAAAATGATGGGAAGAAATCCATGTATGTACCCATTTCAAAGAAGGATGACTCAACAGAATGCTCAAATTACAGAAAAATATGATTATCATACAGAAGTAAAATTTTCTTGAAGATCACTCAACAATGTTTACAGCAGTACCTTGACAGGGAGTTTCCAGAGGTTCAGGCAGAATTCAGATGAGGCTGTGAAACAAGGAATATAATTGCTGATGTCAGATGATGGTAAGTAAAGAATAGTAGAATAACGTTTACTTGTATTTTAGTGGCACTCAACTGTGAGATTAACTCAGGATCAGGTGGTGTTTAGTTCTGTTGTTTGTAGAGTCGTTAGAAGTCTGAATTAACTTGGTGGACCTAACCACAGTATCAATGTATCAGTCAAAATGATAGGATAATCACAAGGTTGGAGATATAGCCACCCTTCCTGAAGGGAACAAATAACAGAAATGTGGGTGTAGGGAGACAACGTGGACAGTGTAAAATGTGAAATAATAATAACAATATATAATTGATTAAGGATTCATGAAGGTAGGAGGAAGGTGGAGGGAGGGGAAAAAAGAGGAGCTTATACAGAGGGCTCAGGTAGAAAGTGTTTTGAAATTGATGATGGCAACATAAGAACTATAAGAGCCCCCAATTAAATGATTTAAAATTTAAAAAATAATAAAACACAGGAGAAAAAAATGATATAATATAGGAAATGAAATGGGAGATTTGCACATCATAAAATTGAAAGCTTAAACATTTGATATGCAAAAATGCAATTCCAATTCAAGTAATTTTTGAGTTTTTATTTAATGTATTGGAATATTTAAAATTTCCCCCCAAATCAAATATTTTTAAAAATAAAATAAAATAATTATAACAGCACAGACCTTGAAAGCACATTGTAAAGTAACAGAGAATAATTTATTATTAAGAAAATAATAACACTGACACATATGTTTAAATGAACAGAAGAGTTAATTTGTAATTGAACAATAATATTCAATAAATGCATGTTGGAAGCATTGGCTAGGTTTTTAAAATAATTTTTTTCTAAGTTAAGAGGAAATAATTAACTAAGGTATGTGAAAGTAATAACACTTCACACAAATAAAGAGCTTTCCTATTGCCACTACTGAATAATTATAAAATGTACAAACAAAAAAAAATCACATACAAATATATAAAACACATAAGAATAAACTAGCAGAGCATCATGATACTTAAATTATAAAGAGATTAAAACTTTGCTGAAGATTCTTAAGAAAAATTTTACAATATAGAGAGATGTACCAAAACGTTGTGTGAAAAGACTCAGAATGTCACGGTACCTGTATACTGAAATTAATCTAATGTTTTTTTAATGTAATTCTGAGCAATATCATATCAGAAATATGTATCAGCATTATTATATTTCTAAGTTTCATTTTAAAGAGTAACTGAAGTATAATATTCTAAATCATTTTTCAAGCAGTGAAAAAGTGAGAACAATGTTTATTTTAAAGAATAAAAGATGAATATGAACTATAACGTGCACAGCTGCTAACTGGTTGGAACCCACCAATTGCTTCCCAGGAGACAGTGAGTGGTCGTATCTTGTATGGTCTCTATGAGTACAGATGATGAAACGTTAAAGGGTTTGGTTTTTTTATAGTACTCAATAAGCAGTAAATACACAATAGAGCTCACAATAAAATACAAAAAAGAAATCTCTCTATAGCTATATACTTCTTTAATTGTAAAGGTAGAATGGTAAATCAGAAGGAAAACTGCAAAAGTATTTTCCTCGTTATGTAAACAATACAGAAAAATAATTTAATTTAGAATTTTTGCTGGGTTTAATATACCTAAATGTATGATTGATATTAGATGCATATGTATGAGAGGGTACCCACCAAAACACAGAAAATAGCTCCACTGGGCACAACTTTTGTAGTATGCATTTTTGCCCCTAGGCAAACATCAAGCAACTTGCTCTGGGGTAGTGCACTCAGGACCAACACCTGTGAAGGTTCTCTCTGGTTCCAGTGAATTTTTTTTTAAGTGGTTTCACTCAAATCTCCTTTTTTTGTGATGGCCAATTTAAGAGAACAACATGCAGCTATGAAATTTTGTTTCTTGCTCAGGAAAAAATGCTTCAGAAAGTGTTGTTAATGTGAACACAGCTTACTAGGACAGCATAATAGGAAAAAACAAAGTGTATGAGTGGTTTTCTCATTACAAAAAAAAGCTGAAATGCTGGCCCCACTATGAGAAATGATGCCAATCAGTGACTAGGGCGATACAGGGGACTGCACCGGAGACACAGTGTGGGAATTGCACCTGACCTGATCCCACCACACCGAGGCAAAGCACTGGGGGAGTGCAGTGGAACAGCAAGGGAATGGAGTGGCAAGGTCCCCAGGGAATGCTGAAAGTGGACTTTGGGGCCAGGGCGTGGTGCCCCAACAGACTGGACTGGAAAAAGCTCCTAAAGGCCAGCAAATGACCCCTGAACTAACTACAAGCTTTTCTCTTGTGAAAAAAAAAAAAAAAGCTGAAATGTCAATTGATGACAAAATTCATTCTGATCTCTGTCAACTTCTGGAACAGACAAAACTTGTTGATGGTAGTACATTTGGAGTTCGTTCCTTCAGGTCAGATTGTTAATGAAGCTTTCTATATAGAGGTTCTGGAAAGAATACGTAACAGCGTACAACAAAAAGGCCTGATTTGTGGCAGATGGAGGACAGATTTTGCCATCACAACAATGCACCTGACCATGCAGCTATCTGAACATACCGGTTTTGGGCAAAAAACAGAATGCCTTATTTGCCCCATTCAGTTTACTCACCTGACCTCGTTCCTTGCAACTTCTTTTTGTTTCCATGAATGTTGTAAATGAAAGGACAGTGATTTGAGATGTAGAAGAGGTGAAGGAAAATATGAGAAAGGTGCTGTCAGCCATCCAAAGAGATGACACTGAAAATGTTTCCAAGAATGGAATCACAGAATTGACAAATGTATTAAATGTAATGGAGAGTATTTTGAAGGTGATGCGGTTGTTTTCTAAAAAGTTTAAATACATAGCTTTGAAAAAAAATGCAGTTTTTATTGAGTAGCCCCTCATATGTATTTGAATATTTATATTTGAACAGATAAATATAATTTTGAAAATGAATTTTGAGGTGGAAAATACTTTTGTTTAAATGCCTTAATCTCAAAATTATGTAAAAGAATAAATAAAAATATATTGATATGCTTGTTTTAATAAATATTATATTCAAAGGTAGTATTTATACAGAACACTGTATTTCTTTAAAAGATAATGAGTAGTACACTCCAAGGATAAAAAAATGCCATAGGCCAATATTTTGATAAAAGCATAATGTAACACAATTATTCATGGAAATTTACATAAAACAATCTATTATTTTTACTCAGTTATTAAAATATTAATCAAGGGTGAAAATCATGCTCTGGAAATGTGAATAATTGCATCAGCCCTATTAGCGAACAATTTGATATATTTAGTCGTATGTAATAAACATAATAAGGTCATATACATTAAGAAATTCAATTTCTAAACCTATGATGATAAAATCCTGTATGCTGCATAAAATTATATGTAGCAAAAATTTAATTCTTTATAAATGTAAAAATAATTATAAAAATCTATTACCTGATTATTACAGTGTGATAATAATACTTAGGAACTGACACAGTGATTGAAGCAGTGGACTTAAATATAACAAGGATCATAAGTCACACATGTTCAGGTTCTATCCTATGAGGAAGAAGTAATTCCAGGACATCTAAGAAAACAATCATTGAAATAGGCTACCGTTTTTGACAAGGTTTGTCACTAGGTAGTACTGAGATGACATGCACTGTGAGACATACTGATGAATAACAACATACCTTAAGAGCAATGTAAGACATATGTTGATTTATGCAAAATGGTATAAATTTAAAAGTAAACAAAACCATCTCCTAGTGTTTAGCAACCTTATATACAACAGATTGAAACTACTTAGTGCTCCAACATCCTCACAATTAATGCTATGTTTGAGCCAATTGTTACAGCCACCGTGTCAATCTCTCTCACTGAGAGTCTTGCCCTTTTTATTTTGCCAAACATGATATCCTTTCCCAAAGACTGGGTATCATATCCAAAGTACATAAGGTGAGGTCTTGAAAGCTGAGAGTCCACAGAGCATTTGGGATAAGACACTCCAACATGGTAGCTCCCCAAGATGAGATTGTCAAATGTGATCTGGAGGTGAAGGTGCTGATCCAATCAAGATCCATCTGTGGTCACCAACAGATCTCTCTTGTTCCACCCCTTTTGAACACAGTTTAATGTTTTGCAGCTCCTGTCGACGTGTGCTTCAATCAGTTTTGAGTTATCTTCAGCAAAAATCTACTTACATGTGACACTAATAATGATGTGGATAATTTTCATATTCATTTGGATCACCTTTCTTTGAATGGATACAAATGTGGATCTCTTCCGGTTGGTTGACCATGTAGTTGGCTTGTAAATTTCTCAGCACAGAGGAATGACCACCTTCTATGCTGCATCCATTGTCTGAAACATTTCCATTGGTATTCCATCACAGCCATGTTTAAATCCAGTGCTTTCAGTACACCTTGGACATCTTCATCATCATCAAGGTTGTAATCCATACTGAAACCTGCAACCTGTAATCTTCATCAGCAATTGCTTCAAATTGTCCTTGATTTCAGTCAGCAAGGTTATGTCATCACCCTGTCCTATGGTTTTAATAAACCTTCCTCCAATTCTTATACAATATTCTTCTTCATATAAATCAGTTTATCAGATTATATGATCAGAAAACAGATTGAGTAAGTATTGTTAGAGGATACAACATTGATGAACATTTTTCTGATTTGAAACCATGCAGTATTTCCTTGTTCCATGTGCACAAGTACAATTTGATCCATGTACAAATTCTGCATACGGACAATAAAGTGTCTGGAATTCCTAGTCTCCTCTGTTATCCATAGTTTGTGATAATCCACAATGACAAATTTCTTGACAATTGCTGGAGAAACAGTTGTTGATGAAGACAAGGAGTGCAGTCTTTAGTGTGAATTTAAACACAATGTAAAGAAGACCAAAATCCTCACAATTGGACCAATAATTAACACCATGCTAATGGAAAAAAAAGTCTGAAATTGTCAAGGAATTGTCTTGTTTGGATCCATAATCAGTGCTCATGGAATCAGAAGTCAAGAAATCAAAAGACAAGTTACATTAGGTAAATTTTCTGCTCAAGAGCTCACAATAGTATTTAAAAGTAAAGGTGTTTCTTCCAGGACTAAGGTGTGCTTGACCCAATTCAGGGTATTTTCAATTTCCTTGAGTGCATGTGCACATTGGACATTGAATAAAAAATACCGGCAATGCTATACACTTGCATTTAGTGACGGAGAAGAATACTGAAACTACCAAAAACAGCTGCTACAAACTGGTCTGTCTTAGAAGAAGTACAACCAGAGTGCTCTTCAGGGGCAAGAATGGCAAGACTTCATCTCACATACTTTGGACATATTGGCAGGAGAGACCCATCCTTGGAGAAGGACATCATGTTTGGTAAAGAAGAGAGGCAGTATGAAAGAGGAAGGCCCTCAAGAAGATGGATGGACACAGTGGCTGCAATGATTGGCTCAGACACAGGAACAATTGTGAGGATGGGGCAAGAGAGGCCAGTGTTTCATTTTGTTGTGCACAAGGTCACTATGGGTTTGAAATTACTCCATGGCACTTAATAACACAACAACAGCCACCTTTCCAAGATTTGCAGCACTCGGTATGGATTACAACTCAATCAAAATGAAATCAAAATCCTCACAACTAGACCAACAAACATCATGATAAGCAGAGAACATAATGAAGCTGTCAAGGATTTCATCTACTTTTATGCACAATGTTCATCAAAGCAGAAAGCAAGAGATCAAATAAGGCACTATATTTGGAAAATCTGCTAGAGAAAAGTTCTTGAAAGTGCTGAAAGGTAAGGACATTACTTTGAGGACTAAGATGAGCCTGACCCAAGTCATTATATATTCAAGTGCCTCTTATACATATGAAAGGTGAATATTGAAAATGGAAGACTGAAGAAGAATTGATGCATTTGAGTTGTGGCATTGACAAAGTATGTTGAAAGTACCGCGGAGTGCCAAAAGAATCTTTGAAGTACAACTTAAATACTCCTTATAGGCAAGGATGGCAAGATTTTATCCCCTGTACTTGGGACATGTTGTTAAGAGAGACCAGTCCCTGCTAAAGGAAATCATGCCTGTGAAAATAGTGGAGGTAAGAAATAGAAAGACCTTAGACAAGTTGTATTAACACAATGGTTTCAAACATGGACTCAAACATAAGAACAATTATTTGGAAGACAGGGCACTGGAAAGTGTTTCATTCTGGTACAAGTGTCAATGTGAGTTAGAAGTGACTTGACAATCACACGACAACACATCTTGAAATGATTGAACATAGGTCTTTCTCTGGTATAACTCACTCTGTTAGGGCTCTCTAAAGCAACAAACCCAGAACGTTTATGATTATATCTATCTATCTATATCTATCATCTATCTGTATTTATAATTATGTAGGTTTATATAGTGAGAAGAAATATAACAGATAATTAGTCCACACAGCACTACAGAAGGCTCAGTTCAATTCACTTTTGTGGAACAATTAATATACTTAAGGCCCTTCAACTCACTTGGGCTACAGGGCTAGGTCAAGGAAGCAGATAGCAGAGTCTGTCTTCAGGCAAGGCAGGCAGAGTTAGCCAGCAGGCAGCAAACAGCAGGGTGGGGCAGTGAGAGTCAGTAGCATGAGTTTAGCGAAGCATGCCAATGGCATGTCAAACCCTAACGATGCATGCACAGCAGCATGGTGAAGCAGGTTTCGAAGAAGCCTCAAACTCTATGACGCATGGCAATGTGACAGGATCCATGGGTTGTGGCTTGTGTTGGCTTGGCCCACAGGTAATGCAGCACATGTTAGAAGCAAGAATGAGGTCAAGTAGAAGCATGTTGATCTGATCACCAGAGAGATAGAGAGAGGGGATGCTGGCCTTGGAATACATTTATCTCCGTCACCCTCCAAACAAACTGTGACCTGATTAAACTCCGTCCACATGTTTCTATGGAGGCCTAGTTGGCATAATAAGCGTAATTATCATATACACTAAATCAAGCTCACTGTCATAGAGTCAATTTTGACTCAGGAATCCTAAAGAACAGTGTATAATAGTTTCTCAGACTCTAACCCTTTACAGCAGTGGTTCTCAACCTTCCTAATGCTATTTCTCTTTCATACAGTTCTTCATGTTGTGGTGACCCCCCCCAACCATAAAATTATTTTTGTTGCTCCTTCATAACTGTAATTTTGCTACTGTTATGAATCGGGTATCTCTGTTAAAGGGTAGTTCCACCCAAAGGGGGCACAGCCCACGGGTTGAGAACGGCTGCTTCACAGGAATAGAAAACCTCTATGTTCATCTCCTTTTTTTGATTTCTGCACCAGACTTAATGTTTACCCATCGAATCTTTCAGCATTGCAACTCCAGAGTTGATTTTTTGTTCTTCAGTTCTTTCGTCTTGAGAAATGCTAAATGTGTCTTTCCTTTTGGTTCTCTAACTCCAGGTCTGTACATGTTTTATTATGATATTTTATTTCTTTAGCAGTTCTTTGAAAATTTGTTTAGCTTTTTTTTAATGTCTTCTTATTGCATAGCTTTAACTTCTCTGTGTTCTTGAGCAAGTTTCCGTTTCTTCTAATATTCAAGTAGACATTCTCATTGTTTTAATAGCCTTTGGTTTTCTCTATATATTGTATTATTGATGGCATCCCACAACTCCTCTGGTTTTTAGCCAGTAGTATTCAATATTGTCAATTTTGTTCTGATGATGGTCTCCAAATTCTGATGAAATGTACTCAAGGACATATTTTGGCTCCCTTGGACTGGTATTAATTCTATCAACTTCAATTTAAATTCGCCTTTGAACGGTTGACAGTCTGCTCTACTTTGGGCCCCTACAATGTTCTGATTGATGATATCGAGCTTCTCCACCATCTTCCCTTTTCATAGATAATATCAATCAGAATTCTATGTATTTTATGTAGTAAGGTCTGCATGTGTACTGAACATTTATGCTGTTGCAAAAATATATTTGCAATGAATTAATAAGTGGCTTGTCTTGCAAAAATTAAATAAAGAGGCATTCTGGCTGTACTCCCAAGACAGATTCATTTGTTCTTAGGGCAGTCCATGGACTTTAATATATTGGTTTTTTTTAACCACATCATTAATTCAAAGGCATTAATTCCACACTGTTGTCTTTATTCATTGTTTAAATTTCAAACGAAATAAAAAGGAATTGAAAATACCTTGATTTAGGTCAGGTGCGCCTTAGTCCTCAAAGCAACATTGTTGCTCTTCAACACATATGTTGCAGAATTCTTGTGCATTAGATTTGTCGAGTACAATGTGTTCTTTGATTTCATGATCATGGGTTATGGATCCCAGGAAAATGAAATCCTTGACAATTTCTTTTTTCTTCTTCCTGTTTTTCATAATGTTATCTGTTGGTCTAGTTGTGGGGATTGGCACTCTTATTTACATTTATTGGCAATCCATACTGAAGGCTGAAGTCACTGGTTTTCATCAACAAGTGTTTCAAGTTGTCCTCGATTTCAAGAAGTACAGTTGAGTCACCTGTATGTTACAGGTTATTAATAAGCCCTCCTCCAATCCTGTTGCCTCTTTTTCTTTGTGTAGTACTTCTCTGATATTTTGTTGTGTATACAGATAGAATAATTATGGTGAAAGAGTACAACTCTGGCACGCCCCCTCCCTGATTTTAAGCTATATAGCATTACCTTATGCTGTTTGAACACTGCCTCATAGTCTACATACAGGTTCCACATGACCATAATGTAGTTTTTTGAAATTATCCTTCTTTTAGGATACACCCGTTAAATACCTGTGCATAGTAAATAAAACACAAAGTATGAATATTTCTGGTATTATCTGCTTTCAACAAAGATTTGTTAAGTGTCTGCAGAATAATCCTGTCTGTCACGTTCTCTTCTCTTGATGCTTCTTGGATCTTTTAAAATATTTTCCTCCCTGTTGCTTTTGAGTTCAGTCCCCAAAGTTACTCAGGTTAAAAGTTACCAGTTCAACAGCTGACACACACTATGGAATATACTTCATTTTTGATGTACCAACTTCAACAACTGCATGATCTATTTTTTAATGTAAATTGCAACACATGCAATCTTCTAAGTATTTTCATATCTCTCAGGGTTAAGAAATAAGGTCTGAACATTTTCAAAGACGTTAAATTACAAAAAAAAAAAACCAAACCCAAAACAACAAACCACCAAGCTCAGGCTTTTGAAAGTTAAGATCACAATATGTTTTATAAAATCACTGTTTTAAAAAGCCCAATCAATTGAAAGCAGTTATGACCCGATCTACTTTTTCCAAGCACTTCTTTGGCCTATCCCCTCCCATTAGCACTAAAAATCTCAGTTCTCCAAACCACTTAGGCTACAACTTAAGTCATAGACCTTTAAAACAAACAAAGAAACAAACAAAAATAAGAAACAAAAATTAAAAACACAACATATCCTTGCAAACACTTCTTTTCAGGATGCTTGAAAATCTGTTCTTAGCAGCATTTTCCTTTGCCAGGCACCAATATGAATAAATTTAAATTGTTTATATGACACAGATTTCTTTGATGATCTCGATGGGTCTAAATGGATTCATATTTAGTCTTTATTTCTGAAATACACCGGTATTCTATTCCCTAAATTTGCATATTTTGAATATGGTTGAATTTGTTGATGTGTTTCTTTAAGTTCTTTGTTTACTTAACAATTAAATGCTTAGATTTTCTTGTTCCTTTGAACAGCATTTTATTGAAAGGATGCAATGCTATTAAAGAATGTGCTTGGTTTAGTAAACTCTGAGCTCATTGTATACTTTTTAAATTTTGGTTTATCGACATAGAAATGATTTTTAAATTAAGTTAGTTCCATCTATTTCTAGTGCTTGCATAGTTCCACAAATGAATGAATATGAAATATATGATGTTAAGTTTTTATCACAATTTTCATCAAGCATTAATTATTTTAAATTTATTTCTAAAAATTATATGTATACAATGTTGCTAAATTATGTATTAAATATAAATATAAATAGGATGAAAATACATGTGTATCTCAATCAATACATTGGAATAAAGGACCTTCAAAAATACATAGACAGATATGGCAAAAGTAAATAAATACTAATATATTATATCATTTTATAATAGCAATATTAAGGGTTCCAGTGGGGGGGGTGTTGGCGGGGATTTATGGGAGGGGGTATTAAGGAAGAAGGAGAATGCTTTGAAACTGATTATAGCAACAAGGGTACAATACTGCTTGATGGGACTGAACTATGGAATGTTGTGATATCTGTAAGATCGCCCAATAAAATGATTAAAAACCAGAAGAACATTAGTTTGAAATATAAGCTAAAAAGTAAATACATTGAAAAATAATTAAATTTTAATTACGTTTCCACAAAGCCCCATTTAATATTTAGCAAAATATTCAATTTTCCCAAACATTGCCCTTAATGATTATTAACACTATTGTTTCTAGACACAGCCAGTTTGATTTTTTCCATTGTCTAATGAAATATGCAGACATGGAGTTAAAATGTCAAAATGGAAGGACACTTTCAGCATACAGAATCTGGAAGAATTGAAGAAAAATTTCAAGTCTCAAATCACAGTATTGAAGGATCCCATGAGCAATATAAGACACGATGCATGAAGCCTCTCAAAAGAAGATGTCACAGTCACTGTACCAAAAATAATTGGTCCACTTTCAACCATATCAAGAAGTAGCATTTGATCAAGAACCTTATTGGTATTGGTAAAAGAAGTCCAAACAGCAGTTAAAGCATTAAGGGACCAAAAATAAATGATCTGGTGATTAATAGAATACCAACTGAAATGTTTTAATAGACTCAGGCAGAGGTGAGCACAGTCACTAATTAGCCTATGCTAAGGAGATTTCATGTACACGTGCCTACGACAGGTGACCTAACTTAATGCAAACCGGTCCTGATTATGAGTGGCCAGACAGCTGTCGAAAGATTTGGTTGGAATGCAATCCCTTCTTCACAGCCTGGATTATATTTCCTCAGGAGTGTGACCTACATTCATGCATATAATAGACACTGTGCAGAGTTTCCTCCCTTCTTAGTGGACTGGATCTTGGATCCAATGATGTATCTACTTCTGTTTCTTTGCATTTGAAACAATATCCCTCATATTATCTGCAGACCCTAGGAGCCATTGAAACCTGACATCTGATTCTGACTTTAAAATTTTTCATCTCTGTTATCAGTGGTGTCTTTCTGAATTGTCTTCTGCTTCCTGGCTTGTCAGCTACACATGTCATGAAAACATGTCAGTATGTATTTATATATCTATATCTATCTATATCATTTATATACACACATGTATATACATATATGTATGTGTGTGTGTATGAACCCTGGTAGTAAATCAGATGTGACTGTGATCTGTAAGGCTTGCAGTTCAGAGCCATTAGCCCCTCCTTAGCAGAAAGATGGGGCTTTGTACTCTTATAAACAATTAGAGTCTTAGAAACCCACAGGAGGGTTGCAATGAGTTGGCATTAACTTGATGGTAGTGAGTTTGGGTTATAATACATGAGTGGGTATCCAAAAAAATAAACGGATTTTTCTAAGATATGTATTTAATACTTTTACAATACAACCTTATCACTTTCAAAGTACTCTCCATTACACATAATACATTTGTCAAATCTGCGATTCCACTCTTGGAAACATTTTTCAAACTCATCTCGTTGGATGGTTGATAGCACCTCCCTTGTTTTTTTCTTCACCTCTTCTATTTCATCAAATATCTGTCCTTTCATGTTCTTCTGCATCCAAGGAAACAAAAAGAAGTCACACTGAGTGAGATCAGGTGAGTAAGGTGCATGGGTGGGGCAGGAGAGGCATGCTGTTTTTTGCCAAGAATTGGTGCACTGAGATGGCTGCGTGAGTAGGTACATTATAGAGGTGGCAAAACCTGTTCCCCAATGTGCGAAAAATTAGGCTTTTTTGTTGTTGTTTTTATACACTGTTAGGCAATCTTTTCAGAACCTCTAAATGGAAAGCTTGATCAATGAATTCCAAATGCACTATGAATTGACATTTTCTTCCCTGTGGGAAGTTGACAGAGTCCAGAATGAGGTTTGTCATCAATCGACATTTCACCTTTTTTGAAAGAGAAAACCGCCCATGCACTTCAGTTTTCCCCATAGCACTGTCCTTGTGGGCTGTGTCCAATAATAAAACTGTTTCTGCAGCATTCCTCCACCCCCACCCCGCACAGGAAACAACATTTCACAGCTGCATTCTGTTATCTGAAATTGGCCATCACACATCAAAAAGAGGTTCAAGTGAAACTGCTTTTATGAAAAAATTCACTGTCACAAGTGAGAGCCTTCCCAAGCAACACCACTGGGTGCATTAACTTTTAGAACAAGTTGTTGAATACTTGCCTAGTGGGTAAAAATGCATACTATGAAAACGTCACTCTGTCCAGCATATTTCCATTTGGGGGAGCACCCCCTTGTGCATATACATTGGTTTGACTACTCTAAAGAAACCAGCTTAACACACAATCATAATGAATATGTTGTGAAGAATGGCAATTACAGGACACTTAATTGTGCTCATAGAAAACTGGCACATGGACCAATAGACAATCATTCAAACAACAGGGAAAACTGTATGGTTTAAAATCGTGAAATTTGTGTTGCGGGGTTGTATCCCCTCATGGTACTTATCCAGTCTGCATGCTGAGCAAATGCTCTGAGGAGATGGCTTATATAAAGAAACTCAAATCATCAGGATTGAAGGAAACCTCAATAAGGAACTGCAATATGCAGATGATATATTTTATCTGATGAAAGACAGAAGAACATGAAACATCTGTTAATGAACACCAAAGACTCGAGCTTTCTGTATGGGTTAGAACTCAATGTCAAAACAAAACAGAAATTCTCAAAACTGCACCAATATAAAACATACTGATAAACAAAAAAAAAAGTATGAATGATCATGGAAACAGCATTCAAAATATTAAATGCATTACTGAACCAAACAACTGTGTCACAAGACCACCTGTATCAAGTGTTGCGGAACAAAATGTCACTTTGAGGATTAAGGGGTGCCTTAATAACCGGATACTCACGTGAGAGCAGGAAGTGAGTAAGAAACGCCAAGTAAAGGTGATGCGATAAGATTATGATAAAGGCAAAGGATATTAAAAGTTCCAAGACTGCCAGAAGAACAAGCAAAGGTGACTTGGAGAAAGAACAGCACCGAGGCTGCAGAGAAGGAATGATGGATGGGGAAATAACTTATTGTACATAAATACAATGGACTCATAGCCGCTTTGAAGCAACAGTGATGACTTCGCAGACTTGTATCATGAATGGGTCTAGAGGATATATACCGATATATTAGATAGTTGAAGCATATAAAACAATTATGATATGGCTTCATGGAATCATTACAATATCTTTTCACTCAACTTTTTCAAAAGCTTTTGAAATCACTAGTATTTTTTATAAGCTGACAAAAATAGATAATGTTGAGAGACCTCTCCTCATTGGTGGTTACCAGGCAGGAAGAGGAAGGGGGGGGGGATATGTTTTTGACTATGGCCACTTGTTATTTTGAGGAAGGGATATTTTTGATGAAGGGATTACATCCAAATTTGACTATATATGGATGCACGATCCCATTACCAAAATAAAAATGAGTCTTTGAGAACATATGGATATATATAGGAATATTGGTATGTGGGTAGGTACAGGTGTGCACGTAGGTGAGAAGGTATATCCTCGCACTGCCATTGAGTCTGTTTTGATTCATCACAACTTTATAGGGCAGAGTAGAATTGCCCCTGTGAGTTTCAGGGCCTGTGACTCTTCACTGGAGCAAAAAGCTCAGTTTTTCTCCCACAGAGTGGCTACTGGTTTCAAAGCACTGACCATATGGCTAGCAATCCAATACATAAACACTAGGCCATCAGTGTTCCTGAGAACAGACCTCCCACTGACATCACTTAATGCTGACTCACGGCAACTCCCTGTGGATTTCTAAGGACACAACTGTTAACAGTTATAGAAAGCCCAGTCTTTCTCCCGTGGAGCTGCTGGTGGCTTTCAACTGCTGGCCACACAGATCATAGCCCAAAGCATACCCTCTACACCACCAGAGCACATGTAAATACAAATATGTACTTGTGCCCATGTGTAGTCATCGAAGACACAAATATAAATATTCCACTGACACAAACACCGTCCAAGACTGGGTTTCTGGGTTTAAAAACTTAGGAAGACAGTTTCATGGGACAACCCATTCAACTGGCATTACATAGCTCATATGGATCATGCTCATAGCCTGTAGCTCATATGGATCATGCTCATAGCCTGTAGCTCATTCATATGCTCATAGCCTGTTGAATAGCATCTGGTAACAGAAGCTCAGGGAATAACCACATCTATGTGAGCCACAGGCTTATATAGTTTGAGACTACCTGGGCTAGATGGTGTCCAACTAACCAGGGTCCAAATAGATAGGCCTAAATTCTCATTAAAAAATAAGTAATAAAACATTCAACAAACAGAGATTCTGCTGCCTGAGATAATTTCCCTGGGCACCCTTTCAACTTAGTCCCTAGTCTGTCAGTTGAGATGATTCTTTAGTAAAATACCATACTGGTAGGCCAATAAAGGATATTGACCATAAATTAGGTGCTCTCTAAAAAAAAAATCACTATGAGAACAAAAGGTCAGCAATCATTGAAAAAAAAATAAGGAGGTAGAGAAACTAGAGCATAGAAATGTAGTTAGAAAAACAATTTAAATATTTTTAAGATATGCTAAATCGAACTGATGTTACTGAACAATGTGCGGAAATTGTCAATAAACTTACATCAAAAACTCAAATAATTTAAACATTGATTTAATGTATTCCTTCAAAAAAAGTTATGTTTCACTCAAGACTAATTATTTCTCATTACTTCAATACTTTTATGTCTAATAAATGCATATCATATGTGTGCATATCTCAATGAATAATCCCAATATGCACATATCTGTAGACCTAGTGCCCATCTTTAGAAATGGTTCTTTGGCAACACCCAGAGGCCTCTTGGGCTGGCTTTCACAACAAACTTCCCCAAGAGTAATCATCAGCCTGATTTTCTGAAGAAAAGATGATTTTGCCTAATTTATACTTCATATAAATACTTACATAAATCTATTAGTTCTATAAGTCATTCTTTTGTGACTGGTTATTGTCATACAGCAATATGTTTGAGAGATATATGCACATAAACAGTACTTTCTAAATCTACTTTTACGTTGTTTTGAAAACATATTAAAAGCTTGTTAAGAGCAAAGTTCAAGCCTGTTACTTGAATACTTTTGAATATTGAGTGTACACTATAACTTATCAGGTGTTCAGTAAATACATTATGAATAAATAGGTTGGTTCTTTGTTTCTCAAGACAGTACTTCTAGAATGTTCCTTAGAGGCATGGATGACCAGACTTTGTCTCAAGTGCTTTGGGTATGCCAGGAGAGACCAGTTTTTTGAAAAGGGCATCATGCTTGGTAAAGGAGAGGGGCAACAATAAAGAGTAACAACGAGATAAAGTGACACAGTGGCTGAAACAATGAACTCAAACATCAGACCAGTTTTGAGGATTCTGGATGGGGGTGAGGTGTGGGTGGGAGGTTGTTCTCCTGTACACAGAGTAGCTATGAGGAAGACCCCTAACAATATCATCAATAGGGAAACAGACAGACAGATCTATTGAGCTATTGTCCCGTTACTTAGCAGTTGTCCCATTACTTAACTATTGTCCTGTTACTTAGCAGTTGAGTACTTAACCATTGTGCCATCATGTATCTTTCAGGTCCCCTTTACAAATAATTAGGAATGAGTGTGCATCATTGACATACAGATTTGTATAAGAAATTATATCTTTTTAAAATTGAAACTATAGCATACAAGAACCGGTATCATGCTCTTCTTAAACCCCATGTTTATTGTAACTCAGTTGCAAATATTTGTATAACTGAATAACCAGATTTTCTCTGAACTCTCAGTTATCATTGAATCACCTCTTGTGTCATCTTCTGATCCCATTACAACAGTGATTATGTAGATCAGACTCTTTATTACCTGCACCATTAATCATCTTTAATTGAAATTTCCAGTTGGCTGATAAAAAGATATAGGGAAAACTGACATCATTTAAAAAAAATTTATTCCTTATGTGTGTTTTTCCCTTTACTTTTTAAAATTGCATTTCACACGAAAGTTTTCATGCAAAGTAGTTTTCTAATCAGTAGCTCCTCCATAATTTTTTTCCCTTGAGTTTAGTTGTAATTCCCCCCAAATCTCCCTATTTCCCAATTCAATTCATCCAGTTTCTCTGTGCCTCTCTGTCTTCCCGACTTTGGTTTGGGGTGGAGGGTCAACATTTGCCCTTTGTTCTCATAGCACTGTTTGCTCTCAGGAGCACGCTCTTCATAAGGTTTATTGTTTGTTTCATACTTCCCTTATTTGGCTGAAAGGTAGCTTCAGAGGGTGTCTTCCGTTTCAAAGTTGTCTCAGAGCAATAATTTCAAGAGCTTTGTGGGGACATTTTGAAAAGTTCATTCCAATTTTGGTCTAGCACATTTCTAAAGAAGTTTTTATTCATTGCTTCTTAGAATGGTTCTTTAAAGTGTTTATTGAATTTTAGAAGGGAAAACTCAAGGGGAGGCCAAGATAGAGGGAAAAAAATTCCAAAAAGTGAACAGATTACAATTCTTAAAGAAGATGGAAAGTAAAACCCGGTGTCTCAGGGACAATTATTCCTTTTTCATTCTTCTTTAGTTTAAAGACAACACACAAGTGTTGGAAGCAAGTGGAAGACCTTTCAGTTTATGCCGAACATAACAAATGCACTACCCACAGTCTGCTGCAACACAGATGAAGACGTTAGTTCAAAGTGACAGGGGAGGCAAAGCGCCATTAAGATTTCATCATTTAGCTACCAAACTAACATTCCAAACACCTGGTGAACCCGAGTATTTGAGAAAAGGGAAAAAGAACTTTTAAAAGAAAACAGAAAAACTTTTGATTGCACACAGGTGTAGCAACTGCACGATGAAAAATATGTGCTTTTTAAACTGCTCCTAGCTCTTAGAGATTAGGTCTTAATTACTGAAATCATTTGGAATATTCTGTAAGATCAAAGTTATGGAAGTACTTGAAGAAAGAGTATTCCCCTTTGAACTATTCTTACTGACTCTCTTTAAACTTTACTTTGAAAATAATATAAATCTTAAACTAGGATTAAATCACAAAGTAGACAGTCTTTTTCATTTTTTTTCATGAAATCTGGATAAGGACATTATTTTAAGTCAAGGAAATGCTTATATGGAAAATGTCTCTTTATATATAAACTGTGCTGAGGAATGCCCAAGTGTCAACACTTGTTATTGAGGAAGAAAAATAAAAGCTTTTTTTGTGTATTTTTGGTTTTTGACAAAGAGCATACTTAGATGATTTCTAGTATTATTATGTGTTGTGGTGTTTGTTATTTATTGAGAGTTATAGAGATTTTCCACATTTATATTGGCCCTGAAATGTATTTAAGTATGTCTAATGTATTCATGCCTTCTAACTACATGAGAGGTTGCTGATATCTATGTCCTTTGAGAGAGCATTAAACGCACACTGAATTTGAATTTCAGATAGCGTGGGTTCTTCTAACAACTTATTTCTCTCAAAATCAGTATTTCAAGAACAAAGAATAGAACTTCTCTTTCATTAAGTACAGACTGCTTGCTTGAAGGTCAAATAAATGAACTTTCCATCTATTAAACCCTCTCTAGGTAGATGCCTGCAAAAAGTATACTCTCATCCCAAATTATTCCTTTTCAGCATTGTTAGGTAGCTAGAGCAGGGGCTAGGGCGCTCATTGCACATGCTCAGAGGTTCATGCTCCTGGCCAGGATGGGGTGGTACACCTAGGTGGGCATTATACCTGGATTGGCCACATATGGGCCAGGTGAATTCAATTCAGCCAATAGGGTCAGCCAGTATTGTCAACCATGCTTCCCAGAGGGGAAACTGAAAAAGCAGGATCCAGAGCCCACCATGCTTCTTTTTCATCTCTCAAGCAGCTCCTACGAGGCTGGGCAGCCATCTCCTCTGGAGTCAGGACTCCACGTGGGGGTGTGAAGTACCCTGAGGATGCCTGTATAGAACCTGAAACTTCTATCCTGTATAAAACTCACTTGGATCGCAATCTGGGCTTCGGAGTGAATTCTGTCTCACATGAAGCCAAGATCTGAGGTATTGTTCTTGAGAGAGAGACTAACAGTATCTCATTCATTTCATAATTTTTAGTATCTTTACATGTTTAATAATGGGTTGAGATAGTATTGACAATAGATAGTATTGACAATAGACCATCACTGAACTGTAGTCACCTAATGTGGTGTCAATTTAAGGATTAAGAATTTAAGGGTGTTGTTTAGGCTGTTAATCTGGAGATAGACAATGAGACTTCTATGTTGGCATGGCCTTCTCCTGAGAATTATGGGAAATCTGGGACCTCCTCCTTGGAGGTGGAAAACACTTCTTTCTCTCTGTGACTCCCTCAGAGACATTGCAGAAGACAAGCCACATGGACGCAGCCAGACCTCTCAAGCCGGAGAAGCTAGAGAGACCCCTGGCAGCACTGAGATGCTTACAACACCATTGGACCCAAACACTTTCTACCCACTAGCTTGTGATCATCCTGCATTTGGCTTCATTGCAATTGTTTTGTGAGTCTGAAGAGGACATATAGGCTAAAATCAAACTTATGGCCTTGGACTAGACTGGGTTGGGATGTTTTCTCAGTGTTCAATTCCTCTTGTATATAAATCTCTCCTTTATACACATATGGGTGTTTGTGAATTTGTTTCTCTAGTCTACTCAGACTAACACACACCCCTGTCTTAGTCAATTTTCTTATGTCAATAAATGGTACAATACATCTCACTGGTTGTATTAGGTTACTTACTCCTCTTACTCTTATAAGAGTGTCTTGCACTTTCAAATAAGAAAGCTTTAGAGTATTTGATTTTTCAAAGGAGGAATCTTCACATGTAACAATGTACTATGATATTAAAATATGAATTTGTATAATAAAGCTTTTTTGCATGAATTTTATTTCATCAAAAGGTTAAAAGAAATCCCCAGACAGTTGCACTTGCAATGTAAATCTAGTACTCTGGCACATACAACTTAATAAAATTGTATATATGTTCTGTTTACTATGAAATGGAAAGAGTTAGAGATTGATGTCCAACAGAGATGTACAGCATTCCCACACTTTCTTTGGAAGAAAGGCCTGCTGATCATCTGGGGAAAAAAATCAGAACGCTCTATGAAAACTTCCATTGGAAACCGGTAATGTACAGTTCTACTCTGATGCAAGTATGTTGTTTATGAGTCAGAATGGACTTCATGGCAAAATGTTTGTGATTCTAGGACAACCACTAACATTTTAATAATACTTATAAATTTTAATGTGCTTTTATTAATAGGATTGAATAATTAGTCTCACCATTAACAGTCTCCCCCGAACCCCACAGAATATAACACACATAGCAAATGAGGCTTTAAAACTTGCACTTAACATGAAAAGACAAAATAACAATACACAGGAAAATAGGTAAAAAAAAAAAGAAAGAAGCACACAAAGAAATGAAGGGAAAGAACTGGAAGGGAGAAGCATGATTAGTATTCTGAAGCTTAAATAACAGTATAAAACCCAAGCCTCAAGTTGTAATATAGAAGGATTCTACTGTAAAATAGGTAGAAAGAAAAGACCATATGTGTCTTTAAAGGTTTACTGCCTGGGGTAACATGTGTCTGTATCAATTATGTATTTATTTATTTTTTATTTATATGGGGAAAATATTGAATAACTAGTGAAGCATTAAAATAAAATAGAAGGGATTCTTATAGTTGCTGCTTTATAGATTAACTGTTTATTTCTTATATTATATATCTATCTATATATATATACATATATAATTATTAGCATTCTGGTTTTGTTTCTCTAGAGAACCCCGTCTAACCTAAGATTGAAGAAAGATAACTTGACAATGTACTTCATGAAAATGATGCAAACATGCTTGCTGAAAGCTAAGGGGCTTTGATACACTTACTGACAAAAGCCAAGCACTACAGCTTTCAGTGTATGGATTAATAACAACAAGCACCACAGATGCACTGATTTGACTTTGCTTATATTGACAATTAACACCCAGGAAAGCAGAAATAAAGAATGAAATGATATATTGCCTTAGGCAAATCTGTCGTAAAAGATCTCTTTAACATATAAAAAAACAAAGACATTATTTTGCAGGCTAAGGTGCCCTTTAAACAATATTATTTTTAATTGCATCATATGAATATGAAAGCTAATCAAATAATAGCACATAGCAATAATAATAATGATGATGATATTGCCCAGGAATTATGATACTGGAGAACATGGAATCTGCTGTGGATGCCTAGGAGCTACTAAATGTGAGTTGGATGAAGCACACCAGAATGCTCCTTAATAGGAAATATAGTATGATTTGGTGATATTAGGTGGAGGGATCCGTTCCCATGGAGTGACAGAGTGTTTGGTACCGTAAAGGGCCAACAGAAAAAGAGGAAATTTTCTAACTGAGATGAATTTACATAGTGGCTGTAACAATGGATTTAATCATAGCATAGCAAGGATGGGAAAGAATGAGGCAGCGTTTAATTCTGCTGGACACAGCATCACTGAGTAGAAAATAGCTTGATGCCTTCTCACAACAGTGGGAAAACCAAGGGCCATGGATTTGTTAAGAGATGCACCTCTGGCAGTAATTATTGTTCTAGACTCTGGCAGTAGCCCTTCATTTTATCCTTGTCTATTTGGTAAATCATATTGGGTGGATTTTTAGAAAAGTATAAAATCATGAATATATATACATATATAATATGTAAAATCTTTACTCTGTAGCACGAAGCCTACCCTTCAAACTACCACAAGAATCTGCAATGACTATTGTATGGGCTTTGCTCTCATCTTCTCTAAAATATGTTATTTCTTATATTATATACTTATAGTTATGACTAAATTCAAAGAACCTGACTTTTATTACTTTCAATGTTATAAAGAAATCGATTTTTCCTTTGACTTTGGAACTTAAATTTTATATCAATAAATTATTTTATGCCAAGTATTTGGTTTGTTTCTAATTTTGAAAAATAGTTTTTGTGACGAATGTACAATCTGTATTACACCAATTTGTTTTACTAAGCAGTTTCAAAAGTAATGAAACAGGAGGACCCTTAGTACACCTTTTTGTATTTAAAATTGATATTTAATCTCACAAATTATACATGAAAACATATAATGCATGGAATATATCATAAAATCTAGTTTTGCAGGTAAAACCAAAAATCACTCTGGCACTAAATTCAGTTTGTACCTTACTGTTGAAACACTTTTTTAAAATTCTATTTATTTATTTATTTATTTATTTTGAGAACAAAATTTTGAGTCACTATTCTGTATAGAAAAGATTTAATTCTGTTGATGAAATTATATCACTCAAAAAATGTTTCTTAGTTTCCATTCTGCTTCCTCGTTGTCTCTCGTTTTGACCATCCTTCCTCCAATGATGGGAGCTATAAGACTCCAAATTTTCCCTGAATTCACTACAGCCAAGGAACTCTTATCTTCTTACCTAAATCTCATCTAAATCTCTTAAATGAATGCAGGGGAATGAAAAAATACAGTCGTTTTTATTGTTGTTGTTTTTAAAAAATCATTTTATGGGGCTCTTACAATTCTTATCACAATCCATTCATTGTGTCAAGCACATATGTACATTTGTTGCCATCCTCATTCTCAAAACATTTGCCTTCTGCTTGAGCCCTTAATATCAGCTGCTCATTTTTCCCCTCCCTCCCCACTCCCCCTAAATCATGAACCCTTCATAATTAATAAATTATTATTTTGTCATATATTACACTGTCTGACGTCTCCTCTTGTCCTCTTCTCTGTTGTCCATCCCCCAGGGAGAAGGCTATATGTAGATTCGTGTAATCAGTTCCCCCTTTCTACCACACATTCCCTCCCCCTTCTAAGCATTGCCACTCCCACCACTGGTCATGAAGGAGTCATCTGTCCTGGATTCCCTGTGTTTCCAGTTGTTATCTGTACCAATGTACATCCTCTGCTCTAACCAGATTTGTAAGGTGGAATTGGGATGATGATAGTGGGGCTTGGGGGTTAGGGGAGGAAACATTTAAGAACTAGAGGAAAGTTATATGTTTCATTGTTGCTACCCTGAACCCTGACTGGCTCATCTCCTCCCCACAACCCTTCAGTAAGGGGGTGTCCTATTGGCTACCAATGCGCTTGAGCCTCCTCTCTGCTCTCACCCAAAATTACAACGATATGCTTTTTAGTTCCTTGAAGCTTTATACCTGATCCCTTCGACAGCTCGTGGTCACGCAGGCTGGTGTATTCCTTCCATGTGGGCTTTGTTGCTTATGAACTAGATGGCCACTTGTTTATCTTTGAGCCCCCAAGACCCCAGACTCTCTATCTTTTGATAGCCAGACACCATCAGATTTCTTCACCATGTTTGTTTATGCACAAATTTTTCTTCAGCAATCGTGTTGGGAAGGTGTGCATCCTGGAGTACCAATTTAATAGAACAATGTGTTCTTGCATTGTGTAAGTGCTTGAGTGAAAGCCCAATATCCATCTGTTGCCTTAATGCTAAACCTATAAATATTTGCACATAGATCTGTTTCTCAAAACTCTTACATAAATATATTCACACATGTACATTCCAGTCTTTACTCCTCTGTAAATACCCTTTGTCACCCAGTTATTTCCTCTATTTCCTTTAACCTTCCTCTTGTCCCACTATCATACTCCGCCTTCATTTAGGTTTCAGTAATTTCTCTCTGTTACATTGCCCTTGCTGAATCCCTACTAGGACACTCATACCCTCCCTGCCACTGATTTTGGATCACTTGTTGCTCCCCTGTCCCTGCGTTGGTCAGCACCATCTACTTACCCCTCTTCCTCGATCCTGTGTCCCCCTGGAACCATTGATCTCATTGTTTTCTCCTCCAGAGTATTCATCCAGTCTATCTAGATAGATCTGTAGAAATAATACTATGCACCAAAAATCAAGCCATAGCAAGGTAGGCAGTGAGTGAAAACACAGCAATGACAACAAAACAAGGAAACCAAATATTCCTAGAAGAATAAATTAATTAAAAGAAAAAAAAATTTAAAAGAAAGAAAAACCTAGGGGCTTAGGTGAAGAGCAAATGCCTTGAGAGTGATTGGGACAGGGAGTGTATGGGTGTGCTTTGTACAATTGATGTATGTATATGTATGGATTGTGGTAAGAGTTGTTGGAGTCCCTAATAAAATGTAAAAGAAGAAAAAAAAAAAAAGAAAATGATTAGGGCAAAATATGTACAGATGTGCTTTATACAATTGATGTATGTCTATGTATGGATTGTGATAAGTGTTGTATGAGCCCCTAATAAAATGTTTTAAAAAAAAATAATAAAAGAAAATATATGTAGTAAAACCTAAAAAAAAAAAAAAGAAAGAAAAACCTGTAAATAGATCAAGGTCTGAATTTTGATCTCTAGGCATGTCCTTCAGTAAGGTCCAATGGGGTGCCATGCTTTGGCCCCAGAGTCTGTCCTTTGTACTCCCTCAGGGACTCCCTGCTCTGCTAATATGGTTGCTCTGCCGTAGGGTTTTAGTGTTTTGCCTCGGTGTCACAAGGTCAGTCTGGGCTACTCCAGACACTGGGTCTCCAGTGTTGTCCTCCTTAGGTCCCTGGCTTGTCTCGTAGTGGGATCAGCCATATTGCCCACTCTGTCCATTGGCTTTTCAGAGCAGGAATATCATCCTTCAAGTCTGATGGGCCAGGATGTGTTCCACTCTTTCTTCCTCCCCCTTCATTTGCTCCCATTTGCTCTGATTAGACATGCCCCTCTCCCCTAGCTGCAGCTTCAGTGTTGTCCTCTCATGTAATTTCTTCTGGGGTGAGGGGCAGTGGTCCATGTAGCTGGTATGGGGGCTGAGCCCTCAGGCCCCTCCACTGGCTCCCCACTCCTTGCCGGCACACTGCATTCATCTGGCACTGGCTTTCTATCTGATCTTTCTTCCCTGTGGAGACACAAACAATACCCTCCCTTTGGGTGGATCAGTGCCCTAACACCCCATTACACATCTTTTTTTTCTTTCTCCTTTCCTCTCTTGACCCCCTTTTTAGTTGGCTACCATATGTATCCCTGGATTTGGTCTGGCCCCTGCCTTACTACCTGGACCTCTCCACTGGAGTGTTTGTATACAGTAGCTTTTCCCTGCGTCCCTTTTGTACTTACCTTTATATATATAAACTTACCTCAGAGGACTCATGTTATACTTGTGTTATGTGCTTGGCTTACTTCACTTAGCATAATTTCCTCCAGTCCTTCCCATGTGGTGATATGCTTCATGCCTTCATCACAGCTTTTTAGCGATGCATAGTACATCATTTTATGATGCTATTCTGGGGGCCTGTTTCCTATTTATTGCCCTATGGGTGGAGTTGCTCTTTATGATGGTCTCTTATTTGCCCTCAGTGAGTGTTAGGGCTTGGTTTCTTTTTACGCATTCATTGAGGTTGTCCTTGTCTGGGAAGACTATTACTTCTCCATTATCTTAGAAAATTTAGCTGGATAAAGTATTCTTGGGTTTGTTTTCTTTTCCTTCAACTTTTGGAATATGTTACTCCATTCCCTCCTCTTCTTCATCTTTTCTGCTGAGAGATCTGAACATACTCTTATTGGAGTACCTTTGTATGTGACTGTCTCCTTTTCCCTAGCTGCTTTTGTGATCTTCTCCTTTTCCTCAGAGTGGGATAATTTGACAATTATGTGACTAGTGACTTCTTCTTCTTGTGATGCAGTCTGACGTGATATTTCAGCCTCTAAAATGGTTGCCTGATTTTCATTTTTTAAGTTGGGGAAGTTTTCCTCTAAGAATTCTTTGCTATTTTCGCTGTTGGCTTCTTTGTTGCGTCTTATTTGGGTAGTTCAATTATTCTAATAGTGTTTCTTTTCATAGCATCAGACATGGCTCTCAAGTTTTCTTCAGCTTCTTTGATTGTCTTATGTGGCTGCTTATCCAATTTGCTGAGGTCTGCTTGGTTATCCTCTAGGTCACTGGTTCGATTCTTTGTTTCCTCAAGTCTATCGGCAAGGTCTGTCAATTTGTCACTGGATTTTTTATTTCATCCCTTAACCCTTTATTTCCCTTAAGTGTATTGCCTTTATCTCCTCTATTATTTCATCTTCTTTCTGCATTGCTTCCCTCATTTCCTTTGTGGCTTCAAGCAGGATTTTGAAAATTTCTTTTTGTTGCAGGTCAATATCTGCTTCTTTTATGCCCATCATTAGGTTCATGACTTTTTCCAGAATTGTTTTCTGTTTCTCCTGCCTTTTCATTGAATCTATTAGAACTGGTTGCTGTTTACGTGTAGTTTTAGAGGAGCCTGGAACCATCGTCCTGAGTCGAAGAGCTTTGGGCTCTCTCTTGGGTGATTCGAATGAATACTTCTATGAACTACCTGCCAGTAGCTGTACTGAGGTTTCAGGCTACAACTATATTTTCCTGGAGTTTCCCTCTTATCCCAGACATCCAGTATTCCGTTACTTGGAATGTATGTTGGCCATTCCTCTCATGAGACACTGGTCAGTTTGTTGTGGACCTACGAGGGCGTCGCTTCCCTGGTAGATCTCTAAGTATGCTTCACAGTTCTTGCAGCACCGTGGCTGGCCTGTGGTGTTTTCTCTGCAACTGTAATGCTAAGTAAGGGCATGCGAGTATACCCTCCTTGGTGTAGAGAAATGTAGCTGGCAGGGGAATTACCGTAGACAGAGAGATCACCTTGAAGAATCCGTGGATGTTCCCACAGTAGCGTGGAGCCCCACAAGTGGTGGTCAGGCATTTCCCCCAGTAACTGTAGGGCCTCAGGATTTAGGCTGAGGATGCCCCACTTTTTGTAGGGGAGAACCCCCTGCTGCTTGGTGTGTGGAAGATGACCATCTTGAATTCTCTAACTGCTTGGAAAGCCAGGAAATGCATGTTGAGCTCCCTAGCTGGGCCTTCAGACTTTCCCTAGGCAGAGGGGAGTGACATGGAGGCCACTGGTGGCTTGTGACAGGAAAGAGAATGAAAGGAGAGGAAAAAGAGAGAAAGAGGAAGACACAGACTTGATCAGTAATTCCAAGGAAACTGACACTGACTCACACACACACAACTAGAACGTAGAGAGTAAACAAAAATGAAAACAGTTTTTTCAAAAAGAAAGAAAAATAATAAAGAAAGCAAAGAAAAGAAAACAACTAAAAAGGATAACTAAATTTGCGGAGGCTATGTTAGGAAATAGAGAAGAGCTAGATGAAGAGCAGAAAAGAAGAAAATGTGAAAGAAGAACAAAAAGAAAGGAAAAAAGAGAAGAGAAAAGGAAGCAGAAGGAGAGACAATTTTAAAAACAGTTAAAGAAATAGCTGACCCTGTGCTGTGCTGTGTGTAGCACTGACTCGCCCTGTGTGCATCACTGTCTTAGGGGTCAGGCTGCCCACTGGGAGGACAGGGTTGTCCTAGGCTGAGTATAGGGGTCTTGAAACCAGCAATGTCCTGTGAAAGGAATGAGAAGGAGCAGATAGAATCATACAAGCAGAGAGAGAAGCTACGAGAACAAAGACAGAAAGAGGAATGAAGGAAAAACAGAATAAAGAGAAAGAAGGAGGAAAAAACCAACTGTGTTCACTAAGATGGGCTGTGATGGTAAAGAGCGAGGAGAGAGAGAAGGAGGAAATAAAGAATTAAGTATAGCTGATCCCTGATTGCTTGAATGTGAGGCCAGAGGGGTTTAGACCCTGCCCCACAATGGCAGGTTGGTGTGCCCTTTTAATGCCGGGACACTGTGGTGCTGGACAGAATCACGCTAGTTGATGAGATTGCCGTAGAGGTCTGACGGAGGTTTCCTCAGCATCATGGCATGGTGTAGTTGTTTGTCCCAGCTGCCTTTTGTGGTGTACAGCACTCCCACGGAGGGCAGGCTGGGTTCCTCCTGCTATTTGGGTTGATTTGCCCTAAGCAGAGGATGGTGGCCTAGAAGCCAGTAGTGGCATATGCTAGGAGGGAGTGGGAGAGAAGAGGAGAAAGAGGGAAAAAGAAAAGAAAAAGAGGGAAAAAGAAGAGAGGAAAAAACCCAACACACACCTGAGCTCATTGAGACTGAATGTGGTGGGAAAGATAGAAGGGGTAGTGAATAGAGAAAGAAGAAAGAGCAATAGGTAAGGAGATAACGGAGACTTGATCACCTGTCTGTGAGGCTGGAGGAGTTCCAACTCTTCCTCAAGGTAGCAGGGTGGTGTACCCATTTGATGTAGGATTCCACAGATGTTGTCTGTGATTACTTTAAAGGCAAGATTGCACCTGTGGCCAGGCATTCACTGGTTTACCTGCCTTGTGTTGTATTTAGCAATGCAGCAGGAGTGGGTTCTAGGTGTTCCCAAAGCCCCATCTAGGGCCCCAGAACAGGCCAGGCTGCCCCATCTCTGTGTAGAATCACTGAGAGGGAAGCTGGACTTATTGTCCTATCTAGTCTGCTGGTGCTTCTTAGATCAGAGGATTTTATTTTTTATTTTTCTTATTCCCCTGGCCAGCTAGAATAAAATCAAATTAAATCTTTTCCCACAGTCACTGGGCTATAGCTCTGTGCCATTTAAAGCTGACACTTGCTACAGTGGGTTTTTGTTTTGCAAAAAAACTGCCAGGCCCTGTAGCTGGGTTTAGGCATTCCTTAGCTAGGTTTCTTCTTATGCTGATTTATGTTAAGGGCCTCCCTCCTATGTGCTCTTTGGAAGTGAGCAACCAGACTTGGGTTTGAGTTTTAAACCAATAGTATATATTTCACCATTTTAAAAAATTATGCTTGTGATTGCTGCAATTTGGGGGCTGTCAGGTTGACCCCCAGTCGGGGAGATCCAGCTTATCAGGGGAGTTGGTTCCTTCTCGGCCAATTGGAACTAAATTTGCTCCCTGGACTCCTGATATTCTGCCTATTTTCTCCCACACCATGATCTACCTGAGGTAAATATCTGCTTTTTCTTCTACTCTAAATTATGGCTACCCGCCACCACTCCCCTGGCCACGAGTTCAAGGCAGCCAACCATGCGGAGAGCTCTGGAATGGGTTCCCCTTGTGTCTGGGATTCTGTCACCTCTCAGGCATCCAACTGCAGAAATTACTGCTCTCGGCAAGGGAACAGTTGGCGGCCGGAGGGCTCGCCAAAGCTAGAGTGCTTTAGACTATTCTTGGTTTGCTTTGTGAGTGGAAATCCCATGCAAAAAGGGGTTCAGGAGAGACCCTGCTACCCTAGTTCCAATTTCAGGGCTCCACCTCCCTGTTTCCTTCTCTTTACATCCCAATTTTCTGGTCTGGCTGGCAGCAGGAGCACAGGATGTCATTTTTTCCTTCAGAACTAAACACTTTTTCAACAAAAGAAAGACATCTGATGGCAAACCCATCATTTACATAAGTGAAAATATGGTACTATGAGAGACTGGTGCCAATTGGGTGCAGATATTGAGAAAGAAACAACAAGATTGCAATAAAAATTATGATTGCGGCCACAATAGGGAGGTGTAAACTCTGGGGAAATGTTGTAGTGTTCCAATGCTTAAGTACGGTTAGGAGGGTTACAAATTTTTAATCACATCACAAATGTCTTATAACACATAATTTTCAGAGGAGGTTATAAAATCCTCTTCTGTTGATGTAAAAACTCTTTATTGCTGAAACAGCAGGTAATAAGAACTAACATAAGTATCTTTCCAACACCTATCCTTGGTTGTTTTCCTTTGACATGTCAATTTGACAACAGAAAAAAAAAACATCCCCTTGGTTATTCATGGCGCTTAGCAATTAACATAGCCAGATAGCCAGACCTTGGGAGCAATGCAAACATTTCATTCTAGCCAAACAGTTGAAAATAAAGAACAGTTCAACTTAGCAATAACTGAGTTAAATTTAATTATGCACTTTTGCCATGAAAGGCTTTATGAATTCTCATTTCCACTAGATAAATGCATCATATAACATATATATAATGTCGTTCAAGAAGACTGAAAATAATCATGGAAAAATTTCATTCTCTTTAACTCAATTTTTTTCCCCAACAAATGTTTGAAGGTGTCTCATAGTTGTACATATGAAAGAAATCATAGTGAAAAATTCTGACACATTATTGAAACCCTAGAACAGGAAGATAGAGACAGTAGGTAGAAGCAATATTTAAAGACATAATATAAGAGAATGTCTAAGACTGACAAAAATATCAAACCTTACATTCAAGAAATTCAGTGAACCAAAAGAAGCATTGTTGTTGTTTTGGGGGTTATTGTTATTGTGGTTAGGTGGTGCTGAGTCATTTCTGGCCCATAGTAACCGAATCTACAACAGAAAGAAATCACTGCCTGGTTCTTGCTGTACTCATAATAATTCCTCTGCTTGAGCTCATTGTTGGAAGCACTGTGTCAATCCATCTCTTGGAGCGTGTTCTTTGTTTTAATCAAGACAACCAAGAATGATGTCCTTCTTCAGGGATTATCTCTCCTGACATATTTAAAGCATTGAAGACAAAGTCTAGTCACCCTTGCCTCTAAGGAGAACTCTGGCCATAGTTCTTCCAAGACAGATCACTTTGTCCTTGTAACAGTCTATTCTAAAAATAAAATTAAAGAATACTTTCAATATTCTTTCCCAGCAGCACATTTCGAATGCATCAATTCTTCTTTGGTCTTATTTATTCAATGTCCAACTTTCACATGCATATGAGACAATAGAAAATACCAAGGCTTGGGTCAGGCATACCTTAGTCTATAAGATAACATCATTACTTCTCAATACTCTAAAGAGGCCTTATGCAGCAGATTTATCTTATCCACACATCATTTAACATCTTGATTGCTGCTTCTATGGCCATTGACTGTGGATCCAAGCCAGACAAAATCCTTGACAACTTCAATGCTGCTTTCTCCATTAATCATAATGTTAAGTATTGGATCAGTTTTGAGGATTTTGGTTTTTTTTACATTGTGTTGCAATACATGCAGGAGGTTGCAATCCTTGATCTTCAGCAGCAAGTGCTTCAAGTCCTCTTAACTTTCAGCATTCAAGGTTGTGTTATATTGCAGATTGTTAATAGTAATCCAAATCCTGATACCACATTATTCTACACATAATCCAGCTATTTTGTTATCTCATTCAAATTGAAAAGGCTTGGTGAGAGGCTATAACTGTGAAACCCACCTTTCCTGATTTTAAGCAAAGTAATGTTCCCTTTTTCTGTTCTAACAACAGCCTCTTAATTCATATACAATTTCCTCATGAGCATACTGAATTGTTCTGGAATTCCCATTCCTCTCAAGATTATTCATAGTTTCTTAGGATCCACCTGGTTGAATACCTTGAAATAGTCAATAAAATACAAGTAAACAGCCTGCTGGTATTCCCCAATTTCAGACAACATCCATTTGCTATCAGCAGTGATATCACTTATTCCACACACTCCCCTGAATCTGACTTGAACCTTTAGCAGACCTGCCATTGTATTACTGCCAATGTTGCAGAATGATGATCAGCAAAATTTTACTCGTGTGTGAAATTAAATATATTGCTCTATACTTTGAGCATTCTACTAAGTCTTCAGAATGGGTACACATATGGATCTGTTTCAGTCATTTGGCCAAGTAGCTGTCTCCAAAATCTCTTGGCATTTAAGAATGAGTGCTTCCAGGGCTTCATAGGCTTGATGGAACATTTCAATTGTTTTCCGCTAACTTCTGGAACTTTGTTTTTCAATATTCATCTGTTGAACTTCATCATTTTGACCATTTGTTTTAGTTACTTTTTCGTTAAAAATCAAAATTCAGAGTTTTCTCTGGCATTCACTTTGTTATTTTCTTTCTTTCTTGTCTTTTTTAATACCTTTTTCTTTCTTCATAGACAATGTTCTTGATGTTGTCCTACACTCTCTCATCAGTATTCAATGCAGCAAATCTTTTTTTGAGATATTCTCAAAATCAAGTGAGATAGACTCAAGACCATATTTTGACTCTTGAAGACTTGTTTTAATTTTCTTCAGCTTCATCCAGAAATTGCATAAGAATAATCCATGGTCTCTGTCAGTTAGCCTATGGCCTAATTTTAGCGGATAATAGTGAGTTTTTTGTGGTCTCTTCCCACAGTTGTAGTCAATTTATTGCATTGAACACTAATGACAGGAGACTTTGTGAACTGTAAAAGGACATTAAGATCATCATTCTTAAAGAGAGAAAAAGGTTATTAAAAAGACCAGAAAGAAAGAAAATATTAAAGTGAATATCAAAAGAACCTCTTAATCATATAGTAGCCAGAGCAAATGGAAGAGATGATGAAGTCAAAGATCTGAAAAGAACATTCCAAAGTGCATCTCTATAACCCAAAGTAAAAATGATAATGAAATGTGCAAAGACATTGGTGGAACACCAAAAAAATGGACATACTCAGAATAGCTTAAACTGAAAATTAAAGAAAATATTCAAGCCTCAAGTTGCAATGTTGTAAGATATTATGGGGAAAATATTGAACAATACAGGGAGTATCAGAACAAGTGGGAGAGAATGCACAGAGTTACTATATCAAATAATACTAGTCAACATTGCATCATTTCAGGAAGTAGCATGTCGTGTAAGAATCAATGGTGCTAAAGAAACAAGTTCAAGCAGCACTAAAAGTAATAGCCAAACACATTGCTCCCAGAATCGTTGGAACACAAACTGAAATGGTGCTACAGCCGATGAAGCACTGGAAGCACTCACTCAGCTAGGCCAGGGCATTTGTGTATTAGTCTGGGTATTTTAGAGAAACAAATCCACAGAAACTCATGTAAAAGTGTTTTATATGAAGGTTAAGTACACATCAAGAAAACATCCCAATACAGTGCTGGCCAAGCCCACAAGTCCAACATTAACCCATCTGTTTGACACCAATCGACAAAGTCCTCTTCCATTTTAAAAAACAGATGTAATGTTTCCAACTTCAGGAGGAAAGCCGAGTCAGTGAGTGTGTAAGAATCTTAGTGCTAGCAGGTCACATCTGAAAATACTTGAAATGATACACAAGAATGATGAATTCAGTATATCTAAAACCATATGTGGGGAATTGCTAAACTTAATTGTGGACATGTTAATTTACCTATTTTCAGTGAAGTAAGTAATACCACTATTTCAGTTGTTCTGTGGATTGTATTCCTGATTTTCTTCATACAGATCAGCTAGGAATTATTTTAAGATATAGATCTCCAAGATATAGAAACCCTTTTGAAATTTTACTACTTAAAACTTCATACTGTTGAAAGAGTAGCAAATCAATTATTTTGCTTTTTATGTGAAGTTTGTAAAATTTATTATTTTAGCTTCAGAGGCCAGGCTTGCAACAACACTGTCAGGGTGTCATAAAAAGCTTATAATAGGAAAACTTAGAACATAATAAATATGTCATTTTAAAACAACATAGTACTAGATTTTTTCCTGGAAGCAGCTAATTCATATTCTATTATTGAGTAACTTGACATATTTCTTCTGCCTCTCTCAAACTAAACCCACTGCCATTAAGTGAATTCTGAATCATAGTGACCGTATAAGACTGGCTAGAATTTTCCCGGTGGGTTTCCAAGACTGTAGCTCTTTACAGGAGTAGAGGCCTTCTGAGAAGCGCAGGTGGTTCTGAACTCTCACCTCGGAATTATCAACCCAAGTAACCAATCATGCCACCAGAAAATTCTTAAAATATAACTAGAAAATATTATTACATTAAAACGTGCTCCTAATACATATTGTAGAGTGCATGCTGTTTCTTGTTGTTAGGTGCCTTTGAATCAGTTTTGACTCATAGCAATACTATGCACAACAGAACTAAACACTGCTAGTCCTGTGTGAGCCTCACAATTATTACATTTGAGCCTGTCATGGTAACCACTGTATCACTCCATTTTTCCCATGCACTTCCTCTTTGTCACTGCCTCATTTTCGATGACCTCGGATGCATGCAAAAGCTGGATAAAAGGAAGACCTAATGAGTCCACTTCACCAATAAGGAAGATCTACTTCACGAAGCACAGTGTCCTTTATCCAGGGACTATTCCCTCATAATAACTTGTCCAAAGTACATGAGATGAAGTGTCACCATCCTTGACTCTACAGGGCACACTGGTTGTATTTCTTCCACAGCAGATGTGTTAGTTCTTTTGGTCATGCACAGTACTTTCAAAATTCTTCACTCATACCAAACTTCTAATGAAACGATTCTTCTTCAGTCTGCATTATTCAATGCCTCACTTTCACATGCATGACAGACAATTGAAAATACCATGGCTCGGTTCAGGTGTACCTTAGTCTTCAAAGTGACATCCTTTCATTTTAGCGCTTCAAGAAACCGTGTGAAGCAGATTTACCCACTGCAATGTGTCTTTGTGATCTCTTGGTCACCGCTTTTGTGAGCATCGATGGGAGACCCGAGCAAAATGAAAGCCTTGACAAATAAAAATCTATCCTCTCTTCATCAACTTATCCATTGAGTTAGCTGTGAAGATTTTCAATTTTGCACATTAAATTGTACAATCTTTAATCTTGATCAGCAAGTCTTTCAAGTCCTTCCCTTTTTCAGCAAGCAAAGTTGTGTCATCTGTATATTGTAGACTATTAATTAGCCTTCCTCAAATCATGATGCAGAATTCTTTATATACTCCATTTGGTTGTTGGCTCTGCGTACAGATTAAATAGTATGGCGAGAGGCTGCAGCCTTGACTTACACCTTTCCTAATTTTAAACCACGCAATACTCCCTTGTTCTGTTAGCACAGCTGCTGCTAAGTTCCTGGAGAGGTTCTGCATGAATAATGTAGTATTCTGGAATTCCCATTCTTCTCAACACCAATCAGAATTCATTATGATGTCCAAGTTGAAATGCCTTTGCATAGTCAACAAAACATAAATAAACATCTTTCTGGTGTTCCCTAGTTCAGCCAACATCCACCTGGCAGGAGCGATATCCTTTGTTCTCGGACTGCTTCTAAAACTCACCTGAAATCCTGACAGCTCCCTGTCAATACACAGCTGCAGTCCCTGCTAGATCACCATCAGCAAAAGTTACTGTCATGTGATATCAATGATATTGTTTTAAAATCTGAGCATTTTGTTGGGTGACGTTAGTTTGGTATGGGTACAAATATAGATACCCTCCAGTCATTTGGTCAAGTAGCTGTCTTCCAAAATTCCTGACATTGATTAGGAGCTGCTCCCACTGCTTATGTCAGCTTGTTGAAACTTCTCAATTAGCATTCCATCAATTCCTGGAGCCTAATGCCTTTCCAGTAATTTGGACGTCTTCCTTCATTAGAATTGGCTCTTGAACACATGCCACCGCTTCAAATGGTTGACTATTGACTGCTTCTTTGAAACAGTGAATGTGTATTCTTGCTCATTTATGTTGATGTTTCCGGTATTATTCAATATTTTGCCTCTAGGATCACTCTAAATCACATCTTGAGGCCCCCCCCCCACTCCTTCAGTTTAACATACACTGAGTGTGTTCTTCCTATAAGTTTTCTAAATATAAGTTTTTGAACATTTTACTGTAAAACATCCCCTTGACTTCTTGAGCTGGCCTTTGAAATGTTTTGATCAGTTCTTTGACGTCGTCATTTATTTTTTTTCTATTAGCCTTAGCTGCTCTAGGACTCAGAGTGTGTTCTGACGTCCAGGCTGATCTCTTTCCTGTCGATTTAAGAATCGTTTGTTTTCTTCATGTATGATCTTCTTGAAGTCATTCCAGAGCTGATAGTTTGTCTGTCAATAATATTCAATACTTCAAATCTGTTCTTAAGAGCTTCTCAAAATTCAGATGGGACATGCTCAAGGTCATATTTTGGCTCTCGTGAGTTTTTCTCTGTGGCCATGAGTTTGGTTTATTAGTGTATATATTTACATAATCTTGATTCCTAGTTACATATTTTTAATACTAGAAAACAATAATGAATTCAACAATAGAATTTTCTAAAATATTTATTTTTAAATTTTTATCATATTAAAATATCTATCTATATATAAACAAAATATATTTCTATTTATGAAGATATAAATCTGTGTATGGCCATTGGATTAATCTTCCAATATGTTTTGTTCAAATATTCTGTCCTATGTTTTATTTGAGTGCTAGTTAATTTGTCAATTTCTGAAAGAATTATATTCAAGCTATGATATGTATGTATCTTTCTCCTTGTATCTTGTCTTTATTTTATCTATTGTGCTTTATGTTTTCTATAGCTGTGCCTTTATATCTTAGGTGGAAAAAATGTCCATTGTACATCTTTAAAATAAATTACTAGGACTATCCTTAATGAAGGAGCAGTGGTGGTGTAGTGAATTATAAGTTAGGCTGCTGACTGCAAGGTCAGCAGTTAGAAACCACTAACCACTGTGCAGGAGAGAGATGAGGCTTTCTATTCCTGTAAAGATTTACAGTTGCAGAAAACCACAGAGGTCGTCCCACTCTATCTTGTAGGGTTGCTATGAGTGTGGATTAGCTTGATTGCACTGAATTTCGTGTGGAGTTTTGAGATCTTAATGAAATTTCCCCAGGTTCTTTTTTTAAATGCCTCGTCAGATGCAGCTTTCAACACAAATTTGTGTGACAGCAAATAAATGAAGGTACGTTTCTTAAACTTCGGTTGCGTGTTAGTCTGGGTTGACCAGAGGAACAAATCATACGTGTATAAGAGAGAGCATTATATCCTAGATTAATTGTGTATTAATAAAACATACCAGCCCAGTCCAAATCAAGCCAATAAGGTCAATATTAGCCCATATGTCTGATACCAGTCTACAAATTCCTCTTTAGACTCACACAACACATGCAACGATGCTGAATGCAGGAAGATCACAGGCTCACAGGTGGGAAGTCTTGTGGGTCCAGTGGCAGAGGTAGCAGCTCAGTGCTGGCAGAGGTCTTCCGTGGTTCCTCCAGCTCCAAGGGGTCAGTGTGACTCCAGGTCCTGTGTCAGCAGGAGGACGAAGCAGAGAGTGTGTGTGTCCTGTCTCCAGGGAGGCAGACAGAAGTTCCTAGAATCTTCAAAAGGCCATGCATCACAGAGACTTTATTGGCAGGCTAGACTTCACCCCTTTGTTCTAGTTGAGAGCTCATGTAACTGTCACATGTTGTTTCTCAATTTTGAAAATTTCTTATTGAAAGTCTTCCTCTTTTCCAGTGTCCTACTACTTTACTAAACATGATGTCCTTCTCCAGGGACTTGTCTCTCCTGACATGTCCAAAAAACTTTGATAAAGTTTCAACATCCTTGCCTCTAAGGGGCATTCTGGTTGCATTTCTTCCAAGATAGATTTGTTTGTTCTTTTGGCAGTCCATAGTACTTTCCATATACCTCACTAACATAATCATTTAAATGCATGGGTTCTTCTTCAATCACCTTATCCAACTTTCACATGCATATGAGGGACTTCTAAATACCATGGCTTAAGTCTATTCACATTAATCCTCACAGTAGCATTTTTAGTTTTTGACATTTTAAGGAGATCTAATGGGGCAGGTTTACCAAATAGAATGCATCATTTGAGCTCATGACTGCTGCTTCCAGGAGCATTGATTGTGGATCCAAGCAAGATGAAATTCTTCAGCCTAGTGGCATAGGTATAGATATAGGTAGATTTAGAATATGAACTTAACATAGGTCACTCATGGTTCTTTAAGATTCCAAAATAAAATGCCTAATATTTTGAAGGCAGCTTCTTAATTTTATCAGTATCATGGTGAAAATAGTCCTACTGCTATTTTATCTTTTTAAAAGCAGATTTTATAGAAAAACTATTTTGCAACTGTGTCCTAATTATTAGAAAATTATTTATGATGTGCGGAAATATGATTTACTATATGACATATTCCCGTGGAAATTTTTACAATCTCTATAGAGTATATCAATCCACAACTTAGGCCTAGACATTTCTGAACTTCCAAACTGGTGTGATTACATGCTTCTTTGTATTTGTCTTGAAGTCCTTATGTAAAAGTACCTGTATTATAGAGGTGATAATATTTTCCAGCTTCATGATAGCTAATTCATAAGGCACTTGCTGCTAACCAAGCAATATTTATATTTTATTTATTTCTGTTTCTTATAGTAACTACCAAAAATCTTGCACATTATATTCATATAGTTACCAAATTAAGTTGGGATCTTCTTTGGATAGCATACTCCCAAACCCCAAATCTATTGTCTTTGAGTAGATTCAAACAAGCCTAGAAAAGACAATAGAACTACTCAAAAGGGTTTCTAAGACTGTAAATCTTTGGGAAAAGACTGTCTTGTATTTTACTCACAAGGGAGCCTAATTGATTTGATCAACTTCCCTTTCAGTTAGCAGAGCTGTGCTTAACCCACTGTATTTTCGGGGCTCTGATAGCAAATTAGGGAGAAAAAAAGATATTTATTTCAATTAAAAATTAGTAGGAACATATGTTCTCCTTCGTGTTTTTGTCTTGTTCTTTTCATTGGAGAAAAGGTTACTGGTAAAGTATTATGACCATGAAAGCTTTTAACTGTGAATTTATTATCAAAAGCAAATTAGTTCAGACTATGATAGTGTAAGTTCTAAATTTTCAAGCTAAAACAACTCGAAACGTCACTCATAAGCAACATTATTTTACTTTCTGACACATATAATGTGTATAAAATATCACGTTACTACATATTTACCTAATAGGTAGATTATGGCAATTGTGGAGGTTCTAATTTAACATTCATAAGACCTATTTAACAGTCCAATATCTATATGACTTAGAGATAGGGTTTTAAAATAATGCTTATAGTTTGGCTTTGGTATCATTTTGGAGGGTAAAAGACAATACAAAAGCAAAAGACATTCTATACTGATGGGGATAAATTTATGCCATGTATTCCTACAGGAAATATAGGTAGAAGCTTCAGTATTTGTACAACGATATTCTGAGTTCCTGTTTTAGTTCCCATTTCCCTATTAACTCAATATACAACATCAAGGTTGTGTCTTAGCTCCTCATCGAAAATACATGGCAAATCCAAGCAATGCTGGCATAACCCACTATGAATGAAATATCTAGAATTTATACTTGAGGTCCTTTTTATAATAGAAAAATTGTTAGAAATAATGACTCTGGGCTATATTTACACACAATTTGCTCTGATGAAATGTTAATTTAAGAAAATATATTTATTCTTTAATATTGCCCTACCTCTGTCTCCTGTCTCTCACTCATTTTACTAATTCTTAGCTGAGAAAAATGCTTTATTCTGAACTAAGAATGATTGATGATGGTGTACGACATTACCCTTGGAAAAGACTTTATTTTCATAAGGATCAATATTTTTAAGCTAAAAGATATGGAGAATTTCTGTTTGCTAGTAAGGGGCAGTTATGGCTTGGTAAAAATATACCTGTGCTGAAGCCCAGTGAAGGTGTGTGTGTTGAAAGTGCAATGTTCAACAACTGTTTTCTCAGGAATTGCTGGATGAGGTATGCTGCTAAGAATACCTTAAAACAATAGTGGAAAAAGTCAGGTCAATGATTTTTTTAAGCCAGGGACTTAAGGGGGAATATAAAGCAATCAATTGCACCAATATGAGTGTACAATTACACATGCTGTGAAAATACATTTATGTACGCAATATTTACAAATGACCACAAGTTTTGTGTTGACCAATGTAAAAGGACATAAAGCAGGAGACCTAACCTGATCTGGTGGTCCAGAGAAGGTATCTGAGAATTTAAGGAATTGGTGCTTATTAGACTTTAGGTGGGTTCAGATTTATTGCTCGGAAGGTGCTCAATGAAGTCTACCCAGTTCCAACATATATTTGCCCTTTTCATGTTCTCTCTTCCTTTATGTGGTATGTGTTAGACTATCAGGCCTGATTCTACCCTCGTAAATGAATGTTACTGAAAGTATTGCAATAGATCCAGCACTCACAGCATGTGTAACTTGTTTCAACACACACGCACACACACACGCACACACACAGAGCCATTGAGTTGATGCCAACTCATATCGAAAGACCTTAGAGGACTGGGTAAAACTTATGTGGGTTTCCCAAACTCTAGCTCTTTATGGAAATAGAAAGCCCCATCTTTCTTCCATGGAGTGCCTGCTGGTTTCAGACTGCCCATCTTTTGAAGATATACAAGTTAGCAACTCATATATTGCAGTCTGAAAAGACATCCCACACATTTATGAAACCCATTGCTCAACAGTGTTTTGCCATTGACTAAAATTATGCTACTATCAATAGACTTGCCTTTAGCCCCATGGGGAAGATCTGTGATGTACTACAATAAAATGACAATAAGATCCCCCTAAAGGTTCAAGGGACTTACAGAAATTGGAGTTATATGAACATATTTTGAGTTTCCTGCCTGGTACTTGCCCTCATGAGATCACTGAAGACCTTGATGGTGAAGAAATCAGATGGTGTCCAGCTATCATGCAAAATAGTATCTGAGGTAGTAAATGCTTGTCTCAAAATATTTCTTCCTCTAAAGGCAATGTTAGCTAAGTGCCCATGGAAGAAGCAAATCAGCCTATGTGATCCAAATATTGCAAATAATAAGATGCAAACCTGGAGGCGGGAACTGAACCAGAATTTAAATTCTAAACATCTGGATTGTGGCAAGGTATGGATGATGACAAAGAATCCTTTTTCAGGATCCCTACATGGATGGAATCCCCCGTGAATTCCCCGTGTACATAGGCTAGGAACATTAACAGTCCTAATATCAGACAAAAAGACTTGTGAAATAGATTTTAGCAGCTGTGTTTAGGTTGGAATGTAACACCTTTTAATTTCATATCCCTCTGAATCGCATGGGAATGTGTTCTAAATTTTTAATATTCTCTGCTCTCTCTTAGATTGAGATCCTGACCAGTTGTAGATGGTCATCTTTGCTGGGTCTTTGTTTTTGTGCCCTTAATTACTATTGAATTGTATAATATGTTAGTTATTGCTCAATAAAATATAAAAATAAAAAAGGAAACATGTCAAATATGAGAGAGAAATAATTACCGAGTCAAATAGGACTGAAATAAGGATTATTTTATTCTCAAAATGGCTTGAGAAGTCATTATTTTTATTACTCTAATAACTATAAATATTATCACTCCATAAAATGTTTTCATGTAAGTACACATTCAATCTTTTCTTGACTATCTAATTCCTTACTTCTTCTATTAGTTAGGAAGAAGAGGGAGATAGTGAAATTGATAATCATCTTTTTTGGTAAGGCTACGTGACAGCCAGTGCAAGGTTGTTAATGATGTTTTATTGGATTACTGTCAGTTTGTCCTTCTGGAGACTTTTTATAGGATCCTGTGAACATATGCTTCATTGTAATTGGTTCCCAAAGTATTCATAAATGCATATCTCAAAAAATAACGACCAACTACGTTCACACACATTTGTCTTTTATGTGCTCTTTTTGTGTCAGTAGAGGGGGAGCAGGTATATAATTTCTCCTTCAGGGCCACTGGTTTAATTGGGCAGAATATTTAAAGCAATGAAAGAGCAGAAATAATCAAAGCAAAAATCAACCAGAAGAGTCTACCTTCGTAGACGTGATATAACTGATTAATATGGTCCTAATATAATACTTAATGTGTAACTGTCTTATGAGTGCAGGGGGGGTGTTATTTCTAAAGCAGGTACAACTGACAGCTTTATTAACTCTTTCCTTCTGCTTAAAGACAAGGGCAAAATTAATTTGGGTCTGAATTGAGGAACAGCCCTCTGTTACTCATTTCCTAACCTATTTCCTAACCTATTAGCTTATATGTATATGCTTTTATACAACCACCGTTAATCCTTCAAATGAGCTCATAATAGGAACCCTCGTGACACAGTGAGTTAAGCATTGAGCTGTTGATGGAAAGATGGTCTGTTCTAGCCCATCAACTGTTCACTGGCAGAAAGATGAAGCAATGGACTTTCCTGAGGGCTTACAGCTCTGGAAACTTGAAGGAGCAATTAAACAACAGTGAGCTATAGTCCATTGTCTATTGTCAAAAATTTTTCTTATACTAGGGGATTGTTGAAAGCTAGTTTTTTTATTTAATTTCTAAAATATTACTTTATATACTACCTTCTTTATGATCTTTAGATGTGAATATGCATTCATTAAAAAACAAACCCCCCAAAAAACAATGGCCTTTTTAATTTCCTTTCCTGTCCTCCTCATTTTGTCCATAGTCTCTGCCAAGCTAACCTCTCCATCACACTATAAATGACAAAAAGAAAGAAAGAAAAAAGCCTCAGTCTCATTGAGTTGGCTTTGACTCATAGCAACCTTCAAGGAGCAGGATAGGACTGACCCTCTGTGTTTCCAAGACTGTAGCTCTTCATGGGAATAGAAATTCTCTTTTTTTCCCCTGTGAAGCAGCAGGTGGTTTCAAATTGCTGACCTTTTGTTTAGCAGTCCAACACATCCCCATTATGACAGTAAGCCTATGTGCCCTGCATTATAATCACGTACTTTGTTTCATATTATATAAAACCCAAATGTCCAGTTTCCAAGGCTCTTTCTGTAGGTCCCTGTGTGTTGTTACATTTTTTTTATTTGCTCTCTGACATAATTGCTTGCTGGTCAGGTTGTTTGTGTTATATTCGCAGCCTAAATGCATACTCATTTGCTTTATTCTTCATGTTTATGTTAAGCAGGCCATTTGTTTAGAGCGAAAAGTATAACCTCTTACTTTGTTTACGTACTTAAATCTTATTCAGCCTTCCAGATTTTGTTCCCTTGAAGTGATGTTTACATAAATTGCCCATTAACAATATGCTCTTATTAACTTTAATTAATATTGTGTATATTTTATCACTTTATGCTGGTTTACATACTTTTTAGGATTTGTGTCTGTCTTATATTTCCTTTACTTATCCTTCACACACATCACTTACACCTAGCACAATAATGAGAAAATGATGCGTGCTCAAAAATTCTTGTTGATTGATTGAAATAATTGCATACCATCAAGTTGTTTTTGTCTTTAGACTGACAAGATCAAGTTTTGGAGATCTAGTTAAATGCCTGGTGATAAACCTGCCAAAAACTGAGGCAGACTGAAACCATCATCCTGAGAGTCAGACAACTCATTAGTTTAAGAGTGACTGCCACATATTAAAAATTCCCTTTATGTATTTTGATGAATCACATTAAGTTTGATTTATTCGATTTTCATTATACTATATATATGATGTTTCTAGAAATAACCTCACTTTTTAGATATCTTAAAAATTGTCATTCATTTTTTTAAAGTTGTCATCTTAGTGTACTATTTAAAAGTTTGAGTTCCTTTTTGAAAAGTATCACATGATTTTTATCAAAACTGTGCTTCACCTAGTGCAATGAGAAGTGGAATAATTTTTAGGGAAACTACAACAAGCTTTTCATGACACCAATATTCCATGCTTAAGTAAATGGCTACATAATTAATTTGCTAAAGTAGTTGTAACAGTAGAATATTTCCAAAGAATAGTTTTCTTTCACTATATCCTGACTTTAAACTTTTATATATAATAGATCAGGCAACTATAAATTTTAAATGCATATCATAAAATCTGATCTTGTTGATTTTTTGAAGTCTATGTAGCATACTTTTAAGCCCTGGTAGCATAATGGGTAGTGCATTGGACTGTTAATCCTGAAGTCAGAAGTACAAAACCAAGAACTGATTTGTAAAAGAAAGATGAGACTTTCCACTCTCCTAAAGAATAACAGTCTTGGGAACCCACGGGGGCAGTTCTACCCTGTTCAATAGGGTCTTTGGAGTTGAAATAAATGTGATTACAGGGAATTTAGATTTGTTTGGCTTTTAAGGAAACTTGGTGGAGTGATGGGTTACAGGTGGGCTGCTAACCTCACAGTCAGCAGTTTGAACTCACCAGCTGCTCTCTGGGAGAAATATGAGGCTGTCTTCTTCCACAAAGATAAAAAATCTTGGAAACTCCAAGTGGAAGTTCAACCTTGCCTGGAGGTGCAATAATGGTTACAATCAACTAGATAGCAGTGGGCATAGTACTTTTGAAACTGACCAAATTTCATCTAAATTTTTATTATGAAATTTTTCACTTTAAAAATATTCTGTATTTTAAGGCCAAAGATAGCATAGAAAACGCATGTCAACCCAGGGTCGTCCAGCCATTCCGACTCGTTGCCCCCATACAGAGTTTCCAGAACTGGAAACCTTTCTAGTAAGAGAATGACCTCACTCTTTCCCCTCCGGCTTTTGCAGAGGAGCGGGGATGTTTGAACCATTGGCTTCATGGTTTGCAGTCCAGCATACAATGAAGATTCCCTTTCCAGCTGACTGAGTTTTGTGGCTGCTTGCATTCTTAATTTTATAAGACTTGCCTTCTCCATTGATGTTAGACTTTATTGATCCTTTTAATTCTTAGCTGTTTTATTCTTATGTTGGGGATAATATTTGATTTTTCTCTGCTAATAGTCATTCTGTTAGAGAAAACGGGTGAATGCTTTTCCTTAGCTGTAGTGGAAACCAGCCCCTCACACTATGATGGGTCCAGTAAGTTCAATTGTACGGTTAAGATATATAAAGATTATAGTAAAGTCAAAGAGCATAAGAGAGAGAGGGGAAAGAGTAAAATAAAGGAGTCAGATACATTTCATGGTAGCATGCTTACCTTCTGGATGGCCACGATCTCACAGCCAGGTCCGTGCACTGGCAGAGGAGAGGAGAAGAGAGGAGAGGAGAGGAAAGGAGAGGAGAGGGGAGGGGAGGGGAGGAGAGGAGAGAGAGAGAAAGAGAAATTTATTTCTAACCAAAGATTATAAATCTCTGTGGGGTATGAAAGCCCCCTGATTACATGTAAAGATGTACATCACAGGAAGGGGTTGTCCTATAGATTATACAGTAATGGGAGGCAATCTAGGGGTGTACATACTACAGGAAGAGGAGGGATTAAGGGTATTCATGTGACAAGATGAGCGAATCCTAGATTCATGATGGCAGCCTAATCTTGATGGTCATTGACCTAGGGACTTGATTTATTCTGAGTCCTTCAAGGAAAGCAATCCACTGTCCCTAACAGTGAGGAGTGAGCCTAACCTACTATGGGACAGACAATCTGCTTGCTCTGCAGGGCTGGTACCTTCACGGAGATAACTTGACATTCATTTACCATTAGTTACAAGCTGTGTCCTAGGTCCAACATATATATATTTTGGGGAGAGAAGCTGGGAAAAAGTCTTTTTATATCCCACACCTAGTGTTCTATTTTCAGACTCTAATTTCTCTCAACTTTTGATAGTTTTCTGGCCCTGTCTCTTCTCAACACACACTCACTCCTGCACTGAATACTTCTGTCTAACATAAATAAACACAAAGATCTACAGACTCTTGGTAAGAAGGTTTAGCAGTTCTTACTGTTAATAATCATGTTAGTCTGGTTTGACTAGAGAAACAAATCCACAGAAACTCATATGCATCTAGGAAAGAGTTTTATACAAAGGGTAAGTGTACATTAAGAAAGCATTCCAATCCAGTGCTGTCAAAGGCCATAAGTATGACATCAGCCTATATTTCTGACACTGATCTACAAAGTCCTCCTCAATCTCACAAAACACGTGCAATGATGTCGACTGCAGGAAAAAAAGCCAATCAGTGAGCATGTAAGAATCTCAGCACTGGCAGGTAGCTCCACGTGGCTGCTCCAACACCCAGGGCTGCATTGGAGTAGGTCCATGTGGCTTCTCCTTGGCAATGTCTTACAGAAAGTGAGCCTTTCTGGCTGAAGCAGGGAACTGGCTAAGGCAGCTGCACCCTGGTCTTATTATCAGAGAGCAAGAGACCCAAGAACTAGAAAGGCGAGGCTCACCGAGATATTTATCTGCCCACCCTTCAATTAATCGCACACATGTTTATCGGCCAGGTTGGCACAATAAACCTTAATCATCTCAACATTGTATTTTGTTCTTTTTGTTAGGGCCAATGGATTTTTTTTTTAATACAAGAACAATACGTCTGTACCTACGTGGTGGTGCTTTTGTCAAATTATTTCCTTTGGAGAAGAGAAGGGAGAAAAAAAAACAGAAGAAGAAGGAGGTAGTTGAATGGGCAGATAAGAATTTATATTCTTATCCTCACATAGAAGTATTGAAAAATTCCAGAACAGTAAACATCTGCCTTTGAAAGTAGGTTGTTGATTTAGAAGAGGCCGAGACCTTATCTCTTTGTCATTTATTTTGAAAGCTGAAGCTTCATTAAACTGATGTTAGCTGAGTTGGGTTTAGAAAGATGGTAGATGGGACCAATTAATTTATACAGTAAAGAAAATACTTTAATTTCTACGAGAATAACTGAGATCTATATATGCAAATGGAAGTGTCAAAATTTGAGAATCTCCAGCCTTTCTCTGAAGAATGTTGAGTAAGTCCTGCTGGTTTAGGGCTCATACTTCGTTTTCCACTGATGCAGGCCAGCAGAGAGCTACACTATTTTTTTTCTCTCTCTCTTTGGTGGTGATCCAAGAATATACAAAGAGAACATCTGGATTTCCGACAGTTTCAGCCACGCTGAAAAGTTCTCTATAAGCTTGGGTTTGTTTTTATAGATTCACAAATGTTTTCCAAATGTTATTTTTCAAGGCATCCACATTTCAAAACCATGAACTTTATCTCATTAAATGTTAAAACTGAACAAAATGGCTTTTAAACTCCCAGGTGAAGTTCTAGTCCTGTGAATCAAGTCACCTTTCAAAACACATGTTTCATGCTTCATGTAACTCTAATTCCTACTCTTCCTGGGAATCATGACCTGACATTGAGAAACACTTTAAAACGTGTTCACTGTTTAAGGATAATTAACAACTCTGATGTGGGATTATTTTTGTAGTCTCTGGGGGAAAAATAATTTTAAAGCAAATGTGCTATTTAAAGAGTTAGCATCTCTGAAAAATAAGGTAGCAGATTTATTTAAAAATGGTGGTTAAGAAAAAGGGAGAAATATTATAAAGTTTTCCCAATTATATACTTAGTCAATCTCAAATTCAAGTACCTAAAAAGAAATTCTCATTTTAAATTATTTTATTAAAATCTCCAGTTCTTTGCTGATTTTTATTAGCTTTTAGTTCTATCACTAAAAGATACACAATTCTCAGTACGTTTTCTGCTAACATGACTACTTATCCACCAAAGAACTGCATAGAAGTAGCTTTGCAGTTTATAATAAGGCTTCTTCCTAGGGTTATCTTGACCTCAACATTAGACTCAACATTAGAACAAAATAACATGGACTCTGGCACCTTGAGTTGGCTTTAACTCATGGAAACCCATGGGTGTCAAAGCAGAACTGGGTTCTGTGGGGTTCATGGTAGTTACATAATTTTCCTGTCAAATTGAAGATCTAAAAGTGTAGGGGTAGATTTTAGCCTGTCAATCAGGTCACAGCAGGATGGTACCTCCTGGTGGGCATGGCCTTCTCATCAGGAAGATCCTGAGAACTTCCTCTCTCTCTCTGCCTTCACCTTCTGACTGCTGAGTCACTGGGAGAACTTCCAGAGCCACACTAGAGACCTGCAAGGTCCCTGTGATATTTCCACCGCCATTGGATCCACAAGACTTTGCACTTACTGGCCTGTGATCTTCCTGCATTCTGCATTATTGTGTGGGGCTGCATGAGTCTTAAGAGGGATTTATGGATTCGTATCAGATGCAGAGAGTAGTATTGGACTTATGAGCATGAGCTGTACAGGGCTGTGATGTTTTTGTTATATACAATTACTTCTTAATATATAGGTCTTCCCTATACACATAGGAGTGTCGCTGGATTTGTTTCTCTAGTCAACTCAGCCTAAAAGGGGGTTTACAATAAATGATTCTTTTAAGGAGCTTACCAAGCCTTTTTTTCCCCCTCACCTGATGTGGTTCTGAGTGGTTTTGAACCTGCAATCTTTTGATTATGAGTGTCAAAGTTGTAAAAACACTGAATTAACAAAGGACTCCTCACAATGACTAGATTAGTGGGAAAGAAAGGGAAAAAAACAAGAACTCAAATTTAAAATTTTATAAAAAACATTAAAATCCATGAACCAAATGAATTGCCATCTTAAATTCCTTAATACTGAAAAAGGAACTGTAAACATAGTCCAGGCTTTCAGTTTAGATCACCAGGTTAGGGAACATATGTTTTAAACTCCTTCATGTACTTAGGTTCAGTACAAAATTCAATATTAGTAAACAATACAGAATACAGACTATATAGTATTCACTGCCCCTAATAATGGTTTCTATGTCTTTAACATTTGTCAACCTACTATGTATGCCAGCATTAAATATAACTAATGTTGTTTCTTTTCAATATTTCTTAAAATTAAAACACCTCAAAAGAAAATTAGTTTCACTTTTATCCCCATTCAAAACAGCTTCTAATCATTATATTTCATGAGAATTTGATCATGCAAATGTTAAGATGTTTCTAAGAGGGATGGCATTTCCTAGTGCCATTGTAGTTGGGCTTATGAGGTCCTGCTATCAACTCTGCACCTGCCTCATTCCCACCACATATGCTGAGAGGTCCCTTTGAATATCACGTAACAACCTGGATGTGTTTGAGCCTCGGTTCACAGCCAAACATATGGCGCTTGGCTTTGGAGGAGAATCTTCAAGCTGGCAGGCTGCTGCTGGTGTCTCTGAGCTCCAATATTCCAGTTAAGTCAGAGTAGTTCCAAATGGGAGCCTGGGCCTTGTCTACTAGAGCTGTAATGTGAGTAGGTCCAGATTTTTTTATTTTTTACAACTTCTAAGCCTTCCAGACAAGGATAATTATCAGCACTCCAAAGAGCTAGGCATAAAAGCCAAATGCAAACAAATTAGGGAGTGCGAGCAGAGCAGCTACAGCTGGTGGGTCAAGCTGGGTGCAAAATGGTTGCAGATTTGTGGAAACCAGAGAGGAATGTCTCTGAAGGGAACTTTTGGTGAGAAATTTTACGGGCCGGGCTCTTGAGCGTCTTGCTATCCACTGCTGGGAAAAAACAGTTGACGAGGAGAATCGCCTTAGATAGATATGGAAGGAGAGTGGGGTGGAACCAAGATAAAGCATGTGAAGAAGAAAAACCTCTGAAGATGGTCTCAGAATCGAGAGAGTGCAAAACCTCCTGAAGTGAGGAAGAAGTACAAGCTAACAATAAACAGTAACTCTTCCGAAGTTGATATTCCGAGACAAGGCTTAGCAGGCTACTAAATTAAAATGACTTTCTCTCCACGACAAAATATATTTTATTACTTCTACTCTGAATTCAAAGTTTCTGATGTTATGCTGTTTGTGAATCTATCCTAACTACATTTTCTCTTGGTTTGAAACATTATTTAAGTGTGATGTGGAGTGACATTTAAATAAAAGGCCAAATACACACACACATACACACAGCATCAGTATGAGTCAGAATCAAATTGAGGGTCATGGGTTTGTTTTTTGGGGTGTCCTTGAGTCCTGAAAATCCAGTCACATATTGCAGAAATGGACAGGAAGACTTCAAGGAATGATGAAAATTATAGTGATTTGGAAACCATCTAAGGAAAAAAAAATCTATTACTCTGGTCCACAATTAAGTGTCCTGCCATTCAAATTCTTTGCAACACCATTCATAATTTGTTTTGATCAACATAGTTGAATGTCTTTGCATAGTCAGTAAAACACAGGCAAACAGACATTTTAAATCAGACAATCATATGGCCTACTATGCTGGGAATGAAAAACGGAGAAAATTGTCTCACATTCTTCATTGAAAAGGACAAATACTATTTATCCTGAAATACAACCCTGTCCATGATAGGATAATTTTCATTAAATTATAAGGAAAACCGATTTATATAATTATACAAATTTACCCAACAAAAATCAATGCATAGGATGAAGAAATTGAACTTTCACCGAGCTCTGCAGACTGAATTTGATCAAACATGCAATCAAGGTACATTCCTTGTCACTGCTGTTTGCAGTGTGAAAGTAGGAAACTCATAGGGATCCGGAATTGAAAATAAGATATTTCTAAGACCAGCAACTTATTCATTGAAAAAGCATATATATAGATATAGATGATATAGATATAGATAGATATATATGACAACAGAAGCCCCCTTCTATATGTGAGGAGGGGTGGTAGTGTAGTGATAACTCCTTGGACTGCTGACTGTAAGGTAATTTGAGTCCCTTTGCAGGAGAAAGACAGGGCTTTCTACTCCCATAAAGAGTACAGTCTCAGAAACCCACAGGGGCAGTTCTACCCCGACCTGTAGACTCATGAAGAGTCGGCATCAATTAGATGTCAGTGCCACGTGACAACAGGTTGTCATCACCAAATGCGACCCCTGACATGAAATCCACTGTGGTTGCAGAAAGAGCGCAGTGGGAAGGCCAATACCCTCAGTCAGAAGAAGGTTAGCATCTGACGATGGAACTGGCCATCACCTGCTTGTATGCAGGTTCATGTTGAAGCTAATAAAAGTAAAAGAAAATAAAAACATCTCATCAGAGCCAAAATACAGCCTCGAGTATGTTCCAGCTCATTTGACTTCTCAAGGACAGATTTTATGCTTTGAATATGAGTGGCCAGTTGTGGAGTGATATTAAGAATATCCTGCATGCAAAAAAGAAATAGGTCATTCAAAGAAAGAAAAAAATTAAAAGCTCAGAATGGATATTAAACTCTGAAACTTACTCTAGAACATATAAGAGCCAAAGCAAAAGGAAGAACGCATGAAGAGAAACCAGCTAAACAAATTATTTCAGAGAGAACATAAAATAAATTATGATAACAAAATGTCAAAAAACCTTGAGTTGGATAAACAAAGGGGAAGAATGCAGTCAACTTATCTTTAACTGAAAGAACTGAAGGAAAATACAAATTTCTATTTTCAATAATGAAAGATTACATTGGCAAGGTATTGAATGGGACAATAATCATCAAAAGAGGATGGTAGGACCACAGAAAGTCAGTATACCCCAAACAATTGGACCATATTAAATCATTTCAGTTGGTGCCATATGATCAAGAATGAACTGTACTGTAGGAAGAAATCCAAGACACAGAAAAGGCTTTGGGGAGATACAGGTTTAAGGAAAAGAAGAACTACCAACGGAAGTATTTCAATAAATGGGTACCACCCTGGAGTTCCCTCACCTGAGTCATGACATTTGGAAGACAGACACACAGTGCACCAAGTAGGAGAGATATAGAACAACATCCATGTCAAAGAGTCTAGAAACAATTGTTGAAGGTTTTAATGAGTATTAACATCCCATGCTAGTTAATTTTTGTGTAGATAGTTTTTAAAAGGTTGCAGAACTACATGGAATATTAAAAATCTCCATATCAAAACCCCTGTTACTGAAGTATTCAGATTCATAACAGTCCTGTACAGGGTTCTCAAGGCTGCCAATAGGGGAGGGAGCCTCAATTTTCTCCCATGGAATATCTGTCAAAATTCAATCTGGATTCATTGCTGATATCAGGGGCTTGTGACTTAAAGTAGAGAAACCAAAAAAATGCTTACATGTGCTTCATGGACTATACAAAGGAATTCCACTCTGTGAACCATAACAAATGATGGATAACTTTGGAGAGAACTGGAATTTCAGGACATTTAATTCTGCTCATGTGGAACCTGTATATAGACAAAGAGTCGATTCTTTAAATAGAACAGGGGACACTATGTGATTTAAAAGAAGGAAAAGATGTGTGTCAAGATTGTATTCTTTCATTACAGTTATTCAATCTGTATGTTAAGTAACTAGTCTCAGTAGCCAGAATATATGTCGAAGACAGCACCAAGATAGGAGGAAAACTCATTAACATTCTGTTATATGCAAATGATTGAACCCTGCTTAATGAAGAAAGAGAGGACTAAACATATTTATTGATGACTGTCAAAAACTTTGGCCTTCAATATGGATGAAACCTCAACATAAAAAAGAAGAAACATTTCAAGTAATGTGAAAAAGATGGAAGCTGTCAATAATTTTACAAAAATTGACATTTTACTTGGGTCTATGTCCAGTGCCCACAAAAGCAGCAGTCAGGATATAAAATATTTTACATTGAGGACATTTTCTATAAAAGATTTAACAACTATTTACAGTGTTAAAGGTCAACCATGTCACTTCAAGGACATATCTGTGTCTGATAAAAGGCACGTATTTTTTTTTTTCACATGTGGCAGCGAGTACTATCAAACTCCAGTCACTGAGGCAAGCTCTCCTGGTGTTAGCAAACATCCTGACTGGTAATGTAGCACGCTTCCGACACTCAGACGTTCACTGGCCAAGACTGAAAGGCAAGCATATTTATTCAACTTATACACTGTGAAAAATTGGACAAGGGAAAATGAAGAACAATTGATTCCTTTGGATTATGGTATCTTTAAAGACTGTTAATCATATCACAGACTTCCAAAACAGCAAGCAAATGTCTTGGAAGAAGCATTCCAAGAGTTCTTGGACATTGAAAAAAAAAGTCTGGAAAAAGAATTCCAAGAATCCTAAGGAGAATCATTGCAAGATTTTTCTAAGCCAGTCTTAGAAGAGAGGTTGACTGTACAAGAGTGACATTTGGACATGCTAATAGGAGGGCCAATCCGTATAAAAGGACATCACCCTTGTTGAGCTAGAGGATCAGCAGCAAACATCAAAAGGAAAGCCCTCAATGGAATAGATTGACACGATGGCTGTAGAACGGGTTCTAAAACAGCAGCGCGGGGAGGAGGGCACAGGATAGCGCAGTTTCTCCTTCTGTGGTGCGAGTGTCACGTGACTCACCAGCCCCTTTCAAAGATCATTCATCTCAAGCTGATTTTGCTTTTGCTGAGGATGTTAGGAAGAAATACCGATTTGAGACCCATGAAGTCCCTGTGTAGATGAGAACGGTGTGGTTTGTTAATAGCACATGTTCGTGTTTGTGTTGCTAGGGCCCAGTGAGTTAGTTCCCACTCAAAGCCGCTCTCTGTAAGACGGAGCCTGGTCCTGCACCATCCTCACTTTCGTTGTAAGCCCTTGTTGCACCCACTGTGTCAATCCAATGGTCCAGGGCCTCCTCCTTTGGCACTGCTACCCTCGTGGACCAAGCACGATCTCTCTCTCCAGGTACTGTTCCCTCATGACAGCACATCCGAAGTAGATGACACAAATTCTCACCATTCTTGCCTCTGCAGAGCAATGGTTGTACATCTTCCAAGAGCAGTTTGTTTGTTCTTCTGGAAATCAATGGTATTTTCAATAATCTTTGCCAGCACCATAATTCAAATGAATCACTTCTGGTTTTGGTCTTTCTCATTAAATAAACAGCTTTCACATGCATATGGGGCAACTGAAAATACTGTAGCTTGGATCAGACACACCTTGTTCCTGAAATTATCTGCCTTGTTTTTCAACACTTAAAAAGAAGTTTTGTGCAGTAGATTTACCCAAAGAAATGGTTTTAAAAAGAAAAACAAAACAAAAAAAATAATGTCCCTCCTGTACACACAGCTTCATTGGCAAGTAATTCATATATCCTAAAATTTAATAGTCTAATCATTCAAACATATCAAGGAGAATTGTACAATCACCCCAACATCAATTTTTATAGATTACCTCCTACCCCACTCCCATGGATGGTTAAATTGTCTCCAAGATGAATTATGGAATAACAATCAATTCTACTCTTCCCTTCCCCCTCTTGTCTTCACTCTTTAAACCTGAGATTCCCCTTAACCTCCCCTCACTCACCCCTCACCTCTGTATTCCTTATCACCCGTGTATCAGTTATCTTCAGTACGCATCCAATTTCCTGTGATTCACAGCCAGGCCACCCAACAGAAAACAATAAAAAAAGCAAAATTGCACTAAGATGATAAGGATAAAAACATAACAGTGTCTTTTGAGCTCTTGACTGCTGCTTCCATAAGCATTGATTATGGATCCAAGCAAAACAGAATCCTTGATGACTTGAATCTTTTCTCCATTTATCATATTACCCATTGATCCAGTTGTGAGGTGCTTTGGGTTTTCTTTACATTGCTCTGTAATTCATTCTGAAGGCTGCAATCCTTAATGCACAACAAATGCTTCAACTCCTCCTCCTCATTTCCAACAAGCAAGGTTGCGTCATCTGCATATCACAAGTTGTTCATGAACGTTCCTTCAATTCTGATGCCACACTTTTACTATAACCCAGCTTCTCTGATGATTTTCTCACTATGCATATTTAACAACTTTGGTGATGAGGGACAACCCCGATGCACACACATTTCTTGATGCTAAAGCATGTAGTGTGCCCTTCTCCTGTGCACACAACTCCCTCTTGACCCATGCATGAGTTCTGCATGAACACAATACATTTCCATGTTTCTGGAATTCCCATTCTTCTCAAGGTTGCCCACAGTTTATTACAGCCCACACAGTCAAACGCCTTGGCATAGTCAGTGAAACACACAAGTGAACATCTTTCTGGGATTCTCTATGTTGAGCCAAGATCCATCTGACATCAGCAATGATAGCCCTTGTTCCACATCCTCTTCTGAATCCACTCTGAGCCCTGTCAATGGACTGCTGCAATCACTATTGGATGATCTTCAACAAAATGTCACTTGCTTACAATATCAATGATATTATGCTATAGCTTGAACATTCTGTTGTGTCACCTTTCTTTGGAATGGGCACAGTTGTGCATGTCTACCAGTCCGTTGGCCCAGTAGCGGTCTTCCACACTTCCTGACAGATGAGTGAGTGCTGAGCTGACGTCCAGCAACTCCTGAGGACAGGGTAGAACCGTCCGTGTGGGTTTCCACGTTTGCAACTCTTTACAGGGGTAGGGAATGCAGTCTTTCTCCAGAGGAGTGGCTGGTGTTTTGCAGCTTCCAACTTTGCATTTAGCAGCCACTAATACACAACACAGTGATAGATAAGTTGTGGGAGAACTTAGCAAATAGTCACAAAAATATATGCACAATACTAATGGGAAAAATCAAGTCAAGAAGGGGAAAGAGCATGTACATCTTGGAGAAGACAATTGAGAAAACACAATTTAAATGTGTAAAATGGGGAGTACTAACCCTTCAATGGGGAAAATATGACTAAAAGTACTTAGGAAGATCCCAAGGGGGAAATATGCCTGGTAATATGCTCCCAGTAGGGCACATTGGGCCAAGTTTCTTTAAGTCCCTGGGGACCCAGGCCTTATGCCATAGAATACTGGGTCATTGGGTTCTAGGGTTTCAAGGCACACAACATTCACCAAAGGTCATACCAGAGGTCAGTGGCCTGGAAACCACACTAAGTGAACTGGGTTCAATCTCAAACATAGCGATAGCCCCAGGGCTTAAGGCTGAAACTACATGGTTTGTGAAGAAGCAGAAGACAGGAATACCAAAAGTATTGAATATTGGTAGTTAGATCAACTTTTGCTTACTATTTCGATGCCCTACATGCTGTATTAAGATATGTATTATTCTGGCATACCAAGCACAGACATTTTCAGTGGATATTATTTTAAGATTTGCCTGACCATCAACTGCCATTGTTTGTGTAAATAGGACTCAGTCATGTAAGGATTTAATGTGAACATGTATAAGTCTGCATAAACTAGAGAAGCAAATCCAGGGAGACTCATATGTGTATAGGAAAGAGCTTTATATACAAGAGCAACTGAATATTCAAAAAACAACCCAGCCCAGTCCAGATCAAGTATGTAAGTCCAATATTAGCACACATATGCGATACCAATGTATAAAGTCCTCTTCAGACTCATGAAACATATGCAATGATGCAGAATGCAGGAAGATCGCAAGCCAGTGAGTGGAAAGTCTTATGGATCCAGTGGTGTTGTAAGCATCTCAGTGCTGGCAGGGGTCTCCATGTGGCTTCTCCGGCACCCAGGATTCTGGTTGCATCAGGGTAGCTTCAATATGCTTCTTGTCAGACATATCTTGCAGGGAGTGAGTCTGCCTCCTGCATCCTGCCTCCTGTGGGCTGTTTATCTCCTTAGCACCTCCAAATGAGGTCATCAAACTGTGATCTGATTGGCAGGTTAAACTCCACTCCTTCACTCTTAAGCCTCAAATTGACACCAGATTATGTAACTGCTACAGTACAAGTCAGCAATTCATGTATTGCCATTTGTAGTCAGCCTGCACTTATTTAATATCCTTTTCTCAATTGTGTTTTAAATATATTAACATAAATTAAATCAATAATAGTATAAACAGAAGTACCTTATGTTCAAGGAGATGATTGATAATGCTTTCTGCCTTAAAATAATAAAGATGTATCTAGGGTAAACCAAAGGCATATGTGAAGCATAGATACAGGAATGAAGCTGAGATATAAGATTTTCTTATGATGATATAAGAAAAAATATTTCTTACAACACCTGCTAGATACATGCCCTTATGATGGAAACAAGTGTGATGAGGAAACTAGAGGGTGCTCAGCTACCAGAAAGAATAACCTATGGGGTCTTAAAGACTTTTGTTGTAGTTCCAGAATTTCATGTCAACTTGAAGATATATAAAAGTGTAGGGGTGAAGTTTAGTCCGTCAATCACATGGATGTGGCCTTCTCATATGCAGGGTCCTGGGAACCTCCCCATCTCTCTCCACCTTCACCTTATGCTGGGGGACCCTGCTTGCTGCCAGAGCCGTGGAGATGCATCCATTGACTTTGGATCCATGGGACGATGCGCCCATTAGCCAGAGATATTCCTGCCTTCTGTACCCTACCATGTGGCTTCGTGAGTCAGAAGAGGGATTTACGGATGGGTATCAGACTTATGGACTTGAATTGGACTGGGCTGAGATGTTTTCCGATATATAGTTAATGCTTGATATAAAACTCTTTCTTACTCATACGTGTACATGAGTATCACTGGATTTGTTTCTCTAATCCACCCATCCTCACACAACTTCTCTTTAAAAAAATAGCCATCTAACTGTGGCATCATCTAAATTCACATGACAGAAGCATACCAGCTTGTGTGATCCAAAGATTGTGAAAAATGTAATCCAAATCTGAAGGAACAAAGAGGATCATAGCTTAAATTGTGTAGGTTATGGGTGGCAATGGAAGCCCAAAATATATTTACAGGACCTACACATTGAATGACTTCCCTCTGACCACAATCGAAGGATGGGAATAACCTTATTACCGTAGAATATTGTAGAGACAATGATTGTAGATTAAAATGAAAAGTCTGATTTGAGTCATTAAAATATTATCATTTGTTCTCCCTTTGGGCACATTTTGAGTATACTTAAATTTTTCATATTTTCTGTTTCTTTCAAACCACAGCTGATTTCTGTTGCATTTTGTTATTGTTGGTAGCCTCCATGACCCGCTGTTATGTATTTTTCTATATTTGTTGGTATGCAAAACTTATGAAGGATGAATGTATAGAGATGATAACTCGATTAAGGGTTCCTGAGGAGCGGGGTATGCCAGGGGATGTTGGGGGTAATGTGAAGCTAATAAGAAGGTGTACAAGAAGGAAGAATGCATTTTAAAACTGATTTTGAAAATGATTCTTGAAAATGATTGTATGATGTCTGGATTATGCCTTAATAAAATTATATATATAATTATACAAGGGGCAACCAAAAGAAAAGAAAATATCTCCACTGGGTAGAGCTTTTGTAGCATGCATTTTTCTCACTGTGCTAACATGGGCAGCAAGCTGTGAGTTAGTGTAACAAGTGGCATCTCCTGGGAAGTTTCTCTCTGTTCACAGTGAATTTTTTCATAAAAGAACTTTCACTGGAACCTTGTTTTCAGTGATGCCCAATTTAAGGAAACAGTGTGTCACTGTGAAATTTGTTTCCTGCTCAGTAAAAATGCTTCAGAAACTGTTGTGATGTTCAACACAGCTTGCAAGGACAGTACTATCATAAAAACTGAATTATATGCGTGGTTTCCTTGTTTCAAAAAAGGTAAAATGTTAATTGATAACAGACCTAATTCTGGACATCTGTCAACTTCCTGAGTGGATGAAAATGTCGATTTGTAGTGAATCTGTAGTTCATTCACCAGGTCAGATTGTTCATCAAGCTTTTTATTTACAGGTTATGAAAAGCTTGCACAACAGAGTGAGACAATCAAAGGCCAGATTTGTGGCAGATGGGGGATTGGTTTTGCCATCAATGCACCTGCCCAGGAAGACATCTCAGTGTACCAATTTCTGACAAACAAACAAACTTCAAAACAACAGCATTACTCTCTGTCCCCTTTCGCTTTACTCACCAGACCTCTCTCTGTGAGACTTCTTTTGTTCCTGTGAGAGAAGACGGACCTGAAAAGCAATTTGATGACATAGAAGACGTAAAGAAAAAACACTAGGGAGGTGCTGTCAGCCATCCAAACAGACACATTTGAAAAATGTTTCCAAGAATGAAATCACAGGCTTGACAACAATATTAAGGGTGATGGGGTGTACTTTGAAAGCGATTAGGTTGTTTTCTAAAAATATTTAAATATACAGCTTTGAAAAAAATAATCCATTTTATAACTGTCAGAATGGGTGCATGTGACTGTACTTAGAAAAAAAGTGGCTTTACACATGTAATTAAAGATCTTTAGGTTAGTTCATCCTAGATTATCTGCAGGTGAGAAAATCCAATCATTAAGGTCTTTATAAGGGAAAGGCAGAGGGAGATTCGAAACTTAATTGAACAGAGGACGCAAAACAATACACAGACACAGAGAGTTGTCATGAAAACCCTAGGCAAGTTACACATGGAGCCGCCCGAATCAGAAAGAGGCAAGGAAGATTAATGCCCTGGAGCCACCAGAAGTAGCCCATGGAGACCTTGATATCAGGCATTTGTCCTCTAGTACTGTAAAAATACACTCTGGAACTTTTAAGCAATCAATTTTGTCACATATGCCCTAAGAAACCAATTCATTTTTGATAAATTATTAAAATTCAATACTACAGTACCTGTTCCAAAATTCTGTTTCTTGTTTCTTTAAAGCAAGAGAAGTTCAGATGACCAAATTGTTCTAGAGGGTGAGGAAAATATATGCACTTTATCTTTCAGTACAATAAAGGAGACAATCGGGTGAATCTATATATTAAAACCGTTTTAAAACTCCACAAGTAGAATAATCAGCTCATTGCATATATCGTCACCTCTGCTAGGTTATATACTTTGACAAGATAGGAACTATAATTTTCTCACCTGTATGCTTATAAGTCTCTATAAAATTCCTACGTACATTGTTGTTCGGTACCATCATGTTGGCTCTGATCCATAGAACCCCCTTGCACAACAGAATAAAACACTGCCAAGTTGGGCACCGTCCTCACAATTGTTCCTATGCTTGGGCCCATTGTTCCAGCCAGAAAGTCATTCAAACTCCTTAAGAACTATCCTTTTTTTTTTTTTTTTTTTGCTGCCCCTTCACTTTACCAAGAAGAATGTCTTTCTCCAGAGGGTAATCTCTCCTGGCAACATATCCACATTATGTTGTAAGACAAAGGCCCATCGTCCATGCCTCTAAGGAGGAGTCTGGCTGTACTTCTTCCAAGACATATTTGGTTGTCCATGGTATTTCAATGCTTTTCATCAAAGCTGCAATTCAAATGCATACATTATTCGCTTGCCTGTTTCAGTGTCTAACTTTCACATGCATATGAGGCAATTTAAAATTCCAACTGTTGGCTCAGGCAAACATTAGTCTTCAAATTAACCTCCATGCTCCTTACCACTCTAAAGAGATCTTCTGCAGCACATTTACGCACGCAAAGCATTGTTACTGCACATAGGAGGCCGTAATGCGTGTGTTAGTCAGGATTGACTAGAGAAACAAATCTGGGAAGGCACTCATATGTGTGTAAGAGAGAACTTTATATCAAAGAGCAATTGTACATAAAGAAAACATCCCAGCCCAGTCCAGAGGAAGTCCATAAACCCATTATTACCCCACATGTTGATACTAGTCCACCAATTTCTCTTCAGACGAATGCAGCCATGCAATGATGCTGAGTGCAGGAAGATCACAGGCCAGTGGCTGGAAAGTCTTGTGGATACAGGGGTGGTTGAGAGCATCTCAGCACTCCTGTGGGTCTCCATGTGACTCCTCCCACTCCGGTGCTCTGACTCTATTAGCATAGCTCTATGTGGCTTATCACCAGGAATGTCTGAACTATTTATGTCCTTTGTGTCTCCAAATGAGGTCATCAAGCTGTGACCTGATTGCAGGCTACACTCCACCTCTTCCCAAGTTGACAGATTACGTAACTGCCACATGTTTATTTGATATAGGGCAGAAGTCAGCAAACTTTCTTCTATAAAGGAAAAAATAGTAAATATCATAGTAGATGCCATGAAAGAAACCACAGACAAAAGGAAGTGGGGAGCTGGGTTTTACCCATGGGTTTGCTAGCCCTTAAGACAGAGTCAATTCCCTGCTTGTTCAGTTAGGTCATTCAGTTGCTAACGGAATATTTAGAGTTCAGACTTCACACACAGGAAAAGAAAGGTCTGGATGTAAAATGCTGTTGTCAGGTGCCATTGAGTCATATAGCAACCCTATGTATAATAGAGTAAACCGGCCCAGTCCTGAGCCATCCTCACAATTAAATTGCCTTGTGGTTGAGCCCATTGTTACAGTCACTGTGTCAATCATCTCATTGAGGGTCGTCCTATTTTTTGAGGCCCTTGTATTTTGCCAAAGATGTTATCCTTTTCCAGAGACTAGTCTCTCCCGACTATTTGTCCAAAGTATGCAAGATAAGTCTTATTATCCTGGCTTCTATGGTGCATTCTAGCTATGCCTCTTTAAAGACAGATATTGTTGTTCTTTTGGCAGTCCGTAGTGCATTCAATACTCTTTGCCATAATTCAAGTGCGTTGTTTCTTTTGAAGTCTTCTCTAGTCAATGTTCAACTTTCACACGCACATGAAAGTGCCATGGCTTGGATCAGAAATGCCTTAACTCAATGCGACACCTCTCTTGCTTCTTAAGACCTTAAAGCCATCTTGTGCAGCAGATTCAGCTAAGAAAAGGTGTCACTGAGTTTCTTGAATGCTGCTTCCATGAACATTGACTGTGAATCTGTATGAAGCTTTGAGAGAGAGAAGAGAGAGTTGTTAGCTAGTTAGTTTATATCAGGAAAGAAATTTATATTAAGACTCAGAAAAACTAAGCTGTCTGGCTCACTTCCATTGGTCAAATTGAAGGCCCTTCTTTATTCACGTGGTAGCCCGCCCAAAGAGCCAAGACAAAAGGAGTCAGAGGCAAAGTCCGAAGTTCGTTGCAATTGTGAAGGTGGTCGCTGTGGCGGCAGGTCCAGTGGTGACTGCAGTGAACAGGCTTTAGAAGAGATTCGGGCTGAGAGTAGAGTGCTGCAGGGGCCACACAGAGATGTAGGCGGCAGATTGTGAGATAGATATCCTGGGCCAAAGGCAGGCGCTGGAGGGAGACATGATGCTGGCAGAAACATGCGGTTTGCCCAACAGCAAGAAAAGGGGAGCTAATGTCCCCGTGGCACTCACTTATAGCCAGCCAGATCAAGTATGCCACACCCTAAATGAGTTATTATCATAGATTAGACTGCACCTATCAATCTTCTTACAGCTGTAACCAACTTGAAAGAGAAACCTATTACAGAATCCACCATGTTAGGTGAAATCCTTGACAACTTCAATGTTTTCCCCATTTATCAGGGTGTTTTGCTTACAGTGTTCTGTTGTTATTAATAAAGTGGTTAATGCCTCAGAAATGGACAGCCTGTTCCTTCTTTGTACTCTGCTCTTAATCTGGAAGCTAGGTTGAAATCCATTGCCCTTGGTTGACCCTGATGGTATTTGAAATACCAGTGACATAGCGTCTCTTGTCACAGCAACATGAAAGCTACGAAAGACAAACTTATAGAGAAATGATGGTTTGCCAATGCTACTTCTGAATAATAAGCCTTTGAAAACTCTATGGAGCAGAATGCCAGGCTTACATATTGATTATGTAATAGGATGTGTGCTAATGAACGCTCATTTTGGATATAGACTCCTAAATTCTGCTTAGTCCCTTTGATGACTTTTATTAGAATATGATATTCACTCCTAGACACGCAAAAATTGTCATACTGCATTTATATTAGGTGTAAATTTCTAAATTACCACCCAACCATACATAATAAACTAAATTTTTTCCCTTTGTTTTTAAAAAAAATGGAGTTTGTTCACTATTAGTGTCTAGATGCAGGATACTCTTCTATCTGGACTGTCACTCTCTCTCCTACCTGGTATGCTCCTGTACTCTTCTTCCTGAATGCAGCCATCAATGCTCTGCCACTTGCAGCGGTCCAAGCACTAGCCCAAATTAATAGTCTTCCTTCTGAATGGATACATATGGTTTATCACCATACCATTTGATAAATATTAACTCCTTTCCCCAAAGCTTAGTTGATTTATGAAGCATTTCTATATCTCCAGTCAGTACACAGTGTTTTCAGATATTCCTAGGAAGTCTTTTTTTTTTTTTAATTCCAGGACATTTTCTCTGATTCGTCTATGCTGCAGGCAAAAGGTTCTCAATCGTGGTGAATTTTGATCAGGGGAAGTTTAACATCAACTGGTTACAGTAATAGTTAGCCCAATGTGGAGGGGGTGGCTGTACTGATAGCTGATGGGAACAGGCCAGGGACGATGCTTAACATCCCAGAGTGCACAGGACAGACTCCAGCAAAGAGTTATCCAATCCAAAACAGCAAAAATGCAACCACTATCTAAACCAATCAGGAAAGTTCCATTTCATTAAAATGTATTTGCCATTCTCCTTATTCGCCTCTCCAATAGGAATTCCTTTATTGATGATCTAGTTAATGACTGTGTGCATTTTTTGTAATGTTTAACTCTTTTATCATTTATTTTTAAAACTGTGAACTTTGGGGACAGATGTATTAGGAAAAACATAAGTTAGCACAGTCTACTTTGTAGCCACTTTTATTTTGGTACGTGGCATACAGACAAGTAGAAAGGAGCCCCGTTGACCATTGACAAGCAGTAATTCCATCCAAGTTCCTATCATCACACCGGGCAAAAGCCAAATCTGCTACGTTGGATATGGAGTTTGGGAAAGAAAACACTAATTAGAAAGATTGCAGGATGAATTACCAGTTAGCATTCCTCCTCTGTATTTTAGAGTTGCAGAAAGGTAGGAAGACATCAAGTTCTTTGTTGAAAACAGAATGCAATTCTTATGAAAAAAAAAAAAACAACGATATGAGTAAACCAGTAACTTGAGCTGAAAGAGCAATAAGTGTTTGTTGTTCTTGTTTAAGAGGAGAGAGGAAAATACTGGGAGGCAGAAAGGCAGTGTGGCAAGAAAGGAAGGAAGGGAGGGAGGAAAGAAGGAAGGAGGAAAGAGAGAAGGAGAGAGAAAGAGAAGACATCTAGGAAAGAGAGAGCCTTGCGGGGTAACTTTGGGAGTGGGCTCGCATGTAGCTTCGAATCCGGCCGAGACTAGTATACAGGGACGCTCTGAATCTAGGGAGTGCAATGACCTTGGATGCATTTAAAAAAAATTTCATCTCCTTTCTTTGCTCAAAATTGAAGATAGTATTGTTGCTGCAAGTAGATGAAAATATATACTGAAAATATTCATCTCTGTGTCTGGTACATAGAAAGTGCTAACTATAGGTATGAAAAATAATGTCTGACAATCTGTAGAGCATAGCTTCCTTGAAGTAATAGAATGTTCCAAGATAAGTTTTTTTAGGACTAGGCAGAACAGAGATATGTTTTCTATGAATATATTTGTGTTTGTGGCAGCAAAGTTAATAAAAATCTCTGTTCTCTCCTTTCCCAAACCAAGTGAAGAATTTTAAATGAACCCCCCAGTTCAGTTTCTCCCATGGCAATTTCCACTTTGCAAAGTCAAATGTCCAAGAGACAGATACCATTTCTTTCTGTTCACATACGTGCAAAAGCCAAGGTCATCTAGGAAACTGCATTTTCGGCAATAGGTTTCTTATTGATCTCCCTGCTTCCTTATTGCTCTATGCCAAAATTTTTACTCAGCAGAGTAACTTTCAAAATTAATTAATTTACTCCTCAAAAAATATCTTTAATAGTTTTTCTACTTCAAGTAGGACCCAAAATGCATTCCAAGCCCTCCTGGGATCAAAATCCTTCCTCCTCCTCTGTCACTTCCGGTTCCTACCTTGTCATCGCTCTGCTCTCTCTAGTTTATTGAGTTCATCATCTCCATGCCCTTTCCTGGAGGCTTTATGGGGCTTTTACCTCTTCTCAGAACACTCCAGTCTGCTGTTCAGAGACTGGCTTCTTTTCTTTAGAACTTAATCTAACAGTCACTTTCTTAAAGAAGAATTTCATTGTGTCCTCTGGTATAATTGCGTTAAAAATGGCTTCTGTGTATTGGTCCTAAGCTGCTTATTTCTACTTAAAAGTAAGCATGTATGTATATGTATGGATTGTGATAAGAGTTATATGAGCCCCTAATAAAATGTTTTAAAAAAAAGAAAGAAATATTTCACACACACACACACACAGCTGCGGCATTTTAACGAGCACCACCCTCCCTCCCTCAAAAGAACAAAAAACAATCATTACATTTTATACATACAGTGTTTTTTTCAAATGGCCCAAATAAGCAGATTTTAGCTATTTTAGAATAGCCAACAAAATGACACTAAACCTCTACAACCTTAGGTTAGAGATAACCCTTAGGTTGCTCTAGAATTGACCCAAGGGCCAACCCTCCCCCAGGCCCCCGCTTCGTGTTCCAGAAGATACTACATGTAAAACTCTCAACTTTTCCTTCTGAGATATTTCCATGCCTTCTTCCCCTTCTGGAGACTCTGGGACATCTCTGCTGTGGGGCCTCACCCAAGGCATTTAACGGTCCAGAGATAGCCCCTAATAAGTAGGTTGATGTATCTCTGTGAGACAGAATTGACTCAATGACAATTTGCTTTGGTTGGGTCAATTCTGCTATCTCTTGGTCATAGCTTTCTTTGGTCAGCCTCAATCTCTCTTCAATTGGCTATGTTTCTTGTTAAAAGCAAGTCCCATATAAATATTTTCAATCTCTGGATTTTTTCACATGTATTTTTGTTGTAGGTGTTTTTACTAATTATAGAGAATATAGGTGGTAAGTCAATGTGCATTGCTACTAGAGTTCCAATTCAAAGATGCACAGGTTACTACAGAACAAAACCTGTATAAACAGTTCTCCATTATGAATGGATGAAAGCAGACAAGTTCTCTCAGTAATGTATGTCTTAGTCTCCATAAAAGGTCTAGTTTAAAAAAAGCCACATAGTTGTAACCATTAAATCTGAGCTTTCTTGAATTCCACTGCCCAGTAGATTCCCTCATCACTAGGGTTTGGAGGTATTTCAAAGGGGTCATGTTGACAGATTTTCTCGAAGGACACAGGCGATCATGGTGCAGATTGTGAAGCAGTTTTAGGAAAGGGCAAGCTGCCTTCCTGATAAAGTGGGTAGGAAAGTCAGCCCAAGGAATTGTTTTTCCATCACGAGAAGGTGCATATTCATTCTGCCGGGGTAGGGAGGGACAGCCTACAAGAACTTCATTGAAAACTTTATCCAATCACCCTAGAACCCTAATCTTGCCACGTCAGACTTCTTTTGTTCACACTCCAATAACATTTGAGGGACTATGAATTGACGCTTTGGGGGAATGCTAAAACTTGATAAACCATGTCTTTGATGAGGTGTAAACTGAAGGTCCTAGAATTCTTCACTGAAGGATGTCCATAGGTTCAGACTTACAGCCACCTAACCTATATTGGAATGAAGTACCGCCCTGTCCTGTCCGTCTTCCCAGTTGTTGGAGTGTTTTAGCCCATTGTGACAGCTTCAGCACCAGTTGGTTTTTTGCAGGTCTTCCTCATTTCCATTTACCTTCTGCTTCATCAAATATACTCTCCACTCCAGGAACTGGTTCCTCCTGATAACATGCTCAAAATATGTGACAAGACCTCACTGCCCTTGCTTCTAAGGAGAGTTCTGGCTGTATTTCTTCACAGACATAAGTATTGCTTCTTTTGGTAGTCTATCTGTTCCATATTCTTTACCACCTCTGTTGTTCAAATGCATCACTTGTTCTCTATTGTTTGTTATTCATTATCCAATTTTTCATACACGTGATATTTTGATAATATCAATGTTTGGACCAGGCATGCACTTTTGTCCTCACATGACCCCTTTGGCCTTCAGGACTGTAGAGAGGTCTCCAGGAGCAGTTTTTCCCAATGCAATAATCCTTTGAATTCTTAACGGCTACTTCCAAAGACATTGATTGTGGATCCCAGGAAAATGAAATCTTTGAAAAATTCATTATTTTCCCTGCTTAGAATAAGGCTTGTACTATTCCCACTAGACATAATTGTTTTCTTTAGAGCATGGTGTAATTCATACTGGAGGTTGTAGTCTTTGATTTTCATCGGGAAAGATTTCAGGTTGTCTTCACTTTCAACACGTTAGACCGAGAAGCGTCCGTCCAATCCTGATGCCGTGTTCTTCTTCATACAGCGTCTCTCGGATCAGAGGAGGCCCCACTGACCTCGAGTGCATGCAGTCCTAGAGGGCGGATACGCTGAGAAACCATGGGTTCAGGTTTTCATAGTTTTGTTTTAAAAGGCTTTCTTTAATTTTGTAGCAATACTGTGCCTTTTGAAACACGTACATATATGGGTGTGTGTTTGTATACACACACACACACATTTTGTAGTTAGGTGTCATTGAATCAGTTCCAACTCATAGAGATCTAATGTGCAATAGAACTCATTTCTCTTTCTGCTGAGTCTCCACCATCCTCACGATTGTTCTTATAGTAGAGCCTAGTAGAGCCCAGGGTTGTAGCCACTGTGTCAACCCATCACGTTGAAGGACTGCCTCTCTTTCACTGCCACTGCATTTGACAAAGCATAATACCCTTCTCCTGTGACGGTCTCTCTGAACAACATGTCCAACATACTTGAGACCCAAGTCTTGCTGTCCTTGCTTCTAAGGAACATTCTGTCTGAATATGCACACACACACACACACACACACACTTGTTTATTTACATATGTGCTATTTATCTACTAAATTATACACTCTATAGAGACTTAAATCTTTGTTTAATTTAAACCCATGTCTATCAGAGAGTATTGTAAAGTCAAATGGCAGACATAGTTAGGTTAAAATGTAATACCTTATCATTTTAGTTCCTGTTTGACCCAGTTCGTTTCAATTTTATTATTTTCCTGTTTTTTTCTTGATTGAGGTTTTCCTCTGTGTTGTATATTTATTATTTTTGTTGTTGGTCTTTGCTTCCTGTTTGTGTTTTGTATTTTTTTTTGTATTTGACCTCCAGGATAGGTTAAACTATAGGGACAGTGTCTGGATTAATAATGTATAGGGACATTTCACGGGGGGGTTGGTGGGGGTGAAATGAGGAGCTAACCATAGTATGAGAAGAAAATGTTCTGCAATTGATATGGGTGATTAGTGAACAACTCTTCTTAATATGATTGAGTAATCAAAATGTATGATATGTGAAACAAATGTCAATAAAACTATCTTAAAAATTCATTTCTAGCAAAATTTATAATAGCCAGAAGCCTGTGTAGGGTAGGAACCTGCTAGAAAAAGGAAATCCCAATACGTCCCACTATATATCTATATCTACATCACACTCTATAACCTATATCACACTATAAATACATGAATAGACTACACATTCTCAAAGGCAGAACATTTTTTAAAGAGTATCCCACAAAAAATCTACTTCTAATCATGATTGTGTGATTATTTCTTTTGTTTCTATCATCTGCATTTAGCCACATGACTATGAAACCTCTGACTATGAAACATAACTCTACATGTTTGCTCCGTCTTGTCTGTCAGTTGGTCATACTGAGGTGGGCTGTGTGTTGCTTGAATCTGGAAGCTTACCACTGCTATATCAAAGGCCGGCAAGGTCAAAGTGAACAGATTCCAATAGAGCTTCATGACTAAAAACAGATGATGAAGAACAAAGAGGAATTCACCATCAAAAAGGGCATTTCAAGGTCTCTCCTGAAGCAAATGTTGCCTGTGATAGGATAATGTCTATCTGAATACAGAATAATGCAATCAATACAATTATTATTTAACTTTTGCTCAACCACTAAAGTGAGTGTTGGAGAAATTGAAGAATTCTGCCAATGTCTTCAGTCTGAAATGACAAAATATGCAATCAAGATGCATTCATAAGTATTGGTACCTGGAATGCAAAAATGAGAAACAAAGAGAAAGAAGAGTAGTTGCAAACTATGATCTCGGTGATAAGAGTGAAACTGTGGACTGCATGATAGACTCTTTAAAAGACCAACAATTTGCTCCTACCTTATACCTGTTTTTCACTTACACAAATACACATGGACTTCTCCACATGGAAGACACGGAAATCAAATTGAATATACCTGTGAGCAAAGACAATCCAGGGTCTACAACAGTGTCTCTTCTTAAAAGACTCTTGTCCTCAGTCTCTTCATCATCTGATCCTGTGAATTCGGCTCTGTGGACCTGGAAGCCTCACAGCCCCAAGGCCTCAGTGCTGACCTAATGATCAGGTTCAGAGTCACTTGGCTTGGCTTCTGGCCTCATGTGGCTCTGCGTGTTGTCCCAGGTTCTCTGTGCCACAGCCTCTGGTGCTTCCGGTCTTGCCTCCAGTACTTCACACACAATGCTCAAACGTGCTCTATCGGTGGCTCTTCTTCCTTGTTAGTCTTGGGGTTTTCTCTCTCCTGATTTCCAAAATGACTCTTACAAAAGAAGAATGGCTGTGATGGAGATGAAGTTTTGTCTCCTAGTAGACTATCTCCCTACCTTAATCCTAATCAGTCACATGTCTATGTTCATAACAGAGAAGTCTCTCAAAAATGGGATCATATTCATAGGTCTGGAGCTAGCAATTATACTACATTACATAAGAGATTGTGGCTCGAACGGGCCACTTGAAGTACTTTTCTCATAACAATTACTTTGGATCAGAATCAACTCACGTTCAGTACATTTGGCTTATTTATTGTATTCTATTTTTCCTTTTCCTGGTCTCATACTGATATCCTCATTCACCCATATAACTTGTTTTTATTCTGATACAGGCTTAATTAAGGGCTTATATAACTATTTTGAAATTTATGGTCCTTTCACTATAATATCACTGATGGGAATGGTGTTACTTAGGTAATTCATAATTCAGTAGAGAGAGAACTCAATATGAACTGTAACGGATAATGTGGTACTTGACTTCTATTTCATGTATGATATATACAGGCAGAGTGGACAGCCTGTGCTGTGGTTGTCAAGTGAACATCATCTTCTCTTAGAGAGTGTTGAGAATTTATTTCAGCCTGCCAAAGTATTTACTGAGCACGGTGAGTTAACAAACACACAAACAAACAAACTCACTGCCTTTGAGTGGATTCCAATTCACAGGGACCCTCAAAACAAATATCTCACACTTTTGCTCACTGCACTATCCAGTCCTTCCCAACTCATAGTAACCCAAGAGGACTAGCCAAAACTGCCACTGGTTTCTGTGACTGTAACTCTTTACCGGAGTAGAAAGCCTCCCCTTTCTCCCTTGGTGTACTGGTGGTTTCAAACTACAGACCTTGTGGTTAGGAGCCACTTACAACTACTACACCTCCAGGGTGACCCTACCAATATTTAATTATAAAGATTTTAATAGGTCAAGTTGTGAAGTTTGGGTTCTTTTGGAATTAGGTGCTAATCTTAAATATTGCATTATTGATGAAAATTTAAAGGTTATCTAGCCTATGGAAATGTTGCAATCCCTTATGTCAGTGTGTATTCCATTAAGTGATACTAACCCCAAGAGAGATTTAGCTGGAAAAAAATATTAACATAGCCCCCAATGTCTTGACTCTGCATGAAGAACCATAATTACACATTACACAATTATACTCAGTCATCATCAACCTACCTACAAAATTAACTCACACTGAAATGGCCTTCATATATTTGTAGATTTACCTCTTGTTGTGAGCATGATATTACAATTGCTATAAAATCAGTTGGAAAACTCTAAAATTTAGTTGCGATGTGAAAATACAATTTTGAAAATAACACAAAATGGCATTGGGCCAATGAAAATGTTGGGAATCTCTTTGTGTTGCACCTAGGCATTAAAACTCATTAATCTACTAGACCAGTTGGATATTAGAGGCATAGAGGGAATTTACATCAGTGACATAATGGTTACATGGAAATAAAATTGTTTGAGTCCTAAGAAAAATTTTCCAAGATATTGAAAGTATTAAATGCAAGTCAATCCTGTTCCTAGTGCCAACTGTCCTCTATGGAAACCTCCGAATTCTACAATCTTGTATCTAGAATGAAAATAAAACAAATCCTCACCAGGGGCACATCTGGCAGAAATTCTCTTCCCTTCGCCACCTGGAGTAAGATCAGATGCCATAAATGAACAGAACAGGCCCTTCAGAATGTTAAATAGGCACACAACAGCTATACGTTTGGGAGTCCACATGACACCATCACTTCTGGTCTGCCGATTATATATTCAGGGGTTTGTTTTATACTCTTAGGGTTTGAGATACAAATTTAGGGTCCTCCCTGACTCATGTTTTGGCTGCTGGTGTCCACAACTCATTAGGGTTTAATTTGCTAGACAAATCTGTCATTAAAATTTGATTATAGTAAAACTACTACCAAATGGATACATCGGATGACATCTGGGAGGAACTCCAATGCAGAGCTGCCCTATCTGAAGTAAGTACTACACCACGCACCCACGTGAATGCACGGAAGTTTCTCACTAACCGGGAAGCCAATGGAGCTTCCCTCTGCCTTTCTGGTTTCATTACAGAGATGTGCTTGTGGCTATTGCATAGACCCTGGGTCTCCTCTCTGAACAGGAGACAACCCAATATCTGACTACCAGGTATTCTTTCAGAACTTGCAGCCCAGCCTTTTTTTGTTGGAATCCCCAGGTATTGTTTATATTTTAAAATGACTCAACCACTAAGGAAATTCTAAGAGTTTAGAAATATCTTTCAAGAAATAGGATGAGAATTATATTATTGCGATTAAAGTTAATTTTTTTACTCCATAACCTTTGATGATGAAAAGGGGTATATTACATTGTAATAATGTTATATTGTGTTAGTTATAAACAAAATCAAATATGACACTCTATTTCATCACTCTGAAACACAGGGCACATCACAGTTATCAACTATTAGTTTTATATTTGCATTTTAGCTGGAAAATCAAAATTTCCAATTACTACTTACTCTTAAATTATTCTAAGTTTAATAATCAGTGTAAGTTAATTCACTTTAGTTTGTCTTACTTTGGAAAAAATCTTCAGAAACCAGTCATTACAGTTTTGCATATGAGGGGGCTTTAAAAAGCTCTGCCTTGCAAACCTGGTTAGACCAGAGGATGCACAGCGGTACAGATGGGATCTGGAAACACAGGGAATCCAAGATAGATGAACCCCTCAGGACCAGATGGGAGAGTGACAATACCGGGAGGGAAGGGGCTAGAAGGGGGGAACAGATCACAAGGATCTACATATAACCTCCTCTCTGGGGGATGGGCTACAGAAAAGTGGGTGAAAGGAGATGCCAGGCAGTGTAAGATAAGATAAAATAATAATTTGTAAATTATTAAGGGTTCATGAGGAAAGGGGGAGTGGGGAGGAGGGGGGAGGGGAAAATGGAAAATGGAAAATGAGGAACTGACTCCAGGAACCCAAGCTGAAAGCAAATTTTGAGAATGATGAGGCCAACGGATATATAAGTTTATTTTACACAAAGGATGTATGTATAAATTGTGATGAGTTGTATGAACCCCAATAAAACGATTTTAAAAAAATGAGGAGCTGATGCCAGGGGCTTAAGTGGAGAGCAAATGTTTTGAGAATGATGAGTGTAATGAATTTAAAAATGTGCTTTACACAGTTGATGTATGTATGGATTGGGATAAGAGTTCTATGAGCCCCTAATAAAATAATTTTTACAAAAGCTTGTAGGAAAATTGAATAAAAGATAACAGAGCATTTAGAATCTTCTTTGTTCATATTTTTAAGATAATTTACTTTTGAAAGCTTAATGAGTCAACTTGTCATTACTAGAATTTTCTAGAATTTGTATGATGTTGCAAATACATGTTATCCCTAGATTTTCACATAGACAATAAAGAGTACACATATAAATATACATCGGAAGGACTGATTATCAGCATATTTAAATTTTACATTAACAGTTGCATAAGTGACTAAAGAGATATATTATATTTTATAATGTGTAATGAGGTTATAGTTACCTGCCATATAAAGTCGTTGTACATGTTAAAAATAATTGAAAAATTAAGCAACACAGGTTGTGACGCTATACGAATTTTCATCATTTACATGATAATCAATAATTTGGTAAATGCCCTTGGGAGCAAGAAAAAATGATAAGAATGCATTCCTTATAAATGGTAAGAGATTCGTTACTTAGATTGAACTTTGCTTTTTCTAATGATATAGTGAAGGCCTAACACTGTACCTGCGATTGAGACCCTCTTTTCTTTGAAGCCATTTTTAAGTTAACATCTTGGAGTTAGGTGGATCCTAAGCACATGGAAACGCAGAGGCAGGGCCAGTGTGACTGTGATGACCCAGACGCACCCGAGGGGCGCCAGAATCTACCAGCTGCTGGGAGAGAGGCGGGACACAGATCGTTTTTTATCAAAACTTCAGAAGAAATCAACAGACTCACACCGTTCTGTGTCATTCCTGACTTGCATCGCCTGTTGCTGCTGCTCCTCCACCACCTCCACGGCGTCAAAGCTCTCTGCTTGATCAGAGAGGTTGCGTACACAGGGATCTGAGGACTCTAACAATGGGTTCTACTCCTCGCTCTTAGCACTTGCTGGTAATTAAATCCCCAGCTTTCTGCTTCTGAAGTGGTTCGCATAATACCTAGTACGATGATACTCATAATCACCTAGTAAATAATCAACAACAATTGAATCCCACCAGTGTCTTCCCTGAACTTCCCTTACCCGTACCCATCAGCAAAAGTTCTTTGATGGGAGTTTAAGGTACTGTGAGAGCGACATTAAATAATTCACTTCACTATGTATATTTATTAAACACTCATATGACACTATTTACTACTACTATTACTGTTTCGTGTTTATAAGGAGCCCTGGAAGATGCCTGGAAGCACTTTAATTTAGCTACTAAGCTGGTAACAAAAAGATTGGCAGTTCAGACCCATCAGACATTGTGTAGAAGAAAAATGAGATAGTCTGATTCCATACGTTTTTACAGCCTAAGAAACCTCATGGAGTAGTTCTATTCTAGAATCAGAATCATTTCAAAGACAGTGGCTTTGGGTTTAAGTTCAGATACGTTTATAAATATTATTTACTGTTTACCATAAGACATTATGTTAGACAGGTTCTCTAGAGAAACAAAGCCAAACACTAATGATTTTATATAGATAGATAGATATAACATAAGAAATGAAGAGTAAATTAATCTATAAAGCAGTAAATGTGGCTCAATGAAACTCACTTCCATGAGACAGATAATACACTGGCAGTCCTTCAAGTCTTTAAGGCCAAGTCTTGTAGTCCTCTGTAGAGAAATTCAGGATATCTGGCCACAGGCAGCAAACAGCATGTCAGGTCACCAACAGTCAGCCAGATGACAGGGTCTAATAGTCCGCAGCTCAAGAGGTATATACTCCAGTGGCATGGTGAAGCAGGTTTTCAAGGAACCTCAAACTACAGTGACACAGTTCACGGGTTAGATGTCCCACAGGCAGTATAGCTTGCAAACTGAGGTAAAGAACAAGCTAAGGCAGCTGCACACTGGTCGGATCATCAAAGTGCAAGAGACAAGAAAGGTGACGCTCACTGAGTCATTTATCTCTCTGCTGTTCGATTAATTCCACATGTGTTCATTGACCATGTTGGCACAATAAACCTACCTATCACAATCCACCCCTTCCAACTTGATGCCTGTACACAATTCTTTAGCCATATATAATCTTGAGACATTAACGATATAACACTTATACTTAACATCAAACATCTGTCATATAAATAAAAACACAGAGTCCAGTTATATCTGTTATATCATACATGAACAAAGGAAAGATATTCAGTAAGTACATATAAAGAAAATAAACTGACAACCACAAACCTTGCTTTTGCAATTGATCACGTGGTTATAACTGATAGGTTGAACCACCATCTTCTACTACTCATTCCATATTACTTTTGTCTTCGGCAAGCACCTCAGATGGCTGTGGAATTTTTTGTCTGGTGGAGTGACCCAGACCTTCATTCCTGAGGGGTCTGGGTCATTAGATGTCCTGTCAGGATTGGGTTGCTTTAACTTACCATTTACATATAGGGCATGGTAGCACTGAGTCGGGCCTATGGAATCTCTTGGATTCAAGATATATTCTTCTTTACCTCCATATGTAGCACCAATCCAATTTTTCCTTGATAATCAGGATCAATCACACCACTTAGTACAGTGACACCCTTCCAGACCTGTTGATCCAAAGACATGAGAAGCCCAAAGTGGCTAGGGGCATTCTCTGCTGCCAGTTCAGTGGAATCCGTGCTGTGTTTCCAGGGGGGAGAGTTCCTTCCTTTGGGACCAGGACTTCCAAGCCTGAAGCACATAGAGTTCCTGGGTCAGGAATAAAAAATGCTGCAAGAGGATCACTATGAGTAATAGTGAGTGGTGCTATGCCAGTTTCCACCCCTTGATTCCTGGACCCATGAATTCTGGCTATTAGATAAACAGCAATATATAGTGGCCACTGGTTTAGAGTGTATACAGTTTCCTGGAGAACATTTCCCCAGCCTTGTAACTTGTTGCTACCTAGTTGGCATCATAATTGTGCCTTAGGAGCCCATTCCATCATTCTATCAAGCCAGCAACTTCAGGATGATGAGGAACATGATATGACCAGTGGATTCCATGGGCATGGGACCATTGCTGCACTCCATTTGCTGTGAAGTGAGTTCCTTGATCTGAAGCAATGCTATGTGGGATGCCATGCTGGTGGATGAGGCATTCGGACTAAATTGTGGCATATACAGGGTGGAAGAGTTGATGTACCCCTGGGGGAGAGTTGTGAAAGTGTATTGCTGCCCCTGCCAGCTGAAGGCAAACTCCTTCTGGTGGTCCTTTGGAACTGGTATTGAGACGAAGGCATTGGCCAGATCAATAGCTGCATACCAAGTACCAGGAGAAGTATTGAGATAGTTAGCATGGCCAATGAACACATGTGGGATTAATTGAAGGGCTGAGAGATAAATGGCTCTGCAAGCCTTGCCTTTCTTGTCTCTTGTTCTGTGATGATCAGACCAGTGTGCGGCTGCCTTGACTTGTTCTCTCCCTCAATTTGCAAGTTACACTACCTGTGGGACACCTAACCTGTAGACTGTGATGTGAGGTTCCTTCAAGACCTGCTTCACCACATTATGGGAATATACATCTGTTGCACTGGGGTCTGTCAGACCCTGTCATATGACTCACTCTTGGTGACCTATCTGTCTTGATGCTTGCTGCCTGTGGCCAGATAGCCTGAATTACTCTATAGAAGACTACCTGGCAGCCATCAACACTCGAAGGACAGCCAGTGTCTTACAGTTGTCTCATGGATGTGAGTTACACTGAGCCATTTGTACTACTTTATAGATTGTTTATTTCTCATGTCATCTATCAATCAATCTATCTATATAATTATTAGCATTTTGTTTTTTGTTTCCTCTAGAGAATCTTGTCTAACGTAAGTATTAATTTGCTCAAGCAATGAAATCACATCTGGAACAGCAGCTGCAATTGGAGTCATTACCTAGTTAAGTTTACAATAATCCACTGTCATTCTCCAGAATCCATCAGTCTTCTTTACAGGCCAAATAGGTCAGTTAAATGGGGATGTGCTAGGAATCACAACCCCTACATCTTTAAAGTCTTTGATGGTGGTGCTGATCTCTGCAATCCCTCCAGGAATGCGGTATTGCTTTTGGTTTACTATTTTCCTAGGCAATGGTAGTTCTAATGGTGTCCACTTGACCTTTCCATACCATGATAGACCTTATTGCACATTTCAGGGATCCAATATGGCGGTTCTGCCAGTTACTAAGTGTGTCTATTCCAGTAAATGCATTCTGGAACTGGGGAAATAACCACAGGATGGGTCCAGGGACCCACAGGGAGGTGTACCCCAGCTAAAACTCCATTGGTAGCTTGATTTCTATAAGCCCCCAGTCTGACTGGCAGGCCTTTGGAACAATTTAGGTCTTTTGAAATTAGTGTCAGCTCAGAGCCAATGTCCAGCAATCCCTGAAAAGTTTGATTATTTCCTTTCCCCTATGAACAGTCACTCTTCTGAAAGGCCCCTCTGTGGAAGAAAGACTAACAGTGTAAACCTTCAGTAATATATCAGGGTCCTCCTTCAAAGGGACCCGGCCTCCCCTCATTAAAGCGGTATTGGGTCTCTAAGCTGTCTCAGGTCTGGGAATTGATTGAGTGATCGTGACTGTCTCTTCTGCTCTTCACCTGATCTAACCTTCTGCACAGATCATGTAAATATTTAGCAGGTTTCCCATCTATTTCATTCCTAGGGACACCGTGGCTAAGAAGCAAAAGCCATAAGTCCACACGAGACGGGTTGCTTTGACTACTATGGAAACCTTACTGCCTATTATAACCATGTCCACCCTGTCTCTGTTGATTCAGTGCTGTCACCTGCCCTCGACCACCATGGGTCCCAATCAGCCCCATTGTAGGCAAATATCGGAGTTCACTAGGGCAATTCCCACTGTTAATCCTGGTGCACATAAAATAGCAATTACAGGAGTCTTCAGAGATGTTGGGGCCCACTTCACAAACTTGTTCCTTAGGGTTGTGGTGCAAGGTATGTCCTCAGGATAACCCCTTTTTGGGTCTATGGGAATGTCCTGATAGATCCATTCCAACATACTAGGTTCCCGAAGCTTTGGGATGCCATCTTCTACAGTGGACCAAGGTAGATCAGGTACCTCAAGTTGGTCTTATTTAGGCCATCAGGCAGTCCATGCTTCAGTGAACCAACCAAATAAGGAATTAGATCCTCTCTTAGCCTCTCTCGCTGAGACATTGAAAGAAGAATCTGTGCTTAGGGGCTCCCATATTCATAAACTCAGACTGGTCTAATATTACATTTCTTGTACCAGTATTCCACACCCTTAATAACTATCCCAGGGATATTCCCCAGGTTGCTGCTTGCATGTATTAGAAAACAGGAGCAGATTTGTGTTGAGTGTAGGATGTTTCTCCTTTGGTAATCATTTCTACCTCACCTTTAGGAAATTACTGAGCCTTCATTTTAGTTACAGGTCTAGAGGAAATAATAGGTGGGAAGGGTGATTCCCAGGTGCTCTCAGCAATATCTTGTAAGGCATATGCTACAGATGCAGCCTCACCTGGCATTTCAGCTTGAACAATTTGGTCACTTTGCTCAGATGTAGGTTGTTTTATTGATAGTGGATTAATACCTTCAGCTGGGAGGGGATCTATTCACTGGGGTGGCTCAATCATTTCTAGGGGCTCAATATCCTCCTCTTATTGATCATCAGCCCATATGTTCACATCCAGTGTTTTAGGGTCACAACTTTACTATCAATGCCCTCACTTTAATATCAAACACTGCTCTAGATCTGCATTTCAGCTGACATTTTAACTTAGCCAGTGGCATGATGAGACTCTGGACCTGGTTCTCGGCAATGTCAACTCTATTACTAGAGGAGAGAAGGCTCTCCTTTGTAGCATAGGTGGAAGCTTTAAAATCCATTATTCAACACTTGAGGTGTGCTTCTGAGGTTCTGAGACCATCCCTCTCCTCAATCACACTTTCCATTGTAAGGAGGACCAGACAACCAGCCTCCCTATACTTGTCATCCTGACAAAACTGCTGGAAAATATCAAACATACGATCACCCAGAGCCTCTCCTTTAACCAGCACCTCATCTATCAGTGGTGCTACTGTAGGTATTAGTTATTCTATTTCACACCATGGATTAGTAAGAGTGGCAGGCTTATCCATGCCTTTAGGTGTAGAAATAGCATTATCAGTGCTGTAAACCTAATCAGGCTGGAAAGTCAATTTAAGAAGCCCATATTTATGATTTTACATTTCTAGAACCACTCCACTCTCAAAACCAATTATGTTAGACAGGATTCTCTAGAGAAACAGAACCAGGACAGTAATAATTATAAATATTTTATATAGATAGATAGATAACATAAGAAATAAACAATTAATGTATAAAGCGGTACAAATGGCTCAGTGCAACTCACTTTCATAAGACAGCTAATACACTGGCAGTCCTTCAAGTCTTGAAGGCCACCAGGTAGTCCACTGTAGAGCAATTCAGGCTATCTGGGTCAAGGGCAACAAACAGCAAGTTAGGTCACCAACAGTCAGCCAGATGACAGGGTCTGACAGTCCCCAGCTCAAACAATGCTTATCCCAATGATGTGGCGAAGCAGGTCTTGAAAGAAGCTCAAACTACGTGACATAGTCCATGGGTTGAGTGCCCCACAGGTAGTGTAGCTTGCAAATTTAGGCAGAAGCTAAGGCAACTACACACTGGGGCAGTCATCAAAGAGCTAGAGACAAGAAAGGCAAGGCTCGCCGAGCCATTTATCTCTCAGCCTTTCAATTAATCCCACGTGTGTTTATTGGCCATATTGGTACAATAAACCTAACTATCACTGACATGTAGCCATTATTATTCATATGTTCATTATACAGATGACAAAACTGGCACTCAGTAAGTCTAAAAAACTTACATAAAGGCCACAGAAATAATAAGAGACAAAATAAAACTCAGACTTTTGACTCCAGTGTCTATTCTCTTAATCTTCAAACCCGTTCTTTGATAGAATAGTTTATGCTGAAAAGTGGTAAAAGTAATAGCATTCTACTTTCTTCTCTTGTTACAGATTAAATTTAGGGTCAAGAAATTGTTTAGATCTCAAAAGTAGTGGACAAGTTTTCAGAGTTCATTTTCAGGGCCTGGGGTGTGATAAGTTTCTTTATAATGAGTACTTTAATCATATATTTCATTTTACTTAGGTGATAGCTACAGGGAATTATTATGACCCTATTTCCCACACTGATCTTTCGATTTAGCTTCATAAATTGCTTGATGTCAGCAGGATACAAATACAATCTTTAGGCTCTGTGGAATTTGATATCCTGCCTAAATTTCCAGCAGCCCTTTAGAAAATAATGAACTACAGAATCGACTTTTCTTTGGTATTTGTAACAAGCACTAAATGCGATGCTCTCTACTAACAGTAGAGTAAATAACTTCAGTATTATGGCACCCTTCCAACCCTATAGTGAGAAATCTCACCACTTCATAGGGTCTTCCTGATTAGAGTACAGAGAGTGTAATGAAAAGTCACCAACAATCTTCTTGTTTCTTCTGGTTTCCTATGTAGTGGTTTTTATAAATGTTTACACTCCTCAAGGCATTAACAACTTCACCAAATATCTTCAAGGACTTTGTCCCATATAAATTAAATACAAAGTACCCTTTTCCATTTCAAGTCTCTGTTGCTGAACATTTCACATACAGCCAATCTAATACCTTTCCCCTTTATCAAAGATTTTGGATACCACATGCTAAATATCCCATCTCCTTTGATTTTCTCTTAAATCTTACTCATTCATTTTTCATTACTCTTTTTTCCATTAAGTTCTTTGATTTAGTATACAGAAATTTACTTATTTCACCCCAAGGAAGCCCCTCACTTAACCTAGACATTTTTGCCCTCTGTGTATCCATAAATCTGAAGAGCATGGCAGCATTACCTGCCATTTCTCTTTTCACCTTGAAGTTTGAAAGATAGTCGTCTGGATTTTCTACCGAAGTTTTCCATGAAACGTATCAACATCCCGAACAGCTTAATCCACAGTGATCTATTGCATGTCATATTTCCACTTTCAGGAGAAAAGGCTCTAGACTTCTTCAGTTTTATTTGTCTCCCAGCCAAGCTTTCTTTTTTTGAGGTATTCATCCAGGAAAAGTAAGTTGTTACACATTCCCAGCCTCCCAAAGAATTTTTTTTAAGTGGAAAATACCTGTAGGATATTTGTGAGATTTGTGATAAACATCTGCAGGACCATGTGGAGGAGAAGGCTTTTTAGAAATTACGAAGATGCTAAGACTTTTATTTTGAGACCAGCTTAAACACCACCCTGCACCCACCCAATCCCACTGCCATGGAGTTGATTTCAGTGCCTAGCAACCCTATATAGGCTTCCTGAGACTATAAAACTTTACACTTTATAGGACGAGCAAATAACCTCATCTTTCTTGTGCAGAGTGACTGGTGGGCTTGAATTGCTAACCTTGTGATTGGAATTCCAATATTTACCTTAGCCCAATCAGGACCTAGTAAGTAGTAAGTTCAAACAGGAAACTGCATTTCCCATTTGGGATCTTTCCCCCTGGATCTTGAGTAAGTAGAATATATATATGAATATTGAAATATAGTATATGCCTCTTTGACTCAGAAGAGTGGTTGCCTAAAGGTCTTAAGGGGAAAGCTTGTCGAGCTTCCTCCCTTTTAGAAGTAACTCAAGGGAGGTCATACTCTGAGGCACTGAATGTTGAATTGGATAAACCTATGTCCACCTAGAGAAAAGGAGACCGATAGGGAAGCCAACAAACAGTATTTCCTTGGGAATTTGGTACTTAAAGGCACCCAGAGTTTAATATTTGGAGAGGTCTACACACACCCAGAACAAACTGAATGCCCAGAAAGGTCTAAGGTAATCTTCCACTTAATGGATCTCTGAGCTGGTAAAAAGGCAGTTAAAATTGCTTCAGTAGAGAGGAATTCTGTCTATACAGCTAGTGTACCCCACACCAAATCCCTCAAATGCATTTCCTCTATTGTTTCTGGTAAAATAGTTCAGTTAAAAAGTTCCTGAGTTAATTAATGTATCATCATATCCTTCAATAATAGACAGAGAAGAAAATATATTGAATATGTCCTTCTTACCTGAAATTAGCATTTCTTCAAAGCAGAAATGTATTTTAAGACATTTGAAGTGAGTGCTAAGGATATGTATTATTATAGTTTTGGTACCTAATCTAGTGCTAACGATATGTATTATTACAGTTTTGGTACCTAAGCTGGTGTCAATTTGATGATTAAGAGTATAAAGGTGGAGTCCAGCCTGTCAATCGAGATTGCCAATGAGACCTCTGTGTGGGCATGGCCTTCTCCTGAGAATTCTGGGAAATCTGGTGCTACCTTGTTGGAGGCAAGAGACACTATCTTTCTCTGTTCACTCCCTTCAAGACTCTTTACTGACAAGGCTCACTTCCTGCAAGGCATCCCTGAGGAGATGCCACATGGACCTACCCTGATGCAGTCCTGGCAACTGGAATGGCCATATGGAGACCCCTGCCAGAACTGAGATGCTTCTACCACCAAATCTTTCTACTCACTAGCCTGTGATCTACATTCAGCATCATTGTATGTGTTTCACGAGTCTGAAGAGGATTTTATAGATTGATGTCGGACATATGGGCTAATGTCAGACTTATGACCCTGGACTAGACTGGGTTGGGATGTTTTCTCAATGTACAATTATCCTTTATATAAAACTCTCACTTATATACATATGCATGTGTGTGAGTTTGTTTCTCTAGTCTACCCAGACTAACACACCAGTGTTGGTCATTGTTTCTAGGTCTTTTCAGTTGGCCAACCTCAAAAACATATAGGTTTAAACTAACGATGGTAAAATTTCTCATGAGATAATATTGATGATTTCAAATCAAAATCAAACAAAGAAACCAATAGTTAACCTCTTCTCAAAGACATCTCTGTGTATCTATTTATCTGTGTATCTATTCATTTCCAAGCTTCCAATTTTCAAGAACATATCTCAAATGTCTGCTTGTTTGATTTTTAAATGTAGAGATAATTATGGAGCAAGAGTATGAATACTACAGCTAACACAGCTGGACAATGGACACAGGGGACGGACGGAGAGTTATTGCATTTTAGTTATGGTATTGTTGAAGAATAATGAATATCCTGTGGATTTCCAGAAAAATTAACAACATTGTCTCACAAGTATGACCAGAATAACCTTTAAAGCCAGGATGTTGAGTCTATTTTATGTGTGTTGGGCATGTTATCAAGAAGGATCAGTCTGTGGCGAAAGGTATCAAGATTAGTTATGTAGATGGCCATCAAAAAAGAGAAAAACAATCTCACTGAGACGAATTGACAGAATGACTGCAGTCATGTACTCAAACAGAGCAATGAGGGTGGGGCTGGTACAGCACCAGACTGCATTTCCTTCTGTTGTCCATCAACCCCTTGCCAGCGAGCTGATTCCATCTCACATGATTCTGTGAGCAGGGATTCAATGTCCCTAGCTGAGTTACAATAGCAGTCACTGACATGATGATACAGACACAGAAAATATTGAGTTTGCGTATATCATATGAGTGACAATCAACTCAATGGCAGGGAATTTTGGTTTGGTCTCTATTCTTAGCTTATTTTAATCATGATAATAGGTTGCCCTATAAACTCCTTATTTCAACATCTTTAATGACATGTGTAAAATCCCTGTTGTTTATTAATTAATATTAATAGATTCCAGGATTAGCTCATAATCATCTTAGATGGAGTTATTATTATTCTTACCACAGTTGGTATTCAGGGAGATTGACAAAAGTTATGCCTCTACTCCTGAAATCAACTTCCCCAAAATTCATCCTCTGAACTCTTACTTTTTTTTCCACTTTACCTAAAAAATTATATAAACCTAGATTTTGAAAATGGATACATATCTGAGTTATCACAATTCTGTTACATTTCCTTTAATGAAAGGTTCGTCTCAGTTCATATGGAATCTTTTATTCGTATCATAGTTTACAGGAGATATACTTTGAACAAGAAGAGAATTAGTGACATACTAAGTGTCAGTGTCCGGTGCTTGTGTGTACATGTGTTGACATATCTTTGACTATGAGATGGCTAAAGCACTTTACAATAAAGAGATAAAGAGAAATGAAGCAAGAAGAGTGGCCAAAGGCTAAAAGTCACTGTGTAATGACAAAAAAACTCAATACTTCATGTGTGTGTGGCTTACAGATGATTGGCTTCAAAAAAGCCATATTTCCTATGTCTGCACTGAATTAAAACACTTTTGAAGAAAGACATGGCAAGTCATTCAGGCTTGCACATACTTTACTTTCTTTTATTACAGCCCAACAAAGTCAATATCGATAGAAAGTAATTTACAGGCTTCCAAAAACTACAAAGTATAACAGCTGGTCACAATTACTCCATATAGTGTGACCATATGCCCTGATTTCAGCATTCTGTTTAAGTTCATGATTTAAAATAAAAATGAGTTTCTTTTAAAATTTTGAGAAATGATACATTTGTTTCTGATAACTTTTAACTGGTTAGGTACGATCATGGTCCTGAATAAAGCAGTCATAACCAGACAATATTTCTAAGCTGGCAGAACCGAAGTCTTTTTAACTTTAAACTGAAGAGAAGATGCAATAATGTAAAGATTTATTTCATAGAGCAAAATAAAAGTTTCAAAACTTATGACCTCTTAAAAGAATCATTTTCTAACAAGTGAATCCAGCAAACTTGCATAAGCAGGTGGTTTAATTTTTCTATCCTCTATGTAAGACTGAAGAGTTTTGGCATTTCTGACTCCCGTGACCTTTATCAAAATCATAGGTTGTCTCTTAAGTACATCATATGGAACTAGTGATAACAAATATGCACACTGAACTGACCTTTGTAACAGTGATGTGAGGTTGAAAATTATACCTTTTCATCTTCTTTGTTTGACATTCAAATTCTGCTTATAATGCTAGAGCTTTCTCAATGAATTTGGATTGTCTACGTTTTGTGTGAACCAGCATGTCTGAAGTCCCCTCAGATTGTAAGTGGCATCACTAAGGAGTCATTCACTAATAACTTAGGGTTGTTCAGGGAACCCTGGTGGCATAGTGGTTTGGGCTTGGATTGCTAACCACAGGATCAGCTGCTAGAAACCACCAGATACTCGTAGAGGAAACTTTCCACTCCCTTAATGAGCTACAGCCTCCGGGTGGCAATTACTTTTATTATTTATTTGGAGGATTCAAGGCAGGAGGATAAAATGCACCTGATTTATGGATTGAATGTTGTCCCCTCAAATTTTTTTTGTCAATTTGCTAGGCCACAGTTCTGATTATTATACAATCATCTGCTCTTTTGTGATCTGCTATAATTATCCGATGTTTTATAGATTATAACCCCTATGATGTTGATGAAACGGGATTAGCAGCAATTATGCAATTGAGACAGATCTGCTGTCCACAGGATCAACAGGATTGGGTTATATCTTGAATCAATCTCTATTTAGATACCAAACAGTTTAAACAAGTCAGCAGAAATTAGAGGAACTTGCTGCCACCAACAGAAACAAGTTGAACGCGAAGTTCATCCGTTGAACTTAGCGTCCCTGCACTAGGAAACGGAAACACAGGAGGACCTTAATGACCAGACACATGGAGATCTCTGCCAAGCCCACAGATGTGGACAGGCAAAGAGGACCTTACCTCCGAGCTGAGAGAGAAACCTCCCCTTGATTTTGGACCCCTAGCCTCCCAACATGTGAGAGAATCAATTTCTCCTTGTTAATAGCATCCACCTGTGGTGAATCCTTTCGGACAGTACTGAAGAGCTACGATAGATGGCAACTTGCTTAATTTTAGGGGTATGCATCAGTGCTTTGAGTTAGCAACAAGAAGGTAATGAAATGTATCTTCTGAATAAGAAAGTAACAGAATAGATACAAACACAAAAAACTGCTACAATAAAATTAGAATGCTATACATATTTAAGAAATAAATGAATGTGAAAAAGATGATGTTTTATATAGTTTAGAAATTACACAACTTCCCTACCCCCAACTTTATAAATACCTACTGTTTGAAACAAATGTGTTTCACTAAGGGGTGGTGTTTAAATAGACATAAGGGGGCAAAATGTGTAACTGCAATTACATATTATAGAAATAATGATAGATGGTTACTGTGTAAAGGGTCCCTAGTGTTAATTATGATTTATTAGTTTGCATAGTCTGGAAAAGAAGGAAATGTAATAATCAGGCCTTCGTTCCAGACAGATTTTAGTAACTATTAATTTGGAGGCCAGGAAGTGAAAATAAATTACTTGAAAGCAAATGGATTCCCATTTGTATGGTTTGGGCTTTTTCCCATTTACATAGTTTCAACTAGCTTACTATACACCATATTAAAATGCTTACTTTTGGGATGAAACTTGGCTAAACTGAATGCATGGGTATTTATCAAATCCAACTCTCTGAACTTTATTATGGCTCTTGACTGACATCTCACTATTGACAGAAGATGAACTCAATTGCCCAAATAGCACCAGCCTGTTCCAAAAGCTCCGTTGAGAAGGGTTTCTGCCATTGAGCTACTTCACATTACTGCATAATGGACAATGTGTCTCCAATATTCCAATACTGCAGTGCTCATTTGTTTGAAAGTACCAGGCACGTGTCATTAATGAGGCTGGGGATGCTTTTAGCACACTTCTCTGATAGATTGTATTCTGCTTGGTTTTCATAATGAAATGTTAATGGATTAATATTAATGACATATTATAGATTATTCACCATCATAGAACTTCTTTAAAGTTTAAACTTTTCTAAATCTAAAGAACAACCAGCATCCTCCAACTGTGTGACTCTATAATCCGAAAGACTGAGTGCAACTCAGAGTTGAAAAGAACTTTCAATCATCAAGCAAATCTTTCATTATACAGCAGAAGTGTGAGCTTAATGATCTATTTTTAAAAAATTCACTGTCAGAAATATTTCAAGTTGATAGAAAAGTGCCTAATGTTTCATATTGGTATGTTTTGGTAATAAATGATGACTCAACTTCACACTGATATGTCAAACATAATATTTAATACACTTCTGGGAAGATTACTTCAAATTATAAATCAAAAACCAAACAAACAACAGTGTTTCTCTTGAAAGTCATAAATTACTGTCAAATATCAATGAATGGCTTATTATACAAAAGTCAAATATTGATAGATGGGGTGACTTACACATTTGTTATTGCTATTCTCAAATCTGTTCTTGCTTAGAAGCCTCCCAATGTGATCAATAAGCATCTAAATGTGGTAGTCCAGATACTCTGGAAAGATATGTTGCTCTTTTTTCACCATCCCTATTCTCTTCTTCATTCTTGTTACAAAGTTCTCTGATTCTCATCTCTGATTATATTTCAAACAGACACATCAATGCCTTGCATCAATAAAGGAAAAAAGAAAATGGCTGAGTTGCTTTGACTTTTCACAAAGCACAGAATTGTTTAGTTGGGGGAATACCAGCCACTACGTAGGTGTGGAACAGCTGAAAGTTCAGAAAGATTCACTGGTTTATTACAAAAAACAAAAGAACAAACTAACAAAACCTCACTGTCATCCAGTCGGGGCTCACTCATCGCAACCCTACAAGCAGGCTAACACTGCCCCCCATGAGCGTCTGAGACTGTAACTCTTTACAGGAGAAGAGAGCCTAGTCCTTCTCCCATGGAGCAGCTTGTGATTTCAAACTGCTGACCTTGTGGATTACAGCCCAATACGTATCTATCTACTGTGTTCCCAAGGATCCTTAAATGATTTATAGCAACCTTGTGTTAGTCTGGGTAGATACAATCCAGGGAGACACTCACACATATGTAAGAGAGATATCAAAGAGCAATTTTATATTAAGAAAACATCCCAGCCCAGTCCAGGTCAAATCCATAAATCCAATATTAGCCAATAAATCCATTACCAGTCCATAAATTCCTCTTCAGACTCATGCAGCACATGCAACAAAGCTGAATGCAGAGAGAAAGATTCCAAACCATTGGGTGGAAAGTCTTGTGGATCCAGTGGCTATGGAAGCATCCCCACTGGCCTGGTGCTCCACGTGGTTCCTCCAGCTCCAGCGCTCCAGATAATATAGGTCTATGTGGTTTGTCAACAGGAAGACTAGGCAGAGAGTGTCTGTATCTGGCCTCCAGTGAGCTAAGTTGACAGAAGTTTTTGTAACTGCCACAAACCTACAATGGGAAATTTACATTGATTAGGCAGTGTATAGGACATTATCAATTGCTTTTACAATGTAAATTAAGGATGTCTGCTTGTGTTCAATATAATGTGCTATTCCTCGTGTCTGGGCAGATGTGTTTATATTAGAAAACTCCGTGAAGGCAGGAAATGTACCATTACTTTATCATAAATCATCTGGTTTGAAACTGAAAAAAATAGTAAAACTAAATAAAAGCTAAATTAATTAAAGCAGCAATGATAAGTCTAGGGTGTGCATTCTCTCTTCTTTTTCATTATAAAAGGGACCCTCTTCCTATGGGTGAGGGCAAAATGCCTTCGATCTCTCAGAAGCACCATGCCATTTACACCGAACCCCCAAACCAATCTCATTACTACTGGGACATAGCCACCCTAAAAGGATACACAGACTAATTATAGATCATGTAAAGCAAAGAAATCATCACAAAATCACGATTGACAGCAGATCACTCATTCATTATCTCAGGAAGGACTGTGGAAGTGGACAAAGTACCAAGGTTGGGATGGACACATAATTGTAAATTAGAACAGTTTGCAGGTCTGGCAAGTCCCCTGAAGGGAAGACTGGCCTTCTTTGGACTGGCTCTCCTTGTTAAGTGCCATCACATTAGTCCTGATTCCGAGCCACCGTAGGCGCAGCAGAACGAAGCACTCCCTGGTCCTGCGCCATCCTCACAACTATTTCAGCGACTGTGTCCACCCACCATGGGCAAGGTCTTCTTTTTTTTTTTTTTGCTGCCCCTTTTCTTCACCAAGAAAGAGGCACTTGTCCAGCCCCTGGTCACCTCCTGTCATTTCCAAAGCATGTGAAATGAAGTCTTGCTATCATTGCCTCGAAGGAACATTCTGGAAAGACAGACTTGTACTTTTGGCAGCCCAGGGGACTTTCCATTTTCTTCCCCAGCACAGGTTCTTCTTTGATCTGGACTGACTAGATGGGTTGTAATCTGTTTTCAAATATGGTCTACTTGAGAAGACAGCTTTATTTTATGTTGCTGGTTGACATGATTGGGAAATGACTTGAGGACTGTGAGCTGGGTTTTCGTTTTTTTGGTTACTAATAATATAAACTCAATGTAGGCTAAATTTATGTCAGAATTTAAAATAGAGCTAAAATTCCTATTGCACACTGCAATCCTCTATAAACCAAATGCTTTTGAATTTAAGCTCAAATGCATTGTATCACTGTATTAGAATAATATATGTCATTGTGGCATGATGCAAATACAATTAATTCAAATGACATGACAACATTATGAAAGATGTAAAAGATCACATTGTCTATATACACAAAAGTTAATATTTTGGTTAGTGCTAAAGAATCTACTTTGTAACTACCCTTACCCAATTGACATTTGAATTACCTTTATTTTCTCTATGAACAGAAAAAAGAAGCCATATTAATGTATCTGTATAACTGAGGGAACATGGGGGTATTGATCAATCTTTAATTTTCATAATAATGAAGTATACAAATATAGAAGGATAAGTCAGCAGCATAAAAAAACAGCTTTATTTTAAAGGATACTACAATTTTAAATTAAACCCATGGAAGATATGTTAGATCTCTCAGGAGAGAGAGATACCTTGGTCCTTGGCTCTGCGGGACCAAGAATTTGCGCAGAAGCCTGGCTTGTGATCCAAGTGGGTTTATAAAGAATAGTAGCAGTTTCAGGTTCTACAGTGAATGGAACTCAAGCCATACAGAGTCTGCAGCACAGTTGCTGGCTCCGGATCATGACCCGCTGGGGGAGGGGGGGGAGAGAGAGAGAGAGAGAGAGAGAGATTGAGAGAGAGCCCAGAGCAGGGCCCAGGGGCCCTGTTGGGAGGCATGGTCAACAATACTGGTCAACCCTATTGACTCAATCAAATTCACCTGGTTTAGATGGGTCAATCCAGGTGGTACACCCACCTAGGAATACCACTCCTTCAAGGCCAGAAGCTCAGACCTCTGAGCATGCGTAATGGACTCCCCAGTCCCAATGCTAGCTACCTAAGAGATACCTTCCCTCTTCTTTGTCTTTCTCACTCTTTCAAAATGTTTTAGAAATAAGCCACAAGGAACAGCCCAACAAAGAAGTATAGAACGCAGATATAACATTTCATGCCTCCTCTTCCAAAACAAAGCAAAAACCACTGCCATCGAGGTGATTGCAACTCCCAGTCCCTTATATATACAGTTCCTGAGGCTTTGTAAGCCTCTGAGGAGCAGAGGGCTTCACTTCTCTTCCAAGGAGAGGCTGGGGGTCACTGTGGCAGGGTGCAGAAGAGACTCCCAAACCTCGAATATAATTTCAGGAGAACATTTATTAAGTCTTAATCAGGATAAAGACAAAACCAAGTCTCATCATCTGGATGAGGGAAATGAGTAGCCCAGGGTGATAAGGGCATGCAGGTGCTTCAAAAGGCCATGGGGGAGAGGGGATAAGGGAAACTGTAATAGGAGCATAATTAGTGGCACCTCAGCACATCCCAGTTGTAGCCCAGACTATAGAAATGGGAACGTGGACATGAATGGGACACATACATTATGTTAGAAGAAATTTCAAGATTTGTTTAAGGAAGGCAATCAGGGCATGACTCATGACAGTATGATTTTAGTATAATACACCTTCAAGGACACACCCAAGCAAGTCCCTAAAAAGACCTACCCTTCTTGATCTTCTTAAAGGAATGGTTATAATCTACTTTTAAAGCACTCTGAGGCAAGACTGTTCAACTGTTCACATTCCCGATTAATGGTCCAAAGAAATCCAATATAGACTTAATCTGCTTGGGGGTTCTTCAAGTGGATTTTGCCTTTTGGAAACCTAGTATCCAGAATCTAAGCTAAGGTAGAGTTTGAGGTTAGCATACCAACACTTAGATAATACTTTCTCCAATGCTCTCCTTTGAGAGAAAAGGCAACTTGGTGGTGTCTATCCACCTTGGCTAAAATTCGTATTTCACCTGAGCCACTGAAATCTATTTTGGGAACTAACTTGTGAAATGTCCACTATTCATGTCAACAGAGTCTCTGTTTGTGATTGGTTGGGATGGGAGGGAGACAGAAACATTCTAGAATAAGCTTTACTCTAAAGAAATATTCAGAGTGAATGCTAGCCCTAAAGACGACGAGTCAGAACCATAGGAAGAACAGTTTCGTGCTGGAGTGAACTTCACAGAACCCAATTTAAAAAAAATCTTCTTCTAAGAGAATGTGTATTTGGATTCATTTGGCACTATGTTCTTAGCCCTGTGTATATTTTCTATCAGAAATATAACATTCTCTGCTGGCTGTATGTTATATAAAAGAGGCCTCTCCAATGTGCCTAAGAGAATTTAGATACAGGAAGAGGAAGTGTGTAGAGCTGGAAGTGGAAAGGAGAATATTTGGATAGATTTATCTAAAACTTAGTATTACTAACTCCACCTAGATTATTTGAATTTGCTATCATAGAGCTTATGAAACAGCTGCATTTTGAAACCATGATCTCCATGAAGTATTTAGGAGCAGAAGTAATGTCTATTGAAGTTTTTCCCTGGTGTGAAAAGCTTCTGGTTCTAGGAAATTTCTTTCCTCTGGCCAACTCCAATAGAAAGCCACACCGGGGGAGCTTTTAGGGGATCTCCCCGAGAATGAAGCCTTCATTAGCAAGAATTAACTTGCCTTCAGGCCAATCCCAGGATAGATTGTTTAGTTTTCATATATGAAAATGTGCTTGAAGTGTTGTGCTTGAACTCAGCCCAGCATATTCGAGGGGGGTCTAATCTTAACCACTGCCCTGCAGGCCTAGCGTTATTTTGATAATGAAAATACTTCTGAGGGAAAGAAAAGAAAGGGTAATTTTTACTTCTAATTGAGTCAAAGACTGGAGCTAAAAGCCATAGCAAACTTGATTTCAGAGTATTTTACCACAGGCATACCTATGACCCAATCCTTCTTTAAACTTGAGGGAAAACAAGTCGATCACAGGTACAATCCACACCTGCTAATTTGCAGAATGTGGGTTCTTTATGTTCAGTATCGTGAACTGATATTGAGATGGTAAAATTCAGAAGATAATCTGCACAACACCTGTGGTTTGCGACTCTCAGTTTTATAAATAGAAAAGAGATTATTCTGTTTACCTGGACTTAGTAAGCTCAGAAAATTGGATTCAAATAATGAAATAATAACATTCAACTAAATACCTATAACTCCTTCTTTTTAGTCAATTCTAACTCATGACAACCCCATGTGGCATAGTAGGACTCACAACCTCATGTGGCATAGTAGTACTGACAACCCCATGTGGCATAGTAGGACTCACAACCTCCGTGGCATAGTAGGACTCACAACCCCATGTGGCATAGTAGGACTGACAACCCCATGTGGCACAGTAGGACTCACAACCCCATGTGGCATAGTAGGACTGACAGCCCCATGTGGCATAGTAGGACTCACAACCTCATGTGGCATAGTAGGATTCACAACCCCATGTGGCATAGTAGCACTGACAACCCCATTTGGCATAGTATGGCTACACAACAGGAATTTTTAAGATGAAAACTTAATGAGAACAGATGGCCAGATCTTTCCCTGATGTATAAACTCTTGGCACCCTCTGTTTCTTATGCTGCCATCTCCTTTTGCTACTTCTCATAGCTTCTTTTTCCCACCTCCTAGTCCTCATATTCCTCCTCCTTCCTTGAAGAGTAAGGAAGAAATGGATGTGAGAGAGCTTATATGGAGAGGTGGATTGCTCAACACGAGGAGCATTGGCAGCAGAATAGGTACTCACTGGGCCTTAAGGAACAAGTAGAGTTTGAAACCACCAGCCTTCCTAGTGACCAAATGGGTTATGCTTCCAGCTGCTATGGACAAGTTAAGCAATTCCAAACCACTAGCTGATCTAGATGAGAAAAGCAAGTCTTTCTACCCCCATAAAGATCTACAGTCTCAGGAAGCCACCCAGGTCGTTCTGCTCTCTTTTAGGGGGTCACGATGAGTCAGAATTGATTTGATGGCAGTGAGCCCTTCCTCAGAATAAAGATGTGGATATCAGCTAATTTTAAAGACAGAAATAATATGAAGGACTTTTACTCTATCTTACTAGGCTGCCCTTCAGGTCAGAAGGCACTCAAATATGACTGAGGAAGAGCTGCCTTCTTAAAGTATAGTTCACCATAACGGCTTAGATGTCATAAAACCTGTGGGAGTAGAGCCTTTGAGACCTTCATTTACTGATAGGGCTCTCAAAATGAGAAGAAACGCCTGCAAACACCAGTTAGTAATCAGAATTTGGAATGTAGAAATATAAATCTAGGAAAATTGGCCATTGTAAAAACAGAAATAGAATGAATAAAGATGAGCATTCTTGACAATATTGACATGGTTTAATGAGCATTCTTGGCAATATTGACATGGTTTAATATTGGCCATTTTGGATCAGAAAACAAACAAACAAACAAACAAACAAACATCTGATTTACTATGCTGAGTATGACATTATCAATTAAATTGGCCTTGCCTTCATCCCCAAAGAGGACATTTCCAGATCTCTCTTAAAATACAATGATGTCAGTGATAGGGTTATATCAAACGGAATTCAAGGAAATCTAATCAATACAACTGTTATTTAAGTGTGTGTGGCAACCACCAAAGACAATGACGAAGCTGAAGAATTTTGCAAACAGCAGTAGGTAATTTATCCAATATGCAATCGAGACACATTGATAATTATTGGCCATTAGAAACAAGGAGGAAGGAACAGTATTGGGAAAACATGGTTTTATTGATGGAAACAAAGCTGGAGGTTGCTTGATAGAATTCTTGAAGTCCAAGGAATGGTTTATCACAAACCCCTCCCTGCCTTTTTTTAATCAAAACACAAAATACAACACACATTGACTTCTCCAAATGGAATACACACAAATAAAATGGACCACATCCATGGGAAGATAAAGATCAGTAGCTGAACCAGACCAAGGAGAAAATTGAAAGGCTGTCAATTGCTCAAGGTGAAATTGAAGAAAATTCAAGCAAGTCCATTAAGGTCAAAATATAACCTTTAGTCTATTCCACCTGAATTTCAATAACATATTTGCTACATTGAACACTAATGACAGATGAGCTGTGGGATGATATCAAGGACATCATACATGAAAAAAACAGAAGATCATTAAAATGACAGACAAGAAAAATATCAGGATGGACATTAGGAGAGACTCAGAAACTTGCTCTTAATTATACAGTAGTTAAGGCACATGGAAGAAATCATGAAGTCAGACAGCTAAATAGAAGTTTTCAAAATGGGAGTTGGAGAAGACAAAGTCAAATATAACAATGAAATATGCAAACACCTAGGTTAGAAACTCAAAAAGAAAGAACACGCTCTTCATATCTTAAATTAAAAGAACTCAAAAAATTTCAAGCTTCAAGTTACAATATGGAAAGAGTCTATAGTAAAAATATCGAGTAATACATGAAGCATCAAAATAAGATGAAAAATAATACAGGGTCACTTACCAAAAACAACTAGCCAGCATTCCATTGTTTCCAGAAGGAGCACATTAACAAAAACCGCTGGTACTGAAGGGAAGAAGTCCAAGCTGCACGGCGAGCATTAGCCAAAAACAAGGCTCCAAGAATGGGTGGACTACCAATTGAAACGTGTCAACAAGCTGATGAAACACTGGGACCACTCACTGGTCTATGCCAGGAAAATTGGAAGACGGCGACTTGGCCACCTGGTTGGAAGTGGTCCATATTTGTGCCCATTTCAAAGAAAGGTGACCCAATAGAATGCTCAAATTATAGAACAATTTTATTAAGATCACTTCAACAGTGGGCTTAACAAGAGGAACAATTATGAGAATGGCACAGGACTGAGCAGTGTCTTGTCCTATGTGTTCTTTTGTCACTGTGGGTAAGAACTAATTGCCTGGCACCTAACAGCAACAACATCATCATGAACACCATATGCAAGTATCATTTTGCTGATGATCATCCAAAAACAGTTGCAGCAGGGCTCTCACAGGGAGTGCCAGAGGTTTGGGCCAGATTCAGAAGAGGACATGGAACTAGAGATATCATTGCTGATGAGAGATGGATCTTGAATCAAAACAGAAAATCCCACTAAGATATTTACTTGTGTTTCATTAGCTATGCTAAGGCATTTGACTGTGGGGACCATAACAAACTAGATAATCTTGAGAAAAATGGAAATTCCAGAATTTATTGGGCTCATGTACAACCAATTCATAGATCACGAAATAGTTGTGATAATGGAACGCAGACACATTTCATATTTAAAAATCAGAAAAGGTGTGCTTTTAGGTTTCATCCTGGCACCATACTCATTCAGTCTTTATGCTGAGCAAATAATCAGAGAAGTGGTATTATATAAAGAAAAATGCAGCCTCAACTATGGATAAAAGCTCATTTAAAACCTGCTGTATGCAGGTGACATGAACTTGCTTGCTCAAAATGAGGAGGACTCAAAACACTTGATCATAAAGATCAAGGTTGACAGCCTTCATTATGGATTACAACTCAATGTAAAGAAAACCCAAATCCTCACAGCTGGACCAGTGAGTAACATCGTGAGAAATGGGCTTCAGAGTTGTCAAGGATTTTGTCTTGCTTGGATCCACCATCAATGCTGTCAGGATTTCAAACAACGCAATGCTTGCTTTGGTAAATCTACTGCAGATCATATCTTTGAAGTGTTATAAAGAAGGGTTGTTACTTTGAGAACTAAGGTTCATCTGACTCAAACCATGATGTTTTCAATCACCTCATACGCACAGGAAAGTTGGATATTGAATAAGGAAGACCGAAGAAGAATTGATGCACTTTAATTATGGTGCTGGCATAGAATATTAAAAGTACTATGGAGTTTCAACTGTATAAATATATATGTTTTGGAAGAAGTGCATCCAATTACTCCATAGAGTTAAGGATGATGAGCCTTCCTCTCATGTACTTTGGACACGTTGTCAGTAGAGACCAGTCCTTGGAGAAGGACAGCATGCCCCCTAAAGTAGAGGGCGTTGAAAAAGAGGAAAGTTCTCCACAAAATCAAATGGCATAGTGGCTGCAACAATGGACTCGAATAGAAGAACCACTGGGAAGATGTCTCAGGACTGAGCAATGTTTAACTACGCTGTGCAAAGGGTCACTATGAATCTCAACTTCCATGGTGGCGCCTAATAGCAACGGAATGCCATAGGGTTGCTATGAATCCAAAATGATAGCTTGTTTGGGAGGTTACTGTCATAAATTATAAAACCCAGAAAAATTTAAACATGTTTATTCTCACCAGTTATTCCCTAGACATATACACCCCAAACCAAATCCACTGCCCTAGGACAGCTGCTGCATTCTAGGGAGCATATACAGCGTTCCCCGCACTAACAGTCTACAACACAGAAAGCCTCGTCTTTCTCCCCCAGAGCAGATGATGTGTTTGAAGAGACAACCTTGCAGTTAGCAACCCAAAGCTTAACCCACTGTGCAAACAAGGATTCTTCTATTTGCATTAAGGGAGAGAATTTTGATTGCAGGAAAAGCAAATCATTTGGAGAAGGTAGGTACAATGAGGTTTAAAAAACAAAAAAGGAGACATATAGACACCAACCTCAGGCAAATGTTTATGGTTGATTGACCCTGACATCATTCCCTCACCTTTCACTGAGATCAACTGCTGTGAAGATGGGCACTCCATCCAGTCCTATCTTTTGAAGATCTAATCAAGGATGTCTGTCTTCAAACAGGAGAAAGAGGATTTGTAATTTTGTTGGTGAGAAAATCCTAGGCAGGATTAACCTGCTCAGGAATTTCTTCAGAGTGAATATTTATAAGAAACCCCCCCAACACAGCAAGCTAACTGCTATCCATCACTCTCTGTTTGTCCATACTCACATGTCTTCATAAACAGTGTAGTAAGAGGCTGTATTAGTTTCATAACACCCACTGCCATGGAGTGGATCCCAGCTCATAGGGAACCTTTCTAGAGTTTACAAAGTTGTAAATCTTTATGGGAACATAAAGGTCATTTTCTGCTACGGAGAGGCGGATGGGGTCTGCCCGGCTTGGATTGGGCAGGCCAACATCTCTCCAACAGCACCACCAGAATTCCTTATCAGTTTCATAAGACTGAATAGCAAATTACCACAGCCTTGTGGTTTACAAGAACACAAATCCATTCTTTCAGGGTTCTGGTGAGTAGAAGTCTGCAATAAAAGTGCTGTTAGGTTAGGATCCCTCACCTCTGAGGGCACCGGTGAGGATACATCCTTGCCTTTTCCAGCGTCCGATGGCCCTACCTGTTCCTTGTCCTCTGGTAGCAAAACTCCAGTCTCTATCCCTGCCTTGTCTTTGTGTGTGCGTCTGCGTTCATTCTCTAATACGGATGCCAGTTTTCAGATGGGGGACCTTCCATAAACCAGAATCATTTCCTATTGTGATTCATAAATAATGATGTCACAAAGAATCTGTTTCCAAATAATTTCAAATTCACAATAATGGAGGCTTGGGATTTGGGCATGTTTTTATTTTGGAAAGGAGGGAGAATTCAACACACAGCAGGGAGTAATGACAAAGTATTCTGTAAGCAATCGTAGGAATACTGAAATATTAGCCTTTTCCTAAGTGCTATTAGGCTGGTGCTGATTTTATTTTCCCCTGAAACAGTTCTCATACTTTAAACACTAACAACTGCATTAAATGCAGCCGGCCAGAGAACACACGTTAGACACACTGAAGTCGCCTTCCATGGAGAAAAATGCCTCCAAACCAACAAATGAGGAGCGAAGCACGAACCTTACATCTTACATGCTCTTAGCCATTGCTATAAAACTGTGCATATGGGAATTTTTCTTTAACATAAAAAGATCATGCAATAAAGGGGATTGAAGGAAATTAAGCGAATTAAAAGCCATCATGGACTATGTGTAACTTAAAATCATTGAAGTATAAAAAGCATAAATTGATCACACATGTTTTGCTATAGAGTTAATCACAAATATGAAATATTTATGTTGGAATATTGACTTAGCCCTCAGTCACTTGACAGTGGGGTAGGGGGGATGACAATCTGCCATAACTACTATAATTATCTAACTGTTCAATACATAGAAGAAGATAGGAGCTTTACGGGAAAAAATAAAGTTTTTATTTTATTTTCAGCCAGGTAAGCATAGAAGAAGTTACTTAGATGGAAACTTTATGTAGAGAGACAGAAACATTCTCAGCTTCCAGTGATCACTGACCTGGCTTGGCTCAAGAACCTCTTTGTTTCTGCAGCCAAACACGAGTGGTTGAGTGCTTCTTGTGTGTTCTCTCTCGTCTCTTCCACTACTCCTTTCTCCCAGACTCTCTGTCCTCTGATTCTACTGCTATTTCTGTGTTATGGTTGTCTGGATGGAGAAGCTTAGAAAGAGGGTTTGCAGCAGCAAACAGAAAATACCTTTGACACAGCATGATCACTTTACAAAATTGATTGCAGGGAATATGTTTTTTAATCTATGTACACCAAATGCATATATGATTACATTGGACTGATTTAAAATTCCAAACTAATCTTTAAAAAATAGTTTAATAGACATCGACTTCACATACTCTGCAATTTAATCATTTAATCCTATTACGAATCCTCAAGTCATCATCACAATCCTATTCAGAGCATTTTCTTTCCACACTCACGGTCCTCAGCACCCTGTTTCCCCTGAACCTCCACTGCAGTGCCCCTCAGTAATTATTAAGTCAATTACTGTCTATAGAGTTACACAGCCCAGATTTCATATGCAGAAAATCATACAATACACAAACAGGAAGCAAATAAACAATAGACCACCAACAACAATAACTAGACAAAACAGAGGAACGACTCAAATGAAAAGAAAGCAGACAATATTGAAAATTGAAGCTTTAAAATAAGTCAGAGGGGAGATCAACTGATAAGGGATTACATTTTAACTTACCTACATCCGCCACAATTGACCGTAGCACCCTCTCTGTCTGATAGCAAGGTCACATCCCCAACTATGCTCAGAGGGCGTCATTGGAGGAGTCACTTATGTGAGGACACTGGATTTGGGGCTCCCCCTGTCATAGACAGTCTTTTGAAAATGGGGGGGTTCTTAATTTAAGCTCTGATACCACTCCCTTCTTTGGAGTAATTGAATAGCAAGTTTAAGTCCACATGGGTAATTGTCTTTGCCACATAAGGAACATACAAGGTAAAGTCAGAAATTATTACTACTAGGGTTCCAGTTTATACATATACAGATTTATTCTACACATACATCTTTAAACATGTCTGTGATCAATGTATAATTGTGTGTGGTTGACTCTTGTTATGGGGTATTCACCAAAAATAATAAATAAGGTGCAAGAAAAACAGTGCCTTCCAAAGGGGTTTGTTGGGCCAGTAAAAGTCAAGGTAGAAATTCTAACACAGAAAATTATGGTGAATTCAAAAAGGGAATTTTGGGTAGGTTTTATCGAAGGATATAGGACAATCATGGGAGATTTTTATGAAGAAGAGTCAAAGCTTAGACAATTGGGCTGGTGAAGTAAAGACCAGGAAAGCTCTGACTGGCTCTTTTTCCATCTTGACAAGGCACTTGCTCATTCCTCAAGGGTAGCAAGTACTGTTCTGGGAAAATTTGGAAACGTTTCATCATCCACCTTGCAGTCCTTTAGACTTTTGTTTCCCAAACTCAAAGGACACTTAGATAGAGTATGAGCTGGTGCTCCCACGGATGGCCAAACTGCCATGTGGACCTGAGAGAAATCTAGGAGTGTTGGATTTTCTAGGGAAGGGTTTAGAAAATGTTTGGGGTCACTCTGAGTCAGAACGGATTTGACACCATGTAACCACAATGAATCTCATTTCTTTCTTTTTTTCATTTTCCACCTCCTTTTAATATTTTGGGTACCTAACTCATGATGTATTTTTAAGCATGAGGCTACTTGCTCAAAAAAGAATGATATTTTCTAATGGTTTTCCAAAAAGCACTCAATCAAAATGGTTACCATTGATATAATGTAACATCATTTTCACATCTTACCAACCTAGAGACACAATTCTTTAAAACATTGTCAACTTTAAAGTAATGACTATATTTTAAATATGGCATAGATAATTTCCTTATCTTTAATTTTTATAATTGGATTATATGAATAAATAAAAGAGTAGATGGTATATATATATATTCCCCCCAAATAATTGCACATCCAAAAGGAAGTGGTAACTTCAGGCTTAACAATGACTAAGTTAAACACATTTAGTAACAGTCTGAGTTTTGGGGCACTATTCTTCTATTTAAAGAAATAATGTACCTGATCCTTTTGGTACTCTCAATCTATTTGATAATGCTGGAAAGAATGGGTAATGTTTCTTAAAAGCTTTTGATTTTATGTGAAGGAAAGGATCACATAAAATACATTATTATAAAAATATACTATTATCAATTTAAATTTAGCAAAATTGAAGATTTTACTTAAGGATTTATTGTCTGACATCTGTTGGTTTTACTTTCAAAATCATTTTAAACACCAAAAGAGTACTTTTGGAAGTGACTGAAGAAGGATAAGGGAATACTATTTATTGTCTCGCGAATTCACTCATTTGTAAATCAAACTTTTTTTTCAATTTCTAAAATATAAACGCTACCTGATTTACTAACAACAATGAAATGTTAAATACTTCTGAAAAGGACGGAAACTTTCACAGTGTATTTATCACTTGCCTTATTTTTAAAATACTATTTTAAATTTAAGAATAGTTTTATATTCACGGACAAGTTGGACTATAGATAGCCCTCATGTTCTCCACCTACAGTTTCCCAGATAGCTAACATCTTATATAACATGGTACCTTTGTAACATTTAATAAACCAATATTGATATAGATTTTCAGACTCAGAAACAAATAGGGCTATTTCTACCCTATCCTATAGGGTCACATGAGTTGGAATTGACTCAGTGGCACTGAGTTTGGTTTGGGGCTTTTATTTGACCCTTCACTCACAGAATTGATTGTGAATTGAATCCTGTTGATCCGCATGTTTTTCAGAAGCAGTTCACCGGGTCTTTCTGTGTAGTCCGTCTCACTCTGGACGCTCCCGTGAAACTGGCCTGAAAGTCTTCACTAGCAGATAAGAGATGGATGCATACAAGGGGCAGTGGCCAGCTGTGAAAGCCAGCACTCCCCACTCGAAGGAGATGATTCTACCTTCTCCGCTGCACAGCAGTTTCCCTTCGCCTTTCCATGCTCTGCTTTCAATAGGAGAGTCCCAGCAGCCCACACATGAAGAATGGAGAGTTATGCCCCACCTCTCAGGCGGTTGATATTGCTAGAAGAAATATTCTGGGAATTCTTTTGTGCAGGAGATTTTTCTCCTCTCTGTTTCCTTAATTGCTCGGTTATTTCTTTAGACAAGTATGCATCTCTGGGTATCTATTTTATACTTGTGGGAACTCTTTCAGTTGGCACCTGTATCACTTTGAGACAGCTTCAGCACTGCCTTATTTTCTGGCACAAGACATCAGATTAACCTTGTATAGTTCTTTGCACCAGCCCTAGAATTAACGATTTCTCTAATCAACCCTGGTTCCTTTTATTAGAGAATGATATTAGCAATCAAGGTCTGGGTGGTAAATTCCTAAGGCCATTTTCAGGGCCTATGTCTGTAGGAAGTCTAGAAATGGTAAAGTGATGTTTACCTATGTGTGCCTCGGATTAAGTACCAAAAGGCGCCTTCTGAGAGTTATTTCCAGCTCTGAGCAAATACCGGAGACCAATTCACAGAATATGATGTGGGCTGAATGATCCCCTGATGCCAATCATGAAGATGTATTCATGTACCATGTCACACTTTATGCTTTTCCTTGTCTATTCTAAAATAGGTAGTATGAAAGCCAAGGATTGATATAGATATACATACACAAAGGCATATATTTCAAATGAAATATCTCCCCTCCCTCGGGTACAAGATACCAGGATATTCACAATTGATTCTGACTCATAGCAACCCTGCATGTCAGAGTAGGGTTGCTCTATAACATTTCCAACGGTGTAATTTTTACAAAAATATTCTTCCACATCTCTCTCACCGGGAGCAGGCAGCTAGTGGTTTTGAACCACTAACCTTTTACCTAGCACCTGTGAGTTTAGCCACTCTACCAACAGGACTACCTGAAGCAATGAAAAGGAGCAAAATTATACCGACTACAATTAATCTAGCACTTACAGCATTCCATATACTCTTACCTACTTTGCATTAGTAACTTCAGTCATTAGTTGAAATAATAATAAGACAGGTATTAATTATCCTCTCTTATATTCTAGGAAATTGAAGCTCAACATGACTTAAAAAATAATGGTAGACCACCATGTTAGTAGGGAATGGAACCCACATTTGAACTCTGTACTCTTTAACCTCACAATTCATTGTCTTAGTCCCTAGTAAGTTAGCGGCCATTATATAGGCTATCAATAAAAATAAACAGCAACAAAAATATGATTTAGAAAGATTAGGTGTCATTCTGTTAAGTCATCCATTATACGTTAAATCTTAAAGAAATGGTGTATTTAACCAATGATATTCATGTTTTTCCAAGCATTTGGTTGCTAACCACAAGATCAGCAGGTAGAAACCACCGGTTGGGACTTTCTACTCCTGTAAAGCGTTCCAAGTCTCAGAAATGCCACCGGGATAGGTTACCCTGTCTTATAGGGCCACTATGTGTGGGAATCTACTCAATGGTGGAGAGTTTCTCAATTTGAGACTTCTCATTTATATAGTCCAAATCCAATAAGACAGCCTTGAAGTGAGGAATCCAGACTTTCAACAACCCCAAAGAGACCACTATAAGCATACTGTAGTATCTACCTACCTTTACCAGCACATCTCCTATGGTCAAGAGTGATTTCTGTTTGTTTTCCATAGTGGTGGTATTTCTCTCTCTCTCTCTCTCTCTCTCTCTCTCTCTCTCTCTCTCTCTCTCTCTCTCTCTCTCTCTCGCTCTCTCTCGCTCTCTCTCGCTCTCTCTCGCTCTCTCGCTCTCTCGCTCTATCTCTCTCTCTCTCTGTCTCTGCTTCTCACTCTGTGTCTGTATGTGAACCTAACTTCTGTGATCATATATTCAACAGAAAGTTATGATTGTAAAGCAACTGCAATGATATGTACAGATGTTATTTTAGGCCCAAAGTGTTATTAGAGGCATAAGAGTGAATGAAATTAAAATATCTTTAAGGAAAACCTTACAAACTTTTGGTATAATTTTTTTGGGGTATAATTTGTATAAGAAAATGAGTTCCACTGAAATCAAGAATGTTTGGATGCGGTCAAATAAAAAGTGAAAGGGACAGTGGTAACTGTAGCAATAGATTTCTAAAATAAGCCAGGACTAATTTTTATTTATATTCCCTTGCAGAAGTAAACATTTGGCTCTAGGGTGGTCCAATAAATGATAGCCAATTGGAAGAGAATGTAGTTGAAACATTGAAAGAGAAAGCATATCCTTTCTATATTAGGAAATGGTCTTGGACATGTGCTCACATTAAGGAGTCGGTTGTGCTTTGGTGTTTACATTAATTGTATGACTACAAAGCTGTGGAATTTCCAAGCTGCAGTCCATGAAAAAGCAGAATCCAGTGATGAGCTATAAAGAACATGGTGTGAGAGGAGAAACAGATTCCCAAGCCCTTGCTGTTGCCCTCCACTGGGATGTACCTGGAGCTAACACACAGAAAGCGGTGCATGTAATGTCTGCGGAGGGAGGCCGGCGAGATTTCCTGTACTCTCTCGACATACATTTTGCTTTTTCCCTAGCCAGTCATCTTACAAACCTATGCTATTTGTGACAATAGGGAACAAAGCTCCGAAAGTGTGTAAACTTAAAATACTGATGTATCTGTTGCTTTGTTCTTTTGTACAAAGTATGCAAACCATAATCACTTTATAAACACATTTTCCTGTTCATCAAACCACATCGGAAAATATTTGAAATGTTGTGTTGATATGACACATCTGGATGTAAATATTTCATATGTTTTAAATGATGCCACTTTATGTGGGGAAATGGCTTTATTTTTATAGCTGTCTTTCATAATGAGAAGAAAATAGTTTTTACAAAGGCACCTTTTGTGTAGTATAAGTTATTTAATGAAAGCAAAACTGTGCTTTGTGTAATCGATGGGCATTGGTGGCACTCTTGCGTAAGTGTCAGAGCCTGATAAATGATATCCATACGGGCGACAGTTCATATTCACCAGCGTCTTGTGGGAGAAGGCTGACACTGTCTAGTCCTTCAAGAACTGCGGTCTTGGAAATCCCATAGAGAGCTGGGTCGACTAGATATGCAGTTGAACAAGCATCATCATCTTATCTTCTTCCTCACTGCACGGAATGAAATATGGAAAGAGCATGCATTTATTTAATGACCTTTATCGCATGCTTTCGATTGAAGAAACTTTTCTGAAATCCTGATTTCATAGCAATAAACCAAAGCAATCATAGACCCTGACTTCAAAGAGCTTACAGTCTAATGTGTGGGGAAAAAAGAGAGAGTTGCTAACATTTGAAAACACGTATGCACAGTGCATGCTATCAAATGCCAGAAAAGATGTCCAAAGCTAGAACCCAAAGAACTAAATGGTGTAGATTCGAGTGAGATATTTTGATAGGTAGCTGAACAACCACATACTGACTTACAGCATAAGGCGTTTAACATTCAAGAGGACATTGCCTTCCCTGTGAGCTTCTTGACTGTTTCTAATTAGGAGTTTGAAATATTAAAGATGATCAAATATTCATGTTGTGTGTCTACTCTGAAGTTTCTAAGGACACACATAAAACACATGCTTACTTCGTAATTTAAACTTCGTTTGTACAGCAGAGACCTGCATCGACTTCCTGCTCACACTCACACACAATGAAGGTGCTGTTTGCGATCTGGAAAGCTCTATTGTCTGCGGCTGGCTGACCTGGGGGACCACTTATCTGCCTTCCACTGAGCACACTTCGGAGCGGTTTTGCTGACAGTTCCCCTGCCTCCATTCGAAGGCACTGATGAGCCAGCAACCTTATGAGAAGTTGCTTGATTCTGGTGCTCATGGCTCTGTGGTTGCAGCCAAATCCATCATCTCAATGGAGAAAATAAACAAAGGGGCGCTGCATTAAATGACCTGTAAAAGCAAAGAGAGCTTTATTTAGTTTTACTTTTGGCAAAGGCACGAACATATTTTATATATTCTAGCACCCTTTTACATATTTTTTAATCTCACTCAATTGTGATTTAAGTCATACTTAAAAATACTTTTTAAAACGATGAGGTAAATCCAAGCTATATTGTTGCCAAAACGTTAAAAACACTGCTACTTACAAACTAACTTATTCTAATGCATCTGAAAAATTGGGCAGGGAATACTGCCATTATAGTTTAAAGATTAGATTACTGAATTTAATAACATTGTCCTAGGAATTATGTGTCAAGGCCACTAACCTTCTTGAGCATTTCTTCTTTTTAAGGTAACATCCAAATTGGCATAGGTGTGTGCTTCATCCTCCCAGGGGTAGACTTTGTTCTTTTAAAGTCATTGTGTCTCTTCTGCTTGTTTTTGATCATGTAAAAAATAATAGAAATACACAGAGCTAGTTTGAACTTGTGAAATATTAGTTTAAGTAAAATATGCACTATACAACTTGTCTATAATCAACACCAAAATGTATGATTTCTGTATTCTTCAGAAACTCTGACACTGGGTGTTATGGTACACAAGGCTAATACCATGTTCTAGAAGACTGCTACCATTAATTTTCATTTTTATTCTCCACATTTCCAATCAATCACATAACACTCATTTATGACAATTCTTGTCATTCTCATTGCTGGTTTCTGGTGTTAAAATTAGTGTAATACATACTGAACTCTCTCTGTCTATGCCTTTTTCTAAAGCAAATATCATTTTAAAAGTTGAGTAAAGTTTTAGGAGTACAGCAAACAAAATGTCAATTTTGATTTTGTAGGGAGATTTACCTCTATACTTAATTACTTCTACCTTCTATCTCTGTTGAGCACAATCAATTTATTTCACTTTCATGGTTATTGCTTGCAGTATCATGAAGCATGACAAAGTCAAATGAAATAGAGAGAATAAAATGAAAAGGAGGTCAGACAAATAAAGAATATAAATGATAGGTGGTCACCCATTGAAGTTGTGTAATATTATTTGTTTTTAAAATTGCCTGCCTTGATGTGTAATCTCTGTCCCTAAAAAAAATTAAATCATATTTTCAACCTGCCTTTTTGTCTAGAATGCCATTGAAGAAAGAGTCCAATAGCAATCTTTTGAGTGAAAATAATTGAATAATTGTATGATTAAGAAGATGAACATAGGGCATAGTAATTGCTGGTTAAATGCTAGATGGTGCATCTGATGTCCTCTACCTTCTTCTGAGTGACAGGAATATCTTTAAATGTTTGGCAGGAATCTTATCTGACAAAAATGAGGTTTATTAGGATTATATTATAAAAATTAAGCGAAGTCATTCTACATTTTATGCAATGAAAAATAGGAACACATTTTTGGAAGTGCAAATTGTGTGGAAGATTAATATCAAGAGAGAAAAGATGCAGGGTGGGGAGATAAACTAGATAAATGACTGTTACAATTATTCAGATAAATATGGTAGACTACCTACACTTGCTATGAGTCCCAGTCAACTCAACAGCACACAACATCTACAAGAATCATAACGTGGTCCCCGGGTGACACAAAAGTTTAAGCACATGACTACCAGCCAGAAGACTGGTGCTTCAAACCTATTGAGAGGTTCCCATATAGAAAAGTTTGGTGATGCGCTTCCAAAAGGGGACCGCCTTCGAAACTCTATGTAGTGATTCTCCTCTGCACTGCAAGGCCTGTGTCTTCATTGAATCTATAGCGGCTAACAGCAACAATGATCAGAGCATCTGCATCCAGCTTTGGATGTTTACGATGCATTATCTTGGCTTGCAATATTTTATGTGTACATGCTCAGGGCACTTGGGTCAGTTCCAACTCCCAGCAATCCAGGACAGAGTAGAACTGCCCTTTTTTGTCCCGATGACTGTCTGTCTTTACTGGAGCAGAAAGCCTCAGCTTCTTCCAGAACCGTGTCACCACTATACCAGCAATACTTCTAGATATGATTAGTAATGCTCAAGTAATTATGTGAGTACCGTTTTCTATCTTCATTTTCTGAAGCTGAAGAAGCTGAAGTAGAGCAAGATGAAGTTACGTACTTATGGTTACTGGGCTAAGTGATCCACCCAGGATGTACAGCAGGTAGAAAAGTTAGTTAGATAGTTAGACAGTTGACATATTGAGCCCTCTTTACAATGTTGCCTCTGTGAGTGCAGATGGGGCTAAAGCACGGAGTGACATGACATTGGAGAAAGCGTTGATAGGAATTTACCACTACAAGACTAAAATAGGTGAAGGATATCCAGGATGTATAGATTCAGATGAATCTATACCATCAACTATGGTATAGGTGGTATACCATCGGAATCTATGGAATAGTTCAAATCGAAGGGACTTGAAGCCTGTGTAAATAAACGATAAGGAACAAGTCGAACTGGCTCCCGAGAAACACTCCCAAGTTTAATGTATTATGGAAGGGGGTCTCATAAGTGCTATCAACACAGAAATAATAATGTCACAGAAGCCAAGGGAGGTCTAGAGCTTAACAAGGGTGCGATCAGCAGAATCTAGTCTAACTGTATGGAATAAAATGGAAACATAATGATAATTGTATATATTTATAACAAATATGGTAAAAGCTGTCCATTGTTCTTAGATTTAATAACAAAGAAGTCATTGGTGACCTTTGAAAGAACAAGTTCTGGAGGAGGGTTGAGGTCTGATCTAATTAAATCTTAATTAAATCTAGCCGTGGATTTGAAACTGGACCTCACGATTTCTATCTTGCAGTGTAGCACAATGGAAAATTACTGTCGTTATGTATTTTGGGTATATGCTAAAAATAGGTATCACCTGGAAAAGTTTCTGAAGAACTTTATGAAAGAAATAAGAAAATGAAATGTCAGGATTGAGAAACTATTTGGGTCATATATTGAGAAAGCAAGATTTAAAAGATTTAGAAACTGGACTACAACCAATAAAAAAAGCAATGTACTGAAGGAATCAAAGGAGGCATGGCACGTGAACTCTTTGTGAAACTTAGATGGCTGAAATCAATACCATGTGGGCCAGGTCACAGAGGGTCTCTGCTCAGAAAGGCATCACTTTGGAAGAATAAGTTCCAATCCTCTGCATTCCTTTTGCTCTGTCACTGTTGAGTCTATAAGCAAGGCCTTTCTTGACAGCCATTCTTGTCCAGAGAATAGCACGAGTTTCCCTTTCTGCATCCGTGTGAAGATGTGCGATTAAAAGAAAAGGATTTGCATTGTTAAAGTGAAGGTGAGAGTACTGTGTTTTATTACATGTTCTTTAAAGCCATAGTCACTGGAAGTCAGCTTCCAGAATTGTAATAGGTTGAACCACACGATTTTCTAAATACTCAAATTTGGTATGCGGCTTTATGACAGGAAGTTGGCCATCTGAGCAGGAATGAATATAAACAAAGAAATGTGGCTCACAGGAAGGTTTAGTTAAATCAAATCCTGACGGCTGCCCCCACTCTCAGCCGGTTGCTGTATCTTGATTATTTGCAGATGCTTCACGTGAAGCTAGAGAGGAAACCCGAGAGTTAAGCTCTGTCAGACTCCCAGGCAGCTCACAGCCAGGCCCGAGTGTTGACCAGCTCACTCAAACCCTGGGAAGGAAGGAAGAAATGTAATGCTATCCTGCTTGGAGATGCCTAATGTAGGTTTGTGTTGTTTTTTTCCTTCCCTCGGGAATCAGACCTCAAGGTTGAACATTTTAAAATGAGACCAAAAGTCAAGTAATGTCATTGCCTGGAATCAATGCTGCAAACACGAAGGGTTAAAAGTTTAGTTAACGTTACTAAAAAACTGCATACCTACCGAGTTTCAAATGTCCTTCTTTTTCCAGAAGGTTATGCCTCTATCTTTCTGGGCTAGGGGAGAAAAAGGCTAGTAGACCAATGGCTATGAGTTATTTTATATAAAATCATGGATACTTTATAAGATACAATAGATAAAGAAAATGAGAACATCTTATCAGTGTTAGGAAGTCTGCCTTGTAGCTGTCAACATTGCCTCATGCCTAGATACCACTCCCTTCTGCTGGGAGTTAAGGGTTCTTTGCACTGACGTTGTGGAATAAGCATTGGGCTGCTAACAGTCAGGCCCATGGTTCAAACACAATTGTCCCTCTGAGAGAGACAGATGAAATTGGACCATCCTAAGGAACAGTTCTACTCATGCCTGGAGGGTTGCTATGAGTTGGAATTGGCTAGATGGCAGTGGGTTTGGTTCATTCACTGACTCAAGCTAAACAATTGTCGGAAGTTGCAAGAAGTAAGACTGATATTGCATAATCTGGTCAGAATCTATTTGTGAGCCTTTTGTATTAATGGGGCAGTAGAGAAACGGACTAAGAAAGTGTGCTAGGAAAAAGGCCTGGTTGAAAAAGGCTCAGATAAAAGGATGTCATACCTCTCCCTTGGTGTCCGGTTAGTGTGGATGGTGGATCCTGGAGCAGCCTGGGCCCCGAATTCACCAAGGACTAAGCGATACAGTGCTGAGAGCGCTGCCAAGAGGATTGCTACGGGGAATCACCCACCTGCTGAGGGTTGCCAATCTCTTACCATGGAGTGGATTGCACGAGGTATGGGTTGTTAAGGAGTTGTGCTTCATAGCGTTTTAAATGGGTGATCTATCAGAAGTAGACCACCAGGCCTTTCTTTCAATGGCCCAATGGGTGGACTCAAACCTCCAACCTTGTGGTTAACAGATGAGAATGTTAAGAGTTTACAAGGGAAGCCACATTGCTAGAAGCCCATCACGAAATCCTAAAAGAAGTAAGAAAATGGCCCAAACCTAAGAGGGAACCACCCCATCTCTGCATGGTGCTTGCAGACAATAGTGACGGAGCAGTGGGTACAGGCAACTGTGGCTAGGGAGGTAGGAGCGTGTGTTTCCAGTAAAAGCTATAGTTTTCTCTTTGCTTCTCACCTTGCTGATGTGGAAAAGGAGTGGCAAGAATTGTGACAGTCATGAAAAGCAACCCCATCTTGCACCCCTTACAGGGGTTCTCAAACAATGGCCCGTGGGCCACGTGTGCACCCACCCCCCCACCCCCCCACCGAGGACATTTATCTGGCCTGCTGGATGTCGTTGCCCCATTTGTTTTTTACTTCAAAATAAGATATGTGCAGTGTGCACAGGAATTTGTTCATAGTTTTTGTTAAAACTACAGTCTGGCCCTCCAATGGGTCTGAGGGACAGTGAACTGGTCCCCTGTTTAAAAAGTTCCAGGACCCTTGCAGAGCTTCAGCTCCTACCTCACCTCGAGTGGCAGGAGAAGGCTTTTACAGAATATGAAATAAGGCTTTAAAATGAATAGTTGGGAGCCTGATAAACGACAATGAGACTTTTGAATAACTGGAAGGGATCCAGTAGAATTCAGTCAAAAACTCATTAACAAGTGTGCCTTTTACTCAGCGGGAATATGTGCTGCAATATCAACAGTTACTGAAAAGAAAAATTAAACTGCTTCCCATTTATAACCTATGATCTGAGTTTACTCAACAAACTTACACAGCAAGCAGCTCAATTTGAAAATGGCTGAATTCAGTTTTTAATTTATTACTGGAAAACAACTTGTAATTCTTAGGTACCTATAAGAAAATAATCTGTCTTCTTATTGCCTGAATTTTCTGAGGACAAAGCTGGATATTGAAAGATGAAAGTTATATTTCTCTTGAAGTATCAAACTACAAACATGTCAGGGAAAGCCCAAAGTGCCTATTACTAAGTGAAAGAAGTCACCCTGGAAAGCTGAATATTGTATGGTCCCAACTAAGACATTCTAAAGAAGGCACAACAGTAAACCCCTTTGCGATTGAGTCTATTTTGACTCATATGGACCCCACATGATGCAGAGTAGAATGAACCAAAGTGTTTCTTGGCTATGATTTTTGAAGAAGCAGCTCGCTCAGGGCTTACGTCAGTAGTGCTGCTGTTTGCATTCCAACCTTAGGGCCATAGAAGCAGAGAAAAGAGTTCAGGGAGAGGAGAAGGAGTGAGTACGTGAATATTGAAGCACATTAAGGGCATTTCCATTATTCCACAGGATACTTTAATGTGGGGTATAGAGGATGCTCAGTTTCCTAGTACAAACTGTAACAGAAATATCACAAGCGGGTGACTTTGAAAAACGTACTTTTTCTCCGTTTTGAAGGCTGAAAGTTCACATTCAAGATTCTTGCACTAGTGAAAGGAATCCAAAATCCTTAAAAGTGGACCAATAGTAAGATCATGATAGATGGAAGAAAGAGTGAAGCTGTCAACAATTTCATCTTGCCAGGGTCCACAATAAATGCTCATAGAAGCAGCAAGCAAGAGTTCAAACAATGTATTGGCTAATTTACACTCTTACTTGTTCTAGCTGATTTTACATATACACCAAGAGTACCCCCCAAAAAACAGAAAAAAAATCTCCGCGGTGGAACCCTCATAGTACACATTTTTCTCACTAGGCAAGCGACAAGTAACTTGCTTGGAATTAGTGCATCCAGTAGCATTGCCTGGGAAGGTTCTAGTCACCGTGAATCTTTCCATGAAAGCAGTTTGGCTCCAAACTCGTTTTTGAGATGGCCGTTTTACAAGAACAGCGCACGGCTGTGAAATTTTGCTTCCTGCTTGGGGAAAAGTGCCACAGAAACTGTTGGGATGTTGAGCACAGCTTCCAGGGACGGCGCTATGGGAAAAACGCAAGTGTGTTCCAAAAGAGGTGAAACGTCCACTGATGACCACCTTGTTGAGGACGTTCATCAGCTTTCGGAACAGACACAAAGGTCGACTTGTAGCGCGTTTGGAGTTCTTCCCACCAGGGCAGACTGTTTGTTAATCAAGCTTTCTAGTTAGCGGTTCTGCAAAGATAGTGCGTCAGTGTGCAACCAGAAAGGCCTGATTTGTGGTTTTGCCACCACGACAATGACAATGCACTTGCTCCCACAGCCATCCCAGTGTGCCAGATTTTGACAAAAAACAGCATGCCTCTCTCATCCCATGTACCTTACCCACCTAACCTCACTCCATGCAACTTCTTTTTGTTTATATGAACAAAGAAGGACATGAAAGGACTGAGATTTGACAACGCAGAAGAGGTGAAGAAAAAAACGAGGCAGGTGCTGTCAGCCATCCAAACAGATGACTGGAAAAATATTTCCAAGAACGGAATTGCAGATTTGACAAATATATTAGGTGTAATGGAGAGTACTTTAAAGATGATAAGGTTGTTTGGTAAAAAAAGAATTAAATACATAGCTTAAAAAATGTTGTTTTGGTATCCCCTTATATATAATGAATATGAAACCTGAAATTTTATTTTAAAATTCTTATTCTTTTCATCATATATAACCTTTATTTTAAAATTTTAATTTATATGTGTAAATTCTCTCTGTAAACATGTCATGATAAGACAAGTTGAATATTTCCATCAATATTGGCAGTGTAGTGGACTCATTAAGACTAAAATATTTTAACATTGCACATGTAGTTTAATGAGGAAAAAATACATTATCTTAAATGATCAGATAAGAAATTCTAAATAGATATAATAGATGCATAGAACCAAGATGTAACCTAGAGTTAAATCCCTAGAATACTTCATAATACTGGAACAAAGTCAAGAGAAAGCTCATTTTTCTGGGAACACCCCATTAGACAGACATCCAATTCGCCTCTCTGTTCAGAGTTACTTATTTATTTTTTCTTCTAACTTAATTACTAAATCATCCCTTGGGTTACATTTTTAACATCTACAGGATTTGGATGCTTAGTGAGGAGTTACAAAAGTAGACAAGGAGAAGACTTTGGAATTTACCATGAGAAATCATCTTGACTTCAGTGGGAGAGAGTTCATACTAGGGAATGATGAAAATATAATTAGAAAGGCAGACTCTGAAATCTGAGTACAGTTTCTACATGTAGCTCAGAAGGCTAAGTGAAGCCACTGTGGATTCTTGAAAAGCCAAGCAATTCTTTGGGAGCAGAAATTGCAACAAGATGTTTAATTCTTGGAATTAGAGCTTCATTGAATAGTGAAGACCACAGCCTAAGAGGAAATAGCTGACGGTAGGTGACTGTCTCAGGAAACACTGTCTTTTTCATTTAGATTCCAAGATTCTTTGCAATGGCCACACAGAACTCACAGACAACCCTCACGAGTAAGGGGAAATCGGAGAAGCTGATAGGCTACCATAAATCAGGCCCAACACACAGAAAGGATACAATCTGTGGTCCACAGGAACACCTCTCCTCGGGACCAACCAAGTCTCTCTCTGATCCTCAACCTTTCTGCCAAGTTATCCCTTGGCTCTGCCTCGGTGGTCAGGAAGAGTTGCTCTTACTCACAGTCCTGTAGTCTCAGGACAGATGCAGACACTGTACCCCGTGGACTTTGTCCTGCTCTTCTGAGTCTCTACGCTAGAGTCAATGGTGCACTAGCGTCCCTATGCTAGAGTCACTCTGCAGCCCCTACCACTTCAGTCAGAGATTTGGGACATATCCTTCCAATAGTTTCTGGATTTCTGTCCCAGATAGCTCTTATACCCTGAAGTATAACCTCAATGGAGGCTTCTGTCTCTTAGCTGACTACACTCCCAAGGAAAATAAAGGACGTGGTCTTAGATCTCATCCTCTCATAGTCTTAAAGGTGCCCCTAGTGAAACAAAAGGTGTGTCTTGCTTCAGACTCTCTACCTAGGTCAGGACTTAACCCCGCCTTCGTCCTGTACCAGAGAACACCCTCCAAAAGGGGATTATAGCCAAAATCATAGAGGCCAGAATTACAATGTATCACAAAAGGAATTATGTCTGGAAGGAATTATCACAGAAGTAATTATGTCTGGAAGGTTCATAGTAATTGATTATATCTCAATAAGAAAATATAAGAACTCTCAAAGTGTGAGCTTTGAAGAAAGACAATAAGTGGATCAAGGGAGAACGGAAACAGTGCTGTCAAAGGAAACAGTGCAGGAAGAACTAGAAAAGTTGAAAATCTTCGCAATTGCATATCAGGTCAGCAAAATTACAACTTCAAGGAGGAAGATACTAAGCGGAAAAGGAGAATGAAAATAAAACTTTGGAAGTAGAAAGGCACATTATTTGTGTGTGAATTTCCATACTATCTTTTCCACTAGAACCACAGTGTGTTAGTCTGAGTACATTAGAGAAAAAAATCCACAGAACCTACTGTATAAGAGAGAGTTTTATGTAAAGGGTAAGTGCATATCAAGAAAATATCCCAACACAGTGCTGCCCAAGCCCACAAGTCCAACATTAACCCATATGTCTGACACCAATCCACAAAGTTCTCTTCCATCTCACAAAACAGACACAATGATGCCGACTGCAGGAAGAAAGCCAAGTCAGTGAATGTGTAAGCATCTCAGCATTGGCAGGGGTCTCCACACGGCTGCTCCAGCACCCAGGGCTGCATTGGAGTAGATCCATGAGGCTTCTGAGGGATGTCTTGCAGGAAATGAGCCTTGCCAGCTGAAGCAGGGAACTGGCTAAGGCGGCTGCACTGTGGTCTGGCTAACACAAAACAAGAGACCCAAGAACTAGAAAGGCGAGGCTCACCAAGCCATTTTCTCTCTGCTCGTCAATTAACCCCACATATGTTTATTGGCCAGGTTGGCACAATAAACTAACTACCTCACACAGTTTTTCAATAATTTAAGGAAAGGGGAAATGTGAGTTCAATTGTTTATTTACTATTTCTTTTATTTGTTCAGCAATATTTATTGCACAATCACTATGCCACCAAGGCTTTTACTTAATAGTCTCAAGCTCACTGCCTTTGAGTGTATTCTAACTCATAGCAATCATTTCAAGACAGGTAGAACTTCTCTTGTGGGTTTCCCTGACTGTAACTCTTTGTGTAGGAATAGAAAGCCGAATTTGTCTTTTTCCCTAATTATTATGTTAGGCATGCTTTATTGATTCTCGTTAAGTTATTCGTGACCAACCTATGGAAAATCCCCTTCAGCTATGAATTTTTTCCCAGCTTGTGTATAAGAAATAGATGTGCAAATACCCCTTCTTTTATGCTTATTAAATAATGCCACGATTTTGCCCCCTAAATCACTAAGTGCAGAAGGGACAATCTTAGGGTATTTCTATATTTGAGAATGTAATCTTTAGCTCCAGTTATAAAATTCCTATTAATTAATCGTAAGGCTTGTGTTGTATGGGGATGTGGTCTGTCTCAAGCAATTTTCTCTACCTTCTTTTTTCTTGATTCTATAATCCATTGCAATGGCTGCACAAAACTCACAAACAATATTTATAATTAAGGTATTTATTAAGGAAGTTAATAAGTGGCAATGTAAATGAGAAAGGCTCGGGATATGGTTGTTCATCAGGATGTTACAAATTTCTTTAAGGCAGCTCATAATCACCTGAAGGACATGCCTCAACCCAAGGTCATTCAGTTCAAGTTCTGTGAATTAGCAATAGCAGCTCCCCCAATTAATTGCTCAGAGGCACTCCACCCCACAAACCAACCTCCTTCCCAAAAGCACTCACCCTAACTGGCTCAGTGGCTTGTTTCATCCTCTGGTTCCTGAATCTCCTGTGGCTCTTTCGAGGTTATAACTGTCTTCTAAATGTAAGCTCAGGGGGTCTCAGGGTCCAGGGGATGTTCTCCACTCCTGCTTCTTACTGGTCATGAAATCCTCTCTCCCGAGTCTCACAAAGCTAATTTTAGATTGAGCAGGATGGCATTCCTTTGAATTTTGCTCACAATTACAGACAAATCTTATAAACATGTCCCTCTACTTTCTTCCCAGACCCAGACAGAAAAAAGTCCATTGGTGGCAGCTAGCCAGTAGCTAGAAGATCCACATTAAATAATTCACTGCCACTACAAAAGGAAAGTTTCACTTTTTTGTTTTCTTTTGTACAGGTGTGATGCGAATTCAAAAATAAGGACTTTTTATATATGCCCTCTATAATTTCATATTTGGTTTGTATGTCAGAGAAATACAACAAGTATATTTCCATGAATATCTTTTTACCTCTAGAGCAGTGGTTCTCAACCTTCCTAATGCTGTGACCCTTTAATACAGTTCCTCATGTTGTAGTGACACCAACCATAAAATGATTTTCGTTGCTAGTTCATAACTGTAATTTTGCTACTGTTATGAGTCATAATATTAATATCTGATATACAGGATGCATTTTCATTGTTATAAACAGAACAATTGAACAAATTAAAGCATAGTGATTAATCACAAAAGCAATATGTGATTATATATTTTGAAATATTTATTTCTAATTACAGATAAATGAACTTTTGTCTTGAAGCATGGCGTAGCATGGATACTGTATGTGGGCATATCTGCATGTGGGCGGACCCACCTGGAGATGGATAGAGGAGCGGTGTCTCAGTTCCTAAGACCATCGGAAAGATGTGTTTCATGAATGTCTTAGGCAACCCCTGTGAAAGGGTCCTTCGACCCCTAAAGAAGTTGCAACCCATGAGTTGAGAACCGCTGCTCCAGAGGTTAACCTGTAAAGAGTAAGATATTGCTAAACTCCAGGTCAATGTTCTCCCCAAAGAAAGAAAGTCTCTTGGAAAGGTATGTGCAAGGGGCACAGTTTGGGCTCATAGAGAGGAGATAATTTTAAAATAGAACTCTCACTTTCTTGCTGCCATAGAGTCAATGCTGACTCGATCAACCCCTTTTGGTTTCCAAGACTATAACGGTTTACAGGAGTAGAGCCACGTTGCTTCTGTCATTTCAAACTGCCAACCATGCGGCTCACAGCCCAACATTTACTACTCCTCCACCGGGTCTCATAACATATAACAAGGCTCTTTTATTCAAATTATCTTCCTATTAAGTCTCATAGGAAATCTAAGTCAGGCTCATAAACCACAGAATCTCCAATTTCTTTATTCATTCTGTGAATATGTTTGAACGCTTAATAAGTTCCAGAGAATGAGGCTTAAAGAAAAACAAGAAAAAATATTTTGCGTGCTTCTTACTTTCTTATGGAGACAGTAATAAAGCAACTAATCCACTATTAACTAATAGACAAGATTACTGCCATCAGGTGGATTCTGACACATCATAGCCCTAGCAGTAAGTTTGTTTTTCAGTGCCATTGAGTTGGTTGTGTCCCATAGGGGCCCTGTGCCCAACAGAATGGTTCTGAGCCATCCAAGAGATCTTCCCCTCACCTGAGGCCATTGTTGAAGCCACTGGGTCAATCCATCTGGTTCAGGGTCTTCCTCTTATATGCTGCCCTCCACCTCGCCAACCATAGTAATCTTCCCAGGGATTGGTCTCTCTGGACAATGTGCATTTTCAAATGCTCGGAAGAAACTCGTAGAAAGATAAGAAGATAAAAGTAAAGTATATATTGGAAAGGAATTAGCCATTGGGCTGCTAACCAAAAGGTTAGCAATTCAAACCCATCATCTACTCTGCAGGAGGGAAATGAAGTCACTTGCTTGTCCTTAAAGATAAGCAGTCTTCGATACCTAGGCAGCAGTTCTACTCTGTCCTGTAGAGGTCACTGTGAGGTGGCGTCCATCGGGAAGAAGTGGCGAAATGGTTAATGTGCTCAACTGCTATTCACAATTGGAGGTTCAACTGTACCCAGAGACAACTTGGGGGAAATGCCTGGCAGTTCACTTCAGAAAAATCAACCCCTGACCACCCTCTAGCATGTAGCATGACCAACCTCTACCCTGTAGGGTGTTGCTGAGTGGGATTCAGCTCTGGGACAACTAATCAACTTCTTTTGGTGGTTGTGGGAAAATATCTCTAAGGCAATGGTACATAAATCTGAAAAGAAAGCACCATGGAAAGATCCAAGGAAATCTAATTCCACGGAGAGAACAACATGAAGAAAGTGTTCCCCTTTAGAGGGAAAGCTATTGAGAAACAAGAAGCAGATGTGGAAAGCAGATATTTGGAGAGGTAGCTAAATTCCAGCTCACTAGGAGCTTGGTTGTTAATGGGGATTTTATTCTAAGGGTGCTGAGAGCCAGTGGAGGGTTTGGTATAAGGAAATGGTACTATATGATTTCCATTTTTAAAAGATCATCTAACAATGAAAAGTAAATTATAGTCACTATGAATTGAAACTGATTCTATACCATCTAACGAAAAAGCAAAATGTCTCAAATATTGCACGGACAAGCTTAAATATCTACACTTCTTATCGACTATCTCTTATCTGATATTTAGTGTCTATGATAGTAAAAGATCTATTTTTCCTATTAATTTGCTCTTTAAAGAGGGTATCTGGTAGTGTGGTAGTTCCATAATCTGGTGTCAATTTGCGGATTCAGAGTGAAGGGATGGAGTCCAGGCTGTCAATCCAGTCATAGCCGATGAGGTCTCTGTGTGGGTATGACCTTCTCCTGAGGATTCTGGGAACTCCTGTATTCCTCTTGGAGGTGGGAGACTCTCTCTCTCTCTCTCTCTCTCTCTCTCTCTCTCTCTCTCTCTCTCTCTCTGCTTACTCCCTGGGAGACACTGCAACTGACAAGACACATGGAACTCCACTATTGCCCTGGGCTGGAGAAGCCACATGGAGACCCCTGCCAGTGCTAATATGCTTACGTCATTGGATCCACAAGACTTCCCACCCACTGGCCTGAAATCTTCCTTCATTCAGCATCATTGCATGTGTTTCATGAGTCTGAAGAGGGCTTTATAGATTTGTGTCAGACATATAGACTAAGATTGGATTTACGGACTTGATCTGGAATGGGCTGGGGCATTTTCTCAATATTCAATTGCTCTTGTATACAAAGCTCTTTCTTATACACACATAAGTGTCTATGACTTTGTTTCTCTAGTCTACCTGGATTAACACAGGCAATATTCAATACTGAGCCTCGAGGAGAGAGGAAGAATGACTGTGATGGTAAAGACTATGCTCGAATTGGCTGTGACATGATTTTCAGTGGTTTGGCAGTATTGATGTAATTTGGCAGTCATGTAATGGTGGAATTTGGCAGTCATCTAATTATGTAATTTGGTAGTTATGTGAAGATGGAGTCCTCATCTCCTTTGTCAATTTATGTGCTCATAATACTATTTTCTCCTAAGGCTAGCTTTTGCATAATAACTTATGGCTTTTTTAACCAAGCCATATCAGTAAGTTAGGAGTGTGTGTTCTTTAAAAAAAGTATTATTTATCTGCAAATGATATTTTTATTCAGTCAATATGAAAATGCTAACCCAGAAGATTGAAACTGTCAGGGATTTCTTTTTGCTTGGATCCACAATACATGCTCATGACAGCAGCAGTCAGGAGATGAGAAGACATTTTGCATTGGGTTTTTGGTGCACAGTCTTCTTCAATGTTCTGGAAAGCAAGCATGTTACTTTGAGGACTAGCATGTGCCTTATGCAAGCTATGGTATTTTCCAATGGTCTCATATGCTTTTGGAAGTTGGTCGTTGACTAAGGAAAACTGAAGCAGCATCTATGAGTTTGAATTATGCTGCTGGGGAAGAATAATCAGTGTACCAAGGATTGTCAAAATAATAAACAAATCTGTCTTAGAAAAAAGCAAAGCCAATATGCTCCTTAGAGGCCAGGATGATGAGAATTCTTTTCTTGTGCTTTGGACGTGTGATCGGGAGAGATCTGTCCCTGGAAAATAGCACCAGACTTGGTCAAGTAGAGGGACAGCAAAATGGTGGCTGCAGCATTGGGCTCAGATGTAAGAAAAATTGTGAGAATGTTGCAGAACACGATGATACTTTGTTCTTTATACAGAGGGTCTCTACGTGGCAGAACTGACTTGATGGCACCTCACAAGAATAACTGCCACCTACACCTGGGCCCTCAGGTGTATTTTAATTGGTAGTTTGCTATGAATTGCTGTCAAAATATATCTATCCGGTCACCAATACTATTGTGGTTTTTACAATGTCCAGTCCTCAAAACGAGCATGTTCCTGGCTCTTGTCCTAACTGAGGGAGAAAGACAGGACTGTCTATGTCCAAGAAGAGTTCCAGTCTCCGAAACCCATCAAGGCAGTTCTGCCTTGTCTTCGAGGGTTACCCCAAGTCAGCATCAACTTGATGGCAGTGAGTTTTTTTTTTTTTAATCCAAACGTCAGTTTCCTTTCCAACATATCCAGTTCGTTCTAAAACTGGTGCCATTTATATTCTTCAGCGGGAAACCCCAACCCAGTCAGTGAAACATGCCATGCTCGTTGGAGGTCGATGCAGTGACTTAACTAAGGACTGCTAATTCACGTGCTTGGCAGGGTGCGGGTAGGGGCAGTGGGGACGGGCTCTCTTTATTCCTTTCTGGGAAATTGTTAGCTTCAAAACTTTGACCAAGCTAGCACTTTAAATAATATATTTTCCATTTAAAAATTATTTGTGTGTTCTCATAGACCTACCATGCGCATAAAGAGATTACATGCATATTTTAAGTAAATGAAGTGAAGTCAGTTTTCTACACACGTGTACATATACATTAGTATTGCTTTCATTATTTTGCCTCCTTTTATTAAGTGAAAATGCAATTGACTATTTGGTGATATTTCCAGAAAATAGATGGCAATAGATTTATGCTTCTTTCTTACAAAAAAATGCTTTTAATTCAAATTCGCTTCCTCGTTTTAATTTTGGATTCTGTTTCCTATTTAAAAATTGAATCATGAAGAATCTTTATATAGAGGAAGTCTTTTCTTATTTTTGTTCCTATTGAAGCATTTTGGGCCTTTTAAAAAAACAGACAAAAGGCTCTTTTAAATTATACATTTCTCTAATTTGAAATAAACCCACACAGTGAGTCTGGAAGTCTTTTAAGAGAGAGACATAGAGCGAGAGCGAGACGTTTCCTTGTAATTTGCAGATATAATTATTCTTGAATATGGGGGAGGAAGCTAAAGCAGATGGCATAGATTTCGACAACCACATTTAAATTGTTTATAAGAATCTCTCTTCAGTAAATATGGGTGTTCTTGGTGAAGAGAAGATTGTGGCTTCAGAAATCTCAAAGAAAATATTAACAAGATTGAGTATGCTCAGAAAAACTGAAGTAAGGTGCAAAGCTTTTTATAAATTGGACAGGTCAGGGCTGAGCCTCCTATTGAAATATGTATTTCTTTCAAAGTATAAACATCTTACCTGCGATTCGTTTGATAAAACTATGAAGCAAAAATGCCTAAATATGACTTTAAAAGAAAATATCTAAAATGTTAATGGTATTATTCTAATGTTGTGATCCATTAGCAAAACAAAAGATCTGGTGTAAATTAGAAGCTATAAAAATTTACCAGGAACAACACAGCTTTGAATTTGTAATCATCCAAAATCAGTTACTTTTGGTTTGAAATGGAAATATTGTAATTTATAGTTTAAAAATTAATGACTTCTAGATACCTTTTCATCTTTTAGGTAGTTTTTTACTGCTTCTTTTTAGAATATCCTAGAAAAAATAAAAGCTCTTGAGGAGGAGCTCTGGTGGCATAATGGTTACGTGTTGCATTGTGATTTGCATGGTTGTTGGTTCTAAACCACTAGCAGCACTGCCAGAGAAGGATTGAGCTTTCTACTCCTGTAAACACTTCCGGTCTTGGAAACCCACACAGGGTTGCTCTGAGTCAGCATTTGACCTGATGGCAGTGTGTTTAGATTTGGTTGAGGAGAATCACTCTGTTCAGAGGAGAATTTTTGCAGCAGACTGAGGAAAATTTGAGTTTCCAAGTATCAATTGATACACATTATAAATACATGTTAAGTGTCTATTCTCTACCGGACATAGTGCTAGACCCTGGCACTACGGCCTGAGTACACTACTGGAGTCTCAGAATCATACAAGTCTGAAGTCAGTATGCAAACTCTGTGAGCTTATACAAATGCCTTACATTTTCAACCCCATTTCTACCCCTAAAAAAGAAAAGAAACAATACTTATAAATTTTAACTTAAATGACAGTTATTTTTACGGTATTTTCTTTAACATGAACTCTAGAGAGGTAGATGTTTTATACATTTAAATCTATTTTAGTGTAAATGTGGTGATTTTTCACAAATGTGTATAGTTCTGTAACTAGCCGCACCACAGGCATCATGAAGAATATTTACATTATTCTCCAAAATCTCTTTTTCCTGCACTTGATCTTAGCCAAACGGCCGAGAAGTGATAAAAAATTCTGTTTTCCCATTTTGCAATCAATTCTCTATCTCTAGACTGAATGTTCATGCACACTGATCTACTTTTTGCAATCATAATTTTGCCTTTTTGGAACTTGCATAAGATCAGCATACATTGCGGTAGTTATATAATCTGGTGTCAATTTGGGATTTGAGAGGATGAAGAGTGAAAGGTGGAGCCTAGTCTGGCAATTGGGTCAAGGCCAGTGAGGCCTCTGTGGGGCATGGCCTTCTGAAGGTTCTGGAAACTCTTGAATTTCCTCCCAAAGGTAGAAGTCTCTCTCTCTCTCTCTCTCTCTCTCTCTCTCTCTCTCTCTCTCTCTCTCTCTCTCTGTCTCTCTCTCTCTCTCTCCCTTTCTCTCTTGGCTCACTCCCTGAGGGAAGCTCTACTTACAATACACACGGCACTAAGCGGATAGACCCAGAGCCCTGGGAACTGAGGAAACTATATAGAGACCCCTGCCAGTGTTGAGATATTTACAATGACACTGAATCCACAAGGCTTTCCACCCACTGGCCTGTGATCTTCCTGCATTTGCCATCATTGCAGGTGTTTCGTGAGCCTAAAGAGGACTTTAATGATTAGTATCCAACATATAGGCTAATATCCAACTTATGGACTACACTGGGATGTTTTCTTAAAATTCAATTGCTCTTGTATTTAAAGCGCTTTCTTATACACATATGAGTGTCTCTTTGGATTTGTTTCTCTACTTCATGAAGACTAACACATACATTATATTATATTTTGTGCCTGGTTTCTTCTGTATGTGTTTAGATTCTGTTGTATCGGTTCTGACACATAGAAACCCGATGTGCAACAGAACGAAACACTGATTGGTCCTGGGACATTCTTACAATCATTGCTACATTGGAGTCCATTGCTGTAGCCATTTTATCAATCCATCATATTTGAAGGCCTTCCTCTTTTTCTCTGGTCCTAAGTATGATGCCCTTTTTTCAGGGATTAGCCCCTCCTGCTATATCCAGAGTACATATAGACAAAGTCCCACAAGAGGCATTCTGACTGTACGTGATAAGGAGCATTTTGGCTGTACTTGCTCCAAGATAGTAAAACTCTTTTCCAGCTTACCCCTTGCTCTTGTGTATATCGATATTATTCCAAAGTATGATCATTCAAATCTTGTTTTTCTAATTAAATAAGAAAGGCCAGTGAGCAGTTGATTATTAGTAGAAGTTGTTAAAATTTTGATAACCATGATTGTTAAACAATTTTCAGACCATCGTAATTTCCTATTTAAATTTAAGTAATAATGACATATTTAAGAAACAACAATTTAGGCTAGCGTAAAGGCTCTGTTTACCATTTGTGGCAGTTACATAATCTGGTATCAACTTGAGAGGATTACGCATGAAGGGGTGGAATCTGACTTGTCAATCAATATATAACCAATGAGGCCTCTGTGTGAGTATGGCCTTCTCCTGAGAATTCTGGAAATTCCTGGATTTCCTCCTTGACAGCCGGAGGCAGCCACTCGGCATACAGTGTATCATGGATTAAACACACAACTTTGCTCTAGTTCTTAAAAGCTTCCCCCCAACACACACACACACACACACACACACACACACACTATCATTATCCCAATTCTACCTTACAAACCTGGTTAGGCCAGAGGATGTACAGTGGTGCAGATAGGAACTGGAAACACAGGGAATCCAGGATGGATGAACCCCTCAGGACTAGTGGTGAGAGTAGTGATACCGGGAGGGTGGAGGGTAGAGAGTATAGAAAGGGGGAACCGATTAAAAGGATCTACATATAGCCTCCTCCCTGGGGGATGGACAACAGAAAAGTGGCTGAAGGGAGACGTTGGGCAGTGTAAGATATGTTAAAATAATAATAATTTATAAATTATCAAGGGCTCACAAGGGAAGGGGGAACAGAGAGGGAGGGAAAAAATGAAAAATGAAGAGCTGATTCCAAGAGCACAAGTGGAGAGTGAATGTTTTGAGAATGTTGAGAGCAACGAATGAACAAGTGTGCTTTACAAAATTGACATATGTATGGATGGTGATAAGAGTTGGATGAGCCCCCCATAAATTTTTTTTAAAAGCAGGAGACGGTCTCTCTCTCTCTCTCTCTCTCTCTCTCTCTCTCTCTCTCTCTCTCTCTCTCTCTCTCTCTCTCTCTCTTTCTCTCTCTCTCTCTAGGTTCACTCCCTTGGAGACACTCTACTGATAAGGTTGACTCCCTGCAAGACATCCCTGTGGAGCAACCACATGGACCTGATACAGCTCTGGGTGCTGGAGAAGCTTCGTGGAGACCCCAGTCAGTGCTGAGATGCTTACACCACCACTAGATCCGAAGATTTTCTACCCACTGCCCTGTGATAATCCTGCATTTGGCGTCATTGCATGTGTTTTGTGAATCTGAAGAGGACACTATAGATCAGTATCAGATATATGGGCTAATATCGAACTTAAGGGCTTGGACTGGACTGGGTTGGGATGCTTTCTTAATGTGCAATTACCATTTATATCAGTGGTTCTCAACCTTCCTAATGCCATGACCCTTTAATACAGTGCCTCATGTTGTGGTTACCCCCAACCATATAATTATTTTTGTTGCTACTTCATAACTGTAATTTTGCTACAGTTATGAATTGGGTTACCCCTGTGAAAGGATCATTTGACTCCCAAAGAAGTTGTGACCCATAAGTTCAAAACGCTGCTTTATACAAAGCTCTCTTCTTTAAACATATGAGTGTCTATGAATTTGTTTCTCAAATCAACCCAGGCTAACACACAATTAAAATGAGAAATTTGAAATGTATGTAGTATCTGAAAAATTTGACGCTTAAAAAAAAGTACGATGACCATGTTCTGTAGTTTGTTTTGTTGAGTTACGCATTTCAATTCTATTTCCATTCTTTCTGTGCTATACTGCTACACATAAAATTAGGTGATCTCCAAGGGTCAGTCTTTATTGTTGCAGGCATGACAATTTATGCTGTTGCAACTCCAGCAATCAAAGTCTGTTAATGGCATCATAAAATCTGACACTCCATTTTTTTCTAGAGGGAAGAAAATTAGGAAGTTTAATTTCAATATAGAAATGACACTCAGAAATGTGACCACAAATAAATCTGGAAGCTCTTTTCAGAAGCAGAGTTCATTTTATATGTCTTGTGCACTGAAGGTTTGTATCTTTTAAATTGACTCATATTGGATGGGTAACCCAAATTCAAACCAATATCATGTCATAATGCCTGCCATCGCAAAATTGGAGTTTATTCTTTGCTTAAAGTTAGTATGTAACATTTGGGAGGTAAATTGACCTATAAAAATTCTATGCTTTATAATAGCTTAGAGATAAAAAGTTGAAGCTAGATTTCGTCTGTGAGTACTGGTAGTGTAGTACTGACGTCTCAGGCTGTGGCAGTTCTGTGGGGAAAAGACAGGGCTTTCTACCTGAGAGACAGATACAGACTCAGAAACTCATGCGGCAGTTCTAGGGCCACTTTGAGGTGCCATTGAGTTGGGGTTTTGGTTTACTGGTGAACGGGATTTGAGACTCATAACCTCAACTTTCAAATGATCCAGAATTTGTTTGAGAGTAAAATAAATAAATATTTGAAATTTAAAAATCACTGATGGGACCAGACATCAGATTACAATCACCTGAATTGATGAAGACAGATATGAAGAAATTATCCAGAATGAAGTATAAAGATACAATGAAAAAATAAAGGTAGTTTTTTTTAAGTAATAATGAATATTATTAATCTACTTATAGAGATCTATAAAGAAAGAAAATATTTAAAATGTCATAAATAAGAAATTTCTAGTTAGCAGAAAACGTCATCTTTGGATTTAAAGAACACAGTGAATCCTAAACAGGCTAAATCATATTGAAACTCAAGAATTTCAACTTAAAGGGAGACCAGGGAGGGAGCTGTATTTAGAGTCTGTGTCAACTTGGCTGGACCACGATTCTCGGTATTTTGGCAGTTCAGGCCTATTAATCCTTTGTGATGTGTTCTATCACGTCAACAACAACAAAAAACCTCACTGGCATGGAGTCAATGCTGACTCAAACTTATTCCCTGTGGGTTTCTGCAACTTTAATTTTATGGGAGTAGAACACCCACTCTTTTTCATTCAAGAGGTACAGAGGCACTCGAACCACTGACCACACTGATCATAGTCCAATGCCTAACCTTTACACCAGCAGGGCTGCACTGTACAATGTAGTCAACGCCATAATGGAATGTGCTAGAAGCAGGCAATCATTTGTAAGAGGATTAGGGTGCAATGCAACCTTCTTACTCAGACTGTAGCCCCGATGCAACTGAATGGACCTTTCCTTGTGGGTGTGCCTTACTTCTTCTATAAATGTTACTTTTGTGGCAAAGTTTGCTAGCTCTTTGTTGGGTCTGCATTCTGCAACTTGTTCATCAATCTCTGGTTTGACATGTCATCTGACCTGTCGACCTGGAGTTCATGTGCTGCTCCCTTCACAAGCCTGACCTACTGACCTTGGATTCATCTTCTGCAGCCACTAGCCTGTTGCCTTCCTGTCAATCTTGGGATCAACAACCCCAGAAGCAATGTCAGTCAGAAGAAGCCTCCGGTTTAACAGCTAACTCAGGATTTGGAATCTACCTGGACTTGGACAGGACTCTCCCATTTCTACAACTCTTGTTGTTGTTGATGTCAGGGGTCATCAAATTGGTTCCCACCTATAGGAACCTTATGCACAAAAGAACAATACCACTGCCCAGTCCTCCACCATCCTCACAATTTTGCCTGTGCTTGAGCCTATTGTTGCAATCACAGTCATATATATACATATGTGTTTATATATATATATACACATATGTATATATATGACTGATTTTGCTTCTTTAAAGAATCTAGCCTATTACACACTGGTAGGTTTTTATTATTAACAATTACTGTAGGACTAGATATATAAAAGCATTTCCCTTTGTTGTATTTATTTCTTAAACTCCAATACTTTTTATGTAAAATTACTCACTCCATCATATATATATTCCCTTTAAGCCTAAGCTATTCTTCTTATGCCAGTTTATTATTGCTATATTATTGATTATCAGAAGTTTTCAAGAAAAACATTAACTTTCTCTAGGTACGCATTTACTGTAGTTTTAAATGATTGTCAGATGCAGTGTTACTGGAGGGGCTGTATTAGGGCACGTGTGTTCATCTGAATCCTATAATCCTCAATGTAAAAACAATAAGAGAGAGGGAGAAATATCAGAATTCTGGCAAACAACTGACATTTGGACCAAGAAATGGAATGAGCTCATTTTGTGTTTCACAGTAGATCCATTTCATCTACTTGTAAAGTTGTTGCTAATGATTTTTTGATCCAATGTGCCCGGAGCTATGAGTAATATGGAATAAAGCTTCTACTTCCCTCTATTAACACCAGCATGGGAAAGGCCAAGAACTTTTGTCTCAATGTTTATACTAATTATCCCCTGAAACCTATGAATTTTTCATTGACTTTATTTATTTATTTTTAATTTCCCCTTGGCTCATCTTCAGGATGATGAACAAGAGTTTTAAACAAACTGTGAACTTCAAAATAGCATTATGACTGAAAGAAATAACATGGGGGCATACAATGAGACAGAAACTTTGCTTTTCTATCTGTCTATCTATCTATCTATCTGTCTATCTATCTATCTATCATCTATCATTATCTATCAACTCTACAGTATAGCAAAATGTGGCTTTCTGCTCCTGTAAAGATTTATATCCTCAGAAAACCGAAGGGGCAGTTCTACTCTGTCCTATAAGTTTTCCATGACTCAAAGGCAGTGGGATATATATAGATTAAAAATGGTGGGTTTGCAAGAGCCCACTTGAAAGGTGGACAAAGGACTTGAACAGAAATTTCACAAGGACAGAAAGCCGAATGGCCAAAAAACATATGAGAAAATGTTCCTGATCTTTAGCCATAAGAAAAATACAAATTAAAACAACAATGAGGTACCACCTGACACCCTCAAAGGTAGCCCAATTCAAAAAAATCAGAAAGCAACAGGTGTTGGAGGGGCTGTGGGGAGACAGGAACTCTCATCCACTGCTGGTGGGCCTGTAAGTACATACAGCCACTATGGAAATCAGTCTGGCGATACCTGAAACAGATGGAAATAGAGTTACCATATGACCCAGCAATCCCCCTACTGGGCATATACCCAGAAGAGGCAAGAAACAAACCAAGACCAGACATCTGTGCTCCAATGTTCATTGCGGCATAGTTCACAATTGCAAGGAGTTGGAAGCAACCCAAATTTCCATCAACTGACGATTAAAAAACTGTGGTATATATATACAATGGAGTACTACGCATCACTAAAAAGCAGTGATGAACGTATGAGGCACATAGCGGCATGGGAAGAACTGGAGGAAATCATGTTAAGCGAGGTAAGTCAGGCACAAAAGGACAAGTACAACATGAGCCCGCTGAGGTAAGAACTGAAAAAAAAAAAAGCAAAAGTGGCATAGGGGAAAAAACTACTGTATACAAACATTTTTGGGGTGAAGATTGTGTAGTATGGCAGAGACCAGACCAAAAGCAGGGCTGCACATGGTAGACAATGGTGGAGGGGGTGGTGGAAGGACAACGGATGAATATAAGGAAGAAAGGGGGAGTGGGGGCATGGGGCACTAATCCACCCAAGGGGAGGGTATTGTTTATATCTCCACAAGGAAAGTGGGACCAGACTTCAACCCAGTGCCGCAAGGTGTGAATGCAATATCCCGGCGTGGAGTAGGGAACCAGTGGATAGGTCTGGGAGGCTGCCCCCAGCACCATAAATTAAGTGGATTCCTGCCCCTCCCCCGAAAAGAGTTGGTTCCAAAGGATGACAGTGACTCTGCAGCTCCGGGAGATGGACATATCTAATCAGAGCACATGGGAGCAGGGGAAGGGGCAGGAGGAGAGAGTGGAACACAGTCTGGCCCACCAGGCCATGAGGATGATGTTCCAGAGTAGAGCAGCCAGTCCACAGAGAGAACAACATGGCTGGCCCCACTATGAGAAATGATGCCCCTCAGTGGCTAAGGGCGATACAGGGGACAGCACCGGAGACATAGTGTGGGAATTGCACCTGACCTGATCCCACCACACCGAGGCAAATCACTGGGGGAGTGCAGCGGAACAGCAAGGGAATGGAGTGGCAAGGTCCCCAGGGAATGCTGAAAGTGGACTTTGGGGCCAGGGCATGGTACCCCAACAGACTGGACTGGAAAACACTCCTAAGTGCCAACAAATGATCCTTGAACTAACTACAAGCTTTTCTTTTGTGAAGTATTTTGTTTTGTTATTTGTCAGTGATTTGTTTTTGTTGCTTTGTTGTCTGGTTGTATACTGTTGCTTTGTTTTCCTCTGTCTTGTTTTCATGCATGTTAGCGTCTCCACAGGTCTGTCTGACTAGGACAGGCTGGATGAACTATCTGGAGGAAAAACAATGGGACCGACAGTTCTGGGGGGGATGTGGGGTGGGGATGGGGTAAGGGGGTAAGGAAGGGGTGTCAACAAACACAGGGACAAGGGAACAACATGGGACCCAAAATGGTAGAGAGAGGGGAGTGGCAGGCCTGGTGGAGAATGATCAAGGGTAAAGTTGTGTAGAGAAGAGGTGTAGCCGTAGCCCAGGTGGTGACGGAGCATGATAGTGGGACAGGAGGAAAGTCAAGGGAGATGGAGGAAAGAGCTGGGAGTCAAGGGGCATTTATGGAGGTCTAGACAAAGACATGTACATGCAAACATATATACGAGGATGGGGAAATAGATCTATGTGTCTATATTTATAGGTTAAGTATTAAGGTGGCGGAAAGACCTTAGGCCTCTACTCAAGCACTCCCTCAATGCATGAATACTTTCTTTTATTAAATTGGTACTCTATGATGCTCACTCTCCCGACACAACTGCTGAAGCCAAAGTGGGTGAACAAGTAAATGTGGTGAAGAATGCTGATGGTGCCCGGCTATCAAAAGAGATAGTGACTGGGGTCTTAAAGGCTTAAAGGTAAACAAGCGGCCATCTAGCTCAGAAGCAAAAAAGCCCACATGGAAGAAGCACACCAGCCAGTGTGATCACGAGGTGCCAAAGGGACCAGGTATAAGGCATCATGCAAAAAAAAAGATATATGTATGTGTATGTGTATATATATGTATATATATGTGTATATATATACATATATATATATGTGTGTGTATACACACACACACACACACACACACACACATATATATATATATATATATATATATATATATATATATATATATACACCATATTGAATGATGGGGGAAGTGCAGAGTGGAGACCCAAGGCCCAAGTGTCAGCCAATGGAGGTCCCCTCATAGAGGGGTTTAGGAGAGGAGATGGGTCTGTCAGGGTGCGAGGTAGTACCGATGAAGAACACAGCTTTCCCCCAGATCCTGGATGCTTCCTCCCACAACTAACATGATCCAAATTCTACCTTGCAGGACTGGATAGGGCATAGGTTGTACACTGGTGCATATGGGGGCTGGAGGCACAGGGAATCCAGGGTGGATGATACCTTCAGGACCAAGGGTGTGAGGGGCGATGCTGGGAGAGTGGAGGGTGAGTGGGTTGGAAAGGGGAAACTGATTACAAGGATCCACATGTGACCTCCTCCCTGGGAGATGGACGGCAGAGAAGGGGGGGAAGGGAGACTCCGGATAGGGCAAGATATGACAAAATAACAATGTATAAATTACCAAGGGCACATGAGGGAGGGGGGAGCAGGGAGGGAGGGGAAAAAAAAAAGAGGACCTGATGCAAAGGGCTTAAGTGGAGAGCAAATACTTTGAGAATGATTGGGGCAGGGAATGTGCGGATGTGCTTTATACAATTGATGTATGTATATGTATGGATTGCAATAAGAGTTGTATGAGCCCCTAATAAAATGTAAAAAAAGAAAAGGGAAAGAAAAAAAAAGAAAATGATTAGGGCAAAAAAATGTACAGATGTGCTTTATACAATTGATGTATGTATATGTATGGATTGTGATAAGAGTTGTATGAGCCCCTAATAAAATGTTTTAAAAAAAATGGTGGGTTTGTGTAATGTAGGTAAATGTCTTCATTATTTTTGGTTATTATCAAGTGTTTGTGTTATATTTAATATAAAGAAAAATGTATTCAATTATATTACTTCACAATCTCTTTTCATATTTAAAAATATTCTAATATTATCAATACTATATTTTTACTTATGTTCAGTATAATTATGTAGTAGTTTCTCTATTAGGAGTGACAAAAGCTTTTCCTATTAGATTTTTCTGAGAAACTTAGAGTTCAGACTTTTAAAACAACTTCACAGAGCTAGTTTGTGGTGAATTTGAAAATTAGGCAAAGTGTAGTCTTTATAAGAATCCAAAATTAATTTCAGCATAATCTCTAGCCAGTCTCTCCTTCCCCTAACTCTAATTTTAGTCAAAAATCCTTTCTTTGTATGAGCCAGTAAAATACGAAGCACTGAATTCAATGCTTTCTTCTATCATATTTTATTTTCAGAAACCAGAACTAGCTAATAAATATTAAAATGTGATCTATACATAAGAATCGAAAGATGGGGGCAGAATTCAATCACATGGTTTTATAACATATCCTTTCTAGGAGAGGTTGATATCTAATTGAATCCAATGTAAAGAAATAAGGTGAAAAAGTTCCTTAAATAAATTATGACAGAATCTATCTGTATCGAACATTTTTTCCCCAGAAGTTTTCATGCAAAATCTTTGGATTTTGCTTTAAAACATACATGATACATAACATGTCTCTATTAAATGGGCTGATTTCTATTTAAGACATATACTTTATTGTTTGACCAAATCCAGTATACTTAGAGTGGTACCTACTTCTTGTTCCTCTGTGCATAATCCAACTTTTAACATCAAAGATTCTCATTATACTGATGTAAATTTAGCGCTTGAGCAAAAGAATAGCCTTTTGTTGAGGGAAGTGGAGCTTTAAAGAAATGGCTAAGTGGTTCTGCTTCCCCCTGTCAATCAGCAGATTTCATTTCAGCACCATGAGAAGGTCTTTCTGGGTAGAGTTTTCTAGGCATGTACCTCTGCAATGTGACAGTTCTTTCTATACCAAGGTTTGAAAATACCTGAGACCTGGCGGATTCTCAATACACACTGACATTTCTATGTCTCCCACAGTGGGGACATTGGGTTTGCAGGCTTCCGCAGCTACTGGCATTTGACTTACATCCTTGAAAATTATCAGCCTCTATTGACACAGTGGCTACATAATGGGTCAGAGCAAGTGTGAGAATATTGTAGGAAAAGGCAGAGCTTCGTTCTCTTGTACGTAGAATTGCTGCGTTCGAACTGACATGATCACGCGTAACAAAAACAAAAGGACATCGATCTGGGCCTTTCCCTTGAAAGAAATCTCTCTGTAAGTATATCAGGTTCACTGGTTTTGCTTCTCCAGAGAACTCAGCCTAAGTTGTTAACTACTAACATGTTATAAACAAATTAATAGTACTCATCACGTTATTCCAGTTAGATGTCTGAAGAAGGCATTTTATCTATTTATTCCTTAAATATTTTATATTCCTAACTGCACAGAAAATTGAATCAGCTTTCCAGTTCCTTTGGAACTGCTTTCACTAACTCCTATGCCATATAAGGTCTCTACTCTTTCAAGTTCCTTGCAAAAACCAGTGCTATTCATGGATTTTCTTTATGTTTTGATGAATTAATACAAACACTGCTATTAATCAATGCCTCTGAAGTCATCCTTAACCTGCTAAATGTTGCATTGAAGTTAGTAGTTTGAATGAATGGCAGAATTGACAGGAGCACTAAGAATTTCCCTTCCTTAACACAGCTATTTTGAATAAATAAAATGTTTCTGAGTCCTTTGGCTTCAAGAAGATTAGATCAATTTTGAGGGTGATCTTTCAAGGGTGATCATACTCCTGATTTCTCCGGGACTGGCGGAGTGTCTCGGACATGGGGTTTTTAATGTTTTAACAGAACAGTTTTAGATAACTTGGATGGTTCATTACCATACTTCTGATTATAAAAAGAATAGGTTTGTCTTATAAATATTTTAAACATGGTAAAGAATGACCTGCACAGAAACCCTAACTAGGAAATTTGATTTGACAAAATAGATTATGGGGTCAGACTGAAGATGTACAAGTGTAACTAAAAAAAATGATAAAGATGTAACAGCCAAAAACAGAGTGTCCCTTATGTGCATTGTGAAGGGGATAGAGTTTATTCTATGTTTGGGGACTTACAAGGGTTAGGGACAAAAAAGTAGAGAAAAGAATAGGAAAGTTTATTTTTATTATTGGTGGTAGCCTTTAACTTTGTTTTTTCATTGTGATTTTGTTTCTTGATAATCTTTTGGATTAATCTTCATATTTTTTGGTTTGTGTTATCTCAAATTGCTTAGCCTTGAGAAAAGATGAAAAATTAATATAACTGGTAGGTGCCAAGTAAGAAGGGCATGTTTAAACTAAGACATCCATCTCAGAAGTCTGGGCTGCAGTATTGTCACTATTAAGGGACAACTATCTGAGTAGAGATGTCTGGTGGGAAACGGTGCAGAAATCCCAGACGCTACCACATATTACAAAGTCCTCCCTTGTGCCCCTGCACCACCACTTTCTCATACTGTACTGAGCCAACACATTGTGTTTCTGCCCAAGTAATTCTCAGTGACAGCCATAGCATCCCCAGTAGTGATTACACCCAACATCACTCCGGGCAACAACTCAACTTAATGTGAGTAAGATGACATCATAGAATTAAGAAGCTTATGGATATGAAATTAGGAAATGTTTAGCCACAAATTGCAAAAGCAAAACAAATAAATAAAAGGGCTATATTTTTTATAAGTTGATTGTAGTATAACTAAAAAAAACAACCATGTAATTCTACTAGGACTGAATGTTGCAGAATTAGCTTAGTAATTAAAGGACCAGATATTTTCAGAGAAGCTTGTTCTGTCATATTCTAACCACATTAAATGAGCCTGTTGCATATTGCCAGAATGTGCTGACTCGTTTTACATACACTCTTTCCTATCAGAGAAATTCCACTGAACACAGATAGCTTCTTATTTTTCACCTCCGCTCCTATCATATGCCTATCATATGTTGTAAGATAATCAGTTCCTTTTTCAATTTGGTTTATCATTCAATATATGTATCATATTTTACACTGCAAGGACCAAAAGACTGTGAATCTTGCTTGAACATTTGCACCATGTTGTTCAGTATTTGATGCAAGACGTTGCTCAGTCACATGGGAGCTTGACCACCTAAATGTAGATGTCCATGCCTGAGCCTTGATGCGCACAAATCTCATTAGCGAGTAATAGGATCTGTGCGTCCCACTTGAAAATGTGCCCCCTGCGGTCTAAGTGGAATTCTTTCAAGTGTGTGGTTGAGTGAATAGACCCAGAGTTGGCTATGTCTCCACAAGCCGACAGGTCGCCCTTGGCTGTAGTATATTATTGTGTGTGTGTGTGTGTGTGTGTGTGTGTTTTGTTTTTCAGACAGAGTCCTTAATCACATTAGTGGTTATTGTCATTCGGTGACCAATCACACAGCCTGCCCCTGGTATAGCCATTCTTCCCATGCCCGCCTGTTCCATGAACAGTGGATTTTGAGGACATTCATGAGATGACATCATTCTCTCAGCTAGTTTCTTTTTGTACTAGTTGATCTTTCCTTTACTGTACCAGCACAACCGTTTTTAAGTAGCTGAAAGAAAATGCTTCTCTATACATTTTTACTCAAGAGAATGCTTTCTCCTATGCTGTGTGAAAATAATTCCCTCATATCAACTATTTACTTTTAAATTCTTATACTGGAATGGAGACAAAATGTATAATGCAATCTAAGCCCAGTTTTTGGCATTACTAAAGCATCAAATAACTCTGGTTTCAAAATCTGGCGTTTCCTGTGACCTTTGGAAAGTCATCCAAATTCTCTAACTCTGAGTTTACTGACTTGTAAAATGCAAGCAAGAATGTCCATCTCTTGGCAGTTTTTGAGGAACCAAGGAAATAGTGCCCGCAACATTTGGCAGAGCACGTGCTTCTAACTATATCCTGGTGTGACGGGTCTCCGGGTTAGTAGAAGGCATCAGGGATCCAGTTATGTTTCTCTTCACATTTAGTAGAGTAAGACAATATTCCCATGTTTGACAAATAGTTTTACTCTCTCATAAAGTTGGTCTTTATTTTCTATTCTTAATGATATTCACTCGCATTGTACATTTCAGTCGCCTCTGTCAAAGCAGCATATATCCTACATGAAAAAAAATTGCAATCAAAGCGGCTACTTGTCCTCTACACATTAAGGTACTCCTGCTGTACAAGGATGCTTTGAAAAACTACAACCAAGCCTTTCCTTTGGTCTCTGTCCACCTCCCCTGTTGCCCAGCTTCTGTGGCAGGAAAGAGTCCGCATCTGTAACCACGGGGATCAGGAGACGCGTGTCGTCTAACAAGATATCCAGTTGAGTTTATAGTCTGAATAAAGATAGATCAGGAAAAGCTTCAACGGAACATTAAAGCGCACCACTCATTCATCTATCCTGAAATCCATTTTGGTCTCATCCATAATTTGAGTAGTTTTGCAAAGATTTTGCAAATGTATTCCTCACATTCTTATTGGGTGACTACGCAAAAGAGGGCCCAGGACGGCAGTCCCCTCTTCTGCGATGCCTCTCCCAAACCAAGCTTACTGTCATGAGTCGATTGCAAATTCTAGTGACCCGATGGCTACTGACTGTGACTCTAGCTAGAGGGGCTTCAATATAATGACAGGGTCACTGTGAGGCCCCCCAGGCAGACTCAAAGGGCCAACCTTTTTGTTAATAGCTAAATAATCCAATATTTGTACCATCAGGAAACTCCTACAAGAGTCCATTATTGTCGTTAGCACACGTGCATTTTTACAAGAACGGTTTCACAAAAACATGGATCTAAGGGCAGAATTTCACACAAATTAATAATACTTTAATCTGAGCCTATTCCCATAACATCTCTTGATTTTGTTCCAAGAATGTTCTTAAAATCTTGTATGTAACTAGACCTAATAATAAATGGTTCATGATGAAAATACTTAATGATGCTAGTCAAATAAATATAGTTTAGCATTTACTATAGACACGCAGATACAAAGCAAAGCCCCCTCCCCCAAGAGCAACACTATTTGGAAAGATAAGGAAGCAACTCCCTACCCTGACACACACACACATACATACATACATACACACACACATCCAGGGGCAGCTCAAATTGCACGTATCTAGAATAAAATAGAATGTTTAGAAGTAGAGGACAACTGCAGTGATTAGGACATAATAAGGACTTCTATTTGTCTTCTGACAACGAAATCATTTCTCTGGGGGGTTGGGATCCACATATAAAAGTAATTCATACTCTCTTCTCTTCTAATCATGCTAGACCTATGCTGTCCTACAACAAAGGTTGATGTGGGTATATTAAAAACAACTCTAAAAAATACCAACAGTACTTTCAAAGTTTTCTACTCAAAAGCCCTACATAGGAATGTCAAGGTCGTTGGTGTGTAAGGAAAGAACACGTAGCTTGGATATTGCCTAGTGAAAAGAAACTCAATCAGACACTCCCTTGCTCCATTTGAGAGTCACACACAGTCAAGGAGCAGATTGAGAAGAGGAAATGCGTTATATGCATAGGTCTGCCATCCGAGATGCGTAAAACCTATGACAGCACACTCCCTGCACTGTGCGTTCTCTCTATTTAATAAAATAGCCACTGCCCCGTTCCTAAAAACATGTGCCCACTACCAGTTGCTTTCTCTTATTTCTCTTCCAATTCTAAGAAAACTGCTCTGTAAATTAGGCAAGGGGAAATGTTTTAGAAAGCCTTATTAACAAAAATGCCCAGAGGGTTCAAAGCTTCGGCCAAATGAGAACATGGTTGGTTCAATATTGGAACTTTCGTCTGCAACTCTGATTCTAGTTAGCTAGCTCTCTCTTAATCACAGGATATCAGAAATTAAAATATGGCTAGAACTGTTTCTCAAACTTGGAAATTGAAAACTAAATACATATAGTAGTTGTAAGTATCATTGAGACACATGGAAACATGGAAAACAGGAGAATTCAAAGAAGAAAAAATGCATGGAGCGATGGAGAAATTAAGGTTTTGAATAATTCTAGAGCTAGATGTGGGTTTATTTGTAATTTGATGTGATTAACCTCAGGCTTTCTGTTATAATGAAATTATTTAGTACCAATGGCCATGATAGAGGGAAACAATAGAAGGGAAAGCATTTCATGAAAACTCAAGCACAATGTGAAGTTTTAATAGATGTAGACTTTTTTAAATTAAGAGAATATGAATTATTATGCAGTTTGGTCATTTTAAATTCATCATTCAAAGAAAAGAGAAAATGTCTGAGTTGTAGGTATCAAAAGTTTGGTTTACTTTAGGTCTCACAAAGTTAATTTACCTTTTCGTCTTTTTATGTAGCTCAACGACTGCCGTGGAGTCTCATAAATTCTTTAAGATCTACATGATTAGTTATCTGTAGATTGCTCCAATCAGTGGTAATCGACTTTTGGCATTCAAGTTCTAAGATTCACAAAGCTCTACTCTTTAGCTAAAAAAGAATTCAACTTCCTGAGTACTACCTCCCCAGTAAGAGCTGCAGCTGAGCCTGGTAGATTTCATCGATGGCCTAATGCTTCATGATTTCTGATACCTATGCTTTTACCATATGACTTTGCAATTCCTCTTACTCTTAGAGGGATAGAGAATATTGTCTTTCTCCTGACTTTGGGTCTAGCCACGCGACTTTCTTTGCCACATAAATTAGCGCAGAAATGATGGTGTACCAGCTCTCAGTTAACGTTTCGAAATACCTTGCAAGTTTCAATTTGCTTTCCGGATCCTCTATGTCTATAAGAAGAACTCATCTTGCATTAGGTCCATGAGCAATGACAGACATGTGGGGCAGAACTGTCCGACAGGAGCGCAGACATTCACAAGATGTTCCGCAGAAGCACGAGTTAAATCAATACTTAGTTATTGTGCTGCTGAGGATCTACGGTGGTGTGTTATGCAGGTTAATGTAGGAATACTTCATCTCTGTACCGACTCACCAGGATTAATCCCACGGTTTGGCACCATAGGAATCAGAACAGTACTAAATCCTCAGCTTCTCCCTGCCTCCCACACCCATCTCCCTTTTTCTTCCTCTCCCTCTACTACTTATTATCTTTCCCGCATTATGTTTGTGGGGCCATCAAATTGGTTCCAACTCATAGGAACCCTGTACACACAGAGTGGAACACCGCAGGGCCTGCGCCGTCCCCACCGTGATCCTTGTGCTTGATCCCATTGATGCAGGCGTGGGGTCAATTGTCTCACGGAGGGCCCTCCTCGTTTCTGCTTTACCAAGGATCATGGCCCTCTCCAGACTGGTGTCTCCTGAGAAAAAGTCTGAAATACGGGAGAAGAAGCCTCATCAATGGTATCACGAAGGCAGTGGTTCTCAACATGCCGAATGCCGAGACCCTTTCATGCAGTTCCTCGTGTTGTGGTGACAAAACATGAGGACATAAAATTATTTTTGTTGCTACTTCATCACTGTCATTTTGCTACTGTTATGAATCAGGCAACCCCTGTGAAAGGGTCATTCCATCCACAAAGGGGTCACGATGCACAGGTTGCGAACCGCTGTTCTGAGGAGCATTCTGGCTATACTTCTGCCCAGAAAGATTTTTTTCCTCCCTTTGGCAGTCTTTGGTACTTTCAGTATTCTTCATCAGCATGAATCAAATGCATCAATTCTCATTAGGTGTTTCTTATTCAATGTCCAACTTTCATATGCATATGAGGCAATTGAGAATATTCTCCCTTACATCTGCATAATCTCTCCCCTAACTGATTTGGGATTTTGTTTAGCTTTTGTCATAAAATATGCATTTCAAAAGAATTCTGAAATCTTTTTTTTTTAATTAAAGAAGAGAAATCCTATGTACTCATATAGAAATACTGAGTCTCCAGGCATAATCCTTTACGTTTGAGAGATTTTGAGATTTAATCCAGTGTTTTACACAAGATTTAGATTTAGATTATAAAATATATTTAAATGTATTGCCACTAAAACAAAACAAATGAAAATAATGCCAAAAATTAAAATGTCCTATAGCTTTAGGAAATTGGTGATCACATGACTGGGGATGGGATAGAGTGATTAATCTGTTGTGATGGATGAACATGGAAGTATCTTTGGAACTATCAGAGACTGATTGGCAAAATTAGACTGTATACACATGGGACAGCTAAGTAAACTTTCCAAGAATATCTTCATTTGCAAATATTGAAGATCATATCTTTTTTCTCAGATTGACTTAACTCTCAGGAGAGTTAAATGAGAAACACATTTGAGAGCATTTGGCACATTATTGGCAATCTGTAAATGTTTTTTCCTTTTCCTTTTTGGTCACCAAAAATATGTGGTCCATAGATTATCTATCCTTGTTACTGGCTGTCAAGTCAGGTGTTATTTGTGTGTATGTAATGTATAACAGAACGAAACATTGCCTGGTCATGTGCAATTTGCATAATTGTTAGAAAGTTTGAGTCCATAGTGTGGCTATACTTTAATTCATATCATTACAGATGTGCCTCATGTTCCATTGGGACTTTACATTTATTTTCACAAGAGACATTCTACTACACCTAAATACTAAAATTTACTATAAAAGTATAAACACTTAAAAAAAACATAAGCACTTTTTCATGTTTCAAACAAAACTCTGAAATTCATGGTAAGGAGCTTAAGGTATATATATACATGAGTGTATATGTGTACATCTTTATGTGTATGTACATATGTTATAAATATAGATGTAAAACAAACTACAGTTGAGTCAACTCTGACTCATAGTGACTCTGTATGATGATCAAGCAGAGTAGGGCTTCCCTGTGGACGTCCAAGGCTGTAAACCTTCATGAGCAGAGTAGAAAGCCTCCTTTTTCTCCCTCAGAGGGAATGGTGGTTTTAACTCCTGACCTGTGGATGGCAGGCTCATTCTTAAACCAGTACAACATCTAGAAAAAAGAGAAAATATGTGTGTGTATACATACACACAAAAAACAAGCTAACTAACTGCCATCATGCTGATTCCAACTCATAAAGACCCTATAGGACAGAGCAGTATACCCTTTTTTTGGTTTCTGACCCTTAAAAATTTTAAAGGTGTAAACATCCTCAGGATTCCCCTATAAGCAACTTGGGTTTGAAGCACAGGTCTGTGGTTATCACCTCGGGACTTAAGCAGCCATGATGACACAGGTGGGCTCAGCGGCTAACTAAATTTGGTGTGTGAAAGTCACCAGCTGCTCTGTGAGTGAGAGACGTGGCACTGTGCGTTCGTAGAGATTGCAAGCCTTGGAAATCCGATGGGACGGTTCTTCTTTGTCCTGCAATGTCGCTGTTGACTTTTCTATTCTTCGCACGCATAGACGGATAATAAGCCCCTCGGGTTTTACTTCGATGTTGTGTTCAAATGAACCTGAAATTTCTAAAGACAACTCAGAAGAGATTGAGGAGTTTAATTTTCCGAGTGGTGACATAATATCCTGTGTATGATGCCTGAGAAGTTGGTAATGCTTTCCTTGACCATCGTCTCTCCGTGAGCCACAGTCTCAAACCAGCCCAGAACACCAAGACAGACTGCGTTCCTACAACCATCCAAACTGGAAAGATAATTTTGGGTGGCAAGCAAAAAGCCACACCAACCAGATTGTACTACAAACAATGAGAGTCAATTATTTCAAAATAATAAAATAGTTTTGGTCCCAATCGTTTGAGAAGATAATCAATGTTAATTTGATAGGGTCATGGAGTGGGTTCTGACCTGTAGCACCACTCTGTGATCACAAGGAAACACGGCAGCTTCCTCACCATTGTTCTTGTGTGTGAGCGCAGTTTTGCAGTGACTGTGTCAATCCATGTCTTGACGCCATTCCTCCTTTTCACTGCCCTGCTGCTTACCACGAAGATGCTCTTCTTCAGAAACTGTCTCTGCTGACAACATGCCAAAGCATCTAAGGAAGCGGCTCACCCTCCTTATCTGTAAGGAGCCCTCTGGCCACACTCCTTCCAAAGCAGATTTCTCAGTCCTTTTGGCAGTCCATTGGACTTTCAATATTCTATGCTATGGGTTACTGGTTTTTTCCAATATTCAGTATTATATGGGTTACTGTTTTTCTCTTAGACTTTTTTCCCAGTGAGATTAAAACAACAACAACATGGATAGCTATGTTTTAATTTTTTTCTTCTTCTCCGTAAAACTCCCTGAGAGGCTTTCAGATATCATAGACTTTTTCAAAGATTAACTTTTGGAAAGAAGTCCATTTTAGAAAGCAATGAAAGAGAAAGGAAACAAAATTATGTGAAATTTTCCAGAGAAGATTCCTCTAAGTTACATTAATGGATATGCAGGTCATATGGAAAATTAAACAAAAAAATCTACATTTTCAAGACAAGAGAGTTATGCACACGAATCGTATTACCACTAATGGGATTTGTGTGGTTCCCCAGTGACCCATTTAGAATATTTACTCCTTGCTGCTCAAGATGAATATGTCATGTGAACTAAACCAAAAGGCATCGTTCTACTGTCAGGGTTTCCCCATTCTGTCAAGTGATTCTCTATAGTTTCAAAGGATGTTGGTGACCATATCAGCTTCCATGTCTGCCTGATTTTTTTGCCACATGACACCTATATTTTCATTTAAACTCCTCCAAAATTTCCATTATAAATATATTTCTTTCTCTTCCTATTGCTCTCATCCTCTTCTCACTTTCTCTCTCTTCCCTTTTTCTGAACCCTTCTTTTATCCCTACTTTTTTCTCTTCTGCTTCCTGTTCCTACTTCTACATCTAAAATAAAGGAGAGAAACAAAACATACAATGGAGTCTTTTGGTTTGGGCCTTGCTGTAGAAATCAGACTCCTGAAAGATTGGAAAAACACATCGCTACTGAACTTTTCAACTTTCTCTCTGGATTATATGCTCATGGGTGAACAAAGAGGCTTTCTACTCCCTTAAAGAGTTACAGTCTCAGAAGTCCACAGGGATTCACACATACCAACAACATATGAGGATGTGGAGGACCAGGCAGGGCTCCCTTCTGTTGTACATGGACTCACTGGAAGTTGAAACGGACTTGAAGTCACCTAATAGAGACAAAAACATCCTTGATCCTATTGTGAGGATGGGCCTTTGAGTCCGTTCCAACTCGTAGTGACCCGATGGGTAACAGAGCAAAGCACTGCCCCACCCGGTGCCATTCACATCATTGTTCCTTTGCTTGGTTCTGTCCATGCAGCCACTGTGCCAATCCCTCCTGTCGAGGCAGTCCCCATTTCACTGCCCCACTCCAATGCCAAGCCTGATGTCCTTCTCCAGGGACTGGTCTCTCCTGACGGCAAAGGATCTAAAGGATTGGGGGGAAATGTAGGACAAATCGAGCTGACAATGCCCTGGGATGATTTAAATTTTTCTAAATGCATTTGTGTTTCACATACAAATGTCCATATTTGATCAAATTAGGCTACATTCAAAAACTTTCATCAAAGTTTTTAATACTAGAATCCCAAGTTCATCCCAAGGCATATACATTAGCACATATGGCAGCAAGAGAGTAATAAGAAAGAATCTTTTGTGGTTCTTGAATATGTGTCAAGCCAAAATTCCCTTTGTGCACCTACATAACAAATTACCAAAATCAGCATGTCAGTCCAAATACAGTATTTGTCCTTAATTGTAGACCTGTAATTACGTCCATTGAGATCATGTTTTAAGTTAGAAAACATCCAGGAAAACTTTTCCTGGGTGTACAGAAAAGACTAGGCCCATTTATACTGTTGAAAAATAATCTGTCAATCCAATTAAAATCACTCTCAAACCACACTGAGTGGCAGATAAACTACTTCTTTTGATTATGTGGGACCAAAACACATCCATCAGGCCCCAGTATTAAGCAGGCACATAAAGGAGATTCAGTAACACAGAATTCAGTGACATTTAATCTGCTTGCTTTGTGTTCATTAAGCATTGCCATCTTCTGAACCATTAATAGCAGGAATCAAAATTCAAAAATTTTTACGATACCCAATATTTTCTATTGTAAAATGATTGATTTATCCTTCATAGTGATAAACACTATATAAAGTGTAACTGCCCTGTGATAGTTACATCTTTCAGTTTCCTGTTCTTCTTAAGGTAGAAAAGTGAACGTCATGTCCTCGTTCCATGCCTTTTACTTCTCTTCAGTTGGCTTAATTATTTGTAAAAGTCATAATGGAATTTTAACATTTATAATACAGTAACTTTTGCATAGGACAACTTATAGAATAAAATACATTTTATGGGTAAGAGCAGTATAAAACAAGCACAACAGATAAACTTGATGCTCTTATTCAAGAAATATTTCAGAAAATCTGGAAATGGGCCAGTGGTAGAATTATCACCTTCTATGAGTGAGAATTGAAGCACTAGCTGATGAAGATGAAGAATTATAGCTGTCAGAATGGATTTCAACTCACCGTGAGAAAGACCAAAATCCGCACAACTGGACCAAAGGGTGACATCATGATAGATGGAGAAAATGTTGAAGTTCTCAAGGATGTTTGCTTACTTGGGTCTACAACCAATGCTCGTGGAAGCAGCAGTCAAGAGATTAAAAGATGAGTTGCCTTGGGTAAATCTCTGCCCAGGACCTCTCTAGGGTATTGAAGAGCAAGAATGTTACTTGAGGGCTAAGGTGCGCCTAACCCAAGCCACGGTATATTTCATTGCATCGTATGTATGTGAAAGGTGGACATTAAATAAGTAAGACCTTAGAAGAATAGATGCATTTTAATTGTGATGTTGGAGAAGAATATTTAAAGTACCGTGGACTGCTAAAAAGACACACAGATCCGTCTTGGAAGAAGTGAGGCCAGTGTGGTCCTTAGAGGCAAGAATGATAAGACTTGGTCTTACATACTTTGGATATACTGTTAGGAGAGACCAGTCCCTGGAGAAGGACAACTTGCTTGGTAAAGTGGAGGGGTGGCAAAAAAAGAGGAAGGCCCTCAATGATATAGATTAACACAGGGGCTGTATCGATGGGCTCAGACAGAGGAGCGATTATGAGGCTGATACAGGACTGTACAGAGGCATTTCAGTTTTACCTCACAACATCCTGAGGGAGACCTGGTTTCCTCCTGCAGAGCCCTCACAAGCAGCCAGGTCTGTCCATGGAGGCTTGTGCATGGCTATGATGTTGAATGGGTTTCAGTGCTGCTTCTAGACTAAGATGAATTGGGAAGAAACACCTGGAAACCTACTTCTAAAAACCAGTCAACGGAATTCTGTGGTTTACAATGATCCAACATGTAACCTGTCACCAAGATGGCCCAAAGCCACGTGTTGTTTATTCCATGTCATCCTATATTGTGGGCCAACTGGGTCACAGCTCACAATACAACAATTCTATTAATTAAGTTTGTGAAAGTTCCCAGGGAGAGATTTACAAGTAAGCAAACAAACACACAGTGACTATGCTGTTTCTGGCCCATAGCAACTCTGTGGGACAGAGTATGAGCTGCTTCCCGGGGCTTCTGAGATTGCAAAACTGCACAGGAGCACATCTTTCTGCAAGTGGATGTTTGGCTCGAAGCGCTGACATTTCAGTGAGAGGCTCAGCACATGACCCACTTGAGCCACTTGAACAACTCCTACAATTTGGGAGTTATTTTTTCTTTTTCTTTAAATATATGCAACCTATAAGAGTTTTATATATATTTTCTAATTGAATGTTAAAGTTTACTATAAATTTATAATATAGATTTACAACACTGTCCTCAATATTTTATTGTGTTTTTTATCTTTCCCAGGAGACTAGCAGAGGACATAATATATATTATTTAGACATTTTAAATGAATCCAGAAGGACTAACATTAGAAGAAACAAGTAAGAAAAAAAACTTCAAATGATTTAATTTTATTTCATCAGTGTCTTGTATATGCAACCCTGGTGGCATAAGGGCTTAAGCATGGGATGCACACTGTAAGGCCAGCAGTTTGAAACCACCCACTGTTCCTGAGGAGAAAGGTGAGGCTTTCTACTACTGTAAAATGTTACAGTCTCAGAAAAATCAACGAGGCAGTTCAACCCTGTCCTATAAGGTCACGAAGAGTTGGAATTGAATCAATGACAATGAGTTTCTTGTTGCACATAGGTAATCTCAATATTTCAAAGTCAATTTTCTTGTATGAAATTGGATACAAAAATATATCATTTGAAATTCACTTGACTTTTGGAAAGAGATACATTTCTATTCAAGTCTGCAAACTAGTGTGTGAGGAGACCTGGTGGCGTGGTGAGGACTGTTTGGGCTGCTCCACTTCAGGTCACCAATCTGGACCTGCCTGGCTTCCCAGTCACAGAAAGCCAAGGGGCTGAGGTGACATCAGGGAAGCTGTGAGTCAAAACGGACTAACCGGAAGCGAGGGAGTAAATGAGTTAGCATTCAATGAATTCAAGAAGGAGGAAGCATTAAACTTTCATAGGAGTTCACTCAGTCTTACCACCACGCTACTGTTCTAATAACGTGTCTATGGAGTCATTCAATTTGTCTTTGCTCCAAATGATGATGGATACCCTTTCGTTCTTGTCTGCTGGGATTTCTCTGTTTTCAGATCAGAGGTACCTTCTGTGAAATCACTCCAATAATTTGTTTGCCTTTTGGAACAATATTATTATTTCCTTACAAGTCTCTCCCCCCTAGCTTCCTATTTCCATTCTGGAATAAAAATGTCTGCAGTTTTGAGATCATCCCTTATCAATTTGCTCTTGTTCAGTGCTTGTTAATCCCTTCGCCCCTCTGCGCCCTAATGGAAGGCCCTGTGTCACCTTCTCTATCCTCCCTCTTTTTCTATCCACTTGAGGTCCTCTGCGATGCAGTATCATAATGTGTCTGGCAATTTATCAGCAAGCATGATACACAAAAAACCTTGGTGGAACATAAATATTCTTGTATGTTCTGGTATTTGTCTTAAATTTTTTATCATTAAAAAAATTAACCTTAATATGTAAGTTGATAAAGTCGTGTGTGCATGTGTGTGTGTCACACAAGGGAAAGCTAATCAATAAACAACAGCCTAGAGGAAACAAATACCTACCTGGAAAAGCCTGGAAGATTTTTTTTTTCTTTTTCTAAGGACCTTAGGATCCAGGATGCATACTATGAAGGTAAACAGGTTTCCATGTAGTCACATAAAAGTGTTGCTTATGGAGGTCAGATGCACTCAATCACATTGGCATGAACTTCATTTTTTAGTATTCAATTTGTTGTACCCAACAGAAGATGTCTTAATGAGATAGAGTCTCACACACACACACACACACACACACACACACACACACACACACACATGTCCATTAAGAGAATTGTGCTTTTGAGTCCATTGAAGATCATTATTTTTATAGGAAGGATTCTCATTGTATTTGTTACTAGAACCAGAGAAGAACATTGGTGGCTCGATGTTAGAATTCGCACTTTAAGTGAGAATTCATTGAAGTTCAATTTCCAGTCAGTGTAACTCAAGCACCAGCACCACATATCTATTAATGTTGGCCTGAGGATGCCTTTGATGATGATCAGACCAACGGAACTTCTAGACTAGGATGATCTAGGAAAAATTACCTGCAGCTCTCTCTCTGACAATTAGCCAGGGCGCTCTATGGATCACAAAGGTCTGAAGCATAAAGCAGCGTAAGGATGGCTCATGCGTTTACCAGCAGCCAGGTGAGTATGTAAGGACAGCCAACAACAGCGCTCATTCCAGAAGACAGCGGAGAATTTAAAAGTATGACAAATAGAAGAGATAACTTGACAGCGCTGCTTTTTGAATACTTTATCCAAAACAAAAAATACACTCATGGAAGTATGCCTCATCTTCCATTGCCCTTTTTCTCAAGCATCTGTTGGCCTTCCACTGGGTTGTGAGAGGAGGAACTTCCTTTCACTGCCACAAGTCTATAAACCATTTCATCAAACACTTGTGTTAACCTTGTATTCACTGTAAACAGTTTAACAGGGCTTGGTCTTCTTTCTTAAATACATAGGGGGAAAAAACCAATTTTAATCAGTGGAAGATATTCTTAAGAGAAAAAATAAACTAAAAACATGTTTTCCAGTTACTAGTGAAAGAAGCTTGTTTCAATATGACCTCATTTGAACAAACAACTTATTGATTGATTGGCTCTTATTTGCAAAGGCTTAGAAAAGAATAGAAAGTAAGGATTTGGCAGGTATAAGGAGACATGATAATATTGTTTTAAATCATCTCTCTTTGTATTTCCTCATCATAGAGTATATTATACCACACCTTTTTTAATTTCACAGAACTATATCTGTTCCTCTCTATTCTGAGAAAATCAATGTACCTGCACTCATGTACATAATTTTTAACCTCAAGGCCCATCTGAAATAAATTTGGATCTATAGGAGAAAGAGATTTGGAAAGTTCTTGAATCCCCTTTGTGTTTTCCCGAGGTATGTGATGACAAGAAGTTTTGATATTTTGGAGAATGTAATTCTTAACTCAGAATGGGAAAAGAAGGGGCATTCGGTGGGGTATGTATATGACTCTAGAGCCAGGGTCAGTTTATTTAAATAAAAACACATATTTGGCCTGCTAATTTCTAGGTCTGTATAAGGGTCAGTCAAAAGACATTGCTATAAAATCAGAGAATCCTTTTATAAATGAAAATACTCAAACATGAAGACGTTGTTTCCCATCTCTTATAAAAATATGTATCATATGTATTATAAGAGAGATTAGAAACATAAATATACAGGTGTCAGGTTGGCAAGGGGTGGATTGAGGTAGTTAATTTATTGTGCCAACCTGGCCAATAAACACATGTGAGGTTAATTGAAGGGCAGAGGGATAAATGGCTCAGTGAGCCTCGCCTTTCTAGTTCTCGGGTCCCTTTCTTTCTGATGGTCGGACCAGAGTGCAGCTGCCTTAGCCAGTTCCCTGCTTCAGCTGGCAAGGTTCATTTCCTGAAAGACATCCCTGAAGAGAAAACACAAGGACTTTACCCGATGCCCTGGGTGCTGGAGCAGCCATGTGGAGACCCCTGGCAACGCTGAGATAATTCCACGTTCACTGACTCGGCTCTCCTCCTGCAGTCAGCGGAACATCTATGTATCATATATCTTATAAGAGTGATGGGAAATATTTAGGTCTGTATGTTTCTGTAGGCAGTATTTCCAGGGCTCTGACCCCTCCCAGAAAAAGTATGCATATTCAGTTTACAACATGTCAAAACAGCACGGTTGGTTGGGAGATTTAAATAAGGTTCTTTCTAAGTGTTCTTTGAGTTTGGGCAACAAAAAAAGAAATCTGAATGTGCAAGATCAGACTAGGGTGGATGAGGTAAAGTTTGCAAAGGAATTGTCATAGCACAGTCCTTGATGTTATTCAAAGACTGAGAAAGCACACTGTCATGATAAGAAAAAGAAGTGGGACAACTTGCCTGGATATTTTCTCATCAATGTATTTTTTTAATTTTCTTAAAACTTCCTAATAATCCTTTGTGATTATCCTGCATCATAAAGAAAAACTAAGATTGTCTGTTCAAAAGAGAAGACCGCTTTCTCTCTAAAGATTTAAGTCTTGGAAACACCATCTAGGGGTCTCTATGAGTTGAAATTGACTGGGTAGAGTGAGCTTTTTGTTATAAACTTCTGAGCTCACACCTCTGGCTTGATTGAGCTGGTCCCACAGATTCCCTCGGAAGCCTCTGTTTACATTGGACCTGTTTGTCAAGGAACCCCAGAGAGACTGAACTAAGAATATGATTGAGAGAGCTTGTCTGCAGCTATCCTCTAATCACAGAGACATATTCAAATGCATTTTATTGGGGACCGATCCATACATGTCTGAACTAAGACACTAGTAGCAATACGCTGGGACTTGTTTTGTTTGTGTTAGGGACTATCAAGTTGGTCCCAACTCATGGCAACCCTAAGTACATATGATGGTTAGAGTTTCTGTCAGTTAGACACACCCAGGGGAAAGTAGAGAGGGGGCCCAACCTATCAATCAGGAAGTAACCCAATGATACCCCTTTGGGGGTGTATGACCTTGGAGGTGTGGTCTATTTTTTTTGTAAGAGAGACCCAGAGTAGAGCTGAGTGCTCTTGCCCTTTTTAGTTCTACTGCATCTGGATCCTTTCTTTGGTTCCTTGAAGTCCGGTTCTTTTGCATGCCAACCCCAAGAGCCATTAACATTTAATTCTACATCCATTCGCCTATGGCCCGCCTGCTTTGTCATCCTGCTTTCCCGTTCATTAGCTTCTGCATCTGCACATGTCAGGAGGTGCCCCCAGCTTACATCAACCTACAGACTCCAACTGTCCTGGGCTTGCCTACTTCTACCAGTGTGTAAGCCATTTCTTGATATACATCTCTTTCAATATGTAAACAGATACAAGTGTCACTCTTTTGATTGTCTGGACAACTCAACTTAACACAGTACAACAGAATGAGACAATGCCCTGCTCTGGGCCGTCCTCACAGTATTAAAATCTTTGAGTCCACTGTTGCAGCCACTGAGCCAATCCATCCCATCACCAGCCTTCTTTTTCACCGCTCTTCTACTTTACCAAGTATGGTGGACTTATCCACTTATATCTAGAAAAGGAAGCTGTTTGTCATTATAGCTTTGTAAAGTCTACTTGGAGATGGGATCAAACTAGGAACTCTCCTATTCTGCTTTTCAATTATGTTTCAATTCTTACAACTTATGTGCTTACAAAGTTAACCATTTTGTCTTGTGGTTGCTGAGTATTTTTGCTACTTGACACTGAATGCATTTTAGGTACAGGATTTAAAATGTGTATTTTATATAACTCTTATACCAATGGACCGATGTAACTGAAAGTAATGATGCTGTCTATGTATATATGTACTTGTCCATGTAGGCTAGCAAATTCCTTATGGTGTGTAGACTTTTTAAGGGTGAGAGGAGATGACTCAATTTAAACGTCATATATTAGGGTTGGTTATAGGTAATCTAATAAAAAAGAAAACTAAAATACTGCCCCCCCCCAAATAAAGCTACTTCTTGTAACCAATGTTGAAGCGTTGCTTTGCTTAGTTATTTGTATGCATCATAAAGGGAATGCTGATTTAATTTATATGATGCCATGACTTACTGCTTTATTAGCACTGAAATATATCAAAGGTGATTTATATCATAATGCTTTAGCACTGTAATATAAATATACACTTTTGCTATAAGTTTAATGCTATTTGAAATTTAGACCCACACTTTTAAAATGTTTTATCCCCTACTTTTAATAGAAAAATTTTAAAGTGATTTAATGTATGTGTACAAAATATGAAGATTAAAAGATAAGGTAAAATCAGAATCAGCTGAACCAACCCTGGTCTAATTAGTCATTTTCTCCATTCTCTTGGAGAAGATGCCTACGGAAATAGTAACATTTTAATAAGAAACTAGAGACCTAAAAATGAAACCATATGTCCTGCTGAGGCTCAGGAAATACCAATTATTTTAGTTGTTGTTTTTATCTTTTAACTCCTAAGACTTTACACATGATTTTGAATTCCAGTTAATCAAGTGCATGCAACTCCCCATCAGTGTTGCTAGTTTTGTGAGTTCTATCTTGTCCTGAAAATTAATATTGATATTTCCTGAAACAAGGTTTATCCTGAAAGAAAGCAAGACATGAATTTCACTGACAGATAAGTTTTTGTAGTTCATTTTTACACACTCAGACTGATCATGAGACAGGACTAGAAATCTCTTCCACTCTCTGTACAAACTGAATATTATGACTGTGAAGACTCATCTCACCATTTTGAATTTTACTAATGTTTTCTGCAGAATGACTCACCACGGTTATGTATAATAAGTGAGCTCCAATAAATAATGCAAATAATTCTAAATGAATAAATATATCACATAGCCGGTTTGCATTGGAATGTGTATTTAAAGTCCTCTTATATTTGCTACAATTTCCTAGCTATGATTTCTAAAATGTCAAATTTTAACTTCTCTCTGGCTCTTGTATTTCCAGGATATAGTTGCCCCTTCAGTCATTATTTGGTGACTAAAATAGAGTATGCAGAATACGGTGACAAAGCATTTATCTACAGACGTCCTCGCCTGTGTGCTTGTGATATTGTGAGGAAAAGGACATTTTTGTTGTTATTGGTTCTCTCATCTTTATCTACTTTCAGAATTTCTTCTTCAAGTATACTTCTCCTAGTCCTATTCCTAGACTTCAGAATTTAGTTTTCAAATATTGTGCTGTTTTATTTGTATGCTGAGAACCAGCTGCTTAGTGATTTAAAAGCAACCAGACCTAATGGCAGTTAAATAGATGGACCTGGTGCTGTGAAATTTACCATTTGCTCTTCGGAGGTAGTGGTTAGCTTGATTCTCACGGCCATTGTGTGCCATTGGTCTCCGCGTGCATCTTCTTGTCGCAGTTGTGTTAGCGTGCACAGACAGGTTAACACACGCAAGAGCCCATGCACCAGAATGAGGTAGAATCAGGAAAGGACCCCGTACCCCTCATTTGTCACTATATGGTCTCATTGCCTTGTCTTAATTTGTCTTTCTAATCTCAGTCCCTGTGAAGAGTGATTACATTGAAATAATCCAGAAAATTCAGAAAAGCAAGACAAAACGAATCTGGTGTCTTATCTTTTTGCTTAAAATGGGAATAGAGAAGGTGGCTTAAAAATTCATGGAAAATTTTGACAGAAACGGCAATGTTATTTTTCTGCAAACTTTTTGAAGCCCTCATCCATAAATACTTTTAAGCAGAATTCTTGTGTCACACCACAGAAGGCAAACTGGCATTTAGTAATGAGCAGAACCAAGCAAATAGCCTCATTTCCTAGACTCCTCAAGAAACGGATCGTGTTTGTTCAATGTACTTTAAAAATAAATGAGAGTACTGGTGCTTATAGTTATCTTGTCTCATCAGAACTCCGACTGGATAGACTATAAAATAAGAGCAACTGCTAGCTCTAAGCCTGTTTTACAGATTTTTCTTTTCACCAAACAGATTTGAATCCCCAGCTCCTCAGGAGAGAAGGGAGAAAAAAAAAATTCCAAGCCGCCAGCCGTTGAGAGCTGTGTATAATAAAGTGGAGGAGGGAGGACAAAACCTTTCAAGACCAGGCAGAGGCCATGTAAACAGATGTGGGTGCAGTGAATAGAAAAGCCTGAATTGTGGCTTTGTTCCTGGCTTTCTGTTTGTACCACAGAGGGTCCCCTCTATACAAGCCTCTCTGGCAGATGATGGTGAACCGCATAACTCTTCCTGCCTGTAGACATATACAGAACCTGGTACTTGCTAAACACAGGCACCATCGGCTCTTGGCTCTGTTTATTTTCGGTCTTTAATGAGTGTCTCATGTAAGACCAAGGAATTATGTTAATTTTAAGAGACCATTTGTAAAGAACACAACCAAAAAGCCAATGCAAGTTTGCTTTTGAATCTACTGTTTGAGAACTGTCAGACTGTGTTGCACAAAGTGAAGGACTAGGTATGGATATTTTAAAAGTTGGATTCATTATTCACAGGCATTCAATGACTTTGCTAAGAGAAAGAAGGCATCTTTGCAGTTGAATATATAGATATATTTCTGTAGAGAATTCCTGTTATGAATGTCGCCAGTGTGTTTCACTAAGCCACACAACCCCTGCTCCAGTCTTAACAGCTTTAGGTATAACAGCTTTAGGTATAACAGTGTGTGATGTCGTTGAAGTGTTCTACACATGCTCATTGATTTATTGCATGAGGAACTATTGTTGTTGCTTACTTGTAAACGGTCACAGACACCAGAATTTGGAAGCCTTCCCAAGTTGCTTTAAATAACCCTAGGGACCTGGCACTTTGGGCTCCAGGATGCCTTTTTGGTTGGGTGGGTGGGTAGGTTGCTGAGCGAGGTGGGGGATGTCTGCTTTACCATTTATTGTACTTTTGTTTTCAGTCAGATAAAATCAACATCAGCCTCTAAAGCCAGCTGTAGCCTCCAGCCATAAAGCATAAAATGCTCCTTCACAAATGTATATAGTCATATTAAACTCTTCCCTCATAGTGGATTTTTATTTCATATGGAACAGAATAAATGAGCCTCCTGAAAGCCAGTGGATTTACAGCATGAATTCACTATTCTTCCAGCATGGTGTTCACTTCACTAATAAAAATGGCGTGTCTGCTTCAGAGAATCCCTCCACTGAAACAAATCATGCATGCTGAGACAAAAAAGATGAGCAAAATTTCAGGGGGAAAAAATTACCACCAAGAAATAGAAAAGGTGGGAAACAGGGAGAATGCAACCTCCTTATGTTATATAATAAATAACATTTGGAAAGTTGTACTCTTAGAAAGTACAGTGGACTTGTTCTACTCATAGAGAATTCTCATTGCATTGAGCAGATGTAGGGTCCCCTTGTAATCTCCTGTTACTGTTTCTTCCTGAGTTACAAAATCTACACGTGGTTTTATGTTGAGTTTTAAAAAGTGGTAAAGCTTCCTTGGAAATCAATGTCTAACTCATAAGATAATATTAGTTCATCGATGGTATCTCCGGATAAACGAGGAAAAGAAGGTACCATCGTCCTGGAATTGATCTGCTTTCCACTTGCGTGTATCAACGCTAGAATTCTTGATACGCTACCTGGGGATAGTGAAAAGTATCTTTCGTCACATCAGCTGACTCAGTTATTAATAAACTAGTAAGATTTGAGCTCAGAAGAAAGAAAGAAAACTGGAGAGAGAGTTTAAGAGTTTCCTGGTAAGTATGAAGCCCGGGAACTTGTGTCTCTGCCGAAACAGAGTCTGCACTGTCAGCCTCTCCTTTGGTCAGTGACAGGGCTGGAGCCCTTTCTACGCAAGACTGTCTCATGTATTCATGGGCTGCTTTGAAGCCCCAGCCCCTTTTGTTCGGCGCCAGATCATTGCTCTACCCTTCTCTCAGCTGCCATATGGTGTAGAGGAGCCGACTTACAAAGACAGAGAGGGAGAGGGAGCGATTGAGAGAGGAAGAGAAGAAAGCAAATCGAGAAGCAGCAGACCAACGTGATTTATGTTCCGTGTTAAAGGAACAAGTTAGCAAGGTGGAGCTAAGAACTGAGAGACGAAAATGGAGGTGGGGGAAAGTCTGGAGAGGCAGAGGTTCAAGGAATATGAATGTTTTCACAGACAAGCAAGTAGGCCATTTCCTGTGAGAGGAAGGCTGCTTATTTTCCAAATATGGTGCTTAGAATGAAAACTTGTGCTACAGTTATCTATCTGTGTTATTAAATTTTAAAATATTATTCCTAATGGCAAAGGGGATTTATTTGATCATGATATAGATCAAGTTATAGTTAAGCCTAATAAACTTCTATTCTTATGCATCCTTTCACACCATGATAATTATTAGTAATTAGAAGCTCACATCATACTGTGCATGTGGTTTTTTCTCTACTTAGTAGAGATACACATAGTTTTAAGAACCCACATTAGATTTTAAGGGCATTTAAAGAGCCAACATTTTAGGGAGTTATGGAAAATCTGTTATGATGTAATTCATACTTTTTGTGAGAAAATACATTAGCATTCCAAACTTAAGGTTTATCTGTTAAGAATTTCAGGTTTTAAACTGAAAATTGCCTAAAAGATATAATGCAAATATATTTTGGCTCTTTAAAAAAGTTTATATTAATTATGGTTATAATGGATTTTCCTTCCCTTATTTTCTATAAAATACAAATATACTGGCACATTGATCATGCTTCATGAGCCAAAGGAGGGAAAAATTCAGAATTTTTATCACAAGCGAGGTTAATGATTTTGATCATTCAATGAAACAAGTGATACAGTTATTGCCTAGTTATATTTTAATGTTTATCTAGCTACTAAGGCATGCTAATTAATAATAGTGTGTCAAAATGTCCATTGTAAGTTCACATACTTACATGGCATATATAGATGTCTTTAAGATTATTGGATGAGCTAAGTTATCAAATACGTATCCCAGACATAATGAACTGCTCAATCCATTTTAAAATACAAAACATGTGGAAAAATTGCATTATTTTCATTCCATTTCCCTATAAACTTTTTGAAGCATCTTTATCTGTAAAATTTTATAAGGATTATGATACAAAATGCATCTAAGATATTTTCTGACACCTACAAAGTACTCACAGGTGGTGCAGTTATTCTTTATATTAAGCTAAAAATAATGAAAATATTTAAGATGGTAGATCAGTAGATCGATAATGATAGATAAATGATAGAAAGAAAGAAAGAAAGATAGATAGATAGATAGATAGATAGATAGATAGATAGATAGATAGATAGATAGATAGATATAGCTGCCCTTGATACTTAGCTAGAGCTTATATACAGTAGAATGAAAAGTGGTCAGAACCTGTAACAGTCTCATGAATGATCCTTCCAATCCTCTCCACTAATCGTCTTCCTTACTTCCCACTTCACCAAACACGATGCCCTCTTGTTGCGCTTGCTCCCTCCTAATATATCTCAAGCAAGAGAGGCAGGAGTGTTCCTCTGTGAGTCTTAAGGTTGTCTTGGCTAATTTCCACGAGTAGTTTGCCAGGCCTTTCTTCATAGTTTGACTGAGTCAGAAGCTCTGATGTTCAGCGGGGGTTGACATAGCTTCCAGCATCACAGTAACTGATGGGGCACTACCGCACCACAACTTGGCAGGCTAGTACTACTGTGCAGAGACAAAGAAAAGGGATCGTTCTAGTCGCATTCCTCCTTTCAAAAGTCCATGGTATTTCAATCTGTTTAGCACTTTAGCCGTTTTGTGGTTGGTTACTCTTGATCCTATTCAAACCCATAGCACCCCCTTTGGCAAAGCAGAACTTTCCTAGTGTTGCCCAGCACCAGGCAGTGTTTGATTATTTTGGACATAGAGTCATAGTGAGGTAAAAAGAGTTTATGACAGCTGACAACAACAACAACAACAACAAGTCATGCCGGGAGCAGAGCCTTGGGGTTCTTTTCCTCTCATGGGACTGCTTGGGACGTTTGAGCCACAACCTTTCGGTTCACAGCCAAGCATATAACGGTTGCATGCCCAGGGTTTCTTGCTTTTTTTTTAAAATTAAATTATTTTTATTTTACTTATTGGGGGGCTCTTCCAGCTCTTATCACAATCCATACATACATCCATTTTGTTCAACACATCTGTGCTTATATTGCTGTCATCATCTTTTACAAAGCATTGTCTTTCTACTTGAGCCCCAGACAGCAGCTCCTCGTTGTCCCCCCTCCCTCTCTCCCGTGTGCCCCCTTGAAATTTTACAAATCATTCCTTTTTTCCTATGTCTTACACTACTGCTGTGTCATTTCACCCACTTTTCTGCTGGCAGTCCCCCTCAGATGGGGGCCATATTTTGATCTTTGTGATCTGTCTCCCCTTATTCCACCCCCCAACACTTACCCTCCTATGATCACTGCTCCCCTTATTGGTCCTGAGGGGGTTTATCTGCCCCCAAAGTCCCTATATTTCAGGCTCTTATCTGTACCAGCATACATGTTCTGGTCTAGCCAGGTTGGTAAGATAGAATTGGGATCATGACAGTGTGGGAGGAGGAAGCATTAAAGCACTAGAGGAAGGTTGTGTGGTTCATCATCGGTGCTATACTTCACCCTGACTGGCTGGCTCTCTCATTCCTTGCAGCTGTTGTGACAGGGGGTGTCTAATTGACTACTGATGGCCTTTGAGTCTCCACTCTGCTCTCCCCCTCATTCCCATTGTCATGCTTTTTGTTTGTCCAAGGGTTTCTTAAAGGTTTTACTTGAGGGAACAAAAGAGAAATCATGATTACATTATAATGGAAAATTCTGGCACATTGATCAACACTGTGTCATGCTTCTTCTCTACTAAATGAGAAAATACACGGAATCGCTGCTTTGGCAGCATATCAAGGTAGAATTGCCCCATACAACCTAAGACTTATCTAATATCCCAAACTTGCCTTCTCTCATTTCCAAAGATGAGGAAAGCTATTTCAAATAAAAATTGGCATTAACTCGCAGTTGAACTCAAAAACTCGAAGTACAGAAGAGAGTTGGGTGACCGTAATGTTGATAGAGGGGAATGGAGGCAAGGTTATAGATGAGCTGTTTACTTGCTATGCAGCTGAAAACCAGAAATGAATTTAGGAATTGATGAAAGTATTAGGAAAAAGAAGCCCACCATCCAGCCAATGCTGACTCTCCCTGTGGGTTTCTGACTGAAACTGTTTATGGGACTCTGTCTTTAGTATGCTTCTTTGTGTTGTTCTTTATGGCTACAATTAAAATCAGGGTTTCGTCTAATGTACCCAGTCTTATATCTGTTTGTCAGGTTAATCTGAATACAGCTAATGCTTTTCTAAACAAACGTTAAGCCGCACTCATAATTTGAAGTAATCGAGGGCTAGTGTGTGTGTGCCAGTTAATCCTTCCCTTTCCCTCTCAGTGCTGGTTTCCGTTTTCATCATTCTGAATAAATTGTGTACGCATTCAAAGTCTTACCTAGGAAAAAGACCAATGAATAAGGCATGGTAAAGATCGCAGTGGATTAAGTTTGAAAGTTGTTATTGAAAAAACTGTCTTCGGTATCATGTAACATTTGCATAGCTTAATAGAGAAGGCATTCTTTATTGTAATTGTGCCTCCTCGAGGTGATTTTGGCCATTCATAGTGGCCACATGGGATAGAATAGAACTACTACACCGGGTTTTCTTTTTTATGTATCATTTTATTGGCATATAATTCAAATATCATACAATTTAATAGTTCAATCATAATAAGGAGTTGTCCAGTCATCACCACAATCTATTCAGAACATTTTCCTATACAGCGAATCATATAAAATGTAAACAAGAAAAAAACAATGAAAAACAAAGAAAAATCTTAATCAAAAAGAAATCAGAAAATATTACAAACTGAAACAACTTTAAAATGAGTCAACAGGGACATCCAATGATAACATGTTAGTTTTTAACCTAACTGCATTTGCCATAATTCACTTTACAATGATCTCTATTTGAGAGCAAGACTATCCACATCCCTAGACTATGGTCAGAGAGGATTAATTGAAGGCTTAATCTATGTGGGGACCCAGCAGATGGATTTTTGAGTTTTCACTGCCATCCATAGCCTTCTGGAAATTGAGTGTTACAATTTAAACCCTGATACCATTCCCTCCATAGATTTGGACTTTATTATTTAGAGTCATTGGATCACAGAAGTCCGTATACTTCTGTGTGGATTCAGTTGATGCCACAGTTAGATAGCTATATTTTTTATGATAAGCCTTAAGAGTTCTGAAGCTACTCTTTCTAATAGCTGAACATCATCTGGTTTCTTTACCGCGCTTTTCTATAGCACCTTTATATTACTGATGTCTTCCTGAGGGTGACTATCAAGGAGGCCATGCCAGAAGAACTAATTGTTCTTAGAATGGGTCTAGAATTAAGTGGGAACCCCAAATCCATGTATATATCTAGGTTTGGGGTTTACTTCAGAGGCATCGTAAGCATTTTATTAGGGAGAACGGTGTAAATAATTTCCCCTGAGGCATAAAGTAATTCATTAATTTTGCCAATGACACAGAATTTAAAGCACTGTTGAGAAAAGGGAATTATAAATGTATTGGCTGACTTGTGAGATCACAATATGTAAACTGTTGACTTGCGCAAACAAATGCTTAAATGTCCAGACATGAGCTACACAAACAATTGGGGTCAGTGATGGGACAGCATGTTCAATAAAACTCATTCGCAAAAGTCAGAACAAGGCTTACTAGACTTCTAAATGTCATGCGACATCAAGGAGAACATTTAAATTGTAAATATAGGGTGGAACCTCATAGAGTGTGCTTGACTGGATTCATGGTGGAAGCAGAGCATCATGCGTTTCTCCTGCAAAGCCACAAAAGGGGCTTGAACTTCCAATCTTTCAGTTAACAGCCAAGAACTTAACTATTTATGCTACCAAGGACATAACCTTGCTTAACTGAATATTTTTTACAGCTTTTGTGGTGCATACATACTTTGATTCCTATTTTGTCGCCAGTGACACTGATATCAGCAGTGACTATATATTGCCAAACCACACAGCTAATAGACAATGGATCCCAAATTGAGTGTATATATTTTGAGTTCATGTTCAATTGATTCCACTACAATGAGCTTAGTACAAACTAGGGCCGATAGTAGGCAGAGGAGCCCAAGAGTTGGACTACTAACCCAACATAGGACAGATATATATACTCGAGCATAAAATAATGATAAAAATGCTAACTCATCTTCACAAAATCAGATCCTTCAGACAGTCCAAAGGTTAAATGTTACCAGACTTTAAGGAGGAGGAAGGCCTGTTTTCTTTCTGGGTGCTACCACAGAGCATGCAGACCTTCTTAGTTTACCGTCTTATTTCAGTTGGTACATAATTAGGCAATGCAATAATAAGCTAATGTATAAAATTAAAGGTTAAGAGTCTTCGGTTTCATTTTGCTACCTTTAAAAAGCCAGTTGAGCTACTTCTAAAAGCTAAGAAGGGTTTTTCTAGCACAGAAGTCATGGTCTCGTGCAGGTTATTTGAGGAGAGCGCCCTCTCAACTCCATCTGGACTCTTCATCTACCTCTTCTGTACATGAGTGAAAAATTGGCCATGATTATTCTTCTGCTGCTACTGGAAACATATTACCATCTATTCTTTTTTGAGAGGGCAGAAATTAGAAATAATATCCAAAAGAGTTGGGTAACAAAATAGGATAGCAGAGGAGAGGAGCCTGGTATAAAATAGAGAACCTTGGCTTGCAGATAGACTCGGATGTCGAAATCCTAAGTCTCACATGCGTTACTAGTAACCTTGAGTTTCTTGCATTTTTAGTGTCCTTGTATTGAAGCCAGTATCTCAATAACTCTGACCTAAAAAAAAGATGTTTCTAGTGCTCCGGTGACATCATTTATGTAAAAATGTGAGTGAAATTGAATAGCCTCTCAGTAATCTTTAGTATATTTTCATGTCAATTTTATTTCCAATGAAAGTATAAATTCCTTCAGACCAAGATCTTTGTTTTAATGTTCTTCACAAAGGAAGCGGTAGCATATTGTTTCCCATATAAGAGCCATTTAGTCAGTGATAACTTGAAGATGATTTCCAAGAGGGAGACATCGTAGAAAGCAAAAGAGAAGAACTGGTGGTCAGAAAGTGAAAGGGGTTGACATTCCGGGATAGTCATTCAATGACAAGAAGGTCTCTCAATGCAGGGCACATGTGACTTGGTAAAGGTAAACTTTCATTCACTAATTTTGTTTTCCTTAACCTTCCAGAATGTGGATCCAGCTAGAATCATAATTTGCTTTTTATTGTATGTTTTAGTTTTAAATTGTACATTTAATTTTAGTTTTCACCCATATATTTTAGACAGAGCCAATGCTGGGGACATTTTCTAAGTAACAAAGACTCACCTTCTAAACCCATTAGTGGACATAGACACACACACTTCAAATTCTCAACATGGTAGTAAATTCATTATTAAAAGTTCATGGAGTTTTCCACGAACTTTTGAAATATATATATAGTGAAACCTAAACCTTATTTGGGAAACTCACAAACTAACTGAAGTGAAATAATTACTTTCATTTCACTCTGTTTTTCTAAGAGGGCTGACTCATGCTGAGATGAGGAAATATGACCTACTACATGTGTTTTCCATGAGGTCTATGGCTGTTGTACAGCCACTGAATTAAAAGCAAGCTTCATTCCCTTGAGCTCGAAAGTCATTTAAAAAGTGAACTAGAGGAATCAAGACTGCGATTTCTCAGTCTGCTTTAACCATTGACAGACTATTTTTACACCAGCCCTAGAGATGTCCAGGTGAGACAGACACTCCAGGGAATACTTAGGAAATACTTGCTTTCACATGAGCTTTACATTATGCTCACTCACATGTTCTAAATAGCATCATTCCTGTTCCAAACTTAGACAACTTTTTAGACCATTCGAGCCTAATCTGTCTTTCATCATTCAGATTCATCCAAATCACCCCCAAACAATAGGAATTCTCGACTCAAGGAAGTCTAGGAAAATTTGTTCTTAATCTCCACTTGATTTCAATGAGGCTGACAGATCTCTTTTTGGGTTCTGATGAAACTCACTGAGTTATCGTTTTCTATGAAAAGTATCCAAGTGTGAGGTCAACATCATTACTCTTGTAATTACTTGTATTTATTGAAAAAAAGCCCTGCTATTTAAAATAGAACAGATAATAACTTTATATAACTCCATACTTGAGGAAGTTATTTTATTTTGTTATTTAATAAAACTTTTGTAAAAGTATAATAGTGAATATTTCAAAGAGACTTGCATATACAAGTATACATTTTGTTTTTACTAAATGGCTCTTTATTTTCTTCAGATTCTCATAATTTGATCCAAAGATCAAGTAAGGTATAATTTATTAATGATAGTAGCTCATTTAGCCTCAGTTTATGTAAAGCTGGTTCTAAATTTTTGAACAATGTAGTGTTTGGGAAAGAGAACTTTAGCTTTAAAGATATTGCCACTGACTGTGAAAATATAGAATGTTTCATGAATAAAAGAGAAAATGTCTTTTGGGTGTTTAAATACTTTTACTTATCTAGCTTTCATCCCCTTTGATTATGCATTTCTAAGGAAGCTTTTGAAATAGCTTAAACTCAAAGGAAAGAACAAACATTTTCTTTAAAAAGGATGCTAATGATTCCTTAAGCAAGTCCTTTCTCTGATGAACACACCATCGCTGACATTTGAATCTGTTTCCCCTAATGGGCAGCATCAGTCATGTTAAGTGTAGACACGAAGGCACTGCTGTGTGATAAAAGTCCCATAGAATTGGGACAACTTTTGCCAGAATGCATTTCCTCTCTTAATTAATGCTCACCACTGAGTAAAGCACTTTTGAGGATAGCAGTTAAAAAGGGCAATTTTCTTCCAGCTCCCCCTTTTCTAAAATATCTTTAATTCATGATATTTCTCATGAAATTCAATTCCATTTTCTTAGTGATGATAATCACTGTCCAGGTTGCATGCTATTGGACTGTTGGCTTTATGTAACTGCAAACAGAAGTGCCAGAAATAAACTATCCACTTGATTAACTTTTAATACCAAAGCCTCGTGTAGCCCTGTGCTTATTTTTACTAGTGAGAAGATCAATATTAAAGTATGTGTACTCTATGTATAAACATGTACATTTTTAAAATCGTTTTATGAGTGGCTCATACAACTCTTATCACAATCCATAAATACTCAATTGTGTAAACATATTTGTACATTCATTGCCCTCATCATTCTCAAAACATTGCTCTCCACTTAAGCCCCTGGCATCAGCTCCTCATTTTCCCCCTCCCTCCCTGCTCCCCCCTTCCTCATGAGCCCTTGATAATTTATAAATTATTATTTGTCATATCTTGCACTGTCTGACATCTCCCTTAACCCACTTTTCTGTTGTCTGTCCCCAGGGAGGAGGTCACATGTAGATCCTTGTAATCGGTTCCCCGTTCCAACCCACCCTCCCTGCACCTGCCAAGTATCGCCACTCACACCACTGGTCCTGAAGGGATCACCTTCCCTAGATTCCCTCAGTTTCCAGCTCCTATCTGTACCACTGTACATCCTCTGGTCTACCCAGATTTGTAAGATAGAATTGGGAACATGATAGTGGGGGTGGGGTGGGGGCGGAAAGCATTTAGGAAATAGGAAAGTTGTATGTTTCATCGTTGTTACATCGCACCCTGACTGGCTTGTCTTCTCCCCAAGACCCTTCTGTAAGGGGATGTCCAGTGGCTTACAAATGGACTTGGGTCTCCACTCTGCACTCCCCTCACTCATTCACTATGGTAAGATTTTTTTGTTCTGATGATGCCTGATACCTGATCTCTTTGACACCTTGTGACCACACAGGCTGATGTGCTTCTTCCATGTGGGCTTTGTTGCTTCTGAGCTAGATGGCCACTTATTTACCCTCAAGCCCTTAAGACCCCAGACGCTATATTTTTTTATAGCTGGGCACCATCAGCTTTCTTCGCCACATTTGCTTATGCACTCATTTGTCTTCAGCGATCCCATCAGGGAGGTGAGCACACAATGATATGATTTTTTTTTTCTTCTTTGATGCCTGATAACTGATCCCTTTGGCACCTCATGATCACGCAGGCTGGTGTGCTTCTTCCATGTGGTGCCTGGCTATCAAAATATATAGCATCTGGGGTCTTAATGGCTTGAAGGTAAACAAACAGCCATCTAGCTCAGAAGCAATGAACATGTACAATTCAATCACATCTCTAACACATTGAAGCTACAGGAAGCAGCATTAGTGTATGTTTCTGTGTGAATAGTTAAGAGATCACTATGCCTATTAGCCAAACATCATTTTCCCCCTGATATTGCAATAAAATGCAGACCAATTTCTTCAAAGAATAGAAATTATTGTATCATTTAGATTCATCCAAATTCCACCCCAAGCACCAGTCATTCTTGACTAACAACTTCCTCTCCACTCTTAAGACCCTTCCCACACACTCCCTAGAGCTCTTAACTAAAAACAGATTTTTTAAAATATAAACTGATTCAGAATGAGGTTTGTTTCTCAGACAATATACAACCTCTAGGAATGTTGAAAATGGTGGTTCTGACAAGTACAATTGTTTTGCATGCCTTATAGCTTTGAATGCTAAGTCTGAAACAGCAATTTTATTCTTCATAAAACTACAATTAAATGACTTGTGACCTTTATTCTTCCGGCCTCCAAGTATTTCTCATGCCAGTAGTAATAGCATACAGAGAGGGGAAGGGAAAAAAAAGACAGACCCACATTTACAAGAATTTAGCTTCTGGCAAGGATCATTTTAAAGAATTCACTTCCTGGCTCAGGGTTTATTTGACCTGTCTTCTCTTGCTTTTTTCTTTCCCGGCACCCTTCCCCCTCTTCTCTGCATGACAAGCTATATTTTAACTATTACATTCACTGCTGCTTCCTGCCTCTCCTCCTTTCTGCTTTTATGTCCATGGGAATGGAATCTGCTCGGAGCTATCAGGTCAACATCCCACACTAAGGCTGCCACCCTTGGCTAAAGCAGAGTTAACATAATTAACTAATTAAAAAAAATTTTAAATGCATTACTGAATATTAACTGGGTGGGCCTCCATGTTATAACTTTAGATATTCCTTTTTAAAAAACTATTATTTCACATTTATATACCTATATACTCGTGTTTAAGCTGAGTTTTTCAGCATATTTTTAATTATATATATATGTTAAGGTCATTGTGTGTGTGTGTGGTAAAAAATAATCGATCCTTTTCTTCATTGAGCGATTATTTTACCTTATTGTCTATTATATTACTTTTCTATCTTGTACTTTATTGTGCTAATAACCTAAAGCATTGTCCTTTGAAGAAAGCATGTGGTATAAAGAACTAGATTTCTATTATCCTGTTTGGAAATGACTTAGCAATAAAAATTAAGAAAAACATTTAATTTATAAAATCAGAGCATTATTGAAACATCAGGAATCAAACATTGACATAGAAGAATAACTCAAGCTAGTAAATAAGTAGTACATTTCCAATTGTTTTATTTTCAGTTCAATAGGAAAGAAACCAAAATCATTTCCCAATTTTGAGAAAATTTTCTATTTAAATTTACATATCGTTTTCTTAAGAAGGATTATTTCAAATGATAAACAGCAACAATAAATTAACCGTATAATTATATTCATTGTATATTTATATTATATAGATTTTTTTCAAATAAAATTTTAGTTTAAAAAAACTCTGCAAAAGGATACAAGGGAACAAATAAATTATTGATTATTAAAAATGGTGAAATGAAATGAATTCCTTAATTCTAATTTTCAGTTAACAACCTGGCAATCTTTGCCGGTCTGCTTCGTATTACATTTATTGTTTTATTTTGGTTCTATGTTTATTCTTTTCTTTTTATTAAGGGTACTACGTGGTGAGTTTCCACACTTGTCCATTCAGATTTACAAGAAGAATACATAAAATTCATTCAACATTTTGCCTTTTTCAGTATTTGAAATAATTTTCCATGATGCTAGAAGATCTACAGACCTGGGCACATTTCTCTAGTAAAATCAGTGGTTATTCTTTGTTGAAGGATAGACCTAGGTTTCTCCTCTGTATTAGGTAGTTTTACAGGGTTTGTTAGGTAGCTAGTTTAGGAACAGGGGGTTGTCCCTCCCATGCCTTCAAAGTCCCCATAGAGGAGGTTGGTAAAAAGAAATCAGGCAACCATTAGATACCTGTGAAGACCTCAAACTGACCATACTCTTACTTGGACCTCCCAGCCAGGTGGGAGGTATACCTGGGCGGTCCAAACTAGGCCCAGGCTCATGATTTCACCCAGGTGGGTTCAAGCCAGCTAATGGGGTCAAGAAATACCATCAACCATGCCTCCCAGCCAGAGACTTGAAGTACCATGACTGTAGGAAGGTCACTCTGTTTTTACCCTGCTACTGGTCAGAGGCTGGTTGGAGGGTGGGGGTGCACACGCTCCTCCTGGGTGTGCCCCTTGGGGCCCACAGGTGTGCGTTCTGGGTCTACTCGAGGCCCACATGCTCTTAGCCTCTAGGGTTCTTGGGCTTCTGGCCTCCCAAAATCCCTCGCCCCTTCCCCAGCCCCCCTTTGTCCCCCACCCCTACAGGTCACCAGTTCGCATGGGTGGGTGCTCTTTTCCACGTGATTGTTCAGGCCCAGGATTCAACCCCTTTGAGACCATAAAACCTGAAACTGTCCCGTCCTTCATAAAAACCCACTTGGATTACAAAACGGGCTTTCTCTCTTCTGCTGACCCTTTACCAATCAGGATGGGATTTTTTGTTGTTGTTTGTTTTTCAAAGAACTGGTCTTTCCCAATAACATGTCCAAAGTATCCAAGACAAAGTGTTGCATGCTCACTTCTAATTAACTTTCTGGCTGTCCTGCTTCCAACACAGATTTGTTTGTTCTACCGGCTGAACTTTTAAATGTCTTCAGCAATAACTTTAGTCGTCAGTGTATAAATTTGAAAAATAATTGTATTACCTGAACTACCTTGTATGCATATAGATAGTATCTGATCACAGACAGTATTGCTTTTCAAGATAGATCTTGAAATATTTTTTTCAGCTTGAACGTGACACAATATCTCTGAAATTTATTAGTTCTAGCATAGTGAACCATGTGAATGTCTGATTAAGTGGTGAATATTAGTCCATTAATGCTCATTGATGGCTAGGTCATCAAATTTTATTGGTTTCATTTCATTTTTGATAACTTGCATTTTTCTTCTATCTGTGCCTCTTACAGTAACATTTGATTATCAATGGGTATTTGTAGCTGTTTCTTCCCATTTCGAGTTATACCCCCTAATATAGTTTATTGTGCCAACCTGGCTGATGAACACATGTGGGGTTAATTGAAGGGCGGAGAGATAAATGCCTCAGTGAGCCTCGCCTTTCTAGTTCTCAGTTCTCTTGCTTTCTGATGGTTGCACCGGGGTGCAGCTGCCTTAGCCAGTTCCCTGCTTCAGCTGGCAAGGCTCACTTTCAGCAAGACAGCCCTGAGGAAAATCCACATAGATCTACCCCAATGCAGCCCTGGGTGCTGGAGCAGCCGTGTGGAGACCCCTGCCAGCTCTGAGATGCTTCACATTTACTGGCTTGATTTTCTTCCTGCAGTTGGCATCTTGCGTGAGTTTTGTGAGATAGAGGAGGACTTCGTGAATTGGTGTTGGACATATGGGTTAATGGGTTAATGTTGGACTTGTGGGCTTGGGCAGCACTGGGCTGGGATGTTTTCTTGATGCACACTGACCCTTTATATAAAACTCTCTCTTATACATGAGTCTCTGTGGATTTGTCTCTCTAAAGTACCCAGACTAACAAACCCCTCAGGAAATGAAGGTCTTGAAAGCTTAACTCCATCAAAGTTATTAAGGCTGGCTCTACTTTGAAGAGGCAGCTCTTCCCCAGCAGTATTTTGAGTGCCTTCCAAACGAAGGGTTTCATCTTCTCACACTGTATCTAACGATAGTCTACCGCTAGCCATAATTTTTTTAGCGGGTAATTCCTCAGGAGTGGACATTCGTTTCCTTCTCCCCGATCTGTTCTTAGTCAAGAAGCTCCCATGAAGCCTGTTTACTATGAGTGACCCTGCTGGTGTTTGAAACACTGGTGATCCAGCTTCCAACATGCTGGCAGCATGTGAACCACAGCAGTATGATGACCAACTGTATGACACTGTAAAGAGGATAGCCTGGAAAAGGTTTAGACACGCTATTTAATCATATTTGCCTAACTTATTCCATTAAACTATAAAGCCATATTATGAATCAAAAATCAGACCTAATGCCAGGGCAACTATATAGGACATAGTGTAGCAGTTACCTCTACTTTTCCAAGACTGCCATTCTTTCTGAGAGCAGACAGCTTCAGCTCTCTTACTGTGGACCGGCTAGTGGATTGGGAGCGCTGACCTTGTGGTCAGCAGCCCAGTAGGCAAACCACTATGCGACATAGAGCTATATTCAAAGAATAGCTAAGATTTTATAAATAATATGTTTTAATTATTTCAGTTATCAGTTGGTAACAATGTGCTACATTATAGGCATCTTCCTTTGTAGCTGCTGCAAACCATGCTGCTGTTTGGCTCTGTCAATTGCTTCCCACTCCTAGTGACACTGTGCACAACCGAAGGAAATAGTGCCTGCAGGGGCGCCATCCTCACAACTCACAAATCCTGGTACGTTTTGGTCTCTTGTTGCAGCCTCCCTATCAATGGCCCTCCCTGAGAGAACAACAGAGAAATGGAATCAGGATGACTCCATCATTCCTATGTGTTTTGTTTCCAGTAAACCCAAAGAAAACCAAACACACTACTGGAAAGTTGATGATGACTTATAGAGACCCTTTGCAGGCTTTCCAAAGCTGTACATATCTAGGGGAGCAGACAACCACAACTCTTTCCTGAGGAGCAGCCAGTGGGTTTGAACCGCCAACTTTGAGGTTGGCAGCCCAGCACTTCCCCATGCATGCTTTCCAAGTGCAGTCTCTGAGATTTCTGACATGCATGTCAGTATTTCTCACATCTTTAAGTGAGCTCATCTGAAGTGAGTGAGGTTATATCTTTTTTTTTCCTGATTGATGAAGGTTTTCATATTGTGATCAATTTGCCTTTCTTTTTTCTTCTTTGAATTGTATCATCACAGTCTTTAAAACATTTTCTGTTGCCTTTCTTCTTTATGAAATACTTTGACTACTCTTGTGTTGTGCTGCTGTTCCAGTTTGTAGACTCACTCTTGTGTTAGTAGTGTCATTTGAACTATTTGTACGTTAATAGCAATGAGCTCAAAAATAACATTGTAAAGATGGTGCAGGCCTGGGCAGTAAGTAAGTACTTCTGCATATATAGAGTTGCTGTGAGTGACCGCTAACACCACGGCACCAATAAGAGTTAGCTTTTATGTCAACTTGAATCAACCAGGACTTTCCTATGAGCTGGTCTAAGACAGTAGGGTCAACTCCAAGAATGGGATCTTCTATGAAGCAACCAAGCAGTTGCGGGGAGAATGATGTTGTTGTTAGGTGCCATTAAGTGCATTTCAATCCAGAGTGACCCTGTGTACAACAAAGCGAAGCACTGCTCAGTAGTGTGCCATCTCACATTTATCCTCAGGTTCAAGCCCACTGTTGCAGCCACTGTGTCAATCCATCTCGTTGAAGGTTTTCCTCCTTTTCACTGCCCTTTCATTTTACCAAGAAGGATGTCCTTCTCCAGGGATTGGTCTCTCCTGACAGCATGTCCAGGGTACCTGACAAAAGTCTCGCCATCCTTGCCTTTAAGCAGCAATCTGGCTACACTTCTTCCAAGACAGGTATGTTGGTCATCTTGACAGTCCATGGTGCTTTCGATAGTCTCCACTCACACCGTCATTCAAATGTATCCACGCTACTTTGGTCTGGACTTGCAGGGATCTAGCTGGGACTCTGCTGGTGGTGCTTCTTTCTGGATGGTCCCTGGATTCTCTACATTTCTTCTTCTGATGTGACTCGCTTGTAGTCAGAGGAATGGAAGTTAGAGTCTTCTATTTGTTGTTTGTATGGGAGAAAGAAAACCAGAATGCTTCTTAGGGGCAAGAATGGCAAGACTTCATCTCAAGGACTTGGGACATGTTGTTAGGAGAGACCAACCCCTAAGGAAGGATATTATGCTTGGTAAAGTGCCAGAACAATGAAAGAGAGGACAGCCCTCAACAAGATGTACTGACACATTGGCTGCAACCATTGGCTCAAACATATGAATGATTTTGAAGATGGTGCAGAACTGGGGACCATCTTTCCTTATGCTGTTCTAAGATTGCTATGAGTTGGAACCAACTCGATGGCACCTAAACTCAACAGCCCAATCATTTTGGTGGAATTATATGAAAATAAATTGAAGAATCATATTCAGGAATATCACCACAGTACCTATTAACAATCTAATGCCAGTGCTTGCTTCTGTGTTCAAACTCTGCCTTCTCCAAGCCATGATGCACACTGCTTCTAGTTTGCTTTTGCCAAAAATAAATAAATAAATAAATAAAATGGTTCTGCATGCCACACACCTTATAAAGGTTCTTTTTTTATTCACTAATTTTGTTAGCCTAATTGTGAGGCCTGCCTCACTACAAAGAAAAATATGCCACTTACAGAGCCTACAAAAACAATGTTCTAAGCACACAGAGTATTCCTTCCTAACTATGAAATGATCATTAAGAGACCACTGTACTAAATAACCATAATAGAAGGAAGGATTATTTATAGCTGTAGTGGTTGAGATTCTATATCAACGTAATAATTAGCAATTAGAGCCTCTTTAAATTGTTCCCTTAAATTTTATGGACTCTCATCCCACTTGGAATAGCTCATTGGTAAGATAGAGACCCTGTTTCTAAATCCTCAGAACTGATATAGCCTTAACCGTTTATTGACTATTCTAAAGCAAAGATAGAGTAACATTTTACCCGAAGCATGCTTTACCTTCATCCAGGATTAAGCCAGGTTGCGTTTTCTCCGAGGATGGTCAGAGAGAGTAGTTGTACATACAACAGAGTTCTTGGGGCTGCTAATGGCCACGCCAGAGGTTAAACACATCAGCTACCCCACAAAAGAAAGATGAGGCTGTCTTCTCTCGAACTACTTACATTCTGGGAAACTTTACATAGGGCCATTATGAGTTGGAATCAACTTGTTGGTAAAAGGTTTAGTTCATATGGAAAAAGACCAGCAGTATTTATTCAGTAGGAACCATTCAATTTTAAAGGGTCTAATTCTTTGAAATAAGTTCTTTATCTTATATTTTCTTCCAGATATTTATCAATCTATATGGTATAGATTTGATACACTTATCCATGACCTGTCTATATGATTTTATAGTTTTATTGGTAAAAATGTAAAATAAAAGTAATATTTATATATTCTGATATTGTCACATTAGTATCCATTCTTAATTTGTCTTCTTTAAATTGCCTAATCACAATCAGAGCATACTTGTTTGTGAATATATACGTACATACGAACACATGTTGCCACCCTTCATCCTTTATAATCTATTCTGATATCTTTTAAAAATCTTTTTCTGACCTTCGCAAGGCAATCTACTTCTGTGACTGAGTTAAACAATTGATTGTAATAGTCACATAGAACTCGAAGATTTTGTTTATGATTATGGGTTTTTTTCAGGGAACTTAACCGGTTGAATTCAGATAAGGGGAAAGCCTAAGCTAAGAACAATCAATTCTTATGATGTCTCAACACCCTCATGAAGGGATAACTGAAGAAATGGGTGCTATAATAGCAAAGGATGGTGAAGAAAGAAGATGCTGTTTGACTATCAGAGAAAGAACCGTGTTTGTGGTCCTAAAAGCTTATCTTAACATAACTAATCATCTAAGTGAGGTGCCAGTTAAATCCGTATGAAAGAAGCTCATCAACTTCTGTGATCCAAGGATTATAAGTAACAAAATCCAAAATCCAGGGAAGGAAATGTATTAGAGCTTAAATTCTGAGCACCCTATCTTCCTAAGGCCGTGACTAACAGTAAAAGCCAAAATTTTATTTACAGAAACACCACAGCAAATAAACTCCCATGAAATGCTCTCAAACTATTGACCAGAGATGTGAAAAATCCTGCCGTCAAGCAAGAATAGATCAGAAGGTGAATTAATGGAGATAAAGTTAAGCTAAATTTTATTTGTTATTATTTGTTTACCTTTAACCCAATTCCATCTTTATTATTTTGGGGTTTCTTTTGAATTGAACAAAAAGAAAAAAAAGTAACCAATGTCATTGAACAAGTGATAAAGATTTTGTTAAATAAAAACCCAATTTCACCGAAAACACAATACAATTGTATTTAAAAACAAAACAGTAAAAGGAAAACAAATATCCTTGAAGTAGGGGGAAAATAATCGGGTGTAGAATGCGCAGGATACAGTGGACACTCAGGACTTTCTTCTCTGCCATGCTTGCAGGCCAGCCTCTCTCGAGGCCTTAGTCCCTTGGCTTGGCCTTTGCCCTGCTCAACACTCCTATGATGCCTGACAATAAATCCCCCCGAGCCATGGCGCTCTGCTGTAAGCAGCAACCTGAAGGCATCCAGCTCCAGTTCCGTGGGTCTCAAAACCAACTGCCTTGATTAAATTCCCAGAAGCACCCCACTACATAAGTCAATCCCCTGCCCATGAGCACTGAGCATAATTTGTTTTGGGCGGTCATTCCACTGCTCTGGCTCCTGTGTCCTCTGCCTTTGCTGATTCTCTGCAAGTCCTCCAATGTCAAAGCCGTCTCCTGAGTCAGTGAGGTTGCATGCACAGGAATCTCTGGGTTCACTTCTAACTCTTCTATCTTGCTGGTAGTGAGATCCAAACCCCTGCTTCTGAGATGACTAAATCGCTTATGTTCAGCAGCAATCACAATTAACCGTGGTAACAAGCACTCATATCTGAGTCATAAATCCAAACACTATCTCCTCCCCCAACCTCCCCCCCACCCTACCCCCTCTATGTCAGTGTGGTAGTTATGTAATTTTGTTAGACGGGGTCCTCTAGAGAAACAAAATGAGTAACACTTATATGTGTTTGCTTGTAGAGAGATTTATATCAGGAAATGGCTTACACAGTTGTAGGAGTTGGTTAAGTCCTGTCTGGTTAAGTCAGACTTCTCCTGATTCATGTACCTGTGGAAGCTGATGAACAGGAAGCAGAAGTAGGGGAATGGGTGCCACAGGCTGATGGATGCAGACATAAATGAAACTGAGATCAGTTGAATGAATCCACCATCACTAATCTACTGATGGCTCCTGAGATTGGTAGGCAAGGCAATCCAGAGGTCGAGGAAGGGGATGCAGGATACAACTCCATCAGTAGAGGACTGTACTCTGCTTAGTCTCTCTGTTTTACAAAGGTCACACTCCCAAGGAGGTATCATCAGACTGCAACCTGATTGTTAACTTGGACTCCACTCATAACCTTAGCCAAGAGCACCTGGTTGGCATGACCCTAAACCATCAGAGGCCACCCCCTTGTCAATTTGATACCTGCATGCAAATCTTTAAACATACATAATCACCACACAGAAGCAATAATGATACAATCCTTGTGCCTGGTGTGATTTAAGGTGACCAGATTTTAACATTGGTAAAGTGGGACACCATTGACTGAGGGATGGGGGGAGGGTGTTCTTGCTTAAAAATTTGGTCTATATGGAGCAACAAAATATTTTCATAGAATGCAAAAATAGTACTGTAATATTTTTTTAATTTCAACATATGTACAATTTACATATATTATATATAAAATTATGTATAAAGGGCATACATAGAAGCCTACATACAGACATGTACACATGTAAATATATTTATGATTATGGGAGACATACACCTATGTGCATATATTTATAGGTTCAGTAGGAGGGTAGCAAGTGGACATCGGGCCTCCTTGTGCACACTCCCTCAATACAATAGGACCTTGCTCAGCTAAACGGTCATTCCATGATACCCACCTTCCTGACATGGTCACTGACGACAGACATATGCATAATCAAACGTAGTGAAAAAAGCTGATGGTGTCCGGCTATCAAAAAGATATAGCGTCTGGGGTCTTAAAGGCTTGAAGGCAAACAAGCGGCCCATCTAGCTCAGAAGCATCAAAACCCACAGAGAAGCACACAAGTCTGTGTGAACATGAGGTGTTGAAGGGATCAGGTAGCAGACACCAAAGAACAAAAACCATCATTTAGTTGTCACCTTCCCCACATAAACACTGACAACGAATGTTTGCATAAGTAAGTATGGTGAAGAAGGCTGATGGTGCCCGGCTGTTGAGAGATATAGCGTCTGGGGACTTAAAGGCTTTAAAGTAGACAAGCGATCATCTAGCCCAGAAGCAACAGAGCTCACATGGAAGTAGCACACCAACATGTGTGATCATGAAGGCCCGAGGGCACCAGGTTTCAAACAACAAAGGCAGGGGGAAAAATCATATCATCGTGAATGAGGGGAGTGCATGATGGGGACCCAATGCCCATCTGTGGACAACTGGACATCCCTTTCAGAGGGGTAGTGGGGAAGATATGAGTCACTCAGGATTCAGTGTAGCAACAATGAAATTCAAAACCTTCCTCTAGTTCTTGGAAGCTTCCTCCCCCCCAATTATCATGATCCCAGGAGAGGGGAAAAGTAGCAAACATGTCTGGGGGAATGTAAATGCATGTCTCTTGGTAGATAAAGAAGGAGGAGCAACCTCCTGCTGGAGGGAAGAATGATTGAAAATGCTTTGGGAACACTAGGAGAAAGGGTAGGGAAGTGTCGTTGGTGGTATGCACCAAGTGGAATACATTGACCCAGGCTTATGGATGCATCCTGGGGACCAAGGCCGCTGGGTGCCATGCAATGCTGGGTCATTGGATTCTGGATCTTCAAAGCACACAGCATGTTTCAGAAGCTGCAACAGAGAGATCTGATGCAGAAACTCCACTGGGTGAACTGGAGTCTACCTCAGACACACTTGTAAACTGAGGACGTCAGTCAGAAAGTACATGGTGTGTGTTAGGAAGCAGACAGCAGCTGTACCAAGATTGTTGAACTTTTGTTAAACTGACAAGCATGGTCCTGCTACGTCAATATGCTATAATAAGACATGTATTCTTCTGGCAAAACTGTGACGAGTATTCTAGTTTATTTTTGTCTGTTCATATTAGGGTGTATCTCAGTGATGTTATGTCACCCTCTTGAATTTGTGTTGCATATTTTTCTGTTCTCCGGTAAATGAAATAAAGGATTTCCCTTGAGGGACAGCAAGTAGAATAAGGGTTTGGTGGGGAGGGATGTACAGGGATAAGTTGTGGGGCGGTGGGGAGTCAAGGAGAGATGATGTCAAGGAGTCCATGAAGAATAAGTATGTTTGGAAGTTGATTATGGAGGCAATGGTACAATTCTGATTGATGTGATTGCACTATGGAATGATATGTATATATATCAATAAATATTGATGTTAATTAAATATATATTAATAAGATATTAATATATACTCCTAAATAATAATAATTTAAAAAGCACATAGATCTAGGAATGGTTTTGGGGTTTTCACTATCCTAGCTCCAACTTCAGAAAAATTAGTTCTTACATCATGACCCTGCTCGATACGCACCATCAGGAAGGAAACACAGAAGATATGGGTGCTAACGCAAAATGTGAAGAAATTAGATGGTGCTTGGCTATTAGGTAAAATAGCATCTGGAGTCGTAAAAACTTGTGTCCATTCCAGCAGCCATCTAAGCGAGATGTCAACTAAGTCCACAAGGAAGACGCACACCATCATCAGTCACCGAAGGATTGTAAACCATGTAATCCGAAATTGAAGGAGGGAAGGTTATTGATGAGAGTGGGAGCCCAAGAGTCATCTGCATTGGAAATAAGACTCCAGTGAACGCCCTCTCTCCACAATTGAAGGATGGGAGAAGAGTGCTTACTAAACAGAGTGCACTGGCGGGATGAGTCTAGAAGATCAAAATGTAAATCTGACTTAAACAGTGAACCCCTTGTCAGTTGATCCCCACTTCTGATGCATGCTGGACCTGATTTGGTTTTCAAGATTTTCTGTATTTTGCTTGTTTTTGTTTGTCTATATTAGCATGTATCTCAGAGGTGTTATGTCATTGGAGGTTACCCTCTTGAAGTTGTGTTATATGTTTTCTTGTGTTTCGCTGTATGAAACCCGGGATTGATGAACAGCAACTAGAATAAGAGTTTCGGGGGAATGTGGGAGGCCCAGTGGTGGCGGGAGTAAAGGGGAGACTATGTCAAAGAACCTAGGAAGGAAAAGAATGTATGGCAATTGAATGTGGTAGCAAATTGTACAATTCTGCTTGACGTGATTGAGCTATGGAATGAGATATGTATTAACTCCCAATTAATAATATTTTTTAAAGAGAAGAAGCAAAAAAAAAAAGCTACATTCTCAGAAATTCACAGAGGCAATTTTCCCGTCAGAGAGGACCACTCTGAGTGGGCGTCAACTCAATGGCAGTATACGGGTTTTTGTTTTTCACCTAACATGATACAAATGTACAGCCAAAAAGACACTAACCTCATTTTCACCTTATATTTCATAAGTGAATACAACAAAAATAATTGGTACATGCTTAAAAATAAGGATCACTCATAGTAATTAGAATCCTTCATTCTGCAGCTTGTCATATGAATTTAGCTCGTAGTTAGAACTACCATCTTCCACTACCCATTAGTATTTTCTTAGTCCTCCGTGAGTGCCTTGGCACATGATTCTTTGCCTGGTGAGTTGTCCCAAACTTTCATTTATGATGAGTGTGAGCTATTAATAGTCACCCCGAATTGGGGTGTTGTACTTTACCACTGACTTTAATTACAGGACATGGTAGTACAAAGAGACGACCTAAGGCATCTCCTGGATTGCTGACATGTTCTTCTTTACCTCTGTTATACAATATTAACCCAATCCCCACTGGCTATTCAGGATCATAAGCACAACTCTATATGGTAACAACGTTCTTTGCCTGTTGGTCCGGAGGCATGAGGGGTCCACAATAGTCAAGAGGCATTCTTAACTTGCAGCTCAAAGGAATCAGTGCTGTGTCTCCAGGTTGGAGTCTTCCTCCCTTTGGAGGCAAGATTTCCAGATTGGAAGAGTGGGAATTGCAGGTACAGGAAACAAAAATGTCTTGAGTGGGTCACTAGAATAATGGTGAGTGGCACCACTGCCATGTCCACCCCGTGGCTCCAGGACCTATGAATGCTGGCTATTGGACCAATAGCACTTTATCTTGGTTTAGAGCATACACCGCTCTACATTCTGTAGAATATTGCCCCAAACTTCCAAGGTGTTGCCACCAAGCTGGTGCTGTAATTCCATTCTATCAAGCCAGTTTCCTCAAGATGAGGGGGAACATGGTACGATCAGTGTGTTAGTTGGGGTAGAATAGAGAAACAAATTCATAGACACATTTGTTTGGGAAAGATCTTTATATACAAGAAGCAAATGAACATTGAGAAAACATCCCAGCCCAGTCCAGATCAAGACCATAAGTCCAATATTAGCCCATATGTCCGATACCAATCTATAAAGTCCTCTTCAACTCTTGAAACTCATTCAATGATGCCAAATTCAGGAAGATCACAGACCAGTGGGTGGAAAGTCTTGTGGATCCAGTGGCATTGTAAGCACCTCAGCGCTGGCAAGGGTATCCATGGGCTTCGTTAGCTCCAGAGGTCTGGCTCCATCAGCCTCTCTCCATGTGTCTTCTACATAGGGGGGTCTCACAGGAAGTGAAGAGAGAGAGTGTGTGTTTCCTGCCTCCAGGGAGGAAACACACAGAGGCCTCATTGGCTGTATCCTGATTGACAGTATAGACTCCGCCCCTCCATTCGCAATCCTCAAATTGTCACCAGATTATGTAACTACCTCAACCAGTGAATTCTGTGAGCATGAGCCTATTTTTGCACTTCATTTCCTATGAAGTGAGTCCCTTGGGCTGAGGCAATACTGTGTGGGATACCATATCGGGTGATGAGATATTCTGTAAGGCCATGAATGGTAGTTTGGGTAGAGGCACTGAATGCAAGGAAAGCAAATCTGTATCCATCATAAATTTCTATTCTAGTAAGAACAAAACATTGTCCTTTCCATGATGGAAGAGCCTCTGTGTAATCAAAGTGCCAACAGGTTGCTGGTTGATTCCTGCCCAGAGTGGGCTCAGATGTTGGACTCATTGCCAATTCATGCTGCCGGCAGGATGGGCACTCTGCAGTGGCAGTAACCGTCAGCCTTGGTGAGTGGAAGTACTTGTTGCTGAATCCACACATAGCATCCATCCCTGTGACATTATGCCATGGATTAATAGTGGCCTCTTTATTAATAGTGAAGGACTTAGCAGTACTTACAGAGACAGAGGTGGATTTCTCCATGCCTTGAGGCCTAATGAGACCTGAAACCAATTTAGGAAACTCATCTTTACAATTTTGTTCCTCTAGAACCATTCCTGGTACCAAATGTGTTAGTTGTGGTTATCACGAGATGGAAAACAAGCGATGCTTGTATGTCTTTGTATATCAAAAGAGGTTTATATAAAGAAATGGCTTATGCAGTTGTAGACATTGGCAGGGTTAATATAGTTCAAGTCAGGCCTCTTCTGACGCAGCAGGGCAGCATTCAGAGCATCCACATCTGTGAGCAAATTGCAACTGTTCCTTTGAGCTAAATGATTTATATTTAGTTCTATTTGTAGAGTATTTTTATGGACAACTTGTTAGCGTGGTTAATTAATTCTGATATAGAATTATTTCTTTAAACTCTATATTCTTCAGAAGTATTTTTTAAAAATCTGTTATCTAAGCAATCCGTCGTAATGAATCTCTCTCTGTATATCTGCTCTTACTGGTTTAGAAAGCACCATCTTTCACCCATGGAGCTGCTGGTGGTTTTGAACTGTCAACCTTGTGGCCAGTAGCCAAACTTATAACTACTATGCCAGCAAGGCTCCTACAGGGTGGCCATACATGAAAACTGATTCAATGCCAGTAAGCTTGGTGTGACTAGTATATGTACCCTTCACATGGTACCAGGAAAAAGTGATTAGAAAAAAAGAAAAGATTGGAAAGTTTATCAATTAATCCTTGAATGCAATGAAATACAAAAGAAATGGTCTGGATTAATGTACATTATTTTTTGTAATATGAGGATTTTACAAATAAATTAGAAAGATAAGCTTTATTTTCTCAACGAATGCAAGAAGAGCAAGTATCCCAAAATACTGGGAATGCCCTGGGTGGAGCAGAGCCTTTGTTGTACGCATTTGTGTTGCTAGGCAAGCATCCAGCAAGTCACTCTGAGTTAGTGCATGCAGTGGGGTCACCTGGGAAGTTTCACTCTGATCACAGTGAATTTTTTTTGCAAAAACACTTTAACTCACTCAAACCTCGTTTGTGATGGTTGATTTAAAAGAACTGTGTGTGCCTGTGAAATTTTGCTTCCTGCTCAGGAAAAATACCACAGAAACTGTTGTGATGTTGACCACAGCTTACAGGGACGTGCCATGGGAAAAACTGGAGTGTATGAGTGGTTTTCTCATTTAAAAGTAGGCAAAATCTTGATAGATGACAAACCTCATTCTGGACATCCATCAACTTCCCGAACAGAAGAAAATGTCAACTCGTAGTGCATTTGGAACTCATTCCGTCAGGACAGATTTGTTAATCAAGCTTTCTCTTTAGAGATCCTGAAAAGATTGTGTGACAAAAAAGGCCTGATTTGTGACAGACCGGGGGCTGGTTTTGCCACCATGACAGTGCACCTGCTCAGAATGTCATCTCTGTGATTCAGTTTTAGGCAAAAAACAGCATGCCCCTCGTGCCCCAGTACTTTCCTCACCTGACTGCTCTGTGTGACTTTTTTGTTTCTGTGAATGAAGAGGGACATGAAAAAGGGACAGTGATTTGAGGACGTAGAAGAGGTGAGGAAAAAAACAAGGGAGGTGCTCTCAGCCATCCAAACAGATGAGTTTGGAAAATGTTTCCAAAAATGGAATCTCAGATTTGACAAATGTATTAAATGTAATGGAGAGTACTTTGAAGGTGATACGTTTTTTTGTAAAAAATAAAATAAATAAATATATAACTTTGGGATTTTTTCTGGTTATTTTTAGGTAGTCACTCATACAGTCACTGCTAGTTGTTATCCACTTTCTATTCAAGTGACCATGGGGTACCAGAAAAACAACTGGTATCAACGTCCTCTCTAGTTAAATGGGGAAAATCATATTTTGATAAATTTCAGGCTCTATTAGATGAGCTTAATTATGCACTCAGTTATGAAAAATAAATCACAGTTGCTACATCAACTCTGTGTGTTTAAAATGACAAAATCCAGGTGTTTGAAGACTTGGCAATCCTTATCTCAGGAGCTAAGGTAATATAAAATATAATTCAGATTCACCACATACACTACCTATAATGTGCTGTATGTTAAGCTCGCTCCCTGTCCAAATTGTGATAGAAGAATAGGTCCTAGGAAAATGGTGCACTTGATAAATCTACCAGCTTCATACCCCTCTCACCCTTTTTGCATTTAAACTGATCATTTACTGGCAGCAGATGGGCACTGAGGATGAAACTTTTCAATATGGCTTGGTGGGGATGCATATTTCCAGACACAGGAGGAGAAAGTACAATACAGCATTCTTAATGTGGTTAACAAAGAGGCATGGAATCTACAATCAATCTTCCTTTTTACCACTGTCCTACTTCCCAGAACTGTTAGGGAAATGATACAATAGCTGAATGCAGAAGGGGAAGTGCCATGGGCAGCTTAGCAGAATTGACTAGGAATCCTCATTTTGAATTTCTGCTTTCTGTCTAATGTTTCTGTCACCCTTTGTCTGACATGGTCGCCTCAGATGTGTCTTGCCCAGCGTTGGCATGGCAAATCAAGGCTTGGTTATGCCAGAACCATACTTACTGCACTTGACATGTTTACCACTGAAAGCATACTCCCCTGAAAGCAGAATGAAATTATGAGATCAAATGGCTTTGTTTTTCATCTGCTTGGTGGGACAGAGTTTTGCTTGTCATTTTGTTTTGTTTGTTTTCTCTCCCTTGTGACAGGGAAATCCTACTCTGTTTGTTTTCTTCTAACTGCACAACCTAATTAAGGAAACATATTTTTATTATGAGAATTTTTGTGAAATGACATTCTAATTGACTCATTATTTTGATTAAAAGATGTGAACATTTTCTGTGAATTAATAGCTTCAAATTCTTGTTAGCCTTGGGGGGATTAAAGAACAGAATTGTATGTGAATGGATATATTGGAATGTATAAAATATATCAATAAAAATAGTATGTATATTATATATACACTATTTTTCCTATTATATTATAGCACATTTATGTATATGTACATCTATTTATATCTTGTTAGCCATAAAAGAATCATGAGAAATGGAAGTACAAGTGAATCTGATTCCAATCGAATATTAATGAGCTTGTTTAAGTATAAGAGACAGCTGAAGGTTGAATTTTTTTGCAAACTTAAACTATGTAAGGAATTTGGGACTTAATTAGGCTTCTGCTACTGCTAAAGTGGGTTTCTGTTTGGATCCTTGATTGGTTCGAATGGCTGAGCACTGAAAGTTTGAAAGTTTGGATTTTGCTCCCACCCCCGGGAGTTTCAGAGACGGTAAGAAAACTCTGAGTTTTTCCTGCAGAGGGGGCTGGTGATTTCGAACTGCTGACTCTGTAGATTGAAGCAAACATGTCACCACTACGTCATGAGGGCTTCTTTGAAAGTCGCAGTCCCCTCCTATTTAATTCCTCATGCTTCTCGGTTCCAATATGGAGGTAGAAGAGAATGACATTACAAATCTCTGTGGGGGGTGTGATACCCCTTAGGAAAGAGGGGGGGAAGGAAGCAAAACCAGTGATAGATGGTATATGAAGCCATGAAGTGGGGAGGGGAGGAACATCATTTCACTTAACACAATCCTTTAGATGTCACCCACCACAACCTACTGACATCAAGTTAATTCTGGCTGTCCACACCCCTACACGGGGATTCAGTCTTTACGGGACCATGCATCAGTAGCCTGGTGGGTTTGAATCCAGAGCTACAGGGTAACAGGCCAAGCCTAAAGCACAGCACCCCAATGCTCTTCATCATCTAGAGTAGGGGAAGAGATTATAGTTGGAGTGTGTTCAGGAGCTTAAATTTGAGGAGATTAGAAAGAGTTGGAGAGGGAAAGAAATGTTGTTGTGAGGTGCCATCGCGTCTGATGACCCATAGCGACCTAGGCACCAAAAAAGGAAACCCTGCCCTGCCCTGTGCCAGCCTCACAATTGATCCTGCTCTCGGGCCCATTGCTGCAACCATGGTGCCAATCTATCTCCTTGAGGGTCTTCTTCGCTGCCCCTCTACTTTACCAAACATAATGTCCTCCTCCAGGCACTGGTCTCTCCTAAAAACAGATGTTGGGAAACCCCAGCTGGTACTGGGAGCCCAGAGGAAGGAAAGGAAAGTTGATGTAATAGTCATTCAGATGTAAAGGTGGGATAGCTTGGATTTTCAGACTTCCTGTCAGCATCTTCTTCAGCTGTCTTCAACAGTGATCAATAGATCAGAAAGAGCTTTGAGGGACTAACTGCTCAATTATAGGAAGTAAAGACTAGGAAGGATTCTGGTGTCGGGCATAATTGAGGGAGGGGCCAAGTCCCTGGGTGCTTGGAGACAGGATAAGATAGAAGACAGAAAATAACAGATAAAATAAAGACAAATTTCACCTTATGAGAACACGAGAGAGAACAGAATAATCCAGTCTAGAAGAGGGAAAGATAAGAAACTTCTATGTTTTTAAAATATAATTGTGCTACCCTCTCTTTAATTATATTTTCTTTATAGCCTGCTAGCCCTGAAAACATTGTAGGTTGAAATGCTTGCCTTTTATATTCATTTGTGACTATTTAATACTTCGCTTTATCTCTACCTTTTCTTTTTTGCTTTCTGATTTGTTAATCCTGTTGACATCTCTCAACATATAATGAAAAACAGCTCTGCCTTTTCCTGGTTGTCTCATGCTGGAGCACTATGGCAACGGATGCTCGCTGATTCAGTCAAACTTGAAAATGTCACATTGCTCTTCACTCTTTGATGAATGCATGTTCATGAATACAGCTAGATGTCGATGTAAAGGCAATTAAAGGTATCCTTAAACAGCACTGTAGCTAAAGTCACCTTCAAATGATATTCCTCGGGTTCCGTATTCAGAGCAAAGTACTCCTTGTATGAAAACGATAAACCTGTGTGTCTCAGAAAATGATTAGAAACCACTTAAAAAAAACACTTTTCTAAAGAGCAACCATATTTTATAAATATATCTTAATTACCAATCACTGAATTTCCTTCAAATGTGTTCTTTTCTCCCAAACTACTAGAATACATCAAAACGAGTGAGGAAAATACAAACATGCTAACCACATTAAAGAATCTAAAAATTAAAATTAATTTTCTTTACATGTAAAATATGAACACACCTGCATATACAAACACGGACATATTAAACTTTAAGTTCACTAATTATAACAAGAAGTTGCAAAAACATACTTAAGAATGATAATAAATAAATAAATAAATAATGATTGGAGATATAATGGAAAATATGTACCTAACAAAAAACAATTGATTCTATTATTATTTAATAACTACTCCTGAAAAAGGCTTTTCTACATAATAATAATAGAACCATTCATGATGTACTAGTTTTACATTCAAATAAAAATAAAAACATTTGATTAGAGACTAAGTTATAGATAAAATAAAAATAAAAACATTTGAGTAGAGGCTTAGTTATAGAGTTTTAGTATCCTTACACTTTTTTCACAATGACACCATACAAAATAACAAGTTTTTTTCATTAGAAGCTACTTCCCTTCAAATGGTGCTGGACTCCTGACAACCCGCTCCCCAACCCGTCTGATGCCATCTCCTGATCTAGTGCATCAATCAGTTCCTTTTTGGAAGTAGATTACCAAAGCTTTCTCCTGAGGTCATCTTACTCTGATAACTCTGCTGAAACCTGTTCAATGTCGTGGGAATATAAACAAAATAAAATAATAATCATCACTCTGCCACTGAACTGACTCTGACTCAGAACTACCAGGAAAGACCTCACTTTTGATATTTTCAACATTCTGAACGTTTGCAGCAGCAAAGAATCACCTTGGTCACCTGGAGTGGTTATATCCTCTGACTGATGAACTTGTAGTCCACCAAGTGACCTCTGAAGCCACCAGTGTTTGTCTCACAGCAATGGGTACTCCGGGTGACAGGTGTGCACGAAGTGCACTAGCTAAGAATCAAACCTGACTCTCTCACAGGGCAAGTGCAATTTCTCTCAGCGAGGTGCAATTGGACCAACACATGACATAGATTATTGTTATTATTAGGTAACAGGCAGTCATGTCTGACTTTTAGTCACCCTGTGTACAAGGAAACACTGCTAGATGCTATACCTCCTCATATTTATTGTGTTTCAGCCCATTGATGCAACCACTGTGTCAATCCATCTTATTGTTTCCTCTTTTTTCGCTGATTCTCTACTTTGCCAAGCAGGCGGTCCTTCTCTGGGGACTGATCCATCCTAACGACAAGTACAGGAGATGAACTTTCATCAATCTCACTACTAAGGAACAGTTTGGTTGTATTTCCTCCAAGAAAGACTTGTTCATTTTCCCCACAGTCCATGGCACATTCAATATTCTTCACCAACAGCATAATTCAAATATATCAATTCATCTGGGACATCTTTATTCATTGCTTGTTAGGCTGAATTCTTGAGAAGTAAAACCAGGACATGTATACACGTTTATAAAGACAGACTTTTTTTTATTTTGGAGAGGAACTTATATCAAGGGTTTGGCTCACAGAGTTACAGAGAGAGCAATCCAGTCCGACCTATTTCTATAAGCCAGATGTTTCGCCCAAAGCCCTTTCCCACTAATGCAGTGTGACACCAGGCAGCAGGAAGCAGAAGGGCAGGAAAGCTGCATTAAGTGGCTGTGGCTTCAACACTGACAGTTTGCCACAGGCAGGGACAAGTGGCAGGGAGTGGTGACTGAGACGAAGCTGGAGCCCACACCAGTAAGAAGACAGAGAGAGAACACGCTTCACAACACTCACCTATAAGTCAAGTCCACTGCATTTCCAATGAGGCGTCATCGGATTATGACACTGGGGAGCCCTCTGACCAAACTGCCACCAGTCGCCACCAACTTATCACAGTCCATGCATTGTCCACTTGGCACCTGTACACAGCTCCTTAACCATACACAGCCTCCGCACAAAGACAGCGATAAAATCACGCTAACGCTGAATAGGATACTACTAATACATGAACAACTGTAAAACACACCAATCCTATCTGCATCACACATTTGATAAATGAACAAGACAGCATATTCACTATACACATGCAAAGAGACATGCTGACAATTGCAATCCTCCTTTCTGCAATTGCTAACATGGCCATAGCTGGATGTAGATCTGTCTGTCTCCACTATCCATTCTGTATTCCCTTTGCCCTCCTTCACCTCCGCTGCTGGGCTGGGTCTTTACCTCAAATGATGACCGAAATGTCCATGTCTGAAAGGTCTAGATCAGGGGATATTGGCAAACATTTGAGATGAAAGAGCCCATTCTATTGCTCAAAACCATTGAAAAATTATTTGAGAGCCATAAATATATATTTGCAAACAAAATAATCACCATTATCTGAATAATATCCTTTATTAATATTTTTCATTTTATTTCAAAGCCACACGAGCAGTCAGATGTGGCTCAAGAGCCACAGTTCACTAACCCCGGTCTAGATTATCAGCAGTCCTGTGCGAATTTGGTTACTGAGCGTTCCAGTGTAGCCCTGGAGGTTATGCTCTTTGGGAAGCATAGCCTTCACCGCTGTCCCTTAGGGACGTCCTCAAAAAGGGTTGTTGTGCTACTGCGGCTCGCTCTCGAATGGTAACTGCATATGGTGCAGAGCCTTTTGTAAACCACGGTTGAATTTTCACTTCCTCAGGTGACCCGTAGGATTTCCCCATGACGTCTGAGGCGCAGTTGGAGAGATGGGTGGGACAATGACAGGAGCGAAACCATAGACCTTGGGTCCTTTTCTTCATGTAGCTTACTTTACCTCCGGTTCCTGCTTGAGCACCATCTCATATATACCACTTCCATTTAATGACGGGATGTTTCCATGCCCATCCCATTTTGTGAGTCTGTGAGCCAGACAACACCTAGTTCATGATCAGCATCTCAGGACACTGGCTCACTGATTGACCCACGGTGAGGCAATCCGGTTTCCACTAAGGCCCAGTAACATGCCAAAAGCTCTTTCTCAAGAGGGAGCTATTAATCTGTTGAGGATGGCAGGGCTTTGCTCCCAAATCATGAAAACAGTGCTGTGATTCACCAGTGAGGACCTGCCAAAGACCCCAACAGCATCTCTCTTTGCCATTGACATTGCAAGCCCCATTGGCCTAGCTGTCTCCTATGATCCAACTGACAAACCAATTTGGAAAGCAGCTGTAGCCTGTTGCAGACATTTCTTTTGTCACACTCAAAGCTAGTAGCTTTGAGAGCCACTCAATATATTGATGAGAGTTCCACACTCAAATGAGGGATACGTTGCCTCCAAGATCCAAGAGAGACGCTCAGGAGCGGTGCCATTTTTCCAGTTGTGGAAGGGTCCAGATGGAATAATTTATCCTTCACTTTGGTAGTAATATTCCCCATGCTCAACATCGAATCTCTAGAAATTTCACTGAGATAGAAGGCATCTGAGTTATTATTGGGTTTATGACCCACCCCTAGCATACAGATATTTTATTAATAAGTTCATAGTCATTGATCTTCTTCCTTACCAGGTCCAATCAGTATAATCATCAATATAATGGACCGGTGTGACATTCTGTGGCAAGGAATGGCAATCAAGTTCCCCATGGACTACATGATGACACAGTGCGGGAGAGCTGATACAACTCTAAAGGGAGGGTAGTGAAAGTGTACTGTTGCCTTTGCCACCTGAAGTACATTACCTATGGTGGTCCTTCAAACCCAGAATTGAAAAATATTTTAAAAAGTGCTATTGGCCAGATCAATAGCTCCATACCAGCTATCAGGAGAAGTAATAATTTTCTCAAGCAACGTAAACACATCTGGAATAGCACCTGAAAATGCACTGTCATTCTCAAGGTTCATGTCATTTTTGGACAGACCAAATAAGTGAGTTAAATAGGGATGTGGTGGAATTCAGCATCCCTGTGTCTTTTGAGTCTTTGATGATGGCAATAATCTGTACAATCCCTTTTGGAATAAAACCTTGCTTTTGGTTTACTATTTTCCTAGACAAAGGTAGTTCTAATGACTTCCACTGGGTCTTTCCTATCAGAAGAGCTTTTATTCCACATTTTAGGGATCCAATGCAGGGTTCTTTCAGATGCTGACTATGTATATTCCAATAATGTATTCTTGGACTGAGGAAATTACAACAGAATGTGTTCATGGGCCCATTGGACCCACACTTAGATGAACCTGAGCTAAAACGCCATAAATAACTTAACCATCGTATGTGCCGACTCTGACTGGTGGATTTGAAACATGTTGGGTTTCCTGAAATTAGAGTTAACTTGGAGTCTGTGTCCAGTAATCTCCTCAAAGTCTGATCAGTTCCTTTCCACTACTGCACCATCACATAGAATCCTTCAAAATTGAAACTCAAGGCTTGAAAGTTTTCTGCAGGTCTATCAGTTTCACAAAATCCACGTGTGCTCTTGTCATAAAAACCGATGTCTTACATTTGGCTAATGACAAGGTCAGTAGTTCAAAATCACCAGGCAGCAGAAGAAAGAAGGGGTTTCTACTCCCATAAAGGCGTACAGTCTCTGAAATGCAAAGGTCAGCTCTCCCTTGTCCTATAGGGTCACTGTCAGTCAGAATTGACTCAATGGCACTGAGAGTGGATATTGAAAGCTTAGAGAGAGGACATGTCTATCATTTCTGTGCATCTTAGGTGGAGTGAGTCTAATCTTAGCCAGGTCCGTGAGCCCAGATTCCTGATTTCCTTAGTTGAGCAGGCAGCAGTAGTGTTTGCCTATTAAGGGATACTTTAAGTCCAGAAGTTTGTTCTTGTTTTGAGGAAGATATCAAAGATGCTGACTCCCCTGGCTAGCGTCCCACAAGAAAATGTAGGTGATGATTTGAATTGCACGTTCTAGCAAGGTAGGCGGTCAGAATAGATCTCACCTCAGCCCTGATTCATTAACATCCAGAAACGCACTCCAATTTGGATAAAGCCACAGATATAAAGGCAAACGTCCTAGCACCTCAAAAATGGAGAACTATGGCTAGTGGGGATCATATTACCTAAACAAATACAAAACAGTATTTTTACTCATAAAAATCATAAAAATATAAAGATGAAGAGACAGTAGAGGAAGATATGGTGTGCTCTCATATTTTGTTGGTAGGAATTTAAAACTTGCATGTATCTAGTGAATACATACAATTTGGCAAAATATGCCATTAACACAAACATGTCCATACAATTTTTGTTGGGCATTCTGTTGTTAAATTTTACTTTTAAGAAATTAGTTGGAGTAAAGTGATTAAAGGGAGACATTGAACAGTGTAAGACATGAAAAAAGTAATAATAATATATAAGTTATCAAGGGTTTGTGAGATAGGGAGGGTAGGAGAGGGAGGGTAAAAATGGGGGGCTGATACCAAGGGCTCAAGTAGAAATAAAACGTTTTGAGAATGATGATGGCAACAAATGTACAAATTTGCTTGACCCAATGGATATACATATGGATTGCCGTAAGAGTTGTAGGAGCCCCCAATAAAATGATTTTTACAAAGGAAGAAAGAAATTAGCTGGTTTATGTGATTCTTTCAGGGAGTCCATCTGGTGAGTAGTTAAACACTAGGCTGTGAAACAAAAGGTTGGTGAATCGAACCCATCAACTTCTGTGGGAGAAACAGGCATTAATCCGCTTCTCTAAAGATTTACAGCAGTGTAGACTGTATAGGCTAGTTCTTATCTGTTCTATACAGTTGTTATTAGTTTTTACTGTTTGGAAATCTTCTGGAAAAGAATTACTTAAAATATGTAAGATCAAGTCTGTCACTTTGAGGACTATGTTGTGCCAGACTCAAGCCATGGTTTTTAGGTTTGGGTATTTTTGTTTGGTTTGGTTTTTTAAGCCGTGCTAGTTTCAATTGTCTCATATCCATGGGAAAGCTGGAAAATAAGTAAGGAAGACAAAATAAGACGCAGTGCCTTTGAATGCTGGTATTAGTGATGACTATTGATCACACTCATTCCCGCACTGCCATCAAGTCCATAGCAACCCTAGAGCTATGGGGTAGACCTGCTCCTGTGGGCTGGTATGACCGAAGCTTTCTTCAGTGGCAGTTTTCAGGTTTTCTTGGCTATATTACATTATATAAATAATTTTATTGTTTTGTCAACCATTTTTTAGATAAAATAATCTTTAATAATCTTTTAGGTTGGAAACAGCTCTTTTCTGGACCAAAAAATGTTAATAGGGTGCTAAGTAAAAAAATCAATTCCCTGCTAATGTACCCTTGCAAGTAGTAGCCAAGTGCAGCTAAGTTAAGTTTTATGAATAGATTTTTTAAAATTGACTTTGAGACAATTGGATTGTTTGAGGTACTTTGTTAACATATTTAGAAAGTGTATAATTATTAGTCACAATTATCTAGAAAATGTTTTGACAGGTATTTCCCTGAAATGGAAAATAAATGGAATGTCTTGGAAGTGGATGGAATGTTCAGTAAGCATTTATGTGTGTTATTTGACCAATTAATTTTTTTGATCACATTAGCTCCTCTGAGTAACTTCTAAGTTAAATTTTATTTATATTCAGCCTCTTTAAAGTTATTGTCACATGCTAATGTTGAGACTTAATATTTTAAGGTTAAGTTATAATCATAACCTTGTGACTCCAGCTAATTGTCTCACACAAAATTAATATCCAGGAAGCATTTACGAGATGATTTGGTAAATACATTAAATAATAAAAACAACAACCAACTGCCAGTGAGTGGGTGGCAATTCCTAGACATTATATAGGACACAGTGGAACTGCTCCTCCGATTTCCAAAACTGTGACTGTGTATCGAAACGGATGACCACATCTCTCACCTAAAACTCTCTGGTGGATTTGAACCACTGAATTTTCAGTTAACAGTCAAGCACTTAACCACTCTGATACCAAGGCTCCTTGATTCAGTAGATAAAGATTAAATAAATAAATTATTCTCAGCCATCCTCAATCTTAAAAAGCCTTAGTAGCCCAGGAACTTCAATGTTGGCTACCTACTCAAGCGGTCGACAATCCAAGTCCTTCAGCTTTTCTAGGGAAGATGCTTCTGGACACATGGACAGCCTCAGAAGCCCTACGAAACAACTCCACACCATCCTCGTTGGGCTCCGTGAGTTGGAGTCAACTCAAGGGCAGTGAGTGTTACTGTGTGGTTTCCAAACTACGCTCACCCACTCCTCTCCCTTACCCGCTTCAAACTTCAACTTTGAGTGGCAGTTGACAACGCAGGTGCTACAGGCGCCTAGGAGTTACCCCTTCAGCTGCTGACCGCAAAGCAGTCACAGATTGGAATCCTCCAGATGCTGCATGTGAGAAAGGTGAGGCTATCTACTTCAGTAAAGATTTCATGTTTCCAAAATGCAAAAGGACAGTTCTATTCTGTCCTGTCAGGTTGCCTTGAGTCAGCGTCCACTTGACGACAGTGAGTGTGTTAGTTTGTTTTCCCAAAGCACTACTGGATGGCCTCTAGCAGCCAATCTTTCCGCTAGCAGCCAACCACGTTACCCATCTGCAGTGCCCAGAGACTCTTGAATAGAAGTCAAGAGAACTGATGAACCCATCATTCTTGCTGAGTGAACTTGTACTTGAAATAAGTTGATCCACTTTACTATGTAGATTCTTATTCATCTGTAATAGGGGCTATTATTGAAATATTTGTATAAATCTGAATACTAGTTTGAGGTTGTTTCACGAGAGAATTCTTTTTTTATTCTTTACCATCTTGTCTTTTACTTTTCCACAGAGCATAGAGCATGCGACGTCATTTAATCAACGGAAGCCCTATTCTTCTTGCAAGGAGAAATTATTCTTTCCGCATACATTTTTGCCTTCTCCAAGCCTTATCTCGTCCCCCCACTTGACTAAAAATCAGATGTGCAAGGTTAAGCAAGTCAATAAATAACTTTTAAGTATATGCATCAATAAAATAGTAATAGGCATATATAGTTTATAGAGTTCTTAATGTGAATTAAATTAAATAATGCATTTTAATGTATACTTTATACATTACAACGATTATAATAATTTGGAATTGTAATTAATGTGTCTCCCTCCTTTGCCATTTCTTTATTACCCCATGATATAAGCATACTTTCTATAGATTTTATAAAAGCTATAATTTTTAACACCTACATAGTACAAAGCTCCTGAACAGTTCATTCACGTATATTACTACAGTCAAGAGATGACATTTCATTCAGAAGTCCTGATTCATACAATATCTAGTCCTGGCTTTTCACCTTAGCAATTTGCTTATTGAGAAGAATGATTTTACATGAAAAATGAAGGGACTTTTATCAGTTATGCTTCCACAAAGACTATTTAAGAAGCAGTACTTTAAAAAATCATGTGAGTTATTTATAACTTCCCGTATTTCTCTTGTCTTAATGGCAACAAAGTATGTGATATTTTATAACCCCTGTAATTTCCATTATCAGTCTGCAACTCTGCATTTCTTTCTTTGTTGACTCATATATTTGCAAATTATTTATTCATCCCAAGCCATATCCATGCAGCTGAAGGAAAAGACTGATGTCAAAGCTGAGCGTGAGCAAAAGTGACTCAGTAAAAGGCACATAAATCTCTCTTTTTTTGTAGCCTAATGTCTAAAACTGGACTAGTACGAAAGGACATTTGAAAATACTGAAAGATTATTTCTATGAATTAGAAGTACATTTTGAGTATTAAAATGTCATTCCCTCCTTGCTAATGTTAACTTCACACATGGAATATTTAGCTGTGTTGTAAATAAATATGTCCATTTTTCATCCTTCACCTTTTTTATGAGATTTCTCATGGAAAATGGGATTCTTCTCTTTTATGTTTTTATTTATTTTTATGACTTTAACTTTCAAATGAGCTTCTTTTGAAGACTGCTTACTAGGATGTCTTGATTTTCAAGAATCTCGTTTCTGTAAACATCCTCAATCTTTATCAGATCAGTATGTATATACAACCACTGCTTTCACTTGACTATTTTAACTAACTCTCCATGCTATTTATTGAAGGTCACCACATTCAAATATATTTCCTTGAGAACTTTCTGGTTTCTCATATTGTGTTTACAAGACTTTTTCCAGGTCTTTTCTCTCACAGATATCTGGTGATCTGCTGTGGTAAGAATTTCATTCAAGGGGATCATAGCATTGGGATGATATCCTTGCATGGGAACAAACATAACTTTCTAGTAATGCCTCCACTCTGGGAATTAATATATCCATTTCTAAGTCAAGTCCATTTTCTAATTTATAGCAAGCCACAGATGTATAGGTCAACAGAACAAAAGAAAAACACACAATTTTAGATTAATATTAAGAAATGCAATGTATAACATAAACTTTCAGGTTGAGGATGTTAAAAAATAGTTCTTAGATGCTTTGGATTTTACCTGATAGATAAAGTTTGGGAGTATAATTTAGGAGGGACTTCTTCATTTTTGTTGACCATCCACAAGAGTAATGTTCTTCTCCAAGGACTGGTCTGACCTGAGACCAGTTACAATGTCCATGAGACAAAATCTCACCAGCCTGACTAAGGATCATTCTGACTGTACTTCTTCCAAGACAGATTTGGTTTTGTTTTTTCTTTTGTCAGTCCATGTTATTTACAGTATTCTTGACCAGTAATAGAATTCATTTATCAGCTGATTTTAAATTGAATGAGAATAAGAAGAAATATTTTAATATCACTCTAAAATACTAAGATCTGAAGATGGGTAAAGAAACAAAAGGAATAAATAGTCATACCAATTGCCATCGAGTCTATTATGAATCATAGTGACCCTACGCAGGATTTCTTTAGAGGCTGTAAATCTTTACTCATGTGTCCCAGTAGGATATGTCTGGGGCTGCCAACTAAGAGACAAGGGATTCAAATCTACCAGCAATTCCTTGGGAGAAAGACAGGGTTATCTGTTTCCATAAAAAGTTAAGCCTCGGAAATTCTATGTAGTGCCACCTGAGTGAGAGTCAACTCATTGACAGTGAGGAAATCTTTATAGAAGCAGATTGCCTCATCTTTCTTCAACACAGCAGCTGTTGGCTTTGAAGGGTTGACCGTACAGTTAGCATTTCAATGTTTACCTGACAGCATCATACCAAGAAAAAAACACAAATAACAACAACAAATTTTGATTGCAATTGTTAGCTACAATTACATCTTTTTCTTCTTTTGCCTTCAACTAAGACTGAATCTGTAAATATCTTTCTGTCTTGAATAAAGACTTATTAAAGCCAGTTCTTCAACAATTCTTCATACTGTGAAGTTTGGCTCACTTTATCACCTCTAATCTGTTCAATAATAGCATTAGGTTACCTTCACTGGAATAGATTATAAGCTACATTTTGCTCACTCTCATGTATTTCATGAAGGCTACTTCTAATTTTTAATAGCCTGAGAACAAAACTACCCAAATCCACTGCTACCAAGTCAATTCCGACTCTAGGTGACCCTGTAAGACAGAGTACAATCGCTCCACAGGGCTTTACAGGTTGAAAATCATGATGGAAATGACTGCTTTCCCTTTCCCTCTTGCTATGACTATCTTTTCTTTCCCTCAGCAACCTGGGAAGAGCCTGCACTCCCAAGGAAACTACCTTTCAGTTGCATCAGGGATGTGGCCTGAATTAGACAGTTGCATTCCACTGCAATCTCTTTTGCAACTGAATGCTTACAGAAGATCCAATTATGCAATTTGTTGCATTGCCTTAGGTCACATCAAAGGATGTTTCTAGGTGTTAACTGCCAAACCTTTGAGAATCCTGAGCCTGCCTACTCAACACAATACCTATCTAAGAACTCTACTAGAGATATTTTTTAAATGTTAATTTAAATATATGTATATATTTATTTATCATTCCCATCTTTGTGTGAGTCTGTTGTTGTAGGTTTCATAAAGTCAAATCCCTCTTATATGTTAAAATATGTCTAGATGTTGGGGAGATATAGAAGAAGATGATGTTTTCATCTGGGGTGACTATGAGGAAATTTAACAGCCTATGATGAACAGATTACACAACCTTGCGTGGTGAAAGCAAAGAGGATTTGAAACAATTAAAATTGGTTAGGTTTGGGGACATCAAACTTGTGACTTTCACTAGTGATTTTCACTTAACAGCCTTCTTAGATTCTATTGAAGTTATAGTAAATGGGTTTTTAATTCTAAAAGTATCTAAATTAATTTTTCAAAGATTTTGGGAGGTATAAAATAATAAGAAAATTTGAAACACATATAAAAGATAAAAGACTATTTTGCAGCCAAAAATGTGTATGAAAGATTGATGAGATTATATTTATAAGAATAAGGAAGATATGGTTTCTTCCCCATGCTATGTATAAAACTTATATCACCAAATTTAGAGTCTATAGCAAGATATTATAAATTTGCTAATGGCCAGGATTAAAATTATAAAATTATAGCTCAGAAACATTCAGTTTGTTAAGTAAAATGCTGAGGAGCTAGTCTAGGAACTAACGGTATTATCGAGAAGTCCATATATGGAGTGAAAATTCAACAAAATTGCTCAGAGTGATTACAGATGTCCAAAATAAGTTGCCATTAGTAAATGATGCAATATCCATATAATTTGACTGTCAGGGAAAAAAAGAGATCAGAGAAAATGCAAGTGGGATATCATAAAGAGATAATACAAAAAACTTTCAGACAAAGAAGATGACATTATCAACAGAGGACACAGTATTGAAATATTTCTAGGACAGGAGTAAAAGGGACAAAGAATAAGTAAATACTATAAAAGCTTCAAAAAGAATGAAAGAAGGTCCATATGGAGGAATAATTCAAATGTCATTTGGTTTCTACATAACAATGTTGGAATATGGAAGGTAAAGAAGTAATTACTTTAAGTGTGTAACTAAAATATTTCAAATCTAGAATTTTTGGATAATCAATCACACTTTCTCAGCATATGAAAGTCCAGTGGATCTTTCATGTATTCTAATTGACAAAAGCTTCTCATACTCTAAAGGGAAAAGTCAAATTCATTCTTTGCACGGACCTCAACCCTGTCACCTGTAAGGGACCTGGTTGAGTAGAGGTAATATATTGGCCTGCAGTTCAAAACTACCAGCTGCTCCATGGGAAAACAAAACAAAACAAAAACGTGCTTTCTACTCTTGTAAAGGGGTCTTGTTGTTTAGGAGCATTGAGTGTGTTCCAATTTATAGTTGGTTCCCACTTTGCTCTGATTGGCCCCACACTCACAATGGGTCCTATGCCAGACCCATTGTTGTAGACACTCTATCAACCCATCTCACTGAGGGCCTTCGTATTGCAGCCCATTTTCTTTACCATGCAGGATGTTCTCCCCCAGGCACTGATCTCTCCTGACAACGTGATCCAAGGAGCTAAGACAAGGCCTTGCGATCCTGACCTCTAAGGTAGCGCTCTGGCCAGACATCTCCCTTGACACATTTGCTTGTCCAATTAGTGGTCCACGGTACTTACACTACTCTTGCCCATCACCACAGTTCAAGAGCATGTGTTCTCCTTCTGTGTTCTTTATTCAATGGCAATTTCCACATGTGTAAGAGGAAATGGAAAATACCCTGATTTTGGTGATTTACACTTTAGTCCTTAAACTGATATCCTTGCTCTTCAATACTCAGAAGAATTCATGTGCAATGTATTTACCTAACGTAACTGTCTTTTAAGACCTGGACTACTGCTTACATGAGCATTGATTGTGGAGCCAAGCAAGACAACATTCTTGACAAAATTAACCTTTTGTCCATTTATTATGATGTTACCTATTACTCCAATTGTAAAAATTCTAGTTTTCTTTGCATCGAGTTGTAATACATACTGAAAATTACAATTCTTGATTTTCACCAGCAAATGCTTCAAGTCCTCCTAGCTTTCAGCAAACAAGATTGTATCAACTACAGTCTCGGGTTGCTAACATGTCTTCCTCCATTCCTGAAGTCACATTCTCCTTAATATAATCCAGATTATCTTCTGAGTGTACAGATGAAAAATTATAGTGAGAACATGCAAGTCTGTCACACTCCCTTCTTGGAATTAAACCATGCAGGATTCCATGGTTCTGTTCACACAACTACCTTTGATCCTTGTACAGGTTCTGCATTAGTACAATGAAGTGCTCTGGAATTCCCATTCTTCTCAAGGTTATCCAGACCTTTTTATGGGCTACACAGTCCAATGCCTTTTCATAGTCAATGAAATAAAAATCAGCATCTTTATGGTAGTCTCTGCTTTCAGCCACAATCTATCTGACATCCGTAATTAAAGCCTTGTTCCAAGCCCTCTTCTTAATCCAGCCATAATCTGGCAGCTCCCTGTCAATGTACTGCTGCAACACTTGTTGGATGATCTTCAGCACACTTTTACTTGCATGTGATATCAATGATATTGTTTTATGAATTAAGAATTCTGTGAGTCACCTTCTTTGGAATGGGTACAAATACGGATCTCTTCCAGTCATTTGGCCAAGTAGCTATCTTCCAAATTTCCTGGTATAAATCAGTGCCCCCAGTGCTTCATCAGCTTGCTGAAACATTTCATTGGGTACCCCATCAATCCCTGAAGCCTTGTTTTGGGCTAAGTTCAGTGCAGTTTGCACTTCTCCCTTCAGCACCATTGGTCCTTGCTCATATGCTACCTCTTGAAATGGAATATCGAAGAGTTATTTTTGGAACAGTGACTCTGTGTATTTATTCTTTCCATCTTCTTTTGCTGCTTCCCACACCATTCAGTATCTTGCACGTAGAATCTTTCAATCTTGCAACTTGAGGCTTGGATTTTTTCTTCAGCTCTATTAGTTTAAGTATGCAGAATGTGTTCTTTGTTTTTTACTTTCTGACTAGGTCTTTGCACATGTCGTTATATTTGGCTGTGTCTTCTCCAGCTGCCCTTTGAAGTTTTTATTCAGCTCTTGCACTTCATCATTTATTCCATTTACTTTAACTCCTCTACAATTTCGAGTAAGTTTCAGAGTCTGTCTCTCTCTCTTGTCTGTATTTGTAATGGAACTGGAAGAGGTACTATACTCTTCCATTACATTGAGCTGGAACCCACACTGAAGACTGAAAGCCAATCCATGGTCTTCATCAAGTGCTTCCAGTTCCCACACTTTCAGCTAGCAAAGTTGTAACATCTGTGCATTGCAGGGCATTCACAAACACTCCTCCAATACTGATGCCACCTTCTTCAAATAGTCCAGCTGCTCTAATTATTTGCTTAGCATACAAATTAAATAATTTTAAACCATGAAGTATATCCTTGTCTATTTGTACAAATGACTCTCGAGCCCCACACAGGTTCCCCATGAATACGATGAAACGTTCTGTAATATTCATTCTTCTCAAGGATATCCATAGTTGGTTATAATCTAAATAGTTGAATGTCCATAAGCAATCAATAAAACACAATTAATGTATTTTTTCTGTTATTCCCTGATTTAAACCAAGATCCATCTGGTGTTAACCATGATAACCCTTTTTCCACTTCTCTGAATCATGTCTAAATTTCTACAACTCTTTTTCAAGTACTAATGCAAAGGCTACTGAGCAATCTTCAACAGAATCATACTTGCATTTAATAATAATTGAACCTTACTATAACTTGAGCTTTATATTGTGTTACCTTTCTTTGCAGTGGGTATGAGTATCCATCTTTTCCCATTGGCCAGGAAGCTGTCTTCTAAATTTCTTCTCATTGATAAACGAGTGCTTTCAGTGTTTCCTCAGCTTGTTGAAATGTTTAGATTAATATTCCATCAATTCCGGAGCCCTTCCGTTTGGCTGCTGCTTTTAGTGTAACTTGGACATCTTCCTTCAGGGCCAGTTGTTTCTGTCCATATGCCACCACTTAAACTGTTTGAGTATAAACAAGCTCTTTTTGGTACAGAAACTCTGTGTACTCTTTCTGTCATTTTTCAATTTGTTTCCTTAATTGTTTATTATTTTACCCACCCATTCTTTCAGTACTGTAACTCAAGGCTTGGTTTTTTTCTTTAATTCTTTCAGTTTAAAATATAGGCAAAGTGTTTTTTCTGCTTGATTTCCTGGCTCCAGGTGTTTGCCATACCATTATAATACTCAAGCTGCCTTTTGAAATTTTCTTTCCAGCTCTTTTACTTCACAATTTGTTCGATTGTCCTTAGCTATTCTGTGATTAAAACAAGTTTCAGAGTCTCTTCTGACATCCACTTTGACCTTTTCTTTCCTGTTTCTATAATGACGTTTTGCTTTCTTTATGTTTCGTGTGCTTTATGTCATTTCACAGCTCATCAGGCCTTCCGTCATTCGTGTTCAGTGCATCACATCTTTTCTGGAGCTGTTCTTTCATTTCAGATGTGCTATATCAAAGGTTGTGTTATGGCTCTTGTGGATTTATTTTAATTTTCTTCAGTTTCAATCTGCACTGACATAGGAGCAATTGATAGCCTCTTAGATAGTCAGCCGCTGGCCAGGATTTAACTGCCTTTTGAACGTCTCCATCGTCTCTTCCCACCATCTGGAGAAGTCCAGGTGCATGGTTGCATTTGTGTTGTTCTGAATGGGTATCTGGGATGAAGGACTCACTGGCCATCGAAGGAGTCATAATTCTTATCACAGCAACTTTCCTATCACCAAGGCCAGACTTTCTAGCTACTCACCTTCTTCTTTGTTTCTCTCTTTGGCATTCCAAATGTCAACAATTACTAATGCATCCTTGTTACATGTTTGATGCAGTTTGGACTGAAAAAAATATTAAATTCTACAATTTATTAATAACTAGCTTTATTGGTTGCTGCGTGATTTTTAATAATAGTTATATTGACAGGATTTCCTCATCGTCTGATAGATATTTCCCTATCACAGACAACATAATGTACCATGAAAGTTTCAATGATTAATAGATGTTTACAAGTGTTCCTTCTCATTTTTCATCATGTCCCATCAGCAAATGAATGTCCCAAAGGCTTTACTGCAGTTGCATCATTACAGTCGCCTCTACTTTGCTTTGAGAGACTGCTCTTCCGCAGTCATATTTTGAGTGTCTTCTGACATGAAGGGCTCATTTGCAGGTATAATCTCTGACAATATTCTTCTATTATTTATGCGGTTTTCAGTATCTGACAATGTTCTACTGCTGCTCTTAAGGTTTCAGTGGCCACTTCCTCAGTAATAGACAGGCAATTCCTTCCTCATTGTCTGTTCAAAGTCTAGATACTCTGCTGGAATCTTTTCCCTCTGAGTGACCTTACTGGGATTTGACATATGTTATAGCATCACAGTAATGTACAAGCCACTGGAGTGCAGCAAATGGAATTAGGCCTGAAATATTAGGATCTAAAATAATAAGCAACTGGTAGGACCCTGGTATTCTCTGGAGTAGGTTTGTGTTAGAACAAAAGCTGAGATGGATTTAGATTGTATTCTAGGGAACACAGCTTCTAGGGGAGGATATACCCTAGTCAGTAAGGGCTTTTGGAAGTAAGAGTTGACAGTGTGGCTGTTAGGAGCCAAATCAATTATGACATTTAGTAACACAATGCAGCAGAGCAGTACTGCTCTAGAAGTTTTCAAAGAACACAATCTTTGAAGAAAGAGTCCTCATGTTACAGCCAAAAGGTTGATGGTTTAAACTCACCAGTCATTTAAGGGAGAAAGATGTGAAAGCTTTACTAACACTCTTTGAAAACCGATGGGGTAGTTGTACTCGGTTATCCTAGCTTATCGTGTAACTTAATTATTCAGTAACAGTGGGTTTAATATTTACAAGAACGGATAACCTTGTATTTATACTGTGGAGGCTCTGAGTGTGTTCAAACCGCCAACCTCTGGTTAACAATCTAACACCTAACCTTTGCTCCACTAAGCTCCATAAATTGCCATTAAAGGTATATATTTTTCCCTCAACTGAGGATGTAGGAATGAATGAATAAATGTGACAGTTATCTGTATTATCCAAAGATAGCAATAACAAAATCCCTATATGGCAAAGGAAAAAGTATCAGAGCTTAATGGTGAACACCCAATCTGTAGAAGGCTATGGAGGACAGTGGGAGCCCAACACCCAATGCAGAGTGTCTCTGTAGAGTCAGCCTCTGGCAGATCCCTTTGAGCCACAGGCAAGAGATTCGAACAAAGTTACCATCTGACAGAGATTATTGTAAAGTTCATTATGGTGGATCCAACAGGGTATAATTTGACACTTGGCCTTGACATTTCCTTTTTTTTCTTTAAATCATTTTATTGGGGGCTCATACAACTCTTATCACTATCCATACATAGAATCCACTGTATCAAGCACATTTGTTGCCATCATTCTCAAAACATTTTCTTTCTACTGAGCCCTTGGTTCAGCTCCTCATTTTCCTCCTCCCTTTCGTACTCTCCCTTCCTCCCTCACGAACCCTTGATAATTTATAAATTATTATTATTTTTCTATGTCTTACACTGACCAATGTCTCCCTTCACCCACTTTTCTGTTGTCTGTCCCCCAGGGAGGGGGTTATATGTAGATCGTTGTGATCAGTTTCCCCCTTTCTTCCCCACCTTCCCCTTCCCCTCCTGGTATTGCTGTTCTCATTATTGGTCCTGGGGGTGTTTATCTGTCCAGGATTCCCTGATTTCACCGCTGATCTGTACCAGTGTACATCCCCTGGACTAGCTGGATTTGCAATATAGAATTGGGATCATGATAGTGGGGCAGGGGGAGGAAGCATTAAAGAACTAGAGGAAAGTTATTTGTTTCATCAATGCCATACTGACTGGCGCATCTCTTCCTTGTGACCCTTCTGTAAGGGAATATTCAGTTGTCTACAGATGGGCTTTGGATCTCCACTCCAAACTCCCCCTCATTCACAATGATATGATTTTTTTGTTCTTAGATGTCTGATACCTGATCCTATCAACAATTTGTGATCACACAGGCTGGCACACTTCTTCCATGTCGGCTTTGTTGGTTCTCGACTAGATGGCTGCTTGTTTACCTTCAAGCCTTGAAGACCCCAGGTGCTATATCCTTTATTAGCAGGGCACCATCAGCTTTCTTCATCACAAGTGCTGTGCTTGACCCAACTCGAATTTGATTTAAGCTCAAGTATTTCTTGCTTGTTCCATGAAAAAAAGTTCTGTCCTGGCCATTTAAAGATAGATGGTGGTCTTTTTATTCTTATTCTTTATTTCTATTTTTATCTTTATATTGTTATTATCTTCTTTTTACCATTTTATTTTGATTGTTTCTGTTGGATTTCCCCCATTTGTGAAGCACAGAAGGAGTAGAAGAATAGAAATAATAAATGATGCAATGGTTTATCTGGGATAAACCCCACTGGTTTGGGGCAGTGATAAGGAGGGTAAGGGGGTTTGGGGAGCAAACAAAGAATGTGGGAGGGGGGAAAGAACACTAGAACTGATTGTGATTATGTGTATACAGCTCATTTTTTAAAAGATGTAACCATGGAAATGTATGCTATGTGAATACTGTATCAAGAAAATCACTTAAAAATAAAAAGAAAGAATCCAAACTTGACCAATAATTACCAGGGGTGAAGGGGAAAGAGTTGTTGCATCAAGGGCATTGAGTTTATGTCAACAGTGGAAGAATAATTTGGAAAAGTATATCACTAATGGCTGTGTAGTATGAAGTGTATAATCAAAGGCATGGAACTATATAAGGAGACGTTGTGGAATTGGAGAATATTTTGTGTGTATATTTTGGACAGAACTAGAAAAAATAATAGCTGCATGATTAACTATGTGTATAAGAAAGAAGATAATGTTCTCTAATTGAATATGGTTACAATTGTTTTTAAAATGTGACATGTCTTTCAACTTTGAATATATCTCTGTTTAAAGTATATTTTACTATGTGACTTGCTTTAAAATCCCGGTTTCACCCCTCCACCCCTCTGAGACTAGGTTTCTGCAATAAAAAAAATTAGTTAATCATACCATGGTTAATTTTAGTTCATATCCTAAGTAGTTTAGATGCTGAAGCATCTGATTCAGAATTAGGCAAGTGGTGTTTATACAGAAATGCAAGAATTACAGCCGTAACCTAACAATGCTTCCTTTAAGATCTAGGAAAATAGAAACTTTTCTTTTATCTGAAGACTATAGTAGTAGAAACACAGTATTAGGAATTTAAACACATCATTAAAAAACGTTTCAGTTTCAAGATCTTATATAACAAGAAAGAAAACCTCTAAGTATAGTAAGATGTAAATGTGTCCAAGGACATCACTGTATTTTGACAGGGTAAAGAATACCATGCAAAGCAAACATGCTTCTTTATCTGTTTGAAAGTGATATCACAACAAGGAATAAATAAGCTGTGTACACAGTCATTAATTAAGGGGAACAATATTGAATGATTTAGTGTTTTATAAGAATATATTAGCAATAATTTCAATGGATAAACAGATCACAATCTCCTTTATTCATCTTCAAGCCTGTAAAGAAGCCTTCAGTCAGACTGAGTATAAGAAAATACAGGTTTATGACAAATTAACCAATAACATTTTGAACTTTCTAAGCTGATTCACTTCACACAGACCCTTTAAAATAAAATGAGTGATTTATTTGTGTATCTAAATCCATTCTCAGTGTCTTGGGACACCATGCTGATGTTATTAGGTACCCTTAAGTCAGTTCTCACCCATTACCACCTCATACACAACAGAACAAAACAAGATAGAAATATTCAATCAAACTAGCAATCACTTATCTTTAGTTTATGCAAATAATATACCTTATTATGTTGTTATTGTTAGTTGCCTTCAAGCCAGTTCTGACCCACAGTGACCCTCTGCAGAACAGACCAAAACACCCCCCTTCCTGCACCAATGATCATAATGGTTCCCGGGCTTTAGCCCATTGTTGCAGCTACTGTGTCCATTCACCTCCTTGAGGACTTTCCTCTTTTTACTCTCCCTCAGTTTTACCAAGCATGCTGTCTTTCCCCGTACACTGGTCTCTCCTGACAGCATGGCCAAAATAAGATGAAGTCTCACCATCCTTGCCCCTAATGAGCATTCTGGCCACACTTCTTCCAAGACAGAGTTGTTTGTCCTTTCGGCAGTCCGTGGTACTTTCCGTATTTTCCTCCAGTACCACCATTCAAGTGCACCAGTTCCTCTTTGGTCTTCCTTATTCAATGTCTAACTTGCACAGGTGTAGGAGGCAGTGGAAATAACATAATCTGAGCCAGGCACACCTTAGTCCTCAGAGTAACATCCTTGCTTTTTAAGACTCCACAGATGTCTTGTGAAACAGGTTTTCCTAATACAAGTTATCTTTTGCTCTCTTGACTGCTGTTTTCATAAACATTGATCGTGGAGCCAAGCAAGAAAAATTCTTGACAACTACAATCTTTGTTCCATGTATCATGGTGTTACCTATTCTTCCAGGTGTGAGGATGTTGGTCTTCTTTACATCGAGTCCCTATCCATATTGAACACTGCAATCCTTCATCTTCACCAGTTAGTGCTTCAAGTCCTCTTCAATTTCAGCAAGCAAGACTATGTTACCTGCATATCAGTGTTACTAATAAGTCTTCCTCCAAGACTTATATCTCATGCTACTTCACATAAGCCAGCTTCTCTGATAATTTGTTCGGTTTACAAATTGAATAAGTATGGCAAGGAGATACAGGCCTGAAGCACACATTTTCTGCTGTTAAACCATGCAGTACTACTTTTTATACCTGTTAAAAATATTCCTCAAATATCCAGTATTCTACAAGAAATAATATTTTGACAGTAAGACATCGTATAGTTACAGAACGAGAACCCTAACAAGTGTGGTGATGTGCTTAGGTCAGGATGAAGGGTGGTATCTCATTGCCCTAGATTTTCTCAACGAGATACCTGAAAACGGAGGGGTCTGATGAAACCAAACTGATTGCCCGTTTCCCCAGTTCCTTAGCAATCTTCACTTCCTGGGCTTCTCTCTTTTCTTCTTTGTTCTTGCTTCATATCATCTAATCTTCTCTGTTTATATCTCAGAAGGGCTTGTGTTTGATATTTACCCTAAGCGGATATGGTCTCACTAACACTGCACAAGAGAGACCGGTCCTGAAGGGCATTAAATTAATAAATATAGGGATTAGGATACCAGTGCATATAGAATCCAAGGCAATTCGCTGTACAATGGCCAGACTTTGGTTTGCTTACTTTGTAGACAACATCATTAGAGACCAATTGCAAGAAAAGGATATGATGTTTGGTAAAGGATAGAGTCATCAAAAATTAAGGAAACCCTCATTGAGATGAATCGATACAATACCATAGCAATGAACTGAAATATACCAATGATCATAAAGATATATGATAAGGCAATGATTTATTCTGCTACACATAAGATCATCTTCAGTTGAAGCCAATTCCTTGAAAATTAACAGCATATCAGCTAATTTAAGATTTCTTGCCACTTGAATATAAAGAATTTATGAATATTTGCCTTCTCATGTCAATAATTTTAGTGGGTGCTATTGACTGAATACAACTAACATGTGTATTGTTAATAGTGAAAATAAATAAATAAAAGATAATATCCATTACTATACATAAATCTATGAACATGAAAGACAGACTTGAACATAAACCATTTTTGTTTTATTTTTCTTTGTCTTTTTATTTTCTTTTTCTTTTTTAATCATTTTATTAGAGGCTGATAAAACTCTTATCACAATCCATACACACATCAATTGTGTAAAGCATATATGTACATACAATGCCCTCATCATTCTCAAAACATTTGCTCTCCACTTAAACCCCTGGCATCAGCTCCTCATTTTCCCCCTCCCTCCCAGCATCCCCCTCCCTCATGTACCCTTGATAATTTATAAATTATTATTTTGTCATATCTTACACTATCCAATGTCTCCCTTCACCCACTTTTCTATTGTCCATCCCCCAGGGAGGAGGTCATTTATACATCCTTATAATTGGTTCTCCCTTTCCAACCCACCCTCCCTCTACCCAACCAGTATTGCCACTCACACTACTGGTCCTGAATGGATCATCCACCCTGAATTCCCTGTGTTTCCAGTTTCTATCTATACCAGTGTACATCCTCTGGTCTACCCAGATTTGTAAGGTAGAATTGGGATCATGATAGTGTGTGGGGGCGGTGGGGGGGAGGGGAGGAAGCATTTAAGAATTAGAGGAAAGTTGTATGTTTCACCGTGGCTATGTCACACCCTGACTGGCTCATATCCTACCCAAGACCCCTATGTAAGGGGATGTCCATTGACCGATAAATGGGTTTTGAGTCTCCACTCCACCCTCTCCACTTCATTCACAATGATATGATTATTTGTTCTGATGATGCCTGATACCTGATCCCTTAAACACCTCCTGATTGCACAAGTTGGTGTGCTTCTTCTATGTGGGCTTTGTTGCTTCTGAGCTAGATGGCTGTTCACTTACCTTCAAGCTTTTAAGACACCAGATGCAATATCTTTTGATAGCCAGGCACCATCGGTATTCTTCGTCACATTTGCTTATGTACCCATTTGTCTTTAGCGATTGTTTCAGGGAGGTAAGCACACAATGATATAGTTTTTTTTTTTTGTTTTTTGATGCCTGATAACTGATCCCTTCAGCACCTTGTGATCACGCAGCCTGGTGTGCTTCTTCCATGTGGGCTTTGTTGCTTCTGAGCTAAATGGCTTCTTGTTTACCTTCAAGTCTTTAAAACCCCAGATGCTATATCTTTTGATAGCCAGGCACCATCAGCTTATTTACTTATTCACCCACTTTGTCTTCAGCAGTTGTGTTGGGAAGGTGAGCATTATAGAATGCCAATTTAATAGAACAAAGTATTCTTGCATTGAGGGAGTACTTGAGTGGAGGCCCAATGTTCTGCTACCTTAATACTAAAACTATAAATACATGCACATAGATATATTTCCCCATCCTCATATATAAATATATTTACATATGCACATGCCTTTATTTAGACCTCTTTAAATGCCTTTTGCCTCCTAGCTTTTTCCTGCATTACCTTTGACTTTCTTCTTGTCCCACTATCATGCTCAATCTTCATTTGGGTTTCGGTAATTCCTCTTGGTTTCATTACCCTAGATCACGCCCTACCAGGCCTTCCACACCCTCCTCACCACCGATTTGGATCACTTGTTGTTCCTTTGTCCCTGCATTTGTTAGCATCACTATCTTCCCCCCAACCTCCCATCTCCCATGTACCCCCAGAACTGTCGGTCCTGTTGCTTTTCTCTTCCAGATTGTTCATCCAGCCTATCTTATTTAGACAGACCTGTGGAGATAATAACATACACAAAAACAAGACAGGGCAAAACCAAGCAACAATATACAAGAAAACAACAACAAACCAATAACATAAAACAAAACACAAGAAAGAAAAGCTTGTAGTTATTTCAAGGACTGTTTGTTGGCCTTTAAGAGTGTTTTCCAGTCCAGTCTGTTGGGGCACCAAGCCCTGGCCCCAAAGTCCACTTTCGGCATTCCCTAGGGAACTCGCTGCTCTGTTCCCTTGCTGTTCTGTTGCACCCCCTTAGTGTTTTGCCTCAGTGTGGTGGGGTCAGATCGTGCGCAATTCCCACACTGTGTCTTTGGTCTTGTCCCCTATAGGGCTATGGGTCTTTGAGGGACATTTTGTCTCATAGTAGGGCCAGCCATGTGGTCCGGGGACGGCTATGTCATCCTCTCTGTGGACTGGTTGCTCTAATTGGGAACATAGTCCTCCAGGCCTGGTGGGCCAGAACATTCTCCACTCTCTCCTCCTCCACCTTCATCTGCTCCTGTGTGCTCAGATCAGATATTTCCCTCTCCCAGAGCTGCAGATTCAGTGCTGTCCACTGAAATAAATTCTTCTGGGGGGAGGGGAAGGTGTCCATATATTTGTGATTGGGGTCAGCCACTCAGACCTCTCCACTGGTTTCCTACTCCACGCTGGCATATTGCATTCACATCTTTGAACACTGAGTTAAAGTCTGGTCTCTCTTTCCCTATGGAGATATAAACTATACCCTCCCCTTAGGTGGGTTAATGCCCTGTGCCCCCACAACCCATTTCTTTATTATTATTATTTATTATTTTTTCCCTTTCCCTACCTCCTTTTTCATTAGCTACCATATTTACTCCTGTATTTGGTCTGGTCCCTGCCATACTATCTGGTCCTCACCCCAGGAATGTTTATATATGGTAGCTTTTTCCCCATTCCCCTTTGCATTTTTTTAAGCTTACTTCAGCAGACTCATGTTTTACTTGTCCTTTTGTGCTTGACTTACTTCGCTTAGCATGATTTCCTCCAGTTCTTCCCATGCAGCGATGTGCTTCATACTTCATCCATGCTCTTTAGTGATGCACAGTACTCCATTGTATGTATGTACCACAGCTTTTTAACCCACTCATCACATTGATGGAAATTTGAGTTGTTTCCAGCTCCTTGCAATTGTGAACTGTGCTGCAATGAACATTGGAGCACAGATGTCTGGCCTTGGTTTGTTTCTTGCCTCTTCTGGGTATATGCCCAGTAGGGGGATTTTTGGGTCATATAATAGCTTGATTTCCACCTGTTTTAGATATCACCAGATCGATTTCCATAGTGGCTGTACATACTTACAGGTCTACCAGCAGTGGAGAACATACCATTTTTAATTCAAATAATTTTCATAAACATTTAGTTTGGGATTTGACCCAAAACAATTAAGGATATATGAAATTACACAACCAGTATTTTGTTAGTAATGAGTTTGCAAGCATTAAAAAGTACCAGTGATTTCTTGGTTTGAAGGAATCCATGAACATGAGATACATACAGAGAAAAAATAGTTGATAACTAAATAACTTGAACTCAGAGCAGAATTGTGAATGTAAGAGATAACCATGACAATTTTTAAGATAATAGTAATTTAAATGAAAAATATATCAATTTAAATGTGGAGTGAAAAAAATGTAATAGGAAAAATACACTAAAGTGTTAGTTTCTGTCATATATTTAAAAATCTATCCAAATGAGCATTCTCTGAGAATGTTTTCTGATATTTCTAGAAATTCCTGACTTTTGCTCCTGTGTTCGTCATATATTTAGATCAAAGATCTATGAGCTGTGTGAACTATAAAGCATCGATGTTCACATAGCATTCAATGACAGAAGCGAAATGTTGCCAATTCCTCTAGACTTGAACAACTGAAGGTCAAAGGAGAAAGCTAAAGAAACAATTTTTATGGGTTTATTTTATCAAAAGAAAAACAAACTAACATAAACTGTCATTGTTTATTCTTTCAGATTTAATGGAATCCACCCCTTTCATCTTTACAGTCATAACTAGCATTCACTTTTCAAATGTTGATGACACTAATCTTTTTAATGACTAAATTGTGGTGAAAATATGGATCTTTAATGTCGATATGATATATTCTCCTATTTGGACGGCATTTATAATACATTTGTAAATATTAAATATTGGTTGATGGAAGTTTAAAAGATGCTATCATTTGTTGTTTTCATATTGATGGTTTAGTTTTCCCCTGCAGATTTACAAGAGTGCTAAATAAGCTAGTGTGTGAGAGAGAGGGCAGATTCTGCTTCCTCGGCCCATGTAAAGCATCATCATGATCCATCAGAACTTGGAAACGATACTTTTTTCTTGAGGACCTATCATTTTCTGAGTTTGCTTAATTATCTAATTAATAAAGCAATTTCATTTTCAATGCAATAATGGTAACATTTTAAATCTCAGGACATGTTTAATATTTCTTTTATAAGCCCATTTTATCCAACTTGTTCTCAAAACTTAGTTCTTCCTGCCTTAGGTGACTCAAGTTCAGAGAAGGAGAACTTAATGGAGAGCATGAGCACAATATGTCTGTACAGTAGCAATGTTTACAGAACAAGTCATTCTATTTCTTCAGCTAGAGACATGCTTAGAGGGATTCTTCCTGTCAGGAAACTCATAAAGTGCAAGCATTTTTTAAAAAATTCAGTTTGAGTATAGCAAATCACCATATTTCTCCTCTTAATATTTTCCTGTACAATATACTTCTAGACCAATTATGCATGTATTGGAATATGATTGAGGATAGATAATAATTTCAGTAGTTGAGAGTAGTTTTAATTAATAATGCTTAAATAACAATCAGTGAAGTGAAAATGACCAATGATATTATTATAAAATTGTCTATGTAAACTATTTAACACATTTCAAACATTCTAAATAGATGAAGTCATGTGACAGCTGATGTGACTTGCCTGGAATGCTGTGTTAAGACAAAATGTAAGACCATTCTTTTATTTCCCCTGGCTTAAACGTTTTCCTTTTAAAGAATGAGTACTAAGATTGCCTCGTGATATCTCCCACAGGACAGAAGTAATAGCAGGTCTACTTTATGTGTGGCATTCCTGATGTAAAATTAAATTTAGAATAATTTATTAATAGAAAGTAAACTGTATTAATCAGGTTTTACTAAATGGGCTCCAATGTTGGTCTCTAAAAAACACAAATAAGCAGCTGTCAGGTATTCACTGCTTTGAGTCAAGATCGATCTGACATGAGCAATGTATCCCTTGTTCCATGTGCACTTCTAAATCCAGCCTGAACATTTGGAATCTCCCTGTCAAAGATGCTGTCATGGTTGTTGGATGATCTTCAGCTAAATTTTACTTGCATGTGATATCAAAAATATTGTTCTATAAATTGAGCATTGTGTTGAATCACATTTCTTTGGCCTGGGTATAAATATGGTTCTTTTCCAGTCAGTTGGCCAAGTCCTTGTCTTCCAAATTTACAGCCATGGATGAGTGGGGGTTTCCAGTCTTAAGCAGTTTGTTGAAATATTTCAGTTGGTATTCCATCAACCTTTGGATAACCATGAGAAAAATGGGAATTCCAGAATATTTCATGATGCTCTTGGGGAATTTGCACATGGATCAAGATGCAGTTGTGCAAACAGAACAAGGGAAAACTGCGTGGTTTGAAATCAGGAAAGGTGTGTGACAGGGTTTCTACTCTCTCCACACTTATTCAAGCTGTACATGGAACAAATCATCAGAGAAGCTGGCTTATATGAAGATGAGTATGGCATCAGGATTGGAGGAAGGCTGATTGTCTTTGATGTGCAGATGACACTACCTTGCTTGCCGAAAGTTAAATGGCTTGAAGCACTTGCTGCTGATGATGAAAGATTTGAACCTCCAGTATGGATTATGTCTTCAAACATTTGTTATTCAGTATCAAAGGTAAGCCTTCATTTATATATATTCATGGTCCTAATCTGCAGCGTCTTCAGTGGGGGTGGGGTGGGCTAATCTATCATAAGCATCCTAAATAGCACTCAGTAAGTTACATCAACTATCACTGTCTTTTGATGTCATGGAGACACTAGACTTTTATTGCCCCATTAATCAACCCTCCGAGAAGCCCTGGTGGCCTCACAGGTTAAGGACTGGACGGGTAACTAAAAAGCTCACAATTTGAAACCACCTGTTGCTCCACAGAAGAAAGACAGGACTTTCTATCCCTGTAAAGAAACCCACAGAAACAGTTCTACATTGGTCTAGAGTCTCCCTGTGAGTCAGAATCACCAGGATGGCAGCCAGTTTGGTTGAAGCAGGTCTCTGTGAATGCACTAGGCCATTCACAGAAAGGCTGCAAGTTTGTACCCAGCTGGTGGCGTCTCAGAGGAAAGACTTATGAATCAGCTTCTCAAAGGGAACACCCTGCCCTCCCCACCCGCACACAGGCAGTCATGCTGAGACACTATGAGCTCAGTGGCTATAGGCTTGCTTGCTTACAGGCTTCTATGAAATTAATAATTTTTCTTATGTGGTTTATATAATATGATCTCTGGGTTGGCATAGGCTTGTGTCACAGAGCACAAAATCTCTCAGACGGTTCCCTTTCCTTTCCAAGAATTGTTCTCTCTTGTGTGGACATTTTGCTTATTCGCACTAATGCTCACATCTTGCTCTTCTGACCCAGAAGAGAAAACACCCATTCTGTTGTTCAAACCCTTTCTATCCAACTATGCTTCAGATCCTCTCTTCCCTTGATTTCTCATGATGGTGCTGGATAAATATCCTACGCCCATTTTATAGAAATAGTACCCTAAGCAAATGAACATTTTCAATTTTACTCTCTTTTAAAATGCACCAATTACAGAATTATCTCCCTAGAATACACATTCTAGTCTCGATGCATTGTGTTTTCTTCTTTCAAAAGCAAATTCCTCCCAAAGCGCCCCCCTCCCCGACTCACTATCACTGCATTGCTGATTGACAGTAGCAACAGACCACAGAGTGTTACCAATAATGAGCGTTGAAACCAGTGTGTTCAACCCTGTTCAACCTATTCTTGGCCCCTGGGCACGGTTATTATAATTATATATGATAATTTCTTCAACTGTAACAGGAGATTAGGCTTGCTCCATATGTTTATGGGAGGATGGCACTATTTAAATTATCTGAAAGTTATTGTATACACTTTTGCTGTCCAGTTGATTCAGCTTTATTAACAGACTTCTTCAGATGTTCATCATTTCTTATGTTGATTATTCAAAAACTTCCGAATTTATATCATAGCCTGCTAAACATTTGTTCTGACTCATTTCTTCACTCAACTCTCAGGGAGTTTATTACAGCCAATCCCAAGATTGCATGCTAGATCTATTGCTAAGTGAGTCTTTAAGTTGAATTTGTAGGTAAGTTGGAACAGGTACATACGAGTTTATGTAGCATTGTTTGAGTGAAAGAAAAGTCCTGAAGACGTCAATGATTTAAAAACTGAATTATTATGAATGAGAATAGATTCAAAGAGAGTGGGTTTGTCTTTTGTTTATTGTTTGGGGACTGGTTCAATCATTTCTAAGTCAGAACAAATGTATATAACATAAAGGGTAAGTACAACTTATCTGTAAGTCAAATCTTTTTTAACTTGGGACTTTCCATGTATGCTAAAAATACCTCTTTCTTGTTACTGCCTATTGAACATTTTCAAATAATTCCCACTACTAAGCAGTTTTTCTAAGAGCTTTACCTAATTATTTGCATTTGGATTATCTGGGATGTCTGCTAAAAAAGGAGTGTCCCCAAGGCCTACTTGCTCCAGGAGACTCATATTATTTATTATACATTACAGAAAAAATTCACATGTCTTTGACAATAACCATGAAACCTGTGTTCTCTCAGAAGTTATATACGAAACAAAAAAATTAAGCTATCTACGGTTATAATGCTTTATTTGGTCTAATCGGCTAATTGCTACAAAACTAAAAGCAAAGTACAGTCATTTCCCACTATTTAATGCGGTACGTGTATATGCTTACTCAGTCCTGTTGGTTATTTGCGTTCCTTCTGTTTGTTGTCTGAGAGATTCATACTCATACTACCGAGTGTCTGTCTCCTCCCACCAAACCTCAGAGTCTTACACTGAAACCTCCGCATCTGGACCATAGAAAAACGAGGGAGGAGCTCTAGTGTGCAATGGGTAAAGCGTGGGGTCGCTAACCAAAAGGTCAGTGTTTAGAACACACCAGATGCTCTGAGTGAAACAGAGGAGACAGTAACGTCCATAAAGATTTAGAATCTTCTGATGTGGGCTTTCTATCCCATGGAGCAGCAAGTATGCTTTAAAAAAAATCATTTTATTAGAGGCTCATACAAATCTTACCACAATCCATACATACATACATCCATTGTGTCAAGCGCATTTGTACATTCATTGCCCTCATCATTCTCACAACATTTTCTCTCCACTAATGCCCCTGGCATCAGCTCCTCATTTTCCCCTCCCTCCCCATTCGGCACCCCCTCATGAGCCCTTGATAATTCATAAAGTCTTACTCTATAATATCCTACATTGCCTGACGTCTCCCTTCACTCACTTTTCTGTTGTCCATTCCCCAAGGAGGAGGTTATATGTAGATCCCTGTAATCAGTTCCCCCTTTTTACCCCTACCCTCCCTCCACTCAACCAGTATCACCACTCTCACTACTGGTCCTGAAGAGATCATCCATCCTGGATTCCCTGTCTTCTACTTCTTATCTATACCAGTGTGCATCATCTGGTCTAGCCAGATTTGTAAGGTAGAATTGGGATCAGGATAGTAGGGTTGCGAGGAGCATTTAGGAAGTAGAGGAAAGTTGTATGTTTTATCATTGCTACATGGCAACCTGACTAGCTCATCTCCTCCCTGTGACCCTTCTGTAAGAGGATGTCCAGTTGCCTACAGATGGGTCTTAGGTCCCCAATCTGCACTCCTCTTCATTTACAATGATTTGATTTTTTGCTCTTTAATGCCTGTTACCTTGGCCCTTTGACACTTCCTGATCACACCGGCTGGTGTGCTTCTTCCATGTGGGCTTTGTTGCTTCTGAGATAGATGGCCGCTTGCTTACCTTCCAGCCTTTAAGACCCCAGAAGCTATATCTTTTGATAGCCTGGCACCATCGGCTTTCTTCACCACATTTGCTTACGCACCCATTGGTCTTCAGCGATCGTGTCAGGGAGGTGAGCTCACAAAAATCTGATTTTTATTCTGCAGCAACACGCATTCTATAGTGTCACTCTGAATGAGAGTTGTGTAGTTAATGGTTTGGCTGGTGTAGCTGCAAAGACAGCTTTCTGAATTTCATTTTCTTTTTCTCTAATAATCTTTATTGTGTATTCATTTATTTTGACGTGGAAAGCAACCATAGATGCATAACTTAATCTACAGTATATTTTAAAGAATTCATTTTGTTCTTCTAATGTCATGACTTTTCTCTGCTTCTTGGGGACACTTCTAGCATCATTAGTGGTGCTTCATTTAGGTCCCACATGTGAACTATGAGTGATCACTTTTTACTGAGCTACAAAACTAACCACAGAGAACTAATCATGGAGAGATGATTAGTTTTTAAAAAGCAAGAAAAATCACATGAAACTTTGCACAGATGATACCTTTGTTATGTGTTTTTCAAGGTTCAACTGTACTTATATATTAAAATAATAATTCCTGACCCATTTTTGAAATATGTATATATATACATATATATGTATGTATGCATGAACCCTGGGTGCATAGTGGTTATGATATGAGCTGCTAACCGCAAGGTCAGCAGTTCAAAACCACTAGCTTGCTACATGGTAGAAAGACAGAGCTTTTTCCTCTTGGAAAGAGTGACAATCTCAAAAACTCACAGGGCCAATTCTATCCTGTTCCATAGGGTAATTGTGGGTCAGAAATGACTCAATGGCAGTGAATTTGGAGCTTTATAATATGCATATGAATCCATGAAATTATTAGATACAGAGACTTCTCATCAGATGTACCCAAGAGCATACTTTGAATTTTAGTTGATGGATTGAATATTTTCAAAGAGGTCTTTTAAATATATTTCTCTTGGCTTTTTGATAAAGCAGTGATTAAGTGAATTATTTAATACTTCTGATTATTTTTCTCCCGATAATTTTAAGTAAGAGCATAAAGAAAAAGGTGAAGGATTTAGAGTGGTGGTCTAAGGACTCTACATGTGAAGATGAAGCACCTGGCTTAAACTGATGTTGAGAACATAATTTCAGGAACTATTTCTCTATATTTTAAGGCTGTCACATTAATCTTTCTGCTAATTTGGATTCCAACTGTATCCTTGAGGTAAGCTCTAAAATTGCCCTAAGGATACAGAGTGACATTAAATACAAATTTAGCTGGAGATTGGCAAAAATCAGTTTTCATTACTAGTAGTAAGTTGTCTGATATTGTTGTCATTTGAATAAAGGGGAATCTTAAAACAGAAATATCTTTATATTACTTTTTTCTAAGATAGCTTGACAAGGTGATTTGTGTGTTTTGGAGGATAATGATAACTTCAATTATTAAATTGATGCAGTTCTCAACTAGTGTGGACCTGTACAATTTGGGAAGGAAATTATTAATAGGCAATCCTGTTAAAGCTTAATAGTTGGATTCAATCTATGTGGAGAGTAAATTTTATATTATGATTCAAAATATTTTCACCTTTCCACCAAAATTGATGCTGTAATTTTCTCATAATTCATGTTTTATCAGGGGATTATTTCAAGTAATATTTCATGCTTACAGTTAATATAGAGTAGATAGAAAATTTTCCCATTCCTTCCTCTTCCCTACATCCTAATTCTTGTACTAGAGAAGCTCAGGAAAGGTAGGGCATGTGAAAAGAAAAACTAATGGGGACATTAACAAATGCTAAAAAAATACTTGCTCCATTTTGAGTAAAAATTGAATCAGTTCTCAGTTCATTCCATTTAAATCACATCTGTCCTTAGATAAAGGGAATTAAATTCAAGAGTCAAAAGATTGGCAGAGATTCATGGTCTCACGGGATTTTAGAGACTGTCACCTTGTATTAGGCCAGGCTGATGAAAGAAACAAATCTAGGAACACTCATATGTGTGAACGAGAGCGCTTCATATGAAGGAGCAAGTGCATATTGAGAAAACATCCTGCTGCAGTAAGTCCATAAGTCCAATTTAGCCTATCTGTGAGATAGTAGTCTTTAGATTCCTCTTCAGACTGAGGCAGCACATGCAGTGATGCTAACTGCAGGAAGATCACAGGTCAGTGAGTGAAAAGTTTTGTGGATCCAGTGATGGTGGAAGCAACTCAGTGCTAGCACAGGTCTACTCATGGCTCCTCCAGCTCACTGAGTTTGGCTCTTTAGCAAGAAGGTGAGGCAGAGAGAGAAAGTTCCCAGAATCTTCATGAGAAGACCATGCCCATGAGGAAGTATCATCAGGCTAATTGACAGGCTAGGCTCCAACCCTTCACTCTTTATATGCTCAAGTTGACACAAGATTATGCAACGATCACACATCTTCTTTATAACAATGGGAGAAATATGCTGTACCTTTTTTTCTTTACAAATTAAACATATACCTTCAAGTATTTTACTCTATATATTTAAATGGTATATATAAAGGTGTGATAGGTGAAGGTCTGTGTCAGTGGCCTAGTGACTTACAAGTTGGGCTGCTAACCCACAGATCAGCAGTTCAAAGCCATCAGTCACTCAGGGAGAAAGAGAATGTTTCTGCTACCATAAAGTTTGCCATCTCAGAGACCCTCCAGGCTGGTCGACTCTGTTCTGTAGACTTGCTAAGAGTCAGAATTGACTTCAAAGTAGTGCTTGGAAGTGACACTCAAACAGCCTTAGGGAAAAAACTCTGGAGATCGTCTTCTGAAAGGTCACAGCCATTGAAAAGTCAATGGAGCTCACGTCTCTGAAATACATGAGGTTGTCTCTCATAAGTTGGAACTACTGAACCGCAATTGGTTAAGTTTTGTTTATAAAGTTATAAAAGCAGTTTCCATAAGCCATCCACAGAAGGCAGTCTTATTACCTTAGTCCCTCTGCCCTTACCTAAGGAAATGAAATGCAAGTACAAGCAGCCCTGCCTCTAGTCCACTCTAAGTTCTATTTATGATCACTGCTTTACTAGTCTTTCGCTCGTTTGCATGCATCTTGGCCTCAATTTCATTAAGCTGTCAGTGTCAGGTGAAAGGGACTTTTCCTTATCTGAGCTGATAGATAACAGTGAGAATTGTCCCCTCGTGTGTGCATCTTTCAGTGAAGAGGCAAGATTGGGAAAAAGATTTATAACAATACACGAATGTACTGAAATAGAAAAGACAGTTTCAGAGCAAGGACATGCTTCCCCCACCCCCCTCTGATGTACGTTCCACTGAGACATGTCAAATACACTGTAGGAAAGCTTTAAAGTTCTGAAATCTTTCCCAACCTCCTTCTGTTGTTGTTTTAGTTACTGTTGCCTCTGTTTTGTCTGTTTGTTTTTATTCTGTCATAGAAAAACTCTTTCTAAATATCTGTCTTAGGAAGAGGATTATAAATAATGACCCCTTTCTCTCAAATACTAATTTTTAAAATGATAATTTTCAAAAGAATAAAATCTTATTAAAAAGTAACTCTGTCACGTCAGCAGAGCAGCCTCCATCCATCAGAAGAGTGAAGAAGCCGTCACACAAAGAGCCGTCTCACAAAGAGCCATCTCACAAATTCTTTAAAAATAAATTAAAAAATAAAGATTTTTCACTCACTTGAATAAAATTAAAATAAGCTGAATATGACCTAGCTTCACTTTAGATATCAATATCTATTGCACAATAATGAAATAATGGGCACTTAACTCTTGTCTTGTTTTTATACAAATATAGCCGTGGTTGTTGGTAGCTGTCTTGAGTTGATTGTAGCTCATGACAGGCTGATATACAGCAGGGCTAAATGTGGCCCACTGTTTCTTCATCCTCATAACTGGCAGCATGTCCGGCTACTCTGCAAATCCATCACACTGAGGATTCCCTAAACAATAATTGAATAAAGTTATATTTTGATAAAGATTTTTAAGTGATTGATTTTTGTAAGTGGATTTCCTGGCTTTTCTTCCTATCCTGTCTTAATTTGGAAACTGCACTGAAACCTCTCCACAATGTGTGATTGCTGGTATTTGAAATTGAGACTACACTGCTGGTGTGGTCTACTGCATCCTAGTAGCATACAGGCCACCACAGTAAAACAAAGTATTATCTCTGTCTAAATAGTAGGGTTATTAAGCCCCTATGCAGAATTACAAAATAGAAATTTTGTTTTCCAATTTTATTCACCAGGTATCATACTTTACTAATCCAGAACAAAGTTGATGGCTGGGAATATGTTTGAATCCCACATGCATTTATGCAAAGAAATTGAACAGGTTTCCTCAGACCATCAAGATTAAGAGGGGTTTGGGGAAAAAAGTTCTGGTGATCTACTTCCAAAAATCAATCACCAGCAACTAGATGGATCATTGTGATTCAGACTGCAGCTGATCATTGGAGCGCTGTAAGATCGGAAGGCGTTCTATCCACTGGGCTTGCGATCACCTTAAGGAAAGGATGCGCTTGACAACGGTTATCAACAACAACTCAATTGTGATCTCTGAAAGAGGTAGGAGCTGAACACTTGCAGGTGAACGAATGCATTTTCCCTACTTTTCCAAAAGAGAAAGAAGAGGAGGAAGAAATACTTGAGTAATGACCAGCCAGAAGTCATGCTAAATAAACCATGAGCAATGTTTTTACATTTACGCATGACAACCAGATGCAGTTTTTAATGTTACTGTAGTTATTTTCTGCCCAATTGATCGCAGCTCCAAGTGACCTCATATGCCAGAGTCGTACTGCCTCAAATGGCTTTCTAGGTTGTTCTCTTTGGGAAATCAATCGCTGACCCAGCCCTCTCCACTTGAGCAGTGGGGTGAGTTCAAACCGACAAATCCTGATACAAAACAAACAAACAAACCTCCTACGTCCTGTTTACAAAAAAAGGAAAATAAGATTTCAAGAAATGAAAATGTTCTCCAGGGTTACACAACTAGTATTATATCCATTTGTTGAGTACAATTCTTTCCCCACTAGATTTTAATCTCCAAGAGTGATAGAGTTGTACACTCAGAATGGCCCAGTTCTTAATTGTTAGATTAATGTGTCCATGAATGCTTCTAAGGCTCATTCACTTATTATTATATTATCCCTTCACTTTTGTAGGCAGAGAAAACTACAAATGTCTGGAGGCTAAGTAGGGAATGATTGATGCTTTTAGAGATCTAAAAACTTTAGCTAAACCTAAATGTTTATTTCTTATTTTAAAATTCCCAAATGCAATATAACACAAAAATACTCTTAAATTTTATCAACATTATATAGTAAGACAGAAGTGCATTATATATTATTAGATATCTTCTTGAAAATGTGATTTTAAAAGTAAAGAAAATGTCAATTTTAGGAGAGTCATTTGCTATATGTATAATCATTAAGAAATAAAAATATGAAGGTTTTCCTAAGAGTAACATTTTATAAAATAATATCTCTATGTAAGTTTATTTATTGTAAGGTTTAAAGTGAGTTGCCTATGTATGGTCTCTATATATCATGCACTCAATAAATGTCAGTATCCTGTCCCTTGCCCACTTTTTAAATTAAATTCCTCTATTAGTTATCATGAGTTGATAGTGCTTTGTTACATTACCTGCAAATAAAATCTTTCCATGTAAAGCAAGTATTAGTACAGTGCATACATTTTTAGTGTTAGAAGATAGAGTTGTTTGTTACATAAATTGAACCTAAAATTGAACTTTAAGATTAACTTTTAGTCATATAATTCCACAATTATATATTAGTCTGTCAAAAGTTTGTAGTTTTCATGTTGCCATGATGTGAAAGTAACGCTACCACTGTTTCAAGTAATAGCAATGGTGTACAAGATTCAGCAGAGCTTTCAGGCTAAACTAAATTGGGGAGATGGACCCGGAGATTTACTCTGGAAAATTTAACCAGTGAAAAGATGGATAGCAGGAGAATCGTGTCTGATATAATGCCAGACGAGGAGCACTTTTGGATGGAAGACCTTGAAAATGCAATGGTGAAAGCGCCTCCTAAATGTACTTTACCTGAGTGACATGGATACAGTAAATCTTTCAGGAGTCTAATTGATGGATGTGGTCCAACCCAAACATCTGGAAACATCCATTAATAATTGAAATGTGGCATGCTTGAAGATTCAACAGGTAAGGTAAAATTTGTCAAAAATGAATCCATATCCTAGGCACTGAAGACCTGAAATGGACTAGTATTAGTTACTATGAACCAAAAAACAATATAGCCTCATATGCTGGGAATGACAAATTCAAAATAACAGTGCTACTTTCATCGAAAGAAACATGATCTGAAAACTATGTTGAAGAAAAATGTTGTTAATAGGACTATAAATAGAAAGAAAAGTTAATATGACTACTATTAAAATATTTATACCAATAATTTATACCAAAGATGGAAAAAATGAAGATTTTTACTAACTTCTGAAGTCTGAATTTGGCCAAACATGCAATCAATAAACATTGGAAAAAATGGCCTTGGAGATTGTGTTAGACAGGGTTCTCTAGTGAAACAAACCCAGGACACTTATGATTTTATATATAGATATATAGAAATATAAAGATGTAAATAGCACACAGGAATATAACAGCTAATTAGTCCACACAGCAGTGCAGAGGGCTCAGTTTAACTCACTTCCCATGAAACAGTTAATATACTGCAGTCCTTCAACTTGTGAGGGCTGCTGGGTCCAAGGTCAAGGAAGCAGACAGCTGAGTCTCCTGTAGAGTCAAGCCAGCAATTTAGCCACAGGCGGCAAACAGGAGGGCAGGTCACTAACAGTTAGATGTCAGGGTCCCACAGTCCCCAGCTCAAGCGATGTATACATCAGAAGTATCGTGAAGCAAGTTTCAAAGGAACCTCAAGCTCTAGCAACACAGTCCACGGATTGGGTGTCCCACAGGGGCACTCCACAGGGAGTGTAGTTCGCAATTTGAGGCAGAGAATTAGCTAAGGCAGCTGCACACTGGTCCCATCACCAGAGAGCAAGAGAAAGACAGGTAGGGCTTGCTGATCTATATATGTCTTTGCCCTCGAATCAAACTGCGACCTTATTAATCCCAAATGTCCTTTTTAAAAAAAAATCATTTTAATGGGGGCTCCTACAACTCATCACAATCCTCACATACATCCATTGTGTCAAGTACTTTTGTATATTTGTTTCCCTCATCATTCTCAAAACGTTTGCTTTCTGCTTGAACCCTTGGTATCACCTCCTTATTTTTCCCCTCCCTCCCCACTCCCCTCCTCTTATAGGCTAATTTGGCACAATAAACCTACCTATCACAGTGATATCAATGATACGTGAAAGAATTTTGCAAGACCAATGACTTGTTAATAGTAATTCACTTTTTTCAACAACAAAAATGGTGACTATACAATTGACTTCTCCAGAGGGGATACACAACAATAAAATTTACATCTATGGGAGGAGACAACGAAGATACTTAGTATCAGCAACTAATACCACGCCAGAGGCCAATAGTGTTAGTCCAGGTAGAATAGAGAAACAATTTCAGAGACACTTATAAGTGTTTAAGAAGGAACTTTATCTCAAAGAGTATTTGTATATTAAGAAAACATCCTAACCCAGTCCAGATCAAGTCCATAAGTCTGACATTAGCCCATATGCCTCACTCTAGTCTATAAATTCCTTTCCAGAATTCATACAACACACGCAATGATGCAGAATTCAGGAATATCGCAGGCCCGTGGGTGGAAAGTCTTGTGGATCCAGTGCTGGGAGACGCATCTCAGCACTGGCAGGGGTCTCTTCATGGCTCCTCTAGCTCCAGGGCTCTGCCTCCATCTTATAGCTCCATGTGGCTTGTCAACAGGAATGTCTTCAAAGAAGAGAGTACCTGGCCTCCAGTGAACTATTTATCTCTGTAGTGCTTCCAAATGAGGTAATCAAGCTGTGACCTGATTGACATGCTAAACTTCACCCCTTCACATTTTTTTCTTGTGCCCCCCCCTCACTCTTAACACTCTTGAATTGACACTAGATTTTGTAACTCTCACACCAACTATGAAACAGACCATCAATTGCTCAGATGTAATAACAGTTTGAAGTTAAAGACAATGAAAACAGGCCCATGAAAGTTAAAAAAAAACACCTTGAGTATATCCCACATGAATTTTGAGAACCCCTCAATAAAATATTTGACATGTTGCACACAAATGACAAAAGACCTGATGATTTATGGGAGGGCATCAAGAATTTCATACAAGCAAACAGCACATATTCATTCAAAAGACAGGAAAGAGATAAAAGTGGATATCAGAAGGGACTCTGAAACTTGGTCTTAATGGTAGCATATCAAAGGCAAACGGAAGAAATTATGTCAAAGAGTTGAACCGAAAATTTCATAGGACAGCTTGAGAAGACAAAGTCAAATTTATAATGACATGTGTAACACTATAAGGACTTAGAACACTATAAGGAAAGAAAGCCTTCAACATATCGTAGATTTAAAAAATTCAAGCCTTAAGATGCAACATTTAAAGATTCTGTGGACAAAGTACAGAATGATCCAGGAAGTATCAAAATAAGATGGAAAGAACAGAGAGGCACTGTGGTAGTTACATAATCTGGTGTCAATTTGAGAGTTAAGGGTGAAGGGGTGGAGTCTAGCCTGTGCATTACTGTATAGCCAATGAGGCCTCTGTGTGGGCATAACCTTCTCCTGAGAATTCTGGGAGCTCCTGTATTTCCTCCTTGGAGGTGGGAGACTCTCTTTCTGCTCACACTCTGAGAGATGCTCTACTGGCAAGACACATGGCCCTATACCCAGGGAGCTGGCAAAGTCACATGGACCTACTCTGACGCAACCAGACATCTGGAGCTGGAGAAGCCACATAGAGATCCCTGCCATTTCTGAGATTCTTATAATGCCGTTGGATCCAGAAGACTTCCAACCCACTGGCCTGTGATCCTCCTGCAGTCAGCATCATTGTTTCGTAAATCTGAAGAAGAATTTGAAAATTGGTATTGGACATATGGGCTAATATTGGACTTGGGCAACTGTTGAAAGATCTCTATATTTGTGCCTATTCCAAAAGGATTACACAACAAGGAACAAAATATATAATAACATAATTGATATAATGTGCAATTAAAATTTTGCTGAAGATCAACCAACAAAGCGTATAGCAAGAAAGTACGTTGACAAGTGGTAGCCAGAAGAGGATGTGAAACAAGGGATATTATTGCTGATTTTAGATGGACCTTGGTTCAAAGCAGAGAAAACCAGAAAGATATAAGTTTGTGTTTCCTTCACTATTCAACGGCATTCCCCGTGTGGATCATAGCAAACTATGGATAGTCTTGAGAAGAATGGGAATTCTAGAACACTTCATTGTGCTCAAACAGAACCTGCTCATGGATCAAGAGGCAGTTGTGTAAACAGAACAAAGGGATATTACATGGATCAATATCAGGAAAGGTATGTGTTAGGGTTGTATATTTTAACCATACTTTCTCAATCCATGTGCTCAGCAAATAATTCACAAAGCTGGACTGCAGTATCAGGGATTGAAGGAAAACTTATTAACAACCTGAGATAAGCAAATATCACAACCTCGATTCCTGAAAAATAAGAGGCCTTCCACTTACTGGTGGACATCAAATACTACAGTCTTCAATATGGATTAGAATTCAATGAAAGAAAAGAAAAATCCCCAATAGGGAGCATTAGGGTAAACAGAAAAGAGTTTGAAGTGGTAGAGAATTCCACCATGGTTGAATAAATAGCCAATGCTCATGAAAGCATTAAAATGGTAAAGCAATGCTCATTAAAGCAGTAATGGAATCAAAGGATGCCTTGCATTGGGTAAATCTTCTGCATAAAAATATGAAAATGTTGAAGAGAATTAATATCCTTTTGAGGACTAGGGTGCATTTGACGAAAGCCATGGTACTTAGGGTAGTCTCATATGCATTTGAAAACTGACCATTGAATAAGAAGACCAAGGATAAATTTATATTTTGAATTGTTTTTCTGGCCAAGAATATTAAAAGTACCATGGACTACCAAAAGCATGAACAGATCTATCTTGGAAGAAGACTAGCTAGCATGCTTCTTACATTCAATGATAGAGAGACTTCATCTTTCATAATTTGGACATGTTATTATGAGAGACTAGTTCCGGCAGAAGGACATAGTGCTTGGTAAAGGGAGGAAGGACAAGAAAAATGGAGAGAGGATGGCCCTCAATAAGATGATTGACACAATAGCTGCAACAATGGATGCAAAACATAATAGCAATTGTGAGGATGGCCTAGGCTCATTGTGTTTTTTGTTTCATTATACATAGGGTTGCTGAGTGGGAACCCATTTGATTGTATCTAACAGCAACATAGAAGTAGACTTCATGTGATAGCATATACAGATCCAACTTGTCTACAACCCAGGAAAAAGATGATGGAGAAGTTCAATAGCATCTGTTACAACAAAGACACCAGTGAAGCGCAGAACATCCCATAAATTATTCATATGCAAATTCCAGTTAGAGCAGATGAAATTTAAAATAACTACTTGAAAGCTAAAGTACAACTTTGAATATATCCCACCGAAATTTGGAGACCATCTCAAGAATGGATGTGTTAGACCAAGCACATCGTGGGATGAATTTCTGTAGATGTGGTTAGGTCAAAATATGAACACATGCCATTTGATCTTCCTTTCATCTCAATTGAAGTTTTTCTCTGTTTAATTTGTCATTATTGTTGTGATGCTTTTGTTTGCTTTTTGTGTAGACTTTGTGTGTGTTTCTGTACATGAAAACTCTACAGATAACTCTATAGAGACTGTAACTGGGTTAATAGATTCCCTGGGCCATGGTAAGAGAGGGTGTGGAAAAATATGGAATTAACAAGCATAATAAGTATAAGAAAGAAGAAAATATTCTAATATTGATTGTGGCGATGATTGTACAGCTTTTTAAGTATGATTGAACTAATTAATTATATAATATGTGAATTATATGTCAATAAAAATGCTCACAAGATAGATTTGGCACACTGAGTTCCAGTGACGTAGACCAGAAGGTCATTAAAAAAGAAAAGGAAAAATGAATGTGAGAAGAGGCTTGCTCAGAAATGTAGAGTAACTTTTCAAAGAGGGAAGAAAAGAATTAAAATAGCTACACAAATTATTTCAAAGGGAAGCTCAAAAGAAAGTGTCATAAATACTGTCCAACGTTATGAAGTTGGAAATCTGAAAGGACAGAATACTCACAATTTATCTGCTGAAAGACCTCCTCCTCTTCATTGCCATCAAGTCAACTGGAAGACAGGATGAAACTGCTCCTGTGTGTTTCCGAGACTGGAACTCCCTCCTGCAGAGAATCTGGTGGATTTGAACTACTGACCTTGAAATCAGCAGTCCAGCATCTATCCAAGATGCCACCAGGGCTCCTCATGGAAGCTGCATTGAATACAGTGGTGAAAAACAAAGTGATGGAAACTGACCGAATACAAAATGAAGTGCTTCAACAAAGGATTCAATGTTGGAAGCATTCACTCATCTATGCAAATAACAGGAAGGCACTTAGCTGACCAACCAACTAGACGAGTTTTATTTGTGTGCCCATTACAAAGAAAGATCATCCAATAGAATGCAGACATTATTAAACATTATCATTAATATCACATGCAAGTAAGGTTATGCTGAAGATAATTTTTTAAGTGGCTGTAGCAGTACAATGACAGAAAATTGCTGGATAGTCAAGCTTCATTAATAGGGGCCTTTGAAGGGAAGCCCCATTGCTGCCATCAGATGGATCTTGGCTAAAACTGAGCATACTTACCCATGTGTATTGACAATGCAAAACATTTGTGAATTATAACAAATGGTACACGGCATGATGAAGAATGAGAATTCTAGAACACTAAATTGTGTTCATTGGGAACCTGTACATGGCACAACAAGCAGTCATTCACACAGAACAAAGGAATACTGAATGGATTCAAGTCAGGAAAGGAGGTTTGTATCCTTGTTCCATGTGTATGCTGAACTATGTCAAAAAGAGCCTGGCATCAGATGTGGGGCAAGATTCCTTACCAGGGTAAGCTGGATTGGTAGCACATTGCTTCCTGCGGAACGTGGAGAGGATTAGCAGCACATACTCATGAAGACCAAAGGCGACTGCCTTCAGTATGGATGACACGGGAAAATGAAATAAATGAAAGTCCTCATTCCTGTATCAATAAGAAAGGTCATGATAAAGGAATTAAAATATTGAAACTGTCAAGGATTTTCTTTTGCTTGGATCAGCAATCAATACCATGGAAGCAGCATTCAAGAAATCAAACGATGTTTTGAGAAAATCTGCACAAAAGGTCTTCAACGTTGTAAAAAATAAAACTATTGCTTTGAGGACTAAGGTATACTCCACCAATGCTTGACCTCTCTTCAGTAGCCTAGTAGGCATACAAAATGTTCAAAATGATTAAAACAATTGCATTAGACTGAATTGATTTGAATTATGATATTTGAGAAATAATGAATGCATCATGAACTTTCAGAAGAACTTTTTGAAACAAGTACAACAAAAATGTTCCTTAATAGTGAGGATGGCTGGCCATGCCATCGTGTGCTTTGGATCTGGTACAAGGAGGTGCACCCCCGGGAGGACATTTGCTTCATAAAATGGAAGCAGCAAAAGCTATAATGCAAAATTGAAGGGCAGGATTAGTCTCAGAGCCTAAAGCCTGAGCATCTGGTTTACAGAAGGCTGTGTCTGACAGTGGGATTCCAAGATTCATTGGTGGAACGATACAGAAACTAAACCTCCCGTGAACTCCCTCTCTCCACAATTGAGGGATAGGAGAACAGTGGTCACTAAGCAGAGTGCATTGATCAATTGAGCGCAGAAGGTCAAAGGCAGAAGCCAGAATTGAACAGTTGCAACTTGTCAGCAGATGCCTCCTAGAATGCATGCTGGACCAGATGTGGTTTCAAAAATCTATGGTTGGGGGAGTTAAATTATTTGCTTTGGTTTTTGATTGTACATATTAGGGGTACCTTGGGAGTGTTATGTCTTGGGAGTCACCCTCTTGAGGTTGCACACATGTGTTTTCATTTTAGTGGGCATGAAAACCATGACTGATGAACCTATAGACTCAGCAAGTGGAATAAGGGGTTTGGAGGGAGAGAGACATGGGGGTGAAGAGGTGATGAAAATTATAATAGTAGTCATTGTTTTAATAATATCTTCCTGGAATTTAATCTTTAATTTCACAAATATGTTTAGTCATTGATGTAGGTTTTCTGGATTGTTGTTTCAATCCGCTCATGGGTACATAATTGCTATTATTATATATCATGTACTTGTACTATAATACATTTCAGGAAGACTTTTCTTTGCAAGAAATATTCCTTTTAATTTCTGTATCTATCAAAAGGGTGACATCACACACGAAGAGAAAACATGTTTTCTTTTTGGAAGTTATTGATTATAATTTGTTGTCTCTATTAACTAATGCTTCTGGATAATTCAGAAAATATGTTTCTCGGAAGAGGTTACTTTTAGATAAGTAGTTCTCAAACATATTGTCTAACTCTATTATTTGTCTTATCTGAAAATTTGTATTGTTAAGAGCTACAAAAATTCCAGTTGTACTTTTCCCTAAAATGTGAGACTTCTAATATTGGCAACTAGAAACTAATGCTTTAAGCAATCCAGATGATGATATCTTAAACATTTAATATGTCTGAGTAAGATTTACAAAATACAAATAATATATTATGCTATATATTAATATTTACATATTATTATAAATTAATAAAATATATTTTCATGAGCTATAGAGGATGAGAGAGACATAGAGAGAAAGAAAGATAGACAGAGACAGACAGTCACAGAAGTGGTAGAGAAAAATAGAGACAGACAATAGCATTTAAACTTCAAGTTCTAGTTTAAAAATCAATGCATTGGCTTTTTTAGAACCAAGAGATAACGCATTACATTTTTTGTTATCTCTGGTAGTTTGTGTTGTATTTTTGTAATTTGAAGTCACTTCATGTGATTGTGAAAGCTAGTCAATGATTAAGTATGACCACAGAAAAATCGATGCATTTGAATGATGATATTGACAAAGAATCCTGAAAGTACCACAGACTGCGAGCAGACTAAATGTAACTGTACAGTCAGAATGCTCCTTCAAAATAAGAATATCAAGACTTCTCACATACTTTGGACATGTTCAAATTAGAAAACAGTTCCTGAGAAAGGGTTTAAATTTTGATATTGGGTCAGCAAAAAAGAGGCAGACCCCCCAATGAGATAGATTTGTTCAGTGACTACAAACTGGCCTCAAACATAACAACAGTGTCAGGACAGCTTAGAACAAGTCAGTGTTTCATTCCATTGTCATTATGGATTGGAACTAACTTGATGGTTCTTGACAAAATAACAACAAAGTGTTAGCACAAATGATTGCATTATTTATATATTTTAAGAGATATTTATTGTGGTAGTTACATGATTTCATGTCAACTTAATATGTAATAGTGTAAGGATGGAATCTAGCCTGTCAATCAGGTCTCAGGCAGATGGTATCTCCTTGTGGGCATGGCTTTCTCATATGGTGGATCCTGGGAACCTCCTCTTTTCTTTCTGCCTTCACCATTCCTGCTGGCAGACCCTGGTTGCTCTGAGCCCTCTGATGCAGGCAACCACCATTGGATCCATAAGACTTCGCACCCACCAGCCTACAATAGTCCTGCATTCTGCATCATTGCTTGTAACGGTGTCCCAAGAGGAGCTTATAGACTAGTATTGGGTTTGAGAACTTGAGTTGGACTGGGCTGGGATGTTTTCCTGATATATAAAGCTTCCTGATATAAAGTTCTTTCTTCCATGCGTATGAATGGCACTGAATTAAATTGTCTAGTCAACCTGGCCTAATACACCTATATCTAAGAATACTTGGAGGAGTTTTATTTTTTATATTGAGAAAATAATCAAATATCCTGAAAGAGAATTTGATGATTTGTGAAGAATTTGTCTTAATTGTTGTTTCAGTTTGTTTGAATTATATCTCTGGACTGTCCTTATTTTCCCAGGATCCCATATTCATCCAGATAACATAAGATAGTAACTATAATACAACTGTAATCGTTTGAAGTTATTGTTTCAATTAAGAAAGAAAAACAAAAGCAATTTAACTCATTCAGCACTTCTTAGGCAAACACTGGGGTGTCTGTTCCCATGCTATGCGGATAAGGGAGCAATTAGAATATGAGGGTTATGTTAGATTTCTGCTTTCCTGTTGCTTATATTTCAATGAGAAGATAGCTAAACAAACATATGAGTAAACTGATTAGAAATTACAGGTGTATGCTATGTAGCAAATAAATTATCCTCAGTAGAACAACTTTAGTTGAGATAGTAACTCAGATGAAGTGATGCTTATGCTGAAATCCCCAAATTTGGAAGAGATCCATCAATCAATGGCATATTTGAGAGTTAAAATAAGATTTAAAAAAATCCTACTGTCTCCAATTTGTATCTATAAGTGGATGATATAAACATTTTTGAGAATTAAATGCAAAGCATATAAAACAGGACACAATGCTGAAAGCTTAGTGGACATCAAAGTGTTTATAAAATGCTAACACAAGAAGTTGATCTGATCAAACTAGAAGTTACTGCTGTGGTGGTGGTAAGCAGCAAGCCTAATTAGGGGGTCCGTTTCTCCCATAGAGAAGCTTTAGAATCTCAAGCAAATCATTTTTGGGGATTATTCAATATGAGTTTACTCCTGATAATTTGGATATGTTTGGGGGTCAACCTTTTAGGCAAGGAAGATATGACCCAGGATAATATGGAGAAGCATAATGAAGTAAATAACATCCCGTCATTTTTTTTCCTTTTTACAGATGAGGTGACTTAGGTGAGAGGGTTCACAGAGTTAGCAGGTGCTAGAGTGAGGCTTCAGACCACAGCATTCTGAATCCAACTCTGTGACAGATCCTTGACTAAACAACTGTCTCTTATTGCAGGGGGCTTTACACAATAAATTCTTTTTGCAGTGAATTTCAATTCAGATGAGCCTGCATTCCCTTAGTAAAGTTCCTATGCTTTCCAATATATATTTTTTGCAGGCCAGCAGGGTTTCCCGCTCTTTGTCCATGTCCTGGGGGAATTTGGGCATTAAGGAAGGTCCCCACCCCACCGGACTCAACAGGTCCCACCCTGGGGCCTCAAATCCAAATCCAGTCCTGGGCTCTCTCCCCCACCTCTCAGCAGGATGCTCCAGTTTGGGACCAATCCTAGAGCTGCCTCCCACAGGCCCTGAGACCCTCTGGGACAACCCCCTTGCCCAGTCCCACACCACTGGCCTGTTGGTTGCACTTGGAGACCCCTCGCCCCAGTCCTCCAGGAAGCCTGCTGGAGCTGAGCGCTGTCTTGTGACTGGCACTCAGCTCGCTTTCCAATATTTTAAGAGAGTAATTTTTGATATGACTGGTGAGTAGGGTATAATATTTGTATATGCACCCACCTCTGGGGATATTTGGCAACATCTGGAAGCATTTTTAGTAGTCCCAACTTAAAGGACTGTGCTACTGAGTACTTAGTTGCTAATAAAAATTCTATTATATTCAAGACATCCCCAAATAGCAAGTAATTATCCAACTCATTATGCCACACAAATATTGAAGTTGAGAAACTTTGGGTTAAAATACTTAAATAAATAAATGTTCTATTATTAATGGAGGAGGTGGTATCTCATACAACAACTGAAGGGTTGAGATGAAAATATTCAGAAATATACACAGAAAGTGATTTTCTGGACCACAATAGATACAAGTTTTTACTTTCTTTGGAAGCTCTAATCTATAATGGCATGAGGAATAGCCTCTATAAATAACCACTTTTTGATGTAACTGACTATTGGAAATATGATATTGCTTTTGAAAGTTGTAATAGAGAGGAAAAATATGTTTTAAAATCTGGAAATTCTGCAAACCCACAGTTCTTGTGTGCAGTTTTTGAAGGATGTGATGACAAGTAGATGATAGATCAATGAAGCATGAAGCCCAAAATCCAGACGGCCTCTACTAAATCTTACATGCTTCTGATATGAGTCTGAAAAATCCAATAGTTCAAAATCTTGCAGTAGCTTTTTGTCAGATCTTTGGCTATCCAGTATTTGCAATTTATCCATATGTCCTTATATTTTGGAACAATATCTTTTGGTGGGATCCATCAGTTACAGAAATTGGGACCTACAAAAATGGTTGATAGCCCACAGAAGAAAGGGTCTTCTGTGATTGATAGCCCACAGAAGAAAGGGAACTACAAAAAGGTTGTGGAAATTTTAATTAAATAATAACAATTAAAATATAAACTAATTCTCAACATCAAGTTCAACACACTGTAAAAAGAATGTGGATATGATGTATTACTTCACATGTGGAGAAGGGGAATCAAACTCATTGATCCAAAGCTGATTATTGCAAGATTTGGGCTGGCCATGTCTCCACCTGCCAGCTCTCTTGACCAATTCTTACACTAACCATTCCTCCCATAGCACTGTGTACTTCTTAACAAGGTGTGATAATCCATTACAAGGGCCACACAGTCCTCACATAGCAGACTCATGATTATGGAAATTATTTCTTCCCTAAGAAATGCTCAAGACAGAGTTCTTAAGTTAGGATAGCTGCTTTTCATCATGCCCACAGGCAAGACCCTCACTGATCCTTGACCTCTGATCCTCTGGCTCCTTGGTCTCTTCATGGCAATAGCAATGTTAAAAAGCTCTTATAGGACTGCCTACAAGAGCCCAAAGGTCACACCATTCTGCCATAAGCCCCGGCCTGATGTCATTCAGCTGTAACTCCATTGGTCAACAAACATGTTGTTGTTGAGTGTCCTTGAGTTGGTTCTGAATCATAGCAAATCTCTTACGTATAACAGAATATAACACTCTCCTTCTGTGCCTTCCTTTTAACGGTATGTTTGAGACCATTGTTGCCACCACGGAATCAATCCATCTTATGGAGTGTCTTCCTCTCTTCTCTGTCCCTGTACTTGACTAAACATTATGTCACTTTATAGGGACTGGACTCTCCTGAAATCACCTCTAAAGTCATATGAGATTAACAATAGCTAGTTTTGCTTCCAAGGAGCATTCCAATTGTCCTTCTTTCAAGACAGATTTGTTTGTTCCCCTGGCAGTCCATTTCAATATATCTGTGGTTAATTATTCAAAATCATTGATTTTTTCTGTGGTCTTCTTTATTCTTTGCACAGCTCCCATGTGCATGTGAGGTGATTGAAAATGCCATAGCTTGGCTCGGGCACACCCGAGTCCTCAAAATGGCATACGTTTCTATTCGTTCATCAACACTTTAAAGAGTTCTTATGTAGACTTGGATGTCCTTTGGTTTCTTGACTGCTGCTTCCAAGTAGCTGAACACGTGCTCCATAAGCCCAGAAGCACTGCAATTCACTCACCACCTGAGCCCCCAAGTCCACTATTTCGTCTGGTGTTCTGTCCCTTGGTTCTGCTGCGACTGGTGCTTTGCCACTTCTCTGGTGTCAGTATATTCTCTCTCTGGGTTGAGAAAGTGCAGTTCAGAGGGATGCTTGGGTCCAAAAGACATGCTCCATTCCTGGCTCTTCTTTTCTGATATGGGAATGATTCTTCCTTCCCACTTTTGACTTTGGTCATTTTACACAGAGCACAATGCCAAAATTGACCAATCACCTCATCAGAGCTAAAGTTTTAAAAATTATAATTCACCTTGTTCACAATCCCTCAGAAGCGAAACATAGAAACTATCAGCTCCTCCTCGAAGAAGATTGTTTAACAAAAATTGCAGTTGTAGATTGGCAAGGCACTGTGAAATTTTAAGGTGGATGTAGAAGAGGACCCGAAACGAGGGATGGATGTAATATTGATGTCAGATCTTGACTCAAAGCAGAGAGTATCAAAAAAACATTTACTTTTTCTTTATTGATTATTCAAAAGGCATACAACTGTGTAGATCATTGCCAACTATGGAAACAGTGAGAAGAGTAGGAATTCCAGAATGCTTCATGGAGCTCTTGTGAAAACCTGTACATGGATCAAGAGACAGTCATTTAAAAAGAATGTACAGATGTGCTTTATACAATTGATGTATGTACATGGATTGTGATAAGAGTTGTTTGAGTCCCTAATAAAAGGTTAAAAAAAAGATGAAGGTGAGACAGTATTATATAAAATCAAGAGAGGTGTGCATCAGGACTGTACCCTCTCCCCAGACTTGTTCAATTTGTATGCTGAGACATAATCCAAGAAAGTGGGCAATATGAAGAAGAATGCAGCAGCAAGATTGGAGACTGTTTATTAACAACAGGTGATATGCAGGTGATATAAACTTGCTTGCTAAAAGTGACGAAGAATCAATACACTTGCTCATGAAGATCCAGGATGGCAGCGTTCAGCATGGATTACAACTCAATAGAAAGAAACCCAAATCCTCACAACTGAATCCATAGGTACCTTCTTGATAAATGGAGAAAAATGTGAAGTTATCAAGGATCTCCATGTATTTTTATATTTAAGTAAGAATACGTGTCAGCTGATGGGGAAATGAATACATTTCAGATTTATTGCACTGTAAAACTGCAAGTGCTGTCCAATCTGTTTCAACTCAGAGTGTTGTACACAGCTACATAGTTTACAGTACAACAAACTGACGGGTCAGCGGCCAATTGTAAAACTACATTTTCAAAACATGGATGTGGTCTCCTCAGATAGATAAACCCAAATTAAAACGAACAATTATTTCAATGACAACCGAGCAGAGATTGTGCTGGCATTTTGCTACATATTTACTAAACAATACAAATTGAAAAAAAATGTATAAAACATGGAAGAGAAAAAAAACTACAAAATGTCATCATATTTGCTCTAGCTTTGATAAACTGATTACCTCAGTGATTTAAAGTAATATGCCCTTAACTGATCTGACATCTTTGTGCCCTTAACCCGAATGGCAAAGTGCAGGAGAATGACCACCAGCCATCTCTGCTGTGGCCCCCTTCTTTGTCAACTCTCCGTGTGCACAATGAGGCATGTATCCCAATGGTCCCTTTCACTAGAGGACGTGGATTTGCCTAACAAGAGGGCTACAAGACATGCTTTTTGGAAAGAATAAAACTCTTTCCATTTTATAGGGAGGGAAGGTTACTCTTGCAATGGGGAGTTGACAGTTGCGGCAGAAATGGACTCTGCATGTGAGACTGGGACAAAAGTGGACTGAATTAAAGGTGGGTATGGTTCCCTTACCCTTTGGGCTGAGAAGGAATCTCATGTTGTCTCCATAGTTTGGTTGGACTTGGCAATTTGGCGATTCAAATTGGGGGTGGAAGGAGGGTGCAGGTATTGAGCCAGCCCTCTTAATCTCCACCTCAAGCTAAGCATATTGAAAACGTGTGAACATTCTACACTAGATCTAAATGTCGGATTTCCTTGGACCCATTGGAGAGTATATTGTCTCTTTGAACTCAGTTTATGTAGTTATAATGAGAGAATAAACCCTTATCTAAAATTCAGAGATAGATCAAAGTGGCTAACAGCAGGATCAATAAAAGGTTAGCAAAAAAGGAAAGCAATTCTGAGCGTGGCGACTGGGTCAGCCAGAGTGCCAGGGGGTGGGTAGAGCTTGATAGCAGAAGCAATAGGGGGATCAGATTCAGATCTTTGGATACCAGAAAAGGCTATGTATTTTAAAGGCTACATGTTTTATTTTAGAGACTTATCAGTGCTGTGACTCACTTCTAGGTTCTGACAATAGGCATGGTAAAATAAGAAGCACTAGCATAATTTGTTATTTTTCCTTTGGTTTCCTCTAAAATAGAGGGAAAATAAAAATGAGCAGTCATTCTGTGATGAATATAGAACATCACAAAATCACTTCCCATCTGCTAACTAAATAGACAAATAACCATAAACCCTTTAACTTATATAAATAAGAAAATGTAGTACATTTGTCAAAAAAAGTCTTTTGACATTTCCTACCAGCAACCTAAGAGAACATATTTTTTAAGTTTCTTATGTGCTTATTCTTTTTATGGAGTGAAAGGAGTGCCTTTTCTTTAAAACCTATTAATTCAATGGAGTATTTTAGTAATTAATTAAATTTTAGCAGTTAACAGTAGTGATGATGTGATGCATTGTTGCTAATGCTGTTCAGTTGCTTCAGACTCAAGTTGAGCCATGCGTGCAAAGCAGAGCTGCTCCACAGGGTTTGTAACACTGTGGTCTTTGGGAACGAGATCTATTTATTGAAGCGCCTTTGTGGCTGTTGTTGTTGTTGTTATTAGGTGCTTTGTGGTCAACTCAGACTCATAATGACCCTACGCACAACAGGAGGAAATACTGCATGGTCATGTGCCATCCTCAAAATTGTCTCTCTTCCTGAGCCCAGAGGTACAGCAACTGTGTCAATGCATCTTGTCAAAGACCTTCCTCTTCTCCCACCGCCCCTGACCAAGCATGATGCTCTTCTCCAGGGACAGCTCTCTCCTGACAATGTGACCAAATTACGTAAGGTGAAGTTTTTCCATCCTTGCTTCGAAGGACCACTCTGGCCTTACTTCTTCCAATACAGATCGGTTTGTGATTTTGGCGGTCCACGGTACTTTCAATATTCTTCTCCGGCACCATGATTCAACTGCATCGATTCTTCTCCAGTCTTCCTTATGCAATGTCCAACTTCCACATGCATATGACGTAAGAGAGAACACCATGGCTTGGGTCAGGCGCACCTTAGTCCTCAAAGTAACCTCCTGCCTCTTCAACACTCTAACGAGGCACTGTGCTACAGACTTACCTAATGCCATACACCTTTTGATCTCTTGACTGCACCTTCCATGAGCATTGCTTGTGAATCCAGCCAGACAAAAATCCTTGACAACTGTAACCTTTTCTCCATTTATCATGATGTTACTTATTGGTCCAGTTGTGAGGATTTGGGCCTTCTTTACATTGAGCTGTAAGCCACACTGAAGGCTACAATCCTTGATCTTCATCAGCAAGTGCTTCAAGTCCTCCTCACTGTCAATTAGCAAGGTTCAATCTCCTACCGTTTGGCTAGTAGTCAAACACCTAATGATTTGTGCCACCGTATGATTGGTAGAAGTGCCTTAAATTCATGATCATATTTGGCAAATATTACAATATATTTTAATTTGAAAATTGAGTTTTAAGCTTTATTCAATGTTTTAAGTGTCTTTTTCCACATCTACAGTAATATTTCAATGTCAGATGTACTTAGGTTTAATTTACCATTTATGAAAGTTTATGGTCATAATCTTTTTGAACATATACAGTTGGTTTGGGTTAACATTGTAATGTTGGTTTCTAGAGAGTTTGGGGAGAAAATTATTCATAAAAGAGAAGATCTAGAATTCCTGAATTATATTAACTTTGAAATTTACTTGAAAAGGTTTTATGATAATTTCAAAATAGAACTTTCATAATAAACAATATTCATATGTTCAGCATTCTCATAGAATGTACTCACATATATTAATGCATATACATATTTAAAATAAGAACTATAAGCATAGTATTAATAAATGATCACTAATTGTTAATAATATAGGCTTTTTATCTGAAACCCCTCCTTATGTTTTTAAACTATTGACACTGCAGGTACATGTTATTAAATATATCTTAATAATATATAATAATTTGATATCTTACTTGAGTCCATGCTACATTGTATAAGGAAATTATCTGTGGGTTTAGTTGAGTATTGGCCAATTATTTTGCTAATATCCTCCCACTTGATAAGTTACATATTCAGTGCATGTATGTATAATGTAACAATCTTTCATAGCTTCCTGGTTTTAAGAAAAGGACACACATTCTTTATTAAGATCCATAAATGATAAAATTGATAAATTTTTCAAATGCTACGAGGTTGGTTGCACAAGAAAATAAGAATGATAATGATATGGTGCAGAAGAATGTTATATATTCTGGCAAACTAATAACCTCCAGGGTGCTCACCCTCCATGAAACTCATTTCATATCTCATCTATTATGAAGGATCTGTGAAAAATAGTTTACCATTCCCCTTCTGAGATATTTGGCAATGCAGACTAGGCTCATGAAAGCAAAGAGATTAGATATTGTCATTTTCAAAGGGTAAAATCTGTGAAAGTTATTTTCTAATTCAAGAAATGTCTGGGTGATAAAAATCCCCTTATGCAAATAACACAGGAGGAACAGGGGCCAGCCATTTTTTCCTAGACTTTCAAAATAGATACATTACCTTCCATTTAAGTGACACATTTATCAGAGAAGCTGCTTGTATGTGCACTTGGTGTGAACACATCAGGGATATGTGCTCAAAGAGTTGATGTTCGCCTCATCAAAGCAGTACCCTTGGAGTAAAATAATCCTTTTCAAAACAGAGTTTTCATCGTTCATGCAGCCTGGGAAGTATTATTACAGTTTCAGTCCATGTTGTATCCAGGTTGGTGATGATGAAATTCACATGGAACTAAGAAATTGCACCTTATCATAAAATGTGCGCAATTTATGTGGAAATATTTTTTAAACTAAAAAAAGAGAAATCCTTGAATGTAGCAAAAGATGGCCTTTCTTTAGTAGTCTGCATTGTGGAAGAGTATGATTTTAAGAGGCTTGTGGAGAAACTTTGGCTATACGATTGCTTTATTTATTTTATGATCTACATAGACCTTTTAGGTCCACATTAGAAAACTAATCTGAAAGGAATCATATCCAACTAGTAAAATGTCTCTATCTCAGAGGATGTGTCAAAACCCCAACCCAAAGCCATTGCCATGAACTCACAGTAGTGCAGAGGACAGAGCAGAACTGCCTCTGGGAGTTTCTGAGGCTCTCGATTTCCACTGGCGTAGAAAGCCCCATTTTTCCCTCAGAGCAGCTGGTGGTTTCAAACTGCCTAGTGATCGGCAGTTCCAAGTGTACCTGCAGGGTTCTAGAGGATGTGGCAAGTGCAGAGGTTCTGAAAATAAAATTTCAGAAATAAAATCACTTTAGCAATTCCTTAGTACCTGGAAGGTCAGTACTGCTTTTAACAAATGAATGGTAGAATGTGCACACACACACAAAAAGAGTAAAAATCACATTTCTAATACTGATGGTGGTACTGTTGAGTAAGTACCAACCACTAGGTTGCAGTTCAAACCCACCAACTGTTCCCCAGGAAGAAGATGGGGCTGTCTGCTTCTTTAATGGTTTATTGCCTCAGAAATCCTATCAAGTGTTCCTATGAGTCGAAGCTGACTCCCTGGCAGTGGGTTTGTCACTTGGCTCATTGTTATTGCTGTTAGCTACCATCGAGGCCATTCTGGTTCTTGGACATGCCATAACTATAGAGCAGAACCGAACCACAGACTTTTCTAGGCTTTGCTCTTTGGGTAGCAGATAACCAGGACTCTTTCTCTTCTGAGATATCAATGGAATAGTTTGTATAACAATGTGTATAACATCATTCCTACTACTCAGGAACTCCACTTAGTTTATCACCAGATTCAAGTTCAAGGTTGACAGGATTGAAAAAAATGGAGAATTTGAATAGTAAATAGAAGGTTATTGTCAAACAATTCTAAGATTTATTTCTTTCTTTATGTTTAAAAAATATAATGGAAATGTATTTATTCTTCAGTTAATATCTTAATTAAAACTAAATCTATAAGAATGCCTAACATTGGTGCATCACTGTTCTATCAAAGTCACATTTTTAAGTTAAAAATGAGATTTGCAGAGATGGCCTTTTATTTGTGTGTTTTATTAAAATCCATCAAATGTGTTACAGGAAAATGAAATAAATAAGCAATAATAGCTGCAAGCATTCTAAATATTTTTAGATAATCTGTAAATAGAACTTCAGTTGTTTTAAAAGAAAAAATAACTTGTCTTATGACATAAGATAAAGGTCTATTTACAAGGCCTCTCTGTGCTGTTACTGAGAGTTTGTTGCATAGCATGTACATTCCAGCCCCAAATATTTAATGAGTTATCATGACATGTATTTATTTTATGAGAAATCTGAAGAGTAAACTTAATGGTCATATGTGTTTCTCCAAGTATGTGGGGGTGATGTTCACAGACTTCTCAACTCTTCTGCACTAGTGGTAGTGGTTGAAATCGAATTTTTTGTGTCCACGGGAAAGAATCAAAGTCTCCATGTTAAAGGAGGTGGAAAGTAATTTAAAGAGTCTCTTCGGAAAGTCAGCTCTTCCTCCATGCAATCCCATGCTCTTTCTATGTTAACTACTTGTGATGTCATTGCTGGATGAACTCTGAGTACCAGGACTGTGTTCACCGTACAGATTCAGCACCCCACTCCATAGTCACAATTCAAGCATGCAGTTAGAATTTTGTTATATTCAGTTTAATGGTCTGAGAATTAAGGCTCAGTGAGTTTCAGTAATTTGGTCACAGGGAGTGACGGGTTAATTGCTAATTCCACAAATAGGAGTCAAACTCAGGGAAATCTGGCCATGCTCTCAGTGGGCACAGCAGGCAATTATAATATATACATATCTAAAATGATATAAAAGAATGACATGTAGCTTCATGACCTTGGACGATGAAATAAGAATCACTAAGGAGGAGCTTTCTCTTGGAGAGGCTTCAGCAGTCCTTTACCACTGAACTCTTTGAGTCCAGTTACTGTGGGCTCTCTTGTGGCGCTCTCAGTTACCTAACACCGAGCATTTGCATTTATACCCAAGGAAAGCACAGACAGAGCATCAACAGCCTGGAGAGTGCTTGTTAGCATACAAATCATCAGGAGTATAAATTTCTAGTGTTCTCAGGTTGGATGTCAGATTGAGGAAGGACAGTTGCCAAAAAGCCACATTGCTTGGAACAATCACTGAATTACTGGCACTGCCATATTGATTTATTGATCAAAACAACAGCAAGCCTCTACAGGTTTGCATGGCATCTGAGAAACACTGAGTGCATTGGGGTGGTATTCATTGTGCATAATGAATTTTTGAAGTTATTTCCATATATTTACTTTATTTTTTCCCAGAAGTTTCTTTGAGGTTGTGTCTCAGAAAATCTCCAAGGTTTGAAGAGATGCCTTCTTGCTGAGTTTTTAAATAGTGGTTTTTTTTTCATAAGGACTCTAATGAAAATATCACCCAACATAATGATCATATCATTAAACACCCTCAATATCAAAAACTTCCCAAACTACATTATCATTTTTAAATTTTTGCATGCCTTCTTTGTGTGTTTCTGTGGGTGTTTCATCTGAAACGAATGTCTTCTATTGTAAGCTTTACTAGTTCATGTCTTTCTTTTTTTCCATAGTATTTATTTTTAAATAGTTCAAGTTTTTCTGGAACATGTTGCAAAGGGGTTTAGTCAAAATTACCAAAGCCCAATTCATCACCCAACTCCTCTGATCCTTCTTTATTAGCCTTCAAAGCAGGGGTGAAGATGGTAGGTCCTCCCATTGCATAGTGCCATTCTTTAAGGAGCATCTAGGTCCTGTAGTTAACTGTGGTCAGGCAGGGCCTTCGCAAGCAAGGCAGGGAAAAGATCACTGAAGACAGACGTGTGTGTAAGCAAACGTGGTGAAGAAAGCTGATGGTGCCCGGCTATCAAAAAGATATAGCATCCGGGGTCTTAAAGGCAAACAAACGGCCATCTAGCTCAGAAGCAACAAAGCCCACAGAGAAGAAGCACACGGCCTATGCGAATATAAGATGTTGAATGGACCATGTAGCAGACATCAAGGAACAAAAGCAATCATTGTGTGATCACCTTCCTCACGTAATCGCTGAAGACGAAAGTGTGCATAAGCAAGTGTGGTGAAGAAGGCTGATGGTGCCCGGCTACTGAGAGAAATAGCATCTGGGGACTTAAAGGCTTGAAAGCAAACAAGCGGCCATCTAGCCCAGAAGCAACAAAGCCCACACGGAAGCAGCACACCAACATAGGTGATCGTGAAGGGCAGAGGAGACCAGGTCTCAAACAACAAAGGCGGGGTGATGGTGAGAATCACATCACCGTGAATGAGGGGGAGTGCATGATGGAGACCCAAGGCCCATCTGTAGACCGCTGGACATCCCTTCCAGAGGGGGAGTGGGGAGGAGATGAGTAACTCAGGGTTCAGTGTAGCAACAATGAAACTCAAAACCTTCCTCTAGTTCCTGAACACTTCCTCCCCTCCCAATTATCATGACCCCAATTCTACCTTGCGGACATGGTTATACCATAGGATGTACAGCGGTGCAGTGGGGATCTGGAAACACAGGGAATCTAGGACGGACGAACCCCTCAACACCAGGAGGGAAGGGGGATGTGGAAAGGGAGAACCAATCTTGGAGATCTATGTGTAACCTCCTCTCTGGGAGATGGGCAATGGGGAGGCGGGTGAGGGGAGATGTCAGAGAGTGTAAGATAAGATATAATAATTATTTATAAACTATCAAGGGACCAGGGGGAAGGGGGGAGCGGGGAGGGAGGAGGAGGGGGGAAAAAGGGAAACCGAGCTGATTCCAGGAACCCAAGTGGAAAGTGAATTTTGAGAATGACGAGTGCAACGAATGTTTAAGGGTGCTTTGCTCAATTGATGTATGTGCGGATTGTGATAAGAGTTGTAAGAGCCCCAATAAAAAGATTTATTAATTAAAAAAAAAAAAGAAACAAGTTTCAGCACGAATACCAGCATCTTTAATGAGGACACCGACCTTATCCTTTGTGAACGAAACCTGTAGGAAGAAGGCAGTACAGGATGGAAATCTGTAGAGGAATGCAAGCTCCCAGACAAAGCCCCTCATGCCCAGGAATAGTACGTGGGCAGCTGCCTTCCATGGTGCTGGTTGGCCCAGTGCTGCTGCTGGCTATTCTGATGAAGTCTAGGCATCAGCCCACTATGACCTCAGCTTCTGTGGCGGTCACCTCATCTGGTGTCAATTTAAGGATTAAGAGTGTAGGGGTGGAGTCTACACTGCCAATCTGGAGATAGCCAATGAGTCTTCTGTGGGCATGGCCTTCTCCTGAGAATTCTGGGAAATCTGGTACTTCCTCCTCGGAGGCGGGAGACATCTCTCTCTCTCTCTGCTACTCCCTGGGAGACATTGCGGAAGACAAGCCACATGGATGCCACCAAACCTCAGAAGCGGGAGAAGCCACAGAGACCCCTGGCAGCACTGAGATGCTGACAACGCCTCTGGACCCCAAAGCTTTCTACCCAATGACTTGTGATCATCCTGAATTTGGCTTCATTGCATGTGTTTTGTGAGTCTGAAGAGGACTTCATAGATTGGTATCGGACATATGGGCTAATATCAGACTTATGGACTTGATCTGGACTGGGCTGGGATGTTTTCTCAATGTTCAATTGCTCTTGTATATAAATCTCTTTCTTATATACATGTGTGTCCATGGATTTGTTTCTCTAGTCTACCCATACTAACACTAACACGATTTTCTTAGGAAAAATCATACACCTCACTAGCCTGTCAGGGAAGGCCACCAACATTGCTTTTAGTGTGATTTTCTTCTTCAGTGCTCCCTGTGTTTGGGTAGGTGAATCCAGAGGATTGATCATATTCATGTTAGGCATTTTGAGCCAGGCTACTTTCTAGGTGTGGTACATACTATCACCAGGAAGCATATGCCTAATGTCCCTTGCAGTCTTTAATAATATTATCAGTCATTCATGGTCCCACCTAGATCCTTTAGTTCATTGGTAGTTCATCATATAATCTCACTTTTAATATTCCTCCTTCTGTAATATTATCTATAATAATTGTCAAGATAAATATGCTCCGTGGCAGCAACTTTGCGATCTGGAAGTAGGATGTAGAGATAGTTCCCAAGTCACCACATTCTTCAGACATGAGGACAATTATTTGGGTTTTTTTTCTTTTTTTTCTAACTACATCTTATAGTTAGTACTATGTTCTACATTGAGTGTTGGCAGCGAATAATTTAGGGATTTTATCATTCTCAGATGTAATCATTACAATCCCAAAGAAAACACAGTTTGTATATATAAAGATACTGATGATGGTCGTATGTGTTTCACCAAGTAGGTGGGGGTCGCAATCACAGATTCCTCAACTCTTCTGCACTGGTGGTTTGAAACAGAATTTTGCATATCCACTGGAAAGACTCCAAGTCTCCAAGCAGAAGGAAATGGAAAGTAAATAAAAGGCACTAATAATGAAAACTAAACAAAAAAATGAGGCATTTGACTCATGTCCAAACTGACTTTTGACTGGATACTTGTCAGATCAGAATCCTGATTTAAAATGGAGATTTTCTTGTATTTAGAGAAAGCAATATAAATATTTTGATCCCCCCCCCCCGGTATTTACAAGCTGTCTGACTTTCTCACATTTTAAAAGACAACCAATAAACTTTTTTAGGCCTGGTTTTGACTATTATCATTAATTCGACATTTAAGCATTTTTGTATGTTTTAATATGTTGTTGTTGCTTTCCTCAAGAGTCAGGTGAGCGGTGGACAGATAACAGAGAGATGGTTCAAACTCATCAGCATCTCCGAAGGAAAACGATGAAGCTATCTACTGTAAAGATTTGCAAAAGACCAAGGTCAAAGTCATGAAGCTGATGCTAACTCACACTGAGCCTACAGAGCAGAGTAGCACTGTCTTGTGACTTCTAATGACTGTAATTGTTTGTAGGTGTAGAAAAGCTGGTCTTTCTTCCACAGAGAGGCTGGTGGTTTCAAACCACTGACCTGGCAGGTCACAGGCCAACATGTAGCCAATATGCCACCAGGGCTCCTGTAAAGATTTATAGCTTTGAAACCTTTAGGGTTTTTAGGGGGTAAAATGGCAATGGGTTATTTTTGGTTTTGTTTTGGGTTGCTTGCTATCCTTAGAAATGCCCAAAGAACAATTTTAGATCAGCAGGAATCTATTTCTGTTTGCACATGAGCTATTTTTGATATGATCTTTTGGGAGGTAGCTAACTGTGTGATAAAATGACCCAGAGTTGTCTTGTCTTGTCTGTTTCCTTTGTCAGACCCAGCAGCAACAACTTCTCTGAAGAGCCATCCAAAACAAACACCAAACTCACTGCCATCAAGTTGATTCTAACTCAAGGAGACCTATTGGACAAAACAGAACTGCCCATATGGATTTCCGAGAGTAAGTCTTCGTGGGAGTAGAAAGCTTGATCTTTCTCCTGTGGAGCAGTAGGCGGTTTCAAACTGCTGACCTTGTAGTTAGTAGCCTAACATGGAACCGATTTTGCTACCAATGATATTGAGATATCAAATTCTGGGTAATTCATTAACATTCAATTTCTGAAAAGTTCTAATAAGTATTTTACAGCAGATAGTTATTGCATTATCATACTAAAAACAGAAAATAACTTGTGTGTTACTTTTAAAAAATAGTCAATTAAAAACATGTGGATCACAACAAAATGCTTGTGTGATTCACTGGGTCTGGCTTCATCATCGGGAGCGATCTACTACTAAAGGAATGCATCCTATTTAGTGAAATACAGGGCCGATCAAGGTGAGGGACCTTGTAGGTGGGATAGATTGCTACACTTATTGCAAAGATAGACTTGAATATGTAATGACTCTAGAGATGATACAGGAGTGGCCAGTGTTTCATTCTGTGGTACGTAAGTTACCATTGTGTTGGAGATGATCTATCTATATATCTCTATCTAATTACTACATTGAACAGAAAGAGAAGACTATTGATAAGAAAGTGAATTACTCAGAAAATTCTGTTTATTGACTAATTGGCTGATTTAGTCAAATACGTGTAATGTGTGAGGATGAAACAAATTAGGACAGGAAGAGGGGAATATCTTTTCACATTGAATTTGCCTGAGAGTCACAATCCCAAATCAGTAACAGAGCATCCTCAGAAAGCTGCCCATTAGGTTTCTCCGTCAAACTTATCTTTGAAAGCATGCTTTTCTTTTCATTGTATTTATCTATTTTCACTTGATTCGACACTTGCCCCTGGGCTTTTTCGGTCAATTGTAGTCCATACTATGTCACTTAAAAGAAAAATTAATGTTTCATAATTTCAGTACTGGAGCTACAAAGTAAGGGATAAGGTTTCATCTTATTCAAGTAACTTGGCAAACATTTAAGGTATTTAATGGTCTTCCAGGCACTCCCACAATAGTGATGGGAAAATGAAGTTCCTTTAACTCTTACAGTCTGTCCTCTTCCACCTCAGTTCACCTAGGCTAACGCAGATTCCATGCTTCCCTTATAAAGAGGACCTAATCCCTTTCCCTCAGAGAACAGTTCTTAGCACCAGATGTCCTCCCCACTTTGCTTCAAAAAAGTCTAATTTGCCCTCTTTCATAACATTTTAAGTGATTTAAAGTGTAACAGTGGAAGTGCATCACCTTATGTCTCTCACAATTGCCCCTTCATTGATAGCTCATGATCGTTATGAGGAGGAGGAGGGTGACTTTGAAGCCAGAATCAGGCATCTCCTGATTTTGATACTCTCTCCATTTGGTCAGCATGGCATTATGCAAATATGGGACATCTAGGATCCCTACTTCTTCTTGTGAGGAAGCTACTCATTATTTCTAGAGAATCACCAAAGGCAAACACTGATGCCAATTTAAAATTTACTGCTTAGTTGTTTATTTATTGAATGGAGCAGCAAACCATCCTTGTTTAGTGCTAATATTAGTTGGCTTATTATAGTATCCTATCATTGATACAAAACTCATACTCTTATGTGAATCACATGACTATAAAGACGTGTACGGTAGAGAAGACTTGGCTGAAGTACCCTATCTCACTGTTTCCCGTCAGACAGGGTCACTCTCTAGTACCACTCTCTTCAAGTGGCTTTTACACTAGACTTCTGTTTTCTCATACGAATCTGTTTCCTTCACTTGCTTCTCCTATGATTTTCATTTAAGTTACTATTTCAATATTTTATGCATAATATATGCAAATTGTTTGCTCTTAGAAAGATTCCAATAAAGTCATTATAAAGTTTGGCTTCATATGTTAAAATCCCCAGGACAGTTTTCAAACATATCCAGAGAATACCATATACCAGTTAAATCAAAATCTTGGAGTCAGGAAGAGGCCGGAGTCTTTTAGAATGCTTCTCCATTCATTCTAGCTTGCAAATGAACAACAAACTACTGTTGGCCCTTCTAAGACCATACGTCCGCACTGCAGAATCACGACTTTCAAAAATGATCCACTGTTAATGAAGGTTTGAGTGACATTGAGCAAGAGCTTGGTGAGTCAACCTCATCAGCTCTGGAAAATAAGAATGCACAAAGCGCTTCACAAGTAACCTGCTACTGATAGTTATAAACATCTCAGGTAAAATAAAATTGGGGGGATGAAATTAAAAGTACCTCTATCTTGTGATTTTAAAAAGAGTGAAGTGTTTATCTTTAAACTAGCTGATAAAGCTACATAATGAAAGTCACTAGGAATGATTTTAACCATTTTAAAGGACTTTGACTACTGTAGCATTCAAAATTGTTATCTTCTAAATCCATTTATACTTTGATCTTCCATTTTAGAGAGTTTTACTTTCTTCCACATATGAACGTCTTTAATAGAAACTCTCTGTGTGGCATACAATGCAAGGTTGACTTATTTTACATTTGCTTAGCAGCCTTATTCCATGATTTAGGGAACATTTGTAAGGGCAAAATCGTCAAAGAGTAGCTTAATAGCATGATGGGTGGAAAAGGGCACTCAAAGGCAAAATATGAATATGGTATTTTAATAATGATTAGTAATGAGAATATAGTAGGGATATTCCTTCTGAAGCTTGATTCAGTACATTCATTTGCTAGTGACAAATTTTTTCATTCAATAAATGGAAAGATTTTACTTTTTATGATAAAAGTGATTGAGTTTCTAACATACAGGAATAAGATTTTACACAAACATACACATGCACACTCACCAACCACTAAGGTCAAAGATGAATAAGTTTATCAATATCACCAGACTCACAAATATAAAAATGCATTAATAATAATTGATGTTTTGAATGCAAAAGTTGAAAAAAATAAGAATGGTAGTTGGAAAGCATGGCCCTTTTCATGGAAACAACACTTGAGACCACATGATAATACTTTTGTGAGATCAATGACTTTTCATCACAAATGTTTTTTGTTTTCTTCAACAACATACCTATGACTATAGACATGTATAGGATAAGAGAACAGAGAGACTCAAAACCACCAGTTAGAACATGCTGTGGGCTGGCTTCAAAACAAATCATTTTCAAATATAAAAGTTTAAGTTAAAAATTGAGAAACGTTAAACAAGTCCATGAGAGTTAAAGTATGACCTTCAGTATATCCCACCTAAATTTAAAGACCACCAAAGAATATATTCCACACACTGAACACTGAAGACTTGTAAGCTGTGGCATGTCTTCAAGGGCATCACCTACGAAGAAAGCAAAACCTCGTTTAAAAGACAAGAAACACAGAAGAGACCAAAATGATTGTGTGGAACCTCCTCAAAGTTCCTCTTGAACCTCAAATCACTAACGCTTATACAAGCAACTTACTGTGTGGATCCTAACAAGCTGTTGTGATATTGCGAAGGATATATATCATAAGTCATTTTCATTGTGCTCTTGTGGATCCTGCACACAGGTCAAGAGGCAGTTGTCCCAGTATAACAAAGGGAGGTTAAGGTGGTTTATAGCCAGGAACATTTGCATCAGGGTTGTGTCCTTTTCCCATAATTATTCAATTCCTATGCTGACCAAACCCCTGTGAAGCTGTATTATATAAAGAAGAATAGAGCGTCAAGATTGGAGGAAGACTTATTAACAGATTTTAAAATGAAGATGTACTACCTTACTTGTTGAAAGTGAAGAGGACATGAAGCATTTAGTCCTAACGATAAAAGGCTACAGTCTTCACTATGCATTACACCTCAACATAAAAAAGAACAAAAGAAATAAATTCTCACAACTGGACCAATAATCAAATGAACGTATACATAAAATATTGAAGTCAGTAAAGATTTTATTTTACTCAGATATATAATCAGCACTTATAAAAGCAGCAGCCCCAAAATCACATGAGATATTGCCTTGTCTTACAGAAGACCGCTTTAAAGAGTTGAAAGGATATACGTGACTTTGAGGACTAAGGTGCACCTGACCTAAGGCAGGGTGCATCAGTCATCTCAAATGCATGTGACAGTTAGACAATGAATAAGGAGAAATAAAAAAAGAAATAAACATTTGAATTATGGTGTTGGAGGACAAAATTATTAATGTGGGTCTCATGGAATACCAAAAGCTGTCTTGTAGAAACTACAACCTGAATGGTCCTTGGATTCAATGATGATGAGACCTCATCTCAAATGCTGTGGAGATGTTATCTAGAGGGACCACTCCCTGGAACAGGACAGCATGGATCGGCACAATGGTGCAGCAATGGACTGAAATATGCCAATAATAGTGAGCGTGGTGAAGGACCAGGCATGGTTTCATCCTGTTGTAAACTAGGTTCCGATGAGTCAGAGTGGACTAGAGAGTTTGAACCTTCAGTTTACGTTCACTGGTAATCATGAAAATATTAAAATTTAAATATTTTTTATCAGTAAGTGGCGATACCATCTGCTTCATTATGCAGTCTATCTGCTCAGGGATTTCTCTCATATGTCTGAGAGCATATGCTTTCCAGAGCACATTTTAGTAAACATTTGGATGTTGTCATACTATACACCCTGGAGAGAAAGTCCCTCTCTTTTCTTAATCATACTCCAGGATGTATGTTATTACAGTTCCCTGAAAAGTTGTATTGACTAAAATATATAAATACATATTGACAGTATGCATGCATAATATACAAGCATTTGTATATGTACATAGTGATTGTATGCTAATAGCCACAAAATGATGTACCTTGTGGGAGAAAGAGAAGGCGTTCTACCGTGTGAAGAGGTCAGTTTCCAGAAACCCATGGGCAGTCCTCTCCTGTCTTAGGTTGTCGTCCTGAGTCAGAATCGACTCCTGGTCAGAGTGAGTTTCTGTGCCACGACGCTCACACCCAATTCTTATTACCTCTTATATAATAAGTGTTTAATCAATTGCTGAAGTAGACTTAATGGAAACATTGAAATATCTTGACTCATTAACACCGCTTTTGTTGTTCATACACTATAAAAATGATACCTGATAGATTATTTCTAACATTATTCAAAAATACACAAAGTAGCACATCATTTATGGCTTGTGGAAATACAAGGACACTGATAACATACTCTTCTGTTTCATAATTCTGTGTGATATTTTGAACTATGTGTTCCCCTGTGTCTGCAATAGATTTTAAATAATTGGCATATGTTCTGGTTTTGTGATGTGCATATTTTCTGCATTAATAAACACAAGTATAGCTCAAAGTTCATTAATATCACTGTGATGTGCAGTCACTGCAAGCACATCTTGGTGAACCACCTGACCAAGCCAGACCAAGAATTCTTCGAGGGAGGAAGAAATGCTCAGAGACTCAGCCTAGCGCTGCATCGGAGGATCTGGGAGAGGACCAACCACAGCCATCACTCAGTGAGCTCATTGTGACATCGCGATGTCCATTGGTCATCTCGTGGTGGTTATTATTGGGTGCTCTTGAATCAGTCCAGTCTTATAGCACCCTCATGGCCAGCTTGTGTAAAAAACAAACAAACAAACAAACAAAAAACAAACATACGAGGATTCTAGAGAAGAGTCCGAAAAGAGAGTCAGCATCATAGAACCTCACAAGCAATATAAGAACAGCAGCCAAAACCTTTAGAGCAAGAGTAAGATGGAATTGTAAAATAAATAAAAATAAAGTGGCAAAAGAAGAAAGGCCTCAAGGCCATCTATCGGAAACAGGATAACACATCAGGAATACTTAAGGAATTTAATCAGAACTAGAGAACAAGTTTAGGAGCCCAGGTGGCTTAGTGATGATGCATTGGCTGCGATCCTTAATGGTGACAGTTTAAAACAACCAGGCGCTCCACGGGAGAAAGTGGGGCATTCCACTCCCATAAAGAGTTACAGTCTTGGAAACGCACAGGGGCAATTCGATCCAGTACTAAAGGGTCCTTATGAGTCAGCATCAACTCCATGGCTGTAAGAATTTTGAGAGAACAAGGTTAGCAATCAGATACACTGTGATCACCAGTTATTGCTTAGCATCCAGTTTCATACAGCTCCCTTGATTTGAGGCAAGACTGGTTCACACACACACACACACACACACACACACACAGAGTTCTTGGGGGGCAACAGTGGGACTTCAAGGCTGTCCTCAAGATTGGGAGGAATAGAGACCCAAGGAGTGTGAATCTGCCAACACTTAGGATGGATATCACCTCTCAGAGAGCTTGTGGCAGTGACTTTCTAAGTGGAATGCTCACCCAGAAACAAGCAGAATCAGTTTGATTCCAGGGAGCCAGCATCTCCAGGAAACTCCAACTACAATGCCGAAGAGTGCAGAGCAGACAGAATTAGTGTACAATAGCATTATTGAAAGAGTCCTTGTGGGTAAATAACTGGAGATGGTCAAAGTGGACGCTAGCATAAGAAAAATATGTATGTTTTATTTTGTTTTCTCCTTAAACTCCCAGTCTAGATGCCTTGGGTTTTAAAACAGTCAGTTCTATCACTTATATTAAGAGAAAGATGGAATACAACCCATTTTTATTTTGTCAAAAGCAGTCTATAGACAGGGGTTTTTTTGGTTTTTGCTATTTCTCCCCAGAGTCAACTCCACTTTACGTTAACTTCCTGGAATGAACTGCAACAAACTATAAGAAGTGGTATATGTAAAGTGAAGATTTGTTTCCATGTGCATTCTGGCAAATTTGAATTCTATCAAACCCTGAACATGTATTTTCCCATGTGTGTGTGTGTGTGTGTGTGTGTGCATGTGCATCGATAATTATTTTAAAGAAAAAATTATACTTGGTGGACAAAATAGAATTTTATATAAAATTAGCAGTTTAAAAGCACATTATTTAAACCTAAATATAAATATAATATTCCTAAGATCTATTTCAGTTTCACACAGATACCTGAGTTTTACATGGTTTCTGCAAACCACGCAACCCAGTATTAGTTTCCAATACACACTATGTGCTGTACATATGTGTATGCACATGTTATTTGCTTGGGCTCATTAGATGTCCCCCAGAGATGGTAACAAAAAGATATTAATTAAACTCTATGTTTTTGACTTGCGGAATTCATAGGAAAAGCATCAGAACCAACAGATTTTTCCCTCATTTTTATGAATGTGTAATGAACATTATTTTCCTGTTCAATAAATCAAATATTTTGCATCTTGCTCGATAAATGAAATATGTTATTTATTTTTAAATGAAATCTTTTAAAGACTGTCATCTTATCATTTTAAAGTAGCATATTAAAGAGTGAAATATTTTGAAGAGTGGCATACTCTATTCTGCTTTTAATCGCATTCACAGAAGAAAAGCTTTACTTTGGAAAAGAGGCAGTGTCTGAAACTTTCCCTCTCACACCTAGTTTTTCCACAGAAGTAAAAATTAAAACTTCATAGCTTTCTCAATGTTGCGCTGCTTCTCCAGTTTTTAATAGACTAATGTTTCTTTTGTTGCTGCAGACAAAAAAGCCTTTTCCATTTGAGTCAGGTTGTTTTAAATGCTTCCCTTTCATAATTTCATTTTATCTTTAAGAGAAAGTCTAGTTTTGTCTATAACTTATTTCGTAACAAGGAAAAGGTTTAAAAATCAAACAAAAAACTTCTTTGTAGTCTCCTTGTCAATAAATGACCATTTGTTTTACTATTTATTACAGGAAAATAGCCACATATTTTCACCTCACTTTGGTTCAATATAAACTTCTTAATTAGTGCAATTTGTGAATATTTATCATGTGATAAATTGGTTAAAGAGACAGCGCGGCTTCACTCTGACTCTTGTCTCTAATGTATATGCAATTGAACTCTATCGATAGGACTGACCCAGGCTTTCATGATCTAGAGCTGCCTGAATTTGTCATCTCTTTTGTGCACTGTCTTGCTAGACTCTCTTTAACCAATATTCAAAAGCATCCCAAGAACTTTTCAAAGTCCGAGGTTTAGTCTTGGTCAAAACTTCTGCAACTCAAAATTAGAGTTGGACCCAGAGAAGATGGTAGCAGCCACTATTGCTAACTGATGCCCGTTTCTTAACTGAAAGAAAAATGTTTAAAACCAAAGGTATTGGCCTTGAAATACGGCCCGGTCATGAAAGATGCAGCGTTCTGTCTGAAACAAAATAGAAGGCGCAAAGCGCTTTTCAGGTGTTGGGGTGAGGTTCCTCACCAGATTTCTGCTCCTTTGCTCTGCATTTCCAGTGCTTTCCGTGTGTGATCTCTTTTCCCTGAGAAAACTTTCCATTGAATTGAAAGCCTGAGAACTCTTTGGCTCAGATGAATGATAATGAGTATTGTCAGAGAGGCTGGAAAATTGAGTCCTGGGTCTGGCGGCTGCGCTGAGAGCCCCGGGAGTTAATTGTGTGAATGGTAATGAGGCTGGGGAGCCGGCAGATGCTCGCGTGCCTTTACAATCCCGACCACACCAACACATTCCTCCCACAGAAACTTTGAGGGACATCTTGGCACCCTGGAGAGGGACATAGACCCAGCCACTGCCACATGCCACCTGCTAGACCTATTGTAAAGAAAGAAATGAAAGAAAGAAAGTCCATTACAATGACAAAGTTGTTGGCTGTCTTTTGCAATGACTTTATGGATCAGTTTGACCATACTGGAGGACTTGAAGAAAAAGAAACATCTGATTCTGTAGAGAGAAACATTTGCACCCCAAACCGTTCACAACTTACACGGAGAGAATGATGTTCAGTGCGGGATGCATATTCTTCTGGGAAAAGAAGTTGCCCTTTCTCTTTGGAAGTATCACCCTCCCGCACCCCCACCCAGACCTTTAATCCTGCATGTTTACAAACAACACGTTTTTAATGACTAGGAGCTGGGAGATTTTTGTCCCTACAGAGAAGTAAGTTTAGCATGCAACATTATTCAAAGGTATTCACGCAACAATAAAAACAAAATTCTGACAGTTTGAGTTGTCTTAGGCCAAATGCTCGGTGAATAACCTGTTTCGTGGCATTGTCTCCCTTGATCGTGTAGTAATTTAATTTTGACTAAGAAGTCCAGAATGCACCAGCCTTAGGAAAACGAGTGACCAGAGTGGAGACACGCGATTATACTGGAAGGCACTGTCAAATACTGGGCATGGTAGGTGTGTGTTGGCGAGATTTTCCATGTGGACCTTTGGAACTTTCTGAACAGAGAGTGGAATCACGTGAAACTTTTAGAAATTATTTTATGAATTAGTTTCTTCATTTTTTAGGATATGTATATCTATGCCTGCCTTGCAGGAAGCTTGCTATTACAGACTTTGTAGGTGAAAGCAGGCCTGACTCCTCTAGACAAAGTTAGGGCTCAGTTGAATAGGGATGGAGAGATGGCCAATTGTTGTGTTTACATTGCCTCAGGAGAGAGGTTTGATGTTTTAGCTTAGGTTAAACAAAAGCCGCTGACGCCCTCACTTTTTGGCTCAGCTAGTTGATCTCCATTATTATAAAGGTAATTAGTTAGCTTGGAATTTCTGAATTCATTTTGGACAACCTTTGATAATCTGTGTACACAATAGGAATTTTAGATAGAAATATTTGCATGCTTTGTAAGTTTATATCGAGATCATCAATTCAAGTTTTTACTGTGGAAACGGTGATGCTGGATTACTCTGTTTGCAAAGAGCCAGGATTCTGTAGTAAATAAAAGACCGTGTGCCTTTTATAGCAATAAAATACATGCTTCTGACTTCCTGAGAAGTCAGACAGGGAAGCATGTGGGAGCAATATGTAAATGCCAAGCAAGCTGTTTATACTGGGATATGTTCCTGCATAATAATCATAATCCAATCCTAGTAGAAACCTTTTGAATTTAAAGCATTTTAGAGCTACAGCAAAACAGGAAAAAAATAAGCCGCCACAAATATTGTAGTTGTGGATTATTTGTGAGACTGCTCAAATATGTTTACTCTTTTGGTAAATAAGGGATTTCTATAAATTAAACACTTGGTGAACTGCATGGGGAAAAGAAGGGGGGTTGGAAATCTTGAGGTTTACTTTCTTATATTACTATTACTGGAAGAATACATTTTGAACTGTCATGTACAGCTATTTTGCCCAAGGAAATTTGTCTTAATGGTATGGAGGATGTGAATAAGATTGTATTTAACTCATTCATTAAAATTCAGAAGTTTCATGTAGACTTAATTATGTGCAAACAGCATTTACTTCTATTTATATATATATATTTTAAAGAATGTTTGAAAACTATGTATTTTGATAGTTAAAATCAGTGTTTTCAACGGAGCAAAAAAGAGCATATTTTCTGGCTTCAAATTATTTTATACACTTTGACAGAAATGTCTTTCATTTACAGTCTTCACCAAAAGTAGAGTTCCTACAAAGCTTTTTGCAAAACAAATAATATTCTCTTGAATACTCAAGGTAAGCAGGATTTCCAGGTGTGCTTTTGTTCTTTCCTCCCAAATTTAAGTTTTAATCCCCTCTGCATAAACGTATTTGGGGAGAGTGAATCCTGATGGGACAATGGTACAGCATCAAAAAGCTGCTGAGTGGGAAGTGAATTCCTTTGATCTTAGGTTAGTAGCTCTTCCTACTGCATTGTGCTACTCCCCTTGTCAGGGCCCTGGTTAGCATTTGCTCAAACGTTGGGACATTTCTGATTATAACATAAATAAGAATCTGGATGACTGCTCTCCTTTTCTGTTTTTCACTGACCCTTTGTTTGAACTTTTTAATCAGCAAATGACTTAATGATTATTTCCTTCTATGTCTTAGGACTTGGAGAAACATGACATGGTATGTCTACATGTCTTACATGGTGACTTAGGAGCATTTAGAGCTAGTGGGGAGATCACCTCTCCTTCGCATAGATGGTCTTCTCCTACATCTGATAAGAAATGACTCTACAAAGCCCTGAAGCATGAATACTTTTCAAGGACACTTTCCAAAGGACAAAGTAGTGAGGGTTTGTATTGTTGCCTAGGTTGCAATAATTTTCTGTAAGACAATTCATCTTGGTGTGTATTGATATTCTTTTTCCATAGCTTAGCAGTTAGGGAAAAGGAAACAATTCTAAAAAAGAACATCCGTTGGCCTTTTTCATTTAATGCTGAAAAGAGAAAAAAAAAACAACAAACAGGTAATTTTCCTATATAGGAAACAGACTCTGAAGGAAGTTATAGTCAGATTCAAAATCTATTATACGTTTAACTGTATCAAAATTGACAACTGTTTAAATTGTAGTTCCTTTATATGTAACAGGGAGCCAGGATGAATGTGGCACAAACTACTTGTTTTCAACCGAACATCAGCAATGCACTCCACTGTGTTAACCAAACCTCAATAGTTTAGACCTCTGTGCAGCATTGTGTCAAGGGAAAGAACTATGCATCTGCCTTGGGGCTAACAGTTCATTCGTCTCGGCTAACCATGCCAATTACATCCCCCTCTCCCAGAAGAAGTTGGTGAAGGAATAGTCATAGGGCTTAGTTTCAGGGGTGAGATTCAAAGCATTTAACAACCAGTTTGCTGCCCTAACGACTGTTTAAACACAAAACAAAACTATAGACTGAAAGGTAGTTTATTATTTCGTCACTTAATAATTAAGTAAGAATAATCAAAGAGGTACACAAAACTAGATTTGGGTATAAGATAGGGATTTAAAATATGTTTAATATTAAATAATGTGTGATAAAAAACAAAACATAATTAAGATATTTACATACTGGTTCTTGATTTGTGTGCTCATTTGCAATTTTCTTCACTTTTATCTAAGCATCATCAACTGTGTGATTTATCCTTAATCATCTTTTCAGTGTTGGGTTAGCATCCCGGTCCTTTTGAGTTAAGCCAATTAGAAAATAATTATTGTGTTTGATGTTAAAGCATATTATATTCTAAACATATTATATTCGTCTTTGAAAAACCCCTTTCCACTTGTGCTGAACTTAAAACAATTGTCCTGACAATATTTTTAGCTCTTGGAACACTTCAGGAATTGAATAACTCACTCATAATATCTCGTGGAAATTGGGGCCATCACACAGCAGAAATGAATGACAGTATGCCACCCTCTTGCTGGTTGGCACTTCATCTCTTTACATTTTGCTTACTGACCTAATGAACACAAAGGGACACGAATGTAGTATTTGATCAAAAGTAGAACAAGTTTTTTTGCAATAAAGAAAAAAACATTAAACATAGTTCCATTTAGGTTTTATATACCTATGAGCATCCCTATGAATACTCAGTTGAGCAGGTAAAGTTAAAAAAAGACTGAGGAATGTAAATTCGTGATTCCCTTAGAGAGAATCCTGACTACAAGTGCCTTAGACCTACTTTTCATCAAAGTCAACATAGACTTAGGTATGGGTCCTGCCAAAAGGTGCAAACAGCTTGAGTCCCACCCCTGCATAGTTCTGACCGATGGGCTGTAAGAGGATCAAAATCAATTAAAAAAATGCTCACATTTCTTGAAACATGCTCACCTGAGCAGAGAGATGTTTTATAGGACTGAGATCGTCACCTGGGGATCTTGAGAGAACCCAGGCAAATAAGGAACGGCAGTGCGATGCAGACTAAAGAGCAGGCCCACAGGAGGAATCATCGGCTCCCTGAGGAGCTTACTAACCTAGCCTCAGAAATGTCCCCTCATTCTGTGTAGCTTGTTTTTTGAGATAATAAACTCCGTTTGTTGACATTTTGGCTCACGTCTATTACGTGCATCTTACGCATTTCTAACAGTTAGCAATGTTTCATCATTATGACGCGTATTGAAATTAATGTGAGTAAATGGGTGTAAATCACTGAACACCTAATGGTATTTAATAACTGTTGCTGCCTTTATTTTATTTTACTTTATTCCAAGGCCCTGAAAGTTAACTGCTATGTGAGGTGTTCCTATTTTAAATGGATTTTTTTTATTAGTAAAACATTATAGATGCAAACTCTTGCCCGTTTCATTGTCTCTTTACTAGATGTTTTTGGAAACCTAATATCTAAAGCACTTTGCTGTTAGATGAAAATCTTTCTATAGAATAAATTCCTTTGGCTAGGGAAGAAGGTACACATTTGATGAACTTATTGTAACTAATCCATCCAAGTTGAAAATTAGCACAGTGTGTAGTTGTTGCTGTTGGTGGTTGTCACCTACTCAATCCCTACCTGCTCTATGCCCCCACGCGGGCACAGGAGAGTAGCTCAGTGCGTGGTTAAATGGGGTTTGTTGGAGGCTGTCGGCTGGTCTGTTTTCTGATCTGCCTCTGGTGGTGGACGATTGCATGATCAGTGTTTGATGCGTAGTTTGTTCACCTTTTTCTCTAACCAGAGACTCCTGAGAATAATGAATAGTATATACTAAAAAAAGTCACCATGTTGTCACGGATACTAGCCTGCTGCATACCATAGAAGCAATATGCTTTATTTTCAATGAAGGCTACAGATTTTGGTTTGCTTCATTTGTTTTGTTCCAACTGAAACATTTTCTATAGCATTCATATATGCACACACTATGTGAAAAAAAAAGCATATAAATGATTCAGTTCACTGGTAGGCTGACAAAAGAATAATGAGTACTGACATTTGCAGAGATCAAGCTTATATTTTAGATATCTGATACATGTTCTAAATTGAATAGTTATTTATTTCATTTATTTTATTAAATTTTAATGATCCTTGATGAAATATTCATGAAGAAATTATTTTAGATGAAAAATGCTGTCTCACAGAATACCATAAGCTTTTCCTTTGTCTTGTGAAATCAAAAAAGTCTCTCAATTTGATGACATTGTCCTTACTGTAGTACAAATACCCTTGACTGTTCCCCTTGAACGTAGTTCAACTTACTCACTGCGGTTGAGTCCATTCAACTCTCAGCAACACTGTAGGATAGAGTCAAATTGCCTCTGTGGGTTTTCCAGACTGTAAACATTCACACCTCATCTTTCTCTTGGGAAGCATTTGATAGTTTTGAATTGCTCACCTTGTGGTTAGCATGGTAAATGTGAAGTGAATAATTCCCATTTAGTAACTAAGCAAATGGATGCTACACTCCCAAGTTATCTAGCAATTACCTTAATGACTAGAACATTTTTGTACATTGTTAATGCTAAAGTTCAGTTACATTTATTTAAGTTTAACAGATCATCTGTTCCTGTAAGAATTCATGGCCTTTGGAATACTCTCTTGCAGGTGTCCTCAAACTATGGCCCATGAGTCACATGTGGCCCGCAGAGGACATTTATCCGCCCCCCGCCCCAGGTGTTTTTGCCCGGTTTGTTTTTATACTTAAGATATGTGCAGCGTACATAGGAATTTGTTCATAGGTTTGTGGGGTTTTTTTAAACTATAGTCTGGCCCTCCAACGGGTCTGAGAGACAGTGCACTGGCCCCCTGTTTAAAAAGTTTGAGGACCCCTGCCCTATTGGGTCAGAATTGATTCAATACCAGTGGGTCTACGATAGGAAACCTGTGAGAGCCATAACTTAAAGAGACTGACTTCTTTTTCTGGGTCTTGCAAGTTTTCCAATAAAGATAGGGTGCAGCTTATCATTTTGCCATCTCTCTCTGTAAGTCTAATCTATTCTCCATATACTTAGAACTTGCAAAAGTCAGTTTTGACAGTTCCAACCTACTCAGATGGCCGCCCAAAGCATGGAAGTCTCTTCTAGACTCTCACAGCCTTGACAACTCTATGGAACACAGTTCTTCTGGGCTCAGCATGAATAGGAATCAACACTATGACAACAGAATGTGACACTATGACTCTATGACAGTGACATACAAAAAACAAGGCCCAAACACCTCACTGCCATCAGGTGGATTCCAACTCACAGTAACCCTATAGGGTAGGATAGAGCTGCTCCTGTGAGATTCTGAGACTCGCACTCTTTAAGGAAGTACAAAGCCTCATCTTTCTCCTGCAGAGCAGCTGGTGGTTGTGAACTGCTGACCTTGTGGACCACAGCGCAGCACATAACCGCATCACCACCAGGACTTCAACCTTAAGATGATACTTTTCATTATTTAACATCATGCTCATACTTCTGGCCTATGTGTTCTGTTTTATACTTTTTGAAGCTGTATTTTTAAAGCAGGTACTAGTCTATTGTCCTAGTTTGAAAAGGTCATTGACTGAATTGTATTTTCAGAAACATTGTATATAACAAGAATTTCACATAAACACAGAAGAGTTAAGCCTTGAAAAGTTTTCTTACTATTCTCTCTCTCTCTCTCTCTCTCTCTCTCTTTCTCCCTCCTTCTCTCTCTCTCTCTCTCTCTCTCTCTCTCTCTCTCTCTCTCTCTCTCTCTCTCTCTCTCTCTCTCTCTTTCTCCCTCCTTCCCTCTCTCTCTCTTTGTCTTTGGGGGGACAAGGCAGGCGGGTGGGATTCAATTTGTTGTCCTTTACCAGAGTTAAGAGTAAGTGAATGATGTGTTCAAGATTTGCTCCCCACACAAACAATGAAAGAACGCTGGCATGAGGGAAAGATAAATATAGCATTTTATTTATATATATATATATATTTGACAAATGCAAAACCCTCAACCAGATAGTCCTAAGCTTATACATAAGCATAAACATACATGATGCCATACCTCTGGAATTATATTCTGCATCCGAAGTAGCTCTTCAAGAAAAAAATAGATCACTTTTTTTCTGAACAATATTTCCCTTCCTAATGAAAATTATACTGCCTTAATGAATGAGGATAGGGTGTAAGCTGGCATAACACGTTAGAAAAAGGAGAAAGTTCTAAATTTCCTTTATTAGTTATTTACATATATATATCCTGGCATAAATAATAACTTCTTTCTCTGGAAGCTTTACCATCTGGCTCTGTGTAAACTTTCCCTAGAGGGGCAACATGTGATAACACAGAGTATTGAAGCACCATCGTGCTCTGAGTTCTACCATCTTCGACGGTAGACTACTCCACAGGACATGGTGTCTCAAACCTTAACGCACACCGTGATCACCAGAGGATCTAATTCACATGCAGGTTCTGCTTCAGTGTATCTGAGCTACTGCTGAGATTCTGCATTTTTAAGGAGCTTGAGACACTACTCTAAATATAGACACATAATCTAAGGAGCCATGCTACTAGTCTATGAAATCCACATTGGGGAGCATTATTTAGAATTGAGAACTGAGAGTCCACTCAGTTTTTCACGTAACTTCTCAAGTCCCTCCAATCTTCTCAGCAAAGACTCTTGGAGCACTGTTTGTTAAGTTTCAGCCTCAGAATATTGCTCCTAAGAAAGGAGAAGCCCTGGCGGTGGAATAGACTAGGTACGGAGCTGCTAACCTCAAGGTCAATGGTTTGAAACCACCAGCCACCCCAGGTGAAAGATGAAGCTGCTTTTCATAAAGATTTACTGTCTTAGAAACCTAAAGGGGCAGTTCTGCTCTGTCCTATAGGGTCACGGTGAGTCTGAATTGACACAGTGGCAGTGAGTTTGCTTTGGCTTAGCCTCAAAGGTGTTATCAGTCTTACCAATAACAAAGAATAGCTCATATGATCAATCCTAAAATCAAACTTGCTGCTGTTCAGTCTAACCTTGTGATTATAGTCTCAAATTTGGACTAACTTTTTAGTATGTGCCTATATTCAAAACCCCGAGGGATCTCTAAGTGCATGTCTTGTTTTCTCCGTTCACTAAATCTATAACCTTCCTGGCTTTGAAGGCCTGAATGCCTAACAATCACACAGTATTTAACCTACATGCCTCTCATCAAGAGTTCAGATTGTCTGTTGCCAGACTCTAAGTTACTTGTCAGAACTTGACATACTACCTGTGGCAGGGCATCCCAAATACTGATTGCCCACTCAGACAACATTTACCTAAAAATTGCCACTATATTTTATGGAATCAACTCCCCTCGGCCCCCACCCAAGACACTTCCTGTTGATGGATGCTGTTTCCATATGCTGGGCCCATTCAGTTTTGATCAGAGCTGTAGTGAAATCTATTATTTCTCTTCTACAAAGCTAAGAATAGTTTGTAATCCATTGTTATTTCCGAACCTTTGATCTTATATTGATAAGCATATTTAATATAGGGCTCATATTGCTCAGTGATTTTTTTTCTTATGCTCTTGAGTAGATAAGTACAAGGCATACAGGGAAACAACAATATAGAAGGAGGTAATATCACTGATGAAAGGTCAAATGGTGTTACTTTAATGAAACTCTTATTCGACTACATTTATCTTTCCTTATCATTGCCAAGACTTTATATCAAGTAAAGTTTTTGCTTTGATATTAGAATGTGATGTTATATTAAAAATGTTTAGTTCAATTTTTTTAGAGCAGTATTAGATATGTATCAAAGAAGACATACTTTGACTCTAATATTTGACATGCTTCTATGGTTTGGTTCAGGTGATAGATAAAGGATCGGTCTTGATAGACCAGCAAATTTTCAAGATCACTATACCCCAACCTGGCTGTCAAGTTGATTCTGACTCATACCGTTGCTATTAATGATCATTCTTATTCATGGTGACCCATAGGACAGAGTAGAACTGCCCCATATGATTTCCAAGGAGGTGAATCTTTCTGGAAGCAGACTGTCATATCTTTCTCCCCAGATAACCTAGTGGGGTTAGCCACTGTGTCATTCACAATATGACGGCAACACCCAAAAGTCTTCCACCAGGACTTTCAGAGTAAATTGGTCAAATGTTTAACACCACTTATTCATGCCAGTGTCTACAAAAGGTGAGACTACCTCCTTCTTTACAAACAAAGACGGGCATGTCAGAGGTGAATGGGCTTTACAGAACCTATCAACATCTCTTCACCACTGGGTCTAACACTTCTTCATAATTTTGGGAAATTCCGCAAGATTTAGAAAGTTCAATTATTCCACCATTAGATGACAACAAAAAGAAGTGTGGCCGATTTTCCCTACTCACACAAACCTAGTGACAAACAGCTGTGAAGTTGGATGATAGGGTTGCTGTGAGTTGGAATTGAATCTATGGCAATGGGATTGGTTTGGGATAATAGCTATTTTATTATTTTCTTAGTTCTTTGCTTTTTAATTTTTCTTTGCTGGACTACCTAATGATAAAAATTCAAAACACTGAAATGAACAAAAACCATATTCAAAACTATTTTCAAAGATATCTACACTAAAGTAGGTATAATATACATAGTCAGCAAAAATCAAAAGCAAATGCTATCAAATACTAAAAACAACAACAACAACAAAACCCACCTACAGCCTCTGAGTGCATCCTGATTCATAAGAACCCTATAGGACAGTGACAATTGTTCTTTTTCACCTTTCTCCCACAGAGCAGCGGATGGGCTTGAACTGCTGACCTTACGTGTGATCACTTTAGGACCTAACCAGCTTTGCCAATAGTACATATCATTTCGCATGGCAAACTGAAAATGAAACAGTTATTTGGTAAGGATAATATTTTGAATGAAAAACATCACTGTCCATCAAGTAGCTTCCAAGTGCATTAAAGACTCATACGTTTTATAAATAGAGTTCATTTTTATTTCAGCTTAGCCTATTTTAAATATTTCAGTCAGATAAACCAAACATTTTTATCGTGAGGGTTAATTCACTTTAAGTCCACTGTTGAGCATAAAGGCAAGATTGTCTTTTCATTATTTTAATTTTTTTCTCAATCACTGCCATCAAGTCGGTTCCAAGCCACGTCCTCTAAATTAAGATCATTGCATCCATTGCTCTTGGAGCGTGGGGGATGGACATCAGATTCACAGAGAAACTCTTCTAGAACAAATGGAATCAGATTACCTTTGAAGCCTCACCCCAACTTTGAATAGTCTCTAATTCCTGTCTCTGCTCTCTTGGAGGGTGGGGAGGGCTCCAGGAGAGCCTGCTTTAGTATAATTCTTAGCTCAGATGGTAGAGAGCGAGGCCAGATGGCGATGGGTTTCTAAAGTCCCAGTGGCTAGCGCTGGTTTCCCTAGTTTGCCTGTAGGGTTTGGGGAAGAGCAATTTGAAAGGGCTACAAAGTTGTAAAACAGTATTATTCATGGGGGCAGAATGTTCATCAGCGTGACCCAGTACTAAATATATTCATTATAGGCCTTTCCATTCTGCACAATTTGCCACACAGCACTGGTTTCTGGAGGAAGTGGTGGGGACAACAATGGCTAATAAAATGCTTTGAATGCCAGGAAAAAGAAGGTGAGTTCATGCTGACACTCCTTTGCTTTCCTTTTTGGAAAGAATCTTCTTGGGGACTTAGCTGAGCTCGGCTGAGAGTAAGCAAAGTAGAAAAATCACTCACACACATACATGTATGTGGGGGATGGGAGTGGCAAAACAGAGAGTGAGAGAAATGGAAAATTGGGGGTAAAGTGACAGTGAGATTAGATGTGAAACAGCAAATATGCAAGTGAATGAAAATAGCTGACGGATAAAGCGGCAAGAATGGAGCCACAATGGTAAACTTAAAAGGAATTGCAGAGCAGAAAGAGCATCATAAATAATCATATTTTCAAATAAGAATACCATATCAGTTTCGGTGACCTGGATAGAGCCTAGCCTCCCCTGATTTTACCTAGCATTGTGATGCACCCAAAATGCAATCTTTAGCTCAGGCATTTTATCCTGTAATGTAAACAAGCTTTGGGTTTTTAAAATACCTATTTGGGGAAAAAATACCCGTTTCCATAAATAACACCTACATTATACAGAAATACTTTGACTGTAAACTGCTTGGTCCGGGTCCCCTCAATATTCGTGGTGAAGACTCAGCAGCATTGATGGTGGTACCTTTTGGTAGACACAGGCAGGCTAGAGCAAGAAATGACTTTTCCCCTCAGTTACATCTATTTTTTTTTCTTCAAAATACAAGAGAATACAATGGTTCTATCCAATTGCATCCAAACCCAGGGAAAGGAGTGCTATGCGACATCTTCAATTAACTCTAAATCCTGGGGTGTTCCTTTCACTCTGGCTAGTGAGGAGAAATCAGGAGTGTCAAGCAGTCCCTTTCTCATCTGCAAAGAGCAAAGATAAAAAGAAAAATACCAGAAACGAGACGTCTTTCCTTTCCCTGATCTTTATAACAGAACCCCAAGAAAACCGTCTAGCGCTCATGGGAGCCCACAAGGCCCCCTATTTACCGTGGGGGAGGGGAAGGAGGCGGTCTGCGGAGCATAATTAGAAGCAACTTTTCAAATTGTATTAAATTCCTCCACCAACAAAATGCACTTAGAGGTATTTTAAGGGAACCCAGTATTTAAAGACTATGAAAACAAGATGATTGGATGCTTGTGGAAGAAGAAAGGGCAATTAGGAAAACAGGCACCATTTAAAGTGCCGTGGAGAGAAAGGCGAGCAGAAGTTGATGGAAAGTTTGTCTTCCGTGATCAGTCTCCCCTTTGTCGTGGCACGCTCGGAGAAAGTGAACGCGGGAGCCCGAAAGGGGGAGGGCGAGTGGGGAGGAGGAAGGGAGGAGCCCGAAGGAGCGGCTCGCATCCTCCTTCCTCCGCCCTTCTTTCTCCCTGCTCTCGCCCGCTCGCGCACCCCCAGCCCTCCCAGCCCCCTCGCCAGCCTCCTCCTCCTCCCCCTTCCCATCCCATCCTTCCCTCTCCCTCTCCCACCCTCCCGTTGAGCCCTCCCTCGCCTGGGTGACTCCATCAGCTTTTGATTCGGAAGGACGCTGATTGGCTGGCAGCGATTCAGCCCCCGCCGGGCCGCAGCTTTGTCTGAGTTGAAGTGAAGTTGTGCGGGTCTTAGACCGGAGTCAGCCATCCCGGCTGTTTAGTCTGCAGCCGCGCCGAGGACCGCGGAGAGGACCGCGCGGCAAAGCCACCCGGCAGCCTCCCTCCGCGGCCACCCAGCGATCGAGGGCTTCCAACTCGGCCAGAAGGAGCACGCCGAGGTGACAGACAGACACGCTGCTGCCGGGGGTGTAAAGGAGGGACAATCGAACAAATACCGCAACTGGACTCCATGCCGATCCTATCTGGACTGGAGACACGGTGTGTATTAAGCAAAAGTTTGCGAGCTGTTCCTTACGGTGCTATGATATTGAGAGACGCGTTCCAGTGTCACGGACGGAATGTAGCTAGCTGTGAGTGGCCGAAGGAAGTTGAGAGGATTGCTTTGCTGGGTTAACTGGCTCGGGGAGGAGAATCTCCTAAAGTGACCGATGCGCCAAATGAGTACTAAAATGCACTTTGTGTTTGCGTGTGCACTCTGGATGGTGTCTTTCAGCGGCGGTGCACTGGGCAAGAATTTGAAATACAGGATTTATGAGGAGCAGAGCTCTGGATCAGTCATTGCAAGACTATCCGAGGATGTGGCTGATGTTTTATTTAAGCTGCCCAATCCTTCCACTGTTCGGTTTCGAGCCATGCAAAGGGGGAAATTTCCTCACCTCACGGTGGATGAAGGTACTGGGGAAATCAGCATAGGGGCTGTGATTGACCGGGAACAACTCTGCCACAAAAACTTGAACTGCTCCATAGAGTTTGATGTGATCACCCTACCCACCGAGCATCTGCAACTATTCCATATTGAAGTGGAAGTGCTGGATATTAATGACAATTCTCCCCAGTTTTCCAGAGCCCTCATTCCTATTGAGATATCTGAGAGTGCAGCGGTTGGCACTCGGATCCCTCTGGATAGTGCCTCCGATCCAGATGTTGGGGAGAATTCCCTCCACACCTACTCCCTCTCGGACAACGATTTTTTCAATATTGAGGTACGGACCAGGACTGACGGAGCCAAGTATGCAGAACTCATAGTGGTCCGAGAGCTGGATCGGGAGCTGAAGTCAAGCTATGAGCTTCAGCTCACTGCCTCTGACATGGGGGTGCCTCAGAGGTCTGGCTCGTCCATCCTCAAAATAAGCATTTCTGATTCCAACGACAACAGCCCTGCTTTTGAGCAGCAGTCTTATATAATACAACTCTTAGAAAGCGCTCCAGTTGGCACTTTGCTCGTCGACCTGAATGCCACGGATCCAGATGAGGGCGCTAATGGGAAAATTGTCTATTCTTTCAGCAGCCATGTGGCTCCCCAAATTATTGAGACTTTCAAAATTGATTCAGAAAGAGGGCATTTGACTCTTTTCAAGCAAGTGGATTATGAACTCACCAAGTCGTATGAGATTGATGTTCAGGCTCAAGATTTGGGTCCGAATTCTATCCCGGCTCATTGCAAAATTATAATCGAGGTTGTAGATGTGAATGACAATAAACCTGAAATTGACATCAACCTGATGTCTCCTGAAAAAGAAGAAATCTCTTATATTTTTGAAGGGGATCCTATTGACAAGTTTGTTGCTTTGGTCAAGGTTCAGGACAAAGATTCTGGCCTGAATGGAGAAATAGTTTGCAAACTCCATGGGCATGGTCACTTTAAACTTCAGAAGACTTATGAAAACAATTATTTAATCTTGACCAATGCAACGCTGGATAGAGAAAAGCGATCCGAATACAGTTTGACTGTAATTGCCGAGGACAAGGGAACACCCAGTCTCTCTACAGTAAAGCACTTTACTGTTCAAATCAACGATATAAATGACAATCCACCCCACTTCCAGAGAAGCCGATATGAGTTTGTCATTTCAGAGAATAACTTACCAGGAGCATACATCACCACGGTTGCAGCCACAGATCCTGATCAAGGAGAAAATGGGCATGTGACTTACACCATTTTGGAGAGTTTCGTCCTGGGCAAGCCCATCACTTCTTATGTAACTATTGACCCATCCAATGGGGCCATCTATGCGCTCCAAAGCTTTGATCATGAGGAAGTGACGCAGCTCTCCTTTGTAGTTGAAGCAAGAGATGGAGGGAGTCCAAAGCAACTTGGAAGCAACACCACAGTTGTGCTCACCATCATCGACGAAAATGACAATGTCCCCATGATCATAGAGCCCGCGCTACGTAATAACACTGCAGAGATCTCCATCCCCAAAGGGGCAGAAAGTGGCTTTCATGTCACAAGGGTGAGGGCAATCGACAGAGACTCGGGCATAAATGCTGAACTCAGCTGCTCCATAGTAGCAGGAAATGAGGAGAGTATCTTTGTAATTGATCCACGATCCTGTGACATCCATGCCAACGTGAGCTTGGACTCCGTGCCTTCTACAGAATGGGAACTTGCAGTGATCGTCCAGGACAAAGGCAATCCTCAGCTGCACACCAAAGTCCTACTAAAGTGCATGGTCGTCGAGTATACAGAGTCGGTGACAAGTACAGCCATGACTTCAGTAAGCCAGGCGTCTTTGGATGTCTCCATGATTATCATTATTTCTCTAGGAGCGATCTGTGCAGTACTATTGGTTATCATGGTGCTTTTTGCCACCAGGTGTAACCGGGAAAAGAAAGACACGAGATCCTACAATTGCAGGGTAGCAGAATCAACTTATCAGCATCACCCCAAAAGGCCATCCAGGCAGATTCACAAAGGTGACATTACACTGGTACCTACAGTAAATGGCACACTGCCTATCAGGTCTCACCACAGAGCGTCTCCATCTTCATCTCCTACCCTGGAGAGAGGACAAATGGGCAGCCGACAGAGTCAGAACAGCCACCAGTCACTCAATAGTTTGGTGACAATCTCATCAAACCACGTGCCAGAGAATTTCTCATTGGAACTCACCCATGCCACCCCTGCTGTTGAGGTAAGATCATAACTGCATCAGTTCACGAACAAAATCAGCGTTTAATGTTTAGAAAATATGTGTGTGTTAGATACAGATTGCCACATGTAGGCAGCATTGCAAGGAACATAGAACAGGAAACATGATGCAAGCTAAGCTGTGTGTTTGCAGCCAGGAGAGAGGAGGGGCTTCAAAAAGGCCAGGGAAAAATTCCATTCTCTTTCCATTCCATTTTTCCCATAAACTTTTTGAAACCCCTTTGTACACAGCATACTGTTTTCAGGTTTTCTTAAGTAATTCACTTGCATGTAACATGCATGTCATAGAAAAACTAAAGGTTAAAATGAAAATTCAAAGGAAATCTGTAACCAGCATCCACTTACTCCTCAGGTGAAATTAGTATACGTCAAACAAGCGAAGGGGCTGGCTGTATTCTCAGAGCAATGGTTTCTACTGAAGGATTTATATTTATATATATATATATATATATATATATATATATATATATATATATATATATATATATATATATATATATATACCTCCAGAATCCCATTGTAATGCATGTTACAGCTGTTCCAATTCTGAAAAATTTCTGATACTGTTTTAAATACACGTGGTGGGAAGTTACATCAAACAGCATTTTCGATGCACCCCTATAATTATCATTTTAAACTCAACTGCCAGACAGTGGTTAAAAGAGAGAGGGGGGCGGGGGAGAATACTCTTTTCAAAAGAGTCAGTCGTATTAGTTCATCCAAACCTCTCAAGTTGCATACGCTCTTGTTTTATGAGGATTGAGTTAATTATCTGGTACTCTCCAGCGGATGCCCTCACTGGGCTATATCCCAGCAATGTTTGGTGACTAGATCCGTTGCCACAGACTGGCATATGAGACTCCTTAAGACAACTGGTTCAATTGTTTAGAACACAATGAAAGTGTCTGTTTCTCTTTGCCTAAAGCTGTTGAGGGTTGGGAGGTTTGTTCCTAGGAATGAGAACCATGTCTTTGGTCTCCAGCAGGTCTCCCAGCTTCTTTCCATGCTTCACCAGGGGCAATATCAGCCCAGGCCGAGCTTTCGAGGAAACAAATATTCCAGGAGCTATAGGTATGGCTTATTCTTGTGTTGACTATTAGATCTGAAATAACATGAATGGTGAAGTGCACAAGCTTGATCCGATTTCCCTTTCCAGATATGCCCTGCAAGACATGGACAAATTTAGCTTAAAAGACAGTGGCCGTGGTGACAGTGAAGCAGGAGACAGTGATTATGATTTGGGCCGAGATTCTCCTATAGACAGACTTCTGGGCGAAGGATTCAGCGACCTATTCCTCACAGATGGAAGAATTCCAGCAGGTGAGAGAGTCGTGGTTCACATCTATTTATTTTTCAATAAGACTGCATCAAGAAAGTGAATCTTTTAATTGTCTCCTTATCTTTTTATCTGTCATCTGCACAAAATGATTTGTCATTTGGACACTATTATCAACAACCATAAACTGATATGCAGAACATTATGTTCTTCTAGCTCACACTAAGCAGTCGTTGGAGGAGTAAGCCTGAGGCTTCAGGAGGAAAGATGGAGAGACCGAGAAAAGCAAACCTTGCCCTCCGCTCTCAATTCACTGGAATACTTCCAGAGAGCACTGAGCAACTCGCCAACAGATTACTGGGTGGTGGCTTTTATGCCAACCACTTGTTTTGGTATGCAGTGGTGACCTGCACTGTAATTTGGAGGACACATTTCCTGAGATGGAAATCCACTCACAAACTTAGAGATTAAAATACACTAGACACAGTACATTTGAGGCACTAAAAATAGGAGGAAAATGCAGCTTTGTAGGGGTAAACATAGAAGGCCTTTTTTTCCCTTCAGATTTCATTTTACAGCGGTTCTATAGTGGACAAGGGAGAAGAGCTCAGGAGGGAGATTTATAAAGTACACAGCTGTGTAGCAGAGATTCTAGCCAACTTTGAGCCATGTTTCCTCAGTCTTCTCTCTCTAATTGTGCGATAGCTGCTTGGTGAACCAGTGGGTAAATGCTGGATGCCTGAGTGTAGCAACCCTGTCACTGCAGGGTTACTGGGCATTAAATCGACCCCTATGGACACACAGGAGTACCCTGGCTACTTGTTTTAATTTCCACTGAACACTGGTCAAATGAGGAAAAGAACTATGGACGCCACGGTATCATTTGCCCAAGTTCCATAAAGTACTTGTTTCCTAAGTACAGAGAGGAGATGTTTAGGCAATAGACATGACAGGCCCTCTACAACTCAAGGTAATTCAAGAGGAATCAATACATAGAAACACTAACTCTTGTAAATTGTAGAGGTGACTATGGCAGTGACAGCAGCAGTTTACAGTAGTAGCCATAGCACTACTGGGCTTGGGCTCATGCTGAGGTCTGTACCTACATCGCCTCATCATCCTGTGCCACTTGGCACTTTGTCCATGGTAGAGCTGTGTTCTGAACTAATACCCAACTTTTAAATATCCTTTGATAAAGAGTCATGAAATCACAATTTTGATTGCTTAAAAATAAGTTGACTGACTCATCTCTTTTTATAGTCTAAAGGCTTACGGTCGGGCCTAGAAGCCTTAGCGGCATCATGGTTACATGTTGCACTATGACCCGCTCGGTCGGCAGTTCGGAACCACCAGCAGCTTCATGGGAGAATGACTGGGCTTTCTACTCCCTCAAACAGTTCGAGTGTCAGAAACCCATCTATGTCATTATAAGTCAGCATTGACTGATGGCAGTGAACTGGTTTTATTTTTTGTTGTTTTTTTTTTTTTTGGTAGAGTTACTCTGTAGCTAGCTATATTATTTATTTAATTGTGTTATTACAATAATAAATAATGCATATTGGATAGGAAACTATTTAGAAAGAACCTGCATGGCAATAAGACCTAAAATATAAATGAGAAGCTATCTTTACATATTTACCTGCACTATTTCTCTCTCTTTTTTAAATACTTTTTTTAGGGGCTCATACAACTCTTATCACAATTCATACATACATCAATTGTGTAAAGCACATCTGTACATTCATTGCCCTCATCATTTTCAAAGCTTTTGCTCTCCACTTAAGCTCTTGGCATCAGGTCCTCTTTTTTCCCCTCCCTCCCAACTCCCTCCATCCTCATGAGCCCATAATAATTTATAAATTATTATTTTGTCATATCTTGCCCTAACCCCCTTTTCTGTTGTCCATCCCCCAGGGATGAGGTCACCTGTAGATCCTTGTAATCGGTTCCCTCTTTCCAACCCACTCTCCCTCTACCCTCCCAGTATCGCCACTCACACCCCCGGTCCTTGAGGGATCATCCGCCCTGGAGTCCCTGTGTCTGCAGCTCCTATCTGCACCGGTGTACATCCTCTGGTCTAGCCAGACTTGCAAGGTAGAATTCGGATCATGATAGCAGGGCAGGGGGCGGGGAGAGAGGAAGCATTTAGGAACTAGAGGAAAGCCGTATTCTTCATCAGTGTTACATCGCACCCTGACTGACTCATCTCCTCCTCTAGCCCTCTTTGCAAGGGGATCTCCAGTAGATGACTCATTGAAGAGAAATCTCTTTAATGGGATATGCATTTAAAATGATCTACATTTTATCAGTCAACTTGCTCTACTAAATCTTCCTGCTCCTACATTTGTATGGAGGAGCTAACTAGTATAACTGATTCTATGATGTTGAGGGAAATATTTATTTTGAATATTGATTTCTCAATTCAATAACACAATTTCTTGAATTATGTTATTTTATAAAACAAGAAGGCAAAATCATGTGAACCATCTTTTGCTTCCCTTCCTCCTGAATATGATGGCAAAATTGCAATAAACAAGATTTTTTAATGTACAAAGTCCATTCATTGAAATTTTAATCCATCAAATATACTTATATAGAGAACAAGTGTCCCAAATTAGATAACTTTGCCTTTTATGAAACCAAATGATGCCAACAACCCTTTTGAGTTCTCACCTTCCATAATTCTAATAGCAAATCACAAGTCTAACTTCTTGAAGATCAAGACTCTTCTTTTAAACTTTCCCATAATTTGAAAGCTTCCATAGTCAGATATGTTCTTAGTAGAAGTGGTGTCTAACACCTTGTGTAGGAAAATCAGGTCAGAAATAAAAATATTAGGGAAATAACAGGTAACCCTCCAAACAAAGCTACCACCATTGATTTCTACTCATAGTGACCCAATAGGACAATGTGGAAGCCCCACAGGGTCTCCAAGTCTGTAAATATTTAATGAAATGGACTTATATCCTTTATCCCTATGTGTGGTGGGGGCATTATTTTGCCACACAATTTATTGACTGATAGCATATATTACAACAAATATTTTTTCACACTACAACAGGTATTTTTTCACACTCACTATCTGCCTCCACGTGGGATGTAGTGGGACTATTATAAAGGCATAAAGCACTAGGAAATCACCAGGGATTCATCAGCTCTTTTACACATTATTTAGAAGGACTACTTCTCTGACATAGACTGAAGTGTTTCTATTGCACATCTGTGGTGTTGACCACCGAAGTTGACTCATGGTGACTCTTACGTGTATCCAAACAGAACTGCCTTCCTTACTGTTTTCAAGGGTAATCTTTTTGAGTAGTACAGCATATCTTTCTCTTCATGTACCTCTCCTTGGACTTGAACCTCCAACAGTTCACTTAGAAGCTGAGAGCATCGGTGGCTTGTACCACCTAGGGATGTCCAACCTTTAAGTATGACCGTTCTGAGCAACATTACTTTTTCACATGTTCTCATTTATCATTTTCCCTGAAAAAATTATGTAGGCACGTTGAAGAATAAAACTTGTACTACATAATCTTATATTCCCAGGAAATATCTTAAGTAGAAAAAAAATGTTAGTCCACATGAATGTCATTAACAGAAACCAGAGTTTCCTAAAATATGCATATTTTTAGGACATACAGAACTATTCCATCTGATTTTCTGCATTAGTCTGAAGTTAAATATAGATTAGACTATGTTGTATTGCCTGCCAGCAGGGTCATTTGTGGTCATTGGTTCTATTAATTCCCACACAAATATGTTGCCTTCTAAGCAAGAAAATCAGTGTTCATTTTTATCTGTTGGCTAATGTTTGTCAACATAGTTCCTTCATTACTCATTCAACTCTGAACTACAATGCTACACACATGCCAGGAAAATTGTTTATTTTGAAAAGTGCTCCTTGCCCCAAGGTGATTCATAGTAACTTTTTATTTGTTTCTTATGAGAATGCTTTCCCTCAATTGAGACCATTTTACATTTATTGATCTACATCTGATAATACTCACTTCAAACATTCCTTTGGAATGCTGTTTTCTCGGTTCTCATTGGCACTTTGCTTTCTCTAGCCTTTCTCCTATGGTTGGCTCTCCCTAATGTCCTACACAGATATTGTGTCTCATCTCCCTCTCAAGAAACTTTTTCAAAATGTCCTAATTTAGATCTTTGGACTCAAAATCATGAAGTGGCCTTTTTCAGCCCAACAACAACAAATTAAATGACTCACTTTGGCATTCAATCGGGAGTGAAATACACTCCTAGTTTATTAAAGCTCAACTTTTGTATCTTCTGCCCTAGGCAGTGATAGCTCTTCCTGGAACCAAGCCCTTGCTCTTGTTCCCCTTCCTCTGTCTAAAACTGGCTTCCTTTTAATGTGTCTGCGTGCATTCTTCTCATCTCTCAAGTCTGGTTCAAGTGCTTCTTCTTTGGATACATCGGTCCCCACTGTTACACTGGCCTCTGAAAATCAAACCCTAAATCCCTGTCATTCTGTTCCTATATAATCCATCAGAACTGTTGCTTGGGTTTCTGAGGCTATGAATTTGTATACAACCAGTCTGCCTTCTTCCATGGAATGTCTGTTTGGTTCAAACGACTGACCTTTTGTTGGTAGTCCAAAGCTTAACTCTCTGTGCCAGAAGGACACCTCACTTTACTCTGAACTAAATCTTAAGTCACTTAAGTTCCCAGGATCATCACAGAAAAAAACTTTTGTGATGGTGGGTTCTTAATAGATCATTGGTCATTCACCCCAATTGCCAATAGCTTGATGGGAACTATGCCAATTGTCCTAGAGTACATTCTTTCTCATGGCAACTCACATGGTGTAGAGGGAGCTGATCAATAAAGTTTGTTGCCTGTAATCTGTATGGAAACGAGGTTTTTCTTCTATGACATTGCTGGTGGGTTTAAATCACTCATTTGTAGGTTAGTAGTTCAGTGCAAAGTATACCATTTGATGAACTGGATGAAGCTAAGGTTATGTCTTATTACTTTGTATAGTTGAGTTTTAGTTGTCTGCTTTACTTGTAAATTATTGTACAGTGACAAAAATGCATAGTCATATAGTAGCAAATAAGACTCCCTTCTCTATTATCATATCCTATAGAAAATATACACCTTCAAAGCTTTCAATGAAGCTACAAAATATTAGCTACTTGGACTATCTGACCACAGGCTATGATCCCTCAGAGACTGCCCGGAACCACTGCAGAACTGAGTTAACCTAGGTACTGAAATGTACTCAAATAGTTGAATATTGAGCAACAGGTTAAAAAATATCCATGCAATTTAGAGAAATATCTTCTTCTGTGCCACTACTTTTCTTTAATGTCACTTTATTGCTTTCACTGTCCTTTTCTCAGCTTTTCCTTTCTCCATCAGTGTTTCATTTTTTTATTCAAAGTTAACTTCTCGTTTTAACTGGAACACTCTGTATTTTTCATTGTGATGAGAGTGTAAACTAATATTTTGTTTAATAAATTCCTTGGACCAAAATTACATGTTTGAGCAGGAACTGTCTATTAAAGTCACACTGACTGTGCTGTTGCTTTTATGTACATTATATTTAGGTCTTCAGGAATGTTTATCATACTCAGGATTACTAGAATACTGTATGCTTCTATCCTCCTTTTCTTTAACCACCCAACTTTAAAACAAAACAAAGCCACTATGCACAGAATTTCACCAGACTCTAAAATCACAAAAGCACTCCCCCCCCACCCCTCACCCCCCAAAAAAGAAGACCAGTTGTCATCAATCCTGCTTCCTTCAGACAGGATGTGAGTAAGACAGCAGACAGGCCTCTTTCCAATTTCAGAAACCCAGGAAAGTAGGACCAAAGAACTCATTGTAACTGATAGCTCTTTCAGTGATTAAAAGGAAACAAAAAAACAAAAACAAACCCCAATTGCTTTAAGGTATTCCAATTACTTTCAACTTCCTGGGACATAATGAGGAACAATAATTGGTAAATATTTTCTAAGTAGTAGTGATGTCTCAAATCAGCACATCTGAAAGTGTTTTCGTTCTTAACATGATACATGCTTACTTCATTGTTCTTCACAGAATTGCACAATGGCAGCGATCCGCACATGACTGTGTTGTTCATGACTTTCAATTTCTACTCTTCCTAGATGTCAAACACTTTAAATTTTACTGAAAATGGTGTTTGCTCCAATTATTCTCTTCAATGGTGAGAAATGAAGTCCACAATTGATAATACATAAGAACAGAATTATCTCTAAGGGTCTATCCAGAAAAGGCAATGACTTCTATCATTTTAAACAAAAATCATTTTTCTCTCCTTTTCTGACAGGCCATGTGAATGCCTTTCGTTTTTATTTAGAAAATATACAGCAAGTACCTGTTATATATATGTAGGTTAAAAAGTGCTGGTGATACAGCAATAAACACAGTGGACAACTTGATGCCTGGGGAAAGGAAGTTGACCGACACGCTCCAGGATCACTGATTAATTGTTTAAGTAATTATTTGGGGTGGAGGGCAGTGGTGCAGTGTAGAATCTTTCAGAACTAGCAGACACCCAGAATTAGCTCTGCATTTGAATGTGTTGCTGATATCAATCCAGTTTGCTTTCCATCTAAGTAAATTTCTCTGCATTTTCGACATGATGAGCTGGCCTTCAGATGAAGTCGTCATATTCATGACAGCTCTTACTGAAAGAGATAGATGATTTGTGGAGTATACATTTTTACATTTCCTGGACATTGGCAAAGTTCGAGTTGTTTTTTTCCTCTTACCTTTTCTTCCTTCATCATATTGTCTGTTTTATGAATGTGACTATTCAAAATCTAAGAATGCACCATAACATCTGTAAAATTCACCAAAACAGCTTTCATATGCTTCATCTTTTGGTGAATGTTTCTGAGTATTTAAATATAAGTACATTTCAAACTTTTATTTCAAACCTGTAAATGCAGATTTCTCAACAGGATTCTTAGGAGTCTTATTTCTGTATTGTGAGCTACAGGTGTTGAGCTGCTGCCTGCAAGGTCAGTGGTTCAAAGCCGCCAAACCCCTCCAGAAGAGAATGGCGAGGCCTCCTACTCCTGTAAAGAGTTACGGTCTTCAAACCCCCCGGGGCAGTTCTCCTCTGCCCGACTGGATCTCTATGAGTGGGCAGCGAGTTGAGACCTTTTAGAATTTTAATAATTATAACCACCTAATAGTTGATTGCATTTTCAATGTTCCTGTTAAAATAAAGTGGGACTGAGAGATTTCTAGATTGTAAAAGTTACTCAGAGATATGATCCTAGGGTTGGCTGATTCAATCCTAAATCATGGTTTCACCTTCTAGCGTATTTAAAAAAAAATAGTTTTGTTCAGTATGTATTTCGTCACCCATCCTCTAGTTCCTTTTCTGTTCTTCTCATGTCTGAGTTATCAATCCACGGCTCACTACTCAAGTAGCAATTCTGAGACTCAGGGGCAGGAGGTGAGTTGTTAACAGCGATCCTAATTTTGCAAACAAAGCGGGGGAAGGGGGGCAGTAGAAATGACTTGCGGAGTTGCGTCAAATCGGTATCCAAATGAACTCTTATTGTCACCTGGCTCATGTGCCTAGCGATGGATTAGCATCCGATCATGGTTGCAACCTGTCTCCGTGCGCATTTTTCAAAGGGAAGATTGCTTTTGTCCTCTTACTGCTGCTGTCTGTTAAGTCTGACCATGACTCTCCATTGCCTTCCGACTGCAGCGATGAGGCTTTGCACAGAGGAATGCAGGGTTCTGGGCCACTCGGACCAGTGCTGGATGCCGCCTCTGCCCTCGCCCTCCTCCGATTACAGGAGCAACATGTTCATTCCGGGGGAAGAATTTCCAGCCCAACCCCAGCAGGCCCACCCACATCCAAGTCTGGAGGATGATATCCAGCCTGCAGATTCCGGGGAGAAAAAGAAGAGTTTTTCCACCTTTGGGAAGGACTCCCCAAGCGACGAGGACACTGGCGATAGTGGCACCTCCTCTCTGCTCTCTGAAATGAGCACCGTGTTCCAGCGCCTCCTGCCCCCTTCCCTGGACGCCTACACAGAGTGCAGTGAGGGCGACCGCTCCAACTCCCTGGAACGCCGGAAGGCGCCCTTGGCCGCCAAAACGATGGGCTACCCGCAAGGGGTTGCTGCCTGGGCAGCCAGTACACACTTTCAAAATCCCACCAACAACTCTGGACCCCCCCTTGGACCGCACTCCAGTGTGCAGCCTTCGTCCAAATGGCTGCCGGCCATGGAGGAGATCCCTGAGAACTATGAGGAAGATGACTTTGACAATGTGCTCAGCCACCTCAACGATGGCAAGCATGAACTCATGGATGCCAGTGAGCTCGTGGCCGAGATTAACAAACTGCTCCAAGACGTCCGCCAGAGCTAGAGGAGCCTTTTTGTTTCTTTTGCAAAGTGTTTTTGTTTCCATCTAGATGGAAAAAGGGGGAACGGAATAAACCCCGAGAGAACTGGCCTTGCCAAATCGTTGCATTTATCATAAATGTGTCTGTGTATATTGCCTATTAAATACTGTATTTTCGTATGTACACAATGCAAGTGTGATTATTTTAATCTGTATTTTAAAAATACATTTGTACCTTATATTTATGTGTAATTTAACAGACAAATTTTATTTTTTTACTCTCATGACAAACATGTCTTTCCTATTCATTTAGAAAGTAGACACTGTTGAAATATCACATGCTATTCAACCACAAAGTATTAAGGCACTGCTTCGATTAGTTATGCTGGGGGAGTAAATATTAGCCTGTAGAAACAACCCCACAAAAGCATTGTACAATTCTTAGTTCCAGTAAGGGATCCAATATTTTTTTATACTTTAAAGTAAGTACCATTAAAAAATGTTACACTATTTTTTTATTATTATTCTTTTCTTTGCTAGTACAGGCAAAATTGATGCATGAGTGACATTTTGTTTCAGGAATGGGAAATACCTTGAAAGATATTTATGAGATGAGCTTTTAAAATATGCTTCACACACACAGTGATGGGAACACAAATAGAGTTGATGTTTCCGAATGCCCAGCTCCCTACTCTTTCCAGCATCTTTAACTGGGCTGTCCTTGAGAAAGTCCAGTGTATGAGGGAGTTGATTTTGACTGTCCCCCTAAGTATTCGTATCGATTTATAATCAAGGTGGACAACAAATCCCACTCCATCTTCGTAATATGAGAGGGACCCAATGAAAATAGGATTTGCCCTTTAACCTCTTCATGACCCTTGGGATACATGCTTTTACATCAGTATATGCTACCTCTCTGTTTTCTTGGGAAGTGACAGGCAGCCTTTGGGAGGGTGTGTGCATATAGCAGTTTGAAACCGAAGAAGCAGGCATTTGTCTGTCGCTTGTACAGGGTATTGCATGAGGTGTCTGAATTTTCAGTAGGACAAGTAAAAATTTGGACAATTTTTGTTTGAGACCCCTGTCCTTATAGGTTCTATGAGATTTATAGGGCAGACTGAAAAAAAAATGTTCCTCAAGACTTTAAAGGAGGTGGCAAGAAAAATAATAGCACGACTTATCAAAAAACTCAGACACACTCAGCAATTCAACATGCTTCTGCTAATAAAGACAGATGGTATCAATAAAAAAATGCAACGCAGGTAAATAACCGGGTCTTGAAAGGGTTAAAATGATGGCAGTATATGTTCTAATAATGTAAAGTATTGATTCTTAGGTCACGGACCTCTCAAGCTAGGAAACATAATGGATTTTACCTAAAACGTTCTATTTAAATCTCTTTTGCTTATCACAATGCTTAAAGAATTTTGACTTGATTTTTTTTTTAGTTGTTAACTCTTCACTTTCATATTTTGTACCCAATGCATGATTGAATACTTTTGTTTTATTTTTAGCGTAAGAACATTTTTAAAAAACATTTTAAATGAAATTTGATTTTCTTTGTTGTATGATAACTGAAAACTTATTTATTGCTGTTATCTCTGTGTGTGGAATGCGTCGGTAAGGGAGTTGTTATTATGACTGCAATCATTATGACCAAGCTTCTTTAATGTTATTTCGATGAATACACTATCTTGATTGTACTATCCAGAAAATTTTACTGTTGATGAAAATTAAAAAAATAAAGTAAAATAAAGTGACTTTAAAGAATTGACCATAATTCAGAGTCCTGTTCACCACATGGGTGTTCAAAAATTGTATATTAGAGAGAATAATCCAGTTTTGTGTGGCAAATGATATAGAGGACATATTAAGCATGCTTGGCAAAAAGAACAGCAAAATCATAATAATTTGAGTACTTTCATAAGTACGCATATGCTCACTGCCATCGAGTCTGTTTTGACTCACAGACACTCTAGAAGACAGGGTAGAACTCCCCTTTGGGTTTTCAAGGCTCCACTGGAGCGGAAACCTCAGTTTTCTCCCACAGAGCCACCCAGCAGACCTGCGGGCAGCAGTCTAAGAGTAACCACGACGTCACCAGGGCTCCTTAGTCAGTCATATTCCATTTCAGTATAGGATTAAATGCATTTGGAGTAAAATGGAAAATAGAATAGTGAAATAAAAACAATAACATTTCCTATAAAAATCACAGCTTTTTTGACATTTTATATATTTTAAGTGTATGGTTAAGTAGATATGTTTTAAAAGGTGAAACTAGTTTTCTCTTTGGTTTATGGACAGGAATTGAAATACTGAGAAAATTAAGTAACCTAAAAGTACCTAAAACTCAGATATTTTAATTTTCAAGCAGATTAAATTGAATGTGTTCTCTCTTTCAGAAGGCACATTTTCCTTTAGAGGAGAGATTGCAATTCCAAGTGAAATTTCAGTTTATTTTTCAGTAGATTACACACACAAATGTTAAGCACATTTAAATACATTTTGCCTTTCAACCTCACTTCCTTTTATTACAAATTATCATTAAGAAAAATACTTTTATGCCCTCGTCGTTCTTAATTCAAAGCAGCCCTGGTAATTTAGGAAGCAAGCTTGGAATCAATATTTTGAATAATTGAAGTAAGTAAAAATGCAATGCTATGTTGAACATGAAAAGTTTATACATTGTCTGTATCCTAAGCATTCCATGTCTCAAATTCCTCATTTTTCCTGTCTTCTCCATTTCACATAACAGGTCAAGTGGATGTTACCGTAAGATTTCTGGGTTTCACTCACATTCTTTCTTTAACCACAGTGAAAGCTGACTTCTCTGCTGTTGTCATAACAGCTTAGCCTTTCTTCAAGTTTACTTTTTCTTTTGATTCCACATCCCTCCTCACGTTGGAAGAAAAATTTAATAGTCACCCAAGTCAAGAAGGTTCTATGCTCCATTCATTATTTCCTTATAACATTGTGCCATTGTGATCCTTTATATGTTCTTTCTTGAATATCATTCCAAGAATCATCTTCAAAAAACTTACTTTTTTAAGGGTTTGATTAGTGGATGTCTATAATTGGCTTTCTGAAAATCTTATAAGTTATCAACATTAGAATTCATTATTCATTTACATTTATAACCTTATATGTTATTCCAGTTCTTGCTTATTCTGTCATATGGGCATCTAATTTACCACTTACCAATAGATAAAGGCAAAGGTAGGTAAGTTACCATGTTATCGGCATCAAAGAAGAAGCACCTTTATGGAAATTAACTCAATTTCTGTGTTTCATTCTTTTGAAAAGTAAGGCCCAGGGTCTCACTGGATTAAGCAGTGGGCTCGGTGAGCTGCCAAGCAGACTCAGCAGTTGGAATACAAAAGACATACCCCCAACTAAGAAATGTGAGACTGACTGCCTCTGGAAATATTTAAAGCCTAGAAAAGTGGTGGAGAGAATCAAATTTATCGTACAGGGCAACTGTGAGTTAGCATCAGCAGGACAGCCATGGGTAGTGGTAATGTCACAATAAGGAGCCCTTGTGGTAGAGTGGTTAAGATTGACCCTTCAAATCCACTGACTGCTCCATGGGCGTATGTTTCCACAAAGCCGGAAGTCCTGGGAGCCCTGTCGGAGCAGTTTCCCTCTGTCCTACAGGTGAGCTCTGAGTCTGAATCGCATAATATACTGAATTGGGTAATGCCAGAAAGTATGGAAAGCTGAATTTGAAATACTGACACATTAAAGTTCAAAGAATTGTGTATCTATTTAATATAGAAGTAATTAATCTTGGATTTGTTGAAGTGGTGAAAAATACACTATCTTATATGTTAGTTTCAATGCTGTATGAACTCATGAGTTCATACAATTTGCTAAACTCTTGAGAATAATTTGATACTTCTATCCCAATTGCAGTATGTCTTGAAAATGTATAACCAGGATCAAAGCAAAGTCATATATCAAAATCTGAATGAGGTATATGTTGCTGTAGAAAAATTAAATGTAAACCAGTATGAATTTTCATCGTATGTGATTTTAAAAGGATAAAAACCAGTGCAAGAATTTCTAATGGGCTAGTAAATTGCATTCCTTAATGGCATAAAAATTCATTAAAAACTTACATTTATAAGATTCCTATATACTAGGAAATCATAGAATATCATGCAGATTTTAAGCATTTATACTATATTTGGATATGTTTAACTGTGAATGATAGAAATGGTTACTAAAGTGAAGCTGTGCTTTAATAAATTAGCATATTTGAGCCCCTCAACATTTATTTTATATATCTTGTTAATAAGTTCTAGAATAAACATTCAGTCACTTAAGCACTTTAAAAATATATATATCTGAGTAATATATAGAACACTGCATTCTGGCTAAAATAACAAAAATACATACATCACTTACTTTATACTTAAAGCCATCTTTTATCTGTTTAATTATCTATAATACATCCAGTAGATATGCTATGATACCAGAAATAAGGGAGACTTAATACAATCTAACAAAAAAATATTGAATAGATGAGCATCGTATAATAAACTTGACAAAGAAACTCTATGTCTCTCATTAATTTGTTATATTTTTATTATATGCCATTTTGTAGAATTTGTGGAGCTTTTAAAAGAAATTTACAGTGTGCTGGCGTAGCAAAAATTGCTACAAAATTTACATACTTCCTGACTTTTAAAATTCTAATAACATATCCTACTCTGGCATTTTAAAATAATAGTTTTCTATTTCCTTTTATGACTTCAGCAAGATGCCTCTAATTCTTGTTTGCTTTCTCAGGTTTTATCTCTTCAATTTATTTATTTTATGGTATTCTTACTTGATAATTCATCCAACTGTCTACACTTTATAGCAAGCCTCTCCAAAGTATCACATGCATCTACTTACTTATATAACTATCTAGATTTTATCAGTTCTCATGGGGCTTTTTTGTTATTGATAAAACAGGGATCATATTTTTGAGATATGAAGCTCATTCTTTTAAATTCTCAATAAGCCTTGCTACTCTGATTCATTAGTTTAATAAAAAGACAAATTCATATTCTCCAGAGCAAAAGGGTAATTTCTTTAGTTCTAAATTCTAAAAAAAAAAAGTGAGTATATAGAATTGCAGAAACTAGAAAATGTATTAAAGGAGAAAATGGGTTTGTTTTTGTAACTAAATAGAAAATAAAACAAAACACACCTTTCTCTTTACGAATTAAGGGTTGTTCTCAGAAACTGCTAATACATGTCTTCAAGAAGGTTTAGACTCATAGCGAGCGAAGGCACAAATGAGCAAAATCTCTCCACTCATGCACCATCCTCACAATCACTGCTACGCTTGAACTTGTTTTATCACTTCGGCGCGAATCCTTGCTGAAAATCCTCCTCACTCTCATTGACCTTCTACATTATGAAGCAAGATGTCGTGATCTAGGGACTGGTTTCTCCTGATAACATAACCAAAATGGATCAAAGGCAATCTAGCCATCCTCAATTCTGAGGAACAATCCCATTTCTGAGACTGATGTATTTGTTCTTCTGGCAGCCATACATTGGCCTGCCATCTGCATGGCGGGCCGTCGAAACCACCTGCAGCTGCGCAGAAAAAACACTGGGCTGTCTACTCCCATCTTGGAAAACCACTGGGGTCAGTATGCGGTAGGACTGACTCCATGGCAGGGAGTAGTCTGGGTGCCGTGGTATGCATATTCCATATTGGTCACCCACACCCCAAGGGAAAGTTCTTCCTTGGCTTTCCGTCTTCTCTGTTTAGTGTTTGTAGGCAACTGAAACCAGACTTTTACTGTAAGCCTTTGTGAATAGCAGAAAGAAAATAGAATATTAAATAGGATGGTAAGTTTTTGCATTAACTAGGTTAGCCTACAGTGCCCAGTAGTTTACTAAAATAATAGTACTAGTGTATATTACAATGATTAACTTTTAAATTAGTTGATGTTAAATATAGCTTATTACCATCCATAAAGTATTAGGCCTATTTCGACGAGATGAAAATTTAAAAAGCAAAATATTGAGGCTTTTGTGGATGGGTAGTATGTCTTGAAAAAGTTAAGACATTCTATCAGGGTTTCCCGATCCATGTAGTGTTGCTAACCACAAGGTCAGTAGTTTGAAACCATCAGCCGCTCCACAGGAGAAAGATGAGGCTTTCTACTCCTGTATAGATACACAATTTCGAAAGTTCAAAGTGGCAGTTCTACCTCTATATGGAGGTTGCATGACTCAGAATTGACTGGAAAGCAGTGTTGGTTTGGGTCAGTTTCCAGCCTCTCCTTGGGCCTATAAATTTTCGGTTTTCTATCCCCTATAATTGCATGAGACAATTTCTTAAAATCATATCTCTTTTCTACAGACATTGCTATCAATAAAGCTACCTCCTGCTGATTCTGTTTCTCTAGAAAATGCTCATTCACACATAAGTAAGAAATGTTCCTTTCCAAAAAAACTTAGCACCTGTTGGAGGCATAAAGCTCTGGGGTGAGTAAGCTGAGAAGGGCCGAAGATCAGATGTTTGGGCTTCTTTTATTACCATATCCTGTGATTTTAGAAGAAACTTCGAAGGAACAAGACGACATTCGAGGCGGTCCCAATGGAAGTTGGGTTGTTGTTGTTGTTGTTTCCCCTGAGTCTGGCTGCACAGAAAAGCAGACCTAACAGGAGGATGTGCGAAGGCGTGGATGCCTCTGGATCAGCATCGCACCTACTCGCTGTCTTTGGGTAACCTACAGGAGAAGCAAATGTTCTCTTTGTTCACAGGGAGGAGAGGCTTGCACTATAAAGTTTATTGCCTTCAAAATGCTCTTACCTAAATGAAGGCAGACTTTTTAAAAGCCTGAGGTACATTCTTGTTTTATTAAAAGGTACATTCTGTGGCTCAAAATAACTAACCACACAGTATTTTAGACAGAAGCAGCATAGACTTTTCCTTTGGAAGTAGCCCTTTGTGTTAGACAATGCTTTTGGTTCCAAATACGTGACACAATTTACAGTAAATCTTTTGACATGTGATGTAATAAATCCCGCAAAATTCAATTAAGAATGCTGTATAAATTCTAGCCAAAAATACATTTTGCCAATGCAAGTTTATGATCTTGATTTCTTCTATAAAATCATGTCTAGAGGTTGCTGGTGTGTGTTCTGTTAATTTCCTCTCCAGACTGTATGCAATTTCTGAGAATATTGGTTGGCAAATGCGTGACAGGAGCATTGGTAAGAAGTGCAATCGTAGAGGATCAGCTGCCACCACTGACTTCCATACTCCTGTTGTTTTTTCTTTAATATTCCTTGTCTCCTCATGTTCTCCTTGGATGACATCTAAGTAGAGTGAAATCATACTATTTTCCTTAATTCTATTAAACAAAGAATCTTTTTTGGTGACATGACCATGTGTCTACCACTGCTGTAGGGGATTCAGACGAACAAACTACATACAAAAGGGGTGCAGAGTTAACCAGTAGCTGGTCAGTGACAGGCCATTAGAGTGACAGCAAAGCAGAACACACATTGTAGCAGTACAGGGCACAAACTGTACCCAGATGGAATAAGGAACAAGAGGATAAATAAGAGCCTAGTTCTATTTCGCACAAAGATAGACAAGGGAAAAGAAGTACGTGGCTCACCTTTGAGGAATGACCACCCACAATCTCATGAATCACAATGGAAAGAGTCTGAACAAGTGTGTAAAGGTAAGCTCCTGGTCACAAGGCACTTAGGACACACAGAACCTTAACTGACTCCTCAAGTAAACTCAACGTTAATGACAGGGATGAAGCAAACCTTTCAGGATCTTTAGCTGCTGTTGGTGTGCAAATCAAAATGAGAAGAAATATCTGTGAATATTATTAATCATCAGAATGTGGAATGTATAAAGTATGACAAGAAATGTAAACATTTTACATGATAAAAAATGAAATGGAACCTCTAGACATGGGTAGTTTGGGTATTAGTGAGCTCAAATGGACTGGCATTGGCTAATTTTAATCTGATGAGCACGTGATTTACTATCCATGGAATGATAAATTTGAAAATGAATGGACCACATTCATTGTCAAAGAACACTTCAAGATTTAGGTAAAATCCATATGGTCTGTGGTAGGATAATATCTGCATGCATATATCTTATTTTATTTCAATGTTATACAATATAATAAATTCTATACAATTAAAATTCAATTTTACTCAACAATCACTATGTTTAATGAAGAAATTGAAGATTTCTACCAACTTATTCAGCCTGAAATTGATCAGACATACAACCAAGGTGTTTTAATGATTACTGCTGATGGGAATTTGAAAATTGGAAACTGTAAAGAAAGATTAGTAATTGGAAAATATGGCCTCCTGATAGAAAGGTAGCTAGAAAATGTGATAGAATTTTGCAAATCCAGCAATGAATTCTTCACGGAAATAATCTTTTTTTAAAAAAAAACATAAAGAGTGCCTATAATCATGGACATTGCCAGAGGGAATGCACAGGTATTAAATGGACTAAATCTGTAGGAAAAGATAAATTAAGAAAACAAATAGCATCAGCTAAAGTGAGGCTATGGGTAGCCTGTGAAAGCAATCATCAATTGCTCATTGTAAGTTAAGGTTTAAGTTGATTATAGTGAAATGAAATCTAAGAAAGTAAAAACATGACCTTGCTTATACCCCATCTGAATTTCAAGTACATCTTAAGAATAGATGTCATGTATGAACACTAATGATAGCAGACCAGACCGACTGTGGGATGGCATCAACTCAAACAGCAAAGGGCCATTACAAATACAGAAAAGAAACAAAAGGCCAAGGTGAATATCAGAAGACACTGTGAACTTTGCTCTCAAGTGTAGTGTAGCTACAGCAAATGGAAGAAATGATTAATGAAAAAGTTGAACACAAACTTTCAGGGGCAGCTTAAGAAGGCAAAGTACCCTAATGAAATGTGAAAAACCGCACTTTCAGTATTTCTTCAACTGAAAGAACTTGGGAGAAGCAGAAAATAAAACTAAGCATCAAAATGAATTATTTCAGGATTCTATGGAGACATTGTTGAGAAATGCACAAAGCATTAAAAGAAGATGGAAGGCGTACACAGAAGAACTATATCAAAAATTTATGAAATATTCAAATATTTTAAGAGGTAGCATATGATCAAGAGTCTGTAGTTAGTCCACGTTGCCCTGAAAGCACTAGCAAAATCAAAATTGAGGAATTGACAGAATACCAATTACAATCTATTAATTTACTGATGCTGTACTTGAAGCATCCAGTAGTCTATGCCAAAAATTTTGGAACAGAGTTACGTGGCTAACCGTGCCCTTTCCAAAGAAAGGTGACCCGGTAGGTAGCAAACAGTACAGAACAATATCATTAATATCATATTTAAGTAAAAGTTTAAAATAATTGAACCACAGTTGCAGCAGTACATCAACCGAAGAGCTTCCAGAAATTCAGGCTGCATTCAGAAGTGGACTTGGTAGGATGAGTCTTATTGCTGATGTCAATGAACCTTGACTGAAAACAGTATATCAGAAAGATGTTACCTGGTGTTTTATATACTATGAAAAGGTGTTTGACAGTTGTTATATTCTAACAAACATTCTAGAGTATTCAATTTTGCTGATGTGGAATCTGTACATAGCATGTGAGGTAGTGTTTAAAATAAAGATGTGGCTTAAATCAAGAAAAGTATTGATCAAGATTGTAGCCTTTCACCATAATCATTCAATCCGTATTTTGAGTAAATAATATGAGAAGCTGGGCTACATATATGTAGCATCTGGATTGGAAGAAGTTTCATTAATAACATGGGATATGCAGGTGACACAACTTTGCTTCCTGATGAAGTTCTTAGAATCCAGTGTCAGATATGGATTGCAATTCAATGTAAACAAAACAAAAGTCCTCGCATTTGGAATAATAGACCTGGTCATGATAAATGGATAAAAGTCTAAATTTGTCAAGCATTTCAGTTTACGAGGATCTATCTAGTCAAACGTCATAGAAGCAGCAGTCAAGAAAAAAAATCAACTTACTACATTAGTCTAATATGTTGTGGGGGTGGGAACCCTCCTAAAGTGTTAAAGAGCAAGAATTTCACTCTAAGGACTAAGACCTGAGCCAAGCCCTGGTATTTTCAACTTCCTCATATTTCATATGAAAATGAGATGATGAGTAATGAAGACTGCAGAAGATATGATGTATTAAAATTATGGTATTTGAGAAGAACATTAAAATAACACAAATGAAGCAAATTGGTCTTGGAAGTGCAACCAGACGGTTCCTGTGAAAAGGAGATGGGATTCCTCCCTGGGGAATGGACAACAGAAAAGTGGGTGAAGGGAGACGTTGGACCATGTAAGATATGACAAAATAAAAATTTATAAATTATCAAAGGTTCATGAGGGAGGGGGAAGGGAGGGGGGAAATGAGGAGCTGATGCCCAAGGCTTAAGCGGAGAGCAAATGTTTTGAGAATGATGGGGGCAACAAAAGTACAAATGTTTTTTACACAACTGATGTATATATGGATTGTGATAAGGGTTGTATGAACCCGTAATAAAATGATTTTAATGGAAAAAATAGACAATAAACTAAAGAAATGAGACATCTGTGAAGGGGGGGAGAGAAAATGAGATGAAGAGACTTCATCTTAAGTCCTTTGAACATATGTCAGAGAGGACTATTCCCTGAAAAAGGCATGGTTTGTAACATAAATGATCACTGCAAAGGAGGAACATCGAGGAGCGGTATGGGCTGCAACAAAAGGCTCAAACACAATAGTTGCGAGGCCAGTGCCAGAGCAGGGTTTGTCAGGGTGCTGTGAGTCAGAGCAGACTGAAAGCCCCAAACAACAGCAGTAGGGAGAAGGCAAGCAAAATGCTGCTGCTGATAAATGTTCTCTCTTGTATTTTGTAAATTATCCATTTTCTATACATATCAGAACTGCTTTTCACCTCACATGGATAAAAAAATTGAATAGCAGTATTTTCTATAAAACAATTTCTGTTTCTTAACAATATTTAAAGTTTCTTTCTACTACTATTGTGCTGACTTAATTATTGTAACTTACAATGATAGGAACTTACAAAATTCTCTCTCTATTTTTAGAGCATTCCTGGCTTTCTAACTCCTATTATAACTTTGAATCGGATTGTCTAATTTCTAAAAATATGCTTCTGTTTATTTTTACTTGGATAACGTTACATCTATAGATCAATTTAAGGGAGAACTGACTTTCTTATATTATACTGCATTTTCTTTCAAAGGCTGTGTAAATTTCCTTTGTGCTTCTAAGTAGTATGTAAAATTTCTTTACCAAAAACTGTATATGTCTATTGGTAACTACTGTATTTTATCTTTGATGTTCATTATTCTTTGTCCTAGTCATTGGCCAGATGAGAATTCACATTTTTCCTAGGCATAAATCTTGTATCCAATTTTTAACATATTTATTGTTTATTATAATCTCTCAATGAATTCCTCCAGGTTTTCAAATTTTTGTGTAATTTTACTTTAAAAATTCGTATTTCTCAAAAGGTAATTTTAAAGGTAATATATATTATTTATTGTTGTCTGTTTTTGCATGATTATTATATTTTGGCATATAATGACACTCTTCTGTTTAACCTGATATTTCAAATTTAGAATTGATGGTATAAATTATATAGTTTTATATATGTATAAAATGATATAGTTTTATAGTTATACATATAGTTATAGTTATATATAGTTATAGTGTTTATATTCATTGTTATTTATACAACATGTTCCTTTTAACTAGCTAAAATATTGGTTTATTTTTGAATAATCTACTATTCATTCCCACTGTCATTATACTTTCAAAATTTAAATTAAAAGGATAAATGCGTTTTATTTTTCAGTGCAAATAAAGAAAGAAAAGAAACATTTGCACATCTTATACCAGCATAATTCTCAGGATAGCAAAGGGCCAATAGATACAAATGCAAATGAGAATTACAGTAGCAGTCGTATTCATGTATATTAAAATAAAACATTGTGGTAGTTATATAATCATTTGTTAATTTGAGGATTAAGAATGGAGTCTAGCCGGTCAATCAGATCATAGTCAATGAGGTCTATGTGTGGGCATGGCCTTTTCTTGAGAATTCTGGGAAATCCAGTATTTCCTCCTTGGAAGCAGGAGAGAGACTCTGACTCACTACCTGGGAGACATTGCAGCTGACAAGACACGTGGAACTACCCTGGTGCCCTAAGCTGAACAAGCCACATGGATGCTACCAGACCTCTGACGCCAGAGAAGCCACCGAAAAACCACAGCCAGCGCTGAGATGCTTACAACACCACTGGACCCAAAGACTTTCTACCCCCTGGCTTGAGATCGTCCTGCATTTGGCTTTGTTGCATGTGTTTTGTGAGTCTGAAGAGTACTGATAGATTGGTATCGGACATATAGGCTAATATCAGACTTATGGTCTTGGACTGTACTGGGTTGGGATATTTCCTTAACATACATTGCTCTTGAACATAAACCTCTTCCTTATACACATATGTGTCCATGGATTTCTTTCTCTAATCGACCCAGACTAACACAAACACTTAAAAATATCTAGCAAAAGTCAGAAGTTTATTTTTAAATAGGTTAATTTTAAGTTCATTTAAAACATTAAGACACTTAATATTAGGCTAAATTTCTGGGTTTTATTCATTTATAATTTTAACTTTATTAATGAATTTAATTATCATTCCTTAGACAGTGTTTGTTAATTTCTTGCCAGTAATGATGTAATTAAATACTCCACTACCTTTTCTTTCTCTATTACATTAACCCCGAATTCACTTGATTGTTATTTTTTTACTTAGCTTTCTGTATTAGACTATACCTTTGTGACTTGATTTACATTACTTAATCTCTAATTTCAATCTATCATAAATGAATCAAACACTCCAATCACCATACACTTCCCATTGCTTTTCCCCCCCTACACTTACTCTTAGTTACCTTATTTACCTTCTTTCTACTTTGCAAGACATGCAATGTTTGCTCTGTTTAATCACAATGAAATAGTTAAGATTTTGTGTCCACTTGGCTTAACCAGGATTCTAAGTGGTTTCATAGTGAAGACACAATTCTTGAAGTTGTGTCCTGCTTCCTATGTAATCTGATGCTATGGAAAAGCTTGCTTGCTCATCACTGAGTCTGGATCTTCCATGTGGGTCAATATATGATCTCAAATTCCTTGGACTTGAGTCTGTAGCCTGATATATTATCTTCTGATCTTGTGAATCCTCTGCAGCCTGAACCCCTACCGGCCTACCATCTGCGTGTGCAGCTACATGAGTCAATAGAAGCTTCCAACCTGACATCTGATCTGAGAACTTGGAACTTCCCTGCCTTGACAACTGTGTGGGCTATTTCCTTGATATAAACACACCAGTCTATAATGAACATAAGAGTCACAGGTTTTACTGCTCTAGAAAACCTAGCTTAAGATACACAGTCTCCACATTTTTTTCCTTAGACATTCGGGTAAATTAATTCAATATTCATTGTCACTTCTTTTATCCATTTTCTTGAGACTTACATAGGCATAAATATTTTATCAGAATTTTTCTTTGAAGAATTTGTAAGTACGGTTCTCCATCCTCCTGCGTTAAGTGATGTGTGATGAAGTGTTAAAGTCTCGAATAATTTTAAGTCTCTTCGCAGAGGACTTTACTTTTTTTCACTTTGCTTAGTGAATTGGCTGAAGGTTTAAGAGAAAAATCAGTGTTCCATTTAACAATATACACCCATTTATTTCAAGTTATTGATTGCAATCCAAACAATGTAGAATTATTTAGCCTACGTCTTCTCTGTGTGTTCAACTTCCACCCCTCTTTCTCCCCAATCTTCCATGCCTTCATAACTCCGCCTTTGGGCAAATGCAGGTACTTTGATCACGATCACAAATGATTTCTAATTCTAAGGCAGATGTAGCACTCTCCACTTATTGCTCCCCTGAAGACGTCTCTATTGTTTGCCCAAAGTTGAGTCATTAGGGTGAGTTCAGTTCTAAAGCCCACAGTGTTTATTATTCTACAAGCCTTAATGTCATCAGTAAGCCTGGACACTTTTGTGACTTTGGGTTTAGTTCTACATTTTTCTCCCATGTCATTCCCCATCTTCTGATGTGATCATATCTGATGTCCTCCGTGTAGGTATTCTCACCTGGAGTCACAGAGGCTGCTCTTGGAATTGTCCAGGAGGCCATTGGATTAATTGATCCCACGTGGCTTAGATTTCCTTCATTCTTTACTCAGAAAAAGTAGAGAACAAAAGCTACACTTTTGGATGATTTCTCATTAGAGAAATATGAAAAGCATTGTCTTTCTAGAATATGTTAAGCCAAGTGACCTTGAAATCGTTTGAGAATATGGTAACTGAGTCTCCAGAACCAATGAATGTATTCCTCAAGGTCTTTACTTATGGCTTAGAACTTTGCTTTTCTTTGCACACTGTATGCTTTGCTGTATTTATAGATAGACTGTATCACATGTAAATACATGTAAGTCCTCCTGAAATAATGGCCAAAGTTATAAGCATAGTCAACACTGAGTCCATATAGGGGCTAATAAGAAAATGAACAATAAAATATAGTAGACTAAGTACTGTAAATAAACGTACTGTATATCCAAGACCAGAGATATCCCGGGACTTGTATTCAGCAATGCTTGGGTCGAGCAGGGGGTGTGACCAAACGGGTCAGACTGTGAAGACTACGTCATTGGTCACAGCCCTGGAGAAGAAGAGCAACCACATCCGACATTCATCTGACAAGGATGCAGTGCAGCCCTGGTACCAGCACACAGAAGCGGGCAGGTTCTTGTCCAGTACGGCAGGGACAACACACAGGCTGTCGGCGTGCAGGAGAAAAGCAGAGCGGTGATAGCAGCAGTCATCAGACCACCCACAGAGGCTGCAGGCGCCCGCAGATGAGTGGGGGGAGACCTGAGAACACCCACACTGCACCGGAGAACAGGTAAATGGGACCCTCACTCGAGTATAAGCTGAGAGGCCTTTTCCAACATAAAAATGTGCTGAAAAACTCAGCTTATCCATGAGGATATGCGGTAGTTATATTTGTTAGGCTCTCTGGTGGTGTAGGGTTGCTTACTTATTGGACTGCTAACTGCAGGACCAGATGTTCAGAACCACCAGTGAGGCTTTCTTTCCCATAAGGCGTTACAGCTCAGAATCGCACATGACAAGGTCACTGTACACAGTCACTATGAGTCTGAATTGACTCAGTAGCAGTGAGTGAGCTACCTTTGTAAATTTCTATTTCCTAATAGTTCCCCATCTATTTGTCTTCCATTTCCACCTTTCCATTACATTGCTCTGGCTTTGGATAGCCTCTAAATTGATAATATCAGTGAATATGTTTGCTCTTCATTTTAAATGACTCTTTACCACAATTGTATTAGTCAACTCTACCCTATCTCTTTTCATTTAATTTTTCCCTTAGTCCTTGCATTAGTGGTGCATTGTTTTTAGCAATTAACATTCGACCTTAGTGGATCATTACTATAAGCATTCCTTGTCTCATATTTTCACTGAGTGATAAAATAAGAATCTCTCATGGATATGAAGTCAGGATGTTAGCAGGGGCTATACTCATCTGAAGGCTTGATTAAACTAAACCAAATTTGTTGCTGTCTAATCAGAAGTGATTCATAGGACAAACGAGAACTACCTTATAGCATATCCAAGCCATACATCTTCATGGGAAACTTACTATTCAACCTTTCTCGCATGAGCCCTGGTGGTTCAGAGATTACGCACTCAGCTGCAAATCAGAAAACCAGAAGTTTTAATTCACGCTGCTTCGTGCAGGGGAAAGGAAGTAAGTCTAACTTCCCGAATGAGTAAGTCTTAGGTTAATCACTATGTCAATCATTCAAACCCACCCACTTCTCTGAGGAAGAAAAGTGAGGCTACCGTGATACTGTAAAGAAATATTTTACAGAATTAGGTTGAATGGAATCAACTTGATGGCAGGTTTCTTTCTTGAAATAAATTATAAATTTATAGTAAAATCATGGCAACACTCTAATTGTATTATTCAAAGGCTATTTTGTTGGTTCCCTAGGTCCTATTTTCTACAAGTGCCTTTCTTCCACTTTTCAATCCGACACACTAATGGAATGTTGTTGACTCAGAAATGTGTTCCAGAAGTCTTTGACTTTCTATTGGTGCTATAGAACCCATTCCTGGTGCTACCAAAAGGAGATGTTTAAACTAGGGGAAAGCTCAAATTTCATGATAATATATATTTGAATGTCTAAACTAAAAACAAACTAGAAAAACAAGCAAAACTCAAAACAAAAATAAACAAGACCTTGATCTCTTTTCTTTTGCTGTATTAGCCATACATTCATTCCAAATAGACATTTTAAGCAGCATTGTAAAAGGAGGCTAGGTTTAATTTTTTTAGGGTGTCTGTTTTTCCAAAATGAAACATGAACTGGAACAATTTGAAAAGCACTGACTTAAAAGAATTCTATTTGCCAAGGCTAATTGTTTTTTGAGAGCACTACATATTATTTAAGCAGCAATGTTTTGAAGAAAAGAATAAAATATTATTATGCAGTATTCATATTTTGTGCTTAAAGAAAATGCATAGAGCTTTAAAAATGTACCTTTGGCCAATAGAATAGACTAGGGGATGTGTGAAAAATACACGTTATTTAATAGTAGAGAAAAAAATAGTTAGCAATTATTATTAAAACCTTTCCTTCCTTGCTTCCATACCTGTATACTAAGGTACCTGGAAAATTTAACCTTGCCCTCAGGTGCATTTTGTCTTGATGTTCTGGACCCCTAAGTCTCTCTTCAATACATTTCCAAAGGAACCAAATCTCAAATTCATACCATCATCTAATCTGGGGTTATCAACTCTATCTGATTTGCATTTATAAATGACTAGACTTCATCACTCAGAGCATAGACTCCATATTTTCTGCCTGAAAATATTTTTCTTTTCTCAGAGAATGCACTTTTCTCTGGTAGAAATATCTAGACAAAAACGTTGACTCTGGGCAATAGGGGTTATTTTTACCTTTCTCTAGCTAACTGACATATTCCAGATATATGTCAAAATAGCTCTAGCAAAAAACAAACTTCCCTTTAGCAAGTTTAGTAATATATACTTAATACATTTTCTTTCCATTCAAGATTCACCATGGGGAACTTAGCATTTTTATTTTCTCTCAAGTAAAATAGAAAAATGGCAAGAGGTTATTTCAGGCCAAGATTTTGGAGAATAATTTGGATTTGCATAAGGTTAACATTTACTAAATGGTTATTTCAGAAAGTAGACTATTAACCTTTAGATAAGACATAAAAGAAATGTATTTGAAGTTTGGTGTACCATGGCTGGTTTCAGACAGAATTCCAAATAAGTATCTTATTTCTTATATTGACTTAGACTACTAATGTTTATAAGAAATTAATAGAATAAAAAATAAACACTCTGCACTATAGGATAAATCCATTTAATAGAATGCATTAAATAATATTCTCTTGAGTTATGAAATAAAATAACATAAAATATAATTTCAGATTAAATTAGAACATTGATTTTAGAATAAATTGAAGAGTGCGGTAAAAGGAATAGAATGCAATGGAAATGTATATTTCAGTTATTAAGTAGTAATTACAGGAAAAAATATTAAAATATCAAGGCTGGGATTATAAATTATATAAAACTTTCTAGACTTGAACTAAGTAGCCCTCTTTAAAATTGAATTCAAACCTATTATGAGAGTAAATCAAAAGGTATTGCTAAAAGATCATAAAAACATTTAGTGAATTAAAATATGTTAACATGTGATGTTATTGTTTCTTGACATATATTCCATGTAGTTTTCTATACACTTCTGAGAGGGGTGTACCCATCTCTCTAATGCTTTCCTGAAGAATTCAGCAAGCTTCAATTGATCCCATGGCATCCTTGAGGGGCTCAAATTGCATTCCTTTTTAAATTCCTTTGAATTTGGGAACAAAGAGAAGACTCAAGCTCAAGGGGCATCATAAGGACTGTTGGTAGTGAAGTTCCCCAGGGCCATATTGTAAGACCGCTCCTGCTATTCTGGTAGTGCATGAACTGGGGGAGGGCGCAGGAGTCAGTACAGCTTCCTGGACTTTTTCCTCACTAATGCAGCACTTTTAAAACTTCTTCATAATAAACATCTGTGGTTATCTTGTGTTCCTAGAGAAAATCTGTAAAGAATACGCTTTTGGAATACCTTAGAACAATCTCCATAACCTTCTGACTCTACCTCTCTGGCTTGCGTTTACCTGGCCTTCCGATGCTATTCTATTGATAGACATTTATGTTTTAATGGCACGCTATGAAGACTAAGACAAGTGTATTCCCAGAGAAATTATCTGCGGTCACAGGGACATGTATAACCACATTTATTTGGAATAAACCTTTGCATATGTAACCTGGAACTCTAGAAATAATACTTTTTAAAATAAGTTGGGATTTAATACATATAACATACCATTCTATATTTCAATCACATCAAGTAGAATTGTTGAATAATTATCAGAAAAACCTTACTTGCATGTGATATTAATGATATGGTTCTATATTTGGGGCATTGTATTGAGCCACCATTCTTTAGAATGGGTAAAATATGGATTTCTTCGTCAGATCATCAAGCAGCTGTCTTCCAGATTTCTTAAAATAAATAAATGAAGGCTTGCAGTTCTTCATCAGCTTGTGAAAACATTTCAATCAGTACTCTATCAGTTTCTCGACTCGTGTTTATGAGTAAGGCCTTTGGTGCCGCTTTGACGTCTTTCTTCGGTACCATCGGTTCTTACCAATAGGCTACCTCTTGAAATGGTTCTCTTTGGTATAGTGAGTCTGTATCTTCTTTCCATCTTCTTTTGATGCTTAATACATTGTTTAATATTTTGCCTGCAGAATCCTTAAATATTTGAACGTGAGGCTTGAATTTTTCCTAAAATTCCTTCAGCTTAAGATCTGCTGAGCATATTCCTCCTTTTGGATTTCTAACTCCAGATATTTGCACATTTCATTACAATACTTCATTTTCTCTTTTTAAGGTGCCCTTTAAATATTCTGCTAAGCACTATTATTTTCCCATTTGCGTTAAGCACTCATTGCTTAAGAGCAAGTTTCAGTCTCTGTCGATAACTACTTTTTTTCCCTCAAGACTTTAAGTTCAGGGTCTTTCCTTTGCATCAGATGCAATGTTCTTATTGCCTTTCCGCAGCTTATCAGGTCTTCAGTCGCTAGTGTTCAATGAGTCAACTCTGTTCTTGAAATCCAGGTAAGATACACTAACGGTCAAATTATTCTCTCGTGAATCTGCTATAATTTTTCCAGCTTCAATCAGAAATTACGAATGAGAAATTGATGAACTCTTCCACAATTGGCTTCTAGCTTAGTTTTAGCTGCTGATAATGAGCTTTTCCATCATCTTTTACAACCGATATAGTCAATTTTATATCTCTGTATTCATGTGAAGAAATATATGTTTATTGTCACTCTTTGTTCTGTTGAAAAACATATTTGAGATAAAGAAGCCATTGGGCTTGCAAAATGCCTGGTAGGGGAATCTAATCTTCATCCATTAGCACTCATTTCAGAATTCAGTTGCTGCAGTTTCCCATTTGCTGGAATCATAAAGCATCATAGTAGTAAGGCATGTCCTGAGGAATTTCCTGTATTTCATACATTATACGAGTATACTATTGATCAGATTTCATCTTGGCAATCAGGATCAACGACATCACTCATTTAGATAACCGTAACTCGAAATGGCTTAGAGGCACTCAATGGAACCAGTGTTTAGGCCTCAAGGTAAGGGCAATTCCACCTTTGCAACTAAGAGCCTCACCTGAAAACAGGACAAAACAGAAAATGTCAAGTGGAAATGCACGTGAATTAAACCTCGGGTAAATTCGTTTTCACCATAGATCAAAGATATGACTAGCTGAGCTATCATGCAGACTGCAAATGGAAAATAGATTATTGCAGATGATGTGAGGTTAAATGTTAACACCTTATCGTTTGAGCTCCCATTTGACCCACTTAAAAGTTGGTTTTGGTTTTAATATTTTCTACTTTCTTTTTATTTAAGGTTTTCCTCTGTGTTGCTTTGTTATTGTTGCTAGTTATCGTGGCCGTTACATCATCCCTGCCAACTTGAGCAAAGGGGTGGAGTCTACTCTGTCAATCAGGTAGCAGCTAGATAGCCACATTTGGAGGCACATCAGAGATAAATAGCTCACTGGAGGCCAGACCCAAGCTCTCTGTCTTCCCTTTCCTGCTGTTGAGCACTTAGAGAGCAGGTGTACATGGAGACCCCTGCCAGTGCTGAGATGCTTCCACAGTCACTGGATTCACAAGTCTTTCTACCCACTGGCCTGTGATCTTTATGCATTCAGCATCATTGCACGTGCTATGTGAGTCTAAAGAGGAATTTATGGACTAGTATTGGGAATATAGGCTAATATTGGATTTATGGACTTGATCTGGACTGGCTTGGGATGTTTTCTCACTATAAAATTATGTAAAGCTCTTTTTATACACACATGCATGTCTATAAATTTGTTTCTCTAGACTACCCAGAGTAACGCAGTCATTTTTATTATTTTTGTATATTTTCTCTATATGAAATCTAAGATAGGTAAATCTATAAAGAAAATAACTGGATTAATAGTTCCTGGGGGATATTAAGGTGGAGATATGGGGAGCAATTAACAATTTGTATAAAAGAGAAGAAAATATTCTAAATTTGGTGTGGTAATGATTGTACAACTCCTTAATATAAACCATTGAACTAGATGAAATGTGGATGACGTGTCAACAAATCTGTTTGGTTTTTTTTCTTTTAAAGGTTTCAGGTATAGGAAGCAAAGATGTTGAAGGTGAGTCACCAGGATTAATAGTGATTGATGCCAGTTTCATTTCCACCTCTGGGTTCCTGGACCTAAGAATTGTATGAATTCATGAAATAGCACCATATATATGACACTGGTTGAGCATATAGAATGTCCTGTAGAACATTACCACAACCCTGGAAGGTGTTTGCCCCTAGATGTGGTGAGAACGGTGACTTTAGAAAGCTATTCCATTGTCTAATCAACCCATGGACGACATGCTGATAGGGAATGTAGTAACATTTGTTAATTGAGTTGAATTAGCATGGACCAATTGCTACAATCCATTTGCTTTAAATGAGTCCCTTGTTTCAAGGTGATGCTAAATGGAATAACATGCCAGTGGATAAGGCATTCTATAAATCTACAGATTTCAGTTTTGACAGAAGCTTTTCATGTGAAAAAGGCAAATCCAAAAACACAACAAGTGTTAATTCCACTATAAACAAAACACTGACCTTTCTATGATAAAAGTAGTTCGAAGTAACCAACTTTCCACCAGATTGTTTTTAAATCACCCTAAGGAATAATATTTCAGACAAAGTGTTGGCTTACCTGCTGGCAGGTTGGACATTTAGCAGTGGCTGTAGCCATCTCTGCCTTGATGAGTGGAATTCTGAGCGCAGCCACCGTCTTTGCCACCCTACCCACTTTGTCGATGAACTCATGGGGAAATGATAGAGGTGGCTTCTGAAACAATGATGACTTGTTTCCATAGAACATGCCACTCTATCCATTTTGTGGTTAGATCCTCTGCAGAGGTTATTCGTTGGTCAACATTCACAGAGACACGTGGGTCTTCGCTTCTTTGGATTGTTCAGGGAAACCTATCCATGCCACTCTTCCCTACACCTCCTTCTCACTCATTTCCTTCTTCCAAATGCCAGGCTCTGAAGCCAAGCCACCAAGCAGGGTCTATAAATCAATGTTATTTGCACATCTGTCCATTTCTTAATTAAAACCAGGTGTAGTGCATGGAGTTATGTCCATTAAGAGGATTAAATTTCACCACTGTCTTTCAGCAAGATCCCAGGAAAGGACCACCATACTGTTGCTATTCGCTTTGGAATGATACTTGTATGTCATTCAGAACCATCTCTTCACTAAGCCTGGATTTACTCTTCAATCAACGGGCCACAGAAACTTCTTATAAGGCTGTAAGTACAGACAGGGACAGAGAAGGTAATATACAAGAGAGCATGGACATTTGGGCCACATTCTTATGCAATTTTGCTTGTGTCTTAAGTTCCTGCTGTAGCCTGATCTTATTTGTACCACTTCTATTTAAAGATGGAATGCTACTTACTGTGCACTTCCAGTATCATGACTGTGTGAATTAGGCAACACCCAGTTCAGGATGGTCAGCTCAAGCTGCATATGGACTTGATGGTTCTTTTTTTTTTTTTTTTTCGTGTGCAGTCATTTTATTTTAAACATTCACTACAGCTTTTGAAGTGAGTAAAAAATATCAGACGTTTAGAATTTAAATTGGTTTGTTCGGAGCCCGGAAATCTAACTGCTGGCTCCAACAGCGTCTCCTTATACCACTATTCTGCTCATGTTACATAATCATGAGACCTCGACACTTGAATACACAATCTACAGTCTTTACTAAGACCTAGTAACAAGCCAGACACTGCTTCTCAAATTGATAGTTACCTGCAAAGGCTGGCATGCCTTCGCTACAAAGTTTTCAGGGTCTGCACTGTGATCCATCAGTAGGGGCGGCTTATATAGGACCCCTTCCTGGCTGCAGAACCTTCTGTTGTGCCAGGTCTTACTCAAAACTAGAGGCTTTTTGAGTCATTTGATAAATGAACCAAAATAGGACAACCAACTGAGGAATATGTTGTCTTGAAAATCTAAAGAAGCCTGCCCTATATTGTGTTTCATTTCAGTTGTTAGGAGCAGATGAAATAACTTATACTTCATTTTTGTTGTATTTTTAAGATCATTGCATTGGGGGCTCTTTCAGCTCTGATAGCAATCTATACATCAATCTTATCAAGCACTTATGTACATATGTTGCCATCATTGCTTTCTAAGCATTTAAATTCTATTTGAGCTCTTGATTTCAGCACTTCTTTTTACCCTCCCTCCCATTCTTGAGACCCCTTGATAAATTATACATTATTATTTTCATATATTATACCTTGATAAATTATAATAATTATTTTTATATCTTACACTGATGGCTGTCTCCTCCCGTGGTTTCTCCCCCTACCATCCCCAAATCTTGCCCCCACCCTCTTGGTATTGCTACTCCCATTTCTGTTCTGAAGGGTTTATCTGATTCCAAGTGTCCTGGATTCCAGGTGTCCTGAACTCTTACCTGTACCTGGTACATGCTCCACTCTAGCCTGGCAGGGGGTTGAGGAAGCCTCGAGGAACCAGAGGAATATTGTGTGTTTCATCAGTGCCATACTTCCCCCTGGTTGACTCATCCCTTCCTTCGGACCCTTCTGTGAGGGGATGTCGTATTCCCTACAGGTGGGTTTTGGGTCTCCGCTCTGACCCCCTTCATTCTCAGCAACATATTTTTTGTTTGTTTGGGGTCTTCTAATGCCAATTACCTGAGCCCAGTGACACCTCATGATCGCACAGGCTGGTGTGCTTCTTCCATGTGGGCTTGTTGCTTCTCTGCTAGATGGTTGCTTCTTTAACTTCAAGCCTTTAAGACCCCAGATGCGGTATCTTTTGATATCTGGGCACCATCAGCTTTCTTCATCACATTTGCTTGTGCACCCATTTTCTTTTCAGCAATCTTGCTATGAGGGTAAGCATCACAGAACCCAGGTTGTTAGAACAAAGTGTTCTTTTGTTGAGGGAGGTCTGGAACAGACGCCCACAGTCTGTCCACACCCGGCCCCCTAGTCTCGTCTGGGTGGTATATAGCTACATAGTAGCATACTGCATACTTCATTTTAGTAAGAAAATCTTGACATTCCCAGCACCACTGAGGTGAAATCGATCTGAATTTTTTTTGGATTAATTTCCCACCCTGTAACGTGCAAGTATCATATACCTATAAGTCTAGACTTATGTATACTTTTTTCTTACTAGGTCCATTCAGCACAATGTAATTTCTTGTGGAAGTGAAAGGTGATGTAGATGAAATTATGATAGAGTGCCACAGAATTAATATATCTATGAGATAGCGTGTTAAAGGTGTATTCTTGACGTTTCCAGTTAAAGGCAAACTGCTTCTGTTGATTTTTCAAAATTGGAATTGATGGGAAAAAGGCATTAGCCAGCTTAATAGCTGCATACTAGGCCTTAGGAAATGTATTAATTTGCTTTAGCAGTGCAGTCAAATCTGTAACAGTGGTCGCATTGCATCTGGTCTCATCTTTCTCTCAGGGAGCATCTGGTGCCTTTGAACTGCTAACATTGAGGTTAGCGCGCTAATTTGTATTCAATAGCACTGTCAGACTCCATTATAGTTAGGTGTCTTCATTTCTTTAGGAAAGTTCACATTGTAAAATACGACTTGCATGAAATAGCAATCAAAGCAGACTTCAAAGACGTGAGGCTCCCTTCATGCATCTGTTCCTTGCTGTTGTGATGAAAGTTGTGTCATCTGACTACTACGTGTCTAGGTCTATCTATTTATTCTAAAAAAATCCTTTATAGTATGCTCTCTGAGCATTTGTATCCTTCCTTCTGCAGTATATTAAAGAAAGTCTGGTAGTTCAAGCTGATTTTTTTAAGCCTCCTCAAAAGCCATGATTTCATGATATAATCAAATAAATCATTAGATCCTTTCTGATTATCTTGAGTTGAAACACTGATTGAAGGTTCTGTGCTTAGTTGCCCATATCAACGCACTGAGAATGATTGAACTTTATGTTCTTCAGGCCATTACCCTAGACCCTTGGATAGTCATGCGGGCCATTATCCTACACCCTTGGATAGCCATTTATACACACATACTTTCCTTAGGCTTCTGTATGTACATATGACAAAACCTAACAAGTTATTTTTGAGTTTAGCACCCTTCTTCCTGGGTCATCGATTGTACTTCACCTTGTGGGGTTTGCTGAAACGGAAGTCTGGTCATCTGTGTATAATCAATAAAGGGGTGCTGAGAGTTTTTCCTTGGAACATTCAGCAATATTTTTGTAAGGCATTGGAAGTAAAGGGTAATGGAGGCTTACACATCTTTGAGGTATCTTTTGTCATGGTGGAACCTTGACTCTGAAGCCCTAAGCACAATTCTTTATTCATTTTATCTAGTGTAAGTAGGGCCAACTAAGCAGATTCTTTAATCACATCCTTACAAACTTGCAGGTTATCAAATATATTATCACCTAAAGCTTTGCTTCTCATGCATCCTGTATCTATTGGCGATGATATTTTGTTATATTAATATTGCCACCACATGCCATGGATTAGCAGTGCCTTCTTGACTAACGGAGGCTAGATTATCACTACAAATGGAGGCAGAGTTATCAGTGTCTGTAAAAGTAAACAGACTGAAGAACCAATTTGTAAAACTCATCCTTATGATTTTATTTCTTGAGACTCATTCTTTGTACCAAAAGGTTTAGGCTGGATTTTCTATGAAGCAAAACCAGTGAAGCTTAAATATACATATTTAGAGAAAGTTGTTTATATCAAGGCAATCCTTACAGAATTGTAGAAGTGAACACATTTCAAGTACATCAGTTAGATGTCCGTCGGGTGGTTTCTCCTAACCCATGTAACTGTCCAGGATGATGCACAAACAATCGACAAGAAGACTACAGGCTTCTGGCTGGAGAGGAAAAGGAATCCAAGGTCATCAGCTAAGACAGAGCACATCTGGTGATGGAAGGGTCAGCAAGCAACACAGCAAGCCTAAAGCACTAGAAGCACAATTAAAAAGCCAGGCGCAGAATTCAGACCAGCACATGACAAGCCACCTTTTCTGCGGAGTGTACTTATATTGGAAGCAGGTAACATGTTTTAGGAGCTATTATCAGGAGTATTACTAGGTCTTAATTGCCAGACTACTGAGAATACTGGTCCAATCAAGTTAGTCTAAAACTTTATATATCAAAGGTATATTTTTTCCTCTAATTTTTGTCCTAGATAACATTGAGGTCAGCTAGCACTCAATTTCAAATATTCGTAACTGAATCTATTAAATAATTTGTATTGAACTGTAAGTGTAGCTATCATTGTGCCCAAATTTAAAATTTAAACATAAGGTTTTTTTGTTGTTGTTTTGGGTTTTTATGTGAAGCACAGCAGACTTAGATGTTTTTCTGGCTTGGCAAGTTTTGCAGTGAGGTAAGCAGACGGCCATGGGCAGGTATGTTATCTGGACTGTGATGCAAACATACTTTAGTATTTAGTATCTAAAACATGTTGTTTTCATGAAAAGATTTTTATCTTCCTACATGAAAGCCAAATAAGTGTGTGTTTCTAAACTGTTAGTGATCATTCTTTCCCATCCAAAATGAATTGTTCTGACAAAAATATGTGATGCTTTTAATTTTAAATTAGACACTAATGTTGCTGGAAAATGCATTTCAGGAGCCCAGTGAATGAAAGACATGTATTATATTTTTAAACTGTTGATCATTCACATGACTATTTTTAATACATGCATATTACTCTATAAATGCTAAGATAGAGAAGAGAAATAATGCATGTCACTTCAAACTCAAATAACATGCAGCTGAATTTACTTGGATGCATTATTTACAGAAGACACTTTTAGAATTAAAAATTCTGTTTCCTAATCAATTTGCCTTTATGCAAAAATGCAGTTAATGGACCAAACTGGGTCTAGGAAGCCTATTTGTAAAAATAAATGTTGGGACGTTAATGTATTTCTTTGATGACATGTCATTTTAAAAGCAACTCTTTGCAACAGGCTCCAGAAGGGCAAATATTAAATTTTAGTTTCTGACCAACCTTAACTATGGAAAAGCTTCTACATCCCACCCTGTGAAGAGCTCTCAATCTTATTATAAATAAATATGCTAGCCTGAATTCTTCAATGTTGCTTTCAGTTCATTATTAAAATTTTTAAACTAAAGGTTGACTGGCCCTCTTTTTATGCATACTCTGTGTGCTAGGTAAACAATGAAGAAAGTGGAATTATTTATGCCCAATAAATATACACAAAGACACATTATGGGTTCAATAAATAATCATTAAATAAATTACAAAGACCCATTCTTGTAACTATGCTCCTAGTATATTTCCAAATAAACAAACAAGTATGTGAATTCAAATTTTATTGTATTGGCATAGAATATAAGGTTATCAGAAAATTTTGCAATTTTTATGCTGAAAAGAATATATTTTCAATTATACAACACTGTACGAAAGGTTTTTAGAGGTATTTTATTAAGAAAATATATTTTTCTTAATAGGGATTCATTTTTGTCATCCACTTTGGCTATAAATAGAAATAATATAAAGCTTTGTAAACCATGTGAAATCAAAGTAAAGCCATAATCTCCTTTACTAGCAAGAACTAAAATTTTCTATTCATTTCTTAGACTTCCATTAACATACTCCTTTACTATTTTTAATCAAAAGTAACTTCCTTTAAGACTACTGTCGTAGAAGCATGAAATAGGAAGCATCACACTTCCTGATTCCCTGTATTAAGACACAGGCGTGACAGTCAAAACAGTCTGGTGGTCTGGTCCTAGTACAACGACAAGCATATGGACAAATGGACCGACTGGAGAAATCAGAAATACATGTATCCACTTATGCACAGCTTATCTTTGACAAGGAGAGGGTACTCATTGCATGAAGAGAGACAGTATTATCAAGACATAATGGTGGCAAAAATGAATATTTTACAAAATGATTATTTGTTAGATAAATGAACCAATAAACAAACAAGTAAATACATAAACATCAGGGCCCATATTTTACTCTGCATATATAATGGACTCGAGATGGATCATATACCTAAACATAAAACCTAAAAGTGTAAAACCAACAAAGGAAATACATGGGGAAATGTACTAGTTATAACACACAGCATAAACGCATTATCCAACATAATGGAAAATGCATGAATAAGAGATGACAAACTAGATGACCAGTACATGTTTGAAATTGGTCACCTCTGGTCTGGGCATAAAATGCTTCAACAAAAGAGAAAAAGAAAGCACACAGACCTAAAAATAAATGCTTGGGAATGGGAAGTAGAAAAGAAACTAATCTGTAAATTTATAGATAATTTTAGAACTTCAGGAGGAAAAAAATCTAATTATCCTTTTAAAAACAAACTGAGGAAATTAATGGACACTACACCAAAGAAGGACTCAGACATCTAACAATACATGAATAAGGGCTTGTGATAACTAGTTAGTAGCAAAATGTAAATCAAAACAATGAGCTATTACCTCACCTCAGCATTGATAGCAAATTAGAAACACAACAACAGAAAACAGCAAATACAGGTGAGGGTAGGGAGAGATTGGCAACCTCACACACTGCTCATGGGATTTGAAAATGGTATAATATGGTGCTTTCTTTAAAAGTTGAAAATAGAAAGATTGTATGGGTTAGGTTGGACTCTCTAGAGAAGCAATATCAGTGACACTTATATATGTTGTGTATTACAAGATATTTATACCAAAAAATGACTAATACCAAGGACTCAAGTAGAAAGAAAATGTTTTGAAAAAGATGATGACAACATATGTACAGATGTTTGGCACAATGGATACATGTATGGATTGTAATCAGAACTGTAAGAGACCCCAATACAAAGAAAAGTAAAAAAAAAAAAAAGCAATCATTTAGAAATAACTAAGCTCAATCAGGTTCAAGTTGGCTTCTTCTGACTAGTGGAAGCTGACAAACAGGAAGTAGGATGATGAAACAGACAGCAGGGAACACAGGCTGCTAGATGCAGAGGTCTGAAGTTGGCTGAATGAATCCACTGTAGAGAGTTCACTAACAGCTCCTGGGATTGACAGGAGACAGCAGCATAATGAGGAACCAGGCATAAGATCCAGATTTGGCAGAAGACAAAGGGCCAAGGAGGATACAAGACTTCCCAGTCTCTCACTTTTATACAAAAAAAGGCTTATGACACCAAGGATGTGTCATCAGGCTGCAGTCCAATGGCTAGGTGGGGCTCAGAACCTGACCCTTAGTAGGAGGGTCTAGTTGATATAATCTCTAGCCATTGCACCATATGATTCAGCAATTCCACTACTAAGTATAAATGTTAGAGAATTAAAGCTGTGTGCTGTACAGTTTATTACTTAATACGGCCTGAATAAGCATAGCCTTTGTCACTCCCACAGAATAATTTGGTGGGACCGTGTAGATCGACAGGTCTTTGATAGGGCTAGGTCAGGCAAAGCTGGGAAAGATACTGATAGACGTATAGTCAGCTGTGAAGGATTATCATCGGATGTGGTAGGCCGGGTTGACTAGAGAAACAAATTCTGTGACACTCATTTAAGAAAGAGCTTTATATTAAGAAGTAATTACATATAAAGAAAGCATCCCAGCCCAGTCCAATTCAAACCCATAAGTCCAATACTTGCTTATTAGTCCCTCTGCAGACTTACTCTTCAACCACATGCAGGGATGAAAAATATGGGAAGATATAGATATGTAGATATGGATGTAGATTCTTATGGCCACAAGGCCGGTGGGAGCATGGCAGGGCCTCTGTAGCTCTCAGGGTCAGGGGACAGCAAGCAGGCATGTGAAGGGGGAGAGAGAAGAAAGGAGTCTTCTCTCTCCTAGGGTCTTCCTTATGAGAAGACCACACCCCCAAGAAAGTGCCCTCAGGTTGTGACCGACTGATAGGTCTGACTCCACCCCTAGCCAGGAGTGTTGAGTTGACATCAAATCTCTAACTACATCAATGAGGTTAATCATGATTGTTAAAACTTGGAAATCTAATAAGGTGATTGGTCAGTTCTGTAATTCTGCTGGGTTTAAAGTAAGTTATCTCATCAGTAGGAGTGGGAGAGCTCATTACCATCAAGAAAGAAAAATCCAGAGTGGAGCACACAATCATCACCCCAGCCGTTGAAACAGAAAGCTAGAAAGTACACTAGAAAAGAGAAAGAGAAGTGTTAGATTTCCAGCAGCAGCAGCAGCAGCAGCAGCAGAATCAAGATAGAATAAGTGGTGGGGTTCCCAGGCCAAGCTGCAAACAAGGGTGAGTATTTTGGGCCTGGGTTCTCTCCAGACACTTGGGAAAACTAGGTGTATTGAAAGACTTTCTACTTCCGGAAAGACTTACATTTTGGAAACTCACAGGGGCAGTTCTACCTGCCCTACAGGGTCACTATGAGTCGAAATCCAGGTGATGGCAGTGAGGTCTATTGACTTAGAAGCAAAAGATGGCTGCTGCTGCGGGGCTAAGGCTTATGGTGGAACAATGTGCCCCTTTGGAATTATTGGCACCCTTAAAGGCATTCTGTAACATTTCCAGAAGGGCCACATAACAGAGGGCAACGGCCAGCGAGCAGCATGGTTTTGCGAATGCAGACTGTGGCCTTTGCAATGAATTAGTGAACCTCGCTGAGAAACAGGGCGTTCTGTGGGAGGAGGTTTTGTGTTAGCCAATGAAAGCACGTATGGCCCTCCACGGGCTATCCTTGCGCCGATGTGGAGTGTGATTTTCCTTTCTCTTATGAAGTAACAGAAGGTCAGCTTCCACACCGTGTTTGGTACAGTGACACAAATCGATATACGAACACCCTTGCAGTACTCTTCACGTTGGCAAAAAGATGGAAACAATCGAAATATCTATCAGAGAATGAGTGGATAAATAGACTATGGTATATACAGACATCAGAATATTAGGCACTATTAAAGAATAACAATGTAATGTACAGTCTGTGAAGCACTCAGTATGTGTGAGCATAGAGGGGATCGCGTTGCGTGGAATTAGTCACAAAAGGATAAATATTCTCAGTGACCATTATTGTACATGTCAAGGACAGGGTTTAACACAAAAATGGTTCCCAAGAGTCTGAGGGGAAGGGACAGAAGACATCAATAATGTGAGTGAAGGAGGAGGCCATAGACAATAAGGCTGCATTCAGCCCCCCCCCCCCCCCCCCCCCGCCGCCAAAAAAAATAACACTAGCAACTATGATATACACATGGATATGTTATGTGAAGGAAAATGGGGTTATACCCATTAATATAAATAGAGTTGGTAGATGATGTTTCCATAGATGCATTTTCATGCACTTCAGTACATTCATATAGGAGCAAGATGATCATTTCCATAACTGAACAATTTGAGGGAATGGGTCGCTAGGACTGATTTTCCACAACCATGGTGTTAGGAGGCATCAAAGCCAGTTGGTACAATAAAGTCTGAAATGAAAATACCCTACATTCTACTGTGATGAATTGCAACTGGAGTCTTAAAGGCTCATGAGCGGGATCTCTGGGACAGCTACTGGCCTTTGCCCATCTAAAGCAGAGAAGGACAAAATCAGAGATGCACGGACCATTTGTATATCAATCTTCGCCATCCTGAGACCAGAACGTCTTGCTGGTGAATATTTATCACTACCAATTGCTCTGAAAGGGATCCCATTCAAAGGTCCTGGATATAGAAAAAGACAAATATGCAATACACCTTAAAATCATGAAAAGACCAAGCTCTCTGGTAAGAGAGAAACTTGTCGAGTCATTGAGACCATGGCCCTTAGTCACCTTTCAGACCCAATAGTAAACTTACCCACCTACCCTCTACTTCCCTAGCGTACCCACTACTCTCAATTCAGTGAATGGACAGATATTGGAACTGTAAGTGAACAATAACACCGGGGAAGCACATAGTCTTTAGATCAATCACCCACTTGAGATCAAAAGGGCAGCATTTTCCAAGAACAAAGTTCAGAAGGCAGGGAGGGTTAAGAAAGAAGGAGAAATGAAATGGGAGATGCAGAGCACAAATGTGATGTGGACACTGCCATCAAGGATGGGAGGCAAAATGTGTAAGAATTACACAATGCAAACCTATTTCACTCTGTAAGTCTTTAAGCAATTCATAATAAAGGAAAATACTGCCATATTTCTGACTTTAGAGAATTATAAGAAAAAACACTTGGATCCTTCATTTTTTTCAGGCTGAATTTAAACATCTCTGACATTATTTTGAGGCTCAAATCAGATTTGTGATATTCTCAGAATCATTCATAAATGAGAATAGAAGTTTAGTTGGAGAGAAAATAGATGTCAAAATATGTTAGGGAATTATGGTCAACAAAAATGATTAGGTTCATTTTTTCAAATCTGTAAATTGGGAATATGTGATATAGTTAGCAACATATAATGATGTCACTATCTTAACAGATAATGAATTGATAGAAGCAGAGTTTAACATATGACAATAACCAAGTTTTCCTACTTTTTGAACATTATTGTCTCTAAAAAGCTATACTATTTATTGAGCATGTTCTAAGAAAGGTGAGGAATTAAATATTGCTTTAATGAACATTTGACTCCAGCATATGTCCTTTAAGAACTATCCATATCTATTTGAGTTAATAACTTTCATCTCAAGGACATTTAATGTGTCCACAAAGATGAAGTTGTTATATCATTGCATAACTATTTCTACAATTCTACAAACTAAGGGGTCAAACAATGGGGAGTCTAATAAAAGGTGAAGTCATCTGGGTAAATGCTAACATCAGGAGAAATAGTTCTAACTCCAGGGAACCATTAAGCGCTGTGTTAGTCCGGAAAGACTAGAGAAACAAATCCATGGACACACATATGTGTATAAGAGGTTTAAATACAAGAACAATTGAACATTGGGAAAACATCCCAGTCCAGTCCATATCAAATCCCTAAGTCTGATATTAGCCCATATGTCTGATACCAATCTATAAAATCCTCTTCAGACTCACGAAACACATGCAATGAAGTCAAATGCAGGACAATCACCAACCAGTGGGTAGAAAGCTTTGGGTCCAGTGGTGTAAGCATCTCAGTGCTGGCAGGGGTCTCTCTGTGACTTCTCTAGCTTCCGAGGTCTGATTCCATCCAGGTGGCTTGTCTTCTACAATGTCTCCCAGGGTGTTAGCAGAGAGAGTCTCTCCTGGCTCTGAGAAGGAATTACCATATGTCCCAAAATTCTCAGGAGAAAGCCATGCCCACACAGAAGTCTCATTGGCTATATCCAGATTGACAGCCTAGACTCCACCCCTACACTCTTAATCCTTAAATTGACACCAGATGAGGTGACTGCCACAAGCGCAAATTCACCAATTGAAATTCACCTGCCTAAGAGAAAGATGTGACACAGGCTACTCCGGTAAAGACTTGAAGACTCAGAAAGCTTAGGAAACCAATCTACATTTCCCTTTAGAGTTACTATGAGTCGGAATTAAACCCATGGCAGTGGGTTTGGTTGTAAGAAGAAACCCTATTGCCACTGTGGAGTAAGTATTGTTAGGAGCCCTGATGACATTAGAGGTAACGGTTAGATGTTCAAACCCATCAGCCATTCCTCAGGAGAAAAGTTAGACTCTGTTCCAAAAAAGTGTTACAGTCTTGGAAGCCCTAGTTAGGGTCATTATGAGTTCGAGTCCACTCAGTGGCAGTGAGCTTTTCGTTTTGTTTCTTCGTGTTTTGCCATCATAATGGATATATAGGGTATTAAACTGTTATCGCAAAGCATTTACATCATATAAGCAACTTTACTATTGCTCTGGAAGACTGTAGTCAACCAGTAAATTCCTGACTTTGAGAGGATTCCTCATGCAGATTGTCTAATGTACTAGCCAGCTGATATGAACAGTCTCAGCGCCATGGGAATGTATAGGTCTAGAGTCAGCAAAGAACATGGACAGCATTGTCGATTACCAGAAGAACAAAGACACCAGTCTTGCAGAAGGCACAGCCATAGTGCTGCTTAGACTGAAAATGGTAAGACTCTTGTCTCCTGTGCTTTAGACATGCTGTCAGGAGGGAGTCGTTCCTAAAGAAAGATCATGTTTGCCCAGGTAAAGGATGAATGGAAAAGAAGACTCTCACCAAATGGATTAACCTAATGGCCAAAACAATGGGTTCAATCATGACAATTTGAGAATGTGTCAGGACCAGGCAGTGTTTCCTTTTTGTTACACAGAGGGTCACGATTGGAAACGGACGGGTCTGGAACCACTATCAAGTTAGCATGAACATCTAATCCTGGCTGTTCTTGCCAGCTATATAATATAGAAATAAAGTAAGAGTTATGAGATTTCATATATCTGATAGGAAGTTGAGTTCATGCTTTCTCTAACACACTTTTAATCTCCTTAATATAAACTAGATGACACAAGACTAGTTCCTATTCATAAAACATTAAAAGAAAAAGCAAACACAAAAAAAACACCACTGACATAGCGTCGATTCTGACTTTAATGACCCTATGGAACAGATTTCAGCTTCTTGTAAATCTTTATGGGAGTAGATTGGCTCATCTTTCTCCCACCAAGTGGCTGGTGGCCTTCACTTGCCAGCTTTGTGGTTAGTAGATCAACACTTAACTTTCTACAGGCAGCCTAGGGAGTCACTAAGTTTTATTTTAACCTTATTATTTGAAATATAATGTTAATACTTCAGTATAGTTTTATTATATATTATAGATAGGGTTTTGCCTGTTTTCTTCATGGGAGTTTACTTGGGAAATAATTTGGCAAACACACACACAGTTTACCCCTTTTTCAGGTTTTCTGTTTCAAGCAGAAATCTGTATTGCAAAATACCCACATATTTAATGTAAGAAATTAATATATTACTATTTAGCAAAAGAACTCGAAGAAGTTATCCTCTGCAGGAATGGATAAGCATAAGGTCTCTAAAGTTAGACTGCACTTTGAAAACTAACCAGCATGGCTAATTGGTTGGTTGTTAACCGAAAGGTTGCAAGTTTGAACACACCAGGGTCTCAATAGAAATTAACACCTGGCAATTGGCTCCCATATAGATTGCAGCCTAGTAAGCCTTTAAAATTTGATGTAAGTCAGAATACACTCCACAGCACTAACGGAAATGCTGTATGACCCACGGCAAACTATTCTCTCTGTATTTATGTTTCTTTAGAGGATTAATAATGGTATTTAACTACAGGTAGTTATTATGCACATATAAAGTACTTGGAAGAGTTTTTAGAACCTAGAGCATACTCAATTGTTGGCTATTATTGTTAATACATAATTTTGGAATTTTTCCAGAAATATAATACCATAGAGAATGAAAATCATAAAATTTACTTAATAATCTACAGACATAATTTTAGCTACATTTTAACATATTTTCAATGACATCAGTGACCAAAATAAATAAGCTCAGATAGTCTTGATATAAAATATGAAACTGACCATATGAAGGAGCTTCAAAAGTTTGTGGAAGATGGAATTAATAGATAATGGAATTTTAAAATCATTTTATTGAAAGCTCTTACAACATGTATTACAATCCACACATCACTTGTATCAGGCATATCTGTCCATATGTTGCCATCATTCCTTCTAGACAGTTACTTTCTGTTGAGCAACAGAAATATGAATATTTGAAAATATGAAATTGACCATATGGTATTAGCTCCTCTTTTTCCCCCTCCTCCCCAAACGCCTCCTGACACCTTCATAGATTATAAATTATTATTTCCATATCTCAGACCGACCACTGGCTCCCTTCCCCCATGGTTTCCTTTGTTCTTTCCCCTGGAGGGCAGTGTGTGGTTGTGTGTCAATCAGTTTCCCTTTCTTCCCCTCCTTCACCCTTCCCATCTGGTGTATCTCTTCCCATTCCTGCTCCTGGGTTGCGTGTGTCCTGAACTCTTATCTCTTATCTATGGCTATGTACATGCCCATGTTGAGCCTGCAGTAAAAGGCAGAACTGGGGTATGATAGTGAGAGGTGAGGAATGCTCAAGGAACCAGAGGAATATTGTGTGTTTCATCAGTACTTTACTGCACCCTGGTTGACTCATCCCTTCCCTGTGACCCCTCTGTGGGGGATGCTCCATTGTCTACAGATGGGCTTTGGGTCACTGCTCTGATCCCCCTCATTCTTAACCATATGATTTTGTTTGTTTGATGGTTAAGGAATTTCTGATGCCTTTACATGGTCCCGATGACACCTCATGCTCACACAGGCTGGTGTGCTTCTTCCATGTGGGCTTGTGCTGGATGGCCACTTTAAGCTTTTAAGACCCCAGATGCTATATCTTTTAATAGCCGGGTACCATCTGCCTTTTCACCACATTTGCTTGTGTATCCATTTTGTCTTCAGCAATTGTGTCGGGAGAGTGAGCATCTCAGATTGCCAATTTGTTAGAACAATGTGTTCTTGTATTGAGGGAGCGTATGAGCAGAGGCCCAAAGTCTGTCTACTACTTTAGTATGTTTCCATATAAATATATGTATATAGGCCAATACTTCTATTTCTATGGGCTAATATAATTACATATGGACACCCCTATGCTCATGCCTCTATGCATAGTTTTGTTTTCTACATCATTCCTCTGTTTCCTTTACCTTCCTTCTGCCCCACCATCATGCTCGCTCTACTTCTGCCTCATAGCACTTCCTTTCAGCTAGAGTGCTGCCGTGCCAGCACTCCCAGGACCTCCAGATCCACCTCGCTATTGTTCTCTATTCTCTAGCTATTGTATGTCTGTGGTGCTGTTTTCCCATTGCACTTCCCCACCTCCCTTTCTTCCCCCTTCAAGTCCCCCGGGACTGTGGATCCTGTTGCTTTCTCCTCTTGCTTGCTTCCCATGCCTGTCTTATGTAAGTAGGCATATCAACAATGGCATAGTCCAAACAAATAGAAAAAAGACAGTTAACCCATAAGAGAGAAAGAGAAAGAGAGAGAGAGAAGTAAGAAGGAGGGAAAAAAACAGTAACACACACACAAAAAAACACACACAACAACCACAGCAAAACAAAACAAAACCATGTATGTTTCCCCAAGCCTGGAGGACAACGTCTCAGCATGGAACTGCTAAGCCACAGAGAACTGTAGGGCCGACAACAGCTCATGACATATTGTCCTCTTGCTGGAGCATACTGCGACAGAGGAAAATACTGGGAACACACAGCAGGAAGGAAGTGCGGTCTGAACCCCACACAGTGAGGTAAACCAAGAATGGAACACAACAGATCCGTAACGGGAGCAAAGCAAAGCCAAACCACAAGGCCCCTAAAGCACTCCCTGAAATAGATTGCAGGCTAGGAGGGGCAGTTACAGGAATTCCCCCAGGACCAATGGAATTTTTTTATAAAACTGTTGAAGCCCTTGCTATACTTGAGATGTTCTAAATTTAATTTTTGTCCCAAATATAGCCATACATTGAAATATAAAGTCTCGAATGGAAAAATATCTTGAATATCCCTAGAATTTTCCAATGATATTACTGTTGTAATTGAAATTTGAGACTGGGATGGAGAATTTGCCTTTTCCCTTTCTCCCTCTCATTCTCTTCCTCTTGGAACCAGATCACACCGTTTGTATATCCTATTTTTAAAATCGTTTATAAACAACCATGCTTTGTTGATCACTTGGCCATGGTTGTTCCCCATTCGGAACCCTATGTGATTGCGGGAGGAGTTGGCCATAAGCAGAAAAGAAAGGCACTGGCCATCTCCAAAGAGAGAAAGGAAGGAGACGAAAAGCCGCCTCTCACGAATAGGCAACGCTGACAAAGGCACGGCTTTCAGGTACATGTCATCACATGAAAAGACAGGCTGATTTTGGCCTCCTTGCCCGGTGGGTTCAATTCTGCCCATGACATTTATTTGTATTTCCCCTTGATTTCTGTATCCTACATCCCTTTTGCATGAACATGAACCACAAAGGCTGTCGAGACACCTGATTTACTGTCAAGGTCGAGTAATGCTCTGATTCATTCCTCTAAGTGTAAGCTAGTCTGCTGCTACTAGCACCTGGAGTTGGCGTAGAATTCACCAGTCTTTGAAGGTCTTCTTTCTGTACCCCACAGATTCAACGGTAGTGTCTTTTTCACATGCTAGAAAGTTCTGCTAACCCTCAAACACTCAACCAGCTGGGAGGTTTTCATCAGTACCAATTCAGATATCTTATGTTAAATTATGGGACAAATTTAAATAACATGCAGTCTATATAAGTCTGAAATTTCCACGACCTCATTTAGCACCTAGGATCCCAGAAAAATAAACTAGACAGGCATTCTAGAGTTAATTTCAAATCATTCTCTTCGTAGTCTTCCCAAGTTGACAGTGGCAAATTTCAGAGTGGTTTTGGAATCACTGAAACAATAAACAGTATCACCTACATTTCTGGGACTAAAAATCCCCTGACTCATTCCTTAGGAAAGAGAATGTATTCACAGTGGCATTAAGCTTTTATGGCATGTTGACTTCAGGAAGCTTTAGAATTCAGTAAGATCAGCAAATTTCTGCAGAAAAAAATCAATAAATATGCTTGAGTTCAAAAGACATTTCTTGGCAAGATGTCTCTTTCCACTTTGGGACTTGAAAGACCAAGCCAATTATATTTCCTATTTATATTTCCTATTTACACCATTTTATAAATTACTTTTAATGATACACTTGAAGAAACAACAGAACCCTAGTTTCTCCACATTTAAATCCAAAGCTTTTCAAGGCCTTTTAGAAATTTAATACTGGAGGTCATATCATTTCAACTTAAATAATTTTGAAACACAGTTTTCTGAATGTGCCACAAACTTGGGTGCTTTCTCTCTGTGAAAAGGTGGTCCCCTGTGCTATGACAATGTAAAATGACATAATTATTGAAAGGGCAACAAGGATGGAAAACAGACTGTCGTGGAAAAAGGAAAAGAAACCTATTGGAAGAACAAAGGTGTTTTAAACTTATTAAAGAGTAAATACCTCGAAGTACCCTTCTGAATGACGGTTTTGCAAAGTGATCAACATCAAGATGTTGACACTAAAATGATTCGTTGTAAATCTTCTCTGTCACAGCAACACACAAAAAATCCATTCAAGTAGCATAAAGGTGAGACTCGGAGAGGTTCAATGATTTGCTGCAACTAAATGCAGACCCGTCTTGCAAAATGATTTAAGTGCCAAACTTAATTCCCTTTTGATCACTCCCCATAGTAGCGAATTGTTTGTTCAGGTATAAACTCCATGTGCCTTTGGAGAAGTCAGGTAATTAAACTGTAGACATCATTTATATTTTTCAGCCTTTACAAAATGCTAGTGCTCATAATGTCTAAAACGCATACAGCTGGTCCTATTCTAGTAAATGTGTTTCTACAGAGAATTTGGCTCTAGCCCAAGTACATACATACAATGATAAAACCAAAGGGCTGGGTACAATCTTCACTTCAGTTAGTTCAAAGGCCTGAGGGAACATCCAATTTGTGCTATATTTATATTTCGTTTAAATGACCTGATTTAAAGTATCCTGCAGCTCTCTAGCAAAATGAACTTTGTGGGAACGAATAAGTCAAAAGCCAAGCAAAATAAATAAAGCAAACTTTTCTGGACTTGGCTTTGCATCACATTGGGTTTCTGTCGATAAGCAGCAGTGACCTTGGAAGAAAAGGAAGTTCCTGGGATTGCTTTGTCAAGGAGAAACGTCTGTAAGGAAGAGCAGCAAGATGGCTAAATTTCCTAATCTCCTTATGTCTGACAGCCTAAGAAAACATCTTTGTAGGAAAAAAAACTGGAACTACTCTAAAGCAGAAGGGAATAAAAGGAATCAAAATGTAAGATTAAAAAATCAATTGAGAAAGAGTAGACAAGTCAAGAGTTTCTATGAGAATGAGATGTGATATGGGTTTGAACTCCAAGATGGACTTGTGAATCTCCACTATGACCCTCCGCTACGACCCGACTACTTGTAAGAGTTTGGTCCACTTAATAAGCAACTCTGATCTTCAATCTTTGCATCTCTAAATAAGACCGAATTTACTTAGGTGATCTTAAAGTAAAATGTGTTTCTCACAGAAAAAATTTGAAAAAGTTTAAACATTATCATTACAAATAGTGAAAAATATTAATCCTCTAGTGATTAGTTGAAGCAATGCAAGAGATTTGCCCCCCCCCCTTTTTTAAATAAAGAAATTATGATCCAAACTTGAGAGCATTAAGACAAATGAAAGAAATCACATTTCTCTAAACCTCAGTTCTTTGGATAATCATTTCCTCCAGGGGAGAACACAAAATGTATCATAGTTCTACTCTGACATATGGGGTCACTGTGACTTAGAGAGGACTACACAGCAATGAGCTACTTAAGACATAAAGTAAGGTAGTGTGGTAGTTACATAATCTGGTGTCAATTTGGGACTTGAGAGGACTAAGAGTGAAGGAGTGGGGTCTAGTCTGTCAATTGCGTCATAGCCAATGAGGCCTCTGTGTGGAAAGGCACAGCTTTCCACTGAGGATTCTGGGAATTCCTCTATTTCCTCCTTAGAGGTGGGAGACAGTCTCTCTCTCTGCTCACCCCCTGAGAGACGCACTACTGACAAGACACATGGAGCTATGCTGACAGACCCCATGTCCTGGCAACTGGAGGAGCCATGTGGAGACCCCTGCCAGCACTAAGATGCTTCTGCTGCCACTGGAACCACAAGACTTTGTACCCACTGGTTTGTGATCTTCCTGCATTTGCCTTCATTGCATGTGTTTCATGAATCTGAAGAGGACTTTATAGATTGGTGTAGGACATGGGCTAATATCAGATTTATGGACTTCATCTGGGATGTTTACTCAATATTCAGTTGCTCTTGTCTATAAACCTCTTTCTTATACACATATGAGTGTCTATGAATTTGTTTCTCTAGTCTACCCAGACTAACACAGGTAGGCTTATATTTTTGGCATGGACATATTTTTATGCTCATTGACACATTTTATGATAACATTAACCACCCCCAGCCTGTTGAGGATAATGTAATAATTCTTTATTTATAACCAATATAATACTTCTTTATTTATAACTTTATTTATAAACCATTATTTATTTATAAATTAAATACTAAATGCTAAATATTGAGACAGGTCCATGAGAACCAAAGGATGATCTTGCGTATATCCTGTCTGAATTTAGAGACCATCTCAGTAAAGGAATTCAGATACTAAACAGTTATGGACAAAGATCAGACAAGTTGTGAGATGACATCACAGGTATCATAAATGAAGTAAACAATGACTAAACCAAACAAAACCCAACAAAATGATATCAGAAGAGTCTCTGAAACTTGTTCCAGAGTGTAAAGTAACTAACGAGAAGGAAGAAAAATTAAGCAAAAGAGCAAAATGAAAAATTTCATAGTTAAGCTCAAATGACATAACAAAATGTACAAATGGTAGGAACTGGAAAACTGGCAGTAAGAACATGCTTAGCATTTCTCAAGCCTACAGAGCCGGAGGGAAAAAAAAAGCTACAAGTTGAAATACTAGAGGATTTTATGGCAAAGAACAAAGAGATACAAAAAGCATCATAATAAGATGGAATGAGTACAAAGAGTCACTGTGTCAGAAATGATCAGTATTCTCAAACATTTTTGAAGGTTGCAGGAGATCAAGAATTGATATTACTGAAAAGAGAAATAGAAGCTACACTATAGATTTATATATTGAAAATAAGTGATATGTAAAAGATAGAACCTCGCATGCTGACAACAAAGAGAATTTGAAGCATTTCTTCCTGAAAATCAATGCCTTTGGTGTGGAATGTATCTCAACACAAAGAAAACCAAAATCTTCACAACTGCAACCATTATCAGCACCATGCTACAGAGAGAAATATTGAAATTCTCAAGAATTTCATTTTACTTTTGTCCACATTAAGCTCAGGGATACAAACATCACGAAATCAAAAGACATGGCAATGAGGCAAGTCTACTACAAAAGACGTCCTTAAATGTGCAAAAGCAGATAAGTTACCCTGAGAACTAAGAAGCCGCGATTCAAACCCGACGTAAGCCCTTACAATTATGTGCATGAAAAATTAACAATGAATGAGCAAAACCAAAGAATAAATAATCTCTCTGAATTAGAGCGCTGCCATATAATATTGAAGATACACAGCCTGGAGAAGAATAAACAAATGCCAGAATGCTCTTTAGAAACTTGCATGGGAAGACTTTGTTCCACATAATTTGGACATGCTATAAAAAAAGGACTCATCTGGGACATGGTGCTTGGTAGAGGGTTAGGGAAAGCGATGAAAACCCTTCACAAAATGGATTGATGCCGCGGTTGTAACAACGGGCTTAGACATGGTCAAGATGGTGAGAATGATGCAGCCTCACGGAGTGCTTTCTTTTATTGTATCTGGGGAGACTATGAGCCCCAATCAACTGCATGACATCTGCCACAAACTCATCTGATATGACAAAATAATGGTTAATAACATTAGCACTTGAACATAGCTTGAAAATCAGAAGATATGGATCATGTTAACATTTATTTGCCCTAGCAACTGGCCTTGTAAGTATTTGAAGTTTATAAATTGATCATTTTATTATCTAAGTAAATCATGGCCTTTTTCTAACTGAAAATATTGAGTTTCATCACAGTTTCTTTCCACGGATTTAGTTCTTTGAGTCTTGTGCTTCTCAGCCTGCAAGGCCTATGCACATTGCCATTGCTTATGTTGTTGAAGAAAGGTATTTCTGATGGTCACTGCTCTTGGGAACTGTGATAGTTAGGTTTACTGTGCCAACTTGGCCAATAGGAACACGTGGGTGGAGATTAATCAGGCCACAGTTTGATTAGAGAGAAAAGAGATAAATGGGTCTACAAGGACCATCCCCATCTCTCGTGCTTTCTGGTGATCAGACCAGAGTGCTACTGCTTTAGGAAGATCTCTCCCTTTATCTGTGTGCTACACTACCTGTGGCCCAAGTCAACCCGTGATTCCTTGCTAGAGTTTGAGGCTCCTTCAAGACCTGCTTCACCATGCTGCTGGTGCATACTTTACCAGTGCTTGAGACCAGCGGATTCTGTCACCTTGCATTGCTTGAGTTCCATATCCCATCTGGGTATGCTTTGATAAACTCCCACACTACTGACTGGCAAGGACTGTTACCGACCCACCCTTTGTCTGATGCCTGAGTGCAGACTCTGCCTGTTTAGCCTGAAGGATATCTCCGTTTGCTTCCTTGACCTTGGACCAAAGTCCCCTTTTTGAGTTGAAGGACTTTCAGTATATTAACTATGCCACAAAAGTGAGTTAAACTGAGCCCTCTGTCATATTCCTTTTCACTGTATAAACTGGTATATATTTATATATTCATAAGTGTCCTGATTTTGTTTCTGTAGAGAACCCTAAGACAGGAATTTATATGAAAAAATCTCTAATACCATTCCTATCATCAAGAACATTTTCCCAGCTATAGATCCTCTTCTTTCACATTTCACTCTCAGTAATTATCACTGCCTTTAATTGATTGATTTCAGAAAGCAAATGTTGGCAAAAAGCAAAAGATCATTAAAAAGACAAGACAGAAAGAGAAGATGCAAAACTGAAAGGTATCAAGAACAAATTCAAGCCTTGAGTTGCAATATATTTTTTTCTTTTTTTACATTTTATTAGGGACTCATACAACTCTTATAACAACCCATACATATACATACATCAATTGTATAAAGCACATTCATACATTCCCTGCCCCAATCATTCTCAAAGCATTTGCTCTCCACTTAAGCCCTTTGCATCAGGTCCTCTTTTTTTTCCCCTCCCTCCCCGCTACCCCCTCCCTCATGTGCCCTTGGTAATTTATACATCGTTATTTTGTCATATCTTGCTCTATCTGGAGTCTCCTTCCCACCCCCCCTTCCCTGCCGACCCTCTCCCAGGAAGGAGGTCACATGTGGGTCCTTGTAATCAGTTCCCCCTTTCCAACCCACTCGCCCTCCACTCTCCCAGCATTGCCCCTCACACCCTTGGTCCTGAAGGTATCATCAACCCTAGATTCCCTGTGCCTCCAGCCCTCATATGTACCAGTGTACAACCTCTGCCCTATCCAGCCCTGCAAGGTAGAATTCGGATGATGGTAGTTGGGGGGAGGAAGCATCCAGGATCTGGGGGAAAGCTGTATTCTTCATTGGTACTACCTCACCCTAATTGACCCATCTCCTCTCCTGAACCCCTCTGTGAGGGGATCTCCATTGGCCGACACTTGTACATGCAAATATATATAGGAGGATGGGGAAATAGATCGATGTGTCTATATTTATAGGTCAAGTATTAAGGTGGCGGAAGGACCTTGGGCCTCTACTCAAACACTCCCTCAATGCATGAATACTTTCTTTTATTAAATTGGAACTCTATGATGCTCACTCTCCCGACACAACGGCTGGAGCCAAAGTGGGTGAACAAGTAAATGTGGTGAAGAAAGCTGATGGTGCCCAGCTATCAAAAGAGATAGTGACTGGGGTCTTAAAGGCTTGAAGTGAAACAAGCGGCCATCTAGCTCAGAAGCAACAAAGTCCACATGGAAGAACACACCAGCCTGTGTGATCGAGTGGTCCCGAAGGGATCAGTTATCAGGCATCAAAGAACAAAAAAATCATATCATTGACTGCACACCCCCATGATAGGAGCGCTGAAGACAAATGGGTGCATAAGCAAATGTGGTGAAGAAAGTTGATGGTGCCCGGCTATCAAAAAAGATAGTGTCTGGGGTTTTAAAGGCTTGAAGGTGAACAAGCGGCCATCTAGCTCAGAAGCAAAAAAGCCCACATGGAAGAAGCACACCGGCCAGTGCTATCATGAGGTGCCAAAGGGACCAGGTATAAGGTATCATGCAAAAAATATATATATGTGTGTGTGTATATGTATATATATATGTGTGTGTATGTATATGTATATATGTGTATGTATATATATATATATATATACCATATTGAATGAAGGGGGAAGGGCAGAGTGGAGACCCAAGGCCCAAGTGTCGGCCAATGGAGTTGCAATATTGAAAGATTCTTTGTGCAAAATATTGAAAGGTGCAGAACACATCAAAAGTAGATATAAAGAATGTACAGTCACTGTAGTAAAAAGAAATAGCCCACATTCCACCATTCCAGGAGGTAGCATATGAGCAACAACTAATGATACTATCAGAAGAAAACTGTGTTAGTCAACAGCAAGACTCCTGGTATTGAAGGAATACCAATACATTACAAGCTGAAGCACTAGAACACTTACATGTCTATACCAAGAAATGTGTAAGACAGCAACTCTGTCAACTGGCTAGAAAAGATTCATATTTGTAGCTATTACAAAGAAAGTTGGCCCAACAGAATGTTCAAATTTGAATCAATATCAGTGATACCACATCCAAGTAAAATTTAACTGAAGACCATTCAACAACAGTGGTAGTAGTACATTGACAAAGAACTGCTGAAGATTCCAGTGTGATTCATAAGAGGTTGTGGAACAAAGGATAACATTGCTGATGTCAAGTAGATCTTGGTTCAATGCAGACAACAGAAGGATATTTACTTGTATTTAATTAAAAATGTCAAGGCATCAAACTACATGGATCCTACCTAATCATGGACAGCCTTGAGAAGAATGGAAATTCCAGAACACTTCATTGTGCTAATGTGGAAATTATACATGGATCCAGAGGCAGTTATGCAACTGGAACAAGGGAATACTGCATAATTAAAAATCAGGAAAGAGGCGCAACAGACTTGTATCCTCTCACCATATTTACTCAGTCTGTATGCTGAGCAAATATTCAGAGAAGCTGTGAAGAAGAATGAGACGGACTTATTAACAACCTGCGATTGTGTAAAGGACACCACCTTGCTGAAATCTAGGGTTGAAGCACTTGCTTCTGAAGAGCAGAGATTGCATCCTCAGTATGGCTGACAATGTAAGAGAAAGAAGACCTCACACATGATTAAAAGCAGAGTTAAAAACCCACAAATGTAGGGAAGGGATGGATAGACTGGCCAGAACCTTCCCTCTCCTTTGTTATTTTCTTTGAATCTTCGGTAAGTTCCTTTAGTGGTGTTCACAGGCTTTCATCCCAGTTCGCACACTCCAATTCATTGTACACTGAGGCACTTAAAAGTGAAGCTCAGAGTCTCTTCCATAATTTATTTTGGTCTTTTTGGTTATTTCCTGTCATTTTAATATCCATTAAAAACTTCCTCAATCATCCTTGTTAGTTATTATAATGTTTTATTTGAATAAGAGCGAAACTCTCTTGCACCTGTGTGATATGTGAAACTAACGTTCAAGCAGCCTATCCCCACCTCTTTTGTTCCCTGATGTCTGAATTAACATTCCTTACCATGGCTTTTCCATCCATAGTCTCTTTCATGACTTGTTATAAACTTTAGCCTTTTTGCCTATGGTTGTAACCCCAGTTTGGAGTGTGTTCTCTTTTATGCTAATGGGCAGGATGGAGGTGGAATGTGTTCTGAGTTTCCACTTCACTACAGGGTGTGAGTCAAGTTACACACCTTTCTTTCTTTATTCCCCAACAGTCTTTTTGACATGAAGTCAGATATCATACTATGAACTATTTCAATTACATCAAGAAGAGCTGTACAATCATCACCATAATCTGTTTTAGAACATTTTCTTCTTTTGTATAGTCATTGTGTTTAGCTTGGGGGTATGGACTGCTGAAAGAAAGAAAGAAAGAAAGGAAGAAAGAAAGAAAGAAAGAAAGAAAGAAAGAAAGAAAGAAAGAAAGAAAGAAAGAAAGAAAGAGAGAGACACAGAGAGAGACAGAGAGAGAGAGAGACAAGATACCTCCATCAAGGCCACTCCTCTATGTGTAAGAAAGCCATCTCAGACGCAGAAACCTAGGACAATTGAGGAAGAAGTGCCACCAATGGACATGCTGCAGAGTTCAGTCTAAAGGAATAGAGGCCAAAACCAGGGACCTCAGTCTTTGGCACAGACGCCCATGGACAGGACACAGGAGCATCACAGAGACTGTGAAACTGTGCGGCAGAGGAATGGGCGGGCTTCCTGGCCTAAGGAGAGCCAGGTCAAGAAACCGAGGGACCACCCTGCTGAGAAGCTGGGTCTCAGTGAGATATGTGGCCACTGGCTGAGGAGACAGGTTGACTATACCTTACTGTATTTTGACCTGATTTAGGAGAACCTGTTAGCTTCCCCAATAAAACCCTGTATTTGGGACTTTTTTGTCAGCGAACTCTCAAACCCAGCAGACAATAGAGTGTAGTTAACAGAATGGTGGTGTCTGAATAGGTAAACAAAGATGGCAGATGGAGTTTTGTCTGTCCTCTGCCTTCTGATCATCAGTCTTGGGTTATATGGCATTGGATTCTCTTTTTTCTTTGTGTAGACAGAGAGGGTCAGATGTAGCTTCTGGGTGAGATCTGCTGCTCATAATAAGTTAAGACCTATTATTTAGTTTTTAGTATCAAATCAGTATTTCTTAACCTAACTTGCATGTCTCTACATGATCTGGATTTATTAACTTCTTGAACTTAATGTTGCTCTTTTCCTTCTGCTTGAGCTATGTGGCCATTGGACCTTTGTAGATTATATACCATCCACTAAATATGCTTCCTAAGTCCTTATTAGCCCAGTCAATTACTTAGTACTATCCAGTTAGTATTTTCAAAACCTCTAATTACATAAAATCCCAAATGTACCATTTCCCTATAGTAATTGCAAAAAGATATTTGTGTGTGTTTCTTTTATTCTCTTTTCACAGCTTGAATGAAAGCCATATGAAGGTGTAGATGATGTTTCTATTAATCTAATGTTGCATATTAGAGCCATGAAAAAGAGTCCACACTCAGTAATTGTTGCCTTAGAAAATAATACATTAAAAATAGACTCCACAAGGGCTCAAGTAGAAAGCAAATGTTCTGAGAATGATGATTGCAGCAAATGTACAAATGTGTTTGACACAATCGTTGCATGTATGACTTGTGGTAAGAGTTGTACGAGCCCCCGATAAAATGATTAAAAAAACCCAGAATCCAGTAAATAAAGAAGTTCAGAAATATGGTTTATGGTAAAAGGAAAAATAAAATGGGAAGAAATGTAGCCCTAAAATAATTTTTAACATCTACCCTATCTATTTCTCTCACTTAATTATATATTTTCATCATGCAGTCGGAGACAATGTTTTCCTACGAGCTTTGCATATGTGTGAAATGAAATCGTTAAATTTAGCACTCTAATATTATTATTTATGTTGCTGCAGAATTTAGGTGATAAGATGCTGAAGTTTATAATTATGCAGCGTCTACGTGTCTGATAACTATATGGGCAAAAATATTAGCATACATATCACATGAGAACAGATTTTAGTGTGCCCTAGCGCATCATAATCATTGCTTTATAAATTAAACTTCTAAAGCACGATAAAGCTGGAAGCTACCTTCTACGAATTCGCTAGTTTGAGTTTAATGGCTGTTAAATAATTGGTGTCAGCAACTTCTCTGAAACAACAACGAGGGCATCAGTCAGTCTTCATTTTTGCAAAGTTTGAAAAGCTGATGAAGAAAAATAACACAAGACCCAAAGAGAACAAAGAAAATACACTTTTATAAATATTCTTCCATTCATGAAGAATGAGAGGTTCCTTCCTCCAGGCACTAAAATGTCTGTCTGATTAAGTTTATGTCCTCTCTTTTTTGTTTTCTGCTTTCTACTTTTTCAATTTATTCTTTACTGTGTGATATATAGAATCTTCAAGGTCAAGCTAGGAAACAGATTATTGCACAGTTCAGTACAATAAGCTTCTCTTCAGATCACACGCTGTTTCATACCGATAGCAGAACCAGTGTTGGACCCAGGAATGCCTTCATTTGCTCTGTTATAATAGCAAATACTGGACTGTTGGGGGATTATTAGCTATGAGAAAATACCCCCAAACTTAGAAGTATGGTTTAGATATACATATGCCTTTTCAAAGAGTCTTAAAATTATCTCAACATTTGGGGAGTAGTTTAGAAAGTTAAAATGGATAGAGGTGTTGGTTTTGCTAAAAAAAAAAAAGAAAGTTGCACAAACAATAAAATGAAATTAACATACTTCTAACATGTTTAATTAATATAACATGTTTAATTAACTCAGTTTCACAGAATAAAAGCATAAGATATATTCTTTACACATAAGATTTTCTTTCTCCTTTCAGAAAGTAATATGTTTTTGAGTCATTCAGTACAACACAGTGAAGTTGCTATAAAATCTTCTATGGATTAAATTTTCTAGAAAGCAAAAGGTGGATATCAGTTTGAACTCAACTTTATTCACTTAGACATAGAATGTCATCCTTTTCTAAAATAATCTGGGGTACAATTTAGAAAATTATCAAGGCAAATAAACTTTTCTGTTTACTGCCTGTGGTTGAAATTCAGAAGTAAATCTCAATAGACTTTTTTTCTTGTATACACTGCAAAATTTTTAATGATAATTGAGTAGCAAGCATCGAATCATTTTGGGAAATAGAAATATTAAAAGATGCCCATTTAATTGACAAAGGAAAGTAATAATTTAAGATCTCGGTAAAAATGTGTTTTCTCTTATTTAGGCAAGTCCTGTTTTCACTATCTTTTTCTTGTGTTAAGTACCACCATACTATGTTTTCCACTCAGCAATCCTATGCAGAAAGCAAAACATTTCTCAGTCTGGTACCATCCTCACATACTTGAAGATGCTTAATTAAGCCCACTGAGTCAACCTATTTTATTGTATGTATTTATTAACAGTTTCTTGACATATAATTCACATAACATACAATTAAATAGTTCATTCATATATATTTTTAAATGTACAATCATCACCAAAATCAATTTTTGAACATTTTCTTATTTTTGTTCTCATGATTGTTGGCTCTATATTTCTCCTCATCTTCCCTTTCAGAGACCCTAGAAAATTATCTAGTTACTGTCCCTATGAATTTACCTATCTTTCATTTCATTTACAGTAAAATATACAGGACATAAAGAAAACACACACGCACACATGAAACCCACAACAATGACAAAACAAAACAGAGGAAAACATTCACCAAAAGAAAGCCAAAAATATTCTAAATTAGAGAAAATTTTAAATGGGTCCAAGGGAGATTGAATGAGAAAGTGTTACATTTTAACCTAAATACATTTGCAATAATCCCCTTCACAATGCACTCTGACTGATAGCAAAGCTACTCCCAACCCTAGTCGATGGATGGTCAGGAGGGATCTGATTCTCAGGAGACTTGATCCACATGGAGACCATGCAAATGGATTTTGAGCTTTCTTTTACTGTCACCTCTAACCCAAACCAAAAAAAGCATAACCATTCTGCAACCAGAGCCCGACTCACCTTCTGCACACCGGCTTTTCAAAATTTAAACTTCAGTACTATTCCTTCTTCTGAATTTGGATTTTATTCTTTACAATATTTGAATAACACCACTGATTTGCTTCTTTGTGTAGACTTATCTGATGCCTTACTTAGATGGCTGCTTATATTAACACAAACCTGTAAGACCACACAGAGAGGGTATTCTTTCTGAGAGCCAGGCACCATTTGATTTCTTCACCACACTTTGCTTAGCACCTGTATTACTCACGATCTCTTCATGTAGGCAGGCATTGACTGGGACCATGCCATAAGAACTAATTGCTCTTAGAGTAGGGCTACAATTACATTTAAGCTCAAAATCCATTCATGTAACCGTGGTTTATATATGTCCCTGATTCATTTTAAAGACATCATTGTCATTCTATTAGAGACCATTTTAATTCAGCCTCATGGAGCATATGGTAATTCTGTTGACGGTATCATTAATTAAGCCAATGACATTCAACCCGTTTTTTTTTAAACCCATTTTATCAGGGTCTCATAAAACTCTTATCACAATCTATACATACATCAATTGTGTAAAGCACATTTGTACATTCATTGTCCTCATCAGTTTCAAAACATTTGCTCTCCACTTAAGCCGGTGGCATCAGCTCCTCATTTTTCTCCTTCCTTCCCACTCCCCCATCCCTCATGAACACTTGATAATTTATAAATTATTATTTTGTCATATCTTGCAATGTCCAACGTCTCCCTTCACCCACTTTTCTGCTGTCTGTCACTCAGGGAGGAGGTTATATGTAGATCCTTGTAATCTGTTCTCCCTTTCTACCCCACCCTTCCACTACCCTCCCTGTATCGCCACTCTCACCACTGGTCCAAAAGAGGTCATCCTCCTTGGATTCCCTGTGTTTCCAGTTTCTATCTGTACCAGTGTCCAACCTCCGGTCTAGGCAGATTTGTAAGGTAGAATTGGGATCATTATAATGGTGGTGGGGGGGGGAGGGGAGGAAGCATTTAGGAATTAGAGGAAAGTTGTATGTTTCATCGTTGCTACCCTGCACCCTGACTGGCTCGTCTCCTCCCCACAACTCTTCTGTAAGGGGATGTTCAGTAGCCAACAGATGTGTCTTGGGTCCCCACTCTGCACTCCCCCTATTCACAATGATCTGATTTTTTTGTTCTGATGATACCTGATCCCTTCGACACCTCATGATCACACAAGCTGGTGTGCTTCTTCCAGGTGGGCTTTTTGCTCCTGAGCTACCTGGCCACGTGTTTACCTTCAAGCCTGTAAGACCCCAGATGTACATCTTTTGATAGTTGGGCACCATCAGCTTTCTTCACCACCTTTGCGACATTCAAGAAAAAGTGAGGTATGATGATGATAGGATTATATGATTCAATTGTGAGTTAGTGTTGTCAGGGTTAAACGTGATTGTGAAAATGTGGAAATTACTCCAGAATTCCAATGATGATACTGAATTGCTATTTAATAAAGAAAATTTAAGAGTGAAATACACAAAAAAAATTGAACAAAATTAAAACCTAAATTTCTGATTATATTAACAATAAAACATCGTTTTCATTATAATGAGTTTTATGTGCCTAAATACATTTTTAAATGCATTTTAATGCTATTCTTTTTTTGATGTTTGAAATACACTTGACAATTTCAACCACTTTCACCTTGAAACCCTGACTCTGGCATTTACAATGCCTGCCAGTAGAAGATTTCTCAAAGAAAACCAAGCAATTGAGGGATTACATGATGTGGAAATTTTCATTATACATTAGCAAGTAAACAGAAGTAAACCCGTGCTTACCTTTCTTACATAGTACTTCATCCCTGTCATATATGAGAGGGTACCAAAAATAAAAAGCCTAATTCTCATTTGGTTTTTATGATGTGAGGGAGATAGTGCATTTGAAGCCAGTTTCTCCAAGTCATACTGTTAATCAAACTTTATATTTAGAGATTCTGAAAAGATTGCATAACAGTGTGTGACCAAAAACACCCCAATTTGTGGCAGACGTGGTACTGGTTTTGCCACCACAACAGTGGACCTGCTCACACAGCCAAATCAGTGCACCAGTTTTTGGCAGAAAACAGCATACCTCTCTTGCCCCATGCACCTTACTCACCTGATCTTACTCTGTGCAATTTCTTTTTCTTTTGGCGAATGAAGAGGGACATGAAAGGACAGTGATTTGGTGACATAGAAGAGGTGAAGAAAAAGTGAGGGAGTTGCTGTCAACCATCCAAATAGATGAGTTTGAAAAATGTTTCCAAGAATGGAACTACAGACTTGACAAATGTATTACCATATATACTCGTGTATAAGCTGAGTTTTTCAGCACATTTTTAATGCATTAAAAAATAATTTCAAAAAAAAATAATTTCATTGGGGGCTCGTACAATTCTTATCACAATCCATACATACATCCACTGTGTCAAGAACATATGTACATTTGTTGCCATCATCATTCTCAAAATATTTGCCTTCTACATGAGCCCTTAATATCTGCTGTTCATTTTTCCCTTCCTCCCCACTCCCCTCTACTCCATGAACCCTTCATCATTCATAAATTATGATTATTTTGTCATATATTACACTGTCGGAAGTCTCTCCCCACCTTCTCCTCTGCTGTCCCTCCCCCAGGGAGGAGGCTGTATGTAGATTCTTGTAATCAGTTCCCTTTTCTACCCACATTCTCTCCACCCTCCAGGCATTGCCACTATCACCACTGGTCCTGGAGGAGTCCTCTGTCCTGGATTCCCTGTGTTTCCAGTTGCTATCTGTGCCTATGTACATCCTCTGGTCTAGCCAGATTTGTAAGGTAGAATTGCGATCATGATAGTGGAGGGAAGAAGTATTTAAGAACTAGAGGAAAGTTATATGTTTAATTGTTGCTACCCTGCACCCTGCCTGGTTCATCTCCTCCCACAACCCTTCAGTAAGGGGGGTCTGGTTGACTATCATTGGGCTTTGAGTCTCCACTCTGTACTCACCCTCATTTTCAATGATATGATTTTGTGTTCCTTGATGCTTGATACCTGATCCTTTCAACAGCTTGTGGTCACACAGGCTGGTGTGTTTCTTCCATGTGGGCTTTGTTGCTTCTGAGCTAGATGGCTGCTTATTTATCTTCAAGCCTTTAAGACCCCACACACTATATCTTTTGATAGCCTGGCACCATCAGCTTTCTTCACCACATTTGCTTATGCACACATTTTTCTTCAGCAATCGTGTCAGGAAGGTGTGCATCCTGGAATGCCAATTTAATAGAACAAAGTGTTCTTGCATTGAGTAAGTGCTTGAGTGGAGGCCCAATGTCCATCTGCTGCCTTAGTACTAAACCTATAAGTATATGCACATAGATTTTCACTCCACACTCATATAAATATATTTACATATGTACATTCCAGTCTTTGGACCTCTATGAATACCCTTGTCACCTAGTTCTTTCCTCTATTTCCTTTTACTTTTCTCTTGTTCTATTATCATGCTAAGCCTTCATTTGGGTTTCAGTAATTTATCTCGGTTACTTTTCTTTTGCTGAGTCTATACCAGGCCACTCACATACTCCTTGCTACTGATTTTGGATCACTTATTGCTCCCCTGTCCCTGGGCTGGTCAGCACCATCTCTTTGCCTCCTCCTCCCGCTCTCCCGTGTCTCCCTAGAACCATTGGTCCCATTGTTTTCTCCTCTAGACTATTCATCCAGTCTATCTTATCTAGATAGATCTGTAGAGATAATAATATGCACCAAAAATCAAGTCATTGCAAGATAGGCAATGAATGAGAACGCAGCTATGACACAAAGAGGGAAACCAACTACCCATAGAAGAATAAATTAATAAAAATAAAAATTGTTTAATAGAAAGAGAAACCTGTAGATAGATCAAGGTCTGATTTTTTATCTCTAGGCATATCTTTAAGTCAGGTCCAATGGGGTACCATGCTTTGGCCCCAGAGTCTGTCATTTGTACTCCCTCAGGGGCTCACTGCTCTGCTCCCATGGCAGCTTGTCGCACACTTTTAGTGGTTTGCCTCAATGTCACAGGGTCAGTCTGGGCCAGTCCTGTCCCTGAGTCTCCAGTGTTGTTCCCCTTATTGCCCTAGGCCATCAAGAGACGGTGTGTCTCATAGTGGGATCAGCCATTTTGACCACTCGGTCCATTGGCTTTTCAGAGCGGGGATATCATCCTCCATGCTTGGTGGGTCAGGATGTGCTCCACTCTCTCTTCTCCCTTCATCTGCTCCCATTTGTTCTGTTCAGACATGCCCCTCTCCCCTAGCTGCAGCTTCCGTGCCATCCTCTCAAGTAACTTCTTCTGGGGTGAGGGGCAGTTGTTCACATAGCTGGTATGGGGGCCGAGCCCTCAGGCCCCTCCACTAGCCCCACTCCTTGGTGGCACACTGCTTTCGTGTGGCAGTGGCTTTATATCTGGTCCCTCTTTCCCTGCGGAGACACAAACAATATCCTCCCCTTGGGTGGGTTAATGACCTATTCCCCCACCACACATCTTTTTTATTTCTCTTTCCCCTTTCCTCCCTCCACCCTCATTTTAGTTGGCTACCATATGTACCCCTGGATTTTGTGTGGCCTTGCCATACTATGTGGACCTCACTTCTGTAGTGTTGGTATACAGTAGTTTTTTCCCTGTGCCCCTTTTGCACTTACCTTTCAGTTCTCTCTTTTATATATATAAATAAACTTACCTCAGCGGACTGATGTTATACATGTCCTTTTGTGCTTGGCTCACTTCACTTAGCATAATGTCCTCCAGTTCTTCCCATGCAGCGATATGCTTCATGCGTTCATCACTGCTTTTTAGGGATTCATAGTACTCCATTGTATGTATGCAACACAATTTTTAAATCCATTTTCTGTTGATGGAAATTTGGGTTGTTTCCAAATCCTTGAAATTGTGATCTGTGCCACAATGAACATTGAAGCACAGATGTCTGGCCTTGGTTTTTTTCTTGCCTTTTCTGGGTATATGCCCAGTAGAGAGATTTCTGGGTCGTATGGTAACTCAATTTCCATCTGTTATGATATCGCCAGATCGCTTTCCACAGTGGCTGTGCATACCTACAGGTCCACCAGAAGTGGATGAGAGTTCCTATCTCATCACAGCCCCTCCAACACTTGTTGCTTTCTGATTTTTTGAGATGGACTACCTCTGAGGGTGTTAGGTGATATCTCATAGTTGTTTTGATTTGCATTTCTCTTATGGCTAATGAACGGGAACTTTTTCTCATATGTTTATTGGCCATTCGGATTTAAGATTCTGTGAGACTTCTGTTCAGGTCCTTTACCCACCTGCTCAGTGGGCAATTAGTTTTTCTCTTATTATAAGCTTGCAAAGTATTGTAGATTTTAGTAATATGGCCTTTGTCTGATATGTCATTGCTAAAGATGTTTTCCCAGGCGGTGGACTCTCTTAATAGTCTCTTGGTCAATTCTTTCGATGTACACAGGTGTCTTATCTTCAGTATATTTGTGATTTATCTATTTGTGACTCCTCTGTATTTGTATCCTTCCCTATTTCTTGTAGCCTGTGTAATCTCTGTGCCAAGGTTCTCAGGTTTGTCCCAATTCCCTCATTAATGGCCCTAATTGTTTGGGGTTTCATCTCAAGGTCAGTGACCCACCTTGAATTTATTCTTATGCATGGAGTGAGGTAAGGGTCTTGTTCCATTTTTCTGCAGGTAGATAGCCATTTTTTTCCAGGACCATTTATTGAAGATGACATCTGCTTCCCATTTAATATTTCTGGGCCCTTATCAAAAATCAGTTTCCTGTATGCTGATGTTTTTATTTCTGTGTCTTCAGCTCTTTTCCATTGGTCTGAATATCTGTCATTATGCCAATACCACATTGTTTTGACTACCGTGGCTGTATAGTACATGCTAAAATCAGGTAGAGCAAGCCCTCCCACTTTGTCCTTCTTCTTGAGGAGTTCTCTGATGATTCTGGGCTTCTTCCCTCTCCATATGAAGTTGGTAATCTGGTTTTCCAATTCTTTGGAGAAGAATGATGGCATTTGTATCAGGGTAGCATTTAATGCAGTTTTTGTGGTAAACTTAGGTGCCTTGAATGATATTCTGGCTGGCTTATACCAAGTATATATGGTAAATGTAATGGAGAGTATTTTAAAGGTGATAAGGTTGTTTTATAAAAAATGTGAGTACATAGCTTTGGAAAAATAACTCGATTTTTTGCATTACTCCTTATTCCTTATGCTGTATGATACTTGTTTTTGTTGTTAGGTGATATGGACTTGATTCCGACCCATAGCCACACTAAGGACAACAGAATTAAATAGTGCCCAATCCTGTGCTGTCTTCAAAATTGTTCTTATGTTTGAGTCCATTAATGTAGCCACTGTGTCCATCCATTTATTTTTCTAAGCTTTATCTCTTTTTCACTGGCCTGCTACCTTACTAAGCATGATGCAGTTTTCAAGGGACTGGTCTTTCCTGATTGTGGTAGTTACATAAACTGGTGTCAACTTGAGACATAAGAGTGAAGGTGTGGAGTTTAGCCTGTCAATCAGGTCACAACTTGTTGACCTCATTTGGAGGCACTAAGGCAATACGTAGCTCACCAGAGGCAAAACACAGACACTCCCTCCAAGACATTCCAGTTGACAATACACATGGAGCTATCCTGATGGAGCCAGAGCCCTGGAGCTGGAGGAGCCATGTGGAGACCCACGCCAGCTCTGAGATGAGCTTCTTCCACTGCTGCTGGACCTCAAGACTTTGCACCCACTGGCCTGTAAGCTTCCCGCATTCAGCATCATTACATGTGTTGTGTGAGTCTGTAGAGGAATTTATAGACTGGCATCACACATAAGGACTAATATTTGACTTATGCACCTAATCTGGACTGGGCTGGGATGTTTTCTTACTGTAAAATTACTCTTTGATATTAATTTCTCCATTACACACATATTAGTGTCTATGAAATTGTTTCTGTAGTCAAGCCCAGACTAACACTGTCCATGTGTCTAAAGTGTGTGAAACAAAGCCTTGCTAACCTTGCGTCTAAAGACATTCTGGCTTTACCTTTTATGAGAGATTTGTTTGCTCTTTTGGCAATTTACTCTCTTAACAGAGAGTAAGTTAAACATTTATGATTCTCACACTTTGGCTAGGCATGCTCACAAATGTGAGCAGTTTGCTAATGCAGCTAGAATTACTGATAATTTTACTGTATTGCAATTAGATCACTGTAATTAGTTTATATTTTCTGGTATGGAATATATATAATAACATACTGATATAATGACATGGATGATTTTAAAAATATTTTTAATAAGAATGCATTTACTATCATAAAATCTTGTCAGGACTAACTGCATTGTTCTTCTAAATATCATATCCATCTTTATTGCATCAAAATCCTAATTAGCTTTTATAAATTTATATTATTTCATAAATAGACCTATAATATTAATTATATTGATAATTACAATTTTATGGGCTCAAAATATCTACTTGAACTGATATGTAAACATATTAAACTAGTTTCCCATATTTTAATATTTAAAATATTTATCATGGTTTTATGTAATACCATGATTAATATGTAAAAGTGAAATTCTCTTTTGTTTAAATATTCCATTTATGTATTTGTTTGGTATTAGCGGCTTGTATCTCAAATAGATACTGATGGCTAAGCATTATAGTGACCTAATGAAATATAAAAATTACAAACTGTACATTCTTAGTATGTCTAAAAACATACTCAAAAAGTATAGGATATTAGTAAAACAAATCCTGAAGCAATAGTCATAAGCCATAAAAGAAACTTTCAATGCTTCCTTTTTTATTAAAGAAGAATAGTAAGAGCCCAACAGCAGTTCACTTGAGGAAGAATTCAGTACTCAAACCTAACGCAACTTGCCAGAAAGGCACACAAAACAGAAATGATTAGGACAGAATTACTAATTAGGACAGACTGAATTATTAATTCAATTTTCCAGAGACTGTAAGTTTAAATTAAAATGTCTACTATCGATTATTGAATACTGTTATTTTTTAATATGAACAAAAGCTTCAAATATAATCCCAAACTAAGCAATGAAATTACTAGAAGTGGTGGAGCAGGGGTTAAATACTTGGCTGCTAACTTAAAGGCTGGCAGGTGGAAACCATCAGCCATTCTCTGGTAGGAAGGTGTGAAAGTCTGTTTTCATAAACATTTATAACCGTGTGAAGACAGCTGTACTCTATCCTACAGTCCTATACAGTTTCTACAAGCTTGAATGGTCTCAATAATGATTTTGGGGGGGGTGACAACCCATTGTTAAATGCTCAGACCCAAGTTCTGACCACCCAGAAGCTAGATGGTAGAAATAGTTCATTCCCAGGTCTCATGGAGGCTCTTTCCTAAATCTCAGGATGATTTTCCAGTTGCATGTTAACACAACTACATTATCTGATCATCTTTGATTGGGTTATGCTGTTGTTGTTGTTGTTAGGTGCCTTCAAGTGGTTCTGACCCAACAGAATGAAACACTGCTCAGTCGTGAGCCATGCTCCCAATTGTTCCTGTGTTTGAACTCATTGTTGCCGTCACCGTGGCGGTCCAGCTTGGTCAGGTCCCTCTGCTTTCGCTGTCCCTCTGCTTTACCAAGCATAATGTCCTTCTCCAGGGACCAGTCTCTCCTGACAATATGTCCAAAGAACTATGTAAGATGAAGACTGGCCACTCTGTTCTCTAAGGTACGTTCTGGCCATACTTCTTCCAAGACAGATCCCTTTGTCCTTTTTGTCCATGGTACTTTCCATATTCAAGCACCACAATTCCAATGCCTCAATTATTCTTTAGTCTTCCTGTGTTAGTCTGGGTAAACTGGAGAAACAAATACACAGAAACTCATATATCTATCTCTATCTATACCTATACCTACACCTATACCTATATCTATATCTATATAAAGAGTTTTATATGTGGGGTAAGTATACATTCAGTAGGCATGCCAACCCAGTCCAGTCCAAGTCTCTAAGTCTGACTTAGCCCATATGTCCAACACTGATCTACAAAATCCTCCTTAAACTCACAAAACACACACAATGACACCGAATGCAGGAGGATCACAGGCCAGTGGGTAGAAATCTAGTGGCAGTGTAGGCATCTCAGTGCTGGCAGGGGTCTCCACACGGCTGCTCCAGCACCCAGGGCTATATCAGGGTAAGTCCATGTGGTTTCTCTTCAGGGATGTCTTACTGGAAGTGAGCCTTGCTAGCTAAGGCAGCCGCTCACTGGTCTGACCATCAGAGAACAAGAGAACAGAGAACCAGAAGGGCGAGGCTCACCAAGCCATTTATCTCTGTGTCCTTCAATTAATCCCACATGGGCTTATCGGCCAGGTTGGCACAGTAAATGTTAACTATCTCACTTCCTTATTCAATGTCCAATTTTCCTTTGGTATATGAGGCATTGAAAGACATCATGACCCAAGCCAGGTGTACTTTAGTCCTAAAAGCAATATCAATTCTTTTCAATGCTTTAAGAGATCTTGTGAAGCAGATTTACCCAGTGCCACCTCTTTTGATCTCTTGACTGCTGCTTCCAGGAGAATTGATTGTGGATTCAAGAAAGATAAAATCCTTGACAATTTCAACCTTTTCTCCATTTATTATGATGTTAATTTGGGGTACTCTGGTGAGGAGTTGGGTCTTCTTTACACTGAATTGTAATCCATACCGAAGACTGCAACCCTTGATCTTTTTCAGCAAGTGCTTCAAGTCCTGCTTGCTCTCAGCAAGAAATGCTGTGTCATCTGCATATCACAGGTGGTTAAGGAGCTTTCCTCCAATCCTGATGCCACAGTTTTCTTCATATAATTCATTTTCTTTGCTCAGCATACTGATTGAACACATTTGATGAGAAGATACAACCCTGTCACACACGTTTCCTGATTTTGAACATGCAGAATTCCTTTGTTCCAGTTTCAAAACTGCCTCTTGACCCATGTACAATTTCCACATGAGCAAAATGACGTATTCTGGAATTCCCCTTCTTCTCAAGATTATCCACAGTTTATATGGCCCAAATATTTATGGTCAAATCCTGTTGCATGCTAAATGAAATTCAAGTTAAGTATCTTTCTGATATTCTCTGCTTTGAGCCAAGCCATCTGACATCAGAAATGATATCCCTTGTTTCACATCCTCTTCTGAATCCTGCTTGAACCTCTGGAAGCTCCCTGTCAATGCACTGCTATGATCATTGAAGGATGATCTTCAGCATTACTAAGGTTACGTACTTATTTATCTTGAAAATCACAGCCAATTATATCATAACCCACAATATATCTTTGGTTGTGTCTTAAAGGAAATATTTATTTTATAAACCAGAATTGCCTACATTGTCACAGATTTATTATTAGCTTGAATCAGGAAAATATAAGTATATAGAGTGAGGTTCTGGCAAAAAATGTTATGTTAAAAATCAAAGTATTCTTATTAATACAAAGTAAAAAAATACCTTGGCTAATGTAGACATAACTTTTAGATGGAATAGAAAATGGCTTCCTTATAATAGTCAGGGTTTAGTCATGGGTTTCAAATACTATTTACTGGTAAATGAAACCTATTTAGATGCAAAAATATTTTATTTCTCTATAATCTTTAGAATATCACTAAGGGACATTTTGTACATATATAAGCCACATTCTTCAAAATGAAAAATTAATAGAGTTCCCATATCTTTCCCTATAACATAGGATTCACCTATATTAACTTTATTCCAATAGATATGTCCCTCTCCACACTACCAGCACCATTACTAAATATTTACAAAATTTATAAATATTTTTTCAAATATTTTTAGATTTAAAAAAACTCAGCTTGGATATGCAATGAATATTTCACATTTTGAAAAATAATTGTTTTATTTCTTTTTCTCTCTTGTTTATAGTCTTCAACTTCCACTTTCAACATTCTCATGACAAAAGAAATCTCTTTTATAAGATGGGTATCTTTTCTCCAGCTAACATGAATCTCTCCCTCTATACAAGGATATTGGGAAATATTTGTAAACAAATCCCATTATCCATTAATTCTAATTTTCCTAAATGTTTGTAGTCATAATATAGTTTTACTGTCTACAGGTGGGAATATTTGACAAGTAGGGAAATAAGGGTTTTACATACTTATTTATTAAGAGGTACATTGTTGGGGGATGCTTTTTGAATTGTTTTGCTTGAGAAGATAAGTACTTAATTTCTCAGAAGATGGAAAGGAGAGAATGATCCCATGATCAATGTTCATCTGTAAAATTGAGTAATATGTTAATAGAGTTAATTTCTGTTAAACATGAAGTGTCAGAATTAGATACATCTCAGTCAAAGGTAACTTCAATAACCATTCAGGCATAAGAATTTTACTAGCATTTTTAGATTTTACTTATCCAATAACATAAAAATCCCCCCTCCAAAAAAATCACAAATAAAAATGATGAGTGGATATTAAAACCAATATATGTAATACTTGATGGTAATATAGAAAGGAGTGAGTGATTCATGATATGCTTCAGATTTGAGAACATATTTAAACAGGAAATCCTAATTGTGGACTAATTTTAAGTTTTTCTTGCTATTGTTTTCTAAATAAACTGCTGAAGAATCAATGAAAAAAAGGTCAATATAAGAAGAAAAATATAAGAGATATCTTTTAATTTTAACTAAATTCTGTAGACTTAGTATATAAAAGGAGACAAGAGGGCTACTTTGAATTACGGAGACTTTCAGTAGGAAACTGGCAAGAGATACTATGAGCAGAAAAGAATAATTAGGATAGTTAAAAACTAAGAGTCACAGCACAAGAACTACCTTTCTAAACACCATGCAGTTATTTCTTATGCCAGAGAACAGATGCAGGACTTGTACAGAGAAATTACATACTTAATTTGAGTGTTTCAGAACTGCAACAGAATGAGCTGTCTTGTTAAGGAGTGGCCTCTCCATTCCCAGCTATTTTTGAGCCAAAAGACAATGATTAATAGAAAAAAAATGCTGTAGAGTTGTTTGACATGATAGGTAGAAAATTTGGCTGTTGAACATATTTGTTCTTTTCCAAAATTAAAGTTATAATTTACTAAATTAATTTTCTCTGAGGAAGTGATTTTTGAAATTGCTATGCTGGTACGGTTATTTTTATTTTAGGAGACACATATCACGGTTATTACAAGCCAAGGAATATATATTTTTATTTTTAGCTTTTGTTTATACTTCAGGCTATGTAATATTACATGCAAAATGAATTGAAATGAGGTTTCACATCCATCCATCCACACAGGATTTCATTACTGAGAAACAACAGAAGTCAACATTTTCTTTTACTATAAATAACCAGAAGCATTTATTCAAGGTAAACAATGTATATAATACGATACTATTAAAACCTATTAATATAAGTTTTATTATTTTACAGACTATGTATATATTTGATACATTTTATATTATCTATACAAGTATACAAATTTCAAAAGTTGTGTGCAATACAAGATAAATCCAACTGGAAGTACCCTCAATTTTAACTACTTTAGAAACAGTTTTTTTCTAATTTGAAAGGTATAGACAGCCACATAAAGGACCCCTTAATCATTAATACTTTTAGTATACCAAAAGGTGTTAGATATTAACTTTTCAACCTTAATTACAAATATTAAATGCATTACAGTTTAAAACTCTTTTAAAAATCAGTGACTTAATCATGAAAATAATATAAATAGATATAATTGGAAATAGTGATTATTATGTATTAAACATTATACATAATATTATTATGCATGCTAAGGAATTTTCATGATTATTTCACTTGTTCTTTCTAACAACTATAGTAGAAGCATTTTCCCATTTCCCATATAAGCAAATTGAGATATATATAGAGAAAATAACTTACAAAGAATCAATTAGTTAGGACCTAGCATATTTCACATGGGATCCTTAGGAGGTTTGGTCAGCATCCCCATTTATAACTATTATGTAATACTGCCTTTGAAATGTGTGTCCTTTGGCTTATCCTTTTATTATTATTTATACAATATGTGATAATCGCTTCAAATAAATGATAGTTACCCGAAGGTATTGGTAATGTGGTGCTCAAATGTTCTGGATAAGAATTAAAGCTCAGTGTCTTTCTTGACCCATGACCCACTAGAAATGTTTCTGTTGGATCCTGGAATTTGGCAATGATACTGCAGTGGTCACTGAAAAGCAAATCTTTGTGGATTTCATCTCGGTGTGACACCAGAAACCATGCCAGATCATTTCAAACATCACAGGGGTCACCCATGGTTCCATAGCTGAAAGGTAATTCCAAATTAAGAGAGACTAGGGAGTCCCTCTTGGCAGGATCCTGAAAATTAGATAATAAAACAAGCCAGTCAAGGTGAGATGTAGCAACAATGAAACATACAACTTTCCTCTAATTCCTAAATGCTTCCTCCTCCCCCACTATCATGACCCCAATTCTACCTTACACATTTGGCTAGACCAGAGGATGTACACTGGTACAGATAGGAACTGGAAACAACGGGAATCCAGGGTGGATTATCCCTTCAGGACCAGTGGTGTGAGTGGTGATACTGGGAGGGTGGTGGAAGGGTGGGGTAGAAAGGGGGAATGGATTACAAGGATCTACATGTGACATCCTCCCCGGGGCATGAACAACAGAAAAATGGGTGAAGGGAGATGTTGGACAGGGAAAGATATGACAAAATAATATTTTATAAATTATCAAGGGTTCATGAGGGAGGGGGGCAGGGAGGAAGGGGAAAAATGAGGAGCTGATGCCTGGGGCTTAGGTGGAGAGCAAATGTTTTGAGAATGATGAGGGCAATGAATGTACAAATGTGCTTTACACATTTGTTGTATGTATGAATAGCGATAAGAGTTGTATGAGCCCCTAATAAAATGATTTAAAAAAAGGAAATTAGCTAATGAGGATCTAGTGAATTAGAAAAGTCTGTGCTTCAGTAAAATGCTATATAATAAATATGTTTGAACGCAATGGCTGCAGCAATAAATGCAATAAATGCAATGAATTGAAGCAATGCAATGATACACAAAGTGGTACAGGATCAGACAATGTTTGCTTCCATCATACACGGGACGACAGTGAGTTAGAGGTGAGCATGAGCTGTAGTGAACTCCGTAATCACTAGCAGCCACAGCAACATCTAAGCAGATGCTGCCTCAAAGGTTATGTCAAAAGTAGCCTTGTATTTATTACTCTTCTGGGCAAAATGAAAGAAGCAAGTATGATAGAGAAAAAAAAGGTGAAAGAAATAATCAGCCTGTATGCAGCAAAGGAAAATTGCTTAGCATGCCTCTTCTTAACTCCCACCACCAAATGGCTGGGTGGGAGCATGTAAATAAGATGTAAATGGTTTTACCTCTGGAGAATTGACTAGTTTTATCCTTCCATGGATATAAAGATGAGCTATATCTGAAACAGGAAATAAGAAAATCCGCCATCAGTAGAAAGAGGAGACATGCTTGTTGGGAATTCTTGGATGGGAAAATGGTACTAGGAGAGTCCGTGAAGAAGCATTTATGGTTGCAGCAGAGACCATAAGAGGGTTCAGCTGGCTTCTCTGCAAAACAACAACAACAACAACAAACCCCAAACAATTAAAGTTGAGTGCCTTTGGACAGGAGGCTGGTTGCAAGTGAGATGTCCTTTTGACATTTATAGACACTAAAGAAACTTTATGGCAGAGATCAACAGATCAACCAACCATGTGGCTGAGAAGCGTAGGACATGGGGGAGACATGTGGCATGGTTGAGAAGAGGTGTTTCTGAGTATAAAAGGAATGGATCTTGAATATTTTCTGATAGTGGCATGATTTAAATTCCCTAATTTAAAAGGAAAAACAAAAACCATATGTGGACATGATTGTTAGCTTCTATATATTACATATAAACTCTAAATTCACTCTGATCTATTTTGAGTGGATATTCAGAGTGTGCTGAAACCATGATTTCCAGTGAAGTTGTTAGTTTATTGTGCCAACCTGACTGATAAATACATGTAGGGTTAATTGAAGGGCAGAGGAATAAATGACTTGGTGAGCCTCACCTTTCTAATTCCCTGGTCTCTGGCTGTGTGATGGTCAGACCAGGGTACAGCTGTTTTAGCCAGTTCTCTGCTTCAGCTGGCAAGGCTCATTTTGCATAAGACAACCCCGAGGAGAAGTCGCATTGACCTACCCCGATGCAGCCCTGGGTGCTGGAGCAGCCATGTGGAAACCCCTGACAGTGCTGAGATGCTTACACGTTCACTGACTCAGCTTTCCTCCTGCAGTCGGCATCATTGCGTGTGTTTTGTGAGATGGAAGAGGACTTTGTGGATTGGCATTGGACATACGGGTTAATGTTGGACTTGTGGGCTTGGGCAACACTGGGTTGGGATGTTTTCTTGATGTGCACTTAAGCTTTATATAAAACTCTCTCTTATACATGAGTTTCTGTGGATTTTTTAATCTAAAGTGCCCAGACTAAAACACCAGCTTAGGCACAAGTGATTAAATTATTCTCTGGACTTCACTCAAAGAACAAACAAAATTTATTTTGGTGTTGTCCGTGAATTCTGATCATCAATAGTGATGATCAAATCCAATAGACAAGCAAAGTATTATGGGAGGGCTGGTTGATTACAGAGAAGTTAAAGAAGGTTGGAGAGTAGAGTCATGTCTGACCTCTGTTTCATAAAGATAATCCTTGTACAGATGTTTAACTTTAAATTTCTTTTTCCTTTGTGCCATCAGAGGAGAAGGAAAATGACACACAAGGCAATTTATTCAATGTATTCATGCTCACCATGATGAACACATGTTAGGGTTAGCATTACCAATGAAGAAATTCCAAGTGATTTAAAAAATCCTTTATAAGTCTTTATAAGCCTTTGTCAGTCTTGGAGCAGAGTCACACATCAGAACAACACATTAAGATAATCCACGTGGCCAAGTAGAGAGGAGCATGACATTATAGCCAGTGGTGTGGAAGGAAGGCCCTAAGAGATCAACCAGAGAAAGGGCTACACCAGAATTGGGAGCTATCAGACAATGGGTGGCAATTTCTTCTTGTAATAGACAAAATAATAAACACATAAAAGGGTAAAGTCCCTTTGGTAATTCTTCAAATCTACAAGATCTTCTGGAGGAACCCGATGACCATGCTATCCCCTGCTACTCATCCTTGAAATTCAGGATCAAACTGTTGTACCCTGTCGCCCCTCCACTCTGCTTGCACGTGAAGGATTTTCTAAATACTAAGGTGTCCCGAGTCATCATGCGGGAAAATGGTCTGGGTAGTGGCTTACATAGGCTGACTAGATGAGGAGAGGACACTTCCATGTCTCGGGAACTATGGTCACGTTAAGCAGAACGTGCATCATAAGCTTAGACTACATTTTCGCCCTCCTCCCCCACTAAGTTGACCTATATGTGCAAGGGAAAAGAGAAATAGGTACACTCCTATTGTGTCCCTTAGCCAAAGGGCAAGTGAGGGTAGTGGGGAAGACTATATCTACTAGGATAGTGTCTAGAACCCACAGAGAGAGCCAAGTAGCATAACTGTTCAATTTACATTTGTCATAATAAAGAAGGGTGTGTGTAGAAGTAGTCATGTTTCATGCTGGTGTTAGGGGCCATCAAGTTATTGCCGACCCCACCCCAGCAAGCTGCACAACAGAGCAAGATATTGCCAGAACCTGCCACATCCTCACAATTGTTCCTGTGCTCAATGAGCTCCTCGCTGCAGCCGCTCTGTCAATCCATCTCATTGAGGACCTTCCTCTGCTTTGCTGTCCCTCTACTTTACCAAGCAGTATGATCACACATAAGTTATGCCTCATAATAGCAGTTTGCTGGGCTGTGGTGGCTTGTGTGTTGCTGTGATGATAGAAATGATGTCACTGGTAATTCAAGTGCCCTCTGGGTCACTCAATGTGAATCAGTTGCGATCGAGCTTCCAGACTAAGAACAGACTAAAACGAATGAATTGTCTGTCTACTTTGGAGAAAGCAACTGCCGAAAACGTTATGCATATTTCCATAGAAGCTTCTCCAGTTAGAGGAAATACCTCTTATGAAATCAGACTCTTTGATATTGTAAATAATAAAAATGATTTTCATGTGTCCATGTGTGTTCAGGCTGTGAGAAGGATGTGATAGAAACGGAGCAATCCATATTGTTATTGGCTCTCTTTTTCTAATAACGTTGAGGTGATTTAGATATTGCGTACCAACTGAGAGTGTAGCTCAGATTTTCCATGTTGAACATTAAATGTGGTGCAATGGGGAGAGATTTGCATTTTCAATCCTTTACCTATTGATAATTTCCAAGGAGAATATTATTCAGATTCCATGTAGTTTATTTTTTCCTTAATCTTCCCATTGTTTGTAATATTATAGCATTGTGAACTGAAAAGATGCTTTGTGATATTTCAGTGTTTTAAAATTTATTGAGTTTTCTTTTGTTGACTGACCTATGGTCTATTCTAAAGAATGTTGCATGTGCACTGAGAAAAATGTATATTTTGATGATGTTGGGTGGCCCATTCTATCTCTGAGGTAACGTTAGCTGACTTTATTGAATATGTTTTTGTGTCTGAGTTATTTTCTTGTTATTTCCAGTTATTCTACCTTTTACTGAAAGTGGTGTACTAAAATGAACTATTATTAGAAATTTTATTTCTCTCTTCAGGTCTGTCTGATTTCTTAGGGTTTTCCATTTTTCAATTGTTCTTTTAATCGTTATTAATTGCCACTCCTGCTCTTTTTGATTGCCAGGGACTTGATACATTTGATTTTATATATTTTGATTTTTAGACTATTTTTGTGTTTGCAGCTGAGTGGTGCCCCTTGTAGACAGTGTGTGGATAGGTTCTGGTTTTGTTTTATTTTCCTGCTACTCTTTGTCACTTGATTGATATTTTCACTTCCTTTACATTCAGTGTAATTACAGACAAGTGCACATTTAGTGCCGTTAGGTGCATTGCGCTTTTAAATTTATTTTTGTTGTTATTTTGGCAAAGTTACTGCTTTCTTAGTGCCAAATAATTTTCTGTGATGATTTCATTTTAATGATTTTACTTGTCAATTTTTCTCAGTTTAGGATCAACTAAATACTTACTATTTTTCTGTTATGTGAGAATTATTATTAATTTTTTATGCTTCCCTGTAATCTGCTAATTTCTCCCTTAGCTTGAAGCTGTGTGTATATCTTGAAATCAACTTGATTCCCTCTTTATCTGGAAATTTTGTAACTAAACTATTTGGGCTTTTTATTTTGTAATGTCCTCCTTTCCACATTGATATTTCTGCATCTGACTAGAATTCTAAATGGTGTTATCACATATAGTAGTCTCAGCTTGTTGTCTGCTGTGGTTGGTTCCCTTCCTGGAGGAATCTTTTTGATATTTCTTGTAAGATTGCTCTGTTTTCTTCCAAGTCCTTTAATATCTATTTATCTGGAAATACTCTTAGTTACCATCATGTTTGAGTTCTTGGTGAGCAACTTCTTTCCAGCCAGAGTTTTACATATATTATCCTATTGTCCTTGTGCTTGTATGGTTTCTCTTGAAAAAAAAGGAGAGCTCAGTTTCGTTGGCTTTCCTTTGTAGGTAACTCTTCATGTTTACAGAGCTGCTTTCAGGGATGCTTTCCTTGCTTTTGGTTTTCAGAAGTTTGATTATATGTCTTGTTGATTTCTTTTGATGACTATACTGTTTGGTGTTTGTTCACCTTTTTGAAAGCATCTCATTTTATCTTTCATGATATTAAGGACAATTTCTTACAACAACCCCTAAACAAATTTCTTTGTCTTTTTTTTTGTTTGTTTTGGTGTCTACCTACTCCGAAATGTTGACCACACATAAGTCATTCCTCTTGATGGTGTGCTGCATAATTGTTAGGCTTTATTTTTCCTGTTATTCTTTATTTTCTGCTTGCTCTTCTAGCAGCTTAGTATGGAGCTATTTGTCTTCAAGCCTACTGTGTTAGTCTGGTTTGACTAGAGAAACAAATTCATGGACACTCACATGTGTATAAGAAAGAGCTTTTTATGTAAGAGCAATTAAATATTGAGAAACATTCCAGTCCAGTCCAGATCAAGCCCTTAGTTTCAATACTTGCCCATATGTCTGATACCAATCTGTAAAGTTCTCTCCAGACTCACAAAACACATGCAATGATGCTGGATGCAGGAAGATCACAGGCCAGTGGGTGGGAATCTTGTGGATCCAGTGATAGTGCAAACATTTCAGTGCTGGCAGGAGTCTCCATGCAGCTTCTCTGACTTCAGAGGTCTGGTTCCATCATCCTCTCTCCCTATGTCTTTTCCACAGAGATGTCTCTCAAGGAGTGAGCCCGGACAGAGTGGGTGTCCTGCCTCGAGGAAATACAGGATTTCATGCCCACACCGAGGTCTCATTGGCTGTATCCTGATTGACAGGCTAGACTCCACCCCTACATTATTAATCCTCAAATTGACATCATATTATGTAACTACCACACCCACTAATTTGGCATTCATTTGAGTAAATTCTATTCCTTGGCCCTTACAATGTACTATTTCTGAAATGTCATTATTAAAAGTTTACATGGTTTTTAATTTTTCATTACTTTGTGAATGTATTCTCTTTTTTAAAAACATTTTATTAAAGACTCATACAACTCTTATCAAAATCCATACATATACATACATCAATTGTATAAAGCACATCTGTACATTCTTTGCCCTAATCATTTTCAAAGCATTTGCTCTCCACTTAATCCCTTTGCATCAGGTCCTCTTTTTTCCCCTCCCTCCCCGCTCCCCCATCCCTCATGAGCCCTTGATAATTTATAAATTATTATTTTGTTATAGCTTGCCCTATCCGGAGTCTCCCTTCCCCACTTTCTCTGCCTTCCATCTCCCAGGGAGGAGGTCACATGTGGATCCTTGTAATCAGTTCCCCCTTTCCAACCCACTCACCCTCCACTCTCCCAGCATCGCCCCTCACACCCCTGGTCCTGAAGGTATCATCCACCCTGGATTCCTGTGCCTCCAGCTCCTATATGCACCAGTGTACAAACTCTGCTCTATCCAGACTTGCAAGGTAGAATTTGAATGTTTCTTTCTAATGTTTTATGTGAATTCTACTTTTATTCATCTGCAGTTATCTAGTTGTTTCTCTAAAGTTTTGAAAGAATCTATTATTCGTTTGAATTCTCTCTCAGCAGTCTTAAAGTCATTTCATTTCCAGGAATGTTTTCCAGGTCTGTTATTTTGGTCATTTTGATCCTTTATGTCGACTCAACTTGTCTGTTGTCTCAGAGAATTTGTGGTAAAGCCATATTTGTACTTAAGGAATGATTTGCTGTGGTATATTCTGCTTACTTGCGACCTTTCTCTGGGTGGGAGTGTTACTGAAAGGGAATGGGCACTCATTTATCTGCCTATGTTCATGTAGCACAGTTGAGGGTGGGTTTGATTGGTATTGGCTGCTATCATTGACCAGGTGGTGCATGAGCAAATAGCGGCCCCAACCTAGTGGTGGATGGTCAAACTATACAGATGTAGCTGAGCTCCATGAGCATGGTTTCTCACTCCCATCAAGGCAGGACAACTGAAAGACAAAGGAAAACAAAAACCAAAAGACAACGTAAAATTAGAAAAACAAGGGGGAAAGGAGAAATAAGTGGAAAGAAAATAACATCAAGAACAAGGTTCAATATTAAAAAGGTAAAAGAAAAAGAAGAGGAAATGTAAGAAAGAATGGAAGAAATAAAATCAGGGATGGAAAGGGAGAAAAATATAAAGAAAAAAGAGAAGGAAAGTTAAAAGGAGGGGTATAAAATGAAAAGCAGAAGAATGTAAAGCAGAAAAATGAAGGCAAAATACCGGGAAAGGAAAGAACAGGAAAATATAAATCAGACAGGAGAAAATTGGGAAGAGGGCCAGCATCCAAAAACTTTGGTGAGTCAGGACATACAACATGGGTCAGCACCCTCTAAAAGCTGAAGAGGGAGTGGAAAATCTGAATCTAGAAAGTATGCTTGCCAGCCTAGATGGTGTCTGGACTCAGTGCTGGATATGAAAGCAGTATCTGCTAGCTTGAAATGTGGCTAGGATAAGATGTTTGTTTCTAGAAGAAACTCTTTGGGGTCAGTGGGCAACAGAGATTCGCCTGGCTCAGAATGGAAGGAAGTTTTGCTCTCCAAATGATGCCTGGGTACAAGTCTGTCTGACACTGCATCTTCTGCTGGTGTGCTAAGGCAGTGTTCACAACTCTCGGATGTGGAGATTGTACACTCAGCATTCTGTGTGGGAAGTTCTGGATCTGACTACAGGCAGAGCATGGGCTTTAGAGGATGTTTATAGCCACAGTGGGAAGGTGTTGTGCTTGTCAGGAAGGTGTATAGAAGAGAGAAGACAATAACTCTGGTCCCCAGCCATCATGTGGGTGCTTCTGTTGTCAGATAAATGGCTCTCTGTGCCAGACCAACCATTTGACAAATCATCTGTTTGTCTGTCTCCTTTCTATTCACTTTTGTTCAGGTTCTTCAACATGGTTCTTCAATCTACTTCTTGATTTTTTTCCTCTGAAGTTCCAGATTCCAGGATTATCATCAACATATGTTTCATTTGGCCTCTTGTGCCTTTGTTGTAGAGTCTGGATAGTGTGTTTGCCTATTTTCTCTTCTTGCTAGGAATATCTCACAAGGTAAGATTTTTAATCACCTCAAATAATGTTCGCAGATTTTCTACAGAGTTAAGTCAAAAAGACTAAATATTTTGAAACTGAAGTGGCCAATGAAGGTTTAAACAACACTGTAGTCCTTGTCTATTGTCACCCAGTTAGGGAGGGATTTCTATTAGACAGGTGGAATGTATATAACAAATTCAAGTTGTGCTTCAAGAGAATGTGTTTGTGTGTCCTGTAATGCTGTGCTTTGTGTAATCCTATGCATATCTTCATATCTTTCAATGCTTTACATCACTTTTTCCCTTATCTTTTTTCTATTTTCAGAAACTTATTTTTGTAGCAATTAGAGCAAGTTGTATACATATACACATGCTTTAATTTAAATCCTATAGTTATAATATTGAGTCATAGAGTATTCATTTGAATTATCACTGAAAAGGGTGTCATTAGTGAGAGGAAAACATTAGAGGATGATTCAGTACAACATGCCCTTTGTCTAACAAGAATTTGCTTGTACATGACTCTTGAATTTGTAGCTCAGAGAGAACAGCAGCATGTTCAATTATTCATGTTTTCTAATTAAGGAGTAGGCCTAAATGGAAACGTTATTTTGGAGAGAATGTGTTCTTAATGTTTTCCACAAAAACAACAATTTGTCAGAGAGTGCCACAGTCTCTTTAGGCTCCTCAGTAGCCTATTCACCGGGTTTCAGTAATGTGTCAACACTCCTATAGAGATATTATCTATCATCTTGATGATTCCTAAAATTTTTACCCCATGCCTTGTTTAGATGTGACAACAGCTGATGTTTTCTTAATGACCATTTAGTTACTTTCTATGTTGAAAAGATTAGGAAATTACAAAGCCAGAATTTTGTTGCTATGCTGTTACTTAGCAGTTGCAGAATAATATAAAATACCATATCCTTCAGAGCTGTGCAAAGTGATTCAAATATTGAATTTATGTACTTGTCTTTCCTGACAGATTCTGTGTGAATAAAAGTGTGTCATACATAAAAATCGGCAGGCCCTCAATCCTTTTGCCAATACTCATCCTCTAATCAAAATATGTTTGATTTTGAAAATGAGTATTTCCCCATCTGGCTTGCTACTAAATTCCCCTAAGGTGAATCTTCTAAAAGCTTAATTGATGTTGTTTGCTACTTCAAAACCTGAAATTTAGATTATTTTAGTGCCTGCACTTAAAATCAAAATGACTGTTTACATTATTGCCTCTCATTCATTTTCATAATCTTAATCGGTATGGTTTTATCATATATAGTAGTTAAATAGAAATACCTTAAACATAATAATATATTTAAATATTTACATAAAATACTGATTATGATTTAATAATAAGACAGGAAGCCACATTCTAATTAATGTGAACACTAAAACAATGATAATTGGCTAACGGACTGAAACGTCCAGTCTGTTATCAATCAGATTACATTGAAGAATTGTCACTTGCTTTATTCCATCCTCAGTAACATAGTTCAAAGTCTGTATTTTCAAAAAGTAAATCCTACCTTATAAATGCTGTTTTCTGGTATTAGGTAAAGAACATATATTTTTAAAAATTCTACAAAATTAACAAAGATTAAAAGTGTATCTTAAATAACAAACTAGGCCTTTATTGAAAAAAATTTTTCAGACATATAAGGGGGATTCATAAAGTTTGTGGAAATTTCATTTTCTTTTAATTGAATTTTTACATAAACTTTTTGAAGCTTCATTGTATTTAATATATGATATTTATTAAAAGTATTGTACTTGTTCAGGTAAGTATTTTTATTTATACATAAAATTTAAAACCTAGTGTTAGAATATAAAAAAATCCTTAAAATGATTTAGATATTATCAAACCTTAGATCTAAATTTTAAGTTAGTTTAAATATATCCTGAACATGTTATTTCTATTAGAATATTAAACTAATGTAAAATGTTATTTAAATAGAAATCACTTCAATTATGATGATAGTAAAAAATGTTTCAAGTTTTAGACAGTGCATTATATTTCACCATAAGAAGTTTAATACAGGTTTTCAATGATTATGCTGCTATATAACACCTTTTAAGAAAGGCATTCTATATGAAATAAATATCAATTGAGCAGTATAATGCATTATAATTGAAACTGAATAGTTTTAAGAAAAAACAACACTTCTAAAAATATATTTATCTCATACTCTATATCTAAAATAACCACCTCTTTAAATTCTTCAAATTAGTTTTGTGATAGTATTCACCAGAAATTTTGCCTATCACAAACTCTCTGTCACAATTACTCAACACCACAGTTGTAGGGTGAAAATAACCATAGATAATATGTGTTCATATTATTCATGTATTCATAAATGTAATAATATAATTATATTCCAATAAAATTTTATTGATAAAAATATGTAGCAGGCAAAATTTTGCTTCAATTCAAAATTTGTTTACATTTAATTGTAACCCATACTGAAAGCCGTAGTCTTTGATCTTCATTAGTAAATGCATCTAGTCCTCTTGTCTTTGAACTAGCAAGGTTGTATAATCTGCATATTACAAGTATTTAATGAGGCATCCTCTAATCCTGATACCAAATCCTGCATACATCCCAACCTCTTGGATTATTTTTCAGCACATAACTATATATATATATATATATATATATATATATATATATATATATATATATATATATATATATATACACACACACACAAAGGTATGTATATATGTAAATATATAATGATAGAAGTATTTGTCCATATATATATTTACATATATACATACATTTGTTTATCCCTATATATATATATTTTTTACTTTCTTCTACCTTTCTGTTCCTTTCCTTTAGCCGCACCATTACCATTACACGTTCTGCACTTCTCCATGGTTCCTCTCAGACATTTCAGTTTATCAAACAAGAGGAGTACGGCTACACCCTCCTCGTCATTTGTTTCACTATCTTTGTGATTCCCCTGTCCCTGTTGGCTCACCATTCCCGTCACCCCACCGCTTCCCCTCCCACCCACCCCCTTGGAATCATCTTTGGCTTGTTTATCCTAAAATAGATGGAGACACAAAAGGTGGGGGGGGAATCAAAAAATAAATAGGTGTGTAAAAAAGAACCATGTAAATAGCTCTGTGTCTAGTTGTTATCCCGTGCCCACGTAGATGATTATCTCTCTGTTAAAGACAGGGAAGGACTTTCTGTGATTGGTCAGTCCAGCCCCCATTTACCCACAGTGCTATTACTCTTTTAGGCTTCACCATTCATGGCCGAAGGGCATGCCTCCTATAAGTCCCCATTGCTCTCCCTGCCACCAGGGATAGAGCAGTCTATTGATACACCCCGCCTCCCCCTTTCCACCTTTAGACTTTCAGAGTGCCCCCGTTGTGAGTAACCACCAACCAGTTCAGCTGTGGTGTCCAACGCCGCCCGCCAGTCAGGGTTCCTCAGGGACTTTGTGGATTTGCTCCCGTTGCTGGTCTGTTGCACTCCCCATGTGGGCAGAACAGACTGTCCACCGTCCCCAGCCTGGGTCTTTAGTGATCTCCCCTGTAGCGCTGTCATCGCTGTCATCCAGAGAGGAGACGGAAGGGAGCCATGTCTTGAGCTGGCGTGGGCCTCAGTCCTCTCTGGTAACCTGCTGCTCCGCATGCACAGAATGTCGCCCTCCAAGATCGCTGCACTGGGACAAGGTCTACTCTTTCTCCTTTTCCTTTGAAGACATAAACAATAACTCCCCCAAGGCTGAATTAGTGCCCTGGTCCCCATTGCCAGGTTTTCTCTCTCCTCCCATGCGGGACTCAAAGGCATATGGGGCGGGGGGTTGTCTCTCAGTACAGGTGCCATCTACATCTCTTTATTCCTGTTTTAAATCTGTTTGATGCTGAATGAATCATTGGGGTTTGGTCTGACTCATACCAGAGCATCCGGTCCTTAGCCCAAGAACTGTGCATTATGTGCATTTTACCCTGTGCTTGCTCTGCTCTTTAAACTTACTTCAGTGGGCTCAGGTTGTACTTCTCTTTTTGTGCTTGGTTAATTTCAAAGACAATATCCTCCAACCCTTTCTATGAGACGAGATGCTTCACCATTTCATCACTGCTTTTTAGGGATGCGTTGTGTGTATACACCAGTTTTTAATTTTAAATCCATGCATCTATTGATAGAAATGTAGACTGTTTCCAATTCTTGGCAATTGTAAACTGTACTGCGATGAACATTGGAGTGCAGATGTCTCATCATGGGCTATTCCTTATTTCTTCTGAGTATATGCCCAGTATGGAAATTGCTGGTTTAGACATTGCCAAATCACTTTCCACAGTGGCGGTACATATCTACAGTAGATAAGAGTTTCTATCTCATCACAACCCCACCAACATTTGCTGCTCTCTGATATTTTGAAATTGGCTATATTCAAGGGTGTTAGGTGGTATCCCATTGGTGTTTTAAGTTGCATTTCTGGGATAGCTAATGATTGGGAACATTTTCAAATATATATATTGGCCATTTGGGTTTCCTCCCTTGTGAATCTTCTGTTTAGGTCTTTTGTCCACCGCCTCAGTGGTCAAATCATTTTTCTCTTATTGTAGACTTGCAGTGTTCTGTAGATTTTAGTAATAGGCCCTTTTTCTGATATGTTATTGCTAAATAGCTAAATATCTTTCCTAGTCATGTGCTCCCATATTACTCTCTTGATGACGTCTTTTGATGTACACAGTATGGTAGGTACATAATCTGTTGTCAATTTGAGACTTTAAGAATAAAGGGGAGGAATTTAGTTTTTCAATCAGGTCTCAGCTTGATGACCTCATTTGGAAGCACTAAGGAGATAAATAGCTGTGTGGAGACCGGACACATGCTCACTCCCTGGGAGACATTCCAGTTGATAAGACACATGGAGCTACACTAGAGCCCTGGAGCTGGAGGAGCTATATCAAGACCCCTGCCAGCGCTGAAATGCTTACACTGCCACTGGATCAACGAGGCTTTCCACCCAATAGCCTGTGATCTTCCTGCATTCAGCACCATTTCATGTGTTTCATTAGTCTGAAGAGGACTTTATAGATCTGTATTGTTCTTAAGTGTTAATATCGAACTTTTTGACTTGATCGGACTCGGCTGGGATGTTGTGTTAGTATACAATGACTATTTGATATAAAAATCTCTCTTATACACATAGGAGTCTCCCTTGATATGTTTTTCTAGTGTACCCAGACTAACACAACAGGAGTTTTATCTTTAATATGTCCCACTTTTCTGTTTTAACTTCCTCTATGTGCATATACCACATACCTTCTGATAGCCTATGTAGTCCCTGCTTCAGGGTTCTTAGGTTGTTCCCAATTCTCTCTTTGATGATCCTAATAGTGTGGGGTTGTACCTGGAGGTCTAAGATCCACCTTGATTTTTTTTGTGTGTATGCAGTAAGATAGGGGGCTTGCTTCAATTTTCTGCAGGTTATTTTCCAGTTTTCTCCACCATATGTTAAAGACAGCATCCTCTTCCTATTTGATATTTTGGGTTTTTTTTGGGGGGGGGCCTTATTGTCACTACACTGCTGATTTTACTTCTGGATTTTGTGTTCCTATATGTTGGTCCGTGTCTTTTAAACACTGTGGCTGCATAATGTGTTTTACAATCAGGTAATGCAAGCCTTCCCGCTATATTCTTCTTCTTCAGGATTTCCTTTGCCAATTCTGAGCTTCCTTTCCATACGAAGTTGATAGTAAGTTTTTCCATTTCTTTGAAAAAAATATAATGGTAATTGTCTTAGGATTGCATTGGATTCATATAGTGTCTTGTGTAGTACTGACATCTTTACAATATTGATTCTTCTGATCCATGAGCATGGGTTATTTTTCCATTTGTGAAGGTTTTCTTTGGTTTCATGTAATAAAGTTGTGAAATTTTCCTTGTACTGATCTTTGTTTTTTGGTTAGGTGTATCCCTAGATAGCTCAAGATATGCTTGGCTATTGTGAAGGGTATTACTGTCTTGATCTATTTTTCTGTAGCCCCATCATTTATATATAGCAAAATGATTGTCTTTGGCTTGTTGATCTTGAATTCTCTCACTCTAAAATATTCCTCTAGTGTTCCACTCCTATTGTGGAATATTTGGGGTTTTCAAATATAGAATCATATCATCTGCAAATAGCAAAAATTTAACTTCTCCCTTTCCCAAGATGAATACCTTTGATGTTTGTCCATTGTTTTATGCTATTAGCTAGGACCTCCAGGACAATGTTGCTTAAAAGTGGGGCAAAGCAACATCCTTGTCTGGTCCCTGTTTTCAATGGAATTGTTTAGACTTTTCTCCATCTATTATATAACTCTGGCTGTTAGTTTTTAATATATAACTTGCATTTTATTGAGGTAATTTCCTTTCAATCCTATGTACTTGGGTGTCTTAATTAGGAATGAGTGTTGGATGTTGTCAAATGCTTTCCTTTCATCTATTAATATTATCATGTGGTTCTTGTTCCTCTAGTCAATGTGATGGGTAATTGCACTGGACTTTTGAATGTTAAATCTTCCCTGCAGCCCTGGCATGAATTCCACTTGGTCATGATGAATTATTCATTTTATATACTTTTGTATTCTATTGGGCAAAATATTGGTGAGAATTTTTGTATCAATGTTTATTAGTGACATCAGTCTGGAGTTCTCTATTCTTGTGGGATCCTTGCCCTGTTTGGGCATTAGTGCTATAATGGCTTCAAAGAATGTGTTTGGGAGTTTACTGTCCTTTTCTATGCTTTGGAAGAGTTTGTGCAGAAATGGTGTCAGTTCTTTCCTGAATGCTTGGTAGAATTCTCTCTTGAAGCCATTTGTACCAGGACTTTTTTAAGTTGGTAATTCCTTGATAACCTTATCTATTCATTGTTTTGCTATGAGTCTATTCAGGTTTGTGACATCTACATGGGAAAATCTGGGGAGGGATTATTTTTCCATGAATTTGCCCAAGTCTTCCAGGATGTTGTATTCATTGAAGTTCAAGCCTTGTGTTAGAAAGGGTTCTCTAGAGAAACAAAACCAGGACACTTATGATTAGATAGATAGATAGATTGATTGATAGATACAGCACCAAGGAATATAACAGATAATGAGTCCACACAGCAATACAGAGGGCTCAGCTCAACTCACTTCCATGGAACAGTTATTGTACTGGAAGTCCTTAAACTCACTAGCGCTGCTGAGTCCAAGGTCAAGGAAGCAGACAGCTGAGTCTTCCCTAGTACAATACAGGCAGTCCGACCACAGGCAGCAAACAGCAGGGCAGCTAACCAACAGTAAGCAGCTCAGGAGCTTAGCGAAGCAGGCCTGCATGGATATCAAACTTAAGCAATGCAAGATGACAGAAAGTGAGAGCCTCAAGCTCAAGAAATGTATACAACAGCAGCATGGTGAACCAGGTCTCGAAGGAACCTCAAACTCTAGCTACATGATCCATGGGTTGGCTGTCTCACTGATAGTGTAGCTCACAAGTTGAGGCAGAGAACTAGCTAAAGCAGTTAATCACTGGAGAGCAAGAGGGAGAGGGGTGAGGCTTGCCAAGCCCTTTAGCTATTTGTCTCCCAATCAAACTGTGACCTAATTAATCCCATATGTTCCTATTGGCCAGGTTTACACAATAAACCTATGTACCACAAGCATTTATAGTACTGTGTAATTAATATTTTCATTTCATTAGGTTCTGTTGTAATTGCCCCTGTTTCATCCCTCATCCTGAATATTGATATCTGCTCCTTATTACTTTTAGCTAAATTTGCCAATTGCTTGTCCATTCTGTTAATCCTTTACAAGAAGAATCAACATTTTACTGAGTTTATTTTTTGCATTATTTTCTTATATTCCCACCTGTTTATCTCCACCATTATTTTTATTATTTCTTTTTTTTTTCCTATTGGAGGGATTATTCTGTTGACCCTGTTCTAATTGCTGGAGGATTTGTGATAATGTATCCAGCATAAGTCTCTCTTCTTCATATGGGCATTTATCGCTATCAAACATCCTCTGATAACAGCATTTGCTGTATTCCATAGGACTTGGTAGGTGATTTTCTTATTCACATTTATTTTAAAAACGTTCTAATTTCATCTCTAATTTGGTCCAGTACCCACTCATTGTGAAGAGGAATGTTGTTTATTGTCCGTGTATTTGCCCTTGGTTTTTTGTTTTTTTCTTGATTTCCAACTTTGTAGTGCAGTTGTCAGAGAAAGAAGTCCGAGTAACCTCTATATGTTTGAATTTACTCAATCTTGACTTATATCCCAGAATGTGGTCTATTTTTGAACATGTGCCATGTTAACTGGAAAGAATGTGTATTTTTAAGCATTTGGGTGGAAAGCTTTAAATTTCTATATCTGGTCAAGTTGTCTAATTACAGAATTTAGTTCTGTAGCCTCCTTGTTGAGCTTCTTTCCTCTGATCTATCTTATTTGGAGAGTGGTACCTTAAAGTCACCTATCATTATTGCTGAACCTGTGATTTCTGTATTTAATGTTTTGACCGACTTGATTGATATATTCCATTGGTCTCTCTTTGGGCACATATATATTTTTTATGCTCAGTGGCTCATGATCTATTGATCCCTTGAGCATTATGTCGTGCCTGTCCTTATTTCTTTGTATATCCTGGATCTTGAGATCAATTTTGGCAGAGATTAGGATTGTTACTCTGTGGGTGATAGACCAGCTATTCCACATCAAGCTGCATATGAAATGAGGTGTGTGATGAAAGAAAAAAAGAAAGCAACATATACAAAGTATAGGATTGGGAGGACAACAGCCTGATGGACTGAAGTACTGAGTATATTCAAAGCTTGGTTTTTATACTACTCTTACAAGGGAAGGGTTACAAAACAAACATCAAAGAACTTGATTTAAAAAACATTCCTAATCTCTTATCTATGCAAATGTTACTTAACTAGTCATACTTTCTTAACATGTGAATAACAAAAGCACTATAAGATAAGCACAAGGGCATGCAGGGCTCAAAAGAATCTTAAAGATCGTAAATAACTGAGTTATCTTGAAATGTTTTTGCCACAAGGTCATAAATAACTGAGTTATTTGCAATGCTTTTGTCTGAAAAGATGCAGAGGCACAGGGGGCTAATTGGTCACCCACCAAGAAACACCTGGACCAGCCTATGGCCTCCTACATTACTTCTGCTTTGTTCATTCTCGCCTTTGCTTGGTATACTGTTTGCCAACCTTTGATTTTTAACCTGTGTTTGCTTTCAAGCATAAGATGTGTCTCTTGCAGACAACAGATAGGTGGATTTTGTTTCCTAATAGAGTCTGTTAGCCTTTTAATAGGTGACTTCAGATCACAGACGTAACAGCGTTTTTGCGTCCATCTGTGGATTTTTTGCTGTCATCTTGTACCTTTTGTGTCAGATATTTACCCCTCCCTATTTATCAGTTTTTCGTGTGTCAGTGTGATGCTGTCTTGCTTTCTTTTCTCTGTTAGGCCAATATCATGTTGTGAGTGGTTTCCATGCATTCACTTCTGAATAGTGTTGCGCTAAGTGCAGTTTTGTGTTGGCTCTGTGAATGTTGGTCTTCTGTCCCATGTGAGTTGGCTAAAAAATTTTTGTGTTGCTGGGTGTTTTTTGTAAGTTTTTTTTAAATGCATTCTCTGAATTTTTCCTTACCCAGGAAAACTCTTACCTCTGCATCTACTGTGATGGATAGTTTGGCGAGATAGAAGATTTGTGGGTTGTCACTGTTGATTTCTTTTAACTTTTAGAAGAGTCCACTCCTAAATCTCCTCTTCTTCATGGTGTCTGCTGATAAGTCTGAACATATTCTTATCTGAATACCCTTATAGATGACTGCCTTTTTATTTTTTTTCTAGCTGCTCTTATGATTTTCTCCCTTTCCTCAAAGATGAATAAATTGACTCCTATATGTCTTGATGTATTCTTTTGGGGGTTCATTTTTATTAGTGTCCTCTTTGCTTCTTTGGTGATGGTATGGCTCTCCTCCATCAAATTGGGGAAGTTTTGTTTGAGGAACTCCCTCGCTATTTTGGCTGTGCATTTCTTCATTATATCTTGTTCTGGTATCCTGATTATTTGAACGTTGTTCCTCTTCATAGCATCACTCATTGTTCTCAGACTTTCTTCAGCTTCTTTGATTATCTTTTTTGATTGCTTCTCCTTTTGATTGAAATCTGCTTGGCTATCTTTGAGATCATTGATAGAGTTCTCCACTTGTGCTACCATGTTCATCAAGTCTTTTACCTTGTACTTTGATTCTATTGCCTCGACCCTTAATTCTCTTATTTCTCTTTGGTATGTAGACTCTATCTTTTCATTTATTTCACCCTTCTTCTCTATTAATTTTTTCATGTCCTGCATGACTCTAGAGCACATTCTGAAGATTTATTTCTGTGACAGTTCAACTTCTGCTTCTTCTATGAGTGACGTTGCTTTGAGATCTTTCTCCGGCATTGCTTTTTTTTTTTTTTGGTCTTGCTTTCTTGTAGAGATTGCTGTTGTTGTGTGCTATTTTAGTGTAGTTTGGTGGCATTTTCCCTGGAATCCAGCGACCCTGAGCTCTCTCTTTAACAGGCTAGCAAGAATGATTCTAGTGGCTATTGTAGCCAACTGTGCTGTGGGATCAGGCTGCTGCTTTATCTCACTAGGGTCTTACTCTCTTCCTAGACTGCTGGGAATACTTATATGAAGGGTAGTTTGGGTGGCCCTCTCAGGCAGGGTGGGGAGGCTGCAAGCAGTGAGAATAGCTCTGTGCAGGCTGAAGACGCAGAAGTGTGTGGGCTGGCAACAGCAGATAGTCCCCTGAGAACACAGGGAAGCCACAGGCAGGCAGCAGGCAGCAGGCAGGAGCAGGCAGCAGTAGGGTAGTCACAGGTCTTAGCTGAGCCAGGGAGCTACAGGACTGCAGTGGACCAATAGGGGAGCCACTGGCAGCAGTGTCAGTGGTGTGGAGCCCAGCCGTGGTGGGCTCCATGGAGCACTGCAGACAGCAGGCAGGGGTGACAACTGTGGCAGGGAGCAGCAATGGTGTGAAACTGCTGCAGCACAGATGGTGCAGGCTGAGACAACCCTGGCACCAGGCCACCACTACTCACTGGAGCTTTGCTGTGTGTGTGTGGGATGGTGGGGTGGGGGTGAAGAGTAGGTCACAGGGAAAGTGTCAGAACCAGGCTCTTGGGTGCAGCAAGGGTCAATTATAGATTTCAGTCTCTCCACTCAGCTCAATAATTACTACAGAGCTTCCAATGCAGCCCCTTTTACCTCAGCACCATCTTACTGGTTGTACTTTTCTGCATTTTAAACTAGTATTCCTTAGTTCTTTTTGGAAGACTGCCATTTGGTTCATTTAGAGATTCCTCATGAGCAAATTTAACTATTATGGAATTTTAATCCTTTTCAATGAAATACATACTTTTTATAGTTTACCCAATTCAATGCCTTTGCATAGTCCATGAATCAAGGGTAAACATCTTTCTTGTATTCTTTGCATTCAGTGATGACTCATCTGACATTAACAATGATCTTACTTCCCCATATTCTCTTCTCAATCTGGTTTGGTTTTCTGGCAGCTCCATCTCAATGTACTATTACCACTCTTGTTGAATGATCTTCAGCAAAAATTTACTTGCATGTGATATTAATGCGATTTTAAAATTTTCATACATTCTGTTGGTCACATTTCTTTAGAAAGAGCACAAATACAGATTTGTTCCTATCGTTTTTCCAGGCAACTGTCTTCTAAATTGTATGGCATAGACTACTGAGTGCTTCCATAGGTGCATCAGTTTGTTGACACATTTCAATCAGTATTCCATAACTTCAAGCAGCCTTGATTTTGTCAGACCTGTCAGTGCAGTTTAGACCTCTACGTTCAGTATTACAGGTGGCTGATCATATGCTACTTCTTGAAATGGTTGGATGCTGGACAATTCTTTTTCGTCCAGTGATTCTATGAATGCCTTTCATCTTCTTTTGATGTTTCCTGTATCCTTCACTCTTTTGCCCTTAGAATCTTTCAGTGCGGCTCCCTGAGATTTGAATTTTCCCTTCACTGTTTTTTAAATTGAGATATGATGACTATGCTATTTCCTTTTGATTTTCTGATTCCAAGTTTTTGTATGTTTTTTTTCAATTTTATTTTGTCTCTTAAAACTACCTTCTGAAGCTTTCTTTATAGTTCCTTCACACCATTACTTCTTTTGTTGCTTTAATGACTCCACTTTCAAGAACAAATTTCAGAGTCTCTTAGAAATCCAAGTTTGTCTTTTATTTCTTTACTATCTTTTTGATGTCCTTTGTATTTCTTCATGCATGGTGTTCTTTATGTAATTCCATAGCCAGCCTTGTATTATCTCATTAGTGTTCAAAGAGTCAAATCTGTTCTTGCGATCGTCTTTATTCAAGTGAAAAATGTTAATGGTCATAATTTTATTCTTGGGATTGTTTTAGGTTTCTTCAACTTAGCCCTGAATTTTCACATAAGCAATTGATATTCTAGCAACATTATGTCATGTGATGTCTATCTTTATTTCTATCACCAAGTGTGTATTTACCAACTACTGATCCTTTTTGTTTCCAGTAATTAACAATGCAACTTGATTATATGACCAATGTTATACTGAAGTTGGTTGGTTGGATTATTTACTTATTATTAGCTATATTGATTTGTATGTAAATTTGAGTAATTGTTGTGATAACCATTCTTCCTTTACCATCTACAGGTGTTATTCAAGATAGATCTTAAAATATTCTTTTGAGGACAACTATTTTGTGATTTAGCTTCAATTAGTCACTCCTGACTTAGTAAACCATATGATGATGAGATTTGTAATGGTCAATATCAGTCCATTTAAATTCACTAATGCCTAGGTCAAATAAATTTCTGTCAAAATTTATAATTGATAGCTTCCAATTTTTTCTAGGATTATACAACTTGCAGTCTCTGCCCTGATTATGAATGGATGTTTGCAGCTGTCTCCTCTTAGTTTAGCTTGAGCTTCATCAGCAAATGGAGGTATCTTAAATCGTACTCAACTCGTGTGTCCAGATCAGCTCTACATTGAAGAGCAAATTCTTTCTCAGTCATGTTTTCAGTGCCTTTTATGATGCTATTCCAGGAACAATTGTGAGGATGGTGAAGGACTAGGCAATGTTTCATTTTGTTGTGCATGTGGTTGCTATGGGTTGATTCTGAGTGTATGACACCTAACAACAACAATATCAACAACAACAACATGTTAGACCATGTTTTATGGCTATTTATAGGATTTCAGGTCCTATTCCTTAAGAAGTGTACTGCCTATTCTTTCTTCCTAGTCTGTCTTAGTGTGGAAGCTCACCTGAAATTTCTTTACCCTAGATGACCATGCTGCTATTGGAAATGCAAGTTGTATAACTTCCAGCATCACTGCAACACACAATATGGCAAACTGAAAGACAAGTAGTGCATAAGAAAGAAAAAAATCATCGAGGTAGAATGTGCTCTTGTAACCCTTAAACAAAGAAACACATTTCATAGTCATCTAGTCAACTCAGGCTCACAGCAAGCCCATATAGAGTTTTCTGTAACTCTAAATATTTACAGGATTACATAACCTCCTTTCTCCAAAAGACAGGGGGCTCAAACAGCCAACCTTGCAATAAGTAGTCCAAAGTATAACCCATAATGAAATTAGGACTTTTTAGTACTCTTAATTCACTTCATGTGAATTTTCAAGAAGAAAAATCAGTTAAAATATATCAATATTGAGACCAAATTACTGGGAGACTGGTGGCTCCATGAACAGAAATAGGCATGTTAAAAGAGAGTCTGTTATGGAAGTAAAGATGATAAACTGTGTAATGGAGGAACTGGTAAACAGAACACTGTAGTGGGAGGTGCAATCCATTAAGATGTGAATAACATTGAAAACACAAAACTTGTGCCGCTTGGCTATGAGTTTTAATAAATTTGTTCTAGCTTTTAAATTTTCTACTTTATAAATAAAGAGGAATCAGGTGAATTTTATTAATATTGTAGACAGTACAGTGTGGCTTTATTTGCATTTTATACAAAATATATTGTTCTATCACTCATCTATCTGAGATATAAAAGAAATCATGCTATTATAAAAAAGTGCTTATTTTAGGAAGCAGTAATCTCGTTCTTGCTATAAATAAGTACACAATTTATATTGCTTGAGAAAAGCAACCTTTTTCTTTTTTTCTTTATTCAAACTTGGAGAGAGTATATTTCATTTTCTGAAAAAAACTGAAATAAGATGAACTATAAACCATTTATTTTTATTTTTTAAGTCAACAACAACTAAAAAGCTAATATATACATTTAATATGCCCATCGATTTGGAAGAACAAAGGATTCAGGTGAGTCAGCAATGGTACAGGGCAAGTTACTCTTCTCAATTAACTGCCTGAACGACAGAAAAAGAAAGAAAGAAAAATGGTGTAGGGATGAATTATTCAAAGGCACATTGAAAACAGTCAGCAACATTGAAATTGGGCTTAATGTATCTGAAACACATTTGGGGTAATTATTTTAACATCTATTTCTTGGATTTCTTGTTAAAACAAAAGCCAGACTTTCTATAAAATTCCACTTCATTATAAGTGGTTTTATATGTTATTATTATTCCCTATTATATGGCAAGTTTACTGTAGTGTAAAAAGATACTCCTAGCTACAACATTACATTATATACCTGGGACTCAGCTACTCATGGCTTTTTATATATTTTATATCTTTCATCTTCTTCATTACCATTTCATTCAATTTTTAGTAACCTTTTCTACTCTGTATTTCTGAAATAATTCAGAAGTCCTAGCCCATATATTTAATTGATATGGAATGCTTTCTTCCTATTTTGAAACAAACTATTTGTTCTTCAGTACTGCCTGTTATATTTTAAACATTATAGTGAAATTTCTTGGAGACTGATAAGAATATGCATGAAGCAACTATTTCCTGTACACTGGAAAATCTAACCTAAGTATTTTTGTTGTTATTTTCATAATGTCAGTCTCTGTCTCATGGCAACTTCATTCGTAACCAAAAAAATATCTTACTCACCGTCCCCATGATAGCCTATGGCCGAGGCTATTGGTATAATATGTTTTTCGCTGATTGATATTCAAAAGTTGACCATCTGACTTTTCTTTTTGATATATCTTAATCTGCAGGCTTTGTTAAAACTTTATCAGAATTATAATTAAATGCAAACCTTTACTTATAGATGAATATGAAGATCATTGTCCAAGAATAAACATTGTTGTAGTAAGGGGCTGTTGAGTTGTTTCCTATTCACAATGATCCTATGCACAATAGAATAAAACACTGCTGGTGCTGAGTCAACCTCAAGATAATTTTTCTCTTTCAGCCCACTTTTGCAGCCTCTGTGTCAATCCATCTCCTTGAAGGCATTCCTCTATTTCACTGACCCTCTATTTTACCAAACATGAAGTCCTTCTCCAGCAACTGGTCCTTCATCATAACATGTTCACCAAACACAAGATGAAGTCTTGCCATTTTTGCTTCTAAAGATCATTCTGGTTACATTTCTACTGTGTTAGTCTGGGTAGAGTAGAGAAACAGATTCTGAGACACTTATATGTGTATGAGTTCTAAACAAGAACAATTGAACATTGAGAAAACATCCCAGCCCAGTCCTGATCAAATCCATAAGTCTGATATTAGCCCATATGGTTGATACCAATTGAGATAGTTAAGGTTTATTGTACCAATGGCTGATAAACACATGTGGGGTTAATTGAAGGGTGGAGAGATAAATGACTCAGTGAACCTCACCTTTCTAGTTCTTGAGTCTCTTGCTCTCTCATGGTTGGACCCGGGTGCAGGTGCCTTAGCCAGTTCCCTGTTTCAGCTGGCAAGGCTCAGTTCCTACAAGACATCCCTGAGGAGATCCCACAGCAACATATCCTGATGAACCCTTGGGTGCTGGAACAACCGTGTGGAGACCCCTGTCAGTGCTGAGATGCTTGCACACTCACTGATTTGGCTTTCCTCCTGCAGTTGGCATCATTGAGGGGTGTGTTTTGTAAAACTGAGGAGGACTTTGTAGATTGGTATCAGACATATGGAGGAATGCTGGATTTATGGGTTTGGACAGCACTGGGTTGGGATGCTTTCTTGATGTACACTTAACCTTTATATAAAACTCTCTCTTATGAGTTTGATACGAGTTTCTGTGGATTTGTTTCTCCAGTCTACCCAGGCTAACACACCAATCTATAAAGTCCTCTTTAGACTCATGAAACTCAAGCAATGACACTGAATGCAGGAAGATCAAGACCACTGTGTGGGAAGTCTTGTGGAACCAGTGGTATTGTAAGCATCTCAGGGGTGGCAGAGCTCTCCACGTGGCTTCTCCAGCTCCCAGGGTTCTGGCTGAATTGGGGTACCTTCATGTGACTTCTTGTCAGAAATCTTTCACCGGGAGTGAACAAGTGTCCCACCTCTATTTATCTCCTTAACGACCACAAATGAGGTCATCAAGCTGTGACCTGAGTGACAGGTAAACTTTACCCCTTCACTCATAGGTCTCAAATTGACAATAATTTATGTAAATGCCACAGCTAAAAACCTGCGGGACCTTTGTACACTGATGTGACATGACTAAATGAGGAAAAAGAGTTGCAGAAATCTACTAGTAATCAGAGCTTGGAATGTATGAAGTCTGAATCTTGGAAAATTTGAAACTATCAAAAATAATATGGAACATGTAAAGATCAATGTATCAGAAGTTAGCTAACTGTAATGGACTTGTATTGACCACATTGAATCATAAAATCAAATGGTTAACTATGCTTGGAACACACAATCAAGAGGATTGGCATTACATTTATTATTAAGAAGGACATTTCAAGGTCTATCTTGAAGTACAGTGTTGTCTGTGCTAAGATTATATCTACCTGTCTTCAAGGAAATCCAAGCAGTATAGCTATTATTCAAATTTGTACATCAACCACAAAAGTGAGTAATGAAGAACTTGAAGAATTCCACCAAAGTCTTCAGTTTGACATTGATCAAATATGCAATCAAGATGCATTTAAAATGATTGGTAACTGGAGTGCAAAAGTTAGAGACAAAGAGGACATACAGTAGTTGGAAACTATGGCTTGGTGATAGAAGTGAATCTGGGAATCTCATGATAGAATCTTCCAAGACAAATGTCTTGTTCATAGCAAATACTATTTTTCAAAACCACAAAATGGACTATATACATCACTTGATGTATCCATATGGAATACAAAGAAATCAAAATGATTACATCTGTTGGAGGAAATGATTGAGAAGCTCCAAATCAGCAGCTGCAACCAGACCAGTGTCTGCCTGTGGAACAGACCATCAATTGATCATATACAAGTTCAGCATATTCAAGCTGAAGGCAATTAAATAGAATGCATGAGAGTCAAAGTCTATCACACCTAAATTTTTAGAACATCTCAAGAACAGATTCTACTCACGGAACACTAATGACAGAAGATATAATGAGCTATAGGAGGTCATCAAGACCACCATTAATGTAGAAAACAAATGGCCGTTAGAAAGAGAAGAAAGGAAAACGAGATTAAAATGGATGTCAAAAGAGACTCTGAAACTTCCTGTTAATCTGACAGTAGTTAAAGCAACTGGAAAAAAAATGATGATGTCAAAGAACTGAACGTAGCATTTCAAAGGGTAGCTCTAAAAGACAAACAGTATAATGCACTGTGCAAAGATCTAGAGTTAGCAAACCAAAGAGCAAGACCAGTGACAGCAAATCTTCAATGAAAGGACTCAAGAAAAAATTCCAACTTTATGCTTTAATATTGAATGTTTCTATTGGCAAAATATTGAATGATGCAGGAATCATCAAAAGAATATGGAAAGAAACCAAGGAGTCCTCATACCAAAAAATACTAGTCAACATTCCACCATTTCAGAAAGTGGAATATGAGCAAGAACCAGTGGTACTGAAGGAAGAAATTCAAGCTGTATTGAAAGGCCCAGCCAAAACCAAGGCTCAAGGACTAGGCTGAAGACCAATTGATATGTTTCAACACGCTGATGAAATACTGGAAGCACTCAATTGGTTATACCAGAAAATTTGGAAGCCAGACAGGTGATCCAATAGAATGGGCCAATTAGAGAAAAATGTCATTGATTTTACATGCAAGCAAAATTTTGTGGAATAGTATCTAACACCAGGGTCAGCAATAGATTGACAGGGAGCTTCCGTCTCCATTTAGAAGGTGACATGGAACAAGAAATACCATTGCTCCTATCAAATGGATCTAGGCTGATAGCCGAAAATATCAGAGAGATATTTGCTTGTATTTCATTGACTAAGCCATAGTATTTGACACGGATTCTAACAAAGCTTTGAGAAAGAAGACAATTTCAGAAACTTCATTATGCTGCTGCAGAATCTGTACTTTCATCAAAAAGTAGTTGTGGGAACCAGACAACTGCATGGGTTGAAATCAGGAAATATATGTATCAGGGTTCTATTCTCTTACCATACTTATTCAATCTGTATTCTGAATAAATCATCAGATAAGTTAGATTATATGAAAAAGAATGGGACATCAAGATTGGAGGAAGACCTCTTAAAAACCTGGACATGCAGATGACACACCTTGCTTAACAAAAGATAAGGAGAATTTGATGTACTTGCTGTTGGAGATCAAGGATTATAGATTTCAGTACGGATTATAATTCAATATAAAGAAAACAAAAATCCTCACAACCGGAAAAATAGATAACAACATGATAAATGGACAAAAGATTGACGGTGTCAAGATATCATATTGCTTGGATCTTCAAAAGTTTTGGAAAACAGGGATGTTGCTTTGAGAAGTAAGGTGGGTCTGACCCAGCTGGTATTTTCAATCATCTCATATACATTTGAAAGTCAGACATTGAACAGGAATCAAAAAAAGTGGATTTTAACTGATGCAGAAGATCATTGATGGACTGCCAAAAGAACAAAGAGACTTGTCCTGGAGGAACTATAGCCAGAATGTTCCTCAGAGGCAAGGACGTAGAGATTTCCTCCTAAGAACGTTGGACCTGTCTTTGTAAACATCATACTTGGTAACACGGAGGGGCAGTCAAAAGGGGAAACTCTTCCACAAGGTGGATTGACATAAGAGCTGCCACAGTTTGTTCAAACCTAAGAACAATTGCGAGGGTGCCCTGGGCCGGGGGAGGGACTATTTCTTTCTTTGATACCTAGGTTGTCTATGCGAAGTAACTGAGTTGATGGCACCAAGCAACAGCACATGTTCACGTTTACCATAAGATACAGTTGCAAAATGCTTGGGGTCTGAATCACAACTGCCTTAGTTCATTTTGTGACAACTACTTAGCAACTTACACAGTGGCTGAAACAATGGCCTGAATGATAACAATCGTAAAGATGGCACGTTTCATTATGCTGTACATGTGGTTGATCCGAGTAGGAGCCCACGTGATGACACTTAACAGCAACAACGACCTCAGAGGCTTTCTGAGCTCTCGGCACGGTGGTTTATGCATCAAGCTGCTAGCCGAAAGGTCAGTCATTTTAACCCAGTGGATGTGCCAAGGGAGAAAGGTGAGGTTTCCTGTTCCCTGAAACTTTTAACGTTTCGGGAAGAAAGTCCGCTCTTTTATAGTGTCTTTATGAGTTGGGATTGACTTTTGCAAATGGGTGGATTGGATCTTGTGGTGATTCGAACATGGTGCCATCAAGTTAGGTCCGACTCACAGAAACCCCATATACAACAGACTGCAAGAGTGTCCAGTCCTGTCAAATCTTCACAACCATTCATATGCCTGAGCTTTTTGTTTTAGCCATTGTATCAATCAATCTGATTGAAAGACCTTTTTTACCCCTTGCACCTTACCAAGCAGTATCTCTTCCTTCCTAATAACATGTGCAGACTACATGACACACGTCTCACCATTCCTATTTATAAAGCACATTCTGACTATACTTCTTCCAAGACTGATTGATTCATTCTTCTGACAGTCCAAGTTACATATATTCAATAATTTTCAACAGTTTTATAATTCCAATGAAAAAAGGTTCTTCAATCTTCCTTATTTAATGTGCAACTTGGCTTGCATATAAGTAACTGAATATATGGGTCAGGTATAATTTACTTTTCATAGTGGGATCTTTACTTTCTAACATACTTAAGAGGTCTTTTTAAAATAATTTTATTGGGGGCTTGTACAACTCATCACGATCCATCCATCCATCCATTGTGTCAAGCACATATTTACATATGTTGCCATCATCATTCTTAAGACATTTTCTTTCTACTTGAGCCCTTGATATCAGCTCCTCATTTTTTCCCTCCTTCTCCACCCCCCCACCCCCATGAACCCTTGATAATTTATAAATTAGTGTTATTTTGTCATGTCATACACTGTCCTATGTCTCACTTCACCCACTTTTCTGTTGTCTGCCCCCCAGGAAGGGGATTATATATAGATCCTTGTGATCAGTTTCCCCTTTCAAACCCACCTTCCCCTTCCCCTCCTGGTATTGCAACTCTCATTATTGGTCCCGAGGGGTTTATCTGCCCTGGATTCCCACTTAAGAAGTATTTTGTAGTGGATTTACCAATACAATTAGACTGTAACAAGATGGTATTTATTCACAAAAGTATCATGAAAAGCACATCTGAGATATACTATGAATTCAAATAGATTCTTATCACATTTCTTTTTCTCTTATTACTTTATGTTCCTTTAAAGTTATACTGGTTTTCCACATGTAGAACTGAAAAAAAATAAGTGAATCAAAGAAACACAATAGCTTAATGACCCATGATATCTAGATATTGTGATGATTTAAAAATTATTAATGTTGGTAATTGACTTAGGATTAACTGTTGGTAAAAAAATAAATGTTGGCATTGGACTCTTAGAGATATATGTAACCATGTATAGGTGCAGTAAGTTGTATAGGGGCTATATCTGAGACCCCCTGTCTTCCCTCTTGCCAGGAGGCAGGGGTCAGTCATGTCTCCAAATCCATCTTTCTTCATTCTCTTATGAAACTAACCAGGCCTCTCGTGGCACACTGCATCTCTGCTAAGTTGATTCCTGTATTGCAATGCTCACACTGAACTCATAGGAAACACTCCCAATTAGTGGATTTATGAGCAAAGTTAACAGGTGTTCACTTGTCAGAATCAGTAGGGGTAAGAAAACAATAATCGGTCCATGACAACGTCTTTCCTCAGGCAGTAGCCAGGGCCCTCTTCTGTCCCCAGCCTCTCAATCTCATGTTCCCCCAGCCTCTCCCTCTGTGGGCCAGAAAGCTTGCCTGCCACTCAGCAGCATGTCCAATAGGCTCTGCGCTGCTCTTCTGTTTTATCTCATGGTCTCCTAGCCTTGTGTGGTCTTGGCTGGCTCCTCTGCTGTGCCACATACTCTCCTTGCCACCGGTGCCTCTGGTCTTAGCCTCTGCAATTTCAGACAGAGATCTCTGATGATCCTGGAAGATTTCTCTCATTCTCTAACAGGGAGCAACAACTAAAATGAATCTATCCCCTAAATTAGTCTTACCCATGCCCTTAATTGCATAGACCCCCCCCCCCATGCATTAAGTGGAACTTTCAGAGAGATGGAGAGAAAAACCATATTCAGAATTTTCACTGCACCACAGTATTGCTGTTCTATGATTCAGAATCACCTTTATGGCAGTAAGTTTTTGTTGGATTTTTAAGGCACTTCTATAATCACATTAGCGATATCTTGTGGCTCTAAAATTTCCTCCTTGAAAATCACCAAAAAGGAAAAAAGGCAAGTCAACCAAAGACAAATCAAAATTTGTTTATAGGAATTTTTAAGTTATGAAGAATTTGGGCTTCATAAGTCAACCAAGCCTAGAAAGGTCACATTTTTAGAGAGAAGGAAACCATGGAGAAGGGAGTCATCATTCTGCATGCTTTTTTCCCCTTAGGCTGTTTGCCTCTGCTTGTCTCAGTGTGAGGAAGAAAAAACAAGGGCCATGGGCAAGAAGCAGATAAGTGTCATGGGAAAGAGTTAGTTTTTACAAGAAAGAAGTGGACAATTTCCAGACGTTCTGAGGGTAAAATTTTCAACAAGAATCCTTAAGGAGTCCCATTTAAATATCGTCCTGCTATACTTCAGGTTCTTGTGTTTTTCCCATCAGAACTCTTCATTGAGTCATTGATTGACTATTTGAATGTCACTGAAGACTCTAAATTTTAAAACCAAACTCACGGCTATGGAGTTGAGTGGAATTCTTTGTGACCTATATGACAGGGTAGAACTGTCATTCTGGGTTACCCACACTGTCATATTTACAGGAATAGAAAGCCTCATCATTCTCTAACAGAGTGTCCGGTGGTTAGCAGCCCCGTGGGTAAAGCACCCGAGTAAAGAAACAGTCAAATCCTGTTCTACTCCCTGACCGTGCTCTCTCTTTCACCATCGGCTCAGATGTCTCTTTTCAAGCTGTCTGTTCCCATATTTTACTTAAACTGTTAAGTTTGCTATTTTCTCTCTTCAGGGCTTAAGTACTTCAAGCAGCAGCCAGTCAAGTCCAGCATGCTTATAGCATTATAGTTCCCCAGACGGCAATTAAAATGTCCTGATCACGACTTCAGCAACTATTCCTTCTTCTAGGGCATTTCCCTTAGGAGCTCTGGTGGCATAATGGCTTATGCACTGAGCTGCTAACCCCAAGGTCAGCAGTTTGATACCATCAGCTTCTCCAAAAGAGAAAGAGGAGGCTTTCTACTCGCTTAAAGAGTTAAAGTCTTGGACACCCACAGCGGCAGCTCTATGCTGTCTTACGGGGTCCCCCCGAGGTGGAATCCACTTGATGGCAGTGAGTTTTGAGGGAATTTCTCATTACTCTCTATTTAGTATTACTCCCTTTTGTCAGAGATTACCCATGGGTCACATTTTAATAATAAGTGAGATTTTTCCTTTCAGACAAAAAGCGGGCTAGTTCTAAAACTTATTGTTTTTCTGTCCACTCTGTCTTGGTTCAAGTTATCTTAGAAGAATAAAACCAGATGTGGTTAGACATGCAACAGATTTATTGTGGGAAGAAAACTCAAAAGCATGGTGGGGAGATCCTTCAAACTGTGGTATGGATCATACACCATCGAAAGGAAAGAGTGAAAGAAAAATATGTGATAGGACCAACTCAGGTTGGAGTATTCCTTTGAGACAATCAATGGAGGAGGTCTAGAGTAGTGTGTTACAGATTGGGCTGCTAATTGCAAGGTTGGTAGTTCAAAGCCACCACCGGAAAGAGGTTTTCTATTGTAAAGACTTAAGTCTTAGAAACCCACAGAGGCAGTTCTCCTCTGCCTTATTATGAGTTAAAATTGACTTGATGGTAGTGAATTTTTTTCTTTTTATAGAGGGAAATATTATATTTGGAAATCATATATCAAGTAGGGTCTAGTATCCAGAATAGAGATATTCAAATGGCCAACACGCTTTATCACATTCAATCTTCTTAGCCATTCTCACTGCCATCAGGTTGACTATGACTCATAATGACCTTCATAGTTAATAGAGTGGCTATTATATATTTTAAAAATATTGGCAAGAATGTAGAGCAATTGGAATCTACATGAACTGCTGGTGGGACTATAAAATGGTGCAGGCACGTGGACAATGGTTTTGTGGTTCTTCAAAAGGTTGAATATAAAATTTCCATATGACCCAGCAATTGCACTCTTATTTATATGCCAGGAAAAATTTAAAGCAATGAATCAAACAGACACATGCACAGAAATGGTTATTGCAGAATTATTCACAATAGCCAAACCGTGAAAACCACTGAAGTGCCTAGCAACAGATGGATAGATAAATGTAATGATGTATAAATATATAATGGAGTATTTATCTATGATGCAAATTTAAATTATGATTTACACCACAGTAGGGATAAACATAGAAGACACTAGATTTAGTTAAATATCAGACAAAAAAGAACAAAATATACTGCATAATTTCACTTTTTGGAAATATCTATAATTTGGAAATCTATCAAGAAAAAAAACCAAATTAGTCATTACCAGAGTCTAAAGGAAGTGGATGAAAAGTAGAAAAATTAAAACAAATAAATATAAGAATCAATAAATATCACTATGTTTCAAGGAAAGAAAGGGATTAGTATACCTGTAGAAATTGAAGTTTCTAGGCTTGATATGAAATATCTAGTTTTACAAGAAAATAGAGAAATGGCCATGGAATACAAAACACACAGAAACGTTTTTCAAGGGACTCTGTTAGTTAAAACTGTTAATTTGAGCAACAGAATAAATAATTATATGGATGAATTTATAGCCAATAAATTTTGTCCATTAGTTCACATTACTAAGAATCTATCAATCAATTAATAATCAACCAGAGGAAAAGAGGAAGCATTTCTTTCCAGAATATACTTATTAATAATTAAAAGAAGGAAAATGGAATTGAAAAATCACCAATGAAAATTAAAATATGTGATAAAATGTGGTGAGGAAAAATGTAATTTGATAACTTTTAATTAGCACTATGAAAGGTAACACAGGTAAAAATTATAATTTGATGTAGGAAAAAACTGGTGGAAATATTTTAACCACACCATCAATGATACTATAACTCTAGTGGGATAATCCATCGTTTTATATCTCAAATGATCGATTGAAGACACAATGTTACTTCCTCAGTATCCTCATCAATATATTTAGATTGGATCTGATTAGTAGAAACCATTAAATAAATCAGAATTGAGATACATTATACAAACTAATTATTGTACATGTAACAGAACTGTGAAAGAATGGCAAGGGATAGGTGCCATCCCGTAATAAAGAACACTAAAATGTGAGTCTGGATTGGAGACAGGCTCAGCGGAAGAATTGCCCTCCCCCCATGTGGGAGAGCTTAGTGATTGATTCCTAGCCACTAGACCTCATATGAAACTATGAGGGCCACGAACCAAAAGGATGATTTCTGTCCACAAATAACTTGGAGAAAGAACCAGAGTCCTGAAGTGAGCATTCATCTTGCTAGGGCAAAGAACACATAGTTCCTGATTCAGAGTAACATCAACTGGAGCCCAATAACTAGTATAAAAAATTCCTGCTGGGACTTCACAAAATGTATCAGATTGTCTGGACAGTATCACTAAAACGATGGATATCAGATCAAATCATACCATATTTATCAACACTATGAATGATGAAATTGCCAAGGAAGAATGGAAGAGGCACTTATATTTTCTCTTTTTTCAGTTTGACCATGTGGTAGACACTGTGACTAAAGCAATGAAGAAGAGGAGACAGGCCATTGTTCTGTTTAAAGAACTGGGCTCACCCACAAATGCCTTGAGACAGTTACAAGAATTTCCATTTTATGGCAAACCAATGCAAATCGAGTATGCAAAACAGATTCTGATCGACTATCTCAAATGTGTGGCACTTTTGCTGACAAAGAGATTGAAAAGGCCAAACTGTGGAATAGATGGCAACGGCCACAAACAAAAACTTGGCATGGACTATCGAATTCAGCCAACACTCAAGGAAATTCCACTCCAAGCCCTCAGGTCCCTTATTTCCTTCCTTAATAACCTCCCAGAAGAGACGAATGAGATGATGTCATCCATGCTGTTTAATTGGTCCCTGGTTGTAAGGAAGTCAGGTTGGTGCTTGGAAAGCATGGCCTTGGTTTTGTTGAATTTGAAAATGATGGGCAGGTGAGAGCTGCCAGGAAAGCTTTACAAGAATTTAAGATCACACCCCCCTCTGCCATGATCACGTACACCAAGAAATCATATCTGAGGTAGTTTTTTTTAAGGATGTGGCTTTATTAATAATGTTTGCTTGGATACCCTTGAATCAGGCCATTTTTATAACTGGAATCTGAGGGGATGGTGACATTAAACTTTGTGGACCTAAATAATTAATCTTTTGTTAACCTTGGTGAGCTGTGAAATATAAAGACCTTACTTTGTACAAAAAACCTTTATTGATTTCCAAAAATGTTTTGTTTTATTAGCCCTTACCCTGTTATTACAGTTTTTCTATTCGAGAACACACAAAACCCCCTGCCACTGGCTGGGTGGAGTGCTACAACACCAACCAGCTGTTAGTCAGAAAAGCCTTGCACGTGAGAGTTAAGAACAAATACTAAAGATGATGTATTCAACATCCAGATACATTGGAGTTTGGGAGATTCTGATTGTAAGGTCAGTAACCCCTCTCTCACCTATCCACTGTCCAGAGTTGATTTACCTAGGCTGTTGGAAGATTTATGAGGTGGTGGTGGGGGGATGAAACACTGTGACATGTGCAAAATGTGCTTCGGGTGGGGAATGATGAAGTCAGATAACAAGGAAGGATGTGAGGGCCAGCATGGGAAGAACTGCACTAAGAAAGCCACAGCACAATGATTCAGCCTCAGAAATAGTGTCTGAATATGCAACGTCCTGTTAAAATCATCCACTATACAACTGTCTTCAAACCTGTGTATTTTCTGTGGAGACATGTAAATTGAAAGCATATGAAAACTTGGAACACACACACACAAAACTCTGTTGTTTACCAATTCCCTGTGGGAAACAGAACTGGGAAACGAGTGTATGTGAACAAACTGTCTACGCTCATACTTTAAGGAGTCTGGGAGGCCAGGTTTCTGTGGAAGGGGGCTCCATCTATGTTCATGAGTTTGAGAGGTGTCCTACTCATTTTCTCCTAAGTAACAGTAATTCCCCATGATGCCCAATACCAATTTTAAGGTGCTCCTAGCAAGCACGTGGTTGCTACTATATACTCTTGAATGTCAACAGCTTGAGGACTCTTGGCAATTGAAAGAATCAGACCCTATTGTCTGTTCCCCCCTCAGTAGAGCCCGCTCCCTTATGATAAGTTTCATAGTTTATTCCTTTGGAGAAGAGCTCAAAGACACCTAAGTTCAGGCCAGCTCAGAGATCACCAAGTTTAGGCTGCCATCTTAACTCTAGAACCTGCCCATCTTGTTACATATGCACCTTCCTGTCACTATTGCAGGTACGCCCCTAGCTCATCCTCCTCGTGTTACATGCATGTCTCCAATTGCAACCTTTCCTCTTATATATGTGCTCACCATGGCTTGCATGACCAAGATTATATAGGCTATAGGCATTACTCCCTGAGCTAGTTAAAGTTTATTGTGCCGACCTGGCCAATAAACACATGTGGGCTTAATTGAAGGGTGGAGAGATAAATGGCTCAGTGGGCCTTACCTTTCAAGTTCTTGGGTCTCTTGCTTTGTGATGGTCAGACCAGGATGCAGCTACCTTAGCCAGTTCTCTGCTTCAGCTGGCAAGGCTCACTTCCTGAAAGACATCCCCGAGGAGAAGCCGCATGCACCTACCCCGATGCAGCCCTGGGTGCTGGAGCAGCTGTGTGGTGATCACTGTCAATGCTGAGATGCTTACATGTTCACTGACTCGGCTTTCCTCCTGCAGTCAGAAACACTGCGTGTATTTTGTGAGATGGAGGAGGACTTTGTGTATTGGTGTGGGACATATGGGTTAATGATGGACTTGTGGGCTTGGGCAATACTGGGTTGGGGTGTTTTCTTGACGTGCACTTAACCTTTATATAAAATTCTCTCTTATACATATGAGTTTCTGTGCATTTGTTTCTCTAATGTACACAGACTAACACACTCCCTCATTTGGTTCCACTCTTCATAGAAGAAGTGAGCCCTTGCATGCCTTGTCTCATGTCTCTTTAATTTATCCCTCAATTACACAACTGCCCCCTTTGGACCATCCAGGTGAGGGCTGGATCCCACAATTCCTCTATATTAAGCCTGCTGAAAGTTCCATAACACTGAAGATACTTTGTCATCTGGAAAAGCACTCTTGCCTGCTTTGAGTGGGGATGGAACTCAGAAACAGTAGAACTATCTCCCAACATGAGTGGGCAGGGCAGTATTGATGAAGCATTTATCTTCAAGATATCCTAGGCTATAATGTCTAACACAAGTAGCATTCCTGCTTGTCATTCCCACGTGTAGTTTCAGAGAATCAGGAGTGGCAGTAATATACATGACAGCGGTGCTTCTCATAAAAGAAGCAGGATAGAATTGTCATCATGATATAATCTTTACGTGAGAGTGTTTGTGGAATCCCAAGTAGTGAAAGGCAACTTAGTTGGCCATAGTGGAGAAGGCTACACCTGTTGCACCACTTACCACGGCAACATCTTTGAGACACAAACAGCGTTAGTCTGAGAAGTTCTCCCTTTTCCATTGCAGCGAATGACACTTTCCCCATCAACCTAGAAGATCAATGAGGTGGAATTCCCACTTCAACAGCAACTACGCTGCTGAGAAAAGAGAAGCAAATTGCATTTGGAGACAGCTGTAAAAATTGAACCACGAACTGCCATGTTTGCAGAACTGACATTTCCCCCCCTGAAATACTTGTGATAATTAGGAAGGATTTTGTTGTAATATTGGGCTTCTAGAACTTTGCATAAAGATGTTCATAGGATGACAATTTTGAAATAGAGGTTGCCATGACCTGTTTTTCCACAATCCAGCAAGAATTTTAAGATTAAGATTCAATCATATAACCTTACTTCCTGAAGCTCTTAAAATTGCTTATTATGTTCATGATTTTTTAATGTACAAATATATCAGATGAATTACCAGATATCTTAGAGACATTAGCATTGTTATGTAGGAGGCGGTTGGCTGGTCCAAGTGTTTCTGGTATGTGACTATTCAGTACCCTGTGCCTCTGCTGACCTTGCAGTTAAATACATTGGGTGATAACTCAGTTCCTTGAGATTCTATTGAACCTTGCATGTCCTTGTACTTATCTTATTATTCAAGTGTTTAGACAGTGTGCCTAGTTAAGAAATATGTTTGCATTGATAAGATGTTCAGAATGTTTTTTGAAGCAAGTGATTTGATCTTTGTTTTGTAACCATTCCCTTGTATGAATAGTATATACACCAAGCTTTGAGTATACTTGGTACTTCAGTCCAGCAGACTGTTATCCTCCCAATCCCACACTTTGTCCTTGTCTCTTTTTTTCCTTTCATCCACACGCCTCATTTCATATGCAGCTTGGTGCGTGATAGCTGGTCTATCTCCCGAATTGTTAGGGGTAAAACCTCTCATTTGAGTGTGGGTTGACTCCATAGAGGAAAATCTCAAGGGATATGTTTTAGGTTCATGTTACATATGCTTGAAGAACGCTGCAGAATTATTTTTTAATCTGGGTTGCTTAGTATGTCAGTCTGTGTAGACTAGAGAAACACATTCATAGACACTCATGTGTATAAGAAAGAGCTTTATATACAAGCATAATTGAATACTGAGGAAACATCTCATCCAGTCCAGATCTAGTCCATAAGTCCTATATTAGCCCATATGTCCAACACCAATCAATCAATTTCTCTTCATACTCACAGAACACATGCAATGATGGTGAATGCAGGAAGATCACAGGCCAGTGGGTGGAAAGTTTTTTGGATCCTGTGGCAGTAGAAGCATCACAGTGTTCTGGCTAAAGAGCTCTGGCAACATCAGTGTAGCTCTACCAGGCATATCTTCAGTAATGTCTCCCAGGGAATGAGTGTGTGTCCTGCCTCCAGTGAGCAATTTATCTTCTTAACGTCTCCAAATGAAGTCATCAAGCTGAGACCTGATTGACAGGCTACACTCCACCCCTTCACTCTTCAGTCTCAAATAGACAACAAATTATATAACTACCACTCTTAGCTAAGATAGGGAGGAAGAGGTTAGCTAGTGATATCAGGGAGATGAAACTTGAAACATGTCTGGAAGGGATACCAGAAGCAGGATGACAGTAAGAAATCATGAAGACAGAAATGCAAATTTGTTAGAGATGGTGGTGATGGTTAGAAATACATTCAAGACTCACGAGGCAATTCCCATTCAATCCAGAGCTTATCCATGTGTTATCTATTACTGAGATGAATTATCAGGACATAATTTAGTGGTTAAGGTTTTAACAAAGGTCAGCTTTCTAAATGAGACTCTTGCAATAAATAACATGGGGGCTCTATCACTGACCTTTTTTTGACTTCCCTATTGCCAAGAGTTAGGTATCAGACATGCCTCCACACTCCATCTGTCTTTACACTATTCGAACACCAACCATTCCACCCATGACCCTCTACTTTTGTGTTGGATTTGATAATTCATTACAATGACCACATAGAACTCACAGACAATACTCAAAATTGTAGGGTTTTTTGGTTTGTTTGTTTTTCACAGAAGTTAACAGGTTTCCACAAGTCAGGATAAGCAAATAAGGAGGCAGTCATTAATGTGTAGGGAAAACCTCTCCTTGGACAACAGTCAAGTTTCTTTCCTGCCCTCAGCCATTCAGCCATGTGGTCTCTTGGCTTCTCCCTCTGTGGGCCATGAGCAGGCTTGTGTCTGTGTCTCATGATCCCAATTTCTCGGTGCTGCAGTCTCTGGTGTCTATGTTCTTTGCCTCCACCACTTAAGACAGAGATCTGGAACATGTTTTTTTTTCCCCAATCATTTTAAATTTCTCTCTCTCTGCTTCAAAGATGGCCCATTCTTATAGTCAGTTGGGTAGTGATGAAAACTAACTAATATCTACTAATAGTGGTACACAGGCCATATTCATATAACCCCACCCAATCACTTGGTGGGAATTGTAGCGACTTGAGGAGAAGAGCTATATTAAGAAACGTTATTCAACCACAACTATAATAATGAAAGAAAGAAAGGAAATTCAGAATCAGAGGTAAACGATGACACATAGAAAAAAAATTCAAATCAAATCACTCATTTAGAAAGTTCAATGCTTGTATTAACGTTTGAATAAGTTGTGGATGAAGCACTGAAAGCACTTAAACTTCTATGCCAGGAAATTTGGAAGACAGTTACTTTGCCAGCTGACTGGAAGAGATCCAGTTTAGTAGCCAACCCAAAGAAAAGTGACCCAACACAATGCTCAAATTCTAGAACAACATCATTGAAATAACATACAAGTAAATAGTTTTCTGAAGATCATCCAACAACGGTTGCAATATTGACAGGGTTGTGCTAGAATTACAGGCAGGATTCAGAATAGGAAGTGGAACAAGGGATATCATTGCTGATGTCAAATGGATCTTTGAAAACAAAGCGAGAAAGATGTTTACCTGGTTTTTATTGGTTATACAAAAGCATTGATTGTGTTGGATCATAACAACTATGGACCACTGTGTTAATTTGGGTAGACTAGAGAAACAAATCCATAGACACACATATGTGTATAAGAAAGATTTCTTATACAAGAGCAATTGAACATTGAGAAAGCATCCAAGCCCAGTTCAGATCAAGTGCATAAGTCCAACATTAGCCCATATGTCTGATAGCAATCTATTAAGTCCTTTTCAGACTCACGAAACACATGCAATGATGCCAAATGTAGAAGATTACAGGCCAGTTGGTAGAAAATGTTTGAATCTAGTGACATTGGAAACATCTCAGCACTGGCAGGGGTCTTGGAATCAGGGTGGATCCATGTGTCTTGTCAGCTGCTGTGTCTTATGGGGTATGAGAAGTGAGTCTCCCACCTCCAAGGAAGAAATATCAGATTTTCCAGAATTCTCAGGAGAAGCCCATGCCCACACAGACGCCTCATTGGCTACAATCCAATTGACAGACCAGACTCCACCCGTTCACTCATAATCCTTTCAAATGAACAATTAAGCAACTACCACAATCACCTTGAGAAGAATGGGAATTACGGAACACTTCATTGTGCTCATGCAGAACTTGTACAAAGATCAAGATGCAGTCGTATGAGCAGAACCACGGGATACAGCTTATTTTAAAATCGGGAAAGGTTTGTGTCAAGGTTGAATCATCCCACCATACTTGTTCACTCTGTATACTTACCAAATTATTAGAGAAGCTGAATTACATGAAGAAGCATGGGGCATCAGGACTGGAGGAAGCTTATTAATCACCTGCAATATGCCAATGATAAAACCTTGATTACTGAAAGTGAGGAGGACTTGAGGTACTGCTGACAAAGATCAAGGCGAGCAGTTTTCAGGATGTATTACAACTCAATGTAAAGAAGACCCAAATCCTCTCCAACCTATAGCTAACATCGTGATAAGTGGAGAAACGATAGAAGTTGTCATGTATTTGTCTTGCTTAGATTCACAGTCAATGCTCATGAAAGTGCTAGTCAAGAGATCAAAAAATGTGCTTAGTTGGGTAAATCTGTTGTACAAGGTCCTTTTTAGACTGGAAAAGCAGGGATGCTAGTTTGAGGAATAAGGAGGGTGTGCTTGGGCAAGTCATGGTATTTTCCATTGTCTCATATGCCTGTGAAAGTTGGACATAGAATAAGGAACATGGAAGGGGAATTGTGGTGCTGGTGAAGAATGCTGAAATATAGTAATACCATGTTCTGCTAATCGGGCAAATAAGTCTGTCTTGGGAGCAGTAAAGCAGAACGGCTCCTTAGGGGCAAAGACAACAAGACTTTGTCTGCATGCTTTTGACCTGTCAGGAGAGACCAGTCCCTGTAGAACAGTGGTTCGGCCCTTTAATACAGGACCACTTGTTGTGGTGACCCCCTTAACCATAAAATTATTTTTGTGACTACTTCATCTCTGTAATTTTTCTACTGTTATGAACCAGGCGACCTCTGTGAAAGGGTCGTTCAACCCCCAAAGGGGTCACAACCCACAAGTTGAGAACCACTGCTGTCTGTAGAAGGACATTATGCTTCATACAATGTAGGAGCAGCAAAAGAGAGGCAGGCCCTCAAAGAGTTGGGTTGACACCAGGGCTGCATCAGTGGGCTCAGGCAGAGGCACACTGTGAGGATGAATTAGGACTGGACTGTGTTTCCTTCTGTTGTGTCCACTTAGTGTTGCTGTGGAGTCTGAAGCAACTCAACGGCACCCAAACCACAAGCTTAGGATCTGAATCTAAGCAATTCAGACAAAATTGCACAAATGAGACAGAATCCCATCCCTCTTTGTAAACATACAGCATCTTGGAGAAGATATGTTTCCATATCATGGAAAAAAATCAATTTTTGCACTTCATGAAGAAGTCTGTGACCTTGGAGGGTATAAGAGCTTTCTTTAGTTGCATAAATAATCAACATATGTTGTCTGTATTAATTATGATTTTCAAAATTTTAAACAGGATATACAGACACAGATAAAATTACAATTACAAATAATTATCAGTTTGATGAACATTCTGGATATTTGTCAAAACATCTTATAAATCTGATGTTATTCCTTTATTGTTAACACAATTTTGCACTAGCCATTAAGTCTAAATATTCCACACTATAATCTTTCATAAACAGTAATGCTGTTGTTAACAAACAAAAGTTAACATTATAAATGAGAAACTGTAAATTCATAAATATAGAAATAAATGAACGAGATGTTGAAAATCACCAGAAGGTGACTTCATCTATTTTACTGCTTTTTAAACAGAAAATAAAATGCTCATGTGGGGCAAGTGATGCTTTAAAACATTTTTCCACATTTTACATTAAAGATCGCATTTATGCTTGAGTCATGCTCCTTTTCTTTTACAAGTGTTTTCACTTTTATAATGCAGAAATCAGATTGCTGTGGGGGAGGGGCAACAAGGCTACCATAGTCATTCATAGAGATGGTATATTTACAGTGAACAGTTTTTTTTTTTATTTTGAAAATGTCATTTCACTGTCTTTGTAAGAACATTGCAGTATGCGGAAATGCATATGCAAAAAAACCCAAACACTTCAATGTTGATTTTTCTGTCAAAAGCAACAGTTCTTTCCTGAATCATTTCAGTCATTTATTTCTCTTTAAGTTTATCTATTTATTTTTCTGGATAGAGTCACCCTTCGAATAAATAAAAACCTTTTTTTTTTAACTATAAGATTAAAAAAAACCATTCAGTGTCGTAAAATGGCTGAAGTTTTTAACCAGGAGTTGTAAAAGTTTTAAAAATAAGACTGTGTGCCTGTGAGACAGTTTCACATTTGGGAACCAGGCTTTGCTTCACATCCTCTGGCATGTGAGAGTTTCCACAGTCCCAGCGACCTAATGGTAATTCCACATTGCTGTTTCTCTCTAGGGGCCCACAGTACTCAGTATCAAATTTCAACCTTTCTCTGAATTCATGTTATTAAAAAAAATTTGCCACCTTGAGTTTTACATTTAATGAACAATAGTTAATAGAAAAATACAGTTATTTCTATTGCTTTATTATTTATGACCATCTCTAATACAACTTACAGTAAGTGGAGGTGGTGACAGGATGTGTAGACATTTCAAGACTCAGGAACAAATGTAGAACACTGGCTCTTAATCAGCAATCTTTCCCCTTTGGATAATCATGTTCTGATTTTCATCTTTTGTTTTCGTAAGCACATTTCTAAGCATGAAAATATGAAAGGAAGGTAAATGACCCTGGCACAGTAACCCCTCACAGATTCAGGGCAGAATAACCTCTGTTAGATACATGAATTGCTGTTATTGTTATTATTAGTTGCCATAAATTTGACTCCAATTCACAGTGACCTTATACACTCAGAAAGACCCACTGAGGCTACAGTGCAGGAGCCTTGAGGGTGCTGTGGGCTAAGCACTGGCCTGCTCACCGAAGGCAGGTGGCTCGAAGCCATCAGTCACTCTGTGGGAGAAAGATGGAGACAACGGATGCTATAAGGCCCTACATGATTCACACCCTCAGAAAGCCTTTGGAATCGCTACGAGTTGGAATCAACCAGATGACCATCAACTCTAATTTATTTTTAAGCAATGGTTGGTATGTCTGAATCCATTGTGTTTTTCCCTCCTATTTTGCTGATCCTCCATTTCACCTCATGTTCTTGAACTACATCAGAAGTAATACAATATACATTTATATTGTAAAGATTTATTTAGGTGTGAATTACATAAGTCCATACAAGTGTTGGATCACTTATGATCTGTGCATAGGGATAAACTATTTGAAAATTGCACCCACAAAATTCTGACTACACATTCTGACTGTGATATAATTTTTCATCAATAGCCAATGATTATATATGATCGAATTATGTGTAAAGCAATGAGAACTATGTTGAGGAAAGTGAATAGCTCAGTAAAATATTTTTATGATTATAATGATAGTGATATAAGAAAAATGTAATTCAATATCTTTGTTTTTAATTTAGCAATCCGGTATGTTTAGATAATATTTATCAAGGAAAACACATATATGTATATATACACACACATATATAGATAAATATAACTCTAGGTACACTTTCATACTGGATAAATGGATCTTTTCACTTCCCTCCAGAATAAACTAAAGAACTGTGAACATGGCATACGGGAAGCATCTGACCTCCTCTAAATTCACCAGGGAAAATATGGCTCATCATCATCAGGAGCAGCCGTGCCAGGCTAACTCCTATCAAGTGCAGGTCAGACACACCTTCACCTCGAACATTTCTTTTTCTTTTAAAGCAATGTTGACATCATGTATCCTTCCATGATGTGCTCTACTTCTCTGCTAGGTGTGATAGTTTGCTAAAATGATTACATGGAACTCACAGACAATAATGATCACTATGGGGTGTATTATAGAAGAAACCTATTACAATTCAAGATTAGAAAAGACTCAGGAAACAGTTCTCTCAGGAAAGACTCATCTCAGCCGTGCTCAAACACCTAACCTGCACACCTTCCTTTATATTTTCTAACCATACCTGTGAGAATTGCTGGTCCAGTCGTTAGAGGTCAGCAGTCGTTAGAGATTCCATGGGAAAAAAAAGATTCTCCTCTCATAAGGAGTCATAGTCTCAGCTGGAAGATAATTGGACAGTCCCTCACAGAAGGGCCACATGGAAGGAATGATATATCCAGGTGTGGCATAACACTGATGAAACATTAAACTATCCTCTAGTTCTTTAATCTTTCCTGCCCTTACTATTATATTCTTAGTTTTACCTCATTAATCTTGCTAGACCTGAGTATCTTCATTTGCATAATGAAGATAGTTTGATGCATGAAATCCAAGATAGATGAATCTTTCACAAATAGTAACAGGAGCAATAATTCCCCAAGGGTACAGAAATTAGAGAGTCGGAAGGGGACACAGATAGCAATGATGACTGTATCACCCCACTCCTGAGGAACGAACAACAGTCTTGTGAGTGAGCAGATACATTGGATGGCCTAAGATATGGCATAAATGAATGAATAAATCAGTGAACAGTTGAATAACTAATTAATAAAGGTTCCTAATAGTTCCTGGTGGGGGGGGGAGGGAATAAAGGGGACCTAATACCAAAGAATTCAAGAAGAAAGAAAATGTCTTGAAAATGATTGTTGCAGTAATTGTACAATTATGCTTGAATTAATTGAACTATGGATAGTTGTAAAATGATTAAAAACAACAACAATAATGTAAGACATCAGAAAACAATAAAATAAAATATTGGACAAAAAAGTTATAGTCTCAGAAATCCACAGGGCAGTTCTTCACTCAGAAACAACTTGAAGGTAGTGAGTCTGGTTTCGTAGCGCACGTAAAGGTGTTTTGTGCTGAATAATTTGTGGCAATTAGGAATGGTTGAATCACATTTAAGTGAGGGCAAATCTACACAACGCAAGCCAAGTTACAAAGATGGTAGTGCACAATTCAAAGATGGATGTCCAACACAATGCTCCATAAAAGAGTACCCTCCTCTGAATTTCCCATTACACACCTTCAACTCAAAATTTTTTTACCATTCTAGCTACCATAACAAATCATCCAAGTTGTAATAATCCCTATTTATTGCTACTTCGCTTTGTTGGCCAGAGAAAAATGTGTTTGAAACTCAGCATTAAAGTTCCAGCAGCAATTGTGTATGCCTAAAATGTTCATTATTCTGGGGATGCATGTATATTTGAACATGTGAAGCATATTGGTATAAGTCATAATGCAGCTGCCAGAGATGCTGATTTCTAAGGTAAAAACATGTTTCCTGATTCTTCACCACATTTTGCTGCTCAATCATTACAGAGAAATGAGCTTCTGGGCTGGTTAGGTTCTACACATTAGCTAGGTCATCTTTCCTTGGACTTAAACGCATGAACTTGTTCCTTAAAATCAGGATCTCTGTATCTCAGATGGTTTTGATTATTGATTGTCTTTCACCAGTTCCCCTTTTTTAGTTAGTCATCACTTACTGAGTGATTAATGATATGAATTAAATGTATATCACACACACTTATTTCCAGAGAACAACTTTTAAGAACCATTATAAGAATCTGTTATAAGAATCTGTTTCTTTGTCATATTATGATAGTGTGCATGTTCCTATGACCCTGGAAACTATGATACTTATATCTAAAAGGAAAGTAAGGTTATACATAGTGGAAACTTTTCAGGGTGGATTGCAGACTAAGATAGACTTCTAAAACTTAGCCACTGAAAACACAAATGCCAGTGGTTCGTTGTCTGATTTCGTGCTGGAAAATGAACCCCTCAGGTTGAAGGTATTCAAAATACAAAAGGTAAAAGTTGTCTCCTGAAAGCAGAACCAGCCTTCCCCGTCATGGGTAGATCACGCTTTGGAGACCTTCACTGTTGGGGAAGACTCAAATGAACAGAAACAGCTGCAAATATCCAGTAATGTCAGAACTGGGGTGGAGGGTTTTTTTATAGACATATCATGGCTGAAGCAATGATAAAATGTAGATATTAGTGAAAAATAACTCTGCTTAAATATTTGTCTGGATGAGTGATATTGATTTACCTCTCAGGTGTCACCCATACACAAAATGTTCCTACTAAAAAATAAATTAAGAATATGTGAAATTTCCAGGAATGCTCAAGGCAGATGTTTTTAAAAGAAACCATATGCCACTATATTTTTTAATTGAGCACATTCCTCTTATTTTTGGCATACAATTCAGGATATAGTAACAGCTTACATAACGATGGTAATAGAGTCAGGATCTTAATTTACATGATATAAGTTTATATTTTAAAAGCAACATTTTTAATTATTTAGTCAATCCTTTTATATATGAGGAAACTAAACTAGCAGGATCAGTGATAGAAGCTAAACTAGGTTCGTTTCATGAAATTAAGAATGTGTCAAAATATATGAAGAAAAAAATGACTATAACATATGAAATCAAACTGATCTAATCTCAAAGCATTTTCCAATACATTAAAAGCTAAATGGTATAGAGTAACTTTTTAAACCACTGTCAGCTCTGTTTTCTTGTTTTCAAAATGAGGCATGATGACAAGGACTGTATTAAATGAGATAATGTGCTTAAGATATATTCTCAATATAAAATGCTTAATAAACTGTAAGTTTATTGTCAATATGTTGAAGGGGACTTCACAAATTTATGAAAAAGTTCATCATCTTATTATTTCATTTCCACAAACATTTAAGCCCCCACTTATATTAGTGTTGTGTTTATGATATATTTGACTGTGTTGTAATCAGGACAAGAATATGTTTATGTATGTATGTATATGTAAATGCAACAAGAAAATAGATGAACTTTGGGCCTCTACTTAAATCTTACCTCTGTATAAGAACGGGTTTTACTAGTCATATGGCACTGCATGATACCCAATTGCCTGACAGGGTCACTGAAGATGAAATGGGTGCATAAGCAAATGTGGTGAAGAAAGCTAATGGTGCCCTGCTAGCAAAAGCTATAGCATCTGGGGTCGTATAGGTTTGGAGTTAGACAAGTGGCCATCTAGCAGGGAAGCAACAAGCATACCCTTAATGTGATCAAGGGGTGTCAATGGGCAAAGATATCACAAGTTCAATAAACATGCATCCAAAATGATACAAAAGGAGACTGTATGTAGTGGATAAGTCCAGGGTGCAGTGCTGCACTGACTAACAACTATCCTCTAGTTCTTTCAGACTTCCTCCTCTTACTGTCATGGTCCATATGTGTATGCCTCATTGGTTATGTTAATAATAATAATAACAATAATAAATTTACCACACAAACTAAACACTCTTGATAATGGGAGAAGGCATTGTTAACCATAATTTCAGGACAACAAGCATAAGTAGAATGGTCCCAGGCAAAGTAGAAGATAGGGCTCCTTGTAATGATATAGTGTGATTAACAAGTAAAGTGTTTAAAAATGTGACAAAAGATTATTGAGACGATGCATTCATATCTAGGATTCATATAGATATATAATTTTGGAGTTCAATTACAGAATATCTTATCAGTGGTTACCTTGGAAGACACTAAAATGAGATTTATTGACAAAATAGCTTCAACAACAGGCTTAATCAGAGTACTGATTATGCAATGACACACTAGGTAGTGTTTTGTTATTTTACTGTTAGTTAGAACCGTTTTGACAGTAAACAGCAACACCATGGTGGTAATAATGTGAGGATTAAAATAATTTACACTATGGAGTAGTGGGAAACTCAAAATGTAATCCCAGGGACTCTAGACCTAAGCTGATTTTTCTCAATAGAGAATTTTACTCAGCCAACTCATGTTCAGCAGCAAAAGTATTGCATACCATTCTCAAAACTGCCCTTGGAATGTTAAAAGAATCCTTAACAATCCTATTGTTCTTCTTACATAATCAATTCTGTTCTGACATTCATGACCCTACAATTCAATAGAACAAAACATTACCCAATCCTATGTCATTCACACAATCATTGCTATCCTTGAGTATCACCTGCAGACACTTTGTCCATCTATATTCTTGCTGGTTCTCTACTAAGCACGGCATCTTCGGTAGTTGGTTTTTGTGTAAACTTGACTGAATCAGGATCCTTAGTGAGTTAGCAGTTAAATACGAACAGTCACCCTATAATGACCTAATAATTCAATCACTTGCATGATGGGACCTGCCCTGCTCAGCCAAGCAGTTTCGATTAGAGTGCAATCTAATTAGTTATTTCATAAGAATGAAGCAATTGAGAGGATGTAGAGTGTGACCCACTTCCTATATAAGTTCTCCGTGTGGAAAGGTTGGTTGCTCTTTGGTGAGTGTGGCTCCGCCATATGGCTCACCAACCTCTGGTTCTTTGGACTGGAGTCAACACATCCTGGGAGCCATTAGTGGCTTGTCACCCGACCTGCCCACTGATCTGCCAACTTTGGGTTAAATCACCTCTTCAATCACAAGTCTGATCTGTTGCTCTTTTATTCATCACCTCTGCAGCCTGTGAAGTTCTTGCCAATTTGGGGTTCATATTCCCCCAAAGCTATGCCAGGGGGTGGTGCCTCCAGCTTTACATCTGACCTACAGAGTTAAAACTCGACGTACCTGCTTCTAAAATGTTGTGAGCTATTTTCTGAATATAAAGTTCTCTCTTTATGTATATGCACATTGTGATATACAAGGGGGTACCCCCCAAAACAGACTTTTCCCTATGTATGTAACCTTTTATTACAACACAACCTTATCGCCTTCATGGTGCTCTCCATTACACTTAATGCATTTGTCAAATCTGCAATTCATTCTTAGAAATATTTTTCAAACTCATCTTTTGAATGGCTGTGTTAGTCTGGGTTAACTAGAGAAAACTTCATAGACACTCGTTGAGTGTAAGTGATAACTTTATATAAAGAGCAATTGTACATTAAGAAAATATCCCAGCCCACTCCAGATCAAGTCCATAAATCCGATATTAGCTCGTATGTCTAATACCTATCTGTAAATTCCTCTTCAGACCCACCCAACACACGGAATGACGCCATATGCAGGAAGATCACAGGCCAGTGGGTGGAAAGTCTTGTGGATCCAGTAGCAGTGGAAACATCTCAATGTTGGCAGGGGTCTCCACATGGATCCTCCAAATCCAGGGCTCTAGCAAAACTCCATCTGTCTTGTCAGCAGGAATGTCTCTCAGAGAGATTGTGTCCCACCTCCAGTGAGCTATTTATCTCCATGGCACCTCCAATGAGGTCATGAAGCTGCTATTGGATTAAGTGGCTAGACTTCACCCCTTCACAAGTTGACACCAGATTATTTAACTACCACAATGGCTGACCTCACCTCCCTCATTTTTTCCCTTCATCTCTTGTATTTTGTCAAATCATTGTGCTTTCATGTCCCTCTTCATGTGTGTGTGAGGGTGAGGTAGGGTGGAAAGGAGCTGCATGGAGCAAGGTCAGGTGAGTCAGGTGCATGGGGCAAGAGAGGCGTGCTACTTTTTGGTTCTTTTTTCTTCTTCTTCAAAAAATGGCTCACAGAGATAATTGTGTGAGCAGGTGCATTGTTTTGGTGGCAAAACCAGTCCGCTGTCTGGCACAAATCAAGCTTTTTTTGTTCCACACTGTTACCCAATCTTTTCAGAACCTCTAAATAGAAAGCTTGATTATACAGTCTGACCTGGAGGAATGAATTCCAGATGCACTATGAGTTGACATTTTGTCTGTTTGGGAAGTTGACGGATGTCCAGAATAAGGTTTGTCCTCAATCGACATTTCACTTTTTTTGAAGCAAGAAAACGAGTCCTGTACTTGAGTTTTCTCTATAGTGCTGCCCTTGTAAGCTGTATTCAACATCGCAACAGATTCTGTGGCATTTTTTTCCCGAGCAGGAAACAAAATATCACAGTCACGCTCTCTTCTTTTAAATCGTCCATCACAAAAATGAGGTTCGAGTGAAATTTCTTTTATGAAAAAAATAACTGTGACCAGAGAGGACCTTCTCGGATGATTCCACTGGGTGCACTAACTCAGAGCGAGTTGTTTGATGCTTGCCTAGAGGAGGAACATACATAATACAAAATCTCTTCTCAGCGCAGTGCATTTCTAGATTTTTTTTGTATACATATATTGAAGCTGGATGCTCCTGCTTCTAAAATATTGAGCTATTTCTAAATATAGATTTCTCTCTTTGTGCATATACATGTTGTGATATCTGTATACATGTATATGTATATCAATAACTGATTTTGCTGTTCTAGAGGACTCAGCCTAACAATGTCCTTCTGAAGATCATTTTAGGTATATTACTTCAAGATAGACTTGTTCATTTTTCTGGTAGTTTGTGGTATATTCAATATTCATTGACAACACTATGATTCAAAGACATACATCCTTATTTGGTACTCCTTTTTCATTGTTAAGCTTTTGCATGCATATGAGATTGAAAATCTGATGCTTGGAGTCAGATGCACCTTACCTCAAAATATTATCCTTACTATTCATATTACAGCAAAGTTGAAATGTAGATGGGCAGAGGAGCATAACCTCCACTGCTTGTAACAAATATGAAACAATGGATCAGAAACCACATGCCTAAAGGATGAGATGCTATGCTTTATCTGCTAATATTATTCTGAAATGAAAATTGCATAGGTATAGAAAACTAAGGGTCCTTTTTGCTTTTTTTTTCTCCAAATGATGTTTATTCCGTTCTCATAACTGTGGTACGTTCAAAGGTTCCTGGATTTTTGTTTTCTTGCCAGGGTACATGGTCAGCATTTCAACAAATTGTAAGCTGTGGTTGCCACTGGGTAACTTTGAACTCTTTATGTTCGGGGACAGCAAGTGAAAATTTGCATCCACATACTGGCAGAAGTAATAGATTTTGATCAACAGAAACCTAAGGGTGCTTTTACATGTTGGAGACACAGAGAAGATCTGTGGATCCTAGGTGATTGACTTTGTTACCTCCTGGTATTCTCTTTGAACTTGTGAATAGAAGTATGCAGTAAACTTGCTGAGAACGATATGATTAGCAAAAGCTCAGACTTCTGGAAAGGTTTGAGTTACACCTTCAAATATGCCATCGATTCTTGTCAATTTGATAGCAGAGAAAAGGCAGAAAGTCTAATGAATAGTGGAGGATGGAAGGGATGAGTTAGGCACTAGTTGATTCCTGATATTTCCTAGAGCAATGGGAGAGTAGGAGCTGTGGTTTATTTCCCTAACTAACTTCTGGAATACTGAAATAGATGCCTTTCTTTCCTCTTTCCTGATATAGGGTTCTCTCTTTCTCTCTGGGCATATGTTTCCATACTTTCCTCCCTTTCTTCCTCTTTTTCTTTCTTTCCCTCTCTTTCTTGTCCTTTTTGTTCTTTAACCTCAGAAAAAGAAGGCATGTCCTTCTGAATCATGAACATATGTGTGCCCAAGTCATTCATTCTATGAGAAGCATCCACCTGGTATCGAACCACATCAGAAGTAGAGTGGCATTCTTCTAAGACACAAGACTTCATAATTGGACAACTCTGCCTTCAGGATCCCTCAACCATTCCTGAGCCATGTCGAAACGTTCACAGGTCCTCATAATAATCTAAGACTCCTCTTTCTCTTAGCTTTCCTCCTGCCCTTCACAGGGACAAAAATGCGCGTTTCAATCTGAAAGAACTCGCCATCTTCACTGACTCATCTATGTTTTCTTTCTTACACATTCTCCCCCCAAAAAACTCTCCTAATTTTCTCCTGCTCTTTTTGCATCTGTTCTCTGGAGACTCACATTAACACAATACAATTCTTTAAAAATCTCATTTTTTGCAAGGTTAATCCTAGGATATAGTCAAGATTTAATTTCGGCTTCTCTGAGTCTACATTACACAAACCAAATGAATAGACGTGCTACCTAATATCTTGTAGTTTTATCATGATGGTAATTGTATGTGGACGAAACCATCGAATCATTACTAATAACACTCAGGATCCAACCTAAAAGCTATGAGTGACTTGGATACAGTTATTTATTATTTTATTAAGTCATGCCACTCCTTGCTCAAATCTTTCCGTAGAGATCTTATTTTTAGAATAAATTCTAACCCTTGCTCCCTGCATGACTCCTGTGTTTAATTAAGATTCACTTCTTGCACTTCATTTCAACCATTTTAACCTTCTTGCTGGTTCTCAAGACCACATGCAGTAAGGTGCCTTCTCAGAGGTTGGCTTCATACTTTGTCTTGTTCTTTGCTAGAGATACCGGTGCCTTATCCCTGCACATAGAGAATCTTGAAGTTCAAATGGCACCTCTGCAGGTGTCTGGTTACCTTATCTGAAATTGCATACACATCATTCTCTGCCCATTCACTTGATATTATCCTTTGCATTGATCATCCACCCCTCTTATTTGTCTATATTTTAACCTCGCCTATTAATATGTCACACTCATATGAAGTATATTTATTGTTATTTAATTATCTTTTTTATGGTGTCTCTAGAATGTAGAAATGACCTGACACATAGTACATCCTCAATAAATGTTAGCAGAATGCTTGAAACCCTGTCATATAGGATAAAACTTAGATGAGTGTTTATTGAAGCATAACTTTCAAAAAGGCTAAGCATAAATTGTAATGAGTTTGACAAATAGATACAGTCCTCAGATCACTAAAACTATAAGATTATACATTTTCATCAGCCCAGAATTTCTTTGCATCTTTTTGCACTTATTGGATTCACAGCCCACTCTGGCTCCAGGCAACCATTCATTTATCCTGTTGAGATTTTTTAAAAGTAGTTTGACTTCAGGAAACCTGTGAATTTGCATATGCAGATTATTTTTGTTGATAAAACAATGTATGCTTTTCCCATAGCCGATTTCACAGGAGCTTTGATGGCAAACAATGGACCCAGCCCAACTCACTGCCACTACCATCAGGACTGGGTCCCTCATGGCCCCCTGGGGAGTGGAAGCAAGACAAAAAGATTCTACATCATTTTAAAATCATATTGTTGGATCCTATTTAATTGTGAGTCTTTTGAGTACTTGTAATTCTAACTTCAAAAGCTCAAAATGAAATTAGGAGCTGCTTAAATTACTCAACATTTGCTTTCTCAAAGCATAAAAACAACCATTAAATTGTACCCTTTTAAAAATTAAATTATACTTCCAGAAAACATTTTCATTTTTATGACTACTTATTTTTCTTTTAAATTGCCTACCATGTCCTACAATAAAGAGAAATATGCCACAAAGTGAAATGCCAGGGGCACTTGCTTTTCAGCTTCTAAGATTTTTTCCAAATATATTTAATTTGCAAAGCAGATTTAAAAGAGCGAGAGCTTTGTTTAAGAAGTCCATTATGAATATGTTAAAATAAGAAAAAAATGTACCAAGGACAAGTAATACACACCACTAATGATAAGTTCATGTTTTTTCCAAGCTCTTCATTATTTTTAGTTTATTATCTTGTACCTCAGTAATAGTATAGTAATGATATATGTATAACCATTGTCGGAGACAATCCTGCTTAAGAAATGCCATTAACCTGACTGTTTATACAGGCAAAAATGCAAACATATACTAGTTGTCATTTTATATGATCTAAATATTCCAAAGTGCAGTATTGTCACAAAAGTAATAACCCCTTCTCATGCTTGAACCGGGGATCTCTTGTGGCTTCAGAGCTTTATTTTCAAATGTAATTACAAACAGGATTAGATTGTTTCAATTCCCCCCAGGAAGCAATAGTATCAGCCATTTTGGTTTGCACTCTACTCAGAATCATCTAGTTAATATGCAGTACCATCCTGTGGAATTTGAACAATGTTTTTAATTTTTTTAACTTACCTTGTTTTTGTTATTGTTGGTGATTTTCTACTGGTCTCCTTAAAACAGTGCTACTTAAGTCGCAGTTGACTTGATGTCAGTGTAAGAGTGATGGGCAACTCTGAGATTCAAATCATTTGTTCATTTCATTTTGAAAATATATATTACTCCCTTTGGGCCTGTATTAATTGACTCTTATTTTCTATGCTCAAGTATAAGCATAAAAGTATATAAAGATGTGTTTAGAATTGACGTTTCCTTACTTGAAAAAAATAAGACTTTTATTAAGATAAAAATGAATGATAGCTGTCATAAGTACTAAGTCATTGTTGATGGATGGGATATCATTCAAAGGACTATGCATCCAAAAGTTTATAATTTTCAACTTGCAGGGAAAGGAACTCATAGTAATCCAATCACAATTAGAAAGTTTTCTCATTATCAAAAGCATTTGCCTTTCAGTATTCTAAGATGCTTTTATTTTGTTTTAAAACTACTTAACTTTATGTGTATTAGACCTTTGAGCCCTGTTTAGTGGTATTCCCTCTCTCTTTCTTTCTCTGCCTTTCTGTCTTTTTGTCTCTTCTTTTTGCTCACCTTCTCTTGCTCTCCCCTTATCTCTCTGTACATGAATGTAAGAAGAAAAAGTTAAAGATCATTTTTGTCTGTTTTTGATAGAAAAACACAGGTGCCATAACCACTGCACACTTGAATTTCATCAGCTGTGGCATCTTGAAAATAGAAAATGGCAAAGTGTAATGGCACAAACATTGCCACTAAATTCTTTAATTACTGCATTTCTTCATGGAACTGAATATCTTTTCATAAACATCACCACAGAGTGAAATCTTAGTGATTCAAAAATTAGATTTGCATCAGCATACTTAGTATCAGGATTACTTTATGCATCTGTTACATGTGCGATTTCTTTGTGACACTTTCTTGTTCACTTGATTTTTTTTGGTTAGGATTTATAAAGTAGGAAGCATTATTTTTAGATCTACCACTTCAAATATCTATGATATTCTATTCACTGACAGACTCACTTGCACCTAACCACAACTCATTTTTCTGTATAACTAGCGGGAGCAACTACATATTTTGTAAAATATTTTTATTCTCGCTGTTCATTATTTAATATGACTTAATTGTACATCCTTGTGGCAGATGAAGCACAGCAAATACCCAATTAAATAATCATTATTTGGTCTTAGGTATCTAGTTTAAACGTACCTGTTGCAAACTGTCAAAACTCTTTTTCCTATCTTAACTGTGACAGTGTTGAAATGATGGAAGGCAGAGGCATGCCTGAACCCTGGGGGTTGGCTATCAGTTTTGGGAACCAGAGGAGATTAGATATAGCCCACATGGCATCTCTTCAGAGAGTTATCTTTTTCATTTCATGAAGAAAAATAAGAACTTTAATGCAGAAGTAGACTTCAAATACAGAGATCTTGAATCCCAATTACATTTCTAAATAGTTTGTCTTCTGATGGAAGGACAGTTAAGTGGGAGATGGAGGGCCCTACTACTTCAATAGGGGAAAATGTATGATTTAATATGTGCTTCAGAATAATAATGGGGAGCTCACCATTATAATCAGATATTTCATAGGTAGAATTGCCATTTTTGACTTACCTGGACAAATAAAGAACAATCTACAACATTATTTCCATTGAAAAAGTTTTTGAGTTTCAAATGGCTGACTTAAAATAAAATATGGGAGTAAAACTTCTTTATAACATGAATGCATTTGTAATAACTACAATTAAATTCTAACTTTTCAGTGAATATGTTCACAATTTATAACATAAAGGATCAGATTTTTGACTTGGGGTTATTCCTACTTTTTTTCCAGGACATTATGACAGAGATAACTGGGAAGAATATTTGCATCCTCATTTAGAAGAATGAAAAGCTCTTTTGTTGTTGTTGTTTATTAATAGCTGAAAAGTCTTCATGATATCTTATATAAATGAATGTACATATACACATATATACAAGTATATCTTAAGAAGAATTTGCCTTCTTTCTATATTAGTGATATATCAGAGCATTCCATAAAAAGAGAAAAAAATAATCCATTGATTTCTTTACCCTATATATTTTTAATACCTGCTTGTTAGACAATAAGGATGAAGGAAAGAGTAAAGTATTATTTTCTTGATGGGTGTTCTAGAACAACAAGGTATGCAAAGAAATATGAAAACAAGAACATGGAAATTCAATATGGTCAATTGAACCTAACAATTAGGTTCAAACTGTTGTCTTTCACTGTATGCATCACAGATATGTTGTTCTCTGTCCTCCAGCAGGTTCTGACTCATATCACCCAACAGAGGCTAGTTGGCATGCGTAGACTCTAACCACAGGAGTGCTGGTGAGTATGTGTAGGTGTGTGAAAGAGAAACAGTGATAGAATCCATTTCTATCAGAAGAAATATGTATATGTAAAGGAATAGAGGTATAAGATATCAAGGGATAATTATTCAGTTTATATGTGTACATAAAATATATAAACCATAAGATATGTTTGAAAGTGATAACACAATAGATTTAGACAGGAACCGTATCAGAAATGGTTTTGTAAGCTAGCCAAGAGGTTTGACCTGTACAGTGTAAGCAATTAGAACTAAGGAAGCAATTTTAGCAGACAAATCATGCTAAGCTTTGTGTTTGCAAGAAATCGATTTGTTGACAATGAAAAGGCTAGAATGAAAAGGATTTGGAAGTCTAGAAGTCCAGAAGAGGGCTACAAATCATCTGTAAAAGGGTTGACTAGTAATTACTCTAAGAGTAAAATATGAAAAAATAGTAAAAAAATGAATAGGTCAATTTGAGAACTACTATGGACGAGGTACTAACAGACTTTATGACAAATTAATTTGGGAGAGTGGATGAGGAAGGAGCTATCATTTCAGTTTGAGAGTGAAAAAGAGACAAAGAAGAAAATGCATGAAGAGCAATAAATCTGAGGAAACTATGATTATGAGTTAAAAAAGTATTTGAGGCTTCCTGGGAAATACAGATGGGATCTTTCATAAGTTATTTAATTCTATAACATTTTGTATGAGTGAGCTCCAGAAAAATGTACTCAAAATCTGTTATTTATGAAACTTTCTTTATACAGAAAAAATTATCAATGACCAGCTATTAAATATTTCAACATACAAATAAATATGATCAACTGTTGAATTATGATCAATTAATGTAACACTTCTAGCATAATCCTTTACATGATGTACTATATACTCCAGTCTTTATGTCTGTTATTATGACTCTATTTTGGAGAGAGTTCTTGTTATGCTCATGTACAGGATCAAAGTGACATCTTCCTAGAGTATGTGAGCCACATGGCCCTCCTTTGTTTTCCTTGGGCATATGGTTTGCTGAAAGACAAATATCGCACCTCCACTAAAGTCATTCTTACATAATTAAAAGCTATAGAGCAGTGAGAGAATTCCCAACACCATCAAAGAAGAGCCCCTAGGGAGCATGTTGGAGATCTCTGACTTAAGTGGTAGAGACTAAGACCAGAGACATGGAGACCTGACCAGTGAAATGGAGGGAAATGGGTCATTGGTAGTCATGGCAAGATCAGATTGTGAACTTGACTATATTATAATCTACTTGTAAGAAGATGGCATTGAGATGGTAATTCTGATATAGAGAAAAGAGGGTGAAATACATTTTTGAAGTGGGAATTGGGTTCATATACAGGACTCAACCTTGGGAAAATAATAGATCAGAAGAGGAAAGTATTGCATGAGAGATATAGATTTATGACAGATTTGCAATAATTTTGTTGCCCTTTTAATGACAAAAAATGTTTGAGAACAATAAAATGTCTTTTAAAAATCATTTTATTGGAGGGCTTGTGTAACTCTTATCACAATCCATAAACACACCCATTGTGTCAAGCAAAAAAAATCTTTTAAGTGTAGAGATTTTATGCTGACCACAGAGGACTGATATGCACTACTATGATTTCAACTTAGGTGGAAAATCATGAATTTTTATTTAATTCATATTTTAAAATCAAATTATTATTCCTTTGTCATCCAATTTGTCCAATATAAGATTATGTATGCCAGGTGGTAGGATCAGTCCAGTGCGAATCCATGAAATGCTGAAGTCAGCAGTAAACCATTATAAAAGATTTATGTAACACACACAAGGGTAAATTAAGACGTATTTCTGCAAAAAGGTGTTTTTTGTAAGGACCTTTGGGTCAGCTCTGACTTATAATGGTCCTACGTTCAACAGAAGAAAACACTGCCTAGTGGTGCATCATCCTTAAAACAGCCCTTCTGTTCTGTTTGCAGTCACTGTGTCAATCCGTCGTTTTCCTCCCCCTCGCCTTCACTCTGCATGGTGCTATTTCCCAAGGACTGGTTCCTCCTGAGAACATGTCCAGTGCATGTGGGACAAAGATTTCCCATCTCCCTTTGAAGGATCATTTCTGACGGTATGTCCACCAAGGAATAGGTATCTGTTCTTCTGGCAAACCGTAGTGTCTTCAATATTCTTCACCAGCACCATCATTCACGGGTATTAATGCAGACTTAGTTCACTTGCATATGAGGCGATTGAAAAGCATGGTTTGGGCCAGGTGCGACTTTATCCTCAAACTTTTTCCTCTGTAACACTTAAATAGGTCTTATTTGGTAGATATTTCTAATGCAATACATCATATTCCTTGAATGATACTTTCATGAGTTTTAACTGTGTATCCAAGTAAAATTAACTTCCTTTAAAATATTTAATGGCATATAATTCACATATAGTACAATTGAATAGTTCAATCATATTAAGAACAGTTGTGTAATCATCAACACAATATATTTTAGAACATTTTCTTCTTTTTTGTAACTGTTATTAGCTCCTCATTTCCTTCCAAACTGTACTTCAACATCGCTTAGTTAGGGTTCACAATTAATCATAGCCCTATTCTAATAGTTAATTCTTGTGTCATGACCCTAATGAAGAGATCAGTGAAAATATAACAGTGTGGTGAAGAAATCAAATGGTGCCTGACTATTAAAAAGAATCGTGTCTGGGGTCTTCAAAACTTTCCTTTGAACAAACAGCCAAGCTACCAAGCTTGCAACAAAGGGAATTGAGGATAAATAAACCGCTTAGGACCAATAATGAGAGCAGTGATACCAGGAGGTAAGTTGTGGGGAGAAAGAAGGAACAGATACAGAAGGGAGACAGTAGGCAGTGTAAGACATAAAAATAACAAAAAAATTAATTATCAAGCGTTCATGAGGGAGGTAGAGTGGGGGAGGGGAAATGAACAAGGGCTCAATTAGAAATAAAATATTTTGAAAATTATGATGGCAACATATGTTCAAATGTGCGTGACACCGTGGATATATGTATGGATTGTGATAAGAGCTGTAAGAGACCCCAGTAAAATGATTTGAAAAAAAACAAAGCAAAAACAAATAACAAACTGAAAAACAAAATAATAAAATAAAATAGGAAGTCAAAGAAAAGGAAGAGTTTCACTGCACATGTGGAGATGCACCATCGTATAGCAAGACAGGAACATTTTTATTTTAATCAAATAGTTGTGAATTCTGATATACCCATTTAGGGTTTTAGAATACTTGAATCTCTATTTATTGTACCCAATTTTCCGCCAATCAGTTGATTATGATGCAAAGCAAACATATAGAGTCTGTATGTTTCTCCTACAGATTTCTGAAACTATAGATCCTTGTGGAAGCAGAAAATCTGATCTTTCTTTTTCAGATAAGTTGGTGGGATTTAATAGATGACATTTTGAACAGTGGAGCATGGAACCTATTAGGCCATGATGGCTCCTTACTTTTTCTGACTCCCTCAAAAATAACAAATAGGAACTGCCTGCCATTCAGTCCCTAACAAAGGAGAAGTGAGACTTAGTGAAAATGCCAAGTTCATGTTATTTGTTTTATTCAAATGTACTCGTGTGTGAAATGACACAATGTGACCAAAATATTTATTACAACACGATGCTATTTCAAATAAAGAGAGCGTGCACTTTTTTTCTATCTCAGTCTAGCAAATACTACATTAAAATATCCTGAATTTTATGGATTGATGAGCAGAATGAAGAATGGCATATATTCTGTATTTCAAAAAACTAGAGTTGCTAGGGGAAAATTGCTTCTACTTTTGGAATCAGCAGGTCATATATACCCAGAAAGAAATTTTGGTAGCTATGTAATTGTTTGTTATTTTGAGAGGATTAAGAGTGAAGGGGTGGAGTCTAGTTTGTCAATCAGGTCATAGCCAACGAAGTCTTTGTGTGGGCACAGCCTTCTCCTGAGGCTTCTGGGAAATCCTGTAATTCCTCCTTGAGGCAAGAGACACATTCTCTCAGCTCAGTGCTTGTGAGACATTTCTGAGCTACCACATGAAGCTACCCTGATGCAGCCAGAACCCTGGGAGCTGGATGAACCACTTGGAGGTCCTTGCCAGCACGGAAATGTTTAGAATGCCACTGAATCCACGACTTCCCACCCATTTAACTGTGATCTTCTAGCATTCAGCATCATTTCATTTGTTTCATGAGTCTGAAGAGGAACTTGATAGATTGGTATCAGATATATTGGCTAATATTGGACTTTGGACTTGATTTGGACTGGGCTGAGACATTTTCTCTATATTCATTTGCTCTTGTATATAAACCTCTTTCTTACACACATATGAGTGTCTATGAATTTGTTTCTCTAGTCTACCCAGACTAGCACACATGCCTACGAGTTGAGACACCAAAATGGGTGTTGGCCCGTGTTATTGATACATCTTGAGTACATGTTTGCTCAATTTCAGAGGAAGAGTGGCATAATTCTTCAATGTCTCAATCATTAGCTTAATGATTAGTGAACAAATTGAAATAATTGCATTTTTTATTTCTTTGTATTCAGATGTATATTATCCTATCACAGACAGTACTGTACTTGAAGACAGACCTTGAATTGTCCCTTTTTCCATGAATGAGCTGTCCTTCTTCTTGACTCTCTCATTCTCATTATTGTGGAATATATTAATTTATGATTCAAAATGCCTTATACCAATCTATTTCAGCTCAGTAATGCATAGCCATTTTGATTTCTTTGTATGTCATCTGGAGAAGTCCATGTGCAGACTTAATTTTTCTGATGTTGAAAAAGGTACTTAAAATTTGAAGGAAAATGACACAAACCCCAAAATACTCTACACAGCCAAATTATTGATCAAGATAGATGGAGAAGAATGAGTCTTCCCAGACAAGGAAAAACTTAAAGAATACATTAGAAGAAACTCAGCCCTACAAATGATCCTTGCCGACCCAGTATGGGCAGAAGAACAACACTCACCAAGCAAAAATATGAGACTGTCACATAGAACAACCTCTCAGAGGGCAACAAAGAGTAAACAGATCCCAAGATAGCATCTTAAGGATGGAAAGAACTCAAGAATAATACACACACACACACAAACACACACACCAGGTTAATAAGAAAGGAAAGTAGGAAAACAACCAACAAAAAAGTTAGAAGATGACATCACAAGGCCCAAAGATGGAGATAATAACCCTGAACATCAATGACCTGATGCAGGCATTAAGAGATAGACTAGCAGACTGGCTTAGAAAACAAAACCCATCAATCTGCTGCCTACAGGAGATGCATCTCAAGGCTACAGATAAAAATAGGCTGAGAATAAAAGGCTGGAGAAAGGTATACCATGAAAACAACAACTAAAAAAAGCAGAGGTTGCAATCCTAATCTCTGATAAAATTGACCTCAAAGTGAAAACCATAAAAAGAGGTAAGGAGGGACACTATATAACGCTCAAGGGAATGGTAGACAAATAACCACTGACCATTGTAAACATATATTACCCTAAAGAGAAACCCACTGAATACGACAACCAAATGCTCCAAAAGATTAAAAAGAAATCACAACCCCAACAATTATAGTGGGTGACTTCAACACACCGCTCTCTAAGAAATATACATCACAGGGAAATAAACTCAACAAGGAGTCTAGAGATCTAAACACTACAATTAGACAATTGGACCTGATAGATATTTACAGAGCTTTTCATCCAAATACAAATAAAGTCACATTATTTACAAGCCTATATGGCACATATTTAAAGATAGACCACATGCTGGGGCATCAGGTGAATCTACATTAATTTAAGAACATAGATATCACACAGACCTCTCTCTCTCTGACCACTGTAGCATAAGACTGGAAATCAACAAAAGGAAGATGAAGAAAACAAGAGCAAACAATTGGAGGACGACTAACTCTACTGCAAAAGGAGTTCATACTGGCACAGATCAGAGATGAAATTAGGAAATTTCTAGAAACCAATGAGAATGAGTACACGACACACCAAAACTTATGGACACAGCAAAAGCAGTCATCAGAGGAAGTTTCATAGCAATATATGCACACCTGAGAAAGGAAGAGAGACTCATGATTGATAGGCTGGGACAAAATTTACAACAACTAGAGCAGAGTCAGCAGGACAATCCTATGAATAGCAAAAGAAAAGAAATGATAAAAATCAGGCCTGAGATTCAGGAGAAGGAAAATTAGAAAACAGTGGGAAAAATTAATGCTGCTAAAAGTTGGTTCTTTGAAGAATAAACAGAAACGACAGACCACTACCAAACCTAACCAAAGAAAGGAGAGAACAAATTTCAACAGCAAGAATAAGAAATGAAAGAGGGGACATTACAACAGACCCTAATGAAATCAAAAGGATAATTACACATTACTATGAAGGATTGTATTCTAATGCATTTAATAATTTGGAAGACATGCACAAATTATTGGAAAAACAATCCCTCCCTAGACTATCCTTGATGGATGTCAAGAATCTCAATAGACCCATAGCAATATAAGAAATAGACATGGTTATCAAGGGATTACCAACAAAAAAATTCACTGGACCAGATGGCTTCACTGGATAATTCTACCAAACATTTAGGGAAGAACTAAGACAAACTAACTACACAAACTCTTCCAGAACATAGAAAAAGATGGAAACTCCCGACTCCTTCTATGAAGCTAGTATAACTCTGATACCCAAACTGGGCAAGGATCCCACAAGAATCAAGAACTACAGACCTATATCTCTAATGAACACTGATTCAAAAATCCTTAACAAAATACTAACCAACAGAATACAAAGATATAAAACAAATAATTCTCCATGACCAAGTGGGATTCATACCAGGGATGCAGGGATGGTTCAACATATGAAAGACCATTAGTATCATTCATCATATTGACACGAAAAACTATAAGAACCAGATGATAATATTGATAGATGCAGAAAAAGCATTCAACAACATCCAACACCAATTCCTGTTTGTAAGACACTTGAGAAGATAGGAATGGAAGGAAAATTCCTCAAGACTATACAAGGTATATATGAAAAAGCAACAGCCAATGTGGTAGTCAATGGAGAAAAGATTAACACAATCCCACTGAAAAAGGGGACCAGTCAAGGATACCCCTTATCCCCACTCTTATTTTATATCATGCTGGAGGTTTTAGCTAACAGCATAAGGCAAAGAAGAGACTTCAAAGTTATTCATCTGGTGAAGGAAGAGGTGAAACTATCATTATTTGCAGATAATATGATTTTATTTATGGAAAATCCCAAAAGGTCCACAAGGGGAGTACTAGAAGCAATAGAGGAGTTTGGCAGAGTGGCAGGATACAAGATCAATAAACAGAACTCCATCGGACTATAATACACATCAGATAAGACCATGGAAGAGGAGATCAAAAAGGTGGTACCCTTCACAATAGCCAAACACAAATTGAAATACCTAGGGATATACCTGACTAAAAGAACAAAAGATCTATATGGGGAAAACAACAAAACAGTCTTACAAGAAAACAAGAGCGACCTTAACAGATGGAAGAATATCCCATACTCATGGATTGGAAGACTAAGTATAGTCAGGATGTCAGTTTTGCCAAAGTCACTATATAAGTTTAATACAATCCCGCTTTAATTACCCTCATCTTTCTTCAAAGAAATGGAAAAGCTGATTACCAACTTCATATGGAGATGGATGAAGCCCAGAGTAGGCAGAGAACTCCTCCAGAAGAAGGACACAGTGGGAGGGCTTGATGGCCTTCACTGACCTATAGCCCTACAGGGGACAACACAGAAGACACAGTGTAGGATTTTCACCTGATCTGATCCCACCGCATGGAGGTAAAATGCTCAGGGGTGCAAAGGAACAGCAAGGGAATGTAACGGTGCAGTCCTCAGGGAATTTTGAAGGTGGACCTTGAGGTCAGGGCATGGTGCCCCAACAGAGTGGACTGGAAAACAATCCTAAAGGCCAACAAACGATCCTTGAGTTAACTATAAGCTTTTCTTTCTTGTTATGTTTTTTGTTATGTCATTGGTTTGTTGTTGTTTTGTTGTATATTGTTGCTTGGTTTTGCTCTGTCTTGTTTTTGTGCATGTTATTATCTCTGCAGCTCTGTCTAAATAAAATAGGCTGGATGAACAATCAGGAGGAGAAAACAACAGGACAGACAGTTCCAGGGGGACATTGGAGAAGGGGAGGTGGGGGGGAAGGTTGTGGTGTTAACAAACCCAGGGACAAGGGAACAACAAGTGATTCAAATAGGTTGTGAGGAGGGTCTGGAGACCTGGTAGGATATGATCAAGGGTAATGTTACAAAGAGGAATTGCTGAAACCGTGGTGGGGACTGAGCATGATAGTGGGACAGGAGGAAAGTCAAGGGAAATAGAGGAAAGAGCTGGGAAACAAAGGACATTTGTAGTGGACTAGATAAGGACATGTTCATATGAAAATATATTTATATATGAGAATGGGGAAAGAGATCTATGTGCAGATATTTATAGGTTTAGCATTAAAATAGCAGAAGGACATGGGCCTCCACTCAAGTACACACTCAATGCAAGAATAATTTCTTCTATTAAATTGGCACTCTATCATGCTCACTTTCCCGTCACAACCGCTGAAGACAAAAAGGGTGATTATCAAATATGATGAAGAAAGTTGATGGTGCCTGGCTATCAAAAGATATAGCATCAGGGGTCTTAAAGGCTTGAAGGTAAACAAATGGCCATCTGGCTCAGAAGGAACAAAGCCCTTATGGAAGAAGCACACCAGCCTGTGTGATCACAAGGTGCTGAAGGAATCAGTTATCAGGCATCAAAGGGAAAAAAATCATATCATTGTGTGCTCACCTCCATGATACGATCACTGAAGACAAATGGGTGAATAATCAAATGTGGTGAAGAAAGATGATGGTACCTGGTTATCAAAAGATATAGGGTCCAGGAACTTAAAGGCTTGAAAGTAAACAAGTGGCCATCTAGTTCAGAAGCAACAAAGCCCACATGGAATACACACAGCATCCTGTGCGATCATGAGTTGTCAAAGGGATCAGGTATCAGGCATCACCAGAACAAAAAAATCTTACTAAAGTGAATGAGAGGCAGGGAGTTTGGAGTGGAGGCCCAAAGCCCATGTGTAGGCTACTGTAGATCCTCTGGCAGAGAGCTATCGGGGAGGAGATGAACCAGTCAATGTGCGATGTAGCAACGATGAAAATTACAACTTTCCTCTAGTTCCTAAATGCTTCTTCCCTCCCCCTCCCCCACTACCCTCCGCCACTTTCATGAGCTGAATTCTCTCTTGCCCCTTGCAAGTCTGGCTAGACCAGAGGATGTACACTGGTTCAGACAGGAACTGGAAACAAAGGGAATCTAGGGCACATGATCCCTTTAGGACCAGTGGTGTGAGTGGCGATACTGGGAGGGTAGAGGGAGAGAGTGGGTTCGAAAGAGGGAACCGATTACAAGGATTTACATGTGACCTCCTTCCTGGAGGACGGGCAATAGAAAAGTGTCCAGAGCCATGAGGCCCGGCCACTGTCTTGATCTTTATTGCCTGAGCTCTGTAACTTTCCACACACAGGAACTGTTTTTTCTGCGGTCCTTGTTCTCAGGAAAACACCTTTGAAGTTCCCACAGGTCGGGACAGAAAAGTGGGTGAAAGGAGACATCGGACAGGGCAAGACATGATAAAATAATAATTTATAAATTATCAAGGGTTCATGAGGGAGGGGGAAGCGGGGAGGGAAGGGAAAAATGAGGACCTGATGTCAGGGGCTTAGGTGGAGAGCAAATGTTTTGAGATTGATGAGGGTAATGAATGTGCAAATGTGTTTTACACAATTGATGTATGTATGGATTATGATAAGAGTTTTATGAGCCCCTAATAAAGCGATTGAAAATAAAAGGAGTTCTGGTGGTAGTAGTTATGACTTGACTGTGATTTTTATGGTTGGCAGTTCAAAACCACCAGCAGCTTTGAAAGAGAAAGACTGGGTTTTCTACTCCTGTAAATAGTTACAGTCTTGTAAACCCACAGCAGGATTGCTGCCACTCAGCATTGATTTGATGGCAGTAAGAGCTACTTTAAAAAGACAGCTTTTCCCCAGTCATATTTTTAATGCCTTCTGATCCGACGGGCTCATCTTCTGGCATTAACCCTTGCAATGGTCTACTTCTGTTGATTAAGACTTTTGTAAATGCCAACATTTTAATATTATCCTCAGAGTTGTCATGACTGACTTTGTTGAAATGGACAGCCTATTTATCCTTCATAGTGTGTTCTTAGTCTGAAAGCTCTGCTGTTCACTTAAAGTGTCAATTTGCCTGGTTTAGGATTTTCAGTAATTTCATAGTCACAAACTAGCAATCCCCAGGATGTGATATAATACAATATAATCTTTCCATAGCTAGATTAGAGTTTCCTACAACACTCTCATTCAGATAACAGCTCTGGCCCAATTCATCAAAAGTAAGTTTCCTTGGTGGGGGAGGTCGGGAGGTAGGGTTGGCGGTGGCAGGGATCTGTTTCCAATCTATGTGGAGTCAGTGAAAAAGCTCTCTGGCTTTTTTGCTGGGTCAGATCCTACATCTAGGTCTTTCTCTGAGTTCGCGCTGATGCAGCAACCTGCTTTTGCTTGCAGTTGCTGCAATAAGTCCTGGATATTGCCCGCCTATCCAGGGAGTCATCAGCAGCCTGGAATCTCACCTACTGACCTTGAACTAGTTTATGTGTGCAGCCAGAAGGCTATTTTCTGACCTTCTTTTCTGGTCTTGAATTAATCAGTCCTCACAGCTATGTAAATCAGGAGAAGCCTCTAATGAACATTTGACCCCTGGACTTGGAAATTTCTCCCTTCTACAATTGCATTACCCATTCCTTAATATAAATTTCTCTATGTGTTTATATATAACATCTTCACTGCTTTTGCTATTCTAGAGAGCCCAACCTAAGATATCTGACATAGTAAACCATGTCTTTTTCTGATTAAAAATGGTAACCATCAGTCTATTTCATCTCATGAATGCCCAAGATATTGATCTTATGTGTACAAAAGCCTAGAAACTTAGTTTAAAATATAAAAATTTAAATATCTCTATCTCTATACCTATATCTATATATACATTGACATATCCTCTCTCTATTCAGTATACTTCCAAGTTAGGCGATTCCATCTCGCTAAGCTTTCCTCAATGAATTCTTCGATCTTTAATTTACAGGTAAAATCCAGAGTTTGGGCCTTCTCAAGGAACTCAAATTCTGTGCAGTTTTTACTATCCTTTGAATTTACTAACAAAATAATCAGGCAGGGGCAAGATCAGTGTGGTATGGTAGATGGGATATGGCTTCCCATGGGAATGCTTATGGATCAGGTCTTGGTATTCTCAAAGACTAAGCAGGTGTGTTCATGGAGGAACATTGTTGCTGTCATGGTCCTAACCTTTCCCTCATTATTTTTTTCTATTTTCTTAAAATGTGTTCAGAAAAAACCTCCAATGAGCATGTTGTAACATTTGAGAAAATCTATCAAGACTATCACACCGAGAAAAATAAATAAAGCTGCCATAACCTCCTGACCTACCTCCGTGCCTTGAATTTACCTGGGCTAGCACATTCCTTTGGAATCTGTCCTGGGACTGGAGCTTTTCTCAAAGACATAATAAGGACATTAAGACGATCTATTACTTAGAGAACTTGTGCACACCTATCCACTAGTAAATAAGGCATGTCTAAAGATGTTTTCTTTGGAATAGAACTCTGCCTGTATGAATTGGAACCATAGTAACAATGTTTTTTTTAACTTATATTTATCTATACTGAGAGTTCTAAAATCTTTTGAAAATTGTAGTTTTTTAAAAAATTATATTTTCCTACAAAGACTTAAAGCTCCTTCTTATTATGTATGTTTCTTTCTTAGATATAGACAAGCACACACATATACATATTTGACTAATTATCTAACAAAACTAGTTAAGGGTCTTCCTGATATTCGACAACACATAAACACAGTTTAAAGAACATTTTTGTGCATATGAGTTTGTTAGCATGTGTTTAACAAGTACTGGAGCTGGACAAACAGCACGTCTTTTGATCATTCGTTCAGGGTTATTTTAACTCTGCTACTTCTGCCCTCACCAACCTGCCTATTAAATGCATTTCTTGCTGTCTGTAGGATATAGTTAATGAATGTTAACCAAAGAATACTTTAACAAAATGGCTGTTACTCAAAAAAGCTATAGAATTTGAAAAGACTCAATATGCAACCTAGCACATGAATATGTTCATTATTCATAGTGATCCTTTTTATGTAGAGATTCCCTGGGACTAATTTTGAAATATGGCCTTTGACACTGTATGCATTAAAATGTCTGATTTAAAATATTTCACCAGTCTTAGATCAATAAAGTCACAGATAGTCTAGAAAATTTTAATACTATTACTTACCTTAACAAATTTGCAAAGCATTGTTGTCACTTAAGTAAATCAGAATCACTATTTGTACTTTAAATGATAATACCAAATATGTAATACTATTTTGAGTTAGGCACTTCTGTATAGGAGGTGAATTAACATAATAAAGCACATGCATAATGAATTTGATGAAAATAATATGTATTTTAAATGATATACAAATTGATTGGCTATTTTAATAAGGGAAGGAATATCTAGAACAATTTTATTAATTAAAAGGAGTAAAATATAGAGAGATGAGCTTCACCTCAAAACATCTTCAGAAAGATACATTTAACATCATATATACAAGTGGAATAAAAAACACAGAATGTATTTTTCAAAGCTATTTAAAATTTTTTACAAAATAACCTTATCATTTTCAAAGTATTCTCTATTACACTTAAGACATTTTTCACATATGCAATTTCATTCTTGGAAACATTTTTCAAACTTATCTGTTTGGATGGCTACCAGCACCTGCCATGATTTTTAATTCACCTCTTCTATGTCATCAACTCGCTGTCCTTTCATGTCCCTCCTTATTTACGGAAACCAAGAGAAGTCACACGGAGCTAGATTATGAGGGTAAGGTGTTTTGGTCCCAAAGTGGCACACTGAGATGACTGCATGAGCAGGTGCATTGCCATGATGGCAAAACCAGCCCCCTATCTGCCATAAATCAGGCCTTTTTTGTCCCACACTGCTATGCTATCTTTTCAGAACCTCTAAATAGAAAGTTTAACAGTCTGACATGGAGGAAAGAACTCTGAATGCACTATCCCTCTCATCTAAAAAACAAAAAAAACCAAAACACCCAAAGAGCATTTTCTTGATTTTTTTTTTTTTTCACTTGACGAGCTTTTTGGGGCAAGGTAAAATTGTCATCCTCTACTGGCTTGATTGATGTTTGCTTTCCGGGTCTTAAGAATCGCACCATGTCTTGTCATCAGTAACGCCCTTGGAAAAATGCCTGGGTTACTTCAGAGCTGTTCTTTCAAAGCACACGTTTTCATTCAATTCTCTTTTTCCTGCTCAGTCAGAGCCCGAGGCACAAAGTTCACAGCAATACTTCTCATTCCCAAATACTCCATTGAAATTAGCTGAACTTAGCTCTAAGATAGTCCAGCTATCTTTCCCATGGCGTCAGTGATCCATTGTTGGTCTTTGAGCACAAGTGCATGAATTGTGTTGACATTTTTGTCCATTCAGGAAGTTGACAGCTGTCCGGAGCAAAGTTTGTCATCAATCAACATTTCATCTTTTTTGAAACAAGAAAACCACACATACACTTGGGTTTTTCCCATAGCACTGTCCTTGGAAGCTGTGTTCAACATCACAACAGTTACTGTGGGATTTTCCTGGAGCAAGAAACAAAATTTCACAGCCCCAAGATGTTGTCTTAAATTGGCCATCAAAAAAGTGAAATTGCTTTTACAAAAAAAAATTCACTGTAACCAGAGAACCTTTCCAGGTGATGCTTCTGGGTGCACTAACTCAGAGCAAGTTACTGGATGCTTGCTTACCTCGTGCACTAAGAAAGTTCTGCCCAGTGGAGAGTTTTCCATTTTTTTGTAGGGGGGTGGGGTAACCCCTTTTATTACAAATATCCCACTATGTACTCAAAATAATATTGCAATAATATTCCATTATTCAAGCCAAGAATATTTCCTTGTATAATAATCTATAAAAAGTTTAAAAGTTCAGATTTTAAAAGTACCTAAAACAGTACTTCTAAAACTAGACAAAGGAGGAAGAAAAGGGAAAGAAGGAGGGTGGAATACATTTTCACTCCCTAATTTCCATACCCTCTTCTATCTTTCTCTTTCTTCCTTTTTTATTTCTATCATCCTCTTTATTTTGTTTTCTTGATTCTTAAATTTCTCAATAAATGAATATTTTCATTAAATATATACATTGATGTGAGTTCAGGCAAGTTGGTTCCGATAGAACCTCATGTACAACAGAAGGAAACACTACCCAGAGCATGCTGTGCTCACAATTATGGTTATGCTTGAGCCCATTCTTGTAGTCATGTGTCAGTCCATCTTTTTGAAGAACTATCTTTTTTTAATACCCTTGTATTTAATCAGGAAGCCCTGATCTAATCTCATAGTGATTATGCATTGCGCTCCTAACTGCAAGGTTACCCATTTGAAACCACCAGGAGAAAGAGATAGTGTTTCACTCCTGTAAAGAGTTAAATTCTCAGAAACCCCCAAGAACAGTTCAACTTTGTTCTATAGAGTCCCGATGAGTGAGAATTGACTTAATGGCAGTGAGTTTGGTTTGGTTTTTATTTTCTACTTTACCAAATAGGATTTCTTTTTCTGGGGAGTGGTCTCTCCTGAGAACCCCAAAATATAAGACTGTCTCATCATCCTTGCTTCCAAGGCATTGAGCTGTACTTATTCCAGAAGGATCTCTTTGTTCTTTTAGCCATCCACAGTACTTTCCATACTCTTTGCCAACATTATAATTCAAAACACATCCACTCTTCTTTGATCTTCTCTATCCAATGTCTTATTTTCATATGCATAGCAAGCAATTGAAAGTATATATACATACTCCCATTCACCACTGACTTTCATCAAATATCATTTTTCAGGCCCTCAGGCCCCTCATAGTCCTTGCTATGAATTGAACTATGTATATTTAAAATATATGTCATAGCTCTGAATTTCCAATACCTATGAATATAATCTTACTTTGGCATAGAACTTTCTTTTTTATGGTAATTGGTATAGGGAATGTTTTAAGACAATTATCTTTGAGGTTTTCAACCAACAATAAAAAAAATACATGGAAAGAAGCACCCCAAAAGGCCAGATACATACAATATGAAGATCGTAAGAACCTGAGGAAGAGAAGTGCAAGGAATTAAGGAACTTCACAGACCCAGCAGTGAGAGAACGGCTTCGTCTCCCACCTTGAATTTACACTTCTAGCCTCCTAAACTTTAAACTTTGAGAAAATAAATGAAACCAGTTAGATGGCATTGCAAAAGAAACTTGAGTCCAGGGAAACCAGGCATTTTGATGAGGTAGAATAAGCCTTGATATCCTTACTTTTGAGAAAGTAATTCTTTGTACTCTAGAGGAGATGATGCCAAAGGACTAGATGTCCTTATCTATGCCAAAGGACTAGATGTCCTTATCTAGTCCACTACAAATGAGGCTTTCTGCCCCTGTAACAGCCTCTGAAACTCTGTGTGACAGCTCTACTCTGACCCACAGGCTACCTAGCAGCATTAATCCGCTTGATGGTTGTAGATTTTGTTTGCGGTTTGAAATTTCCAGAAGTAGATCTTCAAGTCTTATTTTTGAGATTCCTGTGGATAGACTAGCATTTCTAACTTTCACTGAACCTGTAAGCCATTGGTAAGCTCAAGGAATTGTTTATTATGTAATTACCCCTATAAAGGCACTAGTGAACAAAGACAGGAAGTACTGCTCACAAAATGCTAAGAAATGTCCATTTTATGTTATTGACATCTTGCTCTATTCACTGGACTTCACATAAGGTTTCACATTCTTTAACATCTAAGAGTATGAATCTTACTACTATTTATATACTTGCTATATCTTTTTTTCCATCATTGAACAGATCTACATAAAAAATTCTAGGGCATTTTGGACAATTTTAGACAATATCCAATCATATTGGCCTAACAGTATCCTACATGGAATATTGATGGTGTATGTGCATCGGCTGTATACTTTATTTTGTTTTGTTTTGGGTAAAGAATAGAAATATTCAGCCAATTTCTTTGTTCAAGAATGAATAATTTAATATGAGAGCCTCATAGGGTCCAATAAAATGTGCATGTCTAAGTTTCAATTTCAACCTTTGGTTTTATACATATATATTTAAACCTTATTCATTTCATTTCCCACAATAGTAAATATGACCTTTTTTGCTGCCAAATAAGCCTTAGTTATGAGACTTTAGTAGAGGTATGAATTTAATTGTATGGTGTTTACTCCTTTTATTGCTTTATCTTATTACATAGCCTCTTATATTTAACTATACTTTATTATTAATGTGTTTTTATTAGTTTCTTAGCACAGGAATAAAGTGATAATGGTTCCTTAATTTTTGTGGTGCACTGCAGCGTGGAACACCCGGTATATTAAAATGATAAATAAACATTGAGTGCTTATTCGATTATATAGCAGTGCTTGCTAATATACAGAGAAAACAGAGATCCTTGAAATTATAACAAAACAAAAGACTCCTATCAATGCAATAGAGCTTTGGTTATTTAAAAGAAGCTTGTTTGCTTGCTTATCTTATCCCCTGAAAGTTGACACAAATGAAGCCAAATGCAGCACATGGTTGTAGGATAGATTTTGCCTTAAAGTGAGCCTACAGGACAGAGTAGAACTGCCCTATAGACTCTATAAGTCTGAAAATCTTTACAGAAGCAGACTGCTACATCTTTTACCAGGAGAGTCACTGGCTGGTTCAAAGTAACACTCTTTCCATTAGCAGCCCACACAGGTCCCTAGATATTCAATGTTCACACAATGTCTAGATCAATGTCGTACTTCACAATACTGGGTTATAGGAAGAAGAATACAGCATCAGGATGGGAGGAAGGCTTATTAACAACCTGTGAGGTAAAGATGATACAATCTTGTTTGTTGAAAGTAAGGAGCACTTGAAGTACTTGATGCAGATCAAGGATTGTAGCCTTCAGGATGGATTACAACTCAATATAAAGACCAAAATCCTTAAAAATAGACCAATAGGAATTTTTTTTGAATGAATAGGATTTTGTCTCTGTTGGTCCCAAAATCAATGCTATGGAAACAAGTCAAGAGTCAAAATTCATCCTGCACTAGTTAAATCTGCTTCACAAGTCTTCTGCAGAGCATTGAAAAAAAAAGGATGTTACTCTGAGGACTAAGGTATGGTATTTTAATTGATATTTCTATTATTATTGATTGTTCTTCCAAGGAAAATTGAATCCTAGACAACTTCAATTGTTTTTATCATTTATTATATTATGTATATTTTTCCCTTTATGATGACATATAATCTCTATTTTACCAGAAAGTGCTTCCAATACTCATTGATTTTGGCAAATAAGGTGTATCATAAGCACATTGCTGGTGAGTCACACTGATGCTGGCCCTATCTTCTTACAGTCTAGTTTACTGGATTATGTTATCAGTTACTTTATGATTTAAAGTCGTTCAGTATCTCTTTGTTCTGTCTGAATAACTACTTTTTGGTTTATGTACAAATTTCTCATGAGAAGAAAGTAAGTGCTCTAGAATTCCTGTTCTTCCCAGTGTCACCCATGGTTTATTATTCACACAATTGAAGGTTTTTGTAGAGTCTAAAAAAAGACAAGCACACCTCTTTTTGGTATTCTCTGTTTCCGAGAAGATCTACCCCAAAATATGTAAGTTGTTCTTTTCTGAATCCAGGTGCCTGTTGATGCAATCCTGCATCAATTTTAAAATTATTTTCAACAAAATTTAACTTGCCTTCGTTATTAGTTATGTGTATAATTTCCCCATCTGTTGGGTCACTTTTCTTAGGAATAGATATGTGGCAGAAATATTTTCAGTGAACTTGAACTTGGATGAAAGTGTAGAGGTATAATTGAACCTATCAATCAGGTCACAGACTGGTGTTTCTTCCTAGGGATGTGACATTTTTATAAGAGAGTGAGAGTGGGAACTTCTCTTTCCTCTGGCCCATCACCCTCCTGCTTGTTTGGATTCTGTGTCTGCCTACATGGGCAGCACTTCTGGGTCACTGACCTAGAACTCTCTTGTCATTTCCCATTGACCTTTGATCCATGTGACTCTGCACTCACTGTTCCTTGATCCCCCTGCTTTCCGGCTCATTTTTCTGCTTTCTTAGCCTGCAGTTATGTGAGTTTGGAAAGGGTTCTGGCTAGCATCAGACCCATGGCCTTGAAATGGAATGGGTTTGGACACGTTGTTGATATACAAGTACTCCTTGATTTAAAAAACATATATATATATATGTGTGTGTGTGTGTGTGTGTGTGTGTGTGTAAGAAACACAAATAAGGATCTTGTCCAGTCAGTTTGTGAAGTAGCTGTTTTCCAAATTTTGGCAAGATGGGTGAGTACTTATAGTACTATATCAGATTGTTGAACATTTTGATTGATAGTCTGCCAAATCAATCGTAGAGTCTCAGTTTTCACTAATGCCTTCAGTTTCACTTGGATTTATTCTTTCAATATCATCAGTTCTTGATCACATACTACCCCATAAAATGGTACAACTAATTCTTTTTGGTATAGTTAATCTATGAATTCATTCACTTGTTCTTTGATGCTTTCTGAAACTTTTAATAATTTGCCAAGATAATTCTTTAATATTGTAACCCAAGGCTGAAAAATGTTCTTCACTTCTTCCAGCTTGAGGAATGCTGAGTATGTTCTTTTCTTTTGATTTGGTAATTATAGGTCTTTGTAACTTTCATTATGAAACTTTAATTTTTCTTATCAATTCAGTTTCTTTACTTGATCATTATTCCAATTATTTCAGCTTTTCTATTTTCAAAGGTTAGTTCCATAATCCTATCTGGCAATTACCTTATATACTCGAATATAAGCCAACCCGAGTATAAACCAAGGTACCTAATTATTACCTGGGAAACCAGAAAAACCGATTGACTCAAGTATCAGCCTATGGTGGGAAATGCAGGATGTGAATTAACACAGAGACCAGAGGGGAGAGACAGAGCACAGCCACAGACACATCCTTACCAGTTCAGCTGCCAGCGTAAGTGAATCACTATGAGTGCTTCTGTGAATTGGAGCAGTCCATGTCATAGGATGGCTATGATTAGTTAGATGTAAGTAAATAAACACTCAAAGCCCTGCAGTATCAGCGGGGCTTTGAATGAACAGCGGAGGAATGGGTACCACTGACCCGTGTATAAGCCGAACCCCGGTTTTTGAGCACACTTTGATGCTAAAAACTCAGCTTACACATGAGTATATATGGTAATTGGATTCTTTCTTTCTTTCTCTCTTTCCTTCCTTCCTTCCTTCAATGACCTTTACTTTCTTCATGTCTGATATTTTTGGAATTCAGGTCGGATAGCCTCAAGGCTCTATTTTGTATCTCCTGAACTTCTTAAAATTTTTTTTCAGTATCAACCTGAACTTGCTTATGGACAATTGGTGGTATGCTGTAAAATTGTGCCATGGCCTTGTTTTGGTTGGTGATATTAAACTCCTTCATTGTGCCTTGCCACAAATTTAGTTTATGTAATTCTTGTGCATCACATCTTATGTGTTTGATGCTTGTTGTAATTCTATGTTTTTGAAAAGAGGCATTTTCAGTTTGCTATGTTTTATAAAGTTATTTCACACATTTAACACAATAATAATAATTATATAATAATTTTTTGATGTGCATATCAAAGTAGGTCCATTTGTTACTAAGAACTATTATATTTTAAGTTTGTAGAATGTGGGCGACTGTGGCCAGTTGTTGCCAACAGGAGCTAAAGTAAATATATTCTACCTTGGTGCTTACTGAGTTGTGCTAGGGGCATGGTAAACCTGCTGCTATGCTCTGGCAACTTCAATAAGATGCGTAAAGAAATCAGCCTTCATTGCATAGCTGCACTGCCCAAGCATATGATCAAGAACTGGTTGCACAGAAGGAAGAAGTCTAAGGTTAATTGAAGGCATTAAATAGTAATAAGCTTTCAGGAATTGAGAAAATACTAACTCAAATGTTTCAACATGCTGTTATAGCACTATAGAAGCGCTCACTCATCTGTGCCAAGAAATTTGGGAAACAGTGATCAAATGACTCGAAAAGATCCACATTTGTACTCAATCCAAAGATAGGTGTGTTAGTCTGGGTACTTTAGATAAAAAAAAAATCCACAGAAACTCAAGTATAAGAGAGAGTTTTATATAAAGGTTAAGTGCACGTCAAGAAAACATCCCAACCCAGTGCTTCCCAAGCCCACAAGTCCAACATTAACCCGTATGTCCAACACCAATCCACAAAGTCCTCTCCCATTTCACAAAACACACGCAATAATGCCGACTGCTGGAGGAAAGCCGAGTCAGTGAATGTGAAAGCATCTTAGTGCTGGCTGGGGTCTCCACACAGTTGCTCCAGCACCCAGGGCTGCCACGGAGTAAGTCCATACAGCTTCTCCTCGGGGATGTCTCACAAGAAGTGAGCCTTGCCAGCTGAAGCAGGTAACTGGCTAAAAAAAGCTGTACCCTGGTCTGACCATCACACAGCCAGAGAACTAGAAAGGTGTGGCTCACCGAGTCATTTATCCCTTCGCCCTTAAATTAACCCCACATGTATTTATCCATCAGGTTGGCACAATAAGCTAACTACTTCAATAGCTGACCCCACAGATTGTGAAAATAATCAAACAATATCATTATTAGGTTCAAGGTATTATTTTTTTCTGAAGCTTAGTCGATCATGGCTGCAGCAGAACCTTGACAGAGTACTGCCAGATTCAGGCTGGATTCATAAGAGGTGTGGAACAAGATATTTCATCAATGCCAGTAGATTGATCTTGGCTCAAAGCAAGGAATACCAGAAAAAATGTTTACTTTAATGTTATTGCTTATGCAAAGGCATTCAACTTTGTGAATCACAGCCAACTATGAATAACATTGCGAAAATGAAAATTGCAGAACACTCCAGTGTGTGCACAAAGAATCTCCACATGCATCAAGAGGTAGCCAAGGGAATACTACATGGTTTAAAACAAGGAAAAATAAGAAGTAATTGTTTGCAAGTTGGAGCTAGGCTGTAGTGTGAGCCCCAAACACATTCATGGATCTATGTTTGCTTTTTAAAATTATTAACTAGGAGTTAATACATATATCATATCATTCCATAGTTCAATGCCATCAAGAAGAATTGTACATTTTTTCCACACTCAGTTTCCAAACATACTTTTCTTCCTGGACTCCTTGACATCATCTCCCTTTTACCCTAACATCACCGTTGTACCCCCACTCCCACCCCCAAACCCTTATTTGACTTGGTGTTACATCATGGCCTTGCTCAATACCCACCCAGAGGAAAGTAACACAGAAGATATGGGTTCTATTGCAAAATGTGGTGAGAAATTAGATGGTGTCTGGCTATCAGGTATAAAAGTGTCTAGGGTCTTCAAAACTTGTTTTCAAACAAGCAGCCATCTAAGTGAGATGTCAACTAAGTTCACATGGAAGTATCACACCACCATCAATCACCAAAGGATTGTGAGATATTAAGGCTCATTGTGCCACCTGGCTGATGAACACATGTGGGATTAATTGAAGGGTGGAGAGATCAATGGCATGGTGAGTTTCACCTTTTTGGTTCTCTTTGTCTCTTGCCCTTTGATGGTTGGACCAGGGTGCGGCTGCCTGAGCCATTTCTCTGCCTCAGCTGGCAAGGCTAACTTCCTGCGAGACATCTCTGAGAAGAAGCTACATGGACCTACCCTGATGCAGCCTTGAGTGCTGGAGCAGCCACATGGAGACCCATGCCAGCGTTGAGGTGTTTACACTGCCACTAGATTCAAAGACTTTCTACCCACTGGCCTGTGATCCTCTTGCATTCGGCTTCACTGTGTGTGTTTTATGAGTGTGAGTAGGACTTTGTAGCTCGGTGTCACACATTGGCTAAGTTGGATTTATGGGCTTGACTGGATGGGGTTGGGATGCTTTCTGAATATACACTCACCCTTTATATAAAACTCTGTCTTATATACATATGTTTTTGTGGATTTGTTTCTCTAGTCTATCCAGACTAATACAGATTGTAAATCAAATAATCCAAAGTGAAAGGAGGGATTAGTATCAAAGTTAAAATGCTGAGAATACACTTTGCAGAAGGCTATGGATGAGAGTAGGAGCCCAAGATTCATTTGTGGGAACTACATAGGAATCAGGCCTCCGATGAACTCCCTCTATCCACGATTATGGTACCGGAGGAAAGTGGTTATTAAACAGTTTGCATTGGAGAGATGAGTATACACGATCAAAGGCCTAAATTGACTTGAACAGTTCATACTCGGGCAGTTGATTCCCTCATCTGATGTACGCTGGATCTGATCTGATTTTCAATGTTTTCTGTATTTTTGTTTATTCATATTAGGGTGCATCTGAGAAGTGTTATGTCATTGGAGGTCACCTTGAAGTTGTGTTATGTGATTGTGTGTGTTTCGGTATGTGAAACCCAGGCTTCGTGAATCCATGTGGTAAACAAGTAGAATATGGATTTGGGGTGGGGGCTACAGTGGTGGGGGTGGGCGTAAAAGGGAGACGATATCAAGGAGTACAGGAAGAAAAATAATGTTTGGAAACTATATGAAAAGATATCTATGTGTGCATTAGTTCCAATTAATAGCATTTTTAAAAGATTGTTATCATTTTATTCTTTCTATCAGGAGATGCTATTTTAAAATTAATTTTGACAAATAATGTGATAATTTTTTTGCAGATGACCAATAAGATTAAACATTTTTTAATCTGTGAAAGCGAAACATCTGGCATGTTCTGCTTTCCTCTAAAATCTGTCTGACGTCAACAATGATGGTCTTTGTTTCTAGTTCTCTTCGGAATCTGGCTTGAATATGTAGTTTAGGTCAGGCTGACTGCAGGCATAGCATGGTCTTCATAGTGATGTCTTTGCTTTTTAAAACGTTAAGGATGTCTTTTGGAGCCGATTTATTCAATACAATATATCATTTGATTTCTTGAATGCCGTGTCCATGAATTTTGACTGTGGAGCCAAGTAAAATAATATCTTAGACAATTTTAACCTTTTATATGTTTATCAGGATATTGCTTATTGGTACAGTTATGATGTCTTTTTATCCTTTGAGAATATGCACGTTTTCCAGTTTGCAAATGTAATGCATTCTTCAACACATTTCTTATTTAGAATTGGAAAATCTTTGGCTTCCGGCTTCTCATAATTGCTTTCATTCTGCGCACGCGTGTGTGTGTGTGTGTGTGTGTGTGTGTGGTTTCTATAGTAGCTGATTTTCACATCAGTTGCCCATTTTGCTTTTTGTGTGTATGCCTAGAAAACGGGGGCAAGGTGGATACTACATGTGCTAGTAAAAGCATTTATGATAAAATTTTTAGATGATAAATTGACCTAAATATATCCATTCCTACTCTATGTTTTTCTTCTGTAAAAAAACATGCATTAGATATTCTAGAGAATAATTAATTAAACACTTCTTTTAAATTATAAAATTAATATATCCATAGATAATTTAAAATTGGAATTATTATTTGTTTTATTTTCAAATCACTATCTGCCAGACATACAATAAAATAGTGCAAAAATACAGGATTTTAGTTGCACCTTAAAATTTGACTTACTGTAATGTTAGTATGAAACTTTTATAAATTTTCACAGCTATTCTTTTAAAATAACATTTTTTTTATCAAGAATAAGTCAATATCATTGAAAAAGCAACTAATGTGGAAATAATTTTGTTCTGGGAGCAAGTGTGAAAAATGGTGTAAACTGCAGACAGTAAAACTCTTCTTTCTTTCTTTTTAGGTCAAAATGATTGGGCTTTTATTCCCTTGAGCAACACAGGAAGTAAAGGGACATTTTCATTCATTCCATCTGGTTCACAGATGGTCATTTACTATGAAAGTTGGAAATGTGTAAAAATTTATGGCAAATGTGTTTTAAAGCATATTTTCAAAGTGAAAGAAAATTCCACAGAGATACATATTTATTAAATTTTAAAATATGAATTACTAAATGAAAACTATATATTATAATAATCAATATGAATTTTAAGTCTAATGGGTTGTTTCTCTGTCTGTCCTTTAGTTTGTTACATTGTGGTAGTTTTTGTGTTGTTGAGATACTGGAAGCTATTTCTCTCATATTTAAACTACAATGACTCAGTAAGAACAGACTACATTGGAGAATGGGTTATCTACTCCACTTTTGAAGAATTATCCACTGCAAACCTTATGGATAGGATCAAGACACCATTGAATACTGACAGTATCATGAATAGAAGCAGAGCCTTGTGAGAGGAAGTGCTGCCGGGGGTAGCCGCTCAGGTCAGAAGGCACTCGACATGTGAATGAGGAAGAGCTACTTTCTCAAGGTTTAGTGGACCACAGTGATGTAGATGGAAGAAAGCACCCAGGAGTAAAAACCTTTGAGAAATTCATTTGCTGATACAGCATGCCTCAATGTGAGAAGAAAGAGCTAAAAACATCAGTTACATTGGAAATTGGAATGTATTAACTATGAAGTTAGGAAAATTAGAAGTGATCCACGTCCTCTTCTGAATCCAGCCTGAACTTCTGGAAGTACCCTGCCAATGTACTTCTTCGAACATTGTTGGATGATCTTAAGTAAAATTTTACTAGTGTGCAATGTCAATGGTATAATTCTATAATTTGAGCATTTTGTTGGGTAACCTTAATTTGGAATAGGCACAAAAATAATTCTCTGTCAGTCAGTTGGCCAAGTAGCTGTCTTCAAAATTTCCTGGAATAGACAGTGAGTGCTTCTAGACTATAGAATCTGGAGGATCTTAAGCGTGCTGAATCATTTTAATAGGTATTGCATCAATGGCTGGAGCCTTGTTTTTACCTAATGCATTCAGAGCAGTCACCTTCCTCCTTCAGCACAATTGGTTCTTACAACCATATCACTTCCAGAAATGATGGAATGTAGGCTAGTTATTTTTGGTATGGTGACTGTGTATTTTATCAATGTTTTCATGCAACCTACATAATTCAATATTTTGCCTGTAGAACTTTTCGAGATTGCTACTCAAGTATTGACGTTTTTCTTGAATTATTTCAATTTCAGATATTCTGAACATGTTCTTCCCCGTTGATCTCCTAATTCTGGATGTTTGCATATTTCATTATAATATTTGGCTGTTTCTTCGAAACATCCCCTTTGATATATCCTATTCATCTCTTTGACTTCATCCTTTCTTTCATTTGCTTTAGATACTCTACAATTCAGAAAAAAGTTTCAGGATCTTTTCTGACATGCACTTTGATCTTTTCTTTCTTTCCTGTCTTTTTAGTGGCATTCTTCATGAATGATGGTCTTAATGTTCTACCACAGCTCATAAGGTCTTCTGTCACTAGGGTTCAGTGTATCAAATATGTTTTTGACATTCAGGTGTGAGAGAATCAGATTCCTAATTTGTCTCTTATATGAGCTTCAGCTGTATATGAGCTCTTACATATGAGCAATTGATTGCCTGTTCCATGGTTGGCTTTTGGTTCTGTCACGGGTTTAGTTGTTGATATTGAGTGTCTACATCTTCTCTTCACAGGTATAGTCATTTTTATGTGTGTGTATTCTAGCTGGGGAAATCTATGAACATCGTCCCCTTTGTATTGTTGAAAAAGTGTTTGCTCTAAACAAGTTATTGATTTTGCAAAATTCTGTCATGCAATTGCCAGCTTCACTTCTAGCACCAATTCTGTATTTTCCCACTGACTGTTCTTTCGCCTTTGTCTCCAATTTTTACATCCCAATCCCTAATAATTGCCCATGCATCTGGATTGCATCTTTGTTCAATGTCAGACTGAAGACCTTGATAGAATTTTTAATTTCTTCACCACTGGCTGTTGTCGTTATTGCATGCATTTGAATGATAGTTGTGTTGATTTAATTTTCTCAAAGTTGGAAAGATATAATCTTATCGCAGACATCCTTGCAGTCCATGATAGATTTAGCAAGATCTTTCTGAAAATGAATCCCACAAAATTCCTCATGATTGTGTTATTCCTGGCATAGTAAACCATATGATTTTCTGATTCAAAATAACTAATATCAGTCAATATCAGCTCATGGATGCTTTGGATATCAATTTTTATAAATTTTGTTTCATTTTGACCACTTCCACCTTGTCTAAATCCATACTTTTCCCTTTACACATCCTGATCATTAGAAGATTTGTCTTGTATGGATGTATCTTTTTACCTTAAGTAGTACCCCATCTGCATATGAAGATTTCAAAGACTCCACTCCCAAAGGCTTTACCTGATAGTTCACAATGGTTGAATTCCCTCTTAGAAACCAGCTCCACTGCAGTCACCTTGTGGGTGCCCTTGCACCTGAGGGGCCCATCATTTGACAGTATCTCTGAAAATGTTCTGCTTCCTTTGCTGTTAGACTTTTGACATCTTAAAGTGCATCAAAGCTACATATAAGGTTACAGCCACTTTTTGCTCTGAAGTGGGGAGGCACTTTCCTCAAATTCTAGGCATCAGGAACCAAAATGGACTAAACTGGTCATTTAAAATCAGACAGTCATATGGTTTACTATGTTGGGAATGATAGATTCAAGGGTAATGGCACTGTAGTCTTATCAAATAGGACATTTAAATCTATATCATGAAGTACAAAACTTTCTGTAATAGGAAACTATCTATGCATATACAAAGAAATCCAAGTTGTACAACTATTATTGAAAATTAAACACCAACGAGTAAGCTAGTGATGCAGAAATTGAAGAATTCCACCAATGAGATCAGTTTGAAGTTAGGGAATGAGAACTATTGGAATGAGAAGGTCGGAAACAGAAAGGAAGAAGAGTTGGAAGATATGAACTTGGCGATATACATAAAACTGGTAATTACATGATAAAATGTTGGAAGATTATTGATTTGTTCATAGCAAATACCTTTTCCAATGACATGCAATGAGACTATATATGTGGAATTCTTCATATGGAATATACAGAAATAAAATTGACTATACTGTGGAAGAATGATGGAGACAAGATCAACAACTAAAACCAGGCCAAAGGCTGACTGTAAAACAGACCATCAGTTGCTCCTATGTAAATGAAGGTTGAGCGGAAGAATATTAAAACAAGTTCACAAGAGCCAAAATATTACCCTGAGTAAGCCCCACCTGACCTTCCAGAACATTTCAAGAATAGATATGATTCATTGAACACTAATGACAGAAGACCTGATGAGCTCTGGGGAACTATGAAGAACATAATGCATTAAGAAGAAAACAAATGGTCACTAAAATACAGCAGAGAAAGAAAAGATCAAAATGGATATCTAAAGAGACTCTGAAATTTTGCTCTTAATCATAAAGTCACTAAATCTAATGTAAGAAATGATAAGTCGAAAATCTAAACAGACCAGTCACCTGAGCTCCAATGTTTACTGCAGCCCAATTCAAAATCACAAAGAATTGGAAACAACCTAAATTTCCATCGGTAGTGGAGTGGATTGGAAAACTCTGGCACCAGCACACAATGGAGTACTATGTATCACTGATGACTGCATGACGCACATTGTCTCATGGCAAGAGTTGGAGGAAATCATGTTAACAAAGTCAGCCAATCTCAAATGGACAAGTACCACATGAGGTAAGTTTACTCAGCACAGTAGGTACAGAAGTAACGCCACTTCTCTCACACACTGCAGACTGAGGTACAGTCAAGCACGCAAGGGACAGACCAAACCCAAGGAGGTACAAGCTATGCCAACACAAAGTAAGGAAAAAGAGGCAGGGAGGGAGCAGGGTGGGGGAGGGAGATGATGGCACCGGGGGAGCAGGGCACTAATGCACCCAGGGGGAGGGTATTGCTTATGTCTCCACAGAAATGGGAGTGTGAGTGCAGACCCCGCCTGGATACGCCAAACCTTGAGGGCAACATAACCACATAGGGCAACTCTCTCATGAACAGAGAGGTCTGCTGGGTCAAACCAAATCAGAGCCAAACTAGCCCCTCCCTAGAAGTCTGTGCTACTGATGACAACACTAAATCTACAGGTTGGGGCCAGGGGCCAGCCTGCCATGCCCACACAGAAACAATCAAAGAAGGGAAAAGAGAGTGAGGGACTAGACCCAATATTGGCACACTAAACCCCAAGGATGATATCCCTGCCCAGAGCTGCTAAGGCACAGAGAGGACTGGAGGGCTGACAACAGCTCCAGACATGATGTCCCCTCCCTGGAGCACACCATGACAGAGGGCAAAACTGGGGACACATGGTGGGGAGTGAGTACAGTCTGACCCACCCCCGTGGGGTGAACCACTAAGGGAACATACTGGATCAGCAACCAGAGCAAAGCCAAGCCAGAAAGTCCTGAGGAGCCCCCCAACCAGACTTGAGGCTAGGAGGGGCAGTTCGATGGTCATAAAGGGCAGCAACAGACCTGGTATTACATTTTCTTTTGGCTAGTTCCCCCCCCCCCTCATTTTATTCAATCTTTTGTTTTCTTTCTTTCTTTCTTTCTTCCTTTCTGTCTCTGTTGTGATTTTTCCTACTTATATAAGATCGACATGGGAGGCAAGTCTGAGGAGAAAGCGACGGGATCAATGGTTCTGGAGGGTCTTGTGGGGAGAAGGAGGTAGGGAAGGGAGTGGTGGTGAGAAAACAATGCCGTAGACAGGGGAATAGCTAGGGAATTCAAATCAACAATGAGGAGGGCGTAGAGATCCTGGTGGTGTTGGAGCTACAGCAAGCTGGCTGAGAGGAATTACTACGAGGCAGAAGATGATGTGGCAGGATGGTGGGGCAGGAAGAAGGTAAAAAGACACAGAGGACAGATCTAGGAAGCAAAGCTATGTTTAGGGATATAAACATAGGTGTGTACAAATGTACGTATATTAATTTCATAAAAATAGAGGCATTGGCCTATGTACATATATGTATATGGAAATACATTGAGAAAATGGACAGACTTTGGGCCTCTGCCAAGCCCTCCCTCAATGAAGGAACATTTGTTCTAACAACCTGTCATTCTACGAAGCTCACCCTCCCAACATGATAGCTGAAGAAAAAATAGGTGTATAAGCAAAGGTGGTTAAGAAAGCTGATGGTACCTGGAAATCAAAAGATATAGTGTCTCGGGTTTAAAGGCTTAAAGTTAAACAAGCGGACCTCTAGCAGAGAAGCAACAAGCCCACATGGAGGAAGCACACCAACCTGTGCAATCAATCATGAGGGGTTCAGAGGACCAAGTAGCAGGCATCAGAAGACCCCTGACCCCCAAACCAAAACATATTGTTGAGAAAAACGAGGGTCATAGCAGCAACTCAAAACCCATCTGTAGACAATAGGACGTTCCCTTACAGAAGGGTCCCAAGGGAGGGATGAGTCAACCAGGGTGCAGGATAGCACCGATGAAACACACAATATTCCTCTGTTTCTTTGAGGCTTCCTCACCCTCACTACCGTGACCCCAAGTCCTGCCTTTCAGTTATCGTGCAACCGGATAAACCAGGCCATGTAAACTGGTACATGTATATAAAAGAGGTCATGACACACAGAATCCAGGTCAGATAAACCCTCAAGAACAGAAATGGGGGTAGCGATACTAGGACGGTAGGGGGGAAGGGGTTGGGGGAGCAAGGGAACCAATTGCAATGATCAATACATAACTCCCCTCCCACTCCAGGGAGACTGAAAACAGAAATGTGGGTGAAAAGACAGCAGTCAGTGTAAGATATGAAAATAATGATTTATAATTTATCAAAGGGTCACCAGGATGGGAGGGGGTAGAGTGACAATAAAAAGAGGAAGTGATACCAATGGTTCAAATAAAAAGTAAATATTTAGAAAATTATGATAGCAATGTATGTACAGATGTACTTGATACAACTGATGTATGGATTCTTATAAGAATTGTAAGAGCCTCCAATTAAATGATCTTAAAAAAAGTTAAACAGAAAACTTCAAAGGGCACCTTGAGAAGACAAAACCAAGTATTATAATCAAATGGGAAATACCTAGAGTTAGAAAAGTAAAAGAGAATGAACCTAGCTACTATATCTTAAACTGAAAGAATCCTAGGGAAAAATTCAATCCTTGAGTTGTAATATTGAAAGATTCTATGGACACCATGAATTTTGGTGGACAGTTACATGGCCAACTGACTGGAGAAATCTATGCTTGTACCCATTCCAAAGCAAGGTGACTCAACAGAAAGCTCACACTGTAGAGCTATATCGTTGCTATCACATGCAATTCACATTTTGCTAAAGATCATCCAACAATTATTACAGCATTATATTGACAGAGCATTGCCGGCGACTCAGGGCAGGTTCAGAAGACGATGTACAAGGCACATTATTGCTGATGTCAGATGGACCTTGGCTCAAAGAATAAAACACCAGAAGGATGTTGTGGTAGTTATATAATGTTATGGCAAGTTGAGGATATATAAAAGTGTAGGTATCCTATGTAGTGTGCCCGTCAGGTCACAGCCTGAAGGTGCCTCCTTGTGGGTGAGGCATTCCCCTAAGGAGGGCCTGGGAACCTCCCCTCTCTGTGCTTTGATTTAACTGCTAGCTAGACACCTGACAGCTGCTGGAGTTCTGTTATTTCTCCATCGACCTAGGATTCACATGGCTTTGTGTGCACTGGTCTGTGGTCTTCCTGCATTCTGCATCATTGCATGTGTCTGTGGGAGTCTCAAAACGACCTCATGGACTATTATTGGACTTAAGGACTACAGTTGGACTGGGCTGGAATGTGCTTTTTATATATAATTACTTTTGGGTATACAGCTCTGTCTTACACATATATGAGTGCCAAGAGATTTGTTTCTCTAGTCGGCTTAACAGCTGTTTTTGTTGGTTTGTTTGCTTTATTGACTATACCAAGGCTATGTGTATTGTATCATAACTAGCTATGTATAGCCTGAGAAGAATTAGAATACCAGAACACCTCCTCGTGCTCATGAGGAACTTGTACATGGCAGATGTATGCACTGAACAAGGGAATACGGAATAGCTTAATATAAAGAAAAGTGGTTGGAAGGGTTGCATCCTTTCACCACACGTATTCAGTCTGTCAACTCAGTCAATAACCAGAGAAGCTGAATTATATGAAGAAGGATTTGTTATTAGGATGGGAGGAAGACTCCTTAACAACCTAAGATATGCCAATGACATAACTTGCTTGCTGAAATTGAAGAGTTTGAAGCACATACTGATGAAGATCAGGGATTGTAGCCTTCTTTATGGATTGCATCTCAATGTAAAGAAGTTAAAGTTCTTACAAGTGAACCAATAAGTAAACTCATGATCGATAGAGAAAAGATGGAAGTTGTCAAGATTTTGTCCCGATTGGATCTACAGTTAAATGCTTATGGAAACAGGAATCAAGTGTTTGCAAACCTCTTTAATTGAGTAAAGCTGCTACACAAGACCTCTTTGAAGAACTGAAAAGCATGTATGTTTCTTTGAGGCCTAACACACACCTGACTTGAGCCATGGTATTTTCAATCACCTTATATGCATGGGAAAGTTGGACATTAAATAAGGAAGATAGAAAAAAATATCAATTTATCTGAATTATGGTGCTGGTGAAAGTTATTGAAAATATCCTGGACTGTCAAAGGATATACAAACTTTTCCTAAAAGAAGTACAATCAGAATGCTCCTGAGAAACAAGGATGGTCAACTTTAACTCACTTACTTTGGACTTGTTATCAGGAGAGAGCAGCCCCTAGAGGAGGATATCATTCTTTGTGAATAAGAAGTTTGGGCAAAGAAGAATGATCCTCTACATAATATGCAGCTGGAACACTGGGCTCGATCATAAGAACAACTGTGAGGATGGTTCTGGGCTTGGCGGTTTCATTCTGTTGTAGACAGGGTCACTAGGAATTGGAACAATCTCAATGGTACTGAACCACAACAATAAAAATAAGGGTTGTTTAATATCACTTTTGTGTAAAATAATTTTGAAATACATTTTTCTTATTATCAAGGCCTATTTACAGTGAAGGTCCTCATTTGGTTACAGGGACACCTATGTTTACTTGACAATGTTCTTGATAAGTATTGGATTATGAACCATGTCCTCTGACATTCTTAAATTTGAATTCTAAAAAAACATTAATAGATACTTTTAATTTTTCTTTACTTTTATCTACAGTCATAATATTAATTCTGGCTCATAGATATTCTATAGGATGGAGAAGAATTGCTTCATAGGGTTTCTGAGGCCATAAACCTTTTTCGAATCAAACTGCGCTTGATTTTGGGTTTTGAATTCTCATTTTATTGAGTTAGCAGCCCATGCTTAAGCCACTGCATAACCACAGGATACTATTTATGTCATTTAAAACATATATATGATGTTACACTTTCAAGATTTTATGTTTGTTTAAAGCTAAAATAGACCTTTGAAATTATGTCCATCTGGCTAATCATGAAAGTAAATCTGTGAGGGGCGATGCTGGGAGAGTGGAGGGTGAGTGGGTTGGAAAGGGGGAACTGATTACAAGGATCTATATGTGACCTCCTCCATGGGAGATGGACGGCAGAGAAGGGTGGGGGGGAAGGGAGACTCCGGATAGGGCAAGATATGACAAAATAACAATCTGTGGATTATCAAGGGCTCATGAGGGAGGGGGGGAGCAGGGAGGGAGGAGATAAAAAAGAGGACCTGATGCAGAGGGTTTAAGTGGAGAGCAAATGCTGTCAGAGTGATTAGGGCAAAGAATGTAAGGATGTGCTTTATACAATTGATGTCTGTATATGTGTGGATTGTGATAAGAGTTGTATGAGCCCCTAATAAAAAGTAAAAAAAGAAAAGAAAAAGAAAATGATTAGGGCAAAGAATGTACAGATGTGCTTTATACAATTGATGTATGTATATGTATGGATTGTGATAAGAGTTGTATGAGTTGTTTTAAAAAAAAAGTAAATCTGTTAAAAACTATTCCTCTCAATGCTTTGTATCCACAACTACTTTCTTCCTCCAGGACTGTCTTAGGTTTTGAAAACAATCTGGCTGATAACATAGTGTGTACGTGAACTTTAATGTGTTGCCTGATATTCTTCAGATACAGTCAGTTATCAGTCTACCGCCTCAATTACCGAATCTTACTTTCCTACTGTTCTTCTCACTGGGCCCTAAATCCTGAAGCATATCCAAATTCTCTGAAAATATAATAAATATCATATTTTCTCCTGCCAGGCAGCTAAGAGGGAAAGGTTACAAGTTCAGAAAATACTGCTGAACCAAGCAGTGTATGACTTCACCTATAAACTATAGCCAGATATTTCCACACTATCATGCAGGAAGATGTGGAGCAGCGCTTACAGTTTCAAGTCAGACATCTGTGCTGAAATGATAACACTAAGGTCCAGTAAACACAGCTTTACTGTGATATACAGGTTTCTCTACACCAACCGTAAGATTAAACTTAATTATGGTCCTATTGAAGCTTAATTAGATGTGCAATAGGCAAAAATAGAATGGGAGGGTAAGAGTTATGGGAGGAGAATGCTTGATAAAAACAAAATGCTTATCGGTACCTTTCTTGTGCCTTTACGATACTGAATGTGAAAACAGGGCAGCATTTTGATATCAAGGATATAGTCTTTATTCTTTTTATTTCTTTGACCAATATGTAATAGATTTCCTAGATACAGAGAACATTGCTAATATGAGATCAAACATTGCATTCATTATATTTAAATTGGGAAGCACAAATATGAGGCTACAAAGTTAATGTCACATTATTCAACAAGGAAAACATAATAAATTCTTGGGCCACCTTGGTGCTCGTGCATTTAGTGTGCACCAATCTGGGTGGGAAATGAGCGAGCACAATGAAAGCTAATTGGTTTCATTAAAAAGCAACAAAGGCACATATATTGCTATGAAGTGGATTTTGACTCCAGATAGGGTTTTGGATGCTAGACAGCTTTGTGGGAGCAGATAGATTTATCTTTTTCCCAAGGATTGGTCATTTGCCTTTGACCTTGCAGTAATCAGTCCCATGCTTACCTGTTAGCAACACCTGAATCCATGCAACAAAACACTGCCTGAAACTGGGTCCTCCTTACAATATGTGCTATGCCTGAGGGCATTGTTGCAGTCGCTGTGTCAATCTAGCTCCTTGAGGGTCTGCCTCACCTTCACTGCCCCTCCACTTTATCAAACTATGTCTCCCCATCCTTACCGCCAAGACCTTAACTATTCTGGCCTTAGCTATCCCAAGACAGATCAGCTTGTCCTTTCAGCAGTCCATGATACTTTCAATAGTCTTCTTCAGCACCATAATGCAAGGGCATTGACTCTTTTTAAGCCTTTCTTATTCAATACCCAGCATTCACATGCATATGAGGCAGTGGAGAACACCATGATTTGGGTCAGGCATACACCCTACGCCTCAGAGTCACATCCTTGCTTTGCCACACTCTGAGTTCTTGTGCAGCAGATTTACCTAATGCAACACATTTTGATCTCTTGAATGTTGCTTCCATGAGTATCATTTATGGATATGTTGGATTGGGGAAGGGAACGCGAGCTCACCTTAGGCGCATGGAAGAATTACGACCAGTTGAGATGCTAAAGCGGCAAAAGAAGTTTATTTGCTAGCTCGAGCTAGGGCTTCCCTCCCTCCACTGCTCAGCGCTGCAGGGACCCAGCATCCAAAAGGGAATCAGTCACAAGTTCTTTGTTCCCTGGGCTTTTATGGGGCTAGGGACTGGGGGCAGTCCAGTGTTGCTGTTCTTTAAACTTTTTGGAGAAAACTTCTGGCATCAGTGTTGTCCAGTGGTGGTTGGTGAACAGTTTCGTGCATATTCTCTTGACGGGTCAATTGGGGGTGGTGGTCGCTGCTCCCTACTGGTCATCTGGGACAGGTGATGCCTTCTCTGACAGAATTACCTCAGTGTGCAGGAATCTGAAATTAGAGCTTAAGCCTGCCCCAGACTTCGGTTTTATACAGCCTGTCATGGTGCTGGTGCTGGCAGTTGTAAACCAGGACCCCACAGATACAAGTAAAATAAAATCCTTCACAACATCAGTCTTTTCTCCATTGATCATGCCGTCACCCAGGGATGTGATTCAGTTCAGACTGGTTCAGCAGAACCCACATCTAACTTTTTGTTGAGTTTGTCGAACCTGTTGTTAAAATGACACTTACAATCAGGTGGGTAACTGGCCATCTGACCAGTGTCGAAATTACAAGTGCATATTTCCTACTTTTGTCTGATATTTGTGCAACATCATAATTTAAATGCCTGTAGTGGTGTTCATTCCATAGCCTTACCTCCAAACTACCAGTACCCTTGGACTTGGGACTGAAATACTCTGATGAGAGAGGAAGCAAAGGTGGCCAGCCGAGCCCCTGGAAATGGTGGTCATTGGACCTTGGGCGCAACCCTGGCTTAATGGGTATCCAATTAAAGGACACTCAAAAGCATCCTGTATTTGATACCTTAATGCTCCCCTTCCATTAATATGACAGGTTTAATCTGATAAGCAAAGATTTGCAGTGATAAGACTTGATGCAGGAAATTTTCCCATAGCACCAATCCCCATGCTCAGTGTAAACAGAGCTCATCAATAAAGAAATTAATCTATATGTGTTAGTCCGGGTAGACTAGAGAAACAAATACAGGGAGACTCATATGTGTATAAGAAAGAGGTTTATATGCAAGAGCAAATGATACACTACCATGAGGGAGAGATCAATCAAACATCCACTCTCCATTGTTATTATCTGTTTCTGTACCCCACTCCTGGTACCATAATGTTAGTCTGTGTAGACTAGAGAAACAAATTCATAGACAAAGCATTTGTGTATGAGAAAGAGCTTTATATACAAGAGCAATTGAATATTGAGAAAACGTCCCAACCTACTCCAGATCAAGTCCATAAATCCAATATTAGCCCATGTGTCTGATACCAATTGATAAAGTCCTCTTCAGACTCATGAAATACAGGCAATTATGTCAAATGCAGGGTCACAGCCAGTGGGTTGGGAGTCTTGTGGATCCAGTGGCATTGTAAGCATCTCAGCCCTGGCAAGGGCCTCTACATGGTTTCTCCAGCTCCAGAGGTCTGGTTGCATCAGGGTGTGTCTTTGTGGCTTCTCTAGCTCCCAAGGCCATATGTCTTGTCAGTAGAGTGTCTCTCAGGGAGTTAGTAGAGAGAGAAAAGTGTCTCCCACCCCAAGGAGGAAATACAGAAGTTCCCAGTATTCTCAGGAGAAAGCCATGCCCACACAGAAGCCTCATTAGTCATATCTTGATTGACAGGCCAGATTCCATACCTTCACTTGTAATCCTGTCAAATTGATTATATAACCAGATTATATAACTATCACACTATACAAAGCAACAACTTATGGTTTACAGCTTACAGTTGGACTGTACTTGAATGAACTCCTCATATCAATAGCATCTTAAATTCTAAGTTATCTGATAAATTATGGATGTTATGAATGTAATAAAATATGTTTTTCTTTTTTGTTTGTTTTTATTGTGGATTTTGTTTTGATATAATACAATGGCCAAAGTAAACCAGAGTTGTTCATAACCCATGGAAAAGCAGAGGTATTCTGGCCTCCCAATTAGCTCTAGCCCCAATCCAAGAAAAAACAGATTTTATTAGATGACCCTGCTGGATACTCAACCACATGAAATGATCACTGAAGATAAGGGTGCTACAACAAAGTGTGGTGAAGAAATCAGGTATTTCCTGGCTATCATTTGGAATAGTGTCTGTGGTCTTAAAGGTTTATATTCAAACCAGCTACCATCTAAGTGAGGCATCAACTAAGTTCACATGGAAGAAGCACACAAGCCTAAGTGATCCAAAGATAATGATAAAAAAAGAATCTAATTTGTGAACACACAATTTGTGGAAGGCTGTTGGAAGACAGTGGGAGCCTAAATACATCTTCAGACAATCTAGATCCCCCTTTAACAACAGGCCAGGGATTCAAACAGCTTTACTATCAGACAGAGATTATTATAAACTTGATTATGGTAGATTGAACCATGGTATAATATGATACTTGGTCACTTGACCTCCCTCTTTACCCAACCTGAATTTGCTCTAGGCATGAGTACTTCTTGCGTATTCCACTACAAAAATTTATTCTCTGGTTTGTAAAATGTTGGTGGTCTTTTCTTTATTTTTAAAACTTTTAAAAATTAATCATCTTGTTGGGAGTTCATACAGATATTAGAGCAATCCGTACTTCAATCGCATCAATAATTGTACATATGTTGCCATCATCAATTCCAAAACATTTTCTTTCTACTTAACCCTTGGTATCAGCTCATATTTTCCCTCCCTCCCCCCCCTTCTACCCTCATGAGTCCTTGATAAATTGTTTGTTATTATTATTTCTTTAAAAAATGTTAGTATTGCTATTTCATATTATACACTGTCCATTGTCCCCCTTCACCCACATTTCTAATATTTGTCCTGGTGTGTGTGTGTGTGTGTGTGTGTGTGTTATATCCAACCTTGTGATCAGTTTCCTCTTTCTCCCTCCAAAGTCCCTCTCTCTACCCTCATGGTATCACCATCCCACTACTATCCATGAGGGATTTAACTGTCCTGAATTCCAAGCACCTAGGGCTCTTATTTGTACAAATGTATGTATGCCAGTATAATGGGATTTGCTGGGCCATGTTTGGGGGGGGGGCAGGGGAAGGAAGAAAGCATTAAAGAACTAGAGGGATTTTGTGTTTTTCATTAGTGGTATACTGAACCCTGGATGAATCATTCTATCCTTGTGATCCTTCTGTGAAGGGATGTCCAGTTTTCTATAAATGGTCTTTGCTTTCCTACTCTTTATATTTATATTATTATTATTTTCTTCTTTCACTTTTGTGTTGTTATTGTTTCTTTTAGGTTTCCCAGTTTATGAAGCACACAAGGAATGGATGCATAGAGGCAATAACTGATGCAATGGTTTATCAGGAGTGTGGAGGGGTCGGGGTGGGCAGAGTGAGGAGATTTGGGGAGCAAACTGAATGCAGAAAGGATGGAGGGAGCACTAGAACTGATTATGAGGCTGTATATGCAACTCTTTTTAAAACTGATTTTTTTTTTGCAGAAGTAAATGATATGTGAATAGTAGCTCAAGACAACTACTTAAAAAAAAAGGAACACAACTTGACCAATAGTTACCATGTGTATAGACGAGAGTGGTTACTTGGAGGGGCACTGAGATTACATTAAAGGTAGTGGAATGGAAAAGGGTATATCAACCCTGGGTGCAGACATGAAGATTGTAATCAATGAACTGAATTATACATGTAGAAGTTGTGGAATTGCAGAATGTTTTGTTGTGGATACTTTCGCCGCACATTAAAAATTGCATGAATAACAGTGAATAAACTAGGCTCAGTCAAAACATGAATTGAGAAAAAACATAGGCAGGACTGTTGTTAATATTTAATCATTTCATAAAACTATACTTTTGATGAAATACATTTTTATTCCCTCATGTTTATATCACTAAACAAGCATCTAATGTAAATAGAACAAGAGCCCCAAACCTAGGATGACAGTCTATCACTTGTTTCAGCTTTGTGTTCTACCCCAGATTCCCAGGAGGATTATTAGTGAATTATGCCATTGCTGAAAGTGTTCAAAACATTACCTGAATAACTGCTGCACCTTTGGCAGAAGCAGAAAGGGGTTTTTCAAAGAGAACCAGAATATGTTCAGAGATGAGAAGTAATCTATCAAACACAATGACTATTGTTTAATTGGCTTACCTCGAAAGAAGGGTATCCCACTCCCACAGTGAAAACTTGGCTCAAGGTACGACATACAGCCGACGATGCCTGAAGAATACTGCAGGTAAGGACACCAATCACGAAGCAATATGGAAATATCTGAAATATCATTTTTATTGCTTTTTCAGGCATTATTTAATATTTCATTAATATTCCAAAACTAATACCATAATATAGTTTTTTTGTACCTCCTTTGTTGTTCTTATTTAAGTATTGTCTGTATGAAATGATAAACTACAGTTTGGCAGTTCACTTTTTTTGTATTTCAAAAAGTGTTAAATTATTTGAATGCTATTTATTGGTTCAGTTGTGAGTATTTTAGTCACATTGAGTTGCAATCTATTCTGAAGGCTGATTTTTTTATATTTAACAGTAAGGACATCAAGTCCTCTTTACTTTCAGAAAGCAAGGTTGTATCATCTGCATATCACAGGTTGTTTCTCCAATCCTGATGTCACCTTCTTCTTCAAATAATCCACCTCTCTGATTATTTTCTCAGTATGTATATTGAATAAATATGAGTGAATACAAGACTGGTCCAAGTCTTTCTTAATTTTAAATCATGCGGTATTCCCTCATACTATCTGTACCACTCCCTCTTGATTAATATGCAAATTTCACAAGAGCACAATAAAGTATTCTGGAATTCCCATTCTTCTCAAAACTACCCCTAGTTTGTTAAAATCCATAGAGTAGGATTACTTGTCACAATCAAAGATAAGTAAAACACATTTATGATATTCTCTGCTTTCAGCCTATATACAGCAGTAATAATATTTCATAAACTGTCTTCTTCTGAATAAACCTGAACCATTGTCAATTCTCTGGCATACCATGATTGGATGATCTTCAGCAATATTTTACTTGCATGTGATGATATAATTTGAGAATTTTATTAGGTCATCTTTCTTTAGAATGGGAACAAATATTGATCTCTACCAATCAGTTAGCCAAGGATTGTCTTCCAAATTTTCTGACATAGAAGAGCAAGTGCTTCCTGTACTTTGTGACCTTCTTGAAGCATTTCAAGTGCTATTTCATCACTTCCTGGAACCTGTTTTTTTTTTGCATAATGTTTGCAGTGCAGCCTGAATATTTTTCTTCAGTACTATCTGTTCTTGTTCATATGTAATCTTCTGAAAAGTTGGAATGTCAACTAGTTCTTTTTGGTAAAGTGTCTCTGTGAATTCTTTCCATTTCTTTTGATGCTTCCTGCATCGTTCAATATTTTGGCCATACAATCTTCAATACTGCAACATAAAGATTGAATTTTTTTCTTGAGTTTTTCACCTTAAGGCATCCTGGGTGTATTCTTCCCTTTGGGTTTTCTAATTCTAAATCCTTGTACATTTCATTATAATCTTTGACTTTGTCGTCTCAGGTTGTCCTTTGAATTTTCCACTTGGCTCTTTGATTTCACCCTTTTTTGCATAAGCCTTAACTATTCTATGATTAAGAGCAACAGAGCATGATGCAACTTTGAAAATAATAATTTATAACTTATCAAGGATTCGTGAAGTAGGTAAGTGGGGGAGGCAGGCGGAAGAAATGGGGAGCTGATATCAGGGGCTCAAGTGAGAAGAGAATGCTTGGAAAATGATGATGGTGGCATATGTGCAAATGTACTTGATACAATGGATGAATGTATGGATTGTGATAAGAGATGTAAGAGCCCTCAATAAAAGTATTTGATAAAAGAAGAGAGCAAGTTTCAGAGACTCTTCAGACATCTAATTTGATATTTTCTTTCTTTCTTTCCTTTTTTAATGATGACCTTTTGCTTTCTCAAGACTAATGTTCATGATGTCTTTTCACAACTCATAAGGTCTTCTCTCATTATTGTTTAAAGCAGATGTTTTTAGAATTCAGATGGGATAGATATAAGGTCATATTTGGGCTCTCATATACTTTTTAAAATTTTTTTCAGCTTCAACCTGAACTTATATATGTGCAATTAATAGTCTGTTCCTCAGTCGGGGCCTGGTCTGGTTTCAGCTGCTGATATTGAGCTTCTCTGTTGTCTCTTTCTCCAGATGAAGTAAATGTGATTTATTTAGATTCCATCAAAAATAAGTTTCTGTGTAGATCCACTTTTGGTGTGGTTGAGGAAATATATTTTATATTTACTATGAACAAGCTGTTGCTCTTGCAAAATTCTATCATGTAATTCTATTACAGCAATTCTATCATGTGATCTTCCGCTTTATTTCTATCATCAAGTCCATATTTTCCAATTCTTGTTCTGTCCTGTTTATTTTCAACTTTAAATTACAATGGTCAATAATTATGAATGCATCTTATTTGCATGTTTGATCAATTTTAGAATGAAGATATTGGTAGAATTCTACATTTTTTCATCACTACCTTTTGTGGTTGTTGCATAAATTTGATAATAGTAATACTAATTGGTTTTTCTTGAAGGCAGAGAGATATAATCTTATTGCAGACAGAATTGTATTTCACGATTGATTTTGAAGTGTGATTTTTGAAAATGAATGCCAGGCCATTTCTCTTGATTTTGCCATTGAGGACATAGTAAGCCACATGATTTCTGATTCAAAATGCCCAATACTGGCACACTGCAACTTCTTAACACCTAGGATTTCAATCTTTTTGCGTAACATTTAATTTTTGATGAATTCCAATTTTGAGTTCCATCCTCTGGTATTATCACCAACAAACTCCGCTTCTATTTCTTAAGCTTTTAGTGTCTGACACTGTTTCTAGGCCATGCACATCTTTTTCAGTGGCTCCCCTAAACTGGGGAGCTGATTCCTCATTGTCTCTTCTTAGTCTGGAAGTTCCACTGAAACATGTTCACATTGGGTGACCCTGCTGGCATTTGAATGCCAGCAACATAGCTTCCAGCATCACAGCAACACACAAGCCACCGCAGCATAGTAAACTGACAGATAAGTTGTAGGCTCTTATGTAGTTTTTCAAATGAACTGAACTAAGACTTGAAAGACCTTGTTTTCATTGAGTAGATTCTGATTCATGTTGATCCCATGTGTTTTAGAGTAGAACTGTGCATTAGATTTTATTGACCTTAAGGTTATGGTTGTAGACCAGCATCTCTCTCTTCTGTGGGTGTGATGTGTATGTCAGTGACTAGCATTTAAATCAGCAGTGGATCACAAACAATTTATATCACCTAGGCTTCTATCCAACCTTAGGTATGATATAATCAAAATACCATAAAATCTTTGAGGCTGTTTGTAACACTGCTTGCATGATGGGATACCTCAACAGATAACGATGTTAATGATTATACTGCTGTTGACTAGAGAAACAAATCCAGAGACATTCATATGTGTGTAAGAGATAGCTTTATATAAAAAAGCAATTGCATATTGAGAAAACTTCCCAGCCTAGTCCAGATCAAGTCCTTAAGTCCAAAATTAGCCCATATGTCTGACACTAGTCCATACATTCTTCTTCAGGCTCATGTAGCCACTCACAATGTTGCCGAATGCAAGAAGATCACATGCCGATGGATGAAAAGTCTTGTGGATCCAGTGGTGGTAGAAGCATCTCAGAGCTGTTGTGGATCTCCATGTGGCTCCTCCAGCTCTCCAAGTGTGGCTCTACAACAGGAAGGTGAAGCAGAGAGAGGGAGCTCTTCCAGGTCTCAGCAAGTCTCTGTGTGGCTTGTCAACTGGACAACAAGGCAGAGAGAGAGGAAGTTCCCAGAATCCTCATGAAAAGGCCATGCGCACAAGGAGGCATCATAAGGTAGTGACATATTGACAGGCTAGACTCAACCCATACACTTATTTATCAAGTTGTCATGAAATCATGTAACTACCACAAATGTTAAAGACTACCTTCTGACCAAATTATTTGGGGCTACAGGCTTACAAATTAGGATTAGAGGAAGACTTAAGAACAGTCTTCAACATGCAAATAATAAATCCATGATGAAAGTGAAGAGAACTTAAAACACTTGCTCACGAAGGTCAAGACTGAAATCTTCAGTATGGATTACAATTCAATATTAAGAAGACAAAAATCCTCATACATGGATGAACAGACAGCCTCATGGAGAAAAGATTGAAGTTTTGAAGTATTTATTCATGTTTGGATCTCAAAGCAATGTTCACAGAAGAAGGAGTCAAGAAATCACAGCACATTGCATTGAGTAAATGTTCAGAACAAGGTTTTTTTAAGGTGCGGAGACACAATTACCTTATGTCATTTTTGAAGACTAAGATGCAATTGACCTAGGCCATAGTATTTTCAATTGCTTCAAAAGCATGTGAAGGTTGAACAATAAATAAAACTGCAGAAGAATTGATACATTTAAAATATAATATTAGCAAATATTATTGTATCATGAACTGCAAAAAGAACAAAAATTAGGTCTTAGAAGAAGTACAGCCGGAATGATTCCTAGAATCAAGGACGACATAACTTCCTGTCAAGTACCTTGGATAGGTTACCATGAGATAGCATTCTTCTAGGTAAACTCTAGATGTGATGAAATGTCACAGTGACTGCCACAATGGATTCAAGAAGAGTACCACTTTTGAGAAGGATGTTGTACTAGCAGTGGTTCATTCTGTTGTCCACAGGGCCACTATGAGTTGGAACAAACTTGCTGGCACCTAACAACAACTATAATTTTTCAGTATTGACCATTATCCCTTACTCTATTTCATACAAGAATCAATTTAAATTATATGGGAGCTCTTCCTGAGAATTAATGAAAGAGTTCCATATATTTTAAAAATCTTGACTACAAGAGTTAGCAAGTTAATTTTTTATGAACATGTATTTTTGCTTATAAAAATTAGATATTCTGTTTCTTCTCAAGAAAAAGTATCAAATGTTAAAAAATGTTACCATAAAAATTCGGGGTTTTGTTTATTTGCTTGTTTGTTGACCAAATAATTGGAATTGGAAATATAGGGCAAATTTACACTGGGAAAAGGAAGATAAAATATAGTTTAATATTCAAAATGTGCATCAGTGCTTTATGAAATGACATATTTTAAAAGGAGCGCTTCAAAATGTGACATTAATCTTATGGTTGTAACTCGAGTCTTCGTTGTGCTGTCTTCTTTCTGCCTAAGGTGCGTGCTTGTGCTCCGTTGGTTCTACAAACCTTGGTAATAAACTTGCTGACCTTGGTTGCTTAGCTACAAAATCCTCTTTGTGATTTGTGAGATGCTTGCCTGGATGGAGAGCAATGGATTTTTTTCCCCTTAAGTAAACTTGAAGAGGTTCCGTTTCAGAGTAAAACATATTAAACTCAGTATATCTAGTCAAATTTAGAACAGTTATTTCTCAGGGACTAAAATGAACTAGAATTTTTTATGTACAGATTATATTTAATATGACCAACATTCACTCCCTACTGCTAGAAAATAGCATTTTAGAAAAGTAAAGTTTTAGTTTATTCTCTTTAAATCAATGTTAGTTTAACAAAATGCTGTGGTTGTTGCTGGATGCCATTGAGTCAGTTTTGACTCCTAGTGAGTGTAGGCACAACAGAAAGATTGCCTGGCCATGTACTATCCTCACAATTGTTCCAATGTTGCAGCCCATTGTTACAACCATGTGTCAATCCATATCATTAAAGGCCTTTCTCTCTCTCTCCCTCTCTTAATTTTTTTGCTGTCCCTTCACTTTACCAAGAATGCTATCCTTCTGCAGGAACAAATCTCTCCTGATACCACGTCCAAAGTATGAAGACAAGAATCTCATCAGCCATTGCTCTAAGGAGAATTCTGTCTGTCCTCCCAAGACCGATTTGTTTATTCAGTAGTCTTTGCCAACACCATACTTCTAATGCATTGATTTTTTTTCAGTTTCCCTTATTCAATGTCCAGTTCTCATATATATGTGAGGTAACAAAATACAAGGCCATGAATCAGGCACACATTTGTCCTCCAAGTAATATTATTTCAACACGTTAACTAGATCTTAGGTAGGAGATTTCCTAACATGTTGTGTTGTTTGATATTTTGACTACTGCATCTGTGGGCATTGATCGTGAATCCAGGCAGGAAGAAATCCTTGATAACTTCCATCTTCTCTCCATCTATTGTGATATTACCTGTTGGTTCTGTTGTGCGATTGCTGTATAATTTGCGGATTTCTGTAAGGGCATCTTTATTTAGAATGGGTGTAAATACAGAATTTGGTCTTCTTTACATCGAGTTGCAATCCATACTAAAGCTGACAGTCCTCATCTTTGTAACTTCCAGCAAGCATGGTTGTGTAACTTGCATCTCACAGGTTGCTAGGAAGGCTTCTCCCAATCCTGCTCCTGCCTTCTTTTTCATAGTGTAGTTTCTCTGATAATTTGCTGAGCATCGAGATAGAGTATGCGTGGAGGGAGGATCCAACCCTGATGCAGTTCTTCTCTAATTTTTATTTTATTTTTTAAGGGTTGAGCTGAGATCTCTTATCTAATTTTTAATCATGCCACACTCCTTTGTTCTGTTCACACAACTGACAAGGAAGTAATCTGAAATTTCCATTCTTCCAGTGGATATCCATATTTTGTTATGATACACAGAGCTTCATTCCTCCGCCTAGTCAATCAACCACAAACCGATATCTTTCTGAAATTCTCCTTCAGCCAAGATGTATCTGAAATCATCAATGATATTCCTTGTTCAAATTTCCCTTTTCTGATTCCTGTCTGCATCTCTTGCTCCCCCCTGTCAATGTACTGCTGCAACTGTTATTGGAGGATTTTCAAATAATATTTATGCGCATGTGACAGCAATGATATTGTTGCATAATTTGATCATAGTTAGGTCACTGTTTTTATAATAGATACAAATATGTTTTTCCCCAGCCAGTTGACAAAATAGCTCTCTTCAAAATTCATTGTTTTAAAAAATTTTTTATTAATAAATCTTTATATTGGGGCTCATACAACTCTTATCACAATCCATACATACATCAATTGAGCAAAGCACCCTTACACATTCGTTGCACTTATCATTCTCAAAATTCACCTTCCACTTGGGTTCCTGGAATCAGCCCGGTTTCCCTTTTTTTCCCCCTTTCCCTCCCTCCCCGCTTCCCCCTTCCCCCTGCTCCCTTAATAGTTTATAAATAATTATTATATCTTATCTTACAATGCCCGGCGTCTCCCCTCACCCACCTTCCCATCGCCCATCTCCCAGAGAGGAGGTAACACATAGATCTCCAAGATCGGTTTTCCCTTTCTACACCCACTGCCACTCCCACCACTGGTGTTGAGGGGTTCATCCGTCCTAGATTCCCTGTGTTTCCAGATCCCTACTGCACTGCTGTACATCCTCTGGTATAACCAGGTCCGCAAGGTAGAATTGGGGTCATGATAATTGGGATGGGAGGAAGCGTTCAGGAACTAGAGGAAGGTTTTGAGTTTCATTACTGCTACACTGAACCCTGAGTGACTCTCTTCCAAATTCTTTGTGCGCCTCAAATTCTTATTGATTCCTGCAGTTTTGGTTTGGGCTAATGCTTTCAGTGCAGTTTGAAAATCTTCTTTCATATGCCATCTCTTGAAATGGTTAATTGATGACCAGTTCTTCTTGGTACAGTGACTCCATGAATTATTTCCATCTCCTTTGGTGTATCCTGCACTTGACCCATAGAATCTTTCAATATTGACTCAACATTTGACCCATAGAATCTTTCAATATTGCCATTTAAGGTTTGAATTTTTTGTTTAGATATTTCTGTTTAAGACATGCTGAGCATGATCTTCCTTTTTGATTTTGTAACTCTTGGCCTTTACATATTTCATTATAAAATTTTACTTTGTCTTCTTGAACTACCCTATGAAATTTTCTGTTTAGTTATTTGACTTCATCATTTCTTCCTTTTGTCTTAGTTATTCTATGATTAAAAGTAAACTTCAGAGTCTCTTCTGCCATCCACTTCGATATTTTCTTTCTTTCCTGTCTTTTAAAAAAAACAATTAATCATTTTATTGGGGGGGCTCTTACAAACCTTATGACAATCCACTATGCAATTGTGTTAAGCACACTTGTACATATGTTGCCATCAGGATTTCCAAAACATTTCTTTCAACTTGAGCACCACTTTTTGTTCCTTCTTCCCCCACCCTCGTGAATCCTTGATCAATTATATATTATTGTTTTTATTTTGTGCCTTACAGTATCTATTCACCCACATTTCTGTTATTCATCCCCCAGGGGTTGGGCTACATATCCAACCTTGTGATGGGTTTCCCCTTTCTCTCCACCCCACCCACCACCATCCCCCTACCCTCATGATATTGCTACTCCCAGTACTGTTCCGAGGGGTTTATCTGTCCTTTATTCCATGTGTCTAGAGCTCTTATCTGCACCAAGGTGTGTATGCTAGCCTAGCCGGATTTATAAGGTAGACCTGGATCATGATACTCAGTGGGGGGTGGGAGGTGGGGAGGAAGCAATCAGGAACTAGGGATTGATGTGTGTTTCATCAGTGCTATACTGCATCCTGATTGAATTGTACCTTCCTTGTAACCCTTCTGGGGGGATGACCAATTGTCTACAGATGGGCTTTGGGTCTTCACTCCAATCCTCTACTTCACACCGATATAATTATTTTGGATATTTTGATACCTGATACCTAATCCCATTGGCACTTCATGATCATACAGGCTAGAATGCTTCTTTTATGTGGGCTTATTTGCTTCCCTGCTAGATGGTTGCTGGTTTAACTTCAAGCCTTTGAGATCACAGATATTATATCTTTTGATAGCTGGGTACCGTCCCCATTCTTCACCACATTTGAATATGCACACATTTTGTCTTCAGTGATCATGTTGGGAAGGTGAGTATCAAATCAGTTCTTGTGATAGTCTCAAAATTTAGGTGAGCTATATTCACGGTCTTTTTTTTTTTTTTACTTTCATGGACTTAGTTTAGTTTTCTTTAGCTTCAGCTGGTCTGGTTTTAGCTTCTGGTATTGAGTTTCCACATTGTCTTTTCCCACATACATATTCTATTTGGTTTCTGTTTATTCTATCTGCAGAAGTCCATGTATATGGTTGCCATTTATATTGTTGAAAATATATTTGTGGGGAAGTTGTTTGACTTTCTATCATGGTATCTCCAGCTCCATCACCACAATAATATTTTCCAATTATTGTTTCTTCCTCTTTGCGTCTAACTTTTGTATTCCAATTGCCTATTAACTATCAGTTCATCTTGCCTGCATCTTTGATCACATTTAGGATGAAGACATTGGTAGAATTCTTCAGATTCTATGCTATGCTATTACTGTTAGTGGTTTATACATAAATTTGATTAATAGGTATATTGATTGGAATACCTTGTATGCATATAGATATGATCCTATTCCAGTGTATTTTCACTACAAAATGGATCTTGAAAAGTCTGTTTTACTGGTGAATGCAATGCCACTCACCTTGATTGTAGCATTCCTGGTACAAAAAACATTTGATTTCCTGATATTAAATGTCTAAAACCAGTCAGTCCATTTCAGCTCACTAATAACCTAGAATATCAATCTTTATGTGTTCTATTTCACTTTTAGCAACTTTCATTTTCTCTTAAATGTATAGTATAAATATCTGAATCTGTAATGAAAACCTAAGTTATGTCCTTATAATATCAAATATAGTTGAATAAATTGATAATTTACAGTGCACTCTATTTTTACATCCTTTATGAGAACTGGTGTCATTGTGGTTACACATTGTCTTCTAATCACAAGGTCAGCAATTCGAAGCCACCAGCTTCCTGAGGGAGTAAGGCATGGCTTTCTACTCCTGTAAAGAGTCAGCATCTCAGACACCCACAGGGGCAGTTCCACTTTTTCCTACAGTGTCCATGTGAGTCAGAACTGACTTGATGACAGTGATTTTTTTCCCTCTAAATACATTTCAAAGGTATACCTTTAAAATGATGCTGGAGAAAATAATCTATAATGTACTTTTTATGTTGTTTATTTTCATCATTTCAAAACCCTATGCTTTTACCAAAATATAAATATACATAGAAAAGCATTTACTCAAATGTTTATGTTCAATTATTGTAGGGTTTTTCTCTCTAGAAAACAATATCCACTGGTTGCATGTATATTCCCATAGGCAGTGCATTTTAATGATTTTTTTCAGATGAATAAAATATAAAGTTTTCTTATTACAAGTATATGGGTATATAATTCAATGGATTGGATTCAATAGGAGAAAATTAGTAAATTGTACTTCAACCTAAGGTCAAAACCAAAATTTACTGCCATCTAGTTGATGTGGACTCATGGAGACCCTGTAGGACAGGGCACACCTGCCCCTGTGACTTTCTGAGACTGTAAATGTTGACCAGAGCAGAAAGCTCCATAGAGTATAGGTCTACTTTGCTGCTTGAACACCTGAGCATGTAGTCCCAAATTTGTATGATTAACGTCAGCTTTTTTACTCCTTCTTTTTGGGTAAAAGCCAATTTGAATTCAAAGTAATACTACTAAAAAGGAAGATTGAGAAACTATGCCAATGTATATGCATATCTTTCCTTGAAGCCATTTTCTACAGGCAGTTCAGCTGAAGTCCATGAAACTTCAAATGTAAGAAGAGTAGTAAAAGAGAACTGGGTGGCTCGACTTCTCAGAGGCAACTGAGTGGCTAGGTTTCTCTGGGATGATGGAAAAGGTGATGACTAAGATAAACATTGTATACTTAAATTTTTCTTCACTAAATAACTACGTCTTTTAAATAATGTAAACAAATGATTTACTTCTATCTTGAAAATCGACTCTGTCATATTCAGGTATTTACAAAAGATTGTGGAAAAATCCGTTTATCTTTTCATTCAGTTTTCCCACAAACTTTTTGAAGGCTCCTTGTATAATCTTTATTAAGACAGTTGAAATTTGGGTAAAAGATCATGCATTGGTCTCTACCTTTTTACATGTTACATATTTTATTAGCCTATTGAACAACAATACATTAATGAGTTAGCATTTATAAATAATATGTCTCTCTGCCTTACCCCCAAATGATATAGACCTCATTAACTATATAAAAATTCTACTCTACAATATATCACTTTTCTCCATGTTTTACTAAAGGTGATTTATTTTTTAAATAAGATAAATTCTTTAAATTAACTAGACAATTCTAATCTAGCTTTTGAAACTAAAATTAAGTAGTAAATATTTTCCTTAGGACAATAAGGAATTCCTAGATCCTTTAACAGATATTGAAAGAGGTATACAGAAAGCTATGTTATACATCGTTTCACTGTGATTCCAAACGGACTCATCAAGCTCCGGCAGCAGCCTGGCAGAAAGACACTTAGAAGGATCGCCACCTTGAGTGTCTAAGAGACAATCATGAAACTATAGCAAGAATGGAAATGTCTTCCTAGGAACCACTTCCAGGAGAAAAGTGTTTAAACATTTGGGGGAAAAAAAACGGGCTGAGGAAAATTAGAAAGAAAGAAGTGAGAGTTACTGTCTCATTAAAGAAGAATACATATTTTGGACCCTGAGCAACTTATTCACTCGGCTTATGCTTATTGAATACTTACTTCATGCCGGGTACTCTTCCCGGGGTGAGCTTCCTAGTGTGCCAGGTATAGAAATGGATATGATTGTGGTCACCATGTTCAGCTCTCAACATCAGAGTTATGAAAATCTGTGGCAAATCAACTTTTAGTTGTGAGGGGCTGTCTTGTTAATTGTAGAATGCTTACCAATACCCTTGCTTCTTTTCATTACGTCCTAATATACCAAGTATCACCATATCCCCCATTGTAATAAGCAAAATTTCCTCCCATATTATCAAATGTGATTGGAGCAGGGTGGGACAATCTCTTAAGATTTGCCAAGCTAGCCAGACCAAAGTACTATCGTACTATCATCTAGAAGCCGGGCTCTGCTCTGAAGTGTCATACCAGTTGAACATTTGTTCCCATGTGTCATATATTGCCTTTCTCCACCTGTGGGTCACAAAAAGACCTCAAGCTGTTCTCTTGCAAATAGGTTCTTTTCTCTCTGGATATAATATTTTTTCAGGTCTGCTTATTTGAAACAGTAACTGTATTACACTCAGTTCCCACGTTTATTTACGTTGTAGGATGAAGACAATTGACATCAGAAGCAAAAACGATTTTCATGGTCAGCACCAGTCTTCTCGTAGAGTTTTACTCCTTTTGTACTTGTGTTAGTTATATTTTATGTAATGAACACATCGCTTGTTTTTATGCAGGCCTCTGCCCCGCAGGCAAATGATCACAAATGAACATTTAGACCGATCTATCAAATTTACTTTGAGTATTAATAGTTTTATAAAACTGCTAATTCACATGTGCTTATATTAATTTAAAGTTCCTTTCTGATGAGCCTAAAGATTAATATTGTGAAAATCTGTTTCTGTGTACTTTATGAAATAAATACTTAGGCATTTGACATAGTTGGTAAGCACTAAAAGCTTAAATTTTAAATTTTGGCCACACACAATAACAATGATACTTGTCAATAAAACTGTAAAATTTGAGTTTAGTGAAAAAATGCTACCATCTGTCTCCTTTATTGTCAACAAATATCTCACTGGAGCAGACATCCTCATCACATCTTTATAATTTCAAATTTATTAGGAAAATAACAAATGAAATAAATTTCTGAATATAATTAAGATTATAAACAGAAGTAGAATTATTTGCCTATTTTCCCCCATGGCACTGAATAAGAAAATAAAAATATTCTATTCCTTAATATGCTTCAGTGCTCTAGTGCTTACCAAAATCACTTTAGTGCTATGCACAGTCTAAAGCTATTCTTTTAAATAGTGGCTGCATTTGAATATATAATTACGTTTATTTTATAATCATCTACTATGCTATCAGGAATACATTTGAATCATCTGTACTGTTCAGTTTTCCCCTTCCTTGACTCTTGCTTAATGAAAAATAGACACTGAATTTATAGTTTTCAATGAAGCAATTTCCTTTGGAATGCCTCCTTAGGACATGATATGTGATGAATGTTTTAGGACAGAAAAAAATATAATTAAAACGCCTCAATTTGTAGTATTCTCTCATTCATTTTTTTCTTGTTTTAACTGACCACTCTATATTGAGTTGTGTTCCACAAAAAAAAAAGGCATGTCGAAGTCTTAACCACTCACATTCAGAATCGAGCATGTTTGAAAATGGAATTTTTTCTATATTACTGAAGTCATACAAGAATAGGTTAGGCCCTAGGCCTACTTCCTTTAGAGAGTTATTGCCTTACATAAGGGGGCACGGACATAGTGAGGCACTCACGGAGGGCCTGCAAAGACCACGCGAGGCTCATATACTAATCAAGGAACTTAAAGGAGAGCCCAAGAGAGCCACTGGAAGTGAGACTCCTCCAGGGCCAGTGTCGATTAGATTTCTAACATCCCAAATTGTGAAAGAATCATTTCCTGCTATTGAAAATCACTTATCTACACTACATTTTGTTAGACCAGCAACAGATAACAAAGATGACATATATTCTCTAGATACTGCTGTGCAAATCCAATGTAATAAATCTTCAGAGAACTGTACTGCTATTGACAGAAGTGTTTGATAGAATTTAAGTACTTGTCTTTTGTCACCAACTGCGGCTAGTACCGCTTCTCAGTCAGTTTCTCACACCGTGGCGTTTGCATGTTGCTATAGTGCTTGAAGCTATCCACCAGTGTTTCAAATCCTGTCCGTGTCATCAGAGTGGTCAGATAGCCACAGCGCTGCTGTATGAGAACAGAAGTACCTGGGAATCTACTGAAATACTTGACCAATGCAGGAATCCTGGTGGCAGAATGGATTAGGCATTGGGCTACTAACTGTAAGTTCATCAGTTAAAATCACCAACTTTCTGTCCACAGGACGATGTACAGGTCAGAGCTTGATGTTTCTTTAGGTCTGTGACCTTTTGTGAGAGAGACACGGGTAACCTCTCTCTCCTTCTCTCTCTCTCCCTCTCTCTTTCTCGCTCTCTTGCTTTGTCCCCTCCTGCTTTATTTGATTCTGTGTCTGCTTTTTATGCTGGTGCCATGGGGGCTGCTGACCCTGGAAGCTGATGGAGCCCTGCCATGGATCCACTGACCTGGGATCCCTATGAATTCATACCCACTGCCTTGTGATCTCCTTGCGTTCAGCTTCACTTTCATACCCCATTGGCCTGAAGCCACAGAAATCTGAACAGGGTTCTGGCTAACATTGGATCCATAAACTTGAGCTGGACTAGGGTGAGATACCTTATTGATGTAGAATTTTTTCTCAATGCGAAACTCTTTCTTACACAACTCTGAGTGCCGCTCATTTTGTTTCTCTGGACAACCAAGACTATAACAGTCAACTGGGGTGAGCTAAGATTCTCCGATGCCATGGCATGAGCTAACATAATGTGATCAACCCCATCAAGACGCTTTGTTTTTGGTTTGTTTTTTTGCAAAGCAGTCAAGCAGTTATATGGAGAATGCACCTCCTTACTCTGGACACTGTCTTGATTCAATTGAGAAAGGTTTTATTTGGAGTGCAGTCTACTCTAACTGTAACTTGATGGTGTCTGTCTGCTAGCGCTCTCCTGCTGCTGGATTTGGATCCTGCATCTGGCATGTTGACTCACTGTTCTGCCACCTATGAGGAGCATCAGCTCAGCATCCATCAGTTTACGAGAGTCTAGTTTCTTCCTTCTCCTTGTTCATCAGCCTGTGAGGCTACAGGAAGCAAGAGAAACCTTCAACTTAAATCTGAGAAACTTAAATCAGATTGGGTTAACCCACTTCTACAATTGTGGGAGGCTTTCTTGATAGCATTTCCTTTCCATGTACATGTAAACATCATTGCTGCTCTGTGGAGCTCAGCCTAACACAAAAAGCATTGTTACATTTTGGTTTTCACAGATTCGATGTGCATCAAAGCTGATGGCAATAATTTTACTTCTTTTAAGTAATCCTTGGGGCCATTGTCTAAGTTACAGCATGTTGTTATCACAGAAATACTACCAGAGCATGGCTGTAATAGGCAGAAATCTATACTCTCACCCTCTAGAAGGTTGGAGAAGGGGCTCCTTTGACTTCTTTCCTCATCTGTGAGCCTTGGCGTTTTGTATGTGTCTCGGAATCATTTTCCATTTATATCGATGAGGCTCATAGCTAAGTGATCTGAGGGTCAAAGGATATGCTTAGCTCCAGTCACTTCTTTCTTGGTACTAGTTGGTCTCTACTTCCGCTCTGATTTTAGCTTTTATAAGATAAAGGGTTGTATGGGCCACATCAAAAGGAATTTCTCTTACATAGGATCATGGCTGTGACCTGAGAAAGAGCATTACATTCTACTCTAACAATTAATTGCCTAATGCAATTCATTACATTAATGTGAATAGGCATCAGGACCCAGCTAAGTTGACACGTGTTTTGGGAGAGGCATAAAGTCCGATCCATGACATCCATGAACCGTCATTTTGCTTACGACATAAATTCTTTCATTCTGAGTCTTGCTCCCTCTGCAAATAAAGGAGGCAGACCTTCCCTAGCCACAGTTTTTAGTGCTTTCCAGTTGGACAGGGTCTTTAGACACTATAGTTGGTGCTGTTTGGCTGCTATTCATAAGTTTCTCAGTGGATAGTCTATGCCTTCATAGTCTGTTCTCATTCTGAAAGTTCAGCTGAAACCTATTCCATTTGTATAATCCTGCTGGTGTTTGAAATGGTGGCGGAGATTCCATTAACACACAATATGGAAGCCACTACAGTATGACAGAGAATAAAGTATTTTATAAAACACGTTATGCTTGAACATTTTATAATGTGCAAAGGCTTGGAGTTATAAAGTCCAACATGAAGACCATGATAATATATACCAAACTGAAAGAACTGAAGAAAAATTGAAGCCTCAAGTTGTAATATTGAAGGATTATTTTGGCAAAATATTAAATGATGAAGGAATCAGATTGTGCCTGGATTTCAGAACAAAGAGTCTCTGAAGTCTTAAAGGCCTGTCTGAAAACAAGCAGCCACCTCAGTGAGGTCTCCGCCAAGTCCACCTGGAAGGAGCATGCCAGCCAGCACGATCATGGGGTTATTAACAGTGAAATCAAAACTCAGAAAGGAAGACTAATTAGAGCTTAAAATCTGAGCCCCCATGCTTTCAGAAGGCTGTGGATGACAAAGGAACCTTGCTGCTGTCGTGGTGACATGCTGCCCAGTGATCCACAACGTGCACAGTTCGAAACCACCAGCCTCTCTCTCCATGGCGAAAGACTGGGCTTTCTACCTCTGTAAACAGTTCAAGTCTGGGAAACTCACAGAGGCAGTTCTACCCTTCCCTATAGGGTTGCTTATGAGTCAGCATGGACTTCGTGGCAGTAAGTTTTATTTTTATGGATGACAGTGAAATCCCAAAATACATTTACAATGCCCATGCAAGGAATTCATTGAATTCCATCAGTCCACTGATCACAGTCGTTTCGAGATCTGTCACTGGAGTGCATTAGAAAATAGGTTATAGTTTAACATAATTTGTTTTCTCCCTTTGACTAAGCTTCAATTTGTTCTAGTTTTTAATTATTTTCCGATGTCTTTTGGATTGAGTTACTTAATGTTTTAGTCTATTGTTGTGATTGACCTTTTTTGGTCTGATTTTCTTTCTGTGAACTCAGGAATATTTTTAAGAGCCTATCATTTGATTTTGTGTATCTCTAAGACATACTTGCAGAAAAGCAGAGAATTTACAGCAATTAAATTTTGAGATTGTGTTCTGTAGATGAGTAAATTACATGCATGGATTCTAGATACAAACTCTCATTTGATATTATTATTAAATTGTACATGTGATGCTTGATACTGAGATGGTAAACATAATCTAAAATGTATTTAAGAGCTAATTGAAATATGATGTCCTTATTTACCCTAGTTTTAATAAAAATATTTTCAGAAAACATTATCATTTCAAAATCTGGAAAATGCACAAGAAGTAAATAGATTTGCCTATGCTTTGGGCTCATGGATAGCAACCATCAATCCGCATTGTTGTAGTTAGTGAATAGTATTATTTGACTTTTCCAGGAGTATTTTATACTTTTGCAAGATATTATGACTTTTAACTTAATGCTAAAGATAGACAAAAAAAACATTTCCTTTAAAAAATCCCACTATAATTTCCACTGTTTTCATTATTTAAATCTGCAATGTATGAGTTTCCTTCCCATTTCCATCTTTAACCTATCAACCTATCATGTTTAACTCCATCTGTGAGATTTTTCCATTTTGTCTCAATACTGGAACAGTGAGAGGTCTATATAGACTTTAGAAGATTCCAAGTGTGTCAGGCTCTCAGCATCTGGCCAGGGCTCCTGCTGGCACTCTCATTTTGTATTTATCAAATAGCCCTGAATCTGAGTAGGCATGTGAGCAAAGCAAAGAGCCTGCTATTGGTTGATTTATTTGCATTCAAAAGTATAAACAGTTCACAGTAAGTTATGTATTAAAATTAAATTATTTTCTTCTGAAGGTGCAAACTCACATGTATTTTTTAGAGTTTAAGAAAAAAAGATTATATTACTTAATGTGTACTCATCATATATGAAGTGACATAAAATAATGATGGATCTATATGGTTGATTTCTTAAGCTTGAAATCAAGTAATGTTTACAAGGATCGTCTGATCACATGAGGCATTTTGAAACCCTTTTAGAAGTAGTTTAATAATCAGTAATACATTGCACTGACTCCTTCATTAATGCCAGACTCTGATGCTTCAAGTTTTTATTTCACTTGAGGGGAAAAAAAAGAAAAGAAAGATGGAGCTTATTTAGGATTCATGAATAATGTAAGTGATGGAGTCAGGCTTTACCAGTTTTAGCCCCCAAATAGTCTGTATATTTTAATAGTTCTCAGATTGATTTATTTTTGAGCATAGCTCTTATATTTGCAAAGAAAGTACAAAAAATCCTCAAAGTTTTCAAAAAAATTTGTTTCGATCAACATAGCAAGTTTATCCTATACCAATATATTTATTTTTAAGAACAACAATTCAATAAGGAAGTAAATTTAAGAATGTTTTAAAATAATTTATATATATATATTTTTTTTTTTTTTCTTAGTAGTAGTAAAGGGTGAATGGTCTTTCCTAAAAGCAGGACCCGAGTTAGAGGGTGGCCAAGTGCCCATCAGTGGCAGCACCATGAACTGCTGCTATCAAGCTTCACACTTGTCTGAACGGCAGAGTGTCTTTTCCTTTGACCTTCTAAACTGACTTTTTCCTTGAAATGACTTTTAAAGTTTTACTTGAAGTTTTTGCATGGAAAAATTTGTGTCTAAAAGGGTCACAAAAATTGTGAAGTAATGATTCCCTGTTTCCCTTTTGATTCTAATAGTCAAACATTGAGCATTTTACAGCAAACCGTGTGTTGATTATAAAGACAAAGACAGAGGAAATACAAATGGGCTCTTGGGTTGTGCTCTTAAGTTGGGGAATAAATGGACATTTTCAAATGCAGGCTAAATGCTGACGAGAGCCTTCAAGAGTCTGTAAAGTCAGCTATAACCGGACATCTGTAATTGTGTGGAACTCAGTTCCATGGAAAATTAGTGCTTCTCTCTAAGCTCGTTTTAATTCTATATCATCACAAAGACTGCTCTTTAGACTGGACACACAGCAACTTGCACGTTGAAAGTTTTAAGTCATAGTTCTTTTCTAAGTCTATTTAAGGTCACTGGTGATCACAGTGTTTCTCTCACTTTGAAAACTAACGTATTTTCAATATTTTTTCTGCTAATGCAAGTTGTTTTTAAATCCTTAATGCAGAAGGTGAGATTGAATTGTCTCACTTTCTAATTCATTCAAGATATTCATTTAATATAATATATATTTAACAGGTTTTTTTCCTTCCCATTTTTATCTGCCACTGTGCTATAAATTAGCCTGTGGATGGAGAGGAGAGTACTGGCCTTTCTGACTTTGTGAATTTCATATTACATCCAAGAAATTATTTACTTAAAATATTAAATTTGTAATATCCTGTTTATTATTAACCAGCTAGCTCAGTTTATTTTAATCATAATAAATTGATGAAAGTTAGTGACATTATTATCTTTGATAATTATAAATAATATCTATAATTATAAATAATTATTCTAGTAATATGAAAGAAATCAAATATTAATTTTGAAGAATTATTTTCATAATCATCGAATACTCTCACAGGGGTCTCAATATATGATTGGGTAGGAACAAGCTCTACTGGTTATTTAAAGCTCAAAAAGGTAACTTCTGCCTGGTGTCTTTGCTCCTTTACGGGAAACAACACTTGGAGATCCCCTGTTTGCTTTTCTCAATAGGAACAGAGGAAAGACTATAAAATCCATGACAGCATTTTGGCTTTAATTTAAAAAGATACCTCTGGTAATCAAGACTGTAGTTTAGATGTTTGTTTTTCATAGTTGACTACATTTGGTATATTCTATATTGATATATTCAATAACTTCAGCAATTATATTTTTCTCAACCATGCTAGTTAAAATAAAAGCCAGAAATCTCTGAAAAACAGACTATTGGTAAGCACAAAAAGGCACACTTGATAGGAAGCTATCAGGTGAATGAAACATTGCCAATTCGAACATAAATTATATAGAAGCGTGTTGACAAAAATGAGGCAGAGTGCTGCTCTATCACTTTTATGTTTTCATTTATATATATAGAGAAAATGTTTAACTTGGTAGGATGATTTCCTTCATTATACTTCCAATTTAAAGCAGTTATAAAGAAAATTATTATTTGTCTTCAAAAATGTTTTGTTTTAACTGAAAATGAGAAAGGCTAAATTTTATACAGGTGAATCAAAGGTAAGCATTAATTTTAATATATGATGCTAGGTATAGTAAAATCTCTAAAAGTAGTAGTGTTATGTTTTTCAAATAGAAATTTATTGTTTAATTTTTGCTAGAGCCCTATTTAAAATTTTTGTTTGCAATTTTGATTGACTGCTCATCTAGTAATGTAATCAATGGTTACAGATCCCATTTTTGGTATATATGAGAATATTTCATGAACAAGTTCTGTCTTTCATAACAATCCATGCAACAAGGGCAGAGAACATAAAATATTATGATGGCCACTTATGGAGTATAGGTTTAAAGATCATCATGTCATATTCAAATTTATTTAGCTTTATAGATATAGTTAGAAGTCTAATTAGAGTGACTACTAAGGCTAAGAAATATTGTGTGTCCTTTTATTGAAGACATTGTTTGCTTAAATGGCAGTGTAATGAATTTATGGATATGCGGATAGTGAGTCCCAGTTGATAATGAAGAAACCAGATATCACACACACAATGTAAGTATTCTTTATGGATCTAAATGATTCAAGATATGATTGTGTAGCCACAAATAGAAGAGATTATTTTTTCTTAAAAATTTAATGGATAAAAATGATATGCACTATCACAAAAATTATGTAATTTATGCACATAGTGGTCATTTTTCATTAAAACAAACCCATGCTTGCTATCATCCAGAATGCATTGAAAAGTGGAATATGACAGATATAACTAGGTTAAAATTTAGTACTTTTTGACCCATTTAAGGTTATTCTAGTTTTTAATACTTTATGTTTTCTTCTCAACTGAGGTCTTCCCTATTTTATTTTGTTATAGTTGGTAGATCTTTGACTGCTTTTCATTTTGGTGTGACTTTCAGTGTCTGGATCTCGATGAGTGAGTGGATAGCAGCAGTAAGTGAATTAATGGTTCCCGGGGTAGCGCAGGCGAGCGTGGGAAGTCAATCGCGAGGAGCACGACCTAAAATGTTCTACAAACGATTGTACAACACTTCCTGATGTGGTCAAGCTATTGAATTGTATATTTGGATGAAGTAGCAATAAAATGCTTTATAAATGAAAAAAAGAAAAATTTGGCTTAATGAAAAAAACACATACAAATAATGGATAGCAGATAAAAATTGTATAATATCTTGTTCATTACATAAATGTTCAGCTTTGAAATCATTCAACCTTTTTCAAAATATTAATCTTTTATATAAAATTATCTTATTGATAATAGCTAGTATTGAACTTCAAATTTTCTTTTTTATTTTCCACTGATAAGTACAATAAATTAATCCATTTTATAGGTTGCATGAAACTTGTTCTGACATATTTTTTGCATCTCATTTTGGTATGATAGTAATCATTGATTAATAAAGTATTGACTTAAAATTATTGGGGTACAAATTCTGATCTACACAGTCTAAAGATAGAAAGAGAGGTGAACATAAAACCGCATAAGATACTGAGCTCAAAAGATAAAAGTTTACAGCTTGGGAATTTAATAAACATTTCCATTAAGAATATAGTACTTGCTTTAAGTCTAGTAGAAGAAAACAGAAAGTTAAAATCAAAAGTTATAATTTGGAGAATTGACTTAACTCAGAGGGTAGTTGAAATTCCATAGTTAGAGAAGAAGGACAAAAAGAAGAGAAAGACAAATCTATATAATTATTTCTAATAACTGCTCTACAGAAAGCATGCATCTTGAATTATTTATATTTTAATAGTCATACTGATGCACGTTTTACTTGCACTTATTAAAATGCAGTAACTTAAGGCTGAGACAGGTTATACCACTGACAAATCCTCACATCTTTGAATGTGTAGACTAAGGGTTAGATCTGGTGGGATTGACTCTTGAATCCATGCCCCTAGAAAGAAGAAAATACATATTTTAAAGGTGACGGTGTAAAAAAGTTGAAAAATCAGAACCAAGGAACTTGCGTAATATGGTACCCATTTGAAACATTATAACTTAATAACACCGTGATAGTAATTTCTTTTTGAGAATGGTCACCAACTATGTATTTATTATCAAAATAAAAATGGCACTCACTAATAGTGTGGTTCTTTTAAAGGAGAGGTAAGTTCACTCTATCTGCAGTATAAATGAGAGCGTGGCATCAATTTGAGAAATTACTATTACTTTACCTTCAGTGAGTCCTTTGGAGCACATCTCTTTGATTATGTTCTTTATCTGTCTTGAAGATTCCAAAATAATCAATGCATTGGCAATAGTTATTAAATATTACCATGTCTTCACCACTCATCTGTCAATATTTTCTGTTGTATACTGTGCGGGCTCTTGGTATGACGCCAGAAGCTATGCCACCGTTTGTTTCCAAATACAACAGCAGGGTCATATGGTGAGCAGGTTTCCTTGGAACTTCTTGATTAAATCAGACTAGAATGAAGGTCTTGAAATTTTTTTTTAATTTGCCTTAGAAAACCGTACATATAACAAAAGAATATTGTTCTTTATAGTCTGCAAACAGATGTCCCTGGGATTGGAGATATGAGAAACACAAACCTACCAAGAAACTTGAGAGCATACCAATGATTTGTGTATGGTGCGGGGCAGGTAATTATGTATATTGGATTATTATGTCAGAGCCAATTTTCTTGCAACTGAAAACAATATGTGAATGTTGGACACTGAAGAAAGAAGCTCAAAGATAAATCAACGCATTCAAATCATGGTGCGGCTGAAGAACGTTGAAAGTCATGTGCTAACTGGATGATTTTATGTCAAGGAGACATTCTTGGCTAGGGGTAGACTCCCACCTGTCAATCAAGTGGTAACTTTAATGATAGCTTCTTTGGGGAGTGGCCATATACGAGAGTAAGTGACTGGGGGAACTACCTCTCCCTCTGCTATTCTCCCTATGGGTTGCTGCCTCCACACCCCATGTGGGCTACCTGACAGGAGAGCTATTGGCACCTTGCCTTGTTTCTCCCTACTTTGAATTCATGTGATACTGCACCCGCAACTCTGTGATCTTCCTGCTGCCCGATTCACCATCTGCCTCATCAGCATGTGGCTATGTTAGTCTAAAGAGGTTTTGATGGACTTGAGTTGGACTAGGCTGGATGCCTTCTTTTGACATAAGATTACTGCTATTGACACAAAGATTTTTCTTCTACATGTATGAATGTCACTGGATTTCTTTTTAAGGGCAACATAGCCTATCACAAGGACCATGAACTACACCCCCCCCCAAAAAAATTAAACAAACAAATCTGTCTTGGAGGAACTCTATCCAGAAAGCTCCATAGAAGCAAGAATAGTGTGACTTTGTCTCACATGCTTTGTTTGTATTAGGGGGACCACTGTCTGGAAAAGGACATCATGCAACACAGAAAGAACACCCTGCCAAGCTGGATTGAAACAGTGCTTCAACCATGAGCTCAAGCCTAGGAAGAACTGTGAGCATGGTGCAAGACTAGGCAGTGTTTCGTTCTGATGTGCAGAGGGTTGCTATGGGTCAGAACCAATCCATGGCACTAAACAGCAACAAAAATAACAGCAGAGCCATGTGTCTCTCGTCATAGGGAAGAGAACATAAGATCACTCTTTAAGGTAATGACACATGAAGATGTATGGGGAGCATTTTCTTCTAAAAAGCAAATTAGATGATGCTGGAACCCCGCTTACGGTTGAAGATCTGATCATCACTGACACAATGATAATGACTATTACTTGAGTCCTTACCAAGTGCCAAGCACTCCAATGACTCTTATGCTTTGATTTTCTCAAGGCTATACAACTATTCAAGGTAGCTATTGAATCTGTCATTAGAATCGGATGAAAATCAAAACTTCAATTAGGTCTGCATGATCCAGAATCCCTCCGCTTGGTGTGTCACTTTGTCATATGGCGGTGGCTTGTGAATTGACTAGATAGCACCTACCAACAACAGTCATTAGGGGAAAAGTCATTATTTTCACAGGAAACTGTGGCTGTCTAATGTCAACATTTTTTACTAGAATGATCTACTAAGGCAGTAACAATGCTTTATTCATTTCTGTATCCTGGTACTAAGTCGGAAGGCAGGTACATTTTAATTCATGAAAGCATGAATGAATGAGTCTTTTTAAAAATAAGTCCCATTTTAACCCATGTCAATATTATTTATGTTCAATTACTGAAAAGAGTCCTAGTTGGGTACTGGCTGCTAATCACAAAGTCAGCAGTTCAAATCTATCAGTCTCTCCTTGGGAGACAAATGAAGATTTCTGTTCCCATAAAAAAATTACAGGCTCTGAAATTCACTGGGGTGTTTTTATTCTGTCCTATAGGATCAATGTAAGTGAAAATCTACTCAATGGCAGTAGGCTGTTTGTGTGTTTATCTTTGATAAATGAAAAATTAGTCTATTTTCAATAATTTTAATTTAACTTGCATAATTAGTTTGAAATATTTAGAAAATATACATAATTTTAAACTAATGTGTTAGTAATGAAAAGAATTTAATGAATTAATACAAAACATTTTGTTTGCAGGTGTAAGCAAATTTCCAATAGAATTGATCACTTTCTCCTACAATTCTTCCACCTTAATTTGCATGCACATTTTTAAAGACTAAAGAATTTTTTTCACTGAATCGTTAGTGGTATCATTAATCTATGTGCAAAATGATATCATATAATTAATTGTCTTTCTAGTAAAGGGGAAACATGGGAGTTGTTTAATTAACAATAGAGTGCAGACTTCACAAAATGAAATGGTTGCTAAAAGTAAGCCCCTTGGTGTGGTATGATTTTATTCAAAATCTTGAAATAAAGTATTTCTCTTGAGAGTTAATAGAAAGTATTTAATGATTAAAAGGCAGAAAGTAAAATCCTTACTTATTTTAGTTTAATATATTTTAAACATACTAAATTAATGCAGTGGACTTTGTAGAAACATCATGAAATAGTTCTCATTGACTAATAAACATTCTGTTGCAAATTGCTCTTGAATTTCATGGTTAAATACACATGCTTGTGTGTGTGTCAGTGTCAAGGAGAGGGGAAATGTGCACCTATCTGTCTCTCTATTATATATTTTCTTTTTATATAATTCGTAGCTATAAGTATAAGCTATTATCTCCTAATTCCATTTTTTCTTTAACTCTTTGATGAACCTCCTACAAGGCATACCTCACTTATTTCATTCCATTTTATTTCACTTCACAGGTGTTACGGTTTTTGCAAATTGAAGGTCTGTGGTAACTCTGTTTTGAGCAAGTGTATTGGCATCATTTTTACAACAGCATGTGTTCACTTGATGTCGCTGTGTCACATTTTTTAAATTTTCACAATATATCAAATTTGTTCATGAGTGCTATTGAACATTCTATAGACTTCCAAAATTTTTGTAAAAAGCAAACCCCAAATTCACTGCTATCTCTAATCCATTCAGATTCACAGAGTTTCTGATTACAGTTTCTGAGATTATAAATATTTAGGAAAGTAGACACCCTCATCTTTTTCTTACAGAGAAGCCAGTGGGCTTGAACTGCCAATTTTGCAGGTATCGGTCCAATTCCTAAGGCACAACACCACCAGGAATAGTTCAAAAGGCTGTATATAGTATAAGGATAACTTTTATATGTACTATTGTTGTGAAGTGCCATGTTTTAACTCAAAGTGACCCTATGAACAACAGATGGAAGAGAACCCGTTCCATCCTCTCTAGTGTGATGTTTGAACCCACTTTTGTAGCTGCTATTATCTTTATGTCTCAACAAGACTCTCTCTCCTTTTCACGGTTCTTCATCGCCAAGCATAAGGTCTTTTGTTCCAGGACCAGTCTCCTGATTCTTTTCTGCCCACCATTCAAATATAGATGAGATGATAGAAATTACTACAGGTTGAGTCAGGCGCACACAATTATCAAAGTGACATCCTTGCCCTTCAACCTTTTGGAAGAAGTATTGGGAAGATGTATTCACTGCAATGTGCCCTTAATTTCTTGATGACTGCTTCCATGAACATTGATTGTGGATACAAGCAGATGCAATCCTTGAGCATTTCAACGTATTCTCCATTCATCACAATGTCTTCTGTTGGTCTATTTGTGATGACTTTTTATTACCTTGTTTTTTACTTTATACTGATGTCGGTAGTCCTTGATATTCATTAACAAGTGCTTAAAGTCCTTCTCACTTTCATTAAGCAAGGTAGTATCATGTGTATATAACAGATACCTAATGAGCCTTTCTCTGAGAGTGATGCCACCTTCTTCTTCTGGGAATATTTACTCACCACACAAATTCAATAAGAATGGTGAAAGTATACAATCCTGAGATACACCTTTCCTGAATTTAAACCAGGTTCTGAATACATTATTACCTCTTCATCTGTGTAGAGGTTTCATCTAAGCACAGACATATGCTCAATGTTATCCATAGTATTTTATGATCCACATAGATGAATTCCTATGCATTATGAATAATACTGAAGTAAACATCTTAACTCTGCTTTCAGCCATTTGCATCTGATATCAGCAATGGCATCGCTTGTTTCGCCTTGTTCCTAATCTCACTTAATATTGCTGCACCTGTTGTAGAATGATCATCATCATAAGCATACTGTATGTGATATGAATGATGTTTTCAGTAATTTCCATGGTCTGTGGAATTATCTTCCTTTGGAATCAGTAAAAATATGGATCTTTTTAAAGTCAATGTATCTGGTACTTATTTTCCAAATGTCTAGGCACAGGTGATTGAGTGCTTCCAGTTATTCATCAGTTTGTTGAAACATTTCAACTGATATTTCATAAATTCTTGGAGGCTTATTTTTTATAATGCCTACAGTGCAGCTTGGTCTTCTTTCACTAATATTGGTTATTGGTCATATACTACTTCTTGAAATGGTGAGTGAGAATACTCTGTATTCTTTCCATTTTCTTTTAATGTTTCTGTATTGTTCAATATTTTGTCAATATAATGTTTTAATATTGAAACTCAAGGCTTGATTTTTTTTTCCAGAAATTTCCTTTATTTGGGAAAATCTAGAGGCCCAGGTGCACAACAAGTCAAAAGAAAACCAGAATGCAACAGGCTTTCTGATGGCTTATTAGACGTCTAAGGACTCGCCTTTGCTCCCTGGAGCCCACAGGTCAAGCAAAACACTAGAGGCACGTTCCCAAACTGCCATCCTAAGAGGCGTGCCCGAGAGGCGATGGAGCCCTACTGAGTCTCTTAAGCACTCCCTATTTGTATGATGACTGCTTTGGTTTTCGTTCTTTTTCGCCTCTTAAAAAAAAAAGATTTAAAAGAATACTTTGAGAATAATGATAGCAAAAAATGTACAAATGTGCTCAACAAAAATGGATGAATTTATGGATTATAAGTTTTACAAGCCTCTAATAAAATGATTTTTTTAAAGAATACTTTGATTCTTTTTCTATAATAATGTCCAACCGAAACACCTCAGGTACCTATCTGTGAGCAAAGAAGTGTTGGTCTCTTCTGGGCCCTTCTCAGGATCCACACATCAGACACTCTTCTCTGTTCTCCAGAGAACACACCATGGCTGCTGTATTTCTCTCCTTTTCTTCATCTTCTTTTGATGACTTCTCCTTATCTTTCAACTTCTCCTTATTCAGAGTGAATTGGATTGGATTAGCCGCTGGTCTTGTCCTCAAATAATACATCCCAGTCTTCAAACCCTGCTTCCAGCCGTAGAAGTGCATGCTAGTAAGCTTGCCATAGTTAGGTTCAGCTATATGTATGTTCAGGGACTGGCTTTGATCGATGAAAGCCCCTCTTTCCGCTGCCATCTTGAGTACAGTTTTCTGAGAAATTTCCCACACTGTCTTATATAGTTGCTTCAGGTCATCAGGAATTTCAGGTATGCTCTGGATAGAGCCATTGCTGGCAATAATCTGGTTTTTCATCTCTTCATTCCACAAGCCCCGCTCAGTAAGATCTTTCAGTAAGTGGGGATTCACAATCTGAAATTCTCCTGACAAGACTCTGTGAGTGTAGATGTTGCTGGTATAAGGATCAATGGACTCATTATTCCCCAGAATCTGAGCAGTTGAAGCGGTAGGCATTGGGACAATAAGCAGACTGTTTCTGACACCATACTTTGCGATCTTCTCTTTGAGAAGTTTCCAGTCCCACAGGTTGGTAGGAGTCACATTCCACATGTCATACTGAAGGATTCCTTTGCTGACTGGACTGCCTTTATAGGTTTCGTATGGACTCTGCTCCTTAGCCAGTTCACAACTGGCTTCCAAAGCTCCATAATAAATGGTTTCAAAAATTTGCTTATTCAATAACTGGGCCTCTGGACTCTCAAAAGGATACCTCATCAGGATAAAAGCATCTGCCAGACCTTGTACCCCAATTCCAATGGGGCGATGGCGCTTATTTGATGAGAAAGCCTCTGGGACAGGGTAGTAATTTATGTCAATAATTTTTTTCAAATTACGAACAGTAACTTTGGTGACTTCAGCCAACTTCTTAAAGTCATATGTGTGTTCTGATGTGACATACATATTCAGCGCCAGGGAAGCCAAGTTACAAACTGCAACCTCATCTTTGCTGGTATACTCTACTATTTCTGTGCACAGGTTGCTGCTTTTGATGGTGCCCAGGTTCTGCTGGTTGCTCTTCCGGTTACAAGAATCTTTGTAGAGCATGTACGGGGTCCCTGTCTCTGTCTGAGACTCAATGATGGCATACCAAAGCTGCTGAGCTTTGACAACTTTGCGGACACGACCCTGTTTCTCATAACTTTCATACAACTTCTCAAATTCCTCTCCCCAAACCTCATCCAGACCAGGACATTCGTTTGGACACATCAAGGACCAGTCCTGATTAGTCTCCACTCATTTCATGAAGAGATCTGGAATCCAAAGCGCAAAGAAGAGGTCTCTGGCACGCTGCTCTTCCTTTCCTGTGTTCTTCTTTAAATCGAGGAACTCAAAGATGTCTAAATGCCAAGGCTCCAGGTAAATAGCAAATGTTCCAGGGCGCTTGTTCCCACCTTGATCCACATATCGAGCTGTGTTGTTATACACTCTCAGCATCGGTACAAGGCCATTGGAATTGCCATTAGTCCCAGCAATGTAGCTGCCAGTAGCTCGAATACAGCTCACAGCAACACCAATTCCACCCGCAGATTTGGAAATCAGTGCACACTGCTTTAGAGTATCATAAATCCCTTCAATGCTGTCATCTTTCATACTCAGAAGGAAACAGCTAGAAAGCTGTGGGCGGTTGGTGCCAGCATTGAAGAGAGTGGGAGAGGCATGGGTAAACCACTTCTCAGAGAGAAGGTTGTACGTTTCAATAGCAGCATCAATGTCTTCTTTGTGAATCCCCACAGATACCCTCATCAACATATGCTGTGGTCTTTCAGCCACTTTTCCATTGATCTTCAGCAAATAGGACCGTTCCAGGGTCTTGAAGCCAAAATAATTGTAAGAGAAATCTCGGTCATAGATGATGGCTGAATTCAGGCGATCTTTATTTGCCAAAACAACCTCCAGTGTTGACCTGGCCACCATGGGAGAGTGTTTGCCATTATGAGGATTTATGTAGTTGTACAGGTCCTCCATCACATCACTGAACACTTTCTTTGTTTTTTTGTGCAGGTTAGACACAGCAATTCTTGCTGCCAGAATGGCATAGTCAGGGTGCTTAGTAGTCAAGGTCGCAGCAGTTTCAGCAGCCAAAGTATCTAGTTCCACCGTGGTGACCCCACTATATAAGCCTTGGATTACTTTCATGGTGATCTGAGCAGGATCAACAAAGTCCATGTTGAGTCCATAGCAAAGCTTCTGGATTCGCGATGTGATTTTGTCAAACATGACCCGCTCTTGGCGACCATCTCGCTTGATCACATGCATCGCGGCTGGTGGTTCAAGTGCAGACGGACTCCGCTCCCGCCTGCCGCTGAGGGGTGACACCGCAAAGGTGGTCAAATGTAAAGGTCGCGCTCCGGGTGCTTGTGGAGCGGAGACCCAGCCGGACGGTGACTGGAGGTAGACCCAAGGCTTGATTTTATAGTTCATTCAGTTTAATGTATGTTAAATACATATATTCGGTTTTGTTTCCTAGCCCCAGGGTCTTGGATATTTTATCAAGGTACTTTATCTTTTTGAGCTGCATTTTGAAAAATTCTCTCTTCCAAGGGCAAGTTTCAAAGTTTCTTCTAATACTTACATTGTTATTTTCTATCTTTCTTGTTTTTTTAATGACCCGTGACTTTCTTCACATATGATTTCCTGATGTCATCCCATAGTTCACCAGATCTTTTGCCATTAGTGGTCAATGAGTAAAAGCTATTCTTCATAAGTTCTTTAAGTTTAGTCGGGGGGTGGGGTTGTATTTTGACTTTTGTGAACTAGATTTTTCTTCTACCTAAACTTAAACTAACATGTAAGCAATGGATAATTTATTTTACAGTTCGTCCCTAGACGAGTTTGGCTACTGATAGTAAACTGTTCCAGCATCTCTTCCCACAGATGTCCTCAGTTTGGTTACGGTGTATTTTATCTGTAGACATCCATATGTATACTCACCATGTGGTTTGTGGTAAAAGGGTGCTTTCAATAAAGAGATCATTGGTCTTGCTGAATCATACCGTGGAATTTCATCTTTGTTTCAGTCATCAAGGCCATCTTTTTCAACTAGTGATTTTTCCTCTTTGTTTCCAACTTTTGCGATCGGATTCCTAATAATTATCAATGCATCTTCCTTGAGAGCATGCTTGAGAAATTTAGACTGGTGCTATTGGTATAATTCTTCATCACTAGCTTTACTGTTGGTGCATATGTTTAAATAATAGTTGTATTAATTGGGTTTCCATGTAAGTCTATAGACACTATCCTTTCACAGACATCATTGTACTTCATGATAGATCTTAAAATGGGGGATGCAGAAAGGCTTTTCCCCAGGTTGTCCCCAAAATATATGCCAAACCTAAGACGCTGCCTGTTGCACCTGGTAAATGGCTGTATATTTGGAAGTCAATGCAGGCTGCTTAATGGTTAATCTCCCTGAAGGTTATCAGCCATCTAGAGCAATCAGACTGTATATTCTGTCTCACCTTAAGTAGGGCCCACACCCTTGATAGGGATAGTGGATTGTTTCCTTTAAGGAGAGCCCAGAGACAAGATCGAGCCCACTCAAGGATGACCAAGTTTAGGCTGCCATCTTGAATCTAGGATCTGCCCATCTTGTCACATGTGTACCCCTAAGCACTCCCCTTCCTATTGCATGTACATCACTAGATTTTCCCTCTCCCATTGCTTATATTGCCTGGGTACAAGCCCTTCCTTTTGCATATATGGTCATCTATAAACAGGGGGACTAACACACTCCCTAAAGGTATATAGGCCTTGGCTAGAAATAAAGAGCTCTCTCCTCCGCTCTTCTCCCAGACCTCCACATGGACCACTAAGAGAGGATGAGGTGAGCATGCTACCATGAAATGTGTCTGACTCCTTTATTTTATCTTCTCTCCTACCTCTCCTATCTTTTATGATTTTACTGTAATCTTTATATATTATAATCAAACAGTTGTGCCTGTGGACTCCCCCTCCCCCCCCACATGTTGTTAGAGACTGGTTAGTCTAGCATTAAAATGTCCTTTTTGATTATGAACGTGATACAATTTCTCTTGAATTTATCATGTCCCTCATTAATGCCTAGTATAATGATCTTTATGCTTTCCATTTCATTTTTGATGATGTACAATCCTGCAATAGTTATACTTCCTATATTTCAAGTTCTGAATTTTAATAGATATTTGAACTTGCTTCTTCTCATTTTTAATCATTCCCCATCAGAAAAATTAAGGACCTGAAAGTTTTACATCATACATGTCATTATAGTGCACTCTACTTTGAGAAACCACTTTATTTCAGTAATTTTGAGAGCTTTATTACCAGAGAAGTTTCACTTTCTACAATATATCTTACCATGTTCTAGTGCTATTCCTGAGATTTTAAGTGTCTAATTCTCAAGAAGTTCGACAGCCTATCCCTTCTTCATAGTCTGTTCTTAGTCTAGAAGCTCTGCTGAACCCTCTTTACATTTGGAGTCTGTGCTGATATCTGAAATACTGGTAACATAACTTTCACCCCGCACAGTAATATTCAAACCACACAGTTTCAAAAACTTACAGATAAGTAAGTCGTTAAGTGTACTTAAAAACTAAATACAAACCCACAGCCATCAAATACATTCTGACTCATAGTGACCTTGTATGACAGAGTAGAGCTGCCATTGTGGGTTTCTGAGGCTGTCGATATTTTTAATAGTATTATTGGCATGTATTTCATACATCATACAATTTAATCATTCAATCATATTAAGGAGAGTTGTGTAATCATCACCAAAGTCAATTTCAAATTTATCCTCTAATATTTATTGTTGTTAGCTCTTCATTCCCCCCAAATTTCCCCTGCCACATCCCTAGTAATTATTTTATTATTATTTTTAATAGCTACTAACTTATGGATTTACTCACCCTGGGTTTCATATACAGAAAATTATACAAAAAACAAGCAGGAAGCAAACAAACAAACAAAAGCCAACAATGACTAGAAAATGCAGAGTAATAACTTAGTCAAAAAGAAAGTGGAAAATATTAAAAATTGAATTTTTTTAAATGAGTCAAAGGGAGATCAAGTGGAAAAAGTATCACATTTCAATATAACTCTATCTTGCATATAGAACTTAAAATTCTCTCTGACAACAAAGCTATCTACATCCATAGATTGTGGTCAATTAAAATTAGAAAAAATTTAAAAATGAGTCAAAGTGAGACCAAGTGAAAAAGTTACACTTTTCAATATAACTCCACCTGCCATATATAACTTAAAATTCTCTCTGACAGCAAAGCTATTCAGATCTTTGGACTATGGCAGAGGACACTTACTGGAGACTAATCCATGTGGGGACCCTGCAAATGGATAGTGGGCTTCCACTGTCATCCATAGCCTTTTACAACCATTTTTCATAATTTAATCTCTGATCCCATTCTCTCCTCCAGAAGTGGATTCTAATACTTATAATCCTGGCATCACACAGACTAGTGTATTTCTTTCATGTGGATTTGGTTGAGTCTTCACTTAGATGACTACTTGTTTTAAGAAAAAATATCATTAAAAATACAAGAAAAAGATAAAAGATCACAATAGATGTCAAAAGAGACCTTGACTCTTATCATTTATCAGAGGCTGGGTGAACAGATGGAAGAAATGATGAAGTAAAAGAGCTGATAAGAAAATTTCAAAGGCAAGCTCAATATAACAATGTACATTATTGTTGTATTGAAAATACTGATTGAGAAATAGAGAACCAAAAAGAAGGACATGCTCAGCATATATCAAGGTAAAATAACTGAAGAAAAAAATCAAGCTTCTAACTGCAGTATTAAAGGATTTCATGGGGGACATATTGATGTTGCAAGAAGCATCAAGGGAAGATGGAATAAATACAGGAGTAACTTTATCAAAAGAACTATATCAACATTCAACCATATCAAGAGGTGACATATGATCAAGATCTGGTGGTATTGATGGAAGTAATTCAAGTTGCACTGAAAGCATAAGTCTAAAACAGTACATGTGGAGAAGGAAGACAATGTATTTGAATTATTGTTCCAGTGAAGAATGTTGAAGTACCATGGTTATTCAAACAGTCTTTAAAGAAGTAGACCTAGAATGTTCTTTAGAAGTTAGGATGGCTAGATTTTGTCTCATGTCCTTTGGACATGTTATCAGGAGAGACTAGTCCTTGGAGAAGGATATTATGCTTGATAGAGGGGCACCAACAAAAAGGAAGATCCTTGATGAGATGGATTGACACAGTGACAGTGATTGCAATAATGAAGTCAAACATAGCAAGGATTGTGAGAATGGCTTAGGATCAGATGGAATATTCTTCTATTGTAAATAGGGTCAAGATTTGATAAAGCTGATTAGATGGCACCTAGCAACAGCATGAAGCATAAAGAACATGTGATTTCATGGAATGTGTATGGACCTACCAACACTTACCTTTCAGTCCGTCACATGGTGGTGCCTTGCATGTTGTTAACAGCTATGTCGTTGGTATATCAAATGTCAGCAGGGTCACCCAAAGTAGACAGGTATTAATGGAGTTTCCAAACTTAGTATGGACTACAAAGAAGGAATGGACTTCCTACTTTGGAGGAAGTAGCTGCTTAACACCTTATTCATAGAATCACAACTTTATCAGCTACTGATATAGCCTAATGAATGGCAGAAGAACTCTGTGGGAGATAGTGACAGAGGATGGGTTCCTTTGGTAGGAAGGCATGCAAAATTTTACTTGGAAAAGGTTTCTCAAAGTCAAGTCTACCAATGTGAAATAAAGGAAGAAAATTCTTTGGGAATAGAGCCTTTGGGATCTTCATTTGCTGGTGGGACACAACTCAAGGCAAGAACAAATAGCTGCAGAATCTACTTGAAATCTGAACTTAGAGTGGGTGAAGCATGAATGTAGGAAAATTTTTTAAGTCATCAAAAATGAAACGGCACGTAAAAGTCAATATCCCAGGCATTAATGAGCTGAAACGGATGGGTATTGGCCATTTTTGAATCAGAAAATAATAGGGAGATAGAAATGAAGCTGGGGAACCCATGATAGTATTTTGCAAAATGAATGACTTGTTCATAGCAAATATCATTTTTTCAACAACAAAAAATGACTATACATATAGACTTCCCCACTAATAGAATACACAGAAATCTCATTGACTTCATCTGTGCGAAGAGACCATGGAGAACCTTAAGATCAGCAAATAAAATCAGACCAGGGACTGACTGTGGAACAGAGCATCAAATGCTCACATGTAAGTTAAGGTTGAAGCTGAAAAAATTAAAACAAGTCTTGCTGGGATCCACAATGAATGCTCATTGAAGAAGCAGTCAAGTGATCAAAAAATGTATTGCATTGGGTAAAAAATCTTTAAAGTATTAAAAAGCAAATATATGACCTTGAGGAGTAGCATCCACTTGACAAAGCTATGGTATCTTCAATCACCTCATATGAATGTGAAAGATGGACATTGAACATAGAAGACCAAAGAAGGATGCATCTGTTTGAATTTTGGTATTGAAGAAGAATATTGAATGTACCATGGACAGCTCAAAGGACAAACTGATCTGTCTTGGGAGCAGAACATCCATAATGCTCCTTAGAGGCAAGAATGGCAAGGCTTCATCCTATACACTTTGGGTGTATTGTCAGGAGAGGCCAGTCACTGAAAAAAAGATATCATTTTTGGCAAAGTGGAGGAGCAGTGAAAAATAGAAAGGCTCTCAAAGAGATGGATTGACCCCGTAGCACAATGGGCTCATGCGCAGGAACAGTTGTGAGGTTGACACAGTACTGAACACTGTTGAGTTCTGTTCTGCATAGGGTTCATTAGGGGATGGAGCCAACTAGATAGCACTCAACAACAACAACTTGTGGCGTTAAATATTAAAATGACACATGTACACCTCTGTCATGGTTTTACTCTCAGTATGTCACTTTTGAGATTCAGTTTACACTCTTCAGTTTCTTTCAATATTTAAACCTTAAAAAAACATTACTTAATCCCAAAATCTAAGGCTGAAAATTTTGAATTTTCATGCCTTTTTGTTTTTTCTATTTAATGTTTTTATGTTGATTTGGTTTTTCAATTAAGTTATTCTCTGATATTCTGGCCAAAAAGCATTGACCCACAGACTGTCTCACAGAGCAGGATTGTTTCCAGAAGTGTAGAGTCACGATTTCATTTTCCTCTTTCACTCTTATTTTTTTTCATATGTATTGCAGTGAGTTTCGATACAGTCAATTTTCCTTAAAATGAAATTGTCTGAAAAAATATTGAGGAAAAGGGAATACTTTTATAGAAGCTGTGACATTTTCTCTCTGATTTTAAAATACCATTTATCCAATTCACTGGTGCTCTTCCTGAAAGTGAATTGAATTTATAATTTAGATTTTTTTAAATGCCATGCTCCTATATTATCTCTGGTTTGTATAACATTACAGATTTTTATATAATTTTTATTTTTATAATATTTCCATTTTTAGTTTTAATTTATCAAAATACCTAGCATATTAGGGTCCAACAATTTCTAGAATAAAAATTTTATACTTTAAGAATCAGAACATCTCAGTAACTGACATTTTTTCTAATCTATAAAGATAAAGTAATATTAGACATTAGATGGTCATATTGTTCAAGTTTCTTCAAACTATCTTCACTTGTTCTTAAAGGACCAGAGAGTGAATTTTTTAGGCTCACAGTCCAGAGAGAATCCAGAATAGTATTCTGAGAAAGCCAATAAATAGGAATTATAATATGTTTTAAACCTTTCTTATTTCTTGCACACATTATTATTAGCTCAACCTTTCATTCTAGACTTTCTTGATGTGGCCCCAAGAAACTACTATGCAATTATTGTCTCTGTAGATATATCACTCCTCGATTTCATATTAAGAAACACATACACAAGACTTCAACAATAACAAAACAAAACAGAGAAAAACCTTAATCAAATGAAAGCAGAAAGCTAGAACATATTAAAATGGGTCAACTGGAATTAAACATGATAAGGTGTTTAATATTATTCTACTGACAATTGCCACTAATTTTCTGTAAGCTTATGATATTGTGATGGCTTGTGGGTTACTGTGATGCTGGAAGACAGGTGACTAGTGCGTCATATGCCCAAGTGAACAAGTTTGAGTAGAGATTCCAGTCTAAGAAGAGACTACAAAGGAATAAACTATCCACTTCTGAGAAATTAGCCACTGCAAATCTTGTAGACAGGATTGAAACATTGTCATATTTTGAAAACTCATGCAAAGGAGAAGAACATGGACAGAGAGTGTCAGAAAATGAGCCCTTCTGGTCAGACTGAGAACACTCAAATGTTGCCTTTGAAGCTAAAGTCAACTATCATGATGTGGAATGAGTCAAACCTACGGGAGTGAGCCTCCATGACCTGTATTTGCTGATGGGGCATGTGTAAACATTAGAAGAAACAGCTGCAAAAATGAATACATAATTGGAATTGGAATGTACAAAGTACAAATTTTGGAAAATTGGGAGCTGTAAAAAATGAAACAAAAAAAAGCAACAGTCTAGGCCTTAGCAAGATAAAACGGACTGGTATTGGCCATTTTGAATTAGACAGTCATGTGATTTCCTATACAGGGAATGAAACCATCAAGAGGAATGCCATTACATCCATCCTCTAAAAGCATATTTCCATATCTATTGTGAAGTACAGTACTGTCTTTGATAGGATGATATCTATACAAAATAAAGAAAATCCACTTAAAACAACGTGTTTTCTAATTTATGCACCAAACATCACAGCTATTTATGAAGAATTTCAATGTGTTGTCAAGAGACCATTTCCTAGAGCAGACCATCGTGCCTGGCCAATAGCAGGGCAGGGAAAATAGGGAAATCTGTGGGCCAAGAGCAGGCGTTGTTTGATTCTGTGGTACTTAAAGTTGCTGTGAGTCAGGACAGGCTCAGTGATGCCAGCTCACTTGCCAGCCACTCTGACTGATGGCAAGACTGCTCACATCCCCAGTGGAGAGGCGATTTTTTCTGCTGTTGGAAGTATCAAAAGCAAACATATATGTTAACTATATGCTTATGCATGTTTAAATACCATTCTAAAAATATCCTGAAATTTAAACCTAAAACATAGTATAAGTGTGTTTTATTTCATTGATGTGTGTTTTATGGCCATAGAATAGAATTTAAAATACTTATTTTCCAAAACTATTTTTTTTCTTTAAAATTGACAAAGGAGACTGCTCTGGCAAGTGTTTCATTCTTTATTTGTGGAGTGTCAAATTATATGTGTATATCTGTTAAGCATGATATTAAATTCTCCATTAGTTCAATTATTTAACTTCATGTCCAGTGAATAACTGATAGTAGTATTTTGGATTTTCATACTTAATCTTAAAAAGGTATGTTTTCCACTTCATTCGACCTATTTTGCTAAATTGCATTTTATATAGCTTTATATTTATTTTTGGATTTGGATTTGAGGCTAGGTTGCTATGAATACATTTCACATAGTTATGTCTTCCTGTTTCACTTTCTCTTTCATTATTATGAAATGTTACTGTTTACATTGGGTAATGCACCTAGCCTTAACTTCTAATCTACCTGCTATTGGAACACCTTTCATTGGTTGCATGGTGTATGTTTTTCCTAATCAATCCTTCTTTATCATTATATTGCAAGTTGGTTCTAACTCATGGTGACTACGTGTATTACGGATTAGAACTGTGCTCCTTGGTGTTTACAATGACTGGTTTTCTGGAAATAGATCGCCAAGGCTCTTTTTCTGATGCACTTTTTTTGCATGGAATCACAATTCAAACTTATATTTAGCAATTGAATCCTTTGATAATTTGGACCAACCAGGGACCACATCATTAGGTGAACTAGATATTAATATATTTGTAAACAAATTTTCATAATTGCAAGCAATTTGGATTTTTTTGTTTTTTTTTTTCAAGCCAATAACTGAAGTTAATTACTGAAAGCTGACAGGACCAAGGAGTCTCTAGGAACTTCATGCAGATTAATCTTCAGAAGGCACAGCAGTTCTATCAGGACCCTGTGATGATGTGGGTGGAGATGTGATAATTTCTCTTTTTTTCATTTTTCTGTACATCCCACACTTTTACTGTGTTCTTTAGTTTGTATGCAACCTGCTGGATTCCCCCCCCCCATCATTTTATGAGGGGAACATAAAACTCTTCAGAATCCAAACATACTCCAATTGTGTAAAGCACATTTATACATTCATTGCCCTCATCATTCTCAAAACATTTGCTCTCCACTTAAGCCTCTGGTATCAGCTCCTCATTTTCCCCCTCCCTCCCTGCTCCTCCTCCCTCATGAACCCTCGATAATTTATAAATTTTTATTTGTCATATCTTACACTGTCCAAAGTGTCCCTTCACCCACATTTTTGTTGTCTGTTCCCCCAAGGAGGAGGTTATATGTAGATCCTTGTAATTAGTTCTCCCTTTCCACCTTACCCTCCCTCCACTCTTCAGTATCACCACTCTCAGCATTGGTCCTGAAGGGATCATCCACCCTAGATTCCCTGTGTTTCCAGTTCTATCTGTATCAATGTACATCCTCTGGTCTAGCCAGATTGGTAAGGTAAATTGGGATCATGGTAGTGGGTGGGGAGGAATATTTAGGAACTAGAAAAAAGTTGTATGTTTCATTGTTGCTACTCTGCACTCTAACTGGCTCATCTCATGTTTCCTAGGACCATTTTGTAAGGGGATGTCCAGTTACTTACAGCTGGGCTTTGAGTCTCCACTATGCACTCCCCCTCATTCACAATGACATGATTTTTTGTTCTTTGATGCTTGATACCTGATCCCTTCCGCAGCTCGTGATCACACAGGTTGGTGTGCTTCTTCCATGTCCATGTGGGCTTTGTTGCTTCTGAGCTAGATGGCCTCTTGTTTACCTTCAAGCCTTTAAGACTCCAGACACTATATCTTTTGATAGCCAGACACAATCAGCTTCCGTCACCATATTTACTTGTGCACCCCTTTGTCTTCAACACTGCTGAATTATTTCACTTAAATTTATCATATTATTTAGTTCTAGAATGTCTTTATGTTATGTTTTTATAGCTCTTACTTCTCTGATAAACTTTCATGTTATTTACCAGGATATATTAATCAGCACCATTGAGTATTTCAAATCACTCCACTGTATGGTTGTTCTGTATTGTTTTCTCTATTATCTAATTTTTAACTTAATTTAGTCAACTATTGAATGTTTTATGTAAGGTTATTTTTGTTTGCCTGACAAAATTGCAGATGGACAATTTTCAGATAATTTGAGGCTCTGTATTATTTGTATTTCTCAAGGGAATCCCCCCTCCCCCATGGGTAGTTCATTTACAAAAAAAATTACAATAAGTTATTGAGATAATCCAAATCTGTAATTCTAATTTTTTGAGAAGTTTTATTTCCTGAAAATTCTTAATGTAAGGGTGTATGTGTTTTACATTCTTCTCTAAGTTTCAAAATGATACTTTGTCTGAAACATGTTACTTCACTGTGGCTGGAGTGAAGCCCACAATCTTCTCTGTTTACTGAACTGCACCTAGGTCACTCAAGGACATAGACACATCATGTTTGTATTATAGTTTTTTTATATTCTTGCTAATGATTGGTAATATGAGTCTTTTTAATTGTATCCATTATAGTTTGTGTAAAGTTGTCTATGTTCAAATTTTCCCAATTAGTGATGCACTGAATTTTCTCATGGAGTTAAGTGGCATCAGTTCATATTCATGATCTCTTGAAACATTTTTTATTGCATTGTAGGCATTGTATTTCTAGAAGCTTGTAACTTAATGTATGCAGAAATACATTTTATCTTTACATAACCAAAATATATCTTTTGTCAGATGTACTCCAAATACATTTTCACAAGATGTGATTTGTGTTTTTATTTTCTTTTAGCTGTGTCTTTTAAGAGAAAAATGTTTTAATTTTTATAAAATACCTTCTTCAGTTCTATTAATGCTTCACGGAGCTTTTGTAATATATGAAAATATATACTTATATCAAATTATTACATATTTTATTATGCTTTCTTCCAGAAGTTTTGTAATATGTGTATAATTTTATATCTATATTTATTTATGTATGATGTAAGCTACATGTTTACATTAATTTTCTTTCACACATTCAATACTGTTCAAAAAGTGTTACATTTTAATAGTAGTAAAATATTGTAAGAGGTGCTGCCAGAAGATGAGGTTTTCAGTGGGAAGGCATTCAAAATACCCATTAGTAGAAGAATGGATAAATAAACTGTGGCATGTAAACACAATGGAATATTATACATCCCTAATAAACAACGATGAAACAATGAAACATCTCATGACATGGATGTACCTGGAATCCATTATGCTTAGTGAAATTAATTAATCACTCAAAAAGGTGGAAATATTCCATGATTCTATGAGAGCACTACTATAAAAAGAAACATATAAGCAAAAGCTCCTGCTCTTACAGCATCTATTATTTTATTACATCCTCCAAAGCAACAAGATAGTGTGTAGGACTATAGCTCATGAACTTTATAACATCCCCTTATTTCTTCATCTTTAAAACCACCCAGACAAGGAATGCCTCACCTCAACTGTTTCGGTTTCCCATGATGCGGAGAGAAGAGAAAGACTAATCTGTTGCTGACATATAGCATTACTCTATTGCTACCCCAAATTTCTCAACACTCTCAAAAGAGTTATTAATGAAATTTACTGGCAGCTTAAGTCAAGAGGTAATGGGGTGGATGGCATATCTGTCCTAGAGAAGGTTACTATGCTACAGTTGTTGGGTAAGCAAGCTGGACAGCATGTCTTTTGGAAAAACCCCACTCATTAAGTATACAAGGGGGTAGCTCTCCAAAAAAAGGAATTTTATTCAAAGCTATGTGATTAAATTTTTTTTATAAACAACCTTATCACCTTCTAATTACTGCCCATTACACTTAATACATTTGGCAAATCTGTAATTCAATTCTTGGAAACATTTTTCAAACCCATCTGTTTGGATGGCTGATAGTAACTCCCTCATTTTTTCTTCACTTCTATCTCACCAGATCGCTGTCCTTTCCTGCCTCCCTTCATTTGCGGAAACAAAAAGAAGTCGCATGGAGTGAGGTCAGGTGAATCCGGCATATGACGCATGAGAGAATGCTGTCTCTTGCTCAAAACTGACACACTGAGATGGCTGCTGAGCAGGTGCATCGTGGTAGTGAATCGAACAGTCCCTGTCTGCCACAAAGCAGGCCTTTTTTGTCTCACCCTACTATGCAATCTTTTCAGAACCTCTAAATAGGAAGTTTGATTAATAGTCTGACCTGGTGAAACAAACTCTAAATGCACTAGGAGTAAGCATTTTTATCCATTTGGGAAGTTCCTGGGTGTGCAGAATGAGGTTTGTCATCAATTGACATTTCACATTTTTTGAAACAAGCAACTATTCATACACTTGAGTTTTTCCTGTAACACTGTCCTTGTAATCTGTGGTCAATGTCACAACAGAGTCTGAGACATTTTTACCAAGCAGGAAACAAAATTTCACAGCCACATGCTGTTATCTTAAATCAACCACCACAATAAACAAGGTTTGAGTAAACCTGCTTTTATGAAACAATTCACTGTACCAGAGAGAATCTTCCCAGGAGACACCACTGCATATACTAACTCAGAGAGTTGTTCAATGTTCACCTTGCTATGTATGTGCTATGAAAACTTCACTTTGCCCAGTGCAAGTCAGGTTTTGGATTTTTTTTGGGGGGGGTATCCCCTTGTATGTACCACAAATGGGAGAATAAGCTCGGTATCATATACCTAAGTGGACACTTTTGCTCTAATTTGTATCCAACCCTTGGTGTTTCAGGTCTTGTACTACAGACAGCCAAGAGTTTAGACCCTTTTCTTTCAAGCTACACAATGTCTGTCAGAGAACATACTAGAGGTATTCAATATGTAACTTCCTCTAAGCCAACTGGGCTTTTTCTTAAACACACTGTGATAGGTAGGCTTATTGTGCCAACCTGGCCAATAGGAACATGTGGGATTAATAAGTCACAGTTTGATTGGAGGGCAAAGAGATACATGGCTCAGCAAACCCTGCTTCTCTCTTTCTTGCTCTCTGGTGATGGAACCAGCATGTGCCTGCTTTAGTTAGTTCTCTGCCTCAACGTGTGAGCTACCCTATCTATTGGACAGTCAACCCATGGACCATACTAGAGCTTGAGCTTCCTTTAAGACCTGCTTCACGACACTGCCAGTGTATACATTGCTTGGACTTGAGCCTGATGGATCCTGTGGCCTTGCATTACTTTAGTTCAATATTTCATCTGGGCTTTCTTCCGTAAGCTCCTGAGCTGCTGTTTGTGACCTACCCTGCTATTTGCTGCCTGCGGGCAGAATGCCTGCACTGCCGGAGGGAAGCTTCAGCTGTCTGCTTCCTTGACCTTATACCCAGCAGCTGTTATATTCCTTTATGCTGTGTGTGTGTGTATATATATACATAAGTGTCCTGGTTTTGTTTCTCTAGAGAACCCTGCCTAACAAAGATACCTATAGCAAATTATTTAAAATACAAAAGTCCCATGTGCGACAGTGTATTAGTGAAAGTTTGACCCTACCTCTAGTCCTCAATGTCTAGGTAAATAGTAACCAATAACCTAAATTGCTTAGCTGTACAAATCAACAGTCCATGTAGAATGGTCTAAAAACCTGTCCTATATATATTGTTTTACTTAACTGTCTTTGAATTTATGTACTGGTGGCAAAATTAATGATAATGTTAATAGAACTACCATATACCACATGGGAATGATTTATAATACCTTAAATAAAATAATATTGTTGTCTTCAAAGTGAACCAGGGGAATATATAAATCTTACAGAAATGAGTTGATTTTAGATCATATTTAATTGTAGCCTAAATCTAAGAACAATTAGTTATTACATGGCTCTTCTCAATACATACTCATAGGAAGTTATCACTGATGATATAGATGCTGTAGAAAAGTATGATAAAGAAAGCAGATAGTGCCCCACTATCAAAAGGAATAATTTTGGGGTTATCTTAAAATAAGTAGCAATGTAAGTGAGTGTGTTAGACAGGGTTCTCTAGAGAGACAAATCCAGATTGCTAATAATTATATATATAGAAAGATAGATAGATACATAATACAAGAAATGAACGGTTAAATTATATACAGGTAGATTGATATATAATACAAGAAATGAACAGTTAAATTATAAAGCAGTAAAAATGGCTCAATGTGACTCACTCCCGTGAGAGAGTTGTGAGACACTGGGAGTCCTTCAAGTCTTGAGGGCCGCAAGGTAGTCCTCTGTAGAGAGATTCAGGCTATCCTGGAACAGGCAGCAAACAGCAAGGCACATCACCAACACTCATCAAGGTCACCAACAGTCAACCCCCAGCTCAAGAAATGTAAATTCCAATTGTGTGGTGAGGCAGGTCTTGAAAGGACATCAAATTACAGTGACACAGTCCACAGGTTAGGTGTCCAACAGGTAGTGTAGCTTGCAAATTGAGGCACAGAACAAGCAAGACAGCCACACACTGGTCCGATGATCAAGGGTGAGAGATAAGAAAGGTTAGGGTCACCAAATCATTTATATCTCCATGCTTCAATCAATTCCACATTTGTTTATCAGCCAGACTGGCACAATAAACTAACTATCTCAATCCACCCCTTGCCAACCTGGCACCTGTACACAATTCTTTAGCCATATATACTTATATAATTTCTGGACATTGATGAAATCACACTTATACATTTTATCAATCATCTATCATACATACAAAACACACTGAGTCCAATTGTATCTGATATCTCATACCTCAACAAAGGAAAGATTTGCAATAAGCACATAAAAAGAAAATACATTGACAAATACAAACCTCGCTTTTGCAATTGATCACGTGGTCGTAATTGATAGGTAGAATTACCTTCTACTACTACCCATTCAGTATTACCTTTGCCGTCAGCAAGCACCTCAGCTGGCTGTGGTTTTTTGCCTGGTGGGGTGACTCAGACCTTCATTCCTGAGGGATCTGGGTCATTATAAGTCCTGTCAGGATTGGGTTGCTGTAATTTACCATTTATTTTAATCACAGGGCATGGTAGCACTAAGTATCAGCCTATGGGATCTCCTGGATGCCAGACATAATCTTCTTTACCTCTATTATGTAACACCAGTCCAATGTCTCCTTGGTAATCAGAATCAATCACACCACTTAGTTCAGTGACACCCTTCCTGACCTGTTGATCCAAAGGCATGAGAAGCCCAAAGTGACCAGGGGGCATTCTCAGCTGGCAGTTCATTGGAATCCGTGCTGTGTTTCCAGGTGGGAGAGTTCCTTCCTTTGGGACCAGGCCCTCCAGGCCTGAGGAACACAGGGTTTCTGGGATAGGAAGCAAAAATGCTGCAAGTGAATCACTAGGAGTAATAGTGAGTGGTGTCATGCCAGCTTCCACCCCTTGGTTCTGGACCCATGAATTCTGGCTATTAGAAACACAGCACCATATACTGGCCACTGGTTTAGAGTGTATACAGCTTCCTGGATAACATTACCCCTGCCCCATAAGTTGTTGCCACCTAGTTGGTGCCGTAATTGTGTCTTTAGGAGCCCATTCCATTGTTGTGTCAAGCCATCAGCTTCAGGATGGTGAGGAACATGATACAACCAGTGGATTCTGTGGGAATGAGTCCACTGCTGCACTATATTTGCTGTGAAATGAGTTTCTTGATCTGAAGCAATGCTATGTGGGATGCCATGCCAGTGGATGAGGCATTCTGTAAGTCCACGAATAGTAGTTTTGGCAGAAGCATCACGTGCAAGGAAGGCAAATCCTAAAACGCTGTCCTCTCCATGATGGATGTGGTCCTATGTAATCAACCTGCCACCAAGTTGCTGGTTGATCTCCCTGAGGAATGGTCCCATATCTTGGACTTAATGTTGGTTTCTGCTGCTGCTGCTGCTGGCAAATGGGGCACTCAGCAGTGGCAATAGCCAAGTCAGCCTTGGTGAGTGGAACTCCATGTTGCTGTGCCCATGCATAACCTCTATCCCTGCCATGTCCACTTTGTTCATGTACCCATTGGGAAATAACAGGTGTGGCCGAGGAAAGAGGAGGACCAGTCTCCACAGTGCATGTCATCTTATCCACTTGATTATTAAAGTCCTCCTCTTCAGAGGTAATCCTTTGTTGAGCGTTCACGTGAGATACAATTACCTTTATCTTCTTGGCCCATTCAGAGAGGTCTATCCACATATCTCTTCCCCACACCTCCTTGTCACCAATTTCCCAATCATGGTGCTTCGAATTCCCTGACAATCCAACCAAGCCATTAGCCACAGCCAATGAATCAGTCTACAGTCTCACATCTGGCCATGCAAACTTATATGCAAACTGAACAGCCAGGTACACTGCTCATTGTTCTGCCCATTTGGAAGATTTCCCTTCACCACTGTCTTTAGGGAGATCAGGCTATGGCGGTACAGGCAGCAAACAGCAAAGCAGGTCACCAACACTCAGCCAGGCCACTGATAGTCAATCCCCAGCTCAAGAGATGTAAATTCCAATGTGTGGCTAGGCAGGGACCTCATATTACAGCGACACAGTCCACAAGTTAGGTGTCCAACAGGTAGTGTAGCTTGCAAATTGAAGCACAGAACAAGCAAGACAGCCGCACACTGATCCGATGATCAAAGAGTGAGAGACAAAAAATGAGAGACTCACCGAGCCATTTATCCCTCCGCCCTTCAATTAATCCCACATGTGTTTATCGGCCAGGCTGGCACAGTAATTAACTACTTCAGTGAGGCATCAGCTAAGTCACCATGGGAGAAATACACAACCAGGTGTTATACAAGAATTGTAAACAATAAAATCCAAACGGAGAGGAGAGAATGGTATTAGAACTTAAATTCTGAACACCTGAGTTGCAGAAGTTTGTGGGTGACAGTGAAAGTCCAAACTCGTTGGCAGGGTTCCCCATACAAATTAAGCCTTTGGTGAATCTCCTCTATAGACTATGAACCAGAGATTCACAAGACCTTGCTACCAGCTAGAATACATTAAAAGAGTGATTACTGTAATTATAGTTATTCAAATTGTGACACCTTATCATTGCTCTCTCTCTTGATCCAATGTATTATTGCGTCATTTAAAATTTTTTTCTTCTTTGTTTTTGATTGTGGCTTTTCCTGTTTCCTTGTGTTATTATTCCATTGCCTTAGTTGGGCCGTTTGTTTATGTTCTATCTTGTTTTTATATGATTTTCCATATATGAAACCTGTCCCATCCGGTGGGACATCAACAACGTGGATACCTGAAAGAGGGACTGGGAATGAAGTTGGGCAAGGGCACGGAGAGATGGAGGCAAGACAGGAATCTGATCAAGCCTCATTTATTGAGCTGAGAGCAGAGGTTTAAATAGCCAGTGAAGGGCGGGCACCATTACATCACATGTAAATAAGGTACAACTGAGGTAGCCAATAGTCGTGCATCTCCCAAATAAGGAAGAAATAGTGGGCAACTGATAGAACAGGTAAGTATGCTAATGAAGCATACCAGGCGCCTGGGGGGAAATGCCACCAGTCATGTATTGACCAATGAACATAGCAGCTGCTAGTGAAAGAGCACCAATCCTAGCAAGGGTCAAGGCAGCCACCATCTGGCGGGAATGAAACAAAGGCAGTAAAACTTCAGGGCACAGTTTGTATGGCAGGAAACCGAGTAAATTCATAAAGGTCATACATGGCTTAATTCCAGGGTAGGGGAACTCGCAGTTCCCTACAGAAACCCAGATAAGTTAAATCTATACAGACAACAACTGGATGCAGAGGAGACTAGTAGGAAATCGGGAGCTAACAACAGTGGATACGGAGAAGAAGATGTACATTGGCATTGATTGCAGTGAATGGTTGAACAACTCATGATTGAAATTGTATGTCTGTGATAGTGTTTAAAAGAAATTAATTATTACATTGTAAAAAGAAAATAAAAAGGACTGAAAAAGAACTGCCTTCTCAAAGTAGAGCTGACCATAATGACATGGATGGAGTAAAGCTTGTGGGAATAAGCTTTATTTACTGATTGGAAACCTCTCAAAATAAGAAGAAACAGCTAAAAACACTAATTGATCATTGGAATTTGGATTGTACTAAATATGAGTCTAGGGAAATTGAAAGTCATCGAAAGTGACATGGAATGCATAAAGATCAATCTTCTATGTTTCCGTGATCTTATGGACTGTATTGGCCATTTTGGGTCAGAAAAGCCGATGGTTGACTATGCTGAGTATAAGAAATTCAGATGAATGGCATTTTATTCATCATCAGAACAAACATTTCAAGATCTACTGAGAAGGACAATTCTGTCTGTGAAAGGATAATGTCTTTCCCCATAGAAGAAATCCAATCAATACAACTATTATTCAAAGTTAGGGACAAGTCACTAAAGCTAGTGATGCAGAAATTGGAGAATTTTACCTATATCTTGGAAGCTGTTCATCATGTTTACAGTAGCTACTTCTTCCAAAGTCAGCATCGAGTTCTTCTTCAGAGTCTGTCCTTAGTGTAGACCCAAGCATGGTGTTTTCGATCATCTGATACACTTGTGAAAATTAGACATTAAATAACGAAAGCTGAAGAAGAATCCATGAATTTGAATTGTTGTGCTTGGGAAAAATACTGAAAGTGCCATGGACTGTCAAAAAGACAAACAAATCTGTCTTGGAAGAAGTACAGCCAGAGTTATCCTTAGACCCAAGGGTGGCAAGGCTTTATCTTACAGACTTTGGAAATGTAGGCAGGAAAGAGAGCAGTCTCTGGAGAAGGACATCATGTCTGGTAATGGAAAGACGCAAGGAAACAGATCAAGGTCTTTTATGAGATAAATTGACACAGTGACTGCAACAATGGGCTCAAACATAAGGACAAATGTCAGGATGACCCACCATCAGGCAGACTTACTTTCTGTTGTGCTTAAGGTAGCTGGAACCAACTCAATGGCACTTAAAAACAGCATCTTCAGTTTAAAGTTGATCACACATGCCAAATGAGAAAAATCACAGCCTCATCAAACCCATCTGTTTATGCCAGACGAAATAAGAGCCACCTCAGAAGCACAGAGACGAATCCAAAGACCATGGGAAGAAGAACCATTAGTGGAGAATGTCCCAGATCTCTTTCTGAAGTGGTGAAGCCAAGACCGAAAACATTAGAGGCTGACACACAGAGACCAGAGAACAGAACAAAGGTTTCAGAGGGTGAGACAAGGAGACCCTGTGACAGAATGGAAGAGAGGCCAGAGATTTTGATTCTCTAAGGCAAACAGCAGACTGGCCTCCTAACCCATAGACCCAGATCCAAAGGACCATGTCTGAACAGCTGAACACCAAAGAGATTTGGGTGCTGGCTAAAAAACAGTGTTGCTTGTGGTCACCTATTACCTACCATAATAAACTCCTACATGTATGAATATTGCATACAAGTTTATGTGGCCTTTCCCGAGAATTATTGAGCTAACAGAAGAGTAAAGTGCTATGGGAGGAGAAGGTAGTGTCTGAATAGGTAAACAGAGCTAGAGGGTAGAGGCACATTTGACCTCTGACTCACGGAAACAGGGAATCCAGATAAAATAAAATATGACCTCTATACTGCTTTTTTCATTCATTTAGGTAGGTGTGGCAAATTTTGCAGAATATTGCTGAGCCAACATTTCATATTTTCTCCTCCTACAAGTTCATTCTCATATTTAACTAATTTGTATTGCTTTTTATACTCTACCCATAGTGAATATTTTTGTTTCTGAAATTTAATATAATGCCATGAGATGGTTATGTTGTATATGAACTTGACTGTACCATGATTATCAGAGGTTTGAATGTTTGATTGTAGTCATCCAATCTAATGAGATCTGATATTATGTTATCAAATCCATGATGAGGTTAACTATGCGCAGCCAATCAATTGAAAAGGAGTTTTCAGGATGTGGCCTGATTCCAAGATATATGCGGATATTCTGACAAAGCTCACCTTTTTTTGCTGAATCTGGAATCTATATCTGTCTGATCACAATATGGCCTCTAGTTCTTTGGACTTGAGCCAACCGTCTCGCCTGCTGCCTAGTGATTCTGGGAGCAATTAGCCTCTGTAGCCTGTGAGTCAAAAGTCTGCCATCTTATCTGCTGACTTTAAATTCATTCACCTCCACATCAACAACCTGTGATCTGATCTGCTGATCATGGCATTATCAGTCTCCGGTGCTTATTCAATAGCTCTAACTTTGTTATTTCTTAATCAAATGGCTCTACTTTTGTTTTCAATGAGTGTGTGTATCATCTAAAATTGTATTCTTTAACAAAATCCATAGTTTTAAACTATGCTTAGCACATCTGATAGCCAGGCAGCTCTGACCTACTTTCAAGGTATTATTCCCAGGTATATCCTCACCAGGACATCACATTAAAACTCAATGCGATATAACTAAGTCTTGTCTGTTGGTTGGTTCATCAACCAGTCTTTGATCAGTCAGTTTATTTGCTACATTGCTTATTTATTCAATTATATATTTATACCAATGTCATTCCAAGAGTGTCTGGCATACAGTAGCTTTAAATAGGGATTATTTAAGAGATTGATAAAAATCATTATGGAAAAAAGAACTCCTCTTATCTTTTCTATTTCTGCAAATATCACTAGTTTTCTTGGGGTGAACTGTCTTCCTTTGCATCTTTTCTATGTAATTTCTATGTACACAATTTTTTGATAAATTCAGCAGTTAAGTAAGGACACCTGGCTGTGCAGTGGGATATGTGTTAGTCAGCTAAGTGAAAGCCCAACAGTCCAAACACAGTAGCTATCGCTCAGGAAAAAGATGATGTGCTATGTTCCCATCTATAGCCTCGGAAACAAGCCTAAAGAGACTATATAGTTGTTATGAAATGGAATAGATCTGACCGGTGAATTTGGGCAGTGGGTTTAATAAATTTAACTTGAAAATGCTTCTCAATTCTATATATTTTTATACTGAATTCTTCCTATTATTAATTAGGAGCCCTGGTGGTATAGTAGTTATAAGTGGGACTGATAACCAGAAGGTCAGCAGTTTGAAACCACCAGCTGCTCTGCAAGAGAAAGAGAAGACTTTCTACTCTCATAAAGAATTAGCATTTCAGAAACCCACAGAGGCAGTTCTACTCTGTCCTGTAAGATCTCTGTGAGTTCTAATCAACACAGTGGCATTGAGTTTTGAAGTATTATAGATTAGTTTAAGTCTATTTCAATAAGTTAGTTTCCCCTGTTGCACCTTGAAAAAAAAAAGGTTTTTCTGCCATCTTGGGTACTTTTGACATCAATATGATATTAGATTCTAGCATAGTTTATGTCACAATGCTCCACATTTCAGGAATAACACGAGTTCTCAATTGGTCTCCAGAGAATAGAGCTGTCCTTCTTGCCTCCCTGAGGTCTGACCCATCATGATCACACTAACAAACACGGCTTTCGCTATTCCATGAACATGTGTTCTGTTTTTCGCATGTAAATTAAGAATTATGTCACTCCTTTTTATTGATCGTATTTTGGTCCTCACTTGTTCTTGAAATTACTACCACTGTTAAAATCTGTACTCAAATACTACGCTACCTGGAGCCTATCTCTGTTAGTCAACATCTTTGAAGCTATAGCTTCCTTAAGTGGAGGTTCTAGAACTTTACTTATGTCTCCCTAGTGGTGTTATTTATATACATAGCACAGCATCTTTATATGGTTAAGCTAAAAATACAAATATGTATTTTTGTCTTCTTCTAGTAATAAATGACTTTTGAGAATACTGTATCTTATTCTTATTTCTAAACATCACCTATACACACACTCACAGTGTTTAATTGCTTGATAAAAATAAATTTATAACTGAATAATTATTATAAAATTTATTTATTTTATTTTTTAGCAATATTTTCTGAAGCAAGGAGAAAGGGTATAGGCAAAATTGAGTCATAAGGATATTTTTGAGGACCTTGAGAAACATCTATCTAGAAAAAATTTTAAAGGTTTTCTCCTTTTTTGTTATAGATTATATATATGCATATATAAATTACTTCTACAAAAATAACATATAAAATTTCAAACCTATACATTAAGTAAAATACTTTGATCCTCGCCTACAGTTTACTTGTTTTTTTAACACCCTAATAGAACTTAAACTTGAAACATTTATGGATGAAAAGGACTGCTGGCTTGATTTTTGAGAGATACTAATGAAGCTAGATATATTATTTTTCCATTTTTCAGCACCTCCCTAAGCCTAAACCCACTGACACTGAGTCAATACAGACTCATAGCAATCCTATAGGATGGGTCAGAGTTGGCCTGCAAGTTTCTGAGACTTTCATTCTTTGTTACTCCTGTTGTTGTTTGGTGCCATACAGTCATTTCTGACTCATAGCGACCCTGGGCACAATAGAACCAAACCCTGCCTGGTCTAGCGCCATCCTCACAACTGTCCCTATGCCTGAGCCAATTGTTGCAGCCACTGTATACCAATCTTGCTAAAGGTCTTCCTATCTTTTGCTATCCATCCCTCTACTTTACCCAACATGAGGTCCTCCTGACAATATGTACAAAGTTACTAGACAAAGTCTCTCCATCCTTTCCTCAAAGGGGTATTGTGGCAGTTAGATAATTTCATGTCAACCTCATTGTGACAGTTATGGAATCTGTTGTCAGTTTGAGAAGACTGTGAGTGAAGAGATGGAGTCTAGCCTGACAATCATTGTGTAGCCAATGAGGCCTCTGTGTGGCAATGGTCTTTCCTTGAGGACTCTGGGAACTCCTGTATTTTCCTTCTTGGAGGCAGGAGACACTTTCTCTCTACACTCATGCCCTGTGAGACATTTCTGAGGAGAAGCCACATGAAGCTACCCTGAGGCAGTCGGAGTTCCAGAGTTGATGTCACTGGATCCACAAGACTTCTCATCCACTGGCCTGTGATCTTCCTGCATTGGGTGTCTTTGAATGTGTTTTGTGAATCTGAAGAGGACTTTATAGGTTGGTAGCAGACATTTACGCTAATACCAGACTTCTGGACTTGATCTGGACTGGGGCAGGATATTTTCTCAATATTCTATTGCACCTGTATATAAAGTTCTTTCTTATTCACATATGAGTGTCTCTATGAATTTGTTTCTCTAGTCTACCCAGACTAAAACATTGTTAAATAAAAGTGAGTGTGGCATCCAGCTTGTCAATTGGGACATATATGTGTGTGTGTGTGTGTGTGTGTAATACAGCATGTATTAATATAACAGCTAATTAGTCCACACAGCAGTATAGAGGGTTCAGTTCAACTCACTTCCATGGAATATCCTTCAACTCTTGATGGCTTCTGGATCCAAGGTCAGGGGAACAGGCAGCTCAGTGTTCCCTAAAGCAATACAGACAGTCCGGCCACAGGCAGAAAACAGCAGGGCATGTCCCCAACAGTTGGCCAGATGACAGGATCCTACAGACCCCAGCTCAAGCGATATGTACTCCAGCAGCATGTCAAAGCAGGGCTTGAAGGAACCTTCAGTTCTAGCATGGATTGGGTGTCCCACTAGTAGTGTAGCTCGCAAGTTAAGGCAAAGAACTCGCTAAGGCAACTTCATGCTGGTCCGATAACCAGAAAGCAAGAGAGAGACAGGTGGGATTTTCCAAGCCATTTGCCTCTTTGCCCTCCAATCAAACTGTGACCTTATTAATCCCATATGTGCCTATTGGCCAGGTTAGCACAATAAACCTATCTATCACAGATCTAAATCTCTTTCTCATACATATATGAGTGTCACTGATTTGTTTCTCTAGTCAACCCAGCCTAAAATAGGCACTGTGGCTGTACTTCTTCCAAGAGAATATTTTATCCTTTTAGCAGTCCATGGTCTTTCCCATATGCTTCTCTAGCACCACAATTCAAATATATCCATTCTTCTTTGGTCTTCCTTATTCAGTGTCCAACTGCATATAACACAATTGAAAAGGTGATGGCTTGAGTCAGGAGCACCTTAGTCCTCAAAGTAGCATCCGTGCTTTTCAATACTCTAATGAGGGCTGGTGCAGCTGATTTACCTAATGCAATGTGCCCTTTGATCTCTTGACTGCTGTTTCTGTGATCATTGATTCTGGATCCAAGTCAGACAAAATCCTTGACAACATCAACCTTTTCTCCATTTATTATGATGTTACCTATTAGGCAAGTTATCAGGTTTTGGTCTTCATTACATTGAGTGTGATCCATACTGAGGTTTTCGATCCTTGATCTTCATCGCAAGTGCCTCAAGTCCTCCCTCATTATCATCAGACAAGATTGCAGCATCTCCATATAACGGTTTTGTTAATAAACCTTCCTCCAATCCTGATGCCACATTCTTTTTCATATAATCCAGCTCCTCTGGTAATTTGCTCAGCATAAAAATTGAGTGTGATGAGAGGATGCAACCTTGTAACACACATTCTTGATTTTAAACTGTGCAATATTACTTTGTTGTGTTCACACAACTGTCCCGTGATCCATGTACAAATATCCTCTTGAGAAAAAGGAAATGTTCTGGAATTCCCATTATTCTAAATATTATCCACAGTGTATTATGACCCACACAGTCATAAGCCTTTGAATAGCTAATGAAACATCGTAACCATCTTTCTGGTATTCTTGGCTTTGAGCCAACATCTATCCGTTATCAGCAATGATATCTCTTGTCCACATCCTCTTCTGAATCAGTCCTGAGGCTCTGGAAGCTCCCAGACAATGTACTGCAGCAAATTTTGTGGATAAATTTCAACAAAATTCTGTTTGCATGTGATATCAGTGTCACTGTCCTAAAATTTCATCAATGCGTTGGGTCACATTTCTTTGGAATGGATACTAATACAGATCTCTTCCAGTCAGTTGGCTAAGTAATTGTCTTCCAAATTTCCTGGCTTCCAATGCTTCAGTTTCTTGCAACATTTCCATTGGTATTCCATCAATCCAGGACCATTGTTTTTGGCTAATACTTTCACTTCAGCTTGAACTTTCTTCAGCACGATTGGTTCTTCCTCATATCCCACTTTTTGAAATAATGAAATGTCAACTCATTATTTTTGGAACGGTGATGCGTATTCTTTTCATCCCCTTTGACGCTTTCTACTTCTATCAGTATTTCCCCTAAAATCTTTGAATACTGAAACTCTAGAATTTAATTACTTTTTGAGTTCTTTTGAGATATATTGCACATGTTCTTCCCTTTTGGTTTCCCTAATTCTAGGTCTTTGCATAGTTCATTATAATATTTTCCTTCGTCTCCTGGAGCTGTCCTTTGACATTTTCTACTCAGTTCTTTAATGTCACCATTTCTTCTATCACTTTAGCAACTCAAGATTAATAGCAAGCTTCAAAATCTATTCTGAAATTCACTTTGACCTTTCCTTTCTTCCTGTCTTTTGATGAACCGTTTACTTTCTTCATGAATGGTGGCCTCAATGGCCTCCCACAGCTCCTTGGGTCTTCTGTCATTAATGCTCAATGCATAAAATCCGTTCTTGAGTTGTTCTCAAAATTCAGATGGAATAGACTCAAACTCATATGTTTGTTCTTGCGGACTTACGCACAAGCAATTGTGGATCTGTTCCACTGTCATCCCTTGGCCTGGTTTGCGCTTCTCCATCTTCTCTTCCTGAAAATATAGTAAACATGATATCTTTTCATTCCATCTAGAGAAGTTGCAACAAGATATTTGCTATAAGCAAGTCATTTGTTTTGCATTTCGAGCAGCAATTCCATATTTTCCAACACTGTCCCTTACTCTGTGTTTCCAGCCTTTGTATTCTAATCTCCAATAATTAGCAATACATCTTGATTTCATGTTGGATCAATTTCAGACTGAAGTAAGTTTTAGAATTCTTCCATTTTTCATCACTAGCTTTTGTGATTATTGCATAATTTTGAATGATAATTGTATTGATTGGATTTCCTTGATGGTAAAAGGTATAATTCTGTCATAAACAGCATTGAACTTCATGGCTGTTTTTGAAGTCTTTTTGACAGTGAATGTTACACCTTTCCTTTTGATTCTGTTATTCCCAGAATAGCAAATCATAATTTTCTGATTAAAAATGGTTCATACCAATTCATTTCAGCTAACTAATGCTTAGAATATCCTTTTCTATACATTCCATTTCATGAGTGATGACTTCCAGTTTTCCTAAATTCATACTCTGCACATTCCACTCTCAGTGCCTTCCAACCTGAGATGCCCAGCCTCTGGCACTACGTCTGACAGCATTCTGCTTCCACTCACTAGGCTTCATTATCTGACAGTGTTTCTAAGCTACGCATAAGGTTGTCAGAGGCTCCATTCTCCAAAAAGGGGAACCATTAACTGTTCTGATTCTGGAAGCTCTGCCCAAATCTGGAGACTTAGGGTGACCCCACTGACATATGAAATAACAATCACATAGCTTCCAGCATCACAACAACACACAAGTCAAGACAGAGTGATAAACTGACTGACAAGGGGTGGGTAACCCTTTACAGAAGTACAAACTCCAGTTCTCGTGTGGAGAGAGCTGGTGGTTTTGAACTATTGACCTTGCAGACCACAGCCCGAAGCACTGGGGCTCCTAGCACTTGGCACATCTATAAGGACCCCTGACTAGAGGTATAGTGTGCTAAACCACTGGTGGCTCTTTGACAGAAAAGACTTGGCAACCTGCTTTGCAATATTAAATTCGTAAATCCTTATAGACCAGGAAACCCTATGAAGTAGCTCTACTCTATTAGATAGGTTCAGTGGATATTGGAATTGGTTCAATGTATACAAAAACATTAATAGGGTCATCTCTCTTATCTAAATATTTATAACTTTTTATTATCTCTTTTGAATTTTCTCTCAGTACATCCTCTGTTAAAATTATTCACTTAGTCAAATATCCTTCCCATCAGTGAATGGAGGTTTCCCTGCTCCTATGATACTGTCTTTGAAAAGATAATATCGATATTCCTACAAGAAAGACCAATTAATACAACTACTAATCATATTTACCCAGCAAATATTAAACACAATAGGAAAGAAATTGAAAATTCTACCAATTTTTTAATTAAAATTAATCACACAAACAATCTAGATGCATCGAATATTACTAGTGACTAGATTGTGAAAGTTTAAAATGAGGGGAAGAATTAGTAGCTGGTAAATGTGTCCTTGGTGATAGAAAAAAAAGCTGTAGATTTTGTTATAGAATTTTCAAGACCAACATCTTCATTGTAAATTTTTTCTCACCAAATTAAAAGGTATATATATATATTTCATGCCAGGTAAAATATACAGTAGTCAAATTGATTGACATCTGTGGGAGGAGATAATGGAGAACCCCTATATTATCAGACTAAAAGAATAAAGGTCAACTGTAAAGTAGTCAAAAAAATCAAATGATGCATTTGCCAAAGCAAATCTAATGCTAAAGACATTTTAAAGTGATAAACAGTACATATTTCTCTTTTAAGATTAAGATATGCCAGATACAAGCCACAGCATTATCAAGTGACACATATATGTGGGAAAGTTTGACAATGACTAAGGAAGACAGGAGAAAAATTGATGTCTTCGTATTGTAGTAGAGATAAAGATTACTGAACATGCCAGGGAGTTGCATAAGAAAGAACCCATCTGTCTAGAACAAACACAGCTAGACTGTTCCTTAAAAGTGAGGGTGGAGAAACGGCCTCAAGCACTGTGGTCATGTTGTGGAAGAGACTAGTCCTTGGGGAGGATGAGCAAGCACGGTGGAGTGCAGGGTCATCAGAGAAGAAGACCTCCAATGAGACTGATAGGCACAGCGGTTACAGCCATGGGCCTGAAAAAGGCTGGTGAGAACGAGGCAGTGCTTCACTGTTTTCCATAGAGTCCCTGTGAGTTTGAACTAGATGGCATTTCTCAGCACAGCAGCAAAGCATCTAAGAAGCCATCCTTTAAGAAATGATACTTAAATGTGGGGTTATATAAGAGGTCATATTTAAGTATATGGCAATGTGGGACTAGTAGGAACCACTATGAACTTTGAGCACTCACTATTGCACCTCCAGGGATCCTCGTAGACACGTCTAGTGGTGTGCTCAGAGCCCCCGTGGCATAGTAGTTACCCTTTAGTCTGTGATCTGCAAGGTCAGTAATTCAAAACCACCAGCCTGCTTGACACAAGAAAGGCTGCGCTTCCTACTTCTGTGAAGAGTTACCCACCACTTGTTGGTCAGTTTGTCCTCCTGCTGGGGCTTGTGTGTTGCTGTGATGCGGGAAGCCATGTCACAGGCATTTCAAAGGCCAGTAGCGTCACCCAGAGTGAGCAGGCTTCAGCGGAGCTTCCAGAACAAGAACAGACAATGGCTGCTCACATCAGAGAAAGGCGTCTCTGGAAACCTTATGCATAGCTTCGAAACCTTGTCAGATAATGATGGCCTAATGAATGGAAACAGAAGGCTGTCAGACACAGTGCCTGAAGTTAGGCACCTCAGGTCAGAAGGCACTCCAAGTGTCTCTGAAGAGAAGTTGCTTTCTCAGCGTGGAATAGACCACAGTGCTCGCAGGAGTTGGGTAGAGCCTGTGTGCATGGAGCTGTTGGGATCTGCATTTGCTGATAGGGCTCAACTCAAGGTAAGGAGAAACAGCTGCAGAATATCTGTTAATGATCACAACTTGGAATATGAATTTAGGAAAATTGAAAATAGCCAAAAATTAAATCTATAAAAAAGGATATTGTAGGTATTCTTTAGCTGAAATGGATTGGTATTGGCCATTTTGAATCGGAATCATGATTCACCAGGCCAGAAAAAGCAGAACAAGGGGAGTGGCATAGCATACATTGTCGACAAGGGCATTGCAAACTCAGCTATAAATTCAACGCTCTTTGTGCTCGGATTATATCGATCTACCTTCAAGGAATCGACACCAATTAATTAGCAAACAAAACATCTCATGTCTCTAGTGCTTTGTGACATGCCCAAGACTCTATAACAAAAGGCATTATCATCCTAGGTTGGTCTTACTCTGGAAAACTAGGGGCCTATGATATGATTCCTGGATTGGAGTTAGTCGAAGCATCCAGATCCTGCTTTTTTTTCCACTTTGAATACAACATGGTTTACTCCAGTGCTTCTCAGCCTTCCTAATGCTGCGACTCTTTCATACGGTTCATGCTGTGGTGACCCCCAACCATAAAATTATTTTTGTGGCTACTTTATCACTGCAATTTTGCTACTGTTATGGATCAGGTGACACCTGTGAAGGGGTTGTTTGACCCCACAGGGGTCACAACCCACAGGTTGAGAACCGCTGGTCTACTCTATCACATGACCATTTACACTGTAGCCCCAATCTGTAGCAGAACTTTTACTGTTCCAGTCTCCATTGGGAGTTAACGTCTGTGTTCCCTGGATTTTTAGAATATGCAGCATGCCTAGGTGTGGAACAAAAAGTGATCCATGAGTCTCTGTGCTCAACTTTTTGTGACAGGAGCTATCAGAAAAATATCTCTTGTGCTTTAAGTGGATAATTTAGTATAACTGTGATAACTAAACTTTGACATTTTAATTGAATAAGAGGTTCTTGACTCTTAAGAACGTATCTCCTCGCCTCTGGAAAGCATGTGTCATATAAGACTTCCAGAACACTATCCACATTTTGCTCAGTCTCCCCAATCCTCTGGGAACCACAATGGATGCTGTCCTCTGCTGTCAGCTGTCTTGGTGGTCCAGATATCTCTCCGTAAAGCAGAGAGTCAATAAAACAGACAAGACCCTCAGTAAGATCTCCACTGATGACGGTTGCTTCAATAAGGCAGGGCAACACTTTGTTCCTTTTTTGCGAAGCCTCTATGAGTCAGATATGAGTGGATATAGGGCAGAAGACTTAGCATAACCTTGAGAAGAAATTAATATTGTCGACCCCAGGGAATATCAACTTTTTCTGAATCTCTATCTTGATAATCAGAATGAAAAATAATATTTTTTAATCTGACCAATGGCTCAGTCCCATGTGCCTGAGGCCTATTATTGTAACAATACTATTCTGTTGAAATTTGTGATAGTCTTCATGAGTTTGGTGGAGTCCACTGAGTTCCTGACTTAATAATTTCAGAGATATCCATTAAGAAGTTTTCATCTAGTATTCTGGGACCCCAGCTTCTCCAGTCAACCCTGGACTTGACTCTGACAGATCTACCTTAGCAGACATTGCATATCTCTGGATCTGCAGCTGTAATTGTTAGAGGGGATCAGCGCTTAGCTGGAAATTCCCCTTACTGCAGAAATAAGGAGCTCTTTATAAACTACCAGAGAGTCTTTTTGATTCTCACACTTAGTTCTTAACAGCGTAACATTCCTCAATTTATCATTATTCTACTTCAGGCAATAATGGAACTTTGCAGTAACATATTTCACGCCTTCTATGTAATTTTTTTTACAGATGTATAAACTACTGACTCTATAGAAGTTCGGTTTTTTCCCCCAAATGACATCTGCTGAATACACTAGTAATATGGATTACTGTTATGTATCAGAGAGCATCTGTACTTCATAAATTCTTCAGGATTGCATCATTTTTGCCTACCAATTAGTGCATGCCCCATCACCAGAAGTCCATTTTTACCTATACACTGCTTGTTTTCTTGTTCTGTGCTTGCCTCCATGTGTATAAGTTTGTGTCTTCTGAGAAGCACTTAGAATTCAGAATTAGATATGTAAGTGGTTTACTCATGAAATCCTCTGTGAAGGACAATGAGGCTCTGAGGGGTTGCATGGGTGCTTAAAAATGCCGATCTGCCTCCTGTTGGGAAAGGGGAACAGAGCAAGATTGTCTCAGCTATATTGCAGATCATGCGGTTTAGTGCAGTTCTGAGAAGTTTCAGCAAGGTAATGGGGAATCTTTAAATCAACAGAACACATCAGCAGCATCCTTGCTTCCTGCGAACAGGCTGGACTTAAATTCCTGCCATGTCCAGGCACTAGCTGGGATCAGCCTGTGGGAGCTGTGACTTTGGCAAGAATGGAGTTGTCCTGACCCTGGAGGAGGGAGTGGGAATTGAGGGGACAAGAGACACGAGAAATGGAGACAAGACAGTAGCCTGATCAAGTCTCATTTATTGAGTAAAAGGCTACAGCTTATATAGGCCAGGGAAAGGGAAACAAGCCGGAGGTGTTTCCCTGAGAATAAATGGGGGAAGCAAGCCACAGGTGTTTCCCTGAGAATAAATGGGGGAAACAAGCCACAGGTGTTTCCCTGAGAACAATGACCGCAGAACAAACAGTTCCTGTGGAAAGTTACAGAGCTCAGGCAATAAAGATCAAGACAATGGCTGGGCCTCATGGCTCCAGACAGGCAAGGTTGTGGCCGGGCCTTGTAGCTCCCGACATGGAGTGTTGGATTTCAGAGCACGGCAACAGCCCATCCGTCAACGCTGATACCTACAGAGGAAGATGTGTGAGACACACTTCCATTTCTTTCTTTTTTCCTTATTCTACTTTCTTGCCATTATTGTTTCTCCTTAACACTATACTGTGGCTTTGGCGAATGTTTACAGGCAAACTGATTTCCTATTGGACAATTTAGACACATTTCGTTTCATGGCCTTGATTACAATTCCTTCAAAGTCACAGTATTCGTTGTACTTCCTCCTTGCTTTGCCTATTTCCATCTTATTTCTCTTTCCTGCCTTTTGAATTTGTTTTGGTAAAATGCGGCCCCTCTTTGGCCAGTTGCTCTGAGAAGCATGTTCTGCGCAGGGGCTCCTGCTCACGTTCGAGGCTTGTCTACTCTTTGACTGACAGGTGAGCTCCAGGGTTGAAGATTGAAGATCATCATCTTGGAGATGATACAAATGCCTATACCACAACCACAGGAAGTCGGGTCATTTTCATAATGTTGCGGTTTGTGGTACATTTTTCTCACACTCTGTCTAGGACCTCCTATTTTGATCCTATTCGGGGGCTCAGTAGTGGTAACCAGACACTGGTCTCTAGAAAGTGGAGACTATGATTCAGATGGTCCCTTTGTCCTTTGAGTTAATTGTTTCCTTGGGTAGTTCATTCTCGTCATTGTTCTTTGCTCTGGACAAGAAGAGACTAATAGTGACACTGTAAGGTGGCCACACTAGCTTTTAAAGCTCAGTCACTGCTCACCAAAGTAGACCAGAAAACATTTGTCTTCATGGACTATGTCATGAGTCACATTTTCTTGAATGTAGCAGTCCGGTAAGCCAATCTGAAGCAACTGGTGGAAAATAACTGAGGGGCAGCTCAAGTTGTTGAATAAGTCCTAATCCTAAGTATGGTTTCAATGTAAAGAAATTGATATTATATTGGAGTCTTTATACATCTTGGGTTATATTTAACACAGCAGTTAAGCGATTTTGATTGATACTCTGCTTACCCTACAGAGACATTTCTATAGTTACCTTTTAGTTAGGAGTTTTATCTGACAGTGAAATGGCTCGGAACTACAGTTTTCACTGCCAGCAATGCTGTGCATTTAGTAACACCTGTAGCATGCATTTCTGACCTTGTAAACACTGACCCACTCTTACCCAGGGATTGACTCTTGACACAGTAGAAACCAGACTGGTGAGAAGGTACCAAAAAAAAAAAAAAAAGCCCAAGCCTGCTTGAGCCTGCTCTGTGGTCTCCTACTCTGGCTACTTACTGTATTTTCTCCACCTTGTTTTTACTATTGGTGTATTTCGGAATTCTGTTTGCTTCTCTGATGTGTTAAGCCTTGTAGTTTATTAAAATGAGGTTTGAACACTAGGTAATATTCCTTTTTTTCTTGGCTAATACTAGTGTCACCCTGTTATATTGTTTTTTTATTTATTTTGTTTTTTACTTTGTTGTTTCTCTGAAATGCTTTGGTTTCATGTTTGGAAATTGTTTAATCCCTTAATTCAATGATTGCTTCTCTAATGGCCCCTTGGGTTTGTAGCATGGTTCATATACTTGGCTCATGATTTTCATATGGAGCCTATGTGGTTTCATCTTTCCAGGCCGATTTCTGATTCTGTTTTAAAAGTTGATTATTTTCAAAGGATGCCATTAATAAAGTATTTTACTTCTCCCAGACCAATGTATACTTTAAGAAACGTCCATGGCCTCCGATGATTTCCTCCGAGCTTGGAAAATTGTTTTAAGATGCTTTATTTGATTTAATGGGACAGATGATGCCTCTTTAAATATTTTTTTCAACCTACTGATAAGTGATGATTGTCATGTCATACTTTTTGAGAGCTCAATTTGTGTAATTGGTAAAAGAATTTTGACATAAAAGAGTGAAAGCTGCAATGATTTAATCCTATAAGGAGTAAAATGTATTCCTAAATTGTATTGCTGTTTGTTATGGTTGAGTCAGTGTTTTTACTCATAGAGATACCATCGGACATAGAACTGTCACATAGGATTTCCTAGGCTATGATATGCACAAAGGTAGGTCATCAGGCTTTGTTCCCATGGAACCACTGCCATAATGTAGGTGGACAGCTGAATGCTCAAACCTTGGGCCACCAGAACATCTTCTTTAATTGACTCTAACCCAAAAAGCCACACTCTCTTCATTCAATAGATTCTGCCCCGTACCGACCTATAGGACAGGGTAGAATGGCCCCTGTGGGTTTCTGAGACTAGAAAACGTTTCATCTTTCTCCCTTGGAGTAGCTGGTGGAATAGATCCATCAATCCTAACCCTTGTTGGTTAGCAATCAACACCTAACTTGCTACATCTGCAGAGCTGCTTAACAAACACCCAAGGAGTGAAAATAACTGATGTTCTAAACAAGCATTTATCAAAATTCCTAATTTGGAGCCATAAATCACTCAAAATTATTTGCCAATAAGTAACTCCCAATTTTCATTGTTGTGATGTAAACTTAATTAGTAGAAGAATATTGTTTATGAACATACTAAGCTATTCGACTCAGAGAGGAAACCTACGTTTAGTGTTTGTTCTCTAGCACTCTGTCACTCTCTTACTATGTTAATAGACATGGCTAAAGTACTATTTTTATGCAGTTTGAAAAATCCAAGGAAATGTAAATTAATTGTTTGACTCCTAAAATTCTGGATTATTTACAAGTTTATTGACCACCTTAAGTACTTCCATTTCCTCTTGCTGTGTAAACCCCTATCTGTGTGTAGTAACAGAAAGGTGAACTTTTAGGGTAAAAGAGGTTTGTTTATTCTGGAACATTATTTGTATTGACTTCCTCTTCCTAACTGTACATCCCATTGTAAAGTATTCTAATATCATGGTGTAGCATAAGAAGGTGTGTTAATCCAGGTTGACTAGAGAAATAAATTCATAGACACTCGTATGTGTATATGAAAGTGCATTATATAAAGAGTAATTGTATATTAAGAAAGCATCCCAGCCCAGTCCATATCAAGCCATAAATCCAGTATTAGCCTATATGTCCAATACTGGTCTATAATTTCCTCTTCAGACTTACGCAACACATGCAACGACGCTGACTCCAGGAGGATCACAGACCAGTGGGTGGAGAGTCTTGTGGACCCACTGATGGTGCAAGCATTTCAGTGCTGGTGTGGGTCTCCACGTGGCTCCTCCAGCTCCAGGGCTCTGCTCTATCAGCATAGCTCCATGTGGCTTGTCATGAGGAATGTATCACAGGGAGAGTGTGTGTGTATCACCCACAGTAAGCTATTTATCTCCTTAGGGCCTCCAAATGAAGTCATGGCAGCAATTTGATTAACAGGCTAAACTCTACCCCATTTACTCTTAATAATCTCCAATTGATAGCAGATGATATAACTAGCACAGAAGGAGAGTACTGAAGTTCATTTATTTTCCAAAGTGAGCTACAATTTCTATCTGAGAGTAGGAATAGTTGTAATGTAAGTATCGTAACGATGTAAGTATCGTAAGTAACTATTTAGGCTAGAACTGAACATAGGGTAGCTTCTACGATGAAGGAAGAGAACATAGACACAGGGGAAATGGAAGAAAAGGGGAAAATTTGAAAGGAGATAGAAGAAATAAAAAGGTTCCTTATAGAACTGGATATTTATTGCATTGTAATCTTTGTGCATATTTTTAAGAATTCTATAATATTTTACATATATCTAGAAATATTTGTTTCAGGAGTGGTTAAAAGTTCTATTAAATGTTAGAAAATTTTATATATATTTTAATCAACAGATAATTTAGATACTATATTTCTTTCTAAAATTGTCTCCTTAGTAGTAGTTGTTTCAGTAGTCGTCATCATATTTGCTGAAGACTTAGCGGCCTAATTGAGATAGCATGGTAGTGTTTATTTGTTTAGTTTTCGAGGAAGTATAACCAGAATGTTCTCTTTCATTATTATTATTTTTGCATTTAAAAGATGATTTTATTATTATCATTGTTTTAATTGGTAACTGGTAATTTATTGGCTGTTGTAAGGATGAGTACAGAGAAATGAAAAACAATTTGTACTTATCTTTCTTTTTCTTTGTTCTTTAGTTCTGGGCGCACTGAGTGTATTTCTGCTGTGTGGAGTTGGAAGGGGATGCGAGGACAGGCAGTTTGAGCACTTTGCTGCCATTCGCTGAGGACGTCCCAGAAACGGACGTAGCTTGGTATCCACAGCCAAGGGAAGGCAGGAGCTCTGCTCCACCTCTCTGGCTTGCTTCAGATCTCCAGCCTGTTCTGAATCTCTGTCCTGCTCCGCATCTCTTGCCTGATCATGGATCTCCGACCTGCTGGTGGATCTCCAGCCTCCCATGGATCTCTGGCCTGATCAGGGGCTCAGGCCTGCTCTGGATCTCCAGTTAGCAGCCACATTCTCCTCAGGTTGTCATGGTAATGGGGTTGGAGGGAACAGCACAGCTGCAGGTAGTAATACAGGATCTTACAAGGTAGTGTTCCTTTCTTGCTAATTGGGCTGGTGGAGTTTGGAGACATCTTAGAGGAGTCAAGGTCTTGTTTGGACAGTCAGGAGAGGGAAGAGGAAAGGGAAGCTAACTTGGCACCATCTCCCCAGATCATGTGATCCATGTCTATCACCAGGTGTCTGAGCAACATCCAATAGGGCTCATGCCTCCTGGTGAAAGACCATGGCCATGTCCTCAACAGGCACTGGATCTGTTTTCTTGCTTACCCTTCTGAAGTGTAGGTCAACGTCGCCTCTAAGCCCAAGAAACCACTCCAGGAAGCAGGACAGGAGTGGCAGCTAACCTGGGGCAGTCTGGAGGCAGATGAATCGCAGTCAGGCCAGACTATCATCAGAGCCATCGAAAACCTTCCATGGGATTTACAGATATGCCAGACAGTTGCTCTAGCTTCCAAGCTGCCTGGGCTGGACGAATTCCCCCTGCAGCACACAGCTCCAGCCCAGCTCCTCGGCATCCACAGAACTCTTCATAAGCACAAAATGCACAATTTTGGACATGTTGTCAGGAAAGAGGAGTCCCTTGCATAGGAAGGTTTGAACTGATTTCCATCTGTTTTCCATTCACAAATGTACTAATTGTTGTAGCTGGATAATGTTTGGGAACTCAGATCAAGTGGAGGGGCGTGGGGAACATGTCTGCCTCTTAGAAGGAGATTATAGATCTGATGAGCATGGTAGTCTTGACTAGAACATTTGGACTCTATAAAATGCTCATCAAATCTCTTTTTAATTTAATCATCCAATAGGCAGTGTTCTTTAGAAGAATATTCAATGCCTAGGGCACATAACATTGTGATGTCCAACTCTTCATTTCTAGGCAAAGATAATCAGCAGATGTTTTGTAGAATCCCATTCCAAGGTCCCCATGTCTATAGAGATTCCTGGCTCCAGCTCTGTGGCTGCGGTGCAGCAGGTTGTGGACATTGGTAAAACTTTACTAGAAGGTGTGGTGACAGGGTGTGTTAGTCTGGGTACTTTAGAGAAACAAATCCACAGGGTAATTGCACATCAAGAAAACATCCCAACCCAGTGCTGCCCAAGCCCACAAGTCCAGCATTAGCCCATTTGTCTGACACCAATCTGCAAAGTCCTCCTCCATCTCACAAAGCAGATGCAATGACGCTGACTGCAGGAGGAAAGCTGAGTCAGTGAACGTGTAAGTATCTCAGCACTGGCAGGGGTCTCCACACGGCTGCTCCCGCACCCAGGCCTGCACCGGAGTAGGTCCATGTGGATGTCTTGCAGGAAATCACCCTTGCAAGCTGAAGCTGGGAATTGCTAAGGCAGCTGCACCCTGGTACGACCACCACAAAGCAAGAGACCTGAGAACTGGAAATGTGAGGCTCACTGAGCAGCCATTTATCCCTCTGCCCTTCAATTAACCCCACATGTGTTTTATTGGCCTGGTTGGTACAATAAACTAACTCACATGGGTTGTAATTGGCTTTCAGAACTTTAATCCATGGGTTCAACTCCTGTCAGGAGTCAGAAGTCATCTGTGTTGGTAGTCCATAGAGGTAGCCTTTCTCCAAGAAGCAATACTTGAAATCAGCAATCAGACTGAGTTCATGATCTTCCCTGCTTAGTTGTCAGTATGATCTACAAGGGATTTAATGTTTCACTTTTCACTGTCACGGTTTGAATGGTATTTATCTTGGGATTGCTGGGAGGAGTCCAGCAAACCTACCCTAGTCATGGTTAATGAATACTCTTGTGGTTCAGGAAAAAAAAGATTATTCAAAAATTTTAAATTTTGATTAAACTTTGTTTCAGTTAACTTTATAAAATAATTAAATTTCTTGACCAAAATAAGCTTTAAATGATTTCATCCTGGAACTGGAAAACATAAATATTATAAAATGGAAATTAATTTCTTGAGTAAATTATCCTTTACATAAATTTCATCAAAGTGTAAAGAGCAAATTTTTGTGTTTTATCTTCCCGTTTAGATCTTTTCACAGTCCATGAGTACATGAATGGGTGTTTATTATAATGAGTGTATCTTCTTATAGAGTTTGAGTTTATTTCTTTAACTATCTTATTTGAAAGTATTGTTTTCAAATATTGTCAAAGCTTTTGTTGATATTGTATTATTTGGTAAACATTACGTGAGAACTCTATTTTGATTCTGCATAAAATATGAAAGGTATCATTTTAAAATCAAGATTGAAAATAAACCGGTGTGAAGGCTAATACTAAGACTAGGTTCGGAACGAAAAACAAAAACCAAAACAAACTCAAACCACCTTCCAAATGCCTTTCATTACACTCTGCAAGGCACTGAAATAGCTTGCTATTCCTGTCACATCCAGTTGTAGGATTTACCAGAAGTGGACCTTGTTCCAGTTAGATGAAGTAAGATTATACTGAAAGCTGCTGATCTGTTTTCAGAAGAATTGTTACAATCCTTGAGAGAAATAGCTTAGTGTAATAGAATTTTAGCAGAAATGAATCTGTTACTAGCTGGGAAAAATTGTTGGAGCCACAGAGACTTGAGGTGCCAAATGTGCAATTTCAACCGTGGTCTACGGAATTAGGACATCAGAATGAGAAATACAGTAGAAGAAATTTTTCTATTTGTTTTCTTTTTTTTAAAAGCAGAAATTGTAAACCTATGTCAATGGAACCTTCTCTCTGTTTTTCTCCAAAACAATAACTCTGAGGAAACCTTTATTTCCATCCTGACATTGAAACTTGCTTTCATGTCACTTCCCAGTATGCATCTCTCTCGCCTACCTAACCCCAAAATGAGGAAAAGGAAGGCATTCAAGGCTGTTCTTAGAAGTAAAACATTTTTTGTTCAAATAGACATTCAGATTTGGTGGGTCACACTGACTTGATCAGACTCCATCTGGAGTAACTGCTTGGACTGGATTGTCCAATGTTCTTCTTGCCCTGCTAGTTCATTAGGTGTGAGACATAGTTAATTATTTAATCTGGCTCCTCTAGCCATTCTGTACCAGTGGTGATTACCCCATTTGGGAGGGAGCTCTCTGCTGTGCTAACAGAGAACAGAATTAAGGCAGGAAAAACTCCCTGCTTACTAGAAAATGTGAACCAAGTCGCCACCTTTGGTTTATGTGGAGGTAGGTTTTGTTGAAAGACCAAACTAAACCTCCATACAAGGGCCGTCTCAGAACAAGAACACAAACAGAAATCCTAAGATGATGGGAAGATTTACCACTTGACCATGTTAGAGAACTCTGTCTAAAGTGGTGGAGACCAAGAACAGAAGCATCAGAGGCTGCAACGTGGACACCGCGGGTCAGAGGAAGGGAGCCAGGCCAAGACCAGAGGCAAGGAGACCGTGAGACAAAACATAAGAGTCATGCCTGATCCCAGACTTCCTAGCCTATGGAGGCAATGGGTCCCACAGTGGAGAGACTAATGGCCCAGGGAGAGCTTTGACTGCTGGTTGAGGAGAGGTGTTTCTGTGAACCCATGAGTGCATCCTCACTCTTTAATGATCCTGACTGTTCACATCCTGACTAAATGCCTCTCATTGAGGATTTTGTCTGTGAGTTCTTTGTGACCCTTGCAATGCATTATTGAACCCAGAAGTCGAGTAGTCCAGGAGTAACAATTGGTATCAGAAGAGGTAACGAAAGATGAAGAGTGGAGACAGATTTGACCTCTTCCTTTGGGCAACTTGCTTTGCGTTTGCGTGGAGATAGCCTCTTTTCCTTGTGTACCCAGAGAGTCCAAAGATTGCCCCCTTCCATGCCTGTTTTCCCATGTGCCCTTGACTTTATTCTGACTCATCGCAATCCTTGGGGCCAGAAAGGAATTTTCCAACAGAATTTCCTAAGTTTGGGGTTGGACGCTGATCCAGAAGTTCAGCATTTTGAAATTACCAGTCCCTTCATGGGAGAAAGATGCGGCTCTCTACTCCTGTAAGAGTCACAGCCTCAGAAACTCACAGAGGCACTTCTACCCCACCCCATCAGGTTGCTATGAGTCAGTATCAACTCAACAGCAGTGACTGAATCTTTATGGCAGTAGATTGCCAGGTGATTCTCAGGGGGAACCGACAGGGTAAGTTTGAATTGCCAACCTTTTGGTTCGAAGCCAGTGCTTAACTAGTGTATGACTAGGGCTAATGAAATTCTCCCCAGTTCGTATAACTTGAGAATTTAACTTTTAACTATATGTCAATTATAAGTTTTTAAAATGTTTAAACAGAAAATCAAACTCATTGCCATCAAGCTGTTGCTAACTCAATGTGATTCCGTAGGGCAGAGTAGAACTGCCCCTGTGGGTTTCTGTGACTGCAGCTCTTTTATGGGAGCAGAAAGTCCTGTCTTCCCCCCGCTTGGCAACTGGCCATTTGAACTGCTGATCTTGCAGTGAGCAGTCCAATTCCCAACCACTGTACCACCGGGGCGTGAAATCACTGTAGGACAAATAGATTACTGAGCCAAATACAGTGAAACAGCATTTGAAAATAAGTGAGGAAGTGGTTCATTTGCACACTAGTGTAAGCAAAAACATAACAATAAATAATAAGAAATCGAAGTCATTATCTCTACTTTCAGGTGAAAAGTAACCTTCTAGTCATAAAAAACATGACAAATGACATCAACTTAGGTTTTGCATTAGGCTTATTTATCTAGGCAGTGGTTCTTAACCTTCCTAATACCACAACCCGCTAATTCAGTTCCTCATGTTGTGGTGACCCACAACCATAACATTATTTTTGTTGCTACATCATAACTGTAATTTTGCTACTGTTACAAATTGGGGGGGCCCTGTGAAAGGGTTGTTTGACTCCCCCAAAGGGGTCACAACCCACAGGTTGAGAACCATTTATCTAGAGGAACAAAACTCTAGTAACATACAAATATATAGAGAGACAGTGGCTCACACAGTTAAGTGGTTAAGTCAAGTCTGGTTCTAGTCTGTGGGTCAGACATTAACTCGAAGCTTTTTCTCTCTCAGGCAGTTGCCAGAGCTGAAGAACCAGGACACAAGGGAACCACGGACTGGTGAGAACAGTTATGGATGGATTCAAAATAGGCAAGTCAGGCTTATAGCTGCAGAGTCCAATAAATTCAAGGTTGGCAGACAGCCTGGCAGTTTGATGAGTCAGATGCCTGATTCATGGCCAAGCAAGAAGCAGTAGCTTCTATGTATTGTTAACTTATGTAGGAGTAGACCAATCCCTGATGAAACTCTTCTCAGTTACCTCACAACTGTGACCTCTCTAAGGAGCTAGCTCTCTACCCTGTATTGATGAGTTTGAATCGGGGTACTGGCAACAAATCTGGAAAGTACCATGGTCTTTCAAAAGGACTAATAGATCTATCTTGGAAGAAGTGCAGCCAGAGTGTTCTGTGGAGGCAAGGATGACAAGGCCTCCTCTCACATACTTGAATAGAAAATTTCAAAGGGCAGCTCAAAAGGATGAAGTAAAATATGACAATAAAATATACAAACGCTTAGAGTTAGAAAACCAAGAGGGAAGAACATGATCAACATATCTTAAACTGAAAGAAATCAAGGTGCAAAATTAGATGTGCAATATGCCCTTTAGAGGAAGCAAGCAAGATTTCTGGATCAAAGAATACATCCTAAAATAGTACAAATAAGAACTTCAGGCATATTCCTGGTGTTTCAGTGGGTTCTGTATTGGGCTGCTATGTTTTTGTTTGTTTGTTTTTTAATATACAGCTTCCTAATCTATGTAAAGACAGTAAACCATTTTTTAAAGTAGACTTAGGCAAAAAAAAGTCCCCAATACTTTAAAAGTTAGAGTGCTTATTCAACTTAAATTTTAATCATTTCTTTATAAAAAGAGGAAAAAGATTAACTACGCTCTTCATTGTTGAGGAGCTCTGTGGTATTGGATTTTTAACTGAAATGTCAGAGGTCAAACCCACCCATCAGCTAATCCACAGGGAAAAGACAAAGCTGTTGCTTTAAAGAACAGCATCTCTGAAGCATAATACAGGGTCACTGAGAGCTAGACCAGACTTGATGAAAGCAATTGCCTATTGTTGCTAGGACATAATTATGTGTCTACCCTGATATACACTCAAGAAGGATCCTTGATGGTGCAGCTGTTAACCACACAGCTGTTAACTGGAAGTGTGGCAGTTCGAATCCACTCAGCCACTCTGCCTAGAAATACTTGGAGACCTACACCTATAAAGTGTACAGGCCTGGAAATCCTATGGGGCAGTTCTAGTCTGTTCTATGAAATCACCACGAATCAGAATCAACTTGGAGGTACTGAACTAAAGCAACAAATATAATTTCCTCTGTCCAACGAATGTCAAGCTCCTGTCTACGTACACGGAAAACTTGAGTGCTAAACATTCAATAACATTCCGAACATATTGTGACCTATGGTAGCTACACAATCTCGGGTCTACTTGAAGCTATGAGAGCGAAGGTGTGGAATTGAGCCCGTCAATCTGGTTGCAGCTTGATTGGATGCCAAGATACATGGCTTCATGAGGCTGGCCTCTCTCTGTTTCTACTTCACCTTCCTGTTGACAAGCTAAGTAGAGCCATGCTGAGACCTGTGAGAGCCCTGGAGATGCTTCCACTGCCACTGGCTCCCCAAGACTTTGCACCCACTGGCCTGTGATCTTCCTGCATTTTGCATCATTGCATGTGCTGCATGAGTCTGAAGAGGAATGTGTGGACAAATATTGTACTTATGGGCTAATATCAGACTTAGGGATTTAATCTAGGCTGGAATGTTTTCTTAATACACAATTGCTCTTTGACATAAAGTTCTTTCTTATGCATATATGACTGTTTCCGGATTTGTTTCTCTAATCAATCCAGTCTAAAACATGCTCTATAATTTTTACCTTGTGCGTTTGACTCAACTTTTTTTCTAAAGGGTTTTTGAAATATCAATATTATCTCTAGGAATTGAACCAGTGAAGGCCCACCCTCCTAATGTTGTAAATTTAGCAGTATTATTTCATGTCCTATTTTTTCTGTACAAGGCATCTCCTTTCAAAGGACTATCTATACATCCTAATTTTTAGTAGAGCATAAATACAGTGATTGCAGTTATTCAAAAATACAAATATAATTATTTTACATTCAGTTTCACCTGTGCATCCAGACAAAACTGAGCTGATTAAACTGCTGTGTGGCTTTAGTATTCTATGGAAAAAAATTGTGAAGTGGAACAAATAAGCTTGTCAGATATGCAAAGACAATTCTGAATCAGGAATACTAGTGTACCCTGAGCCCTCTACTTCTCTCTTTCCTCCACAGAGCTGGACAAAGCAGATCCTTGTCCTTCCTTCCAAATACTAAGGGGGGAAGGTTCCAAAAGACCAGAGGAGAGCTTGTCATATGAAGAGGCAGCACAAAGTTCCTGGGGGGAAACATTGCCTATCTGTTGTGGATAATGAGTGACAACTGATCAGAAGGAAAGAAGTAAATGCTGAATGGGAAGCAGGCATGCACTCTAAGATTTTGCTACATTGGGAAAATGTGTGCATGCACAGCTTCTAAACAGGTTCACCCATGAGAGAAACAATTTTTTAAAAGTATTTGATTCTATCAAAGGAAGTCATGTAAGAGAGGGCAACATCAAAGGCTAAAGTACTAGTAGATCTTCCAGATGTCCAAAAGATGAGTAAGGAATTGCAAATAACCATCTCTGCTGATTCTTGTAACCAGAATAAAGCAATTGTAACTTAGATACCCTAGGGTGTGGGAATTTCCAAAGAACCCACAGAAACATTCCAGGGCCAAAAATCGCTTCCTGTTGCTACTGCATTCTTTTGTTTCGACACACCTGGTTCTTATAGAGCCCATAAGTGAAGAATGTATCCCTTCGGTATGCAATGCTATTTTAAGTTCCATTTCCTTTATGTATTTAAATTGTTCAACATATCTGTCCCTCATATGATTATCATGAGACTGAAATGCTAAAGATTTGTGGAACTATTTTTCAACACCAGAAATTGTTAATACTCTCACATAGCAGTATAAGCCCAGTACGTACTTCCTAGACTTTTCTTTATTCTTTATCCTATGTACATCACTTTGCAAAGTGTTCCCTCATCCAAAATATAAGGAAAGAAATAGCTGACCTTGTGAGGAAAGTGAAAGAAAATAATCATGCTATTCGCCTTTAAAATGTAATCTATTGGATTATGTTGGTATTTTATTCTGTTGTTTATATAGGTAAGGTAGTTATAGCAAAATTCTGAGTAAAGAAAGGTGTATAAAGTTAGGTTACAAAATGTAACAAATTATGATCTGTTTTCTCTCTCCAGTTAAATTTTACAACAAAAAATCAAGAAATAAGTGGATGCAGCACCTTAATTATATATTTGCCTGCACACTTTTTCATTTCTTACATACAAATAACAAATTGTGACTTTTAAATGCTTTTTAAAAGATCTATCTTTGAAATATACAGTCCATACATTTACTATTATCAATACTTGAAAATAAAGAGAATTTAAGCATATCTAGTACTTTATTAAAGTATTGAAACATGTGAGTTGAATAAGGATTGCTAGTTAGGTAAGCTGAGTGCAATCTGGTCATTTTTACAGTAAGATAACCCATATTGTCTTGGCATAGCCACGTAAACAGATATTTCTGCACATAGAGGAAACCCGGTCTTGTTGAATTGTTCTGCTGTCACTGGGCTCAGCCGGACAGTGAGGGTTGATGAGGGAATGCCATGGCCAGCATAACCAGGTGCTCTTTGAGCTCCACTAAATCCAACAGAAACAGTCAGCTTTATGCTTTTGCCCTTGAGACAGCTTGAATTCAATAGCTATTTGCGGTTATGGGAGGGTGAAACAAAATGAATGTACCATGTTAAATAACGTTTCAAATAACATATGGGTTCAGAGACCTTTATTTTGTTTTTTTTTTGAGTTTTTATTTCTTTCTTACAAGGAGTTTCAGCTCATTAAAAGAATATTACCGTTTTAGAAATATAAACTTACTTCTCCTTAAGGACAACATAAACACAGTTAACCTATAGGGTCACGTTCTTCTGAGACTTACAATGAATAAAAGGGCATTATGTAGACAGAGGGCAATTCGAATTCTCCTTGGTACCTCTAAAGTGGTACAATTATCTGAGGTGCTGCGACAAATCCAGTACTGACAGCATGCATTCCTTAGAGGTGCAATCATCAATGTGTCGGGGGGAGGGGGTGTTAGAGTTTTAACCAGAGAATTTTTTTCATAATTCATTTTACATTTTGGAAGAAAACTGACTGTAAATATCATGAACCTTAGCAGATGAACTTATAGTTAAAAACTAATTTAACAATATATCTAAGAACAATAGTAACCGTTTGGCATATTTCTAGACATCCAAATAGGACCATTTAGTGCCTGTTTAAACATGCTTTCAGGTTTATTATTTCTGAGTTCCCATATTAATATTGTTTTCATAGTCTCTCAAGTAGAAGTAACATAATTTCATGCCATACTCTCTGAATTTAAAATATCCAAATGTCGTCCAATTTGCCCTATTTGAAGAAGTTCAGGAGTACATAAATATTATTTCCATTAGTAAATTGTAGTGTAGACTGAACTTATAATAAAATGTCCTTAGAAAGTTGTTGCTAAGGAACCGATGTCATTTCTTGTTTCAGATGCTTATTTCTATAGTTTTTGCCTTAGGAAATAAAATTGACTTAAGCTTTCTCAGAACTCTACTAGATTATCCTACTCAAACCTGGATACCACGATATGTGTAAGAACCTCGATCACAACGTGATTTGAGTCAGAGTGTAACAACACAGAACTTCACACTTTATTACAGGTAAAAAAACCCAACTCTTAACAACTTTGTTTTATCTCTATATTGCCACAGTAAATACTGTTGTTTGTTTCAATAATTTTTTATTTAAAATAATAGGATAGTGAACACAGTAAGAAGAATCCGGAGTGATCCTGGAGTTTATAGTCTAGTAGGGAAAGGTAGGAAGCATGTAAATAAAAATATATAAAATATGTATCCATAATGAGCTATTCAGAGTTGACTATGTTGTCTTCATTAAATAAAATTATTATCTCAAGTTAAAGAAATTCAGAAAGAGTTCCTGCCTTTTATTCTGGAAGATCATTACTTCTAGAGATTGCCAACCAAAGTATTCCATTTTACATACTCTTTGCATTTTAGATATAATCAATCAATTAATCTATTTGATTTTACATGCAATCCTAAGGTAAAGGATATGTTTATTCCTCTTGAGGATTGTGGTGGTTACATAATTTCATGTCAACTTGATACATAGAATGAAGGGCTGGAGTTCAACCCCCTGGGGGGCATGACCTTATCATAAGGATTCTGGTAACCACCTCTCTTTCTCCCTGGAGGAGGGCCACCCTCTCTCTCTGCTTCACCTTCCTACCAAGGAGACACACTCAGGAGCTGCAGGAGCCATGAGGAGATGCTACCACGGCCACTGGATTCACAGGACCTTTCACCCACTGGCCTGTGCTCTTCCTGCATTTGGCATCATTGAATGTGATGTGTTAACGTCTTAGGAGGAATTTATAGACCAAGATTGGACATATGAGTTAATTTAATACTTATAGACTTAATCAGGACTGGGCTGGGATATTTTCTCCATATGCAATTTCTCTTTGATATAAAGTTCTTTCTTATACACATATGAGGATCTCTGGGTTTGTTTCTCTAGTCAACCCGGTCAAACACTAGGATGGGTGGGGGTTGTGCTATGGAAGAAAGAATACTATGTGATTTTTATTACATGGTTGTAAGAGAAAATAACTCTTCTGGCAGATTTAATCTTGGGAAATAGCCTCCATAATATGTAGAAGCATAAGGTCACTGGGATTGCTCATGATAATATGTTAGTCTCATCCCCAACTTCAGTTGAAATCTCAGCCAATTAACCAGTTCAACATCTATTGTTTGAGTGAGTGACCCAGATGATTCTAACACTCAGCCTGCAGCCTTTCTCAGCTGGCGTTACATGAAAAGGAGATGAATTTAGAATCTCAGCCACAGTGCACATTTGTAAAAACAAGTAATGTGTTTACGTGTGATGTTGTTGGAGTTACTTGAACAGATATCAGATTTTGTAAGTTGTGTGCTGTCACAAAAGTAAGAAAGAAAAGACTAAAACTCCTGTGAAGGACTTGCAAGTGAAAATTTGGGAAATCTTAAAACGCAAGTTAAAGAAAGACAAAGCATAATCAGAGAGACCATTGATAGAAGCCCAATACAAACACAAAGGGATTCAGTAAGATTATTAATGAGGGAAATATGAGAAACTGGATACAAAAGGGTATAGTTTTGTTTGTTCATTCATTTGGTTTTTGATTTTTGTAGAAAGTTTAACAACTCTGTCACCTGAAATAACATGGAAAATAAGATATTTGTCTAATAGTTACACAATCCAAGTAAGATAATTTTCAAGAAGGGCATTATAGATGCCTCCTGGTTACTTCCAGGTATATAAAATGAAAAGAGAAAGAAAAGTTAGGCTAATAAAATAACGGTTGGATAAAATGTAACCAGAACTTGCTGAGTTAAAAGTTGTGTAATCTGTTTAGAGTAAAAAGTAAAAATTATGGAGAAAATATAAAATTTATAGTGGTACACTTGAAGTAGATAAATAGATCAGCAGTCCAGAGATGCTTATTTTACTGTTTTGCAATATTGAGGATGTTGATTTTAGTCATAAGATAGCTGTTCTCAGAACAGCCAGTGCACAGAGGGGACTATATAGCTGGCCCCACTATCAGACATGATGTCCCTCGCTGACCCATGGCCCTACGGGGAACAACACTGGGGACAGTGTCCGAATTGCGCCTGGACTGACCTCACCACACTGAGATAAAACACTAAAGGATGTGTGACAGAGCATGTGTGTGTGTGTGGGGGGGTGTTAGAGAGTAGAGCAGGGAGGTCCCGAGGGAGTGCCAAGGATAGACTTTGGGGCCAGGGCGTGGTACCCCATCAGAATCAATTGAAGGACACTCCTGGAGTCAACAAACAGACCTTGAACTATTTACATGCTTTTTGTTTGTTTGTCATTGTTTTTTTTGTTGTTGTCATCCTTTCATTTTCTTTTTTCTCTTTGTTTTGATATGTCTTATTTTTTTGTGTGTGCATATTATTATACCTGAGGTCTATCTAGATAAGATAGGCTGGATGAACAGTCTGGAGGAGAAAACAATGGAACTGATGGCTCCAGGGGGACATGGGAGCGGGGGAGGCAGTGGAAAGGAAGGGGGTGTTTATAAACTCAGGAATGGGGGAACAACAAGTGATCCAAAGATGAGGGGGAGGGAGATGTAGGAGGCTGGGTAGGGCTTGATTAAGGGTAATGTAACTGAGAGAAACCACTGAAACCCTAATGAAGGCTGAGTATGATAGTGGGACAAGAGGAGAGTAAAAGGAAATAGAGGAAAGAAGTAGGAGGCTAAGGGCATTTATTGAGGTCTAAATACAGTCATGTACATATGTAAATATATTTATATATGATAATGGGTAAGTGACTCTACCTGCATATGTTTATAGGTTTATTATTAATGTAGCAGATGGACATTGGGCCTCCACTCAAGTACTCCTTTAATGCAAGCACATTTTGTTCTTTTAAATTGGCACTCTACGATGCTCACCTTCCCCACACGATTGCTGAAGACAAAAGTGGACATAATCAAATGTGGTGAAGAAAGCTGATGGTGCCCAACTATCAAAATATATAGCATCTGGGGTCTTAAAGGCTTGAAGGTAAACAAGTGGCTATCTAGCTCTGAAGCAATAAAGCCCCCATAGAAGAAGCACACCAGCCTGTGTGATCATGGGGTGTTCAAGGGATCAGTATTAGGCACCAAAGACCAACAAATTATAGCATTGTGCATGAGGGGGTGTGCGGAATGGCGACCCAAAGCCCATCTGTAGGCAACTGGACACCCCCTTACAGAGGGGTCATGGGGAGAAGATGAGACTGTCAGGGTGTAGTATAGCAATGATGAAACATCCAACTTTCCTCTAGTTCTTAAATGCTTCCTCACCCCCAATCTCATGATCCCAATTCTACCGTACAAATCTGGCTAGACCGGAGGATATACACTAGTACAGATAGGAACTGGAAACACAGGGAATCCAGGTTGGATGATCCTTTCAGGACCAGTGGTGAGAGTGGCAATACCAGGAGGGTGAAGGGAAGGTGGGATAGAAAGGGGGAATTTATTAAAGGATCCTGGGAAATGGTCAACAGAAAAGTGGGTGAGGGGAGACATCAGTCAGTTTAAGACATGGAAAAATAATGATTTACAAATTATCAAAGACTAGGGAGGGGTTATGGTGTGGGAGGGAGGGAAATATGAGGAGCTGATACCAGGGGCTCAAGTCAAAAGCAAATGTTTTGAGAATGAAGAGGGCAACAAATGTACAAATATTCTTGACACAATGTACGATGTGTGGATTGTGATAAGAGTTGTACAAGCCCCCAATAAAATGATTTTAAAAATTGTTCATACCTCCCATTCCTTGCAGGAAGGCCCAAAGAACAAAGGATAAAATTGTGATACGTATTTACCATTTCTCTGCTGTGCTTTCACATTCATTAAAATGTGGTTAGTAATAGTACCAACCTCATTAACTTCTAGTTAGGATTAAACTAGAAACCATGTTTAAAACATAAAGGTGTTTGGAAAGCAGAAAAAGATGGAAATTCGAAACAAGAAGAGGAAAAAGAAGTAGAGGAAGATAAAATCGTGTCTGTGGCTGGTTAAAATTTGACATTAAAAAAATCAGCGTGCACTGAATAAGGGAAAATAGAAAAATGCTCTGGAGACACTCTGACAAAAAGCAAACAGACACAAGTCTAAACTCCTATATGAACATACAATAGAGTTTATGAATCTAATCTGATTATCTGTGACAGCCTACCTGTTTTGTGTGGCTGATGGTTCTAATGGGTGCTTGTTTTACATTACTGTCTGTTTTTGGCTGAAAGGTGGCCTCTGGAAATGTCTGCTTGTTTAAGTTAGAAGGTTGTCACAGGTTCTCAACAGTTTCTATAATCTATGTAAAACCATATACACACTTTTGTTGGGATATTTTAAATGTGAATTCTGTTCAATATCTTTTACTCATTATAAGCAGGATATCTTATTGTGGTCCTGATAATAAGGAATACCAGCTAGTTCTTCTGGTCTCAGATTAGAAAACACTGTGCTTCATATAGACCATTCGTCCTTGGAATTTGAATGTAATTTTTCTTCATTCCAATTTTCTGCAGGCAGTAAGATTCCAGCAATTGTTTCCAAATGTTGACTCTCAAGGTTTTGAGACCCTAGTTGCTGGACCCAGAGCAGCAGGGATGTGAAACACTCTCTTTATGTACTAGTGTCGCCAATGGGCCTAGATGTCCCCTGAGAATATTTTCCTTGTACTCCAAGACCAGTGACTCAGTTGCAACACCTAAGACCTTTCTTTATCTGTGTCCTTTCTGTGCACTATTATATGTATGAGTAGATGGGCAACATTTACAGATATACGCTGAAATATACACCAGCATATATATTTGCATGAGTATACATCCTTGTTGTCCCCATCTATTAATGGATACATTTACTTGTGTATATACTCACAAATTATTGTCTGTTATTATAGTAACATTATACAGGTAATAACATTCTGTGTAGTTGTCCTTTACTCACACATGCCTTGCAGTGTTTCGTTTTGTGTTTGCCTTGGTCTTGTTTTGCTTGGCCTCCATGTTGCACTGGTGTTAACTCTTTTAAAAAAAATCATTTTATTAGGGGCTCATACATCTCCTGTCACAATCAATCCATACATCAATTGTGTAAAGCACATTTGTCCATTCATTGCCCTCATCGTTATCAAAACATTTGCTCTCCACCCAAGCCCCTGACGTCAGGTCCTCATCTTTTCCCTCCCTCCCCCATCTCCCCTCCCTCATGAACCCTTGATAATTTATAAATTATTATTTTGTCATATCTTGCTCTGTTCCACGTCTCTCTTCACCCCCGTTTCTCTTGTCCGTCGTCTCCCAGGGAGGAGGTCACATGTAGATCCTTGAAATCGGTTCCCCCTTTCCAACACACCCTTCCTATGCCCTCACAGTATTGCCACTCTCACCACTGGTCCTGAGGGGATCATCTGCCCTGGCTTCCCCTGGGTAACCAGTAAAGAATGGATTGTGGGTGTGAAAATAATGATAGAGTCTCATGCAATATTTGCCCTTCTCTATTGAATTATCTCACTTAATCTAACATCTTGCAGCCTCCACCTGCCGGTCAGCCTGCATGCTGTCGGAGCTTAGGCCCTGCTATGTGCTGGAAGCTATAAAACTGGCAATTCAAATATCAGCAGGATCACCCAACGTGAACAGGCTTCAGTAGAACTCCCAGGAGAAACAGACTGTAAAGAAAGAATAGGCAATCCACTTTAGAGGCATTGGCCACTGAAAATCTTTTTATTATTATTATTTTTTTATGAAAATCTTATTGATAGCATGAAAACACTGTCAGATACTGAGGGTGTTATGAATAGAGGCAGGCCATTAGCATAGAAAATGCCAAAGGATGGGCCCCTCAGGCAGATAGCCACTGAAACTGTGCTTGCTGAACATGAGGACCAGGAACACTTGCTGACTAAGATCAAGGGTTGCAGCCTTCAGTGTGGATTACAACTCAATGTAAAAAAAAAAATCCCCAATTTTCCCAACTGCACCATGATATATGGAGAAAAGGTTGAAGCTGCCAAGGACCTCATCTTGTTTGGATCCCCCATCAATGCTCACGGAAACAGTAGTCAAGAGGTCAAAGGATGCATTACCTGGAGTAAATCTGCTGCACAAGACCTCTTTACCATGTTGAAAAGCAAGCATGCTACAAAGGAGAACTCAGGTGCAGACGATCCAAGCCACTGTGGTTTCAATGGGCTCATTGCAATGATGGTGCTGGTGAAGGATGCTGGAAGTACCAAGGACTGTCAAAAAGAAGAAGCACATCTATCTTGGAAGAAGTATAGCCAGAATGCTCCTTAGTGGCATGAAGAGCAAGGCTTTAAGTACTTTGGCAGGTACTTTGGACACGGTATCATGAGAGGGCAGTACCAGGAGGACATCATGCTTGGTTAAATAGAGGGACAAAGAAAGAAATAAGAGCCTGGACAATACGGCTTGATGGAGTGACTGCCACAATAGACACAGAAGAACGATTTTGAGGATTGTACAGGAGTGGGTGCTGGTACCTTCCTTTGGAATACAGATTTGATGTGTGGCACTTGAGTGCCCCTAACAACAACAATGTCCTCCAGATTCATCCATGTGAAGAGACATTCCACGAATTCAGCATTTTTGTTTGTTTATACATGTATTAGGTTGAATTCTCTAGCAAAGCAAAATCAGTAATCCTTATGCATATATATGTATATAAATAATTTTATATCAAGAACCTGCTTCAGATACCGTGCTTCCCCCAAAGTAAGACATCCCCTGAAAATAAGATCTACTTACAGTTTGCCTCTCGCTGAAATATAAGGCATCCCCTCAAAAATAAGACCACCCTCAAAATTAGGCCTCCCTGATAATAAGTCCTCCCTGAAGCTCCCATAACTCTGGACCGTAGCAGCTGGCACCTCTGCACAGCTCACTGTTGGCTGCCGCCTGCTGCTCGCTCTGCCCTGATGGAGTCTGGCTGACTCACAATTAGACAGTGAGTCACGCGGGGCAGGAGTAACAAGAAATTCTTGATACTCTAGGATTCAGTTTTTCTGGTTATGATGGATTGTGATGACAACTACTACCGTATCATATAGAGGTAATACATTTCCTTTTTTTGTTGTTCAACAATAAATGTGTACCATATTCTTTCTCATGGAAAAATAAGACACCCCTGAAAATAAGACCTAGTGCATCTTTGGGAGCGAAAATTAATATGACACTGTCTTATTGAGAAACAGGGTAATTGTAGAACCAGCAAATTCTTGTCTAGTGCAAGTTCCCGAGTCAGATGCTAAGCTGAAGACTTTTCCTCAGTTAAGCAGCTGCCAGGGCTAATGAGGCAAGAGGCACAAGAAGAGGAATAGGAAACCGGAAGACCACAGGTTGTGAAAGCAGGGGTAAGGTATTCCAAGGTCAGCAAGTCTGGCTTACGGCTCTCCAGACTTCTGTAACACATGGACCAGGAAGCAGAACGATGAACCAGGCAGTGAGTTCAGCTCTGGCTCTAGAGGGAAATGCATAAAAGCTTGACAAGCAATTGGGCCGCCACTCATAGCTCCCATGGTCAGCAAGCAATATTCCAGGTCTAAGCCAGATGCAGGATCTGGACCAGCGGGAAGAGAGGGAACTCTTCCCACTGAGTCTGATTATAGGAGTAGGCTACACATCTGAGTCAAGTTCCTATTGATTGCAACAGGACTGTGGCTTGAGCAAGGATGCGGCACTCCTCTTTGACGCTCTTGAAACTCTTTTACTGCCCAGAACCGACCCTGTATTGCAGTTGTTTACATTGTTCGGTCACATGGTGGGGTAGGCCTCCACTGCCACACTACTGAGACTTCTGGCCCAACCAAATTGACATCAAACTTAACATTCACAGTCTGCATTACCATTTGTTTATTCATCCCTCTGCCCAGGGATACTTAGGTTGTTTCCATCTTTCTGCAATTTTGCATACTGTTTAGATGAACACGGGTGTGCGCATGTTTATAATCATCACTGGTAAAGAGTCTCTAGGACAAATACCTAAGAGTGGAGTCGTTCAACTGAATGATAGCTAAGGAAACACTAGATTGCGTTCCATAGCAATTGTACATTTTGTAGTCCCACCAAATTCCCCACAGCCTAGGTCAACATTGTTCTGTTCTGTGTTGTTAATAGGTTCAATTATTGCCTAGGTGAGATGGCATCTTGGTGTAATCTTAATTTCCATCTTTTTGATGAGGAAGGGCTTTGTGCTTGGTCAAGTAGAGGAATAGCTAAAGTGAGGAAGGTCCTCGATCCTCAATAAGGTCATCCACGGTGGCTGCAACAATGAGCTCAGGCATAGGAACAATTGTGAGGCTGCCACAGGACCAGGCCGTGCTTTGTTCTGTTGTACATAGGGTCACTATGGGTTAGAACCTTACAGTAATTATATAATTTTTTGTCAATTTGAGATTTAAGCGTGAAGGGGTGGAGTTTAGCCTGTTAATCCAGTCTCAGATTGATGACCTCATTTGGAGATACTGAGGAGATAAATCACTCATTGGAGATGGGACACATGCTCAGTCCCTGTGAGACATTCTTGGTGACAAGCCACATGGAGACAGGCTGATGGCAGCCAGAGTCTCAGGGCAGGGGAAACCACATAGGGACCCCCCTGTCAGCACTGAGATGCTTACACCACCACTGGATCCACAAGATTTCCCACCCACTGGCCTGTGATTCCCCTGCCTTCGGTGTAATTGCATGTTTTTCGTGAGTCTGAAGAGGACTTTAGAGATTGGTAATGGACATATGGACTAACACCAGACTTATGGATTTGATCTGGATTGGGCTGGAATGTTTTCTCAAATTCAATTCAATGTGTATATAAAGCTCTTTCCTATACACATGTGAGTGTCTATGAATTTGTTTCTCTAGTGTATCTGGGCTAACCTAAACCTACTTCATGGCACCTAATAACAATAATAACATCCCACAGTTGTGCGCATCTCCTCATTGTTTGTTAGCTGTCTGAACACCTTCTTTGGTGAATTTCTCCCGTTCCTTGGCCATTTTAAAATTGGATTGTTTCTCTCTTTGTTCTAGAGGAGTTAATGTTTCTTTTAAATTTAAGAGACTGGATTGTTTTTTTTGACAAACATGTCAGAACCATTAGTCCCACTGTCACATTCTCTGACTTTCTTTGTATGCTTCTGATTAAGTCATCGCGTGAATCATTTTTAGTTTTAGTAGATCTCAGCTATCTAGTTTATCTTTTGTTGTTTTGCTGTTCAGTGGGCTGTGGATGCCATATGTTAGGCCTTGAATGTTGTACTCTTTTTTCTTCCTAATATTTTTAGGTTTTACATGTATGTCTTTGATTTATCTTGAATTGATGGACCTTGTTCCTTTTTTTTTTTTTGCAGTAGGACATTCAGTGTTTCCAACCCTGTTTAAGTAGGCCTTCTTTTCTTTGAGTATCGTAGAGTTCATTCCAGCTCAGAGAGACCTTATGTACAATAGAACCAAACCCGACCCAGGACCGTGCCATCTTCCACACGGTGGTTAGATGGTTAAATGAAGATTTTTCTCACTGTCAATGTACCTCTAGTTTAGAAACATGATGTCTTTCGCTGGTGATTGATACTTCCGGATCACAGCCAGAATATACAAAGTCTCACCATCCTCTCTTTAAAGGGGCAATCCTGCTGTACTTCTTTCGAGGTAGATTTCTTGGATCTTCTGGCAATCCAAGGTATTTTCAATTTTCTTTGCCAATTCCCTAGTTTACTAATTAATATCAATTGATTAGAAGGTCTTTCTTCTTCATCGTCCATGAGGGAAGTAAAAGCACTGAGGATTGGATCAGGCACACTTGACTCCTCAAAGTGACATCCTCGCCTTTCCATATTTAAAGCGTTCTTGAGCAGCAGACTTCTCCCATGCAACGCGCCGCTTGCTTTCTTGACTGCTGCTCCCGTGAGCATCGGTCGTGGATGTGGTAAAATGAATTTCCATGTAGGAGTTCAGATATTTTCCTGCCACAGATAGCATTGTACTTCAAGACAGATCATGACATGTCCTTTTTGAGAATGAATGCAAAACCCTGAAAGAGCCTAACTGAGCTCCCTTTGTCGTACTGTTGTCTCTTGGTCAGGCGGTAAGGAATTGTAGTTTCTTGACACGGAGTTGTAATCCATCATGCAGGCTGCCGTGGTGGATGCTTTCGCTTCTGCTCTCTCACTGCTACGCCACTGTTCTTTGTCTGCTGCTAAACTAATGTGCGGCTGTTCCCACTACCCTGGTTTTGTGGTAGCTTCTGGTTTCAGTGGTGTGGAATGGTCTACCTTCTTCCTCTTAAAAAAATGCTTTGCTTTTCTGAGACTTTTTTCCCCATATAAAGTTGGTGTTTAGTTTTTCCATTAAATAACGGTGTTGGCTTTAGGATTGGGTTTTAATTTCACTTGTGATTGATTTTGGTACTATTCACATTTCAGGAGGCTGAGTGCTGTTGTCTGCATGCTGTGTGTTTTTCCATTTGTGTAAAGTTTCTTTTGGTTTCATGACTTAGTATCTATTCATTTTCTTTGCATAGGTCTTTTTATATCTGTATTTATATTTATTCCTCAGTGCTTACCTTTTTGAATGCAGGGTACCTGGTATGTTTGTTGTTGGTTGCCTTGTTAGTGTGATGAACTGGAATGGTTTTTGTATGTTGATCTTATGCCTTTCCCAACATTGAAAAAGCTATGATGGTTGGTTGTGTTAAGTACTGTTGAGTTGGTTATGACCCACAGCGATTCTCTGTACAACAGAACTAAACATAGGTGGTCCTGTGCCATCCTCAGGATTGTAAGTTCAAACTACACTGAAAGCATGAGCCAAAAAATGAGGAATTGAAGAAATAACTATTTGAAATGTTTTAACTAACTGATGAAGCACTGAAGCACACATTAATTACACACAACCAAAGAAGAGGTTAACACAACTGATTAAAGCCTAGTTTACGTCTTGCCAAGAATGAGCTGTGAATGTGTGTGGACACACGTGCATTGTCAGTGCAATCAGCAATTTCTGAAAATCTCAGTATCCGAACGTGCGATTCAAAATCTTAACAGAAGAAAACAGTCTCTAGACATTAACTTGGGTAATATTTTCTATTACTAAAGAATGGTAAAGTGAAGCTAAAGCTGCTGAAATTCAAGTTACTGTATTTCATAGTCTGTTTTGCACTGTGCACTCTCCGAGCTCTTCAAATTGTGATGGTTACAATCTTTTAAAAACATTTTGTACCTTGTAATGGAAATAACAATGAGTGGAGGGAGCACCCAATCTGTGCTGCTCTTGCCCCACAACATACGTTCGTGTCAAGCAGCAAGACATTCATAAAGCTCACCAGCTTTGGGCTCCAGACTGACTGGGGTGGGGGAGGTAAAGTTGTGGGTGTAAATGTGGGCAAGAGGAACACAGAAAACGTCCACTCGCTCTGTTTCCGCCCTGGCAGCATTCTCGGTTTTCCTTTCAGTCTCTCTGGCTGGTCTGGAGGCGGTGCTGTACAGAACTGCGTCGTCTGAGGCATGCAGGACCTGCTGTGACACCATAACCCCCTTTGTTTAGATCCGAAAGTACAACTCACTGCTTTGCGCTTCTCAGCTGCCATATGGCTTTGTGGAAACTGGTCTAAAAGGAAGCAGGAAGAAGGGGGGCGGGAAACCTTAGAAATAAAACAACCGACAGATGAAACTGATTTATTTTCAGTATTAAAAGATGGGGGTGGAGGCCTTTCAGAAACATAAAACCTTACTCTGAGCAAGCAAATAGACTGCTCTCATGACAGCGCTTGTAGATGCTTTTTCTATAACATATGCTAGAAAATAGAAGCACCATTGTTTAACTTAACTTCTCCTTCCAAATTAGATGATATGGAATTTCCACGCATAAGTAAAGCGGCTGCCTCTTTAGTCAGTTTAGTTAGACAAAATAACCTGGAACTTCAAAATGTGTGTTGAAATTAAGCTTTCTAGAAGTTTATCTTTCTCTAAAACTTTGCAAATAATTCAAAAGTGGAAAATCACTTTATTTGAGTTCTTTTAAGCTTTTCAGCTTAGGCAGTTATAATAGTACTCTAAATTGCTTTAAAAGCCTGGTAGAAATATCTTTAGATCTATAGCTAAAAGAATAAGGTTTCAAAATGACATTTTGTCATACTGTAAAGACACACAGCAAAAGTGCTGAAAAACAAACTAATGAAGGAAATATATTTTAAAAGACAATCATACTGTGAATTAATTTGTTAATCTGAGATATTTGGAATTGAAAAACTAGAAATAGGTGTGTTCCTGTAATATTCTACTTTTAATTCAACATTTATTATGATAAATAAAAGTTAGTAATTGAAGACTGAACTATATAGAAGTAAATAAATTTTATTTTATTTTTTGCTGATATTTATTCACTTAGTCTACTTGTTTGGTACTCAAGCAAACTAAAATATGGAATATGATATTTTTGAAGAAGTTTCAATGTTTGTATAAATAATTGTAAACACAGTTATATATTTTTAAACTTTGAACTTTTATGTTGAATATGGATTTGTAGTCTATCAAGTACAACTGAGTACATAAGAGAGAGTAGTTTGTGCTTAAGTGCTTATTTCAGAATTGAAATATAAAATTAGAAAGTAGGTGGTCTACATGACATTAGGGGGAGTCTTCATTGTAGTTGCACCACTAATAAATTGGCTTTGGAAGTGCCTTATATCATAATTTAAAAAATAATAATAATTTAAGGACTATATCCTTGAATTTCAAAAGCCTCTTCCAAAGCTTAGCATTTAAATGAAATTTTTGCCCCTCCGAAAACCTTAGGAGCTTAGAGGAAATTGCTTTAAAATATTCTACCCTCTAAGTCTCCCAAACCTGTTGGATGGTCCTTTTACAGCATCTGTTGTACTATTTGTAAGAATATTTATCAGTCTACATTTGAATATTTTCATGGGGATAGCAAATGGGCGTGTAAATTCGTCATGGTATCTGTGGGCTCGAGGATTAGCAGAGGAGATTTATAACCTCACTAACAGGGATCTCTTGGCCACAAGTTTAATTGCCTCTGGAAAGACAATTTTGAGCGCCAATGATTTTGGGTAGATTTGATCATTTCAGAGATGAAATTATTTAAGTGTTTTAAGGTGGTTAAGAGTTCAGTATTATTTATTTATAATGTAATATAACATCTATACTTATTAGTGATATAACATGTTACTTATATATTTCAAGTCACAAATAATAATAACTAGACCATTTGGGGAGAAGGAATCCAAAAGTAGGGAAACTATCTTTTGTTTTTCTGCTTAAAGTCAGATGGGTTTTTATTAAAACCACATGGCACTTGGCACCGTGCTCTTAAAATTGTGAAACCTGAGGAAGGACTATACTAACTGAGCCAGAAATACAGGGGAGAAAGAGGAATGATGGCTGTTGGACAACATACATCTTCTACTCAAGACGTCTCTGTTCTGAAATATGCAACGGTTGCTGGTAATTTATATTCGTCTCTGAAGGTCCTTCTGTGCGGTTGGAATTCCGTGGCGTTAGTGTTCCCCTGAATCATTAAGATGTAGCTTCTTCTCCAGTGAAATCTGGGAAGCATATGGTCTTGTGCAGATATGCGCATGCGTAATGACTCCTGCCTCAGACTTCAGAGGATGGAATGTGCCTCACGGCCTACATTGTGTTTGCCTGGAATGTTTTCAACGAAGGAAGTAAAATTGGAGTTCCTTCTCACATACTTGGTTTTTATTTATTTGGTGAAGCGAGTTCTACACGACCCAATGGTTTGTCTGGTCCGCATTTGAGCCATGAAGATTTCTCTCCCTGTTTTGTCTTCTTTTATTCTTTTTACGAGTCGAGACTAGAGTGTGCCAAAAAAAAAAATTAAAAGGTCAGAATCCTCCATTTGCCGTTGAGGGAGATTATGGAGTTTTGAAATATTGCTTCCAGTTCCTAGTGACTCTAAGAGTCGCTTACTGTACTGTGATTTCAGCTCCTTAAGAATTCAGGATCTGTTGGGAACACTGTGAAGGTAGTGTCTTCCGAATAAAATCCTGCAGTTACACCGTGATAAGCATATAAAACGTTTAGCAAGCCATATGACTGGGACTCTGACTTTTGAGTTTAAGTTGATTATTTGGTGACCTTTTTGAAACTACCCCTTATATCATTATTGTCACGCATTTTCAGAAAATCCCTCTGTGTTACTAAATCCTTTGTTTTGAAACTGTGTTTAGAATCATAAGCCAGGATCATAAGTATGAATTACAGGATATAAGATGCTTTTATGGGACACAACTACTTGAGATGATAAATCTAGTGCGTTCCAGAACATTTCACATTTCCTTTATAGAGAAAGTCCCATAGAAAGTGATGGGGAGGCACCCGGAATGGATTGTGCGACTTGAAGCCAGTACAGAACTGAGTTGAAGATTTCTGTGGCTTCCTCCATGATATAAATGAGAATGCTTCACATTAAGAAACAGCACCTCAACAGGAAACAGGAGTAACTAAATATTATTTTTATTTTTCGAAGACAAACTAGACACTGTCATTATGAGAATTGAGTTTTGTCTTTGGCGATGTAAATTATTATACCTTTAATCACCATTTTCGGCAACTGGTATCATAGCGCTAAGAATCTTCCCTCGCTGCAATGAACACAAGAACACAAACAAAAGACACACTAGGAGCCATCGGTGGCACAACAGTTAAGAACTTGAGGACCAGCAGAGATGTTGTCAGTTCAAACCCACCTGGTTACTCTGCAGGTTGCTCTGCTTTGAAGATTACAGCCAAGGAATTTCTCTAGGGGTGGTGTTAATTTGTGGCTTGGGGTTCCTATGACAGGACCAGGTAGTAGATAACACCTGCCAGCATTAAGAACCGGAATCACTGTCTTGATTTTTTGTTCACATACTCACAGTTTTTATAATATAAATGTAAGAACACATGTAAAGTTTCAAGGAATTCTATTTTGTGATGCAAATGATACTGTGTTACATAAATCAAAGTGATAAAGAAACTATCCCAGATCCACAAATAGATACTCATTCTAACCATGTCTGAACAGAGTCTCACATATGGTTCTAGTGTACATTGTTTCAATATATTGTCACCAATTATACCTGTGATCCTAGCAAAAACTGGATATGGGTTCTATTCATAAGGGAAAGAAACAAAATACTACTTATTAATAATATAAACCTGGATAATAAATTATCTTTTGAGCCTCACGTTCACCAGTTTTATAAAGGAGTAATGATAGCAATCTTCAGAGAATTTCTAAGGATTTGAAATAATTCAATAAATCATAATTCAATAAGTTGTACCACAAGGTGTCTGAAGCATATAGTAAAAGATATCGTAGAAACTCACCAAATGATAAAATTATATGTGTGTGTGTGTGTGTGTGTGTGTGTGTGTGTATGTGTGAGTTAGCGAGAGTGGGAGAAACTATAGAACACCAATGGAGCTTGGTGGTGCAGCAGTTAAAGCACTCAGATGCTAACCAAAGATCAGTGCTTCAAAGGCATCAGTCTCTCAGCAAGATAAATGCATGCTAATCTGTGTCTACAAATACCCCACAGTGCTGGAAATCCTACTGGACAGTTGGACTCTGTCACAAAGCTGCTAGGAGTTGGAACCAACTCCACAGCAGGGCGTTTGTTGGCTTATAGTACATAAGACTTTGTGCTGAATGTGGGGACTTATTTAATATTGCCATGATATTTCAGTGGTAGAATTCTTGTCTTCCATGTGGAAGACCTGGATTCAGTTCCTGACCAATGAACATCATACTTAGCCATCAGTGTTCTGTTACCAAGGACTTCAGCAAAGTTTGAATGCTAGAACTTTCAGGTTATGATGAACTAGGAAGCAAGCTGTGACAATCAGTTTCTGAAAACCAGCCCTTGAAGATCACACATGTCTGATCCATGGATGGCACAGGACCGGAAAGCATGTTATTCCGTTTTGTATGGAACAAAGCCATTCAACTGTGTGGAGCATAACAAATTATGGATAGCATTGGAAAGAATAGAAATTCCAGAACACTTCATTGTGATCATGTAAAACCTATACATGGACCAAGAGGCAGTCTTTCAAACATAACTAAAGAATACTAAATTGATTAAAATCAGGAAATGTATGAGTCAGAGTTGGAATATTTTATCCTACTTGTTGTATTCATTGTTATTGTTGTTGTTAGGTGCCACTGAATCACCAATAGCAACCCCTGTGCAGAATGAAACCCTACATGGTCCTGAGCCATCCTCACAATTGTCCCCGTGACTAAGGCCATTGATGCAGCCACTGTGTCAAACCATCTCATTGGAGTCTTCCGATACACCAAACATGACGTTCTTCTCCAGGGACTGATCTCTCCTGGCAACATGGCCAAAGCATGGAAGGTGAAGTCTTGCCATCCTTGCCTCTAAGGAGCACTCTGGCCTTCCTCCTTCCAATAGAGATCAGTTCTATTCTGAGCTAATAACAGCAATGACAAGACAAAAGCCAGATAATCTAAAGAAACTGGCCTCTGGATTGGAGGAAGCTTTATTAACAACCTGTGACATGCATATGACACAACAGTGCTTGCTGAGAGTGAGCAGTACTTGAAAAATTTGCTAATTAAGATCAAGAACCATAGCCTTCAGTATAGGTTGCAACCAAGTGTAAAGAAAACCAAAATCCTCACAAATGATAAATGAAAATTGAAATTGTCAGGGATTTCATCTTGTTTAGATTCACAATCAATGTTCATGGAAGCAGCAGTCAAGAATGCAAACGGCATGAGGGATACCTGACTCAAGCAATGGTATTTTCAATTCCCGAATAAGCATGTGAAAGTTGGGCGTGGAATATTAAGACTGTAGAATAATCTGTGTTTTAATTATGTTAGTGAAAATTTGAAAATACTGTGGACTGCCAGAGGAGCAAAAATATCTTTCTTGGAATAAGTACAGCCAGAGTGCTTCTTGGAAGGGAGGACAGGGAGACTTTGTCTCACGTACTTTGGGCATGTTACCATGAGGTATCAGTTCCTGGAAAAAAACCAAAAGCAGTTCTTAGTAGAGAGTTAGTAAAAAAGAGGAATGCCCTGGACAATGGCTGAAACAATGGGCTGAAATATAACAATTGCGAGGATGGCAGAGAATTGAGAGGTGTGTCTCCTATTGTGCATACAGTCCTTATGAGCTGGAATCATGACCATGACACTTAACAGCACGGATCAGGGCAGACTAGAAGCTGTCAACAGAAATATTCTTCATGATTTTGCATGCGGAATAAATTATCATCCTAATTTCAAATATGGGAGTAAGGACTTACTTTCAGAATATATAGAACTCAGTGTAAACTACAATTATATACACAAATACCTTTAAACGCTAGAGCAAATGACCTTCATGCTAAAGCTAATTATCTTCATTAACTATAGAATTAATTCTTTTAACTAAAAGTTAATTTGATTTTCACATATCACAATACAAACAAAAATCGCTGTTCTGCTCTTTGTCCACTACTCCACTCCAAAAATGAATCTCTTTTTTGAGAGAAAGGGCGTGCAAATCTTCCACGCTGTGCAGTTAGAAAGCATCCAAGGTCGCGGCACCAGCTCTCCGGGAGAAGGAGTACGAGTAAAATAAAAGTGATACAAAGAGGCTGTGCTCTGCCTTCATCTGTCAGGTCGAGCCATTCCTGGCCGAGTGGGCACCATCATTGGAAGGGCCAAGGGCCGCATCATGGGGGCCCAGGCATCATTGGCATGTGGCCCCCCATGGGTGACCTCCTTCCAGGAGCGTGTCCCACTGGTATACCAGGACGGACCCAGGAGACTGGGGGGAGGTGGGATCATGGCCCCTGCTGGAGGAGGAGCAGAGAATGGAGTAGGAGCTATCTCTCCTTGTTGAAATGCTGCCGTTGTTTTGCCAGTCAGGCTCTGAGCCGGCTCTTCCATCTATTTCTGATAGTAGTCTTTCACATTCGCTTGTGTTTCCCACCTCTACAATGTGTCTTTCTCACAGATGGAGAGTCATGGGTGTGGTATCACAGTAGTCACAATAAAACTTAGGCACGTTGCTGGATCTATCGTTTGCTACTCCGTTCCCTAGAATTAATTTTCATCTCAATGTTTTTATATTACGCAATTATATGTAAAGTAAAAAAAAAAGTCTCACTGCCACCAAGTCGATTCTGACTCATAGTGACACTATAGGACAGGGCAGAATGTCCCCTGTGGGTTTCCGTGAGCGCAGCTTTGTATGAGAGTAACCTCATCCTTCTCTAGGGAGGAGCCGGTGGTTTCCAGTTGCTGACCGTGTGGTTTCCAATGTGACCCACAGCACAGCCAGGACCCCTGATGGGTAAAGATACTTCTTATAAAAGTACACTTATTCATTCTAGATCCCATATGTAGTTATGATTATTCCTCTGGTTATTCATGGGCACTTTGCATTTCAGAATCTAATTCTACCTATGTGATAAGGATTGGTCTAGCTAATTAATCCTGCAGTAGAGCATTCTAGTTCATTTAAGGAACCCTGGACACATAATGGACTGCTGTTCTACCCACTGGGCTGCTAACCACAAGGTCAGCAGTTAGAAACCACCAGCCAACCTGTTGGAGAAAGACAAAACTTTCTCTTCCCATAAGATTTACAGTCTCAGACAGTCACAGGGGCAGGTCTACCCTGTCTTAAAGGGTTACTATGACTCAAAGTTGACTTGATGGCAGTAGGTTGTTGTTGTTGTTATTTTTGGATAAGTCAACTTAAAATCTTGAATTCCCTTGTTGACAATTTTCTCCTCTTTGGGGAAAATGCATATCTTTAAATAATTCAGACAGGTCTGTAGCAAAGGCATTGAATGAATTAACTATAGAATTTACTGGATCAGAGGATAGAATGCTGTTTAGCAAACAAAGTATTTTAGTGTATTTTTTTCAAAGAAGAAAAATGGACATTGTCAGAATATTTTCATAAATATTTAAGCCCTAGAGCAGGACCATGGATGGTAGGGAGTCCGTCATCCCTGCAGCAGGCGAAGTCAACAATAAAGTAGCTGAGACCGCTTGGCCTTAGATTTCGATGACCATTTGACAACACTGGCTGCTCTCCTGAAAACTCTTTGAAAGCCTTCTTCTTTTTACCTCCTGGGATATTTTAGATTTCTACAGTGGATATTTCTTTGCACAGAAATCTTGTAATACAATTTATCTTTCTACTATCCAGAATATTTCATCTCATGATCCCCAGCTTGGATACAGGGGATTCTTAGCAGACAGATTTTTGTGGTTGGCCTTTCAAAGCTTTTCTATTTCTTGTTTTATTTTTCTCAGTCACTGGATTTTTATCTCATATCTGTAAGGCATAAAATAATTATTCTTCCTTTTCCTTTGACCTAATAAAGTATTGGACCGATTTGAATGCATTATTTTAGTGTTGTCTGAAAGAGGTATAGCAATTTGTATCTATTACTAATATATACTTGTCATGCCACAAAATAATGGAGTTAAATATTTTTATTTTTCATTGTGTAATTTATTTTTTATGAGTTAAAAGGTTCAAAGAAACTCAATGTTCTGCTTATGTTATTATAAAAATTTCTTGTTTGCATAAAATTTTGACAATAAAAACAATGAGCTGACAAGAGTATCAAAATGCTATTAGAATAACAGCATATTAAGTAGGCATACACATAAAATATAACTCAGCTAATCCATGTAAATTGATGGCATGAATCCAGGAGACAAACATACTAAGACATGCGTCTCAATATGCTAACTTTGAGAGTGGATAAGTAAAATATTTTGGGTCCTTTGGATGTTTTTTTTTTTGTTAGATAGTTGTCTTTTTTTCTTGTTTCTCTAAATTGCCAGTGTTATTTATATGAGAAAATAATTGTTGTTCCAGAAAATTCACCCGGATCACATAGCATTTGACAGCCTCCATGATGCAGGTCAATCAGTGCTTAGAGGCAGTGCGATTTGCTCTTCAGACTCACAGTTCTGCCCTTACTTTATTAGTTTTCTGATAACTCTTATAGATGGTGTAGATGGGCTAAGAAATATATTTTTCTTCCTCAGTTGTTAAATAATGTTAGGGCTTTCTAGACATTGGCTAAATGCTACATAAAAAAATAATGACTGATAAAGCAATAGAGGATTTGAACATCTGAGAAAAGCAAATAAAATATAGGTAGTTTATAAATATGATTAAAATAAACTGCATATGTCCACCATGTGTGGCTATAAAACAATTCACTTGAAATGTTGAATTTTAAACAATTTTAAGGATATGTCTTCTTTTGAAATGACATGGTCATGTGATTTAGCTTGAAGCTTGGTGTTAATTTACAAGTAATTATTTTATAATATTATAATTGATGATCTCCCCATAACATTCTGTGCCACTAACATTTGAAAGTATTGTTTGAATAGAGTTGCCAACACACAACAACAGCACTGTTTCATTGGGATTTACTTTGCATAATCCTGAGACTCCTAATTTTTTAAATATAACACATCTGTAGTTTTAATAAATGATTATATTTACGCAAGAAAATAAATCAAGCCCACTTTTACATTTTCCTCTAAAGTAGCAGCAAGCATTTTACAATCTGGAAGCCTTCATTTATGAGGATAGCGAGAGAATAAACAGCATAAAAAGTAAGTTCATGTTTCTTCCTTGAATTAATGTCAGGGATATACTAGAAAATTTGATTTCAGAAAAAGCAACTAAACCATAATTATTTTATTACACAAACGTGGCTATTAAAATATAGAAGATAAATGAAACAAACCTTGTAACTCTATAATTAAAAATATATAAGATACATTCATAAAATTTACCACCTTACCGTAACTAATTAGCGTAAACAAGGAAAGTTTATTTCTGCTTCTCACTGATAAAGAAGTCAGTTACCTGAGTCTTATGATGGCAAAAAATCAGACTGTTCAGAAACTGATAAAATCCTACTATATATGCAACAGAAGCCTAGGTGGCACAGTGAATTGGCTACTTAAGGTTGGCAATTTGAATCTACCAGTTGTTCTGTGGCTTAAAGAAATGCCCATTTGTTTCTATACACATTTACAACCTTGGAAATCCTGTGGACCCATTCCAGCCTGTCCTATATGGCCACTAGGAGTTGGAATGGACTCAGTGGCAGTGAATAGATGGGTATATAATAAACTGGGGGCATAAATGGGAAAAAAAAACTTGTGGATCATATAGGGGTATATAACCCATTGTGGCAGTGGATTAGATATGGGTATATTATAAATTGTATAATATACTCTGAGGGTGTAATAGAACACATTAATAATAATTGTGATAGAATTTTATTTGGAATACATTTAGTGTATTATTCACTTTCTCTGTACTGCATCCAATTTGTTTAGAATGAATGACAAAAGATATTTGCTTTCCAACTGGAGAATGGAATAAAAATAAACCGAATCATCAAAAGGAAGGAAAACTTGATTGTACAAGTAGACAAAGTAAAATAATATGCTAGAATCACAATTGCAGAATTATAATCAAGAGAAGAGAGACTATCCAGGTCTGCCCAGTGATCAATCTGTGCTGCAGACGCTGCGAGTGCTGGCTGATGACTTCCAGCTGCTCCCTGTTTCACTCCTGAAGTCCCATCTAGACTTGGACACACGTCTGGCTGATTTATTGACTGAAATAATACATACGTCGAAGCTAATGCAGTTTTCATTTTTCTCATTACTTTAACAGATAAGTGCATAAACTGATTGTTGTTTAGTTATTATCAAGACTTATGTCCAGTCAATCCAAACCAAACCAGACTCACTGTCATTGAGTTCATTCGAAATCATGAATTTCTCAAACTCTGATTTTTTCAAAGTTTTAAAATAAATTTGATAGAAATCCAACTGAAATTAGACAAAATTAAATAGCAAAGTTGCCTCCCACAAAGTAGCCTTTTCAATGAAGAATTACAGTGACTTAATAGAAACGTTACTTACAGTGTCCTTTTCTTAGATACATCTGCTCAAATTCCTGTACAATTCTAATCCGTGTCATAGTGAGGCTGTGTGATTCTTATTAGGCCCCTCAGTCCTGGTACCAGTGTAAATCGACCCAAAAAAAGTATAAATTGCACATTACCAGCTCCTATTAAAAGAGAATTTTTTTATCTAAAACTTTTTATTTAAATACTTATTTTCCCCTTAACCAATATTTATATGTTTTACATTATTTTACTTATTATACATAAGTAATTAGAAAGAATTATATTGAACCCATGAGTTAATTTTTATTATTTGCAAACTGCTAAGCAAACACATTTTTAGTACATACACATGCATTGTATAAATGTACATTGTGTGTGTGTACGTATTTATGTGTGTATTTATATCAGCTACTCTTACTCAATATTAATGATGCATTCTCAGGCAGAATGTCTAAATAAATTTCTACAGATATTCAAGACTTTCAAAATGTGGTTTTATTAAATTTATAAACTGAATTCATTTTATTCATATTATTGATGTATCTACTCTGCTTTTTAATATAGAGAATATTTTTCACAAATGAATTTTTAAATTCCAACATTATAACAAATTTCAAATTATGAATGAACCACTATAAAAGAAACTATGTATCCTTATTAATTGAGCATTTATTTATTGCCATAATAATGCTGAATAACAGCATATAGCATTCTTCCATGGATTACAATATATACTTACCATTCATAAATATTTTTCTCATATTTCTATGATTTGAAGCACCAACTCTGCTGATTTAATTTGGGGTCAGTTGCACTCATTTATATGCTGTACTCAACTATATGCCTGCAATAAGATGGTAGCAAGTTCTTGGTTGGATTGCTTTCCTGTCTGGGACCTTGATTGGTACAACTGGATCTAATGGAGTCTGCTCCTCAGTCTAACTGTGCAGGGAAAGGGGTAAGAGAATGGAAAGTAAATGCACAACCTCGCGTACACCAAATGTGCTGCAGTTCCAGGAAAAAGAAGCAATCACATCTTTAAGAGTCAAGCACAGGTCAATGTGGGAGACCCATAACAAAGACCGTAAAAATATTGGTGACTGACAATTCAGTCCCAATCAATACACCTGAAGCTTCTTTGTGTCCGTTTAAATTCTCTCTACTATATTTTCACTGTTTGATGGCTGCTGTTGGTCATCATTCATGGCAATGCTGATGAGCTTACAGGAAATAGGATGGCCATTTTCAGATGTTGAAAGATGTGATCAAAGATTCTGCCTGTTGTCTAGGCACATGCATAACAGGATTTTAATCTTCTTAAGAAGCCAATTACCTGGCATGGTATTCCCAGGAAGAATGTATTTCTTTTTCTTCTTAAAGAAAAAAACAGGGGGAGAGACTGAAAGAGGCTGAGAGAAGAGAGGGAGCAGGGGAGAGGTGGAGAGAGGGAGAGATCTAAACTGCTTCCATTTCAAATAGCTTTTTAAAAATTACACATCATATAATATATATATATATATATATATATCAAAAATTTTCTGGACATTTTGTTTTAAAATATAGGCAATACACCCTAGCCAGTTCTGGGGCTTTGGGGCTCAGCTCAAGGGGACTCCCTCTGGGACATTGGGTTACAGTGAGGTGTGACTCTTTGCTGGGCACGTCTACAAAATAGGGGATGCTGGGTCCCTCTGTGGTTTCCCGTAGGGGCTCCAATAAATCTCTTCCCTTTTGCTATATATATAAATATATATATATTACAATCTATTGTATATATGTATATACAATACAACCTATTATATATGTTATATATATATATATATATACAATACAACCTAGACCAATATTCTTCCAAATGTGAAATACATCAGATTTGTATATTTTATTAAAATTTACATTCTAATTCAGTAGGTCTATAATGAGACACCAAAAAAAGTCTTTCTAAGTATTTTTCCAGTCTAGGGAGCTCCTTTTTGAGTGCTAAGATAAGGTTTACATTCTTAGGAGGCATAGGGCATGATGAGAGGTGTAATGAGAATATGAGGCAAATGAATACAATATTTTATGTCAACGCAACGGTAGAAATATGGACTGAAGGGGTTGTTATGACCATCGTTTGGATTGCATGGCTCACCATCTGGACTTCCTCCTGTCCTAATATACTTTCCATTGCCAGGGGAGTGTGAAGACAAGAGGTCAGGAAATATTCGCAATTTAGGCTGTGATCGTGAATATAGCTGATGGGAAACATCTAACCATCCATGGCCTTCAAGTGAGCCATTAACTTTCATAAGTATGCAACTTAGGTATGATATCCCTTTGACCATGTGACAATTGAACAGACATAAGAATCATCAATGCATTTGAATTATGGTGCTGACAAAACCTAGTCAAATTGCAGTAGACTGCCGAATGAGCAAACAAATCTGTCGTGGAAGAAGTGCAGAAAGAATCAGGAGAGATCAGTACTTGAAAAGAACAACGAGCTTGGTAAAGTACAGAGTCAGTAATAAAGAAGATTTTCAAGGAGATGGAATGAAACAAAAATTGCCATAATGGGTTGAAACATAACAACAATTGTCAAAATGCCACAGGACTAGGCAGTGCTTCTTTCTGTTGTCAATGGAGTCACTATCTATGGGTCAGAACCAAGATGGCAGAACCTAACAACAACAACAAGAAAGGGTAAAGACCAGAAGCATTGGTTCCATTCTCCCATATATACTTGAATATAAGCCGACCCGAGTATAAGCCGAGGTACCTATTTGTTACCTGGGAAATCAGAAAAACTGATTTACTCGAATATAAACCTAGGGTGGAAAATGCAAAAGCTATTGATAAATTTCAATTTAACAAATGAAAATAAAATTACTAAAAATTGAGAAATCAGTGGGGGTAATGTATTTAAATATTTATTGTAAATAAAAAGCATAAATAAAAGGACAAGTCATTTAACATTAGTAAGCCAGCACAGTAAGTGGAAAATAGGTTCAACAAAAACAATAAGGTATCCACATGTGATCTCCTCTCTGGGAGATAGACAGCAGAGAAGGAGGGGAAGGGAGACTCCGGATAGGGCAAGATATGACAAAATAACAATCTATAAATTATCAAGGGCTCATGAGGGAGGGGGAAAAAAGAGGACCTGATGCAAAGGGCTTAAGTGGAGAGCAAATGCTTTGAAATTGATTAGGGCAAAGAATGTACTGATGTGCTTTATACAATTGATGTATGTATATGTATGGATTGTGATAAGAGTTGTATGAGCCCCTAATAAAATGTAAAAACAAAACAAAACAATAAGGTATCAATAATGATACCTTAAGAGTACTATACTCTGAGCTCAATCACCAACCAAGCTAAAATGTAAAGAGTTAAAATCCTTCAAAACTGGATTCCTCATCATCATCTATATCTCAATGCAGAGCTTCAGCTGGTATAAGGTCATCATAGATGCTGCCCTCACTGAGATCGCCATCATCACCATCACTGCTGTCATTTTCATACAAAGCACAGTCTTCAGTGCCATCCATAGCATTACTACTACTACATTTCTGGAAGGCACGTCACACCATGTCTTCTGGAATGTCTTCCCATGCATCTCGAACCCATTTCTATTAACTCTATGTCAGGCTTCATGAGATTTCCTCCTTTTGTTAGTCGGGCTTGACCAGATGACATCCATTCATGCCACATCCTTTGCACACGGTCTTTAAAAGGCTTAGTCAAAGATACATGTCATAGGACGGCTCTGATTGGTTAGATGTGAGCAAACAAACATTCAAATCCCTGGTGCTCATCCAGTTACCTAAGGGGTGGGGGAATGGTGATGTTACACCTCGCTGGGGTACCACTGACCCATGTATAAGCTGAACCCCAGTTTTTCAGCACATTTTTTTGTGCTGAAAACTCAGCTTACACACGAGTATATACGGCAATTTAATTAAAAGAGCTATTCTGTGTTGAGAGTCTGTATTAGTGTCTGGGCAGGTAGGCTGGTGATCCCACACTCAGGACATATTTAGAAGTAGGAGAGAAAGAAATTAATAATAGATTATATGAATAAAGAAAATTAGTTTTTGCATTTGCCTTTGTTTTAAGTATTGAGTCTATTTATTTAATTATTTGTATAGATGGAAGAGAAGATATATGTGAAACTACTATTTGGCAAGGAAGAGAGTAAATTGGGGGGAAATTATACTCTGGCTAAAAGAAAAGACTGTTTTCAAGAAAGTTTATGATCCATATCAGACAAGAAAACAAGTGAGCATCCACTGGAAAAAGCTAATTTTCAGTGTCTTAAATCTTTCTAGTGAACATTTGTTTGTTTTCGAAGCTGGTGTAATTTTGGTGAATCTTTCTTCAGCTATGTACTGGCCTATGCATTCATTTGAAGTTATTAAAAGGCATATCACGCAACATGACAGTTGTGAGAGTGACACAGGACCAGGCAGACTTCTCGCTCTGTTGCCTCCAGTCATGAGTCAAAACTGGTTCAAGGGCACCTAACAACAAGGGCACAAACAACAAAAGGCACCTACTTAGCCTCCATATTAGATAGGTGTTGTCCTTGCATACTCATTACTTATAGAAGACTTCGCGTCAAGGGCCAAGCCAATAATATTTGTCCTTCCATGATTGGTGTTCTCAGAAACCACTCAGTCTTTTCTCTATGATCACAAAAGATATGGATAAATCAGCCTAAAGCTGCAGCTACATTTTGTAGGAAACCTAATGGAAGAAAAGGAAGTAAAGGAAGGAATTAGAGTCCTAATGGTATTCTTTGTGTGTCTGCTTAAAGGCATATATATCCTAGACCACAGCAACAGAATCCAATAATTTTTATTCATCTATTTCAAATAGTTTTTTTTTCTTGTGAAAGGAAAAAAACAAGAAAGAAAAAAATAGTTTGAGCTAACTTGCCTGTTACAGAAAATGAATAAAATTATCCATCTTTCCAGTTCAGTGCAATACTTTCTTACTTGCTCTTAGGCATACGAAAACTATCATCACACATAATTGGATGGTTCACATCAGGCAGTTAGAAAGCATACAGGTAGAATTCAGCAAATAGATAAAAATGAAGGCACAGCAATCTTTTCTAAGAAATTTTCCCATTGCTCATACTATCTTGTTGTAGGTTCAGGATATTTTTCTTATTTGAAAGGAAAAAAATCACCAGTGAGATTAATTGTTTCACAAAGAGACCTAAGTTTGTTAGCATGATAAATAAACTAGGGCTTTCATTACCATCCAAAGATTATTTTAATGACTTATTATAACACCCCCAAAAGCAAATGTACAGAGGGTGTTACAAAATCAAAAGAAAGAATATATTGTCCCTCAGTAGTTTTGGAAAGCCTGAGTAAAAGAGAAAGTTAGTAAATTAATAAAGCAATGAGGGTCAATAGTAAGAAAATAGGAGTGGAAGTAAAAAATAAAGCAAAACAACAAAAAATAAACCATACACACACAAACACACACCCCCAAAAGAGAAGAAGAAAGAAATGAATTAACATTTTAAAAGGCTATAATTTAAATACTTTTAAAATACATTTATGTTCAGGTAATTTGAAACAAAGTATTTAAATTTATCTGTGGAATTTATCTATGGAAACTCATAGAGGTCATTTTTAAATTATATGTGGTAAAAACCAATTATTATTTTATTTTTAGTTTTATTTCTAGTCTGTGATAATAACTGAAAATCATTTTTAGAAAATATTCATGACAGTTGCTATTCTTTGCAGTATTTATTAAGATTCCAAATCCTAACCATTTTTAACAATGTTAACTAGTGTAAACCTGCTATATTAGGTGTTACAGAATCAGCATTGACTTATCCAGATCTCGCACACCACACAACAAAATGTTACTCAGGCTTGGTGCTTTTGCTCAATGGCTATGTTGGCAACTATTTTTGGAGACATCTTGTCACTCCGTCTTCTAGAAATTGTCCCTGTTTTTCCTGACCTACTTAGTCATCAATTTACCAGTGAATCATTGCACCTTGTAACAAGTACACACACACACACACACACACACACACAAGTAGGGAGTAGGGTGATGGTGGAGATGAAATCTCAAAAAACCTTGATTCTAAAGAGCTTTCTGGCTTTGCATCTTCCTAGACTGATCTATTTATTCTTTGTCAGTCCATGGTGTGGTCTATATTCTTCAGCAGCACTATAATTCAAATAAATAATTCATTTTTGGTCTTTATTTGCTGTACAGATTTTGCATGTCTATAAGAGAATTGAAAATATTATAGCTTTGTCAGACTAATGTTAGTTCTCAACATATCTTTATATTAAAAGATTTTTAAAGGTCTATGATCATTTGTAACAGATTTTCCCAATTCAGTACAATTTTTAATGACATACACTCTTCTACTATTGTCTAACGTCAATTTACAGATAATTTTTAAAATTTAAACAGTAAACGTATTCTTATTTTGTTAAAGGAGTGATAATTTAAATAGCATCTAAAGAGCACATTTCCTCAGTAAAGGGCAAATATTGTGAAGAGCAATTTAGTGATGGTTTATGTAATGAATTCAGCTTTTAGTGGACATTTTTGTCTGAAGCTGCCACATATATACTGTGTGCTTTAGTTCCAAAAAATTTCCATCAGAATTATAAACATTATTTTTCTAATATTACTCATAGATGCTTTATTCTAGATGAAGAGTTATTTAGAAATAATACTCTTACCCAGGCTGGAACAATATTTTACATTTAGAATCTATTCACCTAAATACTATGATGGAAATAAATTCATTTAAAATTATCACTAAGTAGAGCTTTCTATATACTCTGGCACTGAATGTTCATTATAAGGTTATGCCCTTGAGACAGCTACAGCAGAAATGAATACAAGCATAATTGCTCATTCATCTCATCAAAGTGAAATAATTCTTAGATAATATTAATATGTTTTTTGCTCTATTACTCCCAATTTCCCCCATTAGAATCTTGTAAGCCAATTTTAGTAATGCCTGGATAGTCATTTTTCTGTTGTTGTTGTATTTTTTGTATGATTCTCAGTGTAGCCATTTATTCATGCACCCACCAATCTATTCCATAAATTACTGAGCTCTTATTGTGGGAAAGGCATTGTGCCCAGCATTCTGAAGCAGAGGAAGCTGAATAATTTACAGTTTCAACTTTCTGTGAGCTTACAAACAACGAAGGCAGTGAAACTATATGCAAAGTATCTATAACATAAGGTAATAAAATGTGGAAGACAAAGGATGTCTGCAGCTATGTGAGAACAAAGGAGATATGAAGAAAAAGGTGAACTATGCTTTGACATATAAATAATATTTGCACAAAGAGGTTGAATAAGCCAGATGAAATAATTCCATACACATTTAAAAGTTAAAACGTCATAAACATGTTGGAGGAAAAACAGGCTAACAAGTAGTGTCATGAAGAACCAAGAAAGACACAATGGAGAGGGTATATTATGACCAAATAAGAACAGGTTTTGAATAAATACCCACTTTACACTGTAGAAAATTAGTTATCAAAAATATTTGAAAAATGCCTGCTAAGGTAAAGATAAAGTCAGAGTCAATATGTCGGTTTTTGTTTGTTTTTTAATATTAGCTCGAAGAATAGGAGTTGAATAAGTACCATTGCACTGCAAATAAAAGAATAAGATTGGAGAAATATGGTGGAAATGGAATCAATATGTCTCGGAAATTGAATGGAAATTTGGGAGGCAAAGGCAGGAGAGAGAGAAGTCTGTGATAGGTGATTTGCTTTGACAAGTATAGGTGTCCAGAAGTTATGGAATAATAAAATGTAGATATTATGTAGAACTAGGCTGTGATAAGCAACAAGTGAAAAGTGTTCATGTGAAAGGCTTTGGGATTTTATTTGGGAGGTATACACTACCCACTCCAGCGCATCCATGTCCTGAATGATTATCGCAGTTATGATAGGAGGCTAAAATCCAAACAATATAAAGTCACAATAAGAAATATCATTAGAAATTAGAAATTCTGATTCAGTATGTATTCAGATGATCACTCATTCACTGCCATTGGAAGGGTTTTCCACTCGTAGTGCTTCTGAAGGACAGAATAGAAACCCTGTGGGTTTCTGAAGCTGCCAATTTTTACGGGGTAGAAAACCTCATCTTTCTCCTATGGAATGGCTGGGGCGATTGGAACTTGCAATAAGCGTGCAATGCACAACCCACTACACCACCAGGGCTCCTCATTCAGATGCTACCCTCTATTAACTCCATTGATGTGTGGCCAAGACAGACTCACAGAGACCTGATAGGACAGAGTAGAATTGCCACAGAGAGTTTCCCAGGCTACAATCTTTATGGAAAGGGCCCTGGTAATATAAGTTTATTCATTGGGGTGTTAACAAGCAAGGCCAGCAGCTTGATCCCACCAGGCACTGTGAGGGAGAAAGACGAGGCTGTCTACACTTTTATTTATAAGTTTTCTCAGAAGCCCAAAGGTGTAGATCTCCTTTGTCTTACACAGTTTATATCAGTTGGAATCAGTTCGATGGCAATGGTTTTGTTTAATGAAGGCTTTGTGGAAGCAGACTGAAATCTTTTCCCACAGAGAAGCTAGGTGGGTTTGACCACTGGTGTGTGGATCAGCAGCCAAACACGTAACCAATGCACCACGATTGCTCCTTATGCCATATCCTAAGGTTCTCTATTAAAGAAACAAAACAAAACAACCCTGAAAAATCCATCAAGATTGGAAACCATAATTGTGCACAATACTGTGCATGTAATGACAACATTATAATGGCACTCAGATGATTTCCATCTCTTTCCGGGAGGAGGTTATCCGGAAAGAGTGTGAGAATTTATTTTTACTATTTTAGTATTTAATCAGAAAGGTAATTGTTACCTCCAAAAAGGCATCTAGCAATGCCAGCTGCCCGCCCCCCCCCACACACACACACAAACACACACAATTGCAAACTAATTCAGATTCCTGGATAATCCAGATAGTTAGCTTAAACAGATGGCATGTGTTGGAAAGACATAGCTGCAGAGAACTATGATGTTTTATTGAACATTCTTAAAAATCAGCATTTTACAGAGGATATTGAAGGAAATATCCACTCTACTAAAACCAACCCATAATGACTTTATACTTCAAAACTACAAAGCACGATGGTCAGAAGGACAATATCTGGAACTTTATGAAACACAGGAAGTAGAAAATAATTTAGAGAGCAATTTGATCAGAAGAGAGTAACCCATATCCAACATATCAAAAGTAAAAGGATGGAGATTTGATTCATTATAACCTACTAATTACATAGAGAGGGAATCCTTCTCCAACAAACAGGAGGAAGACATCAAGACAGAGGGAAAAATGAGGTGCAAGCAATAATGGAGAACTGTTCAATAGATAAGTAACCTAAGCCCTGCAGGTCCAGACAGTGGGAGTGGCAAAGGGGAAAGCTAAAGGGTACACATACAGACAAAAATACAGAGCCCTTCCTTCCACTGGGCAGTCTATTGATCATTCCACAAATCGAGAGATCTCTTTATTTCCAAGTTGGCGGACACTCCATACACCTTCCTTTTCTATAATCTTCCCATGGAGCCTCCTCAAACTGGGCAGGTAGGCGCATGGGTTTTAGGTCCTGGGATGGAAGAACATCATTTCCCTGGCCAAAGTGCAGGCTGACCTGAGCACCCAGTCCCCTTCACCCCATCTCACAACCAGCACCCCATTAGACCACCCAAGGCCATCTAGAGCAACAGTAAGCCCTCTGAGAAGGCTCCTATTCCACCACTACCACCAACCACCCCTGCTAGGCTTTACCAAGAAATGACTCTCCAGGGAAGGTGCCAGCTTCCTCTTTATCCTCCCCTCTTGTCGAGTGCCATCTCCTGAACACCATGAGTGTCATCCCTCCACCCGGACAACTTGAACTATTCAGGACAGCTGCCTGTAGGAAGCCCCACTCTACCTCCCAACCTACAAGACCTCTGGTCTCTTAATTCCTATAGACCCACTCACTCAGGGCCTACTTAAACCCTATGCTTGTCAGTTCACTCAAATGGGCAAAGCCATTCATTCTTGGGCACTACTTTTAATTACTTAAATGGTCTCTGCCCTACACATTCTTGAACTCAGGACAGAGTTTAAACCGTAGCTCCCTCCCCCTGCCCCCCACACACTTCTTCAAAATAAACTCTTGTCCTGTTTTTATAGCTCATTTATAATCAGTATTATCCTTTTCTCGGTTTTTTAATAAAAATATTTTTCTACTATTTTTACAATCCTTAAATCAGCAATATGCTCAATCTCCCAGTTAATACCTCCGTTACACAACCCCAGCTCATTCAGAGCAATAAAATACCCTGGAAACCCGTCTGCTTCCTCCCTTTCCCCCTTGGCCCACCACAGTGAAAGGTGCCTACCAGGTTTTGCCATACACTCCTGAGTGCCAACCCAGAGACCTTCCTCTTGTAATGTGTGAGCACCACCCCTTCCACAGCCACTGAGTTCCAGGCAAGTGAAACCTCTCTACTTCTCAAGCTACAAGACCTCTTGTCTCTAAGCTCTCACAGCCCACTGGAAGCTGCCTCTGTCTTCGTGTCTACTTAAACCTCTTCCTCTCCATCCAAGCACCCAAGCAGGGGAGTCAATCACTTGTTGGCACCCTTCCAACTGCCCAACTGATCTCTTCCTTACTTATTCTTGAACTCTCTCAGGGAAAATTTACAATCCCGTATTTTTTCCTTCATTTTGTTTTGGTTTCCCCCCCTTCTTTATAATCAGTGCCATCCTTTCCTTTGTTCTGCTCAGAAAAAGTATCTGTCCACCCTTTCTACAATCCTAAAGCTAGCGTTACCCATATCTCCCAGCCAGACCTCATGTATACCACCTAATGCCATTCAGAGCAATAGCCTGACACATAGGGCCATTCACGGTTCCCCCCTCTCCCCTTGGGCACCCCAATAAAAGGTGCTCAGTCCTACGACCTTCTCCTTGACTATTGTCAGAGACCCTTGCCTCTTGAAGGCATGAGCCCTAGCCCCCCTCCACAATCACTCAGGTTTCCAGACCACCTTGAGAAACCTCTCCATATCCTGCCACTGCACTCAAGCCCCTTGTCTCAGGACCATATAGAGCTTACACATTTTCCAGTCAGTGAAAGCACTGGCCCTTGGACTGTCACTGCATATAGGCTTTGATTGTCACTGCTCCTCTGATCCTGGCCTTCCATTCTTTCTGATCCCACCTAGGCTTTTGACTTTTCACCCGGAAACATACCTTCCTCCTGTCCACACCAGCTCTAATGCTCCTGGGCAGACACACCTCACTGCTGCCCACGCCAGGTCCTATGATCCTGGGCAAAGATTAGATCCTACTAAACAGCAACCGCCCTTCTTGGACTTGTTTGTTTTGTTTTGTTCTCAAAGCAAGCCTTAACACATTTTTAAAATCTGAGATGCCACAATCCATTTTCCCAGAGCACAAGGCTCTATAAAATTCAACAATGGAAAGAACTGAAAGCTAAAGACAAACTCTTGAAGATTGAACAACATTCTACTTAAAAATGACTAGGAAATAAATCAAATAAATGAAATCATGGGGCAATAGCACAACATACCCAAACCTTTGGTACACAGTGAGAGCAGTTATTAGAGGTTAATTTATAGCAATCAGCATACATGAAATATAGGAGAAATCCAGAATCAACACATTAAAACAACACTTTCAACATCTATAACAAGGGCCATGGCATGAACAGTGCCGTGAAGAAAAGAGAAGAATCAGAACATAAATAAACTGGGGGAAAATGTGAACTGGAAAAACATTAATAAGACAAGGAGTGTGTTCTTTGAAAAGAATAACACAATTGACAATCGTCTGGTAAATATAACAAAGGGGAAAGAATGCAAATTTCTAGAATTGGAAATGAAATAAAAAGAATAATAACACATTACTATTATTACAGTTTTATTTAAAGAAAATAAAATCTCCAAAATTGAACCAATAGGTAAAATCATGATAAATGGAGAAAATATTGAAGTTTTCAAAGATTTCATGGTGGCTGGATCCCCAGTCACTGTTCATTGAAGCAGCAGACAAAATATCAAATGCCACATTGAATTGGGCAAATATGTTGCAGAAGACCTTTTAAAATATTGAAGGATAAGGATTTCACTGGGCGGGGTGCCTGACTCAAGCCCTAATAGTATTTCAATTGTCTCATACACATATGAAATTTGACAATTAAATAAAAGAAGAATTGATGCATTTGATTTAGGGTTTTGACAAGGAATATTGAAAGTACAATAGATAGCTAGAACAAAATTATTTATATTGGAAAAAATATAAGCCATAATGTGTATTAGAATAGTGGATGGTGAGTCTTTCTCTGATATACTTTGTACAACTTGTTGGGAGAAACAAGTCCCCGGAAATGGACATCGTGCTTGGTAGAAGGGAAGCACAAAAGAGAAAGACCCGTAATGAGATGGAAGGAAACAGTGACTGAAACAATAGGATTAAATATAACAGTTTAAGGTATGGCATGGGACTGGGAGGGGTTTTTGCTGTGTTGTACAGAGGGTCACTCTGAGTCAGAATTGACTCAATGACATCCAACAACAACAGAACAACAACATTCATGGAGACCCACCACAGTGTTGAGATGCTTTCACCGCCACTGGAACCACAAGACTTTCCACTCACTGGCCTGTGATCTTCCTGCATTTGAAATCGTTGCATGCATTGTGTGAGTCTGAAAATGAATTTATAGAGTGGCATTGGACATATGGGCTAATATCAGACTTATGGACTTGATCTAGACTAGACTGGGGTCTTTTTCTTAATATACAATTACTCTTTGATATAAAGTTCTCTCTTACACATAGATGAGTGTCAATGAATTTGATTCTCTAGTCTGCCGAGACTAACACATACACCTTAGTCCTCGAAGAAACATCCTTGCTCTGTAATATTCTCTCTTTTTTACCTATAGCCTTTTCCTTTATTCGTAAGGGTCTTATATATCTTAAAAAATATTTTATTAGGGGCTCATACAACTCTTATCACAATCCATACATCAATTGTATAAAGTACATCTGTACATTTTTTTTCATCTGTACATTCTTGTCCTAATCATTTTCTCTTTTTTTACATTTTATTAGGGGCATTTTATTTAAATTTTATTAGGAGGAATCAGAGAACCACATCAGTGTCATTTTATTAGATGAAGAGAGCTGATGGTGCCTGGCTATCAAAAGATATCTAGGTTCTCAAAGGCTTGAAGGTAAACAAGTGACCATCTAGCTCTGAAGCAACAAAGCCCACATGGAAGAAGCACACCAGCCTGTGTGATCATGAGGTGCCGAAGGGATCAGTTATCAGGTATCAAAGAACAAAAAATCATATCATTGTGTGCTGACATCAATGATAAAATCACTTAAGACAAATGGGTGCATAAGAAAATGTGGTGAAGAAAGCTGATGGTGCCCAGCTATCAAAAGATATCGTTTCTGGGGTCCTTGAAGGTAAACAAGCAGCCATCTAGTTCAGAAGCAACAAAGCCCACATGGAAAAAGCATATAAGCCTGTGTGATTATGATATGTGGAAGGGGTCAGGTATCAGGCATCATCAGAACAAAAAATCTTACCATAGTGAATGAGGAGGGGAGTGTGGAGTGGTGACTCAGTCCATTTGTAGGCTCCTGGATATTCCCTTACAGAAAGGTTTCAAGGAGGAGATGAGCCAGTCCGGGTGCAATGTATCAACGATGAAATATTCAACTTTCCCATAGTTCCTAAATGCTCCCCTACCCCCGCCCTCCCCAGGCACACTCACACTATCATGATCCCAATTCTACCTTGCAAGTCTGGCTAGACCAGAGGATGTACACTGGTACAGATAGGAACTGGAAACACAGGGAATCCAGAGAGGATTATCCCTTCAGGACTAGTGGTGTGAGTGGAGGTACTGGAAGGGTGGAGGGAGAATGGGTTGGAAAGCGGGAACCAATTACAAGGTCTACATGTGACCTCCTCCCTGGGGGACAGACAACAGAAAAGTGGGTGAAGGGAGATGCCGGAGAGGGAAAGATATGGCAAAATAATAATTTATAAATTATAAAGGGTTCTTGAGGGAGAGGGGAGTGGGGTGGGAACGGGAAAATGAGGACCTGATGCCAGGGGCTTAAGTGGAGAGCAAATGTTTTGAGATTGATGAGGGCAATGAATGTACAAATGTGCTTTACACAATTGATGTTTGTATGGATTGTGATAAGAGTTGTATGAGCCCCTAATAAAATGATTTTTAAAATGTTTGAAAGTGCAACATGGGGTCTATATGGTGCATGGGGAAAGGAGGTTTTCCCATGTAATTTTCCTAGAACAGCCTTTGTTATCTTTGAAAGGATGTGCTGATGCATTATCCTGATGATGCAGTGGGTGGGGGCAGATTAATCTGCACTAATTTTGATTCTTTAACCTGCCCCCCATGAAGTTTTCTATTTTCTTAAAACCCTGTCCTAATAAACACCTATAATCATCTTGTGCTCATTTTGTATCCTTTTGGATTACAAGTTAAAAACACACAACTAAGGACAGTTGCCATAACCATCTAAACAATTTTGAATTCAAATAATTCAGCAGATATCCTTAAAAACTAACAACACTGTTTTATTCCAGTAAACTTTTAAGAATTTATTTTTTTCCTAACCATTTTATTAAGAGCTAAAGCAGACATAATACCATTCCATGGTTTAATCACATCAAGGAATATTGTACAATTGCTACCACAAACAGTTTCAAAACCCTTTCTACCTTCTTGAACTCCTTGATATACGCTCGCCTTTACCCCAACCTCCCCTACTATTACCCCCAGTGACTCCTATTCTAATTATTGTCCCTGTAGCTTCATCAATCCTCGGCATCATATACTGAAAAACAAGCAAAAAAAATAACAAAGATTCAAGAAGACTACCCAAAATGACAAAATACATTAGAGATAAACTCCAAAATGAAACACACACACACATCTTGAAAACCAGATCAAGCCTAAAGTGTATCAGAGGGGAGATCACGTGACAAGGATATAAATTATTCAAATCAGGAGAAACATGTTAATCTACTACAGTCATCTTTCCAATACTCTCTACTTGGAAACCAGTTTATTCCCATCCCTCAATTATGGTTTGAAGGAAACCACCAAAGGCCAAATTGCTGTGTAGATCTACCCAATGTATTTTAGACTTTTACTGTCATCCAGAGGCTTTGGAAAATCAAAATCTCACATGTTAAGCTCTGATGGTCTTCCCTCTTTTAGACATGGATTACATAATTTACAATCCTTTGGTCAATGACGCTGGGGTGCATTCAGGTGGATTAGTTGGTTTACTTGTGCTTTAGGGGTTTCCTGCTTTAGTTGATATCATACTTGGATGGCTGCTTGGTTTTGTTTGAACTTGCTCCTTAAGTTCTCTGAATAAATTTATGACTTCCCCTAGTTACAATTTTGTCATAAACTCATCTTCATTAGCTTTGATCAGTTGTTGAAGCTGATCTTCATTCAGTACTTTGGCATGCATCCTCTTTTGATGAAACAATAATAAAGACTAAAGCAATGTGATATAGTTAAGGTTTATTGTGCCAACCAGGCCGATAAACTCGTGGTTTTAACTGAAGGGCAGAGAGATAGATGGCTCGGTAAGTCTCGCCTTTCTTGTTCTCCGGTCTCTTGCTTTCTTGTGGTTGGACCAGGGCGCAGTTGCCTTAGTTCCCTGCTTCGGCTTGCAAGGCTCACTTCCTGTGAGACATCCCTGAGGAGAAGCTTCATGGACCTACCCAATGCAGCCCTGGGTGCTGGCACAGCCGTGTGGAGACCCTGCCAGTGCTAAGATGCTTACACATACACTGACTCGGCTTTCCTCCTGCAGTTGGTGTCATTGCATGTTTTTTGTGAGATTGAGGAGTACTTTGTGGATCGGTGTTGGACATATGGGCTAATGTTGGGCTTTGGGCTTGGACAGCACTGGGTTGGGATGCTTTCTTAATATACAGTTGCCCTTTATGTAAAACTCTCTCTTATACAAATGAACTTCTGTGGATTTGTTTCCCTAATTTAACAAGACAAACACAGAATGTATTACTGAGGGACTTGTTTATCCCTTTCCACTGACTGTGGAGACATGCTTAAACAAACTTTGTTTGGAGGAAATCGATGCATGAATGACCTGGAAACCTACTAAAAAAATCTTTTTGATGTATCTTCATCATATCAAATGTGTATTTCTTTAACTGTGAAAATAATGTTCAAATGATCATCTTATATTTAACCTTCATACATGATAGTAAAGGGTTTTATAATGTACCATGTGAGTTGCCAGATTTAAGTAAAGCAGCACAGAAACATATAGCCATTACTATGCAATAAAATGCTAAGTATCTTAGAAAATGTCTTAAATATTTCATTAGTTGTGTTGTTTATAAATTTAAATGTTCTATCTGTATCTTTTTTGGTTTTCCATTAAGGGCAAGTTCAAGCACTTTTGGAAGTTTTAATAAGCCTGAGTTCTCATTTTTATGAAGTATACTTCTCAGAGGTTGTGATCTTAAGCTTTGTTTGATGTTAATTTCAACTTATAATTGCTCTATGATGGCTTAGATGTGCCTTTAAATGTAGTTCTCAGTATAAGCATGTGAGTGAGTTGAATACTGTCAAAATTACTGAGAAAATTAGAATGATGCTTTGTACAATATTCCTACAGGCCTTGCGAAGCAATTTCCCTTGATGTTTGAGGCAAGTATTTAAATCAAAACAGAAAAATGGAATATACTAATCTAAGAATGTTTTTGAACTGTCTACTAGTCTGTCTACATAAATCAGTTTGAGCCTATAGGCAGAACATGCAAAGGGATTTGACTTCAGATATAAAGGAAAACAGTCTAAAGACAAGGAAGAATTTTAATTAAATTGAAAATGTGGATCAAAGTGTTAACATTAATCTGGTACCGTTGCTCTTTGCCATCAGATACATCAGGCCTCAGATAGTCATGCACTTTCAAAAATCTAATAGAAATTTGTGGCATGAAATTTTTTTATGTGCTTATATGCGAGACTCAATGTATTTGCCTTTTCTGTTGACTATGTCAAGAACATTTATTATTAGAAATTTAAACTTTTGTGAAAGCATTTTCTTTTTATATAGTAATTTCATGCATGTGGACATAAATGATAACAAATATAATAGGTCAAATATGACTAAATGGAAAACAGAATAATGCCTATTTATTATTTTGATGGTTTTAAGACTCAATTATAATTAAAACATGAAAGTGGACTAAAAAGTAATATTCAAAAGTTAAAATGATACAATATTAAATATTTTTGTTAGATCTCATCAGTTAACTTTGACTCGTAGTAATACTCTATAGAACAAAATAAAATATAAGATGGCTTGAGCCTGCATCAGCAATATTTTCACCCTATTTAAGTCGACTGGTCTCTTATGCTTTATGGGCTATTTATTTATTTAGTTTAGTTTCTTGAAGTGAAGATATATATTACTGACATGAGGCTTTTCTTCTGTTCAATTATACATGTTTACAAATTTCCAATGTACTTAATTGAAAAACGGTTAAGAACTTTTTCTATAAGAACTACCACCACCAGAAATTTAGGTCTGCTATTATATTTACTTGATTCTAAGTATTATAGTTTTACTCTTGAGAATCCCTTTGACCCACGAATAATTTAAGAATATGTTGTTAATATCCAAATGTTTGATGGTTTTCTATTATCTCTCCATAATTAATTTATATTAGTTCTATTATGATCAATGTTTGTATTTTTAAATTGTTTTAAATTTGGTGATGACTCAAAAGGAATTTTATGCATGCAATTGGAACATCTATTATTCTATTACTACAAATGGCCTATAAATTTCTAACAAGACCAAATTGTTGTTGGTACCGTGTAATCCTTGTGTACCTTAGCTGATTTATTACCAAAGCTGTTAGCTTTTCAGACATTATTTCTTTAAATACTGTTTTTCATTTAATAAATCATTTTATTGGGACTCATACAACTCTTATCAGAATCCATATATACATCAAGTGAGTAAAGCGCCCTTATACATTCATTGCCCTCATCATTCTCAAAATTCGCCTTCCACTTGGGTTCCTGGAATCAGCTAGTCTTCCTTTTTTTGCCTCCCCCTCCCTCCCTGCGCTCCCCTCCCCCATGAACCCTTAATAGTTTATAAATTATTATTTTATCTTATCTTAAACTGCCCAGAATCTCCCCTCACCCACCTTCCCATTGCCCATCCCCCAGAGACGAGGTTACACATAGATCCCCGAGATTGGGTCTAAATACTTTTATAGCACCGTATATTTCTTCTATTCTTCTGAAAATTTAATGATACAAGTGTTCGCCCAGTTGCAATTCTAGCAAAAAGATCCTTATGAATACATTAATATTTTCAACTTTTTTGTTCAGTTGAATAGCTTCTAATTACCTATTTCTTTTTTTTAAAAAATAAAAATATTTTAATTTATTTTTTTTATTTTTTTTAATTTTAACAATTTATTAGGGGCTCATACAATTCTTATCACAGTTCATACATATACATACATCACTAATTACCTATTTCTAAGGCAATTTTTTCAAGACATGTTTCTATATCTTGCCAATGAGTTTTCATTTTGTTTATTGTTTTCCATGTAGTTCATCTTTATATCTACTATTCCTTGCTGACATTTTCTATTTTAATATTTGTTGCAAGAGTGCTTGGAATTATTTATTCAAGCATTTTTATAAGAATTGCTTTAATGTCACTGTAAGACAATTTCAATGTCTATGTTTTCTTGTTACTAGCATCTGTTGTTTGTCTTTCCCCTGAAATTTGAAATTGTAATGGATCTTCAAATGCTGAAGAATTTTGTATTATGACAGGGACATTTTGAATATTACATCATAAAACCAGATATTATTTGAATCATATGGTAAATGATAATGTTTATCAGTAGGCAATAAAACGATTTCAATTCCGTTGGCAAGTTAGAGCGCAGCTTCTTTGGACTCTGGTTCCCATGGCAGTTCACATTCAAAGTTTTTGTAATGCAATTCAAACTTGGTCTGAACGTGTGTTTCTCACGTGTTTGTCTGGGAGCTGTCTATCCCCCAGTTCTGGATCACATGCCCTCTAGTACAGGTGTAGGTTGAGCACAGAGTTCAGAATCAACTCTGTGGGTTGTTTTCCCATACTCATCCCTCTCAACTGCCTTCCTGTTGTTTTCTTGCACACATAGACTCTGCTTTCTGGTTTTCAGGTGTTAGAAACCAAATGTTCTCACGATGGAGGCCCGTATGGATGCATATTGTAGTAGAACAGACAGAAAGGGAGCAAGGAAAATAAAAGGAAAATTCTTTGGCCCCTGCCTCTCATTGCCACAGCACTGAATATTAAAAAAAAAAAGACTTTGCTTATTCAGAGACTTGGCTCTTTCAGTCTCCAATTGCATTATTGAAAAGCTGCCTAGTTGCCTGAGAGGACAGAGATAAAGGGTAAATGGAGTATAATTTTCTCTCACTAACATTTAAAAATTCTTCCAGTAAATCTCCACAATAAAGTTTAAAAACTTCTTGTGCCACTCTTTCTATGCCACAATGTAATTCTAGAGATCTGCCTGAGTAGAAGTGAGGATAGGTATTGTAAAATAAAATAAAATAATCGCTATGATATGATAAAGTAACGTGAGAAACATGTATCAAGACAATGGCCCACACAGTTGTAGACATGAGAAAGTCTAATCTAGTTGAAGTGCAAGATTAAATGTCAAGTGGCATATTTCTCCTGACTGGATGAGCTGCATGGGCTCATGAACCAGGAACCGGAAACAGGACACAGGAGGACAAAGCAGGGAGACCACAGACTGGTGGCTGCAGAGGCAGATAAGCCAAGGTCAACAAGTTAGGCTTATGGCTCCAGAGTCTAACGAGTCCAAAGGAGGCAGACCAGGTGGAAGGGTGTTGATAGCTCTCAGGATCGGTAGGCAAGATGGTAGGCTGTTGACTCAAATCCAAAGAATTTGAAGTGGATGAGCCAGATCCACACCCAGTAAGAATCAAGGGAGCATCCATTAATATAGAAATGAGGCCATGCCTCAGACAAAACTTCCTTTTGATTGCATCAGGACAGTGGCCTGAGTAAGGGTATTTCATCCCACCCCTGTCTTACAACTAACTGCTTGCCTGCTTATAGAAGAACCCAGGACGGAGACAAATACATTGTGCCATGCCACATTATGGGATGCTTACTAGACCTTAACTACCAAACCACTGAGCTTACTGACCCCAGTCAGGTTGACACAAAATGTTATTATTTCTGATGCAGTACGTCATCTTGAAACCTGTATACATCTCCTTAACCATACGAATCTTTAAAAAGAGAAAATAAAGGCAGGCTACCACCTAACATGATGCAGCTAAGACAAATACAATGGAAAATGTACTACTCTATTTACATCTTATATTGTATAAGTGAATGATACAAAAATATTTAATGCATACAAAAATGAGAACATATTCTTTTTTATTTTTATTATTTTTACTTTTATCCACAGTTCACTTAAAAATTTTTATTAGGGACTCATACAACTCTTATCACAATCCATACATATACATACATCAATTGTATAAATCACATCTGTACATTCTTTGTCCTAATCATTTTCAAAACATTTGCTCTGCACTTAAGCCCTTTTCCTCAGGTCCTCTTTTTTTCCCCTCCCTCCCTGCTCCGCCTTCCCTCATGAACCCTTGATAATTAATAGATTATTATTTTGTCATATCTTGCCCTATCCAGCATCTCCCTTCACCGCCTTCTGTTGTCCGTCCCCCAGGGAAGAGGTCACATGTAGATCCTTGTAATCGGCTCCCCCTTTCTAACCCATTCACCCTCTACTCTCCCAGTATCGCCCCTCACACCCGTGGTCCTGAAGGTATCATTCACCCTGGATTCCCTGTGCCTCCAGCTCCTATATGCACCAGTGTACAACCTCTGCTCTATCCAGACTTGCAAGGTAGAATTCGGATCATCATAGTTGGGGGGGAGGAAGCATCCAGAATCTGGAGGAAAGCTGTATTCTTCATTGGTGCTACATCGCACCCTGACTGACTCATCTCCTCCCCTAGACCCCTCTGTGAGGGGATCTCCAGTGGCCGACAAATGGGCTTTGGGTGTCCCACTCTGCACTTCCCCCTTCATTCACTATGGTAAGATTATTTTTTTTTGATGATATCTTTACCTGATCCCTTTGGCACCTCGTGATCACACAGGCTGGTGTGCTTCTTCCATGTGGGCTTTGTTAGTTCTGAGCTAGATGGCTGCTTGTTCATATTTAATGCATACAAAAAAGGAGAACATATTCTTTTTAAAAAAATCATTTTATTGGGGGCTCGTACATCTGTTATCACAATCCATCCATCCATTGTGTCAAGCACATTCGTACATTTGTTGCCCTGATCATTTTCAACTTTGGCTAAGATAACTGTTTTGAGGTAGCCATCAGACTATGAATTATCTATCCATAAATACATAAATTGTTCTGTGGGGTTTGAAAATCTGAAAACTGTGTTATGTGTTAAAGATTGTTGTATGGAAGTTGTTTTACATTTTGGTCTCCATATTAAAACTTTTCAAACCTTGACCAACCAAGAAAAAGCATTCCTCTCTCATAAGATCTATCTTAGAAGCCAGTGAAGTTGCAATCTTGTCATTGTTAGGGGCCATTGAGGTGGGTCTGACTCTTGGAGACCCTATGGAGCAGAACAGGATAAACCACTGCCCACTGTGGGCCAAGTACACAATTGTTATGCGTGAGCCCATTGTTCCAGCCACTGAGTCAATACATCTCTTGGGAGATCTCACTTATTTGCTTTCTGTCTACTTTACAAAGTATGAAGTCCTTTTCCAGGGCATGATCTCTCCTGAAGTTACAATTATATATGAAATAATTCCCTTTAATGGTGTCTCTTCATTCCCCTACAAATAATTGCACAGGACAATGCAATTGTGTTGATATTATTGCTCACATGCATATTAAAACTCATGAGAACATTTTTTTAAAGAAAAAGTCACACTGTTTTATATGGTGCTCATTCATGAGGGGAGATCCAAAGGGCATTTTCTCAACTGTACTGCTTACAGTTCTCTACTCACATGAAAGTTTCTTTCTTCATACCAGTCTGGGCTTTCTGTTTTCGTAATGATGGGAAAGGAATTTGATCCTCAGCAACCAGGCATTCCCCTGCCCTTTGTGGCCATGGCCTTTGACTTAAGCCTGAGTTCACCATAATTTATTTTTACAACTATTCTGAGATGCAGCTGGCCCCCTTGGCAATATTTTCATTCCTGCACAGCTCATGGCAAAATCAGAACTCTCGTTGCGGCTCTTTATTAGTTTCAGTATGAAGCCTTTTAAAATAAAACTGCATTTATGCAAATGACTGAAAATCAGAACCATTTCTTCCAATTCCCTGATTCTATCTTGACAGTTAAGCTCCATAGAGCTCTATACTTTCCACCTTATTCAAAAGATATTACTTAGTGCGGCAATATTTTCTCAAAAAATGTCTCGGTATTGTACGTTTTAAAAATGGCAAATGGGATCAGTGTTTTCATGCACTACCATGTAGAATAAATCCCCAGCATATGAATTCAGAATATTGGTCTTTTTGGATAGTAAATCATTGGCGTTCTTGGTGGCACAGCGCGGCAAGGGCTATTGCAACATTTGGGATAGAGCTTCTTGCATTTCTGTAGTTTGATTTTCTCCTCGGATAGTTTTGGATTACTGAGTCCTATGGGCACATTTCCACTTCAGCTTTTTGTTTCCTTTGATACGCCTTTAGGGTTTAGTATGAGTTGATAGGCTTCAAACTTGCAAGCAGACATTTTCTAGTTTTCTCACAAGCATTGCATCGAGTGACCTTTTATTTACACTTTGCTTTTGCTTTTTTCATATGTATATAATGAATTTCACGGTCAGAAGAAGTATAAAAACCAAATGACAATTAAATAACACGAACCCACTGTACCCCTCGTGATATTTTATAAGTGTACGCTGTTTTCGCTAGTTGCCTCCAATTGATTCTGTGTCATGGCGGCTCCATAAGCGCAACTGAAACTCTTTCCCACAGGGTTTCAAGGCTCTGCCTTTACAGGAAAAGAGCTTCCATCTTCTCATTTCCTCGTGGGTGGGCTAAAACCACAATCTTTTTTACTAATAATTGAGTTTGTGCCACTCAGGGGCCACTCGAGGTTATAGTAGTAGCTCTCAAACTTGAGCATGGACCAAAGAAACCTAATCTAAACCCACTGCTCTCAATTCAACTCCAACTCCTAGTGATCCTGTAATCAAGGACAGAACTACTCCTTAGGGTTTTGAGACTAAATCTTAACAGAAGACAGCCTTGGTTTTTGTGGTTAGTAGCTTAAAGTTTAACTCATGATACCACATAGATTCCTGCATCTCCTACCAAACCAAAGGAAAGCAAAGCAAATCAAACAAAACAAAACCAAAATAAACCCACTGCCATCCAGTGATTCCTAGTCATCGTAATCCTTTAGAGCAGGGACAGAGAACAACTGATCCCATGTGTCCAAATCATAAAACTCCTTGCCATTAAGTGAATTCTGACTCATAGGGCACCCTACAGGACATAATACTGCCCCTGTACTTTTCTGAAACCATGACTCTTCACAAGAGTAGAAAGCATCATCTTTCTCCCAGCAGGGCCATATGGGACCCAAGAAGTCACCAGTATTAACTAATATACCATACCTCACCAAAGAGAAGCAGTTCCATCCATCACATTACAAACAAAACCCCAAAACCACCAAACTCACTGACGTAAATTTAATACAGCATCATAATGGCCCTATAGAACAGGCCCTATAGCTGCCCCTGTAAGTGTCTGAAATGGAAACTCTTACAGGAGTAGAAAGCCCTGCCTTTCTCCTATGGAGCAGCTGATGTTTTCTAACCGTGCACTTTACAGTTTAGCAGGCAATGCATAACCACTCCATCACCAGAGCTCCTGCCAGTCTTCTCATTAGGGCTGAGTTAATTAAATGCCTGACCAATAGAGGCCTAAGGTTGCTGTTATAAGTGTCCAAAGGGTCCATGGGAGAAAATGTTCCCCCACCCCTGTTAAGGAGATTCTGAGGCTATGATCTTTATGGGAGTAGATGGTCTAAGACTTTTACTGGGCTGTTGTCGATAGGTTTGAATTCGTATACCTCTTGGTTAGCAATTCAACACTCACCAGACAAAGCCAGGAAGATGCTCTACAGGGCTCTCCAGTTCTTAAGCCTTATCCCAGATTAGTAAATGAGGCCAGAGAATTTGCACTCTAGGTTCCTCGACTATATTGATGCTGTTAGTCAGGGGAACACACTTTGGAAATCACACGTATACTGCAGGAAAGAGTACTACACTCTATTTTGTTGGAATAAAATATAGATTTGACATTGGCTGATGAGTACACAATTGTCATCATATTTAAGCAATAGCTGTGGCCTTCTCTTCTTAAAACAGTTTGCTTTCCTTTAAGCTTAGCCCTTGCTTTCTGTAAATAGGATTCACAGTTGAAGGAATGGTCATATTTCTGACAGGTCATGAGGCTTACCAAGGTCAATTTTCTTTTCTGTATCACTTAAAATGTGATTCAACTTACAGTTGCCTGGCATGGATGGCTGCATTTTTTAAATGTACATAATACTTCTTGACACCGACTGTGAAATAAGAGGCTATGAAAATAAGGTTGATAAACCAGTAAAGACGTTTTTCCTTAAATGGTCACAATCTGCCAAGTGGTGATAAGAAAGGATTCTCTGGGAACAAGGACATGAAACTGAGAGCCATCATCCCCATGTCAGCAGAGGGCAAGGAAATAAGCAGAGTTCCAGACACTTCAGGCCCCATACTTCAAATCAGAGACCATTCTGAAACCTCCTTTCAATCTCCTAGTTTTGAAAGACAACTAAAGAGCACCAAGGACATTGAGCAACTTCACCCTCACAGCAAGACTGTGCTGTTTTGTTTTTGTTTTTTCCTGTTGATTTCAAATTAAATTTGTCTTCAATAAAAATGAGTTTTCTCAGCTTCTCTAAGGATCAAATAATTACTATATCAAGTATAAAGTTCTCATGAAATGGAGACAGAGCAAGGGTAAGTTCATTACTGAAGTTATGTTTTAATTATGATGAATTATTTTAGGGTGATGGAGTAGTGCTTCGCAGAGTTATGATGTGTGTTTATTTATATACTAGGTCTCAAAGGATTTTTGAATTTATAAAGCAATCATGTGAAAAGCATGTTAGAGTTCAAAGAAAATGGCATAGACTATAAATCATGTAAATCATATGTATGTAGATTTTTCTCATATGATTAATTATTCCTTATGTGAGAGATAACTCAATTATTTTTTACACCATATTGCACTAGGGATATGTCTCATATTACTAAATCTTTATTACTTTACACATCATTATGCATTGAGAAATAAAATGATAAATTGTGATTGAGGCTTTATTATTTACTTTGATTAAATAAGATTATTTAGTGTGTCATGGTACTCATATAAAAGGATCAGTACAACAGTACCAGAGAAGAACTTGTGTTCAACTTTTTGTTTGAATTTTATGTTCAAAACAAAGCAAATTTCATCTATGAGGTAACAAATAAATGAGATTACAGGTCTTTGAGGAATCTGAACATATTACTAGAATCTAAGAATATAAATTGTAATTATTATAATTCTATAGTTCCAAGAAATGTTCACTACTTTGTCTTTGAAGCATTGTAAAGTGACTAATTTCTCTCCTAGTATCACTCATTTAGCCTAAGCAACAATCAACAAAAGAAAAGATGATGGGCAATAACAAATTTTTATTATCATATCCTATACTAGAATTCTGTTCTCAAAAAGATAATGAAATTTCCTGCTCTGGAGAAAAACACAATAGTCTTATGGGCTAAGAAAATAATTTTGTGTGGAAATCATGGACATGACGTAGTCATTCATCTCTCCATGTGTTATTATTCTCCTTGAAAAGTGAACTCAGTAAATAAAAGGGTGAAGGTAAAATAAAGAAGAGACTGGGATAATTTTTGTCTTGATATTAAAATGGGTTAAATTGATTGTACTTTGTTGGTAAATATACACATAAAACTTAGAATTTGTTGAAGCATATAATGAACTTACTGGAGTTGTGAACTACCAAATACTATAATTTAAAAGTAACAGCATTAGTATCTCTTAATTTTTGGAATGTTACTGTCTTCAAGGTATTCTTCTAAATAATTCATTGCATGAATTGTGTAATTTTATCTTAAAAAAATGAGTAAACAGCAATGACTTTATTACTATTTCACTCAACAGAAAATGCTTGCACCTATTGCCAGCACTGCATTGGTTGCTGCTACACAAGTTCATTAAAATGCTCTATGGACGGAAGGTGTCTTATGAAGTTTGCAGAAAGTTTGGTTTAGGGAAGTTAAATCACTTGGCAAAACTGATGCAGGTATCAAATGCTTAAGCTAGAATATTAACCCATGCTCATCTTTGTAAATTTATACTGCTTCACTGTAAGTTTAGAAATTTCAAGACCAATTGTATATTTAAAAAATATTAGTATGGACAACATAATTTGATTAAAAATTATTCTGTCAATGTGAAATTTTCTCAAAAATGGCCAATAAATAATGAAATCTGGAGGATGTGTGACAGAAATAATTATTTATAGCACAAGTTCATTTTTATAACATGGAAGCTTCTTGCTTAATTGATATACAAGAGGGTACCAAAAACAAAACAAAAAAACCCGTAATTGTGCTGGGTGAAGGGACAGTTCAAAGAGATGACACAATATTTTAAATACTTAGATAAGAGGCAAACCTATTAATGTTTTTATGTATATTGAGCCAATTCCATTATACACTGAACCTATATAATAAAGTACAGCTACCTCATATGGTTTCTTATAAAAGTAATTAAAAATGGGGGTGGGTGGGGTGGGGGAGAATTCTGTGGAATTATACATGAAGAGAAAATCAAAATGGCCCCAGGTGTGTTGTGAGGTAAGTACTGGACTATTTTACCATGAGGTCAATGTTCAAATTCACCAGCTGCTCTGCAGAAGGAAGAAGATTCTATCTGCTCCCTTAAAGGTTTACCCTGTAAATCATTGAGGTTCTTGACTTGTGGGTCACGACCCCTTGGGGGGGGGGGGAGGTGGAACAACCTTGTCACAGTGGTCGCCTGACTCATAACAGTTGCAAAATTACAGTGATGAAGTATTAACGAAAATAATTTTGTGATTGGGGGGGTCACCACATGATGAACTGTAGGAAAGGGCCGTGGCATTAGGAAAGTTGAGAATCACTGGAAGCCCCAAATAGAATCCCTATAAGTCTGAATTTATTCACTGGAAAGAGGTTTTGTTTGGGTTTAGAAATCTAGGGTGCGAACACTTAGTAACAGTTTACCCTTCTAAATAACTGCACAATTACAGGAAATAAAGATATTCCCAAATCGCGGCATGGATAATGGCTTTTTAACTTCAACCCAGTGCTGTAAGGTGTGAATGCAATATCCCGGCATGGAGTAGGGAACCAGTGGAGACGTCTGGGAGGCTGGCCCCAGCACCATAAATGAAGTGGATTCCTGCACCTCCCCCGAAAAGAATTTGTTCCAAAGGACTACATTGACTCTGCTGCTCTGGGAGATGGACATATCTGATCAGAGCACATGAGAGCAGATGAAGGGGCAGGAGGAGAGAGTGGAACACAGCCTGACCCACCAGGCCGTGAGGAGGATGTTCCAGAGTAGAGCAGCTAGTCCACAGAGAGAACAACATGGCTGGCCCCACTATGAGAAATGATGCCACTCAGTGACTAAGGGCGATACAGGGGACAGCACCGGAGACACAGTGTGGGAATTGCACCAGACCTGATCCCACCACACCGAGGTGAAGCACTGAGGGAGAGCAGCAGAACAGCAAGGGAATGGAGTGGCAAGGTCCCCAGGGAATGCTGAAAGTGGACTTTGGGGCCAGGGCGTGGTGCCCCAACAGACTGGACTGGAAAATGCTCCTAAGGGCCAGCAAACGATCCCTGAACTAACTACAAGCTTTTCTCTTGTGAAGTGTTTTCTTCTGTTCTTTGTCAGTGGTTTGTTTTTGATGTTTTGTTGTCTGGTTGTATACTGTTGCTTTGTTTTCCTCTGTCTTCTTTTCGTGCATGTTAGTGTCTCCACAGGTCTGTCTGAATAGGACAGGCTGGATGAACTATTTGGAGGAAAAACAACGGGACCGACTGTTCCGGGGGGACTTTGGGTGGGTTGGTAGGGGGGGTAAGGAAGTGGGGTTAACAAACACAGAGACAAGTGAACAACATGGGACCCAAATGGTAGAGAGGTGGGAATGGCAGACCTGGTGGGGAATGATCAAGGGTAAGGTTGCGTAGAGAAGAGGTATACTCTAGCCCAGGTGGCGACGAAGCATGGTCGTAGGGCAGGAGGAAAGTCAAGGAAGATGGAGGAAAGAGAAAGGAGTCAAAGGGCATTTATGAAGGTCTAGACAAAGACATGTACATGCAAATATATATAGGAGGATGGGGAAATAGGTCGATGTGTCTATATTTATAGGTTAAGCATTAAGGTGGCGGAAGGACCTTGGGCCTCTACTCAAACACTCACTCAATGCATGAATACTTTCTTTTATTAAATTGGAACTCTATGATGCTCACTCTCCTGACACAACGGCTGGAGCCAAAGTGGGTGAACAAGTAAATGTGGTGAAGAAAGCTGATGGTGCCCGGCTATCAAAAAAGATAGTGACTGGGGTCTTAAACATTTGAAGATAAACAAGTGGCCATCTAGCTCAGAAGCAACAAAGTCCACATGGAAGAACACACCAGCTGTGTGATTGAGTGGTCCCGAAGGGATCAGTTATCAGGCATCAAAGAAGAAAAAATCATATCATTGACTGCATACCTCCATGATAGGATCGCTGAAGACAAATGGGTGCATAAGCAAATGTGGTGAAGAAAGCTGATGGTGCCCGGCTATCAAAAGAGATAGTGTCTGGGGTCTTAAAGGCTTGAAGGTGAACAAGCGGCCATCTAGCTCAGAAGCAAAAAAGCCCACATGGAAGAAGCACACCGGCCAGTGCGATCACGAGGTGCCAGGGGGACCAGGTATAAGGCATCATGCAAAAAAAAAGATATATGTGTGTATATGTATATATGTGTGTATGTATATGTGTGTATATGTATGTGTAAATATGATATATATATATATCATATTGAATGAAGGGGGAAGTGCAGAGTGGAGACCCAAGGCCCAATCATCGGCCAATGGAGATCCCCTCACAGAGGGGTTCAGGAGAGGAGATGGGTCAATTAGGGTGTGAGGTAGTACCGATGAAGAACACAGCTTTCCCCCAGATCCTGGATGCTTCCTCCCCCCAACTACCATCATCCGAATTCTACCTCGCAGGGCTGGATAGGGCAGAGTTTGTACACTGGTACATATGAGGGCTGGAGGCACAGGGAATCTAGGGTGGATGATACCTTCAGGACCAAGGTTGTGAGGGGCGATGCTGGGAGAGTGGAAGGTGAGTGGGTTGGAAAGGGAAACTGATTACAAGGACCCACATGTGACCTCCTTCCTGGGAGAGGGAGGGCAGGGAAGGGGGGGAAGGGAGACTCCGTATAGGGCAAGATATGACAAAATAACAATGTATAAATTACCAAGGGCACATGAGGAAGGGGGGAACGGGGAGGGAGGGAAAAAAAAGAGGACCTGATGCAAAGGGCTTAAGTGGAGAGCAAATGCTTTGAGAATGATTGGGGCAGGGAATGTGCGGATGTGCTTTATACAATTGATGTATGTATATGTATGGATTGTGATAAGAGTTGTATGAGCCCCTAATAAAATGTTTTAAAAATTATTTAAAGAGAGATTGGAAAGGTTATATTATGAATATTTAAGTAGCACTGAATATGATTAAACTGTGGTACAATGTTAGATAGAATTCATTTTAGCTCAAGTTCAAATAAATATTGTAGTTGAGACCATAAAATTCTCAACACCTGATTTAGATATTGTGCTAATTTTTTAAATGAGAAATTACTATTTGCAATAAATGTATTTATTCCAAATTTTGCATCAAGTATATTTTATTTGTGTGTGTGTCTATAAACATTATTTTATGAACTAGGAACCATCATTTATCTCAATAGCAGTATGAGAGCATGGAGTTAGAGGATATTGTAAGTGCTTTTCAAAGTATTCATTTGAAGAAGGATCACATACCTTGTTTTCAAATCTGAGGTGGTTCCAGAGCTGAAGTCAAAAATCATAAATGCCACAGTAGGCAACAAAGGAAGTTTTGCTTGCTTTCATTGTTTGCTTGCTTTGGAGAGTCCAATATCCCTGAGATAAGCCCCATTGCAATAAGAAGGGAGTGAACAAATCCTCCCAAAGAAGATTGGTTGTTGCTTCAGTATGCCTGCTTCCCTGATCGCCAGGGGTACACTGTACATCTCCCAAGCTATTGCTCGGCAGCCTCCAGGGATTGTATTAATGGCTCCTCATAAGCCCAACATTCTCCATCTTCTTGAAATAATCCTGCCACCCATTGCATTTCCTTCTTCTTCCTTTCCCAGGACTCCGCTCTTTGTCGTTCTTCATGTTTTAGGCTTTGCTTCAGCTACTGCAGCAATGTCTCTAATTTTTAAGTTGCAAGTGACATCATTCCAACGGCAATGGAATTCATACTCATTCCTGTCTTCCAACTCCTTCCATGTCTTCTTCAAAGACCGTATTTTGCCTGTTGCGCATTTTGCTTGCATGGCACACCCACTCTCCTTCAAGTGAACAAAAACCCTTCTTATCATTTGGAGGAAACGCTCAGTGGTGCTTCTTTCCTTCTTGTCCCACAGAAAGGTTCGGTGTGGGTGCACTATTTCCCTCTAGCCGGTGGTTGAGCAATGACTCTGGCATGCTCGTCCCGACTCCATCAAGAGCACCATGAGAACAAACCTTCTATCACCATTCAGGCATGCGAGGATGGAATGGTCGTCATCGTCCAGACAGGAGACGCAGCCTTGCTCTCTATGTTGCGTACTCCAATGGACATCCCAAGGAATTCGCCTTGGTCCATACGTGAGTTGTATCTTCTTGTTGAAACACTCAGCATTAGAAAAAAATGAAATGGGAGGATGATGGGACAACTTTTCAGCCACAAAGGTTACACTATTTTGAGAAACTAAGTGAACTGGTCCTTCTGAAACTAGCACTGCGCTCTCTTCAGTCTCATTTAATAAAGTCCAGTGACACTGAAGAACCTCACCCAAAATGGAGAAGTATGGCTTCTGGACACCAGATCCTTTCCTTCCTGCATGAAAGGCTGTAAGGTACCACTTGTCAACCTAACCCACTCTATCCCTGTGATCCTCTGGTCATGGATGCTGACAAACAAACAGGCCTGGATGTGCAAAATGTCTGCATACCTCCCTGAAAACAGTTCCATTCAAGAATAAATATGGGAAGAAATTACCTCAGTAAGGTCTATTTCATCTCTTTGCAGGGTAAAAGATATGCATGATATTTTTTGTGCTCATCCACCAACCATGTTTCCTATTTATTATCTCTATTGTCAGGGAAGTAAAAGAAGTCAACATCACTTGTTCCATAGGACATGGAAGAGTTAAGTGGCTCTGTGGTTTGTGGGCCCTTGAGGCTACTTCCCTAGCTGTGGTGCGTGGGATCCAGATGAATCTAGTGAGTATTTTGGGGATGAGCCCCACTGACAGAATTCAGCAGCATCACAGAATGGACCCTTACTGCTAGATTGGGAGACCTCCGGGACTCTATTTGGGGACAAGTTGAGATGGCTTGGAGAAATCAGATTGCTGTTAAGTGTCCCCTCCCTGTGATATTTGATGTTGGAGCCTGATGGTATCTCAGAACAGCTAATAGAGTCCCTGGAAGGGAGAAGAGATGCTGCTCAGACATTCGTAGCTGAGCAGACTTGGGAGGTAAGAGAGTCTGGGAAGAAACTCTGCTGATCACAGGTTCAAAGAGCCTAGGTTCTATATTGCATCTACTGGCTGATGGTACTCATTTTTTTTTAAGGCGAGGAGACTCAGGTTCAGTAATTTGCCCAAGGGTACACAACTGTTAAATCCCAATCTGTCTGACTCCAGAGCTTATATCATGAACAGTTCCCGTCTTTCTTTGAAATAAATACTGCTCAGGAAACATGTTAGAGTTCTATAAATCTATCTGTGTGCTTTCGACATTACTCAGGTCTTTAGCAGTCTATAGCAACACATGCAGTGTTTGATTGCTTCTACTATGCTATTTGTTCTCTCTTTCAGAGTCCCGATTTTCTTTCTCTCTTCATCATCTTTGCAGTTTTGAAGCCTGTCATCAAAAGCTTCATCTGTTCTATCAAGATTTGTAGGCAAGAATCAGCTTCTGGAAGTTTCTTATCAGAATCTCGGACACTAGGAAAACATCTTTAAACTGTGGTTGCCTGTGTTGTTGCTTTCAAATCTGAAGTCAGGTGTCCTTTCCGAGGATTCTGCTCTCCCCCCAGGCTGCAGAAGCTGGTGAAATCCGATCAGGTGGTTGGAGGAAAAGGAAGTGCCAAGTACTAGAAGTCCGGCAGAGATGAGCCAAATGCATGATCCACAGCCAGAGCCAAAATGAGTGTAAGGAGCAAAAATTCATCACGGCATATATCTTTCATGTAACTGATAGTGACTTAGGAGAAAACTGAAAATGATAAGCTATATGGAGGTACACATAATTTATTCATGAAAGAAGTAAAGAAAATAGAATGGCTTCAATGTTAGAATAAGTGAATCTGCTTAGAAACAGCATGAAACTGACAGGAAAGGGAGATTAAATAAAATGAAAAAGATGCTAACATAGTAGGGTGAAAGCATGTTACAAAAATAACAGAAATAAAACATGTTTTAAAATAAATTAATTATAAATTTAAATTTTACTAAAAAAAAGAAAAAAATTAGCTAGGTATAATTAGTTTTACTTACATACAAAGATAGAACATATATATTTAATGGTAGTATCTTGATAGGAAATAGTGTTTATACAGTTAATTGGGAAGAATCCTTTTAGATTTGATGTATTTCTATAAAATGTTTTTCTGACCTGTTGTTGAAATAAAAAAGACGCTATTAAACATTGAAAAAGTTATATACTCAGTTAAAGAAATAATTTTATTAATTTATATAACATTATAATCATTATAATTCCTTTGAAATATATCTTTATATGCCCAAATAAAAACACAGAGAAACAAATTATTTTCTGTAAAATGCACACCATTATTACTCACTGTTTAATTTATCCCCTAGAACCAATTACAGAATTTCTTCCTTTCTTAACTATTATTTTTATAGCAGTAATTTTCTTTTGAATGAAGTAATTTTATAGTAAAAAATGGTGGCAATAATCTAAATGCAGTTTAAACACGTCTAACTTATTATCAGGAGTAATTAAGATTCTTCATAGTTATGTCCTGTAGACATAAGAGAGAATGAACTGATTATTTTATAATGTACAAATTACGTACAGTATTTGTGAATCATTAAGTAAATATATTAAGTGCCTCAATGTAAGAGATAGAGAATTTCTGAATAAAGCTATAGATGCCACAGAACTAAATAAAACTTGTATTTGCACTAATAGTTCATTCAGTCAACATAGTTATATAGTGAATATGGTGATTTTTTTCATGTAAGGTCATATTTTTCTTGTGGGGTTTATGCTAATTTAATTGTCTTGAAGAGAGCTTACAATGAATGATAGTCAATTGAAGACAGAACATAATAAATATTAAATATAACTATAGGCACAGTCAAGTGTATAGAAGATGTAATTCACATTCATCAAAGTAGGATTATTTAATCTTGAAGTCTTCAATGGATTGCTGGCAGCAGGAGAAAATACATAACAGCTTACTAATATCCGTTTGAGGGTTAGGCAAAAAGTGGATGCACGTAACGATTAGGTATACATACTCTTCTGTTACAGAAAATATTTTTACAGAATTAGAAAAGGTTCAAAAACAGACCATGTAAAATTTCAACCTCAATGTGATGGATTGAAAATTTAGACCCAGGTAAGAATATTGAGGAATAAAAAAGGATAGAAGAGAGTCAGAAGGAAAGGTCAGGTAAAACTCACATGGAGCAACAGACCGAAGAGGTGAGTCAGGAAGCAGAGGAGGAAATACAATATTTTTCTTGCGTTCTCCATGAGCTTCCTTTTTCTTGACAGGATATCAAACAAACTGTGTGGTACCCAGCTACCATCATTGAACATCTTGATCAAAGGTTTTCATATAAAAAATCCTGTTAGGGATATGGATTGCAATAGTTTTAAGTGCAATTGTCCTTGAATATTGGAAGCTACATCATATAGAACAAACCCTCAGATTCTCAATGGAAATGAGAATTTCTGGATCTATAGAGGTTCATGGAATAGCTAAACTGTAGTCCTGAAAGAATCTTTAATCTTTAAACCTTAAACTAAAATAATATTCAAAGTTTTCTTTGACCAAACAACAAAAAGTTCATTTTATTTTTAAATCCCTCTGTTTTGAGAATTTTGCTCTCCTAAAGAATTTTATATGTGGGATCAACTGGGAAGTGGCAACTCTGCAGTTTCAGTGGGAAGCTTAGGGAGCAGTGAATATAAGATAATGGTAGTGGAACCATCTTTCAAAGATTGGCAGCACACCATGAAGACTGTGTGCCCAATGTCACTAGAGTGTACATATAGACAGTGTTAAATTGTGTATTTTTGGGTGTATATGCTTTCACATACAAAACATTGAGAGATCAATTTGCTTAAAGGCAAGATCATTAACATAAACACAATTATAAAAGATACTCAAAGGGAAGACTTGTATCTGTATTTTCAATGTTTTAGAATGCTTAACATAAAAATCAATAACAATAATAAATAATTATTGGACTTATGGTCCAGTAAAAAAATGTCATAAGAAAGAGCAGTTCCTAGGTAATATAGATGAAAATTTTGAGGGTTAAAACTAGAAGTATTGGAGAACAAGTGTTAAATCTAAGGTGCAGGGACGGATGGCAGACACTGTCTCACTGGACCGGACAAGGGATTAGGAATGTCTGTGGACAGATGGAGTGAATTTAGAGCGTTTCAGCCCCCAAATTTCTCTGTGGTCGAGAATTGTGGGGGGATGTCTGAACCACGGACTATAGTGCTTTGAGATTCAATTTCTAGCACCCAGCCTCACAATATTGGCCTCCTTAACACTTAAGTTACTAGATGGTTCCCAGCTTTCAGGGGAAAAAAAAATAGTGTCTGGAGTCTTAAAAACTTGTCTTAAAAAAGCAGTCATCTAAGAGAGGCATAATCTAAGTCAACATGGAAGAAGCACACCAGCTTGTGTGACACAAGGATTATAAATCATGTCATCCAGAACTAAAGGAGGGAATGGCATCAGAGTTTAAATTGTGAACAGCTGTGGTGCAGTGGTTAAGGGTTGGGCTGTGATCTGCATGACCAGCAGCTGGAAACCAACAGCTGTTCAGAGGGAGGAAAACTGGACTTTCTACTCTGGTAAAGGGAAACTATTACAGTGTCGGAAACCCACAGGGGTCACTATGAGTCAGCATTGACTGTATGACAGTGCATTTTGTCTCCTTGTTTAATTGGGTGTGGGTGACACTGGAAGCCCAAAATTCATTGTCAGTTCCCACACATGGATTTAATCTGGTGAATCCCCTCTGATCATAACGGTGGAGTGTGAATAGCTGTTTTAGCAGACAAAGAACATACTTACTTAGGTCAAAATACAACAGCTCATAATTTGATCTCCCTTTAGACCTGTTTTAAAGCTGCTTCAGTTTGTTTTGTTTTGCTTTTTTAATAAAGTGAAGAAGAAATACACTTGGATTAAGCCTCTGGGGAATCTCCTTAGTAGAAGGACCATGGATGTAAATAGATTTGCTAACATGCAGAATGCACTGGAAAGTGGATTATTGAAAATGCATTTAGGCTAAAATTTAGTATCTTATCATTTGATCTTTCTCATGATCCATTTAAAATATTTTCTAGATTTTAATATTTTCTGCTTTCTTTTTGATTGAGGAGTTTATCTGTTTTACTTTGTGATTCTTGTTTGGTTGTTTTTAATGTCTTTATGGAAATGAAATCCAGGATAGTTAAATCTATAGAGGCAGTAACTGGATTAATGGTTCCTTCTGGGTATGGCAGGAGTGGCTGAGGGGAAATGGGGAGCTAAGAATGTTGAGTACAGATTGAAGAAACTCTTCTAAACCTGATTGTGGTGATGATTGTACAAAACTTTTTTATGTGAATGAACTATTGAATTGTTTGATATGTGAATTACATGCCAAAAACTGTCGGGGAAGAACGTGTTGTGAAATCTTCACCATAATTAGTTTTACAACGTTTTCTTTATTCTTATGTTTCTTTTGTTTTTAGCTCCCTATTTAATTTCCTAAAAATTATTAATACAATTACTGTCTCTGTAGCTTTATCTATCCTGGATTTCATATAAAGAAAAATATACAACAACAACAACAACAAGACACCTAACAGCAATAAAAAATCAATAAAAATTAAAATAATAAAATTTAGACCAAATTTAAATTGGATCAAAAGTGAGAACAAATGATAAAATATTAAATTTCATCCTAGCTAGTAGCTACACATTTGACTGTGATCCCCATAGTCCATAGTTCCAAACCACCAGCAGTTCTGCAGCAGAAAGACTGGGCTTTCTACTCCAGTAAACAATTAAAATCTCAGACACACACAGGGGTTTTCTATGAGTCAGCATTGACTCCATGGCAGTAAGTTTGGTTATTGTATATCTGTATTAATCCATTTTTTGTTTTTTTATTCTCATTGAAAATGTTAAATAATTTAGAAACTTCTTTTATTTATTGTCTGCCTACCTTACTAGAATGTTTTCTTCAGAAGAAATATTTTGGTGTGTACTTTGTTCCATTTCCAGTGGTTAGAGTAGTCCATACATTTTGTGCACATCTGATAAATATTTGTTGATTGAAAGAATGAATTATATGCTATGCATGTGATTGTATGTATGTTTTATGCATAGAGATATTTAAAGTATATATATATATATATATATATATATATATATATATATATATATATGAAAAAAAGAAAGACCCAATTCAAGAGATTCATCTCTTATAAAATGTATAGCCTCAAAAATCAACAGGGGCAGTTCTACTCTGTCCCCCAAAAGTTGCTGTAAGTGAGAAATGACTTGGTGACAGTAAATTTTATTTTGCTTGTTTATATATTGGACTCACAGGGTTAAGGGTTGGATTACTAACAAACAGCTAGTGCTTCACAGAATAAAGTTGAGTTATTGCAGTAGCAGTGAATTATTTAATATGGCTCTTCTAGCCAATCTGTAACTCCCACCAAATTACCTATTCCTGCACAGACCTGGGTAAGAAAATGGAGCAAGATTCTGGATAATTGTGAGTAGGATTCATTTAAATGCCCGTTGAGTATAAAATGAGTCCTCTGAGAATCAGGAGAGGAGATTTTACTATGAGCAAGATACAGGAGTAGAATACATCCTCCGTTCCCCGAGAGAATTTTGAAGTGAACCTCCTGGATCGAGAAAATACCTGGCTATCAGAGGAGCAGCAGCCAGAGTGTGGACCAGGGTATTGGGCAGGAAAAGTTGAATTCTTTTGAGCAAGAGACTGTCTTGTGGAATGGTGACTTTAGGCATTGAATTGGAGGAATTGGGCTTACTGACCCATGGACATGGAGCTCAGTGCTTTTCAGTTATGGCTAACTGGAATAGGGTGCAATCAGACACTAAATACGGGGAGCTGGACATGCTGACCCATAGAGCTTGAGCTGAATGCTTTTAGGTTGAGGCTTACAATGGAGTGGCACACCCTGTGGAGATTTATTCTTGTGGTTGTTAGGTGCCATCAAGTCAGTTCCAACTTATAATAATATATATTTTTAAAATGAGTTTATTGGGGGCTCTTACAACTCTTATAACAACCCATACATCAATTATATTGTGTATATTTGGACATATGTTGCCATCATATAACATATGACATCAGCAACTACACCTTGTTCCATCACCTTTTCTGAATCTAGCCTGAACCTCTGACAGTTCCCTATCATCATACTGCTGCAACCATAGTTGTATGATCTTCTGCAAAACTTTTCTTACATGTGACATCAATGATGTCATCTTTCCTTGGAATGGGCACTAATATAGTTCTTGCCCAAGTAGCTGTCTTCCAAATTTCCTGGCATAAATGAGTTCTTCATCAGCTTGTTGAAACATTATATTTGGTATTCTATCACTTCCTGGAGACTTCCTTTCAATAATGCATTCAGTGAAGCTTCAACTTCTTCCATAAGCACCATTGATTCTTGCTCATATTGTACCTCCTGAAATGGTGGAATGGAGATTAGTTCTTTTGGGTACAGTGACAATGTGCAATCTTTCCATCTCTTGATGCTTCCTGAATCATTCTTCCTCTTGCCCATAGAATCTTCCAATATTACAACTTGAGGCTTGATTTTTCTCTTTAATTCTTTCAGTTAAAGCTATGTTGAATATGTTCTTTTTTGTTTTTCTAGTTCTCGGTCTCTGCACATTGTATTATAAGATTTACCTTTGTCTTCTGAAGCTGCCCTTTGCAGTTTTCTGTGCAGCTCATTGACTTCACCCTTCCCTTTGCTTCAGCTTAGAGCAGGTTTCATCGTCTCCTCTGACATTAATTTTGATCTTTTCTTTCTTTATTGTCTTTTTATGACCTTTTGTTTCCTTCATGGAGGATGTTTTTGACATCCTACTACAACTTCTCAGTCTTCTGCCATGGAATTCACCAAGTGGCATACATAGAAGTCACATTGACTACATGTGTGGGAAGAGAGGAAAGAGAAGGTTCTTTTCAGCAGTCACAAACAGACCAGTGGTTGACTGTGGAACAGACCATCTACTTATGTATAAGTTTAAGATAAAGCTGACGAAAATGAAAACAATTTCACAAGAACCAAAATATTATCTTGAGTCTACCGCACCTGAATTTGGAGAACATCTTAAGAACAGATGTGGGCATTTATTAGCACTCCTCAAAGAACTCTGTAGCATGCCCCATGGAACAATATTATCCTGTTAACTTTCTTAATGAGCCCTTTTAATCTTGCATAATGTTCTTTAATTCCCCATAGGCATTGAAATGAATATTAGAACCTAGATAGAAAAGTAGAGACTGCTGTTTATGTGACAGAACACACAGTTGCTCTCCTTTTGTAAAGGTGTCCCACCTCACAAAACAAAGACAGCAGTCCTACTCTGTACTATATAGAGTCAGTATGAACGAAGATCAATTCAACCACGGTGAGTGCAGTGTGGCTTAGGTTACCTTAACAGAATCGCAAATAAAAGATATGAAGTATTCTCAAGTGAGATAATAATCATAAGCATTCGCATAAAAATGCCTGTCTTGTTATTGAAGCATCTCCTTACAGTTAATGAGTAATTACTCACAACTTTCAAAAATATTCATGACTAATAATATATAGATAGAATCACTGTGAGTTGAAATCAACTTGATAGTAGTAGGTTAATTAAAAAGTAATAGCAATATCTCCCTTGAAAGCAAGATAAAGGCTACCTTTGTTTTGTTTTAAATAACATTTTTGGGGTGATGGCCAATAAAGAGGAAAAACAACAACACTGGAAATAAAAGAGTTGTTTACTTTGAAAAGGAAGACATACAACTTCTATAAAATGATATGAAAGTCAGCTTAGAAAATTAAGGCTCTTAACATTTAAGAAATAACTAAAATTGCAGGATGAATACCAGTATTCAAACATAAACCACTGGTCAAGTTTGTGTTTAAGAAAAATTCCTTTCCAATCTATGGGTATTTTCTTTCCTTTATTTATTGAACAGGCCAAATTATTATAGGTCTATTTATTACTGGCTTAATAGAATCCCAAACTCATTGTGTTAGTCCAGGTTGACTAGAGACACAAACCCAGAAGCACTCATATGTGTGTAAAAGAGAACTTTATTTCAAATAGTAATTATACATTAAGAAAACATCCCAGCCCCATCCAGTTCAAGTCCATAAGTCCAATATTAGTCCATATGTCTGGTACCAGTTTATAAGTTCCACTTCAAACTCACACAGCACATGCAATGATGCTGAATGTAGAAAGATCACTGGCCAGTGTGTAGAAAGTCTTGTGGATCCAGTGGCAGTGTAAACATCTCTGCACTGGCAGGGGTCTCCACGTGAGTCCTCCAGCTCCAGGGTTCTAGCATAGCTCCATGTGTCTTGTCAGGAGGAAGACAAAGCACAGAGTCTGTGTGTATCTGACTTCCAGTGAGCTATCTTCCTCCCTGGTACTACCAAATGAGGTCATTAAGCTGCAACCTGATTGACAGACTAGACTCCATCCCTTCATAGGTTGACACCAGATTATGTAAATACCACGCTCATCAGCATTGGGTCAATTCTCTCTCCCAGGGACCCTGTACGACAGGATAGAACTATCCCTTTGAGTAGAAAAACTTGTGTTTCTACTGTATTTCTGGCAGCTTCAAACTGCTGAACTTGTGATTAGCAGCCTAGTGCATAAGGACCACACCATGAGTGCTCTTCTTACATGTTGAATGGAAATGATGAACTCATTTGTCCTGCTGAGGCCACACCGTTAGAGTAAAATATATAGTCTTTCATCTTAAAAAAATTACATCTGTGGGGTTTTGGTGTTGAAACTGATAGGGGCTCTACATTGAGTAGGACAAGTTATATCTACTCCTGCCCCAAAATCACAAACTTTAATAAGCTTGAAGGCATTGTAAAGCCACTGTGTCGAATCATGTCTCTGAGGATCAATGCCATGAAACCCTCTGTTCCACCACACACACACACACACCCTTTAAAAATATTTATGGTAAATACCCATTATTTATTTGGGTTCTTTTGTTTTAGTTTATTATTTAAACTGTGTTTCAGTTTATTATTTAAATGATATTTTTTTACCACAATGCATACTTTTCATTAATTCCCACTGAATTGTATCATGTTACATTAATTACACCTTGTGCATATTTTCTTCTCAAATGGGGTAGATTTTATCTACAGAAATTGGATTTGCTTTTTGCAGTTATTTTATTTTTCTCTTTATCTCGTTACATATATTGAAGGAGTCATAATTATAGTCTCACTATTCCTTTCACACATTCCAACATCCTCGTTAGTTCTAAGACAGTTTTGGTTAATTGATTTTTGACACATATTTTCCTGATCTTGTCCTTTGATTAAATACTAGAAATGTGAAATTTATAGGGATTTCTAGTTTTAATTTTGTATAAATATATTATTTTTTCTAATAACAAGTTAAGTTACTAAGTGACAGCTGAATCATTCTATTCTTCCTCTTAGGATTTCCTTTTACATGGATACCTATGTCTCAAAAATAATATTTCAAGACTATCTTGAAGTTCCATCCTGCCTGTGATTGGATAATATCCATTGATCTTTAAAGAGTTTCAATTAATATAGCCATTATTCAATTTAACATATCACTGGCTATAGTCAATAATGGAAATATGAAAGAATTAAAACAACTTCTGCAGTCTATAGTTGATCAAGCATGCAATCAAACTGCATTGGTAATCACTGGTGTCTGAATTGTGGAAGTGATAAACAAAGAGGAAGGATTAATGTTAGAAAATATGAGAAACAATGTTGGAGATTACATGATAGAATTTGCAAGACAAGTGACTTATTCATTGATAGCACCTTATTTACAACACACTACATGGGGATTATGAAGTCGGATATGATTAGTGAGAATAGAAATAAATCAAATTGACTATATCTGTGGACAGAGATAATAGAGAAACTTATTTTTATAATTTAAATAAGGCCAGGAGCCAACTTTGGAACAGGCCTATGAAAGTTAAGTTTGAACCCAAAGAAAATTAAAGCAATTTTACAAAGAGCCAAATGTGACCTTGAGTATATTTCATTTGAATAAGAGACCATATGAGGAAGTAATGAAAAGCATTTAATACTAATGTTGAAAAACTATACAGTAACATCAAAATATCATCAAGAAAGCAAAAATTCATTAAAAACAGAAGTAGGGGGTGGGAGAAAAATAATGAATAAAAGAGCAAAGTGAAATAGAATAAAAGAGCAAAGCGGATGTCAGAAGACTCTGAAACTTGCTTTTCAACATAGAAAAGCTAGAGCTGAGCAAAATCCTAAAGGTTGATGTGACAAAAAATGAAAGTATTTTGATGAAATATGGAAATACACGTAAGTAGAAAACAAAAAATGTAATTTTCTCAGCTGTTCTAATACAGAACTGAAGAAAATATTCAAGCCTCAAGTTGCTCTATTTATGTAAGATTGGACCCAATGGTTTGTTTAAGGGACAGAAATTTAAGTGACTCTGGAATCATCAAAAGAAGATTGAATTACAGTCACGATACCAAAAAGAAAAGATGGAACTCCAAGAGGTACCCTGTGATCAAAAACCGGATCATCATAAAGGCCTAAGTGTAAGCTGTACCGAAGTCTTTGGAGAAATGCAAAGCTCCAAGAATTGATAGAATAAAAATTAAAATATTCCACCAACTGATGCTGGACTAGACTCACTTGTTTAAACGAAAAAATTTAAAGATAATTACCTTGTCAGACAACTGAAAGTGATTCACATTTGTTTCCATTGCCAAGAAAAGCAACTCAAGCGAAAGTGAAATAAAAAGTTATTGAAGTTGTCAGGATTTCATCTTAAATGTATCTATCAATACTCGTCAAAGCAGTAGTCATGAAATCAAATGATATTTCTTATTGAGTAAATCTGCACAAAACTTCTTTAAAGTGTTGAAGAGCAAAGACAAAGGTACACCTGACCTAAGGGTGGCATTTTCAAGGCCCTCACATGTATGTGAAAATTGAACAACAAATAGGGAAGATTTAAGAAGAACTGATCTACTTGAAATATGGTGCTGATGAAGATTATTGAAAATATCATGGACTTCCAGAAGAACAAAGCACTCTGTAGTGGAAAATTACAGCCAGAATGCTCCTTAAAAGCAAACACTTCAGGAACAGTAACGGGAGTAATGATTCCCTGAGGGTATGGGAAGAAGGAGGTTGGGAGTGGAGAAAAGTAGAGCTGATAGCAATGATGACTGTATAATCCCACTTGAAGGGAATGAATAACAGAATTGTCGGTGAATGAATATATTGGACAGTGCAAGACATGGATGATAATAATATGAATTTAAAACATATATAACATAACAATAAGGGTTCCTGGGGGTAGTGGGGGAGGGAGAGCATGAAGGGGAGCTGGTATCAAGGAGTTCAAGAAGACTGAAAATGTTTGAAACTGATGGTTACAGCAATTGTATAATCTTGTAAGATCTAATTAAATTATGAATTATTACAACATCTGCAATATCTCCCAATAAAATTATTTAAAAACCAAACAAACAGTAAAGATGTTGAAAGTTTGTCCCATGTACTAAGGATATTTTATTAGGGGACTTTAGTTCCTGGAAAAGAACATCATAATTTGTAAAGCAGAAGCATAACCAAGGATATGGATGAACACAGGGGCAAAAACGATGGCTTTAAACACAATGGATTTAACAACTGTGAAGATAGCAAAGGACAAGAAATATTTCAATATTTTAATATATTTTTTAATTTAATAAATCATTTTATTGGGGCTCATACAACTCTTCTCACAATCCATACATACATGAATTGAGTAAAGCACCCATATACATTTGTTGTCCTTGTCATTCTCAAAATTTGCCTTCCACTTGGGTTCCTGGAATCAGCTCATTTTGCTTTTTTTCCCTTTTCCTCCCCCATGAACCCTTAATAGTTTATAAATTATTATTTTATCTTATCTTACACTGCCCGGCGTCTCCCCTCACTCACCTTCCCATTGCCCATCCCCCAGAGAGGAGGTTACTCCTAGATCCCCAGATTGGTTCTCCCTTTCTAAACCCCCTTCCTCCCTTGTCGCTACTCTCACTGCTGGTCCTGAGGGGTTCATCTGTCCTAGATTACCTGTGTTTCCAGAGCTTTACTGCACCGCTGTGCATACTGTAGTTAACCAGGTCCGCTAGGCAGAAATTGGGATCATTATAATTGGGAAGGGGGGGGGGGGAGGAGGAAGCGTTCAAGAACTAGAGGAACGTTTTGAGTTTCATTGTTGCTACACTGAACCCTGAGTGACTCATCTCCTCCCCACTACCCCTCTGCCAGGGATGTCCAACTGTCTACAGATGGGCATTGGGTCCCCATCATGCACTCCCCTCATTCATGGTGATGTGATTCCCCCCGCCCCCGCATTTATATATAGGGTTGTTCTGAGTAAAAGCAGACTCAAACATATCTTAAAACAATGATTTCCTTATTATTAAGGCAAGAGTCTCCTGTGCACGTCATGCAAATATAACTCTTAAGATGTTTATGTCATCCTGATGAAAATACCATATATGATAATAGAAATTTGCTTAGTTTTCTAGTTAGTTTTAGATTACACTAAATATATTTAAACTCTGTCATAGTAACTAATTAGGTTCCTAAGAGACAGTTCAATCTTTTCTTACATTGATGATTTCCTTTTACCTGACTCCTTATGTTGCAAAATTAATATTTCATGATCTGTCTTCGAGTCCATCCTGCTTGTGATTGGATAATAGCCAATGACCTCGAAGGACCACCAGTTAATATGACTATTATTCAAGTTCACATATCACTATCAATAATGCATCCATTAAAGATTATAACAATTTCCGCAGTCTAAAGTTTATCAAACATGCAATCAAGCTGCATTGAATCACTGGTTACTGGAAGGTAAAAGTGAAAAACAGAGAGGAAGGATCAGTATTAGAAATCACTAGGCACTGCTTCCTCTCATTCTTTCTAATGTTCCCTTATCCTAACATAGTTTCTTCATATGCATATTCTGATCAATAATAATTGATAAGAATAATTCAATGATATTCTGATCAATAATCAGGTGACTGCTATTGCACAAGACCTCTTTAAAGTTTTTTAAGTGCAAAGGTGTCACTTTGAGGACTAAGGTGCGACTGATAAAAGTCATGCAATTTTCAATCTTCTAGTCTTTATGTGAAAATTTGACACTAAATAAGAAAGATTGAAGAAGAATTGATGATTTTGAATTATGATGTTGGTGAAAAGCATCGAAAGTGTCATGGACTTTCAGAAGATAAGCCAAATCTGGCTTAGAAGAAGTATATATAAAATTTCAAGACTTTGTCTCATGTACTTGGACAAATTATCTTTGGACAAATTAACAAGAGAAATCAGTCCCTGGAAAAGACAGCATGCTTGGCCAAGTAGAAGGTCAGAGAAAAAGAGGAAAACCTTCCATGGAAAGGGTTGACATAGGGTTAAATAAGGAACTTAAATTAGATGTTACAACAAATATAAAGCTGGTGTAAGGGTATAACAATATTTTATTATATTGTTTACAGGGGCACTAAGAGTCAAAATACACTCCAAGGCACCTAACGACAATCCTTCCTCAGAATGTTCTTCCTGTGTGCTTTTGTGTGTGTGTGTGTGTGTTTGTGTGTGTGTTAAACTTATTGACTGCCTTCAAGTCCATGCCAAATCACAGGGATTCTATAGGAAAGGGTAGACCTGCCCCGTGAGTTTCCAAGACTCTAACACTTTATAGGAGGAGACAGCTCCATCTTTCTCCAGCAGAGCGGTAGCAATTTTGAACTGCTGACCTTAAAGTTAGCAGCCCAACTTGTAACCGCTGTAACACCAGGGCCCTCTATATATCTATATGAAATAGGTATACAATTGAAATGCATACATTTTCATATATATTTGTTGTTCATATATACAAACTTATATTCCTAATTATATCTGGCTTTTCAACAATTGTAACATTTAAAATTTTTTATTTTGCTCCTAATTATATATTTAAATTGATGGCTTTTATCTCCCTTTGTTTCATGTTTCTGGATTTTGCTGTTAATTCGTGAAACATGAATGGTCTATTTATTTATTTATTTTCTTAGAATATACTTGCACAGGGTTATATTTTGCAGTTATCTTGGAACAGATATAGAGTCCCTTCTTTTCTAATATCCAGTCTATACAAGAACCTTAGTGGAACTGTTGGGTTAGAGTTGGACTGCTAAACACAAGGATGGCTGTTCAAGCCCACTAGCTGTCCTCTGGGAGAAAAATTTGGCCATTTTCTTTCATAAAGATTACAGCCTCCAAACGCTCTACAGTGCTGCAAATCTTGGTATTAGATAGTATGTTCAATTTTTTTTATTTTAGTTTATGAGTTGAAATCAGTTCAATGGCAGTGAATGGAGTTTTGAGGTCTGTTTATATGACACATACTTTACTGGGAGCTTAGCAATCCAGAGTACATTTTCAAGTATTCTAACTTGTTGAAGCCTCTACTCTCTGGGTTGCTCAATGTTTTCACTTTATATAATTAATGATTTGTCTCTATGCAAACCATGTTCTTAATTCTCTGATATCTTTACAGAAATACTAATATTTAGTCTTAAATGTATTTGCTTTGCCATTAATACATCCCCTGTGAGGGATTTTTAGTAATCATTCTCATTTGTAACTCATGTTGCATACAGTTCTGTATTAACTGACTGGTGACTGACAGCAACTATCTTTGCAGGGTGAGTGGGTAGGGGGAGCGTATGGTTGCTAGCTGCTTTGCTAGATTTCAGGGAAGTATGTATTTCACTTTCACTTCTACCAATCCCATCACCCAGATGCTGTTCAACTCAAAGTTTCAAAGTCTGATGCATTGGCGGTTCGGTCAATCTCATTCCTATAACACGGTTCATGATTGTATCTCTCTCTATATATATATCCATACAGCAAAAATATTGTGTACAAAAAGCAATATTTTTGCTTGAATTTCAGAAAGAGTTTTGGAGTCGTTTAAAATACTCAAGTTTATTTCATGTATAGTTTTGATATAAAACAAAAGTGCAAAACATCTAATTTAATGAAAAATGTATTTATCATATTAAAAAATACATTACAGATGAATGAATGCAACAGAGGAGATGGAGAGATAAAAGTCATGTATGGGCAAACATAAAGCTATTGGAGAAGATGAAGGAATGCTAAATGATTAGAGAGGCATACTGTTTTGCCGGTAGCAAAATTCACTATTATAAAGATTCCAATTTAGGACACACAAATATATCTATTCACTGTATGTCATTTTTATAACAGGCATTCTTGTCCTGAAATTTAGAAGCTGTTCACTAATCCTGCAAAATTACCTAAAACACTTTTGAGATGAGAACCAGCCAAGAAAGTAGCTCATTGGCACCGTGCACTATGCAATGCACTGCTTTCGGAATGTTGCTAAAGGTTCAAATCCAGATGGGAGGAAAATGAAGCTACCCGGGGCCACGTTTCACAGCCTAGGAAGCCTTGAGAGGAGTTCTGCTTTGTCCCACTCTTCCAACTCAAATCAGAGCATCAGGACAAAACAGAACTACGGTAGTGGCTGTGCGTTTGCACAACACCCACTGTAAGGATGGTATTGTGTGTAGATGACATCAGTGACGTTGTTAGGCTTTATTGAGTCCATTGGGACGCACAGTGGTCCCACATGACAGGGAAGCACGGTCCATATTTTCTTGAGCATGTGAGGCTCTCTGCTTCTAACTCTGCCATCGAGTCAACGCTGACTCGTAGCCACCCTATAGGACAGGGTAGAATGGCCCTGTGAGTTTCTGAGACTTTTAACTGAAGTAGAAATCCCTTGCTTTTTCCCCAAAATAGCTAGTGGTTTCAAACTGCTGACAATTCGGATCCCAGCCAAAAGCACCTCCACTAAGCCATTGGTAGACTGCACTACCCTGCAGTGTTGCTGTGATGTATTATTGACTTGGTGGCAGTGGGTTTGGTTTCGAGTTTTGGTCTTTAAGAGATCAAATTGCCAGTTGTTGTTGCTCTCTCTCTCTCTCTCTCTCTCTCTCTCTCTTTCTCTCTCTCTCTCTCTCTCTCTCTCTGTGTGTGTGTGTGTGTGTGTTTTCCTCCCAAGAAGCAGATGATGAGTCTGTACCACTTATCCATTTAACCATTACACGCCCTCTCACCCCCACTGCCCCCGCACAAACCGAGTGCCTTGTATTTGTGTACATAACCAAACGTACAGCAGCTATATGCAGTTACGAAGCCCTCATAGCTTAGTGGGTTATGCTTTGGGCTGCTAACTGAAGGCCAGAAGTTTGAACCCACCTGCCTCTGAGAGAGAAAGAAATGAGGATTTCTGCTCCCTTCAAGAGTTACAGCTTTCAGAACCCCCGGGACACTTCTACTCGGTTATGCAGGGTCACTGTCAGTCAGACTTGACAGGGTGGCGGTTAGTATGTAAAGTTACCAAAAGACGGGAATCACAAAGAAACCAGAAAAACCTTTCAACGTGGCATCATGGGAAATAAGGATATTACCAATAACCACAATAACTTTTTCTGTATTGTTTAATGAAGTTAAACTTCATTAAACAATATTACAAACAAAAAGTGCCAGATGTTTAACCGCATTAAAGCTGAGTGGGTAATCCTATTGTTAGTCATATATATTTTTTCTTCATATCCTTGTCTGCTTCTTCCTCTTTGTTCCTCCCTTCAGCATCCTTCTTGGATTCTATCTTCTTTCCTTCTTGCCTAGTTACTTTTATTCCTTATTTCTTTTGGCAGAAATCATGGATTTCTCTTTTCAAATGTACCTAAATTATTTTAATGCTTTTGACTGGTCAGGAAAGAGTAGTGCAGATTTTGCAAGGAAGAGAAAAGTGTTTATATTGCCTTCTTGACGATTCCCATTTTTCTTTCACTCGGTGCCGTAGGTGAGATCAATGAACATAACTTAGGAGGAGAAAACAGCTGCTAGCAGCAAACGATAGAATGCATTATTTGTCCTTACAATGTGCTTTGTGCATAATTGAATAGTTCAAGTTTAAAGTCTTAAAAAACACAGTAGTAATTACTGGATGACCAATAAAGTCCATAATGCATGCTTTTATAGATTATAACACTTTGAAGTAAATTTTTTAACGAAGGCATACATCATTTGAAAATCAGACTAAAAATCATTTACATGGGAAGAAATTAGTTGATTTGGACTTTAAAAAAAAAAAAACCCTTCTTGGGAATTGAATTTGACGACAGCAGTGCTTTGGCGGCACAAAATTAATCTGCTATATAATCAGTATAACTGTGAAGATGACATTTGAAATAAAAGTTTATACTCAATTATGCTTTTATAAAAGAGCATTCTTTATGGTGGGTAAACTTGTCTATTGCCAGTATGATTTAATAGACTATTGTCATTTCTGCGTGTCTTTGAATTGATTCGGACTCTTACTGACATGTTAGGCTAGAGTAGAAACATCTCCTAGGGTATCGCAGCCGGTGGTCTTCATAGAAAAAGAGCAATAGATCCTTTTTACCCTGAGTGGCTGGTGCATTTTAACTATTGAACTTTTGGTTAGCGGTCACGTACATAACCATAGTGCCACCAGGTCTTCTTCTTTAATAGAGTGATATTCGTAGGGCCTTACAGGCATCTCTGAACCATAGTGAGCCCTGGCACAACAAAAGGAAACCGTCAGATCCTGCACCATGCGCAACATTGTTCGCATGTTGTGGTCAATAGTTGCAGCCACCAAGTCAATTCATTTAAGGCGTGGCAATTCCATTCATTTTTTGATGGCCCTTTACTTGGCCCTCCGTGATGTTCTTTTTCAGAGACTGACCTCTCTGGACTTTATCTACCAAGTATTTCAGACAGTCTGACGATTCTTGATTCTGGGCAGCGTTCTAGTTGCACTTCCTCCAAGTTATTCTTCTAGCAGTCCACAGAACTTCCAATGTGTTTCTCTAATATCATGATTTAAATTCATTAATCATTCTCTGGAATCGGAGCCCGATCATGTATTGGTTCTGCGTTGGGCTTTTATTTACATAGTCAGCGGGTCAGCGCCACCAGCAGCTTCATAGAAAAAGACTGGGCTTTCTACTCCACTGCATTTGCAGACTGGAAAACTTGCAGGGGGCCTATGAGTCATCATTGTCTCGGTGACAGTGAATTTGAGTTGCTCTGGTATTCCTTATTCATTATCCTGCTTTTACATGTATATAAGGGTATTAAAAGCATACCAGATGGAGAAAAGCAATATCTTTGCACTTTAGCACTTTAAATCAGTCTTGTGCAGCTGATTTATTCAATACAAATGTAGTTTGATTGTTGACTGTAGCTTTCATGAAAGTTAATTGTGGGTTCAAATAAGAGCAATTCCCTAGGAACATTCATATTTTCTTTGATTGTCATGGTGTTATCTATTTGTCCAGCTAGAGTGAAAAAATAATATCAAATTCACTGCCATTGCCTATTACAATGTCTAGCAATGCCAGAGGATAGAATACACTTTGCATTTCTGAGGCTTTGAATCATTCCCCTGTGGTTAGCAGCTCAAGGCGTATACCAGTATTCTTCCACAGAGTCGTGTAGTTTGGTTTCAATGGTGTAAATAACACTTTTGTATGTACGCCATTAAGCTCCATTAAGATGTTTAAAGCTGACATAGCACAACTAATGTTACAATGAAAAAAATCGTGTTCTATTTTATTTGAAAAATTTAAAGACAAAGATGAAAATTGTAATGTTTTCTGTTACCATGGCTGGTCCAAGACTCTCAATGGTTAGGCAGTAATCCTTAGACTCAATCTAATCAACTCCTTGATGGGATCTAATGTAACATAATCAATTCAGTAAGCAACCAGTAGCTTTGATCAGATTTAGCCCATTTAGTTAGTTCACAGCCTTGAAATAATTGGAAGAAAGGCTCTTCAAGAACTTGGTCTCCTCCTTTGTAAGGAGATTCCGTGGAAAATTGTTACTTCTGGATATGGATCCTCCACCTGGTTCATTGACCTCCTGACACATTGCTTGATAATCCCAGGACCCATTAGCAGAGGGATGTTCTTGTATTCAACTTTGAATCCACCATTCTGGTTCATGAGACCCTGCAGCTATGTAAGTCAGGAGAAGTCTCCAGTTTACTATCTGACCTGCAGACTTGAACCTCTCTGGACTTGCCCACTTCTACAACTGCATGAGTCATTTATTAATATACATTCATTTTGATACACACACACACACATACACACACACAGGTGCCATTGGCTTGCTTCAATAGAGAACCAAGTCAAACACAAAAAATCAAATATATTGACCATTAATGAGACTGCAAAATATTGCTTTAGCCATGCCTCTGTAACAATGCTACTCCATTATGGCAACCTGAACATCTTCACATAAGACACATAGGCAACCAGGTGAGTCACACCATTCTGAGCCTGGGTACAATTCTTTGTAATAATTCTATATCATAAGAGGATGGGAGGCTTATAGGGAGTGGCTGTCAGGTCATCTCACACTAGCATTCTCCCCTCCCCAAGGAGATTATCATGAGAAGTGCCCAATTATAATTGTCGATTAATTTTTAAAATATTATAATAGCATTGTATGGCATAACATAAAAAATAGGTCAATTAGTTCCAGGGTATAGTGGAAAGAATGTTGGTCTTATGAATTAAATGAAAAATAGACATTGGCAGGAATTTTCCCAGCCTCTTTGTGCCTTGAGTATTGTATTTTGTAGGTAATAGAAGACATAAGGATCACTTTTTCTAGTTGAAAGCTTGAGAAGAAAAACAAGAAAGAAACAATAATAAGTTGTCTATTAATTTTAATAAGATGTCTTATAATGAATTTGCCTTATGTTATTAAGAGTATGAGCTCTTTTTAAGGTTAAGGAAAGATTTATTAAATCTTGTTTAGAGAACGGATATGTTCGTAAGGATATTGCTGATCTGAGCTTGCAGCTATTCATTTTTATTTTGAGAACATTTTAAGATACAATAAAGTACAAAGACTGAAATTGTAAACTCATTTTACCTCCAGAGTTAGCAGCTATGACCATTTTACCACAATTGATTTCACATTTTCATAAACATTTATTGCATATATATTTAAGTTAAATCTTATATATCTAGTGTCATTATTTTGGCTACTGTCACTATAATTGTTACTGCAATAAAAATTGCAAAATTTATAGACACAAATGAAACTCTTAATCTAGAGAAGGATCAAACTCTTCCTTGAATGAAATCCTGGTGTTATGTACATTCCAGCACCCTTGCCAGACAAGGTAGTCAATTGTGTTCTCTGTAATCCAAGGAATGTGATCTCCCTACAATTATGTGGAGGTGATGGCCTGACTTATATTTTATGCATATCTAGAAATTTACATGATAAAAGAAACTGGGTTGTTCAGATATTCTAGTAGTGAGGTGAGAAATCCTTACCCAGGGACTCATTTGAGATAAACCTCCATTCTCTAGTTGTCCAAAGAATCTCCAAGTTTTCCATGAAGTAAATGGAATAAAAGCTTATGGAAGATTTTTTTCATTTTATTTTTTTCTGTGCCATAGAGACAACTAAAAGAGAAAATAAGAGCAAATCAAGTTTAGCACAAGAGAAACTGAATTTGAGCCATTTAATTCCTAATAGCTGGCCCCAAAAGAGTGCAACCACCTGAACAAGAACTGCAGTCCCATGGGCCTACACCTCCCTCCTAGAAAAATCTCTCTGAGACACAGGTGGCTTTGAGGCTGCCCACTCCACAGAAGCAAAGGCTTAGTCAGCTGTAAAATCTCCAGATGACCATCCCAAGCTCTTCTCCATGAATAGATTGAAGAGAAAAAAAATGTTGATGGGGAATGCTGCAGAAAATAACAAGTTAGAAAAGATGAACAATAAAAAAGTTTCATTTCTGCTACTTCCCCATTTAGCAGAAGTTATTGATATCTTAATGATTCAGAGTTTTAATATTACCTGGGACTGAATACAACAATTATCAAAATAGGGTAGCAATTTGTATGGATCAGTTACTAAGAATTTTCCTGTAAGTGTGAAGAAGAGCCAAAAACCTGCTCAACTTTTATTCAGGAGGAAAGTAAGATACTATCCCATGAATCTTTGTTAAAACTGAGACACTTGAGAAAATAACAATTTGGGTGATTGCTAATGTATAAACTGAGTATTAAATGAGACAGTATTTCTATCATGATACAAATTTATTTGTGCGTGTCTTAATGTGGGTAGGCACTAAGAATATGAGAGAAGGTGTGTGTATAGTGCCAATATTTTCTGGAATTTTAGGTAATATCTTTATCAGTTTTAGTTTAGTACATTTTCTTATTTTCAATATGACTGTAAATTTCAAAATCAAAGAATTAATAACAATCACCATTTTTCATGTAATAGTTGTTATGGTTTTAAGAACTTTGGCTTCAAAATTCCTCAGAACAGATTATTTTAACTTAGTCACAAACAAACCCATTGCCACAGAGTAAGTCCTGACTCATAACAATAACATGTAGGGTTTCTGAGGCTGTCTTTAAGAAGAAACCAGTTTATCCTTCTCCTGAAAAGTAGTGGTGAGTTGGAACCATTGCTAAGTTAACAACCCAAAACCTCCTCCACAGAGCCAAGACAAAATGATATTCCAAATAAATTTGTTATATGAATATATGTGGTGAAAAATAAATAATTTAGAGCATTATTCTAGAATAACTATGTGGTCAAGAGCACAGCATCAATGATTACACAACAAAACCCCTGGTAGGGATTCAGCAAGGGCAATGTAATTGAGAGAAATTACTGAAACCCAAATGAAGGCTGAGGAGCAAAGAGGAAAGAGCTAGGAGAAAAAGGGTATTTATAGAATTTCTGAATACAGGCATGTGCATATATAAATATATTCATATAGGATGGTGGGGAAATAGATATGCATGCATATAGTTATAGGTTTATAATTAAGGTAGTAGAAGGACATTGGGCCTCCACTCAAGTACTTACTCAGTGCAAGAATACTTTGGTTCTATTAAATTTGCATTCTATGATGCACACCTTCCTGACACTATTGCTGAAGACAAGTGTGTACATAAGCAAAGGTGGTGAAGAAAGCTGATGGTGCCCAGCTATCAAAAGATATAGCATCTGGGGTGTTAAACGCTTCCATGTAAACAAGCGGCCATCTAGCTCAGAAGCAACAAAGCCCACATGGAAGAAGCACACCAGCCTGTGTGACCACAAGGTGTTGAAGGCATCAGGTATCAGGCATCAAAGAACAAAGAATTATATCATTGTAAATGAGGGGGAGTGCAGAGTGGAGACCCAAAGCCCATCTGTAGGCAACTGGACACCCTCTTATGGAACTGGAGGGAGGAGATAGGCCAGTCAGGGTGCGGTGTAGCAATGATAAAACATAATACTTTACTGTAGTTCCTAAATGCTTCCTCCTCCCCCACGATCATGATCCCAATTCTACCTTACAAATCTTGCTAGACCCTGGGACAGATAGGAACTGGAAACACAGGGAATCCAGGACAGATGACCCCTTCAAGACCAGTGGTGAGAGTGCCGATACCTGGAGGGTGGAGAGAAGGTGGAGTAGAAAGGGGGAGCTGATTACAAGGATCTACATATAACCTCATCCTTGGGGGATGGACAACAGAAAAGTGGATGAAGGGAGACATCGGTCAGTGTAAGATATGACCAAATAATAATGATTTATAAATTATCAAGGGTTCGTGAGGGAGGGAGAGTGGGAAAAATGAGGAGCTGATACCAAAGGCTCAAGTAGAAAGCAAATATTTTGAGAATGACGATGGTAACAAATGTACAAATGTGCTTGACACAATGGATGTATGTATGTATTGTCATAAGAATTGTACGAGCCCCCAATAAAAGGTTTTAAAATGTAAAATAAAATAAATGGAGACTTAGCAGACATTGTTCTAGTATTTTAATACAGCAATATCAAATAACAATAATTAAAATGCACCTAAATAATAAAATTATATGACAGATGAACTTGGGCTTAGAAATATATTTTACTTAAATGTATAGTAAAAGTCACAGATATTTACCAGGCTTAATTAGCTATTGAATTGCCGAAAAAGCTGAAAAATAAGAAATAAAACAACAATGATGCATTTGACTTGTTGGATTGGTGAAGAATTGGATTAGACTATGAAGTATCACAAATTCAAGCTAGATTCAGAGGGTTTGCAACAGGGATGTCGTTACTGATGTCAGAGGGTTCTTGACAGAAAACAGAATATAATTTACCCTGTGCTGATTGATTAGGCAAAGACACTAATTTGTATGAATCATAGCAAATTATGGATAACAACAAGAAGAATGTGGATTCTGGAAACACTAATTGTGATCATGCTACTAGTACACAGACCAAGAGACAGTTGTTTGCACAGAATAAGGGGATGCTGCATGGCATAAAGTCAAGGAGGATGTGTAAGGCTATTAGCTTGTCTCCAAATGTCTGCAATCTACAGGCTAATCAAATGATTTAAAAAGCTAAACTATATGAAGAAGAATGTCACATCATGATTCGAGAAGATTCATTAATAACCCAGGATATGCAGATGGCAAAACCCGGCTTGCTGAAAGAAACTGTGACGAACAGAGTGCAAGTTTCAGGTTGAATTACACTGCACAAAAGAAAACAAAAATTCTCACCACTAGGCCAAAGAGCTACACAAAGGTAAATAGAAAAAATATTGCATTTGTCAAGATTTTCATTTTACTTGAAGTCAAAATAAATGCCAAGCAGGCAATAAATCCAATGGAGCATTGCATTGGGACAATCTGCTGAAAATCGTTTTCTAAAGCATAAAAAAAAAAAAACAACGAAGCTATCACTTTGACAACTAAACTATTTGACCTAAGCCGTTCTATTCTCAATCACCTTACTTACACGCAAAAGTAGAAGAAACTCATAAGGAAGACCATGGAATCATTCATGTATCTACATTATCGTGTTGGTAAAGACAATTGACTTTCATATTGAGCATAATGGACCAATCTGTCTTGGAATGAGTGCAGCCAGACTAATGCCAAGAAGTTAGGATGGAAAGACTTCATTTCATTCAATTCGGACATCTTATCAGGAGGAACCTATCCCTGGAGAAGGATATCATGCTTGGAAAAATATCAAACCACAAACACTCAAACTCACTGCCGCCAAGTCACTGCGAAGTTGTAGTTAGTCTATTGGACAAGGTAGAACTACCCTTGTGGGTTTCAAACGCTGTAACTTTTTATGGGAATAGAAAACATCTTTCTCCTGCCAAGTTGGTGGTGGTTTCACCCAGCTGCCCTTATGGTAGCAGCCAGGTGTGTAAGCCGCTCAGGAAGACTGATCGACAGAGTAGCAGCCATACAAGCAGCAAGCGCATCCATTATCGTGAAGGTGGCGCAGGATTAGGCTGTGTCTCATTCTGTTGCCTATCGGACTATTTTGAGTTAGGATCAACTTGATGGCACTTAGCAACAACCACATCATTTGCTTTCGAAGAGGAGGGAATGGGAAAATGTGCACAAATAGCTTTGTTGCAAAACAAGAAAAATAAGGCTGTAGTTGGAGTGGAAACTGTCATTAAGAGAGGTTGCTTACTTATAGGATTCAGCTTAAAAACAAATAACATCCTAGTGATTAGTAGAGAAGGAGTAATTTGCAGTGTATGTTTTTAAAAAAAGAGAAGGGATTTGGGGATCATGAGTGTACTAGATAAGATGAGATCTAACATACAAAAGATTTGGCCTTTGATAATAATATGAAAACTAAAATAAAATAATAGGAAAGAGCTAGATCACATGGGCAAAGATTAATCTGGTGATTAAAAATCTTCCAATTGTTTCCATTTCCGCAGAGGTATGGAAGCATACTCCTCAGCTGAGACTGAAGAAGAGGTCTGTAGGATTTAAAAGTCGAAAAATAAATTAACCACCGTGCGTTTTCAAAAGTGACTACCGCTCTAGGGAAAGGAAAAGGTGTATGTTTTCCAAGTAAAATGAAAGGCCTTAGTTGAATGTATTTTAGTTTTCATATGTTCTGTAACAAAACAATATTACCAGGAGTTACATGCAAATAGCAGAAAGTTTTTACCTTACATTTTTGAACTAGAAGTCCAAATCTTGGCATCTGCTGTAGGTAGCCCCTGGCATTCCTTGACATTCTTGACCTTTCTTACAGAATCTCACAGGATTCTTTCACTGGAGTATGGCCGTGCATGGCACCTTTTACAATACACTTTTTTTTTTTTAAACATTTTATTAGGGGCTCATACAACACTTATCACAATCCATACATAGACATACATCAATTGTATAAAGCACATCTGTACATATTTTGCCCTAATCATTTTCTTTTTTTTTCTTCTTTTACATTTTATTAGGGACTCCAACAACTCTTACCACAATCCATACATATACATACATCAATTGTACAAAGCACACCCATACACTCCCTGTCCCAATCACTCTCAAGGCATTTGCTCTTCACCTAAGCCCCTTGCATCAGGTCCTCCTTTTTTTCCCCCCCTCCCTCCCTTTTCCCCCCTCCCTCATATGCCCTTGGTAATTTATACCTCGTTATTTTGTCATATCTTGCCCTATTCGGGGTCTCCCTTCCCCCCTTCTCTGCTGTCCCTCTCCCAGGGAAGAGGTCACATGTGGCTCCTTGTAATCAGTTCCCCCTTTCCAACCCACTCACCCTCCACTCTCCCAGCATCGTCCCTCACTCCCTTGGTCCTGGAGGTATCATCCACCCTGGATTCCCTGTATCTCCAACCCTCCTATGTACCAGTGTACAGCCTCTGTCCTATCCAGCCCTGCAAGGTAGAATTCGGATCATGGTAGTTGGGGGGAGGAAGCATCCAGGATCTGGGGGAAAGCTATGTTCTTCATCGATACTACCTCACACCCTAATTAACCCATCTCCTCTCCTAAGCCCCTCTATGAGGGGATCTCCATTGGCTGACACTTGGGCCTTGGGTCTCCACTCTGCACTTCCCCCTTCATTTAATATAATATATATATACACATACATATACAATACACTTTTATGATCCATAGCACCCACCCACCTCTGCGCTGCCATGGTCCCATGGGACTCAGCACGACCTTGGAGCTATGGAGTGATTCAAAGTTATAAATACCTTATTTGTTTGGTCCAGCCAATGAGCACACCAGGATTCCTAACACCAAGGTGGCCCTCTCAGACCTGGCCTACAGGTCTTTTATTAGGACTTCATTGGGTGGTAACTGAACTATTATTGGTGTTTTACACAGGATGATGCAGCACAAGAATTATTCTAATGCACTACCTTGGTCAGGAAAGGATGAGGCCTTGGTGGATTGGACTTCTGACATCAAAAAGGTGGAAGACATGCTGGCCACTTCGGTGTATAACCGGCAGTTGGGCAGTTGTGATCTTGTAGTCAGTTTAATGACCTCACACCCTTACTTCATTTACAATCTCAGGTACCTATTAAGGGAAATAAATATCAAAGTTGTGCCTCAAAATACCACCTCACCACTCTATGTCTCATCTGGTATAACTTCATTAATACAGCAAAGGAAAATAAGATAGTTTTCACAAACACAGGACTTCCAAATCCAGGGTCACATTCTCAGAGGGACGCCATTCAACGAATAACAAGATGGATAAAATGAGACCAATAAGCGTGCTTGTGTATTTCTCTCAAATCGTGTACAAATGCTCTGTGTAAGGACAGTGCAAGTGAAGAATTGTCTTTAGCCAGCTTTGCGGGTGTTGTGCTAGCTTTCTTTCATTAGCATTCCACTCTGTGGTATTCAGATAGATGGGAATAACATTCAAAAGCAATGAGAGGTAAATTGATTTGTATTTTATTTCATGTTTCTATAATATGCCTACATTGCTTACCAATTTATAAATCATAGGTGTCATTTTTAGAGAGGAGTCTATATATAATTTAATTAAAATATACAAAACAGGATAAAATCATTTTTATCTGTAAGATTAATTTAATTTTACTTAGAAGAAAATAACCAAAGTTATATTTTTGTTTTCCTTTCAAACTATTTTACTGGGGGCTCTTACAGCTCTTGTAACAATCCATATATCAATTATATCAAGTATATTTGTATATGTGTTGGCATCATCACTTTCAAAATATTTCTTTCTACTTGAGCCCTTGGTATCAGCTCCTCTTTTTTCCCCTCCCACTCTTGTGAACCCTTGATAAATATATATATTATCATTATTTTCATATCTAACACCATCCATTTTCTCCCTTTGGCCAAGTTTCTGTTGTTTGTTCCCCTCAGGGAATGGAAGCTTATATGTGGATCACTGTGATCAGTTCCCCCCCCCCCACGCCCCATTTCCTCCCCCCTTCCCCCTACCTTCATGGTATTACCACTCCCATTGTTGTTCCTGAGGAGTTATCTGTTCTGGATTCCTATGTAGAGGGCCCTTATCTATACAAATGTACATGCTCTGGTCTAGCTGCATTTGTAAGATAGAACTGGGTCATAATAGTGGGGATGAGAAAGCATTAAAGAACTAGAAGAATGTTGTGTATTTTGTCTGTACTATACTGCACCCTGGCTGACTCATCCCTTTCTTGTAACCCTTCTGTGAGGGGATGTCCAAATGTCCACAGATGACCCCTGGCTCTCCACTACAACCCTCCTTGTTCACTTAATAAGATTATTTGGATTCTTTCAGTGCCTGATACCTGATCCTGTTGACACATCATGATCACACAGGCTGGTGGGCTTCTTCCAGGTGGGCTTTTGGCTTCCTTGCTAGATGGACGCTTGTTTAATTTCAATCCTTTAAGACCCCAGGCATTATATCGTCTAATAGTCGGGTACCATCAGCTGTCTTCACTGCATTTGTTTATGCACCCATTTTGTCTTTACGGGTCCTGTCAGGATGGTGAGCATCATAGAATGCCAAGTTATTAGAACAAACGGTTCTTGCATTGAGGGAGGGCTTAATACTTAGCATATGCCTATCATTTTATATTATTATATTATTAGACAAAATTTCCATGCTGCATTTTCAGTGCTTTCTCCCATAGCACGGTGGGTCAGTGAGGGGACATTTTTTCTCATGGTGGGGCTGGTCCTATGGTCCTCTCTGTTCACTGGTTGCTTCTAGCAGGAATGTCATCCTCCAGGCTTGGTGCCAGGATATGCAGCTCTCTCTCTCTCTCTCTCTCTCCCCCCGCCCCCCTCTTTTCCTATCTCTCTTAGTATGCTCCTGTGTGGTCTGGGCAGACTCACCGTATCCCTGGTATCCTGGGCTGTATCTTCAGTGCTGTCCTCTGTAGCACATTCTTCTGAACTAACCTCTCTGTTAGTTCACTGCTTCACACTGGTAGGTTGCCTTCAAGCCTTGGCACACCAGGTGGTGGTTTTTTCTCCCTCTCCCTTTCCTGTGGAGACATAAACAATACCCTCCTCATTGATGGGTGTGTTAGTCTGAGTAAACTAGAGAAACTAACCCACAGAACTTCATATATGGTATGTATAAGATAATTTTATATATAGGGTAAATGTACATTCAGAAATTATCCCAACCCAGTCCAGTGCAAACCCATAAGTCCGATTTAGCCCATATGTCCGACACTGATCTACAAAGTCCTCCTCAAACTCACAAAACACACACATTAATGCCAAATGCAGGAGGATCACAGGCCAGTGAGTAGAAAGACTTTGAATCCAGTGGCAGTGTAAGCATCTCAGCGCTGGCAGGGGTCTCCACGCAGCTTCTTCACACCCTGGGCAGCATCAGAGTAGGCCCATGTGGCTTCTCCTTAGAGTTATCTTGCAGGAAGTGAGCCTTGCCAACCAAGTCAGACACCCACTGTTCCAACCATCAGAGAACAAGAGACCACAGAACCAGAAAGGCGAGACTCACCTAGCCATTTATCTCTCCACCCTTCAATTAATCCCACATGTGTTTATCAGCCAGGTTGGCACAATAAACCTTAACTATCTCATTGGGTTAGTGTGTCCTGTTCCCCCACTCGGCACATCCTCTTTTTTTTTTCTTCCCTTTTCCCCTGCTTTTTAAGTACTTGGACCTTGCCCCAGGAATGTGTGCATTTAGTGGCTATTTCCCTACGTCCCTTGTACTTTTAAAGCTTACCTTAGTGCCGTCATGTTGTTCTTGTCCTTTTGCCCTTGGCTAACTTCATTTGACATAATTGCCTCCAACCCTTCCCATGAGACGATGTGCTTCATGAATTCATTATCACTTTTAGGGATGTGTAGTACTCTAATGGTTGTATATACCAGAGTTTTTTAACCCATTCATCAATTGATGGAAATTTAGCATGTTTCCAGTTCTTTGCAACTGAGAACTGTGTCACAGTGACCATTGGGGTACAGATGCTTGGCCGTGTTCTGTTTCTTTCTTTTTCTGGGTATATACCTAATGGGTGGATTGCTGGGTCATATGGTAACTCAATTTACACTTGTTTTAGATATCACCAAATTGATTTTCATAATGGGTGCTGTGTTAGTCTGGGTAGATTAGAGAAACAAATCCATGGACACGCATATGTATATAAGAAAGAGATTTATATATAAGAGGAATTGAACATTGAGAAAACATCCCAACCCAGTGCAGTCCAAGGCCATAAATCTAATATTAGCCGATATGTCTGATACCAATCTATAAAGTCCTCTCAGACTCATGAAACACATACAATGAAGCCAAATGCAGGATGATCACAAGTCATTGGGTAGAAAGTCTTTTGTTTCAGTGGCGTTGTAAGCATCTCAGCATTAGCAGGGGTCTCTCTGTGGCTTCTCTGGTTTCGGAGGTCTGGTTGCATCCATGTGGCTTCTCTTCTGCAATGTCTCCCCCAGAGTAGCAGAGAGAGTGTCTTTGACCTCCAAGAAAGAAGCACCAGAATTCTCAGGAGAAGGTCATGTCCACAGAAGTCTCATTGGCTATCTCTAGATTGACAACCTAGACCCCACCCCTACACTCTTAATCCTTAAATTGACACCAGATTAGGTGACTGCCACAGCTGCACATACCGACAGGTCCACCAGCAGTGGATGAGAGTTCCTGTCTCATCACAGCCCCTCCAACACTTGTCACTTTCTGATTTTTTGAATTGGGCTAACTTTGAGTGTGTTAAGTTGCACCTCATAGTTGTTTTAATTTACATTGCTCTTATGGCTAATAACCAGCAACATTTTCTCATATTCAGATTTCTGCCCCTGTGAAACTTCTGTTCAGGTCCTTTGCCCACCTTCTCAATGGGCTCTTTTTTTTTTCTTTCTTATTATAGGCTAGCAGAGTATTGTGGGTTTTAGTGATAAGACCTTTGTCTTTTGTGTCCTTGCTAAAGATCTTTTCCTAGTCTGTGGGCCCTCTTATTACTCTCTTGGTGAAGTCTTTCAACGAAGACAGATGTTTTATCTTTAGTATATCCCACTAGTCAATTTGTCCTTCCTCTGTGTTTGTTTCCTTCCTTATTTCTGATAGCCTATGTATTCTCTGTGCCAAAGGTCTTAGGTTTGCGCCAATTCCCTTATCAATGGCCTTCATAGTTTGTGGTTTTACCTCAAGGTCTGTGATGCACTGTGGATTTATTCTTGTGCATGGAGTGAGGTAAGGTCTTGCTTCATTTTCTTGCAGGTAGATCTCTCTCTATCTTTTTCTCCCCAGCACCACTTGTCCAGAAGTGTATCTGCTTTCCATGTGATATTTTGGGGGCCCTTATCAAAGATCAGTTGTCTTCATGCTGATCATTTAATTTCTGGGGTTTCAGTTCTTTGTCATTTGTCTGAATATCTGTTATTATACCAGTACCACACTGTTTTCACCACTGTGACTGTGTGCTAAAGTCAGGTAAACCATGCTCTCCAAATTTGTCCTTCTTTTAGGGGGGGTTCTCTGCTAATTCTGGGCTTCTCCCCTCTCCATGTATAGTTGGTATTCAATGTTTTCAATTCTTTAAGGAAAGATAGTATTTGTGTTGGTATAGAGTTAAACTTGTATCATGCCTTGGGCAGGACTAAAATTTTTACTATATTAAGTCTTCTGATCCATGAGCATGGAATATTCTTCCATTTGGGGAAGGACCAAAGTTATTGGAAACAATAAACTCTATGTACAAATGATTAAAAATGACTCCAAAAATAAATTATTGTTGTTAGGGATCATAAAGATGGCTCTGATTCCTAGTGTTCTTATACTCAAGAGAACAAAACATTGCATGGTCCTGTGCCCTCCTCACAATTGCTCTTATGCCTGTGCCCATTGATGCAGCCACGGTGTCCATCCATCTCGTAGAGTGCCTTCCTTTTTCTTTTCTGTCCTTCCACTTTACCAATCATGTCTTTTTCATGGACTGGTCTTTAAGACAAAGTCTTGCCATCCTTGCCTCTAAGGAGCTCTCTGATTATAGTTTGTCCTTTGAGCAGTACATAGTACGTTCAATATTATTCTCCGTCTCCACAAATTCAAATGTATCAATTCTTCTATAGTCTTCCTTATTCAATGTCCAACTTTCACATCCATATGAGGCAATTGAAAATACCATGTTAGCTTTGGTCACGCATGCTGTAGTCCGCAGCGTAACATTCTTTCTCATCAGTACTCTAAAGAGGCTTTGTGCAGCAGATTTACCTAATGAAATATGTCTTTTGATCACTTGACTATTGCTTCCATAAGCACTGATTATAGATGAAAATAAGACAAAATCCTAGACTTGAGACTTTCTCCATTTACCATGATAATTATTGGTCCAGTTGTGAAGATTTGGGATTTATTGATATTGAGTTGCAAACCATACTGAAGGCTGAAATTCTTGATCTTCACCAGCAAGTACTTCAAGTCCTTCTTTCATTCAGCAAGCAAAGCTGTGTCATCTGAATGCAACAGGTTGTTAATAATACTTCCTCCAATCCTGATGCCACACTCTTCTCCATATAATCTAGCTTCTAATGATTTACTCCCCATATATATTAAACAATATGGTGAAAGTATACAAAATGAACATGTATGGAGAAAAGAGAAAATAAAGTCCTGTGAGAGGATACAAATAAACAAATTAAATGGAGTAATTCTGAAAACCCTGTTAATCCATGAGTATTATAATATAATTAACTATAGAATTTATAACAAAAAGAATAGTACTTTTCTAGTTTGAGAAACTTATGTACATATCTTTTTGTTTAGTTTTAAAGCTATATTTTTCAAAGTTAAGGGCCAAATATCCAACTAACCAACCATATCTATGATATCAAAGCAATATTATCTCATGGTGTGTCCAAGTAAAACTGCTCCATAAATTTTCAGTGGGTATTTATAGGAAATTGGTCCCCTAGCTCTTTTCTTCCAAGGTACTTCTGCTTGGACTGGAATCACCAACACTTCCGTTAGTAGACGAGAGAGTTATTGGCTCCATCAAAGGGTTCCTGGAGGAATCCAGAGTTAGAACTAAAGAATTCATCTTAAAACTCAAGGAAAAGTGATAGAAATGATGATTATGAAATTTTTCAGTTTGTATCATAGTTAATTTATATGTGAATTTGGTTAGACTATGGTTCTCAATCACTGGGCAAAACACTAGTTGCTGTTTCTCAATTTAATATCTTTTCATAATCTAATATTACCACTTAATCAGTACAAAGGGAATTTTTCTTAGGGTATGTTTTGTTTCCAGACTATAAGCATGTATTTTTTTCAGAATTGTTTTCTCTCTCTTTTAATTTTTTACTTGCTATATCACCTGGCTTATAGAGGAAATGCAAGCTTGTCACATGACATGATCTTGAACTTGTCAGCCTCTGACAATTATGAGTCAACTACTTATTTACATATATATTTATATAATTGCTGTAATTTTAAGGAGCTTCAAAAAGTGTGAACAATTTTAATTATCTTTTAATTTCATTATTCAACAAAAATTTTAACCCCACCCTTGTGTGATATATATTTCTCTATACAACCCTGACTGAGACACTATCCCTTAATGTCTTAATGATTTATTAACAGGAATTCTTATTTGTTTCATTTGAAAACAATTAAAGATATAATTTGAGTGGCAACAATACATATAAGCTAAAAATTAATTTTTCTAATATCAAATAATGAAGAGGTTAGTTTAGTGCCAAAAAAATCTACATTTTTTTGCTTTTAAATTCTAGTTCACTTATGTCGTCCATGTGTACAACTGATTATATAGAGAGAATTGAAATTCTCACATTTAAAACTTGCTTAGTAATTTAGAGTATGTGGGAACATTTAATCTCTACAAGCACTATATAGCATGAATCTACACATATTAGCATTTGGTCATTATTTCCTTGAAAGGTTGTCTATTTATTCAAAGATGTTAATTAAAGTCTTTCTGGTTTAATTACTATCATTTGGACCATTCAGCCTCATCTATGTCTCATAGTTTTCTTTTTGAACCAGGCAGAGCTATATCTCTAACATAAAAACAAGCTAAATAAAAATAACCTATATTTTATCTGTTCTTTTGCTTTGGAAACTAGGTCATCTTGACATTTAGCAATCTGGTTGAATTATACTTGTGGTACCTTAATAAACAAGGGCCTGGTGAGTACATTAAACTCTTAATATACCAGATAAGACTTCATGGTGAGTTCCGTCTCAGGGAGCAGAATCATTGTATTGATTGGATGAGTCTAAGAGAGACATCTGCTGGATATACTTAAATAGATTCTCTTGAGTAATTGTTATCATAACTGGATGTCCCACTTTTCAATATGTGTTAAAGAGGGGGAAAGGTACTAAAATACACCAGTTTATTTCTAGAATCCAGGTTTCATTCAAATAATATTGTTAATTAGTAATCAAGTTTTTTAAAGACAAGTTAGTATTGTACTATATAGAAAATGCTTTGCAAAAGCTCATTTATAGTGTCTGTTCTTCTTTTAAATAATGCATAAATACAAAAATGAACAACTGAAAAACATACAATCACAGAGCAATGCTAAACAAATAAATGAATAAATAGGAAACTAATATAGCTGAAGATCAATGTTTGCTACAAGCCAAGAACTGGTTGAACAAAAGAAAAACGAATGTTGAATAACAGAAAATGTGAAATAATTGCCTTAGATATTCACACGTAGCATTTCTTACTTGACCCATCAAATCTTTACAGCTACGTGTCTATATCATAAGTCGTTTTCCCCCTTTGCTACTTAAATTTGATGACATATTTATTTATTTGAATGGTATCAAAATGACAACTCATTGTTTTGCAAAATTTTTGTTTGGGGCCGGCATCATTTATAGAGAAAAAGAAAAGTAGACATGCTTTACACAGTTGTATCTGTGTGTACACTCTGTTTTTTCTGACCATTGCTTTGAAAAATATGTCCATTTAGAAAGTTCAGCCGCCATAAGTAAAACAAAGAAAGAGTTAAAGCAGTTGAATGAAAGTGCAATGTCTGATACCTGGGATTGATGCCAGAAAAAGATTGCAGCCCCTGAAAAAGTCTTTCTCTTTTTATATGAGTTTTATAAAAATAGCCAGTGATTATATTTTTAGAAGTGGCTTATTTCTTTGACCAACTGTGTAAAAGACAGACTCAATCTCTTACAACAAATTTCTTTTGGTTCAAACTGGTGCCTTATCTGACCATTCCATCTACATCGTTCTCCTGGTGGTACTATTGCTTCTTTGCTGTTTTTCTCCCTTTCCTCTGGAGATGAGTTGCTGCATCAGTTTGTGTTAAAGAATTGTGCCATTTTTGTCTGTGAGAGTAAGAAGAACCTTATCTTCCTTCATTCACTGGTAGCAGCTTAAGTTGTAATTTTGGCTGAGGAGGTAAATATTATTTGCATATTAAAACTCTTCTATCACATTACTCCTCTCAAATTCTAGGTCATAAAAATAACTTGGATCTTTATAGGCTACAAATCACAAAATAATATCTAAAAATTGACCCTTATCATAACCCTTTGAAAATATTTCCCTGTTTTATTTAATTTTATTCCCTCCCTTTTCCTCCATAGTTCAAATTACACACACACATATATTCACAATTTATTGACTTATGATTCATATATTAGACACTCCAGTAGTTTAAGCATATTAAAAAGTTATGCAATCCTCACCACAACCAATTTTAAAACATTTTCTTCTTTTTTGTACTCATCATCACTCCCCTTATTCCACCATGCTCTACTTCCATAATGCCAAGAAATTATTAAGCCAGTGACTGTCTCTGTAAATTAATGTATCCTGAATTATCCTTATACTTTTAAAAGTTATCTTATTATCATTATTTTAAAAGATCATTTTATTGGGGGATCTTACAGCTCTCATACATCAATTGTATCAAACATATTCGTGCATATGTTACCATCATTATTTTCTAAACACTTTCCATTTGAGCCCTTGGTATAAGTTCCTCTTTTTTCCCTTCCTTCACTCCATCCCACCTTCATGACCCCTTGATAAATTATAAATTATTATTATTTTCATATCTTACACCCAGTGCTAGCTCCCTTCCCCCACAGTTTCTATTTCTCCTCCCATTATGTGTGGTTATTTTTGTGTCATTGTGATCCACTCTCCCTCCCTCCCCTTCTCCCCCCACCTTCCTCCTTCCCTCCTGGTATCGCTACTCCCATTTCTTTTGCCGGGGAGTATATCTGACCTGGATTCCACACGTCATGAGCCCTTATCTGTACCAGTGTACATGCTCCGATCTAGTCAGAACTGAAGGGCAGGACTGGGGTCATGATAGTGGGGTGTTAGGAAGCCTCAAGAAACCAGAGGAATATTGTGTGTTTCATTGGTGCTATACTTGATCCCTTCCTTATGTGAGGGAATGTCCCATTGTCTACAGATGGGTTTGGGGCCTCTGCTCTGAACACCTCATGCTCAACAACATGTTTGTTTGTTCATTTGTTTCTTTGGGGGTCTTTAGATGCCTCTTACGTGATTTGGTCAACATCTCATGATCTGACTGCCTGATGGGTTTCTTCCATATGGGCTTGTTGCTTCTCTGAAAGATGGCCGCTTTGTTAACTACAAGAGCCCAGAACTATATCTTTGTTTTTTAAATCATTTTATTAGAGGCAGGTAAAACTCATCACAATCCATACATATTGTCTCAAGCACATTTGTACATATGTTGCCATCATCATTTTCAAAACATTGTCTTTTTACTTGAGCCCTTAATATCAGCTCATTCCACCCTGACTCACCCTCCCTCATGAACTCTTGACAATCCATAAATCATTATTCCTTTTAGTGTCTTTTTTTCATTACATAACTTTTATTGGATTAGATCAAAGCATCACAGACAAGTCTAAAGGAATCATGTAGACCAGTGGTTCTCAACCTGCGGGGCACAAAACATTTGGGGGTCAAACGGCCCTTTCACAGGGGTCATCTAAAACCATCAGAAAACGCATAAATATTTCACAATATATAATTACATATTGTTTTGTGATTAATCACTGTGTTTTAATTATGTTTAATTATGTTCAATTTTTAACTTTGAAAATACATCCTACATATCAGATATTTACATTATGATTCCTTACAGTAGCAAAATTGCAGTTAGGAAGTGGCAACGAAAATAATTTTATGGTTGGGGGGGTCACCTCAACATGAGGAACTGTGTTAAAGGGTTATGGCATGAGGAAGGTTGAGAAACACTGATCTAGATAGTCGCTGGACACCTCACAGAGCTGATTCGTCAGCTTCTGAACTGTCCCTTTTTCAGAAACGTAGATATTGTCCAAAAACTTTCGGATATCCTTGTTTTTAACTGTTGTGGCTTGCTGAATTAAAGCAGATGGATTTGATATGAGTTCAATGTTGTTTCCTTCAAGAATTAACTCGTCTTTCTGGGCTTGAGAAACAGAACAAGCAACACCTGTCTTCATGCGAACCCTCTGGATGTATTTTTCACCCAAGAAGCTACGAATTTCAACAAGAGGCCCATTCTCCTGAGTAACCACGTTGATGGGGAAGTGGGCATACACAGACCTCATCTTGTATGGGAAGCCCTATGTAACATCCTTGAACATGTTCTGCACATGACTACAGATAGTCCGGATGGTAGTTCCTTTCTAGTTTCCAATTGTCAACTCAAAGCCTCTTCTTTTTTCCAGGAAGACTGAGTTTTATATTGATGTGATTGAAGTCCCTAGGCAGGGTTCCCCTGGAATCCTTCACGATGACTTTGAACCCCATCAGGGAAATGTCGACATTCTCTGGAATGTCGACAGTCTAGTTGCTGAGAATGGTCTTCATTCTCTTTTCATGTCTTATAGCAACCACTGTCTCCCTTTACCCACTTTTCTGCTGTCCATCCCCTTGGGAGGGGGTTATAGGTAGATCATTGTATTCAGTTCTGCCTTTCTCCTCTCACCTTCCCCCCACCCACTCTTATCATTGGTCCTGATGGGTTTATCTGTCCTGGCTTCCCTGCAAGCCAAGTCCCTATTTGTACCAGTGTACATGCTCTGGTATAGCCAACCTGTAAGGTAGAATTGGGGTCATGATAGTGGGGGCGGAGGGAGCATTAAAGAACTAGAAGAAAGTTATATGTTTTATCAGTGCTATGCTGCACCCTGCCTGGCTTGTCTCTTCCTCGTGACCCTTCTGTGAGGGGATGTCCAACTATCTACAGATGGACTTTGGGTCTCCACTCCACTCTTCCCCTCATTCACATTGATAGGATTTTTGTTCTGGGTCTTTGATGCCTGATACCTGAACCCATCAATACCCCATGATCACACAGGCTGGTGTGCCTCCATATGGGCTTTATTGCTTCTCAGCTAGATGGCAACTTATTTATCTTCAAGCCTTTAAGACCCAGGCAATATATCTTTTGATAGCCAGCCACTATCTGCTTTCTTCACCACATTTGCTTGTGCACCAAGTTTGTCTTCGGCTATCTTGCTGGGAGGGTGAGCATCACAGATTGTTAGAACAGAGTGTTCTTGTGCTGAGGGAGGGCTTGAACAGAAAACCAAAGTCTGTCCACTACCTCAATGTATTTCCACATAAATATATGTATATCGGCAATGTCTCTGTTTTTATGAATTAATATATTTCCATGTGTACACCCTTAAGTTTATACCTCTATCCATAGCTTTCTTTCCTAGATATTTCCTCTGTTTTCTTTCACCTTCCTCCTGCCCTACCATCAGGTTCTCCCTTCTTCTGCCTCTTAGTAACTCCTCATAGCTAGATTGCTGTTGTTCCATCACCCGCAGGATCTCTATGTCCGCCTCATTGTTGATTTTAATTCCCTAGTTATTCCCTGGTCTATGGTGTTGTTGGCTCACCGCTCCCTTCCCTCTCCTCCCAAAGCTTTCTGGAACCATGGTCCAGTTGCTTTCTCCTCAGACTTGCTTCCCATGCCTATCTTATATAGGTAAGCCAACCAACAATAACAGAGACAAAACAAAAGGAAAACATAACATTGAATAAAAAGGATAAATAAATAGCAATACAAACAAAAAGCAGGCATAGATAGTTCCAGTTAGTCTGCTGACCTTTATGACTATCTCCCCAGGGTCTGTGGCAGAGGGGTTCCAGGAAATGCCCCTCCTAGATATGAAGTCAATTTTGGAGGCTCCTCGGGGACTTTGTGGTTTGGCTTTACTCCCTTTGCTGATCTGTGATGGTCTCTTCTTGGTTTGCCCCACTGTGTGTGTGTGTGTGGGGGGGGGGTTAGACTGGACTGTCTCCCCTCCATGTGTTCTCAGCATTGTCCTCTGTCACAGTAAGCTTCAGTGATGGGCCATCATGCCTCCAACTGTTGTCGGCTCCATAGTCCTCTCTGTGCCTTATCAGCTCCATGTGGGCATGTTGTTCTCAAGGCTTGGTGTGCCAATATAGGGTCTAGACACCCCCACTCTCTGTTTCCTTCTTGGTTTGTTTCCATATGGGCGTGGCAAGCCAGCCACTCTCTCCAACCTGTAGGTTTAGTGTTGTCCTCTGTAGCACATACTTCTGAGGGTGGAGTGGTGGGTCAGTTTGGGGCTGATTTGGGCTGACCCTGAAGCCCACTCTGTTCATGGGTTGTTCCATGTGCTCACATTGCCCTCGAGGTGTGGCATGCTGTGGTCTGGTGTGCATAAACACTCCCATATCTGTGGAGATATAAATAATACTTGTGGAGATATAAATAATACTTGTGGAGATATAAATAATATTCTCACCCAGAGTAGGTTAGTGCCCTGCTCCCCCAGTGCCATCATCTTCCTCTCCACCCTGCTCCCCTTCCCCCACCCCCAGGCCTGCCCCCATGCCTTTCCCCTTTGTGTTGGAATGGCATGTACATCCTTGGGTTTGACCTGTCCCCTCCCTGACTGCCAGTACTTCAACCCTTACAGTGTGAGATAGATGACTTTTCTTCTGTAACTACTGTGCTGATTATACTTACCCCAGTGAACTCATGTTGTACTCATTCTTTTGTGATTAGTTAACTTCACTTAGCATAATTTCCTCAGACTTTTCCCATGAGAAGATGTGCTTTATGCAATCATCAATGCTTTCTAGTGATGTGTGTGCTCCATTGTGTATATATGCCATTATTTTTTAATCCATTCATATATCAATGGAAATTTGGTATGTTTCCAATTCTTTGTGATCGTGAATTATGTTGCAATAAACATTGGAGCGTAGATGACTGGTCGTGGTCTATTTCTTACCTCTTCAGTAGAGGGATTGCTGGGTTGTAAGGTAACTCAATTTCCATGTGCTTTAAATATTGCCAGATGGTTTTCCACCATAACTGAACTTATCTACAAGATAAGAGGACAATTCCATCTCACCACATCCCCTCAAATATTGTCGCTTTCTGATTTTCTGACTTGGGCTGACCTCAATGATATTAGGTGTTAGGTGGTATCTCATAGTTGTTTTAATTTTAATTTAATTTTAATTTCTCTGAAGGCTAATATAGGGAGTACTTTCTCATTGTTTATTGGCCATTCAGGTCTTCTCCCTAGTGAAACTTCTTTTCAGGTATTTTGCCCACTTCCTCAGAGGTTAACTGATTCTTGTTTTTCAAGGCTAGGAGGGTATTGGAGATTTTAGGAATAAGACTTTTGTTGTGTCATTACTAACAATCCTTTCCCAATCTGTAGATTCTCTTGTTAGTCTCTTGGAGAAGTCTTTAAACACACTGGCGTTTTATCCTTAGCATATCCTATTTGATGATTTCAGCTTTTTTTGCGTGTGTGTCCTTTCCTATTACAGTTAGCCTATATATTCCCTGTGCCAAGGTCCTTAAGTATTTTCCCAATTCCATCGTTGATAGTCCTGATCGTTTCAGATTTTACTTCTAGGTCTGTAATCACCCTTGAGTTTGTTCTTGTGTATGGGGTGAAATAAAGCATTTGTTTCATCTTTCTGTAGGTGAATATCTGTTTCCAGTACCACTTGTTAAAGAGGGCATCCACCTCCCGTTTGATGCTTTTGGGGCCCTTGTTGAAGACTCTCTATATGCTGATGGTTTTCTGTTCTTGTCAATTGGTCTGAGTACCTGTCACTCCAGTACCACACTGTTTTGACCACTGTGGCTATATAATAGGTGTTAAAATCAGGTAAGGCAAGCCATCTTAGTTTGTTTTGTCCTTCTTCTTAAGGAGTCTCTGCTAATTCTGGGTTTCTTCCCTCTCCAGATAAAATTAGCATGCAGTTTTTCCAATTATTTTGAAGAAAATTGTTGGTATTTGAATTGAGATAGAGTTAAACTTTTATAGTGTCATGGTAGTATTGACATCTTTACTATATTGAGTCTTCCAATACACAAGCATGGGATATTCTTACATATGAGGAGGTCACTCTTGGTTTCCTATAGTAGGGTTCTGTATTGTTCCTTGTATAATTCTTTTTGTTTTATTTTTTTTTTTGTTAGATATATCCCTTGTTTTTCAGTTTGTTCTTGGCTATTGTAAAGGGTACTACCTTCTTCATCTCCACTTCTGTGGTCTTCTCTGATGTATATAGCAAACCAATAGACTTCTGTTTGTTCATCTTGTATACCTCCATTGTTCCATATTTTTCTCTCTTTTTTTACATTTTATTAAGGGCTTTCTTCCATATTTTTCTATCGCTGACTTTGGGGTTTTCAATGTATAGAATCATGTCATCTGAAAATAGCGATAGTTTCACTTCCTTCTCTTCCAGATGGATACCTTTAATGCCCTTCCGTTACCTTATGTTGTTAGCTAAGACCTCCAGTATGATGTTGAAAAGATTGAGGACAAGAGGCATCTTTGTCTGGTCCCCTTTTTCAGTGGGATTGTTTTTGCCTTTTCTACATTGGCTAAGATGTTGGCTATTAGGTTTTCACAGATAGCTTGTATTAAGTTGAGGAATTCTCCTTCCATTCTTATCTTCATGAGTGTCTTAATTTGCAGTGGGTATTGGATGTTGCCAACGACTTTTCCTGCATCTATCAATATTATCATGCGATTTTTACCCTTTTTTGTATCAATGTGGTAAATAATATTAATGGAATATTGGATATTAAACTATTCCTGTATCCCTGGTATGAATCCCACCAACTTATAATGGAGGATATGTTTTATACATACTTATATTCTATCGGTCAATGTTTGTTAAGGATTTTTGCATCAATGTTCCTTAGAGATATTGGTCTGTAGTCCTCTATGCCTGTGGGATCCTTGCCTGGTTTGGGTATCAAAGTTACGCTGACTTCTCAAATATGTCTGGGAGTTTTTCTATGCTCTGGAATAATTTGTGAAGGATAAGTATCAACTCTTCCTTCAATGTGTGGTAGAATTCTGTGAAGCCGCATGATCTGGGAGCTTTTATTGTTGTTAGTTTCTTGATAACCATATATCTTTATTTTGCTGTGGGTCTGTTGAGGTTCTTGACCTTATCTGGGATTATCTAGGGAGCGATTCTTTTTCCAGATATTTACCCATGCCTTGCATGTCATTGAATTCATTAGAATACCAATTTTCATAGTGCTTTGTGATTAGCCTTTTAATCTCGTTGGCATCCATTGTGATTTCCCCAGTTTTATCTCTCATTCAGGTTATTGACATTTTGTTCTTCCCGTGGTTAGGTTTGCCAGCAGTCTGTCAATTCTGTTGTTCCTTTCATAGAACCAGCTTTTTGCTGAATTGATTTTTTGCACTATTCTCTTGTTTTCCCATTAATTTAACTCTGCCCTGATTTTAGTATTAATTTTCTTTTGCTTTTGAATAGGTTGCTGTGTTGATTCTGTTCTAATTTCTAGAGGTTTTGTAATAGAGTGTCAGCCATAAGTCTCTTCTCCTTTTTTCATATATTAACCGTTATCAAACTTCCTCTGATAACTGTCTTTGCTGCGTACCATATGTTTTAATATGTTGTATTCTCATTAATTTCTAGAAACTTCCTAATTTCCTCTCTAGTCTGGTCCAGAACCCATATGGATCTCAGAAGATTATTATTCATCCTCCGGTTGTTTGCCCTTGTTTTACTGATCTTCCTTGTCCTTTGTTGATTTCCAGATTCATGGTGTGGTGGTCCAAGAGAGATTTATGAGTGATCTCTAGGTGTTTGGATTTACTCAGGCTCGACCTGTGTCTGAGCAAGTATTTTAGTTTCAAAAATGATCCATGTGCACATGTTCGGAGAACTCTATAAATGTCAACCAGGTCCATTCACTTAATTGTAGTGTTTAGAGGCCTTCCAACAGTGAAGCAACGAGCCCACATGGAAGAAGCACACTAACCAGTGTGATCATGAGGTTTCATCAAGACTGGGCAACAAATATCAGAAGTTTCACAACAAACAGTAAACAATCAAACAAAAATGCATTGGGAGAGTTCACACCTTTGACTTTCAGAGTTCTTACCACCATCTGTGAATACGTTGCTGTCATCTTGTACCTTTTATGTTGGGTTTTTTCCTATCTCCCTTCCTATCAGTGTGCTGTGTTTATGTGGCGGGGGGGGGGGGGGGGCTTCATTCTCGCCATCTTTTCCCTCTGAGGCAATGTTACCTTGGTCATTATATTCAGTGCATTGACTTCTGGATGAAGTTGAGCTAAATGGTGGTCTTCTACTTGTGTTTGGTGGATGCTGGCCTTCTGACCACAGTGTCGACAAGGATTTGCAAGTGTCGGGTATCTTAGGGGGTATTCTTTGAGTTCTTCCTTGTCCTATAAGACTCTTACCTCACTGCTTATCTTAATAGATCATTTGGAAGCATAGAGGGTTCTCAGGTTGGAATATTTTTCTTTCAGTTTTCAGATGATGCTACTCCAGTCTCTCCTCTTCTTCATGGTATCAGCAGGGTCTGAGCATATTCTTACCTGAATACCATTGTATGTGACCACCTATTTTTCTCTTGCTGGTCTTAAGATTTTCTATTATTCTTCAAACTTCTATAATTTAACTATCAGGTGCTTAGGTGAGTTCTTACTAGAATTTAGTCCAATTGGTGTCCTCTTTGCTTCCTGTATGAATGTTTAATTCTCATTCATTAAGGTGGGGAAATTTGCTTCCTGGAACTTCCTCAATAATTTAGGTGTTGTTATCCTTGAGTCTTTTTCTGGTAGACCAATTATTTGAATATTGTTTCACTTCTGCCATTGTTCTCATGCTTTCTTCTGCCTCTTTGATGATATTTTTTGACCGTCTTTCCCATTTATTGATGTCTGCCTGATTTTCCCTAGATCGACATGGTACCATTCTCCCCCTCGTCTTCTCAGTTGGTCAAGTCTGTGATCTTGCATTTTTCTTCTGCTACTTCATCCAGTATTTCTTGTATTTCCCATTGGTACATGGACTTCATTCCATCTATCGTAAAATTCATGATGGACTTCATGCCCTCTATGGTGGACTTCATATCCTCTATCATTGCATCCTTATTGTGTGTTGCTTCCCTTATATCCTGTATTACTCCAAGCAGCATTCTGAAGATTTATTTTTGTGGCAGAGCAACATTTGACTTTTATTTGAGCATCTTACCTTTATGACTTACTCAGCTATTGAGTTCTGTTTTTCTTGTTTTCTTGTTGACGGTGTTGAGGTATATTGTTGTCTATGTGTCATTTTGAAGAAATGAGTACCATGTTCCTGGGAGACTGATGGGCCTTGAGCTCTTTCTCTGTGTGACTGATAAGAGTGTTTTTGAAGACTACCTCTGGTCTACTATTGTGGTGGATCATACTGCTATGTAGGCAAGGGGCTGCAGCATCTCCCTAACTGGCAGTGGTGTGAGACTCAGAGGCTGAGCTAAGGCAGACAACTGTAGTGTGCCAGTGGACCGGGTTAGGTTGGGTCTGCAGCATGGAAAAGACCCTGGTCTGGACTGTCAGGCCACAATTTGCAGCCTCTTAAAGTGTCTTTGTGGAGCCCAAAACTGGTAGAGCCAATTTTGGGGTTGGGCTGTAGCTATCAGATTCTGTAGGCTTTTCCTGTGGGTTTTTTATATTAATATCCTAGGCTCTGCCCTTCAGACTCGAGGTCTGACTGTTCTGTTATGCTAATGCTATGCTAATGGGCAGAGTTCTGACAGCTTATATTCAAACTTACACAAAGGACACAGCCTGAAATTGAAAGCATTTAAAAAATTTTTCCCTCCCTTTTTGTAAAGGGTTTGTGGAGTGACCTGATGCTATGCTGTCCCCCAGATAAGGGGAACCAGAGAAGCGTAGTGGGTTTGGGCTGAAATGTATCTGCTTTCTCCCCCGGCTGCACTCCTTTGTTGCTTCTGGCTGTCTCCTGCACAGCGCTCTGCAGGTTGTGCTCTAGGTAACTGTATCTGTCACAGTGGCTCTTCAATTACTATGAATTAGTGTCTAATTATCTAACTTTATCCATGCTAACAGACAAGGAACTTGGAAGAGGTGAAAGTAGGTGGCCAATGTAGTCACTCTGCTCCTGGCTGTGGAAGGTTACTGCCAAGTCCTAGACTGAAGGAGCAGGGTGGCTAGCAGAGATGGGGACTTCCAGTATGAGGTATTGTGGCCAGTTCTCAGAGGCTCTATTTGAGCCTGGAATTATGACCACTTTTAGGCTGTAGCCTGGGGAAATTGCTGTTTGCTGTGGGACTTGGTTCTTGGGTGCAGGAAGAGGTGCCAGATGCAATTCTGTTAGGCCTGGTGTGGGGTTATGGAGCCTGCCAGCAGATGCAGTGCACTTAAAGTGTTTCAGCAAGTTTTTTATTTGTTCCTGGGTGGAAATCTCAGATCCTAGAACACTGAATCTATTTTTAGCACCCAGCCTCCAGAATTTGCCTCCTTATCTCTACATTTTCTGGGGTAACAATAGTAGTGCAGGGTGGGTTATTCTACCTAGAAACCATCTTGACTTAGCTCTCTCTTATTTTCTTAAAAAATTATGACAGAAAAATTCTGACTCAAAATATGAAAATATTGAATCTCATAGATGATGACACTGAGATTCATAGAGAAAAAATGATTTCCACAAGATTTTTCTTATTTAGTTATATTTATGTTTGTTTGTTTGTTTTTGTTGTCTTAGGCTAGCCTTCCACATCTTTATGTAATATTTCTTTTGAAAATTGCTCGCTATTAATTAAAGAATGTCTTTCCTGAATTAATATGCAATTCAATTTGAAATCAGTGTTGCTTATAAATATTCGTTATCTACAACCCTATTCTTTCACAATATCTTTTGCAAAAGATCGGATATTTATTGATATCCAACTCCTACTTTCTAGTATCAGTGCTTTGATCTTCTTGAACAGTAATCTCAAATATTTTCTAATTGTTACCCTTAATATTACATAATGTACTACCATTATATGTTATATGTTTTGTTTTATAGAATTACTAAAATACTAATTTAGGAATATATTTTATACTATGAAACATACTCTCAAATTTGCTATGCTTAAATGAATATTAAAATTGTATTTCTAAACATGCTGTGGCAGATTATTCTTGTCAGGCAAACTGTGCTATCTTTAAAAATTAAACTTGCTTATTAGTTTTCACATATGAATTTATAACATAAATTAATGATGAAATACGGATTCTTGGTAAACTAACTGGAAGAGATCCACATTTATACCCATTCCAAAAAAGAGTGATTCAACAGAATGTTCAAACTATAGGATAATATAATTGATAAAGCATGTAAGTAAAATTTTGCGGAAGATCATCTAAATATGTAGCCAGAGGCATTGGTCAGAATCAGATGAGGACATGGCACAAGGGATATCATTGTTGACATAAGGTGCATCTTTGCTCAAAGCAGAGAGTTCCAGAAAGATGTGTACTTGTGGTGTATTGAATATGCATAGACATTCAACTTTGTGGATTGTAACAAACTATCAACAGTTTTGAGAGGAACGGGTATTGCAGAATACCTCATTGTCCTCATTTGAAACTTGTACATGGATTAAAGGGCATTCGTGTGAATGGAACAAGGGAGTATAGCACAGTTTAAAATTAAGAAAATTGTGAGTCATTGCTGTATCATTTCAGCATACTTACTCAATCTATATGCTGAGCAAATAATTAGAGAATTTGGATTATATGAAGAATAACATGACTTCAGGATTGAAGGAGAGTTTATTAACAAGCTTCATTGAGTAGATGGCACAACTTGCTTGGTGAAAACAAGGAAGACTTGAATTGCGTGCTGATGAAGATCAAGAATTTCAGGCTTCAGTATGGATTACCACTCAATACAAAGGAGACCAAAATCCTCACACTGGAGCTGTGGATAACATCATGATAATGGAGAAAACTTTGAAGTTTTCAAAGATTTTATCTTGCTTGAACCCATAACCAAAGCTCATGGAAGCAGCAGTAAAAAGATCAAATGCATTGACAATTGCTGCAACAATAAGCGCAGCCTGGGAACTATTATGAGAATAATATAGGACTGTGCAGTCCTTTGATCTGTTTTGCAGACTGTCATCATGTGTTGGAATCAGCTTGATGGCATCCAGCAATAACAATAACATTAATGATGAGTAATTACTTCATTAAAATTACATTAAGGGAGTTTTTGCTGAATGTAATTCAAATATAATTGCAGCAAGACATTGTCAAGGAACGGTCAGAACGTGACATCACATTGAGGACATGGAACTGGATTAATATTGTTGCTATCTCATGAGTGTTGGTCGAATGCAGAGAATACTACATAGATGCCTACCTGTATTGACTAAGCTAAGCCATTTTACGTTGATTCATAGCTAACACGCATGGAAGCAGCAGTCAAGAAATCAAACAACTTATAGTCAGTTCCAACACATAGGGACAATATACACAACGGATCTTAGCAACAGATCTGCTGCAAAAGGTAGTTTAAAAGTTTAATAAAGCAAACATGTCACTTTGATGACTAAGGTCCATCTGAATTAATCCATAGTATTTTGCTCCATATGGATGTGAAAGTTGAACAATGCATAAAAATACAGACGGGTTGATGGCTGTGATTTATGGTGCTAGTGAAGTAAATTAAATATACCACAAACTGCCAAAAATGAAGGGAAAAACAAGTCTAGGAAGAAGTATTGCAGAAATGGTCCTTAGGAGCCTGAAGAGCAAGAGATCCCTTCACAGGCTTCGGACATGTTGTCCGGATGCTCAGTTTCTGAAGAATGATATCATGCTTAGGACAGTAGAGGGTGAGTTAAAAAGGGGACACCCGCAATTCAGTGAGTTAGCCGACTAGCTGGAACCATGAACTCAGACATAATAATGACCAGAAGGATGGTTGCAGGGTCACTGTGAGTCGGAACAGACTCAAAGACACTTAACAACAACAACAAGAATGATATAATAAAGGCTTCCTATGTCGTATTTCACTTACTCCTTTTCACCAACTCAGAAGGGTTCGGTAATCACAATGTAGGCAATCCTATTTTCAATACAATGAGCAAAATTCAGGATTATAGAGATTAAGTAATTGATGTATATTTAAACATCCAATAAGGAAATGGGCACGCAGTATAACTCTAGACAAATCCAACTAAGGAATACTTCTGATTAATACCACAAGCATCCGAACTTCTAATGTATAGATGGATTCCAGACTGCAAATATTAAAATGTTTGCACAAAAATAACTAAAACTTCTCCTTTTGTATTTCCCAAAGAACTTGCAATTGAGGACAAAACTGAGATGTGTCATAATAGCAACCACAAGATGCAGTCACTTTTTAATTCACCCAGCTCATTCTCCTCCCGGTTCAAAAACTATTCTTCAATAAACAAAAATGTGCAATAAACAAAAATCTCTATGTCCAGTTCTTTACATATGATACCCTTCCAGCTTAGGAATATCTTGAAAACCGTGTATCACTAGCCCATGTAATAGATTGCATGCTATTAAATTAGATGCCATGATTTTAAAATGTGATATTTAAATTATTTTTAGAAAAAATTTAAGTGATTATAATTTCCATGCAGTTACTAAAATAATAATAGATTTTATAAACTCCTCATTCAGTTTACTCTAATGATAATATTTTACATAACTATATATAAAAATTATAGGCATATAGTTATTATCGATGCCTTCTACTAGCTTTATTCAGTTTTCATTAATTTTACATGCACTTTTGTATCTATGAGTGTGTAGATATTTCTATGTAATTTCATAACATGTGTACATTCATGAATTTACTACTACAGCCAAAATACAGAGAGTTTCATCACAAGGGTCCCTTTATATGTTATTTTATGGACATAGTTATATCACTTACCCTTTATTAGTTTAATATCATATATAACTATATTCATGCATATTTAATTCAAAATCTGTTATAATCCAACATCCCTTATTTATTTTGTTTCAATGTTGTCAATTTGGGCCATTGCCAGATCTTTCAGTTGTCTTTCATATCCCTTTGACACAGTCCCATCACTGAATTTGTTTATTAAATTTTATTTATTATGTATATATTTTTCCTATTCATTGGCCTATTAGCATTACAATGTGCCCCGGGTTTGTTTTTGGTTTTTTTTCCTGCTACTTGAATCAGCAGTTTCTCCAAGGCGATCCAGCTCCTCTTCTCAGAGAACAGTATTAGAAACGCAGACCTGGACATGAAATGTGCTGAGTATGTAGCTTTAAGTTTTTTGATGTCACTGTTTTTTATCTGCTCAACACAAATACGTTGAGTCTATTCAAGGTTTTTTGAGTCTATTCAAGGTTTTTTTTCTTTTTGTTTTGTTTTGTTTTATGTGTGTACCAACAGATTAGTCTGCAATTGAAAAGTACTCTGTGGCAAAGATGCATCATATTTTTAACCTTTCCGCTATAAGTACATCTGAATTCTTTTCAGGTTTTAGGTACCTAGGTATTACAAACAAATGTGATATAATTATTTATGTGAGGGTATATATATATATATTTATGTGAGGGTATATATATATATCCCTCTGGAATCTAATTGCTTGGGACCCAATCCATAGCACCTAGCAATAACAGCATAGTATGAATGAGACCTAATGGAACAGTAATTACTCAGTGGGATGCTCACTGCAAGTTCAGCAACTCAAAACCTCCACCTGCTTCAAGAGAGAAAGATAAGTCTTTTTTGGAAACCTATAATGGCAGTTTGACCCAGTCCTACACTGTCTCTAAGAGCCAGGATTAACTCTGGCAGTGAGTTTTGCTTTTGGGGGTGGTTATTACAAGGTATCCTGATGGCACGATGGCTAAAATACGTGTTTGCTCACATAAAAGGTAATTGTCATTTCCATGTACCAGTTTCTCCTCTAGAGAGGAGGAAACGATCTGATGATTGACCTCCATAATGATTGCAGCCTGTAAAAACATGTGAAGGAATGTTCACTCTGTCTTATATGGTCACAGTGGATTGGAGTTGACTCCAGGACACACAACCAAACCCACACGGTCTATACAGGCTTAGTATCGGCACATGTGACAAAATGTTTTCTGAAGTAGTTGTATGATTTTACATACCAGTTTGACGAGAGCTATATGAGTGATCCAGTTACTCTATATCCTTTATATTATTTTAGCCAATCTGTAATGTGGTAATGATATCACATTGACTTTTACATTATTATTTTATGTGTGAGAAAGATAAAAAGGGACTATATCAAATAATTGAGTGTAGTGAGAAAAAGGTATAGGAAGGAATGAAAAAGAGAGACAGAAAGAAATATAAGGACAATACAAATACTGCATTGGTTATGTTATAGCCTAAATTCAGAAATGCTGAAACATGACAAAAGTTCACCATCAAATCAATAATGAATAATTTTCCCATGCTTTCTCTTTCACATCTTAGATAGAAGGCTAGTTTGTCACCCCTCTGCTTGATTCTGAAGACTTATGGTGTTACCTATTTATATGTTATTTTCCTGTTCATTTTCTTCATAGTACTAACATTTATGTCGTATCAAATTTCCACCATTGATGGTAAGTACAAAAGTATTACTACAAAGCACAGGAAACTTTTAAAATGAAAATATGAAAATGTAAAGCTATTTTTCAGCATACTCTCAAGCTGATGCCTATCTCTTTAAGACTGTGCAACAACACAAAATTGTACTTTTCAATTGATATCAGATCAAAAATGGCATCATCAGCATCCTCAAGAGATTCAAATTGTGTCCATTCTAATGTTCCTTGAGTTTTGGGAACCAAAATAAATCTGAAGGTGCATTCCCAGGTATGTAGGATGCTTGAGGTAAGATTTTCCAACAAAATCTCAGTACAGCTCTGTACCCTCAAAAATTGAACAACATTATTGTTATTGAAAAAATACTCCTTGGTCCAAATTTCCTATTTTTGTACAAATGCAGTATTTCATTTTATTAAAACTTCAGAGTAAATCTCTGTTATTTTCTGTGTCTTTTGAAGAAATCCATCAAGATTTTCCATTTGGAAACCCTAAAAATAGTCACTGAAACCTTCTAAGTTGACTGCTCTGATTTGAACTTAACTGACACCACATATGGTCTTCAAGCAGGATCTGAAATTTGAATGGACATTTTTTAAGGCATTCCAACATGATAAATACAAGCTCTCAGATACATAGTTTGACACAAACCTATGCATACGTGAACTGAAATCCTAGAAGCAATACATTTTTACTTCCTCTCATATTTTTTTAGTCTATTAGTTTGATAAGGGCAGAAAAATTGTTTTGTACATAATCCTATTCCTAACACTTATTTCACAGTCTAACATTATGTACATGCATTATTAACTTTTAAAATCATTTTATTGGGGGCTTTTACAGCTCTTATCACAATCCATACATACATCTATTGTGTCAAGCACATTTTTACATTTACTGCCACCATCATTTTCAAGACACTTTCTTTCTACATGAGCTCTTGGTATTGGCTCTTCATTTTTCCCCTCCTTCCCATACTCATCCTCTGTCATGAACTCTATATGTTAAGTATTAAGGTAGCAGACGGACATTGGGCTTCTACTCAAGTACTCCCTCAATGCAAGAACACTTTGTTCTAATAACCTGGCATTCTGTGATGCTCAACTTCCTGACATGATTGCTGAAAACAAAATGGGTGCATAAGCAAATGTGGTGAAGATAGCTGATGGTGCCCGACTATCAAAAGATATAGCATCTGGGTCGTAAAGGTTTGAAAATAAATAAGCAGTCATCTAGTTGAGAAGCAACAAAGTCCACATGAAAGAAGCACACCAGCCTGTGTGATCATGAGGTGTTGTTGGGATTAGGTATCAAATATCAAAGGCCCAGGTCAAAAAATCATATCAATGTGAATGAAGGGGAGTGTGGCATGGAGACCCAAAGTGCATCTGTAGAATATAGTACATCCCCTTACAGAAAGGTCACAAGGAAGAGACAAGCCAGTCAGGGTGCAGTATAACACTGATGAAACATACAACTTTCCTCTAATTATTTATTGTTTCACCTCACCCCCCACTATCATGACCCCAATTATATATAACATCTGATTAGACCATAGCATGTACATGGGTTCATACAAGAGCTGGAAACACAGGGAATCCAGGACAGATAAACACCACAGGAGCAATAATGAGAGTAGTGATACCAGGAGGGGAAGGGGAATGTGGGAGGAGAAAGGGGGAACACAATGATCACAATGATCTGCATAAAACTTCCTCCCTGGGGGACAGACAACAGAAAAGTAGATGAATGGAGACATTGGTCAGTATAAGACATGAACAAATAATAATAATTTATAAATTATCAAGGGTACATTATTAATTTTTATGTCCATTTAAAAATAATGTTCTATTTCCTTGGAACTGCACTATGCCTTTATAAAATAAAAATATTATAAATTAGCTTTTAGAGTCTATACATATGGTATATTTGACTAGACACACTAAATGGCAGTGAGCTTTTATAAACCCTCTAATAGATAAGGCTCAGTTTGATAAGTGGCAAAGATGTAAGTACATTGCATTTATCTTCAGACTGAATAGTAAGAAAGAAAATACCTTTTAAATGTTTTTATACATTATACTATTCAAACACAATTTCTAAAACAAGGCTAATAATTGTTATGTTTTTCTGTTGCTAAACTCCTATCCTCATCCTCAACGTAGGCAAATATATCATGGCACACTTAATTAAGTTAGTCTGTTTTGCTAGGAGACTTTAATCTCTAAGTTATCTTCTGCGAGAAAGTGATAGTTATTGAGATTTTCAAAATCCTTCAGAAAATCTGACAATGGATGAAGTTGCTAAAAGTGCAGAACTCTTGTTCATTGCCTTGACGTGTTGCCAGGTTGGTTCTGACTCAGAAGGGCTTAGGTACAATAGACGGCAGCACCGAGCAGCCCGGTACCAGCCTCACAATGGTCAGGTGACCGAATCCATTGTTGTATTGACTGTGTCAGAAGAAAGTTCGAAAGAAAGATTTACTCATCAATGTCATTACGGCAATTCTTCTTTGAGAAGACTCGAGGGCCTCAACTTCCAGCATTACAAGTAACTTAAAAAAAAAAACTATTTCTAAGGTGTTCCAGGGTCAGTTTCTGTAAGAAGTACTGCACCAAATCCCAGTAAAATTAAATATGTGTTTGGTTGGGCTCATATAAGGAGGGGAAACATTCTAAAGCACTGTTGTTCTTAGGTGCCATGAATTTGGCTCCAACTCTTGTGTACCAGAATGAAACACAACTCACCAGTGTGCCATCCTCCTATTTGCTCAATTGTTCTTGTTGTTTGAGCCTATGGATGCAGCGTTGTGTTGATGCATCTTGCTCAAGGTCTCCCTCCTTTTTGTTGTTCTGCCTCTTTACCAAGCATGGTATCCTTGTACAAGGACTAGTGTCTCTGGACAATGCGTTCAAAGTATGTGAGATGAAGTCTCACTCTCCTTGTGTCTAAGGAGTATCCTGGACGAACTTTTAACAAAGCATAAACACAGATGACAAAATATTGCTTGCCAAAAGTGAGGAGGGCTTGAAAGACTTGCTGAAGAAGTTCAAAGACTGTAGCCTTCAGTATGGATTATAACTCAGTGCAAAGAAAGTCAAACAACTAAACGATCATGAATAATGGAAAAGAAGACTGACTTTGTCATGGATTTCATTTTGCTTGAATCCACAATTAGTGCTCATGGAATCAGAAGTGAAGAGATAAAATCATACATTGCATTGGGTAAATCTGCTTCACAAGACCTCCAAAAATATAGTGAGTTTGAGTTTTATGAATTAATACTCTATCCCTATAGCATGTTCAATAACCACTCTTAACTACTGGGGTTGATACAAATTGATGTCAGTATATCTACTGTAAATATTTATGACGCATATTTATGACTAGAGTGTTAAAAACAAAATGATTTTCAATGGTCCAAGATAACCAACATAATAAAAACTGAGGTGGTTGCCATTTCCTCAGTGAAGGAAATGGTAATAAATCACATTCAATGTAACATATTTATAACTCAATAGTACCTGTTTATTTTTCATACAAAAAGCTGAAAGCCTAACAAAAGGACATAATTGGTTTTGGTGGAATAGCATATTAAGTATAGGATATTCTTCAATCAAATAATGAATCATTCGATCCTATTTTTAAATATCATTGAGTTTTCTTAAATAAATATTGATCATACAGTAGCTCTCAGGTATATAAATGATTTGAGGGAACCAGACATATTTTATTTACTTATGAGGAAAATGTATATAGATTAACTGCATAAATCTGGCTAAATTGCTTCATATATATCAATGTAAGTTCTATTCTTAATACGCAGGCATTGGAACTTCTGATGGAGTCTGTCATCTTTAATGGTCAATAATTTGTCTTAAGTTTTAGCCATACAAAAAGACTGTTACTCAATCACAATCTGTATTTCTCAATCTTTCTTCAAAATCTACATTGATTTCAGATCCTTCAATAATTTTGCCTTGATTCTGTTTATTTCACATGAGGGAGAATTCTGCTTAAACTTTAAATATATGTGAGAGCTAAATAAGGTAATTACTGTAAGAAACACAGCATCAGATAATATTATTACACCATTTATTATCCATATATTTATTAGTTATTTGCACTTTAATTTTTTATTATGAAAACATATTTTTTAAATTGTGAAATCAGAATTGCAAGTGAAAAGTCATTTAATTAGAATTTAGCATTTTTAAACATTATTCAAGTTTAATTCTGAGTCTCCTGAGAGGTAAAAACAAAACTTAAGTTTAAATATCTATGTATGAGAATAATTTCTCTAATGAATTTTTAATAAATGAATAGTAGGGACCATATTACTTCAGTCTCTAAAACAGTATAATTGCAAGTGAAATTTCAAGATTTAGTGAGGTAAAATTAGTGTTACAGGATTCAGGGACACTATATTAACAATATAATCTAATTTTGAAGGCTAGGAAGAAAAATATTGAATGCACTTTGATGCAATTGACACAGTGGCTGCAACAACACAGCAGTGAGCCAACATAAGAGGGGCTAAAACATAAGACTTTGGAGAATGCCTCAGCACCCATTTGTTTTCCATGATGCTGAACATCGGGTCCTTATGAGCCTCAAGCAATTCAATGGCTTCTAACAGCAGACAACAAAAGTATCCCAGTGATGCCAGTTTCCTAAGGCTGAGGATATTGATCTTTGTATGTTCCATTTCATTTCTGATAAATTCTAATTTCCCTAGATGTTTCCAAAGCAGTAAAACAACAATGAAATATGCCAAATATTCCCCCGGGCAAACATGTCAAATTACTTATTTAATTCCTATGTATGGACTGAGCAACAGATATTGTCCAAGGAAATATCCAAAGTACAGGGAAAATATTTTGCATGAGTTATTCATACCTGGTAAGTAGCCAAGGCTTCTAGAATGGACATGGATACAAATTTCTCTTTATAATAACAAGGTCAACTTCTCATAGTTGCAAAATTTTTCTATAGATACCATGTGTCCTATTAGGGTATTGAAGGCATGAAAGCCTGCAGCTTCAGCTGAGAGTTGCTGCATTATTCTTAATTTATGAATTGCCTTGATAGTTTTCCATTTGCTTTACCACTTGAAAAGAATTTTATAATCTATATCTTTCAGTTGGCATATATTCCTCAATATTTCCATCAACCTCAAAGGTTAGTTTCATATTATAGACTATCACAAAGGCCCTTCATCTTAAATATTGTGAACCGTTTCCCGTTCACCCCCCATTTTCCCTTTACCCTCCTGGTATCGCTACTCCCATTATTGATCTGAGGAGGGGTTATCTGTCCTGGATTCCCTGTGTTTCCAGCTCCTATCTGTACCCGTTTACATGCTCTGGTCTAGCTGGATTTGTAAGGTAGAATTGGGGTCATGCGAGTGGCGGGGGTGAGGGGCCAGAGGAAATGAAGCATTGAATAACTAGAGGAAAGTTGTATGTTTCATCGGTGATATACTTGCACCCTGACTAGCTTGTCTCTTCCTTGTGACCTTTCTGTAAGGGGATGTCCAATTGACTAGAGATGGGTTTTGGGTCTCCACTCTGCACTCCCCCTCATTCACGTTGATATGATTTTTTTATCTGGGTCTTTGATGCCTGATACCTGATCCCATCAACACCTCATGATCACACAGGCTCGTGTGCTTCTTCCAAGTGGACTTTCTTGCTTGTTTATCCTTAAGCCCTTATCTTTTGTTAGATGGTCACTTGTTTATCTTCAAGCCTTTATATCTTTTGATAGTTGGGCACCATCAGTTTTCTTTACCAAATTTGCTTATGCACCTATTTTGTCTTCAGTGATCCTGTTGGGAAGCTGAGCATCACAGAATGCCATGTTATTAGAACAAAGTGTTCTTGCATTGAGGGAATACTTGAGTAGAGGCCCAATGAGACAGATACTTTCTAACAGAGACCAAAAGCAGCAAGCACTAAGCCAGTAGTTTAATGGGAAAAGAAAATAGAAAACAGAATTGTGGGTCCTATGCTTGAAGACCTAATGGTACAGACACTAATCCTGGAAATGAACAAAATAACTCTCAATCGTGACTTCCCTTGCAAGAAGAAGTTTGTGTTAATCATGAAAATTTATATGAAATGATCAATTCTTTTAAGATAACTAACTTTAAGCTATTTATGGAGAGAATTAAAAAGAAGGTAGATTATAGTGTAATAAAAATATTCTCAATTCCCAGCCCCTAGCAAGTTGAGAGGTATGTTAGCCATAAACATTCATAAAGAATGTAAACCTGGACTTCTTTGAGTGTAACTGACTTTATTTTCCCTTTTAAAATTTCACTGAAGGCATTAGCCATAAAACAAGGCTCCAGGAATTGCTGGAATACCAATTGAAATGGTTCAACTAGCTGATGAAATCCTGGAAGCACTCATTTGTCTCTGTCATGAAATTTGGAAGAAGGCTACTTGGACAACTTACTAGAAGATATCCATATTTGTCCCATTTCAAAGAAAGGTAACCCAATAGAATACTACCGTGACAGAACAATGTCATTACTATCACGTGCAAGTGCAATTGTGCAGCAATAGTCGAAGCAGTACCTTGACAAGGAGCTGCCAGAGTTTGGGGACGTGGAACATGCGTTATTATTACTGATGTCACGTGGACCTTGGCTCAAAGCAGAGAGATGTAATGTTGACTCTGCAAAGGCATTCGACTGTCTAGATGGATCAAACTATGGGTAGGTTTGAGTGAATGGGAATTCCACAGCACTTCATTGTGTTCTTTTGGACTTGCACGTGGATCAAGAGGCAGTTGTGCAAACAGAGCAAAGCCATACTACATGATTTAAAATCAGTAAAGCTGTGTGCCAGGTTTATATACCTTGACCATACTAATTCCATTTTTATGCCAAGCAAATAATCACGGAAATGGTATCATCTGAAGAAGTATGCAGCATAAAGACTGGAGGAAGACTTATGAATAATCTGCGACATGAAGATGACACAATCTCTATTGCTGAAAACGAGGAGTGGCTGAAGCACTTGCTGATGAGAATCATGGACCTCAACCTTCAGTGTGGATTATGACTCCATATAAAGAAGAGCAAAATCCTCACAACGGGACCGATAGAGAAACTTGTAATAAATGGAGGGAACATTAAAGCTGTCAAGGCTTGTATCTGAATTGATTCACAATCATTGCAATGTGCACAGAAGGAGCAGTCAAGATACCAAACAACACACTGCATAGAGTAAGTCTCCTGCACAAGATGCCTTTCAAGTTTTAAACAGCAGGGATGTTACTTTGAGGACTCAAGTACTCCTGACCCCAGCAATGATATTTTCAATCACCTCGCATGCACATGAAAGTTGGACATTGAATAAGGAAGTCCAAAGAAGGATGGCTGCATTTTAATTGTTGGGCTCGTGAAGAATGTTGAAATTAGCACGGGCTGCCAAAAGAAAAGAACAAATCCATCTTGGAAGAAGTACAGCTACAATTCTCCTTAGAGGAAAAGAGGATGAGACGTCATCTCATATAATGTTAATGTGTTATCAGGACAGACCAGTTCCTTGATATGATGGACACCATGTTTGGTAGAGGGCAGTGAAAAAAGGGAAGGTCCTTGACAAGACAAATTGGCTGCAACAATGGGCTACAATATACGGACAATTGAAAGGATGGCACGGGATCCCACAGCTCTTCGTTACTTTGTGCATAGGAGCATTGTGATTTGGAACTGAATTGCTGCCTACACAGCAACAGAGAAATGAAGAGGAGCTTTCAAGTCTACAGATGAGTATTAGAGAGGTTTTGTATTTTAATACCAATGAGTGGCAAATATGTAGCCCTGGTAAGGTAGTGTGTTGCACTTCGGGCTGCTAATTGCAAGGCCAGCAGTTTGAAGCACCAGTCACCCGTCAGTTGAAAGATGAGGAATTCCACTCCTTTAAATACTCACCCTCTTATAAATCCACAAAGGCAGGCTTATTGGGTCATTATGAGTTGGAATTGACTTGATGGCAATTATGGTTTTTAATTTTTTTAACTAATAAGTGGCATATATACAAACATATACCATATATATGCAAATATAAGCCAACTCAAGTATAAGGCGAGGTACCTAATTGTTACCTGGGAAACCAGAGAAACTAATTGACTTGAGTATAAGCCTAGGGGGGCAACTTCAGGATGTGAATTAACACAGAGACCAGAGGGGTGAGACGGAGCACAGCCACAGACACATCCTTAACAGTTCAGCTGTAGGCATAAGTGAGTCACTACGGGTGCTTCTGTGAATTGGAGCTGTCCACATCATAGGATGGCTCTGATTGGTTAGATGTGACTAAACAAACACTCAAAGCCCTACAGTGTCAGCGGGGCTTTGAATGAACAGCGGAAGAATGGCAATCACCCGCAAGATGTTACACCTCACTGGGGTACCACTGACCCGTGTCTAAGCCGAACCCCAGTTTTTCAGCTTATACTCGAGTATATATGGTATATAATATACACATATTTGAGGGGGTTTGTGTGAAGGCATCATGGTGGTGATTATATATTGGGCTCACATAATGGCAGTGAGTTTGATTTTTTGAGTGTGTGTGTGTATGTGTGTTTGCGTAGATGTATTGAGTTTGTATAAAACCAAACCAGTTTTCTCCTGAGGTACCTCTGAGTGGAATCAAACATCTATTTTTTGTGTTAACTATTTGCACTCTTTCATATATGTGTATTTATATAGATATTCATATGTTGTTGTTGTTTGATACCATGAAGTTGGTTCTGACTCACAGTGAACCTGTATACAATAGAATGAAACACCAGTGGGTCCTTTGTCATCTGGTTGTTACAGTGGAGTCCAGTATTACAGCCATTTTTCAGTCCATATCCATAATAGTCTTCCTCTTGTTGGCCAACATTCTGCTATACATTGCAGGGTGTCTTTTTCCAAGGGACTTCTCTCTTCTGAAATGCTGCCCAATGTTGATGAGACAAAGTCTTGCCCTCTAAGGATCATTCTGTCAATTTATTTAAAAGAGCATGAAGGATAGCAGATGGACCTTGACTGACCAAGCAGAATACAAGAATGATGTTCACTTGTGCTTTATTGACTTTGCAAAGGAATTTGACTCTGATGACACATTATGGATAGTTTTGAGAAAAATGGGAATCCAGAACATGACATTGTGCTCATGAGAAACTTGAACAATTGGCATTGCTAGAAGAGATGACAGGAATAGTGCATGGGTTAAAATCAGGAAAGGGTGTATGTTAGGGTTGTGTCCTTTCACCATATTTATTTAAGCTGTGTGCTGAGCACATCATGCAAGAAGCTGGACTCTATGAAGAACAGAATGACTTCAGGAGGAGATGCGGTTACTAGATGCCTTTGAGTCAATTCCAACTCACAGCTACCATTGAACAACAGTAATCCTGGCCCTGTGCCATTTTCACAATAATTGTTATGGTTCAGCCCATTGCTGCAGCCATAGACGGTGTCACCACATCTTAATAAAGGACTTCTTCTTTTGTGCTGCCTGTCCACTTGCCAAGCATGATGTCCTTCTCTAGGCTTTGGTCTCTTTTGGTAATATGTTCGAAGTAAGAAGCTTTGGGTTGCTCTTTTTGCAAGACAGATTTGCTTGTTCTTCTGCCAATCCATGGTATTTTCCATATTCTTTACTAACATCACAATTGAAGTGCATCAACTCTTCTGTGATCTTGCTTATCCATTGTCCATCTTCTACATGCACATGAAGCTATTGAAACTACTGTGGCTTGGGTCAAGTAATTCGTAGGCCTCACAGTGACATCCTTGCTCTTAAACACCTTGGGAGGTCTTTTGGAACAGGTTTACTAAATGCAAAATATATTTAGATTTTTTGACTGCTGATTCCATGAGCATTGATTGTGGGTGAAAAAAAAAACACCAAAATCCTTGACAATGTCAATCTTTTCTCCATTTATCTATCATAATGTGGTTCATTGATCCTATTGGGAACATTTTTGCTTTCTTTAACATTGGGTTATAGTTGACATTGAAAACTGCAACTTTGATCTTCAAGTGTTTCATGTCCTCCCAGCTTTCAGTAAACAAGGCTCTTTCATCTGCATATTACAGGTTATTAATAAATTTTCTGTAAACCTTGATTCTGTATTCTTCATAGTATAATCTAGCTTTGGGGATTATTTGCTTAACATACAAATAAAATAAGTATGGTGAAAGGAGACAAAACTGACACACACCTTTCCTGATTTGAAACGATGATTTTCTGTTCAATTGACTGCCTATTGTCTATGTATGTGATCCTCATAAGCACAAGTAAGTATCATAGAATTTTCTTTCTCCTCAAAGTTCTCCATATTTTCTATGATCCATACAATCTAATGCATTTGAATAGTCAAAAAAATAGAAGTAAACATCATTGTAAGGTTCTCTGATCCAACATACATCTGACATTAAAAATTATATTCCTTGTGTCACATCCTTATTTGAATTCACTTGATATAGTTAAGGCGTATTGTGCTAACCTGGCCAATAAACACATGTGGGATTAATTGAAGGGTGGAGAGATAATGACTCAGCGAACCTCACCTTTCTAGTTCTCAGGTCTCTTGCTTTCTGATGGTCGAACCAGGTTGCCGCTGCCTTAGCCAGGTCCCTGCTCTAGCTGGCAAGGCTCACTTCCTCGGAGACATACCTGAGGAGAAGCCACATGGACCTACCCTGATGCAGCCCTGGATGCTGGAGCAGCCTCATGGCGACCCCTGCCAGTGCTGAGTCTTACACGTTCACTGACTGGGCTTTCCTCCTGCAGTCAGCATCATTGTGTGCATTTCGTGAGATGGAGGAGGACTTTGTAGATCAATGTCAGACATATGGGTTAATGTTGGACTTGTGGGCTTGGATGGCACTGAGTTGGGATGCTTTCATAATGTACACTTATGCTTTATATAAAACACTTTCACACATATGTGAGTTTTTGTGGATTTGTTTCTCCAGTCTGCCTCTACTAACACAATTTTGCATTTCTATCAGCTCCCCATCATGCCATGCTTAAAAAATGTTGCAGAGAAAATTTACTTCAATGAAATATGAATGATGCTGTTTGATACTATCTTCATCCTGTTGGATCGTATTCCTTTTACATAGGCACAAATAAGGATCACTTCTATGAGGTTGGCAAGCTAACAGTCTTCTAAATTTCTTGACAGAGATGAGTGTTTGTTTCCAGTGCTTCATCACCTTCTTGAAACATTTCACTTGGTTTTCTATAAATTCCTGAAGCCTTCTTTTCACTGATGCTCTCAGTGCAATTTGGACTTCTTTCAGTACATTGGTTCTTGACCACATATTACCTGTTGAACAGCTGAATTGGCACCAATTGTTTTTGTTACTGTAGCTCTGTATATTTCTTTTATTTTCTTTCTTTGTTCCCTGCATCCTTCAATATATTGCCCATAGAATCTTTTCGTTTTTAACTCAAGGTGTGCATTTTTTCCCTTTTGTTCTTTTGATTTGAGATATACTTTTCACATTCTTCCTTTCTGGCTCCTTGCATACTTCTTCATAATACATTGCTTTGTTTTCTTGAGCTTCACTTTGAAATTTTCTGTTTCTTAATCATTTCTTCCATATGCCCTAGATACTCTACTTTTAAGATCATATACCCAAGTCTTCTGACATGTAATGTGATATTTTCTCCGTTGTTTTCTCTATTTTTAAAATAATAAATTAGGTTGGAGTTTACATTTCACATCATCAACTTCATATTCAGCAGTCCAAACTACTCATAAAACCCCTCAATGATTTTCTTTATCCACTGGCTCCTTGATTTTTCTTCTCCTTCTTATAGATTGCTATATTCCATTTCAACCAAGTTAACATCCATCAATAGTATAGCACATGAAGTTGCTGTTGTAATCCCACAGTTCTTCAGGTCTCGTGTTATTGCAGTCAATGTCTCAAATCTATACTTGAGATGTTCTCCAAATTTAGGTGAGATAAATCCAAGAAGTATTGTTGCTCTCGTGGATTTACAAACTAGTGATTGATGGCTTGATCCACAGTCAAACAGTGGCATCGGCTCGGCTCCTAATACTGTGATTCTCCTTCTTCTCTTCCAGCATACATGAAACATTTGATTTCTGCATGTTCCATTTAAAGAGTTTCATGTGTATAGTCACAGTTTATGTTGTTTTTTTTTAAAAAAGGAATGAAGCAGTTGGTAGTCCTACAAAATTCTACCATGAGAGCTCCATCCTCATTGCTATCATCTTGGGTATATTTTCCAAGAACTGTCCCTTCTTCATTTTTGACTTTTGCATGTTATTCACCTATGATTACCAATGCCTCTTGACCTCATATCTGATCAATTTCAGACTGAAGAAGTTCATAGAATTCTACAATATCTTCGTCACCAGTTTTATTGTTTGGTTATAAATTTGAATCATAAGTGTTTTAACTGGATTTCCATATATATAATGCTATCACAGAAAATATATTTTCAGATAGATTGTGCCATGTTATTTCTGTACATATTTTCAGCTGCTTCTACTAATTTTGAGATGTCACCCATCCACAAATGTAGGTCTTCAGAACTGTATTCCATCTACATCATTACTGCTGACTCTACTTTAAAGAGGTAAGTCTTTCCCAGTAACATCTTGAATGACTCTCCTGATAGGCTCATATTCTGGCACTATATCTGACAATGTTTCACAGCTACTCATTAGGTCTGTAATAGCTAATTCCTCAAAGTGGACAGCTCATTCTTCCTTCATAGTATATTTTAGTCCAGGAGATACACTAAAACCTGTTTCCCCCGGGGAACCTTATGGCATTTAAAAGTACTGGTAAAACAGCTTTAAGCAGCACAGTAACACAGAAGCCACCATCAGAATGACAAACTGGATGGAGTGAATTGGAGGATAAATAAGTGGATCAGAGGAAGGCTTGTTAACGTATTATAAACATACAATATAAAGTTCATGCAACCTTGCAGCTAAAAGCAAAAACTTTATGTACTTTTTGGTAAGGATCAAGGACCACAACCTTCAGTATGGATTAAAACTCAGTGCAAAGATATTCATAGACTCCCTGCTATCCAGTCTATTCTGACTCATCATGATCCTATGGAACAAAGTAGAATCACCCCAGTGTATTTCTGGGATTAAAAAGCTTTATAAATAGAGAGCCTGGTATTTCATCTGCTGCATACTGATATTTTCAAACTGCTGATTAGCACCCCTACATGTAATCCACTGCTTCACTTGGACTCCTTAGATATACATAAATATAGACAAATAGAGAGTGATAGATACATGCAAGAGTGCATGTCAAATTGCTATACTGGGACTGATAAATGATTTTTCTACTTAAATCATTTACTTCTGAGAGTAAAACCATAAATATTTAGGTGTCACTTAGAATTTCCCTTGCTAAAATATATTACATGCAAATAATAAAAATTAAATAATGTGAATAAATGCCTCTAAGTAGGTAGGGAGGACATTCTAAGCATTATTATTTGTCTAGCATGCCTATGGTGCTTTATTAAAGTAATCCATGATGCCAAAGTGTACTCAGTTGATCTCCTGCTATGGTAAGCAAAGGGTTAAATAAATTTTCTACTTCAGGCATGGTTATGTTTAGGAGAAGATATATTGCTTCTCTGGAGCCAAAAGAGATAAGGAGAGGAGGCTGGAAATATGCTTGGTTTCTTCAATTCGAAGGTCCTTGGGGAAATGTTTTGGCTTTATTTATTTTTTCTTTCTCGGAGAATCAAGGTGCTTTACTAATCTAGAATCAAAATAAGCTTTCTGAGGAATAACAGTCATGTAGCAAGGAGCTGTATATTCCTTCTCAATCACTGCCACCCCCCAAACATTACCAATACTATGCATGTGTATGTATATATTTTGCATGACTTTTGTAGAAATTGTATTAAAATAGCACTTTTGAACAAAAATAAAATGTTGTATTGAAGAAGAAACATATTCTGCATACCTATGGAATGACATATCATTTGGAATCTATGCACTACAATCGACGAAACTACCAAAGAGTGAAAACAACCCAATAAACCTGGTGATGCTGCCAGTTAACCCTTGGATTGCTACCGGCAAATTTGGGGGTTTCAATCCACCACCTGCTCTGCACTTAAGAGAAGCTCTGCTCCTGTAAAGATGTATAGCCTTGGAAATTTATGTAAGATTGTTATGGATCAGAATCAACTGGATTTCAAGTGAGTCTTGGATTTGCTTGCTCAATAGAATACTGGATTAATAAGTTATATCCTTCATTAAGCAGAAGACAAAAATAAGGGAACTGTCTATTTATAGATATCAAAAAAGCCCCAAGCTACAACCTTAGGTGGAAAAGCTATGTGCAGAATAATGCCTAAAAAAATACCATTCAATTCTGCAAACCATCGAACAAATAAGGAAACCTACTGCCGTCAAGTTAAATACAAACCACAGAGACCAGATCAGACAACACCTTTTTTGGGTTTCTGAAATTTAAAATCTTTATAGGTGCCAATAGTCTAGTCTTTCTCTTCTGGACCAGCTGATGAGTTTGAACCATTGACCTTGCAGTTAGCAACTGACTGGACAGCCACTGCACTAATATGTGTGCGCCCATATAGACTTCCAACAAGAATGTCATGGTTTTTTATGTTAGGTGTCATCAAGTGGGCTCTTTCTAATGGTGACTCTACATATCACAGAGCAAACATCTCCTTGCCTGAGCCATCTTCTCAATTTGGGCAATATTGGAGCCCCTTTTTTGGAGCCACGGTGTCATCAATATTGGAGAGTCTTCATCTTTTTCACTGATCCTCTACTTTGCCAGGGACCATGTCCTTCTTGATTTTCCGTTCCTTACTGTTGACATGTCAAAAGCAAGTGAGATTCTAATATAACTCCATTTAAATGTTATTCTGAAAATAGCTGTTAGTTGTCAGGGGTAGCAGGGAAACCCTTTAGTACATCACTGCAGAGAAGGGATGCAATGGCTATGTCAAATGAGGAAGCATTAGTAGAAGTGGGCATGTTCTGGGGAACTTTGCTTTTTGAGGGGTTTGAAGATGAGTGTATTGAGTACATTTTGGGGAAGGTTGACATTATGCTTATTATATATCTCTGTGTAGATGTTAAGTAACCATGAATGCTTTTGCTAAGAGCTGTTCAAACATTTTATTCTTGTTAGCTGTTGTCCGGTCAGTTCGACTTATATAGACAACAGAATGAAACACCACCTGGTCCTGCATCATCTTCATAAAGACTGTTGTTTGAGACCATTGTCTCAGCCATAGTCAATCCACTTCTCAAGTGTCTTTATTTCCATGCCGCTCTACTTTTCCAAGGATGATGTCCCTTTCCAGGAAATGGTCACTCGTAACAAGTCCAAAGTACTTGAGACTAAGTCTCATCCTTGATTCTAAGACATATTCTGGCTTTAGTTCTTCCAAGATATATTTGCTTGCTTTTTTAGCAGTCCTTGATTCTTTAAAATTTCTTCACCATCACCATAATTTAAATGCATCAATTCTCCTTCATTCTTCCATATTCGATGTCCAGCTGTCACATGTGTATGAAACAGTTGAAATACTAGGCTTGGATCAGGCACACCTTAGTACTCAAAGTAACATTGTTCTTCAAAACTTTAAAGAGGTTTTGTGCGATAAATTTACCAAATGTGATACATCCTTTGATCTCGGGACTGCTATCCTCATGAGCACAACCAATTGTGGATCCAAGCAAGACAAAATCCTTGACTGCTTCAGTCTGTTCTTCATTTGTCATAATATTGCCTATTGGTTCAGTTGTGAAGATTTTTGTTTGGTATGCATTGAGTTTTAATAATTGAAGGCTGCATCTTTGATCATGAGCAAGTACTTCAATTCCAGCAAGCAAGGCTGTATCATCTGCATAATGCAAGTTGTCAATAAGTCTTTCCCCAGTCCCAATATTCTTTTTAACACAATACAACTTCTCTGATTGTTTTCTCAGCATAGAGATTCATGCACCACTTACCTATCAGGATGTCATACCTATCTGTTTGTCTTACCTTTTGTGTTACTGTGATCATGGAAGCTATATCACTAGTATTTCAAATGGCTGCAAGGTCACCCCAAGCAAACATGTTTCATAGAAGATTTTTTTTCAAAAAATGTTTCAGATTAAGAATAGACTAAGAAGAAGGAATTAGTTTTCCACAGCAGTTGATTAAGACAATCAATCCTTATGCATAGCACATAAACATTGTCACATACTGAATACCTAATCTGTGTAAGGGATAGTTCCAGAAGTTGAGTCTCTCATGTGATAAGTCATTCAAAAGATGATTCAGGACGAGGTGCTGCCTCAATGTAAAGTGGACATTAATGATGTGAATGGAGTTAAACCTGAAAGAATAAAGCTCTCAAGACCTCTATTTGCTACAGGGATTTTATGAGTCAAAATCATCCGGGCAGCAAAGGCCTTAGTGAAATTTGGTTCTTGTGTGATTTTATATGTATATATTTTAAATGATCCTATATTCTATTCAGAGGCGATTTCCATCCTCAAAATTGTTTTTATGTTTGAACCTATTGTTGGAGCCACTGAGTCAAAGGAGTATTCCTATTTTTTGCTGCCTTTCTACTCCACCAAGCATGATGCTCTTTTTCAGGGACTGTTCTTTCTTGATAAGATGTCCAAAGCACATGTGATGAAGTCTCACTAGCCTTGTAAAATTTTATTAATTCACATATAAAACAGGTGTGAGCAACATTATGATATATATTAATACATCTGTGTGGCATTTAGATAACCTGGCAGCTTGAAAGGGGGTGGGGTCTAGTCTGTCAATCAGGTCACAGGCAATGAGGTCTCTGTGTGGCCATGGCCTCCTGAGGATTCTGGGAACTCCTATATTCCTTCCTGGAGGTAGGACACACACTCTCCCTGGGAGACATTTCCTGTTGATAAGCCACATGGAGTTACATTGATGGAGCCAGAGCCCTGGGGCTGAAGGAGTCACGTGGAGACCCACGCCAATGATGAGATCCTTCCACCAACACTGAATCTACAAGACTTTCTACCATGGCCAGTGATCTTCCTGCCTTCAGTGTCATTGCATGTACTGCATGAATCTGAGGAGGAACTTATAGACTGTTATCAAACATATGGACTAATATCAGACCTATAGACTTGATCTGGATTGGGATTTGATGTTTTCTTAATATACAGTTACTCTTTGATATAAAGCTCTTTCTTCTACACATATATAAGTGTCTCTGGATTTATTTCTCTAGTCAACCTGGACTAACACAACCTGAAACTTGACAAAAAAAGAATAAATTATACAAATACTGCTGAAGGATAACATGTACTCCATTTTGTATGTAATTTTTTCTATCCCACTTAGAGAATAACTGCATGAATTTAGTCTTCATTTTTTCTCATGAATATATTTTATATATACTGTTAACATACATATTCATAAAACATATATGTACTAATATACACATGCAAAAATTCATTCATCCCCTAAGAGAGTAGTTTCATTGACATAAAGTTCATCTATCATGCAATATAACATTGAATCATATAAAAAAATTGTGCAAGCATCAGCACAAACAATTTGAGCAGCTAGTTGTTAACTCCTCATGTTGCCCTATCTCCCTTCATCATGGCTCTAGGCAATTATTGATCCAGGTACTGTCTCTGTATATTAACATATTCTGGATTTCCTATGCAGAAAACCATGCAGAACACAAAGAAGAAGGAAACAAACCTACCACAATGACTCTAAAAGCATATAAATACCTCATTTGCAAAAGCAAGGAGAAAATATTAAAAATTGAAACACCTTAAAATGGGTCAAAAGGGAGACCAAACACTAAGGTGTTACATGTCACTCTAATCATGTTTACCTAATTATACCTGCCATATCTACCTTACAATGCTCCCTGTCTGAGAGCAAAGCTACTTGCCTCCCAAACTATAGTCATAGGGGATCCTTCAGAGGCTTAATCTCTGTGGTGACACTGCTAAGAACATTTGTGGTTTCCACTGTCATCCACAGCCTAGTGCAAACTGGTGTTCACAATTTAGACTCTGATACCTTTCCATCCGCTGGATTTGGATTTTGTACTTTACAATCCTGGATCACACAGGCTGCTGTGCTTCCTCCATATGGACTTAGATGATGTCTCACTGAGCTGGCTGCTTGATTTAAGAGAGGGCTTTAAGACCCCAGATACCATTCTTTCTTAATGCTGGGCACTATCTGTTTTCTTCCTCACAGTTTTCTGTAGCATCCATATCTTCAGTGATCTCTTCATGAGGGTGAGTATCAAGTAGGGCCATGTCATAAGGACTCATTTTCCTTAGAATAGGGTTAATTCATTCTTTCAATCAAGAAAGATTTATCATGGAAATATGAGTTGAAGGTTTTATGTATGGAATGAAAATCCAGCTCACTTTATGAATCCATGCATATTAATATGTATGTTTGGCAATTTTTGTTGCCTGTGGAATGACATTTAGATATTATTTCAATTATATGCATCAATAGGTGAAATGTTGGAATTTTTGTATTTCATGAGCTTTTAAAATTAAACTAGTAATATATCTATAGAAATTTGCTGGCTAATAGTTAATTTTTAATGATATTGCTACATATTACTTCCCAAATGTGGATGTGTGTGTTTGTATATGTGTGTGTATATCTATATGTGGATAGAGATATACACACACTTTCTCTCTCTCTCTCTCTCTCTCTCTCTCTCTATATATATATATATATATATATATATATATATATATATATACACATACATACACACACCTACATCTTGCATAATTAATTTACCCATGAAAGAATTATTTCTTTTTATGGAAACTCAATAACTTCATTGAAGCAAGAAAGTTACTGTAGAAAAATAATTATTACAAAATGAAGGTGCACATTTTTATAGAGTTGCACAAATTATCTCAATTATAGTAATTATGATCCACCAAGTGATTCTATATTTTCTGATACAATTTTGAGAAAAAATAAAACTTCACCATCCCTAATGAGTCTTTCCACGTATAAATTATCGTTATCAGATAGACTTGTTTACAGTGATGAAAAATCTTTCTTTTTTCCTATAGTTTTTCTGATTTTATTTTTTAGGGAAAGAAATGGAAAATATTGCTGCTAGAGTGCTAGTGTGCACATGCATGGGTTTATTCCTAACAGGGTGCTGAAGCATGCCTCTGTGATCAATGCACACTTACAGACAAGAGCCCACACGAACAAACCTTCCTCTCGGGCAGTGGTCCTCAACCTTCCTATACCACGACCCTTTAATACAGTTTCTCATGTGGCGGTGACCCCCCAAGCATGAAATTATTTTCGTTGCTCCTTCATCACTGTAATTTTGCTACTGTGATGAATCATGATGTAAATATCTGATATGCATGATGTTTTTTCATTGTTACAAATTGAATATAATTAAACATAACCATAGTGATTAATCACGAAACAATATATAATTATATACTGTGAAATATTTATGTGTTCTCTGATGGTCTTAGGCAACCCCTGTGAAAGGGTCATCAGACCCCCAAAGGGGTCGCGACCCACAGGTTGAGAAGCGCTGCTCTAGATAGGGTCTCCTTTCCCCTCCCCCCAAAAAAGTCCAATGTAAACAATGCCTACATCTTCTGAGCCCGTTAAATGCAAAACAGAGATGTAGGAGCAGGTGGTTATGGGACTGTTTGGGAAGATTCCAATAGTGTAATTTTTAATATTTAAAAATACTTTTGAGTAAGATATAAGACCTTCATGAGGGCTTTTCAGACACATGTTTTTTAGAAAATGAAACGTGTCTCCGTTGGAAATAAGCCAGGAGAACTGTGCCCGGGAAGTGATTTCCACTATGTGATTCCACCTGCTCGTTTGTTTTGACAATGGCAAGGGCTGTCCTATGAGAATCTCTTAGGGAAACAACTCTGTCCACAGGGCAGTCCTGCCCCTTTGAGTTTCTTTTTGTTCTTAAAACTCAAATACTATTTAAATGGAAAATGACTGAGTCTCTTGAAGATGCCTGGGAGAGCTGAGTTTTATGTAATATTTGCTGGACTGGGCCTAGGAATTACCCACCCCATGATGTGACCAAACATGGTCTAATGAGCTCCAAATTGGGGTCTTCAAGGAGGAACCAAAATTTTAGGGTGCAATACAAGCCTAATGGAATTTAAAGGAAATTTCCTGAGGGGTATGGTTTATTTCCTAAATATGATGACTGTTGGTGAGCTTGCTTGCTTTTCCATGGGTCTGGATCTTACATCAGGTTCATCAACCTCTGGGTTTTCACACTTGAACTAACAGGCTGCCATACTGTCTGCAAAGGCCAAGAGTTGTCTGTCAGCGGTCTGCTATCTGACCGACTGACCTAGGATTCATCTACCTCCGCAGCCTGCGTCATTGTTGTTGTTGTTGTTGTTAGTTTCCACGGAGTCAGTTCCACCTCATAGCAACCCTAAGGACAATAGAAGGTCCTGAAAGCTCTGGAGAACCTTCTTATCTCTGGGTTACCTTGCTGGTATTTGAAAAACCAGTGACATAGTTTCCAGCATCACGACACATAAGTCACCACAGTATGGCAAATGAACAGATAAGAGGTTATATGTCTTATAAAGTGAGTCACTGAATCATGGTTTGAGAGAAGCACACCAGCCTGTGTGATCATGTGGTGTCAGGTAGCAGGTATCGAAATATCCAAAACAAACAACGATATCAATGTGAATGAAGGATTTGGAGTGGAGACCCAAAACCCATCTGTAGACAATTGGATATCCCCCCACAGAAGGGTTATAAGGAAGGGATGATTCAACCAAGGTGCAGTATAGCGCCAATGAATTACATATCATTTCTCGAGTTCTTGAATACCTCCCCAGCCCCCACTACCAGGACCCAGTTCTATCTTACAAATCTGGCTAGACTGGAGTTCTCTGTACATTGATACCGATAAGAGCTCTTGGACATGGAATTCAGGAAAGATAAACTCCTCAGGTACAGTAGTAGGCATAGTGATATCATGAGGGTAGGGGGATGGTCAGGGAGGGAGGGTGAGAAAGGGGGAACCCATCACAAGATTGGATATATAGCACCGACATTCTCCCCACCCATGGAAGAGGACAAATAACAGAAATGTGGATGAAGGAAGACAATGGACAATGTAAAATACAAAATATTAAGAACAATATATAATTGATTAAGGATTCATGAAGAGAGGGTGGGGGAGGGAGGAGAAAAAAGAGGAGCTTATACCAAGGGCTCAATTATAAAATGTTTTGGAAATAATAATGGCAACATATATACACGTATGCTTGATACAGTTGATGCATGGAATGTTATGAGCTGTAAGAGGCCCCAGTAAAATTATTTTTAAAATAATAAAAACGAACCACACTAAGTGTTAGACACAGCAGCCTTCATCCACTGTGGACGAACTATGTCTGTAGAGCGAAGGCATGACTTAGAAAGAGAAGGAAATATGAAACTGTTGACCACATTGTAGTCTTAATTTGCTTATTACTGATCAATCTCAAAAGCAAGATGCAGAAACTTTAGTCCAGTAACTCCCAATTCCACAACTTTAGGGTAGCAGTTTCCTGAGGGCATTACAACTTTAAGTCCACATGAGTAGATTGGTTCCTTTAATCTACAACAAGTGTCCGGTTTACATTAGTGGCCTTTCCCTCATAGATCTTTCTGAGATGGCCTATGTAGCTTTGTGTGCCTAGAAAGGACAAGAGCTGTCAAGTCCAGGCAGCCTCTACTATGGGGCCTGGGTCTCCAAGCAATGAAAAGAAACAAGTCAAGCATGTATGATTAGCCATATAGTACTGGTGGAGTCTTCACGTTAGGGGACCATAAAGTTAATGGCAAGCATTTCCTCAAAGGGCAGGCTACTCTCTCTCCCACAACAGATATGGGATCATCTCCTTTAAGACAAAGACATCCCTCATGCCGCTTGGTCATGAATCTCCACTGGAATATATTGGACACCACTGTAGGCATGGACACCCTATAAGGCATTGGTACAATACATGGTCTCTTTGGTTCTCCTAGCAAGGACTGTCTCCAGCTAAGGTCTTCGCTGGAGATGTGGTCCTTATGATGTACAACCAAGGGGGTGATAGAAAAGTTGAGTGTTAGATAGCTTGTGAGGCCAGACTGAGTAATTGCTTGATTTAAGTGCCTTTTCCTTCAATTAATCCCACATGTATTTATCAGCTAGGTTGGCACAATAAGCTAATTAACTCACCTGGTTATATTATAGAATTAATTAAGTAACCTTTATTTTCCCATAGTCTTCCTAATTTCGGTCATAATCTTTCTAAAATCTTTAAGTTCTCTTATATTTAACATCAATTGTTAAATCTCAGATTTTACTCCTTTATTCATCAATTGTTTCATATGGTCTAAATCAACATATTAAATTTCTGCAGAGGTGATCAGCTTCTGTTTCCATTATTCATGTCCACAAGGGATTTAACTAAAAAATATAATAATACAGTAAATGAGGAAAGGTTTTTTCTATAGAAGTCCAGTATACTATTAATGGAACAAATGGGGTGATTTTGTTTTTAAGACTGTCCTATCCATACATGAATTCAAAACAGATAGCTTCTCTTAGCTTGCTTTTATTAAGTACTGATTTAGTTATCTAAGGCTGCTGTAAAAGAAACAAAACACAGGCGAGTGGCTTTGCAGAACAGACATTTATTCTTTTGCAGTTTGGGAAGCTAAGTTTTCATGTTGTCAATTCTTTCTATGAAAATTGTAATTCCTGACATCTGCTGGTATTTCAGGGAGCTTTCGTGACAGTGGTATATGCACTGGGCTGCTAACCTTGTGCTTAGCAGAGACTCCACATAAAGGGTGGGGATCCCTACTCTCATCAAACCTACAGCCACAGACACTCACAAGAGCAGCTGTACCCTGTCCTGTAGGGTCTCTATGAGTTGGCATAGAGGCCATGGCTGTGACGTGTTCTGTTTTTGTGAACTCATAGAGATATTTTCTTTTTTGTAGGTAAGTTCCCTCCTGGTGTCTAGTTTCTGCCTGTGCATTCCTGTGTTCTCCTGGTATTTTTATAACTTAAAAATGGTATGGCCTCATGAACATAGCAAAAGGAAAACCATGTTGTCAATGGGAGGTGCCCTGGCAAGGAATTCAAGACCTATTTTGTGGGGACAAAACACGCAAAGGTTTTATTTCTATCGAGTTTTGTAAAACTAGTTGGCTACATTTTTCTTTATCGTGTCATTTACTCATTCATTTATTAAGCATTAGCTAAGCACCAATTATGCCTCAACACCTGAGATTGTGATTAGAAATAAACAGTGTTGTCCTATGAATGTTTAAATGTAATGGGGCAAGAAATAAACGTGGTATCACAACTACAAAATGGGATCTCTTGAAGTCTTGGCATATTATAAGGGGAGAGATTGGGATTTGTTTGGAATGTAATGCAAAACAAAACATCCCGGAGGAGTCACTCGTGATTGGCAAAGAGATCAGGACATCCGGGTGAGGAGAGGCATGGAGAGACTATGGTGTCACTCTGTGGGAAGTCATTTCCCTGCCCTCTCCCTGATCCTGCTTCTGAGGATTTTATGTGAAGTTTCTTTTGTCACCTCATATTTTAAAGAAATCCTTTCAAGGAATTTAGAAGGCTAACTTGTTGCTTTGTTTTCATAAAAAAGATAAAACTCTTCAAACACAATGTGCCAACGCCATGGTAATCACAGAGTTGGAGATGTTTCAGAACATGTTTCCTCATTCTCAATAGACAGATCATTTGAGCAAGCCTGTCCCCATAACCTCTATTTTTAAAATGTGATAGTCTTAAAGTAAACTAATGAGCATCTCAATATGTACATTTCTGCACCTCCATCTAGACTTTCACAAGGACATCTCCAACTGGTTTGGCTCAGATTTGCTTCAGTTCATACACTCAAGAATACATTTATCAGACACCAGACAGCCAGGCTCCTTTACACAGTCAATATACTGCAGGAGAGAAGCTGAAGAGTGAAATTCTAATTATTCTCGACAGAGCATTCTAAGGGTGTCTGGTACCAAAATAATGAAAGTTATTTTTCTTCAGGAAACTGAAAGACGATGCATAAGGCACCTTCAGGTTTCCACGGAAATGGAGTTAAATGAGAACCATGTGACACTCTCTGATAGATAAAGATCATCTTGAATGCATTTCATATCTTCTGGCTAAATATATATGTAACTATAAATCTTTTCAGAAACAAAGGAGAAAATATGTAGCAAATATATCAAGTCATATTTTTATGGTACCATTTGGCATGAATCTATAAAGCAGGTTATTTATAATGTTAGAATTATTATCTAGACTGTTAGGATTTGTCAGACCTCACTTAAAAAATAAAATTATTGATAGATTGCAGTGCTTAAGAGTATGATCTATAAACTGTAGATCTTTCACCTTGCTACATATAAACCTTATTTTAATTCTTAACAAAGTTAAAAAAAATAAAGACGTGATGTTTGATTTTTCAGCTTCATGTAGTTTTAAATCTTTAGGATTATAAAAGGTTTTATTTAGGCATTTTAATAGCCCTCAAAAGAAATGTGTGTCCATGTTTCCTTTGTGTGTGCATACATATGAAAAGATCATTTTGGAGAAGTATTAAATTACAGTAATTTAAATGAAGCTCACAAATTCAAACCCTCAATATTGATCCTTTCAAAAATGTTTCTGTAACAAATACCTCCACACTGCTTTTTTTCCTTCCAGCCACCTATTCATATTTATTTATGACAATTTTGATTTCTATCATTAATAGCGGAGATAATTCCCTATCACTAAAAGAAGTAACATATTATATATCCATAAGAATGAAAAAGATACATATTATTTAATATCACATCATACAAAACTATTTTCATGTAGTAAACATTTAAGTTGTATACCTCGTTACTAGTCTCATGTAACAAGTATAGAAATAAAATATTATATATATTATGTAAAAAAGGAGAATCAGATATCTCAGAAAAATTTCTATCTTGGCAATATTTTAATTGTAACCTGAATTTCTGTTTCTCTTAAAGCATTGAAAACAAATAGTGATTTATTTTTTCTAAGACCTAAGGAAACCAGAAAGAAGTCAAAATCTCTCTTCTATTCCAAACAAATGAGATCCCATACACCTGGGAATGGTGGTGTTCGTGGAGGAGAAACTAATGTTATATGGATATTACATCTAGTTACACACTCCTACAAATTAATAGATACCAAATTTATTTATCAGCTTCTCTCAGTTTCTTGAAAGAATTTCTCATTGTCATAACCTGAAAGCTAAAGTCCCCCTTCCCACCCCTCTCCGGTAGTTGTAAAATTAAAGAATTTGAATCACATTGGGAAATGAGAAAATATTACACAGAGACTTAAAACACCTGTAAAAATATGTGATTTCTTCTATGATAGTAGAAGTCATCCTATAAAATTTTATTCTATGATATGAATATTAAATTCTAGTTCTGTATGACATGCTTTTTTTCTCATATTGGGAGCTGACCCCTATTAAATAGTGGGAACTTTGATAAAATAAAGTTATGGCTTGGTATGAATATTCCATCAAAAGCAAAGAAAACTAATCCTTGAAGCCACTGTACCAGACGCTGTAATTTAATGGTATCTTCTAAGTGGTACAACATTCTGAAGGAACTTTAGAAGTCAGATTAAACAGTCTCAATTCCAGGTGCAGAGAGCACTCTAGAGTCGAGCTTCAATAACATGTTCAAGGTCCTTGTTGGTGTTTATTAGCTGTGAGTTGCACAGATGAATTATTTCATTTCTTCGCACTTATAAACCTAAACATTATTTTCATAAATGTATCACTACACACAAATAAGCATACGTATGTGAGATTGTGTTCAAAGGATAAAACAAAAAATATTGCCATGAACTCACTTAAACTTTTACTACATAACAATATTTAAATGAGAAGTAATTCTTGTATCTTCTCCATTCAGCACATTATATTTCTGAAGCAGTATTTCTATCTCTCTCAACTTTCCCTGAGGCATCCTGCTCTCTATGATTTGTACCATGTCAAAGTAGCAGTTCTGGTGTACCTGAAGGATTCAGGTCATATTTCTTTTAAACATTCTTCAAGATTTGAAATCATAACCAAGTCTAAAGAGCCAAGATCAGGGATGAAGGGTGTATAGGGTAAGATTTCCCAAATAAATTGTCCCAAAGAAAAGTCAGCTTTTGCTACACTCAAAGAATTAGCAGCTGCTTTGGTTTTTTTGTTTGTTTGTTTTCTTTTATTTTTTTATAAATTATTTTATTGGGGCTCATACAACTCTTATCACAATCCATACATACATCAATTGAGTAACGCACCCTTATACATTCGTTGCCCTCATCATTCTCAAAATTTGCCTTCCACTTGGGTTCCTGGAATCAGCTCATTTTCCTTTTTTCCTGCCCGCTCTGTCCCCGCTCCCCACTCCCTCATGAACCCTTAATAACTTATAAATTATTACTCTATCCTATCTTACACTGCCCACCTTTTCCCTTCACCCACTTTCCTGTTGCCCATCCCCCAGAAAGGAGGCTACATGTAGATCCCTGAGATCTGGTCCCCCTTCCTACACCCCCTTCCCTCCCGGTGTCACCACTCTCACCACTGGTCCTGAGGGGTTCATTCGTCCTAGATTCCCTGTGTTTCCAGATCCCTACTGCACCGCTGTGCATCCTCTGGTTAACCAGGTCCACAAGGTAGAATTGGGATCATGATAATTGGGGGTGAGGAAGCTTTCAAGAACTAGAGGAAGGTTTTGAATTTCATTGTTGCTACACTGAATCCTCAGTGACTCATCTCCTCCCCACTACCCCTCTGAAAGGGATGTCCAGTTGTCCACAGATGGGCATTGAGTCCCCATCACGCACTCCCCTCATTCACGATGATATGATTTCCGCCCCCCCCCCCGCCTTTGTTGTTTGAGATCTGGTACCTTTGGCCCTTCATGATCACACATGTCGGTGTGCTGCTTCCATGTGGGCTTTGTTGCTTCTGTGCTAGATGGCGACTTGTTACTTTCAAGCCTTTAAGTCCCCAGAGGCTATATCTCTCAATAGCTGGGCACCATCAGCCTTCTTCACCACACTTACTTATGCACACATTCATCTTCAGTGTTTATGTGGGGAAATGGTGATCACACAACGATGGTTTTTGTTTTTTGGTGTCTGCTACCTGATCCCTTCAACACCTCATGTTCACTTTGGCTTGTGTGCTTCCTCTCTGTGGGCTTTGTTGCTTCCGAGCTAAATGGCCACTTGTTTGCCTTCAAGCCTCTAATACCCCAGATGCTATATCTTTTTGATAGCCAGGCACCATCAGCTTTCTTCACCATATTTGCTTATGCACACATCTGTCTTCAGCGATCATGTCGGGAAGGTGGGTATCATGGAATGACCGTTTAGCTGAGCAAGATGCTATTGTATTGAGGGAGTGTGCACAAGGAGGCCAAGTGTCCACCTGCTACCCTACTCCTGAACCTATAAATATATGCACATAGGTATATTTCCACCATAATCATAAATATATTTATATATGCACATGTCTGTATTTAGGCTTCTATGTATGCCCTTTGCCTCCTACTCCTTTCCTCTGTTTCTTTATGCTTTCCTCTTGTCCCACTACCATGTTTGGCATTCATTCTGGTTTCAGTAATTCCTCTCAGTTACCTTGCCCTTGGTCACTCCCTACCAGTCCTTTCATCCCCTTCCTCCACTGGTTTTGAGCCACTCATGGTTCCCTTGTCCCTGGGTTGACCAATGCCTCCTTCCTTTCCCTACCTCCCACACTCTCATGTCCCTCAGGAACTGTTAATCCCATTATTTTCTTCTCACATTGTTTGTCCAGCCTATCTTATCTAGGTGTACCTGCAGATATAGTAATATGTTCAACAAATGTAGATGGCTTTGACAGCACCAAAGTGGCACATAAGAACATGGCGTTGACAGCAGCAACACCGACACGCTGACAAACAAAAAAGTCACTGACATACACAATTTAAAATAAGAGGGGGAAAAAAAAGAAAAAACAAAACAAAAAGACAGCAACAAAAAAAAAATCTGGTAGTTGTTCTAGGTCTGTTTGTTGGCCTTTAGGAGTGTTTTCCGGATAAGTCAGATGGGGTGCTACATCCTGGCCCCAAAGTCCATCCTTTATACTCCCTCAGGACCTCCTTGCTCTGCTTTCCCCCTGCTCCATTGCATGTCCCCAGTGTTTTGCCTCAGTGTGGTGGGGTCAGCTCAGTGGCACATCCCCACTGTGTCTCAGGTGCTGTCCCATGTAGGGCCATGGGTCAGTGCAGGATGTTGCATCTCGCAGTGGGGCTGGCTGTATGGTCCTCTCTGTATGATGGGCCCTTCGAGCCGGGCTATCGTCCTCTGAGCTTGGTGGACCCAGGTGTGCTCCATTCCATTCTTCCTCCTTCCTTTGCTTCGGCTTCCTTCTGGGTGAGGTGTGGTAGGTCAGTTCCTTTCCCACACCAGACAATCTATTTTCATTTTCTGTGGTACTCCCTTTGATTGTGGAGGTCGTGCTAATTCTGGTTGGGGCTGGTGTTTGGTCCAGTCTCTGTGGATTCCTCCACTTTACGTTGCCCTCCTGGTTTGGCGTGTCATGGGGTCCGTATGCATGTTCCAGTTCTGTGGGGACACAACCAATACTCTCCGCCGGGTGGGTTAGTACCCTGCTCCCCCGATGCCATCTACTCGGTTTCTCCCCACCCCGCAACTCACTCTCCCTACCCCACCTCCCCTTCTTTATGCTGGGCTATCATGTACCTCACTAGGTATGGCCTGCCCTCCCTCCAACTATCTATGCTTCCACCTGTTTATTGCGAGATAGATGTTTATTCTTCTATTCCTGGCATGATAATCGTACTTACCTCAGGGAACTCATGATATACCTGTCCTTTTGAGTCTGGCTTACCCCGCTTAACATAATTCCTTCCAGCTTTCCCCATGAAATAACGTGCTTCATGTGCTCATCCGTGCTTTTCAGTGCTGCATAGTACTCCATTGTGCGTATGTGCCAAAGTTTACTAATCCACTCATCTATCGATGGAAACTTAGGTTGTTTTCAAGTCTTTGCGATTTTGAATTGTGCCGCAATAAGCATTGGAGCGCAGAGGATGGAGAATATTCCTCAACAGACCTTTCCTGGACCATTCTTTCCACTACACTCTTTTATTTTCTTAAAATATCTTCATAACACCCCCCCCCTCCGAGCTGCATGATTGTCCCATGCCAATGAGAACATGTATCATAATTCTTCTTTGGGATAACTACACTCTCCCCCTAACTAAAAAACAAAACAATAAATTGAATGATCAGCCTTTAATTCAATTTGCCTGTTGCTGAGCAGGAATGTCTCTTTGAAAACCAAGGTGTGCCTGAACAAAACAATGATAATTTCATTCACCCGATATACATATGACATCTGGGCAATGAATCAAGAAGACTTATGAAGATTGAGCGTTTGAATGGTGGTATTGTTGAAGAATATTGAAAGCACCATGAACTTCCAGAAGCACAAATAAATCTGCCCCTGAAGAAGTACTTCCTGAATGCTCCTTAAAAGTAGGAATGGCGAGACCTCTTCTCATAAAATTTGGATAGATTATATTAATTCCAAAACTTATTTGGCCTACCACTTGCTTCTAAGGAAAAAAAATTGCTCAGCATCTCACAGGTAAATAAAAAATTAATCGGGATATATCTGCTTACAGTCACCTGTACTTTGGGACAGTATTGCACACGTTAAGAAACACTGAGCAATCAAGAGAGGCCAGTCACCTTAAAAATGCATGCATGATTCTTGGTAAAATAGGAAGTCAAAGAAGGAGATGGATCGGCACAATGACTGCAACCATTAGCTCAATCACAGCAAGGGCACGAATGGCGCAGGACCAGGCAGTGCTTCATGCTGCTGTGCATAGGGTTGCTGAGATTTCGAACCAATTCAATGGCACCTACCAGCGACAGCATCATTCGTTAGATTGGATCTGTTCGTGGTGGTTCCTTTGAAGGCACCATTAGGAAACTTCGGTCAGTACATTTATGAATGGGAACATTGGTAGTAATGCTTTTGGCTACACCCGTTTGGTGATCATTTTTCAGATGTCAAAGTGATACTCTTGATAGATGTTCCTGAAGGCCACAAGAATCATTGAATCATTATGAGGACTTTTTAACAATTAATTCAGACAACTACACTGTATAGAAAACAACAGGAAAGTGGCCCTGAGATTTTTTTTTTCCCCCAATGCTTATTCTTCCAGGGAAGAAAGGTCAGTCAAAGAATTTTGTTAGGAAACTTTATACTAGCAACTCTTTAGCCCATAGTTTGACACTATAGGCTATATTTTGCTACCTAAACTCAAAGAATTCTTAAAGGGGAAATTATTCTCTTGAGGATAACAAAGCTGTGATTTTCACACGACAGAAATTGGAGGGTCACAGAATTTTTCAGGGAGACCTTAGAGAGATGGAAACACTGCCTTCAAAATGGTGTGCACCTGTGCAGAGGATGCCTGAAGTGTTAAAGCTTAACATTTTGATATGGTTGCTTGGTGATATTTTCTATGTCCCTACATATGGAATAGGATCATGTATGGAGAGAGATTGCATATGAGGGAGATAACCCTATGTCTCAAAGAAAGATAATACAAGTGATAATTAGCTTAGAAAATCCCTTTACCATTCCACAGTTTGACTAAAGGTGCTTATTGTAACTGATATTACTCTAGGCTAATTATTAGCATTCTAAAAAAACATAATAGGAATCGAATTTACTATAAAGTGATTTACAAATGAGATTATTGGAGTTACCAACACTTCCCTTAAATTGTGCTACAAGAAAAAGGAGAAATTCACTTGAAAATAAAGAGCAAAAGTAAAATTGTAAACTGACTTACATACTAAACAACTTGAAGTCAAGTGTGAACTACTTTTTCCATATCACATTCAGCCTTGCACAGGAGCAGGGTTTGTCCATTTTAGAGTAAGAAAATAAGTTCTAATTGTTGTTTTGTGAAATCATGATGCTTTATAAAGAATTTATGAATTTTTTTTTGCATTCTTGGAACATGTATTAGTCTGGTGGGCATGGTTTTCCATTTCTGGATGAGTGTTATCGAAAATGTTACCCTATCACCAACCATTGTTAGTGTAAATAGTGTCCACTTACCTAAGAGTTTAATCTGTATAAGTCAACAATCCATGGGTTGTGGTCTGAATCTAGCCTTTACTTGTTAATTTCCTTTGCTTAACAGTGTTTTAAATTCTATACCATTGGCTAATTGAATGACTGTCAATAGAATTCCTTTTTTTTAATCGTTTTATTAGGGACTCGTATGACTCTCATCACAATCCATACATACATCAATTGTGTAAAGCACCCTTGTACATTCATTGCCCTTAACATTCTCAAACATTTACTCTCTACTTAATCCCCTGGCATCAGGTCCTCATTCCCCCCTCCCTCCCCGCTCCTCCCTCCCTCATGAATCTTTGATAATTTATAAATTTTTATTTTGTCATATCTTGCCCTGTTTGACGTCTCCCTTCACCCACTTTTCTGTTGTCTGTCCCCCAGGGAGAAGGTCACATGTAGAACCCTGTTATCAGTTCCCCCTTTCTAACCCACCCTCCCTCCACTCTCACCATTGGTCCTGAAGGGATCATCTGACCTGGATTCCCTGTGTTTCCAGTTCCTATCTGTATCGGTGTACATCCTCTGGTCTAGCCAGACTTGCAAGGTAGAATTCGAATCATGATAGTTGGGGGGGAAGTGAGAGAGGAAGAATTTAGGAACTAGAGGAAAGTTGTAGGTTTCATCATTATTACATTGCGCCCTAAGTGGCTCATCTCCTCCCTGAGACCTTCTGAAAGGGGATATTCAGTAGCCTACAAATACCTTTGGGTCTCCACTCCCCACTCTCCCCCCACACACATTCACTATGGTAAGATTATTTATTCTGATGATGCCTGATACCTGATCCCTTTGACACCTCGTGATCGCACAGGCTGGTGTGCTTCTTCCATGTGGGCTTTGTTGCTTCGTGGCTAGATGGCTGCTTGTTTACAGTCAAGCCTTTATGACTCCAGACACTGTATTTTTTGATAGCCAGACACCATCAGCTTTCTTCACCAATTTGCTTATGCACCCATTTGTCTTCAGTGATCATATCATGGAGGTGAGCACACAATGATCACAATGATATGATTGTTGTTCTTTGAGGCCTGATAACTGATCCTTTCAGCATCTTGTGATCACACTGGCTGGTGTGCTTCTTCCATGTGGGCTTTGTTGCTTCTGAGCTAGATGGCCGCTTGGATTACTTTATGCCGCAAAGGGATGATCGATAATGTTCTCTATCATAAAATAATCCTGATGTCACTAAAGTGAGCTGGAGACATAAATAAATCATATTTATATGAATGGCTTTGGGGATCACACTTAATTCTCGCCCCAATCTAATGACAATTAGTTCTTATCACATGGGCCTCCTTAGTATTCACTTTCACGAAGAGACTGAAGATGTGGGTGCTATATCAAAATAGGTGAAGCAACCAAATGGTGCTCAGCACTCAGAAGGAAGAGCACCTGGGACGTTATAGGCCCAAGAAATGTCTCTGGTGATATCCGTCTATCCATAATAGAGGGATGGGGAGGAACTGGTTACCAAAGAGAGTGCATTGGAGAGATGACTAGAGGAGATCAAAATGAGAAGCCTGACTCGAACAGTAGATCCTTGTCAGTTATTCCCCCGATGATGCACATTGGGCCTGATCTGATTTTCAAAGTTTTCTGTTTTGTTTTTTCATATTGGGGTTTATGTCTGATGTATTTAGTCACTGGAGGTAACTCTCTTAGAGTTTAATTATATAGCTTTCAGTATATGAAACCAAGGATTGATGAACCTCTAGAGAGAGCAAGTAGAATAGGGGTGCTTGTAAGGGATAAAGGGTTATGGGGAGTTGATATCAAGGAGTTCAAGAAGGAAACGGATGTTTTGAAATGGATTGTGGTAGCATTATACAATACTATTGATGTGATTTAATTGTAGAATAATATATCTGTACCAGCTCCCAATCCAATGGTTTTTGTAAGAAAAAAAAGGAGAAAAAAAACTCTTAAAACAAGCAGCTATCTAAATAAGGCATCATTTAAGTTTATGTAGAAAAATTATATTAATCTATGTGAGCCAGGGATTGTAAATAATAAAATCCAAACCCAAAGGAGGGAATGTTTTCAGGGATTCAATTGTGAACACCTGATTTTCAGATGACAATGGAAACCTCAAACCCATTTGCAGGGCCACACGTGGACGGAGCGTCTGGGGAATCTACTCAGACATATTCTAGGCCTGAAAATAGCCTAGCTTTCCGACAGAGAGCACTGTAAAGTCTATTAAGGCACAATGTAGCTAGGTTCAAATGTGTTTCCTTATCATTGGATGTCCCCTCTGATCCATTTTAAAGTTATTTCAGCTTTTTATGTTTTTTTGCTTTTTTTTTTTCCTTTGAGGTTTTCCTAGGCTTTGTGTAGTCATTGCTGTTGTGTTTTTTTCCTACTTGTGCTTTGTATGATTTTCTGTATGTGAAATCCAGAATAGGTAAATCTATAGAGACAGTGAAAGGATTGATAATTACCTAGGGGCATAGCTGAGGAGGACCGGGGAAAGTAGGCAGCTAACAAGCATTATAACAAGAAGAAAATGTCTTCTTTGTTTTTTGGTGATGGTTATAGACCTCTTCTGAATAAGACTGAACAATTAAATTGCATGATGCATGAAGTATGTCAATAACCTTATGTATGAAAAGGAAAGTAGAAAAATTGAAGAGATAAAATTCACAGAAAATTATTATCAGAGAATCGTCAGAATAAAACTAAATGCAAAAAAAGTATTTGTAATACTTTGATCTCTTCTTTGTTTCATAGCTTTCAAACATCTATTCAGTGTGACAGTGAAATAGAGGTCATTCATTATGCGTAGCCCATTCACATCCTGTAAGTAAGTGATCTGCTTATGCAGAAATGGAACAGAGAGGTAAAAAGATGGTGCTTTATCTATCCTTCTAGAAAATAAAATGTTATGTTTGCTATAGGTCACTAAATTATAATATTACTTTGCCATCTTATTAAAACCAATCCTCATGGTTCAATTTTCTGTACATTCCCTGGTTGAATTTTAATACATGTTTTCTAATGCCAAGGAGGCATTTTTATGTATGGTCAAATAACATAAGTACATAAAATGAGAACCGTCTGAATATGGGGTCATGCATCACTAAAGAGAACTACAATTATGGATATTAGAGCAATGTGTCTGTGCATCAAGGGTTTGTGCAGTCTGTGTCGATGAATTAGTATGAGCTTTCTATTTCATTCCTTTTCATTAGGATTTTGTCTCTAAATACCTTTGGGGGATAAGTTGAAATACTTTCACTCATGATTTCAAAATATAGAAATGGTGCTCTGGCAAGGCTACATAGGTACTTTGAGAGATTCCATCTACTTTATGTTGCTCTGATTTTCAGTATAGGGAACCCGGGCTGGTGACTCTGTAGAGGCAATAACTACAATAAGGCTCCCCGTGGGGTATGGCAGCAGAGGGAGCTGGTAATGGGGAGCAGAGGTCAAGAGTACAAGGAAGAAAGAAAATATTTTCAAAACAATTTGTTGTGGTGATTGTACAACACTGCTTGATATAACTGATAGAATCGAATATTGAAATGTCTGGATTGCATCCCAATACAGTGAGTTGAGGGGGGAATAAAAGCACATATTCCTTTAGGTTAATCTGATGCACGGGGTGTTTTTAAAGTATTAAAGAGTAAGGACGTTACTTCAAATACTAAGGTCAGTATTGTCAAACGCATGATACTTTCCACTGCCTCACATGCACGCGAAAGGTAAACACTGAATAAGGAAGACTGAAGAGGAATCGAATAAGGAAGACTGAAGAGGAATCGTTACCTTGTGCTACAAACCATGTTTGAAGTACCATGGATTGCTAAAAAGACACAGGAATCTGTCTTGGAAGTAGAGTCACACTAATCCTTATAGGAATGGGTGGTTAGACACAGCCTTACATACTTTGGGCATGTTGCCAGGAGTGACTGAGCCCTGGAGCAGTGCATCATGCTTTTAACCGTGGAAAGACAGAGAGCAAGAGGAAGGTCCTCCAGGACATGGATGGGCACGTGGCTGAAACAATGGGCTCAGACATAGGAATCACTGTGAGGATGGCTGAGGACTATGCAGAGTTTGGTTCCCTTGAGGAGAGGATCAGCAGGGGCCAGGACCAATTCAATGGCACATCACAATAATTGAACAAGGAGAATGATATTTTTGAACAACTTAAAAAAATAGCTGAATTCTGTCAAAGTCTGAGAATAGATCAAACAAAGGCAGTAAACGTTTACTAATGTGTTCACATTTCATACTGGGTAAAAGAAATGAACTTTTGTCCAATTTTCCTAAATCTGAAGTTATTTGCTCTACTTTTATTCAGGAGTCCCGCTGTTGCTATGGACTAGGCTTCGGCCCCTTCACGTCAAGATCAGCAGTTCAAACACCGAGTCTGTGCATGAGAAAGAGGAGGCCGTCTGCTCCTCTAAAGATTTGCAGCCTCAAAAACCCTGTACCGGGTACCGAGGCAGCAAAGTGGACCCCTTGGCAGAGGATTTCCTTTGGGGGCAGGCACTCTCATTAGATCCTGAACCAGCCTGAACCCATTTCCTCAAGTGGAACAGGGAAATAAGGAGAAAATGTATTCTGAGATTCTCAGAGACTGCCTGTCCGAAAATTATTAAATGAGAAGAAATTCAGACGTGAGGTTAGTGTGTGTTGGCAAGTGAATATGTCAGTCTTAAGTTCCCCTTTCCATTACCTAGGTGACATCTCACTTCAAGGCACCCATCCATCCATTCAGAATATGGAGAGGGATCATGCACACATGTACATAGGTTCCCTTCTTTACAAATGAGGAAACTGAGGCAAGTAAAAGAAACTTACAAAGGTGATATGTGTGTGTGTGTGTGTATCAAGGGTGACCAACGATGTTGCTGTGGGCAGGTAGGGCTGTGAGGGCTGGTGGGTTTGAGGGAGGAGGACACCTTCTTTATGTGCACAGCAGGGATGGGATGATTCACACAAGCTGGCGGTTAGGCTTATGGTGGCCAGGAGGCTGCCCTGAGTATCATCAGTGCCAGGTTGTAGATGGGGTGGGGGGCGCATTTTTCCCACCACGAGATTGCCCACCTCTGACATCCACCTCCCCGCATGAAGCCAGCTGGCAGGTATTGCAGGTGCAGCTGTGTCCTTCACAGGCAGGGGGCTTTGTTGCTGGAACAGGCCGGGCCTTCATAAGTGGGTAGCTTAGTAGGGAATCAAGTGTTCCTACCTAGTCTGGGAAGCTTTGTTGTGGGCAGCTAGGCCGGTGGCAGCAGGGGGCTTAGGAGGGAGCACTTTTTAACATATCCGCAGCTGAAACTCTTCCTATTTCCTAGCAGTGCCCTCTGATGGAGATGCATGCCTGTAAGTCAGCGGTGCCCCCCTTGGAGAGGAGGGTTTGCAGAGGGCAGCTTGCCCCATGAAGTGTGGAGGTTTTGCTTGCCACCAGCAAAGCCTTTCCCATCACCAGCCATACGCCTTCTTGCATTCTGGCAGGGGAGTTCTTTTACAGGTGGCAGCTCTGCTGTTCCCTTCCGGGCAGTTTGTTTTGTGTCACCTTGGCCGATGGCAGCAGGGAGGCCTTGTGACAGGCAGCAAGACCTGCGACGGTGCAAGTATTTTTTTGCATGTCGTACTTTCTTGCAAGATCTGAGCTAGGAGACTCTTCCAGCTGCTTGCCCTCGGTGGATGGCAGACTTTGAGGTGGGCAGCTAGGTTGGTGGCACTGGGGATGTTAGGATCTAAACCAGCGAAGGTTTACCCACCACTAGCCACTTACCCTCTTGGATGATTTATCATGTGGTGGGTTTTGCCAGCAGGCGAGGTTTGGGCGGGGCAATTTTTTGATGGCCACTGGAATAGATGTGTCACCAGTGGCTGCTAGGCCCTCTCTAATGGTGACCTAGGACTGAGAGGCAGTCGCTCCACCGATGTGGGGATATGTTGGTGGAGGTCACCAGGGCCATGGACATTTGGGAAGCTGTCCTCTGAGACACCATTTTCCTTGCCGATAGCGGGAAGCTTCAGAGGACAACTCCCTTTCTGAACTCGTGGACGTTTTGGCAGGGGGGAATGTTCTGATCCCCACCGGAAGATGGCCAAGAGAGCTGTCAACATTTTGGTGGATGTCCTGTAAGACAGCAGGTCCCTCTGTGATAGTTGAGTTCTTCATTCCAAACCTAGCTTGGTGGAGATGCGAAGCTTTTGGCAGGAGTATTTTTCAGATGGCCACCACAGGAGATTTATCACTGGTGACCGGTGTGTCCTCTCAAATGTGGGTCTGAGAAGCACCTCTCTCCATAGATGTGGGGATACGTCGCAGGAAGTGACCAGAGCCTTCCACATGAGGGAGGCTGTCCTCTGAGTTTTCTCATATTAGTGGGAAGCTTGGGGGGACAATTAGCTCGGTAAAGGCACGGAGGTTTTGTTGGGGCACTTGGATGATGGTCACCAGAGGAGATGTGTCCTGGTGGCTGGTGTGCCCTGTCTAATGGTGACCTTGGACTGAGGGGCATCTCTCTTCATAAAGTTGGGGACATGCTGACAGAAGTCCCCTGGGCCATCATTAGTGGTGGGGATGCTCTGCTGTGTGCCAGCTACCCTGTCGTTAGAATTGGGGCTCTTTCTTTGGCAAGTAAGCCAGTGAACACGCAGTGGTTTATGAAGGGACACTTTTCTGACATGGCCCAGATGAGAAATTCCACAGGTGACAAGTGTGGGTTCTGTGATGGAGATACAGACCTGCAGTCATTTCCTTCATGAGATGTGGGGAGCTTGTGCTGTGGGTCAGCAGTCACCTCGGGCATGGGGGATGGAAAGAGAATCTGCCCTTTGTCGGGTGTGCCCTCAGGAGTACTGTCCTGAGATTAGCCAGGCTGATGGCTACAGTGATGTTCTCCTCGCCACATGCAAAGCCTTGCCTTCCTCTGGCCACCACCTTCTTGGCTTTAGGGAGGGAAGATGTTGTACCAGTGGCAGCAATGCTCTTTCCACTGGGGAGGTGTTGATGGGCGTCATCTTAACCAATGGCAGCAAGGAGGTTTTATGATTGGCAGCCAGGCGTGTGATGATGGGCAAGTTTGGTGGGAGGCACTTAGTTGCATGATCTTCCTTTGGATATGTCTCATCAGGAAGTTGTGCCCTTGGTGGATTGGAGGCTCAGAGTAGGCAGCTCGGTTGGTGACGCCAAGGAGGCGTTGATGCCACCAGCCAAGTTTTGTCCCCCACTGGCCACCCCCCCCCCTTTGTGGATGGGCTTAGCTGTGGCACTTTGCCAGCAGTACCCTGTGTTGCAGGGTGTCTTTGCTCTTGGCATGCTTGGTTGCCGACTTCCAAGTGGTGTTGCTGGTGGGTGGGCCACATGCCTTCAGGATTGGGTGGCGAAAACTCACCCAAAATGTCTAGCTGGGGGCAGGTTCGAGATTCTGTATCTGTGCACTCCAGGCAAGGGTCACTTGGATCAGCTCCTTGGAGGGGTCCCTTGAGGGTGGTGCTATGCTCCCTGAGGTCAAGGTTGGGCTTCTGATGGACCACACTGCCTCGATGGCATTTGCACACCAGACACTGGAACATAACTGCAGTAGCCACATAGCTGCAGCGATAGATACCTCGGACTGGCGAGGCCTGAGGGCCAGCCTCCAGCTCAGTTCTGGAGCCTCAGCACACAGGGGCTGCCTTTGCCTAAATTATGACCTCAGAGGCTGGGGCCGTTTACTGTTCTTTACATTTTCCCAAAATGTTGTTATATTATTTATCTGTGTTTCACTGTTTTTACATTTCTATTTACATGCCTGTTTACTTTAGTGTTTGCCTGTGTGTTTTCATTATATAGATATATTCATATTTAGTTGCAAGTGCATGTCAGTCATAGACTCTCCCAATTTTTGACCCTTCCTCTTTTGGTATATCATTTTCCACTAAATCACTGTTAACAACTGTCGTCTCTCTCGCCCAGGGGTCTGCAAACTATTTTTTTTTTGTCAGAAGAGCCAATCCTGTCCAGCACAACAATTTAAAAATTAGTTGAGGCCCTGGCAGGCTTTCATTCTGTTGGGCGTAAGGTCACTATGGCTTGGAACCCACTCAGTGTCTCCTCTCACATGTTGAGTGTTTGGGAATTTGATTCCAGATGCCAGGTCCCATGGACACCTCATGATCACACAGACTGGTGTGCTTTTTCATGTGGGTTTATTTGCTTCCCTGCAAAACTGCTGGTTGTTTAAATTCAAGCATTTAAGATCCAGACACTATCATGGTTGACAGCTGGGAAACCATCAACTTTCTTCACCACATTTGCTTATGCACCCATTTTGTCTTTAGCGATTGTGTCGGGAAGATGAGTATCAAAGAGTGACAAATATTACAAGCAAATGCCTTTATGTCTAGGGAGGCCTTCAGTAGAGACCCAAAGTCCATCTGCTATCATATTAACATGTAAATATATGTGCCTTGACTTCTGCTCCTATAATTATAAATTACTATAATTACATCTATGTAAGCTGTGGTAGTTGCATAATATGGTATCAATTTGAAACCTGAGAGCAAAGTAGAGGAGTTTGGCTGTCAGTCAGGTTGAAGCTGGATGACCTCACATGGACATTCTCTGGAAATAAATAGCTCATTGGAGGCAGGCAGACATTCTCTCCCTGTGAGACATTCTTGCTGACAAGCCACATGGACACAAGCTGATGGCAGCCAGAGCCTTGGAGCTGGAGGAGCCACATGGAGACCTATGCTAACTCTGAGATACTTATACCACCACTGGATCCAAAGGACTTTCCACCCACTGGCCTGGGATCATCCAGAATTTGGCATTACAACATGTTTTTCGTGAGCCTGAAGAGGAATTTATAGACTGGGCATATGGGCTAATAATGGACTTATGGACTTGATAAGACCTGGGCTGGAAAGTTTTCTCAATATTCAATTGTCCTTGTATATACAGCTCTTTCTTATACACATATGAGTGTCTCTATGAATTTGTTTCTCTAGTCTACCCGGACTAATACACACATCCTTACCTTTACCTCTATAAATAGCTTTTGCTTCCTAGTTTTTTCTCTTTGTATTTTCTTTAGGATTCCTCCTCTCCCACTCTCATGTTCACCCTGCATTCGGCTCTCAGTAATTCCTCCCAGATACATTGCCCTTGTTCAGACCCCACCAGGCATCGTACGTCCACCTCGCCATCAATTTTAGATCTCCTGTTGGTCCCTTATCACTGAGTTTGTTAGCTCCCTGCTCTCCCTCTCTGCCCCCTCCTCTCCCATTTCCCCCCAGGACCATTGGTCCTGTTGTCACACAGTTATACAATCTTTCAGAACCTCTAAATACAAAGCTTGATTAAAAGTCTGATCCAGTGAAACGAACTACAAATGCTCCATGAATCGGCATTTTTTCTTTTTCTTCTGGAAGTTGATGGACAGCCAGAAAATTTTTTTGTCCTCGATGGACATTTCACCTTTTTTGAAATGAGAAAATCACTTACACAGTTGAGATTTTCCCATAGCGCTGTCCTTATAAGTTCTACTCAACATCACAAGAGTTTCTGTGGCATTTTTCCTGAGCAGGAAACAAAATTTCACAGCCACACTCTGATCTTTTAACAGACCATCACAAAAAAAATGGAGTTCAAGCAAAACTGCTTATAGGAAAAAAATTGACTGTTAATAGAGAGAACCTTGCCAGATGACGCCACTGTGTACACTAACTCAGAGCGAGTTACTTGCCAATGCTCCCCTTACAGGAATGTGTACTGAGAAAGCACCTCCCAGTGGAGTATTTTCCCTAAATTTGGGGGCAGGGGGTGAAACCCCTCCTACCACTATAGGATATAGCCCTAAATTTGTCCCAAATTTTTGTTCAAACACCGAAACTTCAAGACTTGAACATATTTTTCTCATAAGAAATAATGGAAAACCAAATAACTGGTTCGTGAGTCCCCAAAATCACACCTATAAATTCACCTTTTCAGGACTTTAAATCTGCATGGAAGCTTTTAGGCTTCTTGCATATCACTGTCTAGAATACCCTATCACCATCAGATTGTTTCTGATGCATCCAAATTTTACAGTAACCTTTCAACCTCTTTGATGGTCTAGTTTTTTGTTTCATGGTTAATGGTTTCACACATTTCACTATGTTACTTGCTTTAATCACTTTTGTTCCTGATAGGTGTGGTTCACTTTCATCTCATGCATGTTTCTTCAAGTAGAATTTTCAGTTCAACTATGGAGCAAAGTTGTCAACACCAAACAATTTTTTTTTTCAATCTTTATCAATGGAGGAGTGGAACGTTTGAATTTGGAGCCATTGGAGAACAGAGCTATCAAAGTACATAATAGGATTAAAGGATGCTTAATTTTGTAAAACAAAATACCATATCCCACATGATGTTAGCAGTTAGGGCTTCTCATGATAATATCATGATCAAAGGAGGAAAGAATGTGAATTCCTGCAGACTAGTGCAATTGCAATTCACTGGCTCTTTCTTTTTCCTCTGTCAATAGATTGAACAGTGACAGGGTGGTCATTCCCACGGCCTTGTTTATATAAGAAAATACGCTCTTTTAATTACAATGGTTAACATAGGAAAAATATGACAAAATTTTCATAGGGTAGCTATCTGTGAGGACCCAATTGATGGCAACAAACAGTAGCAAATAAGAGGGGCTTCAAAAGTACACTGGAGGGGAGAGTAGGAGGATGGGGAAAAATGAGGAGCTGATACCAAGGGCTCAAATAGAAAGCCAAGGTTTTGAGAATGATGATGGCATCATATGAACAAATGTGCTTGACACAATGGATGGATATATGGATTGTGATCAGAGTTGTATGAGCCCACAATAAATTGATTAAAAAAAGAAGCTAGAATACCCTGAGTACTATTATGAAGCCATCATATGTACTCAATGAGATTGATTCTAATAATTGGATCTAACACCTAAGGACCCATGTAAAACAGAACCCCAAACACCAGTTTTGTGTTATCATTGAAAAGTATTATTCGGCTTCAGCCTATTACTGTATTCACTCTGTAACAATCTTTCTAATCAAATGTCTTCATCTTTTTTCGCTGAGTTAGTTTATTGTGCCAACCTGGCTCGTAAACACATATGGGGTAAATTGAAGGGCGAAGGATAAATGGCTCGGCGAGTCTTCCTTTTCTAGTTCTTGGATCTCTTGTATTCTGATGGTCGGACCAGGGTGCAGCTGCCTGAGCCAGGTCCCTGCTTTAGTTGGCAAGGCTCACCTCCTGCAAGACATCCCTGAAGAGAAGCCACATGGACCTACCCCGATGCAGCCCTGGGTGCTGGAGCACCCATGTGGAGACCCCTGCCAGCACTGAGATGTTTACACTTTCACTGACTCAATTTTCCTCCTGCAATCGGCATCATTGCATGTCTCTTGTAAGATGAAGGAGGATTTGTGGATTGGTGTTGGACATATGGTTTAATAGGTTAATGTTGGACTTGTGGGCTTGGGTAGCACTGGGTTGGGATGTTTTTCTTGACGTGAACTTGGGCTTTATATAAAGTTCTCTTTTATACATGAGTTTCTGTGGATTTGTTTCTCTAAAGTACCCAGACTACCACATTATGGCCCCTTGGGAGTGGGGTACTGGAGAAAAAAAATCATAAGATGGAGAGTAGATGTTTGCTTGACCTCTCCCGCATGGTAGTTTTTCTTTTCTAGCCAGAGGTCAGATAAAGCCACACTATTTACTCGGTTGTTTTCTGGGGAAAATATGGGAAGTAGGAAAATAGAAAGTTTGCAAGCTCACTTGCTTTTTTTTTTTTTTGGGGGGGGGGGGTTTAGGCCACGCCTGCAAAGAAAGCTATGCAAAGAAATAATGCCCCACCCAGTGCTTTGGAGTCCTCAGGAACCAGTAGTCTTTGTCAGAAGCTGGAAAAAATCTGGAACCATGAAAAAACACTCCTCTCTGGGATTAAATGTTAATGGGAACCTGTGAGCAGGCTGAAATGTTTGCTAGGTGACCACCTGGATCTACTTGTTGAGTGGAAGTGGGAGAAATGCAGCAATAGAGAGATGGGTTGAGTTTGGCCACTGACACCTGTGGACTTGGTTTACAGGGAAAAGAGGAGAAGAGGGTTGACTGGTTTAAAGTTCATGACCTAGCAAAGAGGGTGAGGCTTGTTGAGTATTGGTGAGAACCCATAGTCTAAAGGCAAGGTGACCAATGGGCACCCTGTGGAGGGTGAGTAAGGCAGCCCACACTGAGTTGACTAGAACTTGACCAGAAGGAGATTTTTGAGCCTGTAAACTGGTGCATATTGTTGCTGACTTTATGGATGGCCTGTCCGGATTTGACTTTGCTCATGCATGCAGTCTTCACAAAGTTCCAACTGGAATGAAGACTCTTCATGTTGAAAAATATGATTATCTTCTCAGAGAACTGGGTTGATATAAGTGGACAGTATATAAATTGGATACCCAAAATTCACAGATAAAGGCATGAAGTGGTTAGATTACAAACCTTCATAGGTGGGGGAATATTCACAGGATTATAGGGTTAAGATGTAGGTGTTATTTAATTGCAATTATGAGGTAAAGAATGATGTACAGGTGCCAAGTTGGCGAGGGGTGGTTTGGGTTAGTTTATTGTGCCAACCTGGCGGATAAACAAATGTGGGGTTAATTGAAGGGTGGGGGATAAATGGTTCGGCAAGCCTCGCTTTTCAAGTTCTCAGGTCACTTGCTTTCTGATTGTCAGACCAGGGTGCAGCTGCCTTAGTCAGTTCCCTGCTTCAGCCAGCAAGGTTTACCTCCTGCAAGACATCCTTGAGGAGAAGCCACATGGACCTACCCCGATGCAGCCCTGGGTGCTGGAGCAGCCGTCTGGAGACTCCTGCCAATGTGGATATATTAACACATTCACTGACTCAGCTTTCCTTCTGCAGTAGGCATCATTGCATGTGTTTTGTGAGATGGAGGAGGACTTTGAGGATTGGTGTTGCACATATGGGTTAATGGGTTAATGTTGGACTTGTGGGCTTGGGCAGCACTGGATTGGGATGTTTTCTTGGTTTGCACTTAATCTTTATAGAAAACTCTCTTATACATGAGAGTTTCTGTGGATTTGTTTCTCTACAGTACCCAGACTAATCCAGCGCATCATGGTGGGGTCTGTATGTACATTGCAATTCTGTGGAGACACAGCCAATACTCTCCCCCTGGGTGGGAGAAATTGATATTCCATGGAAGCCAGATCCCATGTAATGCTAGATTTGGATGCTGTATCTGACTCACTGACCCTCCTCCTCTTCTCAGGAGCCCTCAGAGGACTGCTGATTTGGGATTCATGTGGCTGATCCCAAATTCATTCAGCTTGGCATCTACAGCATGTTTCCTTTGTGCTTCATCTCCTGCTTTCTATCCATCAGTCCATGGAGCCACAGGAGTCTGAAGAAGCCTTCAGCTCACATCTGACCAATAAACTTGAAGTGAACTGGCCCGTTTCAACTGTGTGAGCCATTTCTTCATATATATTTCATTCCGCATACATGCACACACAAGTATCACAAGTATCGCTTCTCTGTAGGACACAGGCGGACACACAGACACGCACATGCTGTCGTCGTTAGGTACCATCCATTCGTTTCCATCACTAAGCAACCCTGTAAATGACAGGGGAAACACTGCCTAGTTCTTCACTGTCTTCACAATTCTTGTTATGTTTGAGCCCATTTTGAGGAGACCATTGAGGGTCTTCCTCTCTTTTACTTCCATTTACTTTACCAAGGATGATATTCTTTTCCGTGAATTGGTCTTCCCTGGTAACATGTCTAAAATATGTCAGATGAAATATTGTTAGCCTTGTTTCTAAGGAGCATCCTGTTTATACTTCTTCCAAGACAGATTGGTTTGTTCTTTCATGCATACAAAGTATATATAAAATTATAAATACATATATAAACATATTACATATAAATATATAATAATATAACATTTTACTTCATTATGCATAATATATGGATCTTTATCTGTAATCAGAGGTCCTCAAACTTTTTAAACAGAGGGCCAGTTCACTGTCCCTCAGACCTGTTGGAAGGCTGGACTATTGTTTTAATAAAACTATGAAAAACTTACTGTACACACTGTACATATCTTATTTTGAAGTAAAAAACAAATGGGGCAAATATACCCGTCGGGCTAGATAAATGTTCACAGCTGGCCACATGTGGCCTGCAGGCCATAGTTTGAGTACCCCTGAATAGATATATAATGAATTCACCTCATGGGTGGAATTTAATGTTCTATACCAAATTGGTTACGGGTGCAAAGATAGTACATGAAGTTACTAATACTGATTATTGTTGTGTATATTCTCATTTTCAGAATTAGGTTACCAGGCCTTTCTCATGAGACACCTCTAAATATAGTTGAAATTCTCACGAATTAGTTAAAAGCTGAATGTCTAAAAAGTTGAATTCACCGAGGGACAAAGAGAAAATGAGGTAGGGAAAAACGAGGAAGACATGCATATCATCAGATGCCCAGATGCAAAATAAACATGTCTCAGAAATGAAATTAACAGGATTTCATAATTTGTGAAATACATTTTCATTCTTATCACTTCATAGACAAATCTCACATGCTTTAGAGAGATTTTGAAGTATTTTGAGAAATGCCTAAAATGTTCTCTTTGCCTTTTAAAAATTATCTGATTTGTATCACAAAACCCTGAAAACCAAAAATACTATTGCTGTGAATTTGTTTATAAAACATTTTTAAATGAAAATATTTCATTAAAAAACATAAAAAAGCAGAATTTAAAACTACATATATCCAATTCTTAGGGTAATTTTATGTGGCAAACAATTCAAGATATTCACCAAGATCAAACAATAGTTATAGCATAGTTAGCCTTTAAAGTAGCAAAATCCAGGTAGTACAATTCTAATTGGATGCTGTTTTGAACTACCTCAAACCACATGCTTTATACTTAAAACTGTTTTCAGAAAACATTTAGAAATAAGAATCATCTTTTCTACCATTTTTCTGCCAGACTAACACATTGCAGTTAAAGATATTTATATAATTTCTATTCAAGTGAGCAATGCCTTCCTGCCAAGTACTTTAAACAAATAATTACTACAACAAATTTTAGAATACACATGATGTCTTCTGTCACTAGATTGTTATTTAATAATTATTTATATATTTCTTGGGGAAAATACCGTCTGGATGATTGCAACTATGAGAATCAGAAAAAGAGCAAAACTATAGAGACAATAAAACAATGAGTGGTTTCCCGAGGGCAAAGGGTGTGGAGATGACTGATTAGATTAAATACAGGGCACTTGGGCACTTTTGTACAGGAAATCTACCCCAAGGTACCATCTACATAGAACCCATAGAAAGCACAGGTTGAATCGTAATAGCAGGTGTTACTCCTGTTGCTCGTTGCCATAGACTCAGGTCCAGTTCAAGTGACCCTACATACAACACAATGAAAGGTTTCTCAGTCCTGAGCCATCTTCGCAGTTATTGCTGTAAATGAGTCCACTCCTGTAACCACCGTGTCAATTCACCTCAGTGAGAGTCTTCTTTTTCCATGCACCCCCCACCAAGTAGGATGTCCTTTTCCAGGGACTTGTCTCTGCAGACAACATGCCCGAAGGATGTGAGACAGTCTTGCTACTCTGCTTCTGAGAAACACTGTCGTACTCCAAGACATTTGCTTGCTCCTCTGGCAGCCCCCATAAATTATGAAAATTGTTTTATAATCATGAATTTATACCAGTTAATCAATTGTAACAAATGCATCACTATAATGCCTACCCACTACTATCTAACTGATTCTGACACACAGGGATGCTATAAGAGCTATTAATATTAGAAGGTGAAAAGGAAAGCAAATGAGAGTTTTCTAGACTTTCTGCTCAGGCCTGATGTAAACCTGTAACACCCCTCCTTCAAAATAGTCTGTAAAAGCTAAGCCAAAAACCAAGCAAACAAATAAACAAAACAGAGGCTAAGCTTCTGTGACAGTTAGGTTTTTTGTCAAAATGGCTGAATTAGAATTCTTAGTGGATTGGCAGTTGAGTCCTCACTATGTGACCTAGCGCAACCTATTCAACTGTATAATGGAATCTGCTGTGAGCAGCCAAGCAGTTGTAAGGTTAGTGTGGGGTATACCCCTCCTAACTCTGGTCATTTCCCTGATGCTATTGAAAGAATGTTTCTTTGGAAGTGTGGTTTAACTCTTACATAGGTAGATGCTGTGAAAAAGCTTGCTTGTTTTTTGCTTAGTCTCGGTGGCCCATGTCACTTGTTAACCTCAGTTCTTTGGACTTGAACCAACAGTGTTAACAGTGCCAATTGATTCGAGGAGCCATCAATGGCCTGCCATTTGGCATGCTGACTTTGGACCCACCTTTGCAGTCTGCAGTGTTCTGCTAATCCTGGGTTTATCAGCTCATGAAGCTACACCAGTCATAAGAAGCCTCCAGTTTAACATTTTACCTATGGATTCAGACCTGGACTGGACTTTCCATCTTCTACAACTGTGTGAGCCAATTTCTTGATCAATCTCTCTCTCTCCTCTTCCTTCCCTTCCAATTTTATAGCAAGCCTGTTTGTGTACATACATAAAGTGTGTATATGTTGTGTATGTACATGTTGGTGTACATACTCACATGTGCATATACATATATATAATGATAATTTTGTGTATCTGTATCTATATCTATACCTGTAACATAAATTTATAATGAAAGCCAATTATGCATATATAAATACATATGATTATGTATATTATTGAAAATACCATGGACTGCCAAAAGAACAAGCAAATCTGACTTGGAAGAAGTCCAGCTAGAGTCCTCGGACACAATGGTAGTGAGACTTAGTCTCATGTTCTTTTAAAAGGTTATCAGGGGAGAGTGAGAGCAGTCCCTTGAGAAGGACATCATGCTTGGTGCAGTCGCAGGGAATCAAAAAAGAGGAAGACCATCAATAAGATGCTTTTCTGATTCAATAAGTGGCTGCATTAATAGATTCAAATATAAGAATTGTAATGATGGCATGAATCTGGCCATTGATTCCTTTTGTATTACGTAGGGTAGTGTGATGGGTAGGCTTATTGTGCCAACCTTGCCAATAGACACATGTGGGATTGAAAAGGCTGCCGTTTCATTGAAGGGCAAAGAGATAAAGGCTTGGTTATCCTCACCTTTCCACCTCTTGCTCTCTGATTATCAGACCAGTATGCTTCTGCCTTAGCTAGTTCTCTGCCTCAACTTGTGAGCAACACTACCTATGGGACACCAACCCATGGACTGTGTCACTGTAGCAGTTCCTTCAAGAACTTCTTTACCTCACTGCAGGTGTATACCTAACATGAGCTGGAGACTGTCAGACTCTGTCATATTGCTGACTGTTGGTGACCTGCCCTGCTGTTTGCTGCCTCTGACTGGACTTCCTATATTGCTCTACAGAAGACTTAGCTGTCTGCTTTATGGATTTGCACCCAATAGCCCTCATGAGTTGAAGGCCTGCCAGTATATTAACACTCTTACAGAAGTGAGTAGAACTGAGCCCTCTGTACTATTCTGTGGACTGATTAGCTGTGCATTTTGTTGTGTTATATATATCTATATCTATGTATTTCTCTCTGTGTATGTATATATGTGTATGTGTGTGTATAAAATCACGAATGCCCTGGTTTTGTTTCTCTAGAGAACTTTGTCTAGCACATTTAGTACCAGGAGTGGTTCTAGAGAAACAAGATCATAAATATGAGCTTTTCCAATTAGCTCTCCAGCTTGACGAGGCTTAAAAGACTGATCATGCTATCTCTGCTCTATCATATAGAGATGTCTGCCACTCATACTAATCCATGGTGTGATGTAGCAAAGCTAGTATACAAAGTACCACCACCAGTAGATGGATTGCTGGGTAGAGAAGAAGCTCTGGATGATACTGTATTTCATATTTTCCAGCAGTTTTGTCAGGATGACAAATATAGGGAAGCTGGTTGACTGGTACGTCATACAATAGAAAATGTGATCAAAGAAAGGGATAATCTCAGAACCACATCTCAAGTGTCTCATAATAGACCTAAAAGCTTCTGAATGTGCTATAAAGCCTTCTCTCCTCTCGGAAAAGAGCTGACATTGCTGAAAACCAAATCCAGAGTCTCCTCATACAAGTAGCAGAATTACAGTGTCAGCTGAATTGCAGGGCTGGAACAGTGTCTGATATTAAAGGAAGGACATTAATAGGAAAGAATTGGGACCCTGAATCATGGGATGGGAACATATGTACTGATGATCCAGAAGAGGAGGATAGTGAACCCCTAGAAACAATTAAGCTACCTCAGTCAATAGATCCACCCCTCCCATCTAAGGAGATTAATCCACTATCAATTAAACAACCCACACCTGAAGAGATTAACCAAACTGTTCAAGCTGAAATGCCAGCTGGGGCATTGTCTGAGAGAGATGCCTTACAAGATATTGCTGAGAGCACCCAGGAAACAGCTTCATCACCTATTATTTCTTCTAGACCTGTCACTAAAGTTAAAGCTCAGAAAGTTCCTAAAGGTGGCGTTCAAATGATTACTTAAGAAGAAGTGCACTATACTCACAAAGATCTGCTTGAGTTTTCTAATACATACAGGCAGAAGCCTAGGGAATATCCCTGGGAATGGTTACTAAGGGTGTGGTGTACTCGTGCCAGGAATGTAACATTAGATCAGTCTGAGTTTCTGAATATGGGCCCCTAAGCACAGGTTCTTCTTTCAATGTTTCCGTGAGAGAGGTAAAGAGAAGATCAAATTCATTATTTAGTTGGTTCCTTGAAGCCTGGGCTGCCAGATGGCCTAGATTAGACCAATTTGAGGTACACTAACTTGGTAAACTTTGGAAGAAGGCGTCCAAAAGCTTAGGGAAATTGGTCTGTTGGAATGGATCTATCAGGATATTTCCATAGACCCCAAAAGGGGCTGTCCTGAGGACATACCTTTCAATACAACCATAAGGAACAAGTTTGTGATGTGGGCTCCAACATCCTGGGAGACTCCTGTGATTGCTATTATGTGCACAGCAAGATTAAGAGTAGGAGCTGCCTTAAGTGAACTCCACATTTGCCTACAATGGGGCTGATTGGGCCCCATAGTGGCAGAGTGCAGGTCACAGCACTAAATCAACAGAGAGAGGGTGGACGTGGTTGTCATAATAGACAGCAAGATTTTCATAGTAATCAAAGCAACATGCCTCTTATGGACTAATGGCATTGGCTCCTTAGCCACGGTGTCACTAGGACTAAAATACATGGGAAACCTAGTCAATATTTACATGATCTATACAGGCAGAAGAATGCTAGATCAGGTGAACAGCAGAATAGACCATCACAATCACTCAAACAAATCCCAGATCTGAGCCAGTTTCTAGACCCCTTGAATGAGAGGGAGGCCGGGTCCCTTTGAAGGAGGACCCGGCTACATCACCGAAGGTCTATACTCTTAGTCTTTCTTTTAGCCTTCCCCAAAGGGACCTGTGGCCTTTTACAAGAGTGACTGTTCTCCGGGAGAAAGGAAATAATCAAAGTTCTGGGGGATTATAGGACACTGGCTCAGAACTGACACTAATTCCAGGAGAACCAAGTGTTCCAAAGGCCCACGTGTCAGAGTGGGGGCATATGGAAGTTATCGATGGAGTGTTAGCTCAGGTATGCCTCACCGTGGGTCCAGTGGGTCCTTGAACTCATCCTGTGGTTATTTCCCCAGTTCCAGATGCATCATTGGAACAGACATACTCAGTAACTGGCAGAACCCCCATATTGGATCCCTTAAATGTGGAATAAGGGCTATCATTGTAGGAAAGGCTAAGTGGACACCATTAGAACTGCCATTGCCTAGAAATATATTAAAGCAAAAGTAGTACCGCATTCCTGGAGAGATTTCAGGAATCAATGCCACCATCAAAGACTTGAAAGATACAGGGCTGGTGATTCCTACTACATTCTCCATTTAACTCGCCTATTTGGCCCGCAAAGAAAGCTGATGGATCCTGGAGAACGACACTGGATTATCATAAACTTAACCAGGTGGTAACTCCATATGAAGCTGCCGTTCCAGATGTGATTTCATTGCTTGAGCAAATTAATACTTCTCCTGGTACTTGGTATGCAGCTATGGATCTGGCCAATGGCTTCTTTTCAACACCAGTCTCCAAGGACCTCCAGAAGCAGTTTGCCTGCAGCTGGAAGGGGGCAAAAATACATATTCACAACTCTCCCCCAGGAGTACATCAACTCTTGTGCCCTGTTCCATAATTGAGTCAGAAGGGACCTTGATTGCATGTCTATTCTGAAAAATGCCACACTAGTCCATTATATTAATGACATTATGCTGATTGGACCACTAAGGAGGATGTATAAAATACTCTAGATTCATTGGTACAACGTATGCGTGCAAGAGGTTGGGAAACTAACCCAACGAAGATTCAGGCACCCTCCACCTCAATAAAATTTCTAGGGATCCAATGATGTGGGGCATGTCAAGATATTCATACTAAAGTGAAGGATAAGCTATTGCATCAGGACCCCCTAACAATTAAATAGGAGACACAATGCCTATGCTTCAGCCAAAGCTGCCATTTGTGGACTTACAGAATGCCTCATCCACCAGCATGGCACCGCACATAGCATTGATTCAGATCAAGGAACTCACTTCACAGCAAATGCAGTGTGGCAATGGGCCCATTCCCATGGAATCCACTGCTTGTGTCATGTTCCTCATCATCCTGAAGCAGCTGGCTTGATACAACAATGGAATGGGCTCCTAAAGACACAATTAGGGCTCCAACTATGTAGCAACAACTTGCGGTGCTGGGGCAATGTTCTCCAGGAAGCTGTATATGCTCTAAACCAGCGGCCAGTATATGGTGCTGTGTCTCTAATAGCCAGGATTCATGGGTCCAGGAACCAAGGGAGGGGGAAGCTGGAGCAGCACCACTTACTATCACTCCTAGTGATCCATTTGCAGCAGTTTTGCTTCCTGTCCCAGCAACCCTGTACTCCTCAGGCCTGGAGGTCCTGGTCTTGAAGGAAGGAACTCTCCCACCTAGAAACAGCATGAATTCCACTCCACTGGCAGCTGAAAATGCCCCCTGGCCACTTTGGGCTTCTCATGCCTTTGGATCAACAGGTCAGGAAGGGTGTCACTATACTTAGTAGTGTGATTGATCCTGATCACCAAGGAGAAATTGGACTGGTGCTACATAATGGAGGGAAAGAAGGATGTGTTAGACAGAATTATCTAGAGAAACAAAACCAGATTTCTACTAATATATGTGTAGATAGATAGATAGATATTTTAAAAGATAGATAGATATATAACACAAGAAATGATGAACTGTTAAATTATATACAGCTAGATAGCTATATAATACAAGAAATTATAAAGCAGTACAAATGGCTCAGTGTGAATCACTCCCGTGAGAGAGTTGTGAGACACTGGCAGTTCTTTAAGTCTTGAGGGCAGCCAATTAGTCCTTGTAGAGAGAGAGCGAGAGCTAGGCTATCCCAGCACAGGAAGCAAACAGCAAGGGAGGTCACCAACCATCAGCCAAGGCACCAACTGTCAGTCCCCAGCTCCAGATATGTACATTCCAATCATGTGATCTTAAAGGGACTTCAACTTAAAGCGACACTGTTCATAGGCTAGGGGTCCCACAGGTAGTGTAGCCTGTAAATTGAGGCACAGAACAAGCAAGGCAGCCGCATACTGGTCCAATGATCAAAGAGTGAAAGACAAGAAAGGCAAGACTCACTGAGCCATTTATCTCTCTGCCCTTCAATTAATCCCACCTGTGCCAAGCTGGCACAATAAACTAACCTTCTCAAAGGATATGTCTGGAATCTAGGAGATTCTAAGGCAGTCTCTTAGTACTACTGTTCCCTGTGATTAAAGTAAATAGTAAATTACACACCCAAATCCTGACAGGATGACTAATGACCCAGACCTCTCAGAAATGAAGTGTCTGGAAAATATACATGACTAAAGAATTGTGTATCGTTGACAAGCTGGCAAGGGTGGACCGTGATAGGTAGGTTTATTGTGCCAACCTGGCTAATAGACACGTGGGATTAATAAGGTTGCCATCTAATTAAAGGGCAAAGAGATAAATGGCTAAACCATCCTTGCCTTTCTAACTCGTGTTCTCTAATTATCGGACCAGTGTGTGACTGCCTTACTTGGTTCTCGACTTCAACTTAGGTGTGCCACTACTTGTGGGACACCCAACCTGTGGACTTTGTCATTATAGTTTGAGGTTCTTTGGAGACCTGCTTCACCGCACTGATAAACTTTACCCCATTTGAACTGGGAACTGTCAGACCCTGTTATTTGACTGAATGTTGGTGACCTGCCATGTTGTATGTTGCCTGTGACTGCACTGTCTATATTGCTCTACAGAAGACTCACCTGTCTGCTTCCTTGACTTTCACCCAACAGCCCTTGTGAGTTGAAGGACTGCCAGTATATTAACTGTCTCATGACGGTGAGTTGAACTGAGCCCTCAGTACTGCTCTGTGGACTAATTAGCTGTTTACTTTACTGTGATATATAAATGCATTGGTATATATATATATATATATATATATATATATATATATATATATATATATATATATATATATATATATATATATATATATATATATATCCTGGTGTTGTTTCTCTAGAGAATCCTGTCTAACATAGGTAGTTATGAGTAGGAACTGACTCAATAGCATCTGTCAACACAACATATTTATTTATATAAGCATTACTTATTTGACTTCTCTAGGGATCCTGCCTAACCCAATATCAAAAGAGAAGTACAGTGAAACCACTGAAAATATTCTGGAGAGATATTTGAAATAACATTTAATCTGATATAAATTTAATGAACTGGAATAGTACTATTTCTTTTTGATATGTTCTAAAAGTGGAACTTCAAGGCTCCTCATCCAAAGAATAACTACCAGCATGTATTTTTAGCATTAAAACACAAATTATAATATTCATATGCTTTATATGTTCCTGTTAGATGCAGATAGGATCCTTTGAAATCAAGAAAATATAGATAAACGGCATTGCTGTATATGACTAATTGCAACTTTTGGGGTTTTTTAAAATAGTTTTTCAGTTCCCGGTCCAATAGTATAATTCTTTTAATGCACTTTGAAGAGGTAGAATTCTTCTGCCTGATTGATATGACTTTGATTCAGCACAGCAAGGACAAGCTAGTTTGAATTGATGAATAGTCTATCTTTTCTGCATGTTAATCATAGACTCAGACTTGAAATATATGGTTTCTGTGTCTTCGAGTTAAATCTGAACAATTGAAATATGCTATGTTGTTTTAAATAATAGCTTTGACAGTTTAGAAACCTGAAACCAGAGACAGGAAATCCATGAAGAATATACAAAATATTATATTTGACATAGTCTTATGTGCTATTCAATTATAAAAATTATGTCTCATGCTGAATTCTGTCAAAGTCTGAGAATAGATCAAACAAAGGCAGTAAACATTTATTATATGTTCAGATTCCATACTCACTAAAAGAAATGAACTTTTGTTCAATTTTCCTAAATCTGAAGTTATTCTCTCCACTTTTATTCAGGCTCCGTGCTGTTGCTGTGGGCTAGGCTTCGGCCCCTTCACGTCAAGATCAGTGGTTCAAACACCGAGTCTGTGCATGAGAAAGAGGAGGCCGTCTGCTCCTCTAAAGATTTGCAGCCTCAAAAACCCTGTACCGGGTACCGAGGCAGCAAAGTGGACCCCTTGGCAGAGGATTTCGTTTGGGGGCATGCACTCTCATTAGATCCCGAACCAGTCTGAACTTGTTTCCTCAAGCGGAACAGGGAAATATGGAGAAAACGTATTCTGAGATCTCAGAGGCTGCTTGTCTGGAAAAAAAATGAGAAGAAATTCAGACTTGATGCTAGTGTTTGTTGGCAAGTGAATATGTCAGTCTTAAGTTTCCCTGTCCATTGCCCTGGGAACATCTCATTTTTATTTTTATTTAATTATTTTTTACTCTTTTTTTTTTTTTATAACACTGATGACATTTCACTTCAGAGAACAACCCGTCCATTCCATTGGTTTCATGGAGAGGGACAATTCGCAGGTGTACATTGCTTCCCTATTTTACAAATGAGAAAACTGAGGCAGGGAAAAAGAACTTGTAAACGGTGAGATATATATATTTACATATATATATCAGAGGTGACCTGCGGTGTTGCTGTGGGCAGACACGACTGTGAGGGCTGGTGGGTTTGGGGGAGGCGGGTACTTTATGTGCACAGCAGGGATGGGATGATTCACACAAGCTGGCGGCTGAGCTTATTTTGACCAGGAGGATCTCCTGGGTGTCATGAGTGCCAGGCTAGAGATGGTTTGGGAGCACTTTTCCCACCACGAGATTGCCCACCTCTGACATCCACCTCCCCGCATAGAGCCAGCTGGCAGGTATTGCAGGTGCAGCTGTGTCCTTCACAGGCAGGGGGCTTTGTTGCTGGGACAAGCCAGGCCTTCATAAGTGGGTGGCTCAGTAGGGGATCAAGTGTCCCTTCCTAGTCTGGGAAGCCTTGTTGTGGGCAGGTAGGCCAGTGGCAGCAGGGATGCTTAGGAGAGAGCACTTTTTTAAATGCCCCCAGCTGAAACTCTTCCTATTTCGTAGCTGTGCCCTCTGTGATGGCAATGCATGCGTGGGTGGCATCTGTTCCATCAGATATGGGGAGGTCTTGCTGTAAGTCAGCGGTGCCTCCCTTGGAGAGAGGGGTTTGCAGAGGGCAGCTTGCCCCATGCAGTGTGGAGGCTGTGGTCACCACCATCGAGGTCTTTCCCATCACCGGCCATGGCCTTCTTGGATTCTGGCAGGGAAGTTCTTTTACAGGTGGCAGCTCTGCTGTCCCCTTCAGGGACACTTTGTTAGGTGTCACCTTGGCCGATGGCAGCAGGGAGGCCTTGTGATGGGCAGCAAGACCTGTGACAGTGCAGAGTTCTTGTGTGTGGTACCTTCTTGCAAGATCTGAGCTGAGAGACTGTGCCAGCCGCTGTGCCCTCGATGGATGAGAGACTTTGAGGTGGACAGCTAGGTTGGTAGTACTAGGGGAATTTGGATCTCAACCAGTCAAGGTTTACCCACCACCGGTCATTCACCCTCTTGGATAATGTTATCAGGGGGGGGGGGAGGATTTGCCAGCACGTGGCAGTGTCTGCAGGGGTACTTTTTTGATGGCCGCCGGAGCAGATGTGTCCCTGGTGGCTGGTGTGTCATCTTTGATGACCTTGAGCTAAGAGGCATCTCTCTCCACAGATGTGGGGATATGTTGGCAGAGGTTACCAGAACTTTAAGCATTTGGGAGGCTGTCCTCTGAGCCAGGATTTTCCTCATGTATAATGGGAAGCTTGGGTGGACAACTAGCTCGGTGAAGATGTGGAAGTTTTGGTGCGGGCAATTTTTGGATGGCCACTGGAGCAGGTGTGTCACTGGGGGCTGGTTTGCCCTCTCTAATGGTGCTGTAGAGCTGAGAGGCCTCTCTCTCCATAGACGTGGGGTTATATTGGTGGAAGTGACCAGAGCCATCCACATTTGGGATGTTGGCCTGTAAGCTTGCCGGTTCCTCCATGAGGGTCAGGATCTTCATTTGAAACCTATCTCAGTGAAGACGTGGAGCTTTTAGAGTGGACACTTTGGGGATGGCCACCGGAGGAGATGTGTCCCTGGTGGCTGGTGTGCCCTCTCTAATGGTGACGTTGAGATGAGGGAAATCTCTCTCCATAGAGGTGGGAACATGTTGGCAGAAGTCCCCTGGGCCATCATCAGTGATGGGCATCCTCTGCTGTGTGCTGGTGAACGCACAATGGGTTTTGAAGGGGCACTTTTCTGACATGGCTCAAATGAGAAATTCCACAGGTGACAAGTGTGGGCTCTGTGATGGAGATGCAGACCTGTGGTCATTTCCTTCGTGAGATGTGGGGAGCTTGTGCTGTGGGTCAGCAGTCACCTCAGACATGGGGGATGGAGAGAGAATCTGCCCTGTGTCAGCTGTGCCCTCAGGAGTACTGTCCTGAGATTAGCCAGGCTGATGGCTACAGTGATGTTCTCATCGCCACCTGCAAAGCATTGCATTCCACTGGCCACCACCTTCTTGGCTTTAGGGAGGGAAGATGTTGTACAAGTGGCAGCTCTGCTCTTTCCACTGGGGAGGTTTTGATGGGTGTCACCTTGACCAAAGGCAGCAGGAAAGTCTGGTGATTGGCAGCCAAGTGTGCGATGACTGGCAAATTTGGTGGGTGGAACTTTCTTGCATGATTTTACTTTGGATATGTCTCCGCAGGAAGTTGTGCCCTTGGTGGATTGGAGGCTCAGGGTAGGCAGCTTGGCTGGTGACGCCAAGGAGGCGCTGATGCCACCAGCCAAGTTTTGTCCCCCACCGGCCATCCCCCCCCTTTGTGGATGGGCTCAGCTGTGACACTTTGCCAGCGGGACCCTGTGTTGCAGGGTGTCTTTGCTCTTGGGATGCTTGGTTGCCGACTTCCAAGAGGTGTTGCTGGTGGGAGGATTGCATGCCTTCAGGATTGGGTGGCGAAAACTCACTCAAAAAGTCCAACTGGGGGCAGGTTGGAGATTTTGCATCTGCGTACTCCAGGCAAGGGTCACATGGATCAGTGCCTGGGAGGGGTCCCTCAAAGGCAGTACTGTGCTCCCCGAGGTCAAGGTTGGGCTTCTGATGGACCACACTGCCTAAATGGTGTTTGCGTACCAGACACTGGAACACAGACTGCAGTAGCGACATAGCTGCAGTGATAGATACCTCGGACTGGCGATGCCTGAGGGCCAGCCTCCAGTTCAGTTCTGGAGTCTCAGTGCACAGGGACTACATTTACCTAAATTATGACCTCAGAAGCTGGGGCCGTTTACTGTTCCTTATATTTTCCTGCAATTTTGTTATATTATTTAACTGATTTTAACTGTTATTCATATTTTGTTCGCATGCCTCTTTACTTGTTTGCATGTGTATTTTCATTATATAGATATATTCATATTTGTATATTGCTCCAAGAGTGCTTCAGTCCATGGACTCCCCTTGTTTTACATCATCTTCCCCTAAATCTATGTTAATAGCTGCCATCTCTTTAGCCCAGGGTTCTGCAAACTTTTGATTTTTTTGTCCGAAGGGTCAATCCTGCGCCCTCAACAATTTAAACATGAGTTGAGTGCCTTTAAATAGTGGCAAATAAATGAAATCAATATTATCTGAATAATATTCTTTAAATTAAATTACAATAATTTTATTTCATTTTTACATTGTAGGCACACACACATAACTGAAGAGCCAAATATGGCTCCGCCCCACTCAGCTGTTTACTGACCCCCTCAGCTGTTTACTGACCCCCTCAGCTGGCCTAGTGCTCCTACTTCCCTCCTTTCCCCTCCCCCTGATGACTAGAAAAGCCTCTTTCAGTTGGTGTGAAAACCTTTTCAAGTTGACATAAAACAGGTGAACTCCCACACTGCCCAAAGAGAAAGTATTTAGAAATAGATCTAAACATTCGACATGCCTCCGTCTTGCATATTTGGGGCATGTTGTCTGGGATGCCAAGTCTCTGCAGAAGGGCGCCGTATTTGGTAAAGTGGGACAGCAGCATAAAGAGGGAGGCCCTCAGGGAGGGGAATTTGACAGTGGCAGCCACCACGGCCCCAGGCAGAGGAACAAGTCTGAGGATGGGGCAGGCCCTGGCAGGCTTTCATTCTGTTGTGCGTAGGGTCACTATGGCTTGGAACCCACTCAGTGTCTCCTCTCACATGTTGAGGGAAAGAAGTCAACACAGTGGAACAGATATTGTATGGGACCACTGTGTTGTTTCTGTTCCATAAAATCACATGGCCTCATGCCGGTGAAGCAGAAAGGAGGAGCAGGAAGGTCCAGGCCTTTGCATGGATCCAAAGTCAGAGGACATCAGCAGAAGAGTCCCCGCAAGCAGGAAGGGAAAGGGGCAGGGGGAGAGTGGGGTTTCCAGCCCCACCCCCTTCACTTACAGGAAGGCCACAAGTTCAAGCAGGTATCAGTACCCCTACATTATCACACGAGGGGATACCCCCCAAAAGAAAGATTTTTTTTTCAAAGATGTGCATTCAAAATTGTGTTGTAAAACAACCCTATCACCTTCAAAATACCCATTCTTAAACCTAATACATTTGTCAAATTGGTGATTCTCTTCTTGGAAGCATTTTTCAGACTCATCTGTTTGGATGGCTAAAAGCACCTACCTTGTTTTTCTTCACCTCTTCTACATCATCAAAGCACTGTCCTTTCAAGCCCCTCTTCATTCATGGAGAGAAACAGAAGTGTCAGGGAGTGAAATCAGGCAAGTAAGGTGCATGGGCGAGGGAGGCATGCTGTTTCTTGCCCCAAATTGGGTACTGAGATAGTTGTTTGAGCAGGTGCATTGTCGTGGTGCCAATACCAGTGTCTGGGTGCCACACATCAGGGCATTTTCATCACACCATGTTTCTTTGCTTGTTTTTAATTATCCATCAATATTAAGAATAAAAATTCTCAATACTTGAGATATAGTTGAAATTTGTATTCGTAAAGTACGATTGAAAAAGTGGAAGAGTAGTCCTACACTCACAACCAAAAAGCATAAATGTAAACAATGTGTTTATTCACAATTTACAATATTTTCAAGAATTTTAATTTCATTTTCAGAAGACATTATCTCTCCAGTGTTTTCTTATCTCCCTGAGTAAACTCAATGGAAGTGAGGCATGTGGCCACCCTCTCCCCTCCTTGACCTCTCTGTCACCAACTAGTCCACCCACTCTGCTTCACTTCAATGCTGATGTGGTGGAGTGAAGTTTCTTTCTATTTTATTTTGTGAACATTTTATTATATTTAAATGAATGCAGTGCTTTACAATGGAAAATAATTTTTAAATCTTTTTTTAAATTAATCATTTTATTCAGGGGTTTTTATATCTTATAACAATCCATCATACAATTGTTTTAAGCACCCTTGTCCATATGTTGCCATGAACGTTCCCTAAACATTTGCTTTCTACCTGAGCCCTTATATCAGCTCCTCTTTTTTCCCATTCCTTCCCCACCCTCCCAACCTCGTGCATGCTTTAGCAATTATATATTCTTATTTTTATACCACCTTTTGTCTTCCTTCACCAACATTTCTGTTATTCATTCCCCTACGTGGTAGAGGAGGTGTCTATATACAACCTTGTGATGGGTTCCCTCTTCCCCTCCCCGACCATCCCCATACACGTGAGATTGCTACTCCCACCTCTATTCCTGAGGGGTTCATCTGTCCAGAATCCCATGTGTGTACTTTGGTCTAGTCAGATTTGTAAGGTAGAACTGGGTCATAGTAGTTCTGGGGAGGCAGCATTCAGGAACTAGAGGAATGATGTGTGTTTCTTCCATGATATACCACACCCTGGTTGTATCATTCCTTCCTGGTAACCCATCTGTGGGGGAATTTCCAATTGTCAACAGATGGGCTTTGGGTCTCTATTCCAAAACACCCCTCTTTGGTATCTGTATCATTGTTTGTTTGGGATTTTGATACCTAATACCTGGTACCCTGGACACCTTATGATCACACAGACTGGTGTGCTTCTCCATGTGGGTCTATTTGCTTCCCTGCAAAATGGCCGGTTGTGTAAATTCAAGCATTTAAACCCCAAACTATAATTTTTTATAGCTTTCTTCAGCCCATTTGCTTCTGTACCCATTTCATCTTCAGCGACCGTGTCGGGAAGGTAATATCAAGAGTGAGAAGTTATTAGAACCAAGTGTTCTTGTGTTTAGGGAGGCCATGAGAAGAGGCCAATAGTTCATCTGTTATCTTAATATTTAACCTATAAATATATGTACCTTGACCTCTAATCTGATCACTATAAATTAATATATTTACATATATGCATGCTGTGGTAGTTACTTTATCTGGTGTCAATTTGAGACCTGAAAGTGAAGTGGTGCAGGAGTTTGGGTGTCCATCATGTCGTACCTGGATGACCTCACATGGAGGTGCTATAGAAATAAATAGCTCATTGGAGCCTGAGAGGATGCTCTCTCCCTGTAAGACATTCTTGTTGACAAGCCACATGGAGACAGGTTGATGTCAGCCAGAGCCTCAGACCTGGAGAAGCCACATGGAAACCCCTGACAACTCTGAGATGTTTACACCACCACTGGAAACACAAGACGTTCCACCCACTGGTCTCTTTCATCCTAAATTTGACATCATGGCATGTGTTTTGTGAGTCTCAAGAGGAATTTATAGATTTTTTTGTACACATGGGCTAATAATGGACTTATGGTCTTCATCAAGACTGGGCAGGAATGTTTTCTCAATATTCAATTGCCTTTGTATATAAAGTTCTTTCTTACACACTTATAAGTGTCTCTATGAATTTGTTTCGCTAGTCTACCTAGATGAATACACATGCCTACAAATATACCTCTATGAATACCTTTGCCTCCTAGTTATTTTCTCTTTATATTTTCTTTAACATTCCTCCTTTCCCACTCTCATGTTCACCCTTCATTCGGCTCTCAGTAATTCCTCTCATATCCATTGCCCTTGTTCAAACCCAACCAGACATAATATGTCCACCTTGCCATCAATTTTAGATCTCCTGTTGGTCCCTTATCCCTGAGTTTGTTAGTTTCTTGCTCTGCCTCTCTGCCCCCTCCTCTCCCATGTGCCCGCAGGACCATAGGTCTTGTCACACAGTTATACAATCTTTTCAGAACCTCTAAATACAAAGCTTGATTAACAGTCTAATTGAGTGAAACAAACTCTAAATGCACCATGAATCAGCATTTTTGTTTGTTCTGGAAGTTCACAGACATCCAGAAACATTTTTGTCCTCCCTGGATATTTCACCCTCTGAAATGAGAAAACCATTTGTACAGTTGAATATTTCCCATAGCGCTGTTCTTGTAACCTCTACTCAACATCACAAGAGTTTCTGTGGCATTTTTCCTGAGCAGGAAACAAAATTTCACAGCCACATGCTGTTCTCTTAAATTAGCCATCACATAAAAAGAAATTCAAGCAAAACTGCTGTAGGAAAGAATTCACCGTCAACACAGAGAAACTTGCCAGGCGACGCCACTTTGTACACTAATTCAGAGTAAGTTCCTTGCAAATGCTCCCTAACAGGAAAAATGTGTACTAAGAAAGCACCTCCCAGGGGAGCTGTTTCCCTAATTTTGGAGAAGGGGTGTGTACCCGCTCCTACAGTGATACTTTGCCTATAGCCCTCAATTTTCCCCAAGTTTGTGTTCAAACACCAAAAGTTCAAGAATTGAACATATTTTTCTCATAAGAAATAATGGAAAACCAAATAACTGGTTCATGAGTCCCCAAAATCACACTTATAAATTCACCTTTCCAGGGCTTTAAATCCCTATGGATGCTTTTAAACTTCTCACATATCACTGTCTAGAATACCCTGTCACCATTAAATTGTTTCTGATGCATTCAAATTTTACAGTAAACTTTCAACCTCTTTGATGGTCTAGTTTTTTGTTTCATGGTTAATGATTTCATACATTACGCTTTAATCACTTTTGTGCCTGATATATGTGGTTCACTTTCAACTCATGTATGATTTTTTAAGTGGAATTTTCAGCTCAACTATAGAGCAAAGTTGTGAACATCAAACAGATTTTTTTCAAAGTTTATCGTCAGAGGAATGGAAATTTTGTACTTGGAGCCATTGGACAACAGAGTTATCAGAGCATATAATAGGATTATAGGATATTTAATTTTGTAAAAACAAAATACTATATCCCACATGATGTTAGCACTTATTTTCCAATTTCAGAGCTTTTTCATGATAATATCACTAGCAAGTGAGGAACGAACATGAATTCCTGCAGACTAGTGTAATCACAATATATTGGCTCTTTCCTTTTTTCCTCTGTCAATATATTGAACAGTGACAGCATGGTCATTCTCAAGGCCTTATTTATATAAGAAGATAGAATCCTCCAAATGCAATGGGTTAAATTGGAAAAAAAATATATGACAAAAATGTGAGCAGGACACAGGTCTGGAGTGTGTTTCTCATAGGGTAGCTATCTGAGAACCCAGTTGATGGTAATAAACAGTAGCATATAAGAGGGGCTTCAAAAGTCCACCAGAAAATATAATTAAAAGAGGTTAGACTGCCCTAGGTATTATTATGAAGCCATTATATGTATTCAATGAGATTGATTCAAATAATTGGATCCAACACCAAACGACCCCATGTAAAACAGAACCCCAAACACCAGTTTTGTGTTGTCCTCAAAAGTATTATTCTGCTTGAGCCCATTACTGTATTCACTTTGTAACAATCTGTCTAATCAAATGTCTTCATCTTTTTTTTGCTAACCCTCTAATACATACAATAAGCATAATGCTTATTATGAGACTAGACTCTTCCAACAACATGTACAAAACGAGTGAGATGGAGTTCCACTACCATTTTAAGGACCATTCTAGGTATCTTTTCTCCAGGACATATTTTTAGTTCTTCAGTCAGGCTATTGGTGCTTTCCATGTGCTTCACAAGCATGGTAATTCAAATATGTTATGTTATTGTACTATGTTATTGTCGAAATTGCACATGAGGATTCTTTCTATTTTTAGGTGACTTCACATTGGTTCTGACTCATAGCAGCCATATGGACAGCAGAGTGAAACATGCCTGGTCTTATGCCATGCTCACGGTTGTTCTTATGTTTGAACCCATTGTTGCAGCCACTGTGTCAGTCCATCTAGTCTAGAGCACTTTTTCAGTGCAAACATAATTTCCTCTTCTTGGCACTGTTCTAGTCTGATAACATGTCCAAAGTCCATGACACAAAATCTTGCCAGAGGTGCCTCTCAGGAGCATCCAGCGTTATGTCTTACAAGCAGATCTGGTTGTTCTACTGGCAATCTGTGGGACTGTCCACATCCTTTGCTAATGCCAGAGCGCAAATGCATCACTTTTTCTTTCTGTTTTCCTTCTTCACTGTTCCACTTTCAGATGAAGAAGATACCATTACTTGGGTCAGAAGGACCTCAGTCCTCAAAGCAGCATCCTTACTTTTCAACACTTTAAAGAGTTTTTGTACAGTAGACTTAAAAAATGCAAGGCCTCTTTGGATATATTGAGTGATGTTTTATGAGCATTTATTTTTGGTCCAACAAAATGAAAGCCTTGGCAACTTCAGTCTTTTCTTCATTTCTCATGATGTTACCCTTTGATACAGTTGTGAGGATTTTTACTTTCCTTACATTGATTTGTAATCCATATTAAAGGATGTAATCCTTTATCTTTATCAGCCAGTGTTTTAATTTCTCCTCACTTTCAGTCATTGCAAGTCACAGCCCTGATACAGTTTATTCAAAAATCCAAACTCACTGGCATTGAGTCAATGCTGGCTCATAGATAATCCCTCTGAGTTGCTAAGACTATGACTGTTTAAGGTAGTATAAAGCCCAGGCTCTTTCCCAAGTTATTGCTGGTGATCATGTTACCACTGACCACTCCACCTCTAGGGTACCCTGTGATACAGAAGAAGTTCTTCACCCACTGTGGCCTATTTGAGTAGAACTTGATGTTCTATGGAAACTCGATCCTTCTACTGATAGATTTGGATCCTTATCTGACTCATTAGCCTCCTCTTGTTCTCAGGAGCCCTCAGAGGACTGTTGATTTTGGATTCATGTGGCTGATCTCAGATTCATTCAGCTTGGCATCTACAGCATGATTCCTTTGTGCTTCATCTCCTGCTTTCTGTCCATCAGTCCATGCAGCCACAGGAGTCTGAAGATGCCTTCAGCTCACATCTGACCAATAAACTTGAAGCGAACTGGACCGTTACAACTGTGTGATCCACTTCTTGATCTATACATATATCTTTCCATATACATACACATGCAAGTATCACAGTTTTGCTTCTCTAGAGGACACAGGTGAAAACACACACAGATATGCGTCATTGTTGGTAGTTACCATCAGTTCATTTCCAACTCAAAGCAACCCTATGAATAGCAGAAGGAAACGCTACCTAGTTCTACGCTATCCTCACCATTCTTGATATGTTCCAGGCCATTTTTGCAGAGACTGCTGAGGACCTTTTTCTATTTTACTGCCCTTCTACTTTATCAAGGATGTTATTCTTGATCTTCCTGGCAACATATCTGAAGTATATGAGATGAACTATTGCCATCCTTGTTTCCAAGGAGGATCCTCTCTGTTCTTCTTCCAAGACAGATTGATTTGTTCTTTTAACTATATGAATGATATATGAAACAATAAATAAATATATATATAATTATATAACACATATATTTCATGCTGATTAGTGAAAATAGCTGATAGAAAGTTAAACAGGCTGAAAGAAAACCTGGCTGTGGCTTCATTCAGTCAGAGGTCTAGGGCCATACTTTGTATCAATGAGATAGGTTAGAAAAGGATTTAGATAAGATAGGTAAGATTTGAACTGGAATATTTTAAGAGTTGAGTTTAGTATCTGATTCTACTATGTTCATATTGATTTCTTCTGCTTATTGATTTTAATATAATGATTGATAGAAATGATTATTGGGAAGAATGGAAATAGAATGCTTGTAAGCCTGTTTGCCTTCAGCCTTTAATTTTAATCTTTAAAAGAATTAGGACATGCCTACAAAGAAGGGTCCAAAAGGATAAGCCCCACAGTGTCTTGAGGGGTTCAGGGCTTTGGAAGGTGAAGAAACTTGCCTAGGGGATGTTGACAGGTTGAAGGGAAAAAAAGGAACCCTTTGGTATTTTGAATTTTGAACTAGTGTTTTTTGCCAGAATCTGGGGGGGGGGGTGGAAATAGCCCATGGAAGGAACTCTCCACTCTAGGACCTAACTCTTAAAGGGATCCTGTGGCCAGGCTGAAATGCTTGCTAGGTGACCACCTGGATCCACTTGTTGAGTGGAAATGAGAGAAAATCAGCAATAAAAGAGATGGGTTGAGTTTGGCCACTGGCAACCATGGACCTGGTTCACGGAGACAAGAGAAGAAGATGAGAGCAGGTTGACTGCTCCGAAGTTCATGTCCTAGCACAAGGGGCCTAGGGTTGTTGAGAATTTTTGATGGGGCACAAGATTGAAGGCAAGACAGCCAATGGGCACCCTGCTGAAGCTACATGAGGCAGACAAAATTTAGTTGACCAGTACATGACCAAATGAAGAGAAGATTTTTGAGCCTGTGAACTATTGTATATTGCTGCTGGTGGTAGTTACATAATCTATGGTCAACTTGAGATTTAGGAGTGAAGGGGTAGTGTTTAGTTTGCCAATCAGGTCACAGTTTGATGACCTCATTTGAAGCTGCTAAGGAGAAAAATAGCTTGCTGGAGGTGACACACTCAGTCACACCCTCAAGGACATTTCTGTTGAAAGGATACATGGAGCTACACTAGAACCTGGACCTGTAGGATTCACATGGAGACCTAGGCCAGCATTGAGATGCTTCCATTGTCATTGGGTCCACAAGATTTCTACCCACTGGCCTGTGATCTTCCTGCATTCAGCACCATTGCATGTGTTGCATTAGTCTGAAGAGGACTTTATAGATTGGTATTAGACATATAGGCTAATATTGGCTTTATGGCTTTATGTGGATTAGGAAGGGATGGTTCCTCAATATTCAATTGCTATTGTATATACAGCTCTTTCTTATTTCACTAGTCAACCCAGACTAACACAGCTGCTGACTTTATGGATGGCCTGTTCTGATTTGACTTTGCTTATGGATGTGGACTTCACAAGGTTCCAATTGGAAAGAATATTCTTCACATCGAAGAATTTGTTTGTCTCCTCAGAGCACTGTGTTGATGTAAGTGGGCCGTATAGAAATTGTATACCCAAAATTGGGAGGATAAATGCATGAAGTGGTTGGCTTACCAACTTACATAGGTGGGGAATATATTCATAGGATTATGGTGTAGGCGTTCACTTAACTGCAATTGTTAGGCATAGAATATTTTTGTTTTGTTCACTATTCAAATATTATATTTAAATGAGGCTTCCACATATTGAATTGTATGCATTTTTATTTTATCCTGTTAGGTACAGATATGATTTTATTATTGTTTTCTTTAAAAATTATATTCCATTAAAGAGCTGTGTAAAGGCGTCAAGGTGTCATGGAGAAAGAGATCTGTGGCAGTCACATAATCTCCTGCCAATATGAGTGAAGGGGTAAAGACTAGCCTGTCAGTCAGGTCATAGCTTCTGTGTAGACATGGCCTTCTGAGGATTCTGGGAACTCCTGTCTTCCCCACCAGAGGCAAGGCAAAATCTCTGTTTCACATTCCTGATGAGAAGCCACATGGAGACACACTGATGGAGCTCTGGAGCCGGAGGAACCATGTGGAGACCCACACCAGTGCTTCTACTGTCACTGGCATGTGATCTTCCTGCATTCATTATCATCATATGATTGCATGAGTATAAAGAGGAATTTATGGACTAGTATTGGACATATGGGCTACTATCAGACTTATGTACTCAATCTGGACTGGACTGGGATGTTTTTTAATATACAGTTGCTCTTTGATATAAAGTTCTCTCTTACACATATGTGAGTATCAATGAATTTGTTTTTCTAGTCTACTCAGACTAACACAACAGCCATGTCTTCAGTGATCTCTTTATGAAAGTGAGCATAGAGCAGGGCCATGTTATGAGAATTAATTGTTTTTAGATTAGGGTTAGAATTAATTGTGAGCCCAAATCCATTCATGTATTCATGATATATTTATGTCTCTGGTTCACTTTAGGGACATTATGATCATTTTATGATAGATGATATTAGAAATCATCCTCCCAAGGCATAATATAATTCTCCTGATGTGTCAGTAATGTAACCAATGACATAGAATTCAAAGCATATTTAAGCAAAGAAAAGTATACGACCATCAGCTGACTTCAGACTGCACTACATGGATTGTTGACTGTGTAGATTAAACTCTTAAGTGACTGGACACTATTTACGCCAACAATTGTGACTGATGATAAAACAAAGCTTTCAACAACACTCATTCAGCAAGGCAGGATCATATTTACCAGATTAATACTTGGCATAAGAAAGCAAATAGGGGCATTAAAATAGTAAATAAATATTCATCTCAGAGAACTTTTCATTGGGTATACTCAAAGCAAAATTTCTGAACCAATTTTGAATAACCACCTATTCCACAACCTTGAGCTAGCAGTCATCTGCTTCTCATAAGAGGACATTTCAGCCTTAAGTCCCAGTGAGTATGTTCTTTCCTTAAATATGCTACAGGTGAGTAAAACCTAGTTCACACAGAACTGGAAGGAGCAATATCTCATTAGTAAACTAAACAAAATATACTTAACAGTAGCAATATAGAACCCAAGCGGGGAGAATAGACCAGGAACTATGGGCCTCATTGGACATTTTGACCTAGTTTCTATCCAATCCTCGGTGACTCAAGCCATGTGCTACACACTCTGTGCTTTCAAGATACAGAGCTTCCTTGATAAGGTTCCACCAGAAGATTTGATGTGGAAACCCCACTAATAAACTTCTGTCTTGGGAAAACAAAATCACTTTTCTTTTTCAGTTAGATTTATTCCTAAATAGTTCATTTTTGTTGTAGCTACTTTAAATGGCATTGTCTTATTTCATTTTTATAACTCTTTGTTAATGTGAAGAAATCCAATTGATTTGAGTATATTGATCTTATACTCCACCACTTTGCTGAATCTTCCAATACTCACTACCCTCAAGTTGTCACTGACTCATAATGACCCTCTATGACAGGGTAGAACAGCCCCTGTGAGTTTCTGAGACTCTAACTGTTTGCCATAGTAGGAAGCCCTTCCTTTTCCAGAGTAGCCACTGATGGGTCAAACGTTGAACCTTAAACATAGTAGTCTAATGTATAGCCAATACTTCCAATAGTTTTATTGTCTATTCTTTGGCAGTTTCTATATGTATGATCATATTATCTGCAGAAAGAATTTTACTCCCTCTTTGCCAATTTGCATGCCTTAAAATTTTCATGCTTTATAGTTCTGGCTATGCCTTCTTATACTATATTGATTGAATAGGAGATCCTCTTCTGGTTTTTGCTTGCAAGGGAAATTCTTTCAATTAGTCTACATTAAGAATATTTTGTGTTCATTTTGCATATGTGATTTTAAATATGTTGAACAATGTTTCTTTCTTGGTTGGTTGAGTTTATTAATTTTAAAAGAGTAATGCATATTGAATGTTGTCAAATGCCTTCCCCATGCCAATTTATATGATCACATGGTTATTATCCTTTGTTTTATTTATGCAGTAAAATATATTCACCCTTAGAGATTCTTATGATATATTATTGAATACTCTAAATCCTCACTCAATTTATGTAATATTAGTGCAAGCATAAGTAAACAATAACACAATAAGAAAAACGAAATACATAGTTGTTTAAAATAATTAAAATATATGTTATTTTTCAAATAACTATATGTTGTTTAATATTTATTTGGGTTTTTTTGCATAACAACTGTTTTCCATTTAATTATATCATGAGACTCCAAAAAATTCCTGGAAAAATTCTGTTATTTGCAATTCCATTCTTCTGTTAACTTTGTGAAGCCCCTCAGTTAAATAGTTTACAAGTTTTCTAACTGGCCAGCATTTCTCCCCAAAGTAATGCTAGAGTTTAGATCAGAACATATCTTTTATGATGAGTACCTAGAGGCAACTGCTGTAATAAAGAGCATTCATTTCATATACTTTCTTAATTTCATATGAAAAATTCACTGCTACCAAGTCAATTCTGACTCATAGAGAATTTTTAGGACAGGGTGGAATTGCTCTTGTGGGTTTCCAACACTTTAACTCTTTATAGGAGTAGAAAGTCTAATTTTTCTTTTTGAAGTGTGGTTTGAACTGCTGGCCTTTCAGTGAGCAGCCCAGCATGTAACCAGTATCACCAGGGCTCCTCTAACTTCATATTTGATCTCTATTTTTATGCCAAAATTCTTGTGAATATACATATAATATACAAATGAAATCTAATGAATATAAAAAACAAAATAAACAATAAGTAAGGTATCGGACAATCCTCATATTCTCAATAGATCAAATAAAATAATGTATATAATGGTTATTTGTTTAGCGCATACTGCATATTTTCTTTTGCAGTTAATGGTAATAAAATATTGCTCACCCAATAAAATTAGATCTTACAAAATAAAGCAGAGGTATGAATTCAAATAAAAATGAATTAAATGAAAATGTCAATGAATGATAAAAAGTAGTTTATTGTGGAACAAATATAAATTTAAATAATTTCATTATAAAATTCATCAATACAGATTGAATTATTTGAAAGAGTATACATATGTACACCTGCACCTGTATATTTATAAATGTATATATATATCCATATATATGCTCTTGTTGTTAGTTGTCAGAGTAGTTTACAAATCATAGTGACCCAATGCACAACAGAAAGAAACACTGCCCTGTCTGTCCTGGGCCATCTTGAGAATCATTGCTATGTTGAAACCCAATGCTGTCACTATTGTTCCAATAAATTATATTAAGAAGTATTTTTCTTTTTCAATGACTGTCTACCAAGCACATGTCCTTTTCCAGTGACTTGTCCCTCTTGATAACATGTCCAATGGGCTTGAAAGGAAGTCTTCTTATTTAAGGTTGGAACAAACATTCTGACTGTGCTTCCTCTAAGGCAGGTATTTTTATGCTTTTTATTTGGAAGCGTAAGGTAATTCTTTGCCAGCTCCATCATTCAAAGACACCAATTATTTTCTAGTATGCCTTATTCATCCACTTTTCACATGCATAAGAGGTCATTGAAATTAAACCAAGACTTGAGTCAGGCACACTTTAGTCTTCAAAATAGCATCTTTTGTCGTTAGCCTTTTAAAGAGATATGTGCAACAGTTTTACCCAATGTAATATGTCTTTCAATTTATTCATTGCTATTTTTATCAGTGTTGATTGTGGACCCAAATGTGATGGAATATTTGACCACTTCAAACTTTTCTCCATTACTATGTGGTGACAAGTAATTTGAATTGCATTCTAAACGTGTTTTAGAGCACAAAAGTGACCCTAATCTCAAATATAATTTAAGGAGAATAAGACCATGATTGAGACACATACATGACCTCTGATAAAAAGAGCCTACAAGCTAGGTCCAGGGCCTTCTGACCCACACAGTGAAGATGCACCTGATAGCGCATGACTGATGATTATGGGACCCCTGTGTTGTCCCCAGTATGGTGACCTCCATTGAGGACAAACCCAGAAGAGATACTGTCCCTCCCTGGGAGGGCTGGAAAGGGATAAGGTACTCTGCTTTCAAATGTACTCTTCCTGAGGGCAAGATTATCTACATTTTTGGTTAATCATCAGAAATAATTCAATGAAGACTTAATCTTTTTAAAATCATTTTATTAGGGGCTCATACAACTCTTATCATAATCCATAATACATCAATTGTGTAAAGCACATCTTACATTCATTATCCTCATCATTCCCAAAACATTTGCCCTCCACTTAAGCCCTTGGCATCAGGTCCTCATTTTTCCCCTTCCTCTCCGCTCCCCCTCCCTCATGAGCCATTGATAATTTATAAATTATTATTTTGTCATATATTGATTTGTCCTACATCTCCCTCCACCCCCTTTTCTGTTGTCCATTACCCAGGGAGGGGGTCACATGTAGATCCTTGTAATCATTTCCCCCTTTCCAGCCCACTCTCCGTCTACCCTCCCAGTATCGCCACTCACACTACTGGTCCTGAAGGTATCATCCACCCTGGATTCCCTGTGTTTCCAGTTCCTATCTGTACCAGTGTACATCCTCTGGTCTAGCCAGACTTTCAAGGTTGAATTTGGATAATGATAGTGGGGGTGGGGAGGAAGCATTTAAGAACTAGAGGAAAGTTGTATTTTTCAAAGGTGCTACATAGCACCTTGACTGGCTCATCTCCCTCATAGACCCCTGTGCAAGGGGATCTCCAGGGGCCGACAAATGGGCTTTGGGTCTCCACTGTGCACTTCCCCCCTCATTTACTGTGGTAAGATTTTTTGGTTGTGATGATGCCTTATACCTGATTCCTTTGTCACCTCATGATCGCACAGGCTGGTGTGCTTCTTCTATGTGGGCTTTGTTGCTTCTGAGCAAGATGGCCACTTGTTTACCCTCAAGTTTTTAAGACCACAGATGTTATATCTTTTGATAGCTGGGCACTATCAGTTTTCTTCACATTTGGTTATGCACCCACTTTGTCTTCAGTGATTGTGTCGGGAAGGTGAGCATGATATAAGGCCAATTTAATAGAGGAAAATATTCTTGCATTGAGGGAGTACTCGAGTGGAGGCCCAATGCCCTTCTGCTATCTTAATACTAGACCTATAAATAAAGGCACATAGATCTATTTCTCCATCCTCCTATATAAATATATTTGAATATGTATATGTCTTTTTCTAGACCTCTATAAATGCCCCTTGCCTCCCAGCTCTTTCCTCTATTTTCCTTGAGTTTCCTCCTGTCTCACTATCATGCTTGGTCCCAATACCTCTTCGTTACATTAACCTTGATCATGCCCTACCAGGCCTCCCTCATCCACTTCACCACGAATGTGGATCATCTGTTGTTCCCTTGTCCCCGGGTTTGTTAACACCACTTCCTTTCCCCCCACCTCCCCCTATCACATGTTCCCCCAGAACTGTGAGTCCCGTCGTTTTCCTCTCCAGATTTTTCATCTAGCCTATCTTATTTAGACAGACCTGCGGAGATAATAACATGCACAAAAACAAAACAGAGCAAAACCAAGCAACAATATACAAAAAAACAACAAACCACTGACAAAGAACAAAACAAAACACAACAAGAAGGAAAAGCTTGTAGTTACTTCAAGGATCATTTTTTGGCTTTTAGGAGTGTTTTCCAGTCCAATCTGTAGGACCACCATGACTTGACCCCAAAGTTCACCTTCAGCATTCCCTGTGGACCTTGCTGCTCCATTCCTTTGCTTTTCTGCTGCACTCCCTGAGTGTTTTGCTTTGGTGTGGTGGGATCAGGTCAGGCACAATTCCCACAGTGTCTCTGGTGCTGTGCCCCACAGGGCCATGTGTCAGTGAGGGGCATCATGTCTCATGGTGGGGCTGACCATGTAGTCCTCTCTGTAGATGGGATGCTCTAAGTGGGGTCATTGTCCTCAAGGCATGGTGGGCCAGGATGTGCTCTACTCTCTCCTACTCCCCCTTCATCTGTTCCCGTGTGCTCCTATCAGATATGTCCTTCTCATGGAGCTGCAGATTCAATGCCATCCGTTGAAATAAATTCTTCTCGGGGAGGGGCAGGCATCCACTTAGTATTTGGTACTGGGGTCAGCTCTCCAGACCTATCCAATAGTTCCCTACTCCATGCCGGAATGTTGCATTCACCTCGTGGGGCACTGGGTTGAAGTCTGATCCCGCTTTCCCTGTGGAGATCTAAACAATACCCTCCCCTTGGGTGGGTTAAATGCCCCATGCCCCCACTACACAGCTTTTCCTTATTTTCATTATATTTTTCCCTTTCCCCACCTCCTCCCCAGGTGTCTACCATGTGAATCCCTGCTTTTGATCTGGTCCCTGCCATACTACACTGTCCTCACCCCAATGTTTATATTCAATAGCTATTTCTCTATGCCCCTTTTGCATTTTTTATTGCTTACCTCAAAGGGCTCATGTTGTACTTGTCCTTGTGTGCCTGGCTTACTTCAGTTAGCATGATTTCCTCCAGTTCTTCCCATGCCGCTATGTGCTTCATACGTTTATTATTGCTTTTTATCAATGCGTAGTACTCTATTGTGTCTGTGTGATATATATATATATATATATATATATATATATATATATATATATATATCACAGTTTTTTAATGTAATCGTCAGTTGATGGAAATTTGGGTTACTTCCAACTCCTTGCAATTGTGAACTGTGCCACAATGAACATTGGAGCGCAGATGTCTGGCCTTGGTTGTTTCTTGACTCTTCTGGGTATATGTCCAGTAGGGGGATTCCTGGGTCGTATGGTAACTCGATTTACATCTGTTTTATATATCGCCAGATCAAGTTCCATACTTGTTGTACATACTTACAAGTCCACTAGCAGTAGATGAGAGTTCCTGTCTCCCCACAGCCCCTTCAACACTTGTTGCTTTCTGATTTTTTGAATTGGGCAACCTTTGAGGGTGTTAGATGGTACCTCATTGTTGTATTAATTTGCATTTCTCTTATAGCTAAGGATCGGGAACATTTTCTCATATGTTTGTTGGCCATTCAGATTTCTGCCCCTGTGAAACTTCTGTTCAAGTCATTTGGCCACCTCTCAAGTGGGAAATTAGTTTTTTGTTTGTTTTTCATTTTGAAAGCTAGCAGAGTATTGTAGATTTTAGTAATAAGGCCTTTGTCTGATGTGTCATTGCTAAAGATGTTTTCCCAGACCATGGACACTATTGTTACTCTCTTGGTGAATTCTTTCAATGTGCATGGGTGTATTATCTTCAGTATATCCCATTTGTCAATTTGTGCCTCCTCTGTGTGTGTACTTCCCTATTTCTAATAGCCTATGTATTCCCTGTGCCAAAGTTCTCAAGTTTCCCAATTACCTCATTGATGGACCTAATAGTTTGGGATTTAACTTAAAGATCTGTTATCCACCTTGAATTTATTCTTGTGCATGGAGTGAGATAAGCGTCTTGCTTCATTTTACTGCAGGCAAAATTCCATTTTTTCCAGGATCACTTGTCAAAGAGGCCTTCTGCTTCCCATTTGATATTTTTGGGGCCCTTATCAAAGATCACTTGTCTATGTGCTGATGATTTTATTTCTGGGGTTTCAGTTCTTTTCCATTGGTCTCAATATCTGTCATTGTTCAAATACCACGCGGTTTTGACAACTGTGGATGTATAGTATGTACTAAAGTCAGGTAAAGAAGCCCTCCCACTGTGTCCTTCTTCTTGAGGAGTTCTCTGCTAAATCTGGGCTTCCTCCCTCTCCAAATGAAGTTGGTAATCAGTTTTTCCATTTCTTTGAAGAAAGATGAAGGTAATTGCATTGAGATTGCATTAAACTTATATAGTGCTTTTGGCAGAACTGATATCTTAACTATATTGAGTCTTCCTATCAATGAGCATGGGATATTCTTCCATTTGTTGAGTTTGCTCTTGGTCTCTTGTAATAGTGTTCTATTGTTTTCCCTGTATAGATCTTTTGTTTTTTCAGTCAGGTATATCCCTAGATATTTCAATTTGTATTTGGCTATTGTGAAGGATACCTCCTTTTTGATCCCTTCTTCTGTGGTCTTATCTGATGTGTATAACAGTCTGATGGACTTCTGTTTGTTGATCTAGTATCTTGCCACTCGGTCAAACTCCTTTATTGCTTCCAGTACTCCCCTTGTGGAGCTGTTGGGATTTTCCATATATAAATCATATCATCTGCAAATAACGATAATTTCACCTCTTCCTTCCCCAGACAAATACCTTTGATGTCTCTTCCTTGCCTTATGCTGTTAGCTAAAACCTCCAGCACGATATTAAATAAGAGTGGGGACAAGGAGCATCCTTGTCTGGTCCCCTTTTGCAGTGGGATTGTGTTAGTCTTTTCTCCATTGATTACCACGTTGGTTGTTGGTTTTTCATATGTAGCTTGTATTGTCTTGAGCAACTTTCCTTCCATTCCTGTCTTCGCAAGTGTCTTAAACAGGAATTGGTGTTGGATGTTGTCGAATACTTTTTCTGCGCCTATCGATATTATCATGGGGTTCTCATATTTTTCATGTCAATGTGACGAAAAATACTAATGGTCTTTCGTATGTTGAACCATCCCTGTATCCCTTGCATGAATCCCAGTTGGTCATGGAGAATTATTTGTTTTATATACTTTTGTATTCTGTTGACTAGTATTTTGTTAAGGATTTTTGCATCAACGTTCATTAGGGATATTGGTCTTTAGTTCTCAATTCTTGTGGGATCTTTGCCCGGTTTTGGTATCAGAGCTATACTAGCTTCATAGAAGGAGTTTGGGAGTTTGCCATCTTTTCCTATGTTCTGGAAGAGTTGTGTAGGACTGGTGTTAGTTCTTCCCTAAATGCTTGGTAGAATTCTCCAGTGAAGCCATATGGTCCAGGGGATTTTTTGTTGGTAATCTCTTGATAACCTTTTCTATTTCTTCTATTGCTATGGGTCTGTTGAGATTCTTGATGTCCACCGAGGATAGTCTAGGGAGGGATTGATTTTCCAAGAATTTGTCCATGTCTTCCAAATTGTTGAATTCATTGGAGTACAATCATTCATAGTATTGTGTAACTATCCATTTGCTTTCATTAGAGTCTGTTGTAATGACCCCTCTTTCATCCCTTATTCTTGTTATTGAAATTTGTTCCCTCCTTTCTTTGTTTAGGTTTGCTAATGGTCTATCGATTCTGTTTATCCTTACAAAGAACCAACTTTTAGCAGTATTATTTTTTTCCCATATTTTTCTTATTTTCCCTCTCCTGAATCTCAGCCCTGGTTTTTATAATTTATTTTCTTTTGCTATTAGTAGGATTTTCCTCCTGACTCTGCTATAGTTGTTGTAAATTTTGTGCCAGCATATCAATCATGAGTCCCTGTTCCTTTCTCAGGTGGGCATGTATTGCTATAAAATTTCCTCTGATGACTGCCTTTGCTATGTCCCATTAGTTTTAGTACATCATATGCTCATTCTAGTTGGTTTCTAGAAATTTCCTAGTTTCATCTCTGATATGTGCCAGTGCACACTCCTTTGCAGTAGAGAATTTGTCATCCTCCAATTATTTGCTCTTGCTTTCTTTGTCTTCCTTTTGTTGATTTCCAGCCTTATGGCATAGTGTTCAGAAAGGTCTGTGTGATTTCACTGTGCTTAAATTTATGTAGATTTACCTTATGCCCCAGCATATGTTCTATGTTCAAGTATGTGCCCTGTGGTTTTGAAAAGAATGTGATTTTTTTTTAATTTGGATGAAAAGCTTTGTAAATATCTATCAGATCAAATTGTCTAATTGTGGTGTTTAGATCTCTAGCCTCCTTGTTGAGTTTCTTTGCTTGTGATCTATGTTTCTCAGAGAGTGGTGTTTTGAAATCACCTACTATAATTGTTTAGGCTTTGTCTTCTTTTTTAATCTTTTGCAGTGTTTGGTTGACGTATTCAGTGGGTCTCTCATTCATTGAATTTATGCTTAGAATGTTTAGTGGTTCTTTGTCTAGCATTCCCTTGTATCCTTGAGATGTGTCTCATGTAGGCAACAGATTGATGGGTTGTGTTTTCTAAGCTAGTCTGTTAGTCTCAGTCTTCTAATGCCTGAGTCCAGGCCATTGATATTCAGGGTTATTATCTCCATCTGCGGACTCTTTGATGTCATCTTATACCTTTTGTGTTGGGAGTTTTCCTACTTTCCTTTCTCATTAATGTGTTTTGCATGTGTGTGTGTGTGTATCATTCTTGACTTCTTTCTATCCTTAAGTCAATGTTTTCTTGGTGTCTGATTTTTCTTTGTTATCCTCCAGGTGAGGTTGTTCTATGTGGCAGTCTCTTATTTATGCTTGGTGGATGCTGTTTTTCTGCCCATACTGGATCAGCAAGGATCTTTTGTTGGGCTGGGTTTCTTCTACCATATTCTTTAAGTTTTTTCTTCTCTGGGAAGTCTCTTACTTCTCCATCTATCTTGATCGATAATTTGGCTGGGTAGAGTATTCTTGCATTTGCGTTGTTTTCCTTCAATTTTTAGAATATGTTACTCCACTCTCTCCTCTTCTTCATAGTTTCTGCTGATAGGTCTCTGCATATTCTTATGTGGGAACCTTCATATATGACTGCTTGTTTTCCCCTAGTAGCTCTCATGATTTTCTCCTTTTCCTCAAAGTTGGATAGTTTAACTATTATGTGCCTTGGTGACTTCTTGCTGGTGTTCTTTTACCCTCCTGACTGGATGCCTTGTTTTCATTCATTAAGCTGGGGAAGTTTTCCTCCATGAATTCTCTATTGTTGCAGATTACTTCTTTGTTGAGTCTTCCTCCCCTCCGGTAAGCCAATAATTCTAATGTTGTTCCACTTCATAGCATCAGAGAGAGCTTTTAGGTTTTCTTCAGTTTCTCTGATGATCTTATTAGGTTTCTGTTCATATTTGTTAAAGTCTGCTTGGCTGTACTCCAAGTCACGGATGTGGTTCTCTGATCCTCCAATCAATTCTCAAGGCCATGTTTCTGCTACTGTTTTTTGTTATCTCCTCCCTAAGCTCCTGTATTTCCCTTTGGTGTATGGCCATTATCTCTTCTATCATCTCATCCTTTTTCGGTATTGTTTCCCTCATATCCTCTATGACTTCAAGCAGCATTCTGAAATGTTCTTTCTATGACAGCTCAATGTCTGCTTTTTCTATCTATGTTGTTATGTTCAGGCCATCTTCTGCCATTGCCTTTTGCTTCTCCTGTTTTTTCGTTGAGGTCATTGGGGCTGATGGCTGTTTGTATTGCGTTGTTTTAGAGGAGCCAGGTGCCATTTTCCAGGTAGTTGAAGAGCACTGTCTCTTTGGGAGGCATGTAGGAATGCCTCTTCGAATTGCGTACAGCTAATTTTACCATGGGATTAACCTACCATTTCATCCTCTTGTGGCATCCCTATAAGGGCATTGCCCCAGAAGGCTGCTGATTTGCCTGCTTTGGTTTTGCAAAGGTTGGGAAGAGGTTCCTGCAACAGCTTGGAATGTTAATGAGTGTTAGCTGAGGTGCCTTATACCCCTAAGCACACAGGCAGGAATTCCCTGGTGAGAAGTTGGGCAGAATATCTCCTGGAGGGAAAGCAGGGCTTTCCCAAGCCTCGGGCTAACTACACAGGATGGAGCTCACCTAACTGGGTGTGGTACAGGTGTAAATGTCCTCGAGCAAAGGGAGTGTTCTCGAGGTCAGCAGTGGAGTGTGAGAGAACAGGAAAGACACAAGGAGGAGGAAAAACATTAAAGTAAGGTCATTTAGACTGTGTAGGAATGTAGGGAAGAGAGGGAAACAAATTCAACTATGTAGCTGAGTCCCACTCTCTGCCCATGGAGCAGCAAGGGTTTAGTTTCTGCTCCAAGGCAGCAGAGGTAAGCCATACCTGAGCTGAGAATAAGCCCCTGCTCAGCCCTCAAACACCGTGTGTGTGTGTGTGTGTGTGTGTGTGTGTGTGGAGGGGGGCAGAGATGTAAACAAATGCAACAATGAAGCTGAACCCAGATCCCTACCTGTGGAGCTGCAAGGGTCCTGTCCCTGCCCTGAGTCAAGTCGGGACAAACTCTGGCTGTGTTGAGACCAAGATCCCCCTACGGGCTCCAAATGGTCCCTGCCCTGGTAGAGAGAGTGGTGGGGCCAAGGTGAAGCCCCAGCTGGCTTCCACGGGGGTAATCCAAAAGCCCCCAGCCCTTCAAAACCCCATGGGTCTGTGCCTACTTATCTTTATGATGCTACTCCTTTGTTCTAGCAGTGTTGGATTTCCCTCTAAGCAATTCTCCTGGGCTGGATTATGTGGAGTCTCTCTGGTATGTGTCACTCCATCGTCATCTTCCCAGAAGTCTACTGGATTATTCTATATGGTGACTCTGCAAACATATTTTGGGTGGTCAATGCCATTCATTGTCTTCTGAAGACCAGGGTGCTCAGAATTTAAGCATGAGCCCAATAAATGTAGTTCTGTTCTTTATATTAATGTTACTTTTAGATACTCATTATCACTGTCATTGAATCCATTCTGATTCAGAATGACCATAGAGAACAGGGTAGAATCTTTCTGTGGGTTTTTGAGACTATAACTCTTTACAGGAGTAGAAAGCCTAGTCTTTCTTCTGTGGAGCAGCTGATGATTTTGAACTGCTCACCTTGTCATTAGCTATCCAATTTATAAGCACTAAAACACCAGGACTACTTGTCAGGAATTTTAAAAAGAGCAAGAATTTAATGACATCATATTTTAAAATACTGTTCTTGGAACATAAGATTATATTTATGTAAATCAGTGAACAGCTTATTGAAGAACATGAAATAACAACAGATATACATATACCATTACTGATTCTGAAGAATCAGTGTATCTTCCAAAGTATATAGGTATATCTTCTAAAGAATTCGTTGAGTCTCTCTTCTTCCAAACTGCTGTTTATTACGTGCCTTCAAGTCACTTCTGACTCCACGGAAGCATATGCAAAACAGAAGCGACTATTTGCCAGGTCTTGAGGCATCCTTATCCCTGTTACTAAGCCTAAGGGCACAATTGAGGCTACTGGGCCAATGTATTGCATTAAAGGTCTTTTTCTCTTTTTCTGACCTTCTACTTTTCAAAGCATGATGTTCTCATTCAGGGACTGATCTTTCCTAAAACATGTCCAAAGTAGTCTCATCATCCTTGCCTCCAGGTTGCATTCTGGCTGAACTTCTTTCATGTCAGACAACTTTAGAACGCCTTCTACAAGAACAGATTCCTTAGTTCTTCTGCCAGTCCACAGTATACTTAATATTCCTTGGCAACACCATAATTCAAATGCATAGGAAGTAATTACAAAATATTAATTTCTAATGGGTGATGTTCCTTCAGTGCATATTTACATACCAGCAGGCCAAATGCAGAGAAGTTTGTGAGTAGATTGTGGTTTATTTTTAAGTTTCCAGGTGTTCAGTTCATCTGCATGTAAATATGACACCCACACAAGCATGCAAGTTTATTCACCAAGAGTAAATGAGGGCCCTCTGAACACATTCCTTGTATGTTCTTCAGAGATCAATTCAGCACATACCTCGTTATTTATTCAGGATGACATTAAGATGTTCACTTTTCATCAGAATAAACACATTAATGATGTTAATGTCAGCACTTCATTTTGTATGGAAATCTTACACGTAAACACAGCATGAGAAGTGTATGGTATTTTCTTTTCATTTTTTGCTTCAAGGTATGATTATAGCTTTTTATTTGTGGTAAGATATATCTGCAAGATTTTCCATATTTAATTTAAACTCCTAAATATTATACTTCCAGGTTTTCAAATAAGTAACCTCACAATGATTTTCTCATTGCTACTCTTCGGTTATGGCAGATAGTAAAACAATTTACAGATGCATCAGGACAACACATTATTTTCCCCCAAAGGGATTCAAAGGGGGACATAAAAGCAGAAAGCACAGGAGAGCATGAGGAAAGTCATGATAGGCATCTTAAACTTTGAGTAAATAAACCTAAAATCTCAGAAGGATCTTTTATGATTAAATGAATACTTTTTACTGCCCACCGGAGCACATACCATAAAGTATCAATGCAGAAGGTTAGAAAGTTATAAACTTAAGATTTTGTATTGCAGAGGATAATAAACAACTTCAAAATGTTTCCACAAAGGTCTCTTAGATCCAGCTAGATGAACAACAGATAGAGAAAATAACAAAATAGCTGAGACTTAAGTAACCTAAAAGGCCACAGGTGACTTAAGCAACCTTCTTTATTTTAGCCCATTTATACCTTTATAACAGTGAGAACTGAAACTCAATGATATTTTTAAGTTTTCCTTAAAAATTTTCTACCTGTGACAGGATGCACTTGTCACATTTTTATAGCTTGTTTTTAATAGAAAATATTATAAATGTCCTTCTCTGAGAGATTACTGCATTATATACTTTCTAGCTAAGATTTTACTATTTATTTATTTTTTGTTCCTTGGTTGTTGGCTCTAAGATCCAGACTTTTGCAAGTTTAAGGATAACAGCACTGCCAAAATTCTTTTTTGTTGTTTGTTTGCTTTTAACCGGCTGGTGTTTACTGAGAAGTGAGGCAGCTGAGGTCCCGAGAGGAGCTGCAGACAGAGCTGGCTGTCTCCCCAGAAACTCGGGACCTGAAAGTCCGAGGGGGTGCAGCTCTTTAGCGACACACAGGGTCACCAGAAGCCAGAGACAATCAGAAGGCAAGTGGGTCTTTTGTTGGGAGGCTCCAGCAGGCAGATCCGCAAGAGGGCTGGCTGCGCGGGGCGGGGCCCTGGGCCCTGCCGGTCACTCCTTGAGGGAGAAGTGCATCTTGTCGTTGACCATCTTGCGCTCAGGGTTGAGGCGCTTGAGGATCTGGGCCAGCACGTTGACCGTTTGCTCGCTGCTCAGCCCCGTCTTCGTCGTCTGGAACTTCTTCAGCAAATCCTGGGTGGTCATGGGCTTGCGTGTCAGGTAGCAGCGCACAGCCTCCTCGGTCACCTGCACGTCGCTGCTGCAGGGTGTCGACTTCCCAGACTGGGGCTGGGGTGTGGATTTCCCAGACAGGCTCTGCGGCCCGGGGTCCATGCCGAGCCGCTCGGCAGACGGGTTCTCACTCTTCCGCTTTCCTTGCTCTAGCCTGCTGGCGGCTGCACACAGGGTGAACGAGGTGCTGCTGCTCTCGGTACTGGGTGTGCCAGGCCGGCTGTTGCCCCGGGAGCTGCCTCCCGACCGCTTCTGCTCCCTCTTGGGGGGCGTCTTCTTCTTCGCCATGAAGAGGGCTGAAGCGGCTACACTGTCGATGTCGCTCTCCTCAGAGCTGTCCGACTCATCGCTGCTGTCTTTCTTGCGCTTCTTCTCCTGGGGGGCGGGAGGTTTCTCCTCCTCCTCCTCCTCCTCCTCCTCCTCCTTGTCCTCCTCCTCGCTCTCCTCTTGCTGCTCTCACTCTGCTCGTCCACCCTCTTGGGACCCTCCTCCTGCTGGACCACTCTGGGCTTGCTTTCCGTCTTATCTGGGGAACTTGAGCCGTCCGACATGTAATCTACCTCCTGGCCCTCAAAGTCCCCGTCGTCCTCTAAGGCCTCGTCATCTGAAGTCTTCTTCTTCTTCATCTTCATCTTCTTCTTCTTCTTCTTCTTCTTCTTCTTCTTCTTCTTCTTCTTCTTCTTCTTCTTCTTCTTCTTCTTCTTCTTCTTCTTCTCCCCCCCCCCCTTAGTCTGTGGCGACTTCTTCTTGGTCTTGGGGGTTCTGCTCTCCTCGACGCTGGCCTCGCTGGCCTCCGAGGACATCTCCAGGTCGTGAATGCGCAGCTCACTGGGCTTCTTGCGGCCACGTTTCTCCTTCTCCTCGTCCTGGTCCTGGTCCTGGTCCTTCAGGGGCCGCTGCTGCATGATGCTGAAGTGGTTCAGGACCTTGTTTCTCCTCTCCCACTCCTCCTCCGCCTCCTCGGCGGTGAGCGTGTGGTGCCCGGCCAGCGGCGTGAAGCTGTACCAGTTGTTCACTGGGAAGGCCTCAAAGGCGCCATCCGGGCACTGGGTGAAGATGTAGTAGGAGGTGTTCTCCGTCACGCCCCCCTTCTTCACGCCTTTGAACTTCCGGCCGGCCTTGCCGTTGACCCGCAGCAGCCAGGGCTGGTCCTCCGGGCGGAACTCCTTGAGCACGATGCCGCCTTACTTCTTCACGCGAGCCTCCCGCAGAACTTGCGGTTGACTCAGGCATCTCCTCCTCCTGGTAAATCTTGTTGCTCAGGTCACGCTCCAGCCACGCCTGATTCCAAGTGGAGAAGCTGACTTTGTTGGCTGCGTTGAAAGCATGATGTTGGATCGTTTCATGGTGTTTTAGGGACGCCATGCCAGTAACAGCAGGTCGGGTCCGCTGCGACCTGGCCAAGGTCCACGGCCTCCCCGCGCCGCCCCGGGGAAGCTGCCCTGCCGGCCTCCAGACGCGGACGCAGGAGCAGGACGGCGAGCGCTCCACGCCGTCACTAACTGGTCGGAAGTCGAGTTCCGGCACCACTTCCAAAATTCTTATCATTGTAGCATTGATATAAGTAACAAATAGTTTACCTGGCAATATTCTTTAAGTGTAAACTTTCTTGATATTATTTATGTTGATCATGTTGAAGCTCTTGGCTCTGCCTGAAGACACTGTTGAAGATCTTATTCTATGCATTTCAACTCTGAATGAAAAGATGTGATTTTTAAGTCCCAGAAATTAAACTTTTTGTAAATATTCTGACATTTCTAAAAAGAGAGAGAATAATTATTGTATTTCTTAGTGTAACCTTGGTTGTGATCCATTCAGACTATACAAATGAATGAAACAGAGCCTGGTCCTGTGTCATCCTTATAAATGTCCTTATGTTATATTCATTGCTGTGGCCACTGTGTTAACACACCTTGTTGAGAGTTTTCTTCATTTTTGTTGACCTTCTACTTTGCCAAGCATGATGGTCTTCTCCAGAAATCGGTCCTTCCTCATCTCAAATGAAATCTAAAATATAAGGATTGCTATCCTATGCAGTAGTGAGCTGATACGGACTGGCATAATCCTTTAGAAACCAGCAATCATATGATTACTGTGATTAGAATTACAAAATCATGAGGAACGGTGCCACATCCATAATCAAAACGAAAATTTCGAGATCTAGCTTTAAGTACAAAGCTGCCTATGATAGGATGATATCTATAAGTCAACAATGATGTACATTTAATGCAACTGTTATTTAAATTTTTACAACCACCATTAAAACTAAGGTTGAAAAATTGAAAATTTCTATCAACTTCTTTAGTCTCAAATTGGTCAAACATGCAATCAATTTGCATTGATAATTATTGCCAAATGGAAAGCAAATTTGCAGACAAAAATATATTTGCAGTGAAGAAGTTATTCATCTTGCAAAATTTTTATCATGTGGTCTCCAGCTTTGTTTCCAGCACTAAGGTCATGTTTTCTAAGTGCTTGTGTACTTAGTATGAACCCCCCAAATCAGACCAAACACATTGCTCTATTTCTCAACAACATAGTCTGTGATTATGAATATCATCTGATGAAATACAGAGGACTCAGACTGAATACAGCCAAGAGGAGACTAATGGTTGACTATGTAACAGACAATCAATTGCTAATTAATAGATAAATAAATTAAAACAAGTTTACAAAAGCTAAAATATGAACCAAAGTATATCCCACTGGAATTTCAAGAACATCTCCAGAGTAGATGTGACTCATGGAATGTGAGTGACGGAAAACCTCAGGAGCATTGGAATGACATTAAGAATATCAAAAGACCATTAAAAAGACAAGAAAGAAGAAAAACTCAAAATGGATATTAAAGGATATAGTGACTCTCGAATATAGAGATGCTAAAGCAAATGGAAAAACTGAGGAAAGCAAAGGGTGGACTCGATCCCTTAAAGGGCAGCTGCAGAAGGCAAAGTGGATGAGTATAGGAAAATGAGTTCCTGGGTCAGAACGCACACAGGATATCTCAGGCTGAAATACATGAAGAAAAATATTCAAGTCGTACAGTAAGCTTCAAAAAGAAAGAAAGAATACACAGAAACACTGTACCTAAAAGAGCAGGTCCACATTCAACCATTTGAAAAGGTAGCATATGATCAAGAGTCGGTGGGACTGAAGGAAGACGTCTAAGTTGCACTAAGTGCATTCGTAAAAAACAAGCTGTAGGAATTCACACACTATTGAATAATTGTGATATTTTAGCAAGTGATGAGGCACTGGACACAGTCAATCATGTATGCTGGGAAATTTGGGAGACAGCAACTTGTCCAAAATATAATGACTGATTACATTGTTCACAGAGACAAATATTTGTGTCCATTCTGAAGAAAAGTGACTCAATAGAATGTGGAAGACTGGCATGCACTCTAAGAGAGACCATCTGAATTGTTTGGCTATTTAACATATTCTAACAGGTTTCTAATTGTTTAAAAATGTATCATTCAATCTGACATTTCTTCTGAGAAAAAATACATTTAATGAAAACAAAGTAAAATGAAAAATAATAATAAATCCTCATTTATACCTCATCATTTTTCCCTCTTTTAAACATATGTGACAGAAATAAATCACTAATGCCTGCATTATATATATTTATTAATTTATAATTTAATCGGCTATCTGCTTTAACTGTCTCAAATGCATAAAAAGAAAAAAGAGGATAGAAAAAGCTAACATTCACTTACCATCATATTTCTCTTCCTCTAGCACAGCAATTCCACCTATAATGCAGCAGTTTTATAAAAAAGAAATAATGAACTAATAAGTGCCTCAGGAAACACTCTTAGAACTTTTATAATTTTTTTTCGGTAAGAAATTATTCAGTTAATTTCAGTTTCATTTAATGTGAATTTGGGGAATGTTGAGCCCAGATTGTAATTAGTTTCAGACTTGACCCCATTTCCTAAAGGTCTAAAAATGAATTTATTTTCATTTGAACCCAAAATTGCACGAGGCAAAAAGATACTTAAAGCCTTGTAAAATTAAAATTTTGAGCATTCTGCTCACAAAATCTGTGAACTTTATACAATTTATAATTTGGAGAAAAAGACACACTGATAAATGTAGCTCAAACTGAGTAGCATAAATGCTTCATCCTCAAAACAAATGAACCTGTAAGTCTGGGAGTAACTTGAAGAGAAAGCGTTTCACACTCGATAACACGATCCATCCTTGATGACCTTAAATGATGGCCTGGCATTTGTCAGGTTTTCTACTGAGATTTTATTAATTGTCTCACTACTCTCCATATACTGAAGCCTTGGCAATGTTGTAGGTTACACCTTGGACTGTTAACTGCAATGTCAGAAGTTCAAACTAACAAATCACCACATTGGAGAAAGCTGAGGCTGTCTGTTTCTATAAAGATTTATAGTCTCAGAAACCCCAAAGTGTGTCTCTACCAGGTCCCATACCATATGGGGCACTATTGACATAATGGCAGTTGGATTTTAACTCAATGAGGTAACTTTTTTGGAGGGAGTCATTCTGGGTAGGCACATTTGAGGGATTGGAAATGATCCTCCACTTGCTTGAAGAATGTTATTGTTATTTACATACACTATTTGGAACTATTCTTTATGAAAGATTAGTCTCGTCTCCCTCAGCCTTTGATTTGATTCTAACATTTATTTATATCATAATTGTTTCATAGATTTTTAAACATACCTCATTTATAATCTAACTGTATTTTCTTCTTAATTCAATCTTTCCAAATTTGGACATGAAGAGACCATTCAATGGTCTCTTGTACACTTTTGATTAGCTCTTATCTATCTTTTTATTCACTTATTTTTTTATTTACCATGCCCCTTGGTTCATTTTATTGGGAATCATAATAGGTACCACCATCTGCTTACTCTATGTGCTTGCTATTGTGGTCGTGTTTTGGTTCTAGATTTTGGGAGCTAGTGCATGGAAATATATGTATGTGTGTTGTTTCTACGTTCCAAGGGGGCTCCTTTGACTCAGAGGAAATTTCAGTACAGTGGGAAAATAAAACACTGCCAGCTCCTTTGACATTCTCACAACACTTGTTAAACATTTTTGCAGCCGTTGTGTCAATCCATCTCCTTGGTAATCTTTCTATAGTTTTTTTAATCTTCTATTTTACCAAGTATTCCTTTTTTCAGGTATTGGTCTCTTCTGATAGTCAAAGTACATGGAAGAAGTTTTATCATCCTGGCTTCTCAAGAGAATTCTAGTTGAACTTCATCCAAAACAGATTTGTTTATTTTTCTGGAAGTCCGTGGAACTTTCAATATCCTTCCCCAAAAGCACACTTTTAATTGATCAATTCTTCCCCATGATTTCAATTATTGCCTAGAGTTTGTATGCAATGAGGCTATCAAAAATACTCTGGCTTATGTCAGGCGCACTTAATACTACAATTGGAATACGTACTCTTTAACGCTTCAGACAGACCTTGGGCACCAGAATGCCCATTGCAATACAGTATTTCATTTCTTGAATGCTGTTTCTATGAATGTGGATTCTAGATACAAATAATATGAAAACCTTGATAGTGTCAATATTTTCTCTGCTTATAATGATGTTGATTGACCTAATTTTAAAGATCTTTGTTTCATTTACCCTGAGTTGTAATTCATACTGTAGGTTAATGCATACCTTTCATCTTTAAGGGTGTTTCAAATGTTCTTATCGTGTCAGTTCATATTGGTGGTTATTAATGTGTCATGGTCTGGTCCAAATATCCCATTTTTCTCTTTATAGTCCAGTGTCTCAAGTTATGCAGATTGAAGAAGCTGGTAGAATTCTCCAGTTTTTGTCATCATTGGCTTTTGTGTATGGTTCATAAGTTTGAATAGTGGTTATATTAACTGGTCTTCCTTGGAGGCTTGTAGAGGGTAGCCTGTCGCAGACAACATTGTATTTCAAAATAAGTCTAGAGATATTTTATGTTACAATGAATATGACACTATTTCTCTTGCATTTATTGTTCCCCACATAGGAAACCACATGATTATCATTAAACATTATGCTTGGATATCAATCGTGATGCATTTCATTTCTTTTATTAATAAATCATTTTATTGGGGTCTCTTACAGCTCTTATAACATCAATTGTCTCAAACACATTTGTTCATGCGCTGCCATCATCATTTTCAAAACATTTTCTTTCTTCTTGAGTTCTTGGTATCAGCTCCTCTTTTGTCCCTCCTTCCACCCTCCAACCCTCATGAACCCTGATAAATTATCATTTTTTATTATTTTCATAACTTATGCCATCCCTTCAGGAACAGTAATGGGAGTAGAGACACCATGAGGGTAGGGGGGTAGGTAGGGGGAGAAACCGGGAACCGACTTCAATGATCGACTATAACCTCTGCCCCGCTGTTTCTGTTGTTGGGGATGAACAATAGAAACGTGGGTGAAGGGAGACAGTGGACGGTGCATGATGCATCTCATTCAATGCTTGATGCACCTAATATTCCTAGAGTCAAACATCTTACTTTATACATTTTTATCATTAATGGATATTCCAAGCTGTTTCTTTTCATTTTGAGTTGTGCTCCATCACCAAACAAAGGTCTTGAAGAATTTACTCCACCCATGTCATTAAAGTCTTCTGGTGATGGTGGTAGTGTAGTGGAAACTCATGGGATTGAGAGCTGCAAGGTTGGCAGGTCGAACCCCCACCCCTCCACCCCGGTGCTCTGTGGGAGAAAGAAAACACTCAGGGCTTTCCACCCGCATAAAGAGTTACAGTATGGGGCAGGGGCGGTTCCACCCTGCCCTGTAGTGTCAATATAAATTCACATGGACTCCTTAGCAATTTCAGAAGGCAGCACTTACAAGTCATATTTTGAGTGACTTCCAGCCCAAAAGAATTGTTTTCTGGCACCGTATTAAATAAGGTTCTGTCTCTCTTCATATGGTGTTCGATGTCTCCTCCCTCAGAATGTACTATTCCTTTTTCCTGCTCCATTTAGTCAGGAGCTGTGCTGAAGTATGTTCACCAGAGATGACCCTGCTGATTTGTGAAGCTTGGAAGCACTGCTTCCAGCATCAGCGAAAAGCAAGCCGCAACCATAGGGCAAACTGACAGACTGGTGTTGGTGATGTCTCTCTACTCATTTATGAGATTGTGTCAAACGTTCTTGAAATGACGCCATAAACTAATAATGAAATCATTCCATGAACTTTTGGAAGCTCCCACACATCTATATTTAGCCCCTCAATCTACACTTAAAACCTGCTAACCTTGGAGTTGATCATCCACTGTGCCACCATGACTTCTTTCACAGCTACTGAATTTAGCTGTTCACTGATTCAATTGATGACATGGATTGAAGCAGTGGCTTAAACAAGGGGCTCTAACCTAATGCGCGGGTGATATTTCATCCTGCTGGACAGATGTCTCTAGGAGTTGAATGGACATGACAGCACTTAACAAGTCCATTCCCTTTCTTTCATTCTTGAAATGACAAAATGTGCATTTGGAAACAATTTTCGTGGGAAATGTGTATAAGTAACTTGTCTTGCTTCTCTTTCTTTTCCTGTAGTCATTAGGGGTTCAATGTTCTATTCTTATCTTCATTTAATCTTCATCAAAATGCTGAAACCCTTCATAGAAGGGCCAAATGGAAGGAATGATATATTCAGGGCACAGAATAGCACTGATGAAGCACATACTTATCCTCTAGTTCCTTAATGTTTCCTCCCCTTACTGTTATGGACTTAGTTTTGCTTCATTAATCTTGTTAGACCTGAGAATGTACATTTGTATAATTAAGATTGTTTGATGCATGAAACCCAAAATAGATAAATCCTTCTGAAATCGTAATGGGAGTAATGATTCACTGAGAATACAGGAAGTGGGGGGGGGGTGAGGAGGGGAAATCGAGAGGAATGATGACTGCATAGGCCTACTTGAGGGAAATGAATGACAGAATTGTAGGTGAACGGATACATTGGATGGCTAAGAGATGGCAATAAATAAATAAGAATAGTAAATAAGGGTTTCTGGGAGAGGGGAGGGGAGGGAAGGGGTATATGGGAGCTGATATCAAATAGTTTAAGAAGAAAGAAAATATTTCAAAAATTGTGGTGGCAGCAATTGTACAACTATGGTTGTTCTAATTGAATAATGAATTGTTATAATATCTGTAAGTGCTCCCAATCAAATGATTGTTTTAAAAGTTGAAATCCCATTTCTATCATTTATTTCTGGTTCTGTCTGCTTGTGTTCCCTTATATCATCTTGTTCTTTAAAAATTTCAGTGGGATTCCAAGAGTGAATAGAAATAAACACATGGTTCAATACTTCATCTTTATTCTAATCACCCCATATAGAAAATTCACATTTTCTTTGCATATTCCTGTTTTTTTGCATGCATATAGTTGGATATTTTCTGATTAACCATTGTTTTAAATATTGCCTCATAAAATTAAATTCCTGATTATTCTTCCACCTCAGTGTTATTGTATTGAAATAATGCAGAAATTTAATGAAGATGATTAATGTCATACTTCACTGTTATTTTTGCTAAGTCTTGTGATCCAATTTTACACCAAGATGCTATGCACGGACTCACTTTGACAGTTTGTTTGTCGTTGTATCTTTCTTAATTTCTTAGCACCACAGTGCTCATTCAATTCATTTATTCCTGTTATTTCTTATTCTACATCAAAGACTCCATTTTCTTGTATATGCTTTAAAATCTTAATTGTACTTTACGAAAAGAAAATACAACTCATTGCCATTGAGTTGATTCTGATTCACCACTACCAAGTGGACAGAGTACAACTGTCCTTGTGGATTTCACACACATCAAATCTTTATGAGAGAATGCAGTTGCCATCTTTCTTCCACAGAGCAGCTGGGTGCTGATTGCATATTAATCATCTTCTATTTAACAAAATGTTTCAGTTTTAAGGTTAAAAAAATGGAAAAGATAGGTGCATTGATATTTAATAAAACAAAAATATACTCACTGCCACTAAGCTGACTCCAACTCCCAGTGGCCCCATCAGAGAAAGTAGAACCACTCTTGGGGTCTCTAAGACAGTAACCCGTGTGGGAGGAGGAAAGACTGGCTGGTGTTTAATTGCATCCCAATGCTTTAGCCACTATGTCACTACAGGCCCTTTATATAAATTTAAGTGTTTTAGGAGAGTTTTTTTTAATGTTACTATTTTGTTCTTTACAATGTAATAGCTACTAATTTATTTGAAAACAAAACACAGCCTAGAATCATCCAGGATTTTTTTTAGTATGAGGTCTGTAACATTTTCACAATTTGAACAAAACAGGTAATTCTTGTTAGGGTGAAAATGTAAGTTGAAAGGATACTTATTGTGTGCTATGTGCTGGAACTTTGAGGTTATGTACTTCCATAATTAATATCCCAATCCACTAAGGCCCAAGTCCAACAAGTGCATTCAGAACCATGATAACCCCAGAGAATAGAGTTAAACTGCCCCATTGGGTGTCTGAGGCTATAAATCTTCACGGAAGCAGAAAGTATCACCTTTCTCCTGTGGAACTGTTGATTCAGTGATATTTATATTTAATAAATGCATATATAGATATAAAACTATTTTTCTCCTGAGAGCAAAAATTAATATTTAACTGACATTTAAACTATAGGAGCACCAGAGTTTTATGCTACCGGTAGGCTCAGTAGGATTAACCAATGAATTAGATAATGATTAAAAGGAAAGGCCAATGGCGACTCTGATGTTTAAGCCTGGGTGACTGGGAAACTGGTGGGACCAATCTCAGAACTCAGAAAATATGCAAACTAAGAAGTCTAGATAAAACTGAGCTATTTGGCTTGACACTGTCTTGCAGAATTAATGGAGACATTCTAGAACAGACATGAAATCATATTCAGAAGTGTGACCAGAAAAACGTTGAGAGGTCTGGCTTTGATATATGAATTAGCAATAATTTGCATTTGGATAAATATCACAGAAAATTTAATCACTGAATTATAAATATATTAGACTCTTCATTTTAAGTAATGCTTATTTTATTCAAAGCTCAAACTCTTTTACAGATGCATTTGTTATATGTCTGTATATGTTTCTTAAATCAGCCACCTGTTCTCAAATGGTAGCAAATGAATCTATTTAAAAACAAAATAAAAAGCTAGATTATTATTTCAATCTGGGGAAAGAATAACACATAATAGTAGATTCTTTTTGATATTCAAATACCATGTGAATAGAGGTATGCAGAATTGTGCCTCCTGGTTGTCATGACAACTGCATCTCAAATTTAGAGCATCAAATCTTCATTTTCTATGAATTTCAAAATGACAAAAATGTATAACATAGCAAGCTAAAAAAGGGCTACTTTATTTATTTTTATTTTGACATTGCTGTCAGATGTAAAATGTATTCCAACTGGTATAAAATACAGTTCGGTTAAGGTTATGACTAAATAGTGAAAAAATATACAATTTGGAATTGGAGTATAGGTAATCTATTGTTGATCAGCACACCCATTTTTAACAGCAGATATTAAAAAAACTGTATTAGGTATAAGAAAGTAGTTTACATCTTCTACTTACTGTTACCTTTCTGGTGGTTGAGAATATTAAAGATATAACTAGTTTGACTATTCCTGAGTCTCTGGAAGCTACAACTATATCTGTGTTAAACTGAAATTCAACCTCCCTATTTTCATGCTTTCTCTTTGATATTCAGGTGCCTAATGCACTAAATAATTAGTCCTGGTATGTGTTGGCTTTTATATGACATGATATAATTCCCAGTACTGGAGAAATAGAAACGATTTATGTCAGAATTTTTTTCCATACATCAAAAATATAGTGATTTAACAATCTGAAAGAGTGTTTTTAATTTAAATTTGTTGGTAAGTAGGTATATGTTGGGATATAAGAGTGAATGCATCTTTATTTTAATGGTAACGATACTGTTAAATGGTTGAAATACGAGGAAGAGAAATGAAACATCTGAAAAGACAGTGGCAAATTCTGTTTCTTCCATGAGTAGGAGAATGCTTCCTTACTTGAAACCCCCAAAGGGAAATTGAAAAGATCATGGAGATTATTCCAAGAGAATCATTGATGTATTGTACCTATCTGAATGTCAGTTGTCTATTTGAAAGCCTCAATGGACTCCAGGAAATTATTTGCCTTGTTATAGACTCGTGAAGAAAAAATCACAAAACAAGACTTGATAGATTTTCTAAAGCAATAGTGGCAAATCATCACTATAAGGGAATAAGTTTTTATGCATAAATTCTGTTCTAATTTATATCTTAGTCATTAGGATATACACATTTATACATCAAAATTGTATTCATGAGGAAAATAGTCTGTGAATATTTCAAGCAATATGAGCAAACAAAGTGGCAGACTTGAACTCCTGATGGGTAGGAAGTAGGCAGTGTATGGAGAAAATGACCATGTGTAGCCTTATGCTGACGTAGACCGCTCTTTTCTATTCAGGCCTGCATACAGTTAGGGAATGCACCGGTCGGGCTGACATGATTGGTTTTGTTGCCCTTCTGATTTTGCTGAACTCACTATTTTAAAAAACCCGAATCAATAAGCTATTCAGGCAATTGTGCAGATAGGACTTTTTATTCCTAAGTCGATTTGACATGTGGTGGATTTTACTGTGAATCTAATCAGAGAAGAGGCCCATTTCCAAGCAGTGAGCTTTAGGCTAAGATTTTTTTGCAAGCAAGTCCAGAGTTCCATGTGATAAAATGTGGTTCTGTTTTAACAAGGTAAAAATCCTGCTGTTGAAAGGCCCTCCCAAAGTGAAGACTTCAGCTATAAATTTACTTACATCACACAGGTAACGGCCATCCTGGTTTTTTTCTTTACGCCCTTGGACTAAATACTTTGTAATCACTGTCATTTTTTTCCCTATTAAAACCACTTGTGCTTTATGTGTGACTTAAAATGGTCAGACGGATTTGTTATATATTAGAAAGAATGGGACGTCTGTGTCAGATTGTTAAAGCAAGCATGATTCCACTACTTAGCTGTTGTGTGACTTGAGACAATATTTCATCATGCTAAGCTACCTTTATCTGAAATTTCCAGTACCATTATTTGGAAGGAATAATATTATTGTAAGGACGACCTAAATTGATGTAATTCAACACCTGCTCTGCTATCTAGCACAAAATGTTCATCTGATAAATACTAGCCTCCTCCCTCTTTCATGCTCTGGTCTCAAATGGACATTTACCTTAAACGTAATCTGTCCTCCGTGTTATCATTCTGCTGGACAACAAGAAAGGACTCAGGCTTAGGGATGTGTTGAATAAAGAAGTAAAATTCTCTGAGCAAGTATCTCAAGTAGGTGATAAATATAGCAAAGAAACACATGTAATGATGGCTTTTGGAACATCTGCACAAACAAAATAACCATCTAAGTCAACAGAAGAGTAGGAACAATGATTTTTCTCCCCCTGCAGATATTTGGCTCGAGAAGCTACCCTTTGATTTATGTAATTTTATCATTATGCTGCAATTGTTTTCATTCTGAATTATTCATTCAACATAAGCTAGCAATAAAGGCAAGGCTTTTCTCCAGCTAAGAACTCTCTGACATTAAGAAGGCTATTTAAATGAACACGGCGCTTTCCCCCCTCCACTTTATGGTCTGAATAGTTGCCGCTCTTGGACAAGCCACATTTTGGGAGATTTATCACAGTTTTAGGAAAAGCTACACATACAGTAATAGAAACAAATTGTCTTTGAGGCATGCCCTTGAATGGCTGCTAATTTCTTTTCTTGGCTCCCTGCTTGTCTGGAGAGAGTTTCATTGAAAGACCTGCAATAAAAATAACAGCACAAGTACTGGTTTATGTTACTAAAGGTACCCCAGATGTTTACATGTTCCTGTAAGTACGTGTGCACACATGATTAGCTTTCTCAAGCCTAAGCTTTCACGTGTGAGGTTAAAAAAAATAACGGATCGTTAGAGAAACATTGTAGATTTTTATCACTAATGCCATGTAAACATATACAACACACTGAAGCATAGGCAAATGTTTTTCTGCTTGTTTAAATATTTCGATCCAAATACTTGCAGGTTATGCTGTGTATAATTTTGAACAGGACAGTCATAAGTTGTTTCAAATTGAAATTTTATAAAGCCTGTTATAATGCTGAAAACGCAGATTTACTCTTTAAATTAGGACACCTAACTCATTACAGACATCTTCATTTACACATAGTAAAATGCCCTTGCAAGATTGAAATTAGTTCGTTCATTTATGAAATTATAAAATGTTAAATCTCACACAATGTCAGTTTATCTATATCCTCAGATCCTAGAATTTTGGTAGGGTGCATTCTGTGGGACATGTCCACAGAAGACCTGGGCACTCAAAAGCTGAGAAGTGCTGTCCTCCCCTCCACAGGCTTATTCATTCACCGTTCTGGCGATAATCCTGGCTGGGGTCTTGGTGATACAATGGTTAAATGCTTGGCTGTATTCAAAAAGTTGATGATAGAAACCACCCAGTGGCTCCAGGGAGGAAAGGCAAGACAATCTATTCCTACATAGATGGCCGACTTAAAAATCCTAGGAGTCAGACAAGTCCCACTCTGTCACAGGGGTTTATGATGGAGTCAGAATCAACTCTATGGTTTTTAGGAATCCCATCAATGCTTATTGTGAGTTACAGGGTATCTGAAGCCTTTCCACATAGTTTAGGCTTTTTTTTTCTTTTTAATACTACTAATAATAATACATACCTGGGTTCCGTGGACAAGCATCCCCCAAGCATTTAAGGTCATCTAGAAAATGAGCCTTCCTAATGACCTGACCTGTCCTCACGTCTTTGACAGATATCTCTTGAAGGAAAGTGTCAAGGTTCTGATATCATGTGCCTCACCGTCCTGTAACCATCTTTAATAACACTATCTTCTATAATTTGCATTGATAGGTATTAATTTCACCAAATAAATGAGATAATAATATCAACATTACAGTGAGATTATAAGTAGTTTAGTGTGGTAGATATTTATGATATTTTCCCAACTGAAATAAAGTTACCATCATCTGTGATGATGGTAATATTCTGCATTTGCTATAACCAAAAGAAACCATTAGCCACATGCAGTTTATGAATTCTTAAAATATGCCTAGTGTCAGGGAGAAACAGGTTTTTAAACCTGGTTCTAATTAGCTTAAAATTAGTGCTTGTGAGATTATACAGTAGCAATCCTTGTGTGTGTGTGTGAAACGACAGCTAATGTGACTGTCACATGTAGAGGTATTTGTAGCATTGTTGTTGGCTGCCTTAAGTTAATTCTGTCCACTTGGCTAAGGCTACAATTCTTGATTGTTTGGTAGACCCCCCCCTATTACTCTTTCTCTTGTTTCGGTCTGATGGGAGCAGCCAGTTAATTGGAAGAGAGGTTTCCTTGGGGTGTGCCTTGCATTAAGCTTATGAAGGGTTGTTCTTTTTGGGGGTTGTTGTTAATAAACATTTAACATTTTAATTATTAATTTATAATCCACATATCATACATTTAATAGTTTAAACATACTAAAAAGAATTGTGCAATCATTATTACCATCATATTAGAACATTTTCTTCTTTTTTTATACTCATTAGCTCCCATCTCCCCCTAACTTCTTCTGCTATACTCCAAGAAACTTAATCTATAGGTTTATCTATTCCAGATTTATTTCTATTTTTAGATGAATTTCTTTCTATGTAAATCATTTTATTGGGGACTCTCATAGTTTTGGTTTTTTAAAAATAATTTTATTGGGGGCTCGTACAATTCTTATCACTATCCATACATACACCCATTGTATCACGCACACATGTACATTTGTTGCCATCATCATTCTCAAAACATTTGCCTTCCACTTGAGCCCTCAATATAAGCTGCTGGTTATCTCCCTCTCTCCCCACTCCCCCCTACCTCATGAACCCTTCACACTTCATAAATTGTTATTATTTTGTCATATGTTACACTGCCCGACGTCTCCCCTGCCCTCTTCTTTGCTGTCCATCCCCCAGAGAGGAGGCTATATGTAGATTCTTGTCATCAGTTTCCCCTTTCTATCCCATGTTCCGTCTACCCTCCACTCCAGGCATCGGCACTCTCACCACTGGTCCTGGAGAAGTCATCTGTCCTAGATTCCCTGTGTTGCCATCTGTACCAATGTACATCCTCTGGTCTAGCCAGATTTGTAAGGTAGAATTGGGAGCATGATAGTGGGGTGGGTGGGTGGAGTATTTAATAACTAGAGGAAAGTTATATGTTTCTTCGTTGCTACCCTGCACCCTTACTGGCTCATCTCCCCACAACCTGAAGGATTGGTGTGACAAAGCTTGGTCTCTTGAAATATTTTTGGAGTCTAACTTCAGTCTCTTGGGACCTAATCTACGGATGACCCAATTTAGCTTCTGAAGTGTAGTTGTTGGATTTGCCGGAGCTCACAATCCTATGACCCAGCAGGGGCTTCTAGGCTGTTGGTTGGCCTGCAGATTTTGGCATCAGCAGGAGCAATAACCAAATGAGCCAGCAGAGGTCAGCCTGTCATCTAACCCATTGATTTGATCCTTGCCACCATCCACAACGTGCTATTTCCACACAATTGTACATATATTTTCTTCAAAGTGAATCTCTCTCTGTATGTATCTACGGCATGTTTCTATGATTAGGTGCCTCCGAGTCAGTTCCGACACATCGAGTGTGACCCTGTGCACAACAGAAAGTAGCACCGCCCGGTCCTAGGGTCTAGTCACAATTGTTCCACAACACACCTAGGACACACAGTGGAACTGGTTCCAGACAATCACAATAAGAAAGAAATAGTTCCATAAGACAAATCACATTTGGTTTCCAAGTGTGTTTACACTATGCTATAGTTTATTGTGCCAGCCTGGCCGATAAACACAAGTAGGATTAACTGAAGGGCAGAGGGATAAATGGCTCGGCGAGCCTCAACTTGGTTGTTCTGTGCCTCAGTTTAAAGGGGTACACTACCTGTGGGATGCCTAGCCTGTGGACTGTGTCACTGTAAGTTGAGGTCCCTTTAAGCCCACATGATTGCAATGTTCATCTCTGGAGCTGGGGACTGACAGTTGATGACAGTTGGGGACCTGCCTTGCTGTTTGCTGCCTGGATATATATAGCCCAGCTCTCTCTACAGAAGGGGACTGGCAACTGGCAGCGTTCAAGCCTTAAAGAACTGCTAGTATCTCACTGCTTTATAATTTAACTGTTAATTTCTTGTATTATCTATCTGTATATTATTTAACGGTCTATTTCTTGAATTATATATCTATCTTTATAAATATATTTCTATATAATTACTAGCAATCTGGTTTGTCTCTCTAGAGAACCCTGTCCAATACACACTATAATTCAGTTCACTCGGTGTGCATTATGAAAGTTTGAAATATTAAAATTTTTGAAATGGGACATAAAGACAAAGTTAACATACGTTTTTTTGAAAACATGGCACCTATCCACATGCCTGACACAAGCTTGTCACGCGCCTTTAACTTGCCCAGTGAAAGCAATTTCTGAGAATTTCACTAAACTGGAGTCCTATAAAATGAAATATGTATGCATGTATGGATGTATGCACTTCACTGGTTTTGCTGTCCTAGAGAACCCAGACTGATGTACATGTCATAGTGTGCTCAAGGCAATGCCATATTGGAGGCAGAGTGCCTGGCCTGTTTTCTGAGGCAACTTTAGGTGGATCAAGCTGTCACTGAAATTTCCAATACCACCAGGGTCACCCAGTGTGAATTGGTTTCACAGGTGCTTGCAGACTAAGAACAGACTATAAAGAAGGAAGGGGCTGTCCCCTTTGAATGGATCAGTCACCATATCAATAGTGGAACCTCTAGGCTAGTACTGGAGAACGTGACTGCTTCTGTCACCTAGGACTCATGTACATCGAGATTACTAAATACTAATACTGTCATCTCTCAGTTTGTCACACTATGGTGAGTTGAGCTGGACACCATGGCAATGAGCAATGGTATTCAACAGAGTTAACAGTGGTGAACAAGTTTCAGTTGAGCTTCTAGAAGAAGAACATCTTATGGAGAAGGAATAAGTTGTCCATCTCTGAAAGATTATCCACTGAAAATCTTATGAATAGCAGCAGGATATTTCCAGATAAAATGCTGAAAGAGGAACCAATCACCTTGTAAAACACTCAAAGTAGACTGAGGCAGAGCTATCACCTCAAAACAAAGTTGACCTTAATAACACTAGTAGTATAAAGCTTATAGGACATTGGTTTGCTGTTGAAGATCATCTAAAAAATGACAAAACAACTGAAAAAGTCCTTACTAATCAGAACATGTAATGTAGCTGGACAGTATAAAGCTAGGTAAATGGGAAATAATCAAAAATGAAACGGAACACACAAAGATAGATATATTAGACATTAGTTAGCTGAAATGTACTGGTATTAGCCATTTTGAATTCAATAAATACATGGTGTATTATAACAGGAACTAGAAATTCAAAAGCAATTAGGTTATTTTTTTTCCCAAAAAGAACATGTAAAGGTCTATCTTGAAGTATAGTATTGTTTATTGTACGATAACACCTATACACTTATGAATTAGACCATTTAATTCAAATATTATACAAATTTACGTAGCAGCCACAAAAGCTAGAGTTAAAGAAGTTTAAGGAGTCTTTCAAAGTCTACCAAGTCCTTCATCCTAATACTGGCAAGATATAGTGCAAAGATGCAATGATAGTTATTTGTGATTTGAAATGCAAAAGTTGGAAACAAAGAGGAAAGAACAGCAGTTTAAAACTATGACCTCAATGATAAAAAATGAAGCTGTACATCACATGATAGAATTTTGAAAGATGAATGGCTTCTTTGTTGCAACCCCTGCTTTAAAAAATCTAACCAGTGATATCAAAAATTGACCTTACCACAGAAAATACATAGGAATCAATATGACTACATCTGCGGAAAGATACTATGGAGAAGTTCAATATAGTCAGCCAAAAACAACAGCAAAATACCATAAGTTGACTGAACAGACCATCAATTTTCATATCCAAATTCAAGTTAAAGTAGAAGAAAATGGAAATGATTTCACAGGATCCAGTATACAATATTCATACTAAACCTAGATATAGAGAACATATCAAAAGCAGAATTAACACATTGAACAATAATGATAGATGTGGAAAATATAAAATGACATTAAAAGCATCATGCATGATTAAAGGAAAACCCATTGCCATTGAATTAATAATGACTCGCAGCAACCCTAAAGGACAGAGTGGAACTGCCCCTGTGAGTTTCTGAGACTGTGACCATTTACAGGAGTGGAAATCCCCTTCTTTGTCCTGTCATGCTGATGTTGGTTTTGAACTTCAGGCCTTTAAGGTTTCAGCCCAATGCATAACACTACACCACCAGGGCTCATTGAAGAAAGCAAAAGGCCACTAAACTGACAAAAAAGAAATTAAAGATCAAATTGAATGTTGGAAGAGACTCTGAAACTTGCTATTGAACATAGAGCAGCTAAAGTCAATAGAAGAAATGATGAAGTAAAACTGTTGAACAGCAAATTCCAAAGGGCAGATGAAGACAAAGTATATTTATTATAATGAAATGTGCAAAGACTAAAAATGAGAAAACTAAAAAGGAAAAACATGCTTAGTATATCTAAAATGAAAGATGGACCCCCAAAATTACCCTCGAATTGCAATATTCCATGAGCAAGTGTTAAATGATGTAGGAGGCATGCAATGACTAAAGAAGTACACGGAGTTACTGTCTAAAAAGAATTGGTCGGCATTCAACCATTTCAAGAGATAGAGTATAATCAAGAACCAATGGTTTTGAAAGAAGAGTTCATGCTACCCTGAAGGCATTAATGAAAATCAAGGCTATAGAAACTGATGGACTACTTCAAGTGTTTCAACAAACTGATGAAGCATAGCAAACATTCATTAAGTCTATGTCAAAAACTTTGAAAGACCTAGCCAATTAACTGGAAGAGATCTATATTTGTGTCCTTTCCCAAAAGACACGATCCAAAAGAATGCATACATTATACAACAATCTAAGTAATGTTGCATGCACATAAACTTTAATTGAAGATAATTCAAAAACGTGTACCACCAATACATTGAAAGATGGCTGCCAACAATTCAAGCTAGATTCAAGTGATCATGGCACTTGGGATTCCATTGGTAGGATCTTGATTGGAACTAGAGAATACCAAAAGTATGTTTACTTGTATTTTCTTGATTGTGTAAATATATTCATTCAAATATAGGGAGCATAACAAACTATCAATAGCTTTTGGAAAAAATGGGAATTTCAGAATATTTCGTTGTGCTCATTTGGAACCTGTACATGGATCAAGGACTCATAAGAACAGTAAAAGGGAAGATTGATGTGTTGATAGAATTAGGAACAATGTGTGTTGGATTTTTTCCTTTCAGCATCATTATTTAGTCTTTATGCCAAACAAATAATTTAAGAAAAATTTCAAAACACTTTATTGTGTTCAAGGGGAACCTGTAAAAATTACTGAGAGACAGTCATTTAAGAGACTCAAAATCAGGAATGGTTTACATTAGGACTGCAGTATTTCACCTTACTTATTCAATCTGTTTAATAAGAAAACAATCTGAAAACCCCGGCTATAGAAGAACATAGCATAGAAATTGGAGTGTGGCTTATTAAAAACCTGTTAAATGCAGGTTATAAGACTTTACTGAAAGCAAGGAGGATTTGAAGCACATATTGATGAAAGTCAAAGATGATAATTTTAATATGGCTTACAGCTCAGTGTAAAGAAAACTAAATCTTCATAATTAGACCAGTAAACAACATCATAATAAATGAAGAAAAGTATGAAATTGGCAAGGATTTAATTCTGCTTGGATTCAGAATCAGTGTTCTTGGAAGCGTCGGTCAAAAAATGAAAAAACATATTACATTTGGTAAATATGCTGCACAAGACTTCTTTAAAGTATTGAAGAGTAAGAATATCACTTTGCAGATTAAAGAGTCCCTAACCTAAGCCATGGTGCTTCCAATTGCCTCATACGCCTGTGAAAGTTGGACAGTGAACAAGGAAGACCACAGAAAAATTGAATTATGGTTTGGTGAAGAATATTGAAAGTACTCGAGGCTTCCAGAAGAACAAATAAATCAAACTTGGAAGTACTGTCCGAATGTTCCTTAGAATGGAGACCAGGGACCTTCGATCTCACATACTTAGGACATGTTTCTAGGAGGAATCAGTTTCTGCAGAATGACGTCATGCTTGGTAGAGTCTCTAGGATCTGAGAAAAAAGAGGAAGGCCCCTCCAAAAGGTAGATTGACACCGTAGCTGGCTAAAATGGGCGCAAACATACACCTGTGAGAAGACACAGGATGAGCAGTGTTTTGTTCCGTTTTTCATATGTTTGCTATGAGTTGAAACTGACCAGACACTACTCCGAGCAATAGCCAGAAGCACTCCTCAAAAGAAAGCTTTATCTTTCTCCTGAAGAGTGACTGATGGTGAACTGCTGACCTGTCGTTAGCAGCCCAAAAGCATAACCACTGTGCCCCTAGGCCACCAGTTATCAAAAGATATTAACAGTCTACAAATACAGATTTGGTGGTCTCAATAATATGTTAAATATAAGGAAGGATTAATTTACATTGGTAATTTGAATTAGTTTTAACTGAAATCTAAAATTCAAGTACGTTTGTTTGAAAATATTCTTGTGATGATTAAAGAAGACTAGCAATGAATAGGTTACTGATTTTAACCTCTGTTAATGGCTTCATTCCTGATTTAAATAATCTTTGAAATTTTTTAGAAAATATATTGTATAAAATTTCACTATTCTTAGATCTAATCTACAAAACTAAAATAGAGTAACTGGTTGACTAGAATTAGGAATAGCCAATCAATTGCGTAATACTGAGTCCAGCCAAATGCCTCTATGTAATAGTATTTTTTATTAATCTGTGGATTTTAGTAGTTGCTCATAAAAATAGCAAAGGGCTTCTGAAAAGTATCTGTTTCAAGGCTCATTCCTTTGAGATTCTGGTTCAATTAGAAGACTTTGGAAGAGCAATGGTATTTTTTACAACAGCCTAAATATTTTTCATATACAGTGCGAATAAATAATCATTGCTAAGCACAGAAGTCTTGATTATAGTAATTCTTAGTAGATATATATATGAAACAAAAATTCACAGTCACTGACAACATTTCACTGCCTACTCACTGTCATCCTATAAGATTAGGAAGAACTAGCATTCTCAGTTTCTAAGACTGTAACTCTTTTATGGAATAGACAGGTGGTGGATTTGAACAGCTGACATTGTTCCGGACTGGGGTGGCATGCGTTATTGATGTAGAATTGCTTCTTGATATAAAGCTCTCCATTGTATATATGAGTATATGGATCCACGAGGTTTTCCATCCATTGGGCTGTGATCTTCCTGCATTTGGTGTTATGACACATGTGTTGCGTGAGTCTGAAGAAAAATTATAGATTGATAAAAGACATTTGGGCTAATATCAGACTTATGGATTTGATCTGGACTGAGCTGGGATATTTTCTTAATATACAATTTTTTTGATAAAAAGTTCTCTCTTACATATGAGTGTCAATGGATTTGTTTCTCTAGTCAACTCAGACTAACACATATATGAACTGGAAAATGGGATTTTATCAATATATAAGCATAAATGAAAAAGCTTTATTTAACTATATACAGTAGAAATATAATATCACTTATTTACTATCTTTAACTTAACATACTCAGAATGATTTTTATAGGAAACTGATGTGCTATTACTGAAATTAGTATGTACTTTTCATGGAAATTATTAAAACAAACATCTCATTGAATCAAAAATATGCATTCCAAATGTTGAATACTGCTTTGTTTCTTTTTCACAATTAAGGAACCAGGATATATAGATCCAAATTATTTAATATTTAGATAAATCCGTACAGGAAAATATGACTATATATCTCTATTTTAGTCATAGTCAACCAAATAAATAACCTTCTTTCATGGTTGAAATTCGTTTGGAAATATCTGATCATTTACTCATAATTCATGGATATATTTCCCCAAAAATGATCCCATCTAAATATTTAGACAGTGGAGATTTAAAGTTAAATACTGTGACCAATTTATAGTTTCAACGATTCCTTCCGGTTAATAAATTTCTCATGAAAATAACAGTGAGTTTCTGTAAAGTTGGTAAAGAAATGGAGTTTCCTGTCTCACTACTGAGAATGAGAGCATATGTCTTAATATCGGTAACTCAGTTTCTTCCTTATCCTTTTAGCTTTCTCTTCACAATGACAGAGGAGCTGTGGCACTGCAGATATTAAATGTGAAAAGAAAGTATCTGGAACAAAAAACAGTCACAAGCCTTTGTTTTTATACTTTTGTTTGTTTGTTCATATTAATGATATTGCCCCCATATAGTGTTGTTCTTAGCTGCCATTGAGTCTCCCTCTGGCCATGAAAAGTCCAACAATAACAAAAAACACTACACAGTTTCAAACTATCCTCGTGGAGGGTTGCATGTTAGACATTTGAGATCCATAGGATTTTAACTGGATGAATTTCAGAAGTAGATCATCAGGATAGGCTTCCTTATCCATCTGAGTTTGTAAATGAAACGTTTTCAGCATTGTAGCAGTACAGAAACCTCTTCTGCTAGATAGATGGCGACTACACAGAGGTGACTTGGCTGGGCTTGTACCCAGCTCTTCTGGATGGAAGGCAACATTTTAGCCCTGACACCATTGCTTCCTTTATTTCTTACATATCTTCAAAATGTCTGGTGTATGTGTCAAGGGTTACATCACACAGCATGCTTAAGTCAATTAAAGACAAAGGAAATTTAATTATAATTTTTGGTTTAGGTTAATCATCCTTCATCCCTTATAATCTGAGAAGGATTGTGATTCATACGACCATCCAAAATCTAAACAAAAAATGGATTCTTTTAACAAAGTAGAAAGAGAAAAGCTGTTTCATCTATCTAGGCCTCACAAATTTTACTGATCATAATTCAAGTGAGAAATCTTATTAAAAGAGTCTCTGGTTTTAATATGCTCTAAAATAATTCCCATGCGGCTTATTTGTGGAGCACATTTTTAATATACCAAGACACAGACTACTGACTATGTCATTCTAGCCATTAATCCTATAATTATATTTCTCTTTTTATATTGTTGATCTTTTCAAATGATACCGAATACTGACTTGTCTCAGAAAAATAATACACAAAAAATTAATTAATTAAACTTAGAATGATTAGATTATAATTATTGTAATCCCCACTAAAATAGATGAATAAATCAAGGATATCAATATTTATATGTATATATGTATCATCTTAAAATTACATATAACTTTTGTGGTTATTAACTATCTGAACTTGCAATGTACTATTAAATAATGAAAAAGAATATCTTAGCATTGGTATATTAATGTAAATGTTTAGGAATTTTTTTCTCAGAAGATATTTTTCAATTAAATTTAAATGGATAAGCCAAGACTTTGCTGGAAGAGTTAAGATAGATTTGAAGAATTTGTATTTTTCAAACATTATTCATCACTATCCATTAGTTAGATTTTGTGGTAGTTATATATATAGCCTGGTGTCAATTTGGGACTTGAGAGGATTAAGAGTGAAGGGGTGGAGTCCAGTCTTTCAATCAGGTCATAACCAATGAGGCCTCTGTGTGGGCATGGCCTTCTCCTGAGAATTCTGGGAATGCCTGTATTTTCTTCCTTGGAGGCAGGAGACATTTTTCTCACTCCCTTGGAGACACTCTACTGACAAGTCTCACTTCCTGAGAGACACTCTGTTGACAAGAGACATGACACTACACTTTGGTAGCTGGAGAAGCCACATGGACCTACCCTGATCCAACCAGGTCTCTGAAGCAGGAGAAGCCACATAGAGACTCCTTCCGGTGCTGATATGCTTACAAAATTCCCGGATCTACAAGACTGCCAATCTCCACTGGCCTGTGATCTTCCTGCATTTGACATCATCGTATGTATTTTCTGAGTCTGAAGAGAACTTTAAAGATTGGTATCAGACATATGGACTAATATTGGACATATGGACTTGATCTAGATTGGGCTGGGACATTTTCTCAATATCCAATTTCTCTTGTATATAAACCTCTTTCTTGCATCCATATGTGTGACTATGAATTTGTTTCTCTAGTCTACCCAGAGGAACCCAGATACTTACTTAAGAATTGACTTCATTCCACACATTGTGTTTTTTGTAAAGGTGATATATATTCAAATTGAATGACAACTTATCATTATGACCAAACTATGTGTAAGTCAGAATTCTAAAACTTTGCCTTGACTAGGTCCTTCAACAGAATTCGGGCACCAAAATGTTGGCTTATACATTCATCATCCTTAATATAAAACCAAGTAAAAATTGAGCTGCCTTCAAAGTAATTCCATATCAACCTATAGGGAAAGAAATCATGACAAGGGGTTGTGGGGAGGAGCTGTATGGAGGGGCGCAGGAGATTAGAAAGAAATGACATCAAGAAGCACAGGAAGGAAAACTATGTTCAGAGACTGATTATGGAAGCAATGGCAAAATTATGTTTGATATGATTGAACTATGGAATTATATGACATATGTATTAAGGCCCAAGTTACAGCGTATGCATTTTAAAAACAAAAATAAACAACATAGATCTAGGAAGGAGTTATGGGCTCACACCTAACCCTAACTCCAAATTAAGAATAATTAGTTCTTACATCATGGCCTTGTTCAATACTAACCTTCATGAAATGATCACTGAAGATAAGGTGCTACAACAAAGTGTGGTGAAGAAAGCAGATGGTACCCCACTATCAATAGGAATAGTGACTGGGGTCTTAAAGGCTTATATTAAAAAAGCAGCCATCTAAGTAAGGAATCAACTAAGTCCACACAGAAGTACACCAGCTTGTGTGATCCAAAGATGACAACTACAAAATTCAAATATAGTGACGAGGAAAGTATCAGCTAAAATTATGAACACCCAGTGGGATCCCAAAATCCATATGCAGGGTATCCAGTCAGAGTTAGCTCCTGGAAGATCTGCTATAGCCAAAGGCAAGAGTCCCAAAAGCTCCACTAGCAGTCAGATAACATTGTAACCGTGTTTATGCTGGATTGAACTAATATACTTGGGCCATTGACCTGCCCATAGACACATCCTGGCACATTTTTTTTGTAGGGGCAAGGATCTCTTAACCACTCCATGACAAAAAATGCATCCCTGGCTTCTTGAATGTTGACAGGGCTCTTTACCCTCTCATGAATTATTTGTATTTTTGTCTTTATACTAATTATTTGTATTTCATCTTTATCCTCACCACCTTAGTGTGATTTGCTTTTCACTGTTTCCTGAGGGGTTTCCCAGCTGTGAAGCACAGGAGGCTTGGATGTTCAATGATAAAAACTGATACCAGACGTCACAGGAAATGTAGGGGAGGGGGATTAGCAAAGGGAGGAAAAGAGGAGTTTGGGAATATATATATATATGTGTGTGTGTGTGTGTGTGTGTGTGTAGGCCTGTGTATGGAGGGAGCCCTGGAACTGATCCTGATTGCACAACTCATTTTGGGTGTGATTCATCCATGGGTGGAGGGAATGCTCTAGGGTGGGTGTGGGGGTGATTGTACAATCACCCCTTGATACATTAGAAATATTGAATTTTCAATTCTGTGATATAAAAAGTATGTGCCAATACAAATGTTGGTAAATAAATAAGTAATAAATAAATAAATCTGAATCATAGCATCCCATGGTTGTCAGAGTAGAAAGACTCCTTTTTTGGAATTAGATTACCAAGACTAACTTCAGAGGTCCTTCTGGGTGAAATTGGAAACCCAACTTTTTAGTTAGCAGTCAATTATGCTAGCTATTTTCCATGCTATGAGACCCCACACATGTTAACCATTTTCACTACTTTGAGACTTCACCTCAAAATATCAGAAGGTAATTTGTTCAAAAGAAAAATAATCAACACACACATGAGCATAAGAAAAAGAAGGATTGTGACTAAGGTTTTCCAGTTTATCCACCCATGGTCCCAGTCCAAATAAAATGTGTTTAAACATGTCTACAGATTAGCTCTAGATAATTCTCTTAGTAATACACTTCTCTTGGTCACATTAGGGTGTTTTCTCAAAAAGTCCAGTTAAAAACAGCACTTCTGAAAGAATCCACTTGTGTATTTAAATTCAAAGTCAACCCATAAGCTTATGGTGACTGTCCCTTGGGGGTGGGGGTGGGGGTGGTTATCCAAAAGCAGTAATCTTCAAAGATTGAGTTTTTTGAAGGACATGAGATGATCACCAAGACATTTAATAAAGAAGTTTTAAGAAAATTAAAACTTTCCTTTATGATATGATATATATGTATGTGTATACATGAATAGATATATATGTATATATCTTTTTACTTTTTAGAAGGAGGTGGGGGGAGAAAATAAATATAAATAATCTGCATTGTTGAGGAAAAAAAACAGTAAAGTTATCATGTCATGTTTTCCCAACCCAACAATGGACCCGGTGTCTCTTTGAGTGTATTGAGTGCTGTCTTAGGAAAATTTCAATAGGGATCCTTACACCTTTCTCTCTGCATCCCCGATTTAGCCCCTTTGGATTTCTTACTTCCCAAATTCAAAGAACATTTAAGGGTATGTCATCCACCCCCCTCAACTATGTAAAAACTACTGTAAATCAAAACACAGAGACTTTTTCAGGGAAAGGTTCAAGAGGTGGCAATCACCATACAGATATGTGTAGAGTTAATGGAGGATTTATCCAGATATAATAGCTTCAAAATGGGTTTTTTTTTAAAAAGTTTTCTAGAGGTCTTCAGCAATGCTTTTTGAGAATATATATATATATATATATCCATATACATATATATATCTCACTTTATCACCACTAAATTCTACTGAGTAGTTATGTTATTTAATAGGATTTTGTGAATACTCACAATACACACTTCTCTGTGATGCTTCTTGAGCCCACAGCATTGCCAAGCACAGTTTTTGAGAGACTTCACACAAACCTGCCTTATTGTCTTCTGTTGGCTGGCCTGTCTAATAGCATGGTGGATTCTTATCACTCTTGATGGAATCTCCCTGCTGATTTTTTCCCTAATTATTATTGTCCTTTTATATTTTCATTACTGTAATGCAGGAAACTATGTCACTAGTATTTCAAATGCCAGAAAGTCACTCAAAGAGAACAGGTTTCGATGGAGTTTCCAGAATAAGAACAGATAACAACTTAACTGTCCACTTCAGAAGATAGAGCCACTGAAAACCTTATTCCTAGCTTGGAAAATTGTCAGATACTGAAAGGCCAATGAATGGAAGCAGGAAATTGTAGTCGATAGTGCCAGAGGATGGGACCCTGTGGCTGGAGGGCTTCCAAAATGTGACTGAGAAGGAGCTAATGTCTCAGTGGAATGGTGACACGAGTCTGGGAAAGCCTGTGAGAATAGAGCCTTTGGACTCTTCATTTGCTGATAGGTAGGGATAAACAGCTCCAAAAACCTGCTAATGATCAGAACTTGGATTGTGCGACCTCTGAATCTAGGAAAATTTGAATTTGTGAAAAATGAATAGAATGCACCAAAATCAATATTGTAGGCATTCATTATCCAAAAATACACTGATATTGGACATTTTGAGTCAGAAAATCATATGATCTACGATGCCTGGATTAACACAATCCAAAGGAGTGGCTTGGCATTCATTCAAGGAAGAACATAGTCAAACCCATCATGCAGCACAATGCTGTCTGTGATAGGATTGTATCTATCTGCCTTCAAGCAATTCCAATCAAAACAATGATTATTCAAATTTATGCAGCAAACACAGAAGCTAGTAATGAACAAATGAACAAATGCTACTAAGGATGTAAGTCAGAAATTGATCAAACATGCAATTAATGTTGATAATTATTGGCAGTTGGAAGAAAAAAGTTGGGTCAAAGCAGAAGGAACAGTAGTGGGATAGTATTATGGACTTGGTGATAGAAATGAAACTTGATATCACATGATAAAAATTTTCAAGCCAATGACTTGTTCATAGTAAATGCCTTTTGTCAACAGCACATAAAGTGTAAAATCTGTGGACATTTCCATATAGAATTCTCAGTACAAATAAGAGCTGGAAACACGGGAATCCAGAACAGATAAACCCCTCAGAACCAGTAATAAGAGTAGTGATACCAGGAAGGGAAGAGGAAGGCAAGGGGAGAAAGAGGGAACTGATCACAATGATATACATATAACCCACTCCCTGGTGACAAACAAGAGAAAAGAGGATGAAAGGATGCATTGTTCAGTGTAAGACATGAAATAATAACAATATATAAATTATGTAGGCTTCATGAGGGAGGGAGGACTTTAGAGGGAGGGGAAAATGAGGAGCTGATACTAGGGCTAAAGTAGAAAGAAAATATTTTGAAAATGATGACGGCAACAAATGTGCGCCCCATGTAAAATGATTATTAAAAAAAAGGAGACACAGAAATCTAACTGACTACATCCATGGGAAGAGACACTGGAGAAGTTCAAAATCAGCAGCTAAAACCAGGCCAGAGGTTGTGGAATAGACCACCAATTGCTCATCTATAAGTTTAGGATAAGGCTGAAGAAAATGAAAACAAGCCCACAAGAGCCGAAAAATGACCTGGAGTCAGTCCCACCTGAATTTCAAGAACATCTCAAGAACAGATTTGATGCATTGAGCAATAATGACGGAATACCTGATGAGCTTTTGGAGGCCATCAAGGGCATCATTCATATAGAAAGCAAAAGGTTATTAAAAAGATAGGAAAGAAAGAATAGATTAATGTGGATGTGAGAAAATACTCTGAAACTTGAACTTAAGTGTAGAGTATCTAAAGCAAATGATAGAAAAGAGGAAATTAAGGAGTTGAACACAAAATTTCAAAGGTTACTCCAGAAGACAAGGCAAAATATAAAAACTAAAGATTTTATGAAAAAGTCAAGCCTTAAGTTGGAGTATTGAAATAATCTATTGACAAAATATTGAATGATGCAGGAAGCATCAAAATAAGATGGAAAGAATGCACAGTCACTGCGCCAAAAACAGTCGGCCAGCGTCCCATTATTTCAGGAGGTAGCATATGCCCAAGAACCCATGGTGCTGAAGGAAGAAGTTAGAGCTGCACTGAAAGCCTTATCTAAAACCCGGGCTCCAGGGATTGGCGGAATGTCAGTTGAAATGTCTCTAGAAGCTGATGAGGTACTGCAAGCACTCACTGGTCTATGCCAGTGTGGTAGTTCCATCATTTCATGTCAACTTGAAGATACATAAAAGTGTAGGGCTCGTATTGGACTGTTCCCTCAAGACACAGCCTGGCGGTGCCTCCTGTGAGCATGACCTTCTCATAAGCAGGACTCTAGGAACCTCTCCTTCTCTTGCTGTCTTCCCTGTCCAGCTGGCTGACCCTGATTGCTGCCAGAGCCCTGTGATGCTTCCATCATTATTGGATTCACAACCACCAGCCTGTGATAATCCAGCATTCAGCATCATTGTATGAATCTGAAGAGGGATTTGTGGACTACTATCAGACATATGGACTTGGGCCAGGCTGGAATGTTTTCTTGATATATAATTACCTCATTATATAAAACTCTTTCTTACACATATATGCGTATCACTGGATGTATTTCTCTAGTCAATCTTGACTAACACAGTCAGAAAATTTGGAAGGCAGTTGTTGGGCTAATGGATTGGAACAGATCCATATTTGTACCCATTCCAAAGAAAGGTGACTCAACAGAATTCTCAAATTATAGAACAATATCAGTGATAACACATGCAAGTAAATTTTTCCTGAAGATCATCTAACAGTCTTTGGTGAAAGACATTGACAAGGAGCTGACAGAGGTTCATCCCCAATTCAGGACTATCATTGCTGATGTCAGATAGATCTTGTTTGAAAACAGAGAATATGAGAATTATGTTTACTTGTACTTTATTTTCTGTGCTAAGGCATTCAACTATGTGGATCCTGACAAACTAGAGATAACCATGAGATGAATGGGAATTCCAGAAGACTTCATTGTGCTACTTTGGAACCTATACATCGATCGATAGGTAGTTAGGTGAAAAAAGGCATATTGCATGGTTTGCAATCGCTGTGCAGCTGCGTAGTATCCTTTCACCGTAACTCTTCTTTATGTATACTGAACATGTAATCAAGAAACGGAGAAGGAGGGAGAAAATGAAGGGTTGATAATGAGGGCTCAAGTAGAAAGTAAATGTTTTGAGAATGATGAGGGCAAAAATGTATACAAATGTGCTTGACACAATGGATGTATGCATGGATTGTGATGAGAGTTGTACAAGCCCCCAATAAAATGATTTTTAAAAAAGGAGAAGAGGAATGAGGCACCAAGATTGTAGGAAAGGTTATTAACAGACATCCATATGCAAATGAAAAGAACTTGCTTGCTGAAAGTGAGGAGGACTTGAGCCACTTGCTGATGAAGATAAAGAATGTAAGCACCCAGTAAAAATCACAACTCAATTTGAAGACCAGAATCTTCACAACTGAACAAATAGGTAACATTGTGATACCTAGAGAAAAAGTTGAAGTTGTCAAGGATTTTGTCTTGCTTTATTCAAGGTCAGCCCTCATAGAAGCAACAGGCAAGAGATGAAAAAAGAGTTGCATCTGGTTAATTGTTGCAAAATAATTTTTTAGAGTATTAAAAAGCAAGGATGTAACTTTGAGGTCTGTGGTGCACCTGACACAACCGATGGTACTTTCCTTCGTCATGCACACACGCGAAAGTTGCACATGGGACAAATGAGACTGAAGAGGAATTGGTACATTTGAATTGTGGTGTCGCAGAAGAATATTGAAAGTTCCGTGAACTTCTAGAAGGATACGCCTATTTGTCTTGGGAGAGGTATGCCTGGAGTGTTCTTTAGCAGCCTGGGGGGCAAGGAAGCCTCTTGTATACTTTGGGACATCATGCTAGGTAAAGTAGAGGGGCAGAGAAATGAGAAATGCCTTCAAGGAGATTGACACCTTGGCAGAAACAATGGGTCAAGCACAGGGAAAATGTGAGGATGGAGTAGACAGGCACTGTGTTGTTCTGTTGTGCATAACATCCCCATGGTTTGGGACCAACTTGATGGGACCCAACAACAGCAATGACAACATGCGTATTTTCACTTCAGAGTACCTGGTGCTACACGTGGTCAATGTTTTACTCAGCGGATCACCCCCAAACAGGAGTTAGAATATGTACAGCGGCACCTTGAAATAAAGGCCTGGGCATCTATTTCTCAAAGTAAGCTTTGAATAAGACAGCAACTGACTATATGCTCTCTCCAGCAAAGCTCTTAGTGGCTTTGTAAAACTAAGCAATGTAAGCAAATGCACCCCTCAAAGACAGATGCTTCATTAATGAAAGAGACACAGTTTGTGAGATTATGAGAAAGAAAATAGTAGGAAAACTCATCATTTTCTTCCCAGCTGTATTACTATGTCCAGTACTTGACACATAGTAGGTGTTTTGTTGACATTTGAATATCTTTGATACAACTCATTCTTCCTTTTTCATTTATTTACTAAGAATTTTTTAAAAAGCATTGTTGTAGTAAAAAGCCTCAGATACCAAATATTGACACTTGCCGAGGGTATTTTTTCAATATTATATTATTATTATTTTTTCAATATTATATTATCCTCTTTACATTTCTTCACAGTGTTTTCTGTGAATTGAAAAATGATATTTAGTCCACATAAAGCACAATCTTCTAACTGCCAGAGTAACTGAATATGGATGACAAGGTCTTCAGATTGCTACTTAGAAAAATATTTGTGCTGATTAATGGCAAATTCTGAAATTTTCTTTTTTTTTTGCAAATACAGCTTTGAAAAATTTTAGCATCCTCTGTTTAAATAGTGTTCAGCACAGTTTTTTGTTGCTCTTGCCAGCACGGGCAATTCCCATTCTTTTACGGTTCGTTTTGCAGGCAGCGTAAAGCAGAATAATGCTTTTTCATTATTATGATGTATGCAAGTTGGGTGCAGAATTCCTAAATGAAGACTCAGCACCAAAATCATACATCTTCTTAACCATACAATATTGTATGGTAATTCTTTAATACTGACAATTATTTTAAAGGAGAAATAAAACCCTATGTCCTATAATGAAGTGTAAATATATTGGCAATGTTATTATGGGCCTAGTACTATCATTTAACATTTTCTCCTTTCACATCGTCCTCAGTTTAATTTCTATGCTATTCATAGTTCAGTAAAATAGTATTAGATCAAGAAAACATAGCAAGAAAAATAGTTTATTTCAAGCCAATTATCACTGAGCCTAAATCTCTTCAATGTGAAGAGCAAACTGGTGGCCACCAAGAAGATTGAGACTTCATGATCCCGTATGTGCAGAATTGTTCTGCCTTCCAGAGTTTTCACAGTTGTGATTTGTTGACAGAAGATCACCAGGCATTTCTTCCAGTGTTGCTGAGTGAGTTTGAACCGTCAACTTTTCCATTAGCAGTTGAGCACTAAATCATTGGTACCATCCTAATACCCATGATGAAAGGCATGTGGCAGGTGGCCAGCTATTCCCAGAAATCCACGGTCCTCCTTCCTGAGAATGGAGTTGTCATTCAAAGGCAGCTGCCTGGAGAGAGCCTTCCCTGTCCTTCTCATATTTGTTTGTGGCCATGTGCAGTCAAAGCAGAAGGACTGAGAACGTCTGTGTGGCCAGAAGAATAAAGGAGCAGATGGGATTCTCTGCACATTTCATTGATTGTCTGGATGCAGAGCACTCTAATGTCAAGTCTCTGAATCACAATGTCTGGGGCAGTTACTCACCAGAAACACTGCCATTGGGTTACTTCTTATAAATAAACTCTCTGTGAAAATTCTAATATTAGGGCTTGCTTTTTCCAACAACTGGTGTTGACCATAATTAAACCAGTAGTCACTGTGACTTTATTTAGATAACTCAAAATATTAAATTAAATGCATAATCAACAGTAAGAACAACACACAAGTTAATATAGAATTAAGGTAAAATAATGAGTATTTGGGTCTGCCTTTAAAAGAAGGAAGCAAACATTCACTTAAACACAAAATAAATCTTGTAATGTAGTCATTATTATTTCCATTTAAAAAATGAGGTAACTGACATTCAAGAAAGCTAAATGTGTTGAAATTGCAGAATTAATAAATATTGTAATTTGAGATTTAGAAAGTCTATTTTTTTGCCAACAAAGATTATTTTTCCATTATAACCTGGTGTCTTGAAATCTCCCATTGAGGCCTTGCAAGATTTTGCCTCTTCTTTCACCACTCCCTGACAGCATTGTGCACTGCTTTCCTCCAGTCGCGTATCAACAGCAATCCACCCGACAGATTCTTACAATCAGACTGTCTTTGTGACTGCTTTGCTGAAACTAATGAAACCAGTTTTTATTTTATGGAGATTTAAAAGGAAGGCATTTGTCTGGTAAAATTCCAGAGATACACAGGGTCAGAAATCCAGTGGAGGACAGCGTATCCTATGCTAGTTTCTCTGTATAAGGCAAAACAGGGATTTATGTGTGCATAAGCACGTTACAAATAGAAGATATATTGACACAACAATTGGCTTTAGCCAAAAGTCCAATAAATGAATATATTTTGAGAAATGTGTAAGAACCTTGTAATGGTGATTACCTTTGATTTGGGTTTGGCAATTCTTGAATTATTTAATTAATTCAGAAAACATTATAAACTGTATTCGCATACATTCATTCCTGGGGACAGTATTAGTCACTTGTGACTATAATTCTTCTAATACATTTCTTTTGTTCGTGCTCATGCTGACTCCTCCTCCGAGACTGTCTTTTCTCTTCCAAAATCCTATTAATCTTTTAAGGCCATTTAAAGTTTATCTAAAGCTTTTCTTAACTCCTTCACATCAACAGAAAAATAAAACCACACTCTAATGTGTAGTTCTTTATCTGTGCATGTATTATCAGACTTAATAATTTTACTGTAAAATTATGTTCATGAATTTCCAAATCATAGATTCCCAACATTAAAAATGACTTATCTTGATCTTTTATCCACAATGCCCGCCTAGTCTTACCTGGGACTGAATAGCACAGTGAGTTACCGAGCTCTGGTGGATTGGTCCTTGGAGACACGTGAAAGATTGTCTTCATGTATCCATAATTCTCCAAGCAAAGCTTTTCATGCACTTACAGGTGTATGTACCACTTTCCTGACTGCTTCAACATAGAAGATACTGTCAGCCCATCTAAAGGTTTACTATCTTCATGAATGTGGGAGGGAACTTGGGCTTCCCATGTCTAATTGTTGCAGAACAAATATAACATAAGGTAAACCCAGATACAAAGAATGTTCTCATGTAAAATATTCCCATATTTTAATTTTTAAAAAACAAGATCTTAAAATTCTATTAAATTTTATTTCACTCATCTTCTATACGGATGTTGGACAAAGTGAAATAAAAATTGTAAACAGAGAGTAAAATATAAGAAAATTGGGTATATGTAAATCATAGCATAATCACTAATACCTTCTCAGTTCTATCCTGTCCCAATCATTATGAGTTGGCATCAACTCAATGGCAGTGAGCTTTTTCCTCCCTTTTAATTCACTAATGGCTTTTATTTGCTTATTTATCTAGGAATATATACTCTATAAAATTAGGAGAATGACTGCAGTTCAAAATGTGATATGAGTCATTTGTAGAGTAATTCATAGTAAAATGGTTCTTAAACCCTCCTATAGAAAATGATATCTTCAGGTAGGATAACATTCCATGTTTTATGAATATTCATTAGTGTGTCATTTTATGTGTATTTGTCAGTAATCAAAATGAGGAAAGTAATACTGCTAACAATATATGAAAAGATAGTTAGTTTATTGTGCAAACGTGGATGATAAACACATGTGGGGTTAATTGAAGGGCGGAGGGATAAATGGCTCAGTGAGCCTCCCCTTTCTAGTTCTCTGGTCTTTTGCTTTCTGATGGTTGGACCAGGGCGCAGCTGCCTTAGCCAATTCCCTGCTTCAGCTGGCAAGGCTCACTTCCTGCAAGACATTCCGAAGGAGAAGCCACTTGGACCTACCTCGATGCAGCCTTGGGTGCTGGAGCAGCCGTGTGGAGACCCCTGCCAGTGCTGAGATGCTTAAACATTAACTGATTTTACTTTCCTCCTGCAGTCTGTGTCATAGTGTGTGTTTTGTGAGATGGAGGAGGACTTTGTGGACTGGTGTTGGACATATGGGCTAATGTTGGACTTGTGGACTTGGACAGCACTGGGTTGGGATGGTTTCTTGATGTGCACTTACTCTTTATATAAAGCTCTCTCTTATACATATGAGTTTTTGTGGATTTGTTTCTCTAAAGGACCCAGACTAACACAAACGGACATAAATAAAATCTTAGTATTTATAGCTAATAAATATAAGATTTTTATTACAGAAATTTTAAATCAAATGTTTAAATCATGCATATTTTGAGTGAATGGTGCAATAAATGGTTAACATAAAAGACTTAGGTCATAGCTAAGGAATGTATTGGTGATAATGGATGAGAAATGATGGTTGAAACTCTTTCCAGACAAAACTACTGGAATGTGGAAAAACACAGAGGGAATGACATATAGCCACAGCACGTGGGTAATAAATCTTCTACATCCTCCCAGATGGCTGTGTTCTCCTGTATAAAATATGTATGGTGGATTTATATTCATGTTTTTCTATGCAGTATTTACATAACGTTTCTAGCAAGGAACCTACACCATGTCATTAATCTTCAGAGTTGTTTCTGTTAATTATTCTTCACCCCACTTCAGACAAATTGTTCATGTTTTTATTCAACACATATTCAAGAAAATATTATAAGTATGGGTTTACTAGAATGGTGGTAAGAACTGGAATAGTCAAACTGAACTTGAAGTCTAACTTCAGCCTGTGCAAGTTTATGGGAGTATAGTACAGAATCAGGAATACTCTATGAGCATCTTTTACATAAAAACCCTTCAAGGTTTTATTTTCTTCTATACTTCTCAAAATTAAAAAGGAAAAACTAAAGTGAATTTCCTATCAATTATAAAGTTTTCTTGTTTTAAAATATACCTAGATTAGGGACATTAGCATATCCCATGTCATATTTTTGAAATGTTCTTTTGAAATTTTGGCTAAAAAGAATTTACAAGCTGCCTAATTCAAATATTTAGCATCAAAAGACTTCTTTTTTGGCAGGCTGCTCAATGAAATTTTTGCTATTATCATTATTATTTTTCTTAATTCTGGGCAGATGAAATAAGTTGACATGTGCAACATAGAACTTTTTTATTTAAAAATCATTACAGTTCTTATAACATTTCATGCATCAATTTTATCAGGCATGCTTGTACATATATTGCCATTATCATCTCCAAACCATTTTCTACTTGAGCCCTTGGTATAAGCTCCTCTTTTTCCCCCTCCCTCCCTCCCCCAGCCTGCCCTTTCGTGACTCCTTGATCAATTATATATTATTGCTATTATTTCATATCTTACACTATCAATTGTATCCTTCCCTCCATTTTTGTTTTTCATCCCCTTTGGGGTGGGGGGCATATATCCAACCTTGTGATGGGTTCCCCCTTTCTCTACCTCCCACCTCCCTGACCATCCCCCTACCCTCATTATAGCACTACTCCCACTACTGTTCCTGGGGGGTTTATTGGCATGAATTCCATGTATCGAGAGCTCTTATCTGTACCGATGTGTGTTCTTCAGTGTAGCCAGATTTGTAAGGTAGAACTGGGTCATGGTAGTGGGGGGAGAAAACATTCAGGAACTAGAGGAATGATGTGTGTTTCCTCGGTGCTATACTGCACCTTGGTCGAACCATCCCTTCCTTAAAATCCTTCTGTGGAGGACTATCCAATTGTCTACAGATGGTCTTTGGGTCCCCACTCCAAACCCTTTTGATTGCATCAATTTAGTTGTTTGTTTTGGATCTTTTGATACCTGATACCATTGACACCTCATGATTTTATTGGGTGGGGTGCTTATTCCATGTAGGCTGCTTGATAAACTTCAAGCCTTTAAGACCCCAGATGCTATATCTTTTGATAGCTGGACACCATCCACTCTCTTCACCACATTTGCTTATGCACCCATTTTGTTTTCAGCAATCTTGCTGTCAAGGTGAGTATCAAAGAGTGCCAGGTTATTAGAACAAAGTGCCAGGTTGTTCTATTAAGGGAAGCCTTGATTAGAGGCCCAAAGTCAGTTCGCTAACTTAATACTTAACATATAAATGTATGTACATTGGTCTCTAATACCTTTCATTATAAATTAGTATATTTACATATATACATGCCTATAGCTATATCTCTATAAATAGCTTTTGTTTCCTATTTATTTCCTCTATTTCCTTTCACATTCTTCCTATCCCAAAAATCATGCTCACCTTCCATTAGGCTCTTAGTAATCTCTCTCAGATACATTGCACTTGATTAAACACTACCCAACATTGATTACACACCCTTCTTGCCATCAATTTTAGATCTCTTGTTTTTCCCTTATCTCTGAGTTTGCTGGGTCCCACTCCCTCTTCCAACACCCTCCTCTCCCATGCTCTCCACCCCACCCCACCCCCGAATTAAACGTCCCATTGTTTTCTCCTCAGGACTGTCCTTTCTGACTATCTTATATCGAATGACATAGGGAAAAAGAAAAACAAACAAAAGAAGAAAAAAAAGCGATAGTTTCAGGTCTGTCTCTTCTTACTGCTAAACATTAAACTAATTTTGTGAAATATTTTCATAACAGATTTTTGTTATTCCATCTCTAAAGAAACTTCATGTAGGAACAGAGGTGTGACAATGTTCTCAATGTGAGACAAATCAGCGATCCATATCTAACAAAAGACCCTCTGAAGCATTGAAGGATATGGCAACCTTCCGAAAGGGCAATGGTCAAAATTATGCAAAATTTTAATCAACTCATTTATTATGGTTAAACCATAGGTGGATAATTATACTAGTGACAAATTTGCTGGATGTTAGTTGAAGGCCATTGTAATTATGTTGCAAAGTTTCAGTATGATTTCTGGAATGTTAGAAATGCACAGAGTGAAGATGTATGAAAATTCTAGATAGGAATTAAACATGCTCATTTAATTATAAAAATGGGATTGATTAAAACCTTGCTATTGCAGTGCTCTACACATTTGGGGATCCCAGATTTGAATGTATTAAAATTAAATCATGCCAGGCCACATCATATTATTATGAGCAACTGCTTGATTCCTGTGATAGTTATAAATAATTGGGGGGGGGGGTGATATTTAAAATAATAATGGGAATAGCATGGAGTCCGTGGATGGATGTCAGTACTTGTGCACAGTTACTACGCTTAGCCCTTAATGAATTAAAGAAGTTCTGCAAAAATAAATATTGTCATATAGATTTTTTTTTTGTATTCCTACATAGAATACTCCTCAAGAAGCACTGGTGATGTAATTGCTTACATATTGGGCTGCTAACTTCAAGGTCAATATTTCAAACCTATGATCTGATCTGCACAAAAAAGTAGAAGATAATTCGATTAAGAAGAAAGGCATTAAAATTTTAATTATAAAATCAATAAGATGCAACTTCAGTAAATGCCTATTGCATATCATATCTGCCCACTCTACTTCAGTCTCCAAGTGTTACAATCTTTAATTGTTCTTCAAAATAAGAATGCAATAGAAAAAAAATTATGTTTCTTTGTTTAATTGCAAAATCTGGTGTGATAGCTTGGAAAGAAGTTAATCTTGTTAAAGGCAGCATAAATTTGATAATCAAGAAATACAATATATTTCAGTTAGCATTTAGCTGTAGACAACACAATTACAAACACAGTTTTACAATGTAAAGTACTTGTGGTTATATATTAGTTGTCATATAAAATTCTAGATTGCCAATAGTAAACTACAGACCATTTCCAGTTTTCAGATCCCAGTATCATTGCTATTATAAAATCATTAAAACTTTTCTAATACCTGCATAAAGTGTGAAAACTTCTGGTTTCTACATAAGTATAATCATGCAAAATCCACACTATGGATTCCAACAAATTAATACTTCACGGGCTGCCTTTCTTCACTTCTGCCACTATGTTATGGATTAAAGTGTTCACCCCTCTCCCAAATAGAAGGAGCTCTGGTGGTATAAAGGTATTATGCATTGAGTTGCAGCAACTGCAAGGGCAGGCGTTCAACTCAATTAGCAGCTCCGGAGAAAGATGAGGTTTTCTATTCCCATAAAGCAGCAGTTCTCAACCTATGGTTTGCGACCCCTTTGGGAGTCAATCAACTCTTTCAGAGGGATCACTCAATTCATAACAGTAGCAAAATTGAAGTTATGAAGTAGCAACGAAAATAATTTTATGGTTGGGAGGTCACCACAACATGAAGAACTGTATTAAAGGGTTGCAGCATAAGGAAGGTTGAAAACCAGTGCCATAAATATTTACAGTCTTGGAAACCCTGGCAAGCACTTCTATTCTGTCCTGTATTAGAACAGTTCCCATGGGAATTTTCCCCTAAATAAGTGATGGGAATCCTAAATTATGAACGTCATGCTATTAGGATATAAAGTTATATTAATGCTGGAAAACATTCAATACCAAAGGCCTAAAGAATGGAAGCAAAACATTGTCAAAGATAGTGCCAAAGGATAGATTGGTCTGATCCTAGGGCACTTGAATTGAGAGTGAGGACAAACTGATTTCCAGAATGGAGTGATGCTTGTTGACATGAGTCAGGTAAAGCCTGTGGGAGCAGAGCCTTCTGGATCTTCATCTGCTGATGGGGCATAACTCAAGAAGAAACAGCTTCAAAGATTTGCTAATGATGGAAACTTGGCATGTGCAAAGTATGCATTTAGGAAAATTAGAAGTGGTGAAAAATGAAACGAAACACCTAAAATAGGATATCCTAGGCATCAGTGAGCTGAAATGGACTGCTTCTGTCATTTTGAATGAGAAAATCACGTGATTAACTATGCCTGGAATGACACAACTGATAGGAATGGTTTGGCATTCATTGATAAAAAGGACATTGCAAAATACATCATGAAGTTAAACAGTTATCAATACCATTAGGGTATATAATTACATGGTAACCATAAGGACAAAAAGCTTGAAAAACTGCACTTAAGAAAATGAGAGGGGAATCCAGATGGATGTGTGTGTATGTGTGTATGTGTGTATGTGTGTATGTGTGTCTCAGAAATTATGAGTAAGAAAATAAGAGTTAAGAGTTAATAAAGTTCCGGCCCCACTATGAGACATGTCATCCCTCATTGACCCATAGCCCTAGAAGGGACAACACTGGAGACACAGTGTGCGAATTCCCCCAGATCTGACCCCACCACACCGAGGCAAAACACTAAGGGCTTGTAAAAGAACAGCAAGGGGAACAGAGCAATGAAGTTCCCAGGGAATACCGAAAATAGACTTTGGAGCCATGGCTTGGTGCCCCATCAGACTCGACCAGAAAATACTCCTAAAGGCCAACAAACAGTCCTTGAAGTAACTACAAGCTTTTCTTTTTTGCTGATATTGTGTTGTATTTTTTGTGTAGTTTGTGTTTGTCATTGGCTTTTTGTTGTTGTTGTTTTGTTTTCTTTTGCTGCTAGGTTTTGCTTTGTCTTCTTTTTGTGCATGTTACTCTGAAAGTCTGTATAAATAAGATAGGCCGGAAGAACACTCTGGAGGAGAAAACAATGGGACAGACAGATTCGTGGGGACATTGGAGAAGTGAAGGTAGGGGAAAATGAACTGGTGTTAACAAACCCAGGGACAAGGGAACAACAAGGGATCCAAATTGGTGGTGTGGAGGAGATAGGAGGCCTGATAGGGCATGATCAAGGGTAATGTAACCAAGAGGAATTACTGTAACCCAAATGAAGGCTAAGCATGACAGTGGGACAAGAGGAAAGTAAAAGGAAATAGAGGAAATAACTAGGAGGCAAAGGGCATTTATAGAAGTCTAAATAAAGGCATATACATATGTAAATATATTTATATATGATGATAGGGGAATGGATTTATGTGCATATATTTATATGTTTGGTATTAAGGTAGCAGATGGACATTGGGCCTCCAGTCATATACTCCCTCAATGCAAGAATACTTTGTTCTATTAATCTGGCATTCCATGATGCTCATCTTCCCAACATGATCGCTGAAGACAAAGCGGGTGCATAAGCAAATGTGGTGAAGAAAGCTGATGGTGCCCGACTATCAAAAGATGTAGCATTTGGTGTCTTAAAGACTTGAAGGTAAACAAGCCACCATCTAGTTGGGAAGCATCAAAGCCCACATGGAAGAAGCACACCAGCCTTTGTGATCATGAAGCATCAAAGGGATGAGGTATTGGGCATCAAAGAACAAAAAATCATATCATTGTGAATGAGGGGGAGTGCGGAGTGGGGACCCAAAGCCCTCTGTATGTAACCGGACATGCCTTTACGGAAGGGTCATGGGGAGGAGAGGAGCCAGTCAGGGTGCAGTGTAGCAATGATGAAACATACAACTTTCCTCTAGTTACTAAATGCTCCCCCCACTTCCAAGTATCATGATCCCAATTCTACCTTACAAATCTGGCTAGATGAGAGGATGTGCACTGGTTCAGATAGGAACTGGAAACACGGGGAATCCAGGACAGATGATCCCTTCAGGACCAATAGTGAGAGTGGTGACTACCAGGAGGGTAGATTAGAGAGGGGGAACTGATTATAAGGATCTAAATATAACCTCCTCCCTGGGGGACAGAAAACAGAAAAGTGGGTAAAGGGAGATGTCAGAGTAGGAAATGACAAAATAACAATTTATAAATTACCAAGGGTCCGTGAGGGAAGGAAGAGCAGTGAGGGAGGGGGAAATTGAGGAACTGATTCTGGGGGCTCACATGGAGAGCAATGTTTTGAGAATAATGAGCATAATGAATGTACAAATGGTCTTTATACAATTGATGTATGTATGGATTGTGATGAGAGTTGTATGAGCCCCCAATAAAATGATTAAAAAATAAAAATAATAAAATAATAATTTTAAACTACATGAAATAAAATAAATGTTTAAATTTTTAAAAAGAGTTAATGAAATGGTAAGCCCCAAGACCCATTTCCATCATATTCTATTATGATGCATTATGATAGAAGCCCTATGGGACACATTTGAATGGTTTCCTAGGGTTGCTGATACTGTAAATTATTGCAGGACCATATACTGTATATACTCGTGTATAAGCAGAGTTTTTCAGCACATTTTTTATGCAGCTTTGTTCAATTAGGTACCTAAGCTGATATTCGGATTTGCTTATCCTCAAGTATATATGGTAACTTTGTATATTTCCCCAGTAGCAGGTGATGGCTCTGAACTGTTAACCTTGCATTTAGAAGCCCAGACATAAGCTACTATGCTGAGTTCCAGAAAAAGGAAAGGACACCTTAAAACAGAAAGAAAAAGAAAATAACACAAGCAGTTTTCCCTCACCAATATTAACTCTACATATAATGGAATATTCTTCTGCCACAACAAGACATCAAGTTCAAAGACATGATGTGGTATGGATGAACCTTTAAAACATTGAACAAGGCAGATGCAGAAGGACAAATACTGTACAATCTTAAGAGTCTCTAGAATGAGAAATAAATAGACAAACCAAAGGCCAATGCAGACACAATGCCATCGAGTTAATTCCAACTCATGAGACCCTTTGGACAGGGTAGTTCTTTCTCTGTGGGTTTCAGAGACTAAATATTTAGAAAAATAAAAAAGGGTCCACATTCTCCGTTGGACCATCTGGTGGGTTTAAATCACCAATAGTGTGATTTACCAGCTCAACGTGTAACCCAGGGATCCTCTAGTGATCCTATAGAACAGAGCAGAACTACTTCTGGTTGTTTCCAAAACTAGAAAACTTTTTGGAAACTAACAGTTTTCACGGATGACATTGAAGTTTCCACTGTATCTCCAGTACTTCTTAGAGAAATTACAGAAATGAAGTCCAAGTGTTAGGATTCAATGGTGTTGTCTTTCCTAATGGAGTAAAATGGTCTTTATTCTTAGGTCTCATTGAAGTGGGCAGTAGAATTCTTCTTCTCAGTCTGTTTTTAGTCTAGACTCAAGCCATAGTAGTTTGAATTGCCTCATATGCAAGTGAAAATTGGGCATTAAATAAGGGAGAACAATGAAGAATGGATGCATTTAAATTGTGGTGCTAGAGAAGACTATAAAAGACAAATATTAAGGAAATCAATTTTATTTCAAGACCAATTAACCCTTGAGAGATAACTATATACTAGGTGGATCAAGAGGATTTTGTAGCTTATTCTATAAGAGTCGTACAGTGTAAAAAGGTCACAAATGGGTGTGTTGGATATAGCGTACTTATCACTCAATCTGAGTCTAGTGCTCAATACTATATTTTTACTCTTCCAAGTTAGGACGTTTACAAATACAAGTAACATTTATTGTTCCAAAGGAGGCTATTTTAACTTCTACAATCCTAGACATTCCTGTGAAGGAAATGTGCCAACTTTGGTTTGTAGTCAATTTAAATGAAAGGTAAGGTAAAGAGAAAGAGAGACCTGTAATTGTTCGCAATCATCAATAAACAAACTTTATCTTGGTTTGTAGTTTTACTTATTAAATACTGCAGGATATAACAGTCAAATGCATGAACAAGATGAAAACTCTCAGGGACAAAGCTACTGTATACAAACACTCCAGGGGTGAGGTCCAGGTAGTATGGGAGGGGCCAGACAAATCCAGGGATAACAATGGTAGCCAAATAAAAAGGGGAGGGAGGGAGGAAAGAGGAAAGGAAAAAAAATGTGTAATGGGGGAATAGGGCGCTGACCCACCCAAGGGGAGGGTATTGTTTGTGTCTCTACAGGGAAAGAGGGACCAAATTTAACACCAGTGCCAGATGAATACAGGCAAAGAGCAGGGAGCCAGTGGAGGGGCCTGAGGGCTTGGCCCCCATACTAGCTACATGGACAACTGAAGCTTCAGCTAGGGGAGAGGGGCATGTCTGATCAGAACAAATGGAAGCAAATGAAGGAGGAGGAAGAGAGAGTGGAGCATATCCTGACCGACTAGGCCTGGAGGATGATATCCCTGCTCTGAACAGCCAATGGACAGAGTGAACAATATGGCTGATCCCTCTATGAGACACACCGTCCCTTGATGGCCCAGGCCCCTAAGAGGGACAACACTGGAGACTGTCGGGACTGGCCCAGACTGACCCTGTGACACCGAGCAAACCACTAAAAGCGTGCAGCAGAGCAACCGTGGGAGCAAAGCAGGGAGACCCTGAGGGAATAAAAGGGACAGACTCTGGGGCCAAAGCATGGTTCCTCATTGGACCTGACTGAAGGACACGCCTAGAGATCAAAAATCAGACCTTGATCTATTAAATATTTTTCTTTCTTTTAATTTTTTTCTTTTAATTAATTTATTCTTCTATGGGTAATTGGTTTCCTTTTTTGTTGTCATTACTGTGTTCTCACTCATCGCCTATCTTGCTATGGCTTGATTTTTGGTGCATATTTTTATCTAGATAAGATAGACTGGATGAATAGTCTGGAGGAGAAAACAATGGGACCAATGGTTGGGGGGGCGGGCAAGGGAGAGGGGGAGGTGGGGTAAGGAGGTGGTGCTGACCAATGCAGGGACAGTGGAGCAACAAGTGATCCAAAATCAGTGGCAAAGAGGGTGTGAGAGGCCTGGTAGGGATTCAGCAAGGGCAATGTAACCGAGAGAAATTACTGAAAACCTAATGAAGGCTGAGCATGATAATGGGACAAGAAGAAAGGAAAAGGAAAAAGAGGAAAGAACTAGGTGACATAGGGTATTTATAGAGGTCTAAAGACTGGAATGTACATATGTGAATATTTATTTAAGGGTGTGGGGAAACAACTCTACATACATATTTTTATAGGTTTAGTATTAAGGCAGCAGATGGACATTGGGCCTCCACTCAAGTACTTACTCAATGCAAGAACACGCTGTTCTATTAGATTGGAATTCCAGGGTGCACACCTTCCTGACAAGATTGCTGAAGAAAAATGGGTGCATAAGCAAACGTGGTGAAGAAAGCTCATGGTGCCCAGATATCAAAAGATATAGTGTCTGCTGTCTTAAAGGCTTGAAGATAAACAAGTGGCCATCTAGCTCAGAAGCAACAAAGCCCACATGGAATAAGCACACCAACCCGTGTGACCATGAGCTGTCAAAGGGATCAGGTATCAAGCATCAAAAAAACAAATAATCATATCATTGTAAATGTTAGTGAATGCAGATTGGAGACTCAAAGCCCATCAGTAGGCAACTGGACACCCCCTTACTGAAGGATTGTGGGTAGGAGATGAGCCAGTCAGAGTGCAGGGTAGCAACAATGAAGTATATAACTTTCCTCTAGTTCTTAAATGCTTCCTCACCCCCACTATCATGATCCCAATTTTACCTCACAAATCTAGCTAGACCAGAGGATGTACATTGGTAAAGATAGCAACTGGAAACACAGGGAATCCAGGACAGATGACTCCTTTAGGACCAGTGGTGAGAGTAGTGATGTCTGGAGGGTGGAGGGAACATGGGGTAGAAAGGGGGAACCAATAATAAGAATCTACATATAGCCTCCTCCCTAGGGGATGAACAGCAGAGAAGAGGGCGGGGGAGATGCCGGACAGTGTAGCATATGACAAAATAATAATATTTTATGAATTATGAAGGTTTCATGAGGGTGGCAGAAGAGGGAGGGAGGGGTAAAATGAGCAGCTGATATTAAGGGCTCAAGTAGAAGGCAAATGTTTTGAGAATGATGATGACAACAAATGTACATATGTGTTTGACACAATGGATGGATGGATGGATGAATGGATGGATGGATGGATGGATGGATGGATGGATGGATGGATGGATGGATGGATGGAATGTGATAAGAATTGTACGAGCACCCAATAAAATTATTTTTAAAAATGACATCGATGATTTGTTTTCTTAAAAAACATTATAAATCTAAGTTTTGGGGAACAAAACACATAAACGTATAATTTGTAGCAGTAATAACATAAAGGGAGGTGGAGCTGTAGAGAAAAAGGTTCATGCATATATTGCAGGTAAACTATTATTGTTTTGTTTTTGCTAGGTGTCATTCCCTGGCTTACAACCCATAGTGACACTATGTACAACAGAACCAAACAAAGCACAGTCCTGAGCTAATTGTGACAGCCACTGCATCCATCAATCCATCTTGTTGAAATCATCGGAAACTTTAATGAACTGTATTGACTGAACTATGCCATGTATCACCTTTTGGATTAGTAAAGCTAAGGCTATATATTATTTTCATTTGAAAATCATCCCCTGACAATGGATTGTATAGAGAAGAATGTTAAGAAAATATAGTGAGGATTTTTTACAGTATCATTTTACCTCACTAATTACAGCAGGAATTGAGAAACTGCAATGTGTTATTTGTTGTGAAGTTCTATCAGCTCATTCTATGATGCCAAACAAACTAAAATGCCATTTTAATAGCAACCATCTGAGTTTTGCTGGCAAGGATATCAACTATTTTAGAAGCAAAGCTGATGGACTCAAGAAAGCCAGACTTGACACTGGTGGCAAGTCCCACAAACAAAACATAGCAGCCATTGAAGCTTCTTATTTGGCAGTACTCAGAATCGCCAGAGCTATAAAACCTCACACCATTGCTGATGATTTACTGTTGCCAGCAGCCAAAGACATTGTATGAATTATGATCAGAGACAAATTTATTATGAAATTCAGTGCAATTTCCTTATCTAACAACACTGTCTCCAGAAGAAGAGATGACATGTCTCCTGATATTCTTGATCAAGTAATCCAGGAAATTAAATCTGCTCCACTTCCAATATTTATCATCCAGCTTGATGAATCTACAGACATTGCAAACTGTTCACTACTACTGGTTTACATGAGGTATATTAATGAGGGTAACATTAAAGATGAGTTTCTTTTTTGCAAACCTCTTGAAATGACAAATACTGCATGTATTTGACACCGTTGGTTCATGTCTGAAAGAGCATAAAATCTCTTGGGAAAAGGTTTGTGGTATTTTCACAGATTGTGCTCTAGCTGTGCTAGGATGTCGATCTGGATTTCAATCTTTGGTACTGAGTGAGTCACCCAAAATCATCAGAACTCACTGTATGACTCATCGGCAAATATCAGAAATGAAGACACTGCCACATGAGTTGCAGGAAGTAGCGAAAAGCATCATAAGTTCTGTGAATTTCGTAAAGGCGAGCGCTTTAAACGGTTGACTATTTTCACGATTGTGCAACGAATTGGATGAGTTGAGTAATGCTCTCTTATTCCACACTAAAGTGAGATGTTTGTAGAGAGGAAATGTTTCCAAACATGTTTTTGAGCTTCATGATGAACTCAAAATGCTTTTAAATCAGAAAGCAAAACCACAATGCGAAACACTTTTCAGCAATAAAAGTGAACTTCAGAAAATAGCTTGCTTGGTTGATATCTTTGCCATATTGAATGAGTTAAATTTATCACTGCAAGAACCAAATGCAACGTGCCTTGATTTGTCTGAAAAGATCCAATAATTCCAAATGAAACTTCAGCTTTGGCGAAAATAATGGATGAAAATAAATTTGCACGTTGCCTACCTTATCTACTTTCTTTGAAGAACATGACATTGAACCACACAAAAGGATTACCATGATAATTTCTGTGAAAGAACACTTGTACATGCTTGCAGACAAAATTTCATCGTACTTTCCAAATCTACCTGACACTCCATTTTTACTTGCCAGAAGCCGTCAAAGTTGAAGATGTTCTTGAGACATCACAAGAGAAGTTCATTGAACTTATTAACAGTGATGCAGCCAGATTTCTCTACATTGACAGTTACAAAATCCTGGATCAAGTGTTTTCAGTCATATCCTGTTCTGGTTGAGACTGTGTTGCACCTTCATCTTCCATTTCCAACAACCTATCTTTGTGCAACAGGGTTTTCCAGCTTGTTGGTTATCAAGGCTAAATACACAAGTAGACTTGTTGTGGAAGATGATCTTCACTGTGTTCTTGCAAAGACGTCCCCGAGAATGTCTGATCTGGTGAGCAAGAAGCTATCTCAACCTTCACACTGACATTGGCTTTTTACGTATACTGTCACAAACTGTAGCCATGTAGTTTGCTGTTGTTATGTTAGCACTGTTACCCATGCTACACCATGCTTCAAGACAAAGTTTAATTTATTTGTAAATAGAATTAATATTTAAAAATATATAATTACATATTGTTTATGTGATTAATCACTATGCTTTAATTACGTTCAATTTGTAACAATGAAAATACATCCTGGATATCAGATATTTGCATTATGATTCATAACAGCAGCAAAATTACAATTATCAAGTAGCAACAAAAATCATTTTATGGTCTACGGCCATACCACACTGAATGCGCCCGATCTCGTCTGATCTCATGAAGCTAAGCAGGGTCGGGCCTGGTTAGTACTTGGGTGGGAGACTCCTGGGAATACTGGGTGCTGTAGACTTTATAAAAAATTTTTTTTAATCATTTTATGGTTGGAAGTCACCACAATATGAGGAACTGTATTAAAGGGCCGTGGCATTAGAAAGGTTGAGAACCACTGCTCTAAGGAGCACTCTGGCCTTACTTCTTACAAGATAGATTCCTTTTTCCTTCTAGCATGAAGAAGTACCGCCAGTGAAAACAAAATGTATGATCTTCATAAAATCAGCATATATATATGTGATAAGTGTAAGTAAGCTAATCAGAACATAATAAGAGTATAAACTGAAATGGAAATTATAGGTAGTTAAAAGTAGCTACTTGAGATAGTTAATTTGTTGTGCAAGCCTGGCCAATAAACACAAGTGGGATTAATTGAAGGGCAGAAAGATAAATGGTTCCATGAGCCTCGCCTTTCCTGTCTTGCTCTTTGGTCATCGGACCTGTGTGACTGCCTTGCTTGTTCTGTGCCTCAATTTACAGGCTACATTGCCTGTAGGATGCCTAGCTTGTGGACTGTGTTGCTGTAAGTTGAGGTCCCTTTAAGACCACTCAATTGACATTTACATCTCTTGAGCTGGTGACTGACAGTTGGTGACCTGCCTTGCTGTTTTGCTGCCTGTGCTGGGATAGCCTACATCTCTCTACAGAGGACTACCTTGTGGCTCTCAAGACTTGAAGGACTGGCAGTGTCTCACAACTCTCTCACCGGAATGAGTTGCACGGAGCCATTTGTACTGCCTTATAATTTATTGTAATATATATATATGTTTATAATTTAACAGTTCATTTCTTGTGTCACATATATCTATCTTTATATCTATCTATCTATCTATCTATCATTATTAGCAATCTGGTTTTGTCTTTCTAGAGAACCCTGTCTAACACATTTTAGTACCAGGAGTGCTTCTAGAGAAATAAAACCATAAATATAGGTTTCTTAAATTGGCTCCCCACCCTGGTTAGTCTTAACACTAGTGATGCTACTTCAACATCCCAAAGCATGGATAAGTTGCTACTCTTCCTAATCCATGGTGTGAAATAGCAAAATTAATACCTAAAGTAGCACCACCAATAGATGAGGTGCTGGTTGAAGGAGAGACTCTGAGTGATCGTATGTTTGATATTTTCCAGGATGACAAGTATAGGGAAGCAGGTTGACTGGTTCTTCTTATAATGGAAAGTGTAATTAAGGAGAGGGATGATCTCAGAGCCTCAAAAGTGCACCTCCTGTGCAGACTAATGGATTTGCAAACTTCCATCTGTGCTACAAAGGAGAACCTTCTCTCCTTTAGTAATAGAGTTGACATTGCTGAGAACCAGGTCCAGAGTCTCATTATACGAGTGGCTAAATTATAATGGCAGCTGAATTACAGATCTAGAGCAATGTCTGAAACCAAAGTAAGGGCATTAATTGGTAAAAGTTGGGACCCTAAAACAAGGGATAAGAACATATGGACTGAGGATCCAAAAGAGAAGGATATTGAACCATTAGAAACAATTGGCTAACTCCAGTCAATAGATTCACCCCTCCCAGCTTCAAGTATTAATTTAAAATCCACACCTGAGCAGATTAGCCAAACTATTTAAGTTTATATGCCAGGTGGGGTACATCAGTAGCATTGCTTGAGGGAGATGCCTTACAAGATATTGCTGAGAGCACCCAGGAAACACCCTCACCACCCATTGTTTCCATGAGACCTGTCACTAAAATTAAGTCTCAGAAAGCTCCTAAACATGAGGTGGAGATGATTACCCAAGAAGAAGCGTGCTATACTCATAAAGATCTGCTCAAGTTTTCAAATACGTACAAGCAGAAGCCTGGGGACTATCCCTGGGAATGGTTACTAAGAGTGTGGGATACTGGTACACGAAATGTAATATTAGACCAGTCTCAGTTTCTTGATATGGGACTTCTAAGCACAGACTCTTCTTTCAATGTCTCTGAGAGAGAGGCTAAGAGAGGATGCAATTCTTTATTTGGTTGGTTCAATGAAGTCTTTCTTCTAGCCTTCCACAAAGGAACCTTCGGCCTTTCACAAGAGTAACTGTTCATTGGGAGAAAGGAAATAATGAAACTTTTCGGGATAACTATACACTGGCTGGGAACTGACACTAGTTCCAGGAGACCCAAAGTGTTTCAAAGGCCCACCAGTCAGAGTGGGGGCTTATGGTGGTCATGTTATCAATGGAACTTTATCTCAGGTACGCCTCACCGTGGGTCCAGTGGGTCCCTGACACATCCTGTGGTTATTTCCCCAGTTCCAGAATGCATCATTGAAATAGACATACTGGCAGTAACTGGCAGAACCCCCACATTGGATCCCTGAAATGTGGAATAAGGGCTATCATGGTAGGAAAGGCCAAGTGGACACCATTAGAATTGCTATTACCTAGGAAAATAGTAAACCAAAAACAGTATTGCATTCTTGGAGGGATTGCAGAGACCAGTGCCACCATCAAAGACTTGAAAGATGCAGGATTGGTGATTCCTACTCCATCCCCATTTAACTCACCTATGTGGCCTATATGGAAGATTGATGGATCCTGGAGAATAAAAGTGGATTATCATAAACTTAACCAGGTGGTGACTCCAATTGCAGCTGCCGTTCTGGATGTGATTTAATTGCTTGAGCAAATTAATACTTCTCCTGGTACATGGTATGCAGCTATTCATCTGGCTAATGCCTTCTCCTCAATACCAGTATCAAAGGACCACCAGAAGCAGTTTGCCTTTAGCTGACAGGGGCAACAATATACTTTCATAACTCTCCCCCAGCGGTGCATCAACTCTTCTGCCCTGTGCCAAACTTTGGTTCGAAGGGACCTTGATCACCGGTCTATTCCACAAAATGTCACATTGGTCCATTATATTGATGACATAGTGCTGATTGGACCCAATAAGGAGGATGTATCAAAATATAGAATAAGTGGTACAATATTTGCGTACAAGTGGTTGGGAAGTTAACCCAATGAAGATTCAGGCACCCTCAAGCTCAGTAAAATTTCTAGGGGTTCAGTGGTGAGGGGCATGTCAAAATATTCCTACTAAAGTGAAGGAAAAGCTATTTCATTTGGCAACCCCAATGACTATAAAGGAGGCACAATGCCTACTGAGGCTCTTCAGATTGTTGAGGCAACATATCCCTCACTTGGGTATTCTACTTGGACCTATTTATCAAGATTCATGAAAAGCCTCCATTTTTGAGTGGGGCCCAGAACAAGAAAAGGCTCTTCAAGAGGTTCAGGCTGCCATGCAAGCTGCTTTGCCACTGGGACCATATGATCCATCTGACCCAATGGTGTTAGAGATGTCCGTTGTAAATAAAGATGCAGCGTGGAGTCTGTGGCAAACCCCCGTTGGTGAATCACAGTGTAGACCATTGGAATTTTGGAGTAATGTCTGGCCATCCTCCTTTGAAAAACATCTGTTGGCCTGTTACTGGGCCTTGGTGGAGACTGAACACCTCACCATGGGCCACCAAGTCACAATGAGGCCTGAACTACCTATCATGAACTGGGTATTGTCTGACCCACGGAATCAGAAAGTTGGATGTATGCAGCAACACTCCATTGTTAATTGGAAGTGGTGTATATGAGATCGGGCCAAAGCAAGAAAGACCTGAAAGGACAAGTAAGCTACATGAATAATTGGCCCAAATGCCCACAGTCCCCCTGCTGTCACATTACCTTCTTTCTCCCAGTCTGTGCCTATGGCCTCCTGGAAAGTTCCTTACCATATTTTAACTGAAGACCAAAAAAGTCATGCTTGGTTTACGGATGGCGCTACACGATATACAGGTGCCACTCTTAAGTGGACAGCAGCAGCACTACAGCCCCTTTCTGGGATCTCCCTAAAGGACAGTGGTGAAGAAAAATCTTCCCAATAGGCAGAACTTTGAGCAGTGCACCTGGCCGTTCAGTTGGCATATAAGTAAAAATGGCCAGATGTGAGATTATATAATGATTCAAGGGCTGTGGCTAATGGCTTGGCTGGATGGTCAGAGAATTGGAAGGACCGTGATTGGAAAACTGGTGACAAGGTGGTGTGGGGAAGAGGTATGTGGATAGACCTCTCTGAATGGGCCAAGAAAGTAAAGGCAATTGTATTTCACGTGAATGGTCACCAAAGGATTACCTCTGAAGAGGAGGACTTTAATAATCAAGTGGATAAGATGACATGCACTGTGGAAACTGGTCCTCCTCTTTCCTCTGCCACTCCTGTTATCACCCAATGGGCACATGAACAACGTGGACATGGTAGCAGGGATGGAAGTTATGCATGGGCACAGCAACATGGACTTCCACTCACCAAGGCTGACTTGGCCACTACCACTGCTGAGTGCCCCATTTGATAGTAATAGAAATCAACATTAAGTCCAAAATATGGGACCATTCCTCGAGGAGATCAGCCAGCAACTTGGTGGCAGGTTGATTACATAGGACCACTTCCATCATGGATAGTACAATGTTTTGCTCTTACTGGAATAGAAACTTACTTTGGATATGGATTTTCCTTCCCTGCACAGGATGCTACTGCCAAAACTACTATTCGTGGACTTACAGAATGCCTCATCCACCGGCATGGCATCCCACATAGCATTGCTTCAGATCAAGGAACTCACTTCACAGCAAATGCAGTGTGGCAATGGACCCATTCCCATGGAACCCACTGGTCGTATCATGTTCCTCATCATCCTGAAGCTGCTGGCTTGATAAAATGATGGAATGGACTCCTAAAGACACAATTATGGCACCAGCTAGATGGCAACAACTTGTGGGGCAGGGACAATGTTCTCCAGGAAGATGTATATACTCTAAACCAGCGGGCGATATGTGGTGCTGTGTTTCCAATAGCCAGAATTCATGGGTCCAGGAACCAAGGGGTGGAAGCTGATGTGGCACCACTCACTATTACTCCTAGTAATCCCCTTGTAGCATTTTTGCTTCCTGTCCCAGCAACCCTGTGTTCCTCAGGCCTGGAGGTCCTGGTCACGAAGGAAGGAACTCTCCCACCTGGAAACACAGCATGGATTCCACTGAACTGGCAGCTGAAAATGCCCCCTGGCCACTTTGGGTTTCTCATGCCTTTGGATCACCAGGTCAGGAAGGCTGTCACTGTAGTAAGTGGTGTGATTGAACCTGGACTGGTGTTACATCATAGAGGTAAAGAAGAATATGTCTGGAATCCAGGAGATGCCATAGTCTGACTCTTAGTGCTACCATGTCCTGACATTAAATTAAATGTTAAATTATAGCAACCCAATCCTGGCAAGACTTATAATGACCGAGACCCCTCAGGAATGAAGGTCTGGGTCAGCACATCAGGCAAAAAAAAAACACAGCCAGCTGAGGTGTTTGCTATCAATTACAACCACGTGATCAATTGCAAACGCAAGATTTGTAATTGTCAATGTATTTTCTTTATATGTGCTTATTGCATACATTTCCTTTGTTCAGGTATGATATATCAGATACAATTTTACTAGGTGTGTTTTCATTTATATGTATGATAGATGATTGATGATAGGTATAAGAGTGATTTCATCAATGTCCAGAAAATATATAAATACATATAGCTAAAGAATTGTATACAGGTACCAGGTTGGCAAGGGGTGAATTGAGATAGTTATTTTATTCTGCCAGCCTGGTCAAAAAACACAAGTGGGATTAATTGAAGGGCGGAGAAATAAATGGCTAGTTGAGCCTTGCCTTTCTTGTCCCTCGCTGTTTGATCATCAGACCAGTGTGCAGCTGCCTTACTTGATCTGTGCCTCAATTTACAGGCTACACTACCTGTAGGATGCCTAGCCTGTGGACTGTGTTGCTACAAGTTGAGGTCCCTTTAAGACCACTCGATTGAAATTTACATCTCTGGAGCTGGGGACTGACAGTTGGTGACCTGGCTGACAGTTGTTGACCTGACTTGCTGTTTGCTGCCTGTGCTGGGATAACCTAGCTCTCTACACAGAGGACTACCTGGCAGCCCTCAAGACTTGAAGAACTGCAAGTGTCTCACAACTCTCTCAAGGGAGTGAGTTGCACTGAGTCATTTGTAGTGCTTTATAATTCAACTGTTAATTTCCTGTATTATATATCTATCTATCTGTTTATAATTTAGCAGTTCATTTCTTTATATATATATAAATTATCAGCAATCTGATTTTATCTCTCTAAAGAACCCTGTCTAACACTCTACTGAAAGAAAATGTATCACTAACATTCATAAAACCAGTTGTGGTGTAATCAGTACAGGAAAACAACTGACAGGGAAATTCCACACTGCCAGGTCACAGGAGGCGCATCATAAATATATGTATCACAGATCCACTGGGCTGTAAGGAGCTGTGGGCTTTTGGCTTAATATTCTGGAGCTCAGCTATGGTTTAACATTAGTCTGGCTACGGTCTCGGCTAGAGTCAGGCTTCTTTGTCTGGCCCAAGGCCTTTATTTGAACACAGCTAGAGCTTGCCACCACCATTGGGCAGGATTTAAATCCCTCCAGCATCATGGTCAGGCAATATGGGCTTAGTTATATCTTTACCTTTTCTCTCTCTCTTCTCTCTTTCCACCTCACAGTCTCAGGGGGCTCAGATTTTTAGTTTTGCTTTTTTTTTCTTTTCCATTTTCTCTTACATGCAACTGCTGACATTCAGGCCACTCCTTTTAGCCTAGAGAAATTATGCCCACCTTCCACATAGCAGGGGGAGGTCTGCCTTCTGCAGTGCAACACAGGGCTGGGGAAAGCCCACCCAATTTCCCCTGGGGAAATCCCACCCACCCACTCTGCAGCTACAACACATGACTAGGGAAATCTTGCCCACATCCCACCACAGGGAAACTGTCCCCTACCCTCCAAGGCCACTGGGGAAATGTCTGCCTGCTCTTAGGGGGTGTTTCTCTTGGCTGGGGTAACCTCTGGCTGCCTTCCACAGCATTCTTTGTGGCTGGGGGAGCTTCTGCCTGTCCTCCGTGGTCCCATGTGACTTATAGAACTTCCTCCCACCTTCCATAGTGCCTCAAATGGTCAAAGGAACTCTACCAACACTCTTAAGTTCTTCATACTACTGTGAGAACCTCTGCCCAACCTACGTGATATTCTAGCTAACTAGGGAAATTCCGGCCACCATCCGTGGTGCTCTACACCAAAGTGGGCATACCCAAGTGCCTCTGTGGCACTCCCATTGCATCAGGCACCCCCATACATGCTCTGCTGTTCCCCAGGCTACCATGAATTCCTGTAAGATCATCCAGTTCAGCGCCATCCTCACAGGTCCACAACCTATCAACCAGCATCTCCCGAGAGGCCCATCCAACTTGCCCTCCAAATAACAGAATACTAATTGGCTAGGGAAAGAGTGAAGGCACAGATGGCTAAATGGGTCACCCAATTCCATAATGCTATTAGGTGCAGTTAGTTTGAAGAAACATTCTCATGGGTCTCCCAGAGAGCCCAGTGCTCTTTGACTCTCTCAAAAATAGCAGCAGGGTCCTCTAAAACAACTCAACTCAAATAAAAATCAGCCTCAGTGACCTCGATGAAAAACAGGAGAAACAAAAGGCAATGTTGGAAGAAGTCCAACTCACAAAAAGAAGCAGGCTTTTATCTACCTCAGAAAGAAACCTGCAGAATTCTGCGTGGAGAAATACAGAATATGAGGGAAACAATACAGAAAAAGGATGGAACGATAGAGGAGACAAATATCATACAATAAAGGGTAATACAAGAGCTTAGGGATGAGATAAGAAAAGCAACAGCGAATTCATGGACTTACCCCACGAACTGGAGGAGAAACACACCAGTCACCTAGAGGACAGGAAAGCAGGATTGAACAAATGTGAAAAAAAAGGCAAATAAGATCAGAGAAACTGAAGAAAACCACAGAACTATGTCTGACACTATGAAGAGGAAAAACATAAAAATAATTGGATTACCAGAGGAAGACAACAAAGAAGTTAATGACGAAAATAAAGAAGGAATTCTTTGAGGAAAACATCCTCAGCTTCCTCTGACAAAAAGAACACCAGCTACTGAATCCCAAGAAGTCACTAACGCTTACACTATTTAAACAATAACTGTGAGGGAAAGGACAAAATCATGACAGCAGCTAGGAAAAATACAAATAGTCACATATAAAGTACAAAGGTACCTAAATAAGAATATGCTCAGACCCACCTCCAGATACTCTGAAGAATAGGAGAGATTGGAGTAACATATTTCAAAAATTGAAGGAAAATAACCCAATCCCAAGAATACTCTATCCAGCCAAATTATCTATCAAGATGGATAGAGAAATAAGAGTCTTCCCAGACAAGGAAAAACTTGAAGAATCTGTTAAAAGACACCCAGCCCTACAGAAGATCTTTACCAACCCATTTAAGCAAAAGAACAGTACTCACCAAGCACAAATAAGAGATCACTATATAGAATAACTCTAACCAGAGGGCAACAAAGAGAAAATAGCCCCTGAGATATTATTGGCCTAAGGGAGGAAAGATGTCAAGAATGAACCCCCACTCACCCACCCATACACACATGCACAACACACTCACTCATAAGACAGGGAGGTAGGAAAACATCCAACACAAAAGTTATAAAATGATATTAGAGTCCACAGATGGATGTAATAACACTGAATATCAATGGACTGAGCTCAGGCACTAAAAGATAGAGGCTAGCAGACTGGCTTAGAAAACCCAACCCTTCAATCTGCTGCCTACAGGTGGCACATCTCAATATAACAGAAAAAAATAGGCTGAGAATAAAAGGCTGGAAAAACATCCCATTCAAATAGCAATTTTAAAAAGTAGGGGTTGCAATCCTAATCTCCAACAAAATTGATCTCAATGTACAAACCATTAAAAGAGATAAGGGGAAGGGGCACTACTAATGCTCAAGGGAACAATAGACCCAGAACCAGTGAGCATAAGAAATATGTACTCGCCTGACGAGACTCACGTGAAATTAATCAAACCCTTCAAAGATGAAAAAAGAAAGTATAGGTTCAGCAATTGTAACAGGTGGCTTTAATACAGCATTCTCTGAGAGAGCTAGATCACAGGTAAGGAAGCTTAACAATGAGGCTACCCATCTAAACATAACGATTGGACAACTTGGCCTGATAGATATTTTCAGAGCTCTACCCAAATGCAAAATATCACATTCTTCTCAAGTCCAGCTGGTACATACTCCAAAACAGACCACATGTTGGGTCACAAGTCGAATCTGTGTAAATTCAAGCACAGAGATCATACAGATTTCTCTCTACAACTACTATGCCATAGGCATAGGGCTAGAAAATTTTAAGTAAAAAGACAATTAAGAAAACAAGGGCAACCAATTGGAGTATGAACAACTCTCTATTGTAAAAGGAGTGGGTACTGGCCCAGATCAAAGATAAAATAAGGAAATTTCTAGAAACCAACGAGAATGAGAATACGTCATACCAAAACCCTTGGGACACAGCAATGGTAGTTTTCAGAGGAAGCTTGATAGCAATACTGGCACACAAGAAAAAGGAAGGGACTTATGTTTGATATGCTGGCATGGAATTACAGCAATTAGAACAGAGTCAAAAAGACTATCTTACTAATAGCAAGAGAAAAGAAATAATAAAAATCAAGGCTAAGATTCATGAGAGGGAAAACAAGAAAACTGTGGAAAAATTAATGCAGCTTAAAATTGGTTCTTTGAAATGATCATCAGAATCGACAGACTGCTGGCAAACCTAACCAAAGAAAGGAAGGTAAAAATTTCTGTAGCAAAGATGTAGGATGAAACAAAGCACATTACAATGGACTTTAAGGAAATCAAAAGGATAATTACAGAGTACTATGAAGGCCTGTACTCCAATGAATTCAACAACTGTACATGGACATGGACAAACACTTGGACAAACAATCTCTCCCTTGATTCTTCCAGATGGGCATCAAGAATCTCAACAGACCCAAAGCAGTGGAAGAAATAGGCAAGTTTATCAAGAGATCCCCCCTACCCCTGCAAAAAAAAAAAAAATCCCTGGACCAGATGGCTTCACAGAAGAATTTTACCAAGTTTACAGGGAAAAACTGAGACCAATCCTACACAAACTCTTACAGAACATAGAAAAAGAAGGAAAACTCTTGAAATATTTCTATGAAGCTATTATAACTCTGATACCTAAAGCAGGTAAGGATTCCACAAGAATCACGAACCACATACCAATATCACTAGTTAACACCTAATTAAAAAACCTTAACAAAATACCGGCAATAGAACACAAACATATAAAACAAATAATTTATGGCCATGTGGGATTCATAAGCAGGGATGCAGGGATGGTTAACATACAGATCATTAGTATTATTCACCACATTGACATGAAATAGAACCAAATGATAATATTGATAGATGCAGAAAAAGCATTCAACATCATCCAACACCAATTCTTATTTAAGACATTCAAGAAAATAGGAATGAAAAGAATATTCCTCAATATAATACAAACTATATATGTAAAACCAAAAGCCAATGTGGTAGTAAATGGAAAAAAGACAAAAATGACCCCACTGAAAAAGGGGATCAGACAAGGATGTCCCTTGTTCCCACTCTTATTTAACATTTTACTGGAGGTCCTAGATAACAGCATAAGGCAAAGAAAATACATTAAAGGTATTATTCTCTTGGAGAAGGAAGAGGTGAAATTATTGCTATTCAAAGATTACATGATTTTATATATGGAAAATCCTAAAAGCTCCACAAAGTGAGTACTGGAAGCAATAGAGGAATATGGCAGAGTGTCAGGATACAAGTTCAACAAACAGAAGTCTATCGAAGTGCAGTATACATCAGCCAAGAACACAAGAGAGGGGATCATAATGGTAGTACCCTTCACTATAGCCATGCACAAATAGAAATATCTTGGGATATACCTGACTAAACAAAATATTTCTATGAGGAGAATGACAGAACAATATTATGAGAAAGCAAGAGTGACCTCAACAAATGGAAGAATATCCCATGCTTGTTGATTGGAAGACTCAATATAGTAAAGATGTCAGTTCTGACTAAGGTACTATATAAATGTAATGAAATCCCTACACAAACACCAAAATTTTTCTTCAATGAATTGGACAAACTTATTACCTACTTTATATGGAGACGGCAAGAAGCCCAGAATTAGCAGAGAACTCATCCAGATGAAGGACAGAGTTCTATACCTGACTTTAGTAGCTATTATACCACCACAGTTGTCAAACCCACATGGTATTGGTATCATTACTGATACCCAGACCAATGGAAAAGAACTGAAAACTGAAATAAAATCATCAGCATATAGACATCTGATCTTTGATAAGGGCTCCCAAAATATCAAATGGGAAGCAGATACCCTCTTCAATAAATGGTGCTGGAAAAAAATGGATATCTACCTGCAGAAAATGAAGCAAGATTGTTACCTCACTCCATGTACAAGAATAAACTCAAGGTGGAGTGCAGACCTTGAGGTAAAACCCTCATCTATTAGGGTCATCAATGAGGGAATTGAGACCAACCTGAGAACTTTGGTGCAGGGAATACATAGACTATTAGAAATAGGGAGGGACACAATCACAGATGAGGCACAAATTGACAAGTTGGACATATTGAAGATAAAACACTTATGTACACTTAAAGACTTCGCCAAGATAGTAATAGAAATGACAAATCAGACAAAGTTCTCATTACTAAAATCTACAATACTCTGCTAGCTTCCCAAAAGAAAAAAACACACAAAAAACTGATTTCCCACTGAGGAGGTGGGCAAAGGACCTGAACAGAAGTTTTACAAGAGCAGAAATCCGAATGGCCAATAATCATTTGAGAAAATGTTCCTGAGCATTGACCATAAGAGAAATGCAAATTAAAACAACGATGAGATACCTCCTAACACCCTCAAAGATAGCACAGTTCAAAATATCAGGAAGTAGCAAATGTTGGAGGTGCTACAGTGAGATAGGAACACTTTTCCACTGCTGGTGGACCATGAGGTATTTACAGCCACTATGGAAATCAATTTGGCTATTCCTAAACAGATGGAAATTGAGCTACCATATGCTCCAGCAATCCCCCCCACTGGTCACATACCAAGAAGAGGCCAAAAACAAGCCACAGCCAGCATCAGTGTTCCAATGTTCATCGCAGTAAAGTTCACAATTGCAAGGAGTTGGAAACAACCCTAATTTACATCAACCCTAATTTGCATCAACCCTAATTTACATCAACAGGTGAATGGATAAAATACTGTTGCACATACATACAATGGAGTACTACACATTCCTATAAAAGCAGTGATGAACACATAAAAGCATATCGCTACATGGGAAGAACTGGAGGAAACTATACTAAGTGAAATAAGTTAAGCACAAAAGGATCAGTACAAAATGAGTCTGCTGAGATAAGCTTAAAAATGCAAAAGGGGCATAGGGAATAAAGCTATTGTACGCATGCATTCCTGGGGTGCGGTCCGGGAAGTGTGGCTGGGACCAGAACAAATCCAGGGAAACATATGATATCCAACTCAAAAGGAGGGGGGAAGAAAAAAGGACATGATCAGTGGGGTAACAGTGCACTAACCTACCCAAGGGGAGGGTGTTGTTTATATCTCCACAGGAGAGAGTGACCAGATTTCAATCTGGTGCACCAAGACATTTATACAACATAGTGGCATGAAGCAGGGAATCAATAGAGAAGTTTGAGGGGCAAAGTCCAGTCACATCTATGTGGACACCCCACCCCTCCACTCCCACAGAAGAATTTACTTCAGAGGACAGCACTGAAGCTACAGTTCAGGGAGAGGCATATGTCTCAGAGCACACATGAGCAAAGGGGAGGGAAAGAGTGAAGCATCCTGGCCCACCAAGCCCTAAGGACAATATTTCTGCTCAGAGCTACCAATGCACAGAGAGGACAATAGGGTCAGTCCCACGATGAGACAAGACACCCCTCACTGACCCATAGCTATACAGGGAATAACTCTGATGACAGAGTGTGGGAATTGTGCCCCATCTGACCCTTCCACCCCTTGGTGAAACATTAAGGGTGTGCAACAGAACAGTAATGGGAGGAAAGCAATGAAGTTCCCGGGGAATACCAAAATTAGGCTGTGGGGTCAGGATGTGGCACCCCATCAGACTCAACTGGAAAACACTCCTAAAGGTCAACAAACAGACCTTGAACTATTTATAGGCATTTCTTTTGTTGATGTTGTCTTTTTTTTGTTGCTTTGTTTAGCTCTGTCTTGTTTTTGTGTTTATTATCATCTCTGTGTATCTATCTAGATAAGATAGATGGGATAAACAATCCAGAGGAGGAAACAACAGGATCAATGGTTCTGGGGGAACATGAGAAAGGGGAAAGGAAGTGTGTGTTAAGAAACCAACAGACAAGGGAACAACAAGTGATCTAAAATGGACAGCTAGGAGTGTGCAGAATGCATAGCAGGATTTGATCAAGGGTAATATAACCAAGAGGATTTACTGAAACTCAAATGAAGGCTGAACGTGAGAGTAGGACAAGAGGAAAGTGAAAGGAAATAGAGGAAAGAACTAGGAGACAAAGGGCATTTATAAAGGTCTAAAGACAGGCCTGTACATATGTAAATATATTTATATATTATAGGGAAATACATCTATGTACGTATATTTATAGGTTTAGTATTAAGAAAGCAGATGGACATTGGGCCTCTACTCATGTACTCCCTTAACACAAGAACACTTTGTTCTATTAAACTGGCATTCCATGGTGCTCACCTTCCTGACACGATCACGGAAGACAAAGGAGGTACATAAGCAAATGCAGTGAAAAAAGCTGATGGTGCTTGACTATCAAAAGATATAGCATCTGGGGTCTTAAAGGTAAGCAAGCGGCCATCTAGTTGGGAAACAACAAAGTCCACATGGAAGCACACCAGTCTGTGTGATCATGAGGTATTGATTAGATCAGGTACCAGGCATCAAAGATCCAGATTAAAAAAAAATCATATCATTGTGAATGAGGGGGAATGCAGAGTGGAGACCCAAAGCCCGTCTGTAGACAATTGGACAGCCCTTTACAGAAGGATCTTGGTGAGGAAATGAACTAGTCAGGGTGCAGTGTAGCGCCATTAAAACATACAATTTTCCTCTAGTTCTTGAATGTTTCCTCCCACTCCTTCTCCCCCTCCCCACCAACTGTCATGATTCCAATTCTACCTTACAAATCTGGCTAGACCTGAGTTTGTGCACGGGTACAGATAAGAGGTGGAAACACAGGGAATCCAGGACAGATAAAACCCCTCAGGACCAATATTAAGGGTAGTGAAACCAATATTGACCATAAAGGGAAGGTGGAGGGAGAAAGGGGGAACCGATCACAATAATCTACATATAACCTCCTACCCAGGGGAATGAACAACAGAAAAGTGGGTGAAGGGAGACCTCGGTCGGTGTAGACATGATTTTAAAAAAGGTTAAGGGTGCATAAGGGAGGGAGGGTGGGAAAGGGAGGGGAAAAACTGAGGAGCTGATACCAAGGGCTCAAGTAGAGAGAAAATGCTTTGCAAATGATGATGCCAACAAATATACAAATGTGCTGACACAACGGGTGGATATATGGATTATGATAAGAGTTGTATGAGCCCCCAATAAGATGAGTAAGAAAACAAAAATCAGTTGTGGAGTCAAGTTTGCCTCGTGGTAGCAAGAAGTGTTTCAGAATAGATGTGTGTTCCATTGCATTCTTAAAGATATATATTTGGAAGGAGATTGCTATGTCTTTCTGCTGAGGTGCCTCTGGGTGGACACAACTCTCCAATCATTGAATTAATAGCTGAGTGCATTGACCATTTATATCACACGGGGATGATAGAGCATTAAAATGTATTTTTCACTTTAGTTCTCCGAGAGGCAGAATTGGAATAGTAAAGATTAAAACAAAAATGGGAAACCTGGTGGCACAGGGGTTAAGCACTAAGGATGCTAACTAAAGGCTGGGTGATTAGAATACACCAGTAGCTCTGGGAGAGATATATGCAGCAATCTAATCTCATAAAGATTATAGCTAGAAAACCCTGGAGGGCACTTCCATCCCACCCTTTAAGTTTGCTGTGAGTCAGAATCAATGCAATGGTGATGGGGTTTTAAAGGGGGAAATTTAATATGTATCTGAAAACTTTAAAATAAAGCAATAACGTTAAAATAAAATTAAGCAATTGAGCTACAACCAAGTAGCTCAATTGAAATTATTGGAAATCTTCAGATAGAAAATGGGCTATAAAAACATTTCAGAAGAGATATGAGTAAGTGAGATAGAAGGGAGAGGATGAAGTAAATGTATTTTATGATGGAACTTAATCAACTGTTTAATCTCAATCCCCTAAGCCCCATTTGATTATGTTGACAAGTGAAAACCACATTTATCTAAATTTCTTAAGTATTTAGGCATTAACCAATATAATATGAGTCATCTAAATTGTACATTGCAAATGAAAATTATATCAACCATTTAAATTGAGGCAATAGGAATGACATTAAATTATTCATTAACAAATAACTATATCCAGTTAAATGTCACGCACGTTTATGGAATTCACTTGTCAGAAAGATAGCTAACTCTTGAAATGATAAATAGCATGGTAAATGCAGAAAAAGGTCAATTAGTAATCTGCTGTTTTTGAAAGCAGCATCCTCTGGCATTTATTATATTATAGTCAGATTATCTCCTTTTATTTATAGAATGAAAATGGCTGCCATTCATGACATATCTATATCTCATTCAGAAAAAAATTGAGTTCATCTATATCTCATTCAGAAAAAAATTGAAGTTTAAATTTTACATTTAAAGAAGTCATAACATAATGCTAATTCAAGCATTTGCTTTTCAATTGCTTTATAGGCAGTAGGGTGTTGGAACACACTTGGTAGGAAAGAAAAATAGCCAAGAACTTAAATGAAAAAATAACTGTGCTGATTGTAATAATATATAGCTCAAGTCATTTTGACTATATTTAGCAAATGTCATACTATTTCTGAATCTACTTAAATGAGTTCAGATTGTAATCAGGACAACAAATTAAAAAAATTGTCAAACGTACAAAAATACTATCCTATGCATTATTTAGATTGAACTGCAGATTTTAATGAAACCTTTTACAGTGAAAACTAAATATATCAAATAAAAACCCAAAGTCCTTTATACAGTCTTTCTGTTTGTTTGTTTGTTTGTTAATGAAATTGACTTAGGTAGAATCAACAATGACCAGCAATGATAGCCACATCCTTAGCCCTGGAATTCATGAATATGTAAATAGATAATAAATGTGACTTTGCATATGTGATTAAGGTCAAGGTATTTAAGAGTGCAAATTCATCCTGGATTACCTGGGTCGGCCAATCTAATCACATGGCTTTTAGATGAAAACTTTTCTTTCTTTTATTTTTTTAATTAAAAGATAATTTTAATTGATCTTTTGCAGTTCTTACAGTTCTTATAACAATTCACACATCAGTTTCATCAAGCATATTTACATATGTCATCACCATTATTTTCCAGACATTTACTTTCTATTGAGCCCTTGGTATCAGCTTCTCTTCCCCACACCCCTTCTGACCCTTTAATAAATTATAGACTATTATTACTTTCATATCTTACACTGACTGCTGTCTCCCTTCCCCCATGGTTTCTGATGTTCCTCCCCCTGGAGGCTGGGAGTGTGTGGTTATGTGTCATTGCTATTGGTTCCCCCCTTCCTCCTCTTCCCTCCCCACCTACCCCTACCCTTCAGATATCGTTACTCCCATTCCTGTTTCTGCATTCCGTGTGTCATGAGCTTTTATCTCCTATCTATACCTGTGCATCTGCTCTGGTCTAGACCCCAGTGGAAGGCAGTACTGAAGTCACGATAGTGGGGGGTGAGGAAGCCTCAAGGAATCATGGGAATATTGTGAGTTTCATCGGTACTTTACTCTGTCCTGATTAACTTAGCCCTTCCTTGTGACTCTTCTGTGAAGAGATGTCCCATTGTCTACAGATAAGATTTGGGTCTCTGCTATGACCCCCCTTGTTCTCAGCAATGTTTTTGTTGTTGTTTGTTTGTTTGTTTTGGGTCTTCTGATGTCTGTTACCCAGTCCCATGGTGTGCTTCTTCCATGTGGACTTTTTGCTTCTCTGCTAGAAAATCAATTGTTTAGCTTCAAGCCTTTAAGATCCCCAGATGCTAAATCTTTTGAGAGCCAAGTGCCATCAGCTTTCTTCACCACATTTGCTTATGTACCCATTTTGTCTTCAGTAATTTTGCTGGAAGGGTGAGCATCACAGGATGCCAGTTTGTTAGAACAAAGTGTTCTTGCTTTGAGGGACCGTCTCAATTGCATTGAGCAGAAGCCCAAAGTCTGTCCACTTCCTCAATGTATTGCCATATAAATATATGTACACAGGCCAATATCTCTTATGTATTAACTTAATTACATACATACACACCTATCCTCAAGATGAGTCAGAACTGACTTCAGGGTAGTGAGCTTGGTTTGAGTATAATATGGTTTCATGAAGGGTGATAGAGAGTAGGCAGTAATAGAAATAAAAATGTTTAAATAAAAGAGGCTCAGATTCTAATACCACTATCTAAAATTGGTTGAGTCTGTCAAATTCATTTTTATTTTGTTGCACTGACATCTACATAAAATTAAAAGAATCTGATTGGAAGTAGCTAATACACTACTTCAAGCTTAATAAAGTCAATTTTCTTCTTTTTTGCAGACAACATGATCTTCCTGATAACTTCTTTTCTTTGGATGTGTAGTATCTATTTATTTAAAATATTTTATCCATTCTGACTTAATTTGTTCTGATATAATTTATAGTATTTATTGTGTTTGTTAAATTAATTAAGGAAAACTAATCAGCAGCCATATTGCCATTCCTTGCATCCTTATATTTTTATGCAATTAGCTGGGAGTTATAATTAGATCGGGGTGTTTAAATGCGGAAGGAAAGGAAAGGTAAGGAAAAGAGAAAATGGTTCATTGGAGGGAAGTAATGACTAACACATGTCAACAATATTGTTTTTGGATACCTAGATGCAATCCTGAGGAGTTTAGACTGATGATGTAGATGCAGTGAAGAAGGGTATTCAATAAAGGAAAAAATATATATGTATATGAAAAAAATTATTTATTCCATGCCATTTTTTAACTTTAATCCAGCCTGAAACCAGAGATTAACTATACACTTTCTATCCTTACTGTGGTAGTTATATAACTTCATGTTAACTTGATAAATAAGTATAGGGATGGAGTTTAGCCTGTCAATCAGGTCACAGTCTAATGATGTCTTCTTGTGGGCCTGACCTTCTGAAGAAGATGCTGGGTACTTTCTCTCTTTCTCCTTAGAGGTTGAACGCTCTCTCTCTCTGCTTCACCTTCATGTGGTTAAGAGTGGGAGGAGTCACATGGAGACCCGCCCCAGTGCTGAGATGCTTCTACCACCATTGGATCCACAAGATTTCTCACTGCCCAGCCTGTATCTTTCTGCATTCACCATCATTGCATGTACTGTGTGAGTATGAAGAGGAATTTATGGACTAGCATCAGACATATGGGCTAATATCGGACTATGGACTGCTTCTAGACTCTGCTGGGATGTTTCTTCAATATATAATTGCGCTTTGATATAAAGTTCTCCCTTATGCACATATGTCTCTGGATTTGTTTCTCTAGTCAACCCAGCCCTATACTCTTACCTTAGCTTTTGAATTCCCAGCAGAACTGGATAATGTAAGATTTTTAGATTTGAGACTGTTGAATATATAAATGCTGCTATTTCAAAGTGGGTGCTTTAATACTTCTCTTGATTTTTCCTTCATATATTTATACTGTCTATAATATAGTATCTGGATTATAGTGTGTAATCAATATTGTTGAAGGCCATTAAGACTCAGCCTTGAAACAGCTGAGAAGTCTCATGACGTATGTGTCAGTGTTTGCTGATTTCTTCTGTGACGTAACGTTTTGAACAGACTGTTACGAACAAGAACAAGGAGATATGCAAAGTCTGGGAAAACAGGTGGTTTAATTTTCTCAAGGATGTCTGTCTTGGCAGAAGATAGAGTTGCTATGTGTATCAAATGTGCTTACTTAACAATGAGATAATTAACCCCAGGTTGTTTCTGCATGGATAAAAGGAATATGTAGAATAAACTCAGAGCTTCAGTATTCACTTTTGCCCTCCCAATAAAACTTTCTGTCTCTCTTTTTTTCCTTAATCCTCACTCCCCCTTTCAGGGCTGTTCGGCTGGCTCTGACACAATATATACATTTTTTACCTACTGATAGCTATAATAACTGAGATCAACAGAATAGTGGCTTCCAAAATGATATGTCCATATTTCAATTTATGGAGGCTATGAATGTAATATTTGACCAAAGTAATTTGCATATATAATTTAATTGTAGATTTTGAAGTTAGATCACTTGCTACAAACAAGGGACCCTTGTAGCCACTACAAGCTGGAAGAGGTAAAGGATTTTCCTTGGAGACCTGGTAGTTTTCAAGAGGATTCATAACCCTGTTAGCAGCTCTATTTTGCATTTCTTGTCTCCAGAGCAGCAGAATTCACTTCTGTTGGTTGCAAACACCCAAGGTGCCATACTTTATTATAGTAGCCATCCTTATTTTGGTTAGATGCCGTTGGTTCATTTCCAGCTCAAATGGATACTATGCACAACAGAATGGCATACTACCTAGCTCTGTACTAATCTCACGATTGTTGTTATGTCTTAACTCATTGTTGCGGCCAATGTGTCAAGCCATCTTTTTAATGGTCTTCCTCTTTTTCACTGTCCTTCAGTTTTACCAACCATGTTTACCAGGACTGGTCTCTCCTGATAGCATGTCTAAAGTAAGTGAAATTAAGTCTGCATTCTTACCTTTTTGAAGCATTCTACCTGTACTTCTACGATAGATTTGTTTGTTGTCTTGGCAGTCCCTGGTACTTTCAACATTCTTTGTATGCACAATGACTCAAATGAAATGATTCTGTCTTCTATACACTGTCCAGCTTCCACATGGCAATGAGGTGATAGAAACTGCTCTGACATGGGTCAAGCACATTGGAATCTTCAAAGTCCTTTGCTTGCTTTTCAGCACTTTAAAGAGGTCCTGCACAACAGATTTACCCAATACAATGCATCATTCAATCTCTTCACTGCTGCTTCCATGAACATTTATTGTGGATCCAAGCAAGACAAAAAATCCTTGACAATTTGAAACGTTTTTTTCCATTTATCATGATACTATCTATTGGTTCCCTTATGAGAATTTTGATTTATTTACATAGAGCTGTAATCTGCTCTTCATCAACAAGTGCTTCTAGTCCTCATTTTCAGCACGAAGGGTTATGCCATCTGCATATCACGGGTTGTTATTGAAACGTCCTCCAGTCCTGACACGATGTCCTCCTTTATATTTTCCAGCTTCTCTTGTTATGTGCCGTGAGAGCATGGAATCCTGTTGCACACCTTTTTGTGATTTTAAGACATGCAGTATGTATCCCCTGGTTATGATCTGACAACTCCCACTTGTCTCTCAGTTTGTTGTGCTGTGGTGGTTTGTGTATTGCTGTGATGCTGGAAGCTAGGTCATTGATATTTCAAATACTGCAAGGGTCATTCAAAATGAGCAGGCTTCAGCACAGCTTCTAGACTGAGAACAAACTACAAAGAAGGAAGAGATTGTACACTTCTCTAGACTTAGCCACTGAAAACTATTATAAATAGCAGCAGGATATTGATGAATGCTGAAAGCTCCAACAACAGCAACAGAACATTGTCAGATAGAGTTCCAGAAGTTGAGCCCCTTAGGTTTGAAGACAATCAAAAGATAACCGAGGAAGACCTCTCTTCTCACAATGAAGTTACCATAATTATGTGGATGAAGTAAGCCTTTAGGACCTTCACTTTCTGATGAGAAGAAATAGTAGTGTGTTAGTCTGGGAAGACCAGAGAAACAAATGCATGGTCATTTATATGTATAAGAAAGAGATTCATATACAAGAGCTATTGAATAGTGAGAAAACATGCCAGCTCAGTCCAGATCAAGTCCATAAGTCTGATATAAAATCCTCTTCAGACTCACGAAACACATGCAATGATGCCAAATGTAGAAGTGGGTAGAAAGTCCTTGGATCCAATGTCATTGGAAACATCTCAGCACTGGCAGGGGTTTCTGCATATGTCTCCCAGGGTGTGGGCAGTGAGTGTCCCAGCTTCACACAGAAGCCACATTGTCTGTGATCTGATTGACATCCCTTCACTCATAAACCTCTCAAAGTGACAATTATATAACTCCCACAAACAGCGGTTGTATATTTTAATAGGGACTTGGAATATATAAAGTATGAATCTAGGAAAATTAGAAATTTTCTTAAAATTAACTGGAATGCGTAAAGACTCTGGTATTGGCCATGTTGCATCAGTCATATAGTTTACTAATCTGCATGACAAATTCAAGAGGATCGGAGTCACACTCATCTTTAAATTGAACATTTTAAGATCTGTTTTGAAGTACAATTTTGTCTGATGGTAAGGTAATATCTATCCAAATTCAAGAAATCCTGTCAACACAACTGTTATTCAAATTTCTGCAGCAACCATTAAAGCTAGTGATGAAGAACAAAACTAGCAACCACAGGAAGCTAATAAATACTCTCAATAAAAGAGAACTTTTGGTCTAAAAAGAAAGAGAAATGAGAACAGAGACTTTTCTACCTGGATTTGGGTAAACAGAAAATTATGGCATAGTGGTTATGCTTTGGCTATTAAATGTAAGGTCAACAGTTCACAAGCACAAATCCCTCTGAGGGATAAATATAAGACGTTCTACTTCCATAAAGATCTATAACCTAGGAAACCTACAGTGGCAGTTACAGTTCCTTCTATGGGGTACCTATAAGTCAAAATTGATTTCATGGCAGTGAATTTTGGTTTCAACTGCTGACCTTGCAGTTAGAAGCTCAACATGTAATCACTAAGTCACAGGACTCCTAGCAAAATTTAAGTATATTTATTTATGAACCCTCAATATACTTTTTAAATTTTGGTTTTACTTTTACTTTCTTTTTTAAAATCCCAACAGTTTTACTGGCCTATAATTCACATATCATACAATTCAACAGTTCAATCACATCAAAAACAGTTGTAAGATTATAAGCAAAATATGTTTTTGAGCACCTTCTTCTGTCTTACACTCATTGTTATCAGTTCCATATTTTCCCCAATCTCCCATCCCACACCCCTAGGAACCTTTAATCCAGTTACCATCTCTATAGATTCATTTGTTCCAAATTTCATATACAGAACAAAATTAAAAAACAAAGAAAGAAAATTAACAAGAATAACAAAGTAAAACACATAAAAACCTCAATATAAAAGAAAGCAGAAAATATTAAAACTTAAAACAAATTTAAATGGATCACAAAGGAGATCCAATGATAAGGTGGTGAGACAATTAAGGTTTATTGTGCCAACCTGGCTGATAAACACATGTGGGATTAATTAAAGGGCAGGTAGATAAATGGCTCAGTGAGCTTCCCCTTCTGGTTCTTGGGTCTCTTGCTCTCTGATGGTCGGACCAGGGTGCAGCTGCCTTAAGGCAGTACCCTGCTTCAGCTTGCAAGGCTCACTTCCTGCAAGACATCCCCAAGGAGAAGTCACATGAACCTACCCCTGTGCAGCCCTGGGTGCTGGAGCAGCTGTGTGGAATCCCTTGCCAGTGCTGAGATGCTTACACGCTCACTGATTCAGCTTTCCTCTTGCAGTTGGTGTCATTGCGTGTGTTTTGTGAGATCGAAGAGGACTTTGTGGATCATAGTTGGACATGTGGGCTATTGCTGGACTTATGGGCTTGGACAGCACTGGGTTGGGATTCTTCCTTAATGTACACTTATCCTTTATATAAAACTCTCTCTTATGCATATGAGTTGCTGTGGATTCGTTTCTCTATGTTACCCAGACTAACACAGGTGGCAAGTTTTAACCTAACTGCTTGTGCAATAATTGCATATACAACACCATATCTGACCTCCTCTGACTTCCCTGTCACAGCTACAGAGTCTCAATCAGCCTTAAAGTCTTAGTGACTAAGCAGATTCTCAAAACCCAATATATACTGGACATTAGCATCTAAATAAATAAATTTTGTTATTGCCATTGTCAAACAGATATTTCAGCTTTATTAGAGTGGTGCACAATCAGACTGTCAGTCTCTCATGCTGTGAGTGCTTGTGGGTTACAATGATGGTGGAAAAGACATGACAAGTATTTAAAATACCAATAGGACCACCATGGTGGAGAGCATTTATTAGAGGTTCCATACTAAGATAGTTGAGGGAGAAAAACACAACAATCCATGTCGAAATATAAGTTAACAAATCCCTCTGGGTTATAATATCCTTGACGATAGTGGTGGAAGATGAGACTCTATGTCTGAAACAGTGAGTTCAAGTAACCCAACAATCTGAACGTGGCATAACAACAGATCACAGGCCATCCTGTTGTACATGGGGTAACCATGATTAGGAGTCACCTAAATTGTAACTCAAAGAAAAACAACAATGCTTTCACTACGTAACTCAGACTATCCTGGCCACTATAGTCATTGGCATATAGGATCATCGTGCTTTCTTAACAAATACCAGAAGTATGGAACATAAACTTCATGGTCAGATAATGGTGGCTACAAATACCATGAACATGTTTCACAGTACCATATCATTTGAGATAGCTATGTAATATCTTAGGAAGAAGTTCATTCAATAAATGGGAAGTTCATTTCTATTTAATTAAATTACAATTTTTATTTAATAACTTTAGCACATTCACTAAGTGAGTTGATCCATTTCAGTTGCTTTTGGGAAAAGTGTATATGGAAAAATGCTGACAGAGGAAATTTTTCTGGAATAAAATGCTAGAGGGGTAGGAAAGATGAGACTTCACTTGTTGGACAGGGAATTGGTACAAAATGTATTAACTAATAAGAAAGACTTCTGAGAAGCTTGTAGAGAGATAAAATCTAATTAATTAATTCTATCCTGCCAACAAGGATAAAAACAAGATTATGGTGGTCACAAGTTGTTTAAAATTCTTTATGATTAATGTGGTGCCAGGCAACTCCTTATAGTTAAAAAATGGTCACTTAGACTTTTCAGATTCCATAAAATACAATAACACGTATGGCCTTTGGGGTCAATACACACTGGTTTAACTGTAATCAGGGATTAGTTAGTATCTAGTCTTTGCAGATGAGTGCACTATACACTCAAGAATTCTGACTGCCTTTATTAGAGTCTGTCAACTCTAGAAGATACCCCTTTTAAGGCTGTACAACATGAACTTAAACAAAGCTTATTTCTGCTTAGTGATTATATCAATTTCTGAGAGAAGGATGTTAACATTTCTAACTATAAGTGTAGATTTATTTCTTTGACCTTTCGGTACTATTAGTTGTTGCTTCGTGTGTTTTATGCTTTGCTCTTAGATGCATATACATGTAGGAATGGCATATTATCTTAGTGGTCAGATAATTTTTTAAATGATGCAATTTCCTCTTTGCTCCTAATATTTTATATTTTAACTTAGAATTCTGCACTGATAGCTATGCAAGCTAACTTTGGGCTAGTTTTTCACAATATGTTTTTGCTTATTGTTTTTTAGAGTTAATTTTAGTGTTAATTTTTAGTGTATTTTTTAAATGAAGTCAGTTTTTCTGTGTGTTTGTGTGTCATGTGTGTAAATAACAAATCTTATCTATTCAGATGCCCTCCATCTTTAATTCTGTCTTCATGAGGGTTCATCACATCATCCCAAAGCCAATTTTGATGTGAAGCATGGATCAGACATACCTCCATGGTCCAACCTTTTTTTATTTGTGACATCCATTGTTCCTCCCGAGGCACTCTCTTCTAATGACCATGGCCACCACCCAGAATGCACAGCACTGATGAAATCATCACTCTCGTGATTATGGAACTTATTAGGGAAATTTATTTGTCCAATTCAGGGTCAAAATTTCTGAAGTTACAGTTATTTGGTGGGGACTTTTCGTCCTCTCTCCACACAAGCTGGTCTCTCTGGCCCTCAGTCCCTCGAACTGACCTTTTCCTTGCTCAGACAATGTTAAAAAGCTCTCAGATTGGCTAAGAAATGCCAAAAGAGCACTCCTCTCATGGTAAGCCTCAGCTCAGTGGCATTCAGCTCTAATTCCTACAGCGAGACCATTCCATCTGTGAATCTCCTGCCCCACAGTACTTGCATTTACCTGCTCTGTGCATCTGGAAGTTTACCCCAAAGTCTCCTGCTCTGGCTCTGCTCTGGTGACTTCTCTGCTGCCATATCATTGTGTCAACTGGATCCAGGAGGTGCAGCACATTGGGACCTCAGGGACAGAACACACACTACACTCCTGGTTCTTCTTTCTTGCCAGTAGTGAGATCCCTACTTCCCTGCCTCTGAGATCGGTCATTGTAAACCCAGTAGGATGACAAGGATCCCAACTACTTATTAGAATTTCAAATCTTTACAATGACAATGAACTCTATTTCTAATCACTCAACTCTGTATCATTTAATCTTGTTTTTTCATTTACATGTATCTACAACAAAATGCATGAAAATAGCAGTTAATATCTCAAGCAGCATATTTCTTTGGGAAATGTCCATAAAATGTGGATAAAAAGGTACTTTGTAATTTCCTGGATTTATGGTGCACACTAATCATATTATCACAGAATATATATATATATATATATATATATATATATATATATATATGCAAAATAATAAGAACAACTAATACAAACCTGTTTTATGATGTCTATGAGCTATTAGTGTTTAAAATTATACATATTTAACAGAAAGTAGCATTTCTTGGAAAAGGCAAAAATTTAGTTTAACAACTATGAAGCAATTTCAGAATATTCAAGAAAATAATAAAATCTAAATGTAAATATCTTGAACGACAATCATGAACCTTACTAGCTTATTTGTTATATTTTGGTTTTGGTTAGTATCTAGACTTTAGCATCTTCTTTTCTCCTACAGATTGACACAAGTTCTTTCACTTAATTTTTTACTCACTCTCATCCTGTGAACTAGGGATTGGTAACTGACATAAAAAATTCCAAAATCTTCAGAAGTTTACCCGTATAATCACCGAGAAGTAACAACCTAGCAGAACGATGAATACTGTGAAATGAGAAGATTGTGTCCTTTAAAATGCTATTTAATATCTGAAGGGCTTAAGTTGGCATCATTATAATATGTTAATATAGTCATAAAAATATCTATGTTTTACATAGTTATAGAGCACATTACTAGCCAAGAGTTTGGCACATTTCCTTTGTTTAGGGAAACTTCATTTTGTAATGAATTTAATATGTGTTATAAAACAGTATTTTTAAATACGCTGATTTGGGGGGATTGGGGGCTTTTGGCTTACCTCAGTGGAAGCCGGCTGGGGCTTGACCTTGGCCCTGCCACTGTGTCTGCCAGAGCCAAGACCATTTTGGAGCCTCTAGAAGGGCTAGGTCCGAATACAGCCACCGTTTGCCTCCACCTGCCTCAGGGCAGGGACAGGACCCTAGCAGCTCCAATAGCAGGGATCGAGGTTCAGCTACATTGTGGCTTCTGTATACATCTCTGCTCTCTGTTTCCCCACAGCCTCCTTGGAAGGCTGTGCAGGGGCTTTTTGACAGCACAGCCACAGCTTTCTTCTGCTGCGTCTGAGCAGGGACAAAACCCAAACTCTTGACGCTCCACGGACATGGATCAGGATTTAGCTTCATTGTTCATTCTGTATACATCTCTGCTCTCTGTCCCACCCATGGTCTTTGAGGGCTACTCAGTGGCTTTCTGTCAGCTTTGCTGCTGCTTGCCCCACTGCCTCAGGGCAGGGACTAAACCCTTGCAGCTCCACAGCCATGGAGTGGGACTCAGCTACATAATTGCTTTGTTTCCCTCTCTTCCCTATATTTCCGCACAGTCTAAACAGTCTTACCTTTTAATTTTTTCCTCTTATTTCTCTCTTTCCTTTTCTCTCACACTCCAATGCTGAACTCCATAATGCTCCCTTTGCCCTAGGGCATTTACACCCAGGTAGGTGAGCTCTACCCTGTGTAATTACCCGAGGCTAGGGAAAGACCCCCTTTCTCTCCAGGGGATACTCTGCCCAACTTCTCACCAGGGAATAGCTGCTTGTGTAGCTGGGGGCATAAGGGCGCTCAGCCAACACTCATCAACATTCCAAGCTGTTGTAGGAACCTCTGTCTAACCTCTGCAACACTAAAGCAGGCAACCCACTAGCCTTCTAGGGCACTCACCTGATAGGGAAGCCACAGGCAGATAAAGAAGAAGGTTAATCCCATAGTAAAATTAGCTGTAGGCAGTTAGAAGAAGCATTCCTATAAATCTCCCAGTAAGAGCCAGTGCTATTCAACTCCCTGGAAAATGGCACCTTGCTCCTCGAAAACAACCCCACGCAAACAGCCATCAGCCCCAATGACCTCAACGAAAAAACAGGAGAAACAAAAGGCAATGGAAGAAGTTGTCCTAAACATAACAACATACATAGAAGAAGCAGACATAGAGTTGCCACAGAAAGAAAATTTCAGAATTTTGCTTGGAGTCATACAGGATATAAGGGAAACAATACAAAACAAGGATGAAATGATAGAGGAGATAAAAAGCCATACACCAAAGAAAAATACAGGAGCTTAGTGAGGAGATAACAAAAACCAGTAGCAGAAATGCGGGCCTTGAGAATCGACTGGAGGAATCAGAGAACTGCATCAGTGACTTGGAGGACAGCCAAGCAGACTTTAACAAATGTGAACGGAAATCTAAAAAGATCATCAGAGAAGCTGAAGAAAATCTAAAAGCTATGTCTGATGCTATGAAGCAGAACATTAGAATACGTTAGAACAATCCCATCCCTACAAAAGATCCTTGCCAACCCAGTATGGGCAGAAGGACAACTCTCACCAAGCATAAATAAGAGACCACAACATAGATCAACGTCACACAGAGGGCAACAAAGAGAAAACAGACCCCAAGACAGCATTGGCTTAAGGATGGAAAGAAGTCAAGAATGATACACACACACACACACACACACACACGCACACATGCGCAACACACGAATGAGAAAGGAAAGTCGTAAAACTGCCAACAGAAAAGGTATAAGATGACATCATGGAGTCTGCAGATGGAGATAATAACCCTGAATATCAATGGACTGAACTCAGGCATTAAAAGACTGAGCCTAGCAGACTGGCTTAAAAAACACAACCCATCAATCTCTGCCTACAGGAGACACATCTCAAGGCTACAGACAAAAATAGTATGAGAATCAAAGGCTGGAGAAGGCCCTACCAAACAAGCATCAGTACAAAAAAAGTAGGGGTTGCAATCATAATCTTGAATAAAATTGACCTCAAAGTGCAAACCATAAAAAGAGATAAGGAGGGACACTATATAATGCTCAAGGGAATGGTAGGCAAAGATCCACTAAGATTTGTAAACATATATTCCCCGAATGAGAGACCAGCTGAATACGTCAACCAAACACACAAAGATTTAAAAAGTATTCCCAGACTCGACAATTATAGTGGGTGACTTCAACACACCACTCTCTGAGAAAGATAGATCACAGGGAAAGAAAGTCAATAAGGAGGCTAGAGAGCTAAACACCACAATTAGACAATTTGACCTGATAGATATTTACAGAAAACTTTTCATCCAAATACAAATAATTTCACATTCTTTTCAAGTCCCCATGGCACAATTCGAAGATAGAACACATGCTGGGGCATAAGGCAAATCTACATAAATTTAAGCACATTGAAATCATACAGAACTCTCTCTCTCTCTCTCTGACCACTGTGCCATAAGACTGGAAATCAACAAAAGGAAGACAAAGAAAACAAAGAACAAACAATTGGAGGATGAATAACTCTACTGCAAAAGGAGTGTGTACTGGTGCATATCAGAGATGAAATTAGGAAATTCTAGAAACAAACGAAAATGAGCACACGACATACCAAAACTTATGGGACACAGCAAAGGCAGTCATCAGAGGAAGTTTCATAGCAATATATGTACACCTGAGAAAGGAACAGGACTCACGTCTGATATGCTGGGACAAAATATACAACAACTAGAGCAGAGTCAATAGAAAAATCCTACTAATAGCAAAATAAATAAAATTATAAAAATCAGGGCTGAGATTCAGGAGAGGGAAAATAAGATGACTATGGAAAATATTAATACTGATTAAAGTTGGTTATTTGAAAGGGTAAACAGAATTGATAGACCACTGGCAATCCTAAACAAAGAAAGGAGGGAACAAATTTCAATAGCAAGAATAAAGGATGAAAGAGGGGTCATTACAACAGACTAATGAAATCAAAAGGATAGTTATACAGTACTATGAAGGATTGTACTCCAATGAATTCAACAATTTGGAAGACATGGACAGATTCTTGGAAAAGCAGTCTCTCCCTAGACTATCCTCGGTGGACATTAAGAATCTCAACAGACCCATAGCAATAGAAGAAATAGTAGTTATCAAGGAATCACCAACAAAAAAAATCCCATGGACCATATGGCTTCACTGAAGAAATCTACCAAGCATTTAGGGAAGAAGTAACACCAATCCTACACAAACTCTTCCAGAACATAGAAAAAGATGGCAAACACCCAAACTCCTTCTATGAAGCTAGTATAACTCTGATACCCAAACCGGGCAAGAATCCCACAAGAACTGAGAACTACAGACCAATATCCCTAATGAACATTGATCCAAAAATCCTTAACAAAATACTAGCCAAGAGAATACAAAAGAATATAAAACAAGTAATTCACCATGACCAAGTGGGATTCATACCAGGGATGCTGGGATGGTTCAACATACGAAAGACCATTAGTATTATTCGTCACATTGACATCAAAAACTATAAGAACCACATGATAATATCGATAGATGCAGAAAAACCATTCGACAACATCCAACATCAATTCCTGTTTAAGACACTTGAGAAGATAGGAATGAAAGGAAAGTTTCTCAAGACAATACAAGCTATATATGAAAAAAAAACAGCCAATGTGGTAGTCAATGGAGAAAAGACAAACACAATCCCACAGAAAAAGGGGGACAGACAAGGATGTCCCTTGCCCCCACTCCTATTTAATATCGTGCTGGAGTTTTTAGCTAACAGCATAAGGCAAAGAAGCAATATCAAAGGTATTCGTCTGGGGAAGGAAGAGGTGAACCTATCGTTATTTACAGATGATATGATTTTATATATGGAAAATCCCAAAAGTTCCACAAGGGGAGTACTTGGAGCAATAGAGGAGTTTGGAGTGTGGCAGGATACAAGATCAACAAACAGAAGTCCATCGGATTATTTTACACATCTGATAACACCACAGAAGAAGAAATCAAAAAGTTGGTACCCTTCACAATAGCCAAATACCAATTAAAATATCTAGGGATATACCTGACTAAAATATCAAAAGATCTATATGGAGAAAAATATAGACCACTATTACAAGAAACCAAGAGCAACCTCAACAAACGGAAGAATACCCCTGCTCATGGATTGGAAAACTCAATACAGTTAAGATGTTAGTTCTGCCAAATGCACTATATAAGTTGAAATCAATCCCAATACAATTACCCTCATATTTCTTCAAAGAAATGGAAAAACTGATTACCAACTTTACAGTGAGAGGGAAGAAGCCCAGAATTAGCAGAGAACTCCTCAAAAAGAAGGATACAGTGGGAGGGCTTGCTTTACCTGACTTTGGCACATACTATACAGCCATAGTTGTCAAAACTGCTTGGTATTGGTACAATGACAGATACTCAGACCCATGGAAAATAACTGAAAACCCAAAAATAGAAACATCAGCATACAGACAACTGATCATTGATAAGGGCCCCAAAAATATCAAATGGGAAGCATATGCCCTCTCTAACAAGTGGTGCTGGAAAAATGGATATTTACTTGCAGATACATGAAGCAAGACCCTTATCTCACTCCATGCACAAGAATAAATTCAAGGTGGATCACAGACCTTGAAGTTAAACCCCAAACTATTAGGGCCATCAATGAGGGAATTGGGACCAACTTGAGAACTTTGGTGCAGGGAATACATAGGCTATCAGAACTAGGGAAGGACACAAACAAAGAGGAGGCACAAATTGACAAATGGGATATACTGAAGATAAAACACCTGTGTACATCGAAAGGATTCACCAAGAGAGTAATAAGAATGTTCACGGACTGGGAAAACATCTTTAGCAATGACACATCAGAAAAAGGCCCTATTACTAAAATCTACAACACTGCTAGCTTCCAAAAAGAAAAAAAAAAACTAATAGCCCACTCAGAGGTGGCCAAAGGTCTTGAACAGAAGTTTCACAGGGGCAGGAATCCAAATGGCCAATAAGCATATGAGAAAATGTTCCTTATCTTTAGCCATAAGAGAAATTCAAATTAAAGTAGCAATGATGTACTACTTAACACCCTCAAAGGTAGCCTAATTCTAAAAATCATGAAGCAACAAGTGTTGGAAGGACTGTGGGGAGACAGGAACTCTCATCCACTGCTGGTGGACTTGTAAGTATGTATGACCACTACGGAAATCGATCTGGCGATATTGAACACAGATGGAAATTGAGCTACAATATGACCCAGCAATCCCCTACTGGGTATATACCCAGAAGAGGCAAGAAACAAACCAAGGCCAGATGTCTGTGCTCCAATGTTCATTGCGGCACAGTTCACCATTGCAAGGAGTTGGAAGCAACTCAAATTTCTCTCAATTGACGATTGGATTAAAAAACTCTTGTGTGTATATATATATATATATATATATATATATATATATATATATATATATATATATATATATATATACAATGGAGTAGTAAGCATTGCTAAAAAGCAGTGATGAATGAATGAAGCACATAATGGCATGGGAAGAACTGGAGGAAATCATGCTAAGTGAAGTAAGTCAGGCACAAAAGGACAAGTACAACATGAGCCCGTTGAGGTAAACCTTAAAAAAAAAAAAAAGCAAAAGCGGCATAGGGGAAAAGCTACTGTATACAAACCTTCTTAGGTTGAGGACCATGTAGAATGGCAGGGACCAGATCAAATCCAGGGATGCACATGGTTGACATCTGGGGAGGAGGTGGGGAAAGGAAAAAAAAAAAAGGATGTCAATAAGGAATAAATGGGTAGCCGGTTTATGAGGCACTAACGCACCCAAGGGGAGGGTATTGTTTATATCTCCACAGGGAAAGATGGACCACACTTCAACCCAGTCCCCAATGTGTGAATGCAACATGCCGGTGTGGAGTAGGGAAACAGTGGAGAGGTCTAGGGCCTGGCCCCAGTACCAACAGCTAATTGAATGCATGCCCCTCCCTCCAGAAGAGCTTATTTCAAAGGATGGCATTGAATCTGTAGCCCAGGGAGAGGGACATATCTGATAGGAGCACAAAGGAGCAGATGAAGGGGGAGTAGGAGAGAGTGGAGCACATCCTGGCCCACCAGGACCTGAGGCCGATGCCCCTAGTAGAGCAGCCAGCCCACAGAGAAGATCACATGGCCAGCCCCACTATGAGATATGATGCCCCTCACTGACCCATGGCCCTGCGGGGGACAGCACCAGAGACACAGTGTGGGAATTGCCCCTGACCTGATTCACCACACCGAGACAAAGCACTGGGGGAGTGCAGCGGAACAGCAAGGGAATGGAGTGGCAAGGTCCCCAGGAAAAAAATGCTGATTCATTCTTTACTTTTCCATTTTTATATATACCATTGTCATTTTTATTCTGTTGCAGGCATGCTTAGCTGGTAGACAGGCATATTTGAAATCAAATTCCAATGAGAGCTTGAAAGCATATCCTTCCTTGTATCTACAGATAAAATATCATGCTTGTTTAAAACGAAAAGGAAAGAATCACAACTAATTGCTTATGTAGGCCAGACATAAATACACACAAAACTATACACAAGTGTATTAGACAGGGTTCTCTAGAGAAACAAAACCAGGACACTTATGATTATATGTATGTTGGAAAGCACAATGAAATAAATAGCTAAGTTTTCCACCGAACAGTACAGAGGCCTCAGTTCAACTCACTTCTGTTAGATAGTTAATACACTGGCAGTCCTTCAACTCACAAGGGCTGTTGGGTGCCAGTCAAGGAAGCAGAAGTGAATGAGGTAGAGGGATAGCTGTGAATCTGCCTAATCTTTGTAAGACCTCTGACAAGGTGACATTTATTTATAGACCTCAAATATAAAAGGTGATCAACCATGCAGAAAAAGAAATAATTCTTGGCATTGAAAAAAAATGAAAAGACAACATGTAAACACCATATCCTGAAAATCCTTTGTTCTGTTTTAAGCCACATCCTGAAACCACTTTTGTTGTTGCTGTTAGGTGCCACCAAGTCAGTTCCATCTCATAGTGACACTATGTGCAATAGAACAAAGCAGAAGGCCTGGCCCTATACCCAGCATGACAATAATTCATTTTTTAGCCCATTGTTGTAGTCCACTTGTCAATCCATCTGGTGGATGCTCTTAACATTGAGCACCATCATTCTACTTTACCAAGCAGGAAGGCCTTTTGTAGGGTTAAGTCTCTCCTGATAACATGTCCTCAGAATGTGAGACAAAGTCTTGCCATCTTGCTCCTAAGGAGCATTTTGGTTGCATTTCTTCCAAGCAGATTTGTTTGCTTTTTTGGCAGTTCATGGAATTTTAAATAATCTTGGCTGAAACTGTAATTCAAATGAAACAATCCTTCTTTGATCTACCTTATTTGATATCCAACTTTCATATTCATATGAAGCACTTGAAACTACCAAGGTACACATTAGTCAGGTGCACATTAGTCCTCAATGTTACATCTAGCTATTCAACTTTTAAAGAGCTATTCAACTTTTAAATCTTGCGCTGCAGATTTAACCAACACAATGCATCATGGTTTCCATGAGCATTGATTGTGGATCCCTGAAAGACGAAATCCTTGAGAATTTCAATCTTTTCTTCACTAAACAAGATGTTACCAATGGGTCCACCCTTATCTAAGATAAAAGGCCAGGGAAGATGACATAGGTGAAATGCAGATCTTGAAATTTAGCTGCTTGGAAATTTTTTGTTTATACCCTTTATGCCTTTAATAGAATTTGTAAATACACATTAAAAATTTTTTAAATGCAAAGTTTCAATATGCAATTTATTAAAAATAATTTGAGATTAAATATACATTTAATAGAAGCCCATATTGCATCTCATTCTAGAACTATAATTTCTCTAGTACATAGATGCTATTACAGTGAGTGAAAACTTTAAAAGTAATATTTTTAGCAGAAAAATACTTTAATATAAATATAAAATAAGACCTATGGAAAAATATTAATCCATTAAAATAATCTTCATGGACTAGAAATTATATAAGGGCTGTGTGGATGTTTATAGAGTAAGACAATAATGTCAAGTATAATGAACAATGAATGAAATATACTTATGTATTATTTTTAAAATGTCAAACTCTGACTAAATATATAATTGACTTTATTAATTATGCTAGCAGACAAAGTCCCACAGATACCTTGACCCTTATAGTTGGAAATGTATACAATATTGTCAACAATTTTAAAAATGCACACAATAACCGGTGGATTATATAATGTGGGCAATAAAAAATGCAAAATCAAGAGCTAATAAAGCATGTAGCTTAGTCAGTAAACCGTGGTAAGCATGATAATTAAACTGTTTAGTGAAATAGCAAAATATACACAAAAATCCTTACATCTTAAACTGTGGCATTAGATCATGTTTAGATAGCTTCAGATGATTTGATTTAGAAAATAGGCTGTTACAATGATCTATGTTGCTCAATCAGCAAATTATGTACCTCAACCATTAAGCTCTATGAAAAATTAATTGTCTAAGTATGGAATTTTATGATTGCAGCACAGGAGATTCATTGGGATACTAAAGAGTTTATATGCCTAATTTTAAAATCTTAAATGGCATCTGAGAGATTTTTGCAGCTTGCTTCAATTAAATTTCATTCCTTGTTTCTTAGCAAATGTTGACTGATTCTTATGGACTACAAAATTAAATCCCATAATAAAATTAAGTAATAATAAAAGACAGTTTTGAGGATTTCATGACTGGTTATGATCTAGTAATTGGCATCAGCATATCCTGCCCTCACATATAAGCAAACAACTGAAGAAAAAGATGATGGAAATATTTTCAGGCGTGGACAATAGACAGTACAAAACTGTCATCCCTGAGAAAGTGGAAAATAATATAATGATCTCCATGATATCTCCAGTTCTATGAATAAGGAGAATTTTACCATCATAGGATGAATATTTCATATTCTCTGCCTAGCTCTAGAGGCAAAAATCTCAATTCAAATAAATGAATGCAAAACACCAAAGAGGAAGTTGTAAGAGAGGGTCTGCAAAGTTTTTCTATGAACTCTAATCAGTTGATCATTCTGCTGCACATATGCAGGATGGGATTACAACAAGCTACGGCAGAGCGAGTATAAGTGGAATTCAGTGATCAGAGAAACGTGAAGTCCAGGGGTATGTTGTGTGCCTTAGAGTCAGTTCAAACTCACAACAATCCCATGTAATTTAGGAGCTGATCTCCCGGCCTTATATTGGACAATATCCTGTTAAGATTTACATTGTTCACTGGCTAATCTTTGGAAATAGATTTAAAACCTCTCTGCCATCAAGTTAATGCTGACTCACAGTGACCCTATGGGACACAGTAGAACTGGCTCTGTCCCTATGAGTTTCTGGGACTGTATCTCTTTGAGTAGAAAGTCTTTCTCTGGAGGAGTTGCTGGTGGCTTTGTACAGCTTACCATACAGTTAGTAACCCAACTAGTAACCATTATGCTACTAGGCCCTTTCCACCCTAATTTATTTTAGTCTGGAAGCACAGAAACCTGTTGAGAATAGATGCTCTGTGCTGCGACTTGAACTACTCTATCAGCTCGTAGCACAAAATAGCAGCATGCACACCACCATCGCATGAAAAGCCAACAGATAGGAAGGGGAGGGGTCAAGTTGTTCCAGGCAGTATTGGAGTCCTACATACAAGAACAGAGAGTCCACACTAATTCTCATAAGCACCATTGTTTTTTTTTTAGTAGGTGGTTCCTTTTCAAGGGCTTTGTTGTTTTGTGCACAAATTATCCATGTGAAATTTGACTATTTCTTCATAGCCACTTCAGTATGGTCTATCACCATATACCCACAACAGTGCCAACCACTGGGCAGAATATCCATTAGGGAGGAGTAGAAAACCCAATCTTTCAGTGGTTTTGAACTGTCAATCACGTAGATCACAACCCAAGGCATAACCACTACACCACCAGGACTCCAACAAGCGTCATTGTTTACATGTGATATTCATAAAGACCAATTCATAGGAAAAAGTAACATGTTTTAGAAAAGGAAGCATCAACATCATCGTATATATTATATAGGAGTCAGAAATGAAATAGGCCAATCCAAAGCAATAAATGCTACCCCCCAAACATTATGGGTACTAACTATCCATAGATCTATGCTAACCAATGCCATAGGGGTAGGTTTGGGGATGTGAACTAAAAGGTCAACAGTTCAAATACATCACTTACTTCACAGGAGAAAGATGAAACATGCTGCTCCCATACAGAGATTTATGTCCTCGGAAACCCTACATTAAGGAATTATGAATCAGAACTGAGGAGTTACAGTGGTGGAAACCTGAATAAAAGATAATATCTAAGTTACACAAAGAGCTTACTTGAACAAATCTAAACCCACCTCTTTCAAGGGGCTACAAAATAACCTACATTCCCTAAAATGTAATCAGTATGCCCAGTATAAATAGCAACTAGAAAATGGGAACATAGTAAAAATTAATACTCAAATGCTTCAGGTTTTGGACTAAGTGAAAGATATGCACTTAAATAAACAAACTATGTTTACATATGTAAACATATATATGGCAAAGAACTCTCAAATAATCTAAGGAAATTATAAAGCAAAGCAAATGGAAATTAGATAATTGGATAGGAAAAATAAATCACCAACTGAGTTTAAAAGGAATTTTGGGTGGGCACAAGAAAACTTTAATGAACTTGAAAATAGAATAATATGAATAACCCATTAAAAACAGAACCTGATGAAAAGTAACTAAAATAGGGAACATATGAAACAATATCAAAATAGTTTATTATACATTTAAGAGGAATACCAGAAAATATTAAAATAGCCAGATAAAAAAGATATATATATTTTATAGGGAAACAATGAGAGGTTTAATTGAATTTTAAACAGAAACATAAAAGTGACAGGCAAGATGAAAAAAATCGTGAATATTCATATCCCATAAAAAGATCCTGAAAAACTGAGGAAGTAGAAATATTACTACAGAAGCAAGAAATGAGATAATTTATTACCTGCATATCTACATTTTTGTCCATACTAAATGGGAATATTATCAGATAACAATTTGAAGCTGGATCATGTAAGTAACAATATAAGTAAATAGGAAGTAAGTGAATAAATAGAGAACAATGATATTTTATTTATAATTTTCATAAACATAAACTGATAGTTTAAAGCAAAAGTAATTAACATTACAAGGTAGACTTTATAACATATGTAGAAGAAGACAATCTTGTGCCACCAAAATATATTTATTAAAATACTATTCAGGAGTAATTACCATATACCCCTATCCTCTTGTCACTTTGAGTGGCCCTGCTGGAATAGTAATTATGTAGTGGACTGTTAACTGTAAGGGTCACAGTTCTAAACCACCAGCAGCTCTGTAAGAGAAACATGGGTTTTCTACTCCCATAAAGAGCTACAGTCTTGGAAACTCACAGGGGCATTTCTACCGTGTCCTATAGGGTCATTGTGAGCTGACATTGACTTGATGGCAGTATGTTTGTTTGTTTTTGTTGTGTTGTTTTGCCTTAACTGTAAAAACTGAATTGATAAAATGGTCCTGTAATTCCAAGACCATCATCATCCTCTGGAAGTGTTGAGAGCTTCATGAGCAAACATCCTAAAAATAGAAAATCGAAACGTGATTCCTTTGTCTTTAAAATGAGATTTTTAGAGTGCTGTTTTGGTACTCTCTTGGTATGCTCTATTACCACAGCTAACGGAATAACTCGTAATGAACTAAGATCAAATCTGTACAAAGAGTAAACTATCAAAATGACTACAAATTGCTTAATTCGTAATGTTTATCTCAGTATTAAGATTACTTACCTGTATAAAGTGATGCTCATCTTACAAAGTCATGAAATCAATTGAGGTTCAAACTAAAGAAAATGTAATAGGGATAAAATAGAGGATTCTGATGTAGGATACAATGAATTAAAAAGTAATCCTCATTCCTCTTGGTCACCAAAGAGGTAACCGACAACCATTATCACTCCTAATTTGAAATGCTTCTACGATATTATGAAACCTTAAAAACTGGCTCACAAAAATATTTGGCAAATATAGTATTCTCATTTGACATTTTGATCAAACTAGTTTAGCTCTCAGGATTGTGTGAAATATAATTTTAAAAATTAGAATTGAACACAATTTCCATAATGGGAAAACAATGATGAGCATAATTATATTTGGTGTAAGTCAAGATAATTTCCAAATCCTGCCGTGCCTCAGGATGATTATAATGAGCCATCGTTTTCCTTTGTAACCACTGCATTCCACAGAGACTAATAAGGACAGATTACCACCAATTCTACGATATACTCATGTAGAGAATGTCATAATAGTTTTTATTATGAAGTTTTAGTCATGCAGTTTTGTTTACAGTTTTATGATTATTTGGATATGATCTAAATAAAATTTTATTACATAGAGAGAGATGTGCTACTGTCTATCCAAGGGTATTAGTTATTCATGTTCCTTATTATAGATTGGGGAAATGGACCAATGCAGTTTATGGAATGAGAAAACAAAACAAAACATTTAATGGACTCATTTGTTTTCAAACATTATTAGCACTGTAGCAAATTCCCCAATCCACTTCCATCGGGGCTCCTTCAGAGATACAAAAACAAGGGCGAATCATTGATGTGTGTGTTGTGGCTCTTGAAGTTTTTGAAATTGTGTTACAGAATGCTTGGACATATTAGCACGGTCTATTCAACAGTGAATGTTAAATAAATGATATTGTCATTATTGCTGGGAAAGGGTGAAATCAATGGAAAAATCAGATAAAACAAAGAGCTTGTTTGAAGCAGGAATTTTGCTGGTTGACCTCTGGCGATGTTATTTATCTTCTGTGTCCACCTTTGGGAAAAAGAAAAGGAATCAGCACATGTAAAAAAGTAATTATATTGCAGAGGTTTTGCATTATAAATGGTAATATAAATTTCCCCCAAATGGTTTTTAACTCCTAATTAATTGAATTTTCACTACAAACCAATGCCATCATCTTTGTCTGAAGCAGAGTTGTATGGTAAGAGGAGAGCTTCTTATTTCAGTTCCAGCATTTGGATTGATGACCTTGTGCTGGAGTCATGTACCCTCCCCGTGCCTTACTTTACTCACTTTAACATAGAAAAACTGTGTATGCACAAGCTGTTGTTGATCGTTGACTTGGAACTTCATGTCTTTACTCACTCTCGCTGCCATCGAGTTAGTAGCCTTCAAATCAATTTCTACTCAGGGAACCCCAGGTGTGCGGAGCAGAGCTGCCGCACAGGGTGTGCAGAATAGTTACCTTTCTGAAGCAAATGACCAATCATTACTTCCAATGCATTTCTGGGTGGGTTTCAATGGCCTGTCTTTTTGTTAGTTTTACAGCACTTAATGATTTGCTCTACACAGGAACATTTTGATGTAGAACTTTAAAAATAAAAACAAAACACCCCACAGAGCCATCAAGTCTAATTGGGCTCATACCTATCCTATCTGACCGAGGACAACGGCAGCAGATTGCCTCATCTCTCTCCTATGGCCCCACTGGTAGTTTTGACCCACCAACCTTACTTTGGGAGCCCAATGCTTAACTCATCATGCTATCATTATCACTTGAAGTTTCTAGCTCTTGTAGATGGTTTGACCAAGATCTGTGTTTGTGAAAAAACAAGTTATGCATATGTAATTATAATTTTAATTATGGGGATGTGTTTTCTATTGTATTTATATGTGAGGGTGATTTTTAAAGTTTGTGGAAAAAATCTCATCTGTTAATTCTATATTCCCATGGACCATTTCTTTTTTAAAATTAATTGGCATTTAATACATATATCATATCCTTCCAGAGTTCAAACACGTCCAGTAGAATTGCCCAGTTACTACCACAATCAGTTTCCAAACATTCTTTCTCTACCTGGCTGCTGACATCATCTCTGTATTATCCCCACCACTGTTCCCCTTCTCCTTGCTCTCTACCCAAGCTCATCACTCCTGAATTTCATATACCCAAAAATGAGAACACATATAAATCCATGCGGCTGACAAAACACCTGACAAAACACCTCTGAAATAAACCCTAGTATGTACAAACAAAAATCAAACAAATATTACAAACCCCAAATACAGAGAATTTTGAAAACCAGATCAGGTCTAGCCCGCCTCATAGGGGATCCCCTGATAGAGTTTTAACTGGTCAAGTCAGAGTGATGTCTCCTCTTATAAGTAATGGATATATTTGTAACATATAGCTCAACATTTTTAAAAATGTGAAAGTGCTAAGTGATTTTCATTTTCTATTTATCTTCTAATTTTTCTTCTTTTTCTAATTGTGCCTTTTAGCATTATAAGGGATAAGGAAAATGGACAAAATGATAACATAGGCATTTCTTTATCTCAGATTTCAGAATATAAAGTGCTGACTTTTAAGAAATGTTCCAAAGTTGTTTCGTTTTACTCTCCTAGACTTTTAATAATAAAATGTCACGAAAAAAATCAATTTTTTCTACTCTCACTTGTGTGCCTGAAATCACTGCCATAGATAGCATTAACTGGGCACAGTTTCATGTGGAAGACAGTGAGTGACAGGAGCATAACATTTGAAGAAAAAGCTGATTGTAGCTGATGTTTCGACATGTGTTTTGGGTTTTAGCACTCAATGGCCGAAATGTGTCTGTTTATATTCTCACTCTATAAAGGCAGGACAAAATTAACACAAGGCATTCTTCTCACCACTCTTTACTAGATAAATTAGCAATCACCTCACAGAAAATTATACTTTCAAGCCTTCTTTAGTCTTCGCCAATTCAGAGAAAATAGTACGTTCATTTGGCATTCAGTGTAGGCACGGCTAACCATCACTCGGCTAAGGGGCCTCTCATTCTTCTTCATCTATTTATGCTGGAATCTGGACAACTCTGTTTCATTGATGTAACTGTTGTTCCGTGTAGCAAATTAGTAAGATGCTGAATACTATCGGCAAAAGACAACTTTGATTTTCCTTCTATATTAGTAATAAGGGGAATGGACACATACTTCGATTATAAGTAAGAGAATCTTTTGACTGAGAACTGGAAATAGATTGTCATAAGTTCTCACTTGTATGTATTCAGAGTAGTGAATACTTTACTATGTGCATGCTATTTTAAATTTCAAATTGCCTGCACTTAATTAAAGTTGTCTAATATAGCCTCTTAAACATCTTCAACTTTGAAAAAGAAATAAGTCAGTAAAAAGGTTCTAAGACATTTTTGACTATTCCATTTTAGATGTTAAGTAAGGATGGTAGACTAAAGTCACAAAGGTCTAATAGTGCTGCTTAATAATGGTGATAAAGCTGCCGTAATACTATAGAAAGCCCTATATAAATGCAAAGTAGTACTTGCAGCGGTGACAGGAGAAGAAAACTGAAGACAGTTATTATCTTAACTTTTTGTGTTTGACTTCTCTTCCTGACTGAATTGACAATGTTAGAACAATGCAATATCTAGCTCTCTGCACCCTGTTGACATCAACGCCCTGTGTACTTATGCTTACACAGCACACAGTTCATCGAAGGTCTGCTATACTCCACTCGGCTGCTATCATGGAGGTCTTGGGAGATGGGATGGCCACTTCTAACCCCGAGCTGTTTGTTTTTGTTTCATTAAAATAATGAGTATGTTCAGAAGAAAAAAAAGGAGATTGATGTCATTGCTGCCCCAGCCTTCTAACTGTAGTGGAGTTCAATGCTGCCAGATGCTGAAGAAGCAGTTGAGACAAAGAAGGTACAGCTTTTCCATTGATGGGAAAAGGCAATCTCTACAGAAATGACCCAAAAATGCAACTTGAATTTTAAAATGCTGATCCTTTTTGATATTATAGTTGTTTTTCTATGATAGTATAAAACCATAAATTTCATCTGTATTTTATATAAAAACTCCTGTGGCATCTATCTGTACCTTTACAATATAACATTAATTAAATTTGCCAAAATGTCAGTCTTTTTGTTATAAAATTATACTAAAACATATCTACCGGATATACTATGATGCTAGCATTCCCTTCCTTTGTCCCCTTTCCACCCTTCATTTTGACATTCTTCTGAAACAATTAAAAAATAATTACCCTTGTAAAGGATAAATTCTCTTATTTTTGTTGTAATAACTTAAAATAGTATTGAAAATCACTTGTCAGAGCATGATTGACTTTAAGAGGTCGATGCATGACTCTGGATATTTAAAAAACGAACTTGTTTCTCTTTGCAGATAGGAGTGCTTTTGCTACCCAGTGTTTCAGATTCAAAACTTCAACTCACACAGTCTCATTATTTCCCATAAGAAATCTGATGTTGCATGGAATGTTGAGATTAAAGTGATACTGAAGAGGGGGAACATCCTTCTCAAATGATTAGTTCTGCTTCTTTGGTTCCATCTGGGATGCTTTTGCTTATTACTGGCTTCACTAAGCAGAAGAGATACGCTGAAGCTGCGCAACCTGAGACCCCAGACTGGTCCAAAGGACACTCTTCATAAGGTCATTTTTTTTACCTTGTAAAAACAATTCTAGAAGTATAATCTCTATGTGTAATTCACACACACACACACACACACACTTATAATAGTCCCTTTGCAGTTGAATTTATTCCAAATCATGGTGACCCAATAGGATGGGTAAAACTGTCCCATTGGGTTTCTAAGACGACAGATCTTCACAGAAGCCGATTGCACATCTTTTTCTTTATCTTTGTGTGTGTGTGTGTGTCCCCTGAGAGGTGGCTAGAGCCAGCACCATTTTGGCTACTAGGCTAGCACTTACCCACTGTGCTACCAGGACTTCATCACCTCTGACTTTAACATAACCTATCCGAGCGTGGAGCACATTATGAAGCCAAAGTGCACAGACTAGTTCAGGTTATCTTCTTTGAAAATACAGATTTCAGCATTTCAGAGACTCCCTTTATAAATGTTTATTTTTGACAACTGTTCAACCAGGAAGGCTCCTTTCAGAAGGACCATGCTCTCCCCATTACAAAGATGCAGAAAGGGACATTTCAGCCAATTAATTCGTTATTCCCCACCATGCTTCCTTCTCCACCACATGTGTTTTAAATTACTTAGATGATGATAATGTTGTTGGGGTCATTTTTAGGTTCCATCAATAGTTCTGACTTTGCACAACCCTTTGCACAACAAAATGAAACAGCACCTGGTCCTACACCATCCTCACATTGGTCCTATTTACAACTGCGCACATGGCTTCAACCAGTTCATCAATCTGTCTTGTTGAGTGTCTCCCTCTTTTTTGTTGCCCCTGTATTTTACCAAGTCTAATGACATTTTCCAGTGCTGAAAGCACTGTCTCTCCTGACAACTAACTTGTCCAAAGTACTTGAGAAAGGGTCTCCTCATCCTAGCCTCTAAGGAGCATTCGAGCAGCACTTAGTCCAAGATCGATTTGCTTGTTTTTCTGGCAATCCATTCACTTTCCATATTCTTTACGAGCTCCATAATGTAAAGGCGTCCATTGCCTGGAGGTCTTGAGTGGCTGGCAGGTTCGAACTGCTAGCCCATTATACCCAGAAGCCTCCTTAACTGCCCGTTGAGTAACTTTGAATACTAGTTTTGAATTTAAAAAAAAAAAAGCTCACTGCCTTAAGTCCCTTAAGTCGATATGGACTCACAGCAACCCAGTAGAAGAGGGTAAAAGTGCCCTTGTGAATGTTTGAAACTCGTAAGTCTTCAGGGGAGTAGACAGTCCCATCTTTCTCTGGTGGAACAGCTGTAGCTTCGAACTGCTGACACTGCAGATCACAAATAAATGGGCCAACCCTATCTACCACTAGGGCTCCTTTGAGTCAAATAGGCTACTCAGAAATGTATTTATGATTAAAATATGAGTCAATAAATATCCAAATAGCCTATTATGGATTCATGAAGCCCTATAATAATAACTCATCTTACTTGATGCTTTTATACATCACCTATATAAAAATAGATCACTTTCTTGGAATGTCAGGTTTCTCTCTATCTCTGCTCTGCAGCACTCTCTGTTACACACACACACACACACACACACACACACACACACACATTCGATTTTATCTACGTGGCTACCCCTCTAGCATTTGGATCTCAGCCTCAAATTGATATCTTCAAGTATTCTCTCCATGACTTGACTTTGTACCTTGCTTAGGAAATGTCAGGTAAATTGTGCTCATCTTTGTGTCCTATTTTTTCAATTAGCAATATGATTTCCAATAGTTTATTTGTATATTTCCACTGTTGTTGAGTTGGTACCACTGCATAGCGCTCCCATGTGCAACAGAAGCAAACATTGCCCTTTCCTGAGCCAAGCTCACAAATGCAATGTGCAAGCCTGTTGTTTCAGACACTGTGTCAGATCATTTCGTCGAGGGTCCTGCTCTTTAGCTTTGCATTAAGAGCTCACAATAGGTAGCAAATGAAGTAAAGAACAAACTCTTCTTTCAGATGTCAGTTACCCATGAGTTCTGAGTCACTGCTGCGATATTAAAAGTAAGTCTCCATCTTGCAATCAATAAAAGTGAGCTTTTTGGTGTTTACCCAAATATCCAAGAGATACATAAAAACTAATTTTGAACATGCCGTCTTTTAAAAGAGCTCTGGTGGCACAGTGGGTTAAGCATAAGGATCCAGCCGCAGGAGCGACACTTCAAAATCAAGAGCTGTTCCTTGTCAGAAAGAGGCTGTCTTCTCCTGAAAAGGTTCATAATCTCAAATGTTGACTTCATGACAGTGGTGTATCCTAATCTGATCCTAAGAAGTCCTGGTGGCAGAGTGGGCTACAAGTCTGGCTGCTAAACACAGGGCAGCAGTGGAAATCTGCCATCTGCTTTGCAGGAGAAAGATGAGGCTTTCCCTCCCTTAAAGATTCACAGAGGGGCAATTCTGCTCTGTCCTGTAAGGTCACAGTGAAGTTGAGTTCTGTAAAAAAAAAAAAGTGTGTGAGTGCATGTGTATGCATATACGTACTATATGTACTAAATGCGTATAAATACTACACACACACACACGAAAGATGGGGCTTTCTACTTCTATAAAGACGTATAGTCTCAGAAATTCACAGGGGGTAGTTCTACCCTGCCCTGTAGTGTCACTATGATGTGGCACCAGTGAGTCTGGTTTTCATTTTATGTACAAGAAAGCACACGGAGTTGTACCCTGAAGTCTATGGGTCAGAAGTTAAGTTAGAAATTTTTACTTACCATAAAAGTGCTGTGACTGATGAATCAGGAAGATGAACCTGGAAATAGGAAAGCAAGCAGGCAGATGATGGCAGATGGATATCCATGTCGATGGATCCGAAGTCAGAAGATGTTAGACAATGGGGGCTCCCAAGATCATCAGGCAAACTAGTAGGCCATTGGCTCAAGTCAAGAACCAGAGATCAATGAAGAATCAGAGGCAGGATCAAAACCAGCAAGAAGCATATAAGCTCTCTATAGCTTCTACTACATAGGGGCAAACCATACCCTTGAGGAAGCTTTCTTTCAATTGCACTCCACCTTAATCTTCCTATGAGCTGTTAGTTGATCACAGTAGATCCCATCACGGAGTTGATTACATGATGCTAGGTCATACCAGGGGAGACTATTAGACCCTAACTGCCAAACCACCAGGCATCCTCGCTGATCCTAGTTGACACAGAATCTTTACATCACATCCTCTATTAGTAGGACTCAACTGAATAAGGTGGGTTAGGTTAGGCTTATAGGATCATTATAAGCTATTCTGTTGGCCAAGTGGGCAAAGAGATGGGCTGCTAATTGCAAAATTACCAGTATAAATCCACCAGTACCTCCCCTGGAGAAAGATCTGCCTGCCTTCTCCAGTAAAGGTTTATAGGATCAGAAACTTTATTCAGGGTCCCTCTGAGTCTGAACCAACTCAATGGCAGTGAGTTTAGATTTTCATAGTGTTACTTGGGGTCAGAGTCAACTCAAGGACAGTAAATAGGTCATATTTAGATACCAATGCTATCAATATTGCCCTCTCAAAAGTATTTCCATTTTATAAAATAAATCACTTTATTGATAAATATTAACAGTGATATGTGTTTTCTTACTCATTGTTCCAGCAAAATTACTGATCACATTTTCCCCACTATTGGCCATGCAAATAATAATAAAAAAATAACCTGCCTCCCTAAACACCACAATTGAACCACTTTATCTGACCTAGAATCCAAAATTGAGCACCTACCATGCTAATTAGATATGTTGTCTATAATGGCTCAATTGTTATATTTCTTGAATTCTATTAACAATTCACCCAACTTACACCAATTACAAAATACTTACAAGAATTATCCAAGCTGTAATCAAGAGGTTAGAAAAATCTAACAAAGTAATAAATTTTCATTCTATCTTCTTTTCATTTGCTTATTTTATTGCAGGTTACAATTTGCATTTTGACTTAGGCTGCTAGCCACAAGTCAGCAGTTTGAAGTCCCCATCTTCCCTCAGCAAAAGATGCGGCTTTCTGCTTGAATAAGGATTTGCAGCCTTGGAAACTCGTATGGGCAAGTCCAATCTGTACTGTCAGAGTCAACATGAGGGTCGTGATGTTTAAATGTTCTTGTTTTTTATTTATTTATGATGTTTTGTTGCAGTTTGCAATGAATGTCAACATTATATACACCTTTCTTCATCTTTATCTTATTTACTATTTTTCAAAGAAAAAGAAAACACAAAGAGCCTCTAAATATTTTCCATTGTCCTGGAATGTTGTATTAGGTATAAAATAGGGTTAAAAACAAAATGTTGGAACGTAATCATTGAAATTGTTATTAAACAAAATTACCCAAATATGAAAATGTTGTTACTAGACATATGCTCCCTTTAGGTCTATACACTTGTGATGTTGACTATGTTTTTATCTTTCTATCCCTCACTAGAATACTTCTCAAATGTTTGATTTACACTACATAAAATATGCCAGTTTGGGCATTCTTCTGGGAATCATACCCAGTTCCTTTGAAATTCTCTTTGAGATTGGGCAAAAAAAAAAAAAAAAAGAATTCTAAAGGGGCATGAATTGGGCTGTAGGTGGGTAGATAAGGTTTCTTAATAAAATTCTCTCAGGCCAGCCCTTATAACCCTCAAAAATTAGCAGGTGCTTTGAAGTGGTTACACATTGGATTGTGATCCTCATGGTTGGCAGTTCAAAATCACTAGCACCTCTGAGGGAGCCAGACTGAGCTTTCTACTCCAGTAAGCAGTTGCAGTCTTGGAAACTTACAGCGTGTGGCTATGGGACAGCACTGACTCAATGGAAGTGAGTTTGGTTTTGCGTGTTAAGCCAGGTTGAAAAGGAAATTCCCCAGCACAACTTTCAAGGCCTTTTTCTCATTACTGTTATTTGCAATTAAAAAATGTGTTCATTATAAATACCCACATAATCATCAGTGTTCTTAGAGAAAATCTATTAACATCAGCCCTTTGGAATCCTCAAGAAATAAAAATCCACCATATATTCCCGAGTTGACCTCTCCACCTTGACGTGAACTGGCTCAGCAGATGTGTTTGAGACCCACGTTCATGTTTCCCTTTGGAGGGACAGGGAATTACTTTCAGCCAAAGTTGCTAACTCCAACCAAATGACAGTTCCCTGCATGGAACTGATAAGAAGGTGGGGGAAGGTACTGATAGGGTTCACCTGTGAGAAATTGAGAACAGGATTCCCTAGAATGCCTTCCTGCTGAGATAAAATGAGCCCTCTGAGACACAGGAAGAGAAATCACTTTACCAACAAGAGTCAGGAGTGGAGGGGCTTCCTCTGGACCGGTGAGCCTAGTGTGGTGAAGCTCCTGGACTACACCATCAGCGCAGCAGAAGAACCAGGAGCCAGAGCATGGAACTGAGTGATGGGCTTTCCAACCAATGGAGTAATTGAAGACAAGTGTTCTTGTGCAGGACGCTGACTTGCAGATTGGGGTGCCGCGGGGCACTTAACTGGGGAAGTTGAACTTGCTGACCCTCAGAGCTTGAGTTGAATGGCTTCATGCAAGATGACATGACATGACATGACATGACATGGTAGGTCTCTTTGGGCATTCATTAGTAGGCCTACTAAGGGTATTTGTTTACCAGGACATGTTACGAAGTTTCAGGTCTACTAATGAAGTAATGAGTAAATTAACTATAAATCAATGCTATGTTTCCTAAAATTCTCTCTTTGCTAGACTGGAGTATCCAGACTAAGACAACCAAGAACACAAACATATAAGAAAATGAGAGTGACTCATATAGCCACAGAAGCAGGCAAACCCAGTTGGCTCAAATCAATGGGTCAGAAGTGAAGCCAGTGATTCTTCCTAACCAGTGTAGCTACTAGGGATAATGAACTGGCAAGCAGTCTGGTAGAGATTCCTTCAAACGAATGCCAGAGTCACAGAACATGGCAGGCTGCCAACAGCTCCCAGTGTTGGCAGGCAACATGGAGGGCCATCAGCAGAAGCCACAAGAAGCCAAATGCAGCACCCACACCAGTAGGAATGTTTATATATAAAGGAGATATTTTCCAGCTGTTACCTGAATAAGGGGTTTCATCCCATCTTAATCTTTGCAGCTGCCCAATTTCATGGCTGCTCAAAGTAAGCCCATCAGGGAGGTGTTTGTTTTTGTTTTGTGTGTTTTACTTTAGGTTAGGTCTCAGCCGACTGTTAAACTACTGAGAATATTGGCTCTGCCTAGTTGACACACAATCATTACATTCCAAAATAGAGTGGTAACACAATTAATATGCTGAGATGCGCTTTATTTGGTATATAATAGTTGAATCAGAAATGAAATATAAATTTAGAAAGATTTTTTTTATTTTCTCCTAAAACCTGTTAGTTTTAGTTATTTAGTAATGTGGTTCATCTCAAGCATTGAACTTTTGAAATTAAACTTGAAACTGGCCAAAGCAAACTTTTACCATCTAATGTACAACCTATGATAAGTATATAAATTAAAATTGCTTTCCAGTTTTTTTGCTTGGTAAATAATACCTCATGGGGGGTAATTAAAACCCCCTTGTGTTACTGTTTATAACAATATTGAAAGTGTTTATTTAGGAAAATGGTTGCTTGTTGGTATACAAGGGTAAATCAAAATCTATTGCTCCTAGAATTTCAGCTCATAAATGCCTGTTTTATTTCAAAGAACACATATGTAAACATGTCACAGCAGTCAGTGGATGATTGAAGACAATTTCTCTCAGTAACAGAGTTGTCTTAGTCTTATTAGAGAACCTTCTAAATAAAGGTCTATGAAGTCTCAATTAGTGTTCCCTTGGGGTTCTAATATCTGTTGCATCGACTCCACAGGAACTCACAGAATTCATGATAAGGGTTTACTAAGGAAGTTGACTGTCACAATGTCTGTAGGTTAAAGTAATTGGTATAGGTACTGCAGTCTTAAGTTGTTGTGGAACTCTAGTATTTTAAAAATCATTTAGACTTTTCCTGTGTACAAGTAAGTTTAATGATCATAATAAAACGTTTTCAATAGGTAGATATTGTGTGCTGGTATTTTTCCATTGCTCTCTATGCATGTGGAAGCTGGACAATGAATAAGAAGAACAAAGAGTTCTTAGGGCTCTTGAATTTTGATGTTGGTAAAAAATATTGAAATTATCATGGACTGCCAGAAGAGTCTGTCTTGCAAGTACAGCCAGAAAGATCTTTAGAAGGGAAGCTAGTGAGACTTTGTCTCAAGTACTTTGGATATGTTAACAGGAAAGTCACTTGCCTGAAAAGGACACCTTTTTCAATAAAGTAGGGGCCAGGGAAAAAGATGAAATCCCTTAATGAAATTGATTGAATGCCACAGTTTCTGCAACAATAGACTCGTATATAACAATTTTCAGAATAATGTAAGACTGAGAAATGTTCATTCTGTTGCATGTAGGATTGCTACACTTCAAAACCAACTGGAAAACAACAACAGCAACAACAACAACATATGACTGCAACAATGAAAGCACCCTGGAATTGGCATAAATATATATACATAGGACAATGCAAAATAATTTAGAGTCTAGATATAAGTTTATGTTCAACTGGTTTTTGAAAATTGTATTAAGTGTATCCACTAAGTTGAGGGGAGCAGTCTTTTCAATAAATAGTACTGAGTAAATTGAATTCCCACATGTATAAAAATGAAATAGGATCTATACCAGACCCCAAAACAAATTTAGAATGTATTAAGCAATAAAATGCACAAACTAAATAATAACATTTTTTAAGATAAAGTAGGGGCAAAGCTGTCAGGCCTAGTTCTTAACAATGGATTGTTTAATGAAATAAGGAAAGCACAAATAAAGTTAAACACATAAATATGGTCTATAAATATTTTAAATTTTGTTAATCTAAATATGATGAGGAGAAATCATTGGGAACCATACATCCAACAAGAATATCACTATAAAAACTTAACAATTTAGCAATGTATATATTTAATATAGATTTAATAATTAAGAGCTATAATTTAAAGTAATAATTCCTCATTCCTATAACCTAAAAACTCAAATATTTTCTTATGTAGAAAATGCTTCATTATTTCTCTTCTATCCATTTTTGAGACTTAACTTCCACAATTTCCACAATTCTTTCTTTTGACTAATCCTGGCATAGAAGTAAGGTGCATTTCCTTGAACTAATTTTACTTAAAACAAATGTCTGTCACCCCAACTACAGGCTCAGATTCCCTCTGGTCTTCCTGAAGAGTTTCTCTCCATCTTGCTCTCTGTGACGCTTTTCAGATGAGTTACCACAGTCTTACCTTGTAGACATATTTCATTGGAATTGAGGGAGTCCCCCTCTTCCCAACATGTAGTGTGTGGTTTTTCACCTGTCCTCTTGGATGATGTGAGAGCCAGAGTTCTATGGCATTTGTTTTTATGGTCTGCATCAAGCATGGTGTCTGCAACAGAACCTTTGCTTTGGGTACATTTATGACTAAAAGAAAGACTAACTACAATCATATAAAGCAAAACAAACAAACGAAGGACTCACTGCCCTTTAGTCAATCCTGACCCATAGCCCTATAATGACCCTATAGAGCAGGATAGAAAGCCCCTCATTGTTTCTGAGACTGTAATTCTTTATGGAAGCATAGCATCTTTCTCTCTAGGACAGTGGTTCTCAACGTTCCTAATGCTGCGACCATTTAACAGTTTCTCATGTTGTGGTACCCCCACTCCCAAGCATAAAATTTCGTTGCTATGTCATAACTATAATTTTGCTACTGTTGTGAATCAAAAGACCCCTATGAAAGGGTCATTCAGCTCCCAAAAGGGGTTGTGAACCACAGGTTGAGAACCATTGCTCTAGTCGCTGACTGGTGATTGTGAACTGCTGACCTTGTGGTTACCAGTGCAATGCATAAGCATTATGGCATCAGGGCTCCTTACAGTGGTTATAAAGATTCCCCAAATAGCACTCTTGGTCAAGTGCTGGGCAAATAACCGATGGGCTGGTGGTTAAAACACACCCATATGTCCCAGAAAACAGATCAGAACAAAACCAAAACCTGGTGATCTTCAGAAAGATCCCAGCTATGAAAATCTTATACAGCACATTTTACTCTGAAACTCATGAAATTGTAATAAACCAGAATTAAATTGATGGCAATGATTCATAGTGGTTTAAGTTCATCCATAGCTTAGGTGTGGGGCACATAGAACAGCAAATAGGAAGGATAGTTCCTCCTTATGTCTAGGCTACTCAGCTTTCTAGTATATAAATGCCATAAGTCTGGCTTATAGAAAGTCAGAGAATACATCAGGGCATGGATCAAAGACATTGATCTATAAATTAGCCAGCCATATATTTTGAGACTGAAGTCCAATAGAAATATTTTGAACTGGAGATTAATAAGTACCACAAGCAGGTCTTTATTGTGGAGCTTTGTGTTTAATATATACGAAAGCAATAATCTTTAGCAGGAGGCGGAGTGGAAGAAAACAACCAAGACACACCTGCTTTTTATTAGGAACAGCAGCTACTAATTTACCCTGCAGAGTGTTTGAATTCTTCATAAAAATGTTTTCAATTTTTCCTTTTCATTTGACTGTGTTTCCTTCGAATAAAATCTCATCATGTTTTAACATTGCACTTTCATTTTAAAAGAGCCCAGTGAATACAATTTCATAAATTAATCAAGTAACTAAGAGATGAATAAATTCTATATTGAAACTAGAAACCAGATCTAAATTTCATACGATGTCTTATAGCCACATTGTGCCTCTTGGTCCAATATTGCCTTTGCTGGGACAATATTTTCAAAAGGATTTTCTGACTTTTTCACTATTCTTAAAAGCAATAAAATAATTATATGTCCATTAATTTTATTTCCACCATTTAAAAGGAACCAGATATTACATACATATGACTTAAAATATTTGCATTTCTTCTTCAAGAGTTTTATCACTTAAGATCAAAGCCAAGTTGAAGTCTAAAACCCGAAAAGAATTTAATTCTTTTTCCACAGCTGCTTGCATTTTTCTACGGTAAGAATAATCATAATGTAGTCAAAGTATTTTTAAAGTAAAAAAAAATTAAATTAGATTGAGGGCATGTGTTGGTTCTGTTGCGTTACTAATTGTAAGCTCCTGAAACTAACCCCTACTGGAAACACGAATGTTCCCTACAGATTGCTAGGAATTTCTGTCATGATTTTGGTTTACTTGCCATAACCAAGGCCTTTAGGCAAAAACTAATTAATTAACTAAAAATGTCTTGAATAGAAGCAGTATAAATAACACTGTCTAAATAACACAACATTATCAAATATATAATACATCCATTCAGATAATCAACTACGTTATTCTTAGTACTGATATTTGTGTTTTCTTAGTAACATTTAATACTTAACAGTAGTTGCATTTAGCTAGGGAGAAAGATTTCAAGTCTGCTTCCAGATCACTTGTATTTCTTTTGCCTTGTTTTACTTTATAATCTGCTACTGCATCGTTCATAGTTTCATCTCTCTTGTGTTGGTTGTGTGGGGCACTGGTCTTAAGAATAAGCACCATCCACACCGGAGACAGTTGATTCCTGGCCGACACATTTCATGTTGCACCCAACTATCAGTGGAGGGTTGTTTTTGTTTTTCATAATGTTGAAAGTTTTTAATGAAATTCACATACAAAGAATGAGTATGTACAATTGATGTATGTATATGTATGGATTGTGATAAGAGTTGTATGAGCCCCTAGTAAAATGTTAAAAAAAAAAAAGAATGAGTATGAAGAGAAGCTTGTGGTCTACTTTGGATAATCAGCTAGTGAATACACCTTGGATCACAATAGCCTGGGCTGAGGTCCTGCTGATGGCTCTGGACCAGACATGGTTTAGATCTGTCCAGGGCCAATTCTTGTACAGCTCTCAGCTGTACACTTTGCCTGAGTAGTGATGGGATATAAATAATTTAACGTGGACCCGATTACTGTTCTAAATATGAAAAAGGATATACTGAAAGTTGCTTTATTCCTTCACACATTTAATACTTAAATAAGAACAATAAAAGAAGTATGAAATACACTAAAAGAGTTTTAAAATATTAGTTAAAAGACATTAAATGACTATTAAATAATGTTTTATCAAAAGTATTAGCTTTATGAAATGAACAAATAAATATTACAAGCATTGTCTCATCTAATGTCTTATACCTATAGATGAGATGAACATGTTTCATCTGCTTATAATAATCTGTTGCACAGATTTATGCTTAAAAAGAAGGAAAGGAGAAATGTAAATTTATGATTTCCACATTAAGTGATTACCCAGCTGCCCACTTTGGAGAGGACTCTTTACACCTGTCATTGTACAATTGCCATTGATAATCAGCTTGTCAAACTCAACAAAAATTTAGATATAGGTAGTGCGAACTAGTGCAAACTGTCTGAATCCCACCACTGTACATGGCTACCTGTATTCTGCCTTTACTAGAGGCTATTGAGAAAAAGTGACCAGGGTAGCATTTCTTTTTCACAAATGAGGAAATCTACAACAAACAAGGTAACAACTGAAAAACAAAATTAAAAAAGCAAAGCAAAAACAAACCTGAACAGAATAATTCAACTTCTTGTTTCTGTGGTATTTTTCTATACCGTGATTTCCGTTGTCTCTTAAATGATCATGTGTTTTTGCTAAACAACAGAACTATTTCAGTCCCTTAATTTATAAAAATTACTCTGACACCCAATTTGTCAAAACTCATTGAAACTAGAAATACATTTTTAATGAACAATGAGCCTTTGATACGCGAAAGAGAAGTTCTATGAGTATATGTCCCAGAAACATTGATTCCTAATAATCAATTTCCCTTAGCCTGTGCAATTCATTTCCCTGCTCCCACTTGATCTGGAAATCAATTTTGTAGTAGTTAGTCGAAAGTGGAAGTAAATTAAGGAGAATACCTGGCATGAGATTCTTGGAAATAAAATATAGTTCCAGAGTAAAAAATTTGAGTTCTTGTTGAAGAAAATGATAGATACACTATAAACTTAAAAGTCGACTTTCTCTGTGCCCAGGTGGAGCTCAGTCATGCACTCAGGTTTGGTCACTGCTGTGATTGATACAGGTCAAGTGAGTGGTTTGTACTTTTCAGTGTGGTCACATTTCACAGGCTTTTGTTCTCTCTTGTATTTGTCGTGCCAGAGCACAACAATTTAATGGAAACTCCCTCTTTGCTGAAGAGAACTTTCTTTCATATTCTATTTTATAACTCGTTTTTACTATTCATGAAGAATAACATATAATAGGACCTGAATATCCAAACTCTCTACCTTTCCTTAGTCTGTAAGAGGCGTTGGAGTCATGAGTCTGCCCGTAAATATTCCAAGAGACACCTCTGTGATGCCCCATTTTTCATGAATTGGCATGGTGTGGTTATGTATGATGTCAATTATCTGTGGCTCTTCATGAGAGAATAAGAATGGAACTAGATTTACCAACATGGTCTGTGTATATTTAGTCATCAGACCCCTTCAGAAATCCCAATTTTACATGTGTGCCAAATATAGAAAATTGCAATACTTGGTCATACTCTCTTGCACACTCACAAAGCACGGGTCCTTTCTAGTCATAAGGATGTCATTGCTACTTACATGTGATTAACATTGGTTCTTCACATGCTCCTACTGAAGAGATAATAGAAGGACCAATAACACATGTGAGGATAGAAAGTAAATCTGGCAAGAAGATCTTTAGAAAATTCTAATATCTCATCAAACTGCTTTAGAATATTCCTTTTTATCACACCAAGAAAGAGAACCTAAGTTCTTACTCTATGAATTAGCGGGAACAATGATTTAATTGATAATGTAGGCAACAAGTACGTGTTTGCATCACAAATTTAGGTTAGGAATAAAGTACATAACATTTTCCTGAATCTATCCAGAGAATAACTCCTATATTTACTATAATTAGAAATATCTATTTAATTTGTGAAGCAATTCATTTTTGTGATGGTTTCCTCTCTTTGTTGGATTTGCTGCGATACTATATCACTCTTTACTTGAAAAATGTCCAAAATTGTACTTATGATAAACATCTTTCGGAAGAGCTATTGGAGTATCTCCAAGAACTCACTACTCTTGGCAAAAAGATTATCAGCAAGCCATGTGGAAGTTACCTTGATATCAAAACTGTGCATGAGGTCAGTCCCTTCAAGTGTAATATAAAAAAGGTTACAAAGATATGAAGACAGATGACTAGGTCTCTAAGGAAGAGATATGTTTAAAGGGAGTGATTGCCAGGCTGAGAGATTGATTGATTTGAGAAAAATATTGGAAATGATATCTTCTCAACTTTGACTAATGATTAGACAGCACAACTTAGAAAATATAAAAGTTTACTGCAATTTTGAGATACTAAAATTTGCGGCATTTATTTGTGGGCGGGGGAGAGTAGTAAGAAAGCTAACCAAATTGGAACCTGGAAACTGTTTCAAGTTGGAAAATTCACAGAGTTGACACCAGTGGCAGAATCAGGGATTGCTCTACTCCCCAAACAGACCTTCTCTTCTAGGATACAAGGGCCAAAAAACAAGTGAATGTTTCCCATCCACCTGACCTGAAGCCAAGCACGTCCAGAGGGTGAAAATGATTTAATTACTGATCAATGACCACAAGTTGAAAGGTTGAGGCCATCCAGGGGACCTGAGGAAGAAAGGACTGGACAAATTAACCATGGACAGCCCTCAGGAGCACAGTTCTACCTAGAGACAGAAGAATCACCCTCAGTCTACATTATCTCAATAGCAATTGGTTTGCTCTAAACCCAGGAGAGAATTGGGGTTGCATTGCTGTTGTTGTTATTGTTAGGGGACATCAAGACAGTTCTGCCCCTATGTACAACAGAACAGAACTCTTCCCAGTCCAGGGTCATCCTCACTATTGTTCAGAAGTTTCAGGCCATTGTTACAGCCACTGTCAATCCATCTTGTGAACGCTCTCCCTCTTTTTTACTGTTGCTCCACTTTACCAAGTATAATGTTCTTCTCCAGGAACTGCTCTTGCGTAACAACATGCCCCACGTATGTAAGAGGGAGCCTTGCCATGCTTACTACGAATGAGCACTCTGTCCAAATTTCTTTGGTACTTTCAATATTTTCCTCTAGCACCACAATTTGAGTGCATCGATTCTTCTTGGAACTTCCGTATTCATGTTATTTTCACAGGTATCTGAGGCGATTGAAAATATCATGGCTTGGATCAGGTGCATCTTAGTGCTCACGGTAATATCTCCAGTGTCTTAAAGAGGTCTTGTGCAGCAAATTCACCTAATAAAATATGTCTTTAGATCTTTTGACTGCTGCTTCACGAGTATCATTCAATTGTAGGGTTGTAATAGGCTCTATTTACCAGAGTCCCAGATAATGGACTCTGTAGTACGAGGTACTTATTACACAAGGGTAAGGAAGAGAATGTTTGGAAACTGATTGTGGTAGCCGCTGTACAATACAGCTTGATGCAATTGAACACTGTGCAATGGTATCTGTATTAGCTCCCCTGCACTCTTCCCATATCACCACTCTCACCACTGGTCCTGAAGGGATCATCTGTCCTGGATTCCCTGTGTTTCCAGTTCCTATCTGCACCAGTGTACATCCTCTGGTCTAACCAGATTTGTAAGGTAGAATTGCGATCATGATACTGGGGGTGGTGGTGGGAGAATTTAGGAACTAGAGGGAAGTTGTATGAAGTCACAATTCTGAGTTTTGACTTATATGTGGCATTTTTTCATTCTAATTGCAAAGTCAAAATGATTTGAAACCTACTGTTCCTATAGGATAATTTATTACTAAGAAAGAGGGAAAAGCCATACGGTATGCCAGAAGTTTCATCCAGCAGCAGATGAAAATCATCCACGCTGAATACATTTTGAAGAGTCAGAATGCAAGGATGTAAAAATAAAATTGTGTTTTGTTGTCTTTGCAGGTTGTGATTATTTTCTGCTTAATCTAGCTATGCAGATTTTGCTTTATAGGTCTGTTTTAACCTCTTATTTTCAGTATTAAAGTCAATACAATATATTGCTGGTAAATAATTTACAAAGCATTCTCAGGAGGTTTGTTGGTCCTTTTAATTGAGGCTTAAATTACTCAAGGTGCCTTAGAAGTTCTGTGTTCATAGAATGGCTCAAAAGATTTTTCACTCTTTGTTTTTCCCTTCATGTCTTACAAACTGTATAGTTTACAAATTTCAACTTATTTAACATTCAGAAAAATTCTGTGTGTTAGCAGGGAAAACATTATGCTGCCTGTTTGAGAAAAATTCACATGTGAAATGATTTAGAAGTAAAATAATTGCTTGAGCATATTGCTAGCAAATGGCAAAGTCATGATTCTAATAATCTATTGACTTTTACTTCACAAATCTAAACGTCCTATTATATTGTTCATGTAGTATTCCAATTTTATAGCTAGTAGTAATTCATGTTAGGTAATGGTTTCTTAGCACATTCTCTGTGAGCGTGTTAGTTAGGTTTTGTGTCAATTTGACTGGACCAAAATTCTCTGTGGTTTAGCAGTTGAGCCCTTGTATACCTGACAGTGTTACTTAACACAATTGAATTAGCTACATAATGAGATCTGCTGTGGGAAGCCAAGCAATTCCAAGATGATTAGATGCAATGCCAGCCCTTTACTCACGTCACAGCCCTGTGCAGTTGAAAGGACAGTTTCTCAGGAGTGTGGCGTACTTCTTATATGAGGACACTGTGGGAAAGCTGGGTTAATTTTTGCATGTTCCAGATCCTGCACCTGACTTGTAGACCTCTAATTTCTTTGGACTTGAGCCATGAGGATGCCATATTGCCTTTTCATCCCAGGAGTCATCAGTGGCCTGTCATCCTTTCTGTTGACCTTGGAGTCATTCAGCTCTGCAATCAAAAGCCTGACCTACTGACCTTGTATTAGTCACTTCTGCAGCCTGCAGTATTCATGTTATCTATGGACTTGAAACCAGACTGACTAGACTTACCCACTTGCACCACTGTGTGATAAATGTCTGTGTGAAAAATGTCTGTCTGTCTATCTATCTATCTATCTATCTATCTATCTATCTATCTATCTATCTATCTATCTATCATCTGCCTACCTATCATCCATCTATCCTAACACAGTGAGAAAAACCTTAGTAACAACTTTTTATTACCACTCTTAATTTTAATAACCATTTTATGTATTAGAATTCATTGTTCTCATTTTTAGAAGAGCAAAATAATTGTTGGTGTTAGATATTTTCTAGAAAATTCCCAGCTTTTAAATATATTTTACCACCTTGAAGTGAAAAGTTTAACTAAAAAGTATAATGTTTAACTGAAATAAAATCTTACATGTTGACATTTATTACAATTGCCTCAATTATATACAGTCTTGGACTGTTTTGATCCATAGTGCTTGCATTGGCGGATCTCGACCTGGTTGTTCAGCATCACAGTGACGGACAAGCCTCTACTGAGTGGCGGTGGCGCCTGCTGGGCATGAAAAAAACAGACTCTGAGTCAAAATTGGGGATTTTACTCCTCCATCACCACTTCCCCCTAAAAGGTAGGGATTTTAACCAAAATCATACACTAGACTCAGTGATTCTCACCTTCCTAAGGCCGTGACCCTTTCATACAGTTCCTCGTGTTGTGGTGAACCCCCAAACCATAAAGTATTTTCGTTGCTACTTTATAACTGTAATTTTGCTACTGTTATGAATCAGGTGACCCCTGTGTAAGGGTCGCGTGACCCCCAACGGGGTCATGACCCACAGGTTGGGAACTGCTGCTAGCGAGTAAGAAATGACAAGAGGAGGTAAAAACACAGGCAAACTACACTTTGAGCCTGACAAATTAATGAGTACACTCTCCACGTGCTTGAAATTAGCATTTATAGAAAATGACATGGATTTTTGTATATCACTGAACTTATCATATACATTTTAAAAAAGTAGTTTGATTGAGATATACCTCATATATACTATAGTTTAATCATATTATAAAGAGTTGTAAAATCACAATCAATTCCATATTATCTTTTCCTATTGATTTTTAGTCCCCCATTTTTCCCTGTCCTCTCCTGCCATGCACCTACATAATCATTAATCCAATTATTGTCTCCAAGATTTATCTACGCTCATTCTCATATATATATAAAATCATACAGAGCACAAACGGACTCAAACAAATAACAAAAGGACAACAAAAATGTCTAGAGAAATCATAGATGCCTCTCAATTAAAAAATAAAAAAATTAAGAATATTTAAAACTGAAACAGCTTTAAATGAGTCATAAGCGTTATCAGTTAGTAAAGTATTACATTTTAGCATAACTACATTTACCCTAATTGATTTCACAATCTCAGTCTAACAGCAAGGCAATTCACAATGCTATATTCAGAGGGTACATTCTTTATGGGGACTATGCAAATGAAGTTTGGACTTCTAGTCTCATCCACAGCCATCTGCCAACTGGGTTTTCACAATTTAATTTCTGATATCAGTACCTCTTTCAGATTTGGATCTTATTATTTTAATTCTCGAATAACACAAGATGGTGTATTTCTTCTATTTGGACTTAGCTGATGCCGAACTTACAAGGCTGCTTATTTTAAGACAAGCCTTTAAGATCCCAGACACTATTCTTTCTGGTAGCAGGCAACTTCTGTTTTCTTCACTGCACTTTGCTATAGCATCCATATCTTTATTGATTTCTTCATGAGAGTGAATATCCAGTAGAAGCATACTATAAGAACTAAAATTGTTCTTATACTAGACCTAAAATTAAGTGTGAATGGTCATATCTATCTATCGTCTATCTATCTATCTATCATTGATACATGTATCAGGTTCATTTTAGAGACATTATTATAATTTTGTGATAGATATAGATTATAGATATTGACCCTGGGGCATAATATAATTCTATTGGTAGTGTCCTTAATTTAGTCATTACTATAGAATTCAAAACACTAGTGCGAAAGGGAAATGATACATGGATAAGCCAGACACTGGCTTTTTGCTCCAGCCAAGAGTTATGGTCTCTGAAACTCATGTGGAAGGTTTACCCTGTCCTATATAGTCTCTACAAGTCGATATGGATTTAATTGATGGCAGTGAGTTTGAGTGTGATTTAATTAGCCTGCATTCATACTACAACACACAAACTGTGATCTGTACAGATTAAACTCTTATATGACTGGAGGCTATTCACATAAACATTGTGAGTTAGTGATAGGACAAAACTTTCAATAACACTCATTCACAAAGGCAGAGCCATGTTTACAGAATAATACATGTCATGAGAAAGCATGGAAGTCATTAAAATAGCAAATATACGATAGTCCCAAGCCCCTGCAAAGCAAGACATTGAACCAAAGTCCAATGACCCCAATTCCATAACCTTGGGTCAGCAGTCATCTGAATCTCACATGAGAACTCTTCAGCTATAAGTCCAAGTAAGGAGGTTAGTTCCTTAAATCTGCTACAGATTTGAGGCGTTTGAGGTGAATCCCAGTTCACTAGTGAGGTTTCCACATTGCATCCTTCGGGTGCAGCTCATGAAGGATGTTCCCTTCCTCAAGTCAGAGTCTAAAGTTGCAGTGGTCTAGAGCACATGACCTGGGTCACCAAGAGCTGGATAGAGAAATCTAAAATATATCAATACATCGACGTTTAACTTTTCAAGTAAAATTCTACTAGTGCCAAAATTAATAATGACAGATATTTCTCATATGTTCTTAGACTGATATTTTGGTATGTATGACAATTGACACCATTTTGATGCTCCTGCTGTGTCAAAGGTGAATATTTTGGGTTTACTCTTGCCACTACTAAACTGAAATTAATGTTCCACATACTAGAACAGCAGTATATTATTATTTTGTATCTGTAAAAGAAGGTTTTTGTAAAACAACTTTCCAAATGAAAAGCTACACTTTTAGAAGATGTAAACACACACACACACACAGACTCACATATAGATATAATCATCTAAGTAAAACCATTAACCTAAATATGATAAAGTTGAACTTAAATTAAAAAAATATATATATCTTTGACCTTTTTTCAATGGACTAAATTACATATGGCCAATTCATTCATAGCTTGCACATTAAAACTTTTGACATATTATTTTCAGATCAAATTATAACAGATATGTTCAAGCTGATGATTGGTAGTTTTGAGTCATCAAATAGTAGTGCTGCCTGGTAGCCATCTTTGTACATCAACATCTGTGCAATTGTTTGAATATTTTATTGCATTTATGTTATTACTTATAAAATGAGAGGAAATGGGAAAGTGATAAGAGGCTTACATCTCATAAACTTAATTCTTTTGAGGAAAAGTCAGAAATTAATATTGTGCTTCAGGGAATGAAGCTTAAAATTCATTGTACTGATTGTTCTTAAGCTAGTTGCTGTTTGATTGGAAGGAAAATTAAAAATTGCATGTATAGAATAATAGAAATATGTCTGCAAAACAATATTTGCATAGGGAATTGTTAATATAATATTTAAAGTTAGTGGGAGTTATGAACATCAACATGCAAAGTTTTATCAGTAAAAATATATCACACAGTGCTGCTGTTGGTGTAGAAACAAAACAAAGCTCGATTCTAGAATTCAGAAATGCTGAAATATAATGTTACAGTCAGATAAATATTGCTGAGTGAAAAATGTTTCATCCAAGTATTTCATATTTCATTCTGAAATAGTTTTGCGTTTAAATTAAGATAAATAGGACATTTATTTTATACCTATATGAAAGCTTATTTTAACACAAGTTATACATACTTCAGTGAAATAAAATGATTTGTTATGGTTCTTTTCTCCATAGCTTTTATCACGCCCCACAAATGATTTGGTGGGGCTAGGACAGTGGGCTATATGAGGCTTCGGTAAAGGGGATTGGTCAGTTTTGCATTCCATTAGGAATAAAAGCAGCCATTTCAGAAGCAGACACAGAGAATCCCGGGACCAGCAATCACTGAAAACCAGAAGTTACGATATCCAAGATCCCTGAAGGGAGAGGCCACCAAGGAGCAAGGACAAAATGATGAGACTAAACAAAGGAGATGTGAGTTGCCCGTAAGCAGAGAAGATGGTTTCCCTGCTCACCGAGGGCAAGAAGTTGAATACCTTTGGGCAGGAGGCTGAAACAGTATGGTCACTTCTGGACAAAAGAGCTTTGTGACAGGTCCACCATGGAGACCAAGGGACTGAGTGCCCGAAGGCTGTGGACCAGATAGAGAACTGCAGGCCAGCATGGATGAGAACAGGTGCTTTGCACAAAAATAACCGCAACCTTAACGTAATTATCCTGTTAGTTTCCAAAATGACCCACTTCTTTTGAGTATTCCTTGTAGATTCTCTACTGCCTTTGCAAAGGATTATGGACCCAATTGAAAAGCAAGTTGCCACGAAATAGATGATCGGGTTGGAAGGGAGTAAAGAACGTTGGAGTGTAATCATCCTTGGGCAGATAGACAGTTGGATTTCCTTTCTCTTTTCTGTAGTCAGGTAGCCTCCTAGAAATATCCTTACTTACTAATGGATAATACTAAGTATTGGCATAATATAATATTTTTTAAAATTGTCTCTTTATAAATCACTATAAATTCTATTTTGGGTGAGAGTGAGGGTGAGGTTTAACTTGAGTAAGGGTGGGGTTATTATTTTAATTATGTTTCTGAATACTTTGAAGCATGTATAAGGACATCTTCCCAAGTGAAATTTTGTAGCTGAAAGTAATGATTTAACGTATATAAAATTATTATAGTATACAATTTTAAAAGTCAAATTAATATTTAGTATATAAATCAACAAACAAATGTGATCAAAATTCAAGTATTATCAAATAACTCTTTGTTGTCTACCTTAAAAAGGCAGTCATTCTAATGGAAAAAGGGAATATTGCATGGTTTCAAATAGAGAATTGTGTGCATAAGAGTTGTAACCTCTCACCATACTTCTTCAATCTGTATGCTGAGGAAATAATCAGAAAAGCTGGATTATGTAAAGAATAATGCAGCATCAGGATTGGAGGAAGAATCATTAACAATATGCAATATGCACAACCTTGATTGCCGAGAGTGAGGAAATCACAAAACACTTGCTGATGAAGATCAAGCCTTCAGGAGGTATTACAACTCAATGTATGGAAAATCAAAATCTCAACATCTAGACCAATAATCTGCACCAATAAGTAAAATCATGCTAAATGGAGAAATTATTGAAGTTGTCAAGAATGTCATCATACTTGGATCCAAAATCAATGTGCATGGAAGCCGCAGTCAAGTGATCAAAGATCCATCACATTAGATAAACCTGCTGCCCAGGGATTCATTAAAACAGTGGTTATCAACCTTCATAATACAGTTCCTCATTTTGTGGTGACCCCCAACCATAAAATTGATTTCATTGCCACTTCATCGCTGTAATTTTGCTACTGGTATGAATCTTAATGTAAATATCTGGTATGCCGGATGTATTTTCATTGTTACAAATTGAACATAATTATAGTGACAAATCACAAAACAATATGTAATTATATATTGTGAAATATTTATTTCTAATAACAAATAAATGAAATTTTGTCATGAAGCACGGTGTAGCCTGGGTAATAGTCTTCACGCTGGTACTCATACGTGGGCCTATCTGCATGTGGGCGGACCTGCCTGGAGACAACAGAGGAGCAGTGTTCCTAAGAGCATCAGAAATATGTGTGTTCCTGTAAAAGGGTCGTTCTAATCTATTCCCAAAGGGGTCATGGCTCACAGGTTGAGAACCGCTGCCTTAAAATATTGAAAAACAAGATGTTACTTGGATGACTCAGGTGCACCTCACCCAAGTCCTAGTATTTTCAATTGCCTCATATGTATGTGAAAGTTGGACACTGAGTAAGGAAGACTGAAGAAGAATTAATGCATTTCAAATAGGGTGAAGAATATTGAAAGTGCCATCCACCTCCAAGAGAGCAACTTGATCGATCTATCTGGGCAGAAATACATCCAAATCCATCCACAATGAGAGCAAGGATTGTGAGGCATCCTCTCACTTACTTTGGACATGTTGAGAGAGACCGTCCCTGGAGAGGAACATCATGCTTGGTAAAGCAGAGGAGCGGAGGCAAAAGCACTTGATGAGATGGACTGACACAGTGGCTGCAACAGTGCATTCAATCATAACCTTTGTGAGGCTGATTCAAGACTTGGTGGTGTTTCATTCTGCTGTCATGAGGTCACTTTGGAGTGGATTATACTCAATGGAACTTAACAACAACAACCTAATAAATGTTCCACAGGACAAAATAGGAGCAATTATTGTATCTGTTGTGTCTTTGCTTTTTTCTAATAAATCTTGCCTTCCTTGTTGGTATTCAAATTTTATTTTTTGACTTGAGGGTTTCTAATATCTCTGTTATTTTTGTCATACCGCCTCAACTAGAGGTCAATACGTAGTGACTCATTGCACAACAGGAGGGAACACTGTGTAATCCTGAACCGTCACCACAATCATTCCTCTTTGAACTTTGCGTGTGTCACTGTGTCAATCCATTTCATTGAGGATTTCCCTCTTCTTCACTGCCTTTCATATCACCATGCTTAAGATCCTTCTCCCCGAAGTGTGTGAGACCCAGTCTAACCCTTCCTTTCTAAGAAGCATTCTGACAGCTGTCCCTCCAAGGGAAAGGTGTTTGTACTTCTGAAACTCAATTGTATATGCCTCAATCCTCACCAACACCATAATTCAAAGACATCGATACTCATTTGGTCTTTTCTTATTAACTTTTCAACTTTTGCATGCTACAAGGTTATTGAAAATATGGGCACATATTAGTCATCAAAGTGATACCTTTGATTTAACACATTGAAAAGATCATTTACAGTAGATTTGTTCAATGTGAACCATCATTTGATTTCCCTTTCCCCTCCAAATTATTTTATTAGAACAAAATTCAGAGATCATTTCTTATCTGCACCTTCCATGGCTGTTGATTAGGAGTCCAAGTAAAATGAATTCCTTTTCAAATTCTGTTTTCTCTATGCTTATAATTATATTGTCTCTTTTCCCAATTGTGAGGATTTTGGTATGTTTTACACTGGTGAATTCTATATTGAAAGTTGTAGTTTTTTAGCTTCATCAGCAAATATTTCAAGTCTCTTCGCTTTCAGAAAGCAAGATTTTCATGACAGGTTATTAATGAGTCTTCTTCCAATCCTTTTTTATATTGTCCAGCTTCTCAGATTATTTGATCAAAATACAGACTGAATAAACATGTTGAAAATATATAATCACAATACACAGCTTTCCTAATACTAAAATGCACAATTTAAAATTTAAATTAAAAAATTTAAATCATACTCTTCTAGTCTAACATCTGTCTCCTAGACTATATAAGACTCCACGTGAGCACAATCATATGCTCTGGAATTCCCGTGTTTTCAAATTATCCATATATCTTTTGAATACTTGTGGTCTTTGCCTAGTCAACAAAACACAAGTAAACTCCTTTCTGGTATTTGTACAGCCAAGAGCCATATGCTCATCTTTGCTCAGGTGCTCTTCTGAATTTGGTTGAGTTACAGGGAGCTCCTTGTCAATGAACAACTCCAACTCTTTTTCCAATCATGCCAGCACACTTTTAATTTTATATGATATTAGTGATATATATGTGAGAGCATCAAAGCGTTTATGAGAAAATTCTATGATCATTTAATCCCTTTCTTTTATTAACTGTTAAAAATCCCTCCACATTATTCAATAACATCTATTGTATTAACCTTATTTAGAATGGGTACAAAATTGTGTCTCTTCCCACCAGTTATACAGGGTAACTGTCTTCCTGTGTTAGGCTAGATTTTCTAGAGAAATAAAACTGTATACTTGTATATGTATAAGAAAGAACTTTATATTAGAGAAGAAATTACATAAAGGTAGCAGTCCAGCCCAAGTTAACTCAAGTCAGATGCTAAATGGAGGCCTCCCTCACGCCTGCAGCTGCTGGGAGGTGGAGCACAAAGGAGAGACGTTTAGCATGGGTATCACAGACTATTGGTGCAGTCACGTGGATTCAAGGTCTCAGGAATAGGAGCTAGCAGCCCCAAACCTGAGACAAAAGATGCAGCAAAACAGGATAGAAATGGACCACGAAGGGAGAAACTCTCTTCAGCATTTCTTATTTAAAGGCCACACCCCTAAGGTGGACATCATTAGGTTGGTCTGGATTCCTACCTGCTAACCAGGGCAACCCGACACAAAGTCTAATCATCTCACTCCCAAATGCATTAACAAGCAAGAAAATGTTCTTATGCTGCACCAGTTTGTTTAAACATTTCAGTTCCTAAAGTGTTGGTTTTTGTTAATGCCTTTAGTGCAGCTTGGAAACATCCTGCAGTATTAGGAGAGTGATTTTCTATGTTTGGGTGCTATCACCTGTAAGGGTTGAATGTTGACCATTTCGCTTTGGCCTGGTAAGTGTGTATCCCTCCACTATGGTTTTGATGATTTCTGTGTGATTCATATTTTTCTAGAAGAAGCCTTCACTTTTGCAACACCAGACTTGGGGTTTCCTTCAGCTTTTCCACCCTCACTTACACTGAGCAGGTTCTCTGAGCTTCTGTTCTCTGCCTCTCGGTCTTTGCACATTTCATTACATTACTTTGGTTTTTCTAGTCACCCCTTGACATTTTCTGATGAATTCTTTACTTTCTTTCACTTATTTCTCCAGTACTTCCCTGCCATGGTGGCTTGTCTGTTTATGTCATGCTTAAAAATTCCCCACATATTTCAAATTTCATTAGCATCATACATAGTGGATAGGTTTCAGTGGAACTTCCAGAGTAGAACAGACTAGAAAGGTGGCATTTTCCATCCTAAATAAATAGAAAAAGGCCATTGAAAGTTTTAGGAGTGGCAATGTAATATTGTCTGATTTGAGGTGGGAATGTGAGCCCCTTAGGTTGGAAAGCATTGAAAACATGACCATGAAAACATGACTCTATATGCTTCTTCATATAGAGTTTACCATAATCAACGTTATGGATCACATTTATGGAAAATTTTATTTGCTGAGATTACATGACTTTAAATTATAAGAAACTTTTCTATCATATATTATAAATTGGACATAAAACATGAATCTAAGAAGTCACCCAATCTAAAATATAATGAGTAACAGGCTAAGAGTTACACTTGCCACTGTTAGCTGGATAATCGTATGATATACTGTGCTATGTTTGTAAGGGAATTTGTATGTATCTTGTGTCATCAAAAAGAACATTTTAAGATATACCCTGAAACAATATGTTGTCATTGAGAAGATAACATCCATATGCCAGGAAGAAAGACTATTATTCCAAATGAATTGACAACCATTTCTATCCAATGGTGAAAAATTGAAGCTTTTAAAGAACTTCTGCACTCTGACATTGAGAAAACATGTATCCAAGATGTATTGGCAAGTACTGATGTCTGGAATGCAAAGACTGGAAACCAAGAAGAATCGGTCAGTAGAAAATATGGCCTTGGTCTCATGATACAATTCCACCAGATCAATACCTTATTAATTGGATATGACCTTTTTCAACAACATAAATGAAAACTATACAATGAGGCTAGTGAGAAGAAACAAACATTAATCAAATAAACTACATCTATTAAAAGAGACAGTGGATGAGATGAACAGCATCAATCTGAATACCGGCAGGGGCCAACTGCAGAACAGACAACCAATTGTTCATATGTAAATTCAAGTTGAAGCTGAGGAACACTTGTTTTAAAGTTCATGAGAGCCAACACAATCATTAAGCACATTACAGCAGAATTTAGAGGAGATCCTAAAACTCACTATTTACTAATATCTAGGAATCACAGCAAAGTGTTTCTCAATAAAGTTAAATAAGCTGGAATAAGATGTTTTCAACCAGACTATCAAATATAAATTAGAGAATAATTATCATTGCTTTATGTTTCTTTGAGGAATTAAAAATATGATAATTTGTACCTTTCTCTGTCAAACCGATGACAATGCATAACAATGTGTGGGTGATGGATAAGTTATTAAAAAATAATAGTCAGGCTTTAAATTACTTAAGTAAATAATAACACATAAAAATACACTTCATTTTAATTTAAGCAATAAGGTATAGTCAGTAAAGTTAACAGAAGCAAGATCTTTTAGTTATATAATTACTTCCATTTTATATATTTGGGAGATTTTTATTGTTTGTGTACCCATTCCCTTTTTTATTATTTATTAGGATTCAATATATATATCTATCATTCCATATTTCAATAAAGTCAAGCAGAATGTACAATTGCTACCACAATCAGTTTCCCAGCATTATTTTTCCTCATGGACTCCTTTACATCATTTCCTTGTGAGCCCACCTGTACCAGTGTACCCCCGAATCCCATCTTCTATTTGTCCCTATAGCTTCATCGATCCTTTTGATTTGTCTTTTGTATACTGAACTTCGAGTCAGTATTCAGCAAGAGAAAGTTGTTATGGGCTTCAAAGGTGAGGACTGTTGCTTGCTGTCACCAATATGACTGTGACTCATGTATAACGGAAGAAATGCTGCCCGCACCATCTTCATGACCGCTCATATGATTGAGCCTATTGCTATGGTCATTGCATGAACACATGTTTTTGATCATTGGCCTTCAAATTACCAAACGTGCCTTTTTAAATAATTGCTTATACTTGATGATCGGTATAAATTAAGGAAGTTAAAGTTTTATGTTGTGTTCTGTGATAAGGTTTTCATTACCTTATTTTCAGAAATATATTGCCACACCTGTTTATCGTCTCTGTCTCCCTCTGTGTGCTCCACTGACACCTGCCTACCATGAGTGACTATTGGTATTTGAAACCCCAGTGACACAAATTCCAACACCATGGCAGCATTCAATCGTCAAAGAAGAATTAGCTGACGGACAGGTGGTGGAAGTTGAGGGTAGAAATAGATAGATAATTTGGAGGATCATCAATACTCGTGTGATAAAAATTTTTAAGTATCACTGAGTGATACTTGAAATTTTCAAGCAGCTTTTAAGGAGAAGTATAAAGCAGTCTAGCTCAACAAATAGAGGATTGCAATGGAAGTCCCATGCATTGGTTTCCTCTCTTGACCTGATAATATTCATGATTAATTATTCTGCTATATCTTTCTATATTTTGTCTTTTTCCTCTCTAATTAATTTTCCCCTTCCACTTATTTTAAATATTTAAGTCAAACAACTTTTGCATCACAATCCCCTGTAATCATAATTGTGTTTTTTCATTATTCATATATTCATATATCCACTATCCTAACATGACCAGTACTCAGTTTTTCAGAAGGGTGAATTATCTGTGCTTGCTGATAAAACTTCTCAAGTATCCCCATTATATTTTCTCCTTTCAAGTAGATGTTTCTCTTACCATTTCATAGTCACCTATTTGCAGTTTCCTTGTAGATCTATCTTCAATCTGAATTACACAATTATGCAAACATGTCTGATAATTAGGGGATGAATCAGCAATGTCAAAACATAATTCTTAATCAATTAGTAATATATTCTTTGTGTTTAATAGATTATCAATACATTGCTGATTTGAAACAAGGAAAATGAGAAAACTTTAAGTAAGAGTATTCAAATAAAATTTTAATTAAAACATTGCTTGAGGAACCAGATATACTTTATTTACAATTAATATTTGTTCCAGAGTTTTAGACCTCCACCATTGTTCTCTATTTTATTTTAACATACAGGTACATTTTTAATTTTATACTTTGCTTACATCTTTATATATTAGAACACAAAGAAAATTATGGATTTTTTCTTTGTTCAAAATTATGAAATTATGCATTATTGCAGTCAATTTGAACTTATTTTCATGTTGCAGACTATTGATGTTGACTAACTTTGACAGCATTGTATAGGACCAGAGTAAAACTAGTACAAAGCTCCTTTTTGAGCCTGGAAACAAAGAGAATCATTTTGAACAATGATTTTATGGAGGAAAATATTGAATATTTGTTTCAAAAGTAAATGATTAGGTTGTTTATATGCCAACAAAACATACAATATGTTTTCACTTTTCCTTTTACCCTTTAAAAGTAAGTGAAAGGTTGGAATGAGATGATGTGTATACTCTCTTATTTACTCAACCAACAATTAGTCCACTAAAAAAAGAATAAAAGCACCCACAGTCAGAATTCCATGCAGTAGAATCCGTGCGTCTCTTTGTGGTAGTTACATAATCTGGTGTCAACTTGAAAAGGGGTGGAGTCTACTCTGTCAATCAGGTCTGAGCTTGATGACCTCATTTGAAGGCCTGATGGAGATCAATAGCTTACTGAAGGCCAGATACACACACACTCTCTGCTTCATCTTCCTGCTGACAAGCCACATAAAGAACCCTGATGGGACCAAATCCTTGGAGCCAGAGGAGTCACAAGGAGACCCATGATAGCACTGAGATGCTTTCATCGCCTCTGACCTGTCATCATCTTTACATTTGGTGTCATTGCATGTGTTACATGAGTCTAAAGAGAAAATTATAGACTGGTATCAGACATAATGGGCTAATACCGGACTTATGGATTTGATCTGGCCTGGACTGGGATGTTTTCTTAATATACAATTACTCTTTGATATAAAGTTCTCTATCATATGAGTGTCTATAAATTTGTTTCTCGAGTCAACCTGGACTAATAGACTCTTGCAGCAGTAGACAGGATTCGTGGGAATTGCATAGAATCTGGGAGAATCTATGTACTGACATCTGTAGCCCTCAACCATTGAGGCCATATGAGATGGGTAAGATTCCAAAAAAAGAAAACAGAAATGGAGCTATCTGAGAAAAGTGTAGTGCAATTTTTAAGACATTTTAAATTTGTTCTGGGATTTTGGGTGCCACACAGCTAGAGAGGGCAAAAGGAGATCCCAGTGCTCTGAGAGATTGCTGTTACATTGCTCTGAGTACCAAGACTTATGGACCTAAGACTGGGCGGAACTACAATGGTAACAGGGTAAAGAAAATACTTCAGAGTTACAGACAACATAGAGGAAAATGGCTACCTCCTGCTTACAGAGAAATATTATGGGCAAATCTGTGCAAGGTCACTCATGATGGAAACACAGAGAGAGCCCCTCTATTTGCACCCTGATCACAGGGAAAATGTCCAATCACTCACAATCAGTATCTATGATCAGCTAAAATCTCCTTCCATTTATGTACATGTATGTGTCATCAAGCACCAAATGCTGCAAATTGACAACATAACAAAACAAACAAACAAAACCCTAAGGATAAGAGTGTCCTCTACTGGTTCTCAATAGAAGATGCAAAGCTCACAGTTTGGTTTCTTTTAAGTGATATCAGAAATCTTGGGTTTCACAGGGTACCCAGTTCTGTAAGTATGTGTGAAAGGGGCTTCTTTGGCTTTTTTTTTCTGTGGAGTGGTGAGTAGGTGGCTCTGGTTTATTCTTGGGCAGCTTAGTATTTGGTCAAAATGCCACAGGATATTCAGTCATAAAAGTTATCCATAAAAGCCAAAATATAAAATTGAATGTAAAAACTTTTACAACATAGTCAATTCTTAAGAAACATAGTAAAACATAGAAAACCTAAATACAAGAAAGAATCATAAAAAATCATAAAGAGTGCATTTCTCCTGTAGAGACCTATATAATGCAAATAATGGATAATTTTTACACTGTAGTGCCACCTCGATTTTAAGAAAAGTTAAAAGCACAGACAAAACAAGCTCGTAGAGTTCGGGAAACAAATGGAGGAACAAAATGAGGAAATTGAAAACATCAAAAAATATTAAAGATGATGACTAGCAATGAAATAAATGCATTAGAACAAGAAAGAGACAACTAAAAGAAACACTTAACACTAGAGTTGAATAGACAGAAGATAAAACAAATGTACTAAAAGACAAAAACAAAACAACCACAAAATCCTCAGCTTTCCAAGTCTCAACATAAACAAGAGAAAAAATAAAGAAAAATGACCAACTCTAAAAGAAATGTGGGATTCAATTAAGGAATCTAACATGAGAATTATGGGAATTGCAGATCACAGTGGAAAACAGTCTCCAGTTGATGGAGATAATGTCTTAGAGCTGAAAGGAGAATTAAGGCTGAAAATACACCAAGGTAAATGAATCAGAATTGGAAGAGTTGCAAAAAGATTAACTTCATGCCCACTTTGGTCAAACAAAATTCTTGAGACCAGATAAGAAGAAAGTTATTAAAACTTTCATTGTGGCTTCAAAAAACATAATGTAAAATAAATATCATGATTATCTTCTAAGAATGCATGCAGATTTTCCCTCAATAACTCTAAGGGCTAGAAAACACTGGTGATTATATATATATATATATATACAAGCTGAAAACAATTGCCAACTAAGAATCCTTAACCATTCAAGTAGTCATTCCAACACAAGTGAAGATTCAAGACATTCCTGAACAGAAGCTCTGGGAATATATCTCTACCAGACAGCATTGCAATAATTACTCAATTGAATACTCCAAATAGAAAGACAGAGTGTTAAATAAATACTTCTATTTGGATATGGAAAAATATATAAATCAAAAGAGAAAAATCTTTAAAATTAAAACCATGCAGACAATCATAAAAAGCACCTCTATGCTAATTTTGGGGGGATATACTCCATAATAAAATATGACAGAAAATATCATAACAAGAGTGTAGGATATAAGCATATATTTATTGAACATGAATTATATAATGATATTAACATAGACAGAGCGATAGAAGTGGAGGAAACAGGAGAATAATAAGAATATTTGTCTTGTGTTAACATTGCATGTTAACTCTTGTTCATAAATTAAGATCTCGGTTTTGTTATGTGACATGTGTGGTAACCACTAAGATAGCACCAGGAGTACACATTCAGAAGTAAGGAAAAAGATCTTCACAAGTGAGTAAGTGAGGGCAAACTAAATTAAAAAATAAGAATTTTAAAATAGATGTGAAACATCCAAAAAGAAAAGAACAAAATGAATGATGTATACACTTTATTTTCAAAAATAATATTGAAGGGAAATGGTCTAAATGTACCACGTAAAAGGTAGAATATGAAGGAATAGATTTGTAACAGATCCATTCATTTGCTGTGTATAAGAAATACACCTTGGGCATAAGGACACAAGCAAATTGAATATTAAAGTATGGAAAAATGTACTCTATGCAACCAGTTAACAAAAATGAGAAGGGTTGGTGATATCAAATAAACTAGAGTTTAAATCAAACCAAGAAATACAGACTTTACAAAACTATAAAAAAAATTCAATGAGAAGACATAACAACTATTAATTTATGGGATGCACATAACAGCAATGCATTAAAATGCATGAAGCAAGTAAGGACTAATATGAAGGGAGAAAGAGAATTCCAAATAATGCACTGCCATCAAGTCAATTCCAATTCTTTGTGACCCTTTAGGATAGAGTAGAAGTGCCTCTGTGTGTTTCCAAGACTAAAAATCTTTGTAGAAAAAGAAAGCCATGTATTTTTCCTGCAAAGAAGCCCTATACTTACCCATCTCCACCACAGTGCTCTCTCTAAATATCACATGCTGTGAAACACCCATCAAACAGAAAATCCACTCCATAAATTTAGAAAAGGAAAAAAAAACCAGTAGAGACAATAACAAAAGTAATAAATAAATTTGATGATATAACAGATCCAGCAGAGATAGAGCATAACCAATTAAAATTATAAACTGAACTCTAACAAACTTACAAAATTGAATATTGAACCATCTGATCTTTTTAATCCACTTATATTTTGAGTGATTTCTGAACCAAGAGACCCATTTTTTGGCACTACTCAGGCATTGTTCTACTTCCATCCGTAAGGCTTCATTTTCTGACAAAGTTTCCATGCTCTGCCTTCAGCTTTGCAGTAACTACTTCCTCTGAAATGGACAATTGAACATTTTTCTATACCCATTCTTAGTCTGGAAGTTCTGCTTTGGCATTTGAAATGCCACCGGCATGGCTCAGCATCACAGCAACACACAAGCCACTACAGCAAGACTAGTGGACATGCAAGTGGTGGAATGGGATATTAAGCAACCATAAAGGGAAGTAATGTGTCCTTAATCAGATAATCCATTACCCAATGCTGGGGAGGAAATTCCAATTGTCAGTGGCCTTATAGCAAAGAGGAGAACTGTTTCGTAGGGTTTCAGAAACTGCATTTTTACAGAAACAGACACCTGCAGATGTCTACTGTGCAGTAACTGGTGCGTTTGCAATGGCCCCCTGAAACCCGATGTGTAACTATGCACATAAAGCCTTTTAAAACATGTTTCTGTAATCAGCAGATAGCTGAAGACAAACTCTCTCAGTAATACACGCATCAGTCTACTCAGAGCCTCATATATTATAGTGATATACCAAAACAATTTTAAAGATTACTTTCTGAGTTTGAAAGCTTAGAATCATAGTTTAATAAGACAATTCAGTTTACTGGCATAAGAAACCACAAAAATCACAACTTGTATCATAATGATTTGAGTAGAACCTGGGATCTTAACGCTTGCAAATGGCCACTTAAGACACTACTGTGTGTCTCTACGCTTCAGGAGGGGGAGAGCTAGAAAATAGCCAAAATCTCACAGAAGAATCAAGATCACACGGTGCATGACACTATTTTCTATCAGACTAGAATAGCTAGATGTTTCCCAGCTAGAATATCTAGATGTTTCTATCAGACTAGAATAGCTAGATGTTTCCCAGCTAGAATATCTAGATGTTTCTATTAGACTAGAATAGCTAGATGTTTCCCATCTAGAATATCTAGATGTTTCTATTAGACTAGAATATCTAGACTGACATTTCTGATTGATATCATAACAGATGGTCCAGGACAGAATGAAGGAAAAATTTGAAACACTCAAATTTCTATAGAAAACAAAAAGTAAGCTAAACTGAGCCTGTAGAAAATAAAGAACTGCCTGAGATGGTTACCATGAGAAAGTCTTTAACCAGAAACAAGTTAAAGTCTTCTTTTAATGAAATAGCAAAGTGACAATAAAAATAAAAGCTATAATTTATAAATTATTAAAGGTTCACGAGGGAGGGGGGAGCAGAGAGGAAGGGGGAGGGAAAAAAGGAAAATGAGGAGCTGATTCCAGGAAACCAAGCAGAAAGCAAATTTTGAGAATGATGAGGGCAATGAATGTATATGTGTGCTTTGTACAATTGGTGTATGTATAGATTGTGATAAGAGTTGTATGAGCCCCAATAAAAATGATTTTTAAAATAAAAATTTAAAAAGAACCTATGAGGAAAATAAAATTTGTTTGATTAATAAAAAAATAAAATAAAAGCTATATTTAAAAACCATCTGCATGAGACCAAATTGTCAAAAATTACTTTTAAAAAACATGAGAAGGGTTCAGATAAACTAAAATGCTGGAAATGGAATAAAAGAAACACAATTTAAAGAGCATGTTGCTATATTGTATTAAAATTAGTAGACAATTTGTGTGAAAACTGTCAAGTAGGCATCTAATTTTCTGTGTAAATTTTCACTAAAAATCTCAAAATAACAGTAGTAAATTAGTTGGTCTAGCCTTACTGTTTTCCCCCCAGGATAAATTTGACACCACATAACCTAAATAAAACATACGTCTGTCTTAATTGACTTATGTGTCAGAAAACCATGTCTAAGAATGAGATACAAAAATGTGTCATATTTCATTGCTTACTAATAAGTGCTGCCAACAGTGAATTAGTTCTCTTCATATGTTTGTGGCTGATATCAGTTGCCTTAAACCTGGAGCCCTCTGAAAAGAAGACATGTTGATGATGAACATATTAACAATAGAGTGAAATATAGATATAGATGATATAGATATAGATATTTATATGATAAAGGAAGCATTGGTGGGAAAATATCTGATAATTTATTAAGATTAAAGTACATACTTGAATGTAGGTGTTTATTGATTGAAGACATTAATGGAATACCCGCTGAAATGTTTCAAGAAATTGATGAAGCATTAGGATCCCTTACTGGTCCATGTTTGGAGATTTGGAAAACAACTACTTAACCAATGCCTGAAAGAAATCCATATTTGTATCCATTTTAAGGAAAAATGATGCAACAGAATGCTCAAATTATAGAAAGTATTATTAATTTCACAGACAAGAAAATTTTTTTTGAAAACCATCCAACAAGTTTCAATGCTGATGTCAGATGGAGGACTTGGCTGAAAGCAGAGAATAACAGAACAATTTTTACTTGTGTTTCATTGACTATGCCAAGGCATTGGATCATGACAAACTATGAGAACAATGGGAATTCCAGAACACTTCATCGAGCTCTTTGGAATTTATACATGTATCGAGTCACTTGGAGAACAAGGGCCTATGGCATATTTTAAAATCAGGAAAGGTGTGCATGGGGTTGTATCCTCTCACCATACTTATTTAATCTGCACGCTCAGGAAAACTTCAGACTCTGTATTATATGAAGAAGAAAACACCATCAGGTTTGGAGGACGTCTAATTAACAACCAGCAATATGTAGATGACACAACCTTGCTTGCTGAAAGTAAGGAGGACTTGAAACACTTGCTGATGAAGATCAAGGATTGCAGCCCTTAGTAAGGATTACAACTCAGTGAAGAAGACCAAAATCCTCACCATTTGGACCAATAAATTGCATTATGACAAATGGAGGAAAGATTGAAATTATCAAGGATTTTGTCTTGCTTGGATCCACATTCAATATCCACGGTACAGCAGTCAAGAGAGCCAAACACTTTGCACTGGGCACAGATGCTGCATAAGACCTCCTAGAGTGTTGAGAAGTAGGAAGTTTAGTTTGAAGACTAAGGTTGAGGGACTCAAGCCTTATTTTCGATTGTCTCATATATATCTGACAGTGGAACATTCAATAAGAAAAAACAAAGAAAGACTGATGCAAGTGATGTTTGGTGCTGACAAAGAATATCAAACCTACCATGCACTGCCTGAAGGAAACACAAATCGGTATTGGAAGAAGTATGACCACAGGGCATCTTAGAGACATGGAGGGTCAGACTCATCTTACATACTGTGGACATGTTGTCAGGCGAGAGTGCTCCCTGGAGAAGGACAGCATGCTTAGAAAAGTGGAACGGCTGCAAAAATAAAGAGAGGAAGCCCCTCAATAAGATGGATTGACATCGTGGATGAGCCACAAGCATAGTCCAGGACCCTGCAGCGCTCCCTGCTCTTGGGCACTAAGGCTGCTGTGGGTTGGAACTGACTGGATAGCACTAAGGCTGCTGTGGGTTGGAACTGACTGGATAGCACTAAGACTGCTGTGGGTTGGAACTGACTGGATAGCACTTAGCAACAACAGGAGCCCTCCTGGTGTAAGGGGATGCATTGGGCCGTGATCCCATGGCCGGTAGTTCAAAACCACAAGCAGCTCTGGGGGAGAACAATGGAGCTTTCTACTTCAGTAATCAGTTATGGTCTGAGAGCCCACGGGGGTTCACTGTGATCCAGTATTGGCTTGAGGGCAATGGGTTTGTTTGTTTTTATAAAAACAGTAACAGTGAATAAAGTAGTCCTTATCCTGCAGCGGCATAAGCATTTGGTAGGTAATCAAAAGATGAGCAGTTCAAATCCATCTGCTTTATCCTATTTTTTTGGTCAATGCACTTTGAATGTATTTTGCATCAAATCCATACTATAGAAATCCATAATAATCTTAATTTCTTCATCATTAGTGGTTCATGTTTTCATTTGAATCTTCTTAATATTAACTGCTAATATTTGTAGGTATTTGAAAATCTTTTATTCTGGTATTATTGCACCTCTGTATAAATATTCAAATATTCTATGAAGGGAAAGGGGATGAAGTGTAGGAAGCATCCAGATGATCAAGGTGTTTACTAATGGTGACTAGTCCCCTGTGCCTCTGTGTCTCTGCAGACAAAAGAGTTGCAAAACTGTTTGTGACTTTGCTGCTAAAAGCATTGAGGGATAACTGTTATTTAAGATCTCTTTGAGACTCTCTTGAATCCTGCATAGCCCTGTGATTGTCCTTGAACCTAGTGCTTTTATTATTCTAAAGTTAAGAAACTGTGACTAGTTAAGTAACATTTGCATGGATAAGAGTTTAGGAATGTTTAAGTTCTTTGATGTTTGTTTTGTAACCAATTCCCTTGTGTAAGAAGAGTATAAATACCAAGTTTCAAATATACTGGAGACTTCCATCCATCAGATTGGAGTCCTCCCGATCCCATGCTTTGTACATAGCTCTTTCTTTTCTTTTCATCCCCACGCCTCAGTTCGAACCCTGCTTGATGCGGGATAGCTGGTCTAATCCCCCTCAATGAAGCAGTCTGATTCAATAGAGGTTTAGAGGAAATCCTATCCAGTGTTACTATGAGCCAGAGTAAACTTGATAATAGTGGGCACGATACCACTTAAATTACACCCTATCAGAATCATTATGGGCACAAGATGAGGCTAGACTGCAGGACAATTATTATATAGCTTCAAATCTGGCAATAATCTATATACATTCCTTTCAGTGCTCGATGTGGTAAGGGATGGTTGAATTCAGGTTATTTTCTAAAGATTTGTTGATAGATTTGATGTGTCCTGTAAAAGAAAAACATATCAGAGTATTTATGTAATCATCCTTAGAAGATAACACGGACATGTGTATAATGAAGATACTATGAGGACTGCTTGCATATGGTAAAGGTAACATTTTCAGTTCTGAACTTGCTATTAAATATTAACAAAGGTAGATATGTAGATATATTCCTATAATGTTGGCATTTAAATATATAAGGGCAATATATGTGCTGTCGATATAATTTTGGAAACTGTCTGAACAGATAGGGAAGTTAAAGCGCTGTAAGTTGCTGAAATCATAAAAGGAGTCAATATGGACACGGACAGAATAAGGGGAATGAAAAGAAAGGGGGAGGGTGGAGAAGAAAAAGAAAGGAGTGAGGAGGGTCATGTAAGGTGACTCAACCCCTAGCAGTTCGGGGGAGAAAGATGAGCCATCTGCTGCAGTGACAACATACACACCCTTGGCTTTGGTCATAATCAACCTAATGGTAATAGCTTTGAGTCTCACACTCACTCACATGTATCAAGTTGATTCTGACTCCTATTGACTGTGTGGGAAAGGCCAGAACTGCCCCTGTGAGTTTCTGAGGCTGTAACTCTTTATATGACCAGAAACCTACCTTTCTACAGAAGAGTGGCTGGTGGTTTCGAACTGCTGACCTTGAAGTTAGCAGCCTAACTTGTAGCCACACTAACACCAGGACTCATAGAATTAAATGTATTCTACTATGAGGGAGAATGATGAAGTTGTTTGCTCCCCAAATATTTTAAAGTCCCAGAATTAATTTAATGGAAGTGGGTTTGTGGGGGATTTTGTTTGTTTATTTGATCTATAAATCTAACTAGTTGTTCAGCTAGCTATCAGCTATATACTGACCTATTTAGCTACCTTCCTACTTACTTGTCTGAATTTGTATATATATATACATATATATATATTTTAATTAAGGCATTTAGGGAAATTCAATATAGTGTGCTATAATGTGCAGTGGATAAATGTGTACAACTGCATGTAAAACAATTGGTCTTTGCAAGTCATATATTTTCTGAAATAAACTTAAGCAATTGTGTTTAAATTTCTCTGTGGATGTGAATACATAAACATTGCAAGGTTAGAACAAACTGTCATTCTCATTTTCTTAGCACTGTTCACAATTTATAATAGCCAATTTATCTGTTTTAGAACATCAAGGGCATATAAAAGTGTAAGTATTTATAAATTAAAGAAAGAAATCAGAGACAGAAGACTGGGAAATTGCACAAAGATTAATTATATCATTGGAAATCCAATTTGCCTGCATAGAAAATCATATTTTCAGGGAGAAGTATTAATATCAGGAACATCTAAATGGATTATTTAAAGATTGGATTTCAAAAGATAAAAGAGTAAGAACACAAACAAAGTCAAACAAATAAGGACTAATCTTGCCAAAACTTGAGCTCTTACTGATGATAAATGGACACCTACTTAAAGATGTTTTGTTGATGGAAAATAGAAAAGATGATGCAGAGTTCTACAGTTTTAAAAGTACTTGTGAAGATCATTAAATATATTCTGCTCAAATTAGAGCAGAGGCATTTATGATCTCCTGTGGCGCCAGATAATGGGCAAGCACAGAATAGGAAAAGTCATGAGCAACATACATAGGATCTTAAATCCTGCCTCTACAGGAGAGACAGTGCGTAAAACTTGTCTGTGCAGCGAAGCCTAATGAAGGTGGTACCTACTTTTCCATGTGCTTTGTTTTACAAAGGATTCACAATTTCTCTTTATCTTTAGAAATATTAGCAGATTTTTAGTAAAATTTATCGATTTCAAAATATATGTATTAATGTTTCTATAAGAGTCCCTAATAAAATGTAAAAAAAGAAAAGAGGAAAAAAAATGATTAGGGCAAAGAATGTACAGATGTGCTTTATACAATTGATGTATGTATATGTATGGATTGTGATAAGAGTTGTATGAGCCCCTAATAAATTGTTAAAAAAAAAGAGATAATATACCAAAAGGGCATCCAAGCCCATGACAGCTGCGCTATAACTTTTAGACAATTGATGTTGTTGCTGTCTTAAGAGGTCTCAAGTTGGTTCCAACTTAATAGCGCCCCCACGTGCAACAAGATGAAACACTGTGCGACTCTGCTTCACCCTCATGATTGTTCTCAGGTTTGAGCCCATTGTTGCAGCCAGTGTTGACTCGTTTTGTCAAACGGCTTCTTTTTTTGCTGCCCCTCTTTATGAAGATGATGTCTGTCTCCAGGGACCGGTCTCTCCTGGCAACATTCCCAAAGGACAGGAGAGGAATTCTCACCATCTTTGCCTCTTGGAAGCCTTCTGGCTGCACTTCTTCCAAGGAAGCTTTGTTTGGCCGCCGTCCTTTCAATATTCTCCTCCTATCCTGATGCCACATTCTTCCCATAGAACCGGCTTCTCTGATGATCCGTTGGGCGCAGAGTTTGGATATGTAGCGTGCGGTGATACGCCCCTGTGACGCGCTTTTCTGATGTTAAGCCATGCACCATTCTCTTGTTCTTTTCACAAAACTGCCTCTGGAAGACAATCTATAGGTTATGTTGTACTTTCTATGGCTTCTAAGATGCTGTTTGTGACTCCATCTCTCCTTCCCTGACCACAGTCCATAAAATCAGGAGGAATTTGGTAAAAAAAAAGTGCTAGAACTTAAGTTAAGTACAATTATGTCTTTGGAAATGAGTTTGGAGCAGGAAGACTTATGTGATTACTTGTTTTAAAACCTGCATTGAGTGAATAATATACTACACACATTCTATGCATGTCTATGACATCACTGTCAGACTTCATTATGGAATTATTTATAATACCTTTAACAGGAGTTGCGATAAGCAGAATCAACATATGTGCTGTTTTTAGAAATGCATCAGACACTATATCTCTCGAAAGCTGGGCACCATCTAGTGTCTGGGGTCTTAAAGGCTTGAAAGTAAACAAACGGCCATCTAGCCCAGAAGCAACAAAGCCCTCATGGAAGCAGCACACCAACATGTGTGATCATGAGGGGCTGAGGGGACCAGGTTTCAAGCACCAAAGGCGGGGGAGAAAAAAATTATATCATTGTGAATGAGGGGAGCACATGATGGGGACCCAATGCCCACCTGTAGACAACTGGACATCCCTTGCAGAGGGGGTAGTGGAGAGGAGATGAGTCTCTCAGGGTTCAGTGTAGCAATAAACTCACAACCTTCCTCTAGTTCTTAAACGCTTCCTCCCCCAACTATCAGGACCCCAATTCTACCTTGGAAACCTGGTTAGACCAGATGATGCACAGTGGTACAAATGGGAACTGGAAACACAGGGAGTCTAGGACAGATGAACCCCTCAGGACCAATGGTGAGAGTGGTGATATGGGAGGGAGGGGGGAGGTAGAAAGGGGGAACCGATCACAAGGATCTATTCTACATAAAATCTCCTCTCTGGGGTATGGGAAACAGATAAGTGGGTGAAGAGAGATGCTGGGCAATGTAAGATAAGATAAAATAATAATTTATAAATTATTAAGGGTTCATGAGGGAGGAGGAGTGGGGAGGGAGGGAAGGGGGAAGAAAAATGAGGAGCTGATTCCAGGAACCCAAGCGGAAAGCAAATTTTGAGAATGATGAGGGCAATGAATGTATAAGTATGCTTCACATAATTGATGTATGTGTGGATTATGATAAGAGTTGTATGAGCCCCCATAAAATGATTTTTTTAAAAGAAATGCATTAGGCAGACTCCGTTCGAATACTTACTCTAATCACATACTTTGGACATGTCCCTGACAAGGGACATCATGCTTGGTGGAGGGCTAGTGAAAAGATGACGGCCATCAAAAAGGTGCACTGACACAGTGGCTGCACAAAGGGTCTCAAGCACAGGAACAACTGTGAGGATGGCGCTGGTCTGGCAGTGTTTCCTTCTGCGATGCGTGGGTCCTTACGAGTTAGAGCCACTTTGACGGCAGCTAACAACAGAATCACGGGAACGTTTGTCATTTGTCTTTGAGTTGACCGTGACTTATCGAGACCCCATGTGTAAGAAGACAATGGTGTCTGCCCTCTTGTTATCTTCATAATACTTGGTATGCTTCAATCTGGTATGGTGAAGATTGTGTCAACCCATCTCAATGCAGGTTCCGCTTGCTTTTAGTGATTCTACATGTAGTCAAATAAGTTCTTGTCCAGTGATCAGTCAGTCCTCTCTCAAGAACAGGAAGCCAAACCGACTTGCAAGGTCCCAAACAAGTATGTACCAGTAATACCGAATCTAGGATAAACCGCTGGCAACTTCTGCGATTCCTTCTTTGGAATTCGTTCCTTGTTCTTACTATACCCAAATCTGCTACATAACCCTTACTAGTCTGCTTTCTAAGTGATAGACATGCCCTGATTATAAGCCACACAATGCAATGAAAGATTTGCGATCAAACATAATCCCAGGGAAGAGGGATTATTCATCATGCCTCGCAGATAAAGAGGTTAAGCACATTGAAACGTAGCCTCAGGGATGAGAATCTATTATGTTCATTTCCATTATCAGGACGTTAGTCACAATGGCAAATGCTAATATAGAGCAAGTCTTATTTTTTACTAAGATGCCGATTTTATTTAATAAGAAATGAGAATTTTGATGGTAGAGATGTTCATCTTTAAAAACTGGAATCAATGTCCAAATTGCACCTGGGCAATTTCATGCAGGGCGAGGGCACTTCCTTACCTTCCTCACTGTAAAATAGCGATGGCATCAGGATACTATTTATTGACTCCTCGTGGGGAAAGCCTGGGTTTTCTCGTGCAGAAACCCACGGGGGAGTCATGTGACTCGGCTCTGAGTCCAAGGCAGCAAGTTTGGTTTGGGTTTATTGACCCTTATATATCACATTAATACTGTATACATTCATAACTACTGTGAAGTCTTTTGAAAAATATAATGAACCCGGAGCTGTTTTAGAATAGGTACATCTTAAATAAACAGAAGAAAGCCAGAGCTTTCTAGTGTAGGTTAGGTTTAATGATAATAGGCAGAAAATATTTCTTTCTTGCTGACTCCTCTTCAGTCTATTTACAGGGTTTTATTTTCTTTTATGGTATAATAGCTTAAGATGACAGAAGGACACAGGAGTGAAAAATGTGTCCGGGTTCCTTGGACAGATGCTATCCGTCCACATATTGCTGAAAGGCTGTTTCAAAACGCTTTCACTGCTTAGCATGGCAGTGAGTGAAAAAGTGATGTGCAGAGACCTCTAGAGACTGAAAAGCTTAACTACACTTAATACTATGCAGATATGGTTCAATGCTAGACAGTAATTGAATTACTCTGGGAGCTATAACACAGCTATAAAGAGAACAAGGTAGTATGCGATTCCTAGTGATGTGCTTAAAATCAGCGTTCTTGAAAGCCGTATGCTTTTGGCCATTTTCCCTTTAATGAGTTAATTAAGGAAAAAGATGCCATACATTTGCTCTACTGAAGAAACAATGATTAAAAAGCAGATGTTCATAAAAATATACAGATTATCAATGTGTACTCAGCATGCAATTGAAGTGAAACATAAAAGGCATTTATGTACACCGTGGCATAAAGGTGTTCTGTTTACAATTTACCTCTTTGCAGAAAGATATAGTGTTATTCACATTTATTTTCTTTCACATATATAAATATAATAGTGTCATTCTTTGACAGTTTTGACTGTATCTGACAGACTGTTTCACAGTTCTTTAAGAATTAAAAATTATTGGAATAAAAATTTCCATAATTTGCATCTTTTCAGTTTTATACTCATTTGAAAGGCTTTTTGTTCTGTACATAAAATTACAAGCATACAAACATCTATTTCCTGTTTTTAAAAGATGAATGAAAAGCTATACTAGAATATCTATGACTATTTTGCATGCTTATAACAACACACTCAGATGCCCACATGTATTTGCTAATTTTTATTATTTGTTACTGTCAAGTCTGATCTGAATTATGGTGACCTACTATATACGAGTATAACAAAACAAAATATTACTCAATCCTGCATCGCTTACACACTGCATTATATTGTGTTTCTGTTGTGTCCATCATCTCTTTGGAGATTTCCCTTGTTTTCACAGGTTCTGTGATTTCACAAGCATTACCCACAGGCACACACGCACATACACCCGCACCTATATTGCACACTTCTTTAAATGTCCATTCAAACTGTATGCAGTGATCTACCCAGTGTGCATCATGATTGACAAAGGCAATGAGTGCAGTTTGGATTTTGGAAGAGAACCAAACAATCCCTGGTGCCGTGAATTATTAAGTACTGGGCTGCTAACAGAAATATTGGAGATTCAAGTTTACTAAGACAAACCTCAGGAAGAAAGAAAAAATTTCTTACCAACTTCTTTTTTTTTTCTTCAGTTGTATCTTATATTTTTTAAACATTCCATTAGGGGCTATTACAACTTTTATCACAATACATACATACATCAACTCTGTAAAGCACATTTGTGCATTCATTGGCTTCATCATTCTCAAAACATTTGCTCTCTATCTAAGCCCCTGGCATCAGCTCCTCATTTTCCCCTCCCTCCCCGCTCCCCACTCCATCATGAAACCTTGATAATTTATAAATTATTATTTTGTCATATCTTGCCCTTTGTGATGTCTTCCCTCACCCACTCTTCTGTTTTCAGTCCCCAGGTAGGAGGTCACATGTACATCCTTGTAATTGGTTCCCCCTTTCCAACCCACCCTCCCTCCAGCCTCCCAGTATCACAACTCACACCACTGGTCCTGAAGAGATCATCCACCCTGGATTCCCTGTGTTTCCAGTTCCTATCTGTACCAATGTACATCCTCTGGCCTAGCCAGATTTGTAAGGTAGAATTGGGATCATGATAGTGGGGGAGGAGGAATCATTTAGGAACTAGAGGAAAGCTGTATGTTTCATCATTGCTACGTAGCACCCTGACAGACTTGTCTCCTCCCCGAGACCCTTCTGTAAGGGGATGTCCGATGGCCTTTGGGTCTCTACTCTGCACTCCCCCTCTTATTCACTATGATATGATTTTTTTGGTCTGATGATGCGTGATACCTGATCCCTTTGACACCTCATGATCACACAGGCTGGTGTGCTTCCATGTGGGCTTTGTTGCTTCTGAGCTAGATGACCGCTGTTTATTTTCAAACCTTTAAGGCCTCAGAGGCTATATCTTTTCATAACTGGGCACCATCAGCTTTCTTCGCCACATTTGCTTATGCACCCATTTGTCTTCAGTGATCGTATCAGGGAGTTGAGCACACAATAATATGTTTTTTTGTTCTTTGATGTCTTATAACTGATCCCTTCAGCACTTTGTGATCACACAGGCTGGTGTGCTTCTTTCATGTGGGCTTTGTTGCTTCTGAGCTAGATGGCTGCTTGTTTACCTTCAAGCTTTTAAAACCCCAGATGCTATACCTTTTGATAGCCAGGCACCATCAGTTTTTTCACCACATTTACTTATTCACCCGCTTTGTCTTTAGCAGTTGTGTCGGGAAGGTGATCATCACAGAATGCCAAATTAATAAAAGAAAGTATTCTTGCATTGAGGGAGTACTTGAGTGGAGGCCCAATGACCTTCTACTACCTTAATACTAAACCTATAAATATATGCGCATGGATCTATTTCCCCATCCTTATACCACCTTTGTCTGAAAAGACAGTGCTTAACTAGCTTATGGGAGCACAGTTCTATCCTCATGCACAGAGGGTTGCCCTGAATGGAAACCAGCTTGATCATAGCAGCAATGGAGGGTGAGCCAAATATCAATCAATCATCCGACAAAAACTAAACAACAGATAGTGTAAAAAAATACGGCACAAATTGAATCTATTCACAGGAAAAATCATTCCCACAATGTAATGCATAACTAAGGCATATTTTACAGTTAAGTAAAGAGTTCTGTAATAACTGCATAGTAACTACCAAACTCAAAGGAAACTCACTGTCATCGAGTGGATTCCAATTCTTTGTGACTGTACAGTACAGAGAACAACTGCCCTGTGGATTTCCAAAACCATAACCCCTTAAGGGAATAGAAAGCCTCCTCTTTCTCCTGAGGAGAAGCTGGTGGTTTTGAGCTGTTGACCTGTGGCTAGCAGCCCGATTTGTAATCCACTTTGCCAGCAGGACTCCTGGGTAATCAACCATGGTGAAGACATTTCCTTATTCCTTCTCTTCATGTTAGTGAAGTAAATGATTATTTAAAATTCCAGTCTTTTTATAAAAAATATATTTGGTAATGCTTTCTTTTTAATAATCCTAAGTAATATAATTGTAATATAACAGTTGTTACTCTTAGTCTTAATTTGGGTTGAATATAAATTATGTAAAAAATATGACATATAAATAGATACATATTCAGATATGGCTTTAATATAGAGTACTTCCTGATTTTTCCTTGTAAATTTCATAAATGCTATTTATAAATGCATTCAATATTTCTGAAATGGTATTCATTAGCTTTTATTTTGAAAGGATATATGCTTGAATATCTTATTATGCAATAAATTATGAACTCATTTAACTGATAAGAAAAACATATTCATACATATAAAGTATATTACAAGCTATATAGAAATTAAGAAGATCTCTAAGTAAATTTTATTTTTACAAATGTCTAAGAAACCTTAGGAAAATTGCAACTTCTGTTTACTTGAAATTCGCTGAATATGGAAAAGATACCTAAAAAGTAAGCCTACATATTTAATTTAATGATTCAAAACTTTGTGGAAATGACTACATAGGCTCTTATCTACACACTATCTATAGTAATAAATGTATTAGAATATATAAATATATTTAAAGATCTAATCTAACTAATAAATATGTTCAGAATATCAATGCCTGAGCCAATTTTCCTTTCTGTTAGTTTCAGCGCTACCATAAAATGAAAACATGACAAATTAAAGGACACGTAATGCTATCCAGCTGATTTTGACTATAGTTGCTTAATCATTTTGTTTAATAGTGAGTTGTTTCCATGATATACTGATAATGAACTGAATTTCTCCTCTTTCTGAATCAAAATGTGTATGTAAGCAGTTTGAGAGTTACTTAAATACAAACAAAAAAACTGAATATTATCTGATTGGGCCAAAGGAAATATGAATGTAAAAAATGTTGGGGAAGAAATCAGACCAAAACATTGTCAAATAGAGATGAGCCCTGTGATTTGAAAGGAAGTTATACAGAGCATCTGGCCACAGAAATCTGACAAAGGCAACAGTTAAAAGAAGGGCCAGGTAACAAAGAATCAGTTGTGAAGGATGAGGAAGAAACACAATGACACATTTTTTCTCGACACTGTTTCACAAGCAAGTGTTGTTCTGGGGTGGTTTGAAGTTGCTTCCCACACATAATTACCCTGGGTACAACGAACCGCAACACTGGTGACACCTGCACCACCCTCATCATTGTTCCTATCTGTGAGTTCACTGTGGCAGCAACTATAGCAATTCATCTTTATGTATTTCCTTCACTCTCCTTTCTTACCCAGCGTGATGGCCTTCTCCACAGACTAACTGATCCTGATGATGTGTTGAAAATAAGTGAATTGCTGTGTTGCCATCCTCGGTTAGAAGGCTGTACAAGACAGATTTGCTTATGCTCATGAGAGGCTAGGATATATTTATTAGTTTGGGCCAAACTCATAATTCAAAATCATTAGTTCTTTGGTGATTCTTATTCCTTGTCCCACATGCTCATGCATGTGAAGTGATTGTAAATGCCATGTCACTTATTCACTCTGTAGCTTCGGTTGTTCTGCACACACCATAAGTAAGTCTGGTGAAAGGATACAACCCTGCTACAACCTTTGCCTGACTTTAAACAGCACATAATTGGACGTGCTGTCTGAATGACTGCCTTTTGGCCTACATCCAATTTCTGCATAAGCACTGTTAAGTGTTCTCAAACTCCCTTTCATTTCAATGTTATCCACACAGTCAAATGCCATTCCACAGTCAGCAAAACACAGGTAAACATCTTGCTTTCCTCCAAGATTCATTTGATATTAGCAGTGATAACTCATTGTATCATCTGAACCCAGCTTTAATGTCTTATAGTTCCCTTTTGATTTCTACGGTGACTTTTGAATTATGTTCAGCAACATTTTACACGCGCATATTATTAATGATATTATATCATGATTTCTACATTCTGCTGGATTAACTTTCTTTGAAAAGGGCACGGATATCCATCTCTTCCAGTGGCCAGATAGCTGTCTTCCAAACATTTCTTGGCATTTCACACATCATGAGACTGTGTTTATTCATATGCAGTTTAGACTTTTTGTTTCGATAACATCAGCTCTTGGTAATTTGATGGTTTTTCAAATGGGCAATGCCAACCGATGATCTTTAGTACTGTAATTCTGTGTGTTCCTCGCACCTTCATTTTTGTCATTTTAAAAATTTAAGTCTTAAATAATTCATGCATACCCACTGCTGTCCTATAAGTTTGCTGTGACTGAACAGAGTTGATTTGCTCCAAAGGGTTTCTGAGATTATCAAGTTTTAGGGAAGCCAACTGCCTCTTTTCCTTTTCAGTGAGAAGCTCAGCATTTAATGCACCGAGCCACCATGCCTACCTACCGTTTTCTCCAGAAAACCTGTCAATATTGCAACTTAAAGCTTGATGTTTTTCCTTCAATTCTTTAATATTGAAAAATACCAAGTGCACTCTTCTTTTTTGTTTTCTAAGTTCAAGTCATAGCACATTTCATAGCACTTTACCTTCTCTAATGACTCTTTGGAATTTCTTGTTCAACTCCTTCACTTCAGATCATCATTTCTTCAGATCACTTTAGGTACTCCAAATTGAAGAACAGGTTGAGAATCTCTTCTGAAACTTATTCCATTAGGTTTTTTATCCTCTTCTGCATTTTTTCATGACCCTTTGCTATCATAGCACATGATGATCTGGTGTCATACCACAAATGCTCTGGTTTTGGGATATTAATGACTAGATATGACCAGAGATGGTCATACCCATTTCTACAATAGAATTAGCTTCTTGGTCATTAGTGACCAAGTGGGTTATACAAATGTTCTACTTTGGCTTTTGTTTTAATTTTTTTCAACTCAGTTTGAATATTTTTGTTCTTGTTTCTGGGTGCCTTCCAGGTAATTCTGACGTATAGTGACTCTATGCACAACATTATAACATATTGCTTGATCCTGTGTCAACTTCACAATCGTTTTTTTTTTTTTAAGCCCATTGTGGCAGTTCATTGCAATGGAGGGTCAATTGGTCTCACTGAAGGTCTTCCTCATTCTCACTTCTCTTCCAATTTACCAGGAATAAGTGTGTTTCCAGGGATGTCTCTTCTAATAAAATGATCAAAATATATGAGTTGAAGGCTCGCTATTCTTGCTTCCTAGGAGCATTCTGGCTATCCTTCTTCCAAGACAGTCTGAAAATTAAGTTTCAGAAGTCTTTGGTTCAAATGTAAGCTGAAGGTGCCTACCAACTCTTTTAGCTGCAGGGACTGACAAACAGGAGCAGGGAGATTCAGCAGGAAGTCCAAAGTGTGGTGTATGCTGGCTTGAATGAAGCTGAGATCAGCCCGAGTCCAAAGTTGGCAGTCCGCCATGGGCTCCTGGAATCTGCAGGCAGCAAACAGGAGGCTGATGAACCAGATGTAGGATCAAATCCAGCAATAGGAAAGACCAAGCTTCCACCCACTGACGCTTTATACTAAGACGAGGACACACAGGAGTGTTGCATATTTTGAAATAATAAAAGGTATGTGTCAGGGTTGTATCCCTTCACTATACTTATTCAATCGAGATGCTGAGCAAATAATCAGAGATGCTGGATAATAGGACAAAGCTTGTGACATCAGGATCCGAGGAAGGCTTCTTAATAACCTGTGATATGCAGATGTCACAACCTTGCTGGATAAAAGTGAGTAGGACTTGAAACCCTGGTTGCTGAATATCAAAGATTGCAGCCTTTGGTATGAACTTCCAGAGGACCGATAGATAACATCATGAAAATATCATAGCTTAGGTCAAGTGCACCTTAGTCCTCAAAGTAGAACTCTTGAAGAGGTATTATGCAACAGACTTACGCAATACATAATTTGAATTTGCATCTGAACAATTGTTTATTTTTCCCATTGAAAAACCCTGACTGTATTTTAACTGATTATATTGAACTCTTCCATTGTATCTTTGCAAAAATCACCTGTGTATTTTATCAATTTAGCTTCACATGTTTAGGTCCAATTTATATTGTTGCAAAAGTATATTTGCACCAAATATTTTTTGCTTTTACAAATACTGTCATGCTGTCTCCTGTGTTCTTCTCAGCTAAAGGTCATATTTTCCACCTATGAATCCTTTCTGTTTTCAAATTTTGCAATCCAAATTCTAGTAATTACCAATACATCACGAATGCACTTTTGTATTGATTTCAGATTGTAAAAGTTTGTGATAATCTTCATTGTCTTCATCTTTGACATTAATGGTTGATATTTTCATTTGAATTTTTTCATATTAAATGTCATCTTTATAGGCATATGGATGTCTTTAGTTAATATTGGATTTCCGGATAGATCTTAAAATGTTGATTTTGACAATTAAGGAAATACCATTGGCCTTCTGTTTGTGATTTCCAGAAAAAATAGATGATCTTGGTTGTGGATTAAAAATGGTTAATACCAGTCCATTCAGCATAAGAATATAGTTCCAATGGATTCCTTTTTTTAACAACTTACAATTTCCCTAGGTTCGTGCTGCTTGCATTATTATAAATGCATACTAGCAACTATTTCTTCTCAGATTCAGTCATTCCACACCAGCAACCATAGACTCTGATGACCTTATTCCAGTACAGATTACATAAGAAAGGTGTAATCTATTTTGAGAGAGGAATTGATGCATTTGAATGATTTTTCTTTTTTTGATGAAAAATATTCAAAGTGCCTTGGACTGTCAAAAGAAAGAGCAAATTCGTCCTGGAAGAAGGAGGGGCAGAATGCCGGTTACACATGAGGAGGGTGAAATAATGGTTCGGGTAGTTTGGGCATCTTCTCGGGAAACCATGCTTAGTAAACGAGGAGCCAGCAAAAGGGAGGAAGAGTTCCAATGAAGTGGCTTAAAATGGTGGCCGTAACAATCGGCTAAGCATAGCAGTTGTGAGTGTCGCACAACTCTGGGGAGTGCTTCCTTCCATCTCTCTGAGCTGGTCCTGATGTGGAGGCACTAAGAATGACTGTTTGGTGGAGGCAACACTTCCTTTGTCATATTTTGAATGCCTTTCAACGTGGCTCATCTTCTTTAGTTACATCAGACAACATCCTACTGCTATTCACAAGGTTTCATGGAACTTTTTCATCTTTTTTTTTTTTAAGTAGATGGCAAATTTCTTGTGCCTAGTCTGTCTTTTTCTGGTGGCTTTGCTAAAAGCTGTTTGACATGGCTGACCCTGCTGGTAATAGAAATATTGATGGCATGTCTTTCTACATTACAGAAACCTGCAAGCCAACACAATAACATAAATTGACAGATAAATGGTTCATAGGAAAGTAATATCCATGTATTAACTTGTGCTGTAATATGGATGGAGTAGCAACTCGGGTAATCGGTGTAGTCACTCGGGGAAACCGTTTCAGACAGGTGTATGCATAATAATGAGAGAAAAACACTTGGTGCTGCCATTCCAGAGATAACTGATATGGAAAAAGTTTACTTTGATGGAAATTCTGGTTAGGGTGTAACTAATTGATTATAAGTTTCATTTATAGAATTTAATATGAGAGAGAATACAAGAAATTGCCGTGTCAATAACGTTGTGAGAAGTAAGAGCAGGAGCCGAAGCTTTGCTGAGTTTCAAGATGATGGAGAGACAATCTTCTTCAGTTTGGTGCTTACTGTTCCCCAAAGTGGCATACCACATCCTCAAATACTGATTTGCATGAAAGTTGTAACTTTGGTTGGGACCCAAAAATACCCGTAGGCCAATGGAGGGAAACTCTACCCAGATCTGCATCATTCCTTCAATGGCGGCCATGATTAATTCCATTGTTCCTTCCCCTGTATGTACTCATTCATTGGAGATTTTCTTCTTTTTCACTGATCATTTTGTATTCAATATTAACTAACCTATGTGCTGTCCCCCCTATGGTAGATATATCTATGTCCACTAGACGCTCCTGGGTAGGGGCAGAGCCAGACTCATCAAACAGGTCACAGTCCAATGCTGTCCCCTTTGGAAGCATGGCCTTCTAGTAAGAAGGACTCCCTCTGCCCCTTGACCTTCCTAAGTGCTTGGGGCCCCCGAGAGCTTCTGGAGCCCTGCTATCTTTCCACTGATGTTGGATCTTCAAGGCTTTGCACCGTCTTGCTTGTCATCTCGTTTTCATTCAGCATCATTGCATGTGGCTGCGTGAGCCTGACATGGGACTTATGGACCAGTATCTGACTTGTGGACTTGAGTTGGACTGGGCTGCTTTCTTGATATATAATTACTTCTTGATATAAAACCTTTTTATACATATATGACTATTGCTGGATTTGTTTCTCTAGTTAACTCAGACTCACACATCTCCTGGTAACACATCCAAAATATGGAAGGCAAAGTCTCACCACACTCCCTTTCAAGGGTCATTCTGGCTGTACTTCTAAGATAGATCTGTTCATTCTTCTGGCGAGCTATGATATAATCAATATGTTTTTCAGCACTGCCACTCAAAACCATATAGAGTGATTGAACATGCCACAGCTTAGTTCAGGTGCTCTTGGTTTCTTAAGGTGACCTTTTTGCCTTGAACACTTTAAAAAGTCAGATATTCTTAATACAATATTATGCTTGAGTTTTTGACTACTGCTTTCATAGGTGTTGATTCAGGTGACACGTAAAATGAACTATTTAACAACAACCTTTTCTCCATTGATCATTAGACTACTCAAGGATCCTGTTCTTTTTCTTTGTTTTGCTGCTACTTCAGCAATTTCTTTTATAAAACAGGAATAAAGTATAACATTTAGCATTCCATTTTTTAAACAATTTATTGGGGCTGATACAATTCTTTTCACAGTTCATATATATACATACATCAATTGTATAAAGCACATCTGTACAGTCTTTGCCCTAGTCATTTTTTTCTCTTTTCTTCTTTTACATTTTATTAGGGACTCATACAACTCTTACCACAATCCATACATATACATACATCAATTGTATAAAGCACATTCATACATTCCCCGCCCCAATCATTCTCAAAGTATTTGCTCTCCACTTAAGCCCCTTGCATCAGGTCCTCTTTTTTCCCCTCCCTCCCCTTTCCCCCCTCCCTCATATGCCCTTGGTAATTTATACATCATTATTTTGTCATAAGTTGCCCTATCCGGAGTCTCCCTTCCCCCCTTCTCTGCTGTCCCTCTCCCAGGGAGGAGGTCACATGTGGATCCTTGTAATCAGTTCCCCCTTTCCAACCCACTCACCCTACACTCTCCCAGCATCGCCCCTCACACCCTTGGTCCTGAAGGTATCATCCACCCTGGATTCCCTGTACCTCCAACCCTCATATGCACCAGTGTACAGCCTCTGTCCTATCCAGCCCTGCAAGGTAGAATTCGGATCATGGTAGTTGGGGGGAGGAAGCATCCAGGATCTGGGGGAAAGCTGTGTTCTTCATCGATACTACCTCACACCCTAATTAACCCATCTCCTCTCCTAAGCCCCTCTATGAGGGGATCTCCATTGGCCGACACTTGGGCCTTGGGTCTCCACTCTGCACTTCCCCCTTCATTTAATATAATATATATACACATACATATATACATATACACATTCCATTTTTAAGCATTCAGAATCTATTCCCAATTTTTAAAATATGCACAATGAAATCTTGAATACAAAAATTAATTGGACAATATATCTCAAGTATGAAATATTTCCAATAAACTTTAAAAAGATGTTACAAAATGTAAATTTAAATATGTCTATAAAACATTAAAACTCACATGGAATCCATTCTGATTCATAGTGACCCTACAGAAGAGAATAGAACTGTATTTCTGAGTTTATGATACTGTAACTCTTCCCTGGATTGGAAAGCTTCATCTTTCTCTGATGGACTGACTGGTAGTTGTAAACAGCTGACATTGTGGTTCTCAGCCCAAAGCATAACCCCAACCCCTCAGCATATCAAGATTTCATCTTCTGTACTTTGGACATGCTGTCTGCAAAGACCAGTCCCTGGAGAAGGACATCATCATGCCTAGTAAACTAGAGGAGGAACGAAAAAGAGGATAGCTCTGGACAAGATGGATTTTATCAGTAGTTGGAACGACGTGCCCCAGCATAAGAACAACTGTGAAGATAGTGCAGGATCTCGCAATTTTTTTCCTTGTTATACATAGGGTCTCTGTGAGTCAGAATCAATTCTAGGAAATATAACACTATCATAGAGATGTTAGCATTATATTATTTGAATAATAACATATAAAGCTATTTGAATTGATCATGAAAATAAAACATTTTGTAAAACAACGTTTTTTCCTAACTCTTTCAATTTAAAATAACCCAATCTCATGGTGATTTTTGAAAATGTCTTTTATTTGGGGAGAGGCAAGGTCAGTAGTTTTAACAATTTTGATAGTTTAATGTAATTGAAAAATAAACATTGTTTTGTCCCGTTTTGTTTGTTTCAGCACATATAAATTGATTCTAAAGCCATTACCTGCGGCGATTTTACTATTTTCATATGGATATGACACTTGCTCAGAGATTGTCTGAAATAATACAAGGAATCAATATAGCTTCCACATTGTTAAGGTTGTTGTGGGGTACCATCCAGTTGGCTTCAATCCATACGGACCCTAGGCACAGCTGAATGAAACACTGCACAGTCCTGAGCCAGCCTCACAATTGTTCTTATAGCTGAACCCAGTGATGCCATCCATCTCCGGGAGTCCCTTCCTCTTTTTTACTGCCCTTCCACTTTACCAAACATTATGTCCTTCTGCGAGGGCTGGCCTCTCTTCACAATATGCTCAATGTAAGATGAAGTCATTCCATCCTTGCCTCTAAGGATCTCTCTGGGCAAACTTCTTCCAATACAGATCAGCTTGTCCTTTTAGCAGTCCCTGGTACTTTCAATATTCTTCTCCAGAATCACAACTTAAATTCACCTATTGTCCTTTGGTCTTCCTAATTCACTGTCCAAATTTCACATACATATGATGCATTGGAGAATAACCTGGCTTGGATTAGGTTAATCCTCAAAGTAACATCCTTGCTCTTCTTTACTCTGAACTTCATTACTGTTCAGAAGTAGCATCCATAGAGAGGATCTATCTATCTAGACTTGCATGTCATGTGTGATGTGTCCTTCTTTGCTAAAATTAAATAACTGCATCTCTGAGCTTGATGCAGTAGATTCACATTTCCAAATATACTGAAGGGATTATTCTAATACAATATTGATACTTCCGAGCTTGAAAATAGATTTATATGCCAATATACTAGCACACCTAAAACCGGTACTGTGATCCTTGTACTAGTATTGGAGTCAGAGGTTTACTTCCGCATATCTCTCACCCTGCTGATACCAAAATCCATGAATGCTTAAGTCCTTTATATAACATAAAGTAGTATTTGCATATAACCTTCTAACACCATCCTCCCATCTACTTTATATCTCTAGATTAATTATAATACCCAACAGCATTTATTGCTCCCTCTTATCCTTTGAGCACTTAACTGTCACCCTCCATGCCACCAAGGATATCATGCTTTCAGTACAGCTAGAGATAAGCGGAGCTAGATTTTTCACAAAGACTCCAAGGATCACCTCTCTCTTTGCACCTACGTTTAAAACAAATGTAAACATTGCCTTCACGTCAACTCGGTCTCCTGGATACTCCACGTGTATCACAGGGAAACTTTGCTCCATGAGGTTTTTGACTGCGAAGCTTTCAGAAGTCAATCACCCATGTGGATGGACTTGAACCACAAACCTTTCTGTCAGATGTTGAGTATTTGTGACACTCCGGGACTCTTGCACTTCAGTGTCTTGCTCTACTTCTGAGTATTTCTGTTTCTTTATGTTTGATTATAAACCTTTTCTTGAGTTTCATCAGTAAGTCCTTCAGTTGTCTTCACAATCAGCAAGTGAAGGTGTCTCAGCTGCATATAGCAGGCTGTTCGTGCGTCTTCCTCCAAATCTGACACGGCCTTCTTTTTCATAGTGCCCACCGTCTTGGATTACTTACTCTGCATACAGATTTGAGTATAGATGGTGAATGAATACAACCCTGACACACAGATAACCTGATTTCAAACTATGCCATGTTTTCTTACTATACTTTAATTATTTGTATGAATAACATTATTTTATTTTTTTTCCAGTTGAGAATCAAAGAGGTAAGTAGGTGAGGGGAAAAATAACATAAGAGATTTCATTCAAATTCTAGGTCCATATGGGTATATGCTTTTACATGTGATAGTTTTCTTCTAGAACTGTGAATTAATTTACATGGGAAAATTTCATAACACTGAAGTATACAGTGAGATTTATCAGTATGCCTATATTTTTGATAATGATTACTTTAAATCCTTAGTTCAGTTTAGGAGTTGAAATCTTAAGGGATTCCATGAGATATTCATAAAGAAGAGAAGATCTTATGTTGATGGGTTGAAAGAGCTAACTAGGTCTTGTGATCAACTAACAGAGTATTGTCCTCCCTCTATTGAAATCTCATTTAAATTCACTCAGAATTGCTTGGAATTTATCTAACAGTTGAAATATTCAATCTATTAAACATGGCTCAATATTGATAAGATATTCTGGTTTTAATTTACATTTTACTGGTAACTTAGGATGCTGAACATGTTTTAATGTGCTTATTGGTTACTTGCATGAAGGATATATTCAAATATTTGAGCAAGGTTTTTGTTGTTTACCTTTGTTTGATAGTTTAGAGTCTGTAATGTATTGAAAGCCTTTGTGTAATATGAATCTAAACCATTAGCAGTCTCAGCTTGTAGGTTGCCTTTAAATGTACTTACCAATATTTTTATTGATGTAAAACTTTGAAGATCGATGTGTACTAATTTATGTTTTTATAAATGTTTAGTTCTTTGGGGGTTTTGTTTAAGCATCACTTATTAAAATACACTACAATGTTTCTCTTTGAAATTGTGTGGTTTTAACTTTCATATTAAAATCTAAGGTCCATTTGATTCAGTTTTTGCAGTTAGCAAGGTTAACTTTTTCCAAACATCTATCCTATTTATCCTACATTTTATTTCCACGTTGAATTTCCTTGCTAGTTTTTTTTCCATAAATTATTAAATATCGATGAGGATCTATCATGGCATGCTAATATAGTCCATCTTGTTTTAAATTACCTCTGTATGTGTCTTTGACAGTAATCAGTGTAAATGAACTTCAGTATATTTTTAGTAAATAAAAATATATTGTATAATAAACACAGTAAATAGTTTCAGTTTATAAGTCGGTCATTATCGATAGGTTTATTTCTTTGCTTCTTTGTCAATGTTTTCCTTACTGTACAGCCCATCTTCCTGGTTGGCAACAAGGAAGCATTCTGAAGAATTATCTACTTGTCACTTGCTCTTCTTTTAACTCCAACTCAGTAAAAACAAAATCTTTTTTTTTTTTGCAGGAAAATAAACTGTAAATTTTCCAAAGAATACTAATGAGCACTATAATCCTCCAGACTTGAAGATGTGGTCAATTGTATCCATCAACAGCAAATGTCTATGATTTCTATGCTTTTTAATGACCCAATCCTCCTCCATAGTATATACTATGTCATATTTATTAATTTAAGAGAAAGTGGCTCACCTCCCCTAGATTTCAAGGTTTAGAGGCCATTTCCATGGTGACTTCCACTACTCAAATGTCTCCTGAGTCAGACCAGCTGTTAGGCAGAAGGAGTCCTGAGAGGTGGAAAAGAAGATCAGAAATTTGCTTCCTGCTGCCAGTGCACCTTATGATTCAGAGAAGGATATCAGAATTACAGGTTCATGTAAGTCTCATGTGTGAAAAAAATTCCTATTTCTTTTTGTCACGATAAGTATGAATTTTAAAATCTACAAAAATATAAGGTTAACTGTATCCTACTAATCTATTTGGCAAAAATATGTTGTGTTCTTATTTACCTAGTTTTTACGCCCCCCAGACAAAATGCTGTATTGATTAAAATCTGTAATATCCAGATTACAGTGCATGTAGCCCTTAGTAGTTGGTTCACACAGCTCGGGAGACTCTGTAGTTGCAGACATATATTATACATGCAATGATGGCAAGGTCCAGTGTGAGAATCACAGTGCTGTTTCGAGGGTTTTAGAGCAAGGAAATTCCATCTGTAATAGAGAATTGCATGCCTTTTGAAAGACAGTCTTTGATTTTACTTTCTTTTTAAAATCATTTTATTGGGGGCTTATACAACTTTTACCACAATGCAGACATCCACCCATTGTGTCAAGCACATTTGTATATTTGTTGTCATCAACATTCTCAAAACATTTTCTTTCTACATGAGCCCTTGATATCAGCTTCTCATTTTTTTCCTCTCCCTCCCTCCCTCCTTCATGAACCCTTGAAATTTTATATATTTTTTCATGTTTTACACTGACTGATGTCTCCATTTACCCACGTTTCTGTTGTCCATAACCCTGGGAGGGGCGGTTATATGTAGATCATAGTGCCAGGTTCCCCTTATCTCCTCCCATCTTCCCCTTCCCCTCCTGGTATGGCTACTCTCAATATTGGTCCCAAGGGGTTTATCTGTCCTGGATTCCCTGTGTTTCCAGCTCTTATCTGTACCCATGCACATGCTCTGGTCTAATCAGATTTGTAAGGTAGAATTGGGCTCATGATAGTGGTGGGGTGGGGCGGGGAGGAAGCATGTAAGAACTAGAGGAAAGTTGTATGTTTCATGCGTGTTATACTGCACTGCCAGTCCTTGAAATTCTATTGAGTTCTCTGAAACTCAGAATGTTTATGTTTCTGCCATTCTATGGGGAAACGAGTGAAGAGACAAATGCTGTATTTCATTAGGAAACCTACCACGCAAGACTAAGATGCTTCTTTGAGGACTAAGGTGTGCCCAATCAAAAGCATGATAGTTTTAATCATCTTATATGCATGTGAAAGTTGGTCAATAAACAAGTTGGCCCAGAGAAGAACTGGTGAATGAAAATTATTGTGTTGGAAAAGAATGTTGAAAGTATTGTGGAGTGTAGAGAACAAACACACCTGTGTTGGGAGAAAGAGAGCCAGATTGAAACAAAGATGGCAAGATTTTGTCTTGTGTACTTTCAGCATGTTATCAGGAGAGACTAGTCTCTGGGAAAGGAGTGTGTGTGTGTGTGTGTGTGTGTGTGTGTGTGTGTTTGTGTGTGTGTGTGTTTGTTTGTTTAATTGGGAAATCAGTGAAAAAGAGGAATTTCATCAGTGAGATGAACTGCCACTGGCGCCTCCAATGGGCGCAAAGATAAGTATGAGAATTCTGAAGGTCCAAGCAGTGTTTCCCCTGCTGTGCACGGCGTTGCTGAGTCAGAACCAGATCGATGCCACTTCACCACCACCGCCCTCACAAGGCTGTCGTCCTACTAAACTACAAACTGGTTGACACAAGAATAGATGATTGCAAGGTGGAAACTGACCATTCCAGACTGAGTATGTGCAAGGTTCACAGGCGCAAACCAACTACATTCATAGGAAACCCAGACCTCGGTGCAATCCATGATTGTCGTGCAACCTTTGTCTCACCTATGATCTGATGAGGTGATATGGATTAAATCACATTCTCCCGAAGGATATATTAAATTCCTAACTCCTGTGCTGGTATGTGAAACCTTAATTGCTGAAACGTGGGATTTTGTTTTGTTTTGTTTTCCTTGCAGAAGTTATAAGTCAGGGAAATAATAAGTAATAGGGAGAGTTCTACACTTTGCTCCTTCTGGGTGATTTTTCATAATAGTGTCTTACAAGCAGGGGAACAGATACAGTGAGAGGCTCTCAGAAAGGAAGGCAGACCCATCCGACAACATGAGCTGAGTTCTTCACGAGCAGCAGAGGCGTGTCCAGGGTGACTGAAGCCCCCAGGCACTGTGAGAGTGGCATGGAACACGCTACTCTCTCAAAGCTTTGGGAGGAATCAATACAGAAAATACCCACTTTGGATTTCTAGAATCTAGGACTGAGAGAATATAAATGTTTCATCTATAAGGTCACCCACTTGGTTGGTGCATTTTGTTAATACTTCCAAAGGTGTATAAAACACAAGGGCCATGTCATGGTCCATTGACGGAGGAGGAACCTTTTTCATCCTGGGTTACAGATTGGTCGGTTCATATGTGAAAGCAAGCAGAAAACAATGTACAGCTTTATGACCTGCCTTCCTTGGGCTTGACCCTGAGGAAGGGCCAATGAAATAGCACCCAAAGGAGCAAAGCCACAGGTGGTACACCTGGTGATTCACTTTGTGTAAGAAAATACGTGCCCCAAAGTTAGAATATGTACAGACTGATTTTTTGGTGGAAAATCACTTGACCTGGAAATCGAAAGATCGTAAGATAACAGGCAAGGCAGTCTGGGGTAGAGACAGTAGATGAACATCTGGATGGGAATGAGTGAATGCATTTAGATGCCGTAGCACACACTAAATAATGTCCATCGGAAATTATTAATCAGGACCATGGGAAAAGCAATAGTCATCTATGCCATGACTGAGAGTGTTAGATTATGTCAACCTTTGTAATCAGAAATTTCAGGGCTGGCATGCTGGATGTAATATAAAAAGGAAACTCGGTGGCATGTGTGGAGGCAATGCTTGGCCCTGGAGTTATGGGACCTTATTTACCAATAATTATTGAGGTACTGTTACCCCAAAAGCCCAACTGCTACCCAAACTGCTCAACTAATGGAGAGCAATACTGAGACCCTGGTACGGTGTATTATTTTTATTATGTTATATTATTAGGACACTGACATGCACCTTAGGAGTAAATTGATCTTTTAGACTTCTTCCACTGTGAAAGACCAGGCATTTCTTATTTAAAGGAATAGACCCACATTGCACAGCGGATTCGACTTATATGCCCTAGACTCTCAGAACAAATTCTTATGGAAAATTGTCAATCTATTCACACAGGATGCGTTATAAGATCTTACAACATTCTTATCCAGAAGAGCCATTTTACATAGAAGAATATATGGAATTACGCTCATAAACAGAGTTGCTTGGTGTGCAATTATACTATATCAACTAGGGATTTTCAGTTGAAAAGACCAGTGGTATAATCTGCTTAAGTTACAGTCAATGTATCACCCCTTAAGTGATACACTAGAAGGCTAGAGAGGCATTATCTTAGATGTAACATACATTCGGATGAAAGATCTCTCTGTGGTGCTTAATCCAACTGGAAGTCTTGCTCGGAGCAGATAGTTAACACACTGAACTACCACTCAGAAGGTGGGAGATTATAATCTACTGAAAACCTGGGGATCATCTTCTGAAAATTCCATAAATGGAAACATTATGGGCCAGAGTTCTGCTCTGACACACATGCGGTCACCATGAGCTGAAATTGACTCAGTAGCAGCTGGTACTTTCAATGGGAGGAATACACAGGCTGTTGAGGGTGGGATTGAAACAGTTGTGGCCCTGGCTGCAAAGAACTCCCTTGGGGAATCTGTAGGGTTTACCATTGCAAAGGTCTTGGATTGCAAAAGAGGAAGGGTTCCAAAGGACAGACAGACTTAAGATAATGCAAGAATCCCCTTAAGTATTAACCTGCAGTTATCACTTGGGCTAGTGTCTAAGCAATTTAGCTTGCTATGTTTTAGATTAGATCTAATTGAATGTGATCATCAAGAGGAGGTAATTACTGACAAATAATGGATTCAGGAGATGTCTGTTTGTAATCATGCAACCTACTTGGTTACTTTATAGTACGCGCTCCTCTAAGTTTGTTAGTAAACGCCCACAGTGGTATGGTGACCGGTATCAAAACTTAGGAACAAGGCCAGTGGATACACTAGTGAAAGTTAAGAGGATTCTAACAAAAACAGTAGAGTCGGGACAAAATGAATATGGTCTGTGTCTCTGAAACTAGTTGTGTTAGTTTTCTCAGGTGGAAATACCTCGGTTCTTGGCTTTGCCCAAGAAAGAATTCTCACCTCATCTGGCCTGTGATCCAAGTGGGTTTTGATAAAGGATAGAAGCGGTTTCAGGTTTGACACAGGCACCCCAGGGCACTTCACACCCACATGTGGAAAACGGAGGCCCGAGAAAAGGGCAGTATGGCCCAGGAGCAGCTGGAGAAAAGAGGGAGTTGGGCTTTGGATTCCGGCTTTTCAGGGCCCTCTGCTGGGAGGCATGGTCAATGGTACTGGTTGACTCCATTGGCTGAATTAAGCCCACCTGGCCTCGACGGGGCCCATGCTTGTGTACTGACTTCCTGTCTCAGAGGCCTGAATTTGTGCCTGCTTTCTAGTCTTTATTGGCTTCCACTGCCTATAAGGGGGGTTGGGTGGGGGTGGTGCAGGCAGGCGGTGGCATGCAGAGGGCCAACCCTGGTTTCTGCCCCAGCTCCTTGACAGTTGCAGTACTGAGGCCTATGATTCATCCTCTAATCTTCAGGTAAGTTTCATTCAGGAAGAGCGATGAAACAAAATCCGAAAAGAGCAGCTTCAAGAGCGTCTGTATAAGGTGGCTCTTTCTGTAATCGACCATGGAACACATACAGATAACTTGTCCAAGAATGATATCTTATGCAAGAAGTACTGTCAGCGCAAAGCCTTCAGGTTTAGCTCTATTAAGATTTGCATCACTTGCTGAGAGCCCCTTGCCTGCAGTCATACTCTTAGATGGTAGCTGATACTCAATGAATAGTAACAGAGTCACTTCGACTTCACAGATCCCTATATTATGGCTAAACCTGAACTTAAATTAACTCCTGTAACCAATCTTAATTTTTCAACCTCCTCTAAGACCTTTTACTTAACAAAGATCTCCAGTTCCAATTTCTTTCAGAATCTTTTACATAAAATAAAACCTATTAAGAAATCTTCTCACTTGACCCACAATTTTTTTTTGCCTAATTTATTTTGAGGTTCTATTAATTGACATGGACAATTGTGAAAAAGAGTATTTAGCTTTACTCAAAGTAAGATAATTTTTTATTTTGTTCTATCAAAATGCCCCTAGGATTAATACACGCTTCTTGATCTGGTGAGTGGAGGTCACGAAGACCAGAAGATACTCACCTGAGGGGTGACAGCAGCTTGTTTGGGGACATGTGCTTTTCCCTACTGACATGCTGGACCATAAAAACAGAGTAAAGGCTTGGAGAGCACTTGGTCAGCAAATGGAGGGTGCTGTGTTCCCTTTAGAGAATATAAAAACCACACTGAAGATCCTCCCAGACTTTGGCCATGTATCTCTTTCTAGGGTTACCATATTTGAATCCCATTTCTATAAAAAAATCCATATATAAGAAAATGACTTTTAAGTTCCATGGAAATAGTATGCTCAAAGGAAATGAGAAATTCACTAAGTGAAAATGGGGCTAAAAGGTGAATTCTCAAACTTAAAGATGGAAGTTTCTTAATATGCCTCTTGGGGATCCGATAAGATGGTGTCTTTCTCTCTTATTTTAATTTATTATTAATTGGGATTTAATACATATATCATTCAATAGTTCAATCAAACCAAGTAGAATTGTACAATTGCTACCACAATCAGTTTCTAAACATTCTTTTCTCTACATGACTCCCTGACAACGTCTCCCTTTTACACTCTCCTAGCACCACCATCTCTGTACCACCCCTTCCCCCCGAAACCCTTATTCTACTTGCTGTCCCTATAGGTCCATCAGTCCTGGGTTTCATATATCAAAAATTGAAAAACATATAACACAACTTCAAGAGGATGACCTCCAGTGACATAAAACTTCTGAGATACACCCTAATATGAACAAACAAAAAGCAAACAAAAGAAGACAAACCAAAAAAATACAGAAAACTATAGAAATCAGATCAGTTTCAGTCTCCTTTGAGTTCTGCTCTTTTTCCAGATGATTGGGGCCAGAGAAAGACTGAGGCAGGCGGTGTCAGAAATTACTGAGAAGTGGGAAGGTTAGTACTGGATCAAGCTCTACATTTAGGCATTTGATTAATTCTCTAACCCACAGAGTTATTAATGAAATACTTTTATAAGGAGTATGTACTATGGGTCTTGTAAATCTTCACCATTATTGAACAATTATTTTATTTCAAATTTTACTTTGCCCAAAGTTGAATTTGCTGCCTGTGTTTTACTTTGTTTATATAGATTCGACATGTTATATTGTTTTAAATCTTAATTATTTTTCTTCGGTTGTATATTTTGTAGATAGCATGTATTTAGACCTTTTAAAATCCAATTTAAAAGTGAGGTTTTTTTTTATTAGGAGAGCTAGGTATTTTATGACTATAGCTTACAGCAATAATGTTTCACACTTTTCGCTTCACACTTGCATTTCTCTTGATTATAGTTTCCTTTTCTCCTACATTTAGCTTATGGTTGAGGTTTGCTTTTTATTTTTACTTCCAGTGATTTAAGAGGCATGTGTCACTGATATTTGCCTGTGTTTAACACAAAGCTAATGCAGGCACCTCCACTTTTCAAAACCTGGCAGAAAGTATGTGGGGAACTAACTTCATCACTAAAAGAGACCAAGCATTGTGTCTTTTGTGCATTTTAATTTACACTTCCTCCTGAAAACCCATTATAGAAAATGAGTTTTTCAATATTATTTCCTCAGGAACATAAGGCAAGGAGCAATTTTGATACACAAAGGCGTTTTACATTCTTGTATCCAAATTTAGTAATTAAAAATATGGGAGGGGTGCATTTCTTACATGATTCACACTAAATTTACTCAAATGTTATTTGATGCTGTATGAAATGTAACATGGCTTGAGAGCATTTGTGAAGAATTCCTCTTGTAAACGAAAATAATTTCATTGGAATCAACCGTAGTTTACTTAACAACACATTCAGAAAATGCCATGTTTGCTTTCCCAACAAACCATTCGGAATCCACACATTTAATGTCTCTACTAACCTTTTTCATCAAAAGCTGTTTCACAGAGGATGTGAGAAGATTAGAAAATGAGTTGCTTAAACTTTCTATTTTAGTGTAATCAAATAATTCACATGTCTCAACTGCATTTTTTTAATTGACCACTATTATTTTCTCACTCAGCCCAGCTGTTTTCAACAAAATTGTGCAATTTGGCAAGAAGTGGCAACGTAAGTCTTCAATCTAACTGTAGGGATGCAAAATTACCTTTGATGCCAAATAGCAAGAAAATCTGTAAGACGAGAGTAAAAGAAGAAAACACGGTTCTCAGCTGGGGGATGAAACAAGTTGATGGGAGATTTTGAGCTGATTCTTTGGCTGCCTGACACAATACATTCAAATTAATTTTTCAGTGTATTCAGAATAGAAAATACCTTACTGGCATTTTGTCCAAGTAAAGCTGATGAAATTAAAGTTAATATATGTTTACCTTTCTTTCGTGACTCAGAACATTTCGATAGTCATTTCATATGGTCATGTCTGAGTCACAAATAGACATGAAAATATTCATTTGCTGTGACTTTATTGCAATGTTGCCTAAATGAAAAGTCATTATATTTCCCTCCAGTTGACTTATTTTGATGTCATGTATAAATATAGGACTTTCTTGGGGTAGAGAATTAATCTCCAATCCAAAAAATCTGCTGTTAAAAGTAACTCCAAGTGTAAAAAAGGAAAGTGTCACTTTGAAGACTAAAGAGTTCCTGGCCCAGATTGCCAGCCACTTCACATGCTCGTGAAAACGAGGTCGTGAGTAAGGAGCACTGATGAAGAGTTGATGGGTTTGAGTTATGGGATTGGCAATGGATGATGCGTACACAGTTGGTAGAACTATAGCTGGGATGTTCCTTAGAAGTAAAGACTGTGAGAGTTTGCCTCAGGTACTTTGGACATCTCAGGATGGACCACCCTGGAGGATAACACGTCTACTAAAGTAAAGGGCCATCCAAAAAATGGAGAAAATATGTGTTGTCTTTTTCAACAATGGGGTCAAACATAGGAACAATTGTGAAAATGACACAGAAAGCTGAACATATTTCCTTATGATGCACATAGGGTTGGAACGGACCCAGTCACACCTAATAATTACAATAGCAACACTGGTCATTCCAAAATAGGTCACTAAGCCTTTCTTCCAATGATCTCTGAGTGGATTCAAATACCCAACATTCCAATTAGTAGTCAAGCCCTTAACAAAAGGCTAAAATGTTCATATCAATTACATTTGTGCTAGGCGGTTTGTTGTGCTGGGTTGCCTAGAGAAACAAAACCAGTGACATTCATATATGTATAAGAAACTATTTAAATAAGCCATTTTATATCAGGAAGGTGTCCCTGCCTGGGAGGTCAGGTTGGGTAGAGGTCACACATTGGGCTGTGAACCACAGGTTCAGCAGGTTGAAACTCCACAGGATAAAAATGAGGTGTGCTAAGCAGGGTTGACTAGAGAAACATATCGAGTGACATTCATATATATACACATATATATGAACTAATATATATTTGTTAAGAGAGAGCTTGATACCAAGAAGTAAAAGTATATCAAGCGAACATACCAGCCCTGTCCAGATAAAAGTCCATAAGTCCCTCCTCAGACTCATGCAGCCACATGGAATGATACAGAATGCAGTAAGATCACAGGCCAGTGGGTCCAAAGTCTTGTGGCTCTGATAGCGGTGGCCACATCGCAGGCTCACAGCAACCAGGTTTTTCCATCAGGAAGTTGAGGGCAGAGAGAAGGTGGCTCCAGGACTCCTTATGAAAAGGGCACGCCAACAAGGAGGCAGTGTCTGGCTGTGACCCGACTGACGGGTTGAATACCACCCCTCCACTGTATGTTCAAGTTAACATGAAATTATATAACTACGACATGATTTCTACTCATGAAAACAGTTACAGTCTCAGGGACCCACAAGGACACTTCATCCTATAGGGTCACTATGGGTCAGCATCTACTAGATGGCAGTGAGCTTAGAGGTATGGTTTAGTCTCAGCCCAGTCCAACTCAAGTCCATGGCTCCAAAGGAGCTCTCTATAGACTCTTGAAGCTAAAGACAATGAAGTAGAAGCAGGAAGCAGAGAGATCACACGCTGGTTGGTCCAAAGTTGCACAAGATTGGTGGAAACTTAGCAAGACAGCAGCAGCTCCCAGTTTTGGGACCCATGTGGAGCTGCCCCATGCAGGCAGACCCTGGATCCCAGCAAACAAGGAGTGTGAAGGCCAAGAGAGAGAGCAAGGGAGAGAAAGAATAAGAGAAAGAAGCTCCCAATGTCCCTCTTATCAAAAGACCACACCTCCCAAGAGGCATCATCAGACTGATTGACAGGTTGGACTCCACCCCTACACTTCTATTCAACTAGGTACAAGTTGATAAAACATTTAACAGCCACAGCTCGGTTGAAAATGAGTAAATAGAAAAATGAGTGATTCTTCTATGTAAATGTATACAGAGAGAGATTTCTATCAAGAAACAGCTCACCCAGATGTAGAAATGGGTAAGGTTAGTTCAGTTAAAGTCCATGGCTCCTATGTGAGCAGAAGAGTGTTCTTGACTCTTGTAGATGCAGGGATTGATGAACACGAAGCAAGACTATAAAGCAGGAAGATCACAGGCTGATGGATGCCAAGCTTAATAAATCTGAGACCATGAAAAGTCATCAAAGTCAATATTATACTGATAGCTCCTGAGATCAGCAGGTGATATAATAGGAGGTCAGCAGACCAAATCCAGTAAAAATTAGCTCAATTCTTCATACTGTCAATATATACCAAGAGTAGGCCATACCCCAAATGAAGCCTTCCTCAATTGTCCCAAAACAGTGACCTCACAAACTGCTTGGCTGCTTCCTAGAAGATCATATCATGGAACTGACTGCACTGTGTTAGATCATCATGAAAATTCTTGGCCCATGCAAGTTGACACAGCCTAACTAACATAACATTTAAAAAATAATAATTTATAATGACATCTTAATAAAAAGTATCACTACATATTTTTGTGCATATATAAAATTAGTAAAAAAAAGATCTATACAATCAATGTTACTAAAATTATGTTGTAGTAGTAAGGTGCCATCACCTTGGATCCAACTCAAACCGTGTGCACAACAGAGCAAAACATGGCCAAGTCCTGTGACATTCTTTCTCACAATTATTCCCATGCTCAAATCCATTGTTTCAGTCACTATGCCAATCCATTATGGTGAGGACCTGCCTTTTAATTTTGCTACCACTCCCTCCTCCCATCTTTACTGAACATAATGTCCATTTCAGAGTACAGATCTCGCCTGCAAGATGGCCAAAGTAAAAAAGAAGTCTCGCCATCCTTTCCTCTGAAGAGAACTTTAGTTATACTTGTATAAAGAGAGATTTGTTTGTCCTTTTGATAGCTGTGTTAGGCCAAGATTACTAGAGGAAAAAAAAATCCAATGACAATCATATATGTATAAGAAAGAGCTTTATATCAAGAAGTAATTATGTATCAAGAAAACACCCCATTCAAGTTCAACTCAAGTCCATCAGTCTGACACTAGTCTCTAAGTCCCTTTTCAGACTCACACAGCCACATGCAGGGATGTAGAACGCAGGAAGAGCACAGGCTGGTGGGAACAAAGTCATGTAGATCAAATGGCAGTGGCTCGGGCAGTAATCAGAGTCAGCCAGCAGGAAGGTGAAGAGAGAGGAGAGGTCCCATGTGCCCTCCTTATGAGAAGGCCATTGATAGATTGAAGCCATCCTTACACATTTTTACATTTTCAAATTGACATGAAGTTCTGTAACTACCACAGTAGTCAATGGTACTTTCCAATTTCTTTGTGAGAATGATGATTCAAATACATAAATTTTTCTGCAGTCTTCCTTATTCTATGTCCAATTTTCACATACATATGATACCAGCGAAAATATCATGGCTTCGATCAGGCACACATTGGTCCTCAAAGCAATATCTCCTCTTTTCAATATTTGGAAGGTCCCTTGTGCAAAAGAGTTATTCAATGCAATGGGTCTTTTGATCTCTTGATCATTGCTTCCATGAGCATTGAGTGTGTTTCTAAGGAAGACAAAATTGTTGACAATTTCAATCTTTTCCCCATTTATCATGATAGTACCAATTGGTCTTCTGTACATTGAATTGTAATCCATTGTGTAAGCTGCAATTCTTGAGTTTCATCAGCATATTCTTTGCATCTTCTTTGGATGATTAATGTGTCATTCAATACTTTGTCCATGGAATCTTTCAGTATCACAACTTGAGAATGGAATTATTTTTTAATTTACAGGAAACATTTTTCAATCTTAAATCAGACAGAGACAGAGACACGGCCTCCTGATGAGGGAGGCCATTAGCATACGACATAATGGTTTCCAAGGGTTTCCTGAGAGACAGAGCTTCCAAAGGACACTCAAGGGAAAAGGAAATTGTCACAAAATTATCCTTGTTGGCAGAACAGCACATCATAGTCATAGGTGGGACTGCAGAAGTGGGGACATAGAGAGCTATGAGTGGGACGCATATACTGCAGTGCACGGAAGAACTTAACAGATAGGTCCAGGGTCTTAAGAATATCTTCCTTTTTGATTTTCTAACTTTAAAATTTCTTTAAAATTTCATTACAATATTTTGGTTTGTCTTCTGTAACTGCCCTTTGAAGTTTTCTATTCAGTTTTGGAGTTCATGGTTTCTTGTATTTACCTTAGGTGGTCTAGTTTAAGAGCGAGTTTCAGAGTCTCTTCAGATATCCACTTTGAACTTTTCTTTCTTTCTTGCATTTTTAATGAACCATTGCTTTCTTGATAATATTCTTGCTATCCTTTCACAGCTCACAGGGTTTTCTGTCACTAGTGTTCAATGCAGCAATTCTGTTCTTGATATGCTTTCAAAATGGAGGTGGGATCGATTCAAGGTTGTATTTTGGCTGTTGTATTTATTTCAATCTTCTTCTCCTGCATCCTCATCTTATATATATGCACAATTTACACTCAGCCCATGGATTGGCTTTAGATGCTGATATTGAGCTTTTCCATTGTCTCATTCCAGAGATGTAATCCATTTTATTTCTGTTTATTCCATCTGGGGAAGTCCAGGTGAGTAGTCACCATTTGTGTTGTTGAATAACCATCTTGCAAACTTCTTTGACATCATCTTTAGCGTCCTGTCTATCAGCAAACCATACTTTAGAGCTACTGTCCCTTCCTCGTTGTTTCCAACCTTTGTGTTCCAATAGCCAGTAATTATCGATGCATCATGGATTCATGTTTTACCAATTCTGGACTGAAGACATTGATAAAATTCTTCAATTTCGGCATCACTACCTTTAGTGGTTAGTCCATAAATTTGAATGATAATTGCAGATTGGATTTCCTTGAAGGCAGATATATATAATCTCCTATCACAGACAGCATTGTGCTTCAAGCTATATCTTCACATGTCTTTTAAGAATGAATGAAATACCATTTCTCTTGATTGTGTCATTGCTAGTATAGTAAACCATATGAATTTCTGAGTCAAAATTCTGAATCAAAATTTCGGAATCAATACCAGTTCATTTCTGCTTAATAGCATCAAGGATCAATCTCTATATTTTGATGGTTTCCAATTTTCCTAGGTTCATTTGTCATACATTCCAAAATTTGATCGCTGATAGATATTTGCAACTCTTTCTTTCCATCTTGAATTGTTCTCCCTCAGTACGTGAGAATGCCTTCTAACCTGAAGAGCTGAAACTCCAGCGCTACCCCTGACAATGTTCTGCTTCCATTCTTTATGCATTCAGGATCAGACCCCATTTCCATGCTAAGCATACGTTTTTTCAGTGACTACTTCATCCAAACTGGGCCTTCTTTGGAGTCTTTTCTTAGTCTGGAAACTCACCTGAAACCTGTTCATTTTGGATACTGCTGACATTTAAAATGCACATAACATAGCTTCTGATGCCACAATAACAGACCAGCCACAACAGTATGACAAACTGAAAAATAAATCAGTTATAATATATAACAAAATGGGAGTATTCTCTAATACAGATGAAATTGAAGCTTGATATTATTAGAAGCAATGGCTTTCATTCTGACTCATAACAACCACAACTTTCTGAGTAGAATTTCCTCACAGGATTTTCTTGGCTTTAATCTCTATGGAATTGTACTGACAAATTTTTCTCCCTGGGAACTGCAGACTGGTTTGAACTGCCACCCTTTTGATAAACAATTAATCACTTTGCCATTTGTGATATTAGGACTCCTTAATTGACAGATACAAATCAATTGACTACCAATCAATTCCAATCAATATCAAAACTATAGGGTAGATCAGAACTGGATGGAACATTTAAATTATATTTAACCACCACAGCAAAAAAGAGTTGATTAGGAATTGATTACAAACCACAATTATCCCAACTGTCAGAACAGAATTATTCTCCATTGAGTTTTTAATCGTTGTTATATATTTTTAAGGAGATAGCCAGACTACTTTTAGTGATACTTCTGGGTGGATTCAAATCTGAAATTGTTTGAATAGCAACGGAGAATATTTTTTGTTTGCACCACCCATGCACACCAAGATGTAATTAAGAATGTAAAATGTTAATGACCACTGAATTTATTAGTGACAATTTGCAATATTGTTAAGGATTATATATTGGAGGGAGGAAACCATCCACAGTTGTAATATTCATATTTATTTAGGTAAAGGGATAAAATGATTTATGAACAGAAGGTAGATTCACAAACAGAATCATACACAGAGTATGGTTAGGAGCTAATTTTATCTAGAAAAAAATAAGCTTAATTATGCACAAAGTCTCCCAGTAACCTAGAAATTGCAAAATAAATCCTGAGGCATTTGGAAAGCAGAATCACTATGTTTGCAGGTTTGAGGAAGGATTATTATCATTCTGGCTTTAGAATGTCTGTTTCAATATCCTTATATCTAGCTCTTCAATTATCTTTACAGAATAGAATGAGACAGAGCTGTCAATTTTCAAGCAAAATAAAAGGAGAATTTTTTTCTCATTGACTATTAACTCTTCAGAACTTGGAATCTCAGTGAAGAGTTACCCAAAAGAGATGGATTAAAAACGTACAAATACAATGTTGAGTCAACACATATTGATATGAGTTCTAGTATGTACATATGTGGGTCTCTTTCACACTAAACAATTTTTAAACATGCCTCTGAAAATAATGGATCATGACTGAGGATAAGTTCTCCCAGTATTACTTTTATCTTACTTTTGCTAGAATGCCTTCCAAAAGTGTGTGTGTGCGGGGGAGTCTAATCAATACAGTGACTTCTAAGGGGATCTCCTTTGTCAGTTAAATTCAAGGCAGAAAAATCATCTCAGAAGAGCATGGTGAATTTTATTGAAGAATTCAAAGGTAATGTCAATAAAATTTGCAAAGTAAACAGGATGTTCATATAGGCTTAGTATGAAGAAGTTTGAAGGAAATTAAAAACTACATTAGTGTGAAAAACACCAGCAAGTTGTGCTAAGGAATTATTTTCCTATAAGAAAAACGCAGCAATGCCATTCACGAGTGTACCAAGGACTTTCCTATGATTGTATTGACAATACTTACTCACCCACCCTAAAACTGTGATAGCCCCTTCATATTTCTTTTTGTTCCAAAAGTTTAAAGAACATCAAAAGAAGCTTGATTTGAGTCCAGCAAGGATGCCAAAAAATGCTGTTTTGATGTTGTGCAAATCAAAGTGCATAGTAATCTTCTTGAAAGGCTAAGAAAGATGGGATACCATCTTCAGATGTGTGTAGACTCAGATAAAGGATATATTGCGAAACAATGTCTTCACCTTTTGACATTTTTGTTTAACAAAAGTTTCTGTGATTTCGTAGTAGTAGCTTGAGATGCATTTAGATATGAATTTACATTTGCCTGAGGAGAATTAACCAACCAAAGCAACTCTTGCTGAATCAATTTGTACCCATAGTGAGCCCAGAATAGGACTGCTCGAAGAGGTGCTGAGTCTGTAATCTTTGCCAGCACAGAGAACCTCAGCTTCCTCTAGCTGGTGGGTTTTAACCACAGATCTTGTGAGCAACCTCACACTCAACACACAACACAACCACAACTTGGTTGCAAAATTAAAATAATGGTTATATATTGACTAGATAGAAAATTCTCCAGATCTGTCCCTAGAAAATGGAAAGTAAGCCCTGTATATACTCGTGTATAAGCCGAATTTTTCAGCACAAAAAATATGTGCTGAAAAACTGGGGTTTGGCTTATACATGGGTCAGTGGCATGAATGGATGTCATCTGGTCAGACCTGATTAACTAAAGGAGGAAATCTCATGAAACCTGACATAGAGTTAATAGCAAAGTGGGTTCGAGATGCTTGGGAAGACATTCCAGAAGACATGGTTTGACGTGCCTTCCAGAAATGTAGTAGTAGTAATGCTATGGATGGCAGTGAAGACTGCGCTTTGTATGAAAATGACAGCAGTGATGGTGATGACGGCGATCTCAGTGAGGACAGTGTCTATGATGACCTCACACCAGCTGAAGCTCTGCATTGGGATATGGATGATGATGAGGAATCCAGTTTTGAAGGATTTTAACTCTTTACATTTTAGCTTGGTTGCTGATTGAGCTCAAGGAATTGAACACTTAAGGTATCATTGTTGATACCTTATTGCTTTTGTTGAACCTATTTTTCACTTACTGTGCTGGTTTACTAATGCTAAATGACTTGCTGTCCTTTTATTTATGTTTTTATTTAAAATAAATATTTAAATACATTACCCCACTGATGTCTCAATTTTTAGTAATTTTATTTTAATTTGTTTTCATTATTGAAACTCACCAATAGCTTCTGCATTTTCCACCCTAGGCTTATACTCAAGTCAATCAGTTTTTCTGGTTTCCCAGGAAATAATTAGGTACCTCAGCTTATAGCCGGGTCAGCTTATATTCGAGCATATACAGTAAGTGTTATATGCAAAGCTATTAAATTGAAAAGTTATTAACCCATGATATTATAACTATTTAACTCTAACATGCTGTGAAAAAATTGGAAAAGATGACACTTTGTCATTGGAATACTCACTTATAGAAGAAACATTTCACATAAATACTAAAATTCTAAATGTATTAATGCACTGAGTATTATATGTCATAATTATGACCAGTGCATTTTCTGACATACTGATATATTTAATTATTGGATTCCCTATCTACTTCAAAAATATTTTTTCCCATGTACATACGCTTTATAGTGCCTTTCAATTCACAGAAGTGCATAAAAATGAGAGAGTAAGGGGAGAGAGTTCATTTAGATGAAGATATTACTTCATTCTTTTCTAGGTAATATTATACTTTAATCAGTTTTGCTAAACTGATGGCAATTAGTTTAACCTTATGACAATTCTAGGAAGTTGTCATAAACTGCGCATGAATAGATTTGTATTTGGCTAAAATTAAAGTCAGTTCATCTGATGATCAACATCAGGGTCACTTGGAAATTTTATATATTTAACAACTTATTGGTTCTTTATTTATTTTATATGTATTTGGAAATTGGGTTTATAACATTATTTGGCATTTAAAGATAATTCAAATTGAATTAATGTGAACTTTATAATAGTAAACTATCTTTAATACTCACAAAATTGAACGTTAATTACTGAAGGTCAGAGGAATTGTAGAATGACACCAAGAATCTCATGCATGTCATTGAAGAAAAATGATTAGCATTAGTTATACAGCTGCCAGGGAAAGAATATGCCTGGTATTATGTTCTGAATTGGGCACTTTTGACCTAGGTTTTATCCCACCCACAATGAACCAGGTCACATACAATAGCAACCAGCACGTTAGTTCTTTCCTTTCGGGGTGCACAACAGCCTCCAGAGCTTACAATAGAAGGGTTCATTTTGCAAACCCCACAAAACAAACCAGACTTTACCTTCAATGCACCTACAGCATATTTTCGCAACTTTTTAATTGGAAAATAATTTACATATCATACAATTCAATAGTTCAATCATTAAACCATGTCAAAGAGGACTGTATAATTTTTACCATATCAATTTAGGGCATCTCCCCCCCCATTGGTTAAATTGCCTTTACAATGAGTTGGTTAATCACAAGCAGTTCTAGGTGTAGCATATTAAAGGCATGGAATTCTCCCTTGTCTTTAGGGCTGAACGCTCTATTGTGAGAAAAAGCAGATATTTACTATCCCAAAGATATGGATTTGGAAGTCATTGGACATTGGTTAAAATCTCTTGCTTTGAGGTACCCAATAAATGGCAACTGAAGACTATTATATATTCGCTATGTGAGATAGTTAAGGTTTATTGTGTGAACCTGGCCAGTAAACTCATGTGGGGTTAATTGAAGGGCAGAGAGATAAATGGCTCAGTGAACCTCGCCTTTCAATTTCTTGGGTCTCTTGCTTTCTGATGATCATACCAGGGTGCAGCTGCTTTAGCCAGTTCCCTGCTTCAGCTTTCAAGGCTCACTTCCTTCAAGACATCCCTGAGGTGAAGTCACATGGACCTACCTAAATGCAGCCCTGGTTGCTGCAGCAGCCGTGTGGAGACCTCTGCTGGGGCTGAGATGCTTACACATTCACTGATTGAGCTTTCCTCCTGCAGTTGGCATCGTGTTTTCTTGTGAGATTTTTGTGTGTGTGTGTGAGTTGGAGGAGAACTTTGTAGATCTGTGTCCAACATATGGGCGAATGTTGGACTTATGGGCTTGCACAGCACTGGGTTGGTATGCTTTCTTCATGTACGCGTACCCTTTATATAAATCTTGCTCTTATGCATATGAGTTTCTGTGGATTGGTTTCCCTACTTTACCCAGGGGAACACACTATGTTCACACTCTCTTTGCGTTTTAGTGTCATGTCTTTTCCTAGCAGCCTTAATTCTGCCTGTATGAAGTAAAATTATTAAAAGTTTGCCCCATCATCAACCCTCATTGGTTGTGTAAATAGTGTCTAGTCACCTAAGTTTTTAATCTCTAAAAGTCCATACATTTTGATCCAAAGATTTGTACCTTGTATGTATACTTTCTTTTTCTCAGCAGTGTTTTCAGTTCAAAATTATTGGCTAAATTAATGATATTATCAACAGAATTATTTTAGGCCCCATGAGGATGATTTATAATGCTCCCTAATAAAATGATGGTGGAGTCTCTAGAGTGAAACGTGTATATATATATATGTGTAATTATATATTAGATATGTAATTATATATAAGTGGATTTTTAGTTCACACTTCATTGGATACTTAACCAAGTAACAATTGTGTCTTATGACAGCCTACTCCATATTTGCCCTCTTGAAGAGATCACCGGAGATATGAGTGCCATAGCAAAGTGTGGTGAAGAAAATAAAGGGTCCATGGCTATTAGAAAAAAATAGTATCTGGGTTCTCAAAATTTAAAACAAGCAGCCATATAAGTTAGATGTCAGCTAATTCCACAAGGAAGAAACCTTGTGATTCAATAATTGTAAATAGTACGATCAAAGAACATAGCACGAACAATATTAGAGCTGAGTTTCTGTGAACCCACTTGCAGAAGGCTGTGGATAATAGTGAAAACCCCAAGTTCATTTGTAGTATCCCTGTATGGATTAGGACTTTAATGAATTACCTCTGAGCAGAGACCAAGGCTGTGAACAGCTTTGCTATGAGGCCAGCGCATTGCAAAGTGGACTACTGCAGATACAGTTGGGTTAGCACTTATCGTTTGATTGCCTTTTGACTCATTTTAAATTTGTTCTAGCTTTTAATATTTTCTGCTTTCTTTTCAATTGAGGTTTGTGTATTCAGTTACTTTTTGTTTTGTTTATATATTTTGTATATGAAATCCATGATATATAAATCTATAGAAACAGTAGCTGCATTAATGGTTTCTTGAGGCAAGGCACGATAGGTTAGGGGGAAATGTCAGGGGGCTAAAAACAGTAAGTACAAGAAAGAAGACATGTTCTAAAATTGATTATGGTGATGCCTGCATAACATATATTAATGTGATTGAACTATTGATTTATAGCTTATGTGAATTATATATCAATACAACTGTTAAAAAAGTAAATTAAAAAATGTCCAAAATGAATTTCAGAAAAGAATCAGGAATTCAATATTGAGCAGAGAGTAGATAAAGCAAATGAAAAATTATAGGTAGTAAAATACCTGAAGAGTAAGTGTTCCAAAATTAAATGGAACAAAGAAAGTTCAACATCTTCAGCATTGGTGAGATGAATGGACATTGGTCACTTTGAATGAGATAGTCATGTGGTTCATTATGAAGAATCAAAAGGAACGGTATTACATAGGCAGTCAAAAAGCACATTATGATCTATCTTGAAGTAGGATGGTGTGCATGGTAGGATAATACTTATATGTATCCAAGGAAATCCAGTAAATAAAAGTGTTGTTCAATTTTAAGCACCAACCACAAAAGGTAGTGATGAGGACATTTCAAAATTCTACCAGCTTCTTCAGTCTTAAATTGATCGAGTATACAATAAAGATGCATTGATAACTCTTATTGATTTGAATGCAAAATATGAAAACCAAGAGGAAAGAATAGTAATCAGAAAATATGGCTTTGCTGATAGAAACAAAGCTGGAGAATACAGATAGGATTTTGCAAGACGTCCAGCTTCTTCATTGCAAATACGCCCTTTAGACAAAAATAATGGCAATTATACACATGGACTTCTCCAGATGAATACACAGAAATCAAATTGATTACAACAGCGGAAAGAGATTATGGAGACTATGGAGAAGCTCAGTGTCAGTATCTAAAAGCAATCCATGGGCTCGGACTATGAAGCAGATCATATATATATATATATATATATATATATATATATATATATATATATATATATATATATATATATATTGCAGCTAAAGAGTACTTACTGTTTTTAGCCCCCTGACATTTCCCCCTACCCTATCCTGCCTTGCCTCAAGAAACCATTAATGCAGCTACTGTCTCTATAGATCTATATATCATGGATTTCATATACAAAATATATAAACAAAACAAAAAGTAACAGCTAAAGAAATATATATATATATATATTGCAGCTAAAGAAAATTAAAAGAAATACAAGAGAGCCAAAATAAGGTCTTGAGTATAGACAATCTCAAGTTCAGAATTTCTGCATTGAATACTAATGACATAAAACCCTATAAGTTGTGAGAGGACATCAAGAACATCACCAAATAAGAACAAAAATGTCATTAAAATACAAGAAAGACATAAAACATTGGAGTAGGTATCAAAAGAGAACTGGAAAAAATGTGCTCTTGATCATAGAATAGCTAAAGCAAATGGAAAAAAATGATATAGTAAAGAACTGAACAGAACAATTCAGACATCACATGGAGAAGACAGAAAATTATTTTAATGAAATGTGCAAAGATCTGAAAATGGAAAACTGAAAGAGAAGAGCACTCAGCATTTCTAAAACAGAAAGAACTGGGATAAACATTGAAACTCTAGCTTTCTTGGCAGGAGAAAAAGGAAGCTTTCTGTTTTTTTCTTTTTCCCCCAAAAACTATGTATTTAATTTTTTAAAATAGAAATCATTTTATTGGGGGATCTTACAGCTCTTATAACAATCCATACATCAATTGTTTCAAGCACATTTGTACATATGTTACCATCTTCATTTGTAAAAACATTTTCCTTCTACTTGATAAGCTCCTCCTTTTTCCCTCCCTCCCGACTCTCCCACCCTCGTTGACCCTTGATAAATCATAAATTATAATCCTATTCAGGGTAGTAGCCTTGGAAACACACAGGGACATTTCTACCATGTCCTACAGGGTCACTAGGACTAGTAATCGACTTGATCAGAGTGAGTTTGGTTTTCATTTTTTGAGGGGACAGTTTTCTATGATTATGTGAGCCAAATATTGAACAATGCAGGATGCATCAAAAGAAAATAGAAGTAAGTCATTGTACCAAAAAGATTCAACCATTTCAAGAGATACATGTGATAAAGAACTGATAACACCAATGGAAGACACTGAACTGGAGGAATGGGCAAATAACAAGGCTCTGGGGATTGACTGAATATCTGTTTACATTTTTCAACCAACTCTTGCAGAGCTAGAGGTACTAAGTTGTCTGTGCTAGAGCAAAACTAAAAATAACAGCTACCTGGCCCAAAAGTGGAAGAAATCTATATTCATGACCTTTCCAAAGAAAACTCACTCGAAAGAATGCTGAATTGTCACACATTGTCATTATTACCATTTGCACATAAAATTTTTATTAAACTAAGTAAAAAGAAACCCAAACAGATGCAGGAACACATTGATAGGGAGCTGCCAGAAACTCAAGTCTAATTTAGAAAAGGACATTAAATAAGTAATGATATTATTGATATAATTTGGATCTTTGCTGAGAGCAGAGAATACTAGCAAGATTTTTATTTGTGTTTTCATGGTGATGCAAAGACATTTGACTGGTTAGATCATAACTTAATTGTGCTCTGAGAGACATTCATTTGAACAGAACAAAGGGATACAGGTTTTTTTAAATCATTTTATTGGGGGCTCGTACAACATTTATCACAAAAATGAACCCTTTTTTTTACCCTTAGCTTTGCCTGGGTTTAAGGTTATTTTATTTAACATAAATGATGATTTGATCCATTCTCCCTTTATCTAAAAAGGATAAATTTTGTATCCATTTTAAGAACTATATCGTGTAGCAAATGGCATATTAATAGGATTTGTCCAAATCATAGATATTTTCTGTATACAAATGTAAATGATCATAGATAAGATTATACTTAGCTGTCTTTTCAGACAGATGAACTCTTTTTTTTTTTTCCCTTCCACCCTGCCCCATTGGGGGCTTTGTTTGGGAGAGAGTTGTTTGGTTTTTGTTTTAAGAAAATAAAACTAGTAATTAATTAACTTGTTCTCCCTGATATGCCTGGAGTTGAACACATAGTTGTGGTCCCTTGACTCATTCCATTCAATGTCAAGATTTGAAATATTAGAAATTCTTAATCTGTTAACCCGTGAGACTTTAGAATACTGACTGGTCCAGGGGCTTGTGACCTCAAGTAACTCCATATAGCGTTCATTACAAGTAAATCTTTTTTATATTTAAGCTATAGTGGGGTGAGGGGGCTATCTGGCCACTTTTGTGCTTTTATTAATGCCGTGGAATAAAGGGATCCAAAGAATTTTTTAAAAAAATAGGAAAGGTGGGTGTCACGGTTATGTTTCTGTCACCAGGTTTATGTAATCTCTATGCTGAACCGATAATCTGAGAAAATGGACTATATGAAGCAGACCATGTCACCATAAATGGCGGAATGTTCATAATAACATGTGACATGCAGATGACACACCTTACTTGCTTCAAGCCAAATAGAGGCAAAGCGCTTTCTGATGAAAATCAAAAACTGCAATCTGCAGTATGGATTGCAACTCAATGTAATAGAAAAAAAAAATCCTCACAACTGGACCAATAAACAGCATCATATTCAACAGAGATAAAATTGAGGTTGTCAATTCTTTATTTTTCTTGAATCTACAATCAATGCTCATGAAACAGCAATCAAGAATCAAAAGACTTATTTCATGGGATGAATCTACTGCACAAGACCTATTTAACATATTAAAGAGCAAGGATGCCTCTGAGGACTAATGTGTGCATGACTCAAGCCATGGTACTTTTACTTGCTTCCTAGGCATGCGACAGCTGGGCCATGAATAAGGAAGATAGAATAATTGATGCATTTTCATTATGTTGCTTCTAAGAATGTTGAAATGATCAGACTTGCCAGAATAACAAATCTGTCTTGAAAGAGCTGTAGCCAGAATCCTTCTGGGAAGTGAGGACAGTGAGACTTTGTCTCGTGTTCTTGGCACACATTGTCAACAGGGACCATCCTTCAAAGGGAGCATCACTCTTAATAAAATAGAGGGTCAACAAAAAAGAGAGCAGTATTTAAGAAGATCCAGTGACATAATGGCTGTAAAATTGTCCCAAACATAACAATCTTGAGCTGGAGCAGTGTTTAGTTCTGCTGCACAAAGGGTTGCTATAAGAAGCACTGAATCAAGAACAACAAACAATAGCACAACAAGATACGAAGACGACTTAGAAACCGGTATATTAAATACATGCATGTATATAAGTGTATATTGACAGGACTTAAAGAATCATGAAAGATGACCTAATCCAAAAATTTAATTCTTTAAATTAAACAGGATAGTTTAGTTTTACTTAAGTATCATAAAATTGGGGGAGTGCAGCAGAACAGCAAGGGAATGGAGCAGCAAGGTCCCCAGGGAATGAAGAAAGTTGACTTTGGGGCCAGGGCGTGGTGTCCCAACAGACTGGACTGGAAAACACTCCTAAAGGCCAACAAACGATCCTTGAACTAACAAAAAAATGTGTATTATCAATAGAAGCATCATATTTAATAAGTGGTAAAAGTGTGTAAACTTTTTTGGTAAGTGATTATTGCTGGTGATTTCTATTGCTTATCAGATATAGATATGTGTATATATGTATATGTAAAATTGCTTGTTTCTTGGATTTTTAAGGGACATGTTGTCTGCTGCATGAAAAGTATACTATGAAATTCTCATGTGTCTTTAGAGTTCTACCCAAAAAATTGCTTTTACTCAAACCTACTAATAACTGCCTTCTGCTCTGGATGCCGTAATACTTTGCTCAAAACCTAAGATGTTTTTGTAGTTGGGTTTTTTTTCATTGTTTTTTTTTAAATAAAATTGACCAGCATATTTTTCACTCTGTCACCAGAGATAGCTTGCTTTTAAAACACATTTTCAAAGTAAGTATGATGGAAGAATATAATAGTGGCATTCTTTTTGCCAGAAAGAATAGGCAAACACACAATGGGTTGGTAGAGCCTGTTAAAAATGTTTTCCGGTGCCCAATAGCTTAAAATACAAACCTTTAAATATCTACACACCCTCAAATTTTCAGTTTTCTTTATTATCCTTGACTTCTGATTTTTCATGTGCTGAAAACTTTTTCTCACAGATAACTTGTATGACAATGCTCTAATACGTTTTACCCTTTCTGTTATCCCTTCTCTGTTGACACCCTCTCTTCAAAACATGGCCTTGCTTTTAATATACAAATAAGTTTCTTTCATACCTTTATACATTAGCATATTGAATAAAACTGAAGAGTCCTCATAATGGTCTGTGGAAATTTACAGTATTCTTTAGAACTTTCTTGTCTCCACAATACCCTCCATGGCTTTGGTTCTTATCCAAAAGCTGTGCCACTGGCCAGTTCTTTTTCAATGGCCTTTAGGCAGACATTCACATGGAATATCCTTTCCACTGTCATTAATGCTCACTCTCTCAGAGAGACCTACTCTAAATACTATAATGAAAACTGGAATTGTTCCATCATTCAACTTTATTCGATATATATTTACATAGATCATTTACTTATAGGTCAGGGATAAATAATTTCTTTATAGGTCAGGGATATATATATATATATATATATATGTTATTTTATTGAAGACTATACATTTCACCAAATTAAAAAAATTACAACACCCATCCAAAAGATAACTTCTGTGAGGACAAAAGTTTTTGTCTGTTTTAAAAATGGATATCAGAAATATCTAGAATTGTATTTGTTTAGTAAATATTTATTGGCTAAATATAAGTTAATTTGTCTTTTTAACCTCTACTTCTCCTATATGTAACAGACGTCATAAAAATTTCTGTATGGGATTGCTATTATAGGTCATAAATGATTTATGTATATAAAACAGTCATCACAGTGGTTACTCATAGGAATACATTAATAATAATTGACTCGATTTTTCAAATTTTTAAAATTCAAAAACATATTCTTTAATCCATGAGATGAATAGAAAATAAAAAGATAACATAAAGAGAAAATTAGGAATTGGTTGTATGTAGAGTCTGACACTAATGTGCAAATGTCCTCCTCCATCTCACGAAACACACGCAATGATGTCGACCTCAGGAGGAAAGCCGAGTCAGTGAACGTGTAAGCATCTCAGCACAGGGCTGCATCAGGGTAGGTCCATGTGGCTTCTCCTCAGGGATGTCTTGCAGGAAGTGAGCCTTGCCAGCTAAGGCAGCCGCACACTGGTTCGACCATCAGAGAGCAAGAGACCAGAGAACCAGCGAAGCTTGCCAAGCCATTTATCTCTCCGCCCTTTAATTAAACTGTCCTTCATTTAATCCCGCATGTGCTTATCCGCCAGGTTGGCACAATAAAACTTAACTATCACAGAGAGCATGTTTCATAGTATTATCAGAGATGATTTAGTTCTCTATCTCACTCTATTTTATGCGTCCTTCCTATATGAATAAAGATGTTCTTCACATCACGCCGCCACTTCTCTCGTCTTTACTCATTAGTATTCGGTGTACCCAGCTTTTCGGAAGCCTCGACATCCAGGCGTCATGGATCTACAGCCATAGTTAGCACTTGGGGATTTGTTGCAATTTTCTTTAGCTTTGATCTGAAATTTCATATGAACAATTGATTGTCACTCCACAGATAATATTGATGGGTGACATTGAATGTCTTCATTATGTCTTTTCAAAAACGTTGTTTCTGTTGTTGTCACCAGGCGTCATCACATCAGTTGCTCTAGGAGCTACCCTATGCGCCAAAGAACAAGACACTGGACGGTCCTGAACGATCTTCACAGTGGTTCTGTCGCTGAGCCTATGGCTGCAACCACTGTGGGACTCCATCTCACTGTGACCTCCATCTCACCTTTTCAGCCCTCCAAATTATCAAATATTATGTCCTACAAGGACTGGTTTCACCTGACAATATGCCCAAAGCATGTAAACAGAGGGTTGCCAACCTTGCATCTCAGGAGAACTCTGGCCACACCTCTTCCAAGAGAGCTCAGTTTGTCTTTAAAGCAACCTAGGAAACTTTCAATGTTCTTTGCCAGCACCACTACACAAATGCATCAATCCTTCTGTCTGCCCTTTTCCTTGTCCGACATGCACATGCATATGACACATTTGAAAGTGCCATGATTTGGATGAGGTGTGCCTCAGTCCACAAGTAACATCCTTGCTTTCAATACTCTAAGATCCTGAGCAGCAGGTTTACCAAATGGAACGTGTCTTTTGATCTCTTGACTGTGGCTACGTGAGCACTGATTATATATCCAAGCAAGAGAAAACCCTTGACACTTCAACCTTTTCTCCATTCCTCATGATTTCACTAATTGGTCCAGTTTGTTCTTTATATTGAGTTATTATCCATATCGAAGGCTGCAAACCTTTATCTTCATTAGTAAGTGTTTCAAATCCTCTTCACCTGCAGTAAGAAAAGTTGTATCACTTGCAGATAGTGGCTTGTTGATAAGCCTTTTTCCAAATCTTACACCACATTTTCTTCACACAGGTCAGTCTCTCTGATGATTTTCTTGTTGTACAAATTGAATAAATATGGTGAGGGGAAAAATCCTGACACACACCTGTCTTGATTTTAAACCATGCAATAGTCCCTTGTTCCTTTCCCACAACTTAATCCATGTATAAGTACCTTATAAGTCAATGAAATGTTCTGGAATTGTTATTCTTCTAAAAGTTATTTGTAATGTGTTATCATCCACACAGCCAAACGTCTTGGTACAGACAATGAAGCACATGAAAGGAATTCTCTGATTTGAGCCAAGATCCATCTGACACCAGTAATGATATTCATTTTTCCACGTTCTCGTCTAAATTTGACCTGAACCTCTGGCAGTCCCTTGTCGAAGTCCTGTTGCAACACCTGTTGGATGATGTTCAGCAAATCTTTACTTGCATGTGATATCAATGATATTATTCTGTAATAATAGCGTTCTGTTGTATCACCTTTCTTTGGATTAGTTACAAATATAGAATTTTTGCAATCAGTTTGTCATTTACCTCCCTTCCAAATTTCCTGGTGTAGAACAGTAAGTACTTCCAGTATTTCATCAGCTTGTTAAAACATTTTAATTGGTGTTCTATCGATTCCTAGAGCCTACTTTTGGCTGATGTTTTCAGTGCAGCTTGAATTTGTTACTTCATTATCATTGGTTCTTCTTCATATGCTCTTCCTGAAATGGTGAAATTTTGATCCATTCTTTTTGGTATAGTGATTCTGTGTGCATTTTCTATCTTCTTATACTTTTTCTTTAACCATTTTATTAGCAGCGAATCCAGACATTATACCATTCCACAGTTGAATCATATTAAGCAGTGTTGTACAATTTCTACCCAAATCAGTTTCAAAACACTTCTTCCTTCATGAACTCCTTGACGTCAGCTCTGCTGAACCCCCAAACTCCTCTGCAACACCCCCAGCAATCCTTATTCCTGTTGTTGTCTCTGTAGAGTTACCTATCCTGAGTTTTATGTATGGAAAAACTGATAAAAAAGAGTCAAGAAATCTACCTACAATGACAAAATACAACACAGATAAACATCAATATGGGGAGAGAGGGATCAAAAAAGAAATCAAGTGACAAGATTTTAACCCAGTCAGATTAGCCATTTTAATCTACCACAGCCCTCTCTCCTATACTCTCTGTCTGATAAGGGGTTATTCCACTCCCTCGGTTATGGTCAGAGGGAAATCACCAGAGGCTTATTTCCTGTGTAGATCTTGCAAATATATCTTGGGCTTCCACTGTCATCCATAGCCTTCTGCAAACCAGAATCTCACAATTTAAGCTCACAAGTAAAGCTCATGATTTGATTCCCTTTTTTGGCTTTGGATTATATGAATTATAATCCTTGAGTCACAGAGATGTTGGTGCTTCTTCCATGTGGAATTAGCTGATATCTCACATAGATGGCTGCTTATTTGGAAACTAACCTTTAAAATCCCAGGCGCTATTTTATCTGATAGCCGTGAACCATCAAATTTCTTCACCACACTTTGCTATAGCATCCATATATTCTGTGTTTTCTTCCTTTGGGTGAGTATCAATCAGAAGCATGCTATAAGAACTAATTTTTTTACACTGGATCCAGGATAAAGTGCAAGACCAAAATCCATTCCTGAATCTATGTTTTTTGTTTTTATCTGCCTTTGGTTCACCTTAAAGAGATCCTTGTTAATTTATGACAGGGAATACTATTGATCATCTCCTGGAAACATAAGGACCTTCTGTTTATAGTGTCATTGATTAACCCATGGTACTAAATTAGACAGAGGGATATTGGCCCAGTTTAGGCTAACTACATATCACAATATACAGATTACTCACTTGTGCAGAATTAATTCTTACATGACTTGACATGATTTGCACAAACAATGGAAATTGGTAGTCAGGAAAACTTGCAATAGTTATCACTGACAATGTCAGACACAGGTCTGTCAGAATAATGTATACCTTAATACAGCAAGTAGGGCTATGTAGTAGCAAATAACTGTTAGTTTGCCAACTGACAGTCCAATACTCTTCGTATAGCTGTCTCCAGCATCTTCATACACCATGCAACTTCAATCATAAACTCTTATTTTACAGGTATCTTTGCAGTAGATTTGAGTTCATCTAATGGATTTTCCACACTGCATCCCTCTAGTGTGACCTTTGGAGTGTGTTATGTGCCTTGAAGATGCAGGATTCAATATTCCAGTCTTCTATGGCACATGGCCTGCGTCCTCAGGGACTTTACAGAAGCTCAGACCTATGTGGCTTATTAGGAGCATATTGCCAGGCATACCTCTCCTCTTACGGTCCATAAAAGTACTGTTTGGCATTTTTTCCCTTCTAGGAATTTGGGAAGTTGGTTCACCCCCTTTTTTGTTTCTACCAACAAGCAGGCACTTGTCTTCTTCCAGACGGTAATGCTCCTGCTCTCCCTCCCACCATTATCGCTCATCACTGAGATAGGAATGCCTCCAGTCTGAGAGACCTCATAACACTTACACGGCAGCCACTAAGCAATCGTCCTCTTTTGATGCTTCTTAGAACATACAATATTTTTTCCCATAGAATCTTTCAATATTTCAACTCGAGGCTTGATCCCGCCCCTCGGTTTTTTAAGTTTAAGATATGCTGAATGTGTTCTTCTTTTTTGGTGTTCTAACTCTAGGTCTCAAAACTTCAATATAATATTTGGGTTGGTCTACTACTGCTGCCCTTTAAAATTTCTAAAACTCTTTGACTTCATACCATTTCATCAATTTGATTTCGCTACTCTACAAGTGAGAGCAAGTTTCAGCGTATTATCTGGCATTCACTTCAATTTTTTTTCTGTCTATCTTTTAAATGATCTTTTCCTGCCTACATGATCAATGTTTTTGATGTCCTCCCACAGTTCATCAGGTCTTCTGTGATAGTGTTCAGTGCAGTAAATCTATCCTTGAAATGTTCTTCAAATTCATGAGGGATAGACTCAAGTTCAAATTTTGGCTCTGTGTACTTGTTTTCAACTTCTTAAGCTTTAACCTGAACTTACATAAATGCAGGTGATTTCCTGTTCAACAGTAAAAGCCCTGTTGTGGTGTTAGCTGCTAATATTGAGCTTTTTAATTGCCCTTTTCCATAGATGTAGTCAGTTTGATTTCTATGTATTCCATCTGGAGAACCCTATGTTTATATTGTTGAAAAAGGCATTTGCTATGAACAAATCATTGGTTTTGCAAAATTCCATCATGGGATCTCCAGATAGATTTCTGTCAAGTCCATATTTTCCAACTACTGTACCTTCTTGTTTTCAACTCTTGCACTCCAATGGTCAATAATTATCCATGCATCTTGTTTGCATATTTGATCTATTTCCAACTTAAGATATTGGTAGAATTCTTCATCATTATCTTTTGTGGCTGGAAGACCATTTTGAGAAATAGTTGTATTGATTGGATTCCCTTGAAGACATATAGATATAATCCTATCACATATTGATAGACGTGAGGGTACTCCCCCACGAAGGGTTTTTTTTTCAAAGCTAAGTATTTAATATTTTCTTCAAAACAACATTATCACCTTTAAAGTATTCTCCATTACACTTAATATGTTTATCAAACTTGTGATTCCATTCTTGGAAACATTTTTCAAACTCATTTGTTTGGATGGCTGATAGCACCTCGCTTATTTTTTCCTCCACCTCTTCTAAGTCATCAAATCACTGTGCTTTCATGCCCCTCTTCATTCGTGGAAACAAAAAGAAATCACACAGATCACGGTCAGGTGAGGAAGATGCATGGGGCAAGAGAGGCATTGGGTTAGACAGGGTTCTCGAGAGAAACAAAACCAGGACACTATGATTTTATATATATATAGATCTAGATATATACAACATGAAGAAATAAACAGCTGATTATTCCATAGAGCAATACAGAGGGCTCAGGTCAACTCACTTCCATGAGACAGTTAATATACTGTCAGTCCTTCAACCCACGAGGTCTGCTGGATGCAAGTCAAGGAAGTAGACACTGAGTCTTCTATAGAGAAATACAGGCAGAAAATAGCAGGTGAGTCACCAATAGTCAGCCAGATGACAGGGTCTGTCAATTACCAGCTCAAGTGATATATGCACCAGCAGTGTGGTGAAGCAGGTCTCAAACTATATCTATGGGTTGGGTGTCCCACAGATAGTGTAGCTTACAAGTTGAGACAGAGAACTAGCTAAGGTGGCCACATACTGGTCCAATCATCAGAGAGTAAGACAGACAGGCAATGCTCACGAACCATTTAACGATTTTCCCTTCAATTAAGCTGTAACCTTATTAATCCCATATGTGTTTATTCACCAGGTTTTCACAATAAACCTACCTATACCACAGGCATGCTTTTTATTTTTGCCAAAAACTGAGATGGCAGCATGAGCAAGTGCATTGTTGTGGTGGCAAAACAAGTCTCCAATCTGCCACAAATAAGGCCTTTTTTGTCATACACTGTTACACAATCATTTCAGAACTTCTAAATAGAAAGATTGATTGACAGTCTGACCTAGTAGAATGAACTGCAAAAGCACTACAAGTAGACATTTTCATCCATTCGGAAAGTTGATGGACATCCTGAACAAAGTTTGTCATTAATTGACATTTCACCTTTTTGGAAACAAGAAAACCTCTTTTGAACTTGAATTTTTCCCATAGTGTTGTCCTTGTATGTTGTGTTTAACATGACAACAGTTTATGCAGCATTCTTCCGGAGCAGGAAACAAAATTTCAAAGCCACACACTGTTCCCTTAAATCGGCCCTCACAAACAAATGAGGTTTGAGTGGAATTGCTTTTACAATACTTCACTGTGACCAGAGAGAATCTTCCAAGGCGATGCCATGGTGTGCAGTAACTCAGAGAGAGTTGCTGGATGCTTACATAGTGGTGACAGTTCCACCCAGCAGAGCTTTGTTCCAGTTTGGGGAGTATCCCCTCTTACATCTTATCACAGACAGCGTAGCACTTCAAACTCGATTTTGCAATTCCTTTTTTTTTTACAATGAATGCAATGCCATTCCTCTTGATCGTGTCATTCATATGATTTTCAACATAGTAATTCATAAGATTTTCAAAATTGCCAATATAATATTGAGAATATTGATATTTATTCATTCTATTCAATTTCTGATCACCTCCAATATTTCTGAGATGTATACTTTGTACATCCTAAGTTCCTATTATTAGGAAATTTTTCCAGCTGTTTCTTCTTACCTTGAGTCATGCCCCATCAGCAAATGAAGACCCCGAAGACTCCACTCCCGCGGGCTTTACTCCTTTCCTGTCACGATGGTTGCCACTACTCTGAGAAGCAGCTCCTCCGCAATCACATTTCCAGTGTCCTCTGACTGGAGGGGCCTTCCTCTGCCACTACCTCCAACAATGTTCTACTTGCTTTCATTAAGACTTGAGGGTCTGACAATGTTTTGAAAGTATGCATACGATTTTCAAAGACTACTTCTCCCAAAGTGGGCAGCTGATTCCTTCTTTGTTGTCTTTTCCGTCTGTGAGCTCCCCTGAAATGTATTCTTTTTGTATGACCTTGATGTCATTTGAAATACAAGTGATATAGCATCTAGCATCACATCAACAGAGCCACAGTACGACAAACTAACAGCCAAGTGATGGTTCCAAAATGTAGTTAATTAGATTCTTATAATTTTGTCTGGGAAGGACTCCATGCTCATTCACCTTTCATGTGTGAAAAGGGATATGTGCAATGAATAAGTCTTTGAATATGTAATAGTCTATCATATTATTTTCAATCGTATCACATACCACTAGTAACTGGTTGGTCATATTTCCCAACCACTAGTCATTATTAGCCAGAGAAAGACTGTGCTTTTTACTGCTGTGAACAGTTATAGTCTCAGACACCCACAGGGTGTCGCCATGATTCAGTATTGACTTGATGGCGGTGAGAGTAACTATTAATATATTTTGATTGCATGTTTGATCCATTTCAAACTGCAGAAGTTGGCAAAATCTTCAGTTTCTTCATGATTGGTTTTAGTGGTTGGTGCATATAATTGAGTAATAATTGTATTTATGGGTATTTTTTGCAGGCATGTGGAGATCACTCCTTTACTGAGGCTTTGTTTCTCAAGGGAGATCTTGAAATGTTCTTTTAATGATGAATGGGGCACCACTTCTCTTTCATTTGTCATTCTTGGCATACTATAACACGCCATGGACTTACTCAAAATGGCCAATCTCAGAATTTTTTTAGCTCACTAATGCCTAGGATACTGAGCTTTATGCATTCTGTTTCATTTTGATGACCAGTTCCTGGAAAAGGACTTGGTAAGATGGAGGGTCAATAAAAGGGGGAAGATAATCAATAAAACGTATTGACAGAGCTCCAACAATGGGCTCAAACGTGACAAAAATGTGAAGGATGGCACAGAAAGAATCTTGCAGTTTACATACAGTTAACATGAATCAGAATTGACTCCATAGCACTTAAAGCAACAATAGTCTTTCACTAATTGCCCTATTGATAGCCTAGTGGACAGCATCAAAGAACAAGGAAACCATCACATTTTGGGAAAGTAACAGAGTTAGATAGGCCTTTGCTTTCATTTTATCAATATAGATAATCTCTTCTGCTTAGCATAGCTGGATGATTTGAGATTCATTATAGTCTAATTCTAATGTAAAAAAGATAAATATTGACTAATTATTATAATTATGCAATACAGAACCAAGAGGTATACCGTGGTTACCTATATTCCTCAGATTTATAGTGCCATTTCAACTGGGTCATTGAAAAATGAATGTCCTATTCTCATTGTTGGTTCTGAGGGTTTTATCTATCCTGGATTCCCTATGTTGTGAGCTCTTCTCTGTAGCAGTGTATCTGTTCGGGTCTAGTTTGATTTGTAAGGTAGAATTGAGGTCAGGCTAGTGTGGGTGAGGAAGCATTAAAGAATTAGAGGACAGTTGTATGTGTCATCAGTGGCTCATCTCTTCCTTGCAAGTCTTCGGTAAGGGGGTGTCCAGTTGCCTACAAATGGGCTTTGGGTCTCCACTCCACACCCCCTACCCCCATTCACATTGGTATGATTTTGCTATGGGTCTCAGATGCCTGATACCTGATTCCATCAACACCTTATGATCACACAGGCTGGTGTGCTTCTTCCATGTGGACTTTGTTGCTTCTAAGCTAGATGGCTGCTTGTTTACCTTCACGCCTTCAATACCCCAAACAATGAAAATTGAGATACTAGAAATATAAGGGGAATTTGGGGAGAAAGGGGAAATTGATCACGAGGATCATATAACCTCCTCCCAGGGGGACGAACAATAGAAAAGTGGGTGAGGGTGACAGAGGACAATGTAAGATATGAAAATAATAATCTTTAACTTATCAAGGGTTCATGAAGGAGAGAGGGTGAAAAATGAGGAGCTCATCTCAAGGGCTGAAGTAGAAAAAAATGCTTTGAAATGATAATGGCAACATATATACAATTGTGCTTGACACAATGGATGAATGTATGGATTGTGATAAGAGATGTAAGAGCCCCCAATAAAAGTATTTAATAATAAGAAAAAAAGAAAAATGAATGTCCTAAAGCAAATGGTAAATATTAATTCATTTTTTATATTTTACTAACTTTTAAAATGATATTCACTTTTTAAAACTTCTTTTTGGAAGATAAATATAATTTGCAACAGCCTAGCCAAATTTCATTTTTTCTGATTGACACTGTTACTTTTACTTTATTGTTATTTATACATTTGCTTGCTTGCTTTTGGAAGAATTATATGTCTTAATATATTTGAGATGGTAAGTTTGTAATTTTATAAAAATGTAAAAAACACACAGTTTTAATTGGCAAGTCTTCATTTTGTCACCTTCTAGAAAAACCAAACTCACTGTCATTGAGTCAATTCTGACACATGGTGACCACATAAGGCAGAGTAGAACTGCTTCTTTGGGTTTCTGGGATGCCACCGTGAGGAATTTGATCAGAAAGACATGAAAGAGCAAGTAGATCAGAGACCGTACATCTTTAGGTGAAGTGGAAACCTCACCTTTAGGAGTACTATCTTTTCCCCAGCTGTTTATCATTGCTTTAGGGAAAAAAATAGAAGAGAAGTTGAGAATAAATGTTGTAATAAAATCTACTCCAAATTCGTGGTTTTGGCTCTCATTTTTTGGATCAAGATGCACACAATTTCCTTGGGAAAATTTTTCTATAGAAGTACAAATGTTCTTCATTGTCAATTAAAATTTCTCTAATACTTTTGTGTGTCATATATTTCTAAATTTAACTAAAGTTTGTATTAATGTTTTGATAGCTTGTTATCTCCTCTCACTAATAAAAAGCAGGATGTCATGCTGATGTTTGTTTTTATTTAGCCCAGTGATTATTTTCTATTTGTATGTTTCCTTGTTGTATATGACTCATAACATTTTATTTTATCTCATTTATATATCATTTTGGAAAAATTTGTCTGTGTATTATTTTGAAATCTACATTTCATACTACTTGTTACCTAGTGCTCAAGAATCTGTTGTCTCCTTATCAGATACTATCTTTGTAGCTCTGACATTTTTACTGCATCAGTGTAGACAGTTTTTCTAAAGTACATTTTATTTTTCAGTCCAGGAATCCTGGTGGCAGTGGCAGTAAGCGTTGAACTGCTAACTGAAAAATTGGTGACGACTAATTGCGAACCCTTCAGCTGCTCTGCAGGGGTAAACATGGCACTGTCCGCACCAGTAATGACTTAGCACCTCTGAAACCTACATAGGATGGCTCTGAGTCAGGATATACTATGTGGCAGTGGATTTGATTGGTTGATCCTTTTATTAAGGGCCAATACAATTCCTCTTCCATAATTCCTTGTTGCTGTATTACAGCCCTATATTTATTTTTTATTTTAATGTGTCATCCTTCAAAATTGCATTGTGTGTAACTATTCTAAATCTTCCAAAGTTGAAATTCTTAAACTAAATTCTTAAGAATGAAAGAATAAGAAATTTGGTTGAATGTTTGATGTCAGAATTAGGCACCTTATAAGGTGATTTTGGTGTGGTTTGTCTACAGTGAGATTTTCTCATAAGGAGGGTTCTATTGTACGTGGATGACACAAAATAGCAGCCAGAGTGTCTAGAGGATGTATGTTGTTTCTTCAGTCATAATTGTGTCAGTATGGAGCTTTTCTTAAACAACTAACTGTGTGTTCCCATGTGTTTAGAGGTCTGTGTGGGTGTGTATGCACTTTTGTTGGAGAGAGAAATAAATTAATCATAATTATTCAAAAAAAACTTTACTCCAATCTTCTTCATATATATATTTAAATCAGAATTGAAGGCCTCTCTTCCTCTTTTGTTCTATAGATATCTTAAAGGTAGACACATATTTTCAAAAGGTTTACAGATTTGGACTATCTCTGTTGTAAATATCTCCCTTCAACAATATCATTAGTCTTTTTTGGATCAATTTAAGTTAGTCATCAATATATTTTATAATGAATTTTAACATAGTGTTTTCTTATTAAGTGGTACAGAGAAGCAAGGTGGTGTGAGGAAGATTGTTTTTCAAATTTGCTTTCTGCAGAGTTCAGTTAGTTAATTTCAATGAAAGTGGAAATTATGTCATTTTTTTCTCAGAGTGTGTTGAATTATCAGGTGTGTCTAATTAAATGAAGATCATAGAAAGAACAACACCTCAATTCATTATTTACTCAAACATTTATAGAGCAGAAAATTGCAAATTAACATTATATCAAGTTTTTAAAATATTGTCTTATTCGTATTTACAGATCTTTATTAGATTTTATGAAAGCATTGTTAGCACTCATAATTAAGAGGCAGATTTACTACTTGGTATAGTCAGCACAAAGATGAATAGATAAGAAGAGCAAGTTATTCTTTATTTGTTTGCTTTCAGTTTCTCATTGAAATACATTTTTTGATAAGTGCAATTAAAACTTTGATTCATTTTTTCCTTCTTGTTCTTGTTATTGTCGAGATTAAGTCTTCATATTTTCCCCCAAAATAATTTAATTAGAACAAAATCCAGACATCAGACTATTAAATAGTTGTCATATCAAGCTGTTTTGCATAATCACTAACACAATCATTTTCAAAATATTTTCTTCCTGTTTGTACTCCTTAATATCAGCTCCACAGTACTCTTTCCCTCCCCTACTGTACCCTTCAGGAACCTTTATTCTATGTGTTGTCTCTGTAGACTTTTCCAACCTGGGTTTCATACACACACACTCACACACAAAATAGATACACAATAGAGACACAAGAATGTTTCCAACAGTAACACCATACAGCAGAGATATGGCTCAATCTGACCCAAACAAAACAAAACAAGCCCAGAATTTATTTAAAAACCAGATCAAGCTCAAAGTCTATCCAAAGGGAGATTAAATGACATGATTGTAAGCATTAAAGTTATATTTATCATTTTAATCTACTATTATCTTCATCATCATTTTAATCTATTATATAATGAGAGACCAGTTCTCTTATTCTGATAACTAGGCTATTTCCACCTTTCACTTAAGGGCAGAGAGGAATGACCAGAGGCTTACTTCCTGTGTAGCTCCTGATAACCTTCCTTCATTTGAATTTGGATTATATCTTTTCCACTCCTTGGATCGCAGATGTGCCTCTTTGATATGGGTTTTGTGGACATCTCATGTAGATGGCTACTTGTTGGAAAACAAGCTTTTAAGACCCTAGTCACTATTGTTTCTGATGGCAGGGCACCATCCATTTACTTCTTCACATTTTCGATAACACCCCTAGCTTCCATGTTTACTCCATGAAGGGGCATCACAAGCAGGGCCACGTGGTCAAATATAATTGTTCTTAGATTGGAGCCAGGATTAACTGCAACCCCCCAAATCCATTTATAAATCTCTGATTTCTCTCTACCTCTGGCTCACCTTAGAGATGCCTTTGTTATTTTATGGTTAAGAATCTTGTCAATGATCTCCCTAGAGCTTAGGTTCCCTCTGTTTATCGTGTCATTGATTTCACCTGTAATAATGTATTTAAAACAGAATTGAGAAAGTGACATTAAAAAAGTTCAGGCTAAATATAAATGGCAATGCATGAATTATTGACAGATCAAGCTCTTATGTGACTGGACACTATTTACATAAAAAATGGGAGTTGGTGATCAAGCAAAGCTTTCAGTAATATCCATTGACAATGTTCGATGCAGGTCTGCCCAAATAATACATATCTTAAATCAAGTACGGCATTAAAGTAATAAGTAAATGTTAGTATGCCTGCTGACAGATATATACTCAGTATACCGTCCTCTGCTTCTTTATACTTCTCGTTATATAAATCCTCTGGTTACAGGTGTGCTTGAGGTAGAATTTAGTTTACCTAGTGGGGTTTCCACATAGAATCCCTCTGGTATAGCCTTTGAAGACTATTGTGTGCCTAGTCCAACTTGTTTAGTGGCTTGCATGACTCGAAAGCATGGTTTGCCTTCATCTTGGATTTTGTCCTTAAAGCAGTGGGAAGTATTTGACTTTAGTAATCGATTTACTTTACTCGGTGTGGTAGTTACATAATCTGTGGTTAATTTGAGACATAAGCGTGAAAGGGTGAAGTTTAGCCTATCAATCAGGTCACCAATTGATGACCTCATTTGGAGGTGATAAGGAGATAAATAGCTCACTGGAGATGGGACACTCCCTCCCTCCCTGGGTGACATTCCTGTTGAGAAGACACGTGGAACTACACTAGTGTCCTGAGCTGGAGGAGCCATGTGGAGACCCCTGCCAGTTCTGAGATGCTTCTTCTACTGCTACCGAATCCACGATATTTTCCACCCACTAGTCTGTGATCATCCTGCATTCGGCAACATTGCATGTGTTGCGAGAGTCGGAAGAGGAATTTATAGATTGGTATCAGACATATCCCATGGCCTGGGATGTTTTCTCAATAATCAAAAGTTCTTTCTTATACACATATGAGTGTCTATAAATTTGTTTCTGTAGTCTCTCCAGACTAACACAATCAGCATAAAGCTTTCCAAATCCTTCCACATCTCAAGATTTCATCGTAGATTTTTAGGAGTGCGCAGTATTTCATTGTTGTATATACCAAAGTTTTGAAATCCATTCTTTGACTGATGGAGATTTAGGTGGTTTCCAACTTCTTGCCATAGTGAACTGTCCTGCACTAAACAACAGAGAGCATATATCTGTCTGTGATCCGATCTTATTTCTTTGGGGTATATGCCCAACAATATTACTGGGTCCTATGGTATTTCTATTGTCAGTTGTCTTAGGCATCATCATGTCACTTTCAACAGTGGTTATATATATTCACAAGCACACCAGCAGTGTATGAGAATTCAGGTTTCTCCAATCCCTCCCTAGCATTTGTTGATCTGTTGTTGTTTGTTAAATTTGGCTTTGATTATGATTGTAAGATGGTATCTCATCATTGTTTTGATTTGTATTTCCCAGATGGCTAGTGAATGAGAGCATTTTCTCATGAATGTGCTAGCCATTCAGATACCATCCTTTGTGGATTGTCTATTGAAGTCCTTTGCACAGATTTTAAGAGGGTTATTTGTTTTTCTTGTGGTGTCGCAGAATTCTGTAGATTTTTGTAATTGATCCTTTGTTCATTATGTCATTATATTTTTTTCCCAACAATGGACTCTTGTTTTAGTCTTGATGAAATCTTTTGATATTCACAGGTGTTTTATTTTTAATAGGTCACAGTCATCTATTTTGTCTTCCACTGTGGATGCTTCCTTTATTGTGTCTGATATGCCACATATTCCCTTCACTGGGGACATAGGTTTGTCCCAATTTTTCATTGTTGATCCTGAGAACTTTGGGTTTCACACTTAGGTCTCTGATCCACCTTGAATTTGTTTTTTTTTTTTCCATTGAGTGAAGTATGAGTCCTCCTTCATTAAAAAAAAATTTATATCTAGTTTTTCTAGCATCATTTGTTGAAGAGAGCATTCCCTTCCCATTTTTTTATTGGACCTTTGTCAAAAATCAGTTGTCTGTACCAGGTTGGTTCCAACGACACTAAAGATATGGGGGGAAATGAGTTATTAACCTCATACAGAGACAGAAGGGGCCAAGATTAAGGAAAGAACTTCTCAAAAATAAGAACAAAGTAGGTGGTCTTGCACTACATGATCTCAAATCTTTCTATAGAGTCACCATTTTACAAACAGTCTGGTACTGATATAATTATAGACATAGAGAAAACTCAGAAACAAAACCATCCACATATACATAACTGATATTCATCAAAGACCCAATAAGCATTAAATGCAAAAGGGAGCCCCTCTTCAATAAGTGGTCCTGGGATATCCATCCGCAGAAGAATGAAAACAGCCCCATACATCAACCATGCATGAAAATGAACTAAAGGTGCATCAGAGACTTAAACGTAAAACCGAAAGTTATAAGGATCACCAAGAAGAACACTGGGACACATACATAGGGGCACCAGTTCAGGGCATACAAATCTACCACATATAACAAAGGGAACAGAGTGGTAACCTTATGCAATTTTAAGAATTGGGGGAAAAGTGGGAGAAAAATCTCTGGAACTTACAATGACCTTGATGTTTCAGATATGATATCCAAAACAAAATTCATAAAAATGTATAAATAAGGCAAATTGACCTCTTCTAAAGGAAAAAAAAAATTGTACCGTAAAAAAATTGAGTCAGAGGATGAATTATATATATATATATGATAATCTAATTAATGGTCAACTTGTGTGTTGACTATATAAAGAGCCAAAAAGACTATTAAAAATTGGCCAAAGACATATTCAAATATTTTGCCAAAGAATTATAATTGCAAATAAGCACAAGGAAATATGTTTTACACCATAATCAATTACTTAGGGGGAGACAGGTCAAGAGGGTGCCAGGTGAGCAGCACATACTGAGGGTACTTTTGTGCACGGCAGGTCTAATGTCCAGGTGACCTAGTGGAAGAACTCTGGTGAGTGAGAGAACTCCCTGGGACACCATTCCGTCCTCCCTGCCTCCATGCCCATGCATCTGTCCTGAGCTGGAGCCCCTGAGATCTGGAATCTGATTCTTGGGACATCTCAGTTCATCAGGATGTTCTGCACCAGTGCACTGCCACCACCATCATGGGCAGTGATTGACCAACCCTACCTCCAGGCCGGGTCTCCATACCAAGAGTTGCTTGGTGAGACACACAGCTGTGACAGAACTCCCCCCACATTGTTGTCTGGGACCCCTAAACCGGTGACCCCACCTGACCGCCAACTCCCACAGCATCGCTCACGCTCCATGCTTGGGAGGCTTCCATTGCAGCATGCTCTCTGAGCCAGCAGCCCTGGGTACTCCCTTCAGCTCCCACCGGTGACACACCCACTGCCTGAGCTCACACCACTTCTGCCCACTCCCAGGCTAGCGCATGCCACTGCAGTGCCGGCATCCATGAGTGCCCTGCCTTGCTGCCCCAGGCTGTTCATGCCAGCACAGGAGGCGCCCCTCTGCCATGCATGTTCACCAGCACTGCTTCTGCTTATGTGCTTAGCACTCTAGGCCCACAGGGAACAGTGGGGAGTGCATGCTGGATCTGAAGAGCATACATTCCACACACATAGCCTGGCTTTGGAGCCCTAGATCAGCACCACCTCCCATGGCAGCAAAGCCTCCTCCACCACCTTTGCCTTTTATTAGGCATCTTTAAAAATTAAAGGGAAAAAAATTTTAATTAAGAAGGCTGCTAGACATAGCCTGACTGACAAGGTCAAAGCAGCTCACGGGCATACATATAGTCTCCAACCCCAACTCCAGTCGCTGAAACTCCTCACTACTGTTGGCCACTGAACCATGGAGGAACTTAGCCTACACAGCAGTCTAAACCACCTCTATAGTAGGTCACAAGCCACCCCCTGAGAGCATCCTTAACAGTAACACTGAGAAAGACCTAAGCCCCCCCCTGGTCTCTCATAAACATGAGGCCTACAAAAGGATCAAGGAAAAATCAACAGACCACATTATGCTCAACAAGAAAACCAGAGAGACAAAACGCAGTGGCAGAGTTAATGATGCTTATAGATGAATCAGACACAGACCTGTCACAGAAAGAAATCTTCAGAAGTCTGCTGGGAGTGAAACAGGAGCTGAGGGAAGCAACGCAGAATTATGATGCAACAATATAGGAGATTAAGTCCACAATAGAGGGGATGAAGTACAGGCACCAAAGGGAAATACAGGTGCTAACAGATGAGGCAACAGAAGCAACACACAAGGTTACAGATTTAGGATTAGACTTGAGGAATTAGAGAACCATATCAGTGATCTTGAAGACACTCAGACCTCAGTAAGTGAGAAAAACAGTCACATAGGAAAATTTAAAGAAGCAGAGGATAACATGAGATTGATAACAGATGCTATGAAGAGTAATAATATTCAAATAATTGGTCTATCAGACCAGCACACCACACAAGTCCACAGCCAAGATAGTGAAGGAGCGGTTGGAAGAAAACTTCCCCACCTTAATTAGTGAGAATAAGGCACTCATACAGGAAGCAGAAAGGACACCAACTAGACTAAACCCCAAGAAGAACTCACGAAGACATATAATAGTAAAAATATTCAAGTTTGAGGAAAAAGATAACATTTTAAGAGCAGCAAGAGAAAGGAAGACAGTCACATACTAAGGAGGTCAGATAAGAATATGCTCAGACCTATGAGCAGACACCATGAAGAGGAGGAGAGAGCACAGTAACATCTTCCAAAAGCTGAAAGGAAAAAATGCCTGTCCAATAATCCTTTACCCTGCCAAATTATCCATTAAGATAGATGGGGAGCTAAGGGTCCTCCAGGGCAAGGAAAAACTCAGAGTATGCTGAAAGACTCCCAACCCTGCAGAAGATACTACCTGACTCACTATGGCCAGAGATTCAACCTCCACCAAGCACAAGGAGACCACCACATAACCCAATTCCATTCAGAACCCTCAATGCCAATAACAATTACCAAGATAACAGGGCCTCAGAGGGAAAAGAAGATAAGAAAGAAGCCCCACACACAAACACAGCACACTGATATGAAGGGAGATAGGAAAACATCCAAAACACACGACATGATATGACAGCAATGAATCCACTGATTGTGATAATAACTCTGAATTCCAGTGGCCTTAATTCATACATTAAATGAAAAAGGATTGAGGGCTGGCTCAAAATCCATATCCCAACAATCTGTTGCCTGCAAGAGACATATCTTAAGTGCACAGACAAAAGTAAACTAAGAATAAAAGGCTAACAGTAAGTATACCAGGAAAATGGCAATTTAAAGAAAGTAACGTTGGCAATCCTAATCTCCGACAAAATTGACCTCAAGGTTCAAATCATAAAAAGAGACAAGGAGGGGCACTATATAATGCTCAAGGGATCAGTAGACAAGGAACCAGTTATCACACTGACACCCAACAATGGAGCAGCAAATTTCATCAAACTATTAAAAAGTTGAAAAAAGAAATCACGGATTCAATAATCATAGTAGACTACTTTAATACTCTGCTATTGGAGAAAGACAGATCACTGGGAAAGAAGATCAGCAAAGAGGCTGTAGAGCTAAATAATGCAATCAGGCAACTGGGCCTGCTAGACATTTTTAGAGTTTTTAATCCAAATGGAAAATAATCACATTGATCTCAAGCCCACATGGCTAATTTTCAAGAATAGACCACATGCTGGGACAGGGGTCAAGCCTGAGTATGTTTAAACACATAGAGACTATTCAGATGTCTTTCACATTTCACAATGCCATAAAAGTGGAGATTAATAAAAGGATGATCAGAAAAGCAAGGGAAATCAATTGGAGGAAGAAAAATGATCTTCTGCAACAGGAATGGGTTTAGGCCCAATTAGAGAGGAGCTTAGTAAGTTTCCAGAAAGGAATGAGAATGCAATGCATCCAAAGTTATGGGATATTGTGAAGGCAGTTATCAGAGGTAACTTGTTATCAATAAATGCATATATGAAAAAAGAAGAGAGGCTTATGACTGATATGCTATCACAAAACCTCCAATAACTAGAACAGAATCAACAGAACAACTCCTCCAATATAAAAAGAAAAGAAATAATAAAAATCAGGTCAGATTTAACACAGTGGACAGACAAGAGAACAATGCAAAAGATAAACCCAACAAAAAGCTGGCTCTGTGAAAGAATTAAAAGAATTGACAGACTGCTGGCGAACCTAACCAAGGAAAGGAAGGAGCAAGTAGCAATACCAGGATGAAGGATGAAACAGGGCTAATTACAACAGACATCAATGAGATTAAAAGTATAATCACAAAGTACTGTGAAGGACTGTATTCTTATGAATTAAGAAATGTGGAAGACATGGATAAATACTTGGAAAAACAGTTCCTCCCTATATTATATGAGATAGAGATCAAGAACCTCAACAAACCCATTGCAAAATAAGTAGAGAGGGTTCTCAAGAACTACACACACACACACACACACACACACAAAGAATACTCCGGGCCTGGTGGTTTCATAGAGGGATTTTACCAAGCATTCAAGGAATAGTTGACACCGATTCTCCATATAAGTATATTTCAGAGCATAGAAAAGGATGGCAAACTCCCAAACTCATTCTACAAAACTAGCAAAACTTTGATACTCAAACAGGGCAAAGGCCTCACAGGTATTGAGAACTACAGGCCAATATCTCTAATGAACATAGATGCAAAAATCCTTAACAAAATATTGACTAACAGAATACAAAAGTATATAACACATATCATATACCACGGCCAGGTAGGATTCATCCCAGGGATACGGGGATGGTTTAACATCCAAAAAAATCCATCAATATTAAATACCACACTAATAAAAAAAAGTATAAGAACCACATGATAATATCTATAGATGCAGAAAAAGCATTTGTCAACATTCAACACCCATTCCTAATTAAGACACTCATGAAGATTGGAATGGAAGGTAAATTCCTTAAGCTAATAGAAGCTATTTTTGAAAATCCAACAGTCAACAACATAGTCAATGGAGAGAAGACAAAAACAATCCCATTGAAAAAGAGTACAAGACAAGGATGTCCCTTGTCCTCACTTCTATTCAATATCATACTGGAAGTCCTCGACAACAACATAAGACAGTGGAAGGACATTAAAGTTATCAAAATTGAAGAGGAGGAGGTGAAACAGGTATTTGCAGATGACTTGATCCTGTGCATTGAAAACCCCAAAAGTTCTACAACAGGAGTACTTACATCAATAGAGGAATATGGAAGAGTGGCAGAATATAAGATCAACAAACAGAAGTTGACAGGTCTGCTATAAACGTCGGACAGGACCATGGAAGAAGGGATCAAGAGGCAGTATTCTTCACAGTAGCCAGAATAAATGGAGATACCTAGGACTATATTTAACAAAATTAACAAAAGTATTCATCTATGAGTAATTGCAAACATGATTCCCTAGAGTGTCATCTGGTGTGTATAAAAGGATTCCTCTGAGAAACATGCATAGGGACAGTATTACCCATAAGAACCGGGAGTGATGTGTGTTCTCTGGAACTGAGATGCCTGTGCATTGAATTTGTAGGATCCGGAAGTCAGCTATACAATCAGAGGAGCAGCAACAGAGCCATGAGCCAGAGCATGTAAAAGAGTAATAGACTCCCTAACCTATGGAACAAGTAGAGATGAGTGTATTTGTGCAAGGGGCTAATTGCAATGTGGGGAACCTCTAGGCATTTCATTAGGTAAACTAGAACTGCTGACCCAAAGAATTAGAACTCAGTGCCTTTGGGCTGAAGCTTATTGGAGTGGGGGTCCTCTGGGAACGTAATTCAGAAAGTTGGGTTTGTTACCCACTAAGCTTAAGCTGAATGCTTTTGCCTGAGGTGGAATGGTATGTCCTTTGGGCATTTATTAGTGGTCTTGACATGATGATAAACAACTCAAGTCTGAGCATTTGCTACTGTCATTACAACTTATCAACTTCCTTAATAAACCCTTCAATCGTGAATTTTGTCTGATTTCTATGTAACCATTGCAATGGGTATTATAACCAACAGATGTGAGGTTTCTCAAGTGGATAATACCTCGGTTCTTGGCTTCACAAGAAACAGAATTCACGCCGTAGTCTGTTTTGTAATCCAAGTGAATTTTTATGAAGGATGGGAGAAGTTTTGTTAGGTTTCTCTCTCTGGCTTAAATTTCAGCCCCGGTCCTTGGCTCCGCGCGAGAAAGATTTCATGTCAGAGCCGATCTCGTGATCCAAGTGAATTTAATGAGAGTTCAAAGAAGCATCAGGTTTTATGCAGCACCCATAGGATTCCTTTGACCATGCGGCCTGGCAGAGGCTGCCCCAGGTCACGCAAGGATCTCTCTCCTCCCATGAAGACGACCAGACCGCCCAAGCAAGACCCTCTCCCTCTCGTTTCCTGCCTTTTTAAGGGTTCCCGGGGGAGGCATGGTGAACAACCCCAGGTCGATCCCATTGACTGAATTGCAGTCACCTGGCCCAGGTGGGCTGCTCCAGGTGTAATGCCCATCTGTGCCCACTGGCAGGAAAATCCAGCTTTGTCCTTTGCTGGCTCTTCTGGGCAGGCATAAATGGACTTCCCAATTCCCTAAGCTAAGCTGCCTAACAGTTTCAAGTTTTACAGTCTCAAAAGAGAACACGTTATTTGAGAGAAACATGCCAAATCATGTGGTAGTCATGAAGAAGTTCACTATTGGACACAAGCAACCTCATGGGACAGCATACCCACATGAGCAGAACTGAGGCCACATAGAGCATGGCATGACCTGAGCTGGCACTGGGGCATTGAAGGGCGTTGGAGTAAGGGAGAAGAAAGAGTCCCCTCAGACCTGCCACTGACCAGGAGCAGGGTAAGAAGAGACTGGCCTTCCCGCCTGGGAAGTGTGGTTAAAGATATTGGTTGACCCACTGGCTGAATTAAGCCCACCTGGGCTAGTTGGGGTCACCCAGGTGTACCACCCACCTACTAGCTAGAGGGCTTGAACTGGAGCATGGCCAGTTCTGGGTTCTTCATGTGTGTCTAATGTTTGCCTGATTCCTTCCCAATCTCCCTAGGGGGGCCTTCATAGGCATGGGAGGGACAACCCCCTGCCCCATCCTGGCTACCTAACATAGATAAAATAGAGGATATTTGTGGGAAACAGAAAAGTTATTCCCCAGGAGGTGCCCCCATAATATATGCCAACCGTAAGGCTCCGACTATATACTTGGAGGTCAACTGCTTAAAGGTTATCTGCTTAAGGGTTATCAGCCATCTACAGCAATTAAATCCTATGGTCTGTCCTTCCCTAAGTAGGGCCCACTCCCTTTTGATGGGCTAATGGATTTTTCCCCTCAATGAGAGCCCAAAGACACCTAAGGTCAAGCCAGCTCAGGGATGATCAAGGTTAGGCTGCAATCTTCAGTCTAGAGCCCACCCATCTTGTTATGTGTAAGACTTCCTGTCACATGTATGCCTCTGAGTGCCTCCCCCTCCTGTTATGTGTATGCCTACTGTTCAACCCTATCCTGTTATGCATGTGGTGACCTATAATTAGGGGAGCTTGCATGCCCCCTGAGTGAATATATAAACCTTGGTTGGAAAGATAGCCTCTCTCTCTGCATGGATATGGCTGCTGAGATCATGGCCATCCCAGAGGTGAGCATTCACATGCTTTATCTTGTCTGATCTCTCCTTAATTTTACCCTCAATTACACAACCACCCCTTGGACCCATTTGGTTGTGGGGACTGGTACCCCACATACACTAATTCAGAAAACATACACTCTTTATACATACATTCTAAGTTTCAGTGATTACTAGATGTTTGTATTTGTGTTTTCTCATTGTACGTTATGCCCCATTAGATCATGAATGTCCATACGGCTTTACTCCTAAAGGCTTTATTGTATCCACATTATCTATGTCAACCTATTATGAGTAAGGAACATTTCCCCACTCATATTTTAAGTGTCTTCCAATCATAGGATCTTCTCTGTTACTGTCTCTGATAATGTTCTGCTACTATTCAGTAGGTTTTCAGTGAGTAATTCCACTAAAGTAGACAGCCTATTTTTTCTTCATAATCTGTTCTCAGTTTGCAAGCTCGGCTAAAACATGTTCACTGTTGATATTTGAAATTCCAGTGACATCGTTTTAGCATCACACTAACACAGAAGCCACCAGAGTACTGCACAAGGACAGACAAGTGGGGGTCACCAAAAATAAACCTCAATATTGATGTTCTCAAACATTGGAACACTGCAAAGTATCTTCTCAGATCACAATGCTATAACATTAGAAATCATCAACAGTAAGATAAAAAATAAAACAATTAAATACATTGAAATTGCATAATAGACTTATTAAAAATTAAAGGATAGGGGAGATGGGTCAGTCAGGGTGCGATGTAGTACCGATGAAGAACACAGCTTTTCCCCAGATCCTGGATGCTTCCTTCCCCCAAGTACCATGATCCGAATTCTACCTTGCAGGACTGGATAAGGCAGAGGTTGTACACTGGTGCATATGGGAGCTGGAGGCACAGGGAATCCAGGGTGGACGAGACCTTCAGGACCAGGGGTGTGAGGGGCGATGCTGGGAGAGTGGAGGGTGAGTGGGTTGGAAAGGGGGAACTGATTACAAGGATCCACATGTGACCTCCTCCCTGGGAGATGGACAGCAGAGAAGGGGGGAAGGGAGACTCCGGATAGGGCAAGATATGACAAAATAACAATCTATAAATTATCAAGGGCTCATAAGGGAGGGGGGGAGCGGGGAGGGAGGGGGAAAAAGAGGACCTGATGCAAAGGGCTTAAGTGGAGAGCAAATGCTTTGAAAATGATTAGGGCAAAGAATGTACGGATGTGCTTTATACAATTGATGTATGTAAACGTATGGATTGTGATAAGAGTTATATGAGCCCCTAATAAAATATAAAAAAGAAAAAAATTAAAGGATAGGCCAGTGCGCTTCTTCCATGTGAGTTTTGTTGTCTCTCAGCTAGATGGCTCCTTGTTTATCTTCAGGCCTTTAAGACTTCAGGTGCTATATATTTTGGTAGCTGGGCACTATCAACATTCTTCACCACATTTGCCTGTGTACCTGTTAGGTTTCTCTCTCCGGCCTAAATCTCAGCCTCGGTCCTTAGCTCCACGCGAGAAAGATTTCACGCCGAAGCCGTGCTCATGATCCAAGTGAATTTAATGAAAGTTCAAAGAAGCATCAGGTTTTACGCGGCACCCATAGGATTCCTTTGACCATGCGGCCTGGCAGAGACTGCTCCGGGACATGCAAGGATCTCTCTCCTCCCACGAAGGCCACCAGACCGCCCAAGCAAGACAAGACAGAAGACCAAGAGCCCCTCTCCCTTCCGGTCCCTGCCTTTTAAGGGTTCCTGGGGGAGGTGTGGTGAACGACCCCAGGTCAATTCCATTGGCTGAATTGCAATCACTGGCCCAGGTGGGCTGCTCCAGGTGTAACGCCCATCCAAGCCCACCGGCGGGAAAATCCAGCTTTTGTCTTTTGCTGGCTCTCCTGGGCATGCGTAAATGGACTTCCCAATTCCCTAGGCTAAGCTACCTAACATAACCATTGTCATCAGCGATCATGCCAGGCAGGTGTGCATTTCAGACTGCCGAATTGTTAGAACAAAGTGTTCTTGTGTTGAGGGAGTACTTGAGCAGGAGCCCACTGTCCATCTGTTTCCTTAATACCAAACATATAAATATATGAACGTAGATCTATTCCCCCCTCGTTGTATATAAATATATTTACATCTTTATATGTCTGTATTTAAATCTCTATGCCTACCCTTTGCCTCCTAGTTCTTTCCTCTGTTTCTTTGTACTTTCCTCTTGTCCCACTATCATGTTCTGCCTTCATTTGGGTTCTAGGAATTCCTCTTGGTTACATTGCCCTTTATCCAGTCCTGCCAGACCTTCCACACCCTCCTTGAGACTGATTTTGGATTACTTATTATTCCCGTGTCCCTGGACTTGTTAACACCCTCTTCCTTTCCCCTGCCACCCCTACCCCCATGGCCCTCCTGAACTGTCATCCCGTTGTTCTCTCTTCTGGCTTCTTTATTCTGCCTATCCCTTCCAGGTAGATATGCTATGTACTATCACAAGATTGAGTACCACAAAACAATAACGGAAAGTAAAACAACAGCTACAACAACAACAAAAACAACACACACACACACACACACACACACACACACATACACACACACACACGATCGCTGAGGATAAAGTGGGTGGATAAGCAAAAGTTGCGAACAAAACTGATGGTGCCTGGCTATCAAATGATATAGCACCAGGGGTCTTAAAGGCTTGAAGACAATCAGGCGGCCATCTACATAAGAAACAAAAAAACCCACAAGAAAGAAGCACACCAACCTACCCCAACGCGAACGCTGAAGACAAAGGTGGTGCATGGGCAAGTGCAGTGAAGACAGCTTATGGTGCCCAGTTGTCAAAATATATAGAATCTGGGGTCCCATAGGCTGGAAGATAAACAAGGGGCCATCTAACGGAAAAACAACAAAGCCCACATGGAAAATGCACACCAGCCTGTGAGATGACAAGGCATCGAAGGATCAGGTATCGGGCATCAAAGAAAAAAAATCCTAGCATTGTGAATGAGGGGAAGTGCAGAGTGGGGACCCAGGGCCCATCTGGGGGAAATTGGATATCCCCTTGCAGAAGGGCTGTGGGGAGGTGACGAACCAGTCAGAGTGTGGTGTAGTATTGATGAAACATAAAATTTCCCTCTAGTTCTTGAATGCTTCCCTCCTCCCCTCACTATCATAATCCCAATTCTACCTTACATAACCCTCTGGGCCAGAAGATGTACACTGGCACGGATAGGAACTGAAAATATGGGGAATCCAGAACAGATGAGCCCCTCAGGAACATTGGTGAGAATGGCAATATCGCAAAGGTGGAGGGAGGGTGAGGGAGAAAGGGGAAACAGATGCAAAGTCTACAGGTAATCTCCTCCTTGGAGGACGGACAGTGGAGAACTGGGTGAGGAAGACGATGGTGTAAGATATGATAAAATAATAATTATTTATAAATTATCAAGGGAGAGGGGGAAGGGGAGAGCAGGGAGGGAGAGGAAAATTAGGGGCTGATACCAAGGACTCAAGCAGAAAGCAAGTGTTTTGAGAATGATGATGGTAACATATGTACAAATGTGCTAGACACAAATGATCTATGTACGGATTGTAAAGAGTTGTATGAACCCCTAATAAAATGATTGAAAAATTAAAGGATAATAGAAGGGGAATTTAACAAAAACTGAACTAATTCTTAAAATATTTAATCAAAATGACAGAATTGCACAACAAAGGCCAAACTTAGAGGAAAGTCTATAATAATAAAAAAGCACGTCAAAAAGAATGAAAGATTCAAAAGCAGCACTTTAATCTAACATAGTCATCCATAGCTATCAATCAGAAAAAGAACAATGAGAATAAGAGTCCTATAAACACTAGAAGAAGGGAAATAATAAATATTAAACTAGAAATACCTGAAACAGAAAAATATCTTAAAAAGGAAGCTTATTCTTTTAAATGTGGAAGGTAGTTGGTAAGCCAATGTCAAATTTGCCAAAATTAATTAAAAATGAATAAGACATTTCAATGTAAAACCTAAAATTTCAAAGATAGAAAAGGAAAAAAATAGAAATAAATGTAGGGGCCCTGATAGAAATCATATCTAAAAATGAGCAAACAGTAGAAGACAAATTAGATAATTTGAAACTCTTAAAAATTAAACAATTTATGCATCAAGCATCTTTACCAAAAGAGTAAATAGAGAACAAAAACTGGACAAAAATTTTCAATGGCATATAGTGCAAGGAAATAGTCTCTAAAACTTACATAAAATTTCAACATTTTAATGACAACCAGAAATGATCCAATTAAAAATGGCAGAGGTTATGAATAGACACTTAATCCTGGAGGGTATTCAGATATCTGTCATATGCCTCAAGGGATGCTCTTGATTTTTAGTCATTGGAGAAATGTGTTTGATAGAGAGTAACTTTGTGAGCACTGTGGACCATGTATACTCCACACGTGAAGTTATATCACGAGCTATGATTGACTTGGCAGCAACTGGAGACTCCACGCTTGCAATAAAGTTATCTAAAAAGCAAATTAGAGACTGGATATCCAATTTTATGTTACCCGATAGCATGTTTAACAGAATCATCAATATATGTGTCTGCTATCTCTCTATTTTAAGATGCTTTGGCCAATATACTATTCGGTATCATCCATAGACATGAGCATTATTTTATGATGTTCTTATGTGCTGTGGAGTTGGTTTCAACCAATAGTGACCTCATCATAACACAATGAAGCATTGCTAGCCCTGCTCCATCCACACAAATGTTCCTATACGTGAGCCATTGTTGCAGCCATTATTTCAATCCATCTCATTGCAGGCCTTCCTTATTTTTGCTGGCCCTCTATTTTACCAAGCATGATGTCATCCGCAAGGTACATTATTATTTCTAATTGACATATATTTGGGAGACATGTCTACACTTTGAATATGTTTGCCTGTATTACAGGTGCTAATTCTTTACTTTGATCGAAGACCTTAGACACAGCACAGATTGCATTTCCGCACATTTCCACCACGCTTGTTTTTGTACATCGTTCGTCATACGTTCCTTTAGGTAATCTTTATCACTAGACATTTCAGCTTCGGACTCACGGCTGAAGCCATCAGGGAGGCTAGAAACAAAATACGTACCTGAAAATCTCAAGAGCCATTCAATTCCTCTCGTACATTGCTGACACTTATGTCTATGGCTCTAATAATACTGTAACATTAAAAATGAAAGAGAAAAAGAAAAAGTAGAAAGCCCATAAGGACAGGCATTATAGTGCATGAATCTCCCTTACCTACATTATCTTTGTAACCTCTTGAATTCTCAAATTTCACTTTTTCCCCAATTGCTGCTGCTTGCTATTCTATGGGCTCATTGGGAACATCTTACTTTTCTGTCTCTGATGTCATAATTAGTCACTAATCTGAATCTGTTTTTTTCTGAAATCCAGATGATTAATTCTGACTTGATCATATTATATTTATACTTCTGGACTCCAGAATCTGTTCTTTCTTCTTACCCTTCAAGCACACATTCTTTCAGTTGCAACACCAAGTTAATGAGAATATTTTATGTTCACTAAAATATCACAATTTAATCTATTATCTTATCACCTTTTATAATATATGTACCTACATATATATGTATATAGAACCAGTATACAGTACATAAATTTGTGTAGTAATTTTGCTTCTAGTTTTTGCATCATGATTAGAATATAAGCTTATTATTGTCTATGCTCATGTTAATATAAAGATCTTTCTCTTAGATACTTATTTATTTCTGAGGGGAAAAGTATATATATAAATAAAATAACTAAATGATTTATTGAATAAATGGGCATTTATTTGGCACAGAGAAATGAGATATGTAATGGCATGGCACAATTATCCTTAAATTTATGCTGTCAATACAGATAGTCTTGCTTATCTACAAGCAAGAAAATATTATTTAAATTATAATAATGATATATTACATATTTAGTTATGATTAATATTCATTTAAAATGTACAAAACATAAGGAAATTTCTTTTATTTTTCTGTATTGCAATTTCAAAGTTATAATCGTTTGCAGAATTCAACAATATAAATTAATTCCTTATAACAACGCAAAGATAGTCACCAAGAATTTAAAGGAAGATCGTCGCTTTTAAGTCTATTTTCTCAGTATCTTGCTTTCCTCTGAACTCTTCATCGTCATTTTGCCCAACCCATTAAAATCCTGCATTGTGTCCTGCCAGCTCCACATCTCTCACTCTTGGGGTATTGAATACCTGTCTCTGGTATCTTTGCCCAATAGAGCCTGCAGAAATGCTCTGTAATTATATATATATATATATATATATATATATAATATTTAATGAATTGCAGTTTTAGTTTACCATTTTTGATTCTTATGACTTTGATATTTCCCTTAGTGCCATTTTAATTACACTATGTTTCTTATGTTTTGACTGCCTTTATTGCTTGTTTTATATCCCATGTTAATTACTTTGTTTCTCTTCTAAACTAATTTTCCCCTTCACTACTCAAGGGAATTTTCTCTCTTATAGAGTAAAAGAAAAAACCAACAAATTCTCTAAACTATAAACTCAAGCTTCAAGGAAGAATAATTCAGTTCACTATAAAAATATCTACTCAGTAGTCATTATTTACATCTATTTACAAAGTAACATGCAAAGTAGTTAATATCATTGAAAAACAGATAAATTAGAGTTATTATATTTCCAGTGTTTCTAGTTATGGTAATGCATAGATACATATTTAATTATATTAATGACATGGAAGCATGAAAGTCACCAAAAAATATAGGTCACTCCTGGTAAAATGTCAAAGTACATGAGAACTTCTGCCAGCTTTGTTTCTAAGAAGTGTGCTGAGTGCATTTCTTCCAGGATTTATGGGTTTGTCCCTCTGGCCCCCATGGCACTTCCAGGATTCTCCCTCCACACCATAATTCATACTCATCAATTTTCCTCTGATCCCCATATTCAGTGTCATCTACATGCAAATTATGGACCCAATTAATAAATATGACTAGAGAAGAATTTATTTCTCTGAATTATGTGGATGAAGAATATTAAATATTCTGTGGAACTCTAGAAGAATAAATTTGTCCTGCAGAAAGGACAGTCAGAAAACTCTTAGAAATGAGGAGGGCTATACTGTCTCATGAATGTTGACCATGTCATTCAGAGGAATCCCTAAATAGAACACGTTGTTATTGTGTTGGCGCTAACTCAGAGAGACCCTATGCACAATAGAAGGAAACACTGCTCAATCTTGTGCCATCACTACAATTGTTCCTATGCCTCAGCCCAGTGATATAGACACAATGTCCTTCCCACTCTTTGAGTGCCTTCATCTTTTTCAATGCCTTTCCTCTTCACCAAAAAGAGCATAAGGCTTTGTAAAATACAGGGTAAGTGATAAACAGAGCGACTCAAGGAGATGGTTTGACGGAGTGATTGTAATAACAGGTTTGAACGTAGGACTGATGGGGAGGATTGGCTTTCTAGACCGTATAGGATTTTAAGGAATCAGAATCAGCTCCGTGGAACTTGACAACAGGATGTCTCTTATAGAATCCACTTAGGTCAATTTTCATACTTAAAATTAAAGTAGCAAAGGAAATGTGTGCTAAGATACATAGCTATTGGAGAAACTATTACTGAAAGTCAAAAATACTCATTAAAAAAAGAAAAAAAACTAAAGATACAAGCTTCCTACATTTAACACAGAGCAAACAAGTAATAGTATTAATTGGCGAAAAGTGAGAACTCTCCTAAATGTAAAAATGGAAGGAAAAATGATGCTCTCACTGTTTCTATTTACCATTGTTGTTGTTGCTTTAATTCAATAAGACAAAGAAAATAGCTTTCAGACTGTAAAGAAGTAAAAAATTGTGTCACCTGAACTCTAGTAACATACTAACAAATCTATGAAGTATGAAAGATTTTTAAGGCTATAGAATCATTAGATATTTATATTATTCAGGAAAATACATAAAATTATACTTTCTCACTCACTACTATCAATTCAATGCTGACTCATAGCAATCCCTTATGGGTTTCCAAAATTGAAACTGTCTACAGGAGTAATAAATCAAGTATTTCTCCCAAGGAAATGCTACTGGTTTTAAACTGTTGTTGACCATGTGGATCCAAGCCCAGTGCTTAATCATTACACTACCAGTATTCCATAATTACAATTTAAAGAGGAGACATTAATAATATATCCATGATGTATGTATATGTGTATACTTGTGATAGATGTACAGTTTTGGAAAATGTTTTATTAAATTATTTGAAATTATGGAATAGATAATGGCATGTATAAAACTCAAAACTCACTGCCACTGGATCAATTCTAACTCATAAAGACCTTAAGATTGAGCACCACATACTTGGGTTTCCTAGACTATGAATCTCTATGGGAGCAGAAAGCCTCACCTTTATCATGGAGAGTAGCTGACAGCTTTGAATTGATATTATTGAATAAAACTGATTCGCTATAGATCTCCTCAGACTTGTGCTTTAGCTAGGAAGCTAATAAGGAACCTCGTGAAGCAATGATTAGCTGTTGGTTGCTTATAAAAGGTGAGATTCCAAAGTAGTGCATTGCATAGTGCACGGTGCCAACAAACTACTTTCCCGGCTGGTTCTCATCTCAAAAGTGTTTTAAGTAATTTTGCAGGATTAGTGAACAACTTCTAAATTTCAGGACAAGAATGCCTGTTATAAAAATGACATACAGTGAATAGATATATTTGTGTGTCCTAAATTGGAATCTTTATAATAGTGAATTTTGCTACGGGCAAAACAGTATGCTTCTCTAATCATTTAGCATTCCTTCATCTTCTCCAATAGCTTTATGTTTGCCCATACATGACTTTTATCTCTCCATCTCCTCTGTTGCATTCATTCATCTGTAATGTATTTTTAATATGATAAATACATTTTTCATTAAATTAGATGTTTTGCACTTTTGTTTTATGTCAAAACTATACATGAAATAAACTTGAGTATTTAAAAAAAAAAGGTGAGATTCCAAATCACTTGCCGCTATGTGAATAAAAGATACAGAAGAATGCTTCCATAAAGAGTTCCAATCCTGGAAACTTTTTGAGCTAGTTCTAATATGTCCGATTAAAAGGCTACTTTTAATCAGAATTAACTCAATGTCACTGGCAATAAAAGAGTGTTGTCAAAGTTACAGAAAATGAATTTTTTCACAAATAATTTTGCCAGTCATTGCATGAAAAATTTTGTATTGGTATTTGAGTCCTTAATATTATGTCCTAATTATTCTATTATTTTAATTCCCCATTTTCACGGCAATGTAATTTTCAGTTCCAATGTAATTTTAGGTTCCAAATTCTGTATCACTCATAAAACAGAAATCAAAAATAATAGCAGATAAATTTAATCTTCTCATATATATATAATCAACAATTTGTTACGGATAAGGGGATACCACAGCTGTTAAGGCTTCCCATGGTGGTTTAGGAGCAAGCCATCTACAATCTTTTTCCTGTGCCATGTTTAGCATGAGGCTCTAACTTCAGAGTCACAAGATGTCATTTTTATTTCCATCATAAACTTCATGTTACATGCAACTAGTAGAAGCTTAGTGTAAAGGTTAAGTCTTTATGCTCCATTAAAGAGCCTTTCCAGAAGACTCAGCTATCAATTTTTACATACATTATTATTACTACACTTAGTTGCAGCAGAATCAGGAATCTGTTATAACTTAGTGGGCAAACCCAGAATAAAATTGTGCCTCTACTATAAAAAAAGAAAGAAAGAAAAACATTCGCTGGGCAGCATGAATTAGGTAATTAACGACAAGTTTCCAAAGCTCTGATGTCTGAAAGAAAATTGAGTACTCTTTAACCCTATTTTGATTCACTATTGTAAGATTTGATAAATATGTATTCAATAAACATGGCATTGACTATTTCCCACAGGTCTTGCACTTTGTCTTTTTGTGGTGCCTTGTGTGTTCTGATACTGGAAGCCATGCCACTGGCGAACAGGAACCACCCACATTCCTAGAAGGGGAGAAGGAAGAAGTGATTCACTTTAGAAAAATCACTACAGAAAGCATATAAATACTAGAAGAACACTGTCTAGTATACTGCCAGAAGATGAACTTCTCAAGTTGGAAGGAGTAGGGAATGGCCTCTCCAAAATAGAGTCGATCTTAACGATGTGACAGGAGCAAACCTTTTGAAAATATCTTCTGATGGAACATTATTCAACATAAGAAGAAAGGGTTGCACACACCCATTAATAATTGGGACAAGGAATATAGAGAATACTGAACAGGGGTAAAGCCAAGTCTTCAAAAGAGAAATAGATCCATAAAGATCTATCCTATGTATTAGGGAGTTGAAATTGAATGGTAATGACTATTTTGAATAAAACAATCATAGTATAAACCTTATATAAAAAAGACAGATTCAAGATAATGGCGGCAAACTCATTGCCAAAAAGAATATGTTAGGATCTATCAGGAAGTACATGATGTCTGTGATAGAATACTATCTGTATAACTACAAGGAAGACCAGTTAATGCAAATATTATTCAAATTGGCACACTAACCACTAAGGCCAATGATGAAGAAATTGAGAATTCTAGAAATGCTTTTAGTCTGACATTAGTCAAGTATACAATAAAAATGCATTGACAATTAGTGGTGATTAAAATGCAAAACTTAAAAACAAAGAAGAAGGATAAAAATACATGGCCTTAGAGATAGAAATGAAGGTTCAAATAACATTTTCTAACCATATAAACCATGTTATAGATGTAAATATTGCCACATAGTATACATGGAATTCAAATTTACTGTATATGTGAGAAGAGACAATGGGAAAATAATTTTCTTCCATTAACTATTCGTAACAGTATAAGCCAGCTAGAAGAACAAGGTGCAATACATCGCGCAGATAGCATGAATCACGTTTAAAAAGTTCTATAGTAATTGCATAGGTTATTTAGAAGAGTGGATGATACATTACAATGATATTGAACATTTTCATTGGGTTACATTAAAACAAGAACTTAATTGAAATGATGTGCAAAAATCATTTGATCATATTACTAAAAATTTCCCACATAGTAATATTTCCAAAAGTGATCTTTTTAATGAGGTATCATTATTTAAAAAATATGTTGAAAAGGAAAAGGTTTAATCTTGGGCATCAGCAAATATCACAATAGAGAACAAATGGCTAGAAATATTTCATCATTTTGAAACAAATCATGTTCCATAGGATAATGCACTAAAAATAGTGGAATATATGCTGTCCTTACCAGGAACTAATGCTGCAACTGAATGCATTTTCCCTACGGTAAATAATGTGTGGACATCTGAAAAATCACAATTAAGTGTTGAGACTTTGAAAGCCATTTAATGTGTGAAATATGATTTAACAAATTCTTGTGAAAAATTTCATGACCTTTTAAACGACAGCAATCTACTAAAAAATTCACTCAAATGAGAAATATGCCAAAAAATAAAATAATACTATACAAACTTTTTAATGTATTATATTTGTAAATTATACTAATGTTGAAATTTTTTAAAATTTCAATACTATTTTTGCATTCTATGAACATTTTTGTTGCTCCATATGGACCAAATTTTAATCAAGAACACCTCCCACCCCCCAGGTCAATGGTGTCTCGCTTTACCAATGTTAAAATCTGGTCACCTTATGCTAAAAGTATAAACAGATTTGTCTTGCAAGATGTACAGCCAGAATTCTCCTTAGAGGCAAGAATGATGAGACTTCATCTCACAGGCTTGGACATGTTATTAGGAGAGATCAGTCCATGGCAAAGGATATCATAGTTTGTAATGTGGAGTGGCAGTAAAAAGGAGGAAGGCCATCAATGAGATGGATTGACACAGTGGCTGCAATGATGGACTCAAATTTAGCGGCTAGTTCTGCTGCACATAGAGCAATTCTGAGTCCGAACTGATTCCTGGGCACCAGGCAAACAGCAAACTTGTCAACAAAATTTTTGTTCAAGGGAAGATATGCCTGAGTGTACATATTCCCTGGGATTTTGTTGCATCTTGGAAAATCATACAGATTCAAAGCATGAATTTTGCTATAGAATCTATGGCTATAGATTAAAAACTAACTGCTATGATAATAACTTCTCCATTTATTAATTTTTGATTAGATGAGAGACAGTTATATATTATAATCAGATATGAGACAAAATAGTGAACAGTTCAAATAGTTTAAAATGATACAAAACAATCTGCAATAACATTTTAGAGTGCTTTTTGTTGTTTTTTTAAAATAATTCATTGATTTGTATTTTAGATGAAAATCATGAATATTCTTAACACGAGGTTATAATTTTTCATTGAATTGATTCTTACTCATAGTGTCCCCATATGACAAAGTAGTCTTGTCCCACAGTATTTCCTAAGCTATATTCTTTATGGAAGCAGACTTCTAAGTCACGTCCCCTTCCCTTTTTCCCCCCACCTTTGGAATAGCTGGTGGGTTAGAACTGCCAACCTTTGGATTATTAGCCAGACTGCTTCACCATTGTCCCAATCAACATTTTGTATGGGTGATATTTTTGTTTCTTTGCTTTGTTTTTGTTTTCCTGTACCTTGTTTGAGAGAAGCAACGATATTTTATTAACACATTATTGAACTCATATTAAAACAACAACAACAACTATGACTTTAAAACCTTTAGAAGATTTCTCTAAAAGGCTCTTTCTCAGAGGAAATACCTTAAAAAGGTGGACTGACCCAGTAGATGCAACAAAGGGCTTAACTTTACAAATAATTAGAAGAATGGCACAGGGCTAGGAAGTCTTATGTTCTGTTGTACACAGTGAGGTTATGAATCAGAACTGAATCAATGTCAATAACAAATCAATATCAATAACATTTACGTTCCATTATAATGATTTCCACACTGAATAATTCTATTGCTTCACTAAGGCTGGAGGGAGACAAGCATCAAATTGTGCCCTCTTGACTCTAAGATGGAAAATCTGTTGTGACCACTGTGATGTCCATTCATAGAAGAATTCCAGGAAGGCCTCACACCAGGGCTGTCCAGTATGGTAGCCACCCCTCACCAATGTAGCTATTTAAATTGCAGAAGGCTGTGGGTGACAGTGAGAGCCTCAAATCTATTTTTCAGGGACCACTAAGCCTCAGGTGAAGCTCCTCTGTTCATTGACTGGGGTATGAACAGCCTTGCTATTAAACATAGTGCACTGGAAAGCAGATCAGTGCAGATGTAGTTAGGTTAAAATTTAAAACCTTATCATTTGATCTCTCTCTCTGGAGCTATTTTAAATTTGTTCTAGTCTTTAATATTTTCTGCTTCATCAACTGACAATTTTCTAAGTTTTATTTTGTATTTTTATTGTTTTTATGTACATGAAATGAAATATAGAAAAATCTATGATTATAGTAACTGGGTTAACAATGTTTTTAGGGTATGGCAGGAGAAGCTGAGGGTGAGTGGAAGCTAACAACAATGAGTACAAGCAAGAAGAAAAATGTTTTAAAATTGATTGTGGTGATGATTGCCAACTCTGTAATATTATTGAAATATTGATTGTATGATTTGCGAATTATATATCACTAAAACTGATAAAAATTCAATAATTTTAAAATGTCTCTTTGCTGATATATAAGTAAGGGAAAATAATATATTTAAATACCATATAGATTTGAATTTTAGACACAATAATATATTCATAGCTATTGAATCACTTTTTTAAACCAATGACAATGGAAAAATGTCTTTCTCTCAACAGGTGCATATATGATAAATATATACCTAGATATGCTATATATGCATATATATACATATACACACGGAGCTTCAAAAAAGTCATGAAATTTCCATTCATTTTTTTATTAATTAAATCATTTTATTGGGCTTGTACAACTCTTATCATAATCCATACATATATCCATTCTATCAAGCACTTTTGTACATGTGTTTCCCTCGTGTTTTTTACTTGAGCCCTTGGCATAAGCTCCTCATTTTTTCCCTTCCCTCCCACTCAGCCCTCCCTTATGAACCCTTGATAATTCATAAATTATTTTTATTTTGTCATAGGTTACACCATCTGCTGTCTCCCTTCACCCACTTCTCTGCTGTCTGTCCTTGAAGGAGGATGTTGTATTATGTAGAACCTTGTAATCTGTTCTCCCTTTTTCCCTCACCCTCCTTCTACCCTCCAGGTATTGCCACTCTCACCACTGATCCTGAAGGGTTCATCTGACCTGGATTCCCTGTGTTTCCAGTTCCTATCTGTACCAGTGTACATCCTCCAGTCCAGCTGATTTGTAAGGTAGACTTGGGATCATGATAGTGGGTGGTGTTGGGGAAGCATTCAAGAACTATAGAAAAAATTGTATGTTTCATCACTGCTACACTGCACCCTGACTGGCTCATCTCCTCCCTGCGACCCTTCTGCAAGGGGATGTCCAATTTCCCAGAGATGGGGCCTGGGTCCCCACTATGTACCCCCCCTCATTCACAATGATATGACTTTTTTTGCCTTTGATGTCTGATACCTGATCCCTTAGATACCTCGTGATCTCATAGGCTGATGTGCTTCTTCCATGTGGGCTTTGTTGTTTTTCAGCTAAATGGCTGCCTATTTATGTTCAAGTCTTTAAGACCCCACATGCTATATATTTTGATAGCCCCGAACCATCAGCTTTCTTTCACCATCAGTTTTTAATTCATGTAACCAGAAATTTCAAAGGACCTTCATATGTATGTAACATATATGCACATACGTTTTCAGTATCAAACTTAAACAAGATCACTAAAGTGCTTAAACAAATTGTCTAGTTTATTATTAACATACATGAAAGCAATGATACAATACAATAGCAGAAACAGATTTTAAAACATCTAGACTGCAAATTCATAATAAGATTGCATTTCCATTTTCACGCATTTTCTATTATAATTTAATTACCATGTCATCTATTTTGATTCTTCTCATGTCTTAATATTTAGGCTAAAGAAAGTAATATTAGAATAAAGGTAGAAAAAGGTCTAATCACTAAGCTCAATTATTGACTTTTCACTAGCTTGCAATTTGTTTAGAAACTCAACTCTAATCTATTTCCCTCAATAATAGTTATTATACAATTAACACAATTTAATTCAACTATTACTTTCTACTTTCTTTTGAAATAAGGGTTTTCTGTGTTTTATAACTATTGCATTTTCCTTTCCTTATATTCTTTTTTGTATGATTTTCTTTATATGACATCTCAGGACAGGTAAACTTAATACAGACAGCAACAAGATCAGTGGCTTCCTGGTTTATGACAAAGGAATTGAGGGTACAGAAGATGCTAAAAGCAATGGAGATACAAGAATGAAGAATGCTTTCCAAAATTGACTGTGACAGTGATTGCACAATTCTTTTTGATATGTTTGAGCCACTGTTTAGACTACACATGAATCACATGTCAATAAATAGTTAACAATCTGTAAACAAATTAAGGCATATATAATACAGTAGAACCCCAGTACTCAACCGCATCAGTACTTGACATAATCAGATTTTGACGTGAAATATAGAGAAAATTTTGCATCAGAGCTTGTACAAAAATCAGAATCCAAACCGATGCATATGATTTTTGTAAACAAAAGCAGCGTTTTGGTCACTCAATGTTAGTTGGTGTTGTTAGTGCATGTTGTTTAAAACTTTTGTGGCTGTGTTCCAAGAGTTTTGCTATAATTTTATGAGTTTTGTGACTTTTTGTACTGTTTTTAGATAAAGAAACATGGGTCCTAAGAAAGAATATTTTGAAAAAAATCATCATGTTAAGGAACTGGTTCACTCTGTTATCAATATTGTTGATGATTGAGAGGTTGAACAGAGCCACAGAACACAGATAAAATTTAGCCAGGAAAGTGAAGTTGAGAAAGATTTTATTGAGGCAGGGAAAGAACTCCTGGGAAGGAAGGGAGAGCAGAGAAAGGGCCAGGGGCATATTGAGCCCCCAGGCAGGTTCCGAGACCCAACGAGTTTGAGCAGTGAGGTAATGGGACTTATATAGGGTCTGAGCCAAGGATGTATGTGTTGATAAGGGGAAGGGCATTTTTTAGTGCTGTAGCTGCAGGATTTGAGCCAGGATGGGGCCTGTGAGTAAATCATCTTGTTCTCAGCAAACTTGTTTCCTGGAACACAGGGGAGAGGAGGTTGTGTTCTGCCCAGGGAGGTAAGCTTGTGAAATGATTTGAAGTTCAGTCAGGTCATTTGTCTTCTTGAGAAGCTGGTACAAGGGGCTTCCTTGATCCAGACCCAGCCCAAACAATGATAATTCAGTAAATCCTTTTTAGAAAACAATTAAAGAAATGTCAACAGCAGACCACATTAGACTAGAGTTTTTATTTTTAGAGGTTCTAGTGAAAAAGGCAAAGAAGGGGAAAAAACACTCCTGAAAAACAGCAACCAGTTGATTTTATGGAAGGGGATTTCCCTTCCAAACAATGACTCTCTCTGCACACCTCCTCTCCACATCCGTGTCCGCAGATCCAGATCCTCATCAATCTCAAGGTATGGGCCATACTGTAGTTGTTAAAAACTTTTAAAATGTCTTTCTTATTTAAATTATATTACTTAACTCGAACTTATTTACTTTGAAATTTGAGTAATGTTTTATTCTAAAAGGGAAGGTTAGTGTAAAAACTTGGTGGCTAAGAATGGATTAATCCATTTCAGTTCTTTTTTATGGGAAAAATTGATTCATAGCTTGACTGCTTCATATCTAGGTGCTCCTTCTAGAACAGATTAGCGCCGAGGTCTAGGGTTCTACTGCAAGAGGAATATTCATAATAACTCATATGGAGGTCATAGGGTTTTTAATCCAGAATGTAGATGGACCCCATTCGTATATTTTTTCTTTGTACAATCCAAGTAAATGTATGTGATAAATCACCCTAAGTAAATGTTAAAATGTTGTTATTAGATATTGACTCACAATGGCATTACACACAACAAACCTAAACATTGTGTGTTGTTATTGGGTGCCGTCTAGTTAGTTGTTATTAGGTGCCATCTAGTTAGGACCCACAGTGACCTTACCCAAAACAGAGCATACCATTGCTTGGTCTTATGCCTTCTTCACAATAATTCCCATAGCTTGAGCCAATTGTTGTAAGGCATGGTATTAGTCTAGCTCCTTCAGTGTCTTTGTCTTTTTCGCTGCCCCTCTGCAGAGGCTATCTATGAGTCCGAACGAATGAAACAGTGCCTGAGAGCAAATGTTTGAGAACGAGGAGGGCAATGAGTGTACAAACGTGCTTGACACAATGGATGGATGGGTGGACTGTGATGAGAGTTGTATGAGCCTCTAATAAAATGATTAAAATTTTAAATTATTAACTTCATTGGCTACTTTGATTACTGAAATTTTGTCACCTTCAATGGGTTTTATAGCATTTTGAACAAGATCTACTTGATTGTGTACAAATTCTAGCCAAATATTTGAAGATTCTTTTTCAAAAATACTCTTCTAAAATTCTAGGACATTTTTCCTATGATAGAAAGTAGGATTTCAAAGGATCGCATATTTTCAAAATTCTGTCCCGCTTTCACAAGCATATGAGAGGATTGCAATGATCATGGCTTGAGTCGGATTCACCAAGTCAGTGTAACACCCTTGCTTTTCAATACAGTAAAGAAGTTTTGTCTAGCAGATTTACCCAATGCAATGTGTCTTTTGATCTTTGAAAAAATTGTTATTTTAATCATTTCATTAGGGCTCATACAACTCTTATCACAATCCATACATACATCAGTTGTGTAAAGCACATTTGTACATTCATTGCCCTCATCATTCTCAAAACATTTGCTCTCCACTTGATCTTTAGACTACTCCTTCAATGCACATTGACTGTGGACTCAAGCAAGACAAAAGCCTTGATAATTTCAATATTTTCTCCTTTTTTCATGACATTACTTATTGGTCCAGTTGTGAGTATTTTGGATTTCTTTCTTTCCTTTTTTTTCAAATCATTTTATTTGGAGCATTTGCATATATTATAGCAATCCATAATTAAATTAGATCAAACATAATTGTTGTTGCTGCCACGATCAATTTCAAAACATTTTCTTTCTTCTTGAACTCTTTGATATCAGCTCCCCTTTGTCCCCTCCCTCGCCCATCCTAACCCCCACGAATGCTTATTGTTATATTATATATTATTGTTATCATTCCTATTTTGGCATATCTTATGCCATCTAATGTGACATTCTCCTAAAATTGTTATTGATTGCCCCCAAGTGGTGTTATACATACATCATTGCTATCAATTCCCCCTGCGCACCACCCCTCTCTTCCCATACCCTCAAGGAGTGATTATTATTTCCCATTACTATTTCTTCAGGGTTTATCTATCTTGAATTTCATGTATTGAATGACTTTAATTATACAAATGAACATAAACAGGTCTGACAAGATTAATGAAGTGAAACTAAAACCATAATAGTCAGAGAAGGAAATATTAGAGAACTAGAGGATATTTATCTGTTTCATCAGTGCTATACTGAACCCTGGATGTATCATTCCTTCCATACAGCCAATTGGTTGCAAGGAACTAAGGGTCATGTATAAATAAGACAAATTTTCTTCATGGAAAAAAACACAATTCTTCAGTTCTCTGTGTCTATAATCTATGTACAGAGATCTTGAAGAGCAGCAGAGAGGGATCAATGCTGAATACAAATGGAACTTTCTGTCATCTCTTAGATGACCTTTTGATTTGTATCTTTATGGCTACTGTCTTTGAGTTGAGTCTGACTCACAATGACCCTACATGAAAGATGAGATCTACTCTTTAGAATTTTTGAGACAGTAAAAATACTTTTGCAGCCTTAAGTTCACTGGTTAAAGCATGCCTGTTACTCAGCAGGAAAGAAATGAGGCAATATGCTTCTATAACTATTTACAGTCTCAAAAATAAAGAACTAAGTCATTGGGGCATCAAGTATATTTGATGCATATCTGAGTTAATTTATTGTGCCAATCTGGCTGATAAATACATGTGGGATTAATTGAAGGGTGGAGAGATAAGTGGCTCGGTGAGCCTCGCCTTTCTAGTTCTTGGGTCTTTTGCTTTGTGATGGTCGGACCAGGGTGCAGCTGCCTTAGCAGTTCCCAGCTTCAGCTTTCAAGGCTGACTGCCTGCAAGACATTCCCAGGGAGAAGCCACATCGACCTACGCCGATGCAGCCCTGGGTGCTGGAGCAGCTGTGTGGAGACCCCTACCAGCGCTGAGATGATTACATGTTCATGGATTTGGTTTTCCTCCTGCAGTCGGCATCATTGCATCTGCTTTGTGAGCTGGAGGAGGACTTTGTGGATTGGTGTTGGACATATGGGTTACTAGGTTAATGTTGGGCTTGCGGGCTTGGGCAGCACTGGGTTGGGATGTTTTCTTGATGCACACTTATCCTTTATATAAAACTCTCTCTTATACATGAGTTTCTGTGAATTCGTTTCTCTGAAGTACCCAGACTAACACAATGTCTTAGTGCCAAATAATCAAAGTAGTACTTCTTAATATTTCCTTTACTGGCATGTGTTTTCAGAGTCTTGAATTAATCCAATTCAAGTGGCTACTAAAAATAGTTGTTGAAATGAAATGCAAATTTTACATACAGTCGTCCTCCCTACTGTACAGTTTCTGTGGTTTCAATTGCCTATGAATTAAATATTTAAATTGTGTACAATTTCATCTGATCTCTCTCAGTTATGACGCTGGCTTCCTCCACCTCCTCTGGTCACAAAGCTATAACAAACAGTGGTGTGATTGGCTGCACTGCACCCTACCCACATCTGTCCAATTAGTGCCATCTCCCTAGGCACCCTGGGTAAATGTTAATAGTATGTATGAGAAAACAAAATAAAAACATACCAATGCTTTGTACTGTACTATAGTTTTTCATTTCAAGTATGTGTTGTTGTCGACAGGTGTCATTGAATCAGTCCCCAGGTGCTAGAGAATGAAGCACTGCCCAGTCTGCATCATTCTCTCATTTATTGTTGTGTTTGAGCCCATTGTTGTAGCCACTGTGTCAATCGATCATGTCAAAGGCTTTCCTTTTATCATTGACCCTCTACCAAGCATAATGATCTTTTCCAAGGACTGTCCTTTCATAATACCATGGCCGAAGACTGTAAGGCAAACTCTAGCCACCCTAGTTTCCTCGGAGTGTTCTGGCTGTAGCTCTTCCAAGGCAGAAGTGTTCATTCTTCTGGCATGGTGCTTTCAATGTCCTTCAGCAACACCACCATCCAAAGGCATCAGTGTGGGTTTATTGTTTGTCCTCTGCACTCCTTACTTGTTTTCCCACCTCCACATGCCTATGCAGTGATTCAAAATACCATAATTTGGATTAGGCCCATTTGAGTCTTCAAAGGGGAATCCTTGACGCTCCACACTTTAAATGGATCTTGTTTGATTTCTTGATTGCTTCTTCTATGAGCATTGATTGTGGTTCCAAGCAGAATAAAATCCTTGGCAACTTTTATCTTTTCTTCATTTGTCATGATGTTTTTGATTGAACCACTTGTAATGACTTTTTTCTTTACAGTTGAGGTATAATTCATAGTATTCTTCAGCAAATGGTTCAGATCCTCCTTGCTTTCAGCATTTAGCAAAGGGATGCCATCTGTTTATTGCAGGTTGTTAATAGGCCTTCTTCCAATCCTAATCTGTGGGGAGAGGTCAAACGCTTACAGACATCCTCCCCAGGGCAGTTAGTCACCATATTACAGGATAGGCCTCTAGGGCAGTAAGTCAACCAGACTATATGGCAGGCCTCACTCCCTACTAATAGGGACAATAAATTATTCCTCCTTGAGGCCTGTGGCCAAGTGTTCTCACCCTACCAATAATGATCTCTATCAACTGAGTCAGGGAACAGGCCAAACTGACTGTGACATCCAAAGTTAAGTTATATGCCCATCTTATCAAATGTATACACCCAATTCCTCCTCTTATTGTTGCATGTATGTCCCTAGACCAGCCCTTCTCATTACTGTATTACCTATGGTGCAACCCCTCCCTGTGATGTATGTACTCACCTGTAATTAGGGGACTTGCACATCCCCGGAGAATATAAAAAGCTTGGGCTAATGTTAAAGACTCCCTCCACGTGGACCACCAAGTGGGGCTGAGGTGAGCATGCTACCATGAATCGTTGTCTGACTCCACTTATTTCAATACTTCTCTTATATCTCTCATGCTCTCTATAACTTTACTATGATCTTCACTTATTATTGCTGTACAATTGCGCCAACCGGACCCGTAATGATGTGTTAGGGGCTGGCTTCCCCTGACACTAATCCTATATTTTCTTCATTTTGTCTATCTTCTCATTTTGATCAGCACATCAATTGAATAAATATGGTAAAAAAAAATGCAACCCTGATACACTTCTTTTCTGATATTAAACCATGGAATGTTCCCTAGTTCCTTTCCAAGGCCTGGCTGTTCATCTATGCACAGGTCCCCCATGAGTGCAATCACTGCTCTGTTGCTGTGGTTGTTAGATGCCATCAAGTGAGTTCAAACCTACAGTGACCATATGGACCAAATAAATGCAGCAACCCATTCCTGTGCCACCTTCACAATTGTGCCTATGCCTGAGCCCAGAAGTGTCCTGAAAATCCAATTTTATCAATTTTATCCATCATTTGTGTGCTCCACTAACATCTTCAATGCTAGTGGACAGAAAACCTGGCAAGGAAAGTATAAAGGTAATTTGTAATTCTAATTCAAATGTATTTAAATATGTCTGATCAGGGAACACAAAGCCTATTCTGAATTAACACTTTGGATGATAGATAGGTCATGAAAAGCAAGGAGGGTGAAAAGAAGAGATACAGGACAGGAATTACATTTCTTTGAACAGTATAAACTTTGTATATCTAAAAGCAGTTGTTAGATACGTTATTTGTGAACACATAGTAATAAGAGAAAGAGGTAGGATTGACCCATTTCCTCTGAACTTCAAATCTTTTCCCCTCATTTCTTTTGATGTTTTTATTGTTTTATGCCACCAGATCAGTCTACAACATACTGGTAACTCCTGCCACAGGAAACAACATTCTTCTTGGTCTTTACCATCTCTATAATAGGAAGAAGATAATTGTTAGTCTGGGTAGACTAGAGAAACAAATTCATAAACACGCATATGTGTACAAGACAGTTTTATATAAAGGGTAATTGCACATTGAGAAAGCATCCAGTCCAGTCCAAGCACATAAGTCTGATATTAGCTCATATGTACAATATATAAAATCCTCTTTAGACTCACGAAACACATGCCATGACTCTGACTGCAGGACGATCACAGACCAGTGGGTAGAAATCTTTGGATCCAGTGGCATTGTAAGCATCTCAATGCTGGCAGGGGTCTCCACGTGACTTCTCCGGTTTCCAGGGCTGCATCAGGGTAGATCCATGTGCCTCCTCCTCAGAAGTGTCTCCCAGGGAGCCAGCCTTGTCTGTAGAGAGTCCCCAAGGGAGTGAGAAGATGTCTCCTGCCTCTAAGGAGGAAATACAGGAGTTCCCAGAATTCTCAGAAGACCATGCCCATGCAGAAGCCTCATTGGTTATATCTTGATTGACAGGCCAGTTCTACCTCTTCACTCTTAATCCTCTCAAATTGACATCAGATTATGTAACTACAATAACTGTTGCTATACTCAGGGATTTTTGTTCATTTGTTTGTTTCTCAAGTACATTACCAGACTTTCCTCCATAATTTCATTAAAACAAAGGAAAATAATGACTGCAGTCAAGATTTCAACTGATGGTGACCCTGAGAAGAGGCTACAACTGACCCTATGACTTTCCAAGACCATCAATCTTTATAAGATTAAAAAGCCTCCTCTTTCTCCCACAGAGTTGCCTTTGGGTCTGAATTGCTGTACTTGCAGTTTTCAGTCTGAAACAGAACCCAATACACTACTTGGGCTCTTTAGAGGAAAATAAACAAAATAAAATGAAATCACTGCCATTAAGTCGATTCCGACTCAGAGTTACCTTATAGAACATCATAGAACTGTCTCTGTGGGGTTTTGAGCTATAAATCTTTACAGGAGCAGAAAGTATCTTTCTTCCAAGAAGCTGGTGCATTCAAACTTTTCACCTTAAGGTCAGCCCAATATATGGCCCACTATACCACGGGGATCCTTTAGAGGAAAATTCGGGAGAGTGGGAAGACTTATGTGACAATATATTGCTTAATATAAAGCAATGTAGGGCATAATTCTCTGATTTATTGCTGAAAAAAGAACCAAGCATACAAACAAGCAAAAAGTAATTGTCCATTTATACTATAGAGCCTTTAAAAATATTAACTCCATATTTTTACTGAGAAATAATATCTTGGAAATGTTGCTGAGTGAAAAAGAAGTTGGAACCCAGCATTTACAATTAAAGTCTTCCGAAGTAAAAAAAGTACATGTGTGCTTAAGCACAATTATGTAAACTGACACACTGAATAAACATGCTTTATGAATGTAATACATGCATTATGTCTTGTTGTCTTCTGTAACTCCAATTGAGTAGTTTTCCGGTGACCCTGGAGAAAAACATGGCCTGGCCCAGATTATTTTGCTCATATTTAGGGGACAATTTAATAGACGATTGTATAGACATTGGAAAAACTCAAAGCACAGGCACAGATTGAAATACCATTGATCAAATTATAGTTATATTATTATATTATAGCAATTTATTTTAATAGGTAACAGTCCTCTCCCAGCTACAGCTAAAGCAAGCATTCAAAGATAACCTGTAGCTAGCAGAATGAAATAAAATAAAGTGCACATGACTTCTTTTTTCTCCAATTATTGCATCTTGTCACAAACACATTTTCACTTGTAATGGAGAAATTAAAAGATTCCCTTCCCTCCCCCAACTCCCTGTTTTTCTATGGCTTTCTGATCTCTGGGCATACTCTGTTTGAAGTTGAATACTCTCACTTGTGATATTTTAGTTTACTGTATACGACTCTTCCGAAAACTTGCCATTGCTTCCCAGACTTGGTTTTCTGATTGTCAATTTAAGCAAAACCTTGGTTATTAAAATATCTGGTTCTAGTTCTATTGGACAATGGTCCTTCCTTACATTGTGTTGGATCATAGTTCTATAGAAGCCCCGAAGGTCCAGTATTTAAGCAGAGGACTGCTAAACAAAAATTTGATTTTTCAAATCTGTAAGCTGTTCCATGGGGAAAAGATGAGGCTATTTGTTTTCATAAAGATTTTCAGCCTCCAAAAGCCTACAGAAATATAGTACAGTGGTGGGATTCAGAAGGTTATCACCATTTCTGGATTCCTAATTTGTTGTTGTTGTTGAGTTCAGCAAACCAGTTATTGAAGTAGAGTTGTAATTAGGTTTCATTCTAATGTGGGCAGCTGTATAGACACCACATGTGGAAATCGAATTTACATCCCTTACTGGTTTTTAAAGTTCATCTGTGCCTCAGCAAATTCTTAGTGCCTGTCATAATGTTCATTCATTCATAAGTATAAAAAATCAGACTGGAATATGCTTGTAATATTTATTTACTAACTTCAACAATCTCATAATCTTGATGAAAGACGGCATGTTAATCCCTTGCATTTGTTACTTCAATAAATAAACAGATAATGTAAAGAGAAAAGTGCCAAATAAACAAAGGATGATAACCTGTATTTCTTTCAGCTTTGTGTTTAGCCTCAAATTCCTATGAGATATTTTGACTGAATTGTTCAATTTCTGAAAGTGCTCAAAGAGCAAAAAAATATTGCTAGAAAAGTTGCTGTAAATTCAGCAGAAGCAGAAAGGGATTTTCAAAGACGAGCATATGTTCAGAAAAGTCACCTAACTGTTTATAATACAGCAAACACAGTGACTATTGTCTAATTGACCCATGTCTAAAAGAATGAGATCCTAATTCTATAGTGAACAGTTGGTTAAGGATATATCACACAGTTGACGACGCTCAGATAAAAGCAAAGAATATTGTAATTAAGGATGCCAATAAAGAAGTAATGTGGAAATATCTTAAGTAACAGTTTTATGTCAGGAATTATTTAATATATTTGTTAAATCATTTTACTAGGGGCTCACACAATTCTTCAGAATCCGTACATACATCTTTTGTGTCCAACATATTCGTACATATGTTGCCATCATCATTCTCAAAACACCTGCTTCCCACTAAAGCCCTTGGCATCAGTTCCTCATTTTACCCCTCCCTCCCCACTTCTCCCATGAACCCTTGATAATTTATAAACTATTATTATTTTATCATATCTTACACCATCCAAAATCTCCCTGACCTGCTTCTCCATTATCTATCCCCCAGGGAGGAAGCCATATGCCTGTCATCTGTTCCCCCTTTTCTCCCTCACCTTCCCTCCACCCTCCCGATATCAGCACCCTAAACACTAGTCCCAAGGGGCCCATCTGTCCTGGATTCCCTGTATTTCCAGTTCCCATCTGTGCCAGTGAACATCCTCAAGTCCAGCCAGATATGCAAGGTAAAATTGGGATCATGATAGTGGGGGAGAGGAAGCATTTAAGAACTAGAGGAAAATGGGATATTTCACCGTTGCTACACTGTACTCTGACTGGTTCATCTCCTCCCCACAGCCCTTCTTCAAGTGGATGTCCAATTTCCCCCAGATGGGTACTGGGTAACCACTCTGTACTCCCCCTCATTCACAATGCTATGTTTTTTGTTTTGTCTTTGATGCCTGATACATGATCCCTTCAACGACTTGTCATCTCACAGGCTGGTATGCTTCTTCCATGTGGACTTTGTTGTTTCTCAGTTAGGTGGTCCCTTGTTTATCTTCCAACCTATAAGACCCCAGGTTCTATATATTTTGACAACTGGGCACCATCAGCTTTCTTCACCGCATTTGCCTATGTACCTGCTTTGTCTTCAGGGTTCTTGTCAGGGTGGGTTGGTGTTCTTCTTTCGTGTGGGCTTTGTTGTTTCTAAGCTAGATGGCTGCCTGATTGTCTTCAAGCCTTTAAGACCCCAGACACTATATCATTTGATAGCCAGACACCATCAACTTTCTTCAACTCTTGCTTATGCACCCACTTTGTCCTCCGTGATTCACTTGGGACAGGCTGGTGTGATTCTCTTTCTTGTACCCTAATATAGTTTTATTTAAATCATTTTATTGGGGCCTCCGTACAATTCTTATCACATTCCATACATCCATCTATTGTGTCAACACATATGTGCATTTGTTGACATCATCATTCTCAAAACATTTGCCTTCTACTTGAGTCCTTAATATCAGTTGCTCATTTCCCCCCTCCTTCCCCACTCCCCCACTACCTCTTGAACCCTTCATAATTCATAAATTATTATTTTGTCATGTTACACTGTCCGACGTCTCCCCCAACCCTCTTCTCTGCTGTCCATCCCTCAGGGAAGAAGCTATACGTAGATTCTTATAATCAGCTCCCCCTTTCTACCCCACATTGTCTCCACCCTCCAGGCATCGCCACTCTCACCACTAGTCCTGAAGGAGCCATCTGTCCTGGGTTCCCTATGTTTCCATTTTTTATCTGAACCAATGTACATCCTCTGGTCTAGCCAGATTTGTAAAGTAGAGTTGGAATCATGATAGTAGGGGGAGGGGGGCATTTAAGAACTAGAGGAAAGTTATATGTTTCATAATTGCTACCCTGCACCCTGACTGGTTAAACTCTTCCCCACAATAAGTGGGGGAGGGGGTCTGGTTTGCTACCAATGGGCATTGTGTCTCCACTCTGCACTCACCCACATTTACAATGATATAATTTTTTTGTTCCTTGATGCTTGTTACCTGATCCTTTCAACAGCTCGTGGTCACACAGGCTGGTGTGTTTCTTCCATATGGGCTTTGATGCTTCTCAGCTAGATGGCCGTTTGTTTATCTTCAAGACTTTAAGAGCCTAGATGCTATATTTTTTGATACCCGGACACAATTAGCATTCTTCACCACATTTGCTTATATACATGTTTGCCTTCAGTGATCATATCAGGAAGGTGGGCATCCACTGATATGATTTTTAGTTCTTTGATGTCTGATAACTGGTACCTTCTACACCTCGTGGTCAGACAGACTGGACTGCTTCTTCCTCGTCGGCTGTGATGCTTCTCAACTGGATGGCCACTTGTTTATCTTCAAGTGTTCAAGTCCCCAGATACTATATCTTTTGATAGCCAGGCACCATCAGCTTTCTTCACCACATTTGCTTATATACACATTATTCTTCAGATATTTTGTCAGGAATGTGTGCATCCTGGAATACCAATTTAATAGAAAAACATGTTCTTGCATTGAGTAAGTGCTTGAGTGGAGGCCCAATGTCCATCTGCTGCCTTAATATTAAATTTATAAATACATGTACCTAGATTTCTCCACATTCATATAAATGCATTTGCAGATGTACATTCCAGTCTTTGGACATCTATCAATAACTTTTGTCACCTAGTTTTTTCCTCTATTTCCTTTTACTTTCCTCTTGTCCCACTATCATGCTTAGCCTTCATTTGGGTTTCAATAATTTCTCTCAGTTACCTTGCCCTTGATGAATCCCTACCAGGCCTCTCACACCCTCCTTGATGCTGATTTTGGATCACTTGTTGCTCCCCTGTCCCTGGGTTGATCAGCACTACCTCCTTGCCCCCTCCTCCCCCTCTCCCATATCTCCCCAGAACCATTTGTCTCATTGTTTTCTCACCCAGACGAATCATTCAGTCTATCTTATCTAAATAGATCTGTAGAGATAATAATATGCACCAAAAATCAAGCCATAGCAAGATAGGCGATGAGTGAGAACACAGCTATGACACAAAGAGGGAAACCAATTAATTACCCATAGAAGAATAAATTAATTGAAAGAAAAATATTTTTAAAAGAAAGAAAAACCTGTAAATAGATTTTTGATCTCTAGGTGTGTCCTGCAGTCAGGTCCAATGGGGTACCATGCTCTGGCCCCAGAGTCTGTCCTTTGTAGTTCCTCAGGGGCTCCCTGCTCTGCTCCCACGGTTGCTCTGCTGCACATTTTTAGTGGTTTGCCTCAGTGTCACAGGGTCAGTCTGGGCTAGTCCCGACACTGAGTCTCCAGTGTTTTCCCCCTTAGGGCCCTGGACCATCAAGAGACAGTGTGTCTCGTAGTGGGATCAGCCGTTATTGTCCACTCTGTCCATTGGCTGTTTAGAGCGGGGATATCATCCTCCAGGCCTGATGGTCCAGGATGTGCTCCACTCTCTCTTCCTCCCCCTTCATTTGTTCACATTTGCTCTGATCATACTTTCCCCTTTCCCCTAGATACAGCTTCAGTTCTATCCTCTTAAGTAAATTCTTCTGGGGGAGGGGCAGTTGTCCATGGAGCTGGAATGGGGCCGAGTCCTAAGTCCCTTCCACTGGCTCCCCACTCCTTGCGGGCACGCTACATTCATATGGCACTGGCTTTGTATCTGGTTCCTCTTTCCCTGTGGAGACACAAACAATACCCTCCCCTTGGGTTGGTCACTGCCCTATTCCACCATCACACATCGTTGCTTTTTTTATTCCCTTTCCTCCCTCCACCCACTTTTTTGTTGGCTACCATATGTACACCTGGATTTTTATTGAATTTAATGATGGGTATTATCACCTGAGACCATTTGAAGTAGAAGCTCAGCTAGTTGAGGAAAACAAGGATTGATAAAGTGGCCAAGATCTAGTCCAGCCCCAGTAAGAGACTCAAGAGCATGTGCACAAATGTGGGTAAGATGACCTAGTGGTGGAGAAAGGACTTTCTTGGGACTGTGGAGAAGAAACTTTCTTGGGGTTCCTAGACACAGAAGAATAGTGTACATAATTACAAAGTCTTTCAATAAAATTAAAAAAAAATCTAAGGTTAGAAATGGCTGATATGGAGATGAAATGATTGATGGGACTAAGGTGAATATTTTAATGAGAACTAGAACATAAAAATAAATTTTGTATGAAATAATTGTATCAACTTTGCCTAAATGTATTGTTGATATGGTAATAATGTATTATTTGAGAATACTCTCTCTACCTGAAATCTGAACATTGAAATTGTGGAAATTCACTAGTGATTAGACACGTTAAATGGGAAAATTTGAGAATCTTACTCATGTTGTTCCTCTGAAGCAATATAGGATAGTCATTTTAAACATAGAGATTACTGCTTTGATTTAATACAAGCTAATGGTTAGAGAGCTGATGCCAACAGATTCTCTGTATAACAGTTGTGATCGGTCCCTTAAAAAGGTCAATGGCTCCTTAAGATTGACAAGTGGTAGCTTATCAAGGCTTAAATAACATAATGTCATCTGTGACCTCAGGTGTTCCTGAAATGAAGCAGGATTAAGGAGACTAGTATTCAGTGATTCCATTTGCAAATACCTTTTCCTGTATCCCAATTTTGTCAGAGTCAGCTTCAGTTTGCTTTGATATCAGAAGGGGCATAATATACTTTCAGAACTTCTTCAGAATTATTTGAACCACTTTTTGTAATAGTATAGTTAGATGAGATTTGAACATATTATAGATCTCTAATAGTGTATTACATTGATGATATCATCTTAATGTCAAACACGGATGAACAAGCTCAGATAGATTTGAAAGCAGTGGCGGCCCAAATTGAAGCTGGGTAACAAATCCAACAAAAAATCAGAGCCTTGGCCTAATGGTGATATTTGGGGAAATAAGCTCAGGAGCCACTCTTGAAATTCCAAAGGCAACCAAGAATATGCTACTCTCAGTACAGGAACTCCAAATTATGGTTAGTATATTCATACTTTGGAGGATCCACATTCCATATCTGAGGCTATTTTTTGGATATCATCAAGAAAGCCACTAAGAAGAAAACTGCTTTAGAATATATGTATAATAGCAGGCTCTATTTGAGTTACAGGAAGAATTCTCATTTTCCTGGCCTTTATATCATAATGATCCACATTCAGAGATTATTTTGGAGGTATCTACCACACATTCTTATGAATACTGGAAATGATAGTCAAAACCCGAGAGTACTAGTCTCTGGCGACCATGGGGATTCTGGATTAGACAGTTTCCAGATTCTTCAACATGATACACACCATTATTTGACTGCCCTCGGCCACTGATTGAGACTGCAACAATGACAGCAGGACATACAGTTATCATGAGATTCCCATTAAGTATTGAATGATGTTGACGAGAAACTCAATTTAATAAGATGGTTCCCAAAAGAATTCTATATTAAAATGGAAATGGCTTATGGAGGAACAAACCACTAGAGGCATGCAGGGAAGCACACATTAAAACCATGATCAGGTAGATTCTTTTTCTGTAGGTCCTACCCTGGAACTACTTTTGAGTAGGACCTTGCCAGACACACTGACACATGGAGAGTACCCTATGAAAAAGATTTTACTGGCTATCAGAATACTGCTGTGTTCATAGATGATCGTTTCAGGGTAAATAGATAATATTTGATGTTGAAATGTACAGCATTAAGACTAGCAAATGAAAGGACTGCAATTGAAAAGGGCAATAACAAGTCATCTCAGAGCAGTGAACCTACATACTTTTTTTGCTAGCCATAATGGGAAATTCACTAATGGTGATATCCTATATGTTTGGATTGTTACTGATTCATAGGCAGTGGCCAATGGTCTTGCTATATGGTCAGATAATTGGTTAATAGACAAGTAGACTATTAGATGTACACCTACGTGGGGCAAGGACCTATTGAAAGCCCTATGGAAATTTAAAGGGCACCAACGAACATGACATATTGATGCCCATCGGAAGAACCCCCTTCCTGGATGTTTTAGTCTGAATAGACTAGAAAAACAAAATTATAGACACTCCTATATATAGAATAAAGAGGTCTATATATAAAAGCAATTGAATATTGAGAAAATGTACCAGCCAGTCCAGATCAAATTCATAAGTCCAATATTAGCCCATTTGTCCAATACCAATCTATAAAGTCCTCTTCAGACTCACAAAACATATGCAATGGCACCGAATATAGGAAGATCACAGGCCAGTGGGTTGGAAGACTTCTGGATTTAGTGGCATTGTAGGCATCTCAGTGCTGGCAGGGGTCTCCACGTGGCTTCTTTGTCTCCAGAGTGATCTGGTTGCATCAGGGTAGGTCCATGTGGCTTCTCCAGCTCCCAGAGCATCTCTCAGAGAGTGAGTAGAGAGAGAGAGAGCAGTATCTATCTCCCTCCTCCAAGGAAGAAATCCAAGAATTCCTAGAATCCTTAGGAGAAGGCCATGCCCACACAGAGGCCTCATTGGCTATATCTTGATTAACAGCTAGACTCCACCCTTTCATTCTTAATCCTCTCAAGTCCCAAATTGACACCAGGTTATGTAACTACCACACTGGATTAGAAGGTAACTGGAATGAGCAAGTAGTCATGTTGGTAGTTCTCTCCTTTGTGATGGTAAAGTGTCCGTGAAATGAATGAGCATGGGGTTGCAGAAACATTGCAGAAACAGGCTGAATATCTATGCATTTTCTCAATATTCAATTGCTCTTGTATATAGACTTCTTTCTTCTGTACATAGGAGTGTCTATAAATTTGTTTCTCTAGTCTACCCAGACTAAAGCATACAGGGAAGGGGTTCTTCTGAATAGCACCAACATGTCGTGTTCTTTGGTGCCCTTTAAATTCCCATAAGGCTTTTCATGGGTTGCATAGATCTTCAAATGAAAGTTGCCAATAAGGATTGCTCTCTTTGACAACATCAACAAACAGAGATTTCAAATGGCTATGGGTGGGGCATATTTCTTGGAGGGAAGACCCTTCATATAGGCAGCAAATTGATGATATCAGATGGGTAATACTAGGCTTTGCAAAGCCAGTCACTAATGAAAATACTAAAAACACTATTAGGGATTAGAACCAAATATTCTGTAACGATTTGGCCCATAGTCTATATTTCCTCAGAATAAGCAAAATTTACAGCTCATAAAATATATCAATGGGCTGAGGAACATCATAAAAGGACATAGTATGTTGCATATCACCCTCAGAGCAATTATTTGATAACCAATGTTACAATTGCCTATTCTAATTTTCTATCTAATTCTCTTTGAAAGACTCCTCAAACTCACTGCCACGGTGTCAATTCTGACTCATGGTGGTCCTATTGGATAGTGTAGAACTTCCTCTGTGAATTTCCAAAACTGTAACTCTTTATGGGAGCATAAAGCCTCATCATTCTCCTGTAGAGCGACTGGTGGTTTTGAAATGCTGACCTTGTGGTTTGCAGTCAAAGGAGTAATCCACTACCAGGACTCATATCCAAAATAGAAGATAAAGGCATGGAAGCTGGTTTACACATATTCAGGAGTAGTTGTTCACCCTCAGCATTTGGGTGTCAAAAGCAGGATCATTGCTAGATAAACTTCTACCTTTTCCTGGATAATCTGGGGAAGAGGAAGTAGTGTAGGATGCTTCCACCACTGTACAATTTTTTCCCACATCAGTTGAAATTACTTTTTTCTTGCTAGATGCTGTGGTCCAGAACCAGGGATGCAGCTGTGATTTCCCGTAGCTGGTGATCACTTAGCAAGGGCCTCTGACTGTGCTCAAGTGTCTGTATGGGAGAAGTCCCAAGAGTCTGGTGGGATGCGTTGTTCCTTCTTCCTATTTGGGAAAACTAATTTACTTGATAACAGTCTTGATACTAGTAATATTATCGCAGCAGCTGACTCTCATGTCTCTTCCCAAGGTGGCATAATTTGGGTAAAAATAAATGTCACAGGAAGGATGGACTAATAATAGCATATGGCAACTGAATGATGAGTAATGATGTATGCAAACAATTAATTAATAACATATTTGTCTTTTATGATATATTCAGAGCAAGAGAATAATTTTTTAAATAAAATTTTGCAAAAGGTACAGAGTGATGTAGAGATACATTTTGCAAAACCTCACTGGATTGGATGAAGCATTCTTCTCTTCTCAGGGTATTGAGTGTATTCACAGTAAAATAATTAAAAACAGATGGGGATAATTATCCTTGTAAGACAAGGATAATAGCTAGAAAAGCCAAGGTTGGAGTGAATTTTTAGGCTCTTATAGCCATAGTTGCTTTTGTTTCTCCCACCAAATGAGTGTTCCCTGATTGATAGTGTTAAGAAGGTGGGGGCAATAATAGTGATTGTATATTATGGTTCAGCTGTGATTGTTAACAGGGTCAATGGTGATTGCCAACCAGCAAACACATAAACCCAACCCACTGTCATCCAGTTAATTCTGACCCATTGCTACCCTGTAGGACAGAGTAGAACTGTCCTTGGGGGAGTTTGAGTCTTAAATCTTTTGAGACTAAATATTTGCAGGGAAAAAAAAGCCTCATCTTCTTTAGTGGAGTAACTGGTACATTCAAACTGAAGCTCTAGTCGTGACCAGCCCTCCAGGTTACCCACTAACATACTGGGGGTCCTTGTGTTTGCCATGCTGCTTGGTATTAAATGACTCGTTTATGGAGAAGTAAGTGGAATGTCACTTCAAGCAAAAGAGAACCGAGATCAGAAAGTGTCTTTGGACTGTGCTCCTAGTTGCCTGTCTTTCTGCCCGACCTCTAGCTCTTGGTTCTGGAATTATGTGATCTTTCAGCTAACTTGATATTATCAGTTGCTGTAGATTTTTGGATGAGGGAGATCCTCCAAGTAAACCTTTGAACTTTGGATTTTGGTGTGTTAATGATACCCACAACCAAATGAGCCATTTCCTGTGTTTGTCAAATGATGAATTGATGACCTCTGACACCCAAGGGGATATGCTAAGTAGAGGAGTGGTGGTTGACATCAGAGATAATGGAGTGGTAGAGTATTTTTGGAAAATGAAGCATTTGGAACTTGTTTAACTTCCATGTTCTTGAGACCACTCTTGCATTTATTTTCCTAAAACTATTTCTGCACTAGAGCTTTAAGGGATGGGAAAGGTGGGTTTCAAAGTAAATGGAACACCAGAATGCAGCATTAAATGACACGCAGTTAAATAAAGCACTGACATACTGGTCAGATTACACTTGGAAGATACCAGCTCTGAGAAGCATAATTTTAGAAGAATACTTTTAGAGGAATATTTTTAGAGAATAGCATGAGGAGATAGATTCAAATGGAAGTGTAACATATGAAACACTTGCGGGAACTTGGGAGCCTGTGGGACAAAATAATTGATACCTTCAGCTACGGAGCAGCTGTCACATGTAAGAAAAAAATCTTATTTTTCTTAAAATTTGATTCATAAAGTCAAAGTTGAATTTTACAATAAAATGGTACTGAAGAATCCCACAGTGACTAAGACAAATTCAAGGAGAGAGTGAGAGAGAGAGACAGCATCTCAGGCCGGGGAGTGGGTCCCCACATGGCTTCTCCAGTTCGCAAGGCTCTGGCTGCATCAGCATAGCTCCATCAAGCTCCTCATCACTAATGTCTCTCAGGGAGTGAGCATGTGTCCCACCTCCAGTGAGCTATTTATTTACTTAGAGCCTCCCAATGAGGTCCTCAAGCTGCAACCTGATTGACAGGCTAAACTCCACACCTTCTTTCTTAAGTCTCAAATTCAAACAGATTATGCAACTGCCACAGACCACCCCTTGTCAATTTGACAAATTCACATAACTCTTTAGCCATATATAATTTTGAAACAAACAATAATAAAATCATATTTCTATCTAACAGGATAAAACTAAAGTGCATACAATTCAAAAAGGTGTCACCCTCATTTAAACCTAACGTTCTATAAGTGAACTAAACAAAAATATCCTGTGACTAACAATTTCAGTTAACTAAAGCCTACACCTTAATCCTATGACTATATTCCCCCACCAATGAGAGTTTGTGAGCCAGCCAATTCATCCCTTATCCTCCCCATTTTGGGTATCCAATTTCTATACTGCCCATTTACATCAACCCAGTGCTCTGAGGAGACATCACATTCTTTGATGTGAAGAATCTTCATTCCATATTAAACCTTGTGAAGTCCGTATCCATAAGCAAAGCCAAATCAGGACTGATCATTCATAAAGCCAGCAGGAATATGCATGAGTTCAAAGGCTCAAAAATCTATTCTTCATCTGGTCAGGTTCTGGTCAACTCAATGTGGGCTGACTCACTTAGCATCAACAGAGTGTCTGTTGGTCACCTTGCCTTTACCCAGATCTGTGAGTCACAACCCTTTGAGAGGTGAATGACCATTTCACAGGGGTCACCCGATTCATAACAGTAGCAAAAATACAGTTATGAGTTAGCAACGAAAATAACTTTATGGTTTGGAATATAACCACAACATGAGTAATTGTATTAAAGGATCACGGCTTTAGGAAGTTTGAGAACCATGGATTTAGACCATGGTCCCTGTCACAAATTCTCACAACCCCTTGTGCTAGGTCATGAACTTAAGACCAGCTATATTAGAGAAACAAATCAGCAGCAACTCATGTATAAGAGAGAGTTTTATATAAAGGGTAAGTGCACATCAAGAAAACATCCCCACCCAGTGCTGCCCAAGCCCACAAGTCCAACATTAACCCATTCACCCATATGTCCAACACCAATTCACAAAGTTCTCCTCCATCTCACAAAACAGAGGCAATGATGCCGACTACAGAAGGAAAGCTGATTCAGTGAATGAATAAGCATCTCAGTGCTGGCAGGGTTCTCCACATGGCTGCTCCAGCACCCAAGGCTGCATCCAGGTAGGTCCATGTGACTTCTCCTTGGGGATGTCTTGCAGGAAGTCAGCCTTGCAAGCTGAAGCAGAGAATGGCTAAGGCAGCTGCACCCTGGTGTGACCATCACAAAGCAAGAGAACCAAGAACTAGAAAGGCAAGGCTCAGCAATCCATTTGTCCCTCTGCCCTTCAATTAATCCCACATGTGTTTACTAGCCATGTTGTCACAATAAACTAACTCACCAGCCAACTGCTCTTGTCTTCTCCAGTCCTTGTGAACCAGGTCCACAAGTATCAGTGGCCATGCTCAACCCGTGTCTTTATTGCTACATTTCTCCCTCTTCCACTCAACAAGTGGGTCTGTGTGGTCAACTAGCAAGCATTTCATCCTGCCCACAGGCTCTCTTTAATGTTCAGTCCTAGAGAGCAGTTTCTTTTGGTTCCAGATTTTTTCCAGCTACTGACACAGACCACTAGTTCAAAATTCCAAAATCCAAAGAGTTTCTATTCTGACCAGTTTGACCCTCTGTCAGCCATTTTCACCCAGCAGCTCTGAGAATTTCAAGGGGTGATTTCTATCCCCTAGATCAAAATATATATTAACAAGATTCATTGTCGCTATTTCAAACAGGAATAACCAAAGACTAAAACCAATGAAACGAATCAAAACTTAACTTCATATGTTTTTTCTAGAAAACAACCCAATAAACCTTATGGACATATCTGACCTCTGGCTAGCCATAGAAGAAAAACCATCATGAGGCAGAGGTCAAACAAGGACCCACTCTCCATCTTTATGATTTGTTTCTCTAATACCTCATTCTACAGGACCATATGTGTCTTGTCAGCAAGTACGTCTAGCAAGGGGAGAACATGTGTCCCACCTCCAGCAAGGTAGTCATCTCCTTAGTGCCTCTAAATGAGGTCATCAAGCTGCAGCCTGATTGGCAGGCTAAATTCCACCCCTTCACTCTTAAGTCTCAGATTGACAAAGGATCATGTAAGTGTCACAATAAGCTATTTCATCTGCTCCTGGCCCCCGCCTACAACAAAACCAAGGCACAACGCCTAGTGGGCCACTTTGGATTTTGGAGGCAACATATTCCTCATTTGGGTTTGTTACTCTGACCTATTTATCAAGTGACATGAAAGACTGAGTCATGACATTAGATGTGCCTGAAGCACTCCATCATTAAATGGAAGTGGTATATACGAGATCGGACCAAAGCAGGACCTGAAGGGATAAGTAAACTGTAAGAAGTGTCTCAAATGCCCACAGTCTCCACTCCTTCCTTCTCCTAGTCTGCACCTATGGAATTCTGTGGAGTTACTTATGCTAAGTTGACTGAGGAACAGAAAAGTTGTTCTTAGTTTACTGATGGCTCTGCACCATATGCAGATGCCACCCATAAGGGGGCAGCAGCAGCACTATATAGCCCCTTTCTGGGATCTCCCTGAAGAAGAGTGGTGAAGGGAAATCTTCCCAATGGGCAAAACTTTGAGTAATGCACCTGGCTGTTCAGTTTGCCTGGAAGGAGGAAGGGACAAATGTGAGACTGTATACTGATTCATGGGCTGTGGCTAATGGTTTGGCTGGATGGTCAGGAAATTAGAAGAAACATGATTGGAAAATTGGTGACAAGGAGGTATGGGGAAGAGGTATGTGGATAGACCTCTCTGAATGGGCCAAGAAATTAAAGGTAATGATATATCATGTGAATGTCCATCAAATGGTTTCCTCTGAAGAGGATGACTTTAATAATCAAATGATAAGATGTAACGTACTGTGGAGACTGTTCCTCCTCTTTCCTCTGCCACTCCTGTCATTGCCCAATGGGCACATGAACAAAGTAGACCTAGTGGCAGGGATAGAGATTATTTATGGGAACAGCACATTGGATTTCCACTCACCAAGGCTGACTCAAACATTGCCACTGTTGAATGCCCAATCTGCCAGCAGCAGAAACCAACATTGAGTCCAAGATATGGGGCCATTCCTTGGGGAGATCAACCAGTAACATTGGGCAGGTGGATTGAAAAGGATCACTTCTGTCAAAGAGGGGGCAGAGTTTTGTTCTTACTGGAAGAGATACTCTACATATGAATTTGCCTTCCTTGAACACAATGCTTCTGCCAAAACTGCTATACATAGACTTACAGAATGTCTTATCCACTGGTATGGCATCCCACATAGTATTACTTCAGATCTAGGAACTCACTTCACAGCAAATGGTGCATGCCCATGGAATTCACAAGTAGTGTGATATTACTCCTTATCTGGAGGCAGCTGGCTAGATAGAATGATGGAGCAGCCCCCTAAACACACAATTATGACACTAAATGGCAACACCTTGTGAGGCTGCGGCAATGTTCTACAGCAGGTTGCATACGCTCTAAAACAGAAGGTGCTTTTTCTCCAATAGCCAGGATCCATGGATCCAGGAATCAAGTTGTAGTGGCACCACTCACTATTACTCCTAGTGATCCACTTGCAGCATTTTTGCTTCCTGTCCCAGCAACCCTATGCTCTTCATGCCTGGATGTCCTCGTTCTGAATGAAGGAAACATCCCACCTGGAAACACAACACTGATTCCACTTAACTGGCAGCTAAGATAGGCCCCCATGGCCACTTTGGGCTCCTATGCATCTGGATCAGCAGGTAAAGAAGGATGTCATTGCACTGAGTTGTGTAATCGATCCTAATTACTAAGGAGAAATTGTACTGGTGATACATAATGGAGGTAAAAAAATGAAGGAGATTCCCTAGGTCACTGGTTTTCAACCTTCCTAATGCCGTGACATTTTAATATAGTTCATCATGTTGTGGTGACCCCAACCACAAAATTATTTTCATGGCTACTTTATAACTGTTATTTGCTACTGTTGCTTTATAACTGTTATTTGCTACTGTTATGAATCCTAATGTAAATATCTGATATGCAGGATGTATTTTCATTGCTACAAATTGAACATAGTGATTAATCACAAACACAACATGAAATTGTATGTGAAATATTTATTTCTAATTACAAATAAATAAAATTTTGTCTGAAAGCATTGTGTAACATGGGTAACAGTCTTCACACCGGGTACTCATAAGTGGGTGAATCTGAATGTGGGTGGATCGACCTGGTGTTGGATAGAGGAGCAGTGTCTCATTTCCTAAGACCATTGGAAATATGTGTTTTCCGATGGTCTTAGGTGACCCCCGAGAACCACTGCCATAGGCCATCTCTTAGTATTACCATGCCCTGTGACTAAAGTAAATGGTAACTTATAGAAACCCAGAATCACGATCAATTGTAAAAGCAAGGTTTGTGATGGTCAGTATTTCTTCTTTATATGTGCTTATTGAATATCTCTCCTGCATTAATGTGCCATATACCAGATACAAATAGATTGAGTGTGTTTTACTATATATGTATGATACATATATGATGTTAGGTGTAAGTGTGATTGCATTAATGTCCAAAAATTATATATGGCTAAAGAATTGTGTATAAGAGGGGCCAGCCCCAATCTGAGCTACGTGGACAGCCACCCCTTCCCCCAGAAGAATTTACTTCAGAGGACAGCACTGAAGCTACAGCTTAGGGAGAAGGACATTTCTGATCAGAACACACAGGAGCAAATGAAGGGAGAGGCAGAGAAAGTGGAACACATCCTGGCTCACCAAGCCTTGAGGATGATATCCCTGCTCAGAGCAGCCAATGCCAGGAGGACCATATAACTGGACCCACTAAGAGACATGATATCCCTCACTGACCCATACCCCTACAGGGGACAGCACTGGAGACACAGTGGGATTTGTGCCCCATCTGATCCCACCACACCAAGGCAAAACACTAAGGGCGTGCAACAGAACAGCAAGGGGATCAGAGCAAGGAAGTCCCAAGGGAATATCAAAAATAGGCTTTGGCACCAGGACGTGGTACCACATAAGACTCGAGGGGGAAACACTCCTAAAGATCAACAAACAGACCTTAAACTATTTACAGGCTTTTCTTTTGTTGGTCATTGGTTTTTGTGGTTGTTTTGGGTTTTTTTTTGTTGCTTTGTTTTGCTCTGTCTTGATTTCAGTGCATATTATTATCTCTGAAGGCCTACCTAGATAAGATAAGCAGGATAAACAATCTGAAGGAGAAAACAATGGGGACTGATGGTTCCAGGGGGACATGGGAGAGGGGGATGTGGGGGGAAAATAGTGAGTGTTAACAAACCGAGGGACAAGGGAACAAGTGACCCAAAATGGATGGCGAGGAGGGTGTAGGAGGCTTGATAGGGCTTGATCAAGGGCAATGTAACCAAAAGGAATTACTGAAACCCAAATAAAGGCTGAGCATGATAGTGGGACAAGAGGAAAGTAAAAGGAAATAGAGGAAAGAACTAGGAGGCAAAGGGCACTTATAGAGGTCTAAATATAAGCATATACTTATGTAAATATATTTCTATATGATGATGGGGAAATATATCTATGTGCATATATTTGTAGGTTTAGTGTTAAGGGAGCAGATGGACATTGGGCCTCTACTCAAGTACTCCCTCAATGCAAGAACACTTTGTTCTATTAAACTGGCATTCCATGATGCTCACCTTCTCAATAGGATGGCTGAAGAAAAATGGGTGCATAAACAAGTAGTAGTGAAGATAGCTGATGATGCCCTGCTATCAAAAGATATAGTGTCTGGAGTTTTAAAAACTTAAGATAAACAAGTGGACATCTAGCTGAGAAGCAAAAAAGGCCACATAGAAGAAGTACACCAGCATGTGTGACCATGAGCTGTCGATAGGATCAGGTATCAGGCATAAAAGAATAGAACAAAAATGATCTCATTGTGAATGAGGGGGAGTGCAGAGTGGAGACCCAAAATACATCACTAGGAAAATGAACATCCTCTTATAGAAGGGTCATGGGAGGAGATGAGCCACTTAGGGCGCAGTATAACAGTGATTAAACATACAATTTTCCTCTAGTTCTTTAATGCTTCCTCCCCACCCCCACCCCCAATATCTTGATCCTAATTCTACCTTACAAATCTGGCCAGACCAGAGCATATACACAGGTACAGAGCTGGAAAGAGAGAATCCAGGACAGATAAACCCCTCAAAATCAATAATGAAAAAAATGAAAGAAAAAAAAAAACCACAATAATGAGAGTAGTGATAACAGGAGGGTAAAGAGGAGGTGGGGGAGAAAGGGAGAACCAATCACAAAGATATATGTATAACCCCCTCCCTGGAAGATGGACAACAGAAAAGTGGGTGAAGGGAGACATCGGACATTTTAAGACATGACAAAATAATAATAATTTATAAATTATTAAGCTTTCGTGAGGAAGGGGAAAAATGAGGAGCCAAGGGAGGGCTCAAGTGGAAAGGAAAAAAAATAATCCCAACAATTGCCACGAGAAAGAAAAACAAACTGTTCTAAAATTGATTGTAATGATTGCACAATTTATCTTAATATAATTGAACTATTGAATTGTGTTATAAATGAATTACATGCCCAATAAAATCTTTTTTTAAAGAAAAATGTATTTGTGTACCAGTGCCAAGTTGGCAAGCGATAGAATATGATACCTAAGTTTATTGTGCCAACTCAGCCTCCACAGGAACATGTGGGTGGAGTTTGATGAGGTTGAGGTTTGAATGGAGGGCCCACCCCCTTCTGACTTTACACCCATCAATCATGTAACATTGCAGTCCATTGCTGAGGTTCCATTGAGATCTGCTTCTCCATGTATACATTGCTTTACTGTGTGTACATCTTAAGACCCCTTTGGGTCCTCCTTCTATAAGTGACTGTGCTACTGAGCTACTGATTGTTGCTGCCCCACCCTGCTGTCTGCTGCCTGCAGGTGACTTTGCATGCCTTGTCTGAGGGCAAATCTCTCTGGGATTACAAATGTCCCATCTACAGAGTTTGGCTACCAGAGTAGCTTCTTTAGTTTCAGATATAAAATGTAAGGAAACTGTCAGGATAGTATGAGTGGTATCCTTGATTGAAGATGAAGTACATATCTACTGTTCTTTAAGGTCCTCCTAGACTATAAGACTTTGATTATGTCCTTGTTGCATGAACTTCCCCCTGTAAGTCCTCATATACACAAGGTCTACATTATTGGCCTGAAGACTTTTTTTTATTATTTTTGTTTGTTTTAGAATAAAATATTGCCTTTAGTTGCTACTGATATTATCTGCTCTAATTTATACATGTTACACTTTAATAATCTCTGCCATAACCTACACCCCTGGGAAGCATGTCAGAATGACAGTGTCATTTGAGGGTTAAGAATGGTGTACCAGGTTGTTATCCTCCACAATGTACCTTCCAGGTGTCTAGCTAGCCACTTTTAATTGAACATAAGTCTGATTGGCAATCTGCCCAGATATTCTGATGTCTTTTGAATGGTGCCATATTCACACCTATAGATATACATAAAATTTCACATGTGCCCATTTAAGATAAACTTACCCTGAGTGCATATATATATATGATTAATTTTATGTCCTATAAAGTCATTTTGGAGTTAATCCCTAAAATAAACATTGCTGTTGTCACATTTCACTTGATCTAAATTAAATTTATGGTTCAAATAATTTTAAAGAAAATCATCCTTCTAGGTTTTCTCCAGGTTTTTAAGTGATTTTCAGGGTAAGTTGTAAATAATATAAATGATATATACTCTATGCCATAGGGGAAGTATATTGATCAGAGTTTGGTGTGACAATGTTGGATAGTTCCTGCCAAAAAACAACAGTGCCAATTCTATAATGATGTGTCATCAAAGAGCACAGCAGTAAGTGGCCAAATAATATAAATGCTCCTCCTAAATGACATAAATTCCAGAAAATAATTAACCATTTTCTGGCTTTCTTATTGAAGACACATAACCATATTGTTCTGTGATAGCTTGTCATTTTTAGCTATTATTCTATCAGTATATTATTTGTGCATTTATAGTAAAGATGCACATTCTCTTTATTCGATGATAATGTCATAGGTTTCTTTTTTTGAAACAAAATTTTTTCTTCTATATTGTCTGCTGTGTGCCATACTTTTTACACTTTGTAACATTTTAAGAACATATTTAATGAGTACACAATTCAATTTTAAAAAGAAGATTCAGACATCATTAGAAATATTTAGGTCACACATATGTAAAAAATGGCTTTTTTATTTTTCATGAGTACAATCAAGAACATTTTCAACCATTCCCCTGCAAATATAAGTAGAGGCCATGGGCCATATTACGTGTTGAATAGCATTGGGATAGGTAAGGTTGTTTTTTTTTAACTTGACTAAGCCAAGATTCTCTTAGTGAGTTTTTCAGTTAAAACATAGCAATATTTACACAACTGATATATGTATGGATTGTGATAAGAGTTGTATGAGCCCCTAATAAAACGATTTTAAAAAAAGAACATGCTCAGCTTATCTCAAGCTGAAAGAATTGAAGGGGAAAAAATGCACGCCTTGAATGGGAATATTGATGGATACTGAACGTTGCCCAAGGGCACAAATAGAAAATAAATGTTTAGAAAATGATGGCAGCAACAACAACAACAACAAAACATAGCAATAATATCCCACTATTGAATATATCCTAATGCAATCACTTCCACGATGAGATATGAAATGAGAAGCCAATCAGTTGAAAGAAAGTTTCTTCAGGGTGTGTGGCCCCTTTCAATATAAATGGGCACTAAGGAAAAGCTGCCTTGCCTGCTGGGTTTGGGCCCGACACCTTTCTCATGATTTGACATTCAGTTCTTTTGACCTACGCCATCAACCTAGTGCATTGTCTGCCGATTCCAGGGACTACTCAGATGCCTGCGACTTTATGTACTGACCTTGGCGTCATTCATATTTGCAGCTAGAGGTGCGCCCTCTAACCCGCTGATCTTCGGTTCAGCAGCCCCTGAAGCTACGTGAGTAGAAGCCACCAATATCACATGTGACCCCCTGACGTGGAACTTGCAAACCTCTACGGAAGTCAGTCATCACCTTGGCATCAGTGTCGGTGTGTACACATATGCAAGCTCTGTTGGTTTTATTTCTCTAGAGAACCGAGCCAAAGACAGCATGTGCTATTATTCAAGAATGGCTTTCAATTGGATATTATGTTGATAATAATATGATGCATAAATCAATCTGGATATTAGGTACAAATAATATGTAGAAATACCTCTCCAAAGCAGATAACATACTTTTAAAAACCTCTGGTTAGTAAGACACTTAAAAAAATCGTTTTATTGGGTCTTCATACAACTCTTATCACAATCCATACATACATCCATTGTGTCAAGCACATTTGTACATGTGTTGCCATCATCATTCTCAAACCATTTGCTTTCTACTTGAGCCCTTGATAGCAGCTCCTCATTTCCCCTCCTCTCTCCTCCCCTCCCTCCTTTATGAGCCCTTGATAATTTATAAATTATTATTATTTTGTCATGTCTTACACTGTCTGATCTCTCCCTTCACACACTTTTCTGTTGTCCACCCCCCAGGATTATATGTAGATCATTGTGATCGGTTCCCTCTTTCTACCCCACCTTTCCCTTACCCTCCTGGTCTCTCTACTCTCATTATTGGTCCTGGGGGGTACCTGTCCTGGATTCCCTGTGTTTCCAGCTCTGACCTGTACCAGTGGACATCTTCTAGGCTAGCTGGATGTGTAAGGTACCGCCACTGCTGCTTGGCCTTCTTCCTACAGTATATTGGTTCTTGATCACGTGCTATCTCTTGTAGCGGTTGCACGCTAACTAGTTCCTTCTGGTACAGAGACTTCCTGGATAGGTTTTCACAATTAAAGCTTTATGCAGGATGACTTAGAGGACTGGGCTAAGCAGTTTGTTTATCGTGTTTATACTTCATTGAGCTTCATGGATGTGTGTTTATAATATTCATAAAATTTACAGAAATAGCCATAACTTTAAAATTTTAAACACATAAATAACAACATAGAATTTGGTAAAATTTGTCACTGCCACTACAATACCGAAGACAAATATATTCATCTCCCCTAATGTTTATCATGCTCTTTAGTTCCATTTTCTTTTACTGTTTCTCATTCCATCCTTAGGGAGTCAATTGCAACTTGCTTTGATTAAGTTAGTTTGCATTTTCCCTCACTTATGTAAACAGTGAAACATAATATGTATTCCCCTGTCCTGTATCCCCTTTTTATTGGCTAGGGTTATTCTCAGGCTAATGATTTTGAGATTTCTTCACATTGTACTATAAATTAAGACTGTTGTTTTAATAGTTGTTATATTGGATATTACAAATTTAACTACTAAAATGCATAAAAGTCTTTGTATGAACATATACCTTTTATTTCTAGGTAAGAATGTAAGTTTTCAGTGTACATAAATGCTCAAAAGAGCTAAGGAAAATAGCATGTATTGAGTGGTTCAGACATATTGACATTCAATATTTATTACAATGAAGAAGACTCTAACTTCACTAAGACATGACTTGATTTAACTATTTAGAAACTTATTTTCTATAAGCATTTTTTTATAATGGAGAATAAATAACAGAGAGAAGACTTCATTCCGGTCATGTTTGCATCAAATACATACATATTGTACCTCTTCATGTCAGTGTGTTCTTATGCATTAAAGCATCTCCATACATCTTTCTTAACTAAATGAAAAGCATCTCGGATTTTTATCCATCAATGATTATTTTACTTGTACATATTTGTGTACATTTCTGGTTGTAAGTATATTGTTGATTTATTTATTCAAAACACTTAGAATGTCCAGCATTGACACAATGGAGGAGAGTTAAATGCTTGCCTAGGAAAATGCATTATAGAAAATAGATAGTTATCATTTTCTTTTTGTGAGTGGGATAGAATATAGCTTTGTGATTAGCAGGCTCACAGATAGGAAATAATACAGGATCACAGAAAAGAGCGTCTTATAATAGAACATGTTTTATCTAAAAGATATGTTGTAGATAAAGAGCTTTCAATAAATAGAAGTCATGTATATCTTCTAGCTGGGTTCTGAGAAATAAGAGAAGAATTTTTGTAAGTAGTAGATTTAAAAATAATGCTATAAATATCTCACAAAGGCCAATGTTAGAAAACATAATGTTTATGTGAGATCAAGTACTGGGATTGTTAATACCACATGCCACAATTACCCACTGAGTCACAGTGGTATATAAGTGGTCTGTCCCGGAGAAAGCAACAAATAAAGTCCTTGATGGACAAATCATTTCATTCAACTAGATCCAAATTTACCGATATGTAAGCTACTCCATTTCCCCTAGGCAGAGTACAAAAGGAGAGAGAGAGCCTGTGACTCAGAGCAGCTTAAAACCCTTTTCATAACATAAAACAATAAGAAGAGGAATTTTTGCCTAACAATTATTTTAGGGTAGTTAATATTTATGACACTTGGATAAAGGTATGGAAAAAGGTGATTCTGGAATTTAAAATGATCATTATTAACCATATTTCACTGGAGTTAATATATATTCATAAAAGCCCCAATATTCATCATGTATGTACAAATATATACATATATCTGATAGAATTTTAGAGGATAGAACTATTTTGATATTCTTAAATTTACTCTCACATTAATGTCAAGTAGTCAGAGTAGTTGAAAGATAGGCAAAGTATTCTCAGAGCATCTGCCAAGCAATTTTAGATAATTGACTGATTTTTTAGGTAGTAAGTTCTGAAAACAGAAACTGTTGAAAGCTATCCTGACCTGAATTTATTCCACAAAATTTTATTCCCATCTGAAAGAGCGTCTGTGATTTATTCTCTGTCACTGCTGTATCAACACTAATGCGCCATTATGCATAGCTGATGTTTCAGATGTATACCCATCATTCTTCCTGAAGTCAGAACGTTATGATTGCGTCAGACATCGTCTGGCATAATCTATTTAGCTCCCCGACTTTGCCTCCACAGTTTCTGATGAATCTGGAATAATTACTTAAATATTTACTCTTCTCTGTTTAAAATTTGCTAGACAAAGAAATTATGCATGCAGAAAGTGTGCAGGGGGCTTGAAGATAATAAATGATACATTGAGCACAGCCTAATGTGGCTTTACTGGGGTAGAAACAGTGGTAATAAATCACCTGCCAATGTTGAGAATAAAATACTGCGTTGGCCTCTATCAGCCACAAGAGAAAGGTTAAATGTTATTTCTCACAATAACTGTGTGGTCTTCATAGCTGACACCTCCAATATTAAACCCCATCATTATTTTCTAGAGAAAACATTTGATCTTTATTCCTAATGGAACCGTTTTATAAAGAACTACTTTCACAAATATCTAATATCCTTGGAATAGTTTCATTCATTTTATGGTTATTTTAGCTTACAAAAGAATTCCCCTCTTTAGAATAAAACTGCTTTTATGTAATGGGTAGCCTTGGGAGGTTGAAATTCATTCTGGTCAACTGTAAGTGACCTTTTAATGATTGGATTCTTATGAACTCAGAGTTGGTGTAGGCTGAGAACTGACACATTGTCCCTGAAAAAGCTTGGGGCTTTATTTTCTAGCTTATTTATTAAATCACAACTCCATTTCCTGCATATTGCATTCCAAATGATTCTTATTTCAAATGTCAACTTCGTATCTTAACCCATCTGTGGAACAATTTCTTTAATATGCTTTATGTAAAGTATTAATAGGTGTAGAGTGGGTTTAAAATGTACATGAGTCTCAAAAGGGAAGGCATAAATATGTTTAAGGATATATATACACATGAGCATTATTTTTCTTATGATTTTATGTATGTGTTTGGCCAAATGACTACCAATCCTCTTTCAGTTATGCTTGAAAACATTATCAAACTAAGTATCATGACTTCTCTATGCTTGTACTGTCTCCACTATTCACTATAATGATGGTCACTATAATGATGATTTCAAAAAGATTCATATGTTACTATGGATCTTTACAGGGTTTCTTCTGTTCAAGAATGCATTTTAAGGAGACCTTTCATTGTCAGTGTGCAACATGAGAACACTAGGGCTCAGCAAAGGAATGACTCATCTGGCATCCCCACAAAACTACAAGTGAAGTTGCTCAGACCTCCTGGATAGTGTAAAAGCAGGAAGAAGGTTTTCCTGCATCACCATTGTGGGAATTTGTCATCGGGCACCCGTGCATCACTGAGGACTACTCATGTGCACATACCTTTTCTATTCCTTCAGCAAGATCAGCACTCACTTTCTGAATGACTCAGCTCAAATCTTTCCCTCGTAAAGACACCCCTTTTCAATCACACAGCATTGTATTGATATGTGCATTTACGTTTTGACATTAGTGTTTCTGAACTTGAAACTACAGGTACTCAAGCAACATAATTTGAGAATTCAGGCATTTCTTTTCACCAAAAACTGCAAAAAGTTTCAATGGAAGTGCTAGTTTATTTTTCTCACAGCCACCGAGCTCAAGCAGTCCATCACAAAGAGTAGGCTACATCACAAAGCAGTTCCTAGCAAAGGTCTTTGCTTTATTCCCTCGCTAATAATGGCAAAGGAAAAAAAAAAACATTTTAATGCCTACTGTCCTTTAAGCAAAGTCCAGGAATTGAGCAATTTAAAAGGTCTATATAAGGAGACCTGAAGACTTAATGGTTTAATTTTTAGTAAAATGTTAACCAAAAGCTTGGTGGATCAAACTCACTATCAACTCCATAGGGGGAAAAAAAAAAAGATATGGTAGCCTGCTGCTGTAGGAGTGGAGATGGTAACATATAGTGCAGTTCCACTACACCCACTAGTGTCAAGCTAAAGTTTAATGGAAGGCACAAAACAATGTCAACAAATTAATGTATGAAAATAGTAAGGATAATTTAGGTGGATTATCCCAAATGGGTCTGTGGTAATTACATAATATGCCATCAATTTGAAACATATGAACGAAGGGATGTAGTTTAGCCTGTCAATCAGTTCACAGCTTGATAACCTCATTTGGAGCCACTAAAGAGATAAATACCTCGCTGGAGGTAGGAGACTTGCTCACTCCCTGTGAGACATTCCTGTTGAGAAGACACTTGGAGCTAGCATGACCCCTGAGCAGGAGGAGCCATGTGGAGACCCCTGCCAACACTGAGATGCTTCCAGTTCCATTGGATCCACAAGACTTTCCACCTACTGGCCTGTGATCTTCCTGCATTCGGTGTCTTTGCATGCATTGCGTGAGTCTGAAGAGGAATTTGTAGACTGTTATCAGACATAATGGGCTAATATCGGATTTATGGATCTGAACTGAACTGGGCTGGGCTGCTTTCTTAATATACAATTACTCTTTGATATAAAGTTCTCTATTACACACATGTGAGTGTCCATGAATTTGTTTCTCTAGTCTACCCAGACTAATGCATTATGACACCAGGAGTGGGGTATTAGAGAAAAAAAATCTTAAACATGGAGAGTGGATGTTTGTTTGATACCTGCCTGGTGGCAGTTTTTAATTTTTGGCTAGCCAGCGGTCAGTTTTGTCCATGTGGTTTACTGGGTTGTTTTCTAGAAAGAAAATGGGAAGCTAAAGTTTTGATTATTTTGTTTGGTTGTTGTCATTGGTTATTCCTATGTGAAATGATGAAAATGAATGTTGTTAATGTATATTTTGAGCACAGAGGACAAAATATCCTTTGAATTTCTCAGAGCTGCTTAGTGAAATGGCTGACAGAAGATCAAAATGACTGACAGAAGCCTTGCTCTAGTTTGATGCTATCAGAGGCCTAATCCAATACTTTGTATCAATGGAATAATTTAGATAAGGATTAACATTAGTTAAATAAGGATTGAACTTGATGGTTCTAAGAATTGCGTTTAGGATCTGATTCTACATTGTTTATACAGATTTCTTCGGCTTATTATTGTTGATATAATGATAGATAGAAATGATTACTGGGAAGTATGAAAATAGAGCATTTGTAAGCCTTGCCTTCAGGAATTAAAAGTTGAATCTTTAAATGGGTTAAAACCTACCTGCAAAGAAGTCTCTGGAAAGATAATCCCCACCCAGTGCTTTGGAGTTATATTCACATGGAAATCAAACTTTATGTTGAAAAATAAATTTGAAATGAAACAATTATGTCTTGAAAAATTATACCACAAAATTTCTAGCACTGTTTCTATTACTGAAAGTAATTTTTCTCTTTATAGACACTTTCTCTTTCACTGTTTCTAACTTTCACATTTGAATTACCATTAATTATTCATACACTTTGATTGTATGTTAATTTCATACTGAAGTTAGTAGAACTGTTAAATTTTGTCACCATTGCCTTCAGTGCTTAGTGTGTAATTCTGAACAATAGTTGTATTAACTTGTCTTTCATGTGGCAGTATGAATATGATAGAACTTAAATTATTTATTTATTAAAATTAATGCAAGTTCATTCCTCTTCAATTTGACATTTCCAGCACGGTAAATCATATGATTGTCTCACTTAAATTTTTCAACAGTAGCCCATTTCAATTCACAAGTATCAAGAATATTGATCTTTATGTTAACTCATCAGTACAAAAACCATATCAAAAATAAAATTTCCTGCCATCAAGTTGATTCTGCCTCATGAGTATAGGACAGAATACAGATGCAGAAAACATCTTCTTTCTCCCTTCAAGAGGCTGATGAGTTGGAGCTGCTGATGTTCATGACCACCACGAAGTAAACTACTACAGAACCTTGAATGTAACAATAGATAGATCTAATTTCTACTCACATATCAGTTTGACATATTGTGGTGTATTTTAGTCTGTTGCAATGCTGGAAACATTGGCATTTGATAGTAAAACAGATCATCATCCATTGTGGACAGTCTTCAGCAGAGGCTTCAGACTAAGACAGGCTTGGAGCAAGTCCTAGTGGTTTATTTTTTAAAAAGGGGAAAGGAAGGTGTGTGTGGGGGGGTGACTTCCTTATGAGTAGAAGATTTGTTTAGTGAACACAAATCAGCCCATCAAGTTGGAAGTCACTCAATATAAACTGGAGAAGAGCTGACTTCTTAAAATAGAGTTAATTTAGTGGTATAGATGGAAGAAAGTTTTCAGGACTTGCATTTGCTGAGGTGGTGTGGCTCTAACTTGCAATAATAATCAGAACATAGAATGCTAAAGTCGGAGTCAAAAAAAATAAGAAGGTTTAAACAGATAAAGGAAACTCATAACATTCAATATCTTATATTACATTGGTGAGCTGAAATAAACTAGTAATGATGAATTTTAATAGGATAATTTTATGGTCTACTATGCCAGTAATGACAAAATGCAAAAGAATTATGTTACATTTATCATCAACAGAATGTCTCAAGAACTAACTCTCCCAGTCCAATGCGTAAGTGATTGCAAAATATGTCTATATTTCTGTGGTAGTTACATAATCTGGTGTCAGTTTGGGACTTGAGAGGATTAAGAGTGAAGGGGTGGAGTCTAGTCTGTCAATCAGGTCATAGCTAATGAGAACCCTGTGTGGGTATTGCCTTCTCCTGAGAAATCTGGTATTTTCTCCTTGGAGGTGGGAGATACCTCTCTCTCTGCTCACTCTCTGGGAGACATTGCAGCTGAAAAGACACATGGAACTATGGTAGTGCCCTGAGCTGGAGAAGCCACATGGATCTACCCTGATGCAGCCCTGGAAGCTGGAGAAGCCACGTAGAGACCCCTGCCAGTGCTGAGATATGTACAATGCCACTGGACCAAAAGATTTTCTACCCACTGGCCTGTGATCATCCTATACTTAGCATCATTTCATGTTTTGTGAGTCTGAAGAGAACTTTATAGACTGGTATCAAACATATGGGCTAATATTGGACTTATGGACTTGGACTGAACTGGATTAGAATGCTTTCCTAATGTACAATTACCCTTTATATAAAACACTTTCTTACACACATATGAGTTTTTGTGGATTTGTTTCTCTAGTCTACCCAGACTATCACAATTTCCAAAGAAGACTGCTATTGAAATACCAAATAATAAAGCTAAAAATGCAGAAATTGAATATTATTATCAGCTATATAATCATGTTGCATTGTTAATTACTTGTGATTTGTTTTTGATAGAAACAAAGAAAAAGCAAAGTTTTCACAATATATTGCCTGGGTGATAGAAACATGGTGGGATTTTTAAGATCATCAACTTCTTCACTACAAATAAGTTTCAGCAGCATAAATGCTGACTAATGCATAGACCTCACAAGTGGAATGGACAAGAATTACACTGACTATGTCATGGAAAGAACAATTGAGAAACTCTGCATCATACATCAGAACAATGCCAGGAAGCAGATGGAGAGTGAACCACCAATCGATAATTTGCAAGTTCAAGTTAGGATGAGGAAAAAAAAAATTAAAGCCCTTAACATCCAAAGGATATCTTTTGAGTATATTCTAACTGAACTTAGAGACCTCTCAACAGTAGAATTAACTTTAGTAACCTTATGTTAGATCAGTTGTGGGAAGTCACCAAAGATATCATAAAAGAAACAGAAGAAAATAAAGACAAGAAAGAAAGAATCACATAAGAAACCATGGAACTTATGATTCCATAGAGAGTAGCTAAAGTGAATGAAGGAAATGACATAAAAGAGCTGAACAGAAAGGTCCACGGTGACCCAAGGAGACAAAGTGAAAGAACATAATGAAACATATGCAAGCCTGGAGTTATAGAACTAAAAGGGTAGAACTCTTTGTATTTCTTAAGTTAAAAAAATAAATTCAAGCCCCCGATTAAAATATTAAATACGTCGATGTACAGAATATGACATGATAAAGATAAAAATAATATGGAGAGTGACGATACCACCAATAATTGTTCAATGTTCAACTCTTTGACCATTGGAGGTAACAAGTTTAGAATCAGTTGTACTGAAAAAAGTTCAAGCTGCATGGAAGGTACTGGAACAAACAAGGCTCCAGGAAGGAAGAAGTACCTGGTGAAATATTTTAACTGAAAGATGTAGCGCTGAAAGCACAATCATCTATGCCAAGAAATTTGGAAGACTGCTACCTGGCCAATAGAATAGAAGATATCCATAAGTGTACCCAATCAAAAGCAAGGTGACCCAAGCAGCGTCTAGTTCACCTAGATGTATTTCTTACATCAGCCCCCTCTGGTGTGGGCTTTACAGCTTGCTGCATGCCATACAGATCCAGGATTCAATTCCCCAGTGTTCTATGGTACTTGGCCCGAGCACCCAGGGTGTTTACAGAAACTCGGACCAATAAAGATTATTAGGTGCATATAACTACTGATAAAACCACCTTAGGGTCCTTAAAAGTATTGTTAGTCATATTTTTCCTATTTGGAAGTGGCTCTCCCAATTTTTCTACCAACAGACATGCACTTGTCTTCTCCCAGACCTGTCTGCTCCCTTTCTCCTATCCTGACTTGACTTTCCATCAGCAGTCCTCGTCCCTCTGATAAGGATATCTACTTGTTCCTGACTTGACTTTCCCAGCAGTATCCCTCATCCCTTTGATAAGGATATCATCCTGTTAGGGATACATTGTTATAACGGCATGGCAACCACTAGGTAGTCAGCATCCCCTTTCTCTCCCTTAACAATTTGATCATGGGTGACTTGAGAAGCCTCCTTTAGACTGGCCTTTAAGATACAGAGAGGATTGTACATGGTCATTGGCGCCAGTCTGGTCGATATTGCTTCTTGATTGACATCCTTACTTACAATACTCTGAGCTTGTATCTGGGAATCATTGGCTGTGTGATTTATCCTTCACCATCCTTTCATTGTAGCAGCAAGATCCTATTCCTCTAGAAGTATGCCAATTAGACAATAGTCATTGTGTTTGATATATCATGTTCATCTATGGAAAACCCCTTACAGACCTTACTTCTGCTGACCTTACAGAAAGTGTTTGATATTTCTAGCTCTGAACACTTTCAAGAATTTCATAATCCACTCATAATATCTTGTGGGAATTTGTGGCTTAATACAAACCTGAAAGGAATAACAGCCTGTCACTCTTTAGTTTATTTTTTTGTTTTGTTACTTTTTCTCATGATGTTATTTGTTTACTTAAGTAACAAATGCAGGGGAAGATACTTGTAGCATTTCACCAAAAGTATAATGAGTTATGAAATTAATAGACACATATTACAAGTGTTGTTTCATCTAATATTTTACACTTATGGAGGAATGGACATTGCTGTGGGAAGGACCCTTAGAATATGTTATTGCTGCAGATGAACATTAAAAGAGAGTAGGGATATAAATTTGTAATTTCCACATTGCCCAGCCACCCACCTTTTAGAGAACTATGATTACATTTTAACATTAACAGGTATACCAAACTCACCAAAAAATTAGGTATGAACTGGCTGAATCCCATCAGCCAGTATCAAGAGAAAATTGAAGTAGTCAATGACATCATTTTACTTGTGTCTACAATCAACAACCATGAAATGGGTAACCAATGTACAATTTATGTATTTCACTGGGTAATTCTACTGAAAGGACATTATTATACAATAAAAAGGTAAAAATATCACTTTGAGGAATAATCTGTTCCTGACTCAAGACAGGCAGGCCAATGGGTAAGGAAAACTAAAGAAAAATTTCTACCTTTGAATTGTAGTTTTGGTAAAGAATATTAAATATACTACTGGCTGCCTGAGAAGAGCCAGTCTTGTTAAAAAAAAACAAACAAAACAAAACCAACCAGAGTACTGATGAGAAGTTGAATAGTTAGATCTTTTGTCAAGTATTTTAGACATGTTATCAAGAGGAACCACTCCCTGGAGAGAAAAATCATGCTTTCAAAAGTCAGAGGGTCAGAGAAAAGAAGAAAACCCTTAATAATGTGGAATGATAGAGTTTCTGAAACAATGAGCTTAATTAAGAATGAGGGTGTGGTTATTGTATAACAGGTTAATGTTGGGTGTTTTGGTCCGTTTCAAGGGGCAACTGTGAGACTGTATTGCCCCTAATGCACATAACAACCAACCACTGTCATCAAAAGAATGACTCTACTATTATGTTGTGGTTAGTGGCCATGAAAGATGATCCAACCCACAGTGATCCTGTGCACCACCGAAAGATACATGACCCAGTTCTGCTCCGTGCTCGTGATTTTCCCTCTGCTTCGGGGCATTCTTGCAGTCACCCCGTCAATGAGGGTCTTCACCTTCTTTGCTTACCTGTCCTTTACAAACATGATGTCCTTCTCCAGGAACTGGTCTTTCCTGACAACACGTCCAAAGCGTGGGAGGCTAAATCTGCACATCCTTGTCTCTAAGGAGCATTTTGGCTGTACTTACAAGTCCGATTTGTTTCTTCTTTTCCAGATTCTTCCCCAGAACCATAGTTCAAACATTAATTTTCCTTTGGTCTTCTTTTATTCAATGTCCAAATTTCACATGCATATGAAGCAATTGCAAATACCATGGCTTGAGTTGGGTGTACCTTAGTCCTCAAAGAACATCCTTGATTTTCAATACTTTTCAATACTTTGAAGAGATATTATGTAATGAAATGATTCTTTTGTTCTCTTGAGTGCTGTTTCCATGAATATAGATTGTGGATCCAAGCAAGACAAAATCTTTTATAACTTCAATCTTTTCTCCATTTATCGTGTTACCTATTGGTCAAGTTGTGAGGATTTTAGTTTTCTTTACACTGCATTGTAATTTCTGGAGTCCAGTCCCACGGTCGAACCAACCAAACTGTGGAGAATTGTGCACAATTAAAGAAGACAAAGAAGACAGAAAAGTGGCATGGGAGACTCAACTCCATTCTCATGAGAGATGAGAAGAGGAAGAAGAGTCTGGAGTTTATTTAACAAGGGGTTTATATAGTTCTAAGAATGCAGGCCTCATGTTATACGTACACATCAAACAAATGGGTAATGTACTAATCTGGAATACTCCAAGCCTTCAAGGGGAGTACTTCAAAGGGATTACCAGGTATGCCAGAGGCAAAAAGTGTAAAATGCTCCTTAAGATAAGGGACAAGGGAGGCTGTGAGGAGTCAGGTACCTGTGGAGACAGCTCAATGTTAGCATTTCTGTGGGGCACAAGTGCTGCAGAGAAGTCTTTCCTGGAATATGTGTGTTGCTGAGATTTTCCCCTATTGTTGGCCTGTGGAGGCATGCCTCATGCTAGGGCTGGCATGCTGGGAGCAGGCCATGTACACTTCCTTCCAGGTCCTCAGCTGCCTGCGGTAATCCATAATGAAGCCTGTGATTCTTGATCTTGGTCAGCAAATGCTTCAAGTAATCCTCTCTTTCAGCAAGCAAAGTTGTGTCATCTGCTTATCTGAGGTTATTAATAAGCCTTCCTCCATTCCTGATGGCACATTCCTCTCCATATAATACATATATATATGCTGAGAAAATCATCAGAGAAGCTTATTATATATATAATAAGTATGGTGAAAGGACACTACCAGAACACACACCTTTCCTCATGTTAAACCATGCATACTTCCTTGTTTTAATCTACAGGAGCACTGTGAAGTGTTCTGAAATTCCCATTCTTTTCAGGGCAATCACATAGTGATTGACATAGTCTAATGCCTTAAGATAGCCAATAAAACACAAGTAAACATTACTCTGGTATTCTCTGCTTTCAGTTAAGACCCATCCGACATTAGAAATGAAATCTCTTTTTCTGTGACCTCTTCCTAACCAGCCTGAACTTCTGGCAGCTCCCTGTCAATGTACTGCAGCAGACACTGTCAGATGATCTTCAGCAACATTTCACTTGCGGGTGATATCAATGATTTGTAATCTGCATGGAGGAATTGCTTTCTAATTCTTGTTAAGTCAACTTTCTTTGGAATGGGAACAACTATGGATCTCTTCCAGTCACTGGCCAAATTTCCTAACACAGAACAGTGAGTGCTTCTGGTGCTTCATCATCTTGTTGAAACATTTTAATTGGCATCGTATTCATTCTTGGAGCCTTGTTTTGGGGCTAATATTTTCAGTGCAAGTGGAATGTCTTTAGCAATATTATCTCTTGCTGTAATGCTACTTCTAGAAATTGTGGGATACTGAGAAGTTACTTTTGGTATAGTAACTCTCTATTTCCATCTTCTTTGAAAGCTTCCACAAACATTAAATATTTTGCCCATAAAATCTTTTAAGATTGAAACTTGAAGCTTGAAATTTTTTATTAGTGTTCAATAAGTCAAATATCTGCTTGATATGTTCTCAAAATTTAGCAGATTGGATAGACTCAAGATCAAATTTTGGCTTCCTAGGCTTGTTTGTTTTCCCCTAGCATAGATCAATGAATAGGCCAGTGAGAGCTTACATTGCTTCTTCAGTTTTCTGAAACATTTCAATTGTTTCCCATTAATTCCGGGAGCCTTGCTTTTTAGCTAATGCTTTTGGGGAAGTGTGAATGTCTTCCTCCAGCACCATTGATTCCTACCCATATTCTAGCTCCTGATTTTGTGGACTAATTGTTTTGGGTACCTTGACTCTGTGTAGTCTTTTTTGGTACGTTAATTTTTTTTTTCCATTTGAATTGTGCTGCAGAATTTCAAACCAGATTCAGAAAAGAACTTGGTTCTTGATGAAATGTAACCTCTTGAACTGGTTGAATATTTATCAATTCTATGAACCTTCTTCCAATTCTTATCTGCTATTCTTTTTCAGATAATTCAATTTCTCATATTTGCTCAGTATAGGGATTAAGTATGGTGAAAGGACACAACTATGACAAACAATTTCCTGACAGCCATTCACAATCTCCTGTTCTGTTTGATTGACGGCTTCTTGTTCTATACACAGGTTTTCCATGAGCACAAATCAAGTGCTCTGAAATTCTCATTTCTTCATCACATTATTGCTTTCAGTCAACATCAAGCACTTCCTGATGAAAATACAAGACTATAGTCGTTCAGTATGGATTGCAAACATCTCTGTAAATAAAGTATGTACAAAGAGACTATACAGAGCCACTGTACCAAAAAGAACAAGTTAACATTCAAACATTTAAAGAGGTAGCATATTTCCAGAACTAGGAACCAGTTTCTCCTTAAAAAAAAAAGACCATGTCTAAAGTACTTGAGACAGTCTCACTATCCTTACCACTAAGGAGCTTTCAGGCCGTACTTCATCCAAGATAGATGTATTTGTTCTTTGGAAGCCCATGGTACCTTTACTGTTCTTTGTTAGCACTATAGTTCAAATTCATTGATCTTTCTTATTCAATCTCCAACTTTCACATGCATATGCTACTTTCCTCAAAGTAACACTCTTCCTTTCAAAACCCTAAGGAGGTCTCTTGCAACAGATGGACATAATGCAATATGTCCTTTGATCTCTTGACTGCTGCTTTCATGGCCATGGAATGTTAATCCAAGTAAGAACATCCTTAGACTTCAAATTTTTCTCCAATTGTAATGATGGTATTTTTTGGTCCATTCTGCAGTTAGATAATTTTATGTCAACTTGAAGATGTATGAAAATAGAGGGTGGGAATCCAACCTGACAGTCAGCTCACACCCTGATAGTGCCTCATTGGGGTGTGGCCCTCTTTTTAGTAGAACCCTGGAAATTCTGTCTCTCTCCTTTCACCTTCCTGCTTCTTGGCCACCCTGAGAGTTTGTGGAGTCCTGACATATTTCCACCAACCTTTTGAGGTTACTGACCTGTGATCTTCTTACATTCTGGATCATTGCTGGTAGCTGCATGAGTATGAAGAGGGATTGGATGACTCAAATTTGACTTAAGGACCTGAGTTGGACTGAGCTAGGATACTTTATTGATATATAATTGAATTTTTATATAAAGCTCTTTCTAATACATAGATAAATATCACTGCATTTGTTTCTTCAGTCAACTTAGTTTAACAAAGTTCAGTGGTGATCGTTTCAGTTTCTTTACCATGAGTTGTACCCCATATTGAAGGCTGCACTCCTTCATCTTCAGCATCAAGTGCTTCAAGTCTTTCCTTTCAGCAAGCAAGCTTATGCCATCTGCATATTAAGACTCTAGTGTATATGGAATTAATGCTATATTGGTTCCTGTATAAAATATAGTTTATGGATATCCTTCTAGCTCATTCAGCAGCAGAGAAATAGAGAGTGCTAAGAAAATATTTTCAAAGTTTTTACATTTTAAGCAGTGATATGCAAATTAAAAATGTGTGTGTTGCTGATTGCTAGAAGTTAAGTCACTAGTGTTTTAAATGCCAGCAGAGTAACTCAAAATGAACAGCTTCAGTGGAGCTTCCAGACTATAAAAAAGACATCAAAAGAGGACTAGCTCCCCACTTCAGAAGAAGGGGCCCTTTGAAAACCTTATGCATATCTTGGAAAGATTAACAGATATGGAATGCCTAACAGATATGGAAGCACAAACACTTCCAGAGACTTAGCTTGCCTGAGAAGAGGTCCTTAAGGTTTAAGTGTACTCAAAATATGACTGAGGAGAGGTAATTTCTCTAAATTGAATCAAACATGGTGACATGAGTCAGCTCAAGCCTGTGGGAGTAGAGTCTTCCGTATCTTCATTTGTTGATGGGACATGACTCAAGATTAGCAAAAACAGCTGCCAAAAACCAATTAATGATAGGAACCTGGGATGTGCAATGTATAAATCTGGGAAAATTGAAAATCACCCAAAATAAAATGCAACAAATAAAGACCAATATCCTATGCATTAGTGAACTGAAAAGGACAGATATAGGCCATTTTGAATAAGAAAATCATATGACTTACTATGTTGGGAATAATGCAATCAAGAGGAATTGCCTGGCAGTCATTGTCAAAAATCAATCAGGAAGTACAATGATGTCTGTGATAGGATTACATCCAATCAACACAACTATGACTCAAATATATGTATCAACCATAAAAGCTAATAATGAAGCACCTGAAGAGTTCTATCAAAGACCTTAGTTGGATATTGGTCAAACATGTACTCAAGAATCATCAATAATTATTGATGATTGTAATACAAAAGTTAGAAACAAAGAGGAAAGCACAGTAATTGGAAAATATGATCTTGGTGAAGCAAGAGATTGCACGAGAGAGTTTTGCAAAATCAGTGATTGATCATAGCAAATAACATTTCTCAACAACACAAACAGCAACTGTACACATGGTTTTTCCAAGAAATCCATACACAGAAATCAAATTGACTACAAATCTTGGAAGAGATGAAGGAGAAGCTCAAAATCTGCAGTTAAAACCAGACCAGGAGCTGACTATGGAACAGACCTTCAATTGCTCATATGTAACTCAGGATAGAGGTGAAGAATATTACAAGTCCAAGATAGCCAAAAGATGATGAATTTCAAGAATATCTCAAGAACAGATTTGATATATTAAAGACTAATTACAGAACACCTGAGGAGCTGTGAAAGGACATCACGACCAGCATTCTTGAAGAAGGCAAAAGGTCATTAAAAAGTCAGGAAAGAAAGAAAAGATCAAAGGGGATGTCAGAAGAAACTCTGAAACTTGTTCCTTGTAAGAAATTAGGAAACACAAACTGAAGAAAGGATGATGTCAAAGAGCTCAATAGAACATTTCAAAGGACAGCTTGAGAAGACAAAGTCAAATATTATAATGAAATATGCAAAGGCCTAGTATAAGAAAATCAAAAGGGAAGAGCACACTCCGCTGATCTGAAACTGAAAGAACTTAAGAAAAAATTCAAGTCTGGAGTTGCAATCTTGAAAGATCCTGTGTGCAAAACATTGAATGATGCAGGAAGCACCAAGAAAAGATGGAAAGATAACACGGTCACTTGACCAAAAAGAACTGGTTGACATTCCACCATATCAAGAGGTGGCATATGAACCAATGATGCTGAAAGAAGTTCAAGCTGCACTGAAAACATTAGACAAAAAATTAGACTTCAGAAATTGAAGGAATGTTAATTGAAATGTTCTAACAAGTTTACGAAACACTGGAAGTATATATATGTATATACCAGGAAATTTGGAAAACAGCTACTTGGTCAACTGACTATAATAGATCCATATTTGGAGAGAAACCCAATAGAATGCTCAAAGTATAGAAAAATATAACTTATATCACACGCAAGTAAAATATGACTGAAGAGCATCCAACAACAGTTGCAGCACTGCATTGACAGAAAGCTGCCAGAAGTTCAACCCAGATTCAGAAGAAATCATGGCAAGGAATATCACTGTGGATATCAGATGGATCTCAGCTAAAAGCAAATAATACCAGAAAGATATTTACTTGGCTATGCAAAGGAAATAGACTATGTGAACCCTAAGGAACTATGGATAAGCTTGAAAATATTGGGAATTCTAAAACACTTCATTGTGCTCATGTAGGACTTGTACATGGATCAAGAGCTGTGGGAAAGGAGGAAGGGGATACTTTGTGATTTAAAATCAAGGAAGGTGTGTGTCAGGATAATATACTCTCTCACCATTTTTGTTCAATTTGTATGCTGAGAAAATATTCCGAGAAGATGTATTTTATGAATAAGAATGTGGCATCAGCACTGGAGGTAAGGTTATTAACAACAGGAGATAAGTAGATGACATAATCTTGCTTACTGAAAATGAGGAGGAATTGAAGCACTTGCCAAAGAAGATCAGGATCACAGAATTCAATAAGGATTCTGACTCAATGCAAAGAACATCAACATTTTCACAAGACCAATAGGAAACATGAGAAAAATGGTAAAACGTTTGAAGTTGTCAAGAATTTTATCTTTTAGATTAAAATTTTATTTTTTTTTTGTACAGAAACAATGCTCACTGAAGCAGTAGTCAAGAGATCAAAAGAAGAGTTTCAGTAGGTAAGTCTGGTACACAAGACCTCTTTAAACTATTGAAAATCAAGGATGTTACTTGAGGATTAAGATGTGCTTGGTCCAATCCATAGTATTTTTCCTTAACTCAGATGCATTGAATAAGGAAGTAGGCCATTGAATAAGGAAGTCCCAAGGGGAATCAATACATTTAAAAAAAAACTGCAGAAGAAGAACATTGAAAGTACAGTTGACTGTTAAAAGACCAAACCCATCTGTCTTGGAAGAAGTATGGCCAGATAGCTCATTTGAGGCAAAGATTGCAAGACTCTGTCTTACGTTCTTTTGACACATAGTCAAGATGTCCCTAGCAAAGGACATCATGCTTGGCAACGTGGAGGGGTAGTAGAAATGGTGAAGGCTCTCAAGGAGATCGATCGGCACAGTGACTGCAACAATGGCCACACGCATAGGGACAAATGTTAGGCTTGAGTAGGTCTCAGACCTTGGTGTTTTGTTCAATTGTCCATCGGGTCCCTATGGATCAGTACTGACTCAATAGCACCTAACAACAACATATAACTGTTATCAAAGACTCTTGGTCACAGAAGGGTTACAATAGGACAGAGTCTGGCTCATCCAGGGCTGATTCCAAGTCAAAGTTGCCTCCTTAGAGCCATGACAAGGAGTTTATTCTCCTGATGGTGGCCAAAGACATATTGTAGTAGGTAAATCTGTGGATATCATTGGACTTTGGTTCAAAATTTGTGACTTGAAGCAAGAAAAACCAAGTCCATGTCCATTGCTCTACCACTTGTCTGTCAGTTTGTCATGCTGTGGTGGCTTGTCCTACTATAGATGTTGCCAGAGGTTTGAGCTCAATTCAGAAAAAGGTATGGGACAAGGGACATCATTGATGATGTCACATGGATGAAAAGGACATGGATGATGATGTCACATGGCTGAAAGTAGAGAATTGTAGTGCTCCTTAGAGGCAGGTAGTTGAGGCTTATTTAACTTTGCCTACTTTGGACATATTGTTATTAAAGACTAATCCCTGGAGAGCAACATCTTGCTTTTTAAAGTAGAAAGGCAGTGAAAAAGAAGGCCATCCGTAAGATGGATTGACACCACGGTTGCAACAATGACCTCAATCAGGGGAACGATTGTGAGGATGGAGCAGGACCTGAGCAGGTTTTCATTCTGTTGTGCATAGGGTCATTATGGTTTAGAACTTTCAGGATCTAACAAAATCATCTAACAAAAACAATAGAGTTTCCAGGGATAATAAATAACAATAAAATGTGTCATTATATTAGTAATCATTTTATAGTCCTTGTCTAAATATCAAACCATTACCTTTAGGATGATTCTGATTCATAGCACCCTAACTTAGTATCTCTGAGGCTCTAAATATTTATGGGAGTATACAGTTTCTCTCTCTCTTGAATAGTGGCTGATACATTTGAACTACTGACTACAGTTAGCAGTGTAATAATTATCCCAGAGCACTCCCAAGGCTCCAGAATCCTGGGAGTATACCAGAATTTGTTAGCGGGTCAAACATCAGTGCTCACCAGTTTTCAAGTTCATTGACAGCTATGTGAATTAGTGCAAGTTGGGGGCAAAGCTGTCTACTCCTTGGGAAAGTAGGACTGACCATCACCTTCCTTGGTGTAGAACCCATGGGAAGGTGCAGACAACTCAACCCAAGGAGCTGATGTTCTGAATGGTCTGACCTTGCCCAAGATCAAAGAGACCTGTCGTGTCTGGTTCCCTGGGAAACTGCTGAAGCACACACTGTTCTACAAAAGCTCAACTATACCCCATTTACCTGGCTTCATCCACCCCTCTGAGATGCAAACAAATTTTATACCCAAAATATAAATATGTCTTTGACTAAGATAATTATTGACAGAACTTTTGTGTAGGAACTTGTCACATTATGTAGGGTACATGACAAGAACTGTATGAAAGCCTCCCTTGACTTAAGAACTGGGTCTTAAAGCTCCGGCTCCAGGTATCACCTACACCTCAACTTTGTCTCTTCTTTTAATTGCACCATCCCCTCTCATCCCTGCTTTATTTGTGAGCTGGCTCTAACAAATGCAAATTGCTAATAATTGATTTTAGTATCTTGGCAAATTACTTTGATCCACTAATAAGTCACCATCATATTCACATAATTTAAAATATAACTTTATTGAGCTATAATTCATATACATTTTATCTATTAAAAAGTGTAAAATTAGATGTGTTTTAGTATCCATGTTAACAAAATTTTACATGCCTATGAGTAATTACAGACCATTCACCATTCATTTAACACCACAACATGAAACACTTTGTCTTTCAACACCTTATATTATCCTCAGGTCATGCTTCCCCTTCAGCCCGGGGGAAACATGAATTTATTTTCTCTCTGTATACATTTTTATATACTAATGTTTTGATTAAATGCTATTCTTTAAAATAAGAAAATGGAGACCTGCTTATTTTTACCACCACCACCTCCCCCAATCCCCGCCCCCCCCCCCCAAAACTTAAAAGGTTGAATCTTTGTTAACATTGCTGCTGTTGCTGTGGTTAGGTGCGAGAGAATCAGATCAGACACATAGCAACCCTGTGTCCAAAAGAACAAAAGATTGTCCCATCCTTTACCAGCCTACATATGAGCCTATTTTTTAATACTAAGGACTTATCATATTTATAGTAATACTGGTAACAAAATAATTCAATAGTATTGCCTCCAGTTAACTTTTCTTATCACTAGTCTACTTGAATCATATTGAATCTTTGCACTAACATGCTGCTCCTCTTGCTGTTAGGGGATATCATGTTGGTATCTTTCTATGGGAACTAGTCCCTCTCATTCTCATGTTCAAAACACACGAGACAGTTTCCTCCTCAGAAATTCTGAAAACTTCTGGCTCTACTTTCAAGATGGATTTTTGTTGTTCTCAATGGGCAGTAGTTTCAATATTGTTCACCAAATACTATAATTCAAATCTAGCAATTCTGCCCTGTTCCTATTCATTGTCTAACATTGCCATGCATATAAAGTCATTAAAAATGTCACGGCTTAGGTCGGGGCACGTTAACACTCAATGTGATATATTTGCTCTTAAACACTTAAAAAAGATCTAGTACAGGAGATTTACTCAATGTCCTGTGCTCTTGTGTGTCATTATTGCCGCTTCTTGAGGGTTGATGGTGAATCTAAGAAAAATGAAATCATTCAAAACCAATAGCTTTTACTCTTTATCTTAATGTTCATTGGTCCATTTATTTTTCATTAAAGTGTAATCCAAACCAAAGTCTGTAACCTTGAATCAGTAAGCATTTCACCTTATCTTCACAGTCAGCAAGCAGGATGATGGTGTCGGTGAGCCATCACCGACTTTGTACTTTTCCACATAATCTAGCGTCTTTGACTACCTTCCCTGCTTTCAGTTAACATGGTGGATGAACTAAAAACATCTACAATTTGTAGATGAAAAAATTGAAACTCAAAGAGATTAATCCAGTGTGCTCACAGAAATTCATGTAGTGGCAGAGACAAATTCAAATAAAATTTTTTCTCTTTAGCAAGTTTTGAGTACATATCCAAATGATCACATGATTGACAGAAGTTAATTTAATTGAAACATGACTCAGACCATTTTTTAAAAATATAAAATACAATAGTGATTTTTCTTTTGTTTTAGTTCCTTTATGAATTGAGAAGATTGATAGATATTTTAGCCTTGCTGGACCAATCATAAAGTGGGAACTCATTACAAGGATCCACATGTGACCTCCTCCCTGGGAGACGGACGGCAGAGAAGCAGGGGAAGGGAGACTCTGGACAGGACAAGATATGACAAAATAACAATCTATAAATTATCAAAGGCTCATGAGGGAGGAGAGAGCGGGGAGGGAGGGGGAAAAAAGAGGACCTGATGCAAAGGGCTTAAGTGGAGAGCAAATGCTTTGAAAATGATTAGGGCAAAGAATGTACAGATGTGCTTTATACAATTGATGTATGTATATGTGTGGAATGTGATAAGAGTTGTATGAGCCCCTAATAAAATGAAAAAAAATATATAGATGCCTTTGAGAAATTAGATACTAAATTAGAGATTTAATCAATTAGATATTATATGTTATTTTTAAAGAAAATTTTTATTAATTGAAACCTTCAATCCATGTTCACCATAGAATATAGACTAACAATCCAGCAATCTAGGTATCTTATAAGACATACTTATCAATAGAATATAAATGTAGACATTGTTAGACTCAGACTACTGTTTTCCTTTCATATTTGAGAGAACGGGAATATTTTACTCTTTTAAATTTGCTGAGGTTTCTTTCATGCACAGTTAAAGGAGTTTAGAGTTTCAAATCCTTAAACACAAATAAAAGTATTTCGGGAAGTTGAATCTTCATATACTGAGTCAGTATTAAATGTTTGTTTATATCTATAATTGCTTTACAAAATGCCAAAGCTTGAGTTTTGCTAAGTTGCACTTTACAAAATGATAATTGCAACCGAATTTTATGCCCAAATATGAGTCTCTTGAAAGTGCTGTCTGATATGTCCTGCAATAAAATGTGGGTGGTGGGTATTAAAATCACATTGCCTTTCAGTGGAAAGGGGAGATAGAGAATTGAGTTTTGACTAAATACAAAAATCCTTTGTACATATAACCATGGCCTGTATAATACTTTCTAAACATATCCGGGGTTGAGGCCTATATTTTAATTTTCTATATTGTGGTGCTTGTGTAGATATGTGGAGCCCTGGTGTCGTAGTGGTTGAAAATTAGTTTACTAAACACAGGTTTAGCATTTAGAAACTACCAGCTGCTCACAGGAAAAAAGATGAGGCTTTCTATTCCCATAAAGAGGGACAATCTCAGAAACCCACAGGGGCAGTTCTACCCTATTCTGTAGGATCACCATGAGTCAGTATCAACTTGAAGGCAGTGAGTGTTTTATTAAGATATATATGAATATGTATGTACATATATCATAAAATAAAATTAAATATAATAATGAACAAACTGAAAAAATACATTTAAATACTATATATGAAAAGTTACTCAGTCATTTGGAGAGATTTCCATGACAAAAGGTAAGAAAACTAAACCAAAACTGGCCTCACAAGGAAATGTATTTGTTTATAAGCATTAATAGCGCAGATAGAATTAGCATCAGATAAATTTGTAATACAGGGTTGCGATATGTCAATGATTTTGTGACAAAGATGAATGTGCAGAAGTGCAATCCAACCTGTTAATCAGCTCACAGCCTGATGATGCCCCTGTGGGGTGTGGCCTTCATAACAGGCAGACCCTACAAACCTCCCTCTCCCTTTGCCCCTTTGACGCCATGACTGCTCGGATCTGCCACTGATCCTGAAAAGTGGTGCGCTGCCTGATTTGCAATGGCCTTGGATCCATAAGACTCTGAACCCAGCCACCCATGACCGTATTGCATGCTGTATCGTTACATATGTTTATGTGACTCTGAGGAGGGGCTTGGGATTACTATCAGGCTTATGGACTTGAGTTGAACTGAGCTGGAATGCCATCTTTGTAGATAATTATTTCTTGATGTAAAGCTCTTTCTTATAAAGAGATGAGTTTCATTGGATTTCTTTCTCTAGACAACCCAGCCCAACACAGGGGTTTTAAGATTATTATTATAGCTCAGTATTTTTCTCTCTTTTCTTTCACTACACTGTAACATAGCTGGAAATACTTGCTTACTCTTTGCCAAGCATGATACGACCAGACTAAAATTCAGTGGCAAAATTTTACATAGTTGTCTTTCAATCAATACCACTACAAGTCAATTTATTACTTTTAATTGAACCACTCTGAACCGTATATTTATCCTTCAACCTGTAGGGGTAGCCATGGATTAAATTGACATATTTAGACTCTGTCTGAGTTTTTCACTACTACATCCAGGATGAAACCCTCTTCTGAATCATATGGAGTGGGAAGGGGTGAAGATTTACTTTCCACAAGTGAAAATGTGTCATCCCCAAGAAGAGAATGCATGCTGAGGAGGCAAAAACGGGAATCATATATCATAATTCTGCATATAAAAATGCAGAAGAACCATTTATAAGAATCATTCTGCTATTCCATTTCAAATGCATCTCTGTTACTTCTTACCCGAAGCAACACTTAGAGAGTGGCATATTTCAAAATGACATGCCACTTAGCACTGCTGGGCTGATAGGGAAATTATGATCAGAGCAGTTCCTGAAGCTTCTCCACCTCTGTGTTTGCTGACAGGGATTCGGAGAAGACTTGCCTCGCTGAGTGGAAGACAAATGTCTTAAGAATTAAGAGGAATTCTATATTCATATTTCAGAGGTGGCTACAGTTTGCTTCCTTAAAGAGGTTAAAAAGGAAGAGGTGCTGCTCCCTGGTAACGGCAGGAAGAGGGTTTGAACTTTTGTTGTCTGTGCTTCAACTGCATTAAGAGTGAAGGGTACTCCCAGAAAATGGGCTGCCCTTTGGGCATCGCAGCCCAAATGCAATGTTTTGATTCAAAACCCTTGTTTTAAATAAATAGGTCTGCAAATACAGTAGCAAAATCCTACCTACAATTTCCGCATAGCTATCTTCCAATAACCATATGGGCGATGCAGAATTTAATGTGACCTGTGACATCGACACTTGTTCTATTATAACTTATCCTCCTTAAAAAATTATAATTGCTCCCTGAGGGAATCATTCAGACTTTTCTTCAACAATTCACCCTGATAAATGATAGGCTATTTTCAAGCTCAAGTCCAACACAATAAAACACTATATAATAGGTAGCCAAAAAGACTTACTAAGGATTAAAATGGGTTGTTTAATGCAAAATTATAACCATAGAATCTATTCTCTCATAATTTTTCAATCTTTGGAAACACGAATATCTGTAGATCTTTCCTAAATGCAATTGTTTTCTAGTTTACCCTAATTTTCACGTGTTACAAAGAATAATTTCTAACCATTCTTTAGGTGTTTCATAGATTTAATTCTGACTCGTGTTGATTTTAGGTGCTGTCTAGTCAGTTCCAATTCATCGTGAGCCTCAGGGCAAGAGAATGAAGTGTTAAGGTAGTCTTGCACAATCCTCATTTGTTATGTTTGGGTCCAATGTTGTAGCCACCATGTCAGTCCATTTCCTGTACAGTCATCCGCTCTTTAACCGACTTCCTACTTTGCCAAGCCTGGTGTCCTTTTCAAGGGACTGATCTTTCCTGAATACATCCACAGTGGGGAGGTTGAGGTATTCTATCTTTGTTTTTAAGGAATATTCTACTGTATTTTTTCCAGTACAGATTTGTTTATTCTTCTGGCAGTCCACTCAGAAATCACACTAAAAATAAAACTCACTGACATCAGTCAATTCTGATCATAGAGACCATGAGCATGCGTGGCATAATGGTTACATGTTGGGCTGCTAACCACAAGGTCAGCAGTTGGAACCCATTATCTACATTGTGGGAGAAAAATTTGGCTTTCTACTCCAGTCAAGGGTTACAGTCTCAGAAACACACATGGGGCAGTTCTACCCCGTCCTATAGGACTGGTGTAGTGTTACTATGAGTCTCCTCATAGCAAACCTACATTAGATAGTAGGACTGTGGTATATTGTTTCCCACGGTTGTAACAGTACTTCAACACTTCATGACAGTCAAAGAACAACTCTGGCTGTACCTTAACAGAAGTTAGTGTCTAATTGAAGATAGATATTGCACATTGAACCCTAATGACAAGGCAAGTTTGGAAAGACAGCAAGGTCTTCAAATAGAAAGAAAGCAAGGCATCATTAAAAAGATAGCAATGAGAGAAATGATCAATACGAGTATCAATAAAACCTCTGGAACTTGGTCATGAAAGTAGGGTACTTAAATTAAAAGGAAAGATACTACAGACAAATAGTTGAACAGAAGATTTCCAAGGGTGGCAAAGTAAAATTTTATAAAGATTTGTGAAGACCTGGAGTTATAAAACTAAAGGGGGGGCGGGCTCATTCTACCTTTCTTCAAGCTAAAAAGAACTGAAGAAAAAGTTCAAGTCTGGTGTTGCAATATTGAAGTGTCCATGAGCAAAATACTGAACGCTGCCAGAAGCATCACACGGAGTGAAAGGAATCCACAAAGCCACTGTGCCAAAAATGATTAGTTGACATTGTGCATTTTAGGAGGTAGCATGTTATCAATATCTAACATTATCGAAGGAAGATAAATGGAAAACATTGACCAAAAAGCTAGCCTCAAAGAAATACCAACTACTAACGCAGACAGCTCAACAAACAGATGCAACACTGGAAAGGCTGGCCTACTCAACTCTTGCAATCATTTCTAAGGCAGCTACTGGATTGAAAGATATCCATACTTATGTTTTTTTAAAAAGATGACAAAATTCATTAATTAGTAAGTAATGTTAAATTTTTTTGCTTTGATAATTCAAACTTAGTTCCAGTAGTTTATGGACAGGAAATTGCAAGAAATCAAAGTGGTATTCAGAAAAAGATGTGCACAGGGATACATATAGGATGTTGTAAGAAAGATTTTGTCTGAACACAAATACTTGAAAGATGTTTACCATAGTTTTGTTAATAGTATTTGGCTTTGTGGATCCCAACAAATTATGGACACTACTGCTATACACATGAGATCCAAAACACTTCATTGTACTCAGGTGAAGCCTTCAAATAGATTGACAGGCGTTTGTGCTTACAAAAATTTACAAAAGGAATATTGCATGACTAAATCTATATACTCCACAAATAATCTAGAAACTGAATTATATTTAGATGACCTTGGTATTGGGTAGAGGAAGACACTTGAATAATCTGTGGTATGCAGATAACGGAAACATCCTTGCTAAAATCCAAAGGAATAAGAAGCCCTTTTTGATAAAGATCAGCCCACAGAATGGGTTACTTCTCAATATAGAAAGAAAAAAACCCCTCACAACTTGATAAGTGAGAAAATCATTATAACTGGAGAAAAATATTAAAGTTGCCAAAGTGATCATTTTACTTGGATCCATAAACAATAACCACAGGATCAGGAAGACTGGAGAAAGTTCTTGTGTTTAAACTATAGCACTGGTGAAGAATATTGAATGCACAGTGGTCTGCTGGCAGAAGAAACAAATCAGTGCAAATTTTCCTTAGGAGTAGGTATGGGGAGACTCATTTTATGTCGTTTTCTCACATAAGACAAGAAAAGGACATCATGCTTTGTAAATTTTTTCCTCAATGAAAAAGAAGAAGACCTTCAAGGAGATGTATTGACACAGTGGCTGTAATAATATCAAATCTATAATAATGTGAGGATGTCACAGGCTAGGCAGTGTTTCTTCTGTTGTACATAGATTCACTAAGTTCATGGCACCTACCAATAACAAGTGCGCAGAATAGAAAGGCTCCACAGAAATCCCAGTACGTTTTTTTGAAAAATAAATGCAAAGGATATAACAAACTATAGATGATCTTGAGAAGAACAGTCTTGGGACAGGAAATAATTGTACAAAGATAGCAAGGGATGATTTTATGGTTTAACATCAGGAAAGGCATGTAGGGTTGTATCCTCTCACCCTACTTATTCAATCTGTGTGCTGAGCAAATTATCAAAGAAGCGGATTATAAGAGGAAGAAGGCACCACCAGTATTGGAGGAGGACTGATTACATTGCGGTGCAGGCATATGAAACAGGAGCCCTGGTGCTGTCCTTGTTACACATTGGGCTGTGCTCTGCAAGATCGGAAGTTTAAAATCCAGTGAGAGAAGGACAGGCTAACCACTTCTGTAAACAGTTACAGGCTCAGAAACGCATGGCGGGTGGGGCTGGGGGTCTCTACGAGTCAGCAGCGAGTTAGGCAGGTAGCACAACTTTGCTGAAAGTGATGAGTACTTGAATTACCTGCTGATGAAGATCAAGGACTGCAGTTTTCAGGATTACAACTCAATGTAAAGAAGACCAATAGCCTTACACCTGGGCCAATAGTTAACATCTACGTAAGTCAAGAAAAGTCTTAAGTTACCAAAGATTTCTTGGGGGTAGGGGGGTAGGGGAGGTGGTGGGGCTTGGATTCACAATCAATTCTCATGGAAGCAGCAATCTAGAACCCAAAGGACACATTGCTTTAGGTAAGTCGTCTGGACAAGACCTCGTTAAAAGTTCACAAAGCACGAATGATACTTGGGGACTGAGGGACACCTGATCCAAACCATGGTATTATCAATGATCTCATTCATGTGAAAGTTGGACGTGGATTAAGGAAGACCAAAGAAGAATAGATGCATTTGAATTATGGGGCTGACAAAAAATACAGAAACTATCATGGACTTCTAGAACAAACTGATGGATCTTGGAAGAAGTACAGCCAGAATGGTTCTTAGTGGCAAATATGGTGAAACTTCTTCTAACATGCTTTGGACATGTCAGCAGAGAGCAGGCCTCAGAGAAGGACATACTCTTGGTAATGTAGAGGGGCTGGGAGAAAAATGAAGGTCCTTGGCACGATGGCTGACAGTGTCTGCAATAATGAACTCAGGGTAACAATTTGGAGGATTGTGCAGGAACGGCCAGTGTTCATTCTGTTGGGCATAGTGTTGTTATCGGTCAAACTAGACAAGACCTAATGATAACAACATTTCTTTTCTCTGTTTTTAAGTGAATAATTAGGTCTATATTCTGAACCTGGTTTGAGTAATATTTAGTCCCTATTTGGTGTTTTGGTTTTATTTTAACCTTATTGATTTCCATAGAGTCCATTTTGATGCATGGCATTCCCTGTAGTTTAGAGTACCAGCTCACTCTGTAGGATTTTTACTGACTGAATCCCCTCAGGTCTTTCTTCTAAGATGCCTCTGGGCCCATTCAAACAATGAGCTTTCAATTGTCATTGGCATGCTAATGGTGAGTAACTCAGGGGCTATGGAAAATTAAAACAGAGATGCAAATTAACCCATTTGTTTCTTTGCTATTTATCCTGTAATACATATTTCTCTTTTCAAGATGTAGTAATTGTATAACGACAGTTCATTTGTTTATCTCCAATTATCATAAACAGAATGTTAGTAGTTGTGTGCAAATTCCAATCTACCCATCACTCCTCTGGGGGAAAAATGAGACAGTCTATTTCTGTAAAAATGTATAACCTAGGAAGCCCTATGGAATGAGTCTTATAGAGTTATTGTGAGTACAAAGAAAACAATGGCACTATGTGAGTGGATGATAATTCAGGCAAAGAAACTGAGCAGTCATCTTAGTGTGCCAGTTTGGGGCAAAAGCTGAATGAAGAAGTACATCAAAGGACAGCGATTTGAGGACTTAGAAGAGGTGAAGGAAAAAACGAGGGAGGTCTGTCAGATATCCAAACAGAAGAGTTTGAAAAATGTTTCCAAGAATGGAACAACAGATTTGACAAATGTAGTAAATGTAATGGAGAGTACTTGGAAGGTGATAAATTTGTTATGTAAAAATATTTAAATACATAGCCTTGTAAAAAATCTGTTTGTGTGGGGGGGTACCCCCTTGTATATTTATCCCCATGACTTTTATATTCTGGACTTTCAGGACAGCAATTCTTTCTTTTAATTTTAACTCACTGTTTGTTCCATTTTACTCTTGTCATTGTTTCTTCTCTTCACTCTAATATTGCAAAGGATAAATAATTGTTGCAGAAAAAACAACGACTTAGATTTGACTCGTTCCTTTTGATCCTTACTCATTCCTTGTTATTTTAAGACCCTTTAGGACTTGAAATAAATTGTTTGATATTGAGTCTGTATTTATAACCATAGCCCAGGAGTCTCTCCTAAACTCCATATGGATCTTTGTAACATTGTTGTCTCTAGCTGGTCACCTAATGTGTTGAACTCAACTAATGGGGAAGCTTTGTTCTTCATCCCAATATCTTCCCCATTAGCACTGATAACAGTCGCATCCTTAGGTTAAGAAAAACATTGGAATTGCTATTCTTTCTCTCAGTCTCTCTCCTTCAATAATAAGGAAAATTAGAAATGTTGCTGTCTAAATATTACTTGACATGATTATTTATTATCTGGTCCAATATGCAATCATTTCTTATCTTAATATTTTAAATAAACACTTTTACCATTCTAATTTTGTCTAAAATTGTCTAATTATAAACACTTTAGAATAGTAGTCACTCCAATTTCAAAAATGTTAACATTAAGGGAAAAATGTGTTCCTTATAGTTAAGGAAATAAATATATTCTGTTTATTTGAATTCATCAAATATAAAGGGCAAATGTGCAGTGTGTTATATCTAATGTCTAATTGCTTTCTGATTAAATTTACAGTTCAATCCCGTTGATCATTGTGACTAATGCAAGTAGGGCTTTTCTCCCAAGGTAGTTTCTGATCTGCCTCTTAGTTACCACCTTTAGTCACAAGCTCTTAGCTGTTATCCTCTGCCCTTTTCTATGCTCATTTTAATCTTACTTTTTAAAGTGGTGCTTTAATGAGGCATGATACATAATTTATGTTTTCCTTTTGTTTTCACTTTTTATTGTGACTTGTAAAAAAGTATAAAAATAAATTACTTATTCATTCAACAACTCACACACAATTTCTTCCCTGATTTTGATTGCAATCTTCACAATGCAATCATACTCTCCTCGATTTCCCGGTTCTGTTTGTCTTTCTTTATTCCATCCTGACTTGTGAGCTTTCTTCAAAAGGTAAGTGCTGTCTTTTTGCTATTGTGTGCTTCATTGTTCTAAGGTGGTCTGGAGCTGTGTACCATTTGGCTTAAACTTGAGCTAAGGAGAATTTAGGTAATTCTTGATAACAGACACCTGGTAATACTTTGGGTTAAGTGTTGAGCTGCTAATGACAAAATTAGTTGGCAATTTGAGTGCACAAGCCATGCTTCGGTGGGGGGGCGGGGAGGGTGTTTTCTGCTCCCATAAGACATGTAGCCTCAGAATGCTATGGAGCAATTCTGCCTTTCTTTATAAGGTCACTTCTGTTTGGCGTCTCCTCAGTGGTAATGGTTTGGGTTTTCGTTTTCCTAGAGAAATATATTTTTCTCAACATTGTGCTTTGTAACAATACTATCTTGATCATCTCTCCATCCAGATACTATCTGTCTTGAGGGTGTTTTATCTTTACTCTTTGCTACCATCACAGGAAAACTAAAAACATAAAAATGAAGAAGAAACCAAAGTCACTGCCATCTGTCCTTTCTGACTCACGGCAACCCTGAAGGACAGGTAAACCTGCACCTGTGGGTTTCTGAGACTGAGCAATTGACAGGAGTAGAAAGCCTCATCTTTCTCTCCTTGAGCTGAGTGTGGTTTGGACTGCTGACCTTGAGGTTAGCAGTCCGAATCATAACCACTATACCAGCAGGGCTATGGATAACATGAAGTGTCTTTTAAAATATGTCTTTTGTAAAAAAATATATTCTGATTAATAGAATTCAATATTGAAGAAAAAAATCACTGCCACTGAGTAAATTCAAGCTCACTGTGACCTTATAGCACAGGGGTTAGCTGCTGCTGTGAGTTTCTGAGACAATACTCTTCGTAGGACTCGGAAGCTTGGTCTTTCTCCCACAAAGTGACTGATGTTTCACACCGCGGACTTTGAGGTTAGCTGCCACAATTATAGCTACTAATCCACCAAGGTTACTAGCATTCAGCGAATTCCATCACAAAAAAAGTGTGTTTGATCACTTCGGTAGCAGGCGCTGCTGGGTTATTCACTGTCAAAGACTTCTTGGCAAGTGTGTTACATATGCATCCTGTACCCCTATGTCTCCACAGCCAGGTTAGTTGAGGTATATTCAAACTCATGTATGTAATCCACATGCAATCACGCCATGAGACTAGGCAAATTTAATTTTTAGAACAAGTTCAAGTCAAATACTATTTTCTATTACATCCCATAAATCCAATGAAGTTTTAGTCTGATTAACTCAAAATCACTCAGTTTAATGAAAGCAAATTCGTCTATGGAGATTGGCAGGCACTGTCTCAATAACTGGTTTTCAAATGAATGCAAAGTGGTAACAAGAAAACCATAGCAGCAAATAAATCAATTCTTAGTCATACAACTCCAAGGAAATTAAAATTAGCAAGTAGCCTACTTAAATCTACATAATGGTTAATAAACTTTTTGTCTAGAGATTATCTCTTTCAGATCAAAACTGCTATATGACAGAAGTTGATTCTAATCTGTCTAAAGTCCTTGTTTTCTTTTGTTTCTATTCCTCCCTTCCTCCCCATTTTCCCTTTGTGCTTCTCCTTTTTGCTCTCTCTCTTTTTTCTTCCCTTGCTTTGAAAATGATGACACTATACTCATAAAAATCTACACCGTTATTGTCTTTTACCAGAGTGACTCTCCATGAGGGACAAGGAAATAATCTGATCTTTTGGAGAATTTTGGATACCGACTCGGAACTGACAATAATTACAGGATACCTGAAACACCACTGTGGACCATCAGCTGGAACAGGATCAGATAGAGGTTTGGTTATTAATGGACTCTTACCTCAGGTCCAACTTACAGAGGATCCTGTGAGTGAAACCTCGTCCTTTAATGATTTCAGTTGCAGAATGCATATAGGAACATTTAATTTAGATATGGATTGTCATCCCGGCACATGATATTTATGCCAATACTACCATCTATGCACTTAAAACCGAAGGGCTGTGAAAAATCGGAATACCCTTGACAAAAGGGGCTGACACAGTGGCTGCAAGCATGGGCTCGAGCATGACGACAGCTGTGAGCATGGCACGGGACGGGGCAGTGGTTGTCGTTGTACACAGTGCCCCTGTGGGTGGGAGCTGACTCAATGGCACCTAACAATAAGAACTTAGTCTTAGAGAATGCTTCATCCACCACCATGTTATCTCACCCAATATTGACTCAGATTAAGGAATTTACTTCACAGAAAATGGAACGTGATGATGGGACCATGTTCTTGGATTTCTCTGGCAGTATCATCCACCCCCACCCGCCATCATTTGAAGCAGGTAGAATAATGAAATATCTATCTACCTTGATGGAATAATGAAATTCCCTTTGTTGAAACATGAAATCTGAGGGAAATCCCATTTTTTTCATGTGTTGCAGAGACTACTTAGGATATTAGATCCAGTTAATAGTTTCTATTTTCTAAAATGAACAAACAGCTAATAGTGAGCAGAGGAAGACATGGCTCTTCCTGACACTGACACTTTTCACTTGTCTCTTGATTTGTTTGTTTTTACCCATGTGGTAGATGGACAGGCGCAAGCAATGTTCAATATTAGCTTCTGATAAGATTTTCCACTTAATTTTCTTCTGGTTAATAAAACAACGAGAGAGCAAGCATTCTCAATGAATGTTTAGTCACTGAAGAAAGCGAAACTCTATTATTAGATTATAATACAGACCTGCTAGGGTTGGCTCTTGAGGCTATTATTTATCAATCATTTAAAATTATTATGCACTTGAAGTCAGACGTCACATCAAATATTTGCACAAAAGTGATTGCTTATTTTGTGTTTGAAATTATTGACTTCACAAAATTGTCCTGTCTTTCCTATGCCGAACTTATTGTTTGAAGTGAATCCAAAATCATATGTTTTCGTTTATTATTTCAAGCTGCAAGTCATTTTGCATTTTACAAAACTAGTGTCATAAAACTTATATTAAAATGTAGTTTTGGAAACTATTTCCTGAATTTAATTAAACTAAATCACTAAATAATACAGGCTAGACCATTAAATATTAAAGGCAGAGGCAGAAAACATAAAGCAATAATGTGAATTTAATAAGATGGTTTAAGATGGTAGCAAAAGAGGAATTTTCTAAGATTTATACCTGCAAGAATTTGTACTTTTGATTTCCCATAACAAATATAATGTTTAGATATAGTTATGTCTTACTCAGAAATTCCAAGAAGCTAGATATTAAGTTAATTTTTGTTATATTATTTTATTTACCCTCTATGATAAGTCTTTGTAGTAGCTATCCTTAATGTCTCAAAATTCAGGTCTGGGGCTCAATGATTTTAAGTAACATTTCAATAATGCTTCAAGTATAATCAGGATCATCGGATTCCAAACACATCACCTATTTCAACTGTGTTAGTCTGGGTACTTTAGAGAAACAGATCCACAGAAACGCATGTATAAGAGAGAGTTTTATATAAAGGGTAAGTGCACATCAAGAAACCATCCCAACCCAGTGCTGCCCAAACACAACATTAATCCATATGTCTGACACCAATCCACAAAGTCCTCCTCCATCTCAAAAAGCACACACTATGACACCAACTGCAGGAGGAAAGCCAAGTCAGTGAACATGTAAGCATATCAGTGCTGGCAGAGGTCTCCACATGGTTCTCCATAATCCAGGGCTGCATCAGGGTAGGTCCATGTGGCTTCTCCTCCGGGATGTCTTGCCAGCTGAAGGAGGGAACTAGCTAAGTCAGCTACACCCAGGTCCGACCATCAGAAAGCAAGAGACCCGAGAACTATGAGAACTAGAAAGGCTCACTGAATAATTTTATTTGTCCAGCCTTCAATTAACCCCACATGTGTTTATCAGCCAGGTTGGCACAATAAACTTTAACTATATCACCAACTGCGGATCACATTGAGAAGAATGGGTATTACAGAACATGTCATTGTAGTCATGTGAAACCTATTCATGAACCAAGAGGCAGTGGTTCACACAGAACTAGAAAATGATGCCTGATTTAAAATGAGGAAGGTATATGTGAGGATTGTATCCTCTCATCATATTAAGTCCATCTGTATGCTCAGCTATTAAACTGATTACTTAGCCTATATGAGGAAGAAAGTGGTGTCCAAATTGGAGGTAGGTATATTAGAAACTGTGTTATCCAAATGACAACAACTTGCTTGCTGAAAGCCAGAAGGACTTGACGCACTTGTTAATGCCATGACAACAGCCGAGGAGTTCAAACACCCATAAGCATGTCAATGTTTAAGTAAGTTCGGTCTAAGTATTGGCTAGGGAAGATGAAAGAAGCGATACATTTGAATTATGGTGCTTATGAAGAATGCTGAAAATCTCATGGACGGCCAGAAGAACAAACAACTCTGTCTGGGAAGAGGTACTTCCAGGACGTTTCTTAGAAGCAAGGCTGGCAAGACATTGTCACATGTGCTTTGAACATTTTATCCTGGAAAAGGACATCATGCTTGGCAAAGTAGAAAGGAAGTAGAAAGGACGCAAAACCCTTGTCCAAATGAATTGGCCCAATGACTGCACCATTGGACTCAAACATGACAATTGTGAGAATTACCAAGGACAGAGAATGGTTTCACTGTGTTTCAAGTAAGTTCGCTATCAATAGGACTGACTACATAGCAACTAACATCAACGTTTTCTTATCCTAAATTGATGGAAACCAGATAAACTATGGAAAAGGCTCACGTTAGTTACTCTCTATAAAAATATCAGCACTCTCTTTTCTAGCATTCTATTCTCCATCATACATAATAAAGGCTCATTGGAGTGAAGAATGTCCCATAAGTATTTCTCAGCAGTCTTATTATTAGATACCTGATTAAATCTACCAAGTGCACAACCAGCCTGAATGAATCTCAAATCAATTACACACAATCACTTTTGCTAGTTTCTAAATGCATACAAAAATTTGCCTTTTAACATCACTGACAGACTTCTGGGAAGATGGCCCACCAGGGGACCCTCATACTCTGAGAGCTCTTTCAAAAAAGGTGGGTTTCGTGTCCAGGTAGCCAAGTGGTAGAAGTGAGTGAAATATCCCCCAGGGACAGCACCCCACCTCCATGCCACACATTTGTCCTGAGTTGGGGGCCTTGGTGATCCAGGTTCCTATTCATGGGACATCTCTGGTCAGTAGACTGCCGCCATCGCAGCCGCGACTAGGGATAGCCCCGCTCCATCCCCAGGCAGGTACCCAGCGCCCAGTCTCTTGCCTGCTCTGCCTAGACACATGCAGCGGACCCCCTAAAGCAGCTCATCTCTTCCCCACCACCCTTCATTAAGGGGGTGTTCAGTTGCCTACGGAAGGACTTTGAGTCTCCACTCTGCACTCACCCTCATTTACAATGATATGATATTTTGTTCTTTGATGCCTGATACCTGATCCCTTCGACAGCTCGTGGTCACACAGGCTGGTGTGCTTCTTCCATGTGGGCTTTGTTGCTTCCGAGCTAGATGGCCGCTTGTTTCTCTTCGAACCTTTAAGACCCCAGATGCTCTATCTTTTGATAGCCGGGCACCAACAACTTTCTTCACCACATTTGCTGATGCACACGTTTGTCTTCAGTGATAATATCGGGAAGGTGGACACCCACTGATATGATTTTTTTGTTCTTTGTTGTCTGACACCTGGTCCCTTGTACACCTTGTGGTCATACAGGCTGGTGTGCTTATTCCATGTGGGCTTTGATGCTTCTGATCTAGATGGCAGCTTGTTTATCTGTCTCCCTGCTCCCCTTGGAGGGGATTATCCTTGTGATCAGTTCCTCTGTCTCCCCCACCTTCCCTTCCCCTCCTGGTATGGCTACTCTCATTGTTGGTCCTTAGGGATTTATCTGTCCTGGATTCCCTGTACCCATGTACATGCACTGGTCTAGCTGGATCTGTAAGGCAGAATTTGGGTCATGATAGTGGTGGGGGAGGAAGCATTAAAGAACTAGAGGAAGGGTGTATGTTTCATTGGTGCTATCCTGACTGGATGTCTCTTCTTTGAGACCCTTCTCTAAATAGATGTCCAATTATCTAAAGATGGGTGTTTGATCTCTACTCCGCACTCCCCCTCATTTACATTCATATGATTTTTTTGTTCTGGGTCTTTGATGCCTGACACCTGATCTCTACACCTGATCACACCGGCTGGTATGGCTCTTCCAGGTGGGCTTTGTTGCTTCTCAGATAGATAGCAACTTGTCTATCTTGAAGCCTTTAAGACCCCAGACATTATTTCTTTTGATAGCCAGGTATCATCAACTTTTTTCACCACATTTGCTTATGCACTCATTTATCTTCAGTGATTGTTTCAGGAAGCTGAGCATCATGGAATGCCAGGTTATTAGAATAACATGTTCTTGCATTGAGGGAGTACTTGAGTAGAAGAAGCCCAATGTCCATCTGCCACCTTAATACTTACTAAATAAATATAGATATAGATCTATTTCCCTATCATTATATATAAATAAATTACATATATATGGCCTGTATTTAGACCTCTATAAATGTCCTTGCCTCCTAGTTCTTTCCTCTATTTCTTTTAACTTTCCTCTTATCCCACTATCATGCTCAGCCTTCACTCGGGTTTCAGTAATTTCTCTTGGTTACAATGCCTTTGATAAAACCCTACCAGGCATCCTATGCCCTCCACCATGCAATCATTTTTAGAACACTTTTGTTCCCTTGTCCCTGAAGGAAACAATGGGACCTCGGTTACGGGGGAACAAGTGTGAAGGTGAGGAGAAAGTAAGTGGGTGTTAATTGTCTTAATTATAAGCCACTCAAAAATGTTCCCCAAAAAACTCACTTCCATAGAGTCAGTGCTGACTCATAGTGACCCCCTGTGGGTTACTGAGACTAACTTGTTTCAGGAGTAAAAAGCCATGTCTTTCACCCATGGAGCTGTTTGTAGGTTCTAACTGCCAACCCTGTAGATCACAGCCAACACTGACCCTCTAAACCACCATGGTTCCTGGTATTCAAATATGTTAGAAACGTATAATATGTACAAGTTCTAGTGCTTAGCTGTTTAATGAAAATTGTGGAAGAAGGTTCAACTACAGGCACCTTCAAAACAGTCCTTTATCTCACAGGCACTCTATGTCAGAATGTATTTGACGGCAATGAATAATCAGATAGTGACTTAGAACATGCTTACACTGGGCTGTGAGCCAACAAGTTGGCAGTATCAAACCACCAGGCTCTTTGTAGATGACAGATGGGCTTTCTACTCACGTTAATAGTTAGACACTCAGAAACTCACAGGGGCAGTTCTACCCTGCCCTAATGGGTCTGTATGAGTAAGCATCAACTCTTTGGCAGTGAGAAAATGTTTTTGCTTTTGCTTTTATGAAATGGATAATGATAAAATATATTCTTGTATACAAATATAACTGCTTATATTTCTGTGTCTATGTTTATACACACATATAATCTAGATAGTAGATAAAATGGTAGACAAGACAAACATCTACTTAAATATTAAGTGTGCCTGTTTTCCATCTTTAACTTTTCTATGATCTGAGTGTATTTATAATCAATAGGATTTTATAATCACTTTACTGCTAGCTAGCTAGAGTTGAGAAAAGGTGTTAAAATCTTACTTTAACACATTCTGTTAAAATCAAGAAGCCGCCAGAATCAAAGCTGCTTAAATTGCCTGAAATGTAGCTAAATGATTAGATAACTAGATGATTTTTCTTTTGCATACTCTCCAGATTTTTCAAACAATTTATGTGATTATCATAAATGGAAAAAAATGCAAGAACCATAAAAATGACAACAAAAAAGTGAAATGAAAGATAAGTATAACTGTTTAATACAAGAATATGAAATCCTAAACACACAGAAATATCATTTAATGTACTGAAAAATAAGCTCAGCACTAAAACACAACAACAAATTAAATATTCTCTGGAAGAGGAGAGGGATAAAAAGAAATTGGAGTCATTTGCTACTTGCGTTATGAAATTTCATCATATTTGTTTATAGCATAAATAGAATTTAGAAATACTTATAAAGTTAGTGTCAGGACTAAGTACTTACACACTATTACTAGCCATGATGCTTGTCATTCGTATTATTCAGTTTCTTCAGTTTTTAAAATCATTTTATTGGGGGCTCTTACAGCTCTTATAACATTCCAAATATTAATTGTTTAAAGCATATTTTGCATACGCTGCCATCATCATTTTCTAAACATTTACTTTCCATTTGAGCACTTGGTATCAGCTCCTTTCTTTTAACCTTACCTCCCCCCTTCCATCCTTGTGACACCTTGATACATTATAAATTTTTACTGTTTTTATATCTTACACCAACCACTGTCTCCCTTCATCCACATTTCTGTAATTCATCCCCCTGGGTCAGGGGGAAATTATGTGTCGATCATTGTCATCAATTCCCCCTCTTTCCCTCCCCTCCCCACCTTCTCCCTACCTTCCTGGTATCCCCACTCCCAATTCTGTTATTTAGGTGTTTATCTGACCTGGATTTCATGTGTCATCAGGTCTTCTCTGTACCAGTGTACATGCTCCGGTCTACCCAGAACTGAAAAAAAGAAGTGTGGTCATGATAGAGGGGGCTGAGGAAGCTGCAAAGAACCAGAGGAATATTGTGTGTTTCATTGTGCTATACTGCACCCTGGTTGACTCATCCCTTCCTTGTTACCCTTCTGTGAGGGGATGTCCTATTGTCTGCAGATGGGTTTGGGGTCTCTGCTCTGTCCCCCTTCACTCTCAACCATACAGGTGTTTTTTGTTTGTTTTGGGTCTTCTGGTGCCTGTTACCTGATCCTGTCCACACTTCATGATTGCACAGGCTGGTGTGCTACTCCATGTGGTGTTGTTGCTTCTCTGCTAGATGGCTGCTTGTTTAACTTCAAGCCTTTAAGACCCCAGATGCTATATATTTTGATAGCCGGCGACCATCAACTTTCTTTACCACATTTGCTTAGGCATCCATATTGTCTTCAACCATTGTGCCAGGAGGGTGAGCATCACAAAATGCCAGGTTATTAGGACAAAGTGTTCTTGTGTTGAAGGAAGTCTTGAACAGAGACCCAAAGTCCATCCACTTCTAAAATGTATTGCCATATAAATATATTTACATAGGCTAATATCACTATTTTTATGAATTAATATATTTGCATAAGTGCACACTTGTGCTTATACCTCTATCCATAGCTTTGCTTCCTAGATTTTGCCTCTGTTTCCTTTTACATTCCTCTGGCACACCATCACACTGGCCTTTTGTTTGCTTCTTAGTAATTCCTCTCAGCTAGATTGCTGCTACTCCAACACCATGGCGATTCTCTACGTCCTCCTCATTGTTGCTTTTAATTCTCTAGTTGTTCCCCTATCTATAGTGCTGTTTGCTCACCCCGCTCCTCCCCCCACTCCCGCCCCCCCCACTCCCACTTCCCCATCCTATTACTTGATTCCTATGCCTATCTTTGGTCGGTAGGCAAAAAAAAAAAAAAAAAAAAAAACAATAACAGGGGGAGGGAAGGAAAATGGATACATAATTCCAGGCATGTCTGCTGATCTTTATTATCTCCCCACCAGCCCTGGGGACTTTCAAAAACTGTCCCTCCTCCTAGCCTGATGGCTACTTGGGGGGGCTTCTTGAGGTGGGAATATGTGGCTTGGCTTGCCTCTTGTTGCAGGTCTATCATGTTCCCTTCTTGGTTCACCCCACTGTGGGGGTTTTCAGATCAGACACACTTCTTGCCATAGGTCACCAGTACTGTCCTTTCACACACTGTGCTCCATCAAGGGGCATCATGCCTTGAGCTATTGCCAGCCCAATCTCTTCTCTGTGCCTGATATAGTTAACGTTTACTGTGTCAACCTGGCTGCTAAACACAGGTGGGGCTAATTGAAGGGCGGAGAGATAAATGGCTCGGTGAGCCTTACCTTTCTAGTTCTTGGGTCTCTTACTTTCTGATGGTCAGACCAGAGTGCAGCTGTCTTAGCCAGTTCCCTGCTTCAGCTGGCAAAGCTCACTTCCTGCAAGACATCCCTGAGGATAAGCCTCATGGACCTATTGCGATGCAGCCCTGGGTGCTGGAGCAGCCGTGTGGAGACCCCTGCCAGTGCTGGGATGCTTACAGTATTTTTGTTCTGTAGTATCTAGGGTCCTTCTGAGGCAAAACTGACTCAATGGTTCTTAGTAACAACAGCCTGGTAGGTTTAATAAGTGTTGGTGGTGCTGTGGGTTAGGAGTTAGGCTGTTGACTGAAGTGTTGGAAATTGCCTGCTACCTTAAGAGATAGGTGAAACTGAAGATTTACAGTCTCTGAAACTCTATATAAATCACTTTGGTCTTGAATTATTTTCATGGTAGTGGGTTATTTGGTTTAGATATAGTTAAATTTATGCTATTTAAAAAAAAAGCAAAAAAAAAAACAACCCCAAACTGCCAACTTGTTTTACAATACAGTTCATAAGTGCTCTGAGAAAATTTCCCAAACCAAGAAATCCTTAGAGATAGTAACAAGGAAGGAATCAGCATGGCTTATATCCTGATTTGAACTGTAAAAACATAAATTTTTCATCTTGAATGTCACCCCTTTGTAGTATTTGTGTTACAGCAGGAAGTGAAAACCAAGATGCTTTCTTAACTGAACACAATAGTCAATTCCTAACATCTCATTTTACACTGCCAAGTATTGTAGTTACATAATCTGGTGTCAATTTGGGACTTCAGAGGATAAGAGTGAAGGGGTGGAGTTTAGTCTGTCAATTGGGTTTTAGCCAATGAGGCCTCTGGGTGGGCATGGCCTTCTCTCTAAGATTCAGGGAACTCCTGTTTTCCTCCATGGAGGTGGAAGACACTGTCTCTCTCAACTCAGTCCCGGAGAGGTCCTCTACTGACCAAACACTTGATGCTACACCCTGGGAGCTGGAGAAGCCACATGGACCTACCCTGATGCCACCAGACTTTTTGAGTCAGAGAAGCCACATGGAGACCTCAGGGTCACTGAGATGCTTACAATGACACTGGATCCAGAAGACTCCCACCCACTGGCCTGTGACCTTCCTGCATTTGGCATCATTGCATGTGTTTCGTGAATCTGAAGAGTATATCGGACTTGTGTACCTGATCTGGAATGGACTAGGATGTTTTCTCAATATTCAACTGCTCTTATATGTAAAGCTCTTTCTTATACACATATACGTATGTCTATGAACTTGTTTCTCTAATCTACCCAGACTAACACACCAAGGAGTAATGTTTAACAGAACTGATCACTTTGTTCCCCTTGAAGTATTTTTACATTTGGCTTAAAAAGTCTTCAGGAAACTCTTGCTATAAATATTGCTCCTTGTTTATCAGTCATTTTCTCTCCCCTTGTTCGTTCTGCTCTATTATTTACATAGTCTCACCTGTTAGCACTTCTCTTTCTCAATCCCAGACATTTAAACGGCTCATAGTTCCAGTTTTAGAACTGTGCTATATTATCTGTCATGAATCTATTTTTAAATTTTCATATTGCTTTTGTTCTTCTAGGTCGATTGCATTTTCGTATGTATTTTAGAATCAGCATGTAGATTCTGACAAAAGTCACTACTTGGATATTATTAAAAATGGATTTAACTCACTATAGGAAATCAGAAGAATGGACATCTTAACAATACAGTCTATCTAAACCATCAATATGGAATGTGTTTTCACTTACATGTACCTTACTTAAACTTACAAAGACTTTGTAGTTCAAAATGTACACAGATCATCCACTTTGGGCTAATTTTATTGGGGATTATTTTATGACTTTCATTTTTTTCTTGAAATGCCATTGATTTGTGTTGACAAAGCTTTGGGAAAAGAGATGAAAGTGATAGGCTCCAAATCAAAGATCGACAGTTCAAACCCACCAATGGCTGTGGAAGACATATGCACCAGGCTGCCTATGCAGAGTCCACTCCTGGAAATCCTTTAGGATTGGGGTCACCATGAGTCGGGGTTGACTCCACTGGTGAGTTTTTTACTTTATTTTGGTTTATAACTACTCACTGATCACATAGATAAACACCACTGAATTTTGTATATTGACTCTCTATCAGGTTTATAAAATAAATTATTACTAATAGTGTTGTTTTGTACTTTCTTTAAGAATAAATATGTCCATTTTTTAATTCTTTGTCTCCAATAAAACTTCATTTTCTTTTATAATCTATAATAATTTTGTTTCCTTTTTGTGTGATTTTTCATCAGAAATAATTTCAAATAATCACAATACAAATGATATAAACCAGCATTTTAATTTTTTCCTAACCATAAATAACATTGAATATTTCACTATTAAGTATGGTATTTGCTGTATGCTTTCATAGAAATTCTTCCTCTAATAAAGTAAGCTTTTTTCTGCTGTAGACTTGGTAAGGATTTATTATTATGGATGAATGTTGAACGCTAATTTTTTTAGATAAAATTTTCCTCATGCTTTCTTTAGCACGGTGAATCACAAGTTTGATTTATAAATGCTTTAAATTGCATCCAGGAAAGAACACTACATTTGAGTGATTGAATATTGGATTTACTTTGTTTAAATTTTGCTAGCAATCTATTTTTGTTTATGTTTTTAAGTGATATTATTGATTAGTCTTTTTATGCCATAATTTTCTTCACTGTACTTACTTGGAATCAAGATAATAATTGTGTTATTAAATAAATTTGGAATAGTTCTTTTTTCCTTTGTTAGTTAATTTTGCATAATATAGTTACTGTTTCTTCTGTATATTATATATCCTTTCTTCTCTATATTCTGTAGATTAAATAGAATTCACCACTGACCTCACTGGGGTCTACTTTTATGAAACATTCTAATTTCAAAGAAAAATTTTAAAGTTATAAGGAATTTTGTATTTTCTCTGTTTTTCTTCAATCCAATTGTATTAATTGTGAACCTAAAGAATTCTCTCCATTTAAGGCTAATCATTAAATTTAGTTGTACAATTTGCTTTTTATTTTCCTTAGCATTTTGAGATCTGTGCTTTTGTCTCTTTTTCATTCTTATATTGTAAAGAATGTTTCTATCTTTTTCTACTGGTTTATAAAAGAAAATGACATTCCGCTTCCACTGATTGTCCTCTTCTATTGCCTCTATTGAGGGCTGGTGGTGCAGTGGTCCAGGGTTGGGCTGCTATCTTCATGGCTGCAGTGCAGAACCACCAGCAGCTTGGTGGGAAAAAGACTAGGCTTTCTAACCCTGTCGAACAGTGACAGACTCAGGGACAGTGAGTTTTAAGTTTGAGTATCATCTCCTTATTTTTCTTTGAACTACATTTTGCTCTTTCAATTATTATTTTATTATTATTTCAACTTCTTATTTTTATAGATCCTTAAAGTGAAACCATAGATTATTGATATTGCATCTTTTACTCCTATATAAATATTCTGCTATAATTTTTCCACAACGTTTGCTTCAGCATCACCACCAATGCTTCACTTTTGATTTCTAGTCCATTCAACATATTAACATATTTCTAAAGTGTATCTATGCCCTCCATCTATTCATTTTGAAATATTAATAATTTTTGTTGTGTCTTTTGGGCTTTGCTTATATGTAAATGTATTGCTTAATTTTAAAACAATGTACTCAATTTCTCTTTTCTTTTTTAACACTTTAAAGCTTGTTTTTGAATAAGCTCTGCGTTCAAATTTAACTGGTCAGTCATTCCAACATGGAGGTGAATTCAAGCTGAATAAGTGAGAGAGAGGGAGGGTGGGATTAAAACCATGAATGCATATAGGTTTGAAAGAGGATATTTACATATATTTGTTTAGCTTTAAGTCAAGAAATCCATGAGTGTGATGAAAATTTTTTTAGACATAACCAAATATGTTGGTGGAATGCGTCACTGGTTCGGGGTATCCTGACCAAGGAACTGTGACAACAGTGGCAAAAAATAGTTTCTAAATTTTTGAACAGAGAACTTGGCATTTAAAACTCACAAACAGCCATCTAAAGGGCAGCTATGAGCTTCTCTCCATGCAGGAAAAAGAAGAGTGACAGACATCCAAAACGCAGAGGAAAATGCCCTATTAGACCACACAGAGATCATTATCCACAAACTTAAGACCAGAGACCTAGATGGTACCTGGTCCCCATTAGTAACTTCTCTGAAAAGTACCCTATTAGAAGGTCCTGGATAGAGTGGGAGAAAATGTGGAACACAACTCGGAATCATTAAAGAGACCGGCTTACTGGTCAGATAGAGACGGAGAGGAATGCCAAGATTATGGCCCTTACCCTTCAGATCTAAGATGGAACTTCTATCCATGTTGGAATAATCCAAATTTGAGTTCTGTTTTAGCCTGGGACATTAGAGAAACAAATCCACAGAAAATCATATGTATATAAGAGAGAGTTTTATATAAAGGGTAAGCATACATTAAGAAAGCATCCCAATCCAGTGCTGTCCAAGCCCATAAGTCCCACATTTGTCCCTACGTCCAACACTGATTTAAAAAGTCATCCTCCATCTCACAAAACACATGCAATGATGCCAACTGCAGGAGGAAAGCCAAGTCAGTGAATGTGTAAGCATCTCAGTGCTGGCAGGGGTTTCCACACGGCTGCTTCAGAACCTGGGCTGCATTGCAGTATGTCCATGTGACTTCTCCTCAGCGATGTCTCACAGGAAGTGAGCCTTGAAAGCTGAAGCAGGGAACTGGCTAAGGTAGCTGCATCCTGGTCCTACCATCCGAGGGCAAGAGACCAGAGAACTAGAAAGGCGAGACTCACCAAGCTATCTTATCTCTCTGCCCTTCATTAATCCCACATATGTTTATCAGCTAGGTTGGCACAATAAACCTTAACAATCTCAACTTCAAAGGGGCACATTTACCCAAAGACAAAGTTCAGAGCTCTAGGAAATGGAAACAGACACAAATTGAGGAATTTTCAATGGCAAGTTGAATCATAATGCTGAAGTGTTGAATTATTGAGTGTAGAAAAATGAACTGCTCTGTAAATCTTCACATAATAAACAATAAATATTTTTAATAAGGAAGCAAAAAACCTGTTAATTTTAGTTAACTTAGTATAGGTGAATTTTAATTTAATATTGTTGTCAAGAGATATGAGCTATTTTTTCATCTTTTTAAGCTAGTTTTTCTAACAAATTATTCTTTGGTCCAATGTAAAACATCTTGTTGAATATTTCATGTACATTTGAAAAGAAGATTATTTGTTATTGCATCCAGTGTTCTATCAAAGAATTATTTCAATGTTGTTGACCCAAAGAGAGGGTTCACAAAGGATGAAACTAGAAATGGGAAACAGACACATGAGGAAATGCTTTTGTTCACCAGTCAGCTGAAAATGCAAGTGAAAACAGCCATGTCATAATACCATCTAACACCCACACCTTTAGCCCACTATAAAAAACAAACCGAACACAACAAATACTTTAGAGGGTATGGTGGGACTGGGACCCTTATTCACTGCTGGTGGGTGGGTAAATATGTACAACCACTATGTAAGGCTACAGCTATGGTGATACTTAAAATAGATGGCATTAGAAATATCATATGATCCAGCAATACCATTAATGGGCATATACCCCAAAGAAATAAGGAACAATGTAAACTGATATTTATTCCCCCATGTTCATTATGAAGCACCATCCATAATAGCTGGAAATACCCTAAATCTCATAGTAGAAGACTGGATCAAAAAAACCTCTGTTATATACACACAATGGAAAAACTACACATCCCTAAAAAACAACAAGCAAACCATGAAACACCTCAAGACGTGGAAGGGTGTATGAGACATTTTGCCGATTAAAGTTAGTCAATCACAAAGGATAACTATTCTATAAGTCCCTTGATGTAGGACCAAGTAGTGGGACAGGCACAAGCTCAGGATTGCATCCTGTCTGCTAGCCATGGTGGTCAGACAGCCTCGTAGAGAGCCTGATGTACCGATGAATCATGCACTATCCTCTCTAGGTAAATATTTTGAAGTTCACTTGGCCAAAGGGCACCTGATGTCACCTGGGATCAAATAGTCAAATAGAGGAAGGGGATATTGTCTATGGAGTGGTTGCTATATAAAGCTATGATGAGGTGCCCCCAGATAGGTAGACAACCCTATCAGAATGAGGGATATGATGGGAAAAACAATGCAAGAGACGGGAAAGGAAGCAAACATGTCTGGGGGAACATAACTGCATCTCTGTTGGTAGGAACAGAGGGCGGAAGAACCTCCAGTTGGTGGGAAGAATGACTGAAAATGCTCTTGGGGACAGTACAAGGGGAGTGTCTTTGGGGGATGCACCAAATAGACCACCCCAGCCTCTGGGTGGGTCCTGGGGACCAAGGTCAGTTGCTATGGAATGCTGGGATACTGAAACCTGGATTTTCAAAGCACACAGCATGCTCCAGAGGCTTCATCTGTGAGATCCTGTGTGGAAACTCCATTGGGTGAAATGGATTCTACCTCAAACACAGTTGGAATCTGAGGAAGCAATTATACAATTCTGCTTGATGTGACTGAACTATGGAATGATATGATATATATATTAACTCACAATTCATTAAAAATTAAAATGTTCTAAATAATTATCAATTTTCTATTTTATTTTATTAATTACCTAGTGAAAAATGCTTAAAATACTAATTATAACTTTCGATTCAATTATTTATCTATTAATAACTTCCAGTTTTGTTCACACATTTTGATACTATATATATATAAACAATTAGGAATATTATGTACCTTTGGCAAATGTATCTGATCTGTATTTTTAAAATATGTATCTTTGTATGTTATGATATTTTTATTCTGAATTCTAATTTATATAATGTTAATATAGCTTCTCCATTTTTATTATGCTTAATATTTTTGCCATGTGGCTTTTCTAATTCATTCACACTTTTCAGCAGAAAGTAAATTATTTCATACTCACAAGTAAGAAAAATACTATAATTGTAACAGCTTAACTGAGCTACAGGAGGAATAATAACATACAATTCACCCATATAAGGTATGTAATTATTTTTAAGTATATCCACAAATTCTGAAAACATCCCAGCAATCTAACCTTAGAACATTTTTGTTCCCTGAAAGAATAACTACATATTCATTAACAATCAACTTCTATCTTTCAAGCACTTTTTCAAAATTTTACAAAGCCAAATAGTGATAAGTACTCTTTAATAGGAATATGCCTATTTTAACCATTTTATATAGTTAAATTAATCTTTTGTGATAGGCTGTGAATACAGCATCATGTTTTCAGGGATTGTCCATGATACAACACCTGTCAAAAAAACTGTATGTCATTTATATTGATGATTTATATTGAATAGTAAATATATCACTTTTTTATCAATTCATTAAGTGATGACTATTTGAATTATTAATAATTCCTAAATATTTGTGTTGAATTATAATGTAGCAATTTTTCAGAATTTCTCTTCCATTTATACCTATTATTGTTGCTAATGGGTACCCTGAAGGCACTTCCTCCTCATAATAATCTCTATACAATAGAGCAAACCCCAAATGAGGCATGATACATAATTTATGTTTTCCTTTTGTTTTCACTTTTTATTGTGACTTGTAAAAAGTATAAAAATAAATTACTTATTCATTCAACAACTCACACACAATTTCTTCCCTGATTTTGATTGCAATCTTCACAATGCAATCATACTCTCCTCGATTTCCCAGTTCTGTTTGTCTTTCTTTATTCCATCCTGACTTGTGAGCTTTCTTCAAAAGGTAAGTGCTGTCTTTTTGCTATTGTGTGCTTCATTGTTCTAAGGTGGTCTGGAGCTGTGTACCATTTGGCTATGCCGACAATTGTCCTTATGTTTGAGCTGTGGCTGCATCCAGTGTGCCAATCCATCTCCTTGAGGACCTTCATTATGTTCACCGCCCCTCCACCTGAACCAAGCAGGATGTCCTTCTCCAGACCCTGGCATTCCTAGTAGCATGGCCAAATGACATTGTACAAAGTCTCATCATTAATGAGCATGTGATTCTTCCAAAACAAATCTGTTTGTTCTTTTGTCAGCACATGCTACTTTCAATATCATTCCCCAATATGATAGTTCAAATGCATCAATTTGTCTTTGTTTTTTTTTATTCAAAGTCCAACATTCACATGCGTTTTAAGCCATTGTAAAAACCATGGCTTGGATCATGTCCACCTTAGACCTCAAAGTAATATCCAGGTTCTTTAACACTTTAAACAGGTATGGTGCCAGAGATTTACCTAATGAAATGTGTCCTTTGATCTACTGGCTACTGCTTCTGTGGATATGAATCATATATCCTTAAGAAAGACAAAATCTTTGACAACATTGAAAAGTTATCTTTTCTCCATTTATCATGTCACCCAGTGGTTTAGAGGTGAGGATTCTGGTTTTCAGTACATTGACTTGTAATGCAGACCGAGGGCTGAAATCTTGATCTTCTTCAGCAAGTCTTTCAAGTCCTCCTCACTTTCAGCAAGCAAGGTGGCATCATATGCATATTTCAGGTTCTTAATAAGCTCTCCTCAAGTCCTATTATCATTTTTGTCTTCATATAATTCTGCTTCTCTGATGATTTTCTCAGCATAAAGAGTGAGTAAGTATGGGGAGAGGACACAGCCCTGACACACATCTTTCCTTATTTTAAACCACACAGTATTTCTTTTCTCTGTTTTCACAATTTCTTTTTCCTTCCAAAACCATTTTACTGGAAGTTGATACATATATCATATCATTCCATAGTTCAATCACATCAGCAGTGTTGTACAATGCCACCAAAGTTTCAAAACCTTATTTTCCCTCCTGAACCCCTTAACATGAGCTCTCTTTTACCCACCCCTCATCACCATATTATCTTCATTGTCTCTAGAGGTTCATCCATCCTGGGTTTCATATACTGACAAACAGAAACACTTATAACAGAAATTCAAGAGGGTGATCACCAATGAGATAACCCATCTGAGATTAATGCCAAAATGAATAAACAAAAAAATTACAGGAAATGTCAAACCAGCTCAGACCTAACTTGCTTTAGAGAGGGGAGCAACACACAAGGTTTTCACCTTTCAAGTCAGGTTTCTAGTTTTGATCTATCATCATCTCACCAATGTACTCTACTTGCTAACCACTTTTCTCCCACCCCTCTATTCGAAATAGAGGGAAATCACTGGACACTTATTTCCTGCGCAGTTCCCACAAATGCATCTTGGATTCCCACTGTCATCCATAGCCTTCTGCAAACTGGACCCTTTCCACGAAGGCTCTGATCCTTCTCTTCTTCAACTTCAGGGTCTATAATTTACAATCCTTCAGTGACTGATGATGGTGTGCTTCATCCATGTTGACTTAGTTGACATCTCAACTTAGATGGCTTAGTGTCCTCCAAGGACACTCCTCCACCTTGGGTCCCCAAAATCATATAAATTTTTCCCCCAACTGGATGTGGCCCTCCCCCTTTTCCTGATAGCCACCATGCGTTTGTGTTCCCCCAGACATGTTAATTCCCCTTCGTCTCTCCTAACTTGGTCTTCCCATCAGCTTCTCTCCTCCCTCTGATAGGGCTGTCTACCTGTCTTGGGGACCTCCTCAGAGTTTTGCATGGCAGCCACTTAATATACAACATTTCCCTCCCTTAACAGTTTCATCTTGCTTGGACCCACAATCAAATCTTATGGACGCAGAGTGAAGATATCAAAGGACACATTGCACAAGGCGTGTTTAAAGTGTGGAAAAGGAAGTGTGCTACTTTGAGGACTAAGATGTGCCTGACCTAACCTATGGTATTTTTAATTGCCTCATATGCATGTGAAAGTTTGAACTGAATAAGGAAGACTGGAGAAAATATATGCATTTGAACTTCGGTGTTGGGGAATAATATCGTTCGAATGTACTCTGGAATGCTATAAGGACAAACAAAATCTGTCTTAGAGGCATGATGACCAGACTTCCTTTCACATACTTTGGACATGTTCTCAGGAGAGCCAAGTCCCCGAAGAAGGACATTATGCTTGGTAAAGAGGAAAGGTAGTGAAACAGGGAAATGCCCGCAACGAGATGGATTGACACTGTGGCTGCTACGATGGGTTCAAAAGCAAGAAAAATAGTGAGGATGGTGCAGACCCAGGAGATGTTTTCTTCCACGAATCTTAATAGCACCTGACAACCACGACAACATCGTCAAAATTAACTCAACGGTTGCAAATTTGCTTATAACACCTTATAATCCCACTAAAGTATGGGGATTATCAAACATGCCACATTAGCAACTTACCAAACCTCAGACATATTAATTGTTGCGGATTTTAAAATGACTGTGGCTAGACAAAACAGGCAACTATCCAAAGTTCACATGTATTTTGAAAAGCCACATGAATAAAGGGTATCATTTCTGATTTCATTTGGATTTTGTTTGAAAGGAAAAGCTTCCAGAAATCATCTTGCTTATTTTTATCAATTTTTCTCCCATCATAAAATGAATGACTTGTTTCTTTCTTTGTTTTTTGCTTGATTTACTTTAATACAATACATAGTATATTGTTGAATAGAATTGATAAATACAGATACCCTTATTATCTTCCAAGACTTAGAGGGACAACAGTAATTATTTCACCTTTAAGCATAACACTTGTGTTTTATTTTTGAAGTATTTCTTAGAATGTGTGAATATATATATTTTTAAAGTGTATATGTTAAATGAGTGAATTGTATGCTATGTAAAATAGTAGTATATCTTTTCCAAGGATATAGTGAGGATTATAAATTATCTTGTGAGATATAAATTATCTTGCATATAAAAATGTAAAGGATGAGAAAAGGTATATTATGGAAACACCATAGTAACAATATAAAATAACATCAGGTTTTTAAATATCTTTTACTATAAAGGAATGTTATACATTTATTTTTCACATAATAATTTTAGCTATGTTCCATAACTTGGATCTGTATTTCATTAATCTCAGTGTACAAAACTTTTTTTCATGTTTTCTTTGATTCATTGACTCTTTAGGGATGTATATTGTTGAATCTATATATTTGTTGATCTCTCATTTTTTTCTCTCGTTAAGTTGTACTTAAATTCCATTTTGTTTGGAGAAAACACTTATATAACATTTTTTATTAGTAATTCTCCCAGATCAATTTCTTCTTCAAAAAAAAACTTTTGATATCACTGCTGAGATGTTTTCCTGTTCTTGTCTTATCACTATCTACTTAAGATTTCCCGGTATAAATAGAATTTTAAAATTTTAGTTTTGTATGGTCAACTTTTCATCTGGGTTAGTTTCATTTCACTTGTGTCTGAAAAATTTCTTATAATATCTTGTATTAAAAGATTGTTGGAATACATTTTCAATTGTGCTTCTCTGAAAAGGTGTCACCAAACTTAACCTGTGGTCGGGGTATTTTAACAAACAGCCCTATTTCCAAGAGGCAGAGATCAGCTCCTGCTACACTTCCCTTCCTTTGTCACAATTCCTCCCACAGCACTCTGTTTCTCTGCTGGGTTCCATGATGTGCAGACAGTATTCACAGTTGAGCGAGGGCTCACGAAGGTCGTCAACAGGTTACACAAGTCAGGATTCGCAAGTAGTCAGGACAGAGTACTTTACTCATAGCAGTGCCCCTCCTCAGCTAGCAGCCAAGGCTCTCTCCAGTCCTCAGCCTTTCAGTAGCATGGCCCTTTGATCGATACTTCAGTGATCCAGGGAGCCAGCCTGTGGTTCTCCCAGTCTCACACTTCTGCCCTGTGGCCTCCCGTTTTCAGCCTTGGGTGTCTCCAGTTGCAACCTCTGCCATTTCATAACACAGATCTCAAACATGCTCCACTACAGATGGTTTGAGGCTCACATTCTACTTCAAAACAGGGAGAACCGTGCCTATCAGTTTCTGAAACTGTAACTGTTTACAGAATTGCAGCCCAACCCATAACCACTAAGACACCAGGGTTTCTATACTAAAGTGTTAATTTCATAGAACTTTAATCCTAATGATTAGCATAATAGAGAAGTTCCTCAAAAATGAGATTACAACCACAGGCATGCAGACTAGAATTTATAATACTTTACACAAAAAATTATGGATAAAAGAGCCATATTAATCCATTACATCTCAAAATTCTTCATCGTCTACATTTACAATAAAATAAATAGCCTAGTTTATGTATATGTCCTAAATGAAACTGTAAGAATTGATGAATTTATTAGACCATTACCATTGATTATATGTATTTTTCCTATTCTGTGTAATTACATAGTAAATATGAATAATGCTCTTATGTTGAGTATTAAATCATGATATGGTCTCAAGGATGTAAACTTTTAAAATATTTTGAAATATCAGTTGCAATAATAGGCCTTCCCCACTCCTCATCCATCCTAACCATGGAACACAATTTTCACTTCAGAAATGAAAACAAATAAATTATTATTATTTAAACTTTAGTATTTGGCTGTTTTTTTTGTGAAAAAAAATAAACATGTAAGATTGGCACAGAATAACACATAGCATTTTATTATTGTCATCAATAATAAAATCTGAACCTTTGAACTAAAATTGCAGTTTTGGAAAACATGTATCTTTTACTCTAAGCTTGACCATTTCTAATACTTAGAAATTGATTTTTATGACATTATTTATAAATGTGATTTTAAAATATTTATTATGTGTCAAAATTCAAAGATTTTATAGCTCAGTAAATCATTTTTTTAAAGCAAGCAATCCATGCATGATAGTACAAAACCGAAATTATTGGATTAATGTAGAATACCCAATGCTTGTTAATATGATGTTAGTCTCTAATTTATGATCCAGCAATATGGATTCAATTTTGTTAGAAATGAAAGAATACCCCAATTGCTGTCCCTCATTTTCCTAATTACTTATTTATGTGAGATTTTTTCTTCACATGCTTCAACTAAAATTACATATTAAATGAACAGAAATGAGGACTGAGTTGATTTCTAGTAAGATATGACATTTAAAGTATCATAAGATAACATGATTTCTTCTCATTAAATAGTCAGTTTGATAAAGTAGGCTGATATTTAAAATAGATATTATCATTTATATTGTTGTGTATTGGATTTATTATTGTTCTTAAGTGAGTTACTAAGTAATTTATTTTCTTAAATTTCTAATATTAGTATTAGTATGCTAATGCTACTAAATATTATCTATACGAATTCAAAGATCTTGTGAGTTCTCCATGAATTTGAAAATTGAAAATGTGTCCTGAGATTAAGTGTTTTAGAATTGCTGTATTAGAAGGATCATAGAAAGTCAAATTTATGTACTGAAGTATTCCACAGTTCATTATATGTAGCTATCACATGTTTAAGTTGAATCCCAAAAGCCTTTACATTTTTCTGTCTGTGCTATTTTCAGAATGCACCAAGAGTCAGCTTCCTTTACATTAGATTATTTAAAACTAAATTATTAAAATTTAAAATATGTTTATTTTATTAATCTGATAGCCTTATTCAGGGCTAATAAGTGGGCTGTCATATCTAAGAAGTATTTAGGAAGACAAAGGAGGAGTTTAGTCCTGTTGGACTTAAGCTGTACTATAGCACGGCCCCGCTTGTTTTGTTAACGGTGGTGAGGGAGGTTGTCTTATATCCCAGGTGTTTCCTTACAATGAGGTGGTAATGATAGAGGACAACAGAGAACATAAAATATTTATGCAGTGCCACTTGTTTTGCCCATTTGGGAAATCAATATTTTAACAATCGTATTTTATAATACCCAGGATCATGAGTCTACTGTGCTAAGAAGGAGAGAGTTTATAGAAGTGGGGAATGAAAACACCAGGTGTATAAAACTTCTGAAAAGTATGCATCCTGGAGCTATAAAGAGAGGACACATACCACTAGCAGAAGCTAAACCAACAGTGATTTTTCTTCTTTTCACCACATAAGCACTAAAACTCGTTTGCCCAAGTTTTTGTCATACTTATGTGATACTTAATATTCATCCTTCTAACAGAGCTGCGTGGAGAAAAATAGCATTACGTAGGAAGATTTCCTATATACTGTATAGAGCAAAAAAAATAGGTATGGTTTTTGAAAAATAGGTGCCACTTTGGGGCTCACAAAATTCTATACTCAACATATGTATCCTGATGTATCTTCATTGCTATTTTAATCATGCTTTATTTCAATGATGTTTCATATAGTGAAAATTAGTTTTAAAATGAACTATATTGATTTTAAATTTTAAGTGAAAATTAAGAGCATTATATTTGATTGCCATACTTTACACAAATAATTTATAATGAAAATATTCTGTCATGTATGTGACCTTAACAATTATTAATTATGTGATGTTAGTTATATGTAAAATACAAATTTAAATCATAAACATAAAACATGCCACACTTAGTAGAATGTTTGTATTAGTTTTATAAGGTTGCCAAATCAAAATACTGCAGAATAGTGACATTAAAGAACAGAATTGAATTTTCTTGAAGTTCTGGAGACTGAATTCAGGCCTCTGAATTAACAATGCTTATCTCTGTTTCCCTTAAGGGAAGATGTGTGCTATCAAATCTTAGGGAGAACCTATAGGGCTGGGTGGAAATGCCCCTGAGGGTTTCTGAGACTATAATTCTTTATGAGAATAGAAAGCCTCATCTTTCCCCTGCTCCACTTTCTGTTCATAATTTAACATGTAACCACCACAGCACAGGGATCCAGGTTTTGTTGCTTACAGCTTCTGATAACTGCATTCTTCAGGTGGCGTCTTTTGCTTCTAGACTGATCCTCACTTAGTGCTTTTCTACTATCTACTCCTGTCTCAAGATCTATCTACTACCTACTCCTGTCTCAAGATCTATCTACTATCTACTCCTGTCTCAAGATCTATCTTCCTCTTTTGTAAAATACCAATCTTGTAGGAATGACTCTTTAAGTTCAACTGATATTTTCACCAAACCCCATTTCTCCCCAAACTTGACAGAACTCAGGGATTATGACTTGAAAATACCCTTTTTGGGGGAGGCAATAAATTTCAAACAATGTATGAAATTTTAAAAAGAAATGAAGACAGAAAATTTTGGAAATGTTGTAGGAGGAATTCGCTTTTTATACACTGCTGGTGGAAATAAAGCATGGTAAGTCTGCTTTGAACATCTGCTTGGGGTTTACAAAGAATTAAGTATATAATACCACATGATCAATCCATCCCACTCTTAAAAATTTATCCAAATGAAGTTCATATGCTCATGCTGAAACTTGTTTGTAAATGTTTTAGTAGATCTATTTTTGGTAACTAAATTTATAATAGAAGCCAATCTCATTCCCCATTAGAAGCTAATGGAAATCATATGGTGGTATATCCATTTAATATTTCTATTTAATAAGCGAGACAAAAGGAGTCCTCATTGCACAGTGGTTAAGTGCATTATTAGTATGAGGCTTGAACCCATCAGAGTCTGTCTGTGAGAAAGATAATACATCAGTCTTCTTTCATATGAACTGGAAGTCTATGGAACAGTATTACTTTGTCTTTATTAGGTTGCTATGAATTGGAAATCACTCAAGATCAAAGTATTTATTTTTTAAATCACAGAGGGGTAACATTACTACTTGTATATATGTGTGTATATATATCTATATATATATTTATTTCTACACATCTCAAAAAATCAAATTAATAAAAGTGACATGTAAAATTATTTGGAGTTACCTAAAAATAAGAACAGAATATATAAGTGGTGGATTACATGCATAAACTTTGGGGATAAGGGATATTTTCATATCTTCATTTTGATAATTATTTCAAAAGTAACCAAATTTATCAAAATTTATAATTAACATAAGGTAGTTATTGATTACATGTGAATAATTATGCTAAATTTAGGTATAAAGAATATAGCATACCACATATTCTTTCACCCATCTCTAACTGTTCTTATTAGTTGTTTTAGTTCAGGTTGACTAGAGAAACAAATTCATAGACACTCATATGTGTATTAGAAAGAGCTTTATATAAAAGAGTATTTGTATATTGAGAAAATATCCCAGCCCATTTCAGATAAGTTCATAAGTGTGATATTAGCCCATATGCCAGGTACTAGGCTATAAGTTCCTCTTTAGACTCATACAGCACATGGAATGATGTCAAATGCAGGAAGACCAGAGGCTGGTGGGTAGAATATCTTGTGGATCCACTGGCAGAGGAAGCACCTCAACACTGGCACGGGTCTCCATGTGTCTCCTCCAGCTCTGTGAGTGTCTCAACAGCATGAAAGGAAAAGCAGAGGGAGAAGAGAGGAAATCCCAAAATCCTCAGGAGAACACCTTGCTCATACAGAGACACCATTGACTTTGACATGATTGACAGGCTAGACTTCATGCCTTTGTTCAAGTTGACAGGAGATTATGTAACAGCTGCATCTGTATAGCCTAGAAATCCTATTAAAAATCAGTCAGATAATGTGCTTCTTTGCTCAATGATGCTGTCAGTTTCCCCCGAACCAGTAACTACTCACAGCAACCCGATGTAGAAGAGACAGAAGCACTGCCAGGTCCCGTGCCATCGTCACAACTGTTCTTTGTTCTTATCTCTGCGCTATAACATCCTGTTATCGCTGATCTCATGCAATGACTTTTAGTAAACTATAATGCCCTTGAGAAACCTAGCAGTTTGAGAAATGTGTGAAGATATTTTTGTGGTAACAATGTTTGTGAAGATCCACTTGCTATGCTTAGTAGGAGGCCAGCTATCCTACAATGTTTGGGACCAGTCCATCAAATACATATTATCAAATCTTACTCCACATTTGAATTCCTTATTAAACATTCATCACAATAAAATGTCTTGAATCTAAAACATGGCGTTTTCTCTATTAAGACTAAATATTTTTTACAGTATTAATACCAAATGAACCTTTAGAAATGTACTTTATATAAAAATATAATTAAACTGTACTTTAAAAATTTTCAATTTAATTTTTATTTTTTACCATGGCTTTCAGAAAGCAAGTACAGGAAGATCTCCTCAACAGCGATATTTTCTACTAGTGGAGATATCCTGCACTTCCTGGAAGTAATAAAATCAACTTAAAACCTAAGTAGACCGAATTTTTTCAAACACGGAGAGCAGCAACATCTGTTGGCAGTCTTCCTTTTACTGTTGAGAAGCGCCATGAACCACTACTGTGCGCCCCATTCCTCCACAGCACGGTCATATGCTCTGGTGCCAAAGGCATCCTAGACAGTTACGAATCTTATTCTGCTGCCCTTGAACATCCCGCATGAACAGCAGACCACCTGGGCAGCTTGGTGCAGAATTCTTAATACCAAGTTACAATTTTCACAATATTTTCTTCTTTCTTGTGTTTTCCAGTGGCCTCCTCCTCAGGTACCCACATGACACATGGATACCTAAAACACCAGCGCCAAATCCCCACTCATAAAGCGGTTTTCTTTTCTTTTCTTCGGTTTGGTACTTTTGTTCCATTATAATACTTCTCACCCTCCTGACAATTCAGATACCACCTAGACAAAACAGGCAGGTCCATAGCCTCAGCCCGCCCACACAAATAATGGCTTTTATCTTATTTTTTCTTTGAGTACACAGATCCACTCACTGACATGCTGCCATAGCAACAGTATTCCAGCCCCAGCACTCAACCCACACCCCGGTCCTTTGCTCTCTCTTTATCTGCACCTCAACAACTTTCTGCCCTCCATTTTCTAATTGTTTTTCTTTCTCTTTTAAAACACTTCTTCCCCTTCTTTCTTTTTTCCTTTCATCTCTATTTTTCTCATTTATTTGAAAATTATATTAACTCACATAAATGCGTATGTAAACAAATCATCTTCTTCTGGTCTATTTGTTTACAATTTTGTCTAATATCACCAATATGCTCTTTTTTCCTAGTAAACCATATTTCCATGAAACCTATTAATTTTGATTGTTCCTCTTTAAATGTTTCCCCATTATTTTTACAAATGTATTGGTCATCTAGACAGTGCTTGTTACTACTATCATTTTTATTTTATTCATTCTCTTAACCGCCCCACTTTGCCCACTTATCCATCCCCTTTCCATCTTTTCACTTCATCATTATATGTTTTTCAGCTGCTATTCGTTCTCTCCCATGTCATTAGACAAAACAAACTACTTCTACACAACCAAGCAGCTCTCCTATCACTTATCCTGCACCATAATGTAAACAACAAACATGCGCACACACACAAATCAGGAAAAATGAACAACTGAAAATCACCAAAAAACGACTGAACATCGCCCAAACCCAGGGGCATACTCTGAAAAAGAAGCATAAATCAGAAGAGCTGTGGGGAGCACTCATGAAAACAACAGAAAAAAATAGAAAAACCAAAGTTCCTTAACATCCCAGAAGAGAAACAATGAGATAACCGAATAAGGCAATATAGCAAAATGCCTGAGGAACAGAGTGGAAGAGGAAAATCAAATCAGTAGGCTCAAAGACAATCTGTCGAGCTACAATCAAAGAGAGAAATAATCAACAAAAACACAAGGGATCCAAAGAAAGCCTGAGAATAAGGTGGGACACCAGCCAGCGAAAAATCTTACATTTCCTTGTGATCTCGTAGAAAGAATCAACAACAAAAAAATATAGAGAAAATGGTATGAGAAATTATGGAAGAAAATTTCGCTAACATCAAAAAGGGGGAGGATAATAAAAATCATAACATCTCATACCAACAACAGAATATGTTCCATTAAACACAAGGTAGAGATCAAGGTATTTCCATACAAGGATTAACTAAAAGAATTCTTGAAAGCAAGACTAGCAATCCAAACATTTTAACTGAATCACTCTGACAGAGAATCAATAGCAACAGCAGACAAACTTTAAAGCATCACATAGCACTCCATCATCCAGAAACCAGTACCATGAAAGTAGCACAGGAAACCACACAGAAATAGAGGAACAAAGACACCAATAAAACCACATACCAAGGAAAAGAAGCACAAACAGCAAAATGACAGCAACGAGTCCACATATCACTAAGGACACTGAATGTCAATGTGTTAAACATCAATGGATTAAATGCATCCATCAAGAGACAGAGCAGACTGGATTATAAAATAAAATCCATTTGTATATTGGCTAAAATTGCCTTACCTTAAATTCAAAGTCAAAGAGACAAAATATTATACCCAGAAATTAACACTATACCATGAGTTTTATCAGCTATCGTTATCAATACAAAACTATTAATTATGCATTTGTAACTATGAAATTCACATTTATTTTACATATGGGTACAAGCATATGCTTTTGCTTCAAGATTAGAGTAGGTGTGTGCAAGAGAAGTTTGCTTATAAAATGAGCAAAGTTTAATATTAAATAACTTTACATTCATTTATCTTTATGTTAATACCCTGTTTTCATGGTCAATTGACAATAGGCCAACTTTGTAACTTGAAATATAAGACAAAGACAGATAATAAAGTAGTGCTTTTGTCCAAGCAAGTTTAAAAGGAAGAAAAGAAAGCCGAAACAAGGACAGGGAGACTAGAGATGCAATGCAAGACCAGTCCAGCCTTGACCAATGCCATGATTTGGAGCTATAATTTTGCACATAATTGGGGTAAGATGACCTGCTTTTAATATTTCTGGATGTAGATGGTCCCTGTATGCTTTGTTATGGAAAACAGTGCCTCAAGTTTAATAAGCTGCAGCATTTCAATGCATTGATTCCATTCAAATTTTAATTACCATGGTGAATAGATCAAGAACTCAATTGGACCTATGCATGAAGATCAACTATTAAATTAGTTAAACATTTTTTGTCATCGAAGAAAGAATCTTGTCAGTGTATTAAGTTGGACTCAGCATATTACATAAGACACAATGTCTACATGATTTCCACTGAGTGTATAGGCAGCCACATATCAATAAAATCGGTTTAGTTTTATGACCTAAGTTGTGCATATTTATTCCATAGCATATTTGAATCATAGGGAAATTTATAGTCTCCAAAGTTAAATTTTTTTGTATGAATTGTCTCAAAATTATGATGGATGAGTGTTGCTGTTATGTGCTTTAAGTCCATTTTAATTCAAAGCAGCCCCATGTTCAAATGAACAGAACATTGTCTGGCCTTCTGCCATCTTCACAATTATTGCTGGCATGGTCAATTCTCAGAGCCATGGTCAATCCATCTCTTTGAGGGTTTTTTTGTTTTTGTTTTTTTGCTGTTCTACTTCACCAAGTATGATTTATCTGCTAGGCTGTTCTAAAGACAAGCAAAACCAGTGACACAAACATAAGAAAGAACTTTATAGCGAGAACTGCCCACATGAAGAACATGCAAAGCCAATCCAGGTCAAGTTCATGGGTCAGCTGCTAAGCTGTTTGCCCTTCTCAAATTATAGAGCTGCCAGGGCTGGAGAATTAAGAAGCAAGACAATGAACTTCATGAAGTAGGAAAACAAAACATGAGGACAAAGAAGGACAATAATGGCTAGTGTGTGCAGAACCAGAAGACAGGTCAGATGTTAGGCAATGACGGCTCCCATGGTCAGCAGGCAATATAGTGGGTGTCTGGCCCACATCCCCAAAAAACAGATAAAGGATCCAGGACCTTCAGGGGATGGGGAATGAAGAAGGAACAGAAGTTTTCCACATTATCTGCTGATACTTATATTGTAGACCACACCCCAAGGAGATGCTGTCATTCTGTTAACCCTAGTAAACTTCAATCCATTCTAATATTTCCACGACCACTTTCTGTATTATGTTAAGCCACATTATGGGGGAGAACTTATTGTCATACTAATGAAGATCGTGGTAACAACAACGTGACACAAACCTAACAATCCCAATGCCGTTTGTCAGGGAGTGGTACCTCCCGATAATTTGTTCACCAAACTCTTGAGACAAAATGTTTCCAACCTTGCTTCTAGGAGAAATTTTCAATGCACAGCTTCAAGGATAGAATGTTTTGATCTTCTGATAAACCAAAATGAAATTAACTGCCATCAAGTCGATTCATACTCCTAGCATATCTATAGGACAGGAGAGAACCATCCCTCTGGGTTTATGAGACTATCATTTTATATAGGAGTAGAAAGCCTGGTCTTTCTCCTATGGAGAGGCTGGTGGATCCCAACTGCTAATATGATGGGTAGCAACCGAATGTGTCAACAAAACACCAGCTGGGCACCGGGCTTTTTGTGGTAATCTACGGTACCTTCAATGTTATTCATCAATACCACAATTCAAAGTCTTAGTTCTCTTTTGGTCTTTGTTATTTATCCTCCAGCTTTTCCATGCACATATTCTGTTTGAAAATACCATGGCTTGGGGTCAGGAAAATCCAAGTTCTTACAGTGTTATTAGTTTCTTTCCCACACTTTAAAGGGGCCTTTTATAGCAGACTTTTCCAGAACAATCCATTGATGGTCGTTTTGATTGCTGCTTCCATGGGCACTGATTGTGGACAACAGTAAAATGAAGTCCTTGACAATGACGATCTTTTCTCCATTTAGCATGATGTTCTCTGTTAGTCAAACTCTCTTTCAGTTCTCTTTATATGGAAGATTAACCCATATTGAAGACTATAGTCTTTGATGATCGTCGGAAAGTGCTTCAAGTACTCTTCACTTTCAGCTAGTATGTTTTGCCATCTGCACTTTGCAGGTTAATTGTTTTTCTCAATACTGATGCCAATTTATTCTTTCGTACTGAGCAGTTCCTTAAATAATTTTCTTGAAATATATATTAAATAAGTATGATTAAAGGATATATACCTGATATGCATTTCTCTTGATATTAAAGCATTTAATAATTAATTAATGCAGTATCTCCTTAGTCTTGTCAAAAATATCCTCTTGGGAAGCCTTAAAAAAACTAACTGCACAGAGCAAGATATGACAAAAATAATAGTTCATAAATTTTTCATGAGGGAGGGAGTAGTGGAGAGGGATGCAAAAAAATGACGACCTGATACCAGGGGCTTAGGTGGAGAGCAAATATTTTGAGAATGATGAGGGCAACGAATGTACAAATGTGCTTTACACAATTGATGTATGTATGGATCGAGATGGGTGGTGTATGAGTCCCTAATAAAATGATTTTTTTTAATGAGGAGCCGATATTAAGGGCTCAAGTAGAAGGCAAATGTTTTGAGAATGATGATGGCAAAAAATGTACATATGTGCTTGACACAATGGATGTATGTATGGATTTGTGATAAGAATTGTGTGAGCCCCCAATAAAATGATTTAAAAAAACAAAACCAAAAGCTAACTGCCATCATGTTAATTCTAGGTTGAAGCTATTGATTTTTCATGGACACAATTAATTTATTGTTCTGGAATTCCCATTCTTCACAACATTGTTTATAATTTGTTATGATAAACACTATCAAATGATTTCACATATTCAAGAAAACGTAGATAAACATATTTCTCATGTTTTCTGCTTTCAGGCAAGAGACTGCTTGCATCAGCAATGATATTCTTCATTGTACTGACTCTTCTGAATCCAGCTTGAAGTCCTGGCATTTCCTTGTTTGTGTACTGTAGCATCTTGTATGACTATATTTTTTAAAGCAATATTTCTCCCATGTCTTTTCTGTTAAGATAAAAAATACTCTTATTTTTTATTCTAATAGAATGCATTTACTCCTCTTTAGAAACATTCTTTAGATGAACTATGTATATATTTGTTCTAATATTAGGCACAGACCATGCCTTCCATTTGTCTAAAATGTCTGAAGAGCACTGTACAACAGGAGGCAGCATTTGGTATGTGCTCAGGTAAGAATGTCATTTGGTCTTGTCTTGAATCTGCATATGCTTCAACTGAATGGATTTTCATGTACAAAACTGATCCTTATTCATCACTTAAGAGTAGGTTCAGAGCCTCTGAAATGTATAACATTTGTTAAAAATTATAGGAATAAATTGAAGCAATATATTTGATATTGGTACTTGAAAAATGGAATAGAAATAAATGTAAGATCCATTACAAAATTCCATTTAAAATGTAGGGTATAGTTTAGCAATGATATATTTATCTCTCTATTTATCCATACACATATGTATATTTTTATCAATATCACTCTATCTCTCTAAATAATTGTTATTCCTAAATGAGTTGACATAAAGCAGCATGGCTTAGTGACATGTAACTATGCCATGTTTATTTCCTTTTAAAAATAATAGGTAGGAAAAATAATTGGAAAATAACAAAGTGCATCTGAAATGTGTGTGTACCTGAGATAGGAAAAAGAGAATGTGAAATGGAAGAAATATTTTCTTCTCTTAATATATTTTCAATAATTAGAAATATATTTTAATATATATATAATTGTAATCAAAATAAAAATTTAAGATATAATTAAATAACAAGAACATATCCATGTCCTAGATCTTCCTCCTGGTATAACATTAAAATGAGTCAGAGTTACTTGAAAAAATATTTGATACTAGGGCTTGAGTAGCAGGTATACAAGATGAACAGAAATCATTTGGTAGCTGTTCATTCGGTAGTTCCAGAAATTGAAGATTGGCCCAAGTTCTAAACTTTCTATGACAGGAATATTACAATGGGATACATGAGAATCCAGAAAATGCTTCCAATTACCAACGCTTAAACAAAGCTGGATCTGACACAATAAAAAATTAGTTGTAAACTAGACAAATTCATCATTTTATTAATGGTAAGCTTGATAATCATGTATTATTATTACTGTTGTTAGGAGCCTTGAGTTAGGTCCAACTATAACAGCTTGATGTACAACATAAAGGAAGCACTGCTCTGTCCTGGACCATCATCACAATTGTTTCTGTGCTAGAACCCATGGTTGCAGGCATGAAGTCAGTCCTTCTCTTTAAGGGTGTTCCACTTTTTTGCTGCTCCTCTGTTTTACAAAGCAAAGTGGCCTTCTCCAGGACTTCTCCACCATGTCCAACTCTCCTGAAAACATGTCCAAAGTATGTAAGACAACTCTTGCATTCCTTGCAGACTATAGGGATCCTGGCCATACTTCTTAGAAGAAAGTTTGTTTTGTCCTTTTGGCGGTATCTGATACTTCCAATCTTCTTTGTCTGCACCACAATTCAAATGTATCAGTTTTATGTATAATAAGTCTCCCTTATTCAATGTGCAACTTTCACATGCATATGAGATCATCATAAATAACTAGGTATTTTCGTCATTTTTCTACAGTCTTCCTTAATCAATGTTCAGCTCACACTTGCATATGTTGCAGCGGAGAATTCCCTGCAACATCCTTGCTTTTTAAAACTCTGAAGAAATCTCATGCAATAGAATTACCAATTGCAATGCATCTTTCAATCTCTGAACTGCTGCTTCCGTGAGCATTGATTGTGCATTCAAGTAAGACAAACTTCTAGACAACTTCAACCTTTTCTCCATTAATCATGATGTTACCAATTGGTCCACTTGTAAGGATTTGGGTCTTCCTTACATTGAGTTGGAATCCAACCATTGATCTGCATCAGCAAGTGCTCGATACCTTCTCACTTTCAGAAAAGAAGCTGTGTCATTGAATACAGCAGGCTGTTCACAAGCCTTCTTTCAATCCTAATGCCACAATCTTCTTCACGTAAGCCAGCCTCTCTTATCATGTGCTCAGCATACAGACTGAACAATTATGGCGAGAGGCTACTACCCTGACACACACCTCTCCTGATTTTCAACCAGGTAGCATTCCTTGAACTATTTGCACAACTACCTCTAGATTCATGTACATGTTTCACACGAGGACCATTAGGTCTTCTAGATTTCCCATCCTTCTCAATGTTGTCCATAGTTTATTACAAACCAACAGTTGAATGCTTTTGTTCAGTCAATGAAACATAATTAAACATATTTGTGGTATCCTCTAGTGTCATCCAAGATCCATCAGACATCAGTAATGACATCCCTGTTTCACATCTGTCCTCTTCTGAATCCAACCTGCCATTCTGGCAATTCCCTGTACATGTACTGCTGCCACTACTGTTGGATGATCCTCAGAAAAATTTACTTGTATGTGATATCAATTATATTGTCCCCTAATTTGAGCATTATGTTGAGTCACCATTCTTGGGAATGGGTACAAATATGGATCTCTTCCAGTTACTTGACCAAGTAGCTCTCTTCCACACTTGCTGGCATATATGATTAAGTGCTTCCAATGCTTCATCGGGTTATTGAAACATTTTGATGGTTTTCTGTGGTGTATTAGTTATAATAAAAGTGACTTACTAATGAAAGGAAGATTGGAATGGATACTCTATATTACCTTCAAACATTTCAGCATTTATGGATTCTCTGTATGATCTTTAAATAATTTGGCTCGTCTAAAACTATTCCAAAATAAAACGTTATTAATAAAAAGTAACAGAAACCATAAAAAATATTGAAAAGAAACCTTTAATTAAAAGCAAGAGATTAAAAATGGATTATAGCACTATAAAATGTGCTTGCTAGATAAAGTATATTATATATTTAATAAGATTTATTTTCAATAAAAGGAATAATATTTTTGAAGATAAACACGTGCAGTAGTAAATTAAGAGATATTATATGGGAATATTTTCCACTCTTTGAATGTATTTTAACTATAATCTACATAAATATAGATAAAATCAAGAGGGATGGAAATTATGAAAAGTTTTTGAAGTTGTTAGAAATGATTCGTTCTACAGGCTTGATCAGAGTATGCCATTTTGTCAGTTAGCAGAGCATATTGTATTTAATTCATAATACATATTTTTGTTTTGCTGTTATGGCTTACAAAACTGATACTTGGTGCTGATTTTCTTGTGTAACAGCCATAACGTAGGAAGAAGACTGCTTCTTTTGCAATACAAACAGTTCACAGCTGAGGGATTTAAAATAATTTAAGCAATTAAAAGTTTCAAACATCAAAATATAAAAACACAGTGCAAAAATTTTTACATTCGTTTTGCTAATGTGAATGCTTCTAGAGAGTTTATATTTTCCAATATGTATTAAAATTTTCCATTGCTATAATTCAAACATTGATTTATTTTAAAGCAAGGCTAGAGGGACTTAGATTAAAATGACAAAGAACTTGCAATGCACACTTAGTGATAAATATATAAAAATACATACATTTTGTGAGTCAATGTTTGAGTCAAAATTTTAGGACTCACACACAACTTTGGAGACCCATTATGCTTTCCTATGGATGACATACTTTAATGCTGATTATAGCATTGATGTCACTTTAATTAATCTCAATATTTGGATGTCAGGCTTGTGTTAAACTTGGTTTTCTAGAGAAGCAAAGCTAATGGCACTTCAATATGTACATAAAGAAAGAAATCGATATTAAAACAATGGTTCAGACAGTGTAGAGCTGAAGACTTGTTTCAGTCACCACAAACTGATGACCCCAGAGACCTGTGAATTCAAAGTCAGGATGTCAGGCTTGTGACTAGACAGAGAAATGCATCCAAAGTCGGCGGGTCAGATGGAGGGCCAATGGTGGCTCCTGGGGTCAGCAGGCACTAGGGTAGGCTGTTGGTGCAAGTATAAATAACCAGAAAGTATATGGAAGCTCACAGATGATCAATTTTCATATATAAGTTCACCCCAAAACTGACAAAAATTACGACAAGTCCACAAGAGTGCATTTTCAGATCATCTCAATAACAGGTTTGATGCATTGAACACGTATCCGAGATGAACTGAAGAACTGTGGGATGACAGCAAGAACAACAAGAAAGCAAAAGGTTATGAAAATGCCAAGAAAGGCAAACGATCCTTGAACTAACTACAAGCTTGATTTAGATCATTATTATTAATAATTCTTAGTCATCTTATTGAGATAGCTACATCCATTTTTATAATCATATTTCTATTATAATCTAATCATATTGCTATTGTCTTACAACATTAATATTATTCCAGATATAAATAATATAACTATGTCTATATACCAGATGCTTTTATACTTTTAAATTTTATGTAGATTATGTATTGTTATTTTTAAGTTATATCATCTGTCAAAAATTATTTCTGTGATTGTTTTTCTCATAGAAGGGAGAACTTTAAGGGAATTTGTGTCAGGGATTAATGTCAGGCTAATTCACACAATAATTACTAAGATAGAAGGCTATTGTGTCAGAAGCATGATGAAAAACAAACAAAACACAACTATAACTTTGATTGGTAGAGAAAACTCTAGTTAAGATTCAATATGATAACAAGAAGTTATATATGCATATTAAAGCTCTGACATATAGGGGATAGGATTTATTTTATATTTGTATATGATTATGTTTATTTATAACTGATTCATTGACTAACACTTTGGGGTTTAATAAAACAGACAACATGTAACCAACAAAATAGAACCCAATGAGATTTTTTTGAGACTTAAAGGTCAAAATTTCCATTCTATATATACTCATTCAATTTCTATATTCAAGGCAACAACAATGTGTCAATAACTAGCGTAAACATGGAAGAATGGATCTGGTCTGGGGAAGGAAGATGATGTGCATGTAAAAATGTAGTAAAGGGCTAAAATAATAGTATGCCTAAGGGATAGAAAATGATAGAAACAATGACAAAGTCTAGAAAGTACTCAGAGTGGAGGGAACCATGAAACAGTTTGAGGTTAAGTTGAATCTTACACAAATTTTCTACAGTTGATTGGCATTTCTATGCATGAAATACATGGGAAATCTACTAAATACTTAATTGATGTTTATATATGGAAGAATACTAGAGCAAATGAAAGCAGTTTTAACTTGAATTGCTATACTAGGGACTCACCAGGCTTCAAACAATTCCAAAGCTTGAATGAGTTAAGAAATTTAAAACCAGTTTAATAAAGCAGAAATTAGGTGCCTTTACGAAAAGATTGCAATAACTTCCAAAATTTCATTGTTAATATTTCTCCAGGGTTCTCAGAGTGATTGCTCATTAGAGAGAAATAAATAATCATACTTTCAGAGATTACTGTAGACTGTCTCTGAATTGACACTATTTCCAGGAGACCCAAAATATCACTGTGATTCACCATAGTGAGGACATATATTATTCACATTTAAATATTTTAATAGTTTTATTGAGTTATAATTAGCATAGCATACAATTTAACAAATCTGGCTAGACCAGAGGATGTACATTGGCACAGGTAGCAACTGGAAACACAGGGAATCCAGGACAGATGATTCCTCCATAACCAGTGGTCAGAGTGGCGATGCCTGGAGGGTGGAGAAAATGTGGGGTAGAAAGCAGAGAAGAGGGCAGGGGGAGAAGTGAGACAGTGTAATATATGAGAATAATAATAATATATGAATGATGAAGGGTTCATGAGGTAGAGGGGAGTGGAGAGGGAGGGGGGAAATGAGCAGCAGATAATAAAGGCTCAAGTAGAAAGCAAATGTTTGAGAATGATGATGGCAACAAATGTACAATTGTGCTTGACACGATGGATTATGTATGGATTGTGATAAGAATTGTATGATCCCCCAATAAAATGATTAAAAAAGAAGGGTTGTGTGATCATCATCACAAACAATTTTGGAACATTTTCTTCCTTCTTGTGTCCATTGGTTTTCACTTCCCATTCCTACTCAGTCTCCCCTTTAATGCCCCAGGTAGCTAGTTAGTAATCCAGTAACTGCCTTCATATATCCACAAATCCTGATTTCCCTATGCAGAAAAATAGACCAAATAAAACACAAATATTAAAATGGACTCCCAAATCACAAAATGAATAATAATATAAAACAGAGAAAAACCTTAATATAAAAGAAAGCAGAAATTATATAAAAAATAGAATAATTCTAGTGTGAGGCCAAAGGGAAATCTAATGACAAGGTGTTACATTCTAGCCTAAAATCCACTTTACAATGCTCTATTTATTATATTAAAGCTGGTTACATTCAAGACTATGGTCATTAGGGATTCACTGGGGACTCACTCTGCATATGGATTTAGGCTTTCCACTATCAACCTGGGTATTCCACAGACAGGTGTTTAGGATATAGGTTCTGGTGTAGGTCCCTTGGATCTTATATTTTACCATCCTTGGACCACATAGCCTGGTGTGCTTCCTCTGTGTGAACTTAGCTGACTCCTCACTTATATGGTTACTGATTTTCAGACAAGCCTTTAAGATCACATTTTGTTCTGATAGCTAGGCACCGTCTGATTACTTCATCATGCATTCCTATGGCACTCATAACTTCAGTGATCTCATAAGGGTTTTAGCACCAGGCAGAACCAGGTCACAGAACTAATTGTCTTTATATTAGGACTACCATTGAGTGAGTGTTCAAAGCCCCTTCATATAACTATGGTTTCTATACATCCCTGTACAAGTTCACAATTCATGTACTGGAGTCTAATAAGATGTGCTACACATGTGTAAATGGGTTGGTAGTTTCATGTAACCATATTATAGTGATTCATATAGCCATGTTGTAGTGATTTCCTAAGATTCAAATGCATAATTGGAAGAGACATATTCAGTAACAGGTTTCTATAACTGTTGTTAAGAAAGGCTGTGTGAGTTAGATGCCATCGAGGCAGCTCTGACCCATAGCAACCCAATGCAGAAAAGAGTGAAACACTGCATGGTCCTGAGCCATCCTCACAATTGTTCCTATCCTTAAGCCACTGTGTCAAACCATCTCATCAAGGGCCTTCCTCTTTTTTGCCGCCCCTCCACTTTACCAAACATGAAGTCCTTCTCCACGGACTGGGTTCTCCTGACAACGGGCCAAAGTATATAAAATGACGCCTTGCCATCCTTGCCTCTAAGGGGCACTCTGACCTGACTTCTTCCAGTACAGAACTGTTTGTCCTTTCAGCAGTCCATGGTAATTTCAGCATTCTTTTCCAGAACCACCATTCAAATATAGAGATCCCTTTTCAATCTTCCTTATTTAATGTCCAAATTACACTTGGCTGGGATCAGGCACTTCTTAGTTCCCCGGCTTTTTGAGTAATTGCCGTGATGGTAGGAAGGCCAAGTGGAAGCCATTAGAACAGCCTCTAATGACAGAATTGGTACACTAAGAGGAACACTGCATTTCTGTGAGCTCACGGTGACAAATACTGCCAATAAGACTTGAGGACTTTAAGTAGCCGATTTTGGCTAATGGAAAAAATGGATGGAGATAGAATAATGGCAGTGTATTGCTATGAAAATTATCAGGTGGTGACCCCAGATGTAGTGACTGTTGCAGATATGAACTTATTGCTGAGCAAATAAATACATCTCTTAGTATGCCTCCATTAAACAAGCCAATACCTTTTCCTCAATCTGGCTTGTAATGAGCACCAGAAAGAGTTTGTGTAGACGAGTAAGAGAATATATCTGCCCTGTCCTATGTCAGATATTTATCAACTCTCCAGTACCATATAGCATTCCCTTCCTTAATATATCATATTGGTACATTGATAACCTTGTGTTGATTGGACCTAGTGAACATAGGACAATAGTGACATTAATGAATCTAGATTTACTAGAATTTGGATGCTGCCTCAATGTACCCTGCCATCAAGTTGATACCCAATCAAAGTGACATTGTAGGACAAAGTAGAACTGCCCCACTTGGTTTCTGACACTGTTGTGCATGTGAGGTGCCAACACCTGGGTTCTGACCAGTTAGCAACACAGCAGAATTAAACACTGCTTGGTCCTTTGCCATCCATACAAGTGTTCCTGTGCTTGCACTCATGGTTGAAGTCACTGTGTAAATTCATCTCTTTGAGAGACTTCTTTTTCACAGTTTCTCTACGTTACCAAGCTTGATGTCCTTCTGCAGGGATTGATCTCTCTTGACAACATGTCCAAAGTGTTAGGATGAAGTCTCCCCATCCTTGTTTCTAAGGAGCATCCAAGCCATATTTCTTTCAAGACAGATTTGTTAGTTCTTTTGGCAGTCACTGGTACTTTCAACAGTTTTTGTAAACACCACAATGTGCTTCTTCTCCTGGCTTCTTTATTCAATATTCAATTTTCAAATGTATTTCAAACAATTGAATAATCCAGGTCTTGGGTCAGGTGCACCTTAGTCCTCAAAGTAGCATCCTTGTTTTTCAATACACTAAAACAGTCTTGTGCAGCATAATTACACAATCCAAAGTGTTCCTTGAGCTCATGACTACCATGTGCTTTGCTTCCATGAGCATTGACTGTGGATCCAAGCAGGACCAAACCCTTGACAACATCAGCCCATTTATCATGATATTACGTATTGGTCCAGTTGTGAGGATTTTTATCTTCTTTACATTGCATTGTAAGCCACACTGATGGCTACATTCCTTGATTTTCCTCAAGTCCTTTGAGTCCTCTTAACTTTCAGCAAGCAAGGTTGTGTTACCTTTCCTCTGATTCTGATGCTATGTTCCTCACATGACCCAGCTTCTCTGATTATTTGCTCAGTGTACAGATTGAATGAAATATGATGAGAGGAAAACAATCCCGATGTACACTTTTCTTGGTTTTTAAGCATGCAGTATCCCCTTGTTCTGTTGACACAAAGAACTCTTGTTATACGTACGTGTTCCACACGAGCACAATAAAGTGTTCTGAAATTCCCATTCTTCTCAAGGACACACATCATTTGTTATGATCCACACAGTCAATTGCTTTGGCATAGTCAATAAAACACAAGTTATCACCTTTCTGGTTTTCTCTGCTCTGCACCAAGATCCATTTGACATAAGCAATGCTACCCCATATTCCTTGGCTTTGGCTGAGTCCAAACTGACTCTCTAGCAGCTCCTTGTCAATGTACTATTACAACCATTACTGGATGTTATTCAACAAAACTTTACTTGCAGGTGATATCAGTGGTATTGCTTTATAGCTTGAGCATTCTATTGGGTCACCTTTCTTTGGAATGGGTACAACCATGGATTTTTCTGGTTAGACAAGTTGCTGTCTTCCAAATTCCCTAACAGAGATGAGTAAGTGCTTCCAGAGCTTCATCAGCTTGTTGAAACATTTTGATTGGTATTCAATCAATTCCTACAGCCTTGTTTCTGGATAATGGTTCAGTTCAATTGGAATTTCTTCCTTCAGCACCTTTGGTTCTTGCTTATAGCTTACCTCCTGAAATGTAGAATAGTAATTTTTGGTTCAGTGATTCTAGCTCTTCTTCCTAGATTCTTTTGATCATTTTTGCATCATTTAATGTTTTGCCGATAAAATCTTTCATGGCTGCAACTAGAGATGAATTATTTCTTGAATTCTTTCAGTTTAAGATGTGCTGAGCATATTCATCCTTTTTGGTTTCTAACTCTAGGTCTTTGCAAATTGCATGAATATCATTTTACTTTGTCTTCTTAAACTGCCCGTTGATAGTTTTCTATTCAGCTCTTTGACTTCATCATTTCTTCCATTTGCCTTCACAATTCTATGGTTAATAGCATGTTTCAGAGTCTCCTCCAATATCATCCACACTGACCTCTTTTCTCTTGTATTTTAAGTGACTTTTGCTTTCTTCGTGAATAATGCTCTGATGTCCTCCCACAGTTCATCAGGTAGTTTATCAGTAATGTTCAGTGAAGGATGCTTGTTCTTGAGATATTCTTGAGAATCAGGTAAGATGTACTCAAGGTTGTATTTTGGCTCTGGTGAACTTGTTTTAATTTTCTTCAACTTCAACCTGAACAATTGATGGTCTGATTCTGATCTGATTTTAGCTCCTAATATTAGCTTCTTGATTCCCTCTTTCCAGAGATGTAGTCAATTTTACTTCTGTGTATTACATTTGGAGAATTCCATGTGCATATTTGCTGTTTGTGTTGATGAAAAACAGTATTTGCTGTGAATAAGTTGTTTGTTTTGCAAAATTCTACCATACAATAGAATTTTTATCATCAAGCATGATTTCTATCACCAAGACTATATTTTCAACTACTGCTCCTTACTATTTGTTTCCAACTTTTGCATTTAAATTGCCAGTAATTATTAATGCATCTTGATGACATGTTTGATCAATAGCTGACTGAAGATCTTGATGGAATTATTAAGTTCTTCAGTACGAACTTTCTCAGTTGGCACTTAATTTTAATAATAGTTTATTGACTGAATTTCCTCAAAGATGGGTAGACAGCATTATACTTCAACATATCTTGAAATATCCTTTTTGACAATGAACACAATTCTTTTGATTGTGTCATTCCCAGCATAGCAAACCATGTGATGGTCTGATTCCAAATGGCCAGTATTAGGCCCAAATGGTCAGCATTAGCCCATTTCAGTTCACTGACTCCTAGGATATTGATCTCCATGCATTCCACTTCATTTTTAAACAATTTTTAATTTTCCTAGCATCACATTTTGTACAATCTAAGTTCTGATCATTAGTAGATATTTACAGTTGTTTCACTTTGCTTTGACTTGGGTCCCATAAAGAATTAACGACACAAGGGCCCCACTCCCACAGGCTCCACTCTGTTCCCATCACTGTGGTCAGTGCTATTGGAGAAAGCAGCTTATCAGTCCCATTTCAGTGCCTTCTAACCCAATGGGCCCATTCTCTGGCATGATCTCTGACAATGTTCTGCTTCCATTCATTAGTCCTTCAGTATCTGACAAAGTTTTCATGCTATGCACAAGGTTTTCAGTTGCTACTTCCTTTAAAGTGGACAGTTGATTTCTTCATTATAGTCTGTTCTTAGTTTGAAAACTCACCAACACCTGTTCATTTATGGTGATGCTGCTGGCATTTGAAATGCTTATGACAACTTCTACCATCACAGCCACACACAACCCACACAGTACTACGAAGTGACAAATGGTAGTAATAAGATTATCAGTCTCTAAAATAGCAGAAAATCTTATCTTTCTCCTTCAGAGCCTACAGTGATTTCAAGCTGCTGATCTCTCAGCTAGCAGCTCAACCGGTACTTCACTTCATCAGTATGTGAGAGGTGGGAAATTTACCTGAAAATGTTAGTTACCTGCTCCTCAGTGAAGTTTGTAGAGGCTTGATGAGGAGCTACCATAAAAGTGAAGGATTCTGGGTATTTTAATCCTCCTACATAATGAAAGGCCATGCAACTCCTTGCCGCTTCTTTAGATTCAGGAGGCTGTATATCCTTTATTTAAGCCACTGTCCCTGGCCTATTTATCAAGTGCTTGAAAAGCTAAGCATTTTGATCATTTTGAGAGGGGCTCACACAAAAGGAAGTCTCGGCCATAAGTTCTGGCTGCTATGCTAGCTGCTTGCTACTTGTGCCAGGAGACTGAGCTGACTCAATGGTGCTTGAAGTGGTCGTGGCAGCTATAAATGAATTTGAAGTCTTTGGCAGTCCATTGTTGGTGAATCAGAGCATAGCCTTAAGACTTTGAAGCAAATCTCTGTCATTCCCTCCCAGAGACCTAGGCTCCTAAAAAAAGAACGTTTGACTTGTTACTGGCCCGCTGTAGAGACTAGTTTACCTATGGGACACCAAGGAATCATTCAACCTGGGATGTTCATCTTGATTCGAGGGTTTTGTACCTCAAAGGACAATAAAATCAAACATCCGCAGCAATATTTTATCATTAACAGAAGTGGTACACTCCAGATGGGATGCAAGCAGGACCTGAATTACAGAAGTAAGCTGAATGAAGATGGGGCCCCAGTGACTGTCCCCTTATCACATTATCTTCCTTCTCCAAGTCTTTTCCAGTGACCTCACAAGGAAGTCCTTGTGTTCGGTTGACTAAGGCCAAACTCAATCCTGCTTTGAGGATTTTTCGAAAGATGATAATTAGTACCACTCAAAAGTGCTCATCTACAGCACTGTTGCCCTTTTCTGGGACTGCCCTAAAAATAACAAAAACTAATGTGGTGAGAGGATATCCTCTGAATGGATAGAACTTTGATCAGTGAATCTGGCTGTGTGCTTCACCCAGAAGGAGAAATGGCCACATGTGTGATTGTACAATGAACCATTGGCTCGGGCCAATGATTTGGCTAGATGGTCAACACTAGGAAGAGCAATTATTGGCTAATTGATAATATGCAGTTATGTGGATGGACTATTCTGAGTGGACTAAAGAAGCAAAGATATTTGTATCTTACATGAATGTTCACCAAATGGTGGCCATGACAGAAGAGGATTTTAACAATTAAGTCGACAGGATGAAACTCTATGTTGAAATCAGTCATCCTCTTTCTTTAGCCACTCTTGCCAATGCCATTTGGCCTCATGTAAAAAAGTGGACATGGTATCAGAGTTGGAGGCTATGTGTGGATTTATCAACAAGGCCTTGCAGTCAGCAAGGCTGACTTGGCTACTAACTAATCTGTCAACACAGAGTGCACCACAGACTAAGTGATATGAAGCAATGCCTCAAGCAGGCTGATTAGTAACTATGGTAGGTTGATTACACAGGACCACGTCCATCATGGATAAAGTAGCATTTTTCTCTTCATTGAATAGACACTTACTTAGGGTGCAAATTTGATTAAAATTAATGAAAAAATACAAGTATGACGTGACTCCTAGTAGTTCAGACTTTCACCAGACGAAGAACCTCATCAGTTGAAGTGGCCCCTGAGAGCAGAGGGAACAGGAAGTGGGTGATGGAAAAGGTAGTTCTAAATCCTAGCTATGACTACTTGAACAATTGTAGAGATAAGGACTGAAATTTTGAAAAGTATTTCTTCCTTGTATGTGGGCATCCCAAATATCTGTTTTCTTCATTTATAAAATAGAAGATGCAAATGAGACCAGTGCCTAATTGGTTATAAACATGTTAGTTATATCATGTTTGACACATGTATGGCTGCATATTTGTCTCTGTTTAAAGTTATCCCAATTTAACAAGGGGTCGACTATGATGGTTAAATCTGTGTGTCATGATAGCTGGGCCATAATTCTATGGCTTTACAGTTATGGTGTGGTCATGCCCACGTGGAACGATCATATAATGTCATTGTCTCCATGACGAGCTCTGCGTTGAGCAGCCAGATGTCATGGTATGTGTCCAGGCTGGCAATTCTCAAATCTCTAGTAATAATTCTCTATGGGTTTTTGCTCAATCTGGATCGTGTATCTGGTTCATCATCATATAACTTCCTGTTCTTTGGACTTGAGCCTGTGGCTTACCATATTTCATGTCAATCATGGGCCATCAGTCACTGCAGCTACATGAGCCAGACGTCGAGCCTAAGTCCACTACAATCACATGAGCTAGTTCCTTGAGAAAAGCTATATATATGATGAGGACTTAATATTTTGAACAAGAATAAAATGAAAAGATATTTTTTTTTCACAAGCTTTCTGAAACTCTCTGTGGTAGTTATACAATGAGGTCATAACCAGTGAGGCTTCTATGTGGGCATGGCCTTCTCCAAAGGATTACGGGAATCCGGTGTTTTCCCCTTGGTGGTGGAAGTCTCTCTGCTCACACCTTGGGAGACATAGCAGGCGACAAGACACATGGAGACACCCTGAAGCCGAGACCCCTGCCAGCGCTGAGATGTTTCTAATGCCACTGGATCCAAGGACTTTCTACCCACTAGCCTGTGATCTTCTACATTCCACATCATTGCATGTGTTTTGTAAGTCTGAAGAGGACTTGATAGATTGGTATCAGACATATGGGCTAATATCAGACTTATGGACTTGATCTGGACTGGGCTGGGATGTTTTCCCAAACTTCAATTGCTCTTGTATATAAATCTCTTTCTTATACACATGTGTGTGTCCATGGATTTGTTTCTCTAGTCTACCCAGACTAACACACCATCTTGTATACAAGCTTATTGATTTTCTAGAGAACACAACTTAAGTCACTCAACCTTGTCCTTTCTTATACTGTAGTTTCTATTCTAAAATTGATCATAGTCTTGTTCTTTTAGTACAGAATGCATTTCATGGCTCCATTTCTTTAAGTAACCTCCTTTTCCTTAGACCATTTTTCTCTCTTTTTGGTAGGTTTATTGATCATTTTTCACAACTCTGTCTTATGTATTTAGTGCTAAAATTAGATAAATACCTCAGTTCAGAGACTATTGCAAACCAACATTTATTTTATTAACTTTTAGGAGTATAGAAATCTAAATTTTGGGTTTCAGCTCTAGGAAAATACTTTCTTTCTGAGCTATGGTGAAGGTCTGTGTCTCTTTGGAGGCTTTGCTCTGGGAAAATCTTCATGTGATTTGGCATCTCTCTTATTTTATTCTGCTTGCTTACTTGTTTATTTTCTCTCTTTTATTTATCAAATGTGATTTAATTAATAAAATTTCAGACACAGCCTAAACCTATACTGCCTTATCAACATAACCAAGAGTTCAATTCCTAACAAGTTTATAAAAACTGGTATCAAGATTTGGATTTTTGAAAGATATCACTGGGGGAGGCCCAATTCAATCCAAATAGAATCTTCTGAGATCTGCCCTCATTCCCATCCCTTACTGGCCAATCTCATTGTTGTAGTTATTGTATCATTCCATCTCCATGACAGTTTTCCTCTCTTTCTCTGGCCCTCCCCTGTACCAAGCATCATGGGCTTTTCCAGGGACTGGTCTTTCCAGATAATATGTCCAAAATACAGGAAACGAGTTCATTATCCTTGCTTCTAAGGAACATAGGGTTGTAACTTTTCCAAGACATATCTGTATGTTCTTCTGGTGGTACAGAGTCTTCCTATATTCTTTGCCAGCACCATGATTCAAATGCATCACTTCTTCTGTAATCTTTCTTATTCATTGTCCAACTTCACATGCATCTGAGATGATTGAAAATGCTGTGGCGAGGGTCAGGCACACTTGAGTTTTCAAAGTGATATCTTGCTCCTCAACCATCTAAAGCAAATTTATGCAACACTGCACATCATTTAATGTACTGACTGCTTCTCCCATGAGCATTCGCTGTGCATCCAAGCAAAATGAAGTATTTTACAACATCAGTATTTTCTCTGTTTATCATGATGTTGTCTACTAATCCAGTTTTGAGAATTTTATTTTCTTCACATTAAGTTGTGCTCTAAAGTAGAGTTGCAGTACTTGATCTTCATGAGCAAATGCTTCAAGTCTTCCTTGCTTTCTGCAAGCCAAATCAAATCAACTGCCCATGATAGGTTGTGAACAAACATTCCTACAATTCCATGTCACCTTACCATACCTTCAAAGAAAGGGCCCTACCCTGAGCAATAGATCCCCGGGCTATCTGCTGAGCCAAGTGCATTCAATGCAGAGAGTTTAATTCATGATGCTATGGTTCATTTTTGTTTTCTTTGTTTCCTTGATAGACATAGGGCAACGATGTGATTTATTTTTTAGAATATTTAAGAAAACTGAAATTGCATTGGTGATACATGCAGATAAAACTGTGTTATTTTCTCTCTCATCAATCACAATAATGCAGCTGCTTAATCTTCAAGGGTAGCCAGATCTGGCCTAGTGTATTTCATTGGGAAAAGTTACCAAATCTACTTTATAGTTGTGATCTCTTCCAAAACATCTTTCAAAGGAACATGATTAAAGTCCCTGGAGGAACTTTTGGCATAATGTAAGTTGAGAACTGTACTTTGATTTAGGGATGGATTTCAAAAAATTGAATCAAACTTGCTGTCATTAAGTCAACTGTGACTCATCAAGACCTTATAAGTCAAGGTAGAACTGACCCTGTGGATGTCCAATGTTGTAACTCTAAATGAGGATAGGAAGTCTATTCTTTCTCCTGGGTAGTGGCTGGTGGTTTTGAACTACTGATCTTGTAGTTAGTAGTCCAAGATGAAAACACTGACTACACTGGCTAGACAGAAAATATGTAAAGAAATAATAGCTTCACATCTTGATATGTAAGTTTAATAAAGTTTTCTATAATTTTGTGACACTCTTTTATTTACTCTCATGTGGATATTAGCAGCAAATTACTGAAAATTATTAATATAAAATATTTATTTACCAGAAAAAAATAATTAAAATTTTTCATCATTTTCAAATACCATTGAAAATTATGACAGATTTTGTTCAATTTATGATCTTTGAAAAATCATATTAGGTATGCTTTCAATATTATAAAAATCAGGAAATCTAATTGTTTGACAATTAATTAATTCAAAAACTTAAGGAAAAATTATATTATCAGTATTCATTTCTTCATACAATAATTGACAACTCTGTTCTTGAAGGAATCAGAGTGGTGTGGGCTGGCTGCTAATCACAGGCTTGGCGGTTTAAGCTGAGAGATCTCGCACAGTGAAAAGATCAGTCTGTTGGTTTCCATAAAGATTCACAACTTTCGAAATTATATAGTGTAATCTACTAATTTATATTGGTTGCCTATGAATCAGACTATACTCAGTGGTGGTGAGTCAATATAGTCTATGTTTGTGAAATTGAATTGCCTTATACAGAATGTAAAGAATTCTGAAAATCCTGGATTACCTAGTGATTTTTTTTCAGTTAAAATTCCAAATGAGAACCTACAATTTTTGTCAACACCATTGTATAATAACTTACCATCTCTTTGCTAATTAGCCATATTATTTTAATAAGTCAGTATGCAATGTTAACTGTATCATTATTTTGAGTATCTATCTTAAATTATAAAAAGACAGAAATTTATTAGCAGTCTATTTACTCATATGGTGCTTATAAATTCTTATTTGAGCTTTAAAAATAAATAGACTTATTACAGCTAAAAACTTTGCAGGACTCTGCGTGGAAGAAATAAAAATATGTAAGTGGCATGTCACTGGAAAAGTTTAAACTATTTTCTAAGACTATTGGCAGAAAAATTGAACCAGATTTAATGTTCAATTAGCAGCATCTATATTTAAATAAAAAACAATTACACACACTCAATTTAATATAGTTAAATGGAACCTTATGCGTACACAGAAAAAGGATATTATACAACAAAAAATGTAGTATACAACAAACACCCCCCCAAATCAATTAAGTTTTAATTTATGTTGTCTTGTTCATAATGCCATGAGGTGAAGCAGTAATAACAAGGACAACAAGGGAAACTTGGTTTAGTTCACCATCTACTACAATGAAGCAGCCTCAGTCACACAGTGGTTATGCATCGGGCTCCAAGCCACAAGGATAGCACTTTGATACCATCAGCCACTTTACAATACAAAGTCAGGGCTTTGTACGCCTGCAAAGAGTTACTCTTGGAAAATCCCAAGAGCAGTTTTATTTTTACTCTGTCCTAGAGATTTGCTATGCGTCGGGATTGGCTTGAGGGCAGTGAATTTATTTGAGTTGATGACTTTGATAATAAAATATTTAATAGATGATATTGAATGTTTACATAACAGAATTTTGTGTTGGATGTTATTTTAATATTACCTAGAAAATGTAGTGCACTATAACTTATCAGGAAACATCAGTACATCAATACTATTTTTCACTGGATTTATGGAGAGAAAGGAGTAGAAGAGTTATTGCCAAGTTGTTTGGCAAGACCCTTATGGTCATCTTTGTAGCTTATAACTGTTCTAAGGAAAGGGCAATGTATGTGAGAATATATAAATAAAAGATTGCCTTGGGGGAAACGGATTATATCTATAATTGGAACACCCATGTCTTGAATATAATTTCCACAAACATTATTTTTATCTCCATTTGGTTAACTTTCATAGACCATGGAACTTGCAAAGGTACACCACAAAAACAAACCTAATTTACAATTTATACATCAAGACTTCTAAAAGTCACTGAGGTATAAGTAGTATATTTAGATTTGAATATGCAAAGGACAATTAATCCTTTTTCCAGACATTAATATTATATATTATGCACAGCCTTAAGTAAATTTAACTTAATGTTATCAGATTGATCAGACTTTTCCTTTATGAGTGAAGGCTAAACTGGGGAGGGGGAAACTTATGAATTTCTTACACAATAGTCTTTTATTTATTTTAATACAGAAAAACTTCAAAAGGTTTTGATGCAATTTAAATGAATGTACATCCTCTGGTCTAGCCAGATTTGTAAGGTATAATTGAGATCATGATAGTGGGGGTGGGGAAGCATTTAAGAGTTAGAGGAAATTTGTATGTTTCATCGTTGATATCTTGCCCCCTGACTGGCTTGTCTTCTCTCCACCACCCTTCTGTAAGGGGTATCCAGTTGCCTACAGATGGTCTTCGGGTCTCCAATCTCCACTCATCCTCATTTACAATGATATGATTTTTTCTTCTTTGATACCTGATACCTAATCCCTTCGACACCTCATGGACCAGTGGTGAGAGTGATAATACTTGGAGGGTGAAAGGAAGGTGGTGTAGAAAGGGGGAACTGATTAAAAGGATCTACATATACCATTCTCCCTGGGGGATGCACAACAGTAAAGTGGGTGGAGGGAGACATTCGATAGTGTAAGATATGACAAAATAATAATTTATAAATTATCAAGGGATCATGGGGGGAAAGGGAGGGGTAAAAAGGAGGAGCTGATATCAAGAGCTCAAGTAGAAAGAAAATGTTTTGAGAATTATGATGTTGTGCTTGACACAATGGATGGATGTATGGATTGTGATAAGAATACATAAATCAAGAAGCACTTTTCAGACAGAACAAGGTAAAACTGCATGATTTAAAATCAGGAGAGGTTTGTGTTAGTGTTGTATCTTTTTACCATACTTATTCAAATTGTATGCTTTACAAATAATCTTAGAAATTGGACATTATAAAGAAAACGGCATCAAGATTAGAGGAAGGCTTATTAGCAACCTACAATATGCAGTTGGCATAACTTTGCTTGCTGAAGTGAGGATGGCTTGATGCACTTAATGATGAAGACAAAAATTACAACTTTTAAAAGGGATTACAAAAGTACTTACAACTGTACCAATAATCAAGGTAATGAGAAACTGAAAAATATTGTTGTCTGGATTCATACTTTATCTATAATCAAAGTCTAGGAAAACAACAGCCAAGAAATCATATGATGTATTGCACTGGGTAAATCTGAAGAAAAAGACATTCTTAAAACGTTAAAAATGGGGGTCATGATGGGCAGCAAGATGGCGTCCGCCAGCAGGGTCGTTCAGGTATTCAAACCACATACACCATTAATAAGATTCCCTGATAGAACTGACAACCCTAAACTCAATGTATCAGAAGCTTTGAGATCATCAGGCATTCCACCGCCCGCTTCTGTAATGTCACAGCACTCTATGGGAAGGACAGCACCGGATTTGTTGACGCAGCACAGCCCACCAGACACTGCAGAAATAATCAAAACATTACCTCAGAAATACAGACGGAAACCCGTGTCTCAAGAAGAAATCGAGTTTATCCAACGTGGAGGTCCAGAGTAATCACTGGCCGTGCGGCTGCTGTTTGTCCTCTGACAAAAGAATTATCTTTACAATAAAGGACTACCAAAATGAGAAATGGTACATTAAGCAACTTTAATGAAGTATCCTGTAAAAAAAGAAGAAAATTTAGATGGACATTTATATATTCTAACTTATGTATCTGGGTCAGCTTCTCCACAAGCTCACTAAATTGTTTATATACTTTATATTTATTATGCATTTTTAAATGTTAGCTTATCAATTTCCTCTTGATTAACAATAATTACCAGTATTGAACTATTAAAAGCACACAATGTCCAGTAAAAAAAATGTTTAAAATGCACAGATGACACTTTGAGGACTAAGACACACCTGACCCTGCATTCTGCACGGTTGCATGTGGCTCTGTGAGTTTGAAGAGGGATTTATGGATTCGCATTGGGTTTATGGACTTCATCTGAACTGGGATATTTGCTTGATATATAATTAATTATTAATATAAAGTTCTCTCACATATAAAAAAAGAATTGTACAAGCCCCCAATAAAATGATTTTTAAATGAAATGTAAGGAAATATGATAATACATTTCAACAGAAGGTAAAAAGGTTCCAATTGTAAGCTTTTATATTCCGCAATTATAAAGCATTTAAGAAGTAGGAGCTTACCTGTATTTTAGAAAGTGATGATAGAGTTGGGTATTTCCCCTTTTACTAAAACAAGGAGATACTTGTTATCTGGTGAAAATAAAGTGCAGAAGCAATTAAGTAAAAGATCCTAAAGCCACTGGCTTAAACCAGCAAAGCCATCACATTATCTGACTTGTTTCTGAACCAGCAATGGAGGAGAGTATCAAATGGTGCTGTCAGGACAATAGAGAATGTACCTCTTCTTCCTAATTTTTAAAACCTTGCACATAGCTGAAGTATGTAATTACTTGTATATTCTCACTTAGCTGTTGATTCATCAACCTGCAAATGCATGATGTCGCCAAGATAAGGACAAGTTTAATTGCATATCCTGATACTTCTTTTCTCGTTATATATCATAAAGAAAGAATGAGGCGCATATGGGAGCTGGAGGCACAGGGAATCCAGGGTGGACGATACCTTCAGGACCAAGGGTGTGAGGGCGATGCTGGGAGAGTGGAGGGTGAGTGGGTTGGAAAGGGGGAACTGATTACAAGGATCCACATGTGACCTCCTCCCTGGGAGATGGACGGCAGAGAAGGGGGGGAAGGGAGACTCCGGATAGGGCAATATATGACAAAATAACAATCTATAAATTATCAAGGGCTCATGAGGGAGGGGGAAGCGGGGAAGGAGGGGGAAAAAAGAGGACCTGATGCAGAGGACTTAAGTGGAAAGCAAATGCTTTGAGAGTGATTAGGGCAAAGAATGTACGGATGTGCTTTATACAATTGATGTATGTATATGTATGGATTGTGATAAGAGTTGTATGAGCCCCTAATAAAATGCTTAAAAGAAAAAAAATGATGAGGGCAAAGAATGTACAGATATGCTTTACACAATTGATGTATGTATGGATTGTGTTAAGAGTTGTATGAGTCCCTAATAAAATGTTTAAAAATATTTTAAAAAGAAAGAATGAAAAATGGCCTGGTAGAGCCTTTGATTAAATAAAGTTTACATGCAAGTAAAAATCCAAGTGAAGACTAATTGTTTTCAGTCCAAAGCTTCCATGTCTATGTTTATTATGAAGATGAGTGCTTACATTTTCATTTCGCATCTAAATATATCAAATAACTGATACATATCTAGGAAGATAGGCAGACAAATACAAGGATGAATACGAAATTATTGCTACTTGAATTCCAGTTAACACACATAGTTTCATTCCAAAGAACACATGTCCAAACTTGCCTCATTGATCAATGGATGGTTACAAACAATTTCTCTGCAATTCTCTAGTCACTTAGCTAGTGGCACCAGGCTATCTTTAACCCACGGTCTAAGGTCTGACATCTGCGGAGAGTGGAGGAAGAGTGGAGCACCAAGACATTTGCTTTGCTGCACAGTTAGTTGTATGGAAGTTTGGGCCAGAATATGTAACCAGTAGGTCAAAATCATCAATGAGAAAAACCATGCATCTTGAGGTAACCAGTCTGCGTTAGTCCCATTATCCTGTTCAACCACTGACTTGAAGACAAGAGTGGGCGTTAGTGGCGCTGCAGTGGCAACAGATAAAAAACGAATGCTGTTGTGAAGTGAAATTTAATCCTTGTGCTTCATTCATTTCTCTAATTTTTTTTAAAACAATGGATGGGATCATGCCAATACCTGTAGAGGACTCTTACTTGGGGATTGGTAAAATTTGCCATTCCTCTGCACATAAAGAACCACCTCAGAAACAGGAAAAGAGATTACTGGAAGCATCAGGAAATGATTCCACCAGTGGAATTGGTGTGAGATCCCTCCCTGAATGGCCTCTGTAGCAAAAACAGAAGATATCTTGTTAGGTTTTGGGAGCGATTTTACCTCAGTGTTTGCTTCACAATGTTGAGAGAATTCATGTGACAGAGGCACATTTGTAATCCAAGGGACTTTTATGAGGGAAAGAAGAGCTTTAGTTATTACCATCTCCAAAAGTACAGGCTATATCTGGAAAGTGTACAAGGCTGAGTGGGAACCACATGGGAGTTCACAACAGAATGAGAAAACCCATGTGCAAAGAACACTGGAACACCTGTGCAGAACCAGGAACTCCCAGAAGCCAAGAGAGCTAGTGCAGCTGTGAGCACTGCCTTTGGCCCCTCCTGCCCCACTGGCTGGGAGGCATGGTTGAGGGTATCCACTAACCCTGTTGGCTGAGTTCAGGCACATCTGTGTGATGTCATGTGCCTAGGTGGCTAGTGGCCCTAGTCTGTGCATGCTGTTTAGATTTCTCCATAGCTTTCTAATGAGTGCCTGATTTCCCTGCAGTCCCTTTATTGTGGTCCAAACAGGCATTTAGGGAAACAACCTCCTTTGGCCCTATTCTGGCTGCCTACCTGACTCGTGATGGAGACAGTGAGCTAGAACAGAGAAGCATCTTCAAGACTATGAGGCATGGGGCAGAGTAGCGTATAGGCTTCCTGATCTCGAAAAGGAGATGCTAAGGGACCACATGGCTAAGAGGTTGAGGACCAGACAGAGATATGGCCATTGGTTGTGTATTGGCACTGTTGTGGACAAAATACTAAATCCGTAATGTATTATGATTCTATATTGTGTTAACTTGATAACTCCACTAATAAAATCCCTATAATTGTGAGTGTTTTCTGGGTGTTTTGTGTGGCCATTGCACTGGATTACTGAACTCTGTAGCTATAAATTAGATAAGGCTTTCTAATGTCTTAAAGAATTTCACTGTCAGAAACCCAGAGGAGCAGGTCTATCTTGTCCCATAGCATTACTATGAGTCAACCCAGACTGTCTCACTGTGCATGCACTTGGTTTGGTTCGGTTAATGACATGGTACTTTTTCATAAAGGGTAGCAGAACTATCCTACAAAGATTTTACTGAGAAACCTTACCTTTATTCACTAAACATCCTTACTCTTGTCTAATCAAACTCCTTTTTGTTTCAGAATGCTTCAGAGAGTGCTTAGAGAAATGACCATACCCCCCTTAGAAGTATATACGTAAATATGCAATTGATATGAAGGATATACAACTCTGTTTCCTTCCAGAAAGTGAAGAGGACTTTTAGCACTTGTTGATGAATATCAAGACTTGCCATCATGGTGTTTTCAATTGCTTCATATGCATGCGGATGTTGGGCCTTGAATAAGGAAGAGACTGTGTAAGAATTGAGACATTTGAATTACAGTGCTAGGGAAGAACATTCAAAGTACTATGGACTGCCAAAGAACAAACAAATCTGTCTGGAGGAAGTATAACCAACATGTTCCTTCAAAATAAGCACGAGTCGACTTTGTTATCAGGAGAAACCAGTCCCTGGAAAAGGACATTATGCTTGATAAAGTAGATGGACCGTCAAACTAGAAAAACCTTGATGAAATGGATTGACACAGCGGCGGCAGCGATACGCTCCATAACAAAGACGATAGTAAGGATGGCATAGGGCCCGGGTTTTGCTAGAAACCAAAAGGAAGACACACCTAACATATTTTAAATCAAAGAACTAAAGAACAATTCAAGCTTTGAGTTGTGATATTGAAAGATTCTATTGGTGAAATATTAAACAATTCATGTAGCACCAAAAGAAAATATAAAGAATACACAGATTCACTACACCCCAAAAATCTAGTCGATCTTCCAGCAGTTCCAAAGTTAGCATATGATCCCATGATACTGCACTGTAGGAATAGTCTGTTGACTTACTCTCTCTCACACACGCCCATATGCATTCATGGTAACAAAATCATGGGATTTGTGACAGGAATACTAAATATTTTTTCTCTAGAGGAGTAGCTTTTATGTTTGTATTTATATTTACATTTGTATTTATATCATTTTACACTTACATTTACTTACATTTACATTTATTTGTTCCTATCATAATGCTTTGGTACTCGTAATAACTGGGTTTTAATCCCAGAATTCTGTTGATCTAACATATTTTATTAATTTTAAAAAATTGTCTGTTCACTGAAGGTGTCCGTGTCTGAGTAGACTATATTTTACACCTCCTTCTGTAATTTTAAAATATATTTTATGCAAATATAAAAGGTAAATATCTTTTAAATAACTCATATACAAAAGCAAAAAAAAGCTCTTCAGGGAGATCTTGAAGCACTAATGTCGAAATCCTACAACTAAGTTCGATAGTTCCCAACAACATTAAGATAAAGTCATAATAAAAATGTCTTTTTCATAGTTTCTACATTCAGTATATGAAAGTAAGACCTACTGGAGGTAATATTATTATTTATTTACATCAATAGCATGGTTTTTCCATTGTGTCTATTGAATTCAAGGACATATTAAAAATTTCTCATTGAATTATAAGTGCATATATTGTACAAAATATTAAGTTTGCAGATTAATAAATCTGGCATAGTTTGCTTCGGTTCTTGCTTATCAACGCTGAAAGAATTCATGTGGCTGAAGCACTCCTGTAAATACAAGTAACTGTCTCTCTACAGAGTTTAAACGCCATGTCTGGAAAGCTTGAAAGGCCGCATGATGGGGGACCTCGGAACGGCAGTTAAGAGGGGTCCATAGAATCAAAAGAGGAGTCCAGAAACCAAAAAAAAAAAAAAAAAAGGAAGAGAGTCTGAGACCTTGAGAGTGCGTGCAAGTGAGCACCGCACACAAGGGAGAGAGCCAGCCCTCTGTACTGCAAGAGGGCACCTGAGAGAGAGAGAGGGGGGCGACCTGCCCTTGGTCTGTGCTATTTACCCCTTCCTGTCCGCACTAGAGGGGGCGTGGTTCAGGGTACTGGCTGATCTCCCTGGCTGAGTTGAAGCTCACCTGTGATATGAGGTTGCTGTTGCCTACTATGCAAGCCCAGATTGCTCTTCACCTGGGCCAAGTTGACTTGTGACTTTGGTCTGAGCATGCCCAGTTTTGGATCCTCTCCATAGGGGTCTAATGTGTGCTTGATTCCCTACAGCCTCTTTATTGTGCAATGGCCATCTAATTTTTGTTCTTTGTAGGCATTTGGTGAAGACAACCCCTTTCATCCCTAATCTTTCTACCTATCAGTGCATATGTGTGTATGTATACATCCATCTATCCCCCGGGTTGTGAAATCAATTATATTTGAATATATATTTGAAGTTTTGGCTTGTGTGTACTTTTATTTTTTTCTATATACCTATATTAATGATTTTGTTATGGGCCAGCACTACTCAGAAATCATATAACATTTTCAGCTGAGTAAAATTGTTATATACTCTAAAATCAATAGAAAATGGAAAACATAAAAACGCAAAACTGTTACTATTTCTGCCACCCAGAAATAAATACAGTGAATATAAAAATGTTTATATATTATATTATATTATATTATGTTATGTTATGTTATGTTATGTCATGTCATGTCATGTCATGTCATGTCATGTCATGTCATGTCATGTCATGTCATGTCATGTCATGTCATATCATGTCATGTCATGTCATGTCATATCATGTCATATCATGTCATATCATATCATATCATATCATATCATATCATATCATATTATAGTATTATATTATTAATAGTATTTTTACAAATGCCCCAAAGCCTTCACATGTGTTATTCATACCTAATCTGTCAAATAAAAATTTTATAATGATATATTTTAGCTTTATTCCTATGTTATATATTTTTAGCAATATTTGTATAATACCTTATCAAATGCACCCTTGGAATTAATTGCAAGATATTGCTGTATGACTATATTTATGCACACTCTCAAAATAATTTCAATATTATTAAAAACAAGTACAGAATACCAGAATGTGTACAAAATTATTTTCAATTTCAAAAGTATCTGCTATTGCTCTTATGATTACCAGTTTAATTATATTTATTATTTAGCAATATTTAACTATACTATTAATACTACATTGTAATTAGTTGTGAGATAACTTCTCATGAAGGTATATTTATAAAAGCCTTTGAAAAATCTTGGAAAAAATATCAATCTGACACTATCACCATTACTGAAATGTTTTAAGAACAAATAAATCCTGTTGAGTTGTTGAATTCATTATACCATTTGTTCAAGCTATTTTTTAGATGACTTGCTTTAATGCATTATTAAATATACAGCCAAAGTTCATGTCTCACAGATGAAAAAGTTATAGAATATTCTTTAGCATGAATTTTTCTTGCAATTTTCATAATTTAAAACCAGAATATGGTGATAGATAAGCTTGGTAAAACTGATAATTTCATTATTTTCAAAAAGATGATGAATAGTGTCCATTAATTTCTTTCTTTCATTTTTTAATAATCATTGTCTAAAATTAGTGTGGCTACTGTGAATCTTCTATTTTCTGCACTACACAATAAGACCCGTAACCCATTTCTGCTTTGTGAAATTGATCTGAGATGGTGTATTAAAAAGAGCTCCTTTGAAATAAATTCTTCTGAGGGGAGGGGCAGGCATCTACTTAGTATTTGGTACTGGGGCCAGCCCCCCAGACCTCTCCACTGGTTCCCTACTCCACGCCAGAATGTTGCATTCACATCTTGGGGTACTGGGTTGATCTGGTCCCTCTTTCCCTGTGGAGATATAAACAATACCCTCCCCTTGGGTGTGTTAATACCCGATGGACCCGCTACTCATTTCTTCCTTTTTTTCATCCTCTTTTCCCCCCACCTCCTCCCAAGGTGTCTACCATGCAGTATTGAATATGCAGCTCAGGGAGGGGAACATATCTGATCGGAGGACAAGGGAGCAGATGAAGGGGGAGTAGGAGAGAGTGGAGCACATCCTGGCCCACCAGACCCTGAGGATGATGACCCCAATTAGAGCAGCCAGTCCACAGAGAGGACCACATGGCCAGCCCCACTATCAGACATGACATCTCTCACTGACCCATGGCCCTGTGGGGGACAGCACTGGAGACACAGTGTGGGAATTGCGCCCGAACTGATCCCACCACACCGAGGCAAAGCACTGGGGGAGTTCAGCAGAACAGCAAGGGAATGGAGAGGCAAGGTCCTCAGGGAATGCTGAAGGTGGACTTTGGGGCCAGGGCGTGGTGCCCCAACAGATTGAACTGGAAAAATCTCCTAAAAAAAAGGCCAACAAATGATCCTTGAAGTAAACTACAAGCTTTTCTTTCTTGTTGTACTTTGTTTTGTTCTTTGTCAGTGGTTTGTTGTTGTTGTTTTGTTGTATATTGTTGTTTGGTTTTTCTCTGTCTTGTTTTTGTGCATGTTATTATATCCGCAGGTCTGTCTAAATAAGATAGGCTGGATGAAAAAGATAGAGGAAAAACAATGGGACCAACAGTTCCCAAGGGGAAATGGGATAGAGAGAGGTGGGGGGTTAGAAAGTGGTGTTAACAAACCCAGTGACAAGGGAACAACAAGTGATCCAAATTGGTGGTGAGGTGGGTGTGGCAGGCCTGGTAGGGCATGATCAAGGGTAATGTAATGAAGACGTATTGCTGAAATCCAGGTGGAGATGGAGCATGATAGTGAGACAGGAGAAAAGTCAAGGGAAATAGAGGAAAGAGTTGGGAGGCAAAGGGCATTTATAGAGGTCTAGACAAAGACATGTACATATAAAAATATATATATATTATGGATATATATATATGGATATATATGGATGTGGAAATAGATCTATGTGCCTATATTTATAGGTTTAGTATTAAGGTGGCAGAACAACATTGGGCCTCTACTCAAGCACTCCCTCAATGCAAGAATACTTTATTCTATTAAATTGGCATTTTATGATGCTCACCCTCCCGACACAACCGCTGAAAACAAAGCGGGTGAATAAGCAAATGTGGTGAAGAAAGCTGATGGTGCCTGGCTATCAAAGAGATAGTGTCTGGGGTCTTAAATGCTTGAAGGTCAATAAGCAGCCATCTAGCTCAGAAGCAACAAAGCCCACCTGGGAGAAGCACACCAGCCTGTGTGATCACAAGGTGTTGAAGAGATAATGTATAAGGCATCATCAGAACAAAAAAAAAATCTTACCACGGTGAATGAAGGGGGAAATGCAGAGTGCAGACCCAAAGATCATTTGTCGGCCACTGGAGATCCCCTTGCAGAGGGGTCTAGGGGAGGGCATGAGTCAGTCAGGGTATGATGCAGCATCGATGATGAATACAGCTTTCCTCTACTTCCTAAATGCTTGCTCCCCCCTCCCAACTATCATTAAATGAATTCTACTTTGCAATTCTGGATAGAGCAGAGGATGTACACTAGTGCAGATAGGAGCTGGAGGCACAGGGAATGCAGGGCGGATGATACCTTCAGGACCAGGGATGTGAGTGGTGATACTGGGAGCGTAGAGGGAGAGGGGGGTGCAAAAAGGGAACTGATTACAAGGATCCACATGTGACCTCCTCCCTGGGGGACAGAAAAGGGGGTGAAGGTTGACATCGGACAGGGCAAGATAGGACTAAATAATAATTTATAAATTATCAAATGCTCTTGAGGGAGGAGAGATTGGGGAGGGAGGGGAAAACAAGAGAGGACCTGATGCAAAGGGCTTAAGTGGAGAGCAGATACTTTGAAAATGATGAGGGCAATGAATGTATAGATATGCTTTAGACAATTGATGTATGTATGGATTGTGATAAGGGTTGGATGAGCCCCTAATAAAACGTTTTAAAAAAAAGAGCTCCTATGTTGATTCAGTAGAACAAGGAAAGTAAAGTTACATAATGTACTCTTTCCCACTTAAATTACATCAATTCCTGTGCAATTGATTCTCATCCAAGGCTACTACATGTGTGTCAACATAAATCTGCACATCTGAGAGTTTTCAGAAGCTGATTACTTTCTTAAATAGAAGGCAGACTTTCTTTCTGAAGGATTTCTGGTGAATTCAATCCTCAAAAATTTTTTTTCTAATTTTACGCTAATCTTATCAATTATTCAATTATTTGCATCACCAAATGCTCCAACAGATTTGGTGCATTAAAAGTAACGGCAGAAGACCTGATGAGCGGTGGGAAAATATCAAGACCATCATTCATGAAGAAAGCGAAAGGTCATTTTTAAAAAAAGAAAGAAAGAAAGAAAAGATCAAAGTGGATGTTAGAAGAGACTCAGAAATTTGCTCATACTCATGGATAGCTCAACTCGAAGGAAAGATGACGTCAATGAACTTAATAGAAAATCTCAAAGAGAGCTCCAGAAGGCAAAATCAAAGATTATAATGTAACATGTAAAAACCTAGAATTAGAAAAACAAAAGAGAAGAACACACTCAGCAACTTTGAAACTAAAATAATTTTTAAAATTCCAAGCTGGAGTTGCAGTTTTCAAAATTTTATAAGCAAAATATTGAGGGATACAGCAAGCATTAAAAGAAGATGGAATGGGTACACAGAATCATTGTACCACAAAGAACTGGTCGCTATTCCACCCTCTCAGGAGGCAGCCTATGATTAACAACCAATGGTGCGGAAGCAACAGTTCCAACTTCACTGGAAGCGTTAGCCCAAAATAAGGCCAGGATTCGATGGGACAGCCGTCGAAATGTTTCAGAAAGCTGGAAAGGCATGGGAAGCACTCACTCCTTTATGCCAGCCAGCACATTTCGATGCCAACTACTCAGCCAACTGACTGGAAGAAAGGTGACCTAACAGAATGCTCACATTGTAGAATGCTCATATTTATCACTGATAAATGCAAGTAAAGTGTTTCTTTGGATCATCCAACAATGGTTGCAGCAGTACATTGGCAGGGAACTGCCAGGAGTTCAGGTTGGATTCAGAAGAGGACATGGAACAATGGTTATCATTGCTGCTGTCAGACAGCTCTTGACTCAAAGTAGAGAATACCAATAGATGCTTTCTTGTGTTTCTTTGACTATAAAAAGGCATTTGACTGTGGGCCCCATAACAATAACCATTGATAACCTTGAGAAGAAAGAGAATTCCATAACACTACATTGTACTCATAAGGAACTTTTGCATGGATCAAGAGGCAGTTGTGCGAACAAAAGTGCATGGCTAAAATCCAGAAAGGTGTGTGCCCAGGTTGTATCTTTTCACCATACGTTTCAATCTGCACAGAACTAAGATCCAAAACCTTAGACCACGAATTGCCAAACTTTGTTATGATGAATTGTAAGGTATATATCTTATGGTTTTGAAGCATATAGTCTCAATAGTAACTATCCAACTATACCTTTGTAATATTTAAGTGGTCATAAATGAGTATGGCTATGTTAAAAATAATATTTATTAAAATTAAGGAGAAGTATGCATATGTTTTAACAGACAACAGTTTTCCAACTCTTGCAATAGATTCATGAGATGTAAAGCTTTAGATATATGCGTTGGATAAAACACTTAGAAATTATGTAATTTATGTGAAAAGGAAAGCATAGTAATTCTGAATTTCTTGCTTGTGTTTGTTTTTCTTTTTGTATTTCCAAACATCTTATCCTTGGTTTTATGATGATAACTCAAAGGGCATTGCTACTAAAATTCCAATTCATATATGCGCAAGTTTACTCCAAACAAAACACATTTAAATGCCTGTGTAATGAATGCATAATTACAGAAAAGTTCTCTGAGTAACACATTTGCCTTAGGATGCCTTCAAAACAAGGGAAGTAGGGTGGTCCAATCAATGTCTTGTCTTCTGAGCGGATTTACTGGCCCAGTTAAAATCACAGCAGACACTCCAGCTCAGGAGATTATAGAGCTTGCTCATGGGGATTGTAAAGGACACAGGACGATTACAGGTGCCTTTTGATGAAGTTTTAAGGAATCAGAAAATTGCATTGCTAGGAAAAATACAGAAAATTTGCACGGAGAAATTTTTTCTATCATAACAATGTATCTGGCCTTTTTTTAAAATTTTGGGTGGGGGGGGGGGTAGTTCACTAGGACTGTTCTTTGAGAATTTCATTGGAAAATGTTATTCCATCTACCTTACAACCCTGTTATTGTCCCTGCAGACGTCCTTTTGTTCCCCAAACTCTGAGGCTTTTTAAAGTGACCACAGTTTGCATTCCTTGGGGATGCCCAAACTGCCATTTAGATTTGATCTAAGCAGAAGCATGCAGTTCTCTACAGGAAAAGGGCTAGAGGGATGGGAATTCCACCTTTAACGTCTGGAGACATCAGTGGAAGATATATTGAGAAATAATAGCTCCACATTTTGATACTTCTTAAAATAAAAGTTTCTTTACTTTTTTAGCAATACTTTTACTTATCTTCATGTTTATAGTTTATTACTGAAGGTGCAGCCACTAGCCTAATGCATTTTTGATTGATATTGCTTGGGCTTATGATTCTCTATACCTTACAGTTAGTAGAGGTTAATATTCAGTCATCTTTCTAAGTCTAGGTTCCTGGACACCTATCAGAATTTTTTTTCTATGTATCATAAATGCCTACTATTTTAACATAGACAAAACTGAATTGTGGGGGTGAAAAGAATGTTTATACTACCATGAACTGCCTATAGGACAAACGAGTTTGCCTGGGAAGAAGTACGACCAGAGTGCTCTTTAAAGGCGAGGATAGAGTGACCTCTTCTTTCGTAATCTGGCCAAATGAAAGACTATTTTCTACTGATCAGGAGAGATCAGTCCCTGGAGAAGAACATCATACTTTGTAAAGTGGAGGGGCAGCAAAAGATAGGAAGATAGGAAGACCCTCAACAAGATGGACTGACACAGTGGCTGCAACACTGGCCTCAAGCATAGGGACCATCGAGAGAATGGCGCAGGACTGGGCACTGTTTCCTTCTGGTGGGCACAGGGTGGCTCAGAGTTGAAACCCATTTGATGGCACATCTAACAACAGCAAATATAAGCCTCAAATGTACTTTCCAATATTTGAACCTAAAGTTCCATTTTCATTGTTCAACCAAAAGGAAACATGTGCTTGTGGTATCCTGTAGTTACCCATTCATCCTAGGAATGAATCAAGACCAAACGAACATCCTGGCATCTAGTCCATGCAGACTGACAGTGACCCTCAGACAGAGTAGAATTTCCCCTATGGATTTCCAAAACTGCTACTCTCTACAGGAGTAGAAACTCACATTTAGAAGAGGGAATTATTGTTTCCTGTCTTTTATACCTGATTTCACCAAGAAATAACCCAGAGCTAAATGCTTCCTTAGGGTAATGTACTATGGGCATTATAGGAACAGTTGATTGATTTTCAGCATTTCATGATATGGCAATAACTTTTATTTTCAAAAGAAGACTCTCTATTTTGGTGATCTCTATTTGTGCCTTTCCCCCCACTACGCCTCCAAACATGAGTCTCTGCATTGAAAAGGGGAAAAAATGCATCTTTATTACAAAGAGAAAATAGTCTTAGATCCATGTGTCTGTCCTTGTTCCTGACCCTCTGGCTTTTCATAGTGTTTGTGACAATGTGTCTTGTGAAATACTAAATATCCTGCTAGCTGCTGGTGATCAGTTCTTAAAAACAGTGCAGTTTTTCTGATATCGAGCCTCATCATTTGTATGGACAGGAATCCCACCTTGCAACTATAATACAGTATCATCTTACAATGTATCACAGTAGAGCACCTTTCCAATTGACAGATATGCTGACTTTCATTATCGCTCCCATGTAAGGCACACAGCACTGGAAAGTTTATGAAACAATACATGGCTAAAGGGAAACCAACAGAGCAGCAATCTAGTATTTTCAGATAGATATTTTAATTAAGCAAAAAACTGACTTTTGGAATTTTTGAGTTTTAAATATTTTTCAGGTCCCAAAATTACTGATTTTATGTCAAGAAGTAAATAAAATCATAAAACCATTTATTAAACAAAATAATCAAATTGTGAAGCTATTGCCTCTCAACCTCTTTAACCCTTCTCTTTATACATTCATATTCTCCAATTTACACCCATCAAAATTAAAATTTTGGCATCTTTGAGAGATCCATCCCATTCTCCTTTAAAACATTCTCTCATTTCAGGGAACAAAAAAGAAGGGATGAACACAGGATTGGAGCACAGGAAGAGTAAGAATGTCTCATCAATTTATCAGAGGACAGTGCTTCCTGTCCTAGAATAATGCGCAGGCGTATTGGGATGGCATGGGGATGGAGGTGGGGAGTGTGATTCACCCATATTTCTTTAGTATTTTTTTTCTCACTAATGCATTTTTCAATTTTCTTACAACTTCTTTATAATAAGTCCCTGTGGTCATCATATGTTTATTGCAAAAGAATTTATCAAGATTGAATACCCAAAAATCAGTCTCCTTAAAATTCTGAGTTCCCTGCCTTGACATAGCAGTTCCTCTCTGGATCAGATAATTAGGCATATAACTCATCCTATTAAAAATCCATTCCATAAAATCATCCTTGCTAGCATAAATCTTCCTTGAAAGACTGATGGAAAGTTTCAATCTCTAAGATCTCTGATCTTTATGCAGTATTTTGGCACTCTTCAAGAGAAAAGCTGACGGAGACAAAGATGTTTGCTTAAAATAGAAAACAGTAGAGCCTGTTGAAATCCTATCTTCAGGAGCTATGCCATTACTATAGTCCTCTATTAATTTCTGGATTTCATACAGTTCTTAAAATTTTCCAAGTCTAGTGGACTTCCTCTCTTGGTTCTCTCTCTCTCTCTCTCTCTCTCTCTCTCTCTCTCTCTCTCTCTCTCTCTCTCTCTCTCTTTCTCTCTCTCTCTCTCTCTCTGTAGTCCTGACCATCTTTACAACAATTGAAGCATCTGGAGATTGTTAAATAATTTTGGAAGGTACCCACATAAAAAATTTGATATTAATCCTAAAATCAAATAGGTCCCCCCAATCCCTATGATGCAAAAAAAGGCTTTTTGTAGTTTGTGATGGCAGCCTAATTTAACTAAAAGAGCAGGTGTGCTAGATATTGTGCTGCCGACCACCCAGTTAAGGGTTCAAAGTTACTCCAAAGGATAAAATGGGGCCGTCTTATCACATAATTACAGCCACGGAACCCTATAAAAGGTCACTTTTAGTTGGAATCAACCCAATAACATATTCCTATGGAGTAATAGGTTTGTTTTGGCTAAGTTGACTAAGAAAAATATATTATGGAGAGATCTCATCTAAACACTACTGATTGCCAAGTCTTTAAAAACACTTTTGTTTAAAAAGTCAGTGCATGTATGAAGTGGAACCCTAATAGAGATATTTTTGAACTACCATCATATTGTAAATATATAAGGTTATATAAATAGTTCCATAACTCTCAAGAAGAATTACTTTGTTTCTGTTGAACAGAGAAATGCTATTTATCTTTCCTTGTATGATTTCCCAGAGAAGTCCATATTTCCCCCTCTCATTTCAGTGGGATCTTTAAGCATAGTTTCATTTATTTTCATACACTATCAAATTTTGTAATTGATCTTACCTCTTAATTGTATTTACAACTGAATTGCATTTTTGTGAGAAAATGTAGAAGGAGTATAAAAATAACAAATATGATTTTGAAGACATAAAACCATGAGATTCAACTTGACTTCATTATTTTTCATCTTTCTTGTTAAAGTATTATTCAAATATCTTAAACTTGATTTAGCTTTAAAATAATATTTTAAAAACGTATACTTTTAAGTGTAAGATTGTTTCAGCTCAAGTACTGACATATATTTAAATAGTCCCTCATTCAAATAGTACCTTCTCAGTACCACAACTGTCTTTCAAATTATCTTTTGATATAATACCATTCATAAAGATCCTGGAAAGACTGTCTACCCCTGCTGTAAGGCTCTTTAAATAGACTGTTGCTGACCACTATATGCTTTGAAAATATTGATAGGGTCCAAGGAATTTTAGTGAAAGGTATGTTTCATATCAGGAAGCATAGCGATCTCGTGAGCATGTGTGTCTAGAAGATACTGATGGGATATGTCTTCCATAAAGCATGAAACTTCAGAAAGACTAACAAGCCTTTCAAAATATTTTAATTAGCCATGGAGGTTGGCGATGAGATGGCGCCTTTAGAAATACAGCCTAAGGAAAACCTCGGCCGCTGCCTCTTCTGCCATCATGCCACTCTGGCAATTCTCACTCTTCTCTTTTTCCCGATGCATGTCTCTTGTCATCAAAATTCAACATGCTCAGTCTGAAGTCCTTTTCTCATCTTCTCTTCCCTTCTTGAGTTAGCGGCCTTGACATGATGGCAATGAGTTTTGTTTCTGTTTATATTCCTTCCTTAAATACATCAATTTTTTCTAATGGATAAACATTTGCTGACAATCTATGAAGGACACACCTATTTTTCTCTTGCTGGAGATATCATGACTTTTGCACCCAATATTTTCGCCATGCATTTAAAGCCATTCTTTGCATTTAAACTTCTATACAATGAAGATCAAAAGACACGAGTACAAATTGATATTCAAGCATCTTCTTTCTGTACGCCGTTTATGATCTTGAAGCTTGTTGTCAGTTGTTACTGCTGCATGCCATTGAGGCTTTTCTAAGCTGCAGGTACCCTGCTGTCCAACCGAGTGAAAGAGTGCCTGGCGCTGGGCCAGCCTCACAACTCTTTCTAAACCCGAGTTCATTATTGCAGCAACTCTATCAATCCCTCTCATCACAAGCCATCATTTTTGACACTGCCCTCCATTTTTTTTTTTATCTAGCATCATATCCCTTTCCAGGGACTGTTTTCTCCTGACAATACATCCAAAGTATGTAAGACAAAGTCTTACCTTCCTTGCTTCCCAGAAGCATTCTGACCATACTTCCTTGGGACTTTCAGTAGTCTTCACCAACATCGCACCTTAAAATGCGTGATGTTTCATCAGTATTCTTTATCCAATGTCTAACTTTCACGTTCGCATGAAGCGTGTGAAATCACCATGATGTGGCTCAGGAACACTGTCATACTCAAAGCAACATCCTTGCATTTAAATACTACAGAAGTCTTTATTTATCTATCTATCTATCTATCTATCTATCTATCTATCTATCTATCTATCTGTCTGTCTGTCTGTCTGTCTGTCTGTCTGTCTATCTATCTATCTATCTATCTATCTATCATCCATCTATCTATCTATCAAATACTGTGCTTTGATTTCTTAACTTCATCTTCCATGAACATTGATTGTGGATCCAAGCAAGACAATATTTTAAACAACACCAGTCTTTTCACCTTTAACATGATATTTCCTATTGGTCCAATTGTGAGGATTTTGGTTTTCTTCACAATGAGTTGTAATCCACATTGTAGGCTACAATCCTTGATTTCATCAGCAAGTGCTTCAATTCCCCCTCATTTTCAGCAAGCAAGGTGGTGTTATCTGTGTAACGTAGGTTGTTAATAAGACTTTCTCCAATCCTAATGTCACATTCTTCTCCATGGAAGCCAACTTCTATGATTATTTGCTCAGCATACATATTGGAAAATATGGTGAAACGATACAACCCTGAGACACACCTTTGCTTTTAAACTGTGCAAAAATACCTTGTTCTGTTTGCACAACTTTTTCTTGAAATGTGTAGAAGTTTCACATGAGCACAATGAAGTGTTCCGGAATTCTCATTCTTCTCAACGTTAACAATAGTTTGTTGGGATGCACACATGGAGTGCCATGATATAAAAAACTCAAGTAAATATCTTTCTGATATTCTCTGTTTTCATTCAAGGGTCATCTGATATTAACAATGATATCCCTTGTTTCACATCCTCTTCTTAATCTGCTGCTGCAACCATTTTTGATGATCCTCGAAAAAATTGTACTTGCATGTGATACAAAATAGTATTGTTCTATAGCATGAGCATTCTGTTGGATCACCTTTCATTAGAATGAGTGCACATATGGATCTCTTCCAGTCAGTTCGCCATGTCGATGTCTTCCAAATTTCCTGGAATAGACGAATAAGTACTTCCAGTGTTTCATCAACTTGCTGAAAGATTTCTTTTGCTATTCCATAAAAAATTCTGGAGTCTTATTTTTGGCTAGTATTTTCAGTGCAGCTTGAACTTCTTCCTTCAGCATCATTGTTTCTAACTCATGTGATACCTACTGAAATGGAGAAATGTTGACTAGTACTTTTTGGTACAGTGATACTATATATTCTTTTCATCTTGTTTGTATGCTTCCTGCATCATTGAATATTTTCCAATAGCATCTTTCAATATTTCAACTCCAGGCGTGAATTTTGTCGTTTTTTTGTGAAGTTTCTGATATGTTAACATGTTCTTCCTTTTAGGTTCCAACTTTAGTCCTTTGTGCCTTTCATTATAACTTTTTCCACTATCATTCCTTCCTCTATTTTTCTAACCTTTGCATTCCAGGCACAAATAATTACCAATGCATCATGATTGCTTACTTGGTCAATTCATGATTGAAGCAGCTGATAGACTTCTTCAAGTTTTTATCATCAGCTTTTGTGGTTGGGGCATAAATTTGAATAATTGTATTGAAAGGATTTCCTGCATAAATAAACACAATCCTATTACATAAAGCACTGTATTTAGGATCGATTTTGTAGTGTCCTTTTTGATAATGAAGGCAATGCCATTCCCCTCAATTGTGCTACTCCCAGCATTGTAAATCCGATGACTTGCCGTTTCACAGGGGCTAATTCCAGTTTATTTTAGCTCAATTACACCTAGGATAATAATGTTTCTGTGTTTCATTTCATTGTTGATCACTCTCAATTTTCGGTAGACTCATATTTCACACATTCCAATTTCTATCTCATTGGCAAGTGTTTGCTTACTTATTGTTTCTTCTGACTTTGAGTCATGCCCCACCAACAAAGGAAGATCGCAAAGACTCCATTCCGCAGGCTTCTCTCCATTCACACAATGATGGTTGACTCCACTCTGAGAAAGCAGCTTCTCCGCTGGTACATTTTGAGTGCCTGCCAATCCTCAGGTGCTGTAACAGACAATGTTCTGCTTCAAATCATTAAGTCTTCAGTAGCTGACAGTGTTGTAAACCTATGCATATGGTTGTCAGCATCTCCTTCCTTGAAGATGACCCTGGTTTCATTATCTGTATTTATTCTGGAAGCTCTACTGAAGCCTGTTCACTTCGGGTGATTCTCTTACCATCTGAAATAGCAATGACATAGCTTCCTCCAGCAACACAGTAACACACAGATTGCCACAGTACAACAAATGACAGACAATGGCGTAATTTTGAAACAATGCAAAAAGAATTTTTTTGTAAAGACCAGCATGAAGTTGGCTCCCATTAGACTGATGTTAAAGGTGTCTAAAATCTCTAAATTTTCTAATCTGTGATACCACCTTTCTCCAACGTTACCTAATCTCCCTTCGGTATCATGTCTCCCTTTGGGTTCCAGAATTCCAAGTTACACCACAGAATTCAAGAATTGCTAAAGGAACAGCTAGTATGGCTGTTGCTCCCAAATTCATGGGTCAATGTCGGCCTGGGGGCTTCTTCTCACCCATGTGGTTTCACGGACGGATGGACCCAATGCTGTAGGTCAGAGAAGTGGACAGTGGCTCAAAGGGCTGCAAAAACCATTGATTCCATGATTTTGTGGCTGCTGGTTCAAGACCTAAGAACTTAATAGAGGCAGAAGAGACTGATGGGATACCCAGAGTAAAAGAGAGATAACTTTACAAGAACATCCTTACACATTGAGAACTATTCACTCCTCCAAGGCAATGACTTTCTTCAGTCACAGCCACTTATAAGGCTGCAACTCAATACACACTCCAGCCACATCCTGCCTAATTAATGTAGCGGGGCAAAAATCCCTAAAAAACAGGACCACTGTGACCTTACGCACTAGAGAAACACTGCCTGTTCTTGTAACCTCATATTTGTTCCTATGCTTAAACACATTGTTGTAGCCATGATGTTAATCCATCCCCTTGAAGATCTTCCTCTCCTTCGCTTACTTTATCCTTTACTAAACATGGTGTCCTTCTCCAGGGACTGGTGCCTCCTGGCAACATGTCCAAAGTGTGGAAAATGAAGTCTTGCCACTCTTCCCTCTCTGGAACACTCTGTCCACTCTTCTTCCAAGACAAGTTGGTCCTTTTAGGACTCCATCAAACGTTCAATATTCCTCTCCAAAGCCACATTTAAATGCATCTATCCTTCTTTGGTCTTCTTTATTAAATGTTTGACTTTCATATGCATATGAATCCATTGAAATACCCTGGCTTGGGTCAGGCGCACGCACCTTAGTCCTCAAAGTAACATCCTTGATTTTCTTTTTTTTTCTTCTTTATACCTAACCCTAACCCTAAACATTATTGTTTTTCAACACTTTAAGGAAATCTTGTGCAGCAGATTTTCCTAATGTAACTCTCCTTTTGATCTCTTCACTGCTGCATCCAATTGCAGAGAGAATAAGATTTTCAGTACTTCACAAAGTATAAATCTATATCTAAAAGGACCATATTCATCTTTCACTAATGACTTTATGTTTTGATATTCCAAACATAAATTTTGCTTCTATCCTTAGATTGTTCTGTAATTGAATTGTTATTATTATAAACATTATTTTTGAAACAGTGGCATGTATCCTGCTTTCTATATTTGTTGTCTGCCAAGAAACTTGCAGGTACCGGCTGGTCAATTCTGACTTATGGAGAACTCATAAACATAGAGTGGAACTGCTTAAATGTTGTTTCTTTTGTGAATTGTGTGAAGCTTACACAGCAGATAATGTTTTATATTCAGCAATTAATACACACTTTATTTCATATTCCTTCAATCTTTACAATGTAATACCATTTATCCTACATCCACTCTGTCTTTTTTTTTTTTTTGCTTTTTAATTTATATTCCTCCTTCTTTCCTAGCCCTTCAAACAATTTTCCTGGGGTAAACATTGCCCTTGAGTTACTTCTTGGTGGGTTGACATTTTGAACCTTTCAGCTATCATTCAATCTGCTAGTGATTTTAGCCTCTCAGGAATCTGTGCCAAGACATCAAGAGTATAGATTGTTTTTGTTTCTAGAAACTGTCTTGAGAATATTAGTTCAGCATTGTGTGTTTGTGAGTGTGTGTGTGTGTGTGTGTGTTTGTGTAGAGCTGTGGGTAGATTCAGAGAACAGATAGAGGAAATTATTGTATACTATAAATCTCAACACTTGATCCATAGCTCTCATCCCCTTGCTATCCCTAAAATTCACATGAATTCACGATAATAAGTTCTTCCTCTGTTTCCTTTCACCTTCCTCCTGTCCCACCATCACTGCCCCCTAATTTCCTCCTCTTGGTACCTCCTCTTAGCTAGTTTGCTGTTGCTGACACTCCCCCACCTGTATCCATATCTCCTCTTTGTTATTGACTACAACACCCAAGTTATTCCCCTGTCCATGGTGCTGCCTGCTCACCTCCCACTTCCCCCACCACCCTCACCCCACAGCAGTGAAGTTATACAGTGCCTTGGGTAGAAATAAACATCTTTACTATATTGTCTTCCAATCCATGAGCATGGGATATTCCTCCATTTGTGGAGGTTGCTTTTGGTTTCCTATAATAAGGTCTTGTTGTTTTCCTTGTATAGGTTTTTGTTTTGTTTTGTTGTTAAATAAACCCCTAGATATTTCTATTTGTTCTTGGCTGTTGTGAAGGACACTGCCTTCTTTATCTCCTATTCCATGGTCTTGTTCAATGTATATTGCAAACCAATTGACTTCTATTTGCAGATCGTATGTTTTTAGCCAGGACCTCCAGGATGATATTGATTAGAAGTGGGGACAAGGGACATCCGTGTCTGATCGCCTTTTACAGTGGGATTGATTTAGTCTTTTCTCCATTGACTATGATGTTAGTTGTCGGTTTTTCATAGATAGCTTGTATTAACTTGAGGAACTGACCTTAATTAGGAATGTGTGTTGGATGTTGTGATATGCTTTTTGTGCATCTATAGATATTATCATGTGGCTTTAACACTTTTTCTTATCAATGTGCTGTGTCAGAGCAACAACAAACTAGTTATAATATTGATGTATTTTCAGATGTTAAACCATCACTGTACCACTGCAATGAATCCCACCTGATCCTGATGGATGATGCATTTTATATACTTTTGTATTCTATTGACCAATATCTTGTTGAAGATTTTTGCATCTATGTTCATTAGAGATATCAGTCTATAGTTCTTTGTTCCTGTGTGATCCTGGCCCTGTGTGCCATCCTTTTCTACACTCTGGAATACTTGTGGAGGATTGGTGTCAGCTCTTCCCTGAATGCTTGGTATTATTCTCCTGTGAAGCCATCTGGTCTGGGAGCTTTTTTTGTTAGCTTCTTGATAACCATATCTATTTCTTCTTTTGCTATGGGTTTGTTTAGGTTCTTGAACTCTATCTGGGATAGTCTACGGGGGGATTGTTTTTTCAAAATATTTTTCCATGCCTTCCACATTGTTGAATTCATTAGAGTACAGACTGTCATAGCACTTTGTGATTATCCTTTTAATTTCATTGGGATCTGTTGTGATTACTCCTGTTTCATTCCTAATCCTGTTTGCTGTTGTTTGCTCTTTCCTTTCTTTGGTTAGGTTCGTCAGTGGTCTATTAATTCTGTTGATCCTTTCAAAGAACCAACTTTTTGTTGCATTAATCTTCTGCATCATTCATTTATCTTCCCAGTGGTTCAACTCTGCCCTGGTTTTTAAGATTTCTTTTATTTTGCTATTGGAGGGGTGGTTCTATTGACTCTGTTCTAGATACTGGAAGTTTTGTGAGAGTATATCCATCACAAATTTCTCTTCGTTTTTCATATATGCCTTTATTGCTATCAAGCTACCTCTGATGACTGCATTTGCAGTATCCATATTATTGGTGCGATGCATTTTCATTCTCATTAGCTTCTAGAAATTTTCTGATCTCCTCGCTAGTTTGGGTCAGTACCCGCTCATGCACCAGAAGATCATTATTCATCCTCCAAGAGGTTCCCCTTGGGTTTCTGGTAGTCCTTTGATTGATCTCCAACTTTATGTCACGGTGATCTGAGTAGGATGTCTGCGTAATCTCTGTGTTTGGATTTACTCAGGCTTGGTTTGTGTCTCAGCAGGGGTCTATTTTTGAAAGTGAGGTTGTACACACTTGAGAAAAATGTAATTTTCTTACATTTGAATGGAAAGCTTTAAATATGTTTATAAGATCAAGTTGCCTAATTGTAGTGTTTAGCTCTATAGTCTCTTTGCTTAACTTCCTTCACAATGATCTATTTTTCTCTGAAAGCAGTGTATTAAAGTCACCTTCTATAACTCTTGAATCTGTGATCTTTTTTCATGCTTTGAATAGTTTTTTTGTGACAAATTCCACGGGTCTCTCATTTGGAACACGTATTTTTATTATGCTCACTGGTTCCTGGTAAAGTGATCCTTTGAGTATTACACAGTGCCCCTCCTCGTCTCTTTTTATGGTTTTAACATTGAGATCAATTTTGTCTGAGATTAGGATTGCAACTCCTGTTTTTTTTTTTTAACTTGCCATTTCTTGGCATATCTTCCGCTAACCTTTTGTTCTTGCCTGTGAGCTTAATCTGTGTTTCCTGCAGGCAAAAAAATCAATGAGTTATGCTTTCCAAGCCAGTCTGAAAGTCTTTATTTTAGTGTAGGATTTTAGGCTATTGACATTTAGAGTTATTATCACCAACTGTGGATTCATTGCTGACATCTCATGCATTTTGTTTGGGCGTTTTCCTATCACCCTTCTTATCACTGTGCTGTGTCTTTGTGGGGGGCTTATTGTGGATGTTGGCCTTCTGGCCATAGTGAGTTGTCTAGTATCTTCCACAGGTTTGGGTGTCTTGCAGCATATTATTTAAATGTTTCTTTGTCCTGCAAGACCCTTATCTCTCAATTGATAATTTGGCAGGGTAAAGGATTCTGGGGGAAGCATTTTTTTTCTTTCCGTTTTTGGAGATGTTCCTCTACTCTCTCCTCCTCTTCATGGTTTTGTGGATAGGTCTGAGTATATTCTAACCTGAAAGCCATTGTATGTGACTGCCTTCCTTTATGATTTTCTCTTTTCCCCCAAAGTTAGATAGTGTGACTATTAGATACCTTGGTGAGTTCTTCCTGAGGTTTAGTCTAATTGGTGTCCTCTCTGCTTCCCGTGTGAGTGACTGATTCTTATTCATTATGGAGGAAAAGTTTTCTTCCAGAAATTCCCTTGGTAGCTTAGCTGTCAACGCCTTCACTGTGCCTTGTTCTGATGGGCCAATTATTCAGATGTTCCTTCTTATAACATCTGTCATTGATCTCAAGTTTATTGCACCTATTTTATTATCTTGTTTGATTGTCTTTCGAGATCACTGATCGGGTTCTCAGCCTCCTCTGGTGTGTTAGTGAGATACATGATCTTGTGTGCAGCTTCTGCAACTTTATCTGTTAGCTCATTTTTTCCCCTTGGGTGCATGGACCTCAATTCCGTTACCGTGCACTTTATCTACTCTATTGTTGCATCCTTAGTTTGTGTAGCTTCCCCATATTCCGTATTACTCCAAGCAGCCTTTTGAATTTCTTTTTGTAGCAGATTCCTATCAGATTCTTCTTTGAGTGTTGTTAACTCTGCTGCTGTGGTTTGTCTTTCTTGTTTTTTGTTGGGAATGATGCAGTATAATGGGAGAACAAGAGGCTCTGCATTCTTTCTCTGTGACTGGCAAAGGTGTTTTAAAGGGCTGTCTGTGACCTATTATGGAGATGTGTCAGGCTGTTGTGTAGGTAGGTGCCATGGTGACTCAGTGGCCAACAGTGATGAAAGGTTGTGAGCACTAATGGGACAGCTGTGGGGAGCTCAGTATGAATGGTGGATAGCTCCCAGTACAGTGATAGGGCTGTATGAGGCCAATGGGCAGGTGGTGGCCCCAATGGGGTTTAAGGTGGTCTGACCGGCACGAGCTAGGGAACTCCCATAACCAGGAAGCTGGTTCTTTTAATTTGGAGCTAAGCTAAATTTGGGGGAAAGATACCCTCTGGGCCAGTGCTGTATTCTCAATTGTTCCACTTGATGTGTGGACTAGGATGGGATGGTACAGTGATGATCCCTAAACTGGGATAGACCCAGGCAGTGCCTATTCAAGGCCCCTGTGGGTTGTGTGCTCACTGGGCGGGCCTTCAAGATTCCAGCCTGCAACTCCAACTCCCCACAGCTCAGGCCAAGGTAGGGCACGGTGGAGTGCACCAGGCTGGGAGGCGTGGGGACTGCCAGAACCCACAATGCTGGGGAAACGATGAGAGGGAAGTGTGGGGGCCACTCAATGTGGACATGAAGAGGCTAGGGCTTGATGAATTGAGAAGCCCAGGAGTTGGCGGGGCTTTTCCCCATTGACATGGCAGATGCGACTATGTGTGGGGTGGAGGTGACCCAGGTACTGGTGCTGGGTGCCTCCAGCTGAAGGCAATCAAACTTGCTGCAGGTTAGACCCTTGGTCCCTGTGTGGTTGTTGGGAGGGACCAGGGCTTGCAGGCAGAATCACTGCCTAGTCTCATGGAGGGAGGAGAACCATAGGAGACAGGCACAGCTCCTCCGGGTGTGAGCCGAGTCAACAGCTGCTATGTGGTGGTCAGGTCTGGCCTTGGGTAGCTCTACATGATGGACATCCAGTTCCTGGGGCAGTAACCAGGCAGGGGGTGGGTTTGGGGGTAACTTGCTGGTCGTGACCCAGTGAGATATCTCTGGTATATGGATCCAGATTTCCGGGACTTGGAACAAAGTAGATGCAGGACAGGGTCACCTCCCAGACATGGAGGGCCCCTCGTGGGGATTTTTCCACTCACCAGAACATTTCCACTTGACCTCCAGGACACCAGACTCACTGGAGCTCCCGAATAAACTGCTTACCTAGGTGGCATCTTGAAGCCTGATCCCAACTACCATCTTTGTGGGGGGAAAAAGAAGCAAATAATTTAGCCAATTTCTTTATAAAATTAGTCTTACTGGTGGTGAGTAGATCTAATGCCACTGTATATTCTTATAACACTCACTTATTTGATTCCAGTGTTGCAATATATTTCTTCCTTGCTTTGTGAAATCTTTTAGCACAATTTTATATGATTTATCTTTTTCTTTCCTCGAACAAATATCAGTGTTTTGTCTTATTTATTTGCTAAAAGTAGTATGAGCCCATAGCTCAACACGATCACTAATGTCGCATGACCAATATTTTAGTGGCCTTTGGGGAGCATTTAATGCATCTATCACCTTGTACTGCTATTCATAAAATTCTGTGACAACATTCATACAGCATACAGAGACCTATGTGGTATTTTCCACTCAGATTGATTTTGGGTATATAAACTCTCCAATGAATAAAAAAGAAGTGAGTAAATTTGCTTTTCCAAATAGCTTTGAATAGAAGTGATCATTGTTTTCCTTATAGGCAAAGAAAGGAGGTCCAGGGGATTGTTTTTTCAGTGATGTCTATTCACTTAATCCCTTACCAAATAAGCTTGTAAAAATCAGAGAACTGATTCTTACCACTCCCAGTACACAAGCTTAAACACATCAATAAGCAAATCAACCAGAAGTAAACAATGTGAAATTTAAATATATAAGCATGTATGTTTATGTTCCATGATATTTTGTCCAGCTAGAAAAGGTATTTATTTTAGAAAAAAGAAATCATATTACAGATCCAATTTTATGCATTTAATGTTCCTAACTAAATTTCATGTATTCTCATATTTTTTTCATTAAAATTCCTACTAAAATACAATACCTTTTAATTGGACTCATATTTCATTTTTGAAGCTAATCACTTGTTTTCTACATTTATGATATTTCTGAAATCTTATAACCATAACAATGCTTCAGCACATTTTCCCCCATACAAATATCTTAACTGTCCTTAGAACTAAGAGAAATAAATATGTTGTTTAATGTATGAGCTGTATAATAATTTATAGCACTATTACCAATATTGGTTACTCTCAAAGGGTTTCAAAAGTTTCTTGAAAACATTGCATTATCTTTTTAATTAACTTTTCCATGAACATTTTTAAGTCTCCCATATTAAGATTTATTTTTAAATGATCATTCCAGAGCAGATGTGTAACATCATTGGTATTTCTTTTTAAATATTTTGATCTAATTTGAAATGTCATATGTTCCATTGTTAGTTATTGTAAATTGATAATAAGTAAGTTTAAGTCACAGTGACCTTATATATAAAAGAAAAAAAGCACAATCCAATCTTTTAGCATCTCCATAATCTGTGTAATATTTGAGCCCAATATTCAGTCACATTGTCAATCTAACTAACCAAGGGTCTCCTGGCTGTTATGAACCTTGCATTGTACTGATCATGACACCATTTTTCAGTAATTTCCCTTTCCTGAGGACTTACTTATTATCAATTTACAATAACTAACAATGGAACATATGACATTTCTAATTAGATCAAAATATTTAAAAAGAAATACCAATGATGTTGCACATCTGCTCTGGAATGATCATTTAAAAATAAATCTTAATATGGGAGACTTAAAAATGTTCATGGAAAAGTTAATTTAAAAGATAATGCAATGTTTTCAAGAAACTTTTGAAACCCTTTGAGAGTAACCAAGCTAAAGTCTCACTACCCTTCTTCAAAGGAACTTTCTAGTCACTATTTTTTGAGAGAGATAAGTTCATTCTTCTAGCTGTCTGTACTATATCCACTGTTCTTCACCAATATCACAATTCAAATGCTACCTTCCTTTAATATTGTCCAGTTGTCACACACCTCAAATATATGTTAGTAGGATTAATCATTACACTTTTATAGGCAATCAAAAAGTGGACACTGGATGGGCGTGGGAGGAAAAAATGAGGAGCTGATAGCAAGGGCTCAAGTAGGAAGAAAATGTTTTTAAAATGATGTTGGGAACACATGTGCTTGACAAAATAGATATATTTATGGAAGAGCTGTAAGAGCCCCCAATACAATGATTTTTTTTTAAAGTGTACGCTGATGTTCTTTGTCGGTTTCACTTGGAATGTACATTGATTTTGTGAAAAATGAGAACTATTTCTATTGCCTTCATGATAAACTACAAAAACTCCCTGCCATCGAGTTAATGACAACTTAAAGCAGCTCAATGGGACACGATAGAACTTTCCCCGTGAGTTTTGGAGCTGGTTCACTCTTTAAGGGAGTAGAAAGTCCTGTCTTTCCCTCCCTGGTGGTGGTTTGTTTGGAACTGCTGCCCTTGTGGCCTGCAGCCCTCCCCATTGACCACTGCTCCAATAGGGCTCCTATAGCCAACTACGTACGGGACAAATATAATTTAAAATTTTCTCTTGCCTTTATTGTTTGTTGTAGATTGTAGTGTCTAGTTACAAACTTCACAGAATTTCTGTAATTTCTTGTAATGCTTTCCTTTTATTTATATTAAATTCTGAAAACTTCTTTTCATGCTTATTTTAAATTACATTTTGATTGTTTCATTTTTTCTTTTAGATATAATATTTATCCCTTTAATATAGTTGAAATGCACATTTGTGTATGGCTTAAGATTCTTAGTGCTGTTCTTACATGCTACCAAGTGAATTCCAATTTATAGCAACCCATTGCAAAAGAGTAGAATAGCCGCACAGTGTTTTCTTGATTATATCCCTATGGCTATTCTTTTCAACAGCCACTCTGTACATTGAAATTACCAATACTTTGCAGTTGAGTATTATTTAATAGTTACTCTGCATAGTTTGGGGATTGAATGTCTTCTGTTTTTATGTTAGTTTCCCAGCCATTTTATTTTCCTTTTCTTTCTCTGGTTATGTCTGTCTAGGTGTAATCATGCATATAACATATGTAAATCTATTTTTTTTAGTTTCTATTAAATTGGTGTCTTCAGGTAGTGGTTACTCATTGGGATGTGATACACAGGTCCGCAGTTCAGGGCTTTCTACTCCTGTAAGCACTCTCAAAGGACACAGGATCACTTTTACCTTATCCTACAGGGTCGTTATGTGTTGGCTTGACTGATGACAGTGAGCGATGAATGGATTCTTCTTAGAAAACTATAAAACATCTATATTAACTTGAACTATATTATAATTAAGCTCATAGTTTTTAAAAAACATTTTTGCATGTTACCAACTTTTAATATTAGATATCATTAAAGAACTCTGGTGGTATCTTGGTTATGCATTTGGCCGCGATCTGCAAAGGGTTCAGTTTGAAACCACCAGCATCTCTGGAGGAGAAAGATTGGGTTTTCTACTGCCATAACCAGTTAGTCTCAGAAACCTACAGCGGGTCGCTAGTGTGAGAGCATTGATTGTATGGCAGGGTTTTTATTTTTGTAAATCAATTAAATATACTTAGGGGGCAGAGTTGTATATTTTATCCCTCATAATTGGTAATAGATATATAATGATTAATATAATAGGGAAGATTTTTCAAATTCTGTTTCTATAAAATAAATAAAATGTTTTTAAAGTTTGAAATAGTTTGCTTTAAATTGGCATATATTGTCATATTTAATTATAGAAATCTGTTTTTAAATTATATTATCATCTTTATTTCTTGGAATCTTTTTGAAACACTATATGCTAGATCTATTTATTTTGATATTTGTAAATAAAAATATACATACAATGTGGTTGTAATTTAAAATATTTTTCTTTTGAACAGTTAGGAATGCAGCACATTCTCACCTAATAATACTACTCTCGTTTATTAAGTAGGTGATTAGAAAGTCAACAAATGTTGGGATTCAGAGGAAAAAAGGACATTTTCTTTGTCTGGGTTGATAACAGTATATTTACTGCTTCTTTTAAACCACAGATCTTCATTTTATTCTATAACTAATTTGTTTTACATTTTTATTAATGCTGTTCTCATTTTTAGTACTTCTCAATCTCCTACTATCATTACATTTATTAATTAATTTTCCAGGTTATTGAGTTGAATATTATTTTCTCCTTTTTAATATGGTAATAAAAATGGATGTTTTCAATACTTCTCTGTTCTTACAAAGTATGCTATATATATTTGGAAACAGTGCTTATTTTAAAATATTTTTCAAAATAGTCCCAGTCTGTTTTAACTTGAGTTTTTTTCATGATTTTTTTGGTGTTGGTTGATTTAAATGTCCAAATAAAATTTCCCTAAATTTTTCTGTAGATTTAATGAGATTTCATATAATCAAATAACTTTTTAATTTTAATACATGCAAGTTTATCTGACAATGTTTGGTCTTCCAAAGACAGTTTATCCTAAAGTGACATTTCCATCCAGTCCACTGAGAAATTCACATAAAGGGGTATTTAAGTGTGTAAGAACATATTGAAAAGAAGTACCTACACCTGCTACAGTGGAGAAACCTGGTGATGCTGGGCTGTCTTTAACCCATTGTCTAAGTCTGACATCTATGGAGAGTAGAGGAAGGTCTGAGAAAGAAGAGATTGCTGCACAATTCCATGAAAGTCTTGTCCAGAATATGTACCCATCAAGTAAAAACAATCATGCGTCTTGAGGTAATACGTCTACTTAAGTTCCAGTGCCATATTCAATCATTGGCTCAAGGGAAAACGAGAAGGCTTGGTGACACTATAATGGCAACAGATGAAAGGTAAGTCCTGAAGCCTATTTCATGACCACGGTGCACCTATTTTATCATGCAAATGTACTTCTTCATATATATTTAGAGTACAGATTTCTGATTCCCTTAGGACTCTTGTGGTATGCTCTTCCTGATAGAAAACTTGGAAGAGAGAGTTTTTACTGGAATAAATTCTAGCTCCCATGGATGTATTTCAACTGCATTCATGTACTTTGTCCTAAATTATGTATCTCTCCTTCACTTGTCACCGTAATAGACCTTTTGTGACTTACCAACTCTTCAAACTCACTGCATTGGTCAATTCTCAGAGTAACCTTTTAGGAGGACAGGATAGAATTGCCCTCGCGAAATGGTTCTCAATCTTCCTAATGCTGAGACCCTTTCATACAGTTCCTCATGTTGTGGTGACCCAACCATAAAATTATTTCCATTGCTACTTCAGAACTGTAATTTTGCTACTGTAATGAATCAGGCAACTCCTGTGAAAGGGTTATTCGACGCCCCCCACCCTCCAAGGGGTTGTGACCCACAGGTTGAGAATCACTGCCCTAGATAGCATCTATGACTATTTGTGGGAGTAGAAAGTCAAATCTTTCTCCCACTGAGCAGCTGATGATTGTGAAAGTTTGACCTGGTTGTTAGCAGCCCATGTGGAAGCACTACACCACCAGGGCTCTGCTTTAGTGACCCCAAAACTCATTTGTTAAATGTCTGAGCTTATTGTAAACATTCTTTTGGACCAAAGTTGTGCCTGACCATTTACAATAACAATGGAGCCAAAGAGAACCAACAGAACTATGGATACCCTTAGAATTTCACCTAATTTGCTTCCTGCTCTTATTATGCAAAAGAGACCTGCAAATATAGTGACTTTTCTTCTTGCGTGCAAATCAATGGACACAAGGGATCTAAAAATATCCTTGCAATGTTCAATTGAAGGAGTGTGCCATTTTTGGGAATCAGGATCTCTGAATTATCAAAGCCTATAGTTGTGAAAAGAGGAAACTCAAAATGCCCCAGATGACGGCAAGTCTACTTCTTTAAACTCATATATATATCTTTGCTTTCTTTCTTCTTCTTCTTCTTCTTCTTCTTCTTCTTCTTCTTCTTCTTCTTCTTCTTCTTCTTCTTCTTCTTCTTCTTCTTCTCCTTCTCCTTCTCCTTCTCCTTCTCCTTCTTCTTCTTTTTGAGATACAGCAAGACACAGAATTCCGTTACTTGAATGCATACGAGACCAAACCACCTGCACTGCCATTAACTAGATTAGGACTCATAATGATATCATATGAAAGAACAGCATCAATCTCCAGGTATTCTAAGATTGTAACTCTTGATAGGAGTTAAGAATACCATCTTTGTATCATGATGCAGCCAATGAATTTAAACCCCTAGCCTTGCAGGTATCAGCCTCATGTTTAATTCACCATGCCACTATGGATCCTTAATGTTTATCTCATTTCCTAAAGATGAAACTCCATTTTCTACAGGGCTACCTGGGCATGAGCTGCATCATTACAAACCCTTCCCATATATGAGGCCAGCTATTTCTTTATGGTGCAATATGTAAAATGACCAGCAAAAACCACGAGTATGCATCCACAGTCACATATTATTTTCTATAAACTGAATCACTTGGTAAAATTATATGTTTCATGAGATTCCATGTTTATAGATCAGATGTATCATAAGCTTCTGGCTCCTGGGTAGTGTTGCTTAACAAAGCTCTTTTGGCAAAAAAGATAACATTTTCCTTAACAAACACATATAGTACCTTATTGAGACTCTCTCTCCATATATATATATATATATATATATATATATATATATATATATATATATATATATATATATATATATATATATATATACATACATATATGTACTACATTATTGAGATCAGAACTGATTTTTTTAGCTAAAAGAGTTTGACTTGATAGATTAACCTGAAAAAAAATGAATCTCTGCTGTAGTTTTCATATGTAATCTCCATCAGAGTGAAAATGGACAATCTATTCTACTTTGTTACTTGACAAATAACAAAGGCTGGCCCTTTGGAGCATTCTGAGTCATTTGTCTGCTTTATTTTTCAATACTTCTCTGGCAATATATCCTGTTGATAATTACTGTGCAATACAAATTTGTACTCTGTGTCTAGCCTTCTGTTTTCATCCACATGCCTTTGGAATAGACTTCTTTGAGTCTTATCTCCCAATAATTTTTCTTCCAAGCCACTAGCCAGAAAGACAGATATGTGCCCACTCTCCAGCAGTTTATATATATTTTAAATCTCCTCAGTCCACTTTTTCCACACAAAATGCATGAATGGATGTTGTGTTAAACAGGTTGATTAGAGAAACAAATCCAGAGACCCTCATATGTGTGTAAGAGAGTTTTATATTCAAGAGTAATTGTATATTAAGACAACATCCCAGCCCAGTTCAGATCAAGTCCATAAGTCTGATATTAGTCCATATGTCAAATACTGGTCCACAAATTCTTCTATAGACTGATGCAGCACATTCAATGATGCCAAAAGCAGGAAGATCCACAGCCTGTGGGAGGGAATTCTTGTGGAAGCATCTCAGCTTTGGTGGGGCTCTTCCTGTGGCTTCTCTAGCTCCAGGGCTCTGGTTGCCATCAGCATAGCTTCATGTGCTTTGTCAACAGAATGTGAAGCAGAGCAACTGTGCCCCACCTCCAGGGAGGAAGACAGATGTTCCCAGAATCCTCAGGAGAAGGCCATGCCAACACAGAAGCACCATTGGCTATGACCTGATTAACAGGCTAGACTCCACCCCTTTGCTCAAGTTGACAGGAGATTATGTACCTGCCACAGATGTATTATTTGCATTTTGAAATTGTGAAGTTTTTCTCTTCACCACCTTGTTTAATCAGTCAATATTCTGAAACAGGCCTCGTCAGAAGCTGCTTTGTATTCTTTAGTTGCAAATTAACATCTCTTACTTTTCTTTCATTCATTATAGATTAAAAATCTACCAAAGTTACCATTCATGAATTAGCAATTTCATTTCCTTTGTCCCTTCCTCCTGTCTTACAAAGTAGCATGCTTCCCGGTGTCTGAGGGGAAAAGACTATGGACAGAATGGATGATGGATTTATAATCAAAGTTCTTTGAACATGGTGAAGAAAGGCATGGGTAACAGGCATAAAGTAGCCTGTCATTGCACACTAGGGGAAAGGATAATGAGCTGTGGAGGGTGATTGAGTGGTTATCTAAAATGTGCTACAGGCAGCAGGTGCCTGCTGCTTCTATTCTAAGTGCAATACTGAGCAAGAACCTTATAAAAGCACAGAATTGGCGATTGATTATTATCTCTTTTGTATTAACTCTATGTTTGCAGGTTTTCCCTACCTATATACTATAGTCTGACTACTTTTTATCGGATGCAATAACTATACTTAAGTTCACAAAGCCCTTCGTTCTCTTTTTCATAGATAAATTAATGTCAAATATCTTGAAATGTAATTTTTTTTTCATTTTCTCACATGGCATTCTATGTCAAAGGCAGCTTAGAGTGTCTCTTATGAAGGTTGCAGCTGGAAATGGTCTCGCTGTGGGGCTTCTCACTCCTTCATGCTACCGCACTCTGAAATTGGGAAGATGTGGCATTTCAACGCAACGGAAGCCATGAGGGATAGTTATTCTAAGCCAACATTCCATTGCCTTCTATGAGTAGGAGGTGTGTGGGTCCAAAAAGGAATGTTCTCTAAAACATTGTGAAGAAAATGGAGCAAAAACAAACAAAAAGAGAAAGAAAGAGGGGGAACAGGAGAGAGCCAGGGGGAGGGAGGAATGAAGAAAGAAGGTATTACAGAATAAATAAAGGATCAAAGGGAGAGATGTATGTCCCTTAAATAAGAAAGGCCATTGTCATGCCTGTCCAAAACTCTGTAAATGTGTTGAGCAAGAGACGCTAGTTCTGTAGTCTCACCGTTAAAGGCCTGCTGCTCCACAGGGAAGTCCGTGCAGAGGAAATGGAGGTTCAAAGGTTAAGCATCCTCAGTGGCATAGTGACACATTTGAAGCAGCTGCTCCAAAGTTCTTGGCAATTTTCAAACAGAGTCAGTTGCCACAGGTTCATAATAGAGCCCTCTGGTAACCCATAAAATAATTTTAATAATTTTTCTCATGTCCTGTGAGTAGGACATAAATAGCAGTCATAGTGGAAACAGTACTGTGATCAAAATGGAAATTAAGTCTCCTTGCCGAGTTTTTTTCTTTACACTTTGAAGTTTTATTTATCAAGAATACTGAGCCATTTAAGTATTTAAGAAATTATTTACATATAAAATATAAATATGTATTCACATAAGTAAGAATATTAAAAACCCATTAGAATCTTAATCGTATATTTTAAATTACTAATATGTCTCCTCAATGAGGGTACCTGCAGAATTATGACAATAATTCTTCCATTTGTAAAAATTCAGGTGCTCATACTAATAAATTTTAAAATATGATTGATTTTAAAAATAAAGATAACATTTTAATGCAAATTAATCAGTTTCTTAGGATTTTGTTTAGCATTATTTCTTTGTTCAAATGACCAAGAACTCTTTTTTATCCCTTGTATTAAGTATTCAGCATTTTTCTTTTTTACCCGTAGTAATGAGAACTCCCCACTAGAACTCTGGTAATGGGACTATTTAATCACAGAGGTCTCCAAAAGTACCTTAGAAAAAGAAAAGTGACAAATACCACAGTATTATTAACTAATACCATTCTAGTTTTTACATGGCAGATGCATAATTTAAGACACTATTGTAAAATCCTTTATGTTGATTCAGTGCTACCTCAGAAGTGATAATGATCCCCATAAATTACTGAGATAACCAAAATTTGTACCCAGTTATTAAATGTATATGATTAATTCTGAACTGTTTCCTTTAAAAGCTTTGTTTGGATCTTTAAAAAGGTAGAGGTATGAATAAAATCTAACATTCCAAACTGCATGGAACACTAGATTCAAAACCCAAAATCTGTAGCCATTACTGTAATAACTCTGAACAATCAGAGAAACTCTGGTTGTTAGAAGATAAAACCTGAAACAATTTAAGAAGAAAACAGAAATATCAGGAAACTCACCTTTTCTATTGTCCCACCTTCCTCTTCCCAGTGCAGTGGCAAACAGCTGTAGGAGAGTAGTAATCAACTAACAGATTTCCTTTGCTCTAACAATTGTCACGTCCAAGGGCTCTGAAGCAAATAAGACAGATCCTACTGATGGAGCTGCACAGTGTGCCTATTCTGAAAATTCCAAGTCATGGCCTAATGTGCTCAAATTCTGATCTGGCCAGAGTCGGTGGACAGCACACTGAGCAAAGACTGAAGACTGTCTATCTTGACCTGTGTATCGCACAGGGCAGGAAGAAGAGTGGTGATCATAAATGGAAGGATTTGCCCACTCAGGAGTTTATTAAATAAAAAAAGGGGCGGGGGTGTCAGCAAGGAGAATAAATGAACGAAGTCCCCAAGGAATCCTGAAAATAGACTTCTGTCTCGGGGGACAGGGTTTGGGCACCTCATTAGACTCAATTGGAAGACACTCACACGGGTCATAGAGATCTGGAAATATCTATATTTTTCTTTCCTTTCACATCAAGTCTATCTCTATAAGATAGGCAGGGTTAACAATCCCAAGGAGAAAACAATGGGACCAGTGGTCCTGCAGGGACATGGGAGAGGAAGGGGTGGGGAGGGGCCTTGGGGAGTTAAAATGCTCAGGGATGATAGAACAACAAGAGATCTAACAATGATGACAAGGAAGCCTGATGGGGTTTGCTTACACAATGTATTCAAGAGGAATTACTAAGAGCCAAGTGGAGCGTGAGCATGAGAGTGGAACAGGAGGAAGGTAAAAGGAAATAGAGGAAAGAAGTAGGAATCAAAAGCTAATTGTAGAGGTATTGCTATAAGCATGACCATATGTAAAAATCTTTATAATGAAAGGGATAGAGATCAATGTATTTATATTTATATATTAAGTGTTAAGATAGAAGACAGACTTTGGGCCTCTACTCAAGGCATCCATAAACACAAGAACACTTTGTTCTAATAGCATGGCACTCTTTGATACTCACCTTCCTGACATGACCACTGAAGAAAATATGGGTGCATAAGCAAATGTGGTGAAGAAAGTGGATGGTGATGGCTTGGTGTTAAACAAGCAGTCATCTAGCAGGGAGGAAAATAAGCCTACATAGAAGAAGCACACCAGCCTGTGTGATCATGAGGTGTCTGCAAGATCAGGTGTCAAAATATCCAAAACAAAATTTATATCAATACATAAGACGGGAGGTGTAGTGGAAACCCAAAGCAAATCTGTAGACAATTGGACTTTCCCCACAGAAGAATTACAAGGGACAAGTCATCCAGGAGGCAGTATAGCATTGAAGAAATACACATCATTCCTCTAGTTCCTGAATGCTTCCTCCACCCCCCCTCCACCTGCCCTCATCCCCCCGCTACCATGATCCAGTTCTACCTTACAAATCTGATAAGAGCTCTTGATACATGGAATTCAGGACAGATAAAACCCTCAGTACTGGTAGTGGGAGTAGTGATACCATGAAGGATGGGGAATGGCGGGACTCATCACAAGTTTGCATAAACTGTCCACCCCAAGGAGGATGAGTAACATAAATATGTGTGAAAGGAGACAATGGACAGTATAAGACATGAAATAACAACAATAATATATAATTGATCAAGGATTCATGAAGGGGGTTGGAGGAAGGAAGGGGCAAAAAGAGAGGATGCCAAGGGCTCAAGTAGAAAGAAAATGTTTTGGAAATGATGATGGCAATATATGTGCAAGTATGCTTAATACAATTGAATGATGTATTGATATAATATTTGTAAGAGTCCCTTAATAAGATGATTAATAATAATTTGTAATGCATTAATGAGGGAATAGAGAAAGCTAGTGCGTTGTAAATATCTAATGTCCTGGATACAACAAAAATCAGAAGACAATGCCTAAAGTCAAATTTTTCACAAAGCACAGCATGCCAAAGCCTACAGGAGACCTTGAAAAGAGTACTTACTCTCAGTTACATCTAGCACAATAAACACCTCCTCAAGCAGCAGAAAGATCTCAAGTAATCTTAAAACACATAAAAGTAGAAAAGTAGCAAAAGCCACTGGAAGAAGGAAATAAAAAGGATACAGAACAACAACAAAATAAAAAATAGAAAGAGTCCATAAAAACCAGAAGTTGGTACTTAAAAAAATTGATAAAATTGGCATATTATCAATATGACTGACAAATAAAGAAATGACATTAAAACCAATAGAAATAAAATGAAAGTAATATTAGCAATGTTAGAATAATATTAGCAATTTCACATGAGCAAACTAGATGATAAAAATGAGTTAGAAACATTATCTAAAGTGACTGAATACATGGTAGAAATCTCAACGGACTCATAACAAATGGATAGATTGTAGAAGTAATCAAAACTCCAAACAAACAAAAACTTTCTGGCCTAGATGTTTTCTCTGTTCCTAAGCATTTCAGGAAGAATGTATACCAATCTTTTTCAGATTACTCTGAAAAGTAGAAGAGACAATAAGAATACTCCATAAGTCATTCAATGTCAACTTGATCCTACATGAATATGTCGTGAGAGGGTGGCTTGTCTAACCTATTAATCAGATCACAGCCAGATGATGGCTTCTGGGGCTGTGGCCGTTTTATAAGAGAGCAACTGGAAACCTCTCTCTCTTCCTCAGTCCCTTTGCCTTCTTGCTTGATGAGACTTTGTGTCTGCCTTCAGAGAAAGCTTCACGTGTGCTGCCCTACCCTGAAAGATGTTGGTATCTAGTATGCTCCCACTGACCTTGGATCCAAAGGACTTTTAACCCACCATCCTGTGATCTTCCAGCACCCTTCTTTACTTTTCTGTGACACCCACCGGCAGCTACATAGTCTGCACAGGCATCCAGCTAGCAATGCACCTATGGCCTTGAGTTGGACTGGGTTAGGATGTCTTCTTGATATAAGATTACTTCTCGATACAAATCTCTGTCTTATACACATATGAGTGTAACTGGTTGTTTATCTAGATAACTCAGTGCTATACAATACTAATGCTAGAGGATGATAAATGTTGTTAGATGACATTAAGAGCATCTTACATGAAAAAAAAAATCAAATGTTTTTAAAGGCGAGGAAATAAAGAAGAGACAAAATTGGTATCAGAAGAAAATTTTCTTGGATGTAGATTAGCTAAGGTCAATTGAAGGAATAATGAAGCAAAAGTGCTGAGCATAAATTTGCAAGCAGCAGCTCAAAAAGACAAAGTGAAATAGTAGAAGGAAATGTGTCAAGATCCAGAAGAGCAAAGGGAATATATTGAAATAAGAAACCCAAGGTGAAAAAGAAATTTCAAAAAATTGATGAGATACGAATTAAAATGTTTCAACAAACTGACCCAGCTCTGGATGCACACAATGCTTTATGCCAAGATATTTTAAAGATTGCTACTTGGATAACAGAGTGAATCCATATAGGTTTCCATTTCTAAGAAAGATGACAGAACCAGATGGGACATATAGAACATTATTATGACCACATCCAAGTACAATTTTGCTGAAGATAATTAAAAATGGTTGAACCTGTATATTGACACAGAATTATTATTCAAGGCAAATTAAGAAGAAGTCTTGGGTCAGAGATAACATTCTAGATATCAGAAGGCTCTTGCCTGAAAGCAGAGATTATCATATTGAACTTGGGACCAAATTATAGAATCTGAAGCCAAAAAAAGTACATCCTTTGGGGAAACAGCTCTGAAAAAAGAAGAATGCTTGACTATGGGACTCAACATTAAAACGGGTCAAACTTCCCACTATGAAATCAGTATAGAATACATGCCAACTCATGAATTTGAATAAGCCCAGAATCCAAAAATGGTTGATTGACCTAGAATTAAGCCAGGTTAGGGCTGGAGGGCACAAGAAACCTGTTAAGAATGGTATTTTAAAATCTTGTCATCTGCCATAATTCTCTCAGTACCCTCTCCTAATTTGAAGCAGTGACTATGTTGAGGAGTTGTAAGTCCTGTTTAACTAACTGAAGGAGGAGAAGTAGACCAGATTTCTACTAGCCTCTTCATTCTGAAACTGATAACACATAAAATCAATATTCATCAATAATTACTGATGATTAGAATGTGAAAATTGGAAAGAAAGAGGATCAGAAGTTGAAAAAATGTGGTTTCAGTGATGGAAATGAAGTTGGGGAATCACAGGGTAGAGTTAATCACTGACCATTCAATAACATAACAGCAATTATACCTGTTGGCCTTGTTGAGCAGAATACATAGGAATAACATTAATTACATATGTGGGAACAAACGTTGGAGAAACCCAATTTTATCAGTTAAACCAAGGGCGGAGTTCAAATGTGAACTATAATATCTAAAGTTCACAGGTAAATTCCGGTTGAATGTGGACTTCAGTATGCCCCACCTTCACTCAGAGACCATCTCAGGAATAGATTTGAAGTGTTGAATGGTAATGATGGATGACCCAAGGAGTTCACGCCTTGAACTCCGGAACAGCACATCCGATCTTGGACGTCTGCAGCTAGATACCCTTTTGTGAGGAAGATGGTGAGACTTCCTCTCGTAGATTTGGATGCATGCAGCAATGCTAGGCCGGATCTTGTTCTATTGTACAGGCTTGCTGTGGGTCGGAACTGGCTTGCATCTAACAGTAACATTCACTTGTATTTGTCATGCGAATGCTAGAAAAATTTTCACAAAGCAAAAATACATGATTATCTTTCCTTCACATCTTTTTCTTTATCTTTCTTTTTTAATTGAATATGCATTCATCAATCTGGGGAGCCAAAAGAAAAAAAAATCCTCTGCAGACTTTTCTGTTTCACCTGCACAGTATTTAATTATAGTTTAAGTAAATATTTTGTATTGTGGCACATTTACATTAAAGTATGGTATTTTTATTTCCCTGATTTATAAAAATCTGAATAGCACAAGATCCATTGATGAACACATATGAATTCGTATGCATAGGATTTGTATATGTCTCTGATTCATTTGAAAGACATCATTGTCATTTTATGTTAGAGAATGTCATCAGTCATCCCCCTAGGGCATAAGATATCCTATTAATAGTGTAATTAATTTAGCCAATGATATAGAAGTTAAAACATTGTTGAGAATAGGAAAAAGTTCAGGTATAGTTCAGATGCACACTTCAATACATGAATTAATGACTTGTGAGTTAATTACTCATATAAGATTAAATCCTTATATGAGTAGACACTACATAAACAACGGGGAGGGGTTGGTGATATGGAAAAACTTTCAACAATACTCGTTGACAAAGGCAAAGGCATAGCCATGCCTGCCAGGTGAGTATGTCACCGTAAAGCCAGAAAGGGATTATAATAATAAACATACGGTAGTCCTGGCCCTGTATTCACTAGGCATCCTCACCTTCTTTGAGACACGCATGCTCCCCTCCCCTCCTCTTGACTTGAATTTCCAGTAAGGTTCACATCACTCTGGCAGGAGTGTAGTAGCAACTGACTTGGTCTTCTCCCTCACTCCACATCTTGAAAAGCTGACCCCCCTGAGGTGAGGTTTCTTCTGTCTAAGTGGATTTTCAAAAGGACATTTAGAGGAAGCGATGTGTATAGCCACCGTCCTTTCTCAATGGCATGCCCAAAGAGTGGCCCACTAGCCAAGCACAGTGACTCCAGTTTATTGTGAGCTGGAGAAAGCAAAGCTATCTCTTACAACTAACCTTTCAGTTTCCTGTCTTGCTGCTCAGTGGGTTTTATTAAATCCTTTCCAGTCAATTCCCACCCATAACCACCCTGTACCCAGAAGGAAACACTCGCCCAGCCCTAGAACGTCCTCACAACCACTGCCATGTGGGAGCCACGTTTGCAGCCACTCTGTCAATCAATCTCATGCAAGGACTCCCTCTTTTCACTGATGCTCTGTTTTCCCATGCAGGTTCAATATACGAGATACAAAGTTTCCCACGATCTACTCTAAAGAATATTTTGACCATTCTTCTTGCAAGACATATTTCTTTTTACTCGGGAACTCCGGGTTATATTCAATTTTATGTTTTTGGCCAACATTGCAATTCAAAAGCATCAATTCTTTTTCAGTCTTTCTTATTCATTTTCCAGGTTTCAAATGTATATCAGGCTATTGCAAGGACCATGGCTTGTGCCAGGCACACCTTCGTTCTCAAAGAGACTTGGAAATGTTTTAGGGTAGATTTTCTTTATACATTAAATCCTTTCATTGCTAGACTGCTGCTTCCTTGGTCATTGACTATAGACCCCAAATAAAATGAAATTCTTCAAAACTCCAATCTTTTCTCCATTTATCATGCTGTTCCTTAATTGTTCAGGCATGAGGAGATTTGTTTTCTTCACATAAAAGTATAATCCACAATAAAGCCTGTAGTCTTTGATCTTCATTGATGTTTCTACCTCCCTTTACTTCGATCTGCCTGTCACAAGTTAACCAGCCTTCCTTCAGTTGAGATGAAACGCCACAGTCCAACTTCTTGGGTTGTTTCCTCAGCATACAGATTTACTAAGTCACAGAAGGACACAATCTGACACACATAACTTGTGAGTGTAATTCTCTTGGTCTGATTTTAGCTTTGTGTATCTTAACCTATATTAGGATAATTAAATATTCTGAAATTCCTCTTCTTCACAAAGAAGGGGAATGCCATCCATTATTTGCTATTATGCACACAGTCCAATGTATTTGTTTCTCTAGGTATTTGAATATATCATGGCTTTAATAAACATGCATGAAATAAACAAGAAAGTGAAGTATGTAGGTTATTGTAATGGGATTGAAATTGTTATCAATTCTGAGTTATACCTAAAATAAACTCTGAAAACGAACTGATGTTCACAAATGAACTTGAAAGGATGCTCTATCTATAAAGTCTAGTCTAGTTCTTAAATAGGCCTTAACCTACTCCTGAAATTTAATGTTCCTTTTTGAGTTCTTAATTATATAATTTTGGGAAGCTAAAATTCCATCTTCTGTTTGAAGTTAAGTACCTGTAATTTCAATTTACCACTCCTCTTTAGTAGTGTCTGTGGTTGTGTTTGGTTACTATATGAAAGATTAATATTTCAAATCTAACAGCAACCCTGAGGATAAATATATGTCTGTCTGTTCTGTAAAGATTGATAGCCTTAGAAAGGTGACATGCAGCTGCACTCTGTCCCATAGAATTGTTATGAGTCAAAATCTTCCCAATGGTAAAGGCTTTAATCTTTCACAAATCTCTAAGATCTTTATTTCTGAAAGTGACATTTTGATAAAAGTATATTTTTCTTACTACAGATTTTATTTAGGATTAAATAAGTGAATTACCAATATATATTTTTACAGAGCCAAACACTAAATAACTTATGACAGAGCCAAATTCTAGGTAATTTTCTTTGTATGAATTTATATCTTATATTTCAATGATTATAGTGACTTTAAATGTGTCTAGCCATATGTTTTAGTACAAATGAAGCAATCTACCTTTATATCACATGTCTAATGTGAATAGTTTTCAAAATGTTATAAAATGCATAATGGATGGTATTTGTACTATAGCTCAAATTATCAACTAGGAAAGGATGTAATCCATCTAGAAGATATTTCAAAATAAGTTATTCAGGAGTCTTAGTTGGTGTTATAAGAATGTAAAATCAGAGAGCATGGTTCATTTTTAAACCAGAGCTACAAGCACTTGATTTTTATAAAACCTTTCTCTAAATTCTCTTCTGAGTGCCACCAGGGAGCTCTTGAAAATATTCTACCAATTTCAGAATGAAGACAACTTTTTATTCTCTTTAAGATACTATCAGAGAAGATAGGCTAAATATAAACTTCATGCAGATAATTCGTAAAACTTTAAAAAGAAAATCCTAAATCATTTGGAGTAGATTTCTGAGCTATCTATTGATGATATTTACTATTTCATGCAACTGTCTTATGTGCCAAGGAAAAATATTCACTTAAGATTACGAATGCCCCCAAACTCAACTTCTCTGTGGTTTCCTTGCCACTCCCATTGTAACATCACCCCGCTGCTTGAGCACCTGCAGAACACACCTGCACTAATTGTTCATTGTCTTTGCTGGGTTCTTCACGCTGCACTGAAATCTCAGTCTGTCGGAGGGTATCAAAAATGACCAAACCAGGACAACATTGCTGCTATGGAGTCTATGCTGAGCCTGAAACTGTTTACTGGAGCAGAAAACCCAACTTTCTCCCATGAAGCTGCTCATGGAGTCTTACTGATCTAGTTTTCCATCAAATTATCATTAAATTCTTGATTTAACTTGATTTTCATTGACACAGTTAAAAATATAGTGCTAAGTAATGATAATACCGGGACAACTTTCGGTACTGTATACCTTATGAAAATATTTGGCTGCTTGTAAACTTCAGTTTAAGTGTCAGACCTTACCATACAGGTGACACCTTCAAATGATCCATAATATGCTACACAACTACTCATTGTTACAGCCACCACATTGATTGTGGCACAGCCTGGTGGGATGTTTGTTAAACTTAAATTTCTAATAATAAGTTGTCTTGTGATTTAGGGATAACGGTCTATGAAAGTCCAGTTTTAAAGAGAAAAACAAATATATAAATTCAGATCAAATAATGAACATAGCTATTAGTAAATATCTATTTAAAATAATAGTTAATAAATGTTATAAGACTTGGTTAAACTCTCAATCTAATTACTTGCCACTGTGATTAGATTTCAAATGTGAAATACCAAATAATATTTTAATTTTATTTGAGAATATGTATAAAAGGAGATTAATACATTATTATAAATTGTAAGGTGTAATAAACAAACTTATTTTATGTAATTTAAAAGATCACAATGGCTACTTAAAACAAAGATCAAAACTGGAATCATGATACTTTACTCAAACAATGTGCACATTATACTCTTCTTTATATTCTGTGCATCCTCCTGGTGTCTTCATTTGCTATGCATGTTATGTACCCTATAAAATACATAAACACTGTTTCCATTGACACTATATTGGGAAAACTCTGGTCATTCATTTAGCAGAATCCTGTTGCAGTTAGCTTCAATTGAGTCCATTCTGACTCACAGACACCATATGTAATACAATGAAACACTGTCTGGGTTTGGGACATGCTAACAATCATGGATCTGTTTGAGCCCATTGTTGGAGCCACTAAGTCAATTTATTTCATTGAGGTTCTTCCACTATTTGCTTGACGTCTGTTTCACTAAGCAGAGCATCCTTTTCCAGACTCTGGCTCCTCCTGATAACAGATTCAAATACTTGAGCTGAAGCATTGTCATCCTGACTTCTAGGGAGCACCGTGGCTGTACAATGACCAAGACAGACTGTGGTGTTCTTCCTGAAGTCCACTATAGTTTCAACATTCTTTGTCAACCCCACGCTGCCATCTTTCTTAACTACTCTTCAGCATTTTCTTCCATGTACGGTAGTAAGTGAGTATCATGGCTTTAGGTAAAGTACATTTTAGTTCTCAAAGTGGTATTTTTACTTCTCAACACATTAAAGAAGTCTTTAGCTGCAGAGTTGGCTTGAATCATGGCTATAATTGAAATTAAATTCTGGATTATGTCAATAGCCTCTCTATTTATCATGATGCTGCTAAATTCCAGGATTGAAATGTTTTGTTTTTCTTATGTTGTGGTCCAATCTACAATGAAGACTTTAGTCTTTGACCTTCCTCAGTAAGCACTCAAAATCCTATTGTTTTCAGTAAACAAGATTGCATGATCAACTTATAACAAGTTTTTAATGAGTCTCCCTCCATTCCTAATATGTTTTCCCTCTATAGTCCAGCTTTGTATATTCCTTGCTGGCCACAGAGTATACAGTAAGCACCATAAGATACAGCCTTTCATAAATTAAATCTTTGAAATATTCCCTTTTTCTGTCTGACAGACTGCCTCTACTTCTTAAGTACAGGTTCATGAGCACAATTAATTGTTGCATATTTCTGTTCTGCCTATAGTTACCCAAAATTTATTATTATTTGTACAGTGAAAGACTTTGGAAGAGTCAATGAAACACATATCTGATATTTTCTACATTGAGCGAGAATTCATCTGACATCAACAATGCTCTCATTTGTTCCACATTGTCCTCTGAAGCCAATGTGAACATCTTGCAGTTCCCGGTCAATGCACAAATATAATTGTTTATAGTTATATTCAGCAAAATTTGATTACATGGAATATTAATGAAATTGTTGATTTCTGCATTAAGTTGAGTCAACTGTATTTGGGATAGGCACAACTCTGAATATCTTACAGGCAGTTGGATGAATGGCTGTCTTGCAAATTTCTTGGCGTAGGTGAGTGACACAGTGTTGTACCCATTTTTAGAGACATCTCAATTAGTATTCTGTTAAATCCTGGAAGTTTTCTTTGCTTGTTTGTTTTGCTTTGCCAATGCTTACATTGTAGCCTGTACTTCTTCATTAAAGACTGTTGTTTCTTGATCAGAACTACCTATAAAAAAGAATGAATGTTAATGAACATTTTGGTGAAATGGCTATATATATTCTTTCTACCTTCTGTTGATGTTCCCAGCATAACTATCTTTTGCCTCTAAAATTAGTCAATGTTTCAACTGAAGGCTTATATTTTTTTCTGCAGATTCTTCAACTTGAAAAATACCAAGCAAGCTTTTCCTTTTGGTTCATATCCTACATTTCTTCCTCTTTCATTAAAATGATCCGTTTTCTTTGCCATCCTTTAAAATCTCCATGTTTCATTTGTTTATTCATCTATCTTAATTTCTTCTTTCTTTTCATTCACTTTCAGTATTCTATGTTTAAGATCAAGTTTCTGAGTGTCTTTTGACATCCATTTTGAATGTTCATTATTTTCTGTCTTTTTAATGACTTCTAGCAAATTTGATTCCTGTCTGTTTCATCTGGAAATTTTCCCCAAGAAAATCATTTGGCATGTTATTGGGTGGGGGGGGGGAGACACTTTCAATACACAGATCTTCCTACATGCAAGCTCAAGAGTCATTTCTATCACTAAGGCCAATATTTTTACTGTGTTTCTACTTATAATACTTTTCAAATATTACATGTTTTTAAATGGAAAGTTTGAACCAACCTTGTGTCGAGCAGGTATTTGTGACACCATTTGTCCAACAGCATGTGCTAACTCAGTGCTTTTGTGTCACCTTTTGGTAATTATCTAATCATTGAAACCTTTTCATAGTGATATTGTATATTTCATGGACTCTCATAAAGTGTTCTTTTAACTTTTGTGCGCAGTTGGAAATCAAACAAAAGAAGCCCCGATGAAAAAGTGGGTGACACATTGGATTGCTAACCACGAGGCCAATTGAAAGTCACCAGCTGCTCTGTGGGAGAAAGATGAGGCTTTCTACTCCTGTAAAGAGCTGCTGTATTGGAAAGTCGCAAGGTAGTTCTCCTGTGCCCTGTAAACTCTCCCTTAGTTGGAATCTTCTCAAAGGCAGTGAGTGGAAACTAAAAAAAAGTCACAAAATTCATTTCATTGTAATATTTGCTTTAGGGCTGTGGTCTGGGGTCAACTCACAATATTTTAAAGGTATGGCTGTGTTTTACTATGTTTAATGATCCTACTATTTTACTTCTAATTTTCACATTCTAACAACTAATAGCTGTTTTTTCTTGATTTTATAACTTTTGTTTGTTTATTTTTTAAACAACCATCAATGCATATTGACTGCATGTTGTTTCATTTTCATATCATAAAATTCGGTAAGAATCTTTAATTGTTTTCCACATTAATGATTCATGTACATTTGCATAATAATATAAAGTGGTCTTTCTTTTAGATGTATGCATATTATATTCTTACTAGCAATGTTAACTTCAGGCTAGCTGTGTAAGGCTGGATTTTCTGGAGAAGCAAAACTGGTGACACTACATATACATATAAAGAGAGAAGTTTCCACCGAGAAAAATGGTTCACACGGTTGTTGAAGCAATTAAGTTCACTTTGCTTTAAGTCTATATGTCAGAAATTATGCCGAAAGGCTTTGTCAACTCTAGGACATGCCTGGGTTTGGAAGTCAAGAAGCTAGGAAACCTGGACACTCCAAAGCTGGGAACTTAGGAAGACAAAAGATCACAGGCCTAATAGAGGCAGAAGCGAATCAGCAGGTCAACCATGTCACGCTGCAGATGGCTCGCCAAATTGGCAAGCAATCTGACAGGCCTCTAGCACATGCTCCAAGAGACCAGATGCAGGATACAGGTCGGTAAGAAGAAGAAAAAGAGCCAGTTCTCCACAGTCTATTTATGAAATAGGCCACACACTCAAGGAGCTATTATCAGGCTTTGACTTGTATGTTATAGGGAAAGTCTTACTGCCACACTACTGAGGATCCTGGTCCACCCAAATTGGCACAAAGCCCTAGTATCACAATAGATCTGGAAATTTCTTTTCCAGTTAGCGTGACATCATTCCTACTCAGTTTTTCATCCCTAAGACCATATATGTTCATTTTTTCCTTGAACAATTTAAACCTTAGCCATCTTATAGTAATTTAATATATATTTCAATATTGATGGAACTCATGGTTTCCACTAATAAGGAAGCTAGGAAAAGAACTGGTGGACACAGAGCGAAAGACTTCAATTCGCAAAGAAAATACCAATTTCTTTTTGAGCATGGCTTCAAACTGGCTCAGGAGAGTCAAATATCACCACATCAACCAGAGACAAGAGAAAGCATCATTTGGAAGGATCTTCTAGTGCTGCGGAGCAATGACATAAAAGGGGGAAATACAAACTAGCTCCACTGAAGAACTGTAGTTAAGTGCTATCTAGTTAGGTCCAAGTAATAGCAAATCTGTATGCAACCCTCTACGCAACTGGTGGCTCATTGGGCTCTAAACCACAAAATCATCAGTTCAAAACCTCCAGCCCATCCACAGGAAACAGATTTGACTTCCTACTTGTGTAATGAGTACAGTTTCAGAAACCCTAAGGGGCAGTTCTATCCTGTCTATAGGGTTGCTATGAGTCGAAGTCAACTCTATGGCAGTAAATTTGAGATTTGCATTTCATACAAAACAGCAAAACACAGCTCAGGTCTGCAACATCATCACAACCATTTTTCTGTTGGAGTTGTTTATTGCCAATCCATGCCATTGCCAATGTCACAATCCATCTTGTTGAGGACGTTTCTCTGTATTCACTGACATATTACTTTACAATACATGATAACTTCTGTAGGATGGTGCCCTTCGGATAACATATCCAAATATGATATCGAATCCGAAAAATCTAGGGCTGTATATTGGAACATTTTCAGCAATGAATGCACGGTATAAAGGATGCTGGCCATCAGCACTGCTTGTCTGTAGGCGCTATAGCGGGATGTGGCACATACACTTGCAAGAGAATAAAGAGATAACCTTCTGTGAAAAAATGAGTACCCATGTACATGGTTCCAGCTGAAGAGTATTTGCAGAGGTCCACTAATAGCTCAGAGTCCTGAAAATGTCCTATGTTCATTATTCAAAGTGATCACGCAGAATCAAGGTGTATAAACTAAGCTGGAAGCTTCATATTGAATGTGTTAAAGAAATACATTGTCACTCATAGGAAATGGTCTTCTCCAATATGTCAGCCATAGGATGAGGACATGGGCAAGAGTCATAAAGATTCTCAGCATATGGAGTCGGCATCACATATCTGGTAAAGGTCCATGAGGGTCTGCCAGAACAATAAATGGACACTATGGCATATGTGGGCTCAGTTTAGGCCAACGATACCCCTATGAATTGAATTTCTAGCCCTGTTAATTTTAGGCACAGGAAGAAATTTAGAAAAAAATGAAGTCACTTCAAATAGTACTCACCTTCAGATATAGGAGCCCGAACAAAAACAGGCACATCACTTCCCTGTCTAAGGGTAGTATTAACACTAATACTATAAGAATTTTTTAATAGTTCTTTGTTCGAATTCTTGTTGATTACATCCATTCCACCTCTTCATTGTTTTGACAACTAGCATCCAGCTCCAGGGTCCAAGGAAAACTGGTCCACACCGGTTTGGTTCAATGATAAACCAACCACAACAAAATGAATCTGTCACATAAGTCAATGCAATTCTAGCTAATATTAGAAATAAGACTTTCTCTTTCTTGATCAATGTAAATTAGCCCTGTTACTTACATCCTTGCACTTCATGGAAAAAATATTTATGGTAAAATTAATCATTTGAGGGTAGCCAAAAGCTGACAAGGACTAGATTTTAAGTGATAAAATTGAATTTATCAACCAATCAGCATGAAGATAGCACTATCTATGAATTTATGTCTTTCCATTGTGTATTAAAGGGTCATACAAATGGTTAAACTCTTGATGACTAGTCAAGTGGCTAGTGAGATGAACCCACACAAATCCGCCTTTGGAAGAGAGGCCTCTGATCTGCTTATATAATCACAGCAAGAAACCCTGGGATAGCTGCTTTGCTCTGTGCTCATGGGCCACTTGAGTTGGAAGTAATTTGATGGAAACTGTCAACAATCTTGCTTATACAGTCTGGGGGTGATTATGGAAGAACAAGATATGCTAATGAATGAAAGCATTGAAGGGTAACTTAAAAGACAAGGGACTGTTAAATGATGATTGCTAGGTTTTGTACTAAATCCAAATTATGATGAAAAGTATGATATTAGATAAATTAAATTAACGGATGTGTTGTCAAAACAACAGTAATTCTACTTATTGAATACTTAGAATCTGTGTTACATAGTTATGCAATTTATATAACTTTATTTAATCATTCTGTTACTGTGCGTGTGGAAGGCCCTTGGTATTGCTCCTATCGTTTTGAAGAACCGAGTGCAGCAGCGATGTTGAGATCCGTGGAAGCAGTCATCCACGATAAAGACACCAGACACAATTAAAAAATACATTTAGGCAGAGTTTATTTGACAAAGTATGTTCTCAAGAGGGAGACAACGGGCTGTTCCTACTACATGATGAGAGTGCTGTTTGGAAATAATTGGATGTTCTTTATTCCTTCTTTCCGGGGAAGAGTTAGGGACGGATAGGCGTGGTTCTCTGTTAAATGCCAAGAGAATGTTGGTTATATAACTAAAATTATTCTGCACGTGTTCCTTCCCATAATTCACTCTGCTATAATGACATTCATAAATAACTGAAATGCAAATCCTTGTATAATGAAGTTAAATGCTACTCTGTCAAGAAATGGGGGCTGAGTCTGCACCAACTTTAAATCAAGTTCTGCCTATCTAGGATGCATTCACCAGCCTTGCCCACTACCGCCTTCTCATTGGAGGGTGGCTTATATGATTTTCCCATCCAACTCTAGCTTCCTGTCTGACAATCCCTACCTGAAATCTACTGCTATGTATTTTTACTTCCAGCTTACAGATACAGAAACTGAGATCGCCAAGTTTTAACAAATTGCAATAATCATATAGCTGATAGCTGGGAGAGCTTAATCTTCATAGTATGTCTGCCTCATGACAGAAATCATAATCTTTTCAGCATGGAATTTTTGAAGAGAGATATACAAATGACCCAAAGAATAGTTTGGCTAATCATGTTAAATATAATATTTTGTGCTTTCATTCTAATATTTATATTATTTTCATAATTGTCAGCAAATATATATAGTAAGCCCCAGTCAAAAGCAAGCGGATTAACATAATTATTTATTCATTTGTTTGTTAATATTCCTATCTCATTGGAAAAGAGCTAATTCAAACATCTGGTGCATCCAAAATCATATTTACATTCCCAATCCCACTCACTAAAAATATTGTTCATGAAACTCACTAAAATTAGTGTTTTAAGTAATTGGACTCAAGACTACCTACCTATTTTCACTATTTTTATTCATATTCTATGGGTTATAGCAACATGCTGCTTGTTGTGTGTGTGTGTGTGTGTGTGTGTGTGTGTGTGTGTGTGTAAGACACACACAGGATTAGAACACATGAGAAAAGCTGACTTAATCTGAGTTAGTTTATGCCATTTTAATGAAAGAGATAAATAAAAAGACAGACAAAAATAGAGAGCATGTGGTAGAGAAATTCCCCTGTCTTTATGTCAATTCTGACTCGAGTAGCCTGCAAACCTAAGGCCCCCAAACAGTAAATCTGCATGGAGCAGATAGTCTTCCCTTTGGTGGGTTCATACTACCGAACTGGGGTTAGAATTCCATTTTGCAATCCACTCTGTCACTGCCACCAAGGTTCCTAAGAGAAGGGGAAAGAAAAGAGGGAGAGGCTTCCCCAATTGAAGGATGAATTTGTGTAGTACTGAGTCTGCATCCTTGGGCTAAACAGGCTGGATAGGATGTGCTAACTTCCTGTCATCCTTGCAATGGTTATGAAACCACCCTTCATCTCTCTGCCCTAAAGTGCACTCATACAATGCCCTTCAACGTAGCAGCTAGCATTGGCACATTTCTATGGCTCACGTGGTATTCAATTCACAGATTGAATATGCAGCTCTCTCTGCTCACCCAGCTTCTTAGAAAGTGTTGCTTGCCCTCGTCTAGTGAACCATTTTATATAGTGAATGAATTTCTATAGAAATACATCCCCACCAGCGAACATTTTGTATTCTGCTTTTTGCCTAGTTTAGGGCCCAGAAAACTTTTTTTCTGTAAAGAGCCAGATGGTAAATATTTTAGGCTTCATTGGCCAGATGTGTTCCGTCATGACTAATCAACTCTGCATTGCATTGTGAAATTGTGAAAGCAATCATAGATAATACAAGTGGATGTGACTGTGTTCCAATAAAACTTTATTTACAAATGCAGGTGGCTGCAAAATTACCTCATAGGTCATCATTTTCTAAGCTCTGATTTAGGGCACCATCATGCCCAGACCTTTTTCAGTCAGAAATATAGTCAGTTTAACAAAAACAAATGGAAAACATATAAATGCAATAAAAACAAAATAACATCTTATATATTATATCATTTATGTATCCACCTTTCTAATCTGAGATGAGATAGATAGATAATTAGATAGATAGATGATAGATAGATAGATAGATGTCACCTATCTTAAGGTCCCATTCTTCTTTCTTCGTTTGCCTAACTTTTCAAACTTACTTTCAAACTTTCACCGATTAATCCACAGTATAGTCTCTCTACCATTCTCAAAAAAATTTCCAACACATAAGCACACACACATACACCTTAATCTCATGTCTACCATATTTCAACTATTCTAGTTCTTCCCATTGCACTGCAATGACGTATTCCTTATTTTGGGACTCTCTGCCTTTCTAAACCCCATTCATCTCTCAGACAAGATGTTAGAAAACCAAAAAGGAAGAACATGTTCATCATTTTTCAAATTAAAGGAGTTTAAGAAAACATTCCAGCCTTGATTTGCAATAATGAAGAATTTTATGGAGGATGGGCACATAAAGGAATTGTGCAGGAAGTATCAGGATAATATGGCAGGAATACACAGTCATTTTACCCAAAATAGTTAGTCCACATTCAAGCATTTAAAGAGGTACCATATCATCAAGAACTGGTGATATTTAATGACGATGCCTGAACTGAACTGAAGGAACTGGTATAAAATCAATGCCCCAGTATTGACAGATTGCCAATTGAGATATGTCAAGAAAGGAATACAACACTAGAGGTGCTCATTTGCCTACGTTAAGAAACTTGTAAGGCCACTGTCTAACCAACAGATGAAAGGATATCCATATATGTGCTTACTCTAAAGAAATATCGTCCAACAGAATGCATAAAATATTGGAAACTACCATGAATATCACATGCAAGTAAATTTTTGCCATAGAACCTAAAAAATAGTTGTAGCAGTACACCGACTGTCTGAAACTCAATCCAGATTCAGGAAAGGACATGAAGTAAGGGATAACTTTGCTGATGCAGTTGATTGGTTGAAGGTAGAGAACACCAAAAATACGTTTACTATTGTCTTACTGTTCAAAGACATTTAAATGTGTGGATCATACAAATAATAAACAACACTACAGAGAATAGGAATTCCAGAACAATTAACTGAGCGCATGTGGAACCTGTACATAGTCCAAGAGGCAGTTGTCGGAGCAGAACAAGAGCATACTGATGGAGTCGTTTATTGGGAAAGGGGTACATGTGCATGTCAGGGTTGTACTCTTTCACTAGTTATTCTATCTGTCTGATGAAGAAATAATCCTAGACATTCAGCTGTGTGGAAAAGAACACAGCATCAAGATGCAGGAAGACTCATTAGCAATCCACAATATACAGTTTACACTCCTTTTTTATTAAATTGAAAAGGACAAACTATTTACTAATTAAAATCTACTGGTAAATCCTTCAGTAGGGGCTGTTTCTCAGTATAAATAAAATAAAATACAACTGGTATAGTAAGCAACATTATGACAAAGGGAGAAAATATTAAAGTTGTAAATGATTTCATATTACCATTTTACTTGGACCCAAAATCAATGTCAATGGATGCAGATATCAATAAATCAAAGAGCATAATACATTAGGCAAGTGTGCTTTAAAAAACATTAACAATGATGTCACTTTGCACTTAGGCTCCCTTTTCCCAACCCATAATATTTTTAATTGCCTCATAGACATTGGAATGCTGTATAACTAATAATGATAATGGAAGAAGAATTTATAACACCTTGAATTCTGGTGTTAGGAAAGAATATTGAGTACATTATGGATTTACAGAATGAACAATTCTGTCTTGAAGAGTGTACGGACAGAATGTTATAAGCAAGGAGGGTGAGATGCGTCTCACTGATTTGGGTAATGTATTAGGAGGTGTGAGTCCCTGAAGAAAGACTTCATATTTAGTGTTAAGGAAAATTAGAAAGTTCCTCAAAAAGAATGATGGATACAGAGACAACAAACACAACAGCAATTCTGTTGAATATAGAATCACTATTTGTGGCACTGACTTACTGGACAATATACAACAATAATAACATGTCTTTTACCAAGTCTTACCTATAGTCCTACAATTTCTACTGCCTAAAATATCTACCTAGACTTTAGCTATCCTATTTCTATTCATATTACACAGATTAAATATGTCTAGTTGGAAAACATGGATATTTATGAAGCTTTCCCAAGGTACTCTTGATGAAATTTATCTTTAAAATCTTAGTACATTTATTTTCAGTGACAAGATATGTGTATGTGTGTGTGTGTATTTTCTAGTCACAGGGAAAGTTACAGTGAATAAGATAAGCAAAATGTCTATCTACATGGAATTAACAGTTGAGTAGAGGAGGCAAAAATTTGAGTAGTTGTTTCTATAATATCTTTTGTTTTATTAACAAGAGCATGAGTTATTTTTATCGTGTATATTATCTTGAATTAAGGCAGAAGCCTATTTTATATTGTGGATACATTTTACGTGATAATAGGTACGTAAATGTTTTATTGCCTAAATTAAAAAAATACAGCCTGACTTGAATTATAAAGCAAGACTTTCATTTTAAATTGGACATTATTTTAATATTTCAAAAATGTTTCTCTTTTTTCCCAAATTTTCTGTATTTTCACATGTACCCTAGGGTTATAAATTATTTATTAAGGTTTCCCCAAAGTTTGAGTTCACAGAAGAATAAGTCAAATTGTATCCTGTGCTTATATACACAATTGTTTTCAAAGAAGTATAGAAGATAATGTAATCTTATTTTAAATTTTGGAATTTCTTATCTATTAAAAAGAAATCCAAATGATCAAGAAACATATGAGAACAAATTCAAACAACTATATGATGCCCCCTAACACTCTCAAAGATAGCCCAATTAAAAAAAAAAAACCCAAACGCAAAAAGTATTGGAGGGGATGTGGTGAGGTAGGAACACTCACCCACTGCTGCTGGTCTATAGGTCTGTGGAGTCATTATGGAAATCAATGTGGTGATACCTAAAACAAATGGAAATTGAGCTACCATATGACCCAGCAAACCCTCTAGCGGGCCTATACCCAGAAGAAGTAAGAAACAGTTCACAACCACGTGTCTGTACTCCAAGGTTCACCACAACACAGTTCACAATCACAAAGAATTGGAAACAGCCACATTTTCCCTTATCCAATGAATGGATTAAAAAACTCTGGTATATAATGCGTAGAATGGAGTACTACACATCCCTACAAAGCAGTGAGTCACATATGAAGCACATCGTCCCTTGGGAAGAGTTGGAGGAAATTATGCTAAGTGAAGTAAGTCAAGCACAAAAGGACAAGTACAACATGAGTCCACTGAAGTAAGTTTAAAATGCACAAGGGACACAGGGAAAAGCCACCAAATGTGTAAATCTCAGTCAAGGTCCAGGCCACTCTGGCAGGGGTCTGACCCAACCAGGGATGCATATGGCAGCCAACTAAAAAGGAAGGGAAAGAGGGGGGAGCAGAAAGGGAGGACATGGATAGTGGGAGATCAGGGCACTAATCCAAAGTGGAGGAGGGTATTGTTCATGTCTCCACAGGAAAGCAAGAAAAGGACCAGACCTCAACCTGGAGCTCCAAATCTCAAGGGCAACATACTGCCACGAAGAAGCGAACTAACAGGAAGGGCTGTGGGGCCGGGCCCAGTCCCAGCTACACGGACCCCTTCCCAGAAGAACGCACTCAAGAGGACAGCACTGAAGATACAGCCTGCCCAGACCACAAGGGAGTAAACTGAGAGAGAGAGAGAGAGAGAGAGCTGCCACCTGGCGACCAAGCCTCAGGGACCACATTCCTGCCAATGTACAAAGTGGACTGTGGGGCTTGCCCCACCATGAGATATGATACCCCTCACTGACACTCAGGAATACAGTAGAGAGTACTAGAGACATGGAGTAGGAATTGGGGCCTCTCTGATGCAACCCCCTGGCCACCAGAGCGAAACACTAATGGAATGCAGTAGAACAAGGGGAGCAAAGCGATGAAGTACCTGAGGAGTCCCCAAAATAGACCTCGGAATCGGTGGGCAGGGTGTGGCACTTCACCAGACCAGATTGGAAAACATTCAGAAGGGTCCGCAGACGAACCTGAAACTATTTATAGGGTTGGGTTTTGGGTGTGTCGTCTTGTTTTACTTTTTCCCCTCTTTCTTTTTCTCAGGTCTATCCACATAGGATAGGTGGGATAAACAATCCAGGGGGTACATGGGAGAGTAGGAGGTGGGAGAAAGGGAGAGGGGAGCCAAGAAACCCCAGGACAAGGGACCAATAAGAGATCTAAAATCGATGGGGAGATCGTAGAATGTCTGATGGGGTTTTATCAGGTGCAAGGTAGCTAAGAGAAAGTACTGAGAGTCAAATGAAGGTCAAACATGATAGTGGGACAGGAGGAAAGTACAAAGAAAAGAAAAAGCTAGAAGGCAAAAGACACTTATAGAAGTATAAATATAGGCATGCATCTATGTAAATATATTAATATATAACAATAGAGATAAAGGTCTATATACATATATTTAAATGCTAAGTTTTAAGGTAGCAGATGGGTGTTGTGCCTCTGCTGGAGTACTCACTCAATGCAAGAACACTTTGTTCTAGTAACCCCGTGGCACATGCTGTGATGCTCACCTTCTGACATACTTGCTGAAGTCAAAATGGCTACATAAGCAAATGTGGTGAAGGAAGCGGATGGTGCCCAGCTATCAAAAGCTAGTGTCTGGGGTCTTAAAGGCTTGGAATGAAACAAGTGGACATCTAACGGGGCAACAGCAAAGCCCACCTGGAAGAAGCACACCAGTCAGTGTGATCATGCGGTGTTGACAGGATAAGGTATCAGGCATCAGAAGACCCCCAAAAAACAAATACATTGATGCAAATAATCGGGGTCAGAGTGGAGACCCCAAACCCATCTGTAGATAATTGGACAACAGCTCACAGAAGGGCCCGAAGGAAAGAGCGATATAGACAGAGTGCAGCACAGCACCGAGGGAGCACACAACATCCTCTGGTTCTACAACGCGTCCTCCCCATCCACTATCATGGCTCAAATTCTACATTACAAATTTAGCTAGACCACAGAATGTACACTGGTACAGATAAGAGCTCTCTCACATGGAATCCAGGATAGTTTAAACCCTCAGGAACAGCAATGGGAGTAGTGATACCATGAGGAGAGGGGAAGGTGGGGAATGAAGAGGGAGAAATGGGAACCGATTACAATGACCAATGTATAACCCTCCTCACTTCCCCAGGGAAATGAACAACAGTAATGTGGGTGAATGGAGACAGTGTGCTGTGTAAGATATGAAAATAATAATTTTAATTTATCAGGGGCCCATGGGGTGAGAGGGTAGGGAGGGAGGGAAAAAGAGGAGCCAATATCAAGGGCTCAAAGTGAAAGAGAATACTTTGGAAATTACGATGGCAACATATGTAGAAATGTGCTTGATACAATTGATGTGTGGATTGTTATAGAGCTGTGAGAGACCCTGAAAATGTTCATATATATTTTAAAAATCTATCAGTTTCTTTCCCCATCTACTCACCCAGGCTCATGCATGCAAAAGTCGCTTGATAAGCGTCAGAAACGTTAGCTAGAAGAGTAATGTTAAATAATTCACTGCCGCTGCAGGACAAGTGAACATATTTCTGTTATTTTTTGTTTTAGCCAAAATCCATCTTATGTCAAAAGTGATAGCACCCATTCCAGGTACTTTTGTGAGTCTGTCTTAAATTTCTGGAAACTCTGGTCTGAGAACTGCTGCAACTATTTTTGAATTATGAATTATCTTCGGCAAAAATTTACTTGCATGTGATATTAATGGGCTTCTTTAATAAAGTATGCATTTGGTTTTAAAAAGTCCATCTATCTGACTGCGGTTGAGTGGATCCAGATTTATAGGTGAGAGCAGAACTATCTCTGTGAATTTCCATTACTGTAACTCTTTGATCTTTCTCCCATGGAGTGACTGGTGGTTTCGAACTGCTAACCTTCCAGTTAGCAGCTAATTGTGTAACTTACTTAGCTCACTGGAACTATTAATTCAGGAGGAAAAAACAGAATAAGGAAAGAAAAGGTGAAGAATGATATGAGGAAAACATTTTATATATTTAAGACAAAAAGTATATATACCTGTCTGGTGAGGGCCACTTACAAATGATTCACATCTTCTTTAAACCTGGATTACCAGATTGTAAAAATCATAGTTTCAATTTCTGAATCAAGTGACAAAATATGTCAGAATTATAAATAGGTCAGTAAAGACACAACTTCATGCTCTTGTCACTTGAATAAGTTCCTCTTACTAAAGTACATTCCTCACTTTGCCTTATGATTATTTTCACATAAGCCTGCTACCTAATTTGACTTCAGCATAATGCTAATGGCATGAGTCCAATCGTTAATTATGACCTATCTCCTGTTAACTAATGGTTGAGTTTGACACCTTGTTGCTGTAGCCTTCCTTAAAGTGGTTGAGATTTTGTGAAGGCTTTGGCCCCGATCCAGTTACTGCAGCTGTTCTTGTGTGAGCACTGCCGTGAGAAAAATGTTTCCTTTTCTTCCCACCTCTAAATACCCTAGTTTCAAATGTAATTTTGCCGTGAGCACTGCTTTATCCTTTTGACACATCAATCTTTCCCCTTTGGGAATTTCTTAACATAGGCTACTATCTGTTTCTCACAACTATTACTCATCTGTAATATTATTATAAAGTAAATCACCAGAAACTATCCAGCCTCAAATGGCACAGGAAAGGTTGTACTTCGTTGTTAGAAAGTTATAGTATAGAAGTTCCTGGACCAAAGAAAGAATTGGTATCACAAACTGATCTCATTTAATGTTTACATTGAAGAGTGTGAATTTCATGTCACTTCATAGCATTTTCTCTTACAGATAAGAAACAAATGAACTGTTTATTTCAAGGTTATATTTTCTCAAGTTATGAAGTATCTTTTCAGTAATTTGCAGTGGTTACTTTTTTTCTATTGTAAAGCATGATTATTACTTCATCTGCATGGTGTGCTTTAACTGACTAGTTCCTATTTACAGGTACATGAAGAAACATAAAATTAATTCCATATTCCCAGAGCGCAAGCAATGAGGCTAGGTTTGGGAGGGGTATTTGGAGTGAGGGCACAGGAGTAAGTACTTTGAGAAAACAAAACAAAACAAAACAAAAAAACTCCTGGGCTTTAATTTTGGTATTATTCAAGTAAGCTAAACATAGCTATGAACAGATACATGAACTTTTTTTCAGGTTGACTATACTTAGATAAACAGAATGAACAGTGGTGTGTTTATAATTACATAATTCAAAAAAATCAGCTGGTGTTTAAAATTTAAGTGCCTAAGTTTGTATTCTGCTCCCGCATATGCGCCCCTTTGTAATGTGTGATGTGACAAAGGATATACTTGAAGAATTCTATAGTAGGAATGATGTAACCAGGAACAGCATCTGAATTCTTCTTTTAATCTAATTTTGCCTGGAGTCACTATAAAATTAAGTCTTAATTAAAATCTGTCTACACTACTGAATAGGCAGTCCTACTTGGCATAGCAGTTGCCTTCTTGGCTTTCAACTTGCAATCATGTGCCCTCCAATTTATACGATGTCTATACTAGGGGGGAAAGAGCCCTGGTGATGTAGCGTGTTACACACTAGACTGTGAACTCTGAGGTCTGACATTTGAGTCCAGCTGCTTCAAGGTAGAAAGGTGACTATCTCTGTCCACAAGAAAATTTAGGTTTCGGTAGCAGAGAGACTGGTAGACTTGAACTGCCACTCCTGAGCTTAGCCATCCAACACCTACTTCACAGTGCCACCATGTCTCTTTAAGTATGTACTAAGTGCCTCCTAGTGGGAAGATACTATTCTAAGCAGTAAGGAGCCACAGTGTCACAGAAGATTAAGCAGTGGGCTGCAATGATGAAGGAAGCTTACAAAATAACCCACTATGCCACCAGGACTCTTTCAGCCTGCCATAGCACCCTTTAAGCATCTGGACAGAATAAAATGTCATGCAAGTGTGTATCACCAATCAGCTGAATTGTGTGCTGTTGAAAATCTGTTCACAACAGAACCTAAAATCAGAAATGAGACCAGGCTTACTAGTCTGGTAAAGACTGACGGGGGACTACATCATTGTGGATGGGTTCCATCGAGCGATTCCTCTCCATAGCCATGCTATGTATGGAAGAACGAAATAGTGCCTTGTCTTGAGGCATCCTCAGAACGGTGCTTATGATTGCGTCGATCGTTGTAGCCACTGCATCTATCCATGTTGTCAAGGGCCCTCCTCTTTGTTGCTCACCCTCTTCTTTAGTAGGCATGATGTTCATCTCCAGGATGACCATAGATCCAAAGTATGTGAGAACAAATCAAGCCATCCTCGGTTCTAAGGATCATTCTGGTCCTTCCTTCTGCCAAGACAGATTTATTTGTTCTCTGGAAGACTATGGTCCTTAGTAACTCTTCATGTCTGGAAATGAGCCCAGCTCCTCAATCCTCGCAGCCTATCCTTCCGCCTTCCTCTTCTCCTACCCCCATCCTCTTAAATAAAGTTAAGAGGATTAGGAAAGAAGTGGGAATGGAAACAGGAAACACAGAAGTAGGACAAGTGAGGGATCTTTGTGGGGCTTGACATGGAGAAGGTGAACTAAATGCGTATGGCTTGTTGAATGTAAACGTGAGCATCTGCTCTGTCAATCTTCACCTAATTCACAAGAAAATGCTTTTCAAAAATTGTTCACATTTAATACCAATATCTTTAGACAAAGTCATCTTAATTCAAATAATAGTCATTAGCAGTCTTCAGCAAATACTTTTGCTTTTGTCTGGCTATTTATTCTCCATGGTATATTAACCAAATATAATCACCATTATGGTTTATCCAAATGGATTTCATGAAATGGAATATGTACTTTCATTTCTCTAGTAATTTTTCTATAGCCAATTCCATTCCTTGTTTTACCTCATAATTTTAAAAAAGTAAAATAAAATAACTTAATCATACATAACTCTGATTTTCTTCAAATGTTTTCTCAAAAGGTATTGAAGCAAAGAAAATTAATTTGTATTTTTATTTAGTCAAGATAAGTTTTATTCCTGTTAGTCAAGTCATTTCCAATATGTAATTTTTCTACCATCTGTTCAAATAACTTAGGGGAAAATGCTTATGCGCTAACAATGTATGTGTGTTTGTATCACGTTAAGATATTCTATCAATTTGATGGGTTAGTGATATAATCATTTGGGTATTGAAACTTAATTTTATAACTGTGACTGATTATGACAAAACCAGCAAAAGCTGCAGGGAAAAAAGATTAATTTTTTTAAAAATTGAGTTACATACACCATTTCAACTTTTTAATGCCTTTCCTTTAAAAAAAATCAGAAATAGGCTGAATCTGGGATGATTTTCTCAGAGATGTAGGAGTAATAGTAACATTTTCAGGCCATGCATCACGTTCAAACATAACTTCTTTATGTCTCTAGTAGCGCAGGAAGGAAAAATAAAATTACACTCTTTATGCCGCTTAGATTGAAGCACGCCGACATTTCAGCAGCCTACATTAATAAAATTGTGACTCATCAACAATAACATGAGGAATTCGTGGTAAGTTTTTGTTATAATTAAGAAATTTTTGTTAAATAAATACAAATATATTTAACGTCACCCAGTTATTATTAGACATGCAAATTTCAACCAAAGAAGCAATGAGTTTCCAGTTATTCCTCTTAGTCCATGTATCTAAAATTTTAAAATCACTTTGACAATTAAGCTAGTAACATAAGGTAAATAAAATGGTACAATCAAATGGATGACTCCAGAGTGAGTCAGCTGATTAGACATCCATACCTCTCACTCAAAGAGGATGCGCTGGAAGAAAGGGAGATTTAACAGATAAGTATAACTATTCAAAATACAGTCCGATGGGTCTTGAATGCACTGAAATGCAGAGGTCTAATAGGCAGCTCACTGAGTAATACTGTAAAACAAGAGAGCCGTGTGGGTTTAGGTGAAGTTTAACAGCTTTATGTATAAAACCAAGCGAAATACACAGACTTCTGCTGAATATAAATAAACAAAAGAAAGACAAACTAGTGGATGTGTGGCTGTTGTTAGATGGTCTTTACCAAAATTCAACTTCCATGTGATATTAATGATATTGTTCTATAATTTGGGCATTCTATTGTGTCGCCTTTTTGGGGGGATGGGTATAAAATGGATCTCCTCCATTCATTTGGCCAGATAGTTGTTTTCCCAATTTCCTGCCATAGATGAGTAAATGCGTCTGGTGCTTCATCAGTTGGCTGAAACATTTGCATTGATATCTGTCATATCTGGGTGCCGTGCCATTAGCTAATGGCATCAGTGTAGTGCCCTTGGTTCTTGTCCATATGCTTCCTCTTGGAATGGTTGAATGTCAGTTAGTTCTTTGTGTTATAGTGATACTGGATATTTTTCCATCTTCTTTTGAGGTTCCTTGCATCTTCCAATACTTTGCCCATGGAGTGTTTCAATATTGCAACTGAAGGCTTGGGTTTTTTCTTGAATTCATTCAGTTTAGCATATAATTTTCTACCAGAAAAAGGCAATATATTTGATTATAATTCCATTTATATAAAGGCCATAAAAGGTAAATCCTTACAGACAAAAAATTCATTAATGGTTTCTAGGGGCTGGGAGGAAGGTAGCTAGGAACCAACTGCTAATGGGTGAGGATATCTTGAGTCGATTTTTCCTTTTAGTTTACAAATTCTAGGTGTTTGCACATTTTGTAATTTATTTTGTCTTCACAAGCTGCCCTTTGAAATTTTCTGTTCAGTTCCTTTATTTCACCATTTCTTCCATTTGCCTTACTTATCTATGATTCAGGGGAAATTTAAGAATCTTCCCTGACCCCCACTTAGATCTTTTGTTCTCTCCTGTCTTTTTAGTGACCCATGCTGGCCTTGTCTATGCTCTTCTTTATGTCATCTCACAGCTCCTATGTCTTCTGTCATTAGTGTTCTTGGTAGAAAATCTATTCTTGAGATAGTATCTAAAATCAGGTATGGAATACTCATGGTGGTATTTTGGCTCTTATGAGCTTATTTTACTTTTTTTGCAGCTTCAACCTTGACTTGTAATGACCAATTTATGGTCGGTTCCACATTCAGCCCTGACTTCATTTTGGCAGATGCTACTGAGAGTCTTCATTGTCTTTTCCCACAGATATTGTCAATTTGACTTATGTGTATTCCACCTGGACAAGTCCACATGAACATGTATAGTCACCATCTGTGTTATTGAAAAACTTTTGATCCAGACGTCATTAGTCTGGAAAAATTCTACCATGTGATATCCAGGGTCATTTTTATCACCAAGGCTGCATATTTCCACTACTGTATCTTCATCTGTTGTTCCAGATTTTGCTATCTCCAGCTTAGTTTCTACAACAAAGACCATATTTTCTAACTGGTTTCCAATTTTTGGATTTCAATTGCCAATAATTATTATGCATCTTAATTGCATGTTTGATCAACTTCAGACTGAAGACATTGGCTAATTTTGAAAATTTCTTCACTAGTTGTAGTGGTTGGTGCATACATTTGAAACAATAGTTGTGTTGACTGGATTCCCTTGTTTGCAGATAGATAGCATCCTATTAGAAAGCATTTCCTTTCAAAATAGAACGTGCAACGCCCTGGAAGACAAGGAATGCAATGCCATTCCCGCCGAATCTGTTGTTCCTGACATAGGAAACGAGGTGCCTTTGCTCTTCAAAGTTGCCAAAGCCAGTTCATTTCAGTCCATTAACACCCAGGAAATCTAGCTTAACGATTCCACTTAATTTTTAGCAACTTCCAATTGTCCCAGGTTCATACTTCATACATTCCAAATTCCAAGGCTTAATAAATGTTTGCTGGTCTTTATTCTCATTTTGATTTCTGCTCCTTCCATGAATGAAGGTTTTGAAGGCTTTGCTCCTTATCAGGTAAGATAGCAAGATCAGATTATTCACAAATCAGCAGGCTAGATTGGAAGGCATTCAAAGCTATAACCTAAGATGAAAGGCTGTGGATAATGCTTAGGATCAGCAGGCAATGCAGCAAGCTCCTGGTTCAAGTTCAAAGAACTGAAGGAGGATGACAAGTGGGATGGAGAATCCAGACTCAGCAAAAAACAAAAGAAACCGATCTCATCATGGGGGGATTGCTATATTTTCAGAGAAACCACTGAATCCTGGCCCAGCCAAGTTGACAATATCATAGCTGGTGGTATATACTGTGTTTTCATCACAAGATATATGTGAGTTGAAGAATGAGAATGTAAACATATATCTGTGGATATGCTTTAACCAATCTGCAAACACATTCACAATATTTTTAAACATTTAAGAAAATCCATGTTATTAAGAAAACTATCCATGAATTTTAAAATTCATTAAAAGTAAACGTAAACACTGGTCATTTGAATGGGCAAGGTGAAAATAAAGAGAGCCAGCAGTTGGAAAATGTGATTTCAGTGATAGATATGAAGTTAGAGATTCCACAATCGAATTTTAGAAAATCAATGATTTCTTCATTGCAAATATTTTTCAAAACCATACATGGCAACAAAACTGATAGATTTTGCCAGATGGTTGGTAGTTCTCACCAGATGGAGTTCCCAGGGATAAAATTGGATATGACCATGGGAAGAGACAATTGATACACACAAGACCAGGAGCTAGAACAGACCATGAATTGTTTCTATGTAAGTTCAGCTTGCAGCTGAGAAAAATGAAAACAATTCCACGAGAGTCATAATAGTATTATGAGTCTATCCCACCTGAGGTTAGACATCATTTCAAGAACATATTTGGTGCAGTGACCAGTAATGACTAATTCCCCATTGATTTGTGGAATGATATAAAGAATATCATTCATGAAGAAAGAACAATTTCATTAAAATTAGGACAAAAAGAAAACACCAAATTAGGTGTCAGAACAGAATTTTAATTATTCTCTTGCATATAGACTAGTCAAAGCACACGGAAGAAATGATGAAGTTAGAGCTAAACAGGAAGTTTCAAAGTACTCCTCAAGAAAGCAAAGTATTGTAAGAAAATGTGCCAAGATTTGGAATTAGAAAGCCAAATGGGAAGTACATACTCCACATTAATCAAGATGATGGAACTGAAGAAAAAAATGTAAACATTGTTGCAGTATTGAGATCTTTTGTTGCTGTCATTGTTAGATGCTAGTAAGTGGGCTCTCAGACTCAGTGGACCCATATTCAACAGATTGAAACACTGCTCAGTCGGGTACTATTCTCACCGTGGTTGTACTGCTTCCATTTTACCAATGATATCTTCCTCCAGGCATTTATTGTTGTCTCCTGACAACATGTCCAAAGTCTCTGAAAAAAGAAAATTATGTTTTGTAAATCTATCTTGAAAGAAGTACAGCCAGAATGCTACTTAATATTGAGGATGGCGATATTTTGTTTCCTGTACTTGATACATGTTATCAGGGAGGACTATTCCCCAGAACAGTGAATAATGTGAAGTTAGTGTTAGCATAAGAGAGTAGACCCACAACCAGACTGATTGACACAGTGGTTGCAAAACTCCTGGCGACCCAGATTCCTCACCCCCCCCCAAGGTTATACTGGTGACAGGTGGTAGTGCTATTTTTATGATCCCCAAATCAAGCTACCATCAAGCCACTGAAAGGCGCTATCATCACCTTGTCCCCCCAAACCTTATCCAGTGGAATCATGATTAACATGATGCTCAATTTTTTTTTGGTGTGAGGGGAACAGTACATTTGGGGTTCATTCCAGCAGGTCAAACTGAAGAGATTGTGTAACAGTGTGCAACAAAAAAGGCCTGACTTGTGGCAGACTGGGGGCTGGTTTTACCACCACGACAATGCACCTGCTCATGCAACCATCTCGATGTGCCAGTTTGGGGCAAAAACCACCATGTCTCTCTTGCCCCATGCACCTGATTTACCTGACCTTGCTCTGTGTGACTTCTTTTTCTTTCTGTGAATGAAAGCATTACATAGTTCATTAATAAAGGAAGAAAATTAGTATTCAAAGAAAGTTCTATCAGAAACTTCAGAAATTGAGGTTGCATAGATTTAATCTCAAGTACTGTGTACATGTCATCAGAAGAGGCCAATTTCTGGAGAAGGCCAGCGTGCTTGGTCAAGTAGAGGGTTATTGAAACAGAGGAAGACCCTCGTTGAGATGGTTTGTGGAAGTGGCAACAACAATGAGCTTAAACAGCAACTATTGTGAGACTGATGCAACACTATGCACTATTTTATTAATTTGCGTATGGCATTGCTATGGGTTGGCATCAACTTGATGACACTCAACAACTGCAGTTCATAAAATAATGCTTTACCTCTCAGTGTAGTGTTTAGGACATAGAATATTGGAAGCTTGAGAGTGGACATCTAAAATATATGAAGATGCTTCGAAAGTTCATGGAAAAAACTCATGATATTATATTCTAATTTTCCACATTTTTAAGACAAAAGTATTGGCCGCTATTCTAGAGAAAAGGAGAATAAAGGAAATCCAAGACTCACAGAAGAAATTAAATCTCAAAACTAACAGCTCACAGGAGCCAGGTCCAGCTCTAATCCGAAGCCAGAGGAATTAGGTGAGCCCCGGCTACTGCTATCAACCATTTGACCTGGGCATAACAAAGGAAAAAGAGGGGAGAAAAGCAAATGCATATTATTAAAATGACCATACCTACTAAACTGTAAAGACTACAGGAGCTCCTGAGATTTTTCACCTTAAGAAGCACTTTGAACTTGAGCTGAAACTATTTCTAGAAGATATTTTTCAGTTAGATAATAGATTGGCTTATAAAATAAGACACCATCACCCAGAGTAATGTGATTACTTTAACAACCCACGCTCTGAGATGGAATGGTTATCACTTATCATAAGCAAAGATAAGAAGGTAGGGGAGAAAGCAAACTAGATCAATGGGAATCCTACAAACAGAATGGGAAGAATAAGAGTGCTATCACGTGGCGAAAATTGCAACCGGTGTCGTGGAACATTGTGTATGAAAGATCTACTTTGATCAATGGAGTCTACTTTGCTGTATAAACTTTCACCTAAAATCCAATAAAATATTTTTAAAGATGTAGGCTTTACCCTTCAAATGTTGATGTTAATAGTCATGAGAAAAGTAACTTCTACTTCTCTGCTTCTTCCCATCTCTCTGTTTAATCTCAGCAGTCTTGAAAATCTCTGATAAGACTGCCAGGCTTTAAATACCTGTATTAGGAAAATTGTTGAACATTTGTTCTGAGCCTAATTTGATCTGGAAAATAGTATTCAAAGAATAGAATACTGTCAGATGCAAAATATTTTCCTAGAAAAAAAAACTGAATTTCAAGATACCTTGAAAGAAAGAAAAGGAGTGGTTATTTGAAATTCTTCATGGAGTGACAATCTGGCCTCTGGCTGCGTGCCTCTGACTCCCTGGAACTCTCCGTTATTTATTGTTCCTGTTTTCTCTAATTTCTCAGCCTTTCCTGGAGCAGCTTGGTCAAGTTAGCCACATTCAGTAGATCCTTGCCAGCTCTGCTGTGTCTTAGCGAGATGTGAAGAGGCAGCCATGGGGACTCTGAAAGGTTCTCCTTTGCAGCACGGAGCACAGACAGTGAGGAAATGAAAGGAAGCGCTTAGCAGGGCAGATGTTGGTATTTCTGTTAGAAACTGAAATTTCTAAGTTTCCTGATATGAATGTGTATGCCCCACCTGTACAACACACACATACTCACTCACTCACTCACTCACTCACTCACTCACTCACTCACATAACTCTTGATACAACACCCCCAGACCCACATGTTGCATGTAATGCCAAAGCTCTAAGACTCAACAGACCTTCCTCATAGAGGATGTAACTTAAGAAAGGAAAATGTAACTTAAGAAAGGAAACGACATTTCTCTCGGGTCTTTCCTCTTGAATGGAGACGCTATATTAAAGAGTGTTTTTTGTTTTTGCTTTTGTTTTTCCTCCAGGTGTTCCAAAAATGTTCTCAGCTCATATTTCACCCTCCCCAAAATTTATTGGATTTCTAATTAATTTAAATCAGAATTGTTAACATAGGTATTTGTAACCAACTTGGTTAAAAACTTCTGACCATAGTTAATGGCCTAACAAAAATTTCCTGTCCCTGTTTTCAATCACCTCATATGCATGTGACAGGTGGACACTGAGTAAGGCATGTGGGAGAAAAATAGGTACATTTGAATTATAATGCTATCAAATAATGTTGAAAGTACCATGGACTTCCAAAAAAACCAAAAAAAATATCTATCTTAGAAATAGTATAGCCAGAAATCTCTTTAGAGGCAAGGATGGTGAAACTTTGTTGTAGGAGGCTGGTCGGCTGGTCCAGGTGTTTCTTGGTGAGTGACCGATTAGTCCCCTGTGCCTCTGTGTCTTTGCAGACAAAAGCATTGCAAAATAACTCAGTTACTTATGACCTTGCAGCTAAAAACATTGTGAGATAACTCAGTTCTTTGTGACCTCTTTTAGATTCTTTTGAACCTTGCATATCCTGGTGCTTGTCTTAGAACATAGTGCTTTTACTATTCAAATGCTAAGGAAGTGTGACTAGTTAAGTCTTATTTAGGAATGTTTTTTAAAAGCAAGTTCTTTGATGTTTGTTTTGTAACCATTCCCTTGTAAGAAGAGTATAAAAACCAAGCGTTGAATATACTCCGTGCTTCAGTCCATCCGACTGTCGTCCTCCCAATCCCATGCTTTGTACGTGTCTCTTTCTTTTCCTTGCTTCCGCACGCCTCATTTCAGATGCAGCTTGATGCGGGATAGCTGGTATATCACCTGCACTTTGTCTCACATACTTTGGACATATTATCCGGAGAGAACAGTCCCTGAAGAAGAACATCATGCTTAGGAGAAAAGAGAGGCAGTGAAACAGAGACAGTCCCTCTACAGGATGGATTGACAGAGGGGCTCAAATGTAGGCAAGGTTGTGAGGCTGGCGGATGGCTAGGCAGTAAGCCATACAAAAGCAGGTCTATCATGTCTCAGAGTTTCCCATTCACTGGAATTGACTTGGCAGCTATATAAAAGACAGGAAGGAAAAACCATGAGAGTGGTGTCTGCTTCCACATCTGCACAAGGGGGGAGGAAAATTTAAATTGCCATCATCAGTGTTATTTCCTCATGACCTGTCCTACGAGTCTAAGGTCAGACACATTCGAATCCTCCCACCTTTCATACCAATTCTGACACCAGTCGTCTCTCCCACACTCTCTGTACTTCTCAGCTGGGCTCGATACCTCATAGCAATGGTTGCATAAAACTCACAGATTATATTCACAATTATGGACCTTATGGGGAAAGTTAAAACGTTATAATTCAGGTGAGAAATGCTTAAGATATTCTTTCTCTGTCTTTCCCATGGGCATGCCTCTCTCTGGCCTTCAGTCTCTTGATATAGGCTCTGCCAGACTCAGGCAACATTACACAGTTTTCAGGGCTGCCAATAAATGCCCAAAGCTGATGCCACCCCATTATAAACCACAATCAAAGGTGCTCAGGTCTAGATTCCTGGATCAGCAACCAAGTTCCCCAAAATAAATGCCTAGAGGCTTAGTACTCCTCAAGCCAACCTCCTACTTGAAGGTCCATTCTGGCAAGTAGATCTGCTGTTATTGCTCCACTACCTATTATATATATATATATAATAAATGAGAGAGAGAGAGAGAGAGAGAGAGAGTTGTCAGGTCCCCTGGGTCTAGTTCCAACCCATAGCCAACCATGTACTATTAAAATAAACATTGCCTGGTCCTACACCATTCACACAATGGTTTGGTTTAAGTCCATTGTGGCAGCTACTGTGTTGATCCATCTTGTTAAGGGTCACCCTCTGTTCTTCTAGCCTTGCATCTACCAAATATGATAGATATCCTCGTCCAGGGACTGGTCCCTCCAAATATTATCTCCAAAGTACAAGAGACAAGGTCTGGCCCTTCTTGTTTCTAAGGAACAGGCCTGCTACACCCCTTTCAAAAGAGATTTGCTTGTTCCACTAGCAATTCATTTTGTATCCAATATTCTTAACCAACAGCACAATTCACCCACATCCACTCTCTTCTGATCTTCTGTGTTATTCTGGGTAGACTAGAGAAATAAATCTAGAGAAACTGATATGTGTGTAAGAGAGAACTTTATATCAAAGAGCAATTGTACATTAAGAAAACATCCTAGTCCAATTCAGGTTAAGTCCAAAAATCCGATATTAACCCATAAGTCCACTACCAGTCTATAAATTCTTCTTCAGACTCACACAACATATAGAATGATGCTGAATGCAGGAAGATCACAGGCCACTGGGTGGAAAGCCTTGTGGATCTAGGGACAGTGGAAGCATCTTAGCGCTGGCGTGGGCCTGCAGTTCCAGGGCTCTAGCATAGCTCCATGTGTCTTGTCATCAGGAATATTTGCCTCCAGCGAACTCTTTATCTCTGCAGTACCACCAAATGAGGCCATCAAGCAGCGATCTGCTTGACAGGCTAAACTCCACTCCTTCATCTTAATAGTCTCAAGTTGGTACCAGATTATGTAGCTACCGCAGCTTCCTTATTAATAGTTTAGCTTTTATATGCCTATGAAGCAACTGAACATACCTCTTGAAAAGGCTTGTGTAGGACACATCTTAGTCCTCAAGAAATGATATCTTTTTTCTTTAACAATTTATGGTGCTCTTTTGCATATTTTCCAAAGCAATGAATTTCTTGATATCATGAATGCTGTTTCTATTAGAATTAATCATGGATCCCAGTGAAATGAAAGTTTTGACAACTTCATCTTTTCTCCATTTATAATGATGTTAGTGGTCTAACATCAACAATAATTATGCTCTTCCTTCCAAGTTGTCTATAGAATCTAGTTTTAGCTGTTCTCAGTTGATGTTACTACATCAATTTATGAATTAACTTCAGAAAAAAATTGCTTGCACATTATGTTAATGATATTGTTTTATACTTTCTGGAATTTGGGTAAATTTGGGGGTGGGGAGTGTAGAAATATGTATCTCTTCAAGTCCATTTGAAAATGTTTGTCTTCTAAATTTCTTGGCATAAACAAGTTGGGGCTTCCAGTGTTACATCAGTTTGTGGAAACATGGCAATTAGTGACCCGTCAATCCCTGGACTCTTATTTTTCACCAATGCCTTCAGTACAGCCCGGATTTAGTTTTCCCTTCAATACCATGTGCTCTTGATTGCACGCTGCAACCTCTTGAAATTTGACAGCTATCAAGTTATGGTGCTGTTTCCCTTTGTATTCTTTATATTTCTTTAATACTTCGTGCATCACTCAAAAATTTCCCATCGAATGCTTCAATAGTTCAACCTGAGGCTGAACTCTTCTTTCAGCCGAGTGATGCTGACTGTGCTCTTCCTTTTGGTTTCCTAACTCCGAGTCTTTTAACAATTGATTTGTCTTCTAGAGAATTTATATGGAAAGATTTCAGCTCTTTTATTTCATCATTTTTTTTTTCATTTTATTAAGCTACTCTATGTTCGAGATGAAGTTTCAGAATTTCTTTTGGGATCCAATTTAATCTTTGCTTTTTTCATGTCTATTTTAAAGGCCTCATTGCTTTTTCATGTATAATGTTGTTGATAACTTTCCAGGATATGTGGTCTTCAACTAATATTTCAGAAAATATGATCTGATGATGGTTTCCAAATTAGGGGTGATCCACTTAAGTTTATATTTTTGGCTTTCATGGACTAGTTTTTATTTTTTTTAACATTCAACTTAAGCTTACATATGAGCAATCGATGGCCTCTGACCTTGTTATACATTTGATCTCTGACTTTGTTTTCCCTAAAGAGTTGATCCCCTCCCCATGTCCCTTTCCACAGATGTAATCAGTGTGATTCCCCTATATTATATCAGACAAGGTCCACTTGTGTAGTCACCATTTATGTTGTTGGAAAGAAGGTATTTTCAATGAGTAATTATTCTTCAAAATTCTATCTTATGATGTATAGTGTCATTTCTTTCACCAAGTACATATTTTCCCAATCCTGATCCCTCTTTCTTATTTCCAACATTTATATTGCAATAACCAGTAATTATCTGCACATTTTGATTGCATTTTTGCTTCATATCAACTTTAGACTGCAGAAATCTTTAGCATTTTTCATCATTAGTTTACCATAAGTGCTTAGAATGTAAATTTTATAGGCATATATATATTATCCTACTACAGACAGCATTTATCCATAATTTTTAAATGTCTTCTAACCTACGGAGCTCATATTTAGAGTCTATATCAGATAGCATTCCTCTGCTATTATAAGATTTACAGTGGCCAACTTTTCAGAAGTGGTCTGCATCTCTTCCAAGTCTATGCTAGTCTGGAAGTTCTGCTGAAGCCTGTCCATCATGTGTGAGACCCTTCTGGTATCTGAAATACCTATTCCACAGATGCTAGCATCAGAGCAACATATAGGCCACCGCCATGTGACTCACTGACAGTTATGTGCATACATTCGCACCACTACTCTCTGTCTCTCTCACACACCCATTGTGAGCGGGTTTCCAAAATGTCATGGGGAAACTCTATTATCCTTTCATTCAAATTTCAAACAATTTTTGAAGCTTTCTAATATGTATCTTACTTGTGAATATGGTTCCATATTATCCAGATGTATGGTGATTTGTGATGATTTTGAACTTTATTTTATATTTTAAGGTCACCTTTGTTTATCTGTTCCAGCGAGTTATTCCAAAGGATCAAGTTTGTTCTCTCTGTATTTTGGTCAGAAAAAAAGATCCAAGGCATTCATTGCTAAGGATGAAGTGCATATTTCTATGACATTTCAATTGGTAAATGAAGAAACTGTCCAGGAAACAGATTTCAGGGGGTTTCTAACATCTCCAAGTGTCCATTCATAAACACTAGGCTACTCTTTCATTAAATATTAATTAAATAAATAGTCTGATTATATTACTTTCCCAACTATAACAATACTCATTAAATTTATCCTTCCTAAGGAGGCCCTCTATTGCATTTTCAAAGTGGCTTATTTTATTTGTCTGCTAAAGAAATAATCTCCCAATAAATTGCCACCATCTTTACTGAAGAAAATGTGACCAAAAATGGATTACTGAACCGGAAAGTAATTTCTAGAATGTTCTTCAGTTATTTGAATATTTTGCACTAGATTTAAAATATTACAAATACATATTTTTAAATATTATGTAATATTATTGGACTCTAGATCGCTGCAAATACCACTTATCCCAACATCAGAAAGTCCAGCCTCATCTTTTACTGTAGCCTAACATTGCAGCCTCTGAAATCATAATCCTCATGGCAGAAATGATTGAAGTAGACTTCCAACTTTGTGAGATTCACTTGCTTAACTCATCATCATGCTTCAGTGATTATTTACAACAGGATTGTGTTGTGTAAGCTAAAATGCCCATACAAAAGCCCAAGATCCAATGCTAAAGTATTATGTTTGTGAAATACCATTTGATTACAGAGATTCCTGCCTCAATGAGCAAATCTGATATAAAAAAAAAAAAACTTAGGTGATATTTGGAAGTTTCCCTCTAGACCATAGAACTAAAACTTACTTAGCTTACCTTTTCAGAAACAAAATATTCAGCCATCTCCAACCCACCCTCTAGCAATTAAAATATTTATACCATAGCCCATAATCCAGGATAAAATGTAAACATTGGCTTTTGCATCCCACTCTGGTTTATTCCAGCTTCCCCAAAGTGGTGGGCTCACCCAGTTTGCGAAAAACTTTCTAAACCACGAGGATAATAAAGTCAGCAGGGCAGAGTTCAATAGGGAAAGTGGCCCATAGTACAATAACGATTTGTTCTACTAATGTGAAACTGCATAATACTCACCTCCCAATATGATTGCTGAAGACAAAATGGGGGCATAAGCAAATGTGGTGAAGAAAGCTGATGGTGCCTGGTCATTAAAAGATATACCATCTGGCGTCTTAAAGACTTGAAGTTAAACAAGCAGCTATCTAGTAGGGGAGCAACAAAGTCCACATGAAAGAAGGACACCAGCATGTGTGATTATGAGATGTCCACAGGAATAAATATCAAAAATTCAGACCCAAACAACCATATTGACATGAAAAAGCATAACCATAAGCAATGCGGAGACTCAAAAATCACCTCCAAGATAATTGGACAGTGCATCACAGAAGACCACACGGAATGGACAATATATCCAGGGTATAGTATAGCACTGTTGAAACACATAACTATACTGTAGATTTTTAATATCCCTACTATTATAGTCTTAGTTTTATCTCATTAACCCTGTTAGATCTATATATGTTCATTTGTATAATTAAGATCTTTTGATGCATGAAATCCAAGATAGATAAGCCCTTCAGAAACAGTAATGGGAGTAATGATTCCCTGAGGGTACAGGAAGAGAAGGGGGAGGGAAGAGGAGGAAGGGGGACAGATAGGAAAGAAGACTACATAACCCCACTGGAGGAGAATGAATAATAGAAAGGTAGGTGAATGGATACATTGGATGGTGTAAGATATGGGAAAACAAACAAACAACCCCCCACAAAAAAAAAACCTTGAATAAACATAATATTTAACATAATAACAAGTATTCCTTGGGGGTAGAGTGGGGGAGGTGGGGATAAGGGGGAACTGATATCAAAGAGTGCAAGGAGAAAGAAAACTTTTGAAAATGATGGTGGCAGCAATTGTACAATCATGCTTGATCTCATTAAACTATGGACTGTTATAATATCTGTAGGAGTTCCCAATAAAATGGAAAAAAAATAAAAAGAAAGTGGCCCATTTGGCAGGTAATTCAAGTAAGAGACATTGACACAATCTGGGGTTAAAGGCTTTTTTCACTTGAAAGAAAACAAACAGTATTGTTTTGTATAAACCAAAAACCAAACTCACTGCCAGGCTGACTAATAGCAACCCTATAAGACTGAGTAGAACTGACCCTGTGCATTTCTATGATTGTAACTATTTATGGGAGTAGAAAGCCCCATCTTTTTCCGGAGGAGCGGTAGGGGGAGTTGAGCTGCTTACTGTGGGAATCACAGCCAAAATGTTACCGCTAAACCACCAGAGCTCCCTGTTGCTATGAATAAGGATATACATTTCCCATAATAGACTGAAAATTGTTTTATAGTTAGGACTGTTTTGCATCAAGGAAAACAAGCTCAGAACATCATCACAGGCAAGTAAAATGTCAGTTACCAAAAGTTTCCCCTAATTTTTATAACCCACTAGAAGATTACAGCAACATTCAGTGATTCCCCACAGTAATTGTAATCACTTGTGCTGTGTATAATGTTGTTCTGAGAACATCAATTGCTTCAAATTGATAACAGTTCCACCCTGGAATTACATAGCCAATTATGTGTCTCTTTCATTTGTCACACCAGATTAGATTTCTGGCCCATCTAGTTAGGCAGATTGCCTCTGTCAGTGACCAATATAAGCTATACTTCAATGTGAAGAAAAAGAAGCACAAAAATAAATTTTAAAAAACCAGCAAAACAAATGAGCAGGTCTCATTGTATATGTTTTCTGAAAATACCATCATAGGATCATATATTCAGGGTCTACTTACAATACACTACAATACAAATATGTCCTCTGATTTAAGTTGAAAGCATCTAATGCATATTGAAAAGAGACATAAATATCCAGTTAGAACATCTTTTAGAATATTTACTTAGATGGCTCTGTATATCACTTCAATTTCACTGTCTTACTCATGATTTTAATTAAAGACAACAACAACAAATACTTCATACCAAAATCAGCGCCAATTTCCTTAACTTTAGTGTTTAGAGTTAGGCCAGTGCTCAGGCACTTAGGCCAACACATGGCCTCCCATTCCAATGTCAGCTGGGTCTCTAGGTTGCCTCCCCTTATAGTAATTGGAAGGCTCCTTATAACACCGGTTGCAATGTGCTTTTTGTTGTCATTCAGCTTCACATGCAAAGGGAGAAAAACCTTTCAGATATCACTGTGGCATCTGAAATCAAAAGGACTTATGATTTATTCCTTTAAAGGGTTACAGTCTTGGAAACCCACTGAGACAATTCTACCCTGTTCTAAAGGGTCACTATGAGTAGACATGGATGTGATGACTGTGAATTTGTTCGTTTGTTTTACTTGAGAAAAGAACTTATATGTTCTTGGTTCCCCATTCTAGCCAGGAGATGTGTGAGAGGAACCTTCCTTGGCGTTCTCTTCATATTTTGCTGCCTCACAAGGAGCAGGAATATGCTCCAGTCATTCACCCGTCAGCCTGTACCTTTGTGGGAATATAGTGCTCTTTCCCTGTATGATGATGTGCCTGCACTGTCAAGACAAACATCGGCATGTTCCCTGGGCTTTTCTCCACTTCTGGCTTCAAACTTCTATGAGATAGGCTAATTGTATATTGCTATATCTACAGCCTGATGTTTAGGGTCCAATTTATACTAGGAATGTTGCTGGTACTATTGTTAACAGAAAGATGAGTTGTATAAATCTATCCGAGGCACCCTGGGAGAGAGAGATGCAGTTGTCTGTTTCTGGAAAGATTCACAGACTTGGAAACCCAGTGAGGAAATTCTACTCTGTTTTATAAGGTTAGAATTACCTTGATTTTATGGGTTAGAATTAACTTGATTGCAATGAATTTGTTTGGGAGTATTTTCTTTTGCAGGGGGGCACTTGAATTTAGTTTGGCTTTTTATATTTTGATTTAGAAAAAGTGCTAAATAGATGAATGATGATGAAAACCTTAATCTGGTCTTTAATCAAGAAGGGTTACTTATTTCCATTCTATAGCAACCTTGTTGGCATAGTGATTATACTTGGGCTGCTAATTGCATGCTTGCTAACTCAACACCACCAGCTTCTTGGAGGTTGAAAGGTGGGTCTTTCTACTTATATAAAGAGTTAGAGTCTCAGGGAAACATATGGGGGCCTTTCTACTCTGTCTTTGTGTTAGTCTGGGTAGACTAAGAAACAAATCCATGGACACACATATGTGTATAAGAAGGAGATTTATATACAAGAGCAATTGAACATTGAGACAACATCCCAGCCCAGTCAGGATCAAGTCCATAAGTCTGACATTAACCCATATGTCTGATACCAATCTATAAAGTCCTACAGACTCACGAAACACATGCAATTATGCCGAATATAGAAGATGACAGGCCAGTGGGTAGAAAGACTTTGGATCCAGTGGCATTGAAAACGTGTCAGCACTGGCAGGGGTCTCTGCATTAGGGTGGGTCCATGTGTCTCTGCACTGTCTTCCACGCAGTGTCAGAGAGAGAAGTGTCTCCTGCCTCCAGGAAGGAAGTGCCAGATTTCCCAGAATTCTCAGAAGAAGGTCATGCCCACACAGAAGTCTCATTGGCTATCTCCATATTGACAGGCTAGACTCCACCCCTACACACTTAATCCCCAAACTGGCGCCAGGCTAGGTGACTAGCAGAGTCTTATAAGGTCTCTATGAGGTGGAACTGAATCAATGACAGTGCTTTTGGGTTGGGGTTTTGTACTGTGCTATAGGTTGTTATTCAAAATACCGGGGATATCCCTTTCAACATCACAGCAACACACAAGCCACTATGGTACAAAAACTGACTGGCAAGTGGTGGCCTAACAACACAGATTGTTACATTTGAATTCGTTTATATTTCTGTGCTGAATAGCTTATTCCTTCCTTGCATGTATGGGTAGTTCAGTTCCTCCATCCCTGTAGTCAAATGTGTTATCAAAACGTCTTCTCTACCCTGTTAAAGAACTGAAGACCTGAAGAAAAACTCAAAGCTTCCAATTGGATTATTGAAAAGTTCTCTGGGAAAAATACTGAATGATGAAGAAAGCAAGCATCAAAAGAAGATATACTAAATATTCATAATCAAAGTAACCAAAAGAACTAGTCAACATTCAACCATTATAGAAGTGTTAGCATATGATCAATAAGCAATGGTGCGGAAGGAAGAAATCCAAACTGCACTGAAACCATTAACCAAAACCAAGGTTCCAGAATTAATGGAATACCAATTGGAATGTTTTAAAAGGTGATGAAGACCTGGAAGCACTCATTCAGCTATGCCAAGAGTTTTGGAAGAGAGCTAACTGACCTACTGGAAGAGATTCATATTTGTGCCCATTCCACAGAAAGGTGACCCAGTTGAATATGAATATTATTGGAAATAATTCTTATCACATGCAAGCAAAATTGTGCTTGAGATCATTCAACAGTAATAATAGCAATACCCCAATGCAGAGCTTCCAGAAAGTCAGACAGTATTCAGAAGAGGACTTGAAACTGAGGGTAGAACTGCTGATATCTGATGGCTCTTGTGTTATAGAAAAATAATATAAAAATATTTACTTGTGTATTATTAACTATGCAAAGCCATTAAACTGTGCAAATTATAATAAACTATATATAGACTTGAGAAAAATAGGAATTCAAGAGTATCTAATTGTACTCATGTGGAATCTGTACAGGTGGATCAAGAGGCAGTTGTAAAAGATAACAAGGGAAAACTGCATGATTTAAAGTATTCAGTCTGAAATTGAAAAAATGTACAATTAAGATGCATGGATAGTTATGGGAAATGAAAAATTTGGAAATAAAGAGGTAGAAACAGTAGTTTGAAAATATGGCCTTCATGATATAAATGAAACAGGAGCGCACATAATAGAATTTTGCAAGCCCAAGGTATGTGTCAGTGTTTTCTCCTCTTGCCCTACTTATCAACCCATGTGTTGAGCAAATAATCATAGATGGCGGGTTATATAAAGAACATGGCATCAAGATTAGAAGAAGGCTTATTAACAACTTACAAAATGCAGATTTTGTAACCTTTCTTGCTCAAAGTAAGGACAATTTGAAGCACTTGCTAATGAAGATCAAGATTATAGCCTTCAATCTGGATTACTATTTAAGAAAGAAAACCCAAGTCCTCCCTACTGGACCAATAGTTATATCATGATAAACAGCTTGAAGCTGTCAAAAGTTTCATTTTGGTTGCCACAATGGATGCTCATTGAAATCATGGTCAAGAAAATCAATGATGCTTTTGAAGACCTCTTTGAAATGTTGGATAGCAAGGATATCCCTTTGAACTGTGTGACTGATCCAAGTCCTGGCATTTTCAATTGTCCCATATGCATGTGAAAATAGTATATTGAATAAAGAAGACCAAAGATTAACTGATGCGTCATGGTGCTTATGAAGAATATTGAAAGCATCATGGACTGCCAGAAGAAAAAACACACCTGTCTTGGAAGAAGTGCAGTCAGAAAGCTTCTTAGAAGCTAGAACATGGAGACTTTGTTTCATGTGCTTTGGGCATCTTTATAACAAGGGGTTCAAAACCAACCCAACTTGTTACTGAATCAATTCCAACTCAGAGTGACTGTTTAGGAGAGGGTACAACTATCTCCGTGAGTTTCTGAGGCTGTAATTCTTTACGGGGGAGTAGATAGCTCTATCTTTCTCCCATGGGTGGCTGGTAGTTTCAAACTGTTGACCTCATAGTTAGCGCTACCAGGGCTCTTCGAGGCGAGACGAGTCTCTGGAAAAGTCAACAAACATGATCATGTAGAAGAGCAGTGACAAAGGGAAAGACCCCACGGGAGATGGATTGACAGTGTGGCTGCAACAATGGGCACCCACAGGATGACGCAGAAGAACCAGGCAGTGTTGCGCTCCTTTCTCCACCAGGTTCTCTGAGTCGGAACCAACCTGCTGGTATCTACCCATAGCAGCAGCAGCTGCATTTATCCGTTTTTAAGATACTCCTTGGAAACGACAAAAGTTGGTACTAGAGATTGAAGGAACTAAACTAAAATCTCCTCTTAGGATAACAATGTCTATTTCATGATAGTGTTACCATTTCTGTGGATGTATAATTATCTAAGGAGAATATACCATTAGCTCTTGTATTACTAACTGTAGATATTCTTGTTTGGTAAGAAGCACACACTTAGTCAGAACTCTAGGTTGCTGGCACAGCTTTAAATACACTCCCATAGACCTCTGGACAGTTCAACTGACTTTGCGGACTTTAAAACAAAAGGATGAGGTCCAAATGTCCTGAGGGTCACCGAAGAAGGTCAAGCAATCAACTCCTGTAAGATGACTGTCACTGAAATTCCAATGGAACACAGGTTTTTTTTCTGAAACATACGAGGTGAGCATGAATCAGAATCAACTTCACACCAAATGATTGTCACTTGTTCTAGGTCCTGAACGGTTTAAATGTTTTCAGCACATAGTTGGCTTCTGACTGCAAGGCTGAAGGTGTGAGCCGATCCAGGTGCACTTTGGAAAGATCCCCGGTGATCTGAAAATCCACCCTGGGAAACCGCGTGCACAAGGTTCGACTCTTACACGCTTGGAGTCCACATGCATTGGAATAGATTCAAAGGTAACTGGTGGTGGTGCAGACATAGCTTGTTTTGTCAGAAAGTCTGGGCTGCAGTTTTCTGCTAGGATGAAAAGAGATAGAAACGGCTTGCTGTTTTCCCTGTGTACCAACTTAACTTTCAGAAAATTAAGCCTGCCAAAGTCTGTGGAAGAGGGAAATGTAACCGGGCCCTATAAGATCTGCACCATTCACATTTTAACAGGTGTAATGGATGCATAATGGGCTACATGCTGGGATGCTAACTTCAAGTGCAGCGATTTAAAACCACCTCTGTTCCATAGGCAACAGGTGAGGCTCTTTATAGCTTTTCTTGTAAGAGTTACAGGCTCAGAAACCCACAGGGATGTTCTAGCCTGTCCTATAGGGTGACTATGAGTCAGAATTGACTTGATGGCGGTAAGAGAAGTGTGCTTGTGTGTGTGTGTGTGTGTGTGTGAGAGAGAGAGAGAGAGAGAGAGAGAGAGAGAGAGAGAGAGAGAGAGAGAGAGAGAGAGAGAGAGAGAGAAGCTTTTTGCTTAAAAGGCAACAGATGAAATTTAGCCCACTTGGAAATGCCATTCTGATCTGGAGACTGTGTTACATCCTACTGTGTATTTCTGGCCATACATTCCGCAATATAGCATGTGCGTCCTTTCTAAAGCACCTCAGAGAATTGGCTCATTCCCCACTTCACTTCTTTTTGTATTTTCTGTATGATTTGGCAGACAGAAAGTCACAAATGAGGCAGTGCTTGACATGCCCACATCCACCATGTGTTTACAGTTAAACTCTACTCATCAGCCGACATGAATCTGCAAAAACCATAACATTGCATAAGATTGTCTAGATTACTCTAAAACTGAAATGTTTAAAATATCCAGGTGGCATTAGTACTATGTTTCAGATTATAAAGCATAATATATTTCCATGGCTAGCTAAGATTTCTAAGATGATAGTGATCAGGTCATTTGGGAAGGGCTAACAAGATGAGATTTCTAATAAAACAACAAACAATAACACACATTTGACTTTTTATGGCAATAAATGTGCTGAGAACAGTTCAAGGTTCAATATCCAATACGCTGGGTTATGTGCATCTCATACATTAAATGGTAAACCTATATCCATTTTTAGTTCCAAAAATATTAGTCTAATTAAAACAACATTCTATCACAATGAAGGACAAAAGTGGACCGGTGCTGCCAGAAGTCTGGCGTTTCGTAAAACACCGGTGGAGACATTAGGCGAGAGATGCTTTTCTTCCCTATTCCTTCTTGGTTCTGAAAAAACTCACCGCAGAAACACAACAGGAAGCGAAAGTAAGCTGCTATGAGGGAAGCCAAGTTTGGGATCGGAGATTCTCATAGATGAGAACGGGGATCTCCAGAGGAGGAGGGCGGAGAAAGACTGCTTGACCTTTTACTTCTTTCCCATCCACTCAGAGAGCTTGGTCCGGGGTTGGTGGATGTGCTCATGTGCGCATGTGCCATGTGATAAAACTGGTTCCTACCTTGCATGTTCTTCTCACAGGCTTTTAGTGCATGCCTGATCTCTTAGGAAAGTCCCTTTTCTTTACGGACTTGGATAGCTATTCCTTGAGATTGGTGTGCCTTTGGGAGACACCCCTGGTCCCCATGCTTCTCCTCTATCAATAATATAGGTGTTTTGTGCATATACTTCAATCACAGGAGTGCTTATTACTTTAAGGCTTACTTGCGAAGGCACTAAAGTGGGCCATGACATGTTTCATGTGTACAATGGCTTCATTTTTTCCCTCACTTTTACTTTTTAGTCAAGAAGAATAAAATAAAATAGCTTCAGCCATTAAACATGAATTTTAACCCATTGCCCGATGTTTGTTAATATTTATTAATGTTGACTCCAGAGCTCAACAAAAAGTTTCAAAATATTCATTTATCTCTGGAGACTAATTGAAAATATTTATGCTAGTAGATATATTTTAGATAGGGATTTAGTTACTGTGGATATCAAAGCGCTGCAACACAAAATTAGCTCACCAATCTTGCTTAGCAGAGCTTAATCAGCTTGACAAGTTAAAGAAAGACTTTCTTCGCAGACAAAGGTTATTCTGACAAAGCCAAATTAAAGTCCAAGTAGGTTTTGATACCCAAAAGAATACGCAGTCTCCAATGAGTCTAGTGATAATTAACATCTGACTTCAAGACCCACTGGGAATGACTTGGATGGCTTTAATTGGTCCACCTGACTTGCCTGCAGGCTTTTTTGTTGTGGGGATGAGTTAAGTTTCTTTTTGCTTTCAGCAAAATCTCAGCATGTCTTAGGTTTCTGGAGCTACCTTGATCATTCCTGACCCGAAGGAAAAAATTGAATTGTAATTTAGCTTTCATCTTACTTCATGTAGAACCATCAGTGTTTCTATAGTGTTAAAGGATGAGATGATTAAGAAGACTGAAATCAATCACGGAGTAAAATTAGTAGGAATGCATCTTGAGAGGTCTATTAATAAACCTGACCTCCTTCCTTCATGTAAAATTTATTAGATGGACATATATATTTATTTAAGGGAATGATAAAGTGTTAGTTGCTAAAATCATCGGCGAGGCCAACTGAAATACATTGAATCAGTATAAAGTTATACATTTGCTGAGAACCAATCAATATTTGTCACTGTCACAGGAAAAAGTGAGATGAAAACACTGAATGTTAACTGTATCAGTTATATATTTTTATTATTGCTATCTTTGAACAAAACTCAGGAGACAGTACTTATGAAAAATAATGATATTCATTAAGATATGAGAGCTAATTGAAGACTTATCGATTGTGGTAACCTTTGCAGCTGGACACCACAAAATCAGAAATAAAGATACAGATGGTTTAAACTTGTCTGCCTGTCAGATGAACCATTAAGCCACATTATTCCAGCTGTCAAAAAATTTTTCTATTTATGTTGATGTTTCATATTTCTTAAGTTGGTAGACAGACAAAATAATCTATTATATATTTTAATAAATATTAACATATTAAATCTATGTAATAGTCCTGTTTTTCTTTATTTCAGCTTTAATGCATTTTTCCCCTCCAGAAAAGCTTGTATTGGTCTCTTTATTTTCTCACTTCTTTTATCATGAAGCATACTGTCCTAATTTCAGAAAAAGTTAAGATATGTCTGTGTCTGTACATGTGTGCATGCTTCCAGATGCATTTTATTAATTGATATCAGCTATAATTTATTTTTACTAATATGCCTATGTACAGTTTCCATATACATCCACCATGTAAACACTAAATTACCATTTGGAAAATAATCCTCCTTAATTTGGTTCTGTACTGTATACTTTTAGATGACACACTCTAAATAATTAAATATCTTTTGGCATGTGAATAAATGGACATCAACATTATTTTCAATATTCTTATAAGAGAATTTATTTTCATAAATATATACACGGTAATAGAATAAGAGTGCCATTGTTTCCATCACGCAAAGACCGAATTGCCAGAGTAGCAGGAAGTGGAGTCATGCTGTTATTGAGAGTACTTGAATCTCTAATTCTGAAGTAGTTAGCTGAGTGTTGCCAGTAAGCATAAAGGAAAATTCTTGTCAATCTGGTACTTAATTGGATGTACTTCATTCAATTTGTAATCTCTGGAGAAAAGCCCTCTCTAACAGTGGACCCATAACATTTATAATTAAGATGCTGCATTTTAAGCCTTGCTTTCATTTACATTGGGCAGAGCTGCTAGTTTAAGTTTTATATGAACACATGGCATTAACATGAAACATGTGCAACCCAGACTGTGTGAGGTGAATGTACATAAGGCAAGGTGAAAGAAAAGTTGATCTTAAAGTCAGGCCATTTTTCAGTAGTCGACTCAATTTTTCACGTAAGAAATTCTTGCGAAATCACATTTATGGCCAACGTGATGCGCTACAACTTCCCATAGCAATTTATCTGAATACTTATGAGATTTGAACTTGTGATATGAGGACATGTTTCCAAGTTTCCCAGCATCTATATTCACCTTCAAATTGTGAAACGACTATAAAGTGGGATAAAATAATAATAGTTTTGGAGCTAGAAAAATGAATTATTTTACCACAAATAAAAATACATTTAGATTTGAAAAGCATATGAGGGAGCGGATGAAAGAAAGACCCAGTGAGCACATGGCTTGCTACAGGGATATGGAGAACAGCACTTTCTTCACTTAAAGGGTTACAGACTAAATTGGATCAGTCTTAGAAGGGCGGCCATCTTCCCTGCAATGCCTCTGTAACATCAACGCAGCATTGGAAGCCATTGAATGGAGATCCCAATGTTATGATTATTTCAAGATGATACTTAATGCTCACATCTAGGCTAAGTTAGACAACATTACTGGTTTTCAACTAATTCATCTAAGTTGTTATCCGGTGCCTTCTACTCATATCCAAGCCAAAGGACCCTATGTTCAGTAGGATGAAACACCACCTCGTTTTCCACCATCCTCACAAAGGTCCCTAAGGTGTGGGCCCCTTGAAGTAGACACCATGTCAATCAGTTTGTCAAGTGCCTTCATCTTTTTTGATGTCTCTCAAATTTACCAAGCATGACGACCTACTACAGGGACATCTGCAGATATCTCCATGGTTTCTTCCGATGACATGTCCAAAGTGCATGAGAGAAGTCTTGCCATCCTTAACTTGTAAGCATCCTTCTGACTGTGCTTTTTCGATGACAGATTTGTGTGTTCTTTTGGTCATTCATGCATCCATAGAAGGCAATAAAGAACTGGACCCAACCAGAGTCTAGCTGCTTCCGTACCAAGGCACCCAACCTCTGCTTTTGATCTTCCCTCACTCATCTCCTCATTTTCAGATCTCCCTAATGAGAAAATCAGGAGCAGGAAAACGTACACTCTCTTTCATAAGGACTAGAGAGAAGAGGTACGTATTTCCCACATGCTCTCTGAGACATATTTTAATCACAGTATTAAAGTCCATTCCTTCTTTTTTTTAACAAAAAGTGTCTGAGATAAATTTAAAAATAAAAATAAAAAACATACCCAACTGTCATCAAATCAATTCCAGCTCATAATGGTTTTATATGGGAGAGCAGAATTACTGCTTTGGTTTTCCAAAGCTACAAATCTTTGAAACAGCTGGTGGGTTTGAACTTACAACCTTTCAATCAGTGCCTCAGCATGTAACTTGTTATGCTATCAAGACTTCTGAAAAATTGTCAAACACAAGAAAAATATTGCAATTTCAAAAGAAAGAATGCAATCTGAGAAAACAGAAGAGGTCACCCTATAAACACAAATTATAACAAGAGTAAAGGAAAGGTTGATATAATGTGAATTTTTGTTTATCTGTACTTCTTATATTCTTAAAATTCTAAGTAATTTCATAACGTCCACTATGTCCTTTTTGTTTTTTATATTGTTTAACAATTCTTTCCCCCTTATCATTTTATGCATTAACACATTTAACTCTTACAAATAGTTTCTGTCATATTACCCATTTCACAAATGTCATTCTTAAGAAAAACCAAGAGCATGTATATATGAATATAAAAGTAGCAGAAACACTGAGAAAATTTGAGATCAGAAAATAATCATTGGTTCCTGGTTTAATATGTATCACAGACTAAGGTTGAACTAATATTTGTTGATTTCAATTTATTGAATGTAAAATGAAACTGCTAATTTTTAAAATATGAATAATCATTCATAGTTTTGATTTTTAGACTAAAATGTTTTATATGATTAAAATAAGTGATGATGAGAATATAAAAGTAATGAAAAGAAGTAAGCAAAGATGACATTTTAAAATAATATAAGAGTTATCAAAGGATAGAGTATGGAAGATGAGGTGTATTGGGAAAACAATAGCAGAAAACATTGAAGAAACAATGTTTTTACAATACAGAAGTTAACCTTCTAGGTTAAATGAATAATAATGATAATAACTGATTTTAAACTAATAATAATTAACTTGCAAAGCAATCTGTGTCTATAAAATCATTTAATGTCCACAACCAATGAACCATCTTAAGCTCTGCTAAAGGAGTACCATTGTTCTCAGCATTTTGCACTCATGGAAATGAAGCACAGGATGATGGCGTATGCATCCGAATCCACGCAGTCTTTCCCTGAGCCTGTCACTTGCAGCACCTTTACTTCACAGTGTGTTCATGATAAGAGATATAGACACTTCTTAATAGAGTGATAGCTCTTCTAATATTAAAAGAGAGAAAGAATAAAAGCAGAATTGGGACATGGAAGAATATTTAAGCAAATGTTATTCATAAGAGTAAATGTGGTGCTTTCTAAAAACTAAAGACTAGCGTTGTCCAAGACAAAAAAAATTGTCAAAAACAGTGAATCTATTTGAATAAAATTTTGAATTTAACAGATTGTAACTCAAATATTCTATATCTAGTCGTCCAAAATCTTGGAAAGTTCTTCTTGAGTGGGTGAGGGAAGAAAGTAATTCAAAAATATACTTGGAACCAACAATGAAATATATCAAAGTAATTTATTCAGTAATACAGAAGTGTTGATAATAAGAACCCAAACCAAATCCAATGAGTCCATTCTGATGTTTCACAACCCTAGTTTTCCTCCGGAGACGTGCCAAGTGGGCACCAACTGCCAACCTTGTAGTGATGGGCCAAAATCTAACTCATAGTCCCACCAGATCTCCTTATAATAAGAATAATTTGTTAAGCAAAATTATACTTCTAATATGTTAGCACTAATGGAAGAAACAGAATTTTCATTATGAAATAATTGTTCAACAGTGGTTGATTGATAGCTAAGTGGTAGATTCTAGTGTTTCAAGGGAACCATCCAGGTATATTCTTATCCTTGTATAATTTATTTTAAATTAATTTTGAAAGTCATGTTTGATTAATTCTAGAGAGAAAATAAAGGAGATTAAGGGAAGGAAGAGTTTATTTAGAAAGCATCTCTGTGTAGACGAGAATACTGCTGAGGAGAAGGAGCATCCTGGAGAGGAGAGTCTTGGAGCATTCTCGAGGATGTATATCTGAGCAAGAAGCTGCAGCCACTGCAAAGGAGCTGAGGTTGGATAATGGCTTACTGGTTTAAAAAATGCATCAAAGAAATAAGCTCTGAGACAAGGTCAGAAAAATAAAGGCATCGTTTGACTAAGAGTTGACAAAGCATTTCTGCAGTTCAACTGTGCACATTGCTGCTTGTTTTCGTAACACTACTCAACAAAGCCACCACCACCCTGGAGTGGTTTCCATATCAGAGCAGCCCTAGAGATTGTAGCCCGAGGCTGTCCGTGCATCTTTGCGTCTTTGCGGGAGCCGACGGCCTCACCTTTGTCCTGTGGGATGTCTGGTGGGTTAGAACTGTGGTTAGGAGTCTACAGCTTATCCCCAATCGCCATTACTGATGTGGCCATAGGCTCATGGATGTTTTTGCCAAAACCATTGCATAGCTAAGGAGTTGCATGTAGTAAATTTATGGCTTGTAAAGTCAAAATATTTCATAATTATTCCATTATAGAGAGCATTTCCTAGAACATGGTTTATACCATTGATAGATAGGCGTTGAATTCTGATAGAAGATAGAAGAGAAGCCAGAGGATATTTTAAACATAAAGTGATATTATTTGACTTACAATAAATAATAAGGTTTTCAGCAGTGACTTTCTCCAAAGTGGACAGTCAATTCCTTCTTTGAAGTCTGTTTTTAGTCTGGAAGCTCCATAGAAACCTGTTCACTGTGGGTGACCCTGCTGTCATTTGGAAGACCAGTGACATAGTTTGAAACATCAGAGCAACACATATGCCACCATAGTAGGACAAATAGATGACAAGTTTGACTATGCCAAGAATATGCCAAGGCATTCGTCTGCATGGATCATAACAAACTCTAGATAGACTTTGGAAGTATGGGAATTCCAGAACACTTCATTGTGTTAATGTGGAACTTGTACATGAATCAAGGGAAGTTGTGAGTAAAGAGAAAACAAAATAATTCATGGTTGAGAATCAGGAAACATGTACATCTTCTCATCATGCTTACTCAAACTGTATGCTGAGCAAACACTCAGAGAAGTTGGATACTGTGAAGAAGAATGCGGCATCAAGATTGGAAGAAGGCTCATCAACAACCTATAATATGTGCGTGACACAACCTTGCTTGCTGGAAGTGAGGAGAACTTGAAGCACTTTCTGATGAAGATCAAGATTTGTCATGCAGGGGTGGGTGTTAAGGAGGGAAAGGGGATTTCAAAAGTAAATAATGAAGAGAGTGGAGGGGAGGGGGCAATAGAACTGATTGTAATTGTACAACTCATTTAGAAGGTGATTTAACCATGGGGGGAGGGGGTATCTTCTAAGTTGATGTGGTGGTACAATGACCCTTGATAGGATTGAATGTGTGATTGATTGAATTGTATTATATGTAAATTATGTGCCAATAAGACTGTTGGGGGGAAAAAAGTTAAATGACTTGGGAATGGGGGGGTGGGGATAGACAGAGCCTTCAGTGTGGATTACAACTCAATGTAAAGAAGATCCAAATCCTCAGGACCTTACCAAGGGTAACATCATGATAAATGTTGAAAACTTGAAGTTGTCGAGGATTTTGTACTTCTTGAATATAAAATGACTACTCATGATCGCAGTAGTCAAAGATCAAAAGACACATTGCCTTTGATAAATTTGCTGCACAAAACCTCTTTAGAATATTTAAGAGCAATGATGTTACTTTGGAGACAAAGTTGAGCCTGCCCTAAGCCATGGTTTTTCAATTGTCTCACACATATTGAAAGGGGGACACTGGCTAGGGAAGAGTGACTAAGAAGGGGTTGAGTTGAATTGTGGTGCAGGTAAAGAATGCTGTGTGGAACATGGATGGACTGCTAAAAGGACAAACAACCCTGTCTCCGAAGAAGTTTGGACAGAGTGCTCCTTAAAGGCAATGGTCATGAGACTTCACGTTACCTACTTTGGCCATGATGTCAGGAGAAAGCAGTCCCTGGAGAAGTACCTCATGCATGCTCAAGTAGAGGGTGGTGAAAAAGAGGATGTACCCCCCATGAGCTGGGTTGACACAGTGGCTGCAATTGAGAGGAGGGCGCAGAAGCAGACAGTGCTTCCTTCAGTTGTGCAAAGGGTCACTTTGGATCGGAACCCACTGAATGGTACCTAACAGCCACAGCTACCCAAATATCATGATTGGTGTCATTTAGAAAATGTACGTTATTAGTAATATCGTAGGAAAGGGGAGTCATTTAAAACCAGACACATTCTGTATCATTTTAAATAACTTTTTAGCTAGTGAATGACTGATGAGATTTGAAGAAAGAAGGAAAGAGATATCAAGGTAACACAAAAGAATTTTCACTAACTGGTGCAAAGTAGCTTTTTATGGGGAGAAAATGAAAAAGACCAAAAATTAGATGGCAAAATAAGAATTTTTACTAAGGATAGAATTGCTAAGGATAGAAGAGAAGTAATAATATTGTGATATGCCTTTGACAATCGTAGACTGTGAAATAGGAATTATTTCATTTTGAAAATTACATTACTCGCCATATTATTTTTGAATTTAGTTCATGCCCTGAAATAACATTGTTTTAAACAGAAGTAAACTAAGTCCATAACAATATTTAACATCATTATTTGTCTTGTAAACATCTATCATCTTCTCCAGAAAAAATAGAAATATCATAAATAAAATATGTAGTATATTGCTATTAGAATCAATATTTATTACGCTGACAATAAAACTAAATGAAATGTAAGGGAATTCCATTAACTGAAAAGAAAAACACATATATCCTTCAAACTCTCACATGTGTAATTAACATATTCTAATAAGTGAAAAAAGTAAAATTATCTCACAAAATGGAGAAAACTTTAATTAATTTATTTTACATATTTAAATATTAAAGTATAAAATCAAGCAATTGAGTGTCAATCTAATACAAAGTAATCTAATCTACAAATTCAAATTACATTGCTAGTTAATCATTAGTACTGAGCTCACTACTTAATAAGGTAAAGACGAAAAAGACAAGCATACCCAGTGCTTGTGAGGCAACACTAAATGTGACTTATTGTGAACATAAAAATATGGTTTATTTTAAAAGTATATTTACAGAGTAGCCTAAATATTTTATCTAAACTGACTTTATTAATAAATCAGGGGCATATATCTAGTGGAAAGATTTTTTGTTCTTGCGGCATGTGAAGACCCTAGCTGCTAGCTAAGATTCTGAGGTTCAAACCCACAAGTTATGTGATGGGAGACCATCTGTTTCCATGCAGAGTCACAACTCTGCCAACCCTATGGGCAGTTCTATTCAACCCTCTAAGGGCTCAGTGAGTCTCACTTAATGACAGTAGGGTTACCCAGCATCGACGGGATGCTCATTGTAAAATAGCATGTTTCATAAGAATAACTACAGTAATAGTTTAGAATTTATTGCTAGAAAATAAAAAAAAGCTTACCCGATAGCAAGTAATGATTAAGTAAGGATACAGTTGACTGCAATTTAGGAAAATATTAACAGTGAATTATTCTGGTTTTTAAACTAAAGGTTAAATAAGTGGATAGATAGAAGAGATAAAGAAAAGTGGGGTTCTTTTTATTTTCAAAATAATTGTTTAGTGATTATATGAAAAATTAAAATATAAAAGGGAAGTTTCTAAATTTTTAACCAATGATTTTATTACTTTCATTCTCAGGTAAGGTGTGTCTTATGGAAATTATCTTAGTGGTAGAACTATAACCCAAATCTGTAAATAATCCTCATTTCACTAAGAATAAACCACTCATTTGTTTGTTCATGCATTCCTTCTTTACATATATTGTTATAGATCTTGGATTGGTTGTAAGGGAGGGGTGAGGTAAATATCTAACTTCAGAAAGATAAAATCAATAGTGAATAAATTCTTTTCTTTTAAATTAATTATATTAATTATAATAAATGTCTACACACTCCTATATTAAATTAAAAGATGAAACAAATGGATACTTACAAAGAGATGGAGGAGTGAAATATAGAATATACACAATGGAATGGGGTGTACAACCAATTCACAGAGTGCCAATACATTGTCCCTCTGACAATTTATTAAACATGTAAAAGCATTTAAATGTTGTATGTAGTCTTATTTTGTATACAAGGAAGACGCAGTTTGAGTTCTAAGAACAAGGAAGGAAATGAGTCTGGAAAAATAATATTTAACAGGATATTATATGCCTGTTAAACATTATAAGAAAATTGAATTTAATATATAGGCCATAAGCAGCCATTGAAACATTTGCTCTTTAGTTGGATAATTTTATTGGTAATGTGAAGCATTATTAAAGAGAAACTAGAGAGAAGGGGGAGTTAGAAGGCAAATGGATGATGAGATCTTCCAGAGGAAACAGAGAAGAACAATGAGTCAAGACATTTAGTAGATAATTCCAATGCCTGGGTGGACTATAAATCTGTCCAAAAGTTTTGCAAATACTTAAGAATTTGACTTCTAACTGAAGGATCGGTGGTTCATATGCTCCCAAACATAACTCAAAATAAGGCCCTGGCTTAGTATTTCTGAAAGACCCCTGGGGGTGTAGTGGTGACAAATTAGGCTGTTACCTGTATGATTGCCTTTGAAGCCACCAGCAGTTTTCTACTCCCGTAAACTGTTTCCGCCTGGGAAACCCACCAGGAGGCATAAGTTGGCCTTGACTCAATGGCAGGGAGAGAAAGAAAACTATTTCTGAAAGATCACATGCAATGAATTCCTGGGCACAATTTTACTCGTGAACACCTTGGATAAAAATGAGATGAACCACTGGGGAAGCAACTTGTATATATGTCCCTACACAGTAGAATTTGTGAGAACCAGAACTTAGTAAACTGCTTTGTTTCTTCTTAAATATCTTATAAGTTTTCTGCCTCTGACAGGGCATAGTCTTATTACTTTTGTATCGTTCTCTATGAGTAGAAAAATTATGTTTTCCTTCTTTGAGAGGTTTTATTTTCATAGGTTTTACAATATAGTTTCATATCTTATTTATCAACTTGATTAGTATCCAAAGACCAGGTCATTATATGAAAATTTGCCTTACATGAAAATGGAGGATGACAACATGAGATCAGAAAATGTAGCAGGACTACCTCATGATAGAGTTGGAAAATTACGTCATTATAGAACTGCTGAAATTTATCTTTGCATAATTGCTTCATATCATTGAGAGTCATGGCCCATCTAAATTAACACAGCACTCAGTTACTATTGCCTTCACTTTGATATTCCTTATGGCCATACATGCATCAGATAGTATATTTTACTGTGATCATAATTGCAAAACATTGGATAATCAGCTAGTTCATTAGCAAGTAGTAAGTGTATATCATTATGGGTGACAAAAATCTATGCACTGTAATATTACCTTAAAATTATTGGTTAAAAGCAGAAATCTACAGAAATCTACAGAAATCTACAGAAATCTCAAAAGACAAGAACTACCCTACAAACAACGAGCCTCTATGAGTTTGAATCAGCTCAATAGCAACTAACAAAGCAGTGTGTGTGTGTGTGTGTGTGTGTGTGTGTGTGTAGAAACATGTTTAGATTAAATTGTGTCTTCACAAAATAAGTGTTGGAAACCTACCACTACTGATTTAATATAATGTGATCCTTTTTATCATGTTATCTAATGTTATGATAATGATGTCATATGTGTGTATTAAATCTGACCATTTCTAAGCTATAAAAAGAGCAGATGAACATAAAGGCGAGCAGGCACAAACAAGGGGAAGAGAATGTCGCTTCCCGTTCACCAAGGCACTGAGAAATTCAGGGTTACAGAAACAGGAGCAAGAATCTTCCCTTAGAGCTTACAGAGACTCTTCTAACAGATTCCTGAGTTCAGAGTTCCAGCCACATGAATTGGGAGAAACGAAATTTCTGTTCTGCAAAAGAAACTGCTTGTTGCTATCCTCTTGTAGCAGCACCAGAAAATTAAGAGAACGCATCCACCTAGCTTTAGGTGTACCCTCTGTCTGTCTCTAGGGAGGAAGAGAGAGCTCAATGACACTGTGAAGGAGAGAGCACATAAACGGGAGGTATATTAATGTGACCATTTTGAATGAAAAGCAAAGCGGTCATGATAATCCCTATGGAAAATGAAACTAATATTAAAGACCTGTGCTAGTTAGGTTTTGTTTTTTTTGGTGCCACTATGGTTCCTTGGGAACAAGTGGGCGGACTTCAGCCTATCTAACAGGTTGCAGCTGAATGGGAGGTAGAGTGAGATAAAGGCTCTTGGAGGCTGGCCTCTTCCTCATTCTCCCTGGAGGAGGGCCAAACATTCTCTCTGTGCTTCACCCTTCCTGTCGCTGAGCCACCTGGCTGAGACCTGCCAGAGCTATGTGATGCTTCCACCAAACCTGCAGGAGAGTCATGCCGAAACCTGTGAGTCTTCCAATGTAGCCACCACCATCACATCCACGAGACTTCCCGTGATCCTGCATCCTTGCTTGCGGCTCTGTGAGTCTGAAGAGGGACTGACGGTGTAGTTTCAGACTTGTGGACTAGCACCGGGCTTATGGACTGCCCTGGGATGTTTGCTTGATATAAAGTCTCTCTTACACAAATATATGAGTGTCACTGAATTTGTTTCTCCTGTCAGCCCAGTCTCACATACGACCTTCCATTACACCTATTAGTTACGTGCCAGTACCATAAAAATAAATACAGCAAAATTGAATTCTACAGGTGAGGGCGAAAATTTTTAATCCTTTTGCCATCTAAGCTATTTAAATTTCTAGTATATTCCATAATCCACTACAGAATATTTTAGATGAATGAGTGAATGATATATTGATGATCAATTTAGTGACATTTTCATAAAATGAAATAATGGATAATTTGTGTGATACTTTATTTCTAAAGGAAGAGACCTCACAGAAGAGGATACTAGTAGAAGAGCATTGCGCATGTAAAATTGGGAGGGTAGTACAGTAACTGATTTCTTTTCTTTTCTTTTTTTTCAGGACAGAAAGAACTCACTGTGCTCCTGAGGAAGCAAGAGGCAGAGAATGTTTGGCACCAAAAGGCAATGAATGAATTCATTCAATTGTACTTGATAATACTGACTCTGGCCTTTGTTGAAAACAAATTCTGAAACATGTCATCGTTGTTGTTGGTAGGTGTCTTCCAGCGTATTCCACTCAGAGTTCCCGTGTACAACAAACAGGACAGTGTCCTCGCCCATCCTCCCATTGTTCCGTTAGAGCCTGTCAGCGCAGCCACCATATCAAGTCCTCTTGTCAACGGTTTTCCTCTCTTTCTCCAACCTGCTCCTTTACCACGCGTGCTGTCCTGCTCTAGGGATTGGCTTCTCCTAATAACTTGCCCAAAAGGAGATGAAGTCTCACCATACTTGCCTCCAAGGAGCATTATCGTGGTACTTCTTACAAGTGACATTTTTTTTACAAGTCCATGGTACTTTCAATGTTCTTCACCAGAACCATAATTCAAATGCATTGATTAGGTTTTGGTCGTCCTTATTTGTCGCGCGCCAGGTCTCGCCAGCAAGAAAAGACGCACCACAACAGGGTTCTTCCACAAGCATTTAATTTTTCATTATGCGGTAAAGACCCCGAAACCCCAGACTACTGCTGCTTATATATGCTCTATGGGGACGTGCTGTGCCTTGATTGGTGCATTTGCCAAAACCTCTTGCATAGATTGGTGAGTTCGCCAGAACCTTTGTTTGCATACTCCAGGGTGGAGTTATGACTACGTCATCTCAGCATCGCGCATGCGCTAAGTGGTTGTTTACCACTTAGTTGGACCACCGCCCTGACTTCCCGGCGCCATCTAGTAATGGCAGCGAGAGTTGCGGCTACCCACATCACGAGAGCTGTGGCTTCCCACACTTATTCATGGTACAATTTTCACATACGTTTGAGGCCATTGTATATACCATGGCTTGGGGCACCCACCTTCATCCTCAAAGTAACATCCTTGTTTTTCAACACTTTAAATATGTCTGAGTAGCAGAATTACCCAATGATCTTTTGACTGCTGCATCCATGCATGTGAAACTTAGCATAGATGAATCATTAAAAAACACTTAAAGAACCTAGTGAAAATAAGTACTAATCTCATGTAATAAAAATTAGGAGTCATTTCCTACACCCAGGAAATAATAAGGTTCTTATAAGACAACATTTAAATTTTTTAAAAGTATGTTTTATAAAAATATTTTATATGTTACTTTCTTTCATGTGTTCTGGCTTTAAATAACTTTGGTTTTCAAGTTGATGGTGATAGATCGAGGGAGTGTCTTCATTGTACTGCTATTCTAAAGAAGATAAAATAAGAATTGTGAAATGTAGAAGCATGGGAGATTTCTATTTTTGCCTTGGTATGAAGAGGCATCTTGAGAAACATATATTGTTATTTTTCTTCTTTGCATAGCTCATGGGAGAAATTAGGAGTTCTGAGAAAATGAATGGAACTAGTAAAATAGCAAGAGTTTCTGTAAAATGTGTATCAAAGGAAATCTGAAATGCTATCGCCATGCATATATTTATGCCAAAGTTAAGAATGAAAACAGCCAATGTTGTGATTTTAATTCCAAGCTAACTGGGATGCAGCTCAAATAAACACAGGCACTGATATAAGAATATAGTAGTTGGACTTCATAAAAATTAAACATGCTTGCCTATGGCATGTAGAAGGATCCAAATCAGGTAACATTTTCTCTTACAAACAAGATGACCACCAGCAGAGTCAATGGAACGATATGTAACACAGCAAAAAGTGTAGCGATTATTTTTCACCTACTCTGCTGGTTTAACAGCCTTCACCATATTTCAAGTACAGTTCCAAATACTAGAAATTGTCTTTTGAAGCCAACAGATCACCTTTCTCTCCTCCTTCACCTGAATATCTACCCGAATGCAGTAAGTTCCCATTAGAGTGCTGGTGAAGGGCACCTTCACCTCCAAAGTGAAATCACTGAGACAGCCCCATGTGTTCTCACTCAATTTAGTGCTTCTACATCAATTAACAGAGATTTAACAAGCTTTCTTGATAAGGCTTGATTAAGGTTAATTCATTTGTGACATTTAACATGACACAGTCTAGGTACTTCAAAACGCCAAGCCTCAAATGAAAAACAGAGTAAAACCTTGAGTATATTCTAAGCTGCTTATGGAAATGGGTTATTCTACTGCCTCGATCTGGTATCATATTAAGAACTTAACATTTCACAACAGAATGTCAATTCAGCTGCCTGGGTGTCTGAAATGTAAAACATATGGATCGTTTTATCAACAACACAAAATATTGGCATTTCAGACACTCATTAAAAATGTCAATCATAAATTAACTGTGATGCCAAAAACTTCTTTGAGACATCTGATATTTGAGAGATAGGATGTAAAATATGTATGAAGCATCCATTTCACGAGTCAGGAAATCGTGGAACTAAAGCGTGGGTTTTTATTTCATTTCCCCAAGCACATGAATTGAAGCACTAGGAGTAATGGGGATTAAATTGTGTCCCCAAATGATATGTTGATATCATAACACGCAGTGTCTACTAAGGTGACTTAATACAGAAAAAATGGTTTTCCACAGATCGTCAATTAAGCTAACTTGAGGCTGTACTAAAGTAGACTGAGCCCTCATCCTGTTTAAGTGGTGTCTTATAAAGGGGGAGGAAGTGCATCAGGGACACACAGTGTGGAAACACCATATGGAGATGCATGTCTGCCCATTAAATCCACCAACATTGTGGTGTGACGTTAGGGCAGCCTTAGGAAATTATGACAGGGAGGTGGGAATTGTCTTTCCCTTTGTCTTTATGCCAATGGTTTACAAAATAAAATTTGATAGCTTCACAAAAGTGTTCATTTATTCATAAACATTGATAGATATAATGCTGAAAATCACGTTAAGTATTGATAAAGGGCACCTGAGATAATCAATGCATTCTGCTTCAAAACACAGTCAAGCAGGGTGAAAAGAGCCTTGGCTCTCTACTCAAACAAGCGGGTGTCTAAAGGCCTCCTCTATGACTAATAATAAACTATATGTTTTCACTGACATGAAATTACTTCCTATGGTTCTTTTATGGTCTTTGAAACTCCCACCAAATGAATGGGATTGTGCAAATAAGGTGTGGAGAGAGACCTCTAACTCAGAGATTGGCCAGTTTTGGCATTTTATTGGATGAATAAGCCATCTCAGAAGAATGAGGAGGAATCTGGAGGTTCTCAAGAAAGACAAGCCACACAGGCAGGGCCTGTGAGCTCCCTGTCTGAAATGGAGGAGACAGAATAAGCATCAGGAGCTGAAGCACTGAGACCATGAAGAAAGCAGAGGGACAACTCTAAACCCATGAGGAAGTACAGTGGGCAGGCTTCCTGACTCATGGATTGAGTAAGAGATCAAGGGATCACATGGCTGAGAGACAGGACCAGAGAGAGGGACCCTGCCAACATGGCTGAGAAGTGGTGCTGTGAACCAAAAAAAACTGTATTCTTAACATTTTGCAACCGGTTAGCTTCCCAAATAAACTCCATAATAAGTAAGCATTTTTTATGAGATTTGTGTGGCCATCACAATGAATTATTGAACCCAGAGGCAAAGTGGGTTCACAGGGGAGGATCAGTTGGTGTCAAAATAGGATTAACAAGGATGGAGGGTAAATGCATGTCTGACCTCTGCCTTCTGAGCTTCGGCTGACATGTTACCTTTAGTGAGGAGTTAGGTCTTCGACCTTCATGCCTCACCACTCATCCCTTGTGTAACCAACAGATCTTTGATATTTTGAAAAGTAATGGAATTTTCCCAAGAAGATAGAGGAAATGCCTCTTCTTTTGTTGTTGAATTTTAGAGCTATTTTCATATTCTGAATATGAACTCTCTCTTGGGTACATAATTACTTCTTCCATGGTGGAAACCAAGTCTCAGATTTTCTTTGAGTGCACATTGTGGATTCAGCCAATACATTGTGGTTACTGATTGATAAACTGCTGTGTTAGACAGGATTGACTAGAAAAAAAAATCACTGCAACTTAATGTGTGTGCAAGAGGGAGTTTTATATCAAAGAGAAATTGTGTTTTTAAAAACACTGCAGCCCAGTCCGGAACAAGTCCAAAATTCCAATATTTAGTCTATAGCTCCAAAACTAGTCCATGAATTTCCTCTTTAGACTCACACAACACATGCAATGATGCCAAATGCAGGATGATCACAGGCTGGTGGGTGGAAAGACTTGTAGATCCAATGGTGGCGGAAGCATCTCCAGGCCTCTGGCTGCCATCAGTGTGGCTCCATGTGGCTTGTCAACTGGAATGTGAAGGAGAGACAGAGAAAGGGGAGGGAGAGAGGCCTGCCTCTTTCAGAATCAAGAGAGGAAGTTCCCAGAATCCTCATGAGAAGGCCATACCCACAAGGAGGGATCATCAGGCTGTGACCTGATTGACAGGCTACTAGACACCACCCCACTCCACTCCATTCTCTTATCAGTGGACATGAAATTGTGTAACTACCACAACTGTATATGAGATGTGAGTGTTAGGAGCCATTGTTAATTCCCCATTGCCCCAGGAGAAAGACGGGGCTTCCTGCTCCTGTACAGACACAATGGAGAAACCTACAGGGGCAGTTCTACCCTGCTCTACACATTCCCATATTATGAGTCAGAATCCATTCACAGGCAGAGTTGGGTTATGGTTTGAGATTTCCCCAGAAAGGTGCCCTCGTGTTACCGGGCTGTGTACTTGATTGCTAATCCAAAGATCACTGTTGGCAACCTACCAACTGCTCCACAGGAGGAGGATCAGGCAATTTGCTTCCATGAAGATTACAGCTTTGGAAGTCCTATGGAACAGCACGATCTGTCCTACAGGATCACTGTGAGTTAGAATATTTTTGGCAGCAATAGATTTGGTTATGTTTTGTTGTCACCATTACTGCAAAATTCAGTGTCTTAAAATGGTGAACACTCATTATTGCAGATTTTCGGATGGTGAGGAGTGAAAGTTCAACGTATCTGTGTCTCTTGTCTCCAGATATTTTGGTCCTCTGTGCTCATGGTACCATCCGAGGCTGAACACATGGTGAAGATGTGCCTGAAGGACAATCTGCTTCCCTCTCCACATACCTGGATGCTGATTCACTTCCTCGATGACTGCTTCCCAGAGGTATGCCTCCTCTCCTTGTCATGTAGCCTGTCTACAGGGAGCGTTGTGACATTGTAGCCGACTTACCTTTGAATGAGCAAGACAGCATAAAAAGGTATGCAATAATAAAGACCTCGTTGTCTAAGCTAGTCTTGAAAATATTCTTTTTTCTTTCTCTTTTCTTTTTATTAGAACCAAGTTACTATGTATAGGTCACGCTCAAGGAGAGAGAGTGGATTCAAGGATGCAGGAACATCGAGAGACATTTTAGACATTGTCCATCACAGAGGTATTGTTTATATTACTTATATATAAAACACAATTTTGCTTGAAAACAGATTTGATTTTTTCTCCAATAATTGATATTTTAAAAAATACACATCAGTGATCAGAATACTGAAAACACACCTAAAATAAATGTGGGTAGTTATGGGGAAAAGTAACAACAACAACAAAACGTGTAAAAATGAATTGACAAATGAGATTTCCACTCTCTCAATTGGAAAAATTGTATTTTCAAATGGATATTTAAAAATATTGACCATTTAATCTGAATTAAACACTCTTTAAAATTTGGAAAAAGTGAACTAATCTATACATTCCCGATATTTTTCATGTTCTGAAAGCATTTAATTTCTAACATTGTGTAATGGGAAATCTAGTTGTCATTCGTGTCTTTATATCTAATTTTTTAACAAATAAATATATCAAGATTGGTAAAAAAGGATTTATATAGAATAATAGAAAGGGCATAATTTTCTGGTAAAGAGTCACATTAACACTCTGTAAAATCAGAGGTATCTGTGGGTATATTTTGCTCAGTTGCGGTGTACTGTTAATTTTTAAATAAAGCACAAAGCTTTTCCTTCTAAAAGGGACACTGCTGTTAGTTTAGTTAATTTAAATGCCAAGTACTTATTACCATAATAATTTGCTTACAGTGTCTGCTAAAATATAATATAGCTATAATTATACATATCACCTAATGGTAATATCTTCTCATTTTCCAGGAGTTGAGATTATAGAATTCAATATGATATCATATTGATTTTTTTTGAAAATCTATTATTACTGTTGTATGCAATATTGAACCATTGAATTCATTCCCTGCTGTGGAATTAGATGTGTAACCATTGTCTCATAATGAATAAGCTGCCTAACAATGGACTCCTTTATAAACACAACAATAACATTTTTGAATTTCATCATTATGAAAGATTAGAAATCTACCATTTAATTCCCAGGGTTTTAGCGTTAATGCAATACTAGCTGAAATATTTACATTTTCAGTGCCAGTTTAATTAAGCATATTCATTGTCTTGAATCAAAACACCATTTGCACTGGGTTTTAGAATTTCAGCATTATGTTTGTACAGAGTTTGAAAACTGTCACAGAGGGTCCTGAGAGTTCATTTTAAACTCTAGCAAATGAGTCATTTTAAGCTAGCCCAAGCTTCCTGGTACATTGCAACACAGCTTACATTTCCTGACAAATTGAATTCCAGCCAGGTGTCACTCTTTAGAATCCCCAAGGTTTATCTCTGCCCTTTCTGCTCTGACATATGCTTTTGACATACCCAGAAAATTGTGTGATAGAAACCTGTGGAGTGGTAATACCCTCTACAGCAGGGGTCAGCCTTAAAGAACCATTAATGAGGCCTCCCGTAAACAAACTGTTCTGAGCAGAGATGGTCCGCAGAGGAGGGAGGGAGGCAGGGGAGGGGGTATGCTCTCCTAGTATGCAGCGCATACAGGCCTTGGTTCTCTACGATTCCATTTTTATCATTTTTTAATCTGCCAAATATATCCAAATCCTTCATACAAAAAGTGCATGACTTTGTTCGCTTTTCCTGTCCTCCTTTCCTTTCCACCGGCCAAGCGTGCACTTGTTCAGTTCACTGGTGGAATATAAGGTGTGCTTCTCTGTGTCGTAGCCACATCATGGTAGGTTACTATTATTTGCTCCTGTTGAGTCATCATCAATTATCTAGTCTTAAAAAACAAAATGGACTTAAAGACAATGTTAGCATTGGCATGCTAAACAACTTGGGAAATACACTGAACCTAAGGAGCCTTTTGATCAGTGGTGGGGAATGTCTGGCAATGTAAACCAAAAACCAAACTCACAGCTCTCAAGGCGATGCCAACCTCATACCATATATACGTGTATGTAAGTCGAGTTTTAGGCGCCTCGGCTCATATTCAGGTCAGCTTGTACTCGAGTACAACTACCCCAAGGGACAAGTTTGGACCATTTCTGAGTTGTAACTTTTCGTAAGAGTTCAAAATCATCAATATAAACTAACAGCACATGCCTCCTGCACATTAGGTGACCTTGACACTTAGCCACCCTCTGGACAACAGTCTGAAATAGCACTCAGCCCTTGGCCATCCTCACAACCGTCCTCATGTGAAGCTCATTATTGCAGCCACTGTGTCAAACCCTCTCACCAAGAGCCTTCCTCTTTTTCGCTGCCCCTCCACTTTACCAAGCATCATGTCCTTCTCCAGCAACTGGTCTGCCCCAGTCACATGTCCGAAGTTCATGAGAAAGGTCTCACCATCCCTGCTTCCTAGGAGCATTCCGACTGTACCTACTTCCAAGACAGACTTGTTGGTTCTGTCTGCAGCCCCTGCTGCTTTCAATATTCTTTGCAAGCCCCATCATTCCAATGTGTCCATTTAGTCAATATCCAACATATTGACGTATGTATGAGGCTATTGAAAACACCACCTATGGGGTCAGGCACATCGTAGTCCCAACTTAAACATTAAAGGTGATTTCATGAAATCTTTGGTCAAATAGATCATGCTAATTGTTAAGTAGATTCTTTTGTATGGTCTGAGAATGATATAAATATTCAATTGGCCTTGGCAGTGAAAAGATTCTCCACCCCTGCGTTAGAGAGATGGAGGGAGATAACTACTAGCAAATCAACTCTGCCTCACGCAGGCCACATTCATGAGGAACATGAATGTTCTATGTTCTCCTGAAGATCCTCTAGCATGTCCAGTTCCAGCACTTCAGCTTCTGGGCCAACCCATCTCACCAAGAGTCTCCCTTACTTTTATTGATCCTTTATTTCCTCAAATGTTATGCAATTGCATCTTCTTCCAGTGATTAATCTTTAATGATGACATGTCCAAAGCAAGTGAGCTAATATTTTGTTGGGATACAACAAGTTCACCAGATTTTTCTTCCTAGTCTCTAGAGTTTTGAGACCACTGAAATCAATCTATCCTGCGTATCTTCCTGGTATTTGAAATATTGATGTTACACCTTCCAGCTTCTCAGTTAGGTGCAAGCCACCACAGTGCAGCACACTAACAGATAGGTGGTGGAGTAAGACCATCGCTAAAACAACAACAAAAACCTCCTGCCTTTGCGTTGATTCTGAATGCAGACACCCTGTAGGAGAGACTAGAACTGTGCCTTACGTTTTTCAAGGTTACAGATAGTTGACACATGCGTGTCCAGCAGAGCAGCTGGTGGGGACAGAGCAGCCAGCAGGTGGGCACTCTCAGGACTGTACTACCGGGATTCCTTAGATAAAGGACCTTAGGTTTCAAAAACAAAATTTCACAATCCATAAGTTTAAGAATTACATTTTAGCTCATTTTTATATGTAAAATTAAGTGCTCATTTACTGAATGAAATTAGAATCAAAACAAATTATAACTAATGGACAAATAAATTAATCCCTGAAGTTTTATTCTTACTTAATATGCCTTATTTTATATCACTGTATTTCTTGGAATAGTACCAACTATCATTCATTTTGAAGCTGTAGACCTAAAATTAGATAATGAACGCTGCAGAAAGAATAGCATGTCCCTTTGTTGGCGCAACTTCTCTGTCTATTCCCGCAGCGTACCTTTTTCTCTGGGTCAGGTGACTAATTTTTCTTTACATGGCTGTTTTCATCAGCTGTGGTAAATTCCAGGGTTTTGGGTTTTTGATGACTTAAACTAAATTTGTGATATAACAAAATCTAAAGACCGTGAATATGTCTTGACACATTCAACCATAGGAAATGAGCCGAAATTACATAAAATATTTAAATGAATATATTAGTTTCCATTTAAATCAAAGAACATTACAATTATGATTCAGAAATGATGAGCACAAAATATCAAAATTCTAAGGGATCCATTCCGATTTCCATTAAACCTCAGAATGTCTTAAAAACATATATTTATCTGCTTAAAATTATACTTATTATTAGAAAAGTTTTACAAATTTTACATTAATATTATTATGTACAAAAATTAGAGTTGCATAATAGATTGAATTGTTTAATGTATTTTAAGGTGGACAAATTAAAAAAACAGGATTAAGAAAACATGGAAGTAAGTGATATTGTGAAAAAACAACAAAGAAAAGGAGAGAATCCGTGTGTGGGGGAGAGAGAGAGAGAGAGACCAACATATGTGTGTACAGAGTAACATAAAAAGAGAAGACCCATGGTTTTTATCAAAGGTGTAAGTACCATGCAGAGCATGAAACATATTTGGAGAAAATGTGGGAGTTTGCTTTGTTAAGGGAAAATTAAATTTTAAGTAAGTGTTCAAAAAAATCTTTCTGATGAGGCAATCTATTTGATTAAGGATTCCGGGGCAGAAACATGAAAGCTCCGTCGTTCAAAGCACTCGGGGTAGCTCAGAGAGGCTCTGCGCAGAGAGAGAACAGAAATTATCTCATGCGGCCTTTCCTTCTTCATTTTCTACCATTTTCGTTTCAAATGAAAGTCAAGAAATAGACACATCAAAATAGTTCTCTCTGCATTTTTAAACAAATATGATAAGTGTAATTTTTAAGCATCAAATTGATCAATGTCTTCTTGCTTTTTATATTTCCTTTTACTAGATGGGGATAAAAATGTCTCCTTGCTAAAAAGAGAAATGTTTGTCTGAGATGTGACTAGTTCCAAAATATCAGAATCCTATCAAAGCGCAACTGTAGCCTCCGAATCTGGGTCGATGTTGTAGAGAATAAATAAATTCATCAATGTCATTTATCACCAGTTCTTAAGGATATAACCTCAGACGCTGAACACGCTGCCTTGCCTTTTCTAAAAAAAAATTAAAAATCCACAGTTACAGTTACAGTAAATGGCCACTTTCTCAACAGCTATGTGAGATTCTCCGATGCTAATGTTTCTACCTGCAAGGGTTTAAATGGTCATTTTCAACGCGTACCCGACTCACGTTTAAATCAGCTCATCCTCGTTAACCAAGGCTTTCCTTTAGGTTTCCTCTTTTGTTGTGTGTTCTTAATTACTGTTTCGCAGGTGAAACCAATAGTTTTGCTATTCCACGTCCCTTAGGAACAATTTTGTCAGTACAGTTTAAAAAAAAACCAGTACTGAAACATTGATCAAACTCTGAATGATTTTTACCTCCTCCTGGGAAACCGTGCAAAGTGGTCCATGTGACCACCTGATACCCACAGCTGAAAATCACGGTCTGTTTTGCTTTCTAATAAATACAAAGAACTTAATAGAGTGTCGGCAATGAACTCTTTAAAAAAATCAATGTACAGGCATCCTGAAAATCCAGCTTTTCGAAAGTGAGGACTTCACTATGACCCGATCTAAGCGTCCGTCACTGTGGGTCGTGTTTTTAAAAAGCAATGCACACGTCTTAAGGGATAATCGTGTGGGCAGTAGGTGGCGGCATAGCACTTTGGATGCCCCGTAGGTTAGTGCTCAACTTGAAAGTGGCACAGAGAAATCATCTTGGGGATTAAAGGGGCGATAAAAAACTTTTTCTGGATGCTTCATGTGTTTCTTTTATGTTTAAAAACTATAGTTTTTCAGACATAGGTATTTATTTAATATAACAATATTCACCACCATATTACCGAAGAATAGCAATCTACCCTTTCAAAGACATGTTGTATTAGGTACAATAGATTCACATGTTAATTTTTATCCAAGAATTGTGTCATTCTAAAGTATAAAGGGACACGTACGTATCCTCTATTTCACCTTCATCCTTTTTCAGGTAAAAATATTGCGATCCAGAAAGGTGAAAGGACGTGTGCAAGTTCAACCCAGCTAGTTTGGAAATCAATTCATCTTCCTTTTTTTCTACTTCTCTGGAGAAATAGTTGCTTTTCAAAAATGTTAAAGCCTGACTTAGGAGGATATAGATGATTATTCTTTCAGATTGATATTTTATTGTAAATGCTTTTTCGCTTTCTCTCATTCTTTTTCACTAAGGAAAGATGTTTAATAAGGCTATGTGTTTTTTTCTGAATTTGAAATTTTGCTTTTATAACAGTGTTAGATCACGTTACTAGTCAATGCCACGGGGATGACTATGCTAACCGATGGGTCCTCATCTTAGTAACCGCTTACTTTGAATCTGTTAGAATTTGAATGTTTTGTGTATTTTTAATTGTAATACTTAAGGGCAAAGTTAGATTGTACTAAAGGCCTTGCACAGGCTCACTCATTTTTGGCACTCCCTCTATGGCCGATATCACCCTTAATCCACCGGCTTCGGTTTTGGCCACAGAATCTCACGATCCCTTTTCAAGCAAACCCCAGCCTCTTTATTCACAAAGATACTCGGTTCAAATGCTTTAAGGACGTCTTCCTGGTCTTCTCTAGGCTTTGACACAACTGTCAGCTTCTCGGTGGAGTATCTCCCGACCGTGTTAAATAATACTGCCAGAAGCACATGCCCTTTGCTATTTTTCCTAGCCTAGAATTTATTTTTCTTTATGACACTAGCGTTGGCAAAACATCTCTTTGTTTATGCATTTATTTATTGTCGATCCACTTGACTATCACCTACAAAGGGCCCGAGATTGGCACCATCTGGCTGATTTCTCTATTTCCAGAATTCAAAGTCATTCCTCACAAATTGTAAGCCATCTGTAAGTAATTCTTGAGTCAATTAATAAATGAATTAGTGTATTTTGATTTTGTTCATTTTTATAAGAAACTCATTTCTTAGAAAGAATGTGTAAACAGGAGTGCTACTTTTAAAGGTCTAGATAAGATAGTATTATTTAAAAATGTATTGTTTGCTATATAATGTTACAATCCTTTTATACAATATGAACGTTGCTTTTGCTTATTGTTTTAGTTCTTACATCCTTTGTAATAACCAAGGATTTTTTTCAAGCAAGATTAAATGAGACTATTAATATCATACTGTGTTTTTTATGTACTTAGTGGATTTCATGTCCTTATTTCTATTCTTTTTAAAATTCTTCCTATGTTCTCTTTTGTTTTTATAATCACATAAAGCAAATTATATCAAAATCACGAAGACTACTATTGGAAATTTAAAATGTGATATCAAGTTGAGACAGAAAAAAAACAATGAAAGGTTTCTTTTATTAGGTTTGAGTCATCATTGTAACTTTGCCAATTGTCAAGATGATTTCAGTGCTAGCACACCTGAGTTAAGCAACTCTGGAAGTACTTACATCGCTCATATGATCAGAGTTCTCTGGGATGGCTAACGGAGAGCTCATTTTCATGGTTAATTGCATATCACCGGTGTCTTGTGGCTTTGTGACTACAGCTGCCTCATCTAGGCTACAAATCAGTGACAAGTGATGTAAGAAGGGATAATGCTAATGATATGTGTGACATTTTTTTCTGTTAAGTGAATATTGATCCAGGATTCTAACATAATTAGTTTGTAGGGGGAATTTTATTACATTAAACGCCATCTTACGAAAGACACCGGCAGGAGGTCTTTTACTTTTCAAGGTATTCAAGGCTCCTCTAAATGTAAACTGGTATAATATATGAGGAGAAAAAACACATTTATTCAAATTAAATCTCTACTACAGTTTTCATTTGTTCAGACTGAAATCATATGAAGATTTTTATTATAAAAGAAGGAAAATTTACATCCATACAATGATATCAATTATGATTATTTTATCTAAATTAACGAGAAATATTATTCATAATACTAAAATTAAAAACTTTAAAGTATTTCTTGTTTTCTCATAAATATCAAAAACACTATTTATACCTTAAGTATTAACAAAATTAATTCAACAGAAATGTTTACATGACAGAGTTATCAATATTAATAGTTTTGCTTACTATGTGAATGAGCCTATGACATATTGTCTTTCTAACTCTTCTGGAGGAAAGATCTGGGTAAATTAGCCATATGATGAGGAAAAGAAGCCACAAATCACCTGTAGCTTTGTTTGCACAGCATTTGGATATGCATGCAGATCCTATTAATAGATACTAAAAGTCATAACACCTCCAAGCATGTTGCTAATATTCCTCAATAGATTCTTCAGATTCTGACTATGGAAACTACACAGAGTTTGGGACAGAAGGCACGAATGGAGTTAGGGCTCTGCATGACACCAATCATGCAGAGACCAGAGCCAATGTTTGAAATTTTTAAATATGGGAGAGAGATTGACTACTGCAACTAATTTTAATGAAGAAAATATAAAAACAGAAAAAGCTAAAAGATTATTTTATAGATTAAAAACTGTAATAAAGTCAAATAGGACTGTCTCAATAAAATATTATTAGATTTGTTAATAAAACAATCAAAAATAAAATAAACATCTCAAGGCTAAAAAAATTAGATATATAATATTCCTGAACAATAGAAATAAATTTATATTAAGAATGACTCCTTTAGAATTTTAGAATACTGTGACATGCTGCTATATTTAGTTCTATCTACGCTTATATATTCAATAATGTCCACACTCTCTTAGATCACCTTTCTTAGAATGGGTGCAAAGATGAATAGCATTCAATATATTGAACAGATGCACCATAAATTCAATTTAGGTCCAGAAGAAGACATCATTGCTGATGATATATGATGCTTTCTGAACACATAAACCACTAAAAAGATGTTGAGTATAAGAAGTCAGTGAACTCTGCAGATCATGACAAATTATTGATAGCATTACCAAGAACTGAATTTCCAAAATACTTGATTGTGCTGGTGCAGAATCTGTTCATAGATCAAGTCCAATTGTTTAAACAGCACAAGAGGTTACAGAATGATTTAAAGCCAGTGAAGGTCTGCATCGAGGCAGCACCTTTTCAGCACGCTTTCTGTCAGTATGCTAAGCATATAATCCCTAGGCCTGGACTAGATGACCAAGAATGTGACCTCAGGATTGGACAAGGTCTCATTAATAATCCGTGCTATGTAGCTATGTAGGTAGTACAACCTTCATAGTCAAAATTGAAAACAGATGTGAGGCACTCCCTGGTGAAGGTTAAAGGCTATGCAGTCTTCAACATGAATTATAAAATATGAAGAAAACAAAAATCCTCCCTACTAGATCAATAAGCAACATGGTAAATGGATGAAAGTATGAAGTTGTCAAAGATTTCATTTTTCTTGATTCAACAATCAACACTCACGGAAGGAGCCACAATGAAATTACATATCCCATTAGGCAAATATGTGCAAAAGATCGTCTTTAAGTGTTAAATTGAAAATCAGCTGCTCCTAACCCAAACCAGGATATTTTCAATCAGCTCATATACATGTAAAAGCTGAACAATAAATAAAACTGCCTGAAGACGAATGGATGGTTTTGTATTATGGTTTTGCAGAAGAATATTAAATATGTCATGAACTGTCAAAGGAATGAAATATTCTGTCTTGGACGAAGTACATCCAGAATGTTCTTTACACGTGAGATTGGCAAGACTTTATCTTATGTCGTTGGGGCATGGTGTCAGGCGGGAATAATGCCAGTAGAAGGGCTTCTTAAGTAGAGGGAACGCAAAGAAAAATGTAAGATTCTCAATGAGCTGATTAGTATAACAACCTGCCATTGACTGAAACCAAGGAACAAGTGAGAGGATGGCTGAGGGTGTGGGCAGCGTCTTCGGTCGGACATAGGGGAGCCCTGCCACCAGGACCACGCATGTGCCTTCATCACTCGTGTAGTTACAGTTTGCTCTATTTTCAACCAATGATTCTGTAGACATTTTTAGGGCAACGAACAGCACTCTTTACTTGTTTATTTGTTTTCTTCTTTTTTTTTAAAGTATATAAGACTGATGCTTCCATAAGACATTAGTCAATAAAGATTCATGAATGAATAACAGATGCTTTTTATTTTACTTTTTAAAACTTTACATTGTATATTAAAGTAAGAAACAAGTGAAATACTATAACCAATAACAAAAAAGATTTATTAAGTTACACGTTATTATAGAAATGATTTTTGTTGATTTGCTTGATTTTTATGTATTTTTCTCTTGAACTTTAAAGGAAATAAATAAGTAAGTAAAGCTACTTTTATCTTGAGGGGGAATCAAAATGACTTCTTTACTGTGATTGCTATGTAGATATTTTTTAACTAAACAACCTTATCACCTTCAAAGTACTCTCCATTACACTTAATACATTTGTTAAATTAGCAATTCCATTCTTGGAAACGTTTTTCAAACTCATCTGTTTGGATGGCTGACAATGCCTCCCCCATTTTTTTTTCTTTACCTAGTCTAAGTCATCAAGTCGCTGTCCTTCCATGTCCCTCTTCAATCACGCAAACAAAAATAAGTCACAAGGAGTGAGGTCAGGTCACTGAGTGAATGAGGCTGAAGAGGCACGCTGTGCTTTGCCAGAAACTGGCACACTGAGATGGCTGCATGTGCAGGTGCATTGTCATGGTGGCAAAAGCAGTCCCTGTCGGCCACATATCAGGCCGTTTTTGTTGCACACTGTTATGCAAACTTTTCAGAACCTCTAAATAGAAAGCTTGATTAACAGGCTGATCTGGTGGAATGAACTTCAAATGCACTATCCCACTCACATAAAAAAAAAATCAAACTCAAATGAGCATAGTTCTTTCGTGGACGTACCCCTTCCAATTATGAGAAAGTGTTTTATAGTTGTTTATTTTAGCTTGTTTCTTATTCTTTCTAGTCAGAAACCCAACTCCAGAAGTAATTTTTTTCCTTTTTGATACATTTCATATTTGAATCCAGACACATATCTACTTTTATATTGCTTGCTAAAAATAGAATCAAGTTAAAATGATTTTCTTTCTTCATTATTTTCATAAAGGTGAGCCCCTTTATCCTCATCTTCCTGGGTAGTATTGAGACCACAGAAATCTGAGTGTGGAAATGATCACATTTCTTTGCTTATATCCATATCATCGAGTCTGAATGAAAATAGTTTACTTCAGTGAAAGAATGTTAAAAAACGGAGAGTCTTTATACAGAGGGTCATGAAAAATAGTAGTGTATTGAGTGCAGGTCATGCAATCTGTAAGAGCTCATGGTTTAAACGCAATAAAGCAGTCTAACGCCATACTTCACCATGCATTTATAAATTACTATATATATATGTTTTCATATTACCATATGTGCATTTTTGTGTTTTTAAGCCGCTCTCTCATAAACCACTCTCCTGTATTTTATTTCCTAGTGTAGACGGTACCAGTTTATAAAGCCAATGTTTTCTTATCTGGTCCTATTGGCTTTTCCTAACATGATTGCAACCACCTATTGACTCCATGAGACTTTTGTATCTATCTCCTTTCACAATGTAGATAATTCAAAATTTAGGTGATTTAAAAAATCTCACTATTATATAATTAATAAAAATAATTTGTAAAAAATATTGTAACCATGTTTTGAAAGGCTATATATGTAAAGAACTAAAAGTATATATATAACTAAAATCACAGACTATATTGCTTCTAATAAATAGAATTTCTCTGTGAACATTGAATAGCACTGGGCACGGTTTCTTGCCATATGTCTGCTCTGTGGTGATCTCGCCGGCTTCCTCCACTGCTGTCTTTTGTCTCTCACCCTTTCTTGAGTCCACACGGCAAACTCTTTTCTTTTCCGAGTCTGTTCTAACATAATTACCTAAGTTGAGTTTTCCTGTTGTCATTGAGAAGAAATATATAAAATACAGAATCAGTCATTTTATTTCTCAACAAATTTCTGCTTATATTCTTAGTTTTCAATTCAAGAAATTTCAAGATTAGAAAGGGACCTTTTATATCCCATCACCTTCTTGTACAGAGTAAGTTGATTTGTTGAAAAAGGTAGTGCGTGCACAGCAGTGCTCAAAAGCAGTCGTGGATGTGTAATCATTGTTATATCATTATTTCATTTCATGTACATCGATTCCCTTTAATAACAAAGACTGATTGATAATAACTTCATGAATGAAAACAGTAACATATATGCAAGCACCCACCAAAATTAACATACTATTCAGAGATGAGTGAGCTTTTCCAAATCTTAGCTAAATGAAATCAATTGCAACTGTACAATATTAGAGGAAACCTGCTGGTAAGGTGGGTTACACATTGAGCTACTAACCATGAGGTCAGCAGTTCAAAACCACCAGTTGCTCAGTGAGAGAAAGACAGGGCTTTCTTCTCTGGAAAAGAGTTACACTTTTAGAAACTCACTGGGGCAGTTCTACCATGTCCTACTATAGGGTCACTATGATTCAGCATCAACTTAATGGCAGTGATTTTTATGTGTTAGGATGTTAAGAACACAAGGCTGGACTAAAATGTATGCATTATGTATAAAAATAAACATTGGCAAGTAGTCTCTGTTTCCATATTACATTAGCCCATCATGGTTGTTTAATTGGGCCTCCCTTCTCAGAGTGCAGTAAATTAGCTTTTAGCCAGTTTTACTTTTTTTTCCTCCCCTTGTATTCTTTAAAAGAAATATTTTCTGGACGATTTCATCTCTTTATTTGACATTGCATGGGTGATTGATTGGTAGTTGGTGACATCACATAAATTGCAGCTTCTGTTAACTTGTCGGAAAGCGAAACAGAAGGAATCTTGTCATCATTACTTGACCTCTACTTTAATGTGGCTCTTATCAGACGGCCACTAAGTTTGGGGAAGAACAGAAACTTGCAGTGCTGCCCTCAGATTATGTCTGAAAAAGAAAGAAAAGCAACATACTGTTTGACTGAGGCTCACGGCTACTCTTTTCATTGTGTGCCCCTTAAAAAGGCATGCCAGAGAATCATCTTTGTGTGTTTCTGCGTCAAGAAGTTTCACTTTTGTGGGTGTTGTTAGGTGCCAGCCTTTGAATTCTGACACATAGCAACATACTTACAGTTGTCTCCATGCTGGACCCCATCGCTGCACTCACTGTGTCAGCCCTGAGTTTCTGTCTCTGCTGATGTCTACTTTACCAAGCATTAGGTATTTTTTCCAGGCACTGGTCGCTCTTTATCGCCTGTCCGAAGTATGTGATATTATAGCTCTCCATTCTTGCATTTAAGAAGCATTCTGGCTGCATTTTAAAGTTAGTTTTATTTATTTTATTTCAAGGTATTTTCAATATTCTTCAGCAACACTGTAACTCAAATGGATCGATGTGACCATTGTGTAAATGGATTTTTTTCTTTTGACCTGTTGAAATTTATTAGAAACTTTAGAAATTATTCCGTGGTCCAATATGTCATTGCCAAATATTTTTCCAAATCCGGAGGTTCTCTTGATACACTTTGATGTAGATCAATGTCTGAGCTTTCAGACATCTCAATTGTCTCGGATCCTCTGTTCTTGCTGTGTTTTCAGGGGTAGTTGATAGTTTACTAGTACCATGTACAAGGACCATTATGTCTGTCTTATTTTTCTTTGATGACTTTTACATAGCTTTAAGTTTATATTTAAATCTTTATTCTACTTTGAGTTCGGCTTTTAATATATGGTGGCATGGATGGATCCTGTTTAAGTTTTCTGTGGACTGAAACCAGTTTTCCCACTGTCATTTACTGAAGATGCCATCTCTCTGGTATTAATGATTCGAGGTCCTTTTAAAAGATCAGCTGTCTGTGATTCTGTGATGGGTAGATTTACTGTTTGGTTCTTAATTCTATTTTATATATCTGTCATTGTACCAAAATTACGTTTTTTTGATCACGCTTACTTTTTAGTAGGTCTTGAGATCAGGGAGGATGAATCCTTCTACATTTTTATTTTGTTTTTGTTTTTTTAATGTATTGAGTTTTGCTTTTTTGTTCTGGAATAGAAAGTTTTGCCATGCTAATTAGTCAACAGGGCACAGGGAAACATCTTTCTGGAATCCTCTGCTTTCAGACAAAATCCATGTGATATTACCAAAACTTTCTCCACTCCATATCCTCTTTTGAGTTTGCTCGAGTCTCTGGAAATTCCCTATAAACTGCAGACATTTTTGCATTTTCTTTGGCAAAATTTTACTTACATATGAGATCACCAGTATGTTTCAATAATTTCTGCATTTAGGGAGGGTGTTACCATACTTTGGAATGGATACATGTGGATTTTTTCAGGTGCTTCTCCAGGGAGCTTTCTTCCAAATGCCTTGAAGTAGACAGGTGAGTGCCACAAGAGCTGCATTCATGTGTTAGCTTGTTGAAATTTTCCAATTGGTAATCTTTCAGCTAGTGCATACTTTTCACCAGTGCAGCTCTTTCTTCAGTGCAGCTTGTATGTATCCTTCACTACCATCAACTTATTCAGTGCTACCTCCAGAAATGGCAGATCTTTAACCACTTCTTTTTGGCACAATGCTATCGGTGCTCCTTCTATTTTCATTTATCGCTGCCTGTTTTTTCAATATTTTACCCAGAATTATTAATATTGCAGCTTGACCACCTTTTCATTCAGTTCTTTGAGCCTAAGAAATTCTTCCCTTTTTCTAACTTCAGATCCTTGCATTTTTATTATAATCCTGTAAATATTTCTTTATCTTAAACTGTCTTTTGACATTTTGTTTTCAGATTTTTACTTCATTTTTTCCAGCAATTTTCGCTTCTATTTATGTTGAGATTTCAAAGTCCACTCTCACATCTATTTCTGTATTTCTTTCCTATATTTTAAATCACTTTTTACTTTTTTCATATGTGGTATTTTTAATCTCATTCAACAACTTGCCTGGTCTTCAATCATTAATGTTCAGTACATCAATTCTGTTCTTGACATGGTCTCTAAATTCACATAGAGAGCTGATTTTGGCTCTTGCGAGGAAGTAAAATTTCTTAACATGGCTATTCTATCCGTGTCTCTGTAACTCCCATCATATGATTAGGTGGCGCTATGCAAATAGGACACGTGTAACACTAAAGGAGGAAACTGGCAAGTTTTAATTCCATTTCTCTGGCTATACATGCAAGCAGGAAGAGAGAAGAATTCCAGTGACTAGCATAGAAGTAGGGCCACAAAGGGAACCAATTCAGGATCCCTCCTTGCTTAAAGTGGTGATGGAAATAGAGGACATGTCTCTCTGAAGATGTCATGAAGATATCATGAGAAAGAGCAAAGAGAAGTACTGAGAGTGTGAGACTGTGGAAGAGCTGTGGGTAGACTTCCAGACCCAGAGAGGCAGAGGTCTAGGGACTACATGGTTGAGAGATTGAGGACCAGAGACAGAGACTTGGCTGTTGGCTAAGGAGAGGTGTTGCTGTGGACCAATGACTATGTCCTTAATGTTTCTGATCCTGGCTTATGGTGACCTATCAATGTCTCAAATAAACTCCCTAAGTCGTGGTATTGCTTGTTATTTCTGTGTGGCTATTACAATGCATTATCAAACAGTAAAGTATCGTGCCATGGTAGAAATTGTTCGTGTTAGAATTGGATAAAAGAAAGACGGAGCATGGAGGCATATATGATCCCTGCAGATAGGCCAAAGCAATCTACCTTGGGCAGATGTGATGAACTCCCTTTCTCCCTTCTCTGGCCAGTGGAAGGCAGATATGGCCGCCACATAATTTTCTCAGCTCTATTTGCGTAGTTGATTATGCATCAGAAGGCGAACACAAAGATGGAAGTTTTCCTAGGTCTTTCAACTCCTACAAGATGTGCAGTCTCACAAACCCAAGACAGCAGTGCTTCCCTGCCCTAAGGGGTTGTTTTCAATCAGATAAACTTGACAGCAGTGGGTTTTGTGTTGGTGACTTCTTTTAATTTTCTTTAGTGTCAACTGATATTATTTAGGGTTCAATTGCTGGCTTTTTATATAGTTGGCCTTATGCCTTAGTTCTCTATGATGATCTTAACCATCATATCAGATGCACTCAATTTGACCTGTGTTGTCCATCTGGAAAAACCCAAGATGCATGTCCATCATATGTTATTGAAAATGGTATTTCCTGTGAATGAGCCATTGGTTTTACAAAATTCTGGCATGCTATCCCCAGCTTTGAATTGTTAAATATGGCTCTTCAAGACATAGTCTATGTTACTCCCACCAAACAACCTTTGTTTCCTGGTGGATGAGAAGGTAGAGGAAGAAATCAATTGGAATAAGACCCAGCGGCGAGTGATGGTTTGCAGAGTTAATTGTATTTACGATTTTTCTGGGTGTAAAATGAGCCCTCTTATAAATAGGAGTGGAGTACCTTATTATCAATTAAAGAGCAAGGTCAGGAGTGGAAAGTATGCTTTGGTCCCTGAAGTCCCTGTGCATTGAATCTCCTTGATCCAGGGGAAAGCTGTGACACCAGAGAAGTGACAGAGGAGCCGCACAAGAAGCTCAGGGTCAGGATACAGAGCACAAAACAGAGCAGTGGACTTCCCAGTCCACAGAGCAAATAAAGTTGAGTGTGTTGGGTCAGTAGACACTTTTGTGGAGTGGTGTGCCTCCAAGTACTCAATTGAGGGTGGGGGATCTGCATTTGCTGACCAATGGAAGTGGACCGAGTAACTGCAGGCAAAATAAGATTTACAGTGGAATGTCATGACCTTTAATCATTTATTGGCAGCCCTTAAAGAGCTTTGTAGTATTGCTAGAGCAGGGCAGAGGTCAGGCCTACTGGCTGATAGTGAGAAAGAGATTTGCCTGTGGACATGGTAAACTAGAAATTCTCCTGACAGAACTGTGTGCTATTTCTTATCTGAATTGTAACCCATTAACTGTCCTAACAAACTCCATAATCATAAGCCTTATCTGAGAGTTCTGTGTGGCCACTGCAATGAATTACAGAATCCATCAGAAAAGTAGAGAGCCCTAGGTGGGAAAATAGGTGTCATAATTGATAAGGAAATTTGGAGGGTGGTGACAGGTTTGACACCTGCTGATAAATATTTTCCTTTCCTTTTTGAAATAAGAGAAGGTCAGGCATTACCTCCATATGTTTCCATCCTTGATTGCATATTTGATTAATTTCAGATCGAAGAAGTTGGAAAATGCATGCACTCACACACACACACACACACACACAACTAAAACCACTGCAATTGAGTCCAACTCTAACCAATGTAAGGATTCTGAGGCTATAAATATTTCCCGAAGTAGAAAGCCTTATATTTCTCTCACAGCCTGATGAGCTCGAACTTCTGATCTGTGGTTAGTTGCTCGACTAGTAACCTATTAAGCTGTCAGAGCTGCTTCAGTGTTTAAATCTTTGGATTTTGTAGCATGTGCATAAATTTGATAAATAAATCTTCCTTATAAACTTACACGTATTATCCTATCTATGACAGCATTGTACTTCAGAGATCTGAATGTAGTCTTTTCGATGATGACACTTTATTCCTCTTGAATTTGCCATTCCCAAGCTGGTCAACAATATGATTGATTCAAAATGGCCAGTGCTAGTTCATTTCACCTCAATAATGTCTAGGATATCTACGTTTATATGTTACATTTAATTTTTCACAACTTCTCTTTTTCCTAGATTTGCATTTAGTGCATCCCATCTTCTGATTATTGATAGCTATTAGCAATTATTTCTTCATATTTTTGAATTATGCTTCATCAACAAATGAAGGCTTCCAAAGCTTTTTTCAGTCTGCTTCATGAAGTTTGAATCTCCCAAAGCCTGGTCATTTTCCTGAATTTTGAGTCCCTCTGAGGGGCCATCCAGCAGTAAAGCTCTCTAGAGATTTAGCTGAAGTTTTAGTTGCAATTGTTTTTATAGGTCAGCTCCGTTCTTTGTTCAATGCTTTCTTTCTCACTTCTTAGTCTGACCATATCCCAGAAACACTACCTAGGTAACATTCTACACATAACTCCCTGTCTCAGAATATATTTTCAGGATATTTACATTGATAGAGGTGGATCAGCATTGGACTGCAATACAGTAGCTGTTCTGATCATGATACATAGAGAAATTTGCGAGGAAAATATATAACTTTTCAGTGAATTCAGATCTGAGCTGACATAAGAGAATGTAACTGAGGTGAGTGAAATGGGCAGGACCCCCAGAAAAATTGTGAGACTGTTTAATTTAAATAATATATCTTATGTGATAATACATGTTTTCAGACGCTTACTCTAAATCACTCAATAGGAACTAAAATAAGTGTTATGAAAGCAGTATATTGAATGAGAAAAGGGACCAGGGACATTTTGAAATTGGGTACACAGGTTCTTGGACTGCTAAGTCATCCTGGCAGGGTTGGAAATGAAGGCAGGGCAAATTTAAAGAGTGTCTATGGGAAAAGCTCATGGGACCCTAATGCTGAGTATTGTTTAAGCTAAACGCCAATGCCAATTTACATTCCATCATCTAAGGAATAGGAAAGGTTGAAGTCAACTTTCACTTAATAGCTGTTTTTTTCTGTACCTGTCTAGAAAGGGGTGGAATTACTCAGCCTGCTCTGCTTCCTTTCCCTTCCTGCATGTCTACTGGGAAAAATCAAAAGACACAGTTCCTAAAACCACAAATCCGGAAGCAAGTTGAAAGTTGCATTCACAGAGTTTGTACATACTTTTGCTGCCTCAAGTCAAATTGGACAATGCTTATGACTTTTGCATCAATTCTTATATCCTCCCAAGTATGTAATTATGTCTATAATTCTGTATTTATATTAACCAAATTATCTCAATAGTTTTCTTGTGACCAGTGTCTTCTAAATAAATCTCGATTGTGAAAATAATGAATGAATTTTGAATATAAATTTAGTCACATCATTTTCCTTTGATAAAAAGTTCCTTCTACAACCCACCACTTCCCTGGCAGCTTTCCCTACGGTGGCGGCCTGGGTGGTGCTGTGGTGCTGAAAGCTACACCAAAGTGTTTCAAATATCAAAAGGGACACTCATAGTGAACAGCTTTTGGCAGAGCTTCCAGACTGAAAACAAATAGGAAGAAGGAACAGGAGTTTCATTTCATTTCTGAGCAATTAGCCATTGAGAATCTTATGAATAGCAACTTGAGTTAGTCTGGGTAGACTAGAGAAACAAACTTCATAGACGCTCATATGTATATGAGATAGTTTTATATAAAGGGTAAGTGTACATTAAGAAAGCCTCCCAACTCAGTGCTGTCCCAGCCCGTAAGTACAGCATTAGCCCATATGTATGACCCCGCATCTCACAAAACACACGCAATGACGCCGACTTCAGGAGGAAAGCCAAATCACTGAGTGTGTAAGCATCTCAACACTGGCAGGGGTCCCCACATGGCTTCCCCAGCACCCAGGGCTGCATCAAGGTGGGTCCATGTGGCTTCTCCTCAGGGATATCTCACAGGAAGTGAGCCTTGCCAGCTGAGGAAGAGAACTAGCTAAGGCAGCTGTACCGTGGTCCAACGATCAAAGAACAAGAGACCAGAAAGGCTAGATTCCCTGAGCCATTTATGTCTCCATCCTTCATTTAACCCCACATGTGTTTATCGGCCAGGTAGGCACAATAAACCTTAATATCACACAGCTGAACTTAAAGGTGAGGCTTGCTAGTTAGAAAGCATTCAAAACCAAACTGAGGAAATCGGCCTCATCAGAGTAGAGTAGAATCTTACATACATGGATGAAGCAAACATCCCGGGGCTTTTATTTGTTGATGGATCACAACTCAAAATGAGAAGAAACAGTTGTCAACATTGATTAATATTTGGAATCTAAAAGGTTTGAAATACAAACATAGAGAACTTGGAAATCATAAGAAATGAAATATAATATGTAAATATGGACATGAAATAGAAATCTTAACTGAACATTGACTAGGAAACTACACAATTTAAAACGTTTTAAAAAGTAGTTGACATTTTAAATGTATAGATAATAAATGTATACATACTTTTGTGTATGTATACTTGGCTCAATAATAAATAATTGCAATAGCAAAGTGGCATCTTGAGAATGGAGTGGAAAGAAAGCAGTAGAGAGCACGTTGTCATTAGAGATATACATGTCACACGGTCCCACGCTATAAAACCATGCAGATTTTGTAAAATTGCACATATAGAATAACAGTATGGATAGATATTTTAGGTATACACAATAGCCTGTAAATATTAAGGTGAAATTGTGGAAGCACAAAATTGGATAGTGCTAGCCAAGGAATCCTGGTGACCATAGTTCAAGGTTAGTAGTTGGAAACCACCAGTCACTCCATGGGAGGCAAGTGAGTCATTTTACTCCCATAAGGAGTTGAAGTCTCAGAAACCCACGGGAACGGGATGAGTCTGGATCGACTTGAGTACAGTGTTTGCTTCGGGGTTCGTAGGGCGTGGAAGACATACGTGGACTGTTGTTATTACTATGTTGTCCTGATTTTATTTGAATTTTAAACTGAGTGCCAGCCCTGCTCTTCTATAGCACACACCATTTTCTACCTTTTTTTTTTTTAAAGCTATCGAGTTTGCTAATTCTTTGCCACAGCCACCTGGAGCTCTCAGACAATATTCAAGATTAAGAGATTCCTTGAGGTAGTTAGCAGCTTACAATTCAGGTGGAAAAGCTCAGAGTAGAGTTGCTCGGGTCAGTACACGTTACAAAGTTCTTTCAGGGATAAGCCTCAACCCAAAGCAAAGAATTCCAGTTTGTGGGTCAGCTAATTCCGTTTCCCAAATTTCATGACCAAGGGTCCCAACTCCAGAAAGCTCCAACCAGAAGGCACTCAGCCCCAGCTCTGTTAGTCAGCAAACCCAGCTTCCCCAAATCCATTTCCTGGACACCTGACACCACGGAAGCCAACCTCCTGCCTTAAAGCTTTACTTGCTCTCTGAACTTGAAAATCCACTCTTTGTCTCATGCTCTTGCTCCTGGTTCTGCTGCTGCTGCCCCTTTGCCATTCCACACATGTCCATACTGTCTTCTGGATCAAGGACATTTACTGTGAAGGGATCTCATGGTTCAGAGATCTGGCTCCTGACTCTTGTTGGTAGCGAAACACTCCGTCTCACTTCTGAGAGGACTTATTTTATGTGCAGCAAGATATCACTCACAGTTAACAAGCACTCACAGCTGAATCAGATCATCCATCCCCCGCTATTCTTCCCCAGACTACTAGGAAGAGTCACCTGGTGGGAGTCACAGAGAGAATGCATTTAGCTAGAAGAGCTAATTAAATAATTGGTTGCACTGCAATTGCTTTTTCAAATTAAAAATGTACTTAAAAGATCATACTAAACCAATTAAAATGCTAAGGACAATGTGGGAGAGACATTTCCAAATTATAGGACTGTCAAAACCGTGATCTTCAGTAAAAATATTCACAAAAGATGTGGGGGAATGGCGGTTGTTTTGGAATGGGTTTTCTAAAAAAAAAGAATGAGTTTCCCAAAGAAACAATAACAATGAACTTATCCATGTATAAATAAAGAGATTTATCTCAAGGGAATGGCTCTCATGTTATATGTCCTCTGGTCAGATGTCCGGTTTCTTCAAGGACTGACAGACAAACACAAGATCAGAATCAACCCAATGTCTCTCATTAAGTTATCTTATTTTTGACTCAGGGGTCTCAGAGGCCAATAACTCCCAGGAAGAATAGGTCACATAGAAGTCACTGGAATAGGCAATATAGAAGTCATTGGCTGAAGTCCAAAGATTCAGCTTTCTGATGATGATGAACCAGAACCAGGATTCATATCCATTAAAAACTAAGAGCTTTGTCATATATATATATATATATATATATATATATATATATATATATATGACGCAGACAGTACTCCTGTGGAAACTTTCAATTGATCAGCTGCCCATAGCAGATTCCATCATGTAAATGTCTAATCGAACTGCTCAACCACAGATCATCACAGGTATAGCGTGCTTTTACAGTTGAAGGCAAAAACAATGAAGGTTGCTTTCTGTTTCTGAATTTGACTCATTATTCCTGAGCCGCATACTTCCTGAGCTGCATCATTTCTGTAAGCCTTAAATTACTCATCTTTAAAAAACAATACAAAATATGTTTCTTGGAAAAGGTGTATGAGAAATCTTGGAAATTTTAAAGAAATTTCCTGGTAAATAATAAATGACTTAATATTGAATTATAGCATGCTACTATATAAAAAACAGAATATATATGGCAATTTCATATATGGATATGAGGCAAATAAAACAAGAAATTGTCTGCTTTCTGAAGTTGGTAGCCTACTGTGGAAGAGAGGGAAAAATAGAAACTAGAGGATGGGAGAAAAGTAGTTGCCAAATGGAGTGCATTGAAGAGGTACAGAAGATCAAAACAATGAACCTGATTGAAGGGTTAAAACCTTGTCAGTTGATTACCCCTCTGAAGCATGTTTATGCCTGATCTGGTTTTCAACATTTGCTGTATCTTTTTGTTTGTTCATATTGGGATTTATCTCAGATGTGTTGTATGTTTTTCTGTTTTTCAGTATGTGAAATGCAGGGTTGGTGAACCTACAGGGGCAGCAAGTAGAGTAGAGGTTTCTGGAGGGCACAGTGGTGGTGGTGGTGGTGGTAAAAGGGAGCTGAGATCATAGAGTTCAAGATGGAAGAGAATGTTTGGAAAGTGATAGTACAATTGTACAAGCAGTTGTACATACTTTTGTGATTGAACTATAGAATAGCATGTTATCTGTATTAATTCCCACTAGAATAGCAAAAAAGAAAAGCTACCGATAAAATATACCCAAAAATATGATTCTGAATAAAAGGAGTAAAACACACATACACACACAAACACACAGTAAAGTACATGAAAGAAGCTTGTTGTGGCTACAAAAATTTGCAAAATGTTAAACTACAATAAGAAGTTAGAGAACTCTAGGTTATGTATTTGATGTTTATTGCTAAACTGAGAGAAAATACATGAAGACATTAAGTAGGGGGCAATAATATAATGTAAAATATATTAGAAATGTTAATATGTTAGCTATACAGATAAAATAATTATCAAGGATAATGGTTAATATGTAAAGAGCTTAATAAATAAGAAAATGTAATTCTGAGATAAAACTTACAAAATCAGAATTCCATTCAAGGTTCGAGCTCCCTGGCATTTATTTTTCTATTGAAAATTTCAAAGAAAAGCAAAAGGGGAGGCTTCAAAACCCTACTGCTCACTAGTGACAGGTTGAAATCTTAGGTGCATAGCCAACATTTCAATAAATATTTTTGTATGGGAGTACTTTTACTAATACTAGTTCTATTTTTTAATGAATTTGTATATGCTATTTCCCTAAGATGTGTTCACTTTAAAAAAGATTGGCTGTCAAAGTATTTGCACAGAAGTGAGGTGGGAAAATTAAAAAAAAAAAAGCAAACGAAATTCCAACAGACATAAAGCACGGTTGTTTAAAAAAGGTGAAAAAGAAAGATTTTTATATTTATGTTTTCATCCAAAGCAGTATTAGTATGTGGCAATCAGAAAAACACAATGGGCTATAATTTGACCTGTTAGATTAGAGGGTTTTGATAAAATTACTATTTTATGTTTTTAATAAAATGAAATTGCACTCTCGTGTATAAAACAAACACCTTTATGCTATCTTATGCTCTCGGTTCTTTTTGAGTTGGGCTGACAACATTAGGTCAGGAAGGTCCACAGTTCAAACCCCTCAGCTGCTCAGAAAATAGATGAGACTTTCTGGTGCTGAACAGATTTACAGTTTATGTAAACCAACGAGGGGGTCAACTGTGCCTGTAGGGTTGCTATGAACTGGAACTGGCGTATTGACAGTGGTTTCTGTAATTCATGAACTTCAGGCTAGAAGTTTCCATGCTATGCCCTTCAAATGATATATTAGCTTCCATAAATATTTAATATTTTAAATTAGTCCTGAAAGGTATTTTCTCTACAAACACGTAGAAAACAGTTTTAGTGACACAATTGAATCCATCACTTTGAATAATAATAAAAATACATGAAAATGAATATCATATATTTTTATTTTCTTTCTCACTTACGTCTAGACAATCATATTGTTTCAGTGTTTAGGAGGAAAAATGTAATTATATGTGGGCTATAACAATTACCTGGATTATAACTATACTTCTATGATCTGAAATTTATTAAATATGTCTCTTTATCATTTTCCCTGTGAAATGAGCTATAAATCTATATTATAAGTTCATTTTTAATCCTAGACCTGAACAGAGTAAAATGAAAACTGTGCAGTAGAATACATTTTTCTACCTTAGTAAAATTATATTGTTTTCCTAAAGAGAAATAGGGCTTGAGAAGGAGAATTCATTTCACCTCTTGAGTCAATAAATGTGAAATGCTTAACAAAAGATGATTAACTCTCTCCATCAACAGAGCATTCTTCTTGGAAAAAAAGTAGCAAATTGCTAAAGAACTGTGTTTATATCTTAGCCCAATTAGAAGTAACTTTATAAAACATGCTTATATTGGATTTGGAAAACTACTATGATTGCGATATGATGGTAGATGTAAGCTTTAAAATAAGGAGTTCTACAAGATAAAAACAACAGACCAAAATTATATTTATTTACAGAAAAAAAGGTTTTTAATTGCAAATCTAAGTATTTTTAAATCTTGGAATTCTACCCTACCAAAATTTTGACAATTCTAACTCTCTGCTCTTATATAAAAATTGACATTTTTAGTGATTTTTGCCCCATCATCTTCTACGTTTAGTGTCATTCACAGGAATAAATTGCCAGGGAACTGCTATATCAATAAACAATTAATAATTCCCTACCTATTTTTGCAAAGTCCCACAGTCATAAAAAATGAAATGCAGGTAATCTTCCAATAAAAATTTATCATTAACACAGAAAACAATTTTTAAAATCCAGAGTTTCAAATTATCAAAGAGAATACATTAACTGATTAAAAATGTATGCTACTATTACAAATTGCTATTTATGATAATTTTTGTGTCAGTTTTTCAACTTTCTATTAAATTTACTTAGCTTCTTTGTTGGTTTTGATTAGATTTTACTTTTTAAAAAATAATCGGAATTGCAAGATTATTTAGAATATTTCAGTTGGATAAGTTTTATGAGATTTGATGATGTGATACTCTTCTAGAAAGCAATAAAAATGAACCTGTTTTAAGTATGATTGTTGTGCATGCATGTGTTCCTAGTTTTTACATTTGTACAATAAAAAGGTGCTTAATAGAGGGATCAATATTGAACTTGACCCAGCCTTACATTCATCTTATGCATAAGTCTAAGCAGCAAGCAAGCCAACTTGACAGGTTAATTCCACATTAGGATACGGTAATGCTTGAAGGAGTAATCCTATTCGCACTGCAGGACAAGGACACCTGTGTAGTGGCTCTGGCCTATGAAATGGTTAGCTATAAATTCTGAGCCGGCATTATGAGCTTCTTAACTTTTAAACCAGCTTTTTCTCTGCATCCTATCCAAGAGTAGATTATTTAGGCTATAAACCCATCTAACCATTATAGTTTTCTTTTAAAATCATTTGACAAATATATGCAAAGCCATAAAATCTGATTTTTATACGGTTTATCTTATTCTAGACAATAAGGATGTGTATGTAAAAGACACAGAATGAGTTATAAACATAGAATAGCTTTATTTACTAGCGAATATTTGAACAGAACTAGAACATACTTTTTGTTTTACTGTATTTAAGGAAAATTACACAACCAAACACCCAAGGAAACTTCAAAAATCTCAAGGAAAAGTGAACTATTGATTTTTTTTCCACATCTGCTTTGAACACTTTAACATGCATAACTCAAATCTTATGTAGCTAATATCTGATGCCATACATTTTTATAGTCCTGTAAGGGTGGGTTTCTTTTTTGAGAAATTAGCTATGTTTATTATTATTGTTTTCCAGTATAAACCATTTTAAAGGCTTCAAATCCAGACACTTGAAGGAATGCAGAACTGTGAAACATTTGGGTGATACAACTGGTTAAAACATTTAAAATAATGTGTGTGTTTATGTGCTTTCCTCATGAACCACCTTAAATGTGGTTACATTATGAAGTTGCCTAAAAAGCTCAGATGAAACAAGAATAAAACATCAGTTAATAATCAATTCAACTATTGTAATGAAAAATATTATGATTTGGATATTTGCTGAAAAGTTAAAATTTAGTTACAGAAATTTATGCTAACAATGAAAACATGTCAAAAAATTATAATAAAAAGTATTTACCACACATCATATAACTCAGAGGTGAGCATATTAGCATTCAAGAATACACCTACTCAGAATTGTATACAAGGGTTTATCTTTGAAATTTAATTTGATTTCATATGAACTAATTTCATATTTCATTGTATAAAATAACATGATTACTGTATATATTTGTATAAAATATAACCTTGATTCTTTAACTTCTCAATAAGCTTAAATTCAAATGAATAGATCAACTATATGACATGAACAGTTTGAAAAATTATTTTAATTTTCCAGTAAACATCAAGCATCAGTCTCACAAGAAACTTGATAATAATTTCTAAATAATATAATTACAGTTTGTAATAGATTTCTTGGCATGTGGTTCACAGTTCTTTCAATTCCAGGGCTCCGTCGCATTAAGAGGCGCTGTGCAGCTGTCACCCGGATTTTAGAACACTCTCTTCTCTCTGGCAGCCATTGCGTTTAGTTACCTATATTCCCCAACCTCGTCTGCCATGACACTATGTAATTATTAATTCAGTTGCTGTCTGCATAGATTTATTTATGAGAAATTAGCTATATTTTGGCTAATGTTTATAGCTATACTAGCCTATCTTGGATTTTATAACCAGAAAGTTAGGCGAAAGAAAAGCAAGAAGCAAACAACAAAGATTACAAAGTAAAATAGAGAAAAACATCAATTGAAAAGAAACCAGCAAATATAACAAATTGAAACTAAAGTGGGTCAAAAGTAAAATCAAATGTTAAGTTGGAGTATTAGACGCTAAGAACATCTGCTGTACTCGGCTTTGCAACGTTTCCTGTCTAAAAGTAAAGCTATGCACTCCAGAAGCTAGCGTCAGAGGGGATTGCCTGGAGGCTTGTTGACCCTGGGAACTCTGCAGATGGACATGGCTGCTTTTCTATTTATTGTTGTATGTTTTGTATGTCTTTCTGTGTATGAAATCTGGCATAGGTAAATAAAGACAGTAATTGGATTAATAATTAGCTAAGGACATAAAAGGGGAGCTGGGGCCGGGGCGGTAATGGGGAAGTAGTGACAATGACTACAGAAAAGAAGGCATGTTCTCAGGTGATTGTGTTGACCATTTGACAAGGTTTTTGGACATGAATGACCTACTGAACTGCATGGCGATTATAAGTATGAACTATTAAATTTTGTGAGTTCTATGCCAATAAAGCTATTTATAAAAAAATCTCATGGGGAGGATTTATAATGTGCTCCAATATAATATTTATGATGTTTCTAAATTGAACCGGAAACATATATAAACCTTAGATAAATGAATACGTTTGGGCTTGCATGCAGTTAAATCCATAACCTAAGAGCAATGAGCTCTTATCTCCTGGACCTACTGAAGTTATGGATGTCAAGTTATCACAAGGAATAGTTTCTGAAGTCCGAAAGGCTTATCTTAAAACAAGCAGCCATCAAAGTGAGGCTTCAGCTAAGTCCCCATGGAAGAAGCACACTAGCCTGTGTGACCTAAGTATTGTAAATAATAAACTCCCAATCTGGAGGAGGGAATCATATAAGAGCTTAAATTCTGAAAAACTGGTTTGCAAAAGGATACAGATGACAGTGGAAACCCAAAATGTATTGCAGTTGTAAACTTAAAATTTCTCGGAGTCATTAATTATACCTCTTTTTAATTATACACATTCAATACATTAATTATTTTATAATGTCCATAATATTTTATAATGTATACTTGCCATTTTCTGAAATCTATGAGAGCATAGGTGGAACACGTTTAAAAATAATAGAATGAACAAGATAAAATATTCACAATTTTAGTCCCTCTGCTCTCCCACCCCGCCAAAAAAAATCACAGCTGGTCCGTTCTTTATTCCACAGTACCCATATTTTTAAAAGAGCAACCAGTCATTATAAAATAATTTATAAATCTTCATGGTTTCTTAACAACATATTAACATCCATTATGTTGCAGCTGAAAGGATACTTGGGAAATTGTTGTTTCTATTTCCAATAAACTTGGACTTAAGGGAGAAAAGCTCAGTAAACTTAAAGAGCCAGCTTATTTTAATATTTGGTTAATTTTGTGTTTACCACAGTGGCTGCAAACCTTTAGAAACTGACTTTTCAGCTTCCCTGAGCTTCCCTGAACAGCTTAGACTATTTTACCTGACAAAGTCAATTGGTCCTTTCAATTTGGACTAACCACAAGCAAATGACAATTAAGTAGTATTTTAAAAAGTAGATTTGTGATTAGAGGAAATATTTCTTTTACCACCAATGTTACTTTAATACTGAATTTTAGATGGAGCAACCCGGTTCTGGTTCTAATTGTTAAAAATATAATAATAATTTAAAAACAATTTTATAGGGTATTTTGTCTGAGTGGTTTCGTAGTGAGACCCACTTAAACGGACCTTCGATCAAATTGTGAAACCCACAAGAACTAGGACACCTCTAGAAAGAACTAGGACACCTCTGCCCACCCAAGAGGCAGGAAGGAAGTCTGGGTGTGACAAATGGACTCCAGACTTGCACACTCTTTTAAAGGACATAAAACCATCTTGTTGTATTGAAAGCATTGATTATGCTCAGTTAGAGTCCAGGTAGTTACTGAAGTCGCTTGAGTTTTGTTTTCTAATACAAAAATTATCTAAAATATTATCTTAATATACATCTTTGATAATTAGATCAAGGTGCTAAACCTTAGAAATAAAAAATGTGCAATTTTGTTAAACTTCTTTTAGAAAGCTAAATGATAGGTTTTGTGAAAATTACATAAATTGCGTGCATAACTTGCACAATTATAGTTCATGGATTCCATACGCCTAGTGTTCTCAAAAAAAAAAAAAACCCTGACAAGAAGTAGCCCAAATTTCAAGTATGTTTATGAGAAGTCTTAGAGTGAGAATGAAGTAAAGTCTTCCTTTATTCTTATTGATCATTGATTATAGCTTGATGTCGAGTACTTTATTGAATAGAGCTTATGTTTTCTTATAATTTGGGAGATTGGGAATAAAAAGTGTAGATATATGGCTATATAGAGACAAAAGAGACCACAAAACAAAGGCGTGCAAAAAAAACCCCAAAAAACCCTGATATTCTTAAAAAGAGGAGTAAAGATCGTTATTTGAGTGCGTTTTCGTAATGCCAAGTAGTCCATTCTGACGCATCACAACCCCGTATGACAGAGTAGGACTGTCTTCGAGTTTCCAAGACTGTAGATCGTTACAAGAGTAGAAAGCCTCATCGCTCTCCTGTAGAGGGCCTAGTGGTTTCAAAGTGTCTACCTTGAGGTTAGTAGACCAATGCCTATCCTGCTGTGCCACCCGAACTCCATACTTTCTGAAATAAATAATAATAGTTACAAATTAAGAAAGGCTCATACATGATCAAATATAACTGAAAATATAATAAAAAACCAAGTTATAGAAACATCTTTCTAGAGGCCATGAATTATTTAATAAGTCTCATTTAACTAACGTCTCTAACACTCACCAAACTACATTCTCCTGCCTGGTAACAAGGTAAGAAACCACACTGATGGGATTTACCTGTGAGTGACTGTGATCAGGAGTCACTGCAATGCCATCCTGCTAGTTTTCACATGAGAAGAAGGAGGAGAGATTCACTATCAGGAGGAGCTCTAAGCAGCAGCAGGAGGGAATTCACTAGTGGTGCATGACTTCTGGACCGAGGTCCCTGTGCATTGAACCTTCTAGATCTAGGAGACAGCTCTGGTGTTAAAGGTGCAGCAGGAGAACCAGGAGCCGGAGCGTGACTAGAGTGGTGGACTTCCCACTCCACAGAGAAAGTGAAGCCGAGTGTCTCCTGCAGGAGTTGGCTTATGGAGTTGACTTCCTGTGGGCCCTTCTTGTGGGATTTTCACTGGTTTGCCCAGGGAGATGGAGCTGAGTGCCTTCAGGTTGAATTGTACTGGATTGAGCACTTCCTGAGCACTTAATTCAGAGAGTTGTGTTTGCTAACTTGAGAAGCTTTTGCTGAATGTTTTCAGGTTCAGGCTTACAATGGCGTGGCATGGCCTTTGGGTATTAACTAGCAGTTCTCAAAGAAGTTTGTAAGAAGTCCTGATGAACAACTGTATCCTGTATCCTTTAGCATACAACCTGCCAACTTCCTCTAAAAATCCTATAATCATTAATATTTCCTGTGATTTCTGTGTAGCCATTGCAATGAATCTTATACCTAAAGGGAAAATTAGACATTGTTGTTTGAGACAATAGAATCTTGTTCTGGAATTAACGGTTCAATAAACCAGGTACCAGTTTCTAGTCACAATCTTGTCAAGACAGACGGTGTTTATGCTGATCCTGCCATTGATCTTGCTGTAATATTACGCTGCTGATTTCCTGGTCTAAGATTACTGAAATTGGAGTTCCTGTCATCCTTTAATATTGGTTTTGCCCAAGCGGGGCTATTAGTTATACAACTCTGCTGCAGACAGCAAGACATAGATGCTCCTGTAAAGGTTTCCTCTGGGAAACACTATGGAGCCATTTTACTGTCTTCTAATCCATGGTATTAGTTGTTCTTACAGATATATATTTTAAAAGTATTGCTGCCTCTTAAAATCCAGCATTTCAGATTTACCTGCTTCGTGCTATTCTCTCTAGTGTTAAAGGGTTCCCTCTCCTCTCCCCTTCCTCCTCTCACTCCCCTCTCCTATTTTTCTGCTTCTCTCTGCCCCTCTCTCTCCTTCCTCTCTCACCCTCACATTTTCTTCTCTCTCTCTCTCTCTCTCTTTTTCTCTCTCCTCCTTCCCTCCCTCCTTATATCTCTGTCCTCCTCAACCTGCCCACCAGCCTGTATGTGTGTTTTCCTAAATAACTGGAAGGCAACACGCCTACATAGAATCAATATAAAAGAGGAGGACTCAGAAGGAGGCTGACTGTACAGGAGACGCCGAAGCTGACCTCCCATGGCCTTCCTCACTTTCTGCATGGCGTTCCAATGGGCCAGGTCACCTGAGTATGACCAGGTCAGCGTTCTTCTTACCAGCAAATTCCCAGGGGGCTATCCGAGGCTGAGTTTGAATTAAGCTGCTCAGATATTATAGCCCTCACTAGAAAAGTAATTGTTTCATGTTTATGTATCTTTTGGAGTGAAATAAAGACTTAAATCTATCTGGGTTACCGCCAGGAGGCTCTGAGCTGCGACCGGATGGCCAGCCTGCTCCCACGGGAAGTGAGCCATTAGGAGACGCCAAGAGCTGCCACGTCCCAGGCGAGCCTCCGCCGCAGCCATGGTGAGTGTCAGGGCAGAGAGGCCGGCGGAGCCCGGCTCAGGATGCAGTCACTGCTCTGGGAGAGCTTGTACTCATGAGCGCGCCTTCGCTGCTCTGTGCCTCAGACTCGGCCAGGGCCCTCTGGCTCCTCAGCCCGGAGTGGAGGCTTGGGGGCCCTGCTCCCCGGGAACTTGGGGAGAGCTGGCCAGCGTGAGGCCGCGACATCCTGCAAGTATACTTGGGGATTCTCTGCCCTCAGCAGTTAAAAATATAAGCAAGACGTCACATTAGTTCAGTATCCCGAGCTCTCCGAAAGTTCCAGGCCTTTGCCGGCCTGCTCGGTGAGCCAGTAACCAGTAAACAGGGGGATGTGCTGTTGTTACCAGCATTTTGCAGAGCAGATGCTGCGCGGCTTTGGGTGCCCCCTCCCCCAAAGCTGGTAACAGGGCAGAGCTGAGATTCGAACCCTCGCCACCATCTCTCGGCAGAGGTGTAGGGCAACTCTATGTGGGCGCTGGGTGCTCGGAACATTCCCCAGGTCTGATGGCAGAGGGAGGAACCAGCATGCGGGCAGGATGGGTTCTTACTGAGAAGGGCAAGGTCAGCCTGGGTGTTCCTCGCTGAGCCTGACTTAGGGGGCAGCCGAGCAAGGTCGGGGTCTCTTGTGGTTTGGCGTTCGTCTTCCGGATGATCGTGTAACGCAGTCGTTAAGTGGCCTGCATCTCATTTTGCATGTTACCTCCAGGTGCAGGAGAGGAAGTACTCAACTTTCTGAAACCACCCTGGTTCAGAAACACGGTTCACAATGTGAGGGTTAAGGGTAAGGGTCTGGACGCTCTGCTGATGACCTGGTAGGAAACGATCCCTCAGTGAACAGTCTTCGAGTGGGCTGTTGGGTGTGAGGGACCTTCGGAATAGGCACCCTGGCTGAGTGAAAGCTTTGATAGCTGGGGGTTGGAGTGTGGCCGTGGTAAGTACTTCACCACCCTGAGCTTTCAGTCCTTCCTGGGTCAGTCTGCTCTGAATTAGCTGTGCCCTTCGAACCGCCCAGAGGGACAGCACTTTGTACCCTGGACAAGTTAGCAGCCAGAGGAGGCTCTTCTTAACTTCCTTCTGTGTGCACATGAGGGCACCCACTTGTTAGAAAGTGTGGCATTTGAGGGCGGGACCTCAACTCACTTGTGTACCTGTCAGGCTGCTCTGTGGCCATCCTCATCCAAGGCCCCCTTTGTGAAAAGTCAAGCTGAGCTTTATACCCGCATGGCTTTTGTAGGGAAAGATGAAATGATGGCAATCTTGTCTGTGCCCCTCTCCCTCCTAAGAATGGTTGATGGACAGTGGTCCATTTAGTCTGCTCATGGATTGACTAAGTGAGCAGTCTCCGTTCCTTCTGTGAGCAAACATTGTGCAGGGGACGGGGAAAGCGGGGCAAAGTAATCAGGGATTCAGGGCTGCAGATGACCCATACCCTGATCCCCAGAAACTGCTCTGTAGGTGAGAAGAAGGGGGCAGGTGTGCAGTGCTGAAAGTATTCAGAAGAGTCCTAGCTAGTTGGGGGGATTCTGTGCCTTGACCCAAGAGAGTATGAGCTGCACCTTGAAACCTGGCTAGGCAGGCAAAGATCCTGACAGCCGCCTAGCCCTGGGTCCTGCTCAGGGGCAGCCGCAGGTCTCTCACAGGCAAAGAACCGGGAACAGCCTCAGGAGGACAAATAAATAAATAAATAAATAAATAAATAAATAAATAAATAAATAAATAGATAAATAAATAAATAGATAAATAGATAAATAGATCTAGCTAGATTTTAGTACAGTAAGGAGTTTGGACTGGTCAATTTTATGTACATTAATCCAAAACATATAATGGAGGAGGTGATAAGTGGAGAAGAGAAACGGAATGTGGTTCCATTGATGCTTGTATTTTTCCTAAAATTTCAGATGAAACTTTAAACTTTATGTATTTGTATCTCTGTCAATTAATTTCTTTTCTAGAATGTACGGGTAGAACAAATGATAATTAAGTATACCTTTGCTGCCTTGTGGCATAGTGGCTTGTAAGTTGGGCTGCCAAGTGCAAGATCAGCCGTTTGGCCCCACCAGCAAAAGATGACGCTTTCTACTTCAGTGAAGAGTTAAAATCATGGACACCCACAGGGGCAGTTCTGCTCTGTCCTATAGAGTGCTATGCGTCACAGCCAACTCTCTAGCAATGAGTTGAGTTGGTGCCTTTAAACAACATTTTACCACTAGGGACGAGGCACAATAATATTGTCCAGTCAGTTGTCTTCTACAGTCTCTAGTTCAGGTCTGGCAGTGAGCTTCTAATAAGTTCACTGTAGGCAACAGTCTGTGTTTTAGGCTACTTTAACATGCTTAATTTTATAATATAGTAAGATTGAATTTTGTACAGCCAATTGCATATACATGTATAGTTAACCTAGTTGCTTGACATAGGTTGAATCAGATCCACTCTTATTTTAAGGAAAGACTTCTATTCTCGAGAAACACTAATCGTCAGAAAGCCTGAATAAGAAAATGTGAATGTGTTCATGAAAATCCATCACCAGTGTGATTGGCAATAATGTAATATTTGCTTACAAATGGCAGAGTTACACAGTTAACTCATGAAGGACGTCAGAATTAGAGGCCTTGATCCCACCCCACCTGCATGCGAAATTCTAGGAATAAATTTTTTACTTTCCAGAAATTCACCTGCTATTCAACAAGGGTCTTACCAATAACGTAAAGTTAACTAACACATATTTTTTTAACAAGTATGTTTAATGAAAGTATCTGAAAATATTGCAATAAGGCTTTCAACATTTAATAAATTTTCAAGATATTAACAATATGAAATATTAAGAATCCACTTCAAAAATCCAATGTGTTCTAGATCATTCCATTATCGTGTTGCTTTGCGCCTTGGTTAACAATTGTTCCGTATGTCTGAGTGATCAGAACTCCAAGCCCCACTGTCTCCTGGACCTAAAGGCTGGGAGGTCCTGGGATGCCCCCACCTCTTCTGGTCGGAGTAACGCCTCAGAGCTGGGGGCTGCAAGGGGGTGTGGGCAGATGGGGGGGTGTCCACAGGCCAAACACCCAGAGGCCCTGCCCTGGTGTCTGGACACATTCTGCCCCCACTGCACATGGAACATGGCTGGCCTCTGCCTGAGGGGCAGGATGGTGGCCTCCCAGGCCTCCTAGCCCTTCCTGTTGGCCGACTCCTGAGCAACCCTCCCGGAAGTCAGGGTGGCTGCACAGAATGCCTGGCGAGCGAGTGGGGCCACTGGGCACTTGTGCGCACACTACCTCCCTCCCATCCTTGCCCCCCACCTGAGCAGGAGGCCGCCCACGCCCTCATGGCTGAGGGCAGTGACTAACTACTGGAATGGTCTCTGCGGGCAGCAGGCTCTGCACCTCCTCACAGGGGATCTGCTCAACCTGGCCACCAGGCCAGCCAAGTCAGCCCGCCTCCGCCCAGTCCCACCACGCTTGCCACAGCCACGCGCCTCCAGAGGAAATGGTCCCTGTGGGCTGCACGCACAGACAATGTAAACAGGGCACCTGGCTGTGCTTTCCAGCAGGACAAGGCCCCTCCCTTTTAAATTTTCACAAAAGTGTGTACAATAAAATATGTACTTAAGCACTTCAGAAATTTTAAAAGAATCTCTAAAAAAGTATATATGTACAGGGTTAAAATATCTCCCAGAGCGGAAGGCGCAGGCCTGTGCGTAGGAATGTGTGTGGGACTCTGCCCTGCCCCCCGCTCCAGCCCATGGCCTGAGCAAGGCTGGCTGGGCCCACAGTCACCAGCCTGAAATGGGGAGAGGGCAGACAGGAACATCTCTTGGGGACAGAGACAGCCGTGAGGCTGGTGGATGTGGCCCTGAGCTGGGAGGAGGGAGCCTCCCAACCATGTCCAGAAACTGGAGCAAGATGAGCGGCCCCACCAGCCCCGCTGGCCCACCACAAAGGTCCAGCAGCCAAGTACCAAGGGGCTTTCTTGGGGCTGCCCGGTGTGGGGGCGAGAAAGGGGAAGCGGTGTGGCTAAAGGAAGACATTTGGCTGGGAGACATTCATTTCAACATCAAGGGCAGTTGACTTGACCCGACTCTCTGAATTTCAATAAACTGATTTAGGGACACTTCTTGAACTGGAGCTTCCTGTAGCCCAGTCTGGGGGAGGTGTGCCCTGGTTAGACCCCCGGTTGTGTGTGTGGGGGGGGGGAGAGCTACTGAGCCCCCACCATGCTTTGCCCTGCTTGTTTGAAGTGGAAAAAAATCAAGTCAACTTTGTGGTCAGCATAGGTGGCCCGGTTGACAACAGGCAGGTTCGGAGCCTTCCTTTGGCCACAGGTGAGAAGGACAGGGGAAGGTGGCGATATTCCAGAACAGCACCCCCTCTCCCCCCCCCCCCCCCACACACACAGACGGCTGTGCTGGGGCAGACAGGATGCAGGAGAGGAAGCCTCGGGTGCTGGGAGAGTCTTCTCGGCCTAGCTCTGGCCCTGCTCCTCCTCCTCCTCCTCCTCCTCCTCCTCCTCCGTGAAGTGGGTCTGCTTCTTGCGCACGTTCCAGTGCAGGCACTGGGCCAGGCTCTCGAACCAGTCGCTCACAGGGTCCTGGACGCAGATGGAGGGCAGCGGGTAGCAGGAGGTGGCGATGATGATGCTGTCTCCGTGGCGGATCTCCTGTCTTTTCCGGCCATCAAAGGAAACCCATGCAGTGTTCCTGGCTTCTGGAGACAGTGTGATCTTGAGCTCCACTCCGGCGGGGACCACAATGGGCCGGAAGGACAGCGAGTGCGGGCAGATGGGAGTGATCATGATGCCTGGCACGTTGGGATGGATCATAGAGGCCCCAGCTGCGGCCGCGTACGCTGTGCTTCCGGTCGGGGTGGACACGATCACTCCATCACCCTGGACTGTGGTGATGAGGTGTCCATCCAGGTAGACGTCCACGTTGGAGAGGTAGGAGGAAGGGCCTCTGTCAATCACCACCTCATTTAGGACCTGGTACTGCATGACCTGCTTCCCAAGCTCAGTGTCGGGGGCCAGCGAGCCATTCTCTCCGACTCCGTTGGAAGCAGCCGGCTTCTGGCCCCTGAGCTCCTTCACCACTCGGACCTTGAGCCGACTCCGGAGCACGATGGCTGCATTCCCCTCTATCACCTGGGTAACCTGGGACTGGAAGTTCTCAAAGTTGAAGGGCGTCAGGAAGCCCAGAGAGCCGAGGTGGAAGGCCATGACAGGAGGCACGCTGCCCTGGAAGAGGGAGGAGGCGTACAGCAGGGTCCCATCTCCCCGCAGGCAAATGATGAAGTCGATCTGATTGGAAATGTCATCGTAATCTTCTCAGAAAGTGCAGAACTTCTTCTTCACCGCTCCGAAATTCTCGTCCCTCGCGATTGCGGGGTCTTCCAGCACCTTCTTCTCCACGTACACGATCATGTTGTTCTCCTCCACGAGGTGCACACACAGCTCCTTGAAGGGCTGCAGCAGCCTGTCGTCTCGGATCTTCTTGATGACCAGGACACTCTTCGGGGCCTTGTTCCATGTCAGCCTCTGGCTCGCCGGGTCCTGGATGTGCATGATGGTCTGAGGGTTCTGCAGCACACATGCCTTTGGTCCAAAGGTGGTCACTGGGCATGGCCCATGCAGGGAGCGGGTCCTCCTGAACTCCTTGGTGCTCCCCAAGGCGGGGGAGGCAGACAGGCTGTGGGACTTGGCCCGGCCCCCCGGATGGGGTGGCTGTGGCTCCAGTCCTCATCCCCGTGGCAGGCTGTGCAGCGGTACGCGGTCAGGTCCGGGCTCAGCTCCCGGCTCAGGCTGTTCTTCTGCTCCATGGCCACAGCTGGTGGGCGGGGCTGTCGAGGGGCAGAGACCCGCCGGTACCGTTCGCTTCCGCCGCGGTCGCCCGCGGGGGCGCCTACATGCCCGGCCGAATTGGCGGGCCCCAGAGCCCCTCCGCCGCCGCTCGCAGTCGCTAGCCGGCTCCCGGCGCTGCGGCCGCCCGGCCCTCCATGGCCGCCCGCCCTGTGGCCGCCGGACAGCGCCGGGACCCGAGCCTAACACATATTTTGTATGCTATATATACCATGTACTTTGCTCACATTATGCTGCATTTTCATATGAGATTAAAAAGTTATTTCACAAAATATGCATGGTGTTTTAATCTACTGTTGTAGCCAAAGTGATGACACTTCAATTTTTCTTTCTTCTTCTATATTTTAAATCATTTTATTAGGGGCCCATACAACTCATTTTATAATCTGTACATACATCATTTGTGTCAAGCACATTCGTACATATGTTGCCATCATCATTCCCAAAACACCTGCTTTCTACTTGAGCCCCTGGCATCAGCTCCTCACTTTTCCCCACCCTCCCCACTCCCCCTCCCCCTGAACCTTTATAATTTATAAATAATTATTATTTTCTCATATCTTACACCATTTGAAGTCTCCCTTACCCAGTTCTCTGCTGTCTGTCCTCCTCCAGGGAGGCAGTTCCATGTAGACCTTGTCATCTGTTCCCCCTTTCTCCCTCATCCTCCCTCCACCTTCCCGATATCGCCACTCTCATCACTGTGCCTGAGGGGCTCATCTGTCCTGGATTCCCTGTATTTCCAGTTCCTATCCATGCCAGTGTATATCTTCCTGTCCAGCCGGATATGCAAGGTAGAATTGGAATCATAATAGTGGGGGGGGGGGAGAGGAAGCATTCAAGGACCAGAGGAAAATTGCATGTTTCGTTGCTGCTACACTGCACTCCGACTTCTATTTTTTAAGTAATGGTCCCACTGATGGGTTAACTTCACTCGAAATGATGAATAACTCTGGATGCAGACCTCCATTTATGTTACACATCAAGCAATTTAACATTGTCTGGTAGCACCATGACTTCCCTCTGCTTCTTGAAAGCACTTCTAAAATCACTCGTGGCACTTCATATGGTTCCCGTGTGTTATTTCAGATTAGTATTACATTAAATGTGGTTGCTGCATACTCTGATGTCAATTTGAGGATAAGAATGTAGGGCTGGAGTCTAGTCTGTCAATTGAATCATAGCCAATGAGGCCTCTGTTGGGGCATGCCCCTCTCCTGAGTATTGTGGGAAATCTGGTTGTCCCCCTTGGAGGCAGAAGGCACCTCTCTCTCTCAACCCTTGGAGACCCTCTACTGATAAAACTGACTCCCTGTGAGACATCCCCTGAAGAGAAACCACATGGACCTACCCAGATGCAGCCTCTGGAGCTAGAGAAGTCATGTCGAGACCCCTGCTTGTGCTGAGATGTTTATAATGCCACTGGATCCACAACACTGCTAACTCACTGGCCTATGAAACTCCTGCACTAGGAATCGTTGCATGTGTTTGAGTCTGAAGAGGACTTTATAGATTGGTATTGGATATATGGGCTAATATTGGATTTATGGACTTGATCTGGATTGGGCTGGGATATTTTCTCAATATTCAATTTCTCTTTTAAATAAACCTCTTCCTTATGAGTCTTCCTGAATTTGGCACATATGAGTCTTCCTGAATTTGTTTCTCTAGTCTACCCAAAGTAACACACTAAATATGATGAAAAATATGCAAGAACGACCGAAGATCAATTTTTACTTTTATATTTAGTGCAGAGAAGAACAGCTCACTTTGAAATGATCAGCATCACCTGGCTTTACATATACATTTTTTAAAATTTGCATAAAAGATGATTCACACAGCTCAAATCTGTGTTATTCAAGGATTTACTCTAAGTAGAATTAGTTTAGGCTAATTTGCTTTATAGTCCTACAAATTAATTTGAAACATTCCTTTTTAATAAATAAAACTGTGTCATGTTATTGTATTTCTTTTTATTTTCTTCCTGAGAATTGAAAAAAATGACCTTTTAGACTATTATGCTAATAAAATTAATAGGCATAAAATGCATTTTTGCAATAATATTAACCTGTAAGAAAATATTTCAAGAATATTTCAGATTAAAGGCAAACCTAAACCATGATGCATGGAATTAACAAGTGAGATAATTTCTTTTAACTATGGTTATGTTTATTTTACTGTTAAGCATTCTTTCTGCTAAGTATATATACATAATATTTTATATATATTGGAAATACAGCTATCTTCTTTTTATACTGGCCCTTTAACATCATTTTATAAGATAAAATTTAAAATGAAAATTAATATATTCTGGAATATTTATATAATGGAGCATATAAGGGGCTCAAGTTATAGAAACTTCTCAGACATAACCAAACACTTTGAGTGAATGAGTTCCTTGGCTGGACACAGGAATCTGAGTCTCAGTGGACACTAAGGTCAATTGTCATAACGTAGTGCACAAGGACAAAGTGCTCCATCATACTTGAGTATCAAGTGGGATCTCAAAAAGTTTTGGATGGCCATTTACACATTGATCTTTCCCCATCTAGAGGATTTCTCCCCCACCCACCTCTTGTCGGTGGTGGCCTGTGTGTTGCAATGATGCTGGAAACTACATCACTGGTATCCCCAATGCCAGCTGGGTTACTCAACGTGAACAGGTTTCAGCTAAGGACATAGTATAAAGAAGGACCTGACTGCGCACGTCTAAGAAAGTCGTGGCTGAAAACCTTATGCACAGCATTGAAGCATTGTCAGATCCTGAAGGCCTGATGAATTTCCAAAACATTGCCGGAGATGCTGTCAGAGAACCCATTCCAGTGCCTTGAGCTGGAAGGCACCGGAAATGGAAGGAAGAGGAACTGCCTCCTCAGGAGAGTCAATCATAACAACCTGAGTAGAGTAAGGCATGTGCGAGTGGAGACTTCCAGATTGAGTTAGTCTATTGTGCCAACCTGGCCAATAAACACATGTGGGGTTAATTGAAGGGAGGAGGGATAAATGATTCAGTGAGCCTTGCCCTTCCAGTTCTCGGGTCTCTTGCTTCTGATGATCGAACCAGGGTGCAGCTGCCTTAGCCAGGTCCCTGCTTCTACTTGCAAGGTTCACTTCCTGCAAGACATCCCTGAGGAGAAGTCACATGGACCTACCCTGATGCAGCCCTGAGGCTAGAGCAGCCGTGTGGAGAGCCCTGCCGGCGCTGAAATGTTTACACGTTCACTCCTGCAGTCGGCATCATTGCGTGTGTTTTGTGAGATGTGTGTGTTTAGGAGGATTTTGTAGATTGGTGTTGGACATATGGCTTAATGGGTTAATGTTGGACTTGTGGGCTTGGGCAGCACTGGGTTGGGATGCTTTCTTGATGCGCACTTAACCTTTATATAAAACTCTCTCATATACATGAGTTTCTGTGGATTTGTTTCTCTAAAGTACCCAGACTAATACACAGATCTTCATCTCCTGACGGGTTACAACTAAACGTAAAAAGAAACAGCTTCAAAAACTGAAACTTGGAATGTACAAAGAGGAAAGAAAGGAAATCAAGACACCTGGAGACAATGAGTCCCCTGCATGAAAGGATATCAATCTACATGACAATGAAACCAGGACTAGATGGTGTCTTGCTCCAAAAGGGTACACATTATAAAGTCCTGAATAGCGTGGGACATAAAGGTGGAACCGAACTCAAACTCTTAAAACAGAGCACTGGTAGCATAGCAGTTGCTCATTGGGCTGCCATCTTCAAGGTCTCCAGTCAAAAACCACATGTAAAGAAAGAGTTACAATCTGGGAGACCCACGGCAGTGCGACCCTGCCCTGTACGGTAGCCGTGATTCAGAATCGACTCAATGGCAGAGAGTAATGGTTAAATAGAAATGTTTATTTAAAAACAAAATAGCAAACTGAGCAAAACCCCATTTTGCACACTTCTAATATATACGGGATCGCCCTGAGTCGGAATTGACTGAAAGAAAACTTTTAAAAAATGTATTTAGTCATGGTGCCATAGTCATGATTACTACAATTCCTAATACAAAGGATCTGGATTTAGGGCCTGCTCTGTCTCTTGCATTTTTAGACATGTTGTCAAATCCTACTATGTCTCCCATCCTCCATTTCTAACAGGGACACAATAGAGTAAAGTTTGAGAAGACTAGCACCTGTAAGGCTGAAGTCTGGCAAGGAAGGAAAACTTAACTATTTTCCCCTATAGTAAATATTAGGAAAAATGGTTAGACTGCTCTCTCTCTCTCTTTTTTTTTTTTTTGTTTGCACTCAAAAGCAGGTGATTTCTGAGACCTAGGAAAATAAGGCAGTCAGATTGATTCTGGCTCTCACAAGTTACACTAATTACTTCAGCATTGATGAGTTGTTTTGGAATTCAGTAAAATGATTCAGGGAACATATGAAACCTAGGACATTATACTCTTTTCACAAGAAATGGCTTTTATTAATATTGCAAGTCATAGGAGCATCATGATTAAAATTTAGCCTGACAATTGAGTTGTGTAGGCTGACAGTGGAGCCCTGGTGGCACGACAGGTTACTTGGGTTGTTAACCATAATGTCAGCGGTTTGAAACCACAAGCCGCTCCACAGGAGTATTCTGCTCCAGTAAAGAGTTAGTTTTGGAAACAAGCGTGTGTGGGGAAAATCTGTGACTCCAGAGGCCACCACTTTCCACGGTTCATCGCCCATGGGAGAAAGCTTATAACTTTGCCATGGGAGCTTATGCAGCAGTGGCTGGCATGTCTCTCTCTCTGCCTGAGATACATGGACATGTTGCCCCTTGTTCCCTGGCTGAGACTGCAGAAAGCGCAGCCACCTGCAAACCTATCAGTTATTTCATGTTCCTAGTCATGTCCTTCCCTCCCCCCTGTGTATAATTCTACCAAAGTGTTCCTGCTTTTTTGGGCGCCTGAAGAATGGTAAATTGACCTTTGTGTGATCCTGACATGAGCATGCAGGCAGCGTGACCTAAAGACTATAGAGGTTTGCCCATAATAAAGCTCTGGTCCCTGGACTATCTGTGCTGTAGGGACCCCGCATCCTAACATTGGCTGTACCTTTTGTATGTAAGTTTTCTCCTGAAGATGTACCCTCTCAAACCCATTCTATTTGTGAGCTAAGAATTGGTCTCTACATTATCTTACAGACTGGGGCAGTTTTACTCTATCTGGTAGGCTCATTGTGAGTGAGAATCCACATCATGGTAGTGACGGGGTAGGTAGTATTTGTCTAAAATTCTATTGTTATAGAAGAGAGGTGGGTAAGCTACCGTCCCCTCCATAAAACTAGCCTTTCATATGCTTTTCTAAGTAAATTCTTATCGGAACATAGCCATGTCCATGTTGCTGCTACATGGATAAGGTTGAATACTTGTATGTGATATCATATCCATGCAAAGCTTAACGTCTTTAGTATCTGTATCTTCAAAAATAATTTGCTGGCCCTTGTTATAGAGTTAATATACCTATGTTAAGAACACTTAAAAGTCATTTATTTCAATTACCTAGTAAATACTAGTATGTTTGCTACTGCATCACCCTAGTATGAAGAGTCCCTAGTCTAATCTCTTCATCTCATACAAACTGCTACACATTAATCTGAACATTAGAAATTACTCCGTGTTCTCTCTTTGACATTCCTTTCATCTGCCAAGCCAACCTATAGAAATGTCATTTCAGAGTAAAATATGAACTTCTCATTATTCTTTACCTCAATCTATCTATATATCTATCTCTATCTATCTATATCTATACCCAATACCATCTTAGACCTGAACATACTTGCTACCAATCCTTTAGCCCCTGATTCACATTTTTTATTCCACATCAAAGTTATCAAGCTGTGGCTCCTGCTTCCTTGGCTTCATTCCAATTGAGAATTATTCAGGGGTGGGAAGGGGGTGAGCAGGCGGGGGGGGGGGGCTATTCAGTCCTAAGCTCTGGAACCAGTGTGGGTCACCTTTCATAGCAAAGTGGGTTTTGTAATTATGATTATATTGAGAATCTTAAAACAGTAGAATTATCCTGGATTATCTATGTGAGCCTTAAATACTATCATTTGTTCTTACAAATGGAGACACAGAGAGATTTGATTACAGAAGTAAAAGGGAATCTGAGATGAAGTAAACATTTCAATGATGTGGCCACAAGCCAAGAAGTACTGACAACCATCAGAAGGTAGAAGGGTAAAGAATCATATTTCCCCGAGAGGATTCAGAAGGAAACTGTGGTAAGAGATTGACTTTAGCCCTCTAAGACTGGGCTTAGGAGCCCAAGGGGCAAAGTGAGGTACTTACTGAGATGCTCGCCACAGTCCACACTTCACAAGCAGAGCCTCCACAGGAGAAAGATATGGCTTTCTATCTCCCAAAGATTTACAGTCTCAGAAACCACAGAGACCATTCTACTCTGTCCTACAGAGTCTCAATGAGCCAGCCATCGAGACTCAGAATCAAGCCAGCCATGAGTTTGTTTTCAGGCTCAGTTCGGTTGCATGTCCCTGAATGTTAACAGAGAATAAATATGCATTAAATATATTATTTTAAGCCCTCCAAATAAAATGGAATGAGAAGTAATAGACATTTTCATAATTATTATACATAAATAGGTATACAAAATATAACTATAGTCTTTTAAAAATATGTTGGTCCTTTATAATCATTTTATAAGATATTAAGATCAAATCTAAAATGAAAGTGAATAGGATACCAGGAAGGTAAGGTGAAGGTGGAGGGAGAAAGGGTAAACTGATCACAATGATCTACATATTACCCTGTGGTAGTTACATAATCTAGGGTCAATTTGGGACTTGACAGGATTAAGAGTGAAGGGGTGGAGTCTAGTCTGTCAACAATCAGATCATAGACAGTGAGGCCTCTGTGTGGGGTGACCTTTTTCTGAGGATTCTGGGAACTCCAGTGTCTCCTCTTTGGAGGCGGGAGACACATTCTCTGATCACTCTCTGAGAGGCGCTCTATTGATAAGACATATGACACCACGCTGATAGACCCCGTGGCCTGGGAACTGCAGGAGCCACACGGAGACCCCTGACAGTGTTGAGATGATTACAATGCCACTGGATCCACAACGCATCCAACCCACTGGCCTGTGATCCTCCTGCATTAGGAATCATTGCATGTGTTTCATGAGTCTGAAGAGGACTTTACTGATTGGCATGGGACATATGGGCAAATATTGGAATTATGGACTTGATCTGGACTGAGCTGGGATGTTTACTCAATATTCAACTGCTTTTGTATATAACCCTCTTTCTTATACACATATGTGTGCTTATGAATTTGTTTTTCTAGTCTGCCTAGACTAGCATAAACCCCTTCCTAAGGAGATGGACAACAGAAAAGTAGGTGAAGGGAGACAGCAGTTGGACAGTAAGACATGGGGTACGACATGGGATTGGGGGAGAATTATAAATTATCAAGGGTTCATGAGGGATGGAGAGTGGGGAGGAGAGAATGAGGAGCTGATATCAAGTGTTCAAGTAGAAAGAAAATGTGAGAATGATGATGGCAACATATGTACAAATGTGCTTGACACAATGGGTGGATGGATGGATTGTGATAAGAACAGTACGAGCCCCAAATAAAATGATTTATAAAATTAAAAAAGAGATAGAGAATAGGAGAGACTGGTTGACTATTAGGTAATTTGATATGTGATATATATTAGATCATATTATATCTGCAGTCATTGGTCCATGGCAGCTCCCTTCAGCTGGCAACTACATCCTTCTCTGGTTCTGTGCAACTAATCCAAGTGCAGCTTTGGCTTCTGCTTGCTGTTCTGAACCTCTGTGCCAGTCTCTGGTGCCTCTGGCTCATCAGCTTCCCCACTCCGACAGAAATCTTGGACACACACATTTGAGAGAAACTATTTGTTCAAAAGGATTTAATTGTGCTGTGAATCTATCCATTGACATGGTGAAGCATACAAAAGGCAATATCGTGAAAATTTATTGACACAATCAAACATATTGAGGGAATTACTCACTGGATCAGGGGCTCACAACTATATCCTTAAAGGACACTAAAATTGATTCACATACGAGTGTCTACAAAGTTAATGTTCTGCGTTGTACTTTGATAAGTTCTTCAAGGCTCCTTAATGGCTAGCTAATCTGGACCTAGGAGCCTCACCTTGTCTAGAGGAAAGAAGAGTGACAAAAAACAAAGGACAAGTCAATACAATGAATACAATTAACTAATAGATCACACAAACATCAATTTCCAAGACCTGAGACCATAAAAATTAGATGGTGCCCAACTACCGCTACCCATTGCTCTGAAAAGGATCTCTTTAGAAAGTTCTGAGTAGAGGGCAGGAGTAAAACGAAAACCCCCAAGGGTATAGGTTTACTCGTTCAGTAGGACTGGTGGAAGACTCTGGAAGTTAGTTGCTCTTTGGGTTTTAAATTGAACTCATTCCTATTGTGCCTCAATTTTCAGGCAAACAATAGGTAGATCAATGAAGGGAGGATGGTCTAAAAGAGGAAGATACTTTACAAGACAGATTGACACAGTAGCTGCACCAATGGGCTCAAGAAAAAGTAATTGTGTGTGTGGTGCAAAACTCGACAGTATTTTGTTAAACATCAGGTCTCCCAGGCACCTAACAACAATAATAAGGGGAACAATAGCCATAGTGAGGTAAGCACACATTAGAATAATCAACTATTTGATATAAAAGTATAATTTACTTAAGGACAAAGATTAAAAGGGTTAAGATAGAGAAAACAAAGAAAACAGAAAACATAGGGAGGAAGTAGTAGAGTAAGAGATGATACAGTAAGGCATTTGCAATGAATAAGAAGAATCTAAATAAGCATGAATTGTTGAATATAAATCTGATGATATGCTCTGTACACTTTCTCTTAATTCACAATAACCTTAATGTAATATTTAATATAAAATACATCAAGATACTGTCTTAAATAAAAAGAGAAAAAAAAGGTATTGTATTAATTTAATGAGACTAGACAAGTTTACTGAGAATAAAGAGCACAGGGCACTATTTTGGGTGATAAAGAGGAATTTAAGCTAAAATATAATTTCTCAAAATGTGTGCATTATAAATCTTTAAATATTTAACCCAGTAAGTCCACTTCTAAGAAATAACCATAAATGCACAAAATTCTTAAAATAGCTCAATTTATTCCTACACTTCAACACTAAGCATATCCTCATAGATTATTTTTACTTTCCTCTAATGGGGTGTTATAGAACTATTAGAACTATATTTTATAATAACATTTTGCACATTATGCACATTTTAAATGACCATGGATTTTCCTTATGTAAAATTATCTATCAGATTCAAGCAAATTGAAAATTGTTACGGTAGAACTGCAAAAGTGTTAACAGTAATAGGCTCTAGGTGATGAGAAAATGGGCAATGTCTATTGAGTTACACTCAATTAATATGACCCTTCCAACTATAGTCCCTTAAGTGATATATGACAATTTGGGATTTCATAAACTTGTGGCTATAATCCAACTTTAGAAGTCATTATCTGCTAAGGGATAGGATGAGATTAAGACCTGAGTTAAGAGAAGGTTTGAATCAGGCCTTACTTTCATTTAATGGCCATCTTGAGAAAACGCTGCTTCTGAAGGGCCCAGGACAAAGTCTAGCTGATTATGATTAGTATAAGGCTAATGCCCGTTGGAAACAAACTACCAAAAGCTCTAGGTCATAGGTGCAGAAATAAGATGCAGTGCAGGAGCGGAGAAGAGATTGTTATATTTGAGTGAGGATTCTATGTTAACTTGCTTACACCATTACTGCTCAATGCAATGCTCCCCCAAAGGACCTTTGGCTTCATGGGTCTAGGAAGAAGGTGGGAGAAGATACTGATAGGATTCACCTGCAAGCAATTCTGAGCATGATTATACTAAAATGATCTCATCACTGACAGGATCCAGGAATGAAGATCATCCTCTGGACCCAGCATCAGATTAAACCCTGCATGACCTTCAGAGTTTGGACTGAACAGCACCAACCACCACCAGAGATATTTCCTCAAACTTTTGTGAGTCTCTATGGGACCGTGCATGGATTTTAGAACCAACAAACTGAAAAATTATGGTCAAGAGAGGACTGGGGGAGGAATGGACCAGAAAACCATCTTGAAAAAGTTGGATATTTGGGACATCTTCAATCTCCAACTCCTGGAGACTTGTTTAGTATTCATTATTACAAAAGAAATTATTAACATATGCTTAATTGTTTGCACTTTATACCTCCTAATTTTTTTACAATGAGGCTATAATTTTTTTGTTGTGGTTGCCACTCATCGTTGGTGGCTTAAAATGTCAATAATTTTAAGAGGTTGATTATTGTTATTGTTAGATGCCATCTCGTTGACTCTGACACATAGTGGCCCTATGCACAACAGAATGAAACACTGCCTGGTCCAGCACCATGCTCACAATTGTTCCTATGCCTGAGTCCATTAAAACAGCCACTGTGCCCAACAAACTCACTGAGAGCCTTTCTCTCTGTCACCACCCCTCCACTTTATCACACATGATGTCCTTCTCCAGAAAGTAGTCTCTCCAGACAATATGTTCAAGGCATGTAAGACAAAGTCTTGCCATCCTTGCCTCTAAGGAGCTCTATGACCTCACTTCTTCCTATATAGTTGTTTGTCCTTTTAGCAGTTATAGAACTTCCAAAATTCCTCTCTGGTACCAAAATTTAAATGCATCAATTCTTCTAGAGTCTTCTTTATTCAATATCCCACTTTCACATGCATAAAATATAATGGAGCATATCATGGCTTGGGGCAGGCACGCCTTAGTCCTCAAGGTAGCCACATCCTTGTATTTCAATACTCTAAAGTGGTCTTGGGCAGCAGACTTACCTAATGCAATGTCTTTTGGTTTCTGAACTGCTGCTTCCTTGAGTATTGATTGTGGATCCAAACCAAGCAAAACCCTGGACAACTTCAACCTTTTTCTCATTTCATCATGATGTCACCCTCTGGGCCAGTTGTAAGGATTTTGATCTTTCTTACAGTGAGTTGTAATCCATATGGAAAGCTACAATCCTTGTTCTTTATCAGCAAATGCTCAAGGCCTCTTCACTTTCAGCAAGCCAGGGTATGCCATCTGCATACTGCAAGTGTTAATAATTATATGATAGTTATTGTGAATTCCAGAGAGGTTCTCATTGGAAAGAAATTTGAAAAGATTTTGATATTTTGCAATAAACAAATGGAATGCTCCTAACTAAAACAACACTGACAATCTTGTCCTGTGCCTGAATAATATGACACCAGAAAAAAAAATAGCATACATACCACATCATACTTTTCTTATTCGTTGATCATATACTCTCCAATTTCAAATCTCTTTCACTTTCCAAAGCTGTGGAAATCTCTCTCCCCAACTACGCCTTTTCCTGTGTTCCACAGAAGCCATGCACAGTCCATTCACAAGCCACCTGGATTCTACAGGAACTTGGACGATTTTTATTTTCCAAGATGGGATGCTAAGGGAGAAATCAGACGGGCACATCACTGGCACCCTGCTGGCTGAGAAGCGGAAAGATGAACGCACTGACTCCAGTAACTGGGCTGTCCTCTCAGCAATGGTTACAGATGTTTGCTAATCACCCTTCCAGGAAGGTTTCCCAGCACTGCTCACAATGTTGCCGGGGAATTAGCTATGGACTGTCTCATAGAGTATAAGAGTTAAGGTGGGTGGCATGCCTCTGAATGTGGACCTTTTCATTTCTCTTTTCTGAATTGGCTCACAATAAAAAAACGACTCAAAAGATTCTCAGCTTAGTGCCACACCTTGGATCAGCAGGATGAGCGAAATTGCATTTGCATATGAATGCAGATTAGAACCTACCCAAGATTCTTGACTTGTCACTACTTAAGTTGAATCAATTGCTCAAAGTCAAGTTCAGGCCTAGGGGGAAGATAGGAAAATAAGCAGTGGAGCACTGTCGTGATCCTGCTTACCACATGCCATTTGTAGGACACTCACAAATATAAGATATCATATACTACAGTCTCACGAAATCATTTTGTGAATGGAGGGCTTATACGGAATAAAGCCTGTCTTAAACAAACATTGTGTTCTGCCCTCCTAAAGGACATCCATGAGTGAAGAGCCTCTGAACCTATGTTGCTGTTATTGTACTTAACTTCTATCGAGTTGGCCCCCAGCTCATGGTGACCTCATATATGATGGAGCAAATGCTGTGCAGTCCGGAATCAGACCCGTGATTGCTTGCAATTGGGTCACTATAATCCTAACTGTTTTCATTGGCTGATTTTTCTAAGTAGACTGGCAGACCTTTTATCTTAGTGTGTTTTCTCTGAAACCAGTATACTCTTAACCACAGGGTACTAGTGGGGGCCTTGCATTGGCTGGGCATGGAATCTGCATCTCCCACTAGGAATGCAAGAATATTAGGACTAAAACATTACTACCTCTCTCTAAATGTATGCTGTTGGGAGGTGCTCTCGGGTCCATTCTGCTTCAGTGACTTTCTATACAAGAGGACAAAACACTGTCTGAGACTGCACCATCACCACTATCAGTGTTAGGGTTGAAACCATGGATACAGCCACTGTGTCCATCCAAATAATTCAGGGTGTTCCTTTTGGGCTGACCCTCCACTTCACCAAGTATGGTGCTCCCTTTTAGGAGCTGGTTTCTCTGACTGACATGTTCCAAGAACATGACATCTCACCATGCTCGCTTCTAAGGATCATTGTGCCTGTACCTTCTTCAAGATAGATTTGTTGGTTCTTCTGATAGTTTGTGGTACTTTCCATATTCTTTGCCAACACTAAGATAAAAAGCATCAATTCTTCTTTGATATTGATTACTCAATGTTCAAGTTCCACATGCTCATGAGGAAATTGAAAATGCACATACCCATTCCTAAGGTGACGACTAGGGCGTGAAAATAAACGAATAGGGAATAAAATTTCTTATTATAATTTAGTTCCACAAAAAAATCAGTCAGCATCAACCTACAAACCCTACAAATGCAAGGCTTTGGAACATGATATAATGCTATAATTCTTGAAGATGAACTTGAAATTACAAACAATTCCAGATCACACCAATATGGGAATATCTCTAATAAAAAACAACCCAAATGTCATGAATTACCCTAAGTAATTTGGAATAGGAAAGGCTGCCTCACTACAGTTACTTGAGCTCATGAAAAAAGTTCAGTGTTGCTCCACTGGCTAATATTCTACAACCGTTTTACCCTTTTTGACTGAGGAAAAATTTTAATAGGTGACATTTATAAACTGTGAAACATACACAGGGCAGTGGACTAAGAATGCTTACATCTTCCAAAGCAGGCTAGACCAAGGTATATTTCTGAAATACAGATATCAATTCTGGGATCACTTTTCTCAAATCTTTCCACTCAAACATATTCTTGTGCTTGCTTTTAGAGTAAGCTAAACCAACTTATTCAAGGAACTCTTTGATACTGTGTTTCTAGGTTTTCCATACAACATTGCTAGGTGTTCCAGAGGTGGCCCTGACACATAACAACCTCATACCCTAATGGAAAAGAAAATACTTCCAGGTTTTAGCATCACTTTATGATTAGTTGCACATCAGAACATTATAACTCATAAGATTTTCAATGGATGGTTTGGGGAAGTAGATTGAGAGGTCTTTTCTCTACTTGCTCTTTGTCTGGAAGTTGCATTGAAATCCCAAAAGCATCAACACATAAACCTCTGCTGGTAGACAGCTGAGAGCTGCACGGGATAAGCACTGACGATCAATTGAATCCTAATATCTCACAAAGAAGGAAAGTATTCTACAACTGAACCACCAATGCTTGTGTACTCGGCGCCATGCAAATGATAAACAGAATACTTAGGAACCTCAGCTATTTAGAGATAAAGCTAATGTTTCTTATTCTGTCCTTTAGTGTCCCAAAATGCCATGTGCCAGGGAGTTAGACATTTCATGGAAAGTAGAAACACACACACACAACATGTTGGCATAGAGGGAATTCCATCTCATGGCTGCCCAATAGGACAACATAGAACTGTCCTGTGGACTTTCTAGACTATAACTCTTTGTGGGAGAACAAATCAGAAGAAATACTATTTCTCACACCCGAAGCTATCCTTAGTAATTCTGTAACAGATTTTAAAGTTAAGGTGATAAGTTTGAAATAAATGATCACGCACTGCTATTAAGTCAATTATTAGGAGTCCTTAACAACCTCATGAGAAAAGGTGGAAAGCTCCCATCAACTCCTTGAATGACCCTCATATTAGGTTTTTCTATTCAAACTCACAGATCAGTTCTATTTTGCTCCGGTTACAGCTTGGCAGAAAGAGGAGGCTTTCTATTCCCATAAGCAGTTACAGTCTAATAACCCACAGGGACAATTCTACCTTGTCCCATGAGGTCACTGTGAGTTAGAATTGACTCAACGGAATTGAGTTTTGGAGTTTTGGTGTAGCTGTAAATTATACTTTAAATCTATATTCAAGAACATTGTTTAAACCCTCATTTTCCACTTGTTAAAAGTTATTGATATAGTAAAAAACCTTTTATTAAAATTATGCAAGATTAACATTATCAAACAAAAAGAAAACAAATCAATGCCATTGCATACATATTTCTGGTCTGGACACTTTTATAGGCAATAGTTTTAAATGGAAGTGTTCCTTTAAGCCAGAGTATTTGAGTCAAGAATTTTCAAGTAATTAGCATATCCATAATTAAGTTAAATTGATTAGACATGCAATGTCACACATGGCTTTATTTCTATTTTTAATCATTCTTTCATATATTATGATATTATATCCAAATTGAACAGCATTTCAGTATAAACTGGATGATTTTAAAAGTCTGTGATTTTTAAAATATTTGCTAAGTAACAGTTCAGATCGGATGATTCACAATTCTCTTTCATGACTACTCTCCACAGGTGAGTACAACCTGGAAACCATCAACTTTGGCAGTGTGCAATTGCATCTGGGCCTAATATGGCCAATTAGTGGGATGGATCATTTAATTTGTTTCTATTTAGGATTTTTTATGGTAAGAATCCAAGAGAGCACATATTTGCCGATTCAATAAAATTCATCTAACTCATATGTTTCATCAAAATATAAATCCACCAAATGAAAATCATCAAAATGCCTTGGTTTAAGATTACCTCAAATGTTCAAGTAGTAAACAGATGTATCTGTTTTCCAGTTCTTTTCATTGAAAAAAATCTGAATGATATAAATTGTATAATATTTATAGCATGGTTCTGATGTAGACAGCGGTGTTAGTTATCTAGTGTTGCTATCACAGAAATCATTATACATGAGCAGCTCTAATAAATGGAAATCTGTGCTGTCACATTTTGGATACTGGAAGTCCAAAGTCAGAGTGAGAGTTTCCTTTTAACATCTGTGATTCCAAGATGCCTGAGAGATCTTCATGCATCTTGGCATCGATCTTCTCTTGGGTCAATACATGATGCCAGGTCCAAAGAACATTTTTTGCTCCTGGATATATATTTTTTTGGTAGTGTACTAGGTTAGGTTTTCTAGAGTAATAAAACTAGTGATTGATATATATATATATATATATATATATATATATATATATATATATATATATATATATATATATCCAGAACAATAGCCTGTGGGTCAAATGTTAAGCTGGAAGTCCAATCAGGTTCAAGGATATGGGCCAATGTTAATCAGGAGCCTTTCATGAATTAGGCACCTGCCAGAGCCTATCAACCAGGAAGCAGGAGGACTAAATAGGAAAACTATAGGCTGGTAACTGTCAGCCGATCAGGTCTGTGGCTGGCAGAGTAGAAAAAGCCCAAGGTCAGGAGGGCTCTGATGGCTGCCCGAGACAGCGGGTTGTTGGCTCAATGTCTAGAGATTGATGTGTTGATTGTAAAGTTCTAAGCCAGTGAGAAGTGAACTCTCTACCGTGTCTACGTAAATATCCAGTAGGCCATCCATCCCCCCACCACCCGCCCAAGAAGCTATAAAGGCTTTATGACCCGAGTAAGTGCTTGGCTCCTAGCAGATCTATGATGGAGTGGACTATATCACATTAGAGCATATTATAGGCAAAGTCTCAACAGCCAAACCCCAGTCACGTTGATGTCAAACTGCACTGTCACAGGTGTTAGCAGTTCACTCTGATGCCTGCTTGATTGTTTATTTTCTTTCACGATTCAAAAGTCATTAACTTAAAATACAGCCTTATTCTATTGGTTGTACCTTGCTTCATTAGCATAACTGTCTCTAATATTTCTTCATTAACCCCATATAATAATTACATCCGATAAAAATGCAGGATCATTACATAATACTGAGGATCATGGCTTAGCCAAATTGACACCTATTTTCAGGGGACATAATTGAATCCAGAAGCATAATTTGAGTGCCAAACAATGTCTATTTCTTACATTTAACAAACTGTTACCCTTTTCCTCTTTTATAAACTAAAAGTAATAACAGTACCTCTGAGGTATATGAAATTGAAGAAAATAATCAATTTTAAGTGCTTCTAAAAGGACCTAGTGCATTGTTGAAAGCTCAAATGCTGACGATGTTGAGCTAGTTGTGTTTAAGGAACACCTGTGGAGTGTCCGCTGCACAGCAGGACTTCTGCTGGGCGTTGTGGCACCTCAGTGCTGGGTCAACACAACTCATTTAACTACAGAGACAAAATCATAGTTAATGTGGCCCTAATGATTGACACTATTTCAGCGTTCTAAGAAATTATCATCTTATGTTTTGTTTCATAAATATGCAAACACTTTGATATAATTATTTCAATGCTTACAAATCTGTTTCCAAAGATCATGTCTAGTTAAAGGAAGAAAATTCAGCAGATCAGGAATAGTAAATAAACTTATAAAGTTCCTTTGTAGGCTGTATAACCAACGTTGTTTATTCTATGTTGTCAAATAATGCAATAAAATAACTTATTCCACTAAAAAGAGACAAATAATGCCACAGCAGCTGTTTATGCAATATTGTGGAACTGCTTAAAGGTGCCAGAGAAGAAATGAGTTGCAAAATGTTGTGAATGAATCAAGATTTTCTTGTCAGACATAATTAGCTGAATATGTGAGTAGGTCTGCACTCAGACTTCCTTGTCAGAATCTAACCATTGGTAATAGCCTTAGGGAAGCAAGCATCCCATATTGTAACTCAGATTGAAGGAAGAATATATGAATTGGCCTTCCACAGCTGCATCTGCATGGCTAAACACAAAAATATTTTTAAAGTGTAAGCAAACAAAACTCCCCTCTCATTTAAACTTCCCTGACAACGTTTTTTTTTAGTAAGATAATTGTCATTCATGGATGGTACGGGAAACAAGTATATTTCCAATATATGCTCAATATAGTCAGTGATGATTTAAAGTATTATTATGTTCATATTGACATTTATTATGTATAAAGTGAAAGGCAACACTTACAGTACTATTATCCCGAGAGTGACCTCATCACAATAAAAATGTTACATGCCTTGTGAAACTTAACCTAGGATTCTCCTGCATTCAGCATGGACAAATACAATGTTACGGCATTTGATAAATGTCCTCCCTTTTGATTAAAATATTATACTCTTCATTCCAGAAGGCAAACACGATGAATTTATTTATACAGCAAAGTAACAGTAAAAATAATAATAGTTGCATATTTTGTAACCACCCAAAATGAAAGACCTTCTAAATAATGTATCAAAGATGGAAAAATTGTGTCTACCCTTTGTTTAGGGAGCGCTAATAGGATGTACAGTGAACTGGCTTGTTCTGCTTCTCATTAATTTTGCACTCTGCAAGAATTTTGACAGTACCATGGCCTGCTTCCTAAAGCAAAAGAGAAAAAGGAAGAAGTTCCAGAGTTAAGATTCAATGATGCTGATTTTTCAGATATTATTGAAACAATTTTAATCTGTAAGTATTCAGACAGTTTTAACATGCACACATTTCCATATTCTGTCCCTAGTAAACATTTGCTAAGTGCATATTTCACCAATTTTAGATTATTTGCACCATGCATTTAATGAATTGCCTCTTTTGGCTTGTTCCACCATTCTTTGTAATCAGGGTTGTAGCTGTAAAGACAGTTATAGGGAAACCTGATTTTGTTGGTGATTTTCCTTTCAAATAAATGCCTATTCACATCAAGGATTTTGCTCCTTGCCTCCAAATTATATGAGTCAAGAATTAATCAATGATTTGGGTCAGTTTTGCTATTATTTAAAATTACTTTCAACTCTGATTCTGAGGCTGAGGGTAGGGGGCAATCTCTCCCTGGTGTCTTGTTGACACCTGCAGTAACCTGAGTCTTTGATGATTAACACACTCCTCAGGTCTGTTCCTTCCTGCTAATGGATCATAAAGGTCTCCTGCAGCTCTCAGCGGTATCATACTAATTCAGTCCCGGAGCAAAATCAGCAGCAGGAAACGAACTTTTGTAATTTTCTTCCTTTATAAATAGCATTGTTCACTCAGTAAAGGATAGCGCTCCCTGCTGCAATTGTTTCTGTACTAAAAAGTTACTTTTTTAAGTCAGACGCAAAAATCAATCAAAATGAATGCCTATACAATTAACTAGCCTACTGAGAAAGAGAATATTCTTTCATCTCTTGGAGTGGGTCTATTGTGCCTGCATTTTTTTTCCCTTTAGTAAGCACTCAATACATTTAATGTGCCTTGAAGTCGCAATTGGAGGGAGTTGAACACCAGATGGAGGATGAATGAGCCTGTGCCATTTAACTAAAAAAAGAAAAACCGTTTCCTCCTGGCAAAACACTTTGTATTTCATATAATCGGAATGTGGATTTTGTGACTTTATGATTACCAGTGAAGCTAGCTTCTCTTGGAATACAAGAGAAAATATATTATTTTAAAACAACAAAAAATGTATTGAGAGCAGGTAGAATTCAATCAGAAGAGTGTGGAAGACAACTTCATCTCGAGTGTCCATTGCCTGGAACATTGCATCTTCTTCGGAACTGAGTGATCATTTAATGAATACAGTGTACACGGATTTGAAGGCATAGCAATAATGACAATGTGATTTCTATGACTGGATCTAATTCATGGATACATCACCTTAATTTAATTAGATGTAAATAAAATTGAAGAAGAAATGTTCCCCTTATAAAACAAGCGTCTAAAAAATATATAGTCGATTCCAAATCATGGTGGAAGCAGACCATCTGGAAGCCGATCACCAGGCCTTTCTAAGTGCCAAATCGTTAGTAGTTGAACTCTTCACTGTGTTTAACACCCACATCTAGCGACTCCTACATTTATTCTATTTACAGATACTGATAAATTGATCCTAAAGAACTGTTAACCACATACTACAATAAAACATTTTATTGCAAGACCAAATAAGAACACAAAGGTGCGGAGTAAGGATAAATAAGGATTATGTATTTTCAAGTATACATCAAGCTAAGAGGCACTGCAGTTTACAGCTTGATTGTGTAGCAAAAGTCCCTTATTCATCCAAGCTGATAGCCTTGCTGGGTTGCAAGTACGTCTAGACTTCTCAGAGTGAACTAATAGAGCCGGGAAGAACTGCAAGCACAAGAGAGAGGGAGTCATTTGGGAAACAAATTGTCTGAGTTCTTATTTAAAACAAAACAAAAAGACTGATGGAAAATGGCTGGAACACTGGTCTGTGAACACCAGATTTCAAATTCTCAAGGTGATTGTGTTTCCTGTTGCTTAGAATCCATAGTCCTTCTCCATGTTAAATATACTGTGGCCAGTCCCTTGTGAACACAGGCCTGATTTTAAGGTAAGTCATTTCCATAAATATAAACTGGAAAATATGGTTCTACTTTTTCATGTTACATCTAGATACAAATTAATTTAGTTATTGAATTCACACAGTGTATCTGTAAAACCTAAGAAAAATTATTTTTTCACATCGTCAAAAATTACAACCCTCTATTTTATATGAGCAGACAGCAGTCTATCCTGATGCCCAGGCCCCCTGTAGAACTTTAGTGCCCAATGCTCAGGGTGGACGATGGCATTGGACTTTCTGGTCATAACGTTGTCTCCAACAGTGATGGTGAATGCACATCCTAAAAGCTGGTGTCACCGCAGTTGTAGGAAACACTCCAGGGACAAATACGGAGGAGAGTCCTCAAGGCACCTTCAGGGGACAAGACCTTTTGTAGATGAAACCAACCAAGGAAAATACACTACCTTGGGAAATAAAGCCTTTTTGTTTTCCAAATTCACTTTAAAGCTGCTGCATTCTCTTATAGAATTTCTTATTTCAATGGGCTCACCAAAGATTTTTGCAATATCATTAAATATGAATGAAAAATTTCCAGGTGAACAATTACTGTAAATGGAATCTTATTGCTGGGTTGACAAATTAACTGATTGCTCTATCACAATGGGCTCTGTTGTCCTTAGAATACTATGTAATAGGGGCGCATCTCACAACTACTTAGTGAATGTCAACTTAAAAACTGCTTTTCATTAAGATTGCTCAGAATATGTATGCTCCTTGAAATGTGTACATAGGTACACATGCAAGTGTATACACACAAAGATCGTACATTAGTTGTCCTCAAAATCTCAAGCCACGTGAGACTGTTAAGCACTCTCTTATCGGATCTGATGGGGTCACGCCGACAAAATTACTTTATACAATGTTAGCAAGGAGAAGAGATTATTTATAGATGGTAACCTGACAACAGTAGGAGCAGATTAGTTATAGACAGTAAAGAGCAAGCAACAAGAACAGATTGGAAGTGAACCATCCCCCTCAGCTCTACAATGAGCGCCCTACTTACCAGCAAAGAAAAAGAATACATCCTTATGTCTAAAAGGGGACAGCTCTCCCTTCCCCATTGCTCAAGCCCATTGGGTGGCCTTTGGCAAGTAACCTGAAGGCTCTTTCAGTGGGTGCGCATTCACGTGCATTAGGCCCAACGTGGCACTGTTTCCTCTCTCTCATTCTCTCTCTGAATGTGTGTCATTTTTGGCCGACTCTGACCATCAGCGCTTACTGGTCCAGCTCTTGGCCAGCAGCACTGGGACAACACTAGGTCAATGCCAGAGGTAGACCAATGTTCTGACAGCTCCTCAGGTAGAATGGTTTTCTAGGCTTGACCTGCATGGTGTAGCCCTAAGGCTCTCTCACTAAGTATCCTACTAGCCCTCTCGGAACAGGCCTCTTAACAGGCTACAGTTATCAGTAAAGTCTGATGTATGCCGCACGCAAAGGCAGGTCCATTTTGGCACCCACTTTGCATTTGCTTTGCCTCAGATTGAGGCGGCTTTCCTTTTGGTAACTCCTGCCCAGAGGTCCATCGCTCAGCCTACTGGGCACTTGCCTACTTCATCGACCTGTCTCGCTGTTCCCTCCACTCACACTCAGACTCTTTCTCTGATGTGATAACCACCTTTTCCTGCCATGTTTTCCCTTGTCTCTGGGTCTTCAGTGTTTGCAGCTAACCGTTAATAACTAAGTACAGTCCTTTCACTTGAATCCAAGAGATTCTCAAATCAGAGACATTGAGACCAAAGGCTGGTGATTATTGATCAAGAAATCCCCCCAAAGCTTCTGCAATGTTGGCTGCTTCTGTAGTAAAATGCCTTGTCAATTCTACATGTGGCTTTCATAAATCAACTAATCCCTTGGGCAGATCATAGACCTACTAACTGTTGGATAGATCGCCAGCCACCGATGCCAATGGGAAAGGGCACATTCTAGTAAGGTCATTATGTGGATAACAAAACAACCAACATGTGTAGACACGTATGTGGATAGCAAGCAGATGAATCTTTACAAACTGCTTAGAAAGATAGAAAACAGACCTGATAGCACTTGGCAGACTCTGGCCAATGGTTTTGAGAGAACTGAAAACCCAAAGTTAGAAAGACAACATTAAAGAAACAAATAGACTACAGTACTATTTACAATGAAGTTCCTGCTTGCAATAATTTAAATGCCTAAAAAAGAAAAGTAAACATTTGGTCCAAAGTTCCTTGTTATTCTAAGTATATTTCTATGCCCTCTTGATGAAATTGAGTTGTGCATTGTTATTTTCTAATTTTAAAGCTATGTTAACTTATAAGAACCGTTTTTATCTAACAAGTTAAAAAAGAAGCAATGGATCAGAATCTTAAATATGAAAGTAAATATACTTTTCTTCATTGTTCACCCTTGACATTTATATGTATAGAATATGCTCTGAAAGAGACCATTTACTTGAGCAAGACAATCATTCAACTTCTAATCTGTTATCTTATAATGTCCAAGTAGCATAAAAAGAACATAAATATTGCAAAATGGTTATTTTTTTAGAGTAATCATAAATGAGCTGCTATTAATACTATCCTTATTTTGCTTAGAACCTGTTGGGCTGAGCAGAATGCACTGAATAAGGTCCTGTCTGAGATTATTTATTCAAGCAAAAACAGAATTAGAAAGGGTGGTGACACATACATCATTGCCACCGTTAGAAACAGCTTAGAAAATTCAGTCTCCGTTGAGTGTATTAAACTCTCTGAATGACTGGGCAGGCAAAATTATAGTCCACTAGGATAATTATAGTCCACAGTCATATCTAATGGGATCTGCATAAATCAGGGTATTGTTTGCCACAAAGTGTATTTATACTTGTCAAATGATTGTAATTGGACATTTACAAAGGACTATTTCAATTTATAAACATGACTTTCTAATGAATATTTATAAAGCACTTGTTAAAGAAAATAAATTTACTCAGGTACTTTTGAACTGTGATTTTACAGCATGTAATATAAAACCATCTCGTACTCAGAAAACCTCCACTAAATGTCTGTGGATGATAAAATTAAAGATTAGATAGAGATAGATACATTCCTTTCACCAGTGTACAAGGCAAAATGTTTTAAAGTATCTGTACATCATGATAAAGTAATGTAAGTTTATGTTTTAAATGAGGGACTAATTTTTGTGGAAGAAATAACATGACTACATGCATTGATACACAGTATATAGCTGATTTTCACACAATTTATATAACATATTGAATGGAAGGTAATTGTACATACATTGTACAATTTAAATTTTTTGACTAGTGATTAATGTGAAGTTATCAGGGATAATGACGTCATGTAAGTCTCATATTGAACCACATAGTTTACTTTAGTTAGCCTTGCTTTTTGAATTTAAATTACTTTATACAGTATTTCTTCCTTCAAAAGTAAATTTATATTACACACCAGATTCTTTACAGTGGAGTCTTTGAGTATTATAAGCATTGCCTATTTCAAGTATAAACACCCAAATGAAGGCAAACATTTATTCAAGTATTTTTAAAGCTCTCTAGCCTGTGATGATGTGAAGATTATGATACACTCGCAAATATCTAGGAAATGTATACACTCAATTATTTACCAGGACATTGCCCACAAAAACATTCCCAATTTCTGATTATACTGATTTGGACTAGATCAACGGGAACCCAACTGTGTTTCCAAACCAACCTCCTCGTCAACATAGGTGCTACTCGGTTCTCCTTGACCTTTCAAGGTTGGACATTACGTCGGGACGATCCGTATCTACATTCACAAAGCTTTTTTTGATATGGAAAAATCTTGACATTAGACAAAGTGACATTAGACAAAGTATCATATTTTATTTCTATGTAAATCCTCTTTAGTCTTATTGGCAATAATTCAACTTCCACCCAATTCCATCTGAGTCAAGTATTCTAGTTTGTTTCCAAGAAATGTCTTTTCACCTGTCTGTACAATAAAGCTTTACCTTTACAATAGTAAAGGCAGACTTGAAGTTTGCCTAGAGATTAGAACATTTCCCTTCCTTGGACCCTATTTAAATGATGAAGTGTTTGCTACTTCAAAAAAGCAACACTTGCTCTCACAGTGTGTAATCAGCTTTTTGGAGCTTTTCTATTGGTCTCATGCCAATTCCTAGAACTTTGTGTGTGGGGTGGTAATATCTTCAGTGCAGCTTGGAATTCTTCCTTCAGTACCATTGGTTCTTGTTCATATGCTACTTCCTGAAATGGTAGACTGTTGGACTAATTATTTTATTGGGGGCTCTTACAGCTCTTATCACAATCCATACATATATCCATTTTGTCAAACACATCTGTACATATGTTGTCATCATCTTTTTCTTAACATTTTCTTTCTTCTTGAGCCCCTAGTGTCAGCTCCTCATTTTTCCCACCACGTCCCCAACTCTCCCGTCCCCTTGCCCCCTTGATAATTTATAATTAAAACTTTTTTTTTTCATGTCTTGCACTGACTGCTGTCTCATTTCACCTACTTTTCTGCTGTCCATCCTCCTGGGATGGGGGCCATACATTGATCATTGTGTTCGCCCCCCCCCTTATTTCACCCATCACCCCGAACCTCCTCATATTGATGCTCCCCTTATTGGTCCTATCTGTACCAGTATGCATGTTCTGGTCTAGTCAAATTTGTAAGATAGAATTTGGGTCGTGGTAGTGGGGGAGGAGGAAGCACTAAAGCACTAGAGGAAGGTTGTGTGTTTCATCAGTGCTACACTGCACCCTGACTGGCTCTTCACTTCCTTGTGGCTGCTCTGACAGGGGGTTGTCCAACTGACTACTGATGGGCTTTGGGTCTCCACTCTGCCTTCCCCCTCATTCTCATTGATATGCTGTTTGTCTGTTTCTTCTTCTTGGTACAGTAATTCTGCATATTCTTTCCATCTTCTTTTGATGCTTGCAGCATTGGTTAATATGTTCCTATAGAAACTGTCAACCTTGCAATTTGAAGCTTGATGTTTTTCCTTTAATTTTTTCATCTTGATAAACATGGAGTCTGATCATCCTTTTACTTTTTAACTATAGGTCTTTCTACATTTCTTTTTACTGTTTTGCCTTCCCCCAGCTGTCGTTTGTAATTGTTCACCTCTGTTACTCCATCATCTGTTCCATTTGCTTTACGTACTTTACAATCAGAGAAAATTTCTGAATATCTCTGGACATGCAGATGGATCTTTCCTTCCTTTCCTGTCTTCTTAAGACCACAGGTCTTCCTTCGCGCATAATGTTGATATTATCCTACAACACAGCCGGTCTTCGACCTTTCGTGGTCAAGGAGTAAAATCTATTCTTGAAGTGTTTTCCAAAGTCAGGTGTAAAAACTCAGCATTGTATTTTGGCTCTTGTGTACTTTTCAAATTTTTCTTTAAATTAAAATTGAACTTTCATATGAAAAATTCTTGGTCCATGATCAGTCCCTTACCTGTTTTGACTGAACATACTGAGTGTTTCCTTCGTCTCGTTGTACAGATATAGTCAATTTGATTCCTGCATGCCCCATCTGAATATACCTATGTACAAGTGTGTCACAGTGTGTTTTTCACAAAGATAGGTATCCAGTGAGTTGCCAAATTCTATTAGGCTATTTGTTTCTATCATCTAAGCCATACTTTCCAGTCATTGTTCTTTCTTCTATTTCCAATTTTACATCCAAATCACATATAGCAAGCAATGCATCTTACGTACATGTTTGATCCGTTTCAGAGAAGATGGTAGAATTTTTCAATTTCTTCAATACTGGCTTTATAGATTGTTACATAAATTTGAATCATAATTGTATTAACTGGATTTCCTTGTATGCACATAGATATTATCCCATCATAGTCAACATAATACTTTCAGACACATTTTGATCTATTATATTTTAATCAACGCGTTTCTATTCTTCTTGAGTTTGCCATGTTCAACATAGTAAGTCAGATAATTAGTGATTCAAATAGTCAATAGTAGTCCAATTCAGCTCACTATTGGCCAGGATAATCATCTCGGGGAGTTACATTTCAATTTAGGTGACATATACTTTTATGATATTTACACTTTTCATAGTCTACATTCCAATTATTAATAGATGCTTGCAGCTCTTCTTTTAAGTCTATTCCTACCCCATCAGCAAGTAAATGAGCTGACGTTTTCATTCCGGTCACATCATGGCTCACCTCTGAGAAGGCAGCTACACTCTTCCGCAGTAGAATGTTTAGTGTCCTCTCCTGAGGGACCCATCTCCCAGCACTGTATCTAACAATGCTCTGCTGCTTTTCATGAAGTGTTCAGTGGCTTATCATTCAGACTTGGACAGTCTTGGTTGGTAGTCTGAAAGCTCAGCCTGACTCCTGTTCACGGCAGGTTTCCCTGTAGGCATTGAAACACCAGTGGCAGAGCTAGCGGCATCACAGCACCAAGCAAGCCCCTCAGGATAACAAATGCACAGACAGGAGGTGGACAAGTGGTCTGATGATATCAAAACAGTTGATGGTTATTGTATGGATCAAAAATGTTCCCATCTATATTCAATCATGGTGCTGGCACAGACGAGATTGATTCTTTGTTCTATGCTTGATTCAAGGTTTGTCCAGAGTTAGCACCAAACGACAACATCTAGTTAATACCAACCCTCATAAACAAAGCTCTACAATTAATTTCCATGTAGTGCCCGATGCATCTACCTTTATATTTAAAAATGTTTCCACTTAGGTACTTATCAATTAAGGAAACATCAAAATTCTGATGATTTTGAAGGAGAATCACCTGATTCTGACATTAATTTAGGGATAGCAGACTAGAAGTAGAGGATAGATCACATTATTTGTAGAATTATTTTTTCTGCTGTCTTTCCATATTTAAATCTGTATTAATTTCCATATCCACCTGTGCTCCCTCTTATACTCCTGGGACAGGCGGAAATTATATTTATCAAATGGCCTTACTTCAAAGATTCTGAATGTAATTCACATTTTCCCACACCTTTGTAGGAGACTGGAGGTAGAAAATGATCAGAAACAATTTTAATCTATAAGCAGAAGCAACATAAAAGCATAGCAGATATGATGCTTTGCAGCAACTTATAGATCTTCTGAGTGAGTGCTCTGTGAAATTATTAAAATAAATAAAAGATGCAGTAAATCAAAAGGGTAATTTTTGCAAAAGAACTGCAAGTATTAAGAGAAAATACATATCCAATTGTTTCATTTTCATAAGTACAGATCTCTGGAGTCACCATGCTGGAAAGAATCCCCATAATTATCCTTTCATCGGGTGATTGGTTGCTTACTTCCCTTGTGAAACAAAGCTCTATTTGTGAGTCAGGGGTGATATTTGCTGTTGTCTTGTTATAAACTCCACAACACTAGTTATGGGCAGTTCAGCCTTGCTGAAAAAGTTTATGATAAAAAACCCAAGAATAATCCCCATCTCTACCTTCTTGACAGATTAAAACTGAGGATATTAAATAAGCAACACATGGAAAAGATGTTTCAATATATTCAGACCCAGTCAGTTCAGATGATTCATTTTAATTTGGGTTCTTTTTCTTCACATATTTTTTAAGTTAATAAATTATTTTTTTATTTGCCACAACGCACAATACATGATTTCTTAAAAATAGAAGACAATAAAAATGGTATAAGTGTTAGAGGAGTTTCTGTTGTGGACTGATCCTTGATACTGCCTGGCTGAATACAGAAATTAAAAACTACCTGAAACTACAGAGGACTCTGGAAAGGACAACTCAATGGTGACAGGATCTATCCATCTCTAACCTAACCACCATAGTGTTGGCTAGGAGCAAAGGTATAAGAAGGGCAGAGAGAGAAAAATATTAAACACACAACGTAGCACCTTGTGGGGTGGCTTTATTATGTAAAACCATGTTTTTTTATAATCTTCCACTTGCTATTTTATATAAGGTAATAGCGTATCATAAAATATAGATTTTTAGGAAGGAAATATATCAAAAGGGGCAGTGAAGTATAATGAGTACCACTCAGAGTTAAATCTCATCATGTTGTCAATGAAATTCTCATATGTTGGTTTTCATCATTACATCTTTTCCTTATCTGACGTGTGTTTTACTTATTTACTTTTCATCTTCTTTACTACAATGCTAACTTATTAAAGTGGGGATTTTCATGAATGCATCTCACTACTATCACTTCAGTACCTAGAATGCTATCTGACGCGTGGGAGGTACTCAACAATGCTTCCTGAAATAATGATTGATACATAATTTAATATTAAAGATAACCCCAATGATAAGAAAGGGCTTCAACTTCTGATTTTGGAGAAAGTAGAGTGAAAAGCTGTTCGGATGAGCAATCATTCTGCTACGTGAGAATGAGGCATACTGCTTTCCTTGTGGCCATTTGGACCACAATGGCGACCATGCTGCTGAGTATGGTTTCTTTTGTCACATTTTATTTGTTCTTAAATTTTCCTGTGCTCTTCTTTCTGTTCCAGAAACGGAAAATATCATAACTAGATTTTTCAAATTCCTTGTAACCTAGGGTTCAGCGAAGGGTTCATGTTTTATCAACGGTATTCATGTATTTTGGTTTCCATCTGTAGTCCTTTTTTAAAAAATCTGACCTAGTTGTACTTATTTCATTTCAATGTCAACTTATGTTACTATCGTTTACATCTTCTATACCTAGAATTCCATCTGGCACATAGTAGACACTCAACAATATTTGCTGAAGAATACCTAATAAAGGAATGAATATTAAACAAAGAACATTATAAGATATAACTGATTTTAAATAAATTTTCACATTGAACTGTGTTAAATGAAATAAGAATCTGATTATTCAATCATTCTTTCTGACTCATCTTTAGCTATGGAAATGGAGAATTTCTAGCTCATACATTTAAAATATTACTTGAATTGTATTAGAACCTGCAGCATTCAAAGAACAGCAACAATTTTAGAGATAAGGACATGTGAAAGAACCACTACACACACACGCACAGTGGAGATAAAAAATAAGAAAAAAATCAAATCATTTTAATAGGGGCTCTTACAGTACTTATAACAGTTCATGCATCAATTGTATCAAGCATATATGTACATATGTTGTCATCCTCATTTCCAAAACATTTTCTACTTGAGCCCTTGGTATAAGCTCCTCTTTATTTCTCCTCCCTACTCTACCCTCCTACTCTGGAATCCTTGATCAATTATATATTGTTATTATTATTTCATATCTTACACTTTCCATTGTCTCCTTTCAACCACATTTCTGTTATTTGTCCCCTTGGGGTGGGGTGCTATGTAGCCAACCTTGTGATGGGTTCCCCCTTTCCCCCACTTCCCCTTCCCTGACCACCCACCTACCCTCATTATATCGCTACTCCCACTACTGTTCCTGAGGGGTGTATCTGTCCCAAAGCCCACGTATCCAGAGCCCTTATCTGTATCAAGTTGTGTTTTCTGGTAGAGGCAGATTAGCAAGGTAGAACTGGGTAATAGTAGGAGCAGGGAGGAAGTCTTCAGGAACTAGAGGAATGATGTCTAATTCGTCGGTGCTTACTGCAACTTGGTTGAAATATCCCTTCCTTATAAACTTCTGTGGGGGGATGTCCAATTGTCTACAGATGGGCTTTGGGTCTGCACTCCAACCCCCTCATTCACATAGAAAAAGAAGCACACCAGCCAATGTGATCATGAGGTGTTGATGGAATTATTCTCAGATATCAAAAGATCCAAAATAAACAATAAGAAATTTTATTTTTCTCAAATTTATGAATTGAAAAACATGAGTAGCCAAGGAGTCAGAAATTATAGCTTTGAACATAAAAACCACAGTATCTATTCATTTCATAATTTAAATTGAAATTATTGGGATTTTCTGATTTTTTTTAATGTGCAGCACTATCATTGTTTTTCCAACACCCTTTCCCACCCCATGCACCATCTCCATAGCTACTAATAGACTTCATAGGAAGCTAATTGAATTAGAGGTAGATGATTGCCCTCTGAAGAAGCCCAGAAATCTAGTAAGTTGGCCTAATGAGGGAGAGGAAGCAAACTTTGATACTAGTCATTGTAGAGATGACCATCAGCAGATCATTCTCCTTCAGCAGGGATAGTGAGCAACAGCAATTGCCCATGGGGGGCTTTCCACTTTAAAACGGTGCACCATTTTGATCTTTAATTACCTATTTTCCTACAAGTTCTCTATATTCACTTCCCTCATTTTCCTTCACGTTCTCTGCAGCACAGAAATGGCTGCTTGCTAATATAGTTCTCCTGGTCAAGAAGGGCTTTGAGGCTCTTTCCCATGGTGCAACTTGGGACAGGTGCGGGTGCAATGTAAAACTGCACCTGAGATTGGATCTCAACTTTGGGAAGACTTGGGTGATGATGACGTCTTCTGTTCTGCTTATTCCTAGCCTGTTTATATTGTAAGGAAATAATGACAGGTATCTCTTGGTGTATCGCATAGTTGTTCTCAAATCACAGGAAAAATAAATGCTATTGAATCAAATTGTATTACAATAATTGTTGCTTGGTTTGCTCTGTCTTGTTTTGGTGCATGTTATTATCTCCGCAGGTCTGTCTAAATAAGATAGGCTGGATGAACTGTCTGGAGGAAAAACAATGGAACCGACAGTTCCAGGGGTACATGGGATAGGGGGAGGTGGGGGTAAGGATGTGGTGTTAACAAACCCAGGGACACAGGAACAGCAAGGGATCAAAATTCGTGGTGAGGTGGGTGTGGTAGGACTGGTACGGAATGATCAAGGCTAATGTAATGAAGAGGTATAGCTGAAACCCACGTGGGGACTGAGCATGATAGTGGAATAGGAGAAATGTCAAGGGAATAGAGGAAAGAGTTAGGAGGCAAAGGGCATTTATAGAGGTCTAGACAAAGACATGTACATATGCAAATATCTATATATATATATATATGAGGATGGGGAAATAGATCTATGTGCCTATATTTATAGGTTTAGTATTAAGGTGGCAGAGGACATTGGGCCTCTACTCAAGTACTCCCTCAATGCATGAATACTTTCTTCCATTAAATTGGCATTCTATGATGCTCACTCTCCCGACACAACCGTTGAAGACAAAGTGGGTGAACAAGCAAATGCAGTGAAAAAAGCTGATGGTGCCTGGCTATCAAAAGATATAGCGTCTGGGATCTTAAAGGCTTGAAGATAAACAAGCAGCCATCTAGATCAGAAGCAACAATGCCCACATGGAAGAACACACCAGCCTGTGTTATCACGTGGTTCCGAAGGGATCACTTATCAGGCATCAAAGAACAAAAAATTACATCATTGGATGCACATCTCCATGATATGATTGCTGAGTACAAATGGGTGCATAAGCAAATGTGGCGAAGAAAGTTGATGGTGCCCGGCTATCAAAAGAGATAGCATCTGGGGTCTTAAAGGCTTGAAGGTAAACAAGCAGCCATCTAGCTCAGAAGCAACAAAGCTCACATGGAAGAAGCACACCAGCCTGTGTAATCACGAGGTGTTGAAGGGATCAGGTATAAGGCATCATCAGAAAAAAAAATCTTACCATAGTGAATGAAGGGGGAAGTGCAGGGTGGAGGCCCAACGTCCATTTGTCGGCCACTGGAGATTCCCTTACAGAGGGGTCTAGGGGAGTAGATGAGTCAGTCAGGGTGTGATATAGCACAGATGAAGAATACAGTTTTCCTCCAGTTCCTAAATGCTTCCTCCCCTCCAACTATCATGATCCTAATTCTACCTTGCAAGTCTGGATAGAGCAGAGGATGTACACTGGTGCCGATAGGAACTGGAGGCACAGGGAATCCAGGGCAGATGACACGTTCAGGACCAGGAGTGTGAGTGGCGATACTGGGAGGGTAGAGGGTGAGTGGGTTGGAAAAAGGGAACCAATTACAAGGATCTGCACGTGACTTCCTCCCTTGCGGGACTGACAACAGAAAGGGGGCAAAGGGAATTATCAAGGGCTCATGAGGGAAGGGGGAGTGGGGAGGGAGGGGAAAAAGAGGACCTGATGCCAAGGGCTTAAGTGGAAAGCAAATGTTTTGAAAATGATGAAGGCAAAGAGTGTGCAGATGTGCTTTACACAATCGATGTATATATGAATTGTGATGAGTTGTATGAGTCCCTAATAAAATGTCTAAAAAATATTGAATATGCCTGAACATTTAGCCAGAAAGCCTTACACCCATGGAGTCCAATTTTATAAATGTTAATAATGTATTGATCAAGAAAATACAGAGGTTGCCTAAGCTTTACTAATAAAGAAGGTTCCAATACAGAATGTACTTAGTGGATTAATGAATTATTCTTCCCCATGGAGAATATTTGAACACATCCAATACTTCCTTTCAATGAAACATTCTTTCAAAATAAATACTGGGAGGAGCCTTTTCTTTTAAGTGATAAGTAATAATACTTTAAAAGTCATATAATAATTTTCTGTCAGTTCTTTAAAAATTCTATCAAACATGTATATTTTCACTTGGTATGTGTTTCTAAACAGTTCTGCATTGCTTTATAGACTTTCTCTGTAGGCACCACTTATAAACAAATTTATCCCAATATATATATATGTATATGAAACTACATCCCTGCATGTCTTAATATGCAGCTTTTGACTTTTTATTTTACTTATAATTTGTATTTATGTTTATTATGAATCTATTTTAATGCAGATGAAACACTTTACTCTTGTAGTGGATATTGAACTGATAATTTTGACATTTTTCCTCAATAATTGCTTGCACAAAGTGTTATCATAAAACCTAATTTACAACTGTCATACAATTGACTTCAGCTCTTTCTATACACTCTACTTAGTTATACCTCTTGTTAAGTAAATTTGCATGTCAAAAGTGAAGTTTTTGCTGATGAAATGTGTTTCTGTAATATAATCAATTGTCAAAGTTTTATCTTCATTAACTTGAAATTTCAAAAGCCAATGTCAACAATCTCTTCCGTTTCCACCTTTATTAGAGTAATTTTTGAATATCAAGTAGATAGCAGAAGTCATACCCTTCTTACTAAATAGCTTTTAATCTGTACAAGGCAACACTTCATGTCTTGCATTCCAGAAAGCTTGACTATACAAATAGAATTTCCTTCTCTCAACAGTATCTTAAATTCTATATCACTGATTAAATTAACTGATACTATCAATAGAATTACATTATGCCCCATGAAGGTGATATATGATGCGCTCAATTATAAAATGATAGTGGTATCTCTAAATTCAACCAGAGACATATGTATATAAACCATATATATAAACATACATATATGTTTAATTCATATATATATATATACATATGAATTGTGGTCTAACCTAAGAACTATGATTTCTTATGACCTGACCCTACTTCACACTTGCCCTAATAAAGATCACAGAAGATGTGGTTGTTATCATAAAGTGTGATGAGTAACTCAGACAGTACCTGGCTATCAGGATAATAGTATTAGGGGTCATAATGTCTTGTCTTAAAACAAGCAGCCATGTTCCTGGTGTCAATTTGAGACTTAAGAGTGAAGGTTGGAGTTTAGCCTGTCAATCAGATTACAGTTCGATGACATCTTTTGGAGGTAAGGAGATAAATAGCTTGCTGGAGGTGGGACACAGCTCACTTCTGGCAAGACATTCTTGTTTACAAGATGCGTGGAGCTACCCTAGAACCCTGGAGCTGAAGGAGCCACGTGGAGACACTTGCTAGTGATAAGATACCTCTTCTGCCACTGAATCCACAAGAGTTTCCATTCACTGGCCTGTTATCTTCCTGCATTTGGCATCATTGCATGTGTTTTGTGAGTCTGAAAATGGATTTATAGATTGGGATCAGACATATGGACAGATATCGGACTTATGAACTTGATCTGGACAAGGCTGGGATGTTTTCTCAATATTCAATTGTTCTTGAATATAAAGCTCTTTCTTATAAACTAATGAGGATCTATGAATTTGTTTCTCTAGTCTGTCTGAACTGACACGTTATGTGATACAGGAATTATAAATAACAAAGTACAAAGTGATGAAGTAAAAGAGTATCAGAGCTTAAATTCTGGACACCTGCTTTGATAAAGGCCATCTATGACAGCAGAAGCCCCAAATCAATTTGCAGGACACAGATATAGGTAGATTAACACTCCAGTGAGTCCCCTCGGATCATAGCCCAGGGTAGTAAATAGCATTGCTTTCAGACAAAAGAGCATTGTAAATTTAAAATGTGGGTGATATCGTTAGGCTAAAATGTAACACTTTATCATTAATCTCCCTTTTAACTCATTTAAAAGTTGTTTCTGTTTAGCATTTTCTGCTCTCAACTGAGCATTTTCTGTTTTGTTTTGTCATTGTGATTGTTTTTGTTTGTCTTTGTGTTTGCTGATTTGGGGGTTTGTTTTATATGATGTCCTGGGCATAGCAGGGGAGGTTTGGTGGAAATGGGGAGCTAACAACAGGAACACAAGAAAGAAAAACATGCTGTGACATTGTGGTAATGATTGCGCAAATTTCTTAATATGATTGGACTATTAAATAGTGTGATCAGTGAATTGAATACCAATGAAACTACCATATTTAAAAAGCAGAGTCCATTTTCAGAATCAGATACAATGTCTTTTTCTATGAAAATACAACTGTAGATATCATCAACATATTTTCAAATAAATCCTCTTATATTAAAATGCTAGTGAATTTTTCAGTGCCGTGGTAGTTACATAATTTCATGGTAACTTGAAGCTATATGAACGTGTAGAGTTGGAGTCTAGTCTGTCACTCAGGTAACAGCCTGATGGTGACTCCTTGTTGGCGGGGCCTTCTCATTAAAAGGGTCCTGGGAACCTCCCCTCGCTCTCTCCACCTTCACCTTCCTGCTGGTGAACCCTGGTTGTTGCTAGAATCCTGGAGATGCATCCACTGCCATTGGATCCAAGGGTCTTTACATCTACCAACCTGTGAAATTACTGCGTTCCACATCATTGCATGCTTCTGCGAAGTCTAAAGAGGAACTTACGGATTAGTTTCAGACTAGTGGACTCGACTTGGACTGGGCTGGAATGTTTTCTATATATGTACTTGTTAATGTAAAACTCTCTCTTTTACATATATGAGTGTCTCTGGATTTGTTTCTCTTGTCAACCCAGCCTAACACAGCTGACTATAATATAATGGCACAAATTTCACAGAAAGTGTTTCTCTCAGTAGAAATCTACTATAAAACTGTTTTAAATCACTTCTAGAACAAATGCTATTTTGTGTTCTAATTACTTGCAATAGTTTATTCAAACTACCACTAAAGGTACAATAAAGTACCAATAAACTCATAGAGATACTTCTACCTTGTTCTATAGTGTCACTACATCTCAGAATGGAGTTAATGGTAGGGAATTTTGAGATACATGTCTACAGATGTATTTGCATCATTTAGATATGGATTTACATTTGTTTGCAATCATTCAAACAGAACAAGGCATACTTCCTGGTTAGGCTTGTAGTCTTTCACCATGTTTACCCAATGTATCTGTTTAGCACATAATCTGAGAAACTGGACTATATGAAAAAGCAGGATGTAGCAGGATCAGATGAAGGCTTATTAACTCAGTGATTTGCAGAGGACTCAGCTTGCTTGCTGAGAGTGAGGAAGAACTGAAGCACTTGCCGATGAAGATCAAGGATTGCGACCTTGGGTTCAAGTCAAGGTAGCTTTGATTTGCAACTCCATGCAAACACAACAAAAATCCCCACAACCAGACCAATAAACAGCATCATGCTAAACATAGAAAAGATAGAAATAGGGGGTTTTATTTTGTTTGGATCCACAATCAATTCTCCTGGGGTCATTAGGAGCATTGTTTTGAAACCAGTTTATGGGACCTAACAACAATAACAAAACCCCCACACAGCACATGTTTGTATCTCTGAAGAAGAATAAATAAAGATTTGAAGCCCTCCAAAGAGTCTCCATGTAGTCAAAGATTAGAATTCTTTGCAACTGCAGAAACCTAGGGCTTTGACTCTTGGTGAAGAACATTTGAATTTGGTGACATAATGATGGGGAAATGTGTACTTAGGTATAAACTGCAAGTTATTTTTTTCTCTTGCTCACATCCATGCTTTTAACCCATGTTATAAATATTGCACACCACATTTTCATTTGATGTCTCAAACCAGAAATCTAGGGATATTTTATGACACTGTGTTGATTCAATTTTATGTTCTAAGCATTTTATCTTAGGAGAGATGTATTTTATTACTAAATGCGCAAATGTAATAAAGTCCATAACACAATGATAGATATTAAGCTACATACTTACAACTGAACTGGGACTTCAATAAAGATAGCTTTGATGATAATTAAAGAATGTGAAATGTATTGACTCATTTAGGAATATTTTATTGAATATAGGTATTAGTGCAATGTTGAAAGTATAAATTATCGAAAGAAAAAGGATCTGAAATATGAGCCAAGCTGTAATGTTTTATGTTAGACCAGTCAAGTAACCTGGTATTTGAAGTAGCCTCTGGTACGACATGACATTTGGGCTATCATTCCACTTCTTCTCTTGGAAATTAATATTATTGTTAAAGGAAAATCTTGAATGAATTCTGAAACACATACAACATAAAGGCAAAGTAAATGAAAGCTGAAATAGCGAAAGCATTTTGTAAAACACTAAATTTTAATGGACTGTTCTTGGGCCGTCAGGAGAATGGAATAGATGAGTTAATATGTTTTTGCATACTTAATTTCTGTGATCCTATGAGGTCTGACAGTTATTAAACAAGTAATTAAGATGCATTATGCAATTACACTTAATTTGCACTCATATATGATGTTTAATTTAAAATATATGTGCATCAAGGTTTTCATGATAGACATTTAGAGCAAAATTTCAAGACAGTGAGTGTGTGAATATAAAGTGTGACTTCATTTTTTAAGACAGTTTTTTTTATCAGATAAAGACATTAAATACGTTTATAATTGGTGCTGAAAAACTCTTCTCATTTTTCTAAATGAAATTACTAAATTAGTATAAAATTATAAAGAAAAAAATTCATTGTTAAACTTTATCGTTATTACCTACATAATAATGCAGTCTATGCCTGGAGATGGGTCTAATGAAGTTTAGGGAAGCAATATAACATATTCTCTTCATGTAGCCTGTTTTAATGATAAAAGATTTTAACTTACACTTATATGGGTATTGTGAATTTTTGAAGCAAGGATCAACCCAGCAGATTATAAGAATATTTGCAATTTTTTAAAAACCCAGGGCCATTTAAATGACCAATGTTATATTAAAACATTTCTAGATTTTAATGGCCCTAATAATTGTAATAGTTTCTTGCATGTATAGTGCTAAACTTGAAGAATAAAAGCAACACAAATAAGCAGGCTATATACTAAAACCTCTCAAATGTTTTCCCCATTCAGTCACCAAACTTATAATTTGAGGTTAATTCTTCATATGTCCATTCCGTTTTGTTTCTGAAAAAGTCTAGTGTGTGCTTGAAAGCTTTTGAGTCTCAGTGCTTCTCAGTTTTGTTGTTTTTTACTAGCTTCAAAGTTTCTTTGCTTTGGTCCATTATCCCTCTGTCAATTTCATACTATCACATCAATGTTTGTCTATAATTCTTTTGTTTAAAATTTCTTGTTTGAATGGGAGCTTTCTTCTCAACCTCACTTTAGAAAAAGAATATGACTAAGAGTAAAGCACTTATATATCCTGCCTCTAGGATTCTTAGAGTCTCCATCATCAGAACACGATGCTCCCCAAGCCCAGCCAATCCCCAGCACACTCCGCACTCGATTTTCCTTTAGCTATATCCATTGTAGGTGCCCATGCTATTACATAATGCTAAATTTGAAATACCTTCCTTCTTCCTTTTCATTTTTGGATAATCTCAGTCTGTTAATTCAGCATGTAATCATACTGGCATAGTTTTTAGGCAGTGCTGCATGAAAATAGAAATAACAATAATCAGTACTATTTTACCTCTGAGCATAAAGCCTTTTCTATCAGAGCTCTTACGTTCATTATTTTCTCTTGCTTAGTTCTCTGAAAGAATTCCCAGGGGTCTAATGCTCTTATATTTATTAAAGAAGGAAGGATGTATTAAGGATGCTGTTCCTTATTATTTTTCATGCTCTTAATTTCCATTCAGAATCAATAAATATGCTTTAAATTCTGAAAATGCATAAAAATATTCCCATTATATGTATCTAATATTTCAACAATTGATTTATAAAGAAATACACAACTTATCCTCCCACCCACTCTATGATCATTAACATTTTCATATTTGGGGGAATGCTTTGTTAAGAGAAACTTTAATTACTATGAGGTAAATCACAGAGCAAAATTAAGTTATTTAACTTTGTTCTATCTAAATTAACTTTACAGAAATTGTGCAACCTGTTTTAGATAGAATTCAATGCAAAGTACACTTTTAATGAAGCATCAATGAAAATTCTCTTCCTTTGGTCTCATGCATAATTTTTTTTAAACTTTGCCCCAGACATTCTTTTACTTGGGGAGCTATAAATCATTCTTTCACAGATTAGTTTCAGATCGTTCTTGAGTTATTTTCCTGTAGATGTGAGTTTGCTACATAACAAGAGTGAAAAAAAAGGAGCTAAATCTCTGCTGGTATATTTAGGACACTGTTTTATAGTTCAAGCACCTCCAGAGATGTCTAGGAGAAAAACCTCGTTCTTTACACCTGAAATGCCATAGCCATTGAGATCCCAACAGTGCACATTTCTAATATGACTCACGTGGTTGCTAAAAATTGGAACAAGTCATTGGCAGCTTTCTATTTTATGTTGTAATATTTATTGCAAGTACAAGGGGTGAGTATTTTTCTCCATTTGTATAAATAAGAAAAGCAAGGCAAACTAAATGTAAGTGGCTTTCCCATGATAACACTGACATTTATTAAATGACAGAGTCAGTATTCTATCCCACACCTTGCTTGCTAGCATTGAGCCTATGCTATCAAATAAATCCATCAATGGTAAGTGAGGAAATACTCATTTTTGTGCTGATCATAAACTCATACAATGCTGTTATGTGCTTAATATGATTATATTGCTTAATATTAGAATGGGTCATCCCACTTGAAGTATTATGAATAGGGACCCATAGGAAGTAGTAATTTTATTCTTTATATCTTTGCCTTGGCTATCAGTTCATTTTCCTTCTGACGATATCCCCCAAATCAGCAAAGAACAGACCAAACTGGACATGGTCTTCCTGAGGTCTCCTCTGTTCCTTAATCCGATTTCCTGCTCGCAAATACAACTGGCCACTCTAAGGAGTGGTGCGTGAATCTCTAAGTGATAGCATAAGCCCAGTTTGCCTAAAAAGAGGCTTGTCCAATCAAATTTTTTTCTCCTGCTCTGTCACAGAGCTCAGTTACTGTTCTGTGCCAGGGTAGTTTCTCTGTCATTATCTGTCAACAATCAGAATATTCTCATATTCGACATTTCCCTATACACTCTGGGGCAAACACAACCAGTGTCTGGAAAGGGTTGGCTGCATGTCCACTTTCCTACACACCGGAGTCTTAATTATAATATCTCTGTGAGGAAGGAGCCTTGGAGGAGCGGGTGAAGTGCGCAGCGGAGCGCTGAACGTGAACACAAGGGGGGCGATGCGGCAGCATGTTTCCATGAAGGGGTCCCTCAAAGGAAACCCGCTGTGGAAATTCCACACTTACAGACCCGCTCTGACTCGGGATTTACTTGATGGCAATGCTTTCTTTAGGATTTCATCTATTTGAACACGCGGCTATGGTTTTGGTTTTTTAAAAAAATCTATCTATATATCTATCTACAACAAAAATATTTTTCTTTTTTTGGTAATTGTTTAATATCTTCCTCAAACTGCTTAAGAAGCGATTCTATCTAAACTTTCAATATTTTTGAGGATTATTTAGGATCATGTGAGGATTATTTAGCATCTTATGTTTCATTCCCTGATCAAATTTGCCTTAACTTTACACTTAGGCATTAATTACCCTTTTCATTGATTCCCTACCTCATGGATCTATTAAAAAAATGTTATTTCTCATATATTTTCCAGTCATTAGCCTGAGCCTACCAAATGTATGACTCTTAATGAAGGTTTTGTGACAATATGAAAATAATTCCATTATAAGATAGACTAGAAAAAGTTTAATATTATAGAACCCTTAAAACATGAGAGATCATTATTTTGAAGTTTCTCGAACTTCTGTACCCAAATCTATATATCCTTTCCTCTTTGGCCTTAAATAAAGCCTTCTGAACAGAAATGTGGGTTCTTCTTTAGAATATTCTCTCATCATGAATCTGCTCTACTTCCTAATTTTCACACTGTTTTTTTAAGAGCTAAGGGGGAACTAAAAAACTCACCTCACGAATACGTTTTCTCATGTCTAAACATTTGTTTTGAAAAACTAAATCACTAAATCTTTTTCTTCCCTGACACAAATCCTTGTTTTTTCTCTAACATTTTAACAATACACAATAATCTATCTTTCTTAATTTTACTTCCTATTCAATTGATGGAACATTACTTAATAGGATTATTGACTCAACACATTATTGACTCATTTGTGACAACATAAATGGTGTGAAGAAGTATGCATTTCTAAATGCATTTTGAATTGAGTGCTACCTATAAATGAGCAAGCCTCAAAAGGTGCATAGACATCTGGAATCCAAAGAGAATGGGCTAATTCCACATGCATTTGAAGCCACCTCATCCTGGGATGAAGCAGGCAACAGCCAAAGTTCAATCTTCCTTCTTCCTTCCTGAAGAATCAGTGATGAAACAGCAGTCTGTCCAAGAACATAGCTTTGATCTCACATGCGTTCTTGTTTCGTCTCTCTGCTTGCACTCCTCTCTCCGGTCCTCTCTTCTGGAGTTTCTGCCTCATGCTTCTTTGAGCTTATTACTAATTTTTATGTGGAACGATTCCATTATCAATAAACTGTGTGGCAGAGCCTCTACAGTTGCGAGGATGGAATGAGAATTAAATAATTTCACAGCATGACAGTATTTGGTGTTAAATTTGGCCTGATAACCTGAAGATTGGTAGTCTAAGTGCCCCAGCAGCTATGAAATAAAACCAGACATCATAGTCTCTACTTCTATAACGATTTCAGCCTTGAAAACCTTATGGAATAGTTTCTATAGGGTCAATATCAATATGAATCTGCTTAATGGCAATATGTTTATAAGATTTGAATCCATTCCCATTCAAATAGCTACTCTTTCAAAGCACACAATATAGATACGTACTTACCCCTGAAATGTGATTTTATATCAATTTTCACTAATATATGGACACTGCAAGAATTTTAACATAAAATACAAAGAAAAGTGGTTAAAAAGGAAACTAACGTATGCTTTGGAAAAACATTATGAGGACAATAAAATTAAATATTGAGAAAATTTTAACATAACCAGTAAATATTGTGGATCTGATAAATTTTATAAATTTAAAATTTAAATAATAGTCTACAAGGTTGGCGTAGAAGCTGCTGTGGAAGAAAAAGGGTCACATTAGAAAGCATGGATCAATTGGAAGGAAAATGTGGAGCAGAACTAAAACTCATCAAACAGACCAGGCCTACTTGTCAACTAGAGACCTGCAGGACTCCTAAGACTATGCCCCTTACCCTAGGGGGCTGCATCTGGATTCACCCTTGAATTAGAATACCAATCAGCCACTGAAGGTCAAAAGGGCAGCATTTGCCCCAGGAGAATGCACAGTGTGGACACTGTGTGGACATGGGATGAGCTATTGCACAGTAAAGGAGGTGCAATGCGTTACTCGAGGCAGAGTAAATGTAAATCTTTTAATGTGAAAATAGGATGTGATCTGTAAGCCTTCACGTCATTCAAAATAAAATGGTAAAATATAAATAAATTAATTAACACCCTAATCAATGACTGCCAACTAGTCGAGTCTGACCCAGAGCCACATGGCACGGAAGATTATGACTGCCGCTGTGAGCTCCATGTCAATTTCTGTAGCTGTAGAAAGCCTCATTTGCACGCACAGGTGTCCTGGTGGTTTCAAACTACTGATTTTATGGTTAGCAACAGAGCATGTAACCCTCTGCATATGATCCAAATCAAATAAGGAAGTGAGATCCAAAGGGCAGCATTTGCCATGGAATCAAGTTCAGTGTGCAGGAAAGGACATCAAACAATTCCGTAGTTAACAAGGGAAAGGCAGAGAAGTTCAAAGGGTGCTGTCCTTTGTGGGGATGAAGACCAACATCATGAATCAAAAATTGCTATGAATGGTTGAACAGAAAATCAATTTTTCTGTAAACTTTTACCCGAGTCACAATAAAGGGGTATAAATATCCAATCTTTAATTGGTTGCATTACAATGTTGATAAAATAAGAGGAATCAGTCACTGATAGATAAATATGATAGATGATACATAGATAGATAGATGATAGATGATACATAGATAGATAGATGATAGATGATAGATAGATAGTACATAGATAGGTTGACATATCCACAGATAGATAGATCGTAAATAGATAGCTGAAGATGAGACATGTGAGAAAGCTGATAAAGTCCTCAATTATCCTTTTTAAAATTAACGATTTTTTACTCCTTCCTTTTCTTCAGAAGCCAAATGAATTGAAGATTATCATATCATGCTATTTATATAATAATATAAGTAAGGTATTTAGGCTTGAGTACTTTGTATTCGATCAAAAACTCTGAACATGATTGTAGACTGGTATCAAATATTATTAATCTTTACTTAGTAACTCAATACTAATTCAATTCTGAACAGGTTTATCAATAAGGACATAACAAGGATTTCTGCCTGCTATGGGAACAATGGACATTGAGAATAGGCCAGGTGAAATGGAACTATAACCTGAGATAAACTTAAAAGGAAATAAGCAGGAAACCCAAGGACAGACTAAGCCGACTAATTAGAAGTCTGGGAACCCAAGTGCAAAGGTGCTATCGCCAGCCCTGTGGGCTTTGTTCTAGCCCTGGGTTCTTCTCACCTCCTGAGGAAACTCGCTTCTCTGCTTCTGAAGCATGTCCATTGACGCCTGAAACAACGTTTGCTCCCCTCTTTCTAGAGGTGTATGTGGGTGCCTTCCTCCAGGGCGATGGCCAGCTCGCTGCTCAGGAGGGACTAGCTACTGCCTCCAACGGAGACAACCCTGGTGTCAGCAGTGCAGAATATCACCTTTACCCGGAGAAGAAAAGAAAGAAGAGAAAAAAGAGAAAGGAAAGAAAAGGGAATAGGAGGGACAAAAAAGAAAGCTGTTACATAACATAAGTTATAATAAGTTCCTTAGCCTGGAACTTTCCATATGCAGTATCAGACGTCACTGTTGGAGCAAGTCGCCATTTATATGCAACATTAGTTATTCCGTTGGTAGCAGAATCAAAATAGCATGCGCCTTCTTAATTACTTCCACTTTGTAGAAAACACACATATCACTCACTATTAAGATTAGTATCTCTGTTAATTAAAAAGTATTGCTGCAACATTATACAATTTATTCCAAAAGATAATGTATGGGAATTTCAGAGTGCAATGTCTGATACATTTCAAGAATTCAAAAACGTGAGTCCATTCTCTCTGAAGATGGCAGAAGACATGATAACTTGCTCCCATTAATAACTCAATTGAGGAAGGCATCAATCTTAACCTCTTGACTATTCACGGCAGACAAGGGGAAACCAATTGTTAATCTATCCCTCCCACTTCCCTATCGCTCTTCCTTCAGTTTTCAGAAAAGAAAATCTTAAAATAGTTGCAAACTTGTAACTTTAATGATACCTTATCAGTACTCTTTCACTTTGATATCTAATTTAATTTTTACACAAAATCTTTATGTGTCTTACAATTTTGATTCTAGCTAATTTGAGTTTTTTGTTAATTATATGGTATTATATTCATTTTTATATGATATAATTTCATTTAAGGGGAGCACAATATTGGTTTAATGAATCACTGAAATATTAATATATTAGGAACAGAAACATTTATTGAATTAAATATGAAATATTATTGAAAAATATATTCATAGTCCATATAGTAGAATGTTAAAATAGTTAATAAAATTATATGTAATATGCATGCCTTTCCATCTGACATGTAATTTTGCAAATTTTGCTCTGCAAAAGGGGGAAAAATCTGTTTCCTTACATACAGAGTTATATTTAGCCAGATGCCTCAAATAAGCATTGCTGTCAGACTGCTGAGTTTGTTGAAAACAGAAACTGCTTCTTTAAGTTACCTGTAAGATACAATGAATCTGCTTGATAAACATGATTGCCTACTCAAAAATTGCATTCTGCCAAAAAGCAACTGTTTTTAATATGACTGCCCAATTGTAAACACTCACAGACAGCACCAAGGAAAATTCTAAATATCTGACATCACTTGGGATGCAGTTGATTATGTTTGTAGGCAGCGTTTTCATAGAATTTATATTGCATCGAAAATGCTGACAAAATCAACATTTTTTATTATTAAAAATGATAAAACTGCTCTGTGACAAAATATGATGGATGAGCACATTTATTTAATATATGTTTTCCAGTTAAAGGATTTCTTTTGAAATTATATAGCTATATCTTCTTTTTAATCCTTCTTAGTAATGTTAACTTCAAGTCATTTTTTAGTTTGATAGAGGTAAAACTGATTTAAAAAAATGTCTTTGGTCTAATTATTTTATCTAGATGTATAAAACTCTACTTAAATAGGTCTCACACGAGTACATTTTTTTCCTCTTGTTCAGTCTATAGAAGCTGATTTTTCATCTGACTCACCAGCACTGTGGCAGGTAGATGTTATATCACCTTGCATTGTGAAGGGGTGGAGTCCAACCTGTCAATCGGGTCACAGCCAGAAGCTACCTCCTGAGAGATGTGGACTTTTTACAAGAGAAACGCTCATGGTCTCTCCTCTCCCCTCTCTGCCTCTTTGCCTTCCTATGGGCTGTATCTTTACCCTTGTTGTTGCTAGGTCTCATCTAGTGGGTTCAACACATAGCACCCCTGGGAACTTCAGCATAAATCACTGGCCAACCCTGTTATTCTTATGATGATTCTTATACTTGAGCCCATTATTGAAGCCGCTGTGTCAATACATCCAATTGAGGGGCTTTCTGTTTTTCTCTTTGCTCCTCCACTTTACTGAGCATCATATATTTTTCCAGGGACTGATCTTTCCTGATCAGATGCCCTAAGTGTGTGAGATGATAAGTTATTGCTATCTTTGCTTCTAAGGAGACTTCTTGCTGTCCTTCATCCAAGATATATTGGTTTGTTTGGGCAGTCCATGTAGCTGTCATTGTTAGGTGATGTTGAAGTTATCCTGACTCATAGCTACCCTATGTACAAGAGAACAAAATACTTCCTGGGCCTCCACCACCCTCAGACCTTTTAAGTTTGAGCCCATGGTTGCAGCCACTGTGTCAATTGTGTCATGGAGGGCCTTCCTATTTTGCGCTACCCCTCCGCTTCAGCAAGCATGGTTTCCTTCTCTGGGGACTGGTCTCTTCTGCTAACATGTGCAAAGTACGTAAGACCAAGAGTCATCATCCTTGCCTCTAGGGAGAATTCTGGTGGTACATCATCCAAAACTTTCAATATTCTACACCAGAAAAAAAGTTCACTTACGTTGATTGGGTTGTTGTTGTTTTTGTACAACATTTTGATTTTATTCATTCGGGTGGCCCTGATGAATCCTAAGTTGTAGAAATATCTTTTTTTTTTAATTGGCGACTCTTACAGCTCTTATCACAATCCATACATATATCCATTTTGTCAAGCACATCTATACATATGTTGCCATCGTCTTTTCCAAAACATTTTCTTCCTACTTCAGCCCTTGGTATCACCTCCTCATTTTTCTCTCCCCTCCTTTTCCCAAGAACCCTTGAGAATTAATATATATCATGTCTTACATTGACTACTGTCTCCCTTCATCCACTTTTCTGTTGTCAGTCCTCCTTGGAGGGGGCCATACATCGATCATTTTAATTGATTTCCCTATAATCCCACACCCTTATGCTCCTAGTATTGCTACTCCCATTACAGGTCTTGAAGGTTTATCTTCCCTGGACTCCCTGGGAGGTCATATCTGTACCAGTGTACATGTTCTAGTCTAGCCAGATTTGTAAGGTAGAATTGGGATCATGATAGTGGGGGGTGCAGCGGAAAACCTTAAAGAACTAGAGGAAAGTTGTGTGTTTCCTCAGTGCTATGCTGCACCCTGATTGGCTCATCTATTCCTTGTGGTGCTTCTAACAGGGATGTCTCATTGACTACTGATGGGCATTGGGTCTCCACTCTGCCCTCCCGCTCACTCACATTGATAGGATTTTGCTTTGTTTTGTTTTGAGTTTTTGATGCCTGATAGCTGATCGCATCGACACCTCATGGTCACACAGGCTGGTGTGCTTCTACCATGTGGGCTTTGTTGCTTCTAAGCTGGATGGCCGCTTGGTTATCTTAAAACCTTTAAGACCCCAGATACTGTATCTTTTGATAGCCAGGCACCATCAGCTTTCTTTACCATATTTGCTCATGCACCCATTTTGTCTTCTGTGATCGTGTTGGGAAGGTGAGCACCACAGAATGCTTGGTTATTAGATCAAAGTGTTCTTGCTTTGAGGGAGTACTTGAATAGAGGCCCAATGTCCACCTGTTACCTTAATACTTAACATATAAATATGTGTCCATAGGTCTATTCCCCTGTCGTTATATATAAATGTGTTTACATATATACATGAATGTATTTAGACCTCTATGAATGTTCTTTGCCTCCCAGTTCTTTCCTCTACTTCCTTTTACTCTCCTCTTGTTCCACTAGCATATTTGGCCTTCATTTGGGTTTTGGTAATTTCTCTGGGCTACATTTCCCTTAATCCAACCCCCTTCTTCCCCCCAAGTATCCTATGTCCTCCTTGCCATCAATTTTAGATAACTGATTCTTCCCTTGTCCCTGGGTTTGTTGGCACCCCCTTACCCATGTCCCCCCAGAAAATCCAGTCCCATTGTTCTCTACCCTGGGTTGTTCATCCCACCTATCTTACCAGATAGACATGTAGAGACAATAATATACACAAAAACAAACAAAGGGAAACATAACAACAAAAGAAAACAAAACAACAACAATTTAAAAAATAAATAATATATGGAAAACCAACAGTGAAAAAAAAGCCCTCAAATACGTCCAGGTCTGTCTGTGGGCCTATATGAGTATTTTCCAGTCAGGTTTGCTGGAGTGCCATGCCCTGGCCCCAAAGTCCACCCTTGGCATTACTCAGGGACTTCTTGCTTTGCTCCCCCTGCTGTTCTGCTGCAGGCCCTTAGTGCTTCACCTCAGTGCGGTGGGGTTGGATTGGGCACGTCTCTCTCACCGTGTCCCCAGTGCCATCCCCAATAGCGCTTTGAGTCAGTGAGGGACGTCGTGACATCCCTCACTGACTTACATTGATGCTCATTCTTTTATGTTCCTATCAATGTTCAACTTTCGCAGGCATATGAGGAAACTTAAAATAACATATCTTGGGTAAGGTGGACCTTGTTCCTCAAAGTACTTCCTTGCTTTTCAACATGTTCTGCAGCACATTTACCTAATGCAATGCATCATTTGACCTTTTGATTTCTGCTTCCACAAGCAGTAGTGGTGGATCCAAATAAGACAATATCCTTGACAACCTCAATCTTTTTTCCATTTATTATCTATTGGTCCAGATGTGAGGATTTTTAAATCTCTCTTTGAGTTGTAATTAATACTGAGGGCTGCAAATCTTGATCTTCATCATCAAATATTTCAAGTTTTCCCTTCTTATAGCAAGCAATGCCATATCATCTGCATATTGAGTGATTAATAGGCCTTCCTCTAATGCTGATGCCACATTTTTCTTCATAGACAATCCATATTCTCTACTTGCTCAACCTATAGATTGAATAAGAATGATGAGAAGATACAACCCTGATGCACAACTTTACTGGTTTTCAGCCATACAAATATTCCTTTGTCCTGTTCTCACAACTGCCTCTCGGTCCATGTATAAGTTCATGATGAGCACAATTAAGTGTTGTGGATTTTCCATTTTTCTCAGGGCTGCCAATAGGCACTTATGACCCACACAGTCAAATGGCTTAACATAGTCGATGAAAACCAAATAAACATCCTTCTGGTTCAGATCCTCTTCTGAATTCTTTCTGAACCTCTGGCAGCTCCCTATCAGTATACTACAGCAAGCATTGTTGGATGATTTCCAGGAACATTTTACTTGCAGGTAATATCAATTATAATGGTTTTTAGCTTGGACATACTTTTGGGTTATTAATCCTTGGAAAGGGTGCGAATGTCAATCCTGTCATCAGGTAGCATTTGTCCAAATGTCTTGCCATAAATGAGTGAGTAGTATTTCAATGCTTTATCATCCTGTTGAAAAATCAGTTGATAGTCTACCAATTCCTTGGGGCTTGTTTTTGATTATTGCTCTCAATGCAACCTGGATATCGTTCTTCAGCACAATTATTTCTGTCATACGATACCTCTTGAAATGGTTGAATGTAGACTAGATCATTTTGGTACAGTAATTCTCTGTATTTTTTTCTATCTTCGTTAGGTGCTTCTTGCATCTTTCAATATTTTGCCCATAGAATCTTTCAATATTACCGTTCAAGGTTTGATTTTTTTTCTTTAGCTCTCTCAGTTTAAGATATGCTAAGTGTGTTCTTGAATCTTGGTTCTGTAATTCTAGGTCATTGCACATTTTAGTATAGTATTTTCCTTTCCTTCTTCAGCTTCAAGTTTCAGAGTCTCTTGTGACATCTACTTTGATCTCTTGTTGGTTCCAATGTTCTGAGTGAATTTTGGCTTTCTTCACCTGTGATGTTCTGAAACGATCCCACAGTTCCTCGGGTCTTCTGTCATTAATGCTCAATGCATTCAAATCATTCTTATGCGTGCCCAAATTTCACATGGAATATACTCAAGTTTCTACTTGCATGTGCTTTAATTTTCTTCCGCTTCATCCTGAACTTAGGTAACTGTGTTCAATAATTATTATTTGATAATAATTTCATAATAGCTGCTGTTATTTTAAGTTTCAAAATATCTTGGGAACAATTATTTGATGGCACTTACACTGAATAAAAGTGAGAAGAATTTGAGAGGCTTAGACAGTTGGAAGAATAAAAGTGCCCTTCCTCTAACTCACTTGTTTCTCTGTGTTCTCAGTGGCACCAGTGGTGAAGTGCACAAATTCCAACTGAAAAGTAACTAGTCACAATGCAATAGTGGGTGACTCAAAGGAAAGAATGAATGGTCTACTACCAGTGGTCACAGCCATTGAGAGAACCATGGAATGCAGTTTCTAATCTCAGACTAATTAAATTTTTGGAGAAAACTTGCTCAATAAAACACACACCAATTCAACACTTTCCGCAGGTAACATTAACGGATATTGATCACATTAATCAAGTTAGGCAATCATTCATTATCTTTCTCCAAATTATTCTGCCACCATTAACACAAATCTATTGCTTCCTAAGTTTCTCATCTCTCCTTTTGAATTACTATTGTCAATTAATTTTAACTAATTGCAGTATCAGAATTCAGCACACATAGAATGGATATTTTTTCTAAACTTAGGACAAATTTTCAGCACTAGAGTTGGGTCTATCTTCACAATTTGTTCGTCAACATTGTTGACAATATTGCATTATCACTGAAATATGCATGTTTGAAGATTCTTCCAAAGCATCTAGTGTAAACAGCAACAGGATTTGGAAAGGATTGAGTCAAATATTGGTCAATTACCTGGTAAACTTGGCAAGTTTTGCTTACTTACTAGTATAGTAAACCCATTTTCACTAGAAATTAGAAAGTATGCACAAATTGAGCAGTGCTTAACCTGATTATTGGTTATACATGGGACTGGCAACCATAAGATCAGCAGTTCAATGAGCAAATAATTGACCAGCATCATTTTTAGTAAATCCAATGAAACTTTGCTGGAGATCATTCAACAACAATATATCAGTGCATTGACAGGAAGCTGAAAGAGATTCAGGCCCTATTCAGAAGAGGAGGTGGAACAAAGGATACGATTACTTAAGTCAGATGTCGTCACTGAAAACAGAAATCCCCAAAGTATGTTGCTTATATTTTATTGACTATGCCCAGTCATTTGACTCTTTGTGTCACCAGTGACTATGGGCAGACTTGAGAAGAATGGGGGTTCCAGACCACATCATTGTGCTCCCGCAGAACCTGTACACGGACCAAGAGGCAGTTGTGCAAACAGATCGAGGGAATAATTCATAATTTAGAATGTGTAGACCTGTGATACAGGGTTGCTATCTCACTATATTTATTCAGTCTGTATGCTGAACAATAATCTGAGAATATGGGTTATATGATGAAGGATAAGACATCAGGATTTTAGAAAAGTTTATTAATAACCCATGACATGCAGATGATACAACCTGGCTTTCTGAGGAGAACATTCAGCATTTGCTGAGAAAGATCAAGGATTGCAGCCTTCAGTATGATTAAACTCAACCCAATGAAGACCAAAATGCTCACAATTGGACTAGTGGGTAACATCATGATAAAAACATTGAAGTTGTCAAGGATTTCTCTTTTTTAAAATCATTTTAGCTCTTACCACAATCCATACATCCAACCATTGAGTCAAGCAAGTCTGTACATATATTGCCATTATCATTTCCTTTCCACGTGAGCCATTGGTATTGGCTGCTCATTTTTTCCCTTCCTCTCTGTCCCTCCCTCCTTCATGAACTCTTGATAATTTATAAGATTTTTTTTCATCTCACACTGAACAATGTCTTCCTTAAACCACTTTTTTTTGTTGTCCATCCCCCTGGGAGGGGATTATATGCAGATCATTGTGAAGAATTTCATCTTACTTGGATATAATCCATTATATATCTCTTGGGTTACTCCCACTTTTCAGGCCATACTTATTCAACCTGCACATCTATCTAAATATATATTTACTGAAGACCACTATTAAAGGATTGTGTTTAATAGTATTTGCCTTTGGTTCCTTTAACAATCCTCCTAGTATCTTCCCCAGCCTCAATTATTTTTGCCAATCTTCCCTCTTTTTGTTTATTTCCTTCTCCTTTAATACCTTATCGCATCTAGGCCAACATCTCCCCTCCTTCCATTCACTCCACTGCTGGTAACATCAAAGAAAGTTTCTTTTAATATGATTTTTTCTGGACTTTTTTACAGTAGTTATCTCACATTTATCCTTTGTGCCTGACTAATTATATTCATAATAGTGTCATCCAGGATTAACCATTATGTGAGATGTTTTTCAGATCATCATTATCCTTTGCCATTATGTGGTATTCCATTATGTTTAATTATCAATAGGTATGAATTTATTACCATCAATTTTCCTGTAAGTTTCTGAGCTTGGAGCAGTGCATTTTTGAATCTTACCATTGTTTACTTTATTACTGTTGTTTTAAAAAACAAACTCTCTCTTATTGAATGGATTCTGACGTGTTGAAACCCTATTGGACAGGGTAGAGTTGGTTCTGTGAGCGTCAGACTCTCACTCTTTACAGGAATAGAAAGCCTCATCTTTCTTCCTGAGATCAGGTGCTGGTTTTGCGTTGCTTACTTTGAAGTTAGCAGTGCAACTTGTAGCCACGGTGCCATAGGCTGTTATTATAGTGTTTGTCATATTTTTATAGTTTTCTTCTTTCATTTTGTTTGGGTTGATATATTTTTGAAGCTACAGTGTAATTTATTAGTTTACTACCACTAGCGTCTGGTCTATTGAAACTCATAGTGCTCTTATATGTGTGTTCTAAGACTGAAAATATTTACAGGATTAAATCTTTCTCCAGATATGCAGCTGGTGTTTTGAACCACCAACCTTGAAATTAGCAGTCCAACATGCACTCAATAGCACAACCAGGGCACCCAATCCATTGTCAACTCATAACGATCCTACATAGGGTTTCCAAGGCTTCACAAATCTCTATGGGAGCCGATAGCTTCATCTCACATGCATCTGGTGGGTTTTTTACCATAGATATTTCGAATAGAAGTCCAATGTTTACCCTTCAGGGCCATAAAGGATTATGGTGATGGAAAAGAATATTGAAAGTACCATGGACTGTGAGAAAAACAAAAATTTGTCTTGGCGCATATACAGTCAACATACACTTGAGAATCAAATATAGGGAGACTTCTCACATACTTTGAATGTGTTATCTTGAGAGACTAATTCATGGAGAAGGGCATCACGATTGGAAGTAGGTCAGAGAAAACAGTAAGATCTCAATGAGATTAACTGATCCAGTGGCTACAGCATTAACAAAAATTGTGAGGATGGTGTATTAACGTGAGGTGTTTTCCTTTGCTGTACTTGAGTACCACGTTAATTCAATGGCACCTAAAAACAACCAAGTACTTAAAACAATTCCTTCTACCTTGAAATCTCGATTTCAATGTTCTGTAACTGCACTGTGTCCTCCTTTACTTTGTAATTGTCTTTATTAGAATTTCATACATCATGTTCCCTATTTTCAATCTTTTAGATTTGTTTAACTTTGGATACTTCAATATCTGGGTTGATTTCTGATTGGTGTTATATGCTAATCTCATGCTGTTGCCTATGATGCTATTTCTAAGCCCTAAGTACTGCACTTAATATTTATTGTATGTTTGATCTGGGTTTTAAAATATTGTATAATTTCTGTTTATATAAGAAAATTCTGTTGATCTGGAAATATTCGAAATTCACCATTGTTTGGGAGAGACAATTTTTCTGATTATGTGTTTATTTTTTGACTTTCTGAGACCATTATAAAAAGAAAAAAAATGATTTTCACATCAAAATTAACAGACATGGAAGGTTACAGGAGGTCAAAAGGAAAAGGGTAGGAAGATAAGGAGGAGAGAGAGAAAAGTAAAGAAATAAGAGAGCCACCCACAGGAAAACATAGGCAGGAAAACAACTTCAGGTGAAAAGGTCGGAAAAGGTGTCAGAAAAAAATACCATTCTAATCAAAATCACCCAATATTTTTTCCATTTCAATCATGGTAAAATGCAAAGTTTTGAGAATGTTAAAAATAAATAAATAAAAGGCTTCTTGCTATCTATCTATCTATCTATCTATCTATCTATCTATCTATCTAATCATAAGTGCCCTTGTTTTGTTTCTCAAGAGAACCCTGCCTAACGCACCATCCTTGCTTTTTAGAACATTCTGGCTGTACTTTTTCTGGGTCAGATTTACTTGTTCTTTGAGTAATCCATGGTACTTTCAATATTCCTCATCAGCAACATAGCTTAATTTTGTGCATTTGTTAGCACATGCATACTCTTCCGGAAGACATTTAAAAACATTTTTGTGATAACATGTTTATTGTATATACTCGAGTATAAGCCGACCTGAATATCAACCAAGACACCTGATTTTATCACAAAACTGCATCAAAATGTGCTGAAAAACCAGGCTTATACATGAATATATATGGTAATATAAGACTAGTCATAGCTCTTATAAAGAAAACATTATAATTGATCAAGAGCCCACATAAACTTAGATGCAAAATTACTTATGAAAATATTAATACATTTAACTTACAAATACACCATATTAAAATAACTTTGTAAATAAAGGTAACATGTTACAGAAATGTTTTTCTTTCCTTCCTTTCTTTTTTAATACCTTTATTGGGGCTCTCACATCTCTTATCACAATCCATACATTCATCTAGTATATCAAGCATATTTGCCACCATCATCATTTTCAAATCATTCTCTTCCCACTTGAGCCCCTGATATAAGCTCCCCGTTCCTTCCCCTCTCTCCCTTGCCCACCCTCTCTCACAAACCTTTGCTAAATTATAGATTGTTATTTCCATATCTTCCATTGTCAGAAATGTTATTTTACAGATAATTTTATTTAAGCAAAACTAGCAATTTAATTTTAAAGAATTAGAAGAAATGTTAGAACAGAATATTTCTCATTGACATGCAACACATTAACTATTAATTATCTCTATAGAGAATGGTATGATATTTCCAATGTATTTGAATTGTGAGGCTTACTTCAGAGAAATACTGTCTCACAAAACCTGGTGTAAAATGTTAAGGTAGTTGTAAGTTTTTTTTTATAGAGATCAATGTCTGATATAGACTTCAAAGCAAATAATGGAGGAGATTTCCATAGAAATTGGCAAGTCCTGTGTAATCATAAGAAAATACCAACTATCTATCCATTGAAGATCTGTCTTTATTGCAGTGATATTATTAGTAAAGTTTCCAAATTCCTCAATGTTGAGAATAAAATACATGTGCTAACACATTAACTAAAGTGTGAAACCTATGACACCATAAAAGTAAAAGCCAAAGGCTCTGTCCTAAATTGGCTTCCGGAGGGTAAATAATGAATATTTATTGAAAAAGTTGATAGTATGAGGGAAAGCATAGCAAAAATACGAATCAGGACTCTGCCATAAATCATTTGACATTTGTGATTATAAACTGGATTCTGCGCTTTTTGGTCTGGTTAATACATTCTAAATTCAGTCCTTTACAAATCTAAAATTCAATACATCTGATTTGTTCTTCCATGCCAGTGGATTATGTTTCCATATATAAGCACTTATAAAGGTTAGGGGTTTCGGCAGAGTCCACCAGAACTTTGTTTCCATACTCCAGTTCTTATGGCTACCCTACTATTAATGCTTCCTCACATTTCCTTTTAGAAACTGGAATCTAGTAACATTTAATAGAAGCTTTATGATCTTAAAGTCAAGTTCAATCTTCTTAATAAGATGCTGACAAACTTTTAAAATAAATTTACCTTGTTCGGTTTCCAGAATACCAGTTTCCTTCTTATCTTCTGTGAATCACTATGCTTTTCGGTATTTCTTTAATATGTTTTTAATATGAATTTATTCATTACTACAATGCCTTCCTTAGTAAATAATATCTGTGAGTCTTCTTTCTGACTGATGATTCCAAAGCTCCACTCACTGCCATTGAGGAGATTCAGACTCATAGTGGCCCTGTAGATTGTAGTAGAACTGCCCCCTAGGGTCTGAATCTGTACATTTGTATGTGAGTAGGAAGTCTCATCTTTCTTTTAGGGCTGGTAAGTTCAAACTTCTGACCTTGTGACTAGCAGCTCAATGAGTAACCAAGTAAGTTCCATAGCTCTTGTTGGTTGAAGTTTGGGATGGGAGCAATCAGGCTGTGAACTCCTCTTCAAAGGCAATATATTATGCACTAACAATTTCAATCCCATAATTTCCAGATAAAATGGTATTCTCCATGATATAATTATTCTTTAAATAAATGTATTTATATATTTTAATTGGGAGCTCATACATATATAATTCCATAGTTCAATCAGTATCATACAATTGCTACCATTGTGCATCTCCCAACAATCATTTTCTTCCAGGACCCCTTGACATCCTCTCCCTTTTAACACCCCCCCCCGCCACCCCTCTAGCCCCACCACCCACCTTAAAAAACTTACTCTACATACTGTCCCTATAGGTTCATCAATCCTGGTTTTCATATCCTGGAAAACAGAAAAAAACACATTTAATACAATTCCAATAGGGTGACCCCAATGACATAACATTTCTCAGATAGACCCTAATATGAACAAACACACAACTATATAAAAAAATACAGAAAATGTTGAACAGCAGATCAGGTCCAGCATGCATTAGAGGGGGGATCAACTGACAGGGTTTTAACTGTTCAAGTCATCTATCCAATGCACTCTGTTTAGTAACAACTTTCCTCCCATCCCTCAATTATGGAGAGAGGGAGATAACCAGAGGCTTATTTCTCATGTAGTTCCCAGAAATGTATCTTGGGTTCCCATTGTCATTCATAGCCTTCTGCAAACTTGATTCTCACAATTTAGGCCCTGAAACTAATCCCTCCTTCTACTTCAGATAAAATGATCTACAATCCTTTGGTGACTGATGATGGTGTGCATCTTTCATGTGGACTTTTGGCATCTCAGATGTTGCTTGGTTGGTGGCAACCTTTTAAGACCCCCGATGCTATTCACTTTGATAGCCAGGTACCATCATTTTTTAAACCACATTTTGCTATAGCACCCATATCTTCTATGTTCCCTTCCTAAATGTGAGTATCCATGATGTTATTGATGCTTACAAAATTCATCAATAATGTCTTTAGATATTTAAAATAATAACATATTTTTATATTTAAGTATGTAATAAAAAGTGAGACATTGCAGTTATTTTAATATACAATAGGTTCATCACTAATCTTTGGTTGTATCGTAAAGCCTGTAAACCAAGTCAATTGGGTAATATCATGATAGGCTCAGTCATATAAAATTCCACCTCTCAGTATGACATTGTTATAGGATCATTAATGGTTTCATTAATAGCATTAACGCAATTCTTTAGGTATACAAGGATAATTTCTCATCATTTGACCTTCTATTTTATAAGACATAAAAATGACCATCTTGCTTTTCACTGTCTATAGGTCTATACTCTCATTTCTCTCAGCAAAGTTATTGAGCAAACACACCTACACAATAATTGCATTTTTTAGTACTTCATTTTTCTGCTCTGGTGAAAGTCACTTTAATGTTTGAATGGCGATTATGATCTGTTTCCATTTCATTCTTTGACTCTATCTTTTTTAATCTATAATGAAAACTTGGAAGAAGGCAAAATAATAACAGAAGGAGGTAAAGAAGGCCAGAATACAGCTAATCTTGGCATAAGAACATACCCTTAATCAATTAGTCATTATGAGTCAGACACTATACTATGCTTTCAAAAAGCACAACTGAAATCAAGACATATAATATTTGTTTTCAAAGAGAAGAAAGAGCAATGTAAAGCAGACAATTAGGCAACATCAATATCATGATGTATTGGAGACTTATTGGGTAAAATGTAATCATATGCTGAAGAGGCCATTTATTCCTTAGGGTGCATCTCTTCATTCATAAAATACATTTTATCCTTATCATTCACTTTCTGCAATCAGTTGGAATCAAGAAGATTATGAGAAAGATAGTTTACAAAATCTAACAGTTAATTTCACCTATTTTCTATTAGGTGTATGAAAGTTGGACATTGAATAAGAATGTCAAGAATAGATGCATTGGAATTATAATGACTGAAGAAAATTATTGAAAGAACCAAGGAATGCTGAAAGGAAAAACTTGTGTCTATTGGCATTCCTTGGGGACCTCGCTGCTTCATTGCCTGGCTGTTCTGGTGCACCCCCTTAGTGTTTTGCCTCGGTGTGGTGGGGTCAGATCAGGTGCAATTCCCACACTGTGTCTCCGGTGTTGTCCCCTGTAGGGCTTTGGATCAGTGAGGGAGGTCGTGTCTCATAGTGGGGCCGGCCATGTGATCCTCTGTGGAACATCATCTTCAAGGCTTGATGGGACAGGATGTGCTCCACTCTCTCCTCCTCCCCCTTCATTTGCTCCCTTTTGCTCCGATCAGAAATGTCCCACTCCCAGAGCTTCAGATTCAGTGCTGTCCTTTGAAATCAAGTTTCTGGGGTGAGAATCAGGTGTCCACGTAGGAGTTGGAATTAGGGCCGGACCCCCAGACCTCTCCACTGATTCCCTACTCCATGCCGACATATTGTATTCACATCTTGGAGCACTGGGTTGAAGTCTGGTCCCTCTTTCCCTGTGGAGATATAAACAATATCCTCCCCTTGGATGGGTTAGTGACCTGAGGAAGTTAGTTTATTGTGGCAGCCTGACTGATACACACATGTGGGATTAATTGAAGGGCGGAGAGATGAATGGCTCAGTGAGCCTCGCCTTTCTTGTCTCTCACTCTTTGATCATCAGACCTGTGTACAGCTGCCTTGCTTGTACTGTGCATCAGTTTGCAAGCTACACTACCTGTGGACACCTAAACTGTGGACTGTGTCACTGTAATTTGAGGTTCCTTCAAGACCTGCTTCGCCACACAATTGGAATTTACATCTCTTGAGCTGGGAACTGTTAGACCCTGTCATATGGCTGACTGTTGATGACCTGCCTTGTTGTTTGCTACCTGTGCCTGGATAGCCAGAATTGTTCTACAGAGGACTACCTGGCAGCCCTCAAGACTTGAAGGACTGCCAATGTCTCACAACTCTCTCACACCAGTGAGTTACACTGAGCCATTTGTACTGCATTATAATTTAACCGTTCATTTCTTGTGTTATATATATATAATTGTGTGCTCACCTCCCTGATATGATCACTGTAGACAAATGGGTGCAAAAGCAAATGTGACGAAGAAAGCTGATGGTGCCCGACTATCAAAAGATATAGCATCTGAGCTCTTACAAGTTTGAAGGTAAACAATCGGCCATCTAGCTCAGAAGCAATAAAGCCCACCAGCCTGTACAAACATGAGGTGTCAAAGGGATCAGGTATCAGGCATCATCAGTACAAAAAATCATATCATTGTGAATGAGGCTGAGTAGTGTGGAGTGGAGACCCAAAGCCCATTTGTAAACCACTGGACATCCCCTTACAGAAGGGTCTCAGGAAGACATGAGCCAGTAAGGGTGCAATATAGCAATGATGAAACATGCAGTTTTCCTCTAGTTCCTAAATGCTTCCTCCCTCCCCATTATCATGATCCCAATTCTACCTTACAAATATGACTAGACCAAAGGATGTACACTGGTACAGATAGGAATGAGAAACACAGGGAATCCAGGACGAGTGATCCCTTCAGGACCAGTGGTTTGAGTGGTAATACTAGGAGGGTGGGTTGGAAAGGGGGTACTGAATAAAAGGATCTGCATGTGACCTCCTCCCTGGGGGACAGACAAAGAAAAGTGGGTGAAGGGAGATGTCGGACAGGGCAAGATATGACAAAATAATAATTCATAAATTATCAAGATTTCGTGAGGTTGGGAGGTATGGGGAGGGAGGAGAAAAATGAGGATCTGATGCCAGGGGCTTAGGTGGAGAGCAAATATTTAGAGAATGATGAGGGAAATGAATGTACAAGTGTACTTGAAGCAATTGATGTATATATGGATTGTGATAAGAGTTGTATGAACCCCTAATAAAATGATTTTTAAAAATCTCTCACTTTCTTTTTATTGCTATTAAATATTTTTATTGGTGAATCTTACATCTCTTATCATAATCCATACATTCATCCCGTGTGCCAAGCACATTTGTACATATGTTGCCATCATTTTCAAAGCATTTTCTTTCTACTTGAGCCCTTGATATCAGCTCCTCAATTTCACCCTCCTTCCCCACTCTCCCTCCCTCATAAACCTTTGATAAATTATAGATTATTATTTTCATATCCTATATCATCCTCTGTCACCGTTAAGCTATTTTCTGTTTTGTCCCCCTGAAAATGGTCTATATATTGATCCTTTTGATGGATTCCCCCTTTCTCTATCCACCTTCCGCTTATCCTCCTGGTATCTCTCTTCTCATTGTTGGTCCTGAAGGGTTTATCTATCTTGGATTCCCTGTGTTCCTGGCACTTATCTGTAGCAGTGTACATGTTCTGAAAATCTACCAATTTCTTCAGCTGAAATTGCTCAAACAAGAAATCAAATGCATTGATAATATTTGGTGATTAGAATACAAGATTTTGAAATAAAGAAGAAGGAACAGTTTTTGGAAAACATGTCCTTAGTGATAGAAATGAAGCTAGAAATTACAAGATAACATTTTGCAAGATCGATTACTTCTGCATTGCAAATATCTTTTCCAACAATATGAATGGTAACTATACACACGGAGTTACCCAAAGGTAATAGTAAGGAAACAATTACCTACATCTGTGTAATGAGAGAATTAAGGAGTTCAATATAAGCAGCAAAACAGGACCAGGGGCTCACTCTGGAAAAGATTATTACGTGCTTGTATATAAGTTCAAGTTCAAGTTGAAAAAAAATTAAAACAAGTTCAGTAGAACCAAAATACGATCTTGACTCTATCCCACCTGAATATTAGGAACATCTCAAGAATGGATTTTATTGATTTAACATTAAGCAGACTTATCAAGCTGTGAAGCTGCATAAACATCACACAGGTAGAGTGCTGAGAGTCATTATTTTTTTAAAAAAGGAAAGAAAGAAAAGATCAAAGTGAATGTCAAAAGATACTAGGAAACTTACTCTAGGTCACAGATTACCTAAAGTAAATGGAAGAAATGATGAAGTAAAAGAAGTAAATGGAACATTTCAAAATACAGTGCAAAAAGGAAATGCAAAATATTATAATAAAATGTAATGAAATGCTAGAAAACCAAAAAGAAGATCATGATCAGTATACCTCAATCTGGGGGAAAAAATGAAGGAAAAACTCAACCCCTGAGTCTCAGTATTGAGAGGTTCCAAGGGAAACATATTGAACTATGCTGCAAGCATCAAATGAAGATGGGAGGAATACACAGAGAAAAGAACGAGTTGACACGCAACCATTTCTAGAAGTCGTGTATGATGAAGGACCGGTGATACTGTAGGAAGAATCCAGGTTTCAATGAAGGCATTGACAAAAAGCAAAGCTCAAGGGACTTACAGATGACCTACTAAAATTTTTCAATAAACCATTGAAGCATTGGAGGTACTAATTCATTTTTGCCCAAATATTTTGTAGACAACTACCTGACTAACAGACTAGAAGAGATCCCTATTTGTACCCATTCCAAAGAAAAATGACTCAATTTAGTGTGGAAAATAAAGCTCAATATTATTAATATCACATTCAAGTAAACTTTTGCAAAATATCATTCAACAAAGGTGGCAGCAGTGCATCTACAGGGAGTTGCTGGGAAGAGGGCTGGAGCTACGATGTCATTCCTGACATTAGATTAACCTTTTCTGGAAGCAAGAACTTCAGAAAGATGGCCGCGTGTATTTTCTTGACTATGCAAAATGTGGCTAATGGAAACAAAACTATGTGTAGTATTGAAAAGAATCAGAACTACAGAGCACTCCATTGTGCGTATGCAGAACCTGTACATGGACTAAGGCAGCTTTTGAACCAAGTAAATGAGTACTACCTGCTTTAAAATCAAGAAAGGTGTACCACAGGAGTTTACCATTTCATCATACTCACTGAATCTGAATGTTGAGCAAATATCCATGAAGCTGGACTATATGAAGAAAGCTCCATATCGGCCATCTGTAGAGGACACAACTTACTCCTGGAAGTGAGGAAGGCTTGAACCATTTGCTAAGGAAAATCGATGACTGTAGCCTCCAGTATGGATTGCAACACAGCTCAACTAAACCAAGAGAAAATAACTTACTCCTATTCTATATACACAGAAGGAAATATTACACACTTCTGCACCATCCTTACAAGTATTACTATGTGTGAGTCTATTGTTCTAGTCAGTTACCGTGTCAATCCAACTCCAGGCCCTTCCTCTTCCTTGACAGTCTGATATGTTACTAAATATAATGTAACTTTTCCAGGAACTGTTTCCTCCTGATAGCATATGTGCTAACTACATAATCTGTTGTCAATTTGAGACTTGGGGTTTAGCTTGTCAATAAGGTCACAGCTTGCTGACCTCATTTGGAAACGGTAAGGAGATAAATAGCTGGTTGGAGGTGAGACACACACTCACACCCTGAGAGACTCTATTAACAAGACACATGGAGCTACACTGATAGAGTCGGTGCCCTGGGAGCTGAGGAGCCACATGGAGACCCCCTGCCAGCGCTGAGATGCTTCTATTGCCACTGGATCCCCGTGGCTTGCTACCCACTGGCCTGTTATCTTCCTGCCTTTGGAGTCATTTCAAGTGATTCATGAATCTGAAGAGGACTTTATAAATTGGGATCAGACATATGGGTTAATATACAATTTATGGACTTGATCTGGACTGGGCTGGGAAATTTTCTCAATATTCAATTGCTCTGGTATATAAAGTTTTTTCTTATACACATATGAGTGTCCATGAAATTGTTTCTCTAGTCTACCTATGCTTACACAACACGTTCAATGTACAGTTAGTCAAAGTATCCTCATCCTTGTTTCAAAAGATCATTCTGCCTGAACTTCCCCAAGACAGATTTATTTTGGAAAAAAACTCAAGCTTTCAAGAATTTGATTTTACTTCAGTCCAAAATCAATTATCATGGAAGTTGATAAATAGAATGATGCCTTGAATAGGGAAAATCTGTTGCAAACTACCTTTTAAAAGTGTCGAAGAGAAAGAATGTCACTTGACTGTTGATATCTACCTGACCCATGTCATGGTATTTTCAATAGCCTCATATGCATGTGTGTGAAAATTAGACATTGAATAAGGAAGACCTTGGAAAAATCAATGCAATTGAGTTATGTTGCTGACAAAGGATATAGAATAAACCATGAACTGCCAGAAGGGGGGAAAACCTGTCCTGCAGAAACTTCAGCCAAATGTTCTTTGGAAGCAGCAGTGGGATAATTTTATAACTCTAGGTCTTAGCACATTTCATTGTAATACCTTCCTTGGTCTTCCCAAGCAGACCATTGAAATTTTCAGCTCTTTTACTTCATTATTTTTCCATTTGTCTTAATTATTCACTGATTAAAAACACGTTTTAGAATCTCTTATGGTTCCCATTTTGATCTTTTCTTTCTTTCTTGTCTTTTCTGTGATCTTTCCTTTCTTCATCCATGGTGTTCTTAAGGTCAGTCAACACTTTAATAAGGTCTTGTGTAGCAGATTTATCCAGTGTAATGAGTAGTTTTATCTATTGACTGCTGCTTCCATAAGCCTTGATTGTGGAACCAACCAAGACAAAATTTTGAAAACTTCCAGTATTTCTCTTTTTAAAAATGATGTTACCTACTGGCCTAGTTGCAAGGAATTGTATTGACTTCACATTGAGTTTTAATACTTACTGAAAGCTGAAATTCTGAATCTTCATCAGCAAGTGCTTCACGTCCTCCTCACTTTCAGAAAGCAAGGTTATGTCATCTACATGTCACAGGGGGTTAACAAGCCTTTCTCCAATCTTGTACCATTCCTCTTCATATAATTCAGCGGCTCTGATTATTTTCTCAGCATAAAGGTCGGATATGTATGGTGATGCATGCCTTTTCTGATTTAAGCCATGCAGTATTCCCTTGATGTCTTGCCACACTGCCTCTTGAGCCATATTCGAATTCCACATGAGCACCATGTAGTGCTCTGGGGTTTCCGTTCTTCTCAAGGCTACCCATAGTTCATAGCTGCACACACAGTCAAATGCCTTAGCCAGTCAATAGAACCCAAGTAAACTTCTTTCTCGTAGTTTCTGCTTTCAGTCAAGATTCATCTGAAATCAGTAATGATATCCCTTGTTCCATATCATCCTCTGAATCTGGCCTGAACATCTGGCTACTATGTCACTGGTATTTCACATGTCACCCAAAGGGAACAGTTTCAACAGGGCTTCAAGAAGATCAATTATCTGTCCACTTCTGAAGAATTAGTCACTGAAAACTTGAACTTAAATATGAGCAATTGATGGCATATTCATAGTCAGCACATGACCTTATTTCATCTGCTATTTAGCTTCCCCATTGTCATTGTGGAATTGTTTCTTTTAGAAGAATTAATGTCCATCTGTAGACAACTGGACATCCATTACAGAGGGGGTAGTGGAGAGGAGATGGGTCACTCAGGGTTCAGTGTGGTAATAATGAAAATCACAATCTTCATTTAGTTCTTAAATGCTTTCTCCCCCCAACTATCATGATCTCAATTCTACCTTGCAAATCTGGTTAGACAAGAGGAGGCACAACGACACAGATGGGATCTGGAAACACAGGGAATCTAGGTCAGATGAACCCCTCAGAACCAATGATGAGAGTGGTGATAACGGGAGGGAAGGGGGAGTAGGAAGGAAGAACTGATCATGGGGATCTACATATAACCTCCTCTCTGGGAGATGGGCAAAAGAAAAGTGGGTGAAGGGAGATGCCGGGCAGTGTAAGATAAAATAAAATAATACTTTATAAATTATTTAGGGTTCATGAGGGAGGGGAGAGTGGGGAGGGAGGGGGAGGAAAAAAAGGAAATGAGGAGCTAATTCCAGGAACCCAAGCGGAAAGTGAATTTTGAGAAAGATGAGGGCAACAAATGTATAAGCGTGCTTTACACAACTGATGTATGTATGGATTGTGATAAGAGTTGTATGAGCCCCAATAAAATGATTAAAGAAAAGAAAGAAAATATTTAGAAAATAATGATGGCAACATATGTACAAATACATTTGATAAACTGATGTATGGATGGTTATAACAGTTGTAAGAGCCCCCAATAAAATGATCTTTTGATTAAAAGAAAGAATTAATACCATATTCTTTTCAAGGAGTTTGAGATTAACAAATGTCCCAGATGTCCAATGCTTACATGGTGTTATTCAGAGTCATTTCCCCCCATTCCTTTAAGAATATCCCCTTACTTCCCTGGGTTTTGTGTTCCAGAGCCAGATGCCAAAAGTATCTAAAAACCTCGACTGGTCTTCTTGCTTCTTACCAAAGAAAAATAGAGTTCTGGCTTTTCAGATGAGGTGATGAATGTGTGGAATTGTATGTAGCATCACAATCTGTCCAAGGAAAAGAAAACATGTAGCCTGGTTTATGTTCAATAAAGTGGATTCTTAGACAAGGAAACAAAGAGTGTGGACCAATGCACATCCTCTCAGAAGACCAGGTTCTAATTCCATCCTATTCCTGCTTTTGGTAGAGAACACCCTTCAAAATGGGACCATAGCCACAGGCATACAAACTCAATAATAATAGTAGTAGTAATAATAATATAATATATAAGCAATTTTGGCTCAAACCCCACATTAATCGACTGATACTCAGTATCTTGCCACAGAGGCAGTCCATTGAATTTCTGTGAATTCCACCTGGAGAAGTCCATGCATCTAGTCATTTCCTTTGTGTGTTGTTGAAAAATGGTTTTTGTGATGAAGAAGTAGTTGGCCGTGCAAAAATCCACTATGCAATCTCCAGCTTTATTTCTCTCCCAGTGCCATATTTATTCTAACGACTATTGCTGCTTACATGCTTCCAAGTTTTGAATTCTGATCACCTATAATGAACAATGCACCTTGATTTCGTGTTTGATCCATTCCTGACTGAAGATCTTTCTAACGTCCCTCGCTCTCTGCACCCCTAGCACTTGTGGTTGGTGTAGAAATTTGTATAATTGTTATGTTGATGGAATTTCCTTATATGCGGATAGATATTCTCCTATCACAGACTGCATTGCACTTCAAACTAGACCTTGAAATGTCCTTGTGGAGTGAAAGTGACACCATTCCTTTTGAAGCTGTTATTGCAGCTCTAGTAACCCATACGACTGCCTGACTCAAAATGGACAATATCAGTCCATTTAAGCGCACTAATGGGTAAGATATTGATCTTTTGTGTTTTCTTTCATGTTTCATGATTTCTACTTTTCCTAGATGCAGACTTTATAAATTACAAATAACTCTAGCAGTTTTTCCTTCTCATTTCAAACCATGCCCTACCAACAAATGAAGATTATGAAGGTTTTACTCTCAAAGCCTTTACTCCATCCATGCCATTATGGTCCACTCTACTCTGAGGAGGAAGCGCTTCTTCCATCACATTTTCAGTGATTTTCAACTCGAGTGGCTCATCTTTTGGCACAATCTCTGACAATGTTCTTTTGTATTGATTTTCTCATATCCAAATAGATATCACAGACAGCATTGCATTTTGAGATTTTTTTTCAGGATTTGACATTATTTCTATTCTATTCATAAAACCAGCTCCATCTATAAGTATGCTATTAATAAAGCTGATTCAACGGTGGGAGGTTTGGTTTTTAGGAGCCCTTGTTATTGTGAAGTAGGCATTAAACTGCTAACTGAAGGGTTTGAGTTTTCCATATATAGTGCCTGAATGATGTCAATGATTAATATGCTGTGCATGTCATCACAAGATGGGCAGTGAAAATGTATGTGAAACCTTAGCGATCGTGGGTCTCCTCTTTCCTAAGGATGGAAAAGTTATCTTCCTTCATCTGAGGCACTGAAGGCCCTTAAATGACATTATCTCATTATCTCCAGAACGTCCTCTGTCAGAACTGGCTTGTAGTTTAATTCCAGTTTTATTGGTGGATAATGTCACATACATTATAGTTTTATAATTTAGGTAGGCAGCTGTCTACCCTGACAAAAGAGCTTTCAGCTTTCCTTCAGCTTGGGAATTTGTCTCATTTCTGCCTTCACATATCTCGTGCAGACATGACCTTAATGTTCGCAGACACCAACTATTTAAGTGGCCATTTGTCCAATGGCTTATTTTTCCTAAAGAAATACTGCTGTATTTTATTATATTTCATGTCATGAAGGAAAAATGAGCAGTATTTTGGATAAGTGATAGAATTTGGTTGAATCGTTTTATGGCTAAGATGAAAAATAAAACATTTTTAGCAGTATATCCTTCATTATTAAGTGAGTAAGAATTTTTAATTGTTTGTTTAATACATTTGAATGTACTTTTAAAAAGAAATCCCATACAACTTTTATCAGATGGATGTAAATTGCACATACACTTTTTTTCAGTGATCCCCTTTGGAAGTAATGAAAATATCCAAAATTTGGTCTAAATAGACTAAATCAGGGATGACTTAACAGCTTTAATCAGTTCAATCATTCCAATTTAATGAAACCATTTGATTGACTCAATACAAAACAAGTATTTTATCATTCTAATTTTTTAACCCAGAAGTAAAAGACAAACCAATTCTGAGATAGAATTTTATACTGGTTATGTACTAATTATGTTAGGTATGCAGGATCCTTTGAAAATATAAATCATGAATTATATAAAGAGACACCAGCATACTTTGTATTGGATGAATATAATATGCATGATAGGAGAAGGAAATTTGGAAGACCAGTAGTTGGCCTACTGACTGGAAGATCCAGAGAAAGGTGATCAAACTATGACCATTATCATTGATATCTCATTCAAGCAAAATTTTGCTGAAGATCATCCAACAATGATTATAACAGTACACAATTAGGGAATTGCAAGAGGTTCGGGCATGATTCAGCAGAGGCTGTGGAACAAAGAATATCATTGTGGATGTCAGCTAGCTCTGGACTGAAAGTAGAGAGAGGTTTAGTTATGTTTTATTGAATAGAAAAAAGGCATTTGAATCTGTGGACCATAATAAACTACAGATAACCTTGAGAAAGAATGAGAATCCCAGAGCACTTCATAATGTTCATGAGGAACTTGTTCGTGGATCATGAGGCAGTTGTGCGGGAAGAATAAAGGAATACTGAATGGTTTAAAATCAGGAAAGGTATGCAACAGGGCTGTATCATTTTGCCATACATTTTAGATCTGTATGTTGAACAAACCATGAATGTGGCATCAGAGTTGGAGGAAGGCTTATGGACAACCTGTGCTATTCAGATGACACAACCTTGCTTGCTCAAAGCGAGGGGACTTGCTGATGAAGATCAAGGATTGAAACCTTCCGTATGGATTATTAATCACTATTAAGAAAACAAAATCCTCTCAACTATACCCATTGTGCCATCATGATAAACTGAGAAAAGGTTGAGATTGCAACCACTTTTGTCTTCCTACGATCTGCAAACAACGTCCATGGAAGCAGCAGTTAAAAGATCAAAAACACGTTGCTGCAGGATACCTCTAGAGTATTGAAAGGCAAGGACCCTACTTTGAGGAACAAAATGGACCTGTCCCAAGCCATGGTATTTTCCATTGTTTCCTATGCATGTGAAAGTTGGTTTAATATATGACAAAATAATCATAATTTATGAATGATGAAGGGTTCACGAGGTAGGGGGGAGTGGGAAGGGAGGGTGGAAATGAGCAGCAGATATTAAGGGCTCAAGCAGAAGGCAAATGTTTTGAGAATGGTGATGGCAACAAATGCACATACGTTCTTGACACAACGGATGTATGTATGGATTGTAATAAGAATTGTGCGAGACCTCAATAAAATGATGGAAAAAAAAAAAAGGAAGACTGAAGAATTGACGGGTTTGTATTACGGTGCTGGACAGTAATACTGAAAGAGCCAGGGACTGCTAAAGGGGAAAAATAGATGCATCTTGGAAGAAGTCAGGCCAGAGTGCTCCTGGGAGACAGCCGTGGTAAGAATTAGTCTTATATACAGTAGAACCCCAGACCTCATTGCTAATCTGTTCTAGAAGGAGTGTCAAGATATGATCCAGCCAAGTTCTGAATCAATTTTTCCCAGAAGAAATAACCAAAAATGGATTAATCTGTTCTTATCCACCAAGTTTTTACCCTAATCTTGTCTTTTTATACAAAACATTTATATACAAAAATTTCAAATTAAATAAGTTCAGTGTTAAATAATATCAATAAGAAACACAACATTAATTTTTTAAAACAAATACAGTATGGCCCAAACCTTGAGAACGATGAGGATCTGGATCTGAGGACTCAAATGTGGAGATAGGTGGGGAGAGAGAGTCATGGTTTGGAAGGGGAAGGCTCTTCCATAAAATCAACTGGTAGCTACTTTTCAGGAGTTTTTTTCTCTCTTGTTTGCCGTTCTTCTGCATTATGACCTGGCTGGCTTTCTCTGGAAAAAAAAATCTGTCTAATGTGGTCTTCTGTTGGTGTTTCCTGAACTATTTTCTAAAAGGGTGTATTAAATGGTCATCAACGATATCTGTAACACGTTTAACCAATTCCTTATCACGATGATTCTTTACAAAAACTCTTCCTTAGGACCCATGCTTTTTATCTAAACAGTACCAAAAGTCACAAAAACAAAGAAAATTATAGCAAAACGCTTTGAACAAGCTATTAAAGTTTAAACAACGCGTACTAACAATGCCAACTAATGCTGAGTGACCAAAACACGAACTGCTTTCGATCACAAAAATCATGTGCATTGGCTCAGATTCTGATGTTTTGTTCGAGCTCTGATGCAAAATGTTCTCGACATTTCGCGTTGAAATCCAGTTAGGTTGAGTCCTGTTGCGGTCGAGTCTCGGCGCTCTACTCTACTTTGTTCAGGAGACCAGTCCCTGCAGAAGGGCATCACGCTTGGTACAGTCAGGTGGCAGACAAAGAAGATACAAGCCTTCAAGGAGATGGGTTGACACAGGGCCTGCAAAAACTGGTGTCAAGCATAGAAACACCTGTGAGCCTGGCACAGGACCAGGGGGGTTTTCTGTCCTGCTTAGGGTTGCTATGAGTCAGAACGGTTTCGGTGGCACCTATAACACGTTGGGGAGGAGAGGAGACCTGCTCGCATAGTAGGTTCCTCCTTGGGTTGCTAACCCAGGGACAGCAGTGCATAAACCACCAGAAAGTCTCACGGATGTCCAAATGAAGGAACAAATCTGCCTGGCAGGAAGCACAGCTAGAAAGTTCCTTTAAGGCAAAGATGGGGGGACTTCATCTCATGGACTTTGGGCATGTAAGGAGAGACCCGTCCCTGGAGAAGCGCATCGTGCTTTGTACAGGAGAGAACCCCAAAACGTGCTGTCGAGTGGATGCAGACACAGTGACCCTATAGTACAGGGTCGAGCTACCCATGTGGATTTCTGATACTGTCAATGTGTTTACAGGAGTCGAAAGTCCCACTTTTTCAAGTGGAGCAACTGATGGCTTTGAACTGCTGATCTTATAGATCACAGTCCGATGCATAACTGCTATGCCACCAGGGCGGGGGGGGGGAGGGGAGGGGGGTGTTAAAAGAGGTCGGCTCTCACTAAGCTAGGTTGACACAGTGGTTGAAACAATGGGCTCAAGCACACACGACATTGTGAGGATGGCACAGGGATGGGGAGCCTTTCATTCCATTGTACTTGGGTCACTATGACTCCGAACCAACCCGATGACACCTACCAATGACAGCATGACAGAGAGGGCGAGGGAGGAGTTTCAGATAGAGATAGAGACTATAGGGCTATAGTAATTAATTTATCTCTTTTCTGTTCCACTCTTTCTTGGATATGTATTAAGTATTTCAGAAACTGAGTGTAACCAAATATAATTCAAAATGAGTTTGTGCTTCAAAGAGTTATGTAAGAGAAAGTAAAAAAAAATTGCTACAAAACCATTGGAACCCTTGTTTCTCCACATATCCTCCATCTAGGTTTAGATAATCCTGAAGGTAGTGTTTCCGTCTCTGTAACCAGTCCCAAATAATGCTATGCTCCTCAATGTATAATTTGGCAAAACATCAGTTTGGATAGCTTTGGGGCACTCAAATCACGTCCCTTTTACATATTCTTTGAGCTCAAAGAACAAAAAAAAAGTTTAAAGGGACCAGAGGTTCAGGGTGGATGGGGGGATCTTCCAATGAAAAGTCTCATAGGACAACTCATGTTTTCCTCAAAGAATGCGCATGTGCATCATCCTGATGGCGGCGGGGCGCGGGGTGGTGTGTGACATTTTTCCGGCTGTTTTCTCACCAGCGGGATATTCCATTTTCTTAAAACAACTTCATCATAAATCCTCATAATTTCCCTCTGTCACTCAGAGAAAATCCATTAAGATTACCCCTTTGAAATACAAAAATAAAGCCCGTTGGCCTTGATCTCTCTGCATGCAGCGAAAGAGTTCAGCAAACACCCCTTGGAAGACACTGTTTTCATTGGGCTTCTGTTTTGGAAGCGAGATTCAGAATGAACATTATTGAAAGAAGTTGCAGTAATCCACTAATTCCAAAGACATGTGTCGACATTTTTGCTTATAATACATTCATGGATTTATGAAGTGAATCTGTAGTAGCAACTTTTCCCCTTAACCTTCATGAATACCTCAACAGAAAGGGGTGTTTCAAAGAGAATATGAAAAATCCCATCATCTTGCAATTCTTTTTCCACAAGCATTTTGAAGCACCTTTGTACATGTCACATAGTAAAACAAACACCAGAGAATAAAGTCAACATATAATTACGTAAGGCTCACAAATAAACAAAATATACAAAGAAATATTAATTTTATTTTCTGATCACCAGTATATCTCACATAGGAGCTACTGTCTGTCTCTATACAACACACAAAAATTGAAATAAAAAACATAAAATGTTTTTTCTGCTTAAACAAGGATGTTGAGATATATAGTTTATAATTAGACCTTTATGTATTCAGTGAAAGCTTTGTACTTCATTGATGCACTGCAAAATTCTAAATGGGTTTATGTCACATTTAATGTTGGCAAAATATGATTACATTCCAAAAACTTGTCATTTTGATTTATTATTAATAAAATAAATTAATCTTTTCATTTAAGTACTATACAAGTATGCTAAATTCCTTTCCATTCCTGAGAGCCATCCCTATTAAATAGCTATTCTTAAAGATAAGAATAAAAATCCACTGCCCTGGAGTTCATTGCAACTTAGAGTGACTTTGTAGGACAGGCAGCACTGCCCCTATAGTTTTCCAAGACTGCAGCTCTTTCAGGAAATAGAAAACCTCATCTCTCTTCCATAGAATGGCTGGTTGTTTTGAACTGCTGACCTTGTGCTGAGCAGCCCCCACACAACCACTCAGCCTCCAGGGGTCCATAACTCTCACAGATAACATATACACAAGCATATGCAAAGGGGATTCAAAATGTTTATGGAAAAATGAAATGGAAAGATAATAAAATATTTCCATAAACATTTTGAAAGTCCCTTCAGTATTTTGATTTTGCTTCAGAGAAAGCATGTGCAATCATTTTTTCACAAATAAAAAGAAAAAATATTCACCACGGTCTTCCTTTGAAATATTGAAAAGTTTGGATAAACCTTCTCTTTGATGAAAAAATTACTATAATTTAAAATTAACATAAATATAAATATGCCAACATCCAAATGGACCATTATGATGAGGTCTGGAAATCAATTGGATTCCTTTAGTGAAGACTGAGAAGAATAAGAAAAAAAAGTAATGCCGGTAATTGTTTCTAACACTTAAAACCCTACCCTCGTTTTTATTGTCCCAGAGTAGACATGGCATAAAATATATACTTTCTTAAAAATAAACTATTAAGTAGCTGTATGAACGGAGTGGCGTTATTTACACATTGTTCTTTCTCTGTGTCTTAAGCTAAGGCAACTTGAAGGCACTGTTTGTTCGGTGCCCTGGCGGTCAGCCTGCCGGGCTCTCTGTTCCGAGAAGGACAGGCAAGGGATTCCAAAGGCGACTCTGGGCTCTAGAGTGTAAATCTGGGAGTGTTTTGACAGAAGTACGTCAATTCTGACCTTAACTCCTGCTGAGTGCCGAATTCCTGCGAGAGAAAACCTCTCTTCTACAGAACTGTTCAAAATTCATTTCCAATGTACATTTGCTCTGTTCCACTCTGTCGGAAAATGTATGCAGACAAAATTGATTGACAACCCTCTCGTTACCATACCAGGGAGGTTGAAATCACAAAGGCTACAGTCTAATTCACTGACAGCTGACAGCTACAGAACCTAATTTCTTCGGTTCATTCTTAAATTTCTACTCATTGTCCTAATATGAAAAACAATAATAATAATGGAGGATTACATAGGACCAATGGATAAAAATATGGTGTATATGAGTATATGGAAATCACAATCATGAATGCATTTCTTATGAAGAAATCACAAAGAAGAAGAAAAGAAATCATACTTATTCAAGTAGACCTTGCAAAGATGGTTATTCAATAATTTGATTTACTAAATATAAGTTATTTTTCAAGTAGGAAATACATGGGGCAATTTTCTATGTCCTAGCACTTAGTGAACTATAAATGTTTATTACAATAAGTTTAAAGTGTTTTATAAGTTGCTGATTGGTTCATTAGAATTTCACACATAACCCTGTGCTCCATTTCTTATCCTTAAAGGCAGGGTAAACAAGCCAAACTCGAGCGCTGATCCTTTTGCTTCTTTAATTAAACTAGTTAAACTGTTCCAATTCACAGCGGCCCCCTCCCTCCATACAGCAGAAGGAAACTGCGCAGTTCTGCACTGTCTGCATATCTTTTGTAGGCGGACGCATTGCTGTAATTCTGCGTCCAGCCACCTATGCAGGTGTTTCCTCATTTTTGAAGATCCTCTGCTTTGCCAAGCATGATCTACTTGTCCAGGGACAGGTCTCTTTAGATGCCTCAACCAAAGGACATGAGACAGAGTGCTGTCGCCTGCCTTCTAACAAGCTTTCTAACTATCTTCCTGCAAAACATTTGTTTTCTCTTCTGGTATGGTACTGTCAATATTTTCATCCATATCACAATTTGAATGCATCCAATCTTCCATTGTCTTCCTTATTCATTATCTGATTGCCACATGCATAAGTGGGTGAAAATATGCTGGCACCTTTCGAAGCGATCTCTGAGTTCTTTAACTTTAAAGAGGTCTTTTGTAACTTGTCCAGTGCGCCACATTACTTGATTCCCTGACTGCAATTTCCATGAGCCCTGAATTAGGACAAATGAAATGAAATAGCCTTTCAGCATGATGTTGTGTACTCTTCCAGGTTTAATTATCTTGTTTTCATTACATTGAGTTGTAATCCATTGTGAAGACAGTTGTCTTTGATCTTCATGGGGACTTCAAGTACTCTGCTTTCCACAAGAAAGGCTTTGCCATTTGTGTATTGCAGGTTGTTGAAAAGGCTTCCTACACTCCTCATTCTATGTTCTGCATAAATGCAGTGTCTTGGATGACTTTCTCACTATACAGACTGCATAAGGATGGTGAGAAGAAACAGCCCTATGTAACCTCTTCCTTGTTTTTAAACTGTGATATATCCCATTTTTCTGTTCAAACAACTGTGTTTATGTTCAGGTTCTGCATGAACGTGATTCCAGAATTCACATTTTTCACAACTTTTTCCATAGTTTGCTATGGCTCACACACTTAAAGGCCTTTGCAATATCAATTAAGCAAGAGAAACCATGGTTCTGGCATTCTGTACTTCCAACAATGATCCCTCCGACGACAGAAATGATAGCCCTCGTTCTGAGTGCACTAGTAAGCACAGCTTAAGTGCCTGGTAGTTCCCTTATGATATAATGCTGAAACCATTTTTTAATTATCTTCAGCAAATATTACTTGCATGTGATGTTGATGATTCGTTTGACCAATCCTGGATTCTACTTGTCGATGGTGCAAATATGGATCTTTACCCATTGGTTGGCCAGGTAGCTATCTTGGCATATATGTCTTGGCATAGACTGTGAGCACTTGCAACACTACGTCTGTGTTGGACCATTTCAGTGGGTATCTTCAAGGTGTGACTCCTTAGATTGTTATGTTGTTGTTAATAACTGCAGTATAGTTTTCACTTCAATATCTTTAATTCTTCAAGGGGTATCTCTTAAAATAGTTGAACATCATCCATTTCTTATGGTATAGTAACTGCAATTCTTCCATCTCTTTTGATATTTCATGCATCATTTACTGTTTTGCTTCTAAAAACATTCATTATTACAATTCAAGGCTGTTTTTTGCGTCTGAGTTATTCCGCTTGAGATTTGCTGAGCACGTTCATCTCTCTTGGTTTTCTAATTGCACATTTTATTATACAGCTTTGTTTTGTCTTCCCAGGCACTCACAGATTTCACTGAATATTAATTGGTAAGAAGAAAAAACAACCCTCATCAAGAATGCTTTACCTTGTTCAGGGACTTATTTCTTCTACTGCTTTTTAAAAATGTTTTTTTATTGGCAACAAATCCACAGATCACATAATTCAATCATTCCAACCTATCAAGAAGAATTGTACAACCATTACCACTACCAATTTTAGAACATTTCCACCCCCATGGTTAAATTCCCTTGAAAATGAGCTGTGTAATCATAATCAGTTCTAGTGCTCCATACCCACTCCTGCCTTGCCCTCATTGTTTACTCCCCAAATCCCTTCTCCCTCCCTGTCTCCTCCCCCTCCTCTACATCCACTATGAACCCTTGCATCAGTTATTATCTGTATTCACCCACTCTTTCTGTGCCTCACAAACTGGAAACCCAATAGAAACAATTTAAAAACTTGAAATAGGGTGGTAAAAATAAAATAATAATATAAAGATAAAAATACATATAATGAGTAAGAAAGAAAAGACCACCCTCAATATTTAAAAAGCCAGAGCAGAAATCTTTGTCATGGATCTCACAAGAGATACTTGCTCATGGAACAAATTCAGGTTGGGTACATGGGGAAGTCAGATGACCAAGTACATGTCTTATCCAGCATAATCAAGATTACAATAACCACTGTCTGATAGTAAGGCTGTTCTACAAGAACCTTGCCTGTGGCTATGAGTGGGAGGGGGGGGAGCGCTTCCAAACAGCTTAATCCAATTAGATACTCTGTAGATTGGTTTGGGGCTCCTACTGTCCTCCATAGCTCTCTACCAATTGAGTGTTCATAATTTTAGGTCTGATACTTTTCCTTTCATCATATTTGAACTCTGTTATTGTCATTATTGGATCACATGAGCTGGCAGGCTTCTTCCAAGTGGACTTAGTTGACTCCTCACTTAGATGACTCCTTTCTTGCACACGAACCTTTAAGACGCCAGACACTATTCCCATTGATAGCCAGGCACCATTTGCTTTTTTCGCCACACATTGTTGCCGCACCCTTATCTTCAGTGATCTTTTCATGAAGGTGAGTATCCTTGAGCAGGGTCTTTCATCACAGCTAACTGTTCTTGGATTGGGTCTAGAGTTAACTAGGAGCCCAGAATCCATTTACATGTCTACTGGGCATGCATGACTCGTGTTTACTTTAGCAATTGTAATATGACAGACCAAAGACCCATAAAACCAACTATACCAATAACAGCAACAAACCAACCAGAAAACAAACAGACAGAAAGAAAAAAAAAGAAGCTAAAAGCAGGAAAACAAATACTCATAGAAACAAACAAACAAAAAAATGTGCAACAATGTCAATTAGGCAATTGCACTTGGAAGATCATTATTTTCCCCAATGATACATCCCTCCGGACACTGTCCATATGAAGAGTGTGTGCGAGTGCATTTCCATCTTGAGTTGTAATCCATGAGTTGTTTGTTGTCCACAGTTCATTTTCCCATTCAGATATCCTCTGTTTACTCTAAGTATGGGGATTGGTGCATGGGGCAGCAATGGGTGGGGTGGGGGAGTGTTGTGTGTCCCTGGATCAATTTTTGCAAGTGCAGATATCTACCCACCAAATTGAAACCTGTCATGTCAATGCGAGGTGGACACCGAGGTACTAAATATATGGCTATTCTATATCCATTTCCATTTCACAACCACCAAGCTAGAAGCCCCCCAAGGTCCAATGACTACCCATTCCTCTCTCTGCTTCCTCTCCTGTTCAAGTACCCCAGTCCTCAGTCCAAGGGTTCAGGCAACTTTAAGGCAGGGATCAGTTCATTCAGCGGGGCCTCTGTGTTATGTTTTTCTGGTGTAGGCCCTGCACTATGCCATGCTGCGTGCAAGGTCAGCTTCCATGGTCATCATGGTGCTTAGTCTGTGGCGTCGTTCTCCAAAGGTTGGGTAGAAATGTATTCATTGTGTCTACCCAGGAACATAAAATCTGGCATATTGTCCCCCTTACAATCATTGTTTAGCACCCCTTTCCCAAGTGAGGTTGCTTCTCTACAGTCACCCACCATACGCACCAACAGGATTATTTGGGCACCCTCCCCTGGTCTTAGTTTGATTTTCTGGCAAGATTCTCCTTCCATTCCTGGTGGTAGAGTGGGGTGGGGAGTTGAATGCATTGATTTGCCCCAGTGTTGTCTGGATGCTGTACAGTTTCTGGTGAAAGATGACCATCCACTCGAGACTAGATTTCTTCTGTTTTTATATTGCACAATGCCAGTTTCATTTTATTTTTCCCAGAGAGCTTTATTGACATATAATTACATGTATCATAAAATCCAATCGTTCAATCACATCAAGAAGAGTTGTACAATCATCACAATCAGTTTGAGAACATTTTCTTCGTTCTCGCACTCATTGTTATTACATTCCCATTTTTACCCACCCCCCGCCATATCGGCCAGGAACCAATTGCATTGAGTTTAAATTCATATTGAAGCCTGCAGAGGTGGATCTTCATTAGGAAATGCTGCAAGTCTTTCTCACTTCAACAAGTGAGGTTGTGTCATCAGCATATCATTAATAACTTTCCCCAATTTGCTTTGATCTGTTCTTCTTCATATAATCCAACTTCTCTGATGTATTTGCTCCACATATACATTGAATAAGTGTGGTGAGAGGATGAATCCTTAATGAACACCTTTCCTGATTTTGAATCTTGCAGGATTCCCTTGAGAAAGTTTGGTGTGCTTACATTTTTCTTTGTTCCACGGTGTCCAGTATTTCCTTTTTACTGGGAGATTTGGTCATTCTTTATGAGGCCTTCGTGTGCTTGTTTCTTGGTCCCTAAGTTCTGTGGACTTCCTTCTTGACATTTCCATTTCTTATCTTGAAATTGAACCAAGTTTTAATAAATATTCTAAATACATTATGAAGATGTCTAATCTACCACACACAGGGATAAAAAGTTAATAATTATCACAAAAAGCTGAAATGATGTTCAAATTCCAAGAAAAATTTTTGTAAATGCAGTACTTAATAATTTTTCAAAAATATAAGGACAAGAGCATGTCTTTTCTACCTAAGAAGACATTAATTTTCACAAAGTTATTACAAAACAGAAAAGCATTATTTAGGGAATGAAAACTACTAAGAGACTTGGAAAGAGTTTGGATAACTCTTTAAAAATCAAGACCTCAAAATAATCCTTCTTTTTATTGGCATTTCGTTGTGGAATTTTCTTTCAAAGGCTCAGTTCCTTGCCTTTGCTTGTTACTGACGTTGTTGGCATTGCAGGAGTCTTAACTTAAAACACACTTTTCTAAACGTAGTTGCTCTCCTTCAGGTGATTACATACGCGTGTGTCCTTGCCATTTTGTAAAAGGGATACCACTCATTGGAATCCATAAAGCACCCAAATCTATGGATAAACCAATATTTGGAGACCTTTTTCCTCCTCTGAGTTTTTACTTGATTTTATCTATCACAATTCCAAATTTAGTTGTAATACATGCGAGTAGGTTTTGGTTAATTTTTTAGAATTAGGAATGTTCATCTCAGGGGCAGCAATAGCCACCTGTTCCGCACAGAGACACCCCTTTTCCTCTCCCTACCCCACCACTACCACAGGCCCCTAACCCCCCTCCACCCCACTGCTGCCCTCTGTCAGGCCGCACTTGGACGCATTTTTGTTTCTTCCTTGTTCCTCCCTGGACTCCCCAGGACCTCCACATGTGCAAGGTCCAGAGCACCTCCTCCAGAAAGTGCTTCTCTACTGTCTTGTTTTCTCCTTTTGTTTCCTTCTCTTTCTCTTACTCACAACCCACCCACAGATCTGCCTGTCCCAACCAAACAAAACCTTCTCTCTCCTTTCCTGTTTTTCTATTTTCCTCTTCATTTCTTTCTTTCAAGAGTTTATTTAACTATAATGAAATATATTTAAATATATGTACATATTTTTAAAAAGTAGAATTAAAATAAAACAAAAAAATATCTGCTCTATAGATTTAGATTCCCCTAGTGTTGCAATGAAAAATATTATTAGTTCAGAACTACAGATCTTTCATTCAAAACTCCAGATCTTCTCCCTAGAGTGTGCCTTAGCCACCACTCTGGTCAATCTGTCCGACATCTGTCCTCAACAGAATCCAACAGGGCGCTGTATCTGAGCAAGGGCCAGTAAAGAAAGGTGTGTTGGTTAAAATAAGAGCAAAGACTGAGCACTTTCCGAAACATGGTGGTGCCTTTTGACTGCGAGCTTACCTACAAGAACAGCTTCTTTTAATAGGTGCCTCTTATTGACTAAGCCCTGCTGCTTAGTCCAATGTTGCTTCTCATTCGGGGACATACATGTACCATTCCACATTGGTGGAAATACGCTAGGTTCATTGTATCAAATCATTTGAAAGAATGTTTTAAAGAAGGAGGGCCAAAATTGGACAAAGGTGACTTGCTTGACTTCTAGCAAAAATGCTGTGTTTGCAACCCATAATGACTTCAGAAAACGAGCCTGGTATTGTGCATCCCAGAAATCCCAATGCGACCCTTCTCTGTAAGCACAGCCTCATTATGAATTGCAATTCACTCAATTACAAGTGCTGAAAAGGAAATAAAATGTAAAGGCGGTGTGTGGTAGTCTCCTAATCTGGTGTCATTTTAAGGATTAAGAGTGTAGGGGTGGAGTCTAGGTTGTCTGTCTGGAAATAGCCAATGAGACTTCTGTGTGGGCATGGCCTTCTCCTGAGAATTCTGGGAAATTTATTACTTCGTCCTTGGAGGTGGAAGATTTCTCTCTCTCTCTCTCTCTCTCTCTCTCTCTCTCTCTCTCTCTCTCTCTCTCTTTCTCTCTCTTTCTCTATCTCTGCTACTCCCTGGGAGACATAGCAGAAGACAAGCCACATGGACGTAAAGAGACCCCTGTCTTTGGCACTCAGTTGCTTACAAAACATCTGGACCCAAAGACTTTCTACCCATTGGCTTGCGATTGTCCTGCATTGGGCGTCATTGCATGTGTTTCGTGATTCTGAAGAGGACTTTATAGATTGGTTATGGACATACGGCCAAATATGGGACTTATGGATTGGATCTGAACTGGGCTGGGATGTTTTCTCAATGTTCAATTGTTCTTGTATATAAGTCTCTTTCTTATACACATATGTATGTCCATAGATTTGTTTCTTAGTCTACCCAGACTAACACACCGTGTTTGACCCTCTCTTTCTTCATAAGAGAAAATGAAACTTAAAATCTATATTTGAATCACCCCAGGCTTTTAGAACACTGAAGGTCAGATAGATCTCCACTCTCCAAGAGGCCAGGTACCTCTCCACTTTCCAAACATTCCTCTTAGGGCACTGAGAGCCTTCTCATCTGGTTTGGATAATTGATGGCAACGGCCACACACACTTCAGAGATGATGTTCACAATTATGAGCTTTCTTAGAGAAACGTGCAAAATACTATTCAAGTGAGAAATTCTCAGGATACAGTTGTTCAATTGGAACAAGTTTTTCTTTGCCTGACAAGTAGCCTCTGTATAACTCAGACTATTGGCCTTGCCTCTGCCCTGGTTGGGTAATTTTATTAAAATCATTTAGGGCTGCAAATTTCAACTCAAAGACACTTGCTCCAGTGATGTGGATCAGCAAAGTCACTTACTCCGATTAAGTGTCCAGAGGCACCAACTCCTCAAGCCAGGCTCCTGCACCCCAAACACTTCGCTTTACTTATGCTATGAGCTGGCAAGTTCACTGGCTCCCAAATGTGTTGCTGCTCCTCTGGTTCTGAAGCACTCTCCTGGATCAAGGCAGTTCCGTGTCCAGAGTCCAAAAGATGAGCACTTTCTCTGGTTCTTCTCTCTTGATGACAGCCACCCCACATCCCCATGTTCTTCTCCCAGGCCTTCTTCTGAGATAACTCCTTTTATTCCCAGAAGATGGAAATCACATTAACCTTGTTGACAATGACCCACAGCTGAATCGTGCAGTCCAGTCAGTGTCTTCCCCCACATTCCTAGACCCACTGGCAAGTGAAGGCCCTTGGATGGCAGCAACCAAGGCTTATAATGAAATAATGTGTTATTATGAAATAACATAATGATTTGTACTAACCAGGATAAAATCATTACAAGAATTACACATGATGTCAGAGAAACCTTTGAAAAAAGATCTTCAATTGCTTCTTCCTCCTGGAAGTCATCTACTCTTAGTCAGAAAGATCCTGGATGTATCAATAGCACATCTCCTAGTCTCTGCAAAACCAGAGAAAATTGCCCTCTGTGCCAACTTTCCTCTCGGTGTCTGCCAAGGCGCAGGAATCTGCTTACCTACCAGGTGCCCTGAAACCTATGATTATCTCCACATGGACTAGAGGGCCTGACTCAGCAGGTAGCTTGCCTGAGAGGCCTTTGTCAGCTTTGTTCCTGCAACTCAGGGATTACAGCATGCAATCTAGTTTCAATTACTCTAACGTGGATCAGAGGCAAACCACTACTCCACGTCTCAAGAAAGCATTCTCATCAGACGAGATGTTGCCTTCTTTAATATTACAGTCACACTGACTTTTCGCTCACATCGAGTCGGTTGATGTATGAAAAATAAAGCATACGGACCTTCTTTGTACAATTTCATAGCTACCAGCCACATGTAGCTAATTCAATGTAAATTAAGGAAGATTAAAATTGAGCTCTTTGGTTGGAATCGTCATAGTTCAAGGGTTCGGTAGTCAATGTGGCTGTTGGTGACTGTATCAGGCGCCACGGGGTATAAGCAACATTCCATCAATTCAGGGTGTTGCAGAAATGCCACTGGGATACATGATGAAGTATTTCGGGAATTATACACCACCACATTTTTATGGAGATAGAATTTTTCCAAAATAGTTTTAGGGTCAGTTGATTGCCATTCTTTAAATTAATAATGCACAAAAATTTAAAAGTAGGCAAGATTTATTGACTAGTTGTTTAGTGTCAGACAGGCTGGTGTATTCTCTTCACAGAGTAGCTCATTTAGCCCTTAAAATCCATATCCATTACAGACTCGTAGTGTCCTACCTACCACCATATTGGGATTTATTTTCAAATCGCTGATCACATATTTACAGTCCTATGCCCAACTCACTGTGCCACCAGTTCTCCTCAATAACAGCACCTAATAAAGTTTGCAGCCAGTTAAGGTTGGTCATGAAATTAAAATCTGTTTCATCTAATGCCAGAATCTAGCTTTTACTGCCTAAACACCATCTTCTACCTAATTTTGAGGGAAATAATCAATTATCTTGGACATTATTGTTTCATTATGAAGGGAACTAAACAGATAAGCAGTCAGGAAATGTGAAGGGCTTTTCAATAACCTGTAAATCATGATAATTTCTAACAACATTTTTGTTCTGTCATAGAACTGAATATATTCTTTTACATTTAAAAGAAGCACTCTAGGGTCATCATGCTATAGTTTATTCAAGAGTTTGACTAATAGTAAATATACAATGTTAATTTAAACCAGACTAATGTACATGATATTCATACATAATTTCTTTATAATAATCAGTAGGTCATGCATATATTATTTTGTTTTTTCCTCATAAATTACAATAGCAGTTGATGATTGAATACACTTGAGTCATTTTTTGAGTCAATATAATCAAGTTCTATATTAGAAAAGTGGAAAATATATAGGATTATATTTTAAATATATAAAAATATATACGGTTACAATATGTAGGAATTAATGCCTAGTATTTTTGCATAGTAATGATTGAGGAACAACATTTTAAAGATGGGTACTGTCTTTAGTCAAATTATGTTAAAAAGCATGTTAAATATTGCTTTAAAACATGATGATTTTGTCAAGGAAGATTCTTGTTTTTTCATAATGAATTTTTTTACTTTGAAGCACTTTAATATTTAGTTTGAATTTCACAATGTAGAAAGCATATATGAAGGGTCTTCAAAAAGTTGTGAGAAAATGGCATAAAAAGGTCATGTAGTAGTTTGCCAAAAGTGTTTAAGTCTCTGTGAAAAAGGAAAGTAAATTTCTACAGCAAAATAAATTTGATACCCTAAAATAGCCCAAATATGTGTGTTAAACAATTATAATGCATCTTATTTGTGTATTTACAAAATATATTTAAAACAATGAAAAATTTCTTGATTCTAGAAGTGTCTTTGGAAGTAGTGAAACTTTTATTTTATTTATTGGCAGCAGCTTAGCTTTTGCATAAGTTAGTATTTCCTGCTGTGCTAAACATTAATTCAGAAAGAGATGATTGACAGCAATTTATGTATTCAAAGGCCAAATTGCATAGAGCAGACAAGATTGACTTCCTTGCTTCCAGATATTCAAATAGGGTATTTTTCTGATACCCTCAAGAGGTTTCTGGCGATTGCAGTGAATTGTTGCTTCTGCTAATTGCTCATCATGTTTCTCTACTTGTGTGAAAAAATGATAAGTGAGATATTTCCAGGATCTTCTTCCTTCAATGGTGGAAGATATTTAAAGAAATAAAGAAGTCACAGCAGCAGAGCAATATTTGCTCTGTTTTTAAACGTACACATGATCAGGTTTTATGCTTAGAAGTTTGAAAGTATTAAAGTATAGGATATATATTTTTGATAGCATGTCTTAATTATAATCTCTGTAATATCTAGTTGACAATTCATAGCTGTACCGTGCAGCGAAATATTAGGTCAGAATAGACATTTCAAGGAAATGTCATTCCTCCCCATCTCTGAAGAGATAAGCTCTTCACGAACCATTCCCGGTAAGAGTCATTGCTTATGGGGGACAGTGGGCTAGGCCAGATAGCCTATACTAACTATTGTCATGCATCACGTTTGAAAGAATAACTAGAAGCTCACACTCAGTCTCTCCATGACTGCCCTATGAGCCTCTTGCCTTTATTCATTGTATCCTTCATTTTTCACTGTAATAAACTATAACGGAGTCGAGCGGTACTTTAAATTCTCTGATCCCTTCCAGTCAAAAAGGAAAACCTAAGGGTGATCTTGAAGACCTCACATAGCAACTTCAAGTCTGATGTGTCAGCCCTCTGTCAAACCTGGGTACGAGGGTGGGTCTTCAGAAGCTCTCTCCTCCTATCCCTCCTTCTGCTTCTTTTGTTGTTTCCTGTACAAATATTAAAAACTGATAATAAATATGTTTTCATATGAAATGCATGATGTTTCAAACAAGATAATCAGTTTTACATTCAAAAACTAATTTTGTTCCTACTCATCCATTGTTTTTCCCGAGTTTGTGATCTTGAATTGTAACTTGTTCATTGCCCTGATAAAAGCCATGATCATGAGTTTGGTCTGTGAGTTCTCTGTGGACATCGAAATGAATGATCAAACTCAGCAAAGAAGTGGAGCTTATCTTGGGAGGGCTAGTTGGTAACAGAATTGGTAAAGGACAAAATAAGGTAGAGATGAACTTGACTGACACCTCAGGAGAGGTGTGTTTGGCTGATGCTGAGGTGATTCCCTTCTCCCTTTGTGAAATCAGAGGAAATTAGATATTAAATAAGTCATATTGATAAAGTTCAAGGATTACAGCCTTCTGTATGAATTATAAATCAGTGTAAACTCACTCACTGCCATAGAACAGATGTTGACTCATAGAAACCTTATAGATCAGGGATAAACTGCTCCTGTGAGTTTCTGAGACTATAAAATTGATAATACTACTCTTTCCCCCAGGAGTGGCTGGTGGTTTCGAACTGCTGATCTTGTGGATCCAAGTCCGTTGTGTAATCACTACACTACCAGGGCTCCTTGTAAAGAAAATAAAAAATTCCGCAATGGATAACATCAAGATAAATGGAGAAAAGATTAAATTTATCAAGGATTTTATCTTGCTTTGATACAAAATCAATGCTGGTGGGAGCAGGATTCAAGAGGTCAAACAATTCATTGCTTTAGCCAAGTCTGTTCTACAAGATGTCTTTCAATGGTTCAAGAACAACAAAGATGGCACTTTAAGGACTGAGGTGAACCTGACACAAACCATGATACTTTCAATAGCTTCATATGCAGCTGTAAATTGGTCAATGTATAAGGAAGTCCAGAGAAGAATCAATGTATTTAAATTATGATACTGGCAAAAAATATAATAAATACTGTAGGTTACAGAAGAACATACACATAATCTCTTAGAAATTAACTAGAATTCTTCTTAGAAGCCAGCATTGGAGGGTTTCTTCTCGTTTACCTTGGGCATGCTATCAAAAGGGACTGGTCCCTGGGAAAGAATATTAGCCCTGAAAACATGGAAAACCAAGCTCACTGTCATCAGTGACGCCAAACTCTTATGAAGCCTGTAGGACATGGTAGAACTTCCCCTGTGAGTTTCAGAGACTTTTTTTCCTGGAATACACAGCCCTATCTTTCTCCCAAAGAATGGTTGGTGGCATGAAACTGCTGACCTTCCAGTTAATAGCCCAAAGTATAACCACTCCACCCGCCCCCCCCCCAGTGAGCCTCCATCTCCCACCCCCCGCAGTGACGCCCAGTGAGCGTCAGCAAAAAAAAAAAAAAGATGTTTGAGAAGATGAGTAGACACAATGGCTACAGCAATGAATGCAAGCAAGACAAGGATTGTAAAGACTGTGCAGGACTGGCAATGTTTCATTCTCCTGTGCATAGCATCAATGTGAGTGGCAACTGTTACCACTGAGAGCAACAATAATAACATTAAAATGTCATTCTTCTTATTTTGATCGATTGATTCAATGCAGTCGCAATGAAAATCCCAGAAAGTTACTGTATTGATACCTATAAACAGATTGCAAAAATTATACAGAAAGGCAAAGACATCGAATCAACACAATAACAAAGAAGAACACATTAGGAGGTTGGAACTCCTTGATTGTAAGATTTACCATAAAGCTAGAAGGAACAAGAACATGCTATGTAGACAATGGGAAGAAATATGCATATATATCGTTAGATCTGAACTTAAGAACCAGAAATAGATGCACACAAATAGAGTCAACTAATCTTAGACAAAGACACAGGGCAATTGACTAAGACAAATATGATCATAAACTTTCCACAAATGGTGCTGAAGCAGCTAGACAACATGCAATAAGTAAATAAATAAGCAAGCAAGCAAATATAGCCAAAATCTTTATCTTTGACAAGCACTCAAAATGGTCAAAGACTGAAATTAAGAGTAAAAGTAAATACTTTTAAAAACTCTTATAGGAGTAAGTAGATAATCATGTTAGACAGAGTTCTCTAGAGAAACAAAACCAAGACACTTATGATTATACATATATATATATATATATATATATATATATATATATATATATATATATATATATATATAGAGAGAGAGAGAGAGAGAGAGAGAGAGAGAGAGAGAGAGAGAAATAAACAGCTAATTAAGCTATAGAGCAGTACAAATGGCTTAGTGTAACTCACTTCCCTGCGACAGCTAATACACTGGCAGTCCTTCAAGTCATGAGGGCCACAGGATAGTCCTCTCTAGAGCAATTCAGGCTATCTGGCCACAGGCAGCAAACAGGAAGGCAGGTAGGTCACCAAGAAAGAGTCAGCCAGATGACAGGGTCCTTCAGTACCCAGCTCAAGCGATGTATACTCCAGGAGCGTGGCAAAGCAGGTCTTGAAGGAACCTCAAACTACAGCAACACAGTAGCTGTCCCACAGGTAGCGTAGCTTGCAAATTGAAGCAGTCACGCACTGGTCTGATCATCAAAGAGCAAGAGACAAGAAAGGCGAGGCTCACCTAGTCATTTATCTCTCCACCCTTCTATTAATCCCACATGTGTTCATAAGCCAGGTTGACACAATAAACCTACTATCACAATAATCTTGGGATTGGAGATGACTCTTTAGATAAAACATCAAAATATTAATAAATAGGACTTATTTAAAACTAAAACTTTTGTTGAAATAAGATAATGAAAGGACGAATCATATATTTATGAAACATATTTTAAATGCATATATAATAAAAGTCTTATATACAAAATATAGAAATCTTACCAATTTACAGTAAGAAAACAAAAGTCCAATAAATCTGGAAAGCTTGCCAAAAAGATATGCAGATGGCAAGTAAGTATATAAAAATGCTCAACATCATTTCATTGAATAATTAATTACACATCAAAATAACAAAAAGATATCACTATCCACCTCTTGGAATGACTGATATGCAAAAAACATTGACTTGGGATACAGGAAGTTCCGTTCATTATTGGTCGAATGTAAAAACTAAGCTACTTTAGAAGACAACCTGGAATTTTTTTAGAAAGCTAAGTATACGTTTTCCACAAGATCCAGCTCTCACACATGTATTTTCCCAAATAAGATAAATACATCTCCATCTTCACTAAAACCCCACCCTGGACATTTATAGTGGCACTATTCCTGATTCTGTATAATAGGAAATAGCCACAACAGCATTCAAGAGGTGAATGGATAAGTAAACTGCAAGACACCCATACATAAAACGGAGCGCAATTCATCAGTGAAAAGAAGTGAGCTCTCACATCATGAGAACTATGTAGATGCCTGATAGTATGCATGTTGAAATTAAAACAATAACAAAAATCTAATCGGAAAACAGGATAATTTAAAATATAAGACATTTGGGAAAATGTGAAATGGAAAAGATGAGTGAATTCCGAGGACTTAGAGGAGGGGCGAGGGATGACTAGGTGGAGCAGAGTATATTTTAAAGGCAGTTAAACTCTTCTGTTTGTTTTTCTTGAAGATTTTAAATTATTTTATTTTACGTATATCCATTTTGTCAAACGCACATGCACGTATCTTGTCATCATCTTTTTCAAAACTTTTTCTTTCTACTTGAGCCCCTGGCATCAGCTCCTCATTTTTCCCTCTGCCTCCCCCATTCTCCCTCCCTGATGCCCCTTGATAATTTAACAATTTTTTTTCATGTCTTACACCGACTGCTGTCTCATTTTGCCCACTTTTTTGCTGTCCATCTCCCTGAGATGGGGGCCATACATCGATCATTGTGATCAGTTCCCCTTTACGTCCCCACCCCTAGTATTGGCTTCTCCCATTGCCTTGCGTAACTCTTTTCTGTACCAGTATACGTGTTCTGGTCTAGCCAGATTTGTAAGATAGAATTGGGGTCGTGGTAGTGAGGGTGGGAGGAGGCATTAAAGAACTGGAGGAAGGTTGTGTGTTTCATTGGTGCTATACTGCACCCCGACTGGCTCTTTTTTTCCTTCTAGCCATTCTGACAAGGGGTGTCCAACTGACTACTGATGGGCTTGGGTCTCCACTCTTCCCTCCCCCTCATTCACATCAATATGATTTTGCTTTGTTTTTTTTGGGGGGGGTCTTTGATGCCTGATACCTGATCCTATGACACCTCATGATTACACAGGTTGGTGTGCTTCCTTGTGGGCTTTGTTGCTTCTCAACTAGATGACCGCGTGTTTATCTTCAAGCCTTTAAGACCCCAGATGGTATATCTTTTGATAGCCAGGCACCATTAGCTTTCTTCACCACATTATAACGGTGAAGTTATGACATTATACATTTAGCAAAACCTACAGTTTTGTAATACACAAAAGTAAGTTTTGTTGGAAAATAATTCATTGTACTATGTTATTTGGGGCTCATAAACTGTAACTAAAAAATAGGAATGGAAAATAACCAGAGATATAGTATACAGGATAGCACTGTGTGTACAGAAATTATCTGTACATTTTTCACAATTTTTCTGTAATCCTAAAACTGTATTATAATATAATGAATAAAAATGTTTCAATTAAAAGAGTGCTGTAATTATTTTTTTTTCAATCAGGAAGGCACCTATAATAGTATCAACACATTTACACTAATATAAAAAGTGAAGATTTAATGCACACTGCTGCATATGTAAATATGAGTACATTAAAAGCCAGTTGTAAATGAATCCTAACTTTTACAATGATACTATATAATTAAATTGTGGTTGAATTTTTACCTGGGTTCCATGGTCCTGAAAAATAGTTAATAAATAGTTAATAAATGTCCCACACATCCGTGCTCCTCTTAAAAGTTTACTGCTCAGAACCATTGTTCTCTATATGACTTGGATATGATTTAGGGGTGTTCATTTTCTATCTATAACATAATTAGGCACCAAACAAAACACTGTTATATAGTTGATTCTGACTATAGGTTTTCTGAAGATATAAATCTTTACAGGTGCAGACAGTCTCATCTGTTTCCTGCAGACTGATTAGTGGTTTGACACATTCTTCCAGTTAGTTCAGCGTTTATTGACAATGCCACCAGGCTTCTTGTCTTCATCACAGACCATCCAGATCCCCAGAGTTTGCCCCATATACTGCTCGTTCCCACGGATGAATCAAACAGTACGTTTGTCAGTCTTAGGTTAAACTTTTCTCTTCCCAGTTCCTGGACTTTGATCCACCCATAAGCTGATCCAGAATGCAGCTCCTCATCCACGACTTATTTATTTATATTTTTAAAATACACCAAAATATATACCAAAACAAAAAATGTACTACTCGGTTAAACTGATCTAAAATTTCATATTATATAAACCATTCCATGATCTTTTTCCAAATTATTTAAGCGCCATCAACATAGATGTACTACCTCCTAAGATTCTCACCTAACTTCAGATTACTGTAACTAGTTTATTCAAACATAATATTTTTTCAAGTACATGGTTAAGAAAGAAATTTTCCAATGTACTTAAATAATTGTCAGTGGCTCAAATCCACCAGATACTCTGTTGGAGAAAAGTGAGGTTGTCTTGGGTTTCATAAATGCAAAGACACATCTTTCTGACGTTCTCTGCCAAGATCCATCTGGCATCAGCCATAATATTCCTTGTTCCAAGTCCTCTTCTGAGTCCAGCCTGAACCTCTGGCAGCTCTCTGTCAATGTAGTACTGCAACATTTATTGGATAATCTTCAGCAAAATATTACTTGAGTGTGATATCAATAATACTGTTCTGTCATTTGCACATTCTGTTTGGTTGCCTTTTTGTGGAATGGGCACAGATATGGATCTCTTCTAGACAGTTGGCCAGGTAGCTGTCTTCCACATTTGGAGTGGATAAGATGATCAAATTTAGGGATTTTACAATGTTTGTGTTTAGAATTATTTGCTTAGCTGGTTTTACTAGCATTAAACCAATATCTCTTCAATCTAATGTCTTAGACAAAATGTATGATATAAATTAATGTTGGAAGATATGATTAGAGAGAGCTTGCAAATTCACACTTTTGCCTTTAAGAATTGATTTTGATGTAAGGGGAGTTATAGATTCAGTAAGCAGCAGGCTTACAAGCCCCAGCCAGATCCTTGAGGGGCAGGTTATCAGCTTTTGAAAAGACAGTCAGACTCACCCAGAACTGTTGTTTTTGTCTCATTGGAGTGTCTTCCAGAAATCAACTGCGATCAAAGCGATGCCTGGATGGAATCTGTGATGTGCAAGGCAGAGAGACCATATCAGAAGGGTGTGCTATTTCTTGGCATTCCACAGGGGTTATCTAGATACATCTTCTTAAAGAACACAGGAGGATCATTGGGACAGATTAGAAAATTGAAAACTGCATTGGTGAGAATAGGCCCAGAAAATTTCACAAGGGAATTTTGTTCAGTAAGACAGTGAAAATATTCACTCATGGAAGGTAGTAAAGTGCTCTATAATTTTGTTGGAAAACTTTGCCCATCCAAACTGCCACCATATTGTCCCTTCAAACTTTCCCCCTACTCCACAAAATTTAATCTAACTTAACTTTTAATCCCTTCAAAATGCTGAAACTATCATTTTGACATCGTCTTAAAGCGAATTGCTCAAAGTATTAAAGGGGAGGAGGTAGAAACAATGGCCTTAGAAGGGTATAGATGGAAAGTATGTCAAGAAGCTATCAATTCATAGTTTGATATTTTTCATAAAAGTTTCTATGATTTTGTAGCAATACCTTTGTATTACTGTCCCAAATGTTCATGATATAAACTACTTGCCAGTTATTTTATGAAAATAAGGAATAAGGGATATTTGATTAAAAACCACTGGAAATACAAGCACAAATTTATAAAGCCATGACCATAGTTAAGGTCTTAAATGTGACTCAATGGAAATTTAATAAAGTGGAAAGAAATGAAAGTGTATATAGGTTTTGAATAATTTAATCAAAAATTTGAGTGTGATATAGACAATTGCACCCAAAACCAGAAACCACATGTTTTTTACTGTATCAATAAATATTTACAAAATGTATCGAGAACCTGAATACAAATAGAACCTGGCTAAATTTAAAAATGTGCTTCTAATGCTTCAGCAACTTGTTGAAACATTTCAATATGTATTCCACCAATCTTTGAGCCTTATTTTTCATTAATGTCCTCAGTGCAGATTGGACCTTGTCCTTTAATACCAAAGTTTCTTGATTATATATACAGTAATACTTTTTGAATTACCCTTCTAGAATAACTACTCAAAAATTATGCCTTAATTTATTTATGTTTAGTCCTTTAAACAAAGCTTATTGAATTTAAATACATTTACAGTTGGAAAATTTTCCCACCATATTGCACATGTCCAGCAATATATCGTATCTCATAGATTAGGATATTGCACTGTATCATTTATAATTTTTAAAATGATCCAACGCATATAACAAAAACTGGTAAAGACACAATTAGCACTGGTATGTGCAACTCAATCCTGTACTTTTTCTACTATAAACAATTTAATTCTAAAGTATCAGAATTCGTCCTGGGTTTGCACTAAACATTTAAATCATGTGAGACACTATTTTAATTTTACTTCCAGAAATAATAATTCACTTTCTAAATGAAAAAAAACAAACAAAGAAAACAAACCACAAGAAAGCTACAATTGAGGGGTTAGTTATCCATTATGCCACCCCCCATTGTGCACTTCCACTGTGAAAATGAAAGGAGACACTACTTACTGTACCACTTCGTACCTATTAGACACACTTCCAAGTGCTTTGCATTTATTAACTAATTCAATCTTTACAACAATCCTAGAAGGTAGTCACCCTTATTATCAGTCTCCTGTTACCCATGAGGAAGATGAAGCAACGAGACATCGAAGAGCTTGCCTAAGGTAACAGTGGCGGTAATAACCAAGTGAGATCCAAACCGAAGCCCATTGAATTGAGTGACCTAGTTCTTAGCCATTATTTATCCATTAAACTTCTTGGATAACAAGTATGTCTCCAAACTCCCTAGCTCTTTAAAGAGCAACGTGCCATAGAAATAAAGGCTTAATACTGTATTGATCATTCATCGGAACTCAGTGTAAAAACTACATACTTTGGATGATAGGATATCTTCCTGACTAGAAAGGTGGATTCTAGGTCATACTCTCTTTTGTGTCTCGTACTGATCCTAGCATTATGGTCTGGCTGCTGATTTTGGCTTTCCAGTTAGTTCTCCGATGTTATGTATAACTGACACAAATGTTGCAGAACCCTGCTGTCCTCGTTGTCATTGTGTCACTTCTGACTCACAGTGACACTGCCCCATCTTTGCCACCCTCACATTATGAGTATTGTATGGTAATTATGGCGATGGATGAAAGCGAAAGGACAAAGGAAAAAAACAGTTTTAGAGTTTTATTTCAGAGCTCTCGGTTGAGGGGTTCACGGGTCCCTAGTTGGGACCAGAGGAGTCACACTGTCCGGGGGAGAGGTAGAGAGATTCATAGCCCGGGTCTTGGGGAGGGAGTAGCTGGGCAGTTTTCCATTGTGATATTGCTGTCTGTAAAGCCGGGACGAAGCAACAATGTTCAATGTTACCTGCAACGGTTAGCCTCTTGCATCTCGGTTTGGAAGGTCACCAAAGGGGAGGGGGAGGTTTGGTTTTTCACAACATCCTTGGGGTGTTTTCACTTGCCCAGGGTCTTTTCCACTTGCTTGCCCCACCAACTCCCACTTCTGACTACACATATACTTAAGTTCATTGCTGCAGTCACAGTGCCAATATATCTCCTTCGGGGTTTTCCTTTTTCCACGGGCCTTCTATTCTACCAAGTATACTATCCTTTCCCAGGAACTAGCTCCTCCTGATAACATGTCCACAGCACTGAGATGAAGCATTGTCAGCCTGGCTTCTAAGGTTATGCTTATTCTGGGTGTACATCTGTCAAGATGTTTGTTCTCTGACAGTCCACAACATTTTCAATATTTTTCATGAGCATCAAATTCATCTGTTTCATTTATACTCCAGTCTTCCTTACTCACTGTGCTATTTTTACATGCATATGAGGTGATTGAAAATTCCCTGGTCAGGCAACCCTAGTCCTTATTACAGTTAAGGCTTGTGTCAACTTGGTTGGGCCTGAATTCGCACTCATTTGGTCATTGAAGACTCTTCCATGCTGTGATCTCACAATTCCCTGATGGAATCCTTCGTGACTAGCTAAGTCGTTACGGAAATATTAGGGTATAGTGCTCCCCTTTCATCAACTCAGAGTCCTGATGACATTGGAAGAAAGTTTCCTTGGGTATCACCTACACCTATACGAGGAGACACTAGGGAAAGCTGTTGGATCTTTGCTGTACTCCACCCTGTATCTGGCTCATTGATCTCCAGCTCTTTGGCTTGAGTCAGTAAGTCATCTTGCCTGGTGACTCTAGCATGGAAAACAGAAAACATTGCTTTCCGGAAATAAAGTGCCCATTTCAAATCTAAAAGATATTTCTTCAGGTGTCATTAAAATTTTCTTTAAGAAAAAGTTACTAGTGAACGTGTGTTTCCTGCTCACTGTGTGTGTGAGCATATGTTTCTTCATGAACCTTTTATGCTTGGTCAGTGCTCAATGTATTTGTGGCTGCTTCACGATTATTATATTTAGAAGTTTAGATAGACTAATTTTCCCCCTGAATTTAAATGTAGATGCCTCCTTTAGGTATTGTAAGTGAGGTTAATGAAACGTTAACTTTCAATACTAGTTGGGACCATTTATATGCTAATTACCAAGCAAAGACAGTCTCAGAAACAAATCTGTAACTGCACTGAAAGCACTTTTAAAAACATTGTGCTTATGGTCATTGCTATTTCTTAACTCATCTAGAATGATTTTATTTTATGCATTTATTCCCAATGCTAGTTTTTCCTCCCCAATTTTAGATTATAGCAAAGTAAAAGTCAATTGTCTTATATCACCCTACTCTGATTTTATAACATTTCTTTGAGAATGGTCTGCATTATGGCTGGCGTGGAAAAACTGGAGAGTCAGTAGCTGAATGTTTAATGTTCTAAAAAGAAAAACAACAACTCACTATTATATCATCCAATCTGACTCATATGGGGGACCGTGTAGAACTACCTCTGGGGTTTTTGAGATCTTCCATCTTTACAGGAGCAGAGAGCCTCATCCTCTGACTGCTGGGTTCTCACTGTTGCCCCTGGGCTTAGCAGTGAGTGTGTGACCCACTATGTCCTCTGGGTGCCTACAAATACATACTATTGACTATACTGTATTTGTAAACATGTATAGTCATCATACTCAGGACAGTAATTGTGATGATAATTATCTTTATCTTTAAAATATTTTAGGTACTTATGAAAAGCATAACAGGAACTATACTACAAATAGCTGCCTAATGAGAGATACTCTTAAATATTTTTATTTTGAGACATTTTTTTCTAAGTCTAATTATGTCAAATTTTACAATATCAATGTTAAGAACCACTGAAATGGGATTATTGAACAAATATCCAATCACATGTAGGAACACAGTTTTTATATTGATGGTTTCTAACAGGAATTTTACTAATATGGTGTTAATATTTTGTGTGCCTACCCTTAAAAAATTATGTTTCATAACCACCTACCTTCCCCACAGATTTTTGCTTTCTGGAATTGTGATTAGGATTCCCATGTACGTAAACTAGCTTATCTCTCTGAAGTTATTCTGACCTGGTAACAGTTATCAGCATTCCACGCTGTTTAAGAAGGGCCTGTTTCATCTGGAGTTTTATGTGAAAGCTGATTTTAGCATGCCCACGTTATAAAAAATATTTTTGACTGCAAAACAGAGATCAATGCTTTTCAAAACATTATCTCTTTTTATCTAAATGTATAGTTCAGAATTAAGCTTTGTGATATATATTTTTCCATAATATGTAGTATATTCGTATGTTTGTATATTGTGAAAAAGTTTATGTATGACTGGTGTTAATTCTTTTCTAAATGCTTGTTTCAATTCCCTAGTAAAATTTTCTGGTCCTAGAATTTTTGGTATTGTGAGATACTTATAACCAAATTTATTTCTTCTTTTGTTACTGGCTTGTTGAGATTTTTCCCCCATTGGTCTGTGGTAACTTAGGTAGATAATGCATTTCTAGAAATTTATACACTTCTAAAATATTTTTAAATTTGTTGGAAAATAATTTTTCATAAAATTGTGTTTTCACTTTTTAATTTATTTTATTGGGGCTCAAACAACTTTTATCACAATCCACACATACATCACTTGTGTAAAGCACACTTAGACATTCATTGCCCTCATTTTTCTCAAAACTCGCTTTCCTTTTGGGTTCCTGGAATCAGATCCTCATTTTCCTTCCCCCCGCCCCTTCGATCCCCTCTCCCACCTCCCTAATGAACTCTTAATAATTTATAAATTATTATTTTATCTTATCTTACACTGCCCGGCATCTCCCTTCACCCACTTTTCTGTTGCCCATGCCCCAGGGAGGAGGTTATATGTAGATTCTTGTGATCGGCTCCCCCTTTTTACCCCCTTTCCCTCCCAGTATCGCTACTCTCACCACTGGTCTTGGGGGGTTCATCTCTCCTGAATTCCCTGTGTTTCCAGTTCCATCTGCACCGCTGTGCATTCTCTAGTCTGACCAGGTTCGCAAGCTAGAATTGGGATTGTGATAGTGGTGGGAAGAAAGCATTTAAGAACTAGAGGAAGGTTGTGAGTTTCATTATTGCTACACTGAACCATGAGTGACTCATATCCTCCCCAATACTCCTCTTCAAGGGATGTCTAGTTGTCTACAGATGGGCATTGGGTCCCCATCATGCGCTCCCCTCATTCACGATGATATGATTTTTTTTCTCCGCCTTTGATGCCTAATACCTGGTCCCCTTAACCCTTCATGATCACACATGTTGGTGTGCTGCTTCCATGTGGGCTTTGGGCTAGATAGCCGCTTGTTTCTTTTCAAGCCTTTAAGACCCCAGGCACTATATCTTTTGGTAGCCGGACACCATCAACTTTCTTCACTACATTTGCTTATGCACAAGTTTGTCTTCAGCAATCATGCCGGGAAGGTGGGTATCACGGAACGACTGTTTCACTGAGCAAAGTGCTCTCGTATTAAGGAAATGTGCACGAGGAGGCCCAATGTCAACCTGCTACCCTACTACTAAACCTATAAATATATGCACTTAGGTCTATTTCCCCCATAATCATAAATATATTTACATATGTCTGTCTGTATTCAGGCCTCAATGTATGCCCATTGCCTCCTACTCTTTCCTCTATTTCCTTATGCTTTCTTCCTGTCCCACTAGCATGTTCAGCCTTCATTCTGGTTTCAGTAATTCCTCTCGGTTACATTGCCCTTGGTCACTCCCTACCAGTCCACCCATCCACTCCCTGCCACTGGTTTTGAACCACTCATTGTTCCCTTGTCCCTGGGTTGTCGAACACCTCCTCCCTTCCCCTACCTCCCACACTCTCATGTCCTTCCGGGACAGTTGGTCCTGTTATTTTCTTCTCACATACTTTATCGAGCCTATCTTATCTAGATGGAGCTGCAGAGATAATAATATGTGCATAAAATTACAGATGGCTTCTACAGCACCAAACAAAGTGGCACATAAGAACATGGCGACGACGGCAGCAACACCAACACGCTAATAACAAAAAAGCCACTGACAAAGAAAAATTAAAAGAAAAGAAGAAAAAAAACAAGAAAGAAAAAACAAAAAGAAGAAAGAAAAGCATGTTAATAATTCAAGGTCTGTTTGTTGACCTTTAGGTGTGTTTTCAGGATGAGTCTGATGGGGTGCCATGTCCTGGCCCCAAAGTCCATCCTTTATGCTCCCTCAGGACTTCCTTGCTCGGCTTCCCCCACTCAATTGCATACCCCTAGTGTTTTGCCTCAGTGTGATGGGGTCAGCTCAGTCACACATGTCACACTGTGTCTCTGGTGCTGTTCCGTGTAGGGTCATGGGTCAGTGCAGGATGTGATGTCACATCTCACAGTAGGCCCTGCCATATGGTCCTCTCTGCATTGGGCATTCCGAGTCAGGCTATCGTCCTCTAAGCTTGGAGGGCCCAGGTGTGCTCCACTCCCTTCCTCATCTTTCATTTGCTTCAGCTTCCTTCTGGGTGTGGTGTGGTAGGCCAGTTCTTTTCCCATACCAGACGATCTATTTTCATTTTCTGTGACACTCTCTTCCATGGTGGGTGTCGGGCTCATTCTCGTTGGGGCCGGGCATATGGTCCAGCATTTTTGTGAATTCCTCAGCGCGTTACATTGCCCCCTTTGTTTGGCGTGTCATGGTGGGGTCTGTATGCACTTTCCAGTTCTGTGGGGAAACAATCAATACTCTTCCCCTGGGTGGCTTAGTGCCCTGTTCCCCCTGTGCCATCATCTCAGTTTCTCCCCACCTTGATTCTCCCACCACTTGCCCCCCTTCCCCTTCTTTATGTTTGTCTCTCATGTACCTCCCTGGATGTGGCCTGCCCTCCCCCCAACTATCTATGCCTGCACCTGTTTATTGCGAGATAGGTGTCTTTTCTTCTATTCCTGCCGTGCTGATTGTGCTTACCTCAGGGGACTCATGTTATACCTGTCCTTTTGAGTTTGGCTTAACTCACTTTACATGATTCCTCCCAGCTCTTCCCATGAAATGACGTGTTTCATGTGATCAACCGTGTTTCAGTGTCATAGTAATCCCTTGTGGGTATGTGCCAGAGTTTACTAATCCACTCATCTATCGATGGAAACTTAGGCTGTTTCCAAGTCTTTGTGATTTTGAATTGTGCTGCAATAAACATTGGAGCGCAGATGACTGGTCATGTTTTGTTTGTTGCTTCCATTGGGTATATGCCCAGTAGAGGGATGGCTGGGTCATAAGGTAGATCAATTTGCATTTTCTTTAAGTATCTCCAGATGGCTTTCCACAGTGGCTGTACAAATGTACACGACCACCAGCAGTGGAGGAGGGTTCCTACTTCACCACAGCACCTCAAACACTGTTGCTCTCTAATTTGCTGATTTGGGCTAGCCTCAGGGGTGTTAGGTGGTATCTAATGGTTGTTTTAATTTGCATTTCTCTTATGACTAATGACCTGGAACACTTTCTCATATGCTTATTGGCCATATGGGTCTCCTCCCTAGTGAAAGTTCTTTTCAGTTCTTTTGCCCACTTCTTTAGGGGGTTAGCTGTTTTCCTCTTTTTTCAGGTCATGAGAGTGCTGTAGATTTTAGTAATGAGCCCTTTGTCCAATGTGTCATTACTAAAAATCCTCTCCCAGTCTGTGGGTTGTCTTATCACACTCTTGGTGAAGTTTATCGAGGTGCACAGGTCCTTTATTCTTATTAAATCCCATTTTTCAATTTCCTGTTCACCTGTGTGCATACCCTTCTCTACTGCAGTGAGCCTATGATTTCTTGGGCCAGTGCTCTGAGGCTAGTCCCAATTCCCTCCTTGATGGTCCTAATGGTTTGCGTTTTAACTTCTAGATCTGTGATCCACCTTGAATTTATTCTTGGGCATAGGCGAGGTAAATGACTTGTTTCATCTTTCTACACGTGGATATCCATTGTTTCCAGCACCACTTGTTAAAAAGGGCATCTGCTTCCCACTTGATGGTTTTGGGACCCTTGTTGAAGATCGGTTGTCTATATGCTGATGGTTTTATTCTTAGACTTTCTATTCTTTTCCACTGGTCTGAGTATCTGTTGTTGTGCAGTACCACGCTGTTTTGAACAGTGTAGCTGTGTAATAGGCATTAAAATCGGGTAAGGCGAGTCCTCCAACTGTATCCTTCTTCTTGAGGAGTTCTCTGCTAATTCTGGGTTTCTTCTCTCTCCGTATGAAATTGGTGGTCAGTTTTTCCATTTCTTTGAAGAAGGTTCATGGTATGTGCATTGGTATAGCATTGAACTTTAAAGTGTTTTAGGTAAGATTGTCATCTTTACTATCTTAAGCCTTCCAGTCACAAGCGGAAGAAGTTCTTCCATGTGTGGAGGTCGCTTTTGGTTTCCTGTAGTAGGGGCTTACAGTTTTCCTTGTATAGGTTTTTAGTTTTTCTGTTGTTAAATATATTCCTAGATATTTTAGATTATTCCTAGCTACTGTGAAGGGTACTTCCTTCTTAATCCCCCCTTCCATGGTCCTGTCCGATGTGTATATAAAACCAGCTGACTTCTGTTTATGGATCTTGTATCCTGCCACTCTTCCGTATTCCTTTATTGCTGTAAGTATTCCTACTGTGGAGCTTTAAGTGTTTTCAATGTACAGGATCTTATCGTCTGCAAATAGCTATATTTTCACCTCCTCCTCTCCCATTTGGATCCCTTTGATGACCTTCCACTGTCTTATGTTGTTAGCCAGGACCTCCAGATTGATATTGAAGTGTGGACAGTGGGCATCCTTGTCTAGTACCCTTTTTCAGTGGGATTATTTTTGTCTTTTCTACATTAACTATGATAGTAGCCACAAGCCTTTCATAGACAGCTTGTACAACTTGAGGAACTTACCTCCCAATCCTATCTTCATGAGTGTCTTAATTAGGAATGGCTGTTGGATATTGTCATAGGCTTTTTATGCATCTATGGATATTGTAGTAGGGTTTTTAAACTTTTTCGTCTGTATGTGGTATATAATATTGATGGATTTTAGGGTGTTAAAACATCCCTGCATCCCTGGGATGAATCCTATCTGGTCATGGTGGATGATATGTTTTATATACTTTTGTATGCTATTAGCTAATATTTTATTAAGGATTTTTGCATCGATGTTCATTAGAGATATTGGTCTGTAATTTTCTATACCTGGGGCGTCTTTTCCTTGTTTCGGTATCAAAGTCATGCTGGCTTCATAGAATGAGTTTGGGAGTGTGCCATCCTCTTCCATGCTATGGAATACTTTGTGGAGGATCGGTGTCAACTCTTCCCTGAAAGCTTGGTAGAATTCTGCTGTGAAGCCATCTTCCACTGTGGCTTTTTTTGTTGGTAGGTTCTTAATGGCCTTCTTTATTTCTTTCACCATGGGATTGTTGAGGTTCTTGATCTCTGTCTGAGATAATCTAGGGAGAGTCTGTTTTTCCAAATATTTATCCATGTCTTCCAGGTTTCTGAATTTATTAGACTATAGAACGTCATAATACTCTGTAATTATCCTTTTAATCTCATTGGGGCATGTTGTTATTGCCCCTGTTGCAACTCTCATCCTGGCTATTTATGTTTGCTCCCTTCTATCCTTGGTAAGCTTTGCCAGCAGTTTGTCAATTTTGTCAATCCTTTTGTAGAACCAGCTTTTAACTGCATTTATCTTTTGCATTGTTCTCTTGTCTGAGAAAGAAACCTGGATAATATCTATGTGTTTGAATTTACTCAAGCTTGACTTGTGTCCTAGAAATTGGTCTATTCGTGAAAAAGATCCATTTGCACTGGAGAAGAATGTGAATTTCTTTTGCTTTGCATGGAAAGCTGTATATGTCTCTCAAGGCTTGTTGCCTAATTACATTGTTTAGCTCTATGGCCTCTTGGCTGAGCTTCTTTCCCAATGATCTGTCTTTCTCTGATAGCGGAGTGTTAAAGTCACTTACTATGATTGTTGAGTCTGTGATGTCTTTTTTCATCTTTTTAATAGTTTTTTGACGAAATTCGCCACACCATTATTAGGAACGTAAGTATTCAATATGCTAAACCGGTGGGCAGAGGCTGCACTGGCAGGAGAAGCTCCACAGCTGCAAGCCTCCTGCAAGGGCCGAAAAGGGCTGGGGCCACAATGATTGCTGGGAGTACGCTGGCCGCAGCACCTGCCTCCTATGCTGGCTGGAAAGGGTTGGGGCTGCAAGGGTGGTGAGAGAGGCGCCTACCGCTGCATCCGCCTCCTATGCCGACTGGAAAGGGCTAGGGCAGGCTGGTGTAGAAGCTGGCACTGGGAACCCGGCAGAGCACCGCAATGGTGAGAGCTGGCCAAAGCCCACAAATGGCTCTGGTGGGGACCTCAACTTTGCCAAGTCCTAGGCTCCCTAGGAGCAGGGTGCTTGTCCCTTGAGCCTCCAGCCCTTTGAGTGGCACAGGCTTCACTGTGATGTGGTCTGAGCTGGATCAGACAGCGGTGGCTCTGGCAGGAATCATCAGGCAATGGTGCTTGCCCTCCCCCCTGAGAGGGAGGTACAGGAGTGGGCAGGCTTGGCGCTTGAAGCTTCCAGCTGCTGGAAACCCCGCAGTGCACAGGGTGGGCAGAGCCACTCAGGCTGGAGTGCAAAGCCCTGTGGTTCATGCTCCCAGTAGGCAGGAGCACCCAATGTTCTCCCTGGCAGTGAATGGCGCAGGGTCAGGCCTTGGCGCCCACTGTCTGCGCTGGAGGGAATGCCCCATGGCAGGCAGGTTTAGCCCTCCGGGCCATGGGCACAGGGCTCCGCAGTGATGCAGGCCAGCCTGAAGTGGCTCTGGTGGAAACACAGCATAGTGGGTGGAAGCAGGATGGGCTCCGGCTTCAGGCTCGCGCTGGCAGAATGTGTGAAGCATTGCTTCCCGGACCAGGAGTGGAGCAGGAGGTAAGTTGATGGGGGCGGCGGCTGGGCAAATGGGGTGCTGGCGGAGAGGCCCCAGGCAGCAATGGGGATGGATTGTCACCCATGGATGTCACCCAGGCCGCCACCGGTAGATTGCGAGTTAGTTACCCACACCTTGGGTGAATGGAGGGAGGGATGCCCACCGGGTGGAGATCGCTGCCACGTGGGGAGAGGAGAACCGCGGAAAGGGAAACTTCTCTCCTAGTGGGGTCCGGAGTGGGCAGCTGTTGTAGGGGGTCCCGCCATTGCTGCGCATGTCTCCGCAGAGCAGGCAAGCGACTCCGGGCATGGGGTCTCGGTCTGGGTTGCAGTGGGGCTATAGCTAGTTGTGGCCGTGGTGGTGGACTAATGACCCGAGATGCCCCAAGAATAGGATCCTGGATCACGGAGGTCCCGGCTCAGGTCCCGAGGGGATATTTCACTCACCAGACTCCTTCCACTAAGCTACCTGGACACCAAACCCACCTTGTTCGAAAGCGCTTTCAGAGTACGCGGGTCCCCTGATCTGCCATCTTCTCTCGATTCAAAATTGTGTTATTTTTATTTATTTTGTTATAATGTTGTCCATTTCATTTCTTATTCATAATAGTTCTTTTTTCTCATTCTTTACTATTGTTAGGATTGCCAGTGGTTTATCAATTTTTGTTAATCTTTTCAAGGAACCCACTTAATTAACCTAGTTTTTAAGTTATCTGCTTCATTTATTTACGCTCTCAACTTTATTATTTAATTTCCCTAGTGTCTGATGATTTGTTTAGATGTTATTCTCCTAATTATTGCAGTTGATGTATGGAGATTTTAATTTTAACTCTCTGTCTTTTTTGATATGCAGAGTTATTGTTATAAACTGTCCTCTGATAACTGATTTTTCTGTGTCCCAGAGATTTTGATATGTGTATCTTTCATTCTCATTTCTTTCAAGGATTATATTATGTTCTTTATTTGTTCAATTACTAAATGGTTTTACAGTGAAGTATTGTTCAATTTCCATATATTTGAGTTTTGGGAATTATCTTATTGTTGATTTATAATTTTACAGTGTCTTTTAAAAGTGGTTTGGAGTATCTTGGTGTTTTTGAATTTATTGATTCTTGCTTTATGACCTAAAAATTGATATATTCTAGACTAGGTGTGATGTGCACTAGTGTAGTGCACAAGATAATGTAAAATGTACTTTGTTTGGGTAAAGTATTCTGCATATACCCCAGAGACCAAATTGATTAATTGTATTTCTTAATTCTTTGGTATCTTGTTGATATCCTTTTTAATGGATTGAAAATTGCTTAAAAGTAATATGTGGATCTCTCCTAGTATTATTGTATTTTGGTAATTTGTATTTTCATTTCTATAACCATTTGATTCGTGTCTTTGGAATATCTTTCATTTGGTGCATATGTACTAGTCATGGTTATGTTTTTTTGTTCAATGGAAGCTTCCATGGTTATACAATGGTCTTCTTTGTTTCTCATATGTCTTTTGCTTTGCTGTCTATTTTGTCAGAACATTGCTACCACATCTATACATTCTAGTCAATTGAGAAGGTTTGTGTGTGTTTGCTCCAGATATGCTCAGAAATAGCCTGTTGCTTTAGAGACATTGCATTTTTGTTTCTTAACATTTTTATCTCTGGGTACAAAACAACCCCCAAGAACTTACTGTAGAACTTGGGGAGTCAATGGTGTTCAGGTTGTTAAGCACCAGTCTATTCCTAGAAGGAGCCCAAATCAGAAAACTCTTAGATAATACCTCTGTCAAAATCTCAGTTTTAAAGCTGGCTTTAAGTCCCCAGGGAATGGCAGGCATAGATCAAACCAACTGCATGACAGGGGAGAGAAACACACCTGAACATCTGCCAGAGCAGTGTTTACCAACCCTGTAAATAAGAGTAGGGCTCAGATTATATTTTGTCTTAGGCTACAGGCAGGTGGGTGATAGCCCTTTGAATTCTGGGTTTGCAGAGAAACACCAGTCGCAGTGATGCTGATTCTCTCCAGTAACACATACCTGTGATGTTTGGTACCCAAGCTGTTGTCCTTAGCTCCAAACTCATGTGAGCTCCAAACCCATGTGGATTGTTAGGGCCAAGAGATAAGTCTTGTATACACAAGCACACAGTGGCTAAGAATTACCTACAACCTTATTGAAGCATAGAGTCACTTCAAAAGGTAAGATATACTTCTCTCCATGGGCAACATGGGTCCCCAAGAGATGTGAGAGGGGTATATCGTAGGCACAGATGGGATAGACTTCACTATAGGAGCTAAATGGGTACCCAATCAAGAGTTGTGATTAGGACATTGTCCTGGGAAATGCTTCTAATTTTTATGAGGCACTTTCAAAGGGAAGCCATTGCCACTCTGAAAATTGCCAAGCAACTTTCTAATTAATGACACAGCTTGTTCTTGGATTTCATACATTGGGTTTGTTTTTTCTGTTTTATCGAGGCTGTTCCTCTGGATCAGCGTGTTTCAGAACTCTCTTTGAGTACAATTCCCCGGCAGAATTTTACTGGGGCCGCTCTTCAAAGTTAAGTTGTTTACCGATGCCTTTTGTTTATTACTGGTTTCCAAGGGTCTTTTGCTCATTTCATTATCAGACAGGGCAGAAATACCCATTCTATCCAGTTAATGCCCACCTAATTCTGTGCCTTTCCAGGGACAGCACCTTTCCTTGGTGCCCTGGGGAGGTTCTGCCACATGGCAGTAACCAAGAATTCCAGTTGGGCATTGGAAGCCAGCTCATAGCTGACCTAAATCTCCCAACCAGCTAGACTGCAATGAGTCCCAGGTGTAGACACCTGTGAATCTTCCTGACCAGTTTGAACTCAACTCTGCTCACAGTTATGCTGGAGGAGTCTTGCTAAATATCAGGTGAGAAGGAGGAGCCGTCAGTTTCCCTGTAAAGTCCACAGAACCAGGGAGAAGGGTGCTACACAGCATGGTGGGGCACAACACAGCAGAATATTCACCTTTTTGTAGGATTTTTGTGTCAATTTTTCCTTATGAGACCCCTAGAAATAATTAGCAGAAGAGTTAATTCCTTGGTGGAGGTACAGAACGCAGCCTGCAGAAAGTCCTTCGTTGTTTTTCAAAGCTTCATAGGAGAGGTTTTAACAGAGGCTCCTATGATCAAGCCCTATTGGATTTCCCTTGATGCACACCTCTTTAAAAAGAATAGTTTTAAAACACATTCAGCATGGGGTGAAAAGGAGAAATTCTAGATGAAGTGTTTTTTTATTTAAAATTTCTGTCAAATAAATCTAATTTATTTCTGAATATCTAATATATGAATCGAGTAAAATGTTAAGGATGTATAAAGATACATCTTTAAAAAATATATACACCTACTCTTTCTCTTACCCTTCGGTCCTTAACTCGAAAAAGAAAAAAAAATTGCCAGAGTGTCAGAAAGAATGTAGGTAGAGAATTTTATATGTGGAAGAGAAGACATTCCACCACAGGAATTAACACACAGAAGCATTAATATTTAAAGAACTAGAGTACATCATTTCAGGACAACTGGAAAAAAATGGTGTTTATATTAGGGTCTAGGAAGAAAGGTTCGTATGATAGTAAGCTAGAAATAGCACTTGAAATGTGAATTTTTATGCAATATTTTAAATAGGACCCATGCCAATATATATTTACTGAATATGGGAAATCAACAATTAAATTCACTGGAGTAGATATTTCTTGACTTCATAGAGGTTGAACTGAACCCACCCAAAGTAATGTTCACATATGATGAACTTTGAGCCTTGGGACTTCAGAAAACTGGTTTTCCAAAAGTTATATTTAAATCAAAAGAGGGTCTAGTTAATTAGAAACATTATTTAAGCGAATTTTGCCTTGAGCATGTGCTCTCTTACAGAATTATCTGTGTGCAGAATTAACAAGAGAAACTCCAAAGATCAAACTAGGACTATCATTTACTTTCTAATCTAGAGATATATTTCAGTATAACTCTGTAGTTGTTAGAATTATTCTTTAAAGAAATATTGTGCACATGAGTTATTGTGTAAAGACTGTTCTTGACCTTGTTTCCCTAGTGATAGTTAGCCATAAACTGGATTATGATTATCTGTCAGCATTTTTTGTTTAGCACATTTTTGACTATAGATTAAATTTTCTCTGGCTTTCAGATTGAGGCTCTGTGGTGTAACTGTCGCTCAAGCGTTAGCCAGGTACTTACTCCACAGGAGAACGAAGGACTCTTCTGCTTCCATAGAGATTTGCAGTCACAGGAATTGAGCAGACTTGATGGCAGTGGGCTTATTAAATATATATCAATGATTTTCAAGGATTGGCTTACAATTGTTTTTGTTTAACACTTATAAAATCCAAATAAATGAAAATATAATAAGATACATGTATCATCTTCATCATATGTATTGACCACCTAAGAAATATTTAAACTGGATACCAGAATATATAGTGAGCTTTTCAGATATTATTGTGAGAAAAATTATCATGCTATACAAATGCCTAAAGGGAGATAAACAGATTCTAATCAAAATATCATTTTTTTAATCAGGGGAGAGTGCAAATGCAGTCCCTACTAACACAAATGAAGCAGCCGAGTTTACCACATTTGGGGAAGTTGCAGGGGTCAGCATATCTGGAGTGAAATGGATAAGCCTCGCCCTGGGAAAACCACCTTCGAGATCATGGTATCTCCCCTGGCAGATAAGTATTAAATATCATCCTATAGTTATAAAAGTTACCAAGTCATTGAACTGGATTTTCAAATATTAGTTGGAGACCATAAGTGGTCAGAAAAGCAAAGAAATGTTGGGCATCCTCAGAATGATTGACTGGTGAAAATGATCAATATGTAGATATCTTAAAAAAAATTTTAGAATAGTCAGAATCAAATACAGAACATTCTCATCCTTTATTGAAATACATGGGAATTATCACCACAAAGTATATTTAATCAGATACAAATAATTTTTATTTATTTGCCTTGATTTGTGCTTTACGTAGTCACAGACATTTATTGGGGTTCCTAAGTTCTGGACCCTCTGCCCTTACCTGAGTGTCTAGATGTTTGAGTCAAGCCTGAAGTGCCTGGAAAGAAACCCTGGAAACTATTTCTGAAAAACGACCTAGGGGACATCTTACTGAGCAGGAGTTTACTCTGACATCATACTATTCTGACTAAATACAAATCCCCTCCCCCACCTCAGCATCTCTTTACCTATCTGCTGAAACTGTACTTAAATTACTCCCCTAGAGTTGACACTACACTGACACTATCTCCGACAATGGTTTACACTGTTACTCATGAGGTTTTAAGTATCTTAGAATGGAATGCTAATATTTATAAGGTTTTTAATGGCTAATTTGTCAGTATTGGATAATCTATTTCTTTGTAGTTTGTTCATCGTCCGGAAGCTCTGTTGAAATCTGTTTTGCTTAGGTGACCCTGCTGGTATTTGAAATACTAGTGACAGCCTCAAACATTCCAATACACAAGCTTCTATAGTATGACAAACTGACCGGAAAGTGGTGGGTCATCTGCATATCATTGATTATTCATAAGAATTTCTCTAACCCTGCCACTTCATGCTCTTCATATAGATTGAATATGTATAGTAGAAATATACAATGCTGTACAAACACCTCTTCTGATTTTAAGCCTATAATTCACAAAAGTAACTGAAAATGAATCATAGATCAAAATGAAGTGAGAATTAATTAGAAAATATACTGAATAAAATATAGGAGTAAAATATGTGACCTTGTAAGTGACAAAACACGCTAGTGGATATCCATATTTCATTGTGCTTTCATATGTGTTTTTCTGCATGCATGTGTCCATTAGATATAAGGGGTAGGTTATAATACAGCAAACAACAAATTTGATTCAGTAACACTGATTATTTAATTACAATGGAATATCGTGGTACCTTCCGCTTCTTTTTTTTGAACTCTATGACACTTGAGTATTTAGCTTCCATGGCCCCTGGATAGCAGGACACATTAAACATTTTCTACTTCTTAGCCAGAGCAGGTGGCATAATATGGCCATTTCGACACTTGAAGCACACGGCAAAGGAGTTATCCTTGCCACCTAATTAAGAGGACATACAAAAGAGAATGCAAGCATTATTCTAGTTGCCCCTATTTTCCTTTGGTCAAAATTGTTTCCTAAAATCAAAACATTAGACAATCACTAAGACTAAGATATACATGTCCACTTTTACAACTTGTACTAAGCATTGTAGCAGAGACTTTCCTAGGTCAATTGGGCAAGAAAATATAATATGTCTAAATTGGAAATGAAGAATTAAAATGATTTCTATTCACAGATGACATGATCTAGTATACTGAAAAATGTTCTTCACTACTTTTACTAATTAGCTAGACTATCCTCTGACTAAAATTCACATGAAAATTTGATGGATCCAGCCAAAGGGATCTTGAAAATGAAGAGATTTAGAGGGCTATGCATTTTATTTTAAAATTTACAAAAATCGAAAATAACAAGAATTTTGCAATAATAGCAAAAGGTAGGCATATAGATCATTGGAATAAAATTGGAAACTATAAATAAGTTTTAAAATTATGACCAATTGATTTTAAACAAGGGTGCTAGACAATACAATAAAAGAAACTATTTTTTTTTCAACAAATGGTGTTGGGGCAATAGGATGTTACCTAACTAACATCTATAATAATGTACTAGCTTGAATCCTCATAGATATAAAAATTACCTAGAAGAGATCTATATTTGGGGTCATTCCAAGGAAAGGTGATGCCACAGAAAGAGTAAATCATTGAACTGTATCATTAACTCACATGGAAGCATTTTTTTCAATATTAATTCAACAATGGTTGCAGCAATACATTAACAGAAAGCTGCCAGAAATTCAAATTGTGTTCCAAAAACGTGTTTACTGGTTATGAAACAGCAATCAACAGACTGTTTGAATAGGAAATGATGGAGAATACATGTGAAGCTGTTGAAGAACCAAGGTGCAGTCCAGTGATGTCCATTTCCAGTGACTGAATCCTGGTGCTGTACCCATCAGGCTGCTTCCTGCAAGGTCCACAGAAGAGGGCCTCTTGTTTGGTCAAGCAGAAGGGGATGCACAGCGAGGAAGGCCTCGTGAGATGGATTGATGTCAGGGCTGTAACAGCAGGTTGCTATGAGTCTGTCTGTATGAACTCGATGTCAATGAATACAATTTGATGTGGTCTTTTCTGATAAACATGCCCAAGGTATGATTATACTAGCTTCAAAGGAGTATTCTGGCTATGCTTCTTCCAAGATAGACTTGTTTTCGTTTTTGGCAGTCCATATTTCAAATGCATCAAATCTTTAGTATTCCTTACCCACTGTCCATAGGGATTTCTTGGCTATACTTTTGGAAGTAGATTGCTAGGTCATTTATTCTGTGATATCACTCGGTGTACTGAAAAGTCGGCATCCTGTAGGATATTAATTGAGGGCAAAGTTTTTATACTGCCTTTACTTCAAATGCATTAGGGGACCTTCATTCACTAATGAAAAAATACCTACCATATATACTCGAATATAAGCTGACCCGAGTATAAGCCTAGGCACCTAATTATTACCTGGGAAATCAGAAAAACTGATTGACTCGAGTATAAGCCTGGGTTGGAAAATGCAGAAGCTATTGGTGAGTTTCAATAATAAAAACAAAGGAAAATAAAATTACTAAAAATTGAGAAATCCATGGGATAATGTATTTAAATATTTATTCTAATTAAAACATATTTATTCTAAATATTTATTCTAATTAAAAACATAAATAAAAGGACATTAGTAAACCAGCACATTAAGTGGAAAATAGGTTCAACAAAAACAATAAGGTATCAACAATGATACCTTAAGAGTACTATTCCCTGAGCTCAGTCAGCAACCAAGCTAAAATGTAAAGAGTTAAAATCCTTCAAAACTGGATTCCTCATCATCATCTGTATTCCAAAGCAGAGCTTCAGCTGGTGTGAGGTCATCATAGATACTGTCCTCATTGAGATTGCCCTCATCACCATCACTGCTGTCATTTTCATACAAAGCACAGTCTTCACTGCCATCCATAGCATTACTAATACTACATTTCTGGAAGGCACGTCACACCATGTCTTCTGGAATGTCTTCCCAAGCATCTCGAACCCACTTTGCTATTAACTCTATGTCAGGCTTCATGAGATATCTCCTTTTGTTAGTCGGGCTTGACCAGATGACATCCATTCATGCCACATCTTTTGCAAACGGTCTTTAAAAGGCTTATTCAAAGATACATCCAGAGGCTGTAGTACAGATGTAAACCGACCTGGAATAATGGCTGAAGTAACTTTACTAGATTTTGACAGTTGTTTTTTTTTTTTATGCCACCCGATAGGTGGGCTCTAAACATATCCCAAACAAGTAACAATGGCTTTTTCTTTAAGGCTGCTCCTGGTCATCGGTTCCAAATTTCTTCCAGCCATTTTTTGGTTCCATCTTCATCCATCCAGCCTTTAACATGTGCACACAGTAATTTTTGGTGGGAAATTGATCTTTTTAGGCAAGGTCTTTCTTTTAAAAATAATGACAGGACACAGCTTAGTTCCATTAACCAAACATGATAGAACAACTGTAAAGTGGTTTGTTTGTTTTTTTCATTTCCTGTGGTTTTGAAAACAATGTTTTTTTCTCCTAAACTTGCAACAGTTCTGTTGCTTGGAAGGTCAAAAGTCATGCAGTTTCATCCATATTCCAAATATCTGCAAGGTCATAATTATAAATCCTTCTTTGTTTTATAATAAATGACTGGAATGACACTATCTTTTCTTCAAGATCTTGTGGAAATTTCTGGGAAATCTTTGTTCTTTGTCTCAAACATTGTAGGCCAAACCTATTCATAAAGCAGTTACACCATCCAGCTGATGCAGCAAATTTTTCAATGCCTGGTGCTTTATATTTGTCATCCTTAGCCATTTGTAGAGCACGTATGCGGATTCCCATGCAAGTTACACAGTAACCTTTTTGACGACACTTCATAACCCATTTATGCAATTCACTCTCTAGAGCCCCATAAAAAGACGTTAAACCACTGCGAACTTTTTTAGCTTTTGGAATCTGTTCCAAGTCAGCCTTCATTTTCCGCCACTCCCTCACTTGCTTTTCATCAACACAGAATTCCTTAGTAGCAATACTGTTATTGCTCTCTTCTGCTCTTGACACAACCTTCATTTATAAACCAGCCTCATAAGACTTGCGGTTTTGTTTTAGTTCAAGAGTATCCATTTCTAATAGGATAAAAAAACAAGACTTTGAAAAATAACTTTCATGGTAATGCCCCTACCCCCCCCACCACCCCCCACCCCCCCACCCCCACCCCCGCGACCTGTTAGCCAGGAGGAGGTGGAAGCAATCCATGTGGGTGGGGCATGCAGGATGTGAATTAACACAGAGACCAGAGGGGAGAGACTGAGTGCAACCTCAGACACATCCTTACTAGTTCAGGTGCCAGTGTAAGTGAATCACTACAGGTGTTTCTATGAATTGGAGCCGTCTAAGTCATAGGACGGCTCTGATTGGTTAGATGTGAGTAAACAAACATTGAAAGCCCTGCAGTGTCAGCGGGGCTTTGAATGAACAGTGGAGAAATGGCCATCACCAGCGAGATAACAGGCGCTCGTCCCGTTACCTGGGATGGGGGCCTGGCGAGATATTTTGTGTTGCAAAACTCAGTTTATACACGAGTATATATGGTACATATAGGTTACAAGAATTTAATTATTTTTTAAGAATCCTTTGTCATCCTCAAACTTCATAACAACTTCATCTATTTGTCCTTTTTTTAACTCCTACATGCTGATCATCACCCTGAGTCTCTTCATAAATTTGAGTATCCAGAGACCTCCAAATTAATAATAGCTTGTTGTTCAAGATTACACTACAAATTATAACACACTTCCTTGATTCCCTTAGACAGTCCTGGTGTTAAATTTGTGAGATTATTTAATTTCATTTTAGAGCTGTTTGGCCAACAAAATGATTTGAGGCAGAATTCTACTGATCATGTTTTGATATCTCACTATGATTTTAATTTGTATTTGAAAAATGTCTCTTCACAAATAACTAATTTTTTTTCATTTGGTATTTTAATTAATATTCAAATGTTTGCTTAATTACTGTAGGTACATGTAATTTTTAGACACAATATTTTAAAATATCTTCACAATTTGTAGGTTCTCTTTTCATTTTTGTAGCATTTATTCTGAAGATTATATTAGATTAATACATTTTTTACACTTGATTTTCCTTTTATGCTCCATTCCTTTTGTATGCCAACAAATCGTTGAATAAACACAGGTCCAATTTCTTATACTTTCTATTTCTTTAAAAAAATTTCATAATTTTAACTCTTAGATTATCTTAGGTATCTGACCTATATGAGTTAAATTATAAATGAGTTAAAGTAGGCATTGATGATCATTTTTTCTATAGAGATATACAATTATTTTTGCATTGGTTATTATGAGGACTGACTTTTCCAATTGAATTGCATTTCATCCTTGTCAAAAATTGATTAAGCATTTAAGTATAAGCATATTTCTGGGTTTTCTTTTTCTTTTAGGTAATCTAGACCCATTTTTTCATTTCAGTTGGTTTTATTTACAGTAGCCTAATAGTTATGCTTGAAATTAGGTTGGGTAAACTCCCCAGATGTGCTCTTAAAAAATGTTGACGTTGACTATTATAAATCTTTCTACTGTTACATAGATTTTATAATGAGTTGGCTTAAAAATATTCTGGACTTTTTATATAAAGTCACTGACTAACTGAATTAAAAGAAAAATTGTATCAATAATATTGAATATTCTGATTCATGTACATCAAATGCTTCTCCATTTTTTCTTTATTTATAATCTGTGTTGTTTATCTCATTCTTGTACATATATTGTTACACTTACTATTAAGAATTTAAAACTTTTTATGCTATTATTACTAGTAATTAAAAATTCAATGCCAAATACTTTACCCTTTCCACAATTTGTACATCTATATTTAAATTTCACCCCCACCTTGTTGTATTTTTTTAGGACATACTAGAATGAACGTCTTAAGAGTCTTATTACCTTATTCTTATACCAAAGGAAATCATCTATTCTTTCAAAATTAGCTATAAGCTACAATTTTAAAATTCAACAGGATTGATGATGCGGAGGCACTTCCATCCTATTTCCAATTTTCTGTGAGTTCAGAAGTTGAATGAATACTAACACTTGTCCTGCATTTTTCAATACCATCATAGTATCTGTCCTTTGTTACTTTGTTGATACAATGAATTTCACTGTTTGTATTACTATTGTTAAATAAGCCTTGAATTCCTGGGGTAAACTCCACGTTGCTATGATGCATATTTCATTTATTTGCAGTGGACTTACTAATTACTATCTACATATAATATGCATTATATTTATGAAGGATATTTCTGTGTAGTTTTTTCTTGAAAGATACTTGCCTGATTTTTTTAAAATTCACAGCACTTCTAGCCTCATAATATAAGATGCTCCCCTTCAAAAGGTGCATGAATTTGGCCTGGTACTTATTGATGTGTCTAAGCAAAGTATATTTCCTCTATATACCCTAACTTAAGCCCCATCAAAGGCAACTTAATTTTGTTATGTACTTATGGTGGTAGTATCTTTTGAAATCTGGTTTTCTGCCTCTCCCTGTATTCTACTCCCAGGTTTGTGTCAGTGCAAGATTCTGGCCTTGAGGATGCTTTCTTTCCCTCCATCAGGCTCAAATACAAAACATTCTTTGTGTATCAGTGCAGGCTAAATGACATTCTGCTTTTCCATCAGTCGCAACTCCTCCTTCCCGTTCTCAGTGCAGTGACAAGAAAGAGGAAAATATATAGTTTTCCCCTCATGAGGAATAGAAAGCTTTGGCCACATGTTAGACAAGAGCTGCGATGTCCGTGGCCTTGGTAAGTGTTTATGTCCTTTTCTGGGATCGTTGGCTTTTGCCTCTGATCAATGTAGAATTTGGGACATAGATCAGGTTCATCCCTAAACAACCCTGGAAATCTATCAGCATTTCTCCTGAACGATACAGAGCAAGTTTTATTTTAGTAAGATGATATGTATTTGCCGTCCCTCTGTGAAACTCTGAGACAACGACTTTCCCAGACTGACTGACGAGGAACACAAAAAGGGACCTAGAGGACAGATGGGACATGGCAAGAGAACGATGGCTGGTGAAGACGGCCCCCTCACCTTGGAGAGTGGATGGAAAGGACACTGTCAGGCCAAAGAGACCCAGGAACTCCAAGAGGACAAAGCCCAGTGTGTGTGTGTGTGGAGGGGGCAGGTGGGCAGGTGAATGGGTGCTGCAGTGAAAGATTGCTGGAACAAGCAGTGGGGTAACCTTACAGCCAGGCCCATTCCCAAATCCTCGTGCTGCCAGCAAGAAGCCTCTGGCAACTGATAATGAGGAGCCTGTTGGAAGATTCCTCTTATATCTTAGTGCCTCCAGGAACTCAAAATGCCGTGGTAGGCCTACGCTGGTATTTAAGAAGTTATCAAAATTTTATTTGTTCATTTTGTGTCTGCTTTTATGATGACCAACTTTATTTTAGGGGCAATGTTTAAGACATTTTATCTCTAATTGGATGAACTCTATCACCTTCTGTAAAATCAGTTTACTTGTTTACATTTTGATTTCAGTTCTTGGATTTTGTAAATTACTGACTTTTTTTTCATACATTGAGAGCAAAGATAACATCGTTTTCTCTGCAATAAATACAGTATATATTATGACACATATTGGCTATACAGGTACTGATGTTTCCTTAACACCCTGCATTTATAAGCTAGTAATTCAGGAAAAATCGTGGCGGCATAGTGGTTATGCATTAGGCCGCGGTTTGAAACCACTAGCCAATCTTTAGGAGAAAATTGAGGCTTTCTATTCCCATAAAGAGTTGCAGTCTCCAAGACCACACAGGTAGTTCTGCCCTGGTCCATGAGTTGGAATAAGTTCAATGGAAGAGTTTGTTTTGATGTTTTGTTTGAATTCAGGGTAGTGGTTCAGTGGCTCGTTTGTAGACTTCTGATTTCTGTACTCATATTCATATACAAGATGGCCAGATTGCATTATGGATGAAATAATAAGAAATTAGTAGGGATTAAAAAATGAAGATGTCTAAGGATTAAGAAAAAAAAAAGAAACAATAATGTGAGGGCCAGAAAGCAAGAAGAAGTATGATGTTTTATAGTGCTTAATGAGGACAACATTTCAATTAGAAAAAAATTGATGTGGTCAAATGGTGCTGATAGGTCAAATGACATTAGGTGTAGCAGTTGGCGCCTGAAGTCAGCAAGGAACCTTATTGCTCATTTCAATGAGACTGTAGTTGTGGTATATTATTGTGGTTGGATAAGATGAAATAATAATAGAGAATTAGAGAAAATAATATTATATAAAATCCTTAGAGAATTATGTCCACATGTAGGCATATTCATTTATACCTTTTTTGAAATAAATCTTTCATTTCCACTTACTTCAATTCTGTATTTCATTTTATATATGGTTCTATTTATTTTTAAGAGAAGTAAGCCATTTATCAATTCCATGCAAAAGATTTTAATGTTTTTTTCTAAAATAGGTAATCTTCCATATTTAATATGATTTTCATTAATATCTTTATTATTTTATTTATATAGTATTTGGACCCAGAAACATGAGCTTCAATAATTACATTTGTATATTTCCCAATAAATAATACTATTTGTTTTTTTAGTTCTTGTGAACAAAAATAAACCTTACAGGCTGGAGCAGAACTCTGTAGAATTTCAGAGACTGTCAATTTTTATAGGAGAGGACAGCCTCACCTTTCTTTTCCAGAGAGAATTGTGGATGCAAACTGGGAAGTTCAATTGGGCTGTCCTTCAGGGAGGAATTAACAAGCTCTGAACCCAGGCCATACAGAGATAAGCCCAACTCACACACATACACACAGAAGTAACGAGTCAGCCACAAGTTTACTGAAGCACAGTCACTTCAACATAAATGAAATGTGTCTGACTCACAGTGTCTCACACTGTCTCACAGTGAAAGGGACTTAAAGCATAGCTGAGATCTGCCTCACTCTGTGAGAGAAGTGCCCCCCCCCCCCCCCCCCCCCCGTTGAGTGGAGACTAGGGGAATGCTTCTACTTTGTATACAGCACTTTCAAAGAGGGAGAGGTGGCTACTCTGCAGATGGTCAAGCAACTTTCTAATTAGTTGCAGTTCATCCTTGGATCTCAAAGATCACTTCTTTCAGTTTAATCTGCGCTGCTTTTTGGGGACAGCGTATCTCAGAATTATCTTTGAGAACTGCCATGCGCCAGAACTTTGCTGGGTCCTGGCTTCTACGCTAAAGTGTTTATCAAGCCAGTTCTCAGAGAGTGCTTTGTTCATGTGTCTCACAGGGTCCTTCGTTCATGACCTTAGTAGACAGTGCGGAAGTCCCTGTTCTGTCCCTGTCATAAACCACTGGCCTTGAAGTTAGCATCCCAACACTTCCACCAGCGCTCCTTTGGCCATGCAGGAGTGCCATACTAGGACAAAACTGTAAGTCATTCATTATAGGCTCTGGGAACTTTTGAAGCGATGAGATCCTTCAAAAGAGATGAAAGAATTAATCTTTGAAAGAGATAAACTTACTGTTCTAATGAGTAAAAGGAAGATAAGAGCTTAAGTAAAATAAAATATTCTCTTGTAGGTATAATAGAATGAAACATGAACCTAGTAGATAACTTTCGATGTTCTCTGTAAAATAAAAGATGATTTCAATATCTAAGACACCAGTTGAGTGAAGGGGATGAGATTTTGAGAAAAGTGGGGAAACTGAGTGACTGATAATGAAGAAGAGTTTGGGATTGAAAAGTATAATTAAATCTGTGGGTGGCATGAAAACATATCATACATTTGATTTCATGAATTTACATGGGTTCTAATCTGCTAACATGTGGGTTACAAAAAGGAGAGGAGGGCACCCTGTAGCAGGCATCCGCCCATCAAGGTGTTTACTGATGCTTGACCATTTAGTCCCCTGTGCCTCTGTGTCTTTGCAGACAAAAGCATTGCAAATGACTGTTATTTGTGACTTTGCTGCTAAAAACATTGAGAGATAACTCATTTATGATTTCTTTGAGGCTCTCTTGAATCTTGCTTGTCCTTGTGATTGTCTTAGAACATAGTGCTTTTATTATTCAAATGTTAAGAAAGTGTGACTAGTTAAGTAACATTTGCATAGACAAGAATTTAGGAATGTTTTTTAAGTTCTTTGATGTTTGTTTTGTAACCAATCCCATGTAAGAAGAGTATAAAAACCAAGCTTCGATTATACTCCAGACTTCAGTCCATCAGACTGTCATCCTCCCAATCCAATGCTTTGTACATATATCTTCCTTTTCCTTTCATCCGCACACCTCATTTCAGACCCCGCTTGATGCGGGATAGCTGGTCTAATCCCCCCAGCACACTATTGCCATCAGCAGGTTTGTGGATTAAATGCCATGAGGTACGTATATACAAGGGAATGCTATTTGAATAGTTAAGGAAATAGAGGCTTGACATATGCTGCAATATGGATGATAAAGGGAATCTATCGATCACATGGATATATTATATATCTAATGCAAAAATTGTTATGACTGCATACATATAAAATATAAGAGTAGGCAAATGTACAGGGAACAAAGTTTGTTAGCGGTTACCAGGAGTAGGAGAGAGGGAAATTGGGCTTTCACAGTAACTGAAAATAGGATAAAATAAGGGTAGAGGCGTGTAACTGATAAGTTCAAGGTGTACACTTTTAAAAACTTCATGTGGTATATGTTGTATGATTGAGTACTTGTAACAATGACAAAAAAAATCAAAGAAAGTATCTGCTGGGACTGCTTATGTAAAACCAAAAACCTGAAGGCTCTGACCTATTGCCACCCTGTGTGTGTCTGAAGGGAACACTGCCCAGTCCCACACTGCCCTCACCACTGTTCTTACGCAGGAGCATGTAGAGGCAGCCCCTGTGCCAGTCCACCTCATTCAGGGCCTTCCTCTTTTTGCTGCCCTTCCATATTATCACACAGGCTGCCCTTCTCCAGGACTGGTCTCTTCTGACAAAATGGCCAAAATATGTATGAAGACGTCTTGCCAACCATGCCTTCAAGGAGAACTGTGGCCTCACTTCTTCTAATACAGACCAGTTTGTTCTTTTAGCATTTGTGATACTTTCAATATTCCTCTTCAGTACCACAATTCAAATGCATCTATTCTGTGCTCCGCCCTTATTCATTGTTTGACTTTCATATGCGTATGATACAATGGACAATACCACATCTTGGAGAAAGCACACCTTAGTCCTCTAAGGAACAGCCTTGCTCTTCAGTACTCTAAAGAGGCTTTGTGCAGCAGATAGACCTAATGCAGTCTGTCTTTTCATCTCTTGACTGCTGCTTCCACAAGCATTGATTGTGGGTTCAACTAAAACAAAATCCTCGACAACTTCAACCTTTTCTCTATTTAGACTAATGATACCTATTGGTTCAGTGTGTGGATTTTGGTCTTGGGAAAAATAAATCACAGGAAAAGTAGAGCGTGAGTATGACTCAGAACACCTGGTGAGGATGCCACTAGGGTTAAGAAAAAAGTATAAACCTATTGGAATATCAAAGTTATGCATATATCTCACTATGAAGGAACCGAGAATAGAAGCAAACAACAAAGAGATATAGCCTAGACATTTTTAAAGGAAGGCCCAAATAAAGGTGGAGTCTAATTAGATAAAAATAACCAGGGATTCAAATTTCCCATAAGCAATCAAACAATCAAACAAACAAACAAACGAATACAAGTAACAGGCAACATCTGGAAAAGGACTTCAGATAACATAAGACGATTTTTCAGAATGAGGAATGTTAAAACTCTTACAAATGAAAATTATGTGGACTAACGTGGTGTGTTGTCATTATAAAAATGACAGTGGAGATTGGAGCTAAATGTCACATATAAGCACATTGTTGATCTTAGCATCTATCCACTGGTTGGATATACGTTCACATTCAACATTAAGTAGTTCATGCTTAAAACATCTTACTCACTTTCAATTTAAATAGAATGATAACACCTGACTTTTAATTTGCTTTCCATTTTATTTTTGCTTAGATTTTCCACAAGATTCTTATGGAATCCATAACACTGTCCTTTAGAAATATATCTGGGTAAATTTTGCTTACATTCATAAAACTTTAATAATAGCAAAGGTGCATATAAAAATTGCGTCCAAAATGTCCAAGACATTTAATTATATGAAATAAAATAATAGATTTCATAGAGTATATACATTCAAATAAAATATTAATATGGATGTCATTCATATGTGTTTCAGATAAAGACTTAATATGGAAACTGGACACTAGTATTTCTTAAAAACTTTAATTTCTGATAATGGAATTACATAAAGATAAACACTTATTTAATTTCACTTATGTTTGGGTAAAACTCTTCAAATTTCATGTTTTATTTTGGAACTGGGCTATCACTTTTATTGAACTGAAGCATTTAATTTGCTCCACTTTTATTGAGTTCATGAAATTGCCTTTATCCTAACTTTCTAATATTTATTTATTTAAAACTGGAAGTGAGTACTTTGCAGATCTCTGTTATATTTAGTCACCTTACCATAAGAAACATATTGAAAATAATATAATAAATGTTTCAAAATATTAGATCAATTTTGCTCTATTTAAATCATTCAGATAACCTAATAGCATAATATGTTGATTGCTAATAAATATATTCAATATTCCACGCATCTGCATATTTATCAGCTGTAAGTATATTCCAGCAATCAGCAATATCCCCATGACAAATCTCCTGTGGTGCTTGGCAGGAAAATTTAAAGGCTGATGAACACTAAAGAACTCTTGAACCAAGCAGCAGTCAGTTTCAATTTTGGTACTACGGAAAGGAGTTCACCCTCCTGGCTACCCACCCAGTAGAGTCAATATAGAGTAGGGAGTCCCTAAGCGAGGACAGCCCAGGGGAGGGGTCTAATCATTTAAAAGAGATCTGCAACCCTTTCCAAAATGTTTTTAAGAAATGAAACATAGTGTTAGGTCACATCAATAATATATACTTAACATTAAAATAATTTTGGAATGATATAGGCCTATAATTTTAAAAGATTAACATCCTTAATAGGCGGTGTTTAGGGCTTAATAATGTAATGAACAGATGTCCCCAAAGAGCTGCATATCATAGCGCATCCTCTGCTCATGAAGATGATTTGAAGAGGCTATAAGTTACTTGCTGCCATTACCACTAATAGAGCCACCCTTGTGTCCATATTTTACTATTTATAAAGCATTGTTCTGTATTAAGATCATGCTGTATTTGCTTTTCTATTACTAAGCTAAGAACTAAAAAGCGAAGTGAGCACTTTGAAGGCAGTTGAAAGTACAGTGTGATTGTATCATAGCACTAACCAAACTTTCTTGTAATTACCAGGCTAATTATCTTCCCTGAGGATAGAGAAGATATATAAAGTGTTCACCTTTGTATAGTCACCTAGCTAGGTGCTTAATATATTTTAGAAAGTAAAAATGTATCTGATGAAATATACATGAAAGGATAGAGCATAATGGATACTTGCTCTTTTCCTTTAAAATAAAATAGTTTAATATTCCATTGATCAAGTGTATTTCATTAAATAAGCATTCTACCATTTGTATACCATATTGCATACTGTGGTAGCGTGTGTTACTGTGATCCTGAAGGTCGACTTATACATCGGACACTTTTCAGCAGGTTTTCAGACTAAGACTCATTAAGAGGAAGGACTTGGTGATCAACTACAATATATATAAATATTAGTGAAAACCTTAAAGACGGTAGTGAAACACTGACATTGCGCTGGAAGAGAAAACCCTACTGGAAGACACTCAAAGTAAGCTGGACGAGTTGTTTCCTCAAAGTAGAGTCACCCTTAATGATGTGGATAGAGAAAAATATTTCCAACCTTCATTTATACTATTGAGGTATGACTCAACAGGAGAAGCAACAGTGTAAACAACCATTAATAATCAGAATGTGAAACGTATAAAGCGTTAATATAGGAAAATTTAAGTTCACTAAAAATAAAGGAAACACAATGATATTGCAAGCATTAGTGCTAAGCTGAAATTGACTGATATTGGAAAATCGAATAGCAATTTAAAAATTATAGTAACAAATCCATCATCAAAAGAACATTTCCAGATCAATCTTGAAGTGAAATGCTGTTAGCAATTCGATGATATGCATAACTTACAAGAAAGACTATTAACATGATTATTACACAAATATGAATAATGTGTAAGATGAAGATATTGAAAACTTTTACAGACGTCTCTAGTATGAAATTGGTAAAGCATGCAATCCAGATGCGTTGATAATTCTTGGTAATTAGACTGTAAAAATTGCAAACAAAGAACAAGGATCATTAGTGGAAAAATATGGCTTGGTTGATAGAAATTAAGCCAGAGTTTTTTAATAGAATTTTTCAAGACCAATGACTTATTGCTTTCAAATATATATTTTTCAATATTAGAAATGGAAAGTATGTATCTGGGCAATGAAATAAAATTAACTGTATCGGTGTACCATGCATCCTGTCGGTTTGTCAGATTGTGGTAGCTTGTGTACGACGGAGGCTGTGTCACTATGATACTGGAGGCTATGTCAAACGCTAGCAGGGTCGCCCAAGTGAACAAGCTTCAGAGGGGCTTCCAGACTAAGAACATATTGTGAAAAAAAGGAAATGACTGTTCACTTTGGAAGAATTGGCAGACATTGAAAATGTTCTGCATAGCATCAAAAATTGGCAGATAGGTACTGAAGGCCTAATGAATAGAAACACAATATTAGAGATGGTGCCAGAAGATGAGTCCCTTGTGTCAGAAGACACTCAAAAGATGAATGAGAAATCACTTCCTTCACAAAGTAGATCCAACTGTAATCACATGAATGGAGTACAACCTTCGGGATCTTTATGTGATGATGAAGCAGACTCAAACTGAGAACAAATGGCTGAAAAATCTAATAATGGAAACTTGCAATGTCCAAAGTCTGAACATAGGAGAATTGGAACTTGATACAAATAAAATGAAACACATAAAGATCAATAACCTAGATACAGGTGAACAGATATGGATTGGTGTTGGTCATCTTGAATCAGAACATCACAGGATTTACTCTACTGGGAATAGGAATGAGACAATCAAGAAGAATGGCATTGCATTGTACAAATGAATATTTCAAGATCCATTTTGAATTACAATGCTGTCTATGAGAGGATTATATTATTTGGTGTTCATAGAAATTCAGTCAATACGATTATTATTCAAATATATGCACCGACCATTAAAGCTAGTGATGAAGAAATTGCAGAATTCTACCAAAATCGTACATCTGAAATTGATAAAAATGCAATTAATATTATTGATAATTATTGGTGATCGCAAACAAATTTGGAAACAAAGTGGACCGAACAGGAGTGTGTGTGTGTGGGGGGGGGCAGGTCTTAGTGATAGAAGTGAAGCAGGAGATTGCATGATAGAATTTTGTAGACTTGTTCATAGAAGATATTTTTTCAACAACATACTTGGCACCTCTACACCTGGACTTCTACAGAAGGAATGCGCAGGATTCAAATTGAGTGCATTTGTGAGAAGAGGCAATGGAAAAACTTAATATCATCAGCTAAAAGGAGGCTGGAATTTGACTGTAGAGTAGTTATGATAGATATGGCCAGCAAAGGACAGCATATGAATCTCCTGTTCAAAGACGGCATTCCTCTGAGCAAAATAAGGGACAGCTGGTTTAAAATCAGAAAATACATGTACATGTAGGAGCATATTCTTTCACCATACTTATTCCACCTGCATGCTGCACAAATAAACTGAGAGGCTAGATGATGAAGAATTCAGATAACCAATGAAGAATTCATCAGGACTCAAGGATGACTCATAAACCACGTATGACATGCAGATGACACAACCTTGCTTACACTTTTTAGCAACCCAGGTCTTGCTTTGCACAGCTGACAAGCAAGGACAGAGACCTGCTCAGTGAAAGGGGACATGTTTACTGTGGTTGATACAGCAAGGATCAAACCTGGACTAGAGTCACTGAGGCAAGTTTCTCCCAAAGGGGAGTTGCAGTTTACATGGCTACTCTGGAGGTCAATTCAGAGGTATGTGAAGATGTAACAGATTTTACAGGAATGATTCTGAAGTGCATTAGGGTGAGGTTATGGTTTTTAACCGGATATGGCTTATCAGACTTATTGCTTTGAAATGTTTTATGGGTTGGTCAGGAGACATCTTTCTGGCAACTTTTGGTTCTTTGATCCAAGTGTTCTAGGGTAACTTAAAGGTGTTGATTCTGTGCGTGTGTTTGGTGGGAGAGCCTTGTCATAACCAGTGTCGGATTGCTTGATGGTATATTTTCCCAGTAAGAAAATGGCTCAAAAGAGGAAAGTTATTGGAAAAAGAAGTACAAGCTAATTATGAGCAATATCTGAGGTATAGTTTCCTAGGGGGACATTCCTTGAGAAATATGGGGAATTTACAGTGCTTTCAGGGCTCCGAAAGTTGTAGAAGTCTCAATTTAAAACACTTATGGACGAAATGAAATTTTATAGCCTTCAGGATAAATGACACCTCAACACAGTGAAAAGAAACCTTCTCTCATCTGGGCCAATATTAAAATTTCAAGGATTTTATTGTATTTGGATCCATAAACAAGGTGCATTCTGTAGAGTCTATAGAGTCTAGTGAACACCAGTGTGAGGAAAGGAGATCATACAAATGAGTAGGTACCTACAAGCATGTAGGAATTAACAAGAATTGTGTTCTCCAGATATGAAAGTCGATTACTCACTCCACTTACTGCAGAGGATTTCCAATTTAAATCACTGATAAAGCAAATCATTATCTTAATTGTCAGTTTAAATGTACTGCAAAACACGACCCCACCCCCAGCCAGTCCTGGGGCTTTGGGGCTTGGCTCAAGGGGAGTCCCCCTGGGACATGGGGATACAGTGAATGATATGACCCTTTGCTGGGCATGACCACACAGTCGGGGATGCTGGGCCCCTCTAGGGTTTCCTATTTGGGCTCCAGTACATTTCTTCCCTTTTACTTAAAAAAAAGAAATGTGCTATATATAATAATAATAATTTTTATAAGACATAAACTGCATAACTACAATATTAGTAGTTATTGAGGGAATTTATATTTAATTGATGGTAATTGAAATGTAGTAACAATTTCTGGTAAAACATCAATTGCACTAAAAAGTCTATTTAATGAAGGGGGAAGTGCAGAGTGGAGACCCAAGGCCCAAATGTCGGCCACTGGAGATCCCCTCATAGAGAGGTTTAGGAGAGGAGATGGGTCAGTCAGGGTGCGAGGTAGTACCGATGAAGAACACAGCTTTCCCCCAGATGCTGGATGCTTCCTCCCCCCAACTACCATGATCCGAATTCTACCTTGCAGGACTGGATAGGGCAGAGGTTGTACACTGGTACCTATGAGGGCTAGAGGCACAGGGAATCCAGGGTGGATGATACCTTCAGGACCAAGGGTGTGAGGGGCGATACTGGGAGAGTGGAGAGTGAGTGGGTTGGAAAGGGGGAACTGATTACAAGGATCCACATGTGACCTCCTTCCTGGGAGAGGGACGGCAGAGAAGGGGGGGGAGGGAGACTCCGGATAGAGCAAGATATGACAAAATAACGATGTATAAATTATCAAGGGCACATGAGGGAGGGGAGAGCGGGGAGGGAGGGGGAAAAAATAGAGGACCTGATGCAAAGGGCTTAAGTGGAGAGCAAATGCTTTGAGAATGATTGGGGCAGGGAATGTATGGATGTGCTTTATACAATTGATGTATGTATATGTATGGATTGTGATAAGAGTTGTATGAGTCCCTAATAAAATGTAAAAAAAGAAAAGGAAAAAAAAAAGAAAATGATTAGGGCAAAGAATGTACAGATGTGCTTTATACAATTGATGTATGTACATGTATGGACTGTGATAAGAGTTGTATGAGCCCCTAATAAAACATTTTTAAAAAGTCTATTTAATAAAAATAAGGATAATTATTTTCATTTGTTTGGTTTATTGGTGATGATATTTATTCTTTTTGATAAAAAATATAGAGACATTTAACAAATATTTGTTGAAAGCATAAATATAGTTACAGTTACATAAAGGATGATTATATACAGTTTATCAATGGGTACATTAGGGAGTTTTAATTAGTTCTCAATGACATATAAAACAGTACATCATAAAGATGATAAATTTAATAAGAGTATCAATTAAAAAACAAAAGCAACAAAACCTAGATTTGAGTTCCAAGGAACAAGCAGCAACTGTTGAAAAAGCAGCAACTGTTTCTAAATAAATCTGGAATTCATGTAGTAGGGTGCTTTACAAAATTGGGATTAAAAATTTATGGAAGTACTAGGTTTCAAATCTGTACATTTGCTATACTAAATATTAATTCAGTGAGGTAACTCAGTGCTGCCAAGTAGATTCCAATGACCTTATAGCACGGGGCCGAACATGTGGATGGCTGAGTGACTGTTTACATGGGACTGTTTTGTAGAAAGGCTAAAGTAGAAAGGCTCATCTGGTACTTTTGACTGTTGACATGTTTAATAGCACAACACAGAACCTTTATGACACCAGGCCTCCTAAGTATCCTACAGATTGTTCTACCAAAATTATCTACTGCTTAGGTTGAAAAACATGAACACTTGTAAATGAAAAACAATGGATATTTGTTGCTCAGATTCACCCCGTATTTATGCAATACCTTTGGAGCAATATTCAACAATTCTCTTGGGGTAATGCATATAGCACTGCAGGAAAATGTGCTTTGCTTATCCCTCGTTACCAGGAACTTCAAGTTGACCTAGTGCGTGTCTTTGTGGGTGCTGAGTTTTAAAATTTTGGCCAAATTTTGTAATTCTCTGTAGGAAATGTAAAACCCATCTTTATTCAAGATTGCCAGATTAGGTTTTGTTGTTGTTGACAACCAAAGAAGTTTACAGGTGAGAGAAAATGCGCCATGCCAGATATGATAGAGGATGCAATTAGTTTGCGTGCTGTAAAAGAAGATACACAGGAGATAGAGGAGGAGTAAGCGAGAATCTATGAGTTCTGAAAGTTTACATTTCTAAGAGACCAGGGTGACTGTGTGGTGTATCAAAACATGATCCGAAGTCCACTTATGGTACTTTCATTTACAGAGATATTTCTTTTAAGTATTCGACCGCAAAGAGGGCATTCCATCAAACAATCAAAATAATTTGAGCTTTTCCCAACACCAAGTTAAGCGGAAAGCTACAGGCAGGTATCTCCTAAATGAAACAGAATCACTTTAATTGCTTGTTGTTGCTACTGCTAGTAATCTGTATCCCCCCCCCACTACATTTTATTTTCTAACTCAAGCACTTTTTATATAGGGACCAATTAACTTAGATTAGAAACATATTTTCCCAGTTGCAAACTGTATTTTATCAACTGGCATCAAAATGGATTTCAAACATTTCCCACGACCTATGTTTTAACATTCTCTCCATGAATTTGAAGCGTGCATAGGATCTATGTCTTTGTAAACCAATGTTTTCAACTTGAACATCGTTTGTAGTTTAGCAGACATCAACATACTTTGAACAATAATTTCAAAACATACATCTTCACCCCTATATTTTAGAGTTCAAATACTCACAAAAAGGAGGGAAATGAAGGAAGGAAGGAAAGAAAGATGGAAGGAAGGATAGAAGGAAGGGAAGAGTGGAGAGAGGGAGGGAAGAAGGAAGGAAGGAAGGAATACAGACAGAAGAATAGGAGATAAAAACCTACTACTTTGGACATTGCTAATGCTTTAGGAAAATGCCGTCTCTTTAATAGGTGGGCCATCAGATGTTGTTCCATGATACTGTATGCTGACTTCACCATTATAGCTACCGGGAGTTCTTCTATCTTTTTTGGATCAACGTGTGTGTGTGTGTGTGTGTGTGTGTACCCCAAACTGGTACAAATCTTATACTGGCTTATGTCAAGCCCGGTTGTCTAGAGAAGCAAATCCAGTGGCACTCGTTTATGTATAATAAAGAGGTTGATAACCAGAAGTCCTTATATATCAAGAAGGTCCCTGAGCTCAGTCAACTCAAGGCTACAAGTCGGATGCTAGTGCACAAGTCCCTCTCAGACTCCCCGAGCTACATGGCGGTGATGCAGAATGAAGAGCCAGGAAGCCGAAAGGTCACACACCAATGTAGATTGAGTTTTCAACAAAGACCTCATAGTTTTCTTCCAGTCATTTCTCCTCATGTGAGGCAAAAGTGGAAAGTAACACTGATGATCTTAAATGAAATTGACCAAGCACATGTGCCTATTACTGGTGGTAACTCACCTCACTGCCACTGAGCAGATACTGACTCAGAATGACCCTTTAGGATAGGGTAGAACTGCCTGCTTTAACTTTCTAGGAATGTAACTGTTTATGGGACTGGAAAGCCCAGTCTTTCCCCCAAGGAGCCACTCGTGGTTTCAAACTGCTGATCTGGTAGCTCAAAGCCGAATGCATAACCCCTTCACCACCAGGCAACTGAAAAAAGTCTAGTGACCTGTAAGGGTATCATTGTGTACAGCTATGTCCCCTGTTGTCTACTGCTCTGCCCATCCTGTTCTAGCTTCCTTGTATTTACCTATGTGCTGCCAGGATGCCGCTGACTGCTGCACACACTACACTGTGCCGGTCTAGTTAAAGATGCCTAAAGCTTCTGATGGTCACGAGTCCCGTGGCCAGAGTTCAAGGAGAGCTGCCATGCTCCCACCCCTGATTACCTTTGTCTGTATTCGTCCCATGGTGTTCGATAAATTTAGAATGACTGCTCCAATCAGCTGTGACATAACGAGCTGTCAAAGATTTCAAAATCGACCAACTCCAATCTTAGCATTCAACTAGGTCTTCCTTCTTTCTCTTGTTCTACAATGTGTAATGCAGCGGTTTCCACTCGTTTGTTACAATTTTCCCTGTGCCATCCAAGGAAAGGTGTGGGACATTGCTACAAGACCTCTACTTTCCTTGAAAGGCAAGTGAGGATATTTTTTCAGTAACTAAATACCACATAAATAATCATTTAACTGGACTTCAAGAGAGACTAATGCATGATACTTACAGGTAGTTAGGTTAGTGAGGGGTGCCCATAATTTAACCTTAATTGCACAAGATACAAGCTTATAAAAGTTTAAGTGGAAGGCCGAATTACAGGTAGCTTAAATTGTGTATTCTTGTCACAAATCCCACACTCGATTAGATGACCAGCACTGGCCATGGATTCAGACAGTCCAACATAGTATTTTTAACACAAATAGTTTTAATACATCTATCCCATAAAAGGTAAAAGGTAACCATATAGGTAATTGACACAATTTTATATTAAAATAAAAAAAATTGTGGATGGATGATTAATCGAGTTATACTCACAGATGGGTCACCCATCAGTGGGGAGGTTGATTCAGAAAGGTTCCTAAAGTCCAGCTTCCATTCTTTAGTCTTTTTTAATTGCCATCCAGTCTGGAACTTGGCCTTCATTAGCTGACAAAGATGTACCTAGGAGTTTATGTCTAGTACTTTTGTAGCATTTCAGGTTTTCATACTTATTTGCTAAGTTATATATAACCTTCAGGGCTAGGGAAGATGATGATAAACAAGGTTTATCACAACAGGTGGCAGATGTACTGGTAACCTGAGTTTCCAGGTATTAGGCAAGCACAGAAGTACCAGAAATCCAATCTGAGTCCAATGACTTTAGCAGATTTTGGAATATCCCTCTTTCTGCCTGCAGTTGGCATTTCAGCTTTAAATGTAAAGAAGCATTTCGGCTCCCCTAATCTCTAAAGAGTGGACTTCATGATAAACAGGCAAAGTTCTGTTAAGCTTTTCTCTGTTGGCAGGTCACTCCCCACCCTCTGGCTCAAATGTAAGGTTGAGAGATCTATAAGGTTGCCTCACCTAGCCCTGATTTTTAAAATTTCTTTGCTTTTGGGGGGCATGGGGAGGAGATTAGGGGGGAAGAATAGATCTAAAATGGGTCAAAATCATAAACTTATCTCTTTACACAATTTTTCTTGTGGGCTTCTTAGTCGCCAAATCAGAATGTTCTATTTCAGTCTCTTGTCGCTTTTTAAAAGTAAAGGCCATATTGTTCTATTGAGAGCTTTGGTTAACGTCTGCTAATTTGTTATCATAAAGCAATCTACCATTTTCAGGTTAAATTAGGGTCTCATGAGGGAGGAGGGAGTGGGGAGGAGGGGGGAAATGAGGAGCTGATGCCAGGGGCTTAAGTGGAGAGAAAATGTTTAGAGAATGATGAGGGCAATGAATGTACAAATGTGCTTTATGCAATTGATGTATGTCTGAATTGTGATAAGAGTTGTATGAGCCCCTAATAAAATGATTTTGAAAAATTAGGGTCTGAAGTTTAAACCTGTGCAAGTTCTCATAGGTACATCTCAGAAGTATATCTAAAAATATTGTACTTCATTTTCCCATCTGCAAGTAACCAGAGATCATGGCAGAGGTCGTGAGTTTCCGATTTCCTCTCCCATTTTATAGCCCACGTGGAGAATGCCTCTCCTCCCAATACCTGGGTTTCCACATTGTACCTGTGCCTCCCTGGGTAACCCCCTACCTCACTCCCCTCTGATGAGGTCTGACCATTCCTGCCACCTGGGTACTTTCTCTGGTTTGCTGCTCCCTCTAGGGACTTTTCCCTTCCTCCTCACAGTCATGAAAAACTGCTACTTCTGGCAGATTGATGAATTTTTTGGTTATAGGAATCAGAGAGGAGAGATAGAAGGGTCAAAATACATGCTGAACTTCCTCCGTGGTTTCTGGAATTTATAAAATAAATCCTCAATGAGGCAGGAAATCCACTTGTTTCAGTGGAATGGCTGGTGGTCCTGCCTGAACCACTGGTCTCAGGCAGTCCAGAGTATTCATAACTCATTAAGTTACCAGAGCTTCTTGCTAACGTTTAAAGAGACACGCACCATAGTAGATCGATATCTTTAGCATGCTGGAAAGAATGGCTTTGCATCAGACCTGAATGCAGATTATATTAAAGCACATAATTTTAAGTAATTATTTATGTACTCATTCTTCTTTTTTTAATTATTTTATTTTATTTTTTTAACAATTTATTGGGGCTCATACAATTCTTTTCACAGTTCATACATATACATACATCAATTGTATAAAGCACATCTGTACAGTCTTTGCCCTAATCATTTTTTTCTCTTTTCTTCTTTTACATTTTATTAGGGACTCATACAACTCTTATCACCATCCATACATATACATACATCAATTGTATAAAGCACATCCATACATTCCCTGCCCCAATCATTCTCAAGGCATTTGCTCTCCACTTAAGCCCCTTGCATCAGGTCCTCTTTTTTTTTTCCCCTTCCTCCCCATTCCCCCCTCCCTCATGTGCCCTTGGTAATTTATACATCGTTATTTTGTCATATCTTGCCCTATCCGGAGTCTCCCTTCCCCCCTTCTCTGCTGTCCCTCTCCCAGGGAAGAGGTCACATGTGGATCCTTGTAATCAGTTCCCCCTTTCCAACCCACTCACCCTCCACTCTCCCAGCATTGTCCCTCACACCCTTGGTCCTGAAGGTATCATCCACCCTGGATTCCCTGTACCTCCAGCCCTCATATGTACCAGTGTACAGCCTCTGTCCTATCCAGCCCTGCAAGGTAGAATTCGGATCATGGTAGTTGGGGGGAGGAAGTATCCAGGTTCTGGGGGAAAGCTGTGTTCTTCATCGATACTACCTCACACCCTAATTAACCCATCCCCTCTCCTAAACCCCTCTATGAGGGGATCTCCATTGGCTGACACTTGGGCCTTGGGTCTCCACTCTGCACTTCCCCCTTCATTTAATATGATATATATATACATATACATATATACATATACACATATATACACATACATACACACACTTATATCTTTTTTTTTTCATGATGCCTTATACCTGGTCCCTTGGGCACCTCGTGATCGCACTGGCCAGTGTGCTTCTTCCATGTGGGCTTATTTGCTTCTGAGCTAGATGGCCGCTTGTTCACCTTCAAGCCTTTAAGACCCCAGACACTATCTCTTTTGATAGCCGGGCACCATCAGCTTTCTTCACCACATTTGCTTATGCACCCATTTGTCTTCAGCGATCCTATCATGGAGGTGTGCAGTCAATGATATGATTTTTTGTTCTTTGATGCCTGGTAACTGATCCCTTTGGGACCACTCGATCACACAGGCTGGTGTGTTCTTCCATGTGGACTTTGTTGCTTCTGAGCTAGATGGCCGCTTGTTTATCTTCAAGCCTTTAGGACCCCAGTCACTATCTCTTTTGATAGCCGGGCACCATCAGCTTTCTTCACCACATTTACTTGTTCACCCACTTTGGCTCCAGCCGTTGTGTCGGGAGAGTGAGCATCATAGAGTTACAATTTAATAAAAGAAGGTATTCATGTATTGAGGGAGTGTTTGAGTAGAGGCCCAAGGTCCTTCCGCCACCTTAATACTTGACCTATAAATATAGACACATAGATCTATTTCCCCATCCTCCTATATATATTTGCATGTACATGTCTTTGTCTAGACCTCCATGAATGCCCTTTGATTCCTAGCTCTTTCCTCCATCTCCCTTGACTTTCCTCCTGCCCTACTACCATGCTTCATCGCCACCTGGGCTAGAGTATACCTCTTCTCTAAGCAACCTTACCCTTGATCATTTCCCACCAGGCCTGCCACTCCCCCTTATCTACCATTTGGTGTCCCATGTTGTTCCCTTGTCCCTGGGTGTGTTAACACCACTTCCTTACCTCCCCAATACCCCCCCACCCCAAGTCCCCCCGGAACTGTTGGTCCCGTTGTTTTTCCTCCAGATAGTTCATCCAGCCTGTCCTATTCAGACAGACCTGTGGAGTCACTAACATGCATGAAAACAAGACAGAGGAAAACAAAGCAACAGTATACAACCAGACAACAAAACAACAAAAACAAACCACTGACAAAGAACAGAACAAAACAGTTCACAAAAGAAAAGCTTGTAGTTAGTTCAGGGATCGTTTGCTGGCCCTTAGGAGCGATTAACCAGTGGAGAGGTCTGGGAGGCTGGCCCCAGCACCATAAATTAAGTGGATTCATGCCCCTCCCCCGAAAAGAATTTGTTCCAAAGGACGACATTGACTCTGCAGCTCTGGGAGATCAACATATTTGATCAGAGCACACGGGAGCAGATGAAAGGGCAGGAGGAGAGAGTGGAGCACAGCCTGGCCCACCAGGCCGTGATGATGATGTTCTTGAGTAGAGCAGCCAGTCCACAGAGAGAACAACATGGCTGGCCCTACTACGAGACATGATGCCCCTCAGTGACTAAGGGCGATACAGGGGACAGCACCGGAGACACAGTGTGGGAATTGCACCTGACCTGATCCCACCACACCGAGACAAATCACTGGGGGAGTGCAGCGGAACAGCAAGGGAATGGAGTGGCAAGGTCCCGAGGGAATGCTGAAAGTGGACTTTGGGGCCAGAGCGTGGTGCCCCAACAGACTGGACTGGAAAACGCTCCTAAGGTACTCATTCTTCTTAAAATGCCAACAAATATCCCACATAAAATTTAGAGAAGTATGTAATCTATTTAGTGCCTGATTTCTATTTTTAATGATTTTTGGATATGGTGTAACTCATGAAACCTGTCATCTTTCAGCATTCCACAATTTTGTTTTAGTCTTGTGGGTATCAAGTTCAGGACATCAATCCTTTTTTAAGTTCATTTTTGTAGAAAGAAAAAATATTTTTATAAATTGTTTTTATAAGTCCATTTTGTAGAAAGTTTTTTTTTTCTTGATAAATGACTTAGCAGGTGCACAAAACAAAAGCTTATCTGTGATGACAAAACTTGATATTTCCATGGTTTAAGTTATATATATATATATAAAATAACTTTAGGAACAAGATCTCTTATTTGTTGATGTTAAGTTGATTAGTATATATGTGTGTGCCTTATAACTTATCTAACTATGACATTTATTTGTGTGTATGTATATATCTATACTTATATATGACTTCATTTGTTCCTTATAATACTAAAAATGTGACTTATAGCAGCATGCACTTATATATAATTAAATTTGACTTCCTAAAGCAAGCAAACATATTCAGATATATTGTTCAACAAAACAACTTCTACAGATATAAGTTAAAATTTTGTTAACATCTTCTTTTAGAAGGCCATATAATAAAATTTAAGTATGTAGTAAGTTCTTTTGGGTGACTGTCTTATAAAAAGATAAAAAGCGCTTTGTTAGCAGAGAAAGGAAGAACCTGAATGGTTTGTTTCTAAAGTCAGAAGGACTCCCAACCTGGATGTGCCTCCACCTTTAGAGGAAGCAAATACACGTGGCCCCTTGGTGGCCATGACCCTGCCGTGGTGGCGCCACATGCTGGGCCACATGGTCACCATATTGGGTAGATGGACAAGCCCAAATTTTTCAGAAAGTAAGCAAACACACTCACCATCTGCTTCCTCATATACCCAAGAGTACATTCAGCCTTTCGAAACAGAAAAGTGGGTGAAGGGAGACACCAGTCAGAGTCAGACTGAAAAAATAATAATGTATAAATTATCAAGGGTTCCTAAGGGGGAGGGGGGAGGGATAAAAGAGGAGCTGATAGCAAGGGCTCAAGTAGAAAGAAAATGTTTAGAAAATGTTGATGCTAACAAATATTCAAATGTGTTCGACACAATGGATGTGTGGATGGGTTGTGATAAGAGTGGTATGAGCCCCCAATCAAATGATTAAAAAATAAATTAAAAAATAAAAACAGCGCAGTTCAATGTTATCTTCTCCACTTCAGACTCATAACATTCTCAATATGGAGCAAAAGAATAGGAAGACCAGTAAATTTCAGAATAAGCTCAAGGAGACAGAAACCCAGTTCTCAAGAGCAAGACAGATAAAAACTCAAAAAGTCAGTCTCAATGACACAAAGAAAATAGTTTATTCCTCACCAGACCTTAAACAGATCTGCCAGGCAAAGGTCTAATATGTCAGACAACAGACTGGGAGACGGAACCCCAAGCCAAAAGAGAGAGGAGAGAACAAAATTTTCTCTCACCCGTGCCCCTATTCTTACCAGGGAGACCAAGAAGACACACAATTGAGATCAGGTGGGCACCCCCCATCTTCTTACCTGGTTAAGACTTTGGTCCAATTCCATCACAGTGAAGATCAACAGTGCCTTTTTGTCTAGTTGCCTCTCCAGATGTTACTAGAATTAGGTTTTTAATCTTACTAAGAGAAATATTTACTTGTGGAAAATATGGGACATCACACACACACACACACACACACACACAGTTACTTAGAAGCTCCTGGGAGGAAGAACAAGAGTTGGTATAGTAGGTTATGTGTTGGGCTGTGAACGGTAAGGTCAGCAGTTCAAAACTGCCAGCTGCTTCTTGCAAGAAACATGAGGCTTCCTGTTCCAGTGAAGCTTTTGTCTTGGATAATCACAGGGGAAGTTATCTACCTTCTATAGGGTGGGTATGTGTTAGAATATGCTTGATGGCAGTGAGGTTGTTTTCTTTTTAATGGAGAAGAAATTCTTACCAGCTCAAATGGCTGCGCTCAATGTTTCTTGAACATGACAAACATACCAAGCTTTATACAAAGTTTCCTCAGGCATGAGATTCTTTGGAACCTCCCATCAGGATAGCAAGGATTTCTGGAATACGTAGTCCAGAGTAGGTATCATAGGGTCAGAGAATGCTATATCCCAATATATATCATATAAAATTATAGGTCTATTATACCAGAAAAGGGCATGTGGCATACGTGCTTCTTGAATCCATGTTGATGTTGTTGTTGGTGTTGGTAAAGGCAGTCCAGTTAGCTCCTACCTTTGCAACCAACTGCACAACAGAATGGAACAATGCATGACCCTGTGCCATCAGCACAATTGTTCCCATGCCTGAACCCACTGCTGCAGCCACTGTGTTAATCCATCCCACTGGTGGCCTCTCTCCGGCTCCACCAAACATGATGTCCTTCTCCAGGGACTGTGCATTCCTGACAATGTGTCTGACATATGTGAGATGAAGTCGTGTCCACCTACCTCCAAGGGACACCCTGGCCTGACTCCCTCCGCTCCTGACTGGTTGGTACTCTTAGCAGTCCATGGTAATTTCAATATTGTTCTCCAGCACCACAGTTCAAGTGCACAGATTCTGCTCTGATCTTCCTTATTCACTATATTGTAAAGACATTCTTGTTAGAGAAACAATTTTCTATGGAGAAATAAGTTTTTATCACTTTGAGTACAGGAACAGGTTAGAGAACAAAACATTACAGATTCACATTTCTAAATGGCCCATTCCTGAACACGGCAGATTCTTACTATGAATCTCAAATTATTTTTCTCTTGTTCTTACGATCTCATTATATGTGTGTGTTGTGTATGTATGTATATATATATGTGTGTGTGTGTGTGTGTATGTATGTATGTATATATGTGTGTGTATGTGTGTATATACACACACCCATACACACATTGTAAGGACAAGATAAAAGTGATGTAAATATCACTCACCCTCACTGCTATTCCTCTTATTCATTGCAATCCTGTAGGACACAGCAGAACTGAGCCTATTGGTGTAAGGTTATAAATCTTTAAGGGATCAGAAAGCCTTATCTTTTACCCGTGGAACCATTGGGAATTCCAGCTGCTGACCTTGAGGTTAGCAATCTAACTCACAAACCTCTATAAGCCACTGAAGACGTGACTTGGCTCATGTGCTTAATGCGTTAGAACTGCCTCCCACCTGTCACAACTACACAGAAGAGCATGGGAGACCGACAGGTCCTGGACCATCCTCACCCTTGTTCTGACGTTGCAGCCGCGGTGGCAGTTCATCTCTTTGAGGGCCTTCCTCTGTTGTGCTTCCTCTCGATTTCACCAACCATGATGCCCTTCTTCAAGTACTGGTCTCTCCTGACAGCATGTTCAAAGCCTGTGAGATAAAGTCTCTCCATCTTCGCCTGTAAGCAGTATTCTGTCTGCACTTCTTATAAAACGACAAATTGTGTGTGTGTGTATAACTGTTAAATATACAAGTCTAGGTATATATACAAATGCATATACATTTGGTTATTCATTGCAAATTGCCTATACTAGCAATTTCAAATGCAAAAGGATAAGAAGTATTTATTTTGGCATGTGGTGACAAGCAGAGATTTGAAATAATCCAACCTATCCCGATATTCATATCTATTCATTATACTAAATGAACCTAGTAAATCACATTAATTTTCACCTTGGCATTTTCAGCAGGATAGTTTAAGATTTTCCCAATTTACTTATCTAGATTGATCTGCCCATAGGTTCAATCCAGAGCCCCTCACATTCCAATCTGAATTCTCTTTCTCAGCTTCATCGGGCTTCCTTTGCTTCTCTTTGTTCTCTCCCATATTTATTTATTTTTTAATGACATTTATTTTATAGATGGGGCACCAAAGCTTAAGGGCAGGTAAGGCATGTGTTCCAGTTCACAAAACTGGTAAGTGAAGGGGCAGGGATGCGAATTACAAAGTGGCTATTTCTCAGTGTTCCTCGTTGTTGGTAAACGCCATGAACTGGATCACTTCAGGAGAATTACTCTTCTATGCTTTCCTTTTGGAATGTTAAAATCCGAAGAACCAAGTTACTGCCATTCCTGCCCTTCTTTAAACGGAGTGTCTGTTCTAGGTACATAGAGGCTAGGGTATCTGCCATGGTATCTCAGCAGCTTGCCCTTTAAGTTTGTGATGTTGTTCCTAGATCACATGACCTAACTCTATCATTATCTGCTTCTAAGGAGATTTTTCCCACCTTCGATATTTCTTTAGCCCATGTAAAGATGACTTCTAATTAGGAGAGATGCAGCAGACTAAAAGCTATTGACAACTGGGATAAAAATAACCCGGCTTCCCATGGGTAATGGTGTCTTGGAAAGAAGTGATAGTTTATAAACTAACACGTTGGTCATTGCCAAGGGATTGTTGCCATTGCGTAGGCGATTCCACGTTCAACGGACTGAAACATTCTGAGCCACCCTTGAGAGCGCTGGCATGCTGAGTCCGCTGCTGTCTGCTAACTTAATCAGCTGATTATCCAGCACCATATCGTACGATAGTCTGCTATGCCATAGGGCTTCGTTGGAAAATCTTCCAAAGCAGTTGTGACTAGGACATTTTCATTGACTAATTTTCCTAAGTAGATCGCCAAATCTTTCTTCTTGATCTGCTGTATGCTGTGATTTCGGCCTAATGCTGTCGCTCTGCGTGGCCTTTCTCAGATCGGAAACGCTCGTGGAAGGCTGCAGCATCATGGGCACACAACAGCCAACACCGAATAACACATTTACAGACAGGCTGCAGCATTATAAGATAAGCCACCACTCTTTCAGATGAGCTGGTTTTTGTCTTTGAATAGGAAGCTCAAAGGAAAGCAATAGGAGTATTTACTCTGAAAAGGAGCAGCATATAAGAAATGTCCACTTGTGAAATGAAACTATTTTAAAACTGAAATAAAACCAAATGCATTGCCATCGAGTCAATGTCAACTCACGGCGACCCTCTAGGACAGAGTAGCTGCCCCCGTGAGTTTCTGAGAGTGTAACTCTTAAGGGGACTAGAAAGCCCCATCTTCCTCGTGCACAGCAGCTAGTATTTTTGAACTATCACTTGTGTAGTTAGCAGTTCAATGCATAACCACGAGTGAAATATCTTTTATTGTCTCAGCAAAATATAATGTGTCAGTTTTGTTATATTTATTTTGCATATCAGGATTTCTCACCCTTTTAGAAATGTGATCTGGAATTCCCACTGTTGCAAATATTAAGTCATTAAATTTAAATTGTGTCACGGGATACTTCTTCATGTTAATGTAAAATTGTGCAGGAAAAAAATCACATAATCTTTATTAATGTCACTTATGGCTTTTCTTAAGGCTTATCTAACGTTTTCAGTAAAATGAAGCTCTGAAATTAAGATTGGTGTAATAGAAAGTTTTTATTGTTGTTGATGCTATTTTTCTGCCTCCACTAGTTACATCTGACAAGTATGATTTGGTCTTTCTTGAACTTTTGATATATACAAATCTAATTAGATTTTAATTTGGATATTTAATAGTGGTTAACAATGATAAATTATGCAATTTTATATTTAGTGAGCATGCTGTCTTGTGGTTAAGTGTGCTCCGACTTGTCCTCCTTCCCCAGAAAATACAAAGCAAAGCATGCTCCTGTCCCACACCAACCTCACATTTCGTGTTGGTTCATTGTGTTAATTCACCTCACAGAGGGTCTTCTATTTCTCTGACCCTCTACTAAGCATGATGTATTTTTCCAGGGATTGATCTTCTTTGAAGCTCCAATGAAACCTCTTCATAAAAGATGACCGTGGTATTTGAAACACCAGTAGTACAGATTTCAGCATCACCACAATGTATGAGCAACCACAGTAAAACAAACAGACAGAGGCAGGTCTTAGATCAGCTAAGTAGCCATCTAAACAATGTCATATCAATTCTACAAGCATAATGGAAGAGTAAACTTTGTTTTATTCCATGAAATACACATATTTATCATATAGAAATACACATGTGGATATTTGCACTATTTTACAATATTATGGAATTTAGTAGTTGTGTGTTTTTATAAGACTAGTCTAATAATTACCCACAAAAGTTTTGAGGAAATGAAAAAAAAATAGGATACAAGCCAATCTTGACAGCTCAATTTTGAAGGGAAGAGAAGGCATTTGACATGGGATCAGTTTTATCCTGTAGCTCCAGCAAGAGCTTGTACCATATATAGAACTTAACAGGTAGTTGGAAACTCTTCTTCATTTTTAGCACATAATTTTTTGAGAGAGGAGTGGAACTTTTCCTTCCTCTGCTCATGATCAAAGTGGATTAACGCAGTGTCTCCAATAATGAGCCCAAGCACAGGAACAATCGTTAGCAGGACATCTGACTGACCAGAGAGCCCTTCTTTTGTACACAGAGTTGCTATCACCTGGAGCCAACTGGACCGCACCATTCCACAGCTCATGACTGAATGCAGCTTCTACATAAACTTGTATTTTATTTCTGAGAATAACCATCAGTTTGATGGGAGCCCTACACTCTAACCATATTTATTAATAGAAATAAAAAGGGAGATATCCACTCTTTCTAAAATACTCAATACTCCCATCATTACATTGGGAAGTAAGATTTATAAAACTAATTCACATTGTGTAAATGTTTATCATAAATTCTATAATTAAGTTGATTATAATAGGCTCTTAGTATTTATTATTTATTTTAATTTTGATAAATGATTATGAATAAAATATTGCTCAGTAGAGTGAGAGTGACCGGCTTGCACGGATGTTACATCTGGTGTCATTTTCTATCTGATAAATTTAACTTGCTTTCAATCAGAGGGATAGATTTGTTATCAGAATAGATTCTCTTTGAAACATTTTGTAGAGTGTGTATTCTTAACTCCCGGAGACTACTACAGTCAAATATGAGCTTAAATATAGATACGTCAACATTATTTTTAGTACTGGGTATTCCTATTCTCCAAATTCTAGCTATTTGAAATTCTGCTCATTGATAATGTGAAAAATATCTAATACATTTTTTATAATTGGTGAAAAGTTGACATAAATCAAGGCACACTGAGTCAGAATAATTATTCTTTCTAAAAAGTCCAAAATGATATGTAAAATTTAATATCATGAGTAAGTTTTGACAATGTTACAGGAGACACAAAACAGTAATGTTGTATTGTGGCTTTAACTCCTGGTAAGTTATTTTTCTGAAGTAATTGAACTAGGTTTTCCTATAATCTACTCCAATTCGGACAACTTCATGAGGATTAGCGAGAGACTATAGTCCATAGTTTTCGGTGGCTTCTTTTAAGAGTTAGACAGCAGGCCGTTCTTCTGAGGGACCTCTGGTTGGAGTTGAATGTTGAGCCTTTCTGTTAGTGTGGAAATCAGGTCACCAAATGCACCACTAAGAACTAAGGAAATTAGATCTCTGGAAAGGAACTCGTAGTCCAAATGAGATGCATACATAAACATCAGTAAAATCCACAGCATCATCGTTGGGGAGTATTACAACACATTATTGCTCACTGAGTGAGATTTCAGAAGGCATGTTAGAAAATCTATTGGGGGTAGGAATAAGAATCTTCTTTATTCTGGTGAAAAAAGCCAGAGTTGCCTAATGTTGATTTTCAACTTTTATATAATAATATGTTGATTCTTATCACCAGCCAATCATTGTAAGCAGGCTAGTGCCTAGTGACTAATGTTAGTTTTTAAAGTACATTTCAATGTGATTGCTATTACAATGTTAATGATTTGAAACAGTAAGTTTTGCCCTATGAAGAAGATGGCAAGTTAATGAACCTGATGCAAACAATTTGGTTCCAAAAGTTGATGCTTTAAATTATACCCTCTGGCTAAAAGAAGTTAAAAATTTTGGAATAGCAAACTTGACCCAAATGCAATCTTAACAATTTCTGAGAAAAGAAGTAATCTTGTCCCCACCACATTTCCTGCCTCTATGACAGAATTGATTTGATAAAAATAAAATCTAATTTTGCCCCAGATTTAAAGTTTCAAAATCCCCCAAGTGATTCCCAAAACCCTGATGAAGTTTTTACTTGTCCTTAGACAGAAAAGAACAAAGAGGACAATGTCATAGACACACATTAAACTAAAAATGTTCTACTTAACAAATTATCTTTAATTTCTACAACCTTGGTTTTAAGTTTGCTTTTCTGTATTGACATAATAGTGCTAATAAAGGTAATTGTTTTTCCTAAGCTTGTTAATTGTATTTACTGGTCTAGGCAATGAAGTTAAAATACTTTTATTGATAAACATATCTCAAATAATTTACAGATATCTTTCTAGTATATATGACATTTCAAATGCTATATATGTGCATTTCTATATATATGGACTATAAATTATGGAATTTAATGATAATGAAAAATTTATTAATATTCTGAAGCAACTCCTATTAATATATATTCTAATTCAGACCATATCTGGTTGGTCAGGAGTCCAACCCAAACCTAGGTATTTCTAATCATCTCATATGTATGTGAAGGGTGGACAATAAATAAAGAAGGTCATCAGACAAGAACTGATGCATTTGATTAATGGTATTGAGGAAGAGTAGTGAAAGATTCGTGGACTTCCTGAAGAAGAAACAAATCTGTCATGGAGGAAGTACAACCAAAATGCTCCTTAAAAGGATATCTTTAAAAGGATAGCAAGTTTTGCCTTTTGTACTTTGACATCCATCTCTGGAAAAGGAGATCAGACTTCGTAAAGTAGCAAAAAAAGGGAAACGAGTGGAAGGCACTTAAGGACATGGATTGACAGAGCGGCTATAGCAATGGACTCAAACATAACAAGCATTGAGCGAATATCACTGGACTAGACACTATTTTGTTCCATGTTTCACATAGGATCAATGTGAGTTAGACCTGACTTGACCCAACATAATACCAATGTTCACCGATTATGACTACCATCTATATAATGCAACTACATTACACTCTTACACTTTATTGTTCTATATCTTTGTATTTATGATTCCTTTTTCTGAAACAGCTTTCCTGTCTCCTTAAAAGAGTTTATTAAAGTAAAATACAAATGATTCTATAAGACCTAAATGTTACCACTTCTCAAGCACTCAAACACACTTAAATATCTTCCCTTTCTATGCTCTTGCTACAGTCTTGTTATGATAATCATGCACCATGCTAACCTTATGTTACATGGTAATTGTGTGTTGCAATATTTTTGTAATTGTGCTCATCAACATATATTATAATTTTATTTAAAATTGTGCTTAGTTTTCACAATACAGCCAGCTTCTAAAGTGTTGGAAACATGCCTAGCTCACTTGCATTTGTATTTCCTAGTATAAAATATATGTGACTAATTTAAATTACATTTAATTAAAACTTTTAACATAAATTATTGAGTGTATGAATTGGATGAATGAATGAATGACTTATAATACCAACCATTGGTTCTGATAAAACTACTATGAATGTAACTTATTTGCTAATTGTACAAAGATGTAATTTAAATATCTAGAAGAATGGTACAGGATTTATTTCTTAATAATCACTACAGAAATTGCATAAAATCCATATTTTCTCCTTAATCTTTGAGAGTCTGATCCATTGTTTGGAGATAAGGTTTGATAATTATCCATTGTTTGTTTGTTTGTTTGTTTCCAATTTTCCCTCAAATTTCTTATGTACCATCATATTGAGGCTTTATTTTAGGGAATTGCAAAATACAAATCAAAGTATTGATATACGTAGTTGCCTAAATTGAAGTTTTTCATTACATTTGAAATGAGTGTGGAATAGTAATTTGATAATTATACATGTTTTTCTTGGCATGCAATTTTATTTTAGTTTAATCACATCTGCAAAGTGAAATGTAGAATTCTTCGGGATATTTTTCAAGACTTGGGATATTAAAAACTAAGAACCTGACCTTGAAAACTGTCTGGTAATCAACTTGACAACTAGTACATATGATGAGTTTGGAGTCTACAACTATAAATAATTCTTCTTTAGTATGTGAACTACCGTGTCTGTGCTGTGATTTAGGGAAGTTTTGATATCTCAGCTCACCCATAGCTTTGCTTGAAAAAGGAATAAAGCTGTGATTTGATTAATCTATTGACAGTTTGTGGTTTCACTTTTGGAGACGGACAGTAAAATAAGATTTAGTTGTAATGATATGTACAGTATAGAGTTTCATAAAACCTTGTCTCAGAAATCCCTGAATAACTTTTCAAGTAGCAAGAGAGGTACAAAAAATAAGAATTTATGACACAAATAATAAAGGAAGCTCTGCTATTGAAGGCTTGGCCTTACTGCTGAATCTCAAGACTAACATGCACTGAAGTAGAAACTGTCTGAGCACGTTGGAGATCTAATATAACAGCTCTGTGTCTTGACTTGGGTAACAGCACCCCACAGATGAATTTCCTGAAAGCACTGTCACTGGGAGGAAATGCCTTGTGTCTTGGGTAGCTAGTTATTGGTCAATTCATAAAACAGAAAATTTCACAGTTATTAAGTCTTTAAGGTTTTAAACATTATTTCCATTGTAGCACTAAAATGATGTGCTCAAATTTCAAAGATGTAGATAAAAATATAGATTCAATAGTTAACAAAACTGTTGTTGATGGATATAAATGGCTTGATAGAAACTAAGAAGAATTTCCTGAATTAGATAAGATTTTGTGATAGCGTGAATCATGTCTTAAAAGAAGTAGAGTGCTGTGGGAGGAAAGGTTTGTGTCAGAACAGGATAAAGAAGGATGGAGGGTGGACGCATGTTTACCTCTTCCTTGTGGTTGGGGCTGGTACGGAGAGGGTTCCTCTTTCCCCTTGTGTATCCAGAGATCCGGTGAAGCCCTCACCCCTTTTCCCCACAAGCAAGTAAACAAGCAGAAAAGAAAGTACAGCCTGACATCTCCACAACACCGCTTTCTATTGTGGTAAAAAACTCACTGGAAGTGGAATTAAAATAAAGTCTGAATGGTGTTACAAAAATGATTTGGGTAAGCAAAGTCCAGAATGCACAAAAACCTTCTACAACAGTTGCACACCCATAGAAAGAGCCTCTGTTATCTATAGAACTCTGGTTGCTAAGCAGAGGAAACCTTCTCACCAGTGGTTTTGAACTGAAAGCAAAATTGGAGGAGGGTTTTGAAGCAAAGGATCCCTTGGATTGACTCTGTTGAGTAGTACCAAGTTTAAGCATGACTCTAGACGCTGTTGTGCTTAACAGATGTTTTCTCCCACATAAATAAATTTAATAGGCCCTTAGGTGTCCCTGTAGAAACATTATAAAAGGAAACAATTTTTGGAAAATGTGGTCTCAACAAGAAATGGCTTATTTCTATTGCTTGAGTAGGTGAAAGAGAATCTGCACAAAACAGTTGTAAAACCATCCCTTGGAACGTAAGGTAGAACTGAGTGAGACCCGTTTTCAGAATTATTTCTGCTGAAAATGAGAACTTGACTCTGAAACCAGGGTAAGAACTTTGAAAGGTCTAGACAGATGATACACTGAGGACCAGATAACCCTGATCTGTCCCTGTAAAGGCTTCTGAAACTTGTAAAGGATGAGTGCTTTGACATTCACACAAAATCAATGAATATTTTGTGGTATTTTTCAACATCTAGACTAAGGAGCAGGCAGTTTCATGTTTAACAAGCAGCAGAGCAAGGAGAGAGCTGACCTTCTTTAGCTTCTCTGTGCTGTGCTGACTCTCAGTTCTACAGAGAATTGAGTGTGTGTGCAAGCAGTACAAAAGCAAACATAAGTTTTTCATATTACAGAGAAATGTTATTGTTTAATTTAATTTTCAAAATGAATACCTCTTATGTAATATAAAACCTAAACCATCAATATCCAGGGGATTCCAATTCCCAGGGAAGCCAGAGGAGAGACCAGAACTCGCTCTGCTGGTTTCTGGCGCTGCACATCTTCACAGAAAGAGAAAGGCTCTTCTTTCCCCAGTGAAGTGATGGGTGAGTCTGAACCACTGATCTTTTGTTTAGCAGCCTATCTTGGAACCCATGATGCCACCAGATCTTCTTTATTATGCATGTAGAGGGCTAAACAAGAGATCAAGAAGCCACTACATAAAGGTAAGTAAAAGGGAAATAAGTGTGTGTGAGTGTGTGCGAGTGTGAGGGTGTGTGTGAGTGTGAGGGTGTGTGTATGTGTGTGAGTGAGTGTGTGTATGTGTATATGTGAGTAAGTGTGAGGGTGTGCATATGTGTATGTGAGTGTGAGGGTGTGTGTATGTGTGTGAGTGAGTGAGTGTGAGGGTGAGAGTGAGCATATGTGTGTGTGTGAGTGTGAGAGTGTGTGTATGTGTGAGTGAGTGAGTGTGTGTGTATGTGAGTGAGTGTGAGGGTGTGTGTATGTGTGTGTGAGTGTGTATGTGTGAGTGAGTGTGAGGGTGTGTGTATATGGGTGTGAGTATGTGTGAGTGAGTGAGTGTGTGAGTAAGAGAGGGTGTGCGTGTGCGTGTGTTGCTCTCAGAGTGCCAGTTCCGGAGCCCTGGTGTCGTCATTACCCTGAGCTGCTACTGCTAACTGCGGTTCGAAGCCACCAGTTGCTCTGCAGGGAGAAAGACAGTTACTGTCTCTGAAACGCACAGGGCAATTCTACCCTGCCTTACTGAATGACTATTAGTTGGCATCAATTAGCTGACAGTGAATGTGGTTTTCATTAGTTGAGAGTTCTTTAAAACGATGCGGAGTGCTGTGGGAGGAAAGGTTTGTGTCAGAACAGGAAAAGAAGGACGGAGGGTGCACGCATGGCTACCTCTTCCTTGTGGTTGGGGCTGGTACGGAGAGGGTTCCTCTTTCCCCTTGTGTATCCAGAGATCCGATGAAGCCCTCACCCCTTTTCCCCGCAAGCAAGTAAACAAGCAGAAAAGAAAGTACAGCCTGACATCTCCACAACACCGCTTTCAATAGTGGTGAAAACTCGCCAGAAGTGGAATTGAAATAAAGTCTGAATGGTGTTACAAAAATGATTTGGGTAAGCAAAGCTCAGAATGCATGAAAATCTTCTACAACAGGTGCACACCTGTAGAAAGAGTCTCTGTTACGTTGAGAAACTTGGTTGCAAGCATACACAAGTTTAGTCCAAAGAAAATATGTCTAAAGATATCTATGTGATCAACAGCTGGCTACATGCACTTTTGCTCAAAATACATTTGTCCACTTGTCTTGGTTTCATTATAGTGCATAAAAATAGAAAAAGGTTCTGTACAAAGATGGCCTTCAAGAGCACCTGTCAGGCCCCTTCCATTCAAGGAAGAGAAGCCAGCCCAGAAGTTATGGCAATCCTAGGTCTTCTAAAGGGATAATCTTAATGTCTTTTCTCAAAGGACAAGCAGTGCTGATAGGAGAATATTATGAAGAAGTTAAATAAAAACTGAATTGGTGAGGTGAGGAAAATAACACGAAAGCTCTGCCTATGAATTTCTTTCAACCGTGACAAAGTAACGGCTCATTCTTGGAGGGGAGCACGATCGCCCTTTGAGACTGCGCCTGGGAACCTGTACCACTTTCTGTACAACTTTGATCTTGCCCCTTCAGATACAGTTTGGTTCCAAAGCTCTAACGTTTGAGCCCCTGAAAGACGCAGAAAGCTGCTATTTGAGGCAGTGTAAGTTAGAGACTGCACAATGTTCAGTGGGAGGTTTAGAGAGGAGAAAACCCTGGCTACACACTGTACAGACATAGAAGGAAGAAACGTGAAGATGCAATAAGTTCACATCTTTTCAGTTCAGTTATTAATGTTTTCTATAATTGTTTACCAAGAAGTTTTGACTTATACTTATATGTGCATAATAGTTTATTAACTACAGGATTTATACCTGAAATTGATTATGCCATTTATGTTTTATCAAAATTGTTGATAAGATGCCTAAGGCTATATTTACATTGACCTTGTGTTAACTCATTTTGCATACCTTTAATATTTCAACTTATCATAAAAATTTATACTATGAATGAAATGTATTAAATACATCCCTGACCCTATTTAAATAAAATCTATCAAGCTTACTGTTAAAATATCATCTTATTTTGGTTTAAGTGTTTTATTCTATAGAAATGCATTTAATTTTCATAATATGCTTTAATTCTCTTTAAAAGAGAGTAATTCTATAAAATGTATTAGAAGCTTGACTACAATTTTATTTCTTTGAAAGATGGCTTGAACATTAATTTTTAGTTTAAAATAGTTCAAGACTATCCTAAGTTTAGCATATACTATATTGGGCATAGTTTCTTAGAAATAATAGGAACAATAGATGTTATCCCACGTGGTCTTTTAAAATGTATATAGTCTTGCTAATCACACATCTTAAACTGTGTAACTGCAACTGCTTTGCATTTGTCACTGTACTGTTTGGAGCAAGGAGACGTGATGAGGATAACATCAGATCGTTAAAGTCTTGAATAGGACAATATTTTACCACACTTACAGGACAAAACAGAAGAATGAAGAAAGGAAAAAAAAAAGTTTTTAAGTTTGTTTTCTTATCTTTATATTTTGTTAGAAGGTGGTCCCACATTGAAAGACACGTATAATACAAATTTATATTATTATTTATATATTATATTTATACAGATTATTATATAATTTATATGATTATTTTACTACTGTGTAGCAAATCACTACAAATTTGCGCTTCCACGAGCACCAATTGTAGGCTACAACCATTTCTAACTCATACTTCGGTAAGTAACAAATCCAGTTTGGGATGGCTGATTTACCTGCATAGGGTCTCAAAAAATAGAAAACAAGGTATTTTCAGGACAGCATCCTGTCTGAAGTTTCAAGGGAAGAATTCTCTTCCAGGACCATCTAGCTGTTGGTTGAATATGGTTTTATGTCATTTACTGTTGTTTCTTTGCTTCTTATTATCCAGAAGCTGCTTTTAGTTCTTAGAGACCAATAACAAGTCCTTCATATGGCCCTTAGCATCTTCAAATCCAGCATCTTTGAGCTGAGTCTTCCTTAGGCAGCATTCTTACCCCTTCTTCACTTCTATATGCTTTTAAAGTGCTCACCCAATTGGGGTAATTCCACCCAGATAATCTCAGTATTTCAACCTCAACTCACTTGGAAATTTAATTACATTTGACAAAAAGAGCTAGAGAAGGGAAATCTACCATTTTGTTTTTTAAACTAGTAGATTATTTACACATACATTATTCAAAGTCTGACATTGAATCTTAATTACTATATTCATTAGTTCATTCATGAATTCAAGAGGCATTGTGTTAGACAGGGTTCTCTAGAGAGACAAAACCAGATAGCCAATAATTATATATATATATATATATATATATATATATATATAATATAGATAGATATATAACACAAGAAATAAACAGCTAAATTATAAAGCAGTACAAATGCCTCAGTGCAACTCACTTCTGTGAGACAGTTGTGAGACACTGGCAACCTTTCAAGTCTTGAGGGCTGCCAGGTAGTCCTCTGTAGAGTAATTCTGGCTATCCAGGCACAGGTAGCAAACAACAAGGCAGGACATAACAGTTAGCCAGATGACAGGGTCTGACAGTTCCCAGCTCAAGAGTCGTAAATTCCAATTGCGTGGCAAAGCAAGTCTTGAAGGAACCTCAAATTACAGCGACACAGTCCACAGGTTAGGTGTCCCACAGGTAGTGTAGCTTGCAAATTGAGGCACAGAAAAGCAAGGCAGCCGCACACTAGTCCGATGATCAAAGAACAAGAGACAAGAAATGTGAGGCTTGCTGAGCCATTCATCTCTCCACCCTTCAATTAATCCCACAGGTGTTTATTGGCCAGGTTGGCACAATAAACTAACTACCTCAGGCATTTATTTAATACATATTGTTAGCTTTTTATTATTTAAAATGGACTTAGATGAAACACCAGAAATTCCTTTGAGGAGCTAATATTTAGTGTTTGAATATAATTGACTCTATTGACATATAATGAAACAAAGATACATTACAAGGATGCTACCATAATAGAATTATTAAATACTATATGAGTAGTAATGGCTTGGGAAAGACACAAATTTTATTGGAAGACTTTAGAATGTGTGCACTGTACCATATTCACATGTTCTAAATAAGGACTATTTGAAACAGAGCACAAATGAGACACTATTCAAATTATGTGGTCAATACCTGTTCATTACTCAAAATATAATCTCAACTGGGCAGCTCTAGAGAGAATAGCATATACTACCATCAGCCAAAGGTCCCTGAAGTTATGCTCTCATCACAGTGCATTATGCACAATAGAAGAAAAAAAGGCAAATGATATTCACAGAGAAGAGAAGGGGATAATGAAGCTATACTATCAGCGCAACAACACCAGCACCAAGAGCCAGAGTAGGGAACAGTAATGGATGTCCCAACCCATGGAGCAAGTAAAGATGAGTGCTTTTGTGCATGAGCTTGGCTTGCAAAATAGGGTGCCTCTGGGCACTTAATTGGGAAAATCAAACTTCCTAACTCATTAAATGGAGCTGAGTACCTTTGGGCAGTTGCTTCCTGGAGTTTAGTGCCTTTGGATACTTCATTCATAGAACCTGAATGAATGCCTTCAGGTTGAAACTTACAGTGGATGGCATGCTCCATGGATATTTATCAGCATTACTGAAAGAACTTTGTAATTTCTCTTGATAAACAACTTGATCTTGAGCATTTCTCACGTTACAACTTACTAACTACCTTAACCCTTTAATCATCAATTTTGTCTGTGAGTTCTATGTAACCTTTGCAATGGAAGTCATGAACAAACCAGATTAGGAAAATAGAGAATGTTAATTAAGACCATAGCCCACTTCTTATGAGCATTCTTGTGATCATTTCTGTGAATGCAATAAAAAAAATTCATTTGTTTTCTTTGGCTGTTTTGTTTTGTTCTGTCTTGTCTTTGTGCTTATTAGTGTCTTTGCTTGTCTATCTATATAAGATAGGTGGGATAAACAATCCAGAAGCATAAACAATAGGAATGATAGTTCAGGTGGCGGGTGGGTGGTGGTAGGGGAAGGAAGTGGTGTTAACAAACCCAGGGACAAGGGAACAACAGGTGATCTAAAATGGATGGTGAGGAGGGTTTATGGGGTCTGGTGGGGTTTGATCAAGGGCAATGTAATCAAGATGAATTACGGAGACCTGAATGAAGGCTGAATATGATAGTGGGACAAGAGGAAAGTTAAAGAAAATAGAGGAAAGAACTAGGAGGCAAGGAGGTCTAAATATAGGTATGTACATATGTAAATACATTTATATGTAATGATAGGGAAATAGATCTATGTATATATATTTATACGTCAAGTATTGAGGTATAGACAGACATTGAGCCTCTACTCAAGTGCCCCTTCAATGCAATAACACTTGGTTCTAATAACCTTGTAGGGAACTGTGCGTCCCTCCACCCTGGAAGTAAGCCATGTACGACCTTTATGAATTTACTCTCAGTTTCCTGCCATACAAACTGCCCTATGATTTTACTGCCCTTTTGTTTCTTTCCCACCAGAGGGTGGCTGCCTTGACACTTGCTAGGATTGGTGCTCTTTCACTAGCAGCTGCTATGTTCATTGGTCAATACATGACTGGTGGCATCTCCCCCCAGGCGCAAGGTATGCTTCATTAGCATACTTACCTGTTTGATCAGTTGCCCACCATTTCTTCCTTATTTGGAGATGTATGACTATTGGCTACCTCAGTTGTACCTTATTTTACATGTGACATAATTTTGCCAGCCCTTCGCTGACTATTTAAACCTCTGCTCTCAACTCAATAAACAAGGCTTGATCAGATTCCTGTCTTGCCTCCATCTCTCACACCCTTGCCCATCTTCATTCCCAGTCCCTCTTTCAGGTATCCACGTTGTTGATGTCCCACAGGACAGGACATTTTGGCGCCCCAATGTGCCGCAAGATCTAGTCGAGAAACCTCTGCTCCTGTGACACTGGCATCTGGCCGTATTTCTAAGCTGTATCACTGAGCTGAAATGCTGAAACAAAACGGTACCACTGACGCCTCGCTGCTAACTCAGCGCCACAACTGAGCTGACACTCTGAGCTGCTAACACTGACACTGAGCTGGCACTATCGCTGAGCTGCTAAAGCCGCGCTGAGCTGTTAACACCTGCAGAGCTGCCAGCACGGTCGCCGAGTGCAAGGCTCAAGGTCGTTGAGCACTAGGCGCGAGCCCGACTCTGCTGCAAAACTTGCCAACGCTGCCGTAAAGCGCGCCTACGCTGCCATCAAGCACGCGGCCGCAGCGGGGTCCCACCATGCCGTGCCTGCCGGTGCCCGCCACACTGTGCCCCCCCCCTGCCGTGGCCACCGGCTGCGCAGGCTTGCCTCCAAAAGTGGGGCTCCGAAAGCGCCGATTTGCAGTGATACTCTGCAACATCCAGCCACTGTGCCTTCGTCGCTTGGAAGCTTCGAGAAGCTCCTCGTTCAATGCACCCTGGAAACAAGGGAACCCACTGAGGAAGCAGACAAGTCAGCAAGGATCGGCTGATCATCTTATCAAGCCCACTATACCGTCGTTGTAACCTGCGATGACGACGATGAATAACCGGGTGAGTTTTGTCTGATGATGGGTCAAGAAATAGTCAGCATCAATTATTCTTAGGAAAACTTCCGGCGATGCATTCAAGACGCGCGGAGTAAAGGTTAAAAGTTGTGATTAAAAACAAAGGATCCCTTGACAGACCCCACTGAGTAGCATGGCCGTGAATATTTACAGAGAAAATTAAGAGTAAATGGTGAAAAGTTGGAAGTAATAAATAATGGGACAGATTTCTAGTAAATAAATGTATGTATGTAAATTTGTTTCAAAATATGTTTCAAAATATGTTATAAGCCAAAGGAACAAAAATAAGTTACCAAAGATTAGAGAAGTTTTCAGATTTTGTGGTTAAGATATGTCCTTGGTTTACTGAGGACGGGACTGTAAATATTAGGGATAGCCTGGATCCTAATTCGTTTGCATGTTCAAACAAAATTGAAAGAAAAGTTGCTGCTGACCCTCAGCTCCTCCCCCTCCACCACAGAAGCCCCAGAAGCCTCTGGAAAGTGAACCTGAGGGCTTTGAAAGCAGGCAGGAGCAGTCAGAGGGCGGGTCAATACATTATCATGATAAGGATTTAAGACTTTGAAACCTGGTACAGGAGACTCAGTCCTGCTGGGATTAACAATGGAAAAGGCAGTAGCCTGGGAGCAAGAGTATGAGTCATTAGCTTGTTGTGGAAATCGAAATTTCTTAAGAGTTTTCAAAATACAGCAGATATAAGCTTTTTGTGTGAACAATGTGTGTGTGTGCGTGCGCACGTGTGTGTGTTTGTGTGTGTGTATTACATACTCTTTCACTTGTATGTACGGAAAGGTTTTTCTGAATGTTTATTTTAATGATAAAATCACTTTTGCTTGTGTTTATTACTGCTTAAAGTTGAGTCTTTTTTGAATATTTAAAAAATAATTATACCAATGATACTACTCTTTCAAGGAAAATATTGCCATCATTTATAGAATATGTAACCTTCAAGTAGGTGCTAATTTTTTGTCCCTTTGTCTAATTCAAATCAGAAATTATATTAAAAATTAAACAATTGGCTTTTAAAAATGCCAGGTAGTGCTAAGACCTTTCAACCGCACCTGTCGAATTATATCAAACTATGTTTAAACATTAAACCTTTCTTTACTCAGGACTTGCTATAGCAGTTGCTTTACAAGGAAACAGTAAAGGAGGATTAATAATACTGTGGAATTTATGGAAGCCCTGCGGCCTGGGGTCCCTTCCCCCTCTGCTATTCCAGCCAATGCATATAAAATCATTTTAGACTTAAAAGATTGTTTTTATACCATTCCCTTAGATTCCATAGATTTGCTTTTAGTGTTCCTAGTGTTAATTTTAAAGAGCCTATGAAGCGTTATCAGTGGAAAGTTGTATGTCAGAAAATGTCCAATAGCGTCACCTTATGCCAAAACTTTGTAACTGCAGCTATAAAGTCAGTAAGAACTTCTGAAATATTGGTGTTTATCATTCACTACATGGATGATATTTTAATAACTCATAGGGACCAAAAAGTGGTTCTCTTTATTTTTGACTTATTACAGGAAGCATTAAAAAGGCTTTAGTTATAGCAGAAGAAAAAGTACACGTTATTGAACCTTGCAAATATTTAGGACATATTTTACAGAAAGGTTTTGTTAAACCCCAGAAGATAGAAATAAGAAAAGATCACTTACAAACTTTGAATGATTTTCAAGATTATTAGGAGATATTAATTGGCTTAGACCATATTTTAAAATAAGTACTGGAGAGCTTAAGCCTTTGTTTGATATTTTGAGAGGAGATCCTGGTCTAGATTCCACTCGGGAAATTTCCCCTTTAGCAGAACAAATCTTAAATTTAGTAAATTTACGTATTCAAGAACAACAAATTATGTGTATTTATTATGGTAAACCTTGGTACTTTTACATCTGGTGTGTTATGGCAGGAAGGACAATTATTGTGGGTATAATTAGCTTATTATAGAAAAAGAGTTCTAAAATTTTATTTTTTTAAAAAAGTTAAATTACTGATGAAAGATAGATCTGAGTCTGTTAAATATTTTTGGAAAGACCCTAATTCTATAGTCATACCCTATAACAGACCCCGAACTTCTTGGTTATGGGAAAGTTGTGATTCATGGAAATTAGCATTCGCTGGGTTTTGTGGATTGGTGAAAAATATTTATCCTCCAGATAAATTGTTACAATTTGCTAAAAAACATTTATTTATTTTCCCCAGTATTTGTAAAAATAAACCCATACCTCATGCCCTTACAATATTTACTGATGATTCCTCTAATAGAACTGCAGCTACAAAATATGGGTAAAAAATTTCCAGCTCAATCTGCACTAACATTTATTCAGACAGCCTCCCTTGGTGGCCGTGCCCTCCCGACTGTTGCCCAATGTCTCTGGCAATGACAAGTCCATGTCTTCCAAGGTGCATATCTCACATGTTCCCTTACTTGTCCCTCCATCATTCAATGGACAGATACCTTTTTTCTATTCAAATGCCTCCACTCAGTTATGTCACCTTACCCAAAATCCTGATCAGTCACTTACTGCCCCGGATGGGTATTATTTTTGGTGTAACTACACTCTTACAAACAAACTTGATACCACTTCCACCCACAATCTTTTATGCCTGCCAGTTACTTTAGTCCCACAGCTAACGATCTACACCAAGGCAGAATTACAAACCAGATATGCCCAAGAGCATCCTTCTTGCTCTACAAGGGCGGTATTTCTCCCCGTTGTGATAGGAATGTCCTTGGCTGTCTCTGCTACAGCTATAGGGTTAGGAGGTGGAGCCTTGGGTCATTCCATAGTCACCATGGATGAGCTAACTACCCAATTCAGGCTGGCCATGGATGACTCCGCAGAATCTACAGCATCCCTACAACACCAGATCTCCTCTGTTGCCCAAGTTGCCTTACAGAAGCGCCGTGCATTGGACCTCCTCACTGCAGAGAAGGGAGGCACATGTTTGTTCCTGCAGGAAGAATGCTGCTACTACATCAATGAGTCTGGATTGGTGGAAGACCGTGTGGAAGAACTTAGGAAAATCAGCAATGAGCTGTCAAACCTTGGCCGTAGAAACCATGACTCTTATCAATGGTGGACTTCCCCACTGTTTTCCGTTATTTCCCCCTTTTTTGGACCTTTAATTGTAATTCTGATCATTATTTCCCTGGGCCCTGTATTGTTCAACAAACTCTTTGCATTCGTATAACAACAAATTGAGGCAATCCAGGCTAAACCTATCCAGGTGCATTATCATCGACTACAGATGATGGACTGGGGTGGCCCACTCTCAGACTCATCCGAGTGATAAGACCCCCTTCCCTTGTATGCTGGGCTGGACAGCCATGACGGGTAAGACTGGGCAAGACTCATACCAACCTAAGCCAGGACAAGGTTTGCTTTTGAAAAATGCGCATTCCTTGAGACCAATGATGGGTAAGGATGAGTCAGTGACCCGACAACCTAAGCCAGGCACAGTCCCCGAAGGGATACTCCATATTAAAATCATACTCTTGCCTGTTATTGTCTTGGTAAAGAAGGGGCACATGTGGGAAACTGCATGTCCCCCCACCCTGGATTTAAGCCATGTACGACCTTTATGAATTTACTCTCAGTTTCCTGCCATATAAACTGCCCTGAGATTTTATTGCCCTTTGTTCCTTTCCCGCCAGAGGGTGGCTGCCTTTACCCTTGCTAGGATTGGTGCTCTTTCACTAGCAGCTGCTATGTTCATTGGTCAATACATGACTGATGGCATCTCCTCCCCAGGCACCAGGTATGCTTCGTTATCATACTTACCTGTTTGCCTTATTTGGAGATGCACGACTATTGGTTACCTCAGTTGTACCTTATTTTACATATGATGTAATGGTGCCTGCCCTTCGCTGGCTATTTAAACCTCTTCTCTCAGCTCAATAAACGAGGCTTGATCAGATTCCTGTCTTGCCTCCATTTCTTGCACCCTTAGCCATCTTCATTCCCAGTCCCTCTTTCAGGTATCCATGTTGTTGATATCCCATGGGATGGGACATAATCTGGCATTCCATGATGCTCAGCATCCCAACACGACTGCTGAACACAAAATGGGTGCATAATGTGGTGCCCGACTATCAAAAGATATAGTGCCTGGGGTTAAAGGCTTGAAGATAAACATGCGGCAATCTACCTGAGAATCAACAAAGCCCACATTGAAAAAGCACAGCAGTCTGTGTGATCATGAGGTATCGATGGAATCAGGTATCAGGCATCAAAGACCCAGGACAAAAAATCATATCGGTGTGAATGAGGGGGAGTACACAGTGGAGATCCAAAGTCCATTAGTAGTCAAAAACTACTGGCAGTCCAAGGTTCTTTCAAGATTCCTTGCCTATACCACAACTCAAAGGCACCAGTTGTTCTCCTCTTCTTTATTCATGGTCTAGCTTTCACAAATATATGAAGTATTTGAAAAGACCATGCCATGTTAGTTCTCAAAGTGACAGTTAAGTCCTATAACATTTTAGAAAGGTCTTATGCAACAGACTTGCCCTATATATCATTCGACCAAATATATAATTTGATTTTTGACTGTTTTTTTCTGTGACCTATCATTGTCAATGAATATAAGCATAACTAAATTCTTGATAACTTCAAATTTTTGTACCTTTGTTAGAGTGTTGTCTAATGGTACGGTTGCGATAGTTTCCAAACTGAAGGCTATAGTCTGATGTTCATCTGTAAGAGATTCAAGTCCCCATCTCTTTCAGCAAGCAAGGTGGTGTCATATAGATAATAATGATTGGCATAAGTGTGAATTCAATGCTGATGCTAAATTCTTCTTAACTTAGTTCTTCTTAACTTAGCTTTCTGAATTATTTGTTCAGTATATGGATTAAATAAGAATGGTGAGTCAATGCAAGAATGATGACCACCTTTTCTGATTTTAAGCAATGCAGTATCCCCTTGCTTTGTACAAATGAATGCCTCTTGGTCTTTGAAGAGGTTTAGCAGGGTCACAATTAATTTCTGGAACTCTTTTTTTAAATAATGCAATCCATAGTTAATTATAATTCACACAGTCAAATACATTTGCAAAGCATTTAAAAAAAAGAACTAGTAAACATTTTTTTTCTGGTATTCTCTCCTTTCAGCCAAGACCAAGTTGACATCAACAAGCATATCTCTCCTTCTATATTTTCTTTGGAATCCAAGTTGAATTTCTAACATTTTCATGTGGATATACTATTGAAGTCACTTTTGAATTATCTTCAACAAAATTTTACTTGTATGGTATTGATGATATTATTTGATAATAACCTAATTCTGTTATGTCATCTATTTTTGGAATAGGTCCAAATATACATATCTTCCCTTTGTTAGGCAGATAGCTGTCTTTCAAATATTTTGTACACACTAATGAAACATTTTTATGAATTCCTGGAGTCATGAAAGCTTTAGATCCCGCTTTCTGGTCTAGTCAGGTCCAAAGAAAGGGTTCAGAGAGATAAGAAAGCATTTCAAATGGAGCGAGGGACTTTATGTAAGGTTACATCTCACACAGTTTACATGCTTCAGCTGATTTGATTGCACCTTCTGGATGGAAATACAAGATGGTTTGATTGTGTTGTTTTTCTATATACTGCTGATGCTGGGCCTTCTGTTTTTAGCTAACAGGTCCTAGTATACGTCCCTATTACATTGGTTGCTTGTGCACCCAACATTCATCCAATTTCCTTATCACCTGACCAGAACCCAAAGTTCAATTCTATCATTTGTAGAGGTTATATGTACCATGCCCTTTTACTACCCCCCCCCCACACACACACCGTGTTAGGAATTCCTTCTCCTTTGAAATCTGTTAACAAAGGAAATGTGTCTTTTCTGCTCTTACCTCTTTCTGTGCTGGAACACTTTCCATTGTTCCTCATTCTGCCCTGGGCTCAAATTCGCCAACCTAGCATTTGTCTGTACTGTTGCCATCAGTGCTCTTTGGACTTCTTTCTTCCATACCCCTGATTTTGATCAATTACTACCTCCTGAAATAGTTGATGGCTGGCCAATTCTGTCTGACACAATCACTCTGTATATTCATTTTGTCTTCTTCAGATGGTTCCTGAATCATTCAATATTTTGCCTATGGAACCCTTAAATACTGCCAGATGAGGATTGATTTTTTCTCTCTCCAGATTCTTCTTGAGGTACACTGATCGTGTTCTTCCCTTTGGTTTCCTGGTGCTCGATCTATACACAGGTCATTATAATGCTTAACTTTGTTTTCTTGGGGGTCAGTTCCTTTGGAATTTTCATTTGCTCTATCATTTCTTCAACTTGCTTTAGTTGCTCGATGTTCAACAGCAAGTTTTGGGGGATCTCCTGACAATACGGTCTGTCACTTCTTTTGTTTCTATCTTTTTAATGACCCTTTGCTTTCCTCACTTGCAATGTGCGGGATGCCATACCACAGATCATCTGGTCTTAGTTCATTAGTGGTCAATGCAGCAACACTGTTCTTGAGATGATCTATACATTTTGGTGAGAAAGATTCAAGATCCTCTTTTGACTCTGATGGACTTGTTTCAAGGAGCCATGATGGTTTACTTGGTTACGAGTTGGGCTGCTACCATAAAGGTAACTGTTCAAAGCCACCAGGTGTTCTGCAGGTGAAAGATGAGGCATTCTACTTCCATAAGATTACAGCCTCAGATACCCAACTGGATAAGTCTACTTTGTCCTATAAGACAAAGATTCAGTGGCAGGGAGTGAGTGGACTTGTTTTAATTTTCTTCAGCTTCAACCTGAACTTGTATGTGAAGAATCAATGGTTTCTGCCATAGTAGGCTGATAGTGAGTTTCTCCATGGTCTCTTCTTATAGCTACAGTCATTTGAGTTCTTTGTATTCCCCATGTATAATAATATGTATAGTCACCATTTATATTGTTGAAAACCGGTGCTTGTAATTAAGAATTCTTTCAGTGTTATTAAATTTTATCAAGTTTTGTTTCTAGCACTTTTTACTTGAAGGGGAACATAACCTGCAGGACAAGAACAGAAAAGAATTGTGGTAGTTATATAATCATTTGTCAATTTGAGAGACTATGAGTGAAGGGGTGGGGTCTAGTTTGTCAATCGGGTCATGGCCAATGAGGCCTCTGTGTGGGCATGGCCTCCTCCTGGGAATTCTGGGAACCCTGGAATTTCTTGCATCGAGGTGGGAGACATCTCTGCTCACTTTCTGGGAGAGATCCATGAGGAGAAGCCTTATGGAACTATTCTGATTTAGCCATGGGAACTGGAGGAGCCACATGAGACCCCTGCCAGTGCTGTGATGCTTACAACGTCACTAGATCCAAAGACTTTCTACCCACTGGCCTGTGATTGCCCTGCATTCAGCATCATTGCATGTGTTTTGTGAATCAGAAGAGGACTTTATAGATTGGTATCAGACATATGGGCTAATATTAAACTATGGATTTGATCTGGATTGGGCTTGGATGTTTTCTTATTGTACAGTTGCTCTTGTATATAAATCTCTTTCTTATACACATATGAGTGTCTATGAACTTGTTTCTCTAGTCTACCCAGACTAGCACAATAAAAAGTGAAGATTACAAAAGCAACAGGTGGCAAATATATTCTCATCTAAGTTGTCAGTTGTTAGGCAAACTCACAAATAGTAGAATTCCGAATGGAGTTCAATGGTTGTGGATGATTTTGGAATATACTTGCTTCTGCCTGGAGTAGTCTGTTCGACTTTCAATTTGAATAAGCATTTAAGGTACCTTAGTCTATCAGGAGAGAATTAGAAGAACAGACGAAGTTCAAATAGGGTTCTTTCATGTGGACAGACCACACCTCCTGATATTCTCAAAACTTAGACCCATAGGGTTGCTGGACCTATCCCTAGCTTGTCATTTTGTTTTTAGAAAGGTTCTTATGCGGGCGTTGGTTAATGGTACCTTGTTTGTTATCATCCATTACTCTATCAGGGTCAGGCCAAATTTCCCCATTGCCCTTAACTTATTACAAAGAATGTTACTGCATTCTTTGAGGGTCAGAGATTTAAAGTTGTCCCCGTTTGGAAGGATACATCTCAGAGAAGCATCGGGAGGAATTAAGTTTTGCTGTTTCGTCTGAAAGAGAGCCAACAAGGCCATCCCTTTTCCTCTCCATTGTTACAGGTCTCCTCAGAGAAGGGGTGCCCTTTCCAAACCTGTCTGTTTGTTGTTGTTTGTTTTGTTTTGTTTGTAGTATTAATAGGTCCTCAGTTGACCACCCCTACCTCACTCAACCTCTGATGACACTTTCTTATTCCTGCTCCTGGGGATGAGTTTCTACAGGCATTATAAACTATTATCTCTGGTTGATCTATAACTTATCCGAATATATCAGAAAATTAGAAAAGGGAGTTGGAAGGACAAAGAGAATCCCTGTACTTCCTGCTTGACTTTTGGGATTTATGAACATGTGAAGCCAGAAGAGGTGAGCATTTGAGGGTTGGAAATCCTCATAAGACCAGCAGGGTAAAACTGTGACCCACTCTGTCTCAATGTTGGTGGGGAAAGTGGCCTGAGATATTATCCTACCTGTATATTTTGTAATGGGCTTTAGCCTCTGCTTTCAGATCAGTTCTGGGTCACAGTGACCCAAAAGGACAAGTTAGACTTGCCCTCTGTGGGATACTGAGATTGAAATGCACATGGATGCAGAAATCCTGATCAAAGTGACTGATGGTCTCAAACAGCTAACCTTGCGGTTAGCAACCCAAAATGTAGCCCACTGAGCCACAAGGCTTTTGGGTCAATGCTGAGAAAGGTATATATCCTAATGGACAGACTTCTGACCCATTCTGCCTCAGACCTGACTGCAGAGTAAATTAAAACAAATTTTCTAAGTAGTCATGTATATGCAAGGAATACTTTTTAACATGACCATAATACTCCTACAAAATAATTTTAGATAAATATTTAATCTATTTAGTAGCTAATTTCTATTTTTTGACAAATTTTGGATCAGCTGTAATTCACATAAATCCCATTACCTTTCAGAATTCTAGAAATCTTGATTCGGTGTAGTGGGTTCCAAATTTAGTTAATCAAACATTTTTAGACATCCATTCTTGTAGAAAATTGTTGGTCAAATACCTTAGCAATTCTACAAAGCAAAAGTATGTCTACATATGAAAAAAATATGGCCATATTTAAGTCAAAGTAAGATATATATAAACCCACAGAAATTGTGTGGATTCTGACTCATACTGACTCTTTCTATAGGGTAGAACTACTCTTTTGTGTTTATGAGGCTGTAACTTTATATGAAAAGAAAACTGTCTTCCTCCATATAGATATAGATATACAGATATATGTTTAAGTGGGAAATTCCCAAGCTAATGTAAACTCAAATAAATTTAATTAAAAGTTGCAAGAAATGTCAAACACAAAATAAATATCTTAAAACACTATGCTTAGGGGTAAGAATTATAATTTGAAGATATACATGTTCCCTGTCACTATTAGATGAGACAATAAAAGTCCAAGAGCAGCACAGAAAGTCATAAAATTTTCAACAAAAGTTGTGATGAGAAACAAAGCAAACATGGCGTATATTAGGTTAACTGCAAAATCAGAAATAAGTTTAGATGACGCGATGTTTCCTGAAGCTTTGTCTGGTCAGGAATGACCTGAGAAGTGACGCTGAAGCATCAGCCTCTTTCTGAGACCATGCAGTTCAATACATCCAGTCTATCCTTCACCTGGAAGCCAGACTAATCAAAGCACAAACTCAATCTCTAAACTAGGAATAAAAATATATTGCCAGTTAAAGTCAGGAAATCTAATTCCTAGTTAATTTTATTTAATCTTAAAACCCTCATCCGCACAAATAGCTGAAAGTAACTAAGCTTTGGTCAAAAAGAAAAATTTCAACAATATCAAATGTATTATTAATTCATTTTTTAACATTGCTTTTGTTATTATTTCTTTTTATTCTAGTTCTTATAATAACTCTTTTAATATAAAGACATTCTTTAGCATACCTCAATATATACACAAGAAAGGTGAAGTTTCTGTGCCCAGAGGGCACTTCCACTCTCTACAGGGTCACTGTAAGTCAGAACTGACTCCACGGCGGTGTGTTGGTTAGAGTTATATACATTTTCTGCTTTATAAAAAAGGTATGTGAACTTCCAATTTCAACAAACATTTAGCCTAATTTAAAAAGAGCAAATATCTTAAAGCTGTTGACTCTAATGTTGTTATACATACTATTATATTTGTTCCTTCTAATATTAAACCAGTTTGATTCATTAAAAAGCACATGATACAAAATCAAAGTTAAGACACCCAGTAAAGAAAATATATCCAAATTCACATCATCTATTTTCTACTATCCATGGCTAAAAAATTATTTTTATCAACATTTTGTTTTAGCAGTTCTTGAAATTAAATAGCTCACTCTTTAAGGTCTGTCCTATTCAAAGCATAGAAATCAGTTTGTTAACAGAGGAGGAAATAGCCTAAATAAAATGTTACTAAAGGCAGTAGGGATTTCCAGAAGAGAGGCTTATTTACCCTCTGGAAGCACCACATGTAGCTTCATGGTGTCCACCGTCTTGTGTAAAGAGGAGACCCATGTGTTTTAGGAAAGAAGCCGACCATCCCATGTCTGCTTTTCCCTCGGCTTAAAGGTACAGTCAACTAAATGCTGTTAAAACCTTAAATTCAACATTCTTTTCTACACTTCAGGCTCACAACATTCACAAGAGAGGGCAAAAGAACACAAAAACTGGTAAACTTCAGAGCAAGTTTAAGGAAGCAGAAACCTGGGGCAAGACAGAGAGATGCTAAAGAAAACCAGCCTCACAGCTGAAAAGAAAATCGTTTCATCCTAACCAGACATTACAGAGATATACCAGGGGAAGATCCCCAAATCCCAGATAAAATAAAGGTCTACAAAGGCCCTCCCTCTCATATTTTAAATGGAGGATGTACACCTTGCTCCTCACTGGGCCTTGCAGACACTTTAATTTAGCATTTGAGAGAAGACAGCCTCCTCAAACCAAACGGGATACGAGAGAAAAGTCAGAAAAATTCTCCATCCAGGTTTCTCTTTCCCCTGGGATCTCATTGGATTGTTATTGGAGGTAAAAAAAAAGACAGAATTACAAGGGATTCTGACATTCACAGACCTTCTTGCCTGCGTAAGCCTCCAGTCAGACCCCATCATGGTGAAGAATGGTGCTTTTTGGGGGTCCACGCCCCCTCTTTCTCCTGACTGGCTCACCAGATATGTAATTGGAATGAAGGTCTTGTTTAACCAGGAGGAAATTTGACTTTGGAAGACATAGAGCCAGTGGCTGGGTGTGGAGAAGACCATCATAGGCAATGCAGATGTTTTTTAGAAGCTCTTAAGAAGAAAAAAAATAACAAAATTTACAGAGCAGTATGGCCAGAATCAGTTTTCCTCCCCATCTCCCACCTCAGGCATGAGTACCAAGCGTTATAAAGGCACACGCATCCATGAGATGTTCAGGAACTTGTGTTCGAGAAGCAAGCTGTTCAGAATAGATGATGTCAGGGTAGCAAAGGGGCCTGGAAAATACGGTCCCCGGTTAAGATGTAATCGGGTGATGAAAAGAAGCTGTGCGCAGATGGCTAAGCTACTTTCATTGGCTTGGCCTGCCCCATAAACTGGTCTTTCTTTGAGGCATATAGAAGTTATTCAACCAAAAACAGCACCGAGTTTGAAGAAATACCTTGCAATATGTTCTTTCAGTGATGAATGTAATGCCATTCTTTTGTAGTTCCCAGCTCCAGCATAATAAGTTATGGCATCGATTGATTCAAAATGGCCAACACCAATTCATCAGCTCACTCCCTAAGGAGCCTCATCTTAAAATATGCATGCATGCCCGGACTGGGTTTAGATCAAAGGTTCACAAAGCGAGGGGTACCCTGCTCTGGGGAATTTTCATTATAGGCTATAGTACAAAAGTTTTCATTGCTGGGCATACTAAACACTTTGTTCTGCCTTGAGGGTGGTTGGTAGGGCAAATACATTTGGGGAATTATGATTTAGATGATAATATCTTATGGGCATATTTTAAGCTAATACCTCTGAGGTGTGTTTGTGGGGCTTGGAGAGAAGTAGGTGGTGCATTGTACATGTATATGGAAATTATTATTGATGCCAAATGAGAGAATGTGATGTGACCAATATTCCATTTCCCTATACCTGAATAGTAGTAGATTCATTCTTGTCTAATCTTTTGTAATGTAGTCTTGCCACACATATATCACTCTTTTGAATTTGGAGCTCATTAATTGTTTGAACCCATTTGGTCTTATTTTTCCAGACAATAACTGAAGATTACATAACACAAGTTTTCTAATTTTTATCTATAATTTATTTGGTTTCTAATATCTAGAGATTACCACATGTCTTTTAATTTAAATATATTTATTTAATATATTTACATTATTTTACATTAATATAACAATAAACAATTTAGAAGTGACTTTAGTCATATTTCATTTTCAGAATTTTTAATATATATTTTTGGATTAAAAATAAACTTTTTTATTGTGATTTGTATGAATGTTTTATTGTAAATTACGTGATGATCAGATCAATTTTCCTGTCAACAATTCAAACATATTTTGTTTCATTTCATTGATTGGAATCTCCACAATGGAGCATCACTTATCACACTTTCTCTCTGCGTTCCCTCTTTCCATTGATCCTTCCTAACTCATCTTAAGTCTGTTATTGTATAAATGCTTCCCTTTAAATCTCAAATGACTGATTATACTAAGTAGTTCATAACTCCCAAGTGTTATTGTTCCCTTATACACATATCTATTACTCATCTGAAAATTGAACCCTGGGAGTGAGTTCATTTACAGAATCAAGAGTGATTAAAAACTGTACTCTGGGGACTTCAGCAGCCTCTATCCAACCAGTAAGCCTAGTTCTTTTTCCTTTTGTTAATTTTTTTAAATGATTTTCAGCTATCCTCCACTTTTTTCTCCTTCTTTACCCTTGACCTTCTGAGTGTCCTTTTCTGTCTGTTGTTAGTGGTAGCCATGCATGAAGTTGTCTGGCCTCCAGGCTGCAATGCTTGATATTCATGTCATCCATTGGTTCATTCTACTAATTTTTCCACATATCTTCAGTTTTCTTTACTCTTCTATTCAGAGAGGGGAAAAAAAGAGTTGTTCCTTATTGGCCACTTGTGAACTTTCAAGAACCCAAAGGTATGTGGAAAATTTCATTTTGACTGTACAATGCCAGTGGTCCTCAGTGTCCCTTGAGAGGATGGTCCTGAAATCCCAGGTCCAGTAACACATTTTCTCAAAGTTTTTGGTTTTGTCTAAGAAATTTTCATTAATTTGTTCCCTGGATGCTCTGCCACATCCATGGATATGTTTTCAGAACTGTGCAAATATCCGCAACCTACATGTTTCTACGGTTATGCTCCCCAAAGGCTTATGACATAAGGAGGTGTCATCACAGTGTGATAAGTTGAATCCCACCCTTGCCCAGGTGTGTCTAGACACAATCTCTAGCCATCACAAAGCCTATCTTCAAATTTATTTATAGATCATTGTTATTGAAGGGCTGGGTGTATATAAAGCACTCGCCTGCCTTTGTTATCTTTAAATGTTGTTCCTACCCTTCCCCAGCAACACCATGAGTTCCTCTGCCTCCTTCCTTTTTTTCTTACCTTTCTTTTATTGTATATTGACATCATCTCAACCCAAGGTAACTCATGGACAACCTATATTCAGTAATTTACCTTTTGAGCCCTGGTGGTGTAGTCATTAAGCATTGGGCTGTGAGCTTCAAGGTCAGCACTTCACAAACACCCGCTGCTCAAAGGGAGAAAGGCAGGCTTTCCTATTCCCATAAAGACTTACAGTCTCAGAAACTCATAGGGGCAGTTCTATGCTCTCCTATAAGCTTGCTGTGAGTTGATGCTGACTCTATGGCAGTGCCTTTGCTTTGGGGTTTCCCCCACCCCACCCCTGAAAGCTATAAGTATGTATGAAAACCTCTTCTTGACATTCCACAATAGTTATCTCACGCATATTTGTCCTTTTGGTGATTGACTTATTTTATTCAGCATAATTTCCTCCAGGTCAATCCATGTTATGAGGGAGTTCACAGATTAATTATTATTATTTAGTATTGCACAGCATTTTATTGTGTGTATGTATCATACTTTTTTATTCATTCTGCAATTGATAGACACGAAGGGTTTCCACCCATATTTTGCTTTTGTTAATGCATTATATTGTGATTAATCTGGGTATGCATACATTATTGTCCTAACTCTTATTTTTCTAAGATATATACTAAGTAAAGGGACCAATGGGTCATATAGCATGTTTATTTCCAACTTCTTTAAGAACCTCCAGACTACAATCCTAGATATTCTACCATCCCCCCATCAGTTTATGAAAGTTCCAGTCTCTCTACACACTCATCAGCATTTGTTTTTTCTGGTTTTTGGGTTTTGGGGGGGGGGGGGATTGCTGTTAATTCTGTTATCTGGTAATATTTCATTACTATTTTGAGGAAGATTCTTATATGATTAATCGTTGTGAGCATTTCTTCATGTTTACTGGTTACCATGATATTTTCTTTAGTGAACTGTTTATGTCCTCTGTTAATTTTCAAATTGGACTACTTGTATTTTCTTGTTGAAATGTTGAAGTTTTAAAAACATAGTATGAGAGCAGTCCTTGACTTACATACATAATTGGCATATTGTCTTTGAAGAAATACTTATTCAAGGGCTTCGCCCATTTTCATTAGCGTGTTCGTCCTTTTTGTTTTAGAGTCTTAACAGTTCCCTCCGAGACAGCAAGAACTAACAACCTAATCATAAATGACCCACAGCTGGTAAAAAGGCATCCTTCACACGGCCTGATGTAATTGTTCAATAAAACAGAAGAAGAAAAGAAGAAGTAGTGTTGATGGAGGGGGTAGGGGGATTAGCAGGCTGTCACATTGCCGAGGGAATGTAAACAGCACAGTCCCTATGGAAAAATGTTAGTCAATTCCTAAAAATCTAAACATAGAAATACCAGATGGTCTAGCTATTGTTCTTCTAGAGATATCTTTGAAACAATTTCAAGAAAGTCACAAACAGATTGCAGAATTATTCATAGTAGCTAAAGTTTGGAACCAAGAAATATCTATCAAGAGATGAATGCAAAAAATGTAATATACATTCCTAGATAATATTCCTGTATATACTCATGTGTATATATATATATAGTATTATTTGTTAATTTATAACAAGAAATGGAAATCTGATAGATGATACCACATGGATGTATCTTAAAAATATTAAGTGAAATAAACCAGGCACATGAGATAGGTATTGTAAATTTCAACATTGAAATGTCTAGAAGACGTAAATCCATTAATACAAAAGAAGATTAGTCGTTTCCTGGTGATGAGAACAAGAACCCAAAGGGGAGAAATACTAGAGTTTGCAAACGAAGATAAATTGAAAAAAGAAACTGTCAAAAATTTTGAAATTTGAGGTTTGACTTTGGAAAACTTAAGCCATTAACTTTATTTTTACAGAAAGGATATTTTTATACTGGTATTATATAAAGTAAATTAATGTTCAATAACACTTTCATATAACAAAGCAAACAGGTATATGAAGAAAATAGAATTAGGATAAAAACACTTAAAAACATTGTAAGTAATGTTAAGGAAAAGGGGAACAGATTACAAGGATCTACATGTAACCTCCTCCCTGAAAATAGGGTGCAGGGAGACATCAGACAGTGTAAGATATGTCAAAATAATAATAATTTATAAATTATCAAGGGCTCATGGGTGAGGGGAGAGTAGGGAAGGAGGGGAAAAATGAGGAGCTGATACCAAGGGCTGAAGTAGAAAGCAAATGTTTTGAGAATGATGATGGCAACAAATGTACAAAAGTGCTTGACACAATGGATGTATGTGTGGATTGTGAGAAGAGTTGTATAGGCCCCTAATAAAATGATTTAATTATTAAAAAAGAAAAAGAAAAACACTGAAAGGAGAAGCAGTAATATAAATGTTAAATCACTGAAAGACGGTTAAATATATCATTTTACATTGAATGTATGTGGATAAAATATATAGCGGACTCGATTAACTGAGATAACTGAGACAGGTGTGCGTTTTGTGTATCATTGTGGTTCAACGCTGTGAAGCTTTCTACATTTACCTGGAATTAAAAATAAATAATCAAATAAGTAAATAGAAACAACAAGGTAACAGAGAAAAATAAAATTTACAGAAAAATCTAGATTGTAAACAGTAGAGTAAGTGAACTCTGTCATGATATATCTTCTGCTTTTGAAAGAATACTATTAAAATAATGAGTTATCATATTTCTATGTAAAATACTAGTTTAGTATATTCTAGTCCTAATGTGTACTAGAAATAATTCTGAATTGAAACCCCCCTCCCACATACCCACAAGGGCTCTCAAGTTAGCTTCTTCTTGTGTCCCTTTGTAGATTTGGTTTGACACGCTCTGAATTCTCAAAATGTAAATATAAATGTAGCAAGCCTAAAGGTTCAGCTACAGTGCAAATTAATAATGTAGTGATTATTCTGCCGCCATCATCCAAGTACTTCCCTTTGAGCTAAAAAGTCATATAAGCTCCTGTTGTGACAAATTTTGACACTGTTCTTCCCACCTGTATGTCCATAAGCACTGCGGATATTTTATTTCTGAATACCTGCTTTGATTTTTGTTGGACGATTCTTATTTCACTGAAATAACTGACATGCTTGCTATACAAAAATATGTGTATCCACAGATAATTGCATTTTTTTGCCCCGTCTGTATTTCACCTCTTTCCACTCCAACATGGGTTCGAAGCATAAGAAAAATGCACTACTGAAAGATAATTTTAAAGAATATTAAGGTTTAATTGAAATAGGTTTTATTTTCATTCTTTTAAAACACAAAGGAAGTAAAATGTACTAACTTATATTTTTCCTTACTATAGCAATATATAGCTATAAATGTACATGTGTTTTCACAGAGAACACGGGACTCATAATTAAAAGTCGGAAAAAGAGGAAAGGTAACAAGACAAGAACATAGGATATAGAGGTTTTATTTTCCTAGTGGATTTTCAGTGTAGTGGTAAAAGAAGCAAGGTAAAATTTAGTTGAACGTTATTTCATCCATCAAGTGCACATCACGTTCCCTGTACGCACACAGATTGCAGGAGACATATGTGAGATCTCTAAGGGGAGTTGTGAAATGACTTGCAAAAAAAGAAGAAAAGAAAGAAAGAAAAGGCGCCCAGAAATGAGGAAGTTACTTCTTACAACTCTTGTCTCATTGCCTTCCAGAATCTGTAATGAGGGAGTGGGAGAGGCAGGGAGTTTAGGGGGAAAAGATGAAAAGAGCCTTTTTAAGTAAGATGAGAAGGATGAGTACTACAAACAGAGTAGGAGACTTTTCAGTGAACAGCCACATTGGAAGAGATTTTGAGAGAAAACATCGAGCCTTATCTGTTTGTTAGGTGCATTGAGTCCCGGATGCAGGGAGGTTATGGCGGCAGTAAATGAGGTATGAAGTGCGAAGCACTTGTCTGAGGGGAGAGCTTTCAACAGAGAGGAGAATGTGGCGATGAGTCTCTTTTCACGGGGATAGTGGAATTCAGGAGAGATGAAATTAAGCCGGTTTTAGGGGACTGGAAGTCTCCCAAATTGAAAGCGAAATGTTGCATATATGTGCATATATTATACTGGTGGGAAGATCAATAGATTTTTATCAGATTATCAAAGGAATTTATGCCTTTATTGTTGAGCACAAAGAGTAACGAAGGAGCAGAAGTCGAAAAAGAAAGGTAGAATCATTCAAAGTTATAAGACAACCTGGGGCCGTGTGTTGCATTATGAATGAAGCAATTGGGGTTTTTTGTTCTTAAATGTTATATGTATGTTCTTTGCCAAATTTAAGCTAACAAGAGAAGAGAAAAAGAGATCATTCTAATAATATATAACATAACTGATGCACTGTAGTAACTACTTCAGTATACTGAAACCCATAATATTTCAATTCAATCAATTTAATAGGAATAAGTAATTCTTCCCCTATTGTAAAGGTTTTCATCACACCTGGTTGTTTAGGTTACCTTTTTTAAAAACTTGCATTAAATATAGGTTTTATTTTATTAATGAATAGGATCTAAATAACTAAAATCATGTTTTAGTGTGATTGGGAAGATGATAGTGAAGGAAGACTAAAACAGAAAAATTGTAATTGTCATTGATAAAATAGTAACTTACTGACTATTCCTAGAGGTTCTCAGAAATTATGGGGGAAAATATCATGCATATAGGGTGAATAATGGATTTTAATTCCAGGATTGTAAGATAATGTGGAGACCAGCTACTATCTTCAACATCAAATGGTTTCAGAGGGGTATGATCTGCGAGAGGAAATTTATACACGAGAGACAGACAAAAGCTATGGCACGGGACCCGCAGTATAAGCAGCCCAGAGCTCAGAGCTTCGTTAGGGGCAGACTGACATAGTTTTTAGTTCATGTTGCCAGCAAACTTGTTCCAGGATTACACAAAGGACAATTTACAATTCTTGAGGTAGACAAAGAATCATTAACACATTATTATTTTTTAATCATTTTACTGGGCGGGGAATACAACTCATCATAGTCCATGCATTCATCCATTGGGTCAAGCACATTTGTACATTTGTTGCCATCATCCTTCTCAAAACATTTGCTTTCTGCTTGAGCCCTTGGTATCAGCACCTCATTTCCCCGCTCCCTTCCTGCTCCCTCTCCCTCATGAATCCTTGATAATCTATAAATTGTTATCATTTTGTCACTTCTTACACTGTCCAACGTCTCCCTTCACCCACTTTTCTGTTGTCTGTCACCCAGGGCGGGGCTTATATTTAGATCATTAGGATCTGCCTCCCTTTTCTCTCCCACCTTCCTATTCCCTTCCTGCTATTGCTACTAACATTATTGGTCCTGAGGGGTTTATCTGTCCAGGATTCCCTGCGTATCCAGCTTTTATCTATGCCCGTGTACATGCTCTTGTTTAGCTGGATTTGTAAGATAGAATCGGGATCATGATAGTGGGGGAGAAGATGAGACGGGGAATAAGAAGTAACTGATAGGTGTGTAAGTGGTTGCTTTCTGCAGCCTCTGCCAAGGAACAAGGGGCACAGTTTCCATTTGCCGCATGCAGCGAGACACTATTTTAACAGCATTTCCAGCTGCAGGCCAGGGTCAGAATGGGGCTTTCAATATATTGTTTTCTGGTACAATTATTACAGATTGGGACACATGTGCTTGATGGACCCCAATAGAGTAATCATGAGAACTTTTGTGGGAATCCTGTGAAACCTGGGGTCACATTTCAACTGAGCATGAACAAGAATATCTATTGACTTAGTAGCACTTCAAAAGATTTTTTTGAGGAAGAAAAATCATCAACAACAACAAAATAAATATTATGTTGCTGTGGGACCAATCCAAAGTAAAACCAGGAGATAGGAAAAATAACTGGAAGTAAAATTATTTGAATCACAGACAAAAGTCTTGCTAAGATAATTTTTAGGTAATTATTTAAACCATTATTTCCTTAATTACGAATGTTCTCTTGGCTCTCTTTTCTGCTATTTACAACACAAATTCTTCCGCTCACTCTTAGACTCTTTTGATCTAAATTACTAAGAAGAATAATCTGGAATTGGAATATATATTCCAGGAATTTTCATTATACAAGGACTACTCCCTTATTGACTATGTTACTATTTGACATGTTACATTTACAATAATTATAGAAAATCTACTAGCCAAATAGTTTTCCCATGGAGAGCATGTATCTGGGAGGAAGAAACAGGGAGGGGCTAAGTGAAAGTAACATGGGCTCTGAGGGTCAAGGATAGGTGTCCACTTGCCTAGGCTAGGATCCTCAGTGATTTTGCAGTACTGTAATAAAGTAGTTTGATGTATATATTGATGTTGCTTGACAGTTATCTGGTCATGTAATTTGGCAGTTGGCTAGTTATGCCTTCATCATTCATCTTGTCAATGATGTAGTCATCCATCATTTTCCTATAGAACCAATTTTCATGTAATGACCAAGTCTCTGCAACCTAGCCTGTTGAAAAGGGAGGACTGCATGCAGTAATATTGAGAGGTAGTTTACATTTCCTTTCTTTTTCCTTTGTTTCAGTTCAGCTTTTGCTTCTGTCATTCAGCATTACCTCAACTTACAACGAATATTACAAGGGAGTTCAAAAAGTTTGTGGAAAACTATATTGAAAGATAATGAGTTTTTTTTTAACTTTTTAGTCAAACCATTTAGAATGATTGGATAAACCAGGAGAGATATTCCAACATCAGTATATTTTTTACAATTTGTGTTTTTGTGTTAGAATGGCTACTGGAAAGATCCCTACAGGTGACCAATTTTTCTCATTTTATCTTACTATTTTAATCCCAGGCAGAATTTTTTTTTAACCTAAGGCAAATGATTTGAAAAATCTCAGCTCCAATTTGTAAACTGCTATTCCCCAGGCAGTAGTGAAAATAGGGCTAGTTTGGAAAGTATTGAGAAATCTATGTGCACCCACAGTTACATAGTTGTTTGAGCTTTATAGTTGAACATTATTATCAACTGGTATTTTAGATAGTCTCCAAAGAAATATAACTTATTGTAATATTAGGATTTATTGTTTTTCATGCAGCTGGTTTTTCTATCACTCATCTTATTTTCTTTTTCATTTAGTGTTTATAATTTGCTAGAGCAAACAGTTGAATCCTTTGCCCTCAACACAATCACTACTCAAAATATGCAATACAACTTACCATATTCCCAATATGCTTAGCCTTGGTACACTGCATAGTGAGCCATGGAAGGAAAAATTGTCAGCTTCAATAGTTATAAATTTCTTCACATACTGTTAGAATACTTTCTTAAATTGCCTTTTTAGAATTGTAAGAAAATTAAATAGGAAAAATTTTCCTATTTGCCCATCACATCTGAACCTAAATAAAAAGACTAATTATGAGATTCTATTTGTCTGTTTATTTATACTAAATAAAGCATTATTAAATATCATAAAGAAAACAGTCAATCATTTTTATTCTTTCTTTTTCCATTTTATTTCCAATCTTAAGTGAAAAAGCATGAATGTTTGAATTCAACTAAAGTTGGATAAGAATTTGTTTTTCTTTTAATGTGACCTCTATCACAAGTATATTTTAGTGTTATGTGAGACATTGGAGGAGAAAGCACCTGGGATTGGTGTGAGAGGATACATTCCCCCAAAGCTCACATCACCTCCTGATATGTGACTTGTTTACCTGGCAAATACTATGGATAGCATATTGCTCAGTGAAATTTATTTGTCTGTTTGAGAAACACTTTTTACCTAAGGGACGTCATTTGAAACATAAATTACTCCCATAGATATTTTATTTATTTTCTAGCAAATCTCTAGGCAATCTCCATTATGGATAGTAATGGACATTGCTTCATCTCCTCCCCATTATGTGCAACAGAAAAGAGAAGGCATAAATTGTGTTTAAAACAAAAAACATTAATAAGATTTTTGGCTTCTCCTTATTCTCTGGAAATTCTAAGCTTAATTAATTTCAAGCAAATACTATATGCATATCATCCACGTTTTAATGATTACTGAAAATTAGTGGTGTTTATCAGCAAATATTCACACATGTTTTGGTACTTTGTGTACTGGCCATATGACAAAGACTGTGTGCTTACTGGACTTTTGCATACATCATATAGCAAGTATCTGGAGGGAAAAGAAAAAAAGTATCTGAAAAGAATATTACCAAAGGCCCAAATAAAATTATTGTATTGTTTTTATCTTTTACTTATAACACAAAGGCATGTAAAAGGGTGAGCCTGTTTCAGGGATTTGTTATGTTAATCCCTTTAATTAAATCTTAAAGCTACATGTGTTGATGGTTAAAGAGCTGGTGATAGAATGAGAGCCAAAGAGCTTACATAGAAGAGATGATATTATTTTTCCCAAGACAAATGTAACATCCTAACCTTAGATGCAATCTTTAGAGGCCTAGGCAACTGAAGGGGTTGGCAGACCTCTGTCTTGAGTCTGTTAAGCTGCAGAGACAGAGACTAGGCTCCTGGGGTAGAACCACTTAATATTACCAAACCCATTGTTGCCCTTTAAATTGAACCTCACCGTGGCTCTATGGAGAAAAAGTACCCACAACTTTTCAATTCTGTAATCTTTATGAAAGCAAGCTGAATGCCTTTCTTCTATAAGGAAATAGTTGGTTCAAATCGTCGATCTTTTTTGGGATCAGATCTCCAATCCTAGGAGAGTACACTATGTACTGTTTAATAAAGTTCTTTACTAAATGGGAGGAAAGGTTTCAAAGATGTATAGTCTCCTGAATTAAAAATCCTGGAAAATGTTGCCAAATTTATATATTTTAACTTGAGCCCTGAAATGGTATTTAGGAGCGTCAAGAAAGGGTGAACTCTGTATTGTATGTTGTCTCTTTTCACAGGACAAATACTTAAACTGTCTTTTATGATCTACATTCAAAGGTTCAGTGAAAACTTAGGGGTTGCTGCTCAGCAGGCTTCAGTTTGCCCTGGTCATCGTATTTAAAGAGCACGGTAGCTTAGGGTTTACACGGAGGGTCACTAACTGTGAGCTCAGCAGAGTGAAACCTGAAGTCACTCCTTGGGAAAAAGACGGGCTTTCTGCTCCTGTGAAGAGTCAGTGTCAGAAATCCCAGGGGCAATTCTACCTGTTCTATGGAGTCACTATGACCTTGCATCTATTTCGTGGCAGTGAGGTTTTCTTTTGTTTTTGTCATAATATTGGAAGGAACGCTGGTGACTTATTGACTACACTCTGAGCTGCTGACCACAGTCAGCAATTTGAACGCACAAGGCTCTTCATGGGAGAGCTCGAAGATGCTCTATAGCTGGCAAGAGTTGTGTGTCACAGGGTCACGGGGTCAGTTCCAGCCTGCCCTACAGGCTTGCTATGAGTAGGCAGTAACTTGATGGCAGTGAGGTTTTGTTTTTTTTTTCATTAGTCATTATATTAAAACATGTAGAGCTGCTTTAAAGTGAAGGAAAAATCCATGAAGTAGTGTGGTTTTCAAATATCTCAGTAGATGAAAAGGTCAATGACCTGAAGATAAATTGAATTCTCCGTGAACCATTTGATTCTGACCAAATTTTAAATCTCTCTCATGTTGTCTTGTGACTGTGAGCAGTCATAAATGCTCATAGCTATTTTCTTATTTTACACCAAGGGTTTCTGTTTTATCCAATAAATGAACCTTTACCATTTGATCTCAGTGTTCTTCCCCTCCTTTGCATGTAAACCAAATAAACCAACTCCAACTCATGGAGACCCAAGGGACAAAGTTGAATTAAACAGAAGCCTCAAGATTGTAATCTTTGTGGAAACACACTGCTACCTACTTTTCCAAGATAGTGACTGCTGGGTTGTAACTGCTAAATTTTCAATTAGTAGCCAAACAGTTAACCTTGGCACCACGCGGACATAACAAAGACTAAATGAAACTCAATCCCATAGAGATTGTTCTGTCTCAAAGAGAGCACTATGCACATGGCCTAAGACAGTAAACCTTTGTGGGAAGAGATAGCCTACAGTTTTCCTGGGAGCAAGCAGCAAATAGGCTTGAACTCTGACCTTGCAGGTAGCAGTTACATGCCTAATCCATACAGGTTTAAATTTTCATAGTCCAATTTAAATAGGATGTATGTGATTTATTCTATGCACTCATTTTAATAGACATTTTCTCTTCCCTTCAAATTTTAAAATATTTATGTATTATGAGTCATTTTATGTAAGAATTATAACATAACATTTAAATTAAAATTACAACATTGTGCTTAATATTTCCAAAGTATTTTGGTTTGTGTATCATGATACCTCAAAATTTCTGGAAAAGAATAAAAGAAAGAGGGGAAGGAGAAAGGGAGGTATTGTTTGAGTACAACTGCATATCTCTTTTGTAAACATTGCCTCTGATATTGGAGTCTCTGAAGAGTGTAAGTGGTTAATGTGAAAAAATGCTAGCTTAATGGCTGGAGGTTACATTTACTTAGACCTGTCTATGAATAAATCTAATTAATGCTCTACAAATCAATCATTGAAACTCTGAGCACAATTCTACTCTAACAGAAATGAGGCTGCCATGAGTTGGAATTTTCATGACAGAATTGGTTATCTTCTATATTATACTGTGTTTGCACAATCTATATAGGGAACTAGTAAGCTTGAGAAGACAAAATCAAATATAATAACAAAACGGGAAAAGGCAAAGTGAGAATAACTAAAAGGAACTACACGCACAGAAAATCTTTAATTGAGAGAACTAAAGAAAAAAATTAAAGCCTCAAGTCGCAATATTGAAAGATTCAATGGACAAAATATTGAATGAGGCAGAAAGCTTATGATAAGATGAAAGAATACACAGTCACTGAGCTAAAATAAATTTCTCAATGTTTAACCATTTCAAGAGGTAGCGAGCACAGGATCAAGAACCAACAGTACTGAAGTAAAGTCCAAACTGCGCTAAAAGCATCAGCCCAAAACAAGGTTCCATGAATGGATGGAATACCCAGGGAAATCCTTTCCCACTGGATAAAGCCCTCATGCGTCTCTGCCCAGAAATTTGATAGACAGCTACTTTGTCCATTGACAGGAAGAGACCTCCGTTCCTACTCATTGCAAAGAAAGATGGCCCCCCAAAATGCATAAATTATAGAGAAATAACACCTGAAAGACGTTTACTAATGTTTTATGGACTCTGAAGAGGAATTCAACTTTGTTGATCAAAACAACGCATGAATAACCTTGAGAAAAGTGGGGATTCCACAGTATTTCATTGTTTGAGACTTCATATCACTTTCTAGTCCCATAAAGAGTTACGGTCTCAGAATCACAAGGGCACTTCCACCCTGTTCCATAGCGTCAATGTGAGTCAGAATGGACTCACGGCAAAGAATATTCACCCTTTGATACTCATGTTATTGTTCTTAGATGCAGCAAAGCAATTCCGCTTCATAGCAGCTGTAATTCTTCTTGACAGCATAGTTCTATATTTATACCCATTGTTGCAGTAGTTGTCTTAGTCCATCTTGAGAAAAGTTGTGATAGTTAGGTTTTATGCTAACTTTGCTGGATCATCATTTCCCCATGATGTGATTTATTTTGGAACAAAATGTGGTCAACTCCATGATGGGATTTTCTGTGAAGCAGACACGCAATTTGGGGAGAAAAAAAATGAGTACCATGTGGTTTCTCTGCTTCATTTTCTTGCTTCTTGTTTGTCAAACCCGTTGCTGTACAAGTAAGGATAAGCTTCTACCTTACATCTGGCCTTTGAACTTTAACTGGACTCGACTGACCCACTTCTACAACTGTGTTAGCCATTGCTTGATATAAATCTATCTATGTACACATCATATACATCCAAGTGTCATGAGTTTTACTTCTCTAGAGAATCCCCCTAAAGCAAAAGGTTTCCACTTTTTAAAATTCCTAAGTGACCAAGCTTGATGACCTTCTCCAGGAACTGATTCTCTCTGATGGCACGTTGAAACTGGAGTGCTTTGAAGACACTACACGGCTCATAGCTGTATCCAGCTATGTTGTTCCTTCACTGCCTGGGCCTGTCAAAAGCGATGTAGAGGTAGAAGGTGAGAATAATGCCCACTGTGATGATTAGGATTATGCATCAGCTTGACTATTCCATTTTCTCAGTCATTTAGAAGTTATTTAATGATATAATGTGATAGTTATGCAATGACCTAATCAATGTGTTTTGGTTATCTGATTTTTTAATTTTTTCTTAATGCCACTTTTCATATAATGACATGGTCTTTGGAACCTAAACAATGCGATAAGTGAGGAGTGGGTATACTGAAGATTCTTGAGGCTGATGACCATTTTATATCAGTATATATTTTATATTTTTTATTGTTTATACATTTTGTTTGCTTGTAAACAGTTTTATTGGCACACATTCCACATGGGGAGTTAACAACAATGAGTACAAGAAAGAATAAAATGTAAATGGACGGTGGTAATGGTGGTACAACTCTTCTTAATAATAATTCTTGATGTCTTGAATCGTATGATATGTGGATTATTGTTTATTTTAAGTCCTGTTGAGATTGCACATACACATATCACAAATACATTTAAGGAAACCTCAGTTTCTGAAATTATGGGTCATTAGATTTTATTTTACATAATACATTTTATACAAGTGGAAGTGATTTAAAGGTAATATAAATATGAAGTTTTCAAGAGGAATTTTGGAATCCCACTGAAAGTCGTGGTTCAAGACCCTCATATGCAATTTATTAATGATATATATGTGAATATATATGTATCTATTAAACAGAAGGATGTTCAAAAGCAGAATTGTATTGGTTTTTGCACAGTGGTACTGTTGGATGCCATTGAGTTGGTTCTGACTCATATCAATTCTGTGAACAACAGAACAAGTCTGCCACTCCTCCATCATTCTCACTTTCATTCTTCTGCCACAGCCCAGTACTGCAGCCAATGTCCCAGTCCATCATGTAGAGGGATTTCCTCTTTATCCCTTCACCTCTTTCTGACCGAGCATATTGTCCTTCTCCTGGGAATGGTCTGACTTGACAACATGTCTAAAGTATGTGAGACTAAAGATCATCCTTGCCTCTAAGGAGCATTTTCCCAAGACATATCTATTTGTTCTTTTGGCAGGGCATAGTGCTTTCAATATTTTTGCCAGCACCATAAAGCAAATACATTAATACTTCTACCTTCATTGTTCAAAGTCCAACTTTCATATAGACAGGAGTTGACTGAAGATACCATGGCTTGGCTCAGGCACACCTTAGTACTCAAAGTAATACCTTGCTTTTCAATACTTTAAAGAAGTCATGTCCAGCAGATTTCAGCATGGCAGTGCATCATTTGATCACTTGACCACTGCTTCCTTGGTCATTGATAATAAGTGGCCTACACTAAAAATTATAATAATAAAAATCATTCTAGAACCTCTGCCACATTTGCCTCAGTTATGATACAGTTTCAGGAGATTTTCATTCAGACACAATCCTTGTCAAGTATTCTATTTTGTCTTCAGTTGCCTCAGGGTCACATTCATTGAGAAAGTGGTATGTAGTGGCATGATTAAATATCAAGTGTATTTCTATATATTATGTAATTATGTAAGTAATTTAAAAGGGGTAATTATATTGAATGGACAATTCAAACAAGCTTCGTATAGTTTATTTGTAAAGGTTTTAAGTATATGTTCATATAATAGTACATAAATGATCATGAAGAATTTGTTTTTCTTTTAATAACTACAAAGCCAAGTTATAGTCTTTTCATATATTTTTTAATATTTGGTGGAAATGGAGTTATTTTATTCTCAAAGCAATACAGAAGAGAAGGTAGCTCATAAAAAGCTAATAATAATAACTCTTTATTGTCTACATACTAAACACCTGACATTAGGCTTAGTATACTTTATAGGTCTCACAGTTAATCTGTGAGCTTGATTATCAGTTTAACACTTACAAAAGAGGAAAATGAGTACAGAAAATAAAGAAGGCCGATTTGTAAGTCAAGATGTTTAAATCCAAACTTCATCCTCATGGTTTAAGTACACAATTTAGCTAAAGTATCAGTAGATATCTGCCCTACTAAACATGAGGCAATTATCTAAGTTGCCCAAAATATACCAGATCTTGGGTGACAAAATTGGTCAGTGTCATAGAAATGGAGCAGTATAATGTAAAGACATAATATCAGGTAAAGAACATTCATTTGGGAAAGTTTCTTTGGACTTCAAGCTTGTGCTAAATATCTGTGGAGATATTTTGTTCTATAATTACAAATATCCCAACTCAACTATAGCAATATTATCTGTATTTTTTCATCACCCACGTCTTAGCTTACCAAACTGAGGCCAGGTTTCAGAACTTCTAATAGTACAAAAAACACAGTACACAGTGTGCGACATTCCGCGGAACATTAAAGGATAAAGCTAAGGACGACCTTTTGGTGCTTGTGCTTTCATATTGGAATTCATATGAATATTTTAAAATAATTTTTATTGGGGGCTCATACCATTCTTATCACTATCCATACATCCATCCATTGTGTCAAGCGCATATGCACATTTGTTACCATCATCATTCTCAAAACATTTGCCTTCCACTTGAGCCCTTAATATCAGCTTCTCATATTCTCCCTCCCTCCCCACTCCCCCCTACCACATGTACCCTTCATAATTCATAAATTGTTATTATTTTGTCATATGTTACACTGTCCAACGTCTCCCCCTGCCCTCTTCTCTGCTGTTCATCCCCCATGGAAGAGGCTATAAGTAGATTCTAGTAATCAGTTCTCCTTTTCTATCCCATGTTCCCTCCACCCTCCAGGCATTGGCATTGGCATTCTCACCACTAGTCCTGAAGGAGTCATCTGTCCTGGATTCCCTGTGTTTCCAGTTGCTATCTGTACCAATGTACATCCTATGGTCCAGCCAGATTTGTAACATAGATTTGGATCATGAAAGTGGGGGGAGGAAGTATTTAAGAACTAGAGGAAAGTTATATGTTTCTTCATTGCTATTCTGCACCCTGACTGGCTCATCTTCTCCCCACAACCCTTCAGTAAGGGGGTGTCTGGTTGGCTGCAGATGAGCTTTGAATATCCACTCTGCACTCACCCATTTACAATGATATGATTTTTTTGTTCCTTAATGCTTGATACCTGGTCCCTTCGACAGCTCGTGGTCACACAGGATGGTGTGTTTCTTCCATGTGGGCTTTGTTGCTTCTGAACTAGATGGCCACTTGTTTATCTTTGAGCCTCCAAGACACCAGACGCTTTATCTTTTGATAGCCAGGAAACATCAGCTTTCTTCACCACATTTGCTAATACACACGTTTGCCTTCATTGATCATATCTGGAAGGTAGGCAACCGTTGATATGATATTTAGTTCTTTGATGTCTGATAATTGGTCCTTTCTATACCTCATGGTCAGACAGGCTGGTGTGCTTCTTCCATGTGGGCTTTTATTCTCAACTAGATGGCTGCTTGTTTATCTTCAAGCCTTTGACACCCCAGATGCTATATCTTTTGATAGCCAGGCACCATCAGCTTTCTTCTCCACATTTGCTTATGCACACATTTTCTTCAGCAATCGTATCAGGAATGTGTGCATCCTGGAATGTCAATTTAATAGAACAACGTGTTCTTGCATTGAGTAAGTGCTTGAGTGGAGGCCCAATGTCCATCTGCTGCCTTAATACTAAACCTATAAATACATGCACATAGATCTGTTTCCCCACACTCTTATATAAATATATTTACATACATACATTCCAGTCTTTAGACCCCTGTAAATACTCTCTGTCACCTAGTTCTTTCCTCTATTTCCTTACACTTACCCCTTGTTCCACTATCATGCTTGGCCTTCAATTGGCTATCAGTAATTCCTCTTGCTTACCTTGCATTTGCTGAATCCCTATCAGGCCTCTCACACCCTCCTTGCCACTGATTCTGGATAACTTGTCGCTCTCTTGTCCATGTGGGGGTCAACACCACCTCCTTAGCCATGCCTTCCCCTCTCCCATGTCCCCCCAGAACCATTGGTCCGGTTGTTTTCTCCTCGAGACTAGTCATCCAGTCTATCTTAACTGGATAGATCTGTAGAGATAATAATATGCGCCAAAAATCAAGCCATAGCAAGATAGGTGATGGGTGAGAACACAGCAAAGACAACAAAAAAGGAAACCAATTACCCTTAGAAGAATAAATTAATTAAAAGAAAAAATTAGAGAGAAAGAAAAACCTGTAAATAGATCAAGGTCTGTTTTTTTATCTCTAGGCGTGACCTTCAGTCAGCTCCAACTGGGTACCATGCTTTGGCCCCAGAGTCTGTCCTCTGTATTCCCTCAGGGGCTCCCTGCTCTGCTCCCACAGTTGCTCTGCTGCATGCTTGTAGTGGTTTGCCTCGGGGTCACAGGTTCAGTCAGGTCCAGTTCCAACACTGAGTCTCTAGTGTTGTCCACCTTAGGGCCCTGGGCCATCAAGGGATGGCGTGTGGATTCAGCCATATTGTCTACTCTGTCCATTGGCTGATCAGAGCAGAGCTATCGTCCTCCAGGCCTGATGGACTAAGACGTGCTCCACTCTCTCTTCCTCCCTCTTCGTTTGCTCCCATTTGCTATGATCAAACATACCCCTCTCCCCTAGCTGCAGCTGTTTTGCTGTCCTCTCAAGTAAATTTTTCTGGGGTGAGGGGCAGCTGTCCACATAGCTGGTATGGGGGCCAAGCCCTCAGGCCCCTCCACTGGCTCCCCACCTCTTGCCGATGCACTGCATTCCTCTGCCACTGCCTTTATATGGGGTCCCTCTTTCCCTGTGGAGACACAAACAATACCCTCCCCTTAGGTGAGTCAGTGCCCTATTGCCCCATCACACATCATTTTTTTCTTTCCCCTTTCCTCCCTCCACCCCTGTTTTAGTTGGCTACATATGTATCCCTGGATTTGGTCTGGCCCCTGCCATACTACCTGGACCTCACTCCTGGAGTGTTTGCATACGGTAGCTTTTCCCGTGCCCCTTTTGCACTTACCTTTCTGTTCTCTCTCTCTCTCTCTCTCTCTCTCTCTCTCTCTCTCTCTCTCTCTCTCTCTCGCCCCTTTTGCACTTACCTTTCTGTTCTCTCTCTCTCTCTCTCTCTCCCCTCTATCGATCTATCGATCTATCGATCTATCCATCCATCCATCCATCCATCCATCCATCCATCCATCCATCCATCCATCCATCTATCTATCTATCTATCTATCTATCTATCTACCTCAGCAGACTATGTTATCATTGTCCTTTTGTTCTTGGCTTACTTCGCTTAGCACAATTTCCTCCAGTTCTTCCCATGAGGTGATATGCCTCATGCATTCATCACTGCTTTTTAGCAGTGCATAGTACTTAATTGTATGCATGTACCACAGTTTTTTAATCCATTCGTCTGTTGATGGGAATTTCGGTTGTTTCTAACTCCTTGCAATTGTGAACTGTGCCACAATGAACATTGGAGCACAGATGTCTGGCAGTGGTTTGTTTCTTGCTTCTTCTGGGTGTATGCCCAGTACGGGGATTGCTGGATCATATGGTACCTCAATTTCCCTCTGTTTGAGAAATCACCAAATCGATTTCCATAGTGGCTGTACATACCTACAGGTCCACCCGCAGTGGATGAGAGTTCCTATCTCACCACAGCCCCTCCAACACTTGTTGCTTTCTGATTTTTTTGGAATTGGGCTATCTTTGAGGGTGTTAGGTGGTATCTCATAGTTGTTTTGATTTGCATTTCTCTTATGGCTAATGAACGGGAACATTTTCTCATATGTTTATTGGCCATTCGGATTTCAGAATATGTGAATCTACTGTTCAGGTCCTTTGCCCACCACTTCAGTGGGCACTTAGTTTTATTCTTATTGTAAGCTTGCAAAGTATTGTAGATTTTAGTAATATGGCCTTTCTGTGATGTGTCATTGCTAAAGATGTTTTCCCAGTTAGTGGACTCTCTTATTACTCTCTTGGTGAATTCTTTAGATTTACATGGGTGTCTTATATTCAGTATATTCCAGTTGTCTCTGTATTCACATGCTTCCCTATTTCTGATAGCCTATTTATTCCCTGTGCCAAGGTTCTCAGGTTTGTCCCAATTCCCTCATTAATGGCCCTAAATGTTCGGGGTTTTATCTCAAGTTCTGTGATCCACCTTGAGTTTATTCATGTGCATGGAGTGAGGTAAGGGTATTGCTTTATTTTTCTGCAGGTAGAAATCCATTTTTTCCAGCACTATTTATGGAAGATGGCATCTGCTTCCCATTTAATATTTTTGGGCCCTTATTAAAGTTCAATTGCCTATATGCTGGTGTTTTTATTTCTGCATCTTCAGTTCTTTCCCATTGGTCTTAATATGTCTTTATGCCAGTACCACACTGTTTTGACTATGTGGCTGTATAGAACGTGCTAAAATCAGGTAGAGCAAGCCCTCCCACTTTGTCCTTCTTCTTGAGGAGTTCTCTGCTAATTCTGGGCTTCCCCTCCATATGAAGTTGGTAATCTGTTTTTTCAATTCTTTGAAGAAGGATGGTCATATATGTATTGGGATAGCATTGGACTTGTATAGTGTCTTGGGCAGAACTGACATCTTTACTATATTCAGTCTGCCATTCCAGGAGCATGGGAAATTCTTCCATTTGTTAAGGTCACTCTTGATTTCTTGAAGTAGTGTTTTATAATTTTCCTCATACAAATCTTTTGTTTTTTGGTCAGGTATATCCCTAGGTATTTCAATTTGTGCTTGGCAATTGTAAAGGGTACTATTTGTTTAATCGTCTCTTCTGTGGTCTTGTCTGATGTGTAGAGCAGTCCAATAGACTTCTGTTTGTTGATTTTTGTATCCAGCCACTCTGCCATATTCCTCTATTGCTTCCAACTCTCTGCTTGTGGAGTTTAAGGGATCTTCTATATATAGAATCATATAATCTGCAAATAATGATAATTTTGCCTCTTCCTTCCCCAGCTGAATACCTTTCATATATTTCCTTTGTCTTTTGTTGTTAGCTAGGACATCCAGTATGATGTTAAATAGGAGTGGGTACAAGGGGCATCCTTATCTGGCCCCCTTTTTCAGTGGAATTGTTTTAGTCTTTTCTCCATTAACTACCACATTAGCTGTTGGTTTTTCATATATGGCTTGTATATTATTGAGGAATTTTCCTTCTATTCCTGTTTTCTTAAGTGTCTTAAACAGGAATGCGTGTTGGATGTTGGCGAATGCTTTTTCTGCATTTGTGTGGTTCTTATCATTTTTCCTGCCAATGTGGTGAATAATGCTGATGGTTTTTCATATGTTGAACCATCCCTGCATCCCTGGTATGAATCCCACTTGGTCATGGTGAATTACCTTTTTAATATGTTTTTATATTCTATTGGCCAGTATTTTGCTAAGGATTTCTACATTGATGTTCATTAGGGATATTGGTCTATAGTTCTCGATTCTTGTGGCATCTTTGCCTGCTTTAGGTACCAAAGCTTTACTAGCTTCATAGAAAGAGTTTGGGAGCTTTCTGGGTGGTTTTTTTTGTGTGTGTGTGTGTGTGTGTATGTTCTGGAAGAATTTCTGTAGGATTGGTGTCAGTTCTTCCTTGAATGCTTGTTAGTACTCTCCCGTGAAGCCATCTGGCCCAGGGGATTTTTTAGTTTGTAATCCCTTGATTATTTTGTCTATTTCTTCCATTGCTATTGGTTTGTTGAGGTTGTTGACATCCATCTTGGATAGTCTAGGGAGGAATGTGTTTCCAAATATTTGTCCATTTCTTCCAAATTATTGAATTCATTAGAATATAGACCTTAATAGTACTGTGTAATTATCCTTTTGATGTCATTGGGGTCCTTTTTCATGTCCCCTGTTTCATCCATTATCCTTGCGAATGTCATTTGTTCCTTCCTTTCTTTGGTTAGGTTTGCCAGAAGTCTAACAATTCTGTTAATTCTTTCAAAGAACCAATTTTTAGCAGCATTAATTTTTTCCATACTTTTTTCTTTTACCTCCCCTGTATCTTTGCTCTGATTTTTATTATATCTATCCTCTTGTTATTAGTGGGGTTATTCTGTTGACTCTGCTCTAATTGGTGTAAGCTTTATGTCAGTATATCCTCCACGAGTCTCTCTTCTTATTTAATGTGAGAATTTGTTGCTATCAGCCTTCCTCTGATAAATGCCTTTGCTATATCCCAAAGGTTTGGGTACGTTGTATGTTCGTTCTTATTGTTTTCTAGAAACTTTCAGATTTCATCTCTGATCTGGGTGAATACCAACTCCTTTTGCATTAGAAAATTGTTCTTCCTCCAATTGTCTACACATTTTTCTTCACTGTCCTTCTGTAGTTTCCAGCTTTATGGCACAATGATTGGAGAGAGATGTCTGTATAACCTCTGTGTGCTTGAATTTACTCAAGTTCGACCTGTGTCCCAGCATGGGGTATAGTTTTGAATATGTGCAATGTAGGCTTGAAACAAATGTGATTTTTTTTTGCATGTGGGTGGAAAACACTGAAAATATCTATCAAGTAAATTTGTACAATTGCACTATTTAGATCTGTAACCTCCTGTTGAGTTTCTTTCCCAATGATCTGCCTTTTTCAGAGAGTGTTGTATTAAATTCACCATCTATAATTGTTTAGCCTGTGATCTACTTTTTCCTCTTCTGGAGTGTTTCATTTACAGATTTCTCAGGTCTCTCATTAGGTGTATATATGTTTATTATGCTCACTGGTTCTTTTTCTATTGTTCCCTTGAGCATTATATAGTGTCCCTCCTTGTCTCTTGTTAGGACCTGCATCTTGAGGTCAATTTGGTTAGATATTAAGATTGCTACCCCTGATTTTTTTTTGCATTACTATTTGTTGGGTATATTTTTCTCCAGCCTATAATTCTCAACCTGTTTTTGTCTGTAAGCTTCAGGTAAGACTCCTGGAGGCAGTAGATCGATGGGTTATGTTTCCTGAGCCAGTCTGTTAGCCTCTGCCTTTTAATGCCTAAGTTCAAGCCATTGATATTCAGTCTTATTATATCCATTTGTGGACTCTGTGATGTCATCTTGTACCTTTTGTGTTGGATATTTACCTCTCTACCTATCTTATCCGCTTATTTTGTGTGTGCTGTATGTTGCCTTCTTTTCTCTATTGGGCTGATGCTCTCTTGGGGGCTGTTTCCTCTTTGTTGCCCTATGGGTGGAGTTGTTCTGTGTGATGGTTTATTATTTTCCCTCAGTGAGTGTTGATCTTCTGCCCATACTGAATCGGCAAGGATCTTTTGTAGGGCTGGGTTTCTTTTTATGTATTCTTTGAGGTTTTCCCTGTCTGGGAAGACTCTTAATTCTCCATCTATCTTAATAGATAATTTGACTGGGTAAAGTATTCTTGGGCTTGTGTTGTTTTCCTTCAATTTTTGGATTATGCTACTCCATTCCTGCCTTTTCTTCATCATTTCCGCTGATAGATCTGAACATATTCTTTTTGGGGTACCTTTATACGCGACTGTTTGATTTTTCCTAGCTCCTTTTATTATCTTCCCCTTTTCCTCATAAATTGATAATTCGACAATTGTATGTCTTGGTGACTTCTTGTGATTCAGTCTGGTTTGTGTTCTTTCAGCCTCTTGAATATTTGCCTGCTTTTCATTTATTAAACTTGGGAAGTTTTCCTCTACGAATTCCCTTGCTACTTTCACTGTTGAATTCTTTGTTGCATCTTGTTCCATTAGTCCAATTATTCTAATATTGTTCCTTTTCATAACGTCAGATATGGCTCTCAAGTTTCTTTGATTGTCTTATTTTGCTTTTCCTGATTGCTGAGGTCTGCTTGTTTATCCTCTAGGTCACTGGTGCAATTCTCTGCCTCCTCAAGCCTATTGGCAATGTCTGTCAATTTGTCATTGGATTTTGTTATTTCATCCTTTAATTCTTGTATTTCCCTTTGGTGCATTACCTTTATCTCCTCTATCATTTCATCTTTTTTTTCTGCATTGCTTCCCTCATATCCTTTATGACTTCAAGCAGCATTTTGAAATTTTTTTGGGCATGTCAATATCTGCTTCTTTTTTGCCCATCATTAAGTTCACAATTTCTTCTGACATTGTCTTCTGTTTCTCCTGATTTTTCGTTGAAGCTGTTAGAACTGGTTGCTGTTTACGGGTTTTTTAGAGGAGCCTGGAGCCATCTACCTGAGTTGAAGATCCTGGGCTTTCTCTTGGGGGGTTTGTATGAGTACTTCTTTGACCTACCTGGCGGTAGCTTTACTGAGTGGTCAGGCTATTGCTATATCTTCCTGTGGTTTCACTCTTATCCTAACCGTCCAGTATTCCAATACGTGGAATGTGTGTTGAATGTTCCAATCATGTGACACTGGTCTGGTTGTTGTGGACTCATGGGGGCATCACTTCCCTGGCCTATTTCTAAGTAGGCTTCACAGTTCTTGGAGCTCCTCGGCTGCCTGTGGTGTTTTTCTCTGAAGCTTTAATGCTGAGGAGGTCGTGCAGTTATACCCTCCTTGGTGTAGAGCTCTGTAGCTGGCCAGGGAATTACTATAGATAGAGAAATCAACTTGGAAGTTGGGTAGATGTTCCCGCAGTACCATGGAGCCCCACAAGTAGTGGTCAGGCATTTCCCCGAGTCTCTTGTAGGGCCTCAGGATTTAGGCTGGGGATACTCCCACTTTTTCTACTGGAGAAACCCCTGCTGCTTGGTGTGCGGAAGAGGACCGGTGTGAATTCTCCAGCTCCTTGCCAAGTCAACAAATGCGGTGGGAGCACGCCCAGTTGGGCCTTCAGAGTTTCCCTCGGCAGAGGGGAGTAGCCTGGAGGCCGCTAGTGGCTTGTGACAGGAAAGAGAATGAAAATGGAGAAAAAAGAGTGTAAAGGAAGACACAGAATAGAGCAGTAATGCCAAGCGAACTGACAACCACTCTCACACACACAACTAAAATGCACATTGTACAAAAAATGGTGAAAGCATTTAAAAAAGAAAAGAAAAACAAAACAACTAAAAAGGAGAACTAAATTTGCTGCGGCTGTCGTAGGAAATAGAAAAGAGCTAGAAGAAGAAGAGAAAAGAAGAAAACATTAAAGAAGAACACACAGTTAGAAAAAAACGAGGAGAAAAGGGAGGAGAAGATGGAATTAAAAAAATAGTTAAAGAAATAGCTGACTCCATGCTGTGCTGTGTGTAGCACTTTCTCGTCGTGTGTGCAGCACTGACTGAAGGGTCAGGCTGTCCACTGGGAAGACAGGGTTGCCCTAGGCAGAGTGTAGGGGTGTGGAAACCAGCAGTGGCATGTGAAAGAAATGAGAGTAAGAAGAGAGAATCATACAAACAGAGAGAGAAACAAAGAGAACAAAGACAGAAAGAGGAAAGAAAAAAGAGAATAAAGAGAAAGTAAAAAAAAACAAACCCAACTGTGTTCACTAATATTAGCTGTGATGGTAAAGAGGAATGAGAGAGAAGGTAGAAATAAAGTGATTGGTGATCACTGGTTGCTTGAATGTGGGGCCAGAGGTGTTTAGACCCTGACCCACAATGGCAGGTGCGTGTGCCTTTTAATGCCGGAACCCAGTGGTGCTGGGCAGAATTGCCCTCGTTGACGAGATCACCTTAGAGGTCTGACAGAGGTTTCCTCAGCAGCGCAGTGCGGTGCAGATGTTTGTCCCAGCTGCCTTCTGTGGTGTACAGCACTCCCACGGATGGCAGGCTGGAGTTTCTCCTGCTATTTGGTTGATTTCCTTTAGGCGGATGGTAGTGACCTGGAAGCCAATAGTCGCATATGATAGGAGAGAGTGCGAGAGAAGAGGTGAAAGAGGGAAAAAGAAAAAAAAGAGGAAAAAAGAAGAAAGAGAGAACAAAAACACAACATGAACCTAATTTCGTTGAGACTGCCTGCAGTGGGACAGATAGAAGGGCTTGTGAATAGATAGCGAAGAAATAGAGAAGTAGGTGAAGAAATAACTGAGACTTGATCACCTGCCCATGAGGCTGCAGGAATTCCAAGTCTTACTCAAGGTAGAAGGGTGGTGTACCCATTTGATGTAGGGTTCCACAGATGCTGTGTGGGATTACTTCAAGGGCAAGATCACATCCGTGTCCAGGCATTAGTTGAGTGCTGGAGTTTGCTCATGTACTTGCCTTGTGCTACATGTAGCATTGCCTCGGGGGTGGAAAAGGGGGCTGGGGTGCTCCCAAATCTCCATCTAGGGCCCCAGGACAGGCAGGGCCTTCCCAGTTATGTGTAGAATCACTGAGAAGAAAGCTGGGCTTATTGTCCTAGCTACTCTGCTCAATATAAACATTTTAAATTGTGTTTTCACATATCAGAAATCATGCTTGATTTACCTGTTTTCTATCCTTTCAAAATTAGACAGGTAAACGGAATTCTTGAAGATTCCAATTTTACAGAATTAACATAGGATTTGGAGTACTAATAGTATATAATCTTTCCAAGTATCTGCATTCCTTTACTGTCATTTGGGGCTCCAGGAGATTACATTTTAGAATTTGATCATTTGGAAAGCTTTAGTAACTTGCTAGATGTGTATTACACATGGATAAAGCCATATAACAGGGAAAACTTGAACACAATAATATACTTAAACATGTGGCATCGCCCTTAAGGCTACATCACAAAACTCAGTTATATTTTGTATGAGAGATGTAATATAATCATATTCAAACAAACATGATGTCTCACTTAGGCATAGATAGATAAAACAATTACCTCAGTGAAGAACAAGCAAATCAGAATTATTTCCTAACTGGATAGATACTAAAATGGAAAAGCATATTCTTTTATAGAAATTTCCTAGATATAATACTTTTCAAGGTAAAATTATTGCTGTACAATCCACTGGGAAAAAATCTTATTGGAAGAGAATATTCAGATAAGTAAAGTAACATTAACAAAAGTCAGAAAATATTTTAATATAAAAAGGCTAATATTGCTATCACAATATTAAGTTCATAAAGCATTGTAGAGTATAATTGGAAATGTGGAAACCTCTTCTTTTTAATTTAATTTCATCAACTGTCACCTGTAGTGACATGAATCTTTCAACATCATGCAAGTTCTGGAGACAATAGAATAGAAATCTAGGACATGAATGCTAAAGTGTTAGACTATGAGGAAAAGTTGTCAAGTTTTAGTGGACAGTGAAATTAACTAGATGCAACATAGATAGACACAATGAGAACAAAATCATGATGTACACTAGAAAAGAAATAAAATATGAAAGAAAGAGAGGTAAATAAGGGTTTAAAAAAAGAAGAAGCATAGTGACAAAAAAGCTAGAAATTCAACATCTGTGTAGAGAAAGGAAAAGTTAAAGAGCATAATATACATAATGATAATATACAGACCCAAAATATTTATTTAGAAATGTCACAAAATACTAAATTTGAAGGAAGAGTGACCATTTTATCAAAATAATATTACTAGATATAAATCACATAAAACTATTTTCAATTGGAGAGGTTATGCTTTCTTTAATGAGGAGGAAAGGATTCATGAAAGTATTATTTCAGGAAGTGCATAGAAATGTCTTGGTTCAAATACTTGATGCAGATATATTTTAAGAAATGGAGGGAGGAAATTGGATGCTTATTGCTTCACTGGAGGGTTTGCCGTGTGCTAGTTACATTCCGGCACTTCATACTAAATGATAACTCAAGTTCACTTATGGAGGAAAAGGAAAACTCTTTGGGGGAAAAATGTCTTCAAGAAGTAAAGTTATATAAACATTTTAAGTAAAAAATATATAGCTTTATCTAGTTTACATATATGCACATTTTAGCAAATTGCCCTTAACGTGTATTTATAGATTATTAATCTTTGATTTCAAAATACATGAACTTTTACTACATTTTTAACAACATTAAATGCTTAGGAGAAGTATGAAACAACATATGCGAATGTCTTTACATTACAAATTTGTGTCTTCGTTAAGGCAAAACTTAAGACAAAGAACTAATAGTGCAATATGTAAATAATTGAATTGTGAATTTTTGCCTCATGTGTTGTTAGATACCACCAAGTTAGTTCAAATCCATAGTGACCCTATGGACAACAGAACGAAACACTGTCCCATCCTGTGCCCGATTCACAATCATTCCTGTGCCGGAGTCAATTGTGCAATCCTTGTGCCAATCCATCACACTGAGGGTTCTTCCTCTCCATTGCTCCTCTATTGTCACAAGGTTTATGTCCTTCCCCAGGGATTGCTCTCTCTTCACATGTCCAATTCATATATGATGAAGTCTCACCATCCTTGCTTCTGAGGAGTCCCTGGCCAGACTTCTTCCAAGACAGATTTGTTTGTCCGAGGTCCTTCCAAAATTCTTCTCCAAAATCCAAATGCAACAATTTTCTTTGGTCTTCCTTATTCAATGTTCAACTTTCACAGGCATATGAGGCCAGTGAAAATCCCCTGGCTTGCGTCAGGCTCACCTTAGTCCTCAAAGTGACACCCTTGCTTTCCAACAGTCTTTGCACAACAGATTTAATGAATTCAACTCCTGCCTTTTGTTCTCCTGACTGCTGCTTCCATAAGCACTGATTGTGGAGCAAGCCAAGCAAAAGTTCTTGACAATTTCAACTGTTTCTCCATTTTTGAATGATGTTAAATATTGGTTTAGTTGTGATGATTTGGGTCTTCCTCACATTGAGTCAGAACCTGTACCGAAGCCTGCAATCCTTCATCTTCATCAGCAAGTATTTAAAATCCTCCTTACTTTTGGCAAGCAAGGTGCTAACATCTGCATATCACATGTGATTAGTAAGTATTTCACCAAGCCTGACACCACCTTTTTCTTCATATAACCCACGTTCGCTGGTGATTAGTTCCGCATACAGAGGGAATAAATATATTGAGAGGATGCAACTCTGAAGCACACCATTACTTATTTGAAACCTTGTAGTATACTCTTGTTCTATTGACACAACTGCCTTTTGACCCAGGTCAAAGATCCACAGCATGACGAAATGCCCATTCTTCTCAAAGTTATCCATAGTTTGTTAGCCTTACACCATAGAATGCATTTTCACTGTCAATGAAACACATGTAAGTATATTTCTGTTATTCTGTGCTTTCAGTCAAGATCCATCTGATATCAGTAATGATAGCCCTTGTTCCATAGCTTCTGTGAATCCAGCCTGAACCTCTGGCAGCTCCTTTCAATTTACTTATGTGAGTTCAATCTCATGTGAGAAGTCAAAGTCATAAAACAAAATAAGAGAGAGCTAGCTCATGGTGAGAAAGAAAAAGGTAAAGGGTCAGTTAAATTTTAATCTATGTTAGTAAATGCCTTATTTACATTTGCAGTTTTTTATGAAGACTGATTCATAGAAGTTATTTTTTCAAATTGATAATTATTCAAGGAAAATAATAGAGAGTTAAAACTTATTCATTGTCTACATGAGTGATCCAAACTTTGTATTTGGTGAGCAAACATTTTTTTTGTTTAATCAACAAAATTATGCAATGTTTTAAAATGCTATTGTGTTGTTCGGTGCTGTACAGCCAGATCCAATTCACAGTCATCTTCCTACAACAGAATGCAGCTCTACATGGTCCTCAGCCACCCACTCATGCAACCATGGTGTCAGTCCGTCTTGTCCAGAGCCTTTCTCTTTGTCCCCGACTCTCTGTTTGATCAAGCATGGTGTCTACTTTCAAGATTGAGGTTCTCCCGATAACATGTACACAAAGATGAAATCTACCCACCCTTCCTTCTTTGATGTACTCTGAATATACTTCTCCCAAACAGATTAACTTTTCAGGGAGTACATGGTATTTTAAATATTTTTCCAAACACTAATTCAAATGGATTAATTATTCTGAGGTTTTCTTCATTGTCTATCTTTCATATGGGGTGATTGAAAATGCTATAACTTACAGCATGCAAACTTTGGTACAAAAGGTGATATTTTTGCATTCAATACTATGAAGAGATTTTGTGTATCAGACTATTCTAACATAATATATTTCTTTATTTCTTGATTTCAGCTTCCATAAATATTAATTATGTATCCAGGTGAAATGAAACCTTTGACAACATCAATATTACTTAATTTATCATATATCATTATCTATTGCTCTAGTTTGAGGATAATTTTTCTTTATATTGAGTTGCAATCCATACCTAAGTTGACAGTTTTATATGGATCATCAGATACTTCAAGTCATCCACACTCTCAGCAAACAAAGTGCATAATGGTTAATATTTATAAATCTTCCTTCAATCTTGATACCCTGTTCCTCTTTACACAATCCAGCTTCTCGTGCTATTGTGCTCAGCAATCAGATAGAACATGTGTGGTGAAATGATGCTCCTTGTGGTACACCTCTCCTGATTTTAAAAACACTCAGCATTTCAATCCCTTGTTCCATTTGAAGAATAGTCTCTTGATCTATGTACAGGTTCCACATGAGCACAATCAAGCTTTCTGGAATTCGTTTTTGTCCATGTTATCCATAGATTGTTATGATCCACACAGTTGCATGACTTGCCATAGTTGATACAACACCAATAAATAATGTTTTGGTATTCTCTGGTTTCAGTCAAGGTCCGTCCGATGTCAGCAAGGATATCTCTTATTCCATGTTGTCTTTTTAATCTACCCTGAATTTTCACAGCTCCCTGTCATTGAACTGCTAATTTATTTTTGCTTTGGCTTCTAATGCTTTTACTTGTTTCTGAAATTAATGATAATGTTCAATAATAATGCCTTCATTATATTGAGTCACTTTTCCTTGAAATGGGCAAAATATGAATGTTTTCCAGCAGGTTGGCCAGCTAGCTGTCTTCTAAATTGCTTGCCATAGCCTAGAGCAGCATTTCTCAACCTGTGGGTCGTGACCCCTTTGAGGGTCGAATGACCCTTTCACAGGGTTCGCCCAATTCATAACAGTAGCAAAATTACAGTTATGAGGTAGCAACGAAAATAATTTTATGGTTGGGTGGTCTCCACAACATGAGGGACTGTATTAAAGGGTCATGGCATTAGAACCCCTGGTCTAGAGAGGGCTTCATACAGCACATCAGTCTGTTAAACCATATTAATTTTTATTCTGTCATAGTTTATTATGATCCACACAGTCGACTTCCTTGGCATAGTCAATAAAATACAAGTAAACATCTTTCTTCTGGTATCCTCTATTTTCAGCCACGACCCACCTGACATCAGCAACTATATCCCTGGCTCCCCATCCTCTTTTGAGTCCAGACTAAACCTTTGGTAGTTCCCTGTATTACTACAAATGGTGTTGGATGATATTTAACAAAGTTTTAGTTGCATATGATATCAATAAGATTCTGTTGGGTCTCCATTCTTTGGTATGAATACAAATATGGATCTATTCCAATCATTTGACCAAGTACAAGTCTTCCAATTTTCTAAGCTTTGATAAATGGGCCCCTCTAGTACTTAATCAACCTGCTAAACCATTTCAGTGGATATTCCATCGACTGCGTAGCCTTCTTTTAGGCAAATGCTTTCATTGTACTCTGAAACTCGTCCTCAGTACTATTGGTTTTGCTCACATGGTACCTCCAAAAACAGAATGTCAACGTTTTGGTACCCTGTGTATTCTTTCCATCTGCTTTGTATGTTTCCCTCATCATTCAATATTTTACCCACAGAGTATAAATAGGCAACTTGAAGCTTGTTTTTTCTTGCATTCTCACTGTTCCCAACATCCTGACAGTGTTCTTACGTGACTCTACATATTCGCACATTTTCGTTTAATATTTTACTTTGTTTTTTCATGCTTCCCTTTGAAAGTTTCTATCCAACTTTTTGACTTCATTTTTTCATTTGCCTTAGCTATTTTACAGATAACAACAAGCTTCTGGCTCTCCGTTGACATTCACTTATCTTTTCTTTCTTCCATGTCTTTTTAAGCACCCTTTGCTTTCTTCGTGCATGATATCCTTGATGCCATCTCACAGCTTACCAGATCTTTTGTCATTAGTGTTTGATGTATCAAATCTGTTCTTGAGTTATTCTCGGTATTCAGGTAGGATAGACTCAAGTTCCTATTTTAGCTTTCATGGACTTGTCTTAATTTTTTTAGGCTTTGAACTGAAATTAATTATGAGGGATTGATGGTATATTCAACAATCATCCCCTGACCTGTTTATAGCTGCTTATATTTTGCATCTCCAATATCTCTTCCCAAAGGTGTAGTCAATTTGATTTTTGCGTATTTCAGCTAAAGAAGCTCATGGGTATTGTCCCCATTTTTGCTGATTAAAAAAGATTTTCATGTTCTACCTTACAAATCTGACTTGACCACAGGATGTGCATTGGTACAGATAGACAATTGGAATCACAGGGAATCCAGGACAGATGACTCCTTCAGGACCAGTGGTGAGAGTGGTGATGCCTGGAGAGTGGAGGGAATGTGAGGTGGAAAGGGGGAACTAATCACAAGAATCTACTTATAACCTCCTCCCTGGAGGATGGACAGCAGAGAAGAGGGTGGGGGAATACATCGAACAGTGTAACATATGACAAAATAATATTTTATGAATTATGAAGGGTTCATGAGGGAGGGAGAGTTGGAAGGGCGGGGGAAATGAGCAGCCAATATTAAGGGCTCAAGTGGAAGGACATGTTTTGAGGAGGATGATGGCAATAAATGTACATATGTGCTTGACACAATGGATGGATGTATGGATTGTAATAAGAATGGTATGAGCCCCCAATAAAATGATTAAAAATAAAGATTTTTTGTGAAGAAGTTGTTGGTCTTGCAAAATTCCATCATGAAATCTCTAGTTTGGTTTCTATCTCAAGAACATATTTTCCAAAAACAGTTCCTTCTTTTTTATTTTCAACTTTGGCATTCCAATTGCCAATAATATCATTGCAGCTCTACTGAATGTTTGATCTACTTCAAATGGTAGACATTGATAGAACACTCAATTTCTTCATAAGTTGCTTTAGCTGTTGGTGTATAATTTAAATAGAAGTTGCATTGCATGGGCTTCCTTGAATTCTGCTAGATATGATTCCATCCTGTGCGGCACTGACTGCCACAGGATTCCTTTTGGTAAATCGTGTAATCTTCTGATTCAAAGTGTTCAATGTTGCTTCATTTCAGCTCACTGATCCCTAGAATGCATATTTTTAGTTTTTTCTATCTAATTTTGAAGATTTCCATTTTCCTAGAATCATATTTCATACATTCCAAGATCCCAATATTAGACATTTGCAACTCTTTATTTGGATTTTGATCCATGCCCAGTAGCTAATTAACACTCAAAAGACTTTGTTCCCTGGGCTTTGCTCCATTCATATCACCACGGTGACTCTACTATGAGAGGGCACATCTACTCAGTCATGTTTGAGCGCCTTTCATTCTCAAGTGCTCATCCTCTGCCACTACCCCTGACCATGCTCTTCTTCTCTTTATGAGGTTTTCAGTTTCTGACAATGTTTCAATTCATTCCATATGTTTTTTAGATGCTAATTCTTCTGAAGTGGACAGCCTATTTCTTTGTACTGTGCTCTTAGTCCTGAAGTTCTTTTGAAATCTGTTTACCAGCTGGGGTTTAAGTAGCAGTGACAGAGCAGCTCAGGTTGGAAGGCACTGCAGATCTGACTGGGGAAGTGCTGCCTTATTCATTTGTGAATTCTGGATTCTAATGGAAAGTGCAGGACACTTTATTGTGTGTACGCAGAACTTGTCCGTGATTCAAGAGGCAGTTGTGGGTACAGATCAAGTGCATGCTATGTGGTTTAACATCAGGAAAGGTATATATCAGGAATCTATGTTGTCCCCATAATTATTCACTCTGTTTGCTGAGAAAATAATCAGAGAAACTGGATACTATGAAGAAGAGTGTGGTATCAGAATTGGATTACAACTCAATGTAGAGAAGACCACAATTCTCACAAGTGGACTAACAAGTAACATCATTAAAAACAGAGACAAGATTAGAATTGTCAAAGATTTTACCTTGTTTGAATGTACAATCAATTAACATGGAAGCAGCAGTCTAGAGATCAAGTGACACATTGCACTGAGTAAATTTGGTCCACATGACCTCTTGTGAATATTGAAAAGCTAGATTGTTACTTTAAGAACTAAGACACACCTGCCCTAGGCCATGGTATTTGCAATCACTTGACATGCATATGAAAGTTGGACATTAAATAAGGAAGACTGATGAAAAATGCTCCATTTTTATTATGGTGGTGGGGAAGAATATTGAAATTACCATGGACTACCAAAACACCAAGCAAATATGTCTTAGAAAAAGTGCAGCCAGAATGCTCCTTAAACTTGTTCTCATGTATTTTGGACATGTTATCAGGAGAGAGTAGTCCCTGGAAAAGGTTGTCTTGCTTAAGAAAATAACAAGGCAGTAAAATGATGAAGAGTTTTGACAAGATGGATTAACACAGTAGCTGCATTGCTAGGCTTAAGTGTAAGAATGCATAGGAGGATGGACAAAGCATGGGTGGACAAGTTCTCATTCTGTTGTCCAAAGCATCAACATGAGTGAGCATGCATTTGATGCCTCCTCACAACAACCTCAAGGGTCTTAACAAGTTGAGGTAGTTAATTTATTGTGCCAACCTGGCTGATAAACACATGTGGTTTAATTGAAGGGCAGAGGGATAAATGGCTCAGTGAGCCTCGCCTTTCGATTTTTTGGGTCTCATGCTTTGTGATGGTCAGACCAGGGTGCAGCTGCTTTAGCCAGTTCCTGCTTCAGCTGGCAAGGTTCACTTCCTGCAAGACATCCCTGAGGAGAAGCCACATGGACCTACCCCGATGCAGCCGTGTGGAGACCTCTGCCAGTGCTGAGAGGTTTACATTTTCACTGACTCGGCTTTCCTTCTGCAGTCAGCATCATTGCATCTGTTTTGTGAGATGGAGGAAGACTTTGTGGATTGGAGTTGGATGTATGGGTTAACAGGGTAATGTTGGACTTAAGGGCTTGAGCAGCACTGCGTTGGGATATTTTCTTGATGTGCACTTACCCTTTATGCAAAACTCTCTCTTATACATATGAGTTTCTGTGGATTTGTTTCTCTCAAAGTACCCAGACTAACAAACAAGTTAATAAAAGACAGGAACAGAAAACATTAAGGATATAACTTTTGGTTCACAGCAGTATATCTCCTCAGCAAATTGCCAAACTCTCTCTCTCGGCCTCTGTCTCTCAGCTACAGGGTGCTTTGCCTCTGGTCCCCATGGTCCCCACAGCTGCTCTGCCTCACAGTCTTATAATCTGGGCACTGCTTTTCTGCTCTGGCTCAGGCTCTCCTTGCCTAACCCTCCAGTGTAGAAATGGCATGGCCTCTACTGTGTTTGTCACTACCGGGAGAGATTGCTAAAGAATGCTTTTTTTGTGGCTCTTCATCCTTGATAGTTCAGGAAAACTCTTTCTTTGTCTACTTCTGAGGTAGCTTTCTGAGCCAGGGCAGGCAAGTAAAACTGACCGATTTCCTTTATTAGTGTTCAACAGACCCCTTTTTCATGTGGTGGGAATTATAAAGGCATGAAGAGAAGAGTCATATTAAGAAATGTCGTGTCATCACAACAGCCCTACTGTATACCTAGGAATATCCAAAATTTATTTTGTGGATCTTGGCCTCTGTCTTTATTCTGGGACTCTTCACCCTCCCTAGGAGTATATGCAAATTGCTTGTCCCCAGTGTTTTCTAGAAATCGGTTGCATCAGTTGAGAGTGATTCTGGTTGCCTACAGAGAGAACTCTACCCACTTTGCATAGAATATACTCATCTCAAAGGGTGTTTTCCTCCTGTGTGGCTCCATAGGAGAAGGGTGAATTAGGGCACTGTTCTGCTGGGAATGTTACTGATAGATAATGGGATTTATGGAATTTTCATGAGAATCAAAGGTTATAAGTCCATTTTTAATACCCTTTTGTAGTAAAATAGGAAGATTAGTAACAAATGTTGTGATAGCATGCGTTTCAGTGAATGGGCATTCTCTACAGCTCAGGATTGTGAGATGGTTTGAAGGCTGAAAGAGGGTAGAAAATTTGGCGTCCAAAGAACAGGCCTGGTATGTGCAGGGAATCAGGATGGCACTGAGTCCCCAGGGCCAATTCAGTCCCCAGGGTTTGGAAACACTAATAATCACTCTTGTAGTACAATTGTGGATGTTGGAAAAGTTTATTGACAGTCTTATAAAACAAGATAGTAATGCACCTGGGATCCAGGCACACTACAGCCAGGAGGTTCTTTGTTTGAGGACTTTCAACTGGGACATTTCTGGGCTACATTTTAGGAACCAACGAATCTCAGATGATTAGCTTCATATCCAGCCAATCTTTGAATTACAAATATTTGAGTTACATATAAACTTTTAGTTATATACCAATCCCCCAAAAGCTTTCAATAATTATTGGAAGTCATTAACGGGGTCATTAAATGAACTACTACTAGAGTTCTGATAAGAATATTTGCATCTATCAGTTTTGGCCTTCAAGTTCTCATTCACTCCCTTCTGTAGTCCTTGGTAAAACTGTGAAGGCAGAAAAACGAAAGGAAGGTGACATTGATTGCCAACAGGATTTTGCAGACACAGTGAGAATACAGACAGTCACTTTGAGAAAGCAGCAAATCAGTCAGTAGCAGATAGGAATTTGAACACAGACTGTGATCTTTCCCTAAAGCTGACGAGCCATATATTTCCTACAATAATTGAAGTCCCAGCCATGTCTCTTACCTGTAAATCTGCATGTGGCTATCCTCAGGTGACATGACCAGGAGTGCAAAGGCTGCACAGCCGTGCAGGTTGACCTAATCACATACTTACTGGCAGTTGCTGCAGAACCACGGCAGGTTTACCATCATGTGCCATCCTCCCTGTTCCAGGGTCTCATAGCTTATGTTCAGTTTGCCATAGTAACATCCAGCCAGGTCTACTGCATCCTACTCCTTCAGTGTTCACACCATGGTTTGTGATTCATGTGAAAAAATTTTGCTTTTATTATTATCTGTATTCTACATTGTTCTAATCTCATAATAGCAAGTATTTCAGGGGCACGTGGCCTTTCCAGTCAAAGTCTCTAACTCCCATGAGGCAATTTTCCCAACATGGGTCTGGTAAGTAATTAGGAGAATGTACGAACAGGATTATCCTGTGAATAATTGAAGACAGGATTCCCTAGAATACCATCTTTTTTCAACATAAAAAGAGCCCGCTGGAGAAAGCAGGAGGATCTTATTACCAGCAAGCATCAGGAGCAGAGTGTGTCTGCTGGAACTGAGATCCCTGCACTGTGAGCCTCCCAAATCCAGGTTCCAGGAACAACAGAGCAGCAGCAGAACCCAGAGACAGAACGTGAAAAAAAGTAATGAACTCCCCAACTCAGGAAACAAGTAGATGTGAATGCTTTTATGTGGGAGCCTGACTTGTGGAGTGGGGTGCCTTACAACACTTACTTGGGGGAATTGGATTTGATGACCCACAGAAGTGGACCTGAGTGCCTTTGAACTAAGGCTTGCGGGAGTGAAGGGTTTCTGGGAACTTAATTCAGGGATCTGGGTTGCTAACTCAGAGCTTAAACTGAATGCATGCTTTTGAGGTGTATAGAAAAGTGGAATGTCCTTTTGACATGTTAGCATGCTTGACAGAACTGTGTGAAACAGTCCTGATAAGCAACCTGAACATTTCTTACTGGTATTACAACTTGTTAACTACCTTAATCAGCCCTTTAACGATGAATTTTGTCTGTAAGGTCTGCTAGCCATTGCAGTGGATATGAGAAACCAGAGAGGTAAAATAGAACATTAATTAAGACTTTTCGAATATTCCTTTAATCCTTTATGAAAGTTATGTCTATTGTCCTCTTGGAAAGTTCTCTTACCGATCACAATGGGGACTTGTCCCTCACTTATCTCTTCTGGAGAATTCCTTTGCCTGACACTACAGTAACGTGTTTTGTTTTTTGTTTGTTTTTTCTCCTTTTTTTTAGCAAACAGGAATTTATTTTCTCAAAGTTTAAGAAGCTAGAAGTCAGAATTCAGGCAACCAGCTTTAGGTTGAGGACTCTGTTACTCTGGGTGAAGGGCATTCCTCTACAGCTTGATTTTGGTTCTCCTTCTGGCTTGGCATCTGTCTTTCCCCATATCCACTTGCCTTCTCTGCTTTTCTTTTTTTTGAAATAAATCCTTTTATTGGAGGCTGTTACAGCTCTTATAACAATCCATATATCAATTGTATCAAGAACATTTGTACATACTTTACCATCATCATTTTCAAAATAATTTCTTTCTGTTTGAGTCCTTGGTGTCAGCTCCTCTTTTTCCCCTCCCCTATTCTCCCACCCACATGGGCCCCTGATAAATTATTATTATTTTGATATCTTACACTGCCCACTGTCTCCCTTCACCCAAGTTACTGTTGTTCATCCCTCGTCTAGGCAAATGGGTGGGGTTGGTGTTGTTATACATCGGTCATTGTAGTTGGTTCCCTGTTTCTCCCCCACCTCCCTCCACCTTCACCCTACCATCCTGGTATTGCAGCTCCCATTACTGTTCCAGATGGGACGGTTATCTGTCCTGGATTTGGTGTGTTGAGAGATCTTATCTGTACCAGGATATATGCTCAGGTGTAGCCTGATTATAAGATGAAACTGGGGTCATGATAGTGGGGGGGGGAAGCATTTCAGAATGAGGTAGTTTAGTTTATTGTGCCAACCTGGCCAATAAACACATGTGGGGTTAATTGAAGGGTGGTGGGATAAATGGCTCTGTGAGCTTCACCTTTCCAGTTCTCAGGTCTCTTGTTTTCTGATGGTTGGACCAGGGTGCAACTGCCTTAGCCAGTTCCCTGTTTCAGCTGGCAAGGCTCACCTCCTGCAAGATATCCCAGAGGGAAAGTCTTATGGACCTGCCCAGTGCAGACCTGGGTGCTCGAGTAGCCGTGTGGAGACCCCTGCTAGTGCTGAGATGCTTACACTTTACTTTCACTGGCTCAGCTTTCCTCCTGAAGTTGGTGTCATTGCATGTGTTTTGTGAGATGGAGGGGGACTTTGTGGATTGGTGTTGAACATATGGATTAATGGGCTAATGTTGGACTTATGGGCTTGGGAAGCACTGGGTTGGGATGTTTTCTTGATGCTCACTTACACTTTATATAAAGCTCTCTCTTATGCATGAGTTTCTGTGGATTTGTTTCTCTAAATTGCCCAGACTAACACACAGTACTAAAAAATATTGCGTGTTCCCTCGGTGCTATGCTGTACCATGTCTGTCTTGTTCTTCCCTTGTGACCCTTGTGGGAGGGTTGTCCAACTGTCTACTGATGGGTTTTGGATCGCCACTCTGACTTCCATAATTTGCATTTATATATTAGTTTGTTTTCTGATGCCTGAAATCTTATCCTGTGTTCACCACGTGATCACGAAGGCTGGTGTGCTCCTTCCATGTGGGCTTTCTTCCCTGCAAGATTGTTGCTTGTCTTACTTCAAGCTTTTAAGACCCCAGATGCTATAACTCTTAATAGCCAGGCGCCATCAGCTTTCTTCAACACATTTGATTATGCACCCACTTTGACTTCAGTGTTCTTTTTTTTTAAATCATTTTTTGGGGGGCTCATACAACTCTTATCACAATCCATACATACATCCATTGTGTCAAGCACATTAGTTGCCCTCATCATTCTCAAAGCATTTGCTTTATACTTGAGCCCTTAATATCAGCTCCTCATTTTTCCCATCTGTCCCTGCTCTGCACACCCTCATGAACCCTTGATAATTTATAAATTATTATTATTTTGTCATGTCTTACACTGACATGTTCTTTTCTAAGCTGTTTGAAGTTTTAATGTTCTTTCTTGCGCATACCAGGAATATATAGAGAAGTGGCCTTGGAAAGCTGCCCCTTGTTAGCAGACATGTGGTTTCCTTAATGATAGGGCAAGGTCTATAGCTAAAGGTGTTAGAAGGCATTCCAAGGTTTCAGACTGCTCCCCTAACATTGTCAGAGGGGGATGACACAAAAATTACCCTAAAAAATGCAACAGTCTGTCCAGGTCTGAGTTTTCAGTTTGTCTTTCACATTCTGCCATGCATGCATGTATTTACAAAGTCACCTGGTATATCTAATATTATGTATGTTTGATTAGTATGTTTGATGTCACTAATTAAACTGTATGATCTTCTTTGAAATTCAGACTTGTCCTGGTTCCTTTGTACTACTATCTTATAACAGAAAGCTTAAAGTGAGCATCAATCTTAGTTGAGATTGTGAGGCTGCAATGCTACTTATACGGCTAGAAGGTATATGCAGATTCCCTCTAATTTTTCTCATTATACTTGATCCTTAAACACATATTAGGAGCCCCAACACAGTTAATCCTCCAGGAATGTATTTATTAATGGCTTAAGATTTATAGGAAACCTAACATAAAAAGTTGATTATGACATATTTTTATGTTATATGTATTATATACTGTACCCATAAAAAGACTGTTTTGTCAATATGAGGTAGAATGTATTTTAGAAAATATATAAGGTTTTGTTGCTCAAGTTACAGCTTAGAAAATTTTCATTTCATCATTTTTTGTAGTTCTATGATTTCACCCTGGATTCATTCACTTTGAAATGGTGGACAGTTAGCCTGGAGTCCTCAGTCAATGGTGCAGATCAGGAATTTCTGATTGTCTTGTCAAGTCTTTGTATCTCTAGGAGAAAGTCCAGCATAAACTAGTGGCAGTTTCTATAGAGTTTGCATTGTTATTCAAGATTTGTGGTATTTCCTGAACTGAAATATGTGACGATAGTGAGATATCGCTTTTAATGCTGTGTGCATTTTTCTGGAAGGAATGGCTGTTCATGCACAGGTGATTTTGTGTCAAACACGATTTTGTTTTGTTTTCAAAATGTGTGTATAAATGAACCCATACAGATCCAAACTCTTTTGTTCAAGGGTCAACCCTACTTGATAAATAGGAACACGGATAACAGGCTCACTTGAATTTTACTGCAAAAGAAAATATTTGGTTTGGGGACTGCATTTTCGTTACCACTGATGACAATGATGAAAGTCCACAGACATTTACAATAATCTCCAGTTTCTGTGAAGGAAAACATGCTCACGCTACTTAGATAGTGAAGTTACTACACTCAGTGCTCCCTACTTCTTTCAAGTATTTGATGGCAATACTAATATCTCCAATTTCCCCTAATATGACCTATTGCTATTGATTTTTAATATTTTGATGTGGGAGCATTCCCAGGGCATTCATGTATCTATTATCATAATAACATTAGTAGATGAGCCAGGGGGAATTTTATGTATTATATCAGTTACCAAATATGCATTCCATTTATGTATTTTGAAACTGGGGAATATGAAGCGGATTCCAAATGCCCATGAAAAAGTTATTAACTTATCATTCCATTTTCCATAGGTATTCTCAAGTGTCCTTGTGTATACAAGGTGGGACTTCAGGTGCAATAATGCTAGAGTAAGATAAATTTGTAATACGCTTTATTGGGCACACAGCTCATAACCCGAACTCTTAACTTAGGGCCACTGAGATAAATTAGATCTCAGAGATTATTTTAAAACTGTTATCACTATTTAATAGTCTTAAAAATATTTTCCTTTTCCCAGATTATGATCTGTTCAGTGGACTCAAGTTCTACTGGAGAAAGTATGTATATAGCTATTCATAGTATACACTTGTTGAATTATGTTATTCCACAAGGATGCCAATATTTTCTTAAATCAGAAGGCTTTGGGTTTGGGAAGTGTGTCCAATAACGCAGGAAGAGTTTTCACTTTCCTACTGCAGTGATTTAAGCTAATTCTTTTGTCAATAGATAGTTTCCCCAGCTACAGATCAAATCATATTTTACTGAATTAACTATCTCAATGGATTTTTGGGACTGTGTGCTGTCAAATCAGTTCGTAACAAATCTGTAGGACAAATTAATTTGCTCCATAGGATTTCCGAGGTGTACATCCTTATAAAAGTGGAGTATCATAATAGTAGATTCACAGGATGACTTGTTACTTAGCTGTTGCATTCTTAACCATTGATTCACAAGAGATTTTCATAATCAATTGGCTAGCATAAATGGTCCCTGAAGGTCAAATATTCTATTTGCCAATAAATCCCATCTGTATATTTGGATAATTTTATGTACTTAAAAAAAAAACTGTTTTAGTGGCCTCTAACTCATATATCATATAATTCAATAGTTCAAGCATATTGAGATGAGTGTGTAATCATCACAAAAATTTTATAACATTTTTAGCTTTCTTGTATTCATTGTGGTTGACTCCCTGTTTCTCCCTAACCCTCTCCATATACCCCTGGGAAATTATTAATCTAGTTTCTTTATATATTTACCTGTGCTTGATTTACTATATAAGAAAACAAACACAAAATCAAAAACAAAACAACTGCAATGACAAAATCAAACAGAAAAACCACAATTGAAAAGAAAGCAGGAAATATTAAGAAGTATAACAACTTTAAAATGAGTCAAAAGGAGATCAAATGATGAAGTGTTACTTTTAATCAAACTACATCTGCTTTAATTAATTTTATAATGTCTGATAGTAAAGCTATTCACACGTCTGGACTATGGTCAATGGGAATTCATCTGAGGCTAATCTATGTGGGGACCTTGCAAATTAACTTTTCACTTCCACTCTCCTCCTTAGGAGAATCCCAGATGGTAGAGTAGTTGCCCAGTGTTAGGCTGCAATCTGCATGGTCAGCGATTTGAAACCACCAGCAGCACTGTGGACGGAGATGGAGCTCTCTACTCCGTAAATAGTGACCATTTTCTTCTGGGAACCCACAGGAGGGCATGATGGGTCAACATTGACATGAGGGCAATGCATTTTGTTTTCAGAGTTCTCTGTCGTCTTTGACAAACCAAGTGTTCACAACTTAAGCTGAAAAACAGTTTCTTCCTCTGGATTTGGATTTCATTATTTACAATCCTTGGATCACACAGACTGCAGTACTTCGGTGTGAACTTAGCTGATGCCTCACCTAGATGGCTACTTGTTTGAAGACAGGCCTTAAAGACCCCAGGCACTAGACCACCTGGTTTCTTTACCACACTTTGCTTCACAGCCATATCTGCACTGATATCATTTTGAGGGCAACTATCAAATAGGAACATGTCATAAGAACTAATGTTCCTAAATTAGGGCTACAATAAGTGCAAGGCAATATTTGTTCACCTGTTAATGGTTCATATATGTCTCTGGATCACTGTAGAGACACAGTATACTTGTATTCAAGAAAATTTTAAGTCATCATCATGGGGCAAAAATTAATTCTACTCACGTATGACCATGGAGTTGAATCCAACTCATTGGGACCCAGCATGATAGGATAGAACTGACCCTGTGGTTTTCCAAGACTATAACTCTTTATGGGTGTAGACAGCCTTGTCTTTCTCCAGCAGAATGACTGGTGGTTTTAAATTAATACACTGAGGGCTGATTGTATCATTAATTTAGCCAATGGCATAGAATTTAAAACTCTGTTGAGTAAAGAAAAATTTACCTGTATGGGATAGCTTTTGAGGCCACAGTATTTCAATTGTTGATCTGTACAGATTAACAATTTAAGTGACTGGACACTATTTACACAAACAATGGCAGTTGGAGCTAGGGCAACCCTCTCCATAACATTTATTCACAAAGGCAGAGCCATGCCTGCTGGACTGGCATATTATATACAAAGAGAGAAAGCATGACAATCGTAACTATACGGCAGTCCCAGGCCACTATTGCACACCCTCAAAGGATGATATCCAAACCAAACCTGTGACCACCAATTCCATAACCTTGGACAGCAGTCATCCGCTTATTCTTACACTTATGGTTGCTTCAGCCTTCTGGCCAAAGGACTTGTTTTTGTTCCTTAAATCTGCTACGACTGAGTTTAAGGTAACTTCCTGTTTACTTAATGTGGTTTACAAACTGGATCCTTCTGGTGTGGCCTATCAAGGATGCTGTGCACTTTAAAAGAACAGGGTCTAAAGTCTCAGTTGTCTATAGCCTGGGCCTGGGGTACCAAGGAATGAATAGAAACGAGGTCAATAGTGTCTAATTAGGGCCATAATACCGGGTGTCTTCTCCCCGTAGACTCTATATGAGTAATATGAAGCATTTTTCCCAATAGCTGGTGGCTGTACCCATTTTGCCCACCAACAGATATGTACTTGCCTTTTGTGATACAGACTACCCCCATCCGTGTTCCCCTGCCCCTCCCCCCCCCATTGACTTGATTTTCCAATAGCCGCTATGTATCACTTTTGTAGGAGAGTCTGTTGGTTTGAGATGACCATAGAGCAATATTATATGACAGGGATTGATGGGTCTTTCCATCTCCCCGCCTCATCAGAAACCAGTCCTAGATAAGGTGAGGCTGCCTCTCTTGAAATGGTTTGTAAGATGAGCTCATTTCAGTAGAAGCCTTTGCCAATAATAACATTGACTGTCAGAAATAAAACAAAACCATCCTGCGATTTTACAGACACTGGTATTTCTCACTCTAAGTTAAATGAAAGTGTGTTGATAAAATAACTGTCACTGACTTTCCTCAGGCAACTATCTATCTGAATACATATCATAAATCTGTGCCAAATCTCCATATTACGGAATCTTTGTGTTTCTCATATTTGGATAAGAAAGTTGTTTAAATTACCATGTTTTCATACAACTCTTAATTAACTAAACAAATAAAATATTAGAGTAACTTTTAGCTATTTGAATTAACACATGAAAATTACAATCTTCAGAGAATACACACCTATGTTTACATTTGACATAATTAAATTAACAGTATATCCAGGACTGTTAGTATCTACAACTCTCCCTGTCTCTTAAAATTCTATAGTCTAAATGATCTAGCCTTGCAGTTTATTTTTATGTATACAGTATCTCCTCTTGGATCAGACATGACTTTATTCTCTAGAGGCATGCTGAAATCTGGTTCTTTTATAGCTCAGATGGCAAAATGAAGTGTTAATGGTGGTTGTTGGGGATAGAAGATATTCCACTGCAAAAGAAGGTCATTACAAAGTTTCCAAGACAGGAGAAATAAGTCTCAGAAAAAGAAGTAACAGCAGAAGAATATTCAATGGATCTAGTGATTCAAGTCTCTCAAGTTTTTCTGATTCCAATTAAGGGTGTCCATTTTATAGATTAGAAACTCACTAGTCAGTATCCTTTTATTTGAAAAAAAAATGTTACTCTTTTTTATTCAACTTGCACTATTATTTCTCAACTGGTAAGATTGAATTTAGAGTTTGATTCTCAGCCATGTCTGCCCTGTGGCTATAAGAAATAAGATGTTATTTCAGGGCCACAATTGAAGTTCTCTGGTTCTTTGAGGCAGGAGCTGATAGTTTTAAATGGAGTCACTTTTCATTTTCTTTCCATGAAGCTGGGATCCTTATCCAATACCCCTAACCTTAGAGTTATTACTTTAAAAAAAGTCAATCAAGAGTAACAGCACTTTTATCTCCAGAAGTCTTGATTTAACAAACAACCATGGTTGTATTTTAAATAATAAGATGGAAATTTATGCCATGGACTTAAAAAATTATTGTGGATTTGAGTGATAGTTTACAGAGCAATTTCATTTTAAATAAGCTATTAATTCACATTTTCCTTTGTGACATTACATTGAATACTTTCACTATAACACCACTCATTTGACTTTCTCCCTAAGTTTCCAATTTGCATTTATTTCCTGTCATTTTCTGCCTCCTGACAATTATTTTTGGACAAACATGGCCCATTGATGATTTATCTGGAGCGATATGTTTCTCACAACTGACCTTTGTTCACATTAAGGACCTGCTCATTCTTGGCTGAAAGGTGATTCTGGAGATGGGTTCAGTTGCACGTTTGAAAGCTATGCAAGAGACATTGTCTCAACATCCCATAAATCTCTATCATACCAAGAGTCTGGCTTTTTTTTTTTTTATCATTTTGAACTGTTTTCTACTGTTTTCTCCAAACTTGTCCAGACGTTCTGTAGTCATCCCAATCAGGTGGCCAAGAGTGGTAGCCAAGCACCATCTAGTATTGTTTTCAATTTGAGGGAACTGTAGGTAGTTCAGGCAGGCCATTAGTCCTTTGTATTAATTAAATGTGAACGCAACTTGGAAGCAAAGATGGCAATACTTCCTTTCTTATATGTTGAGCATGTCTCCAGGGGAGATCAGACCCTGGGGGCAAAGCCCGCATGCTTGGTAAACCAGAGGGCAGTGAAAAAGTTGGACCCTTGGCAATGTGGATCCCCAAAGTGAATGATGCAATGGGATGAAGCCTAACAGAGCCCCGCAGTGCTTTCTTGTCTCACATGGAGTCTCTGTGAGCTGGAAGGGACTCGGAGAAGTGAACAATGGTATATGTAGCAGGGATTTGCCATTGTTATATTGTAGTCTTCAGCCCCTCCTAGCATCTGCTTTTGCCTTAATCATGTACCTTTTCAGGTTGTATATTACCTTCTCTTTAATATACATCTAATCTGTAATCAGTGATTTCTCCTCACTGATCCCTGACAGCCAACAAATAATGCTTCTACATGTGTGTGAAACAGTTTTTGACTCTTTATAATACTGGTCTCATGTAATACTTGTCCTCTAGTTAATGCTTTTTTGTCTCAGCATAATGTTCTCCAGATTCATAAATGTTTGGAGATACTTTCTAGATTAATCATTATTTTTAACATTGTGTATTATGCTATTGTAGGCATATATCACACTTCATTATTCTGTTGGTGGGCATGTATGTTGTTAGCATCCTTTTGCTATTGTGAATATTGTTCTAGTGTTCATTGATGTCCATATATTTATTTGTGTCATGGCTCTTATTTCTTTAGGCTAGACTCCTACTAATGGGCTTGGGGGATTATCTGATATCTCTGTTTCTAACTTTTTAAGAAAGCGCCATTTCATTTTGATTAGTATTTATACCATTTTACAATCCTGCAGCATATAAGTGTCAGTTTGGTAATACTTTCACTTTAACTAATTAATTTTAATTAATTATGAATTAATTAATCTTTTACATACCATGAAATAAATCTTAACGACCTGTTGAATGCAACTTGCTCTGACACCATGGTTCACATTATCCAGGTCTCTTCAGAAACTAGAACCTACAGTACAACAGTCAATATGAGAATGAAAATGGAGATTGCTAGTTATGGAGACAATTTGGAGTCTATGGGAAATAATCTATTGCTAAATTCCATCATGTTTAGACTGAACATCACACCTTGATTTTTCGGAAAGAAGTAAATGTTTCTTTTCTGGTTTCCAGCATGGGATTTTCTGGTTTCCTGCACATAGGCAGTCTGTCTCTAACCCTTTTGCTATCACTCATGAAAAGGTCTTTGCTTTTAAAGCTTAATGTCATTAAACTAGGCCCACCTGGATAATCTAACCACATCATTCAATATAACACAATCAGAGGAGTGGTACCACATTCACAGGTTATGCAGATAAGGGTGAGACATCACTGGGGATCATTTTACAAATTCTACCTATCTCAGTAAGGGGCAGGGATGAATAACAGCATTTGTTCGTCAGCATAGGTTTGTGCTGTAAAAGTAACAGCACCAATTAACTTTGACATTGGAAAGTATTGTGATGCATAGTCTTTAACAAATGCTAATATACTCTGATGCATTCCTAAAATTAAAAAAAACAGTAACATTTGGAAAATATGGGGAAAGTGATACCAATTCACTGTGAACACAATATATGCTTCTTTTCAATAAAGAAAACCTTTCACTTTCTTTTTTAAATGAATTCACTATATATAGGATGTCAGATGATAAAAATATCTAAATGAAAAATTTCTGATAAGTCTTCTTAGGTGTGTGAATTAGTTTCATTTTTTAAAGGACAGAGATATTTTAATGTCAGTAAAAATGACTATTAGTCCTAGAACATGAAATAATTGGCCTTTTTGCATCAGCTTTGCTGCATTTAATCCACCTTCATTTAGGAAGAGATCCAAGACTTTCTGTCTGAATTTAAGTCATCGTTAAGTTGCAATGAAGAATCCCTGGTGTCCCTGTGAGTAAGCACTGGACTGAACCCACCAGACGGCCTCATGGGGGATCTGAGAGGATCTGCTCACATAAGCATTTACAATGACTAAACCCTAGGTTGCTGGGAGTGGGATTGACTTGATGGTAGTGGGTTTGGCTTTGGTTGTAAGTTGAAGATATCAGGAATAATACAAAACATCTGATAGTGTCTCCATTATCTTTTATATTATTCAATAGTAATCTTTCTTTCTTTGAGGTTAGGTTAGCTTTGTTACCTTAACAAATAATTATCGATTTTTATTATTTATATATGTGTAGTACTGCATAGTTCAACAACATCAAGCAGATTCTTAAGTAATCATCAATCTAATAGTATTTTGGTACTCTTGCAAACAAATGATAATATGATGTGATAATAAAATAGTGAACTTCTTAAGTGAGACATATGCAGAGAAACAAATCCTACATCTTTGGAGACCTAAGTGATTGCCATGAGCCACTTAAATATCACAGGATGTTACACAAATTATTTCATTTAATTAGCATTCTGATAAGTTGAGAAATACTTTACCTGCATTTAGATTACAGATTGAAAAATTATTTGAAAGTATTTCCTTCCTTGAAAACATCAAAGCAAATCAAAAAAATCATCTCCAAACTCATCCTTATTATCAAATACCTGGGGGTCATTAAACCAAACGACAGAGGAAGCTATGTCAATTATAAATGCTGCTTTAGAGTGACATTTAATTTTCCTTATAAGGGGATTATTTTGAGTGAGAATAATGCAATTCAACATAATTATTTTACTGTAAAGCTAAAGATACTATTGTTTTCTCATTTTCTTACTTTTTAATATTTTCTGAATTCTTTTCAAATGTGACGTTTACTCTGCTTTACTTTGTTATTCTTATTAAGTTTTATTTTTTCATTTGCTTCCTTTTTAATGATTTTCTGTATATGAAATACAGGACAGATAACTCTATAGAGACCTGGGTTACTGACTCCTTGGGGGTATAGCAGGGGTGGTTGGGGAAATGTGAAGCTAATAACTATGGGTATAAGAATGAAGGAAATGTTGTAACCCTCTGGTAATGATAGCACTGCTCTTCTTGATGTGATTGAACTGCATGCTATGTGGATTACATGCCAGTAAAACTTTTGGAGTAACTAAAATAAAAAATATATATAGTTTAAGATGCCATTCAATTCATAGTTAATTTCATTCCTAACATGGCATGTTAAACTAAAACAAACAACTCACTTCCCTCAGGTCAGTGATCACTCATAGCAAGCCTATAGGAAGGGTAGAACTGTCCCTTTGAGTTTCTGAGACTGACTCTTTAGGAGATAGAAAGCCATCTTTCTCCCGCAGAAGCAGCTGGTGGTTTGAACTGCTGATTTTGCAATTAACAGCCCAATGTGTTCTCACTAAAACAACATGTTAAAGGATTGGGTTTAGGACTTATCTGATCGAATAATGTTGTCAGTTGCCATCCAGTCAATTCGTACACATAGTGCACAACAGAATGAAACACTGCCAGTCCTCTGCCATCTTCCCATCATAATAGCTTCCAATACATTTGAAAGATAATATTAGTGACAGAAAAGACCTAGATTTATATACCAAGAAAAATGTTCTAAAAGGAATACTCTATAACAATGAACTGGCAATCCCTCTGTGGCACAGATGATAAATTAGTACACTATTAGCCCCAAAGTCGGCATTTCAAATCTACCCAAAGCTCCTCCAAAGACAGGCCTAGGTATATACTTAAAAGTCCACAAATTTGAAAACTCCTTGGGGCAGGAATCTATTCTGTACACATGGGATTGATTCCAGATATATTCTGAGGTATAGTTTTCAGTCTTTGTGGCAGAATACACAGTATAAGACATGTTAAGAGTTGATGTTGGTTTCTGAGTTTCTGATTTCAAGAGTGAAGAGGATAGATATATTAGTTAAGATGGTGAGTTATAGAAAAGCTCATTTTTGGTTTAACAAAAGGAGTTAGTAATGGTCTTTTAGTGGTCATGTACTTTGAACGCTCTAGTGATATAGTGGTTATGGGTTGAGCTGTGATCCTCAGGGTCAGCAGTTCAAAACCACCAGGTGATCTGCAGGTGGAAAACGAGGATTTCAACACCTGTAAACGGTCTTGGAAACTCTCTATTTACAATTAGTTTAAAATATACTAAATATACTCTTGTATATTATATGTTAGGATACCTGATTTCAAATAGTGTACATAATGTTATGCAAAAGGCACTGAAATGTGATCTGAAATGTCAGTAGTTCGAAACCACTAGCAGCTCCACAGGAGGAACATGGGGCTTCTGACTCCCATAACCAGTTGAAGTCTCATAAATATAAAGGAGAAGTTCCACCCTGTCCTAGTGGACCTCTGCGAGTTAGCATCCACTTTATTATAGTGAGTTTGGATTTTTTGAGTTATTGGCATATAGCTTTTGTTTGGTTGATAGTTAAACAAGTCTCAATTCAATGAGTAATACTGAACAAAAATCAAATGGAAAGCTCCAAACGTCAGCAAAGTAAAACGCGGATGGTTTTCACTCACAGTGGATAATGATTGTGAAGTTTCAAGGGAGAGGACGTGTTCTGAATCAAGAAGAAAACTACCTACTAAAAGTCAAGAGAAGCTACATAATCCAGCTCTCAGAAATGGAACACATGTGTTTCCTAGACACTTTCTGGAAAAGAAATCTTATTAGACCCTTCAAAAGTTTCATTAATAGGCAGAGTCATCTCAAAGCTGAAATAGCTAGAGTTCTATAAATATGCACTTTAAAGACTATGATGTGAATAATGGCAGATAGAGAATGTGGTAATGCCATAATTATTTAACTCTATTAATAATGCCTTCTAAGATTAATTATAAAATAGCCTACTAAGATAACTTGCAGAAAACCATGCAGCTTATAAATGAGAATGGAAATCGATGAAGCTGAGAACAAGAGGAAAGCTTTCTCTGAGGTGCACTCTTGCTGGGACTTAGGGTGCTTTTGAAACAGTTTCCAGTTCTTACTTCTGGTTCTCTAGTGGGACCCTGTCATAGTATTTGATGGCTCTCCCCACAGGCAATGTTCTGTCCTGTGGGCACCATCATAGCAAAAGTAAATTCACTGTCCTCAAGGGATTCTGACCCAGAGAGCCTACTTATAGAATTGACCTAACCCAAAAGGCTCCCAAGTTTTTAAGTCTTTATGGACTCAGACAACAATATCTTTCTCATGTGAAAACCCTGGCGAGTTTGAAGAATGGAATGTTTCAATAGCAGCTAAGGCCTTAACCATCATGGCTTCTAGATTAAGGTCATTGTTAGGTATCGCGTCCATTCTGACTCATAGTGACTGCGTGAACAACGAAGCAAAACACTGCCTGGTCTTCCACCATCCCTACAAGTGTCCTGATGTTTAAGCCCATTGTTTCAGCCACTCTGTCAGTCCATCTTGCTGAGGGCCAACTGCTCTTTTGCTGCCCTTCTATTTTACCAATAGAACTCTGGTGGTATAGTGATTATGCTTTGAGTTACTAACTTCACAGTCCATGGTTCAAAAGCACCAGCCACTTCCCTGTGAAAACACAAGGCTTTCTACAACCATAAAAAGTTGCAGCCTTGGAAACTCACAGGTACAGTACTTACCCTGTCCTATAGGGTCACAAAAGATTAGTTTGACTTCATGGCAGCGAGTTTGAGCTTTGATTTTCAGTTTCATTTGACCAAGTATGATGTCCTTCTCTGGGGACTGGTCTTTCCTGACATCTTGTATAAAATATTTGAGACAATGTCTTGCAATTCTTGTTTCTAATGAGCATACTGGATGTACTTCTTCCAAGACAGCTTTGTTTGTTCTTTTGGCAGTCAATGATATTTCTATATTCTTCACTAACACCATAATTCAAACACATAATTGTTTCTTCCTTCTTCTGAATTCAATGTCCAATTTTCATTGATTCATGAATGTCAGCTTATTGGAAATACTGTGGCTTGGATCAGGCAAACCTTAGTTGGTCCTCAACGAAATATCCTTGGTTGCCAACACTCTAAAAGGCCTTGTCAAATAGATTGATGCAATGCAGTGCTTCTTTAGCTCTATTCATTGCAGGTCCATGTGCACTGCTTGTGGATCCAAGCAAGATAATGTCCTTGACAATATCCATCTTTTCTCCAGTTAGCATGATGTTTCCTATTGATCAAGTTGTGAGGATTTGAGTTTTCTTTACACTGAGTGGAAACGCACCCTGAAGACTGCACTCCTTGATCTTGATCAACTGTTTCACATTCTCGTTTTCAGCAAGCCGAGTTGTGTCATGCACGTTCTGCAGGCTGTAAATAAACTTTCCTCCAATATCGATGCTGAATTCTTTATATAATCCAGCATCTTGATGATTTTTCAGCATGCCGATTGAATAAGTATAGTGATTTTAAACCATGCAGTATTCCCTTGCTCTGTTCTTCCAAATGCCTCTTGATCCATGAACAAATTCCCCAGGAGCACCATGAAGGGTTCTGGAATTCCCATTCTTCCCAATGCTGTCTGATCTGATCCACAGAGTTGATTGTCTTTGCATGGCCAATGAAATACAAGTAAAGGTCTTTCTGGTATTCTATGCTTTCACTAAATATTCATCTAACATCAACAGTGATATCCCTTGTTCCAGGTCCTGTTCTGGATCTGAACTGAACCTCTGGCAGCTCCTTCCTGCAAACATTGCTCTACAATCTTCAGGAAAACATTACTTGCATGCGATATTAGTAATATTCTTCTATAATTAGAGTACTCTTTCAAGTCACTTTTCTTTGGAATGGGTACAGATATGGATATATTACAATCACTTGACCAATCAGCTGTTTAATAAATTTCCTGGCATATATGATTGTATGCTTCAAAAGTTCTTCATCAACATGTTGAAAGATTTCAATTACTATTTAGCCTCTTTCTAGCCTTTCTTTTGGCTAAGGTTATCATGGAGCATGAATTTCTGACTTCAGTCCCATTGGTTTGTGCTCATATACTACCTCCTGAAATGATGAAATATTGACTTGTTCTTTCTGAGGTAGTGACTCTGTATTTTTCCATCTTTTGATGCTTCCTGCATCATTCAATATTTTGTCCATAGAATTTTTCAGTATTGCAACTCAAGGCTTGAATTTTTCCTTCAGTTCTTTAAGATGCGCTGAATGTTTTCTTCCTTTTGGTTTCTAACTCTAGGTCTTTGCACATTTCATTACTCTCGAGTTATCCTTTAGTATTTCTCCTTCAGGTCTTGGATTTCATCACTTCTACCATTTGATTAGCTACTCTACGATTCAGACCTTGGTTCAAGGCCAGCTTCCTCAATTAAGGACCAAGAGGTATCCCACTCTAAAAGTCCACCTCCTTCACAAAAGCACTCATCATAAATGTGTTCCATTGGCTGAGAGAATTCCTTCTCTGTTCTTCCCTGGATTCTTGTTCTGCGGCTCCTCCTTGGGTTGTACAGTCATCTGGATCCCAGAAATTCCCTGGGTAGGGATTTTTGGTCCAGAGAACAAGCTCCACTCCTGACTCGTGCTGGTAACGAGTCCCCACTTACTCCTCCTACATAGCAGGCTGGCACTCCAGGGAATCCCGCATGCAATTACACACAGGTGAATTCCCTTACCTTCCGATCTTATCCACACAGGAAAAGGTCATTTGGTGGAAATTATAGACTTTGGGCAGAAGAACCACATGAAATAATTCACTGCTCATTCACTTAGGTTGATATTTAACATTTTATCATTTGTTTTCCACTCTGACACATTAGTTATTTGTTCTAGTTTTTATTGTCCTCTGATTTCTTTGGGATTGAAGCTTTTCTGTGTTTTCCTTTTTTTTTGTGTATTGTTGTAGGGTGCTTTGGGTTTTGTTTTATTGTTTGTTTGCCATCATGTTCTCTGTATGAAATTCAGGATAGGTAACTCTAGATACAGTAGCTAGATTAATATTTTGTTAGGGTTATCACAAGGTAGGCGAGATGAAAATGGGAGCTAATAACAATGAGTACAGAAATGAAGAAAATTTTCTCTGGTTGATTGTAGTGATGATCGCACAACTTTAGAAAACATATTCAAGCCATTGAATTGTATGATATGTGTGTGAATTACATGCAATTAAAATTTATCAATGGTACCTGTAAGCATAATATAGCATAGAAGACTGGATTATTAGATAAGAGTCTAACAGGCCACCTATGTATAATACCTTTATACATTTTTGATAGAGCTATCAGAATTTATCAATTTAAGTAAATTTCTTAGGTAAGATAACACTAGAATTATGTAAATTGTATTAGCAAACATTAAAATCATTCTATTATACATGGGATAGAATATTTTGTTAAATTTTCTTTACAAATGGGCACCATATATGATTAAGTTGTCATATGATCAGTTGGACAACAGTATTATTGTACTGATGGTGGTAAACCATCTTTGGCAGTTCAGTCTCCATACTCTCAAATACATGGGGCTTTTTCTCAGGGGAGACCAGTCCTGGGACAGGACTCTGGCTTGGTCAAGTGCGGGATCATGAGAAAGAGGCATCCCCTCAATGAGATGGATTGACACAGTGAGTGCAACAGTGGGCTCAAATTCAGCAATCGGGAGCGTGGCACACGACCAGCTGCTGGTCCCTCTTGTTGTCTTCAGGGTCATTAGGAATTGGAACCTGCTTAACTGAATACAGCAGCAATAACAACAGCGATCAGCTAGTGATTTACATATTTCTGTAAAGTAAACTAGATTCCAAAATATGAAAATAATGTTTGAGATGTAAAAAGACTCATATTTGGTTATATTTATTTTTCTATTCTGTATCATATCTGCATATTAACAGTCATTATTACCATTCACAATTTATGAACTATTCATTTCTAACTGCCTGAAGCCTTTTCATATCTGTAAAAAATGCAAAAAATACTTTTGAGATTCTGATTTCTATGAAAACTATGAGGGATTTTTAGAATGTACAACGTGAATCATTAAAGCATTTATTTTGTATCTTATGTCTTCAGAATGTTGGAATTTATTCTGAAATGTTGAAAAGCACACTAGTATCTCATGGGTTTTACTCCCAAAGCTCATATGCTCCATAAATTATTTTCCACTCACTGTGCTCTACTGAGCCATGAGGTCTAGAAGATAGGGGAAGAAGCAAAATTTCCCTTGAGAATAGCTTTAAATCACATTAGGTAGAAGCCAAAATTTGTTTAAAAGGTGAAATTATTTGAATGCCAATGTTCACTGAAGCACTAGTCACAAGCGTCAGATGGTTTAAGCCCTCTGTATGCCCAGCAACAAATGAATTAATAAACAAAATAGGGTATATGTATATGAACGATTACTCACTGTAAAAAAGAATGTTTGAGTACATGCTACCATGTAGATGGAAGTTCAAAATATGAAGCGAAATAAGTCGCCTGAAGTAGCAATATTGCGTGATCTCGATTAGTTTAAATATCTAGAATAGGCAAGTGAGTAGTGTGGTAGGTAGATTGTATGTGAATGTACACTTGGGAGGAAGTGCAGTCCAATGCATCCCAGGAGAAAATGGAGACTTCGTCCTCTGTCTCTGCCCAGCACTGTCCTTCTTGCGGGGACTCTGCATGCCACCATGCTGGCTGGCTCCTAGTGGTCTGTCAACCCTGAAAGCTGCCAGTGCCAGGCAACTCTGCATCCACTGGTCTGTGATCTTCTTGCATCCCATTTCAGCAGTCTATGCACTGGCCTTCAGCTATGTGAGTCTGAAGAGGGTTTTTGGCAGTTTCAGACCTATGAAATTGAGTTGGACTGAGCTCGCATGTTTCCGTGATATTAAGTTACTTATTAATATAAATCCCCTTACCTACATATATCAGTGGCATTGGTATTGTTTCTCTAGACAGTCCAGCCTGACACAAATAGAGAACAATATTTATTAGTAGTTATCAAGGATAAAAGAGAAGGAAGAATGATAATTTATTGTACAAAGGGAACTGGTTTTTTTTAGGAGGTCTATTTTGAGCTTCAGGCTGCTAACCACAAGGTCAGTGACTCAAACCCATCAACCACTCTGAGGAAGAAAGTTGAGACTGTCTTCTCTCCTAGAGATTTACAACCTGAGAAACCCTGAGGATAACTAAAAATGGGAAATGAATTGATAACAGTGTATTGTTGGATTTGGGACTTTTCTTAAGGGTGATGAACAAATTTGAAAACAATGGTGATGCTATAATAGCATAATTAATGTCACTTAATTACAGTTCTAAAAATGTTGAAATGGCGAATATGTTATTATACCCATAAACCAGGCGAGCCCAAGGTTGTGGTAAACTGAGGACTTGGTAGAAAGCATTTGACTTTATTTGTACATTCACAACCATGCAAAACTAGCCCTCGTTTGAGAAATACGTCCCTTGTTCCGAGACAGAAATGTTTTCAAATACACTTTCTCCAGGCCGAAATATGCCCCCATAATAGCCCAGCATTCAGGAGTAGTCCTAAGGAGCTACCATGTAAGATGTATCATGCTTATGTCTGGCTATGCCCTATGCCTGAGGGATATCTCTAGGTAGCAATAATAGGCTTAAAACCCACTCTAAAATGTAGCAAACTCTTCTGATAGACCGCATCTCTGGGAAGGGCTCAGGAGTGTCCGAGGTGAACTAGCACTAGGTCAAGATTATGCCCCATCTCTTGTTTATTATGTTACCCGTTTATAATAGTACCCATTCTATATATGTTCGCTGTATGTCTTTTTGAAAGATCTGTAAGCTCCATCGTGTATACCCACAGGGAATTACATTCACTCTCTCATGGGACAAGGAGTCCCCGTACTCAGCTGTCTATTTTCTGCAATAACAAAGTCGCTCCTTAGGGCCCATTCAATTGTTGGGGACCCACTGCACCCCACACAAGGTTAATGAACTTCCTTTTTTTCTGAGTCCCACATTTTTTTTTTTGCCTTTGAAAATCGTTATTATACTGTTGTGCAATTTGAGCTTTCATTTTCTGGAATATTTACATATTATACAGTTTCCTATTTCTATAGGAGGCATGCTACATGTTTTACCATAATTAAAAACAAAACGGTGTTTTAATAGAAAGCTGTTTAATTTTATTCCTTTTGGGTATCAAGTTTGCTTCCCTTTTAAATGTTTAATTTTACATTTCTTTATATCTGGAAGAACAACTTGAAATTTGAGTATGATAATTAATTTCCAAAATTCTGACTTCTGCATTTAAGGAAGAGTATCTTGAAGGGAAATGTTTCATTTTTATTACATTACCATGACAAGGGTGTGTGAAGATCATGGGAATATGCCCAATTATTTGTTGCTAAATTAATGGGCCCAGTTACTCTATTAATTATTTCTTGTTTGAGTCAGAGAATTACTGGTTGTTTGGAATGATTTGAAATCAGTTTGTGATATAAAATTCAATTTATCCCACTTGAGATTTGCCTTCTCTAATTTCAAATTAAGTAAATATTTAAACATGTTGAAACACAAGTTTCTTTAAATAAATTTTTCTAGCTATTATTAATTTTATGTCTTTTCATAATATTAGCAGTGTTTTTCTCTTATTGAGTATGTAAATAGTTTTCTGTTAAACTATATATATTTACCTCAATAAGTAACCACATTTGGGTAACAACCATCACAAACTAAATGATATATATGTATATGTATATGAAGTTAATAAGAGGGAATTTCTATTTTATGTTTAGAAAGTTAATGTTTGCAGTAATCTTATGGAATATTGACTAGCAGAAGTCTTTCCAATGATCCTTTAAATTTCCAGTAAAAACAAAACAAAACAAGAATATATGGACTTTGGAACATGAGTGGAAAAACATTGATGTCCAGCCCAACGTAAAAACCGCTTTCCTCTTTTGACAAGTTCTGTACAATTGAGCTGCAAATTGCAAGCAATGGTAAGATGCCTGTTTGCTTGATTCAAAACAGAGTGTACTCACTCTTCTTCCCTAAGGAATATACTTTGCTTATAATATAGCATAGTAATTATCAGGTGCATAGATATGTTTCATGGGTCTTGTAGGAAGAAATTCACCTGCTAGTAGATATAATCCAGAAAATTCAGAGTGTAATTCAGGGATTAAAAGCTCAACCACTGACCAAAAAAAGATGTGCAGTTCCAACCCACCAGCCATGCTGTAGGAGAGAGATGTGGCTATCAGTCCCTGTAAAGGTTTGCATCCTTGAAAAACTTTGGGCCCCTCCAAATACCTTACTGCTAAAGGCCAACGCATTTTGGAATCAACCTAATGGCAATAGTTTGGTTTTGTATGTATACTCCCCAACAGTGAGCAAGGCTGTGCGGATACAGCTTGGGAGAATTATGAGAGTGTGAATCCTGGACATTGCTGTTGTTGCTTCTGTTCTTCATTAACTCTTATTCTGTACAAAGCAGAAAGGAATTTGACCAGCATACAGGAGTACAAGGAATAGAACATTGTACACTTCACACAGAGAGAGAAGTTGCCAGAGTTTAATATCATACATGTGCTCCTTAGAGAATGAATAATGAGAAATAAAATCAAGTTAGACTCAAAAAATATACTTCAGTATGATAAGAAGGAAACCGTGTCTTAAAAGTGAATGTAAAAGTGTACTTTTTAAAATGATTTATTGTTGCAATATTTTAGGAACCTATTTGGTATTTTAATAAGATTCTAGAAGGCTCATTGAAATAATAACAGAGAGACATAAGGAATGTACATTGTTGTAATAAAAAGTAATATATCTTATAAATAGAGAAACTATCTCAAAGAAAGTAGTTTTGAGTTTAGAGTAGTATAAAAATGTTAAAATGTCTTTTTAAAATCTGAGAATATACAAATAAAAGCATAGAAAAAATGCAAGGTGATGGTGGGGGGGTGGGGATAAAGTGGCAGAAGTTGGGAACTTGTCACACCAATATGCCATAAATATGATTCAGCTTTTGGTTGATGGTCCCATGTGTCAAAATCCAATGAAATAATCAAATAGACCAGATATAATTGAGGCGGATGTACTCATGGATTTCAAACATCTGTTGATTGTGAAAAATAGTACTATAGAATTTTGGCCAAATGCAAAATTAGTTGTTCTAGACCTTTTGCACTCCTTGGAACCAGACATATTGTAGGCAGTAAATAGAATTAGCAATCCAATTGATAATGTGGAAGAATGATATACTATTATGAAAATGCATTTTAAGAGAAGAATATTAGGTCCATCTAAAGAAGGCTCCATGTAGCTGAAGAAGAAGGATAACTAAAATAGTACCAATGATCAAATATATGTATAAGAAACTCATTTAGACTCATTAAACTAATTTAAATAAAGATTTTTTAAAACCAGAATATTTTAAACATATCTCATCAAATGGCAAAATTTTCACATAATAGATAAAACCAATGAGCCTAGATTTGTAGCTGGAAATTGTTTTTATTTGAATTTTAAGGATACAGAATTAAATCATACTTATGTATATTTTGTCAGAAGGAGGGGGTTATTTGCAAAAATAGATAATTTCCCTTTTACTTGATTCCAGCTTATGGCTAGTATATATAAAACAGACCAAAAACCAACTGGACCGGAGCATCCTAAGCACCTAAGCACCGTCTTCACAATCTTAAGTTCAAGCCCATTTGGGAAGCAAGTGTGCCAATCCATCCCACCAAGAGTCTTTCGTATCCTAATTGAACTCCACCAAGCATGATGCTTTCTTCTAATAATTGAGTCCTCCTGATGATGATTCCATAACATATTAGAAAAGGTTCTATTTAGATCATTTTGTTTTTTACTGGATAGTTTTTTGAAGTAGATCAACAACAGATCTCTATTCTTAGTTGGTTTTAGTTTGGGGGAGGGGGGAGAAAGCTCCTCTTAAATCATCAATGAAACTGCTGATATTTAAGTATCAGTGACCGAACTTCCAGAAGCCTTAGTGGCACAATGGGTTAAATACTGGACGACCAACCTGAAGTTGAAAGTGTTGAACCCGTCAGCCAGTCTGCAGAAGAAAGACGAAACAGTCTCTTTCCAGGATCTTAACATGACACAAGCTACCACAACACAAGACACTGACAGATGGGTAGTAGAAAAGGAGATTATAGATGCAGAGATAAATAGCCACCATATTTTAATTTCCCCAGTACAATTCTAATTGTCAGAACTCAATAGAGCAAAGTGAATATGAGAGTTGAAAGACAAATTTTGTGGATCTAGCAAACTTTGCCATCCGCGGGCCTTATTTATGAAGTTCATGTCACACAAATATTTAAGAAATGAAGCATTGATTAAAAACAATAACCCTATAAAAGAGCATTACAGAGGAAAGTAAAAAATCAGTTATGACCATGAGTATTAAACTTTAAGCATCTCTATTAAAGATTAAGGTCCCAGCTTTGGTCAAAATTTGAAGGAGCCTACCGTGATACATTCGTAACACCTATGAATCAAAGTAATTAACGGGAAAACAATGAATGGCTGAGGTTGGAAATTTATCTACTCCATTCTCTGTTATATTCAGATCATTTCCATTGGCAAATAACCTCTATGGACGAATTACTGAGCCTGTTAAATTTAGTTGAAACACATCTGAATAACTTTCAACACTGTCTGTTAAAGATGTCTCTTCTGGATGCATAAATACTATTTTGTATATCTGTTATAATTCCCAGGATCCCACTTTTTATTTTATTTTTTACTGACCACCTACTCTAGAAACCCTTCATTCATCACTATTTGCTAGCAATTGTGCTCATGCAGTAGAACATGTTTCCTGACCTTTATTAAAGATATTTTTTTGCAAATATTGATTCCACCACCACCGCTCAAGGCCATCTTTTCAACCCCAAATCGGCAAACATGTGAAGTCAAGGCAGAACTACTCCTAATGTTTTTTGGCAGAAAATTTTTACAGGAGCAGATAGCTATATGTTTCTCGCAACCAATTCTTGATTATGTAGAAAGAAAGGTGAGAGACTTTCTATAATATATACACATATAAATCTGCATGCACCTATGTGTACTTTATTAAAGAAGGTGCGTTATTGGTGGGCTTTGTCGCAGTCTCATGGTGAAGAAAGAAGGGGTGAACTATTTTGATATAAGAGGGACATATCAGGATAAATCAAGATGAGACTGGATGAAAGCACTCTGATAATGCTTTCACTGTCTGATATTTTTATTCTTGTCTCTTTCTGATCAGCTACAGCATTGATTTTTATGTTCCATAGATTCTACTCTATCTTTGTATTTATTGTGCATTTTCACTCTTTGTCTAAGACAATTATTTTATTTATTTCTTAGCAAACATTCCTTTGAATAAAGTAAATTCTAGACTTTTTCCTGCTACTGTTAACTGCTGTTGAGTTTCTTCTGTCCGATGGTAACCCCATCTTTATCCCCTACCCCATGCAGTCTTCAGAAGCACATTGCTGAACCTACGTTCTGAGGAAACTCTGGGTGGGTCTGAACTGCTAGCTTTTCAGCTAATTGTTGAGTATTTTGCTATTTGTACTAGAAAGCAAGAAAGTTTTATGTAAGAAAGGCATACATTTTTGTACCTCCCCTCCCTATAAATCAGCTCTGTTTGACTCTTTCTTTACCCCTAATTTGTATGAAATCTAAAGCAAATGTTGTTATTCCCCAGCCACTCAGAGAAGTAACAAAGCTCATGTTTAATTATATGGTCTATATACCCAATTTTTAAATAGTAATCAAATATTAATGATTATTGTTTGTTTCAGGCTCTTCTCTTCTGAGAGCTGAGTCTGGGTTTAGGCAGCAACGTACAGATGGAAAGTGGAATTAGAAACATGGTGAAGTTTTTCTCTCATTCTTTCTTCTGTAGAAGAACCATATTGGGGCTATTCTAGAGTGAGAGGAAACAATGATCATGAGCAGAAACACTTTTTTCACCCTTTATTGAGTCCTGCAATGATACTAGCTGAAATTTAAAGTTGTGTCCCCATGAGCCATGTTGTGGCTTATTAGATATTCCTATTTGTTTGTATGACCCAATTGCAAAATTGAGGCTACTTACTCCCTTCTTTGTCTCCAGGTACCTGAAGATGCTTTGCATGCTTCCTCCTGGGCTCCATTTATCTCTCTACATAATCCATTTGAACAGACCCCAAGAACAACCCACCGCTATTCTATCGCATGTTGTCCACATGTTGTTCATGAGAAATGTACAGACACATTTGCCCGCATATGAGAAAACAGAACAAAGGCTAATGCCTCCAATATTATGGACAACTACAATTGTCATGCAATACCTATCCCTTTGAATTTTCCAATATAGATCAGATCTGGTCAACTTTATTCTTCAAATGCTAGACATAGTCTATAATAGACGTTTCCATCCAAATCTCTTGTAAATGTTGATATGAGGAAACACGCATCTCATTCTAATCTTCCACTTTGGAAGTAACATAACCTTATCCATAAAAAAAGCATACCCTGGCCTTTCAAAGGCAGAAGCAACATGGAGAAGACGGGTTTGATCTGAGAACACAGCTAGCACCATGTAAGGCCTGGCAGGGACAGGGTTGAGGATGCAAATTTGGTGGACTAAAAGTAGGAAGAAAGAAAATCACATCGTGATATATTCTCAATTCCTCATATTATTATGAGAACAAACAAAGAGGATGATTTAATAACAACATCCACTCCCCCAGCTTCATTTTTTTTCAAGTCCATGAGTGGGTACATCCCCCCCAAACAGAATATTTTACCAAGGCTGTATATATATATATATATATATATATATATATATATATATGCACAATATAACCTTATCACCTTCAAAGTACTCTTCATTACTTTGTAACACACATGTACTCTTCATTACATATAACACATTTGTCAAATCTGCGATTTCCTTCCTGGGAACATTGTTTTCACACTCATCTCTTTGGATGCTTGACAACGCCTCCCTCATGTTTGTCTTCACCTTTCGTATGTCGTCAAACTGCTGTCCTTCCAGGTCCCTCTGCATTCAAGGAAACAAAAAGTAGTCTCATGGACTGAGGTCAGGTGAAAGATGCGTGGGGCGAGAGAGGTCTGCTGTGTTTTGCCAAAAACTAGCGCTGAGACGGCTGCATGAGCAGGTGTGCTGTTTCTGTGGCCAAACCAGTTTCCTTTCTGTCACAAATCAGGCCTTTATTGGTCACGCACTGTTGCACAATCTTTTCAGACCCTCTAAATAGAAAGCTTGATGAACAGTCTGACCTGGTGGAATGAACTCCAAATGCTCTATGAGTGGACATCATCATTCTTTTGGGAAATTGACATACATCCAGAATGAGGTTGGTCATAAATTGGCAATTTTCCTTTTTAGAAATGAGAAAACCACTCTTACACTTGAGATTTTCCCACAGGGCTGTCCTCGTAAACTGTGTTCAACATCGCAACAATTTCCTTGCATTTTTCACAAGCAGAAAACAAAATTTCGGAACCGCATACTGCTCTCTTAAATGGGCCATCATGGAAAATGATGTTCAAGCTTTCATGAAAAAAATTCCCTGTGACCAGAGGGAACCTTCCCAGACAAAGCCAGTGGATATACACTAACTCAGAGCGAGCTGCTGGAGGCTCAATGAGCAGGACAAATGGGGACAACGAAAGCTCCGCCCAGAGCATGTTTTTTGGGGTCTGGGGGTACCTCTTAGTACAACAGAAGGACATGGTAACTAATTTTGGAATGCCTGTTAAGTACTCAAAATCTACTTGTCATTAAAATTATCTTACAATCAAAGTAAGTTTAAGACCTATTTATGTGATGTGAATTTCCCATTAGGTGAAATGAAGCACAGTCTGAGTCTGTTAGGATAATTTGTGTATATTTTAATAAATAGTAATATCATTTACGAATAGGATTAAATAAATAAATGAAATTTTGATATCGACATTGAAGTAAGATGTAATTTTATCTGAAGAAGGATGCAGATGTTAGAACAATGATTGACTTGGGAATTATTTGGGTTATCTAAGATTTCTAGAATAGAATCCATTAATATTTGAGGATAAGAGTAGAAGGGAAAGATGTCAAGATATATTTGGGTAACAACATTTAGGAAAGGATTTTTAATTTTGAATCATCTTGAAGAGGTGTTTCTCTATATGGAATTGTCTGTGGACTTTGATAAACTAAATGATAAATATATACTGTCTTCAGCACAAGTGTTATAACTAATTTGACTAATTTAAGAAGACACTGTCAGGAATATAAAATGTAGGGGACAATAGACAAAAAATCAATTAAAAGAGTAAGAATTTCTATTTATTTGTATTCTTAAGATTAAGAACACAAAAATTGTGTGTGCCTAGCACAAAGTATTAGTCATTGGGCACAAAAGATTGTCAACTCTTTGTATTTTGTCTTTACTGTTATTGTTATTTGTCCCCCTTTTCCTTTGAAACCAATATGTTTCTACTGAATTATTATTTTCCTTGAGTTGAAATGTTGTCTTATTTCTCTCTGTCATGATATTCAGATTAAACTAGTACTAGCCACTGTGAACATCCAGCATTGTTTTAGACGTGTTTCCTCAGCACTTCTCTTATGACCTGTGTATCGAGGGCTATATAGGTCTGACTCCACAGGCAAATTAGACATATCTTACTGACAGATTAAATTGTTTGTTGTCTGTGCTAGCTCTGAACTTCATGCAAAGTTCAGCACATAATTTAAGAAACGATACAAAGCAACCCTCCATAAACGTTTGCATTTTCCTCCTGCCAGTTTAGAAGGTATTTTTTTCATTTTATTACATCCATGAGTAGATGATATGAGTAGTATACTACCAAACTTTAAACAAATAAAATACAGAATGTGTTAAATAAGAGAAACTCCACATTCTAGTCTGAAAATCATTCTTGGAATTTGGTTTTATTGTTATCATTTTTGTTTAATTTGTTTTGGGTCTTTAAGCTAGGGATATATATTGTAGAGGTTTTATATGATTATTTCCTTTAAACTTCAAAAGAACACAGTGAGCTCAATACTATAAATATGTAGGTGAGTAGAAAAGTGTTGATAACAAATCATAGAAATCTCATTAAATAAAAATATCAATTATAAAGCTATAGTTTCTCAATATGCCCTCTATCTAGATCTATCTACATCTGAAGGGGATGATTCCTCTCCCTCACCCTTCCTGGGGGAATTCCGCACCCTTCAACTTGCACCACATCTAAATGGCAACGTTGGCGTCCTGTTGTTGCTAGATACCATCAACTTGGTACTAACCCATAGTGAACCTGTGCAGGACAGAAGAGCATTGCCTGGTCTTGTACTATCCTCACAGTTGTTGCTATGCCTGAGCTCATTGTATCAATCAATTGTTTGATTTAATGTGTCTTTTTCTGCCCCTCCACTTTACCAAGCATGATGTTCTTCTGCAGGGACTGGCGTCTTCTAAAAATATGTCCAGCGTATGGAAGAGTAAGCTTTGCCATCCTGGCCTCTAAGGAGCACTCTTGCTCTTCTTCTTCTAAGGCAGGTATGATAAACCTTTTAGTGGTCCATGGTGTTTTCTATATTCCTCACCAGAAGACACCGCAATTCAAATGCATTGGTTCTTCTTTGGTCTTCCTTATTCCATGTCCAACTTTGTCAAACATACGAGGCAACTGAAAACACCTTGCCTTGAGGCAGGCATACAGTAGTCCTCAGTATTGTAAACAGGTCTTGTACAGTACAGTCTACTGAATGCAATATGCATTTTTATCTCCTGATAGCAGCTTTGATGAGCATTGATTGCAGATCCAAGCAAGAAAAAAATCCTGAAAACTTCAACATTTTCTCGATTTTTCATGATGTTACCTGTTGGTCCAGTTGTAAGGAGTTTGGTCTTTTCTTTTACATTGAGTCGTAATCTGTATTGAAGTGTGAAATCCTGATTGTCATCAAAAAGTGTTTCTAGTCCTCCACACATTCAGAAGGTTTGTGCCATCTGCATATTATAGGTTGTCAATAATCTTCTCCAACCCTGGTTGAGCATTCTTCTTCATATAATCCAGCTTTTCTGATGATTTATTCAGCCTACAGATTGAACAAGCATGGTGAGAGGATACAACCCTGACATACATCTGTCTTGATTTTAAACCATGCTGTATGAAGGGGGTACCTTCCCCCCCTTAAAAATGGTTAATCAAAACTCTGCTGGGAGGAACGTTTGTAGGATGCATTTTTCCCAATTGGTGAGTGTCAAGCAACTTGCTCTGAGTTCATGCACCAGTGGACTCACCTGGGAAGGTTATTTCTGGTCACAGTGAATTTTTTCATGAAAGCAGTTTCACTGTAACTTCATTTTTTGTGATGGCCAATTTAAGAAAACATCATGCAGCTCTGAGATTTTGATTCCTGCTCAGGAAAAGTGTCACTGAAATTGTGATATTGAACATAGCTTACAAGCACAGAACTATGGGAAAAACTCAAATATAAGAGTGGTTTTCTCATTTCAATAAAAGTAAAATGTCAATGGATGACAAACCTCTTTCTGGACATTCATTCACTTCTGAATGGATGAAAATTCGACTCAGTGCATTTGGAGGTAAGACTGTTAGTGCATTCCACCAGGTAAGACAGCTAATCAAGCTTTCTATTTAGAGGTACTGAAAAGATTACTTAAGAGTGTGTGCCAAAAAAGGCCTGATTTGTGGTAGATGGGGGACTGGTTTTGTCACCATGACACTGCACCTGCTCATGCAGCCTTCTCAGTACAGCAGTTTTGGGCAAAAAACAGCATGCCTCTCTTGCTTATGAACCTTACTTAACTGACCTCACTCCATGTGATTTCTTTTTGTTTCTGCGAATGCAGAGGGACATAAAAGTACAATTTGAATAGGTAGAAAAGGTGAAGAAAACACGAGGGAGGAGCAGATTTGACAAACGTATTAAGTGTAATGAAGAAAACTTTGAAAGTGGTTAGGTTGATTTGTAAAAAGAAATTAAATACGTGGCTTTGGAAGAGGAGTTATGGTTTCTTTGACTTACCATCTCATATTTCCTTGTTCCATCATACTGATGGGATTAATGTTGTATTCTTTTTAAATTGTTCTTTGAATTGTGGGAAGCCTATAAACTCTGAAGGCCAAGATCAGGGGAATAGACTGGATTGGGAAAAATTCTCCAACAAAATTCCTGAATGTGAGCTCTTGCTAACCTTGGAGAATGAGTAGGTATACTGTTATGATGGATACAAAATATATTCTTCAGCATGGATTCCTGGGGATTTTTGTCAATACAGGCTTTAGTTTCCTTAAAACTTCTTCAAGACAAACCCCTGTGATTGCACTGTGTTCTTTGAGGAAAGTCTGCCAAGCTAGCACCTTACCTGTCACAAAAAGCAGGCAACATACATTTCTAAGGTGAACTTTTTGTTTTGATTTTAATAGGTTCCACACTCCCCAAGGTAGCTGCTGTCTTATTTGTATTATTGTTTTTTAAGCACCCTAATTAGTGCCACCAGAATGCTCCATAGAGGCAAGAATGGTGAGACTTTGTCTCATATATTTTAGACAAGTTATCATGGGAAACCAGTCCCTTGAAAAGGACATACATCTTTGTAAAGGGAAGACCTTTGATAAGGTGTATTGACACTGTGGCTGCAACAATGGGTTCAAATTTAAGAACAATTGTGAAGATGGAGCAGGTCCAGGGGGTAATTCCGTCTGTTGGACAAAGGGTTGCTCTGCATTGGGACCAACTTAACACCGTGTAACAGCAGACATAAGAGACTAAGAAAGATTTCTGATAGGTTAATTGGTTACAGGTTGGGCTCCTAGCTATGAGTCCAGAAACTTGAAATCACTAACTGCTATGTAGTAACAGAAAGATGAGGATTTCTAATATAATAAAGATTCTCAGCAATCTGTAAGGCCAGCTGTACTCTGTTCTACAGTCTCTGCATTGAAACATACTCAATAGAAATGAGCCTTCTTGGTTTGTTTGTTTGTTTAATGAGACTAGGATACATGTATTAGTGAACTTATATACAGCTATCTACTGATGACTGAAACATGTTTGAACTCATCTTTTTGGAATGAAACTGTGCATGTTTGAATTGGAATACCATCATCAATACTTTTGGGATTAATCTCCAATAGTCAATGAATAAGCACACTGAACTAAGAGAGGTAAAGTTATTTTAAAAATCAGTACTTCTTTATAAAATACTTGAATCTGCCTATTATTTGAGTAAATTAATGAACTTTAGATTCAGCTCCCCCGAGTCCTTGCAAATTGAGGAAATCATCTTTCAGCACCTTATCTGACAGTGTTTTGATGTTCTTCATGAGTTTTCAGTATCAGAAAGTTTTCTGATGTTATTCTAAAGGCTTTCAATGACTAAATTCTCAGGAATGGACAGTCTATTCTTTAACACCGTTAGTCTGGATGCCCGGCTACAACCTGTTCACTTTGGTTGACTCTACTTTTGATAGTTAAGTTTATTGTACCAACTTGACCAATAGGAACATGGGGGAAGAGATTAATCAGGTGGCAGTTGGATTGGAGAACAAAGAGATAAATTTTTCTACAGGGCTCACCCTCCTCTCTCTTGTTCTTTGGTGATCAGATACGTGTGCTGCTGCTTTAACTAGCTCTCTGACTCAACCAGTGTGCTCCACTACCTGTGGATAAAGCCAACCCATGGATCATATTGCCAGAGCTTGAGGCTCCTTCGAAACCTGCTTCTCTGGTGCATACATCACTTTGGCTTGAGGTTGGTGGATCCTGTATCCTTGCATTGCTTGAGTTTGATATTCCCATCCAGTCCTGCTTCACACTGAGCTTTAGTGCTACTGAATGCTGTTAACCATTGTTGACTCACCCTGCTGTCTGCTGCCTGCAGGCAGCCTCTGTCAGCCTTGCCTGAGAGGACACTCCCGTGTCTGGTTTCTTGACCTGGGATCAAATCCCTCCCCCCAATGAGTTGAAGGACTTTCAATATATATTCCACAAAAGTGGGTTCAATTGAGCCTTCTGTACTGCTGTATGGACTAATTAGCTGTTATAGTCCTTCTCTATATATAAATTTCCATATATATTATATGTGAGCTTAATAATATAGCACTTAACATTTATAATCTAAGTGTTAAAGAGTGAAGATGTCATTTTGAGGACTCAGGTGCACCAGACCCAGGCTCTGATTGTTTTTGTTTTGTTTCTTTTTCCAATCAATTCCTAAGCATACAAATGTAGAACATTGAATAAGGAAGAACAAAGAAAAATGGATGCTTTTGTATTATCATGCTTACAACAAATATTGAAATTACCATGGACTGACAGAAAAATAAAGAGATCTATCTTTGAAGAAGTACAATCAGAATGCCCCTTAGAGGCAAAGATTGTGAGACTTTGTCAAACATACTTTGGAGATCTTGTCAGGAGAGGCCAGTCCCCGGAAAAGGATGTCATGCATGTTAAATTGAAGCGGCATACAAAAATAGAAAGACCCTGGGTAAGGTGGAGTGACCGAGTGGCTGCAACAATAGGCTCAAACTTAGCAACAATTGTGATGATGGCACAGGACTGGGTAATGTTTCGTTCTGATGTACTTAGGGTTGTTTGAGTCAGAACTGATGCAATGGAACCTAACAACATCAAGAACATATTTTCCCGAATTTATTCATTTAAGAACATTTTCTTGTTATATACATATTTTAGGTAGTGTGATAGGTAGATTTATCGTGCCAACTTGGCCAATAGGAACATGTAGGAATAATAAGGTTGCAGTTTGACTGGAGGGCAAAGATATAAATGGTTTGGCAAGCTCCACCTGTCCTCACTTGCTCTCTGGTGATGAGATGAGTGTGCAGCTGCCTTAGCGAGTTCTCTGCCTCGACTTGCAAGCTACACTACCTGTGAGACACCCAACCCATGGATTGTGTCACTAAAGCTTGAGGTTCCTTGAGACCTGCTTCACCATGCTGCTGGTGTATACATCACTTGAGCTTGGGAATGTTGGATGGTGTCATCTAGCTGATTGTTGGTTACTCACACTGCTGTTAGCTGCCTGTGACCAGACTGCCTGCTCTGATCTCCGGGAGACTCCGCTGTCTGCTTCCTTGACCTTGGACCAAGCAGCCCTGTTTCACCAAAGTAAGTTAAACTGAGCCCTCTGTATTGCTGTGTGGACTAATTAGCTGTTATATATTCCTTCATGCTACATAGATCTAGTCATCTATGTAAGGATTTTTGGGGTGCGAAACAGAACCAAAGATCCAATTGGCAAAGTTTAGAAGCAGGCTTTATTGGGAGGCTTGTGGGCGGATTCAGCAACTCAGGGTATTGAGCCTTTGAAACCGTGTCTTGGGGAATTTAGGGTGCGTTTTTATACCACTGTTGGCAGGCACAGCTGGGAAGGGTCCAAGCTGGGGAGGATCTGTGCACACCGGGCTTCAGCAAGGAAGAGTTCGTTAATTTTATCTATACGTCCAGGATGGGTAGAGAGGGGTGCGCTTATCTTCAGAAAACATTCTGGCTTTGGGATGAGCTGGTTCCAGGTGTTTGGGGTTGAGCAGGGGAGGGGGAAGGTCAGTGAGAGGGTGGTAGATGAGAGGTGAATTCTAAGAGCCAAGGTGAAGGCACCGGATTTAAAATGGAGTCCCTTTGCCAAGACCAGGCATACCCAAGTCCGCCTTATAGTGAAAAGGGGCGGAGTCAGTCTCTTCCGTAACTTCTTCCTGCAGACACAAGGATGACGAACTCACACCAGGGAGGGGGGGTTTAAGCAGAGTACTGGAATGCCTGGCCTGGCATAGGGTGGAGAGGCTGGTATTGCTGTAGCATCATCTGGTGGACTGCTATACGGGTGATCTCGCGGAACCGGTTTTGCTGGAGCTGGATCAGTCAAGGGGCAATTAGAAGCAAAATTATAACCAAAATTATGGGCCCTAATATGGGAGATAGGAAAGGGTACATGGAGGAGCTCCACCAGAATGAGGTCCCGCCTATATTCAGTCCAGTGTTCTGCAAATCATGGCTTAGTTTATCCAGGGTTTGAATGTTGGTCTCCACAACTCCCGACTCATTGATGTAATAACAGCATTCCTCCTGGAGGAAGAGGCAGGTTTCTCCTTTTTCAGTTGTGATGAAGTTTAAAGCGCGGCGGTCCTGCAAGGCAACTTGGAAAAAAGAGGTTATTTGTTTCTGCAGGGAGGCTAGAGACTTGGCATAGATATATGGAGATATATATATAATCATAAGTCTCCTGGTTTTGTTTTTCTAGAGAACACTGTATAACACAGATAGCTATAGGAATCTGAAAAGAAATAATTGATGTACAACTTGTTGCTTTTGGTTTTGTACTTCAGAATTTCAGGGAATAAAATCCAATAAATAAAATGGATGTTATTTAAATGCAGGACAAAAGTTATAAAATATTTGAGTTGTGAAAATTACTTAGACTCCAAGTTGTTGTGCTATTAATATTCAGACTGTTTATTTTTCCATTAATATAACAAGAATATACATATAAATATTACTCTCTCCTTATCTCATTAGCAGAATGAACTCTATTAACCAAGCATATTTCATTTAATTAACATACTGGTATAGAAATCTCATGGTTGATTGTCTTTCAAAATATTAATTTCTAAATGAGCACAAAACATAAGATAGCAAAGTTATTTATTTTTGAGTAATTTTATTTTTAGTATTTTACATTATAGTACATATTTAAATATTATTAACAAATATATTCTTTAGCAGAAGGCATCTAATATTACTACTAAAGCATTAATTTTTATAAATATATATTGTAAATTTATTCTTTTTTTCATCACTTTTTTCAAACATATATTAGGGGTTTCAAAAGTTTTCTTAGAAAAATTTTCCATTATCTTTTAATTTGATTTTGTACAACCTTTTTAGAATCCTCTTCTGTGTTGAGTGGTGTCGTTTTCAAAATGCTTTGCTAATTATTAGGGCATAATAAAGTTATAAAGAGTGGCATAGGGTTATACATGTTGCAATGATCTTCAAGAGGCACAGTTGGAAGCCACCAGATGCTCCATAGGAGAAAGACGGAGGTCACTATTCCTATAAATAATTACAGTTTCAGAAATTCACAAGGGAAACTCTACCTTGTCCTACAGGGTCGCTATGAACTGACAACAACTCATGGCAATGAGTTTGTTTTGTTTGGTGACCCTTGAAATTATGAATCTTGTGTTCCAACAGAGGAAGTAAATTGTGTTGATGACATTAAATTATTTAAGAGAACTTCACAAAGTTCACATAAATTTTCCTTTATCTTTTTTTTACTAATCATTTTATTGGGAACTCTTACAGATATTATAAGATAAAATTCAATTAGATCAACCATAATTGTAAAATTCCCATCACCATCATTTTCAAAACATTTTATTTCTTCTTGAACTCTTTGATATCAGCTCCTCCGATCCCCTCCCTTCTCCACCTACCTCCACCACCAGGAACCTTTATATATATATATATATATATATATATATATATATATATATGATACCATCTAATGTATCCATTCATCTATAGTTCTGTTATTAATTCCTCTTGAGTGGGGTAATATAGTCATCACTATCAGTTCCCCCTTCCCCCCACCCCCTGTCCTCCCCTACCCACAGTGAATCATTATACCCATAACTATTTCTGAAGTTTATATGTATCTTGGATTTCATTCATTGAATAACCTTAATCATAGAAATGAATATACACAAGAAGAAATTTTCTAATGTCAGGAAAGACAAAGCCGAAACTCAAACTCACTGTCAAGTCAGCGTTGACTCATAGCAACTCTGTAGGACAGAGTAGAACTGCCTCTGTGTGTTTCTAAGACTGTAAATCTCTATGGGGATAGAATGTCCTGTCTTTCTGCAGGGAACAGCTGGTGCATTTGAACTGCTGACCTTGCCATTGGCAGTGCGATGTGTAGCCACTGTGCAGCTGAGGCTCTTTTCCCTTATTTTTTATGTGCATTTTTCTAAAATTCTGTGAAGTTGCTTCATAGGGTGCTTATTCTTTGAGAATATATTGAAATGATATTAATGTTGTCAATGTTTCCTTGAGTAAATGAGGATTTAATTGAAGTCGAAAGGGTGGGAAAAGATTGCGGTAGAAGTTTGTTCCTATCAGAAATAAAACTAACCAAATTAGACTATTGCATAATAAAGAGAGGGGGGGCTAAGCAGTGTGATGGAATACAGAGGAAAACGAGACAGCTCTAATGTGAAATGGGAGATAGGTAACTGGAGAAGACAGGTGCAGAGATCAGGACTTGTGGTCATCTGAAGAGATCAGGACCTGTGGTCATGTGAAGAGTTTTATCAATAAACAGTAAGAGATCCTTGAAGAAGGTGGCATTATTAAAATATTTTTAAAAGATTAATCTGGTTTTAGCAAATAAGGTACTTAAGAGCTACAGTTAACTTAGAAGGCAATTCAAAGGCAGCAGGCAATTATAATGGGCAAGGGAAAAGATAAAGGTAATATTGACAATGCTGATGGGAGCGAGATGGAATTATATGGCTACATTTGAGATACATTTAAGGCACAAAATCAAAAGACTTGGTAGTGAAATGTGCATTTATCTTAAGTAAATCATTTGTATATTGCCATGAGAAATTAAAAAAAGAATACTTAGTCTTTGAAGAGAAATAACTTGATACATTCAGAATCATAAGCAACTCATATAAAATTAAAGTAGCTATACAAAAAGTTTATAAAGCACAACAAAGCCAAACAGAAAACAAAGCCATTTCCACTGAATAAATTCTGACTCATAGTAACCCAGTAGGACATAATAGAATTGCCCATAGGATTGAACACTTCATTGCATTCTTGAGGAATCTGTACATGGATAAGAGGCAGTTGTGTGAACAGAATAAGGAAATACTGCATGGCTTAAAATCAGGAAGGGTTTGTGTCAGGGTTGAATCCTCTCATCATACTTGTTCAATCTGTATACTGAGAAAACTATCAGAGGAGCTGGATTGTATGAAGACAAGTGTAGCATCAGGATTGGAGGAAGACTTATTACAAACCTGAGATACATAGATGCCACAACCTTGCTTGTTGAAAGCAAGGAAGAGTTGGCTAATGAAGATCAAGGCTAACAGCCTTATATATGAATTACAGCTTAGTTTAAAGAAAACCAAACTTCTCACAACTGGACCAGTTGCAACATCATGATATATGGAGAGAAGATTGAGTTTGTCAGGAGTTTGCCTTGCTGGATCCACTCTTAGTGCTATGGAAGCAGCAGTCAATGGGTCAAATGGCATATTGCATTGGGCAAATCTGCTGCTTAAGAGCTCATTACAGTGTTGAAAAGCATGGATATTACTTTGAGAAGTATGGTGTGCCTGAACCAAGGCATGACATTACCAATGGCCTCATGCATGTGGAAGTTGGACATTGAATAAGGAAGATGTAAGCAGATGTGATACATTTTGGCCTATGGTGCTGGTAACGAATATTGAAAAGACTGTGGAAACCCAAAAGAACAAAGAGATCTTTATTGGTAGCACAACTGGAATGCTCCTTAGAGCCAAGGATGGTAAGACTTCATCTCAAGTACTTGGACATGTTGTTAGCCTAGATTAGATCCTGGAAAATTACATCATGCTTGAAAAAGGTGAGGGGAGCCAAAAGAAGACCTTCAACAGATGGATTGGCACAATGGCTGCAATAAAGGACCCAAATATTAGACAAATTGTGAGGATGGAAGCAGAATTGGGTGGTGTTTCATTCTGTTGTGTAGAGTTTTGCTATGAGTGGGAACTGACCCAATGGCACCTAACAGCAACAAATGTAACATCTGAGGTGGACGAATCCAATAAATTGCTTGGATAAGAGTGTGTTTGAATACAAACCTGTGGAATTCATGGTAGGATAATTTTAGTTATCATCTATGGCATTTCTTCTGTGTGCATTATAGTGTAATAATGGTGGAGGCACTTTTTTGTGTTTTACAGTGTAATAATTTGGGGACACTTCTTTGTGCATTATAGTGTAATAATGGTGGGTACTTTGTGCACTATAGTGTAACCATGGTGGCTGGATGATTTCTTGATTATGCTCTGGATTATGCTCTGGCCTTTCTTCCTCATCTCTTGCTATTGCAGCTCAGAGATTTCATTGAAAATATCCTATTAACAATTCCTACTAATGGAGAATAAACTCAGATATTCCCTTGATTTGATAATTTAAAGCAAAGACAGTTTTTGTTGCATGACTATAGTGTATTGGACTGCAAGATAGCGACAATTTTTGATCTAGGATCAGCTGTTTTCAGTGTAACTATCTAATATGAAGATGCATTTGTCATAGGAATCAGTAGACAATTACTAAAATCACTTTTCTTCTTTTAATCTAACTTTTTTTGAATATTGAAAGATTAAGTAAAACCATATTCCCCAATTTTAAAAGGTAAATATATGAGAATGCTTCAACAAATGTGTGGGAAAATTCTTTTACTTTTTAAGGCAATGTTTCAACCAAGTTTCTGAAATCCCTTCATATTTCATGTGCTTTTTTTCTCCCATGAATTTAAAGTATTTATAGACCTTAAAGAATATAAATATGTTATAAGTTGGATGAGAATTTATTCTGTAAGGAAAAGTCTGAGTTGAGCTTCAATAATCTTGTGGCGCTCAGTCTCGTTCACATGTAGGAGGGAAGAACTGGACCCAACACTGGATGCTTGCCTTAGTTCCACGTGTAAGTCACAGTGTCTGCTTTCCTGCAGGGTGATCCAGGTAACACACTTAATTACAATGTATCAAACTGTGTATACTGATTTGATTCCTGGTCTCTGATTTGACATTCAGAAATAAAACTGTATTTATACTGCATTTTTAGATGGTATTCAAACAATATATGTGTCATTTGCCACCTGACCTGAGGCATTTGCTGATGAAAATTAAAGACTGTATCCATCAGTATAAAATATAACTTAATTTAAGGAAAACCAAAATGCTCACTATCAGTCAATAGGCAGTATCATAATAAACAAAGAAAAGATTGGAATTGTCCAGATTTTTGTTTTACATGGACCCCCAATTCCTGCTTATAAGAAACAGTCAATAAGTCAAATAGAGTATTAAAAAGGTGACAAAAGGACTCTTCTAAAATACTGAAAATCCAAGATATACAATTTGTTTTTCCAATAGAATGCATTTGCCATCCACTTGGAGGAATAAAGTGTGTCTGACCCAAGCCATGATATTTTCAATTGACTTATGCGCATATGAATGTTGGCCATTGAATAAGCATGACAGATGAAAAAAATGTATGCATTTGAATTCTGATGATAGCAAAGTCATGGACTGCCAGACAACAAACAAATCTCTGTAGGAAAAAAGTATAAACAGAAATCTTCTTAGAAGCAAGACTTCATCCCAGTACTCCTGGCATGTAATCAGGAGGAACCAGTTCCTGGAGAAAGATGTCATACTCAGTAAAGAAGAGGTCAGTTTAAAGAGGAAGACCTTTAATGGGATAGATTGACACAGTGGTCACAACAATGGCTCAAAAACTAAGAACAACTGTTAGGCTGTTGGGGTTCTGAGCAGTGCTTTATTCTGTTTCACATAGGGTCTCTGTGTGCCAGAATAGAGGGAATATTAGTAAAATAGGCAATGGCTCTAAATTGCTTCCTAAGTAGTGGAAGGCATGTGTAATCCTCTTACAGTAGATGTGTTTTTTCTTTTCACTAATTCTCTGCTTTCCTTTGTTCAATGGGAATTACTTGATTCATGACAGGAAAGAGCAGGGCCACAGGAAGAATTTTCAAAATGGTGTTTGCTCTGCAAAGATTCCAGACCAAATCGTTTAAACTCAGAAGTTACAGAATTCCTGACCAGTGTCTGGGCACTCTTTCTGACAAGTCTTAGGGGAAAAAATGGAAATGGATGTTCAGGTAGAGAAGTGGTAGAGAAAAGAATGCCTCGGTTAATTTAGGATCATAAAGCCTTTCTCTGTGATCAGCAACTTTCCTTTTGTTCTATGTAAAATACAAAGTGAATGATTTTGAAAGTACTGCTTTCTAGACATTCTTGTTGTAATAACTAGGATTATTAGTAACCTGACCATATTGAAAAGAAAAATATTGAGGCTAAAGGGAAAAAGTATGTCACTTACTCTGAGAAGCTCTTAGATAATATTATAGTAACTCCTCTTGGCAAAAAACAAACAAAGTGTTTTTTGACTGGAGAGAAATACCCAACAAAGCCCAGGTTTGGTGTGACAGTGCATATTCAGCAGGAAACAACATGGAAGCAAGTCGGGTGTTGATCAGAATGTCTATGGGCAGAGTGGAAAGATAGAGAATAAGGTCAGAAAATAATACAAAAGTCATGGTCTCTTCTCAGACTTCCCAGAGAATTTCATCCAAAGAAGCCACTGAGAATGTGCACAGTTTCCAGGGGACAATTGTGTGCAGGCTCTCCTCCACATGTTAGGTTACTTGTCTCTGAAAAGATAAATGAATACTTGAGTTAAACTTTGAAACTTGTAGTTTTATCTATTTTCTTTTATTCCATTTGGAATTGTTATGCCCTACTTTATTTTCCTCATTTAAAAAAACATTTTAAACAGTGTTTGCATATTTATTCCTTTCTTTTAATTTACTATTCTCTTGTTTTTACAGTCTGATAGTTAATTATTCTTAGTCGTTTTATCTTTTCTTGTTCTTTTGTAAGGCATTTCTTTTATCTCATGTTTACTTTGTTCTTATATAAGTTATTTACCTAGTTTCTCTTTATCACCTTTAGGCTTTGTTTTAATTATTTCCTTTTCATGTAATCTATTTTTAATTTTAGTTTTTAATGTTTTATTATCATTTCTCTTTCTTATCTTTATTTTGCTTTCTCTTAATAAAACAATGTTAAATAAGTGGGAACGGCTTTGAGCAGTAGACTTAGCTTTCAGCAAAGCGATTGCTCTCCTTGTCCCCTGTTTGGATTTGTCATTCAGTAGCAGGTGATGGTCATCATTTTTCAAACATTAAAGCTCCTATAATCTAATTCTCTTTAGGAAGACGGTTCAATGCAGCTGTTAAAGTCAGCATCTTAAGAATAAAATAACATCAGGCTGAAAATGGCTCTTTTCCTTCTGAAGAGAGTTATTCTGTCAATGAGAGTCAGCCTCTAACACCATCAGGTTTTATAGTGACAACATGTTCTACAAAACAACAACATTCAATAATGTGTGGATTAATTTATGTGAACCACAGCTACTAATTTCTCCTACACCACTATTAAGGAGGACTAACAGATAAATAAAACTTTATTATGTTTTCAAAAGGTGGTGTATATCCTTTTTAAGTATTCCCTTTGTGAAAAACACAAGTTAACTCTGGATGTTCAAATGATTTGACCAACTGATCTTCTGCCCTTCTCGGGTCACAGGACCATTATGACAGTCTTATTCCTTCATTATACTTACTGCCATCAAGTGGATTCTGACTAAGAGCACGCCTATACATAGGCCAGAGTAGGACTGTCCCGTAGGATTTTCAAGTCTGTAAATATAGGAACAGACAGCCTCATCTTTCCCCCCAGGAGTTGCTGGTAACCTTGAACTGGTAAAATTACAAAAAATCTCCTCTGATTACTGTATCTTTGTCCTTAGTTTACCAGAGAAAGAAATGTATCCTTTACACGAGTCTATAACTCCGAATTCCTGGCCAAATAGTCCCAGACAACCAAAATGTTAGCGTGAAGCTAATTCCTTCAACCTTGGCATGTGTCCAGTTCAATTGCACTGATTCCATAAAATGGCACCTGAGGGCTGTGTTCCACTAATAGTTTAACAAACATTATTCTGCATGAAGAGATCATGTTTTCATCTTGGTCTCAAATAATTATTTCTCCATAAATCATTTCTTGCATAAATGACCTTCTTAACAACTTGAACTTCCCTAAGGTATCTTATCTGTTTACATGCATGCAGTACGTATATCTGAAAACCGTGTTTCCACTGTCCTTCCTCTAATTCTTCACACAATGTTCCCCTGCACATCATCATATCTCACAGGCTCTGTCAATTTCAGTTTCAGTTAAACTCTGAATTTTCTGTGGTGTAACTCCATCTGCTAGTGGGCTTATACCAGGGATATTTACACTTCTAAGAACTCAAGACGTGATCTTGGGGAGCCTTCAAAGTATCTAACCTTGGTGAGATTTCGTATTGCTATGTGTGGGAGAAGGCAATCAATTGGTTTAAGTGTGGTAAATCTCTAACATGAAGGAATGCTATCAGTGTATTAAAGCAAATCAGTCACGTTAAGAACTAAGGTAAACTTGACCCAATTCATGGTATTTCCAATCTTGTATATACTTATGGAAGTACAACAATGAATACGGAAGGCCAAAGAAGAACTGATGCTTTAAAAGTGCATGTTTGGCAGGAATATTGAATGTCCCTTAGCATGAGAAACTAATGAACTAATCTGATTGGAAAAAGCACATCCTTTGGACATGTGATTAGAAGGAGCCATTCCCTGTCGAAGGACACCAGTGTTGGTATACTAGAGTTCATGAAGAAGGGGCAGACCCCTGTAAGGTGGATTGATGTCAGGGTTGCCATAATAGACTCATGTAGCAATGACTGTGAGGATTGCACCTGGCCATAACCGTTCATTGTACATGGGTCACTATGTACTGGAACAGATTGTTTGGCAGCTAAAAACAAAAGTAATCTTGAAGACCACATGACCTTCTCACTTGGAAGACACAAACTTCTGTTGATTATGATTAGCTCTTTTGCCTAAGTGGAATTCAGGATTTTAGATGACACAGTCAACCCAGCTCCTAGTTCATACTCTTGGATACTGTAAAATATGTCTAATAGTCCAATGCAAATGTTTTTATTATCTTTGAAAAGTACTTGCATTCTTTGTAAGAGTTTAAACTTTTTGTTAACTAAATTTTTAAGTAGATAGATAGATAGATAGATAGATAGATAGATAGATAGATAGAGAGTCCTCTTTGTCCTTTGACTTCTCAGTATTCAAAACAACTCAAAGCAATCAGGTCTTCACCAGTAGCACTATTCTCCATGCCAACTATCTTGTCATTTATAGCCTACATGTGACAACTTTTCAAGGATACTAATCATCACAGATTTTGAAATTAATCCTTTCAAATTATTTGGTCTGTTGGGAGATTGTTGTACAAATATAATACAACATACATTTTTATATTCTTAAATCATATTCTAGATATAAGTAATATTACATGTGTTTTACTATAATTGCATATAGTATATTTTATAACACCTTGATCAGTTAGATTTTTAAATAATTTATAAAATTATAAAAATAATTTAAAATATTATAATTTATAAAATAATTTATACTTTTATAAGCCTATTTCTTATACTAATCATGCATGATTTAATTCATTAAAGCAATAAAAAAAGAATTGGCTACAAAAATTAGCAAAGCATTTCTAGTGAAAATTATATTTAATGAGGTTGAATATAAATTTCTTACAATTGTGAAAATATGACCCTTTTCCATTTATATATTTTGATGCAAGTAGAAAATAAAGATGTAATTAATAAAATTATATCTTTGTTCATCCTTGAGTTATCCTAAGCTTTGTACCTTGTAAGTAATATTTGTAAACATCCCTTTGACAATGGTACTTTACATCATTAATTATATGAGATTTAAATAGATTCAAAAAGGGAGATTAATTTAGTCTGTTATAATATGTCAAATGGTAAAAAAAGGTAGACTAATGATTTTAATTTACTAAAAATATTTCAGATTTAATAATGAAGTGTTTAGCACTCACATTTTAAAATTGCTTGATAAAATAATTATTTTCCTCTCTGTTGTGTTGAACTTAATATTAACAAAAATAATAGATTGAAATTCAGGTTTGTAATGCATAAAGTCAATGAGTTATTGCAAGGTAATCATAAGGCATGCAAGAAAGAACTCACAGAGAACAAGGCAATTAGAATTAAATTTTCAATATCAGTTCTATGATTAGAGTACAAACCTTTAGACTTTACATTTTAACCTCTAATGGGACATCTCAGGAGAAGGCATAGCCCTTCCTAGAACTCAAGGAGGTACGTTGTAGCTAGTCCAAGGTCATTAGCTACAATCACAATCTCCGTTCCATCTTTTCCTTCTCTCAGAGAGGAAGCAAAAGTTCAGAATTCATATGTAAGTTAGTCATCATTTTTTGTCTAGGTGTGATATCATAGAAGATGTTTATGATTAGTTATTTAGTGCTGCTAAGCAATACTACTATAGTAGACGGGTATAACAAAATATTATTCTCTCAAAATTTAAGACACTCCTTAATTTACAGAGCCAGTTCTCGGGGAATATTTTCCCTCTCTATTGGCTCAGAGGTTAGGAGAAAGGTGCTTGTTCCTTTCAGTTTATGTGGACCCAGAATTCCTTGGACCAATCCTTGTGACTTGACATCACTGTTTCCAGAGATCAAGGAAGTTCCAAGTACAAAGACCTGGGGACAATGGACATGATTTGTTCCTGACTCTTTTTTCTCAGTGATAGTGAGTCCTCTCTGATATAGTTTCTCTTTTACCACTCTTAAATTAAAAGTTGTTTCAGGCTATATGCATAACATATACCTCACCCCACATACAAAATTTAACTCATAATTGATCAAAGACCTAAATGTAATTCCCAGTGTTACAAAGATTAACAAGGAAAAACTAAAGGGCCTTATTGCAGGACATATATGTACTATCAAATATAATGAAGGGAGTACACACAATAGAAAACAAAATCTAAGACACTTATATGTACAAAAAAGTAAAAAGAGAACCTACAGAAAGCTAAAAAGTATTTGGTAGTAGTATAATGGATGAATAACTAAAATCTAATATCTATATAAAGCTGTAATACCTCAATAAGAAATTTTAAAAAGGACTAACCTCAATAAGGGGAAAAAAGAAAATAATCCCATTGACAAATGAGCAGAAGGCATGAACAGACTGAGGGGGGAAAAAACACTTTCACTGCTCTTATGTCAATGCTGATTTATAGTGACCCTATAAGGACAGTTCCTTTAAAATGACACCCAAATAACTAACCAACATGGAAGAATTATTCCAATCACTAGCCATTGGGAAATGCAAATCAAAACATTAAGATATCAGCTTATGTAGAACAAATTAAAAACAAAGCAGAAGCAGAAAACAGTGAATGCTAGACAAGGTGTGGAGAGATTAGAAGTCTCATGCACTAATGTTTGGCCTATAAATATGTATAACCATTGTGGAAAATGATATGGTGCAACCTCAAACAAGTGGAAATAGAAATCCTGTACAATCCAGGAATAACCCTGCTGAGTTTATACACTAAGGAAGTAAAGCAAAATACCAACAGACATTTACACTCCCAAATTCATCACAGCATGACTCACAGTAGCAAGAAGGTGGAATCAGCCCAATCACTCATGCTTAGAAGAATGGATAGAGAATCTTTGGTATATACATACAATGGAGTACTATGCATCTCTAAAACAAACTGATGAAACCGAGAAACACTGCACAACAAGTATAGAGCTGGAGAACAGGATGCTCAGTGACGTCAGTTGATCACAAAAGGCCAGATATTTTGTGACAGCACTAAAACCAAGTTGAGGACTTATATAACAAAAGAACCAACATGGACGTTTTCCAAGGGAAGGAGGGCAGAATGTAAAGATGAAGCAATGAGTTCAAGGTTGACTTTGATCAAAGGGAAGATAGAGATCCACAAGACGAAGAGGAAAAAAATGCAAGGGGGATACGAAAGAATAGAGGGATGTGAACATGTTTCTAACAAGTGGTTTTAGCTTTGCATACAAAATTGATTGTCTCAAATATAAATTTCCACCTATATCAAAATGATCATTGGAATGAACTTCCTAATAATTGGATAAAAATGTAATTTTTTAATTATGCCTATTTCAATGGATAAATCCTTTAGCTAAATTCATTTCCAAAATGTTGAAACACCTAAATAGGGCAACACATTATTGTCCTCATAAAATGAAAAATAATAATAATTACTAACAACTTGTATTTTTGTAGAATATATTAAATTATATTTTATTTCTGCTAAGGCTTCAATTCGCTTTTGTTCTTCACATATTTAAAGCTATGCAGCATCATTTGCAAAATATTTCATAATGTTGCTTAAAATATAAGCATTTTATTTCATAGCATGAATACTGTTGTCTTTTTCTCATCATCTCCAGTTCATTACATTTCATAAGAATTCACATTACTCTCATTGTCCTTCAGGTATTTCTCTTTTACTTTATTTCTTCTTGTTTATATTTACTTAAACCTTCTGCAAGGAATTCTAGTGACTCTTAGAATTAAGCATTACGCTATTAAACACAAGGCATATCTTCCAAAACTATAAGACTCTCCATAGAAGAATAATAGTACTGTAGAGTTTCATAAAGATTAACAGGTTCAGTTCATAGCCTACAGCCCCTGTCCTCTGCTGTTTCTGTCCCGTGGGACTAACCTGCTGCTCACTTCCTGCTGCCGCTGATGCTGGTGGTCCGCTGCTGTTTGCTAGAGATCCATGGCTGGGGTGTGCTCAACTTCCCTCCCACCCCCACCACACCCATTGACCACATACCCCAGCCAGCACAAACAGACCTAACCATGCAGCCAGTGTAACCAGTTGCCCATGACATCAGCCCACACAGCTACTTAAGTCCTTACCACCCAACCTACAGTGCAATGCCACTTGATCTACACACAGATCCTGCTTGGCTACCGCAAGCAACACCCGATCCCTTATAAACTACTACCCATGTCACTACAAGAAAGCAAGAGAAACAAACCTCATTGATGGAAAAGGATCTGAACTTAGAGACATATATAGAAGAAGCAACCACCATAGGAAGAAATATTCAGAATGTTGCTTAGAGTCATTCAAGATATGACAGAATTGATAAAGGAAAGGATGGAAAAATAGAGAAGATAGAAACCATTCTCCAAAGGAAATACAAGAATTAAGAATGAAGCAGAAGAAGCAAACAATAAGTAAACAAAACAGTAAATGACCTTACCTGGAAGAGGTGGAGAATCATATTAATGACCTGGGAGATAGGCAGAATTAAAAAATATGAGAGACAATGAAACAAGACAATCAAAGAAGTTGAAGAAAACCTAAGATGAGTGATGTAAGTGAAGAACAATATTCAAATAATTGGGACAATGGAGCAAGACATAATGAAGATATCAACAGCCAAAATAGCGAGGGAATTCCTGGAGGAAAACTTCCCCACTTTAATGAAGGAGTATCAGACAATCATCCTGGAAGCAGACAGGACACCAATTGGACTGAGCCCCAAGAACAATACACCAAAGCATATGGTAGTCAAATTCTCCAACTTTGAGGAAAAAGAGAAAATCATAAAAGCAGCAAGAGGAAAAAATGCACTCACCTATAAGGGTAATCAGATAGGATTATATTCAGACTTATCAGCAGAAATCAGGAAGAAGAGGAGAGAAATGGAGTAGAATTTTCTGAAAGTTGAAGGATAATAATGCTAACCCAAGACCCTCTATTCCACCAAAATCTCCATCAAAATAGATGGGGAGCTAAGAGTTTTCCCAGATCAGGAAAAATTTAGAGAATACAATAAAAAAAATCCCAGCTTTACAAAAAATACTTTCCAACTCACTTTGAACAGAAGACTAACATCTACAGAACACAAATATGAGACCATGGCAAATTGTTACACTAGCCAGAACCTGCATACAATACCCAAGACATCTTCAACCCAATGGTGAAAAGAAGGAAAGAATGAATTCCCCACCCCATCCCCACATACACAGCACACAGCTAAGGAGGGAGGTAGGAAAGCATTTACCACAGAAGAATGGATGTAATGACTATGAAGGTCAATGATCTGAACTCACCCATTCAAAGACAAAGACTAGCAGACAGAATTAGGAAACAGAACCCATCAATCTGTTATCTGCAAGAGACACAACTCAAGCATACCGACAAAAACAGGTCGAGGAGCAAAGGTTGAAAAATAACATATCAAGCTAATGGCAATCTTAAAAAAGCAGGAGTTGTGACTCCAGTCTCATATAAAATCAATCTCAAGATGAAGGACATTAGTAGACATAAGTATGGGTACTATATAATGCTCAAGGCATCAGGAGACCAAAAGGCAGTGAACATATTAAACATATACATGCCCAATGAGAGAGCCATGAGATCGATCAACCAAATCCTTCAAAAAATGAAAAAGACATCACAGGATAAACAATCATAGTAGGAGACTTCAATACACTGCTCTTCAAGAAAGACACATCAATGGGAATGAAGCTCAAAAAAGGAGGCTACACAACTAAACTCTACAATCAGACAACTTGACTAGATAGATACATTCCAAACTCCCCACCAAACAGCCAAAAAATTCACTTTTGTAACAAGTGCATATGGTATATATTTGAAAATAGGCTTCATGCTAGGACATATGTCAAGCTTGAGTAAATTCAAACATATAAAATTCACTCAGATTTCCTTCTCTGACTACCATGCTATAAAATTGGAAATTAAAAAAATAAATAAATGAGAATACAACATACCCAAACCTATGGGATGCAGCAAAGGCAGTATTCAAAGGATGCTTGATATTGATAAATGCACGTATAAAGAAGGAAGATAGGCTTATGATAAACCTCCCTTCACAAAACTTTCAGCAATTGGAACAGAACCATCAGAATAATTCCTTTAATAGCAAAAGTAAAGGAATCAGAGTGGAGATTAATGAGCTGGAAAGCAAAAATACGTTGGAGAAAAATCAAAGTAATACAAATCTGGTTGAAAGGATTAACAGAATCAACAAACCATTGGCAAATCTAACAAAATATAGGAAGAAGACGTCAATATCCAGGATGAGGGATGAAATTCAGGAAATAAAACAGGCCCTAACAAAATTAAAAGATAAATTGCACACTACTATGAAGGACTGTACTGTAGCTTATACAATCACTTGAAAGGCATGAACAAACACATGGAAAAATAATACCTTCCCCCACATTATCTCATATAGACATCAAGAACTTGAACAGACCCATAGCAAAAGAAGAAATAGATAAGTTTATCAAAGAATGACCAACTAAAACCTCCCGGCATTGATAGCTTCACAGGAGAATTCTACCAAGCGATTCTGACCCCAATTCTACAAAAGCTCTTCTGGGGCATAGAAAAGGATGGTAAACTCCCCAAAGCATTCTATTAAGCTAGTCCACAACTGATTCCCAAACTGGATAACGATCCAACAAGCGTATGGCAGGCTGATATTGCTAATGCAAAAATCCTTAACAAAATCTTGGCCAACAGAATACAAAACTATATAAAAAGAAGAATCCATTATGAACAAATGGGATTTATACCAGGGATGCAGGAAAGGGTTAACAATCCATAACACCATCATACTGAAAGGGAAAAGGGCAAAAACCACATAATAATATCAATACACACAGAAAAAGCGCTTGACAACATTCAACACACATTTATAATTATAAGACACTCAAGAAGATAGGATTGGAAGGAAATACCTCAATATAATTCAAGCTATATTTGAAAAACAGCCAAAGTTATAATCAATGGAAAAAAGAAAAGCATTCCCATTGTCGGAGCAAGGAATTACTAAACCTTAATGAAGGTCAAAGATGATTGTGGGTCAAGACGAAAGTAAAAGGAAATAGAGGAAAGAACCAGGAGGCAAATGACATTTAGAGAGGTCTAAATAGAGGTATGCACCTATGTAAATATATTTTTATATAATAAGAAGGGAATCGATCTATGTACTTATATCTATATGTTAAGAATTAAGGTTGCATATAGATATTGGGCCTCGACTCAAGAATTCTCCCAACACAAGAACACTTTTCTTTAATAATCTGGTATTCTGCAATGCTCAACTTCCCGACAAGTTCACTGAAGACAAAATGGGCGCATAAGCAAATGTGATGGAGAAAGCTGATGGTGCCAACTATCATTAGATACAGTGTCTGGGGTCTTAAAGGCTTGAAGATAAACAAGCAGCCATCTGGCTGAGAAGAAACCCACATAGAAGAAGCACACCAGCCTGTGTGATCATGAGGTGTTGATGGGATCAGGTATCAGTCATCTAAGACCCAGAACAAAATCATACCCAATGTAAGTGGGGTGGGGGTGGGAGGAACATAGAGTGGACACCCAGAGTCCATCTTTAGACAATTGGAAATACCTTCACAGAAGGGTCACAAGGAAGAGATGAGCCATTCAGGGTACAGTATAGCACTGAAGAAACACAAAACTGTCCTCTAGTTCTTTAATTCTTCCTCCCCCTATCCCCCACGATCATGACCTCAATTCTACCTTACAAATAGGATTAGATCAGAACATGCACACTGCTACATATAAGAGCCCACAACACAGGGGATCCAGGATAGATAAACCCCTCAAGGCCAACAATGAGAATAGAGATACCAGGAGAATAAAGGGGGAGTGTGGGGAGGGGGGAGAAGGAGGAATTGCCACAAAGATCAACATATAACCCCCTCCCAGGGAGACGAACAAAAAAGTGTGTGATGTATAACAGAGGATGATGTAAGATATGAAAATAATAATCTACAACTTACCAAGGTTTCATGAGGAAGGAAGGGCGGGCGAGGGAGGGGGTAAAATGAGGAACTGATATCAAGAGCTCAAGTAGAAAAAAATGCTTTGAAAATGATAATGGCAGCATATGTACAAATGATCTTGACACAATGGATGGATGTATTGATTGTGATGGGAGATGTAAGAGTCCCCATTAAATGTATTTAATAAAAAGTGGGTGGGCTTCCATTGCTGGATTTTAAAACTTATTACACAGCCAGAGATGTCCAAACAGCATGGTACTGGTATAATGAGAGATACTCAGACTAATGAATGAGAACCAAAATTTCTGAAATAAAATTAGCAGCATATAGGCAACTGATCTTTGATAAGGGACCAAAAGATATCAAATTGGAAACAAATGCCCAGTTTAACAAATGGTGTTGGAAAAACTAGATATCAACCTGCAGAAGAATGAAGCAAGATCTGTACCTCATGCCGTACACGAGAACAAAGTCAAGGTGGATCACAGACCTCGAGGTAAAATCCCAAACGATCAAGAAAAGCAGTGAAAAAAATCAGGACAGAGTTAATAACCTTAACACAGGCAATGCATGGGCTATCAGAATTAAGGAAGGGTACATTATCAGAGAAAGATATAATAAATGGGGGGCATACTAAAGACAAAACATTTGTGCACTTAAAAGACATTAGCAAGAGAGTAATAAGAGAGCCCACAGACTGGGCTCTCTAATATATAAAGATTACTTATATATTACTAATGACATATAAGATAAAGGACTTATTACTAAAATTTACAGAATCCTCCAAGCTTACAAGAAAAAATGAATAGCCCACTGAGGAGATGCCAAAAGACTTGAACAGTAGATTCACAAAGGAGGAAACCAAATAGCTAATAAACATATGAGAAAATGTTCCTGATCATTAGTCATCCCCAAAACGCAAATTAAAGCAACTAAGAGATCCCACCTAACAACCATGAAGATAGCCAAATTCAAAATAACAAAAATCAACCAATGCTGTATGGAGTGTAGTGAGATAGGAAGTCTCATTCACTGCTGAGAGACTTGTAGATCTATTCAACCACTGTGGAAAGTAATCTTGTAATACCTAAAACAATTGGAAATTGAAATACCTTATGACCCAGAAATTCCAAGACTGGGCATATACCCAGAAGAATTAAGAAACAGACCACGATCAGCCATCTGTTCTCCATTATTCATCACTGTACAGTTCACTATCACACACACACACACACACACACACACACGCGCGCGCGCGCGCGCGCACACACACACACACAAAACACCTGGAAACAGCTTAAATTTCCATCAATAGACAAATGGATTAAACATAAACCCCTCTGGTATATCCAAACTATGGAATACGATGCATCCCTAAAAATAGTGTTGGGATGATGAAACACCTCATCTCATGGAAAAAAGTTGGAGGGTATTATGCTGAGTGAAGTTAGCCAAGCACAAAAGGTTAAGTATGACATGGCCCCACTGAACTAAGTCCAAACAGTAGAACAGACATAAGGGAAAAAAGCACATAGCACACAATCCCTGGGCTGAGGACCAGATACTCTGGCATGAGCCAGGCCAATACTAATGATCCACATGTCATCAAACAAACAAAAAATCAATCAAGCAGTCAAATAAACAAATATAGATATATAGCTATACATAAAATAATGCAGATAACACCTATGCTGAAAGGTATCTTTCCCACCACTCTCATATGACTTTAAGGAATACAGAGGGGTGGGGGAAGAAAAAAATACAGCAAGGGGGAACAGGGCACTACCTCCATCCAAGTGCAGGATGTTTCTTAGGTTTCCAAAGGAAAGGGAGACTGAGAGTAGACCTAATTCCAGAGTGACAATCCCAAAGGGAGGTGTTCCTGCAGCAGCAATTTATTTCTAGAGATGACTTCAGGGCTGGCCTCAGCTCGAGACATGATGTCCTGTTCCTAGATGACAGTGACCCTAAAGACATAGAGCGGCTGGTCTGAAGCACACACATGTGCGTAAACCAGGAAGTCAGTGTAACAGACCAGAGAGGGTAGCAAAGCCCCAAAGTCCTTGAGAAATCCCTGTTGTAGACTTCTGACTCTGGTGGCAGCACTTGGCACCTCACCCAAACTGGTTGGGGCTTACTCACAAGGGAACACACCAAAAGTCTAAAGGGGTAAGGGGGAGGGAGTGAGAGTCACTGGATAACTCCTCCCTGACTGCAGGAAGAGCAGTAGGGATTTGCTGGACGTGTGTCTTTCAGAAATGAATGCCGAGGGTGAAAAGAGTACAAGTGCTGTTAGGTAAGTGGGGCCCGGGACATGGGTCCCTGACAGAAAAAGGGAGTGGTCTGAGGGGTTATAACAGGTCCTGGCCGCAATTCAGCAGAGAGAAATTCATCTACTTTGAGGACATCCATTAGACTTGGAACTACTTACATGGAACTACTTACATTGGAACTACTACTTACTTACTTTCTATCTATCTATCTATCTATCTATCTATCTATCTATCTATCTATCTATCTATCTATCTATCTATCTATCATCTATCCAAGATAGGCAGGATAAGCAAACCATGGAGACAGCAATAGGACCGAATTGACAGTAAGGAGGGTGTATTGTTACTAGTTGGGTTAGATCAATTGAAAACTGTCTGAGAGGAGTGACTGATAGTTGACTGATGGGTAAGCATAATAATGGGTCAGGAGAAAATAAATAAAAAGGAAAGAAGAAGTCAAATATAGATAGGTACATAGATAAACATATAGATATGTCAATTCATAGATAGATATGTATAGATATATAGATATCTGTATATGGGTAAAATATATATATATATTTACTATATAAATATAGGTGTATTTATCTATACATGTACATATATGTATATTTAGCAAGGAAGCAAATGGATTTGGGGCCTCTACTAAAATATCACTTAAGTTCAAAAAAGTTTATTTTAAATAAAGTGGCACTGTATGATACCTTCGCAACACAATCGCTGAAGACAAAATGGGTACAGAAGCAAATGTGGTGCCTGACTGTTAAAAAGATAGAGCACCTGGGGTCTTAAAAGCTTGTAGTCAAACAAGAGGACACTGAGCAGGGAAGCAACAAAGTCAACATGAAAGAAGCACACCAACTTCTGTGATCATAAGATGTCAACAGGTAAAGGTTTCAGAAATTCAAAAACAAGTAATCAAATACAGGTGAAGGAGCATGGAAAAACTGGAGACCCAAACCTACCTGCAAGACAATTGGACACAACAACAGAGAGTGGTCACATGGGGGCGGGGGGTAATGAGGAATTCAGGCTCTGGTTAAGCACTGATGAATCTCAAAACTATCCTCTGGTTCTTTAATATTTCCTCCCCTTACTATTGAGCCTTATGTTTTACCTCATTAACACTGTTAGAACTAAGTAAGTCAGGTGTATCAGTAAGATTATTCGGTGCAGGAAGGCCAGGATGGATGACCCTACAGAAGCAGCAATGGGAGCAATGATTCCCTGAGAATACAGGAAGATGTGTTGGGGGTGGGGCGGGAGAGGAGCTGATAGCAATGATGACTGTATAACTCTACTCGAGAGGAGCAAATAACAGAATTGTAGGTGAAATATACATATAATATATAATAGAATATTAATAATAATATATAATAATAACAAGGAAGTTCCTGGGGGGAAGGGTGGGGAATGGAGGGGAAAAAGGGAGCTGACATCAAAGAGTTCAAGAAGAAAGAAAATGTCTTGATAATGATTGTACAATTGTGCTTGAACTATTTGAATTATGGAATGTTATGACATCTATAACAGCTCCCAACAAAATGATGAAATAATAATAATAATAATAAAGACAGAAACCCTATGAAGTTTCAATAAATTGGAATCTACTTAATGGCAGTGAGGTTACTTTGGGGTTATTATTTTGGTATTACAAGGAGCTTATTCGTGATGTCATTTCTGTCATGGAATATGGTGTATGAGACAATAATTGAATTCAACAGTGAATAACTAGAAATCATGATTTTGAACCAGTCAATAATTTCAATATTTACATTAAATTTACATTAAATATCTTTAATGCAAGCAATATTTTGCTGAAGAGTCAACCAACAATGGTTGCAAAGTAGATTGGCATGGAGCTACCAGATATCCAGGCCAGATTCAGAAGCGGAGCGGAGTAAGGAATATGAATGCTGGCATTCGATGGAGCTTGGCACTAAGTAGAAAATAACAGAAAGATGCTTGCTGGTTTCTGGTCTATGCTATGTCACTCAACTGTACGGGCAGCCTTGAGAAGATGGAAAATATTGATGGTTTAAAACTAGAAACAGAATTCATCAGAGTTGACTCCTTTCACCACACTTACTCCATCTGTAGTCCGAGAAGGCAGTTCAAGAATCCAGGCTCCATGACGATGAGAGAGTCAGAGTTGGAGAAGAGTTTATTATCAACCCATGATATGCTGATAGCACAACCTTACTTACTGAAAGAATGGAGGACTTGAAGTATTTGCTCATAAAAATCCAAACCTGCAGCCTTCAGTATGGATTAAAACTCAAAGTAAAGAGAAACAAAATTAAAGTAATCACAACTTGACCAAGGGGTGCCATCATGATAAATAGATTGACGTTGTTAAGGATGTAAACTTGTTGGGATTCAATGAATGCTCATTGAAGCAACAATCGAGAAAAGATAATGTATTGAATTGGACAGATTTTCTATATGAAACCTCTTTAAAGTGCTGATGTACAAGGAGATCGCTTTGAATACTCAGGCACACCAGGTCTAAGTGACAATATTTTCAATGACCTTGTACACATGTGAAAGATGGCATTGAACGAGAAAGATCAAAGAAGAACTAATTAAGTATTTAAGTATGGCATTGGTATTGATAATATTGAAAGTGTGATGGACTTCCAGAAGAGCCAACAAATCTGTCTTGGCCAGAAAGTTCCTTAGAAGTGAAGATAGGAGAAGTTTGTCTCATATTTGGAATATGTAACTGGAAGAAACTAATCCTTGGAAAAGGGCCTCAAACTTCTGAAACAGAAAGACAGAAAAAGAGTTGACAGCCTTCAATGAGACTGATTGATAGTGCCTATACCAATTGGCTTAAAAATAACAATTATGGAGATGGTACCGAACTGGAAATATTTCCTTATGTTCATATAGGTTTTCTATGACTTGAAGGCACTGAATAAAGTAACAGCAAAAGAAGTATTCGTTTTGTTTGAGGCTGAAACATTGGCACTAATCTCTGGAAAGCAGACTTTTACTTCTTCTATTAACTATTTAGAGCAAATAAATTAGGCCTGTGATTAATGTTTCAGGGACACTATATGTTTGTTTGACCTATAGCATCAAAATGTAAATTTAAAGAAAAAGAAGGAATAATGTGAAGGCAAAAAAAAGGTGCATGAGAGCTCAATTGATTCATCTACAGAGTGTTTGGGTAAATTCTATTTTAAATGGATTGGTACAAGCATCTTTAATTTTCCTTTAATAACTACTCTAACATGGAATAGTACAAAATACGATATGAGAATATTAACTATTATAAACTACATACAATGTAGTTTACATTATCACTTCATCTTATACATTATGAATTGGACCCTAGGTATTATGTATTAGGAGCCTTGTAGGTATAGTGTTTATGTGTTGGGCTATGAATCACATGGTCAGCAGTTTGAAACCACCAGCAGCTGTTCAGGAGAAAGACTGGGTTTTCCCTGTCAGAAAGTCTCAGGAAGTCACTGGGGATCACTATGGGTCAGCATTGACTCCATGGCAGTGGGTTTGGCTTTGTTTGGTATTAGATATTATATAATAAGTAATATATTATGTATCATAAAGGCATACACTATTTAAAGCACCACATAACAGTAGAGAATCAGGAAGGTATTATGTGGAGTGAAATTAATCACCAAAGGAGAGAAAGTGTTGGAGGCTACTGTTAGTCTCATACATAGTGTGTGGGACTACAAAAGTCAGTAAAATGCTTTCTTTCGAAAGGAAGCACCCTTTGATGGCTACAGGTGTTCAGAGGTGAAAGGAAATCATGGAAATCATGACCAGCATGTAGAGAAGGATTAGCTTGGGTGAAGGAGAAAGCAATATGAAACATGAAGGACATTGGCAAAAAAGATGGAGGGCAGGAAAGGTATTTAAAAAGTTTGCTGAACTTAATGGCAATAAAGTCAAATACAGCAAGCACACACTCCTTCAGTGGTGAAAATCTATGCCTAGAAGCTTGAATGCACACACAGATTAAATGGGTGTGAGGAGGAGAGGTGTAGTATAGGCATGGATTTGCATAAATATGACAGAATATATTCAACATGTTTATTTACCTTTGCTGCAAAGATATCCATGAATGTGGTGATATATAAACAGAGACGGTTATGAGAACGTCTTGGACATAAGGATCAACGTCTTAGAAGGCACCAAGGTCAAATGGCATAACATAGTTTACAAACTACCAATTATGTCAGATAATGACTGAGAATATAGTGCCTGAGGGTGGACCTCTGGGGTCATATATTAATCAAAATGTAACTGAAGAGAAGAGACTCCCTTGAATGGAGTAAGGACATTAGGAGTGGAGGCGAACAAATCTTATTTGCTGCTGAGGCACAACTCAAGGTAGAAATCTAATAACTGGAACTTCAAATGTATCCACTATGAATCTAGGAAAATTGGAAGATGTCAAATACAAAAGGGAATGCATAAATTTCAGAATCTTAGGCCTCTGGATCTGAAAGGTGAAATGGACTAGTACTTGCCATTTTGTATCAGAAAATCATATGTTTTACAGTGCTGGGGATGACAAAATCAAGAGGAATAATGACACATTCATTTTCATAAAGGACAATTCAAGATCTGTTTTGAAGTATAATAATGTCTGTGATAGGATTATATATATCCACCTTTAAGGATCCAAACAGTACAAGCATTATTCAATATTGTACACCAACCATGAAAGCAAGTGATGAAGATATTGAAGAATTCTCTTAATGTGTTCAGTCAGAAATTGATCAACCATGGACTCAAGATTCATTGATAATCATTGGCAATTGGAATGCAAAAGTTTGAAACAAAGAAGAAACAGTAGTTGGAACATATGGTTTGGTAAAAAAATGAAGCTGGAGATCATATGATATGATTTTTCAAGACCAGGGACTTCTTCATGCCAAATGCCTTTTTTAAACAACACAAGAAGCAACTGTATACCTGGATACCCCACATGGCATACACATCAATAAAATTGACTATCTCTTTGGGACGAGATGACCGAGAAGCTCCATATCAGCAGGTAAAACAAGGTCAGGGGTTGACTGTGAAACAGACCATCAGTTACTCATATGTGGGTTCAGGTTGAAGATGGAGAAAATTCAAATGAGCCCATTAAAGCCAAAATACAATTTTGAGCCTCTCCCACCTGGATTGTGAGAACACCTCAAGAATATTTGCTGCCTTGAACACTAGTGACAATGAGGACCCGAGGGGCTGTGGGAGGACATCAAGAACAGCATTCATGAAGAAATCAAAAGTTTATTACAAAGACAAGAAAGAATAAAAAGATCAAAACCGAAGTCAGAAGAAACTCTTAAATTTTAAAAAATAATAGGCTAGCTAAGGAAAATGGAAGAAAAGACGAATTGAAAATTACAAAGGGAAGCTCCAGAAGACATAGTAAAATATTATGAAATATTGCAAAAAATAGAGTTAGAAAACCAAACAGGGAGGACAGTTTTTAAATAAAGGAAAGATCAAATGAATGGAAAGAATACACAGAGTCATTTTACCCAAAAGAATTAGTCCACATTCCACCATTTCAGGAGCTAACATAACAAGCAAGAGGCAATGTTGCTGAATGAAGAAATTTAAGCTGCTTGTAAGCATTAGCCAAAATCAAGGTTACAGAAATTTATGGAATATCAATTGAAAACGGCTGATGAACCACTGGAAAACACAATAGACTCTGTGAGGAAATTTGGAAGAGAATTCTCTTTGCCAATTGACTACTTCCAGATCTATATTTGTATCTGTTTCAAAGAAAAGTGACCTAAAATAATACTCAAGTTGTAGAATAATATCATATGCAGGTAAAATTTTTGCTGAAGATCTTCCAACATTTGTAGCAATGCATCGATAAGGAACTGGCAGAGGTTCAGGCTAGATTCAGAAGAGGATGTGGAACAATGGATATCATTGCTGATGTCAAATAGATCTTGGATAAAATCAGAGGATAGCCGAAAGATGTTTACTTGTGTTTTATTGGCTATACAAAGGGACTGAACTTTGTGGACCATAACTAACTGTAGATAACCTTGAGAAGAATTTGAATTGGAGACTACTTCATTGTGATCATGAGGAACCTGTACATAAATCAAGAAGCAATTGCGCAAATCGATCAAGGGATCATTGCATGGTTTCAAATCAGAAGAGATGTGTGTCAAGATTGCGGCTTTCATCATATTTATTCAATCTTGATGCAGAGCAAATCCTCAGAATAGCGGGATTAGATGAACAAAGAATGTTGCATTAGGATTGACTTATTTGCATAAGGAAATAAGGAAGATTTATTAACGAGCTAAGATATTCAGATGACATGACCTTGGTGACTAAAAATGAAGAGGACTTGAAACACTTGCTGAGGAAAATCAAGGATTACATCCTTCAATATGGATTACAATTCAGTGTCAGGAAGAACTAATTCTTCACAAGTGGGCCAATATTAACATCACGATAATGTTGCCAAGACTTTTGTCTTGTTTGATCCACGAGTACTGCTCATAGAATCAGCAGTCAAGAGATCAGAAGATGAGATTCATTAGGTCCATCTGCTGTACAAGACCTCTTTAGAATATTGAAAAGCGAGGAAGAACTAAGCTATGCCGAACCTAAGCCACGGAGTTTTCAATTGCTTCATGTAGATTAAAGTTGGACATCGAATAAAGAAGACCTAAGAAGAACTGATGCATTTGAATTGTGATGCTGGAGGCTATTGAAAGTACCATGGATTCCTAAAAGGAAAACAAATCGGTCTTGGAAGAAGTACAGCCAAATGCTCCTCAAAGACATAGACGGTAAGATTTCAGGGTAAATATTTTTTTACATTCCTTGGGGCAATTGCATATTGCCTGGATATATCTTTGGGAAAATTACAGGGGACCAGTCCCTGGAGAAGGACATCATGCTTAGTAACGTAAGGGGAAGCATAAGAGAGAAAAGGCTTCAAAGAGGAGAATTCACATGGTGACTTCCTTCAACAATGGCCCAAGCATAGGAACTGTTGTGAGGATGATGCAGGACTGGGTCGTGTTCAGTTATGTTGTGCAGAGGTGGCTTTGGACTGGAACCCAATCAATGGCACCTAACGTCAACAACTCAGCTATTAACAGAAGTTCTTTCTAATTTACAAATAGTTTAACTAATCTCTTTTAACCTTTTAATAATTCTTATAAAAATTTATCTTGCTAGCATTGATAAATGTTTTTCTTGTCTCACATTATGCTTAACACTATAGTCTCAAGTAGTTTCCACTTATGTCAAAGTTCCTGACTTCAATACACATTTAAATTTCTTGTCATATTCAGTATTGTCATATCTCACCTGTTTTGTTTTACATACCCTTTCTATGAGAATTACATTTGAATTGTCTACAAAACTCAGTGTTAAGAATTAATTCTTAAAGTATAATTTTAATATCTCATATATACTTCAGTATAATAATAATAATAATTTATTAATTTCTTCAATTTTATTTTAGCCATGCATAAGATTGCAATAAGCATGTCCAACAGTTATACACTAACTTGTAATAGTAGCTTTTGACCTGTAGTTTTTTCTGCTCTTCTCAGCATGATAACCTGAAATTTTCTGTGTAGAATGAGTTAATACATTGCATTTTCAGTGAGGGAATCCTTGATTGGCCTTTACATAATTATTCCATACCTTTCCCTTTCATTTTTTGGCCACATGTCATAAATTTCTATTTCTCAGAATAAAATGACATATTTATATACTGTTTCTATCAGAAGTTAAAGTTTTCCTAAGTAGAATTTTATTTGTTTTCTTTCTCTATCATCAAATATATGATCTCTTATAATAATAAAAAAAGATTTAAAGTTTTGAGTGTTATCTTCTTGAAGAAATATATATATATACATATACTAAGAAAAGAAACCATGGCTTATATTTCTTACATTTGCTTTAAACATCGACAGCATGAGATATTGTTAGTAATGTTTACTTATATTTAAATAGATTTTGCTTGGCAACATTTGTTAAATCATTTATTAACAATTATTGGGAAGTATAGAAGCTGCTGTTGAATAATTCATTTTGCCCTTTTCACCTCTCAAAAACTAATTACCTAATTTTCATGACCTTTGCATGTTTTTCTATTCTACTTAATAGTTAACTCAACAAATGTTTAGCAAGTAACCAGTAAATATAAGGTAATTTGATTCATTAATTAAAATTAATTTTCAGCTTACTTTAATTATTTCTGAAGCTGGAGCACAGTGACAACAATAAAGGAAGCCCTATACCATGTTATTATTCACAGGTTCAATCCAGCAAATATTTATAAGTATTTTCAATATGTCATTAAATTGGATATGTGATTAAAAATAGTTGAAACTAATTTTTTCTTGCCTCTGGGGAAAATACATTGTTTTATGGGAGCTATTTTCTTCAATTATTCAGATATTTTAAAAAGATATTGTGTTAGTCTGGATACATTAGAGAAACAAATCCATAAGAAACTCATATATATGTGTAAGAGTTTTATATAAAGTCTGAATTAAGTTTAAGTTTTATATAAAGTGTGAATTAACTGTAAGTAAGTGTGAATTAAGAAAGCATCCCAACCCAGTGCTGTCCAAGCCCATGAATCCAACATTAGCCCATATGTCAGACACCGATTTATAAAGTCCTCCTCAATCTCACAAACACACACTATGACGCCGACTGCAGGAGGTAAGCCGAGTCAGTGAGAATGTTAGCAGCTCAGCACTGGCAGAGGTCTCCACACAGTTGCGCCAGCACCCAAGGCTGCATTGGGGTAGGTCCATGCATCTTCTCCTTGGGGGTGTCTAGCAGGAAGTTAGCCTTGCCAGCTGAAGCAGGGAACTGGAAGCTTCACTCTGGTCCGACCATCAGAAAGCAAGCGACCTGAGAATTAGAAAGGCACCTGAGACCCACAAAGGCGAGGCTCACTGAGCCATTTATCTCTCTGCCCTTCAATGAATCCCACATGTGTTTATCGGCCACGTTGGCACAATAAACCTTAACTATCTCAGATGTAAAACAGCTCATTCCTTCCATATTATTTTTTAAGGCAGCATTTGATATTATCCTTTTAAAACATTTGGTTTACAGTTGCTGCAAAAGAATAAAAAAATGACATTAACTAGAATGCATTTAGGAGGAGCCCTACTGGCAAAGGGGTTACACATCGGACTGTGATCCCCAAGATCAGCAGTTTGAAATCACTGTTTGCTCCTACGGAAAAAATGGGGCTTTCTATTCCCCATAAACAGTTAAAGTGGCAAACTCCCAGTGGCAGTTCTCCCCTTTCCTATAGGGGGAATTGACATCGACTTAATGGTAGTAAAGTTTTTGCTTTTTAAATTTAGGCAGCTTACAAGCAACATGGTTAATTGTTCAGCTGCCAATTAACAGGTCAGTATTTCAAACCCACCAATGACTCTGAAGGAAAAACGATGTGATAGTCCGCCTCTTTAAAGTTTGCAGCCAGCCCGGAAAAAAACATCTCAGACATGTTGTTTTCTTTGTTATATAGTTTTGCTAATAGTTGAAAACAGCTTAAAGAGACACAACATAATTTATTAGTTTCCATGTAACAACTGCTCTGTTGAGCAGTTTAATATATTATCACATTTAACTATTGAAATGAATCTACTTGGTAGTTACTTCTGCTCTCTTTATTAACCTGACAAGAGATCTGGCTTTAAATAAATTTAATAACCTGCTTAATCCTTTAAAGAACCCCGAGGAAGAATTAGGATTCCAATTAATTATATGTGCTTATATAGACTAATATATTGTCCTACTCAGAACTATTGAAATAGAAACATTATTTGTGACTATAATAATTCTGGTGTTGTAGGGTAGGTTGACTAGAGAAACAAAATCAGTGACTCTCATTTATGTATAAGAAGTGATTTCATATCAAGAAGACATCCAGCCCAGTCCAACTCAAGTCCAAAAGTCCAAAGCTAGCAAGGTCCTCTTCAAGCTCATGCAGATGCAGACCAATGAACAGAGAAGTAATGTGGGATGCAGAAAGAACATAGACCAGTGGGTCCAAACTCAAGTGGATCCAAGTTTGGTGGAAACATGTCAGGGCACCAAGAGCAATCAGAATCTGGCAGCCAACATGAGACAGCCCTTGGATGGAGACACAAAGTCCAAGCAAGAAGGAAGAGGAAAGGGCATAGAGAGAGGGATATTCCCACTTTATCCCTTAGATGAAGGCCATAGGCTAAGAAGGCATTATCAAACTGTAACCTGATTGATAGATTGACTCCATTCCTACACCTTCATACAAATACAGGTTGAAATAAAATCACCCAACTACCATATCTAGATATCAATCACAAGTCTTAACTGAGGAAAAATTAACCAAACATGTATTTGGCTCACCAGTCTAAGTATCAGTTCATCTGACTTGGATTGACTGACCTGAGTTGGTCTTAAGGTTCTCATGTGTGTATCTTCAGTGGCTTGAAGAAGCTGATAGTGGGTTCTTTAACATATTGGGCTTTCTGTGGGAAAACTAGTCATGATAATCTCTAAGGCATCACCCACTAGGAAATTATGGCAAGCATATCTTCAATGAGAAAGAAAAGAAAGACAACAGATAAAGAAAGAATGTGTGTATTCAAGGTTTTGAAATGGCACACATCACCACATTGACCATACTCTGTCACCAAATTTAAGAGTCAAGTCCAACAGAGATTCAAATAATAGAGAAATACATTTTATCTCTTTATAGGAAGATGTGAAAAGTCAAATTGCAAAGAGCTTGGCGCCTGGGGAAGATCAACAATTAGAATCATTATTGTATAAACTATACTATTTTCCTTCTGGCCAGAAACTCTTCCCTCTCTTTTACCTACAAAAATACACTTATCTTCTCATGAAATGCCTCCTGCAACACGCATAAAATTCACCTGGCATTGTTAGGTAGTCCTATTGTCTAGGAGGTAACAATATAATCCAATACTTGAAATGAAAATTTGACCACTAAAACCTGGCTAATATTATCTATAAATTGAGCAGCAAAACACCCGCAAAGTAGCTGACTCACACAAAGGGGGGAAAGAACTGTAAAAGAGAAGACCACATGATACTCTGGGAATTCAGACCTCTCCTGGTTGAAAATATTGGAAGTAAATGATTTAAACTGATCAGTTAATAAACAGGGACAAGAGAATGTAAGCGAAATATAATTATCATGCTGGTTACATAAAGCACATCTCAAACACAAAGAAGACTAAAATTCAAGTGATGAAAAAGAAAAATATCAAGCTATCCATAGAAATCTACATTGTCCTAGTAACCTCTTTTGTCCTAATGTGGCTGCTTGTGTGTCTTGGTGATGCAGAAAGTTATGTCACTGATATTTCAAATAATAACAGGGTCAGCCAAAGTGAAAAAGTTTTAGCAGTACTTCCAGGTTAAGAATGGACAACAAGAAAAAATAGGGTGCCCACTTCTGAGGAATTAGCTACTGATAAACTTATGAATAGTCACAGAACATTGTCTGGGACTGAAGACATCCTGAGTAACAGTAGAAAACTATCAGACATAATGGCAGAAGATGAGCCCCTCAAGTTGGAAGGCATTGAAAGCATGCTGAGGAAGAGCTGCCTCCTCAAAGTAGGGTTGACCACATGACTTTGATGGAATAGAGCCTTCAGGACATTTATTTGATGATTGAGTGCAACTCAAAATAAAAAAAGTAACAGTTGCAGATATCTATTAATAATTCAAACATGGGATGTATGAAGTATACATCTGGGAAAACTAGAAGCTGTCAAAATGAAATGTTTCATAAAAACCTCAATATTCTATGAATTATTGACCTGAAATAAATGTGTATTAGCCATTTTGAATCACAATATCATACAGTTTACTCTGCTTGGAAAGGTATATTCAAGAGGAATGAATGGTGTCATATTCACCATCAAAAAAGATATTTCAAAATCTATCTTGAAATACAATGTTTATGTAATAGAATAATATTTATCTACATACAAGGAATTTCAGTCAATACAACTATTAATCTAATTTCTACAACAACTGCTAAAGCTAGTGATGAAGAAATTGAAAAATGTTACCAACATCTTCAATATGAAATTGATCAACTATACAATTTGGGTGCATTGATAATTATTGGCAATTAAAATGTAAAAGTTGGAAAATAAGAGGAAGGAACAGTATTAGAAAACAACCTTGTGATAGAAAAGAAGCTAGAGATCACACGATAGAATTTTGTAAAATTAACTACTTTATCATAATTACCATTTTCCAGCAACACACAAGGAAAATGCATGTGAACTTCTCTAAAGGGAATGAACAGAAACCAAAATCACTACATCTGTGGGAATAATTAATGAAGACACTCAATAAAATATAACCGTCCTAAGACTCTATGCACCCAATGAAAGGCCCTCAGAACACATTACTCAAACTTTAGTAGCATCAAAGAGACATATGGTCAATACAATGATAATGGTAGAATATATTAGTTCATAGTTTTCAAGGAAAGAAAATCAACCAAGACGCAGAAGAAGTAAACACAATCAACTTGATCTTGTAGACATATACTGAAAAATTCACTCACCAACATTATATATATATATATATATTTCAGCACACATAAGCTGTATCCCAAAATAGATCATATGTCAGGCCACAAGCAAGCATCAACAAATTTAAAAACATCTAAACACAATAGCCTATCTTTCAGACCACAATGCTATAAAATTAGAAATAAATAAGAGGAAGAATGAGCAAAATATAAACAAATACATAGGAATTAATCAACAGTTTACTTAAAAACTTCTAGGTAAGTGAATCAATTAAGAGTGCAATTTTAAAATTTATTTTAAAAATTACAATATAAATACAGCATACCGCAAACTGGAGACACAATGAAGACAGTTCTCAGAGGGAAATGTATAACAACACATCCACTCAGCAAGGAAGAAAGTGCAAACACTGCAACATAATTCTTACAGCAATTTAAACAAGAGTAGGCAAACTAGAATAAAAGAAATAATAAAGATTAGAACAGAAATAAATGAGTCAGAATACAAACAACAACAACAACAACCAAACAAGAAAAAATCACAAGACAAGAAGTTAGTTCTTCCAAAGCATTAATATCTTATTAAAGAGGGCAGCATCAGAATAGAACTGAATGAAATGATTAAAGGATAATTACACAATATTATAAAAGAAAATACTCAAATTCAAAAAGCTAAAAGCAATGGAAAGAAAAATTTTTAGAAGAATTATTACCTACAAAAATAACAAAAATTCATATAGAAACTTTTAATAAACCTATGACACAATAGTAAATCAATCTGGTCATTAAAAAAAAATAATAATAACAAAAAGTCTGGGAGCAGCGGGTTTCACTGAGGAATTTTACAAAACCTCCCTTGAGTGTTAGCAGGAATGATACACAAGTATTTTATTTGTTTACTTCCTCAAGGTGTGCAGTAGCAACATGACAGTTCCATTTGGAGAGCCCCTGTACTACTGTGGCAATGGCAAATGCTCCTAATTTGCAGAACTCTGAGCAGTAGCTCTAGTTGTTCATTTTACTCAGAAAGAGAAATAGCCAGTTTTGTGATGGAATACTGAATGATGACGTATGGCCCATCGTTTGCATGGTCAGAGATTTCAGTAGACTCATGTTAGAAAATTGGTGGTAAGTGTTGTGGGGAAGAAGTATGTGTATAAACCTCTCTGAATGGGCCAAACACTGAAGTTATTATTCTCATGTAAATTATTACCAAAGAGATACCTCTGCAGGGGTGATAATAATACTCACATGCATAGAATGACACTTTTTTTTTTAATGAGCCATTTTCTTTCCTGAGCCATTCCTGTCATTGTCCAATAGGCTGCTGAATAAAGTGGCCCTGGTGGTCAGGATGGCGCTTGTTACTGATTGACTGTGCACAGTAGAAGCACTCCTGGGACCTCGCTGAAGGACAGTGAGAAGGGAACTCCTCCTACTCGCAGAGCTGAAAGCAGCATGCCAGGTTTGCCAGATTTTTATTGACTTTCAGACTCATAGACCCTGGTCAACCATTTACCCGAGTGGTGAGGGGCTTGAAATAATTCTGATTACCAAATTGGTGACAAGGATGTGTGGAGAAGAAGTATGTGGTGATACTTAATTGAATGGGCACACACAAACAAAAATGAGAATATACGTTTCTCATGTGCTCTCTAACGGTTAATCTCAGTAGAAGAACACTGTAACAATCAAATGGATGGGATGACATGTTCTAAGGAAACCAGCATTTTCCACAGCTATTCTTGTCAATTCCCAATGGATCATTGCCCATGAGTAAAATGTCATGCCCTGTGATTAATGTCAGTGGTCAATTGCAACAGATGAATTTTGATATGACTATTAATAGTTCAGACCTTTCAGGAAGAAAGCTTTGATTTTACACCACCCCCACTCCCACCCCATCCCCCCAAGCAAAGAATCATGACCAACTGAGATGCTTGCTAAGGATAAAGGGGATAAAGAACACATGGTGGAAAGAGTTAGTTCTACATACATGATCTCTCACATATAGTATGTTAAGATTTTATTTAAATTAGTTACTTTACATTACATGTAATGAAAAATATAGCTTCTGTTTCTTGAATGAATCTGTGTATATGCTGTTCCTAAAATTTACTGCTTTATTGATATTGATTTCACTGCACACTACAAAGGTATGAATTCTTATTGTCTCTTCCATGTGAATTATAGCTTTTAGCACCATAAATACACTTTTATCCTTAATGTGGAAGTTAGTCTGAAAACTATTTTGTTTTATGTTTAAAATCACAACCTAGCTTGAATGATTCATATATATCCATCTTATTATTGGTTAGCTTCATATAATTTTATTTATTTATGCCTCTTCCATAAACATACATGTATATCTTGTTTGAGTTCAAACTAAAGAATTTTTAGAAGATGAAAAAGCTAACAACTATTAACATTTATTATAATTCATTATTGTTATGTTTTATCTGATTTAATGTTATATTTCCCATTTTCATATTTAAATTATCTTATGACTTCCTTTTTAACCAGCTTATTTTAAGTGCTATTATTTCTATTTATACTTCTATTTCACTGATAACATTTTAATTAAAGGTTTATAAATGGTCCTGGATATCTGATATTTAAAGCAATTACTATTTATTCTTATATCAGTGATTAAAATATGGCAATTACTCAATCCTCCTTTCATATTTTTTATACTTTTCTCTAGTCTACCCAGACTAACACAGGCACTGATGAAACACACATCACTCTTCTAGTTCCTGAATGCTTGCCACACCTCCACTGCCATGACCCAGTTCTACTTTACAAATCCACCTAGAGTGGAGTATTCACATTGGAACAGATAAAGCCCTCAGTAACAGTAGTAGGAGCAGTGATATCATGAGGGTGAAGTAAGTGGAGGGGCAGGGGGAAGAGAGGAAGGGAGAACCCAGCACATGTTGGGTATATAGATACCCTCCCAGCTCCTGAAGATAAAATTTAACAGAAGGTTGGGTAAAGGGAGACAGCAGACAGTGTGAGATATGAAATAACATTAAAGAGGAGGAAACAATTTCCATAAAGCATACTTAAATTAAAAATGTACTTGTTTCTCCCTACAGAAGTTTCAATTCTTTCACTGTTAATTATAATATAGTCAACATTTGCAATGGTGAATAATATCTTGCAATAAGATCTCTAGCTATGTTTGTGAACAGCATTTCTGATGGGATTTTGGGCCTCTCTTGAATATACATCTAGTTTATCCTTCTTTTTGTCACTGCAAAAGAAGCAAAACCTCAGCATAGTCACAATGCACACATGTTATACTCTTATGGTTGCGTTTGTGAAAGAGACCTTAAAGAGTGGACAGTGAAAGCAGGCAGACTTCAAGCTGCTGGCATACCTACAGGGAAATACAGTTCTGGGTTTTAAGTAACTCCGTTTTCAACTTTGCTGCCAATAAATGGCAATTAGTTATAAGAATGACCAAAACAAATAGGTCAGGAATAGGTAAGTTCTATGTTTACATGCTATATGTCTTCCTCGTGAATTTGAAAATTTTAGTACAACAGAACAAAGATGAAAAAATATGAACACTTTGACTTTCTGAAAAGGTTTTCTCCTGGTATGAAATCACAAATATGAAAGTGTTTTTTTTGTGTGTGGAGATTTTGGAGTAGAGCTTCTTATGCATTGAATATCTGAGCAGACTGCTTTATGGTAACTGAAGCATTACTGGGAATCAGAGCAGAGAGATTTAATAGAACATCACAGTGCATCCCATGAATTAAATATATATATATATATATATACATGCAAACATTTATATTATTTCTTTGTATAATATTTGATTAATCACTTTCAGTTTGTGTCTGCAAAAGTTGTTTAATTTGTTTGTAAAATTCATAGAGTGTCCATTATCCTAAGTTGCAGATCACTGACTTAAAATTAGAATGTGACATTTTAAATAACATCCCCAAAATGTAGTAAGTAAACTAATATGTCTTTATTAGTCCTTGATAATCAATTTCAAAAGCTTTTAGAATTTGATGAAAATTATGCAAATTTCAGGAGACTGTCATCCTTATAGTTTATGTTAATTTGACATTAATGTTAGCTGCCTATCACACTAACAATGATCCATCTGAACTAGCAGGCTGGAATACCAATTACTGAAATAAGTGGAGCTCATCCTTGAAGTTCCTTCTCTCTGTGGCAAGTAGACATATGTCAGCACACAGGGAATAGCACAGCTGTATCAAAGTCTTTCATGTAACCAGGCATCTTCGTGTAATGGAGCAGGCTGTGGTTGACATACTAAATCTTGAAAAGAAAGAGAGTTGCTTTGTATTGAGAACAAAAAGAGCTGAAAGAAAGAAAAAATGATGTGAAGATATTCTAATTTATTTGGAGTAATTGTTACACAATGCTGATCAAGATGAGTATCTATTTTGAAAGCTTTATCTTATAATTGGTTGGTATGTATTTTACTGAATTTCTGTGAAGAATCAAGACACGAATTGATTATTGGAAAGGAATTTTTTTTGATCTTTTGGTTGTACTTGCTGAGTATGAATTACTTCAGTCTAGTTTACACTGACAGTAAAATGTTAAAATAGAAAAGTATATTTTTCCATTTGGAATGCACTGTTGTTTATCTTCAAAGGAAGATTTAGGTATAATTTATGGATTTTCATCTTTTTATTAATAATAATTCATCATTTTTATGCTATATCTTAGTAGGATAACAGAGATCTTTGATTCTCCCAATTGTCCTTCTTCCATGTATTGTAAGATATAATAATATAATTTATCAAATAATATATAAAAATATCAAATATCTTTTTCATTGTTATGATGCTTATTGAATTATTTAACTACCATTTATTAGCATAAGTATAGTACTTTATATCTTTCTACATTATAGGGTCTTAGATTTTGCTTTTGTTTGTGGTACTAGAGAATCATAATCAGTGACACACACACACACATATATATTTAGAGAGTGAAAGAGAGATATTATATAAAAATATGAGTCACAGAGTTGTAGAAGTGAGTAAGTCCAAATTCAGGCAGATTCCAAGTTTATGACTCAGATGTTAGACTGGAATCTTCTGGTTTACACTAATTGTGCAGATTGATGAACCCAATATTCAGAGAAAGATTACAGGGTGGTGGCTGCAAAGGCTAATGAATCCAAGGTCAGAAGGTTAGGTTTTCCAGAGGTAAAGGACTCTCAGGTCTCAGGCAGGATAGATGTTAAGTCGCTGACCACTTCCAGAATCAATAGGCAATGTGGCAGGGTGTTGACTCAAGTCCAAAGAACCAGAGGTCAGTGAGTCAGATACAGGATTCAGAACAAGTAATATTTTCCACAGCACCCACTTGTATTGGAAGCAAGCCACACTCTTGAGGAAACTCTCTTTCAACCCACTGTATCAGGGATATGACCTAAGTAAGGCTGGTGTATTCCATGTTAATTTTCTTACAATTGATTGGCTGTCATTCCATTGTGTTAGATCAGGTCACGGGGAATTAACTAGGTGCTAACTACCAAATGACTCAGAATCTTGGCTCAGCCAAGGTTACATAAAACCTAGTGATTGCAGTCTTCTTCCTTTAGCTTTACACTGCGCACACCTCCTTCACCCACTCACTCCTTTACTCAGTTACTGCCTTCAAGTCCACGCCAACTCAATAGTGACCCTATCCGACGGGCACTGCTGCTCCGTGGGTCTCAGAGACTGGAATTCTACGGGAACTAAGCGCTCTGTCTCTCTCCCACACTGCTCCTTAAACCACACATAATCTCTAAAGAAAGACAATTATGAAGCCATTTTTACAACTAAAAGACAACTAATTTCATGTTCATCTTATATTTCATAAATGAAGAAAACAAAAACATTTTATGTATTTAGATGAGAATTTCCTATTCAGGATTTCCTTTGCCCTAACAAGCCCTGGTCTTGGTCCTTTGCCTCATGGGGCCACCCAAACCTTTATTCCTGGGGCCTGGAATGACAGTTATAAGCACAGTCACACCTGGTTATGTTTCCATAACTCACCATTATTCTCCAATAGCTATCTGTATGTTTTGTTATTTTTAATAGTCAAAATAAGAAAGTTAAATGGGAATGCTTTGGGAATCACCATCCCTACAGTCTTCAAGTCTTTGTTAGTGGCAAATCCCTCCAGAATATGACTTTGCTTTGGCTTTACCCATTTTCTATATAGACTCCTCTATAAGGCTTTCACATTTTCCTACTGTAATAGCCCTTATTCCACATTTTATGGAACTCATATGGGGAGTCTGTCACTTGCTAAGTATGTTGATTCCAATTTTGCATTCTGGATCTGGGGATACAAATATAGGATGTGTTCAAGGACATACTCAATCTGCTGTGAGACAAACCCGAGCTAAGATTACATTAATAACTTGACCTTCAGGAACCCCCATTGTGATCAGTGAGTCTGCTAAATGTTTTGTTTGTTTGTTTTTAATCTGGAATTAGTGTTAAATAAGAGCCTGTGAGCTATAAATCCCTCAGATATTGGGATATTTCTTTATTTTCCCCTAATGAGCATTCAATTTTCTAAAATAACAGATCTCTTTGAATAAAGTTGTGAGAAAGTAACAATTCTTCTTTTGGATGGGTATAGTGTTGACCTTCTTCAGAGGGAACTAGCCTCCTTCTCACTGCAACAGTTATGAGTCTATAAGAGAATCCAGTCTAGAAACTGTTTGAGGAATCGTAACTCTCCATTCTAATAATTTGGGTAAGGGTGACATACATATATCATACATTCTTCTGTTTTTATAGATCAAGCACATGTTTAATGGACTTTCCATTTATTTAATTCTTTTTTTAACAACAGAAAAGTAGTTTTACAGATAGAGTGCACGGAAATAGAATTGACTGTATCTATGGAAAGAGATTATGAAGAAGTTCAAAAGTAATTAACACCAGGCCAGGATCTTACTGTGGAACAGACCATACATTGCTCACATTCAAGTCAAATTGAATCTACATAAAGTTAATACAAATCTAGGAGAGCCAAAATACGACCTTAAGTGCATCCCACCTAAAATTTTAGAACATTTCAAGAACTGATGTAATACATTGAACACTAATTAGAGGATACCTGATGAGTTGTGATATGATATTAAGAACATCATACTTGAAGGAACCAAAGGACACTGAAAAAAAACAGGAATGAAAGAAAAAATAAAAATGGATGTCAGAGAAACTGTGGAATTTGCTGCTGATAGTTAACAAACTTTGGCAGATGGAGAAACTGCTGAAGTAATTGATGAGCAGGAAATTCCAAAGGGAAACTCGAGAAGACAAAATAAATTATTAGAACAAAATGTGCAAAGACCTAGAGCTAGGAAACCAAAGAGGAAAAACATGGTCCATGTATCTTAAACTAAAAGAACCCAAGATAAAAGTCAAGCCTTGATTCAAAATATTAAAATATTCTTTAAGGTAAATATTGATGGATGTGGGAAGCATCCAAAGAAGTTGGAAAGAGTACACTGTCACTGTGCTAACAAAACTAGTCGACATTCAACTATTTCAAGAGGTAGCATATGAGCAAGAACCAATGGTAGCGACAGAAGAAGTCCAAAATCTACTGAAGGAATTAGCTAAAAAAAGAACACTCCAGGAATTGATGGAATGACAGTTAAAAGTTTCAGTAAACTGATGAAGCTTGGTGGATGACAAGGTACTAAATGCCAGCTACTGAGAATGCTGGCCCAGTCAAGTTGACAGAAAGTCTAACTATCACAATTTGAGAAAATATCTAATTATTTGTTGTTACAGCTGGTTCTTCCAACATGCTTAAAGAAATAGATTTTTAATTATTTTCTATTTCAATTATATCCCAATTATATGAGAGAATAGGGAAACATGTTTTCTCCCATTCACATCATCTACTCATAAAAGTAACCTAACAAGTTAATAACCACTACCATCTCCATTGTTTAGGGAAGGACTAAAATGAAATAATAGGAAAATAATTGGTGCAGGAAGCCCAACAATCTTTAATGAAATTAATCCCGAGTGTTGTCTGCAGAAGGAAAAATGTCTGGTCTTTAGTTATGCTCCTAATCGTTATATTTGAGTAAATTTTTAGTTTTAATCTCAATCCAAATGATTGTGATTCTTCCTCTTTTTTACTGCCCTTTCTCTTTACCAAGCATGATGTCCTTTTGCAGGGAGTGGCCTCTTCTCCAGCATCAGTATCACCACTGGGTGGTTTTGAAAGCTGAAGCACAGATAATTTAAGTACTTCCTAAAATGTACAAGTAAGAGATGAAAGGAATGAATTTTAAATCCAAATAAGCCTGCCTGTCTTTCATTCATTTAAAATATGAAGTAAATAGACTCTTATAAATAAGTGTTATTTGGATGGTTGATCAACCAAAATTCTTTGGCACATTACAAATGGATGGAGAATATATTCTTTGAAGTTCTTTGAGAATATACCAATTATGATCTTTAAATAAAAATTTCACATCCAGCAGTGACACTTCCTCCAAGAATTTAATGCTTAGACTTGGGAGTTCTACATATTTCAGAATAAAGTCCTTGAAATTGTCAATATACAAGAGTATATATTACCATAGATGAAATCATTCAATTACAAAAGAATTAAAATACTCATGAAAATTATCACTGTGTATGAAGTCACTTTCACACAAAATAAAATATGGAAAAGAGTTCAATTTTGTTGTAGACAGTCAAACTCAGCTCTGTTTCTCAAGTATTACAAACAAAATAAAACAAACAAGCAAACAAAAGGCTTTGATTTTTTAAATTTTATTGGGGGCTCATACAACTCTTATCTCAATCCATCTATCCATACATTGTGTCAAGCACACTTGTACATTCATTGCCCTCATCATTCTCAAAACATTTGCTTTTCACTTACGCCCCTGGCATCAGCTCCTCATTTTCCCCTTTCTGTCCCTGCTCCCCACTCCCTCATGAACCCTTTATAATTTAAAAATTATTAATATTTTGTCATGTCTTACGTTGTGTGACGTCTCCCTTCACGCACTTTTCTGTTGTCTGTCCCCCAGGGAAGGCATTGATTTTTGGAAAAAAGTCTGGAGAATTACAATTCTATTGCCAGCAGAGTAATACCCGGTTGATAAATAAACTGAGATGCAATTTCACTTCCTGCAAATCACTCCTCTTTTCCTTTACATCAAGTTCAAACAACATTTATTTTTAAAATATTTCCTACATTTTTCCTCCTACAACTTTTCACACATTTCAGCCCACTCCTTATCTCACCCCCTTGCTTTGTGAAAGTGTCTTTATTTTCATTGTAATTTCACAGTAAAAAGTGAGCATTCTCACTTCATTAACTCAGTTTCACTGATGATCCATTTGCATATTGCCCCTGATAACTTCTTTCTTCCATCAATCTCTCTTCAAACACCTAAAATATTGTGACTTTTGGACTAATTCCAAACCTGATGACATGTATGTTTCATAGTGACCTTACTTTGCACCTAATATTAAACTTCAGTTGTAAATTGAATATGATAATACGGTCTTAATAACAATGCTCAGTGATTCAATAATTAGAAAGTGAGTGATCTGTGTTTATTAGAATCTGTGCAATTTTCTTATGTAAAATGGAGGTTAACTCATTAACCCTGGTGTTTACTTCCAGATTTTAAATGAACTTGTTTAGACTGTGTAAAGAATCAAATAGAACAATGCAGGACTAGGCTGTAAAATGTACAGTTCTATGTGTGTAGCATTCATAATAATCTAAAATATTAATCATGTTTTCTAAAATAAAAAACAGCCCTCTAAGTAGCAAATTACTCATAAAAAGAAAGATGATCCAGTTTCACTAGCTGTAAGTTTGATCTTGTCATCGGAGAAGAGTGCCTTTTATTTAATGTCCACAGATGTCACTATCTATTCACAGAATTCTTATGGGATTTCTCAGTATATACTTGTTATTTTCTCAAAAATGATGCTCCACAAGGTTTGAGGATGGATGAGAACATGAAGTTCATGAAATGAAATGTTGGGTATTGAAACAGCATCACAAACGCACTATAGAATCGGAGGTCTGACTACCTGCTTTTGTAAAGAATACTGGCAGGAAAATACTATGAGATGACTCTGCTCTGGCACCCATGGGGCCACCACATGGCAGAATTTCCCTGAAGTCTAAAGACAGCAAGAACAGTACATTTTCTTTTTACTGCTCAGAAGTAAATTGCACGATCTTTTCCTGTTTCTCTAGCTCTACCCAAGTACAATCATCTATTCATATCTAACTATAAAGTTGTCATTTTTATCATTTTCTTTCTACAAATTACTCACAATTTAATTGTGATTTCATATAGTAATATCTTTTCTTTTCACCAACTCTCTGGCAGTTTCTCATACTCGTGACTTGCGTGTGGCTATGACGCTGGAAGCTACGTCACCGGTGTTTCAAAATAGTAGTAGAGACCCCAAAGTGAGCTGGTTTCAGCAGAGCTTGAAGACTAGATATGTTACCCATTTCTGAGAGAATGGCCACTGACAACCTTATGAGAAGCATTGAAACATTGTCAGTTACTGGAAATCTCACGAAGAGAACGGTTACTTGGTCAGCAACAGTGCCAGCACCTGAATCCCTCAGGCTGGACGGCACTCCAAATATGACTGAGAAAGAGCTGCTTTCCAAAGGTGGGTGAATCACGGTGATGCGGGCAGAGTAAAGTCTTCGGGACATTCAAGTGATGGTGAAGCAATACTCAAGAAGAGAAGATGTATCCTCCACTATTAATTTATATCATCATTTTGAATGCATAAACTATAAACTTAGAAAAATTGGAAGCCGTGAAAAAGGACATGGAACGCTTGAAGATCATCATTCTTGTTGTTAGGGAGCTGAATGGACTGGGATTGGCCATTTTTAAGCAGACAATCATATGGTTTACTATGCGGGCCATGATAGGTTCAAGAGGAATGGCATCACACTCATTATCTAAGAGGAGATTTCGGGGTCTATCTTGAGGCGCAATGCCATCTGCGATAGAACAATGTGTATCTGCATACAAGGTAAAGCAGGCGATACCACTATTATTCAAGTGTATGCACCAACCACTGAAACTAGGGAGGCAGATAGCCAGGAATGATACCAACATCTTAATTCTGAAATTGATCATCCATGCAATCAAGCTGAATTGCTAAATAAAGGGGCAGCAAGAAAGAAGAAGGCACTTGGCGAGATGGATTCACACAGTGACTGCCACAGTGTGCTCAGATGTAAGAACAAACGTGTGAATGGCACAGAATCGGGCCATACTTTGTTCGGTTGTGTAGAGTTGCTCTGGGTTCGAAGTGACTCGGTGGCACCTAACCACAGCAAAGACTACTCGACCAGTCCACTTGGGCCACATGCCCTTTCACAGTGCGCTACTATGTTCTGATGTGCACTCTGAATACATTGGAACAACAAGCATAACACACTGGGATAGTGGGTATGCTTTCTTCACACTCTAACAATATACTTATCACCTTTTATAAGTAATGAATTGTGCTAGACAATATTTAAAAGGCAGAAGTTAATAATATTCATCTCTTTATCACCTTCATTTACTTGAATATCTAGCATTTACAAATGATTTTGAAATAAAGATATTAGTTTAAATAAATGTAGCAGCAAATAAATAAGTTACTAATTAAGGAAATGTACTTTACCTTGTTTTAATACAGGGAGCACATAAACTAAAAGATGATTGTCATAATGATGAATAATTGTAGCACAGGGAAATACATTATATTCAAAAGATGTGTAAACTGCAATAGGCCTTCAGAGTAAATAAATGTAGCTCTCTGAAAGTCCCGAGTGAATTCTTTGATAATAAATTTATGTGTAAGTATCATATACTTTTCTTCATCCATCATCATTGCTAGATTCTGAGTCATCACACTTTTGTTCCAGGGGAAAACATAGATGTACATACCATCAAGAGAGAAGAGGCAATTAAAGAGGGAGGTACAAAGTGAATATAGTAATTGTCGCTAAGGAAACGCTCCTTGACGCTTCCATATGACATTTCCACTTACATTTTATTGCTCCAAGTTTCATCTAATAACTACACAAAGCTTCAAGAGATTGGAGAAAAATAATATATCCTGACAATCATATCCCAACTTAAAAAGAAAAAAAGATCTATGAAGGAAGAGAACAACTAGAACTCTCTGCCAAATATTTAATTCCAGAGGAAGCGCCATCGAATCTCAGTTTCGAAGAATTCACACAAATTTGAATATTTTATATATATGATATTAAAGCATAGAATATACAATAATCTAACTATAGAAGGTGACACACAGGAATAGAAGAAGGTACATAAGAAATTCTCTAGTGTGCTTCATTACCCCATTATGGTTTTTTTCTTGATATTTAGTACAGCTTGCAATATGTGTAGAGTGTCAGATCATGGAGAGTCTTTCGCACCATTCTATATGGATTTGGATCTTAAGAAAATTCAATATCGTGAATATATTTTGCAAATGAATTCATTAACTGGTTTTGAACTGAGAAATGATAGAAACATCATGCTTGGCTAAAATTAGGTGTAAGACAAGATCACTGAGACTGAAATATTATTGTAATAATTCAGTTATAGAAAATATGCCAGTGATGTTCACTAGAAGAATATTTTAAAGGAGTGAAAAATACTTAGTGGATGAAGTGAAAGCAGAAGAGCAGATGCATTTGAAGTGTGGTACAAGGCAAGAACGGCAGCGCCGTGGACTGCTAAAAGGACAGCCTGGTCTGTGGTGGAAGAAATAGGGCCCACATGCTCCTCAGAGGCTAGAATAGCATGGGTCTGTCTTGCATATTTTGGACATATTGTCCAAAGAGACTGAAGTGTAGGAAGCATCCGGCTGATCAAGGTGTTTACTAATGGGTGACTATTTAGTCCCCTGTGCCTCTGTGTCTTTACAGACAAAAGCATTGCAAAATGACTGTTATTTGTGACTTTGCTCCTAAAAACATTGAGAGATAACACAGTTATTTATGATCTATTTAAGGCTCTCTTGAATCCTGCATATCCCTGTGATTGTCTTTGAACCTAGTGCTTTTATTATTCTAAGGTTAAGAAACTGTGACTAGTTAAGTAACATTTGCATAGAAAAGAGTTTAGGAATGTATAAGTTCTTTGATGTTTGTTTTGTAACCAATTCCTTTGTGTAAGAAGAGGATAAATACCAAGCTTCAAATATACTGGAGACTTCAGTCCATCAGATTGAAGTCCTTCTGATCCAGTGCTTTGTACATAGCTCTTTCTTTTCCTTTCATCTGCACGCCTCATTTCGGACCCAGCTTGATGGAGGATAGCTGGTCTAATCCCCTACACCGATGCCTGGAAGAGGACATCATGTAGTAACTTGTTGGTAAATTTGAAGGGTGGGGAAAAGAGGAAAGCTCTCACGAAATGGATTGGCACAGCAGCAGCGCAATGCGCTAGGGCAAAGAGCAATTCTTAGGAAATCACCCAACTGTGCGGTGCTTTGTCCTGGTGTGCACATGGCTGCTATGTTGGAACCAACTCGAAGGGACCTAACACAAGCAGCAGCACATGGAAAGCAGCTGTACGTATGTTACCATTCTTGTTAAGGACCACTGAGTTGGTCCCCACTCACAGGGACCCCAAGTACAAAAGAAGGAAACTACCCATCCTCACAAGCCTCTTCCGTTGGAGTCCGTCCGTTCAGCCCAGTGTCAATTCATTGTGAAGACCCTCTTTTTCACGTGCCCTCTGTTTTACTGCATGATGTCTTTCTTCTGGACCGGTCTCTGCTGACATGTCCCATACATGAGATGAAATCTTGCCTTTCTTTTCTCTAAGGAGCATTCAGGCTGTACTTCTTCCGAGACAGATTTGTTCCTTCTTTTTTCAGTCCATACTTTCCATATTCTTTGCCCGCACTATAATTCCAATGTATTGATTCTTCTTTGGTCTTCCTTATACTGAATGGTTTAAAATTAGGAACAATGTGCCTTATGGTCCACACAGTCAAATCCAATGTCCAACCTTTACATGCTTTTAAAATCGAAAATACCATGACTTGAGACAGGCATACTTTAGTCCTCAAAGTAGCATCTTTATTTTCAACACTTTAGAGAAATCTTTGCTTTCATGAATAAACACTGTCAATTATATGAATGAACATCCCCTTCAGAAAGAGTAATGGGAGTAATGATTCCCTGAGGAAAGTGATGGGGGTGAGAGAGGGAAGGAGCAGCAGTTAGCAATGATGACTGTTCAACCCCACTCAATGGGAACAAATAAAAGCATTGCAGGTGAATGGCTACATTGTATATGTAAGATATGGACAATAATAATATAATATGATATGATACTATACAATATAATGTAATAATAAAGGTTCCAAGGGGGTAGGATGGGGGATGGAGAGTGTCCAGGGGAACTGATATCAAAGAGTTCAAGGAGAAAGAAAATCTTTTGAAACTGATGGTGGTAGCAAATGTAAAATTATGCTTGATCTAACTGAAATATGGATTGTTATAATATCTGTAAGAGCTCTCAATGAAATGATTACTAAAATAAACATTTGTAAAAAGAGATCTTGTGCAACAGTTATACGCAATGCAATGAATAATTTCATCTTTTGACTGCTGCCCATGAGTACTGATAGCAGAACCAAGTAGTACAATTTCTGCAGCCCTTCATCTCCACTTCAAGCAAGGGCTTGAAGTCTTTCTCAGTTTCACGTTAAGGTTTTGCTGTATATATCAAGGTTGTCTGTATATCTCAGCTTGTTAGTAAGCCTTGCTCCAAACCTGATGCCACATTCTTCATCATATAGGCCAGCTTCTCTAATTGTTGTTCAGCAGGACTTGCACAAGCATAGTGACAGAAAATTGCCCTGAGGCACACGTTTCCTAGTTCTGAACCATTCAGTATGCCCTAGTTCTGGTCGCAAATCCCCCTTGTGGTCCACGTACACGTTCTGCGTGAACACACGCTTGTTTGGGAATTCCCATTGTTTTCAAGACTATCTATAATATCTTATGGTCCACACAGTCAAATCCTGAACATACTTTACAAAACACAAGTAAATATCTCTCTGCTTTTTTGTTTTGTTTGCATTGCTTTACGCCAAGATCCACTTGGCATGTACAGTAATAGCTGCCAAATAAATTTGAATATTGATATCTTACTGTAAAATAGAACAGTCACTTATTTGCTAAGAATTTACTCTTGACACATATTGATGCTTTTTTCAAATTAATACATATATAATAAAAAATACACATATAATATCATCAATATATGATCAATTTAGTCACATCAGCATTCTTAAGATTTACCTTACCTTTATTACTGTTATTGAGAGTTGAATAGAGTTGACCAAATCTATTTTCAAGTTTCTTTGTTTACTTTCTTTCTCACAATTTATATTCATGATGAATCTTGTGGCTCTCAGGGATTTCTCAGTGAGATCTTTGGTGAACAATAGTAGATCTCTTATTTGAAACTGAAGAAAACTCCCATGAAAAATTAAGGAAGCATAATTATGAAATGACTGCTATAACATGAAATATTATTTATTCATTTTACCCAACATTACATCCATCAATGGTGTTCATAGAATAAAGATTATGCAGACAGTTAAAAAATCTTTCAAATTTGAAATTACTGTATTAATTAGAACAAAATATAGACAATCAATTAAACAATTTTGAATTATTTAATCAAGAAAACAATCATTTGAATTCAATGTGATTCTTGATTCTGCTGAAAAATATTCAAATAACATTAAAATTTCTCTAAATTGTTCATGTTTCATTATAAGCCTTCAAAGAACAAACTGTCTTGGCACATATATTTTCCCCTCAGAAATCAAACACAAAACTATAATTCATACAGAAGGCTTCAATAGTTGTGTTTCTTCATTATTCTAGATTTGAACACTGGAGTATTGTGGGAGGTTGTTTGTTGTGTTTGTTGCATTTATATAAGGATAAGTAAAATATATCGATATAAATAATAGAAACCTTTATTAAACCAAAATATCAAAATGTGAATCTATAACCCATACACACTCTATCTAGATCTATATACTTCTGAAAGTTGTGCAGTGATTTAGTAGGGCCTCAGAAACATTTACAGTGTTGCTATAAATCTTGATTGATTACATGGCTCTTGGTTGGTTCAAATCTGTTTTCTTTATGCCGTGATGTAAACTGTACTGAAGTCTGTAATTTTTAAAAAGTCTTCCTTAGTAAATATTTCAAGTCCTATTTGCTTTCAGCGAGCTAGAGTGTTCCATCTGCACATTGAAGAGCTCACATATGTCTTTATATAAACCAATTATAAGGATACTTATTAAGTAATCGTTTGACTTTGGCTTAATTTCTTGATTTGGTTTTCCTCTTCTCCTCTCAGACACAGAGCATATGAAGCAGGTTTGCTTGGGCATTTAAGGTTATTGTTTTCTCTAGTGGTTCCCCTTGGTCCTGTTATTAGAATAAGACTAGACAACAACAAAACCCCAATGATCAGGCATAGGAGGACATGGGTTTGCTGCTCATAAACAAATAAGGAAACAAGGAAAAAAATCCTAAAACACTTTTGCTTCCCCTTCACAGTAAATATCCCTTCTCTTTCTGGAGTAGGCCCCTACAGTCTCCTCAAAGTTAGAAACTCTGTTTCCCCTCTATGGGCTTTACTCTCGAACAAAACAGAGTGCTTGGAGTAATGGACAAAATAAAAATAAATGAATTAATCTACTTGCCAATTTCAAGAATCAGCAGCAGGAAACATAAGGGGATATATATTTTTTAAATTTTTGCCTTAATTTCTGAAATAACAGTTTCTGATGAAAACTACACCTTGAAGAAAATTGTCCACGTATAGTAATTCAGTGGCTAAAATGTATTTTTGTCCTTATTTTATCATTGTTTTAATCACAAACTTATATAGGACCAAAAGAGACATTTGGCCAGTAAATTCTTTCATTTATTTTGTCTATCCTATTTTACCGCTTCAGAAGACATGAAAATGGAGAGCTACCATTACTTCCACAATGATTCCAGTTCTGATTTTATGCTCAATTTCTTCAAGAAGTCACAGACACCTCCTAATCACAAGGAAGTTGAAAGCTTACTAGAGATCTTCCAATGTACTGAGCCCTCTCTTTTGTTTCAGTGTAAAGCCCGTGAAGGGAAAACAGACTTTCTGTCTTTGAGGATCTGTAGCAGCCTAACCAGAATTGAGAGGGGACAGCTACTGGGAAGGGAAAGCGAAAGTATTTTCGGATCCTGTTTCTTGTTTCCTCAGTTGTTCGAGAGGAGCAGGACTACTTGGAGCTAGTGCTTAGAGTTAGTGCTGTAGGTGTGAAAGAGCCGCTGAAAAGCAGTAACAGCACAGCGTTACAGCTGCAGTCACTACTCCATTTTGAACGCGTACTTAACAGAAATTTAATGTATAACCGTAAGATAAGAAGGAGACTCTGGGACATAGATGACATTGAACTTTCTACCACTGTCAAATAAATATGTGGGTCAAATGAAAGCGAATTAGTCAAGACTTTTTTTTGCACACAAAAAGTTTGAGGAAATGTGCACAGAGGCATTTCAGAAGGTTTGAAACCCCAACCTAAGCTTCCTTGAAAAGGGTCTATTGAAATAATTATTTAATTGGAAATGACTTGATTTGTTATTCTTGATTTTTTCCCTATTCTGAAAACTAATCATTTGATTCAATAAAATGAATTTTAAGTGTGCATTTTTCCTCTAGGTGTTAATTGTAAAAACTATTTTAAAACCTTCTATTTACATTGAAAGTATTGGTTTGGGGGTGGGGTGTAGACACTAGTCAAATATACAATATGCTAAGTTTTTCTGCTATTCATATAAATGAATAATACATAAAAATCCAACTTTCACCTGCTGCCTAAAATGCTTTAACAGAATCCCTATACTCTACTGCTCTCCAGTCAATTACAACTCATAGAGACCTAGGGTTCCCAAAGGTGTGAATCTTTGCAGCAGCAAGAAGCAGGGAGGTATCTGATTGCCTTTTTCATATTTACAAGTAAAAACTTAAGTTATGTAGACACTCTTATAAATACACACGCATATGTGTGCATAAATGGTATTACTTTAAGTGAAGTATCCCCTAACCTGGGAATCACAGTTATTTTAACCTTGAGAGCAAGGGATCAGGAAAGAAGGTGAATTTAACATGAAAATATTTTGCTACTTAATAGTTAACTTTGGAAGTATGGACACGTGATAAAATTCATATTAATTAAGACTCTGAAATTGTTATTAAATTTTTTTAATTTTCAGAAGAATATTCCTAAATCATATCAAACTATATTACTTTATTCTAGGAAGTATATTGGTCACTGTATGATAATTACTTTATTTGCTTGTTTCAAATACAGTATTTAATTCACTTAAAGTAGCATTTTTTTCTTGAGTAATTTATGTAAAAAGGAGAGGATCATTTTCAAATTCAATTATTCAACTGCTTGACTACTGCATACTGATCTATTTTCTGATAATGAGGATTGCTGTTAATTTTTTAAAGGAAAGAAAAAGAAGAGAAAACATTAAATTATCCTGCTGGCAATTTCTGGCAGTAAACAAACAGTAAGCATTTATTCAATGTTTACTACAAGGAGCATACACTCTGGGCCTGTATAAACTCATGGAATGCAGACCCTAGTGGATTATAGGTATTCCTCTTTTTGCATGTGAAGAAACAGAAATATGATTACAGAGCTTAAGTCATTGCTTTAAGGTCACACTACCGGGTGACACAGTATATCTGAGAGTCAAGACCATTTTCACTGCAGCACACAGTCCTGAGCCTCACAGTCTTACAGGACCCCCCTCAATTAGAAGGCGATTGCACTTCGTTAAAGTAGCCCTGGATGGGCTGTCGGACAAGTGTTGGGCTCCTAACTCCTGGTCAGTAACCCAAACTGTCAGTTGCTCCCGGGGAGAATAAGGAATCCATCTGCTTCCATAAAGACTTACTACCTCAGAACCGCTCCACAGCAGGCTCCCTATGAGTTGAAATAGACTTCACGGCAGTGGGATTGGTTTGTGTCCACAGTGACTGAGGGCCCATCATATATTCAGCATTTAACTACAAGATCATTTGTCTTTTAGTCGCATGATCATTTAGTTTTCAGTACACAAAGACGGACTACAACCAAGATTTCTTCCATTAGAAATATTTTTTAATTCAAAAAGGCTGTCACTTGTCTAAGTAAATATGCAAAAAAAAAAAAAAAGGACCTGATGAAACGGAGTCCCAAACACTGTCCTCCACACAAAAAATATACACATAACACTAAAATCATCATTTTTGTAAATCAAGGGTCCTGAGTAAAAAGTTTTGTATGTAAAATATTTTATATGGTCTAAGTCACTATATATGATAGATATATATTTTTTAATTTGAGTATAAGTAACTTTCTTAATCACCATGATTGTAAAAAACGTTATCTTTAACATGTTCAGATCAATTAATCTGGTGATTGTATAATTGGAAAATTTTAATTGTAGCACATATATAGTTTTATTAATTGAAAATTCAGTAAATGATATATTTTAATAAAATTAACATTTTGAGACATCCTAAATGCCCAACCATTTTAGTCAATTCTAGGGTTTGTTCTTCATAGAATACAATGCATTCCTTAAAATGTTTTCTACAAGTAGGCAACACACACTTATGGAAATGCACTCAAAATATTTTTAGAAGTAAGTTAATGTGGCAATATTTAAATGATATTTGGTAATTACTACTATATTTTTATTTTGGTTTCTGTTTGTTTTCTTTTGAATGATTATTGAACAAAGTAGTGCTATGTTAATAGAAAATGACAGTCACAACATAGGTGAGAATACATTTTGCTTCATTGTGCGTAAGAAATGAGCTGCAATTAGTGTAATGTGATTTACTTAGCTTCTGCAGTGTTTAAAGCTTTAATTTCCAATGATATGACATATTGACATAGTCAATAAGTGTGGCCAGAGGGGATTGGCAGTGAGTGGTGGTGTTATTTATGTTACAACAGGGTTGTCTGTAAAAAGGATTAATGAAGCATTTATATATAAATGTCAGAACTGAAGTTTACTTTTCTTAGCTAGTTTTATGGAAAGCAGAATAAATCTGATTACATTAGCTTCATTAATTTGATTCTTTTTAGTATTCCCACCGATGCTTTGAATATAATCATGGTGTCTCCCCATGGAGAGAATAAAATCTGTTGCCATAGAGTTAATTCTAATTTATAGCAATTTTATATGACAAAGTAGAACTGCCCCTTATGGATTTCAAGATGGAAAATATTTATGGACACAGACTGCCACATCTTTCTTCAATAGTTTGCTTGCTAGTGGATGTGAACCTTTTAGTGGGTCGCCCACCCCTAGTGCTCCACAGAGAGTATGATCAAGGCTGAAAACCTGATAAATAGTATGACAGTAGGTAAGGCACCCTTCCCGGCACTCTGCTGCACACACCTCTCTCAGGTCTCAAAAGCAAGGATGACACTTTGAAGATGAAGATACTACTGACCCAAAGTACGACATTTTCCATGACTGCACATGCATGTAAAGGAGTAACACTGGATACGGAAGAGTGCAGAAGCGCTGAGCTACTTGAACTTTGGCGCTGAGCAGAACATTGAGAGGGTCATGACTACCAAAAAAGCAAACTAATCTGGCTTTGTGAATTACAGCCAGACTGCTCCTTAGTAGTCTAAAATGAATACATTTTATTCATGTTCTCAGAAGAGACCACTTAATTTTGCTCAGTAAAATAGAAAATCCACAAAAAGAGGAAGACCCTTAATTGGATACCTTGTCACAGTCACTGCAGTAATGGGCTCAAACTTAACAACCGTGAGGTCGATGCAGTACCTAGTGATGTTCTTACTGTTTTCCATAGGGCTGCTCTGAATAGCGATCACTTTGAAAGCATCTAACAGCAATAACAAAACCTGAACTAATTAGAACTGTACCACATGTGCTGTGTCAGAAAAAAAAGCAGTCATGAGATATTTCTGTGGGTGAGCTTTGATATTTTACTCAATTATTTCAAAATTTTGGGTAATGTTATAATGCTTAGAGACAGCTTGATCTGGGTGCCAACCCCGATTCCTGTATATTTTAGCTGTGTGATAGAGAACGGTTGACTTTGTAGCATAGCAGTAGTTTTCTTATTGAACGCATTCAGGGAAACAAGAGCTTGACACGTGAAATTACTGAAAATGTTCATAACTTGTAAAGTCCTCTGCTCAGTGGTGTTTGTGACATAGAACCCTTCCTACATGTGAGTGTTATTATGAGAAATAATAATGTCGGTTCTAAAATTCACAGGGGCTACATATGAGTGCTAACCACTTATATCTGACCACACTCAAAGCTACCTTATGTGTGTCAGAATCCAATTGTGCAAGGGGGTACACACACACACACACACACACACATAGACACACACACACACACACACACAGCTCTGCTAGGTGGAATTTTTGTAGTATGCATTTTTTTCCACTTAGCAAACATCAAGCAACTCACTTTGAGTGCACCCAGTAGAGTCACCTGGGCAGGTTCTCTCTTGTCACTGAATTTTTTCATGAAAGCCGTTTTGCTCAAACCTTATTTTGTTGTTGTTGTTGGTTTGTTTGTTTGTTGTGTGTGTGTGTGTGTGTGTGATGGCTGATTTAAAAGAGTAGCATGTGGCTGTGAAATTTTGTATCCGGCTTGGGAAAATGCCACAGAAACTGTTGTGATGTAAAACAGCATACAAGGACAACCCTATGGGAAAAATCTTAATTGTAGAAGTGGTTTTCTCATTTAAAGAAAGGTGAAATGTTGATTGATGACAAACCTCATTCTGGACATGCATCAACTTCCTGAAAGATGAAATTGTTGATTCATAGTGCATTTGGAGTTCATTCCATTAGGTCAGACTGTTAACTAAACGTTCTATTTAAAGGTTTGGAAAGATTGTATAACAGTGTGCAACAAAAAAGTGTGTTTTGTGGCAGATGGAGTCTGGTTTTGCCACCATGACAATGGACTTGCTCATGCAGCCATCTCAGTCTGCCAGTTTTTGAAAAACAAACAAATAAAAAAAAGCCAGCATGCGTCTCTTGCTCCATGCATCTGACTTACCTGATCTCACTCTGTGGGCTTTTGTTTCTGTGAATGAAGAGGGCTGTGAAAGGTCAGCAATTTGATGATGCAGAAGTGAAGGGAAAAAAATGATAGAGGTGCTGTCAGTCATCCAAACAGATGAGTGTGAAAAATGTTTCCAATAATGGACTTGCAGATTTGACAAATACGTTAAGTGTAATGGAGAGTACTTTGAAGGTGGTAAGGCTATACTCTAATTTTTTTTAATATACAGCTTTGAAAAAAAATATTCCCATTTTTGGGGGATACCCCCTCATATTACATAGGTTTTTTTGGATGTAAACTACCTGGCTTCTTTTTCTTCTTATTATTTTTAAAATCATTTATTTGAGGCTAACACAACTCTTATCACAATCCATCCATCCATTGTGTCTATCACTTTTGTACATATGTTGCCCTCCTCATTCTCAAAACATTTGCTTTCTGCTTGTGCCCTTGATATCAGCTCCTCATTTTTTCCTCTCCCCCCCCCGCTCTCCCTCCCCCATAAACCCTTGATAATTTATAAATTATTATTATTTTGTCATATTTTACACTGTCCGACATCTCCCTTCACCCACTTTTATGTTGACTGTTCCCCAGGGAAGATGTTATATGTAGATACTTATAACCAGTTCCCCCTTTCTATTTCACCTTCCCGCCACCCTCTGGGTATTGCCACTCTCAGCACTGGTCCTGAAGGGATCAGCTGTCTTGAATTCCCTGTGTTTCCAGTTCCTATCTGGACCAATGTACATCGACTGCTCTAGTCAGATTTGTAAGGTAGAATTCGCATCATGAGTGCATGCGCGTGCGCACGTGTGTGTGTAGGGGATGAAGGGGAGGAAGCATTAAAGAACTAGAGGAAAGTTGTATGTTTCATCAGTGCTACACTGCACCCTGGCTGGCTCATCTCCTCCTCGTGATCATTCTATAAGGAGATGTCCAGTTGCCTACAGATGGGCTTTGGGTCCCCACTCTGCACTCCTCTTCATTCACAATGATAAGATTCTTTGTTCTTTGATGCCTGATACCTGATCCCTTCCTTTGACACCTCATAATCACACAGGCTGGTGTACTTCTTCTAAGTGGGCTTTGTTACTTCTGAGCTAGATGGCCCCTTGTTTACCTTCAAGCCTTTAAGACCCCAGGCGCTATATATTTTGATATCCAGATACCATCAGCTTTCTTCAGCACATTTGCTTATGCACCTATTTGTCTTCAGCAATCAGATAGGGAAGGTGAGCATCGTGGAATCTGGTATTTCTTATGAGGTGTCCTTGGATGGACGTGACCCTCCAACCTCTCAGTGAGCAGCCACATGTGTTAGTGTCTTGAACTATCTAAGGATTCCCATAAGCCATCTCCAGACTACTGTTTGCTTTGAAAGGGAATAGTAGGGATAAGGAGGGCATCGTGTAAATTGCCGAATTAAAGATCATTCTAGGAGAAGTCACATAAAGCAACAATTTCATCATAACTTGAAGCTTTTTTCAGTCTTTCACACAGGAAAAATAAGATAATATCTTCTTGGTGATAAAATGTTCTGTCTTGAGGGTGAATGATATGGAGTGAGTGCTATACAAGCAACAAATATCAGTGAAAACATTTAACAGGAAAATAAAACTTTAAAAAGAAAGGGGAATATATACTGGAAGATACAGAAATAGAAAAAAAAGTCAAATCTCAATTTTATGCTTTGTGCATATATAAATTAGAAATTAGCAAATGATGGAGATTTGCAATAAAAAATACAAGACGCATAGAGAACTGAAATAATAAAATGTGTAAGAGCACAACATATTGCTTCTTTTTATTTAGGCTGATCAAATAATTATTTATATGTTTAAGAAATTAATAATTAATTTAAAATAGATTTTTAAAGAATTAGTTGAAATTTCCTTGTACAATTGTACATGGTTTGTGACTGATTATTGTCTTAATTTTTAATGCTGTTGGAATTAATCTCACAAGCATTGAAATTTTGAATTTCCACTTATTGTTATTTATTTAAATTTTATTTTCAGCCCCACCCCCCACTTAATGTTTTTATACCTTTCCTTCTAATTGGAAAATATCTTTATATATTCAGAAATTTGCTGTTTGTTTCTTATCATTTAATACTCTGATCTGTAACTTCTCTATTGGCAGTAACTCTGTGGTTCACTGCAGTAAATAGAGTCATATTTACTTTGGGTTTCATTTCTTACTAAAATTGCAAGATAATGTAGAGACCAGCTCTTATTTTACATTACTAAGAGGCTCAAGAGGGGTACGATGTATAATTAGAAGACGTATAGATAAGAGAGAGGACATATATGGTTTATGCAAGGCGGTCCTGCAGCATAGACACTCCAGGGCCCATAGCTTTATTCAAGGCAGATCTAAATACCTTCCCTGCATGCAACCTGCAACGCGTGACAGGTTTATAGACAAAGGGACAGTGCACAACTTGAAAGTTTACAAAGAAGCATTAATACATTAGTCAAATTATTCACAGACAGGATGGGAGGATGAGGCTGGAACATGAAGTAACTGAAAAGTTTGAAGACTGCTGCCTTCTGCAGCTTTAATTAGGGAGAAGGAGGCAAATGTCTGATTATCTCAGGCAGAAAGACAAGCCAGCCATTTGCTTCATCAGTTCCCATGGCTGAGCCATTGGCTTTCTCTCATGGGCCATGAGCCATGGAAAGTGGTAGACCTGTCCGATTTACCGAAGGGGCAGACAACTTTGCTCCCACATACTATGTCTGAGGCTTCACCCTGGCCTCTGGTCTTTAGAACAAGCTACTATGTACTTTCCTTTACGCTATTCTGCATATATGACTTTCAAATTGATTGAAGTTTCACTCAGCACTTAGGGGCACCTAGACTTTCCCTTTTCCATAATCCAGACAAGATGATCACTGCAAGGAATCTTGATTTCTTTCCTCACACAATGTTTGCATTCAAGGATGACCTTGTACTTGAACTTTGACTTGTCAGTTTTTAAGTATTCCATGGCCATCACTAATCTATAATTCAGGCTCCAGGCAGGACACAGGGTTGCCCTATGCAATTTTCAACATCCTGAACTTTCACCTGGAAATTAAGTAACTTTCCCTTTGATCCTATATCATTCCCCAAAATGCTTATTCTAACATTAACTTTAGTAATATAGGCAGGCACCCTCTTCACACACAGTAGTGTCTTAGTTTTCATTATATATATGTTCCATATATTGCTTATCATAGTCTTGAATTTTTTAATGTTATTAAGTTAGTGCTTTGATGGGATAGTGGTTATGAATTTGACTGATAAGTGAAAAGTCAGGAGTTCATAGCTATCAGCCGCTCTGTGGGAGAAAGACTAAGCTTTCTACTCCTATAAACAGTTACAGTTTCTGAAACTCAAAAGGGAAATTCTATTTTGACATGAAGAGTTGCTATGATTCTGAATCAACTCAATGGCAGTGAGTTTGGGGTTTAGGAGAAATTGTATTAGAATTGGTCTGGAAACCAATAATAGCAGGCTGATTCATTATAGCACAATTCACCATCAAACTTGTATAATAGGACATTGAAGAGCATTGTGTAGAATAATTATGATCTTGAGTGATGTAAACTACTGTATTTCCTTTCTGGGGGGAAGTGGGAGTGTCCTAGGTTTTTTGTTGTTGTTTTTTTTCTTTCAATGTAGCTGTGCCAGGATTCTCAGGTTTGCAATTTAGCCCTTCCCCATGATGTCATCTAACACGATGTAAATACTTCCGTGATGACATCTGCTCTGAGCAGCAGAGTTGCTGTAAGTGGATTAGGAAGCAGGAAAGCCTTTGGCACCAGGTTACCCCTACTGCAGTAGAAAGGAAATGGTCTTGGGGGTATGGCCTCACCTTATTTAAGCAGACGTTCAGAACGTTTGCCTCTTCTTGCTGTGCTGGGTCCTGCATCTTGCTGATCTACTTCCAGTGTGTTGAACTTGAGCCAACAACCTGGAAGATTGCCTGCTAAACTTGGATTATACTCTGCAGTTATGAGCTCAGACTAGGTGACCTTGGATTCATCCACCTCTACTTCCCAACAGGTCTGTGGCCATCTTGCTTCTAGCTTGGCTGCATGACTTAGACAAAATCTCTAGCTTAGTATTTGCCCCGCAGATTGCAGCCAGCTTGGCTCGCCCACACTTACCACTGTGTGAAACACTTTCTTGATATACATATCTTTCTTTATACACACAAAAAGCATCACTGGTTTGGCTTCGCTAGATATCCCATCCTAACACAATAGAATCCTTTCTATTTGCTTCCCTTAATTTTTGAAGAAAGTGCATATAATATTTAATGGAATGGGTCAACTAGGACTGGATTATGATTCTTAATGGTTCGGTGAGCATCAGAATGATTCCTCTCTTATAATACAATAGGAAGTAATGGTATCTTACAGGGAATGATGCGATTATCAGTCAGTTGGAAAGGACGTTCCCTTGCAGGTGTGGCCTACCTCCAGTACATAAATGAATGTTTCTGAAAGGTTTGCTATCTCTTGACCCTGTGCTCTCCTGCTTGATTGACCTTAGATTCTTGGGTGTAAACCTAAAGAACACCTTCAGTCTATCTCCTGACTGTCAGATTTAAAATGTGTCTGCTGCTCCCACACACAGTCCAGTGAGCCAGCCGAAGACTTCAGCATGCTGCCTGACACCTAGATTTTGTCACTGTCTCTTCCTACAATCGTGAGAGCCATCAGAAATTGTTAGCTTGCTGCTGGGGCCAGGGATGTGGGTTTGGCCAGCCCTTACAATTGTGTTCATTATTTCCTTGTAGTAAATATATATATATATATATATATCCACAAAGAATTCATGGAAAAATTCCATTATCTTTTATTTCAGTGCTTCCACAAACATGATTATAGATCCCTTTTGTTATGTTCACTGGTTTTTGCTTCTCTAGGGAACCCAGGCCAAGACACTGTGATACCATCTATAAAGGCTGGAGTTCATTGAGGCTGCTTAAACCTTTACATTATGGGTCCATTCCATATATTATCAAAACCGAATTTGCATATTCCTGGTGGCACTGTCAGGTAAGTCTTGAACTGGCAACCACAAGGTTGATCATTCAACCTACCAAACAGTCTGTGGGAGACAGGTGAGGCTCTCTGAATCTGAAGCAGTCTCAGAAACCTCACGTGGGTTCACTATGAGTTGGAATCACCTCAAAGATAATGTTTTGATTTTTTCCTTTCCTTTCTTTTGGGTGCTATCTTCTTCTAAACCATATCTTCAGGCATACCGACCTTATCACCCTGCCTTTTCCAAATGTATTTAATGAACATGTACTACTTATAGACTATGAAAAAATATTTTTAGAAACGGGTTAATAGCAGAATACATCCCATGCAAAATACTACTGGTAAATAATTAAATATGCCTCCACTATAAAATCTAAGCATATCCTTTACTTATAATGATAGTTTGGGGACACACTGATGTATTTTATATAAGTTAGCCTACTTATTGGGACACTTATGATGATTGGCCCCTCCCATATTTTTCTATTTTATAACAAATATAAGAGATAGCCCTCTAGAGAAGCATACTATAATTATAATTCAGGCAGCCCAAAATGTGTCATAATGAAATATTACCACCCATATTTCAATTATGTTAAAGGTTTCAATAAACTTTTGACATTTTTGAAGGCCTGATTCTCAACAACATCATTATAGCGAGATTGTAGATATTAATCCTCTGTGAGAGCTTTGTCCCTCACAGTGTGTTGTTTCTACCTCCAAATCTATACTGCCATTTTGCAGATTATTTTTAAAGGGCATATTTTACTGATGCAACCCTCTAATGTACCACTAGAGAACTGCATTTAATAGGAGTATATACCAGTGACACAGGCCATTGTAATAATATGGTCATACTCTTTCTTGCCTGCTTCAGGGAGTGAAGAAGAAACTTACAACACGAAAGTTTGCTTGGCATAAGTTGACAATCTCAAAAGCAAGTTTGGAAAATAGAGGAGACTTGAAGGCAATGTTGTCTTTATATAAATATGACCTGGGAAATAGTTGATATAGGCAGTAAACATTCCTTTTCCCCCTTAAAATACATGATGTGACTATTCACCAAGTGAAAACTAGGGAGGATTTCCTTAGATATCTGTACAGAAATTGCCACAGCAGTGAGCACTAGCTGGAATCAAGTTATCCTAAAGATCCTCTGGATGGATAAGCAAGTCTTTTATCTTTTAAAATCTCAAAACTAATGTCTACACAACATGACCATACTTGAAATATTAGTCTGCAGTTTTCATGACTATGAGGTTTAAGCCAATTCTGCAAATACTTGTTTAGTAACTACTATATGAAAAGAATATGATTGACTTAGATTGTGATTTATTAATAATAAACAAATCCAAAATTTGCTGTTACAGAGAACAAATTCAAACATTCACCAAGGAGAGGTGAGACACTGATTAAGCTGTCTGAAGTGGGTTGAAATGCTGAATTGTTCCCCCAAAAAGATGTATTGAAGTGCTAACCCTGGTACCTGAAAATGTGATCTTCTGACCAACAAGGTCTTGAGGAATTAACATTAAATCATTCTGGAGCAGGACATGCCCTATCTCCATGATTTTTCCATATAAGAAATCCAGAATAGGTAAATTTGTAGAGACTGTTACAGGATTAATTGTTCCCCGGGTGTATTAGACTTTAGAACATGACTTTAGAACTTTGGTCAAGTTCTAAAATTGACTGATAATAATTGTACAACCATTCTTAATATAAATGGACTATTTAATTGTATGATATGGGAATTATATGCCCCAAAAGCTAAAAAATAATGAATAAACAATAACAAGTTTTTTTAAAGGCAAAGATACACAGTATTTATTGCAAGATGTTACAAGCTATCTAAGATGCTACAAGATAGCTCCAGGTATCTAACAGGTACTTGGAGATACTAGAAATTAGTTGGGAGACATAAAAGAGATTCTCTCTCAAAGTCTTACAGCCAACCCCCTAATATCACAACCCCAACTGAAGAAATATGAGACCTTAAATTTATGTTCTAAGCTACTCAGCAGAGGAGCTCTGGTGGCATAGTAGATTGCACTTTGGTTTGCTAACTCCATGGTGAAGAGTTGGAAACCACCAGCCACTCTGCAGAGATGAGTCTTTGTACTCCTTCTGAGAGTTACAGTCTCCTACAGGATTTTCCCTGTCCTACAACATCTGTATGGACACAATGAACTTGGTGGCAGTGAGTTTGGTTTGGAAGCTGCTCATCCTGTGGTACTCTGTTATACGCTACATGACTAGGCTGTACTGGTATTGTAAAGGGGTATTGTTAGAGCCTAGGTCATATATATATTTATATATTTTTTTTTCTCCAACTCTTCACTGAACCGTTAGACGTATGCGATAGTTACTTCAAGTACTCCAAGGTGCCAGGGTCCCCAGAGAAACATTACTAGAGAAATGAAGCAACATTGCTTCCTATATAAGTACTCTTTCATTTGCTTAATTGAATTTAGATATAAACATACTGTCTAGATTATGCAAATAAAGTGTGTCCCACCATTCCCTCTGCCTCCACATATTGGACAAGGTTAAAAACATTAACACATTTTATTTTTAACGTTCTTCTTTCTGCCATATATTCTGGGCTTGAGAAGATTATATGGAATTTTAATTGCAAATTGTTGTTTGGCTTGCTTTGAATATTTATCTTTTCTGTTTCTGAAACATATTCTTAGCAAACACATTAAATCTCAGAAACACAATCTTAAAACTTATTACAATTAAGTCGTGATTATTTTATTTCTTCCCATTCTTTATTGAATACTATAACTTCCCTTTTATTATATTGCCCTCCAAAAAATGAAAGAGATAAAAAAGCACATGAATAACTTGTACTCTAAAGAATCAAGTGAACTTGAACAGCCCTGAACTGCTTTTAGAGACACTGGCAAAATGATGATCCAGTCCTACAGATCAAATATGTAGTCATGTTAGTAATTATAATTGTTAACTTTATTTCTATATTTAGGTCTGACATACCTCCTTTTTTTCAAGATTTGCTTAATTTATTTTTATTGTTATTTTTTTGGCCAACAATGGAAGATACTGAAAAATAGCTTCAATTGCCAGGATTTACACTCACTTTTGAATTTGAGTTTGAATTTCTCTGCAGAGTAGGCGCTTACCACATGAAAAAAGAACCCGCGAAAGAGACTAGATGATTGAACATTCATTCCCTTCCCTGCTTTGCAGTGAATATCAACTGACTCTGTTTCAGTTTATGCACCTACTCATTTTCTCCTTTAGAGTAGCTTTTATGCTAAGAAAATGTCTGAAGAACTTCTATCTCCTGGGAAGAAAAGTGTGCTATATGTCAAAGCTGCAATTGTTAAAAGACTGTAATATTTTCAAAGGGTAGGAATCAAGGTCAAATCAAAAGGCTAAGTCCCTTTACTTTCCTGCATATATTGTTTCCATTTCCTTCTCTCTATTATAATCATGTCTATCTGCTAAAAGGTTATGCAAAATAAATTAGGCTTTTAGAGCACTGACTACTCAGCCATAGAGAAATCCTTCCTTTCTTCCTTTTTTTGCACTTTATACGTGAACACCTGCTACACTTTTAATGAGCCTTAAATTATGCTTTACACCCATGTAACAAGAATGGATATTGCTCTTTAGTTGCAATCAAAGAAAATATCAGGATGACTTGTTGCTAAGAGCAACAGCTTGTCAAAAAAAATGAATACTTTCTCCACTAACAATATAGATAGATAGGTCCAGGTTGATAGATGAAAAATATGATTTATGCTACTTTGAGAGTTATCAATCTTTTACATTTTCTTGTCTTCTATGATTTAAGAGGAATTAGTTATTGTTCTGTGGATCTGCCTAGACTATTTCATTTTATTTTGTGCTTCTTGTCATTGCGTTTTTAGACCCTTTGCTTCTTATAGACCAAAGAACAAAACTGAAAACTTCCATTAGGCTTTTATTTTCCCCAGCACAATACAATGAGTAGACTTTTAAAACTGTCCTAAGAGCCATCTGAAATACTACAAAATGTATATTCAAGTTTGAATTTGATTTCCCACTATAGTTTATTTTCTTCTACAATGTGATTCACTCTAAAAATATTACCCCCATTAACTGACATGTCTTTACTGTCAGAGTTGCTTTTAAAAGAGTTCCGCATAAGCATCTGACAAATAATAAAGTATTAAAGATGAATTAAAACAATATTGTTATACAATATAACTCACATGAAAGGTTTTTAGCCTTCATGGCAGATTTGAACTAAAACTCTTTCTCAGAGTATGATCAACGTAATAAACAGTATCTGCAGAAAAGTGGGGTGGCTGAATGTAAGACACGACTATATCTGATGTGAATAAGGTAGAATCCAGTTTAGGCAGAAAATAAATTTATCAGAGAAGAAGTTGTACCGTGGAAATTCCTGAATGTCCAGTCAAGCACTGTCAGGACACAATCATGAGATATTATGAAGGAAGTGTTCAGCTACGGGCGTCACTGCCAGCGTCTGCAAAACATGGCTGCATTCTTCTATGCTGAGAATGATCCCAATGCATCATTTGCCCCTGTGTTGGGTCAACCATCCTGATGATGCAATGGTTAGATGTTTGGCTGTTAACATAAAGGTCAACCTTTTGAACACACCATCTGTTCTAAGATGTGGTATTTGTATTTCATAAAGGTTAGAGTGTTGGACGTTTTAAATGGTATATCTACTCTAACCTATGGTGTTAACTATGCATCACAATCCAATCAATAGCAATGGGATTCGTTTTAATGGCTATATCTTGAATCACATGATGGAGCTCTATTTCCTTGGTAGCTACCACTAGTTCACTTGGGTTCATGAATTTGTCTTTTTAATTTTTTTCTGTTTAAAACGTTGAGGAGTAGGACTGGGCTAGGTATGATTGTTTTACTTATTAGTATAACTACTTTATAATGTGGAGTTGAGAGGCAATTTAGAAAGATGAGAATAAAGTTATTGAAATGAACAGGAAGTGCATTGTACAAGTTAGTGAAGGAAGAAAAAGAGGACGAGAAAATAAACAACAGCTTCTCTTATCATATATTCCCATGCCATTTTATCATCCCTGTAAGACTGGAAAATAATACAGATCTTACTACAAAAATTGTCAACATAAGAAATTGGCTTCCAGTTTTCTCATTTTATGAAATTGTGCTTTTAGTTTTTGAGATAGTTTATTGCACCAGACTGGCCGATAAACACAAGTGGGATCAATTAAAGGGCTGAGACATAAATGGCTCAGTGAGCCTCACCTTTCTTGTCTCTCACTCTTTGATCATCTGACCAGTGTCTGGCTGCCTTGCTTGTTCTGTGCCTCTATTTATAGGCTACACTACCTGTGGGACACCTAGCCTGTGGACTGTGTTTCTGTAAGTTGAAGTCCCTTTAAGACCACATGATTGGAATGTACATCTCTGCATCTGGGGACTGACAGTTGGTGACCTGGCTGACAGTTGGTGACCTGCCTTGCTGTTTGCTGCCTGTGCTGGAATAGCCTAGTTCTCTCTACAGAGGACTACCTGGTGGCCCTCAAGACTTGAAGGACTGCCAGTGTCTCCCAGCAACTCACTGAGCCATTTAATTATTAGCAATCTGGTTTTGTCTCTCTAGAGAACCCTGTCTAACACAATTTGGAACTAAACTAAATTTAAAAATCAGTAAATAGTGTTTTTTAATGCACTTCCTAAAATAATATACCTTTCCCTTTAAGAGTACACATTATTCTCCTTTTTAAGAAGAGAGATTTAAATATATCATTAGAAAGAGAAAGAAGAAATACACTTTTTTTTAGCTTATCGCCGGTGACAAAATAACTTCAAAAATCGTTTGGTTTCAAAGCTGCTCAATACGCATGCTATCTATTTATACTAATTATTCAATCCTTGAGAGACTGCAAACTGGTGATAGAATTCTCATGAGAAAAAACAACTCTGCACATTGCATGTGAGCTATTCCAAAATCCACTGCTTCCACTTAGAGTAACTTCACAAATAATACTCTTCCGAGTATTTAGATTGTCTACTAGCAATGATAAATGTTAATAATAAAAACTTTTAAATAACTGTATATTTATAGTGTTATTGATTTATTTAAATTGACTGGGACAGCATCATTAGATATGTAATATAGATATCATTTCAGCATATATGTATATACATATATACCTATATATATACACATACATATATCTCCTTTCAGCATCCTGGCTTATATTCTATCAACTTAATTGAAGAGAACATATAAAATACTAGACATAGTGTTAGATTTTGTGTGTATGACCTTTAGAAAACACAGAATTAGGTGTTTTAAGTCCAATGGAATTGTACTGTCCTGCTCTACAAGATATTGGCCCAACTAAAGGAAGTTTTTATTATATTGCCTTTCTTGTTTCTTTCTTTTGTGTCTATCTCCATTTTCACTGAATGATACCAAATTAAAAGATCTACATTTGTAATTCAAATGCAACTCTGTACATTATCTCTACAGATGCTTAATTCTATGAACAGGTATATAACTTAAAGTCACAAGTAATTGAGGAACATCGCATAAGATTTAGAGCTCTTTGTTTCCCTCTACATCTATGTAAGTATTGAATGTCCATTGAACTTTCCTTCAAATTTCCTTTATGATAACTCTGCTCCTAGTGATCCAGTGTGTGCCAGAGTAAAACTGTGCTCCATAAAAATGTCAACAACTCATTTTTGGGTTGTTTTTTTTGAAATATATTGCCAGGCCTTTCTACCAATTTAATTCTTGGTGGACTTCAACCTTTATCCTTTGATTAGTAGTTGACTACTTAGATCAGTTGTGTCAGAGTCACCCTACACAAATTCTCACTATAGGCTAATTCTGTCCCCCCAAATCCCTCTAGGAACAGGTTTTGATGTGATATAATTAAATTCAGGAAGGCATTGGAATGATATCTTCATACACCATACATGAGAATCTTATGTATTTAAACATTACATTGCACACTGAATATTATATGTGATAATATGTGTGTCTGTGCATTAAAGGAGAATATATGTGACATTCATTTCATTACGTTGTTATTTTTTATTTAAAGATGGAGGTTGAGTCCAATAAAGGAGCTTCTACTATTGTTTCCTTTTGACAATCAAAAAAGACATGTGCAAAGGCAGTTTAGGGATTGATAAGTCAACTACAATTTAAACTTTAAAGTAGCAACTTTAAAAAAACCTTTAATCCATTAAAGAAAACTAGCCAAATATGTATGAATTGCACATATACTTTATTTTACATATTTCTATTTCTATGTAAGAGACTGTGTTTTTCTAATCATTCTCATTGGCCTGCTCATTGAGCTGTTCATTCATTTTACACTGCTATGCATTTCCCTCTGCAATAAATGCTAGCTGGTTAATTGTGATTAGTAGCTCTTTCTGAAAACACAGCTTTTTGTCTTTATTGTGAACTGTATAGTTCTACTTGTATTATGAGTCTTATTTTATGATGGGGATTTAAATTAATATATCTGATTTGAATCACAAATAGATTAGATTATTTTACATTGTCAAAGTTATGGGAATACTTTCATTTATTCAATTAATAAAAGCTGTCCTGACATAGATTTTTAAAAAGTAAAACCATATATGAGCAAATGAAGATATGTAAGTTTCTTTGTCAAATAAAAGAGCATATTATGCAATTTTTATCTTTGCACAGAAACAGATCTTTCTGGTTAAATGGTATTGGGTGGAAAAATCTAGGGAAAAATCTATGGATGTGTAGAATAAAATATCAGCAAAGCAAACATTTTGCTGCATATTCAGTGGCCAAAACCAAACACCAAACTCTGCCACGGAGTCAATGCTGACTCATAATGACCCCTCTGGGTTTCTGAGACTTTGGCTGTATATAAGGTTAGAAAACAGTCTTTCTCCTGAGGAGCTGCTGGCAGTTTTAAACTGCTGACCATGAGGATCACAGGCCAACACAGAAGCACTACAACAACACCCCCAAAGCACTAGGACGCCACCCCCAAACCCTCTCTGTTGCTTAATTTATGCTAATGTTCAACACTTCCACTACATAATTCCCTGCGATTGGAATATATCTTCCTTTATTCAGACATGTGATATCTTTCATGGCTTTGGTAGACAGAATAAGGAGTTTTCATCTATCTCTTTTCACATATCTACATAACAATATTCACATGTTTTACTACTTTTATAATGAAAGCATGATTGTAAATGCTAAGATACAATGCAAAACAAGGATTAAATGGAATATTTTCTGAAGAATAAGGAATCCAGTGAAAAATTATTGCATTTGTGCAATATTTCCCTATATTCTTATATTCTAAACATGTTTTTGCTATTTCATTTAAAATAGAAAACATTTATTTTCTGCTTTCTACTTCCAATAAGTAAACCCATTTAATTCTGAAGCTTATCACAACACATTTATGCTTAATTTTAACTTCATCTAGTTTCTCTCTGTCACTTGGAAATATTTAACATGTAATTTCTTGCATTATCTTTTATTTTTAATACTTCATCTCTCCTGGGTCTCCTTGCACATAAAATAATCAGCATTGTTAAAATAAATAAATAAAAAATAAAGTACCTTTCTGAGCTTGAAAATTAATGTGAGATTATATCTCACGCCTGTCATTTCAGTACCAATCTTCTTAAAATAGCCTGCACTCATTGCTTCCAATTGCCTATTTTTTGTAATATTCTTTCATGTGTGTGTGTTTATGATATAGTTCCACTCCACTTCTCTCATCCATCCAGCTTTATGTCTAGCCAAGCATCTGTTTCTATAGCATTTTGATTGCTGAGCTGGGTATATAGCAACATTTACTCTGTAGCAATGGATCTCTCCTGACATCCGAACTTTGATGTCCAAAATCTGTAAGATGAAGCCTGTCCATCCTTGCCTATAAGGAACATGGCCATATTTCCTCCAAAACAGATTTGTTTGTCATTTCAAAAGTACATAGTGTTCTCAATATTCTTCCCTAGGATAATTCAAATGCATGCATTTTTCTTCAATATTTCTTATTTGATGTCTAACTCTCACAGCTATGTGGAGCAATTAAAAATAGGATGGCTTGGGTCAGGTATACCTTAGTCCTCAAAGTAACATTGTTGCTTTTCAATACTCTAGAGCAGGGTTGTCAAACTCAATTATTACATCATTTGGTTCAACAGGTAAGATTCACGCAGGCCACATAACATTTACAAATTTTGTCAAATTTATCGTTTGAATTGATGATTCAAGAATATGGATAGGATAATTGAAACACTATATCATTGTTTTTATTTAAACATTTATTATATTTAATGTATTTATAAAATTAAAATTATTCTTTTTTACCCAAATTTTGGCAACTCTTTCCTCCTAGTTTTCACTTATCTCTTATGTTGTGACTCAAAAATGTAACAAAGTAACTAATAAAAAACACAAAATGTTGGGCGGCTGACAAACGTGATGGACAATCGTAATGGCTTCCCTCTAAAAATGTTACCTAGCGCTGCCACTAGGTATGATTCATAACAGCACAACCCAGAGTGCTCTTTCTAATCTTTTTGCTATTGGGATTTGTTTACATTACATGACACGGAGATTGGTAGACATATTGCTTCCAAAAAGCACTGGAACTAAGTCAGCACATTTATACACGTCCACAGACCCCCAGGAAAGGCACTGGGCCAGGTGTACACTCATCTTCAGTGGTTAAAGGGTTAATGTGGGAACTGTGTGTACGGTATTGCCTCAATCTCCCCTAAGTGCTATTTGATTCATCACAAATTTTTCTATTTTCATTTTATTCCAGAGCATGGCAGGCCACAGAAAATTACGTCGGGGGCCGCCTGTGGCCCGCGGGCCGCCAGTTTGACACCCTGCTCTAAAGAACACCTGTGAAGCCCGTTCCCCAATCCAATGTATCTTTTGATTTCTTGACTGAAGCTTCCATGGGCATTGATTATGGATCCAAGCAAGACAAAATTCTTGAAAATTTCAATACTTTATCTATTTGAAATGATGTTACTTATTGGTCCAGTGATGAGGATTTTAGTTTTGTTTTGTTTTCCAACCATTTTATTGGGGTCTCCTTCATTGTGTCAAGCACACTTGTACATATATTGCCATCATCATTTTCAAAACTTTTTCTTTCTACTTGAGCCCTTGGTATTAGCTCCTCTTTCCCCCCTTCCTCCTATACCCTCCCTGCCTCATGAAACTTGGATAATTTATCAATTATTATTTTTTTGTGTTTTACACTGACCGTTCCCTTTCTTCACCCACTTTTATGTTGTTCTTTACCCGGGGTTTTGAGAAGGGGCGTGGAGGTGCAATATTATAGGTTGATCATTGTGATCAGTTTCCTCTTTCTCCCCCACCTTCCCCTGCCTTCCTGGTATCACTACTCTCATTATTGGTCCTGAGGGGTTTATCTGTCCTGGATTTCCTGTGTTGTGAGTTCTTATCTGTACCAGAGCACTTGCCCTGGTCTAACTGAATTTGTAAGGTAGAATTGGGATCATGATAGTGGGGTGGAGGGGGAGAAGCATTAAAAAACTAGAGGAAAGTTGTATGTTTCATCAGTGCTATACTGCACCCTGTCTGTATCGTCCCTTCCTTGTGGCCTCTCCGTGAGGGATTGTACAATTGTCCACAGATGGGCTTTGGGTCTCCATTATGATCTCCCCTCACTCTCATCAATCTGATTGTTTGTTCTGAGTTTGAGGCCTAATACCTCATCCCATTGAAACTTCATGATCACACTGGCTGGTGAGCTCTTGTGGAATTTGTTGCTTCTCAGCTAGATAGCCACCTGTTTATCTTCAAGCCTTTAAGACCCCAGATACTATATATTTTTATAGCCAAGCACCATCAGCTTTCTTCACAAGAGTTGTTTATGCACCCATTTTGTCTTCAGCAATCCTTTCAGGGAAGGTGAGCATCACAGAATGCCAGGCTATTAGAACAAAGTGTTCTAGCTTTGAGGGAGTACTTGAACAGAGGCCCAAAGTCCATCTGATACCTTAATATTAATATATAAATATATTTATGTAGATCTATTTCTCTATCAATATATATTAATATATTTATATATGTACATGCCATAATTATACTTTAAAATGTGCTTTGCCTCCTAGTTCTTTTCTCTATTTCTGTTTACTTTCCTCTTGTCCCACTGTCATGCTGGGCCTTCAGTTGGGTTTCAGTAATTCCTCTTGGCTACATTGCACTTGATCAAGTCCCACCAGACATCCTATGTTCTCCTTGCTATTGATTTTTGATCACTTGTTGTTTCCTTGTACCTGGGTTTATTGGCTCCACCCTTCATTTCCCACACCTCCCTGTCTCCTGTGTCCATCAGGAACCATAAGTCCCCTTTTTTAATCCTCAGGATTGTTTATCCTGCCTGTCCTATCTACATATGCATGCAAAAACAATAGCAAACATAAAAACAAAATAAACAAAAACAACAAAGAAATGTGTATGAATAATTCCAGGTCTGTCTGTTGATATTTATGAGTGTTTTCCAGTCGAGTCTGAGGTGTCACACCCTGCCCCAAGTCTATTTCTGGATTCCTTGGGGCCTTATTGCTTTGCTCACCTTGCTGCTCTGTTGCATACATTTTGCGTTTCACCCCAGTGTGGTGGGGCATATTGAGCACAATTCCTGCACTATCTCTCCAGTATTGTCCCCCTAGCACTATGGGTCAGTGAGGGACGTCATCATGCATTTAGTAGCTTTTCCCCATGCCACTTTTGATTTTTTTAAGCTTATCTCAGGGGGCTCACTTGTCCTTTTGTGCTTGGCTTACTTCGCTTAGCATAATTTCTTCCAATTCTTCCCATGTAGCGACATGCTTCATGCATTCATCAATGCTTTTTAGGCATGCAGAGTACTCCATTGTATATATGTACAAGTTTTTTAATCCATTCATCCATTGATGAACATTTAGGTTGTTTCCAACTCCTTGCAATTTTGAACTCTGCCATGATGAATACTAGAGCACAGACGTCTGGCCGTGGTTTGTTTCCTGTCTCTTCTGAGTATATGCCCAGTTGGAGGGATTGCCAGATAGTGCAATTTCCATCTGTTTTAGATATCGCCAAATCGATTTCCATAATAACTGTACATACCTACAGATCCACCAGCATGAATGTTACTTTCTGATTTTTTGAATCGGACTTTATTTGACACTCTTAGATGTTATCTCATAGTTGTTTTGATTTGCTTTTCTCTGATGGCTAAGGTCGGAAACATTTTCTCATATGCTTATTGGCCAATAAGATTTCTGCACTTGTGAAACTTTGTTAAGGTCCTTTAGCCATCTCCTCAATGGGCTGTTAGATTTTTTTCTTATTGTAAGATGTCAAAGTATTGTAGATTTTATTAATAAGATCTTTGGCTGATGTGTCATTGCTAAAGATGTTTTTCCAGTCTGTGGGACCTCTTACTTTATTGGCAAATTCTTTTGATTTACACAGGTGTTTTATCTTCAGTATATTGGACTTGTCAGTTTGAGATTCCTCTGTGGTTCTGTCCTTGTCCCTACTTCTGATAATCTTGGTTTGACTCAGTTCCCTAATCAATGGCCCTAAGAGCTTGGGGTTTTACCTCAAGGTCTGTGATCCACCTTATGTTTATTCTTGTGCATGAAGTGAGGTAAGGGTCTTGCTTCATTTTTCTGCAGGGAGAGATCCATTTATTTTCCCAGTACCACTTGATTAAGAGGGCATACGCTTCCCATTTGATATTTTCTGGGCCCCTATCAAACAGGTGTCTGTATGCTGATACTTTTATTTCTGGGCTTTCAGTTCTTTTTCATTGGTCTTAGCATTGGTCACTATATCACTACCATGTAATTTTGACCAGTGTGGCTGTATAATAGGTGCTAAAGTCAGGAAAAGCAATCCCTCCAACTTTGTCCTTTTGAGGAGTTCTCTGCTATTTCTCCCTCTCCATATGAAGTTGGTAGTCCATTTTTCCAAGTCTTTGAGGAAAGATGTTGGTATTTGAATTGGGATAGGGTTAAATTTATATAGTGCCTTGGGCAGAACTGACATCTCTAATATATTGTGTCTTCTGATCCATAAGCATGGGGTATTCTTCCATTTGTGATTTTTCCCTTGGTTCCTTCTAATAGTGTTCTGTAGTTTTCCTCATACCATATTTTGGGTTTGGGTCAGGTATATCCCTAGATATTTCCAATTGTGTTTGGCTATTTTGAAGGGCACTGTCTTTTTGATCCTTTCTTCCACGGTCTTGCCCAATGTGTATAGCACTATAATAGATTTCTGTTGATTGATCTTGTATCCCTCTCTGCCAAGTTTCTCGATCACTTCCAGCACCCTCCTTGTAGAGCTTTTAGAATTTTCAATATATAAAATCATATAATCTGTGAATAATGCAAGTTTCACCTCTTCCTTCCCAAGATAAATACTTTTGATATCTTTCTTTGCCCTATGCTATTAGCTAGAACCTCCCGTATGAGGTTCATTAAAAGTGGGGACAAGGGTTATCCTTGTCTGGTCCCCTTTGTCAGTGGAATTATTTTCTTCTTTCCTCCATTGAATACCACGTTGGCTGTTATTTTTCATATATAGCTTCTTTTATATTGGGGAATTTTTTCCCATTCCTATCTTCTTAAGTGCCTTAAACAAGAATGGGTGTTGGATGTTGTCAAAGGCTTTTCCTGCATTTATCACTCTTACCATGGGATTCTTCTATACTTTGATGTCAATGTGACAAATAATGCTAATGATCTTTCATATGTTGAACCATCCCTCCATCTCTAGAGTGAATCCCATTTGGACATGGTGAATTATTTACTTCATATACTTTTGTATTCTATTGGACAGTTTGTTAAGAATTTTTGCACTGATGTCCATTAGGGATATCGGTCTGCAGTTCTAAATTTTTATGGGATCTTTGCCCACTTTAGGTATCAGAGTTATACAAGTTTCATAGAAAGAGATCAGAAGTTTGCAGTCTTTTTCTATGCTCTGGAAGAGTTTGTGTGGGATTGGTTTCCATTTGTCCTGGAATGTTTGTTAGATGCCTCCTGTGAGCCATCTGCCCCGGGGGATGTTTTTGTTTTTAATACCTTGATAACCTTGTTTATTTCTTCTACTGCTATAGGTTTGTCGAGATTCTGGACATCCATCTGGGATAGTTGAGGAGGGATTATTTTTCTAAGTATTTGTCCATGTGTTCCAAGTTGTTGAATTCATTGAAGTCCAGGCCTTCCTAGTTCTCTGTAATCATCCTTTGCTTTCATTAGGCTCCAGTGTAATGTTCCCTGTTTCTTCACTCCTCCACGGTGTTGAAATTTGTTCCTTACACTCTTTGGTTAGGTTTGCCAGAGGTCTGTAGATTTTGTTAATTGTTTCAAAGTACCAGTTGTAAGCTGCATCTCTTTTTTCCATTGTTTTCTTGATTTCCCGCTCATCAATCTCAGCTCTGATTTTTATTATTCCTTTCCTTTGCTGGAGAGTCCTGCTGATTCTGCTCGAAATGCTCTATGCCTTGTCCTAGAGTATCAATCATATAGCTTCCTTTTTCAGGTGTGCCTGTATTGCTATCAAACTTCTAAAAATTCCCTTTGCTGTTTCTGTCCCAAAAGTTTAGGTACATTGTATCTCATTCTCATTGGTTTCTATAAACTTCCTCATTTCATCTCTGATCTGGGCCAGTACCCAACCCTTTTGCAACAGAGTTTTTCATCTTCTAATTGTTTGTCTTTTTTTTTTCTTAATTGTGCTTTTGTTGATTTCTAGCATTTATAGCACGGTGGTCTGAGAGGAAGTCTGTATAATCTCTAGGTGCTTAAATTTACACAAAATCAACTTGCATCCCATCATTTGGCCAATCTTCTAGTTTGTGCTATGTGAGCTTGAAATGTATGTGAATATTTTTGCATTTGGATAAATACCTCTGAAAATATCTATCAGGTCAAATCTTCTAATTGTAGAGTTTAAATCGATAGCCTCTTTGTTAAGCTTCTTGCCATGTGGTCTAACTTTCTCAGAGAGTGGTTTATTAAAGTCACCTATTATAATTGTTGAGCCTCAGATACTTTTGTCATCTTTTGGATCATTTGTTTGATGAATTTCACAGATCTATTGTTGGGCATACATATATTTATTATGCTCACTGATTATTGGACTACTGCTCCCTGGAACACTATATAGTGCCAGATCAATTTTGTCTGAGATTAAGATGGCAACCTCTGTTTTTTTTTGTTTTAATTGTCATTTCCTTGGTATATTTTTCTCCAGCCTTGATTCCAAGCCCATTTTTGTAATGTAGAGGTGTGTCTTCTCTAGGGAGCTGGATGATGGATTATGTTTTCTAAGTCAGCCAGCTAGCTTTGTCTTTTAATGATCAAGTTCAGTCTATTAATATGCAGGGTTATTGGATCCATCTGTGGACTCTGGAATGTCATCTTGCACCTTTTGTGTTGGGTGTTTTCGTTTCTCCCTTTCTAATCTATATGTTGTGCATATGGCTGTGATTTATTCTTGCCTTCTTTCCACCACTGAGCCAATTTTATCTTGGGGGTTATTTTCAATTTGTTGACCTGTAGGTATAATTGTTCTGTATGGCAATCTCTTATTTTGGCTCAGTGAGTGTTGTTCTTCTGCCCCTACTGGGTCAGCAACAATCTTTGGTAGGAAAGGATTTCTTTCAACATATTTTTTGAGTTTTACCTTATCTTGGAAGACTATGAATTCTCCATCTATGTTGGTAGATAATTTGGCTGGATTGAGTATTCATGAGTTTGCATTATTTTCTTTCAATATTTGGAATACGTTACTCCAGTCTCTCCTCTTCTTCGAAGTGTCCGCTGATAGGTCTGAGCATACTCTAATTTGGGTGACTTCATAGGTGATTGCATTTTCCTCTGGCTGCTTTTATGATTTTCTCCTTTTCCTCAAATTTGGGTAGTTCAACTATTATATGCCTTGGTGAATTCTTCTGGGATTCTGTCTAGCTAGTGTTCTTTCAACCTGGTTTTCATACATCATACTGGGGAAGTTTTCCTCAAAGTATTCCCTTGCTATTTTTGCCATTGACTTCATGTATTTGTTCCGGTAGCCAATTATTCTATCGTTGTTCCGCTTCAGACATTGTTTTCAGATTTTCTTCAGTTTCTCTGATTATCTTGTTTGACTCTCTTTCTCATTTTTTGAATCTGCTTACATATCCTCTAGGTCACTGGTGCAGTTATTTGCTTCTTTGAGCCTGTTGGAGAAGTCTGTGAATTTGCTACTTGCTTTTGTTACCTCCTCCCTTAACTCTTCTATTTCCCTTTGGTGTGTGACCTTTATTTATTCTATCATTCCATCCTTTTTCTTTTTGCTTCCCTTCTCTCCTTTATGACTCTAAGCAGCATTCAGAACATTTCTTTCTGTGGCAGGTCAATGCCTGTCTCTTCCATGAATGCATTAGGTTCCAGTCATCCTCTGACATTGGATTTTGTTTCTCCTGTTTTCTTGTTGAGGCTGTTGAGGCAGATTTCTATTTACCTGTCATTTTGGAGGAACTCCATGCCATTTTCCTGGGAGCCAAAGATCCCTGGGTTCTCTCTTTGGGAGGTTAGTAGGAATGCTTCTGCAGGCTGTCTGTAAACAATTGCCCTGATGAGGTTTTGTTTCACCTTTGTCCCACTGGAGTTTCTCTTTCATCTTAGCTTATTGGGATTCTGTTTTTGCAGGGCAGGTTACATGGCCCTCTCGGTTGTCAGGCTTTGGGGTTACCCCACATTGTTCTCTAATAACTCTCAGGCTTCCACAGGAGAAAGGGAAAGGTTGTCAACATTTGCGCAAACAGCACTTATACTTTTGTGACATAATATGTACACAGGGCCCTCTACAAAGCAAGGGGTCTCTTGACCTCTGGATGTAAGGAAATAAAAAAATAAGGAAGACATTTTGGACATGTTAGAAGCCATCTGGTTGCTAGCAAGGTGGCTATAATGCATTGCAAAGGGCGCCAGACTTCAGAGGATCCTATTGCCAAAGGAAATAATTTTGCAGCTGTGAAGGCTGTGGTCTGAAGGAAAGTGCTGATTCGGGTGCTGGAGCACATAGCTCAGGTGGTGGGGGTAGTCTGTGTCTGCATAGAGGTACTGTGTGTGGTCCGGAGAAAGGCCCTAGCTATGTCTGTCAGCTTAGCGTGCAGCTCCATTGCTCTGATCTGAGCACAGTGTGCTGGAAAGGGCAGGACCATTGGGGTATAAAACTGTGACCAGGTAGGCAGAGGCTGCAACAGCCTCTGCTGGGTAGCTGGTGAGCTTGGGGTGCAGAAGCTGGGGCACAGTGGCCGGGGTGATAGCCACAGTTGGGTCCACAACAGCATGAGCGGTGTGGACCAGATCAGTTCTCATAGAGGGCTCAGGTTCCTGGGGCTCTGAAGCGGGTACAGGACATAGAGTGGAAGTCAGATTTTGTTTCAGGGAAGTTCTTTGGGCTGTCATAGGAATTAACTGACAGCCTTGGAACCCCTACTCAGCCAACAAATCTCCACACTCACGGATCTCCATGGAGCTTTCAGCGTGAGCTGCCTACCTGGTCACCATCTTTCCATATGCCCCAGAAGAATATTCTTTTGTTTTGTTTTTTGTATTGAGTTGTAATCCATACAGAAGGTTGCAATCTATGGCCTTGATCAGCTAGTGCTTCGGGTAAGCCTCACTTTTAGCACGCAAGGTCATGTCATCTGCCTACTGCAGATTGTTAGTAAGCCTTCCTCCAAACTTAATGCCACACTCTTCTTCATATAATCCAGTTTCTCTGATGACTTGCTCAGCATTCAAACTGAAAGTTGGGTGACAGGATACAAAGCTGATATACACCTTTCCTGGTTTTAAACCATGCAGCATTACATGTTCTGTTTTCACAACTTGGTCATAATCCATGTACAAGTTTCACATGAACACAGCAAAGTGTTTAGGAATTCCCTTTCTTTCAAAGCTGTCCATAGTTTGTTATGATCTACACAGTTTAAAGGCTTAACATAGGGAATAAAAAACAAGTAAGTTTCTTTCTAGTATTCCCTGCTTCCAGTTAAGATCCTCTGACATCAGTAATCATATTCCTTCTTCCAAATCCTCTTCTGTATCTGGATGTACCCATGGGAGCTCTCTGTCAGTGTACTGCTGCAACCTTTGTTGGATGATCTTCAGAAAAATTTAATTTGCATGTGATAATCAAGGTGCTAGTCTATAATTTAGAGTTCTGTTGGGTCCACTTTCTTTAGAATGTATGAAATCTGGATCTTTTCCAGGCTGTTGGCCAGTTAGCGCTCTCAAATTTAGCAGCGTAGAAAAGTGTTTCCAGTGCGTCATCAATCTGTTGAAACAGTACAATTGGTATTACATAATTTCCTGATGCTTTTTTATTTGGCTGATACTTTCAGTGCAGCTTGAAATTCTTTCAGCACCATTTTGGTATAGTTAATTTGCCTATTCTTTCCATTTGATACTTCTTGCTTTACGCTATATTTTACCCATAGAATCTTTCGATCTTGCTATTCAAAGGCTTGGGTTTTTCATGAGTTTTTTTTTTTAAGATTTGCTAAACAAACATGTTCTTTTTTTATTTTTCTAACTCTAAGTCTTGGAACATTTTACTTTGTCTTCCCTAGCTTTTCTTTAAATATTCTATTCAGCTCTTTGGCTTCATTTTTTCTTCTTCTTCTATTTGCCTTAGCTACTCTATACTATAAGCAAGTTTCAGACCCACTTCTGTCATCCACTTTGATCTTTTTTTTTATTTCCTGTCTTTCTAATGGTCTTTGCTTTCATCCTGAAATGTATGTCGAATGTTCTCCTGCAGCTTTTCGAATCTTCTTTCATTATTGCTTAATGCAACAAATCTCTTCTCATGATGTTCTCAAAATTCAAGTGGGGATAGTTTCAAAATTGGAATTTGGCTCTTGTGCCCTTGTTTCAATTTTCTTCATCTTCAACCTGAACGTACATAAGAACAATTGATGGCCTTTTCCAAATCAGCCCCTGGTTTGGCTTTACCTGTTGATATTGAGGTTCTCCATGGTCTCTTGCCACCAAAATAGTAAATTTGATATCTGAGTATTTCATCTGGAAAAGTTCGTATGCATAAACTCTTTTTCTGTTTTTGTTAAAGGTATTTTCTGTGAACAGGTCCTTGGTCTTTCAATATTATATCAAACCTCTCCAGTTTCATTTATATCATCAAGTTCGCATTTTTAATTGCTGCTCCTTCCTCCTGTACCCCCAACTTTTGCATTCCAATTACTAAAATAAACATGCATATTGATTTTGTTTGATTAAATTCAGACTGAATACATTGGTAGAATTCTTCAACTTCCTTAGAAATCGCTTTTGTAGTTGGTTCATAAATTTGAGTAATAGTTGTATTAATTGGATTTACTTGAAGGCAGATGGATACAATCCTATCACATATATCATTATATTTAGGATAGACCTTGATTTGGTTTTACTGACAATGAGTGCAATAGTATTCAACTTGATTGAGTAAGTTATTTAATTTTCTGATTCAGAATAGCCAATAGAGTCCATTTCAGCTCACCAATACCTAGGATATTGATCTTTATGGGTTCCATTTCATTTTTGATGACTCCAATATTCCTAGATTCATACTTTGTGCATTCCAAGTTCTGATTATTAGCAAAATATTACAATTGCCTCTTCTTACCTTCAATCATGCTCTATCAGCAAATGCAGATCCCAAAAGCTCTAGTCTCACACACTTTACGTCATTCACATTACCATATTTGACATTACCTTGAATGTGCACCTTCACTGTGTTAGTCTGGGTAAACAAGGGAAACAAATCCCAGAAACTGTATACATATATAAGACAGAGTTTTATATAAAGGGTAAGTGTATATTAAGACAGTATCCAAGCCCAGACCTGCCCAAGCTCATAAGTCCAACATTATTAGCTCATATGTCCGTCTCCAATCTACAAAGTCCTCCTCCATCTCACAAAGCACACGCAATGATGCCGACTTCAGGAGGAAAGCCAAATCAATTAGTGTATAAGCATCTCAGCACCGGCAGGGGTCTCCATACCCAGCACCCAGGGCTGCACTGGAGTAGGTCCATGTGGCTTTTCCTCAGGGATGTCTTGCAGGAAGTGAGCCTTGCTGGCTGAAGCAGGGAACTGGCTGAGGCAGATGCACCCTGGTCCAACCATCAGAAAGCAAGAGACCTGAGAACTAGAAAGGCGAGGATCACCAAGCCATTTATCTCTCCACCCTTCTATTGACCCCACATATGTTTATTAGCCAGGTTGGCACAATAAACCTTTACTATCTCATTCACATTTCTAGTGCCTTTCAACCCAAGGGACCCATTCTCTGGCACTATCTCCAACAATTATATGCTTTTATTCATTAGCCCTTAGGTTTATGACATTTCCATGCCATGCATAAAATTTTTAGGTACACAGCAGGTCAAGGAAGCTCTCCACTCCCATAAAGATTTATACTCAGAAACCCAAAGAGGCAGTGACACCCTGTGCCATGGACTTACTCTGCATTGAAATAAAAGATATGGCAATGCGCTTGTTTTTGGTAGATTACATAACGTTATTAAAGTTGTTGTTAAACCATTTCTCAATTGCTTAAGTTATGCTTGGCTTCCATTTAGACCCTAAAATCTATCTGTTGTGAAGTTCTGTCACCACTTTATTACTTTAATTCTTTTGTTGCTGTACATTGTGTATTGGATGGCTAACTGCAAATCTGTGGTGGAAATCTACCAACTCCTCCAGAGGAGAAAGGTGAGGCTGTCTGCTCCTGTAATATTTAAGTCTCAAAAACCCTATATTGAGTACAGGTGGCAGTAAATTTTGTTTGCTTTATTCTCTGAAGAACAGATTATATCCCAACTCAGTATTTTTGGACCTGCAGGATTTGTACAGAATATCTCTCTAATTTTATCTTCACACCTTCTATGTTCTATAGAAAATTTTGTTGACATGCTGCTCTTGAATAGATTTCAGAATGTTTTCTTCATCCCTCTACCTATACTTTTTTTCCCACTTGTAGCAACTACTTCCACCTGTAAGCTTTATTTTTCTACAGATATCACTAAAATCTTTTGAAATTGAGTTCAAAATGAATATATTCCATTATTCTGGTTAAAAGTTAAAAACACTCCTTCTGTTGGAAATTTAGAGATTGTTGTAATTCTATTCTTACATTTTCACAGTATTGCTTGCATTATCAAGTTCATTGTGATTTCTTCATGTAAATTATTGCATCTACTTGTACAAAAACATAGTCAAAAGTGCGTTTTGTACCTGATATGGAACGAATTTAAAACATTAAACAACGTTTGCAGCCTCTAATCAAGCAGAGTACATCTTTATAAAGCTATTTTTGTTTTCTAGTATAAGAATTATAATTCTTTGATTAAATCACATATAAATGCATATGTTAACTTATATAATATTCTCACAATATTCATTTTCATAAGAACAATTATTTTTTCAATATATGGATATTTTAAAATAGTAAATGTGTACAGGATTGGAAAATGTTCTTTGTTTAATTGAAATAGTGAAGTATTAAGTAATTGATGAGGTTGCTAAAATACACCGCTATTCATAAACTAAACCTGACTATATCAATATCTATAGTTTTGAAAACACACTGAGTAATAAGAAACTATAATACAGCTAAAAAAAACAGATCCAAAAATTTTAATGCAGGTCCTCTGCTATCCTGAAGTTGAGTATTTCCATGAAAGTTTTCATAAACTCAAATAGCATAAAGTGAATTAGTATTCAGGAAATGTTGATATGGGAAAAATGTGAGCATCTTACTCTCAGAATATAACCTAGAAAATCATATCAAAGAACACATAATTCTCAAAATAACACTAACATATATGTATGTAGATATAGATTAAAACTATGACCACTCACCTTCCTGACACAATTGCTGAAGACAAAATGGGTGAATAAGCAAATGTGGCGAAGAAAGTTGATGGTGCCTGGCTATCAAAAGATACAGCATCTGTAGTCTTAAAGGCCTGAAAGTAAACAAGTGTCTACCTAGCTCAGAAGCAACAAAGCCCACATGGAAGAAGCACACCAGCCTGTGCTATCACAAGGTGTCTAAGGGATCAGGTATCAGGCTTCATCAGAACAAAAAAATCATATCATTGTGAATGAGGGGCTTGCGGAGTGGAGATGCAAAGCCCATCTGTAGACCATTGGACATCCCCTTATGGAAGGGTCAGGGGGAGGAGATGAGCCAGTTGAGGTGCAATGTAGCAGTGATGAAACATACAACTTCCCTCTAGTTCCTAAACCCTCCTCCTGCCCCCACTATCATAATCCCAATTCTATATTGCAAGTCTGGCTAGACCAGAGGATGTACACTGGTACAGACAGGAACTGGAAACACAGGGAATCCAGGGTGAATGATCCCTTCAGGACCAGTGGTGAGAGTGGCAATACCGAAGGGTGGAAGGAGAGTGGGGTGGAAAGGGGGAACTGATTATATTGAGCTACACATAACCTCCTCCCTGGGGGATAGAAAACAGAAACGTGGGTGAAGGGAGACATCTAACAGTGTAAGATATGACAACATAATAATTTTAAAATTATCAAGAATTCATGAGGGAGGGGGCAGCAGGGAGGGAGGAGAAAACCAGGAGCTGATTCCAGGGCCTTAAGTGGAGAGCAAATATTTTGAGAATGATGAGGGCAATGAATGTACAAATGTGCTTGACACACAATAAATGGGAGTATGGATTGTGATAAGAGTTGTATGAACCCCTAATACAATGATTTCAAACAAAAACTATGGCCACCTGATGCTAAGATAGTGAGTGTAGGTCCCAAGGAAGGAGCTTAGGGAAGCCACACTCACTGCTAGGAGCATGTGTTGCTTCTTTATTAACTCACTGCAAAACGAACAGTGAAACACTAGCTTTTTCCTTCCCTGACCCCACTTAGAAATAAAATCAACAGATTATTTTAGATAATGAGAACAGGTGCTAAAGCAGATCTTTTATAAAATGAAGTGTTATAGAGTGAATTTTCAAAAACTGTGGGATAATTGTATTAGAAGTTTACCAATATCTAAGAATTGCTGAAATAAGTACCTACACTTCAAAGAAAGGAATAATTTCACAACTGTGAACTGAGAAGCACTTAAAAGAATACCTATCATTAAATAACATCTGTGCATGACTTTGCTATCCAAAGAAAATAAAATTATAGTAGAACCATTACTACTGTCTTTTCTGCCTTAGAAAAATTAAACCTTTCTCCATATTCATGACTGATTTTTCTCCCTGTGTCCAAACTGTAACTTACTCTGTTGTCTTTAGGACTGTAAACTACAGTTATTTATTCTCTGTTTCTTCTTTACTTGAACTTCTGTGTATAGTTTATAAACACATTATTTGAATACATTTTCTTTGTTTTATTTACCTTCCCCCTTTGCAGAGCACTTAATTTTCAAAAATGTTTTATGCATGATATCGTCAATGTCTAAATCCCCATATACTCCACAGTGTACAGCAATACCGTCTGTATTCTCTTGTATTTGTGTGACTCTTTCCAGCAACTCAAAAAAAATACTATTTACTAAATCCAGCAACCCCTCACTAGTCATTTATTCTTGATAATAACTTCATTCGTCTGTCTATTTGTGGTATAGTTAGCTACTTAATATGGCCCTTCCAGCCACAATATGGCCCTTTCCCCATTTTGTGATGAATTACAAATCCTATGCTCTAAATATGTGATTATAGTCTCAGTTTGTAGTGAGATAATTGTTATGTTAATGAGACAGGATTAAAGTGGAATATCATTTTAGTCCCTAATTTCCTAGAGTGTGTGACTCAGGTATCCACCCTTAATTTCTTTGGAGGTATGGTCTCGATATTTTTCACACATAAGGAAGCAAAACCACACCTCCATGAAGGTCCATGCAGTAGTAAGATGACATCTTTTTGACCTCTTCTCAACAGAGCACAAAGCAGACACCAGCTACTACCTAGCAGAATAGAACTTGAGCTACCAAATTGTGGTGAGTCCCAGTGGATTTTGTATTGGAATTTGGTGATAGAATATGTTATACAATGCACTGCTAGTGGCAAGGTCAGCAGTTTGAGACCACCAAAGAAAGATGAAGCTTTCTCCTCTAATTAAGAGTTAAAATCTCAGAAATTCAGAAGTACAGTTCCTACCCTATTTTACATGACCACTATGAGTTGGAATTGATTTGATGGAAAGGTATTTGATTTGGGGACGCAAATGAGATGTAACTTTCAGGTCTCTCTTATCTCTGCAACTACATTTCCTAACCTTGACATATTTCTCTCTGTTGCTCTGATTCCTGTGTCTGGCTTTCCTCCTGGTTTTGACACCTGGTTCTTGGGACTGAGTTTCAGCCTATCATCTGATGGGGTGAACCAATTTCTGCAGTTTTATGGATTAGGGAGATCCTCCAGTCAGATATCTGAACTTCAGGTTTGGACTTAAAAGCGTCCAAAATACCTATCATAATGATTCATAAGTGCTATGAAACATTGCAGTGAATTTCAGAATTTTGGGGGGTGAGGTGATATACTGAGGGAAGGAGTTATGGTTACTATGAGGAATAATAGAGTGTTATAGCATTTTAGGCAGTCAGACATTTGGGGCGTCTTTAGTCTCCATCTCACTGAGATCAGATTTGCATTTGACTTTTGAAAGAAATGAATTTTGTACTGCTTCTTATATTCCTTTTCCTCTACTTTCCAACCACTGTCTAGTGATTTGCCTTGGTTTCTTGTTTCCTTCGTTTATATCCTCTCCCAGGTGAATTCACCACTAGAGCGTAGATAATTGTCTTCTCATAGTCATGTTGAATGAATGAGGGAAATTAGACATTTCACCCACAAGAGTGAAGTTTTATGAAAATGTCTTCTGTCCTTTCCCTATTTAGGCAATAGCTTCTGAAATGTCTATTATCCTCTTTGCAAAGGTAACATGATAGGAGATTGGGGAGAGCCTAATCTTTACTGGGCTGTGTTCACAAAAAGCACAGCTAAGCTACTAAGACCACATTTCTAGCACTTTCTCCACAACTCTTTCAAATATTCAAACTCGGATGGAATGTCCGGTATTTTGCCAGGCTGAATTATCAGCTGCTTCTGGAAGTTCCAAAAAGGCCTTCTCCAACTGTGTTCTAGTTTTCTAGGAGGGGAATTGACAAATGTACTCTAATATGTTAAGGAATCCTTCATGTCTATTTTCATGGTCAAGTCCTTTTTATTATTGCTGGTTTAGAGCATTGGCATGATCCATTTATAAAAGGAATGTTTTAATTCTAATTTAATTTCCTCAGTTTTGGTAGGGCTAGATAATTTTGGGGAAAGGAAAAATAATGTTTTTAAAACCCCTCAGTTTTGAAATTAGGAGCTTTAAACGCATTATTTCTTTCCCCACTAGTGTTCTCACACAAATAAAATAGAGGGAAGCAATCTCCCATGAAGAGCTATAGTTTAAGAAACCTCAAGGAAGCAGTTCTCCTCTGTCCTTCAGAACCGACTCAATAGAAGTGGCTTCAGAGTTTGGATATTTAAAATAAAATTTATATTCAGAAGTGTAAAATTATTTACTCCTAATACTCGCATGCACACATACCAGTTCACCACTAAAATTATATATATATATCTTTTCCAAACTATTTTCTCAAAAGTTGTGACTTAGGCTTTTAATACGTTGTTGTTGTTATGCACCCCCAAGTCAATCCTGACCCATAGCGGCTTTATGTGCAGCAGAAGGAAACGCTGCCCAGTGATCCTGGGCCATCTTCACAATTGTTCCTAAGTTTGAACCCATTGATGCAACCACTGTGTTAATTTATTTCCTTGAGGGTCTTCCTCCTTTCCATTTCCTCTCTACCACACATGAGGTGCTTCTCCAGGGACTGGTCTCTCCTGACAACATCCCTAAGTATGTAAGGCAAAGATTTGCCATCCTTGCCTCTCAGAAGCACTCTGAACAGAATTCTTCCATGACAGGCAGGTTTGTCCCTTCAACATTCTTCATCAGCACCACAATTCAAATACAGAACTTCCTCTTAGGTCTTTTTATTCAATATCCAACTTTCACAGGCATAGGACGCATTTGAAAATACCGTGACACACCGTTCTCCTCAAAGTAATACCTTGTTTTCAGTACTCTAAAGAGATCTGTGCAGCACATTTACCCAATGATCTCTTGACTTTTACTTCCATTAGCATTGATTGTGAATCCAAGGAAGATAAAATCCTTGACAACGTCAACCTCTTCTCTATCCATCATCATTTTTCCTAATATTCCAGCTGTGAGGAGTTTGGTCTTCTTGACATTTAGTTGTACTTGTCTATCAGTTTGTCACACTGGCATTGCTTGTGTATTGCTGTGGTGCTGGAAGCTTGTCATTGGTATTGAAGATGCCAGCAGAGTCACCCACAGTGAACCGGTTTTAGTGGATCGTCCAGAATAAGAACAGACAACGAAGATGGACTAGAACCCCCAGTTTGGAGGAAGGATCCGCTGAAAACCTAATGAGTAGATGTTTAACAATAAGACTGAGTGACGTTCCTTCATGTCAGGTAGCTCACAGAGATTGGAAAATTGGCATCGCCAAAGAAAGCTTTCCTCAAACACTCACTACTTCCTTTTCATGCATTTTCTGACAAGATGGATCTATTCTTGATGCTGATCTCATCATTTACTTATTCATTCAAGCAAGACACACAAGACGATACCCCGATAACATCTTGTCTTTACTGCCTCCAAATCCAATAACTCAGTGAGACTTGGGATACTGCTTTTCTAATGAATGCACTAATCTCTAATGGGTCTCAAATTCCTGTTTCCCCCCCCCCCCATTACTCTTAAAGAAGCTTGCTTAGAATAGCATACAAACTGTTAACTCTCCCCCTTGACTTCAATTATATTTTCCTTAATTTATTCTTCACACCACTGCCAGTATGCTCTTTCCCAACATAAATTTAATCATAGCAGTCTTGACATTAGAATGAAACAAATCACTGAAAATGTTTCTGTGGGGTTTTTTTGTCTTACATTTAGACACTCTAACTTTAACACATGATACATTCTCATATACATACACCATGCTTCACTTGTACGGAAACAGATTGATTGCAAGACATGAATTAAGCTCCCTCTGGCTCAGTATATTTTTTGCATATTAGTATTATTTTTACCTGGAATGCATTTCTGTACCCAATTGTTTGTTGTTGCTATTAGGTGCCATCCATGAGTGGTTCTGACACATAGCTACCCTCTGTACAACAGAAAGAAACATTGCCCCTTCCTGTGCCATCTCACAATTGCTGTTATGTTTGAGTCCATTGAGGCAACCCAAATTCTCAAGGGTCTTCCTCTTTGTCATTGTCCTCTACTTTAATAGGCATGCCATACTCCTCCTTCAGGGATGATATCTCCTGACACTATATCCAAATTTCTTGAGACCAAGTTTTGACATCTTTTCCTCTGAGGAACATTCTGGTTTTACTTCTTCCAAAGCAGATTTGTTTGCTGTCATGGTAGTCTTTCGTACTTCCAATATTTGTTGCAAGCATCATAATTCAAATGCTTCAGCCTTTCTCCTGTCTCACTTATTTGAAATTCAACTTTCACTCACATATGTGGTATTGAAAATACCAAAATACCACACCTTGGGACAGGCACACCCTGGACTTTTAAGTAGCACCCTTATTTTTCAACATTTTAAATAGATCTTAGCAGCATATTGCTTCAATGCAATGTATCATTTAATCTCTTGATCACTGCTTCCATGAGCAGATAGTGGATCCAAGAACCACAAAATCCTTAACAAATTAAACAACAAAAAACTTCTATTTATCATACTGGTAACTACCGGTCCAATTGTAAGGATTTTGTTCTTCTTTACATTGAGTTGTAATCCATACAGAGGTTGTAATCCTTGATCCTCATCCACAAGTTAGTGCCTCAAATCCTCTCCTTTGTCAGCAAACAAAGTTGTAATATCTGCATAGAGCAAGTTGGGTTCCTCCAAACCTCATGCCACATTCTTCTTCATGTAATCCAGCTTCTCTGATTATTTGGTCAACATACAGATTTAAAAAGTATGATGAGAGTATACAAACCCAATAGACACCTTTCCTGATTTAACTCATGTGATATCCCCTTGTTCTGTTTGCACAACTGTGATACATGTACAGATTCTGCATGAGTACAATGAAATGTTCTGGAATTCCCATTTTTCTAAAGCCTATTCATAATTTGTTATGTTCCACAGAGTTGAATGCCTTAGCATAGTCAATGAAATACAAATAAATATCTTTGCTATTCTCTGCTTTGCAGCAAAATCCATATGCCATCAGCAATGATATGCCTGGTTCTACATCCTTTTCTGAAGACCGTCTGAATTCTTAGCTCCCTATCAGTGTACTACCAAAACCATTGCCGATGACCTTCATCAAATTGAACTTGCATGGAAATTAATGATTCTATTCTATAGTTTCAGCATGCTGCAGAGTCACCTGTCTTTGGAATGGGTACAACTGGACTCTTCCAGTTGGCCGGCCAGGAGCTGTCCTTCAAGTTCCCTAACATAAAGGAGTCAGTGCTTCCAGTGCTCCATCAGCTTGCTGAAACATTTCAGTTCCAACTTCTAGAGCTTTGCTTTGGGCTAATACTTTCAGTGATCTCAAACTTCTTTCTTTAATCCATTAGCTTTTGCTCATATACTAAATGTTTGCATGTCAATAGCTCTTTTGGTACAGTGATTGCGTCATGCAATTTTTTTGCCTATAGAATTTTTATTATTGCAGCTTGAAACTTATCATTTTCTTAAATTCTTTCAGTTTAAGAGAGGCTGAACATGTTCTTAATTTTTGGTTTTCTAACTCTAGGTCTTGGCTCACAGTCTGTCTTCACATACATAGTATTCTTTTTAAATATTTTTTCTTTTTATCTGATTCACCAACTCATCTAAAAAAATTAGACCGAATGGATTCTGGTGTGAGGTAATGAGCCTTTTCTCTGGGCTTCTTGATGGCCATCTCCACTATGGCTCCTTTGATTTTAGCTGATGGTTGATATTAATTGTATGTGTTTTCCTTTAAGATTGTTCTTCTTCAAATTAGAATCAAGCACATGAGTGAGCATCTTGGATACTATTGATTAATATTAGCTGAATAAATGTACGAAAAGCAATAAGGGAGTTTGAATTTATGTCCAAACCAATGGTAGAGGCAATAGTGGAAAATATGTGCCAACTATTAGTGTTAGGGAGAGCTTTCTCTAGAAATTCTATATGGTATAATTGTATTCATTTATTTCACAAAGAATAAAATTCCACTCTCATAATGTTGTTAGGTGCATCAAGTAAAGTTCTGACTCACGACAACCATGTGCACAGAAAAATGAAACACTGTCTAGCCCTGTGACAGCCTCATACATGTATTATACTTGAGCCCATTGTTGGAGCCACTGTGTCCATCCCAATCCATCTCGAGGATAGTCCTCTTTTTCACTGACATCCCATATTAACAAAGATGGTGTCTCGTTCCAAGGAATGGTTTCTGCTTTTCAAAGACTTAAGATGAAATTTCCTCATACTCCATTCAAAGGAGCCTTCTGGTTGTACTTCTTGAAAAACAGATTTAGTTGTTGTTCTGACAGTCCTCAATATTCTTAATAATTTGCAACAATAGAATCATTGAAATACATCAATTCTTCTCCTGTCTCCCTTGCTCATTTTACAATTTTCACATGCATATGACAGGATTGAAAATAGCATGAATTGGGGCAAGTTCACCTGAGTCTTCAATGCTTTTCAACATGGTGAAGAGGTCCCTGCAGCACATTTCCTTGTCATGTATTTCTTCGCAAGCTGCTCTGTGACATTTCCGGTTCCGTTCTACTTCATGTCTTCCATGTGCTTTAGCTACTGTACATTGAGGAGCAAGTTTCTTTTGGAAATCCTCCTTGATCATTTATTTCTGTTTTGAGTGGTCTTTTGATTTCTTCATGCATGATGTTCTTGATGTCATCTGCCAGATCATTAGGTCTTCTGTCCTTCTGTTCTAATCTGTTCTTGAGATATTTTCCAAATTCAGGTGGAATATATTCAAGATTGTAATTTCACTCTCATGATCTGTTTTAATTTTCTTCAGCTTCAACCTAAACCTATATATGATCAATTAATGATATGCTTTTCTGTTGGCCCACTTGCCTTTTTATCCCTGCCAATATTAAGCTTCTCTGTTGTCTTTTACCATAGATATAGGCCATTTGATTATAACATTTTTTCCAGTTATGTCCATATTACAGTTGCTGCTTATGCTTTTATTTTTAAAAAGGGGTGGTGGTGTTGTATTTACAATTAAGAAATCTTTGGCCTTTCAAAATTCTACCATGAGTACTCTAGCTTCATTTTTACCACCAAAACCCTGTTTTCCAACTCCTTCCCTTCTCTCTGTTTCCAAATTTGACATTCCAATTGCTAATGATTATAAATTAAATTTGATTAATATGACTGCTAAATGTTTTACTGAATAAATTGGTAGAATTATTCAATTTCTTGATGACTAGCTTCAGTTTTTGGTACATAAATTTGAAAAATAGTAATAGTAACTTGATTTTCTATTATGTATGTAGATATTAGTCTATCACAGAGAGTATACTACATCAAGATGGATCTTGAAATGTCCTTTTTTGATGATAAATGTGACACCATTCCTCTTTAATTTACCATTCTAGGCATGGTAAACCATATAATTGTCTGATTGTAAATGGCCAATGCTACAACATTTCAGATCACTAATGCCTAGGGTATAGCTCTATATGTGTCTAATTTTTCAAATGACTTCCAATATTTCTAAATTCATATTTTGTACATGCCATGTTACACCCCTTGTTTGTCAGGTTGTTGTACTTTGGTGTTTTATGTACTGCTGTTGCACAGGAAGCTCTGTCACTGGGTTTTAAAAGACTACCAAAGTTACATAAGGTGAACAAGTTTCAGATGAGCGTCCTGAAGAGGAACAGATTGCGAAGAAGGAGTAGTCTACCTAATTCTTAGGAATTACCCAGTGAAAACCTTATTTGGCCCATAACTTCATTCTGCCTTGAAGAAAAAAAGTAAACTAATACCTCAATCCTTCTATATAATTTATGAAAATACTAATTTACAATGATAAAGGAAAAATAATTAAAATTAGTTAATAAATTAGAAATCTTGTATTTTACCTAATCTAATATAAATTATTTCATAGAGTTTTCCTTTCTCCCCCTCTTTTTTTCATTATTCTTATCTCCTCCTCATTCTTCTCCTCTTTATTTCTCTTCCTATTCTTTTGTGCAACCTAAAACTTTATGTGATTTATCCATAATTTAGAATCAAAGAGACAGGTGACTTCAAAGGACTCAGATTCAGATAAGGCAATGTACTAAATATAGCTGTCCACCTCTTCTCTGTTTCTTCCTTTAGACCTTGGAAATATTTTCTTGTATCTGCTCCTGTCCCCTCCATACTCACATGCAGATTATAGATATTCACCTCTCTTCAAATAGGCTTCAAAGCCCTGCTATCCCAGTGGTTAACCACTGAGCTGCTAACAAAAAGGTGAGTACTTCAAGTCCACTATGCGACGAAGGAAAGAAGATGTGGCAGTCTATCACTAGTTTGAAGACTCCCCATGAAGACTAACACAATTTTATTATAGAGAAACCTAATCACAGACACATGTTTACATAAAGTTTTGTTTCATTTAAACTGGGGCATGTATGAGCTAGAAACCCAGTAGTAAGTCTTTGTGACTTATGCTTGGGAATGTGCTTGAGTGTACAAATCTGTAGCAACTAATCTAAATCATGGAATTTTTAATCGCCTTAACATGTGTGAAAGTTTGACATTGTATGAGGAAGACAAAAGGAGGGTCACTCCATTTAAATTACAGTGCTAAAAAAGGAAACTGAGAATACCATGGACTGACAGAAGAGCAAACAGGCTGTCTTGGAAGAAGCGCAACCACAAAACTCCTTAAATGTGAGGATGGCAAAGTTTTATCTCATGTGCTTTTGACAGGCTTTCAGGAGAGACAATGACTAGAGAAAGACATCTCACTTAAAAAAAGAAGAATATCCTCAAGGAGGTGCACTGACTTAGTGGCCACAGCAATGAGCTCAAACATGTTAACGATTGTAATAATGATTCAGGGTTGGGCAGTGTTTTCTTCTGTACATGGGTTGCTCTGTATGTACCAAAACATGCATATACATACACGCACTCATATAAGGACACAAATGGGTATTAATATGTATAGACTAATTACAGTATTTTAAAATTCCTATGACCATAACCCTTTTAAAGTTTCACTGTGTGTGTAGCGTGCAGGAGGGGTGATGGTGTGTGCATACATGTGTGTGTGTGTTGGGAAAGAGATCTGAAGGAAATTAATCATGAAATTGTGGATGTATGAGTTCAAAATCCATAAGTCAGGTAACAGGTTGGAAGCTTTGATGGTTAAAACAAGAGAAATTTAATCTGTCACAGTTTTTGAAGCTACAAGCATAACAAAAGTTTAAGATCCTTTTTTGGGCTTTTCCGATGCTAGTAACCCTAAGCATTCTTTGACTTCTGGCAACATAACTCCAACTTTGTTCTGCGGGAATATATACAAGGTTTAAATGTCTTTTCAACATATTACTATTAAGATTGTAACTTTAAAGACTATAAAATAGGCTATAAAATGTTTTCTTGGGGTGCAATCTTTATATGGAAGATCATCACATACTTTCCTCAGTACACTGCTGTTGGGCTCAAATCACCATTTTTTTTATTTAATGTCTGAGCAATAAAGCACAGTGCCATAAGCATTCTCTACATATATCTTTATATCCATACGTATGCCTATATGGATATAGAGAAATTACCCAACAACAATTGCAGCAACTATATTGATAGGGGAATGTCAGAAGTTCAGGCCAGATTCAGAAGAGGACATGACACAAGAGAATATGACAGATAAGTCTTGGCTCAAAGTAGAGAATACCAGAAAGATATTTACTTTGTTTCATTGCTTATACAAAGACATTAGACTGTGTAGACCATAATAAACTGTGGATAATCTTGGGAATTCCAGAGCACGGTTGTGCTATTATTAACTTATACATGGATCAAGAAGCAGTTGTGCAAACAGACCAAAGGGATACTGAATGTTTTAAATCAGGAAAAGGTTGGCTTCAGGCTCATATCCTCTCACAATTCTTGTTCAGTCTGCATGCTGAACAAATCATTAGTTAAGCTGGTTTATATAAAGAAGAATGTATCATCAGGATTGGAGGAAGCATTATTAATAACCCGAGATATGGAGATGACACAATTGCTTATTCAAAGTGAAGAGGAATTGAAGCACTTGCTGATAAAAATTAAGGATTGTAACATCGGTATGGATTGCAACTCAATGTGAAGGAGAAGAAAATCCTCAGAACGCGACCAATAGATAAGATCATGATAAACAGAGAAAGGCTTGAAATTGTTAAGGATTTTGTCTTGCTTGGATTCACAATCAATTCCTATGGAAGGACAAACAAGAGACAAAAAAACGTACTACATTAGGTAAATTTGCTGCACAAGACCTCTTTAGAGTATTGAAGAGCAAAGATATTACTTTGAGGATTAAGGTGTACTTAATTCAAGCCATGGTATTTTCCACTGTATCATATGTATGTGAAAGTTGAACTCTGAATAAGAAAGACCAAAGAAGAATGGATACATTTGAATTGCAGTGCTGGAGAAGAATATTAAAAGCACCATGGAATGATAAATAGACAAACCAATCTGTCTTGAAAGAAGTAAAGCCAGAATGCTCCTTAGAGGCAAGAATGGCATGTCTCTTCCAGACATGGGACATATTGTGAGGAGAGACCAGCACCTGGAAAAGGACAGTATGTTGGTTAAAGAGGAAGTCCCTCCAATAGATGAAAAAGCAGTCTGCCCCCCACTTCAAAAGAAAGAGCCGTAGAAAACCTTCAAAAATTTACAAACTTCAAAATCAGAGAATGCCTAATAAATTGAAGCACAACATTGTCTGAGAGAGTTCAGAAGGATGGGCAATAGAATTGTGACTGCTGAGGAGCTGTTTCTTGGAGTGGAGTTGACCACGGTGACAGGAGTCAGGTAAAGCCTGTGGGAAGTAAGGTAAGGTCTATGGGAATTGGGTTTTCGGGCTTTTCAGTTGCTGATGGGCCTCAAATAAAGGTAAGGAGAAACAGCTGCAAAAAGCAGGCTCATGATCAGAACTAGAAATGTGTAAAGTATGAATCTAGGAAAATTGGAATTCATTAAAAATGGAATACATGAAGATCGATATCGTAGGCATTAGTGAGCTGAAATGGACTGGAATTAGCCATTTTGAAACAGAAAATCATATGATATGCCAGGAAAAACACTATCAAGAGAAATGGTATGGAGTTGTGGTCTAAAAGGATGTTCCAAAATCTATTCTGAAATACAGTATAATCTGTGACAGGATTATATCTATCCATCTTCAGGGAAATCCAATCAATACAGCTATTATTCAAATTAATGCACCAACAACAAACATTAGTGATAAAGAATTTGAAGTATTCTAATAATGATTTCAGTTGACAATTGATCAAACATACAGTGAGGATGTGCTGATCATTATTGATGGTTAGAATGTCAAGGTTGGAAACAGAAGAAGCAATAGTAGATAGAATATATGGTCTTGGTGATAGAAATGAAACTAGAGAATACATAACCTTGAGTATATATCCCCTAAATTTCAATAACATCTGAAGAACAGATATGGCACATTGAATACTAATGACAAACGACCTGATGAGCTGTGGGAGAATACGGAGATCATTATCTATGAGAAAAGCAAAAAGTCATTTAAAAGACAGAAAAGAAAGAAAAGATAAAAGCAGATGTCAAAAGAGGCTCCATAAATTGCTCATAATTGTAGAATAGTTAAAACAAATGCAAGAAAGGATGACATCAAAGAGTTGAAAAGAAATTTTCAAAGGGCAACTTGAAAAGATAAAGCCTAATGTTATAATCAAATGTATAAGCATCTTTGAGTTGGGGGTTATCTCTGTTGTATTTTGTTATTGTTTGTAGCATTCTTGATTCTGTAGTATGTATTTTTTATGTATTTTTGGTATAAGAAATCCAAGTTGGTCGAATATATAGAGATAATAAGTAGTATAAACGTTCCTGGGTAGTATGACAGGGGAGTTGGAAGGGGAATGGAGATCTATATATGTCTAAAGTTGAACTGATTAATTGTGTTATTTAGTTCTTCAAACTTTCTGTCCTGATGATTTGTCTTTCCTTGAGAGTGATATAGTACTGAAGTCTCTTACTACTCTTGCAAAGATATCTTCTCTCTTAAGTTTTGTGAGAGTTTGATCTTTCATTGGGGTGGGGGGTATATATGTATTCTTGTTTTATTATTCCTTCAATCACTATGTAGTGTCTTTTCTTCTCTCATGATCTTCTTTGCATTGAAAACTGTTTTTTGAAGATTAATATTGCCACTCCTGCTTTTTTATGGATATGTGTGGCACTTACATAATGTGTTGTCAACCTGAGGAAGGTGGTGTCTAGACTGTCAATCTGGTTGCAGCTTGATGACCTCATTTGAAGGTGTGATGGAGATAAATAGTTCACTGGAAGCCAGATACACACTCATTATTGTGAGACATTCCTGTTGACTAGCCACATGGTGCTACAGTGATGGAGTCAGAGCCCTGGAACTGGAGGAGCCACATGGAGATCCACACCAGCACTGAGATGCTTCCACCACCAATGGATCCACAGACTCCCCACTAATTGGCCTGCTATATTTCTACATTTGGTATCATTGCATATGTTGGGTGAATCTAAAGAGGAATTTATAGACAGGTATTGGACATAGATGTTAATATCAAACTTACAGATTTGATCTGGACTGGGCTGGGATGTTTTCTCAATATCCAATTGCTCTTTTATTTTATTTTTTGTTTTGTTTTGTTTTAAATGTTTTATTAGGGGCTCATACAACTCTTATCACAGTCCATACATATACATACATCAATTGTATAAAGCACATCCATACATTCCCCGCCCCAATCATTCTCAAAGCATTTGCTCTCCACTTAAGCTCTTTGCATCAGGTCCTCTTTTTTTTCCCCTCCCTCCCCGCTCCCCCCTCCCTCATGTGCCCTTTGTAATTTATACATCGTTATTTTGTCATATCTTGCTCTATCCGGAGTCTCCCTTCCCCCCCCTTCTCTGCCGTCCCTCTCCCAGGGAGGAGGTCACATGTGGATCCCTGTAATCAGTTCCCCCTTTCCAACCCACTCACCCTACACTCTCCCAGCATCGCCCCTCACACCCCTGGTCCTGAAGGTATCATCCACCCTGGATTCCCTGTGCCTCCAGCCCTCATATGTACCAGTGTACAACCTCTGCCCTATCCAGCCCTGCAAGGTAGAATTCGGATCATGGTAGTTGGGGGGAGGAAGCATCCAGGATCTGGGGGAAAGCTGTGCTCTTCGTCGGTACTACCTTGCACCCTGACTGACCCATCTCCTCTCCTAAACCCCTCTATGAGGGGATCTCCAGTGGCCGACACTTGGGCCTTGGGTCTCCACTCTGCACTTCCCCCTTCATTTAATGTGGTATATATATATATATATATATATATATATATATATATATATATATATATATATATATATATATATATATACACACACACACACACACACACATATTCTTTTTTTTTTTTTTTTTTGCATGATGCCTTATACCTGGTCCCTTTGGCACCTCGTGATCGCACTGGCTGGTGTGCTTCTTCCATGTGGGCTTTTTTGCTTCTGAGCTAGATGGCCTCTTGTTTATCTTCAAGCCTTTAAGACCCCAGACACTATCTCTTTTGATAGCCGGTCACCATCAGCTTTCTTCGCCACATTTGCTTATGCACCCATTTGTCTTCAGCGATCCTATCATGGAGGTGTGCAGCCAATTATATGATGATTTTTTATTCTTTGATGCCTGATAACTGATCCCTTTGGGATCACTAGCTCACTCAGGCTGATGTGTTCTTCCATGTGGGCTTTGTTGCTTCTGAGCTAGATGGCCACTTGTTTATCTTCAAGCCTTTAAGACCCCAGTCACTATCTCTTTTGATAGCCGGGCACCATCAGCTTTCTTCACCACATTTACTTGTTCACCCACTTTGGCTTCAGCAGTTGTGTTGGGAGAGTGAGCATCATAGAGTACCAATTTAATAAACGAAAGTATTCATGCATTGAGGGAGTGCTTGAGTAGAGGCCCAAGGTCCTTCCGCCACCTTAATATTAGACCTATAAATGTAGACAATTAGATCTATTTCCCCATCCTCATATATATGTTTGCATGTACACGTCTTTGTCTAGACCTCCATAAATGCCCCTTTACTCCCAGCTCCTTCCTCCCTCTCCCTTGACTTTCCTCCTGCCCCACCACCATGCTCCGTCCCCACCTGGGTTACAGCTATACCTCTTCTCTACGCAACCTTACCCTTGATCGTTCCCCATCAGGTCTGTCACTCCCCCCTCACTACCATTTTGGGTCCCATGTTGTTCCCTTGTCCCTGTGTTTATTAACACCACTTCTTTACTCTCCTCCCCCTCCCCCACCCGGATATGTCTGTCCCCTCTAAACTGTCTGTCCTATTGTTTTTCCTCCAGATAGTTCATCCAGCCTGTCCTATTCAGACAGAGCTGTGGAGACACTAACATGCACGAAAACAAGACAGAGGAAAACAAAGCAACAGTATACAACCAGACAATAAAACAACAAAAACAAACCAGTGACAAAGAACAAAACAAAACACTTCACAAAAGAAAGGCTTGTAGTTCATTCAAGGATCGTTTGCTGGCCCTTAGGAGCGTTTTCCAGTCCAGTCTGTTGGGGCACCACGCCCTGGCCCTAAAGTCCACTTTCAGCATTCCCTGGGGACCTTGCCACTCCATTCCCTTGCTGTTCCACTGCACTCCCCCAGTGCTTTGCCTCGGTGTGGTGGGATCAGGTCAGGTCCAACTGCTCCTTTATATAAAGCTCTTTCTTGTACACATGAGTGTCTATGAATTTGTTTCTCTAGTCCATACAGACTAACACACTATGATTAGTGTAAAATTTTGTCTAGTCTTTATTCTTTAATATCTAGTATGTGTTTGTTAAAGTGAGTCTTTAATATTGGATCCCATGAGTTTGCATCAACTCAGTGGCTGTGAGTTTGGTTTTAGTTTTCATGTAAGCAGCATATTCACACGTCTCATTTTCAGATCCATTCTACTACTCTGTTTTTCTTAATTTGTACATTTAATCCATTGACATTCAGTCTCTCATTATTGATATGTGTGGGTTTGTTGCTCCCATTTTCCATGTGTGTTTGTGTCGTATGTGGTGTGTGTGTTGGGGGCGGGGTGGGCTGTACGTAGTTCCTATGTTTTTCCTCTATTTCCATGTTGTTTGAATACTATTTCCATTATATTGATTTCTGTGCATCATTGACACATATTCCTCTTGGATATATCTGCTGTTGTTGCTTCTTTGTCCAAAGTGTTCATGTTATTAATTTTTATAATACCGATCTTGGTTTTACAAATTCCTTTACTGTTACCTTGCCTGGAAATACACTGATTTCTCCCTCATAGTTGAGAGCTACTTTTGTTCAATAGAAGATACCCTATTGGTGATTTTTTTCTCTTTGTGTTTTCTATTGGGATTTTGCACAAATAATTCCACTGTCTTCTTACCTGCCTGGCTTCTGCTGAGAAGTCTGAGCTTATTCTTACTGCGTTTCCTTTGTATGTGACCATCCTTTATTTCCCTAGTAGCTTCCAGGTTTGTCTTTTGCATTGATGTTGCAGAGGTTGAATATGATATATCATGATGTTTTTCTTTTGGGGTCTATACTGTTTGGGGTTTTCTCGGCATCTTTAATAGTTTGTATTCCTCCTTATTTATGATATTGATGAAGTCCTTTCCCATGATTTCTTGCACTATTCCCTCTGCAGATATTTTTCCTTCTTCTTTCTGCTGGATCCCAAAGAGATGCAGGTTGTTCCTTTTGCTGCTGTCCCACATTGTTCATCAACTTTCTTCAGATTCCTTTGATGTTTGGATAGATTATTTTCTCATGGGTGATATTTAAAAGAATTATCTCCAAATTTACTAATTTCATTTTCCTTTTCTTCAATTCTATTACGTATCTCTTTTACCATGCTTTATAATTCTGTTATCTTATTTTTTTCTATTCTGGATATCTATCTGGCATAGAGTTTCTACTTTTTAACCCTTTGCTCCATCTGTTAAAGGCTTCTAAATGTCATTGCCTTGAATTCTACTTCTGGTCCTTCTGGGGGCTTTTCTTTAGTGTTATCATTTAGATCTGTGTGTCTTTCAGTTGCTTGTGGGTATTTTTCTTCTTCTTCTTTATTTGCATATGTTGCAATTTACTGTTGTTTGCATGGTATTGTGATGTATCTATGAGTTTTGAGTGGACTACTGGGTATTGTGGGGCCATTTGACACATACCAGGCTACTGGAATGGCCAGGGATTTCTTGCTATGATGAAGAAATGGGAAGAGGGGTATAGCTTCCTTGACCTAATATGGGGATGCTTGGGCCTTCCTTACAATTTTACTCCAATGGCTATGGACTTGCTGTATAGGGGACAGAGAATGTTGGAACCTTCCTTGCCTTAGAACAGTGAAGGACCAGGTAGTCTATGTCTAGATGAAGGTGTGGTGAGAGCCTACCTTGCTGGATCCTGGGGTTAGCTAAATTCTTCCTTGATGAGTCAAAGGGACACATGAGGCCTTCCTTTTCAGCAATAAGGGACAGCGAGATCTACTTTTCCTGGGATGAAACAGCTGGAATCTATCTTGAAAGTGGGCAGAGATGCCCAGCTCATTCTTTACTGAGTTACTGAAATGGCTGGATCTTTCTTCTTATGGGTGTGGGGATGGTGAGCCAACAGCTGGGAATATCATTGCTGGGTTCTAAGGACAGTGGGGCTTTCTTGAATGGAAGGAAGGTTAGGCTGTGGTCTTCCTTTTCAGAACTTGGGGATAGCTGAGGCCCAAGTTCCTGGGATGCCAAGATACCTGCAGGGTTCCTTGGAAGGTTTCTGAACTGGACAAGGCCTTCCATGTCACATTTGGGAATGGCAAGGGCCTTCTTTTCCAATAGGCAGTGATGACTGAGGCCCTCCTGGCTGGTCATGGTGACACCTGGGGTTTTCTTTGCTTAGTGAATGGGGACAGTCAAGGCTTCATTTCTAGGTCCCAGGTTAAGCCAGAGATTTCCTTGCCAGATCTCAGGGATGGCTGGGTATAGGGAATGGCTGGGGTCTTCCTTTTCAGGACAAGGATCTCTATTTATTTTGCTCTTGATCTGCTTGTTTACCATATAATGGATCTCATATAATGTATCTATAATAACTTATAGGATAGATAGAAAGCAGATACATATTTATCATTCACTTACATTTTGACATATGACTCAAGAACATGCTTCAATATTATATTTAAATTTTTACAACCCTTTTTTCCTGCATTTGATTTTTTAATTATTTTGACATATGAGGTATCATTAAAGTATATTTACTATGGTGAAAATTATAGAATAGAAAAAAAAATCCTATCAAGCCATCTGTTGAAGAAATCTTGAGACTTAAAAGGATTTTCCTTTCCCTGACACTTGTACTTTCTCCCACCTCTCATATGCTGTTCTACATGTGACAGCTGCCATGGCTGATTAGCTCCTTCACCTGAAAACTCTAACATCCACATGCTTGGGAGACCATATTATAGAAAATAATGCATAGCCATGGAAAGGCTACCTATATTTATACATCGATATATTTGTCTATTGCCAGTACAGTACGGAGAAAGCCTAAAAATGTCAGTTACATTTGACAGTGGACTTATTGCTTTAAGTTTTCAAAAGGGCATGATCATTTGTATGCTCTTTTCCTACAGTTAAATTGTCTGCTCCATATCAAATGGCATTTTTAAGTGTTAATTTCTCAAATGATAACTAGCTTAATATCTTAGCTATTGTTGAAAATTAAAAGAGTATATTAACAAAAATGCCTAACGTTTCTTCATATTCTATTTCCTGTGTTCTAAAGCTTTTGTATATGGTCTTCAGCTTTAAAGTATAAATACTAAATTGGAATGGCACACATTTTGCATCCACAGCTTTTTATGCCTCTTGTATATACAACAGAAGAAAATAATAATCTGTGAAAAAGATTAGCTCTGCAATCAAATAAAGTTAACAAATTACAACAGAAACATGATTTGAAATAGATATCTTTGCTACTTCGTTCAGTTTCAGATTCTTAACATCACCCCAAAATCTTGGTAAATGTGGATTTTTATTTAGAATGTCTTGGGTGGAAATGCAGGGGTTCAAATTAAAATGATTGAAAACCCTATACGATTTGGCATAAAAATAAAAATATTTATGTATGCAATTTATTTTTAAATTTACCTTAATATTCCATAGTTCAAATTTAAATCAATTAACTATATTATCACTTTGTAATTAAATGAATGTATTATGCTTTTACTCAGTAGTTTTCTAAAGTGATCTAAATCCCCATACTGTAAAAATTCTATTTATATTTACTATTAATAGGCATTCATTTCTTTTTCTGTAAAAATTAAGTAAGCTATGAAAATGTTAATATTGTATAACTACTTCTGTATGTCAGGGCAGTAAGTTCTACTATCCATAGATCTCCTTAGCTAGAGCTTCCATTTGGTTGTGCCTTGGGGTTTGTCATAGCAATGAGATTTATCTCTTTTTGTGTCTTGAAACGACCCTGATCTTTTCTAGAAGTTTCAACAACTGGCCTCCAGGCCATGATTCATGAAGAGAGCCAGTGGAAGTGAGGCAAGGAACATACACAAAACATAGTAGATTGTACCAAAGATATTCAGCTAAAAATCCTTACCCAATAATACAACATCGGATATGGTATGTTATAGTGTTATTTCTGAGGAAAAATTTAAGTTATTTAAGTGCTTGTTTTTTTTTTTTCTTTCAGTTCAGGCTTTGCTTCTTTTCCAATTAGGAGCCCTGGTAGTGCAGAGGGCTATGAATTGATCTTCTACCTGCAAGGTCAATGTTTCTAATCTACCAGCAGCTCCGCAGGATAAAGAGAAGACTGACTATTCCTCTGACTTCCAGTCTTGGAAATCCACAGGGGCGGTTCTACTCTGTCCACTAGGCTTGCTATGGGTCTGAATCGATTCAGTGACAGAGTATTTGGTGTGTGTGATTTTTTTAATTAGGAAACTCTTACAGATATCATAACATTTCATAGTTCAATTACATCAAGGAGCATTGTACAATTGCTACCCCAGTTGGTTTCAAAACATGGTCTTTGCTTATCAACTCCTTGATATTGGCTCCCCTTTATTCCTCCCTCTCTCCAAGGAACCCTATTATCATTATTTTTTGCATCTCACACCATCCAGTATATCCATTTATGTACAATTCTGTTGTTTGCTCCCTTCAAATGGGGTTCTACGGTCTTTCACCTCAACCCCTGTGCTTCCCCATCTGCCCGGTTGCTATCCATTTCCTGATGAAACGATTACTCCTGTTACTATTTCTGAAGAGTCACCTATCATGGCTTTTATGCATTGAATGATCTAAATTATACAAATGAACATCTGCAAGTCAAACATGATTAATGAGGTAAAACAATAAAACCATAATAGGAAGCGGAGGAAATATTAAGGAACTATAGGATAGTTATGTTTTCTTTAGAGCTTTAGTGTTATATTTCACCCTTGTTTTATCATCCCTTCTACGTAACTCTTCTGAGAGGGACTGTCCAATTACCTTACAGGTGGGTTTTGGGTCTCTTCTACATCCCGACCCCTTCACATCTATGTGGTTGCTTGGTTTTGAACTTCTTATACCTTTTCCCATAGACACCTCATGATAGTACAAACTGGTGTGCTTCTTCCATGGGGTTTTGTTGCTTCCCTGCTAGATGGCCACTTTGTTTGACGACAAGCCTTTAAGAACCCAGACTTATCTTTTAATAGCTGGACAGCATCAATTTTCCTCACCACATTTGCTTCTTCACCCGCTTTGTCTTCAGCGATTGTATCAGGAAGATGGGTATCACAAAATGCCACATTATTACAACAAACCGTTCTTATACTGAGGGAAGATTTAAGTAGAGGTCCCAAATCCATCTGCTTCCATGTTACATTTGCATTTATATGCATATATACACAGATATACCTATGTGTAAATAAATATATATTTCCATATATGTACACCTAAATATATATATGTAATTTTTCTTTCTTCTTCCCTCATTTTGCTTACTTCCTGCCCTACTATGGTATTTACCCACTGCTTACCTCTCAGTAGTTCTCCTCAGATACAAGTCTATTGATCAGACACCACCAGAAAAGCGACACGCTCCTCACCATCCATTTTAGAACCTTTACTACTCCCTTGTATCCGTCTTTATTGGTTCACCACTGTCCTCTCCCCACCTTCTCCATTCCCATGCCGCTCAGATTCGTCAGTTCTGTCACTCTTGCTCTAGGATTGCCTGCCTTGCCTATCTCATTCCAGTTTGCCAATCCTTGAGGATGATGGTCCTACTTTGAGCAGCTCATTCATAAAGAGGGTTACAGGGCTGGCTTCAGCTTGAGACATGATGTCCTCTCCCCCTCCCTAGACAGCAGCATGACAGAGGGCAACCTTGAAGATACAGTTCAGGAACATGGCTAGTCTGCCCTGACCATTTGGGGACAAACCAAGAGGGGAGTGCCACAGACCATAGAAACGAAGCCACAAAGTTCCCGAGGAATCCCAATTACAGATTTTGACTTAGGGGAAGCATTGGCGCCTCATCTTAACTGGTTAGTGTTCACGTGCAAGGGGACCATACTGAAAGTCTAAAACTTTGACAGGGTCGGGGGTGCACTAGACAGCTCCATCCTTGACTGCAGGAATAGTAATGGGGAATTTTAAGAAGTGTGTCTTTCAGACATGAATGCTGAAGACCAAGGGATATATGTGTTGTTAGGCAAGTAGGACCCGGGATCTGTAAGCCTGAAAGTAAAAGGGATGGATGAATTATAATATGTCTTTCTCTTTACTTAACTGAGTGATATCCATCTGCTCTCTGTTAGGATCCCTGATAGACTTGTGAAAACTTGGAAAAAAACATTTGTTTTTTGGTTTTGGGTGATTATTTTGGTTTTGTTTCATTTAGTTGTTTTTTTTTTTAGTTTTTTTCCAACTAAAGACATTGGTGGCACTATGTGCCAAGCACTGAATTTCTAAACACAAATGATCAGTTCAAACCTACCATCTATTCTTTGAAGAAAGATGAGGCTACTTTTGTAAAAATGTCCTCAGTCGCCTCAGGAATATTAAATAAGGTGCAGGTGAATTGGAATTGATTAAATGGAAGTGGTCTTATATTTCAATTAGGACTTCCATCTATTTTTTTATGAAGGTTACTTCTTGGAAACAACACAAGGACTGCGGGGCTCCAAGTACACTCAGACCTTGCATCTTCACCCATGCTATACTTCTCCTGCTGCTCTCGGGCTTCCATCATTGGGAGGGCGTCATCCGTTAAGCAACGTGGATTTCATCTGGATTTAGGAGATTATTTTTTTAAAGAAGGAAAAATTAATCTCCTAATGATGACCTCAGTATCCTGGAAGATGCAGCATTGTCTCCATGAGTACATAAAATTGCTAAGGACTATTTTTAACAGTGCAAAATGCAAAACAACATTAGAACACCAATTTTTGCCCACATACATTTGTTAAATTCCTTCCTGGACCTTATGAATATGCATAATTGTATGCACAGCATATGAATATTTTATTTTAAATACTTTTCAGGTTACTGAAGACTTGAAACCATTGTATAAAATGTGAATGGTGTATATTTATCTCCAGAGACATTGCATTAGGTGCTGTGGCATGTGTATACATACGTAGGGTAAAGGCAAAGAAAGTATTATTGGTTACTAGATTCCTAAGAACTAGGTTATGCTGTGACCATGAGGTACTGTCAAGTCCATTCTTGACTCGTGAAACCCCACATGAGAGACCAAAGCTTCCCAGGGTTGGTTTTCTTCCTTTTTGTCAATGATCTTTATGGAAGCAGGATGCCAGTTTTTCTCTCATGAAACCACTGTATATATTTGAATCACAAATATTTTGATGTGCAACAGAGTAGTTAACTGTTGTGTCACCAAGCATAATTACCTAATTATATAATTACACTTATAAATTAACCTTCTAATCATGAGTTTTACCACAAGCATGAAAGTTATATATTAAATATACATATATATGTATATATCTCCCTTTAAAGGAAATAGCCTCCCTTATGAAAATAATTTTAAAATAATGACAGAACAAAAACATAAAAATAAAGTAATTAAATTTTAAAAACCTGATGATGAGAAAGGTATTCTATATAAGGGGATTAAAAAATGTTACATAATTATTAAATGAAAATATAATGAAAATTTTCCAAGGAGCTCGTCATGTCAGCTAAATAGAATACCAATGTTTTCATTATTTTGTGAAGCATAACAGAAAAATATTTCACATATTGTGGACATTTTAAGATAGGCTATATGACAAAACAAACTCAGATATGATATCTATTCTTGCACAATCTGATAGTTCAGTTAGATCCATAGTGTATGAGGCATACACTATGACTGTGGAGCACATGTCAGCAATTTGAAACCACCAGCTTCTCTGTGGGAGAAAGATGTGCCTTTCTATTTCTTAAAGATTTACAGTCTCAGAAACATACCCTTTTCTATAGGGTTGCTATAGTAATAAGTTGAATATCATGCATTTTATGTATATAATGACTTCTTTGACTTGACTCACAATTTATTATTTATGAAATTTGGAGAAGATTATGAAATAAATTTAAATATAAATTTACAAATCTTCTTGCAATATTTTTCTGCATATATTTATATTTATTAGCAGAATCCACAATTCATCCTAGTCTTTATTTAATGATATTTGAATGCTTTCTTATAAAAACTTAAATATTGTAGAACAAATCAAAACTATTAAAAATAAAATGCAAACTAATTTAAACTATATAATTCAATGCAGTTCAAGCAATTGTGTTTTTAAGCACTAAGATAATTAAAATTGAAAATAAGATAATGAAAGTTGTAATATCAATGTGTATATGAAAAAATACTTTTCAGTTAAAATAAAGTCAGTGATTTACTTTGTCCTTATATACAATATTATCATAAACCTCCCTTTCTGATATTTTTCCCATTATACTAATAATAACATAAATATTCATTTTAGTTCATATATTTTTGTGTTTTTCCATAAACTTGGTTATTACAAAATTCACACTGTGGTTAAAAGTAAACAATCCATAAATCTATATAACCTGTAATAATAGCACATACTTGACATTTATACTGGTAAGGTTAAAATGCAAAGTTTTTACTATAATTCCCTACATAAGAGACTATCATATTGCTGGGTAGCAAATTTTAAATTTATAAAATAAATCATTGGAAATATTGCATGTGTGTAGAAATCCAGAAAGGTGTTTACTTATATTTTATTGACTATGCAAGGTCTTTAACTGTGTAGACCTTTGGTTCTCAAGCTGTGGGTTGCGACCCTTTTGGGGGTGGGACAATCTTTTCACAGGGGTTTCCCAATTCATAGCAGTAGCAAAATTATAGTTATGAAGTAGCAATGAAAATAATTTTATGATTGGGTTCACCACAACATGAAGAACTGTATTGAAGAGTCACGGCATTAGGAAGGTTGAGAACCACTGGTGTAGGCCGAAACAAACTAGGAATAGCCTTAAGAATGAGAAAAGTAAAAAGGAATTACAGACCATTTCAATGCCCTCATGCAGAATCTGTCCATCTATCAAGGGACAGTTGTCAGAACATAACAAGAACATACTGAATGGCTTAAAATTAGGAAAGGTGTCCATCAGAGTGTGCTATCCTCTCAGCATACTTATTCTATCCATACGCTGGGCAAATAATCAGGGAAGTTGGATTATATGAAGAAGAATGTGATATCAGTGATATCAGAATTGGAGGAAGCCTTAGTAACAAAAATCTATATGCTGATGACTTTACCTTGCATGTTGAAAATGAGGAAGACTTGAGGAATTTGTTGATGAAGAACAAGAACTGTATCCTCAAGTATAGATTACAATTCAATGCAATGAAGACCCAAATCCTCACAACTGGACCAATTGATGAACAGAAAAAATATTAAAGTTGTCAATAATATTCTCTTTCATGGATCCACAATTCTCTGTTCATGGAAGCAGCCATCAAGCGATGAAATGATGCATTACACTGGTTAAATGTGGTGCACAAGCCATTGGTTTAAATTAGTGTTATTTAATTATATGGAAACATCATACAATTCAGTAGTTGAATCCTATGAAGAAAGGTGGTGCAATCATTATCCCAATCGACTTTGGGACATTCTTTTCTTCTTACCTCTATTGCTTGTTGACTTCCCATTTCTCCATCCTGGCTTTCCTGCACAGAAAAGCATATGAAACAAGGACAGACCAGAAACAAGCAAATAAAAACACCTCAGAAACGAGGATCATATAAAACAGTGAAAAAGCTCAATCTAAGAGAAAGTAAGCAATATTAGACATTTATGATGAATTGGGATTGGGTCCAAACGGAGATCTAATGGCAAGACGTTCCACTCCCATTTAAGTGCAGTCGCTAAGAACTCCGTTACAATGCCTTTGCCTGACATTAGGCCTCTTCACATCCCTAGTCTGTTGGCAGTGGATTCCCTGGACAACCCACCCCATAGGGCCCCTGCAAATGATTTTGGCTTCCAATATCATCCATAACGTTCTAAAACAGGTTGTGTTGAGTAACAAGAACATAACTACTTTGTGTAAGGTGCACCTGACCCAATACATCATATTTTAATTGTCTCAAATGCATATGAAAATTGGACATTGAATAAGGAAGACTGAAGAAAAATGAATGCATCTGAACTATGGAGTTGGTGAAGGCTATTGAAAGCACCACGGACTGCCAAATGAACAAACATATCTGTCTCAGAATGAGTACAGCCAGAATGTTCCTTAGAGGCAAAGATGGTCCTTGGAGAAGTGCATCATGCAGGATAAAGGGGCAGGGAAAATAAAAGAAGACCTCAGGGAAGATGGACTGACAAATTGGCAGCAACAAACATAAGGACAACCATGAGGGTGGTGTAAGACTAGGGCTGTGTTGTTATTCGGTTGTACATACGGTCCATATGCCTTGGAGCTGGTTCCATGGCAGCTAACAATAACAGGACTGAGAATCCAATTGTGACTCCCCCAACACCCCATTCAGCTCACCTATTTGACAACTTTAAGAAAGAGATGGATCTTAGGCAATGACAGTGAGTTATTATACACTTAACTAGGTTGTGGTTGATATACCAATATAATGGGCCTGTGTGGTGTTTTTTTTTAAAAGAAAGGTGATCAAGGCCCCTGTTACGAAAACTAAATTAAGACATAGGGCTCGTGGTGTGATATACCTCTGTCGTAAGACAGTAAATATGTATGGCTGACTAATACACACACACACACACACACACACTCACAAATTCTGGTCTCTTTCTTGACAAGAATTAAGAAAACACAATTGCCAGATCAATAATTGCATACCTGGTACAACGAGTTGTACTGATGTGCTCAATCTATAAAATCACACCTGGAACAGCAGCTGCAATTGGATTCCCCATCTGGTTAATTGTTTGATAATTCACTGTATGCCTCTCTGGTACTTTTGTTTTGTACAAAAGGCAAAACAGGGAAACTGACTGAGAATGTACAGGGAGTCACCACCTCTGCACTCTTAAATCCCTGTGCTCGTTTTAATTTCTGCAATACCGCAAAGAAGATGACACTGCTTTTGGTTTATTATTGTCCAAAGTGAAGGAAAGTATGACAGTTTCCACTCAGCCTTTCCTACCACAACAACATTCCATGTTCGTGTAGGAAATCCACTGTGGGGATACTTCCATTAGCTGGCTATGTATATTCAAATTATGTGTTCTGGAACGAAAGAATCACTATCAGATGAGTTCAAAGAGCCACTGAAACACTGAGACAAACATGAACTGTGACTGTATTAATAACCTGCTATCTAGTTGCCTTCATTCTATTTAATAGGCCACGTAATTAATTTAATTTTAGAAATCTTGTCTAATAATCTCCTAAAACTCAACTTATTTATTTTTCCTAATAGTCACCCTGGAAAATGTTTGGTGATTTATTTGGAAAATTAATATATAAATACTGGTATTATTACAGTATCTTTCCTCAATGTAATATCCCTTAATTCAATGATTTGTGAGTCTATAAAATGGCTCAGGACTGGAAACTACTTGAGGGGACATGACTCTCTAATTTTAAGTCTGTAAAATTCTCTTACCTAGGAAAACAACGAATCAAAAGTTATATTGTGTTAGTCCAAGTTGACTAGAGAAACAAATAAAGAGACACACATGTATCTAAGAGAGAGTTTTATATCAAAGAGTAATTATATATTAAGAAAACATCCCAGCCTAGACCAGATAAATTCATAAGTCTGATATTAGCCCATCTGTTCAATACCAGCTCATAGATTCTTCAGACTCACACAACACATACTGAATGCAAGAAGATGACAGGCCAATGAGTGGAAAGTCTTGCGGATCCAGTGGTAGTGGAAGCATCTTATCGCTGGTGTGGATCCCCATGTGGTTCCTCCAACTCCAGGCCTCAGACTCCAGCAGCATGGCTCCATGTGTCTTGTCAACAGGAATGTCTCCTAGCAAGTGTATGTGTCCTGCCTCCAGGGAGGAAGACAGAAGTTTCCAGAATCCTCTGGAGAAGGCCATGCCCACACAGAGGCCTCGTTGGCTATGACCTGATTGACAGACTAGACTCTATCCCTTCATAAGTTGACAGATAATGGAACTGCCACAGATACATTCCTGGGTAATATTGGTCTCAGGTTAGACTTTGGGTCATTGACTTTAAGTCTCTTCTGCTAACGTAAAAGGCAATAGTTTGTGGTAGGTTTCCTGTCTATTTTGTTCCTAGGCACATCATAACCAACTAGTCAACATTGTGGGTTTGGAGTCTATGGGAGTTTATTCTGACTCAGCTATTCATTAAGCTAACCAAGCCCACCTTGTCTTTGATTATTAAATCCTGCACCTTGGTCCCTGCCACCACAGTATCCGTTTACCCCCATTGGAACGGGCTCCCCAATTCAGCAGCTGCGGGAAATTTAAAAAATCTTCTTATAACAAGATCATTTGGCTGCCTGTTCTGACTTAGTAAGTGCCACCTGCTTGTGCATGCTCTATGACAATAAATCAGCTGAGGAAGGGAGGGCCGTATCAGCTCTCCTCCGATTCCCCTCGTGCCAAGAGGAAGGGGCAGACAAGTTCCCACGGTCCATCCTTCTTTAACTACTCCGACACCGACCATACCTCCCAGAACACACTTCTATGTTGGGTTTGATAACTAATTGAAATTGCCATCTAGCACTCACAGACAATTCTCAGAAGGATAAGGGCTTATTAGGCAAAGGGAAAGGTTACCATCATTCAGGGCACGTAAATAGTAAGGATACAGTCATTGGTGCACATCAACACCTCTCCTCAGCCAGCAGTCAAGTGTCTCTGAAGTTCTGACTGCCTGCCACGTGGTCCTTGGGTTTTTGACTTTGTGGACCAGGAAGTCTTCCTGTCCCTTTGTCTCTTAGTCTTATAGTCTCAGGTCAGATGAGGAGAAAGTATCCCATATTCTTGACAATGCTTCCTTGCTTCTCTGTGCCTGAGTCACTCCTGCCTGTGAAGTGCCTTCACCACTCCAGACAAGGATTGAGAATGTATTGTTCCAGGGGACCTGGGATGCCTCTCTCTATTCTTGCTTCAAAGATGGCTCATCCTTACAGGCAAAAGAATGGGGTGATGGTACTAAATACTCCTCCCTATTAGTCTCATATAAAAACTAAATACGCCTCTCTATTAGTATCATATAAGCTCTATCTGCATTGTAGAGGAGCCGTATTAAGAAATTCCACTCAACCACCTTTATCCAAACAACCAAACAGAGCACCAGTGCACTCCATAACTCCTTGAATTAAACGCGCAAATGCAGAAATTTAATTTAGGGGTGTTGTTGTTGTTCTTGGTAGATGCCATTGAGTTGACTCTGATTCATAGAGACACTATGTACAAGAGAGCAAAGCACTGCCTGGTCCTGCTCTGTCCTTTCAATGGTTCTTATATTGGAGACCATTGCTGCAGTCACTGTGTCAATCCATCTTGTCGAGAGATTTCTTCTCTTCTGCTTTCCTTCCACTTTACCAAGCATCATGTCTGCCTCCAGCAACTGGTTTCTTCTAATAACATGTCCAAAGATTGTGAGATGGAGTCTTACCATCCTTACCTCGCAGGAGTATTCTGACTGTATTTCTTCTTACTGTATGGTATCAGTAAACTCAACCCCATCCACTTTTATATCTCCTCTACTCTTAGGAGATAAGTGTAAAATTAATTTCTACAAGCATTCCCTAATACTGTCAGTAGGACTCCTTGCTGCTCTGTATTTTACTCTGAATGTGCTGCTAAACATTGTATCAACGGCTTAAACTCACTGGCTGCTCTGCTGGACAGAGATGGCGTTGCCTGCTTTTGGTGACAATGTTTTTGTTTGGTTGATTGCTTGATTTGTTTTCTAAATGAAGAAAACAGCTAAGTTCTTCTGGAATATGGCACATCTCATCAGTCACACTTCGTACCTCACCTTTCAGGAACTGAGTGAATTTGAATTTAGGTGCAGGTCTACAAGAAAAGGAATGGTGAGGCCGTTTCTCATGACAGTCAGCAGTGCTATCTGCTTAAAAGGAAGTCACGAGATTCCTCGAGTTTCATGAGCTTTGATTGTAGACCCAAGCAAGACAAAATCCTTGAAATCTCCAATCTTTTCTCCATTTATCATATTACCTATTGGTGAAGTTATAAGGGCTTTTGTCTTCTTTATATTGAGTTGTAGTCCACACGGAAGGATGTAAGCCTGGATCTTTAGCAGGAAGTGTTTTAATTCCTCCTCACTTTTAGCAAGCAAAGTTGCATCATCTTCATGTCACAGGTTGTTAATAAACCTGCCTCTGGTCCTGGTGCTTCCTTCTTCACACAGTCCAGCTTCTCAGATACTTTTCTTAGCAGACAAATCTAATAGTATGGTGAGAGGCATCGACCTGGATGCCCGCCGTTTCTGATTGTAAGCAATGGAGTTTATTTCTTTCTTCTGTTCGTACAACTCTCTTGATCTGTGTACATGTTCCCCATGGAGCACAAATAAGTGTTCTGGGATTTCCATTATTTTCAAGGCTCTCCATAGTTTGTTATGATCCACACAATGGAGGCCATTGCATAGTCAATAAAACAGAAGTAAGCATCTTCCTGGTATTCTCCCTCTTCAGCAAAAAGCCATCTGACGTCAGCAATAATATCCTTTGTTTCAAGATGAACACATAGAGTTAAATATCATGGGTCAGGAGAGTGAGGATGGAGAGAAAAACTAGAACAGAACTTTACATAAATGCAGTAAGCAGTTTCCAATAGTTTATAGGATCAAAGCAAATAAATAAAAGGGATTTTGAAATACTTAAAGTTTAAAATAATCAAAATAACTGTATATAAATTGATTTCCAAATATAGTATTTTTTCTGTATTAGTCTGGGTACTTTAGAGAAACAAATCCACAGCAACTCATGTATAAGAGAGAGTTTGATATAAAGGTTAAATGCGCATCAAGAAAACACCCCAACCCAGTGCTGTCCAAGCCCACAAGTTCAACATTAATCCATTGACCCATATGTCCAACACCAAGCCACAAAGTCCTCCTCCATCTCACAAAACACATGCAATGATGCCAACTGCAGGAGGAAAGCCGAGTCAGTGAATGTGTAAGCATCGCCTTGCTGACAGGGGTCTCTACATCGGTGTTCCAGCACCCAGGGCTGCATCGGGGTAGGTCCAAGTGGCTTCTCCTTGGGGATGTCTTGCAGGAAGTGAGCCTTGCCAGCAAGGAATTGGCTAAGGTAGCTGCACCCTGGTCTGACCACCAGAAAGCAAAAGATCTGAGAACTTGAAAGGCGAGGCTCACTGAATCACTTATGTCTCCGCCCTTCAATTACCCCCACATGTGTTTATTAGTCAGGTTGGCACAATAAACTAACTCCTTATTTTCTTTCCAAGTTATTTTAGAATAAAATTTATTTTCAGTTTAAAATTAGGTAATGATATTTAAAGGTGAAATTAAGATGCAACATTTTAATACATTTATTTTTATTATATTAATTACATTGCTGCTGATATTAAAGTTAAATTAATTTACATACTATTCCACAAAATTGAGTAGTCACAAAATTTACTCTTTTGTGGAATCAAAATATTCAATATAAGAGAAAATAAATATGTTGTAAATTCAGTGGTTTAGAAAATTTTGTGGTAGTAATTTTTAATTGAGAGTGTCAAGAAGCCCTAAATCAGGCAAATGTGCATTATAAAGAAAAAAAATTTATAAAATATGTTAAATATATACTAACCTCAAGAATATATAATGAAATGCAAAGGTAAATTTAAAACAACCACAAAAAGAAAACACACAAAATAATCCACAGGTTAGCAGTGGATAAAATTATTTCTTTGAGAAAGTTCCTTAATTACTTATTCTGAAAATATTTCTGATAATATGAAAAATAAATTATTCTGCCTTTCTTTATAAAATTTATCTTCAGAACTACTGAATAATCTCTGTTGAGAATAATGAAATAAAATTTTTATTTTCTAAGATTCCCATTTAATCAATATTAAAAAGGAAATTATTCAAAAATCATTCATTTGTATCCTTTATTTATAGAATCATTCAGGCAAAGATCATTAAATGAAATGTTAACAGAGAGGTGCTTAACAGATGGGTTGCTTTCTCACCTCTTCAACTCACTGAACTATCCGAACATCACCAATATAGTGAGATCAACAAATATTATGTACTTGTTGATAAATAACACATTACACCCAATGCAACAACTACAGTACACTCTTTCTGAAATATTTTAAGGATGTCTACTAAGCCCTTTCATTCTTCATTTTTAAAATGTAAAATCAAATATAATAGCATTATGATGACAAAAATAGTTACATCTAAAATATGAGATAGTCTACTTAACCCTCCTTGATCTGGTTCATTCAATAAGACAGTGGCATGAAGAGAAAGGGGGAGGGAAACATCACTTTATTAACAACATGAAAGATAAACAAAATATGTAAAAATCAATATTCATCTCATATTTTTCTTGAATACATGAAATGGAAATGGTCCGGTGGTGTAGTGGTTTACAGATTGAGTTGCTAACTACAAGGACAAATATTTGAATCCACTAGATGCTCTTAACAAGAAAAATGAGATTTAAAGCCTTGGAATTCCAAAAGTGGCAGTTCTATTCGGTCCTATAGTTTCATTCTGAGTCAGAATTTATTTCACGACAATCAGTGTAGAGTGTGTTAGGAGACAGATACAGGAAATTTAGGATATTTTCAGGCTAAAAGATGATAGTAAAGAATCATGTGCATTTTATTAAATAGAAAATTAAAGTTAGTTTTTATGCAAAGGTCTATTTTAAACATGCATTTTCTGAATTATGTAGAACTTTAAAGAAATTTTAACATATAAAATAATATAAAATATGAGAAATACAAAATCAAAGAGAAAAATAAAACAAAAGAATCAGTAAGCAAGGTTAGTATAATGCTGATTTTCTACAAACTAAATTCTGTTAAAAGTGTGTGTTCATTTTGCCATCACTCTGCCTTTGTGTGTATGAAAGTTTTCATATAAAGATCTTAAAATATTTTTGTTGGAATAAATATAGCTGGATAATATAAATATAGCGCCACAATTTCTAATCTAATATTTAATGATGTTGGTTACTTTCTTCTAGTTGTGTGATCATTCCCTCATCCTATTCTCACTTACTTTCATTAGCATACACATACTACCTGCTATGTTTCTTATATTTTCTTTAGAGTTCAATTGTCAGTTGGATCTCATGTAAGTAATTCTTCACCAAGAATTTGGAAGACAGCTATCTGCCTAATATAATAGAAAAGACCCATATCTGAGGCTTTTCCAAAGAAATGTAACCCAACAGAATGCAGAAAGTATCAGACAGTATCATTAACACTTGTATCTAAAATTTTACTGAAGATGCTTTAAAACAACAAAACCAAACAGTGCAGCAGAACATTGACAGAGAGCTACAAGAATAAGTGGATTCATTAGAATCAATGGGATATTGACAAAGCATGATCATTGCCGATCTCAAATGGACTTTAACTGAAATCAGAGAACACCATAAAGATGTTTCCTTGTGCTTTATTGACTATGAAAATATATTCTGTTACATGAATTATAACAAAGTCTGGATGACATTGCAAGAATGGGGATTCCAGAACACACCATTGTGTTTGTGCAGAACCTGGACATAGACCATCGTCTAGCGTGTCTAGTCTAAGCCATGTTGTTTGCATTACCTTATATCCAGGCGCGGGGTCGGGTGGTGCGCCGTGATCGTATGGTGGTTAGTACCCTGCGTTGTGTATTGTCTTCATATCCATGTGAAGGAATTCTTATGAAGAACTGATGCATTTGAATTGTGTTGTTGTAAAGAATATGGTAAGAGTACCATGCACCACAAAAACAAACTTAGTGTAATATACTTTGGACATGTTCAAAGGAGAGACCAGTTCCTGGAAAATGACTATTTGCTTGGCAAGATAGAAGTTTGGAGGGAAAAAAAGAAAGCCCCTAAATGAGATGGACCGATACAGTGGCTGCAAAAGTGATTGCAAACATAACATTGCTGGTGAGGATGGTGCAGGATCTGGCAGTGTCCCCTTTATAATCTATAGGGAAGCTGTGATTCAGAATCAATGGAACCTTCAATAGATAAACCTTTATATTAAAGAACTTTTGTTATTATAAGCTTACAATGAAAATTTCCAGGCAGGAAAACCTACACTATTTACCCTTTATATATTACTAAATAAATGCACTCTTTTGCTCATATTGCTAAAAATCTGATGATCAACTTTCCTTTAAATAGCAAAACATTACTTTCTAAATCTTCAGTTAAGGTTCTACAGCACTGTGACACAGATACAGGCAGCTATTGCCTAGGTTTTCTATCTCCATATATTTAGATTATTCACCTATCAGTTATTTCTCAGTAATATCCATTAATATTTATTTTGTTTTTAGAAAATTTTCACCGCTCGTTCTATACAAGTAGACTGTTGAGTATTGCAATCTGTACAGCTAAACCATGTGCATTACTGAATTTATTTTCAAATTTAACCCATTTTTGTAGAAACTGAATAAACAAGAATAACTTAAGCATCTTATGGACCCTCAACTTCTTTTTACAAATGAAAATAGAAAAAACGTCAAGAAGAATAATGATAGAAATTGAAATATCAAAGACTTCAGATAATATAATTAAATTCATTTTACTTAAATTTTTCTTGATCAACTTTGAACATTTAATAATGTATGCAGGTAGCTATTATTTTTCTTAAATTTATATAGTGCTAACAATATTAACTTATCATATGTGTATTTTTATTTCAATAATCAATCTATAAATGTAAAGAATTCTATGAAATAGTGTGAAAGAAAAATACTTTTAAAATTAGGAAAGACAATAATACAAGTAGAAACAAGAAAAGGTATAACTCAAACCAGACCAAATCTGCTGCCATTAAGAATTCTGAGTTGAAACCCTCATCTTTCTCCTGTAGAACAACTGGTTGATTTGAACCACTGACCTTGCACATAGCACATAGCAGCCTAATGCATGAAACACTATGCCATCAAGGCTCCTAGTGTACTTCACTACCGTGGACTCAATGCTGACTCATAGGAAACCTATAGGAGAGGGCAGAACTGACTTTCCAAGGAAGTAGAAGGCAGTTTCTTTCTTCCTCAAAAAGAACACGAATCTCTACCTACATGGTTTTCTTTATTGATGTGTTTGCTTATTAACACACTAATTTATTGCTGTTATGATGGAAATTAAAAACAACTTATATGCAGATACTGTAATTTCCACTAAAAGTGTAGATAATTTAAAAAGCTACACTGCATCCTGTTTCAAAGCCCACAACTTTAATACTTACAGGAATTAAATAAACTAAAACATATTAGGATGTCCATTTTATACATGAAAAACACAAAATCAGCGATTGGAGACTTGACCAGGTGACAGCAACTGAACTAGGAGATAGATGAGATAATTTGCTCCAGAGTTCATGCTCAGGCCAACACTATTGTTATATGTTTTAGTCACATGACTATACTTAACTCATATTCGCCAAGAGAACTATTTTATATATTTCCATGTGTTCAGTTTTTTAACAAAAATATTTCAAATAATTATTTATCTCATGAACTCTATGGAGGTTTAAAGAATTAATAGGTTACATTACTCTTTTCCTCCTAATGATTATTTTATAGCATTTTGGTAATGACTCTTTTAGATTTTCTTTCCAGCTAATTCTAGAAGCACAGTGGTTTTCACTTGAGCTGCTAACCCCAAGATGAGTAGTTCAAAACCACCAGCCCCAGTGTGGAAGAAAGAGGAGGCTTTCTGCTCCCTTACAAATGTGCAGTCTCAGAATGCCACAGGGGCAGTTCTACCTTGTTCTAGAGGATCACTGAAGGCTAGCCTCACCTCAGTGGCAATGAGCTTATTTTTATCAATTACTTAAGTATATATGTTCGAAATAACAGTGTTGTCCATTTAAAGAGAAACTTTAAATTGATGCCAATTGATGGATTCTTATCTTTAACCCCAGAGCATTGTTGCTTTTAGGTGCCATTGAGTCAGATCCAATCCATAGGGCCCTTATCTACAACAGAGCAAGACACTTCTGGACCCTGCACCACCCTCACAATCGTCCCTGTGCTTGGGCCCATTGTTGCAGCCATGATGTCAGTTCATCTCCTTGAGGACCTTCCTCGTTTTCACTGGTCCTTTACCAAACACACTGTTCTTCTCCAGAGGCTGATTTCTCCAAACTATGCAAGACAAAGTCTTGCCATCCTTGTCTCTAAGGAGTACTCTGATTAGACTTCTTCCAAGACAGATTTGTTTGTCCCTTTAGCAGTCCATAGTACTATAAATATATTTTTCCATCACCACAATTCAAATGCATCAGTTTGTCTTTGGTCTTTCTTATTCAATGCCCAACTTTCACATCCTTGCTTTCAATCCTCAAAGAGGTCTTGTGCAGCAGATTTACCTAATACAACACGTATTTTGATTTCTTGACTGCAGTTTCCAGGAGCATTGACTGTGGATCCAAACAAAATAGCCTTAACAACTTCAATGCTTTCTCCGTTTATCCCTATCCCACCAGTTGGTCTAGCTGTGAAGAGTTTGGTCTTATTTACACCGAGTTTTAATCCATACTGTAGGCTGCAATACTTCATCAGCAAGTGCTTCAAAACTTCCTCACATTCAGCAAGCCAGGTTGTAACATCGCATATCGCAGGCTCTTAATATGCTTTCCTCCAAACCTGATGGTGCATTCTTCTTCATATACAATATGCTTCTCGGATGATTTGTTCAGTATCCAGATGGAATAAGCATGGCGCTAGTATATAGCTCTGTCTTGCAGCTGTCCTGAATTCAAACCACACCCGACTCCCTGTTCTGTTCACACCATTGCCTCCTGATCCATGTGCAAATCCCCCATGAGCACAGTGAAGTGCTTCGGAATCCCCATTCTTCTCTAGGTGATCCACAGCTTTTTATGATGCGCACAATCAAATGACTTGGTTGGCATAGTCAATAAAACACAAGTAAAAGTCTTTCTAGTGTTCTCCGCTATGAATCAAGATCACTGACATCAGCGTCGATATCCTTTGCTCCACGTGTCCTCTTCTGGATCAGGCCTGAACCCCAGGCAGCTCTGTCAACTTACTGCTGCAACCTTTATTGGATGGACTTTATTAAGAACAAATAAGTGGACCTTTTACTAAATGGAGCCAGTGGATAGTTCCACCTTCATGGTACAATTTGATGTAAAATTAACAATTTGTAGAGAGCATAAAGACAACTTTCTCTTGTATATTGTGATTAAAGTACTGTACTTTATTCTTTCTGTTACATCTTTGAGAAAAGATAAAAATTAAAATTGTGAAATATGTGAATTAACTTGCAGAACAATAGTTTCAAATTATTGACAGAGAAGATTAGTGCAGTCATACTCACTTTGAAGTGAATTATGCAGCCTTAAGAAAATCTATTGCTCAAATATTTAAGAACAATCTTTAAAAAGTTATAGTTAAGTGCAACACAAACAAGGTTGAATTAATTTACCTCTTTGTAGACTTATGAATTGTTTTTTTCATGAGTTACTTTGAGCACCTTATGGCAAAAAGAAATGACAATCTAATTTTGAAAAACAATGTTTACACTAGTAGCTTCAGTGTGAGAATAAATTTTTAAGTAATTTCTATTTTCATTCACATAGAAAAATTTTCTAAACTAAAATATATAGAGTAAACATTGTATAATGTTTTATAAAGATAAAATATTTTCATATAAGAATAAGAGACTTTATGTATATAATTTTGTAACGTAAAAGAAATGAGATAGCAGATATATTTTTCTCTTTCCATATCTGAATCTATGTAATGTAATATGTGTAATACTGAAATATTCCTTGAGTTTATATTATATTGAAAGAAACAGAAGTTAAATGTGTTACATTTAAATGTAATAAATATTGTAAAATGTAATAAATATTAAATATAAGAAGTATTATCAGGTTTATTGATTGTGAGAAAAATAATGTTATCTTAAAATATTCATTTCCTATATTTATGAATACATACTCAGATAAAATGAAGTCACTTGAATACATTAATTATCTGTCATCTTTACTACAATCATTTATCTAATTTCCATATCCCATGTACACCCATACCCGAAAGAATATGTTGCATTTTCTTATTTGTGGCATTTTTATCTTGTCTGACTAACATTGTCTTCCTTTGAATTACAAATAGTTTTTTTAATAATCATATTCCAATTAGTGTATTGCTTTTTACTTACCTCTAAATTTGAGTGAAAAATAACATACAGGTCAATTATATTAACACATGACCTCTAGGTAAATTAATAAAATTATATTATCTGTAATTTTGAGTAAATTTACAATGAACTTTAAAAAATTCAGTTTCTATTATAACTTCAATATAACTGATATTGCTCCTATTCTCATTCTAATTTTACAGAGGCGATATGTGAATTTAGTAGTATAACTGAATTGTCCCATGCAATAACTTGGATTTAATAACTCATTTATCTGATTCCATGTTTACTTCCATTGCCATATTACATTCATTGTATCCTAAGTATTGTATTATTTGAAAAAATACAACTTTGACTTACATCTAAACTCCACCCTTGTTTTTTTTTAACACTAGATATGGTTGTATATTTTACTGTGTCCTCCAACAATGTGTTTTGTAAATCTGAGTCTCTGAACCTGAGGTGGCAGTTTCATGGAGGAATGGAGAGTGGTAGTGTGTTTGGGGGAGGATTCATGTAGAAAACATCTTTAGTCAATGTCTCCTGAGATTAAATTTAGCAAGCAGAGGGGTAAAGACAGATACCAAGCCACAGTTGATGGCGTATACTGCAGAAGATCACAGAAGGGACAAGGTCTGTCCCTCGGAGCCAAGAAAGTGAGAGAAAAAGCTTAGTGACTTTGGTTAAGACTTCTCATCTCCTAAGACTATGAGACAATAAATTATAAATGTAAGCCACCTGTTCGGGATAGTTTAAAACTGTCATCACTAGATAACTAGGACAGAGATAGTACTGACTGGTAAGAAGCATCATGGTGTGAAGTGTGTCCTTCCATGTGTTAATGAACAGCACCTCGTGGCTCTTAGAGAGCTTTGGCACAGCATTTAGAAATAGTTCCTTTAATGTAATTATGCATTTTTCCAATTAAGTATAGTTATAGTATTTCATTCAGTGAAATGTATATTAAGAACATGATCAAACATGGACCCTTTAAATGACCACTAATTTATACAAACAAGATTTGTAAGAAAACAATGACTATAGTTTTGTACCCAAAACACATGCACCCTCTACATGTATTTGTCAGTTGCCTCACTTCCTTGGCATCTTTCCTATATGAAAATCCAAGGAAAGAAAAACGTAAATAATTTCTATAGCTACAATCTTAAAACTAACAAATGCCATGCCCAGAAGCTCATCAAAGATCAAAATGACCAAGAAATACAGTAATCACAAACAAAAATCTGCAAGTTACTGATTCTCCTCACATTTCTTTAATTTTTGCAACAGTCGGCCCAGAAAAAAGTATGTTTACCAAACAAGTGATTTTATACATGGACACTATAACATAAATCAGTTATTCAATGCCATGGGTAAATATGATGTTTAATATAAAAATAAAATTATAGTCAAAACAATAGTTTCCCTCCCCTCCCTTTTTGGAGTAATTTCCTGAAAATGTATTACTTGTTTACTGGGGAAAAGGAAATTTGTTGATTACAGAGACAATGATAAGCACTAAAGATGCACTTCAGAAGGCTACAATTATGCCTTCCATGTGAGTAATGTTTAATGTTGCTATTAAACATTAAAATTCAAATAAAATAATAACAGCCATTTTTAATACAGTGTAGGATGAAGTTGAGAATTAAGATAAATGTAAAATAATTCAAAATATTCACCACCAATTACTCTTACTTGCTTAAATCTATTTTATTATTTCTACTAACAAAATAATGTTTATGGATGATGGAAGTCAGACATCCCAGGAATCTTACAAGAAAAAGCATCATCATGATGGAAATGTATTTAAGAATCACCATTCTACTTTTCCTCCTTATAAAAAAATTATTTTTAAGCATTTTGGATTGTTTTATTTTATTCCACACTACCGAATAAATGTTTATACTAAAATTCTTAAAATATAAATGTGAAACAATTTTGTAAATGTTTTTCCTTAACTAAAATTCATTAAGATTCAATAAGATTTATAAAATAACATTTTTACAATGTAGAAAGTCCTCATGTAATTTGGCTCAAGTTCCCCTCTATTTTCTTATGAAATTCTCTTGCGTTTGCTCTATTCTGAGAGTAAACTTCTTGCCCTGCTTTTGCTTCCTTTTGCTGTTTCACTTCCACTAATGGAGTGTATGATCTTATAGTCCTTTGATACAGGATGGCTTCTTCTGTTTTTTCTTTCTTCAGGAAGGTTTGTATGACAAAAGAACATAGGAACAGAGGTAAAATTTTCCTAGTACCATCTCCTCTATAATTTCAGAAAATATATTATCATTCTAGTTACTTGAATAAATTTTACAAGCATGCTATTATAAATAATATTATAGAATTTTTTCTACTTCTTTTTAAGTGATTTTGAAAAATACAAAATAACAACAAAAAATGCCGTAAGAACAGAGCACAATGAACAATTTACATACCAACTGTCTATTATCTAACCTTACCTAATATAAAATATTCTATATATGCTAAAAACTAAATACATTTTTAATAAACAAACAAAATCGAAGTACAACCATCATGCTCCCCAGAAATGAGGATAGAGAGATTTCACCTCACATGCTTTGGACATGTTGTCAGAAGATACCAGTGTCTTGAAAGGAAATTTGAAATTTGGAAGATCAGCAAAACAAAGGAAGGTCATAAAAGAAAAAAATAAAGTTGAATTCAGAAGATGTTGAATGAGAGATCTCTTTGCTGCTCTCCAATGAATCGTGATTGAAGGCACAGGATAGAGCGCACAACACATGAAATCCAGGAACAGTAATGAGAGTAGCTATGCCAGAGGGTAGGAGAAAGGTGCGGTTTTTTGGCTAATCTTTTTTTTAAATCATTTTATTGGGGGCTCATACAACTCATCATAATCCTGACATGCACCCAATGTCTCAAGCACACCTGTACATATGTTACCACCATCATTTAAAAAATATTTTATTTCTACTTGAGATCTTGGTATCAGCTCCTCTTTGTTTACCCCACCCTCCCACCTTCTTGAATCTTTGATAAATTATGAAATTTCATTATTTTCATGCCTTGCATCATCCACTGTCTCCCTTCACTCACTTTACTGTTGTTCATCCCCCCGCGGACATGGCTATAAGTTGATCATGGAGATTGGTTCCCCCTTTCGGCCCTCTCCTTTCCCCTACCTCCTGGTACTGCTACTCTCTTGATGGGTACTAAGGGGTTTATCTGCCTGGGTTCCCTGTGTTACAAACTTTTATCTATACCAGTGTACATGCTCTGCTATAGCAGGATTTTAAGGTATCATTGGAGTCATGACAGTGGGGTGGGAAGGGAATCATTAAAGAGCTAGAGGAAAGTTGTGTGTTTCATAGGTGCTGTACTGCACCTGCCTGGCATATGTCCTCCATGTGACACCTCTGTCAGGGGATGTCCAACTGTCCACAGATGGGGTTTGGGTCTCTACTCCACCCTCGTCCTCATTCACATAGACATGCCCTTTTTTTCTGGGTCTACCAGCCTATGTGATCATGATGTGTTGATGGGATCAGGTATCAGGCACCAATTCTCCTTCTTAATTTATATGTGAAAAAAATGTTTAAATAGAAAATGGAATGATGTGCTACACTAGACTAATTGATTAAAGCATAAAATGTACATGTCCATTTCAATAGGTAATGTTTTAAGAACCGAAAACATCTCTTCTATTATACACCACACATATTTACATGAAAATAATTAGTGCACTTGAAGACCATGAAAGTTGGGGAATTTAATGGACATTGATTTTACTTTGACTTTCCACCAGAAGAGAAAAATATACTCATTTAAACAACTAAGAATGAAATATTTCTTTCTTTCAAAACATTGTATTTTCTATCATTTAACCAAATTTCTATACTATCTTATTTATAATATTTTAATTATTAAATGTACCACTTATCTGTATCCCAAAGGCAAACTTTTATTTGATGTTAAATACATAAACAAAACCTAATATGCCTTTTATTAATATGCAATTCATAATTATTACAGTGCTAACCATTATTACAGGAAATTTAACTGAGCAAGAGAACCCATTTAATTCTTGATTCAAAGTCTTGAGAAACTCTGGTTCACTTTATTTTTAACTTTCTGTTTCTTGGTTTAATTATTGAGCTCACCGTCTTACTAACCTCTTCTGAACTATATCCAATTTCTAGGCTTTACCTATTAATTGGAAACAAATCTACTTTGTCTCCACAATGGGTAGAGGGTATGGATTGAACATTTTTCTGCAAACAGCACAGCGTGTCTTTGCCAATTTCTAGTCAGGTGCACCTGGCGCCTCAGTCCCTTGCTGCTCCAGTTAATGCCTTCTGCAGCTGCGCCACATCCTCCCAAAACTTCCTTCGACCTCAGTGTATTGGCATCCTACAATGAAAAGGAAATTTTTCTTTTGATCAATAGACAGTGAATATTTTTGAAAAAGCAAGATCTTAGATAACTGAGTAATTTGTTTCCAACTATAATAAGAAATTACATTATGTCCTGTTAGACGTGTTACTTAAATGAACCCATTTGTTCAGATATACACAAAATAATTTGGTATATTTATTTAAAACAATACTAGAAATATATCACTGTATTGCTTAAAATAAGGATCTTAAAAAAAAGAAACAAAAACAAAATTCTCATAAAGTAAAATAATATCTATATTAGATATGGAAGGAAACATGGCTATTATCAGTGTTATAAAATAATTGCTTATGAATGTATGCTAAAATATACTTAAAAAGCATGAATTTCTAAATATTCATGATACCCTCTGCTACATAGATGACATTCCCACAAAAGGAAAAATGATTCTCTCCTGAAAGTTTTTTAATTGATTTAACTATGCAACGATGACATATTTAATTGGACTTGCTGAATGTAAGATGGAGCCTGGGCTAATTCAAGCGGCTCACTTCCATGCTTCCAGCTCACCATCACCTTCCTCAGTGCGCCAAAACCCCACTGCATCCAAACTCGCCAATCAGGAAACTACGTGGTACTCTCCCATCCTTAGCCACCAGTCTCCGCCAAGAAAGCAGACCTGTCTGTGCTTCCTTTGTGTGGGTTCTACTCACCATTTTGGAGTAGCCAGGCGGACTTTCCTTCCCAGGAAAACCTTATGAGATTCCTGTGTCTCAGCCCGTTGTCTCTCAGTATTAATATCCTAGGAAGTGTAATCGTTTTCAAGATTGATTTCTTGATCCTAATTATCCCCACTACAAGTTCAGGGAAGTTGCATAACTATTTCTCAAATATAGTGAATTTTCCTGATTCTTTGTTACTTTTTCCTTGGAAGAAATAACTTTTAATTAGATTTTTTTAATTCAGCAATGATTTATTGAGTCCCTTTATATGCAACTATATTATAATTCAATTTAAACAACAAAATCAAAATTCTTTGCAAATGGAGCAGTAAGACACACAATGATAAATGGAGAAAGGATTGAAGCTGTGAAAGATTTCATTTTTCTTGGGTCCAAAATAGCAACTTATGGAATCAGCAGCCAAGAAATCAAATTATGTATTCTTTAAATAAATCTTGAAAATCTTAAAGGGCAACGATGTCATTTATTGAATACTAAGGGATACCTGACCCAAAGCATGTTATCTCCATTCTCCTCAGATGCATATGAAAGTTGGACAATGAATAAAAATGACTGCAGAAGAATTCTCATGTGATTGAGTCACGGTGTTACTGAAGAACATTGATAGTACTATAGACTTCAAGGGGGAATAAAAGTGTTTTCGAGGAAATGTACCCAAATGTTTTGCTAGTCTCCACCTTTTGGTTCTTGACCTGCACACAAGACTTCAGTCAAGGACCACATTCAGGCTAGAGTCAGACAGAAGGTTTGTCATTGAAAGTGAGTCATTGAAGGGGATTCTTTGGTCTAACACTCCAAAGGGCCCTTGCCTAGTCAGCAGCCTGGTGGAATGTAAAACTCAGTCTTTTGTTTTGTTAATAAGAGACTCCCACAGCTGACTGGTATCCATGGGTTTTCTGCTATTGGCTGGCTCTAGGCAGAAATCTTTTTCCACATAGGTTTACCATTGCACCCTGCTGTGTTCATTTCTCTGGACACAGGAGCCAAGCCAAGAGTCTGTTCCATCGCTGTGGGGAACACCCCGACTTTCTTCACCTAGTGTTGTCATAAACTTTGGTCTTTCCACTGAAGAGAAAATGGGCCTTTATCTGCCCTTCACCTTCCTTGTGCTGGAGAGGTGTGTGAGGAAACTTGTCTCCACCTCTCTTTTGTATTATGATTCCTGCCATTGCCAACTCTTTCCATCTCCCATTTCCCTCCTTGACCATTTCCGTCTAGCTAACTGAAGTGAGAATGATGACCTTCTGTCTCATATGTACATTTGCATATGCGCAGGAGAGATCAGTTTCTGGAAAAGGGCATCACCCTGTTCAAGTTGACGGTCAGTACAAATGAGGGAGCCCATCAGGGGGATGGACTCACCGACTCAGTGGCTTTGACAATGGATTTACATGACAATAATTTTGAGGATGGCTCAGGCCCAAGCAGTGTTTGTTCTATTGCACATAGGGTCACCATGAACAGGGACCGAATCAAAGGAACCCTACTAAGACAACGCCCTTAGCAAGAATCTCCAGATGTTAGGAGTCAAAAGCTACATAAGACAGAATCCAACCCACAGAACTTACTATCATTGCAGCCCAGTGGATGCATGTGCCCTATCCAAATCTACTATGCTTTAAGGTTTCTTGGAGTCTAGAGACAGAGCAAGATTTTTAATTAAAGCTTTCATTTCGGGAATTGAGATTTATCCACAAGTGGAGAACAAAGGAGGGGCCATGAAAGGAACTTCCAAGAGTCACACCGAGAGAGGCTAGAGCCAGCCCTTTGTCTGGAGTTAGGGGACTAGAGAGAGAGAGCTGACAAAGGGCCATAGGAGTGGCTGAAATGAAGAGAAAGTTAAAAGGTACTCAGGACCAAACTGCGTTGGACTTTGGCCAAGATACGGTTAATGGTGCTGCCTCCACAGAGCTCTGTTAAGGAAAGAAAGGACCACAGGGGGCTGAGGGCAGCAGCAGTGGGAAAAGGACCAAGAGAGGGAGGCTTAAGGGAAAGTAAGTGAAGGGCACCGAATGAAGTGCCCACGTAAATAAGCCTTTGGGATCCCATTCATTGTCCTGATGGTAATTTTTAAAAGAAGCAAGGAATATAGTCCTTTAAAGAGGGATCCATTTGCAGAGGCAGGACTGATGTAAAAATTCTGGCATTCAGCTGGGCAAGAAGGGGGCAGAGCGCACGTTGTCAACAAGGAACAGAGACATTGGGGAACGACTGAAAGCAGCTATCAGTCTTGGTACTGGACCCAATATGTACAAGTCAGAACAATGTTAAGGCTAGACCCTTCTTTTAAGTATTCTAATGTATTCATTCATTTTACAGGTGATGTAAAATGAGAGATGGGAGGCAGATTGAGGGAAAGGGCCAGAGGCAGGAAGCTTTGGGAGCAGCAGGGTACCTGGAAAGATTCTCTCAAAGGCCTAGGACAATCTCATCTTAAATGTTCAGGCAGAAGACCTCTGGCTGGTTCTAAACGCCAACAGCATCAAACCCAAAACTTTATGATCACTCGATGCATGAGATTTTCCCTGTCCATGTCCAGGCAAGACCCAGCAGAGGGGAGAACATGACCTGAATTGTGGCTGGATCTGAGAAATAGGGGTAGTCTCGGGATTGGCCCATTCAAAACCCAAAGATTCAGACAGGCCAAGTATTCCACACCGGATCAAAACAAAACCGAAACTAAATCTAGATGCTTCTTCAGCGGCAATTAACTTGAATCCCCACCTGTTGAATAAGGTACTTTCCTCTCCTTTCCAAATCAACTCTGTTTTCCGCTTGCTATTTTGTGGTCTGTGATTCTTTGATTCTGGAGACCAGGAGCCCTGGACACATCCGACTAGTTTCAGTAAAAATATGGAATGACTGGCCGAGCTCTGGGGTGATATATTTATCAGATGTCACTCAACAGTTTTAGCTTGATTATATTTTTCTATCTAAAACTCAACCATATCTTGCTTATTACTAACTTCCACTCCAAATCATTTCCCCCCATTGTACAATAACACATGTATCTCTCTCACAAAGAAAGAGCTAAGTCCAAGCAAGTCGAATGTAGCCCTCTAAAGTTTAGCTTATAAAGAGAAGTAAGTAGAGACAGAACTACTCTTTTAAGTGTACTCAGAAAGAAAGCAAAACTAGCCAGAGATATGGATATTTATAGAAGAAGTGTCCTGAAATGTCCATTTATTTAGGCTGAAAACCGCAGGAATCGGGTAAATCTCTAGTTCATCTCCTCAAGGAGATGATAAGGACAGACATTACAAGAATCAACTGAGTAGTTGAAATGTTATATGTTCACCTCATTCTTCTTCCAACTCCACCAACAGTCTGTTTCCATTCTCCACAAACGTGCGCCACTGCCTAGTTTCAAGCCTTAGAAAGTTCTTTAGGGTTCTTTTTATGCAGCCACCCCAGATTTGGGGATTGGCAAATAGATGGGAGGGAGGAAGAAGCCTCTGTGAATGATTATATTAGGAAAGGTTGGGGAACCTCTCGGGCTGGAAGTGTTAAATTGGAATGGCTATGCAAAAGCTTGATAAGAATTGGTTCTGTGAAAATAATGATATGAGAATTGAAACTAAGCAATGCAGATTCCTCTTTTACAGAGTTTTGTTATAAAGATCAATAAAACATCTGAAAAGTTGGATGATTAATTAGAGTAAAGAAATATTTTACCTTTTATTAATTGTTTTCTTCTTTATCAGAAATTTACAAGTTTTAAAAATAATCCAAAATAGGAAAACAGCTAGTAATGGAAAAGGGAAAATTGTCTGTTTAACATATATTTTTAATATGAGGATATGACATTCGATATATAATTAAATGTTTACTCAGGATCAGGAATCTAGCCATTCCTTGGGGGCGTGGGGGTGCCAGAAGAAAAAGTAGCATACTTGGAACAGATATTTTGTGGCTGTCAAGACATGATAGAGAGAATTTGATACATTATTTTGGTGATTTATAGTAATGTATAAGTGAAATGGGAAATAAAGTATGCTACAAGAAAAAGATCAGATGAAAAAATAGAAGTTTAAAAAGATAGAATACTAAAAAAATTACCAAAGATAATTATTAGATGAACTAATATACTTTTGTACAGCGGGAGTCATTATAGTTGGTGAATATCATTTTAAAATGAGATAGATGATCAACCTGGTTGCAATTTATATTAGTTACATTAATCTATACAGGTATGAACAAAGAATAGAATAAAATATGGAATTGTTTGGGTACATTTCCAGGAAGATCCCGGCACTTCCTGCTTCTGGGAAGTAGCAGTGAGTTCAGACAACAGAGAGACTGAAGAGACAAGCAGAGAGGATGAGGAAGCTCAGGTACACTGGGGACAGACACCCAGCAGGCTATACTACCCAAAGAGCAAAACTATTGAGGCCACCTAGAGCTGGGAGGCCATTTTTATATGTCTGGTAGGGTCTATTGAATTTAGGGCTGGGATTTTTTAAAAAACCAAAGAACAGCAATAACATAAAAAGGCAGCAGTTGTCCCACTTTGGCTGGGACCCAAGTGGGGGTCCCTGGTTGGCAGGGCTCAACTAAAACCTCACTTGGCAAGTTTCTGGGTGGTCAGGCTCATGGTCCCTGGCATTCCTGCTTCTGGTACATGACCACCCTCAGTTGGCTCTCCCTGTCCTGGTAAGAATTGAGGGAATAGATGAAGGGAAAGACACCACCAAGCTAATGAGCCAGGTTAATGAACAATAAGAACAAAAATCAACTACAGTCTATATTAGCTAGTGTATTGAAATAAGAAAAGTAAAAATGTGCGTATTGTTAAGAGAGAGTTTATAGTGAATCTGGTAACAAAACAACTGTGTATTTCTAAGTGACAAACAAAAGAAATTCTTCCTCGTCCAGAGCTAAGATATAAAAATAAAATTCAGTTGCTGTTTGGAGACAAGAGGGGAAATGGCTTAAAAATTAAGTTAAAAGGCAAAAGAGCAAGATGACAATGTATTCTGAACGTGAGTGGACTTAAAAAAGGAAGGTCTCATAAAAAAAGCTTCTGATTTCAGTTGCCGCAGGCAAGTGCACGTTCTCTTTATTATCCTAAGAAGTAGATGTGGCCTCTGAGCTGTCTTCTCAGTGGTCGAGTATTCCCTGGGACAAAGTGTAGCTGTCTGCTTCAACAACCCCCGTGGACCATTTCCGTGACCCAGGAGGTGATAACGCCAACTTTGGTGAAACTTTACTTTGGACCCTGGTTATAATTCTCACACACCTGTTGTGATGACTTGCACGGTCACTGCTCTCATCCCCTCATAGTAAAACTAACAAAATAATAAGGAAAAATTAGTAGAATATTAACAATGGCCTCAATTCATCATCTCACATGGAAATCCCTTAGTTCCTCCTAATATGCACATGCCTCTTGCTGAAACTGAAATCTGAAGTTCGTTATGAGACCTTCCCTCTTTGAAGTCCACTCGTGGACTTTTTAATTTTGCCATTTTGCCTTAAAAACTTGACATTTAAATAATTTTCTCTTTCCTCTCCAAATAGCAGCAATATTTAATTTTTGCTTCTTTTTACTGTATGAACCAGAATTTCTGTTGGTTGTCCTTTAGTGACAGTAGTTTTATTACCAAATAATTCACTCTCAATCTCTCTACCATTAATCACATCACTACACTTGATAGTTCAATACACTAGCTAATACATTCTAGTAGATATTTGACTGTGTTGTTGTTTATTAACTGGGTCTCCTTTCTTTCATTTATTTTCCTGATTCCATACTTTATTCTCTGAACCGACCTGCATGGCTGAATGTAACCAATGTGGACCACAACCGTGTTGATCATCTCATTTAAAATCTCCCCACCTGCAATGACTCCAATTGTACAGAAATGATATCTGTTCATCCACTAATCATCTTAGTTGAAATTTTTTGTTTTCTATTTTTTCAAGCCTTTATTTTTGTCTAATCTCTCTCTCTTCAGTAGAATACTTCCTATTTCACAAAAATATTAAGCAATTACAAAATATTCTATCAAATTATCTCTATCATATCTTGACATCCACAAATCATGTGCTCTCAAATATATTACTCTTTCTTCTGTTACCCGAGAAGGATTAGCTACATTCCTGATTAGGGCTAAGCATTTAATTTTACCTTAAATGTCACATTAAAAATAATTATTATACAGACTGTTTCCCTTTTCCATTAGTAGCTGTTTTATCTATAGCGGGTTATTTTTATAAGCTTCTAGATTTCTCATCAAGCTGAAAAGCACATCTAAAAAGTAAAAAATTCTCTTGACCCTAATTAAGCACCCAATGTTTCTGCTATTATATTAATCGTTATAATAAAATTGTGTAAAAATGCTGTCATGGTATTTTTGAATATTCTTCTCCTGCACCAGAATTCAAATGCATAGATTCTTCATGAGTCTTTCTTATTCAGTGGTCAACTTTGACATGCATGTAAGGCCTTTGGAAATACCTCGACTCCATTCTGGCAAAACTTCGTCTTCAAAATAATATCCCCCCAATGCTGAGAAGAGGTCTTGTGCAGCAGACTTATCTAATGCAACATGTCCTCTGATCCCTTGACTGCTTCTTATATAAATATAGATTGTGAATGCAAGCAAGAAAAAATTCCTTGGCAACTTTAATCTTTCCTCCATTAACAATGCTTTTTCATATTAATTCAATCCTTTGAATTTAAATCTTCTTTATATTTTATATTATGTTGCAAATAACACTTTTATGATGATGTTATAGTTACTTTTCTTGCAGTGGTTCCTCAGCGTATTGAAACAAATCTGGCTAATCCAGAGGATGTACACTGGTGCATATCAGAGCTGGAAACACAGGGAATCCAGGACAGATAAACCCCTCAGGATCAGTAATGAGAATAGAGCTGAGGAGAAGGGAACAGTCGGGGAGGAAGGGAGAACTGATCACAATTAACTATGTATAACCCCCTCCCTTGGGGATGGACAGCAGAAAAGTGAGTGAAGGGAAACAGTGGAAAGTGTAAGACATGAAAAATAATAATACTTTATAAATTATTAAGGGTTCTTGAGGGAGGGAGGGATAGATGGGGGAAGGAGGGAGGGGAAAAATGAGGAGGTGATACCAAGGGCTCAAGTAGAAAAAAAATGGTTTGAGAATGATGAGAGCAACAAATGTACAAATGTACTTGACACATGGATGAATGTGTGGATTGTGATAAAAGTTGTATGAGTCCCCAATAAAATTATTTATAAATTTTTAATTAATAAAAAGAAAATTTCAGATGCCATTCAATCAATTCCTGGAAACATAATGTTGGGTAATGTTTCCAGTGCAAGTTGAACTTCTTCCTTTAGCACCACTGGCTCTTGCTCATCTGCTTCCTCCTGGAATTGTTCAATATGGAACCGTTCTTTTTAGTACAGTGACTATGTATATTCTTTGCATCTTCTTTTGATGCTTTCTGACCCATTCAATATTTTCCCGGTTAATTGTTTAATATTACTACTGAAGGCCTGAATTTTTTCTTGGTTCCTTCAGTTTAATATTATTCTGGTGGAGAGCAAATGCTTTGAGAATGATTGGGGCAGGGAATGTATGGATGTGCTTTATACAATTGATGTATGTATATGTATGGATTGTGAAAAGAGTTGTATGAGTCCCTAGTAAAATGTAAAAAAGAAAAGAGGAGAAAAAAAAGAGAAAATGATTATGGCAAAGAATGTACAGATGTGCTTTATACAATTGATGTATGTATATGTATGGACTGTGATAAGAGTTGTATGAGACCCTAATAAATTTTTTAAAAAAACAAACAAACAAAAATATTATTCTGGGTGTGTTCTTTATTGTTTTCTAATTCTAGGCTTTTGTATATTTTTTTATATATATAAAAATTCTTGAGTTGCCCTTTGAAATTTTCTATTTAGCTCTTTGATAACCATTTCTTCAATTTGCCTTAGCTACTCTAGAATTACGAACAAGTTTCAGTGTCTAGTCTGACACTCATTTTGATCTTTCTTTCTTTCCTTTTTAATGGCCTTTGATTTCTTCATGAATGGTGGTCTTGCTGTCCTCCCACACCTTATCAAGTCCCCTGTCATTAGTGTCCAGTGTGTCAAATCTATTCTTGAGATGTTCTAAAAATTCAGGTGGGATAAATTTAAGTTTGTATTTTGGTTCTCATGTGCATTTAATTTTTTTCACCTTTGGACTGAATTTAGATAGGAGCAGTTTATGATCCGTTCCACAGTCAGCTCCTCCTCTGGTTTTACCTGCTAAGATTTAGCTTCTCCATTGTGTCTTCCCACAAATATAATCAATTTGATTTCTGTGTAGTTTATCAGGAGAAATCCTGCAAATAGTGACAGTTGGTGTTGTTGAAATATGGTATTTGAAAAGGAAAAAAATGCAAAGAAAAATGGTATTTGCTTTGAAAAAATCATGGTCTTACAAAATTCTGTCACGTGGTCTGCAGCTTTGTTTCTATCACCAGGACCATATGTTCCAACTGATGTTATTCCTCTTTGTTTGCAACTTTTGCATTCCAATAGCCGGGTAATTATCAATGTATTTTGATTACATGTTTGATCAATTTCCAACTGAATACCTTAGTAGAATTCTTCAATATCTTTCTCACTAGCTTTGGTGGTTGGTGCAAAAGTTTGAATAATAGCATTTAGTTAATTTCTTGAAATGCAGTTGTCTCAGACAGCATTGTAGTTCAAGGTAGATGGTGAAATGTCCATTTTCATGATAAATGCAAAGCCATTCCTATGGATTGTGTCACTTGCAGCATAGAAAACCATATGATTTTCTGATTCACACTTTCCAGTACTAGTCCATTTCCACTCACTAAGGACTATCATATCTAAATTTATATGTTACACCTCTTTTTTGATGTTTTTCAATTTACCAAGACTCAACCTTCATCCATTCTAGGCTCCTATTTTTAGTGAATTTTTGCAACTTTCCTCTGCTACTTTGAGTTGTGTTGTATTTGCAAACTAAAATCTCAAAGTCTCCACTGCCAGAGGAAACCACTGCTAAGTGTAGTTTGAGAAAGCAGTTTCTTATTGGTCATATTCTAAGAGCCTTCTAACCCAAGGCGCCCATCCCTGGCACCATCTCTGACAATGTTCTGCTTCCAGTCATTAGGCCTTCAGTACCTAATGGTGTTTTCATTCTATGTTTAGATTTATCTTGTGAATTAGCAACTGGAAATCTTATTAGTAGAAAGAGAATATTGTCAAATACTTACAATCTCATGACTGGCGACAGAACATTCTCAGATACATTGCTGGAAGATGAGCTCCTCAGGTTTGGAGATACTCAACCTATAACTGCGGAAGAGCATCCTTCCTTCTTAACATATAATCCTTCATAATGGTATGCATCGACCACTAATTAAAATGCGACGATACAACTACAAACATGTGTTACTAATTTGAACATTGAACATACAAAGTTTAATCTAGGAAAATTAGAAATCATAAAATGTGAAATGGAAAACATCAACATCAATATTCTAGGCATTAGTGGGCTGAAATATGCTATTAGTATCCATTTTGAATCAGAGAATCATATGAGTTACTATGTAGGGAATGTAGGTATCTCATTCACTATTAAAAAGATCTGTCTTGAAATACCAGGTTGTCTGTGATAGTATAATTTTTATATTTATATGCATGCAAAAATACAAACAATGCAGCTTTTATTAAAATTTATGCACCAATCACTATAGTTTGTGATAAAGAAATCAAAGAATCCTTCCAATGTCTTCAGTCTGAATTAATCAAAAACACAATCGGGATACATTGATAGTTATTTGAAAGCAAGATACAAAAGTGGGTCATTTAAAGAAAAGAGTAAAACCAAGAAAACTAAACTCAATTTCATCAAGTTGATTTTGACTTGTAGCGTCCTTCTTGGATACTGTAGAATTGTCCCAGTGGTTTTCAAGATTTTAACTGTTTATGATAATAGAAAGTCTCATCTCGCTCCCAGCAGAAGGGACAGAAGTACAAAATAAGGCCTTAGTGATAGAAATGATGTTGTAGATCACATGATAGAACTTTGCAAGGCCACCAAGACTGTCACTGAAAATACCTTATTTCTACAATATAAATGCCAAGTCAACACGTGTACTTCACTGGGTGAATTCCACAGAATACAATTGACTACATTTGTGGGAAGAGACAATGGAGTAGTTCAATATCAGAATCCACACAAGGTCAGGTGTCACTCTGGAACAAATAATAAAGGATCACATGTAAGTTTAGGTTGAAGTTGAAAAATAAATAAATAAATAAATAATTAGAACAACTCTAGGGGAGCCAATTGCAGCATTGAATTTATCACACCTGAATTTTGAGAACATATCCAGAAAAGATTTAAATTATAGAACATTAATGAGAAAAAATTTCATGAGTTATCAGATGGTAACAAGAATACCAGAAATGAAGAAAGAAAAAGGTCATTGAAAACATAAGAAAGAAAGAAAAAAATCAAAGTGAATGTCAAAAGAAATCCGCCCCCCCAAAAATAGCATCTGCTCAAAAATTAAAGCACGTGGAAGAAATGAAGCCAAATAACTCAAAAGAAAATTTCAAAGGGCAATTTGAAAAGACAATGTAAAGTAAGAATTGTAATAAAATGTGAAAAGACTTTGGTTAGAAAGCAAAAAAAAAGGAAAAATATATTCAACATACCTTAGGCTCCAAGAACTAAAGGAAATAATCAATAATGCAGGTATACAAAGAAGCTGAAATGAATACACAAACTCATTGTATCAAATGGAACTAGTAGACACTCAAGCGTTTCAACAGAATGGTTGCTTGGTTTTGCTCTGGCTTGTTTTTGTACATGTTATTATTTCCGCAGGTCTGTCTAAATAAGATAGGCTGGATGAACAATCTGAAGGAGAAAACAATGAGATCAACAGATTCCCCCCCTCCTCCTACTCCCCTTCCCTCATGAACCCTTGATAATTTATAAATTATAATTTTGTCACATCTTGCAATGTCTGACGTTTCCCTTCACCCACTTTTCTGTTTTCTGTTCCCCAGGGAGGAGGTTATATGTAGGTCATATAAGGAAGTGGGACAAGGGAGACGGCGCAATGGGGTAAAGGTAGTGGTGTTAACAAACCCAGGGACAAGGGAACAACAAGTGATCCAAATCGGTGGTGTGGAGGGTGTAGGAGGCCTGGCAGGGTGTGATCAAGGGTAACGTAATCAAGAGGAATTACTGAAACCCAAATGAAGACAGGGCATGATAGTGGGACGAGAGGAAGGTCAAAGGAAATAGAGGAAAGGGATAGGAGGCAAAGGGCATTTATAGAGGTCTAAATAAAGGCATGTCCATATGTAAATATATTTTATGCATGAGGATGGGGAAATAGATCTATTCACATATATTTATACATTTAGTATTAAGGTAGCAGATGGACATTGGGCCTCCACTCAAGTACTCCCTCAATGCAAGAATATTTTGTTCTATTTAACTGGCATTCTATGATACTTACCTTCTTGACACAATCACTTAAGACAAAGTGGGTGAATAAGCAAATGTGTTGAAGATAGCTGATGGTGCCTGGCTAGCAAAAGAAATAATATCTAGGGTCTTAAAGTGTTGAACGTAAACAAGCATCTATCTAGCTCAGAAGCAACAAAGTCCACATGGAAGAAGCACACCAGCCTGTGTGATCATGAGTTGTCAAAGGGATCAGGTATCAGGCATCATCAGAACAAAAAAATCATATCATTGTGAATGAGGCAGGACGTGCACAGTGGAAAGCCAAAGCCCATTTATAGGCCACTAGACATCCCCTTATGGAAGATTCTTGGGGAGGAGACAGCCAGTCAAGTTGAAATATAGCAAAGATGAAACATAACTTTCCTCGAGCTCCTAAATGCTTCTTCCCCACTCCTCCACTATCATGATACCAATTCTACCTTACAAATCTGGCTAGACCAGAGGATGTACAGTGGTACAGATAGAAACTGGAAACACAGGGAATTCAGGGCAGATGATACCTCCAGGACCAACAATGTGAGTGGCAATACTGGGAGGCTGGGTTGGAAAGGAGCATAGATTACAGGACCTACATATAACCTCCTCCCTGCGGAACAGACAACAGAAAAGTGGGTGAAGGGAGACGTCAGACATTGCAAGATGTGACAAAATTATAATTTATAAATTATCAAGGGTTCATGAGGGAAGGGGAGTAGGAAAGGAGGGGGAAAAAGTGAGGAGCTGAAGCCAGGGGCTTAGGTGGAGAGCAAATGTTTTGAGAATGATGAAGGCAATGACTATATAAACGTGCTTTGCGCAATTGATATATGTATGGATTGATAAGAGTTGAATGAACCCAAATAAAATGATTAAACATGTATATACACTCTACAAGTACTTGAAGGAAAAAAAATAAAGGGTAAACAAAAGAAAAAAGTCCAAGTTCTGCTTAAGGCATTAGTAAAAAAGCATGCCCCCAGGAATTGGCAGAACTGAAAGGTTTCAACAACTTGATTAAACTCTGGAAGCTCTAATCTGTCTATGCCAAGAAAGTTGTGAATGAGGCAGGGAGTGCACAGTGGAAAGTCAAAGCCCATTTATAGGTCACTGGACATTGCCTTAGGGAAGATTTTTGGGGAGGAGACAGCTAGTCAGGGTGAAATATAGCATAAACAGATGTGGTGAAGAAAATTGATGGTGTCCAGTTATCAAAAGATACAGCGTCTGGGGTCTTAAAGGCTTAAAGGTAAACAAGTGGCCATCTAGCTCAGAAGCATAAAGCCACATGGAAGAAGCACCCTAGTCTGTCTAACCACATGGTGTAGAAGGGACCAATTATCAGACATCAAAGAGCTAAAAATTATATCAGTGGGTTCCCACTTTGCCAATACGATCACTGAAGAAAAATGTGTGCATAAGCAAATGTGGTGAATAAAGCTGATGGTGCCCAGCTATCAAAAGATATAGCATCTGGGGTCTTAAAGACTTGAAGATAAACAAGCAGCCATCTAGCTCATAAGCAACAAAGTCCACATGGAAGAAGCACACCAGCCTGTGTGATCACCAGCTGTCAAAGGAATCAGGTATCAAGCATCAAAGAACAAAAAATCATATCATTGTAAATGTGGGTGAGTGAAGCGAGGAGACTCAAAGCCCATCAGTAGGCAACTAGACACCCGCTTAGTGAAGGGTTGTAAGGAGGAGATGAGCTAGTCAGGGTGCAGGTTAGCAATGATGAAACATATAACTCTCCTCTAGTTCTTAAATGCTTCCTCGCCCACACTATCATGATCCCAATTTAACCTTACAAATCTGGCTGGACCAGAGAATAGCAACTGGAAACACAGGGAATCCAGGACAGATGACCCCTTCAGGACCAGTGGTGAGAGTGGAGACACCTGGGGGATGGAGGGGATATGGGGTGGAATGGGGGAACCAATTACAACAATCTACGTATGACCTCCTCCCTGGGTGATGGACAGCAGAGAAGAGGGCGGAGGGAGACTTTGTACAGTGTAACATATGACAAAAAATAATAATTTATGAACTATGACGGGTTCATGAGGAAGGGGGAAGTGGGGAGGGAGGGGGGAAATGAGCAGCCGATTATTAAGGACTCAAGAAGAAGGCAAATGTTTTTAGAATGATGATGGCAACAAATGTACATATGTGCTTGACACAATGGATGTATTCATGGATGGTGATAAGAATTGTATGAGCTCCCAATACAATGATTAAAAAAAATAAGCTGTCTCTATACTGATGTTTTTATTTCTGGGTTTTCTGTCCTGATGCATTGGTGCACGTAGCTATCATTTTTTCATTTCTAGACTGTTTTTACAACTATGGCTGTATAGTAGGTTTTGAGGTCAAGTAGTACAAGAACACCTCGTTCTTCTTCTTTGTGAGCAGTTCTTTATCCATCCTGGGCTTCTTCGCTCTCCACATGAAGTTGATAATTAGTATTTCCATTTCTTTATAGTATGATACTAGAATTTGGATCAGGATTACATTGAATTTGTAGATTCCTTTAAGTAGGATTGATACTTTTACAATATTCAGTCTTCTGATTCAAAAACATCACATATTCTTCCATTTATGTTGATTTCTTTGGGTTTCTTGTAATTGGGCTCTGCAGTTTTATGTGTACAGGTCTTTTTTATGTGTGGATGTCCGGTATATTTATTGATGCAAATATTTAACTTTATTATACTGACTTCTTTAAAATAAGGGACAGATCTAATTTCCCTAGTCCGGGGAAAACACAGCTATAAGAGATAACAAAGGAAGCACAGTTTGTGGAAGACAAAACAGATGATTGGGACCTATTAATAATAAAACACTTGTGTACATCAGAAAATACATGGTGTTTGAGGAAGCTGAAGACATCTGTACCAAGATTATTGAACTGTTCATAGGTAGACAAACATGGTCTTGTTACATTAATGCCCAATGTGTCCTATTCAGATATGTATTATTTCAGCAAACCTCTGATGGCCATTCTCAGTGATTATTATTATAAATTTTCCCTGACTATTAACACCCATTGTCTGCATAAATACTGTTTGCCGTGATTGATCTGTGGAATGATATGATACATGTATTCACTCACAATCAAAAATATTTTTTAAAAGAAAAGAAATTAAAAAGTGTTAGTGACTTAAAATATCCAAAATGCTAGTAGTAATTTACAATTATCTGATTTTAAACAGACTTTTTCAGAACAAGTACATGTGGCCCTTCGGTCCCATCCTATTCTTTTTTAATCAATATCACAATTTTGTCTTGTGTATTGGGATCTAAAAAAATGGACAATAAAATTTCAGGTGTTCCTATGAACACACAAGTCTAAAAATCTTTAATAATTAATTCCATGTCCATTATTTGATTCTCCCAATATAAATATATCATCAGTTTTCTTTTCCTAAAGAAAGAGTGGTGGGTTTTGACTATTGTACAACTAGGACTCCTGGACTTGTCAGTAGAGCCCTATAAAGGAAGAATGACAGGAGCTGGGTAGATATCTAAGACAGAACTATTTCCAATTCAGCTAAAAGCATGTGCACGGTACCTGATTCTAAATGCACCTGTACTTTCAAGGAGACAAATATCATTAGAAGATAGGGTTCAGGAAGGAAGCAGTGCAAAAGAATGTCACAGAGTTCACAGGAGGAGCTGGAGTGGAGCCATGAAACCATTGTACAGAAACTGGCTTTTCCCTCTGAGAAGGATGTGGAATAACAAATAATTTGAGAAGGCATATGTTCATGTATTGATTTACATTTTAACAGAAAAATGTCCTTGGCAGTGTTGAGGAAAGATTCACTGAGCAAGGAAAAATTCTGGGAGGATAGTTCAAAGTTATTGTCTAATTTACAGCAATGCAATACCGAGGGAGATAAGTCTTTATAAGACAGAATAGAATCATTGGTGATGAATTACACGTGAGATGAAAATGAGAGAGATCAAATTGGCGTTAATTCAATTAGTGAAAAATAACTATAGACTATCATTTAATAATTAATTAATAATTAAGAACTGTACATTTTAAGGGGAAGATTCTGAGCTAAGTTTTAATAAGTTTGAAGCAACCATTAGAAATGGGCAATAAGCAGTTGTGTACACAGAGTAAAGACACAAGACTGATTGAGATAAGACTACCTATTGGGAAATTTCAGAGAATAGCTGTCATTTAAAGTCATGCTATTTATTCAATCTCAATACGAAATACAAATTCAGAATAAACTATGTTATGCTATAAAATTAGTATTTTAATAAGTTAGTAGATATGACTTATTAGCCAATATTTTGGGGAAAATTATATGAGGTCTATCTTTCTCAAATGCCTGAGAAAGATATGAGATAGCTGCTCATCAACAGCTTGGCATAAGATGATATTGCAGAAATATTTTATTTACATACATCTAGTTCATTCAAGACATTTATTCACACACTTACAGTGACACATCTAAGTATATAAAGTTTAACTCTTTTATCATTCAGTCTTTTCACCAACTTAGGCATTTTAAAATGACCATGAAAATGTGAGAATATATGTGGTCTAATTTAATTTTTCTCTTGATCCATTTTGAAAAAAAAAGTGGTGAATCTCTACCATGCACCAAACACCGTTATGGTTTTTATCTTTTAAAAAAACTGGAAGTTGGTGATACACACAAGGACCATAATATGTAGCTGGCACAATGGCATGATTGCATGTACAAAGATGTAGGGTGGGCATTATTTTATATTTTAAAAAATGTTAATATAATTCTTAGTGATGATATTTCTAATTGCGTAAAGAAAGTTTTCTATATTAAATGTTATATGCATGATTTCCAAAATTATTATTGAAGCAAGAAAATTAAAAGTTGAAGAGAACAAAACCAAGACCATGGGGATGGAAAAATAAAATACATGAATTATGTGTATGTTGAGATTCATGGTGGAAAATACAGTTGGACGTGAGCAAACGGATAAAAGATATAGACATAAATCATGATGAGATAATAAAATTTTATAAATATATGACTAATCAAACCTAAATTTAGTTGTTTCTTGACTTAATTATTTCCTCTCCTGATAAATGAATCCCGTTTTTTTACAATTATAAATAAATTGTCTATAATTGAGTACTAAATTAACTGATTATATGAAACACATTTTATAAGAATTTCTTAAATTTATGGCTGTGGTTCTGGTGGAATAGTTGGATTTCTGGAAGATTTTTTTAGAAAGCATTAAAAAGGCAAGTAAAACACTTTGCTATTATGCAAAATAGATTTTATTAACTTTTCCCCTAGAACTATCTCCTGGCACTGGTAATATGGAATGAGAGAGGCAAATTTAAGAATCATTATTAGGAACTGAGAGTAATAGAGAGGAAGGTGTCAAAGACGAACTGAAGTTTTATGTGCTGGAAGTAAAACAATTGTGAGACACAAATTAGAAAGTAAATAAGATATGTAACTATAAACATTAAAGAGTGATAGAAATTGGTGCCGTAATGGCACTGATCTTGTATGACAGTGTAAGACTGTGATTAGTATAGCAATATTATGCCAAGATTGTTGGCTTTGGCATGAGGTGACAATCATAAAAAATATCTGTATGTTGTCATTCAATATTTCTTTTGTAATTTTAAGTAGAAAAGATTCATTTTCATACATCATTATCATCACAGATGCATAACCTGGGGATTTCACTCAATATGTTCAATTCCACTGAAATATTCTTTAGTATTAACCCAACTGCTGTTTTTTTCTAAATATCTTTTAAATCATGTAGTGGTTCTAAAAGAGAGTGCTAAATATCGATTCAAATAAACTTGGATTTCTTATTTAAAATCAATAATCAACATGAAATTTGTCTAAACACAAAATGATCTTATCCTGATATGCTTTCCAGATAAAGTGTTTTCTACATTCTGTTGTGTCAGGTTCCATCCAGTGTACAAGAGACAGAAACACTGCCAGGGCCTGTGCCATTCTTACAATTGTTCCCATGCCTGTGGTTGCAGGCATGATGTCCTTTCATTTTTTTCAATGCCCCTCTATTACCAATTGTAATGTCCTTCTCCAGGGACTGGTCTCTCTGGATAATTTGTCCAAGTACCTGAGATGCTATCTCACCATCCTTGGCTTTACTTCTTCCACTTTAGAATTGTTGGTCCTTTTGGTAGTCCATGGTACTACATTCTTCGCCAGCACCATAATTCAAATGCATCGATCCTTCTTTGATCTTCCTTAGTCAATGACCAGCTTTCACACATATATGAGACCACTGAAAATACCATGGCTTGTGTTAGGCACACTTTGGTCTTCAAAGTAACCTCCTTGATGTTCAGCCTTTTAAAGAGGTCTCATAGAGCACACGTAGCCATTGGAATGCCTCCTTTGATCTCTTGAATACTTCTTCTCTGAGCATGAATGTCTTTCTGCAGGGGTTGGTCTCAGTATCTTCAAAGTATGGAAGCTGAAGTCTTGCCATTCTTCCCTCTACAGAGCACGCTGGCCGTATTTCTTCAAAGACAGATTTGAAGATTTATTTGTCCCGTTAGCAGGCCATGGCTAGTTTCTTCTCCAGCACTGCAATGCAAATGATCCATTCTTCTTCGGTCTTCCTTATTCAATGTCCAACTTTCACATGCACATTAGACAATGGAAAATAACATACCTTGTGTGCGGCATACCTTAGTCCTCTGGGTAGCATCCTTGCTTTTCAATACTCTAAGAGGTCCTGTGCAGCATTTACTTTGACCTCTTGACTGCTGCTTCCATGAGTATTGATTGTGGATCCAAGCAAAAATAAAACCTTGACAACTTCAACCTTTTCTCTGTTTATCATGGAGTTGCATATCGGTCAATATATGTGTGTTGGTCTTCTTCCCTCTGAAGTGTAATCTATACTGAAGGCTGCAATCCATGATCTTCGTCAGCGAGGGTTTCATGTCCTTCTCACTTGGAGCAGACAAGGTTTTGCCATCTGCATATCTTGCTCCTAGAATCCTTTAATATAGTGATTCAAGGAGAGAATTTTTTGAATTATTTCAGTCTAAGATATGCTGGGTGTGTCTTGGCTTTTTGGTTTTCTTAGTCTAGGTCTTTGCACATTTCATTATATTATTTTACTTTCTCTTCTTGAGCTTCCCTTTGAAAATTGCTATTCAGCTCTTTGATGTCATTGTTCCTTTTTGTCTAAGCAACTCTAGGATTTCAGTGTCCCTTCTGACGTTCACTCGGGTTTTTTCTTTCTTTCCTGTCTTTTAAAAAAAGAGCACATTGCTGACAACTGTACTAATAGGTAACATCATGAGAAATGGAGAAAAGTTGAAGTTCAAAAGGAATTTGTGTTGCTTGGATCCACAATCAATGCTCAATGGAGCACCATTCAATAAATCAAAGAGGCATTGCATTGGCTAAATGTGCTGAACAAGTCTTCCTTAAATGTATGAGAATCAAGGTTACTTTGAAGACTAATGTGAGCCTGACTGAAGCCATGGTATTTTCAATGGCCTCATAATACATGTGAAAGTTGGACACTAACCCTTTCCTTTCTTCATGAATGATCATCTTGGTGTTTTGATCTCCACAGCTCATTTATCAAGCGTAATATCCTTTTCCAGGGACTGGTCTCTCCTGTCTTTAGTGTTTAATGCAGCAAATCTGTTATTGAGATGGTCTCTGAATTCAGGTGGTATAAATTCATGGATGGATTTTTGTTCTTTGTGCTTCTTTCAATTTTCTGCAGCTTCAACCTATTCTTATATATGAGCAATTGCTGGTCTGTTCCACAGTAGGTCCCTGGTCTGGTTTTAGCTGTTGATAATATTTTCCAGTGCCCCTTTTCCTAGTTGCAGTCAATTTGCTTTCTGTGTGCTCCATAAGAAGAAATCTATGTGTATAGCTAATTTTGGTGTTGCTGAAAACTTTTTTTTGCTGTGAGCAAGACCTTGTTTTTGTAAAATCTTTCATAAAATCTCCAGCTTTGTTATGATCATCAGGAATTTTTTTCCAATATTACTTTCTCTTTGTTTCCAACTGATGCATTCCAATCACCTATAATTATCAGTGCATATTGATTACATGTTTGGTCAATTTTAGATTGAACAGCTTGGTATAGTTCTTCAATTTCTGCATCACTAGACTTTACAAGTTGAGCTACTAACCATGAGGTCAGCAGCTCAAAACTACCAACCACTCCTTAGGATAAAGATGGAGCTTTCTATTTCAGTAAGAGCTACAGTCTCAGAAGCAAATAGAAATGATCCTATCCCATTCTTTAAGGTCACTATAACTTGGCAATGTATTACTCAGTGGTCATAAGTGGAGTGTCTGGTGCCTTATTAATTACTGTAGGAGTTTGAATAATAGTTATATTGTTTGGATTGCTTTGAATGCAGATAGATATAATCCTATCACAGGCAGCATTGTACTTCAAGTTAAATCTTAAAACATCCTTTTTGTCATGAATGCGACAACATTCCTCTTGCTTATGTTATTCCAGGGATAGCAAACTATATGGTTTTCTGACTCAAAGTGTCACTACAAGTCCATTTCAGGTTATGAATACCTAGGTAATCTTTATGCATTTCATTTCAATTTTGAAAACTTCAAATTTCTTAGATTCATACTTCATTCATTGCAAATTCTAGTTATTTTTATCATTTTATTAGGGGCACATACAACTCTTTTTAAAATATGTACATACATTATTTGTGTCCAGCACATTTGTACATTGTTGCCATCATCATTCTTAAAACACCTGCTTTCTATTTGAGCCCTTGGTATCAGCTCCTCATTTTCCCCTCCCTCCCTGCTCCCCTCTCCCCCTGAAACTTAATAATTTATAAATAATTATTATTTTATAACATCTTACACCATCCAACATCTTCCTCACCCAGTTCTCTGCTGTCCGTCCTCCAGGGAGGAGGCTACATGTAGACCTTGTCTTCTCGCTCACCCTCCCTCCACCTTCCCGATATGGCCACTCTCACCACTGTTCCCGAGGAGCTCTTCTGTCCTAGATTCCCCGCATTTCCAGATGCAAATTCTGATTATTAATAGATTTCTACAGCTATTTCTTCTTATTTGGGGTTGTACCCCATCAGTAAATAAAAGCTCCAAAGGCTCCCACTGGCTACACTCCGTTCACATTAATTATGACTCTACTTTGAGATGTAACTCTTCTTCAGTCATACTTTGAGTGTTTTCATCCTGAGGATCTGATCATCTGGAACTATCTCTGACAACATTTTATTTTCCTCATTCACCCTTCATTAGCTACCATTTTTTCAATGCTATGCATGTTTTCAGTGGCTAATTCCTCCAAAATGGACAGCCTCTTTCTTATTAGTAATCTGTTCTTAGTCCAGAAATTCTCCTGATACCTGTTCACTTTGGAAGTCCTCCGTGGCACTTGAGTTACCAGTGACATAATTTCCAGCATTACAGAGAGAAGCAATACAGCAACCACACTACAGTATGACAAACTGACAGATGAGTAATGGTTATTTTTATGTAGTCAACGGTGATTAAATATTGAGAGAAGTAGTATTTTAATGTATCTTTAATGGTATTTCTTGCCAAGCTATTTATAGATTAAAAAACAAACAAACAAATGTATTTCCATGGAGCTGATTATGACTCACAGTCACCCTGTAGGACAGTATAGAAATGTAACTTTTTAAAGCATTAGAATGTCTTTTCGTTTCCCCCGGAGCAATGGTAGTTTCAATCTGCTGACCTTGTGGTCAGTAGCCCAATCACAATCACTATGTCACAGGACTCTGAAGATAGCCCTGTACCTTCAGAGACCGCCGACCAAAATCAAAGCGTTCTCCAACTTTACAGGTGAAAGTAGAACTAGAGTAGATATGAAACTATTGCTACTAAAACCCAAATCCTATCCCCATCAATTTAATTTAAATAAATAGGCACTTGATGGTCCACCCAAATGATTTCTTTTAGTTACCTTAGTTGTCCATAAGCTGCAATCAGGCCTATGTATAAATGCTTTAATTTTTGGTGAATATCAAACCATCATCATGTGGAGTTAGCAATGTGAAATCATTCTATTTTTGTGTTAGGTTAGAAGGTGCATTGTGAATTTTCCCTGCTAAAGAGTGAAATTGTAAGAAACTAAAAGCAACAGCACGATTTCCAAAATGAATGATAAAAGAGCAACAATCAAAGAGATAACCAAATGTTTGAGAAAATGGGTAAGGTTTATCCTTAACTATAGATTTTATCAGTCACACTTTGAATTGCATCATAAATTATTTGCCCTGCAGTCCCTGCTCACTCAGGAAGATTCCATTGGTTTCAGAGAAGTATGATTCATTTTGATTTTAAAACTGATTTTTTTCCAGGACGAGGTAACTAGATATTTCTGTTAAAATGTTTTTGGATGAACTTGAACTTCCACTCAATTTTCCATTTCCAACTTTCACCAGCATGGGAAATTTCAAAATAAGCTATAGAATTGATATTTCTCACACGCAAAAAAACATTGTTATTTCTCTCTGAAAGTGATGGAGATCCAGTTACTCATATTTATATTGTGGTTATTGTTGTTAAATGTCTTCATAAGTTCCTATGTACAAAAGAGTACCAGTCTCATTATAAGCCCACTGTTTCAGTCACTACATCAATTCATCTCATGGCTTGTCTTCCTCTCATTCACTGACCCCATTCCATCACGATGATGATCTTCTCCAAGACCTGGCACCACCTTACCTAGGTCAGTAGCATAACATATTCCAAAAGGCATATTCTTCATCCTACTTCAGTGACTAGCAACCGGCTTCTTGAGAACTGTGAGCAACCAGCTAAAGTGCAAGTCTGAGTCTCCCTGTCCCGAGGAAATCAAAGACTCGTGGTAGCATTCAGTCCAATGGACTAAGGAGCTCTGTAACTCTGAAAGTCGAACAAGATGTTGCATAGATGATCCCGCAAATAACTGGGATCATACTAGAATGTTCTTGAAATAATAGAAGAAAAACATGGAATAAAATTCAAAATCATGAAGGAAACCAGACTTGCTAGTTAGATAGAGCCTGGTGGAAACCTGAGATTATGACCCAATGGCATATCAGGTCTGGAAATATGGCTCTAATTTCAGCCAAACAGCAGGTTTATAACCTGTTTTATAAAGGTTTGTAACAGGTTTATAAAGTGAACTATATTACTAGTGAGGAGCATACAGTGTGTAATTATCAACCTTTTCAGATAAAAAGGCAGCAATAAATTAAAGGATAAAGTTCAGAAACACTAGGAAACAACAGAAGAATGGAAGCAGGAAACAGGGGGCTAGTGGGAGGTGGGATGTTACCTTGAATATTCAAAGAAGTCACTGCCATTGAGTCATTTCTGAGAGTACCAATGAGTGAGATGAAACAAAATACAGATTGTTAATGTAAAATTGTTGATCTTCTCTGTAACCCTTCACCAAATACACAATTAAAAATTGAAATGAAAGAGCAGGGCCCTCCTGATAATACGTCCCAACATAACAAGTTTGGCCATCCTTCCATCATTCTTTTTGCCCTTTGTCCAACACAGAATAGTTCATTCTGACAGGTAGTTGTATATGAAATATTGTTTGGTAGTGCCTTAGTTCAAAAATAAAATTTTTCAGCTTTTCTTCTACATTGTCCAGTATTCAAATGCCTATGAGGTGACTGAAAATATCATGACTGAAGATAGGAGCACTGTAATCCTCAAATGGACTTCTATGTTTCAACACTTAAGAGTTCTGTTGCATCAGATGTGCCCAATGCAATACAGAGTTGATTTCTACTGCTACCATGATCAGTGTTGGTTGTGTTTCAAGTAAAAGGAAGCTTTTGTCAATGTATTCTTTGTTTCCATGAGGTTGCTTATTAAGTTAGTTGTGAGGATTTTTTTTCTTTAAGTTGAACTCTAATACACCATAAAGGTTGTAGAATTTCATCATTTTCAGTAAATACTTCATATTCTCTTCTTCTATATCAAGAAACATTATGTCCTCTACATATCTTGGGTTTTTAATGTTTCTACCTCCAATCCTGACAATGTGTTTTTTTCACCAGCTTTTTACATTTTTCCACACTATCTGGGTTCTGATACTTCATTTTCTCACATTGTTTGATCAGCATATAAACGGAATAAATATGGTGAAAAATATGCAACCCTGGTGCACATTTTTTCTCTTGATTTTCAACCAGATAGAATGCCTTTGTTTTATTTGATTGACTGCCTTTTGGAATACACACATCATGATATGAAAAATTAAAGTAAATGTACAATTTTTTTAAAATTTTGCAATGTTATCTAAACTTTGCTGTGATCCAGATAGTTGAATGCTTTTACATAGTCAATAAAACATTCTAAATACATAGTCAATAAAACATACATCTCTCTGGTATTTTCTAAATTAAGCCAAAATCAATTTGACATTAAGAATGATTTTCTTCAGTCATTTTCTGAATCCAGCTTAAGTTTCTTGAAGTTGATATGTGGCCACAAGCATTTTGAATGATCTTCAGCAAAATATTGCATGCATATATTGTTTTATACTGTCTGAATTCTACTGAGTCACTTAACAAAATGGACTTTGTAGATCTCTTTCAGACAGATGTCCAGGTGTTTGTGTTCTAGATTTCTTTCCATAGATGAATGAGAGCTCTCAGCATTGCATACTTTTAAAAATAGTTCATTTGGTATTTCATCAGTTTGTGGAGTCACATAATTCAGTAATACTGTCAATGCAGATTGAATTTCTCCCATCCAAACCAGCTGTTATTAATCATATTCTACTTCCTGAAATGGTTGAACATTGACGAATTTGGTGTGCTAGGTATATAAGACTTGATGTTTATTCACAGTACTTTCATTTTGAGAAATGCCAACTTGTTCGCATCTTTGCACATTTCATTATAACACATTTGTTGAGAATTACTACAGTCAATCTATCTGTTTTGATTAAGGGATGGCTAGGAAACTCAAAGTATATTGAAAAGTTTGAAGTGTTTGGCTTGAGCTAATGCTGATATTCACAGAGGGGAGTATCATTAAGAAAGCTTCAGCTCTGATCTTAATGTCTTAAGATGATTTATTTAAGGTTAGCTAAATTATCTACAACAATACTTTTTATTTATAATCAAGTGGTTGTAGATTTTATTAACATGAATAGAATATCTTCACAGAAACATTTCAGTATGGTTGTTATTACTAGCTGTCTTAGAGACAGCTTACCAGCTCATGGAAAAGATCATGGAATACTACTCAGTTCTGTACCATGTTCATTATTGATTGAGCATTGGCTCATGTATATCCATATATTTCCATTGACCTACCCAAATGGACATATAAAACCAATTGTTGCATTACCTCTAGATTAAGTGAATAAACAGAATAAGATGCAGTTTCTTTTTTCTGTTTCAAGTTTACTTCATTTTTCCCCCAGAAAAAATGGGGTTAAAGAGGGAGAAGATTATTGTCACTCCAATTTAATATAACTTCAAATTATATGAAATTCTTAATGAAGTTAGACTTAAATAAGTCTAACTAGCTTCACTGACTAAAGCTCAATTGTCCCCTTTCTAATCAGATACATTCTCTCTTACATAGGTTTTCTTCTTCATCTGCTCCTACTTTCATTTCCTGCCAGAAAAAAAATTGTTGGGTCTTACAGTTAACCAAAAATAATTCTATATTCAGAAAATCAATAATTGATTGCATCCATTATATTTTGTTACTCCTATGGTTTTGGTTAATGAAATTGAGGATTGCATTTAATTTTCTTCAGTTGGAATTATTTTTGTGTTTTATTAAAGTGTTGTTTTACAAAGTGTGTTCTGTGAAATTCCAGTTTATTACATTCTAGGGAAAAGTTCAAGAATTCACTTAAATTACAGGGTCATATATATAGTAGCAATATTTTTGAGGACCTGGTGAAGAACCATGAGTTATAAAAACAAAAGTAGAAAAGGATTACCTCCTTACTTACTTTATGATTTGCCTTAATATTCAATTTTTACATGTTTATTTGTTAAATCAACTAACATATTAATAATTGACCAAATAAGTTAGTAAGCCTGACTTCGATGGAATTATACCATAAAAGGTAATTTTTACTGAAAGCTTCTAAGGGATAATATTGACAATTTGTTTGAAGTAGGCATACCAATATAGCTACAACAGTGGTAGACTAAAATATGGTTTATTTAGTATTGGCTACTTTCTCTGTAGCAGACATTAATAAAAATAAATAAATGAAGGAAAAATGAATATAAAATGGTGTCAAGTAATTGCTTTTTATTTGTGGTATTAATTTATGCTATATTTCATGAAAGTTTCATAGAGGGATAAGATCATAAACATTTAAAATGGTGATATTTAAAAATATACATGTGTACTTTTCTATTCAAGTATTTCTAGTCCAGGTATTTAATTTAATTTTTCTTTTACTGAAGGCTTAGCTGAAACTTGAATTTCAAGAAAAAAATATAAAATCTAAGATAAATTAAGCATTTAGTAAAAGAAGGGTTGAAATGTCTATTGTTTGTATAAATTTTAATACCTGGGAGTCATTTTAATTTTCATATTTAAACAAATTCCCTGGTAATTTAGTCTTATTTTTTTCTCTGTGAAAAGCAATTAATTTTATTGAACATTTTTTAAATGCCATTTAAACAAATTGTGTTAGTTTGGGTTGACTAGAGAAATTAATTCATAAACATAGGTGTACAATAAAAACTTTATATATAACAGCAATTGTATATTGAGAAAATATTCCAGCCCAGTTCAGATCAAGTTCTTAAGTCCAATATTAGCCCATATGTTCAATACCAATTTATAAATTCCTCTACACAGTGCATCTCAACCTTCCTAGTGTTATAACATGTTAATACAGGTCCTCAGGTTGTGGTGACCCCCCAACAATAAAATTATTTTTGCTGCTGCTTCATAATTGTAATTTTGCTAATGTTATGAATCAGGCGACCCCTGTGAAAGGGCTGTTCAACCCCCAAAGGACTCGTGACCCACTGGTTGAGAACCGCCCCTCTATAGACTCACGCAACACATGCAATGATACCGAATGCAAGAAGATCACAGGCCAGTGGGTGGAAAGTCTTGTGGATCCGGTTGTGGTGTAAGCATCTCAGTGCTGGCGTAGATCTCTACATGGCTCCTCCACCTCCAGTGCTTTTGAATAGCTCCATGTGTCTTGTCATCAGGAATACCAAGCAGGGAGACTGTGTGTCCCACCTCCAGCAAGTTATTTCCATAGTTCCTCCAAATGAAGCCATCAAGCAGCAACCTGATTGACAGGTTAAACTCCATCCCTTCAATTTAATAGTCTTCATTTGACAGCAGATTATGTAACTACCACACAAATCATTTGGGACATTAAAAATAAAAGCTCAGACATAAAGTTAATTCTGACTCAGTTTCTGAGATTGTCAATATTTATGGGATCAGATAGTTTCATCTCTCTCCCACAAAGGCCTGGTAGATTTGACCTACCAATGCTTCTGAACAGTACCGTACATAATTCTTAGTTTATTAAGCTGTACTGCAATATCAATGAGTTCCTGCCAGATTGTGAACTAACAATAAGATCTAATAATAATTCACTTAAAAACTTCACTTTAGCATTTTACAGTATGATAAACTGACTCCCATCAAGTGGATCTCAATGAACATATAAATTATATAGGATTTTCAAGGCTATAAATCTTTTGGGGAACTGACGGCCTCATCTTTCTCCAGCCGAGCAGCTGATGGGTTTGCCCCTCTCACATTCTTTTGTAATTAGACAGTATACACGAATTTACTTCAGTGTGTCATATACAGTTGACCCTCCAACAATGCATGGGTTGAGGGTGACAACCTTCAGTGCAGTAGAAAATCCACCTGTGTTTTACAGTTTACCCATGGCAACACGGATTTGAACTGTGTTGACCAACTTACATTCAACTTTATTTTACTTTTTCTGTAGCTATTTTCAATGAGCTCACGTATTGTGAATATTGGTTTATCATCTCTGCATAAGCTGGTTTCTCCAGTAAGTATTAGCCCTTCACCATTCCACTCAACCCACTTAACTGGGAAGATACACTGCTCACACAGAGATCATTAGCATCAAATGGTATTTTAAACAAATACACACAACACTGAATTTCAGTGTAATAGCCACAGGAAAAGAAAAACTACAAAAAATCCATACAAGTGGGTCCCCATAGTTCGAACCTTTGTATTTACATTGATAAAATTATTAGTATGTTTTATTTATTGAATATGTATAGAGTAGAACTCTACTCTGGATGTGATATATCATAAACAAGGCAATTAAGGGGTTATTCATGCGTTGAGCGATAATTTCTAATTTCTACAATCTCAATCTTTTTAAAGTTTTTAGTATCTGTTAAAATGTTTGGTTGATATATTTAAAACTTCCAGGAGGATATTTTGTTGATATTTGTGAAGCATCTTCAATTGTACTGTGATATTTAATGATGGATTTAGACTGGTTCTTGACATATCTATGACTCAAGTAAGCTTAATTTTTTTATCTGTTTCTATAGAATAAAGCTATCTATCTACAAAGATTCAAGCAGCTTGAATAAAGATTACCAAGTGGAATGTGTTCTTTCAGTAATATAGTTTAAAATCTTCCTACTATTGGAGAAAAAATATATAGATATGAAACAGGCCATCCAACGAAATGAATAAAGAGCTACAAAAACCTTTTTTTTGCATTTGTTTCTATTTATCTTTAAAATTTTATCACATCCCTTAGCATAATGTTGTTCATTTTAGCTGGCGAAATGATCTTGTCTGTACCATGATATGATAAACCTTTAAAAGGATTTTCTATTTTGCTCCCAGATATTCATGTGAAATATGATTTTTAAATGTAGGAAAGATTCAGGATTTTCAGGAACCAATTTTATTAAAAAATAATTCTTTATAGAATAATATATATACCCACACAGTAAAGCCAATATTTTTTTAAAGATGTACTTTAAAATTAGGAAAGTAGTGTAATTTTCTCCTTTAAAGTGTTTGATATTTTCTGAAAATTAGCATTTCATTGTTGCGGAGCAGAGAGGGTAAAGGAGGTTGAAGATGATATTGCTCATGCAAATATTTTGTCACTAAGGGACTTATACACATGATTTGCAATCTGCGCATTTCTTTTAGGAATCCTGAGTCTGAAATAGAGAAGCATGGACAGAAGTTCAACTTCGGAGATTCAAGTTTGAGAAAAGAAACTATTTAGAATATTGGCACGTGTATTATAAACCCTAACCACAAACTCAGTCCCATTTTCTTTCTTCTTTTCCCTGTCACTTTAAAAAATACATTACAGGTGCATCGGATGAAACATGTCTAGTATAGCTGCAGTTACACAGCAAAAGCTTGTTTCTCCAATCTGTGACATGGCCCTGTGACAAATCTGTGACCTGCCCCGAAGACTGGTGGGAGCTGCCGTTCCAGCCCACTCTTATTCAAATTGACAACAATGGTTGGTTGTTTGAAATATTTCCACCTAGAAGTGCTCACATTTCATTGCCCCAAATAAGTCACATGCAGACTCAACTCCGAATGCTCTAAAGTATAATGATACCAATATCATGGCAAGAGATGACTTCTCTGTAAAGCCAACTGACAACAAACTGTGGAGTTTGGATCAATTTTGAATCATGGAGATTCTGCAGGAGACACTAGAACAGCACCACAGGGTTTCCAAAGTTTTAATCTTTGGGGAAGATGATTGTCACTTATTTCTCCCATTGAGAGTGGCTGCCTTTAAGTTCGTAGCTGAGAGAAGCATTTGGACCACCAGAACATTTTGTTGTCGTTGTTGTTATTAGATACTGTGGAGTTAGTTCAGTTCCAACTCATAGTGGCCTTATGTACAACAGAATGAAACACTAATCAGTTCTTCCTCATCCTGACAAATGTTATTATGTTTGAACCCATTGTTGCATCTACTGTCAATCCATCTCATTGAAGTTCTTTTTCCTTTGGCACCTACCATCTACTTTACCAAGCATCCTGTCCTTATCCAAGGACTGATCCACCCCTATAACATTCACAATGTGAGGCATTCTCCCTATCTTTGCTTCTATGAGAGATTACTTTCTGGTTTTAATTCCTCAAAGATATATTGCTTGTTCTTTGACAGTCCAGGGTACTTTCAGAATCCTTAACCAACACCAAGATTGTCTATAAGAAATAAAATGTAGAAAACTGTAAAAGAATAAATACTCGTGGTTTAAGTGACAGTGAAAAATATTACAAACATAATCATAGTAACCACAACAGAATGTTTCAATTTTTTTTTACATTTTATTAGGGGTTCATACAACTCTTATCACAATCCATACACATACATACATCAATAGTATAAAGCACATCCGTACATTTCTTTCCCTAATCATTTTCAAAGCATTTGCTCTCCACTTAAGCCCTTTGCATCAGGTCCTCTTTTTTTTCCCCTCCCTCCCAGCTCCCTCCTCCCTCATGAGCCCTTGATAATTTATAGAATGTTATTTTGACATATCTTGTCCTATCTGGAGTCTCCATTCCCCCCCTTCCCTGCCGTCCATCTCCCAGGGAGGAGGTCACATGTGGATCCCTGTAATCAGTTCCCCCTTTCCAACCCACTCACCCTCCACTCTCCCAAAATCACCCCTCACACCCTTGGTCCTGAAAGTATGATCCACAGTTTATAAAGGTGGCTTTCAAATATGGAAAACCTTGTAGTTTTGTTATTATGCCATAATTTATCAATAGAATGACTGTGTTCAAATAGTTTCATAAAAGTTAGATATAATTTCTGAGCATGAATATAAAGCTTAGTTACCATTTGTACATATATATTTTCTTCTAAAGACTAGAAGAGCTAATTTTGGTTTGTTAGTTAAAAAATAAGGAGTGTAAACTAAAAATTTTAAAAGCTTATTATTACCCTGAAATATACAGATTGTACTACCTTGCCTGCTAAAAGTGAGCAGGATTTGAAACAGTTGCTGATAAAGATGAAAAATGCAGCCTTCAACAAGAATTTCAACTCAATTAAAAAATGCTTATAACTGGACAATAGGGAACATCATGATAAATGGAGAGAAGATTGAAGTTAACAAAAATTTCATATTACTTGGGTCCACAATCTATACACATGGAACCAGCAGTCAAGTGATCAAACAATGTATTGCTACACAAGACCTCTCCAATGTATTGAAAAGCAAGGATGTTATTTTGAGAACTAAAGTACATTTGGCCCAAGCTCTGTTATTTTTCATAGCCTCACATGTATGTGAAAGTTGGACATTCAATAAAGAAGCAGAATAGATGCTTGTGAATTATGGTGCCAGCAAAGAGGATTGGCAGTATCAGGGACTGCCAAAAGGACTGCAAAGACTTCACTAGTAGATATGCAGACAATAAAGAAGGGACCCAGAAGAGGCTGAGATTTTGCCCTAGAAAAAGAATGTGGAGTACGATGGCAGAAATTTGAGCTGCCTCTACTTTCTGGTGACAGAGTGGTCCATTGCTTCCTGAAGAGTTACTACAAACAGCGGGTTATTCCGTCCAGAACTGGGGCAGGTGCAAAAACGCGGCAGCTGAGAACCCAGTCCTCCAGCGGGACAGAGTCCTTGGCTGAACTGGCAGCACACATGATGCTTGCATGCATGATGGGACATGCAGTAGATCCAGAGCATGAAGTCCAAGAGAATCCTTAAGACCAGAACCTATGTGCTGTCACATAAATTTAAAAATTGAAGTGGATGTTTTTCTTACAACCTAATATTATTAGCATTGGTAGAAAATGCATTTGAATAGTTTTCAACATTATTGTCTTCTTAACACTTAAAATTAATTTCAAATTATATTTATCTTTTATCTTATTAAAAGAAAACTTCTAAAATTGAATTTGTAAAATGGTATTTGAACATTATAAACTAGATACATAAAGATATTTTTCTTACTTTAATCTTCTTTATGAAAAATGTATAAATGTAAACATAAAGCTAGTGTATTGAATGAAAGTTTCTATTGACTGCAGAGCAGAAATATATTTGCGTGATTACAATCTATTTCTAAATACATCTAATACTAGACCTGCTAAAATTGTCAATATATTTTCCCATATTACCTTATCTCAAAACATCGTGAAATATTTCTCTTTTAGAAATACATATGTTTTAGAAATAATTTTTCACACTGGCCAGTGGTAAATTGTTATTTTTCCCCCCAAAAGTCAGCTTTCCTTGGAAGTCACTGTGTAGAATTTTGAGCCCAGTTGTTCATGCTGCTTTTCCCTCAGTTGAAAGATGTTACCACTGGGCCTTAAACACACGGAGCAAAGCGCCAAAGAGAACAAGTTGTGTCAAGCGAGGCTGAGCAGGGGATAGTGCCACGAATCCATGAAGAATGTTCTGAAGGTCAAGGCAGCAGTTCACTTCAAAGAGCTTAAATTAACATGTAAAAAGTATCAAATACACTTTTGTGGTATTTGAACCTGCAGAAAAGTAGTCATTACTTCTAATCCATCAGAAATTATACTTTGAGTAGTAAAATAATTTATTAATAATGCTATGTCATAATTAAATATTCTAGTTAGTGATTTTGAATTATTAGAAACACTTCAGGGATCTAAAAACAAGAAAATATTTTACATTAAAAGAGCCTAGAAAATAAATCATAGCATATTGGGTGTATGAGAAATTAATCATTTCACTATGATTTTAATCAGTAGAGAAGAGATATTCTATGGTTCAAAATAAAATGGTATGTATTTCTCTAGAAAATAATTGAATTATAAGCTTTAGAAAGGGAAAAGGTATAATCATTACTGTTTCCCCCCTGCAACAACAACAAAAATAATATGGCAGATATTTTTATGCTATGTAGATATATGACATCAAAATTGTACAAATAAATAAAGAAATTAGTCAACATAACCAGTGTTTCTTTGAGTTACTATTTCTCAAGAAGATACAATAAAACAGCCAAATAGGGGGGAAAATCTACAAGATAAACTGAGGAATATAACGGAAAGGGAATCACAAATATAACTACTAAGCCCATTGAAAAGATGCCCTTATTGTAATAAACACTGGATTTAATTGCATTTTCATTCTTAGTATATTTAAACTACAACTTTTTCAATAATATATAGAGGTCTTGGAAGCACATTTTAATTTAATTTTTAACAACACATTTTGTTAATAAGCTCAATTTATTGTAAATTGTTGATCATCAACTTTGTATTGAAGCTTAAACTGCTAATTCAATGCCCCAGTAGTTTACCCTCACTCACGCCTTGATTTTTCTTCCCCGACCTGTGGACTACAGTCTTCCATTTCACCCACGGCGGCACCCGTCAACCTCTAGTTCATTGCTTCACCTTCTTTCCTCGCGTTCCCGCAGTACCTCCCGTACAAGGTTCCTTTTCATATGAAAACTATTATCTTCTTTTGTTGTTGCTGTTTTCCCTTGAATCAGTGCTCTCAGAGATTGCTTTCCATGGTGTGATTTATTAATTTCACTCACTGGAACACAGGAACAATTGTGAGGATGTTGCGGATTACGGCAATATTTCATTCCGTTTGCATAGGGCAGTTATGGGACAAATGCAACTCGATGGCAATCAAAAAGAATGTAGTGGTGCATAGACACACTATCAAAAGTTACAGAGGAAACGTACAAAGTACTGGGACCTACTAAAAACCAGAAGTATATTAAAAAAACTTCATCAAAAGTGTAAAAAGAGAACCCACAAAATGGGGGTGGTGGTGGAATTTGACAGTGACACAGTGGACAAGGGACTACAATCTACAGAAAACTGCAACATTCAGTTAAAAAAACAAATAACCCATTAAAAAGTAGGCAAGATGCAAGGACATACAGTTCACCAAAGACTCCCAAATGGCCAACAGACATATGAAGAAAAGCTCAGGATCAATAGCCATTAGGTAGAAGCAAATCAACGCAAAGATGAGCTACCTCGCACCAATGATGGCAGCCAACTCCAAAGACACAGAAAATAGCAAATGCTAGAAAGGTTACTGTGAGATCAGAACCCTTATAACCTGCTGATAGGACTGTTGATTGTTAAAAGCACTGAGGAATGTGATTTTCCACTTCCACAAACAAACAACAGGAAATAAAGATTCCATACAATTCAGCAAACCCTCTCCTGGGTAAATATCCTTAGGAAGATTCAGAACACAAACAAACATATGTATACCAACGTGCATGAAAGCCCTGTTCAAAATAGCAAACAAAAAGCAACAATCTAAATGCCCACTAGTAGAAGAATGGATAAAAAATACTGGTACAGACATCTGTGCTCCGGTGTTCATTGGAGCACACTTCACAATCACAAGGAGCTGGAAACAACCCAAATTTCCATCAACAGACGAATGCATTAAACAACTGTGGTACATATATACAGTGGAGTACTATGCATTGCTACAATGCAGTGATGAACACATGGAAATTTTGCTAAGTGAAGTAAGCCAAGCACAGAAGGACAAGTACAACATGAGTCTGCTGAGGTAAGTTTATAAAGAAAAAAAGAAAAGAAAAATGCAAAAGGGGCACAGGGAAATAGCCACTGTATACAAACACTCCAGAGGTGAGGTTCAGGTAGTATGGCAGGGGCCAGACCAAATCCAGGGGAACATATGGTAGCCAACTAAAAAGGAGGAGGGGGTGAAGGAAAGGGGAAAAATAAGAGAGATGTGTGGTGGGGCAATAGGGCACTGATCAACCCAAGGGGAGGGTATTGTTTGTGTCTCCACAGGGAATAAGAGACCAGGCTTAAGTCCAGTGTTCTGGGATGTGAATGCAGCGGGCTGGCATGAAGTGGGGAGCCAGTGGAGGGGCCTGAAAGTTCAGACCCCATACCAGCCATGTGGACAACTGTCCTTCTCCCCAGAAGAATTTACTTTAGGGGACGGCACTGAAGCTGCAGCTCGGGGAGAGGGACATGTCTGATCATAGCACACAGGATCAAATGAAGGGGGAAGAAGAGAGACTGGAGCACATCCTGGCCCACCAGGCCTGGAGGACAATATCCTTGCTCTGAACAGCCAATGCACAGAGTGGACCATATGACTGATCCCACTATGAGACACACCATCCCTCCCTGGCCCAGGGCACTACGGGGGGACAACACTGGAGGCTCAGTGTCCGGATTGGCCTGGACTGACCCCTGACACTGAGGCAAACCACTAAAGGTGTGCTGCAGAACAACAGGGGGAGCACAGTAGGAAGATCTCAAGGGTGTGCAAAGGATAGAATTTGGGGCCAGAGCATGGCACCACATCAGGCTTGACTGGAGGACATGCCTAGAGGTCAAAAATCAGACCTTGATCTATTTACAGGGTGTTTTTTTTTCTTTAAATGTTTTATTTTCTTTTTAAAATTAATTTATTCTTTTATGGGTCATTGGTTTTCTTTTTTGTTGTCATCGTTGTGTTCTCATTTTTTGCTTTGTCTTGATATTCCTTTTTTTCTGGTGCATATAATTATCTCTACAGATCTATCTAGATAAGATAGGTTGGATGAACAGTCTGGAGGAGAAAACATGGGACCAGTGGAGGGGAGGGACATGGGGCAGTGGGAAGCAGGGGTAAGGAGGTGGTATTGAGCAACCCAGGGACATAGGAGCAACAAGTAATCCAAAATTAGTGGCAAGCGAGGGTGTGAGAGGCCTGGTAGGGATCCAGCAAGGGCAAGGTAACAGAGAAATTACTGAAACACAAATGAAAGTTGAGTGTAATAGTGAGACGAGAGGAAAGTAAAAGAAAATAGAGGAAAGAACTAGGAGACAAAGGGCATTTATAGAGGTCCAAATATAGGCATGTACATATATAAATATATTCATATAGGATGGTGGGGAAATAGATCTACATTCATATATTTATAGGTTTAGTATCAAGGCAGTAGAAGGACATTGGACCTCCACTCAAGTACTCCTTCAATGCAAGAACGCGTTGTTCTATTAAATTGGCATTCCATGATGCACACCTTCCTGACACAATCGCTGAAGACAAATGTGTGCATTAGCAAATGTGGTGAAGAAAGCTGATGGTGCCTGGCTATCCAAAGATATAGCATCTGGTGTCTTAAAGGCTTAAAGATAAACAAGCGACCATCTAGCTCAGAAGCAACAAAGCCCACAAGGAAGAAGCACACCAACCTGTGTGACAATGAGGTGTCGAAGGGATCAGGTATCAGACATCAAAAAACAGAAAATGGTATCATTGTAAATGAGGGTGAGTGCACAGTGAAGACCCAAAGCCCATCTGTAGGCAACTGGACACCCCCTTACTGAAGGGTTGCAAGGAGGAGATGAGCCAGTCAGGATGCAGTGTAGCAACCATGAAACATATAACTTTCCTCTAGTTCTTAAATACTTTCTCCCCCCCACTATCATGATCCCAAGTCTACTTTACAAATCTGGCTAGACCAGAGGATGTACATTAGTACAAATAGCAACTGGAAATACAGGGAATCCAGGACAGATGACCCCTTCAGGACCAGTGGTGAGAGTGGCAATACCTGGAGGGTGGAGGGCAGGTGGGGTAGAAAGGGGGAACTGATTACAAAAATCTACATATAACCTCCTCCCTGGGGCATGGATAACAAAAAGTGGGTGAAGGTAGGTGTCAGACAGTGTAAAATATAACAAAATAATAATAATTTATGAATTATTAAGGGTTCATGAGGGAGGGGGAGTAGAGTGGGAGGGAGGAAAATGAGGAGCTGATATTAAGGGCTCAAGTAGAAAGCAAATGTTTTGAGAATGATGATAGCAACAGATGTACAAAAGTGCTGGACACAATGGATGGATGTGTGGACTGTGATAAGAGTTGCATAAGCCCTCAATAAAATTTAATTATTAAAACAAATAAAACAGTTAAAGAAACGTGAACAAAAGACCACAATCAAGAGCTTTTACTTAGAGAAAGCCAGCCAGGACCTAGTGCAAAACAGCAAGGAAGGGAAACCTGACAAGCAGCTGCCAGTTGATTTTATAGAAGGAGATTCTCCTTCCAAACAATGACTCTCTCTCCCCACCTCCTCTCCACATCCATGTCCACAGATCCAGAACCTCATCAATCTGAAGGTATGGGCCATACTGCAGTTATTAAAAACTTTTTTTGTTGTGTTTCTTGTTTAAATTATATTATTTAACTCGGAACTTAGTTTCTTTGAAATTTCTGTGTCATGATTTGTATAAAAAGGAAAGGTTATGGTGAAAACATGGTGGCTAAGAACGGATTAATCAGTTTTCAGCTATTCCCTATGGGAAAAATTGATTCAGAACTCGAGTGCACCCCCTCTCAATGCTCCTTCTAAAATAGACTAGCACTAAAGTCCAGGGGGCTCTACTGTAGATGGGACGAGATAAACTATGAGGTGGGAGGGATAATCTATTGAGGAATTTGATTGATGGTTTATCTGTTAAATACAAAGTTGATTTTCTGAAATGTGAACATTTTCCTGATTTTTTAAATTGAAATTGCTCATTGGATTTACTGACCTAATCCTAATTATGACCTTGTGATGTATCATTCATAATATATATTTTCAGGACTAGGCCAGCCAAGCATAATACTGGATTTATGAAAATGGGAAATACCCTTCATTCTACAACAATCACATATTTATACTTTTCCCTAATTTGACTTCCTTGAATTTTGAAGTATTCAATAACTTCATCATGAGACAGATGGGGATTGTGAGGTGCCAGGGAGCCAGCCCCGACTCTCTCACAGCAGAGCAAACACTGCCTGAGCCTGTCCCAGCCTCACGATTGTCCTATGCTTCTACCATTATTACAGCCTCTGTGTCAGCTCATCCTTCTGAGGATCTTCTTCTATTTAGCTACCCTTCTACTTTAGCAAGCATGATGTCCTTCTTCAGTGACTGGTCTCTCCTGACATGTCCAAAGTACTTAGACAAAGTCCCACCATCCTTGCCAGTAATGAACATTCTGACTGTACTTCTCAGGTGATAGCGAGAAAAGTGTTTAGTGATTATTTTATTGTATCAATTTATTTAAAATGTAAATGGATATACAACAGCTTTAAGGTCAAAGTGTATTCTCATACTGAGAGAAGGTGTGACACTATGACCTTCTTAGAGAAGTGCTTAGGTACCTTTTATGTAAGGCTTTTGATAAGTAGTAATAATTACTAATGAATAACTCAGACTTTCATCATAGCATTCTTTAAAAAACCAGCAACACCATGCACATTAACTGGCTGCATTTTGTTATCATGCTTTTAGAGCATCACTTGTTGCTAGTCGCTGAGCTGACACTACCTCATGGGCACCCATCTTTGTGAGCTGAAACGCCACAGAGCTTTCAAGGCACCTCTGGATGTATGTACCGTTTCAGAAAGCAGTCCCAGACATAGCCAGTTGTGTCAGGCAGTGAGTGCACACATAACATGCTGTTCTTAGGTGCCATCGAGTCCCTTCTGACCACACCAACCCGAGGCACAACAGAAGAAACGCTGCCGCGTCCTGGGCCGTTCTCCTAGGCCCGAGTCCACTAGTGCAGCCACTGTGTCAGCACACTCTGCTGAGGGCCTTCCTGCTTTTGCTACAGAAACCTACGCCTTTGCAAACATGCTGTTGTTGTGTGCCATTCAATAAATTATGCCCCAGAGAAATGTATACTCTTTTTCCTAGGCCAGGGTACAATAGCCTTATAGGGTTTTCTAGCCTGAAAGTTTTACAAGACCAGATTGCCAGGCCTTTTCTTCTGTGGAGCATGTGGTGGGTTCTGTCATCAGTCAAGCTTCTACCCATTTTGGGATCAGTGCTTCATATAATTTAAATATATATAAATATATGCATGTATATATGCATGTAAACAGTATTCAATATTCAAATGAAAAATTATACTTACAAATCATTACTTTAAAGAAACTTTTCTTTTAGGCAACATGCATTTAAAACATTGTTCCAGTAAAATGAGAAGAGAAGTGTGCTTGAATCATAAGTAAACATTGCTGCTAGAATCTTTATTTGTAGATAGACATTAATCACTTTAATAAGCCCACTTCTGTATTTTATGAGCTTAATTTTCAGGTCAAAAACATATATTTCTGTTCAAAATATCATTTGAACCATGTTGATATGTTAGTACCATTTATTGTTTTACTAAATGTTAAAATAATTGTTCAAAGAAACAGATGTGGTACTCTAATAACATGAAGCACGCTGAATTGGCTGGAGGTATTCTTAAGACCACATAACTTTTCTAAGGCTCAAAGTAATCAAGCAGAAATAATGTAATTGTACTAATTTCTAGGTTAAATTAATATACTTTTTTTTCTTAATTACTTACAGTGACTAACCTAATTAATTTGATCCTGTTCTTTTTCTTTTGGTAAATTTGTAAGATTTTAAAACCTCAAATAACCTTAAACAAAAGCCCTTCTTAATGTAGTCCTTAATTCTTTTCAATTAGCATTCCAATTATGTGAACAACTAATGCTGCACTTCATAAATTAATGCACTAATGAAAAAATTATCTGCAATGCATAAATTTGCAGAAAGTAGTTAATTTTAAATTAAAAATATAAAACATAAAAATGATAGACTGAATATTGATCACGTAATATGTATGTATGCACACATCTATAGGTATATATGTGCTTAAAGCCACATCAAGCTTTTAGTTTTTGTTTCTCGATGCCAATATCACGTTGCTACTCTTTTTTCCCTAATTTTTATAAGAAATATCAGAATAGTTTAAAAAAATTCCATAACCCAATTTCAGTCACTTGAATGACAAAACAAGTTAAATATCAAACTATGAAAAAATAATAAGGGTGGGAAAAGTTGAAATTGGGAATGCGACAGACATCAAAATACTCATTTAAAGTTTTACTCATCAGTCCACTTTTTTCCTATAAATTTTCTATAATTTTTCAAGTTTTGCAAATGCTTTTTTTTTAAAAGCAGAATTAGACTCAGGGGCACATTTGGAAAAATCAAATATATCAGTTTCCTTTGGTGAATAAGTGGGTGATAACTTGTTTATAATTCTGCATATACAAAAGAGGCCACCTGTAATAAGAAAATAAGAACAATTTCCCCCTTTTGAACAACACTGTGGTAGTTACATAATGTGTTGTCAGTTTGAGGATTAAGCGTGTAGGGGTGGAGTCTAGTCTGTCAATCCGAAGTAGTCAATGAGACCTCTGTGTGGGTGTGGCCTTCTCCTGAGAATTCTGGGAACTTCTGTATTTTCTTCCTCAGAGGCGGGAGACACCCCTCTACTCCAGTCACTCCCCTTAGAGACACTATTGACAAGGCTGACTCCCTCCGGGACATCCCTGAGGAGAAGTCACATGGAACTACCCTGATGCAGCTCTGGAAGCTGAGAAGTCATGTGGAGACCCCTGCCAGAGCTGAGATGCTTACAACGCCACTGGATCCATAGACTTTCTCCTCACCGGCTGTGATCATCCTGCACTTGGCAGCATTACATGTGTTTCATGAGTCTGAAGAGGACTGTATATATTGGTAACAGATGCATAGGTCAATATAGGACTTATGAGCTTGATCTGGACTGGGCTGGGATGCTTTCTTAATGTACAATTATCCTTTATATAAAACTCTTGAATGCACACTTGAGTTTCTATAGAGTTGCTTCTCTAGTCAACCCAGACTAACACCAACACCTTTGCCATTCTGTAGTTTTATGGAGAGGACATCATGCTTGCTATAGTAGAGGGGCAGCAGAGGAGAGGAAGATGGGTTGTCTCCATGGCTGCAATAACAGGCTCTGGAGCAGCAATGGCGAGTAGGGCTCAGTACCGGCTGGTATGTACTTTGGTGGTGTTACGGTTTGCTATGGATCGGAGCTAACTTGATGCCACCTAACATTATCAATAACAACAATGTCAGCAGCAGTTTAATGAATTGATTTGGAGCAGGTATGGGTACTATCCGGCACGTGGGCCTTAAAAAGAGAAATCATCAATACTAGCTAGCATCCCATACGTCAACAAAGAGAAGCTGTCCTAGACATGACATGAATCGTTAAGTAAGTTCAACCAAATATAGCAGGCAGATTTCTAAGGTGATGATTTTGGATGACTGGAGAACAATGCTATAAATATCCAAATGGCTCTTTGCAGAATAAGAGGTGGCCCCTCCCAAAGAGGAAGGACTCTTAGACCTATAAAGTAAGAGGGCTTTGGCTCAGCTCTAGTTTTTGCTGTTGGACAATTATCTTCAATTTTCCCATTCAGTATCTTTTCTATATAATTTTTGTTATAAGTATAAACATTTTGAGCACAAGATTGTCACTGCCTTCCCCAAACCCTGATTATGTGATACCATTCTATGAAATGATATTTCATTTTTATATTCTTGGTGCCTCACCCTCCTCCTTTCCATTTTTGTTTGGTTTTGTTGTGGCTGTGTTTGCTTTTGCTTCCATTATTTTCTAATACCTTTATTTTTCACCTGATATGTCTAGGACAAAAAGAAAATTTAAATTATTAAACGGATTTGTTTCATTAACATAATGAAGTCACGTCAATTAATTCATTTTTGTAATAAAATGCTGCATATACTTAGTTTAAAAATTAAATAGTACTACAATTTTATAATAAAACTAGGGAGCCTCTTTTCATGTTACTCCTTTCACCATCTCAGATCACTTTCATTTCCTTCTTTGTTGTTCTCACAGAATTTTACTTTATACTTGTGGTTAATAGTCACATATTGATCGTTCCATTTCACATACTATGTCAAATTCTTACTATAAAAATAAGAGTTTAGCTTTTGCACTTTTGAGACTTTCTTGATATAATAGAAATCATACCAAGTAATCATTAATAAAAAGTATTTCTGATTAAACCAAATAACAAGGCAGCATAAGGCTCAATGTGTCATTTTCACAAGTGTCAACGTGATTATAAAACTGATAAAATTGGTATATTGTAGCAGCTGTCATTTGGCAAGACACAACATGATCAATCCAAGTAAGAACAGTGAAAATTGAGGACATAAAATTCATGTTCAGTTTTTTATATAGCAGATTTCAAATAAAACACAACATGTCATTAAGAATTGTGACACCAAGACCCTTATATTAAAAAAATATTACGATTATTAGGTATAAATTGGGACTGAAGGTAATAAATTTGGAAAAATTCCCATTACTGGACAATCTGGTACTTATAAACATATTTATCATATACAGCTATTTCATCTAAACTTTATTGAAAACTCAAGTTTTACATTCCAGTCCTGGTCAGCACAAAATCCATCTACCCTAATTCTCATTTCTTCATCTCCACTCCAAAACTTAAAAAAAAGAAAAGAAAGTAGTGTCTCTAAATTAAGAATAATTTATACTAGAAAATACTATTTAAATGTATTATTTTATAAGGCTTCTGCTTAATTTTAGAAGGATTCTTGATGGCAGATTGGGTTAAGCATTGGCTGGCTAACAGAAAAGTTATTGGTTCAAACCTACCAGCTGCCTTTGCAAAGACGTTCATCCTCGCAACACCTTTGGAAGAGCCAGCTCTGTTCTCTTGGGTGACTCTGACTTGGATCCAGCAGATCGGGTTTGGGTTGGGTTACACTCCATATTCTATGCTATTACACAATCTGAAGGCTAAAGTTATGTGTGGACCAATACTTAGTTGTTTGGAAGTTCTGAGATCCCTTAACAATTTGTTAGTTTTGTAATGATGTCGTCATTCCCTATTCCTTCATCATATCTATTGTAATAGCTCACATGTTCACATCTGCTATGAGCAGAATATCATGTGGAAGAGAGTTCCTTGGGGTGTGGCCTGTCTTTAGTACATCGAAGGATGTTCGTTCTAGCAAGACATTAAGAGTTATAGTGAAATAGTGGAAAAGAGGATATCACTGCTGATACCAGCTGGATCCGGGCTGAAATACCAGAGAATACCCGAAATATGTTTACTTGTGTTTTATTACCTATGCAGAAGCAGTAAACTGCAGATCATGACAAAATATGGACAGTCATGAGAAGAACGGTAATTTCACGATATGCCATTTTGCTCTTGTGGAACTCATACGTGATTCAAGAGGCAGTTGTGTGAACAGAACAAGGGGATGCTGCATGCTATAAAATCAGCAGAGGTGTTCATTAAGCTTATCTCCTACCACCTCTGCTTTTCAGCAATATAAAGAGGTCTTCTGCAGCAGATTTACCCAATGCACCATGTCTTTTCATTTCTAGACGGCTGTTTCCATGAACATTCATTATGCATACAAGCAAGAAAAATTCTTGATAATGTCCGTCCTTTGTCCATTTGTCATGATGTTACCCGTGGATCCAGTTAAAAGCATTTTTGGCTTCTTTGAATTTTAAGTCACACTGAAGGCTGCAATCCTGATCTTCATCAGCAAGTGCCTCAAATCCTCCTCACTTTAAAGAGGTTAGATGTGTCACCTGTGTATTTCAGGTTGTTAATAAGCCTTTCTCCTATCTTGATGCCACATTATTGTTCATATAATCCAGCTTATCTGATGATTTGCTTCATATACAGAAAGAATAAGGATGGTGAGTAGGATGTTGGTTGAAATATGTATGCATTTATTTTTTAATGTGTTTAAACACATCTCTGATGCCACTAGATAATTTCATGCAAGTTCTCTAAGCAATATTAGTCTCCTTAGGGTGTCTTCACAGAAGGAAAACTAAGTCCAGTCAAAACAGTGGCTTTAAAGTGTAGCTGTGTTTGGACTTGGGTACGATTAAGTCAGTTTCCACTCAGAGTGACCCTATACACAATAGAAAGAAATATAGCCTGGTTCTGCCCATTCTCACATTGTTCTTATGTTTGAGGACCATGGTGTTGATCCATTCTTGCAGTCACTGTCAGTCCATCTTGTGGAAGTTTTTCCTGTTTGTTGCTGCTTCTCTAGTTTACCAAGAATAACCCTGGTCTTCTCCAGGGTCTGGTCTCTCTTGTAAAATATCAAAGGACATGAAATGAAGTCTAATTCATCTTTGCCACTAAGGAGCTGTTTGTAGCACTTCCAGAACAAATTGACTTGTTCTTTGACAGCATGGTACTTTCAATATTCTTTGCTACCACCATAATTTAAATGCATTGATTCTTTATTTTAATTCAATGTATATGAGGTCACTGAATAAAACATGGTGTGGGACAGGAGCACCTCAGTTTTCAAAGTACATTCTTGGTTTTTAACACCTTAAAGAGATCTATGCAGCAGATGTATCCAATGTACAGTATAGTTTGATTTCCTCACACTAGATCTGACCCAAAAGGCTGAGAGCCGGTATAGCTTGATTTCTTGATTTGTGCTTTCCTTAGTATTGATTATGGAATCAAGCAATATGAAATCCGTAAGAAATCTGAACTTCAATGTATAATCCATGTATCATAATGCTACCAATTGGTATAGTTGTAAGGATTTCAAAATTTTTTACATTAAATTGCATTCTATATGGAGGCTGCAATTCTTAATCTACATTAGCAATTTCTTTAAGTCCTCACTTTAAGCAAACAAGGTTGTGATATTTGCATGGAGCTGATTGTTCATAAAACTTCCTCCAGTCCTCATGACATATTCTTCTCCAGAAGCCCAACTTCTCTGATTATTTGCTCAGCATACAGTTTAGATAAGTATAAAAAAAGTGTAAACACACAGCAAATTAAAAGTGTTGCTATAAATTTTAGCAATAACAATATATTGTTTCCTAATATATTATACATCTTGCTCTATAAATTTCTAAAGTTAGCATATGCATCCTTTTAAACCTTCTGCTATAAGTCAGAATGGACTTCATTTCAGGGAGGGTTTTTAATATAATGTCCATAATTTGTGAAGATATTCCATTAAACTCATTTTTCCATGGACTATTTAGAGTCCCCTCATGTATTTTACTGTTGACTTGTTTATTTTGTTGGGCTTTCTTTAAATAACATCCTAAGATAATCTGAAGTTCTACGAACTATAAAGCATGGAAATAGAATGAACAAACTAGTATTATTCACAACAGAATAAAAATAAACATAAAACCATAAATGCTTTAAACTGTATATTGACAGATAAATTATGGCCAATTTATAAATGGAATACATATAGGAATATTGATTGACTAAAATTTCTGATACTAGCAAATAGGAAATGAAAAACCATAATAAAACAATCTACTACAGGAAACATACATAGCCATTATATTCATACCAAACTCAAAAATTAGTTTACAATAAACAGCATTGAGATGAAAATATATGACTTCCTCTTGCTTCCCTGTTGTCAGGAGCTGAGTCAACCAGGCCTCCATCCGTCATCCTTCCCTACCTATCCTAATGCTAAGTGATCCTCTCCCATTACTCTACATCTAAGCTGGGCTTGATAATCCATTGCAAGAACTCACAGGCAATATTCACAAGTGAAGTGGGTTTATTAACTAAAGTCATAGATTACCATCTGAGGTAGTTTATTGTGTCAACTTGGCTAATAAACGCATGTGGGGTTAATTGAAGGGCGGAGACATAAATGATTCAGTAGCCTCGTCTTTCAAGTTCTCGGGTCTCTTGCGATGGTCAGACCAGGGTGCAGTTGCCTTAGTCAGTTCCCTGATGCAACTGGCAAGGCTCACTTCCTGCAAGACATCCACAAGGAGAAGCCACATGGACCGACCCCGATGCAGCCTGGGTGCTGGAGCAGCCGTGTAGAGACCCTTGCCAGCGCTGAGATGCTTACACGTTCACTGACTTGGCTTTCCTCCCACAGTCAGCTTCATTGCATCTGTTTTGTGAGATGGAGGAGGACTTTGTGGATTGGTGTTGGATATATGGCTTAATAGGTTAATGTTGTACTTGTGGGCTTGGGCAACACTGGGTTGGGATGTTTTCTTGATGTGCACTTACCCTTTACATAAAACTCTCTCTTATACATATGAGTTTCTGTGGATTTGTTTCTCTAAAGTACATAGACTAATACAGCATCACTCAGGATAAAAAAGCAATGTGGATAGAGTCTTTGGTCTATTCAGTCAGCAGCCAACTCTCTGGGTCTCGCTTCTCAACTATGTTGTAGCTAAGTTTTCTCTGGCTTTTAGTCTCTCATTCCCATTGTCCCTTGGCCTTGGCATCCATGGGTCAGGCAGCCCCAGGTATTCTATACCTGCATTCCATAGTCACAGGCCAGATAAAGAGAAAGTACCCTCAGTCTTTACACTGCTTCTCTGAGTGTTTGCCAGTATTATAGTGTGAATGCATTGAGTCTTCTTTGCTTATCATTTGGTAGCAGTTAAAGAGACGTGGGTAGAAGAGCCATATTAAGATAGTTCACCCCAACATGGGCCACCCTCTCAGACATGAAAAATTAATTTCCTCTACCTTCAGTAATATCTCTCTAATGACAATTTCACATACACTAGTAACTTTGTTGACCAACACACTTGAGAATCACATATGATCAAATCAGAAAAAGATATAACCATTCAACAGGTATACTCCCTTCTTTCACTTATTTTAAGATTAAATACACCCATGGAAACTTCATTTCCTTTTCGCCCCTCAGTTTAGATTTCCAATTTTTAAGTCACGCGCTCTAAGTTTCCAGTACTCCAAAAAAACATGGACGTTCTTTGATCTGAAAACTCTTCCTTCTAGCCAGCCCTTTGAGAATCTTCAACCACAAGCAAGGTGAAGTGCATGGAAATCCATCAGAATGTGGCAAATTACAGCAGTTCATAGTGGGGGCATATTCTTCATCTGGTAGGATTCTTTTCATCTTAGCTCTAGCCATCATGTTAACCATCATCAGACAATCTGGCTCCTTCACATACTTTTAACAGCCCAGAGGCTCAGTGTCTGCATAACTCCTTGCATTTTAGATCAGATGGCCCTTCCTCTTTTCACCTTTCCAGTGCCTGTGGACCAGGTCAACAGTCATCAGTAGAATATATCCAAACTCAGCCTCTTCATTGCTATCTTTCCCTGAGTTCCACCCCACATCTGGGTCCAGATGATCACACATCACAGGAGCCTTCCAGTCTCCTCCCTGGGTCCTTTATACATTTCAAGCATGGTCTTCCCTGAAGGACACAGACTTTTCCAGTGTCCACAATCAAGTCGCCTTCTACTCAGTTTAAAATATCAAACAATCAGTTTGTTTCATCCTTTTCTCTCAGTAATTCTAGATGTCTTTTCAAATGCAAATTTATGACTTTCAAGGATCAGGGTATGGCTTGGTGTTTTGTTTTGTTTTCCTAACAAACCTTCCTATTCTGGCTTAAAACGAAAAGTCTCTTCTTTCTGGAAATTTCTAGCACCCCCTTAAAAGGAAATCTATTTGTAAAGACTGAAAACAAGCTTATAAGATTTTCTATCACACAATTTCTTCATAACAGTAGGTAGTATAAATCAGTGTAATCCTTACACAGGCAGCTAAATAAGTACTTCTAAGCACAACCCTTTTTAGAACACTCAAATTCAACCCTTCCTTAACTAAACTACCCCAAATCATGTGCACATGGTTTTAGACCTCTGGCAGTGTGTAGACAAGTTCTGTCCTACCAGCCTGGGGCCATCATAAGAAACCCCATCTCTGATGCAAATTGCAATAAACAGCATGGGGCAGCTGTATCTCCTGTGGCTCTCCTGTGTCTGGAAGCAAGAATCAGACATGCCTGCATGTTTTTGACCCCAATTCTGGCAGGAACCATTTTGCCCTGGTCACTCTATGTTTTGCTGGGTTCTATAATTTGTTTCAATGGCCACACAGAACTCACAGGCAATACTGATAGTTAAGGAGATTTATAAGGGAAATTAATAGGTTACTATGTAAGTCAGGGTCACCAAACTATAAAGACAGTCTTTGATCTCCTCAACCAGCAGCCAAATCTCTCTCTGGTTCTCAGTCTCGCAGCCATGTGGTAGTCATCTGTTATGTGCAGTTTCTCAGTCCCATGATCCCTTGGCCTTGGCCTCTATATACCATTGAGGAGAAGGCACTTCATAGTCTCTGTACGGTCCCACTGAATTTCCATATTCGTGGGTGCATCTGTCTCAGTGGTCTTTCACTTCAGACAGATATCTTGAATGTGTTCTTCCAAAATGATACTGGGATTTTTCTTTTTCTCTCCTGCTGCTTCAAGAATGCCTACTATTTTTAGCCAGTGTAAGGAAGTCGAGAGGCACCAGAGACCATATCAGTCGAATTAGAGCAAACAGGCTTTATTGGGGAGAAAAACCCAGCCTGGGTGAAGTCCAGATAAGGTCCACAGTGTCTGGGCCAGAGGAGTTGCATTGCAGGCTACAGGGGTGGTGCTTATATATGGACAGGTATCTCCGGGTTTTTGGAATGTAAGGTGTTGTCCTGGTTCCGGGTATATTCGTGCTCGGTGCAGAGTGGTGGGCAAGAACAAAGCAGGCACTGAACCAAACGAGTCCTACCGTTTTGGGTGCGGAGTGGTAGACTGAGAACAAAGCGGGTACTGATCCAAATGGGCCATGCACAAAACAGGCCATGAACAAAACGGGCCATGAGTAAAAGAAAGAAAAAATCTTGCAAAGCTGCTGACATAGCCAGCTTTGGTCAGCTCTGCGGGTGTGTGTGGGAGATTCAAGGCCACTTGCTGCTTGTTGTTTCAGTCAGCTCTGGTCAGCTCGGCACAGGTGGGGGAGATTCAAGGTCACTTGCTGCTAGAAGCCAGCCTGGCATTGATCCGGTCATACAGCCAGGAGGGGGGTAAAGAAAACTGACTAATTCCCTCTATTTGTGTTCCTTACACATATCCTATTTGAGAGGGCCCACCCAATCATTTGATGGGAATTACAAAGATTTCAGTAGACAAGCTATATTAAGAAACTTTACTCCACCACATAACACATAAGGTTAAGATTAAGTTGGTAAAGTATAATAATAGAAATAATAATACTAATAAATCTCTAATATAGCCATAGCAATAGTTTCAATTTAAGGAGCTCAAGGAAGGACACATGGGAGGTTCTAAAATTTTTCTCAAGTTTTGCTATTTTCTGGTCCTTATATTAGTGTTTTAAAAAGTAACACGAAGAATTTCATATATTTTGTTATAATATAAGTTACAATGTATGAGCAGAACAGGAGGAGAGTGTACATGGATGAATCCTTTCATCTCATATATTAAGAAGGCTGGCAGGCTGGGTTTCTGGGGTGCAGGGAGGCCTCTATCCTTGTGAGTTGGAGGTGAGTCTCAAACACATTCTAATAATTACTATTGGTCCACACTATATCATCTCATATTAGTGCTACCTTAAAGTTACCTCTTACAAGCACATGGCTGATTGCTATGTATTGTAGCTGGCAGCTTTCACTAAAGAAGAAAATATAGGCTATTGCTCTTCTAGCCTCTGAAGACAGCCACTCCCCATTGCCTGCCCCCAACACTGGTGTCAGTTAATTTCTCCAACGTACTCAAGAACCTTTAGGGCTCCACTTTGTTACATATAGGTTTACCTGCAATTAGGGGCCTTTCATGGCCCCAGAGTGTATATAAGCCTTGGTTGGAAATAAATTCGCTCTCTCTGTGTGGATCTGATTCTGAAGTCATGATGGTCCCAGTGGTGAGCATGTGCATGCTTAACTTATCTGCTATCTCTTTCATTTTACCCCTCAATTACATAACTGCCCCTTGGACCCCGCTCACTTGTGGGGAGTGGTGCCCCACAATAACAGACAACTAAAGGCATTATTTATATCTTAGAAAGATATGTGATTTGCACATATCAATTTTATGAACTAATCTTACAACCCACCATTTAGATTTAACTGGTCTCAGTCATAGGGGGTTTCCTCCTGTAACTTGTTTTCACTTAATTCTTTGAAATTTAGATTCCTAAAACAAACAAAAAACAACCCTGAATTAAAGACTTATGACTTTAGACAGCCTATAGGTACGAAATATTTTTGCAGATCTGCTTATTACAGGATGTTAATAAGCCTTCCTCCAATCTTGGTGCCACATTCTTCCTCATATAATCCAGTTTCCATTGAATGTGTGGTGAGAGGATACAAACCTGAGGTATACCTTTCTTGGTTTTAATCCTTGAAGTAGTCTTCCCTTCTACACCTACCTCTTGAGCCCATGTTCAAGTACAAAGGAGCGCAATGAAATGTTCTGGAATTCTCATTCTTCTCAAGGCAATCCTTAATTGAATCCACACAGTCAAATATCTTGGCATCGTCAATCATGCTTATGAGAGTAGGATAGAGCCTGTAGGAGTGGAGCCTTTGGGATCAGCATTTTCTGATGGGGCATGAGTCAAAGTAAGGAGAAGAAACAGCTGCGGAAATTTACAAATGATTGGAATTTAGAACGTGCAAAGTATTTATCTAGGAAAATTGGAAATCATCAAAAATAAAATGGAATGCATAAAGATTAATTTTCCAGGCATTAGTGAGCTGAAGTAGACTGGCATTGGCCTTTTTGATTCAGAAAATCATATAATTTACAGGGAATAACACAAGCAAGAGGAATGGCGTGGCATTCGTTGTCAAAAATGGACATTGCAAAATCATTCAGGATGTGCAATGCTGTATGTGATAAGATTATATATCCTTCAAAAATTCATTTATTACAACTGTCATTCAAATGTATTCACCAAATGTTGTTTTTGGTACCATCTGGTTGCTTCTAACCCATATTAATCCATAGAGACTCTGTACACAACAGAACACTGCAAGGACCTGAGTCATCTTCACAATTTTTGCTGTATTGAGCCCATTATTGCAGCTACTGTATCAAGACATCTCATTGATGGTCTTCATCTCTCTTTTTCTGTAAAAGAAGCTAGTCTGAATATGCCACCCCTCCTCTTTCTGATGTCCTTTTCTAGTGACTGCTCCCTCCTGACAACATGTCCAAAGTATTTAAGACAAAGTCTTGTCATCATTGCTTCTAAGGAGCTTTATGCTGCGTATCTTCAAGACAGATTAATTGTTTTCTTGACAATGCATGGTACTTTCAATTCTTCCCCAGCACCACAATTCTAATGCATCAATTCTTCCTCAGTCCTATTCTTTATTCAATGTCCAACTTTCACATGAATATGAAGCAATGGAAAATACCATGGCTTGGGTTAGGCTTACGGTAGTCCTCAAAGTAGCATCCCTGCTTTTTAATAGTATAAAGAGATCTTGTTCAGAAGAATATCTAATATATCTTGTCTTTTGATCTCATGATTGCTGCTGCCATGAATGTTGATTGTGGGTTATGGATCCAAGCAAGACAATACATTCAACAATATCTCCATTATCCTCATGTTACCTATTAGCACCATTGTGAGGATTTGGGTCATTTTGACACTGACTTACAATCCACCCTGAAGGTTGTGATCTGTGTTCCTCAAGTCTTCCTGACATTAAGTAAGAAAGGTTGTGTTATTTGCATATCACAGATTGTTAATAAGCCTTCGTCCAATCCTGATGCTGCATTATTCTTCATAGAATCCAACTTCTTTGATTATAGCTCAGAAACAGACAATAAATTTCATAAGAGGCTACAACCCTGACACCCACAAAAGCTAGTAAATAAGTTGATGATTTGTACCCCCGACAGCCACAAAAACTAGTGAATAAGTTGATGATTTCTACCAAGATTTCATTCTGAAATCAATCAAACATGCAATCAAGATGAATTGATAATTATTGGCAAAGGAATTCAAAATTTGAAAACAAAGAAAGAAGAGATGGAAAATAAGAGCTTGATGATAGAAATGAAGCTGGAGAGCATATGATAGAATTTTACAAAAATAGTGAATTTATAGCAAATGCAGTTCTTCAACAACCCAGAATTTGAGTACACACAGATGGATCCACAGATATCAAATAGACTGCATCTGTGGGAAGTGATAATGGAGAAGCTTGGAAGTGGGAGGCGTGGCTGACCTCCAATTTATGGCATTAGTCAGGGACTGATGTTGAGTGTGATTCTCTTTATCCTTTGTGAAGCTACGGATCCGACACAGCCTCACATCTTTTACTGTAGCAAGTAAAATTGATGTACATTTTTTCTATAGAAAGTATTTATGTACATTTTTCTTTTACCATTACTTCATTTTCCCACTTAGATCAGCACCTCTTCCCTCCAATGCCTATAAAGACATTGTTTCACATAGATAGTGTTTTGTCCTATCGTCCGGGCTTCCTGATAGCTCCTACCATCTGTTTATTCTATTTGCTTATTTTATAGTCACTCTTTGTATCCTACATCTCTATGGATTTGAAAAATGCATAATGCCATGTATCTGCAATTACAGTATCATACTGTATAACTTAGGTACCCTAAAATAAAATCCAATCGTTTACCTGTTTGGCATTGTTTCACAAACAAATGCAAACATTGCTCTTTTTACCATTGTTTCATGTCTGCAGAATTTCCTCATAATAGCTTCTTTCAATGGGTGGCATATTCAGACTAGCTTCTTTTACTGAGTGATAAGCATTAAAGTTTGTCTGTATCATCCCAAAGCTTCATATCTTATGTCTTCTTGAAATTGAAAAATATTTCATTGAATCAGTGCGATACTCTTTATCTTTCTATTGTAAGACATCTTTGTTGCAAGGTTTATCAGAATATTAGAGTAGAAATCAGAAATTGTATTAAAATTAATAAGCATATATATTGGTAGAGATTTATGTCCCTTTACTCTGTTTTTAGTAATTTGCTCCCACCTCACATACACACACAGTTCTGAATCAACCAGAATTAAATTCACACTATAAATTATATGAATAAAAATAGCATTTTTATCATGTGCCAAATTTTAAGAATATATGTAGCAATATTGGTATCTTAATGATTCAGTCCATGCATCCATTTATTTATAGGCACTAAGAATGTTCCAAATTGATTTATTTTACAAAATAAATATAGTTTTATATACCAAATAATATAATTGAAAATGTTTTATCTAGTTCGTAATTTTAGTTATTGTAGGATGAAAACAACCTCCAATTGTTCAAATGTAGTTTCTAAATTAAGTTCCCATATATTCTGTACATGTACACAAATGTGTGTATGTGTATATATATACACACATACATTGTGATGCCATCATTTTACTATTCAGTAGATATTGTTTATTTATAAGATAATATAATTTCCCTTTAAATTTACACTCACATGATTTCCATAATTGACAAATTATTTTGTATTGTCCATTTAGTTTAAAGCAATTTCTATTTGAAAATTTATTTTCATACTTCTACTCTCCTTCTTGAAGGATTGCAGTTAGCCTATTATAAATCTTGTCTCTTAAAACAGAGAGAAGGTTCTGGTTTATGTGAATGATATAATTGTATTAATAAAAATAAATTAGGCTTCCTATTTCCTATTTTATAATATCAGTTTATACATGCATAAATTTTTCTTTTTCCAAATAGTGTGGTTTCATAAAATTTTGTTTCTAAAATTAACTTGGTCAAAAATTGCCATCTGGACTGTTACATCAAGTTATAAGAATGGTTGTTAAACAATTTAGAGAGACATTTTATTTTTCAAATAATTTATATACTCTTCATATTGTTGCCTATTGAACTTAGCTTAATATTTGCCTGCCATCATGAAACACTTCCTTTGAGCCTGTCAGCTAGGGTCAAGGTGGTAATAACTCTCTACCTTAATTAATTTTAAATAATGAATTATGTATATAAAGTATGACCACTATATTATTTGGAGTAGGACCAAGAATATATGATGTAAAGTTAACCATATCCACTCTTCACTATCTTCCAAATTCTGTTAATGTTTAATAATATATTATAATAATATTAATAATATCTACAACTAATTAATACATTAAACTAGGTAGGAAAATATCCCAAGATTAGCCCAGTCTGACTATTGCTTTCCTGTGTCTCCATTTGTGAAAATCCATTAATCAAAAAAATATCTTGACATTTAAAAAATGAATTCAAATAACTGATTTACATGCATTTTCATATTCCAAAGAATCAAGTGATTTCATTATGTGTACATAACCTGACCTGTCTCTACTAGCAGAATTTATATTACTTAATGGATTTTAAAAATCAGAATATCAGGGCTTATTGTGTAATTGATTCCATCCATTGGTGTTGTCGGTCTTTGACTGAATTAGACACACTAGACTATTGATTGTGTCCCCAACAGGAGGTCATGCCCTTAACTCTATGTTTGAACACCGTCGACGCTGAATCATCTTGAGCATAACATCAAAAGTACAAGTAACTTCTGTCGGAGGACCGGTCTGCATGCTCTTGGCACCGAAGAGAGTAAGAAGTAGTGAAATGGGAGAAGGAAAGAACCTAGTTGGTTCATGCATAAAGACCAGTTGAAGATATATATTCAGTTTATTTTTTTTGTTATTGTAAATGTTTGGCAGCGAAGAGGCTTTTTCTTTCATCTCAAATCAACTTCGTTTGAGACTGTTGTCTAAATATATCTAGTGTGCCCCTCACCCAATATTTACCGAGTCCCCAGGAAATCAATTGCTATTCCTATCCAAGAAAGAATATTTTGCCTAAGAAATTGCTCTATTTGATTTACTTGGGGGTGGGGCGGGGAGTGGGAGAGAGGCTTCATCTTAATTTCACCTCCTGTGACAGTAATGACATCATCTACAATATCTCTTATACTAGGCCTACTGTTTAGGCCAATGCTAGACTTAACACCATCTGCTATGATTTGTGGAGGATTGGGATTGGTGGTCAGTTTCCCTTTCAATTTGGATTGGTAGCAGCTATCTTTCCTCATGGGCTCAGCAGTATACATTTTCATACTAGGTCCCAGAGCTTGGGAAGAGTAATATTTGACACTTCACAACTAGCCAGTGCATTGCCTGTTTGCTTAAAACAAAACAGCAAGTATAGCTCCCTCTCTCTTTCATCTTCAAGAAAAGCCTTTCCTTTGATGGATTTAATAAAATATAACCTTAAATCCTGTTAGAAGTTAAAACTGACCTACGGTTGCTTTTTTTATCCTACTGGAAATTTGGGAAAAGGGTAGCCTTTGACTTGGGTAATAGGTGGTTGAAATACATTTCAGGAAAAGAACTGTAAGGATACTACTCATTCTAACTATTTCATGTGGTAAACTAGTCATCGATTAAAAAGTCCTTAAGGCACAGAAAGACCTCAAGCTCAAGCGACAGAAAGAAATGCCAGTTTGGTGGGAATGCTGAGCCAGTTTCTACAGTGCACCACAATGGAAAATAAAACTCTCAATGCCTCAAGAAATATAAATCAGTTCAGTCTCATTAAGAATATTTAGTAGTCCGAAGGGAAAAATCTATTCACCACTTCGAGTGTAGGGACAGATGTGAACTTAAGCAATGAGAGGAGGGCAAAAATCTTTTTTTTTATAATAAGTCTGAACCCATAGCCAGAATGAGAACACAGCATTTTGTTTCCAAGACTTACTAATTAAAGCTTTAAAAATCTACTTCTTCCATGTATATCTATAACAGCCCACACTTTAATAAAGTAAAAGTATCTAGGATTTCACAATAACGCAGACCAAAGTTTTAGTACAGTGCTATTTAATGCTCAAGTGCATACCATTTGATTACTCCACACCTTTTGCTAAGTTTCAAATTAAAAGGGGTGAAAATATAAAATTGTATTTGATTGTAATTAAACATGGAAAAGTGTAAAGGTGTCATGCAGGATTAAATGTATATATTTTATTAGTGGAAGCAGTTAACAATGGGAGAAAAAGGAGTTTAAGAAAATAATTATGGAGGTGCCTTTGTTTTCTTTTTCCAAATAACAATTTGATATTATTTCTCTCTAAAGTGTAAGAACATAGAGAATGGTGTTTCATTCCAAACTGACTTCTCTCTCTAGCTTCAATTTTTAATTTAACAAAATACAGAATTTCTGTACATCCCCAGAGAATTGCTGGGAATTTTAGCTGGATCCGCAAGAAGACATAGGATAGGGGATACAATACGAATTCCATTCGGCTCTTCACTAAAAGCAGAGAACACCAGAAAGGTGTTCACCTGTATTTTATTGCCTATCCTAAGGCATTCAACTGTGTGGGTTATAAAAATTTATGGAGAACACTACAAAGAATGAGAAAGCCAGAAAATTTGTTTTCATGTGGATCAAGCACATATAGAAGAATTACTCAAACCGAGCACAGGGATAATTGTGCCTTTTAAACACAGGAAAGGTGCATTCAGAAGTGGTGTTCTTTCACCATTCTTATTCAATCTGTACACTAAGTAAATAATCTGAGAAAGTAGGCTATGTGAAGAACAATGCACCATCAGGATTGGAGAAACATTCATTAACAAGATGTGATATACAGTTGATACAACCTGGCATATAGAATCTGAAGAGAACTTGAAGCATTTATTGAGTGAGATCAAACACTACATCTGTCAGTATTACTTAGACCTTTATATAATGTAAACAAAAATCCTCACATCTGGGCTAATAAACGGCATCATGAATTATGAAGAAGCATTGAAATTTGCCTAGGATCATTTTCTTGGATCTAATATTGACAGCTGTAGAAGCAACATTTAAGGAAACATATGATATATTGGAAAAATCTATTGCAAAAGACCTTGATGTTCTAAAATGTATATATAAGACTTTGAGGACTTTTTGACAATGATGAAGGCAACGAATGTACAACTGTGCTTGATACAACTTATGTATGTATGGATTGTTGATAAGAGTTGTAAGAGCCCCCCAAAAAATTATTACAAAAAAAGACTGAGGACTCAGAGGTACCTATCACAAGCCTCCGTATTTTCTACTTTCTTATATTCTCTTAAAGCTGCACAATAAATAAAGACCAAAGAACTGTTGATGTCTTTGGTGTTAGCAAAAAATATTGAATGTATATAAACTTGCAAAAGAATTAACACCCCTGTTCTGAAGGAATTTCAGTCAAAATGTCCCACAGTGGGGCTTAGACTTCTCTCAAATATGTTGAGCATGTTTTTAGGACCAGTTCATGGAAAGTTACATCATGTTTGGTGCAGTGTTAGCAATAAAGAGGAATATTTTTAGTGAGACTAACACAGTGGTTGCGATGCAGAAATATCAAACATAGAAAAAAGTATTAAGGATAGATGGTGCAGGGCCAAGGTATATTTCATTATTTATATTTTGTGCTAGGTTACTTTGCAATTAATTAGTAAGAACTAATTAGATGGCATTGAAGATTTATACTATTAATACAAGATATAAAGGAAATTGTCCTACTTGATAAAACTTTATTGGTTTTGTATAACATTTATATGCAACAACTGAAAGCATACACAATGTGGTACTGCATGACGTCCATTTGGGTAACATTCAACATGCATTATTTGTTTCATATGGCAATAATAGAATTCAGAAATTTTGACTGAAGAATGGTAAGTAGGAAATGAAACAGTTTGCTACAGACAACACGTGTGTCTCATATATCTAGAATACAACATCATTGTACTGCCACCTAGATAGTAGTACACATACAACATTTAATATGCATGTCCTGGTAGTCATAATGAATGCCTATATTACTGGCTTAAATATGTACTGTACTGTGGTTTCTATATAAGACATTTACTGTAGAATAAGATATGCCTTGACTTCTTAGACATCAGTTTTGAATTTCCTATACCACAAGATTCTTTAATGTTGTTCTTATCACTCTATTTAATTTTAATTTATAACAATATTGCTGTGAAGTTCATCAAGCATCCGAAATACAGCAAGAAAAATGCTTGAACACCTGCAATTGCAACAATAGCAAGAGGCAAGAGGGACGGATTAATGTAAAAGTGAACCACAAAGTTCTTAAAGAACAAGATGGTGGATAATTATTGATTCCTATTGGTTGCAATTAACCATGGCAGAGTCAACAATCAGATGATCTTGGAGAAAATTGTCCAAGCAGTTAATGACTGGCATCATTGAAACGGCAAGGCTAAGGAAAATACTAGGAGGTTTTAAGTGAATTGAAGACCAGTCATACAGCCAACCCCTCTCAGTTGGCTCAAGACGTTTAAAGAAAAAGCAGGATCGGAGTATGATATGGTGTTAACATAATCTCATGTAGCGTCCTATTTCACAGCATGAAGTGGCTCGACAGGGCATAAAGTCTGAGCACATTGACATTGTGGCTCTGGATCTATTTGCACTCAAGAGGACAGAATGAAATACATCAAGGGGGGAAACACTGCTCGTGGTCCTTCAGTTTGTAAACTATACATTTTTATTAATCCCTTTGACGATGACCTAATTTTGTGTAATTTCTTTAGCACATTTTACCCATTTCCATCCCATATGCTCCTAATAACTTATCTTACCTAGCTAGTAGAAGTTTGCTTTGCTCTTAGAATAATTCTGAGAATGATGGCATTTTCAGTGAATTAGGCAGGCCTTTTATTCTTCAGGGACTTCTGTGTTTAAATGAATACTCACACGCTTCATTACAGTATCTCTAAAATACATGCAAACCCTGAGGCATACCAAATTAGTGAATTAAGGTGACATAATTCTTAGAAAAAGAGTTCAGTGCTTTGCTCCTAAAATATACCTATGTCTCTAAGGTTCGGACTAATTTCTACTGCTAGGGGAACTGCCCCAATTTGCTTTGGCTTTCAATAAAAGACCTGCAGCTGCCTCTAGCTAGAGCTCTGATTTGGAGCGCCAATACCTGGCGAATCAGGGTTATCATGGAATCATTATTTTTAATAGATCTTCACTTCAGAAGAGTGGAAAAGATTAAGATCCAATCTAACTTCTTCCAGTTGTTGTTACTAAGAGAGCTCACCATGATGCCAAGTGGCAAATTAATACTAGTTTGCAACTGCCGTAAAGATACCATATTCTTTTATATATAAATAGCACCATCTCAAAAACTTGGGTTACCGTAATTTCCTTTGTTTCCCTTAGCAGTGTCATAATTCACAAAAGTGCTGAATGTGATTAAAATGCACTTTGAAGAAATGGAGTTATGAGATGTTTTGGTGGGTTTTCTTTGAATCCATTAGATAACAGAACTAGATTCCTGCCGGCATGTATTAAAGTAAGGAGCGTGATAGACATGTCTTTCTGGTAAGAGGACAACTTTCTGTTAGCATTTTTTCTAAAAGCGAGGTGACTTTTCAGTTTTGGCTTCCTGACTTTGAATGGGCAAGCGGAGAAGAGCGCGGAGTCTGCTATTACCAAGTAAGGGGCCTGCGCACTGAAAAGGAACCAGAGAGAGGAGCAAACAGGTGGTTTTTGATCTCCAGTTCCTTTATATAAAACATATAAGGCTTTAAAAAGAAAACATGAACTGTGTAAATAAATAATTACATATCTTGAAAATACTACATTTCAATAGAACTCAAGTTTTCAAGTTCCCCGATAAACAGAAACCGTATGCTGTATTTTTAGGCATATAACTCAAGGGTTATATGTTTATGCTTAGCCCATAAGACACTTTAATGGGCACACAACCATCGCTTTCTTGCCACATCACTGTATCCAACGTTTTTGTACCAAATAGCAAACCTTTGGTGATTGTTTCGGTGCCCGTGGCCAGGGAGGTTTGGTCCAAGGAGTAGATAGAGCCTCGATTTGAGATTAAAGCAGTTAAATGATTACGCCTTAATTTCAAATTGCAAAGCAGATGCTCTCCCCAAAGATTGCCTTCCTTGCTCTTAGAAATTACTCTTTCTGCCCCCAGAAGCAGCCCTCATAAGACTGACTTAATTTTATCCTAGTAGGTGAGCTAGCCTGCACGCCCTGGGCTAAAGGGGTCTTGCAGGTGAGTAAGGCCTGCTTGCGGTACTCCCAGGTCGTCTTCCCTGCCAACACTACGCGCGGGCTACTGGGATCGTGTGCCAATGTGGATGCCATGAGGCAGGCATGACAACTACAAGCAAGAGGTATTTGTAGACCCTGTTTAGTAAAACAAATATGAGTGACCTAAGGAAAGAGATGAGGGGTGGGAGGGAGAAATCAGTGTGTGCCTGCATGTACCATCAATCACGCTGGCCATGTCAATGGAGGGGAAGCACTACAAGATAGGCCAAGCTTGCAGAAAGCAGGCCCACCTGCCACAGGACCAGGCCACGCGGTGGATGTGACAGTCCCCGGCACACCATCAGATCAGCCCTCCATCCCTGGCACCATGAACCCGGCACAGATGCATAGGACACTTTACCATGCATCAGCCTGACTATAAACAGCCTGCACGATTTCATTTGCTTATTTTTTGATTATAAGGAAACCTGATCTGTGACGTTTTTACCATGGCTTGAATCTTTCTGGTACAAATATGATCAAACAGAATCTTCAGACTATTAAATGAGGTGAATGGTGCCAAAACTCTCTTCTAGGAATATTGTGAGTTATATACATATTTGCCTGTTTTGCCCATTACATATGTGTTTGCTTTATATAATTAGGTGCACTTCTCAGAAAAAAAATAATAGCAATAAACCGGTGTAAGAGGTATAGATAAAAGTTAATGGGTGCAATATTCCTTTTTATTTATATTATATCAGATTTACATAGAAAAGGAACAGGCTCTCAATATGCAAGCATTTATATATTTTAAATATTGAATAGTATAGAGAATATTTATTAATTATTTAACAAGTAAATAATTGTGCTTTCCAATCAAAGAGGGGGCCTCAGCAATCAATTTAGTTAACTTTTCTGGAATGGTGACAATATTTTTTTCCAGAAACAAAATCTGCTCCAGCTTGTACTATATTTCAAATATTTAACTTGTGTCCACTCCCAGCATGCTGCTTTGATTATCTTCAAATTATAAGTAGCTACTCTCTTTGTATTGTCAAAAGTAAATTTCATTTGAAGTAAAAATGCATTATTTAAGAAATTAAGCCCTCCCCCAATATATTCAGTTCTAATTTCTATCCTCCGTAGAACAAAAATTAATTATTAACTCTATTATTTGCTGACAGTATAAAAAGCTAAAATACACAATTTCTAGGATCAGAAATGATATCCCTATACATAAGGATGGAAGCATTATGTGTGGGCTGTTGGAATCTATCCTTACATATATCCTATAGAAGTAGCTATAAAAGCTTAAAAATAAAGAGGTAACAGTACAAGAGTATTATTAGCAAAAATTACCAGTCAAATATATTTGGAGTCATCCAAATTACACCTGAATATTTCAAGAAAAATTGTAAAATTATACTGAAAACAGTATATCTATCCAACTGATCATTAAGCATTAAGAAAAACCTGAGTGCTTCTTTGTGTAGGTGGGATTTGCGTGTGTGTGAAGACCTTAGGAAAAGAAGTCAATCTGACATGTGCTATTTATAAAAGACAGTTAAACTAGTGTCACTGAGTAAATATTAAGAATACGAAAGAAAGAAACCAAGTTCATAGTCATTGAGTCAATTCCAGCTCACAGCAACTCTTTGGGACTGAGCAGAGCCACCCCTGGGGGTTCACAGACTGTACGTCACTGAGAGACTAGAAACCTTCACCATTTACCTGCGGAGGAGCCGGGGGCTTGACGTTGTGGATCTTATGGTTAGTAGCCCATTGTGTAACCACTAAACAAGCAACGACATGAGTTCATATATTAGTCAAAAACATTATTAGTAAAGAACATTATGATATGAATTTTTGCTTTAATATGAAATGTGGAAGACAGAACAAATTATTTTATTTTAATTAAACACACACTTTGCAACCCAGATTGTATAGTTATGAGTCTCTCGTTCTTAATTTCAGATAGATTGAAAAAGGGTCATAGTTCACTGAGCAGTTTAATGCCCAGTTTGCATGCTTCTGTTCATCTAGGAGAATCTACATTTGATGAGCAAGAGCAAGGGCACTAGAAGCAGATGAACTGAGATGGAATCTAAACTTGGTTCACTCAACATCAAGCCTTTCAGATCTTGAATTCTTGATTTTGTTGTCGAATGAAAACCACTTTGACTATTGCATCAAGTATATTTAATGTTTCTCTACCTATTTAAGTGTTAGAGATTTCATAATGAAACAGCTCTTAGAAATGAGGAGGAAAGAGAGACCCACAATTCCCAACTGTACTCGGTATCGAAATTAATTAAGAATGTGAATAATGATAATGACTTGTAATCCAGACATAGGTTTCGATTTCACAGGAATAAAAGAGGTGCCAGTAATTTTCATTTCTAGCAGTCATCTTCAGTCTAAGAATTATATTTTAGAAGTATAGAAAAAGTAAAGAATATAATAGTTTTCTGAAAATTGCCATGTATCAAAAGCTCCACATTGCAAAATATGCAAGAAAAGGTCAAAACTATTGTTACAAAATCACATAAACTTTTATTAAACATTAAAAATTTTTCTCAACATATCCTCCATCCAGATTTATACACTTCTGAAAATTTTGCTTCCTCTCTCTAATTCTTCTTTAAAGTATTCTGCACTTTCATTTTTACCCCAGCAGAGCAATGGTTTTGGCATCCTCTGGGGCCTGAAATCATGTTCTTTTAAAATGTTCTTTGAGTTTTAGGAAGACAAATTAGTCTAAAAGAACAAAGCGATTCTTGTAGGGGAAGATTGGCCAACGACGTTCTTAGAGGATGGCCTTTGCTTCTTTGGAAGAATAAGGAGGTTCACTGTCACAAGAGGAAAAATACTCAACCAAAGGGTGTGACTCTTTTTTCTCACTAATGCAGTGTCCAAATTTCTTAAAGCTTCTTCATGATAAGACTTCCTGAACTTCCTGCGTTTTTTGAGGAAAATATCATGAGTACACTTTGGAAGTGTCGTGAAAGAAATTCAAGCTGAACTGATGGCACTGGCAGGGAACAAGCCCCAGGAATTAATGGAATAGCAATTGAACTGCTTCAGTAAACTGTTGCGACAGCAGAGAAGCAAGCATGAATCTATGCCAAGGTATTTGGATGAGAGCTACCTGGCCAACCAACTGGAAGATAGCCATATTTGTGCCCATTCCAAAATTGGTAGCCTAATGGAGGGTGAAATTATCAAAAATACAGTAATCATCATAAGCAAGGAAAATTTTGCTGAAGGTAGTTTGTTTTTGTAAAGGTGACAGCAGTCCATTGACAAGGAACTACCAGAAATTCAAGTCAAATTCAGAAAAAGATATGGAATAAGAAATATTAGCACAAATATCTGTAGATTTTGGCAGAAGTAGAGACTACCAGAAAAATGTTTACTTGTGTTTTGTAGACTACAAAAGGACATTTACCAGTGTGTATCATAACAACGTGTGGATAGCATTGGATAGAATGGGAATTTCATAACAATTTTGCTAATCATAAACTTGTAAGTAGACCAATGGCCTATCATTCTTTCAGAAGAAGAGAATAATGAATGTTTAAAATCAGAAAGATGTGAATCTGAGTTGTATCTTTTCACCATGCATGTTCAATACATATGCTGAAAGTTAAACAGGAAGACAAAGCAATATGAACAAGAAAGAAAAAAGCTCCAGGATGGAGAAAAACTGATTCATTATTAATTGGTGAAATACAGAAGGAAACCCTTCCTTGACGTTCTTACTAGTGAAGATCAAAGAATGCAGTGTGATGGCAAACTCTACTCGATAAAAAAACAAAAATCACCAAAACCTTGCATTCTTCCTGGATCCCAATCAAAGATCATGGGGAACAGCAATGAAGAAACAGCAGTCAAGAAATCAGAGTGTCTATTTCATTGGTCAGATCTGCTGAAAAACCCTCTTTTAAGTGTTAAAGAACCAAGATGCCAAATTGAGAATAAGGAGCATCGCACCCAAACAATGGCATTTTAAATTGCATCACAAGTAAGTGAGAGCGGGACAATGGACAGGAAGACTAGAGAAGAATTGATGTCTCTTAATAATGGGGTTGACACAAATATTGAAATGACCAGTCAGAATGTTCCTTGGAAGAGAACATAGCAGGGCTTCCTGTCACATATTTTGCACATATTATCAGGGATTATCAGCTTCTGGAGAAGTGTACGATGCTACCTAAAATAGTCAGCACGAAAGAGGAAAATTGACCCAGTGGCTGTAGCAATGGGCTCAATGAGGATCCTTCAGGCCAGGGCAGTGTGTTCGGCAGTGCGCTATTCTGCTCTGCATTCGGTTACTGATGACGCAGTACTGATTTGATATTCCTAAAAATGCAAAGGATCCCTTTGAAAGTCACTGTTTTGTTTTCACACTTTTTTTTGGAAGACACCTTAAGAAGACAGAGACAAGTTACTGAGAGAACTGACCTGCATTTATCCAGGGATCATGGAGACAGGTGCAACCCCGTTTTCTTGGGAATAAACGCCTGCATGCATCAACTGGAGCTCTAGGGGCACTCCATTTATAATTATCCTCCTCTCTAACTTTTTATGAATCTGCATAATATTTAAAACAGAATGAGCTAAATAATCATTCACGCAACACATTTTTCAAGATTAATTTGTAATGAACCAGTCTTTCTGAGAAATATTAACATGATCACCAATAAAAGAAAATAACAACTAGAACAGGTTGAAAAAAACTTTGACACTTTCTGTACTTGTAGCAAATATCTTCATAAACTCTTAACAAAATTAAATAATGAAATCATAAAGACCTAAACTATATAGCCAAATCAGATTTAGAAGCAATTTTAATGCTTGTATTTCTGCAGGAGAAAAATTTTAAAATGTTTAAGCTCTACACATTAGAGAATTAAAATATTTAAAATACTTCATGGAATTGAATAAAATATGTTAATATGTGTAGTTAAACACAGATACACGTATAGAAATAAATCTACACATACAAATAACTCTCTATGTAGACAGCAGTAGAGAGCCCCGAGGGACTTGGGGTTATGCTTTGGACTGCCAACCGCCAGGCCAGCAGTCCTCAACCACCAGGTTTACATGCTCCACTCGAGGAAGATGAGGATTTCCGCCTTTGTAAAGCTTCACAGCCTTGGAAACCCAAAGGTCAGTGCTATTTTTTCCTATGGAGTTGCTATGCTTTGGAACTGACTCAGTGGCAATGAGTCTGTGTTTTGTCATTTAGAGATCTGAGAGAAATAAGAAAGAGCAAAATATTGTGTTCATAGAATTTTTCTTTCTAGTAAATTATGAAGGTGACACTGTTTAAAAACAGAAGCAACAACATTAAGCAGAATTAACCCTCACAGTAGACTACATTTTGAACGTACCATTTAATTAGTTAATCTTAAGAGTTGTAAGTAATGGCCCTAGCATAATCTTTATTTTTTTAGAAGACAGAGTAGAGTGTCATAGGTGAAAATAAGTTTGGAGTTTTTTGAAAATGGGAAAACTTCACATATTGAACATAGGTTTAGATTAACAGAGATATCCAACATTAAATTTGAACTTCATATATATTCTTATATGAATATATTCTTATTTCAATATATCAATTAATGTTTTTTAGGATTTTTAAATAATGAATTTCTTCTCAATAACATTCTTGTACCACATGTAAATATGTTCATATCTCTGTGTTTATTTTTGCACTGGGAGAGGCTTAATGATAACTATCTGAATACAAATTAATCAGTGTCTCATATCTCAAGCATATCTTGAGAATCACACTTTGTCTGAAAACATCAAGAAAATGATATGTATTTTTTAATAATTTTATTCAGGGCTCATAAAATTCTTATCACAATCCATACATACAGCCATTGTGTCAAGAACATATGTAAATTTGTTGCCATCATCATTCTCAAAACATTTTCCTTTTACTTGAGCCCTTAATATCGGCTCTTCATTTTCCCCCTCCTTCCCACTCCCCCCTACCTCATGAACACTTCATCATTCATAAATTATTACTATTTTGTCATATATTACACTGTCCGATGTCTTCCCCTGCCTTCTTCTCTGCTGTCTCTCCCCAAGGAAGGAGGCTATACGTAGATTCTTGTAATCAGTTCCCCATTTCTACCCCACATTCTCTCCACCCTCCAGCATCGCCACGGTCACCACTGGTCCTGAAGGAGTCATCTGTCCTGGATTCCCTGTGTTTCCAGTTTCTATCTGTACCTATGTACATCCTCTGATCTAGCCAGATTTGTAAGATAGAATTGGGATCATGATAGTGGGGGGCGGGGGATGGGTGGGGAAGCATTTAAGAACTAGAGGAAAATTATATGTTTCATCGTTGCTACCCTGCACCCTGACTGGTTCATCACCTCCCCACAACCCTTCAGTAAGTGGTGTCTAGTGGACTACCAATGGGCTTTGAATCTCCATTCTGCACTCACCCACGTTTTCAATGATATTATTTTTTCTAGCTTGATGCTTGATACCTGATCCCTTCAACAGCTCATAGTCAGAGAGGCTGGTGTGTTTCTTCCATGTGGGCTTTGTTGCTGCTGAGCTAGATGGCCACTTGTTTATCTTCGTGCCTTTAAGACCCCAGATGCTATATCTTTTGAAAGCTGGGTACCATCAGCTTTCTTCACCACATTTGCTTTATGCACACGTTTGTCTTCATTGATCGTATCAGGGAGGTGGCCACCCATTGATATGATTTTTAGCTCTTTGATGTCTGAATACTGGTCCCTTCTGCACCTTGTGGTCAAACAGGCTGGGTTGCTTCTACCATGTGGGCCTTGATGCTTCTCAGCTAGATGGCCGCTTGTTTATCTTCTAGCCTTTAAGACCCCAGTCACTATCTCTTTTGATAGCCGGGCACCATTAGCTTTCTTCACCACATTTGCTTATGCACACATTTTTCTTCAGCAATTGTGTCAGGAAGGTGTGCATCCTGGAATGCCAATTTAATAGAACAATGAGTTCTTGCATTGAGTAAGTGCTTGAGTTGGGGCCCAATGTCCATCTGCGTCTTAGTACTAAACCTATAAATATATGCACATAGATCTGTTTCTCTACGTTCATATGTATATATTTGCATATGTACATTCCAATCTTTGGACCTCTATAAATACCCTTTGTCACCTAGTTCTTTCCTCTATTTTCTTTTACTTTCCTCTTGTCCCACTATCATGCTTAGCCTTCATTTGGGTTTCAGTAATTTCTCTAGGTTACCTTGCCCTTGCTGAATCCCTACCAGGCCACTCACACCCTCCCTGCTACTGATTTTGGGTCACTTATTGTCCCCTGTCCCTGGGTTGATAAGCACCACCTCCTGGCCCCCTTCTCCCCCTCTTCCGTGTCCCCACCTGGAACCATTGGTCCTGTTGATTTCTCCTCCAGACTATTCATCCAGTCTATCTTATGTAGATAGATCTGTAGAGATAATAATATGCACCAAAAATTAAATCATTGTAAGACAGGCAATGAGTGAGAACACAGCTATGACAATAAAAAGGGAAACCAATTACCCATAGAAAAACAAATAATTAAAAGAAAAAAAATTAAAAGAAAGAAAAACCTGTAAATAGATTAAGGTCTGATTTTTGATCTCTAAGCGTGTCCTTCGGTCAGGTCCAATGGGGTACCATGCTTTGGCCCCAGAGTCTGTCCTTTGTACTCCCTCGGAGGCTCCCTGCTCTGCTCCCGTGGTTGCTGTGCCGCATGTTTTTAGTGGTTTGCCTCAGTGTCACAGGATCAGTCTGGGCCAGTCCTGGTCCTGAGTCTCCAGTGTTGTCCCCCTCGTTTTTAATCATTTTTAAAATTGTGTATTACATTGGGGACGTTTACATTTCAGACCATCAAAATTCAATAGTTCGAGCTACTCGTCAACTCCTAAACCCAGAGTCTATCCTACCCTGCCCCCCTCCCCTTGTTTTGTGGTTTTATAATTTTTTGTTGTTGTTAATGATGCATAGCATTCCATTACATGTACATGTCAAAATTTACTGCTCCATACTTCTACTGGTGGGCATTTTGGTTCTTTTCTTTTTATTGTGAACAATTCTGGGATCAACATGGGTGTGTTTGTCTGAGTAGACTAGAGAAACTAATTCATAGACACTCATTTGTGTATAAGAGCTTTATATACAAGAGATATTGAATATTGAGAAACCATCCCAGCCCAGTCCAGAACAAGTCCATAAGTCTGATAATAGTCCATATGTCTGATACCAAACTGTAAAGTCCTCTTCAGATTCACGAAACACATGCAATGACACAAAATGCAGGAAGATCACAGATCAGTGGGTGAGAAGTCGTGTGGATACAGTTGTGTTGAAGCATCTCAGCTCTGGAAGGGGTCACTGCATGGCTTCTCCAACTCCCAGGGCTCTGGCTGCATCAGGGTAGATCCATGGGGCTTCTCCTCAGGGATGTTTCATAAAGACAGAACAGAGAGAAACTGTTTTCTGCCTCTGAGGAGGATATATAGGAGTTCCCAGACCCTCAGAAGAAGGCCATGCGCACATAGAGGCCTCATGGGCTGTATACTGATTGACAGGCTAGACTCCACCCCTACACTCTTAATCCTCCAATTGACACCAGGTTATGTAACTACCACAATGGGAGTGCATATATCTTTCTCTGTTAGGTCTCTTACTGCTTTAAGTTATTTATTCCACAAATTCTTACAGAATTTCATTCTTAGTTGTTGGAAGTTTTGTCACATAACTTTCCACAACAGTTGTACAAATCTGCATTTTTAATATTTAGAAAATTCTCATTTGCTCTTTTTTCTCCTTGCAGACATAGTTAAATGTATCTGAATGAAATGCTTTAATTGTCCTTCTTACTACATATACTACAGATACTCTTCAAAACCAGGACTTCCATTACTTCTAGCTCACAGATGAGAATAAAAGAAACTCAAGAGGATATCCCAGATTTCCTTTATTAAATACGATATTGATTTTAAATCACCAGATGATTTTAAAGACATCACCTAAACTATTGTGCTAAATTGTCTTTCTAGAAGCTTTCTTTGAATTGTCTGAGTAAGGAAGTTGCAACCCACCTTCCTTTTATACAACAAATTTACTGTTCACGGTAAATCCCACGATGAATGTGATTGTATCATTCATTGCGCATCCACTACGAACCTTGGCTCAATCACATTAATACAAACCTTAAATGTAATGTCACAGAAATTAAAACTGGTTACATGTAATGGAACCCAAAATTTTCACTCCTGAAAGCATGCATAATACTTGATACATAATGGCTGTTGCTTTAAACAAAATTAGAAAAAGGATTGCTAGAAAAATATTCCTTCTCAGATATGTAAGCCTATCTTCAATTGCCAGCTTATCAGCTAATTTTGAATAACTCACAGCACTTCACACTCAGCATGACACAACTGAAGGCATGATTTCATATGCCCTAACTAGTCCTTCAATTGCTCCGGATCTCAGTTAAGTGTTACATCAGTATTCAGGTATGGAAGCTAGAGACAAAAGTGTCTTCCTTGTCACTTTATACAATGACAATTAGATACTCAGAGGAAAAGGTTAATCATTAAATTCCTGTTATTCATCCTATTCTTATCCACTACTTCAAAATGTTTAGCGTACTTAATTTGGGTTACAAACCGTTAATTTAATTTAGTTAAATTAAGTAACATTTTTGGTATTTTTACTATTTTAAAAGCAGATAAATCCAAGCTTATTCCTAACCATGCATTTAAAGTGTTATTTCCAACTTAGAATTTAAAAAAGGATTTAAGCATTTACCTTAAGCATTTTACTCTATTCCACAATTTAGCACACTACTATTAATTATTCTGACTACAAAATTCTTATATGAGAATATTTAACATCACAATTGATGATGGTTATAGAGAATCATATCATTTTAAATCTGACACTAAAAATAGTAAGTATAAATCACTCTTAAGAATAATGTTTTACATTTTTAGAATGGTGTCTTACATTTTTAAAAAGCAATTATAGATTTGCAAGAGGCCTGCTGTTTACTCTCTTTGGTCATTTGCTTTTATTTTTACCTATTCGCTTTAAAATATTTAGTGCATTCTCATGCCTGCTGTGATAGAATTGTCAAGCAGAACTGGAATGCATTTGTAGTTTCCTGTACACATAGTTCCTTGAGGTTTTGAGTCCTTATGGATATTTCGTTCTTCAAGGATATATGAATATTAATTGTTGAAAATTAGCAGAAACAAAAATACGAGTGAGAGAAGAATTAGGAGGGATAGGAATGTTTGAACAGATTGCCCCAGATTAAGCATGATAGAGGAGTAATAATAGTCAGTACTAATAAGAATTGTTGTTCCTCTATGATGTGACACTATATATAATGCTCCTGGAATGTTATTTGCTGCTCACCAAAATGTTGGACTTCAAATTCACCTGGGAGGTTCCTTGGAAGAAATGCCTGGAGACACACTTCTGAAAATCAGTCACTAAAAATCCTATGGAACATCGTTGCATGCTGACACATGAGGTCACCAGTAATTTGAATGACAACGATAATATTAATTCATGTATAATTACCATCTATATTCTGGGTTTTAGATATGATTTCATATATGTTTTGGAACCTTTGTCTATACATATATAAAGTGCTTTAACTAAAGTATCAAATGCCTTAACTAAAGAAAAAATTTTGTACAATATGTATTTACATTAATATATTCATGAAAAGGCAATTAATACACAAAGGCAAAGGACATTAATCTTAAGTGCACACATAGTGAATTACTGCCTTTCTTTTGAGGCATGTTCACATAAAGCATAAATCTTATTAATAGAGCACTATTTTCTAATAGATATTTTGAAATGAATGTCGTTATTATAGATAGACATTGTACCTCTCAGTATAGCAACTGATACAGATCAAAGATTTCTCATGCTTTAATGTATCAGATTATCTTCAGATAAGTGATGAAAATCAGTCACAATCTATGTTCTCGTATAGTGAAGTACTGAAATATCACAGATCAAATACTCAGTAAGTATAAAGCCCTTGTATACACTGAATATTCATTTGTACAATAGAAAACAGCTATTCTGTCCTATATATTCAGATAACACATCAATTTTCCTTTTGTAATTATTAAACCAAATACTTGGTATTGTGTCATTTCCTAACAGCTAACCTTCTTGCAGTACTATATTTATTTGAAAAATATAAATGTAGTTGCAATATATTGATTCAGTAATAGACCATTTATCAAAGCCCAATAGAATCATTTATATGCAAAAAGTTAATTTTATTTTTTAAAATCTTTAACTCCAGGTTTAATTATGAATTGCATAGGTATTTGACAAAAATAACCATGAAATTTGGTCAAATTAAATTGATAAGGTACCACCAATCATACATTCCCCAAGTGAAAAGGGTTGATTTTTAAATTTTTAACTAGATAAATTGTTTTACAAATGTTTCAAAACATTATAAGTATTCTAATGAAGTACAAATACATGGGCAACAAAATGACTGCATTACCCAATCAAGTCACATACAGTGAGCAGAAACCACTTGGAAGGGTGGGGAATGGGTTGCTGCTATATACTAGTGCAGTTCATTTAGTGACACTGTCCTGTAATGAGACAAAATAGCCTAGAAGATGGGAAGGGGAAATGTATCTAGTGAGTAAATAAATAAACAAACATAAAACAAAGTAATTGTTGAGGAAGAACTTCTAGGCCTATAAACTAGCAGGGCAGATGCCTAGTGCCACACTCTGGAAAAAAAAAAGCACAAATTAAAGCATAATTTACAAATGCACCCACTGGAAAGGACAGACCTGTTTACAAAATAATTTGTCAATAGCATCATTCATGCATAGCAAGAATTGAAATATAATCTTCGTTAAAGGGATATTTTAACAATCTTAATTGCTTGATTAATGAGAGGAAACACTCAAATATCAAATTAAGTAGGACAAGACATTCATTAAATCAAGTAATGCACTTTACTCAGAACACCACATTTATTCTCCTCCCCAAATATTTACTAATTGATTTAATCGACTTTTTTATGAAATAAAGGTTCTAACAGCTACTGAAGAAAAACAAAATCACCATTACCTTTTTTACCAGTGAATGTCAGTGATCTCGTACTACCCGAACAGAAATAACACAGGGCTGTGGACTCTCCTCCAAAAACTCCATGGGGCTGAGGGTGGGGCTGAGACTGCCTTCCACCTGCTGTAGACATGGTTCTAGGAGAGCCCAGGAACTAGAGAATGATAGTGTGCTTGGGATAGTAGAATTATTATTGTTGTTGTTAAGGGCCATTGACTCGGTTCCAAACTATAGTGACCTATGCACAGCAGAACAACATAACGCCCGTTACTGCTTGTCCTCACCCTTGTCCTTATGCTTGTACCCACTGTGGCAGCCACTGGGTCAACCCATCTAATCGAGGGCTTTCCTTTTTTGGCTGCTCCTCCACTTTGTCCAGCATGATGTCCTACTCCAGGGACTGGTCTCTTCTTCCATGTCCCAAGTATGTCAAATGAAGCCTCCCCATCCTCACCTTTACCAAGAAGCACTGTGGCCATAATTCTTCCAAACAGATATGTTTGTCTGTTTATCAGTCCTTGGTACTTCAATAGTCTTCTCTGGCACCATAACTTACACGCATCAATTATTCTCTGGTTGAACTTCTTTGATGATCAAACTTCACGTACATATGATACAATAGACAAGGCCATGGCTTGAGCGAGATGCAGCTTACTTCCAAAACTCGCATCGTGCTTTTCAATGTGTTGAAGAGGTATTGAGTGGCAAACTTAGCAGCGGTGACTGCTGGTTGAATGATAAGGTTTTGCTCTTCCTTACATTGCCTCGTTTGCCACACTGATGGCTGAGTCCTTGACCATCAGCAAGTGCTTCAAATCCACCTCACGTTCAGCAAGTAAGCTTATGTCATCTGCATATTACAAGTTGTTAATAAGCCTTTCTCCAATCCCGATGCCACATTCTTCTTCATAAAATCCAGTTTCTCTGATTATTTGCTCAGCACTCAGATTGGTATAATTTTTTTTTTGGTTTCTTCACTACTAGCTTATGTGGTTGGTGTGCAAATTTGAATAAGAGCAGTATTGATTTAATTTCCTTGAAGGCAGATAGATCTAATCCTATCACAGTAAAAAATGTGCTTCAAGGTTGATTTTGCCATGTCCTTTTGGGCAATGAATGCCATGCTATTCCTCTTCATTGTGTTATTCCAAACATTGTATATAATAACATTTTCTGATGCAAAGTGACCAACACCAGTCTATTTTAGCTCACTAAAGCCTAGGATATCAATCCTTATTTGTTTCCATTTTATTTTTGAGGACTTCTAACTTTCTTAGAATCATAATTCTAAGTTATAATCTCTAGCACATTGATGCTGCTGCTGCTTCCACCTTTGAGTCACGCCTCAGCAACATATGAAGATTCAGAAGGCTGTGCTCCCACCAGCTATGATCCATTTAAATCACCACGATCGATTCCAATTAGAGAAGGTTCCAATCCTCAGTCACATTTCAGGTGTGTTTGACCAGAGGGGCCCATCTTCCAGCATTATTTCCAAGAGTGTTCTGCTACCATTCATTAGGCTTTTGGTATCTGACAATGTTTTGAGACTTTACATAAAGTTTGCAGTGGTTACTTCCTCCAAAGTGGGTAGCAAACTCCTTCTTCATTGTCTGCCTTAGTCGGGAAGCTGTGCTGAAACGTGCTCACTTCAGCTCACCTTCTGGTATTTGAAATACTGTTGATATAGCTTGAGCATCACAACAACAAAGAAAGCATCACAGTGAGAAAAACTGACAAGCAAGGGGTGGACTATTTTAACTGAAATGTCTAAAGTATATGTAAATAATATCAATAATAAAATTATTAGTTTCCCAGAAAGATGTTGACATATCATAAAAAAGATCATTGAAAGCAAGCTCAAAAAAAAATAATTGGAAGAAATTTGAGCTCAAAAAAAAAAAAAGAAAGCAAGCTCAATGCTTTACATCTGTGTAATCTCCTTTTCCACAATTTTTTCTAAAAATAAATTATACTCTGAGGAAAAGAAAATAAAGCTAAGAATAGAAGAAAATGCTGTCTATTCAAATTTTGTCTTCCTAAAAAGCAAAACATTGAGCAGTGATGTGAAAACTTTCAGTTCTAACAGCTTTCTGATCTCAGTTTACACCATATGGATCCCTTTCCTAAAATCCAGATATAATCCCCACTTTTTGTGTCTAGTAAATATTGCGATCAAAGATATAAACTTAAATTATTTTAAAATAATTTTAATGATCTGCTTTTAAAAAAACCTTATGCTATAAAGCACAAGTTTACCAAAAAACAAAAAATACCCACAAGAGCAATTTCTCTGTGCTCTGAAAAATTCACCAAAATTTCCTGAGTAGCTAAAATGTTTAAGTGCTCAGCCACAACCCAAAAGGTTGACTGTTGGAACCTCATTCAGAGGTGTCTTGTCGGATAGGCCTGGCCATCTTCTTCAAGGCAGACTCAGGGGGGGCAACAATGAGAGACAACATAACAGTGCTTGTGAAGATGGATCAGAACTGGGAAGTGTTTAATTCTGTTGTACAACTAGTCTTTATGAGCTGCAATTTATTTGATGGCACCTAACACAGCAGTAACTGCTTGTGGAAGATACGTCAAAAAGACCCTCTAACACACACGGAGTCGATCAGAATCAACTTGAAGAAGTGAAGCAAGACATATCTATTTAGATGGTAGATTAATAGAGAAAAAGCATCTAGATGAATAAACTGACAAAGAAAGATTGATGATAGACATATTAAAATATATTGGAGTGTATACTAATATTTACATGATAATTTTAGCATATTACAGGTCATTCATTTAAGTATCAAGACTATCATTTTAATAAATTATATTAAACATCTTCTGTCAATACTATCAGTGCATTCTTAGCTTAGAAGATTACATGTAGAGGGAAATAGAGGAAAAAGGATGAACCAATCTGTCTGAGCACATATTTAAAATTATGAACAGGCAACTTGGTAAATAGTATTCATTATGAAAGGATTTCAAGGGTTGCCATTATACAGTGTGAAGCTTCTTACAACATCTTACACAAAGGCTTTTCATCCTTATTCTTAAAGGTATAATGATTCCAAAATTTGATTTCTTTTTGCAACAGTTTGCTTATGGAAGAGGTGGTGTGTGCCAATTTAAATAATTTCTCAGAAGAGTGTTCCTTTATCTTCCTTGGATTACTACCAAATACATTTCAGACATAATTATATAATAAACATGGATTTCACTTGCAAGGTTTAAGTAGAAATATTCCATCTATATCTATGTTTATATCCATGTCTATATATGTTAGGCAAGTTGCCCATTTTTAAAAGCTTTTATGCCTAAGGACAATGGATCTCAATGTTATCTGCATATGAGAATCACTCTGGGAGTTTGATAAAATATGAGCTTCTGGGTCCCATAATTAGAGATTCTGATTTAAAAGGTCTTGATTGTGCATGGATGCCACAACTTTTGAGATCTCTTTAGGAGATTGTAATGTCTGGAAGCTATGTCACTGGTGTTTCAAATCTGTGCATAGATTCAGCTGAACTTCCAGAATCAAAACAAACTATGAAGAAGAAATTGTCCACTTCAAAGGATTTCTCAGCTGAAAAGTTCAAGCAGAGCCACACAACATTGTCAGACACTGCAGGCCTAATTAAGAGAAGCAGTACATTGCCAGAGAGGGTTCCAGAAAAGAAGCCCTTCCGGTCAGACGGCGTTCCAAAGGTGGCTAAGGAAGAGCTGCCTGCTCAGCGCAGAGTCCACGATGCTGCTGTGATTGGAGGCAAGCCCGTGGACGGAGCAGAGTCTTGTGGACTTTATACTGACGTGGCGCACGTCAACGTGGGAAGAACTGCCCCACAATCTACTCAGAGTCGGAATTTGGAATGTACGAAGGATGAATCTGGGACAATTAGAAGTCGTCAAAAATGAAATGGCAAAGAATATTGAATGTACCGTGAACTGCTCAAAAACAAACAGCTCAGTCTTGGAAGGTGCACGGTCAGAATACTCCTTAAAGACAAAGGTAGCGAGACTTCACCTTATACTTTGGACGTACTGTCAGGAGAGATTGTTCTCAGAGTACATCATGCCTGGTCAAACAGAAGAGCAGGCCAAAAGACAAAGACTCTAAACGAGGTGGGTTGACACCGTGGCTGCAACATGAAAACACTTGTGAGGATAATGCAGAACTGGTCAGTATTGTTTCCATGTTCTCATAGTTGCTATGGGGCGGAACTGATTCAGTGGCCCCTAACAACAACAACAACAACAACAACAACAACATATTCTTAGCTCATGTCAGGTGAGTGTGACTTTTATTTTTAATAGAGAGGTTTTGGTTATGCTACTGAGTCTTACCGACGTAGATTTGTTCATAAATCCAATAATTTCTGAATTACAACAGATCAGAATAGAGAAACCCACATAGGGATAGACACACTTCATTTAAATGTGTAAGCCAATGGATCCCTCTGGATTGTAATAAATAGCATCAGGATGATTTCAGCCCATGAATTACAGTACAATGAATTTGGTTATCTTTCTTTCCTTCTCTGTCTTCAAAGTTTTCATGTTCCCGTCTTTCTGGCTTTCACTAAGATTTTATTTATATTATTAGTTTAGCTGTGAGCTTGTCAATATATCACCTCAATTATATCACATAAAATATTAATTGAGTAATTTACATGATTTTGGTTTGTTTTAATCATTGGAATATATATATATATATATATATATATATAGAGAGAGAGAGAGAGAGAGAGAGAGAGAGAGAGAGAAAGATAATGTTTTAAAGATATTGAAAGTCAGGGGAATATACATTATTCTACATTACGTCATTATAGAATTGCATATTGGGAAAGGCAAGCATGTAATTAGCCAGTCTTCTTTCCCAGATGAGTAGAGATAATGGGAGGGAGAGAGAAAGGCAGAGTCTTTGAATTGGTTTTATCTTTAGAATTAGTGAAATAGCAATAACAATACAACCATGAATGGATAGCCACACATGAACTGGCTTGGCTCATGATATGATTAAAATACTTAAAATCTTACTCTTCCTAGAAATCGAAGTAGTCAATTCAAGTCAGAGTCTGTAGTAGTTTGATTGTCTTATCATTACATAGAGGGCCCTAGTGAATTTCAAACATAAGTATTGTCATACTTGAGATTGTCACACTCATCGGATAGCCCTGGGCTTTTGCTAGAAATACACATTGAAAACAAGGAGTTATGGGACTGCTTACAATATGTAATAATCACTTTTGTACATGATGATTTTTAAATGACTCGTTATTCAATTAAAAACCCCCTCTTCAGATCTTTTTGTGTTAACTCTGATTAACTTTCAGCCCTATATCTGCTTTTCATAATTGTGTGACAAACCTCTGACCCAAACATGCATATGATTTGAATAGTTGATTCCTTTGAAATTAAAATATTTCTTTTCAAGTTGATTATTACGTATTTCCAATGCTAAATGCATTTCAAGATGCCTCAGGCCTCAAGTCAATTAAATATTTTTAAGCCATGAAAATAAAAATAGCTCTAGTATGATTAATTATTAGTGTTTGGGTTTGAAGGGATGAGTTTTACAATAAGCTATAAAAACCATGCAGCTTTGCTTAGAGGATTAGTAGACAGGTAGTCACTTACCCCACTGATTTCATCGTGTGAGTAGAACCCCGAGTCCTATTAATCTGATATGATTATAATTCCTCTAAATAAGCTTTTCAAACTTCTGTCAGAAGTAGAATGGACAATGGCGATTCACCTAAGGGCATGCGATGTATCTCTGAGCAGCAGGGCCTGTTCCTGTAAATAAAAAATGGGGAAGCTTCCTAACTACTGAACCCAGAATTGTTTTGCGTGCTTAGATGATATTATCCTATCCAGCACTATTAGAAATGCGAATCTCCAAAAGACGACTATTGAATAGCAACTGCTAAGACTGCATACCTATTATCCACAAATGTATGCTTAAAAAGTTTTCAATTTTCCTTGAAACTACTCTAACCAAAATATTTTTAAAATGGCATGCCAGTTACATATTCGGCGATAAGGGGGGAAATCAGAATTGAATGATAAAGAACATATTTTAAAATATTAATGTATGGAATTGGAAAAATATCTCTCAAAAAAACAAAAGAAACTAAACAAGTAGGTTACACATAGGCAAAGACGCTCGTCAATCTCAGTAGGAGAAGCTGAGTGCCTCTCCTTCAGGTCGTGGACATCAGCGTTCATCAGAATTGTGGTTCACAGCATTCTACTTTTGCATTACACCCTAACAAACCCTAATCGCCAGAAATGTAGTCTAGTTATCAAGGTGGGGATACATGTGATATTTTTATTGGCACACAGCTTTGGAGTAGGTCTATCGATGTTCACAAGAATAATGTGCAATGGAAAAGTTAACCAAACAAAGCAAAAAAAGAAGTGATACTATCAAAGAATAAAAAGGGGGGAATTAAAATATCCAAAATGTAATTGTTTCTTAAGCATTATTTTATCCCCATAGAAAGCTAAAATGACCGACACCATCCCTCTTAAGGGAACATATATGTAGATGTATGATTATGCATAAATATATGTACAAGTTAATATAAATATATTCATCACTTCTGTATAATGATAGTTGGTCTTATTTATGACATTTTAGACTACTATTTTAATATATGAATGCATGTTATTTAAAATGGATCTTCTACAATTTATCTGCCAGTTTGTCACTTTGTTCATGGAAACCAGGTCATCACCTCATATACCAGCTGGAGCACCCATGGTAAACATGTTACAATGATATTTCCAGACTAAGACAATCTAGGAAGTAGGACTAAGTAAGCTATTTAAAAAAAATTAAACTCTTTTGGATAGCAGCAGAACATTGTATGATGCAATATCTCAGTTTTAAGACATTTAAAATACAACAGGAAAAAAATATGCCACTTTAAAATCGAGATAGTGGTAGCAATATGAGCAGAACAAAGTTTTCAGGACTTTTATTTAGTGATATCACAAAACATAAAGAAACTGAGAAAATACTGCTGCAGACATCTACTAAGAATTTGAGAGTCGAATGTAGATTGTATGAATCAAGGAAAATGAGGAGCTGTGGAAAATAAAGGACATGCTTCTCAATGTCTCAGCTGTTAATGCCCTAAAATGGACTGGTGTTGGCCATCTAGAGTCAGACCATGGGCTGCTAACGGAAAAGGCACCTGTCTTGAAAGAACCATGACTGAAACGCTCTCTAGTCGTAGGATAACGAGACTTTTTCTTAAGTACTTTAGACTTTAGTACTTTCAGAGATACCAGTCCCTGGAGAAGGAACTTGGTAAAGTGGGGAGGGGAGCGGCAAAAATGAGGAAGATCCTCAACTAGATGAATTGACACCGCCACTGCAAAGCTTGATTCTGGCATAGGCAACCTCTGGAGGAAGGAGCAGGGCTGTGCTGTGGTGTTTCCTCCTCTTGTGCATAGGATAGCTAGAGGTCAGAACGGCCTTGATGACGCATACTGATGACAGCTTTCTTTTAGTTTGGAGAACAAACAGAAGTCAGAAAGGGCAGGATCATAACTTTACTGTGGACTGGGTAAGGTTTTCCAAACTAATTGTCATAGAACAGGTCTTGTTGCTGCTGAAGAACATTCAGGTTAGTGGTAGGAAAAAATAGAATGCCTCAGCACAATTTTCCTGGCCTTTTCTTACGTAATAGCTATCAATTTTCTTAAAAAATCTTAAAAGTAAACCCACACAAATAGCCTGTGCCCTTTAAGGACATCTATGAAGATTTCCCCCTGGGAATCTCAATAAAGCCATCAACATAAGCTACGGAGTAGACAAGAGTGCCTGGACTTTAATGGACACAGTAGGGCTCCCCTGGTAAGCAACTGTTTTGATTTGGTCTTTTGGTGAAAAAAACCCTAGAGAGACTAACACAAGTACTTCACAGATAAAACTTGCCTGAAGCTATCAACGGATCATAGAGACGTCTTAAATATATTTTGATTTGAATTAAGCCATGCATGTGTGAATAATCTCATATGTGTTATTATAAACTCAAACTCTGATATATATATATTGATACTCACACAACAACGCTTAGGTCTTGCAGAAAATTTTCTGAATGATATTCTTATTTTTGTTTTTGATATATGACACGTGAATGAGAAGTGAACGGCTTCACCAACTTATTGAAGCTTTTCAACTGGTATTCCATCAATTTCTGGAGTCTTGGTTTTGGTTCATGTTTTCAGTGCAGCTTGGACTTCTTCCTTCAGTGCCATTTGTTTCTGATCATATTCTCCCTCTAACATGGTTAAAGTTGACTTAGATTTTTGGTACAGTGACTGTGTGTATTATTTATATCTTCTTCTGATGCTTCTTGCATTATTAATTTTTTTTGCCTATAGAACCTTTCGGTATTACAGCTCAAGGCTGGAAATTTTTCTTCAGTTCTTTCAGTTTAAGACATACTGAGCATGTTGTTCCTTTTTCATTTTCTAACTCTAGGTCTTTGAATATTTTATTTTGATACTTGACTTTGTCTTCTCAAGATGCCCTTTGAAATTTTATGGGTGTTGTACTTTGTCATTGTTTCCGTTAACTTTCCTTAGCTATTCTATAATTAAGAGCAAGTTTCAGAGTCTCTTCTGACATCATTTAGATCTTTTCTGTTCTCCCCTGGGTTTTTAATGTTCATTTTATTCATTCATGTATGATGCTCTAGATGTCATTCCCCTGTTCACCAGGTCTTCTGTCATTCGTGTTCAATGCATCACATTTGTTCTTGGCAAGTTCTCACAATCCAGCAGCGATATTTGCCAGGTTGTATTTTGGCTTTTGTCCACTTGGTTGAATTTTATTAAGCTTCCATCTACACTTACATAAGAACAATGGATGGTTTCTTCCAGCCAGTCCCTGACCTGGTGCTAGATGCTGATCTTGAGCTTGTCCATTATCTCTCCTCACAGATAGAATCCATCTTATTTGTGTGTATTCCATTTGGAGAAGTCTTTTGTGTTGTTGAAAAATGGTATTATCGGTCCCGTTGTTTTTCATCCAGATAGTTCATCCAGCCTGTCCTATTCAGACAGACCTGTGGAGACACTAACATGCACGAAAACTAGACAGAGGAACACAAAGCAACAGTATACAACCAGACAACAAATAAGCCCACATGGAAGAAGCACACCGGCCAGTGCGATCACGAGGTGCCCAAGGGACCAGATATAAGGCATCATGCAAAAAAAAAAAAAGATATAAGTGTGTGTATGTATGTGTATATATGTGTATATGTATATATGTATGTGTATATATATATTATATTAAATGAAGGGGGAAGTGCAGAGTGGAGACCCAAGACCCAAGTGTCGGCCAATGGAGATCCCCTCATAGAGGGGTTTAGGAGAGGAGATGGGTTAATTAGGGTGTGAGGTAGTATCGATGAAGAACACAGCTTTCCCCCAGATCCTGGATGCTTCCTCCCCCCAACTACCATGATCCGAATTCTACCTTGCAGGGCTGGATAGGACAGAAGCTGTACACTGGTACATTTGAGGGTTGGAGGTACAGGGAATCCAGGGTGGATGATACCTTCAGGACCAAGGGTGTGAGGGATGATGCTGGGAGAGTGGAGGGTGAGTGGGTTGGAAAGGGGGAACTGATTACAAGGATCCACATGTGACCTCTTACCTGGGAGAGGGACAGCAGAGAAGGGGGGAAGGGAGACCCCGGGTAGGGCAAGATATGACAAAATAACGAGGTATAAATTACCAAGGGCATATGAGGGAGGGGGGAAAGGGGAGGGAGGGGGGAAAAAATAAGAGGACCCGATGCAAGGGGCTTAAGTGGAGAGCAAATCCCTTGAGAATGATTGGGGCAGGGAATGTATGGATGTGCTTTATACAATTGATGTATGTATATGTATGGATTGTGGTAAGAGTTGTTTGAGTCCCTAATAAAATGTAAAAGAAGAAAAGAGAAAAAAAATGATTAGGGCAAAGACTGTACAGATGTGCTTTATACAATTGATGTATGTATATGTATGAACTGTGAATAGAATTGTATCAGCCCCAATAAAATGTTAAAATAAAAAAAGAAAAGAAAAATGGTATTAACTATTAAGAAGTTGTTGACCTTGAAAAATTCTGTCATGGGATCTGCAGTTTCATTTCTAAGATCGTATTTTCCAACTAATGTGCCTCTTTATTTCCAACATCTTTTACTCCTGATAGCTAATAATTATCAGTGCATCTTGAATGCAAGTTTAATCAATCTCAGACTGAAAATGGAGTAGAATTATTCAAAGTTTGCATCACAAGCTTTAGTGATTGGTGAAAGTTTTGAATAATATTTGTAGTAACTGGACTTCTTCTAGGAAGATTGATATTATTTTATCACAGAGAGTATTACACTTCAAGATATATCTGGAAGCGTCCTCTTAGACAATAAATACACTCACTGCCACTGAGTCAATGTTGACACATAGCGACTACCCTGTGAGTTTCAGAGCTTGTAAGAGTTTACTACAAAACTGTCCAGTTTATCCCGCAGAGCTGCTGGAGGATTCGAACTGCCAACATGCGGACCACAGCCCTATGCATATGACTACAACACCATTTAATTCATCTCTCATTATCTGCATAAGAAACAGTATGATTTTCTCACTCAAAGTGGTCAAAACTAGTCCATTTCAGCTCAGTAAAGCCTAGAATATTATTGGCATGCATTCTGTTTCATTTTTCACATGTTCCAGCTTTTCTAAATAAATACAGTATACATTAAAATTTCCAATTATTAATAGATGTTTGCAGACCTATCTTCTCATTTTATGTTCTGATCCTGCAGGCTTTCCTTCATCCACGCTATTATTGTTGACTCTACTTGGAGGGGGCAGCTCTTCCTCAGGGGCATTCGAGTGCTTTCCAACCTGAGAAGTTAATCTCCTGGCACTCTCTCTGACCATGTTCTGCTTCCGTTCATTAGGCTTCGGTAGCTGGTCTTCTCTTGAGGCTCTCCATAAGGTTTCCAATGGCTAATTCCTGTGAAGTGGACAGTCTATTCCTTCTTTGTAGTCTTTCTTTTAAAAAAAACTTTCTTGTGTAAAAGGTCTGTTGGGACCTGTTCACTTTGTTAGTCTCCCCTGGGATTTGAAATACCAGTGACATAGTCTCCAGCGTCACAGCATTGCACAATCCACCACAGTATGATAAACTGAGAGGCAAGCGGTAGGGGAAAGCATCTTCACCAACTTATCCTCTGCCAGTTAGTATTTTCGGACTAATACTGGTCCTATAGGACAAAGTAGAACTGCCCCAGGATTCCTGAGAGTATAAGCCTTTATTGAAGCACAACTTCATCTTCCTACTTAGGAGTGGCTCGTGAGGTCAAATGGCCCATCCTTCCATTAAGTTCCCAATGCTTAATCAACTGCATCACTCTCTCACTGTCATAAAGTAAATCCTGACTCATAGGAAGTGTTTATAGGATTTTATTTAAAACATGACTCGCAGAGACACTATAGGGTACAGTAGAACAGCTACCATGTGTTTCTGAGACTGTAAAGCCCAAGAGATAGATGAGCAGAAATCCTCATCTTGCTTTCATGCAGTGTCTTGTGGTTCCAAACTGCTGACCTGAAGATTAGCAGCCTGGGCGCTGCCTTTGAACCTGCCGCACCTGCCTGTGGAGCAGGTGGTGGGGAGGGGGGTTAAGCTACAGCATCAGAGCAAGTGCTGGCGCATAACTGGGGTCACCACGCCTCTGTGGATGGCCCATCTAACCATGAGCGACATGGCGGCTAGAAATAAAAGAAAAGATTAGTAGCCTAATTTATAACCCACTAAGCCACCAGGACGACAAGAGAAGACGACCTCCTCTTTCTCCCAAAGAAACAGCTAATGGGTATGAGCTTTTAACTCCTAACTAACCATCAAGGTTCCTACATCACCAAACCAAAAACCAGTCAATCTCAGTCATTGAGTTCATTCCAGGTTCCTTATATAATTTCCAAACAGAAGGAAATTAAAATGAAGTTGTGCCAATTGTATGCTTAGTCTTGGTTCTCAAATATAAATCAAATATGAAGGCCTTAATACCATGGGATAGTATGGCAGCGTTTTATATCTTGCTCAAAGTAACTCAAAGATTCCCTGGATAACAGTTCTACTATGCGTAGATCAGGCAGTTGGATCAGCACAAGAGAAGTCTCTATAACATATCCAGGCAGCCACGTAATCTGTACTATCACTTGCACAGGATAAATCCAACAGCTCCAATCGTGTGTGGAATGTCAGCGGCATGTAGCATGCTGCCTGGATCACTTGGCAGAACCCTTTAGAGTACTCAAAACACACACCCTTAAGAGTATGTTTCTGCCATCCCAATAATCACATGCATGATTACTCAGATCAATTTCTATAAGGAATCAGAACTACATCAATAACAGTTTACTATTAAATATTTTTATGAGGCCAAATTTTTTTTTCAAGATAAGATCATTGTTTTAAACGTTAAATTTAAATATTAAATTTTAAGAGTATATTAAGGGTACATGCCATTAGAAAAAAAAAACCTACCATATACACTAGTGTGTAAGCTGAGTTTTTCAGCACAAAAAATGTTCTGAAAAACTGAGGTTTGGCTTATACATGGGTCAGTGGTACCCCAGCGAGGTGTACCATCTCACTGCCCCCCCACCAAGTAACAGGACGAGCACCCGTTATCTCGCGGGTGATTGCCATTTCTCCGCTGTTCATTCAAAGCCCCACTGAAACTGCAGGGCTGTGAATGTTTGTTTACTCACATCTAACCAATCAGAGCTGTCCTATGAATTGGACGGCTCATTTCGCAAAAGCACCCATAGTGATTCACTTACGCCGGCAGCTAAACTGGTAAGGATGTGTCTGTGGCTGTGCTCTGTCTCTCCCCTCTGGTCTCTGTGTTAATTCACATCCTGCATCCCCCCACCCACACGGACTCCCCCACTCCTCCAGGCTAACTCGTGGGGGGGCAGGGGGGAGGGGACACATTACCATGAAAGTTCTTTTTCAAAGTCTTGTTTTTTTATCCTATTAGAAATGGATACTCTTGAACCAAAACAAAAATGTTGGTCATATGAGGCTCGTTTCAAAATGAAGGCTGTGTCAAGAGCAGAAGAGTGCAATAACAGTATTGCAAGTAGGGTATTCTGTGTTGACAAAAAGCAAGTGAGGGCATGGTGGAAAATGAAAGCTAACTTGTAACAGATTCCAAAAGCTAAAAAAGCTCGTCGTGGTTTAACGTCTTTCTATGGGGCTCTAGAGACTGAATTGCATACATGGGTTATGGAGTGTCAAAATGGTTACTGTGTAACACACATGGGAATCCTCATACGTGCTCTACAAATGGCTAAGGATGACAAATATAAAGCACCAGGCATTGAAAAATTTGCTGTGTCAGCACGATGGTGTACCTGCTTCATGAATAGGTTTGGCCTACTATGCTTGAGACAAAGAACAAAGATTTCTCAGAAATTGCCACAAGACCTTAAAGAAAAAATTAAGTCATTCCAGTCATTTATTATAAAACAAAGAAGGATTTATAATTATGACCTGGCAGATATTGGGAATATGGATGAAACTGCCATGACTTTTTTTCTTCCAAGCAACAGAACTGTGGCAAGTTTAGGAGAAAAAACATTTTTCTCAAAACCACATGAAATGAACAAAAACACTTTACAGTTGTTCTATCAGGTTTAGCTAATGGAACTAAGCTGCGTGCTGTCATTATTTTTAAAAGAAAGGTCTTGCCTATAAAGATCAATTTTCTACAAAGAATTACTGTGTGTGCACATGTTAAAGACTGGATGGATGAAGACGGAACAAAAAATGGCTGGAAGAAATTTGGAACTGACGACCAGGAGCAGCAGTAAAGAAAAAGCCATCATTACTTGTTTGAGATATGTTCAGAGCCCACCTATTGGATGACATAAAAAAAATTGGCAAAATCTAGTAAAGTTACCTTAGCCATTATTCCAGGTGGACTTACATGTGTACTGCAGCCTCTGGATGTATCTTTGAATAAGCCTTTTAAAGACCGTGTGCTAAGGATGTGGCATGAATGGATGTCATCTGGTCAAGCCCGACTAACAAAAGGAGGAAATCTCACGAAGACTGACATAGAGTTAATAGCAAAGTGGGTTGGAAATGCATGGGAAGACATTCCAGAAGACATGGTGTGACGTGCCTTCCAGAAAAGTAGTATTAGTAATGCTATGGATGGCAGTGAAGACTGTGCTTTGTATGAAAATGACAGCCGTGATGGTGATGACGGCGATCTCAGTGAGGACAGCATCTATGATGACTTCACACCAGCTGAAGCTCTGCATTGAGATATGGATGATGATGAGGAATCCAGTTTTGAAGGATTTTGACTCTATACTTTAGCTTTGTTGCTGATTGAACTCAGGGAACAGTATTCTTAAAGTATCATTGTTGATAACTTATTGTTTTTGTTGAACCTATTTTCCATTTACTGTGCTGGTTTACTAATGTTAAATTACTTGTTGTCCTTTTATTTATGCTTTTATTTAAAATAAATATTTAAATACATTACCCCACTGATGTCTGAATGTTTAGTAATTTTCTTTTCTTTTTTTATTATTATTGAAATTCACCAATAGCTTCTGCATTTTCCACCCTAGGCTTATACTCGAGTCAATCAGTTTTTCTGGTTTCCCAGGTAATAAATAGGTCCCTCGGCTTATACTCAGGTCGGCTTATATTCGAGTGTATACAGTATGAAAACACAATTTGACCAATTGACAATTGAACGAAACTAGAAATGCCAAGATATGAAAAATATAAAGAGAAATGAATTATAACTAATAATCCTTGATACACAAATTTAAATGTTAATATATTGTATTAGGCTGGGTCGACTAGATAAACAAATCCAGTTTTACATACACACACATATATATATATATGAGCTTGATATCAAGAAGTAATTATATAACAAGAAAGCATCACGGCCCAGTCCAACGGAAGTCTATAAGTCCTGTGCTAGTTCATAAACCCCTCTTCAGATGCAGGTAGGTACATGAAATGATGTAGAATGCAGGAAGATCACTGGTCAGTGGTGGAGCGTCACATGGATCCAAGATAAGTGGAAACAGAGCAGGGCTCCAGAAGCTTCAGATTCAGTGGCAGGGTCCCAGTAAACATGTAGGCAATAGGGACCGAGAGAAACAGTTCCCAGAGTCATCCTTAGAAGAAGGCCACACCCCAAGGAGACAGGATCAGTCTGATGTGATTGACAGGTTGGTTTAGCCCCTACAGTTTTATACCTCTTCCAAGTGACGCAAACTTAACTAATGACTACATATGCCTTAATAATGAAGTCACTTTGGGAATATAAGTAAAAATACCATATTATAAATGGGTTCTATGAAGAAAAAGCTAGCAATGAACTGGAATCAGTTTATAAAATAATAGTAAGTAAGTCTAGAAGCTTAGAGATTTGGGTAGGAAAATAACTCTGAAAATGTATTGTGAATAGAAGGATTAAAGATATGTCAAGACACATTAGGCAAATAGAATATATGGCGATAAATAAGATTTGCTATTTTTTACCATTATCAATAATAAATATAGAATATTTTCTAGAATTTTAAAGCTAAGAATGTGTCTAAATGTCATCCTTTATTTGTATACCATAAGACTGTATTAGATTTACAGTCTTAGGTATCTGGTTTAAATGACCAAGAATTTATGAAATTAGGACATAACTCTTATTTATTTTCCTTAGCACACTTTTGTTAACTGCTCAAAATATCCAATATGTCGAATTATTTTAGTATTATTTAAAGTTAAACAAGCAATCCGTTTGCAAAAGCATGTTATATATTTCAGGGTGAATGATAATTAAAACATTTGTTCCTATTAATCTACAACATTCAACTTTATTTAACATTCACCTTTTATACACAGAGGTAACTGAAGTAGTTCTGTTTTAGTAATAAAAATGTGTCTTTAACATATTTATCAAAGCGTTTAATATGGAAGTCAGTTTCACAAAATGTTATCTACAGAATTCAGTAAAATTAGTTGGTGTAAACTTTCTGCTTTCTTAAATTCTTTGTCAAATTTTTTGGCTTCAAAATTAATTCAGATTTCCCCAGAAGACTTTGCAACCTCTTTCAGCCTTTGTTCCTTACATCCCAGTCATGTCTCATTACACTTCACAAATGAGAGAGTCTGTGAACAGTGAATTGAAATAAATGTAGTTCGATCCACTAATTTTCTTTCCTCAGAGTAACAGGATTTATGTTATGTTTGTCACTCCAAATACATAAAATTAAAGAAAGACCAGACTACTCTTTAAAGAGCTGGAAAAATGAGATATATGCCTGAAAACAAACCTATGCTCTAAACACTGAGGCAAGTGTAAAACTGATCTTCCCCAAAGTGTCTGGTAATATATATTATTAGGTCCAGTATTTAAGCTTAATTGTCAAGCTGAAAGTTTGGATGCAAACAACATACTTTGAAGTCAAAGCTTCCTTATTACTGGAAATAATTTTTGCATATTAATTTAATTGCTGACATAAATAGCTATTTTAAGACAGATGTGGACCTATTTAGATATAATTAGAAACAAGTAATCATTTGAAAGAGTAAATAATAATATATTTTGCAATCTTAAAAATGGTTGTTACTATAATCAGAGACAGCAGAAAAAATACCTAATATTATCAAAATAATTAATTGAAGAAAGTTCATTTAATCAATTCAGAAAGGCAATGATATATTTCTTATTCACTTTAGAGGCACCATTACCATTTTGTGATAGTGAACACCATCTCTCTGAGGCATAAGATAATTGTATATATATTAAATATATATATATATGTATTTAAAACATTTTATTAGGGGCTCAAACAGGTCTTATCACAATCCATACATATACATACATCAATTGCATAAAGCACATCTGTACATTCTTTGCCCTAATCATTTTCTATTTTTTTATACTTTATTAGGGGCTCATACAACTCTTATCACAATCCATACATATACATACATCAATTGTATAAAGCACATCCTTACATTCTTTGCCCTAATCATTTTCAAAGCATTTGCTCTCCACTTAAGCCCTTTGCATCAGATCCTCTTTTTTTCCCCTCCCTCCCCGCTCCCTCCTCCCTCATGAGCCCTTGATAATTTATAGATTGTTATTTTGTCATATCTTGCCCTATCCAGAGTCTCCCTCCCCCACCTTCCCTGCTGTCCATCTCCCAGGGAGTAGGTCACATGTGGATCTTTGTAATCAGTTCCCCCTTTCCAACCCACTCACCCTCCACTCTCCCAGGATCGCCTCTCACACCCCTGGTCCTGATATTAAATATATATTGTACTAATATTGATTTAGCCAATGATATAAAATTTAAAACATACATACCTAAGAAAAATGAATTATACAAATACAGACAGGCTTCAGACCACAACACATGAATTGATGACTAGTACAGATTAAAATCTAGGTGACTAGACGCAATTTGCACGGCCAATGAATGAAGTGATAGGCCCAAACTTCAATAACACCCATTCACAAAGGTGGGAATACATCTACCAGATATAAACCATAGATATACAAATAATGGATTTGAGACTCACACTTAATTCTAATGCCAATCTAAGAATATTTAGTTCTTATAACAGGACCTCACTTGATACTCACCCTCAAGAAGAGGTCAACGAAGATATAGAGGCTATAGCAAAGTGTGCTGAAGAAACCAGATGGTGTCTGACTATCAGAAAAAAATAGCATCTAGGGTCTTAAAAGTTTATCTTCAAATAAGCAGATGTGTAAGTGAAGCATCAACTAAATCCACATAGAAAAATTATACCAGCCTGTGTGATACAATGACTTTAAATAAGAAAGCCCAGTCTGAAGTAAGAAGTGGTAGCCCAGCTTATACCGTGAACACCTGGTTTGCAGAAGGCTGTGCGTGACATTGGAAGTAAAAAAATCCATTTGCAGCCTTGCGATCAGAGTGTGTTGTGAAGTCCACCCTGAGCGATGTAGTTTGGGTAAAGTGGAACCCTATTTGATCTCCGCTTTGAACACATTTTAAAGTTGTTTCAGTTTTGGATGTTTTCCAATGAGAATTTTTTAAGTTTTTTCTTTTCATTGTTGTTGGGATTTTTATTTGCTTCCCATTTGTGTTTTATATGATTTTCTGTATATGGAATCTAGGATAGGTATATTTGTAGAGACAATAACTGGATTGAAAATTGTCTGAGAGCACACAAGGAAGGAGAGAGAAATGAGTAGTTAACAAGGAGTATGAGAAAAAATATTCCAAAAATTTTATTGTGGTGATGATTGCACAATTCTTCTTAATATCATTAAATGGTACTGTATGTGAAGCATATGCCAAAAATACTATTAAGAAGAAAGAAATGTATGCTTCATGGAAAAGATCAGGCTTTCTACTTCCATAAAGAGTTACAGTCTGAGAAACCCACAGGGGCAGCACTGCCCTGTCCCATAGGGTCGCCACGAGTCTTAAGTGATTCAATGGCAGTGAGTTTGGTTTTCCGGTCCTGACACTTAATCTGAAGTTTCCACAATATTTTAGTGTTCTGGAATCTTAACAGGAGGGTAATTGTAGGACTTCTAGAGGGTTTTGTTTTGTTGTTTTGTTTTGTTTTGCTTGAGATAAATAAAAACATTCATAGTTTTTTGTCTTTGAAATTTCTTTTTAAACATAATAATGTTTACTTAATAATATACAAAATATATTTGTTTACATAAATGTGTAATGATAGAAATATTTTAAGTTCATTATAGAGTTTCTTTTTTGGGCATTAGATTTCTCAAGATAATTCATGTGTTATCACTGCTGCGAACCACTATTAAGTCAGTTCCAAGGCAAAGCCACCCTATGCACAATAAAAGCAGGCACCATCCAGTCTTGAGTCATTTTCACAATTGTTCCTGTGCTTGAACCCATTGCTGCAGCCACCTTATCAACCCACTATCTGCTTATAGGCCTTCCTCTTTTTCCCCGCCCCACTTAACTAAAGTGATCATGAGGTCCTTCTTCAGGAACTGGTCTATATTGACCTGTCCAAATATGTAAGAGGAAATCTCTTTGCCTCTAAAGAGGACTCTGGCAGTACTTAAAAAAATATTTATTTGTTTATTTATTTATTTTTACATTTTATTAGGGGCTCATACAACTCTTATCACAATCCACACATATACATACATTATTTGTATAAAGCACATGCGTACATTCTTTGCCCTAATCATTTTCAAAGCATTTGCCCTCCACTTAAGCCCTTTGCATCAGGTCCTCTTTTTTTCCCCTCCCTCCCCGCTCCCCCCTTCTTCATGAGCCCTTGATAATTTATAGATTGTTATTTTGTCATATCTTGCCCTATCCAGAGTCTCCCTTCCCCCCATTCTCTGCCGTCCATCTCCCAGGGAGGAGGTCACATGTGGATCTTTGTAATCAGTTCCCCCTTTCCAACCCACTCACCCTCCACTCTCCCAGCATCGACTCTCACACCCCTGGTCCTGAAGGTATCATCCACCCTGGATTCCTGTGCCTCCAGCTCCCATATGCACCAGTGTACAACCTTTGCCCTATCCAGTCCTGCAAGGTAGAATTCGGATCATGATAGTTGTGGGGAGGAAGCATCCAGCATCTGGGGGAAAGTTGTGTTCTTCATCGGTACTACATTGTACCCTGACTGACCCATCTCCTCTCCTAAACCCCCCATTTGTCGACCACTGGAGACCCTGGCAGTACTTCTTAAAGACAGATTAGTTTTTTTTATCAGTTCATGGTATTTTCAATATTCTTCACCAGCATCATAATTCAAGTGCACCAGTTCTTCTTCAGTCTTCCGTCTTCAATAAATCTTCCTTTCACATACACTAGGAGGCAATGGAGAAAACATGGTTCAGGTCATGCCTAAAAGTAATATCCTTGGTTTTCAACATGAAAGAGGTCTTGTGCAGAGATTTATCTAATAAAGTATGTCTTTTGAGCTCTTGACTGGTGCTTCCATGATCATTGATTGTGGATCAAAGCAAGCCAAATTTCTTGACCACTTCAACTTTTCTCCATTTATCATAATGTTACCGATTGATGTGGTTGGAGGGTTTGGGTCTTCTTTATGTTGAGTCACACCCATACGGAAGTCTGAAATCCTTGATCTTCATCAGCAGGCACTTCAAGCCCTCCTCACTTTCATCCAGCAAGGTTGTGTCATCTGCATCCTGAAGTTGTTAATAGACTTTCCTTCAATCCTGATACCTAATTATTCTTCATGTGATTTGTCTCTGATGATTTGTTCAGCATACAGGTGAATCAGTATTCCCTCATCTGTTCACACCACTGTCTCTTGATGAATTTATGAATTCTGCATGAATATACTGAAGTATTTGGAAATCCCATGTTTTAAGGTTATTCATAGTTATCCATATTGACTATCAAGTATTTACAACTATATAATTGTATTCCAGTCATATAATTATGCAAAAACACATTTTCCTTTACTCAGAATTACACACAAAGTGACATTGACTTATGCATGTAAAATAGGGATTATTTAATTTTTGCTTTATCAAAATTAAATCTTGCTCCACATATATGAAATAACAGATTTCTTATTCAATGTGAGAATTCATTCAAGTAAACTAGCATTCCTGGAAATTTTTCATGCATACCTATTAATTATTGTGTGCATTGGTTCCATGATATTCATGGTATAGATATGATATGATTTATTCAATCTATTTTTTAATTATAAGATAAAAACTGTTGTAAACATCTTTGTTAGTTGTTGGGGACCATCAAGTCATTTCTGACTCAGCATTATTATCTCAAAACTCACTTCCACCAGCCAATTCCAATTCAAAGACACTTTAGGACAGGGTGTGTAGGACCCTGTGGGATTTATGAGACTGTAACTCTGTACAGGAGTAGAAAGTCCCATTTATCTCTTCAGAGTCATTGGTGGTTTTAAACTGCAGACCTTGGGCTTAGCAGTCCAAAGTGGAACCACTGCACTGTGAGTGACCCTTCCAGAGAGAGGAACTGCAGGGTTGTGTGCCTTCCTCACAATCATTGCTCTATTTGAGCCACCTTATAGGTGGATCTCAAAATAATTGTATTTTGTGAAAAAAAGTAACACAATAGGAATGCATGCTGCTTAATCCATTTTTATAAAATTATACAAAATGCAAAGGAATCTCTGACAGAAATTAGATTCATATTTTGTGTGAAAAATCACAGGATGAGGCATGTAAGGTAAGTAGAGAGGAATAATTATGGAGAATAAATAGTCTATTAAGCTATTAGTATGTCTATTATATTGATTATGATGACATCTCAGAATTCAACAAAATTTACACTTCAAGCATGACAAATTTCATAAACTAAGTATACTTCTATATTTTTTAACATTTAAAAGATAAAAATATTCCTTCATGTAGTACATAGGGTTACTATTAACATCAATTATGAAGTCACAAATAGATTTTAAAAGGTATAAATAAAAATATTTATATTTAAAAGTTTATACACACATAAATTTTTCAGAGTAGGTGTCTGAGCAGATTAAACACTCTGAGAATTATGCAGCTTCATAATTTCATAATCATGTAGCTATTCTTGTTTTGCATTCAGATTCTCGGCTATAATGCCTTTCTAATGACTTATTAATATTTAAAACTTGGTTAAGCAAACTATCATGTGGCTCATTTTTAATATGGGGACACAACAGCAGTTGCACATTGACCAGCTAACCACAAGGTGAGCAGTTCCAGTCCATATGCTGCTAAGGGTAATGTCAGGTATTAGGAAGAGTTCTCATAAATATCTATCCTCTTGGATACTGAACCTGGGCATTTCTATGCTGCCCTATAGGGCAATCTAGTCCTGTAGTTGACATCTGGTTGGTTTTATTCTATCTAATTGCAATAAGAATAAAGTAAGTCAATTTAATGTGAAAAAGCAAAGTCTAATAAAAAACAAAGAAGCACAATAAACCCCCCAAACTAACCCGCATTGAGTCAGTTACAATCCATGGCAGCCCTGTAGGACAGAGTAGAACCTCCCCTTCAGGTTTTCAGGACTGTAACTCTCGACACAAGTTGATCCAAGAGCTGACTTTGTGCTAATCACCACACCACCAGAACGCCTTCAAAAATTAAATTAAATTTAAATGCATTGTTATGTAACTATCTGCACTGTACTTGGATTTGCACAGTCAGCTTTTGCTGCCTTTAGTAAGGATCTTGTGTACAATTTTCAAAAAATTAGTAACAGATTCTATTTCTTATGTGGTGAACTAAGTATGGTGAAATAAAATTATTGCTCAAAGTATACTAAATTTTACTGAAGATACAGGACAATCATGGGATTAATTACCTTGTTATTGTAATAGTACATGTTAAAAAGTGCTACAAAACATATCATTTCTCATTACCAAAAAATTGCTCAGTAATTATAACTTTTTCAATTCACAAATGACTATGACATTGAATAAAGTAAAGACCGAAAATTTGTAAACTAAAAAGGGCATGTGTATACGAATGAACAGGCTGATGGACCATCAAAAGAGAATGGCTATATTTTTGATATCATAAACTCTCTAGTGTCATCATTACTTTCCCTCAAAAATCAATAACACAATCCTCAAAATAGACATTTTACTTATATATATGTATATATACATAAATTTATAGTTTTTTAATTTCCCATAATATCAAAACTATTGGAACAAAGTGAATTTTAGTCTTTGGAAAGCTTATTAACTTAAAAAATAAAATTTAAGATTGAAGAATTTAAAGGCATTATTTATCTATACAAATTTCATTTTTTAGATGGTCCTGTTAAGTATAGCCAGTGTGAAGACTTAGGAAATTAGCCATAAAAATTATTTTACCCATTTATAGTAAAGTGTTTTATTTTACTTCTTAAGTTTACTTTGTGGATTAGGTAGAATTTTGCATATCAGATGGTAATTCATTTTATTCTATAACTTCAGCAATTCATCCACCTCCCAACAGATTGGCCTGCCCTTGCCTTGCAACTCCAGCTCCCTGTGTTGGCTATGACCTTCTCTTTCACCAAGTTACCACTCATCCAATCTGAGTTGGAATCGACTAGAAGGCACTGGTTACTTTCACCTCTTCAGTGTTTTCCCCAAGTGGACAATAGCACCTACTGGAGAGTGTTGGAGATTTCAAGAGGGGCCTTCAAAATACAGGCTTGTGTTTTTGTCCTGGATTACTGGCTATAATACAAAAATTTTCAATCACCAAGGTACTGTTTTTGTTTATTTCTGAAAAAATGAGATAGGCCAAATACATTTGGGAATGTATAACTTCTCCATTTCTCCCTGACCTTCCCACTTCTGCTACCCATTAAAATATGTTTCTTTGGATATGTTAATACTTAATATTTTCTATAACAGTGATCACATAATTTTTTGCCTTTTCTTTATGACTAAAATCCTTACCATAATATCCTCCAAAGCCATCCATGCCATGAGGTGTATCACAATTACATCATTATCCCTCAAGAATGTGCAGTATATACCATTGTGTATATTAACCAAAGTATATTTATCCAGTCTTCCATTGTTGGGGATTTAATTGTTTCCATCTTTTGCTAATGTGAATGGTGCCGCAATGAATATGGGTGCTCTTGTTTCTTTAGGCTCTCCACTGAGCAGAAAGATGAGTGGGTCATATATTTCTACCCCAATTTCTGTAAGGAAGCTCCATACCACTTTAAATGATGGTGCTCCAGTTTAACACTTTCACCAGTGTTTAGGCTCCCAATCTTTATCCAGAATTTTTATTTTCTGGAATTTGTGTGTGTGTTATTTTAACTTTCCTTTCAAGGCTAGTGTGAATACTCCCTCATCATTGTTTTGATTTATAGCACTCAAATGACTAGTGATTGCCAGTAGATCACCATGAATATTGACTGTATAGATGTCTTCTTTGGTGAACTGTCTGTTCATGTCCCCTACCACGATCCAAATCCAAGAAAGTGGTGTGTTGAAATGGACTGGCATTTTCCACTTTGAAACTGAGAAAAATATAGTTTACTAAGCCAGGAATGACATTGCATTCATTTTTTAAAAGGACATCTGCTTTTAAGGAATCCTATCCACATAATTATTATGCAAATTTATGCACCAAATGCAAAGCTAGTAATGAAGAAATTGAAGAAGTATAACGATGTCTTAAGTTGGAAATTGATAACAAGCGATCAATATGCATTGACAATTATTGGCAACAGAATGCAAAAGTTGGGGGGGAGAAGGAAGGCACAATAGTTGGAAAATATGGTCTTGGTGATAGAAATGAAGTTGAAGATCACATGGTAGATTTTTACGAGACCAATGACTTGTTCCTGGAAAACACCTCTTTTTCAGCAGCATAAAAGTCATGTGGACTTCTCCAGATGGACTCCACAGAGCTCAGATCGACTCTGTCTGTGGGAAGAGACCGTGGAACCAGTCCAGACTGTGGAAGTGATCATCACTCACTTATATGTGCATTCTAGTTAAAGCTGAAGAAAATTAAAGCAAACCTATGAGGAACAAAATAAGAACCTGGAAAAACGCCATCTGAGGTTCAAACATGTCTCAAGAACAATGAGCATTGATGCATTGAACACCAATAAAAGACGACCTGATGCATCGTCATAGGCTGTCAAGAACATCATTCGTGAAGAAAGTAAAAGGTCATTACAAAAACAGGAAAGAAAGAAAAGATCAAGGATATCAGGAGAGAGGCTGAAACTTGCTCTTAATTGTGGAGAATCTAAAGAAAATGAAAGAAATGATGAAGTCAATGAGCTAAATAGACAATCTCAAATGGCAGCTTGAGAAGACAAAATCAAATATTATAAAGAAATGTACAAAAACCTGGAGGGAGAAAATTAAAAGAGAAGAATATTCTAAGCATATTATACATTAAAATAACTCAAGAAATTTCAATCCTTGAGTTGTAATATTGTAAGATGGTATCGGAAAATATTGAATGAAGATGGAAAGAATATACAAAGTCAGTATAGCAAAAATAACTAGTAAACATTCAAAATTTCAGGAAGTAGCATATGAGCAAGAAACAGTGGTGCCAAAGGAAGGAGTTCAAACTTCCCTGAAATCATTAGCCCAAACCAAGACACTAGGATATGGTGACATACCAAATTAAATGTTTCAGACAGCTGATGAAGCACTAAAAGCACCCTCTTGACTATGCCACAAAGTTTGGAAGACAACCACTTCTCCAAATGGCTGGAAGAAATCCATATTTGTACCCATTCACCAAAGAAAGGTGAGCCAATAGAAAGCTCAATCTGTAACACAATATCATTGATTGCACATGCAAGTAAAATTTCCCTGAAGATGATTCAACTATGGTTGCAACAGTACATTGAAAAAGAGCTGTCAGAGGTCCAGGGAAGATTCAATAGAGAACTTGAAACATGGGATCTCCTCGCTGATATGAGATTCATCTTGGCTCAATGTAGAGAACACCAGAAAGATGTCTACTTGTGATTCATTGACTGTGCAAAGTCCTTCAACGATGTTGATCGTAACAAACTTCAGATAACCTAGAAAAGGATGGAGATTCCAGACTTCACTGTGTTGTGTGGCCATGGGAAATTGTTCGTGGACGAAGAGGCAGTTGTGCAAATAATAATAATGGAATACTACATGCTAAAAGCAGGAAATGTTTATGTGAGTAATGTGCCCTCTCACCACTCTTGTTCAATCCGAGTGCTGCACAAAGAATCAGAGAATCTGGATTGTATGAGGAAGAATGGAGCTTCAGGATAAGAGGGAGGCTTATTGGAAGCAGCAAGAAGAGATTAAAGGAAGCATTGCGGTGGGTAAATCTGCAACACAAGGCTTCTTTGGATTATTGAAAACTGGAGGTGTTTCTTTGAGGACTAGCATACGCCTGACTGAAATCTTGGCATTCGCAAGTGCTTCAAAGGCATGTGAAAGCTGGACACTGTACAAGGAGAACTGAAGAAAATGTGATGCACTTGAATTGTGGTGATGGAGAAGAATATTGAAACTACCATAGACTGCTGACAACACGAGCTGATGTCTTGGAGGAAGGATGGTCAGAGTGCTCTTTGGAGCCAAAGACGGTGAGATTTCATCGTATATACTTTGGGGAGATTATCAGGAGAAAATAGTCTCTGCAAGGGACATCATGCGTGGTAAAGTAGAGGGGCAGTGAGAAAGAGGAAGACCCTTGACACGATGGATTGATACAGTGGCAAGCACTTGTGAGGGCGGAGCAAGAATGGCCAATGCTCTGTTGTGTTTATATAGTCTCCTTATGGGTACAAACTGACTCAATGACATTTAACATTTCGTTTTAAAAAGAATTATTCATATTTTCCTTGTTGAAGTGTTGCCTTTTAAAAATTGATATTAGGGATTAGTTCATTGTCCAGTGCAACATTGCCAAAAATGTGTAGGTAATCTGCATGCTCTCTTTCCCCTCATTTGGTAAGGTCTTTTGATACACCTGTGTTTTTATTTTAAAAGATTTCCATTATCTGGTTTGTGTCCTGGAGTGTGTGTTTTCATTGTATTGATAGTGCATTTATAACTTGTATGAGGTTAATAAATTCATCCTTATTTCTTTATTAATCTTTGTACATCTAAGATTTACATTTAGATCGTTAATTTATCTTGAATCAGTTTTTGCATATGGAGTAGGTGTGACTCAGTCCTATTTTATTCTTCTGCAAATGGAAATCCAATTTTGTCAAGACTATTAAGTTGGCCCTAGTAAGCTCATTTACCTTTCTAAAAATCTGTTGTCTATCTGTGGATGGATTTACTTCTCTGTCTCAATGCTATTCCACTGGCCTACCTACCTAGTGTACTAGCACCATCTTGTTTTCACTACTATGGCTGTGTACAGATTTTGAGATTGGGAGGTCAGAAATCACACTACTTTGCTCTTCATTAGTAGTATTTTTCTTCTCTTGCATCTCTTTCTGTTCGTATGATTTTAAAGATTAGTTTTTCCATCTCTTTAACGAATGATGCTGAGACCTGGATCAGAGTTGCAGTATATTTACAGATTTCTTTGAGTGGTTTCATCATTCACACAATGCATGTCTTCCTTTCCAAGATCATGTAATGTTCTTATGCTTATGTAAGTCTTTTTAGTTTCTTGTTTTGTATTTTCTATGTATAAGTTTTGTATTTTCTATGTATAAGTTGTTTCTCCCTCTGGTAAGGTTTAATCTTAGATACGGTATCTTTTGGGTGGTTATTCTAAGTGGGGCAGGAGCCGTGGTGCTGTAGTGATTATGCACTGTGCTGCTAAGTGCAAGATCAGCGGCTTGAAACCACCAGCTTCTCCTTGGAAGAAGGATGGGCCTGTGCACTTCCCTATTTACCATCTCGGGACAGACACCCCCAGGGACAGTTCCAACCTGTCTAAGGGGGTTACCATGAGTATCAAATGGTTGGCACTGAGTTGTTCTTTGTCTTGTTTTAAATGGTTTTGCTTTCTTTTCTTCCTTTTGAAAATACTCTTCATTAATACATACAAATCCGATAGATTTTTGTACCTTCGTGCATATTCCCATGTTGCCAATTTAAAAAAAATCATTTTTGACAACTTTCATATTGAGTCCAAGTTGTCAACATAGAGTATCACATCATCTGTAAATAGTGTTTTATTTCTATCTTGCCAATTTCTGTTCCTTTGGTTCTTTTTTATTCTTAATAGCTCTGACAAACACTTCCAGCACAATATTGAATAAGAGTGGTGATAATAGGAGGAGTCTGATGCCTGTTTGCAAAGAGAGTGCTCTGTTCTCCCCATTGGAGGAGATATTGGCCTTTGGTTTTCATAGATAGCCTTTATTATACGGAAGAATTTATTTTCTATTTCTACTTTGTTGAGTGTGTTTATCAGGAATTGGTGTAAAATTTTGTCAACTACCTTTCTGAATGCATTAGTGATCATGTAGTTGTTTTCCTTTGTTTTATTTGTATGGTGTATTTAATTGACTGGTTTTCGAATGTTGAACCATCCCTGAATACTTGTCATGAATTCCAATTAACCATAATGTATCTTTTTAAAAATATTTTGTTGTTTCTACTGATTATAATTCTGTTGAAAATATTTGCTTCTATGTTCATAAGGGATATTGGTCTGTAACTTTTCGTTCTGGTAATGTCTTTGTCTGATTTGATTATCATTATTATATTCCATAAAATGAGTTTTAGAATTTGCTTTTCTTTTCTCTATTCTGGAATAGTTGGAATTGGATGGAGTCAACTCTTCTTTAAATATTGGTAAAATTCCATGGTGAATTCATCTGGCTCTGGACTATTTTTAAAGGGCGACATTTTTAATGATTAGATACACTCCTTCATTTCTTATGGTTCTGTTCAATTTTTGCTTGTTTGCTTGTTTTTTATTTGTTTAATACACCAGTCTGTGTGAGATTAAGTAAACAGGTTGCTTTTGGAACTCTCTATCCATGTGTCTGTAACTCACACCAAATGATTGGGTGGGGCTGTGCATATAGGTTGTGTGAAGTTGGTCAGGAGTAGCTGCTCCTTCTATGGCTATAAAAATGAACCATCTTGGAATTAAAAAGAGAGAGAAATTCCATGGCTCTTGAGGAAGGAGTCCCATCAGCATATTAAAATCTCTGGTGCATATTAAAATCTCCATCAGAAGTGGTGGAAGCCGAGACCAGAGGCACCAGAGGAAGAAGAGAAGAGATCCCAGGGCAGAGCACTGGGCTCCCTCACTGACCCATGAAGATAGATATCAAGGGGCCACATGGCTAAGAGGCTGAGGACCAGACAAAGACGTGGTTGCTAGCTGAGGAGAAGTGCTGCTGTGGACCAGTGACTATATCCTTAATGTTATCTTCCCTCATAACACCCTTCCTTGTGAGTGTTGTCTGTGAGTCCTTTGTGGCCATTGCAACGGATTTTCCAGCCCAGCAGAAAAGCAATGTGTCTTGGGAAGAAGATTTGGTGTTAGAATATAGTAAAGAAGAATGGATTCTGGAGGCTTATCTGATCTCTGCCTATGGGAACTTGCCAAAGACTAGGGTGGAGATGAATTCTTCTCCCTGTGTGACCAGACAAGGTCAAATATTCTTTCCTGCCTGAATGCTCACTATATTTAAGAGGCCACATTGATTAATTATGCCTTTTCATTCTTTGTGTCGTTAATGAGTTTCTTTCCCACTGTTCTCTCTTTCCAGGAGAGTGGTATACAGAAGTATCCTATGATTATGGTATAAGTAGGTATTTCTCTCTTCAACTATATGAGTGTGATAACTGTATTTTGAAGATCTTTCATTCGATGCATGGGGATTTATTACATGTACGTCTTCTTGGTCAATTGACTAACAATTGTGTAATAACTTTTGTCTCTCATGAAAAATTTGATCTTTGTCTTTTTTAAAATTATTAGTTTAACTTTGCATCTTTTGCTATCTTTTGCCTGTCATTTGATATTTAGTCACTTTTTGAACTTTTGTATAAGGTGTGTTTTGTTATTTATTGAATAAGTTGTGTTTCTTGTAAGCAGCATATTGATCCGCTCTTTTGCTTAACCAATCTGTTACTCTGTCTCTGAACTAGTGCTTTTAATTCATTCACATTTAATATCACTATTGTTAGATGGAAAGCGATTGCTGTCATGTTATTTTCTGTGTGTGTGTGTGTGCTGTGTGGTCCTCTTAGTGTCTTTATTCCTCATAAATTTCTGGGATGAGTTTCTTTTGATTGTGGATTATTTACTAATTTTTGTGATTTTCCTTTTTATTATTTTGATGACATTTTCCATGTGTTTTGAGCGTACTTTGCTATTTAATATTTTTTCCTTTGTTTAGAAAGTATGTTCCCTCTTGCTAAATAAATTGTCTTCTTTCTGTTCAGTGTCTTATCTCTACACCATTCACTCTATTTTCTTTGTAATTTTCTTCATTGTAAAATGCTCTCTTTGATCCTTATTTCAATATTATAAATTTGTTTTATTTTGAGTACTGATTTGAATGGTTTGATTTCTGGATAATGTTGCCTTGTATTTTGGTTTCAGGTGATCTCTGCTGTTTTTGATTCTCTGTCCGAAGATTTCCCCATGGAATGTTTTCTAGTGTTGGTTTTGTGTATACAAATTCCATTAGTTTCTCCTTATCTGTAAATGTCTTTATTTCTCCCTCATATTTAAGGGATATTTTTGCTTGATACAAGATTCTTAGTTGGCAACCTATTTTCTTCATCCTTTTATTTATATCACTCAAATGCCTCCTTGATTGCATGGTTTCTGCTGAGAAATCCAAGCTTATTTTTAGTGGTTCCCCTCTGTAGGTCCCTTTTTGTTTTTCCTGGGCTGCTCTCATTATTTCCTGTGATGATTGATAGTTTGACATTGATGTGTCATGGTGATTTTCTTTGTGGATCTTTTCTGCTTGGGGTTATTTAATTTTTTTTTCTTTTCTTCCTGTTCTGGATAAATAACTAATGAAATATGTTATTCCTCTTGAGAGTTTCCCATATAATTATAAGCTTTGGATTTTATTGTTGTTATTGGATCCTTTTTGATTGCTCATGCAGATTACTATCATGAGATTTGCCCTTAAACTCACTAATTTAACCTTCCATTTCTTCAATTCTAGTGCTTTGTTTTTTCAAAGTGTTATCTAATTCTAATATCTTAGTACTAATCATCTGGAATTCTATTTCTTTTTTGGTAGATTTTCATTTTTTTATGTATTTAGTCAGATTGCTCTTTTATTGTTTATCTGAGTTTCTCTTCCCTCATCTGTTGAGAGTCCCTGCAAATTATTGTTCTGGATTTATTTTCCTAGTTCCAATGCCTTTTCTTCCTTAGAAAGGTCTTTAGATAGGTCTAGGTTACTCTGAGAGTGTCTCTTGTCTCCAAGTTATTGTGATGGACTAAGTTATTGCTTGGCTTCTGTGCTGTCAGGAGATTTGTTCTGCTTGTCATGAGCCCAGAATATGTTGCTATTCTCCTTTCTGGTTGTAGGGGGCTAGAGATTTCCCTGTGCCACAAACAGATCTGTTTGTTTACTCCATGCTGTCTAGCAGCGAATGAACTCATCTGCTTGATGACCACGCACAGATTCTGCACCTTGATTTTACCACAATGTGTTCATTTCTCTGAATTCACTTTCCTAAGAGCGTCATCGCTCCATGTTTCTTCTCCACATGAACTTTCTGAGTCTTTGTTGTTAAGGGGAAAGAATAGTGGTTTTGTCAAAGTTATCATATTTAACTGACCAAAATATTTTATTTAAGATATTCACTGGTTCAATACCACTTACACAATAGTTTAAATTTATAACACTATTATTTAAAAATCATGAATTAATTTTTTGGTATAGACAACTAGACTATGTGATATCTGATAAATTTAATAATGAAGTATGGACATGAAGAAGAAATATGTCCACATTTAAATATGATAATTAAACTTTCCATTTATAGATTTGGAAGTTCAGAAATGTTGAGCTTATCATTGTAATGAAATATAGAATATAATTATGTGAACTTTAATAATTGATATAAGTGTATCCTCCATATAACTCAAAAAATGTTGAACAGAAGTAATTAGAACAAAGAGTTCATACTGAGAGGTTAATGCTTTGAAAACTAACTAGAAGATATAAAATGTTAGGACAATTGTTATTTGACCTGAAACTCTCAGAACAAGGACATTATTTTATTCTGATTTTAGTTATTGAAAAAAAAAACCCTTAACTTTTTGGAAGTTGTAGTTCCCTTCTGTAACTTATAAGGACAGTGAAACCTAGAGTTTGAATTCTCTTTCTTTTTTAAAAATCATTTTATTGGGGGCTTGTACAACTCTTATCACAATCCATATACACATTCATTGTATGTCAAGCACATTTGTACATTTATTGCCCTCATCATTCTCAAAACAGTTGCTTTCTATTTAAGTCCTTGGCATCAGCTCCTCATTTTCCCCTTCCTTCCTGATCTCCCTTCCCTCATGAACCCTCAATAATATATAAATTATTATCTTGTCATATTTCACACTGTCTGATGTCTTCCGTCACTCACTTTCCTGTTGCCTGCCCCCAGGAAGGAGGTTATATGTAGATCCTTATAATTGGTCCCCCCTTTCTATCTCACCTTCTCTCCACCCTCTGATAGCACCACTCTCGTCACTGGTCCTGAAGGGATCATCTATCCTGGATTCCCTGTGTTTTCAGTTTCTATCTGTACCAGTGTACATCCTCTGGTCTAGCCAGATTTGTAAGGTAGAATTGGGATCATGAAATGAGGGCAGGGTGGAGGAAGCATTTAAGAACTAGAGGAAGATTGTATGTTTCATCGTTGCTACATCACACCCTGACTGGCTCGTTTCCTCCCCGAGACCCTTCTCTGAGGGGATGTCCAGTTGTCTACAAAAGGACTTTGGGGCATCTGTGATTTCCCAAGACTGTAACTCTTCAAGGAAGTATGGAACCTTTTCTTTTGGGGGACTGATGGTTTCAAATTGTTGATCTTGCAGTTAGTAGTTCACAGAGCAACCCCTATGACACTAACTCTTTAACATGTTAAAGAACTGTGATATTTAGATGATTGTATGTCAACCTAAAGATGTCTAAAAATATATAGGCGAAATCAAGCTGTCAAATCTGGTCATGATTTGACCTAACGATGCTTCCTTGGGGTGTGACCTTCTTTAAGTAGGAGAACTGGTAACCTCCCTCCCTTTCTCTGCTCTTCACCTTCTAGATTGTTGGGACTCTGCCACTGACCCTGAGAGTTGTCCGGGCTTTGCCTCATTTCCACTGGCCTTGGATCCATACAACTCTGCACCCATTGGCTTGTGATCTTCCTGCCAACTATGTCATTGCATATGTCCATGTGAGTCTAAAGATGGACTTAGGAACTTGATTTGACTTGTAAACTTGAGTTGGACTGGGAAGGGATGCTTGCTTGTTATATAATTGCTTCTTGGTATAAAGTTCTTTCTTATATTGAGAGGAGTATCACTGGATTTGTTTCTCTAGATAGCCTGGCCTACCATAAGACAAAGAGGTCACTTTGAGGACGAAGGTATACCTGACCTAAGCCATGGTATCTGCAGTTGCCTCACATGAATGCAAAAGTTAGATAAAGGATAAAGAAATCAAATAACTGATGCAGTTTGATTATGGCATTAGTGAAAAATATTGACTATATACGGAACGTCCAAAGACACCAATCTATCTCAGAAGAAGTATGAACTTAATGCTTCTTAGATGTGAAAATGGCAAGAATTTATCTATCATGATTTGGACACATTATCAGCAGTGACAAAATCCTAAAAGGGGTGTCATGCTTGTGAAAGAAGGTCAACAGCAATGAGGAATAACCTGCAAATCATTGTTGATATAGTGCCTGTAGCAATGAACTCAAGCATAAACATTGTGAAGTTGATGCAGGACCAGGCAATGGTTTGTTCCATCTGACACAGAATTGTTCAACATTGAAAACCACGTGCTGGGCACCTTCCAACCACAACATTCTGAAGTGCTGTTCTGCTAGGCAGCTAAACCACCCGTTCTTGTCTGGTATTGCCATTTGCTTGGTAGAATGGTAACAGTCCTTAATTTGGGGCTAATTAAGGCCTTTCTATTTATTCTACCCAAAACAACTTGAATTATGAGAGTTTGCAATCTTGATGGCACCATTTCTGGTCAAGTAGGTGTGATTAGCACTGATTTTTATGATTCATTAACTTATTCGTTCACAAGATGTGACAATTTCTTCACAGGCATGCTCTGATTAGTATTATGAAAATGTGAAAGTAAACAATTTTTAAGATGCTAAAAAAATCACAGACATTCTCATATATTTCATACTTTGCTTGTCTTATGTAATGATATATATCTGATACATACTACTTCACCTTGAGTATAACCGTAATACCTCAAAATATAAAATATAGTATTTTCTAACCAAGAATGTTCTAAAATTCCCATTAATCTCAATGGACACCAGAAGAGTAGCTGGTTGAGAGATATGTGATCCACAGAGTTGAATATATTCCCTATCTGGCCCTCTACTGCATTTGTGTGCCAACTTCTAAATAAGAGAATTTCAATAGTACAGGTACAGTATTACTGAAATGACAGTTAAGCCAAACTGATAAGCGTTTTTCAAACAGTCAAAAAAGGGGTGGACAAGATTAATGAATTGAACATGGACTATAAAATCAATGAAGTGTCAAGATTTATTCCAAAACTTTAAGCTTATATAATTAGAAGGATCATGCAATTAATCTCTAATACGTAAGCATTAAAAAGGATTGTGGGTCACTATTTGAATATTTTAGTGCCAAAAGAGGGAAAATTAAAGGAATGCATTTTTTTAGTTTCATATTCACTCTATATTGTGTCTAATATATAATGGGGATATTAGGATTTGCTTCCTGGGTTTATTATCTGTTTATTGCAATGAAAATATAGGAATTACCCTTTCTCTACCAGTGGGTAAATATTTCCAGCTTCAAGCCCTGCAGTTATGAAGACTTCCATTTCTTAAGAAAATGTGAAGATTATGGTAAAGAGAAGCAACCAAATCCTTATTGTCTCTTCTATGTTTGAAAAACATTTCTCTGTAAGAAATTGTTAACATTTTTGTAACTCCCACAGAAACATCATCTTTATCAAATACATTCTAATTAACTAAAAACAAAAAAACAAACAAAAATAAGTAAATTGTAATTACAGAAAAATCATAGGCAAATAAATAATAACATGCTGCTATATGTTTCATATCAAATTTGTTTGTGTCAAAGATTATATTCCATAAAGTTTAAAGCATTTATAACATATTTTCAAATATTTAAAAGCCTAAAATATGGTCTGTCTCAGTGAACTAAACATCTCCACCTGAAAAGAAAATACTCTGCTTTGGTTACTTAATATTGCAGAGATTTGGATTAGTTTTATTCCTCTATTTTATACGCACACACAAAAAAACACACACATTTATAAATATATAGTTGAAATATGAATTATAAAATTAGAGTGAAAAAAATATCTTAAAAATTGTTAGTGGATATGTTATTTTCCTTTTTCTTATTTTTGCTTCATCTTTTGGTTACAATATGAGAATAAAAGATATTGCTACTAAAATTCCACTTAAAATATGCATGTGTTTATTCCAAACAATGCAAATTTAAATATGTCTCTGCAATCAAAGCAAGGCTGCAGAGAGGCTCACTCAGTAAAATATTTTTCTCAGCCTCATTAAGCTGCCTTCATTCAGGTCCAATCAAAACAGTAACTGCCTAAAGACTCTGCTCGGCCAATTAAATTCAAGGCAAAGATAAACTTGGAACGTTATGGTGGCTGTGTTTTGAGATCTCAAAAAGATCATCTTGATAGACTTGAAGTCTATGATTTGAAATAAATGTGTATGTATTTTTGGATCTATAATTAGTGAATGCTTCTGTAAACTGTCATCAAATTCACAATAAAAAACACTTGCTCATCCTTCCAAGAGCATTGAGGGCCTTCCTAGGTTACTCCCTTGGTAAACTTGATCCTATCAATCCTCCAAGCCTAATCTAGCTCCTCAGAATGTTTTGTTTTTCATTCTAAAAACTGAAAGGACGTGTACAGTGAACATGGTTTCAGTCCTTTGATGTTACCAAAACTGCCAGGTTGGAAATGATTTAAATCAAAGTGTGCAAAATGTTTTGGGTACGAGCTGAAGCGATGGCCAGACCACCTTGGGAAGCATGTTGAACTACGTGGAGTCTTTGTTGAGAAAAAGCATCTTCAAATTGTGTTAGTTTTGTAATAAGACTTTGCACCCGCCTCTCATAAGGGTGGATTGCTGAACAGTACTCAGTAAAACTATGTGCATCCTGAAATCCTCCTGTTCATTTCTGCCATTACTCCCTTTTTTAGGTTTCTTCTCTCCTGTTAGTACAAGTCAGGACTGGTATAAATTAGTATTAGTATAAATAAGCCTAAAGTTATAGGTTTATTTTAGGTTTATTTCATCTTAGATTAGTATAAATTACCACTAGTATAAATTAGATTAGTATAAACAAAACTAAATAAATAAACCCTGAAAATCTTGCTGCAAAACATTTTTTACTATAGCTTTTAACACCATCTGTGTTTTTCGCTTCTGTCTTTTCTTGTCTTCTCTTTCATGAACTGAATTTTTTTTATGAGATTTTAATTTCTTCATTGCCTTTTGAAAAGCCATTTATTGTGGATTAGGTGAAGGCTTACAGAACTATCATTAATTTTATACTCAAGAATATATACATATTTGTTTCAAATCATCCACTACAGGGTTCTCAATAACTATCACTTGTCCTATTTCTTTCCTGATTCCTATTTTATTTATATTTCTTTGAATTATTTTTAAGTAGTTACTCTAGGAGATTCAGGATGCATGATGAATATATTAGGGTCTTTTAAAAGTAATTTTACCGTATTTTATGTAAAATACTAGAACCTTAAAACAGGGCAGTTGCATATACTGCTAATATCTTTTGTAGTTCACTTGTTATATATTGTGCATCTATGTTCATTATAAATTATAGGGTAGAGAGTTTCAAACAAGTGTTTAATTTGTGTGTTTCATGTCTCACTATAAACAAACATTTCATATCATAGCATTTTCTTTCATTCTGAGGAATTCTTGTGTTTCTTATGTTAAAGCTCAGTCAGTGCCAAATTCTCTCACCATCCATTTACCTGTAAAGGTTTTATTTATGGGTGGGTTCTGTTGTTGTTATTTTGAAAATTCATATCACTAATTATGAAGTTCTGCTTTAGTACTTAAATTATTAAGACATAAAATATATCATTTTGTTAATCTTTTATCGCTTCTGATGAGAATGCCTGGAATTATAGTTATTCTTGTGCTGAATGAGGTTTTTTTCTAATAATATGTTCTTTAATTTTGATTTTTATCATTTTGACAAGAATCTGTATAGGTGTATTTTAAAACTTTTCCTTACAATCATTTATCTTCTTGCTTTTATAAGATAATAATTTCATTATCATTTCATTTGACTTTTCCAAAAATTTATGAAGACCCCTCAAAACTCCTGGGCTGTGCTCATCTTCAGCAAACTTTTTCTCATTGTGTCCTCTTCACACTCAATCATATGAAAACATCTTTGGATTGTTTTCCCATTTTTTGTTCTTAGGTGTTGTTAGATGGGAGTTGACTGCTGTATACAATATATAGGTGTTGTATGTAGCAAGATTATACACAGCTCAGTCTTGTGCCCCCTCATAATTGTTGTCAGGCTTGAGCCCAGTGTTGCAGTGATTCTGTCAGTCCATTTTTGTAAAGGGGGTGTGACAGAGGGGAAGACCTTTGACAAGCTGGATTGACTGACGCAGTGGTGTTTTCAATGGACTCAAGCATAAAATCAATTGTGAGGAGGAAACAGGACCTGGTGGTGCTTCCTTCTGCTGTGCACAGGGTCGCTAGGAGTTGCAACTGACTTAATGGAATTTAACAACAAAAACAACTCTACTTTAGCAACCATGAGGTCCTTTTCCAAAGATTGGTCTCTCTTGATAACTTGTCCAGAATACCCAAGACATCCTCTCTTCCACGGAGCATTAAGGTTGTACTTCTTCCAAGACAGACTTATTTTTTCTCTGGCAGTCTATAATACTTTAAAGATTCTTTGCCAGCACCACAAGTCAAGTGAATCAGTTATTTACATTCATATGAGGCTACTATTTACTATTTTTTATTCTAGTGTGTGCACATGACTGTATGAACAGTTAACATATCTTATTTCAAATGATAATTTTTTAATGTAGCTTCAAGTTTAAGTTTATAATTCTAGTCGACGATACCATATTGCTCCCATGTATTGTTTGTCTTTCCTTTAAGTTCTTTAACCTATTCATACAGCTATACATTTGAAAAACCTTATCAATCAATGTAACTGGGCAACACATTGCCCCAAATTAGCTTTGGTTTTCCATAGCTCACTGAATTCATCCTGTAGTTAGATAGTCTAGGTATCTGTCACGGAGCCATAATTCCAAATTGAACTCATCACATTCAACAAGATCCAGAGGTAGCCTGTGAGTTCAAAGCAATGGCACTGAAAGGAGGCTGCGCTGCATGCCTTCATCAAAAACAATGCCCCGGGACTTAAGAAGCACCATCTGACATGTCCAAATGAGACGAGGAAGCACTGGAGCTACTCACTCGTATATGCCAGCAATTTTGGAAGATCATCCCTGGCTCACTGACTAGAAAAGTTCCATGACTTGTCCCAATTCCAAAGAAACATAACCCAATAGAATGCTCAAATTATAAAATATCATTAATATTAGATGTAAATACTATTTTGCTGAGAATCATCCAAAAATGGTTGCAGCAGTGCATTCACAGAGAGCTATGAGAGGTCGATGGTGGAGTCACAAGAGCTTGTGGAAAAGGATACCCCTTGCTAATGTCAGGCGGACCTTGGATGAAAGCACACAATACCAGAAAAAGTATTTACTAGTTTCATTGATCGTGCAAAGGTATTTGACTGTGTGGATCGTAGCAAAGTCTGTACAGTCTTGAGTAGAATGGGAATTCTAGAACACTTCATTATGCTCATGTGGAACCTGTCCATCGATCAAGAGGCAGTTGTAAGAACTGAACAAGGGAATACTGAATGGTTTCAAATCAGAAAAGGTCTGCATTCATTTTGTATTATATCATAATTCTTATGCAATCTTGATGCTGAACAAAGAATCTGAGAAGCTGGATTATAGAAGGAAGAAAGAGGTATAAGGATTCATGGTCGTTTTATTAGCAACCAAGAATACGGAGATTCTTGCTGAAAGTGAGGAGGACTTGAAGCACTTGCTGATGAAGGTCAAGGATGGCAGCTTTAAGTATGGATTACAACTCAATGTAAAGAAAACCAAAATCCTCCTAATTGGACCAACAGACGGCATGATGATGAATGCTGAAAAGCTTGAAGTTGTCAAGAATTTCATCTTGTTTGTATCCACAATCAGCACTCATGGAAGCAGCAGTCCAGTTCTCAAATGATCCATTGCATTCAGTAAATCTGCTTCACAAGACCTCTTCAAAGTGTTGAAAATCGAGGAAGTTACTTTGAAGACTATGGTAAAATTGAATTGAGTCATGGTATTTCAATCACCTTAAAATCACATGAAATTTGACATTGAATAAGGAAGACTGAAAAGAATAAATGCATTTGAATTATGATGCTGGTAAAGAACATTGAAATATGGGTTGCCATTAGAACCAACAAATCTGTTTAGAAGTACAACTAGAAAACTGTTCAGCAGCAAGGATGGGTAGCTAGATTTTGTTGTATGTAATTTAAACATGTTATCAGAGCAATCAGTCCCTGGAGAAGGACATCATGTGTGGCACAGAAGGGCAGTGAAAAAGATGAAGGCCCTGAAGAGGTGGATTAACACAGTAGCTACTACAGTGAGCTCAAACATTAGAAGAAATTACGAGGCCAATGCAGGCCTGGGCAATGTGTCGTTCTGTGGTGCATGGGGTTGTTATGGGCAGGAGAGAACTCGACAGCACCTAGCAACAGACCTCAGCCAAGCTCTGAGACAGGGAACGTGGAGACTCCTCGGTCTCTACTGTGTTCGATTCTCATTTGTGGATCCAGGCACACAAATCCCTGTCTTTACGCTGGTCTGATCTGTCTTACTGATGTCAGAATGCTATATGGTGTGGTCAAGTTGGTTTCCACCCATAGTGACCCATCGTATAAAACATAAGCCCAGTCCTGCACCATCATCCCTATTGTTTGTTGGTACTCACTATTGCAGTCATTGTGTCAGTCTATTTCATCAAGGTCTCACTTTTTCTTTTTTTGCTGTCCTTCGGCATTACCTAGCACGATGAAGTTCTCTAGGGATTCCTTTCTTTTGATGACATTCCCTAAGTCTTATCATTAGGTTCTAAGGAACATTAAGGCTGTACTTCAAGATCAACCTGTTTTTGTTTTTTTTTTGTGGCAGCTATAGTACTTTCAATACGATTCATCAGCACCATAATCCAAATAGATCAATTATTATCCAATGTCCGAATCTCACATGCAGCGTAAGCAATTGAAGCACTACGGCTTTGATCACAAGCACCTCAGTCCTCGAAGTGACATCGTTTGTCTTTACTATGTTAAAAATAGTCATGTACAGTCAATTAAACCATTGTAATTCATAGTCTGATCTTTTTATTGCTGTTTCCAGGAGCATTGATTATGGGTCCAAGCAAGACAAAACCTTTGGCAACTCCAATTTTTCGCAGTTTATAATGATGCTACCTAGTCGGTTTCAGTTTGGGCTTTCTTCATATTGACTTGCAAACCGTATTGAAAGCTGCTCCATTCCTTGTTCTTCATCAGTAAGTGCTTGACTCCTTCCTCACTTTCAGTAAGTAAGATTGTGCCATCTTATTAATAAGATGTTAAATCAGTTGTTAATGAGTCTTCTTCCCATCCTGATGCCATGTTCCTCCTTACATAGTACAGCTTCGCAGACTACTTACTCAGCATACAAATTAAATAAATATGGTGAGAGGATACAACTCTGAAGCACACAATTCATCCAGTTTAATTAGAAAGCAAAGCCAGAATTAGCTATTCTATCAGGTATATCTGTGAAATAAGAGGACTTTGTGAATTAACCATATTATTATATACAGGAAATCCCCATACAATATGTAGTTCATCTACCCCAAATGCTGTTATATTAAAATCTATGTGAATCTTTTGGACAAAGTCTGAGAGCATATCCATGGACTACAGGAAATCAGCCTTAATAATTGTGTGTCTGGGTCTGGTGGAAGATTGCTTGGGAACTTGCCTACATCGAGGCAGAGTCGGCGTGGAGAAGGAGAATAGAGAGTTGGCCCGGGGACTGGATTTTCAGTCCCAGAAATGGCAAGTGGTGGTGACTAATTCCTGCCCTTTTGGAGTAGCTGCTTCCTGATCACGTGTATTCATATCTGGAACTGCTTAAGGCAAGAGCCTGCACACATCACAGGACCCACTGGCCCTGAAAGGACTCATTGCAGGAACACAGTAGGTGCGATAGTAAGGTCTATTTTGCCAACTAGGCTTCCATAGGAACATGTGAGCTGAGTTTAACCAGGTCACAGCTTGCCCTGAGACTTCTCTCTCTCTCTCTCTCTCTCTCTCTCTCTCTCTCTCTCTCTCTCTCTCTCTCTCTCTCTCTCTCTCTCTCTCTCTCTCTCTCTCTCTCTCTCCTTGGTGATTGGGCCAGTGTGCTGCTGCTTGAGATAGTCCTTTGCCTCAACCATTTGGTGCACTCACTACCTGTGGACCAAGCCAACCTGTGGATCATGTTGCCTTCCCATGTGTTTGTAGAGCTTGAGACTCCATCTGGGCCTGCGCACTAAACTCCCGCACTACTGGGTGTTGTTGTCCCACCTTGCTGTCTGGTGCCTGTGGGCCAACCTTTCTTGTCTTGCCTGAGGGCAGATTCTACTGTCTGCTTCCTTGACCTTGAACCAGTAGCTGGCATGACCTTCCGTATATTTACTGTTCCATAAAAGTGAGTTGAACTGAGTGCTCTGTGCTGCCGTGTAGACTAAGTAGCTGTTATATAGCTTTTTGAGAATATATATATATATATATATATATATATATATTTATATTTATATTTATATTTATTTATTTATATGTAAGTGTCCTGGTTTTGTTTCATTAGAGAACCCGACCTAACACACTAGCCATGGTAGCTGTTGCACAGAGCAGTTAGTTAGCTGCTGGGTGTTAGGCAAACTGAGGCACGAAACGAGAAGAGACGGACCATACTCGCCGAGTACTGATTAAAAAGCAGGCTTTATTGGTGACAAGGGGACGGGTTCTACAGACCACAGTGAAGTGAAGCTGTGGAAGCCGCGCCAGGGGAGCCCTTGAGGGGTTTTTATACCCCTCCCCCCTGTTGACATAAGGTGCGGTTTTGCTCAGTGGGACTTACGTGACTGCTCGTTGTACAGGGTCAGTCTGTTCTGGTTCTAGAAACAATGAAATGGGCGGTCTGTGCTTTTAGAGGGTACAATTGTTCACAGAACTAGCCCGTCTCTGGGAAACTCAGTTTGGGGGAAGGGTGTCCATGCTTTTACCAGACACTGGGTAGGTAAATGAAACCAGGAGGAAGGAAATGTAGAGGAGAAGAAGGGTTTGAGAACAATAGGATCCTCCTTGGCACTCTGATGCTCAGGAACTCTTGGGACTTGCAGTAGCTGAAACCATTAAGGAAGAATAGCAAACATAAGGAGAGCTGTTTTCCTTAAAGCACCCCCCAACCCCACACATACACACATACACCCACACGCTTCATGGGACCACATACATGTGCAAGTATGCTGTCTGATGGTGTTCAAAGAAATATTAAGCAAGGCATACAAACTTGATTTATCTAAATAGATTCCTCTTATTAATCTCTTTTAGGACACATTTTTCTTCATTTATATAAATTAACATAATATTTTACTAGTTTCCTAGCTAAAAGCTGGCCTGGTTGGTTCCTTTATTTTTAATCTTTTATTTCAAACTAATTTTATAAAAGTTATAAAAATACTACATACAACTTTACATATCATTCACTTTGCTTTCTCTAATGCTGTCATTTAACATATCAGAGTATAATTACCAGACTAGAAAATCAACATTGGTATAATATTTTAACTAAATTCAAAAGTTATTTTAGATTAGATATTAAAAATATGCATATAGAAATATATAAGGCATAGAGTGATGTGTCACTATCCACAATATGTTTTCTGAATTAAGATATTATGTGATTTGGATATTATATGAATATCATTTTATATAGAGACAATGCCTGGATTAGGAAAGAGTTCCATTTCTAAATTTGTCTTTAGGTCAAATTTATACATAGTTGAAATAGGTATGGTTCATAACTAAAGATTTAACCAGTGTTCCTTTCCATATATTTGACAATTAAGAAATACTTTGAAATTCAATAAACATCTTTTACATAGTAATATAGTAATAATAATAATATTTTCATGTATGTTGCAAAGCACAATAAATTTGTTATTATGAATCATAATATGGTCTTAGGATTTTTAATGCAATTGGCTTAAGGGGTTTATTTTCTCAAATGTGTATGTGGTGGGATGATGTCAAAATGGATATTATGCAGTATACCACTTCATATATATATATGAAAATAGCATATATGAAATAAATGCTGTCTTAGATATTTATGCTTAGATTAATATTTTTAGTTAAAGTCTCTGTGTTGCTCCAAACAACACAGAAAAAGTTTCCAAAGAAATGAAAAATTCAAATGAAATTTAAGCTATTAGACTTTCGTAGTCCCACAGAGCCACTTTGGTATCAAACAAAATGGTAATACGCAAGTACCTTAAAGACAGTTAACACATGTCCATAGTATTTTATACAGAACATAAACTGTATGAATACTTTTAAACATAGGCCATTTTAATAAAAGGGCGAGAGTTCTTATTTTCTGAAGGATAAAGCCAGTTCTGCAGAGTGACATTTCAGAGAAGCATAACGTCGACTGGTCTGTTTAGCTGTAGCAAAAGGAAGTCTCCAGCTGATGCTTTGATTTCCCTAGCTGGTTTGTTGGATTGCCCTCATATGGACGATGCAAAGACCATGTGGGGGAATTTGCTCTTTCCTTATCTCCCACCAAAGCCTGCTGGGATGCTTAGATCTTACAGCTTACAAGCAAACAGGAGAGAAAACCACCAACTTTTATTTCAGGCAAGAAATAAAATTTGCCAAACTCAAAATGAAAGATTTTAAACAATTTGGAACACATAACATAATTTTAACTGAAAATATTTGACCTCTTTAATCTACTAATTTTTATTTTTTCCTGGTTGGTTTACATAAAGTTTTCTCATTTTCCTCCCTTCATTTTCAAAATATTTGTCAAAAGACTCATGCAGCTTGCAAAAGATGTGCTTACTCTCTAATTTATCAATGATTTCACATGTAGCCAGTGTTAAATGAGAATTCAATATGGAACGATCTATCTGAATATCATCATACATGCATTATATATTATGCATTCATTGACAAATTTTATTGCATGTATAATGTATGCAAAGAATTGTTTCTTTACCTAGAAATTCTATGATAAACAAAACAGAAATGCTAATTGTCCTCATGGACTCTGTGGTAGACAAGTACTTTTAAGATAATTTCAAATAGAAGTAAGTATTATTGAGACCAGTAAGCAGTATAGATGGGATTCGTTCTAAATAGGCTAGAAGATGTTATTTTTAAGAGAGATCAGAAATTTCTTTTCTCATGAGGTAACATTTAATCAGACACGGACACGAAGTGAGAGTGAAGGATGTAAGATACATCAGTTGAAGAAATGCATAGTCCGTAGGTGACACAAGGGCACTGAAGGCAGGGGCTCTGGAATGGAGAAAGGCAAGAATCCCGGAATATGAGTTCACTGCACCATTATTAACGGATCTGATTTTGGAGCTACAGAATGCATTGTTTAGCTATATGGTTTGAAAGATTATTCTGGCATTACTGGAGGAAAGGGATTGTGAAAGCAAAAGCATCAGAGATATGAAATTATTTTTTGCACTCAATTTGGAGTAAAATAAATTTGATATTTGTGGAGATTTGAATAATGGAGACAAAACTTTCTGTTAACATGACAGTTCCTGTAGAAAGTCCATTTGAATTAGCATGCAGAGTTAAGTACTTTCTTCTCTGTGCCCAGAGAACATCATTTCAAACAGCTACAAAAAATGTTGCTTACTGGATGGTTATCAGTATACTGTTTGTCTATAACTGTCATTAGTAGGTACAAGGCCTTGGTGAACTGATTCTGAGACCATCGGCCTGGTGTTTACTGTATTGTAGATAAGCCATATATACTATTAAAGTCAAGCATTAGTGAATCTAAGTTATTAAATATGTTCATTTTGAAACTTCATACTTAAATACACAGCTTTCCATACTGCTTTATTACATTTTTTTCATAAATATGGCCTCTTTTTAAATAATTTAACTATTTTGTTTACTGCACATATTTAAATGTATATGATTATATTCATGAAACAATTTAGAGAATAACAACTTCTTTCTCAGTATGGTATTTTCCAGCAATTTTATGACCTTTATATACAACTTTCCTTCCCGTATGGCTTAATACAACATAGTGTAGCAGGCTGAAATGAAATCTTTATTTTATACCATATGGTAGTCTTCCAGTAGCAGTCAACAGCCAGTAAAATTTGAGGAAGAAAAAGTAACATATTCCCTTTCGCATAGTATTATGGCGTTAGCACTTGCTGGGATATAAACAAACAAACTGTCATAAAAAGCTGTACAGTCAATAACGAATGCTACAACTAAGCAAAAAATATTGTTTGCTCATAAAACTACAGGTTTTGTCTTTTGTTTAGTTTCTGAACTAATGTGTGCAGTACTGTTTAACCTTTCCAGAAAAAGTGGTAAAATAAAAACAAGTTGTACTAAGTGAAAATATGAAATAGGTAATTAATATGGAAATAATCATGCCCAATTGCTGATGCACATTTTCATTTATGTACATATACAAATATAATTCTCCTCAATCTCCTCTAGTAATACTCTTGTCTCTAAACACTTAAATCAAGTTACATCCCATCTACATATTACTTTAAATGATACACTTGAGTATTTTCCTTCAAAGCTGCATATTTGTTTTATTTATAAGTACTGGTACCATCTCTGCCTTAAACATGTATCTGTGCTATTATATTACAAAATTTAAAACAAGTAATTCTTGAAAAAAAATCTAACTGAAGTAGACTACTTGAATATGGGACTAAATTGAGCATCCCACTTGTAATTTAATTTTACTTTTTCAAAATTATCCATGGTGTCCCACTATTACTACAATTAGTAGGTTTATGGTAAATGTTTAAGGACTACAGAAATTGGAATACATTTTAAGGTACAATTAAATATTTGTTGTTTCAAGACATTTACACAAGAGTCCTGAATTGTATGTGTCTTAACACATTTACATTTATATTAAAACAGATGGTTCAGTTCTTACTAGCACTTGTATAGTTTATGTAATATCTTGAGTTTAGAACAAACCAGTATTACTTATGTTTAAATGACAAAGTCTAGAATAGACTCAAATGACTTAATAAAGATTATTGAAACCAATAAGTCTATTTTTATAAATGCTTCACTTTAGTGATGACTTCATTCCTTCATAGTGAGTTAAACTTAGGATTTAAACTCTCCCCCAGCCATCAGAATATAGCTGGGAGACAATATTTACTATTCCCTATACGTGTGAGAAAGTAATGATCAATTTTAGACTTTTAGAGTATATAATAAAAGTAGTCAGTTTTAAACTCATCTAGTGCCATTGTAAAGGTAAACAAAACTGTTGTCATATTCTTTTATTTGATTATCTTTAGTACAGAAACATGGACACAGAATTATAAATCATACTTTTGTTTTCTTTGGAAGGACATTCATTTCTTGAGGTTTATTGACATTAGTCTAATTTAGATTACTGTGGGTTCACTCAGGTGAAATGACCTAGTCTGATGTTTGCATCATATTCTGTAGGGGGTTGCTTCATGAGTCGAAGAAATCAATTCTCATACTGGACATTCAGTTCATTCCCTCTCTCAATTTATGAGAGCGTATACGCTACTACTTAGTGAAGCCACCGAGAAGGCCAAAGGAGTTCCTTTTACTTCAAAGCAATCATAAGCATCCCTCTGAAGTGGTTCTTCCCTAGGGCACAATTAGTATGATTTTCCTCTCTTCCCAGAGCTGCTTTAATCACTTTGAAGTGGTTGCAATTATTTCCTTCTGACCACTGTTGGGCCTGGGTTTAACAAAGGTTACTAGGAGGCGCTCAGTAACATCGATTCACACTCATATCAAATACCAGGGAAGAGTCTAGAAGGATCATCCCTGGCTATCAGGGATCACACACACACACACACACACACACACACGCACACACACACACACACACACACAACCCTCTTTCGCCACCACCCAAAAAAAAACCAGAAAAGAAAAATCTGACCCTCTAATAACCACAGGAAAAAAGTTCAATGCCCAGTATGGAAAGTTCATATTCTTAATCTTGTGTGATGTTCAGCAAGCACAATTTTTAAAATTTTCCCAAATAATGCTCAATCTCACTCTTAGAAAACTCTGAATGAATGAAGCCTATTAATAATTGAACACAGATCATTTCATTTAATGGTAGTTTTTCATATATGAAGGTATTGGTTTAGCAAAGTATCTTCTCACGAAAAAGTTTTATCTTTAAGTTACCAGTAAAAATAAGTAGGAGATAGGTAATAATGTCTTGTCAAAATATGCTGCCATGTACATTTTCCTTGGCAGTCTTATTAGCCGCCATTATAGAATTGCCGATGGATATATCATTTAGATTAACGAAGGCATCGACGCTGCAAGTTATTCGTAGCCCAGTTCGTACAGCAGAGGAATGCTTTAGTCTCAATTACTCAGATTATTGAGACTAAAGCATTCCTCTGCTGTCGTTATGTTGGAGCCCCTTCATTTGATAACTTGACGGATGGTTCTATGAATATTAATTGCAGATCTAAGGAAAATGAAATCCTTGACAGCCTCAGTTCCTTCTCTATTTTTCATGATGCTGTCTATTGGTACAACTAGGAGGATATTTGTCCCTCAACAGTTTTATTGGCAACAGCATCATTTACATATCATACGATCCAATCGTCTAATGATATCAAGGGGCATTGTGCAGTCACTGCCATTTCTGTCTTGCAGCATTTCTCCACACCCCCACCCCACTGCCGAATCGCCTGTAAAGTGACTTGTACAATTACAATCCATTCTGATGCTCCCTCCTCCCTTCTGTCTCCATTATTTACCCCCAAGATTCCTTTTCCCTCCCTCTCAGCTTTCCCCACCCCTGCATTCCCTATTACCCTTCATCCCTTATTCTCATTATCCACTCCTCCTGTGCTTCACAGCTGAGAGACCCAAGGGAAACCATAAAAAAATGCACTGAGGTGTTAAGGTATAATTATAAAAATATAATGATGTGTAAGAAGGAAAGGATGCTCCTCAACATTCAAAATGCCAGGGAGGGAATTTTTGTCATGGAATGAGGAAGAGATACTTGCCTCCAGTACAAATTTGCGCTGTGTCTCTAGGGTGGCAAACTGGCCTGGTATCAAGGTCTATCCAACATAATCGAGATTAAAGTGGTCTCTGCCTGACGGTAAGGCTGTACGAGATCCTTGCCTGTGGCTAGAGCAGATCGGCCAGGAGCTCAGTCTGACTAGATACTCTGGGTTTCTTTTTATTTCTTTGCACTAAATGCCAATCCATAACGAACGCTGCAGTCTTTGACTTTCATTAGTGAGTTCTTCAATCCTCTTCACTTTCAGCAATCAAGGTTGTGCCATCTGCATTTTGCAGTTTGTTCTTTCACATGGGATGCTACATTATTCTTCATGAAGTCCAGTTTATCAGATTATTTGATCAGCACACTGATTAAATAAATATGGTAAAAGGGTATAAGCACACCTTTCCTAATTTCAAAACATGTGTTTTCTTGTGTGTTCTGGTTACCTGTATCATCTAACTCAGAATTTTACTCCTCAAGCTAACACAGATGTAGAGAACAGCTTTCTGTATTTGATTCTTTCTCATATAGGAAAACACTCAAAATAAATCCCTGGTGGCACAAACATTTTAATGCTCAATGGCTAACGGAGAGATGGCCGGTTTATACCTACGAAGTGGTGTCTGGGAGAAAGACCCAGTGTTCTGCTGTTACTAGCTCAAGGCCTTGGAGCCCAGGGAGCACACTTCGATCATGGAGCACCTAGCTTGAGTTAGACTTAATCTACCTGAAAAGTTGGAGGGCCGTCAGGTTTGATTCTTTTAACAGAAAATGATTATGGAATAACAAGTCACTTTAGAATCTAGGCCTTAAAGAATTTATGATTTCTTAAGAGTTAGCTGAAGGACTTTGTTGATCAGGGACTATCTCAACTTTTTCTACTGCTCCCTCGCATTTCTGTATTCAGCAAGTGTGTTTTCTGATCGGTGCTTGTCCAGGAAAGGCACACTCCTTACTTGGAGTTAGCAGCCTCATTACTCTGAGCTACAGAGGACCATGTGATGCTCCTTATCTGCCCTGTTTCCCCAAAATAACACAGTGTCTTATGTTAATTTTTGCTCACAAAGATGCGCTAGCTCATTTTCAGGGATATCTTATTTTTCCATGAAGAAGAATACGGTACACATTAGTGTTTAATGTTTTATTGTTTTCTTAAAAGACTTCCTGTCTGCTCTTTTTGCGCTGCGGCAACAATGAGTTGGCGGCGGTGCCCGGTGCTACGGCCCAGAGTTACGGTAGCTTCTTGGGGGCGCTTATTTTTGGGGAGGCCTTATATTTCAGCAAGAGGCAAAACTGTAAGTAGGTCTTATTTTCAGGGGATGTCTTACTTTCGGGGAAATGGTAGCAGCATGCCGTGGCCTTGTTCACATGGCAATGTTTCCCAAAAGGAAATATACAGCACAAGTAGTAATTCTAATTCTACCTGGTAAATTCCATCACATTCTATTAGCCTAATATGTCAAAAGATTGGCCTAAATTAAAGGAATTTGGGGTAAACTTTACCATTTACTGGAAAGAAATGTGCAGTCATATTAGAAAGGGGAGTGATAGAAGGAATTGTTGAAATGTTCATATTTATTTTCCAACAAACACTTTCTTGAACTTTGTATTTTCTGCCTCCATTTCAGAAGTTGTGTGAATATCATCTACCTACTGATACAGTGGTAGTTATATAATTGTCATTTTAAGGATTAAGCGTGTAGGGTTGGAGTCTAACCTGTCAATCAGGTCATGGCCAATGAGGCTTCTATGTGGGCAAAGCTTTCCCCTAAGGATTCTGGGAATGCTTGTATTTTCCTCCTTGGAGGCAGGACAAAACACATGGAACTAGCCTAGTGTATACGAACATTCCTGGGGTGAGGTCCAGGTAATAGGGCAGGGGCCAGACCAAATCCAAGGATATATATGGTAGTCAACTAAAAAGGAGAGGTGTATTAGAAAGAAAGAAAGAAAGAAATGGGTAGTGGGGGAACAGAACACTAACCCACGCAAGGGGAGGGTATTGCTTATATCTCCACAGGGAAAGAGGGACCAGGCTACAAACCGGTGCTCCAATATGTGAACATAACACACTGACATGAAGCAGGGAACCAATAGAGTTGTCTGAGGGGCTGACTCCAAGTCCAACTAAGTAGACTGCTGACCCTCCCTGCAGAATTCACTTCAGAGGACAGCACTGGATCTGCAGCTCAGTACATGTCTGATAAAAGCACAAGGGACAAATGAAGGGGGAGGAAGAGAGACTGGAGCACATCCTGGCCCACCAAACCTGGAGGATGTTATCCCTATTCAGCGCAGCCAATGCACAGAGAGGACCATGTGGCTGGCCTCACTATAAGACACAACATCTCTCACTGACCCATAGCACTTCGGAGGACAACACTGGAGGCACACTGGGAGAATTGTGCCTGATCTGACCCCACCACATGGAGGCGAAACACTAAAGGCACGCTACAGAAAAGCAAGGGGGCAGAGCAAGGAAGTCCTGAGGGAATACCAAAAATAGACTTTGGGGCCAGGGCATGGCCCCCACAGACTCTACCAGAAAACACTTAAATTTCAACAAACAGACCTTACACTATTTACAGACTTTTCTCTTTTGGGGTCATTGTTTTTGTTGTTGTAATTTTTTTTCTTTTGTTATATTATTTTCCTCTGTCTTGTTTTTTGTGCATATTAATATCTCTTCAGGTCTATCTAGACAACATAGGCAGGATAAAAAATCTGGAGGAGTAAAAGAACGGGATAGACTTTCCAAGGCTACATGGGAGACAGGGAGGTGGGAGAAAGGAAATAGTGTTAAGAAACACAGGGACAAGGGAAAAACAAGTGATCCAAAATCAGTGGCGAAGAGGGTGTAAGAGGCCTGGTAGGGCTTGATCAAGAGCAATATAACTGAGAGGAATAACTGAAACTCAAATGAAGGTTGAGCATGATAGTGGGACAAGAGAAAAGTAAAAAGAAATAGAGGAAAGAACTAGGAGGCAAAGGGCATTTATAGAGGTCTAAATAAAGGCTTATACATATGTAAATATTTTATATATGACAATTGGTAAACAGATCTATGTGCATATATTTATAGGTAGCATATATTTAAGGTAGCAGATGGGCATTGGGCCTCCACTCTAGTACTCCCTCAATGCAGAACACTTTGTTCTATTAAACTGGCATTCCATGATGCTCACCTTCCCGACATGATCACTGAAGACAAAGGGGTGCAGAAGCAAATGTGGTGAAAAAAGCTGACCGTGCCAGGCTATCAAAAGATATAGTATCTGTGGTCTTAAAGCTTGAAGATAAACAGCTATCTAACTGAGAAGCAACAAGCCCACATGGAAGAAGCACACCATCTTGTATGATGATACCAGGCATCAGAGAACAAAAAATCATATCATCATGAATGAGGTGGAGGAGTACAGAGTGGGGACCTAAAGCACAGCTGTAGGCAATTGGACATCCCCTTACAGAAGGGTCACTGGGAGGAGATTAGCCAGTCAAGGTGCAATGTAGCAACAATGAAACACACAACTTTCCTCTACTTCTTAAATTCTTCCTCCCCACGACTATCATGATACCAATTCTACCTTACAAATCTGGCTAGAACCGAGGATATACACTGGTACATATAGGAACTGGAAACACAGGGAATCCAGGTTGGATGATCCTTTCAGGACCAGTGGTGAGAGTGGCGTTACCAGTAGGGTGGAGGAAACATGGAGTAGAAAGGGTGAACTGATCACCCGGATCTACATATTAACCCCTCCTTGTAGGATGGTAAGATATTTTATTGTGCCAGCCTGGCTGATAAACACAAGTAGGATTAATTGAAGGGTGGAGAGATAAGTGGCTCAGTGAGCCTCACCTTTCTTGTCTTACGCTCTTTAATCATCAGACCAGTGTGCAGCTGCCTTGCTAGGTCTTTTCCTCAATTTAAGGGGCACACTACCTGTGGGACGCCTAGCCTGTGGACTGTGTCACTGTAAGTTGAGGTACCTTTAAGACCACTCTAATGAAATGTACATCTCCGGAGCTGAGGACTGACAGTTGGTGACCTGGCTGATGGTTGGTGACCTGCCTTGCTGTTTGCTGCCTGTGCTGGGATAGCCTAGCTCTCTCTCTCTCTCTGTCTCTCTCTGTCTCTCTCTCCAGAGGACTACCTGGTGGCCCTCAAGACTTGAAGGACTGCTAGTGTATCACAACTCTCTCATGGGAGTGAGTTGCACTGAGCCATTTGTACTGCTTTATAATTTAACTGTTCATTTCTTGTATTATATAGCTATCTGTTTATAATTTAGCTGTTCATTTCTTGTGTTATATATCTATCTTTATATATATATATATAATTATCAGCAACATAGTTTTATCTCTCTAGAGAACCCTTTCCAACACAGACGGACAACAGAAAAGTGGGTGAAGGGAGACATCAGACAGTGTAAAACATTACAAAATAATAATAATTTATAAATTGTTAAGGGTTCATGGGGGAGGGGCTCAAGTAGAAGGCAAATGTTTTGAGAATGATGGCAATAAATGTACAAATGTGCTTGACACAATGGTTGTATGTATGGATTGTGATAAGAGTTGTGCGAGCCCCCAATAAAATGATTTCTTTTAAAAAGTCCTCTGACCGTTTAAATGCTACCATCTTTCCAATAACACCTTCTTCCTTGTCTTGTTCAATCCTTGCATTATATTGGGACCTCAGAATTATGGAAATACTTGTAACTCATCTGAAATCTCCTCTATCCAACAGATATATGATTTAGTCTTTCATCACTTTTAATTTTTCATTCATATTTGACATTGTAAATGATGACTTCGTCATCACCATGTCCTAAATTGAATATTATCCTTTCTACCATAGTTCATGGCTCAAATTAAAGACTAAGTATTTGTATTGATTTAAAAACTAAGGCTGAAGGAAACAAAATGCTCCAAATTATTCTCATAATGAAAAAAGTCAGAAATGAATAAGATGCATGATGAATAAAAATAGCTAAATAATAAGGGATTATATTTGGAATGTTATTTATTGAGAAAATGTTCTTGGATATTGGGAAAAGTATGTGAAATGAGTGGATTCCATTTTTAGTCAGACTTTTTTCAAGTTTCACATGATATATATCCAAGTCAATCTAAAATATAAGCATTTGAAATTACACATGGATATAATTATTTATAACTATATAATGATATAATCCCAATATTATTTCTATAAATAAAAAGCAAGAGTACAGCCTTGAAAAGAGTAGTCAATTCTGAATGTATATAGAATTAACATATGAATTAACATTTATTCATTCCATATATGCAATGCATTATGATTAATTGCATTAACTTGTGTATGCTAGATAATTGTGAAATGTAGTTATCTGCTTTCTGATGCAAAAGTTTCATAATGATTTATGAACCTAAGCTTATAAATATTAAATTATCATTACTTAAAAAAATTATACAGTAGGTTCCTACTAAGTAGCCACAAGTTCAACTAAAAACAAGTTTGTGAAATTGCCTGTCAACTACTTATAGAAACTAAATAAGTGACTGGCATTTTTCACCATTTTTATTTGTGTCCTGTCAATTGAAAAGAGGTCCTCACAATGCTTCAAACCATGCTGGTCTCAAGAGAGACTCTGCTTATTTGTATGTATTTTTCTTCTCTTGTTGATAGCACAGAAGCACAGAATCAGATTTCATTCAGATTAATTTAGAAATTTCTGACTTTGGGGAATTAAAAGCACAAGATAAAATACAAATGTAACTGTAGCAAAAATAATTTTAACCGTTGTCTTGACATATATATAGTATACATAAAAATTCAATGACTCAAATTCAATGAAAAGAGTGACATAATTAAAACACTTCAATTTGGAACATTTTGTTCATTCTTTAATACATTGTTATTAATGCTACTTGCACCCCAATGTTCCATTTCTTAACCATAAGAAACTATTGAAGTAGTTGCTGTATTTATAGGTCTGTAGATCTGGAATCCATCTAACGAAAACTATGCAAAAAATAACAACAAAAAATAAAACAGTTTAAGAACACTAGAACAAGTTAAAAATGGGTCAAAAGGGGAAACATGTTAAAAATAAATATAGCTGCATCAGTATTACTGCATTACCAATGTACTCTGTGGACAAAACTGTTAATATCCCTATTCAAATGGAATTCAATGGAGGCCTAAGCCACTGGGAAGTCTACAAATGGATTTGGGCATTCACTGTTATCTGTAGTCTGCTGCAAACCAGATGTTCAGAATTTAAGCTCGAATACAATTTCCTCCTCTGATTGAGAACTTTACTGTTCTTAATACATGGGTCCTACAGGCTGGTTAGCCTTTTCAATGGGTGCCTAGCTAGAATCTCATTTATGGTTACTTGTTTAAGAAAAGTCTTTAACACCCCAGATACAATTCTTTCCAGTAGCCAAGCACCATATCCTTTCTTCACCACATTTTGCTATATCGCCCATGTCTTCACTGAGACCTTCATTAGGGAAAGTATTGAATGAGGTCATAGAATATTAAATAAATGTTCTTAGATTAAGGTTTCCAATTAAGTATGAGCTCCATTAGACTAAATTCAAGTTATGCCCAATTATGCATGTGAAAACCTTGTTACTGAATGCTGCTTCAGAAAACAATAGGGTTTGACATGAAACATTTCATTAATGCTCATCCTCAAAGGCAAAATAATGCCTATGAAACTAAATATATATCAGATATAGCAAAGAAAATATGGAAATAGTAAATGTATGTTGGTCTTCAGTTGCAAATTCTTGGAAACTCTTGAAAGCAAAGTTTTTTGATGCAAAACCTAATGACTATCAAGTACATGAATTGAGGCGGCAGTCATCTGCTTCCTCCATCCTCAAATCTTTCCAGCTGTAAGTGCAACAGACTATTTCAGGATCTGTAATAATTGCACTGTAAGATAGTATATTAAAATGGGGGGACAGTGGAGTCTGCTCCAAAGAAGTGGTATTTTATAAATATACATATGGGAGTGATAAATGGTTCAAAAGCATTAGACAGTTACATTACAAGTTTGATTAGGATGTTATATTAAATGATTTCCTAACCTGAGACCAGATGTCAAAATTTATCTTGATGTTTAGCTTTATAAACAGGTGATCAAGTAGGCTTCACAGAAAGTATACAAGTATGGTTCAACCCTAGAAATACAATGCCCATAATCCACCACATAAAACAAAAATTAGAACATATGAGCATATTAATAGATCCAGAAAAGCCATTTAATAATACCCAATACCAATTCTTGATATAAAAAAACCCTCAACAAAATAGGAATAGAAATAATTCTTTTAAATAATCATTTTATTGGGGGTTCTACAGCTCTTATCACAATCCATCCATCCACTGTGTCAAGCACATTTGTGCATATGTTGCCATAATCATTTTCAAAACATTGTCTTTCTACTTGAGCCCTGATATCAGCTCCTCATTTTCTCCTTGCCTACCCTCCCTCCCTAAGAACCCTTGATAATTTATACTTTTTTTCATGTCTTACACTGACTGCTATCTCCTTTCACCCACTTTTCTGTTGTCTGCCCCATGGGAACAAACTATATGTAGATCATTGTGATAGATTCCCCTTTCTCTCCCACCTTCCCCTCCTGATATTGCTGTTATCATTGGTTCAGAGGGGTTTATATGTCCTGAAATTTATGTGTTGCAAGCTCTTACTTGTTGTGTTGCTAGCTCTTATCTGTATTAGCGTACATACCCTGGTCTAGCAGGATTTGTAAGTTAGAATAGAGGTCATATAGTGGGGGGAATAAAGCATTAAAAACTAGAGGAAAGTTGTATGTTTCCTAGGTGTACACTGCAACCTGACTGGCTCATCTCTTTCTTGTGACCCTTCTATAAGAGGATGTCCAATTGTCTTTCGGTCTCCACTCCACACTACCCCTCATTCACATTGATATGAGTTTTTGCTCTGGGTCTTTGATGCTTGAAACCTGATCCCATACACTTCATGATTACACAGGCTGGTGTGCTTCTTCCATGTGGGCTTTGTTACTTCTCAGCGAGATGGCCATGTGTGTATCTTCAAGGCTTTAAGACCTCAGACACTATATATTTTGATAGCTGGGCACCATCAACTTTCTTCACCAGATTTGCTATGCACCCATTTTGTCTTAAGCGATTAGGCTGGGAAGGTGAATGTCCCAGAATGCCAAGTTATTAGAACAAAGTGATCTCGGATTGAGAGAGTACTTGAGTAGAGGCCCAATGTCCTTCTGCTACCTTAAGACTTAACATATAAATACATGTACATATTTCCCTATCTTTATATATAAATATATTTACATGTGTGCATACATGTATTTAGACCTCTCTATATATCTTCTGTCTCCTAGTTCTTTCCTCTTTTTTTTCTGCTTTCCCCTTGTCACACTATCATGTTCGGCCTTCATTTGGGTTTCAGTAATTCCTCTTGGCTACATTGTTCTTGATTAACGCCCACCAGGCATCCTATGCCCTCCTCACCAATTTTAAACACAACCAAGCCATATAAAAAAAGGCAATGGCTAGCATCTACTAAATGAGAAAAAGTTTAAAGTATTTACACTGAGAAAACAGGAATCTCAGGAGATATCCTCTACCATGACTCTTATTCAACCTTGTAGTGTAAGTCATCCAGAACCATTAGCTAACAAAAATAAACAAATTCAAATAAGCAAAGAATCAAACTCCCACTATTCACAGATGCTATGATTTTACATATAGAAAAATCCATAGTCTTGACAAAATGGTTGTTAGAAATAATGGGAATTTTGGGGATCATGGCAGAACACTAGGTTAACATAAGAAAATAGTATTATCCCTGTATCCTAATTAAGAGAAGCGTGAAAAAAATCTTTAAAAACTGGGGATGAGGGAGGAGTTAGCCAACATTCCTCTAGCTCTGTAATGCTTCCTCTCCCCCAACCCCATGATGACGACCCCAGTTCTACCTTACAAATCTGGCTAGCCTGGAGCATGTACATTGGTACAGATAAGGTCTCTCAACACATGGAATTCAGGACAGATAAACCCCTCAGGAACAATAATGGGAGTAGCAATACCATGAGGGTAGAAGCAAGGTGGAGGGAGAAGGGGAAGAAATGGGGAACCCACTATAGTGATCAAAGTATAACCACTCCACGCCCAGGGGGGATGAACTACAGAAACTGGGGTGAAGGAAGACAATGGATGTTGTAAGCTATGAAATAATAATAATTTATTATTTTTAAGGGGTCCTTGAGGGTGGGAGGAGCTAATAGCAAGGACTTAAGCAGACAGAATTTTTTTTTGAAAATGATGATGGCAACAAATGTACAAATGTGTTTGATACAATGGATATTTGGATTGTTATAAGGACTGTAAGATCTCCCAATAAAACGATATATTTAAGAATATATCATTTATAATAGCCAAACACAAGATGAAATAGCCAGGAACAAATATAACCAGAGAAATAAAAGACCTGTGTAAAGAAAACTACAGAACAATATTCAAGGAAACCATAAACTACATGCATGAATCAGAGACTATACAATGTTTATGCATAAGAAGGTTTAATATTAAGAAACTGCCCGTATTACTCAAGTAACCTATACATACAATGCAATTCCAATCCAAATTACTTCATTATTTATAAGGAAAATGGGGGGAAATACAATTACTAACTTAAAGGAAGAGACATAGGATAAGCAAGGGACTTTTCAAGAATACCATTGGAGGCCTTGCACTGTCTGACCTCAAAATACATGATCACAGTAGTCAAAACAGCCTGATGCTAGTACACCCATGGAATTCACTCGTTTAAAGAATGAAGGTGGGGGGGAAGAAGCATGTACTCATTTCAATATAAAATTCAAATTGCAATCTGTGTTAGACACGGTTCTCTAGAAAAACAAAACCAGGACACGATGATTTTATATCACAAACAAATAACAGCTAATCAGTCCACACAGCAGTACAGAGGGTTCAGTTCCACTCCCATAAGCCAGTTAATAGACTGGCAGTATATTAACTGATGAGGGCTGCTGGGTCCAACTTAAGGAAACAGATAGCTGAGTCTTCTGTAGAGGAATACAGGTAGTCTGGCCATAGGATGCAAACAGCAGGACAGGTCACCAACAGTCAGCCAGATGACAGGATCTGACAGCCCCAGGTTCAAGTGAGTTATATACCAGCAGTGTGGCAAAGCAGGTCTCGAAGCAACCTCAAACTATAGCGACATAGTCAATGGGTTGGTTGTCCCACAGATAGTGTAGCTCGCAAGTCAAGACAGAGAACTGGCTAATGCAGCTGCACATTGGTCCGATCATCAAAGAGCAAGAGACAGAAAGGCAAGGCTCACTGAGCCATTTATTTTGTTGCCCTTCAATTACACTGCCACCTTATTAATCTCACATGTCTTTACTGGCCAGGTTGGCACAATAAACCTACCTATCACACAATCCAATGCTCAGAAGTACTTTTTATCAAATTGAAAGCCAAATGGAATTTTTTTTATAAAATGTATTTACAAAAAATTACAAATAATACCATACATGGCATAAAACCATTGAGATACTTGTTTTATTTTGTTTTTACAGAGAGGTGTAATTAATTCTAATGGGGTTTGAGTAAAATGATAATAGTATAGCATATAAATTGGAGAAGTAAAAAAACATTGTCACCATTTTCAACCGCATTATTGGATGAGAGGGGGCTTCAAAAATTTCAATGAAAAATTCTATTATCTTTAATTCCATTTTATTTCATGAACCCCCCTCACATACAAAGCTTCAAAGTCTACTGAAATAGATTAAAATTAATATGCAAATGTGGAAATATTTTTAGTTAAGAGCACTTTGCAAAATTATGATATTTTATTTAGTTGCAACTTATAATTGAATAAATAAGTGTACAAAATATATTATTCTCTATAGTATCCAGGAAGCTCTATCAGGAAAGTGTTAAACGCCTATCTGAAAGGTAACCACTGGCACTTCTGAGGGAGACTGTTGAGGCTCTCTGCTCCCATAATTTGTGTAGCCTTAGAAACTCTATGTGCCAGGGTCATTATGAATGAGAATGGAGTATAGGGCAATGCATTCAGCTGTTTTTTTGCCTTGTTTCTAGAAGCCATTGAGTTGTTTCTGACTCATAACAACCCCAGATACAACAGAAAGAAACACTTCCCAGTCCTGTGTCATCTTCACAATTATTCTTATGTTTGAGTCCATCTGTGTATTGACTGTGTAAATGACAATCCATCATGTTGAAGGTCTTCCCCCTTTTTTGTTGCTCTCCTACTTTACCATGCATAATGGCTTTCTCCCAGGATTGGCCTCTCCTGACAACATGACCAAGATATGTGAGACAAACTCTCACTATCCTTACCTTTAAGAGACTTTCTGGCTGTACTTCTTCCAAGACAGATTGGCTTGTTCTTTTGACAGTCTAGTGTACTTTCAAGGCTCTTCTCCAGCACCAAAATTCAAATGCACCCATTCTTCTTTGGTCTTCCTTATTCAACATCAAACTTTTACATGTATATGAGGCCATTGAAAAATACCCTGGCACCTAAGTCCTCAAAGTAACATCCTGTTTTCAAAACTCTAAAGAGGTTGTGGGCAGCAAAATTACCCAATGCAGTGCATCTTTTGTTCGCTTGACTATTTATTTCATGTTCATTGATTGGGGTTACCTACTAGTCCTATTATGAGGATTTTGATTTTATTTATATTGAATTGTAATCCATACTGAAAGCTGAAATACCAATTTTTTCCAAAGTATTAGAGAAATATATCTGCTATTTTTCAGTCTCATTGAGGAATGTAATTGTTACATATTTTTTACTGAACATATTAACACTGATATACACTGAGGTTGTTTGCATTTCTGTAAACTAGGTAATATATTTACTCTACAGTTTCAATGACTTCTATAAAATAGAGTTCCACTAATTACTTAGATGTTGTGTTTAATAATTTAGTTCCTTTAACATGCGTGAGATAAATAGTATAATGATACTGCTGGTAAAAAAACGTAGATAAGAAATTCAAATTATTACATGCCAAAATACTATTTGTCAAAGTGACTCAGTTTCTCTACTTTAAGAGCAAGATTAAGGAATGTCCTTAGATTATGTCACTTTCTTTGCCAAGTTCCTTTTCCATCTCAACCACATGGTTATTCTGACTTCTTCGTGTTTCTATAGACATTCACGTGGACAGGAATTTAATAGGTATAACACTAAATTTGTATATCTTCATATCTGAATGATTTCTATGTTCACTATATATTTTATTAATAAAATTATATTTTCTTCACCTAAATTTGGTGCAGATTAACATTTTTTAATCAATAAAGGTCATGTATTTTGTTTTAATAATTGTATTAATATCTTTTGAATGGTTATTTCTTGAGTGTCTCACCATTTATACTAAATATTCACTACACCAAGGAAATAGATATACAATGAACATTATAAAAGGACTTACTTATAAGAGGTGAAAAAATGCTTTGGAAGGTAAAATTACTATAAACTTTAAAATTAAAGTAGAAATTTTCAACTGGTGTCTTTTTCATTTGTTGTTGCTTCTTGTTAATCAGATCCATTCTAACTAATTGCAACCACACATGTGCAGCCATGAGCCCGATGTGCTACATAGGGTTTAAAGACCAACTTTTCAGAAGCAGATTGCCAAAATTACCCTCCGAGGTGCTTCTAGGTGGGTTCAAACCAATAACCTTACACTTAGTAACTGAACACATACTATTTGCACCTCTCAGTGGCTCTTTGTAGAACATTCAAGAATTCATTTTAAGATAAGGTTGTTTTTACAGCCTTCCCATTTTACATAATTTCCATTATGAACAGATATGATAACCTTTGCTAATAGAATATTATATAAGCTACATAGAGCCATAACTCATTTATAAATTAATAAGGAAATGTTCACCTATCTTACCCACTTCAAATATGCCTTGATATTTAATTTAAGCAGACTATTTACATAATCAGATCTGTATTTTAACCTTATTTGTCATGCATATAATTTTAAAAATTGAAGTGACAAAAGAACCTCAAGAAAGTTGCTGGTGTCTTAGCCAGTTTGCTGTCAGGAGGAAAAAGAAGAATTTCAGGTTTAATTTTATTTCTCCCAAGATGGAAACAATTATAAAATATAATTAGCAATCTATTTTAATGCTAGTAACCGTTACTACCAAATATAATGCCTTTGTTTTTATTTTCTTAAATCACACTTTGGATGGTTCAAGGGTATTTTTTATTTTCTCTTAGATTACAAGGGAAGAGATGATTGGAGGCACAAACACACACAAAGACACATATCCTTGTCCGTGTTTCAGAAATAGGGAAAGAAGAAGGAATGTTGGACAAGAGGCTGAGAATAGCTGTTTCTTTGTATCTTTTTCCTAGATAAACCATTTGAAGTCATCATTACTTATTTTTGTACTGCTTTTTCACACGTCATTAAACAGACATTCTCTTCTGAGGATTCAATTCCAGGGTACACAAGCTTTGTTTGTTTGTTTGTTTGTTTTAACCTCCAGAAGAAATGAACTCATTGCTAGAGAAAACTGAACACAAATACAGTGTTACAAGTAGATGACAGGTCATGTCTTCGTTTTTGACTATGAAAAAAAACAGAAATATAAGGTACTTTAGTGGACTGAATATGTAAACAAACTTCTTCATTCATTACATTTTAATTCAGAGTTGTGTTGCAAACTATTTTCTCTTTGAATGTAGCGAGGATGGTCGAAAGGCAAATTTCTATAACAACCTAGATGGAGCTACTGGGAGGCATTTTTATTTAGCAGAAAATAACTTTTTTTTAGCTTTTGAGAAATGGAATCCATTAACATATGTGTGCTGCATAACTAACTTGGGCCTTGTAACTTTAACCCTCCTTCTGTATTCCAAACAAAGTAGCCCAGCTCTTTGAATCTCCCATGTGTGGAATTTAGCCGGGAGACTTTAATCACAGGCTCTATTTTCAACCATCCCAGAGCAATGCAGCAGATTGTGACTCTGTAGGACATTTATTCAGAGCATTTTTTAAAGGATGCAACATTTATACATTCATGCTACCCAATTTATAATTATTATTAGACAGATTGCATTGGCCTGATGTGCATACCTTCACTATTACTCAGGTGTACAGAAACCATTCCCACTAAGTGACGTTGAGAATGCAGTGCAATTTAAAATGTACATGTTGCCTTGTTCAAATTCTGCAAAAGTGTTGAAACAGCAGTACACAACTAGTAAGCTACTTACTTGAGGATGGCATATAAAGTGGTGATACAATGCGCAACTGAGTTTATCCTGACTCCCAGCCAGCCTGTAGGTCAGAGCAGACCTGCTCCATAGCATTTCCTGGCCTATCACCATTATGACAGCAGAGCTCCACATCTTTGTAGAACTAAGTGGTGGTGGATGGTGGCTTCCAACCAGCAGCTTTTGGCTAGCGAATAGACACTCCTACATCTCAATGCTCGGTAATGTTTTAAGTATCCATGTACATATTAGCAAACATACTGAAGATGCCTTACAAAGCAAAGTAGATATTAGTTTGATTGAGTATTTAATAATGCAGTGTAATATGTTTATTAATATGTCTACCTCCGAAAATCAGATGATACATCTAGTAATAGCAAGAATACTTTGATATGCTAAATTTTTATAGTTTCTAATACTAAGTTTATTCATATTTTTATAGTAAATATTTGTAAATACTCACTGATTTACTTATTTTTAATTCAACAGTTTGTGCTATGTGGCGTATTTGTTTTAGAAAAGGGTAAAAGAGTTTTGTTCTTTTGTTTCTGTATTATTTTATTTTATTTTGATAAATGTTTGCTCTTATTAGTCAATCACATGCGCACCCACCTGTGAACTGTACTAGATTTGTTTAAGATATCCATTATGTCTACTGGCTAACATTGATTTTTATATGTATTAAATGAATTTAAGATGTACATAACAACACTCATGCTAACTACAAGGTCACCCGTTCAAAATCACCAGTGATTAGAAGGAAGAAATATCATACTTTATAATTCCTTAAAGATTTACATCTAGCAGAAGCCCACAAGGGCAGTTCTACTCTGCCCTACAGGGCTGTCATGAGTCAGAATCAACTAAATGGCAGAGAATCTGAGGTATTTTAGTTTATGTTAATACTTAGATGTGTCTTTTCATTGAAAACTGTCACCTAAAATGAAACAGATCGAAGGTATTTGAATATGACCTTGGATAACTGTTACATCTCTCGGGGGAGAGCTATGCCTCAGTCCCTGACTCACACGGGAAATATTTCACACCGAAGACTGGTCTGTGATCCAAGTGAGTTTATGAGAGTTAGAAGTTGCAGGTTTGTATGGGCACCTGCAGGGACCCTCATCCTGTGCAGTCTCCCTAGAAGCTGCATGGAAAGTCACATGGTCAGCTCTGGGCTCCCACCTTTTTTAATTGCCCCGCGAGGAGGCGTGGTGGATGACCTTGGTCGACCCATTTGCTGAATTGAATTTACCTGGCCTAGGTGGGCCAATCCAGGTGAAGCACCCATCCAGGTGTACCTCTCCTTCCTGGCCAGAAGCCTGAACCTATGAGCATTTGCAGTGTATCACTCCTTCTTGGCCGGTAGCTCAGACCTTTGAGCATGGGTAATGGACGCCCCAGTGCCTAAGCTGAACTACCTAACATAACTAACAACCTTTGTGTTAAGTGTATGAAAACCGTGACTTCATCACACAACACTAACATGGTCTTTTCCTGGTTTTAAACCATGCATATTCCCTTGTTCTCTTCCCACAACTGTTTCTTGGTCCTTGTAGAAGTTCCACATGTACATAATGAAGTATGATGGAATTTTCACTCTCCTCAAGGCTATGCATAGTTGGCTTTGGTCTTCCAGGCATCCTCAAACTACGGCCCATGGGCCCCATATGGCCGGCCGAGGGCATTTATAGGGCCTGCTTGGTGTTTTTGCCCCATTGTGTTTTACTTTAAAGTAAAATATGTGCAGTGTGCATAGGAATTTGTTCATAATCTTTATTAAACTATAGTCCGGCCCTCCAACGGGTCTGAGGACAGTGAACTGCCCCCCTATTTAAAAAATTTGAGAATGCTTGGTACACAGTCTTAGCATAGTTTATAAAGCACAAATGAGAGTCTTTCTGGTATTCTGTACTTTGAGCCAACATTTATCTGACATCAGAAATATTTTGTTCCATAAGCTCTTTTGAACGGAACCTCTGGCATTTCTCTGTTAATGCACTGCTGCGACCAATTGTTGGATGATCTTCAGCAAAATTTTATTTGCATGTGATATCAGGGAGATCGTTCTATAGTTTAAGCATGTTAGATCATCTTTCTTTGAAATGGGTATACATGTGGACCTCTTCCAATCAGTGGGCGAAGTAGCTGTCTTCTAAAGTTCCTGGAATAGACACGTGAGTTCTTTCAGTGCTTCATCAGTGTGTTAAAACATTTCAATTGATATTCTGACAATTCTTAGCTAATGCTCTCAGAGCAACACGGACTTCTTCCTTGACCACCACTCCTTCTTGTTCATATGCTACCTCCTGGAATGGTAGAATGTGGTCTCAATTCATTTGGTTTATATATTGGAAGCTCTGCTACTGGTATTTCAAATGTCAGCAGGTTCACCGATGGTAAAAAAAAAAAGGGGGCTCAAACATAACAATTATGAGGATGAGCACGGATGGGTAGTTTTTGTTTTGTTGTCTGAGTCTAGTAAATGGCATCTAACAGCACCTAATGGTACCTTGTGTTAATAAGTTTTGAGAAACATATGAATTTAACTAATAGATGTTAAGTATTCTGAAATTCATAATGTATTTAATTTAAGATTCATATAATTCTTTAATGGGTCTATAATCAAGGTCAATCTCTTAATAAGTTGGTGAACTTATTTTTAAAATTATCATTCAAATAACAGTATTCACCTAGCTTTGTCATTTAAAAATTGGATCACAGTTTAACATATTTTGAAATGAATATTCAGTGATGTTGCAAGCAAAACTCAAGTACATTATTATAGTCATGTTTTGATTATACATCATTTTCTTGGGTCTGTATTAAATATCTTTCTCAAAATTTCACCACAGTTTACAAAATGCACTTGTGTGATTATTAATCATCATAAGACAAATTGTATACATATTTCATTTTGCATAAAGAGATACAGCCCCATTGCATTGAAAAGCATTAACAATCTTAAATGATATATTAAAACTGCTCCTCAGAGCTACACCATTGTGATTGCTGATTTAATCTTAATATTTGCATACAAACTGCTGGGTTTTGTGACTGCTAACATAGATTATCTAAGTCACTTGAGTTTGTTCTTACCAAGACATGTAATTGTAGAATTTGATTGATATGTCCACATGGACATCCATAGGCAATTAGAAGCTTGTGATTTTCTACCATAAAAACTGGCATAAACATTTAGCTTCTTGTCCAATCACCCATATATCAAATATACTGCTGATGACTGTGCTTATGTATTTGAAAATTCTGTAACTTTAAAATATGATACATGCCTTATAATTTTCAGTGTTATATGAAGTTTAAATACAGTTATGGTTTTTAAAAAGTTCTTAGAGAAAAAATATTATATTTTAGAGGGAAAATTCCATCCACTTTCTAGACTTGTATTGGTTAACATTTATTCTCAGTAATTCTGGATACCAGTTAGCTTTGGAATATACCCCCAAAAAAGCATGGGACGTAAGGGGTAAAATATAGTGGCATTGTTCACCTCAAAGATTTATGATAACATTGTGTTAGTCTGGCTTGATTAGAGAAACAAATTCATAGACACTCATATATGTATAAGAGAACTTTATATCAAAGAACAATTGTACAATAAAAATACATCCCAGTCCAGTCCAGGTTAAGCACAAGATTATGTAACTACCACAAATATTATGAGTTTATATTGTAAATATATAAAATATTTAAAATTATATGATGATCAAAGACAAAATAAGAATTGCTTAGGTGAAGAATATCTCACAGAGTGTAGGCTTTCAGAATAATGAAGGGGAAGTAGAAACATACCTTGGAAATACTGCAGGTTAGGCTTCAGCCATGGGCTATAAAGTGAATATCACAGTAAAGTGAGTCATACAACATTTTTGTCTTTTCAATGCATGTAAAACTCATGTTAACACTGTCACACTCTATTGTGTGCCATAGCTTTCTGAAAAGATTGAAATATTAAGAAAATCACCAACCTCTGTGACACAGATGTGCAAAGTGAGCACAAGTAGGAAAAATGATGAACCTAGACTTGCTTCTTACAGAGATTCCACTAACATTCAATTTGTGAATAGATGCAATAACTTCCAAGTGCAATAAAGCAAAGTTTAATAAAACCAACATGCCTCTACCTCTAGAAAGCCCCTTACAGGTGAAGATGGTAAGACTTACTTGGACAGATCACCAGGAAAAATTAATTGCTAGAAAGCATCCTGGCTGGCAAACTAGAAGATCAGGAAACTGAAGCAAGGCCTCTATGACTTGGATTAAAAGGGGAACCAATTACAAGTATCTGCATATAACCTCCTGCCTGGGGGAGGAAAACACAAAAGTGGGAGAAGGGAGACATCAGACAGTGTAAAATATGACAAAATAATAATAATTTATAAATTATCAAGGATCCATGAAAGAGGGGAAAGTGCAGAGGGAGGGGGAAATTGAGGAGCTGATACCAAGGGTTCAAGTAGAAAGCAAATGTTTTGGGAATGATGATGGCAACAAATGTGCAAATGTGCTTGACACACTGGATGTACATATGGATCGTGATATGCATTGTATGAGCCCGCAATATATTGTTTTTAAAAATTAAAATTAAAAAGTTTCAACAATGGCATCAAATATATAATTATTATAAGGACAATGCAGGATCAGGTGATGATTTCCTCTTCTTCTTCTTCTTCTTCTACATAAAACAAACAAACAGAACATGGCTATGGGGTCCGCACTGACTCTTAGCGACCTTGTAGGACAAATAGAACTGCATCAACAGTGCTCCTTCTTCCTTCCTCCTTCCCTCCTTTGTCTCTCTCTCTCTCTCTCTCTCTCTCTCTCTCTCTCTCTCTCTCTCTCTCTCTCTCTCTCTCTCTCTCTCTCTCTCCAGTTTTATTAGCACTTCATCCACGCCTTACAAATCAATAATAAAATCACCTCAAGAAGAGTGGTACAATACATAACCACATACAATTCTAGAACATATTCTTCCACCTTGTACTCATTGTTATTTATGTAATTTTTTTCAAGTGTCACAATAGTTCTTTATGAAAGTTAAAAGTCCCGCATTTGTCCTGCGGGGTGGTTGCTGGTGCGTTTGACATTCTGACCTTGTTATGATCTGCCTAACACTCTGCTAACAGCGCTTCCTTACACATAGATCATCCTGAACCTTAACTGGATTGGTGGAAATTAAAAATAATAACATGAACTTTTTTGAGAGACAGAGTCTATCCTAGCAAATTGCAGATGATCAATACCCCAAAGGGAGATTTTGGGGGGTTGAAAACTGGATCTTGGGAGTCGAGGCCAACAAATGATCCTTGAACTAACTACAAGCTTTTCTTTCTTGTTGTGTTTTGTTTTGTTCTTTGTCAGTGGTTCGTTGTTGTTGTTGTTTTTATATTGTTGCTTGGTTTTGCTCTGTCTTGTTTTTGTGCATGTTATTATCTCTACAGGTGTGTCTAAATAAGATAGGCTGGAAGAATAATCTGGAGGAAAAACAACGGGACTGACAGTTCCAGAGGGAAATGGGATAGGGGGAGGTGGGGGGAAAGGAAGTGGTGTTAACAAACCCAGGGAAAACGGGACAACAAGTGATCCAAATTGGTGGTGAGGAGGGTGTGGCAGGCCTGGTAGGGCATGATCAGAGGTAATGTAAAGAAGAGGTATTGCTGAAACCCAGGTGGGGATGGAGCATGATAGTGGGACAGGAGGAATGTCAAGGGAAATAGAGGAAAGAGCTGGAAGACAAAGGGCATTTATAGAGGTTTAGACAAAGACATGTACATATGCAAATATATTTAAACATGAGGATGGGGAAATAGATCTATGTGCTTATATTCATAGGTTTAGTATTAAGGTGGTGGAAGGACATTGGGCCTCCACTCAAGTACTCCCTCAATGCAAGAATAGTTTCTTCTATTAAATTGGCATTCTATAATGCTCACTCTCCCAACACAACCACTGAAGACAAAGCGGGTGAACAAGCAAATGTGATGTAGAAAACTGATGGTGCCTAGCTATCAGATATAGCATCTTGGGTCTTAAATGCTTGAAGTTAAACAAGCAGCCATCTATCTCAGAAGCAACTAAGCCCACATGGAAGAAGCACACCAGCCTGTGCGATCACGAGGGGTCAAAGGGATCAGGTAGGTATAAGGCATTTTCAGAACAAAAAATCTTACCATAATGAATGAAGGGGGAAATGCGGAGTGGAGACCCCCCCATTTGTCAGCCACTGGAGATCCCCTTGCAGAAGGGTCTAGGGGAGGAGATGAGTCAGTCAAGGTGTGATGTAGTTCCGATGAAGAATACAGCTTTCCTCTAGTTCCTAAATGCGTCCTCCCCCTCCCTCCCCCCCCCCCCACTATCATGATCTGAATTCTACCTTGCAAGTCTGGCTAGACCAGAGGATGTACACTGGTGCATATGGGAGCTGGAGGCACAGGGAATCCAGGGTGGATGATACCTTTAGGACCAGGGGTGTGAGGGGCGATGCTGGGAGGGTAGAGGGAGAGTGGTTTGGAAAGAGGGAACTGACTACAAGGATCTACATGTGACCTCTTTCCTGGGGGACAGACAACAGAAAAGGCATTAAGGGAGCCATCGGACAGGGCAAGATATGACAAAATAATAATTTATAAATTATCAAGGGCTCATAAGGGAGGGGGGAATGGGGAGGGAGAGGAAAAAAGAAGACCTGATGCCAAGGGTTTAAGTGGAGAGCAAATGCTTTGAAAATGATGAGGGCAATGAATGTACAGATGTGCTTTACGAAAACACAGTCATTATACCAAAAAGAACGAGTTGACAGTCCACATAGCAGATGCTCCATTAAAGTTGGTTGAGAACAGCACCTACAATTACAACAGAATGGATGCTTTCTGCTGTTTCCAGCTAGAAAGTCCACTGACTTTTCAATCATCCAAGGCTTAGAAGGCACTGACTCCTTAGTCAACATTGATCAAAAAACATTCCATAGATATATACTCATATAGTTAAGTGTTATTATTATTATAAAAGAGGTTGTTACACTAAAAGAAACAGAATTAGATGGTTACCAGGGTGGAAGGAGAAGAAAGGAAATGGAAATTCATAGGCCAGAGAGTAGGCAAGAGTTAACTTTGGTGAACGGGAGGATAAGTTACAATCTGAGGAAAATGGGCAAAAAACAATAATTTTGACAAAACATTGGCAAGGTTTGATAGACTATTGAATATAAAAATGATGATCTGTTCTGTAAATCTTCATATAATCCACAATTAAAAGTTTGAAAAAGTAAAAATGAAAAGAAAAACTGTATCCTGAGATAAGCATACATTAATCCACTTAAACTTTAGAATAAATGGGAAATAAAGGTACTTCATATTTAAATTTATACCACATGTGCAGGTTGTCAATTTATTTTATTTTGTCTTTACAACAAAATTGTCTTCTAAAGTTTAGAAAGGCAGAAGCCCAGAGTCAGGAGCCTGGCTCTAGGGCAAGGCCGTGGCTCTCGGTCAGCTCTGGGAGAAAATCCTCATCAACTTTCAGCTTCTTTTCCTCAAGTATCTTCATGTGGGCTTTATTTTCCCCTCAAAATCTGATCATTTTGTTTCTCAAACTTTATTAGCTTAGGACGCGTTGCACACTGATACAGTGGTGCTGTGGTTAGGAGCTGGACCCCCAACCATGAAATAGTCCTTTAAAACCACCAGCCATTCCTCAGAAGAAAGACAAGGCTTTCTGCTTTCATAGAAACTTACATTCTCATGAACCCCTCAGGAGCAGTAGTGAGAGTGTCGACACATGGAGGGAAGGGGGTGTAAAGAGGGAGAACAATCTCAGGGATCTACATGTAACCTGCTCTCTGGGGGATGGGCAACAGGAAGGTGGGTGAGGGAGACGCCGGGCAGTGTAAGATAAGATAAAATAATAATTTATAATTTATTAAGGTTTCATGAAGGAGGGGGTAGGGGAAGGGAGGGGGAGGAAAAATATGAAAATGAGCTGATTCCAGGAACCCAAGTGGAAGGGGAATTTTGAGAATGATGAGGGCAACAAATGTATAAGGGTGCTTTACTCAATGGATGGATGTATGGATTATGATAAGAGTTATATGAGCCCCAATAAAATGATTTATTAGTAAAATTTACATTCTCAGAAACCCTATCAGTATCAGTAAGAATTGGTTCAGTCACCGTGGTTTACACTGATGTGCTTACATTGTCCTAAGAGATAAAGTCTCCTTCTTAAAGGGGATGATATACACACACAGAGAGGGGTTAGGATTAACACTACACAAGGCAATCCATCTCAGCAAGAAGGGAAGAGGTCTTGGCTGAACCACCTGCAAATGGAATCCTTTGTGACTTTTCTTGATAATCAATGATTTCGCTATGCCAGGTATCAAGGACTGCTAATCTCAAAGTTGGCAATTTAAACCGAACATATGCTTTTCAGAAGAAAGATGAAGTTGTCTTCTCCTGTAAAAATTTATAGTCTTTGAAAATCCAATATGCATTTCTCCCTCTGGTATACTACAAAGAGAATGAAAAGTGATGTAAGCAGGGAAAGTCATTTATGTGGATTTCCTCGCTAACATGATTGAAAGTGTGTGATTGGCCTCAGTCCCTTCGTAAACACACCCCACTGGCATCTAGTTAGTTCTGACTCATAATAACACCAAAGGGGAGAGTTGAACTGCTCCGTGAGTCTAAGGTTGCCATCAGTTGGAAGCTACTTGATGGAAATCCCCAATGTTAACCACATAGATATTCCATGTCATGATGGGAACAGTTCCATCTGTCTCCCTTGCAGCTCCTGGTAGTTTGGGACTGCTGGATTTGTGGCTAGCAGTCGCATGCTTAACTCACAGTGCTGCCAACCTCATTAGAGCTATCTTGTCTTATCCTTTCATTTCTAAATAGAGAATGAGGCCCAAATGCCTCATTCAAATGCCTTTGGCCTTCGTATGCTCTCATCAAACCAGGGACAGGGTATGAGGTAGCTAGCCCTGAGCTTCTTCTAACCATCTACATGAGAACTCGTGTCCCAGAGTAAGGCTATTGTAAGTGAGCAGTCTAATATCATTGTGGAGGTTCCTAGAGATAGAACTGAAATGGCCAGTGATGGAAGTGAAAATGCTTACATTTCACCATTGTTAGGTGCTGCTGAGTCAGTTCCTGTGTACAACAAAATGAAACTCTGCTGCCCTGCACCATCCTCCTGATGGTTGCTCTATTGGAGCCCACTGTTTGATCATCCTTCTCGTTGATGGTCACTGGTCCTCTCTGTTACCTAGCATGAGGTCTTTCTCCAGGGCCTGAGCTCTCCTGAGAACAGGTTCAAAGTATGTGAGACATAGTTATTTAATATTCTTTACCAACAGCCTGATGCTGGTTATGCATTGGGCAAAGTCAGCAGTTCACAACCAGCAGGTACTCCTTGGGAGAAAAACAGGGCTTCCTATTCCTACCAGTGATAACAGTGTTGGAAACGTGCAGGGAAGTTCTTCCCTGTTATCTTGGGTTACTTGGAATCAGCATCATGGCATGTGGATGGCAGTGAGTTATACCACACACATCATTAATAAGCTTTCATTTTCTGTGGTTTTCCTTATTCATTATACAGCTTTTGAAAGCAATTTTGATAAGATTGAAACTATCAAGGCCTGAGTCAGGTGCATCTTAGTTCTCAGTGATATTTAAAAATTTTTTTTAACCTTTAAAGAGGTCTTTTGCAACAGATTTACCCAATGCAATGAACTGTTTGATTCCTTGACTACTGGCTCCTGGAATGTTGATTGTATATCCACGTCACTGGAAGTCCATTACAATGGTGGAAAGTTTCTGTGGATATATTGAAAGCACAATTCCCAGGCAGGTGCATTCGAGCTTCCCTGTGAGGAGATCAGCAAAAGCCACTATGCTTGCCTTTTGGGCATGGCTAAATAAACAAACAAACAAAAAACCTGTTGCCATCCAGACAAGTCCAATCCCTGGTGCATTGTGCGTGCCATAGTAGAACTGTGCTTCAGAAAGATTTCCTTCTTTTTTCCTTCTATTTTGCTGAGTGTTAGGTGAAATTGTATACAGCAAATGAGAATCGCATCTAACAGTTTTATACACAGTATACAGAGAGCCCTGGTCACACAATGGATTGCTTTGCACTGCTAACCACAAGGTCCGTGTCTCAAACCCACCAGCTGTGCTGTGGGAGAAAGATGAGGGTTGTCTGATCATGTAGACATTTAGAGCTTCAGAAATCCTAAGAATCAGTACTGCTCTGCCCTAAAGGGCCACTGAACCAAGGATTACTGTATAGCCATGGGTTGGTTTGGTGGGTCTACACCATGTTCAGTGACATCGGCCACGTTGTTAACATTGGGTCAGTGTTATCATGATTTCCCTTCAGGGTGCTGCATTTCCTTTATCCTTTTTCCAGAACCATCCACCCCATTCTCCCTCCCATCATCCCATTAGGATAAGTGTTAACTGCTTGGTTCTTAAATAGATAGTTTCTGGTCATTGATGTTGTTTTTCTCTATAAAATAGCAAAGTATTCTCTGGTGACACTGTTTGTTTTATGAACCAATCTGTTTGTTGAAAGGTGAACTCCAGGAGCTGTCCTAGCACAAAGTATAAAGAGTGTCTTAGCAGGATTGTCTAGGAGTTTCCCAGGTGCTTTCTGGTCCAGTCAGATGAAAGAATTTGAGTCTTTTTCTGTTATTTTCTCCCATTCTCTCTGGAAGTATCTCTTGTGACCCTGTAAATTTGTTTTTCTACATAAAGATTTTTGTGATTAAATAAGCACCAGTATTAATTAGTCTTGAACATATAAAATGACAATAACAGCTGAACATAAAATAATTTATTTCCATCTACAATTCTTGTGAATATGCATTTCCTCTAGATCATTGGCGGAGGCTGCACTTTTGCCTGGAGGATCACAGGAGACTCTGTTGATCTTCCCTCTTCCACTCATGCGCACTTTCAAAAAGGGAGCTTATTAGACACATGTTTCCAAGAGTACAGTGATATTTTTTCTAAATAAACAACATCTGCCTGGTAGAAACTTTTTCAATGAACACAAGTGTTGTTAACAGTAGGCATTCCTTTACCCACTTTTTTGTTTCTTTAAGCAAGAACCATATTGGCATATTGTATAGCACCCTATATGGAGTAAATCAGATCAGAACTTATTTTTGTGATTATAATGTATCCTCATCCTTAAAGAGTAAACAACAACTTAGGAGGAACATCATGACACCTATAATATAACTTCTTATTTTTATAAAATAATAAAAAATATAATATGATAGTTGAAAAATCCTTTCCCAAAATAACCCTTTCACTTGCCTTTTCCCTTAAAAAGTGAAAGTTTCTAGCAACACACATTTGCTTACTTAGACTATTTAATTGCGGCCCCACAACTGTCATATACTGTACAATCATAAAAATCTAAACTCAGTGCTATCAAGTCAATTCTGACTCACAGAGATAATATGGACACAGTAGCACTTCCCCTGTGAATTTCCAAGGCTGTAAATCCTTAATGGAAACAAAAAACCTCATCTTTCCCCAGAGGAGCAGCGGGTGGCTTTGAAATCCTAACTTTTGCATTAGCAGTGCAATATGTGACCCAGTATGCCATCCGAACTCCTGAAGCACAAATGGTCGATAATTATGCAAATAAACAGTTCTCATTTTTTCTTATGGGGTTAGAGAACGATTGTTAAATGAATATTATTTTTATAACTAGATTCTTATATCTTTAAATTGTCTTTTCTTTCTTAAGCCTTTCTGGTAATTTTTGGAGCAAGTTCATTGCTACAAATGGCATCGTGTCCCCAAAATAACAGACTGGAGACATGAGTCCTGTGCCTATGAATATGACCTTGCTTAGAAATAGGTGCTTATCTTTAAAAATATTATATGTTAAATTGACAGGGTTGTATCCAAATAGGGCATGTCCTTACAGCTTCAGAACAATGTCTTACAAAAGAGGAGAGAAGAAGAGGAGAGTCATACAAAAGGAAGATACATGGAAAGATACATGTGGAAGTCTAGGAAGATTCAGAGACAGCTTGGGGCTATCAGAAAACGAAATAGACAAAGATGGATACTCTCCTATAGCAGACAGACAGAAAGTGATCCCACAGACGTCCTAGATTCAGACTCCTGGACTTGATAACTGGGAAACAGCACATTTCTGTTCTTCAGAGTAACCAAGTTTGTGATATTTGTATGTCAAGCTAGGAAATGAAGACACACATCAGAATATGTAACTTTACTTCCTCAAGGCATAATTCTCAGTACTAAAACACACACACTCACAGGGACACATACACATATCACACACATATATCACACACATATAAGTAAGTCAAAGAGCACAGGTTCTGAAGCTCTGATTTTCTCCTAGCTAAAGTTCTAGCTGGTTTATTAGTATCATTGACACAACAATTAGCCCACTATACTATCACGGGCTACATTTCCAGGTTCATAATACTGTACTGCCATTGCATCCCCTCAATTCATAGTAAATCAAAATTCCATAAGGGGATACAACTTCATCTTGCTCTCAAAGAATGTTGGCTGGGTTTGAGCTATCAATCTTGTGGTTAGCAGCCAACGCTTATGCTACAGTAGCACCAGGGCTCTTTAAAAAATAAACAAACTTACTGCCATTGGTTGTATTGATTCTAGTGCAATGCAACTTTATAGGACAGAGTACAACTGTCCTTGAGTGTTCTGAGATTCAAATCAATGCAAGAGCAGATGGCATCATCTTTCTCTCACAGAGATGTCATGGGATTTAAACTTTGAATCTTGTAGTTAGCATTTCAACTTGTAACCAACACTGGCACTGATGTATCTTATGTCATGCATAAAACCAAAACAAAAAACCCTCACTGCCATCAAGTTGATTCTGCCTCATAGTCACCTTACAGGACACAATAGAAGTGCTACTGTGGGTTTCAGAGCCTGAAATTTTTCAAAATACTTTTATTGGGGGCCCTTACATCTCTTATCACAATCCATACATGCATCTAGTGTGGCAAGCACATTTGCACATATGCTGCCATCATCATTTTCAAAGCATTCTCTTCCCACTTGAGCCCTTGATATCAGCTCCCCATTTCTTCTCCTTCCTTCCTCTGCCCACCCTCTTTCATGCATCCTTGATAAGTTATAGATTATTTTTCCATATCTTACATCACCCTCCATTGCTCTTCACCCACTTTTCTGGTATTTGTCCCCCTGGGAGGGGGTTCTAGTTGATCCTTGTGATGGATTCCCCCTTTCTCCCCCGACCCTCCCCTAATCCTCCTGGTATAGCTACTCTCCTTGTTGGCCCTGAGGGGTTTATTTATCATGGATTCCTTGCATTGCAGGTTCTTATCTGTAGGAGTGTGCATGCTCTGGTCTAAAATTTGTAAGGTAGAATTGAAGTCATGATATTGGTGTGAAGGAAGCACCAAAGAGCTAGAGGCAAGTTGTGTGTTTCATTGGTGCTTTACTGCGCCCTGACAGGCTCATATCTTCCATGTGGCCCCTCTGTGAGGGGAAGTCCAATTGCCTACAGATGGGCATTGGGTCTTCAATCCTGCCCCCTTCCCCCTTTACCTTGGGTCAGGTTTTCTTCTGGGTCATAGATGTCCGATACCTGATCCCATCAACATCTCATGATCATACAGGCTGGTGTGCTTTTTTCCATGTGGGCTTTGTTGCTTCTGAGTTAGATGGCCACTTGTTTATCTTCAAGCCTTTAAGATCCCAGATGCTATATTTTTTGATAGCCGGACACCATCAGTTTTCTTCACCACATTTGCTTATGAACCCATTTTGTTTTCAGCGATCATGTCAGGAAGGTGAGCATCACAGAATGCCAGATGGTTAGAACAAAGAGTTCTTGTGTTAAGGGAGTACTTGACCTGAGATCTGACGTCCATCTGAAACTTTAATTCTTAACATATAGATATGAGTACATAGTTCTTTCCCCCTCTCATTTTATATATATTTACATATGTATATGCCTGTATTTAGACCTCTATAAATGTCCTTTGCCTCCTGGTTCTTTCCTCTTTTTCATTTTTACTTCCCTCTTGTCCTGTTTTCATGGTCGACCTTCATTCAGGTTTAGCAATTCCTCACTGCTACATTGCCCTTGATTGAGCCCCACTAGGCATCCTACTACCTTCCTTCCATTGATTTTTATTTCACTTGTTGTTCCCTTGTACCTGAGTTGGTCCCTGCCCACCCATTTCCTTTTTCCCACTGCCCCTTCTCCCATATCCCCCTGGAAACATTGGTCTCATTATTTTCATCTCCAAATTACTTATCCCACCTATCTTATCTAGATAGACATGCAGATATATTAATAAGTGAAAAAATAGGTATTGTAAAATAAAACAACAAAGGAAGTCAACAACCATCTAAACAATAACAACAACAGCAGAAAGCAGTCACAAAAGAAGAATGACAGAAAGAAAGCCCTGTCAAAAATGGAAAAGCCTATGAATAGTTCAAGCTCTGTTTGTTGGCCTTTATGATTGTTTCCTAGTCGAGTCTGATGGGGTGCCACACTCTGTCTCCAAAGTCTATTTTTGGTATTCCCCATGGGTTTCATCAATCTGCTCCCCTTGCTGCAGCGCCTGTAAATCTTTACAGGAGAAGAATGTCCCATTTTATCCTACAATGTTACTGAAGAGGTCGATCTGTTAACCTTGTGCTTAGCATCCTAACTCATAACCTACTGTGCTAGGGGAGAAAGAGAGAGAGAGAGAGAGAGAGAGAGAGAGAGAGAGAGAGAGAGAGAGAGAGAGAGAGAGAAGCAATATAACAGTTAATTAGTCCACACAGCAGTACAAAGGGCTCAGTTCAACTCACTTGTTATGGAACAATTAATATACTTAAAGTCTTTCAACTCCTGTGGGCTGCATGGTTCAAGGTCAGGGAAGCAGACAGTGGAGTCTTCCCTCAGGCAGCAGACAGCAGGGTGGGTCAGCAACAGCTAGTAGCACAGGAGCATATATAGCAGGCCCAATGCAATCTCAAACACAAGAGATGCAGGACACCAGCCTCAAGCTCAAGTGATCTACTCACAAGAAGCGTGGCAAAGCAGCTCTTGAAGGAGCCTCAAGCTCTAGCAGCATTATCCCTGTGTTGGCTTGGCTCACAGATACTGTAACACACAGGTGTAGGCAGAGAACTAACTAAAGCACACTGGCTCAATCACAAGGGAGAAAGTGAGAGAAGCGTGTCTGCTCTCTATTTCAGTTATCCTCCAATCAAGCTGTGACATGATTAAACCCAACACACATGTGCAATTGTCCTAGGCAAAATAAACCTCACTTATCACACCCATGAATCCACCAGGACTCCTTAATACTTAGTCATCACTAAATGTTTATTGAATAAATATACATAAAAATCTCAGAGGAAAATAAATAAATAAAGTGCTCACATTAGTTTAGATGTGAAAACTTTCTAATCCATAGATTTTATTATCTCCAAACAAATTAAACAACGCACTTCTTGTTCAAATCAACAATATACTATTTTTAATAATGTAAATGTGGAATCAAACTGCCTAGTTTTATTATCTCATTCATTCACTGCATTAAAAAAAGAAAATGACCAAGTTCTGGCTCATTATGCACTCATTTAGAGACTAAGATAAACCAATGGATAAAAATTTTTAAAAAATATATTGTGCTGATGCAAATGCTATTAGATTTACCTATTCCTACCTCTGTTAGGTAAAACTATTGTTGCTTCATGAAGGTTTTTTCCTATTGTTACATGAAAAAATATATATCTATATAAAACACGTAGGTAATTTCATTAGTGATAGTATAATTTTTATTATGTATTAGTTTTTTATTTAGCATTCAATAGAAAATATTAGTAAATTTCACAGTAAAACAAAAAGGTGAATGTAAGTATGCAATTGTATTTTTGAGGTAACAAGGCTAAAGAAATGAGAACTTTCATCAAGGGACATTGGGTATTTAGAAATGAATGCTGGCCTCAGAACTCTAAAACTTTTGTAACATAGTATTTCTCATTGATCTTTACCTGTTTCTTCTGTCTACATACTCTTATATACTCAAGTTTACTTATTTAAAGTTCTTCTCATTTCCAAATGAAGTATTTAAAAAATAATGGTATCCTCAAAATTTCCAAAATTTTTATCACAAAATTATTTTATTCATCAATACTTATTCACATAATTTGCAACCATTATGCCAATTAATCTTACAGTGTGCTTCTCTTAGTGAGATGCTCAGAGGCTTCTCCTCTTAAGTTCACTGGAGCTAAATTTTAATGATATGGTTTGTACTAGCAGATGTAAATATCCTTCAAACATTTATTTGTGACATTTCTCCTAAATGAATTACATTTATCAAGTAAAGTCCTTGATCCTATGTAAGTAAAGAGGAAATCTAAATGGTTATCCCAAATGGAGCATGAAGATTAAATCATGAAACCTAACATATGTTTTATTATTTTCTATTAAAATTCCTTCTTTTTTTACAATCATATTTTTAGCTATGTATAATCAATTATATCAATTGTGTTGTAATGAAAGTAGAGCTATTCCATAATAACGGTAATGGTTTCCCTACTAAAATATGCTATAGATAATTCCCTAGAGGTATATACTTTTATGTATAAAATCTAAAACCAGTTTCAGATATACCTCTTCCTTGGCATTCTGTTTATTTTCCTTTGCATTTCCCCATCCATCTATCTGAAAATTACCAGTTTAATGAAATGGTTGAGATTAAGAACTACAAAAAGTTAGTGTTTTTTTACACTGTTAATAGGCTGGATTTTCTAGAGAAAAACAAAACCAGTGACACTCATATATGTACAAGGAGGGTATTTACATCAATTTATGGTTCTGGCAAAAAGGACTCACACAGCTACAGACCAGTAAATCTCAGTACAGCTCAAGGTCATGGGTCAGATGCTTGGCTAGCCGCCTTAGGAAACTAACTGCCAGCCAAAGAACTAAGAAGCAGAAAGACGAAGCAAGCCCCCCGATGGCTGCAGGCTGGTATAGACAGAGTTGAATGTATCCAAAGCTGGCAGGCCACATGGTTGGCTGCCTGCTTAAGGCCCAAGGAACCAAACCAAGATCAAGGACAAAAGGAAGAAAAAGAAAAGGAAGATCCAGTTTTTCACGGCACATTTATATATACAAATAGACCACTTCCCCAAGAAGATACATCGGGCTGTAACCTGCACCTTTAATGAGGAGAGCTTATTGCCAAGATACTGTCAATTCTAGCCCAGTCAAGATAATGTAAAAGCTAACTATCACAACACTCAATCAATAAGGAATACTATAAAATTAACTTTCTGTTAATAACAAAAGGGTGGAATGACATACAAATTTTACCTGAACTTTAAGTATTAAATTTTAAACTGCACTAAATTTTAAGTGTTATATTTTAAACTATAGCTTAATAGAATTACTATCTAATGCCAGCAACACAAATATTTTAACATATGGATTGAAATGTTCTATAATAGTTTTGGGTGTAAGAGAAATCTGCCAAATAGAATCCCATTATTAAGATAAATTTACAGGATGAGATGGTGACAGGCATCATTAATCAAGTTGTTCTATATAGAGAAAACTATAGACAGTTAATATCTGTATAAGGAGTGCAAGCAATACATATTCTGACCTATGGACCTTCATTGCTGCTGATGGGAAAATAATAAGAGTCACTTTAGATGATCAGCTAACCAGCATTTTCTTAGGCAGAGAAAGACTACAACTTATTGTAGATGTCACCTGACATGTCTGAAGACAGATTAATCAAAATGAGTTGAAACTCCCAATTTCAGTGGCCATCTCCAATGGTCTGACAAAAGAGAGGTGTAAAGCTTTTATAGTGTCTGACAATATCCAAGGGAATTTTGAATGCACAATTTAGAAGTAGTTCTTTTTCGTGTAAGGTTTTCTTTTACAATTTTGTTGTTGTTGTCCTCCTGAGTGGTCCTCGCATTTCCTGAAAAGCATTATGCTTCCTAATTCTATTTCTGGTAGTTCCAGGATATCTTTTAAAGAGTACTTTGGATTTCTGGGTTTTTGTTGCTTGAGTTTGTTTTTCTTGAATTTGGGGTGTATTGTGTTTGGACTGCTGTTTCTGCGGCAACGTGGTGTAGCTATTAGCAATGGACAGGCTGCTGCTGCATTGTGTAGGAATAGTTGATTGTTTTTTCGGGTTCCAAATGAGATTTCTAAAAAGATTAAATATAGAGAAATGAAGGAAAAGGGAGATGGTTGGGTAAACAGGGAATATGTGAGAGGGAGAATAAAATGAACATAATAGTACTCCTAGGAAATGGTCTTCTGGGTAGACCAAGAGGTTTACAAAAAATAATGGATCAATGCCTTTTAAGAGAGGGAGTAACAGTTAATAGATAGAATGGAACATAAGTTTGAAGACTAAGATGGTTCTTTGCCAAGTCATATGTTCAAGCATTTCTTATGCATGTGAAAGATGGACATTAAATAAAGACCAAAGAAGACTTGATGCATTTGAATTTGTGGCTCAAAAAAAAAATCTTGAAAGTACCAGGGACTGGTGTGTGTGTGTGTGTGTGTGTGTGTGTGTGTGTGTGTGTGTTTGTGTGTGTGTCTTGAAAGAAATATAACTAGAATGCTCTTTGGGAGCAAGTATGGTGAGACTTCACTCCATGTACTTTGAGCATATTACCAGGAACAATCAACCCTTGGAAAAGAATATCATCTTCGGTAAAGTGAAAGGTCAGTGGAGAAGAGAAGACTCCAGAACAGGTAGATTGGTGTACTGAGTTTAAGGATTGGCTCAAGCATTGCAACAGTTGTGAGGACGGTGAATAACCTGGCAATGTTTTCTTCTGTTGTGTGTAGGCTCAGTATAGGTTAGAGCTAACTCAATGGTACTTCACAACAACAATACGGTCAATGTCTACACAAAGGTCTATATGCAAAATTGAAAGCACTATAATGTTTTCAAATGTTTAGCATGCTTACTCATATTATGGATAATATAATCTATACATATACTCACAAAAAAAACCAAAACTCATTGCAGCCAAGTCAATGTCAGTCCCTGGAAAGGAACTATGTGCAAATTATAATTCCTTGGGGAGAGAGGTCAAGGACATTTTATATGATTTATGATAATTTGGAACCAAATTCCTTCTCTCCCAAGGCATGAAATTTTCTTTAGAAATTTAGAATAATGTAGAATAAATGTAGAAATAAAGTTTCTGTTACCAGAAGACAAAAAGGAAAGAGAGAGGGAACTCCCAGATGTAACAAGATGCTTTGGTTTAGAATTATGGATATACAGAATTTTATATCAATCGTTATTTATTTTCTGAAATCCATCAGTTTAGTTACTCTGTAACATGTTGTTTTGCCTTGGATAGCTTTTCAATGGGCAATATTCTTTTATAATGTGACAAATATTTTGAAATTTTCCTTTTCATATGCTCTATCCCTTTATTTGTATTGTTTAAAAGAAAAACTGAAGAGCACATTGTGATATTTAATTCAGCATACCATAATTCCATTCATATTGATATGTAACTGTATCTGTTATTCCTGTATTACATGGGAATATGTAAAAAGCTCATATTTTTATACAGGTAAGAATATCATGCCATTAAAGGTGATATGGGCTGATTATGTAGTCACATAGAAAGTGAAAACATCATTATATTATTTTTAAATTTAAGAATATATATGCTCTTCTTTAAACTCATGTGATGCAAAAAAGGAAAAGGAAAATAAAAGCTAGCGTGTGTAGCTATCTGTGGTTGTTGGAAATTAAGCAACAGATGGTGTTTCCTTATAGAGAGTTACTCATCAAGGCACTATAATAGTTAGAAATATTTCCTTAAATACTGTAGATATCAAGTAAAAAAGGAAGGTCATGCCAAGAGAAAATTTGAATAAATGCTAATTTTGTAGGACTGGGATATAGTTACTTTTTACAGCATCTATTTAAATATCTGAAGACAATAAATTCCTACTTTCACTTTTAATCCTCTAGGTCTCTGCATGGACTTCATAAAACCTCTTCTGAATGAAATTCACTGTGACTATGGCTTTATACACTATCACGTTTGTTGTGATTTGTTCATTTTAATGTTCTGACAGTTTAATTACTGGATGCCATGTCTTCTTGGTTACATAATGTTGAACAAAAACCACCACTGAAATTTTGCATTTAAGACTTGGTATTAAAAGGGAAGATCTGCCGTGGGGCAATTTGTGATGATACTATAGTCAAAGGCGGGACTCAAAGAGGAAGAATTGATCTGACACCATTTCATGTCAGGTGAAAAATTAAATAGATACATGTTACTTAAATGAAAAGGTAGATTCGATTTGGAATTAAACTGCAAAGTGTAAATAAAGTAGATGTTTTTGAAATGTAGAAATTAGATCATATGTGGGAGAAATAACTTGTGAAGGGATAAGAAAGGGCCCTGGAGAGAGTGTGGTTTCTGTAAAGAAAACATGTCCATTTGATGTAGGGTTTTGCTGTACATGTTGCTGCTGCCCAAGTTTAGTCAAAGTTCTGAAGCCCGTGTAAGACCACAAATACATTTTATGAAATTCCAAGTTTAGCAGGAACATGACAGACCACTGAAGCTCCCAGGGTCGGGTACCGATGCAGGCCAGCAGCCCCAGAGCCTGGCACAGAAGCCAGTCATTCAGGAAGGTGGTGAGGGGCAAGACAGAGAGAGATGTTCTCTATAGCTTCTTTGCAAAGATTCCACAGCAAGAAGGCATCATTAAGATGTCTTCCCGATTGAGATGTTGGATTTCACCCATACTTTCACAGAGGTACATCACCTTGACATAAAATCTGACCATCATAGTACTGCTCATACTTGTCTGTATTCTGGAAGAGTTTGAGGAGATTTGTGATCATGTTATCTCAGAAAGTTTGACAGTATTTTCATGTGAAGCTACCTACCACCAGACTTTCTTTTGGTGGGAGTTTATTTAATACACAGACCACTTTCTTCTTTTGCTATGAGTCTTTTCAGTTTTTGTATTTTTTTTAAAAATTATTCTGTGATACCTTAGGTTGCCTGATTCATGACAGTAGCAAAATGATAGTGATGAAGTAGCAACGAAATAATTTTATGATTTGGGGAGGGGTCGCCACAACATGAGGAACTATATTAAGGGGTCATGCATGGCATTAGGAAGGTTGAGAACCACTCTTTTAGACAGTTTCCATTCTTCATTATATTTTAAAAATATATTTTATTTTGTCTAGTTCTGTTTTGATATCTCTTATTTCACCTAATAATCTTTACATTTGCATTTTCTCTAGTTTTATTTTACTAGATTTGCCACTGGTTTTTAATTTTGTTATTCCTTTCAAGAACCACCTTATTGTCTTGTTGATTCTTCCTAATTTTTTTGTTTTTGTTTTCTGATTTATTTATCTCTGCTGGAACACAGTCCACAAATCCCCACTCCCCACCACCCACCCTGAGGTGTCTTGCTTTTTTTTTAAGGCCTGTTTCTGAGGTTATTTGTGGTGCTGATTTGGAAAATTACATTTAGTTAGATTTCATTAGCTCTAGTTTCTTAGCTCCATTCTCTCACTCTATTTACACCTATGAAGTTACAGTAATTCATTAACTTTACAGCCTAGTTTTAAATATAAGAAAACTTAGAGCCACAAATGTGTTACACAGGGTTCTTTGGAGAAATAAAGAAACAGGATACATGATTATATACATATAAAAGGATAGGTATATACAGCAAGAAGGAATCTACTAGCTAATTAGTCTACACAGCAGTATAGAGGGCTCAGTTCAACTCACTTTTGTGGAACAGTTAATATACTGAAAGTCCTTCAACTCAGCAGGCTGTTGGTCCAAGGTCAAGGAAACAGACAGTGGAGTCCTCCCTCTGGGAAATACAGGCAGAGTGTGCCTGCAGGCAGCAGACAGGACAGTGGGTCAGCAACCGTCAGTAGCCTAGGAGCTTAGTGAATCGGGCCATGATGGGATCTCAAACTCAGGTGAAACACAGTGACAGGAGTCACAAACCCTAATTCAAGTGATGCACATGCCAGCAGCACGGCGAAGCAGGTCTCTATGGAGCTTCAAGCTCTAGCAACAGGATCCATGAGTTGGCTTGGCCCACAGGTAGTGCAATGCACCATTGAGGCAGAGAATAGCTCAAGTAGCAGCACACTGGTACAATCACCATGGAGGAAGAGAGATGGAGGCGGGCCTTAGAAAGCCATTTATCTCATTGCCCTCCAATTGAGCTGTGATCTGTTTAAACTCGGCCCACATTTTCCTAATGGTCTAGTTGGCACAATAAACCTAAATATCACAATAAATTCCAAGTTAAGACAAGACATGGTATGAAATATTAGAAAATTATTAGGTATCATGGGACTTCCAAAGGAAACTGTATATGGACCCCTGTAGGGTAGCTGGTTACACATTATGGTGTTAATCATAAGTCTTTAAACCTACCTACCATTCATGCTACAGTCTTTACAAAATTTAAAGCTTTAGAAATCCAAAGTTCTTCTGTGTCCCACAGAGTCGCTATGAGTTAGAATTGATTAGGTGACAGTGAGTATTTCTTTGTGATATGGGAGGCAGTGAAAAATATATAGAGAGTACAAGTTGGATACTGGAAAGCCAAAACACAGTTTCATAAGATTGGAAAAGTAAAGTGAAAAGGCACCTATATGGAATGGGTGAGAGCAATTTACAGTATTGAAAATGTAAGACTGCATAGCAGTCAAATTCATAACCCACTCCACCAGCAAGGATCCTTACTTATTATCCAGAAACATTTATTCTAGCCTCTTTTTAAGATAAAAAACGAGAATTGCCTACTATTCAGTTCCTAATAAAGGCAAAGTGATACTTGGTTAAAATTGCAAGTTCTTATACTTTGCAATGTTCAAATATACCTTTGGCCTAAGTATTTATTGCAGCACAAATCACTTTAAATAAACCCAGTCAGGTTAGCTCAGACTACATTCAAATATGCTGACTTCCTATGGGTGACCACAGTGAAGAGTAGTAGACAGCATATGTTCTGTCGAGCAGGATCTAGAGTTGATAGGGAAAGCGGAGGTCTTTTGGGGGATCAGAGGTCAAATATACTCAGAAACAAGTCTAACAGTCGAGGCACCACGATTGGGGTTGGCTTTGTAGTCCTTATTGTTTATTTGTCCTGGTGGCAGAAGTGTTATCTCATTGCTCTTGGTCCAGTTGTTGGGGACGCTTGGTTACTATGCTGCATTGGAGTCTTTCTTTAGTGTGGTGTGCGTGTTGAGTGCTGGAACCTCTCCTCTGAGTTCTGTTCCAGCTCTGCCCTCAGCGTCTGGTATCTCGTATTTTCATTCTTGTTAAAATTTCATTCCCTATATCTTCCAGTAGATTTAAAACCCAATAGTTTTAAAACTATGTGCTGTTGAATTCTCATGTATTTGCTCTTTTTCCTTGATCTTCCTATTGTTGATTTCAATTTTATAGTGTTGTGATCTGAGAAGATGTGTTGTAATAGCTCAATGTTTTTAAATTTCAAAGGATTTTTTGTGGCCTAGCATATGGTCTATTCTGAAAATATTCCACGTACTATGGGAAATTATGTACATATTGCGTGCTGTTTTTCAGTGAAGTGCTTTATATATACCTAATAATTTATGTTGAGTAATTTTGTAGTCAGTTCTTTTTGGTGGTTTCTTACCTGTTGTTCTGTCCTTCCTTACAGAGTAGTGTAGTGAAGTATACTCTAATTATTATAGTATTGTCTAATTCTCTCTTCACACTTAAATATTTGATTAATGCATTTGGAGGGTATGTCATTGGGTGTATAGATGTTTACTGTGGTTATCTAATCTTGATCAATTATTCCTTTAATTTTTATGTGATGGTTTTCTTCAAACCAAACCAGAGACCATATGGAAAATATCTATTTTAAATCACATCACTTATACAAAAGTAACTGACTGTTGAAAGTAAGAACTTTAAAGTTTGAACAAAATAGTTATACAACCAGAAGTGTTTATTTAAAATGAATATTAAGCATCTTTACTGATTTTACTTAACTATATTTTAAAACTATAAAATTAACTGATTTCTGGTTAAGCTCTGACGATTTGCTATCTTCAGTTAGATTTTAGGCCATATAAGCCTTGGGGTATAAGATTAGTTAGGCAAAGTAACATAATATCAACATCTATGATTTATAAATTTTATATTCTGAAAAACAAAAAATATATACTTTGATTATGATTTATATCTGGCTCAAAACAGCTGAATTTATCTCAATGACATGATTTGCTTCCTTTTATGGCTCCATTGTATTTGGCAGACATCCATTTGCCCGAGGCTAGGCTCATAAGCATTTAATTATATTTGCCAAAATTCTCTAATTCATATGAACACTATTACATTAGTTTCCTTGAGATTGTTAGCTTTGTATATAATCCTGCATGAAATCTATTTGAATCTAATCTCTAGAAGGTTTCAAAAATATTCACTACAAATAAGCACTCTTACGGTTTTGTATAAATCCTGTTTATTATAATTGAATTAGTTCACTGTCATTTGGCCTACCTAGACAAGCCTTTGTAATTTTCTGTTAAGCCATCAAAAGTGGCTTAGATTATATGATCAAAACAAAAAGGAATAAAATTGACTCTTAGTGAAATTATTTTAAGAGTACCACTGCATCAGTCTATAATACACTGTTGACAAAATAAATTAATAATGAAAAAGTACATTTAAAAATGATTGATTGCTGAGCTATTGAAACTTAGACAAAAAATAGCTAAAGTAATATTGTTGCTTACATTTACTTTGCTCAGAGCATTCCGATTAAAGCATAATGCTATGAGCAAGTCAAACAGTTAAGTTTGCAGCACACACTCTTGAGTATTCTTCTTCATAAAGTGTCTTATTGTTATCACAAGGTAATACTGTATTTAAACACAGTTGTGCAGTTTTTCTCTTCATTATCTCCTTTACTAATCGAGGAGAGCACACTGGTGGATGCTTCCCCCTACTGCAAAAATATGCTGTTCCTATTGTTTTCAGGTGCCATCAAGTGACCCTGTAAACAACAGAATGAAAAATTGCACATCCCTTCTGATGCTTGCTACTGTGTGAGCCAAGTATTGTTGCCATGTCAGTCCATTTCCTTGAGGATCTGTGTTGTTCGAAGCCATCTACTTTACCATTCATGGTATACATCTCTGAAGACTGATCCCTCCTGACCACATGTCAAAAAAGAGGTCCGATGAAGTCTCCCCATATTAACTCCTATGGAACATTCTAGCTATACTTCTTCCAAAATAGAGTTATTTGTTCTTCTGAAAACCCATGATATAGTCAACATACTTCTGCAACACCATAATTCAGAGGTTTCAATACTTCAAGCTTCCTATGCATTGACTCTCCTATACATAAATGAAAATGGAAAATATTGGTAATATAAACTAAAGCATCTTTGCTAAAAGTAAGTTACAAGTGGTATATTTTTGGTCATATTTGGATCCAACAGTTATGTTTGTTTCAAACTGATTTAAATTGAACATTGCAATTTCCATAATTTTCCTAAAACTGTTTCCCATTCTCATCAAAAGAAAATTGTGCCAAATAAGAAAATATTTGAAGGGACATCTATTTGATGACATGAAAAGGTGTACAAACATAAATATCACATGGCTCAAGCCAATGGTTAATATTTGGTTCATTATAAAATAATCACAAATGTTTACAAATACTTTACCAGGAAAAAAGAAATCACAAGTTTTCATATATGCCTCATAAAGGAATCAAGAAGGCAAGCAAATACTGTGGCAACATTCCTCTCCTTAAAAACCTCCCCCAAAGTTAATGCACCATCTGATTGGTTCAAGCCTCTATATTTATCATGAAGTAAAATACCCAATAAAATCCTCATTAGATGGGTTGAAATAATGAAATATGATTTTTAGAAAATAAAATTGAGTTGAACATTAAAAAAGACTTTGGGCATATGGAGGAAACTACCCGACAGGCCAGTAGAGCAAGGTGCACACAAAATAGCATGGGAAGGAATGATATTACGGGGGTAATGAATAGATAATTTACGAAGAAAAACTATGCGTGAAATAAATGAGAAACATTAGAGACATTGGAACTCAAAAATATCTACACTAAGAGTTAATATAAATAATATGAGTACCAATATTAAGGGACATATATTGTGAAATCTACAATGAATAAAATACTAGGATGATGTTTCAAAAATTTGTAGAAAAAGGTTAATATCTCAATTCTAATTTTAGTAAATTTGTAAAAGGAATACATACTAAGCATCCTTTATCCCATTAAAATTTAATAATTGTCTATTGAATAAGTACTCTCTTGCCATCGTTTTAACAACGCATAAACAAAATGCTAGCCATGTCAGATGTATTCCAAAGGTACAATGCTAAAAGTGGTCATAGATGAGCTAAATCCTATTCTTCCAAATATCAAAATCTGAAGTGTAATTTTCCAACACATTTCTTCGGACAGACTTTAAACTCAACAGACACCCAATGAATTGTCCTTTTATTATTATAAGTGTAAGGGCACCACTTATGCATGCCAGGACATTTGGAAGACAGCTGCCTTGCTAACTGACTGCAAGGAATCTATAGTTGTGCCCATTCCAGGTGACCAAACACAATGCTGAAACTATAGAACAAGGTCACTGATCTCACGTTCAAGTAAAGTTTGGCTTTAGATCATCCAGTTATGGTTGCAGCAAGGGTACATTGAGAGGGAACTTCCAAAAGTTCAGGCCAGATTCACAGGAAAATGTGGAACACAAAGAATATCACCGCCGCATCTTGGCTCAAACAGAGAATAGCATAAAGATGTTTACTTGTGTTTCATTGAATAAGCAAAGGTATTCAGCTGTGTGGACCACAATAAAGCTTGAGATATAGGTAACCTGGGGAAGATAACCGATAGACAACCTGAGAAGAATGGGAATTCCAGAGCACTCCGTTGTGCTCATGTAGTGTACATGATTAAGAGGCAGTTGTGCAAACAGAACAAGGAAATACTGCACGGTTGAAAATCAGGAACGGTATGCATCAGGATTGTATCCTCTCATAATACATGCTCAATCTGTATACTGAGCAAATCATCAGAGAAACTGGGACATATGAAGAAGAATGTGGCATGAGGCCTGGAAGAAGGTTTATTAATAACCTGCAGATGACATAAACTTGCTTACTTAAAGTGAGGAGGAATTGAAGCACATGCTGATGAAGATCAAGGATTTTAGCCTTCAGGATGGATTATACCTCAAGGTAAGGAAGACCAAAGTACTCACAACTGGACCAATAGGGAACTTCATCATAAATGATGAAAAGGATGAAGCTGCCAGGATTTTGTCTTCCTTGGATCCACAAGCTCATGGAAGCAACAGGCAAGAGATCAAATAATGTGTTGCTTTAGGGAAATCTGTTGCACAAAATCTCTTTAGGGCATTAAAGAACATGCATGTGACTTTGAGGATTAAGATGAGCCTGACACAAGCCATGACATTCTCCATTGCAACATGTCCGTCCATATGAAAGTTGGACATTGAAAAGAAGGCTGCAGAAGAATTGATCAATTTGAATTGTACTGAAGAAGAATATTGAACGTACCATGGACTGAGAAAAGGATAAACAGATCTGTGTTGGAAAAAATAAGACCAGAGTACTCCTTAAAGACAAAGGTGGCAAGACTTGGTTCTACATCTTTGGCTAGATGATGAAGAGAGACAAGTCCCTGTAGAAGGACATCATGTTTGGTAAAGAGGAAGGGCAGTGAAAAAAAGGCACGCAGTGAAACAGACTGACCCAGTGGCTCATCATTGGGCTCAGGCATAGGAACAATTGTGAAACTGCACAGGACCATTGCATGTTTTGTTCTGTTGTGCATATGGTTGCTGTGAGTTGGAGCCAAGAGATGGCACCTAGTGATAACATTGCTAATTAGTGACTTTCACAAACACAGGACTATAATTGTTTGGTCTGATATCCTTCCAGTGCATGAGACACTATCTAACACTAAATATGGCTTCCATTGTTTATAAACAATAATGTTCAAGTCCTATGAACCTACTTTAAAAAGCAAGTCCTTTGATGCTGAGCCATTTTAAAGTAATTGAAACATTATAGGAAATGAACCTACTACCCATGGTAGAAATACTATAAAGGATATCATTGAATGCAATTCTTACTGGTTGCTATGAGAATTAAATTATTTTATCTATCCATTAACACAAAACAAAAAGGTATCCCTTCCTGAATGCTTACCAATGATAAGGTACTACAGTGAGTAGTAGTTCATGTGCATTAATTCGTTGTATAAATAAAATATCTGACAATTTATTACAATGACACTTCAGAAGGTTTTGAATTATTCTCAATATAACAGTGCTAATAAAGGAGTAAGGGAAATCTAAGCGATATTAATATATCGCTAAAGGCAACACAGTTATTAATTGAATAGTGAAATATAGAGAGCAAATAACTCCACAAGGTGGAAATTGCTGATAGAGAACAAATCTTATATTTAAATAATTAACTTACGCAGAACTTAGAACATTTAATTATGAAAATATTATTAATAAAAAGAAGTAAGGGTTTTATATTCATGGAACTTAAAGGTTAGTAGAGTAGCAGACAGACTTTTGTCCAATGATCAGAGCTGTAAAAGTGAAATTGAATTATAGTAGTGGACAAAAGTCACACACACCATTTCATTTCTAGTAGATCAATTCTGATGCCTAGTGACCCTACAGGACAGATAAGAAGTGCACCTGTGCATTTCTGAGCCTGTTTCCCTAGCGGAGCGGCTAGCGGTTTCCAATTGCTAACATTGGTTAGCAGCCCAACCCCTAAGGTATATGTTGCTGGGTTCTGTGAAATTTAATGGGCCCCAATCAGGGAGGTGAAATAAGGGTGACTTCACTGCTGTGTGGTCCCATGGAGTCTGTTCCCACTCATAATGCCACTCTGCTCCACAGAACGCCGCACTGCTCACCCCTGCACCATCTTACAATTGTTGCCGTGCTTGACCTCCTTGTTGCAGCCACTGTTCAAAAGCACCTTGCTGGGAACCTTCTTTGCGGATATCCTCTACTCTAGCAAGCATGATATTCGTCTCTGGAGACTGTGCCTTCCTTTTTGTTTCCACTGTTTGCATTGTAATCACCAATAACTACCAGTGCAACTTGATTGATTTTTTTTAATTTAATCAATCTTTTTATTGGGGATCATACAACTCATCACAATCCATACATACATCAATTGAGTAAAGCACCCTTATACATTCGTTGCCCTCGTCATTCTCAAAATTTGCCTTCCACTTGGGTTCCTGGAATTAGCTCGTTTTCCTTTTTTCCCTCCCCCACCCTCCCGCTCCCCTCTCCCCCTGAACACTTAATAGTTTATAAATTATTATTTTTCTTATCTTACACTGCCCGGCATCTCCCCTCACCCACCTTCCCATTGCCCATCCCCCAGAGAGGAGGTTACACATAGATCCCCAAGATCAGTTCGCCCTTTCTACACCCCCTTCTCTCCCTGTGTCGCCACTCTCACCACTGGTCCTGAGGGGTTCATCTGTCCTAGAATCTCTGGGTTTCCAGATTCCTACTGCACCGCTGTGCATCCTCTGGTCTAACCAGGTCTGCAAGGTAGAATTGGGATCATAATTTGGAGGGGAGGAAGCATTTAAGAACTAGAGGAAGGTTTTGAGTTTCATCGTTGCTACACTGAACCCTGAGTGACTCATCTCCTCCTCACTACCCCTCTGCAAGGGCTGCCCAGCTGTCTACAGATGGGCATTGGGTCCCCATCACGCACTCCCCCTCATTCACGGTGATGTGATTTCCCCGCCTGCCTTTGTTGTTTGAAACCTGGTCCCCTCTGCCCTTCACGATCACACATGATGGTGTGCTACTTCCGTGTGGGCTTTGTTGCTTCTGGGCTAGATGGCCACTTGTTTACTTTCAAGCCTTTAAATCCCCGGATGCTATATCTCTCAATAGCTGGGCACCATCAGCCTTCTTCACCACACTTGCTTATGCACACCTTTGTCTTCAGCGTTTATGTGAGGAAGGTGATCACACAATGATTGTTTTTGTTCCTTGCTGTCTGCTACATGGTCCATTCAACACCTTGTATTCACTTAGACCGTGTGCTTCTTCTCGGTGGGCTTCATTGCTTCTGAGCTAGATGGCCGCTTGTTTGCCTTCAAGCCTTTAAGACCCCCCAGACACTATATCTTTTTGATAACCGGGCACCATCAGCTTTCTTCACCACATTTGCTTATACACATATCTGTCTTCAGTGATCATGTCGGGAAGGTAGATATCATGAAATGACCGTTTCGCTGGGCGAGGTGCTATTGTATTGAGGAAGTGTGCGTGAGGAGGCCCAATGTCCACCTGCTACCCTACTACTGTCATGTGCCCGTGGTCAACTATATTTGGAGAACACAGCTCTTCCTTATTCATATTTCAGGTGCATTATGACTCAGGGACCCATATTCTAGAACTATTCTCTGAGTATGTTCTGCTTCCACTCATTAGACTTTCAGTATCTGACACTTTTTCAATTGTATGTCTAAGTGGCTACTTCGTCCAAAGTGGACGGCCGGTTACTTCTTTGTTGTGTGTTCTTTGTCTAGGAGCTCCCCTGAAACCTGTTCACTTTGGATAACCCTGCTGGCATTAGAAATGCCCGGACTTAACTTCTAGCGCCACAGCAACACCAACACCAACACAGTACAACAAACTGAGAGACAAAATGAGGTACTTAGTTTATTGTGCCAACCTGGCCGATAAACGCATGTGGGGTTAATTGAAGGGGGAAGGGAAAAATGGCTCAGTGAGCCTCGCCTTTCTAGTTCTCAGGTCTCTTGTTTTCTGATGGTCAGACCAGGGTGCAACTGTCTTAGCTAGTCCCCTGCTTCGGCTGGCAAGGCTCACTTCCTGAAAGACATCCCTGAGGAGAAGCCATGTGGAGACCCTTGCCAGTGCTGAGATGCTTGCACATTCACTGGTACAGCTTTCCTCCTGCAGTTGGCATCATTGGGTCTATTTTGTGAGATGGAGGAGGACTTTGTGCACTGGTGTTGGACATATGGGTTAATGGGTAAATGTTGGACTTGTGGGCCTCGGCAGCACTGGGTTGGAATGTTTTCTTGATGCACATTTAACTTTTATATAAAACTCTCTCTATACATGTGTTTCTGTGGATTTGTTTATCTAAAATACCCAGACTGACACACAGGGTATGGTTGGCTGCACCGGAGAAGGGAACATTATGTAAACTGTGAAGGAAAGAATAAAATAGGCAAGCATATAAGAGGAATACACACAGATGCATTTTGCATTAATTCTGACACTTAGAAACCCCATAGGACAGGGTAGAACTGACCCAGTGATTTTCCAAGACTATCACTCTTTATGGGAGTAGAAAGCCTTGTCTTTCTCCCATAAACGAAGCATTTTATATTTAAATTTCTCAAAGAAATAGTTTGAGAATCTGAAAGAAAGCATGACTTATTTATCCTACATTAATATGATTGCACTATATTAATAAATAAGAAAAAATAAACGCAGTCAATTCTAGAAAGTGTATAACTAAATGTGAGTCAAAGCCATGGAAGCATTCCTTCCTATAGAATGGCTAATCTGATGCTTTCCCAGGTGAGAATATAATCACAATAATGTGGACCGGCATTACATGGGTGTTTTCAAGTCTATGATACATTTATATTTTATCAACAATAACTAAACTAGAGCGCTAATGCCATCCAGTAATATATCAAGAATTCTAACTTGCATGGGCAAGTTATTCATTGTAATTATGGCTGTTGTTACCTCAAGTAAGTTCTTACAACAACTAGTGCACAAAAAAGGAAACGCTTCTGTGTCCTATGTCATTTTTGCAATTGTTCCCAGATTTGTGCCCAATTTTGCAGCCAATGCGTTAATCTAGCTAATTGAGGGTCTTCTGTTTTTTGTTAACCCTCTGCTTTCCCACAGACAGTTTCCTTCTCCACAAACCTGTAACTCCTGTTGCCTGGTCTATAAACAGTACAATAAATGAAGTCATAGTCACTTCCCTTCAAAGTAGATTTCTGGCTATAATTCTTCGAAGGCAGAATTCTTCTGCTCCCGAACTCATTGCTGTCATGTTGATTGTAAGACAGATCAACCCTATAAGACAGGGTAGAACTGCCCTGTGGGTTTTCAAGAAGGTAAAGCTTTATTGGAATAGGAAGCATTGTATTTCTCCCACAGGCCACGGGTGGTTTCTAACTACTGACCTTGCAGTTAGTAACCTGATGCATAAACTCTATGCCACATAATTCAAAGGCATAGATTCTTCTTCAGTTTTGCATACCCATTGTCTAACTTCTACGTGGATATGAAGTGTGTGAAAATACCATGCCTTGCTTGGGCTAGATGTATCTCACTCTTCAAATTAACATCTTGTGATGGGATTATACTTACTCATATTCAAGGAAATCCAGTCAATGCAATTATTATTAATATATCTGCACCCACTACAATAGCTAGTGATGAGGAAACTGAAGAATTTCATTTTAAAGTGATATTTTGCAGCAGGCTACCTCAATACAAAACTTCATATGAATTATTGACTACTGCTTCCATGACCAGTAATAATTGATTCAAGTAATACAGATATTTGGCTACTTTAATCTTACTCTCTTTATTGTAATGTTGACTGTTGGTTCATATTTGAGGGTGTTTTTTGTCTGTATGGTTGATATTGGAGGCTGTAGTCTGCGACCTTCATCAGTAAGTGTTTAACTTATTTTCATTTTCAGCGAGCTAGGTTACGTCATCTGTACAACGTAGGTTGTCAAATCTTTTTTTTTGCTCCTGCTCTTCAATCCAAGTTTTACTTCATATAATCCAGTTTCTCAGATTTAATGTTCAGCCTATAGATTGAATAGTATGGTGAATAGATATTTTCCTGAAACTTCCTTTCCTGGTTTTTAACCACATAGTGTCCCTTATTATGTTTGAAATGCTTCTTCCTGTTCTATTGTTTTCCCATGAACCGAATTAAGAGTTCTAGTGTTGCTATTATTTGCAATGTTTTCAGTAATATTTTATGATGCACACATTTAAATATTTTTATTTGTTTGCATAGTTAATAAAACACTGTAATATTTTTGTCTTGAACTTCCCTTTGACTTTTTTGTTCAACTCATTAACTTCATTATATTTCTTTAAGCTTTAAATAATTTACATATAAGTAGTAGTTTTTCATTCCATTTTGGTCTTTACTTTCCCTACTGTCTTTTTAATGATTTTTTCACATACAACATCTTTGATACAGCATAACCCATCTGGTGTTTGGTTATTAGTATTCCTTTTTCTAAAATCTGTAATTAAATGGTTTCAATAGTCTCATGCAGTATGCTCAACATTGTATTTGGCTCTCAGACTTGTTTTAATTTCTTCGCCTTCAATCTGAACCTTTATATGAGCAATTGGTGATCTGTTCTATAGGTGATAACTGGCCTTGTTTGGAGTGTAGATGTTTGCCTTCTCCGTTATCTTGTCAGGGACAATCCATTATTTGCTGGGGTTCCTCTAGTCAGACTAAATACCACTAAAAACACTTTTGCCAGAATAGGTTTGGAAAATAATTGTGGGAGATGCTGTTAGGAATCATCAGGGAATTTTTACAAGCAGGATTGACTTCCTGAAATCTCATCTTGCTGTAATGAGCCCTTGAAAAGCAGGAGACGGGATCTCATTGCAAGTAAGATCCAGGAGTGGAGTGAGTCCTCTGAACCTGAGATCTCTGCGCAGAGCACCTCCTGGGTGCAGATGACAGATAGACCAACAGAAGGGCAGAAGTAGAACTAGGGGCCACAGCATAAAACAGAGTGATGGACTTCCCAAGCCATGGTGCAACCTAAGTTGAGTTATTTTATGCAGAAGGGTGGCTTGTAGTGGTGTGCATCTGGGCACTGGATTTGGGAAGCTAAACTTGCTGACTCATGGAGTAGAGTGCCTATTGGCTGCGACTTACTGGACTTGGGTGCCTCTGGGCACTTAATCCAGGGATCTGGGTTTGCTGACCCATGGAGCTTGAGTTTAATGTTTTTGGATTGAGGCTTAAAGCAAGGTGCTATTTATTAGTAGACCCGAAAATCTGTAACATATCCTGGCAACAAGCACCCTCAGCATTACAAATTCTCACTAGAATTACAAGCTGTTAACTTCCTTAATAAACTATTTATTTATTATTATTATGTTTTAATAAACTTTAATCATGAATTTTTGAGTTTTACGTAGCTATTGAAATGGATATTAGAAAATAGAAAGTCAAAATACTGGACACTAATTTAAACAATAAAATCCTTTTCCATGGATGTCATTAATTTTATTCCTATGTAGTCTATGCTGCAAGGTCTACATGCATAGTCTTTCCTTATGTTGTTGAAACAGTCATGTCTAATGGTTTTTCAAGTTATTTGTCTTGAGAAATTCTACCATGTAATTATGGTTATATTTTAGTGTACTATTTATTGCTGAGACCGTAATTTCCAACTATTGTTCCATTATCTTTGTAACTAACTTTTGTACTCCAATTCCTAGTAATATTTAACAAATAATGATTTCATGTTTGATATATTTCAGAGATCAGAAGTTGGCAAAGTTCTTAATCTATCATTGGCATCAGTGTTTGGAATGAAAATGTGATCAATAATCTTAACTGATTTGCTTGTATTCATATGAATATTATCCTGTTACTGACAATTCTATACTTCAGGATTTATCATTAAATCTTCTTTTTAATGATGAATCTGATTATTGAATGCCATCCCACTTCATTTGTCATCCTCTGTCTAGGAGATCATATGATTGTCTGATTCATAGTAGCCCAAACTAGTCCATTTCTATTCACTTGTGCCTAAATATCCATCTTCATCTTTCCCCTTTCATTTTCACATCCTATTTTCCTAGATTCATACTTCTTACATTCTACCTCCTGATTTTTGATACATGTTTCCAGCTGTTCTCAATTTGTGTCATGGCATTTCAGCAAATAACAGCCCAGCAACTCTTTCCCATCCCCTCTGCTTTCAAGGGGGAAGTCAGTAAACTCTGCTCTGAAGGAGGTAAGTCTTCCCAATTATGTTTGAGAGCCTTTCAACCTATGGGGCTACCTTTTAGTCACCACATCAGTGAACATTCCCCTGAGCGTCACAGATGTCCAGTGGCTACGTTTTCACAAGTGCACCTTCTCTACCTTCTTCCTAGTCCTTCTTAGCCTGGACGCTCTACTGAAAGCTCTTCACGATGTGTAGTATTTGAAATACTGATGTTACAACTTCCAGCGTCCTAGCAACAGGCACACCAGCACAATATGGCAAACTGACAGATGAGTGGTGACACCCGCATTGTTATATATTAAAAGTCCTATGCTATTTGAGTGCTGTCAGTGACTGCTGAGACTAACAGTCCGGGTTGCAGTGGCGTTTACTTCGTGTGAGAGGCCTTCAAGTCGGTTGCTACTTACCGGACCCTGTGCACATTGCAAGGAAGTTGGTCGATCCAGCCCCATCCTCAGAATTGTTGCTACATTGGAGGCATTGTAGCTGCTGACAATTCATCCCCTTCGTCTTCCTGTCGTTGCCGACACTTCAATCGGGCTGAGGTCCTTGTCGAAGCATTTCTCCTCCTTAATGTCGAAAGGATGGGCCACAATGTCTCTCCATTCTCATTTCAAAGGAGCATCCGGAGTGTCCTGCTTTCAAGATAGATGTGCTCAGTCTTGTGCCAGTCTATGCTGCAGCCTATATTCTTTCCCAACAATGTAATTCAGATGAGTCCATCATTCTTAGCCTTTCTTATTTAGAGTGTAACTTTTGTTTGCATGCAAGGGCCTTGGTGTTACCATGGCGTGAGGCAGGTGCATCTGATTTCTTAAGCGGAAGTCTTTATTTTACACCGCCTTAGTGAGGTCTTTTCCAGTAGGCTTATGCAAAGTAATATGTCACTGGATGTCTTGGCTATTTCCAAAGGTGCTAATTTTGGACTCGAGTAAAATGAAACACTTGGCACGAATGCATCATTGTTGGTGCATTTCCCTAGCAGACAGATTAAATAAGAATGCCAAAAAGACCCTATCACACACCTTGCATGATTTTAAGCTATTCGTTTTTCCATTTTCCCATAAGGACCCTGTAGGGCAGAGTGGAAGTGCGCCTGTGTGGGAGTGTGAATCATTGTGGGAGTAGAAAACCTCATTTTCCTCCATGGAGTGGCTGCTGGTTGGGAACTGCTGCTTATTTTAGTTAGGAGCCCAACACATAACTCATTATACCATCAGGACTTGGAATTGACTAGAGGGCTATCAGTTTGGGGTTATTGGATCCTCCCATTATTCTGGATCAATTGTCTACATTCTGTGTTATGTCTCTGTCTCTGACATTTTCAATGTTCACAGTGGTATCCATAATTTGTTATGAACCCCACAGCCAAATGCCTTTGCAGATAGACATTTTTTCTGGTATCTCCTCTTAATCAGCATCTAGCTGATATCAGCAAAGTTAAACCATCTCCCATATCCTCGTTTGGATCTGCATGAATTCCTGGCATTTTCCTGTCAATGTATATTGTGCAGCTATAACCATTGTTGAATGATCTCCATAGTAATTTTGTTTTCATATTATATTAATGATATGTATTGATAATTTCTGCATCAATTTGGATCAATTTTCTTCAGAGTAGGCACATATATGGATCTCTGATAGACAATTGGCCAGGTAGCTCTTTTCTATATTTCTTGGTTGCAAGAAGTTACCATCTTTAGTACTACATTTGTTAAAATATCTCATATTGTGTTTCATCACTCTCCAGGGTTAGGTTTTATGCCATTGTATTCTGTGAATATTGGACTTTTTCCCATTGGCATCATTGGCTATTAAGCTTAAAGTATCCATTGAAATGATTCAACATTGATCAATTGAAAAGGAAACTATCACTCTTTCTTGGATCCATCTTTGAACAGAGATGCATCACAGCTTCAATTCAATTATTGGCTGCTTCTATAATAAATATTTAATTTTTCCCTTAAATTTGGGACAAAATCAAAGACATAGAAATTTACTTTAATGTACTATAATCTCTGTATATATTGCAGGATCAGTGATGTTTTTAATGTAGCTCTCTTAGAAAAAGCCTCTAACTCCCAACAAATGATAGGATTCACCTGTAAGAAACTGTGAACAGGATTCCCTGGAGTGCCATCCTCCTGTGTTTAAAATTAGCTCTCTGAAAAGCAGAAGGGGGGGATCTCATTAACCACACAGCCAGGAGTGGAGCATGTCCTGTGGGCCCAAGAACCCTGAGCAATGAGCCTCCTGGCATGAGAAGACAGCTATAACATCAGAGGAGCATCAGTATAACCAGAGACAGAGCACGGAACACAGTGATGGACCTCCCAACTCATAGAACTAGTAAGGCCGAGCGCATTCCTACAGGAAGCTGACTTGTCGAGTGAGGTGCCTCTGGGCACTTTCTTGGGGAAGCTGAGCTTGCTGACACACAGAAATGGAGAGGAATGTCATTGGATTGAGGTCTACAGTGGATTGGTAGGCCCTTTGAGGACTTTATTTACAGATTTGGAATAACTTAGTAACATGTCCTGATAAACAATCATCCTGAGTATTTATCACTGGCATTATAGCTTGCTACCTTCCTTAGTAAATGTATTCATAAATTGTGTATGTGATTTCTATGTAACCATTGCACTCAATACTAGAACCTAGAGATAATATAGAGACTATTAAATAAAAAACCACACATATCTTTACTGGGCTTAAGATATTCATAAATTTTATTATTTAAATATTTTCCTAATCTGTAGAAAAGTATATGTGTGTTTTTGAAAACATATCATATGATTTACTTACTGATACTCTGGATATTTTTTATCATTATGGGCATGCTTGCATAGAATTCTAATATACAAAATATTTTGAGATTTAAAATCTGAATTTCAAAATTATATTTAATTAGATCCACAAATTAACAAAATAGATCAGTTAATGTAACATGAAATTTTGCAAAAGAAGGATAAAGCTATTCTCTTTGATATATTGTTATATTTGTTGTCAATGAATTCATTATAACTTTACTTGTGTGATAAATATTAAATTGCTATTCTGTTTAATGGAAATCTATCATTGTATATGCCAATATAGATTGCATACTTACACATTCACAACTTATTTTATCTAGCATCCTTCCCTTTCACTTGTGAGCAACAAATAAAAAGCTGCATTACTTTCTTATCATTTTTCATCATCTTCTGGGCGATATGAATACACTAAAGGGTGGGAGGCACAGGAGGAAGTGTGACAGTTCTTTGGAACTCGATGTTTTATATATTAGTCAACCTTTTATGACACTTTCAAGATGGCTTTTTTGAAAGCTTAAGTGTGTGAATCATAAAAGTTATCTTTCAAAAGTCCTATAATTTTTTCTTCAATAATTCTAGTAATTGTAAAAGGTTAATCATTTGCCTGACCCTTCATCATACTTCTATTAGATTCTTTTTTACAAGTGGTTCACTATTACTTACTCTTGTAATACAATGCATTTTTCATTATTAATTTGTCCAAATTCCCTGACATATAAACACTTTTCCTTTTATTTTTCACATACTTTTTGATAATCAAGTTATTCTTAGATTTTATTTTAAATTGAGCTTCTATGATATGCTGATTTTTATTTTTGAACATGAAATTATTTTAAGTGTCATTGTAAAATAAACATTAAATAATTGACACATAGGATAGCATATTTAATCCACAAATCATTTTTTTAGAAAATAAAATGTTTATTTCTTATAATTTTCTCACATACATACTTTTACTTCTAGTTTTGTACTGCTCTAGAGTACTGTATTTACCATTTACAAAAAAGAATTTTACTATCATTATATACAAATTTTAGAAATGGCCCAAAATTTGAAAAACAAGATTAGGATACAAGGTGTTTCCTGAGATTCCCCCATTAAAAACAAAAACTTTTACTGGGGGATCTTACATCTCTTATCACAATCCATACATTCCTACAGTGTGTCAAGCACATTTGCATATATGCCACCATCATTGTTTTCAAAGCATTCTCTTCCCACTTGAGCCCCTGATATCTGCTCTCCATTTCTTTCCCCTCCCTCCACCACCCACCTTCCTTCACAAACCCTTGATAAGTGGTAGATTATTGTTTCCATCTCTTACATCATCCTCAGATGCTCCTTGCCCACTCTTCCGTTATTCAGACCCCGAGGAGGGGCTTATAGGTTGATCCTTGTGATCGGTTCCCTCTTTCTCTCCCCACCCTCACCTACTCCTCGTGGTATCTCTACTCTCCGTGTTGACATGAGGGGTTCATATCCCCTAGATTCCCTGTGCTGTGGGCTCTTATCTGTAGCAGGGTGCGTGCTCTGGTCTAAGAGTTGAAAGGTAGAATTGAGGTCATGATAGTGAGGTGAAGGAAGCACCACAGAACTAGAGAAAAGTTGTGTGTTTCTTCTGTGCTATACTGCACCCTGACTGGTTCATCTCTTCCCTCTGACCCCTTTGTGAGGGGATGTCCAATTGTCTACAGGTGGGCATTGGGTTTCCACTCCATGCCCCCTCTGCCCTTCACCTTGAGTCAGGTTTTCGTCTGAGTCTTAGATGCCTGATACCTGATCCCATCAACACTTCATGATGACACAGGTTGGTGTGCTTCTTCATGTGGACTTTGTTGCTTCTCAACTAGGTGGCCGCTTGTTTGTCTTCAAGCTCTTAAGACCCCAGATGCTATATCTTTTGATAGCCTGCACGATCAGCTTTCTTCACCACATTTGCTTATGAACCCATTTTGTCTTCACCGATCATGTCGGGAAGGTGAGAATCACAGAATACTGGATTATTAGTGTTCTTGTGTTATGAAAGTGCTAGAGTCGAGGACTAATGTCCATCTGCAACCTTAATTCTTAACATATAGATATGAGTACATAGTTCTATTCCCATCTCATTATATATATATATATATATATATATATATATATATATATATATATATATATATATATATATATATATCCTTTGCCTCCTGGTTCTTTCCTCTATTTCCTTACTACTTTCCTCCTCTCCCACCATCATGTTCGACCTGCATTCGAGTTTAGTAATTCCTCGCTGCTACATTGCCCTTGATTGAGTCCCAGGAGGCATCCTACAACCTCCTCCATTGATTTTAGTTCACTTGTTGTTCCCTTGTCCCTGGGTTGGTCCCTCCCCCTTCCTTTCTCCTATCTCCCCTTCTCCTATATCCCTCCAGAATCATTGGTCCCCTTCTTTTCAACTCTGAATTATTTATACTGCCTATCTTATCTAGATAGACATGCAGATACATTAAATAGTGCAAAAACCAGCCCAAACCAGATGAAACAATAAAGGAAATCAAAACCAACCAATCAATAACCAAAAAATAATAATAACAAAAAGAAAGTCACTGTCAAAAATGGGAAATCCTATAAATAGTTCAAGGCCTGTTTGTTGACCGTTATGAGTATTTTCCAATCGAGTCTGATGTGATGCCACACTCTTGTCTCCAAAGTCTATTTTTGGTATTCCCCAAGGGTTTCATCAGTCTGCTCCCCCTGCTGCATGCCCTCACTGCCTACCCCCAGCATGATGGGGCCAGACTGTGCACTATTTCCGCACTGCTTCTCCAGTGCTGTCTCCTACAGTGTCATGGTTCAGTGTGGATGCCATGTCCCATGGTGGGGGCAGCCCCATGGTCTTACCCGTGCGTTGTCTGCTCTGAGCAGGTACATCATCCTTAGGGCTTGGTGGACCAGGATGTCCTCTCCTCCCTCTTCATCCCTTTGTGTTTCTCCCGTGTGCTCTAATCTGATGCCCTCCTCTCCCCAAGCTGTAGCCCAAGTGCTGTCCTCTGAAGTGCATTCCTCTGAGGGGTGGTGGTGTCCACATAGTTGGGATTGGGGGCAGTCTTGCAGACCCCTCTATTGGCTTCCTGGTAAGTGCTGGTATGTTGTATTCACATCTTAGCGCATTGGGTGGAGATATAAACAATAGCCTCCCCTTGGGTGGATTATTGTCTTGCTCCCCTTTTACCCATGACTTTTAAAAAATATTTCCCCCCAATATTTTAAAAAGAATACAGGAATACGTCAGATTTTCTAATCAGGAGGAAAATTCCAGAGTAATGAGTCTGTACAATTTTGCCAAAACATATATTTTAAATTATGTTCAGAAATTACGTTGGTGCATTCAAAATTTTGTAGGGTCATTTCAAATTGGTTATTTGTGAGAGAATTTAATAGAGTATCCATCAGAAATTAATAAGAAAAAATTGTGAAACCACATTTGATACTTTATGCTCAGGTAATTTAATGTACTAAATGGGGTTACAACAGTGTCACAACTTTACATGTGTTGTTAGGCATCTGTGATGGTCTTCTAAGTCTCAGAAATGTAGTGAGGATGTTTCAGCTCTGTAGCAGTAGTCCAGGGAAGACGGCATCTAAGATGCTTTCACCTCTAAAATAAGGGCCCTTTGTTGTCATCTCAGCAATCACTTAAAGAATTAAATACGAGAGTCCACAAAGGATTTATAGGTAGAATGGACTTGAGCATGCTCTAGCACTCAAGTAACACACTTGTGGCTCTTACTGGCAAAAATATCAAGGATCCTGCTGGCAAAAATTCTATTTGTGATTTTTAAACTACAGATAACTCTTGTTGCTAAGTGCCCTTTAGGCCATTCCAGCTCACAGCTCACAGTACAACAGAAAACCCCTGTCCTATGCCATCCTCACAAGGGTCCTTATGCAACGCACTTGAGATGATGTCACCCCATCTTGCCTCTATGGAACATTCTAGTTGTATTTCTTGCAAGACAGATTTTTTGTTTTGTTTTGTTCTTTTGACAGTCCATGATACTTTCAATATTCTTTGCCAGCAACATAATTCAAATGCACTGACCCTTCTTTGGTATTTATTATTCAATGTTTAATTTTTACATCCATAAATGGCAATGCCAACTACCATGACTTGAGTCAGGGGCACACTTTGGTGTTCAAATTACTTGCTCTTTAATATTTTAAAGACATCTTGTGGAACAGATTTAGCTTATGGTCATTTGAGTTTTTCACTTCTCCTTCCAAGAACATTGATTAGGATCCATGCAAGATGAAATCCTTGACAATGTCAATCTTTTCTCTTTTTATCTATATGTTAATTATTGGTGTGGCAGTTATATAATTTCCTGTCAGCTTGTGAAGGGGTGAAGGCTAGCCTGGCAATCAGGTTGCAGCTTGACGACCTCATTTGGAGGTTCTATGGAAATAAATAGCTCACTGAGGCCAGAATATACATACTGTGACACATTCCTGTGGACAAGTCACATGGAGCTGAGCTGATAGAACCAGAGCCGTGGAGCAGGAGGAGCCATGTGGAAACCTACGCCAGTGCTGAGATGCTTCCACCACTACTGCATCCACAAGAGTGCCCACCCACAGAGCTGTGATTTTCCTTCATTTGGCATCACTTCATATCGCATGAGTCTGCATATAGATTGGTATCAGACATATGGGCTATTATCAGATTTATGGACTTGATCTGGGCTGGGATGTTTTCACAATATATAATTACTCTTTCATATACAATTCTTTCTTATATACATATGAATCTCCCTGGACTTGTTTCTCTAGTCAACTCAGACAAAAACATTATGAAACATTGGGAGTGGGGTACTAGAGAAACAAATCACGAAGCTGGTGGTCGATGCTTGTTTGACCTCTGCCTCATGGTAGTTTTTATTCTTTGGCCAGCCAGAAGTCAGGTAGGGTCTAGCAGTTTACTGGGCTGCTTTCTGGAAAGAATGTGAAAATTTAAAGTCTTGATTTCTAGAAATTGTCTTTGGTTAATCCTGTCTGAAATGGTGAAAATGGCTGTGATAAGTGTGAATCTTGAGCTCTGGTGGCAAAATCATCTCTTGAATTTCTAAGAGACAACACTGCTTAGTGAAAATAGCTGACAGAAGGTCAAAATGACTGACAGCCTGGCCCTGGCTTGATTCAGTCAGAGACCTCAGGCCATATTTAGTATCAATGGGATAATTTAGATAAGGATTAAGATAAGATAGAACTTGGCAGTTTTAAGAATTGAGTTTAGGATCTGGCTTTATTAGGATTATCTATTTTCTTTGCAATATTGTTGTTTATATAATGATTGCTATAAATGATTATTGGTGAGTATGAAAATGGAGAGCTTGTAAGCCAACTTGATTTCAGCCATTGATTTGAATCTATAAATGGGTTAGGACATGCCTGCAAAGAAGGCTCTGAAAAGATAAGCCCCACCCCATGTTTTGAGTGTTCAGGACATTCAAAGGTGAAAAGACTTGCCTAGGGGGCTGTTGACAGATTAAAGAAGAAATAGGAACCCTTTGGTTTTTTTGAATTTTGAGCTATTGGTTTATAACCAGATCTGTAAAAAATCTGGAGCCCTGAAGAATCTCCTCTCTAGGACTGAGTGTTAAAGGGAACTTGTGGCCAGATTGAAATGCTAGCTAGGTAACCACCTGGATCTACTTGTTGAGTGGAAGTGAGAGAAACAGCAATAAAGAGATGGGATGAGTCAGCCCACTGACATCTGTGGACCTGGTTCACTAGGATTGAGAAGAAAACAAGCGCGGTTGACTAGTTTGAAGTTCATGACCTAGCATAAGGGTGTGAGGCTTGTTGAGAATTTGTAATGGGACCCATTGATTAAAGGCAAGGCTGCCAATGGGCACCTTGATGATGGATGGCCTTGGCACAAGAAACTCCATTTTGAAGCAGGTGCTTCCATGTTAGTTCTTGAAACTTACCCCTCACCGGACTCCCCCTCCCTTCAGTAAACCACAAATGTCTAAAATTACATGTTCTTACTAACAGGATGCTTGCTCAGCCAGTTTGCCCAACTCCCATCCAATTCCCGTAACATGTAAGGACTGTTTTCCTTTATTTGAAACCCTTGTGTAAGCAACCCCCGCCCCCCGCTCTGTGCCAGCCAGCAGGGGCTTTAAAAACAAAGCTAAAATTTCCCACTTCGCTGCTTCACTTGCTCAATAAGAGTTGCTGAACTCGCCCGCAAACTTCCCAATAAAGCCTGCTTTTAAAACTGTTAATTGGATCTCTGGTTCTGTTTCACGGCCAAATAAACCTTACAGATGAGGCTAAGCGAGGCAATCACATTCAGTTGACGAGAACACGACCAGACAAAGAGAAAAATTTTGAGCCTGTGAACTGGTACATATTGCTGTTGACTTTATGGATGACCTGCTCTGATTTGACTTTGCTTATGGATGCGGACTTCACAAGGTTCGAACTGGAATGAAGATTCTTCACATGAAAGAATGTGATTGTCTACTCAAAGCACTGGGTTTACGTAAGTGGACATTATAGAAATTGGATACCTCAAATTGGGTGGGTAAAGGCATGAAGTGGCTGGCTTACAAACTTTCATAGATGGGGAATATACTCAGAGGATTATAGGATTAAGGTGCAGGTGTCACTTATTCTGCAATTGTTAGGCATAGAATATTGTTGTGTTGTTTGATTATAGAATGTTATGTTTAAATGAGGCTTTGGCACATATTGAATTGTATGCATTTTAGTTTTATTCTGTTAGGTACAGATATGATTTTATTATTTTGTTTAAAAATTACATATGTCTAAACAGTTATATAAAAGTGTCAAGTTGACAAGGTGCTCTGCGTCAGTTACTTAATTTCCTGTCAACTTACAAAGGGGTGGGGTGTAGCCTGGCAATGAGGTCACAGATTGATGACCTAATTTGGAGGTGTGAGGCAGATAAATAACTGACTGGAGGCCAGATACACACACACTCTGCCTGCGGGACATTCCTGTTGACAAGCCACTTGGAGCTAAACTGATGGAGTAAGAGCTCTGGAGCTAGACAAGCCACATGGAAACCCCTGCTGATGCAAGTCTACCCAAGGATTGTGATCTTCTGCATTTGGCGTCATTGCATATTGCGTGAGCCTGAAAAGGAATTTATACACTGGTATCAGACATATCAGTCTTATGGATTTGATCTGCACTGGGCTGGGGTGTTCAAATGCTCTTTGATATAAAGTTCTCTCTTACACACATATGAGTCTCTTGGATTTGTTTCTCTAGTCAACGCAGCCTAACGCAACTGGCCAGTTGTGAGATTTTCGGTTATCTTTACAACGAGCAGCAATTCATAGTGAAGACTGCCAGGTTTCCACTGGTACAGGCTTCAAGTTCTCCTCACCAAAGCAAGCAAAGTTGTGTGTCTGTTGGCTGTGACATTTCCATTGTTTTCCAGGAGATTCTTTCCCAATAGCAAACCATATATTTTTCATACATTGCAGCTGAGAATAAGGACGATGCACCTACTTGTGTGTGTGTGTGGGGGGGGGGCGGGTAATAGTAGGTAAAAAGCATAAAAATATCATATGCCCCAGCAGTCTTATATTCAGAAATGTATCAAAAAGAAATGTTAATGCATTTCCACACAAAAGTTTCTTTGTGAATTTTTACAGCAGCATTATTTTTAAATGCCCAAAATCTGTAAATACTCTAATGTCCATCAGTCAACAAATAAAAAAGCCAGTGGAATATATACAACCAGTGGCATGATAGTATTAAAATGAAAAAAAAAAACACTACAGCATGTCCAGAAAGAAATGTGATAGGTAGTTTTATTGGACCAACCTGGCCAATGAACACATGTGGGATTGATTGAAGGGTGGAGAGATAAATGGATCAGCAAGCCTCACTTTTCTTGTTTCTTGCTCTTTGATGATCTGTCCAATGTGCGGCTGCCTTAGCTTGTTTTCTGCCTCCATTTGAAAGCTGCACTACATGTGGGACACCTAACCGTGGTCTGTGTCACTGTACTTTGAGGTTTCTTCAAGACCTGCTTCACCCCACTAGTGTAGTACATACATCACTTGAGCTGGGGACTGTTGGACCCTGTCATCTCTGGCTGACTGATGGTGACCTGCCTTGCTGTTTGCTGCCTATGACTGGATAGCCTGAATTGCTCTACAGAGGACTACCTGGCAGCCCTCAAGACTTGACTGACTGCTTACCAGTGTATTAGCTCTTTCACAGAACTGAGTTGCACTGAGCCATTTGTACTGCTCTATAGAATAATTAACTGTGTATTTCTTATGTTATATCTATCTATCTATCATCTATCTATCTATCTAAATATATATAAAACCATATGTGTTCCAGTTTTGTTTCTCTAGAGAACCCTGTCTAACATAAATATGTAAAGGAAACCTGACACTAAAAACTATTTTGGAAGTTCATTTATATAAAATGATAAATACCTAAAAAATAGACGAGCGGTTACCTGTCATGGCAGTGTGAATCAGAACTGTCAGGATCTTTTTGGAGTGATGGGAATGTTTAAGCCTGGGCTGAAATGATGCTTGAAAGATAGTAAAAGTCCTGATAGTAGTTTTAAGCTGACATTGCACCGGTTCTGACTGAGAGCAACCTGATGTACAATGGAATAAAACACTGCACTGCTTCACAATTTCTGTTATATTTGAGTCCATTGCTATATTCGCTGTATCAATCCATTTCCTTGAAGGCATTCCTCTTTCTTTATGTCCTTCTACTTTGCCAAGAATGATGCCCTTTTCCAGGGTCTGATCTATCCTGATAACATACCCACAGTACATAAGACAAAGCCTCATCACTATCCTTTTTAAGTTTATAATTTTCAAAGAACTATTTGCTTGTTCTTTGGGGAGTTCATGGTATATATATATATATATTTTTTTTTTTTGCCAGCAGCATATTTCAAATGCAAACGTAGCAAACCATCTTAACCTCTCTTAATCAAAGTTCAATTTTTGCATGCACATGAAGCAATTGCAAATCCTATGATTTGGGTCAGGTTCACTTAGTCCTGAAAGTGACACCCTTGCTAGTTAAGCTTCCTCGAGGTCTTGAGCAGCAGCTCTCCCTAGTGTACTGGATCATTTGCCTTCTTGGCTGCCGTACAATGGACGTTCAGGAGGGATCCAAGCAAGATGAGATATTAATCAATTCAAACTTTTCTCCGTTTTTCATGATGTTCCTGTTGGTCCAGTTGTGAGGATAGTCATTTCCTTTTCCTTGAGTCGTAATCCATACTGAAGGCTGTCACCCTGATATTCATCTGCAAACACTTCTAGACCTTATTAATTGATCCAAATAAAGTAATCAAATAAGCATTTGCTCTTTTTGTTTAATTTACCTAACTTTGAATTGTTATAAAATTACATACAAAGAATAAAATTATAATTTAAGTGTTTCATAATTTTTAAAAATATAATATGATGTGGATTATGATATCTGAAATTCCCCCAAAACAGAAATATTGCAGGCAAAAGATGAACAAAGAAAAAGACAGGGGAAGGACTGAGATGTTTGAAAAGTGGTTGCAACAAGAAGGTTTGAATATAGCATTGGCTGTAAAAGAGTAAGCACATAATTCTTAAGAGGAATACAATATAATTGAGAATGATATTATTAGAAATTATTAGGTGAAGACTTTGAGACACTCACTTTGGACAAATCACCAGCAAAGAGGATTGCTAGGAAAGCACATTATTGTTGGTACAGTTCAGGGTCAGTAGATGATGGAAATTCTCCATAAGACGAAATGACAATTGTCAAAACAATGAATTGAAACACACCAAATGATCATGGACAAGCTTTTATGTTCCTATTATATGTAATATTGACAAGAGCTATAGTGACCTGGAGAGTAGCTACTATCAATTAGAGATGTCTTCTAATTTTTTCAAGTGAAAATAATAATGTATGTTTTGTTTACCAGAGGTATCTTGAAAGAAATACTTGGTTTAGTACTTCTAAAAATTCAACCATTTAAAAGTTGAGGGAGCATAGTTTTGCTCTGACATGCCTGGAACCATTGTGCATCTCGGATTTAATTTTATGGTAACATTTTTTAGTTTGACTGAGTGTTAAACTATGTATTTAAAAAATGAAACTTTTATTTAGTGTTTACAACTACTTTGAAACACAATTTTTTAATCTCAAAGGTTCTATCAACATAAAAAATTCAGAATAGCCACTAAATTAAATTTACTAAACTTTAATTCAAACAAAATGATATTATCTTTATATTTAAATAATGACAAAAGGATCACCTTATTACCTGGCCCCATTAATTTCATAGCAGATACTCATCTCATAACAAGTGTCATTATTAATGTTTTCTCATGTTAATCTGGAAGGCTTCTTGTGATCAATTAAAGTCCTTTGGTATTCTGTGAAAATTAAAATCCTGATTTTAATTTCTTACCTCTCTCCATGTAGTGGCAATATTCAAAGCTTGGTGATGGGATAGCTTAGTTTATACTACTCATATCACATGGCAAAGCACAGATGCAGGGGCCAATTGAATGAGCGACATTTCATAGAAAATATCCATGTTCCCATGGTGTGTGGACAGTCAGAAAACCCCCACTGCTCCTGTATTTAAGATAATTCTTTTCACCATGCTTTAAGCAGTCTTAGCGTTATTAGAGATAGTAGGCCGCTGGAGACATCAATTGATCTATTTTATTAACTAAAAATTCAGTAACCATTTATGATTAAAACCAAAGCAAATATGTGACATTACAAACCAATAAAAATCCATTCATGAGTTTGTTTTGATTCATAGCAACGACATAGTATCTAGGAGAGCTTAACAGGAGCAGACAGCATCCTTGTTTTCCTGTGGAATCACGAGTGGAGTTGAAGCGCAGACTTTGTCATTAACAACCCAACATGCAACACACTGTGCTACAAGGACTCCCTCTGGTACTCTGTTGCTGTCCTTGTTAGGCACAGTCCATCCAGTCATGAACTTTAGCTACTCTGCACAACAAAATACCACGTGGCAAAGGCTGGCCTCACAATTATTCCTATGTTTGTGCCCATTGGTGCAGATACCGTGTCAATTCATCTCATTGAGGGCTTTCCTTTTTTGTTGTTTGATTTTCACTACCCCTCTACTTCAACAAGCATGGTATCCTTTTCAGACACTGGTCTCTCCTGAGAATACGTCCAAAGTATATGAGATGAAGTCTTGTCAGCCTTGCCTCTAAACAGCATTTTGTCTGGACTTTATCCAATACAGACCTGTTTTTCTTTTGGCAGTCCATGGTACTTTCCAGATTCTTTGCCAACCCCATAGATCAAATGTATCCGTTTGGCTTAGGTCTCCCCTATTCTATGTCCAACTTTCATGAGCATATATAGAGGACAATTGAAAATACTGTGACTTGGGTCAGGTTCACCTTAGTCCTCAAAGTAACATCCCTGCTTTTCAGTACTTTAAAGCAGTCTTGTGAAGCTGATTTACCTAATGCAACATTTTCTCTTCATCTCTTTATGGCTGCTTCCATGAGAAGTGATTGTGAATCCAGGCAAGATGAAATCCTTGATAGATTCAATATTTTCTCCACATACCATGATCTTATCTATTGGCCCAGTTGGGAGGATTTGGGTCTTCTTCACGTTGAGTTGTAATCCATATTGAAGCCTGCAATCCTTGATCTTCATCAGTAAATGCTTCAATTCCTGCTCACTTTCAACAAGCAAGGTTGTGTCATCTGCTTATTGAAAGCTGTTAATGTCTTTCTTCATTCCTAATACTACATTCTACTGAATATGATGTACCGTCTCTGATTATTTGCTCAGCATAGCAATTGAATAAATATGATGAGAGGATACAATCCTGACACACACCTTTCTTGGTTTTAAAACATACAGCACACCCTTGTTCTGTTAGCACAGCTACCTCGTGATCCATGTATAGTTTCCACTTAAGTACAATGAAATGTTCTAAAATTCCATTTCCTCTCCAGCTTATCCATAGTTTGTTAAGATCCACATAGTGTGGAACCACAGTAGGATTTAATTCATAGAAAAGGATTCTGGATGGATGGGGGGTATTGTCTTCACCTACATGGCTTTGGGGCTATGTGCCATAAATGCAAATATATGTAAACAGTATGTATAAGCTTACAGAATCATAATGGCAACATACTTTCACGATTTTCACAAAGTGCTGATTTAACGAAGTTCTGCAGATAACTTGCTGCATATCCACCTTTGCCAAAACAATTCTAATTGTAATGTCAAGATGCCATTGCCTTGAACCTGGCTTCCCAAATTTATGTTACCTAAATCCCCCTTTTCAGAAAAAAAAAGTTATTGACACCCCCCCCAACAATTAAAAATCTTTGTACTATAGTCCATAATCTGAGATAAAGTATAGGTACCTGTTTTTTGTAGTTCCCTCCTCCCCAACATCCTCCTGCCTTGGATCATTCCAGCGCCACCTTCCAGGGGGAAGTATCACCCATTTCGTAAACATTGGCAACCTCTAAATTGACCCATAGAGACCTGATTGGGCGGGGTTGAACTGCCCCTGAAGGTCTCTGGGACTAACTCTTTCTGGAGTAGAAAGCCTTGTCTCTCTCCTTCAGGGTGGTTGTTGGTTTCAAACTGCTGATCTTGTGATTAGGAGCACACCACATAACCATTATGCCTCCCGGGATCCTTTAGGAAATATTTGCAGAGCATGGAAATGGAAGAAAGAAAAACAACAACCCAATTCTGTGCTGTAGAGCTACAATTGTTAACCAATACACTGTTTGACTAGTACTGGTCTAAGTATAGGGATACACAATAAGTGATAACATGTTTTCAGTTTGTACCTTTTTTGGATAAAATATTCGAAGAATACAGTCAGAAACTTTACCAAGATATTTACTCATTTGTAGAAAAATATATCTATTCTTATATTTTCCCACAGAATTGATCAATTAATAGCTATTCAATTTAGTAAAAATGGTCAAACTGAATCATCGAGCATCCTTCAATTGTACTAATGATTAGCTTGGCTAGAACCTACCGTAGGAGGTTTGAGTTCATCCTGAAGCACCTGGAAAGAAAGACCTGGAGATCTCCTTATGAAAGAGAGGTCATGGAAAACCCCATTAAGATAGTTAGGTTTTGTGTCAACTTGTTTAATCCTGAGAGCGGTGTCGTCCAACCTCCAATCAGGACACAGCCTAGTGACATCTCTTTAGTGCTATGGCCTATTTGTAACAGACACTTCTGATAACACCCCCCACACACACTTTGACCCTCTTCTTCTGGTCCCTCGCTGGGTATGACTTATGGCAACAAAGACCTATTCGGGCTGCTGAGCCTGAAATTTGTAGGTGGCTTGACATGTCCTTGTCAACCTTGGATCCGTGTGGCTCTGAATCGAAAGGCCTATGTTCTCCCATCTTCCTGCTTTGCTTTTATAATTTATTCACCAGCAACTGTGTGAGCCCAAAGGGGCCTCCAGCTAGTATTTGACCCATGGGCTGGAGTTGGACTGGGCTGGGTTTCATCTTCATATGCATTTATTTCTTGATATAAAGTCCTTTCTAATACACATGTTATTTGTTTCTCAAAAATAAATCCAACCTACTACACCTAGAGTGTAATTATACTCTGACACACATGAGGTCAGCATTAGTCAGAGGTGATTTGAAAATATCAGGCTACTAGCAGTCGCAGGCAAAGATTGAAGTTGTTCTGTTATTCTCAAAATGTTATTCCAGACTTCCTCAGAGATAAGTCAGGCGTTAGATGTTACACTGCCAGGTGGGATGTTACATCAACTACTGTGTAGAAATAGTTCCAATAGAAATAACCTAGTTTTCTTCAAAGAAAGTAATGTTTCTACAATAAAGAGTTCTACACAATTTGAGACTACTAAAATCTCACATTTAAATGTAGGTTATCTTTCTCTTTAAGGATTTAGGATTTTTGAATTTTCGTTTGATTTTTGCTCCATTGTGAGTGAAAATATTTAAAGGATTCCAATTATAGAACATGTGGTAGAAATAATAGTGTATGAAATATGAAACATAAAGGGTGAAACTTTTTAAAGTTGGAATTCAAAACGATTTTTTCAGACACAGAGCTAGAAATAAAATTAAGTGCTAGGGGCACTGAATTCCTTAAAATCATTTGGGGGAATTTTCAAAAATAGTGCTCTCCAGTTCACATCCCAAGCAATTAAATGAGAATTTCTGAATGTGTGGCCTAGGCATCAGAATATTATAAATATTCTCAGAGGGAAATATGCTAACTAGGTTCAGACTCACTTCTTAATTTAAACTAATTAGGACATATTTTATTCCATAGTTAGAATTGCACAGCAAAATATAATTTCTATTTTATGGGTGAATTTATATACAGCTTATTATAATTTATGCTAACTTCTCTGTACAGTATTCTATCATAGAAGCTTCACCATTTTTTCTTTTATATACAGCCTTTTTCTTATTACAGGCAGAAATGTTGATCCTAGATAACATTTAAATGAGAAGTTCTACATTGATGATACGTTTACATCCTTAGGTTTTATGTTTTTAATGGATGTTTAAATTAGATTACTTTAATAGCAGTAATTCAACTTTGTAACAGAAGGATAAAATATTGTTTTGAAAATATTCCTTACATCATTAAAGCATTTGTACTAAACCTTCAGTTCTATCCTTTGGAATTACATAAATGAGTTACAAAGATGAATGAGACAGTCTCTAGTAATCTTTCAGTGTTTTAGAATTTAGAGTAAATATGTAAGTAAGTATTTCAGATAAGTATATGTGCATGGGAATTAAGTTAATTTGTGCAATGTTGTATTTATTCTAACTTAAATTATGACAGAGTCAATTGGCCTGTAGATTTCCTTAGGCTATAATCTTTAAGGATTCAGAGGGTTAGTTCTTTGCTCTTATGAGATTCCGGTGTGTTTCAACCATCGGTATTTTGCTTATTAGCTAAATAATTAATCATCAGACCATCTTTCAGGTGTTAAAATAATGTTAATACATTAATAAAGTGCTTTGAATGTTAATACCCCATTTTCAATCAAAGGGACATTCTAAGGAGTCAAAAAGTTCTCAAGATGTAACCTCTAGAGATGCTTATCCCCCACCCTATCAGTTATGTCATGAACAGGTCTGGGTCCAAGTTTATACAGTAGCAATTTATTCCAAACACACTTTCCAGTCAAACCCTAGAATTCACATTTCTCAAAACTAACTATACACTGAGAAATGATCAAAGCAGCTCAATGCCTAAGGCAAAATGGTCTCCATGAGGCTGCTTATTTTACACAAACTATTTATCGAAAGTTGACATTGGAAAGCCACTTTCTTCAACAGTTAAGGCTCCTAAGGATACCTACAGAATAATACCTCAATGGTCCAGCACAACTCTGTAGATCCCCAAAATATGTATTCCAGAAAAATGAGAACTGTTTCTCAAAGTCAATGATGAGTAGAATGACAAAGTAGCATCAACATTCAGATAGTCTTTCACATAGGATGATTAGAAATTCCCTGCACTAAGAATTTATTTTAAAGGATTGCTACAAAGTTATGGGCATTTGGTTATAGATGTCCCAACAGCAATAATACCCTCTGCTATTCTTCATCCTCTTTCTCCCATCTTTTAGTTCCTTAAATTTTTGTCATGTCTCACAGAACTAAGTGAACTCAGTGTGACTTAGTTTGGGAAGATGGCAAATTCTAAATCCATAGGGAGGCATTAGTCTGAAGGCCTCTCCTGACTTTCCTGGCTTCAGGGTCTAAGAAACCCTGATTCGAAGATTAGAGGACAGGCTGTTAGCATCAAAGTTTGCAAATTCTGTTGAATCAACTCAGATGGTAGGAAGCTGGCTCAAGTTTCAAGAATTGAAGGTCAGAAAATGACAAGAAAGATGCGGCATCCAGGGAAACAAACAGAAGTTTGCCAGGGCCTTCCTACATAACAACCCCCTAGAGAGACCTAGAGTGACATACTTTAATCAGACCGTGAATCAAGATACATCCCCCTTTTTCCTTCCTCATTCACTTTAGGAAAAAATTTGCTAGTAAATAGTACCAGAACTGCAGGCATATTGTTAAGGCTAGATGCCATAAAGTCAATTATGATTCATAGTGATCCCATATATAAAAGATAGACGGACTTACCAGTCCTGCATCGTCCTCACAATTGTTTTGTTCGAGTCAATAGTTTTAGTCACTGTTTCAATCCATCAGTTTGAAGACCTTCATTATGATTATGATTATGATTATTTGCCAACCCTATAATTTACCAAGCTTAATGTCTTTTTTTTTCTAGAGACTGATCTCTCTTGGTTATAGTTCTAAATTACGTGAGAGAAAGTCTCCCTCTTGCTTCTAAGAAGCTTTAATTCTTCCGATACAGTTTTGCTTTCTCTCTTAGAAATCCATGGTACTTTCAAATTCCTCCATCAGCACCCCAAGGCAAACTCAACTCTTCTTCTACAGTCTTCCTTATTAAATGCCCAACATCACATACATCTGAGGCAGTTGAATATGGCACGGTTTGGGTCAGGCGAAATTTAGTTCTCAAAGTGAAGCCTTGCTTTTCAATGACTCTAAACAGGACTCCTGCCTCAGATGGACACAGTGCAACAAGTTGAGTTTTTTGTTTGTTTGTTTGTTGACTGCTGCATCATGAGCATTCAAGACTGCAATCCTTGATTTTTATCGGTAAATGTTTCAAATCCTCCTCACACTCAGCAAATATGGTTGTGTCATTTGCATTTTGCAGATTGCTAATAGATCTTCCTTCAATCCTGCTGATTAAGTCTTCTTCATAGAATTCAGCCAGCTTCTCTGATTATTTGTTCAACATACAGATTTTAAAAGAAGGTTGAAAAAATATAGCACTACACAAGTCACTGCAGTGGAACAAACTGGTAGACAAGTGGTGGACTGAATATGCTCTTTGATATTCAGTAGCAAGTGCTTCAATTCCTCTTCGCTTTCAGCAGCAAAGTCTTGTCAGTTACATATCAGACTGGTAGTGAGTCTTCCTCCCAGATTGATGTCCTCTTCCAGCTTCTTAAATGGTTTGCTTGAGACACAGATTCAATAAGCATTGTAAATGATTACAGTCTCGAGTATACCTAACCACATTTTAAATTGCACAGTATCCTCTTGTTCTTTTCAAATGAGTGTCTCCTGGTCCATGCACAAGTTCTGCATGAGCACGCTGAAGTTCTAGAATTCCAATTTATCTCAATGCCAGCCGTAGTTTAGTATGATACACAAAGCTAAATGTTTTTCAGAGTCTTTAAAACACAAGTACATAGATTTCTGCTATTCTCAAATTTCCACAAAATCCACCTGATAAAAGCACTTCTTTCATGCTCTCTTCAGAATTCAGTTGAATTTTAACTAGCAAACTGAGTTTCTGAGTCCTTAAAAAGGGATTTTGACATTGAAAATATAAAAGAATGATTTTTCTGGATTCTCAAAAGGTATTAAGCTGCGTTTAAATGTGTTCATGTTGATCTGAAATTCCAGTAAGATGTGGTATACCAGTTTGCCTTGCAGAGAGGCATTTTGCACGTTTCAGTAACATTTGTGCTATTTCCTAATGCTTTTGAAATGGACAGCTCTTCAAGCAAAGGTGGAAAACACTGAAAAATATTGCAAAGGTATGAAGCAAAAATTTAAGTTTAGTCATTAATAATTAAACAGTGTTATGTTCAAGACACTCTCCTCTGACAATATGCAACCTACTTTCACTCTGGCAATAAAAGTATAGTTTATGGTTAAAAAAGGTTAATAATTACACTACTGTAATTATATTATGGTTCTAAGGCCATTATGTTAAATTATTTAATACATATGTTTGTTCTAATTTGCATAACATAAGGACCATGTCCTCTAACCTATCACAAAAGTACAGATTAATTACACATACTTTCTATTTTTAAAGTGATTTATTTTCAAATCACTCATTTAGTATCTTTAATGTAAATTATAGGGACAATTCAGATAACTTTTCAAAGTCAGCCTAATTCACTTAACATTTCAGTTTAAGACCAATTGCAATAATGTACGCATTAAGCAAGCAATAAATGTGGTATTAGAGTGTGCAATCCCCAAATTTTATGGATTAATTATGCAAATTTTATTAACTAATTAAATATGTGAGATGAGAGAAAGGAAAGATAATAACGTTTCATATGTAATTTTTCTTCAATTAAAAAATATTAGATCAAGAATTAAAAAGTTGGTAATCATGATACAAGATCAGAACAAAATAAATGGGGTTACATTTTACATTTTATAAAATAATTACATAAAAATACTTTAGGAAAGGAATTTATGGAATAAAAATTTGAGAAAGGTTAATACAGAAGATAGGAGAGGAAAGTAAAATTAGCTCCATATCTGGAGGTGTTTATTATCCAAATTTCATGCTGGTGAGTGCAAGTGGTTAAAGCAGAGAGAACATTAGTGGCAACATTTGAGGAAGAATGTGATTTAGGTATGTGCCCTACATATAAATCTGGGCACAGTACATTTGCAGAAAGGAGAAACAGACACTGAGCATGCGGTGCCTTCCATAATTAGAAATGGAAGGAAAAGAGAAGTCCCTGTGGAATTACAGGGAAAATAGCTATGGAGTTAGGGGAGATCTAGGCAACTGTATCATCAAAGAAGCTACGGAAGAGAGGATATTTGGATTTCTAAGGTACATTGTCTCAAAATCATCAAACTGAATAGGAAGGGAACAGTTATTTCCTAGAAAAAAACATTTCTGAAATAGTATCAATAAGTTGTATATAGGTTGCCATTTTTTCATTTGAAAAATAAAATCAATTCTGAATAATAAAGTTAATCTACTTTCTATTATAAATTTCCTTTTGAACAGATATAAAATTAAAAATAAAATATTTTAGTTTAGAGTCCTGCAGCGTCTAATGTACTTGGCTTCTAACCCAAAGGTTGAAATTTTCAAGTATGCCCAGAGGATCTGAGGAGGAGGCTTGAAGATCTACGCCCCACATTTCATGCACTGGAAGGTTGTGGAGCACAGTGGTCTAAACTGACGCAGATGAAGTCACCTTAAACTGGAATTGACTCCATAGAAGTTGGACTGACTGAGTTTTGTGGTTACTTTCCTATTGGTAGTTTATGATCATCCCTTTTTGAACATGCTACTAAAACATTGCAAACTTTGGAAACATTTCTAAGACAGGAATAAAACATGAAAGCTAAAGAGTGAGAATTAGAAAATGTTCAAATTTTGTATTTCCAAAATATTTAAAATAATTGTTAATGTCTTATAAAGATTAAAAAATGACAAGACAATTCAAATTATTTTAGTTATTTTATTGAAAATTAAACTGTAGCAACTATTTTAAGTTAAATCCCATTATCAGCATTTGGTGAATTTGCACTATTGTCTAAATGTATTCAGTAGCTTTTACATAACATGGAAAATAGTTAAATTTAAATAAATTAGTTAGAATTGGTTTCCTATATGACAAGATTCTTAGAACTTAATTTAGAAAGTTTGTCTCAGAATTTTAAAATATTCCAATTATTTAATGGGTGGGAAATTGAATCCCTTCAGAAGCATGAGTTTAAATTGCTGGGAATAAAAGGACTGTTATAATTTTATGTTAACTAACAATGATACAATATAATGCTAAATGGATTTGTGTTCCTTTCTCCCATTCTCTTACTTGGCTATAGATAGACATATAAACTACCAATACACAATAATTAAGTTGCAGCTTATATTCCTCCTTTCAATACTTGCAATCATCTTTGAAATAAAAACCCTGTTTTCAACAAATTTACCTGTTAATATGCCAGAAACTAAACTACTGCATAATGATGTCCACAGCTTCCATCTAATTTTCAGACTCATTTGTTTGGATGGATGACAGCTCCTCTGTTGTTTTTTTCTTCACCTTTTCTACATCATTAAATTACCTTCCTTTCATGTCCCTCTGCATTTGCAGAAGCAAAAAGAAGTCACACAGACTGAGGTCAGGTGAGTAAGGTGTGTGGGGCACACAAGGCATTCTGTTTTTGCACAAAACTGGCACCCTGAGATGGCTGCATGAGCAGGTGCGTTGTCATGGTGGCAAAACCTGCCCCCCGCCCCATCTGCCACAAGTCAGGCCTTTTTTGTTGCATCCTGTTTCACAAATATTTTCACAACTTTTAAATAGAAAGCTTGATGAACAGTCTGACTTGGTGGAAGAAATGTCCAGAACGAGGTTTGCCATCAATCGACATTTCACCCCTTTTGAAATGAGAAAACCACTCATACACTTGAGTTTTTCCCACAGCACTCTCCTTGCAAACTGTGTTCAACGTCACAAAAGTTTCTGAGGCATTTTTCCCAAGCAGGAAATAAAATTTCATAGCCTCGTGCCGTTCTTTTAAATTGGACATCACATAAAAACAAGGTTCAAGTGAAGCTGCTTTCGTAAAAATATTCACTGTGAACAGAGGGAGAACTTCCCAAAAGACGCTACTGGGGACGCTAACTTAGAGCAAGATGCTGGATGCTGGCTTAGCGGGAAACATGCATGCTTACAAGTCCCCAACACCTTCACCGCTGTGGGAACTGTCAATCTTCTATAGAACTGTGACCAAAATAATTTTATAAACAACAAGAAGCTAAGGGGTTCTCTGGGTGAATTGTACATTATAACCCTTGAGGCAGAATCCAGATCTAGATTGCAGGGGGGAAATCATTTTCTGGAAGACAGAATGATTTCCTTCCAAATATGAAACTCTGGATTTTGTGCAGTTCGCCACAGTCCGCTGGTCTACAAATGCATGAAGGGCTTTCGAGATTCTTTTTGTGTAAAAAGTGAGGAAAAGGATACTTACAGTGCATTTCTGTTTAAGTTCATCAAAAATATTGATTAACAATGTTTCTTAAAATAATACACAATGTTTAAATATAAGAGCATAATTCCTTTGTGTGGAAAGGAAGTGGTTTCATGAAGGATTTATGGAAATTTCATTCGGTCCCATTGTATGCTAAGGTCTGAGTCCTTCTGAACATATATGTCATCTCTCACCATGAGGTTACCACAGAAGTTGAACAATAGAAAGATTACACCCAAGGATTTCCTAGAATATGGATAATTGGGTTGTTAGGTATCGAGCCCTTCAACTCCATCCTTGGGGGGGGATGAGAAAGGTGCCCTTTCATGAAAATGCAGGTGAGAGCCTTTGTCTCTGAAATGCCGCCCTGCTGGAGCCTGGATGCCTTTGAAGGGAGGCCTGACAGGACCCCTTTAAGCTGCTGCTGGTGGCATGTGAGCATTCCAATTGAGTGCCTTTTGTTCCTTTTCCTCACGGGGCTTCAGAGGTTTTGTTCATTTACACACGTGCACATAAAACTCATTTGGGCTCCTTTATAGTGATTGTTAGAGGCAGGTAATTGTGAAATACTGTTGACAGTATGTAAATATAATTTATCTCTTGTCACAGATGACCACAATCCTGGATGAAGCCCTTTTATTCTTTACATTCCAATGTACTTTCTATTCATGCTCATTTATCTCGCTAGACTAGGATTCTTGACAGTCATTTCAAATTCTATTTAGGAAATAGCACCAAGGGGCATGACCAAGATGAATAAGATTTCCCATCTGTACTCAGAAGAGCCTGTATTCAGATGTGACTTTGAATGAAAGAACACATTTTTAGAAAATTAATAAGACATGGACTACATTTATTATGAGATCCTACTAAAATGCTCTTGAGAAAAAGTAAAACAAAATATTGGAAAATTTAAAAACAATTAGTAAGCTTAACTTTTCTTCCTTTCCCTTTATTTCAAGGGCCCATGTCGCCCTCTCAGTAGTGACCAAAGATTTTCCTTTCTCCTACAGCCTAACCCTTTGCTTTGTATTTCAATGACAGGGTTAATAAGTGAGCATTTTGTAGAAAATACATTTCTGTTAGCAAAACAATAACCACTGAGCAAACCTTACTTTTGTCCCAGGGAAGATCAGAAACAAATAGCATTATGAAGTACAGCAACGAGCCCACATCTCCTTCGGCGTGGCATCCACAGCTTATTAATTAATGTCTAAAGGGGGCAAGTCTTACATTCATTCTTTATCCCAACCCAGAAGCCTTTGAGGATAGCTACCTCTGTTTGCTTTTCTCCAAAGATATACCCTTCACAAATATATAAATGAGAATATAGGATAGTCAGAAAAACCAGAAACCTGTAATTAAGGGAAAAACAAAGCACCAGCGACAATTTTAATGGCAATTTGCTAGTTTGTCTAGTACATGCTCTGATATAATTAACCCTGTATAAGTCAAATTTATTATTATTATTGTACTTGAGATATAATCAATTAATATGGCCCTTTAGCTATAACTTCTTATGTGATGTCTTATAAGTCTAGACTCTGAAATTCAGCTACAATCCCATTTTGGAGGGCTTTTGCCCCTAATGGACAGAAGCAGGGTAGGATGAAGACCTGACCTTAGTAGAAGGTAAGGGCACCCTTGTGGCATAGTGCTTAGGCTAACCACCAAGTGAGCAGTTCTAAACCACCAGCTGCTGCCTGGGAGAAAGCTGGGGTGGCTCTCAACTCCCCTAAACAAGTTGCAGTCTGCGACACTAGCAGGAGCTCTTCTCTGCCCTTACAGGGTCATTACGAATCAGAATCAATTCCATGGCAGTCAGTTTTATTTTGATTATTGAAGCATGTTAGCCAAGTTACATTCTTTTCCTTGGGGACATCTTTAAGATTCTATCTTAACAGAGGGTGTGACTTAAGATGCTATTCTTCATTTACCTTGGGAGTATGGTCTACTAAAAGACAAAGCATATGTCCATCAAAGCCATTTCTGTGTGAATAAGTCATCTGGGGCACACAGAAACATCTCAAGACCTTGGAAGTGTTCGTCCAGGGTCTCTGTCCGAAGTGGTGGAAGCCAACCGAACCAGATGCATCAGACAAGCGTGCTGAGTCTCTGGGGCACTTCCTCTCCTCTGACTGAGACTATGGGGCTGTGAGATAGACCAATGAGCTGGCTTCCTGGCACATGGACGCAAAGACCAAGGGACTATAAGGCTGAAAATCTGAGGACCAGAACGAGTGATGCTGCTGGCTGGAGGAAGTGTTGCCAAGCGCCTGTAACTGTATCCTTATTATTTGCTGATTCGAACATGTGGTTACCTATCAACTTCCCTAATTTCAAAACAAACAAACAAAAATCCTCACTAACATCTAGTTGATGCTGACTCAAAGTGGGTTTCCAAGACTGTAACTATTTGCTAGAGTAGGAAGCCCAGTCTTTCTCTGGAGGAGTGGCTGGTGGATTGAATTTCCCACCATGCAGATCACAGCCTAACACACAATGCTACACCGCCAAGGCTCCAACTTCCCTGATAAAGCCTCTTAATTGTGATTACTATCGGTGAATTCTGTGTGACCATCGCAAGGAATTATCGAACCCACCACAGATGTGGAATGGAGTGGGAGAATTGATGGCTGTCAGAATAAGTAAGGGAAGGACCATGTCGGTATGTCTGTCTGACCCCTGCGTCATGGCTGCCCGGAAGCCGGAAGTGATCCCTTCCCTGCTGTGCACAAAAGTCCTACATAATTTTCATTGCCATCAAGAGGGTCGCTGCATATGGTTACAGTATGGGAAGGTGCAGAAATGCCCCTGTAGGAGTCCAAACTGTAACTCTCTACAGGAGTAGAACGCCCTTTCCCCTTAGAGTTGCCCATAGTTTCAAAATACTGACAACACCACGAAACCACAAGAGAAGTATATAAATGATGAGACATACTTACATAAATCAGAAATAAAATAGCACATTTGTCAAAAACTGGACTTAAATTATTCCTCAGAGAAGTAACTTTAAGACCTATTTCTCAATCTATTGCATTTATAAGGGGAGATTCAGAACATTTGTGGGGAAATGCCTTATCTTTTAATTACATTTTATCATGAACTGTTTGAGGCACTTTCGTATTTAATAGTTTTTGTCTACAAGAATAATTATTCAGTGTAGTCTAACCTAAAAAAAGTAAAGCAGATTTCTTTCTAATAATGGAAATTCATATAAGAGTAAATCATTTCTGGATTTGAAAGATTGTATTTGGATTTAGCTTTATAAAACAATCTGAAAGATTTTAATTTATTATTTCTCATGTACAAAAATTTCCCTCTCTTATATGTGTATTGAATTTTTATGTTATATGATGTTTAACCTTGTATCTTTAAAATATGTTAAAGTATCACAAATATATGATATACTTGTAAACAAATATCATCCAATATATGACGAAATAACAGGTCAAATTTGTTTCAGTGCTAATTTCCTTTCTGTTTAAATATTAAGATTTTTAGGATGTTCACGGATTTCCTCATACCAATGGGTTTCAGTGAGTACATTCTTGGTTCCCAAGTAAAACATGGGAGATAGTACCAGGCAAAATTTTAAGTACAAGTTAAAGCAATAAATTTTGCAATATAATTTAAAACAAACTGAATTATCATACATACTATATATAATTTTACATAATGTGATATTACTGAATGCTGAAATGTCTAATTTACCATAGGTAAGTTGTAATAGATCTATTTAGTGCATAACAAGGTTATAAAATATCAGAAAAGAATATTTTGGAACAATTTTATTTACATAATATATTACAATAATAAATTAATATTCTTTATATTTAGAAATGGAATTCTGAGACTGATAAAATTTTCTCTTTAGATTGCTTCAGAAATAGAATGAGATAATACTGACAGAAACTGCAAGAGTAGGGCATTAACATTAAAAAAAAAACATTTTATTGGGGGCTCATAGAACTCTTATCACAATCCATATATACATACATCATGTCAAGCACATTTGTACATTTATTGCCATCATCATTCTCAAAACATTTGCTTTCTACTTGAGTCCTTGGTATCAGCACCTCATTTTTTCCCTCCCTCCCCGCCATCCCCTTCCTCATGAACCTGTGATAATTTACATATTATTATTATTATTTTGTCAAGTTTTACACTATCCGGCATCTCCCTTCACCACTTTTCTGTTGTCCGTCTCCCACGGAGACGGTTATATGTAGATCCTTGTGATCAGTTCCCCCTTTCTATCCCAATTCCCGTGTTCTCTGATAAGACATGTCCTCTCCCTGAGCTATCACTTCAGTCCTGTCCTCTGAAGTGGGCCCTAAGTTTTTTTTTGTCATTGGTTTGTTGTTGTTGTTTAGTTGTATATTGTTGCTTGGATTTGCTCTCTCTTGTTGTTGTGCATGTTATTATCTCTGCAGGTCTGTGTAAAATAGATAGGCCAGATGAACAATCTGGATGAGAAAACAACGGGACCGACAGTTCCAGGGTGTCAAGGGAGAGGGGGAGATGGAGGGGAAGGTAGTGGTGTTAACAAGCCCAGGGACAAGGGAACAATAAGTGATCCAAATTGGTGGTGAAGAGGGTGTAGGAGACCTCAAATCGGTGGTGAAGAGGGTGTAGGAGACCTGGTCGGGTGTGATCCAAGGTAATGTAACCAAGAGGAATTACTGAAACCCAAATGAAGACTGGGCATGGTAGTGGGACCAGAAGAAAGTCAAAGGAAATAGAGGAGAAAACTAGGAAGCAAAGGGCATTTATAGAGGTCTAAATAAAGGCATGAGCATATGTTAATATATTTATATATGAGGATAGAGAAATAGATCTATGTGCATATATTTATAGTTTTAGTATTAAGGTAGCAGATGGACATTAGGTCTCCACTCAAGTACTCCTTCAATGCAAGAATACTTTGTTCTATTAAACTGGCATTCTATGATGCTCACCTTCCTGACACAATCGCTGAAGACAAAGTAGGTGTATAAGCAAATGTGGTGAAGAAAGTTGATGGTGCCTGACTATCAAAGGATATAGCATCTGGGGTCTTAAAGGCTTGAAGGTAAACAAGCAGCCATCTAGCACAGAAGCAACAAAGCTCACATGGAAGAAGCACACCAGCCTGCATGACCACAAAGTGCTGAAGGCATCAGTTATCAGGCATCAAAGAACAAAAAAAATATCATTGTGTGCTCACCTCCCTAATACGATTGCTGAATACAAATGGGTGCTTAAGGAAATGTGGTGAAGAAAGCTGATGGTGCCTGGCTAGCAAAAGATATAGCATCTGGGGTCTTAAAGGCTTGAAGGTAAACAATCGGCCATCTAGCTCAGAAGCAACAAAGCCCATATGGAAGAAGCACACCAGCCTCCTGTTCAATCACGAGGTGTCGAAGGGATCAGGTATCAACCATCATCAGAACAAAAAATCATATCATTGTTAATGAGGGGAGGAGTGTGGAGGGGAGACCCAAAGCCCCTCTTTAGGCTACTGGGCATACCCTTACAGAAGGGTTGCGGTAGGAGACGAACTAGTCAAGGTGCGAGGTAGCAATGATGAAACATACAACTTTCCTCTAGTTCCTAAATGCTTCCTTACCCCCCACCGCCCTGACACTATCATGATCTCAATTCTAACTTGCAAGTCTGGCTAGACCAGAGGATGTACACTGGTACAGATAGGAACTGGAAACATAGGGAATCCATGGTGGATGATCCCTTCAGGACCAGTGGTATGACTGGTGGTACCCGGAGGGTGGAGGAAGGGTGTGTTGGAAAGGGGGGACTGATTGCAAGGATCTATGTATAGCCTCCTCCCTGTGGGACGGACAACAGAAAAATGGATGAAGGGAGATGTTGGACCGTGCATTATATGACAGAATAATAATTTTTAAATTATCATGGGTTCATGAGGGAGAGTAGATCTTGGAGGGAGGGGAAAAATAAGGAGCTGATGCCAGGGGCTTAAGTAGAGAGCAAATATTTTGAGAATGATGAGGCTATGAATGTACAAATGTGCTTTACCCAATTGATGTATGTATGGATTGTGATAAGAGTTGTATTAACCCCTAATACAATGATTAAAAAAAAAATAGAAAGGAGTAAAACCTCTCCATTCACACATACTCTAAGAACATATACACATACAAACTCAACTTATGCTGTTTTTTTGCAAAATCTAATCATATAATCCTTACAAAAACTCAAGCGCATATACTCCTTGAGCTTAAAGGGACAAATTATAAACAGTGTAGTATGCAGAATTATTCATGCAGTTTACAAATATGTAGCTGCCTCCAACCTAAATTTATAATGTTAATTGCTACGCAATCTCCTTCACTGTTTTTTGTTTTTCTTTCTGTATCATCCCTAACACATCACTGAAGATTCCTACACATGCCTGGCAACTCCTGTCTTCTAAGCACTGCCCATATTCTCTCTTTACTTGGAAAGATCACAGCTTCTCCAGGAAAGTTGTGGTAAGATCCTGGTAGTTTTGTACTTTTTTCATTCTTGGTCTTCGTTACAACACTCTGTTATGTTCACATCGCGCTAACTTGGAGTTTCCTGCCTGTCTCAATCAAGCTATAGCTTACATCTCTGCTTTTATTATTGGTCGCTCGTTTCACGAGACACCTGCCTGTATGCACTCTGATTTTGTTTAGTTTACTTATCTCGTTAACAAGCAGGGACCACTGGTGGCATTGCAATTACCTATTGGGCTGCAATCCTGACGACCGGCAATTTGAAACTACCGGCCCACTCCTCAGGAAAAGGACACATCTTCCAACTCTCCTGAAAAGGAATCGTCTCAGAAACTCACAGGGGTAGTTCTGTCCTGCCCTAGAGGATCTCTTTGCGTCACATCCACTTGACGCCAGTGATTTTGGTTTGGATTTTAAAAAACCTTTGTCGATTTACTAGAGTTTCACTTATTTGTATATGTATTTCCCTGTTTCTGGATGAATTTGAGTCCACCAAGGGATTCTGCTCCACCAGCCTGTGGTCTTCTGCCTCCTGGTATGTCCTCCTTCCTGGTTCTTCAGCGGGCAGCTGCATGAGTTTGAAAGTACCTCCTTGCTTTGCGTCGGACCCACTGACTTGAGTCTGACTGGGTCTGCCTTTTCTGTGGCAGTGTGAGCTGCTCCCTTGATATAAATTTCTTTCTGATGTAATTTCTTGTTTTATGCACATAGAAGTGTCAATGGCATTTTTTCTCCAGAAATCCAGCTTAACACAATAACAATTCCATAATTCAACATTGAAAAATGTGAGTAGATTCAAGATAAAGATTTCTCATTTATATGTTCACCTTTTCGCAATAGACACAAAATTTTCAGACACTACAGATCCGATCTGAAAAAAAATCCGATCTGATAGCTTATTGCATTTCCCAACTATAATTATTTCATACAGTATATAATACAGGTTAAGACATATTTTCTGAATTAAATTTGTTAATATGACCCAGACTCTTAATTAACTGGGCTATTTTTAGAAAACTTGGTTTCTTATATGTAAATAGCTGTTAAACTCCTTGACTATCCATTCACACACTTTATTCTTAATGTTGTGAGCAATCAGGATTAACCTGTATGACACAAGTAATTAGTACACTTGATTATATGTTACTGTATAACCGTTCCATTGTATGTGTTATGTTATGTTGTGCACAGGGTCGCTGTTAGTTGGAACTGACTCAATGGCCTATAACAACCACATATACTCATTAAATGACCTTTTTTCAAATTGTTTTAAAAATAAAAGCATTCATTTGATATAAAAATCTGTCTAAATTCATATGACTAAAACGGATGCTCATATTTTAAAGAGGATACAATAAATTAGATATATGATATCATTATTACGGAGTATATCAATAATGGCATTATACATTCTGTATGCTGACATGCATGTATGCTCTTTATGAACATTATAATGAACATCAGAATATCGGCACCTATCTGCCTTACCATATTGAGGATATCTTGCAAGCAGAGCAGAAAGATACTGGAGTTTCTAAACTGTAAAACAGATTATCTATTCAGTAACCTAAACATCTGGTATCTAAACTACATGGATTATATTAAATTAGCAACCAAAACATTTTATTTCAGACATGCAATAAAGGATTTAATCACAAATGATTACAATTACTGTTTTTATAAACATCATTTAAGACATAGAATAGCTCTATAATTATCTAGTTGGCTACCTATTCCTGATTTTTTTTCCAATTTACATACCTATAACAAGTTAACACCCCTTCCAAGTTCTGCTCTAGCCCCAATTTTGAAACAAATCCCTTTCCTAATCCTGAGAGGTTAACTGTTCTACTTCAGATGACTGACATTTCAGCATTTGAACTTTTGTTCTAATTTCTGTTACTAAATTAAGTCTTATAAAAACAATGAGAAAAATTATCTTAATTCTTTGTAGAAGAGCCTTGACTGAGTTGATTTATTTCACAAATTAGATATTTGTGAATTTCTTTTAAAGAACACATCTAATTATATTATGAGTATCCCTTATGTCCCTAAAATATGTGTGCTCCTTATAAAATAATCATATATTGTGAGTCCGAATTCTGATGGCTTTAATACCTAGCTCAGTTCTGTGTTGCCTTTTATTAGATTAATAAGATATGCACTGAATTATTTGTCCTTCTAGCATGTGGTCAATTATTATGACCCTTCTATTTATAATTCTTTATGTGATGTATTATAATTATAATTCTGGACTCTAGGCATGTGACCATCATCCCAATTTGTAGTGTATTCTCAGTTATAATATTAGGGTTGGGTTTATCATTAAGAATAATTTACTAGAGGTCATGCCTAAGACACCATCGTTAACTTTCTTTGTAGGTATGGTTGCCTAGAAGATAAAAACAAAAAAACACCTCCATCCAGGTTATTCCTTGATGTATTAGATTCATGTCTGGACACTGCGAGACATGCCTGGAAGAACCTGTTTCAAATTTCTCTATGAAGCGGCCAAGGTCAGAGGCACCAGAGATGATGGCCTGAAATGATAGAAGTGTAGTACAGAGTAACAGGCTGTCCTCCTTTCCCATAGAGACAAGAGACCAGTGACAATGTAGTTGAGAGGCTGTGGAACAGAGAAAGACTAGGTTGCTGGCTGAGGAAACGTCTGCAATCTTACTGCTAACTGATCTTGATTTGTGGCAATTTATTACCATCCAAAATAAACTCCTATAATTGTAAATATTGTCTGTTAATTCTGTGTTGTCATTGCAACAATGTTTGAGACCAGCATAGATGGAGAGTGCCATGGGAGGAATGGTTAGTGTCGGAACAGGTAAAGAAGGATACACTGGACACATGTCTGACTCCTGCCTTGTTACAATAGGGAATCCAGTGGAGGTCAAATCTGACCACTTCTGTGCAGTTTACTGCATAATCGTCATGAAACCATGTATTCTGATTCATATATTAATGCTACATGAAATCATTAAGTTCCTACTTTGTGCCAGAGACTTGACTGATCTCTAGGGATTAAATAGTCAAGTAACCTGGAATGGCCACTGAGATAGTTTATACTGCTTCTAGAGAAATAAAATCATGAATATGGGCTTCTTAAATTGGCTCTCCAGCCTGACTAGTCTTAACACTAGTAATGCTACTTCAACACCCAGAATCATGGATACGTCTGCTACTCTTCCTAATCCATGGTGTGAAATAGCAAACATTATACCTAAAGTAGCACCACTGATAGATGAGATGCTGGTTAAAGGAGAGGCTCTGAGTGATCATATGTTTGTTATTTTTCAGGAGTTTTGTAAGGATGACAAATAAAGGGAAGATGGTTGGTTGATCTTTCTTACAAAGGAAAGTGTGATTAAGGAGAGGGATGGTCTCAGAACCCCAAAAGCGCGCCTCAGGTGCAGACTAACGGATTTGAAAACTTCCATCTGTGCTACAAAGGAGCGCCTTCTCTCCTCTAGTAAAAGAGATGACATTGCTGAGAACTAGGTCCAGAGTCTCATTATACGAGTGGCTGAATTACAATGGCAGCTGAATTGAGATCTAGAGAAGTGTCTGAAACCAAACTAAGGGCATTGATTGGGCATTGATTGTTTCAAGTTGGGGCCTTGAAACATGGGATGGCATCATATGGGCTGATGATCCAGAAGAGGAGGATATTGAGCCCTTAGAAACAATTGACCCCCCCCCCAATCCCAGTAAATAGATCCACCCCTCCCAGCTGAAAGTCTTAATTCACAATCCACACCTGAGCAGATCAGCCAAACTATTCAAATTAATATGCCAAGTGGGTCTGAATCAGTAGCATTGCCTGAGAGAGATGCCTCACAATATGTTGCTGAGAGCACCCAGGAAACATTCTCATCACCCAGTATCTCTGCTAGACCTGTCACTAAAATTAAGTCTCATATAGCTCCTAAAGGTGAGGTTGAGATGATTACCCAAGAGGAAGCACGCTATACTCATAAAAATCTGCTCTTGTTTTCAAATACGTACAAGCAGACACCTGGGAATATCCCTGGGAGTGGTTACTAAGTGTGTGGGATACTGGTGCATGAAATGTAATATTGGACCGGTCTGAGTTTCTGGATATGGGACCCCTAAGCCCAGGCTCTTCTTTCAATGTCTGTGAGAGAGGCTAAGAGAGGTTCTAATTCTTTATTTGGTTGATTCACTGAAGCATGTACTGCCAGATGGCCTAGATTAGACCAACTTGAAGTATCTTACCTACCTTAGTACACCGTAGAGGAAGGCATCCAAAAGCTTAGAGAAATTGGTATGTTGGAGTGGATCTATCAGAATATTCCCAAAGACACAAAAATGAGGTGTCCTGAGGACATACCCTTTACCACAACCATAAGGAACAAGTTTGTGAAATGGGCTCCATCACCTCTTAAGTCTCCTGCAATTGCTATTTTATGTGCACCAGGATTAACAGTGGGCACTGCCCTAAGCAAACTCTGATATGTGCCCACAATGGGGCTGATTGGTCCCTGTGATGGTAGAAGGCAGGTGTCAGCACTGAATCAACAGAGACAGGGTGGGCATGGTTATAATAGACAACAGGATTTTACTCATAATCAAAGCAACCTGTCTCATGTGGAATTATGCCATTGGCTACTTAGCCATCGTGTCCCTAGGAATGAAATAGATGGGAAACCTACTAAAAACTTTTGTGATCTGTACAGGCGGAAGAATGGTAGATTAGGTGACCAGCAAACTAAGGGCATTGATTGGGAAAAGTTGGGACCCTGAAACATGGGTTGGGAACATATGGGCTGATGATACAGAAGAGGATATTGAGCCCTTAGAAACAATTGACCCACCCCAGTCAATAGATCCACCCCTCCCAGCTGAAAGTATTCATTCACAATGCACACCTGAGCAGATTAGCCAAACTATTCAAGTTGATATGCTAGGTGAGGCTGTATCAGTAGCGTTGCCTGAGGGAGATGCCTTACAAGATGTTGCTGAGAGCACCCAGGAAACACCCCCATCACCCAATATTTCCATGAGACCTGTCACTAAAATTAAGTCTCAGAAAGCTCCTAAAGGTGAGGTTGAGATGATTACCAAAGAGGAAGCACGCTATACTCATAAAGATCTGCTCGAGTTTTCAAATACGTACAAGCAGACGCCTGGGAAATATCCCTGGGAATGGTTACTAAGTGTGTGGGATACTGGTGCACGAAATGTATTGTTAGACCAGTCTGTATTTCTGGATATGGGACACCTAAGCCCAGATTCTTCTTTCAATGTCTCTGCGAGAGAGGCTAAGAGAGGATCTAATTCTTTATTTGGTTGATTCACTGACGCATGTACTGCCAGATGTCCTAGATTAGACCAACTTGAAGTACCTGACATACCTTGGTACACTGTGGAGGAAGGCATCAAAAAGCTTAGAGAAATTGATATGTTAGAGTAAATCTATCAGGATATTCACATAGATCCAATTAAGGGGTGTCCTGAGGACATACCCTTTATGATAACCATAAGGAACAAGTTTGTGAAGCGGGCCCCAGCATCCTTTAAGACTCCTGTAATTGCTATTTTATATGCACCAGGATTAACAGCGGGCACTGCCCTAAGAGAACTCTGAAATTTGCCCACAATGGGGCTGATTGGGCCCATGATAATAGAGGGCGGGTGTCAGCGCTGAATCAACAGAGGCAGGGTAGGCATGGTTAAAATAGACAACAAGGTTTCAGTAATAATCAAAGCAACTTGTCTCATGTGGAATTATGGCATTGGATACTTAACCATGGCGTCCCTAAGTATGAAATAGATAGGAAACCTACTAAATATTTACATGATCTATACAGGCGGAAGAATGGTAGATCAGGTGACCAGCAGAATAGACAGTCATGATAGCTCAACCAATTCCCAGACCTGAGCCTGTTTACAGACCTATAAGCCCTTGAATGAGGGGGAGGCCGGGTCCCTTTGAAGGAGGACCCTGCTACATAACCTAAGGTCTATACTGTTAGTCTTTCTTCTAGCCTTCCCCAAAGGGATCTGCAGCCTTTCACAAGAGTGACTGTTCATCGGGGGAAAGGAAATAGTCAAACTTTTTGGGGATTCTCAATGCAGATATGTGTATGTCAAGGTGAAGGATGTTGTCAGAGAGACGGATATGGGACTCTATTAACATGTATTACTAGACACTGAAAAGAGGAAAGATGGTAGCACTGAGGCTTAAGAAACTCCCGTGCTAGAAGAGACTATAATCTAGAATATGAGATCAAGAAAAAATTGCATAAGTAAAATAGTTTATGTGGCAAAATTCTTTTAAAACTTTAAAAAGGCAGTGCTCCAAAGAACAATTAGGAAACCTAAAAATAAAATTTTGAATTAACCCCAGAAGGTCCTCAGAAATTAGAATAAGTGCTGTTTGTTGTATAATGATTGGATCAGAGAAGAGGGTGAATTGGCCTGTGTACTAAAAATTAAATTAGAGAAAGCATACAAATTCTCCTTAAAGAAATTTTGTTTTGCACACAAAAAATGTGTTACATGGTTTAAGGATGATTCATACTCAGCAATCCTATGAATAATAAAACAAAGCATCATTCAAAGACTTCCCTTCCTTTGGTACTGTATGCTATTACATAAGGCCCAGTAGAACTCAGGTGGTGCTATGGGTTGAGTTAGGCTGCTAACTGCAAGGTCTTGTGGCCAAACTCACCAGCTGCTTCTAGGTAAAACAGTATAGTGGTATGAGTGGCCCTGGCGGGTATTGGTTACCAGTTGGCCTCTGATCTAAATGGCCCCTCTTCCATCAGGACTGCACTGGAGAAAGATGGGGCTTTTTCCTCTCATAAGGAATTCCAGTCTCGGAAACTCACATGCACAGTTCAATCCTGTGCTATAGAATCACTATAAATCATCAGTGACTTGCTACCACTGAATTTGGTTTGGTGCCTTTTAAAATTTACAAGTTACTATGATTCAGAATCAGCTAAATATCAGTGAGTACAATTTACTGCTAATATATAAGTGAATAGCTGAGAAAACAGATTAAGTAGAATTCCTGATAAGGAAAGTAGACATGACCATTTAGTAGAGGTTGATAAAGATAACAAAAATGATAATTCCTTGGGTAATTATTTTATAGTAATACAGATGATTCTGTTAAGAAGTAGGAAAACAGTTGATCTAGCTGATGGTTGGGATTGCATTCAACCACAGGAACCAAAGCTGAAGTACATAGGTGGTGTTAGAATCAGAACTACTGATAGTGCTGGAAGCAAAGTAATGTACTTATGTAAATCTAATTATATTTAATTATGGGGAAATAGCTCTATGTACATATATATATTTATAGGTTTAGTACTAAGGTAGCAGATGCGCATTGGGCCTCCACTCAAGTACTCCCTCAATGCAAGAACACTTTTTCTATCAAACTGGCATTCTATTCTCAACACGATTGCTGAAGACAAAGTAGATGCATAAGCAAATGTAGTGAAGAAATCTGATGGAACCCAACTATCAAAAGATATAGCATCTGGGGTCTTAAAGGCTTAAAGATAAACAGGGGGCTATCTAGCTCAGAAGCAACAGAACCCACATAGAGGAAGCACACCAACCTGTGTGATCATGAGGTGACGATAGGATCAAGTATGAGGCATCAAAGAAAAAATCATATCACTGTGAAAGAGGGGGAGTGCAGAGTGGAGACCCAAAGCCCACCTGCAAGCAACTGGGCATCTCCTTGTAGAAGGGTCGCAGAGATGAGACGAGCCAGCCGGGGTGCAGTATAACACCAATGAAACAAACAAGTTTCCTCTAGTTCTTTAATGCTTTCTCTCCCCCCACTATCATGATCCTAATTCTACTTTACAAATCCGGCTAGACCAGAGGATGTACACTGGTACAGATAAGAGCTAGAAGCACAGGGAATCCAGAACAGGTAAGCCTCTCAGAACCAATAATGAGAGTAGAGATACCAAGAGAGTAAGATAAAGGTGGGGAAAAAGGGGAACCTATCATAATGATCTATATATAAAACCCTCCATGGGGATGGACAATAGAAAAGTGGGTGAAGGGAGACACTGGTTAATGTAAGACATGAAATAATAATAATTTATTAATTATAAGGGTTCATGAAAGTTGTAAGGGGATGAAGATCTAATATCAAGAGCTCAAGTAGAAAGAATATCTTTTGAAAAGATGATAGCAACAAATGTACAAATGTGCTTGACACAATGGATGGATGTAGAGATTGTGATAAAAGTTGTACAAGCCCCCAATAGAATGATTTAAAAAGAAAAGAAAGAAGTGTTTTCAGTTAAGGCATGGGAGACTATAAGAAAATGTTCATACACTTAAGGAACACAGTTACAAAGGGTATATATGAAAGTAGGTTAGGTACATTAAATGGTTGATTATGTCTAATAAAATTAGAATATTGCTGGAATGAAGTTGCAGTGGATTATAGATTGCAAGGGAAATATGAGAATGATAAGAAGGTGAAATATGAAAAACAGCCTTCCTGTGAAGAAAAGAGGGCACTACGTGATGTCTTAGTGGAGCACATGAAATTTAAACAAAGGTGATCTGTATTATTTTCCATTCTACTTTGTGACTCATATCTGTTCAGATAACGGGATTACCTGTCATATACTACCCTTTAACATTGACAAAATGGCTCTAGAAATCAAGTGTTGTTTCTTCTTCATTCTTTTTTTTTTAAATGTTTTATTGGCATATACTACCCATACCATGCAATTTAATCATTCAATTATATCAGGAAGTGTTGCGCAATCATCACCACAGTCAATTTCAGTATCTATATCTATATCTATATCTATGTATCTGTCTCTATCTCTATATCTATCTCTATATCACTATCTCTATCTCTATCTAATCTATATCTATCTATATATATATTCATTATAAGCTCTCCATTCCACCTTCCTCCCCATTCTCTCCTTCACGCTCCCAGGCAAATGTCAACCCAGTTACTGTCTTTATAGATCCACTGATCCTGGATTTCATATACTGAAAATCTTACAAGTAAACAAATGAACAAAAAATCAGAAACATCAATAACTAGATAAAATATAGAAAAATCTACACTGAGAAGAAAACAGGAAATATTAAAAACTGAAACAAATTTTAGAATGGGTCAAAAGGTAACAAGCTGACAGAAATCAGAATAATTAATTAAGAAGGTGGCACTCCTCAGCCACTGCCTGTAATCGAGCTTTCTTCTTCATTATGTCAAAAATTACTGTTTATCTTCTGAACCACAAAGCCTTAGTTAGATACTGTGAAACTAATTCAAGTAAAAACAAGATTGAATTTAGTTGTGCATATTCATTATTTCTCATTCCCCAAATCTGCCGAGAAATATATTTTCAAACAGATCAGCTTGAAACATGAGGCATTTCAATAAATAGTGTTCATCATGAAAGTATTAACATTGTGTTAGAAGGTGCAATAAGTACACCTGGTTTAATATTTTCTACCTGCACAGTGTGTTAATTTCAAAAGACATAACATAGTACCTTATATGTACATAAAATTTATCTAAGGTTGCAGTTTTATTTGTTCATTGAACGCTATCACTTTAATTAAATATGCACATTTATTTTAAGATAGAGATTAAAATATGAAAGAGCTCAAGCTATTTACAATCTAATTAGCTCAACATTGGATGAGTAATTCATATGCATAATTACTTGGTTTGACTTTTCAAAACTTAAAAGGGAGATTATGGAATTAGAGACAGTAAAGATATTATTTAAAGAAACACTTTGAGATTAAAGACAAAAATAAGAGGAATTTTTTCAGTCATATTTAGGATAATTGTTCTATATTTTATGAAAAAATTATAGCATATCAGTAAATTAATATGGGGTAACATAAAGCTATTTTCCTTATAGCAGAATTTCTAAAAAATTATTAAAACCCTCTTACTGCAAAACTCATAAGGTTGTTTTACATAATTAAAAAAATTTTGTTTAATAATCAGAACTTATAATATATCCTTAAAAATTACAAAGAATATTCATTTGCCTGTTTTGACATAGTTTTAGCATTTCTTCGTTTTCTCTCTTCTTCTCTTTCCCAGTGAATAACTTGAGTGTGTCAGCATACATTGTTTTGTATTCCTAATTTTTCAACATATTTTTCCAAAGAGTAATATATTGTTTTACATAATAATGACACAATATGAATGCCAATAATTTAATACTGATTCAATACCTTCATAAATTTGTTACTGATATTATAGCTTGCCAATTGATCCATTGATGTTCATATATATGTTTATGTATATAATATAAAATATATGGGCACATATGTATTTAATGTAAAATTAAATATATAATCACATATCTAATATATCATAGTATATATATAATAGTGTATACAATACATATAATAGTACATATAGTATATTTTACGATTCACCTATCAGCTTGTCTTACTGTCATGACTTAAATATTTCTATGATACTGGAAACTATGCCACCAGTGTTTCATATAGAATGTCCACCAATGGTGAGCAGATCTCAGTGAAAATTCTAGAATCAGAACTCATAGAAGATTCACTTCTCTGGGATTAATCTAATCTCTGACACAATTGACCTAAAGATTCAAACCATAAAAAGAGACAAAGAGGGCCCTATATAATGCTCAAAGGATCACTAAACCAGGAATCCATGAGCATAATAAATATATACATGCCTATGAGAGACCATCACTGGGAAGGAAATTCAGCAAGGAGGATACAGTGCTAAATACTAGAATTAGGAAACTGGACCTGGTACACATATATAGAACCTTCCCTCCAAATGCAAAAAAAAAAAAAAAAGAAAAATCACATTCTTTTCAAGCAGCCATGGCTCATTTTCAAAAATAAACCACATGCTGGGACACATCTAGTCTGAGTAAATTCAAACACATAAAGATTACTCAGCCATATTGAATGAAGGGGGAAGTGCAGAGTGGAGACCCAAGGCCCAAGTGTCGGCCAATGGAGATCCCCTCATAGAGTTGTTTAGGAGAGGAGATGGGTTAATTAGGGTGCGAGGTAGTGCCGATGAAGAACACAGCTTTCCCCCAGATCCTGTATGCTTCCTCCCCCAACTACCATGATCCGAATTCTACCTTGCAGGGCTGGATAGGGCAGAGGTTGTACACTGGTACATATGAGGGCTGGAGGCACAGGGAATCCAGGGTGGATGATACCTTCAGGACCAAGAGTGTGAGGGGCGATGCTGGGAGAGTGGAGGGTTACTGGGTTGGAAAGGGGGAACTGATTACAAGGATCCACATGTGACCTCTTCCCTGGGAGAGGGAAGGCAGAGAAGGGGGGGGGGAAGGGAGACTCCGGATAGGGCAAGATATGACAAAATAACGATGTATAAATTACCAAGGACACATGAGGGAGGGTGGAAAGGGGAGGGACGGGAAAAAAAAAAGAGGACCTGATGCAAGGGGCTTAAGTGGAGAGCAAATGCCTTGAGAATGATTGGGGCGGGAATGTATGGAAGTGCTTTATACAATTGATGTATGTATATGTATGGATTGTGATAAGAGTTGTATGAGTCCCTAATAAAATGTAAAAAAAAGAAAAGAGGAGGAAAAAAAATGATTAGGGCAAAGACTGTACAGATGTGCTTTATACAATTGATGTATGTATATGTATGGATTGTGATAAGAGTTGTATGAAGCCCTAATAAATTGTTAAAAAAAAAAAAATTACTCAGCCATCCTTCTCAGATCACCTTGCTGTAAACCTCGAGATTAATAAAAGGACGACCAAAAAAACAAGGGCAAATGATTGGAGGATAAATAATGATCTTCTGTGATAAGAATGGGTACTGGCCAAGATTAGAGGGGAGTTTAGGATGTTTCTAGAAACTAATGAGAATAAGGATACAATGTTTCAAAATTTATAGGATACTGGGAAAGTAGGTATCAGAGATAGATTGATCGCAATAAGTACATATATGAAAAGGGAAGAAAGATTTATGACTGACATGCTATCACAAAAGCTCCAGAAACTAGAACAGAGTCAGCAGAACAACCCATCCAATAGCAAAAGGAAAAATACAAATCAGGCCAGAGTTAAACCCATGGAAACACAAAAGAACGATGCAAAAGATCAATGCAGCAAAAGCTGATTCTTTGAAAGAATCAATCAAATCCACAGACTGGTGGCAAACCTAATCAAGGAAAGGAAGGAGCAAACATAAATAGCCAGGATGAGGGATGAAACTGGGGAATCACAACAGACCCCAATGAAATCAAAAGTATTATAAAAGTCTGTATTCTAATGAATTCAACAGTGTGGAAAACCTGGGAAAACACTTGGAAAAACAATCCCTCACTAAATTATCCTAGATTGAGGTCAAGAACCTCAACAGACCGGTAGGAAAAGAAGAAATAGATTGTTTATCAAGAAACTACTAACAAAAACAGTTCCAGGACCAGATGGCTTCACGGGAGAATTCTATCAAGCATTCAGGGGAGAGCTGACAATGATCCTCCACAAATTATTCCAGAGCATAGAAAAGAATGGAAAACTCTTGAACTCATTTTACAAAACCAATATAACTTTGATAACCAAACAGGGCAAGGACCCACAGGAATAGAGAATTACTGACCGAGATATCTAATGAACACAGCCCTGTATATCAACAGGGAGCTGCCAGAAATTAAACTTTGACTCAGAAGAGGACTTAGAATTAGGCCTATCATTTTAAAAAACAGAGAATACAAGAAAGTGATTTACTTGTTTTTCATTGACTATGCAGAATCAGTTCATGATATGGATCATAAGAAATGGTGGATAACATTGGGGAAAAAAAGAATTCCAGAACACTTGATTGTGCTTCTGCATACACGTGTACAAAGGGACAGTCATTAGAACAAAAAGAAAATATTGAACAATCTTAAAGTGAGGAAGGTTTGGGTCAAGATTTCGCCTTTTAGTGTATGTATTCAACTTGAATACATACTGAGCAATCATTCGAGAAACCAGGCTTCATGAAGATGAACACCATGTCAAGCTTGGAAAAAGAATAATTCATTACTAGCCAGTGAGATGCAGATTAATACTGAGGGAATTTTCACACAAAAACATGTGGAAATGGAAATAAAGTATAGAAATAAAACTATAAACTTTATCTCTCAACATTGGTCAAGGCACTTCTGTAAGCAATCATACAGAGGTTTAATTTAGCCATGTCAGTGCAGTCTTTTTGCATCACAAACAAACCAAAGTGTGGTGCCCTTTAAAGATTTTTTTTCTAATATAAGAAAAATTAAAAAGAAATCAGAATGTGTTCATGAGGACTGTAAATTGGATGCATAATGTGTTCTCATCAAAAGTGTTGCCAACTTGCCCTTGGATGGGGAGTTGAGTCTACAAGAGCATTGGTGCGGAGCGGGAGGACTCTCTGGTGAAGTTTTGCCAAGGGCTCATCTACGATAGATTTGCCAGATTTCGCAAATCATTCATAATAAGCAAATGTTATTGTTATTTGGGCCTCAGACAGTCAAAGGGCAAGAATCCTTTAGCATCCTCCCTACCCCGACCCTCTAAGACCGTTGCTGGAATTTTCCTCTGGCCTGGCCTACTTTTTTTAAAAATTGGATTACGTCCACCTATTGACAGCCATTGCTGCGCTTATGCTGTGTCCTCAGGATTATACTCAAAAGGTCACGTTCCGTTTCCTGCTTGTATTTTCCCTAGGAACTCTTCAAGTTTACATGGGGCAGCATTCCAATAAACTTGTAACAAAACTTCATTGATATGGGAAGATGTTCATTTGAATTAGCTTATCATTTGTTTTTATCTTTTCTTTTTTTTAAAGTTATCATTTTGATATTAGTCTTTTCCTCAAAATAATTTCTTTTAGTGGCACAGAAATATCACTTCCTTCCTTTTTAATGACACAATAAAAATAACACAAGTGTTTTAATGAAAGGACTTGTCTGCAACCATTCACTAATTTCAGCGACATGGTTAAATTGTTTTATTTTAAAGAAACTAATGCACGTCTGAACTGGCATGGTAGAAGCAATAATTTTGTTGCTTGCATTCAAGAGGCTGTAAACCAGGAATAGAAAAAAATGGCCTTTAATGAAATGACTAAAATAGTAATTGGATATTATAAAAACTCAATGCTGATATAGTTTGACAAATGTATTGATGTACACCTTAATTGAAATATACATTATGTGAACAAATAACCCACTGCCACTGAGTCAGTTTCAACTTATACCAAATTTATACAGTTTCTGAGATTGAAAATCATTAGGGACACAGACAGCCTCATTTTTCTCCCTTTTGTGACACCAATTTTCCTATAAGCAACCCAATACCAACCTCATAGTGCTACCAGGGCTCCTTAATAATGTTTTATAGATATAGATAGAGAGAGATATGTACATAATAATTTCCATATCCACATATGGGATTCACAAGTTCCCAGAAATATTCTATTTTATAGTTCCCTCACATAGGAGAGAGAAGAAACTACATATTATTTTTATTATTTAGAATCAGTCATTTTTATAACAAATTCCAAAATCATAAATACTATTTTAAAGAATTAAAAAATCAGCAAAACTTCCTGATATGCTTGCTAGGACACCTCCTTGATGAAAAGTTGAAGAACCCACGAGAAAATAGAAGTATGTGTTTCGGGGCTGTTGCTGAAGCATCATCTCTCTAGTCCACGGTTTGGATAGCAGCAGGAATAGAAAGGTGTTAATAAATATGATGTTTGAACATGTAATCTCCAGGAATTATTGATTGGGTGTGTAAGACAGATATAAAATATGTATTTTTAGGCTATTTCTTAGTTTGCTGATATGTGCAAGCTTTTGGGTGAGATCGGCAAACTCAAGGAAAACTATTTGGAAATTATGTTTTGAAATAATTTAAGGAGTTAATATTTCCCTTTAAACTTGAGCTGTTATCAAATATTTGTACTGTTAATGTTACACAAAAATAGAATGTCTCTTAATATTTATGATTCCTGTGTTAGACAATTTAAACTAATGCTATGAAATATCAGTACCGTGGCACAGAAGTATTCTTTTAACCACCTGACTTTTTCCAGTTTTCTTCTTTAACAAAAATGGTAGTCTTAAGAAAATCATATAAGAAACTCTTGAAAATATCTTAAACCGCATTTATTTCATTTAAGTAGAAGTGAAATAATTTGCTAGCTGAATATTTGCTGTCATTTGACAGATGTAATAGTTCTAATTAATATTTACTAAGAGAAACGAGAGTGGACCAGATTTGTAATTAGATTTTTAATTTTAGTTCCTTAAATGAGTATATCTGATGAAGATATATTAGTGTAATGCATTACAAACACTCTATACAGACTATTGCAAAAGGGGTTCAAGTGAAATATTTGCAAAAATATTACCTCCTCAGAACAAAAATACTCATTTAAATGAATATTTGTAACACAAATATGATTCATAGGTTATATAATTGTGTGGATAATGTGGTGCATCCACTTATACCTTGGTGATTTCAATTATTTTAATGGACACGATAGGATTAGTATTTTATCTTATACCTTTGCTGTAAGTAACATGAGCTCAGAAGTTGTTTCTATACAAACATTTTTATTTTAACTGTTATATTTCATGCATTGTGCACGCCTGTACTATTCCTAAATAAATCGTATATGAAAGAGCAACATCCTAATCTTTAGTAGTTTAACTTCCCTGAGGAACTTAATGAGGAAAACTTGTGAATTTCTTCTCTCCCAAACCGGTACTATGCTCCAAAATCAAAGCCCCATGTGAATAAGCTGGTGAGGCATTTTAGTTTATAGCTTCTCTTTTCATCACTCAGGAACTGGGCAAGCCGCTGAAGACAGCTGGCAGCAGCCTAGCACTTAATTTCCATCGCAGGGTCTCTTTTCTCCTCTTCTGCTTCTCATGCCATGATGAAGAAGGGAGGGTTCTTGAATTAGATTTCTCTCCCTTTTTGTCTTCACACCTCTACGATGTAAATCAACAATGGATAAATATCCATCTGTTTCTATATTACGCTTGAGTCTTTTCTTTGCCCACTTTCCTGGTTTAGGATCAACGAATCCAAGTTTAGCATTCATTACAAGCAATTTGTTCTCTCCATCTCTTGCTCTTTGCAAATCTTCTTTCAGAATTCCTATTCAAGTTGGAAAAGCTGCGGTAACTAGCAACGATCAGTGTCTACAGCAGCTGCTCCATCGTTACAGCACAGTAACTGTGCTTCTCTTTGGACGGTTCAAATGGTGCCCTCTGCTCCGTCACCCATGCAAAAAGCGCGTAATGGGCAGCAAATGTAGCAGTGGCATTCTTTATTAAACAATGATATGGCTTGCTCCCGATCTAAATGTTTCTGTTGTCTTTAGAAAAGAGCATTTAAAGAGAGAAGTCTTACTTCTTACTAATTTGACAAATTTCAAAAATTTCATTTTTAAGCGTGCCTCCCTGCCACGGAGTCAATTCTGATTCATAGCTGCCCTATAACGCTGAGTAAAAATGCTCCTGTAGGTTTCTGAAGCTGTGAATCTTTACAGGGACAGAAAGTCACATCTTTCTTCTGCGGCAGAGCTGATGGTTTCAAACCAAGACTTGCAATCTGAAGCCCAACTCATAACCCACTGCCCCACCGGGGCTCAGCGTTACAACACTCTCTACCACAAAGCACTACCGCCATTCACACTGCAGAGAGCTATACGTTTTAAATACTTTAGTAATTGGCTAGCTAGGCATCGTTATTGGCACTGACAATGTTAAATACAGTAAATTTGTATTTTAAAACAGTATTTTTTAATTGGGGACTCTTAGAGCTCTTATCATAGTCCACACATATATACATTGTGTCAAACACATCAGGATACATATTGTCATCATCTTTTTCAAAACATTTTCTTTATACTTGAGCCCCTGGCATCAGCTTATCATTCCCTCCACCCTCTCCTCCATGTCCCCTTGATAATTTATAAATTCTTCATTTTTGTTTTCATGTCTTACACCAACCACTGTCTCATTTCACCCACTTTTCTGCTGTCCCTCCCCCCTGGGAGGGGGACCATACGTCAATCATTGCGATGGGTTCCCCCTTCCTCCTACCGTCCTACTCTTACCCTCCTAGTATCACTGCTCCCCTTATTGGTCCTGAGGGGTTTATCTGTTCTGGATTCCCTGTGTTGTGAGCTTTTATTCTGGCCTAGTCAGATTTTGTTGATGGATTTTAAAAGAAATCATTAACGTCCAGTAAATAACTCATGAAAACTAGTGTTCACAACAAAGATATGGAATAAAAATTGTGAAAGAAGAAAATCTATAAAAGGGAGCCAAAAATGACATAATAAGAGCAACATTGGATAGGATCTTCAGGAAAACTTTTCTGTGAAGCTGCTAGTTGATTTATACAGAAACTCTGTTTTCCTCTGGGGAATTTCAAGGGTGGCAGTGTGCCTGGCCGCTTCAAGCCAGAAAAGGATGATGGTGTGACAGAAGGTTCCAGGAGAGTTGCCATGATTTCAACTTATGCTGTTTGCACAGGGGGGTGGAGCCTTGGCATTCATTCCCGAAGTCATGAACTCATGACTGGCCCCGCAGCAAAGGTGTGAATGTGGATGCACACTGCCCTGGAGCAGTGGGTCCCCAACACGGCCAGTCAGAGCTGTCATATCTGAGCCAGGTATGTGTGACCCCTCTGTGTTAGAGAAACTGACACCTGCTCCCTGGCTGGATGATTTAAATGGTCTGAGGACAGCTACAGGCTATCTGTGGCCTAGGGCCAAGAAGTTGTGTGCATGACCTAGTCTGTGCCTGGCTGTCTTGAGAGGGCTGTTTTCAGGACAAAGTGATTTTTCCTTTATTAGAGAAATTAGTTTGGCATTGTAGAAAGAAATCTTATCAGGAGAGGGGTTGTTTCATGAATCAAGGGTTGGCTGGTGAGGGTCTGATCCTGGCAACCAATAGAAAACTGAATCACCAAAACCACAGTCATCCATTCAAGTAGACTCATAGCAACATTATGGGACCGAGTAGAATTGCTCTCTAGAGGTTCAAAACAGGTAGCCTCTCTTTCACAAGTACAAAGATGTAATATTGAAGGAATTGGACATAAAGAAATTTACATGTTCTTATTGTTGTTTTTCAGCCCCAATCTAGCGAGTTTTGATTTATGGGGATCCTACGTACAACATACGGAAACACCACCCGGAGCTGCGTCATACAATGGTTTGTAAGCTTGAGCCCACGGTTGCAGCAGCTGGATCAAACCATCTTCTGGACGGTCTTCCTAAGTTTGCTGCCCCTCTACTTTACCAAGTATAATGTCCTCCTCCAGGGATTGGTCTTTCCTGATAACATGTCAAAAATATATTAGAAAAAACAACTCACCATCATTCTTTGTAGAGAGCATTCTAGGTAGACGTATTCCAAACAAGGTATTTGGTTTTGGGAAGCCCCTGGAACCTTCAATATTTGTCCAAGCGTCACATTTCAAACACGCATTCTGTGGTCATCCCTATTCAACATCAAACTTTCACATGCATGTGGGAGGACTGAAAACAGCATGGCTTGCATCAGGCTGTCGTAGGTCTCAAAGTAAGATCCTTGCTTTAGAACATTTTAAAGAGGACTTGTACTCAATAAATGCATCATTTGATCTCTTGATTGGGGCTTCCTTTAGCATGCATTGCCATCCAAGCAAGATGAGATTCTTCACAACTTCAATCTTTTTCCATTTATCAGGATGTTACTTTCTGGTCCAGTTGTGAGGATATTGTTTTTTTTTCTACATTGATTGTAATCAGTACTGAAGACTGAAACCCTTTTTCTTACTCAGCAGCTGTTTCAAGTCTTCCTCACTTTCAGCCAGCAAGATTGTGTCATCTAAACATTGCAGGTTTTTAATGTTTTCCTCTATTTCTGATAACACTTTCTTCCTCACATCATCCAGTTTCCCTCCTTATTTGATCAGCATACAAACTGAACAAGTACGGTGAGAATGCAGAGTCCTAATCCATATATTTCCTGATTTTGAATCATGTTCTATTCACACAACTGCCTCTTCCGGCATGTACAAATTCTACATAAATAAAACGAAGTTTTCAGGCATTCCCATTCTTTTCAAAGCTACTCATAGTTTGTTATGGGTCACAAAATTAAATGCCTTGACATAGTCAAGTTCAAAATACAACTAAACATCTTTCTTGGATTCTCTGCTTTGAGCCAAGGTCCATCTGACATCAGCAATGGTCTCCCTTGTTCATGTCCTCTTCTCAATCCAGTCTGAACCTCAGGGAGCTCCCTGTCAATGTACTGCTGCAACTGCTGTTGGATGGTCTTCGGCAAAGCATCACTTGCATGTGATATTCATGGCATTTTTCTATGGTTTGAGCATTCTGTTGGATCACCTTTCTTTGGAATGGGTAAAACTGTGGAGCTCTTACTGTCAGGTGTCCAAGTAACTCTTTTCCAGATTTTTTGTCAGAGACAAGTGAGTATGTAGCGTTTTCCATCAGCTGGTTGAAAGATATCAAATCATATTCCCTCAGTTCCTGCAGCCTTGTTTGTGGATGTTGCCTTCAGAGCAGCTTGAGATTCTTCCTTCAGTAACTACCCCTTGTAATGGTTGCATGTCGACCAGTTCCTTTTAGCACAGCGACTTTGTATATTATTTCCATCTCCTTTGATCCTTCCTCCATTGTTCAATATTTTGCCCATGGACTTCTTAAATATTGCAACTAAAGGCTTATTTTTTCTTTTTTTAAAATTTAACTTAAGATACTGATGCAGAGGGCTTAAGTGGAGAGCAAATGCTTTGAGAGTGATTAGGGAAAAGAATGTACGGATGTGCTTTATACAATTGATGTATGTATATGTATGGATTGTGGTGAGAGTTGTATGAGCCCCTAATAAAATGTTTTTTTAAAAAAAGATACACCAATGTGTTTTCCTTTTGTTTTTACTAACTCTAGTTCTTCCATTCCATTAAAATATTTTGCTTTGTTTTATTGAGCTGCCCTTTCAAATGTCCTGTTCATCTCTTTCGCTGCATCTATAATGTGGACATTCTGTTGGATTGCCTTTCTTTGGAATAGGAACCAATATGGATCCCCTACAGTCAGTTGTCCACGTAGCTGTTTTCCAGATTTTTTTCAGAGACAAGTGAGTGTTTCCAGTGTTTCATCAGCTGGTTGACACATAGCAAATCATATTCCTCGAGCTTACTTCATCATGGTTTTCCTTAGACCCTCTATGACTGAGAGCACATTTCAGAGTCACTTCTGACATCCATTTTGATCTTTTCTTTATTTCCTGCCTTTTTAATGACCTTTTTGCTTTCCTCATGTATGATGTCCTTGATGTAATCTCACATCTCATTAGGTCTTCTATCATTATTGTTCAATTAGTGGAATCTGTTTCTGAGGCATCTTCAAAATTCAGGTAGGATACACTCAAGGTTGTATTTTGACTCTTGTGTTAATTGTTTTCATTTCCTTCATTTTCAGCTTGAAATAGCAAAGAGCTAATTTATATGTATAAAATAATTCACGAGAGTTATAGGGTAAGCCAAAATATCCTATATAGAAATTTTGAATCTTTCAATGTTTACAGGAAGGAATAGCTGCTCCTGTATTCAAATCACACATCTTGGGGTTAGCAGTCCAATGCTTATCTGGCAATGTCAGCAGCACTTCACAGTGTTCATAAAGAAATAGCATTTATCAATAATGGATTTTCATATCCATAATTACTGAATCCTTTGTGTGTTTTTCCATATATATGCATATACACCCATGTTTATATATACACTATATATACACAATGCATAATATAGTATATGCAATTTATATATGTTTCAAAAAGTATTCATCCAAGAACATTTTGAATCTCTCTCATGTTTAGTGTGTGTAGCAATATGTGTGTAAATATATGTGTGTGAGTTTGTGTGTGCAGTTGTCCTACTGGTGTATTGGTTAATTCCCCAGTTAATAAATGGAAGGGTAGCATTTGAACTCAACAGATTTCTCAGTGGGAAAACTGCATGTCATTCTGCTTCTGTGAAGATTGCAACCATAGAAAGGGTATCACACCATTCCACTTTGCTTTATAAAGTCCTAATGAGTTGGAATAAACTCAAAGTCAAAGGATTTTTTTTGGGGAAAAAGTATATCGGTTTTTTTCTTTAGTTATTAAAATAGTTTGCATCTTTTGGCAGTTTTAGACTACTTTCCCATAATATTATACATAATAAAATAGATTTGTGACTATATAAAGGCTTCAGGATTACTAAATACAATTTTATAAAGAAACTTGCACCAATTTATGGAATTTATGGAATAAATGACATCTAGTTGAACTTAGGTTGTTGTATGGAAAAAATTTTTAACAAGTCATGGTTGCATGGTAAAAAATGGAATTTACTGAACTCTAGTATTTATGACAGTGTAAGTTCATTATTTTAGTGAATAGAAATGTTTAAATAACTTAAAGGGAAGACATTTGGAGTGTGGAATGATTAACTAAAATTCTAAAGAAAAGGCATGTATATTTTGGGAAAACTCTTTAAAAACAATCCAGTATAAGTTCATTAACATTAATATTCATATAATGAAAATTAGGCAATCTTATTTATTTATAGACCTAATAAAATATAAAAATGACTAGCATGTGTATAATAGGTAAATTTCTATTATAATTATTGTTTACATTTAAATTACTGTTTACATTTAAAGATTAAGCCAATGACAATTTGGCATAGATAGATATTAACCTTGAAAAGCTTTATGAAATTGGTGCTTACTGATTTTCTCTTACTAATCAGATAGTATCTAGATTTTTTTTAATGGCAAGTTAGATTTTCATATAGCATGACAAAACCATGGAAAGAAAAACTGAGACCTTATAGAGATAAATTAAATTATTGAATTAATTTGTTTGAGTTATGCTTAAAAGAAGATTGGTTTGAGTTCAAAATAATAACTGCATTGTTTTATATTATTCTCTTGAGAATTAAGAATAGATCAGATTAAACTCAAATTAATAATTTTTCATATTCCCAATCACCCAAGCACAATATGATATTGCTTAATGGCTTTTTTTGTATCTGGGGAACCTAGGATACAAGGAAGGCTTTTATGAAAATTTTTGTTCATATGTGTGGGAAGTAAAAGTATAGAAAATAGAGCAGTTTGGGGATCCTGACAATATGATTCATTCCTAAGCTGTACAAATGGGATAATTTATAGTATATCATATTAAATATGCTGTGAATATATCATTATGTAAGGGATTAGGTACAACTCATTTCTGATGCCACTCCCTTTTTTTTAGACTGCTGCTTTAAGTATCCTGGATACAAAAGCATGTAGATGTCATTACTGATGAACACTTGAGTTGCTTTTTTGTTTTGTTTTGTTTTGAGTTGGTTTTAATACGTGCTCTCACACCATAATAAAATGATCATTTGCTAATGTGCTACTTTGTACAAATATGTGAATTCATATGCATATGTATGGAATTTATATAGATGTACATTTCCATAAGTTACATATATATGCATATCAAGAAGTTTTTGGAAATTGAAAGTTAATAAAATTTCCACAAAATTTTTGAATCCCTTTATGCATACAGACAGACACACACACACAGTGTTGAAGCCACCCACTAGTAGCTTCAAAGGTGAAAGGAACTGGTAAGGAACTTCTTCCTGAGGATTCAAAAGCAAACCCCACTGCCATCCTGTCAATTCTAACTTAACTTAGAAATGCTATGAGGCAGTTCTAGTTTGTCTTGTAGGATCTTCATGAGTCACGGTGGACCAGGAACAACATTATATATATATATAAATAAATAGAGCTAGGGAAACACATGAAATCTTGCATCACATAAGACTCATGACATTTTCTGAGAAATAGGATGCTATGTGATTTTTGACACAGTAGTCTGGTCTTACTTTATCTTCAAATACTTGGAACAAACTTCCTGCCCTAGCAGTCATCATCGATATGGTGAAAGTGATTTGCTTTTCTGTGTGGTCCTCCATCCACATCACTTGTGATTACTCTGTGTGCGATAAGGGCAGATTCATTGGAGCAGAGCCTTTAACAGCACGAACAATTGTTTTTGTTTGCTTTTGAGACTCATTGTCATTGATGAGAGTGACATGCCTAAATTTCCAATAACGATATTTACTGAATGTTAAAATTTGTGATGTTTAATAACATTTTTCATGCCCAAACGGATGCTTTCCCTTGCTTCGTACTGCCACTTTCACAAGGACAGGTTTTTCTGCATGGTGAAGTCTTGCTTCATCACAGTATTTTCAAAAGAGATTAAATGAAGAGATAACACCCCAGAGACTGCTGACAAATGAGACTGGATAATGATATTTATAATTCAAAGCATTTGTTGTTATTATAATTTTCAGATACAAAGTACAGAGAAGTACATTATAAGACACATTATAATTCATTATAAGATACATATATTGTAAATTGTATGCATGAGACATGACATATGTGTCTGTCATGCAGAAAGCTATTGTGCTTGCTATGTTCCATTCTCTGAGCAAAATTTCAGAACGGCTTCAGTACTTTTAATGGTCATCGGTATAAATGTGGTCAGATAGTGTCCGAATGGACATTATGAACATATGCATGTTGTGATTGTTATGTGTCATTGGATTGGTTTAAATTCATAGCAGCATTGCATAAGACAGAATGAAATACTATGTGATCAAAGACCATCTTTACATTCGTTGTTTTATGTGATCCCATTGTTGCAGCTATTCCTTCAATCCATCAAAATGTCTCTTCCTGGCTGATACTTTAATATACCAAGCATCTTATCCTCTCCATGCTCTGAACCTTCTGTGTATCATATCCAAAGTCTCTCCATTTTTACTTCTAAGGAGCTTTATGTTTTGATTTTTCCCCTACTTTCAATCCATCTCAAAAGAGGGTCTCCCTCTTTTCAATAAGCTAGTACTTTACCAAACATGGTATCTAAGTTCAGGTTCTGGTTTCCCCTGATAACATGCTCAAAGTATGTGTGAGAGGATGTCTCATTCTCTCAACTTCTAAAGATCCATGTTTCCTCCAAATGAGTAGTTTATTTTTCTGACAGACCATACTATTTTCAATAGGCTTTGCCGACATCATAACTCAAAGGCTTCAATGTTTCTATGGTTTCCTAACTTGGTGTTGAGTTTTCATAAGCATATGTGGTGACTGAAAACATCATGGCTTGGGTTGAGCACACCTTAGACCTCAAACTGAAATCTTTGCTCTTTGTAACTATGAGTAGATACAAGGATAGACAGGCAAGCAGAACAAATTTGGGAAGGAGAATAGGAAAATGCCAATTTTACATATGGCTATGTAAAAGAGAGAGGGGGAGGAGATTGAGAATTAACAGTGAATGTTTGTCATATATTAATATATAAATTTGTTGCAAGTATATATCTGAAAGTAGTAGAGCATACAAGGGTCAAATTTATGCAAATATCTTCAAATCCGTTGAAGAAAAACATCTCTGGTTCTAGGGGCTCACACCATTGCCTTGGGGGATAACAAGTCATTTGACATAACTTAGCCTTCAAAACCAAGGTTCTAAGTCCTACAGTGGTTATTAGGGACTGAGGTCTTCAGATCTTGTGAGTGGCCATTGAAGGTACAACCAGAAGAAAGATGGAAATAATGAGTCAAATGAACTAAGTGATCACATGTATATTTGGTCCACAACCTGGTGACTTGAAGGGCTGGAGAGTGCCTGATTGTCATTTGCTCTGAAAGGGATCCTGTATAGCGCAAGAGAAAAGGTGAACCCGTGTTCAAAATGATAACAATTAGACTAGGCTCACTGGGCAGATAGCAACTGCTGCGGCCCCTTCATTGCTCCTCAGTTCTGGACATGAGCTCATCTTCATGGCTCCATGTGCAGTCAAACAATAAACAAGTCTATAAAGGAATAGCAACACTGGAGTTATTCAGATGTACATCTCTTCTTGAGATAGTCTCAAAATCCAGGTGAAATATACTCAAGGTCATATTTTGGTTCTAACAGATTTATTTGATTTTTTTTCAACTCCCACCTGAAGTTACATACCCGCAATTGATGGTCTGTTCTATAATCAGTCCCTGGTCTTGTCTTGGCTGGAGATATGGAGCATATCCATAGTCTTTGTCTGGCAAAGTCTGCATGTATAGTCTCTGTTTGAGGAGTTGAAAAAAAGGTATTTTCAATGAAGAAGTCTCTCATCTTGTAAAATTATATCATTGGATCTCCAGCTTAATTTCTATTGCCAAGTATCTATTTTCTAATTACAATCCCTTCACCTTTGTTTCAAGTTTTGCATTCCAATCACCAGTAATTATCAATACATCCTGAAGAAAGCATATTTTTTCAATCTCTTCATTATGATGTGTGACTAAATTAGAACGATAGTTGTAGTTACTGAATTTCTGTAAATGCACGTAGAATAATCCTATCACAGAGAGCACTGAACTTTAAGATGGACTTTTAAATGTTCTTTTTGACAACAAATGTAATATAATTCCACTTGAATCTTTAATTCCAAGCATAGTAAACCATGGGATAGTCTAATTAACATAGTCACTGCCAGTCCATTCCAGCTCACTAATGCCTGGATATCAATCTCCACGTGTTCCATTTCATCTCCTAACCATTCTAAAGTGTCTAGATTCATACTTCATATATTCCACTTTTGATTAGTAATAGATGTTTGATAAGCTGTGGGATGACATCAAGAATAGCATACACAAAAATGTAACAAGTTGACAGATAAAGCCCTCAGGACCAATAATGAGAGTAGCTGTACCAGAAGGGTAAGGGGAAGGTATGGGGCAAAAGGGGGAAATGATCACAATGATCTACATATAACCCCCTCCCAGTGAGATGGACCACCAAAAAGTGGGTGAAGGGAAACATTGATTAGTGTAAGATGTGAAAAACAATAGTTTATCAATAATCAAGTGTTCATGAGGAAGGGTGGGTGGGAGAGTAAGGGGTAAAATGAGAAGCTGATACTAAGGGCTCAAGTATATAGACAATGCTTTGAAAATGATGATGGCAACAAATGTACAAATGTACTTGGCACAATAGATGTATGGATGGATTGTGATAAGAATTGTATGAGTCCCAATAAAATGATTTTTAAAAGAAATAAAAGGAACCTAGCAACATATGTAAAAATGTGCTTGAAACAATAGATGTATATATGGATTGTGATAAGAGCTGTATGAGCCCCCAATAAAACGATTACATATGATATATATATATATATATATATATATATATATATATATATATAAATAAAGGAAAGCAACAAGATCAAAGTGGATGTCAAATGAGACTCTGAAACTTGCTTATCATAAACCAGCTAAAAAAATTGGGTGTGGGAGATGATTTTATTAACTGAAAAGAAAATATCAAAGGACATCTCAAGATACAAAGTGAAGTGTTATAATAAAATATGCAAAAACTAGGAGTTAGAGACTATAAAAGGAAGACTACCCACAGGGTACCTCAAGCTGAAAGATCTGAAGGAAAAAAGTAGGAACATAAAAATTCAATATTAAAAGAATCTATGGGAAAATACTGAAATATACAGGCAGCATCAAAAATATGGAAGTAATGCACAGAGCCACTAAAAATAGCTGATTGGTAGTCAAACTTTTCAAGAGGTAGCATGTGCCCAAGAGCCAATGGTACTAAAGGAAGATGTCAGAGCTGTTCTATAAGGATTAATCAATGGCCAGACTCCAGAATGGAAAGATACCAGTGGAACAGTTGCAACGAACTGATCAAACTCTAACAGCACGCACTCTTCTATGTCCAGAAGGTTGGAGAACAGCTCATTGGCCCAGTGACAAGAAAAGAGCCATATCTGTAACAATAATGAAGCAAGTTTACCCGACAGAACTAAAAAATTATCAAATAATATCATTAATATCACCTGCAAGTAAAATTTTCCTGAATATCATTCATCAGAATTTACAGAAATACATGAACAGCGAGTTTCCAGAAATTCAAACTGGATTCAGAAGAGGACCTGGCAGGGGGGATGTCATTACTGAAGTCAGATTGACCTGACTGAAAACTGAAACTACATGTGTGTTTTTGAGTATGTAAAGACATCTGAATGTGCAATGTAGAACAAATAGATAGCATTGAGCAGAATGGGAATACCAGAGTACTTCATTTTGTTCATGTGGGACCTGGTCACGGGACAAGAGACAGTTGTAACAACAGAATAAGGAAGGGCATAGTGAGTGATTTAAAATCAGGAAAAACCCCACCATGTCAGGTTTATATGCTTTTACCACACCTACTCCACCTGTGGGCTGTGCAGGTAATCAGAGAAGCTGAACTATATGGGGAAGATTGTGGCAACAGGATCCGAGGAAGGCTTAGATTTTCAGGAATACCATGCAAACCTGTTTTCTTTTGTGTCTCATGTTGCACAGAAGGTCTAGGTTGTATGTCTGTTTAGTGAATCATCTTGTTAGAAGACCTGTTGTATTTTCATGTTCTTTACCAATACCATAATCCCAAACAATCTTTTTTTAGTCTTCCTTATTAATTAAGCTGTACTTACATTTTATACTGAAAAGATGGATGGATCAAAGCCATGTGAAATAATTAACATATAGCCTAATATCTCCAAAGGGACATATACCTTTATGGTATAGATGCATATATTGTATAAATTCAGCAGATGTATATGTATAGACACATATTAACTTACTATAATTTGTTACTGTGTACTCTGTATGGACACTTTCATTATATCTGATATAATCTGTATTTCCAAATAATAAAACAAAAGTGTTATAGACACCTTTGATACAAATCTTTACCTGTATATTCTATGTTCAAGTGTATATATTTTTTAGTTAAACAAAAATATTTGAAAGATAATTTATATTTTAAATGCACATTTCTTGTGGTAAACAAAACTACTCAAACAATGCATATTACTTCGATGCATTTTTATCAGTATCAGATTACAAAATATTGGTCCTTCATTTGTTCTAAATCTATCATTGTCATATATTTTTTAAACACGGAAAGTACAAAGAAAACTATTCCGTGAAGAAAAAACACACAATAGCATGCTCTATTCACACACAATAAAATAGTTCTTCCCATTCACTTACCAATAAATAAATAAATATGAACTATACTCTGTGACAGAGCCTCCCCTTTTGATCCAGCCCTTGTAATAAAGTAGAACACATGGCTTATAAAAAAATTCTATGTCTGTTCTGATTGACCTAACTTTCAATATTATTGACTGGTATTTATGCTGCATTGGTTTTGAATATTGAAAATATTATATCTGATTATATGTTACTCTATATTAAATAAATCTTCAAGGATTCTAATTTCTACATCATTAACCTTTCTGTAAAAGCATATTGGTGTCTATCTTCACATAAATATTCACATAGATATTTAGAAGCTGTACAAAGTTCTCCTTTCTGAATACTGAAATTAATTCTAAATTCCTAAATAAACGTTGTAAAACATGTTCAAAAATTGTATTCAAGAGTGTGTAAAAAATAAAGGGAGTTTGTAAGGTAAAGTCCAAGGTAATTTACATGATACTTTTTTTCTTATCCAATGCAGTGAAGTCTAATGACCTGAGTTTAATTTCAGCTCTGATATCATTCAATGGTATGATCTTGGGCAAATTATTTACTGACCACTGACTTACATTTCCATTATTTAAATTAGTATTAGAAATCAACTGTATATGGATTAGTATAAATTCATAAAGTATAAATGGAAAAATATGGATAAACCTAGTACATACAACTGTTTCAAAAGAAGCTAGTCCTTTGAATTATAACCACTAATATCACCCCACGCATCATCGTTGTCACCATGACAAACTCAATGAACAAACACAACCGAAATACTACAATTAATCCTATGCTTAATGTGGTAGGCTATTTCACAGGTTGAAATTAAGATACCAAAGTTAGCAAATAACTATCAAATAATCTGACCTTGGTTTTCAATGGCCAACTATTAGATGTCTCATTTTTTATCATAAGGGGTTCCCTAAAGGAACGAACTATCGACAGCTCTCAATCTCATAATAAATCTTAATGCCCAAATTTTAGCACAGTCGACATCTGTTTTAGTAGGTGAAGAACCATCTTCATGCTGCTGTACAAACTGACAAATATTAAAGCATTTAATAGCAAGAAATAGTTTGCTAATTTGACTGCTATCTAATTAAGTTTTTAAAATTTAGTTATATCTAATTAGCTGCCAAAACGTTAACCTTCTTTCTAATACCTGCCAAGTGCTAGATCTTTTATACAAGACAATGGTTTGTTTTCTACCCAAGTCTCCTTTTAATTCACCACTGTTCACTCAGTGGTTGCATGTTAGCAATGAGAACTAAATTTTAATTGTGTGTAATTCGTGAGAGATGCAGTTTTGAGGTGCCACTATCAAAGACTTTCTTGGAGTTATTTTTAATAATACCTGCTTTGTTTTGTGTAAAGGATCTATCGTTGCATTTCTGGGTAAGCGTTGAACTGCCAACCACCATCCTCTTCACTCGTCAGGAGAAAGATACAGCTGTTTGTCTCTTAAGGGCACACACCCTCAAAAACCCTGTATCCATTAACTATGGGTGTGAATCAACTAGATCGAAGCACATTTTTAGTTCTTTTTCCCAATAACCTCTATCTTAGAGATTTTTTGATAGTTTATTTTAGGGAAAAATAACATGGATGTGAGATAATAAGCCAAGCCAAACTACTGCCATGCAGTTGAATCTGACTCATCACAACCACACAGAGCAAAGTAAAACTACTCCCTGAGATTTCTGAGATTAATATTTACCAGAACGAATAGCCTCATATCTTTAACTGGGAGCAGCAGGTGGGTTGAAACTGCCTAACAAACAGCCTACTATACAACCAGAGAGAGGTATGAGATAAGATGACATCGAGAATAAAAATTTTAAAAAGCTAATAATACATATGCTACTGGTGTAAGTAATGTAATGAGCTTTGAACTAATCATTCAGTATCTTGTGCAGAATCCAAAATATCTTCCCAAATCATCCGTCTGGAGGGTGGAAAATAGTCACCATCCTACTTCTTCTTGTGTAGGAGCTAGTGGTGTCTTATGTGCCCAGAATGTTGTGCTGTGTGTGCTGCCAGACAGAGCAGTTAGCTTAGGCAGACACGTGGGACAAAGCATGACTCATGACTGTGATAAGACATCATAATGGTACAGAGAACTTTCCAACACTAGCTAACTTCAAGCAAATGGGATAAAATGCAAGTCATTGAGATTTTAATGGGAATTATTTATTGACACTGATAAGCAATATTTTACTGTGAAGATGGAAATGGAATCCTGATTACACTGGGTTTAAGAGAAATAAAGAAATGCAAATGTGGGATAGCAAGTCTATTTGTCTCTCCAAGCTGTCTTCTTCAGCCAAACAGAAAGCAGAGGGATTATTTTTGAGTGCCCTCAGAAGGGATAGCAAGCCATAGAGATCCTGTAAGAGTAAAACTTTCGCTATGGTTCCTGGCTGTCGTGTTGACCCAAGCATATCACCAGATCGAGGTTCAGAGGGTGGGTGGGGATTCATAGGACTCACTTTTAGCAGGAGAGCACATAACCATTCAGTCACATAGGAGGTATAATGTGAGCAAATGACTTTTAAAAACGGAGTCATTTTTTCTTTAATTGTTTATAAATTATGAAATACTAGCATATATTTTAGGAGAATTATTTTCATTTTATGCAGTTCTTATAAAGTAAGTGCTTTGATCCCAAATAATAAAGACATACGGGGCTCAGTATCCAATCCACAGTACGTACACACATTCTTAAAATAGATAATTTTCATTTCTCCCATCTCTCTGGAACTCCCTTTATGAAAAAGCTTTCTAACATTGCATTCTTCCACAAAGAAGAGAATATCAAATATTTTTGTTTTACATTTATTTCTTTTTGTGAAACTGAGTTTGATGATATAGCATACTTTTATTTATATGAGAGGAGCATGAATTATTTTGATGTAAATATTAAATTTAAATGATTTCATAAAATGATGGTAACTGATATAAGTATTTATTTAATCTATGTTTGAAATATTAAAAGTGACTTTGGAGGATTTATGAAAATATAAATAAATCCTTCAAAATAGTCTTTCAGAGTAAATATATTCAAGTAGGATCAAGGAAAATTATATTTGAGGAAAAAAAGGTATGCTAGTAGAAATCAGTATTTCTACAAAGTCATAGAAAATTTATTAATAAAAAATATCAAAATGTGAAGCTATTGTTCTTGACATATCCTCAAACGTGGTCCTTCCACTGCTTAAAGTTGTGTTTCAGAGATCTAACCTATCCTTGAGTAGTATAGTGGTGACATTAGGCTGAAATCCACATGGTTGGCAGTTCAAAAACACCAGGAGCTCTGCAGAAGAAAGACTAGGCTTTCTACTCCAGGAAACAGTTAACAGTCTTGGAAACCCACTGGGGGTCATTATGAGTCAGCATTGACTCAATGGCAGTGAGTAACCCTTCCTTAAGGAATTCTACACCTTTCACTTTATACTACATTAAAATGGTAGTTTTGGCATCCTCAAAGGACTCAAATTCTATCATTTTGAAATATTCTTTCAGTGTGATGAACCAAAAGAAGTTTGAAGAGGCAAGATAAGAGCCATAGCCTGGGCAGGGTTAGACTTCTCAGACCTTACTTCCATTAATAAATTTGCAGGTACATTGTATAAATGAATAGGCTTCCACAGCCAAATGTTTTGATGTTTTCATTACCCTTGTATTTTTAAATTTTCTTTAAATTTCTTCCTAATAAGCTCTTGTAATAATATGGTGTTTCCTATGGAAATCCATCAAGATTATCACTTGGGAATCCCAAGAGAAAGATTCTAATAGTAGTTTGCTGCACTGAATACCAATCAATAGAGGTTGTTTCCCCTTATATTACTCACTTAACTTTGGGATTAATATTGACATGCACATAAAGATCACTTTACAGGTTTATAAAGAGATAAATAACCTTCTGAACTAAGCCATCTTGGATATAAAAAGCCCAGCACATATAGTCAGAACCTGTTATTTTGATGTATTTAGGGAATTTATTTCCTTCTTTTTTTTCTTCAAGTACCCTAAGGAAACAAGTGCATGACTGAGAGAATTTGTCTTCAGTCAGTCATGGATTGCAGAGGTATGTTTAGACATATTTTGTTTGTAATAAATGTGTGCATGTATTAACTGAAAGCCTAGAGGCAATTATTTTTACTTACTCTTGTATTTTTAAATGTCTTAGTAACCAGACGTGTACTCTATAACAACTTAAATTTTTGCTTTTACTCTCTCCAACTTTACTTCTCAACTCCTTAAAATGATCACCCATTTAGTTAAGACAATGTTTCTTTTGTAATATTAGCAATAAGATTATTTTCCTAACCACGAATTTCACAAAAAGTAAAAGAAACCAGGACCCGCAATGACTGGATTGACAGAGTTGCTCCAACCATGGATTCAAACATAATTTCCATTATGACGGTGCTGCATGACCAGGCCAGGACCAGCACACAAGGCTGTTACGAGCCAGAACTAACTTGAAGCACCTAACATGTTCTCCAACATAAGGAAGCAAGGAGATAGATGTCCTGCTACCATATACAACCTTGTTAGTTGATTTTATCAGGTCATTGAAATGCACTTTAGTAACCTTGGAAGTTATTTTTTAAGGCATTACAATAGCCATTCAAAACACCATGTATACATTTGTGAAACAATTTTAAAATATGCAAGTACAAATGACAAAGTCAAGTGCATAATATAAGAAAAATCTCTATTGATTAGTATCCAGTGCAGTTAGACTATTATTGGAATCAGCATAAATCAATCCCTTCTCAACTAATGTATGTCTTGGAGCTATAGTCAACTTGATAAAAGCTAATTTGGACAAAAGACACTTTCTATGTGTCCTTGATGATAAAACGATTAGCCAAATTCATCACATAGCATTAATAACTATGTTTTGAATTTGTAAAAATCCATGAATAATGAATTTTGGTCTTATTCTTTGTATCTTAAATGAGAAAGATTTGATTATTCTACTCAGATCTCCTACTATAGAAGTTTGCTTTATCCATATGCCCCATATTGAATATATGTATATATATATATTAATTTACTGTGACAGGTAAATAATTCCTTAAAATAGTATATTTAATCCATTAGTAATCATTATAAGATAACAAGTTTAAAGGCATGAACTTTAGCTCATCCATTTCAATTTTGAAAACTTTCATTCATTTTCTGATTAGAATGGTCACATAAAATAATTATTTTAAATAAGTACCAAGAGGTAGCCTCATGGGACAAAAAAGTGTCTTGCTGGGACATATTTAGTTTTCTGGTAACAGAATAAAATTAATAAGATATTCATTTCCCAAGCTCTTCCACCTATGTTGTCTTGCTTGTTTTGCTAAATCTATGTTTGTCCATGAGATAGTAAGGCATAAGATGAAAATAACTATATAAAAAGGTGGAGTAAAAATGAAGGGTCTGGTTCTTGATGAGAGATTCGTCACTGCAGTAAGTATGAATTATCCTAACGTATGATTTTTATTAATGCAATACAATTAAGTATCACATATATCAGTTTGCATTCCTCCTTTCGATTATTTGAGGTATATAGCCAGGTGGGGATTTCTTTACCATACAGGATTATAGGGAAATATGCAAAGATCTGGGGTTAGAAAACCAAAAGTGTAATTCACCTTCTAAAAGAATTGAAGAAAAACATCCCAGCTTCAATTTAGACTATTGAAGAATTTTATGGACAAGACACTGAACTATGCAGGGAGAAAATGAGAGGAATACAAAAAGTCACTGTAATAAAAAGAATTAGTCAGCATTCAAATATTTAAGGAGGTAAAACATGAAGAAGAGGGTGTTGTTTGTATCTCCACAGGGGAAGAAGGACCAGACTTCAACCCAATGCACTAAGTTGTGAATGCAACATACTGGCATGAAGCAGGGAACCAATAGAGACAGGTCTGAGGGGCCAGACCCTATGCAAACTACAGGGACAGCCCTCCCCCCTCCCCCCCCCCCTGAAGCATTCACTTCAGAGGACAACACTAAAGCTACAGCTCAGAGAAAGGGACACATCTGATCAGAACACACAGGAGCAAACAAAGGGAGAGGGAGAGGGAGTGGAGCACAGCCTGGCCCACCAAGCCCTAAGGACAATATTCCTGCTCAGAGCAGTCAATGCACAGAGAGGACCACAGTGCCAGCCCCACCACGAGACACAAAGTCACCCATTGACCCATAGCTGGAGACACACTGGAGACACAGTGTGAGAATTGTGCCTGATCTGACCCCACCTTACCTAGTAGAAACATTCAGGGCATGCAACCTAGCAGTAAGGGGGACGGAGCAATTAAGTCCCTGGGGAATATCAAAAATAGACTGTGGAGGCAGAGCATGGCACCCCATCAGACTCAACCAGAAAGCACTCCTAAAGGTCAGCAAACAGACCTTAAACTATTTATAGGCTTTTCTTTTTCAGTCATTGGTTTGTAATTGTTGTTGCTGTTTTATTTTATTTTGTTTGCTTTATTTTGCTCTGTCTTGTTTTTGTGCATCTTATTGTCTCTGCATGTCTATCTAGATAAGATAGGTGGGATAAACAATCTCCAGAGAAAACAATGGGACCAAGGTTTACTGGGGAGCACAGGAGAGGGGGAGGCAGGGGAAGGGGCAAGGGAGAAACAGGTGATCCAAAATAGACAGCGAGGAGCTTGTATAGGAAGTCTGGTAGGACTTGATCAAGGGCAATGTGACCAAGAGGAATTACTGAAACCAAAATGAAGGCTGAACATGATAGTGGGACAAGAGGAAAGAAGAAGGAAATAGAGAAAATAACTGGGAGGCAAAAGGCATTTATAGAGATTAAAATATAGACATGTACATATGTAAATATACTTATATATGACAATGGGGAAATAGATCTATGTACATATATTTATAGGTTTAGTATTAAAGAAGCAGGTGGACATTGGGCCTCTCCTCAAGTACTCCCTCAATACACGAATATTGTGTTCTAATAACCTGACATTCCATGATGCTCACCTTCCCGATATGATCGCTGAAGACAAAGGCGGTGCATAAGCATATGTGGTGAAGAAAGCTAATGGTGCCCAGCTATCAAAAGATATAGCACCTGGGGCCATAAAGGTTTAAAGATAAATAGGCGACCATCTAGCTGAGAAGCAACAAAGTTCACATGGAAGAAGCACAACAGCTTGTGTGATTATGAGGTGTCAATAGGATCAGGTATCAGGCATCAAAGACCCAGAACAAAAAAAATCATATCATTGTAAATGAAGGGCAGTATTGGGTGGAGACCCAAAGCCCATCTGTAGGCAATTTGACATGCCTTACAGAAGGGTCATGGGAAGGAGACAAGCCAGTCAGGGATAGCACCAATGAGACATATAACTTTTCTCTAATTCTTGAATGCTTCCTCTCCACCCCTAACTATTATGACCCCAATTCTATCTTAGAATTCCAGCTAGACCAGAGCATCTACACCCAGTACAGATAAGAGCTTGTAACCCAGGGAATCCAGGACGGATATATCCTTCAGGACCAATGTTGAGAATAGCAATACCAGGAGGGGAAGGAGAAGGTGGAGGGGGAAAAGGGAAACAGATCACAATGATTGCCATATAACTCCCTCCCAGAGTGTGAAGAAAAGTGGGTCAGTATAAGACATGAAAAAATAATAATAGTTTAAAAGTAATCAAGGATTCATGAAGGAGGGAAGGTGGAGGAGGAAGAGAAATAAATGAGAAGTTGATAACCAAGGGCTCAAGTAGAAAGAATATGTCTTGAAAATAATGATGGCAACAAATGCACAAATGTGCTTGACACAACGGATGGATGTATGGATTGTGATGAGTCGTACGAGCCCCCAATAAAATGATTTTCAAAAATTGATGGTTTTGAATGAGGAAGTCAAACTTACACTGAAGGCAGTTGCAACAAACAAAAATAAGAAAAACAGTAAAGCTATCATACCAGAAATGCCAAAGGCAAAACTGAAATGCTTCAATAATTGGATGCAATACTTGGACGAGTTCACTGGTCTACCATAAGAAATTTAGAAGATAGCTTTTAGGCCAGCTAAAGGCAAAGTGATACATATTCATATCCATTCTAAAGAAAAGTAATCTAATAGAATGCAAACATGATTAAACAATATCATTCCTATCTAACACAAATAAAATTACTGAAGATAGCTTAAAAATTAGTTGCAGCAGTATAGCAAAGGAAAATGCAAAGCATTCGAGATTAATTTAGAATAGAACATTGCATGAAGCTTATCATTGTTTATGTCAAATGGATCTTGACAGAAAAAAAGAGAATTCCAGAACTCTTGTTTACCTGTTTCAATTATATGTTTATCTGTTTAATTTAGTTGTTTCATCCTTATGTAAAGGTATCCACGATGGCCATCATAGCAAAGTATGCATGACATTTCAGAGACTGGGATTCTAAAACACTCAACTGTGTCCTGGACAACCTGTGATGTGAAGAACTAGAGGCAGACATTTGAAGATAGCAAAGGGCTACTGCAATGCTTACAGCTGAGAAAGGTCTGTATCAGTGTTGTGTCCTTTCATCATATTGATTCAATCTGAGAAATCACATATGTGGGGAGGAATTTTTTATGAAGATTCGGGGAAGCGGATGGTACATCCTTGCTTACAGAAAACGAAGAGAACTGTGAGCATTTACCACAAATGGAAGAAAACTGGGGCTTGAGCTCCCCCTAAGTCCTAGCTCCAACTTAAGAACAATTAGTCCCTCCATCACGGCGCTGCTCTGTACTCGCCCTCAGGAAGGGAACACAGAAGGGATGAGTGAGATAGCAAAAGGCGATGAAGAATTTAGATGGTTCCAGGTTATCAGATAAAATAGTCAAAAAAGGCTTGGCTACAAACAAGGAGCCATCTAAGTGAGATGTCAATTAAATTCACATGAAAGAAATACACCATTATCAGTCACCAAAGGACTTTAAATAGTATAATCTGATTTATAAGGGGGATCCATATTAGAGCTTAACTCATGAGAATCTGGTGTGTGGAAGGCAACAGATGACAGTGGAAAATGAGATTCCTTTGTGGAACTACCTAGGAAATCAGCCTCTGGAGAGCCCTATCTAAAATTGAGGGGTAGCAGGAAAGTGGTCACTAAGCAGAGTGCTTGGGAGCGAGGAGTATAGAAGTTCAAAACCATAAATCTGACTTAAACAGTTAGAACTTTGTCAGTAGAGTGCCCCCCTATGATGCAGACTGGAACTGGTTGGGTTTCCAGTTTTTTCTGTATTTTTGGTTTGTATTGTTTTGTTTCGTTTTTGTTTGTTCCTGTTAAAGTGTACCTTAGAGGTGTTGTGTCATTGGGAGTCACCTTCTTGAAGCTGTGTTATAGGATTTTCCATTTTTCAGTATATGATACCCAGGATTGATGAACCCACACGGAAAGCAAGCAGAATTAGGGGTTCCGGGGGAGGGGCATACAGTGGCGGTAGTGGGGTAAAAGGGGGATGAGGTCAAGGAGTCCATGCAGAAAAAGACTGGAAGCTGATGGTGGTAGCAGCTGTACAATTCCACTTGGTGTGATGAAATATGGAATGATACGATATATGTATTAAATCCCAGCTAACAAAAATGAAACAGAATTCCTCAAAGCTGGAAGAAAAGACAACATCATAATAAATCGAAGGTGTCGCTTTACTTGGATCTATAATAAATGTTCATGTAGATAACACTTGGAAGTTTTAGCAAATATTTCAGGGAAAAATCTGCTGGTGAAGATCTTTTTAAAGTGTTAGAAAACCAAGATGCTACTTTGAAGCCTTGGGTGCAGAGAACAGGGCAACTTAAGCCACGGCAGTTTTAACACGCATGTGAAAACGGGACAATGAGAAGGAGGACGAAAGAATACATCCCTTTGGATTAAAGAGTTGACAAGGAATGTAGAATGTGACAGATGGCATGGAGAAACAATATGTGTATGTTGGAAGAAGGATAGTCAGAATGACTCTTGAACATGAGGATGGTATGAAAAGGCTTTGCCCTGTGTACTCAGAACGTTGTCAGGATGGATCGTCTCTAGAGAAGGAGGTCTCGCTTGGCAGATCTATTGTCGTTAGGTGTCAGCAATTCATAGCAAGCCCAAGTCCAACATAACGAAGCACCGCCTGCTTCTGCTCCCTCCTCACCATTGTTCTGAAGTCTGAGCCCAGTGTTGCAGGCATTGTGACTATCTATCTGTGGAGACTCTTTCTCTTCTTCGCTGCTCCTCTACTTTATCAAGCATGCTGTCCTTCTCCGGGGACTGCTATCTGCTGACATATCCAAAGTACATGGGGCACAATCTTGCCATCCTTGCCTCTGTGGAGCATCCTGGGTCTACTTCTTCCAAGACAGATTTCTTTGTTCTTTGGGCAGTCCACGGTACTTTCAAAATTCCAGCACCATAATTCAAATGCATCATTTCTTCAATTTTCTTTTTTCAGTATCTAACGTTCACATGCATACGATGCAATGGAGAATACGATGGCTGAGGTCAGGGGCACCTTAGTCCACAAGTTCACATGTTTGCCTAGAAACACTTTAACGATATCTTGTGTAGTGGATGTTCCCAATTAAATGTTTCATTTGATGTCAAGGCTACTGCTTCCATGATCATTGACTGTGGATACAAGAAAGATGAAACCCTTGGCAACTGCATCTTTCCTCATTTTATCATGATATTACCTATTAGTTTAATTGTTAGTTTTTGGTTTTCTCTCCATTGATTTGTAATCCATTGTCGTATTGCCTTCTTTTCCTTGAATATGGATACATGTAAGACTATGACTATTACATTGTATCTCAAAATATAACTTGAAATATATTTTAGGCAAAGAAGAATGACGATTCTTCTTGTATCTGTTATTCCTGGAATAGCAAACCTTATAATGATCTGATTAAATATAGATAGTAATGCCCATTTTAGTCCACTAATGCCTACAATTTTGATCTTTATGCATTTCATTTCATTTCTTTACAATTTCCTTGATTCATAGTACCTTCCAAGGTCAGATTATTAGTTGATGTTTGCTGTTGTTTCTCCTCATTTTGAGACTTTCCCATCAGCAAATAAAGCTTTCCTTTCTAAAGTAAGGTAAAAGCTCTGTCATAGTCTTTACTGCCCTTCAACATGTGGGGATCATATTCTGGCACTAACTCTGATAATGTTGCGCTCTGGTCAGGAAGTTTTCAGTTTCTGACAGTGTTTCAATCTTATGCATTAAGTTTTCAGTGACCGTTTTCTCAGAAGTGGATTAATAGCCATTTCTTTGTAATCTGTTTGAAGTCTGGAAGATCTGCTGAAATGTTTTTCACTTTGAACCCAGCTGGTATGTGAAATACCAGTTCCAGCATCATAGCAACATAGAAGCCACCACAGTGGGAAGAACTGACAAAGAAGTGGTGGGTAAGGTAGAGGGTCAGTCCCAAATCAAAGACCTTCAATGAGATGGTGTGGCAAGGTGGCTACACTGCACCCATTTACAGGAGTGATTCTGAGCATGGCCCAGAGCAAATGGTTCATTGTGTTGTGCATACCCTTCCTATGAGTGGAGGCCTGCTCTGCCCTGCCCACCTTGGATTCACGTGCCTCTGCACCCATACACTGGACCTGATGTCCTTGAATTTGTTTGTCTGTAGATGTTCCCGCCTGCCTGCTGTCTTCCTGCTGCTGGTGTGGTCATACATTCCCACTGCTATGTGACTCGGGAGAAGCCTCCTGCTAACATCTAATCCACACACCTGGAGCCTCTCGAGAGTTGAATTTGTCCACATTTTCAACTCTGTGAGCCATTTCTTGAAATCAATTTTTCCATTTTGACACATAGATAAGTTCTCTTGAGGGAGCTCTGGTGTCAAAATAGGTTAGTTGCTGGGCTGCTAAGGAGCTGCAAGGTCAGCAATTCGAAGCCACCAACCCCTCTGAGGGAGAAAGAGAAGGTTTTGCATTCCCATAGAGTTGCAGTCGCTGAAATGCACAGAAGGTAATTTTACTCTGCAAAGTCTGTTGCCAGGAGGGCAGCTATGAGCTAGAAGCAACTCAGTGGCAGCGAGTGAAGTGCTATTGATTATGCTGCTGTATAGAATCTGGACTAAGACAAAAAACCATCCTAAGACACATGCTATGCTAATATTATTCATATGTAACTATAAAAAATTACCCTAGTACTTACAAAAGTACCTTGGCATGGGTTACAAAAGCATCATGCTATGTAGAAATATGATCTCTAAAATTTATATATGAAAACAAATGCCCAGATTATAAGTTCAAATACTTTCACATAAATTAAATTATTTCCTTTCAGAGAAGTTCAAATTAGAATCTATTTTTTTTTTTGGTAAAGGAGACTGAGTCACTTTAAAATTCATGATGTATACTAGGTAAACTGTAAATTTAAGAAAATGGGGTGGGGGATGGGATGCACAATGTGGTAAATCAAAATTATTCTAAAGTTGTTTAAACTTTACTAAAATAAAAATAAATATTATATGAGCAAAAAGTTTACTTTTAAAAATATTCAGATATACCTATAACATGGGTTCAATGGAGAATGAAATAAAGGTTTGTTAGATGGTATTTCCTGCCTTGGTATTAATATAATTTCTGTCATCAATTAAAGAAATTATTCACTCTTGAAGAGGAATTAATTCATTTTGAACATGTTGCTGTCTTGTCATATTTCTCCATTTGATCTTTAAAGTCTACTTCTGAAGCACAGTTCCAGAGCCGATGAGCTAAGGAATGGTCATGTCTGAAAGCCCCACAGTCATGACACTTCATTTTCATTTTTACACAAATGAGTGTGCTATGTAACTGTTACTAAGTGATTGTAAAGTGCAAACATGTAATGATTCAGAATATGATATGAGTCCTATAGATGTATTACTACAAATTAATGTTTTTTTCTGAATTAGCTTTGATTTACAAATGATAATGGAATTTATTCAGTTTATAGGCATGCACGCATTTTGTTTGTGGCATGATTGATATATTCATGTAATTTAGTATACAATTAACTAACTTTGACTATTAAATGTTGTCAAGTATTGTATTAGATCTTTAAAAAATATTTAATGATGCAGAAAGAGACAAAAGGAAGATGGAAAGGCAAAATGGAACCACTGTACCAACAATAACTAATCCACATTCCACAGTTTTAGGCTGTAGCAATGGTGCTGAAGGAAGAAGTTCAAGTGGCACAGAAAGCATTAGCCAAAAACAAGGCTCCAGGAATCGGTGGAACACAAATTCAAGGGTGTCAACACGATGATGAAGCCACTGGGAGCACTCCCCCTTCTATGCCAAGAAATTTGGAAGAAAGCTACTTAGTCAACTGACTGAAAGAGATTCATTTTTGTATATATATATATATATGTGTGACCCAACAGAATTCTTCAATTACAGAAATATTGTTATGACATAAAAGTAAAATTTTGCTGAAGATCTTCAACACGGTTTTAGGAGTTCCTTAATAGGGAAAATCCAGATGTTCCGACCGGGTTTGGACAAGAACGTTGAACAATGGATATCATTGCTGATGGCCGGTGGATCTTTGTTGAAAACAGAAAATAACAGAGAGATAGTTACCTGTGTGTTTGTGTTTATTGAAGGACATTGAACTGTACGCATCACTACACACTAGATGTAACGTTGAGAAGAACGGGAATTTTAGAACACTTAATTGTGCTCATGAGGAACTTGTGCATGACTCAAGAGACAATGATAGGACCAGAACAAGGGTTACACGATGTTAAATCAGGAAAGTTATGCATCAGATCATATTCTCTCACCATATTTCTTTAATCTATACGCTGACCAAATGAACAGAGAAGATGACTTCTATGAAGAAGAACGCCGTGTCAGGATTGACTCTTATTAAGAGCCTGCCATAGGCTGAGGACACAACCTTGTTTACTAAAAGTAACGCTGGTTAAAGCACTAGCTGACGAAGTCAAGGAATGCAGCCTTCAATGTTGACTGCAACTCAATGTAAAGAAGTCCAAAATTCTCACAATTGGACCAATAGGTAACTTTATGATAAAAGGAAGAGATGGAGATTGTCACCAATTTTCTTGCTTGAATGCAGTCACTACTCTTGGAAGTAGCAGTCAAGTGATCAAAAGATGTGTTGCATCAGTTACATCTGCTGTACAAGACCCCTTTAGAGTCTTGAAAGGAAAGGATGTTACATTAAGGAAAAGATCCGCCTGACCCAAGTCATGTTGTGTTCAATTGCCTCATGTTATTTTGAGAACAAGATACACCTGAACCAAACCTTGTTATGTTCAATTGCCTGATAAGCATGGGAAAGTTGTCAATTGAATCTACAAGACTGAAGAAAATCCAGTTCATTTGATTTGTGGTGCTGTGAGAACAATATTGAAAGTAGCATGGACCATGGATGGCTAAACTGTTAAACTGACCTGTCTTAGAAGAAGTATAGCCAAAGTGCTCCTTAGAAGCAAGGTTGCCGAGATTTTGTCTAACGTACAAGTCAGGCATGACTTGTCACAGGAAAAGGACACCATGCTTGATAAAGCAGAGGCACCGCAAGGGACAGGAAAGTCACAGGATGAACTGACACAGTGCGTGCATCGCAGCACTCCAGACGTCGGGAAGTTCTGAGGATGGTGCAGGGCTTCAAAGTGGTTAGTTGTTTGTGAAGAAAGTGACTCTGGGTCAGAACTGACTTGATGACATAAAACAGCAATAATATTGTGTCGCTAGTTAAGAATTAAGGTGGGTTTGAGTTATTTTGATCTCCCACAGTGTACATATAATTATTACAGGATACAAGGACAAAGATATTTCCCGGTCTTTGGTCCAATATAGGTGTTGGTTGTTGTTAGGTACCATCAAGTTGATTCTGTCCCATCCTGAACTTATACTCAGCAGAACAAAATACTGCCCGTTCCTGTGTTTTCTTCATCATTGGTCCTAGGTCCAACGTATATGAGATGGAATATCATCAGCGTTGCCTCTAAGGACCACTCTGGCTGTACTTCTTTCAGGACAGGCTAGTTTAATAGCTTAGCAATCCATAGTACTTTCAATCCTTTCTCCGCCACAATTCGAATGCATCTACTTTTCTTCAGTCTTCTTTATTTGATAGCTAACTTTCACATACATAAGACGCTGCTGAAGAGAACATGGCTTAGGTCAAGGGCACCTCAGTCCTCAAACTAGCATCCTTGCATTAAAATAAAAAGTTTTTGTGCAACAGATTTACCTAATAAAGCTCATCATTTGAACTCCTGATTTCTGCTTTCTTGAGCATTGATTGTGGATCCAAGAAAAAAAATAACATCGACAATTTCAATCCTTGTTTTTCCCTGATGTGCCATAATTTGATTGATTAGTCTAATAGTGAGGAGTTGGTCTGCCTTACATTGAGTTGTGGTCCATACTGAAGGCTGCATTCCTTGATTTTCATCAGCGAGTCCTTGAAGTCCTCCTCACTTTCAGCAAGCAAAGTGTTATCATCTGTATATCTTGGATCGCTCATAAGCCTTCCTCTCATCTTGACACCACATTCTTCTTCATCTAAGCCAGATTCTCTGATTATTTTCTCGGCAAACAAGTTGAATAAATATAGTGAGAGGATACAACCCTGTCACACACATCTCCTATTTTAAACCAAACAAGCCGTGTTCCTTTGCTCTGGACACACACCTCTTGGTCCATGTACAAGGTCCAATATCACAGAACTTCGGTTCCCCTCTCACACCCCCTTCCAATTCTGCTCTTTCCTCGCATCAACAGACTTTTGCCTATTTATTTTTATGACCTCCTTTGCTAAGATTTTTACTCCACACCATAGCTGTGGATGAGCCAGAGCGGAAGTTTTGAGTGTTTTCCACAGAGGCATCAATCACCGCAGCATACCTGTATCACAACCTTTATTCGAATACCTGACTAACCTCCAAAAACAACAAGAGCAAAAAATATTTTGCAAACTCTCCTTCCTTTAAGAATCTATAGTGGTCTGATCCTACCATGGTAGGCTTCACTTAGCTCCCAAAAAATTGTTAGATTTTCAGTAGATCTTTTCTTTCCTACTAGTATATTGTGTCACTTTCTGCCATACTCTGAACAGGTGAGCCTGATACTGTGTCCTCTCTCTCCTTAAAACATCTCCTTCTTCCTGAATTTCTAAAAGGTTCTGGTAAAGCAACATTTTTGTTATGTTTTACTGTTCATTGTTGCTTTAAGTTACTTCTAATTTTCCACAACCTAAGCAGAAACTTCTTATATATTTTATCATTTGAAAGATTGTTTTTTCTTGAATATAACACAAATCAGAAGCATCATAAATAACAGGTCATATTTACTTCAGGAAAGAAATACTTTCCATCATAAATTTTACCACATAACATTTTTATAAAATGTTATATCATTTGAAATGTTGTGCCTTAGCTGAAAGACTGTATTTCCCCCCTGATATTATAAACTAGCAAAGTCTTTAGACTGGAGAGAAACATTTTGTACATTTGATATAAATAATTCAGCGCCACACTTTCGAAGCAATATTTTGATTAAATGCATGGCTTTTATCAACCATTTTACTTCTTAAATTAATTCAAGAGCAACGATGATCTCGTGTTACATAATTGCTCTTCTTCCTCACAGTTCTTCCCCATACTATTCACAAATTTCTCTCAAGATAATTTTCTCTGCAATTTACATGTAATAATCATTTTCCGATTGTCCACATTTGTTATATATTACCCATTCTCCTCTTTGCTTATCCTCACTGTTTTTTAATAATAATTTCTTTCAGGATTCATCTGTATGGTTACTTATCGTATAAATTTTTCCCAATTATACTTTTTGAAAATTCTTACTCTTCCCTTAGCTTTATTAACAATTTAGTTTTCTGTAGTCTATATTTTCTAATTAGTGCTATAATTAGGCCACTTTAGACAGCTATTGCACAATTTAGGTTTAGGCAAAATCCAGGCAAGTGAATTGTTTAATATGATTCTTCCAGTGATATTTTCTGTAACTCCTACCAACTAAAACTTTCCTGATGGGTCTAGCTTTGAGCAGGTGGGTGGAAGATATTAGTAAGATTAATTTATGAGGAGTTGTTAGCAGAAGTCATTGTAATTGCTCTTTTCTGAGTATAAAATCAACCACCGCAGAAGCAGAGATTAGGAATCTCACTACCAGCAAGACCCAGAAATAAAGTGCATCTTCTGCGCTTTGAGAGCACCGTGTAGTAAAACTCTTCTATCCAGAAGACAGAGGTGGCATCAGAAAAGTGGCAGAGGAGCAGCTATAGAAGCAGGAGCAGGAACAGCAATAAAACTCTTAACCGGAGAATTGGAGCAGTAGACTTCCCAAGCCACAGAGCAAATAAGCTGAGTGTTTGGGGGCAGGGGGCTGACCTAGGGAGTAGCGCGTCTCTGGGCACATCATGGAGAGAGCTGGGTTTGCTTGGCTCATGGAGTTAGAGCTGGATGCCTTCCGGTTGAGGCCGACAGCAGAATGGCATGCCATTTGGGCATTTATTAGCAGCTTTAAGAAAGCCAAATCTACCAATTTGATCCCAAAGAGGGATGCAGCAATTCCTTTTTTTTTCTTTTTAGTAATATAGAAGCCACTGTTATTTAAAACTTCTGATCTTGCACATTTAAGGATATAGGACAAGACTAAATAACCATACACTTTCTTTGTTGACATTTATAAAACCAGTTCCAGGGCCACATTTACTAAACTATATTGTATATCCAGACTTCTGTATGTGGTGGTACTTCGACATGGTCAATAAATGGGAGATGGTTGGTGGGCTAATTCATCAGATATGTGTTAAGGGTGACATTTACATAGCACATTTCTTTATCAAAGCTCCATCAGCTGTGTGTCTTTTCTAAGAGAAGTATAAGCAGAAGAAGTAGAAGCTTTAGCCAAGTGTGGTAGGTTTTCTCCTCTCGTTACAATCAGTAGTTAGTGATGCTCATTTCACAATAGTCATGATGTCTAATTTATTGGCAAGAGTATCGGTGCTAATTGTACCTGTAAATGACAAGAACAAGTGTTTGCCAATGACATCAAGCAGCTGCTTCACAGTCAGTCATCCTAATAGAAACCAACAAAACTTCAAGCCATTATTCTTCATTGTTTAATGAACTCTTTAATGCATTCTAAGCCTGCTTCCTTAAAAGATGGTGAGCTGGGTTTCATTATTCAACTTTAATTGACCTCTCAAAGGCTTACCGCCATTTATTGAAGTAGGGTATAGCCAACCTAAAAAAAAAAAAATACACTGAATCCAGGACAGATGACCCCCTCAGGACCAGTGGTGAGAGTGGCGATGCCAGAAGGGTGGAGGGAAAGTGAGGTAGAAAGGGGGAACCAATGACAAGGATCTACATCCCTGGGCGATGGACAGCAGAGAAGTGGGTGAAGGGAGGTGTCAGATAGTGTAAGATATGACAAAATAATAATGATTTATAAATTATCAAGGGTCCATGGGGGAGGGGTGAGCAGGGAGGAAGGGGAAAATGAGGAGCTGATACCAAGGGCTCACGTAGAAAGCAAATGTTTTGAGAATGATGAAGGCAACAAATGTACAAAAGTTCTGGACACAATGAATTGATGTATGGATTGCGATAAGAGTTGTATGTGCCCCCAATAAAATGATTTTTTAAAAATACACTGACTAGGGATTTTACCACAGTGAACATAAATACATGCATACTTGCTCTATCTGTGATTGGCATTTATATTTAGAAACTTATGTGTTCAGGAATTTTTGGCTCGTGTTTAGAGAAAATTTTAGCTATGTACTTGGGTTGCAAAGGAGTTTACAAGAGCCCTACTCATCTGTTTCTACTCATTACCCAAAGAAGATCCTCATGAGAGAGAGAGAGAGAGAGAGAGAGAGAGAGAGAGAGAGAGAGAGAGAGAGAGAAGAGCAGTAGATTTTTTAAGCCATTAACTCAATTTCCATTTTCATAAAAAATTATGTGAATATAATAGGGGAAACTACAGAGTTCATTTCTTGAATTTACAGAATGTTAGAAAATTTAATGACAGTTTATTTAATTCTTTTTATTACAATGCTTTCATATTTTCTGAAAAATTCCCCCCACAAATTGTGATAAGCATTATTGTCTTCAAAATTGTGTTATTATCAATCTAATAACCACTTTTGCTCCATTGTTGTCAAAGGTCATCAATTTGAAAATTCCTATTTAAAACAGAAGTAGCTAGAATAACAATAAATATCTCAATTCATACTTTGTACATTTTTAATGCTATTTGGAAGCATCATTTTTATAAGTGGCACCCATGATAAAACCCTCTAATATTCTGTACAGCACATGCAGTTAAATTAGACATTTACAACAGATTTAATTTATCATGTGACCATATAAGAATTATAATTTATAAAATTAAATATCTTTAGTTATAAACCAGTAGAACCAATTATGAATCCTCTCTCGATATGCATGCTGACATCACTGTTGGCAATTGCATGAGTTATACAAAAAATATACATTTTAGAATCTTGGTAGTTAATTTCACTTAGTAATTATTTTGAATATTTAGAACTAAAGAACAAAAATACATTTGAGTATCAGACCAAAGAATAGTCACCTGAAAACTTTTGCTGAATAATAATCTAACTGATTATGTACACGCATTAAGCACACCCCAAAATTATGATATTAAAATAGTGAAAGCTAAGACTTATTTTGTTACTTTCTAGCAGATACAAAGAAAACTGACTAAAAGGAGATAAAGCTCTTTTTTAATAATGGAACTCAAAAGTGAACATGGACTAAAGTTTAGGATGATTCTGATTGTTATATCCATATTTAAAATAGCATTAAACAGTATATATATATAGAAGCTCTTGATAACGTTCTACTACCACACAATTCACAAAATGTGTAATATAAATATTTCCTGAAAATGTGTTGTACAAGTATATGATTATATGTGTTATTCAGTAGAAGAAAATATGTTTCAGTGTTCCCTTTTTACCACTGTGAAACTAATTGTCATACATTTAGCAAATAAAAATGATATGAACTTCTCAATTTCTGTAAGTCACAGCTCAGTATCACTAGACTGATGCTCAGGTATCATAGCAATGTTGGCCAAAATGTGCTTTTATAGGGAGGCTATTGACTAATCTAATTGTGTATCTATTTTCTTACTATATTTCAGTGGTAAGACTAAAGTCCCTGTTTCCCAGCTTTCTGTTAACTGGGAATCACACTCAGGACTGAGGGAACACATGTTTTACTATGTGATTGCCTCATTTTTTCCCTTTTATTCTCTGTGTCTGACCTCTAGACCTATACTTAAAGAGCTTATGTGATCATACAAGATTCATTCCAATAGTCACTCTATGTTCCAATGAATTACAAAGTCTTTCATCATTTGCCTAGATAACTGTTTGAGTGCCTGGGGGAGGTAATATGCCTACTAATAAAAATATTTAAATAGAGCCAACTCTGACTCACTGTGATGAGATCTGGTCAGAGTTTGCTGTCTGTCACAGGCTTCCAGTGTCTGAATATTTAAAAGCAGATTGCTTTGCGTTTCTTCATTGGGACTAATTGTCAGGTTTTCTATAATTGAATGGTCACATTGTCCAAGTTTGTCTGAGAGATTCCTAATTTATATACATTGTACTATAAATTGGTGTCATGTATCTCCTGTTTTTTGTTTGTTTATTTGTTTTTACCTACTTACTAGTATTACTAATAATCTGAGATGTACCTGGTAGATGATGACGTTGTGCTTTCAGATTCATCTAAATTCTGGGATGGCAGAGTGGCCAGTGGCCAGTGAGCAAGGTTCTAACTTTCATATTTAGAGAAAGTTGATAAGTAGCAACAATATCCCCTCTAAGATCTTAACTTTCTAGCTCTCTTTTTTGATCCCTCTTATTTAGTAGAGCATGGAAGGTGCTAACTGATCATATTATGTGCAAGAATGGATAGTCCATTGCCTCTCTTTGGTGATGATGTGAGATACCCCTCCCTTTCTCAATAATCCGTTAATACATCCAGCCATACCACAGTTCTGTCTCAGCTCTTTAAGATGCACCAAGGAGAATGGCCACTGTGAGCTCCAATTACATAAAAGTAATTATACTGTTTGTGAATTATGAATAGGAAATAGAATTTGAGGCGTGTTAGCACAAGAGCATAGAACATTTAGCTTGGTCTGCTAGAGCTACCTTTAAAAGAAAATCTCAACCTCAACATTCTGTTGTCAAATAATACAAAAATTTTAAAAACACTTTTAAAAAGCAAAATTTAAGTATATGAAAATGAATATGTATTGAAATTATAAATACTGATTTTATATTTTTCAGGAATGTAGAGCATACATGTGCAGCCTACAAAAATAAGGAGGATGTGTAGGGCACACTAGCTTCTCTGACCACACAGACGCAAGGAGTCACACATTTTCAGACACACGTTCACCCCTACCTTAAAATTAATCCATCTTTTTGTTTCTGTGCTGCAGGATCAACACTAATCTTTAAAATACTGGTGGAATAGCTTACAGCAACATAGCAATGTGCAAGTCACCACGTTACAACTTAGAGACACACAATGTGGGGGTTGAAAAATTATATGGCATTTAGGATATCTAAATTAAACTGTTAAACTATTCCAGTTTATGTTTTTTAAAAATCATTTTATTGTGGGCTCATACAATTCTTATCACTATCCATATATACATCCATTTGTCGCCATCATCATTCTCAAAACATTTGCCTTCCATTTGAGCCCTAAATATCAGCTGCTCATCTTCCCCCTCTTTCCCCACTCCTCCCTACCTCATGAACCCTTCATAATTAATAAATTATTATGATTTTGGCATATGTTACACTGTTCGACGTCTCCCCTACCCTCTTCTCTGCTGTCCATCCTCCAGGGAAGAGGCTATACGTAGGTTCTTGTAATCAGTTCCCCCTTTCTACCCCACCTCCCTCCACCCTCCAGGCATCACCACTCTCACCACTGGTCTTGGAGGAGTCATCTGTCCTACATTCCCTGTGTTTCCAGTTGCTATCTGTACCAATGTTCATCCTCTGGTCTAGCCAGATTTGTAAGATAGAATTGGCATCATGATAGTGAGTGAGGGAGTAAGCATTTAAGAACTAGAGGAAAGTTATATGTTTCATCCCTGTTACCCTGCACCCTGACTGGCTCACCTCCTCCCTACAATCCTTCAGTAATGGGTGTTCGGTTGGCTGCCGATGGGCTTTGAGTCTCCACTCTGCACTAACACATTTACAATGATATGATTTTTTTTGTCCCTTGATGTTTGTTACCTGGTCCCTTTGACAGCACATGGTTACACAGGCTGGTGTGTTTCCTCCATGTGATCAGACAGGCTGGTGTGCTTCTTACATGTGGTCTTTGATGCTTCTCAGCTAGATGGCCACTTGTTTATCTTCAAGCCTTTAAGACCCCAGACACTATATCTTTTGATAGCCGGGCACCATTAGCTTTCGTCACCACATTTGCTAATGCACGCCTTTGTCTTCAGCGATCCTATCAGGAAGGTGGGCCCCCACTAATATGTCTTCAGTTCTTTGATTTCCTATAACTGGTCCTTCTATACCTCGTGGTCAGACATGCCGGTACACTTGTTCCATGTGGGTTTTTATTCTCAGCTAGATGGCTGCTTGTTTATCTTCAAGCCTCTAAGACCCCAGACACTATATCTCTTGATAGCCGGGCACCATCAGCTTTCTTCACCACATTTGCTTATGTACACCTTTTTCTTCAGCAATTGTGTCGGGAAGGTGTGCATCCTGGAATGCCAATTTAATAGAACAAAGTGTTCTTGCATTGAACAAGTGCTTGAGTGGAGGCCCAATGTCCATCTGCTTCCTTAATACTATATATATATATATATATATATATATATATATATATATATATCTGTTTCCCCACACTCCTATATAAATATATTTACATATGTAAATTACAGTCTTTAGACCCCTGTAAATACCCTTTGTCACCTAGTTCTTTCCTCTATTTCCTTTTACTTTCCTCCTGTTCCACAATCATGCTCAGCCTTCATTTGGGTTTCAATAATTTCTCTCAGTTACCTTGCCCTTGCTGAATCCCTACCAGGCCTCTCACACCCTCCTTGCTACTAATTTTGGATCACTTGTTGCTCCTCTGTTCCTGGGTTGGTCAGCACCACCTCCTTACCCCCTTCTCCCCCTCTCCTGTGTCTCCTCAGAACCATTGGTCCCATTGTTTTCTCCTCCAGATTATTCATCCAGTCTCTTATCTAGATAGATCTGTAGAGATAATAATATGCACCAAAAATCAAGCCATAGCAAGATAGGCGATGGGTCAGAACACAGCGATGACAACAAAAAAGGAAACCAATTACCCATAGAAGAATTAATTAATTAAAAGAAAAATAATTTAGAAAGAAAGAAAAACCTGTAAATAGATCAAGGTCTGATTTTTGATCTCTAGGTGAGTCCTTCAGTCAGGCCCATGGGGTACCATGCTTTGGCCCAGAGTCTGTCCTCTGTACTTTCTTAGGTGCTCCCCGCTCTGCTCCCATGGCTGCTCTGCCACACACTTTTAGTGGTTTGCCTCAGTGTCACAGGGTCAGTCTTGTCCAGTGCCAACACTGAGTCTCCAGTGTTGTCCCCCTTAGGGTCGTGGGCCATCTAGGGGCTGCGTGTCTCATCGTGGGATCAGCCATGTTGTCCACTCTGTCCGTCGGCTGTTCAGAGCAGGAATATCATCCTCCAGGCCTGGTGGGCCAGGATGTGATCCACTCTCTCTGCCCTCGCCTTCATTTTCTCCCATGTGCTCTGATCAGTCATTCCCCTCTCCCCTAGCTGCAGCTTCAGTGCCATCCTCTCAAGTAAATTTTTCTATGGTGAGGAGCTTGTATGGGGGCCGAGCCCTCTTTTTCCCTTTGTAATGTTAATGAAATTTACCCTGGCGGTGTAGTGAGGTAGGTGTGGGGCTTCCCATTGCACATGCCCATTTCAACCTGCTCTACTGGAGAACGATGAGGCTGTTGGCTTTTATAAAGATTCACATTTTGGGACCTTAATGAGCAGTCTTACACAGACCTTTAGGGTCACTATGTGTTAGGAGCTCAGTGACAGGGTTTTGTTTGGTTTACTGTCATTTAGTTAGTAGGGATGTCTACTAAAATTAACACTAGTTTTGCTTTGTAGCTCCACTTTTTAACATTTAGTTTATTATGAAATAGAAATATGACAATCTTTTAGCACATTTTTCTATTATTCATCTAATGACGAATGTGATTATTTTATTCTTCTTTAGTAATTGAACGACTGTGAATTATTTTTTCCGAGAGATATAAAGCATTTAAAATTATTTCATCTTAGAGAAATTGGCCATGTCAGTTTTGTATAAGGTAATATGGATACTCATATCTCAGATATGACCCCAAATTTAATGGTTTCAATCTGTATAACTCCTTATATTTTAGTAGTTTATTGGCATATACTTCACATATCATAAACTTTAATCATTCAATCATATTAAGATTTGTTGAATTATCACCACAATCAATTTTGGAACATTCTCTCTCATACTCATTGTTCTTTTGTCCCCATTTCACCTTATTCTCTCCTGACATGACCTATGTATATAATCCACTCACTGCCTATAGAGCTACCTATCCTGGGTTTCAAAAACAGAAACTCACACAAAACACACACAGAAAGCAGACAAACAAATAAAGAAATCCCAAATACCAACGCTCGATGAAGCATAGAAAAACCTTAATCAAAAAGAAAGCAAAGTATGCTAAAAGCAAAAGCTAAGTGGGTCAAAAAAGAGAACAAAGGATAGGTACTACATTTCAACCTAACTACACTTGCCATAATTGGCTTTCCATTCCAAGACTATTCACCTCCCTTGTCTGTGGTGAGAGGAGATTTACCAAAAGCTGTATCAATGTGGGGACCCTGCAAATAGACTTTGCACTTCCACTACCATTGATAGCCTTCTGCTCTCCTAGTCATAGTGCAGAGTCAGCAAGAATTATAACTTGGAATACTGAAAGATTTTTGTTGAGAGAGTGGAGGCAGTAGATCATATTTAGTTGTGACTTTGAAATTAAGTGAAAGATATGTGTGGGAGAAACATGATCTAAGAAAGACTAGATACCAAGGTTAATTAATGTAGAGAAGGTCTGAGTTTCAGTTCAGTGAAGTGGACACTCCCTTAATATTTTGACTATATATAAAGCCAAGGTTCACACGCAATAATAAGAAGTGGAAAGTAGGCTTTATTACTCTGTTAAAAGACATTCTTGCACTATGTTTTTATCTGTTGTACTCTCATGTGGCTCAGAACACTTTTACTCCACGGGGTTGTTTTGGCTGCAATCTACAGAAGTGGGTTGTCAAGTATTCTTATCTATATATCCTTTCCTTTCTATTTACCTCGATGTAGTACATTTTTCTGATAAACTCAGTCTAGAAACAACAGAAGCAGATGCTTTTATTTCTGCCTTCTTCAATGTGTTTGTAGCTAAAGAAGGTACTGATTGAAATTTATGTAAGCAGAAATGACAAGAAAATAATATAATCTTTAGGTTCTTATGGAGTTTCATCTTTTTAAAATCATAAATTATCTGGATTTTATGAGTCCTATCACCACAGCCTGTTGCCATTGGCCTGCTTTTGAGTTGTCATTTTCAGAGCCATTTATTTATTTATTGTTTATTTAGGTTTTCATTTCCAAGTTTTAAACCTACCATTGATAAGTCAGTTAGCCATAATGGGGTTGCTTGTGTGCTTTTTTTAGAATATGGAAGTTATGTCCCTGGAATTTCAAATTCCAGCTAGGTGACCCAATTAATCAAGTTTCAGTGGAGCATCCAGACTAAGAACAGACCATGGAGAAAGAATTAGCTGCCCACTTTGGAGACAAAAAGCTGATAAAAACCTTATGAAATGTGTTAAGCCAGGTTGACTAGAGAAACAAATCCAGTGATACTAATATATGTATTTAAAACATCTTTTAATCAAGAAGTAACTATGTATTAAGAAAGCAGCCCACCCCAGTCAAACTCAAATCCACAAGTCTGATACTAATCCATAAGTTCCTCAGACTGATTTAGCCACATGCAATCATGAAAAATGCAGAACACAGACTGGTGAGTGCAGTTTTGTGACTCAAGGTTTTTGAAAACATTACCGACTGGGGCAGCTCTCATGGTGGCTAGCAAGCATGATGTTGAGGTAAGAGAGAGAGGTCAGTTCCCTGTGTCCCACACTTTTCTACCATTAAATAGTCATCAGTTCACAGCTTGATTGACAGGTGTAACTCCACTCCTATGCAGGAGTGCCTAGTTGACATAAAAGTATCCAACTAAAACAGAAACTTCGATATTGGAAGTCTACTGAATGGAAGTGGAACATTGTCAGAGATAGTGCCTGAGGAAGGGCTGCTTGGGTTATAGGATGCATGAGATATGCCTGTGGAGGGGCTGCCTTCTCAAAGCAGAGTAGACTGTGGTGACATGAACAAAGTGAAGTTCAGTCTATAGCAGTGGAGCATTAAGTATTGTAATTCACTGATGGGGCAAGGTTCAATATGAGAAAAAAAAATTACTAAAATCTACCACTAACTGAAAATTTTAATGTAGAAAGTATGCATCTAGGAAAACTAGAAGTTAAATAAGGAGATGGAAAATATAAAGATTGATATCCTAGGTGTTAGTGAGCTGAAATGAACTGGTATTGACCATTGGAACTGGCATAACAAAAAGGAATGACATTGAATTCATTGTCAAAAAGACATTGAAAGTTCAAAGCTGTCTGCGATAGGTTTATATGAAGGGTTATCCCCTCCCTTATCCACCCACCCCACCCCAAAAATGGAAAAAGCTCTGCTGGGCAATCATCCAACAACTCGTGCTGAGTTACTGCACCCAATGATATTGCCTCAGAAGGTTCACTCTGGTCACCGTGGATTTTTTCATAAAAGCAGTTTTGCTCGAACCTCATTTTTGTGAAAGCCAATTTAAGAGAACAGCGTGAGGCTGTGAAATTTTGTTTCCTGCTCAGTTGTGATGTTGAACACAGTTTACAAGGTCAGCACTATGGGATAAATTCAAGTGTATGAGTGGTTTTCTATTTTCAACATAGGTGAAATGTCGATTGATGACTATAGGACACAGAAAAGTTTTTCCCCAGGTTGTTCCCCCATAATATACAGCAAATCTAAGAACACTTGCCCATTGACTATAGTCTTGGAGGTCAACTGCTTAGAGGTATCTCCATGAGGGTTATCAGCCATCTACAGCAATCAGACTCTATAGTCTGCCTAACATTCATTAGGGCCCAACCCCTTCTAATATGGAGAGTGGACTGTTCCCCTAAAGGAAAGCCAAAGACAAGGTCAAGCTAACTCAAGGAGGACCAAAGTAGGGCTGCCATCTTGAATCTGGAGTCAAACAATCTTGTCACATGTGTACCCCTAGTGTGTACCCCTTCCTGTTGCATGTACACACCTAGCCAGTCCACCACCTACTACATGCCTATGATACAACCCCTTCCCATTATGATGCAATCAAGGGGCTTGCATGTCACCTAAAATGCTCAGCAGCAGTAATTGGAAATATATTCACTCTCTCCTGCACCCTGGCTGCTGAGATCATGGACATCACGGAGGTGAGCATTTGCATGCTTTATCTTCTGATGTCTCTTTACTTTTACCTTTCAATTACACAGCCACACAATATACCCATTTGCTGGTACTACACAGATGGCAAACCTCGTCTATCACCATCCCAAATGGACAAAAATGTTGACATTTGTGCACTTGTTCTCAAAGACTGACGTTGAAGAGACGGGGAAGTTGTATGGACAATTTTGGAGCTCGGTTCACTGAATTTTGGTCGAAGATTTGGGAATGAGAAGGGTCTCTGCAAATTTGTGCCCTGGGTTCTGACTGACCAGGAAAAAGACCATCAACTGGAAATATGCTGTACTTTGAAAGCACAGCTTCGAAGAGAAACAGACTTCGTTCCCCAAGGTCGTTACTTGTGACAAGACATGGTGCTATTCTTATGACCCCAAAAGCTAACACTTCACCCCAAAAAGTCTGTCAAGTGAAATCAAAGATCCAATAATCCTCATTTGTTTTTTTAATGTGAGGGAGATAGTACATTTGGAGTTTGTTCCAACAGGTTCGACTGTTAATCAAGTGTTTTTGTATTTAGAGGTTCTGTAAAGATTGCATAACAGTGTGTGACAAAAAAGGTCTGATTTGTGGCAGATAGGGGACTGGTTTTGCCACCATGACAATACACCTGCTCCTGTAGCCACCTCAGTGTGCCAGTTTTGGCAAAAAACAGCATGCTTCTCTTGCCCCATGCCCCTTACTCACCTGACCTACCTCTCTGTGACTTCTTTTTGTTTCTGAATAATTTAGGAACATGAAAGGTAGAGGTGAATTTAATAAATGAGAGAGATGCTGTCAGTTATTCAAATGGATATAAGTTTGAAAAATATTTCCAAGAATGGGATCACAGATTTGACAAATGTATTATGTATAATGGAGATGACTTTGAAGGTCAGAAGGTTATTTTGTAAAAAAAAAATTGAGTACATAACTTTGAAAATAAAATTTCATTTTTTGTTTGTTTTTCAGGTACTGCCTGCTATGTATTCGCGTTCAAGGAAATTCTATCAACACAACAGTTATTGAAATGTATACACAAATCACAAAAACTAGTGATGGAAAAAATGAAGAATTCTACCAATGCCTTCTGTAAGAAATTGATACAAAATGCAATCAAGACACTTTGACAATTATTGGAAATTAGAATGAGAAATTAGGAAGCAAGGAAGAAGCAGCAGCAGCTGGAAAACATGAACTTGGTGCTATAAACAGAGACGTAGATCCAAAGACAGAATTTTGCAAGACCAACAATAAGTTCACGGCAAATACTCCTTTTCAACAACACAAATTGTGATTATACACATGTACTTCTCCAGAAGGAAGATGCACAAAACCAACAGACTACATCTGTGGGAAGAGATGATGTGAAAGCTCAATATCTTCAGCTAATGTAGGCCAGGGGCTGACAGTGGAACAGATCATTAAATGCTCATATGTAAGTTCAGATTAAACTTGAAGAAAATTGAAACAAGTGTAAGAGATCCAAAATACCACCTTAAGGCAATCATACTTGAATTTAGAGAACAACTCGAGAAGAGGATTGCTGTATTGAGCACTAATGACAGCAGACTTGAGAAGTTGTAAGGAAATATCAAGTGCATCATTCATTGAAAAAAAGCAAAAAGTCATTAAAAAGTCAAGAAAGAAAGAAAATAGCAAAATGGATATCAGAAAAGACTGAAATTTGCTTTTTATCATAGAAATATGTAATCTAAAACTGCATAGAATGCATGTTTCACATGTTATATTAATGAAAACTACTTATTTTGTAAAATTAAAAATGCAATTCCATATTTTAAACGTAGATCAATATTATAATACTTTAATTATTTTACCTTTACATTAAAATCTTACTATAAAATGTTTTCAATGATTTTTATAACTATTAAGAGCAATAACATTTTTTTTGTTTTATGGGAACTTTAGTCACCTTTAAATTGATACAAGACAAACGAATAGAATATAGATACATAAACTTATGCCTGAAAGTGATATTTGAATAAAATATGCATGATACAGAGTGCACTGAATTATGAAGTGTTGAATAATTCCCATTGGTTTGGGGTGTTCTTATGTGTACTCCACAAACATAGTTCTCAGAGCGATTCTGGGCTCAGATGGGAATCTCAAAGCCCTTTTGTGGGTCTATGGGGCCCAAACTGCATTCATAATAATAAAAAGGTGTGTGTACATTTTTTATTTTCATCATCGCATAGCTGTATATGCCAAGAAGTTGCCTGTGATTTTATATCACCATAGTTTGAATGCAAATGTGGAGATGAGAATCGAGATAATTTCTCTTAAGCTTGATCTTAAGAATGATTTGAAATATAGGAAACAACTTTATCTTCCCATTGAATATTTATTGTATGAGATATTATGGTCATAGTTCATAAACATAATAGGCTATTATTGCTATTTCTAATGTATCAGGCCATTAATAACTCCTCATAATTTTCAGTTTTAATTTCTCATATATTAACCAGTCTTTTACTACTATATGATATATAGTAGTAGAAATATAACACAAATATCATGAGGGAAAATTCCCTGTGTCCTCAATTCTTTTTCAATGCTAAAGAACACTGGAAATAGTTTTTTCCCCTGAAAACTGTTTTAGAAGACAAATTTGGCAGTAGATTTTTTTAAAGTTCAATATACGTTTTGGTTTAATGTGGGGAGTGCTGGTGGCATTGTGATTGTGCAGTGGGCTGCTAACCTTATGCACAGCAGTTCCAAGCTCCGTGGGAGAAATACAAAGACTTTCTACTCCCATCATGAGCTGTCTCAGAAAATCACCAGGGCAATTCTACCCTGTCCAACAAGGTCACAATGAGGCAACATCACTCAATGACTGTGAGTTTGTCTTTTATTTAAGGAAATACTCATTAGGATGGCCTACTCTATTTTTTTACTTAAAAAAACCTTACATATTACTTAGAAATATACATTTGTATTGAGATTTCATTGCAAGTCGCACATCTATTTATTGCTCACTCAAGGGTTTGATATAGCCAGGAAACTCAAAGAGTGTTGCCCTATGGACTTGAGATCTGCCGTGGAAACCATTTGACAAGAACTGAGTACAGCTTGTGGCAAATGTCAAAGTGTTTGCACAGCACCTGTCTGTACTATGAAGATGAGGATTCTGTCTTCTCTGTCACACTGATATTTCCATTTTAAAATGTTGTCTTTGTAAAGGGAAAAATATGACTTTAATTTTTAAAATGTGCTTCTATGTAAATATGCAAATGTGAAGTGTACTCTATGACATTAAATGCAGAAAATAACCTAACTAAATATTCAACTTATATGTTACAAATATAAAATGTGAAATATTCATTACTGTTTACTCAAACATAGCAGAGAAAGTAGCAATTCAGGCATCTATATAGATGGAATGATACCAGAATCTTGAGTGTGTGTGTGTGTGTGTGTGTGTGACTGACTAAAATTGATGAAAAGTCACTCTATAATCATTTATTTCATCTGGAAACCTCCTAGGGAATTTCGATTTCATTGCCTTTTTAAGTCACATTGATAAGTAATTCTAGTGTAATTGGTAATGAGAAATATAGTCTAAGTATTTGCCTTTTGTTTCAACAATTTCAATTATAATTAAATTTATAGTCTTTTGAAATATTAAACATTTAAAAAAGTGGTAGATGAGAAAAGAAGACATTAGGATATTTGATCAAAGAGCAAGAACAGTAGGTGCAGGGTTCATCTAGAATTGGTAAGTGAGGCAAGACTTCCTTTTTCGCGTGTGACACTGTCATTCTGGGAATTCATGAAAATTTAGAATATGACTGAAAATGTTATAAAGCTTGTACTTATATAAATAAACAGCTTATTTGATCAAAAGATTTTATAATCCCATAATATTTTGACATTTTATTTGAGATACATAATGATGGCTGATTAAAAGTCAACATGAATAAACCTTTCATAAATATTTGTTGAGTTAAATATAAAAATTAAAGCAAAACAAACCTTGATTCTGACACTGGGAAATTCCATAGGGTTGAGTAGAATTATCTCCACCAGAATTCTAAGAGTACATCTTCATGGAAGCAAAATGCCACATTTTCTTCTAGCCAAGAACATAACTATTGTGCCATTTGAACTGTTCGAATGAAAGTTAGTATTAATATGAAGTAGAGTCAAGAACATACATGTGTCTAGTGATGTATAAAGTTTGCATTAAAATTGTATTCTAATAAGGTTATTATAAAATAATGCTCAATTTTATGTTTTCCTGGTTAGTATATAAAATACTAAACTGTGATTAAAATATTATGTGATATTAACAGATTTGTATATATCAAGCATACCTGATGCTTGAAAGATTATAAAGCCCATAATATTTCCTATACTGGTGTTTTGCTTTCAGTTAATCTTTTACATTTGCTGTATACATCTACAAAGGCAAGTAGCCCCACTCCCACTGAATTGTAGCTCTGGTTTAAGAACGGTTTGTTCTTACAACATGGCCCATCTCTATACTCACCTTTTTGAAAAGATCACTGAGGATACGGTGCTACAGCATAGTGTGGTGAAGAAAACAGATAATGTGCAGCTATCAAATGAAATGGTGTCTGGCGTCTTATAGGCTTATAATAAAGCAAAAAAAACCAAAACACCAAAACATCCAAAGGAGGGGACAATCCCACGTGGAAGAAAGATCAGCATCAGCTGGTGTGATCCAAGATGACAATAACAAAATCCAAATGTAATGAAGGAAAAATATCAGAGGTTAAATTGTGAAAAACCAATTTGTAGATGGCTATTAAGAACAATGAGAGCCCAAATCCATCTGCAGACTATCTAGTCACTTTAAGCCTCTGACAGATCCCCTCTGACTATCATCAAAGGACCTGAGTAACTTTACTATCTGACAGATATTATTGTAAACTTGATTATGATGGACAGAACTATGGTATCATATTGTGTTAGTCTGGGTACTGTAGAGAAACAAATCTACAGAAACCCTTATGTATAAGAGAGTGTTTTATATAAAGGGTAAGTACACATCAAGAAAACATCCCAACTCAATGCTGCCCCAGCCCACAATTTCAGCATTAACCCTTATGACCAACACCAATCTACAAAGTCCTCCTCCATCTCACAAAACACACACTATGACACTGACTGCAGGAGGAAAGGCAAATCAATGAATATGAAAGCATCTCAGCTCTGGCAGGAAACTCCACGCGGCTTCTCCAGCACCCAGGGCTGCATCGGGGTAGGTCCATGTGACTTCTCCTCAGGGATGTCTTTCAGGAAGTGAGCCTTGCCAGCTGAAGCAGGGAACTGGTTAAGGCAGTTGCACCTTGGTCCAACCATCAGAAAGCAAGAGACCCGAGAACTAGAAAGGCGAGACTCACTGAGCCATTTATCCCTCTGCCCTAAAGTTAACCACACATGTGATTCTCAGCCAGGTTGACACAATAAACTAACTACCTCAAATATGATACTTGGTTAGTTGACATTTTTTATAACCCAACTTGAATTTGCTCTAGGTTTAAAGTTTTCTTACTTGCCCCATGACAGAAATTTCCTCTCGGGCTCTGTCTTAAACATTGTTGCTGGTCTTTTATCCCTTATCCTTTAGTCTTGTTTTTATTTTATATTGTTATTTTTTTCTTTTCTTTTCATTTTGTTTATGTTTTTAATTGCTTCTTCTAGGTTTCCCAGTTCATAAAGCACTGAATGAATTGGTTCATAGAAACAATAACTGCCACAGTGGTCTAACAGAGACTGGAGGTGGGAGGGAGTGCAGAAATTGGGAACAAATATCGGATACAGAAGGGAAGATAGAGCCAGGAACTAATTGAGATGATGTACAGGCAACTCTTTCAAAGTGACTTAACTATAGAAGTGTATGATATGTCATGTTTATATCATGAGCTATTTAAAAATAAGTAAGATGACCTAGTAGCACTGTCAGATAAGCATTATCCTGCTAACTACAAAGTCATAGGTTCAAAACAACCAGCCAGTCTTCTAAAGAAACCACCTCATAAAGGTTTACAAAGACTCAGAAACCTTATGTATGGTCATTATGAAATGAGATCAGGCCAATGGCACTGGCTTTGGGTAGTTTACATGTAATCATTCAGTGCCACAGAGTCAATTCTGATTTATACTTACCCCAAAGGACAGGGCAGGACTGCTCCCATGTGTTTCTGAGAGTGTATCACTTTACTGTACTAGAACGCCTTCTCTTTCTCCCTCAGAGCATCTGGTGGTTTCAAACCAGTGATGCAGACTTTGTGGTTAGCAAGCCCACACTTAACCACTGTGCCACCAAGTCTCCTGGTTTACACATAAGTAGAGGAATAAATACAGAAAATTAAAATATACATAAATTTCTGTTGCCTACTCTTGTGTTCTGCCTCATAATTTAAGTGAATCAAATTACAGAAATTACATTTACATGTGGATTAGAAGAGAGACACAAACTTCTGACTTTACAGATGGCTGTTTTTCCTAATTATATGGATAGCTGTTTAGTGATAACTAATTGGTCATGCCTGACAAGTAATAGCAGTTTTTCCAAGATAAACAAATGTTCACATTTTTCATACTTAATCAGAGACTTTATGTGCAAAAATGACCAAATGTATCATTTATTCTCAGCCTCCTGTGTTATTTGTAATAAGCGACCATCTGTACTTTGATTTGGCTGAATTTGTCTGTGATGACCAGAGTCTGATTACGAAGCAGATGGTTTTAGGAGAATAGCTTGTCTTCATAGAAGTAAGAAGGCAAATGCTTCTCCATATCTTACCGTACTCTCTCTAGCTACCTTTGCTAATCTTGATGCAAAGGTAAGAGAAGTGTGTCCACTATCACCATATTCATGTATCAGAATGTCAATATTTTTTAGATGGGAAACTGAAGTGTGATCACGTGTTCAGGGAACAAGGATTATTTCTATGGGAACTATTGTTTGAATCTCTTCTGTTGTTCATTGCTGTTAAGTGAGCCCAGGCACATGTTGGCTTTATGTGCAACAAACACAATTTTACCCAGTCTTGTATTCTCTTCATAATTTCTGGTATGTTTGAATCCATTTTGGTACCTAATGTGTAAATCCACCTCCTATAGTTAGATGATTTTATGTCAACTTGAAGATGATGAAAGTGTAGGAGTAGAATCTGAACTGCCAATCAGATCACAGGCTGATGATGCCTCTTGGGGATGTTTGCTTCTTATAAGCAGGGAAACTGGAAACCTCCCTCTCTCTTTCTGTGACATCTTTCCCTTGCTGCTGGCTGGGACTCTACTGCCAATTCTAAGAACTGTCAGCACCCTGCCATGTTCTACCTGACCTTGAGTCCATGGGACTCCGTACCCACAGGCATGTGACCTTGTTTTCTGCGTCAATTCTCTGCATCAGCAGCCACAGTTATGTAATTATGAAGAGGGCTGTGACTTGCATTGGGCTTGTGGATGTAAGTTGGATTGGCTGAGCTGGGATACTGCCTTTTGATATAAGATTATTTATTGATGTAACATTCTTTCTTATACATACATTAGCATCACTGGATTTGTTCATCTGCACACCCAGCCTAACATACCACCTCAATGAGAAATTTATTTAATCACAAAGTCAGAAGTTCAAAACTACCAACCACACCATAAGAAAATATTAGTCTTTCTACTCCTATAAAGAATTATATTCTCAGGAATCCTCAGGTGCAGTTCTGCTCTCCCCTATACAATCACCGTGGGTCAGAATTGACTTGATTGCAGTGAGTTAAGGAAATATAATTTTTTTGGTTTTTTAGGAATTTCAGTTTCCTGATGATGTCAATGTATGATAGGAAGTCTCACCATACTTTATTCTAAGGAATAGTGTGATAGTAGGTTATTGTGCCCACCTGGCCGATAGCAACATATGGGATTAATAAGGTTGCAGTTTGATTGGAGGGCAAAGAGATAAATAGCTCAGCAAAGCCCACCCTTCTCTCTCTTGCTCTCTGGTGATTGAACCAGCATGCAGCTGCGTTAGCTACTTCTCTGCCTCAATTTGTGAGCTACCCTACCTGTAGGACAGCCAACTTGTGGATCTTGTTGCTAGAGCTTGAGGTTCCTTCAATACCTGCTTCACCATGCTGCTGGAATATCACTTGAACTTAATGCTGGTGGATCCTGTCATCTTGTATTGCTTGAGTTGAATATCCTATCCGGGCCTGCTTTACTAAGCTCCTGAGCTGCTGGGTTGGTGACCCGCCCTGCTGTTTGCTGTCTCTGGCCTAACTGCCTGTATTGCTCTAGGGAAGGCTCAACTGTCTGCTTCCTTGACCTTGGACCCAGCAGCCCTTGTGAGTTAAAGGACTTCCAGTATATTAACTGTTCCACAGAAGTGAGTTGAACTCAACCCTCTGTACTGCTGTGTGGATTACTTAGCTATTATATTTCTTTGTGATATAATCATAAGTGTCTTGGTTTTGTTTCTTAGCTCACTGCCAGCAAGTTAATTCTGACTGATAGCAACTCCATAGGAGAGAGTAGAACTGCCCATTGGGCTTTTAAGGCTTTACATCTTAACAGTCGGCAGCCTCATCATTCTTCCAAGGAGTGGATGTTGAATTCCAGCCACTAATCATGTAATTAGCAGCTCAATATATAACTGTCTACACCATGAAATATGTCATATTCATATGAAATATGTCATATACCACACTTTATTAATGAGTCTTTCTTGTACCCTAAGGAAGTTTCTCTTATGTGGTTGAATTAAGAATTATTTGTTCAACACACAGATTAATAATTAAGGTGAGAAGACTCCCATCAACATTCAAGAAGCCAGGGAAGAAATTCCTGTTATGGGATAACTAGGTGATGGCTTACACTCAGTATAAATTCAGGTCATATTTATAGAGATGTATTGATCTCTCCAATTGATCTCTCCTAAAACAATGTCCAAAATATGTAAGAAGAAGTTTTGCCATCTTTCCCTTTAAGGAGAACTCTGGGATTACTTCTTCCAACACAGATATGTCTGTCTTTTAGCAGTTTATGGTATTTTCAGTATTGTTCACTGGCACCAAATTGTAAACACATCTATTCTACTCCGATTTTCCTTATGCAATGTCCAATTTTCACAAGCATGCGATGCAATTGACATTCCATGGGTTGGGTCAACACATCTTAGCCTTCAATATAATAACCTTGCCCTTCAATACTGTAATGAGGTCTTGTGCAGCAGAAGTACATATTGCAATGGGTCTTTTGACCTCTTGACTGCTTCTTCTGTGAGATTTGATAGTGGAACCAAGCCAGAAAAAAATCCTTGACAATTTAAACCTTTTCTATATTTATCATGATGTTACCTATTGGTACAGTTGGGAAGATTTTTGTCTTCTTTTTTATTGATACTGAATCCATACTGCAGGCTGCAATTATTAACCTCCATTAGTAAGTGTGTCCATTTCTCCTCACTTTCAGTAATCAAACTTGTGTTATCCGTATATCACAGGGTTTTAATAAATACATTATTGAAAGTCAGTATTTGTACATATATCACTCTATAGTTAAAACATATCAAGCAGTATTATACAATTGCTGCCACAATCAGTTTCCAGACATTCTTTTCTTTCCTGGACTTCTTGGCATCATCTCCCTCCCACTGCCATGCACCACTGTACCACACCACCTGGCACCCTTATTCTCTTTGTTGTCCCTATAAGGTTCATCATCCTGGGTTTCATATACACACAAAAAAAAAACAGAAGAGAAAAACTTACAACAATTTCAAGAGGGTGACTCCCAATGACTTAACCCTTCTGAGATAAACCCTAATATGAACAAACAAAATACAGAAAATATTGAAAACCAGATCAGGTCCAGCATGCATCATAAGGGGGATTAACTGAAAAAGTTTTAATTGTTAAAGTTCTGGTTTATCTCTTCGATCTCCTATATTCATCTCTCCAATGCACTACATTTAGTAACCACTTTTTCCTATCCCTCAATTATGGATTGAAGGAAATCACCAGAGCCGTATTTCCTATGTAATTGTTGCAATATGCCTTTCTCCAATCCTGATGCCGCATTCTTCACAATATCATCCAGCCTTTCTAATGATGTGATCGTATAGTATATAGATTTAACAAGTATGGTAGTAGAACACAAGCTGAAGCACACCTTGTCTTATTCTAAACCATGTAGTATTCCCTTGTTCTGTTCCCTCATTGCCTCCTGATCTATGTACAAGTTACTCACTGGTCCACACAGTCAAATGCCTTTGTATGATCAATAAAACACAAGTAAATGTCTTTCTGTTATTCTCTGCCTTCAGCCAAGATCCATATGACATCAGCAGTGATATCCCTTGTTTCATATTCTCTACTGAATCCAGCTTTTCAATGCACTGTTGCAACTATTGAATGATCTTAAGCAAAGTTTTACTGGCATGTAACATTAATAATCTTGTTCTATCATTTGGGAATTCTGTCAGGTCACCTTTCTTTTGAATAGTCTCAAATATGAATCTCTTCCACACAGTTGGCTATGTATCTGCCTTTTAAATTGTCTGGTCTAGACAAGCGAGTGTACTTCATGATGGATTTAGCAAAATCCTTCCTGGCATTGAAAGCCACACCATTCCCCTTGATAGCCTTATTCCCAGCATAGTGAAGAATATGATTTTCTGATTCAAAATGCCCAATACCAATCCACTTCACTTCACTGATTCCTAAGATATTGATCTTCCTGCATTCCATTTTTTTTACCACTTTAAGTTTTCTTAAATTCATCCCTTGCACGTTCCAAGTTCTGATCATTAGAAGACTTGGGGAGTTGTCTCCCTTTACCTTGAGTCCTGCCCCTTCAGTACATGAAGATCCCAGTCTCCACTCCCACAGGTTGTACTAGACTCTTGTCTCTTCAAATAAACAAGTTCCTATTCAGTCACCTATCTAGTGTCCACAGACCTGAAGGGCCTATCCACTGGCAGTTTCTTCAACAATGTTCTACATCCTTTATTTAGGCTTTCAGCATTTGGCATGCTTCAAAGCTATGCATACGCTTTTCAGCCGCTTCTTCCTCTGAAGTAGGGATCTGAGTCCTTCTTTCTTGTCTGTTCTTTGTCTGGAGTTCTGCTGAAACCTATTCACTTTGGGTGACCCTGTTGACATCTGAAATATCAGTGTCATACCTTCCAGTATCCCGGCAACACACAAGCCACTGCAGTATGACAAATTGACAGACAATTGGTGGTGTCTGCCTTTAGGGAAGCCTTATCTTTGATAGCTCAGCATTTTATAGTCTAGAATCATTCAGTATTATAATTCAACCTTGAATTTTATCTTATTTTCTTCCTTTCTAGAGTTTGAAACTTCATTGCTCTTTAAACAGATAGCACTTTATTATCTCCTAGATCTCTAAGGTATCTGTGCACATTCTCAGTTATAAAGTATTCTGCCATCTGACTAGATCAAAATAGGACATTACCAAAAGTATGTTGGTTAAATTTGAACGATAGTAGTAGGACTTGAACAAGATGGTAAATGAAGGCAAACTGGATTTAACTGAGAACATGGAATGAAGACTATCATATAAACCTTAGCTGGAAAAGGAGAATAACAGAAATGTACTTACTTGTGTTTTATTGACTATATAATGGTATTTGACTGTGTGGATTAAAACAATCTATAAAAATTATTGAGAAGAAAGATCATCTCGAAATAGCTCATTGAGATCACGAGGAACCTGGACATAGAAGAAAGGAAATAGTTCAAACAGGTCAGGATGTTATTACATGGATCAAACACAGAAAAGTGTGTGCAGTGCTGTCATCTTTTATCATATTTAATCAATCTATAGATTAAATATTCTGAGAAATGATCATATAAAGACAAAGGTAGCATCGGATTGGAAGAAGACCATGAAGAGTCTGTGATATGCAGATGACGCAGCCATACTTGTGGAAAATGAGGAGACTTGCGAGCACATTCATTGATATGAATGAGTTACCCTCAACATAATGAAGATAAAACATCTCACACTGGACCAAAATCTAAATCCTGATAAATAGAGAAAAGATTGAAATTATCCAAGATTTCACTTTACTTAAAAGCACACACAATTTCCACAGAGAGCAGTCAAGAAATAAAATGATATCTTGCAATAGGAACACTGGTATCAAAAATCTCCTTAAAACCATGACCCTTTGGGAATAACTGTGTACCTGAGTCGACACATGGTATTTTCATTCTCATGTGTGTGAAACCTGGGCAATGAAGATAGAAGGCTGGAAAATTCTTAATGCCTTTGAATTGCTGTACATAATAATATATGAATTTACCATGGATTTCCATAAGAATTAAAAGTCAGTCTTGGCTGAACAACAACAAGAATGGTCCTTGGAAATTATTATCTGGAGCCTGTGGCTCATGTATGTTGGGCATGTTCTCAGGAGAAACTAAACAATGGATAGGACATGTTGGTGGGGTCGTGGAGGGTCACTAAAACAGGAGGACAGGCCGAAGTGAGATTGATTGATAGAGATGTTGCAAACATGAGCTCAAACATGGTAATAATTTCAGATTGGTGCAAGAGTAGGCAGTGTTTTCTTGTTATACCTGGTGTCCCTTTGAATCAGAATTTACTCAATAGCACATGACAACAATAAAGAATAAAAATAATAAATGTATTTATTATGAGTCAATAAATGTATTTATTATGGCTAGAGCAGAGAGAGGATGTACACTGGTGCAGATAGGAACTGGAAGCACTGGGAATCCAGCGTGGATGATACCTTCAGGACCGGGGGTGTGAGTGGCGAAACTGGGAGCGTAGAAGAAAGGGGGAATCGGTTACAAGGATCTACATGTGACCTCCTCCCTGGGGGACGGACAACAGAAAGGTAGGTGAAGGGAGACATCGGACAGGGCAAGTATGACAAAATAATAATTCATAAATTATCAAGAGTTCATGAGGGAGGGGGGAGAAGGGAAGGAGGGGAAAAATGAGGACCTGATGCCAGGGGCTTAAGTGGAGAGCAAATGTTTTGAGAATGATGAGGGCAATGAATGTACAAATGTGTTTTACACAATTGATGCATGTATGGATTGTGATAAGAGTTGTCTCAGCCCCTAATAAACTATTAAAAAATAAATGTATTTATTTTATTAAACAGTAGAAACTTTTATAATCTTTATATACTTAAAACTGAGTCATTTACCTGTTGCTTTTCACCCTTATAGTGATTCTATGCAGGAAGAACAGATTAAGTTTATGAGAAATGAAGGCTTTTGGATATAGAATTGCATATTAAAGCCAAAATCTATTAAGAATCATAACTCTAATTACAACGCAGGATCAAACCAACTATATTTTGTGAATGCCTCTTCTATGAGAGCTTCCAAATAATCAACTTCCTAATGAATTTCATGACGTACGTATTTTTCTTGGTAATTCACTTTTTAGCTGATGAATTAAAATACAAATAATAATTTTAAAAGTCATCAAAGTTTTGTTAATTTAAAAAATTATTTTCCCTAAAGTAATATTTTAAATCTTTGCAAAAATTCAGGGAGGCTGCACCATGAAAATCCTGCTCCAGAGAGTAACCTCTTTCCTGTGAATTGGCTCCTAGTGATTGAGACAATTATAAGAATGTTCTTACTTAACTGGAGAATAAAAAATGAGGGTCTCAAAAAGTTTGTGGTTGATTCCATTATTTCTCAACTCTATCTTTTTATGATCTTTGAAAAAAACTTGCATTTTAACTTAATTATTCATAAAAATATATCCAGAATAACAAAGGACTGCCCAAATAGGAAGTCAAATGATGTCTCAAATGAGAAATTTTGGAAAGTAAGTCCATTTCAACAATTGTGTTTATTATAATGTGCATGTTATAGCATTTATGTATGCCTCAGAAATTAAAGCTATCAGTTTCACCAAGTCCTTGAAAGTTTAAGAAACTAAGATATGCTTGAATCACAGCATATGAAGTACACTGTGATAATTTTTTGTTGAAGACTAAGCTGACTGAGGATGTGAGGTTTGAGTTTACATACTATAATCTACATATTTAAATAAAAATTGATCTATAAAATCATTTGAAAGAATTGCTCTAAAGATGCTACATATTTTAAGCATATATGGGTTGGGGCACCATCTTGAGGTAAAGTTGCTTCATGATATAAAGTTATTTCATGTGCACAGATGAGTGTCATTGGTTTGCATCTCTAGACAACCTAACTGTGTCAGTCCAGGTTGACTAGAGAAACAAATCCAGAGACACTCATAGGTGCTTAAGAGAGAGCTTTACATCAAAGAGTAATTATATATTAAGGAAATATCCACTCAGTCCATATCAAGTCCATAAGTCTGATATTCTCCCATATGTCCAATTATAGTCTATAAATTCCTCTTCAGACTCATGCAGCACATGCAATGATGTCAAATGCAGGAAGATCACAGGCCAGTGGGTGAAATGTCTTGTGGATCCAATGGTGGTGGCAGCATCTCCAGGACTCTGGCTGCATCATAGTGGTTCCAAGTGGCTAGTCAGCAGGAAGATGAGCAGAGCGTGTATCCTGCTGCCAGGGTGGAATAAAAAAGTTCCCAGAATCCTCATGAGAAGGCCATGCCCACAGGATGGATCAATCAGGCTATAACCTGATTGAGAGGGTAAACTCAATCCTTTATTCTTTTATTAAGTTGGCATAAAACTGTAACTATCACACTAGCTAAACCATTGAGTCTATGGGAATGCCCTAACGCGAGGGGCAAGGACTGATTAGAACATGTGAAGGGCAAGATGTGCTGTTGTGTCCTGAGGGTATAAACGCTGACGTTTGCTGAAAGTACTCATTTGACCTAGCTTGTAAGGATGGCTAGGGGGGAGTGGAGTAGCACTCAACGAAATGAAGACGTGTAAAGGCTGTGAAGAATTATAAACTTGAGATGTGATGGCTTCTTTAGGCTCGGTACTACTTACAGAGGCAGTTCCAATTGGAATGAAGATGCTTCATATTAAAGAGCAGGGCTGTCTACTGTGAACACCGAGTTAGTGGACAGGGACAATGTAGACAATGGATATCTAAAGGAGAGGGAAACGAAAGCATGAAGTGGCTGGCTTACAAGCTTCCATAGGGAACTCAAATGAGGTGACCAAGGGAAGATCCCCACTGAATAGTTCCCTTTGTCCTGATCATCCCGGAGAAGAACAGATAGGGGAAATGTTGCTGGATTAAATGATAGAGATGTCCTTTTCAACAGGTTTAATGGTCATAAGATTGTAATTATAATTGTAGATGATATAACTGAAAGCAGACCCAAAACCAAACTCCCTGTCATCCAGCCTTTCCTGACTCCTAGTGACCCTATAAGACAGGATAGACCTGCACCTATGGGCTTCTGAGACTGTTTACCAGAGGGGAAACTTTCTTTTATGTATGAAAGAGACAAAGAGCAGGACAGCCAGAGGGTGGCATGTGGCCCTTCTCTCCATAGCTCTTTAACTCCCAGCAAATGATTGGGTGGAACTTTGGAAATATGACTTGTGGAAAACTAATAAGATGATTGATCAGCTTTAATTAACACCCTCACCTCCTGGCTATCAGTGTGAACCTTCTCAGAAGCAGGAGTAGAGAGAGAGATCTGAGAGCCTTGGGGAGGACGGCCAGTGTAGCACACTCATAATCTAGTGAATTAGTCTGCTGTCGGAAGCAGCGGAGGCTGAGCGCAGAAGCACAAGAGGCGGAGTTAGTGAGGTCCTGCAACACAACAGAGGAGCAACACCAAGATGTGAGACTATGAGACAGAACCTAAGATGAACTTCCTGGCCCATGCTGCCCACGGGACAAGCTTAGAGGCCAAAGACTGGAGAGAGACTTATTTATTGTTTGAGGAGAGATTTAACTGTAGACCAGTGACTGTATACTTCCTCTTTACTCTTGCCTCATGGAAACAGGGAAGCCAAAGGAGGTGAGCCAGGCACCCAGCACCTATGCTGTCTACTGCACTGGTGGCAAAGTGTGTTAAGCTTTGGGCTGCTCACCTCAGGGCGAGTATTTCAAATAAACCAGTCACTGGCTGGAGAAATATTTGCCTTTTTGCTCCTATAATGATTCACAGCTTCAGAAAACCTGGTAAATAATTCTAACATATTCTCTGGGGGTCAATATGAATCTGAATAAACTTGAGGACTGTGGATTGAATGGAAACATCACTCCACAATCATTTAAGCTAAAAACCCTTAACAAAGAAGGGTGAATGAAACAGTATTAACTCTATGTGTGTCGTTCATACTTACACATGTTTATTCATATATATATATATATATATATATATATATATATATATATATATATATATATATATATATATATATACACTCACATGTTTAAACGTGTCTCAAACATTAATGGTGGAGAGACACATTCTCTCGGCAGTACAGCCGACTTTGTCTCCTTAGGGTGCCTTTAATATAAAGGTCCAATCAGAAAGTATCTTTGAAAGATATGTGCTCCAACAAACCAAACGTACTGCCACCGAGCACATGTCAACTCAGAGTGACCCCACAGGTTGGAGCAGCCCTGCTCCTGTCAGTTTCCAAGACCGTGACTCTTCACAGCAGTTGAGCACTTCACGTTTGGAGTGTCTGGTGGCTTGAACTGCTTACCTTTCAGTTAGCAGAACAACAGCTAACGGCAACCACCCGTTGGCTCACTAGCTTAGTGTACTTCAAGTGTACACGTTGCTTTTGTTGTTGGGTGTTGAGGCTGTGCTGACCCTTGGACCCCACCCTCTGCACAAATGAAGCAAGATCGTGAGACTTCATCTCATGTACTTTGGACACGTCTTCAGGAGAGATCAATCCCTGCAGAAGGAACTCATGCTGGGCAAAATAGGGCAACAGAGATGGGAATGGTTTGGCACAGTGGCTGCGACAATGGGATCAACAAACAATTGTGAGGACAATGCTGGACCTGGTTGTACTTCTTCTGTTCTCTATAGGCTTCCTATGAGTCAGCACTTACTCCACAGGACTTGTCATACTTAGTTGTCATTGAGCTGCTCACTGGCAGGTCCATGGTGCAAAACCACCATATGCTCCACTGGAGAACGATGAAATGTTTTGTTCTTATAAAAGTTTTTATAAAAACAAACAAACAAACTCACTGCCATCGAGGTGTATCCAACTCATAGTGACCTTATATCTCACCGTGGAACTGCTCCCGTGATTTCTGAGACTGTAGGAAGCCTCATCTCCACCCACCTCAAAGCGGGTGGTTTTGGACCTCACCATTAGCAGTCCTCCCCAGGGCTCCTGCTAAAGATTGGCAGTCTTGGAAATACCCAGGGGCAGGCCTACTCTGTCTTAGAGGATCACTATCAACTGAGTTTGGGGACTCTGTCAAGAAACAACAGCCTCATATATTAACTATTTGTTATATGATTTTGTAATAATAATATGGTTTTTATGATTTTGTTGTAATCATTTTTTCTTGCATTTATACATTTCCTATTATTTCTCTTTGTCATACACAACCATCATTAACACAAATTTTAGTACCAGAGTGGTGTCAGAGGACCAGAATTTTAAAGATGAATTTTGTAATATGCATAGACATAAGCTCTGATTTACTGATGCTCATTAATGTGGCTCCGTTTGAATGGAATCAGACAAGGACCCTTTCAAGAAATAAGTGCCAATCTCTTGATAGTCCCTCCATTTTCTAAAATGTATACACACATCAACATAGGATTTTGCAAAATGCAATTCCCTTTGCTCTGCTTATCAAAATTCAATATGGAAATAAACACAGAAAAAGAATGCAAGGAAGTTATGCTAGAATAAGAAATGAAAAGAAAACAGGTACCTTCCCAAGAAACAATAAGTGCATCTTGAAAAGCAGTCTGATGATTCTTTCTACACAATGCATCTTTTACTCCTTAGAAGCCCTGAAAGCAGAATCAAGTGATCTGCTTTGTGCACCTGGCACCAGGCACAATTAGTCACTGCTGAGTATCCTTAGGAAGCAAAGCTTGACTGCTATTTGAAAATACTTTCAGTTTCTTTAAATAAAGACACCTCTGTCCTGTGGCATCTCATTTCAAGGAGTGGATTTGGAACACTTAGCCAAAGCCAAACTTGCTCAGAATATAATTACAGTTACTAGGTGGGCAGCAGAGAGAACATTGCAGCCCTAGACATTTCTCAGAGCCTGGTTCAGATTGTTAAACGCTGAAAAGGGGAAGCCCAGATGATGCCCCCAGATGTCACAAGCTGGTTGGTGAAAATGGAATTTATTCAACAAAGTGGGCTGTCTTCATTGTTATAGTCAGTCCCAACAATGGCATTAGGCTGGTGAACCAGGCACACTGAATTTCTAATGAAGTTCTTAGCTTTTGACACTTGCTGAAACCTCAATTGTATGAACGGGAACAGGAGAAACGTCTTATGAAAACATTGGAGGGTTTTTGCTTAGCTTACTTTCTGATTCAGTGCCTACTTCTGAATTATGAAAATGAGATTCTTACTTTTACACATTATTTCTTCAGTTACCATGATTAGGTACATTTTATTCACATTCCTCATCTTGAGTCATAGTTTGTAGAAATTTTAAATTTTGGTTGTTTTGTTTTATTTGTTTAATTAATGTATAAAAACCCGAGAAAAGAAAAGATTACTTGAAACCTAAGATCACATTCAAATAAACAAGCAATCTCTGATTCTTGTAAGAATAAATACAAAATTATAATAAGTAAAACAACAGGTGTTTGGTACCTGATTATCACAGAAAAATATAATAGCTGTGCAAATCTCACTGAATACATCTCAGAAGTCTAACTTAATTAATCTAAGATAGAATAGAGAATTATGAAAGGTATTACATAAAGCTGTTGTAGAACAGAATTAAAATGAGATATGCTCCAATATTCAAAAGTTAAGTATGCTATATTCTTTAAATTGTATTATTTTTTAATATGGCCTCCCACTGGCATAAAAGGGATACTATGCATGATAACATTTAAACTTCCCTTATGCATGTGTCTGAGTTGTCATGTAATTATAAAGAACAAACGAATACGCAAAGCACACGCTATATCCACGGGTTGAGCTCCATGGGTCTCAAATGTGCGCGCTTCTTTTTATAGGAAACCTAGTTCCGCATCATTGAGCACTTGCTTTTTCTTTCTGATATTGGTTTGGGAAAAGTTGCACTACAGTATTTAATTCATACTGCATACTTGATTTGAATCAACAACTTTATTTAAATCGGTTATTATATTTGAATTTAAGAGTTATGTCAATGAAGCGTTCACTGGCAAATGTACCGGCCACATCTGGCCAACATCTTGGTTGTACAGATCATTTTACACCACACACCGGTCCTTGTTCTGAAAACACTTCTCATTGATTAGGTACTGATGGCTTCTTACTTTTAAATTAATTCCAATTTTTTCTAAATGTTTTCCCTCTCCTTAAATTCCCAGCATCAGTTTGCTATTTCCAAACTATGCTTCTCTTCTATATCTTTTTTTCCTTTTGCATAATTCACGGCCACTGAGTAGATTCTGATGCATAAGATCCTATGGGACAGAGTAGAACTGACCTTTGGAGATTCCGAGGATATAACTTTAAAGGAGCAGAGAACTTCATCTCTCTCTTTGGCAGCAACTGGTAGATTGACTGCTGATGTTGCAATTGGTGGACCAACCTAATCAACTAAGTGACCAGCGATCAATATACGACTAAATGTACACAAATTAATTAAAATTATTTAATTCACAGAATCACACTCACAATTGTATACTGAGTTCATAATTTGATATTTCCACTTCTAAACATTGTTATTTAAACATAAATTAGACATGTAAAACTTAACATTTATTTCCTACCTATTACTTCAATATTCTCTTAGTTGAGGGCTCATAACAAAAATAAGATTCTTCCTCTTCTCATTCTTCTTTTAAATTGTGCATGGATTCACTCAAGCAAGCCTGCAAAGATTTCACACATGCTGTTGCAGTTAGGTGCCATATAGAGATTCTATGTATAATAACACAAAACACCGTCTAGTATTGTGCTTATTTCAGCCCATTTTGCCTACCCTCGTTTGCAATTCCCTTGTATTTTTCCTAGCATGATATAATCTCTCCCGGTAACATGTCTAATGTGCTTAAGAAATCTCTCCAGACTCCCTTCTAAGGAACATTCTGGCAGTACTTCTTCCAAGACAGATTTGTTTATTCTTCTGGCATTTCTTGGTATTTTCAATATTCTTCTCCAGCACTGAAATTCAAATGCATTGATTCTTCTTCAGTCTTCCTTATTTACTGTCTAACTTCTCCAAACATCTGAAGTGATAGAAAATATCGTGGCTTGGTTGAGGCACACATTAAGCCTCAAATTGGCATCCTTGCACTTCAGCATTTTAGAGGGGCCTTATGCAGGAGGTTTACTCAAAACAATGTGTTGTTTTCTTGACTGCTGCTTTGATGAGCATTGTTGGTGGAGCCAAACAAGGAAAGATTCTGGACAGCTTCAATCTTGTCTCCATTGATTGTGATGCCACCGACTGATCCAGTTGGGAGGATATTTTGGTGGTCTTTAGAACTGCAGTCCATACTGAAGGCTCCGTTTCTTATCATCAACAGCAAACACCCTAAGTCCTTTGAAGCTTCAGCAAGCGAGGGTGTTTTAGTTCCATATCAAAGTTGGTAAATAATCTTCCTCTCATCCCTATGCCACTTTCATCAGCTCATTACCATCCGCCTAACAGCGACAGAAAGATGGGGCTTTCTATTCTCAACCCAATCTCATAACCCCTCAGAGGCAGTTCTACCCTGTGTTATTGGTTCACTGTGATTCAGAATCAACGGCATGGTACTGAGTGACAGGACCACTTGCTCAGCAAACAGACTGAATGAGAAAATTACAAATGGATAACCCCTATGCACACCTTTAAAAACATCTAAACCATGTAAGGTTCCCTTGTTGTTGTTTGTTTGTTTGTTTAGAAGAGCTGCCTCCTGATCTCAACACAGTTTCTACATATGTGCAATTAAGGATTCTGAAAATCTCATTCTTCCCAATGATATTCATAATTAGTTATAATCCAAACAATCAAATGTCCTTGCATAATCAATAAGAGACAAGTAATAAATTTATGGTATTTCCTGATTTGATATGCGATTCAGCTGATATTGATGATGCTAATTCCTGCTACATGTTCTCTTCTGAATCTTGAATGAACCTCTGATAGCTACCTTGCCAATAGGCTGCTACAACCATTGTTGGATGAACTTCAGAAAAAGTTTGCTTTTATGTGACAATAATATAATTTGATATATTCTACAGTCTGTGAGATTCCTTTTTTGGTAATGGGGAATAAATCTGGATCCCTTCTTCTTACATGGCCAGGTAGCTGTCTTCCATATTTCTTGACCTAGACCAGTGAGTGCTTCCAGTGCCTCATCAACTTGTTGAAATATCGCAATTGATATTCCACAAATTCTTGGCGCCTTCTATTTGGCTTGCTTTCAGTGCAGCTTTCTGGAGTACTATTAGTTCTTGCTCATATGCTGCCTCCTGAAACGATTAAATGCCAAGCAGTCCTTTTTTCATGTGTATTCATTTTTATGTATTATTTCCATCTTCTTGATGCTTCCTGCACAATTTAATATTTTGCCCATAAAAATATTTCAATATTGCAACTCAGAGCTTGAGTTTTTTTCTTCACATTTCTTTCAGTTTAAGATATGTTAAGTGTGTCTTTAAAATGCTTCTGTTCAGTACTTTTCCTTTATCACTTTGTCTGTGAGTAAACTTCAGAGTCTTCTCTGACGTCTACTTTCATATGGTCGTTTCCCCCCATCTTTTGAACTATCTTTTGCTTTATCCATGCAGGCTATTCTTCATATCATCCTAAAGCTCACCAGGTCTTCTACCATGAGTGTGCAGTGATTCAAATCTATTTCTAGAACAAAAAAATCATATCATTGTGAATGAGGGGGAGTGTAGGATGAGGACCCGAGACCCATCTGTAGACAATTGGACATCCCTTGTAGAGGCGTAGTGGGGAGGAGATGAGTCACTCAGGGTGCAGTGCAGCATCGATGAAACTCACAAATTTTCTCTAGTTCTTAAATGTCTTCTCACACACACACCCCATTATCATGATCCCAATTCTACCTTACAAACCTAGTTAGACCAGAGGATGTACAGTGGTACAGATAGGAACTGGAAACACAGGGAATCCAGGACAGATGAATCCCTCAGAACCAGTGGTAAGAGTGGTGATACTGGGAGGGATGAGGGAAGAGGGGGTAGAAAGGAGGAATCAATTACAAGGACCTACATAAAACCTCCTCACTGGGGGATGGACAACAGGAAAGTGAGTGAAGGGAGACGTTGGGCAGTATAAGATATGATAAATAATAATTTATAAATTACCAAGAGTTCATGATGGAAAGGGAAATGGGGGGGGGGGGAGAAAAAAGAAAAATGTGGAGCTCATTCCAAGAGCCTAAGCTGAAAGCAAATGTTTTGAGAATGATAAGGGCAACGGATGTATAAGTATGCTTTACACAATTGATGTATGTATGAATTTTGATGAGTTGTATGAGCCCCAATAAAATGATTTAAAAAATCAGATGGAATAAAATTACTGTCATATTGTGGCTCATATTGCGGCTCATTTATGTTTTAATTTTCTTACCTTCAGCTTGGACTTATGTTTGATCAATTGATGGTCTGTTCTGCAGTCAGCCCAGGGCCTGGTTTTAGCTGTTGGTATTGGGATTTTCCATTGTCTCTTCTGATAGATGTAGTCAATTTCATTTCTATGTAATCTATGTGGAGAATCTCATAGGTAGAATCACCATTTGTAGGTATTTTTTAAATCTATTCGTGATTAAGAAGTCATTAGTCTTGAAAATCTCTATCACTTGATCTCCCACTTCATTTCTAGTAACAAGGCCATGTTGTCCAACTACCTTTCCTTTCTCCTTGTTCCCAACTTTTACATTTCTATCTCCAATAATTATCCATGCATTTTGATTGCATATTTGATTAATTTCAGATGGAAGAAATTGTAAAATTTATCAATTTCTTCTTTTTACTTTTAGGGGTTAGTTTGTACATTTGAATCATAATTGTTTTGATCTGCAGTTTCTTCTCTGTGAATCGATAAGATCCTATCACAGAAAGCATTGCACTTCATAATAAATCTTGAAATGTCGATTTCAATGATGAATGCCATATTATTCCTCTTGCATTTTCCAGTCCAGACATAGTAAACATATGATTTGAAATGCCCAAAACCAGTCATTTCTCTCTCATTAATTCCTGGCATATTAGGTCTTTATGAGTTCAATTTTATTTTTGATGACTTCTGAGTTTCTTTCTTAGATTCATTCTCCAAATTTTCCAAGTTCCACTGTGCATAGAGATCAAAGTGCTTTCCCATCATTTTGAGTCATGCCCTTCATGAAAGGGAAATCCCTCAAACCTTTACTCCTTCCAAGTCACTATGGCCAACTCGACCATGAGACTGCAGCTCTTCCCCAGTCATATTTTGGGTGTCTCCCAACCTGAGAGACTCATTTCCAGTGTGATATGTGACAATGTTCTTTTTCTACTATTGTGGTTTTTCAGTATCTGACAGTGTTCCCTTGCTATTGTTAAAATTTTCAGTGATTAATTCCTCAGAAGTGGACAGCCTATTCATTCTTTGAAGTCTGTTCTTAGTTTGGAAGCTCTGCTGAAACCAGGTCACCTTGAGTGATCTGCTGGTATTTGACATAACCGTGACATCGTTTCTAGCATGATAGCAACAAACAATCCACCACAGTACAACAAACTGACAGACAAGTGGTGGTTTATTGTAATTACTTCCACTGCTGCTAGAAGAAACCATCACCATAACATTTTTTTCTGTATATGTGAATAGCCTATAAATACGCTGGTGTCTTTTATTTCCCCTTATTTTTGATTCATACTGTAGACAAAATCAAATAAATATTTGATGGTAAAAATCAAATCTGCACTTTGCTAAAACCTCCACAGTGACTATAATTAGTCTTCAAGGACCTACCTAGAATGACACTAGTGTAAGTAGCTAACCCTATCTTGCTCAAATAAATAAGTGATGGTGATTCAGTCTCTTTATCCGTTTCTGCCCTTGAATCTACTAAAATAATTTTTCAAAGACTCTTACAATAATCATTACTACTTTTAGAATCTGAAAAGTCTTCAGGTCTCTACTTGGTTGAATTCTTTGTACCGATCATGACTTCATTCATCTGCCATCATTTTAGCGAAGTGACACTTTCTCCAGTCTACCTCACCTATTGAGCTTATGCATCCAGTAACACACTATTCCTCCACCTCTTTGATATTTGCCTATTCCATTCACTATTACCTGAATTTAAATCAGAAATTCAGATACACATTTATTCAATTCTGAATGTTTCAGGGAATATAAACAGAATTCCAGTCTGCCAAGTTATTTCTGTCGCTCCCTAGATGTATACAGCAAGAGTCATAAAATAGTGTTAAAATATTAATTGAATTGTTTTCTATATCACATTGAGATGTAGTCAGTTAATTAATTTGATTTTTCCAATGATAATCCCTTGTGCCTTAATCCCTTTTATGATAAATTATAAATTCTGGTTCTATGACTTTGGGTGTAATCCCGTTGTGGCAGAATTTCTCTGCTAGGCTACTGGACAAGTGAGATTAGATCTGAACCCAGATCTAATTTAATACAGGATCTGAACCCAGTCACCACCATTTAGTCTCTAAAAGTTATGGTTTGAGCAAGACAGAAATTGCTTCATCATCAAAATCATTGCTCTGTGTCTATGAGTCATACAGGAAGTAAAAAGAAATCCCAGGACCATGGGAAGAAGATCCTCCAGTGCAGCATCTTCAAGATCGCTGCCTGATGGGACAGAGAACAGGAAGAGGCCCCAAGGCTGCAGCACGGAGACCATGGAACAAAGCAAAAAGCCACAATGAGACCAAGATGAAGGCAAGGACATCATGAACTAGAGCAAAGGACCAGTGATGAGACTGTGAGACTGTGAGGCCGAGCAGTGGGTGGACTTCCTAGCCCATGAAGGAAGAGGCCAAAAAGCTGACATCACTGAGGGGCTGAAGACTAAAAAGCGACTTGGCTACTAGCTGAAGGGGGCTAGGTGTCCTTTGGACCAGTGACTGTGTCCTTCGTTGTTAGTAATCTTGACTTGTGGGAACCTGTTAACTTCCCTAAGAAATGCCCATCATTGTGAGAATTGCCTGGAAGGAAGTTCTATGTGGCTATTACCAAAAAAAAAAAAAGGTGAAACAGCCAAAAAATAGAGTATCACGTTAGGAATGACTGGTGCCTGAACAGAGTAAAGAATATGGAAAGAGGAGGCGTATCTGACTTATGTTCTGTGGCAATAGGGAAGCCAGTGAAGGTTACATAGCCTCGGGCATGACTTCTATGTGCAGATGCACTATGCAATGTGTCTATATAGTGAAGCTACTGACCCAATGCCATAGAGCTGTTTCTGACTTCCAAGGACCCTATAGAACAGGCTATGCCTGATTCTTAATGTATTCTGAGACTGTACGTGTTTACAGGAGCAGCTAGTCTCGTTTTTATTTTTTCTCACAGAATATGTAACCTATGGGTTTGAAACGTTGGCTTTGTGATAAGCAGCCCAATCATAACCCACTCCACCCTCAAAGATCTCTATGCGTATGTAGTGGAAAAAGAAAAGCAAAAACATAAAACAATTACAATGTGTCATTTCCAATTCCTAGAAATCCTTTGTAATTCAGAGTAGAACTGCATTACATCTCTAAAGAGTTTTGATGGCTGTAATCTTTCAGAAGTAGATCCTTTGGAATTTCTTCCATGAATTGAAATTGTGAACCTACTTCTTAACTGCTTGTGTGAGAAACTCAGGGTCTCTGGTTATACAACAGATGAATAAGATGTTGTCCCTTATAGCGCTCACAAGTTCAAAGGGGGTCCTGATGTAACTGTGTTTAGTTATAACTATTTGGTATATATGAGAGGCTTAGTTCCTTAAAGAAACAAAACCAGTGGGATATATATAACTTTAATATCAAGAATGTGACTCACATAGTTGTGGTTAAGCAGTTAAGTCCAGGGTTTTCTTGCATATAGCTGCTGAGGCTGACAAACCAACAAGTAGAAAGCTAAACCAGGATGCAGGAAGACCACAGACTGGTGGAGGCAGACGGGAATGGATGAAACCAAAGAAAATCAGCAGGAAATACGGCAGGTTGATGAGCCATGAGCAGGAACCATGTCAGCGAGAAGGGAGTTAAGTTTCATGAAACGTCAGTTTGCATTGGACTAGGCCACATTTCTGATAAAAATTCTTTCCAATTACATTGGCCTCTAATTATGTTTATGATTACATTATGTTAGGTCGCATGAGGGAGGCTTCAAATTTTAAACTGAAATTATAAGCCAGCAAAGAAGAAGAGTGTATCATTGTATCTTTCTGTAATTTCCTTAAATCACATAAAGTATATATATCTGATATATATCAGAAAATCAAATTATTTTTCAAAGCTATGTGTTTAAATTTTATTACAAAACAACCTCATCACCTTCAAAGTACTTGCTATTATACTTACTACATTTGTCAAATCTGTGATTCCATTTTTGAAATTATTTTTCAAACTCATCTGTTTGGATGGCTGACAGCACCTTCCTCATTTTTTCCTTCACTTCTGCAATGTCAAATAGCTGTCCCTTCATGTCCCTCTCCGTTAACAGAAACAAAAAGAAGTCATACGGTGGAAGGTCAGGTAAATAATATTTGTGGCCCAAGAGGCATGCTGTGTTTTGCCAAAACGTTGGTGCATTGAGATGACTGCATGAGCAGGTGCACTGTTATTGAAGCAAACCAGTCCCCCATCTGCCACAAATCAGGTCTTTTTTTGTCTCAAGCTATTATGCAATATTTTCAGAACATAGAAATAGAAAGCTTGATTAACATTCTGACTTGGTGGAATGAACTCCAAATACACTACAAGCCAACATTTTCATTGTTGGGGAAGTTGATGGATGTCCAGAATGAGCTTTGTCATCAACTGAAATCTCACCTTTTTAACCTGAAAAACACTTGTACACCTGAGCTTTTCCCATAGCGATGTCCTTTTAAGCTGTGTTCAACATCACAACAGTTTCTTCAGCATTTTTCCTGAGCAGGAAACACTATTTCACAGCTGCACACTATTCTCTTACATTGTCCTTCACAAAAAAAGAGGTTCAAGCATAACTGCTTTTATTAAAAAATTTACTGTCACCAGAGAGAACATTCTCAGGCAAAGTCACTGGGTGCACAAACTCACAGAGTTTCTTAATGATCACCCAGCAGGGAAAATGTGTACTACCAAAGCTCTGCCTACAGATCATGTTTTTGGTTTGTTTGGAGGTTTTTTGGGTACCCCCTTTTGTGTGTTTGTGTGTGTGTGTGTGTACACTTGATAGAGTTAAGGTTTATTGTGCCAACCTGGCAGATAAACATATGTGGGATTAATTGAAGGGCAGAGAGAGAAATGGCTCAGTGAACCTTGCCTTTCTAGTTCTCAGGTCTCTTGCTCTCAGGTGCTTAGACCAGGGTGCAGGGTACAGCTGCCTTAGCCAGTTCCTTTTTTCAGCTGGCAAGGCTCACGTCCTATAAGATATCCATAAGGAGAAGTGACATGGACCTACTTCGATGCAGCCCTGGGTGGAGACTCCTGCCAGCTCTGAGATGCTTACATGCTCACTGATTTGCTTTCCTTCACAGTCAGTGTCATTGTATGTGTTTTGTGAGATTGAGGAGGACTTTTTAGATTGGTGTTGGACATATGGGCTAATGTTTGACTTATGGGCTTGGACAGCACTGGGTTGGGATGCTTTCTTAATGAACAGTTACCCTTTGTATAAAACTCTCTCATACATGCATGTGGCTTCGGTGGATTTGTTTCACCAGTCTGCCCAGGCTAACTCAACACTCATGTATGGAACTGGGTAATAAAAGTAGATCTATTTGTATGAAATTGTTGAACATTAACTATAAGTTATTAGATATTTATAAAACATTGGAAAGTTGTTTGTAATGTTTTTAACTAAAACACAAACGTAGAAGTCTGTGAGAAATGTGGTTAACAAACACAACGTTGATTTGATCTGGTATGCTGTAATAATAATTTTTAAAACAAAGTTAATATTTATTAATGACCCATGTCCAAATAACCTCATTAATCTCTAACTTCAAGGAAAATATGACATTTCAGCTAACATATAGCCCGATAGTGAAGATTCATTAGTGTTAGAGATCACACTGATCTTTATCATTTAAGGTCAAGGTTGGCAATTCACATATAAACCCTAAATTACACTCATTTATTGAGGAAAAGCAAAAGTAAAATTAATCTTTCTTTCTGGCTTCTCAGTATCTTACTCTCTCACAAGATGCTGAACTTGCTTAGCTTGGACCCATTGCCAAAGTCCTAGAATTTCAGCTATGAGGGAAAGAATAATTCACGTTTGAGATGTAGTCACACTTTCTTCATGAAAAGATTCAAAAAAGATAAAAATCTGAAGCCTAAAGATTTGGAGTCTATTGAACTTTGGGTCTTGTGATTTTAGAAATCCCCTTCTTTTGAGAGAAATTTTAGTTATGTGAAAATTGTTACAGAACATATAAAATGGTAGGTGAAATACTTATTTGAAATATATCCATCCATTGTGTGTCTCCAGATACTTCTCTGGTTGGAAAAATATGTTTAAAATTTTTTATTTTATTTTCAGCTATTTAAATTTTTCTACATTTTGTAAGTTACATTTTAAAAACTTTAGCTGGAGCTACTCAGCTCCCACGAATAAACTCCAATTTTTTTTTAAAGTTATTGTGCCTACATTTGACCCACTAATTGTTTGTTTTAGGACAGATAATCAGATGATTTAGGAAATGTTGGTGACATCCTATTTCACAGTCAAAATTAATAATAGAGCCCAAGTTCATAAACTTGTAGTGAGCAATTTACCCTTTTGTTGCAGCCCTCACAATCTTTTTGTAAAGCTTAGTGACTAAAATATGATGAATGATAACATTTGGCACATACTTTACGTATTATATTTGAGTTGCTGCTTAAGTATCTAAATTTGATTGAAATTCTCATTGTAAAATTGAGGTATAGTTATTTTTCTTAACCACCAAGTAGAAACATTACTTTTATATATTTTTCTATTCAATTGTTAGAGATTATAGGTCATGAGAACCATAGCTCTATTATCAGAAGGTACAGGTTTTCTTAAATATAGAGCATGTACAAGACGTTTATTGACTTTTTTTGTTCTGTCCTTTCAATTCACAATCTATTTTACAGTTAGAGTTTAATATAAGCGGGAAAAACACGAGGTAGTTTGACAAACATGTCATAATTTTTTAAATTTTTATTTATTTTAATTTTTTATATTATTAAATGAAATGTTTATATGCCAACTAGTTCTTTTGGATTCAGGGACTGTTTATTTTTTACTCCTTCTATAAACATTTTCTCCATCATTCAACAGTTACCCCAAGGAGTCGCTCATTGCTTCAAACTGGTTTTCTTTCTTTAGTTCTTTTAGTTTACTAGGTCATTGCCCTTTGTCTAAAATATTTTGTCTTCTTCAGATGCCCTTTGAACTTGTCTGGTCAGATATTTTACTTCCTCGTATCCTCCATTTGCTTTAGCTACTCTGTGATTAAAAGCAAGTTTTAGAGACTCTTCTGACTTCCATTTGTTTGATTGTTTGTTTGTTTGTTTGTTTTCTCTTCCCTAAGTCTTTCCACAACTGATCTGGTATTTGATCATCAGTGTTCAATGAATCAAGTACGTCCTTGAGATGCTCTCTGTGTCACTCTGGGTACTTTAGAGAAGCAAATCCACAGAAACTCAAGTATAAGAGTTTTATATAAACGTTAAGTGAGCATCAAGCAAACATCCCAACCCAGTGCTGCCCAAGCCTGCAAGTCCAACATCAACCCATTAACCCATATGTCCAACACCAGTCCACAAAGTCCTCCTCCATCTCACAAGACTGATGCACTGATGCCGAACACAGGAGGAAAGCTGTGTCAGTGAACATGGAAGCATCTCAGCGCTGGCAGGGGTCTCCACACAGTTGCTCCAGCACCCAGGGCTAAATTGGGGTAGGTCTATGCAACTTCTCCTTGAGGATGTCTTGCAGGAAGTCAGCCTTGCAAGCTGAAGCAGTGAACTGATAAAAGACAGCTGCATCATGGTCCGATGATCACAAAGCAAGAGACCCTGAGAGCTAGAAAGGATATGCTCACGGGGCCATTTATAGCTCCGCCCTTCAATTAACCCCACATGTGATTATTGGCCAGGTTGGCACAATAACTCAATCCATCCCTTGTCAACTAGGCACCTGTACCTAATTCTTAAACTTCACAATTGCAATTAAGTAACCCCTATACCTTAATCTTGTGAATATAGTCCCCCACCTATAAAAGTTTGTAAGCCAACCACTTCATGCCTTTATGCCCCCAATTTGGGTATCCAATTTATATACTGCCCACTTACATCAACCCAGTTCTCTGAGAAGACAATCATATTTTTTAACATGAAGAGTCTTCATTCCAGTTGGAACCTTGTAAAGTCTGTTTCTATAAGCAAAGTCAAGGCCGGACAGGCCATTCATAAAGTCAGCAACAATATGCACCAGTTCACAGGCTCAAAAATCTCCATGTGGTCGGGTTCTGGTTGACTCAATGTAGCTGCCTCACTCAGCCTCCACCGGGTGCCCATCGGTCACCTTGCCGTCATACCATGGGCTCTCACCAATACTCAACAAGCCTAGTTCCCTCTTGCTAGGTCATGAACTGTAGATCAGTCAACACGCTCTCATCTTCTCTTTTCCTGTAAACCAAGTCCACAGGTGTCAGTCATCAAACTCAACCCATTTCTCTATTGCTGCATTTCTCCCACTTCCACTCAACAAGTAGATCCAGGTGGTCACCTAGCAAGCATTTCAGCCTGCTCTCGGGCTCCCTTTAAAACTCAGTTCCAGAGAGGTGTTTTCTTCTTGGTTCCAGATTTTTTTCCAGCTTTTGACAAAGGCTACTGGTTCCTAAAACCTCCAAAGCACTGGGCGGGGCATAACTTTTCAAAGCTTTTTTGCAGGCAAGGCCTAAGCCCATCTAAAGATCAAACTTTAATGGCTGAAGCAAGTGGGCTTTCAAACTTTCTATTTTTGTACTTCCTATATTTCCCAAAGAATACAACTGAGTAAACAGTGTGGCTTTATCTGACCCCTGACTAAACAAAGAAAAACTTCCATGAGGGAGAGGTCAAGCAAACACCTACTCTCCATCTTATGATTTGTTTCTCCAGTACCCCACTCCCAAGGTACCATAATGTGTCAGTCTGGATACTTTAGAGAAACAAATCTACAGAAACTCACTTAGAAGAGAGAGTCTTATAAAAAGGTTAAGTGAGCATCAAGCAAACATCCCAACCCATTGCTGCCCAAACCCACAAGTCTAACCTTAACCCATATGTCCAACACCAATCCACAAAGTCCTCCTCCATCTCACAAAACAGACACAATGATGCCGACTGCAGGAGGAAAGCCGAGTCAGTGAATGCATTAACATCTCAGCCCTGGCAGGCGTCTCTACATGGCTGCTCCAGCACCCAGGGCTACATCGGAGTAGGTCCATGTGGCTTCTCCTCAGGGATGTCTTGCAGGAAGTGAGCCTTACCAGTTGAAGCCAGCAACTGGCTAAGTCAGCTGCACCCTGGTCAGACCATCAGAAAGCAAAGACCCAGAAAGCTAGAAAAGCTAGGCTCGCTGAGCCATTTATCTCTCTGCCCTTCAATTAACCCCACACGTGTTTATCAGCTAGATTGGCACAATAACTAACTCACTCTCCAATTTCAGACAGGATATACTCAATGTGGTGTTTCGGCTTTTGTGGATGTGTTTTGAATGGCTTCAGCTTCAACCTACACTTACATATGAGCAATTGATGATCTGTGACAAAGTTGGCTGCTGTCCTCATTTTACTGCTGATATTAAGCTTCTTCTTTGCCTTTTCCAGGGAGGTGGTCATTGATTTCTGTGTGTTCCATCTTGAGAAGTCTGTGTGCGAACAAACCTTGTGTGTTGTTGAAAAGATACTCGCCATGAAGAACTTGTCCTGGCAAAATTCTGCAATGCGATCTTCAACATCTTTCTGAATCCCAGCGGCATATTCTACAGCTACTGTTGCTTCTTAATTGTCTCAGCTTTTGTCTTCCCACTGTCAATCTTTCAATCCATCTGATCACACGTTCGATCAATTTCAGACTGAAATGGTATAACCCCCCAAATTCTTCCTTACTAGTGCTGTGATTGTTGCATAAATTTGAATAATAGTGCAATTGACTGGATATTTAATGTTCAGATAGATATTATCCTATCACAGAACTCATTATACTTCAGGATAGATTTTGAAATGTCATTTTGATGATGTCATTATTTCTGAATCTGTCATACTGTGAATAGTACAATCTATCACTACCTCATTCAAAATGGCCAATCCTAGTTAACTTCAGCTCACTGATGCCTAGAATATTTATCTTTGTTTGTTCCATGTCGAGTCCTATGGGTAGTAGTTCTATTTTGAGGTGACAGCTCTTCCTCAGTCATATTTTGAATGCCTTCCAACGTATAGGGCCTCATGTTCTGGCATTATCTCAGAAAAATATTCTGCCCGTATTAATGACATTTTCACTATCTGACAATGTTCTTCTACTATCCATTAGGTTTCCAGTGACTAATTTTTCCTGCCGTGGCAATCTATTCTTCTTTGTAGACAGTACTTACTTAGAAAGCTCTGGTGAAACTTTTACTTTGAGTGATCCGGTTGGTATTTGAAATACCAGTGACATAGTTTCCAGGCTCATAGAAACACACAAGCCAGCACAGCACAATAAACTAATAGACCAGTGATGGATTATGCAGTATACCTACCCAGAAAATCATTTCGTTATTGAAAACCAAAGATGCTATTTGGAGAACTAAGGTATGCTTGGAACAAACAATGGCATTATCATTTCCCTTATGTGCATGTGACAGTTGGCTATTGAATAAGTAAGATAGAAGAAGAGTAAATGCACTTGAATTAACATTCTGAAAAGAATATTCAAAGAACTACAGACCGCGAAAAGAACAAACAAATATTCCTGCAGAGGACTATAACCAGAATTCTCCTTAGAAGCGATGATGGAAAACTTGATCTCAGGTACTTTGGACATATTATCAGGAGAAGCCAGCCTCTAGAAAAGACAATACACTTGGAATAGTGAAGGAGCGGCAAAAAATAAGAAATCCGTCCACCATATGGATGAACACAGGGCTGTAACAGGCGCTAAAGCACAAGCACACTTGTGAGAATGGCACAAGACCCAGTTGCGCTTCCTTCCTTTGTACACGGGGTTGCTATGAGTCAGAACCTAGTTTATGGCACCTAACAACAACCACAGCATAAGTTAGAGTACATGCCACTCAGTAGGTCCTTTTCTGTTGACCAGTGTAAATTCTGTTATATTCAGCTGAAAGGCTTTTAGGGGTTTCACTTCGTTGTTCTTGTTAGTTGTTATTTGTTTGTCTTAAATTTTTTTCTGTACATGAAATCCAGGATATTTAAATCCACAGAGACTGTATCTAGATGAATTATTCTGCCTGGCTATGTATGGCAGGGGAGATTAAGGGGAATGGGGACCTAATGATGATGTGTACAAGAATGAGGAACATGTTCTAAAACTGACGGTGGTGATGAAAGATATGAGAATTGTTTCTTATTAAGATTCATGAGAATTAAAAGAAAACTACTCTCCATAATCAGAAAATTTCACAATGTGTCAGTATCAGCAAGCTTTATTCATGAACAAATAAAGTAAGTTAAATTAGTGAGAAATTCTTTCAGCTGGAATTTAAGAAAAATGGAAGCAATATGAAAGTGGTATTTATCTTGAAAAGGCAAAGGCAAAATACCCAAAATTTCATACTTTGAAAAATGATTTCCACAGTTTTTTTAAGTATGTGATATGAATAAAAAGACAAGAACATCAAACTGATAGCATTCACCCCATTCCCATAACCCATGCTTAGGCTGGAGAGGAGATCTCACACTGAATGGAATATAATTTTTTATCCCTTATGTTGTCACTGTCACTCTCAGTTTTGAATCCAGATCATGAGATATCATTGAATATTGTCTATTTATCTATGTCAATCACCCCGAGTCACATATTACCAGTTTATCTCCCCACCCCAATATGCACACTTATGTATCCTCCCCTCTGACTCTAAGTCTCCCATCACAATTTCAGAAGTCTTCGCATGGTGTTCTATGAAATCCATGTGCAGCTAGGTGCTTAGTGCATTTTTATAGCCTCCACAGTGGTCTAGCATTTCTGAAAATCAGCAACTCTGATAGAAAACCCTCTGGTGATGTTCTAATCTGTCATATGATGTAGTATGAGTTGTGATCGGATCAACCACACCTAACAACTACTACCCTTTTTAAATACACATCATAATTCAATTTAGTGCAATCTATACTTAACAATGTTCTTCACTTGTCACTCAAACATTTTAGATAATGAAATTCAACAAGGAATAAAGATTTGATTCCTGAATATGAACATAATTTTCCAAGCTTATACCCTACTCATGAAATCTTATTTTTGTGTCAGTTCAGTTCCCCGACTTTAAGGCTAACAGGCAAATTACACACGTTACTTGGAAATAACAATACTTTAAAGCATTGCTTTCTCAGACAGACTCCACCCAAAACATGTCAAAGTATTATATAATTGAGGACAGTAAAACATTCTGTATATGATGTGTTTGTTTGAGTGTAACGTAAAACATTTAAAAATCAAGCTAATTTAGCTATTAAATTAATATCATAATAAAGTGGTAAAATTAGTAATATCTTTATACATTTCAAGATATTATAGGTCCATCTGAGATTAAGTATGAAAAATATAGATTGACTGGTCATCAGATGGTGACTAGAATTTTAATTTATTTCAAATGAGATAACCATACTATAAACCTGTAAATTATCATCAGATAATTGAGGTACCAAAAACATGAGTATAATTTTTTAATCATTTTATTGGGGCTCATACAGCTATTATAATAATCCACACATATATCAATTGTGTAAAGCAAACGTATACATTCTTTGCCCTCATCATTTTCAAAACACTCACTTTCCACTTGGGCTCCTGGAATCAGCTCCTCATTTTTCTTTTTTCTTTTTCCCTCTCCCTTCCCGCTACCCCCTCCCTCATGAACACTTGATAATTTATAAATTATAATTTTATCATATCTTACACTGTTTGATATCCCCCTTGACCCAATTTTCTGTTGTCCATCCCCCAGGGAGGAGGTTATATGTAGTTTCTTGCCATCGGTTTTCCATTTCTATACCCACTTCCCCGCTCCCTCCCGGTATCACCACTCTCACCACTGGTCCTGAGGGTTTCATCTGTCCTGAATTCCCTGTGTTTCCAGTTCCTATCTGAACTGCTGTGCATCCTCTGGGCTAACCAGGTTTGTAAGGTAGAATTGGGATCATGGTAGTTGGTGGGTGGTGGGGGGGTGGGGGGAACAAGCATTTATGAACTAGAGGAAAGCTGTAAGTTTCATCAATGCTACACTACACCCTGAGTGACTCATCTCCTCCTCACTACCCCTCAGCAAGGGATGTCCAGTTGGCTACAAATGAGCATTGGGTCCCCATCGCACACTCCCCCCTAATTCACAATGATATGATTTTTTTCCCCCTTTGGTGCTTGATACCTAGTCCCTTTGACACTTTGTCATCACCCCTTCTGGTGTGCTTCTTCCCTGTGGGCTTTGTTGCTTCTGGGATAGATGACTGCATGTTAAATTTCTATATCTCTCGATAGTCTGGCACCATCAGCCTTCTTAACCACACTTATTTATGCACACATTTGTCTTCGGCGTTTATATGGGGAAGGTGAGCACACAATGGTGGATTTTGTTCTTTGGTGTCTACTACCGGATCCCTTCAACCCCTCGTGATCACACAGGCTGGTGTGATTTTTCCCTGTGAGCTTTGTTGCTTCCAAGCTTGATGGCCGCTTGTTTACGTTCAAGACTTTAAGACCCCAGATGCTATATCTTTTGATAACCGGGCACCATCAGCTCTCTTCACATTTGCTTATGCACACATTTGTCTTCAGTGATCACGTCAGGAAGGTGGATATCATGGAATGACCGTTTAGGTGAGCAAAGTGTTCTTGTATTGAGGGAGCATGTGAGTGGAGGCCCAATGTCCATCTGCTACTTTACTACTAAACCTATAAATATATGCACATAGATCTATTTCCCCCACAATCATAAGTATATTTACATATGTAAATGCCTGTATTTAGGCCTCTATGTATGCCCTTTGCCTCCTACTCCTTTCCTCTATTTCCGTAGGCTTTCCTCCTGTCCCACTACCATGGTCAGCGTCATTCTTGTTTTAGTAATTCCTCCTGGTTACATTGCCCTTGGTCACTCCCTACCAGTCCTCCCATGCCCTCCCTGCCACTGATTTTGAACCTCTCATTGTTCCCTTGTCCCTGGGTTAGCCAACACCTCTTCCCTTCCCCCACCTTCCACTTTCCCATGTCCTGTTGTTTTCTTCTCCACATTGTTTATCCAGCCTATCTTATCTAGATATACCTGCAGAGATAATAATATGCACATAAAATTGCAGATGGCCTCAACAGCACCAAACAAAGTGGCACATAAGAACATGGCGACGATGGAAGCAACACCGACAAACTAACAAACAAAAAAGCCACTGACATACAAAATCTAAAAGAAGAAAAAACATCGGGGAGGGAGGGGGATGGGGGGAAAAAAGGGAAAACGAGCTGATTCCAGGAACCCATGTGGAAGGTGAATTATGAGAGTGACGAGTGCAACGAATGTATAAGGGTGCTTTGCTCATGTGATGTATGTACAGATTGTGATAAGAGCCTTATGATCCCCAATAAAAAGATTAAAAAAAAAAGAAGAAAAAACAAAAGAAAGAAAGAAAAGGCTGTTAATAGTTCAAGGTCTGTTTGTTGACCTTTAGAAGTGTTTTCTGGACGAGTCTGATGGGGTGCCACATCCTGGCCCCAAAGCCTATCATTGGTACATCCTAGGGATCTCCTTGCTCCACTTCCCCCACCACTCTATTGCACACCCCCAGTGTTTTGCCTCAGTGTGCTGGGGTCAGCTCGGTCACACATCCCACATCCCATGCGTTGTCTCCGATACTGTCCCATGTAGGGCCATGGGTCAGTGCAGGATGTCCCATCTCACAGCGGGGCTGGCCATTAGGTCCTCTCTGTGTAATGACCACTCTGAGCAGGGCTATTGTCCTCTAGCTTGGTGGGCCCTGGTGGGCCCCACTCCCTTCCTCCCCCTTCATTTGCTTCAGCTTCCTTCTGGGTATGGTAGGTCAGTTCCTTTCCCTCACCAGGTGATCTATTTTCATTCTCTGTGGTACTCCTTTCCATGGTGGGGGTCAGGATGATTCTCGTTGGGGCCGGACATATAGTCCAGACTTTTTGTGGATTCCTCCGCGCATTATGTTACTCTCCTGGTTTGGCACGTTATGGTGTCATGAGCAGCGTGATCAATAACTACTTAATGCTCTCAGACATTTTGGAATGCTTGGTTTATTCACTGCAAACACACATCAAACAATCTAAAAATAACCCAAACTGCTAAGGATAAGAGTATTGAGGCAAGTATGAGCATAAGGGCACAATGACAGCACTCTTCACACATGTCATTCCAGCATCATTGTCCCAACAAGCGTTGCCTTCATTGGTGTACTCACCCCTGGTAGAGTTGGAGAGAGTAGGAATTGATGTCTCCTTGGTTCCTTGCTCTCTGAAAAGTCAGTGTCTCTACCCAGGTTTAAATGGACAGCTTGGCTGGCTCTTTGATGTATTCACTGTCCCGGTCAAGTCTTACTGGATTTTTCCACACTATAGGTGACTTGGCTGGCTTTTGGGCATCGGTCAGTTTCAGCCAAGGCTTATCAGAGATCCCCACACTTTTGCAGGGGCTCCTTGGATCAGTGTTGATTCTTGGCCATAGTCCAACTTCTAGGCTGGGCCCTAATGTCACACTTTGTTTCTTCCCTAAAGTAGAGTTTCTTGTATTTGTTTCTTTTGAGGTGGCTCAACGTCTTGCAAGGTACTTCGACGTCTTTCAAGGAAGTTCTATGGTGCTCTCATCACATGGTGGGGTCTGAATGCACATTCCAGTTCTGTGGGGACACAACCAATACTCTCCCCCAGGGTGGATTAGTGCCCTGTTCCCCCCCATGTCATCATCTCAGTTTCTCCCCATCCTGATTCTCCCTCCTCCTGCTTCCCCTCCTTACTGTTTCTTCATGAGTATAATTATTAAAAGTAAATATATATTTAGATTTTCCCTCTCATTTATTCTATTTTTATCACTTAGAATTGTTTAATACCAACTAAGAATTTTGTAGCAAAAATAGATATTTTTGGATTAAGTTAAAAGTCAGTGTATTTGCATCTGATTTCTGTAAATAACAATCATAATCAGCTATTGTAATTTTGGTAAAACACACTTTGAATAACAAGTTATGATTTTTGTTTGTAAATTCTGAAATAAGTGCCATGCTCTCACTTGATAGTCTATCATTTATTCCCTCGTGTGCATGTATTTCATTGAGACTAAGATACCACACCACATTTCTAATGCCAACCAGCATTTGAGATTTAAAGCCAAAATGAAAGATAATGTTTTTATTAAAATTTTGCAATAAGGATTTTAAAAATATGATGCATGTATTTGCTTTATTTCCTGAAGATGTGAACAAACAGACAGCACAACAGTTAAAGAATTGGAAACACTTCAAGATTATTCAAAGTAAACATTTTCCAGACTTGAGTTGTAATTAGCTAGCACACTAAAGAATTTATTCTAAAAGCATCTTGCATAACTTAAGACATTTTCTCCTAAAGCATAATTGTGCCTCTAGGCAGATATCTTCCTATAGGTGTTTATTTTAATGGATTCAGTAGAAATGAAAAAGATTTAAAACATCTTTTCCCAGTAATGTATATTAACCTTCTGTGGCTGAAATAAAGAAGGCTGCAAGCTTATGTCCCTGCAGATGGGAATGTAATGTCAAGATATTTCAGCTGGCGGCCACTGTCTGTAAAGTAGATTCAGTTATATCCGTTTGAGTAGGACTAGTCAGGCTAGTCCTCAAATCCACCATAAAAAATACAAAATGATGGTAATTTTAATACAAATTCATAATTTTGATATGAAGTTCAAAAGACAATGCAGTCAGAGTGAACACTGACTTACATCTATCACCAATGGACTGCAATGTAAAATCATTTCCAACTGCTTCATAAGTATATACAACTTGGTTATATAAAATTTGGACAATGGGTAAGGAAGACTAAAGAATTGAAGCCTTTGAAATATGGTTTTGGTGAGAAACTCAGAAAATACCATAAGGATGGACTAATCATTTGTAGAAGTATAACCCATATGATCCTGAGGACAGGAGATGGTGAGTCATCTGACATTCTTTGCACACGTTGTGAGGGTCGGACAGGGCCAGGGTTTCATTCTGTTTTCTGTACATAAAGCAATGACACCACACAACAAGAACATATCCTGCGCTGTGAAAATTGCTTGCGTACTCAGCTTCTAATTTCAAGGAAGAAAGTCCTGGTAGTCTGTCTCCATGAGTCAGAATAGCCTTAATTCTTTTTTTATTTAGTTTATTTTTTATTTGCTATTATAGGCTTGCTATTTTCATTCCACATGCTTGTTAGATGTCATACTCATTTTTTAAATGAATGCCTCTATTCTTTATGTGACCTTAAATTTATTCATACCTCAAAAAGAGAAATATGAACAAGTTGCCCATGGTGTCTCCAGAAATGCATCCATTTGCATTCACAGCCATTGCAGCTTTTCAATTTCATTCTGAGAGCAAAACTCTACGTCAGCATTTACTCTGATACCTTTTACATGCTCAGCAAACTAGAAGATGGTTAAAATAATAGACTTTTAAATGTTTACAGAATTGTAACTCTAAAATATATCAATATTCATGAAAGATACATATAAACCTTAAATATCCTCACAAAAATAATTCTGTATAAATATCAGGTGAAGAAATAGACCATTTGCAACATACCAAAGCTCATCTCAATCACTTCCTCCTTAGCCAAAAGCAGCAGCTATCTTAAAGGCTGTCAGTCGAATGTAGTTATACCTGTGGTCATTATGATTATTTTCCTTCAAATTTTGTGCTTTGGGGTTCTGCTTAAAAATCCATCACTATTGCAAGGTAATGATAATTCTGCCTTATTCTCATTTAATGTTATGGTTCATCTAACATTGGTTCTTGTGTGTTGTGTGGGAAAAAAACATACATTTTAAACAATAGAACTTAAGAAAATAAGGATGTGGCCATTATATGAAAGAGGAAAAATATAATGATGACTTAAGTCTTTGTTTCAGTCCTGTTTATTTGGAGAATATGGTAACAAATAACAAGGAATTCCCCTAGGACTCAGAATAATGGGAAACCACTACCCTCATGGTTTTCTGTTTTGGGAGAGAACAATACTGTTAGACAGAGATAAAATTTGAATTTGTTTGAGTACTTCCTGACAGGTGTTGTGCCTGTGGGTGCCAAGACACAGTGAAACTGCATCGGAGCAGAATAGAACAATGAGGTTCCTGACCAATCTCAGGTTGCCCACCCACTGCCTGTTCTTCCTTGATGGGGGTGGGGGGTGGGGGGAACCTAGGAGTCAGCATAAGTCAGTTAGAAATCTGTTTTCCAGACACAGAGTAATACAGAGACAATGATGTAGCGATTCTAAAAGGTAGAATTTCAGAAACATGTAATAAAGGAAGAAAAAAATGACAAAAAAATTTAAAGGGATAAAAAATGAATGAAATATATTTCTTTAAAGAATATTCCATGCAATGGATTGATAGAAATTATCTGTCTATTAAACAATCTCCAAGTAGGGATGTGATTTAAAAATATGTGAGGGAATCCAAATAATGAAAAAGAACAACCCAAAAGTTAAGTTGTACGGAATACAAGGTGTGTGTTTACTGGAGTGATAAATATATACTGTTCAGCGAAGCTGGTGTTAGTTGTGTTTGGGAAATTCTCATTGACATGGGCTTTATTAGAAGCATGAGCAGCAGAAATACTATACAGTGTGCTAATCGGACTGCCCAGGTTTGAGAAAACTACTTCATGCAGAAAGAAGTGGCTAAAGAAATAGAGACTTAAATAAATATATAAATAAATAAATAAAGACTAAAACAAACAAACAAATAAATCAGATACATATTGTGGAGGAAAAACCTACTTGAAATGTTTAAGGTTTTAATGTGGTAGCTTGGGAAAGAGAAAGAAACCCATACTTTAGACCAAAATTATTGTGTACTGAATGTAAGTTTACTTTCTGGAGAAGTCATGTATACAACTGATGATAAAATAGTGACAGGAAGACATCTGGGCCAGAGGCAGGTTTGGGAATCACTTCTTGAAAGATAAGATAGTCAAAGTGCATGAACTCTCTAAGGGACTTATTATAAAGAAAGGTCAACAGAGGGCCAAGACTACACCTGCTCAGGTATTCTTAAAGCACAAAGTCAAGAAAATCTAGTGAGATTATTGTATCTCAATACTGATAAGTAAAGTTAGGAAGAACATAAAAACAAATAAGTCAGTAATCCACTTATTAATTTAATTAATTAAAATATTTTCAGTAATTTCCTCTGAGATGAGAAATATTTTACTGGGTTAGCCCCTTAATTCATGGGTCATACACATAACATGAACAGATACAATGAGGCTTGAAAAAGTTCATGGAAAAATAAAATTTTAAAGTAATGATGTCTTTTCATAAACTCTTTGAAGCCCCATCAATATAAATATATATATAACATAATCTTATTGAAATTATCTCAATTATTTTATTATGGCAGTAATATATTGCTATCAAAATAATCTTTATTAAAAGGATTTTTTAAAACCTTTACACTGTTTGCAAATGTGTTATTTTTCATTGTTTGTGATGCAAATTAGCAGCAGGTATAAATTGACAGTGCCTAGCTGGCTTGTGTTATCTAGGAATCCTGTTTATATTCAAGATATTTCCAAAACACCAGTTTAACATCATTTCAATAATTTCTGGCTAGAATGTAAAATTTAGAATATTTATGGTTTCAGACGTCAATAAAAGGAAAATTGAAATTTTAGGCTAGTCAAAAATGAAACCAGAAACTTAACTTTCATTTGAAGTATCATTAGCATTTTCTATGATAATAAAATGATAGGCACAGGAAGCCACCAATCATCTAATTTAATACATTTTACAAATATCAATCTTTAAACTACCCATATTTTTTCCTCCATGAACTTTATTATAGTATAAGTATACAACTATTTTTATGAGAATTAGATGCAATACATTTTTCAATGACTGATTATGTATGCAGATATGTATAGTATTATGGACTTAATTTAGAAATTTTCGAGATCTAACAGATGTGTCGTGGGTTACACTGTGGGCTGCTAACCAGAGTTGAAAGCTACCAGTTGCTTTGTGGGAGGTAAACGTGCTGTCCAATCCCTTGAGGGTCTGCAGTCTCAAGAACACATAGGGGCCATTCTAGCCTGTGGGTCCCAATGAGTTGGAAGCAATTTGATGGCTCTGAAGAAAATAAATGCCACCTATGTTTATGGAAGGATTATATATATTGTTTAATTATTATACATAAAGGACACAATAAATTTGAGGGTCAATTGAGTAATAATGTTCCGTAAGGAAATAGATCAATAGATTTGATGCATGTTAGGCAATTTTTTTCTTAAGTATATTTTATTTTCATGGAATGTGCTTAGGGTACATATATATGTCTATCTATGTGTAATTTATCTAGAAGTTGTCAATTTACTGTATACAAACCTCAAATTTTTTAGAACTGTAGACAGCGATATTTTGTCAATTATGTCAAGTATTTTAAAACACTATTGCTTGCAAATAATAAATCCGCTTTAGTTGGTTCACAGTCAAAATATGGAAAAATGAAACAGCTATCAAAAAGATTTGCTGATGTTGTTCTGAGGTGCCAAGCAGTTCGATTTGAGCCGCAGTGAACCCAAGCACAACCGAAGGAAGCGCTTCTCTATCCTGTGCCGTCCTCACACTTGTTCCTACGCCGGAACCCGCTGCTGAGCCACTGTATCGAGTGAAAAATCTTCAGTAGGCATAAATCTTTGACAAATATTGTGTCGTATATCCATTACTTTTAATTTACTTTTTATTTACAGTAGAGATTGGTAACTCATTTTTTATTTTCACGTTATAATGTGAGAGTAGTGTGTAAGGATTATACCAAACTGAAGAGCACCGTTCTAAAAATAGTTTATCAAGTAAAATTTGGAAAAAATAATTTGATTTAACTAGTCTTGAACTTTTGTGTAGATTCTTCAACACTTAATCACAATCTGGATGAGTCTGTGCATTTTTAACTCAAAGTTTTGTTTCAAAGTTACTTTTCCTTTTATTACACAGATTACTGCTATCAGTAGCATAAAAATTATTATTCAGTTAAAGGAAACCAGTGTTTAAGAAGTACAAAAAATAACTCTAGAGCTAAAAATTTGCAATATAATACCAGCAATAGTATATATTAGGTATCTTATTACAGAGTCCTCATAGCACTGTGAAGTTGTCTTTTGGCAGTTACCTTCAGGTGAAAGAATCAAACACAACAGCTTAAAGATTCAGTGTCTCAGAAATCCTATATAGCATTTCTACTATTTGAATCTTCCAAAATCAGCTTAGTTAAAAGTCCCTAGTGATGGAACATTGACATAGTGCCTGGAGTAGAGCCTCTTAGTTTGAAAGTTACTCACAGTATGATTGTTACAGAGCTGTCTCTTACAGCTAGCTTTACACGTAATAGCATGGATAGAACAAAACTTTCAAGACATTCATTTGCTAATGTGACATGACTCAAAATGCAAAGAAAAAGCTGCAAAATCCATTAAAAATTGGAATGTGGAAGAATGGAACATGAATCTAAGAATATTGTTAGTAGTGAAATAGAATGCTTGTACATAGATATCTTAGATATTACTGAGCTGAGTGCTATTGACAATTTCATATAGGCATCATAACTTCCCAATTGAAGAATGACATAGCATCCAAAATCAATAAAAACATTTCAGGTTTTATTCAGAACTACCATACTATCATTGATAGGTTAATAACTATGAGTCTACGAGGAAGATCATTTAATACCACCATTGTTCAAATTCATGAACTAATTCCAAATATAAAGAAAGAGAAGCTATTTACCAACTTTGTAGTGTGAAATTTGTGAAGCATGCGATAAAAATGCATTGGTAATTACCAGCGATTGAAATGCAAGTGTTAAAAATGCCACCAAAGAATGAATTTTCAAGAGTAATGATGATATAACCAGGGATCCTCAAACTACGGCTCCGGGGCCACATGAGGCCCGCCAAGGACATTTATCCTGGCTACCGGGTGCTTTTGCCCCCTTTGTTTTTTGATTTCAAAATAAGATATGTGCAGTGTGCATAGGAATTTGTTCATAGTTGTTTTTTGTTTTTTTTAAACTATAGTCTGGCCCTCCAACTGGTGTGCGGGTCAGTGAACTGGCCCCTTGTTTAAAAAGTTTGAGGACCAAAACTGTTATTGGTGATGTTCTGGGCCTTCAAGAATTGTCGCTCCCTGTCAGTCCATTGTTCTTCTGTATGAGCTCATTGTTGCAGGCACGGCACACTTCCTCTTTTTCACTGCCCCTCCACTTAATCCAGCATGATGTTCTCTCCAGATAACATGTTCAAAGTACTTGAGACCCAGTCTCACCATTCGCGCCCCTAAGGAGCATTCAGCTGTACCTATTCCATGGGACTTTCATTATGCCCTGCCCACACCATTTTACAAATGCACCTATTTTTCGTTGGTCTTCCTTATTCAATATCGAACTTTCACATGCACATGGCTTGGGTCATGGCATGGGTCAGGTGAACTGTAGTCCTCAAAGTAACACCCTTGCTTTTCAACACTTTAAAAAGATGTTGGGCAGGACATTTACCTAATGCAGTGGTTCTCAACCTTCCTAATGCCACAAACCTTTAATACAGCTCCTCATGTTTTGCCCCCCCAACCATAAAATTATTTTTGTTGCTACTTCATAACTGTAATTTTGTTACTCTTATGAATTGGGAGACCTCTGTCAAAGGGCCATTCAACTTCCCAAGGGGTCATGACCCACAAGTTGAGAACCTCTGACCTAATGCAATGTATCATTTGATATCTTAACTGCTGCTTCCATGAGCATTGACTATAGATCAAAGCAAGATTAAATCCTTGAGAGTTTCAATCTTTTCTCAATTTATAATGATGCTACCTACTGTTCTAGTGATGATTTTTATTTTCTTTACATTGAATTTGAAATAAACAAGTTGAGTGAAATTAATTTAAGGGTAGCTCAAGAAGACAATATAGAACATTAGACTAGAATATGAAATAATTAAGTTAGAACAAAATGAACATTTTCAAAAATAAAGCACTAAATAGTTGAAGTCCATACATACAAATTTTAATCTCCAAGAATTCTAAAAGCTAAATAGCGAATAACACAAGAAATACCAAAAGATAATTGAAAGACTATACAATTTCTAAACCAAAAATAATTGTTCAAATGCAACATTTCCAGAATAGGACACATGTCCAAGAACCATTAATTTTTCAGTATATGTATTGAAAAATACTCTGAGAAATTAGATTATATTTTTTAATTGGCAACAAGATTGGAGGAAAACTGGTTTACAACCTGTAATATGCATATGACACAATCTGGCTGTTTAAAAGTGATGAGGATTGAGACATGGATTGATAAAAACCTAACACATGACTCCAGACACATTACACCTCTTTGTTTTATGCTTTGAAATTTATCCTCATTTATTATCTAGTTTACCTACTCTCTATTTCCCTTTGTGTAATATGCTATCAAAATCTTCCACTAAGGACTCATTTCAATTATATTGTGCTTTCATTATTGAATACACATTTAATTAATTGATATAGTGTTGAATTATCTGATATACTAAACTGAATAATGTACATTTTCTGTAATAAACATATAACTGTTGACTAAACATAATTTATACAAATTAACACATTTTATTAACTTATGACAACATACAGCAATGGTTAAAAGTTGACAAAAAGAATAAAATTGATGACAACAATTATAACCAACAAAATCACTGAAATATAGGTTTTGTTAAATATTTAATCTAAATATTTCTATGATTTTTGTATACAATGCTTACATTACAAGTAAGGGGAATTCAGTGTATTTCATATTAATTTACAATAGCTGCTAAAACATATGACCAAAAATGTGTTTAATGAAACCATGCAATTGTATTTGTCCACTCTTGGATGATGCAGTTGCAGTGGGCTTAAGCAGTGGTGCTGGGTCTGTTGAATGTTTTGGTGGCTCTCAGGGGTGTAATCTGTGTCTTTACAGTCATTGCTGAAACTGAGAGATACAAGGAGAAGGACATACTTAGGGTCCATTTCTCAGAATACTTAATGTGTTTTGTAAAATTGTTATGATGATTTTATTATAGATTAGCACCCAAGTAGCAACATATGACTTAAATAAGTTACCAATAAAGATTTTCAAAATTATAAATTATTTTGAACCAACTGAAATAATCTTAGGTTGTCCATTATATATTGCACTTTCTTATTGATTTAACATATTGAAGCCTTATAGATGGGAGCCTTAAGTAGGATTAGATCAATTGTATTTTTGGCTATGTCAAAAGAAATCATTCACATCTCTGCATCAGACATACAGCATTTGCCTATGGGTGTGTCTATCTTATAGTTGCAACTTCACCATAAACAAGTATTAAACCAAATCAACATGAATTAGAAAGAATATTAAAAATGATAAATAACTGGGAAGTTTTAAAATGTAAATCTCAAATATGAATATTTTGCTATGCAAACTAATTTAAATTATTTTACATTTTATTCATGTATATTTCGTGTGAAATTCCTGTTTGAGAGCAATAAAACATTTTAACCTACTGCACTGACTCTGATAAAGAAGGAGAAAAGTTAAGTAGCACATGCAGATAGATGATTCGATTATAAAGACCGAAAGCGGTATCACGAGGAATATCTTGAAGACAACATGAATTTTTCTCCTCCACATACAGAACAAGCAGACAAAACAAGATAGAATATCAAAATTGTACCTATATTAAAAAAATGAAAGTGTAAAGAAAAGGAATATGTTTTGAAAGTGAACAAATTAAATGAAATAATAACTATGTTCTTCCATTCACTATTTATACATAAACACTACAGTAGGAGGTGTTTAATAGTTAAATAGGTTAATACAATCAGAAAGTGGTACAAAAAGTAATTTAGAAGAAATGACAAAATTTAAACTGATAATCTAGAACATTTGAGTTCCAGCAGTTTTGTAATAATTTGTCATTATGTATTCTAGAAATTAATTAATCAACCTAGCTCATTCCATCCCTTCTCTTCATATTATTAAATGAAAGCAATCTACTGCAATTGAATAGATTCTAACTACTACCAGGACTGGTGTTCTCTGGTGGCCTTCAGGTTGGGGATGACTCCCTGAAAGCACCTGTCTCTCAGGCCATACCAGTCGATCAACAAACTATATATTATCTTGAGTGTAGTTTACAGTAAATAGATTAAGACATTAAAACATGTCATAGTCAATTTCTCAAATGGAAAGAATACCCTTCAATTAAAAGGGATATCATTTTATATTTTATTACGGATAGAGAAGAGGAGGGCATCCGTAAGGAAAGGCGAAGGAAAATAAGATTTTAAAAAGCTTTTGGTGTGATGTTATGATATATATGTTCCCTCTGCCTTTAGTATATCAGCAGATCCAAAGTAAGATTAGACTTACATTTACTGAATTCATTAAAAGACTTGATTTAGTGCTTTGGGAAAAAATGTTTGTCCCACATCAGTAATTCTTCTTGTGGTCATCTCTGATTATCTATGATTAATAACCTGTTTTTATTTGTAAACAGAACTGCCTGCAATAAAACCCTAGACATTGGTGGCATGCATGTGTTGTCATATGTAGAAAGGGTAGTGATATAATGTATGATAATTTTACTTTTCAATAGCTGTCTTCAATTAGGTAAGATAATTTTTTTTATTTTACTGAGCGCTCTTACAGCTATCATAACATTCCGTAGTTCAATTATTTCAAGCAGTATTGTACAATTGCTACCACAGTCAGTTTCCGAACATTTTCTTTCTTCTCGACCTCCTTGATACAAGTTCCCCTTTAGCCCCTCCCTTCCCTCCACCTACCCCCCTGCCCCCAGGAACCATTCTACATTTATTCATTTTATTCTTTAAACCATCCAATATATATGCATTCACAGACAATTCTGCTGTCTGCTCCCTTGAGTGAGGTTCTATAGTCATCAATGCGGTCATCTCTCCTTTCCTCTTCCCCGCCCCGCCTCCCCCTCATTGCGTCAGGGAAACGTTACTCTGCTACAATTTCCAAAGGGTTAGCTCTCTGGGCTTTCAGGTATCAAGGTATCTTAATTAGACAAATGAACAAACACAAGTCTGACAAGATTGATGAGGTAAAACAAAAACCATAATAGTAAAGGGCAGAAATATTGAAGAACTAGAGGATAGACATGTGTTTCATTGGTGCTAGACCACACCGTCGATTTATCATCCCTTCTGTGTGGCCCTTCTGAGATGAACTGCTCAATAATATTCTGAATACTTTCAGGGTGACCTCTTTTCTCATGGACATTTCCCTGTGATTTCTGCAAAGATAGAAGAAAAAGTGTAAGGGAGTCTCCTCGGGTGGTTTCTCAATTAATTAATCATCATTGTTATCATCATCATTATACTGAAAATATGATTTATAATTAGAATTATTTAAAATACTAAACGTTATTTAAACCATTTTAATAGTATATCTAATGTCAGTTCAAATAATCAGTGCATGAAAAAAGCAATTGTTTAGAATGATTATTCATTCATTATAAAGGTGGGCTTTTTTTCTTTTTAATTGCAAACTAAATACATAGATGTCTCATCAGAAGATACAATTGAACTACTTGGCTTCACATTCCAGCTCAATCAATGAGGGGTTGTATCATCTGCTCAGAGCCCTGGTGGAGTCTGGTTATGTTAGACTGCGACCTGTAAGACCACTAGTTCCAAACCACTAGCCACTCCTCGGAAAGAAGACAAGGGTTTGTACTGCAGTAAAGGTTTAGTCTGGAAAACTCCACCCTGTTCTATAGGGTGGCTATAAGACAGCAATAAACTTGATTCTGTGTGTTTTTTTGTTTGTTTGTTGACCTTTTACCATTATTCTTACATTATAGCTAGTCCATCAGTATAATTAAGAGAGAAATGACACTGGCTCATACCCTTCTTTTGAGGACTAAATAATGTAACCTATAAACAATACTAGAAGAGACCTGGTGGCATAGGAGTTCTATGTTGGACTGTTTCCCTCCAGGTTCATGGTTCAAGCCACCAGCCTACTTTCTACTACAATAAAGAGTCACAGCCTTGGAAACCATTGGTGGGCATTTACTTTGTCCTATAGGGTCACGCTGAGTTTAGAAGGACTTGAAGGCAGTGCTTTTGTTTTTTGCCTTGTTTTGTTTATTTTTAAAGAAAAGTACTTTGCTTAATGTCTAGTAGAATTTTGATTAATTTTGATTGAAAATCATTTGGAATTGCTTTTTGTCTCCTTCCATTAAACAAATCCAATAAATATAATCAGTGAATTCATTTTAAAGACATATATTTTGAACTAAACACTCATTTACTTGACACTTGGCAAAGAAACACAAATTTGGTTATACACATAAAAATATATATCATATCATTTAAACTTGCTCTATTAATGGTTCTGACTCAACTTATAAAGTCAATAAGACTCTTATAATTGTAATTTTGTAAAGCATAATTATTTATACAAGCTAAAATTGGATTTAATTATTTTTTTGCTTCATTTTATTGAGGGGTCTTACAATGCTTATTATAATCCATACATCAATTGTGTCAGGCATATTTGTACATATGTTATCATTTTTTAGACAGTTATTTTATATTCAGCCCTTGGTATCAACTCCTCTTTTGTCCCTCTCCCTGCCCCCAATCCTCATGACTGTTTGATAGATTATAAATTATTATTATTTTCATATGTCACACTGACCACTCTCTACCTTCCCCCATGGTTTCTGTTGTTCTGCTCCCTGGGGGTGGAGTGTGTGGTTGTGTGTCCATTATTATGATAGGTTCCCCCTTCTTCCCCGCCTCGTCCCCTTCTGCCTTCCTATCTGGTATTGCTCTTCCCATTCTTTCTCTAGCCTATCACAATTCCTTACATACATAAGCAATTTTATTAGAATATTGCTAATTTGCCAATTATTTGGCTGATTAGCTAGAATAATGAAATGAATTATACATGAGAGGAATAACTGAGATGTGAACAATGAGTAAACATAATAGTGGTGTAGGAGGAAAACTAAAAGAAAAGAAGAAAGAAAAACATATATACATATATATATATATGCCCATTTGTTTATGAGGGGGTACCCCAAAAATCTGGAAGTAAGTTCTGCTGAGTGCAGCTTGTGCATCACACATTTTTCCCACTAGATGAGCATCCAGCAACTTGCTCTGAGTTAGTGCACCTGGTGGCATTGCCTGGGAAGATTCTCTCTGATTACAGTGAATTTTTTCATAAAAGCAGTTTTACTCAAACGTTGTTGTTGTGATGGCTGATTTAAGAGAACAGAGTGAGGCTGTGTGATTTTGTTGCTGTTTGGGCAAAATGCCACAAAACTGTTGGAATGCTGAACGCAGCTTACAAGAATAGCACAATGGAAACAACTCAAGTGTATGAGTGTTTTTCTCGTTTTAAAAAAGATGAAATGTTGGTTGATGACAAACTTCATTCTGGATGACCATCAACTTCCCAAACGGACAAATACGTGGACAAAATTTGTGCACTTGTGCTTGAAGAGTAACAACAAACCATTGGAGAGATAGAGGAGGGATCTGCGCTATCTTGGAGCTCAGTTCAGTGAATTTTAATGGAAGATTTGGATCACTGCAAAATTTGTGCCTCCGGTTTTTATTGAATAGAAAAAAAGAGCAGCAAGTGGAAACATGCCATGATTTGAAAGAACAGCTCCAAAGTGGCTCAAAGTTTTCCCAAGGTCATTGCTAGTAAAAAGACATGGTGCTAACATCGAAAGCAAACATAAATCAAGCCAGTGGAAGTCACCATCTTCATCTCAGCCCCAAAAGTTCATCAAGTGAAATCAAAGATCAAGAAGATGCTCATTTGTTTTTTATGTGAGAGGTATACTGCATTTGAAGTTCATTCCACAAGGTCAGGCTCATAATCAAGCTTTCTATTGAGAGGATCTGAAAAGATTGTGTAACGGGTGTGTGGCCAACAAGGCCTGATTTGTGGCAGAAGTGACTGGTTTCGGCATGACAAAAATATACCTGCTCTTGCAACCATCTCAGTACGTGAGTTTTGGGCAAAAGACAGCATGCCTCTCTTACCCCATGTACTTTACTCACCTGACCTCACTCTTTGAAACTTCTTTTTTTGTTTCCATGAATCAAGAGGAGAATCAAGGAACAGGAATTTGACAATGTAGATGTGAAGAAAAAAATAGTGACGTGCTGTCAGCCATCCAAACAGATGCATTTGAAAAATGTTTCCAAGAATATAATCACATGTTTGAAAATTAAATGGAGAGTACTTTGACGTTGATAAGGTTACTTTATAAAAAAAATTAATACATCGTCTTTATGATAAAATTCTGTGTTTTGGGTACTCCCTCATATGTATGTATATAGATGCAAATGCAACAAGGTAGCAGATGATCATTGGGTGTCTACTTACATGTTACCTCAGCTCAGGAGCAATTTGTTTTAATAATGCAGCATTGAATGATACCCACCTTGCTGGCAATTTTGCTAAAGACATGGATGCACAAGCAATGTGGTGGAGAAAGCTGATAGTGCTTGGCTATCAAAAGATATAAAGTCTGGGGCTTTAAAGGCTTGTAGTAAAATAAGTGGCCACAAAGCAGGGAAAAAATAATGCCCACGTGGAAGAAGCATAGCCACCTGTGTGATCATGAGGTGTTGACAGGAAGAAGTGTCAGAAGTTCAGAAACAACCAACCTAATCAATGTGAAGGGGCATGGATGGAGTGGAGACCCAGAATCCACCTGTATGATCATTGGACAGTCCCTTTTAGAAAGCCCACACAGAGGGATGAACCATCCGGGGTGCGCAATAGCACTGACGAACCACATAACTAACCCTGTTCTTTATGTTTCCTCCTCTTACTATTATTGTTTTTATTTGTTTTACCTCATTAATTATGTTACATTGGAATATGTTTATTTGTATATTTATGATCATTTTGTATATGAAAGCATGGTAGATAATCCATTCAGAAACAGTAGTAGGAGTAATGGTTCCCCTAAGGGTAGGAGAAGAAAAGAAGGGAAGGGAAGAATAGGGAGCTGACATCAGTGATGACCCCACTCACTGGGATCAAACAAGAGAATTTTATTTGAATGGATATAATGGATCATGTAAAATATGGCATATAAATATATATAAAACGGGAAAAAGAGTTCATAGGGTGAGTGGGGAGCTGATATCAAGGAGTTCAAGAAGAAAGAAAACATTTTGAAACTAATACTTCTTGATGTGATTGAACTGGGGAATGTTATGATATCTCTAAGAGCTCCATTAAAACGATTAATTTAAAAAATATATATTTAGAAAAATAATGAATTTGTTTCCCAGTGCGTCTTTTTCCCAGTGGTTTGCACTTTTCCGATTGAGTTCACTGTGGTTCAAGAAACCCTGTGTTAAAGAAAGAAGGAAACCCCTGCCGCAGGGCTTTCTGATGGGGTGAGTGATGGGAGCGGTCGCCAAGCATCGCTTGCACTGTGCTGGTGGATAGTTTCACACGGAAACCCGTGTGACTAAAAGAGAAGTGTGAACTATTCAAGTCACCAAGTACCTGCAGGGAAAGGAAGGTCGTTTGTGTAAGAGTGGGGGCTCACAGCAACAGCACACACTTGCTGGGTCTTCATCCTCGGGAAGATCGTCCTCTGCAACATCAAGCCAAAACGTCACTGACTTGGAAAAATCTGAAGGTCTTCCATCCTTTGAATGACTAACGAAATTAGAATTCCACAATTTTTTTCCAACAAGATCAGCTATCCAGTGATTTATCATAAGTGACTACTGGATTTCCTTTACATTGTTTTAATACACTTTAGAATAAAAATGACTTACTTCAATCTAGGTCGGATGAACCCCTCAGGACCAGCGGTGGGAGTGGCGACACTGGCAGGGAAGGGGGTGTAGAAAAGAGAACTGATATTGGGGATCTATGTGTAACCTCCTCTCTGGGAGATGGGCAATGGGAAGGTGGGTGAGGGGAGACGCCGGGCAGTGTAAGATAAGATAAAATAATTATTTATAAACTATAAACTATTAAGGGTGCAGGGGGCAGGGGGCAGCGGGGAGGGAAGGGGAGGGAGAGGGCAAAAAAGCAAACCGAGCTGGTTCCAGGAACCCAAGGGAAGGTGAATTTTGAGAATGACGAGGGCAACGAATGTATAAGGGTGGTTTACTCAATTGATGTATGTATGGATTGTGATAAGAGTTGTATGAGCCCCAATAAAAAGATTTATTTAAAAAATAATAATCATAAACTATCAAGAGTTCACGGAGGAGGGGAGCAGGAAGGGAGGGAGGGGAAAATGAGAAACGGATAATAGGGGTTCAAGTAGAAAGCAAATGTTTTGAGGATGATGATGGCAACAAATGTAACAAATGTGCTTGCCACAATGGATGCATGTATGGATTGTAATAAGAGTTGCACAAGCCCCCAATTAAAGGGTTTAATTAAAAAATAAAGAGTTACATTGGTTATACATTTATAACAGTCGTGTGTGTGTGTGTGTGTGTGTGTGTGTGTGTGTGAATGAGGCAGAGAGGAGGAATATAAAAGAGGTTCCTCACTTTTCACAATTCCAGTGGTTTTAAAAATAGGCTTGACAAAAATTTGTTTCATTACCACTTTATTCTCTGTAAAAGCACCGTAAAATGTTCTGCTTCTCACCATAGTCTTGCTCCAAAACACAAACACCCACACACATCATTATGGACGGCGGAAAAGCTATGCATTTTCCTATGACCTAGAAAAGCTTTAGTCATAAAAAAGATGAAAATTATTATTAGATGTAACAATAAAAGTATGAGTTAGAGTCAGCACTTGGCTTTATTCATGTAATCCTATTTTAAATAGAAGCAAAATAATGACCGAAGCAGGAACGCGTGTGGCATTTAATAAGGACTAACCATTAGGCACCTCTCAAATCATCTCAGCACTAAAATAAGAAAAATTAAAAAAATCTTTCTTATACATTCTCCTAACTGAACTCTGTCAAAATCCTAAGTGGAATACAGTAATGTGATATTGTTTTCCCATTTAACCCTCATTTCCCCTGGGCAACCAGGCTTCATCTCACATAAAACACTGGGCAGTGAGCTATGTTTGGAAAAGAAAGACAAATGGGGGTTGGGGAGGGAGGGAGGGAAAGAAAGAAAACAGAAAGGAGACAGAAGTGTTTGGGGAATGTTTTTCAGAAATTATTTGAATAGTCCTATAGGTTTATATTACTATACAAACCTTGGCAGTGTAGTGTGTTACAAAGATGGCTTATAACAGAAATGTTAGCAGTACAAAACCACTGCCTGATATCCGGGAGAAACAAGGATTTTTAACTCTCATAGAGATGTAAAGTTTTGGAAACCCACAGGGGCATTTCTACTCTTCCTTACAAGGTTGCTGTATGTCAGAATGAATGTGATGGCAATGTGTTCGTTTTGTTAGGAGCTTTATAGGGCATTGCCATTAAAGGAGAGATCTATAGGTAGAAGAGTAAAAGTACCTTTTTAAGGGGATAATTGATGGAAAAGGTGTTATGAGTTCATCAGTATGGGCAAGGCAATGAAACACATGTTCAACATAGTTCTTTTCTGTTTTTTTCATTTAAATCATTTTATTGGGGGCTCGTACATCTCTTATCGCAATCCATATATACATCCATTGTTTCCAGCACATTTGTACATGTGTTGCCCTCATGATTCTCAAAACATTTGCCTTCCACTTGAGCCCTTGGTATCAACTCCTCATTTCCGCCCTCTCTCTCCACTCCTCCCTCCCTTGTGAACACTTGATAATTCATAAGTTATTATTTTGTCATGTCTTACACTGTCCAACATCTCCCTTCACCCACTTTTCTCTTGCCCAACCCCAAGGGATGAGGTTACATGCAGATCCTTGTAATCAGTTCCCCCTTTTTATCCCACCTTCCCTCCACCCTCCAGGTATCCCCACTCTCACCCCTGTTCCTGAGGGGCTCAACCATCCGGATTCCCTGTATTTCCAGTTCCTATCTGCACCAGTGTACATCCTCTGGTCTAGCCAGATTTGTAAGGTAGCAATAGCATCATAATAATGGGGTGCAGGGGTGGGGAGGAGGAGCATTTAATAATTAGAGGAAAGTTGAGTGTTTCATCAATGCTACACTGCACCCTGAGTGACTCGTCTCCCCCCCCCCATTACCCCATTCCAAAGGGATGTAAAGTTGCCTACAGATAGGCCTTGCGTTCCCATCCCATACTCCCACTCACTCACAATGAAACGATATTTTGTTCTTTGGTGCTTCATACCTGATCGCTTCGACACCTTGTGATCACACAGGCTAGTGTGCTTCTTCCATGTGGGCTTTGTTGCTTCTGAGCTAGATGGCTGCTTATTTACCATCAAGCCTTTAAGACCCCAGACACTATATCTTTTGATATCTGGGAACCATCAGCTTTCTTCACCACCTTTGTTTATGCACACACTTGTCTTTAGTGATCGTGTTGGGAAGGTGAGTATCATGGAATGTCTATTTAATAGAACAAAATGTTCTTGTATTTTGAGGGAGTACTTAAGTGAAGGACCAATGTTTAGCTTAATACTAAACCTATAAATATTTGCATTAAGATCTATTTTCCCATCATCATATATAATTATATTTCTATACCATAAAACATAGCACAACTGTCTAAGCCTAGCAAAGTTAGTAGACTTTGTTGGTCCCAGTATTTAGAGCAGGGAATAATGGCATGCTCCTAAAATTGTTACAGTTTATTCATCGATATGTAAAATAAAACTGGTAACCTACTTCATACTGGCATATGAGAACAGATTAAAATGTTTGTATGTTTTTTTTAAAAGGACAACCAAGGGACTGTCCTGTGATATGGGACAGGTTCAGTGGAAATTAAAATGAGTAACTAGTGGAAATATTCAACATAATTCTTTATATGGAAAATGCTATTTGAAACATAATCAAAATGTGATCATATAGAGTAGGGACTTTTAAAAATTCAGGGAAAATAACCATTATCTTTTAATTCCATTTTTCCAATGATCATTTTAAAGACCCATTTTGTGCAGTGTTTTATTCAGTAAAAATTGATAAAGGAGACAAGGTTTCAAAGCTATGCAAAAGGTTTCGGCATCTTGTGCATATGCTGAGTCCTCCTTTCTTATCTGTTCTAAGTCAGGGAGTTCTTCTGGGGTTTGTTCGCTTTCAATGACCCTGTTGGTGTTTGACTTACCAGTGGTGTAGTTTCCAGCATTACCGCAACACACAAGGCACCACAGTATGATAAAGTGATAGACAAGTGGTGATGGTAGAGGTAATGGAAATTGTACCCAGGACCTCCTGCCTTGGATGAAGCCAGAGTACTTAGAGGTAAGAATGACAAGACTTTTTCTTATATGCTTCAGACATGTCGTTAGGAGAGACCAGTCCCTGAAGCAGAACACCATGTTTGGTTAAGTAGAAGGGCAAAATGAAAAAGAGGAAGGCCCCCAAGGAAGGTGTTGATACAGTGGCTGCGACAATAGGCTCAAGCAAGGGGAGACTTATGAGGGTGGCTCCGGATTGGGCCCTGTGTGTTCTGTAGTGCATAGGGTCATTATGGTTGGCAACTAAATCAAGAGCAACTAACAATAAAGGAGAAAAAGCCAAAGAACTGTTGCCTAGGGTTAGCAATATATGTATTATGTTGAACCTTCCTGTCTCTCTCCATTTCCCCATTCCTTTTTTGTTTTGTAAAATGTTATAGGGTATAAATCTCTATGGGAGCCAGGACTCACCTTTGTCTCCCACCAAGCAGCAGAGAGGTGTGAACAGCTACATTTTCATTTGACAGTCTACACTTACCTGGAAATATTATCATTTGCAATCTAGGGCTTGAGAGAAACTTTTATTCATTTTATGAAAGATAGTGGAGTGTTTTACCATTTGTTGGACAGTTTGTTGTACTTTGGTTCTACTCTACTATTGAAATGTGGTCTCAATTCTAAATATTAAATAGCAAATGTTTTGAGAATGATGAGGGCAATGAATGTACATATGTGCTTTATACAATTGATGTATGTATGGACAGTGATAAGAATTGTATGAGCCCCTAATAAAAAATAAATTAAAAATAAATAAATATATCAGCAAATTTTTGTTGGTGTATTGTAGGAAGAAGATGAGTCACTCAGTTTTTAAGGCTCTCAAAACACAAGTGGAAAAGAGCTACCTTCTCAAAATGGTGTTAACCATAATGACATAGGTGATGTTTCATGGATCTTTATTTATGTATGTAGCACAACTCAAAATGAAGGAATATTACAGTTGCAAACATCCATTAAAAACTAGAATGTTTACGAGGAGGAAACAGATCTATGTACATATATTTATAGGTTTAGTATTAAGGAAACATATGAACAGTGGGCCCCTACTCAAGCATTCTCTCAATGCAAGAACACTTGTTCTAACAATTTGGCAGTCTGAGATGCTGACCTTCCTAGCACAATCGCTGAAGACAACAGGTGCACAAGTAGATGTGGTGAAGAAACCTGATGGTGCCTGGCTATCAAGAGATATGACATCTGAGGTCTTAAAGGCCTGAAGATAAACAAGTGGCCATCTAGCTCAGAAGCATCAAAGCCCTCATGGAAGAGGCACACCAGCCTATCCTGACACGAGCACTGAAGACAAAGCAGGTGCATAAGCAAATGTGGTGAAGAAAGTTGATGGTGCTAAAGCTATCAAAAGATATAGAGTCTGTGGTCTATAGGCTGGAAGATAAACAAGTGACCATCTCAACAAAGCCCACATGGAAGAAGTACTCCAGCTCGTGGGATCATAAGTTGTCTAAGAGGTAAGGTATCAGGCATCAAAAACCAGAAAAAAATTATAGCCTTTTGAATGAAGGAGAGTGTGGAGTGGGGACCCAGGGCCCATCTGTGGGAATTTGGACATTCCCTTGCAAAGGGCCGTGTGGAGGCGTCGATTCAGTCAGGGTGAAGTGTAGCAATGATGAAAAATCCAATTTCTCTCTAGTGTTTGAATGCTTGCTCCCCAGCTCTATCATGATCCCAATTCTACCTTACAAATCAGGTTGGAATGGAGGATGTGTGCTGGTACAGATGGGAACTGGAAACACAGGGAATCCAGGACAGATGAACCCTTCAGGACCAGTGGTGAGAGTGGTGATACTGGGAGGGTGGAGGGAAGGTGAAGGAGAAAGGAGTAACAGATGACAAGGATCTACATATAACCTCCTCCCTGGGGGACAGGCAGTGGAGAAGTGGATGAAAGGATAATTCAGATGGTGTAAGGTATGACGAAATAATAATAATTTATAAATTATCAAGGGTTCAAGGGGAGGGGTAGCAGCAAGGGAGGGGGGAAACGAGGAGGTGATAGCACGGGCTAAAGTTGAAAGCAAATGTTTTGAGAATGATGAGGGCCACAAATGTACAAATATGCTTGACACATGGATGGATGAATTGTGATAAGAGTTGTATGAGCCCCGAATAAAATGATTTATAAAATAAAACAAAATATCTACAGCAAAGCAACTGAAAATATTAAAAACAAAACAAAAAAAATGGAATGTTGTGGAGGTTGGGGGAACATGGCCACCTGCCAGAATTCATCCTCCGGAGCTCCTGCTGCCGGACCAGAAACTTGGGAGGTAAGGCGAAGGAAATGAGGAGGTGGTGTTCTGAAATTAGAAGTGGAGTACCAGGGTCTCTCCTGAACCTCTTTGTGTGTGGGATTTCAACTCACAATGCAAATCAAGAACACTCTAAAGCACTCTAGCTTTGGCAAGCCCACAGGTGCCAACTGTGTCCTTGCCGGGAGTAAGGGGACATAATGCCAGACACGAGGGGAACCCCATGCTGGATCTCTCCGCATGGTTGACTGCCTTGAGCTCACGGCCTGGGGAGTGGTGGTGGTGGGTAACCATAATTTAGAATTGAAGAAATAGCAGATATTTACTTCAGGTAGATTGTGGTGTGGGAGAAAATAAACAGAAAGTTGGGACTACAGGGAGCACATTTAGTTCCAATTGGCTGAGAAGGAAACAATCCCCCTGATAAGCTGGATCTCCCCCTCTGGGGGGTCAGCCTGACAGCCCCCAAATCAGGGCACATCACAAGCATGATTTTTTTTAAAGGGTGAAATATATATTATTGGTTTAAAACTCAAACCCAACTCTAGTTGCTCAGCTCCAAGGAGCACATAGGCAGGAGGCCCTTACAATAAATTTCATTTGATTTTATTCTAGCTGGCCAGGGGAATAAAAATAAAAAATAAAATCCTCTGATCTAGTACGCACCAGCGGACTAGATAGGACAATATGCCCAGCTTCCCTCTCAGTGATACTACACATAACTGGGGAGGCCCTGCCTGTCCTGGGGCCCTAGTCGGGGCAGTGGGAACACACCAGCCCCCCTCCTCCACCCCTGCGGCATTGCTATATACAGCACAAAGTAGGTACACCAGCGAGCTCCAGCACTCAACTAACGCCTGGCCACAGCTGTGATCTTACCCTTGAAGTAATCCCACACAGCATCTGTGGAACCCTACATCAAACGGGTCACCACCCCGCTACCTTGATGAAGAGTTGGAATTCCTCCAGCCTCAGGGACAGGTGATCAAGTCTCAGTTATCTCCTTACCTACTTCTCTATGTCTTCTCTATCTTATCTTTCCCACTGTAGTCAGTCTCAACGAACTGAGGTTCCTGTTGTTTTTTTCTCTTTCTTCTTTTTCCCTCCCTTTTTTTCTTTTTCCCTCTTTCTCCTCTTCTCTCCCACTCTCTCCTATCATATGCCACTACTGGCTTCCAGGTCACTACCCTCCACTTAGGGCAAATCAACAAACAAAGCAGGAGAAACTCCAGTCTGCCATCCGTGGGAGTGCTGTACACCACACAAGGCACCTGGGACAACGGTCTACACTATGCTGCGCTGCTGAGGAAATCTCCGTCAGACCTCTAAGGCGATCTCGACCACTAGGGCAATTCTGCTCAGCACCAAAAAGGCACACCAACCTGCCATTTGGGGGCAGGGTCTAAACCCCTTTGGTGCCACATTCAAGACACCAGGGATCACCTATCCCTTTATTCTTTATTTCTTCCTTCAATCTCTCCTTGCTCTTTACCATCACAGCCAATATTAGTGAACACAGTTGGGTTTTTTTGCCTTTCCTTCTCTTTATTCTCTCTCTTTTTTTCTTCTTTCTGTCTTTGTTATCTTTGCTTCTCTCTCTGTTTGTATGATTCTCTCTGCTCCCTCTCATTCCTCTCACATGCCATTGCTGGTTCCCAGAGCCCTCCACTCTGCCTAGGGCAACCCTGTGCTCCCAGTCTGCAGCATGACCCTAAGACAGTGCTGCACACAGAACGAGTCCGTGATACACACAGCACAGCACGGGGTCAGCTATTTCTTTAACTATTTTTACAATTCCCTCTTCTCCTTTTTTTCTTCTCTTTTTTTCTCTGTATTCTTCTTTCAGGGTTTCCTATTTTCTTCTCTTCTAGCTCTTCTCTATTTCAACAGATTTTGTTCTCCTTTTCAGTTGTTTTCTTTTCTTTTTCTTACTGTTTTCCCTTTATTCACTCTGTGCATTTTAGTTGTGTGCATGTGAGTGGGTGTCAGTTTGCTTGGTATTATTGCTCCAGTGTGTTTCTTCCTCTTTCACTCTTTTTCCTTCTCCTTTCACTCTTTCCTGTCACAAATCACTAGCAGCCTCCAGGCCACTCTCCTCTGCCTACAGAAACTCTGAAGGCCTAGCAGGGGGAGCTCCCACCCACATTTATTGGCTTGGCAAGCAGCTAGAGAATTCACGCCAGTCCTCTTCCACACACCAAGCATCAGGGGGTTCTCTGCTACAAAAGTGGGGGTATTCCCAGCCTAAATCCTAAGCCCCTAAAAGTGACTGGGGGAAATGCCTGACCAACACATTTGGGTCTCCACGCTACTGCGGGAACATCTACCTAACCTCCAAGGCAATCTCTCTGCCTATGGTAATTCCCCTGCCAGCTACAGAGCTCTACATCAAGGAGGGTATACATGCACGACCTCCTCAGCACTACAGTTGCAGAGAAAAACACCACAGGCCAGCCGAGGTGCTCCCAAAACTGGGAAGCCTACTTGGAGAATGGCCAGGGAAGCGACACACTTGTGGGCCCACACAACCCAACCTGCGTCACATGAGAGGAATATCCAATACACATTCAAGCAACAGAATACTGGACGGCTAGGATAAAAGTGAAAGCACCAGAAGTAATAATGAAGGCTGATCTGTCATTCAGCTACCGGCAGGTAGTTCATAGAAGTACTCATATGAATACCCCCACCCACCCAAGAGAGAGCCCAGGGCTCTTCGTCTCAGGAAGATGGCTCTAGGCTCCTCTAAAACAACACGTTAACAGACCAGTTCTAAAAGCTTCAACAAAAACAAAACAGGAGAAACAGAAAACAATGTTGGAAGAAGTCATGAACCTAGTGATGGGCACAGAAGAAGCAGATATTAACCTGTCTTGAAAAAAAAATTCAAAATTCTGCTTGAAGTCATAAAGGATATGAGGGAAGCAATGCAGGAAAAAAGATGAAATGATAGAGGAGATAAAGGCAATGCACCAAAGGGAAATACAAGAGTTAAGGGGCAGACTTTGCCAATAGGCATGAGGAGGCAGAGAATCGCACCAGTGACCTAGAGGATAACCAAGCAGACCTCAGCAAATGGGAAAGGCAGCCAAATAAGACAATCAAAGAAACTGAAGAAAACCTGATAGTCATATCTGATGCTATGGAAAGGAACAATCTTAGAATAACTGGGCTACCAGAACAAGACACAACAAAGAAGTCAACAGCGAAAATAGCATGAGGATTCTTAGAGGAAAATTCCCCAGCTTAATAAATGAAAATCAGGCAACCATTCAAGAGGATGAAAGAACATCAGCCAGAATGAATCCCAAGAAGTCACCAAGACACATCATTGTCAAATTATCCAACTATGAGGAAAAGGAGAAGATCATAAAAGCATCTAGGGAAAAGCAAACAGTCACATATCAAGGTACACCAATAAGAGTATGTTCAGATCTATCAGTGGAAACAATGAAGAAGTGGAGGGAATGGAGTACCATATTCCAAAAATGGAAGAAAACAACGCAAACCCAGGAATACTTTACCCAGCCAAATTATCTATGTAGATTGATGGAGAAGTAAGAGACTTCCCAGACAGGAAAAGTCTCAAAGAATACATAAAAAGAAGCCCAGCCCTACAAAAGATCCTTGCCAATTCAGTATGGACAGAAGATCAACACTCACTGAGGGAAAATAAGAGACCGTTACATAGAACAACTCCACTCATAGGGTGACAAAGAGGAAACAGCCCCCCGGATAGCATCAGCTCAATAGTGGAAAGAAGACAAACATAAATTACACACAAAACAAGCGGATAAGATAGGTGGATAGGAAAATATCCAACACAAAAGGTACAAGATGACATAACAGAGGCCACAGGTGGATATAAGTTGAACTGTGTATATCAGTGGCCTGAACTAAGGCATTAAAAGGCAGAAACTAACAAACTGGCTCAGGAAACATAACCCATTGATCTGCTGCCTGCAGCAGGCTCCTCTGAAGCTTACAGACAAAAACAGGTTGAGAATTAAAGGCTGGAGAAAAGTAGACCAAGCAAATGGTATTGCAAAATAAGTAGGGGTAGTAACCTTAATATCTGACCAAATTGACCTCAAGATACAGACCATAACAAGAGACAACAAACGACACTATATAATGTTCAAGGGAACAATAGACCAAGAACCAGTAAGCATAATAAACATACCTGCACCTAACAAGATACCTACGAAATTCATAAATGAAACACTCCAAAAGTTTTAAAAATGATCACTGGTTCAGCAATTATAGTTGGTGACTTTAATACACCACTCTCTGAAAAAGAGATCATTGGGAAAGAAACTCAACAAGGAGGCTACAGATATAAATAAAGCAATTGGACGATTTGACTTGATAGATATTTTCGGCGCTTTCCACCAAAGTTCAAAAAAATTCACATTCTTTTCAAATCCACATGGCACATATTTGAAAATAGACCACAGGCTGGGACTGAAGTTGAACTTGAGTAAATTCAAGCACACAGAGGTTACACAGACATCTCTCTCTGATCATTGTGCCATAAAGCTGGAAATTAACTGAAGGACAGTGAAGAAAACAAGGTTAAACAATTGGAGGATGAGCAATTTCCTATTGAAAAAAGAGTGGTTATTCACCTACATCAGAAATGAAATCAGGATATTTCTAGAAACCATTGAGAATGACAATATGATGTACCCAAACCTGAGGGATACAGCAAAGGCATTTATCAGAGGAAGGCTGAGAGCAATAAATGCACACACTAAAAATGAAGAGTGTCTCATGGATGATATACTGACAAAAAACTCACACAAAGTAAAGCAGAGTCAACAGAACAACCCACTAATAGCAAGAGGGTAGATAAAATAGAAGTCAGAGCCAAGATACAGGAGAGGAAAAAAACTTTGCCACTAAAAGTTGGTACTTTGAAACAATTAACAGAATTGATAGACCTCTGGCAAACCTAAAAAGAGAAACAAAGGAACAAACGACATTTGCAAGTATGAGGGATGAAACAGGGGACATTACAACAAACCCCAATTAAATCAAAAGGATAATTACACAGTACCATGAAGGTCTATATTCTAATGAATTCAACAATTTGGAAGACATGTACAAATATTTGGAATCACAATCCATCCCTAGACTATCCCAGATGGATGTCAACATCTTTAACAGACACATAGCAAAGGAAGGAATAGACAATGTAATCAAGGGGTTACCAACAAAAAAATCTCGTGGGCCAGATGGCTTCACAGGATAATCCTACCAAGCATTCAGGGAAGAACTGATACTGATCCTATACAAACTCTTCCAGAACATAGAAAAAGACGGAAAATTCCCAAATTCTTTCTATGAAGCTAGTGTGACTTTGATACCTAAAGTGGGCAAAGATGCCTCAAGAATTGAAAACTATAGACCAATCTCCCTAATGAACATCGATGCAAAAAATCCTTAACAAAATACTGGCCAATAGAATACACAAACATATTAAAAAAATAATTCACCGTGGCCAAGTGAGATTCATACCAGGGATGCAGGGATAGTAAAATGATAAGAACCACGTGATAATATTGATAGATGTGGTAAAAGCATTCGACAACATCCAACTCGCATTCATGTTTAAGACACTTAAGAAGATAGGAATAGAAGGAAAATTCCTCAATATTAAACAAACTGTAAATCAAAAAACAACAGCTAATGTGGTAGTTAACAGAGAAAAGACGAAAACAATTCCACTGAAAAAGGGGAACAGACAAGGATGCCCCTTATCCCTACCCCTATTTATCATCATACTGAAGGTCCTAGCTAACAACATAAAACAAAGGAAAGATATTAAAGGCATTCAGCTGGGGAAGGAAGAGGGGAAATTATCTTTATTTGCAGACAATATGATTCTACATATTGAAAATCCCTTAAACTTAAGTGGAGTGTTGGAAGCAATAGAGGAATATGGCAGAGTGGCAGGATACAAAATCAACAAACAGAAATCTATTGGACTGCTCTACACATCCAAGACCACAGAAGAGATTTAAAAATGTAGTACCCTTTACAATTGCCAAACACAAATTGAAATACCTAGGGATATACCTGACTAAAAAAATGAAAGATTTGTATGAGGAAAATTATAAAACACTACTTCAAGAAATCAAACATGACCTCAACAAATGAAAGAATATCCCATGCTCGTGGATTGGCAGACTTGAATATAGTAAAGGTGTCAATCCTGTCCAAGGCACTATATAAGTTCAATGCGATCCTGATATGAATACCACCATCCTTCTTCAAAGAAGTGGAAAAACTGATTACCAACTTCATATGGAGAGGTAAGAAGCCCAGAATTAGCAGAGAACTCCTCAAGAAGAAAGACAAAGTGGGAGGATTGCTCTACCTGATTTTAGCACATACTTTATGGCCACAGTAGTCAAAAGGGAGTGGTACTTGCATAATGACTGATATTCAGACCAATGGAAAAGAGCTGAAGATCCTGAAATAAAAAAACATCAGCATACAGGCAACTGATCTTTGACAAAGGTCAAAAAATATTAATGGGAAGCACATAACTTCTTCAATAAATGGCGCTTGAAAAAATGGATATCAACCTGCAGAAAAATGAAGCAATACCCTTCACTCCATGCACAAGAATAAACTCAAGGTGGATCACAGACCTTGATATAAAACCCCAAACAATTAGGACCATTAATGAGGGAATTGGGACAAACCTGAGAACCTTGGCACAGGGGATACATAGGCTATCAGAAATAGGGAAGGATATGAATACAGAGGAGTCACAAATAGACAAGTGGGATATACTGAAGATAAGCCACCTGTGTACATCGAAAGAATTCACCAAGAGTAATAATAGAGTCTACCAACTGGGAAAAAATCTTTAGTAATGACACATCATATAGAGGCCTTATTACTAAAATCTGCAATACATTCAAGCTTACCATAAGACTAAAACTAATTGCACACTGAGGAGGTGGGCAAAGGACCTGAACAGAAGTTTCATAGCATCTGAAATCTGAATGGCCAATAAACATATGAGAAAATGTTCCGATCATTAGCCATCAGAGAAGTGCAAGTCAAAACAACTGTGAGCTACCACCTAACACCCTCAAAGATAGCCCAATTCAAAAATCAGAAAGCAACAAGTGTTGGAGGGGCTGTGGTGAGAGAAACTCTCATCAACTGCTGGTAGACCTGTAGGTATGTACAGTCGCTACGGAAATAGATTTGGCGATTTCTCAAACAGATGGAAATTAAGTTACCATATGACCCAGCAACCCCCCTACTGGGTATAAACCCAGAAGAGGCAAGAACAAAACCATGGCCAGACATCTGTGCTCCAATGTGCATTGTGGCACAGTCCATAATTGCAAGAAGTTAGAAACAGCCCAAATTCCCACCAACAGACGAATGGATTAAAAACTGTGGTACATACATACAATGGTGTTACTATGCATCCCTAAACAGCAGTGATGAATGCATGAAGCATATCACCACATGGGGAGAACTGGAGGAAATTATGCTAAGTGAAGTAAGTCAAGCACAAAAGGACAAGAATAGCATGAGTCTGCTGAGGAAAGGAGAAAGAGAGAGAGAGAGAGAGAGAGAGAGAGAGAGAGAGAGAGAGAGAGAGAGAGAGAGAGAGAGAGAGAGAGAGACAGAGAGACAGAGAGACAGAGAGAGAGAGAGAAGTAAGTGCAAAAGGGGCACAGGGAAAAAGCTACTGTATACAAACACTCCAGGAGTGAGGTCCAGGTAGTATGGCAAAGGCCAGTCCAAATCCAGGCATATATGACAGCCAACTAAAAAGGGGGTGGAGGGAGGAAAGGTGAAAGAAAAAAAAGATGTGTGATGGGGAATAGGGCACTGACCCACCCAAGGGGAGGGTATTGTTTGCATCTCCACAGGGAAAGAGGGACCAGATATAAAGCCAGTGTCATAAGAATGCAGTGCACTGGCAAGGAGTGGGGAGTCAGTGGAGGGGTCTGAAGTCTCGGCCACCATACCATCTATGTGGACAACTGTCCTTCACCCCAGAAGAATTTACTTGAGAGGACAGCACTGAAGTGACAGCTAGGGAAGAGGGGCATGTCTGATCAGAGCAATTGGGAGCAAATGAAGGGGGAGGAAAAAGAGTGGAGCACACCCTGGCCCATCAGAACTGAAGGACGATATCCCCTCTCTGACCAGCCAATGGACAGAGTGGACAATTTGGCTGATCCCATTACAAGACACGCCATCCCATGATGGCCCAAGACCCTGAGGCAGACAACACTGGAGAATCAGTGTCGGGACTGGACCAGACTGACCCTGTGACCCCGAGGCAAACCACTAAAATTGTGCTGCAGAGCAACCATGGGAGCAGAGCAGGGAGCCCCTGAGGGAATACAGAGGACAGACGCTGGGGCCAAAGTATGGTACCCTATACGAACTGACTGAAGGACACGCCTAGAGATAAAAAATCAGACCTTGAGCTATTTATAGGTTTTTCTTTTATTTCTAATTTTTTTCTTTTAGTTAATTTATTTTTTCTATGAGTAATTGGTATCCTTTTTTGTTGTCATCACTGTGTTCTCACTCATCACCTATCCTGCTATGGCTTGATTTTTGGTGCATATTATTATCTCTACAGATCTATCCAGATAAGATAGACTGGATGAATACTCTGCAGGAGAAAACAAAGGGGCCAGTGGTTCCAGGGGTACACAGGAGAGGGGCCGGGGGTAAGTAGGTGGTGCTGACCAACCCAGGGACAGGGGAGCAACAGGTGATCCAAAATCAGTGGCAGGGAGGGTGTGAGAGACCTGGTAAGGATTCAGCAAGGGCAAGGTAACCGACTGAAATTATTTAAACCCAAATGAAGGCTGAGCATGATAGTGGAGCAAGAGGAAGTATAAGGAATAGAGGAAAGAACGAGGTGACAAAGAGTATTTACAGGTGTCTAAAGGCTGGAATGTACATATGTAAATATATTTATATGAGTGTGGTTAAACATATCTATGTGGATATATTTATAGGTTTAGTATTAAGGCAGCAGATGGACATTGGGCCTCCACTCAAGAACTTGCTCAATGAAAGAACACGTTGTTCTATTAAATTGGCATTCCAGGATGCACACCTTCCTGACATGATTGCTGAAGAAAAATGTGGGCATAAGCAAATGTGGTGAAGAAAGCTGATAGTGCACGGCTATCAAAAGATATAGTGTCTGGGGTCTTAAAGACTTGAAGATAAACAAGAGGCCATCTAGCTGAGAATAAAAGTCCAGATGGAAGCACACCAGCCTGGCTGACCATGAGATGTAGAAGGGAGCAGTTATCAGACATCAAAGAACTAAAAAGTGGGTGCCCACCTTCCTGATAAGATCACTGAAGACAAACGTGTTCATAAGCATATGTGGTGAAGAAAGCTGATGTTTCCTGGCTATCAAAAGATATAGCATCTAGGGTCTTGGAGGCTCGAAGATAAACAAGTGGCCATCTAGTTCAGAAGCAACAAAGCCCACATGGAAGAAACACACAGCCTGTGTGACCAAGAGCTGTCGAAAGGATCAGGTATCAAGCATCAAGGAACAAAAAAATCATATCATTGTAAATGTGGGTGAGTGCAGAGTGGAGACTCAAAGCCCATTGGTAGCCAACCGGACACCCCCTTACTGGAGGAGATGAGCCAGTCAGTGTGCAGGGTAGCAACAAAGAAACATATAACTTTCCTCTAGTTCTTAAATATTCCCCCCTCCCCACTATCATGATCCAAATTCTGCCTTACAAATCTGACTAGATCAGAGGATGTACATTGGTATAGATAGCAACTGGAAACATAGGGAATCCAGGACCGATGCCTCCTTCAGGTCCAGTGGTGAGAGTGGTGATGCCTGGAGGGTGGACGGAAAGTGGGCTAAAAAGGGGGAACTTATTACAAGAATCTATGTATAGCCTCCTCCCTCGGGGATGGATAGCAGAGAAGAGGGCAGTGGGAGACGTCATACAGTGTAATATATGACAAAATAATAACAATTTATGAATTATGAAGGGTTCATGAAGTAGGGAGTGTGGGGAGGGAGGGATAAAATGAGCAGCTGATATTAAGGGCTCAAGTGGAAGGCAAATAATTTGAGAATGATGATGGCAACAAATGTACATATGCACTTGACACAATGGATATATATATATGGATATTGGTAAGAATTGTAAGAGCCCTCAATAAAATGATTTTTAAAAAATAGAATGTTGTCTGTAGAAAGTACCAATCTTGGAAAATTAGAAATAAAAAGATAGAATATATAAATAGTGATACTTAAGGCATTACTCATTGCCACCATTCCAACTTACAGTAACCCTACAGAAGGTTTCTGACACTGTGAGTCTTTAGACGAGCAGATAGACTCACCTTCCTTCCATGGAGCAACCTTGACCCTCCAACCTTGTGATTAGCAGAACATACATAATTCACAGTGTCTCTAGAACTCCTTAACCTAGTTCCTAGCAAATGAAAATATACTACTATTGGTCCTTTGAAGCATACAATTATATGGCTATTTTAAGGAAACAAAAATTTCAAAGGCATGGTATCGCATTCTTTGTTTAAGGAAACAAACATTTCAAGATCTATATTGAATAGCACCATATATTAAAAGGCATACCAGATGTGTTAGTCACATAATTTCATGTCAACTTGAGGATATATAAAATTGCAGGATTGGTATTAAACCTGTCATAGCCTGATTGTGTCTCCTATGGTCATGGCCTTCTCATAAAGAGGGTCTTCAAACACTCTCCTTCTCTCTCTGCCTTCACCTTCCTGCTGGCAGGCAGCTCTGAGATCTGATGCTTTCAGCACCATTGGATCCACAAGACTTTGTACCCACCAAACTGTGTTATTCTTGCATTCTGCATCATTGATTATGACCATGTGAGTCCGAAGAGGCCCTTTTGGACTATTATTAGATTTATAGCCTTGAGTTGGGCTAGGCTGGGATGTTTTCTCCAGGTATAATTATTTCTTGAGATAAAGATCTTATACATATATGAGTGTCTCTGGCTTTGTTACTCCAGTATACCCAGTATAATATTAATATAATATTACTATTATTTAAATGGACTCACTAACAAATATTGTCAGGAGAGATGAGTTTCTGGGGAAGGATATCGTGTTTGGTAAAGTAACTCAAATGAGGAAACCCCTCAAGGGGATGGATTGACACCATAGTTGCAACAATGGGTTCAAAATAAAAACAATTGAATAAAATATTCTAAAGGGTAGCTTGAAAACAAAGTTGTTAAAACCTGGAATTAGAAAAACAAAACATTGTCTGTATTTATCAAGGTCAAAGAACTAAAAAGAAAATGCAAGCCTAGAGATGCAATTTTGAAGGGTGTCACGCAGAAAATATTGAAATGCTGGAGAAAACATCCCAAGAAGACGGGAGAAATACAGAGAGTCAGTGGATGACAAAATGAATCACTTTCAGGCAGGACATGTGCGCAACAAGCCAAGGTGTAGAAAGAAGAAGTACAGGATTCACTGGAAACATTGACAGAAAAATGTTGCTAGGTGTTGTCCAGTTGGTTCTTCCCCATAGCGACCCTACGGACAAGGGAGAAACCATTGCCCAGTCCAGAACCATCCTCATTTTTACATCATGCACAAGTCTATTGCTATCCATCTCCTTGAGGGCTTTCCTCTTTTTCACTGCCCTTCGCTTTACCAAGATGAGGACTGATGTTTCCTGAAACATGTTCGAAGCACTCAAGACAAAGTATTTCCCCCTCACCTCCAAGGAGCTCACTGGCTGCACTTCTTCTAAGACAAACTCATTTGTTCTTTTGGAAGACCACGGTACCTTCTAAAGAAGGATCCACTGATTGACAGTGTACCAGGTGAAACCTTTCGAAAGATACACACTACTCTGGAATTGGCAGTCATGTATTTCAAGAAATTGAGACTTGACTAAGAGATGGAACTTTATGTGTTCTTTTGTGGCCATTGCAAAGAAAAGGTGGCCGTGCGGATGTGGAAATCATCAGCTATCATTACCATCACACGTGAATTTCTGTTGATGGTTATGGTGAGTAAATTGGGCAAAGCAACCTCAAATTGGGAAAGGATGCTAAACAATAAACGTAGGGAACCTATGGCAAGAATAAATCCATTTCTATATTCCTGGACAGATACTTTAAATACATTTCTCCCCAACCCTCATTGGGCTCTGCCATGTTCTAAGTACTGTGACGGCTTTAGACAACAGCCTTACAGCGAACATGACATCTCCCAAGGGCCACACTAGAAGGACTTCTTGTGGAAGCCCGATTGAACAAACTGGGACCTACCTCAATGTTACTTGTAGCCCTTGGATTGGGACTGAAATTCTGTGATGTGAGAAAGTAAAGAATGCCCCCAGCCCCCCAATACTGTGGAAATGGTGGTCACTGGACTTTGGGGAGGACCCCTGGCTCAGTGGGAGCTCAAGGAAAATGGACCAAGAACTATCATATACTTGGTATCTCAATGCTCTCTTTGCATTAATAAGACAGGTATTAATGTGATAGGCAATGATCTACCCTTGTAAGAAATGTTACAGTGAATTTTCCCCTAGCACCAACCTTCATGCAACATAAACAGAGGTCAAATTATTAAGAAACCAGTCTGTACAAAGCAACAACTCATGGATTGTGGCTCCCAATTGGACTATACTCTCATGAAATCCTCCTATCAATAGTGCCTTAAATCCTATGTCAGTGGATAAATTATTGATGTTATTAATATAATTGCCTTATATCTAAAGGGAATAATGGACAATATTTTTCTTTTTTTTTAATCTTTTTATTGGGGCTTATAAGGCTCTTATCACAATCTGTACATACATCAATTGAACAAAGCACCCTTATACATTCATTGCACTCGTCACTCTCATATTTCACCTTCCACTTGGGTTCCTGGAATCAGCTCTGTTTCCCTTTTTTCCCCCCCATCCCTCTCCCTCCCCGATCCCACCCCTGGTCCCTTGATAGTTTATAAATAATTATTATATCTTATCTTACACTCCCCAGCATCTCCCCTCACCCGCCTCCCCTTTGACCATCTCCCAGAGAGGAGGTTACACATAGATCTCCGAGATCGGTTCTCATCTTTTTCTATTTGTTTGTGTTTTAGTGTGTTAGTCTGGGTTGACTATGAAATAAATTCATAGACACTCATGTGTGTGAGAAAGAGCTTTATATGAAAGAGCAGTTGTATATTGAAAAAACAGCCCAGCCCAGTCCAGATCAAGAACGTAAGTCTGATATTAGGCCATATGTCTGGTACCAGTCTATAAATTCCTCTTCAGACTCATGCAACACATGTAAGGGCACTGGATGCAGAAAGATCACAGGCCCGTGGGTGAAAAGTCCTGTGGATCCTGTGGTGGTAGAACCATCTCAGCTCTGGCATGGTTCTTCACGTGGTTTCTCCAGCTCCAGGTCTCTGGTTCCATCATCTTCACTCCATGTGTCTTGTCAACAGGAATGTCAAGCAGAGAGTATGTGTCATGCCTACAGGTAGTATGACCAGAGTTCCCAGAATCCTTAGGAGAGGGCTATACCCACAAAGAGGCCTTATTGGCTGTGACCTGATTCACAGGCTAGGATGTACCCCTTCACAAGTTGACAGATTATGAAACTGCCATATTCAGTGTTTTTTTGTTTGTTTGTTTTTATTGCTTTTGGTATTTGTCATAATGTAACCGCCGATGTAAACCAGAGTCATTCATAACCCATGGACTAGTAGATGGATTGTCTCCCACTTACTTCTTGCCCCAAGTTAAGAACAGTTGGATCTTATATCATGGCCCTGCTAGATACCACCTTCATGAAGAGACCACTGAAGATGTGAGTTCTACAACAAAATGTGCTGATGAAAGCAGATGGCACCCAGCTATCAACTGGCTATCTTGTAGCAAAGGTAAATGCTTATGTACAAATATCCCCTATCAAGCCTATGTGTTTGTGGGTATGCTCCCGTTCTCACTTGCACATAGGTTCATCCTACATGTCTATGCATGTATCTACCTGTAGTTATTGTAGGATTGTGTTTATAACAGTATTTACCACTGCTTCTTTTGACACTTGCAGTCCTGTTAATGGAGGAAGACTGCTTACCAGCCTTTGATATGCAGATGATAAAATCATGCTAGCTGGAAAAGAATATTTTAAGGACTTACTGAGGAAAATTGAAGTCAACATAAAGAAGAAAATTATTTTCACAAAGTAGACCAATAAGTAATACCTTGAGAAACTCAGAAAATATTAAATCTGTCAAAGACTTCATTTTATTTGAATTTTATTTCATTTTAAATCAATGGCCATGGAAGGATTGTCAAGAAATTAAATGACATACTATGTGCACACATTTTCTGAAAAAGGCTAAAGGATTGAAGTGTTAAAAACAAAATATGTCACCTTGAGAACTCAAATTAGCATGACTAAAGTTGTGCCAATCGCTTGTATGCAGGCAATACACGGGGCAATTAATAAGAAAGAACAAATTTAAATCAATGCCTGAGTTATGGTATGAAGGAATAGTATTAGATATAATGTGGAGGGTTAGAAAAACAGTCCAATCTTTTCTGAATTGATTTCAAGATATTTGCTCCTTAGGAGGGAGGGAGGTGAGACTTCACTTAATATTATTTGGACATTATCCAAGGAGAAATGAGTCCCTGGAGAAAGACATCATGTGTGGAAAGCAGTTGGCCAGTGGAGAAGAGGAAGAGTCTCTCAAAAACATGAGCTGACACAGAGGAAGCAACGCTTGCTTCAAATCTAACAAAAGGTGTGTATGGGGGTGGGGCTGGGGTGCACGGGAATCAGGCGCTGTTTTGTTTGTTACATTTTAAAAAAATGAACTCGCCGCCATCAAGCAATGACTCATTAGCACACAGGAGAACTGGTTCTCTTGGTTTCTGATGAGATCTATCTTTACAGGAGTAGATAGCCCCATCTCTCCCTCAGAGGAGCATGTTGTTGTAATTTGCTGAATTTGAGGTTAGCAGCCCAATGTACCGTCAGAGTACTTGAAACAGACTTGGTGGCTCCTAACAACCTAACAATTGTTGTGCTTTTTATATTTATGTTCGTCATATGGGCACTTTTCTCTTGATATGTTTAAATTAATATTTTAATTAAAAGAGAATTGATTCTATGAGAGATGGCACCAATTGATTGTTAAACTTATTATATTCGTGTTTATAACAAATCATAAAAATAATTAAAGAAAGATGTATGACAGAATGGAATTCTACTTAATATGATAAGTGTTCATGTTTATTAATTTAAATAACATTCAAAAGCATACCTGTTAAAATTTTAATTTATTTTTCTTATGTTAATATGCACATGGAATATTAATGTTTAACATTAGCATTATGTCTTTGTCTTTTACAAGGTAAATAAAAGAGTATTGCTACAAGGGTCCCAGGTCAGACATGACACATTTATTGCAAACAAAACATGTGAATGGTTGCAGACAAATTATCGCGTGGCATATTCAACATTCTTCACCACCACCACGCGTCAACGTTATCAATTCTTCTTTGTTCTTCATTATTCATTGCTCAGGTTTCTCTGGCACATGAATATTATGACTTGAATTCAATACAGTTAGTCCTCAAAATGACATCTTCATTCTCTGACATTTAAAATAGGTCTTAAGCAGCTGATTTGCCCAATGTAATAAATCATTTGACTTCTGATTTCATGAGTGTTGATTAAATTATTCAATTATTTTATTTAATTTAATTACAATCCTTGAAAACTTTGATTTTTGTTTTCTATTTCTCATGCTGTTACCCTTTACTGCAGTTGTGAGGACTTTAGTATTCCCGGAGCTGTGATCCGTACCCAATGCTGTAGTCTTGGATCTTAATCAGCAAGCGCTTCAAGTTTGCTATGCTTTCAGCAAGCATGGCTGTGTCATCTGCATATCTAAAGTTGTTAATGTGGAGCCAGCAAGAAAAAACCCTTGACAACTTCAATCTTTTCTCCATGTACCTGCATAATGATTTGTATAAAAATATGCATAACAATGTCCAACTTTTACATGCATATGAAGCAAGCAAAAATATGGCTTGGGTCAAGTGCACTTTAGGCCTCAAAGTGACATACTTCCTTTTCAATACTCTGAAGAGTATGTGTATAGTATCAATTTACTGAAATTGCCATTATAAAGTAGTGGAGAGCAATTGTTTTGAGAATGATGAGGGCAATTTGAAGTTAGTTGGTTCCTTAGGGGGGCTATGTCCAAGGCATCTATTCTAACTTTGGGGAGTTTTCTCTATTATTTGGCATTCCTTGGATTGTAGATTCCTCACTGCTAAAAATCTCTACATCTATGGTTACGTGGCTTCCTACCTTGCATTTCTCAGTCAGTCTTAGGGTCTCTTTTTTTTCCCTTCCTTGTAACGACATTACCTATGTTAAGTAATTACATCTGTAAGGATGCCATTGCAAATAAAATCATAATCTTAGGTGCAAAGCATAACAGCAATCTTAGTGAAAATATTGGGAAAATAAGAACATTAAATTGATATATATATATATATATTTACCAATTCACTTAAAATATATTCTGTATCATGCAAAATCTATGTCAGACTAGATTCTCTTTCCACAGAGTTTTAGTGGCTGATTAAAAGTTGATCTCCAAGCCTTCCATCTGAGTTGTCTTTGGAAAAATTCCAGTCTTCAAACTTTCACATAGCAGGCAAGAGCTGTACACATTTACATAACTTGTGACCTAAGACAGTGGAATACACACCGTCATCGCACAATGCTGACTCCCAGTGACCTCCGGTGCATGTCTTAGACTGACATTACTATGGAAGTAGCAAGTCCAGTCTTTCTCACACAGAGTGACAGGTGGTTTTGAGCTGATCACCTATGGCTCCCAAACTCATAAATTACATCTGGCTGAGAAAAATCAAGACAGAAAAAATATGTATTCTGTGTTTCCAGTAAATTTTAAGATCTTAGTGGATGAAACTACAATCAGTTGGTAAATATCATGTAAGTCTTTGCCTTCTGTCAGACAGGGAAGAAATAGACAGCAACGGACACAGAGAACACAGTCTGAGATCATGGAAATTTTGTATCAGTGACTGAGGTGATCCTAAAGCAAGCGATATATTTGTTAATGTTCTTTAATCTGTAAATTTTAAAACCTATGCACTTTATGGCATGAAATTCATGTCCAAATAAAATTGATGAAACAAATAAAAGTCATTTCTGTGAAAGTAGGATATTATCAATTATAAGATTAAACCTGTGCTTTATAGTCACCCAAAAGAGAATCTGGAAAAATACCTAATTAAGAGACCCTAGAATTATGAATGATAGTAGGAATAGAAAAGATATTACATACTATATAGTTTTTAAGTTCTTACAATTATATTCAGATATTTTCATTGATGAAAGTTTCATACATTGATGCAAATAGCAGGGCATTATCGGAAGATTGCAAGAGTAGAATAGAAGTATAGATTAGGAAAATTTATCAATGAATTGACCAATTTCTTCAAATCACTTTTATCTTTGTTTTATAAACTACTGTGACTTTGAAGACACACAACCATTATTAACATGAAGCAAGTGTTTGTATTTTAAGTATTCAGACTAGGTCTAACAACCTCTCCTCTTTTAAAATACACTTGACCGAGACTCAGTGAACTCTAACGCAAGAAGAGGTCAAATTTATTTGAAACTATGACCTTGTGGCAATTATAGAGTTTGTAAAGCATCTTCTTTTTATTTCTCAAATCTATACTTCTATTTTCCATATTAGCAAATGCACAATTTCCTATAAATAAATCTAATTTTTTGTTTTGATGCAATTATAAGAATTACATGCAGTTATTTACTCAATAAGATGTAATCTATTGCATGTATATGTGTATGTGTGTTGTCTTGATTATTTGACTCCCTCAGAGTTAATTTCTATTATTAAAAAATTCTGTCTGATTTTTTTTAACTCCACTAATAATACAAAGTTCATAGCTGGAAGCTCTGATAAGAAAATACTTTTATTTAAGTTTCTACAGAAGAGATTCAAGGTCTTATATGCCATAAGGCACACATTACTAGGTAATGGGTGAACAAGTTACAGTACTTATATAAAATTTTCATCAGAACTATTTTGATCCAGGTCATCTATGTATAATTTATATATGTGTACAGGGGCTTCAAAAGTTTTTAGAACATTCCATTGTCTTTTAATTCCATTTTACATGAATTTTTGAGTCCTCCTTATATAGAGATCATTTTAGTGCATATTCTGTTTTTGTTGTGGTAGGTAAGTCTGTTTCCAGCATGAAACCTATTCTAAAGTACACAGTCTGCTTCCCTTAAGTGCTGCTACTGTCATTTGCATTTAAGTTGCTTATGTTCAATCTTGAACTTTTAAAAGCTACAAATTTTTGATTGCTTGAAATTGAAAATAACATTAGCGCTATTTTGATGCTATGTGTGTGACGGTGTGATTGTGTGTGTGCGCGTGTGTTTGTGTGTTATTGTGAATTGTCGGATCTACCTGGGAATGATGTTTTTGTCGCGGCTGTGGTTAATATAAGGAGTTCGAGGCTACTGCTATTGTGAAACACACTATGCTTGCAGTATCATGGCATAGCATGTTTTCCCCAACTCAACGAATACATTACCTACATACTAATTATCAAATCTCTGTGATGTTTTAAATGTATAGCATAACAAACTACTATCTCTTCTTTGAGGGATGGCTATTTATTTATTTATTTATTTTTAATGCTGCCACTTTTGAATTTCACTGAATCTGAACTAATAAACTCAAAGAATATATATTGCTTATGTGCAAATTGTAAATATCTGCTTAGAAGCTACACATCCTATCACTTTTAAAGGAAACCGTCTCTTTGCAAAATTAAATTAGTACTTTCTACATGGCAAGAATCTCAACTTCATGGTATTTTTTTCAATATCGTCATTAAGAGAAAATTCATGAATACTTAATGAATAAAAGACATTTGCATCATATAAATACCTCAATCTCCTATTCTGTATGCAATAGTTGCACTACCATCTGGCAAAGGTTTCAGTTGACTGAAGATGAAGCAATAAATTTATACAGTAAAAATGTTACCAAGAGTTTTTAACCAATTAAAATGTTTGAAGCAGGCTCAATGCATGTTAAATGTTATGTCTGCTTCTGCCAACAACCATCCAGGATGAAGTCTAATGAGCTAACCATGGGTAAAGGAAAAAGAGCGGCAGTCAAGGGTGCTCTGCACCGTGTGCACTTATAACAAAGGTTTACACAATTAAAAGGCAACTATTGAGACGCTCCTCTCACCATCCATGTCTTCCAGAAAAAGTTAAAACTCAATGTTTGTTTTTAGTAAACACATGAATACAATTTATGATAAAATATAATTTGGGATTTCATGTTTCCCCAAAAAATCTCCACTTATTAGAATATATAAGTAGAAAAGGCCCACGTAATATCCAGTATCCATTACTCAATTAAAGATAAAATAAATCTGGCTAGAAAATGTCTTTGAATAAATTATTATTTCAGGATTTTCTTTTGGTTTTGTTTTATTTTAAGGTTTTTAATGGTAAATGAAGGTGATATTTTTTGGTAAATTAATTATGGTAAAATAACCAGAAAGCAAGAAATATTTAAAATATTTTTGATACATGATTTTCCTGATATCATTCAATATAAGAGAATTAACAGATTTATCTTTTTTCATCCTTAATATAATATTATTTCTCTGGATTCATGGAGATGTTGGTAGAGAGAAGGAAATAGACTGGGGGTGGGTGGAAGCACTGGATACTGATACGTGTGGAGAGAAAAAAGTCTGTGATGTTTCTTAGTCATGCCAATAGATTTCAACAGAGTTGCCTAAGTAAAGCAGCAGGCAAGGGATCCCATCAGGAAGTGCCTTCCGTGGGAATGCAGATATTTGTAATATCATGACTGGGCCCTGAGTCTTTGAAATTCCCCTCAGATTCTGCCATGTACTGCTATGCACTGAGTTTGTGAGGAAGATAGCGTGGTGCCTTGAGGTCTGACAGGTAAAGACATTATAGGCCTGAAAAGTTACACAGAGATTTTTATTCAATAGAGAGATCCCCTAGTGCTACACATAGTTAATTTTTATGCTCACTGTTTTTAAATTTTAATATATTTTTGTATTATGGTTCAGCTTAAAAAATAATTATCATTTCAAGACTGACTAACTTACCGGATTGTACTGAACTGCAATTCCTACTACTCTGATGACAGCACTACTAACAAAGATTATTTTGTGCAATTCCATTTTATTAAAGTCAACATTACTATGGACTTTAGCAATAATTTCTTTTAAAATTATTTTATGGGAAGTATATTTCTTTTGTTTTTTTAAGTTTATAAAATGATACAATATTTTAAGCTTTTATTTTTTTTTGACACCAGGTATTTGCTATCGTGATGAATCAGAATTGAGATGATAACTCCAACAGACAATATTATTCTCAATGGAGACTGAGAGTCTTTTTTTTAAATGAGGACCATAGGGTACCCTCTGCCACCACTGCAATTCAATATATTATAATAGAAGTCCTAGTCAGACCAAAAGGTAAGAATAAGCAATAAAATGCATTAAAATTGGCAAGGAAGAAGTATACTAACTCCATATGTAGATGATCTCATCCTATACATGGAATTGTCCAGTGATTTAAAAGAAGCTTACTAAAGCTAAAAGAATAATTAAGAATATTTGCAGTTCTCAAGACAGCATAAAAAATCAATTAGATTCCACCACACTAGCAAAATGTACATGACAGACACATAGACCAATAGAAAATAACTAAAAATCCAAACCATTTACCTATGGGAAACTGATATCAAATAAGGGATGACAGATCATTAATTAGAGAGGAGTCAATCTATTTAATAAAAGGAAGTAGAAAATCTGTATATCCATTGTCTGAAAAATAAAATAGGATCAATACCTCATAACATATACAAAACTAACCATATGAAAGACAAAAAAATAAAACCTAAATCAATAAATGTCATCAAAGAAAAATGTCAGTAAACATAGACTCTAATTAATGGCATAAAATTAAAAATTTAAGCAACTACATACATCATAAGTTCCCAAAGGAATAAAAAAAGAATGTAAGTCCAAAGAGGACCCCGGCCAGAAGAAACAACAGGTTGTACATAACTTCCTCATATTTTAGTGGTCCTATTTTATTAAATATGTCTCTCTCTACTCTGAAAGAAAGAAGAATGTAAAAATGGAGGAAGCTGTCAATGTCATATCTGACCAAAAACTAAATTTACTAAAATTTATGTAAATCTTCAAAATGTAACCACAAACATTTCTAGTAATGCAATTAGAAATATGAGCAATGAACATGAACAGACACTTCACCAAAGAAGATTACAGGCATTCAAAAAACACATGAAGAAATTCTTGCAATATTAGCAATTAGAGAGATGCAAGTCAAAACAAAGAAGTGCAAGGAAATATAATCTCATCACATCAGTAACAGCAAATTTAAAACATTCAAACAAACAAAATATAAAACAATACTGCCAAGGGGATAGGGAGATTGGAATGCTCTGGACCTTTTGATGGGACTGTAAAGTGATGCTGCAATGGTGGAAAATGATACTGTGCTTTCTTAAAATGTTTACATTGAAATACTGTATGATCCAGCAATCTGACTCCAAAATATATACCTTAGAGAAATAAGAACCATGATACAAGTATACATAAAATACCTAAGTTCATGTAAGCAATATCAGCAAAAGTAAAAAGATGAAAACCGCCTAAGTGCCCATCATCCCATGAATGAATAAGCAAACTAAAGTGCATAAACATACTGGGATACAGTGCAGCATTGAAGAATCATGAAGGACCTGCAAAACACTTTAGAACATAGAAGAAACTGGAGTACATTATGGTGAGTGAAATAAATCAATCCTAAAGGGAGAAATATTGAAAGAAACTGGTATTATAATAAATAACAAGAAAAGAAAATTATTTTTCATGGTTAAGAAGTATGAGAGAGAGGAAGAGCAAATCACTGGCAGACAAGTATTACCAGGGATGAAGGGACAGGTAAGACAAGGTAGAGGATATAACAACATTATCAACGCCAAAGGCAATCACTGAGATACACACAAGCGAAAACCTCAATGATTACTGTTAAACTCTCAAAGCTTCCATAATAATAATAATAACCATTACCATCTTTTAGTAGATACATAGGGAGACATACAAGCTGAATAAATATGGGAAGGTGAGTGAGAGTATTGTACTTGGAATTATACTAGTTGACTCAATGATGTGAGAGGCCATCTTTGACCTCCTCAGACTATGGAAAGTGGGAAGCATTCAACTCCCCATCTCCCCCTAGATCAGCTGTTCTCAACCTGTGGGTCCCTATCCCTTTGAGGTTTGAATGAATGACCTTTTCACAGGGGTCGCCCGATTCCTAACAGTAGCAAAATTAGTTATGAAGTAGCAACAAAAATAATTTTATGTTTGGAGGGTCACCACAACATGAGGAATTGTATTAAAGGGTCACGGCATTAGGAAGGTTGAGAACCACTGCCCTAGATAATTCCTGTGATCATAGGTAAAATATACCTCCACCCTCCATCCTTTTTATCGTATTCTGATGCCAATCAGCTCTCCCATGGCACTTTACTTCTCTGCTGGGTTTAATAATCCATCACACTTACCACACAAAACCCATGGAAAATAATTACAATCATTAGGAAACTTAACAGATTTTCCTAAGTAGTCAGGATCAAAGAGTGCCATCTTTTCCCTACAGCAACATACTGGTAGGGACATCTCTCGCTGGTCCTTATCTCTTAACCACTCAGTTTCTGGGACTTTGGCTTGCTGAAGCCAGTGTTCCAAAGCTCCTTTAGCATGGATAGTAATCCAATGGTCACACTGCTCTGATAGCCAGCTCCTGCCCGATCGCACGCTGCTTTACTCGTCCATAGGCTGGAATGCCCACTGTTCTCTCTTATGCTCTTTATGGACTCTGGTGGCTCTGGTGCCAAGTTCACCTCACACTGGGTGGGCTCCACTTCTCCAAAGGCATCTGACACTCACACTGCTGTTGGATCTTCTTTCTCCGTAGCTGTGATATTCTCTGTTCTTACTGCTGAGATGGCTGATTTACTTCCAGTAGATTGACAAAACGGACCCATCACTGAATTTTCGTTAGCCTACCCAGTCATTTCATAGGAGTTACAAAGGTATGGCTTGAAAAATAATACAAAATAATTTCCCATAACAACTCAAGTATATATCTTATTAATATTTTGCATAAGAATTTTCATGAAGTGTGCTATAAACATAAGAATATTGTAGAAAAAAGGATATTGTGGAACCTGCAATGTTCTAAAACCTTTTCCATAACCAAATACTATTAGGAAATTATTCACGGAGCCTCAAGACTTAGTCTCACGGTCATCGATTGAAGTAATCTACAAAATTACATCAGGTAGTCTCCAGTGGCATTTCTACACGCTAACATGTTGCATGCAAGTGTAATCTAAAAGGCAATTATTCTTTCCTTATCGAGAGCAAAAGAGTGAAAAAAATGAGAGGCTCAAGGAAACCCTTCGTCTTAAAACTTAGGCAAATGACAGCATTCTGTAGATCAGAAGAACAAGTGGATGCACCACTACCATTACTAGTTGGTCTAACCAGGATCACAGCGTTAGGTTCTACACAGGGAGAGAGAGAGAAATATATATAAGTACAACAAAATTCAAAGCATTGCTCTTCAGATTTACTGATCTGATATTGGCTAATGGAACTAGTGAAACTGTAGTCATAGAACAACTGAACGTGTACCTAGGGGTCAACTTTCAGCCAAACAAGAGACAGGTGGCCTATAAAGTGGATGGTAACTTCAGGGAGAAATACATTCCTTTCACAATTAACCATCTAAGACCACAGGGACAGTATTTGCCAAGAAGCAAAGCTCAGAGTGTATAAAAAGACCGAGAGAAAAGGACAATGAACATGGAGACTCCGGGGAAGAAGTAGGGAGAGCGCTGCTATCTAGAGGGGAGTGTTACAGAGGTTACACAACAAACTGTAAAAATGTTGAATGAACAAGTAATTTGTTAAAAATAAAATAATTATATGGCAAGCTGGTTTTGGTTTTCTGTGGGATATGCAATGCAGCTAGAAATAGGGCTTGTAATGGAACAATTTGTACTTAATGCCTATGAACTGGATTTTATTCTCCTTAGCCATCTATAAAATGTCTGAAACAGAAAGATAAGGCTAAGCCAAGGTTTTTACCTACTTCAATGATGACAAAAATATCATTTTAGAAACCAGCAATCTACACTATAAAGAGCTTATACGGATTGCTGAGTGTGTCTTACTAAATGCGTGGAAACAGATCGCTTGGGTGGGGATCTGTTTCAAAAGGAAAAATGGCAATGCATGTGTGCATTCATGCACAGTGACTGGATCAAAACATACATGTGAATCATTAAAGATAACAGAATATCTCTGGTAACACACCTGAAGCCGAGTAGAAGTGAAGTATGTGAATTATATGCCAATGAAATTTTTGGAGGGAAAATTTACAAATAAATTTTAAGATCGAACAGAAAAATTCAAAGAATCTGAGACCAAGTGTGTTAGCAAAGTTTGACTATAACAAACAAATCCAGTGGCACTCTCTCTGTGTAATAAAGAACTTTCTGTTGAGAAGTGATTATATTCCAAGAAGGTATCCTAGCCCAGTCCAATTCAAGTCTATCAGCCTGATACCAGTCCATTATCCCTCTGCAGACTCACCTAGGCACATACGATGATGCAGCATGAAGGAAGATCACTGGCTGGCGGGGATATAGTCACGTGGGTCCAAGCCTGGAAGACACATGGCAATGTACCAGCAGCTCTCAGGGTCGGTAACAGAGTCCCAGCAAGCAGGAAGGCAAAGAAATTGTTAAAATGTTTACAAATCTTTTATGAAGTTCCTTTGTCTCCTCTACTGCTGCTTATTTTATCTTCTCTGATTCTTCCTTCTGCTTCTTTTTGCTGCTTCTCTTCTGACTTTTTCAGTTTGAAAATTTCCCTGGGGTAGGCTGTGTAGATGCATAACTCCCTGTTCATTTTAAGGTTGGATGATTGGTTTCTAATCCTTGTGATGCCAATAGGATGGCTAGGGCTGCAGAATCCACATTTTCAAGATGGTAATAGGCCCACAAGGGGGTTTAGTGCCCTCGATGGTGGGCACAATCCTTTTATGTGGTGACAAATAGTACAACCAAGAGAAATTTGTTGCAAGTTACCAGAGAAATACCTTTCCTGAGTAATGCAAGAGGAGCCTGTCCTCAGGAGGCCTGGCTGACAAGTGAGGCATTAACAAAGTGTACCTCCATCCAACAAAGGGGTCTTTAAAGACCTACATACATGCTGATCTTGATTCAGAGTTGTAGCCTACTGATTCTGACTCTCATTTAATACCTGTTACTTCTGCAATAAACCACCTACCTATAACTATGGTCTTTGAATCCTGTGTGGCCATTGCAGCAGATGATGGAATCCAGAGAAAAAGTAAACTATGTTGCGGGAGAATACTTTGTCAGAACTGATAAAGCATTGGAGGTTGGCCTCCACGTCATGGGAATCAGCTTTGAGGTGTTCTTTGTGTGTCTGGGACATATGTCACCGTTGTTGTTAGGTGCTGTGACCCTACGTAGAAGAGAATGAAAGAATGAAACCGCATCCAGTCCGCACCATCCTCGCTATTGTTCCCATGTTTGAGTCCACTACTGTAGCCAGCGTGTCGATCCATTTTGCGGAGGATCTTCTATTTCACAGCCCTTCTCCTTTACCAAGCATGATGTTCTTTTCCAAGGATTGGTCTCTCCTGATCATGTCTAAAGTACATGAGATAAAGTCTTGTCATCCTTGCCTCTAAGGAGCTGTACTTCTGGCTGTCCTCCTGAGATAGATATTTTGGCAATCCATGGTACTTTCAATATTTTTTGCTATCTCATAGTTCAGATGCATCAATTATTTTGGTCTTCAATATTCAATGTCCAACAATCACAAGCATATAATGCAATACTATGACGTGGGTCAGGCTGGCCTTAGGCTAAAAGTAATATCCTTGCTTTTCAACTGTTTAAAGAGATCTCATGCAGAAAATTGACTGAATGCAACTTGAATGGACACCTTCTGAGGCTACTAACACTCTCAATCTTTTCCAATTCCCTAAATTACTTTACATTATTCACATATAGATAATCCTCATTACCATGAAGTCTCCGTTGAACTTTGATAATCACACATGCTCATGCCACTCCTGTCTGGGCTGTTCTGTTCCTGTGTTCTTTCTAGACTAGAAAAACAAAATCCACACACTCATATTTTATAAGAGAGTTTTGTATAAAGGGTAAGTGTACACTAAGAAAGCATCCCAACCCAGTGTTGTCCAAACTCATAAATCCGACATTAGCCCATATGTCCGACACCAATCTAAAAAGTCCTCCTCCATCTCACAAAGCACACACAATGACGCCAACTACAGGAGCAAAGCCAAGTCAGTGAGCATGTCAGCATCTCAGTGCTGGCAGGGGTCTCCACACGGTTGCTCCAACACCCAGGGCTGCATCGGGATAGATCCATGTGGCTTCTCCTTGGGGATTTCTCACAGGAAGTGAGCCTTGCCAGCTAAAGCAGGGAACTGGCTAAGACAGCCCCACACTGCTCCAACCATCAGAGAACAAGGGACCAAAAAGGCAAGTCTCGCCGAGCCATTTATGTCTCTGCCCTTCAATTAAACTATCCTTCTATGAATCCCACATGTGTTCATTGGCCAGGTTGGCACAATAAACCTTTACTATCACAGTTCCCATTCAACTATTTCACTAAGTCTTCAAATCTGCATTCCACACTTCATCATCTCTGGGCAGTCCTGCTTGATGTATACTACATAACCATAGTTCCTATTTATTTGGATAATTAACACTAATTATTTTGGCCATCTTCATTTCACAATGATTTGACAGAAAAACCTGGAAGACAGAGTCTGAATTTTAGTAATCAAAATTTAGTATAAAGTCAATTAATTATTGTTAGCATTTTCTAAGAAAGAAGAAATGAACTGATGAAAACAGTTAGGGAGGCATGCCCTAAAATGATACACTTTCTCTACTGAGCAAAAATGTGTAAGACCTATTTTCCCTATCTGTTCCAAATTTTCTAATAACGAATACGCTTTTTAGCAGTTTGAGTTAGAATCCTTCTTTTATGACTTGACTCATGAACTTCAATAAAGATTTGTAGTTTCAATTAGACATATATTAATTTCCAATGCTTTCTTTTAATTTAGCAATGATGTTTTTATAAGAGCTATATTGTGCCCCTATTATCTTTCTTGACAGTATTGATCCAATTAAGTTATTCTAGTTGCATACTGCACATAACTTATGCCACAGAAGTTTAATAGAATTACATAAAACAAAACTAGGACAAAATAAGGTTATTTGTACAAAAGGGCAATGATCAAACTATTGTATAAACTTAATATTGTTAATAATTTAATATTAACTGGACAGAAGAAATTATTGTCACTTTCACTTTTACTTTACCATGATTTAACCTCTTTAAATAAAACAAAATATTATGAATATCTACATTTCAATGAAAAGATTCCTTTTAAGATCACTTCACTCACATTAAAAGTTTGAAGTAATTCATTATATGAGTAACTTTCAAATAGGAATAAAAGGTTCTACAGATCACTAAATACAAACTTAATCACAGCCTTGCTTATTTTATAGCTAGAAAACATTATTATAATTTAAAAGAAAGGTATTTCATTCAATGTTCAATGATTGACACTTTGCAAATTGGAAATAGTCTGTTATAATAGTGTTTCACACAGGTGTACTATATTTCAAAACTACCATCATAATAATCTACTCAATTCATGTTTGATGAGCATAGAAAACAGGATTGTAAGTTTGCCATGCTTCAAGATTTATCACTAAGAGGTTGTCTTTTTAAGCAATTCTTAGTTGCAAATTAATTATAATAAAAGCATACTTATGAGATACTATTGTCAATGCATTTTATACACTTTGTGCAGTGGTTTTGCAAAAAGCAGTCACATTTTTAAGACTTGTCATCTGAAATATATTCTTGAATGAATAAAACAGTAGAAGAATTAATTATAACTGGAATTGAGTTGGAATTCCGTAACAATAAAATAAGATAAACTAGTTATTAATGTGTAAATGTTATAAATATAAAATTATTCTTGATAATGGTAAATAATATTTATGAAAAATTATAGATACTATAGCCATTGTAATACTGAAAAACACTTGGGAATTTTCTCAATATATTTCAAATTATTTGAAAATCCTTATTTTAAATAGACATATCAATTATAAAAAATGATAGATGATTATATATAGAGAATTCTACTTTTATTGATTTTTGATATTTTAAAATTAATCAGGTGAGAAATTTAGTTTTCCGCTATTTTAAATTTCTGTTTATGAATACACAACAACATACTAGACAGGAATTATTTAGTATTTGTTATGAGAAAATAATGTTCTGTATAATTCATCTCATTCTATGTAAATCCACTTATGTAAATGGAGCTAAGAAAAGATATAATTTCCATTAACTTGACATTAAAAATAAGTACATGCTTTATGTTTTAGACAGTACCCATGATAAGCAGATCAAGTTTTTTAAAGAAACAAACCATTTATTTGGTAATGAATACTGGATTTGCAATTTATGCAAAAATCCATCAATTGACTGCGATCGTGGTAAAATGGTCAAGAGTTGTGCAGTGCTTGGTTTCAGATTTTCTCATTCACATGTATGGCCCCTGTCTTGGGCTGTTAACTGAAATGTCTATGTTATCGCTGCATAGATTCAGTGGAAATTTAGCTTGGACTTCCCTACATGCTAGCTAAATTCCAAAAGGATTTATGGCAATGCACATGTGCTTTTTATGTTTCTACCTGTGCTACATTTTATGATGTCTTATTGGTAAGAACAAGTAAATTGACCAACTTTGGAATGGATTACACACAGATGTGGAAACTGAGTCATGGTACACTGATGGCTGTTAATATACCAATCTACTACAGAACCTTTCCCTAATTATTCATTATCCAAATGGACCTAGGTATAATGATAGTTGGTTCTGAATAACTGTATCTACATGACTACTAGCCTGCTGAGTTTTTCAGGAAGTTTATCTAAATTTTCATACACATGGCTTCTCTCTAGGAAAGCTTTAAGTTAACCTAGCAGCTACGCTCCCAGAACTCAGGGGTGGGAGAGGACAGTGTGGAGGGGAGCAGAGAGCTGTTCTTTTGTATAAAACATTTATATTGTCTCTATTTATGTCAGAGTAGATAATGTGTGAGAAATCAAATATAATAAAATATGTTCAATACCAATCTATTTTAGAAGAGAATAAGCTCTTGCTTATCAAGTAGCATAACTTCATAGTTATCATGACATATATTTGCTAGACACAAATACGTTATATCTTCTCCACGTTTTTCACAAAATATTTCTACTATTTTGGCTATACAGCACAATTGTTAGAAATTCCTGTCGACATAAAGTACCTGATACTTTGGCTCTAATAATTCCATTTTAGATAAACTAGAAAAATTGGTAATCCAAATTGACCATCTTTTTTCATTTTAAACATGTTTTATGCCATGTATATAAAAATAGCCCTGGAAGACATATATGAGTTGTTAACATAAAACATCAAGGGCTCCCAGTGATATAGGGGGTTAAAGTCATCAGTCACTCTGTGGGAGGAAGATGGGGCTTTCTATTCCCATAATGAGTTGCCATCTCATAAACTCACAAGGGTCGTTCGACCCCTGTATTCTAGGGTCTCTATGAATCAGCATGTACTCCAAGGGACTGAGTGTAGTTTGATGTTCATAAAATAAGCAAATCACACAGGATCAAGGCTATCCTTTATTATCTCACTTCTGGAGAGAAAGCTAACTCTGCCTTCCTCTTACACTGCTCCCTATCTCCCAAATAGCATGGGACTTTTTTTTTAATCTTCTGGGGGTTGAATATTTGAAATTCAAGAGCTATGTCCAAGATATCTCCTGGACATTTATTCATATGTGACCAATCTTTGACAGTGTCTTCAATATTAACAAAGAAACAGTTTCACACCATATAAAAATAATGATTGCAATGAAAATAAATATAATCATAAAATTATTCATAGTTTTAGATATTGTGTCCAATTTGATGTAGCTGGAGGGCAGAGTGGTTGGTGATGGGAGTGGGCAAAAGCTATGAGATAGAAGAAATATACGCTATCATATAGGGTTTGTTTGTAATAATGGATATCATGAAGAGTCGAGCATATTTAAGTTAAATTAAATTTATTTAAGGAGGATGATCAATTTGGGAGATAATGAAGCTTTGGAGAGAAAACAAATCAGGAATATATTTCAAACCGTAGGATGTGATGTAATGAGGACCTAAAAAGAAAAGGTAAATGGGTCGAATTGGAGATTCACTCAACATTGAATGCCAGATAGTTAGTAAGATAAAGTTGCATATTTTGCTTTAGGGTTTGGATGTGAGAAGAAAAAAAAGATTAAGGGACTTTCTAATTTTCTTATTTACAATGATATTAATGTGGTAGATTTTTATTAAGCTAATCCAATTAAACTGCTACTAGATTTCTAAATTTTCTTCCCTGCTGAATTGCTGCTTAGCCTGAACCAAGAGACACATTTTGTCCAAAACTTTAAAGGCCTGAATTGAAAAAGTAGTCATAATTTTCTTGTGCTCAAAACCTTTGAAGAGGACACTAGCTGTGTGGCATCATTGGCATGTGATCATTATACGGTTGTTCATCTGTTGGCATGAGGCAGTAGCAGGTCCACAACAGGTACCGCTCCTGATAAATCACTTGTTTCAGCCTTATCTGCTTCCTAAAACTGGGTATATTTAACTCCATGGGGGGAAAAAAAAAGTCAACGCCATCTTGTGCAGACAGCTCAGTCTGAGGCTAAAGGGTTATGATAGATCATCCAGGATACAGTTCATCCTCATGGTTTCTAGGCCAAACACGCAGGTCCTACTTGAGCTTTACTTTTCTCTTTATTTCTTTTCCCAAGGTTTGACTTTTACAACTGGAGCCCCACGAACAAATCAAAATCAATTGCTATTAATGATCGTTAAGAGGATCAAATACACATATAACCTTCAGCGTAGTTGTAGTCAGAGATTTTCCCAGGCTCTTTTCGTTTCATTCACAGCCTGTTTCCTTTCTGAATTTTCTTTTCTGCTTTAGTTTCTGTAACGTATCTCTCGTCAGGAAGTTTCATATGTATATATGGTACTATTTGTGTTTAATAAAGATGAATGCTTTCATTCATACGATCTGCTGTTTTTTTAGAAAGATGTTCCATTTACCATGAAAGACATTTAAGATGGTTTTTACACTTGTCTTTTGGGTTTGGAGCAATTTGCATAATGCTTTGAGTGATTCTTCTGTTTGAAGGAAAACCACCCTCAGAATGTGAAAGTAAAATTTCCTTCTAGAAATTCTAACAAGTTCCTAAACTTATTTGGCCTAACATCCCCTTCTCAAAAAAAAATTAATCAATGCCCTTGGGAATTTTATATTATATTAATATAGCCCATAATCCAGGATACAATGTATGTGTCTGCTTTTTCAGCTCCTGGATCATTTTCAGCACACTCCCAGGGACTGTTTCTCCCATTTTGGGAACAACTGCATCTACAATACCTTTCATTGAAGACACATGGAGAATATCGTTCTAGCCTAAACCCAGTGTTGTTTTGTCACATGCCATCGAGTCAGTTCAGAAACTGAGCAACCCAATGCAGAACAGAAGCAAGCCCTACATCATCCCCACAACTGTCCCTAAGCTGTAGCCACAGTGACAATCCATTTCCTTGAGAGTGTTCTCCTTTGCTGCCCCTCTGCATTACCAAGCACGATATCCCTCCCCAGGGACTGGTCTCTCCTCCCAACATGTCCAAATGATGTAAGAGCTTGCAAGCATCTAAGGAGTACTCTGACTCTACTTCTTCCAAGACGCATCAGTTTGTCCTTTTAACAGCCCCTGGTACATTCAATATTCTTCTCCAGCATGGTTCAAATGCATTGCTTTTTCCTCAGTCTTCCTTAGTCAATGACAACTTTCACATGTGAGGTATTTCAACATACCATGGCTTGGGTCAGGCAAACCCTAGTCCTCAATATAATATCCTTGCTTTTCAATGCTCTACGGAGGTCTTGTGTAGCAGCTTCACCTAATGCAATTCATCTTGTGACGTCTTGATGGCTGCTTTTAAGAGAAATGATTGTGGGTCCAAGGAAGGTGCAATCCTTGACACCTTCAAAATTGTCTATGTTCGTCATGATATTACCTATTGGTCCACTTGTGAGGATTTTAGTCTTCTTTATATTGAGTTATAATCCATACTGAAGACTGCCATCCTTGATCTTCATCAGCAAGTGCTTCAGGTCCTCCTCACTTGCAGCAAGCAACGTTGTGCCCTCTGTGTGTTTCATGCTTGAAATAAGATTTCCTCCCCTCCTTTTTTCCCATCTTCTTCAGATGCTCCAGTTTCTTGGGCTATTTGCTCAGCATACAGATTGACTACTACAGTGAGAGGGTGCAACTCTGACACATCCCTTCCCTGGTTTTAAAACTTGCTCTGTTTGCACAACTGCTGCTCGATCCATGTACAAGTTCCACATGAGCACAATGGTAAGTTCTGGAATTTCCATTTTTCTCAAGACTGTTTATAGTTTCTAAAATGCACACAGTCAAGTGTCTTGGCACAGTCAAGAATATATAAGTAAAAATCTAAAAGAACCAGCTTGGAAGACGTATTCATGGTAGTTTAGCGCGTCTTCCATGGCTCAAAATGCCACCACGACTCTGTGTTGGTTTGCTATTGTCCTGCAAGCCATAACTGAAAATAGTAGAATGTTAGTGGGTTTAATATTTGATACAAATGCATGTCTAGCAACTGTTAGTTGGTGGGGGGGGGATGGGAGGCCAACACATTATCTGCAACTTTTTGAGTGTCTTATATTCATCAGAATTCTATCTGGCTTTTTTCTGCTGTATGCACAAGTAGAAAGTATGTAGTCTTTGTACAGTGTATTGACAAGGTAGAAAACTCTCTTGCAGCTGCAGAAAAGCAGTGTATGTACTTCGGCCATTCTAGCCTCTGTTCTCCTTGAAGCAACGTAGAGGAGCAACGATGTGACCCTTTCCCTGAGCAGTAGGACACACAGTACAAAGGAGACTCTTATGTCCACATTCTTGAGTGGAGTTATTTCACCAGATGATATTTACCCTCTGTGTCAGGAAACTTAATTCAGCTTACAAAGGCTATAGAGATCTCTCTACCCCAAACGTTTTCTTTTTTCTTTGTGATTGGCCAGTGCACACAAAGAAAACACAAGGCAAGAGGATCTCATCAAATAGATCAGTTACAGGACCCAAATTCAATTGTAGGAAGTTCTAAAAAATCCTCTGTTTACTCGAAACACTAGTTTAAAATTATCTAATAAATAATGTCATTTGTACGTAGTTGTACTTAATATTTTATTTATTGCTTTTCAATTACTGGTGGATAATTATTCCGCTGCTAACTAAACTGAATTTTGAGAACCCATTAGTTGCTCTGAAAGAGGAGGTGTGACAGCATGCTTCCCAAAAGGTCTACGGACTCAAGTAGCCTATAGGGCAGTTCTACTGTGGATTATAAGATGTCTATTGATTGGAATTGACAACCAGGCAATGGTTTTGCGATTTGGTTTTTATTAATTTTCCCCAAAAGCATAATACATTTAAATTAAAATGTAATTATATCTTGATAATTAAAAGGATAAGTTACAGGACAGTATCAAAATGAATTTTATCTGATAAGTTTTATATTAATATTTAGCCCAAACTAACATATTGGGTTAATCTAAAATAGTCTCAATACAACATTTTTTACATTTCCCTTAATATGAAATAATTACTTGTGAAGTTTATAATATATGATGATTAGTAATTTATGTGAAAGGAAAATATGGAAATATTTGCAAAGGAATAGCATAAACTTCCTACTCTTGATTGTTTATATATGTGTTTTGAACGTTATCTACAACATTTAAATGCATTTAAAGGGTAAGTTAACAAATTTATTTTAAGCCTGAACTACAAAATTGCAGAAATCACAAATGCAATAATTAAATATTTTAATATGTAAGAGATATAACCATTTTTTAAAATCCCTCTAGAACTACATAGGCAAAAAAGGTTAAAACATTTTCACTACTTTTGTTGACTGTTTGATGTATTGCTTTCTGTTTTTGCTACGATTTTCTCCTTCATTTCCAACTTCTAGGTTTATTTTGTCACTTTGAACCTTGATAGTCCTCCTGCTTTTCTTCTCCTTCCTCCTTCATCTTTCGTCTTTCCTTACCTTCCTTTCTCTCTGTCCTCCCACCATCTTTCTTCTCGTCTTTCCTTTTTTGTCCCACTGACCCATATGCTTGCTTACTTTAATACCTTCTTTTGTCTGCACTCTCATTTGTAATTATTGCTTACTCAGTTTTTCTTCTTTACTGTATATATAAAATATATTAAGATGTGTGCAAAAACTTTTTTTTTACATTTTATTAGGGACTCATACAACTCTTATCACAGTCCATACATATACATACATACAATTGTATAAAGCACATGCATACATTCCCTGCCCCAATCATTCTCAAAGCATTTGCTCTCCACTTAAGCCCTTTGCATCAGGTCCTCTTTTTTTCCCCCTCCCTCCCCACTCCCCCCTCCCTCATGTGCCCTTGGTAATTTATACATCGTCATTTTGTCATATTTTGCCCTATCCGGAGTCTCCCTTCTCCCCTTCTCTGCTGTCCCTCTCCCAGGGAAGAGGTCACACGTGGATCCCTGTAATCAGTTGTGTGAAAAAACTTTAATGACATTTCAATGACCATTTCTACTACATGAAACCATATACAATTGGAAATAGAATTATTTATTTATCTTTTGATAATTTTAAATTTAATTCAACACTCATGAATAGTTAAATAGTGCCATTATAAACAACTACAAATAGTCCCCAAAGTATTTGGGTTATGGAAAAGCACATTTGCAGCCAACTTTATGTTGTATATCTTATCATCTATAATATCTAGTACATACAACCACCACTTGTCTTCAGTCTGTCACACTGTGGTGGCTTGTATGTGACTGTGATGCTGAAGGCTGTGTTCCCGGTATTGTGCGGTTGTGTTCTTTGTACATAGGGTCTCTGCGCTGGAACTGCCTCAATGGAAGCTAACAACCACCACTACATATAGTGTTGCAATAGGTAGTTTCCGATGTTATCATTCTCACATGTCACTTGCAGATGTTCAAAGGTTAAGTTTAGAAAGATATTGAATGCAAGAGACATGCTAATGAAAAGTTAAAAATGTATTAAAATTGCATCAGAACCCCATTTATCCATCAGAACACTATTCTCTTATAGGCTGGAGGTGTAATTTAATACAACCGAGTGTCCTAGCCAACCTCCCTCCCTAATTAAAGTCCTTAGCAACCTCTTTGCCTGCCTTATAATCACAATTCACAGTGAGATTGGGAGTTGTAAGTGACATGTTTCCACAGTTAAGCACTGTTTCCTTCCGTTACATTGGACATAGCCCTAACATGGTAGAGACTAGATGCCTGTGCATTCTTTGCATCCAAATGGGGATATGCTACTATTGCAACAAATAAAATATAAACTATCATATTGTGTTGCTAGAACACACACTTATCAAGAAATCCGCTTCCTTCTTTTTCCTCTCTTTTCTTATTCCTGGAATCTGTATGCTGACACCTGAAAACACCACCCTCAGAGATGGTAAGGCAAACAAAGGATAGAAGAAAACCCCAAAGAAACAGCATTGCTACACTAACTAGATGTGCAGAACACTTAACCAATTTCCACTGTAGGAAATTTTGTAAAAGACCAGTGAAGTGTTGTTACATTTGAACCATGGAGAGATATTTTTGCTATAATAGCCTTGAAAATCAGTAAGTAATGGGCTAGAGGCTATGTAAAGGTTAGCTGAATCATGTCCTGGGATATTATGTGGGAAAATGGCCCTGATCTCTTGAAAAGCCAGGAGTTCATACGAATCATTGGAAATTAGTTCTTGCCAAATATATTACTTTGTTTGTGTGTTTTTCAAGCATCAGAAATGCACACACACAAAGCAGTCACACACCTGCTGAAAAGTTAATGTGGATCACTGCTTCAGACAGTTTCTGAAACAAACAGACACAATTACAAATTACAAAGCAGAAAGCTTTTAAAACATAGAAATCAGAGGAAGGCAAGAGGTGGGTGGTAATGAATTAAATAGAAGGTGGTTGTATAGTGCCACTGTGAGAAAGGTCAATGTTATTCTCAAGTGCACAAGCAGAATGCCTTCTTATAAAGCAAAGGGAGAACTATTGGAAGAAACAGCCTTGTGCCAAGGACATTTCCAGCTCACTATGGTGCATTATTATTCTGTTTAAGGAGACATGTGCAATCAAATAAACCTCAGAATAGGGACCTAATTCTGTGCTTAAGAAAACATATATTCACAGAGAATCCGTTATATGGTTCTTATATCAAACCCATCAAATAAATTTTCTGTGAATATAGTAGCCTTATATGTGTGGTACTTGGACATATCAAGTCAGTAGCAGTGGTGGTTTTACGGAAAATTGGAACTTTATTTCCTTGTGGCATCAACAGTATATTCGAATCACAAAATCAGTATATAATTGAAGTGTTATCCAATATAAAAAATTAAGTTGATAATAATCATTAGAACTCTACAAAATGAAAAATAACACTACATCAGCGGTTCTCAACATTCCTCATGCTACGGCCCTGTCAGACAGTTCCTCAGGTGTGGTGACCTCAGAACCATAAAGTTATTTTCATCGCTGCTTCATAACTATCATTTTGATACTGCTATGAATTGGGCAACCCCTGTGGAAGGCTCATTCAACCCCTAAAGGGGTCGTGACCCACAGGTTGAGATCCGCTGCACGACATGAAAATTGTTTAAAATGCTTATTCCCCAATTGAACGTGGGTATTTTGAGAGCATTTAACATTGAAACTGACCGTAGGGTTTAATTTTTAAATGCTATCTCTAAAGCTCCTTGGATATGTTACCAGTTAGGGGATGAGAGGGCTGGCTGGCTACTCCTTGTGAAATAATGTTGTCCTGGTGATGTGATTGGTGGAAGACAAGACTCTTTCCTATTGCAGACTGACAGTCCCAGAAACCCACAAGGACATGTACACCCTGGCCTACAGGATCACTCTGAATTGGAATCAACTCGGTGATAGTGACTTGGTTTCTAGGTTTGCTGGTGTGGCGGGTTCCACAGCTTGAAACCACCAGGTGCTCTACAGAAGAAAGGTGAACCTTTCTATTCCTCTAGAAAGTTATAGTCTCAGAAAACCACATGGAGCCATTCTACTTTTTCCAATAAGATGGCTATGAGTCAGAATGAATCCACAGCAGGGAAGGGTGTAATCCATATAATCAGACTATAATACATTCTCCTCAACTCCTTATTTTCCGGACCCACTCAAACACACATATAAGGAGAGAGATTCCTCCTTTTGTGTTCACTATAGATGTTATTGACACTTCTTTTCTGATTTATTGAGCTAAGTTGAGTTGAAATTCATTAAGCTGACCTGATGTGTTAACACAGCAATGAAAACGTCTCCCGTCTATTTGCGCTGGCTCACTGCTGGAAAATGAAACAAGTCAGCTTCCCTTCTGTGACTGCAGGGTCGATCCATTGGGAGTGCACAGCTTTGTGCAACCCTATGATTTGTGCTGGGGCTCATCCCGTGGCAATATTAACAAAAAGTATAGACAAGAAAACCTTATGAAACTCTTCTACTCTTAACACATTGCATCACCAGGAGTACAAATTGGTTTTCTCTATTTTGCTGTTGTGTAAATCCCTTGTTGATAATATATATTATATATGGAAAATACATTCTATATCATATACATATATACTCATGTATAAGCCGAGTTTTATTTGTAAAATACATTTACTGGGGGTTCTTACATCTCTTATCACAATCCATACATTCCTCCATACATTCCGCCATCATCATTTTCAAAGCATGCTCTGCCCACTTGAGCCCCTGATATCCATTCCCCTCTTTTCCCCCTTTCGCTGCTCCCACCTTCCCTCATGAACCCTGGGTAAGTTATAGATTATTATTTCCATATATTGCATCACCCTTCGTCACCCCTTACCTACTTTTCTGTTATTCATCCCCCTGGGAGGGGGTTCTAGTTTGATCCTTGTGATCGGTTCCTCTTTTATCTCCCCACCATTCCCTAATCCTCCTTGTATCTCTACTCTCCTTATTGGCCCTGAAGGGTTTATCTATCCTGGATTCCCTGTGCTGTGGGCTCTTTTCTGCAGCAGTGTGCGTGTTCTGGTCTAATCCAATTTCTAAGGTAGAATTGAGGTCATGATAGTTGAGGGGAAGGAAGCACCAAAGAACTAGAGGGAAATTGTGTGTTTCATCAGTGCTAATCCTGTGCCCTGACTGGCTCATCTCTTCCATGTGACCCCTGTGTGAGGGGATGTCCAACATCTACAGATGGGCATTGGGTCTCCACTCCATGACCACCCTCCCCCATTCACCTTGGGTATGGTTTTATTCTGGGTCTTAGATGTCTGATACCTGATTCCATCAACACCTCATGATCACACAGGCTGGTGTGCTTCTTCCATCTGGACTTTGTTGTTTCTGTGCTAGATGGACACTTCAAGTCTTTAAGACCCCAGACGCTATATCTTTTGATAGCAAGCAAAATAAGCTTCCTTCACCCTATTTGCTTATGCACCCATTTTGTCTTCAGTGATCATGTAGGGAAGGTGAGCAACAGAGAATGCCAGATTGTTAGAACAAAGCATTCTTGTGTCAAGGGAGTAGTTGAGTCAAGGCCCAATGTCCATCTGCAACCTTAATTCTTAACATATAGATATGAGTACATAGTTTTATTCCCCTCTCATTTTATATATTTACATATGTGTATGACTGCTTTTAAGCCTTTATAAATGCCCTTTGCCTCCTGGCTCTTTCCTGTCTTTCACTTTTACTTCCCTTCAGCATCAGGGTCAATGCGGGACGATATGCCCCGTGGTGGGGCCAGCACTACAGTACTCCCTGTTTGTTGTCTGCAAGAACAGGAACATCATCCATGGGGCTTGGTGGGCCAGATGTCCTCTCCTCCCTCTTAGTCCCTTTGCCTTTCTCCCATGTACTCTGATCTGATGCTCCCCTCTCCCCAAGCTGTATGTAGCCCTAGTGTAATTCTCTGAAGTGCATTCTTCTGAGGTGGTGGTTGTGAGGGAGAGGGGGTGCGTGTCCACATAGTTGGGATGGGGCCGACCCTGCAGTCCTTTCTATTGGTTCCCTGGTATATGCCGGTATGTTGTATTCATATTCTGGAGCATCAGGCTGAAGCCTGGTCTCTCTCTCCCTCTCCTGTGGAGATATAAACAATACCCTCGCTTGGGTGGATTAGTGACTTGCTCCACACCTACCCATGCCTTTTACTTTCTCTCTTTCTTTCCCCGTCTTATTTAGTTAGCTGCCGTATGTATCCCTGGATTGGGTTTGACCCCTGCTATAGTTGCTGGACCTCATCCCAGAGATGTGTGTATATATATATATATATATATATATATATATATATATATATATATATATATATATATATATATATATATATATGTATATAGTAGCTTTTCCCCTATGCCCTATATTGTGTTTTGTTTTTAAACTAACCTCAGTGGACTCGTGTTGTAACTTATCCTTTTGTGTTTAACTTACTTCACATAGCATGATTTTCTCCAGTTCTTTCCGTGTGGCAACATGTTTCATGTGTTCATCACTGCATTTTAGGGATGATACAGTGTAGTCTCCACTGCATTATGTACCACAGACTTTTGATCCATTCCTCTGTTGATAGAAATTTTGGTTGTTTCCAACTCCTTGCAAGTATGAACTGTGCTGCAATGAATAATAATAATCATTTATAAATTACCAAGGGTTCATGAAGGAGAGGGCAGTGGAGAGGAAGGGGAAAAATGAGGAGCTGATACCAAAGGCTCAAGTAGAAAGCATATGTTTTGAAAATGAGGAGGGCAACAAATGTACAAATGTGCTTGACACAATGGATGGATGGATGGATTGTGATAAGAGTTGTACATGCCCCCAAAAAAAGGATTAAACAAAGAAGAGTCAAGGCACAGCACAAACAGATGCATGTAAGGTCATGTTAATTGCAGCTCTGTTTACGACAACAAGAAGATGGGAACAACTCAAATGGCTGTGAGTAGGAGAATTGATAAAGAAACTTTGGTACATACATCCAGTGAATTTTTGTTGTTGCTCAGCTTTTTTACTTCATATTTCCCCCCCACTAAGGTTAGCTTCTCACATTCAAGGCAAAATATAACGTTGACATCCAATTCGGGCTTCTTTCTTCCCAGACCTGATTCCGGAGAAGACACGAAACAAGGGATTGCTGTTGTCAGATGGACTTGTCTGAGAGCCGAGAATACCAGAAAGATGTTCACTTGTGTTTTATTGGCTATGACAAGGCATTAAACTGTAGATCATAACCATGTGTGGATATCCTGGAGAAGAATGGAATCCCAGAGCACTACTTTGTGCTCACACGGAACCTGTTCATGGATGAAGAGGGACTTGTGTAAAGGGAGCATGGAAATATGGCTTGTTTTAAAATCAGGAAATGCATGTTGTCAGGGTTGCATCCTCTCACCATACTATGCAATATATATGCTGAGCAAATAATAAGAGAACTGGAATTTTAAAAGGAGAATGTGGCATCCGGATTGGAAGGAGGATTATTAACAACCTATAAATGACACGACCTTGCTTGTTTAAAGTGAGAAAGACTTGAAGTTCTGGCTGATGACAATCAAAGCCTATAGCCCTCAGTAGAAATTACACTCAAGGTAAAGAAAATTAAAATCCTTGCAATTGGAACCAATAGATAGCATCATTCTAAATGGAGAGAAGTTTGAAGGTGTGAAGGATTGCATATTGCTTTTTTCACCATCAATGCTCATGGAAGCAGTTCTGAAGATATCAAAAGATGCATTGCATTGGGAAAATCTGCTGCACAAGACCTTTTTTGGAGGATTGAAAGGGAGGATATTACATTTAAAACTAAAGTGCACCTGACCCAATCCATGGTATATTCAATTTCTCATATGCATGTGAAAGTTGGAAATTGAATAAGAAAGACAGAGTGGATCAATGCATTTATAATATGGTACCAAATTTGAAATATGGTACCAAGAATATTGGTACCACAGACTGCCAAAAACCAAATCTGTCATGGGAGAAATACAGCCAAAATGCTCCTTAAAGGTAAGGTGTGTGACACGTCATCTCAGTTCCTAAATGCTTCCTCCCTCCCCTCACTACCATGATCTGAATTCTACCTTGCAAGTCTGGATAGAGCAGAGGTTGTGCGCTGGTGCAGATAGGAGCTGGAGGCACAGGGAATCCAGGGTGGATGATACCTTCAGGAACAGGAGTGTGAGGGGCGATACTGGGAGAGTAGAGGGTGAGTGGGTTGGAAAGGGTGAACTGATTACAAGGATCCACATGTGACCTCCTCCCTGGGGGACGGACAACAGAGAAGGGGGAGAAGGGAGACGCCGGATATTGCAAGATATGACAAAATAACAATCTATAAATTATCAAGGGCTCATGAGGGAGAGGGGAACGGGGAGGGAGGGAAAAAAGAGGACCTGATGCAAAGGGCTTAAGTGGAAAGCAAATGCTTTGAAATGATTAGGGCAAAGAATGTACGGATGTGCTTTACACAATTGATGTATGTATATGTTATATGTATGGATTGTGATAAGAGTTGTATGCGCCCCTAATAAAAAAAAGAATCAGCATAGAATAAAAAGAAGTAAAGTGGGTGACACGTCATCTCAGCACTCTGGGCACACTCTCATGAGTTACCAGTTCCTGGGGAACATTATCATACTTTACAAAGTAGCAGGGCAGCGAAAAATAGGAAGGGCTTTGACAAGATGGATGGACACTGCAGCTGTATAGATGGCCACCAATAAAAGAACAATTGTGAATATGACAGGAATGTGTAGTGCTTAGTTCTATACTCTACAGTGTCAAAGCCAACTTCCTGACATCTAAGTACAGCGACAATAACATCAGCAGACGAAGGACCAGAAAGCATTGCTTCACCTTGGCTAGTACGGGCAGCACTGCTGGGAGGAATCAGCGCTCCCCAAGTCATGTTACCAGCATTTCCAACCCGATAACCTCATCTGTCAGCACCGTGTCAGAACGTTTCTGCCGCAGTTCACAAGTTTTTCATTGGCTTATTTTTTTAAGAAGTAAACCATCAAGTTCTCTTTGTAGTCTGTCTTAGACTCGGAATTCTGCTAAAAGCTGACCGTCATGATTAATTCTATTGGTGTTATGATACCAGTGCCATAACTTGGAGTAGCACAACAGCACAAGTCCCTACATTACAGTACAACAAGTAACACATTAGTGATTTCCAGCTAAATAGTTCCAGGAGTCTCTCTGTGAATTTCTTTATCTTACAAAATAGTTAAAATGGAGTGTTAGATCTGAGTGGGACTTTGGAGGGCATGAATATTAATGCTATCAACAAGCTCAATTTCCCTAGAAATTATTTTGTGCACATAAGTCTGCTGATGCCCGGTGTTTCTTTCAGGTATACCGTCCACCCAGCAGAAAAGGCAATGGCATGGAAGAAGTCCCAAGTCCATTGCCATGCAGGGTTTTCATAGACGCTCCTTCCCTTCTTGTCACAGTGTCTTGCGCTGTGCTCATCCTCGCCCTTCTCAGCAGGGGGGCTGTTTTCATTAAACTCCTCATCCTTCCTTATCGGCTTTCTTCTATTTGCTAATACTAGGTAACTGGTAAACTCTATGGTATTTCTTTGCTTCCAATAAATAGATATGAAATTACTGAATGATGTATTTATTTTACAAGTATTAAATATGGCTAGTAGTGCTTAAGGGATGCGTGGTTACAAAATTAGGTGCAAAGTTAAAACATCAAACCTGCTTATTCGGTAAAGGACCTTGTGATTTCAAATTCTGTCCACTCAAAAGCAGTTACTTTCTTCTTAGAACCACGCCACATTGTGTGAACATCTCATCTGCAGGTCCTTATTAGTATTTTGAACAAGTAGATTCCTACTTCTGAAATTTAAATGCATAAGGAGATACAGCATAAGAAACACTTACCTTTGGTTTTATCTCCCAAGACTATTTTAAACAAACTGTTTGTAAGTCTGTGCTCACTTGCTCTGTCATATCCATAGGAATATGAAGGGGGAAAAGTGCAAAATACATTTCTCAGTTTGCTGAACAGCAGTCTGATCAGACACCGCCAAGGTGCCCTTTGGCTCCCACAAAGAGCTGGGAGAAGCCAGTGAAGCTTTTGAAATGCCTTGAGAGAGTTTGGGGTACAAAGGTCTTTAAGAATTAAACATCTGCCAATTTCTCATTCCTTCTCCTCCTGCTTCATAAAAGGATTATAAGAATATAGACTTTAAAGCCTGAGAGTGACTAATGGATAATTTTGTATACAAGCAGTCACAAGTTAGGATCTTTGTAAGACAGCAATTCTCTTCAACACAGAATCTTCTTTGAACATATTCCTAATGAGATTAGAGAAAGTAAGTTTCTTGAGAGCACATTTCTTAATTATAAAGTAAGATGATTTTATTTATGCCACAAAGCAAAGGTTTATTTTTACTATATTATCTACTTTCATAATAAATATAAATTTGATGTATTTCTTAAAGCTTTATTATGAGAAAATCTGAAATGTAATATTGTATCTATAACCTGTCCACATGAAAATAAAAAAATATGTATAAGTAACTTCAATTTAAAATTCAGTAAATAATTCTTTTTTATTCAAAAATATCAATAATAGAGTGGGTTCAATCTAGTGTTGAAATTTTCTTTCTAGTCTGCTTCCTACATTTTTATGCATTAAATAATGATACATACTCTATTTATGGTCTTAAACTAGTTTGTGATCAGCCTCTACCAAAAATATATATTTAATTTTGTTTGTTGATTCAGTAAAAATATTCATCCTGAATCATTCTAAACTGGAAAACATTCATAATGTCATTACAATAATTTATTTATATATCAAAATGAATGTTTTGTTGCAAATTCAGAGTTCTGTGAAAAGATTAAACATATAATATTTGTATTATGATTATATCATAAAGATGTACTATATCATTTATATAATTTAAATAATATGTACCTCATATAAATTTTTAAAAATATATTTCCTTAGCACGAGTTAGGAGTCAACATGGTACTATGGAAAGTTCTCTGGGTTAACAGTTAATCCTTCTGACATTTAACCTACCACCCTTTCTCTGTCCTTTTCCAAGTCTCCAATCACTCTATGCTTTAGTAAACTCCAAAAGTGAAATGAAAAAGTAAGGTCATAAGATTATGAAGGTCCTTCTCTGTAAAATTCCATGATCCGTGAAAATTTTAAGTATGTAAAACTTCATTTGATTGCACACTACCTCTGATGTCCTCCACACTATGAAATTATAAAGTCCCAATTTCTCAAGGTTTTTGACTATCTTTTAAAATAAGAGAATATAACTCTTTCCACTTTTTGCTTTCAAAGTTTTGCTGTCAGGACTGTGTTAAAAATGCAAAATGAATTTTAACAGAGCATTGACACTTGCATTGTTAATGTGCCTTCAGGCATGTAATTAGCTGAGAAGTTTAATCTTTTATATTCTGAAGTTTGATCAGAATGCATAAGCTCAGAAAAGCTATAAAGTATTGACCAGCATCTTTGAAAAAAAAAAAATCTGAAGTAACCACCTGAAGGAACTTTCTGTAAAGGCAAATGTTCCGTGTTACTTCTCAGTAACCATATTAAATATAATAAGGTTATTTATATTCCCTTTTGAATATCAACCAGCAACAAAAGGTTGATATTTTTTCTACCTTAGATTTCTGAGAGATTTATTTTGCTGGGAGGACGTGAACAAAGTTATGTGGAGCTCTTTGATAAATGAATGATTTATTCAGTGAATGATTCTTCTCTAACAAAGCATACCATCCATTCAGTAGTGGAGAGGAGTAGGGAAATCATGCCTGATGAATCTATAAAATGGAATTATTATGTCAGCGGTGGAGATTAAAAAAATGATATTGTGTTACCCATTTATCTGTGGCATTTAAATACTAACACATATTTATTTCTATTGTACTTAATCTTATATTTCAACATAGTTAATAAAATTTTGAGAGATAATATTAGGAGGATGTGTTAGACTTACACTGGACATCAGAGTCAGACTATGAGTCATATAGGAATAGAAAAACTTGAATTTAGAAACGTATAAAAAGGGAATTAATGTGTGATTTAATCAACATCAGTCTAGAGGGGATATCCTGCTCTGTTAGTTGGATTGTGAATCAGTATATATATACTCTGAGGGTTTGTCGTAGGCCATCTCTTTGATCATTCATTGTTATACATGTTACAGTTGTAAATAAATGTCATTGTTGAGGAAGTTAATGGATCTAGGTAGAGAGTTAAATAGTTATATGCAGACCGCAACATGGATTGCAAATAAATACAATGAAAACTAAAACTGCTCACAAGTAGACCAATAGACAACATCAATGATAAATACAGAAAAGATTGAGTTGTCAAGGATTTCATTTTTATTGGGTCTACAATCGATTCTCATAGAAGTAATCAAGAAATCAAATGATGTATTACATTGGGTAAATCTGCTGCACAAGACCATTTTAAAGTGCTGAAGATCATCTGAGTAACTTTGAGGTCTAAGCTTTGCCTGACTCAGGACACAGTGTTTTCAAACATATCACTTACATGTGAGAGTTGGGAAATGCATCAATGAGACCAAAGAAGAATTGATGCACTGGATTACAGTATTCGATAGGATTACTGAAAATATCATGAACTCCCAGAGAGAAAACAAATTGGTCTAGCAAATAGTATAGAGAGAATGCACCTTAGAATAAAAAGTGAACTTCATCTGATGTACTTTGGACATGTTTTCAAGAGAGGCTAGTTTAGTCTCCTCTCGGCCTTTTGGCTAAGATCAAGTGTTGTATCAAGATTGGTTAGCTCCTGAGAAAAGACATCCCGCTTGGTAAACAGAAGGTCCGCTTGAAAGAGCAAGATGCTCAGTAAGAGATATTGATACAATGGCTGCAACAAGGTACTCCAACATAACAAGTGTGAGGATGGTACAGGACCCAGCACATTTTGTTCTGTTGTACCTAGGATTGTTATGAATCAGAACGCATGAGACGCCACTTCACAACAACAGCATGCTGTCTGTTTTGGCAATGAATTGAGGCCAGCTAGCGAATGAACACCCTGTGAGGAACTTCATATCTCACACAACAAAAGCAAAATATCAATAGGATTAAGGTTGAAAAACCCGATTCAGACTAAGTGAAAACTAAGGTTTAGTTTAGCTTTAAAATAATAAACATCAGTTTACCAATGAATTTATTACAGACAGAAAATCTTTGAGGGCTTGAGAAAGTTTAAGTGTTTTAGGTCTTGAATTAGTCTAAACTTTGCCAATAATTCATAAATTTTTCTTTTCAATATATCTTGATGTCTTTTGGACAAGGAACCTGTAATTTCAAAAGGTTTGGTGTATATAACTGAAAATAAAAGGACATTTAGATTCTAACTTTATGCCACAAATCTTTACTTATTTGATCCTTAAAATATTCCTGTAAAGTAGACATTATCACTGTGATCAATATCTGTATAGTGCCTCAAAATTGAATAATAACAGAAATAATGTCCTCATTTTCTTAGCAACCACAACAAAAAAGTATTCCTTATTCAAATATATATGTGTGTGCATATATATACACATGAATATTTTGCATATGGATGTCTATGTGTATATACTGGAATACACACATGTATACATACACATACACATATATATTCTGAATATCGGAACAGAGTCTTGCTGTGAAGAATCTTTATCATGCTTCAAAAATGAATAAAAATGATAATGCTTCAAGGACCAAGCATAAGTTTCAGAGAAAAACACATTAATTTAATGTTCTGGTTATTATTATGAGACACTATCAGTAAAGAGCAAAATGGTTGACCTGCAATTTAGAAAATTCAGCAGTGCTTATTGATAAACCCAAATGTTTACGACTTAAACCTTGTCACTGATTAGTGATGTGATATTGGGAATCAGTATCTTTGGTCTTCAGTTTCTTTGTATGTAAGTTCTCGACATAGGCAAGTTTTTACTATCTTTTCTATCTTCCTAAAATAATATGTGATTATTTTGTTTGAATCCACTTATTTAATTGGAAAATTTCCATATGTGTTTTTCGACCTACCTCGTGGAACTTAGAAGGAAAGGTGTATCCGCTGTGTGTTTGCATGCTGTTTTAATTTCCCACAGTGAGACAGGATTTAGCTTCTGAAAAGAATAATGTAAATATATAATCTGGTTTGATGAAATCCTTTGTTTACTAACCTCAGGAAGGATAGTTAAACACTTGTGAATAATCATTTTAAGTAAACACTTTAAGTTAACGCTGAAGATAAGGGTTTATGCCGAATGGAAGAACAAAGATATAAAAGTTGCAACTCATGTAGCAGTTATTTTAGAAAATACTCTTCCCTGTTTCCCATGTGTGCAGAAAATGAGGATATTTGTATCTAGAGAAATAATATTCATAGTATTTTTAAAATTCGTAGGTTAGTGCGATTTTTAGACTTTTAAATTTTGCCCCTGTAACAGAGAAAAATTGTAAAAAATTTCAAACAGTCCCTGAGATCTATGCATTTGGCTTCTAGTGAAAAGGTTGAAGATACAAGTTCATTCAGAAAAACTGAGAAAGAGCAGTTCATTGATCTGATCTTGAAAATCAATGAGGCACCGTACTATTCCAACTCACATGGGATCACCATGAGTGGAATCTGACCCCGAGTAAACTTAACTTTTTTATATTAACAAAATAATGTAGCATGATACAAAGTTAATATAGTCTGGGTTGTGACAGTTTAGTGAGTATTCACTGGGCTGCTGACTGTGAGGTCAGCAGTGGGAAGCCGCTTCAGAGGATGCAGATGAGGCTTTCTACTCTCTCTCCTGAGTTAGATACCCAAACTCACAGGGCAGATCTTCCCAGCCATATTTGGTCGTCGTAAGTCAGAATGGACTCCATGGCAGTGATTTTGGCTATGTGGTCAAAACTGACTGAAAATGATGACGATCAGGGCAACTTGGAGACAGTCAAAACCCAACACCAATTCTCAGCATAGTTTATATATAAGAATATTAGAAATATAGTAAAGAAATGAAGCTATTTAAGTAATAAAATTCTAATATTTACCTGACTTGGAACCAAAAGAATAATAGTTTACAAGGTGCACAGAGTATATTGTATGGTATGATATGTTCAATAATTGGTATATGTTATTTTATTAAATATAACTTATTTTTCTTTACTTGTTAATATAATGATTGTTATGTAATGCTAACTTAAAATAATTTCTTATGAGCATAGTGCATATTTTTCCAGGTTACTTTTATACATACTTTCCAAGAGCTAATTTAGGGAGGATGGACAATGTTAAGGCTTGTCTCTTTCCTTGCAGGTGTAGATCCCGCATCTGTCTCATCAACCTTCTTATCCTTAGACTTGAACCAACAACCTACCATATTGTAGGCCAACCCTAGGAGTTATCAATGTTGTATGCCATAGTGCATGCCAACACAGGGAATAATTAGTAGCCTTCCATATGACCTGCCAGTCTTGGGTTCATTTAATATTTTAGCCATAAACCTGACTTGTTGACCAAGTACTTCTGCCTCTACCAGTCAAAAGTATTTCTGCTTCCTATTTTCCCAGACCCTGTAGTAACATGCATCAGGAAAAGCCTCCCACTTATTTTGTGATCCACAAACTTGCACTAGACTGAACTGAACCACTTCTACAACTGTTAAGCATATTTTAATACATACATGTATGATATAACATATGCTACATAAATATAAAGATAGCTATACATAGATATACAGCTGGTTTTGCTTCTCTAAAGAACCCAGTCTAATACAAGTGTAATTGAGTGAGTTCTAACTCATAACACCCCTATGTACAATAGAATAAACTCTGTCAAGCCATGTTATACATAAAGTTACTATACATGAGAACTAACTCAATGGCTCTTTAAAACTGTAACTATGTGTGTTTTATAAGATAGTAAGGTAGAAACTGTTTCTGGTATTATTTGAAGTTTCAAACCAATTTATTTAGTATAAACGTGAAAACCTTCACACACACACAGGCAGACACACACACATTCACTCACTCACGGACATCAAGTTCATTCCGAATCTCAATGACCCAAAGAACAAGGTAGCTGACCCTGTCAGTTTCTGAGACCGTCACTCGCCCAGTCTCATTCCGGTTCCACGCTGTAACTTCTCCTATTTCCTGTCCTAGGAGGCCCATTTTCCTCCTTGTTGGTTCTTTCAGATTGCTGACCTTGTGGGTCACAGCCCAATGAATAACCAGTACTCCACCGGATACTCACACACACACATACACACCAAAAATGGAATTAAAGATAATGGAATTTTCCATAGAACATTTTGAAGTCTTTTCATAATAAATACTTACAAATTCATATATACCTCTAACTCGAGAACATAGGCATTAATCTGAAATTGATACTTCTGTGATTTAGTGAATGAAGCTGTGACAGCAAGGAGTTCATATCCTTACCTGGACCTCTTACTTCATTTCATAATTTGATTGTTTGTTAAAAGTAAATGATTTCTTTTGGGGAGTCTGACTTCCAATCAAGAAGATCTCTATAAACTCACACTCTTTTACTAAATTTTTGGCGAGTTAGTTAAACTTATGCATAGTATCTACTCCTCATTTACTGACATCATTAGTTTTCAAAAACCAGGCTGTTATGTGGAAAATGAGCATGAACACATCAAATTTAAAAACAGTAGATGGCAATTTCATTACATAACTACCAAATTATATTATTACACAACTTCCAAATCACTGAGATTTGTGTCCATGCCCAGATAATACATAATCTATATTATTAAAGCCAGTGATACTCTTACCTTGCTAGACATATATCACTAATATGCAAAATAATAGCCTATATAATTTTCACTAATGTCATAAATGCTTTATTTTGAATAATGAGATAGTAAATAAGGGTTAGCTGTATTTACTTTAGGTTGTTTTGGGGTATTTTTTGTCATTTTGAAATGAGTTGACCAAATTTGGATAGTCTAAAGATTAGTAATCATAGTTGTCCTTTTTGGAATTTGATCTTAAATTATTTTGCATGCTTACAATGTCTTGTGGATTAAAATAACCCGGGAACATAATATTTTTATTATCTAAGAGTTCAAAACTTCTGCAAAATGGCATTCATTCACTAATACTTAGGAAGTGCTTTGTATGTTTAAACAGTGGTGGGGTTCAATTGTTGACAACTGATGCACTGCCTTAAGAACCATTTTAAGCATAAAAAATACTGAAAAGTGATTTTTTAAAATTTCATACAATTAAGGCTCAAATGAGTATAACAAAAGAGAAACACTAAACTAGACTATGTTATAAGAAAGAATTTCAAATGAATGAAAATATGAAATAAGACCTGATAAAAACAATGCAACTATCATTTTAGATATCTCCATATTGCTTCCTGATTGGCGTCCTCACCTGCAAGATCCTTCCCTTTGACCTGAGCAGCACGGGCTGTGTGATTTTCGTTGACCATCTTTTCACTGTAGGACTAGGATCCCATTCCTTCAGTGGTCGGCCAACAAGGTAAATGCAAAGTCACTACGTTTGATAGATTAAAAACAGGTGCCTTCTCTTCTCTGAACATATTATGGTTATCTTCGTAAATCCCCTTCCGGCGTCTGCTGAATTTACAGGAATTTTTCTGACAAAACTTTTAGATGTTGAACACGTTCTGGAATTGAATAACACACTCACGATATTGTGCGGAAATTGGAGGTGCAAAATAAAGCTGAAACAAATGACAGCTGTCACCCTCTGGTTGTTTGGCACCTTTTGTTCTTTACATTCTCTGCTTGTTTACTGAAGTAACACTCACAGCGAATGAGAAGTAGTACTTCAGCAAGAGTATAACAAATGTGAGGACATGGATGACTGAATATTAGCAGCACCGTTGTGTCTAAGGTTCCTTATACCTGTGAACGAAAAGAGCATTACTAGGGGTGCTTGGAATATACTGTTGCACAGAGGAATGTTAAAAAGACTAAGGGACATAAGTTTGTAAGTTCCACATTTGGCAGTTGCCCAGACACCACCTTAGCGAGAACTGTTACAGAGAACTCTGATTACAAGTGCCATTGAACAACTGTTTTGCCGAAATTAGCAGAAAATTGGTTATTCGTTCTGCTGAACAGGTTAGAAAACCCTAAACCCCACCACTGAATTTAAATATATCTGTACCTCTGCCCTAATTGGTATTTTGTTACCCATCTTGATTAAATACAAATATATGACATTTGTGGAAACTTTTAAAAATCATTTTATTGGGGCTCATACAATCATTATCACAATCCATACATGCATCCATTGTGTCATACACATTTGTACATATGTTGCCATCATCATTCTCAAAACATTTGCTTTCTCCGAGAATCCTTGATATCAGCTTCTCATTTTCCCCTCCCTTCCCACTCCCCCTCCCTCATGAACCCTTAATAATTTATAAATTATTATTTTGTCATATCTTACTCTGCCCAATGTCTCCCTTCACCCACTTTTCTGTTGTCCATCCCGCAGGGAGGAGGTTATATGTAAATCCTTGTAATCGGTTCCCCCTTTTTACTCCACCTTCTCTCCACCCTCCAGGTATCACCACTCTCACCGATGGTCTTGAAGGGGTCATCTGTGCTGGATTCGCTGTGTTTCCAGTTCCTATCTGTACCAATGTACATCCTCTGGTCTGGCCAGATTTGTAAGGTCGAATTGGGATCATGATAGTGGGAGGGGAGGAAACATTAAAGAGCTAGAGGAATGCTGTATTTTTTCATCAGTGCTACACTGCACCCTGAGTCATCTGTCTCCTCTCTGTGACCCTTTTGTAAGGGGATGTCCAATTTCCTAAGATTAGCCTTGGGTTTCCACTATGCACTCCCTGCCCCATTCATGTTGACAGGATTTTTTGTTCTGGGTCTTTGATACCTGATACCATCAACACCTCATGATCACAAAGGCTGGTGTGCTTCTTCCATGTTGGCTTTGTTGCTTCTCAGGTAGATGGCCACTTGTTTATCTTCAAGCCTTTAAGACCCCATGTGCTATAGCTTTGGATAGTTGGGAACCATCAGCTTTCTTCACAGTTCCTTATGCACCCATTTTGTCTTTAGCAATTATGTCAAGAAGGTGAGCATCATGGAATGCCGAATTATTAGAACAAAGTGTTTTTGTGTTGAGAGAGTACTTGAGTAGAGGTCCAATGCCCACCTGCTTCCTTAATACTTAACCTATAAATATATATACATAGATCTATTTCCCCATTGTCATTTATAAATATATTTACATATGTACATGCCTGTATTTAGATCCCTAGATTCCTTCTCTGTTTCCTTTTACTTTCCTCTTGTTCAACTATCATGTTTAGCCTTTATTTGGGTTTCAGTAATTTCTCTTGTGTGCATTGTCCTACAAGACCTCCTATACCCTCCTTGCCATCTATTTTGGATCATTTATTGTTCCCTTGTCCCTGGGGTTGTTAACGCCCACTTCCATTCCCCCACCTCCCTCTTTCCCATGTCCTCTAGACGGTCATTAGGTCATTACGTTGTCTTCTCCTCTGGCTTGTTTATCCCACCTATCTTATCTAGATAGACCTGTGGAGATAATAATATACACATACACAAGACAGCGCCAAACAAAACAACAAATGAAAATAAACAATAACAAGCCTATAAATACTTCAAGGTCTGTTTGTTGACCTTTAGGAATGTTTTCCAATCAAGTCTGATGGGGTGCCATGTATTTTTGGTGTTCCCTTTGGACTTCATTGCTCTGCTCCCCTTGCTGTTCTGTTGCACACCCCTAGTGTTTTGTCTCACTGTGGTGGGGTCAGATAGGGCACAATTCCCACAGTGTGTCTCCAATGTTGGCCCCCATAGTGCTATGGGTCAGTGAGGGACGTCCTGTCTTGTGGTGGGGCCTGCCCTATAGTCCTCTCTGTTCACTGGCTGCCCTGAGCAGGGTTATCATCATCAGGGCTTGGTGGGCCAGGTGATTCTTCATTGTCTTTGACTCCCCCTTCATTTTCTCCTGTGTGCTCTGATCAGACACGCCCCTCTCCATGAGCTGTAGCTTCAGTGCTGTCCTCTGAAGAGGAGTCTTCTTGGGGGAGGGGTGGCTGTCCATGTAGTTGGGATTGGGGCCGGCCACTCAGGCCTCTCTCTTGGTTCCCTGTTCCATGTCAGTGTGTAATGTTCTCTTCTTGGAACACAGGGTTGAATCTGGTCCCTCTTTCCCTGTGGAGATTTAAACAACACCTTCTCCTTGGGTGTGTTAGCAATCTGTTCTCAGGGCTACATATCTCACTTTTTTTAACCCCTCCTTTTTAGTTGGCTACCCTATTTATCCCTGGATTTGGTATTGCCCCTGCCATATTACCTGAACCTCACCCCAAGAATGTATGTATACAGTAGCTTTTTCCCAAGCCCCTTTTGCATTTTTTAAACTTACCTCAGCGGACTCATGTAGTACGTGTCCTTTTGTGTATGACATACTTCTCTTAGCATGATTTCCTCTAGTTCTTCCCATGTGAGGATGTGCTTCATGCTTTCATCACTGCTTTTTAGGGATGCATGATGCTCCATTGTATGCATGTACCACGGTTTTTATATTCATTTGTCTGTTGATGGAAATTTGTGTTGTTTCCAACTCCTTGCAATTGTGAACTGTGCCGCAATGAACATTGGAGCACAGGTGTCTGACTGTGGTTTGTTTCTTGATTCTTCTGGGTGTATGCCCAGTAGGGGGATTGCTGGGTCATATAGCAGCTTAATTTCCATCCATTTTAGATATTGCCAAATCGATTTCCATAATGGCTGTACATATCTCCAGGCCAGGTAAAATCAAATCAAAACAATTGCTTCTGAGTGAATCTACTAGGCCATTCAAATTCAAGGCATATTATGAAAAAATTTAAGAAAATTAAAAGCTGCACTGATGTGAAAAAATCCAGGAACATTGTGCAGAGTAGTTGTTTTTCATCGTGAAAATGCACTTGCTGATTCTTGAAGGCTTATAAGAGCTGCCTTACAAGATTTTTTCTTTTTGAAAACCTTAACCCATTTGCTCCTTCTGATTTATTTCTGTTCCCCAAACCCAATGAATATTTAATAAAAGGTTTTAAATAGTTACATTTCTCATTAAACTGGAAATTCTTTCATTAGAGAAAATATGATCCCTTACGGGTACAAAATTCCCAATTTGACATGGAGTGATTTGAAGACTTCATAATTCTTCAGGGAAGGATGAGAGATGGAAGCACCACCTTCAGAAATACATAGACTTAGAGGAAGAATACATGAAGGCAGTAATTTTAGATTTTGATACTTTTATAATAAAGGATTTTAAAATCATTTTTAGCAGTATTATTTGAATTGGCTCTGTATAATAGAAGGCATTTATAATTTAAGAACTCGTGGTTTCTAAAATCAAACATGGTGGTATTTATTTCCCATAGCTAGTGTAACAAATTACTCCTAACTTAAAACAAAAGGAATTATTTGATCTTTCTGAAAACTAGGTTTCAGAATATTTTACTCTCCCTAGGATCTTTGAGATTAAATCTGCCCCAGGTCTCTGTCCTTGTTCTGAAGACTGACAGCAGTCTTTGTCATTTCCTGACTTGTACACACATCCGTTATCTGTCTACAGATTCATATTTCTTGTCTGTCTTTGCTTCAGTTTCTCTCTCCTTTCTCTTATAGAGTCTTTGAATTTAGTCACTATCCTAAGTCTTGTATGATCTTATCTAATGAAATCTCCAAAAGAAAGATCCCTATTTCAAAATCACAAAAGTCACATTGTGAGCTTACAGGAAGGTATGACTGTTTGGAAAACACTCAACCCACTAAAACAATCAAAGATAAATAAAGTTTATGTGTTCAGTAATAATTTATTACATGATTTTGACGGAGATGTTTTAAATGACATACATGTTAGATTTAATGGATAAAAGTAAATGTGGATATGTATGGATGTATAATTTCTGGGTGATATCATCTCACTATACATAGCAGTTGCAATTTTATATTATTAATATTATTTTGAAGTAACATAATTAGTATGTGAGCATATGCTGATCATAGGTCAGTAATTTTCTTTAATGGAGGAATTTGCAGTTTAATGAGAAATCTATTTAAATTGTAAACAAATTCTGCTCAACATATGCCAGTATCTAGCTCTATTAAAACACATGTCTTTCATGAAATATCTAAGCATTGTTATAAATATAATCAATGTGGTCAACAGGTAATAAAAAGTCTATGATGTGACAAATTATCAAAATATTGTATACATATATTCATAGCCATACATGATATTCATTAATAAGTACAAGATTTCACTTAAAGTGGTTACTGAATATAATAATAATTATACTTATTTAGTTCATGCTAGAGAAGTACATTTAGAGCAAGCACACATAACACATAACACGGGGGTCACAGGAGATTAGAGAGCTGCTGCTACTGCTTTAAGATGTGGGAAGCTTTCTTATTTATTTAGCATTTTGCTGACTTTCCTTACTATATATTTTTTAGTTTTATAAGTTAAAAAGTATGCATTTTAAATATCTGTCATAATATTGAGACATTGGTTCTTGAATTTAGTTAGAAAAACTAAGCATTCTTGTTTGAATTTGATAAATACTAAGATGGGTTACCTAATAATAAAAGTAAATGTTGGCTACTCAGGTACTGATTAACTAGTGTGTAGATTTTTCAATTTTTTTGTTCACCATATGACCACTGTTACATTTGTTTGTTTCTCATTTCAGTGCTGCTTTGAGTTTATCACAAGGTGAAACTGCATATGTTGAAATAATGTAAAGACTGCTTCAGAAAGCTCCTCAGCAAATCTTATTATATTTTATTTCTATTTCCCCATAAAATATTTGAAGTCTCATAAATGTGCTGTTAAATAGAGGAGAGCGGAGAAATTGTTGATGGTCACTAAATGTGTGATCATTTTGAATGGTCACTGCAGTTTATCAATTATATCTCTTATTTCATTAGAAAAGGTACATTCTTTTCACAATCAGGTTTATTCCTAAAATAAAAGACTCATAATTTGAAGTTAAGAGCTTTAAGGTTTCTGTAGAATATTGTCCTCTGGAACACAGTCACTCAATTATAGAAGCTTTCTATAGATAAAGCGCCCTTGTGACTTGTCTCAATAAATATCAGCTTAATAGTCTCAGTGAGTCTATTATTTCATTTATTCTTTATCATTTTTTAAAAATATGAAGGGGCAGATATTAATGTCAGGCAATCAAGCGACAAACCATCTATAATCCTCAACTCTTAAATTCACTGATGTCAATCTACTGACACTTGAAAGAAAAAAGTTAAAGTGACAATTAACTTCTTACCTTTATGATCATGAAGAGCTAAGAATATGAGTAAATGCATATGCAAATAACAATACCTGTGCTATTTTTCATCTTTATATGTATATGTAGTATAATGTCATATATCTTCTTCCTTATACCATATACCATACATTATCATATAATGCATTTCAATATATTTTATGCATATGAATAAAGATATTGAACTAATTCAGAAATAGTCCCTTTCATTTGGTAGTTTACATCAGTTTGCATTTTTGTAAGCATTGTCTTTTTTACTCTCTGCAGTGAATATAGCTCTGCAGATTAAATTCAGCATTACCTGCTTAGGAATGTGGTCTTTTGTGGAGGTAGAAAACATAAAGGTCTTTATCATTAGGTGGAAACTAACAAACACATTTTTAATAGAAAATTTGAGTAAGATAGATCTGAACATGTCATACTCTAGTCAATAGATTCCTTGTCAGAGTCTAATATTAATCAAACTGCATGCACTGAAAATGACTTGTCCTTTGGTTAAGAGGATACACGCTGATGTTTTACACCTGCATTTGCATAAGGGAGCATGGCAAATAAGCTCTAAAAGACCTGTTGTGGTCCAGATCTACAGAGAATAACGCTAAGTAAATAAATTATATATGAGTAAAGACTTTGGGGTGTTAGTAAGAGTTCATCAAAGATCATTACTGAATGAATGGCAAATTTGTGTAGTTTCTTGTTTGTTTTTTGCTCTAGCTTGTTTTCAAAAACAAGGATAATTGTAAAATTGTGATAATTGTTTAAAAAGAAGGAGTGGTGAAATACATATCTCTCTTTTTCTATTCTTAATTGTATCTGCCTCTGATTCAGCCTTGAACGTATCTAGAAAAAGAGAGAAAGAGAGTAACCCACTGTCATGAAGTGAATTGTAATTCAACCAACCACTTAGGACCCAGTAGAACTCCCCCATAGACTTTCCAAGGCTGTAATTCTTTATAGGCGCAGAAGGCAGAATCGCTCTCCCACTGCACAGCTGGTGGGTTCAGATCCATCTTCTATATTTGGGTGAATTTCAGAAGGTTTAACCATTTTGCCATCAGAGGGCCTAGGAGGTGTGTTATATAAAAGCATTAAATGCAAGGATTAGCAACACATTGATTGTTCACAACAAAGCATCTACTCAGAAACTAACAAACCACAACTAGATGTTTGAAGCAAACTAGAGACATAAGCTACGCTCTGTTTGTTTGAAGTTTTGGCTAGCTATTCCCTTCTCATTAAAAAAAAACTGATCACTTGTATTGGAATTACAAGAACAGATATGCTGCTATTTCATTGCAAGATGAATGCTAGTGCATTCCACCTACTGAAGCAACATTCAAAACAACGCACGAAATGAGCCATGCACACACTTCAAAAAAATTTGAAAACCTACTTTGAACATTGCTCTGAAAATGTAACTTCAGAATCATAGGGGTTCCAGAAAATTCCAGAGGTCAGTCATGAAGTATCAGTTTGCATAATTGATGAACAAGAATGAGCATAACATATTTTTCATTATTTTTAAATGACCTTTTAAAATATCTTTCTAAATCTTTCTAAAAGAAAGATGTGCCAGGCTTGTGTCAGATGCTGGGTGTGAAAATAAATGCAGCCATTTTTTATTATTAGATTATTTTGACTAGTGAATCAGACAGAATATTGATAATCATTTGAAAATATTTTAACCTATAATAAATTCCAATTTTTTACATTTTATTAGGGGTCATACAACTCTTATAATCCATACATATACATACATCAATTGTATAAAGCACATCCATACATTCTTTGCCCTAATCATTTTCAAAGCATTTGCTCTCCACTTAAGCCCTTTGCATCAGGTCCTCTTTTTTTGTCCCCTCTCTCCCCACTCCCCCCTCCCTCAAGAGCCCTTGATAATTTATAGATTGTTATTTTGTCATATCTTGCCCTATCCGGAGTCTCCCATCACCCCCTTCTCCGCCGTCCATCTCCCAGGGAAGAGGTCACATGTAGATCCTTGTAATTAGTTTCCCCTTTTCCAACCCATTCACCCTCTACTCTCCCAGCATCGCCCCTCACACCCCTGGTCCTGAAGGTATCGTCCACCCTGGATTCCTGTGCCTCCAGCTCCCATATGCTCCAGTGTACAACCTCTGCCCTATCCAGTCCTGCAAGGTAGAATTCGGATCATGGTAGTTGTGGGGAGGAAGCATCCAGGATCTGGGGGAAAGCTGTGTTCTTCATCGGTACTACATCGCACCCTGACTGACCCATCTCCTCAGAGGGGTTTAGGAAATTCCAATTTTTTAATCATGAGAAAGGGCAAAGAGATCTCTTTGTAATAGATGGTAATTCCATCCAAAGGATGTAGTATATTATAGAAATAATTTAACTGGATCTTTGTAGGTTTGGTATTTATTGAAAGAAGTAGACTTTCAAAAAGGACCAATAATTTCATTAAGGATTTTGAAAGAGTAGACCATGTTCTAAGTAGTGGAAATTTTCAGTGGTCTTGAGTTAAAATTCATCAATGCAGTTCCTTAGATGCTGTCACTTAGACTTCTTTGAAAAGCTCTTTGTCATCAGGAAAACGTAAATTATGAAGTTATATCTATAAACTTGATATCTTTATGAATAAATACAGTGGCCTTATTTTATTACTGCTTTCAATGTTGACAGACATGCTCCTTCTCATATATGCCAAGAGAACTTCAAACACTGATGCATGGTGACCCTATAGGACTGGGTCATACTGCCCCTGTACGTGTCTGAGACTGAACGTGTTTACGGGAATAAAAAGAGGAGACTTTCTATGTCAGAGCAGCTTTTGACTCCAAACTTCACACAGCAGCCCAGCACGTGAAGACCGTGCCACTGGGTCTCCCTAGTATGCCACCAATTTCACTCAAATATTATGAAGATAAGTAAAAAAGAATTGCTGCAAAATCATAGATACATTTGTTTTATAAGAATATCAGAAATAAGAAGTCATTGTGCCTTAACCAATCCTCCATCTAAATCTATACACATTTGAAGGCAGTATATTTAACTCTCTACCTTTGCAGAATACCATGCCCCTCAATTTATGGCAGGTCAAAACAGCAATCTGGTATCCTCAGAGATTCAAGCATGTGCTCTTCGAATTTTAGGAGCAATAGAAGTTTGAAGGGTGAAGATTAGTACTGTGGGGTGGATAGGTATGGTCTTCCAGTAAAGTGCTCATAGAATCCCTACCCTTGAAGAATAAGCATGTGCATTCTCTTAATGGGGGTGGGGGGCTGCCCCTCAAAACTTTTCTGGCCTTTTTCTCAACAATAGAGTTTCTAATTTGTTAAACTGTGTTTATCATTGAAAACTATCAAGATTATTCTTCTGAACTCACAACACCTTCATTGCAATGACCTCCCACATTGACATCTGTGGGGTTAACTCAAGTTCCCAGTAGAACTACTCAGAGCCAATGTTTCCACTAGGCCTTTTATTTACTTATTTTTGTTGAACACATTGAAATTTCCACGGACTAATAAAAGGACACATTGATCTGCTTTGGAAGAAATTTGGCCAAAGGGAACCACAATGGGATCGACCATGAGAACGATCATGGGATGGTCCACGACTTGGCAGTATGTGTTCTGTTGCACATAAGGTTGCAATGGTGGGAACTGGCTCGAGGAACTTACTGACAACACGCAGACAGGCAAATTACGGAGATAATTTTTCTACAGCCATCCACTAAGCGCACAGACATATTTAAACACATTTTTCTGGATTAATCCAAAGTATATATAACTAGACCCCTAATAGCAATAATTTTTAACTTATCCTTGAACTTTGATGTTAAAATAGCATTTTAGAAGTATTCTGATCCTTGGTCTAGTTGTATTCACCTAATTGAAGATAGCACCCTAATATCCATTGATTCATTATCCAGTTCTCCTGTAGGCTTGGGCAATAGTTTCATAATCTGTCCTTTATTTTTACTCTTGCAACAATTATTCCACAATGCAAACCTACAATTCAAAATTGCAATTGCTACCTTAAAGAGAACAAAGAAGCATCTAGAATATAACATATTTATTTACAGCACTGTATCTACATATATATTTTTTTCTATTTTCTACATTTGGTTCCTGTTTCTTGTGTATTAGCAGTCCATGTTCCCAGGTTTTAGGAGGTCATATTTCTACTAAAGACTCAAGGACACTTATCCATGTGCTTTCTTATATCACATTTTTTCCTTTTATAAAATTATTCTTTTCAGAATGCAAACATCATATAATCATCTTGCAAATAAGTATTTTTATTTTTCCATTATAAATTATAAGCCTCACACTTTCCCTATTGTAAAAACAAATGACAGTGTAACATATTGTGAAATAATGTCAAATATCTCCCCTTCAGTTGTCTATAATCACCTTCTCCAGGTTATTTCTTCCCTGTCATGCTGCAACTCTCTGTAGTGATAGTGTCAGACCTACCACTCGGGAGCCCTCAGGTTATAAGTGAGATTGCTAAATCTAAGGACAGCAGTTTGAAACCACCACTGAAGAGATATGAGCATTTCTAATTACATATAGAGTTATAAATCAGAAACCCACAGGGAGAGTTCTCTCTCCTATAGGGTCATTCAAAGTTGGATTTCACTCAATGGCAGTGAGTTTTCAGTGACATTGATGTGTCTTCTTTCCTCTACCAATACCCTAAAATTATTATTTATTATCATTCAGAACTATTTTACTAAAACTATTGGTCTTTTATCTTCCTTATATAATTTGACTTTTAACAAAAATTGAGCCAGTTAATGTTTGTTTTTCTAACTCCAAGGGTTTTTTTACATTTATACTGGTTTACTTTGTCTTCTCCATTATTTTGAAGTGTTTGGTTTAATTTTGACTTCATCATCTCTTCCATTTACTTTAGCTACTCTAGATTGAAGAGAAAGTTTCAGAGTCTAGTATCACATGCACTGTGATCCTTTCTCTCTTGTTTTTTTCCATAGCTAGTATGGTCCTCATCATTAATGTTCATCCATGTCCAATCTGTTCTTGAGATGGTCTCTAAATTCAGGTCGGAGATACCCAAGATATTATTTGGGCTCTCATAGGCTTGTTTTAATGTTTTCAGGGTCAATCAGAACTTAGATGTGAACAATTGATAGTTCCATCGAAAGCTAGCTCTTGAAATGGTGGAAAGTTGATTAGTTGTTTTTGTTTTGTACTGTTTCCATCTTCTTTGGATGCTTCTAGCATCATTCAATATTATACCTATACATCAACAGTTATTGTCAATGTAATTCTTACACAGTCCAGCTCTCAGTGGCAATATTCATGTTATTGTGGTTGGGTCCCATCACATTGCTTCCAACTCCGAAATTGTCTTTGTACAGCAAGTCATTGTCAGGGTGCCTGTGTCATTCTCAAAATTATGGTAATGCTTGTCAACAACACGGTTTGACACTGTGAATACAACTGCAAATAGTCTCAAGCATTAACACACATCACTTTGTTGTAATCACTGTGTTCATTCATCTTGTATATACTCGATATACGTACCACCCTCGAGTCTGTTCCACCTGGTAATGACTGGTCAGAACTGACCCTCTGAGTTTCTGAGGCTGTTCTTCTGTAAGGGGCCAGAAAGTCCCACCTCTGCCCTGAGGAGTAGCTGGTGGTTTTAAACTGAGGCCTCATTATTAGCAGCCGACCTTGCAACCATTATACTGTCAAGACTCCTTCTTAAAGTTTAAACATGCAAGTTTTATTGGTGACTTGTCTTTCATAAATGTTTAAATTTTTAGAAACATTAAAGATTATTTTTTATAATCTACTAAAATCTGAGACCTTTAGAGGGAATTTTGAAATCAACAATCTCTGTTGTTTTATTTTCAAGAACAATGAGCTAAACCTTCAGGAATGAGTGAGACGATTCAGACTTTCTGTAATCACACTTCTAGAACTATCCATGTTATTGTGTTTACAAAGTAATGAGAAAAAATATTTGGTGATACTGCCATCTGTTTATTCCTTTCCTTTTTCATAAGGACATTCTATTCTTTTTCTCTAGCTATATTTGAGTTCCATTTGGCTTTTCATCATTTTCCCCTAAATAGGACAGCATTGATGCAAAACAAAATCAGTAACTTGAATCTGCTGCTTCTAGAGTTTATATATCTGGGGTACCCTAACCCCTGGAGACCTAATGTAATTATGATCCCACTAGACACTGATTCCACATTGCTACAATGGTCTTTTCGGTTAATAGCACTTTTCAGTTTGGGGGTTATTGTTACAAGGGACATTGCAAGCATAGTTTCCTTCCTTCTGTTTCCTATCACATTCCTCTTGATACTACATTGGGTGTGCAGACTATTTGTGGTCTCAAGTCATAAATTTGTCTTTACTGTAGATGTTATGTGTGGAAGTTTTATTAATAAATTATAACTATTTTTCCTATAAGGAAAGTTCCATGAATTTAATAAAGAAGATCATAACAAATTATTTCATATCCAACCATGCTTAAGTTAAGGCAATGGTCTTATAGTGTGTTAAAATGAATTCAAGTGCTGTATTACACTTGTAGATCAAGTGAAGTATACTTGACATGATTGAGACAAATAAGGCATAATAGATGATAAATTTCAGCATCCGATTTAGAGTAAAATTCTTAGACAATGAAAAGTAAATAGAATATTATTTAATCTGTTTAATGGTGTTGATAATACATGATCATCATATGTAATGTTTAAAGGTCAATTTTTTCTTTTAAAATATACTAGAATGACAACTGTCATGACTGAATCTAACCCTTTTTACAAATTCTAGATGGTAAAATCAAATATCAAAAATAAATTAAATTAGATTTATTTTTATTTTATTAATTGCAGCTCTTACAGATATAACAATCCATACTTCAATTATGTACAATAGCTACTGCCATCAGTTTCAAAACATTCTTCTTGAACTCCTTGATATCCAGTCCCTGTTAGCCCCTTTCTTCCCCACCCTATCCCCCAGGACACTTATTATTATATTATATATACTTATTGTTTTTGCTATATCTTAAATCATCACCTGCAATTCTGTTATTTGCTTCCCTTGAGTGCAAAAAATTATGCATTTATTGTTTGTATACATTGATTGTTTCTCTTCATTTCTTCTCTCAGAAGGAAAAAGCAAGCAAGCTGTAATAGTCTCTCTTTCCATGACTGTATTTTGTGCAGTCATCGTCGCTATCAGCTCCTCCCCCTGCCTCCTTCCCATACCTCAGGGAATCATTACTCCCATTACTGTTCTGAAGGGTTATCTAACTTGGCTTTCATCTATAGAATGCTCTCAATTATACAAATGAACATACACAGGTCTAACAAGATAAATAAGTTAAAACAAAGACCATCATCGTCATAGAAGGAAATATTAGAGTTCTAAAGGATAGCTATGTGTTTCATTAGTGCTTCCTAGATTTATCATCCCTTCTGTGATGGACAGTCCAATTATCATGCAGTTGAGTTTGGGGTCTCCACTTTGTTTAAACTCCTTCACATCAATTTCATTGCTTGTTTTTGGACCTTCGGATACCTATCCCCATGAACACCTCATGATCACAGGCTGCTGTGCTTCTTCCCTGCGGACTTGGTTGCTTTCCGTGCTACATGGCTGCCTGTTTAATTTCAAGTTTTTAAGACCCCAGGAGCTATATATTTTAATAGCTGGGCACCATTAGCTATCTTCACCACATTTTTTATCATGTTATTTAACACTTTCTAAAATTGATATAAACATTCAAAGAGTCATGACTAGCTAAAAGCAATATTGTGAAACAGCAAAGTGGAAAGGTATGGACTTGCGGAATCCATTGGGAAGACCAGGGAGGTATTTTTTTAAAAGTTATAGGAATTAAAAGATTAGTTATTCACAGAGGATGAGATTAATCAATATTTAGGAAGAAATAACCCAAATATTAACAGACATTTAATTTTAGGGCAGAAATTATAAATCAGGAAGGTAAGAATGGATCTGTAAATACATTGTGGAAAATTACTATTTAAGTCTAAAGAAGGAAAGCACTGAGAGGCAAAGGGCATTTATATAGGTCTAGATAAAGACATGTACATATGAAAATATATTTATATGTGAGGATGGGGAAATAGATCTGTGTGCCTATATTTATAGGCTTAGTATTAATGTAGCAGAAGAACATTGGGCCTCCACACAAATACTCCCTCAATGCAAGAATACTTTCTTCTATTAAATTGGCATTCTATGATGCTCACCTTCCCTACACAAACCACTGAAGACAAAGCAAGTGAATAAGCAAATGTGGTGAAGAAAGCTGATGGTGCCTGCCTATCAGAAGACATAGTGTCTGGGGTCTTAAAATCTTGAGGGTAAACAAGCAGCCATCTAGCTCAGAAGTGACAAAGCCCACATGGAAGAACACACCAGCCTGTGTGATCATGAGGTGCTGAAGGGATCAGTTATCAGGCATCAGAGAACAAGAAATTATATCATTGGGTGCACACCTCCATGATTAATCGCTGAGGAAAAATGGGTGCATAAGCAAATGTGGCGAAGAAAGCTGATGGTGTCCAGCTATCAAAAGATATAGTGTCTGGGGTCTTAAAGGCTTGAAGGTAAACAGCGGCCATCTAGCTCAAAGCAGCAAAGCCCACATGGAATAAGCACACCAGCCTGTGTGATTATAAAATGTTGAAGGGATCAGGTATAAGGCATCATCAGAACAAAAAAATCTTACCATAGTGAATGAGGTGGGGAGTGCAGAGTGGAGACCCGAAGCCCATTTGTCGGCCACTGGATATCCCCTTGTACAGGGGTCTAGGGGAGGAGACAAGCCAGTCAAGGTGTGATGTAGCAATGATGAAAAATACAACTTTCCTCTAGCTCCTAAATGTTTCCTCCTCCCCCCCCCACCCCCACTATCATGATCCGAATTCTATCTTGCAAGTCTGGCTACATCAGAGGATGCACACTGTTACAAAAAGGAACAGGAAATACTGGGAATCCAAGGAGGATGATGCCTTCAGGACCAGCAGTGTGAGTAGCTATACTGGAAGGGTAGAGGGAGAGTGCGTTGGAAAGAGGGAACCCATTACAAGGATCAGCATGTGACCTCCTCCCTGGGGGATGGACAACAGAAAAGTGGGTGAAGGGAGATGTCAGACAGGGCAAGATATGATAAAATAACAATTTATAAATTATCCAGGGTTCATGAGGAAGTGGGGTGTGGGGAGGGAGGACCTGATGCTAAAGGCTTAAGTGGAGAGCAAATGTTTTGAGAATGATGAGGGCAATCAATGTACAGATGTGCTTTACACAATTGATGTATGTATGGATTATGATAAGAGTTGTATGAGCCCCTAAGAAAACAATTTTAAAAAAGAAAAGAAAAAGCACACATACAAAAAAAAGGTCTAAGGAAAAAATTATTGACTCTTCAAAACAAACAAAAAACACTTCATTTCCATGGAGTCAGTGCTGACACAAAGCAACCCTGTGGGTTTCCTAGGCTGTATCCATTTAAGGGGAGTAGAAAGTCCAATTTTTTCTGTGGTGCTACTGGTGATTTTGAACTGTAGACCGTGAGGATCACAGCCCAACACATGTTTTAAAGGTTCAATTATAATATGCAGAATTTATGAAGAGTGTGCAATAAAATTTGGAGAGTAGTCTAGGGAAGGACTTACCCAATAAGATTCACGCCATCACACACACAGACCACAGGTAAGCACTTTTATTAATTTGACTCTATTTAGAGTGAAAAAAGATTGTTCATTAATGATAAAGCAATATAAATCTAAGCAGAAATGTAGAGAAAGTATTGATAATAAATAATCTGTCAAATAGTTGATTTGAGATGTATGAAGCATTTAAAAAATCAGTTTAAAAAATGAGCTATTCCATAAAATAATGAAACAGAAATGAGGACATTTGAGGGCTAGTGTATGGTTAACTAACAATTTCAAACAACAGTTTATTAAACTTTACAGCTGACATATTATTATTATGGCATAATTAATTACTTTTTTCAAAGAGGTCAAAGATTTCATTTCAAATTTTACACCATTAATTTAATAAAAAATGTAAGAAACCCTTAAATGTAGTAATTTTACCAAAAGCAATAGCATTTATCTTTGCATTCTGGAACTCAATTAAATAATATTGTAATATGAACTATGAGAATTCTCAATCCAAATTAAATGTTCATTGTGAATAACAAAGTAATGTGTACATAACTAATTACTTGGGGTGGAAGTTGTTTAATGTAGTATTAAATTGGTTGATGGTATCCGCAATGTAGGAAAAGCTACAAATTCACTTTCAATTATTGTTTCTTTTCTTCTCTCAGAATGAAAGAAAAAGTGAGCCATAATAGTCAATCTTTCATTACTGTATTTTATAAATTATGTGGCATAATGGCAATTTGAAACTATGCACTGATTCAACTAAAATGCTCTGTTATACACAGAGTTGTTACACTATTAAATAAAAGACAAAGAGAAATAGTCAAATTATAAGAAAACTGATAAGGAACAAATTTTCAAGAGGAAAAACAAATGTTGACCTTGTTAAACTTACTGAGAACACTGGTGGCAATTCACTCCCGATAAATATGAATATGGATATGAATCAAGAGGTGAACAATATATTAGCTCATTTTTGCCATATGGTTGGAATTATGTTGACACATTGTAATTGTTTTTGTATTAGTGATGTGCTTAAAAGGCATACTAAATACTAACTGAATTCATAAGCAAGTATTTTAAATAAAGGGGATATTGTTTTGGATCATAACCTTGTTTATATCTGTGTCAAAAATACTCATTAAAAATGTCCCAGCAATATGTAAGAAGCAGAATAGTGGAACCAGAGGCTGACCTAAAGTGAGAGAACTTCCTAATAGACAGTGGCTAGTTTTAGATATTTGAAAATTAATGGATCCATCATTCTTCTAAGCACATATGATGGTTGAAAGATATGTGTGTGTCCATGAGTCCATAATCCATTCATTTGAGAGGACTCTGCTAAATACCTTATTCTCAAAATAGGTCTCTTCTCCAAGCTTTGTGCTTCCAAATATGATGACTATCTCTTGTCCTTCTTTTCACATATTCTAATGCACTCCTGTTGGATAGCCATGGATGTCTATAAATGTATGTGAGTTTGCACATATATGTAGTATAGTAAATATATATACTATAATAATAAATTACAGCATTTTGCTATCTCTTAAAGGCTATGATGTGGTCTTCTCTGGAGTTCCCTTATGCAAGATTTGATCTTGCTGTCTTACACACACACACACACACACACACACACACACACACACACACACAGACACACAAATATTAATTTCAGATGTTCACTCTCAAGATATTTAACAGTTTTTCCATGTTTCCAAGATATTCTCTTTCCTTTGATTTTGCTTTGTCTCTCCACTTCACAGTTTAATGTTTTTCTGGAAAATGATTGACCTAAGGGCACATATGCCCAGGAGAAGTTAGAAATTAAATTTACATATTATCATTTTAGTCATTTCGTATTTTAAAGTTGCCCCTATTTACTTAGTCAAGCAATAAGTTTTAGCGAATTATAAGGGAAAAGTATGTTCAGTTAGTATTTTCATTATAAGTAAAGAAATAACAATTTTAGCATGACTAATTAATCCTTTGTTTAATATTCACCATTTAATATGATTTAGTCTTGACTTTTCACTTTTGTTACTTCAGGAACAAGAAAAAATGATAGATTCAAAATAATAACGATGCCCTATTTTTCATATACTTTAGTTACCTTGCTTTTGAATATAATTGCTTTTATGAAGTGCTTCCTTTTGATTGGCATAATAGCCCAAGTACTTACAGTACATTTTAGCATTTAGCTTCAGTTCTTGTCAGAAGTCAATTTTAACCCTCAATTTCTCTCTTTTTTGGGGGGTGAATGTCCTATAATTCCAGATCTACAGCAGTTCAATGTCATTTAAGGAGCTCCGCACTTAAATGAAAAGTTTGCAGTGCAGAAACCTGCACATGAGCCTGGAAGAAAGGCCTGCTGCAGAAAGACCATAGCCTTGAAAACCTCGTGGAGTGCAAGCTTCCTGCAGACACATGGGGGTTCTTGAGTGTGGTCCTGTTGACAGCAAGTGGTAAAATTATTCATTGAATTTAGTCAGTATGGAGCGAAGACATGTTCAGACTAGGTTCTCGAGAGAAGCAAAACCAGGGGGTGATGAATAAAAAAACAGTCAGATGAAGCAGGATCACCACAGGCTGGTTGAATGGATCCAAGATCAATCAAAAGAATGCTCTGATGATTCCAGGGATTTTAGGCAATCTAACTGAAGGTCAACAAGCCAGATGCAGATTCCTATTCAAGCAATAGACTTCAGCTAGAGCTTCCACACACAGCCAATTTATATTGAGTAGACCACACCATGAATGAACCTCCCTCAAAAGGATCAGGGCTGTGACTTGATAAGAGTTGTACAAACCCCCAATAAAATGATTTTTCAAAAAAGGAAGTCTACTCTCCCCACATTTACATGAATGGAGACAGTTGCGGGAACAGAACAAGGGAAAACTGCACAGTCTAAAATCAGGGAAGCTGTATGGCAGCTCTCTACGCTTTCATCATAGTTCAGTCTGTATGCTGAGCAAATCATCAGAGAAGCTTGCTTGCATGAAGAAGAATTTGGCAGCAGGATGGAAGGAAGGCTTCTTAACAACATGGCATATGCACACAACACATCCTTGCTCGCTGAAAGTGAGGAGGACTTGACGCACTTGCTAACGAAGATCAAGGATTGAATCCTTCATTATAGATTAAGATTCAATGTAAAGAAGACCAAAACCTTCACAACGGGACCAAAAGGTAACATCATGCTCAGTGGAGAAGAAGTTGAAGTAGACAAAGATTTTTTCCTGGTAGAATCCACAACCCATGTTTCTGGAAGCTTCAGTCAAGAATTCAAAAGTTGAGTTGCATTAGGTAAATCTGCTGAACAAGACCTCTTTAGAGAATTGAAAAATCAAGGATGTTAGTTTGAAGACTAAAGTGTGCTTGATACAAGCCACAGCATTTTCCACTGCTTCACATGCATGTGCAACATAGACCTTGAATAAGGCTGACCAGAGAAGAATCCATGTATTTGAAGTGTGGTGCTGGGGAGGGATAGAGAAAGTACCATGGCCTGCTAATAAGACGAACAGATAGGTCTTGAAGAAAGTGTGATCAGCGTGTCCCTTAGAGCTAAGAGTGCCAAAGCTTTTCTTGAATACTTTGGCTAGTTTGTCAAGAGACAGCAATACCTGGAAGTCCATGTAAGCTTCTTAGAAGCTTACACAATACGTACATACATACATAATACATACATTGTGTCAAGCACATTTGTACATTTGTTGCCATTATCATTTTCAAATCATTTTCTTTCTACTTGAGCCCTTGGTATTAGCTCCTCATTTTCCCCTCCCTCCCTTCCTCACACCCCCTCCCTCAGGAACCCTTATTTTAAGTATGCTGGGTAATAATAGAGGGGCATCAAAAAGGACTAAGACCCCCAGCAAATTAATTGACACTATGGCTGAGAGCATGGCTTAGGCATAGGAACAGTTGTGAGGATGTCACAAGACCAGATAGTGTCGAATATATAAGGGTGCTTTACTCAATTGATGTGTGTATGGATTGTGAAAAGAGTTGTATGAGCCCCAATAAAATGTTTTCTTTTTTAAAAATAAAATAAATATATAAAAGAGTTGTATGAGCCCCCAATAAAATGATTTTTAAAAATTGTGATATATAATGTAACTTACAAACTTTATTACCTAAAAATCTATTATTCTCTCTTGTGTTTTGAATGGCTTTCCTACCACATTTTAGCAATATCATTCATTAGTCATTTGGGAAATATTGGTTCTTGATTTTTGCAAAATGTTCACATTTTGTCACATTTTATTATATAACATAAATATCAATATTACAACAAATCACATCAGAAAATATTTAACTGTTATGGGGCTATAAAGCTCATTGACATTTGGATTCAAATTTCTCAAAATTAAAAATATTGCTTGAACATATTTTTAAAAAAGACCAGATCGTGTTTCTTCGAGTTGTACAAAGGTTCCTGTGGGTCAGAATCGACTCGGGGGTAGCTAACAACAACAGCCACACAGCGCACGAGGGTAGCACAGGACAAGGCAACAGCTTTTCATCTTTCCTTTTTGAGCCAACTTAACAGCAGCTAAAGATTACAATACATATTTTATAAATCTTCAAGGGAAAGGATAGATTTTAAAAGATATTTATTTGGAAAGTTCTTAACTGTATATGTCCAATGCACCATTAAGTTCATTGAATTCTGTAATGTTTCATCTAATTCTATAATTTCAATACAAAGAATTTGTGAAAATTTCTAAAAGTGAACTCATTTCCATGGTTCAATTTCTAACCAAACAATAAACAGGTCTAGAAGGAGAGCAATAAAAATAAACACCAAGTTCAGAAGAGTTAGGGAAAATGAGAAATGGAAAAAGAACCGTAGGAAGGAAGACAGATATGTGAAGGTACATTGAGTTGATTGTAAAACGAGAGATGAAATAAAATGTCATGAATTAATGAATGTAAAGCTGGTGATCTGCTTTGTAAACCAGCCCAATCACAATGAAAAGGTTTTTTTTTTTTTTAAGTTAAGCCACCATGCAAAGTTGAATCTAATCATGACACTGAACATTAAAATGACACGAAGTCACTTTAAAAAAAGCCCCGTGGCATATGGGCTATGTTTGGGACTGCTCTTTGGGAGAAAAAAAAAAAAAAGATTTTCTATTCCATGGTACAGGGTCAGAAACCCACAAGGCAGTTCTACTCTGTCCTATAGGGTCCCATGGTTCCAAACCAATGCGACGGGAGTAAATTTGTGTTTTTGTTTTCTTTTTCTGTTTTATTTTTAAGTGTCTCTAGGTGCACAGGGCTTTTGCATGATCCCTTTTTGTTGTTCAATATGTGTGTTTTATTTTAATATTTGACTACAGATGAAAATGTAGCACTTGTGCATAATTCTATTAACTAAACTCATTGCAAAACTTCGGTATTTTTTTGTTTTTTTAATCCATCTCCTTCTGTTAATTTTTATTGCCTTCCATACGTTAATCCAAACAACAGACACCTCTCCCTGGACTTCGACATTCACGTTATGATTAGCTGACCATTGTCAGCCTTGCCTCTCTAACCCACAGAAGTCCAGAGCAGCGAGCCTCAGCCTGTGGGTCTCAACCCTTCTGGGGGTCAAACGACCCTTTCACAGGGGTCATCTGATTCATAACAGTAGAAAAATGACAGCGATGAATTAGCAATGAAAATAATTTTGTGCTTGGGGTCACCACAACATGAGGAACTGTATTAAAGGTGGAGACATTAAGAAGGTTGAGAACCACTGGTCTAGAGCAATGTGGATTTATTCTTATTGGAGGTCTATTTAAAAATATTTCCTATTTATTGTGTTCATAGGATAACATGTAAAATTTAGACATATCTTGGATTCCCCTATCAGAATATATCATCATGTATGTGCATACATGTGCAACTTATTTATATGTCTCCAGGACTAGGATGTGAGCAATAAGACACAAGAACTTTATGTGTAATTTTGACTGATGTGTATCCAAGAACATAAGAGGTACTGAATAAAGAACCTTTGCATGCTTCCATTACCCACAGAGATTCAGCATAATGTAAGTTATCTACAGCACTAGGTAACTAAAGGAAATCCATCTATTTAAATGTACCTGTAAACTTATAAGAAATTCAATGTGGTGGTTTCAACTCCCCAACCCCTCTTCACCGCCTGTATTGTCTGACTGTAAGCGAGTGGCATCAAAATCGATGACGACCTAGAATTGGTGGTACTGGATGTGCCAGCAGCATCTCCATAAATTGCAGCCCCAAAGCTGGAGGCCTAGATGCCTGCCGTAAGAGTCCAACATCTGTTGCAAAAGTGGATGATGATTTCTCATTGGCGCCTCTACTTTTGACCTCCACCAGTGTCGTATCCGCATCAGTGTGGGAGAAACAGAAGGAAGGGTGCGGTCATTGTAATGCCTCCTCTTCACCGGAAGCCTCCCACTGAAAACCCTGACTAACTGAAGAGAACCCTGAAATGATGTGCAAAGAGCTTTCCAGATTCGGAAGCTCTACAAATGACCACATTTCAGTAACCGTTTGTGTTTTCTATCAGTAATGCTCTACTCACACAGGGAAAAAACCTGACTGTGTTAAATTCCATTTTCCAAAGCAAAAAAAAAAAAAACAAACACATAATTATATTATTTAATTTTCTACACTCATTTCTCTTTATTCATCAAGCTAAAATCACTAACAATATAACAATATATTCTTGGAGAAAAAAACGTATTCATGCCAAAGTATGTAATGCTCAATTACTTAGTGTGACTTTTCTATTCCATAGTGTCTTACCAAATTACTGGGTGGAAATAAGCAAATAGGCTGCATAAAATTCTAACTTCCCCAAACATGGGTTTGACCATTGCACTGAGTGTGAAGTGGGCCCGCTCAGAAATAGAAATGGAGAATTATATGATCAAAAATAAGGAAGAGTCACTTGAAGCACAAAGAAGTAGAAGCAGCAACAGAAACAATATCAAGCCCGTGCCGCAGAGCCACAGGCGCTCTGTACCACGGATGCGTGAAAATGAATGTCTTCGACCATGAACAGCACTAAAGAGAGAGAAAGAGAGTTTTGTAACACTTGTTCACTCAGGGAAGAGCCCATGAGGCTGTGGAGCTGAGAGGCTAAAGGCCAGAGGTAGACATGACTGAGAAAGCCACTGCTGAGGAAAGAAAGTTACCCTTTATGTTTCTGATTCTGAACTGTTACCTGTACTCATTCTAATAAACTCCAGGAAGTCAGAGAATAATCTGTGAATGCTATGGGATGATTGCAACAGATCATCAAGCTGAGCAGAGAAGCTGAGTGCTAGGGGGAGAGGGTGGTTAGGTGTCAGGACAGGAAAATGAAGGTTGGAGGGTAGAGGCATGTTTGACATCTACCCGAAGGAACTTAGCCTCGGGTTAGGGCTGATTTGTATTGCCCTTCACCCTTGTGAACTTAGAGGAGGTAAAACATAAACCACATACAATTTCCTCAATATGTTCCATGATAATTTTCCTTATTTATAAGGTAAAAGGAAAGGCCTATTAAAAAGAAATTCTCTCTCTCAAATGATGACACCTTTAAAAAAGCATAAGCTATGAACAGTGTTTAGCGTAATCAGTGCACAAAAATAAGTACTAGGAGAAAAATTAAAACTATTAGCTGCACATTACTTTCTTTTATTTAGAAGGAAAAAAAGTAGAAGAGGGAAGATAACTTAGGAACTAGAGCATGGCATTATTTAAAATGAAAAAGATTCAAATCGAATTAAAATTTTACTGCACACATTAGAGATAATTGAGAAGCTGACTAAAAGCTTGAATAAAATAATTTTATAATCTCAGAATATTTGCCTTTTAAAATCATTTATGCTTTAAAATTATTCCATAGAATTTTTTTTCTAATTTGTAGAAACCCTCTACTTGGTTTCAGGTGGCTTAAATTTGATAATAATCTAGATTATTCTCATATGCATTGCAGAGGGTTTCTGAATGTATTTGTATCATGGGTTCTTCTTTTGTTTTATTAATGGAAGAAGTGTAGTTTGTCTCCAGTCAGCAGTTAAAGTTCACAGTCACTTTCCTCAAGATTTACAACTTTGGAAACCCCAGAAAGCAATTCTAGTTTGGACTCTCTGGCTGCTATGATTGTGCGTTGACTCAATGGTAGTGATTATCTAATACCATATAATAGGCTTTTATTGTAGGTTTTAGGTAGACCGGTTAAGAAATATACAATTGCCTTTATCCCAAAAATGTATTCTTTGTTCTTGGTTCCAGGACATTATTGTTTGAACCCTTAGAATTTATTGACAGACTGGAGTCCTTTTTTTTTTTCTTTTACTCTCTCGAGTTACAAGTTTGCCTGTGATCAGAAAAGTCTGCGGTTGAAAACTGCCTGCAGCTCAGAGGGAGAAAGACAGACCTTTCCCCTGCAATAAACAGTTAATTGTTTCTGAAATTCACAGGGGAGTTCTACCTTGTTCTAGAGGGTTCTTATGAGCCAACATTGTCATGATGGCAGTGAGCTTAGTTTTTGTGTTTGTAAAGGTGACTCAGCATATAAAACTTGTAAGACACACCATGTGAGACCATTCTGAAGTCAAGGGAGAGGAGAATTCAACCTTGTGAGCTATGACTCAATTAACATGCCTACCTTCTTGATAAAATCTGAACACCTGAGCCTAGACTGGGTTTCCAATGGTGGGAAACATCACGGATGGTAATGTTTCATTTGAGGCATGAAAGCTTCACATGTAAGAGGCTTTCAGATCTTGGCCTAAGTGTCACTTCACATCGCTCCTGATTTATGCTCTTTATAATAAACTGTGTCATAACTATAATACTTTCCTGAGACTTAGGAGTCATTCTAATGAGTTCTTAATGCTAAGGGTAAGTGAAATAGGAGACTTCGAGAGTTGGCAGAGGCTCAGAAGTAAGGGTATCTAGGAGCCCTCAACTTAAGACTGAAGCCCTAAGAGGCAGGTGGAAATTTTAACCAGCATATCAGAGGGGACCCTGCAGGGACACTCCCATTTGGCTAGTGTTTGACATCTTGAACAAGCTTGGAAGCCTTGACATGCCCATTAACCTGTGAGGTCATACTATATTCAGGTGGTTAGGTCCAAAGAAGAATTGTTTTCCAGTTAATATCAGAGACGACAATTAGGTTTGGAGTCAGAAGACACTGAAACACCTAGATTTGCTCCTTTTTTAAAAATCATTTTATTGGGGGGTTTGTACAACCCTTCTCACAATCCATACATGCATCCATTGTGTCAAGCACATTTGTACATTTGTTGCCATCATCATTCTCAAAGCACTTTCTTTCCGCTTGAGCCTATGATATCAGCTCCTCATTTCACCCCCTCCCTCCCTCATGGACCCTTGATAATTTGTAAATTATTATTATTTTTTCTTGTCTTACACTGTCCGATGTCTCCCTCCACAATTGAAGACTACTCATTCATCCTGCTTAGCAAAGTTCTAAAACCCCTACCTATTTCTTTTCTCATTGATATGAGTCAACCATTCTTAAAACGAAACAAAATCAAAGCCGTGTTATCAAGTCAATTCTGACTCAAGTGACCACGTAGGACAAGGTTTAACTGCTTCCTGTGGGTTTCTGAGACTGTAACTCTTTTTAAAGGATTCGACAGCTTCATCTTTTTTTTTTTCCCTGGGGAGCAGCTGGTTGTTTCAAATTACGGACCTGTGGTTAGCAACTAAACACATAACCACTATACCACCAGGGCTCCCCCCTCTTAACAGTAAGCATACCTTAGTCTACAGCTCCCTTTCCCTTTGTGTATGTACCTACCATCTCTCTTCCGCTTTATGTATGTAATTTGGACAAAAAAAATATGGCTTTGCCGCCAAGAAACATCAAAAGTCATATTGGAATCCATGCTCTGGCATATTCAGTGTTCAATTGGAAAGTGCAATGCTTTCTATCTCTGCTCTCAGTCTTAAGCTGTGACAACTTTCCAATAGGCTTGTTGTCAGATTGAAATGAAAAGACATATATCACACACCTGTACCTGTATCTGTACTACCACTGTCCCTGTGGAACTGGTCCTGAGGCATGATGACTGGGTGAGCATGTGAGTACCACCAGACTCCACAGGATTTTCACTGGCTGCTTGGGGTTTATTGGTTTGGAATCAGATCATTATGACTTTCTTTTCATTTGACTTTCTTTTTAATTTGAGTGAACTTGAACATCCGTCCTTTTGGTTAGCGGCTAAAGATAGGAATGGGAGCCCTCGGGGATTTTGTATGCCACATAGCCATTGCTGTCATATCAGTTCTGATTCATGGGGACTCAATGTTTTGCAAACTAGAATTGTTCTTCATAGGATTTTCCAGTGATTTTTAAAAAGAAGATTTGAAGACCTTTAATATTAGGCACCCAGGGTACATTTGAATTACCAAACACCTGGTTAGTAGTCCAGTATTTAACCATGATGCCGTACATCATATTGTAGGTACTTAAATAGGAAATGTTTTATTCCTTAATGTTAAATTTTTTAAAATTGAGATTATCATTTTAAAATTTATATAATCTCATCATCAAATCTACACTGAAGTCTTAACTAATATCCCCCCCACCCCAAAAAATCCCTGCTGGCTCTTCCTAAAGGACTTGACCAACATAATTAGTCCAAAAGGATTACTTGCTCAACCATCTGATACTGCATCGTTAGTTATCTCCAGCTCTAAGACTCTAGGATTCTTTTTCACACCTTTTAACTCTTGATAACTTCATCATTGTGTGTCTTTACAGTTGGCTTAAGTGGTTCTTTATCACATGACATCACTTGACATAATTCTAGGCATACGTTTTTATATAAATATTTTTATTATACATATTAATATCAAAGACATGCAAGGGTACCTACAAAATGCACAGCAAGATAAAACAAGGAAGTTTTATTCACAGAAATGCTTTGCTTCTTTTTATGCAACAGAGAAAAAGTGTAAAATAAAGAGCCATAATTTTTTTTAAAAAAATGGCTATAATAGTGTTTGGCTTTTAAATCTAGGGGAATAGCAATGAAGAATCACACTAATCAAATTTGGCCTGAATAGAGCTCTGTATAATTAGTACATTACACATAATGATAATGATCTTGTATTTTATTTAATTTTATTTATTTATTTATAAATGACTGCCATATTGCACCTGGATACTTTGCAATAATTAAAATAATTTAAAAAGTACAAAATGAGTCTTAAATTAAAAAGACTCATCAATTTCCCCACCTGATAGACTAAACTCAACTAAGTAAAAGCCAGAGTTCTTATTTTCAGCTTATACTATGCTAAGAATCTTGGCATCTCTATTTATTTGTAAGTTGGAGTGATGTCTAAAGAGCCAAAATTTTAAGTGGTAGCAAATTTTAATTTTGAAGATATGATTATAGGAAAAATAATTATAAAATAATGTGTCCCTGAGAGGTAGTTTTCTATAATTTAATTATTCAAATATGGATCAAGGACCTGTTATATATAACACAATGTCCTCCAGAATAATGAAGTGTTAATTTATCAGGCATATTGTTCCTGTCCTAATTGTACTTAGACTATTGTAAGCAAAGTGTGCATATTAAAAAACAAAAAAAAAGAACACAAACAAAGCCATGTATATAATATCCTGAGATGGATAATAAACCTAATTATTTTTTAGTTTAAAAAAAAACCAGAATATAGAGAGAAGGCAGGAACGACACAGGATTATGCAACCTGTGAGACAGACACTCAGCACAGATCCATTTGCGACCACAAGAGCTTTCCAATAGAAACATGACATGATGCTGGCCTGTGGCCTACTGGATTGTGAAAAACAAATGTCTGTTCTTTAAAGCTACTCATGTATGGGTTTTTCGCTTTTATTCATGGCCAAATCAGGCAATGAAGACAACAACAACAACAACAAATCCTTCCTGCCATCGACTCCATGGTGACTCATAGTAACCCTATAGGACAGGGTAGAACTGCCCCGGTGATTTCCAAGACTGCACCTCTTTAATGCAGTACAGCCTTGTTTTTCTCCCACGGAGTGACTGGTGGTTTCAAACTGCTGACCCTGTGGCTAGTTGCCCCACTCCTAACCATAATACCACCAGAACTCCCTAGGAATTAAGACATTGGCCAATACTTCTATTGTTCCTATTCCAAAATAGCTTACTTCAACAATCATTAGTCAATTCATAAAATAGTGGTAAAAATTTGTGACTTTAAAAAATTAATGGAGTTGATATCAAGTATAAATTGAATGTTTCTCCACTTTAATTCTTTCACATTCCTTTCTCAAAATAAAAATTCATTTACTTCTAAAATTTAAGCTCATTCATCACCTAAAGTCAAATTTGTATTCAATCTGCTCTTTGGTATGTGTTCAATGATGAAAATGAGATTAAGAGATACAAATCTTATATAGGTCCCTTAAGTAGGATCATATGTCACTCTTTATCTTCTAATGGCTGTTAAGGGTGTACATAAGATGAGAGTTTGAAGTTCATCTGAAGCAATTTTTCCAAAGTATTTCTTTTCTGAGGTCATGATTTTGACTAAGCTCATGTGTTGTTGTGAGTGTTCCAGAATCCTGTTTTCTGCGTCTATTCTGCTCTTTTCATGATTAAGAAATGATGACATTTATCACCCACCCTACCTAGTATACATTCATTAACTTATCAAAAGTATATATATTTATAAATTCAAGTATATTCAGAGATATAAAAAAGTCTACTGACTCATATGGACTCTGTGCCACAGAGTAGAATTGGAACCGCGTGTTTCTGAGACTATACATCTTTATGGGAGCAATTGGTGGGTTCAAACTCCCGACTCGGTGGTTACCTACCCCATATGGAGGATTTTGACACCTATTTCTCAGGCACTGACTTCAACTCATAACAGGCAAATATAAATGAAAGCCATTTCAAGTTAGTCCCACATACAGAAAGAAGCAGATTTTTACCTTGCTTGGTGAGCTAATCAAGAAGTCCCAGGCCCACAGTGGTGAAAGGATTTGGCTGTGAACTAAAAGGCACGTGGTTTGAACCCACAGGCACTGTGTGAGTGGAATATGTGACCTTTGGCTTTCTGAAGGAGAGCTTGGATACCTGCTGGGGGAGTTCAACACTGTCCTAGTGGCCCGACACGAGTCAGAATCCACTTTACAGCACAGAACCTGATTTGGTTTGGTGAGTTAATATGCCCAGGAAATTTGGTCATGTTTTAGTTGCACATGCTAACAGATAAGGTGTTGTAAAAGAACAATAATTAAAATCTTAGATATAAAAAACATGAAAATACAGCAGCTATAGGAAAACTTGAGAATATAAAAGTTAAATTATGAATGCAAGTGACAGATATGTATATCTCTTTGGCAAAAAGAGGAAAAACTGACATAATCGACAGTCCAAAAAAGAAAAATCAGTGCCAATTTGGGTGGAAACCAAAAGCCATTAGATAGATGGCTTAATACTTTATTCATATTTTTCAGATAAGTTTTGCTATCTGGCAATATGAAAGGAACAAAATTCACAAGTATGTTAAAATAAATATAACACAAGGTTATCATATTTTAAAATTTTCACATTCTTTCTTCGTTTGTGTGTGTTTTATGTAGTTAATATTTATTTATTAGTAGGAGCTACCTTCCTATTAATAAATGTCAAAAAATCATTTTCCAGCAACTTGAAATTCACTTGAATTAAACTTTCTTACAATCAAATAGTATACAAATAAATGGACTAATCTTTTTGACGCAAATGTAGTGAAAGTATTATTTCCAGTAAAATTATTAATTATTAATAAAAATATCAATTTTTAAATGTCTAGTGTAGTATTTTTTTTTCTGAGATTGAGAGAAAGACAAAAAGAAACACATGATAAGTACAAAAATACATTAAGAAAATAATTCCTTTCACAATAACCACATAAAAGAAGAAATTCTTAGGGAAAAATCAAAGGAACAAGAGACTTATAGAGAGAAAACTACAGAATATTACTGCAAGAAACCAGGAAAGACCTACATATGTGGGGGAAGAACATATTGTGCTCATAGATTGATAGACTTAAGATTGTGAAAATGTCAATGTTACCTGAAATAATCTACAGATAAAATGCAATCCCAAAACAAATCCCAAATACATTTTTTAAAGGAATGGAAAAACTAATTACCAATTTCATATCGGTAGGCAAAAGACCCATAAGAAGCAAATAACTTCTTTAAAAAAGATCCTCCTAGGAGGCCGCCAATGATTACAGCCTGCTGTATTAACTAAAACTCAGTATAAAGAAGACCAAAATCTCCACGACTGGACAAGTAAGTAACATCATAAAGGGAGAAAAACCTGAAGATTTAAGGATATTATCTTGCTTGCATCTACTATCAATGCTCATGGAAGCATCAGTCAAGAGGACAAAAGTTGGCTCCAATGAAAGTCCCTGAAAATTCATTTATCCATATAAAACTAAAGAATGAAATAAACAACTATGTAATAATACACCACTTTCAAAGAAAAATAGTACAAGCTAGAAACTTAGCAGAGACACAAAAGAACTTCATCTCTGACAGATACAGAGTACTCCAGTACTCCATGCAACAATGACACAATATACATTCCCCCCACATATGGAACATTCACCAAAGGAAACTATATGTTAAAAAAGTTAAGAAGTCCAAAAAAATTTTTAAATAAATTAAGAGGTTAGTAAATTTTCAAACAATGAGCTACTATAAAGCATCTGCTAAGTTAACAATAGGAAGTTAAATGGGAAAAAATTCAATACATGAAAACTAAAATAGAAGAAAAACAAATTGATCTTTAAAAATCCTTTGAATCAAAAAAGAATGATAACATAACAAAGAAAACTCCTTAGAACACAAGAAAAACTGTGTTCTGAAGGCAATTTATAGGAACCAGTGTACACATCAAAGAAAAGGAAGGAAAAAGAAATGGAGAATAAAATCGATAATTTAAGTCACATCTAAAACAATTAGAAAAAGTGCAGCAAAATAAGTGTACTGTCCCAAGAAGAAGATTAATAATGATTTGAACAACAGTAAATAGAAAGATAAAACCAAAAAATTTAGAAAGCATCAAGAAATTGGTTCTTTGAGGCAATTAACAAAGTTGACAAATCACGGGAAAATCTAATAGAGGAAAGAAGAAGAAAATTAAGAAGCATTGACATGAACCCTGGTACTGAGACATCTATAAAAATGTAGACCAATGGAACATGTTGAAAATCTGGAATTAAACATGCCACTTCTAGACAGTTGATCTTTAAGAAAGGACCAATACACACCAAATAGGGAGGAGAAAATCTCTTTATCAAATAGTGTTGGTAAAACTGGATAACCATTTACATATAAATGAATTGTGGCCCTATATCACACTCTATGCATACAGATGAATCAAAATCTAAATGAAAACTATATGCTTATAAAGATCATCAATGAAAAATAAGGACACAGGCGGTGTTGCTCTTGAACCTGTTCAGTCAATTCTGACTTATCTTGGCCCAGTGGACAACTGAAAGGAACCGTGGACAGCGCTGTACAATCCTCGTCATGGTTTTGATGTCTTAGCCTGTTCTTGAGCCTCAGCATCAATCCATTTGTTGAAGGTTTCCTCTTCCGTGTTGTCCTTTTGCTCTACCAAGCCTGATGTTCTTTTCAAGGCATTGATCTTGCATGACAATATTTCCAAAGTGTCTGAGAAAAAGTCTACACATTCGAACAATTAAGAAGCTTTCTGGGGGGAACTTCTTCCAAAACATACATACTGTTCTTGTCCTGCACCACAATTCAAGTGTATCAATTCTTCTGTGGGCTTCCTTAATTTTTTTTTTTTACAAAGTGAGTATTTTAATTCCGTTTTGGAAAGAAATGTCACATGACCTTGGATTAGAAAACATAACATAAAGAAGTTTGTTTCCTGGAAATGCAAAGAATAGAAAAACAAGCAAACTCTTTTAATAAGTTCAATGACAATGTTTGGTGGATCTTCCTCTTGCATCAAAGGCTGTATGCCTTCTCCCCTAAAGCACCTGCTCCAAGAGCCAACTCGCCCTCCCAATCTCCCTCTAGCTGGGACTGGCTAATTCCCTCCCCCTCCTCCCCACCCCCTCTTCTTTCAGTCACAGTGTGTGGGCACTAAAGAATTGTCCTTTAAGTCAGCAACCCACAGGCAGTGGCACCCAAAGCCCTACACCCAGCTCCTAGGGTGGAGGCTACAGAGCTGGCATTGTTTCCACTCTCTCAGGAAGAAGGAGCCAAAAGCTGACCCTCAGCACAAATCACAGCTCAATGTGGAGGGAGAGTCAAGGTCCCCAGGCCCAGAGCAGGCTGTGAGCTGAGGGCAGGAAACAGGAGTTGTTGCTGCCACTCTGTCTTTAGAAACTAGGGGGAAATGGCACACCTTTCCATTATTCTGGTTTCACAAAGTTCCCCACTATTACTGAGATCTGAAGGGATTTGCAAGCACGAAAGAGTTTCATCAAATCAGGAGACGTTAGCTGTGGCTGGAGACAGGAATAACAACAAGGAAGACAGATGTATGTAATGATTTATGGGAAGCTGTTGGGACTCTCAACTTCTCACATGGCTGCCAGTCCTAGAGAGGATAGCACCGTGAGAACCAAGACAACTGCTCCAGACTGGTAGAGCTGGGGGATCTTCAGGCCTTTCCCCAGGTCCCACATCAAATGCCGCAGGTGTGATACATGAGAGGTGAGGCAAGTGCAAACTTAGCTGTGTAGATCAGTTATGGGCCCAGAAACAGGGACTTCACGAATTCCAAGTGACACTCAAAGTTCCCAGGGATCAACAGAGCAGATAAGCCAAAGAGAGAGACTCCTGCACTCACGGCAATACCAGAGCCACGATGGCAAATGGATATCATCATGGGAAGAGACCAACTGGAAATAGTGATGTGGGGAGACAATGGACGATTTGAGGCTGTGTTCTTATTCCAGAACCACTCCATCTCTTCTTTGGCTGTGGTTCCCATAGGAAAAACATTTCTGATGCAGAGTTGAGGGCTAAGATGGGCACGGAGGCAATGACGGCCAGCATGTCTCAGCAAGAGCACGGCCATCTTGGACTCCGGATGGGACGGAAGTGACCGGTCTTCCTTAATTATTGAACAATTTAACATGAACATTACCGCTCAATGGAAGGAAAATTCAAATCTTCACAATGGGACAAATAGGTAGCATTATGATAAGTGAAGAAAATAATGATGTTATCAGAGATGTCATCTTTTTGGATCTATAATCAATGCTCACGGAAGCAGCAGTCAAGCAATCAAACAATTCATTGCATTGGGTAAATCTGCTACTCAAGTCTCTTTAAACTGTTAAAAAGACAGGATGTTATTTTGATTACTCTGATGTCCCTTACCCAAGCCATTTTTAATAACCTCATATATATGCATAAGTTGGACGTTGAATAAGGAAGAACAATGAAAATTGAGGAATTTGAATTGTGGTGCTGGTGAGGAATAGTGAAAATATCACAGACTACTAAAAGGACAGACTGATCTGTCTTAGGACGACTTTGTCGTAACATACTTTGGCAGGTCATCAAAAGAAATGACAGATTCTCCTGGAGAATGGCATAATGTTTGGGAAAGTAAAGATTCAAGGAAGAAGAAGAAGGGCTTCCAGGATCTGGATTGACACAGTGGGTACAACATGGGCTCAAGCACAGGATTTATTCCGAGGATGGCTCAGAAGCACAAGATTACTATGGGTCAGAACTGACTTGATGGTACTTAACAGCAACTCATGGACACTCACCTGTTAAAACGCATGCTAAAACTAAATTATCATAATCTCTATATCTGTGAGAATATGTCTGAATACACACATACTACTATCAAAGGTAAAGTTTTTAAAAATCAGGTTAGAGAAGCACCCGTGGGTAGGCTATTGACCAAGCTATTGTAAGGGGCTTGCTTTCATTCTGAATAAAATAAAACAATATTAAGAGAAAAAGATATGAGCTAGAAGTAAAAGCTCTTTTTTTCTATTATTGGTTTGTTTTGAAGAAAATATTTACTAAGGTTTCACTTGCTCCAATAATTAAGAAATAATTCCATAATTTTATTATGGACAGAGTTAAAAGCTACCCCATCTCCCAATCATTTCCCATAAAGATTAAGACACTCAGAAAACCAAAGGAGCAGTTGCACTGTTCTATAGAAGTGCTGTGTATTTCAGTAGACTAGGTGATAGTGTGTTTCCAGTGCCACTCAATGATGCATCAAGGACCATGATTTACTTATTTACTCAGGGATGATTATATTGATCACATGTCTCCTTGAAGAGCATTGATTTTCTTCTCATTCAACTTGTTCCTTTAAACATTTCTCCTCTAAAAATAAATATATAAATTAAAACCCAAAAAATGTCCCCTGAATTAGTATTATTTGCCAAAATAATGCAGACAATATAATTAAGGTACCACATTGTGGTCGTTAAGTGCCTTGGAGTCAGCTCTGAGACATAGCAAGTCTACGTACAACAGAACAAAATATATCTTGTGTGTTAGTGTGGGTAAACTAGGGAAACAAATCCACAGAAACTCATATATGTGTAAGAGAGGGTTTTATACAAAGGGGGGGTATATATTAAGAAAGCATCCCCACCCAGCGCCGTGCAAGCCCATAAGTCCAACATTAGTCCATAGGTCTGACGGCAATCTGCAAAGCCCTCCTCAATTTCACAAAACGTGCAATGATGCTGACTGCAGGAGGAAAGCTAGTAAGTGAATGTGTAAGCATCTCAGCACTGGCAGGAGTCTCCACATGGCTGCGCCAACACCCAGGGCTGCATTGGGATAGGTCCCTGTGGCTTCTCCTTGGTGGTATCTTGCAGGAAGTGAGCCATGTCAGCTGAAGCAGGGAACTGGCTAAGATAGCCACAAACTGCTCTAACCATCAGAGAGCAAGGCAACCTGATAACTAGAAAGGAAACACTCACCAAGGCATTTACCTCTCTTCCCTTCAATTAATCCCACGTTTTATCGACCAGGTTGGTACAATAAACCTTAACTATCTCAACCTGGGATGTGCGATCATTACAATTGTTGTTATGTTTGAGTCCATTATTTCAGTTACTGTGGCAATCCATCTCATGTAGTAGCTTCCTCTTTTTAACTCACCCTCTACTTTACCAGTCAAAATGTCCTTTTTCAGTTGAACTTTCTTGATAACATGTCCAAAGTATGTGAAACAAGATTTGTCATCCTTGTTTCCAAATAGCACTTTGGTTGTACTCCTTCCAAGACAGAATTGTTTGTCCTTTTGGCGGGCTATGGGACTTTCGATATTCTTTGCCAGCACCATAATTCAAATGCATCGATTCCACTTTGGTCTTCCTTATTCAATGTCCACCTTTCACATATGAGGCAATTGAAAAACCCTGGCTTTGGTGATGTGCACCTTAGGCCTCAAAGTAACATTTTTGCTTTTAAACGCTCTAAGGAGGTCTTGCAAAGCAGATTTAATGAATGCAATATGTCTTTTTATCTCTTGACTGTTGCTTCAGTGAGCATTGATTGTAGAGCCAGGCAAAACAAAATCCACAATAACTTCCATCTACTCTCCATTTATCATGATGTGCCCTAATGGTCCAGGTGAGAGAATTAGGTCTTTTGTACATTGAATTTCAATGCATACCGAAGGCGACAATCCTTGTTCTTCATCAGCAAATATTTCAAGTCCTCCTCACTCTTAGTAAACAAAATTGTGTCAATTGCGTATCGCGGATTTTTAATAAGCCTTTCTCCAATCCTGCTGCCATAGTCTTCTTTATATAATCCAACTTTTCTGATTTCCCCTGTATACTAATTGAATAATATGGTAAGAGAGCTCAACCCTGACACACACCTTTCATGATTTTAAACCATTGGTATTCTCTTAGTTTGTTTACACAATTGCCTTTTGATTCATATACAGGTTTAGTTCCATTCTTCTCAAGGCACACAATGGAATGTTTTTGAATATTCAATAAAGCCCAAGTAAACAACTTTCTGCTAGTCTCTGCTCTCGGCCACGATCCATTTAGCACCAGCAATGAATAACACTTTCTCCAAGTCCTCTTCTGATTCTGGTCTGAAACTCGGGCAGCTCCCTGTCCACTTACATTTACTGCTGCAACTGTTGAATGACCTTCAGCAAACAGATACTTGCCATCGATATCAATGATATTGCTCTATCATTGGAGCATTCTCTTGGCAGCTTTTGAGCATTCATTTGAACAACTTCCATACTTTGAAATTCACACCTAATCCATCCTAATTTCCGGTTATTAGTAGATACTTTCCAGTTGCTTCTTCTCCTTTTGAGTCACGCCCCAACAGCAAGCAAAGATCCCCAAAGCTTGCGGCTGACTTTGCCTTGAGAAAGCATCTTTTCACAATCATATTTTAAGTACTTTGTGACCTGAGGGGTTCATCTTCTGGGACTCTCTCGGACTGTGCTCTGGTGCCATTCCTGAGATTTTCCTATCTGACAATGGTTAAATGCTATCCATAAAGTTTTTGATGGCTAATTCCTCATAAATAGACAGCCTATTTTTATTCACAATCTGTTCTTAGTCTGGAAGCTCCACTGGAATCTGTTTACTTTGGGTGACCCTGTTGGAATTTGAAATACCAGTGACATAGCTTCCAGTATCTCAGAACACATAAACCACCACAGTAAGACAAACTAACAGAAAAATGGCAGATATGAGCAGTACCTTCCTTCTACCTAGTCTGTTCTTAGTCTAGAGACTCTGTAGAATGTTCTCCATGTTGACATTTGAAATACTGGGTGATACACAACACTGAAACTATCACACACACAGCACAACAAATTGACAGATAACATTAGTTAATTTTATATTTGATAAACTTCATTAAAAAGACACAGAACTTACTACTGCAAGACTATCTCATAATAAGTACTGAATTCTGTTATTGGATGACAAATTACACCAAAAATTTGGACTCAAAACAGTTATTTTATATTGCTCAGGGCTGTAGGTCAGGCATGTGCACAGGACTCAGTTGTGTCTCTTGTTACTCGATGTCCCAACCATACAGAAATCCAAAATTACTCTCATGCTTGCCAGTTGATAATAGGTGCTGACTGCTTTAAGTGATATACCCAACCTTATGGTTCTGGGGCAGTCAGCCTTTTTACATGCCAACTAGCTTCTCTACCAAAGGGATCCTAGCAGATTCCAAGATGGAGGCAGCATCGGCCTTCTATGACCTACCCTCTGTTTTCTCAGGATGACTTCTGCCCTACTCATATAAGTCAAAGAATTCAAAAGGCCTACCAAGGAAAAAGAGGGTTGAATACCAACTTTCGAGCAGGTAATGGAAAGGCCATATTATGAAAGGGCGTGCAAGGTGCCAGATAACATTTTTGGCTATCTGTGAAGCTGAAGTGAGCCCATTTTGTTATTACTCTATCACACAGGTCAGAAATTATCACTCATTATTAGACTGTTTGCTCAATACAGTGTTCCATAAACTGATAGTACAGCAGATAACAATATGTTTAAGCTGCCAAGCCATAGTTCCATGTATACATATGGTAAATGTGGGACAGGAGAGAAAGCATACATCAGAACAAATTAAAGCATACGTTCTCTGGTTCAAGTTATTACCGAATAGTTTAAAAATTATCTAAACTTGTGTCTACCACTTATTGTAACAACAGAGTCTAAGTTTGGGGCGGGGAAGGATCTCTAACACCTACTCATGGTTTCTGTCAATTTGACCTGCTGAACAATCACAGGCACCTCTCAACTGAAATAAAAGATCTCCATTGTAGAAGTAGTGACATGGGAAATGCTATAACCTATTTATGGTTGTCTGTTGGGAACTGTTCCTATTAAGGGAACATTTTTCAGGTTTGTTTAATGAGGGAAATATATTAAGAATTTAAAGGGCCTTGAACCACTCCCTATTATCCTCAAAGGAATTCCACCTTTACGAATTCAAAAGCAATTTCAAGCATAATGGGAGCTTTTATTAGAAAGAGAGTATCAGGAGAATAAGTACTGGGTTTCTAGTATACGTACTGGGTTTCTAGCATACGTACTGGGTTTCTAGTATACGTACTGGGTTTCTAGTATACGTACTGGGTTTCTAGTATACGTACTGGGTTTCTAGCATACGTACTGGGTTTCTAGTATACGTACTGGGTTTCTAGCATACGTACTGGGTTTCTAGCATACGTACTGGGTTTCTAGTATATGTACTGGGTTTCTAGTATACATACTGGGTTTCTAGTATACGTACTGGGTTTCTAGTATACATACTGGGTTTCTAGCATACGTACTGGGTTTCTAGCACATGTACAGACATTTCAGACTACAGGACTTGCTATCTCCCAGGCTATCCTTTACCATCAGGTTTAGAAAAACTTCATTGGGGAAGATAAAAATAATCTGCCCCAGGAAAAAATTTCACATATTAAATGATAGTACTTACTTCATAAGGCATTATGAGGAATGCAAAAATATAGGCAGAAATTTCTAGTGTTCTATAAAATAAAAATATTATATTATTATTTTATAGAATATAGAAATTTCTACCCATAAGTAATTGTATATTTATCATCTTATTTATTAATAATTAATATTTTATTATATTACAGTGATAGTATTGTTTTATTGATAATCAAATTTTATTATACTATATTATTGTTTATTAATACTATTTTGTTATATTGATAATTATTTTATGCTATATATGAATAATACAGCAATACCTTACAGTTCAGTGGGGATATTTTGGATTATGATCCATTTACAGAATTCATTGTTTATGTTAGGTACCTTCAAGTCCCAACCTCATATCTTCATATTCTATACATAACATAGTATTAAGGAAGAGTTCACCAGGCCTATTTTATAGTAGGATTCATGAAGCATATCCATTATATTTCAGAAATATTTTAAAATGTAATTCTCATAAAATACTACTCTAACAATTTTGCAATAAAAAATTAATGAAACCCAGAGAAGTTATGTTGAATTTTATCATTTATAATTCCTCTGAAATAAAATCTATGGGAAAACATTTTTTTACATCCAGAACTTAAAATTTTAAGGTCCCCTCAAGCCCAAATTTGCCACTTACTGTCCCTGTAGTAAATTCTCATCTCTCTCTCTCTAAGGTCTTTCTAGGGTCTAGATTCTACTTTCACTTGAATTTGCCTCTATTGATACATTTAGCTGCTGTCTTTCTATTTCTTGTCCACTGAACCACAGAGTCAAAAGAAATGTGTAGCACAGAAAAGTAAATTCCATTTGAACTGTATTTACACATGTGATAACCTTATAAAAAGATGCTTTATTTTAGTAATCAATGCAAACTACACTGCAAAAATAATAGAAATACTTTTAGGTTAGAAGTAGTATTTTCATGTATGGAATGTGTAATCTAAGAAAGATACAATTCCATACTATTTTATCCCACAATGTTGAAGGGATTTACTCATCAGACATACTCTAGTGACTTGATTAATAAAATAACCTATCAACAAGATTGGAGGAAATCTTAAAAGAATCATCTATGTATCATTGATTCTCTAGATACTAGGAATACGACCCAATAAAACTGCCTTCCCTTTTTGGAAGTTACCCAGGGGGATACTTGTAAGCAATTTCTGAGATAGAAACATACAGGCTATTTACTAAGTGGTCTTGAGATCAATGTCTGTGCCAGAATGATGTAGAATCACGCAGAGGAAGAAGTTAAACCGCGCTGTTGTATCAACAAAAGGTATAAAGTTGACAAGAGTTGAAGCAGAAACGAAAGCCTTTATGTCCACTCTCAACCCCAAATCCTTTATATCCACTCTCATCCTGTGGGGGAAAGAGAGAAGAGAGGGGATAAAAGTAACAATATAGCTGAGCCTGATCTGATTGTGGGACTGGCGGTGTTTAAACCCTGCCCCATGGCAGGGGCAAGCTGTGGTCATGTTGGGTCAATGAAAGGGTACCAGCTCTGGTGGAGGCAGTGGCAGGACAAAGGTGGTAAGCCCCAAACCCACATTTCCTCAAAACCTGGTGGATCTGCACCTATTTATCTTTATGATGATCCTAGAACATGGCAGTGTGCTATTTCCCTCTTAGTGACTCTTCTGTGATGATTTCTACCTAGTTCCTCTGGTATGTGTTACTCAGTCGCCATGTTGCCAGAAGTCCAAAAATGTATTTTCATTCTATTTTATGCCCCGCAGAAAAATAGTTATTGGCGAGGAATATTTATTGTTATTTTTTCCTACTCTGTTGTTGTTATTGCTCATAGATTCTATCTAATGGATTCTGACTTAGGATGACCCTAAGTACAACCTAATGAAACATTGCATGATTCTGTTCCATCACTGGAATTGTTGCTATGTTTGCACTCTTTATTTTACCTATGGTTTAAATTCATTTACTTTAAAGTCTTCCTTTTGTTTTATTTTTCCACTGAACTTCTAATTTCCTAAACATGATATCCGTTTCAAGTGACTGGTCCCTTCTCAGAAGATTAAAATTATTGTGATAAACTATCACAATCATAACTTCTTATTCACTGTCTATCTTTTTCATGTAGATGAGGCTTGAGAATATGTTATAGTTATTAGTGTTGTGTGGGAGTACAATACAGTATAGTTCACCTTAGTGCTCAAAGTGACAGATTTTCTTTCAAGTACTTGTGATAGATTCGTGTTAATGTGGGTTGATCAGATTTGGGGAGTAATCCCTCATGATGTAATCTAACACAACAAAATAACCTCTATAACAGGATGCAAATAATCTAAGAAACTCGATGAACAGATAGTATTTTTCCTGCTGTGGAGTCCCTTGATTATCCTTGACACAATTGAAAGAAAGATTCCTCATAATGTCGCATGATCTGGGTCACAAACTTCCTGCCATATTGCCTGCTGATCAAAGAAGGCACCAGCAGGTTGTCAACTTTAGATTCATTTTCATTTGACTTTGCATCCACCAGCCTATGGTACTCTTGCTTTCAGGTCTATCAGTTCCTGCAGCTACATGAGTCAGGAGAATCCACTATATTAACATCAAATCCATTGACTTACATTTTACTGAAGTTACCTGCTTCTAAAACTCTGTAAGTCATTGCTTAATATAAAATTTTCTATATACATACACATGCAAGCTTCACTGATTTTACTTCTTTAGAAAATTTGGCCTGACACAATGCTTTAAACCATGACAATTGTTTGTGCATTCAAAGAAAATGAAATCTTTCACAACTTCAATATTTTATCATTGTATTATAAATTTGCTTAGGGATCCATGAGAATCCAAAAACATGTAAGAATATTTTTAAATTTTATTTTTATTTTATTTAACATTGATGTTTCACCAATACTGAAGGTTGTACTTTCTGATCTTTCTCTATAGGTGCTTCAAGTTCTCTTCACTTCTAGTAAGAAAGGTTGTATCATTATCATATTAATTATTTGTTAGTAACCCTTCCTGTAATCTTGATTCTATATTCATTTTTCTTCATGCAGTTCAACTCCTTGGATTATTTTATCAGCATGGAGATGGTATAATAGGCTATAATACATGCCTTTGCCACATTTAAACCACACAGAACCCTCATGTTCTGTTCTAACAACTTTCTTTTGCTCTGTGTACAGATTCTCATAAGAAAAATTAAGTGTGCTGGAATTATAATTCTTCATAATATTATCCATAATTTACTATGATTTCCACAGCGAAAGACATTTGCGTAGTCAATAAAACAAATGTCATTATCTTCCAGGTATTCTCTACTTTCAGTCAAGATCCATCTAAGATAAGCAATATCAGCAATGATGTCCTTGCTCCATGCCTTCTTCTAAATTTGCCTAGATTTCTGGGAGTTCCTGTTGATGTGTAACTGCAGTGGTTTGGTAATTGTCTTCAAAAGCACTTTCATATTTTATTAATGATATTGTTTAATAAAATCCATATTCTGTTGGAAAATCTTTTTTGGAATGGGCACAAACATATATCTTTTCCATCTATCAGACCATTAAACTGCCTTTCAAATTTATTGGCATAGAAGAGTGATTTCTTTGTGTTGTATGTTTGTTGTGACATCTCAGTTGGTATTCTGTGCACCAATTATTGGCACTCTTCCCTCTTTTCTTTATTGTTCCATGTGTCTTCTGTAGCTTGGACTTCTTCCTTCAATGCCATTGGTTGCTGACCACATGCAACCTTCTGAAATGATTGAATGTTAACCAATCTTTTTGGGAAAATGGCTGTGTTTTTATACTAGTTACTTTTTATTATTCTTGCTGTTTTTAATTTAACTGTGATAGTTTGTGCTTAACTTGTTAATACTTACATGTAGAATTCCTTTGAAGATTTTCTACACTTTTCTTACAGAAGAAAACTTTCATTTTCTTTCTAAGTGATTCCAAGAGAAATTGTTAGATTTTTGGCGGTAAAGTTTGAAACATGATTATGCAAATGTAATTGTAGAGTAAATAAATATAAAGGAAATTAAAAATAACAATTTTTATTTAAAGGTTTATTTAATATTAAGGAATAATGTTATGACTAGTTAATATTGATTCATAACATCCCTATGTACAACAGAAAAAACACTGGCTGGTCCCATGTTAAATAATAAGAAAACCTTGATCCCAGGGCACTCTCAAGTGCACTTTCATTATCATTTCACATCAACCTTTGACAGCATTTAACTGGTTCTTAAATCCTGAATGCTGATTTCCGTTGAAAAAAATAAAAATAGCACTGAATTTCTTTCTGGAATAGAAATACATTCTATCTTTCCCTTCAATATTGGGATATTTTTTTGCATTATTATAAAGGTCAGCAGATTCCACAAAGTATAAAGGAAATTAATGGATTTTGAATCCTGGTATGGAAAAAGGCAACTGAACTTTACTCAGAATCCTATGGTGGCCCTATTCAAAATAATGTTTTAGGGTGAAAACTTGCCAGTGAAATTTGCTGAAAGTCCTAATGTAAATACGAAAAAGTACTTTTATGAAGTGGATTTCCAGCATTAGTTTTCCCTTCTCTCTAGTATACTAATATAATTCCTGTTAGCATTCCTGTTCATCTTTCATACATCTGTATTCATGTATACATGCAAAACATAAACGCACATAAAATATTGTGTGTCCAGAGCATGTACATAAATATGGATACATACATACATATGCTTTGGGTTCTATTATGTGCTTCTTTTAGGGGAAAATGTTATTTTTGAAGGAGTAAATCTCTATAGAAGTCAAATATCTAGGTTACAAACAACCTGCATGGGTAAATGAAAAATGCTTCCTGCTTTCAATGACATACATACTTCTCAATCAGTAGGAAAAATGAAGCATATGCATGCTACAATATGGATGGAATAGGAAGATATTATGTTAAGCAAAGTAACTCCATCAAAAAAAGATACATTTGCTATGAAATTACTTACATAAAATGTTAATAACAAATGTCCAGAGAACAAAATTTGGAAGAGGTTACTTGTGGGAGGATGGAGAAGAAAGAGGGCATTTAACTATATTGGAAATATTTCATTGGTTAAGATTATGGTTGTACAGCTGAATGTGTAGCCTGTACATGCTGCAAAGTTAAGCAGGAAAAATTGTATGATAGTTAGGTTTACCAAACACAAAAATTGTGTAACTTCTGAAGTTATTCATATACAAACAAATCCCTTGTGGCTTATGTTATTTGCTTTTGAAATCAAGTCATGGTTTCAAGAACCATATGTTAACAAGTTTATGTTAATGGAGGAGAGACCACCCAGAAAATTTGGAGAGAGTGGTTACATAGTTCAAAGGATGGTCTTAATGGCACTGTGTATGAGGGATATCCCCTCCAAAATTATTTTTTGAACCTATGTGTTTACAAAACAAAGTTATCACCTTCAAAGTACTCACCATTACACTTAATACATTTGTTAAATCTGCAAATCCATTCTTGAAGTAATTCTTGCAATTTCATCTGGATGGCTGACAGTACCTCCCTCGTTTTTCACTTCACCTCTTCTACGTCATCGTATCACTCTCCTTTCATGTCCCTTTGCCTTCACAAAAATGAAAAGAAGTCACACAGAACAAAGTCATGTGAGTAAGGCACGGGGGCTAAGAGAAGGATGCTGTTTTGTTGCCCAAAACTGGCACACTGAGATGGCTGCATGAGCAGGTGCATTGTTGTGGTGGCAAAAAACGTCCTGTCTGCAAGAAATCATGCATATTTAGTTACATGCACACTGTTTTGCTATGCCATCTTTTCAGAAAACTTCATTAAGAGTCTGACTTGGTAGAACTAACTCCAAATGAACTATGAGTCAACATTTTTGATCATTTAGGAAGTTGATAGATGTCCAGAATGAGGTTAGTCATCAATCAGTATTTCGCCTTTTTTTTGAAACAAGAAAACCACTGATACACTTGAGTTTTTCCCATGGTCCTGCCCTTGTTAGCTGTGTTCAACATCACAGCAGTTTCGGCAGCATTTTTCCTGAGGAAACAAAATTTCTCAGCTGCATGTTGTTCTCTTAAACCAGCCATCACAAAATATGAGGTTCACGTGAAACTACTTATGGGAGTTACATAATCTGCTGTCAATTTGAACGTTTTATGAGCGAAGGGGTGGAGTCTAGACTGTCAATCAGGTCATAGGTAATGAAGCCTCTGTGTGGGCGTGGCATTCTCCTGAGAATTCTGGGAACTCCTGCACTTCCTCTTTAAAGGCGGGAGACATGTCTCTCTCTCTGCTCACTGACACTCTGCTGACAAAACATAAGGCGTTATGCCCTGGGCGCTGGAGAAGCTACATTGACTTACCCTGAGGTGACCAGACCTCTGGAGCCAGAGAAGTCAAGTAGAAATCCCTATCAGCTCTGAGATGCTTACAACACCACTGTATCCACAAGGCTTCCAACTCACTAGCCTGTGATTGCCCTGCATTCTGCATCATTTCATGTGTTTCGTGAGTCTGACGAGGACTTTATAGATTGGTATCAGACATATGGCCTAATATTGGATTTATGGACTTATTCTGGACTGGGCTGGGACATTTTCTCAATATTCAATTGCTCTTATATGTAAACCTCTTTCTTATATACATATGAGTGTCTATGAATTTGATTTTCTTGTCTACCCAAACACACTGCTTTATGAAAAAAAAAATCACTGTGACCAGAGAGACACTGCTTCCCGGAGACACTACAGGGTATACTATCTCAGAGCAAGTTGTTCAATGCTTGACGAGTGGGGAAAATGCATATTATGAAAGTACCACCTAGTAGAGCTTTTTAACACTTTTTGTTGGAGGGTACCTGCTCATAGTATATGTAAAAATATAATGCTGTGTGTATTCCATTGTATATTCTTAATTCAATAAAATAAATATAATTTTGAAAATAAAATAAAATTTGCTTTCTGATCACTCAACTATTTTTAAAAGTATGTGAGTTAATTGTGAAATGCCAAGTAACTCTTGATGTCTTTTTATTTTACCTGTTAAACTCCCTAGAATATAGTTGGTTATTTTATATGATCTACTACTCTTTGTTAATTGCAAGGGCAATGCATTTTTTTTTAATGAGGATCTTCTTGTCAAAGTCTCTGTAACTTCCACCAAAATGACCTTTTCTGGGTAAGAAAATGGGGAAGACACCAATAATGTTCAGCTGTGAGTGCATGTTAACAGACATTGTGGGCGCCATCCTACTGGGTGTGAAATGAGCTCTTGGAAGAGCAGGAGGGTGATTTCTCAACCAGCAAGCATCAGGAGTGCAATGTTTCCTCTGGACCTTGAGATACCTGCACAGTGAAATTCTTTGATGCAGAAGGCAACTATAACATCACAAGAGAGACAAAGAAGCAATGCAGCAACAAAACCAGCAATTGTAGCATGAAGCAGAGGGATGAGCTTTCCAGCCTACATGGAAAGTAAAGCTTAGTGTTTGACAATTAATTGGAGGAGCTTTGTAGCTAACCCAGTGTGCTGGAGTTGAGTGCCTTTGACAGAGTACCATGTCCTTGGGCATTTCTTTAATTAAAAAAAAAATCAACAAAAAACAGCTTTCTGGCATCAGGTTGATTCTGATGTATCTCAATCCTATAAGAGAGTATTTCTGACCCTGTGGGTTTTTTTGAGACTCAAATTTCACAAGAATAGAAAGCCTCACTTTTCTCCCTCATAGCTGCTGGTGATTTTTGAACTGCTGACCTTGGGGTCAGCAGTATGACAAGTAACTCACAATGCCACCAGAGTTCCTCTGGTCATTATTAGGAGTCCCAAACATGTGCGGAATAAACAATTTGATCTTAAGCATTTCTCTCTGAATTGTAACCAGTTAACTTCCTTAATAAACCCGTTTAATCATGAACAATTTCTATGGGTTCTGTGTAGCCATTACAATAATTGAATGAACTTAGAAAAAAGAGTACCATGTGAGATAAAGCACTTATTTCTATTTTGATTTTTTTTTTTTACAAATCCCACTCCTTATCATGTTTTCTTAGTAATAGGTCCACTATTTCTTCTTTTGTGTGGTAATCATATTTTCATGAGACAAATGCATAGAAATGTGCAATTTAAAAACCACGCAGACCTATAGCTTGCCTTTTAAAAGTAGGACATGTTGAAAATATCAGAATGTAAACATAGAAAATTTCAGTGAATACAAGTATGCAGTTTCTTCTACCTAAAACAATTATAGATTGACCAATATTCTATTGCTATAAACTGTAGCATATAGTAGAAATTTAGAGAGTTTTATTTTATGTTTCAACCCCCTGCAATAATTTTGTTTATAAATACATAATAAAATATTTTTAAATACCTGGAATTATTATTTAAGAAGCAAACCACAAATAATTTCCTACTTTTTTGTTATTTAAAAAATACACATCCACCCTCCAGTTCCCTTTCCCATCGGATCCAAACACTGGTCTGGGTGGTCGTAAAAGGAGGAAGAGAAACATAGAAGCTGCCCCTTAGTGCTCTTGGAGCCCGGGCTAGTTTCAGAGAGGGGAAAAAAAAAATACACATCCATCCATACAAAAAGTTTTGAATCCTGATTTAATACTAAATTTTAAATTAAAGGATTTATCATCACTTAAGCATTAGCAGTCATGTCAATCTTATTTTACATAAATAAACGTATAAAAGATTCACATACTGTTTTATAGATTATCACATCTAAATGATCTCGAAAGGGACTCAAAAGATGCATCGAATCATCTTAGGACATAAACTTACTTTTACAAAGGGTGAAATACAAATTTTTTATGGTTATAATTAAAGAATTACATAAATTTTCTCTCAGAGTTCTTGTATGGTATTTCTATTCTTTAATTCAAATTATGCATTTAATTACCAATTCTTTCCTCAGTAGTGAAAAGTGCCTATATATAAATAAATAATATCTGCCAATACCTTGGATATCTTTAAAGGAATGCTTGGTTTATGTTGTAAGATTTTGTAACTTAGTAACCCAAATACTCATACAAAATACGTTTTTGATGCTGATGCAGCAGTTCAGAAAGGAGTACATCATTTTTCTATTGTAATTGTTTGTATCTATCTCACCAGCTGTTCTGTTTTAATTTATGTTCTGTATTTCACTTTTCGGGTTCTAATATGCATTGCAAATGGCTACACAGAACTCACGAACAAAATTCATGATGAAAGGGTATACTGAGAAAATTAACAACTTTTAATGCCAATGAGAAATGCTCAGAGTTGAGTTGTTTATCACAACATCTTACAAAGGTAATGCTACATACTGTAGACTTCAACCCAAAGGCATTTACTCAAGTTCATGGGTGAACAATCCGGACTTCCTCCAATTAAGTGCCCAGAGGCACCCCACTCCACAAGCCAGGGACAGCATAAGAGTGCTCATCTTTACTTGCTCTTTCTGTTTAGCAGTCCATCACTCTGTGCCCTGCTCTGGCTGCTGCTCCTGCTGCTGCTCCTTTGATGTTATACCTGAAGTTTGGATGCAGGAGGTTCACTATACAAGGATCTTGGGTCCAGAGAAGTGCTGCACTGCTGGCTCTTGCTGTTAATAAGATTCTTGCTTCTGCTTCTCAAAGAGTTTATTTTATAAACAGCAGGGAGTCACACCAGGGACTCTTGTTCACAATTACTCACAGACAAATCATCCTATAAGTGTCTTTATCTACCTTCTTATCAAAACAGGAAAAGGTTGTTTGGTGGAAGTTAAAGCTAGGCTTAAAGAGCCACATGAAGTCATTCATTGCCTTTGTACCAGCAGGGAAAGTGAGCAGGGTAAGAACTCCTCAATAAGAAAGTATAAACTATGTTTTAAAATGATAATCCTAAAGATTCTAGTTGGTCTAAAAGCGTCTATCAAAAAATTATCATTAGAAGAATTTAGATTTGTAAAAGAACAACCAAATAAAGAAATATGTACATTCACATGACTCTTTATTTCCTCTAAGCTTCAAATGACATTTAGATGATGTGATTTTTCTACCAACATTTTCAACTGCAGGTCACTTTTCTTTTCCAAACCACGATTCCTAAGATGCACTGAGCATTTTTCCTTGCAGTGTTGCTCTTTGGATAATCATTAAAGCTTGTGATTTATTTATGATCCTTCAGCTGAATTATATAATTGGGGGGGTAAATTGGCATGATGGCCTCCTCATTAGCTGCTGCTAAGTGATGTGATCAGTGAGTCTTATTTCACTCTTTATGTCAGCATTCATTATCCTATTTTTCATGATTGGCTCAATTTATGTATACGCAGTATCTGCCATTACTATCATTTTGAAATAGACAAAACTTCACAATCAGAACAGCAAATGCTTTAGTATAGTGTAGATAAATTCAAGAGTGGGGAGGGGAGTTACTGGGAGAATGTGAATTTGCTCTCTATCTGCATTATATTAAACAAAACAAGATATTGAAAGGAGCATTTGATATTTTCAAAAAAAATTTAAAAAACCCTGATCCCACAATGCAAGAATACTTCTTTCTATTAAATTGGCATTCTATGATGCACACCTTCCTGACACAACCGCTGAAGACAAAGCAGGTTAATATGCAAATGTGGTGCAGAAAGCTGATGGTGCCTGGCTATCAAAAGATATAGCATCTGGGGTCTTAAAAGCTTGAAGGTAAACAAGCAGCCATCTAGCTCAGAAGCAACAAAGCCCACATGAAAGAAGCACACCAGCCTGTGTAATCACTAGGTGTTGAAGGAATCAGGCATGATCAGAACAAAAAATCTTACTATAGTGAATGAGGGGGGGGTGGGGAGTGCGGAATGGAGACTCAAAGCCCATTTGTAGGTCACTGGATATCCCCTTGCAGAGGGATCTTGGGCAGGAGATGAGCCAGTCAGGGTGTGATGTAGCAATGATGAAATACAATTTTCCACTAGTTGCTAAATGCCTCCTCCCCCCATTCCCCGCTACTATCATGATCCCATTTCTACCTTGCAATTCTGGCTAGACCAGAGGATGTACACTGGTACAGATAGGAACTGGAAGCACAGGGAATCCAGGGCTTATGATCCCTTCAGGATCAGTGGTGTGAGTGGTGATACTGGGAGGGTGGAGGGAGAGTGGATTGGAAAGGGGGAACCGATCACAAGAATCTACATGTGACCTCCTACCTAGGAGATGGACAGTGGAATGTGGGTGAAGGGAGATGTCGGACAGGGCAAGATATGACAAAATAATAATTTATAAATTATCAAGGGTTCATGAGGGAAGGGTGAGGGGGAGGGGTGGGCGGAGAAGAATTAGGACCTGAAGCCAGGTGCTTAAGTGAAGAGAAAATGTTTTGAGAACAATGAGGTCAATGAATGTACAAATGTTCTTTTCACAATTGATGTATATATGGATTGTGATTAGAGTTTTATGAGCCCCTAATAAAACGATTAGAAAAAATAGCCCCTGAGTATAAAATATAAATAAATTTAATTATTGTATATATTCAAATATAAGCCAACACAAGTATAAGCCGGGCACCTGATTATTACCTGGGTAACCAGAAAAAAGGATTGGTTTGAGTATAAGCCTAGGCTAGAAAATGCAGAAGCTATTGGTGAGTTTCAATAATCAAAACAAAGGAAAATAAAATTACTAAAAATTGAGAAATCAGTGGGATAATGTATTTAAATATTTATTTTAATTAAAAACTAAATAAAAGGACAAGTCATTTAAAATTAGTAAACCAGCACATTAAGTGGAAAATAGGTTCAACAAAAACAATAAGGTATCAAAAATGATACCTTAAGAGTACTATTCCCTGAGCTCAGTCAGCAACCAGGCTAAAATGTGAAGAGTTAAAATCCTTCAAAACTGGATTCCTCATCATCATCCACATCCCAAGGTACAGCTTTAGCTGGTGTGAGGTCATCATAGACGCTGTCCTCACTGAGATCGCCGTCATCACCATCACTGCTGTCATTTTCATACAAAGCGCAGTCTTCACTGCCATCCACAGCATTACTAATACTACATTTCTGGAAGGTACGTCACACCATGTCTTCTGGAATGCCTTCCCATGCATCTCGAACCTACTTTGCTATTAACTCTATGTCAGGCTTCGTGAGATTTCCTCCTTTTGTTATTCAGGTTTGGCCAGATGACATCCTTTAATGCCACATCCTTTGCAAACGGTCTTTAAAAGGCTTATTCAAAGATACATCCAGAGGCTGCAGTACAGATGTAAGTCCACTTGGAATAACAGCTAAAGTAACTTTACTAGATTTTGTGAATATTTTTATGTCATCTGATAGGTGGGCTCTGAACATATCCCAAACAAGTAACGGTGGCTTTTTCTTTACGGCTGATCCTGGTCGTCGGTTCCAAATTTCTTCCAGCCATTTTTTTTTGTTCGTCTTCATCCATCCAGCTTTTAACGTGTGCATGCACAGTAATTCTTGGTGGGAAGTTGACCTTTTATGCAAAGATTTTCTTTTAATAATAATGACAGGACACAGCTTAGTTCCATTAGCCAAACATGATAGAACACTGTAAAGTGTTTTGTTTGTTTTTTCATTTCCTGGGGTTTTGAGAAAAATGTTTTTTTTCTCCTACACTTGCCACAGCTCTGTTTCCTCCATATTCCCAATATCTGCCAGGTCATAATTATAAATCCTTCTTTGTTTTATAATAAATGACTGGAATGGTAAAATTTTTCTTCAAGGTCTTGTGGCAATTTCTGGGAAATCTTTGTTCTCTGTCTCAAACATAGTAGACCAAAATTATTCATGAAGCAGGTACACCATCCTGCTGACACAGCAAATTTTTCAATGCCTGGTGCTTTATATTTGTCATCCTTAGCCATTTGTAGAGCACGTATATGGATTCCCATGTCTGTTACGCAGTAACCAGTTTGACGACACTCCATAACCCATCTATGTAATTCACTCTCTGGAGCCTCATAAAAAGATGTTAAACCACAACAAACTTCTTTAGCTTTTGGAATCTGTTCCAAGTCAGCCTTCATTTTCTACCACTCCATCACTTGCTTTTCGTCAACACAGAATTCCCTACTTGCAATACTGCTATTGCTCTCTTCTGCTCTTGACACAACCTTCATTTTGAAACCAGCCTCATATGACCAGTGTTTTTGTTTTGCTTCAAGAACATCCATTTCTAATAGGATAAAAAACAAGACTTTGACAAAGAGCTTTCATGGTAATTCCTACCCCCTTCCTCCGCCCCACGCCCATGATGTGATAGCCAGGAGGAGGGGGGTGGAGTTTGTGCAGGCGGGGGATGCAAGATGTGAATTAACACAGAAACCAGAGGGGAGAGACGCAACACAGCCACAAACACATCCTTACCAGTTCAGCTGCCAGTGTAAGTGAATAACTACGCGCACTTCTGGGGAGCCTTCCATGTCCTAGGACGGCTCTGATTGGTTAGATGTGAGTAAACAAACACTCAAAGCCCTGCAGTGTCAATGAGACATTGCATGAACAGCGGAGAAACGAAAATCACCCGTGAGAAAACGGGCGCTCGTCCCATTACCTCAATGGGTGAAGGGGGCAGAGAGATGTTACACCTCGCTGGAGTAACCCTGACCCGTGTATAAGCCAAACCCCAGTTTTTCAGCACATTTTTTGTGCTGAAAAACTTGCCTTATACACGAGTATATAAGAAAATTAAAAATTATCATTTCAATTTTTTTTGTTTGCAATGAGGCACTCTTTGGATCAGTGTAAGTAGATATTGCATGGTTTAAAAACACACAAAGTGTTTGTCTAAATTGTTGAAAATTTGTTCAAATAGCATTCTGAGTAAATAATCTGAGAATCTAGATTACATGGAGAGCACAACATTGGAGTTGGAGGAAGGTTCCTTAAGAGCCTGAGATATATATATGACACAACCTCATTTGCAGAAAGCAGACCCAAAACATTTATTGAAGAAGATGAAAGATTGCAGTCTGGAGCATGCATTTTATCTCTAAATGTAACAAAAATTCTCAAAACTTGACCAATAAAATTATAATAAATATGACAATCTGAAAATACTTAGATCTACAATCAACATTTGTTTTAGTCGGTGTTCTCCAAGGTAGTGACGCCAGCAAGCTTATATATGTATGTGTTAGGCCTGGTTGACTAGAGAAACAAATCCAGAGACACTCCTTTATGTATACGACAGAGCTTTATATCAAAGAGTAATTATGTATTAGGAAAACATTCCGTCCCAGTTCAGACCTTGTCCATAGTCTAATATTGGCCCCTAAGTCTGATACTAGTCCTTAAATCTCTCTTCAGACGCACACTACACATGCAATGATGTGATATATAAGAAGATCAAAAAAAAGGGAAACTGAGCTGATTCCAGGAACCCAAGGGATAAGCGAACTTTAAGAATGACGAGTGCAACGAATGTATAAGGGTGCTTTGCTCACTTGATGTATGTCTGGATTGTGATAAGAGTTGTATGAGCCCCAATAAAATGAATTATTTAAAAATAAAAAGAAGATCATAAGTCAGTGGGTGCCAACTCTTGTGGAGACAATAGCAGGGGAACATCTTAACACTGGAGAGAGCAGGTCTCCACGTTGCTCCTCCAGCTCTATGAATATGGTTCAACAGGAAGGTGAAGCAGAGGGTGGGGCTCACTCAGCAAGTGTCTGCATGGCTTATCAACAGGAAGACAGTCAGAGAGAGAGAAGTACCCAGAATCCTCATGAGAAGGCCACGCCCCGAGGCAGGCTTCATCATGCTGTGACCTGATGGAAAGGCTAGATTCACCCTGACACCTATTTATCAAATTGACATAAAATTATGTAACTCCCACAATGTTTATATATAGCGAGGTTAAAACAGGAAATGGCTCATCTACTTGTAGAAAAGGCAATTTTTTTATTTGTGGTTTAGATGTCAGGCTGGAGGCTTCTTTTGACTCCCTAGTATGAGGGCTGATGCACCCAAGATTAGCCAGTCAGATGACAAGTTCTTAATTGCAAAGGAAATGGATTTAAGTAGCTAGTCAGCTGCAGGCTGCAAGGCCAAATCAATTCAACGTCATCAGGTAGGGAAGACAGGCTGCTGAAGATGCACAGAATAAGCAGGCAATAGAGCAAGTTGGAGGCTCGAGTAAAACAAATCAACAACAACAACAGGATATTGCTAAGCCAAATGCAGGATCAAATCTGAGAAAAATCAGGCAAGTTTTCCACAGTATCTCTTATATTTAAAGAAAAAGTCTGTTACCTCAAGGAGATCACATCATGGGGATAACTAGATTTTAATTGCCAAAACATTGAAATGCCTCTTGCGAATTTACCACCTGTACATATCTTCTTAAACCATACATAATCTCTAAATAAAGACAATTATAAAGTCATACCCACAACTAAAATGATGCAACAAACATGGACATAATATTTTAATTAACCAGCATGCAAATGAAATTCATTATCCCAATTTACATTTTACAAAGTATGAGTGAACAATATAAAATTGCTGGATATGTACAGACAATAGCCTCAATATTGTATTTTATTTACAATATGAAGGGCACCGTGCGGATAAATAAGGCAATTTCTAAATTCATTAGTGGTGGTTTTAGCAAGCGTATTGTGTTCAAGGAAGCGAAATCCTTATCCCTAGAAATGTTCTATTCCAGTCATAAAAAATGATTTCTTTTATATTATGAAAGTGGTATGATTTAATCAATTAGACATCATGTTGTTAGGTGATCTCCCTGAGGAATGGATCCAGATTACAGACTCTAGTATAATCAAACTAACACAACATATTTTGTTTTTAAGTCCCACAAAAACTTCTTGTGGGAGTTACATACTGGTGTCAATTTTCACTTGAGAAGATTAAGTGTGAAGGAGTAGAGTCTAGTCGGTCAGTCGAGTCATAGCCACTGAGGCATCTGTGTGGGCATGGCCAATTCCTGGATTTGTTCCTCGGAGTTGGAAACAGACTTTCTCTCTCCTCACTCCCTTGGAGACTTTCAACTGACAACACTCACTCCCTGAGAGATGCTTTAATGACAAGGAGTATGGCGGTATGCCCTGAGAGCTGGAGAAGCCACATGGACCTACCTTGATGCAACCAGACCTCTGGAGCTGGAGAAGCCACATGGAGACCCCTGCCAGTGCTGAGATGCTTACAAAGCCACTGGATCTTCAAGGCTTCCAATCCACTAGCCTGCGATCCTCCTGCATTTGGTATTGTTGCATGTATTTAGTGACTCTGAAGAAGATTTTATATATTGGTATCAGACATGGGCTAATATTGGATTTATGGACTTAATCTGAACTGGGCAAGGAGAATTCTCAATATTCAATTGTTCTTGTATATAAACTTCTTTCTTAAACACATATGAGTCTCTCTGGATTTTTTTCTCTAGTCAACCCAGACTACCACTCCTCTTTAGTGGAAACTTTCGTATTCCACCCTGCCTCCAGCTGAAAAATGAAGTACTATCCATCTTGCTTCATAATCTCCTGGATATAATAAGACAATGTTTTTCAGACTGTTTCCTGAGCAGTCTTTAAGTACCTACAACTAGGAGGCTCTTTGTCTCTTGAGCATGAGCCCACACAACACTAGTTCAAGTTAATGGTAAATTCTCCCAGGAATGTAGAATTTTATGTCTCTGTGGGTGAGATAGCACCTAGTTTTTTAAAAAAATCATTTTAAAGGAGGACAATGGGAGCAAGATGGAAATAAACCTAGCACATGCTATTATACTCACCCACTGACAGAAACAAAACAAACAAACAGAAGGTGGCAGTAACAAAAAGAAAGATGCAAGGGCTTCTGCAAGTAGTCAAAATGTACAATCCATGCTTCCCGGGGGAAGGGACTTTAGATCTAATATTTTTGGAGGAAAAAGGTATGAACTTAAAGAAAAGCATGCAGAGAGGGGTGGAATATCCCTTAGAAACCTGGTCTCTCTGGGCTCCTTAAGATGGTGTTTTGAATCTCTACAGACAGAGGAAAGAGGAACATCAATGTAAGGAAAAGACTGAGATGAAGTACATGACATTGCAGAAATAGGCAAAAGTTATCCAAAATGAAGATGAGATAGTTGAGAGGTTTAAAAAAAATGGAAGAAATTAAGCCTGATTTAAATGATCACCTCATGGCAAATGTCTCTGCTCCATGTGATGACTGCAGCTCAGAGAGGCCCTAAAGTCATAAACCCAAAAAAGTAGATAAGGGCATGGAGGACACTAAACATCATAAAGCACCTTTGCTATTAAAGGTAGAAAGAGGGATTGCAGAAGGAGATTTAGAATCCAGACCAGCTTTTCCTGTTTTAATAATAGAATGACCACCCAATGCAGACAACCTGCAGGGATATCAGGAACACCAGGAGAAGCTGCTAAAGGCCCTCCAACAGGCAGTGGCAAGCTTGGGGCCAGTTTCTCCTTATTTGATCAGTGTGATTAAATCTCTCGCTGACACCTCATGTCTGATCTGCAGATTGGAATGCCTTGACTAGGGCTTGCCTCTCTCCTTCAGACTTCTTACAGTACTGAATCTGGCGGCCGGAAACAGCTGAGACACAGGCTTTAATGGGAAGCAATGCAAGGTATCTTCAATGGGATAGATCCGTTAATAGTGGTAATTTCAACACAGTGGAAGCGCAATTTCAGGTTACTGAACAAGCATTCTCACAGATACACGATGTTCGTGTACCACTATATGACAGTGGAATGATGATACCTATATAGACTTTGTGTCCCGATTACATCTGGTCCACACACTTGTATATGAATATGCCAATGAAGACTATAGAATTGTGATATTCCCATATAGGGAGCAGGGCACGCTTTCAGATTATTTTAAGATCTGCTGAGGAATAGAATCTGAGACTTACAAGGCAGACTTCTGCTACAGCCAATTACATCAAGCCTAAAAGTAAATGCTTTGGCTTCCAGAAGATAGATCATTTTCAAAGAGAGTGTTGTCAGCACAGGCCAATCAGCCTAGCAGGTAGAAGCTAACTGTGACCAGCGCCAGAGCATAGGCCAGGACCACTGAGGTCAGTTGGCAAGAACCCAACTTTGCCCCTGATGCAGGCGGGTAACTCATTGGGCACATAAATGTCACTCTAGATTCAGCAGTAAGGGACCTCCATTAGCAGGCACTACACAGCAGGGAGATAGAGAACAGAATTTGCTCTAAGCCTCTCACAGCAGAGCATGGGAGGAATGGCTCAGACCCAATTTGGCACAGGTATCCTTAAGCATCAGTCACACCTTTCACCCAGCCTTGCAAACTTTGATCTCCCTGCAGTAAGTTTGACTAACCAAGAAAAGGCTCAAGAGCCCCATAGCAGTCTGTTAATACCAGACAAGCAGGAGCCCTTGCTTGAAAGAGCAGTGCAGCTTTTATCAGGGAGATTTAACCTAAGTACTCAAGACATTCTGATTGAAACAGGAGTTATTCAAAGTTGTGAAGAAAAGCTGGAAGCTGTAATTAAACCAGAAGTTATTACGAGCAGTACTTGGAGTACACGGTCTAAAAGAACTATAGGCATGTATTAGGAAGATCAAACCGAAACTCTCAAGGTGTTCATATTGTTACTGGAGTCATCGATCAGGATTATGAAGGAGAAATTAGGGCAGCAATTAAATCTGATGTGCCATGGTTTAAAAAAAGGAAGATTGCTTAAACCAATTATTTTTGCTTCCTTGCATTTCTGAAGTTAAAGTTTATACCTCTCAGGAAAGAGCGCCTGAGAAGCCTGACCACCTATGAATCAAGGGGTCTTTTTGGAATGCTGTTGTGGGGAAGCAATGGTGCCCCATATGGAATTAAAAATGGAAGGAAAAGAGTTTTTAAATTCTGGATATGGTGTTAGCCCATTAGGGCATGGGCGAGGGTCTAAGATCTGCCCACTAAGTTCCTGTAAGTCCAGCATGGAAGGAATTAGAGAAGTTAACCAAGACAGAATATTGCAAAATGATAAACTCCTACATGGTAAAAGGCTTAAAGGGCAATAACTTAATTAAGCCTATAGTCACACCTGTAACTTTATGGGAAAAGGTCTGTTTTATGTTAGTTCAAAGTCAGCTGAACAAATTTATTAAGAATTTTTTTAGTCTTTCAAATTATCCTGACTGTGTTAAGAAAACTCAGCAATTCCATCTGATGTCATTTTTTAGTAAGCTCCCTCTACAGCTAATAAACTCTCTTGATTCTCTGAGAGCAAGGAGCTAAGATTTATATAACAATGAAGTCCAACTAGTTTAACAAGTTTAAAAGCAAGGGACTTGTCTGAGTTTACTTATAGGACCTTAAAATCTCCATTATTAAAATAGAAGGGGGAGATGAAGAGAAATTATATGTATGACAAACTTCATTTAGTCTTTTTAACGACATCAACAACAAAAAAGTTTTTCTTCACAACAAAAAAGTTTTTCTTCTTACTTAAAGCTTCTCACAATATTAGGGCAGATAAACACATTTTCCCCTCTACAGAAATAGCTGATCCTGAGAAATCCCAGGAAGATGGAAATCAAGTTTGTATCCATATCTGCTAATCATCTGTAGCAAGGGCCCTTCACTTACATCAGGGGTGCTCAATACACTGATAGTGTTCTACTAGTCAACCGCCAATGTAGCACGGGTAGATCGCATGGCATTAAAATACACGTAAATCTATCATGAGTCCCATCACTTAATTGATAGACAGCATAGCTAATCAGATGCAATCTTAAGGTTCAGATGCATGTGCAAACAACTGCACTAAGTGCAGCAAAACGGACAGGCTACGTTATCGCCAAATTTTAGACCTTGTTTTTTTTTTCCCTCTTAAACGTGAAAAGGGTATTAAAACGAGTGGGGGAGCTGGACCAAGTAAGAAGACAAAAATGTATCGCTTTCATATAGAATCAGTGATTTTCACAGTACAAGCTGAAGTCCAGAGACATGAAAAGTTCTGGAACTTACAAGCAGAGGGAAAGTTCCCAAACACAAGAAATTGTGCTACATCCTTGACTACTTTATTCGGCCTTACTTATTTATGTGCGTCAGTCTTTTCCCACATAAAGATCATAAAGTTCAAGTACCGTTCCACCACGACTGATGGTCATTTGGAAGTGTGCTTGAGGCTGGCTGTCAGCAGCTACTGTCTGGACTATGCATTCCTGGCTCAGCCCATTCAGCGCAAGTCATCAGAGTAAACTGAGGTAATGACCAAAAAGGTACATAGTTAATTGTGTTGTGCTGTGCAATATGGACTCATGTAGTTATGCAAGGTACATAACCATACACTGTACATATAAAGACTTCTCAATGCATTTATGAATAAATGTAATAAATACATAAAATATGTTTTGCATTTTTGCAGTTGGTAGATCATTTTGACTTGATCATTTTATAAGTAGCTCGCATGCTGACCAAGTGTGAGCACCCCTGACTTAAGTTTTTGCAGAAGAAAGCAGATGCACACCCCTTAGGAGGATGGAACTGTTAGGCAGCTTAGCCTACGGAATTGGGAATTCCATTGACGCATGCCCAGGAGAGCCAGTATAAGACAAAGCTGGATTTTCACGCAGGTGGGTTCGGATGGGCGTTACACCTGGAGCAGCCCACCTGGGCCAGGTGATTGCAATTCAGCCAATGGGATCGAACTGGGGTCGTTCACCACGCCTCCCCTGGGAGCCCTTGAAAAGGCAGGGACAGGAAGGGAGAGGGACTGGTCTGGTGGTCTTCGTGGGAGGAGAGAGATCCTTGAGTGACCTAGGGCAGTCTCTGCCAGGCTGCATGGTCAGAGGAATCCTGTGGGTGCCACGTAAAACCTGAAGCTTCTTTTAACTCTCATTAAATTCACTTGGATCAGGAGTCCGGCTTTGGCGTGAAAACTTTCTCGTGCGGAGCCAAGGACTGAGGTTGGAGAGAGAGATCTTACATAATCACATGTGGTGAATGATGAAGGCTAATGAAACCGTGAAGAAATCAGGGAATCTTAGCACTGGTTCTGTTTCCAGGTTGATAACAGCCCAAAGAAGGGAGGGGTTATTTGTTTATGTTTTCATAGCAAAGGAGATAAGTGGATTTCTCTTCAGCCAGCAGGCCTAGAAGGGAAAAAGACAGTTTATGCCATGACTTCAGAGTTGAGAAAACAGCCCAGAGACCTCTGGCCTATTACTGAACTTACCCCAAACATAGAGAAGTCGTCACAGATTCCAAAGAATGTCAACTGTTGCCTGCTGAGACATTTCTACCATTTCTGATGCTGTCTAAGGGACACTCAAGGATTCAATCATAAATGAACATTTGATGCAAAAGTGACTGGACTATTGCAACTGACTGTTCATTTGGTAAGAGATCATTATATGGACCTTTAACATTAATTAGTGGTTTATATGGACTGGGGCATTGCAAATTTTGTGTAACCCTTTATTTGTACAATATAACCTTACCCAATTGGGCTTTGATTAGAATGCACTTGTAGGGGGTTCAGGGAATGTTTCTCTACATGTGATTCAGTTAAAAATGGAAATTTTCAATACGTTTAAAAATGGGTTTGAGTCATCCCCTAGGCCTGATGTAATTAACCAATTGGAAGAGAATTTGCAGGGCCTTGGCCCAGGGGACTGGATTCAAAGCATCTCCCATCGCTTGGTCCAGCCTGACTGTGCTGCTCATAACCATCATCTTGTCCTTGATTCACATGCTGCTTCCATAGAAAGCTAAGGGGTATGAAAGGAAACAATGTAGCCTCAATGGCACTTTTAAATTTTGTACATAACGCAAAAGGGGGATTTGTGGGAAGCAGAGAACAGGAAGAGAGTGTATACGGATGAAGCCTTTATTCTCCTACATTAAGAAGCCTGGCAGGCTGGGTTTCTGGGATGAAGGGAGGCCTTTACTCTTGTGAGTTAGAGGTGAGTCCCAATCACCTACTCAAAATTAATATTGTTCCCCAGTATATCCTCCCATAACAGTGCTGCATTAAAGTTACCTCTTACAAGCACTTGGCTGATTTCTATGTAGCTGGCAGCTTTAACTGTAGAAGAAGACATGTGCTATTGCTCTATAGGCTCTGATGACAGTCACCCCCTCACCTGCCCCCAACACTGGTTTTAGGCTATTCCTCTTATGTACCCAGGTACCTTTAGGGTTAGGGTACAGCCTACTTTGTTACATGTGTGGTTTCCTGTAATAAGGGAGGCTTGGATGCCCCCTGAGTGTATGTATATGCCTTGACTAGACATATATTTGCTCTGCATGCATGGACCTGGCTCCTGAAGTCATGGCGGTCCCGGAGGTGAGCACTTGCATGCTTTATCCTGTCTGATGTCGCTGTAATTTTACCCTTCAATTACACAAGCACCCCTTGGACTGGTTCAATTGTGGGCCTGCTACCCCACATCTTGGTACCAAATATGGTTAACTGGGTTCTTTAAAAAAACAAAACCAGAATGTTCAAGTATTTCTCTCTCTCTCTTTCTCTCTCTCTCCACACACACACACGTGTTCGCATATATACCCATGCACACACACATACACAGTACACACATACATGTACACATATAAGCTTATATAAACCCATACTAATGTACATACATACATATACACCTATATGCACAGCATATGTATATATGTGTACATGCATGTATGTGAATCATGTGTATATGTTTTTATATTATGTGTATATGTATTTATATGTGGAGAGAGGGAGGGGTTATATCAAGGAAATTGCTCATATATTTTTTGAGGTGGGCAAGTTCTAAGTTCATGGGTTAGATTTCAGTTTTGAGGAGTTTCTTGACTCATGTAACTCCAGAAGCTGATGATGTGAAGTGAATATCAGCAGGTCATATGGCATGCTTCTTGACTGGCAAATGAATCCAAATTCAACATGCCAGGCTTATGGATACAGGGCAAATGAATTCAAGTTCAGTAAGTAAAATTGCAGGCTAGTAATAATTCCTATTATCAGTAAGCAATACATTAAGTCACTAGCTGAAGTGCAAAACTCGGAGATGGATGAGCTAGATGTGTTATCTAGACTGAGCTAAAGGAAGTATGTTTTCCCTAGGGTGTCCACCTATATTTGCACGAACATTATAAACCGATTAAAAGAATTTCTAGGTAGATGAATTATCAACTACATATTTGCAAAGTAACTAACCTTAATAAATCTATCATGATATGAAATATTGAAATATGTATATAATATATAAATTACATATAGAAATTTCTATTTAAAATTTAAATACATGAAGTAGAATGAACTGATAAGAGTTAGTGAATTTTAAAGTGTAATAGATAAAATGATTCAGAATGAAACAGAAAAGAGGAATTACAAGATCCAAAAGGGCATAGAAAAACAGAGATATATTTAGTCTTAGAGGTATTCACAACTAGACACAATAGTAAAACTGTTGAAATAGATATGTAAAAGTAAATTGTTCATATCAACCAGATTAAAAGTATAACTTTAATCATTAAAAAACAAGAATTAAAGTGAAATATAATGTCTTCCTTATCAGTGAAAAACAAATAAGTGAGGACAACGCTAACAACTATCTGTCCCCCAATTTTTTAAAATAAAAAATTAAATAAAAAAGTTTGTGCCAAAAAATATGATTTAGATTTTTGCCAACAAATATAAACTAAATAATTACTAGAGACTTTTTTTCAGGCAAAGGGAAAATAATCCCAGATGGGTTCTCGCAGATACAGGAAAGAACAACTATAAAACAATGGTAAACATGAAATAAAACAGATTTCTAGAACTACACATTTTATGTTAAAAATAAAATCTGAATTAAAATTCATTACAAAACTGTCATAAAATTAAAAGGAGAATATTATAGTAAATTCAAGTTACATTAAAATTTTGTGATCTAAGAATAGATTTTTAAATCTTCTTGTACCAATTATAAATATGAGAGTCACCTAAGAGTGTATATGATAAATCAGAACATAGGAAAAGATGAGCAGTAAAATATAATTTGCTAAAATGAGAATTAGAAAGAAATAGAATGATATAAAAATAGGAAAAAATAGAGAAGAAATTGCACTTAAGTAAAGAAAATATGTATTAAGGTTGTGAGGTTTCAAAAATAGATTACCAGGCCTTACTTCCAATTGATGGGTTTAAACCAACAAACTTTTCAGTGCCTCACTGTTTGTGCCACCCAGAGGTTGTAAACTATTACATTAAAAAAATAAAAGTTTATAACTCTAAAAATAAATTAATGAATTACTCAAAACTCACTACCATTGAAAAACAAAACCAAAAAACTTGCTACCATTGAAGGGATGCCAAGTTTTTGTGACACAATAGGAAAAGTAGAGCTGCCCTGTGAGTTTCTTAGACGGTCAACTCTTTATAGGAGTAGAGAGCAAGTCTTTTTCCCTTGGAGTGGCTAGTGATACCACACTGCTGACCTTGAGGCTAGCAGTACAATGCACAATCACTGTGCCCCAGGGTGACTCCTTTAGAAATGAAAAGATTGCATTAGTTTGAAATTAATGATAAAATTGTGTCAATTGGCGTATTTGTTGTTAGGTGCCATCCTCTCTAGTCAGCTCCAATCCATATCAATGCTATGCACAACAGAAGGCAACACTGCACAGTCCTGTGCCATCCCGACAATCATTCATTCTTATGACTTCAACCATCGATGAAGCAACTGTATCAATTCAACTAAATCAGTGATTTCCTCTTTTTTGCCACCCTTCCATTTCATAGGGACGAAAAAAAATTGTGTCAATTGGCAATTTTTGAAACAGAAATAAACATAGTATACAGAACAAGTAAACAAATTTAGAGGAGAAAAGAATTTAAGATAATATTTATCTATTGTATTTTTATTTAGTCCTGTGGATGAAAAATATAGGGTTTTTTTTTTACTATTTATGTGATCTAAGAATAGATTTTTAAATCTTCTTGCACCAATTATAATTATGAGAGTCACCTAAGAGTGTATATGATAATTAAGAACACAGGAAAAGATGAGCAGTAAGATATAATTTGCTAAAATGAGAATTAGAAAGAAATAGAATAAATAGAATTTATTCAATCAACCATATAAATTAACAAGTCAGAATGAAATACAATTTAAAGCATTAAAAAATAATCTGACATACATTATAGCCACTAACACATTCATAAAAATCTGTTGGGAATTTCCAGGAACCACCTTAACTATCTAAGTAACAAAATAAATAAATGGAAAAGTCTACCACAGGGAAACTTGGCTGAAACGAATGCTTGTGATTGAGGCTCAACCTTTAGCTAAGGAATTCCATATAGCATTTGCAAAAAGCATGAGGCAACCTAGTCCGAAATAGATGGAGTACAATGAGAACAAGAGAAAAAGTATATTGTTGTTCTTAAGTACCCTTCTGTTCTGATTCATCGGGATCCGAAATGCACAATAGAATGAAACATGGCCTAGTCCTGTACCATCCTCACAATTGATATATTGAAGCCCATTGGTGAGGTCATTGCATCAAGCCATCCCAACATGGGTCTTCTTCCTTTAGACGTCTTTTCCAGGGACCGTGCTAATAATACGTCTACGGAATGTGAGGTGAGAAGTTTGCCATGCCAGCTTTCAAGGAGCATTCTAGCTGTACTTCTTCGAAGGCAAAATTGTTTGTTATCTTGAAAGTGTGTGGAATTTTCAATATTTTCAGCAACACTAATAATTTAATGCATCAATTCTTCTGAAGTCTTTTTTACTTATTTTCCAGATTTCACAGGCATATGGGGCAATTAAAAGCTGATGGCTTTGAGTAGACAAACCATAGTCTTCAAAGTGAAATATGTAACGAACTTTTGCACCTGTTAACGGAAATAACTTCTTAAAAGAATATAAACTGCCATTGAGTCAGTGCTGACTCCTAGTGAACCTGTAGAACAGGCTAGAACTGCCTTTGTGAATTTCCAAGACTAACTCTTTATAGGAGTAGAACCATTCATCTTTCTCCCACTTAATACAATAAGGATATTGTAATGTCGAAGCAATATTTCTACCGCATAATAAAGTAATATTCAAAGCTGTGACGTAACTATAAATTCACATCACCCTCATTTCAAGTTAACACAGATATTATTTCAGGGTATTACATATACAAGTTGCCTCAACAATTTAAATATCCATTAGTTTGGTAAGATGAGGATTCTACCCAGTAGCATCAAATTTTCCTTGGTTGTTAATTCCATTTGGTCTGATTGACCCACACATAAATAAGTAAGTAAGTAAGTAAATAAAAAAATAAACTATTGGCAAATGAAAGCCATTTAATTACTCACACAGCAAACTTAAATTTATTTAAAGATAACATCAAACAAAGCAACCATTGAGAAATCAAGACCAAAGGAATCATCCAAAATACTTTTTCAAATTCTTTCACATCTAAAATCCCACATATAGAGAATCATTGCAATAAATTCCAGTTCTAATGCAATTAATTTGTAATATCAACCCAGTACAAAGAAACATTAATCTTTCCTGCACCATTCAGACCCCCAATGAATCGAGCAGAACATTCTCTCACCTTTGACTAGGTCACTGGATTCTATCTAAACATGCGGGGGTTCACATAACTTCCCCAACTTTAGACCAGCAGTTCCCAAAATCATTTGTATCAATGACTCACCAATTCCTGAAAAGAATCATTTTAATTCAGTAGTGAAAAAAATCATAACACAGAAAGAATGTGTGCTGAAATATACAGATAAGATCAGACTAAAAAAACAAAGGAAGGTGAACTATCTACCAAGCCAATGGCAACCACAAAAAGGGAGGAGTGGCAAAGTTAATCACCTATAAAATATACTTCAAGGCAAATTATATAATAAGATACAAAGATGGATGCTACATAATGATCAAAAGATAAGTAGGACAGGAACATATAACCATAGTTAACAAACACACAGTCAATGAAAGACCTGTGAAATTCATCAACTACATCCTCACAGGGTTGAAGAGATGAAACCAAGAACCCCCTCATGATATGGAGGGATCTGGAAACAATTTTGCGGAGTAAAACAAATCCATTTCAGAAGAACAAATAGTGTATGAATCCACTACTATAAGATAAAAATTAGTAAAAGATGGTCTCTGGTGTCTAGGTCATGTCATCTTTGCATCTTGTCCCCTAAGCAATGAGGCAGTGTGCCCAAATAGCTCCCATAAATACATGTTCTTGCTGTTAGATGCCATCATGTGAGTTCTGACCCATAGAGACATGCTGTTCAACAGAGCAAAACACCACGTGTCCTCTTCCACTCTCACAATTGTTCCCATGCTCGAGTCCATTGCTGCAGTGTACTTAATGGTGTCTCCTGGGTAGGTTCTCTCTGGTCACAATGAATTTTTTCACGAAAGCAATTTCACTTGAACCTCGTTTTTTGTGTTGGCAAAATTAAGAGAACAGCATGCAGCTGTGAAGTTTTGTTTCCTGCTTTGGAAAAAAGCTGCAGAAACTGTTGGGATGTTGAGCACAGCTTACAAGGACAGTGCTATGGGAAAAACTCAATAGTATGCTGTCCTTTCAAGGACAGCACTATGGGAAAAGCTATTGTATGAAACGAGTGGCTTTCTCGTTTCAAAAAAGGTGAAATGTTGATTGATCACAAACCCATTCCACATGCCCCTCAACTTTTCAAACAGACAACATGTAAACTCAGAGTGCACTTGGAGTTTGTTCAACCAAGCCAGACTGCTAATCAAGCTTTCTATTTAGAGCAATGGCTCTCAACCTGTTGGTAATGACCCCTTTGGGGGTCGAACGGCCTTTCACAGGGGTTACCCCATTCATGACAGTAGCAAAATTACAATTATAAAGTAGCAACAAAAATAATTTTATTGTTGGGGGTCACCACTACAGGAGGAACTTTATTGAAGCTTTGTTGAATTAGGAAGGTTAAGAACCACTGATTTAGAGATTCTGAAAAGTTTGCATAAGAGTGTGTGACAAAAAAGACCTGATTTCTGGCAGGCAGGACACTGATTTTGCCACCATGACAACGCACCTGCTCATGAAGCCACCTCAGTGTGCCAGTTTTTGGACAAAAACAGCATGCTTCTTTTGACCCATACACTTTGCTCACCTTATTTCACTCTCTGTGACTTTGCTTTCTTTCTGCAAATGAAGAGGGACATGAAATGACACTGATCTGATGATGTAGAATAGGAGAAGAAGAAAATGATGGAGGTGCTGTCAGCCACACAAACAGATGAGTTTAAAATATGTTTCCAAGAATGGAATAACAAATTTGGCAATGGTATTAAGTGTAATGGTGACTACTTGGAAGGTGATAAGGTTGTTTTGTAAAAAAAATACATAGCTTTGAAAAATATTCCTTTGAAATAATATTCTGGTTTATTTTGTGTTCTCCCTTGTTTGTATTGTTTCTCAAGTTATATATAAAAAAACCCAACGGGCATAGATACAAGAATGAATGTGGGGCTCTCACTAATTCCTAGCTCCAACTTAAGAACAATTAATTCTTACAGCATGGCCCTCACCTTCATGAAAGTACCAAGGAAGATAAAGGTGGCACCGCAACATGTGCTTAAGGAACCAGGTGGTGCCTGGCTATCAATGGAAATAGTGTCTGGGTCTCAAAGACTTGTATTCAAATAAGTAGCCATATAAGTGAAGAGTCAATTAAGTGCACATGGAGGAAATACACCAGCTTGTGTGATCCAGATATAACTACAAAATTCAAATACAGTGATGAGGATAGCACCAGAGCAAACATTATGGACACCCAATTTTTGGAGGGCTCGTGGAGATGGGGGGAGCCTAGATACCTAGTTCGGCTGAGCCACTGGTAGATCTACTCGAGCCACAGGCAAGAGTCTCAAACAGCATTACTAACAAACAGAGGCAATTGTAATCCTGATTATGCTGCATCGACCTTGATACTTGGGTAGCTAACCACCCAACAGATGGGTTCTGAATACGTTCTGAGTGTAAACATCTCTTACTGGTTACATGACAGAGATTTCTTCCCTGGATTTTTTAATATTGTTGGGGGCCTGTCCCTTCTTATGCAGTATTTATATAATTGTCTGTGTAGTATTATGTTTTTATCCTTACCACCTTAGCACAATTTTGTTCCTTAATGTTTTCTGTTGGGTCTCCCAGCTATGAAGCAAAGAGAGAATGGATGCACAATGAGAATAACTGATACAAGGGCTTATCCGGCATACAGGAGTGGGGCGGTGAGTGATGGGGAGGGCAAAGTAGTCTTGGGCGTAAAAGGTAAAGACAGGCGGGGGAGAGAAAGCACTAGTATGGCTTGGGATTGCACAGCTCCTCTTGAAGGCAAATTAACCACGGGAGGGGGGATGTTCTAAAGAATTGATGTGAGGGTGATTGTTCAATTATTCTTGATATGATTGAATGATTGAACTATTGGATTATATTATGTGTAAATTACTTGTCAGTAAAACTGTTTGGAAAATAATGAAAGAAACCAAACTTGACCTAGGTTTATTATGAGTCAAGGAGGAAGAGTTTTTGCATTGATTTACATTAATTGTGGTGGAAAACTTTGGAAAAGGATAGCAATAAAAGTTGTACAATACAAATATTATAATCATTGCATTGAATTTTACATGTAGACATTGTTAATTTGGTAAATGTTTCTATTGTGTGTATCCTCTCCATGAGTAAAAATAATTACATCAGTAACAATGAATACTAGGAAGAAAAAAATCTTCAATTGATTGTGGCAATGATTGTACAACTCTTCTTGATATGATTGAATTATTGATTTATGTGATATGTGGATGAAGTACTAATAAAACTTTAAAAAGTTAAGAAAAAATAGTGTCTAGGGTCTTAAGTGCTTGTCTCAAAATAAACAGCCATCTAAATAAAGAGTTAGCTAAGTCCACACAGAAGTACACCAGCCTGTATGATCCAAGGATACCTAATATTAAGATCCAAACCCAGAGGAGGGAACAATACCAGGGCCTAAATTCTTAACACCCTGTTTGTAGAAAGCTATGAATGATAGCAGTATTCCAGAATTCATTGTAGAATATTTACATAGGTTGAGTTCCCAGTGACTAGCAAATGCACATAGACCAGGAACGTTTAGTCTTAATATCAGACAATGAGTATTGTAAAGTGACATTTAGCAGTCGTACTTCTTCTGGTCTGTATCATTTTTTAATATGATCTCTCTGTGGACTCAATGTGAACTTACTATAAAGTTTTAATATTCTTTGCTTTCTTAAATTGAAGTATTCATTGGTTTTATGGTCCATCTTGCATGTTTATAAAGGGAAACTAGGATAGGTGGAATCATGATGACAAAGCTGGATTGATGATTGCCTGGGACACGGAAAGGGAAAATGGGGGAAATATATGTCAACATGTGTGTGTACAAGAAGAAAGCAAGGTTTCCAAAGGTGACTGTGGATATGATGACACATCCCTTCTTGATATGATTGAATTATTGAGTTATGTGAAATGCTAATATAGCTCAATTAATTTTTTTTACAAAAGTTAAGATAAATCAATAAATAGAGGAGTTAGAATTGCTGACACATGAAATTACAGCTAAGCACATTTAGGTTGAGACTCCTGGCAGAGTGGCATGCCCTTTAGGCATTTATTGGCAGCACTAAAAGAGCTTTGTGAAACTCTGGGAACAAGGCAGAGGTTGGGGTCCCATCAATTTAACTGAAAGGCAGAGGACCAGAGAAATGTCTATGTACAGGTATGGCTGGAAAGATGTGTCCTTAATAGAATACTTAGTCGTGAGTATTTCTGACCTTAAATTGTAAATTGTTAGCTTGCATAATAAATCTTGTCATAAACATTGTCTGAGTTATGTGCGCCTGTTGAAATGAATTATCCAACGTAATGGAGAAGAGGCCTAGTGGTGTAGTGGTTAAGTACAGGGCTGCTAACCACTAAGTCGACTTTTCAAAACCGCCAGCTGCTCTGTAGAAAGACTGAGTTCTCTATTGCAGTAAAGATTTACAATCTCAGAAACTCTCAAGGGCAGATCTACCAGGTCCTGTGAGGTCTCTCTGTGTCAGAATTGACTCAGCAACTGTGAGAGTAGAGAAGTGGAGAGTACCATGGGATAGATAAGATCAGAACTGTTAAAGAAAGTTGGAGGGTGGAGGCATACTTTCCTAAAAGAAATGGACCTAGCAATTTTATTCTAAAGTGTGTGATTTTATTCCCCTCTTCAAAGTCATTTAAGGATATGTCCCCCACACTATTTGTGCAGAATCATAAAGTATTTAAACTGCATATATATCTGTTTTATTAAACACAGAGACATGTGTAATGAGAAAGAAAGCATCAGAGGAGAGGAAATATTTCCACAGATTTATAGGGAAATGCTTTTCATAGTATAGTTAAATTATCTCTTAATTCCTATTAAGAAAGCCTGTCTATAGCAAGCAAAAGGGATAGAAAAATAGAAAATTTTTAAAAATTAAGAAATGATATGTTATTCAACTAAATACATAATTACTGGAGGTATTAAGCCACTCTGCCATTTTAGCATAGCTAAAACTTAACAGCAAAAAAATATCATTCATAATGGAATTTAAAATTTGTGAAGTGACTAATGTATGCCAGAAAATATTCTAATGTATTTATGATGTATATGTTAACTCATTTAATATGTACAATAATCCTACATTATTAATATCATTTCTTTGATTCCAAAGTATGGATTTGGAGGCAGAACTTAAATTATTTGTTCAATTTAACAATGAAAGCAAACAGGAAGTCAGAATGTTGACCCCAGATATTCAGGGTATAAATACCATACTATTGAAAACCACATTATCATAAAGAAATAGTTGGAAGAAACAAAATTATATAAGAAATTTGTAGATTAATTTGTCATATTTCCCATAAGAAAACAGAATAGATAAAAATTAGTTTGCTTTATATATATTACAATATTAACAATTATTGTAATAATATTACAATATTAACTTTATTATTCAAATTATTTAAAAATTCAAGATAAGTATAAAAAAGTAATAAAATATATTCTTTTCAAAGCCTTAACAAAATGCCCCAAATTAAACAATTATGCACAACTTAATACACACAAATATTGCATAAAGATGATCTTCAAAATCATAAAGTTAAATTAGGCTAAATTAAGATTAGGATAAATTAAGATTATCTTTCTAAAAAAATACAATAACAAAAAATATGGCGTAAAACAGACTAATGATTTTAAAGATGGCATAGGACAAGACTATGACTTCTTTTGTTATATATTAACTTTGCAATGAACTTGAACCTTACAAGAAGGGACTAACTGCCAGAAAAACTCAAATGGTCACTGATAGCAATTGAAAAGTATCTGCACTCATATTTTTCATTCAAGAGGATCTTAATAGATGTATAGAGGAAACAGAAGAATATTTCAAGATTTAGATATTTACCAAAAAGAAAAAAATTCAACTACAGATGAGCAATACTTCTTCCTCAGATAGCTGTGTCCAAATTCTAAAGACCCATTCTATAAATTTGTGAATTTTATAACTTGATTCTCTTCCTTTTTCTTACCTTAGACCTATGAAAAATGGTTTGTAAATTTCACAGACAAAATTTGCGAGTACATTCTGTCCATTCTAATTATTGTGTGACTTTTCTTCTTATTTTGATTGACACAAGAATTTTCCTAAAATCTTATAGTGATAACTGACCTTTTATTTTCCCTTCTCTAAAGTTCTATGGCCATAAGTAATTAAGTTATTAAGATTACGTTTTGTCCATGTTTACTGTTCTTTTCAGGATGGGAGATGCCTTTACCAGTGCCTAATTAACTGCTTATTTTTATTCTCATTTCTTTAAGCATGCTTAGAAGGGCAACAAAAAAATGACAGTAAAATTTGCTTTTCTATAATGCAGCATTCGAATACTCTGTTTCTGTTGAGTGTCAGCATTGTCACTATGATACCTTCTTTCACCATCATGAGTCAAAACTATGCTGAAACACACAATAAATTGGAGGACCAACCAAGCAAAACATCAAAATCAACAACAGTGAAGGAAGCAGTGTCACTATAGAACACTCACAATTCAGAAGGAATGGCAGTTATGTACTGCATGGATAAACAGGTAAAATCTTTTCAGAAAACGATGCACTTAATTGAGTGGACACCAGAGTTGTGCTTAATTAAAAGTAGGTTGAAGGGTTAAGCATGAACTTGATCTGAGGAATCTGAAGAATATCCAAATGTCCTCTTCCCCAATACTTCATCATCCCTGCCATCATCTGCCTGCACACTGCTTTCTTTCACTTACCCTAGTCAACTGGAACATAGCTCATAAGGTTAAAGAATGACTGCCAACTAGACACTAGTAGCCAGTTTGGGGGATCCACAGAACAACCTTATTTCTGACATACTTACCTCAGTTTCAGGCTTCCCACTGCTTCCTCCAGTTGCAAGCTCAGGATCCTTGGTTCCTAACCTTTTAGCGACTGGTACCTCCTTTCTTTGGATTCAGTAATTCACTAGAACTACGTACAGAATTCATGAAAAGTATGATAGTTAGGACCAAGTTTAGTACAGCAACTGGATGAAAACTTGGATTTTATCTTTAAAAGACTCATGGACAGATCTGGGATACTGCCCATTGCAAGCATTCTTATCCTAAAGAGGATGCTCATAACCACCCACTCTTCATCAAATGGATATCGCTCTGAAAATGCCTTCTCGGAGCGTTTGTCAGTCAGTCCTGGTTCAGTTCTCCTTGCATACACTCGAGATATGCTCAGTCATGCCTCCTGACCTTTGTTGATAGATCTAATAGCATTTATAGGTCTGGTTAACCCTCATTTATTATCACAAATTCTCAGATGTGGCCTAGAAATTTCAAATTAATTGACTTCATTTACTTCCCTAGAATGAAAGGTAAGACCAATTCCTCCCTCCACCCCCGCCCCTCCTGCCCATAAACACACAAGGAAGGTGCTTGCTAGTGTGTGTGCCTACTAGGGCATTGCTCCCTCAGTTTTCACTGCAGTAAGAACAGGGCCTGATAGCGAAGGAAATGGTCAAGAATTCTGTTTAAAAATAGTTGCCTGTGAAACAGTTATGTGTGAGAGGCATACTGAGTATTCAAGTACAGATGCTAATTTGGCATTTAAGCACAGGTTTCTGGATCACAGGACAAGGGTCAAAATGGAGATAAATGCAGATATACATTTCATCAAGTGCCCGACTAAGCATAGCAATACAGAATCACTATAGATAAAATATAGTGTGTTTCTAATATTGATTTCCAATGTCTTGCCAAAAAGGAACTGTTAGATTGGTTCTGCTCTGTTGGTGCAGTCTGAATTTGTTTTTCATTGCTCACACTTGACTGCTCTCCTCCCAGGTATCCCTTGGTATTTGCAATGAAATCAGTCTGACCTGGATTGTTGTTTCCTTCCATCTAGAAACAAAAAATTTTTGATTTTTGAAAGCATAATCACTATTAATGGAATCTTAAAAGAGATAGTTCTCGTATCCAATAATATGATAAATAATCAGGATTTTAGATTCTAGTTTTGTTGAACTTTTGGAGCTATGTAATTGCATTTCCATTGTATTTCAGGGTTTTCCTTATTCTGAATTCCTGAGTATGGTTTTGAGCCTCTTTTGTTTGTGAGAAAATAACTCCCAGACTGAATCCTGGCTCAAAACAGACATCTGTTATTTAACTAGCAACATAAAGTCATGGTATTTTCTTTCTTTCTTTTCTGATTGAGATGACCTGGATAATCACATATTATCATAAATTGTGGTTACTGTGCTCAAAAGTCCAGGTCCAACCAATAAGGTCCAGTGGTACTTCGATAAACTCACATGGTGATGGCTAGTCTGTGGAGCATATCAGCCATTGTAACTGTTGACATAGCTGATTTTAATTCCAAGTATTAAAAGATAACAAAAAGAAAAACCATGAAATATAGGAGAACATATTAGGTTGAAAAATGTCTTCCACAGATATATCCACATGATAATCCTCGGGATTTATGAATATCACCTCATCTGGTAAAAAATGACTAAAGATGTGATTATGTTCAGGACTGTTAAGAAGAGGAGCTTATCCTGGATTATCTGAATAGGCCCTAATTGCAATCAAATGTATCCTTTCAAAAGTGAGGCAAAAGAAAATTTATACAGAAGAGAATGCGTGTTAGATTACCTAATAAGCAAGGTAAGCACACATTTACTTGGCTTATTTATGAATCCATAGTGAACAATTTCACATATTTCAATGCACCAAAGAATCAGCTCCTACGTACTGCTGGCATCTGTCTTTCTCCCAACTCCAAAGTCCCTTCCTAATGTGTACAAGCCTCTTTTCAAATTTGCAATTGCTGACAGGTATGGAGTAGCCAGGAAGCATGATAAGTGTGGGTTTACTTGTGTGAACTTACTAACCTGGTGTGATCAGCTCCACATTATTTTTACCACCTCAAAGGGGTGCATACATTCCCATTGTTTTAAAGCACTAAGTTCTTTGTTTTTTTTATTTCTATATATAGAATTTCCTATTTATTTTCTGCATCTTTAGCCTTCGGATAACACTGTGACATATGTATAACAAGATTTCTGTGTGCTACTCAGTTTCTGTATGTGCTTAGAGTTATTCAATCTTTCTTCTTAGGGGACCACTGCTTTCTTTTTAAAAATAAATCATTTTCTTTAGGGTTCTTAAATACATCATAACAAACCATATATCGATTATGTCAAGTGGACATGTTCAATGATTGGCATCAATAATTTCTAAACATTATCTATCCTCTTGAACCCTTCGATACTAGCTCCTCCTTTTTACCCCTCCCTGCCCCATCCTGCCACCCCACAAATCCTTAATATATTATGTATCATGTTATTATTTATACATATCTTAAACTGCCCATTGTATCCTTTCATCTACTATCGTGGTATTCTTCCCCTGAGGAGGGCTATTCTCCCATAATTATTACCCAAGCCCCCTCCCTTCCCTTGCCTCTCCTCCTGGATTCATGTTCCCATTACTGTTTCTGAGAGGGGTTGGTCTTTTCTGAATTTTGTGTTTGAAAACTTTTGTCTGTGCAACTGTCTGTACCCTGGTCTAGGAGAATTTCAAGATTGGACTGAGATCAAAATAGTGGGGGGGTGGGGTGGACTAAAGAACTAGAGGAGTGCTGTGAATGTCATTGGTGCTAAACTTCCCCCGGATGCATTTTCTCCTCCGTGCATCCCCTCTGCTCCAGGATGTCCAATTATCCACGAATGGGCTCTGGGTCTCTAGCTTGACCCTTTCCATCACCTTGATGAGGTTGCTTATTTTTGGAATTCTGGTGTCTGTTCCAATCACACCTCATGATCACACAGGCTGGTGTGCTTCTTCCATGAGGGCTTTATTGCTTCCCTGCTAGATGGCTGCTTGTTCAGTGTCAAACTTTTAAGACCCCCAGATTCTATATGTTTTAATAGCTGGGCACCATCTGCTTTCTTAAACATATTTGTTTATCTACTCAGTTTACCTTCAGTGATCTTGTCAAGTGGTTGGCATTGCCCAATGCCACATTGTTATTACAAAGTCTTCTTGTGTTGAGGAAAAAATAAGTAGAGGCCCTTAGTCCATCTGCTGACTCAATGTATTTCTATATAAATATATGTACATAGGCCAATACCCCTCTTGTTATGCATTGATATGTTTAAGCCACTAAGTTCTTAGTGTTTTCTTTACAGCAGCCACAGAAAACCCATAGAGAGACCTAATAACCTCTATAACCTCTGAGAGACAAGACAATGGCTTGTTAAAAGTTTCTGAAAAGTTTCAGTAATTTTATTTTATTTCCTCCTTTTCAGATTAAATTCACATTTTAAATTATTAATTAAATACCTTGGGTGTAACTATAAACACATTCAAACATAAACATGAGAATACAGATAATGCAGAATACAGATAATACAGAATACAGCTAATTCTGATAATATAGAATTAATCACCTCTAATACACTGACTTGTGGCCCCACCAGAATATGCTGAAAAACTAATCACTGGTTACAGGTATAAATATGATTTTATAAATAAAGTCTTTGAGGATATTGTCAGATGAAATTTCATATCATATACAAGAGCATTCTGGAGAGGGGTAAGTTCTGAACCAAATGGTGATGTCCCTAGGAAAGAGAAGGGCCATAGAAAGATGAATGCCTGAGCCCACAGAAATGGGGTGAGACAGTAAGTTATTTTTCTCTTTCTAGAGACTATAGAGAGAGCATATGGATTTCTAGGTATCAGAACACAATAAATGTCCTGTGGTTTTAGCCAAGGTATTTTGTGTTACTTTATTAAGGTTGCCTAGCAAGCAGCTATATGACCACGGGATGTAAACAGTTTTCTATTTTTCCATTTATACTGATAAGGATAATAAAAATGTGAATAGGCCATGAAGTATATTATTTCTAATCTAATGGTTCTTGATGCTGCATTTGGAAGGTCAGTCCACAGATGGTCCTTGTCTTAAAAAAACTATATATATTTGTTGAAATATAAAAAGAAAGATCATATACTAGGTATTCCGCTTTATTTATTTTATTATAATAGTGTGTTACAATAAATAAAATGTGTTGTTTTAAGATACCATCAAGCCAATCATGCCTTCAAGTGACCCCATATGCAACAAAGGTAAGCACTGTCTGGTCCTTCGCTAGCCTCATAGTTGTGGTAGTGTTTAAAGCAATTGGTGCAGCCACTGTGCCAAACCATGCCCTAAAAGGCCTTTCGCTCTTTTGCTGCCCTTCTGTTTTACCAAGATGATGTCCCTTTTTCAGGAATTGGTCTCTCCTGATAATATGTACAAAATTTGTGAAGTAATAGTTCACCATCCTCGGTTCTAAAAAGCACTCCGGATGTACTTCTTCCAAGACAGATTTGTTTGTTCTTTTGGGAGTCCATGTTGCTTTCAGTATTCTTCACCAACACCATGATTCGAATGCATCAGTTTTCCTATGACCTTCCTTATTCATTGTCCAATTTTCACATGTACTTAAAGCAAGTGAAAATACAATGGCTTTTCAATACTATGACTAAGTCAAGTACACTTAGTCCTTGTGTTAGGCATGTTGACTAGATAAAGAAATCCAGAGACACTCATATATGTACAAGAGAGAGTTTTACATCAAGAAGTAATTATAAATCAAGCAAACATTTCAGTCCAGTCCAGACCAAGTTCATAAGTCTGATGCTAGTCCATCAGTCCCTCTTCAGACTCATGCAGCCACATGCTATGATGCAGAATGCAGGAAGATCACAGGCCAGTGGGTGCAAAATCTTGTGGATCCAATGGCAGTGGATGCATTTTCAGAGCTCACCAAAAGAAAGGTGCAGCAGACAGAGAGAGAGAGTGAGAGAGAGAGACAGAGAGAGAAAGAGAGAGACAGAGAAGTTCCAAAGTCCCTCCTTATGAGAAGGCCATGCCCACACGGAGGCACCGTCAGGCTGTGACCTGATTGACAGGCTAGATTCCACTGATATCTTCCTCTGGGTGCCATGGTGGCACAAAAAGCCCAACTATCACAGTCATCAAAGTGACTTTCTTGCTTTCAACACTTCAAAGTAGTCTTGTGCAGCAGATTCACTGAATGAAATATGTCATTTGATTTCATGAGCATTGATTATGGATCCAAGCAATTGGAATCCTTTAAAAGTTCTACCTTTTCTCTGTTTATTGTGATATTGTCCATTGGTCCACTTGTGAGCCATACTTGTGATGGATAGATTTTGTCTGAACTTGGTACAGTGTGTAAGAAGATATGAGTGGTGTCAAATTTATCAATGAGGTCATAGCTTAAGGATGTCTCCTTGAGGGTGTGGCTTGCTTATAACTGACTCTGGGAAATTGGTTTCTCCTTCTGACCCCTCTTCTTCCTGCTTTGATGAAAATCAAAGATTACAGCCTTAAATATGGATTACACCTGAATGGAAAGAAGACCACAATCTTTACCACTGGACCAATGGGCAATATCAAGATAAATGGAGATAAATTGTAAGTTGTTAAGGAGTTTCATCTTGCTTTAAGCCACAGTCAATGCTCATGGAAGCAACAGTCAAGAGATCAAAAAAGCACATTTCATTGGTTAGATCTGCTGCACAAAAACTCTTTTGAGTATTGAAAAGTAAGGATTTTATTTGAGGACTTGGGTGCATGTGACCCAAGCCATGATGTTTTCACTTTCCTCATATGAATACGAAAACTGTATATTGAATAAGGAAGATCTACAAAGAGTCGATGCAATTGAATTATGGTGCTGGTGAGGAATATTGAGAGCACAGTGGATTGCCAAAATAGCAAACAGGTCTGCCTTAGAAATATTACAAGTAGAGGCATGTATGGCAAGATTATCTCACATACTTTGAATAGTTTATGAGGAGAGACAAGTCCCTGGAGAAGGATATCTTGCTGGTAAAATAGAAGGTTGGAGAAAAAGCGGAAGCCCCTTGACAAGATGGATTGACACAGTGGTTGCAACAAAGGGTTCAACATAACAATTGTGAGACTGGTGTGGGATCAGATAATGTTTCTTTCATTCTTTTGTATGTGTACGTAGGGTCACTATGAGTAGGACTGACCAGTGACTTGTAACAACAAAACAAACAAATATATGTGTGTTGATAAACATTTGTTTTATATATTTATTATATATATGACTGAATATATGTTAAATATATGCATGTGTATATACTATATATCTATCAAGTGGTGTGCTGCAGAGTACATTCCAACTCACAGCAGTCTTTTATGACAATGAACCTACCCAAGAGTTATTCCAGGGATCATGGCTTCACATAAGTAAATTGTCCCATCTTTCTCTTGCTGAGTAGTAGACAGGCTCAAAGTGCCAAACTCTTCCCTAGCAGCAGAGCGCCTAACTAACTGCACCCTGAGAGAGTTTTTTTTTATTGATAGGTGTTCTTGAGTGTGTTCCAACTCATAATGATCCTATTTACCACAGAATGAAAAACATCCGGGTTTGTATATCTTCCACACAATCGTTATGTTTCTAACCACTGTGGATGTCATTCCATCCATCCATCTCAATGAGGGTCTTCCTCTTTCTCACTGATCTCCATTTAACAAAGCATGGTACTCTTTTCCAGGGACTGGTCCCCCAAATTATAACTACAGTCAGGGGGAAGAAGTAACAATCTGGCTGAATTTCTTCCTAAACAAATTAAATAACCACTATTTGACTATTAATAATGTACTTTATGGCTATTAATAGCCACATTAAAAAGTACAAAATATTTTAAAGTAGTTTTGTCCACTATTATCTAGTGTAAAATATGATGTTTTAGAACTCTTACATTCATTTTACCTCATTTAACTTCTATGACTCAAATTTTTATCTGCATAATGTGTTCTGCCATCTATTGTATCTGGCTACATAATTATAGAATGTTTATCATATCTAATTTGTATTTCCCACAGATCTAGTAAAGTGTACATCTGTAACTGATGATAAGATATGCATACCAAGTTGTTATGAAAGAAATATAATGAATCTTAATTTCAATGTGAAAAGTTATGTACATCAGAGATGAAACAATTATAGAATGTGCTTGGTAAATTTTCAAATTAAGATTTGCCTAAAATAAGGAGCATTATATGTCATATAAGAAAAAACACATGATAAAATGATAGATCGATTAATGTATGCAATTTTCTTTGTATCTATAGATTAACTAAAATATGTATTTCTCTATTTCTATATCTTTACACCTGTATTTCTTTAATTAACTTTACCTACTTTTGCGTACAATATTTCCTTTTTGAAATTTATGCTCCCAACCCTCACTGAATAGTGGTAGTCTGACAGCCAGCTGCTAGGCTGTCTCTCTTTTGATATGATCTACACTGACATTCCCGAGCGCATACTCACAAGATGGATGATATTGTTATTCAGGAATTTCTGGAAGCTTTTAGGATATAAGGCAGATGAAAAGGACAATCTGTCCACAGTATTACCTTCGTACATTTTTCTATAAATATAAAAGTCATCACGCTCTCCAAGAGAACATGATCTTCCATAGAGGTTGATTTGACAAGCTGCAAAGAATGCGCTAGGATGTTTTGGATTCCTGCTTTTAAGGATGGCTATGACTCCATTAATTTTAAATCTGAGTGTGTGTGTGATGCTACTCCACTGCTAACAACTTCTTAATAATATTTATTTCTGAAATATTTTTCCTGGATACTTCTTTAGGGCAATTATTTATAATAATTCTAAGCATTCTTTCTTTCTAACAACTTCACCTTAATGTGTTTATATTGACAGCAGAAGACATGAGATTCCCTGATTTATTATCAACTGTACTTCCTCCTATATTAAAAATTGTACATTCTGTAATAATAGATAAGCAGATTGTGATACTGTACATTTGTAGAATAACATGTATGCCATCAATTCCTCATTTTCCTGAGTTTCAACCAGCTGAAGGTAAAGATATTTTGAAGACAAAAATGGCTCTTAAAAATTAATTAATTGCTTAAAGGCTTGAAGATGAACAAGCGGCCATCTAGCCCAGAAGTATCAAAGCCCACATGGAAGAAGTAACACAGGCTGTGTGACCATGAAAGGTTGAAGGGACCAGGTGTCAACCACCAAAGAACAAAAAAATCACATCATTGTGAGTGAGAGGGGGTGTGGGATGGGGACCCAATGTACATCTGTAGACAACTGGACATCTGTTGCAGAGGGGTCGTGGGGAGGAGATGAGTCATTCAGGTTGCAGTGTAGCATCAATGAAACACACAACTTTCCTCTAGTTCTTAAATGCTTCCTCCCCTCCACCCACTATCATGATCCCAATTTTACATTACAAACCTGGTTAGACCAGAGGATGCACAGTGATGGAGATAGGAACTGGAAACACAGGGAATCCAGGATTGAGGAACCCCGCAGGACCAGTGGCGAGACTGCTGAGACCGAGAGGGAGGAGGGAAGGAGGGTTAGAAAGCTGGAACCAATTACAAGGGTCTACATATAACCTAGTCCCTGGGGGATGGACAACAGAAAAGTGGGTAAAGGGAGACTTTGGGCAGTATAAGATATGATGAAATAATAATTTATAAATTGTCAAGGGTTCATGATGGAGAGGGGAGTGGGGAAGGAGAGGAAAAAAAGAAAGGAAAAATGAGGAGCTGATTCCAGCAATCCAAGCAGAAAGCGAATGTTTTGAGAATGATGAGGGCAATGAATGTATAAGTGCGCTTTACACAATTGACGTATGTATGGTGATAAGAGTTTTATGAGCCCAATAAAATAAATTTTTAAAGTCATCCTTATGCATCAAAGAGAGCATGAAGTCATTTTCCCATAATATTTACATTGTACTGAGCATTATAAGTAACCTGGGGATGATATAAAGTATGATGGAGGATGTGTGAGCCCTGATGGAATGGTGGGCTGGCACTGAACTATTAATGAAGAGGCCAGTGGTTGAAACACACTTTCCACTCCACAGAAGGATGAAGATGCCTGTTGGCTGAAAGAATTAAAGTCTTGGAAATGTTATACAGAGTCGGAATCTACATGATGCTAGTGAGTTTGGGATGGTTGGAGGATGTATGAAGGAATCCTGATGATACAGTGGATAGCTTTCAGGGCAAGCAGTTTGATTGCCACAGTAAATTCACTGAAGAAAGAGGTGGCAGTCTGCTACTATAGTGGATTTATAGGATTGGAAACCCTATGAGATATTTCGATTTTTTCTTGTAGGGTTGTTATGAAACAGAATTATATGCCATGGCATGGAGTTTAGGTATTTTTGGGTGGGGGTGTGTAGGTTGTATGCAAATAGTTCTGTGCCAATTTACATAAGGAAATTGAGCAACTGCAAATCTGGATTTCTGCAAGAGTGTTTAAGTTAATGTTACATAAATACTGAGGGGCAAGTTGTGAATAATTTGCCTTTCTTCCCTTTCAATTTGTCCCACAAAATGTTCTATTCTTGGATTCCTAATTTACTTTGGGGAAACCATTTGACCATTTTCACTAGTTCAGGGCATCATTTTCTAAAATAGATCCTAATATGTTCTCCTCTATCATTGCCCATGTCAATACAGATCCAATGATCTTTATATATTAAAAAAAATCTTTTTATTGGGAGCCCTTACAGATGTTATAAAAATGCATATGTGAAATGAAACTATTTCTCTTCCCATAGCCACTTTTCTTATTTATCATATACATATTAGAATATTGTAAAAATATTTTAATTATATGTATCAAAATTAAACAGAGGTCAAGTGTATTATTATTGCTGGTACTACTTTAAATAGTTCATATTCTTTATAAATAATTTGCCCTATTTACCTGATAGTCTTTTCTTTTTCTTTTTAATTTTATTGTGTCGTGAGTAAAGGTTTATAAAACAAAAAAAATTTTCTATTGAGCAATTCATCCACGTTTTGCTTTGTGACTTTGATTTCAAGCCTTACCATTTAAAAACACACCTGCTGTTCAGTACGTTAAAAGGGCTGTGCAACATCACTATCTAGTGCAGCACGTCTTCCGATCCCTTGACTACTGCTTCCAGGAGCACTGATTAGAGATTCAAGCAAGACAAAATCCTTGACAACTCCAACCTTTTCTCCATTTGTCATGATGTAACCTATTGGTCCAGTTGTGAGGATTTTGTTCTTCATAACTGGGAGTCACAATCCATCCTGGTGGCTGTCACCCTTGATCTTCACCGGTAATTGCATCAAGTTCTCCTCACTTTCAGCAAAGTCTCATCTGCATATTTCAGGTGGTCAAATGCCTTTCTCCAATTCTGACACCATATTCTTTTTCATATACGCCAGCTTCTCTGATTATTTGTCAGCATACAGATTGAACAAGTATGGTGAGGGAATAAAACTTTGAAGCACACTTTCTGGGTTTTAAACCATGCAGTATTTCCTTATTCTGTGTGCACAACTTACAATTTTTGCATGAGCACACAGAAAGTGTTCTGGAATTCTCATTTTTCTCAACGTTATCCATAGTTTATATGGTCCACGCAGCCAAATGCCTTGGCATAGTCCATGAAACACAATAAACGTCTTTCTGTTATTCTCTGCTCTCAGCCAGGATCCAGCTGACATCAACGATGTGACGCCTTTTCTTGTCTTCTCCAGAATCTGCCCGAACCTCTGCGAGTTCCTAGTCAGTATACCATCGCAACCTTTTGGGGATGGCTTTAAATACAATTTTACTTCTATGGAATCTCAATGCTATTGTTCTACAGTTTGATGGGCACAATGAGGTATCTCTTCCAGTCAGTTGGCCAAATCGCTGTTTCAGGAGTTCCTGGTATAGAGGAGAAAGTGCTCCCAGTGCGGCCTGAGCTTGCTGAAGTGTTTTGATTGGTGTTCTATCAATTCCTGGAGCGTTGTTTTGGCTAATAGTTTCGGCACCACTGGTTCTTGCTCATATGCTTCCTCCTGAGACTGTGGGATGTTGGCTAGGTCTTTTTGGTACAGTGACTCTATCCATCAGATATTCTGTCCATCTTCTCTTGGTGCCTCCTTTAGAATATTGAAAAGCAAAACTGTTACTTTGAGGAAAGAAATATGCCTGATGCAAACATGGTATTTTCCATTGCATCCTATGCATGTGAACGTTGGACAGTGACTAAGGAATACCAAAGAAGAACTGATTCATTTGAATTGTGATGCTGGAGTAGAAGGTCAAAAGTACCCTGGACTGCTCAAAGGACAAACTGATCTGTCTTCAAAGAACTCTGGCCAAATTGCTCATAAGGGCAAGAATGGAAAGACTCACTCCTCCATATTTTGGACATCATTTCAGGAGAGTCTAGTCCCTGGGAAAGGTTTGTAAAGTGGTTTGTAAAGTGGCGGGGTGACAAAAGGAGGAAAGCCCTTAAGGAGATGGATTGACTCCATTGCTGCAACAGCGATTTCAGGCATCACAACAATTGTACAGATGGTGCTGGGCCACGCAGTGTTTCATTCTATTGTGCACAGGATCCCTATGGGTCAGAACCAACTCGATGGGCTCTAACAACAACAACAACAACCATATAACAACATTCTTCCTATTTTTCTTTGGTGCATACTGTTTCTACTCAGTCTTTGTTCCTATCACAGCCTGCTTCATTAGCAATCTCCCTGGGTGAATGCTGCCCCTTGGCCTTCTGTAGTTAATTGTTCTTAGGAGTGCATACATCCCTGTGTTATAGTTCACCTTCCAGGGCTGTCTATGCTTTGGCTGAAAATTGAGCCCAAGTTTAGGTACAGGTTTGAAGAATGTCTGAAAGCCGTACCACCAGGGTTTTACCATGCTATCAAAATAGTAACCCTGATTTTTTTCCCCATGATTTTGAATTTTGTTATAAGTTTTCTGACACAATCCAGGAGTTTTCTATTGGAATTTTATTTTATATTTGTTGGCAGTAATATAGAGTTCTTCTGATCTCAGCGTTTGGAAGCCTGGGTCCATTTGTTCTATTGGTCCTTTGGACTAATTATTTCCCTGTGCATTGGAATTTCTTCACTCTTTTATGCTCCAGATGTGACACAGCCGTGAGATTCACCTTCAACAGACAGTCCTAAGAATTTAAGATCACAGTAGCTACTCACCAAAATAAGGTAAACCCAAATCAAACCCATTGCCATCAAATCGATTCCAACACATACGGAATCGACTTAGTATTTCAGAGACTGCAAATCTGTACAGGAGCAGACAATTTCACGTATGCTTGCGGAATGTTTGGTGAACTGGAAGGGCCGGTCCTCTGTTAGCTTCAATGAGTTTTCCCCACAGTGCAACCAAGCTCCCAAAGCAGGATATAGAAAACTGTCCTTGTGACCATGACATGTCAATGGAACTTGATGTCCCCAGAAATGATGGCTTCTATTTTCTTGGATAATCCTCAGAACAGAAAGCTTTGTTTACCCAGGTCACTTTATTTTGAAACTTAAAAGAAGCAAAAAGAAAATCATTTGTTATTACACTGATTCATAGCATTGTCAACGTTTGTTTCTTGAACCTGTCATCGTTTCCTGCACTTTACCCGTCCTGCTACCCTACTAGTTAGTGATCAAACAGCATGATTTGAATAACATTTCACTTCTGGAATCATTCTGTCGTATTATGGTACCAAAATTCATCAAATAGTTCATTTTTCATATTTAAAACCTTCATGTGTTATATAGTTGTTATGGGTTTAGTTTGCCACCCCCACCCCCAAAATGTGATGGAATCCTGAACTTCATACATAAGGATGTGATCACATTTATGTTATTAAAGTATTACCAATTCAGGATGTGTGCTAAACATAAGTACTTGTGAGTTATAAAAAGACCACTTGACACACGGCAGCCAGCATAGTGGGTGCAGACTGATGCCAACTAAAGCTGGCAAAAGCTGCTGCGCCCCAAAGCACCGAGAGGAATCCTCCCTGCGAGCTTACAGAATGCCTCCTCTTGCGACTGCTCAGAACTCAGCCTTCTAACCTCACAAAATGTGAGAAAGAATTTTGTGTAATTAAAGCCACTCACGTGCAGTAGTTCTATTGAAGCTACTTTAAATAACTGTATAGTAATTACTTTGATTTATAGATTCTATCCCTTGCTTCTGCTCATAAAAATGTTTTATGTTTTGTGAGTGTGCGTATGTGGACAGGGTTGTCCTCAGAAGAAAGCCACAGGCAAACCCATTTGTTCTGTAGGAAGTATAACACATATTTATGTCTAAATAAAGTTTCCCCCTTTGTTCCTAATATACTGATCTTTGTGTCTACAGTTTTTCAATTGAAATCATTCAGAAGTTTTATGATGAACTTTAGACTGAATTCTTAGAGTAAGCCAAAGGCCTTTCACCCACATCGTAGACATTTTGCTAACAATAAATTATAATGTAAAGGACATACTTATTTCAAAAATAGTTACTATCTTTGCAGTTAAGCTGTGTAGTTCAGGTATTAAAATGCATATGGCTCTTGTAGTAAATTCAATCACCAATTCAGAACAGTACTGTTAATTATATATGTTGTGGAATTTATCAAGAACATAAAATTCATCACTTTAGAAATTTTTACATATTTACATATACATCTGTAAATGCATATATAATGAAATGAAATTCATACTATGGTAGAATTTATAAAAATATATTTGAGACAAAGATGAATACATATAAAATTGAAATTGGAGACAAAGGCTATCTACCTAAATGCAAATTGTTGCTGTTATTTGGATCCACAGTTCCGGCTCACAGAGACCATGCTCTGTCCAGCAGCACCAACACTGCGTGTTCCTGCACTGGCGCCGCACTCCCTCGCTCTCCTCACCGGCATTGCTGTGCTCCAGGCCACTGTGCAGCTAAGGTGTCAGTGCATGTCCCCGAGGGTCTTCTTTCGTTCCCAGGCCCTCTAGTTTCCCAAGTCAAGTTTCCTTTTCTAGGGACAGCTCTTGCCTGATAACATGTCCAAAGGCAGACTTTCACCAGTATACAATATGTTGACCTAAAAATATTTTTAAAATTATGTTTGCATAAGAAAAGATGTTCTTTTATGTTGATATGGTTTAAACTGCATTAGAAAAGTAATTTCTTGGAATTCAATTTCAAGTATGTTATTTAAAAAATCATGACTTTTAAAATGAATAATCAATAAACTATGAGTTATAGAATAATATGTAATCTATTCTCAAGCTTAAAAATAATTATTTTTAAATCATGATAGTGAAATTCATAGGATAGAAAATATGATGTAGATATAAAAATCATGATGGCAAAATTTATAGGATAGAAAATATGATGTAGGTATATTCTCAAGCTTGATGCTGGTATTTCTGTTAAAAATACAAATAATGTATTCACTGACTTGCATAATTGGCAATCTTTTTATTTTAAATTTTGCTTTAGCATTTCTCCAGCTCTTCGTGTAAATTCTTTGAGATAGCATCTCTTTCAACAAGAAGATTATTATTTGGCTTTAAAATATTATTAAATATCTTAAATCACATCCTACATATTAATAATTAAATTTTAATCTCCTCATTAAATTATTAAGTGCAGAGGATAATCTGGCACCAAGGATAATAGTGCAGCTTAGTCTAGTTTATAATTGATGTGTTTAAATCATTATGAAAAACTGCCTGTAGCACCATACAAAAATATAATATTTAAATTTATGTACACTCAATTAATTTGATTTATAAGTATAAAATTCAAAGGCTTTAGGAAAATCAAAGGTATAAACAAAAGAGCAGTTGACATATACACAGCATAAAACAGCTTTATCTTTGGGAAGATAATGTAAGAAATCTAGTTCCACTAAATTTCAGAATATTAATGGCTCATAAATGTTCATGAATTTTTGCGTTACTTTAATGGACTTGTTTGAACATGCACAAATTATCCATTATTCAACTGACAGTAATTATGCTGCAGATTTTTCATTCTATACTTCTGCATATTATGTAAACTAAGCAATTTGAGTCTTGTCATTGATTCAGAATTCAGCACTTAAATTTCCGGGAAGTAGTTACTATAATAATTGTAATTTACCATTTCTTTATTTTCAAAGACAGGAAGAAAGCAACATGTGTTAAAAGATTTTCATGCAATCCGTGATAAATATGAATATATTTCAAAGTTTCCCAAGGAGGATAAAGAATGTTTAAAACTGGTACGGTGACCTCTCCAATAACATTTACATGCTTATTACAATGTTTAAAGACAAGCACTTGGGAGAAAATATATTAATTTAAATGCACATGAAACGAACAAATACATTAACTTGAATCAGTACATTGAATTTGAATATTTGGTCCATGCTAGTAGTTTGCTTCTATACATCTCAAACTTTGTTCAAAGTCTCCTCTCTTAAAACATTACATGTATCACTGGGTTTTGCAAGAACAGAAGAAATCCTAATGAAATATAAAATAAATTCATAAATATGCTTGTTTTTCACCTATACTTGAAGTTTTTGTAAAACCTTAATGCACTAGGACCGTTTAAGCTCATCCTTGAATTCCTTCAGTAATTGTACCCTTCTTGTGTTAAGGACCTTAAAGTTTGTTTTGGTATCATTGTCTGCATACATGTTCACACATCAGTGATCTCTATTAACTGAATTACAACCCTCTACTAATCACTCAAGAATGGCTGGATGGAGTGGCCACCTGGACTAATGCTCTTCAGATGAATTTAATTGAACAAAGAGGACTATTCTATAACGTTTAAATGATAATCACATCCTCATAGACTTTTATTCTGTATGCTTCAAAGCTGGAGGGGGTTTTCTACCACATTAATAAAGACTTTATCTTATTTGTTTCTCAATCTTTGTACTGACAATCTCCCAAACTCAAATTACAAGCCTGGTGTCCCTGACCAGATCCATTGTCGCTAGTAGTCAAGTATAAGTGAGAGGAAATAGTAGTCAATTGCAAGGGGAAATTCCTGTCTGGTTTTGGTCTCTATATTTTTTATAAAAATAAATTGAATGATTACAAGTCATAAAAATTTCTTTCTGAACCAATTACATGTCAGACATTTATCTTGTGTTTATAACTTTTTTGTGAAGAATTTCTTGCCTTATTTTAGTCTACCAATTTAAGAAGGCTGAAGAGGATATATCACTAAGTAAACTGGTTTTAAATTATTATTGCCAGGTAGAATATGTCAAGTAATGTCCAAATATTTATTTTCTGCTTTCACGATTATCAGTTCTCCCTGAAGGGATAGAGGATTTTTTTTCTTGTTTTCTCAGAATCATAGCACTTTGCAACCAAACAATAAATATTTCAGAATTAAACAATTAATTAAATAATGATTAATTCATGTGTGCTTTTGATATTTTTCTGAGTATTTAACATTAATCCTTAATCCAACCATCCTTAGATTTTATTTATAAAATATTTTCCAGTTGTACATATTTTCTATATCCCTTCTGTTGAGCATAAACTATTTTCCTTATATTTCAAGTAATCATTTGTGATTTAAATATAAACACTAGACAATATTTTCTGTTATAAATTACTTTGGCAGTATCCATACAGTGAGCTCTAAAATAAGAATGTAGAAGAAACAAGTATTGCTGCACATTAAAAGTTTTGATGGTGAAACCTACCTTCATCATTTTACTTAGAATATTTTATTATCTTTGCTACCATGATTGTTGGAAGCAGACAGCATAAATTAAGGTTCCTCCACTTCACTGGCCATTCCAAAATAATTCTGTTGAGAATCAAGGTAGGATTCTCATATAATGACACATAAATTCTAAGAGTAAGACAAGCAGCAAAAGTTGGATCTGCAGTCTATCTGTATTCACTATAGATTGAGAGCTGTGGTTTTTGTCTCTTCCCATTCAGTCTTTTTTACAAGGCTGTGTCCTAGAGCCTAGCCCCCATACTGTGAAGAAGTCCGCGCAACCCTGTGGAGAGACAGAAGCTTCCATCCAGCCACCACCATAATAGCCACCCCACACCTCCACATGGCTATATTAAGCCTCAGATAAACTATTGCAACTGATAATTTTCATAAGGAGAGGTCACTCAAGCCACTGCCCTGATTGAATATTTGGGTACAAAATAAATAATTGCTCTCATTTTACACTACATAGTTTGGAGTTACATATTAACAGATTACCAAAACACAGTTACCACATCATCTCCTAAAATAGCCACTTCCTCTAATTATTGATCGATGAATACAAGTTAATTACAAGGGTGTTAATATAAATCAGAGCCAATATCTATTTACCCAACTAAGCATTTAAATTGCCTTTTCTCCAATAATGCCTCCTGATAAATGACTGAAAGTTTTATGGAAGTATACCTGGCAGTGTGATTGGAGATCTGTTGAGGGCCTGCAGGAGAACTGTCTCGAACACTGCCATCAGTTATGACCGAGCAGGACAGGGTCTGACTGCCCCTGTGGATTTACGAAGCAGTCACGTTTTGTGGAGATAGAACGCTTCCTCTATCTTTCTTGGAGCTGGTTGTTTTGAACTGCTGACCATGCGATTTGTTACCCAACATATAACCACTGCACCACCAAGGGGTGTATTTTCCTTTAGTTGAGTTGCTCTGGGACAAACGGGCTTTAATGTGGCACCTCTTAAGAAGTAATAAATCATTTTTATGTCAACTGATGAGTGGTAGCTGGGTGCTAGACCCCAAATGTATGAATAAACCTATATAAACATTTTTGATGACTGCCCATCCATTTATTCCTGGTTATTAATTAACTTGTACATTGGAGCGTTTATATTTTTGCCTCCTTTCCCTTTGTTCAGATTTGGCAGTGAATCTACATTACATCTGAGAGTTTAGCGCCATAACTGACCACACTTACACGTGAATGCTATTAATCTTTTAAAAGCAAGAGAAGCATTTCCACAGAGGAATCTCTTGGCATAATTATCTGCCTAACCAAAAGCAACCACCACCAAATGTCCAAGGAGGTTTGCAGCCCAACACTGTCCAGCAGTTGAGTCTTTTCGTAGTGGCCCTGTAGGACAGGAGAACTGCCCCTTTGGGTTTCGAGGCTGTAACTATTCCTGAAACAGAAATTCTCTTCTTTCTCCCTCTTGTCAGCTGTTGCAGTCAAATTGCTGGCCCAGGGGTTAGCAGCTAACCTGTAGCCCCCTAAGTCACGTAGGATCTTTTCACCTTTATACGTTAACCCCCCTGACAAGGAAAGATGTTCCTAGCTCTCTCCGACTACAGAAAAATGTGTCTCCCTCCCCCAATTTGGTTCTTCACAGAATCCTAGTACTTTGCCATTAAAAGAAAGGGCTGGATAGGGCAGAGGTTGTACACTGGTACATATGAGGGCTGGAGGCACAGGGAATCCAGGGTGGATGATACCTTCAGGACCAAGGGTGTGAGGGGCGATGCTGGGAGAGTGTAGGGTGAGTGGGTTGGAAAGGGGGAACTGATTACAGGGATCCACATGTGACCTCTTCCCTGGGAGAGGGACAGCAGAGGGGGGGGGGAAGGGAGACTCCGGATAGGGCAAGATATGACAAAATAACGATGTATAAATTACCAAGGGCACATGAGGGAGGGGGGAGCGGGGAGGGAGGGGAAAAAAAGAGGACCTGATGCAAAGGGCTTAAGTGGAGAGCAAATGCTTTGAGAATGATTGGGGCGGGGAATGTATGGATGTTCTTTATACAATTGATGTATGTATATGTATGGATAGTGATAAGAGTTGTATGAGTCCCTAATAAAATGTAAAAAAAGAAAAGGAAAAAAAAAAGAAAGAAAATGATTAGGGCAAAGAATGTACAGATGTGCTTTATACAATTGATGTATGTATATCTATGGACTGTGATAAGAGTTGTATGAGCCCCTAATAAAACATTTAAAACAAACAAACAAAAAGAAATCCTACAACTTCATTTCCTGAATAGCTTGACATTAATTGATGGCTTGATTTTTCAATCTTATAGTCTATAATGTCCCCTTATGTGTGAGGCCTACTGGACACTTTTCAGGGGAAAAATTACTTACAACTTAAAATGTTTATACTATAGCCCATTATCCAGTACAAAATGTAGGTATCTGCTTTTGTACCCTGGATTGTTCCATTGCCTTCAGTGGATGGGGTAGCCCACATTGGGAAAGTGTTGTTATAGATTTTTGCAATGATTAAGTTCAATCTTTATAATCAAATTGATAAAATATAAATGCCACTCTGTTATTCAAGCTTATACCCTAATACTAATCCTGGGTGACTAATCTGAATTGCATTGTTTTCTGTGATTAATAAAAAACAGCAACAAACTCAGTGGTTTAAAATCTTTTTAAAATATATTGTTTTCTCAACATTTAAAGAGTTCAGAAATGGCTTAACAGGGCCATCTGCTCAATATCTTTGAAAACTCATCAAGGTGTGTACTGGGCTGAATTTACATCATGAGGCTCTACTTCAGAACCTTTATCATATATTGAGATTTAATTTTCTATTAATTGTATGAGACATGCAGGTTGAAATATACAATGCATAGATGTTGTTCTCTGGTCGGTAGGTACTGTGTAGTCCCATGTCACATGATCCCCTTTACTCTCTCTCTCCATAATTTATTCAAAATATTCATTCAACAAATTATATATATTTAAGTCCATCTGTGGTAGTTACATAATTTCATGTCAACTTGATATGTAGAAGTGTAGCAGTGGAATTTAGCCTGTCACAGTATGATGGTACCTTCTTGTGGGTGTGGCCTTCTCATAAGGAGAGGACCCCCCCCCCACCTTCACCTTCCTGAGACCTGCATGTGAGCCTGTGATGCTTCCACCGCCATTGTATCCACACAATTTCACACCCACCGGCCTGTGATCTTCTTGCATTCTGCATCATTACATGTGGTCATGTGAGTCCGCAGAGGGACTTATGGACTAGTATTGGACTGAGAGACTTGATCTGGACAGGACTGGGATAGTTTCTTGATATATAATTGCTCCTTGATATAAAGCTCTTTCTTTCACATATATGACTGCCACGGAATTTGTTGCTCTAGTCCACCCAGCCTAAGACACCATCCATTGCAACCTCATCGCTGTACCATCCCTCCTTTTTCTCTGAACGCTTTGAAATGTGTCTTTGGGTAAATCCTCAAAACACTTGCTAACATCCTAGTTCTTTAAGACATATACCAAGGAGAAGGACTGCTAGAGCATATGCCATTTCTAGTCTCAACTTTTTGAGTGAGTGTCCTGCTATTTTCCACCGTGCTTCTCCTGCTTTACCACCCCATTCGCAGATACTTCGCATTTCTGCATGTCCTTGCTAGCATTTGCTTTTTATCAATTTCATTGTTTAAGTTTTCTATTAATGCTGGCATTAGGTGGCGTCCTCTTCTTGTTTTGATTTCCATCTCACTGTGGCTTATTACCATGAAATTGTTTCATGTGCGTGCCACTTTATTGTCTTCATTGAATAAATGTCTGTTATGTCTTTTTTTCATCTATACTACTCCTTTTCCCTTGTTGAGGTGCAGTTTGAGGTTAGTCTTTTCTATTTATTTTTCAAATTAGTTCTTTCTCCGATTTGTCATTGCCAAAATTCTTTCCATATCTGTGAATATTCTTTGCTCTTTTGGTCAAGTCATTAATGTAATAGGTGTTTAACTTTTAGCAGGTCCCTGTCATCTATTTCGTCATCTGCTCTGTGTGCATTTTTCATTGTGCTTGAAAGTGTGGTTTTGCCAAGTACTAGGCCCCAACATTTGCCCCTATCTTGTTTTTGATGATGGTTATAGTTCTAGGTTCTATATTTAGGTTTTTTATGCATCTTGAGTTCATTTTTGTCTACCGAGTACAGTATGGGTTATGTTTCATTTTTCTGAAAATGAAAATCCAGTTTTGTCACCATTGTTTATTAAAAATACTACCTCATCATTTCATAGATGTTGCCATTTGTCAGATATCACTTGTTTTCGGTTTCTCAATTCTGTTTCTTTGACCTACATATCTATAGCTGTACTAGTACAAGACTCTTTTTAATACCACGAATTTGTAAAAGGTTTTCAGAACAGGTAGTTAAAGCCCTTCTGCTTTTTTCCTCATCTTTAATAGCACTTTGTTTATCCAAATCTCTCCTTTTTTTCATATACATTTGATGACTTGTTTTTCCATTTCTTTAATAATTGATGCTACAATTTAGATTGGGATTACATTATATTTTTTAGATTGCTTTGTGTAATGTTGACATTTTCATGATGGTTAAATCTCTCTATTCATGAGCGTGGTCTATACTTTCATATTTTCTAGGTTTTTGTGGCCTGTTGAAGTAGAGTTTTGTCGTTTTCTTTGTACCAGACTTTTTTATCTCTAGTTACATTTACCCTGAAATGTGAGGCTTTCTATTCCCATACAGAGCAACAGTCCAGGAAACACGCAAGGGCAGTTCTGTCATATAGTGTCAGTATAGATTGAAAGCTACTTGATGACAGTCAGTTCATGTAATTTGGGAGGAAGCTATTATAAATGGCATTTAAAATTATTTGTTTTAGGGTTCTCTTTGTTAACATAGAGGATTCTGATTGATATGTGTATGTAGTTCTTGTAGCCTGCCAAGTTGCTGAAACTTTCAATTAGTTCCAGCAATTTTCTTCATACATCTTGTGATTTTCTGTGAATAGAACTTCTGTATGGAGAGTTTTGCTTGTTCACTGCCAATTTGTATGTCTTGAGTTTACTACCGTTGCTGGATAACTCTGGCTAAAATGACCAACCCAACATTTTATAAGTGAATGCCATCAGTTCTTAATCATATGTTACCTCTTGAAATGATGAAATGTTTACAAAGTATTTTTGTTACAATGACAGTTTACTTCTTCAATTTTTTCATGCTTCCTATGTTGTCCAATACTTTGCTAGTAGAATCCTTTAAGGTTTCCACCAGAGATTTGACACAGTTCTCTATTTATTCAGTTTGAGATGTGCCGACGAAGTTCTTCCTTCTTGGTTTTCTAACATTAAGTCTTTGTACGTTTCATTATAGTGCTTCGTTTTCATGAGCTGCCCTTTAAAAATTCTGATCAGCTTTTTATGTCACCATTTGCACTTGCTACAGCACATTCAATTGAAAGTTCAGAGTCGTTTCTGACTTCCATTTTTATCTTTTCTTTCTTTTATGTCTTTTTTAAATGACTTTCTTCTTCATTGTCTGTCTTAATCTGGAAGCTCCATAGTATTCAAAATTATATTGGTATAGTTTCTAGCATCACAGTAACACGCAAGCAATCATAACTAAATGATGTGTTGTGAATACACGCAAACACACACAAAAACATACATGAGAGAACTTGCCATGCTAGTTTCTAAGGAGAATTCTGTTTGTACTTATTCCAAGACAAATATTTTACTTTTCTGGCTGGTCCTGGTACTTTCAATATTCATAGATAACACCACAACTCAAGTATATATATATATATAGAGAGAGAGAGAGAGCAAATATATATCAAATATATGTAATTTATAATATATGTACAGAATCGATATATTTGAATTTCTTGATATATTTATCAAAATTTTCTTGGAAATTTCAGTTATCTTTTGATTTCATTTGCCACAAAATGTTTTAATCTTCTTTGTGTGTGAGTATAATTCATTGTATATAATATATATGTTTTATGTTATATACATATATTGTATGTGTGTTGTAAGTAATATATAATTTTATAAGGTATCAAAATGCTTTATAGAAGAGAGATGGTGAAACTTAATCTCACTTTTCACTTATTTTGGGCATCTTATTCGGAAGGATCATAGCTGCAGAAGAACATTATTTACTGAAGTTTAGGGTGAGCCAAAAGATGAAGACCCTCCACAATATGATTGACAGAGTAACTGCAACAATAAGCTGACATATAGTATGATCTGGAGGATGTTGCCAAACCAAATACTGTTTCCTTCGATTGCACCTAAGTATCTCTGTGTAAAAACCAACTGTGGACAATGAATAACTATATCTAAAAATACTTATATATGTATATATCAAATCCAAGTACCTTTGAGTAGATTCTGAATCCTAGCAACTACAAATAGTGTTTCTATGGTTGCACATACTTAGGGAGCAGTCATAATCCTCTTCTGGAGTAACTTGTGTGTTTGAACTGCCCACCTTGTAATTCGCAGACCAACCCTTACCAGATAGTACCACCAGAGTGTCTTATATATAGGATTGGGATAGAAAAAGTTTGCAAAAATTAATGAAATTAAAGGATAGTGGGACATTTCCATGAACTCTTTAAAACCCACTAATATATACCTACTATATAGTTGTTTTTATATAGGCAAGTATATATTTCTCTACATTTGAACATTAAAAATTAATTTCATCCACACACTTTAGAAAACTATACATGTACAAATTTGTGTGTGATTGTTTTAATTTTTCACTTTTATTAATATAGATCATTACAATAAGATAAGAAAGAATAAGAAAATCAGATACAATGAAAAGTAAATATTTTTATCATATGTTTTATCTCTGCTATGCAATCCAACTGTATATTCCTGGCTCCAGACACATACATTATTTTATTTCTAAGACATCTCATATTTTATCAAGGGTTTAGAATAGTTATCTTCCAGTTAGAATGCAGGCAGTGATGGATGCAAGCTGATTCCCAGAGGACCTTGTTAGAGAAAAACCACTCGTATGTTCAGAGCATCTGAACAAATGGACCTGCTGTTCTACCTAATGCTAGTGTAATTCCTTGATATGCGGTCACTGTGTGTGACAATTGATTCTGTCACTTAGCTCATGAACACGGCATTTCCAAATGCAAGCTGTAAAAAAAGAGCCAGCTATGAATGCCTCTCACATGGACAAATAAGACAAATAAATTAAAAAAGAACCCTACCCAAAAGTTACTCAGTTAAAAAAGATATGTTTGTACTTAAAAGATTAAGACCATAATATTTCAATGATTCAGATATGAGGAGGCATCAAAAATCTACCCAAAAAAATGTATCTTAAAGACAATTAAATTTTCTATTACCTTTTCCCTCCAGGTGCTTTTTTTTAAGATTATCATCCTAGTTCACTTTATTTTATTTTCAACAGTTTCCTTGCATATAATTCACATATCATCCAATTCAATAGTTCAACCACATTAAGAAGAATGCTGCCATCATCACCACAATCAGTTTTAGAACATTTTCTTTATTCATGTATTAATTGTTATTAGCTCCTCGTGCACCCCCACAACCTCCTGTGCCAGGCATCCAAGGAATCATTCACACAGTTACTACAGCTTTATCTGCCCTGGATTTGATGTACAGAAAATTATTTTAAAAATAAACTAACAATACCAAGTAGAACAGATGAAAAAAAAACAATCATAGAGAAAATTGAAAATACTAAAAACTAGAAAAGATTTAAATGGATCATAAGGAAGACCAAATGATAGGATGCTAAATTATTATCTAGCTGCACCTACAATTCACTTTCGATGCAGCCCCCCCTCTTATGAATAGGGTTATTTTGGTCTTGAATACACACACACACATATCCATAATTATATATGAAATGTCTCTAGCTCCCAAGTTGATTCTGACTTGTAGGGACACTGGAGAATGTAGTCAAATCACCACACGGGGTTGCCACGGCTTAAACCACATAGAAGCAGATCGCCACGTATGTCTCCTGCATAGAACCTGGTGAATTCAAACAGCTGACCTTTGAATTAAGTGCTCAACCACTGTGCCACTAGTGCTAGTTTTCACGGACTTACATTTAGGAGCTCCAAAATGTTCCTGGAGAAATGGATTTGAAATGTAATGGTGCTTTCCCATGAGCCTTTTGAAAACCCCTCATGCATATACATCTATAATTGTTTTTGAGCGTCCCCTTGGCCATCCAGACTCATCATGACCACAGATGACAGATGGAAACTGCTCCATAGGATTCTTTTAGCTGTAACCTCTCTGTGGAGGTAGATCACCACGTCTCTTCACACTGACACACAGGCTGAGTTCCACCAATTCGGTTTGAGTTAGTGGTCAAGCTTTTAACTGTTGGCGACATGGAATAAAATTAATGTATTTATATATGCCATATTTTTTGGTTAAGTTCCACCGAGTCTGTTCTGATCCACAGAAAACCCATGTCAAATGGAACTCAACACTGATGGCTCAATCCTCACCATTGTTGAGCCCACTGTGGCAGTCACTATGCCCATCCCTCTCATCAAGGGCCTCCCTCTCTTCTGTTATCCCTCCACTTTTGAAAGTAAGATGCCTTTCTTCAGGGACCGGTCTCCCCTGACAACATGTCCCAAGTATGTAAGACTAAGTATCACCATCCTTGACTTTAAGAAGCACTCTGGCCCTATTTGTTGCCAGACGGATTTGTTTGTCCTTTTGGCAGTCCATGGTATTTCAATGTTCGTTGCCAGCTTCACAATGGAAACATATTCATTCTTCTTGGGTCTTCCTGTTTCAATGTTTAACTTTCACATGCATCTGAGGCAATTGACAATTCCACGGGTGGGGAAGGCAAAACTTAGTCCTCAAAATAACATCTTTGCTTTTCAATATTAGAATGGGTCTTGTGCAGCAGTTTTATCTGAAGCAATGTGTCTTTTCATCTTTTCATTGCTGTTTGTATGAGCATTGGCTGTGGATCCAAGCAAGATGAAATCCTGAGAATTTCAACAATTTCTCATTTATCGTGAGTAACAAGCTATTGTTCCAGTTATGAGGATTGGGGCATCTTTACATTGAATCAATCCATAGTGAAAGCCACAATCCTTGATCTTCATTAGTACATGCTTCAAGTCCTTCTTACTTTCAACAAGCAAGGTTATCATCCACATATCACAAGTTGTTAATAAGCATATTTTTCAATCCTAATGTTGCATTCTACTTCATATAATACAACTTCTCTGATTATTTGCTCAGTATACAGATTGCATAAACATTGAGAGGGGCATAACCCTGATACCTTTCAAGCCATGCAGTACCATCTTGCTTTGCTTACACTAGTGCCTCTTGATCCATGTTCAAGTTCTACAGGAGCTCTATGATGTTTTCTGGATTTCCCTTTCTTCTCAAGACTTTGAGTATAACATGTGCATGGATGTATGCTGTGGTCAGGTGTCACTGACTCGGTTATGGCCCATAATGACATATGCAAATATATACATACATATCAAACAGCTGGCTGATGCAAGCAATTACAGCTGGCTACTGAGTGACATATTCAAATTCTTAGCTGCTTTTATTCTGTGTCTCAAAGTTTGCAACCAACACAATTTTAGGGAAAAGTTCTAGTTAGTAACACATGAGGTCACATGAACTGGAACTGTCTCAAAGATAGCTAATAACAACCAGATGTGTCATTATATAGATGATTTGTATACATTGATGTATAGGGTGTGTCTAAATCATTATATACTATGTTCTTAAAATAATAGACTATATTAAGGCATTGATAATTCCTACGTGAACCTGCTTCCTGAGTATATTCTATTATTTATTACACAGGCATTTTATTAGAGGATTTCTGCTGAAGTTACAAGTATCTAATCACAAAGGAAAATGAATTGTGTGAAACTACTAGAGATAACTTCAATATAGCTAACATGAAATAAAATAAAACACATATTTATTTACATAAACTGATATTAAAGCTTCCAGAAGACACCTTTGTGGCTTAATCCTTATGGTTGCTTCATTGCTTCAGTTTTTAATACTAATGCTAAAATGAAAATCAACAGAAATTTATTATGATACAGTTTCACAAAACCTTCTTTAAATCGACCTAAATAATAACCAGTTTCCAAAAGTCAATGGTTTTCTAACATTTGATACTGCTCTAAATATTCACATAAAGAAAAATAAAATAATTCCATTTCCTATGCTAATAAACAGCACCATAGAAACCAAATATCTAAATAATCCAGAGGTGGCTGTGTTTGACATTGAAACTTGATTTATTCATTTAATTTTAAAGCATTGCTTGAATCCTAGGAATGAGCTTATATTACCATAGATTGAAGTTAAAGTGTAATGAAGAACTTTTCTCTCTATTAATTGGTTAGATGTTTTCCCTTTACAATAAGTACATTACAGCTATTATTCATAAATGGACTCTTGTGATTTCACTATGATTTATAAAATATCCTTTTCTGCATGTTGGGAAATTAAATATATTTACCACACAAATTTCAGTAACCTGTAGTCATAAATACATAAAATACCCGTACAATAAAATTAATATTCTAAATTAATAAGCAAAGCATGAAATAATCACTGGAAAAAATAAAGCAAATATAATTTTGAATATTAAACAAAATCTTTGGCATTCTGGTTTCTTTAGGTTTGTTATTTAACAAAATAAGCACCCACAGTTGTTGAATGATAAAGTTAATTCAATTATATTGAGATACTTCATATATTTAATTGTGTGTATGCTGTTGTTATTGCTAGTTGAAATAATTTGGATTCCTAATTATGGTAATCTTATGTGTATAAAGTAGAACTGCTTCATTGGGTTTTCAAAGCTATAATGCATTATACACACACACATACTATATATTTAGAGTAGTATAGTGTATATATATATAAAAATGCATCATGTACACATATATAAATATATTTAAAATAGTATGAATGGAGTCATTTGAATTTTAACTGCCTTTTATTTGTATAATTTTCATTACTAGGTTCTTTAAAATAGTAACTCATTCCAATTTTCACTTAGAGGTATGTTTCTCATTAATTATTCATTTTCTCTTTTTCTTCCTTTCCACCATATACACATGTGAATTCAGGATATTTTTTACTGGGCATTCTATTGCATCATTACTAATATTACAGAAAATGAATATTCCTGTAGGTATAATTTGGGTGCATAGGGTTTAAATTAAAGGGGGTATTTTCATTTTAAAAAATAGGAGAAACGTTAAAATGAGCAAATGTAAGCACTTGAAAGCAAGTTTCTGGTGAAAGTGGAAGGGACCTACCAATACCGGTGGCGTAGGAGACTGAAGAGGCGGGGCATTAATAATAGAGCAAGTCCAATGTGCGAGTAAGGCACGAAGCTGAGCTTTGGATTGAATAGGCCAATTATGGCTAATGAAAAAATCTACTTCCCTTAATCAAATATTTAGAGAAAGATGGTAATCACATGAATTATTTTTTAACACATTAAACTTATAGAGTTTATGCATATAGCATAACCAATAAAATAATGCAAATAGATACATTAGCATATGAACTCTGTTCTGATCTACCACTCTACCGCATTTCTGAAGGAAGCAATGTTAACAGAATGGTGTCTGTATTTATATATAATTCTACATTATCCACATCCGTGCATAAGAGGGAAGAAGTGAGAGTTCTTAGGTAAAATTTTTGTTTTCCACGAAGAGACCTGGGTTAAAATCCCACTCATGCACAATAGCCATTCAGTTTTCAGTGTGGGTTTTCATGTTACTAGAATGCTAAGAAACTTCCAAAGTCATACTAGGACTAAGTACCTGACAATTTACTTTCAAAACTGAATTTTATAGAAGGCATAACTCTGATTTCATGAGTTGGAAGAAGAATCATTCATCAGAGCAAGAAAGATAAATTCTTATGAGGTAGAACTACTACTTACCAAGTTAGATACCAAATCGCCCTCCCCAGCACTCATGACTGGTTCCAATATTTCATTGCAATGATCACACAGAATTCAAAGACAATATACACTTATGGGTTTATTAGAAGTTATGATGTTACATTTAAGGATCAGAAATGCTCAGTATAAAGTTATTCTAGGCAGGACAGATTTTTATCAACCATGCCTATCAGCACATTTCTTTCTGGACCATCCGCCTGGCCCTTTGACCTCCTCTCTGATTGGCAGTATGACAAAATTCTTTTAATATTGCCCCAAATGCCCAAAGGGCATGCCATCTCCCCACAAGTTTCAGCCTCAAGGGACACTGCTCTAGTCCAGTGGTTGAGTTAATCTAGCTCCCCCATTAAATGCCCAAACATTCTACTGTTTGGACCATAATAAACTGTGGGTAATCTCGAGAAGAATGGGAATTCCAGTGTGCTCATTCAGAACTTGTACCTGGATCCAAAGGCAATTTTGTTAACAGAACCAGGGAATACTGCATAGTTTAAAATCAGGAAAGGTTGGTGACAGGGTTATATCCTCTTATCATCCCTGCTTAATCTCCATGCTGATTATCAGAGAAGCTGGATTATAAATGTATGAAGAAGAGTGTGGCATCAGAATTATTAACAACCTGTGGTATGCAGGTTACACAACCTTGCTTGCTAAAAGTGAGGAGTATTTGAGCCATTTGCTGATGAAGATCAAGAAATATAGCTTTCCATATGGATTTCAACTCAATGTAAGGATGAACAACATTTTCACAATGAGTCTAATAGGGAACACCATGATAAATGTAGAAAAGTTTGAAGTTGTCAAGGATTTAGTTTTGCTTGGCTCTATAATCAATGCTCATGGAAGCAACAGTCAAGTATCAAAAGAAGTATTGCTTAGCATGAATGAGACCATCAGGTTAATAGTGGACTAGAGGTGATTTACACTAGTCTCAGACATTCAGAAAGAGTCAATGATGGTAGAGGTTGACCGTGAATATAGTAATGCAAATATTAGACTTGAGTGGAAGACATTATGGATAAAAAACATCAAAAAAAACTACAAGTGATTTTTTTAAAATCAAGTCTAATTTATGTAAGAACTATTCTATAGAGGGGGTTCGACTGTAATCTTTACAGAAGTACATCACCAAACCATTCTTTTGTGGTCCAAAGAGGTGAGTTTGAACCTCCAGCAAGCAGCAGATCTCAAACTACTTGCATCAATCCCCAGTGTGTGCATATACACAAGGAGACAAAAAAAGTTTGAGGAAACATTATATTTTACTTCTGTTTCCATGAATTTTTAAATACCCCTTGAATATATAATACATACTGGTATCCACAGAAGGATAGATCACATAAATACATTACAAGGATTTATCATTTTACTGCATATGTAATCTCACATTTTCTCATTTAGAGCTCATTCATAAGCTTTCAATAAATAATAACTATTATATTATTTATCTTGAAAAGTACTTTCCATATATAGTTTTCCATAGATGATTATAGACTGATTTCACAGCTTTGCCAGAAAAATCATTATGAGCATATTTATATCATTAATAGAAATGGAACAATGTTAGTCATTTTCACTCTAAACTACCCTTCCTTTAACATATAAAACATATCATAATATGCTAACTATTAAAATAAAAGATTCCCTGGTGGCAGAGTGGGTTTGCATCAGGTGGTATTCGAAAAGTTGTATCCGGCAGTTGGAAATCAACAGCAGCTCTGCTGGAGAAAGATGGGGACTGCCACCCCTACAAAGCATCACAGTCTTGAAAACTCACAGGGACAACCCTACCATGTACCATAGGGTCAATATGAGTCAGTATTGACTCAATGACAGTGAGTTTGAACCCAGATACATAAAGTGCAAATTATTCATTTAATTATGTATACAATATCTATTTGTGGGAATTCTTTAAATAACAATTGCCCAGAAATATATTTGAAGTCATTTTATAAAGATCATTATCACCAGTATAATCACTTCAGTAATTTATTTATAACTTCATTTTTTATTTCATAATTATGATTGAAGACTGGATGGTCGAAGAAAATCACTATGGGTCTACATAATTTTGAAACACTTTGCGATCAGATGCACTGACATAATGATGTGCTAGACCAAATTTTCAAGGATGTGCTTAAAGGAAATAATCTTGGGATAAAGAGTACCATTTCTTCTCCCTGTAGAGGAGAAAGCAAATGACAAAAGTAGGGAACATTTACATTAAGCACAATATTAAGCTGTGGATTTTAAGCTGTGACATTAAAGTACGATGTCTTTCTCATTCCATCAATGTCATCTTCCATGTGACAATGATGCATGTGGAACAAGACAGACATGCAGCTCTTTTGGAGCCTGCTGTGTTACATGCAATAAATGTACTGTCTGCATCAGTTCTGCTATTCTCATGTCATCGGCTAGTATCCCGGAAGTTATGGCAAGCTATCTTCTCCTCTCAATGTACGTACTGAATCTATGCTGAGCAAATCACCAGAGAAGCTCACTTACATGAATCATGATATGGCAGCAGATTTGGAGGAAGGCTTATTAACAAGCCTGCGTGCGATATGCACATGACACAAACTTGCTCGTTGAAAGTGAGGAGTTGAAGCACCTGCTGATGAAGTTCAAGTATTTCAGTCTTCAGTATGGACTGTAAATCATTGTTAAAGAAAAAAAAAGGCCCCAATTCTCACAACTGGGTCTAGTTAACAGCATGATAAATGGGGAAGAGGTTGACGTTATCAAGGATTTTGTCTGTATTGAATCTGCAATCAGTGCTCATGCGTGCAGCAGTCAAAATATCAAAAACATGTTGCATTCGGTAAATCTTTTGCACAGGACCTCTTCAGAGTAAAGTAAGAATGTTACTTTCAAACTAAGATGTGCCTGGCCTAAGCCATGGTGTTTGAAAATTGGACATTGAATAAGGAAGACAGAAAAAAATAGATACATTTGAATCGTGGTGCTAGAAAATAATAGTCAATGTACTGTGGACTGGTGGAAGGACAAGCCACTCTGTCTTGGAAGAAGTATGTGGCCAGAGTGCTTCTTAGAGGCAAGAAGGGCCAGACTTCATCTTAGGTACTTTGGACACGCTTTCAGGAGAGGCCAGTCCCTCATGTTGGCTATGTAGGTGGGCAGGACGAAAGGGGAAGGCCCTCAGGAAGCTGGACTGACTGTAGCTGGGACAACGGGGTCAAGCGTAGGGACAATTGTGAGAATGGCACAGGACCAGACAGTGTTGAGTTCTGTTGTACAAAATGTGGCGGTGGTTGGAACTGCTTCGGTATGGCAGTTATTAACAAGGCCCACTTTGTTCGAGGGTCATCCAAGCAATGTATTTCCGAAGATCAATGAACTTTTGCCTCTTATTTCTCAATTAATATCTTCTTACTCCCAATAGGCTCACTCTTTTGCTGCTTGAGAGCAGCCTTCAGGGCAACTTCTATCAAGGGAATCTTTTTTTGTTTTTCATGGAAGTCTGTGGCTTATCATAAATAATACCATCTCTGTCTGACATGATTATTGAATACTACTGAGGCCTTAGCACAGCAGAGAAGTGCTAAGGGCATTTGTGCAGACTGCCAAGGAGACAATGAATGGAAGCACATCTCAATTCCCTGCAGATACAAGGGGCACAAAGAATGGTTTCAGTGGTGACTGATATACCTCATTATAAGGTGAGTATAACAGGTCTCTTAGGTGAGTTGCTGAGTACAATGAAACTTCTCTCACCTCTGGAGAGATATTAAAGCACAGAGCATTCTTAGTGATGGAAAAGACTATGATAAATGATAAAATCAGGTAAACACACTCATCAGTTTGTAGACAGAGAAGGAAAACAGACACAATCAGAGCGAAATTTAAAATGCTTCACCTTTGTAACACTGAGACAGTTGCAGCAGCCTCCTCTGTAGTTTCCAGTAACTAACTTCCTCACAACAGAAGATTTAGACCTCGAGACCAGACCAGCAAAGAATATTCTAACCCATTCTCTTCCCTCCTGCTCCATGTAAACGTCTTGAAAATGAAGTGTGAAAAGAATTACCGTAAATACTCGAATATAAGCCGACCTGAGTTTAAGCCGAGGTACCTAATTATTACCTGGGAAACCAGAACTGATTGACTCGAGTATAAGCCTAGGGTGGAAAATGCAGAAGCTATTGCTGAGTTTCAATAATCAAAACAAATGAAAATAAAATTACTAAAAATTGAGACATCAGTGGAGTAATCTATTTAAATATTTTTAAACAAGACTTTGAAAAAGAACTTTCATGGTAATGCCCCCCCACCCCCACCTCCACCCTGTGATGTGTAAGCTGGGAGGAAGGGGTGGAGTCCATGCGGGGCGGGGGAAGCAGGATGTGAATTAACACAGAGACAGAGGGGAGAGACAGAGCGCAGCCACACACACATCCTTACCAGTTCAGCTGCGGGCGTAAGTGAATCACTAAGGGTGTTTCTGCGAATTGGAGCCGGTCACATCATAAGACAGCTCTGATTGGTTAGATGTGAGTAAACAAACATTCAAAGCCCTGCAGTGTCAGTGGGACTTTGAATGAACAGCGGAGAAAGGGCAATCACCTGCGAGATGTTACACCTCAGTGGGGTACCACTGACCCATGTATAAGCCGAACCCCAGTTTTTCAGCACATTTTTGTGTTGAAAAACTCAGCTTATACATGAGTATATACAGTATATAATATATATTATATAATTCTCCAGCCTAGAGATATAAATTACACCCAATCTTAGAAAGAGTAGAAAATATGATTCAAATAATTAGGTGTGAAAAAGTTTTTTTTTTAAACTCCACAGTGATTTCATAACTGAAAGTGACCAGAAATCAATTAAATCCAATAAAGACCCAATTAAGAGATTTGAATGATAACCCTACAGCATATTGAAGACAATGTTTGACGAAAAACATACTAAAATCAAAATAAAGCTAAATAAGACCACCTCACTGGCATCAAACTGATTCGATCCCATAAGAACCTTTAGGGACAGAGTAGAACTGCCCTGTGGGTTTCTGAGGCTGTCAGTCTCTGTGCACACAGAAGGTCACATCACTCCCCCACCGAGCTGGGGGTAGGTTCAAACTGCTGAAGGTATGGTTAGCAGGCCAACACCTACCCCACTACCCCACCAAGACTCCGGAAAAGTACATGCTTTTAACATGATTGATCTCTACGGAGTTTACATTGTTCTACAAATTAAAAAATACATTTACTTGTCTTTTCCAGGTAATGTAGACTTTTTCAACCATGTTCTTCAAAATCCTATCAGTCACTTTTATATTTTCAGTAATTTATAACAGGAACACTCCACTTCCAGGTGTGAAAACCTGTATTTTTTTCTATTGCGCCTTTAAAAAATTATCTCAAAGTTAGAACAATGTGTTCAACATCTATCCCCTACCTCAGTGTATTGCCATCTAAATATATGCACATTGGCCAGTACCTCTATTTTTATGAATTAATGTATTTGCATACAGACACCCCTATGCTTATACCTCTAGCCAGAGCTTTGTGTCCTCGTTCATTCCTGTTTCCTTTTATCTTCCTGCTGCCCCACCATCATGCTTGCCCGACTTCTGCCTCATAGCACTTCCTCTCAGCTAGATTGCTGTTGCATCCATGCTTCCCAGGATCTATGTATCCACCTCATTATTGATTTTATTCCCTAGTTGTTCCCCTGTCTACGGCGCTGTTTGCCCACCACACATTTTCCCCACCCCCTTATCCCACCAAGTCCCTCCGGGACCCATTACTTTCTCCTGGAGCTTGTTTCCCGTGCCTTTCTGTATAAGTAGATGTACCAACAGTGGCATAGACCAAACAAATAGAAAACAAATTATTGACAAAAAAAAAGAGAAGAAAGAAGAAGAAGAAGAAAACACAGAAACAAACACAATAACAGCAGCAAAAAAACAACAAACATGCAAGTGGCCAGGTCTGTCCACTGACTATGACTATCTCCCCACTAGTCCTGAGGGACTTCTGAGATCTGCCCTTCCTAGTCTGAAATCTATTTTGGGGGCTCTTCAGCGACTTTGTGGCTATGCTTTGCTCCTGTTACTGATCTGCTGTGTTCCCTTCTTGGTTTGGTTCAAGCGGCACTTCCTCCCTGCTGTGTGTCCCCAGTATTGTGCTCTGTTGCAGTATGCTCCAGCATGAGGACAACATTCTAAAAATTGGCAATCTGAGATGCTCACCCTTCCAACACAATTGCTGAAGACAAAATGAGTACATAAGAAAATGTGGTGAAGAAGGCAGATGGTGCCCGGCTATTAAAAGATAGAGCTTCTGGAGTCTTAAAGGCTTGAAGTGAAACAAGCGGCCATCCAGCAGAGAAACAACAAGCCCACATGGAAGAAGCACACCAGCCTGTGTGTTAATGAGGTGTCTTCAAGCCCAGGTAACAGGCACCAGAAGACCCTTAACAATCAAACAAATCCATATGGTTAAGAATGAGTGGGATTGGAGCGGAGGCCCAAAGTCCATCAGTAGACAATGGAAAATCCCCCACAGAGGGATCACAGGGAAGAGATGAGTCAACCAGGGTGCAGTAGAGCACCAATGAAACATACAATATTCCTCGGGGTCCTTGAATCTTCCTCATGCCTCACCATCATGGCCCCAGTGGTGCCTCTCACTTTGGACTAGACTGAAGCATGTACACAGCTGTAGATAAGAGGTAAGCACTCATGACACATGCAACCTAGGAGTGGGAATGGGAAGAGCGAAACCAGGTGTGAAGGGTGAAAGGGCATGGGGAGGAGTGGAAAAAGGGGGAACTGACCACAATAATCAACACTCAACCACACACCCCTTCAGGGGAAAGAACATGGGAAACCATGGCGGAAGGGAGACTGGCTGGTGTGAGACATGAAATTAATAAGAATTTACAATCTATCAAGTGGTCACAAGGGTGGGCGGGGGAGGGCCAGAGGGGAACAAAGAAGGAGCTGGTACCAGGGGCTCAATAGAAAGGCAATGCCTAGAAAAGAAAGATGGAAACATATGTACAAATATGCCAGATATAGTTGATGTATGGATTGTAATAAGCATTGTAAGAACTCTCAATAAAAATGATTAAAAATATATCACAAGGTACATGAAAACAAGTGACAAAAATTCACTCCCATACAGTCCTTAAGATCAGATGTCCTGAAAGCAAAGCGTCAGCAGGAATCCGCTCCTCTGGCTGCTGCGGGAAAAAATCTGTGTCCTTGTCCTTCCCAGTTTTCTGGAGGCCACCTGTACTTCTTGGCTTGGCTCCCCATTCTCCACATTCAGACCAGCAGCACGCCATCTTCAATCTCTCCATCACTGTCCTAGCTCAGTGGGCATTGTCATACGTCTGACTCTGCTCCTCCATCTTTATTCTTATATGTATGAAATCATTTATTATCATCATTATATGGGACTCACCCTGATAATCTAGAATAATCTTAGCTTCTCAAGACCCTTATTCTACAATCTGTTTTGTAATGTTAAGTATAGTCACTGTTTCCAGAGATCAATACATCAGTATTTTTTGGAGAAAAGTTGTATTTTCTTCTACAAATAAGTTGTCTGGAAAAAATCTGTAAAGTCTCTCTCAACACAATGTATAGCTGCTCCATACGTGGTTCCTTTCTATTATTATTTTATCTTTATTTTTTCTTGGCCTCCTTGGGGTTATCCCTCTGTATGCATAGCTTAATCATTGGACAAATATTGCTCATAGCTCCTATTAAAATATGTGGACCAGTAAATCTTTCAGTGTCTACTGATAGATTTGTGCAAACAGAGACTAGAGAACAGTTGTTGCTACTGTGTGACATCTAGTCAGCTTCAACTCATAGCCATCCAGTGCATAACTGAGTGAAACACAGCCAGGTCCTGTACCAGCCCCCACATTTTGTAAATTTTTGAGTTCATTATTGCAGCCATCTGTAAGTCTATCTCCTCGTGGGTGTTCTTGTTTTCACTAACCCTTTAGGAAGGATGATATATTGTAGGGCCTCGCCTTTCCGAATAGCACATTCAAAATGCATGAGACCAAGTCCCACCATCCTCATAATTTTAGCAGCATTTTGGCTCTATTTCTGCACGATAAATTTGTTTCTTCTGATAATCCATGTTTCATCCACCATTTGTCAGCAGAATCATAATTCAGATTTGTCAGTTCTTCTCAGTTCTTCCTTATCCACTGCTGAACTTGCACATGAAGTAATTGACAATACCATCGCTTAGGTCCGGTACACCTTACTCCTTAACGTGACATCTTTGCCCTTTAATACTTTAAAGAGGTTGTGAGCCCATTAAAGAAGTCTTCTGCAGTATATTTACCTACTTGACGATATCCTTTATTACTTACTGTTGCTTCCACTGATTTTTATTGTGGATCCAAGTAAAATGAAATTCTTGGTTTCTTCAAACTTTTTTATCCCATTTATCATGATGTTGTCTATTGGTCTAGTTAGGAGGATTTCTATTTTATTTGCATTGAACTAGGATTTATGCTGAGGCTGCAGTCCCTGAACTTTATAAACCAGTCTTTCAAATCCTCCTTCTCACTTTCAGCAAGCAAGGTTGTGTCATCTGAATATTTAAGGTTGTTAATGAGACGTTCTCCAATTCTGGTGCATGTTCTTCATATTGTCCAGCTTCTGAGTATCTGCTCAGTATATAAGATAAATAGACATGTTGAGAAGATATAACCCTGATGCACAACGTTCATGATTGAAACTATGCAGCACCCGCCTTGTTTGAGTCAATTCTGACACATAGTGACCAAGTGGGTTTTCTACACTGGAACTGTTGATGGGAGTAGAAAGCCCAGCTCCCAAGGAGCTGCCTGGTGGCTTCAAACTGCCAGCCATGTGGATGGCAGCCCAAATCACAACCACTGCACACGCAGTGTTCCTTGTTCTCTTCCAACAACTGTTTATTGGTCCACGTACAAATTCAACATAAGTACAAGAGAGTGTTCTGGATACCCACGCTTCTCAATGTTCCCTATTGTATATTGTCCGTGTAATTGTGTATCATTAATGAAACAAAAGTCAACATATTTCTTGCATGCTCAATTTTCAGTCAAGTAACGATGATATACCTCACCCTGCCTTCTCTCCCACCTCCACCTTAACTATACGAAACTTCCCCTACTGGATCTACTGGTGTAACTGCTTTTGCTTCAGCAGAAATTCCATTGTATTTGCTATTAATGATAGTGCTTTATAATTTCTGTATTCTGTTGTCACTTATCTTGGAATGAGCACAAATGTGATTTCTTCCAATGAGTGGGCTAGGTAGTTGTCTTCCAAATATCTGGGAAAACACTAGTGAGTGCTTCCAGGACTGCATTAGTTTGTTAACACCTTTCAGTGGAGATTCCATTAGTACCAGGAGCCTTGTTTTGTTCTAATGACTTTGGAAATCTGCCTTTAATACCATCAGTTCTTAATCATTTGGCATCTCTTAAAATGGTTGGTTTGGGTACAAATTTGCTTTGGTACAGAGCCTCTGTGCACACCACCAATCTTGTTTTGATGTTTCCTGCATTATTAATTTTTATTCATAGAATTATTCAATGTTTCAACTCTGTGCTTTTTTTTTTTTTGATTTCTGACTTCCTCACTCATTTCATTATAATGCTTTACTCTGTCTTCTCAAGCTCCCATTTGAAAAGTGCTGTTCGGCTCTTTGTCTTTATTGTCTTCATTTCATTTCAGCACTCTTCCTGCAGGAGCAAGTTTCAGAGGCCCTCCTGGCATCCACTTTGGTCTTTTCTTTCTTTTCTGTTTGCTTAGTGAGCTATTATTGATTCACTCATTTCATGTATGGTGTTCTTGATCTCGCCCCATGACTCATATAGTTTCTTGTATTAGTGTTCAAAGTTACAATTCTGTTCTTGAGATTGTCTCTATATTGAAGTGGGTTAGGCTCAGTATCATATTGTGGCTCTTATGGCCCCTTTTTAATATTTTTCAGCTTCAACCAGAACTTACATATAAGCAATTGCTGGTATGGTCTATGTTGAGATCTAGCCTTCTTTGGGCTAATGATATTGACTTTCACCATTATCTCGTCCCTAAAAATTTCAAAACTACCCACTGCCATCACAATTCTGACTGATCAGAACACTGTATGGCAGAATCTGATTGCTTCTTTGGGGTTTCATAGGCTACCAATCTTTACAACAATAGAAAGTCTCATTGTTCCCCTAGAAAGCAGCTGGTGGTTATGAACTGTTGAACTTCAGCCGTCCAGTGCATGACTCTACGCCACCATCACTGGTTTACAACCTGGATGTTCCATCTGGTGAACTTAATGTACATAGTTGCCATTTATGTTATTGAGAAGAGGTAATTGCAATGAAAATTATGTTGGTGTTGAAGATTATATCATGTGACTCCAGCATTAGGTCTGTCACCAAGGCCATTTTATTCCAACTGCTAATCCTCTCCCTTTGTTTCTCATTTTCACATTCCAATCACCATTGATTCTCAATGTATCTTAAGTGCATTTTTGAGCCACTTCAGACTGAAACAGGTGGAAGCATATTTCAACTTCTTAACCACTAACTTGTGTATACATTTACATTATAGTTGCTTTAACAGGTACTCTTTTAGGTATATGGATATTACTGTATCACAGACAGCATGAATTGTAAAATATATCTTTAAATGTGTTTTTTAAAGATGAATACCACATTAATACACAATTACTATCATTTTCCCCAGTCAAACATATGATTAACTGATTCAATATGAACAACACAATTAATTTTAGTTCACTGATTGCTAGGATATCTATCTGTATGCATTTCATTTTTGACAACTTCCAATTTCTCTCAATCCATACTTTGCATATTATTCTACAGGCTGACTATTAGTAAACATAAGCAACTATTTCTTCTAAGTTTGAGTTGTTCGCCCTCATCAAATGGAGGCACCAGAAAGCTTTCCTTTTTCTATGTCATTAAAGTGGACTCTTCCCCAAACATGACATGAATAGCTTCCAGTCCCGGGGACCCATCTACTGGCACTATATTCTAATGTTTTGCTGCTATACCTCATGTTTTCAGTGGATAATCTTCAGAAACGTACAGCTACTCCTTTTCTTAGTCTGGAAACTCTGCTGACATCATGGCAGACCCTACCGGTATTGAAATAACAGTGGCATGGGTTTCAGCATCGGAGCAACATGCAAGCCACCAGAGCAGGGCAAAGTGATAGACTAGCTGTGGAGAGTACTAGTCCAGGATGAAAAACAAAACAAAACAAAACAAACACAAGCAACTTTAGACATATACACCAAAATAACAATGGAAGTACTAACTCGGAATACAACAAGCAATACTGAGTGCCTTCAGAAAAGTACAGATGTGGTGGTATTTTTATTCTGGAATAAATATACTGTGATTAAAATAATGAAGACATACCTGCAGAGGTTACAGTGACTGTGACACTAACCCAAAGTACATCATTGTTTTTTAGTAACAAGAAAAATAGGTAGAAATAGAGGCTAATGGGAGCTGAAATAGAGGAAATTAACTATTGTCTGGATACTTAAAATTGAGGTAAAAAAACAGAACTCGGCAATTTTCTCTAAAGAGAAAACAGTTTAAACAGGTCAACCACAATGTCTAAATTTCTGACCCTTGAGACCTAGTAGATGTTCAATATTTACTGAGAATGAGAACAATGGAAAATGATAATCAGCAGTGTGAACAAAAGGCTTAAATTGGTTTTGCACAAAATTTGTACTTTTTTGTGCTCATTTATAAGTCTGGTGCTTTAATTCAGAAAACATATTCATTCACCAAAATTAATTTGGGAGGATTCTATGGTGTAACAGATACAAAGGGAATATGTTATAATGCATTTTGAATAAGAATTATTAGGACTTAAAGAAAATTAAGGGATTGTACATTGATTAAGTATTATTAGGGCTTTATTGAAACTCTTGAATATTTAATAGATAGTAGAAGGTGAAACATCAGACAGTATTGAGAGAGAATAGCTAGAGAGATTAAATTAAAGACAGGAATCACAATATGGTTGTTCCCTATGATTTCAGCCCGGGTTCACTCTTGTAAATTAATATGCATTGTCCGGTAGAAGTATTGGGTGCACTTCCTTTTTAATTATTATATAGCTAAAAGCCAGAAGAATTAACTGGTCTCAGTAGGAGTATAGCCGGAATGCTCATTTGAAGTCAGATTGGCGAGATTTGCTCTCATATACTTTGGAAATATGGGAACAGACCAGTCTCTGGAGAATAGAATTAAATTAAAGGGTAAACAAAACCGAGGACAACCCTGAGAACATGGATTGACACAGTGCGGCACCAAATGCGTTCAAATATTGCAGTGCAGAACTTGACACAGTTTGGTTCTCTTACATAGAGTGTCACTATGAATCAGAAGGAAATGAATAGCATCCAATCTAAATTATGTTCAAGCACTCTGCCAAAAGGTTGGTTGTTATATACCAGTATCCTAGTCATGGAAGAAATAAGTGATGATCTGTATGAGTCACTATTACACTCTTGCCAACCTTATGCGACAAGACTACTGTGCCTTATAAAGCTTCTGTGATTGATTCCAAGGCATCGGGTTTGATTGTTTGGGAGATTATTCTCGAGATTCTGGAAAGACAAACTTGAGCCATCTTGTTTTTTGTTTGTTTGTTTGTTTGTTTTTAGGTACAAGGGTCTTGAGGACTTTGAAAGTATCTTTAATGATGTAGCTGAGGAATACTGCAGACAAGTGGGAGACCCTGGCGGTGTAGTGCCATGACTTATCAAGCTGCAGGCAAAAGATCCCCCCAAACCCTAGCCACTCCGAGGCCTCTCAAAGAGACTTTTTACAGCAGTAAGCTCCCAGGAGCAGCTCCACTCTGCCATATTGGGTTAGTGTGACTCGGAAGTCACTTGAGGGCCAAGAGTTTTGTCTCTCAGCATTTTTTATTTATTTTTTTGCTTTGAGAGGGAATAGGTTTATTTTCTTAGTAAATATTTTCTCATTAGTTCTTAAGTTCTCAGTGATTAACTTTTCATTCAAAATCTCTACCAAACAAAGTAGCAAAATAAAAATCTCTATTTTAAATAACGGAAGAATACCAGTCCTATAACTTTGGATTTTAATATAGTCATTAAAATTGGAATTTTCTTTAGTTGCCTATTAAGAGTAATGAACTTTTAATCTTTAGGTATAAGCTTTATTCAGTTTACAATGGATGATATTACAAAAATGTTTAATTTCTCTGGGTCCAGCCAGTCCTAAATGATTCTTTTAAAAATTCAAATATTTTAACCAACTTATAAGATGCTTTTTCTCTCATTGGTTATAGATTTTGATACAAGTAAATATACCTTACACAAAGTAATTATTTTCCTTAAAAAACAAATTTATAATATATAGTTCTCAAGAAATATTTCATTATTTACAAACGCAAGTATTTAGTCATAGATAACATATTAAGGCAACTATTCTAATCTGTTTTATTCAAGTGTTTAAGAGAGTGGAGTATATTCTTTTTTTTTAAACACCAAATGAAAAAGTCTCAATAATTTTAATTTGAATGGTTTTTTTAAAGAAATATATTTTGAAATGTGAAGATATTTTCAACTCTGGTAATTAATTATATAAAAATTAATAATTCAGATGGAATGAATTACTGTACCTCATATTTAGTGATGACTTATAATTGTTAGTGATAACTAAGTAATTGTTGTTTCTAATATGAACATAATGATAATATTTGGCATTTCATGATATCAAAAAACATGTTTATATGAAAGGGAATAAAAGAGGTAAATTCAGCTTATCTGTGTATCCTATCAAATAAAGAAAAGTTGAAAGAATGTGAATGATTTGTAAAACCATGTTTTACTTAACATACACATTAATTTATTAGAAAAAATTTTATGAAATAAGTTATTTGAAAGTTGAAAACATAAAACCTGAAAATTTGTAGAGCTTATATTTGCACTCGTGAAATTATGAGTTACTGAGGTAACGCAGACAATGACAGTTGCTTTAATGTCTTTTTTCATGAAAAAGTTAAGCTTCAAGTCATGTCACCAGATATCTGACATGTTCCTTATGCCTAATTAATTGTTACATGTCATGTATCTTGCTTATTAAGATTTTTAGAGTTTTTCATATCAGCAGAATATGAAAATAGTTATGCATCACTGCACAGCTTAATGTTATCTGCCAGAAACTATGAAAAGATGGTTAGAATGTACTCTTATCATGATATTTGTTGAAATAAGAAATGCTATGCAATCAAACCCAACAAGGGACATGTCACAGTTTGATGCCATTAATATTCGGACAAATCTAAGCAGGGATGTTCTTGGAACTGAGCAAAGATGTTAACTCCACACAGATGGCATAGCTTACTTCAGCATTTGGACACTTCTGTGTTATGTTTCCTAAATTTAATATTTTTTAATAAAATGAATGTTGAAGGGCATTTGAAAGTGGTGAGAACTACAATCATACTAGCGTATGCGTGAATCTGAATAGCTTTCTAATTCACCCACTTAAATTGGTTCTGTTGGTTTCTCTAAATATAGTTTTATCCCACTTTGGGGGTCCAATCTATGATCGATTATAATTTGCTGATGCCTTAGAAAGAGTGGATATTTACAAATGGATGCACTTACAATGCAGGTGTGATGGCCCAACTTCCACTAGAAATTTTAGCTTATGTCCAAAAGTCGTGCTAGCTGGCTTCCAGTTCATAGAACCATGTGTACACTGCAATCACAACATGCTTAAGCACCTCTGTGCGATCGGTAGATGACTACAGACAAGTTCTTTATAAATACCTTAGTCACCTTATGGTGTCTGTTAGGGAGCTAGCACTTAATTCTAGCAACAATCTAAGGCCATTCGTTCTTATGCTATATCCCTGCTTTTTCTCATCTTGACTAAAAGATCACTGAAGATATGGGTGCTACAGCAAAGTGTGGTGAAGAAACCAGATGGTTCCCTGCTATCAGAGAGAATAACATATGGAATCTTAAAGGCTTATTTTCAAACAAGCAGTCCTCTAAGTGAGGCACCAAATAGGTCCACATGGGAGAGATACACCAGCATGTGTGATACAAATGATGAGAGAGACTGTCTGCCCATCACTGTCTGTATGTCTTCCAATACGGACTTGTTTGTTCTTCTGGTAATCCACACGACTTTCACTACTTTTAGCCAGCAACATCATTCAAGTGAATCAGTTATTCTTCCATATTTCTTATTCATAGGCATACTTACATATGCATATGAAGTGAATGAAAATGGATTGACTTGGGCCAGGTACACCTTAGTCTTAAAGTGACATCTTTGACCTTTAAGACTTTAAAGAGGTCTTGTGCAGCAAACTTACCCAATATAACATGCCATTTCATTTGGGGATTGGTGCTTCCAATAAGTAAAGATTGTAGATACAATCAAGAGCAAATTAAATTTTGACAACTGTCATCTGATTTATAGAAAATCCAGGACTCCTTTCTTGCATGTGTAGAACTACTCTGTCGCTCTCCCTCTTCACCTTTCTGCCTCCTAGGATTGGAGCTCTGATCTTGACCTCTGGTCCCTGTCATTTTTCCACTCACCTTGGATCCACTTGAATCTATATCCTCTGGCCTGTGATTTTCCTCTGTTTTGCATCATTGCATGTGGCTACATGAGTCAAAGAAATTAACTTGCGGACTAATATTCTACTGACGTACCTGAGCTTGAAAAAACTAGTAGGATTTACACACACACACACACACACACACACACACACACGGATTTGGATTTGTTTCTTTAGTCAACCTGGTTTAAAACAGGTGTTCCACCCAGGAACTCATGTGAAATCATTGTTAATGACTATTAATACTCATTGATTTCTGTATGAAATAGCGTAGGGCTTGCAGTAGACAAGCTCTTAGCTGGTAACTGAAAGTCCCCAAATTCTCCAGTTACTCCATGGGGGAATGCTGTGACAGTCTTCTGTCATGGAGATTACAGCCTAAGAAATCTTATGGAACAGATCTACTCGCCTATAGGGTCGCAATATATCAGAATAGAATTGTTTACATTTGATTTTTTCCTAACTGTATACAAAATTAAGTTTAGATGATTTGCTCAGCATACAGATAGAACAGAGATAATCAAACTGTATAAACCTGACCAAAACTTTTCCTGATTTTAAACCATGTAATAACTTATTGTTCTGCTCTAAATCTTCCACTTGTTTTGCATGCGTGTAATGAGTGTTCAGAAGTTGCCATTCTTCTCAAAGTTATTTAGAGCCTTGTGACCTAGTTTAGCAGAGTCGGTAAAATTCAAGTAAACATATTTCCAGTATCCATTGCTTTGAGCCAGGAACTACCTTGTGCCAGCATGTCTGCCACTCCCACTTCCGAATCAGGCTTGACGTTCTCTGGTGTGCTGCTGCAGCCATTTTGAATAGTTTTCAGTATCACTTTACTTTCATGCCATATAAATTATAGTTTGGGTACTTTCTAAGTTCTGTGGAGTCACCTTTCTTCGGAATGAATACAGCTATTTCTCTCTTCAGTCGGTTGGCCAAGCATCTGTCTTCCCAATTCCTGGAATAGATCAATGGGTTAACAGCTTGTTGAAACATTTCAGTAGCGTGTGAGTCTGGGTAGACTAGAGAAACAAATTTATAGACATACCCATATGTATATAAGAAAGAGGTTTATATACAAAAGCAACTGAATATTGGGAAAACATCCAAGGCCAGTCAAGATCAAGTCCATGAATCCAATATTAGCCCATATGTCCAATACGAATCTATAAAGTCATCTTCAGACTCACAGAATACATGCAATGATGCCGAATGCAGGAGGATCACAGGCCAGTAACTTGGGAGTCTTGTGGATCCAATGGAATTGTAAGCTTCTCAGTGCTGCCAGGGGTTTCTATGCAGCTTCTCTGGCTCCAGAGGTCTGGTTACATCAGGGTAGGTCCATGTGGCTTCTTGAGCTTCCAGGGTACAGCACAAGTGTCTTGTCAGTAGATTGTCTCAGAAGGAGTGAACAGAGAGAGAGAGAAAGTGTCTCCAGTGTCTAAGGAGGAAAATATAGGAGTTTCCAGAATTCTTTTTTTTTCTTTTCCCTTTTTTTTAAACGTTTTATTAGGGGCTCATACATCTCTTATCACAGTCTATACATATACATACATCAATTGTATAAAGCACATCTGAACATTCTTTGCCCTAATCATTTTCTTTCCTTTCTTTCTTTTTTTTCCTTTTTTTTAAAAATTTTATTAGGGACTCATACAACTCTTATCACAATCCATACATATACATATATCAATTGTATAAAGCACATCCATACATTCCCGCCCCAATCATTCTCAAAGCATTTGCTCTCCACTTAAGCCCTTTGCATCAGGTCCTCTTTTTTTCCCCCTCCCTCCCCGCTGCCCCCTCCCTCATGTGCCCTTTGTAATTTATACATTGTTATTTTGTCATATCTTGCTCTATCCGGAGTCTCCCTTCCCCCGCTTCTCTGCCGTCCCTCTCCCAGGGAAGAGGTCACATGTGGATCCCTGTAATCAGTTCCCCATTTCCAACCCACTCATCCTCCACTCTCCCAGCATCATCCCTCACACCCTTGGTCCTGAAGGTATCATCCACCCTGGATTCCCTGTACCTCCAGCCCTCATATGTACCAGTGTACAGCCTCTGCCCTATCCAGCCCTGCCAGGTAGAATTCGGATCATGGTAGTTGGGGGGAGGAAGCATCCAAAATCTGGGGGAAAGCTGTGTTCTTCATCGGTACTACCTCGCACCCTGACTGACCCATCTCCTCTCCTAAACCCCTCTGTGAGGGGATCTCCAGTGGCCGACACATGGGCCTTGGGTCTCCTCTCTGCACTTCCCCCTTCATTCAATATGGTATATTGAATATATATATATATATATATATATATATATATATATATATATATATACACACACACACACACATATTCTTTTTTTTTTTTTTGCATGATGCCGATGCCTTATACCTGGTCCCTTTGGCACCTCGTGGTCACACTGGCTGGTGTGCTTCTTCCATGTGGGCTTTTTTGCTTCTGAGCTAGATGGCCGCTTATTTATCTTCAAGCCTTTAAGACCACAGACACTATCTCTTTTGATAGCCGGGCCCCATCAGCTTTCTTCGCCATATTTGCTTGTTCACCCACTTTGGCTTCAGCAGTTGTGTCGGGAGGTTGAGCATCATAGAGTACCAATTTAATAAATGAAAGTATTCATGCATTGAGGGAGTGCTTGAGTAGAGGCCCAAGGTCCTTCCACCACCTTAATATTAAACCTATAAATGTAGACAATTATATCTATTTCCCCATTCTCATATACATATTTGCATGTACATGTCTTTGTCTAGACCTCCATAAATGCCCCTTGACTCCCAGCTCCTTCCTCCATCTCCCTTGACTTTCCTCCTGCCCCACCACCATGCTCTGTCCCCACCTTGGCTACAGCTATACCTCTTCTCTACGCAACCTTACCCTTGATCGTTCCCCATCAGGCCTGCCACTCCCCCCTCACTACCATTTTGGGTCCCATGTTGTTCCCTTGTCCCTGTGTTTATTAACACCACTTCTTTACCCTCTTCCCCCTCCCCCACCCTGAACTGTCTGTCCCCCGAGAACTGTCTGTCCTATTGATTTTCCTCCAGATAGTTCATCCAGCCTGTCCTATTCAGACAGACCTGTGGAGACACTAACATGCACGAAAACAAGACAGAGGAAAACAAAGCAACAGTATACAACTAGACAATAAAACAACAAAAACAAACCATGCCCATAAAGAGGCCTCAATCCCACTCTTAATCCTCTCAAGTTCCAAATTGACACTAGCTTATGAAATTACCAAAAATAGTTACTCTGTGTCTAGAGCCTTGTTTTTATCCCAATGTCTCCAGTAAAATTTGGGCCTCTTCTTTAGTACATTAGCTATCGATTATATGCTACTTCGTGAAATGATTGAATGGTGACGAGTGATTTTTAAATGACTCTGTGTATATTCCTTTCATTGTCTATTGATGCTTCCTGAAACATTAAATATTTTACGCATTGTATCCCTCAATATTACAACTTGAGACTTGGATTTTTCAATTATTTCAGCCACAGAAATTCTGAGTGTAGACTTGCACAATTTTTGCATCATTCATTTTTCTCCAAAATTTCTAAAATATCTTTCTTTTCCTTTGTTCTCCTCTTTTAATTTATAAGAGTAGATTATGAATATGTAGCAAAAATGTGCTTCAAAACCACACACCATAATCTTGTTAACCATTCATTAATCAAACCTAAACCAAGTAAATGAGCAAATAAATGTAAATAATCATCTTCCTTATGTTCAAAAGTTCTACTTCTTTAATATGATTTTCAACAGGCAGAATAAATGTAGGGTAAAATAACATTTGATAAGTTCATTTGTAATGATTAATTTGATGTGTGTAACAGAAAATCTTAGGCATAACTGAAAAGTTCAATTAATCCATTAACTATTTTCTTTTAAATATATTCTTATGAAACATATTTATGATGTGTATTTATATAGACATGTAGGATTTGTAATTTTATTTAAGATTATATTCTCAATTGTATGTTTCAACCTTGAAATTTTGTGAGCAACACAAAGTGATATTGTATCAATATTCCTACTAGGAATATAATTTTATGAACTTTCTGCCACAAATTGCTAACACAGAAATATTTGGGAGGAAAGGTATTACAGTCACACATTTTATTCTAACATTCCTCCGAATGTAGACATATGCAGATAATAAATATTTTAATTTTTCTATCTCTGTTTACTCTCTTAGATTCTGATATCATAGAAACAAAACTATTCTAAATGTGGAAAATAATAAATGTATAGAGCAAGTATTTATAATGGAAGGGTTTGATTATTACTATTGTGTAATCTTCATTTTAGAAAAGGGAACCAAGTTTGTACATGCAAACTAGTAGAATGAATACTGAAAGCAAAGAGCCATTTTCATAGCACATTACATAATAGACTAGGTGTGAAATTAGTTTTATGGAGAATGGATACCCTGAAGGTTGTTAGCTTTTTATTATGTACAGCTTTTTGTACACCAATGCCTGAGCATTTCTTCTTACAGATAAGAAAATTAATATATTTAAGTGAATGATTAACTCTTAAAGTGCACTCACTATTTTCTATGTACTCAAATACTTATTCCACTTTATTTTGGGACAATAGCCTGAAATGAATTTTGCTATAGGTTTCAATCACCTACTTAACTTTGTCCAACTTAAAATATATGGTGAGGATTTTATTAATGACTACATTTCTTCCATGTGAAATATTTTGAGAAAAGCAAATTATTATATATAAAATCATGTAAATACTTTGTGGCTTGATTCCAGTTAAGTTGTGAAGTTTCTGAAGTTAGAGAAAGAATCATGTGACCATCTACTTGTAAACCGAAATAGTATAAAAACGCTGATGACTTTTGCAACAAAAGCTCAGGGCCCTGTGTTTCTCTTTCTTCAAACTGGGTCGTTAATATAGTATGTGATAAAAATATTACCAGGAGGGAAAAAAAAAGTTATAAACATGGCCATTCATTTTTCTGAATGTGTTTTATATTCGTTTTACCGTGCATACATACAAAAACTAAGTATGGTGAACCTTTTATACATAACTGATCCGTTATTTCCTATTTGTTCATCCTAATTGATATTCAACACACACAAAAATTTAACATTTAATATGTGATCTTCATTTGCCTTATATTGGAGGATTTGATTGTATTATTGATTTAAATAATTTTATTGTGTTTTCAGTGAGAACTCACACAGCAAAATAGGTTCCCACTGAGTAATTTTTACACATCGTCTTCATCACACTGGTTACAATTTTACATTTTGTCAACATTCTCATTTATTCCTTACTTATTGTCTTGTTTTACTTACTTGTGTGGCACAGATGACTTTTTAAAAATACTACTCAATATCTCCTATTATCTCTGCACCTCTGAGTAAATGTTAGTTACAATGTATACTTTAACATTTGCTTTATATTTTGATTCTTTCATACTGCTTTAATTTCTGGCATGATTCCAAATATCTCCACATCATTTGTAACACAAATTTCCCCCAAACTAAAATGATATTTTACACATTAGTCACTTTACAAAGTAATATGCAGCTTTCAGCAAAAGGGAAATGTATTTTGCCGACAGAAAGTAGCACTTTTTAAATTTAATTTTCAACAAGTACTTTTATTTTCCCATTTATTCTGAGCTATAATATTAGGTATTGCTTTTTATAAGCAATCAAATAATATTGCAGTCAAATAAGAATGATTATCATATATATCTCTAGGAAACTTTTTTTCAAACACTACCACCAATTACAGGAGCGCAGGTGTCGCAGATGTTAAAGCACTGGGCTCCTGAATCTCCACAGGTGGAAGACATGACAACCAGTTTACTTAAAGATGTTCGGCTTTGGAAACCCTCTGAAGTAGTCTGTACTGTCCAAAAGGTCTCTATGAGTTGAAACTGACAAGTTGGAAAAGGGTTTCATTGGCTTATCTCCAAATACAGTAAAATATCTTAGACTATAAGTGCATTCATCGATTCAGATTTAAAGAGATAGTAAAACATTCACATTTGTTTAATAACCTGCTCGTCATTCCTACACTGTGAATTTAATTAAACTCTGCGCTTTTATTTCCAAGTGTGCATTTTGAATGTAATCTTTGTGAATTCAAACTGAGGCTCTAGCACAGTTAAATGATAATCGAATTATAAGCAGAAGCAATGAATCAGTACGGACCGTGAGTACAGAGTGGAGAGTCTCATATTAGATACTATTCCCCAAGAATGAAATGCATAGAGCATTTCCTCCTGTGCACCATTTAATTGAAAGTTTTTCAGAAAAGAAATTGGCAAGAGGAGGATTCTATTAAAATTTTTGAAATACAAAATTTCTTAACTATAAGTCAGTATACTATAGTCTAAGTTATCAGGAATCTAACTAATTTACAAAGAGGGTTTTGTTTTCCTGTGAAATTGAGCATTTGAGCAGATATAAATGTACTCCTCGGGAGCCTCTGCTATTTGTAACATATATCACCTATGCCTGGGTCTTTCATTGTTCGTTGTATGACAGGTGTGTTAGTCTGGGTACTTTAGAGAAACAAATCTAGAAAAACTCATGCATAAGAGAGTTTTATGTAAAGGGTAGGTGCACATCAAGAGAACATCCCAACCCAGTGCTGTCCAGGTCCACACGTCCAATATTAACCCATATGTCCAGTAACAGTCCACAATGTCCTCCTTCATCTCAAAAAAAAACACACTATGATGTTGACTGCAAAAGGAAAGCCGAGTCAGTGAACTTGTAAGCATCTCAGCACTGGCAGGGGTCTCCACATGGGTGCTCCAGCACCCAGGGCTGCATCGGGGTAGGTCCATGTGGCTTCTCCTCTGGGATGTCTTGCAGGAAGTGAGCCTTGCCAGCTGAAGCAGGGAACTGGTTAAGACAGCTGCCCTGGTCCGACCATCACAAAGCAAGAGCCCTGAGAACTGGGAAGGTGAGGCTCACCAAGGCATTTATCCCTCCGCCCTTCAATTAATCCCACATGTGTTTATTGGACTGGTTGGCACTATAAACCAACTACCTCAAAGGAAGATTCTAAATAAATAAATAAATGAATGAATGAATAAATAAATAAATGCTTTCAGACTACTTAATTCATTATATTAAAGTACTAAGTAGAAAATTCACCTGAATAGAGAATAATAACTTTAATAAATACTCCTCTAATGTTTAATGTTCCAGCATTGAAATGTCAAGGTGAGCATTCTTAGGAAGTCCGAGGATGCTCCCGAGGGGCACATTTCTTGATAGACTCCGTTCTCTTTCTGCTTCCATTTGCTAGGTCAGTAGCTAATCTATTTGCAAGCCTCTTTCTTTTCCCTCCCTCTCCCACTTTAGAGCTCAAACTGGCTTGTTTCATGGACATGAAGCAAACATGGACACAGGTCTTGAGGAGCCTGTTATGTTTATAACTGATTATTTTAGGGAGCTTGGTGTCTTGTGTATTTTTTTTAAGTCAAGAGTAAGAGGTTTATTAAAGAAGTAAACAGGTTACAAAAGCTCAAGAGATAAATACTTACTCTAACAGTGGAGAAATCAGGGGACTGATACTGGATTTGGACATCAGTGTAAATACACACACACACACACAACACAATGTTTCCATGGCTTCCTCTGATGCCCGCATCTGTTTGAACCCAACCTTTGTGTGTAGCACTAAGTGGAGGATGAAAGGAACTGCTGACAACGTCTAGCTTTCCATCCACTCCTACATAAATAGAAAGATGAGAAGCAAAGTCCTACACACATTCATACAGTTTTGAGAAATAATAACTTGCTTGGTAATGAGCGATATGCCCTAGAAAATAAATAAGGATCTAAGAGAAGGGTAAACAAACCTATTCATCAGCGTGCCTCTTAAAATTTTCAACCGTGGAGCATTTTATAAAGTCGTTTTCATAATAACAATGGATATAAAATTGCCAAATAATCTGAAGTTTGGTGTCATCACGGTGCGTCACTTTTAAAGAATTGGTGGTGCTTTGGGACAGGTCATGGTTTGGTTAGTGGTAGGACTATGAAACACCTCGGTTGTTGAAAGAATTAGAAGAATTTCAAACCTGCCCTTGTCAGGGGTCACTTACGGGAAAAGAAAAGCTTTAGGCTTTTAGCACTAAATCAAGGGCTATCAATAGGCAATTAAAGTTTGAGACCCATCATTATGCATTCGGTACTTTACGGATATTGGATTTAGTGGGCATTCAGTACATGTTGGATGAATAAATGAATAACATTTAAAATGATTGATTGAATCAACAAAAAAAGGCTAAATTGTATTCACTGTACTATAAAATGAGTCTGAAAACTGTGTCCCGAGTTACAAAAATGCTTTAAAGAGTAATTATAACGAAAGTTTCAGATAGTTAATGGGAGAATTTTAGTCACTTAGATAATTCATGTTTGCGAAATCACTCATCTCCAATAAAGGCAGGTAAATGAAGCAGAATTATTGTATTAATTTCAAAACTATTCTCACGTAATGAAAGAAAGTTTATAGTAGTCCTATTTCTTCTGTTTCAATATCAACACTATTTCTTATTCACTGTGTTTATCTAATAAAAATGGAGCTGAATAAAATAGCAAAATTGAACTTATTACCCTAAGTAATTTATAATTTAAAAAATGAACATGAGATTTTACATGATTTAAAATATTTCATCACAGATAAAATAACTTCCGTAATTTCTTCACAATCCTGTAATCTACTTCATCCTGAACGCTGCATGCTGCAAGTCTAAGATTTAACTAGGAATTATAGATAATTTAAGGCTTAGTTTTTCCTTTCATAAGAGGCATTTAAAGAATTATCTTATGTCATTAATTATGTACAATGATTGTGGATCATTTGTTTTTCAATTTCAACATACTACCAAGAAAAAAGGAAACTTTTATGTTAGTATATTTATTCATCGATGTACCATACAAGGGGGTCACATTTCCTTTTTATAAGTTAGCCAATTCAATATTTGCTGGTATATCGTGGCTACATGGTGAGCACTCTGGCCTCTGAAGCCAGCAGTGACAGTTGAAAACTCCACAGGACTTCAGTCAAGAGAAAAATGAGGCTTTCTGCTCCCATCAAATGTTACAGTCTCAAAACCCACAGGGGTAGTTTCACCCTGCCCTCCAGGCTTGCTAGAGTCGCCATTGCCTCCATGTCAGTAAGTTTGGTTTTGTGAGATTCAATATTTGACAGCTAACTAAATGCTGGCAGTTGGAAGTCACTGGCTACTCTGTGAGGAGGGTATGTGTGTTGTCAGTTAGCTCCAGAAGAAATTGTCTCCTTGGAAGCACAGAGGTGCAGTCTGATTCTGTAAGCAGGACCACCTATTTTGCTTTTGTGTGCTATTTTGAGGCACTCTGATAATTATTATTATGTTTTAGTTCATAATTCACTAATGATATCAGGAATTGCATTATAGATAACTTCACATTTGTCTTCAATTTCTTTAATATTGTTGGGTCAAATAAAGAAATACACTTCTGCTTCATTAAAGATACATTTGGAAGCCCTTGTGGAGCAACGATTGAGCACTCTCCTGAGAACATAAGGTGATCTGAAGCCCCCAATGGCTTGGAAAACAAAAGTCCTGGTGACATCTTCCCTTAAAAATATGCACCAACTTGGAAACCTTCAACTTTCTCATCTAATGTCACTATGAGTTGAAATGGAATTGACAGCTCAAGACAACACCAAATAATTAGTTATCGCTCAAATATATTACTCATTTGCACTCAGTTATATTCATCGTTGTACTTGAATGTTTGCATTTTATTCTTTAGTAGAAGTATATAACTTCCTGATTCTCCCCCTTTATTTTAAACAATCTGTTTCATCTTTACACACGACACGGGGAACTTCATAATTTCCCATTTAAGTGGCACACACTAGGAAAGATACAGGGGGCAGCATCAATCATTAGTGGTGACAAGAATCATTTAATTGCCCCAAGTTAATCTATACCTAAGATTAGTTCATTGTAACTCCTGAGCAATAATCTATTTGAAATATATAATCATCAACTTTTATCAACTTTCACTCAGCAAAAAAAATGTGGTTACAAAATGATGAGATTGAATGCTGCAAATTCAAAGAGATTTTCTTTTTTCCTATAAAGTGAGTTTGGGAGGAAAAAGGGGAATTGCTGCTGCTAAGTGGCTTTTCACTCATAAGAACCAAGTATCCAGCATCATCAACCCTGCCTTACAAGCCTTGTTACCCTGGAGTCCCTGGATGCAGCCCCAGGGCTGATGAGTCTCCTAGAGAGTCTTCCTCCGTCTGGAGGACACTCTACTTTCCCCAGCATGACGTCCTTTTCCAGAGACTGGTCTCACCTGCTACTCAATCTAAAGAACTTAGGACAAAAGTCTTGCCATTCTCACCTTTAGGGAGCAACCTGACAGTACTTTTCCAAAGACAGATTTGTTGATTCTTGAAGTTATTGATATATTTGATATTCTTTGTCGATATCAAAATTAAAACCATGGTCTTCCTTGGTCACTCTCCAGCTTTCATCTGCATACAGGACAATTGAAAATGCCGTCATTTGGCTTAGGTTCACCGAACACCTCAAAGTGACATGGGTGCGCTTTAATACCTTAGAGTTCTAGGACAGCACCTGCCCCCAATGCAATATGTCATTTGACCTCCTGACTGCTGCTTCCATGACCACTGATTGCGGAGCCAAGTAAAATGTAATTATTTGGCAACTTCAATATTTTCTCCATTTATCATGTTATTTATTATTCCAGTTGTAAAAATTTGGGGGTTTTCTACATAGCATTGTAACCCGTACTTGGGCAATCACATTACTTAGATAAAATAGAAGATTATTTGCATATAACCTGTACACATTATCTTGTGTACTTCAAATAAGCACTAGATTATGTATAATTACTAGTGCAATTTCCATGCTGTGCAACTAGCACCTGAGGCTCTCTCTTAGCCTTTAAAGGATTGCTTCGACCATGTCATTGATTTTTGATGCATTTCTTTCTCATAGAAACAAAGGATGCTCACCACACGATGAGCTCCCGAAACAAATACCAGGAAAATAATGCTAACTGCGTGCTGAAGATGCAGGCCTGTGCAGTGACATGAGAGGAGGTGACGGTGGGGGCAGCTACATATTACTTCATGTGTGAGAATTTAGCCAGTGCTTCATCTGTACCAAATTTAAAATTTGATTTTTGGAACATTCAAAAATTTTTTCCTAGTATTTTTAATGTAATTATTATTTTTTTAAAAACAATTTATTGGGGCTCATACAATTCTTATCACAGTTCATACATATACATATATCAATTGTATAAAGCACATCTGTACAGTCTTTGCCCTAATCATTTTTTTCTCCTCTTTTCTTTTTTTACATTTTATTAGGGACTCATACAACTCTTATCACAATCCATACATATACATACATCAATTGTATAAAGCACATCCATACATTCAGTGCCCCAATCATTCTCAAAGCATTTGCTCTCCACTTAAGTCCCTTGCATGAGGTCCTCTCTTTTTTTTTTCCCCTCCCTCCTCTTTCCCCCTCCCTCATGTGCCCTTGGTAATCTATACATCGTTATTTTGTCTTATCTTGCCCTATCCGGAGTCTCCCTTCGCCCCCTTCTCTGCTGTCCCTCTCCCAGGGAAGAGGTCACATGTGGATCCTTGTAATCAGTTCCCCCTTTCCAACCCACTCACCCTCCACTCTCCCAGCATCATCCCTCACACCCTTGGTCCTGAAGGTATCATCCACCCTGGATTCCCTGTACTTCCAGCCCTCATATGTACCAGTGTACAGCCTCTGCCCTATCCAGCCCTGCAAGGTAGAATTCGGATCATGGTAGTTGGGGGGAGGAAGCATCCAGGATCTGGGGGAAAGCTGTGTTCTTCATCGGTACTACCTCGCACCCTAATTAACCCATCTCCTCTCCTAAACCCCTCTATGAGGGGATATCCATTGGCCGACACTTGGGCCTTGGGTCTCCACTCTGCACTTCCCCCTTCATTTAATATGGTGTATATATATACATATACATATATACATATACACACATATACACATACATATACACACTTATATCTTCTTTTTTGCATGATGCCTTATACCTGGTCCCTTGGCACCTCGTGATTGCACTGGCCAGTGTGCTTCTTCCATGTGGGCTTTTTTGCTTCTGAGCTAGATGGCCGCTTGTTCACCTTCAAGCCTTTAAGACCCCAGACACTATCTCTTTTGATAGCCGGGCACCATCAGCTTTCTTCACCACATTTGCTTATGCACCCATTTGTCTTCAGCGATCCTATCATGGAGGTGTGCAGTCAATGATATGATTTTTTGTTCTTTGATGCCTGGTAACTGATCCCTTTGGGACCACTCGATCACACAGGCTGGTGTGTTCTTCCATGTGGACTTTGTTGCTTCTGAGCTAGATGGCCGCTTGTTTATCTTCAAGCCTTTAAGACCCCAGTCACTGTCTCTTTTGATAGCCGGGCACCATCAGCTTTCTTCACCACATTTACTTGTTCACCCACTTTGGCTCCAGCCATTGTGTCGGGAGAGTGAGCATCATAGAGTTCCAATTTATTAAAAGAAGGTATTCATGCATTGAGGGAGTGTTTGAGTAGAGGCCCAAGGTCCTTCCGCCACCTTAATACTTGACCTATAAATATAGACACATAGATCTATTTCCCCATCCTCCTATATATATTTGCATGTACTTGTCTTTGTCTAGACCTCCATACATGCCCTTTGACTCCTAGCTCTTTCCTCCATCTCCCTTGACTTTCCTCCTGACCTACTACCATGCTTTGTCGCCACCTGGGCTAGAGTATACCTCTTCTCTAAGCAACCTTACCCTTGATCATTTCCCACCAGGCCTGCCACACCCCCCTCTCTACCATTTTGGGTCCCATGTTTTTCCCTTGTCCCTGTGTTTGTTAACACCACTTCCTTACACCCCCTACCCCCTCACCCCCAGTCTCCCCGGGACTGTCGGTCCCGTTGTTTTTCCTCCAGATAGTTCATCCAGCCTGTCCTATTCAGACAGACTTGTGGAGACACTAACATGCATGAAAACAAGACAGAGGAAAACAAAGCAACAGTATACAACCAGACAACAAAACAACAAAAACAAACCACTGACAAAGAACAGAACAAAACAGTTCACAAGAGAAAAGCTTGTAGTTAGTTCAGGGATCGTTTGCTGGCCCTTAGGAGAGTTTTCCAGTCCAGTCTGTTGGGGCACCACGACCTGGCCCCAAAGTCCACTTTCAGCATTCCCTGGGGACCTTGCCACTCCATTCCCTTGCTGTTCCGCTGCACTCCCCCAGTGCTTTGCCTCGGTGTGGTGGGATCAGGTCAGGTGCAATTCCCACACTGTGTCTCCGTTGCTGTCCCCTGTATAGCCCTTAGTCACTGATTGGCATCATTTCTCATAGTGGGGCCAGCCATGTTTTCCTAGTATTTTTTATCCAAAGTTTGTCCATGAGATTATAGGGCTTATGAGGGAAGTTGGCACAGCACCACAAGTCGGGTTCAGAACCATTAAAGTTCAGCCCTCCTGTCTACAATGGTATTTCTTCTCAGCTATGCCTGCAAAGACGTCTCTCTCTAGTGCTCACTTTCTTAGTAATGTGGTCCACAGCTTCTGCCTGGTTCCTATGGGCTGGGAAGCCCCCCTCTCCCTCTCCTCTGCTTTCTCTCATGCTCTTGATGTTTTCACCTCGTTAGCTTTGTTGCCTCTTTTATGATCACCCTCATATGATTTATGCCTAGAAGACTGGGAAAGCTGACCAATCCCCCCTCAATAGTATTTCACACCCCTCTTTGAAGTGTCCTGTTAGCAGCATCGGGGTCTTGTCCTTACCAAGAAGAAAGATTATTCTGGCTAGACATTGACAGACATAGGCATAGACAACATTAGAAAATTTTAGGAGAGGCTTGTAGGAAAAAGAAAGCTATAAGCGAACACCAGAGATAATACTGGCTTTCAATCCCAGATATGCATTCTGTAGTTCTTTTAAGTAATTCTTCAGGCATTCTCAGGAAAGAGATGCAAAGATTTGCAGTCTCACAAACCCACAGGGGCAGTTCTGCCCTAATTGATAGGATCACTATGAGTTGGAATCTATTCCAAGGCAGTGAGTTTGGTGGCTGTGTCTGTTGTGTTTTGGAAGAAGGGAATTTGGCAGGCAGTGTTCTCAGGGTTTTGATCTGTTACCACTAGATAACCTAGTCCGGGGTTTGGGGGAACATAGTCCCGCAGGGGGAAGGGTAGTCCCCAGGAAAAAACTAGTCCCACCTCTGCCCCTGGCTTAAGTCCCATCTTTTGCTCCCTTGAGCAGTCTCATTCCCTGATGAGAGATTATGAGCACGTAATTCTTTAAGGCATCAGGAATAGAGGTTTCTCCTTACGTAGCTGCTTCTTGCTTTTCTGGAGTATAGAGTATGACTCTGCCATGTAAGAGGAGAATTCTCTCTTATTCTGTTCAACATTCAGAGAATCAAGCTTTCCCAGGTGAAGAGAGATTTTACCAGAGACTGAAAGGCCTATTCATGGTCCTGTTGTGGGATATGAAGTGGAAATATAAATGTGTGTAACTGTGTTGTCCAGGGAGCAGGGTGGGGCTATTTTAATGGCTAATGCTCTGCAGCGTAGGTGGTCTTAGGATCAACTGTATTTGTAGTTTCAGAAGATCACATAAGAGCCACTTTAAGACTGTCTTGGGAGAAATTCTGACAGACATATCATGAAACGAAAGAAAAAAGGGATGGCAAATGGAACAACACCTCATCAATTTTTTGTCAGCCTAAAAGCAATCCAAGGCTATTTTAGGCTGGATTGTCAAGAGAAACAAAAACAGGGACACTAATTAATTTATGTTTAAGAAAGAGCTTTATCTCAGGAAGTAATCTCAAGTTGAAAAGGCAGTCCACCTTAAGTCCATGGGAGCCCAGTTCAGAGTCACATTGCTGCAGGCCAATGAGGAAGAAAGGTGAAGTGGGATGAAAGACAATCACAAGCCAGTGGGTGCAAAGTCTCTTGGATCCAACATCATTGGAAGTACAAAAGGGAACCCACAGCTCTGAGCATCAAACAGTTCACATGAGACCTCCCTGGAGGCAGGTACAGCATCCCAGCTAGCAAGAAGGGAACAGAAAAGATATATATATATATATATATATAGAGAGAGAGAGAGAGAGAGAGAGAGAGAGGGTCCCAAGGGCCTCTCATATAAGGAGGCCACAACTCCAAGAAGCAATCCTTCAGTGGTGACCTGATGAAGGGCTGGACTCCACCCTCCACAAGGACAAAATAGCATAATTGAACTACTATAGATTACTTCTTGTCAACTTGACAAGGTGTCAACTTGACCCCTTTACACAACTCTTTCACAATACACCATTACCAAAGACAAACGTAGGATTTTATGGCTGGTAATTTTGCAGCATAGTAGAATTTTTGTATCCCTGCACTTAGACAAATATAACTTGTAGGGGTAGGGAAAATATAATAAACAAGGATCATAACAGCAAGTAGCAAATGCATGACAGACCTAAGTTGCATTTATTGGGCATCCTGAGAAGTGATAGAAATCCAAATGGAACTCAATGACTTCAGAGGATTTTGGAGTGTCCTTGTTTCTGCCCCTAGTAGGCACTTCAGTCTTAAATTTAAGTTCATATTTCATTCCCCCAAATCTTCCAGAAGCATATTTAGTGTTAAGCAAGCAACGTTCATTAAGTTATACTGTGGGAAGACCACACCTTTCTGTTTTCTCAAAATTTATGAGTGAGATGGATTGACACAGTGGCTACAACAAGGGACTCAGGCATAGCAGCAATTGTGAGGATGGGGCAGGACCAGTAGTGTTTCTTTCAGTTGTGCATAAAGTCTCTGTAGGTCGAGACCAAATTTATGGCAACAAACCATAACAATCGGGTCTAAACAGTTGCTGAACTATTTTTGACTCATCATATATTTTGACACATGAGGCAGATTAAGTTGCAAATATATCTTCTAACACATCTGCTGGCTTCTGAGAATCCTGGTCAGTGCATCTAATTATAGTCTCTTGTATAGCATTACTAAAAGGCCATCAGGTTATCTTGAGGGGCAGCTAATTTCTTATCATGATTTAGATAACCACTTACAGGTGAAATTCTCCATTCTGACTGCCTCACTGAATACAAAGAATATCAGGGTTTTTTTTCATTTTCTGAAACTTAAATTACTTGCCCCAGTTCTTAAGAAGGCATCTTGGAGGAATATCTGGAGGTATGGAATTTGGGCTTCACATTCGAAAGAGAGTAGAGATCGGTGGCAGAAAGTTCTCTGCTCCTCTGTCCATGTGAAAACCGGCTCAAAGACCTCCTAGTTTCCAGAATTAGCAAGTCTAACAGTGTAGCTTGTTCCTCCCCTCCCCACTTCTGATGAAGCATCAATGACTCTCCAATTTGCTCTGCCCTCTGGGTGGCTTCTTCCCCCCTCCACGGAGGTACTAAAAGCTGTTAGCCACTGCTGACTGCAAAAGCCCCAGGAAGCCCTTGATTGCAGGAGAATCTTTGCTGCCATAAAGCTTCAAGCCACACTTTACTTTTCCAAGAGTTCTCCCCCTTCTAGAGGTTCTGTGAGTCCATAGAAACACCCCTTTGTCTGGTCCCACTTTCCTGACCCTCCAGAGATGTTGCCAGAAAGACAGTCTTGGGATCTGGTTTTCTGCTGGGGTGAATATAGTACTTGAGTTGCTTGCATAGCTTCTGAAAATTTTAGTATTTAGAACCTTGGTAAAGATGAATATTTAAGAATTGGAAAATTTCCCCAAGACACAAGACCATCTTGGTTCCATATGTTGTGAAGCTGGTATGGAACCGTAGCCTGGGATGGCCCAAAATGTCTCTAATCAGGCTGCTGACTCCTGTTGTCAAGTGGATATTGACCCACAACAACCACATGGGACAGAGTAGAAATACCCTCTGTGGGTTTCTCAGGCTGCAAATCCTCATGAGGTCAGAGAGCGCCATCCTTCTGCAGTGGTGGTTTCCCACTGCTGGCCTTGCCATTGGAAGCCCATATGCAACTCACCAGGCCACTAGAGCTCACTGCCCCTGCTTAAAGAGACAGACACCCTAAAGGATAGCTGTCTGCTGCATTTTGGGTATAATAGCTTTTCACAAGACCTGAATAGAAATGATAACAAACTCTTTCTAACTTCATTTAATATCAGCAGATTGCTTAAGAATCTTGATTCTAAATTTTATATATATAAATGTATTTAGAATACATATATATTCTAGCATATTTAGAATATATATAAATTTTAGAATATGTGAAAAATTATATAGTCTAAACATATTTAGAATATATTAAAATGCATATATATATTTAGTATATATATATACTCAATATATAGCTATTGAAATAGATATAGATTTTCAAACTCCAACTCCCTGACATTGAGTCAATTCTAACTCATAGTCACCTTGTAGGACAAGTAGAACTGTCCTTGTCCATTCCTGAAATTGTAACATTTCAGGGAAATAAAAAGCCTATCTTTCTCCCCTAGTGCCTAGTGCAAGCTGGTTGCTTTGAACTGCTGACCTTGTGATTAGCAGGCCATCACACAATTGCTATATCACCAGCGCTCCCTTTCTTTGTTTCTTATAATAATAAGACAGTTTGATTCCTAAGCATGCAAGTGTTATAAATGCAGTCCTGAACTTCTAAAGAAAGAAAATCTATCCAAATATAGTTCATCTAATTAATACCAGCTTGAAATAAAAAGTATACCTTTATCAACAGTTTTTTTTGAAGACATTGTTATAGCAATTAAAAATAAAGCCTGCGGGTATCTCCTGGCAGACCCACATGTCGCCTCCAGGTATCATCTACCTAGGTGTAGGATGGCTTGTGTGTTCCCACGTGGCTGGGTGTAGCTCTCAAATGATGGGTATTTAGGGTGAGCCTTTTGTTGAGGGCAGGCCCAGCTTTCAAAATTTACCACCTGCATTTTTGTATACATAAGTCTATAGTCAGTGAAAACTTTAAAAATATTGAAATATAATATTCTGTTTTTTCCATTTCATACTCTCAACATTTTCAATACAGGGCAAAGGAACAAGTAGACTATTATAATACAGAGGAAGCCCAAGGAAACAGAAAAACAGAAACCTGGTTCTCAAGGACAAGGCAGGGAGACACACACACACACACACAATATCATCATAACTGGATTTAATGGAGGTCTGCCAGGGAAAAATCTCAAAACTCAGAAAAACCAATGTCCGTGAGAGCCCCTCTCTGTCACCCCTTGCCTCTCACTGGAACTTACAGAGGCTTTAAACTGCTCTCCAAAGTCCGGGTCTTCCAAATTCCTTCCCCACCATCTTCTACAAGGTAGAGGAGCTTTTGCTGAGGCTTTAAACTGGTACCAGTAGACAAACAGAAAGCAAACTCAAAGAGAAAAGATAATAGAATAAAAATTATTCAGCTAAGCTCTTGCCCCTGGGAGACAGGTAGATACTCTCCTGAGGCAGGTAAAGTCACAAGATTAAAATAATTCTCAACTTTGTGTGTAGCTAAGATTCTGTTCCAAGACCACCACGGTGGAGAATAATACCTATTTTGTTGTAGGGCAGACACCAAAACAAACGAAAAATCCCCAAACACCTTATCAGTCAATGCTGACTCTTAGTGCTCCCTCTAGCTCTTCACTGGAACATGAAGTCCAGCCTTATCTTCTAAGGGGCTGCTGCTGGTTTTGAACTGCCAAGCACATGGACCACAGGCTACTGCATAACCACCCCACCACCAAGTCTCCTCCCAATGTGGGCAACAAAGAACCCTTATTGCCCACAGCCACATTATAGAAATCAGTGGATTTGAAAGATTTCAAGTTTGATTTTCACATACCTGGGCAAGGAGCACAGGGATCCGTCCTACAATTGCTGATCTCATGGTCCCTTTGTTCTCACCGGCTGAGCCAAACAGTTCTCTCAGCCCGACTCCAATTGGGGGATGACTGGTACAAGCCAGGAAACCATTTTTTTTGTTGTTGTTGTTTAAATAAAGCTCTTGTGTTACAGAGTTTCCGTTACTTGGGAACCTAAATTTCTTGAGGAGATTGGCCAGGTATGCAGGTTCTGGCCCTCCGTGAGGGGAAGGAGGAAACCTGGAAAATCCATAACACTCAGATAAGCACTGAGGCGTTGGTTTGGCTGGTACAGGCAAGATTTCATGTCTGGGCACCATCACAGGATACTCTGTGGGACAAGCTAGAGACGCATGGCGCAGGGTCAATGCAATGGAGAATTGTTAGTTCAGTTGCATCTAAATAAAATATACACTTTTCCTAATTGTACTGTTAGGTAGTTTGAAGTAGGGATGAGGGGCTGGCCCTCTCCATGCCTGGAGGACCCCTACTAGAGGTTGCTGCGGAGAACCAGCCATAAAGACTACTGAGCATGCGCCAAGTCAAGGCCAAGCCAGGTGAGCGGTACACCTGGGTGGCCCAAACCAGGCCCAGGTGCGGTTAATTCAGCCAATGAGGTCAATCAGTACCTTTGACCACGCCTCCTAGCCAAAGACCCCAAATACAGTGACCTCGGGGTCACCAGCCCCTTTTTCATCTTCCTTGCCCTTCTGCTCAGAGGTGATTCAGCCTCTCTGGCCTCAGACCACCACGTGTGGGTGCGCAGTCCCAAGAGGTTGCCCATGTTCAGGGACTGTGAAACCTGAAACTGCTTCCATCCTTTATAAAAACTTACTTGCACCACAAACCCGGCTTCAGGGTGAATTCTTTCTCGTGCAAAGCCAAGAACCGAGGTAATTCCCACCTGAGAAACTTAACATTCCCAACATAAAATAATAGCAGATTTGTGGGGGCAAAGTTGTTTGCTCCTTAAGCAAATGGGACAGTACCGTAGCCGCCTCGCGTGGTGTAAGGACCGTGGGAACATGTACCGGCTCAACCTAAGGAGCCCATGAAGCAGCGGCTGGCCTGTCACCCCTGAGATAAAACAGACACTTTCCTCTTGTCCCTGGCAAAGCTGCAGAAGCAGCAGTCTGCAAACATCAGTTCCTTCACGGTCCCGACCTTGTCCTCCTCGCCTGTCTGTGAGCACCTTGGCTGATGTATGAATACTTTTTGCATACCCTCAAATAATTGTCAAACGGTCGCTTTGCGTAAACCTGCCATGAGGTGCAGGCTGTGTGACAGGGAGTGTAGTTAAACCCGCCTTGGACCCTGGGGAGTCTACGATTCAGGGCCCCTTGTGCCTCAACTGTGTCTATCCTTTTACTATTATCTCAGCAGATGCTGCCCCTCTGGAGCCTGTTTGGTTTGTAAGATAGGAGCCGGACTTGATATTATCTTATGTGGATTGACTCCACAAGTTACCCCCTATCTCTTTTCCCACCCTTCTCTCTTATTCCGAGTTCAGTGTGTCACTTTTCTGTTACCAGAACAGGGCTTTTCGTTTTCACAATAGAAATATTTGCTCTCACTAGACGAAGAGGCAATGCTGATGAACCAGTAAGTTCTCTAGAAGCGTATCCACTCTCACACAAACAGGCTATCTTACCCATGTATGCAGCCAGTGCCTCTGTGAAGGGTCACTGCCGGTCAGTATTCTTGAAACTTCTGTCTAGGAATGCTTCATTCCCACTGGATGATATCTAGTACCAAGGGCATCTTGCGAATGTACTCCTGATCGTGGGTAATCCTCAAGATAAAATTACTCCCATCTCTGCCCCTGGCCCAGATCTCCTCTGTTGCTCCCTGACTAGGCTCTGTTTCACCCAATCATTTGGTAGGAGTTACAAAAACAGGGATAGAAGCGTCCTAGTTAAGCAATTTCAATTCAACACAAACACTGACAACAAGAAGTCAGGTTTTGTTTGAATCAGAACTTACTTTAAAAACAAAAAGAAGGCACTAGCAATCTTGTTTTTTAAATTGTCAAACTCACCAGTATTAATTACCATGGAATTGATTCTGAATCACAGAGACCCTATAAGCCGGAAAAGAAATGCCCCAAGACTGTAAATCCTTAGGGGAGTATAAAACCTCCAGTTTCTCACTCAAAGCATCCAGTGGTTTCAAACTTCAGACCTTGCTGTTAGCAGTCCAACAAGGAACCCGCTATGCCATTAGGGCTTCCCCCATCACCAGTGGAAGCCAACCTCATAATCTGAAAATGATGAAATAGAAAAAAGAAGAAGAACATCAACAACAGTCCTTTTTCCCAAGACAAAAACAAGCAAATAAAAAGGAACACGACCAAATGCATTGCCATGAAATAAAAACAGCCACGACCAAAGCCATCTCCATGACATAAATTCTGACTAGTCAAACCTGGTGTTATGTTGCATTCCTTCGGCTTTCATAGCTCTAATTTTACAAAAACTGATGGCTAAGGCTTGCTTCAATGGAGCTATTGAGTGGATTCAAATTTACAACCTTCAGAGTATCAATTGAGTACAAATTGATTATGCTACACAATATGTGTGCGAACTGATTATGCCACACAGTTTGCTTTAATTTAAATCATGTTTTGCCTCTTAGTGAATGAGAATAGAAAGATAAGTAGAAATGTGCATGTATCTATAAGTGAAACATAAAGCATAATTTTGTGCTATGTTTACCCTATCCTGTTAAGAACAAAATAAACATGCATGTGTTGGTTATAAAATTCAATCACATATTTTCAGGAACTCCACATACAAATTAAATGCTACTATATTTGTATTAAAGGACCCCTGGTGGCAAAGTAGATTACATGTTGGGCTATTAACCAAAAGCTCATCAATTTGAACCAGCCACCCATAAATATTTGCATTTCTCAGACACTCAGAGAGGCAATTCTACCGACATAGGGTCACAACGAGTAAATCAACCCAATGGCAATGCATTTTGCTTGGGTGTATTTGTAGTTGCGACTACATGGTGGTGTAGTAGGGATATTGCACTGCCTGCCTCTCCACAGAGGAAAGATGAGGCTTTCTGCTCTTGTCAAGATTTACAGTCTTGGAAATCCTATGGGGTCGCTGTGAGTCAGAAATGACAATGAATTTGATTGTTTCTTATATTTTTACTGGCAACTATGATTTCATTACGTAAAGATTAATGATAAAATTCAGTATTAAAATTAAACTTTTAATTTAATAACCCATTGACCACAAGGATCCCTATAGTCCAGAATAGAATTGTTCTTTTGTTCTGAAACATTAACAAATTTTACTGCTCATCTTTATCCACAAGAGTAGTAGGTGGGTTCAAACCACTGACCTTGGACTAATCAACTCAATCAGTTACCAACTATGCCTCCCAGTTTCCCAGACCCTTGACTAACAATGTTTTTAAAAAACCAAAGAAAGCCAATAAAGAAATTCAGGGTAGGGGTAGGGATGGGACTTTATGTTTTTGTACTTCAAAGTAATTTTCCCAGTGTTTGAACAGCGGTTTCACATTTTTATTTGCATTGGTATCACAAATGATGTGGCTGGGCCAGTGTAAATCTTGAACATGCCATAAATACCAGGGTAAGACTAAACACCAGGGGCCCTTTCTTACATATTCAGGGCTACATGAATTCTTCAGAACCAACACCAGGCACTGGGAAGAGAAGGGATTAACACTACTTGCTGAAATTTAATTTTCTTCTACCTAAGTAGAAGAAAAGTACAACTGCAATTCAAGCCAGGTTTTATTTAATGTGGTGAAGAAATATTTGTTCTGTGCACCTGTGGTTTTATGTACTTTTTTAGTAGTCTTTAAGCTCCTGGAATCCCGAAAGCATGTTTTGCTCATCTTAAACTACCATAAGAACCGTGCCAGTGCCCCAGGCACCTGCTCTTGGACGGCTTCTCCATTTGTGGTACACACTCGCCTAGCTCCCAATGCATGGTGGTTTTTTGTTGTTGTTGTTGTTGTTGTTTTACTGACTTTCAGCTAGAGCAGGCTTTGTTTGTGCTTCAGAAAATGCAGACTACCTGGGAATTTGCATCTCTTTCCAGGGCAAAATGTACCCAAAAGCTAATAGGTGAGCGCCAATTAACATTCCATTTCATTTGCGACTGATTTAGATAACTTCCCCCCAGATACTCAGAGCTTGCATTTCAGGACTGTTTGCCAAAGAGTCTCAGTCTTAGAAACCCACTCCGGCAGCTCTACCCTATGCTGCCGGGTGGCTATGAGTGGGCATGGACTCAGGGGCAGTGAGTTTCTTTTTTGGTTATGTTTTGACAAAGACTGTGCTTTATGTGGGACTTCTAAATCGATTTTGAGTCTCTGTTTATTGAACCTCGAAGATTTCTTTCAGACCATTGACTGGCTAGGTAAACAGCTTTGCCCTCAGGCAGTGTGTTGCAGCTTCTTGTAGCTCACCTAGGAAGAGGCATTGTGGATGTTAGTCACTTCCACCACATGCCTTTGATGGAAGTTGGGGTACTAGGGGTGCCTTGGTGGCATAGGCAGAGCCCCGAGGAATAGCATGAGTTATGACTTAGGCTGTTAACCACAAGGTCATAAGTTTGAAACCACCAACTGCTCCATGGGAGAATCATGGGATTTTCTGCTCCCATAACGGTTGTCCTATGGGGTAACTATGAGCCAGGAGTTACTGGATGACTGTGAAAAGGTATCACGATCAGGATTAACACCAAGTGGCCAGAAACCCCTGAACCAATCCGATAGCGTTTCTTATCTGCAATAGTGTATCTATTAGGTCGGGAGAGTTTAAGGGCAAAGTAGGGTTGTCTCCCCCAAATACCTGTGCTAGCAGAAATCGCTTGACAGGGCCACATACAAGGGCTGGAAAGAAATCAGGCAGCGATTGGGCATCCATGGGAAGACCCAAACTGAGCATGCACAGACTAGGACAGTTTAGCACAGGTGAAACTTCAAACCTAGCCTCCACCTTGAACCAAGACATCACCCCGGTGCATTTAAACACAGCCAATAAGATCAGCCAATACATTCAACCACGCCTCCGGCCAGAGGTGTTGAGTATCCGCTGCTGGAAACCAAGGTTTCATTTACTCAGCTCCTGTTCACCCGTAGGTGCAGGATGGGGTTCTCTTCCATGTGTGGGCACACACTCACCTGTGTGCACCCTCAGGGCCCGCTCTGGCGTTACTCTGGGCTCGCACGCCCTTGGCCTCTTGGCTTTCTGGGATTCCCCAGTTCTGCACTCGTGGGTACCGTGCTCCCCATTCTTGTATTCTTTCCACGTGATTTTTCCGCATCCATTTGCGAACAGCACAGGGCTCATATGTGCCCAGTATGTTTTCCAGAAAAAGTGTGCACATTTTCAAAATGGTAATACCTGAAACTTCCCTGTCTTCCATAAAAACTCACTTGGAACACAAAAGTGCTTCTGCCGTGTGAATTTTTTTTGCATTGTGTGAAACAAAGGGCCGAGGTAAAACCCCGTCCAGAACCCTAACATATCTCTGCCATTCACGGTCCCCCTCTTCCTTCTGCAGTTCCAACTATGATCCTGGTGAAATCATCTGCCGCCTTGTAAGAATGCCCTTTGATTTCCATGCTTGGTCAGTCAGCCATCTGGACACATGCGTGGTGTCCTTCTGATGCGTCCTTTCAACCTAACACATTGTTTTGGCATTTTTCTTTCTTTTATCTGCTAAAGACGTAATAAAGGGTGTCTATAAAATATATTTGAATTTGAAGTCTCTTTTTGTCCTATGATATTACTCAAATTATTTTCCGGAATTTTCTATGGAGTTGAAACTGAGTTATTGTGCGGTTGGGTGTTGTTGTTGGTGGTGGTGGTGAGGTTGTTTAGTGTTGCACACTTGTTTACTGTTTTCATTGCCTAGATCAACTTGTCTGCTCTCATTTTCCCTGGAATATACCTTGTCAAATTATGCTCGTGTCCATACTCATTGTCATCCATATAATGAAAACTCCTACCTAAGGCACTCATACAACTTTAATTATTTTATTAATATAACAATCAAATGGTATATTGCATTCACTGCAGAGTATACATGGATTAATAGAGATGTCTATATACTTACGGAATCTATAAGATTTCTCCTGAAAATAGAAGAACAGGATGAGATTATTTAAGTGGTTCAATATGTGTTGGGTTTTATAGTTAATGACTATCCGAATTAGCAGAGTAAATAGGTAGTTCTCAATTCTAATTTTCCTGCATTCTATACATATGACCTTATCTTTATTTTCCATTTTGGTTTTTTACCAAAGTATATTAGACCTTTTTATAATTCTGAATAAAACATCAGCCATATTTGATTCAATGGTTTAACATAGCTAGTTCTGTTCAGCTATGTATTGCACAATTTTATTTTCTTCACCCACTTTTAACAGTTTGTCACTTTATGTACTTGATTTTGCTGTATTTTGAAGTGATAAATCGAATGTGAATATATTACTTTGGAAAAGAGATTTAGTTATAAATAAAGAAGTAAAAAAAACCAATCAATACAATGCATTTTAAAAATTAACAGTAAAATTATTTTACTCTTTAATAAAGCAGATCAAACTAAATTTAAGCAACTTTATTTTCAGAAGCCTGGGAATTACCAGCTGAATGTCTGTCAAATCATAATAATGTTTCATAAAAGCCTGTTGTTGCTGTAAAGTGCCGTCAAGCCAGTCTTGACTCATAGTGACCCTGCGCACAACAGAAACGCACCCAGTGCTGGAAGTCTACCATGTTGCTATGAATCAGCAGGATTCAATGGCAGTGAGTTTGGTTTTGGTCTCTCTAGATAACATGCCCAAAATAGATGAGGGGAAGTATTGCCAATCTTGCTCCTAAGGAGCATTCTGGTTATTCTTATTCCAGGACAGATAGATCTTTTTGTTCTCTGGCAGCCCATTATACCTTTGTCCTGGTAAAGGGGTCCCCAACACTTAGATAGGTCCTCAGGAGCCACTTTGCGATTTTGGAAAATATGAAAGAGAGACAGGAAGATAGGCGGGCACAGGGGCACCTAGTCCCATGTATTTTCCAAAGGGTTTCTATAATGGGGCTTACAGATCTTTCATAAGGCATACACGTCATACAGCTAACATCAAACAATCAATAGGTAATATCATAAGCAAGTAACATGATAAGCAATAAGATGGGTCAGCATCTTGACCTAATGCTAGTTGACCTCAACCACCCCCACCCCAATCCCTCCCTAGGGGGAGTAATCTCTGATCAGTATCAGCAAGAGATGTCAAAACAGTGTTTGCTACATTTTACAGTGGGTTGGCTGTAGAACCTGATTGCGTTTAGCTACAGAAAATCTGTAGGCATTGTGAAGTAGCCAGACACAGAAACGATTCATTTTATACGTAGCTCCTTTATGACGGTTCCTTTATGGGGGGGGACTGTGTCCAGTCAGGAGAATGTACATTTAGATTTATTTACATCTTCTAACTGTGAGCATCTTCCCCCACCTGATTCAGCTTTCCAGATCTGTAATCATGAGCGTGGATGATTAAGCTGCATGGCATCCCATTCAGTCCCTCAGTTTACAACACACTTTCATTACTCTTCACCCAGAAGAATACATCACTTCTTCCTCTGTCTTCCTAATTCAATGTTCAGAGATGACATGCACTGACACTATTGAAAAGACTATGGCTCAGGTAATGTGTGAGGCCATACTGCCTAGAGAAACAAATCCAGAGACACTCATAGACACATAAGGAAAAGCTTTATATCAAAAAGTAGTTATTTAATGAGAAAATATCCTAACCCAGTCCAACCCAAGTCTATAACTCTGATACTAGTCCATAAGTCGCTCTTCACAGAATATCACAGGTCGGTGGGTGCAAAGTCTTGTGCATCCAATGATGGTGGACACATCTTCAGGCCTCTGGCAGCCACCAGGATCCACCAGCAGGAAGGGAAACCAGAGAAAGGCAGAGGTTCCCAGGACCTTCCTTATGAGAAGGCCCTGCCGAGAGGAGTCACCATCAGGCTGTGACCTGACTGACAGGCTAAACTCCACCACTACTTTTTTATTGATCTTCAAGTTGACATGAAATTATGTAGCCACCACAGGTAACTCTTCTTCAGTTCCGTAGGTTATATTTTTCAGTTATCATGTGTCATTTTAGAGGAGCAAAAATGAGGTGCTTTGCCACCTCTATGTAGCATGTTTCGGCATTCTTATTGTTCACTTCTCAGATAGGAGCTGTTGCTGAGTGCTGTTTGTGAACATATATGCACTCATAGAGGGCACATCTGTCTTGGAAGAATAGCCTAAATGTTCTTTAAAAGCCAGGACAGTGACACTTTGCCTCAGTACTCTGCACATGTTGCAAGAATGAACCAGCCCCTAGAGAAAGGCATCACACTGGATGGAGGGTCACCATAAACAAGGATACCCGGTATGAGTTGAACTGACAGTATAGATGCATCCGTTGGCTTCAACAGAGCAGGAATTGTGAAGATGCTACAGGACAAGGCACTGCTTTCTTCTGTTGTGCAAAGGGTAACTATGAGTCAAATTATTCTACAGTACCTGACACTAACTACAACATACAATTGTAGAATCTAGATGGTCTGAGACACATCTAGGGGGGAATCTGCAAGAATCTCATGCATATGTAAAAATTTTTACTTTCAGTTTAAAATTTATCAAATGGCGGATCAAAATAGATTCAATACTAATTCCATACTAAATTAAGATATAATTGAGGTCTATCTTTTTCAGTATGCGGAGTCCAACCAGTGTTATGTGAAATACACACATACGTGGAAGGAAGGTAGGAGACATCGAAGGAAAAGTTTGCCTAACATTCTTATTTATTCACTCCTTAAACACGTTTTTATGGGACACTGAATATTCCAGGAACTGCTGTAGGCATTACGTCTGAATACTAAAAAGAATTTTTAAAAGGTGCTTTAAGAATGGTACGATTGTTGGGGGACCATTCAATTCTCTCTAATCTCTAAAGGTTTCTCTTTAATCTATAATGGAAACTAATTAAGTTTTCCTCCTTTGAGGCTAAACCTTCTCAGTTTTTAATGAGTAGTTGCTTAAAATACCATAAAATCTTTGAAAAAATGGACTAAAAGCATATATCAAGATATCACTTATTTAGGACTGGGCAATGAAAAACTCCCAAACAAACAAACAAAAACGACACTACTAACAAATCAATGCTTATCCATTGCTACCCTGTGCTGGGTTTCTCAGGCTGTAAATCTTTTTGGGGACAGGTGGGATTGAGACCCTGACTTTACATTTAAAAGCTAATGGAATTGAAGTAAGGTAGGAGACACCAATGGAAAACTTTGTGTGTGTATGTGTAGGAATTTGTGTAGGAGGTTGAAGCTTGAAGCTTATTCAACCCTATATTTTACAAATGCAATTTATGAAGCAAATTTTACTTATTTTATCATTTACCAATATAAAAAGTAGAAGTTAAGAATATTAAACTGCGATCTTAATATTAAATAACACAAAGTACCTTTTCAAGAGAGATCTTATTTATCTTTCTGTGGAATGAATCTTATATTGCCATGATAAGTAATATGGTTAGTAAACAAGTAAAATCATATGAAAAGATGACCTTTAAAATCTTTCAAATGTGCTGATTCGCTGACAGTACAATTTATTTAACCTTTTTAAAAGTATTCATTTTGACAGTGACTTTACTTTTAAAGTTATGCAATATGTATGTTTAAAATGTACACTTTATCATCCATCAATTTGTCAATAAAGTACAATTTTGTAAGTTCCATAGTGTATTTAAATTAAGGATTAAATTATAATTATTTAGAAAATTATAATTTATTTGGTGTAAAAGGAATGGATCATTGTGTGCGTGTGTGTGTGTGTGTGCATACGATGCATGGATTGTGTGGTAGGTTATGCATTGGGCTGCTGACTACACAGCCAGCAGATCAAAACTACCAGCCACTCTGCCAGGAAAAGATGAGACTTTCTATTAAAGCATGGAAATTTGTTGTCTTTGTTCTCTTTAAAGCAGTGGTCTCATATATTAGTTATCCTTTGCGACTAGCTAATTCCACTCACCATAATTTTCTTAAGTCCGTACAAAAAATTGCTTTGTGTTTTCATAAGTTTTTTTAATAAATCATTTTATTTGGGCTCATACAACTCTTATCAAAATCTATGCATACATCAATTGAGTAAAGCACCCTTATACATTCGTTACCCTCATCATTCTCAAAATTCGCCTTTTACTTGGGTTTCTGGAATCAGCTCATTTTCATATATATATATGTATATATAGATATATACACCCTACATATATATATATATCCACCATATATATCCACCACATATATGTATATCCACCATACACACACACGCACATATATATATCCACCACACACACACACACACATTTCCCCCCACGAGATTGGAAACACATCAGGGTGAAGAAATCTGTCTTATTAGTACTCAATTTAATTTAGGAAGTAAAGAAATATTCACAGAAGGAGAAAAAAAATGATGAAGTACATCCACTGTCTTATATTTTCTCTATAGATAAGAAGGCAGCAATTTTAAAGTGGCAATATAAGAGGTGGACCCCCAGTGGCATAGTAATTATACATTGCTAAGAGGTCAACAGTTCAAGCCACGAGCTGTACCAGGGGAAAGAGGAGAGTTTCTACTTCTGTAAAGAGTCTTGAACACTCACAGGGGAGTGTTACCCTTCGTACAATATCACCAAGATCCAGAATGGACTTGGCAGTGAGTTTGTTTTGGGTTTTCCATTTGAAATTAAAACTGTTTAAAATTCTACAGTCAGAACCTTAGGATGATAAACAAGTTTTTAAAATAATGACAAAATCACAATGATATTTTATTTTGTGTTTTGAAAAATGCTCTGCAGAGAAGTCATTTCTATTAAATAATTAAATAAATAGATCAAGCAAAATCTAAAAGCATATGTATATGTGTTATTCATTACATATGGTGTGTATACATATATATGTATTCTAAAGACATTTCTAATACATAGATAAGATATCATTTATTTACATGAGTAACAATTTGATCCATTTCAAAAATGTATTTAAAATATGCTCTGTATTCTTTATATTATCAAAAGCACATTTTATTTCTTAAATTTATTTAAAATAGTTTTATTATGAATATTTTATATTTTATATACTTTAAATATTTCTATTAACTATCTTACATAAATTTCTGTATATAATTGGTCTTTAATAGTTAATATTTAGTTCAGGCATTCCTGGTTCACATATTCCTTTACTTCTAATATATAATTTTTAAATGCAACACAAATTTGAATAACTATGCATCATGATGTTTGGAAATGTAGCAGTAATGATCTAGTCTTTGACCAAGTTTTTAAGATTTGCATAAACTAAAATTTTATAGTAAATAATCTAGTAAAGTAGTGACAATATCTGCAATTGTTCTATTTTCTAGATTTATTGCAGACTGTAAAGATGATTCAAATAGATTCCTTGAATGAATCTTTTCAATGATTCTTAAATTATTGTTTCAGCTTATACTTGGTTGTGTTTAAACAACTCTAGCTATGTTTAAACATCTTTACCATTTGTAAAATTTGTCTTCTTTTTACATGCAGATAATGGATATAATACTCCTGGGGAGAGGGAAAAAGTAGTGGGTTTCAGTAACTAACCAAAAACATCTAGATTGATCCTGAAAACCACAAATTCACTGCCATTGAGTGCATTCTGACTCATAGTGGGTCTATAAAACAGAGTAGATCTGTCCCTGTGGGTTTCTGAGACTGGAGCTTTTTATAGGAATAGAAAGCCTCTTCTTTTTCTCTGACTGGCTGGTGGTTTCAAACTGCTGATCCTGCAGTTCGCAACCTAACATTTAACCATTACCCCACCAGGCTCCCCACAATGAAACAGCAAGGCTAAAACATATACTTCTTAATGAACTATGCTATTCTCTTTATTATCTTAGCAGAAGTAATTATTAAAACAATACATAGTCCTTTTAATTTTTTATAATATATGAATATATTAAAAATTCACAATTCCAAATATCATTATCAGTGGAGCACTGTATTGTGATTTTTAATAAGAATAATTTTAAAGCAATTACATTGAAAAACATAGGAGAAACTTGATTTAGAATAAAAGTAGATTTTTTAAAGTTAAAAAAGTTTCATCATCATATATTTCATGTTTCATTCGCAGACACTATTCTTGGTTACTGTAGATTGGAGTGCTCTGATTTAACATTTACTCCATCATCACGCTCTGTTAATCTGATTTTTAGGTATTAATTAAATTCTATCAGAATTCATCATTGCCTGCCTAGAATCCAAGTGGTTAAAACCAAAGCTAACCTCCTCTGAGTTTAGATGTAAGATCTAAACAATATTATTGTATATAGGATTTTCATTAACTTCTATTACACACTATTATCAAATGCTCATTTCTTTAACCACTGGAACATCGTGTTTCCCATTAAATTGATTCCTAACTAAAATCCACATTGTCTTTATTATTATATAATTAACAAGGAATTCATGAAGTCTGCAGAAAACACTCAAAGTCAAATTGTAACCATGCTCAATAAACCACTTTTGGTCCATGCAGCCTCCTTAATAAGTTCTTGTTGTTTATTCACCCCATGATTGAACCTACACAGTTACAGAGGCAGGAACTGATGGCAGGTCTCTCTGACAGAACAGTGAAAATCAAATAATTAAAGAGTGTCAAGTCTGTGAGTCAAAGTAAATGGATATGCACACACGCACACACACACACACACACACACACAAAATTACTTAGCAAAGTCAAAGCATAAATATGCAAACTGGAGAGATTTTCCTGGAGGTAAAGTTCCAAATGTAGAGATATTTGTATTCCAAACCTCATGATACATTTTAATTATGTTGCTCACTCATTTAGGACTCATTTAGTGAGGAGAAACACAGTGCTAAAAATCATTCAGGAAATTATCAGGGATTTTTCCCCTTAATATAATAAAATTCCAATGAATAAATTCCAAATCACAGAGAACCTTTTGGACAGATTAAAATAGACCATAGGGCTTCCAAAGCTGTGCATGTTTATGGGAGCAGACTGCCCAAGTTTTCTCCTACAGAGCAGCTAATAAGTTCAACTGTCTACTTGTTGGTCAGCAGCCTAGTGTTTAACCACTGAGCCATCAGGACTTCTTTGCTGATTCTAGGTCGAGAACTACGATATTGAACTTCAATGTCAGGTAGATGTAAACAGTGTGAGTATTCATAGTGCACACCTGACAGATATGTTTTAGTTGACAATTAACTATATGAATTTTATATTTCAGAAAGATAATTTGATCTTCAAAATAGATAGTGAATTTTAATTGAGGTACAGTTGAAACAAGTCAGAGAACATTTTCGTTTTGTTTACATACAAAACTATTTTAAAAATTAATTTAACTAGTCAGTTTCATTATATAAACTCAAAAGTCACTGCTATATTCATTGGGATTCCCTGTGGGGGTCCAAAACTGTAAATGTTTTGGAGAGTAGAAAGCCCAGTCTTCCTTCTGCTAAGTTGCTGGTGGTTTTGAACTGCTGACCACAGATTTCAGCCCAACACGTACCACTACCAGGGCTCAGTATATAAACAGCATTCTAATTATGTGAAGGAGCCCCAGTGGCATCATGGTTATGAATTGGGTTGTTAACTGCAAAGTCAGCAGTTCAAAGCACTTGCCATTCCAAGCAGACAGATGAGGCTATCGACTCCCTTAAAGAATTACAGTATCAATTAAGGTCCTGTCCTATGAACTAATTATTCTTAGATTGGAACTAGAATCAAGTGCAAGCCCCAATTCCATTCGTACATCTACAGTTTATATGTCTTTCTGGTTCATTCCGGAGGCATCATTGTCATTTTATATTGTGACCATTAGCAACTATCCCACAAGGTCAACATTCTGAAACCCCAGCCAGCTCCCTAAGGGAAGGAAGAGTTTTTGTACTAGAGACTTGCAAACTCACATGGGCAGTTCTACCCTGCTCTGTAGGGTTGCTATGAGTCAGCATTGACTTGATGGAAGTGGAAGTGATGCCCCAGTGGGATGGCCAGCACTTCTAAACCACTCGGTCTGCGCGAGAAAGACTGGCCTTTCTATTCCCATAACAATTACAGTCTTGGACACCCACAAATGCTCACTACGATTCAGCGTTAACTCAATGGCAGTGAGTTTGGAGTTTTTGAATAGGAAAATTAAGAAACAAACCATTTCTAGGCAATTCTTGTTTTATAAGCCTGAAAAAAAAATTTACAATCTCAGAAACCCACAGCACAGTTCTAACCTGTCCTATAGGTTTCTGTGCATTGGAATGGACTCAATGACAATGAGTTTCAATATGTGAAGGGGTTATTTAGGGATATTAATAAACAATCTTTTGCTTTAATAAAGAACACTATTTCAGTAGGTTTACAAAAGAGCCTTGGCCCTGTAGTGGTTGGACAGTTATCCACATGGTGAGCAGCTTGAAATCACCAGTGGCTGTTGGAGAAAGACTTGGCTTTTCTACTCCCAGAAACATTTGCAGTCTCAGAAACCCACAGCACATAGCTGTGGGCCTGCATTGATTCTCCGGAAATGAGGTTTTCCATATAGTATTGCTAATTTTTCAGTGTAATGGCTAGTGACAATATATTTAGATTATTTGGTTCCTCTTTGTGATTATATATGTATACAATTTTTTGTTTTCTAGAACTTCACTGCAATGCTCAACTGGAATTCCTTAACAACTACAATATTAATAACTTTACAGTATTGTAGCTGGATGGAATCCTATTTTCTTCTCTTGATGTCTCTGGGAAGTTGATAAAATAGCTTTTCTAAATATTTGCATATTACAGAGGGGAAATGTGGTCATCACCAGATAAAACAATGCATTCTGTAACACAAAATATAAAAGAACTATTATTTTATTAAAAGGGTACGTTATGTCTGAACCATATTCTAGGTGAGTGATGTGTGCATTTTCGATTAGAAAGATATTAAGACACCAAGTTAATGAGAGGTAACGTTATGTTTCCATTTTTGTGTCTTATTTGAAGATGTTGTAGCCATTTCTTCAAGTATGTGCTAACGCACCTGGTACATAATTAAATACGTAAGTATTTTATTAAAGGTCCCATGATTAATAACTTTCATAAGTTCAGTCCTTGATGTTTTCTTAAAAAATTGTAGAGTACTCTCTCATTTGAACAAATGAACGAAATATATTTCAGTGTTCAAGTAACTACATATCTGCTCTTTATAATTAGAAAAATACCTCTTTTCATTATAGTTTTTCAGATGAATTAATTTAGGATAAACACAATGTTTTCCTAACTTGTTATTATTCACTTAATCTCACAATTTATTTTCTAAACTATAAATTGGAACATTTAATTCCTCATCAACAGTGCTCATCGCCTACCTGATAATCAAACAACTTAGCTTGATATTCTTGAACCTCTTTAATCCTCGGTTTGCCTCTCTCTCTTTCCTCGATGTCCCTGGAAGTTCTTCATTGTAAAGATTTATAAAACCTGTGTGCCTGTTCTTATTTATCCCATCAGTTAGTGTCGCCTTTTCTGTCCTAGCTACTTAGTTCATATATATCGATATTTTCAGAATCAATCCGGTCATAATCTTCTGTAATATGCTTTAAACGGATTTTGTTTGGCATGAAATGGCTACTGCCTCAATATAGTCTCTTGTATCCTATGTTGTTATCTAAAAATTTAATGAGTCATTGCACTCATTTCTTCATATATCTGACACATATAACTAAATTCGTTGCCCCTTCAAGTTTGTGGTAAAAATGTCTACATTTTGTATTACTATATTTTAATAGTATTTATATTAAAAATCTATATATTTGATTATCTGTATTTTCTATATAATATCACTGTTGATGTCAGATGGATCTTGGCTAAATACAGAGAATACCAGAAAAAGTGTTTACTTGTGTTTTATTGGCAATGTAAACGCATTTGTGTGTTTGAGTTAAAGCCACATGGACAGCTTTGAGAAGAATGGGAATTTTAGAATTCTTAGATTGTGCTCATTTGGAATCCATACGTGGATCAAGAAACAGTAATGGGTACAAAACAATGGAATACAACATGGCCTAAAATCAGAAAGATGTGTGGCAGGTTTATATCCTCTCCCCACAGTTATTCAAATTGTATGCTGCACGAATAACCAGAGAAGTGGATTTATGAAGAGGAATGTGGCATCAGGATTGGAGGAAGACTTACTAACCTCCAGAGATATGCAGATGGCACATTTGCTTGCTGAAAGTGAGGAGGACTTGAAACACTTGCTGATGAACGTCAAGGGTTGCAGCTTTTGGTATGGAAAACCACTCAATGTAAAGAAAACAAAAACCTTCACAAATAAACTAATAGGTAACATCAGGATAAATGGAGAGAGGGTTGAAATTGTAAAGGATTCCATCTTGCCTGAATCCATAACGCATGCTTGCGGGAGCAGCAGTCATGTAATCAAGGGACTCATTGCATCAGGCAACTCTGCTGCAAAGGACTCTTTAAAACGCTGAAAAGCAAGGAGGTTGCTTGGAGGACTAAGGTGCACCTGAACCAAATCATGGTATTTTCGATCTCCTCATATGCATATGAAAGTTGGACATTGAAGAATCCATGCATTTGAACTGGAGAACTGGAAAACAAGTTTGAAAGTACCAATGGACTGTCAAAAGAAAGAACAAGACTGTCTTAGAAGTAAAGCCAGAATGGTCCCTAGAAGCAAGATGGCGAGACTTTGTCTCATGTACTTTGGTCATGTTATCCAAAGAGATCAGTCTCTGGAGAGATCGAGCTTGATGAAGGAAAGGGGGTGGAAAAAAAGAGGAAGGCTCTCAAGGACATGGATTGACACAGTGGCTGCCACAGTGGACTCAAACATGAAAACAATTGTGAGGACAGAACAAGATCGGCGGTGTCGGTTTTCCAATGCCTATGAGTCAAACTGACGGGATGTCACTTACCCACAACATATAATAAGAGGCAACACATAAGTGCTGGTTGATGTTAATTAAGTTTATATAGACTGCAGACACATGAGAATATCACATTTAGACAGCCAAGGATGCAAAACTAAGATTATTTTATTTGTTTTTCAATCATAAAATAATAGTTGTTAATGAAACTTAACTATTCTTATATTCTGAACATAAAATAGACTCATTTTAAAAAAATCTGTTTTGTTAATCATGCAAGTTTACACTCTTAGTAAAGAAAGATTTGACTAAAATATTGAGATTATTATAAAAGTAATTCTTAAGCAGTGATCATTCAAAAATAAAAATCAGCAGGTATTTCTATTCAGATTCTGTTATCCCATAGTTGTAATTATTTCATTCATACCTTTTAATATTAAATGCTGATTGAAAGTCTACTGCAGCCACTTACTACTGTGCATATTGTGCTGTGCCTGCAATGATGAAAACACCCATACTCTTTGACATAATTAGAGTCAACTTGAAAATACCCGCATATATGCACAAGACAATAAAGATATATGTATATTAAATAAAACATACAACACATACATAATTACACTTGAAAACACAGCAAGACCACACCCATTCATTCCTATAAAGCTGATGCTGACTCATCAGAACCTCATAAGGCAGAGAAGGACTGCTCCTTTGAGTTTCTCAACGAATCTTTTCAGAAGCAAGCAGCCTCATCTTTGTCGCACAGAGAAGCAGCTGGATTTGTACCACACACTGTACTGTGTTTAGCGGTCACCCCACTGCAACACCCGTTGCAAAATACATTTGGGTTATATATCCTTTGGAACTCAAAAAAAGGAAAAGACTTCCATGAGGAAATGATACTTCCTTTGAGAAGCAAAGGAGTCAAACTCCGTAAGACATATATTTGGGCGTATTGAAATGAACTAGGCTACTTGTTCTTTTATAGGCACTGTACGATTATATTCACAGATTTCAAGTGTTGGAAATCCTTTCAAGAAACTATACCAATCCCTTTCCAAATGAATGAAGACTTATTAAAGAAAGAGGTTCTTATAATGCTGTCAGAAAAATCTTAAGAAACTAGTTTTATGTCAAGTACAAATCAATTCTTTGAATGTTCGTATTTTTGAAAAATCTCCAAGACAACCAGCCATCCAAAGTCCCATTTCCAGGGAAGGCCTGTCAAGCAGCCACCTTACATTGGACTTCCAAAGCGGGACCGGTGTGTGTAAGGGAAGTTTAACGTATTCCCGACTGACAAAATGAAACCAAGAAAAGTTTTGCATCTTCCTACTGTATTTCAAATGACTCAGTGTCACCAGCATAAAGCTCTTTGTCGATTTCACCAGCTGTACCGCTCACTGCACGGGACACTGCTGTTCCTGGCACACTTTATTGCTGCTCCAGATGTTCTATTCTGCTGTCTGTGTCCATCATACCTATCATGTGTCTCACAACTCTAAGATACCTCATACTGGACTGGGACTTGTTTGCTCATTTCAATCTAAGACAGTTAATTTATTTCTGGTTAAATAGTCTTTAATCATATACCTGAATTTAAAAAACCAATTTAAGAGATGAAAGGTATAGACATATAAAATGCCATTACAAAAAATTGTCCACCATGATAAAATATTAAAAGAGAAGATTTAGAGACATTTTCATTTTAACAGAAATATCCTCTTGATATAAAAAGAAGTTTCTCAAACTAGATCAGCTAGGATGTTACAATAGTAGACATAAAATTAAACCAGAGTTTTTGGTTTTTTTAAAGGGTCAGTTTTGGTTTGTTTGCAACATACTGTCACAATTGTCTGACACGGTGCTTGGCAATCTAAGAGCAGTAGGACAAATCCAACTTCGCTTTGTTGTGTATGTGTAATTTTAATGGAACAGAGTTTCGTTGTTAAGTAATCACTTTTTTAACTCATTAACTGTGATTCCTTTACAGTGACAATTGGAATAGTTCTACAGACTCACAAGCCAGCAAAGCCGAAAGTATTCACTAACAGTTCTTTTATAGAAAATGCCTGGCAACTCCTAGTGTAAACTTGTACCTGCTATTAAAGAATTGTGCCCAGCCACTTTAAGAGAGTTTGAAATATGGTGTAGTCATAGTAATTATTTATAATCATTAAATTATAACTGGTTTTGATTGGAAAAGACCATATAAGACATTTGGTTCAGCTCCAACTCAAGGGAAAAGGTTCTTCCTTTCATTTCTGACAGGTGATCATTTATGTTTTGAGTGAGCAACGTTAGTAAAGCAAATTGCTATAGTTCCTGTAGCAGTAGAGTGTATCAGGTCAATACTGTGAATTAGAAAAAAAAGTCTATGTGTTCAATTAGATAAGATATTTGTAAACTTTACTGATTCTAGTACAACATTTACAGACATCAGAGAACAAGTGCACAGCCGCTTCACGTCTATCTTTCGAATGATTTAGCATTCTAACAGGACAAATTACACCAATTAGTCTACTTCCTGGATAAACATGACCTGCTCGTTATCAGAGTTTACCACTCCACACATTAGCCCGTTTCCTGCTTCTTGTCCTAGTATGTAAAGTTTTTACTTTAAATGCGACACTCTGGATTAGAAAAATTCCATCCCAGCATTTGATAGGCTCATTTAGAAATATGGGAATGACTACTTCCCTGTGTACTAATACATGCTACACAGTAATGTTATAAAAATAAAGTGAGTTACTATTGAATATGTTTAAAACACTGTCAGAAACATAATAAATCTTCAGCAAATGCTTGTTCTGGCCTTAGCCTGTCCACCTTCTTTTAAAATTGGTCAAAGTAAAATAAAGTAAAATAAATCGGCATTATCAAGGGCTCAGTATTCAAATCTATATCCTGACAGTCATAATTCCACTGTAATCAACTGCAATATGTCCCCAAAAGATATGTTGAAATCCTGACTCTTATTAACAGTGAACTTGAACTTGTTTGGAGATAGGTCCATAAGAGATATTATCAGTGAGGTTAACATGCAGCCTTACAAGAGGAGGGTGAGTTCTATTCAAATATGAGTGGTCTCTTTAGAAAACTGGAAGTTTAACACAGTAAACACAGAAGCATGATGACATTGATAGAGGCAAAATGTATGATAAGCAGAGTAGCAATTCATGGAATGCCAATAACCTTCAGAAGCTACCATTAACTACAATAGGTACATGGAAAGACAGATTTTATTCTTAAAGCCTCCACAAGTTTCATTGTTAAAATACATTTATTTTTGGCTCCTACCTCCAGAACTATGATGCAATGAACTTATGGACTTAAAAGTGCCCAAGGGAATGATATTTTGTTGTAGTAGTGCTAGGAAATGAATACAGTATATAGCCAAGTAATTACCATGGATTTTGTCTACTTTAAAGTCCTCCCCTGGAGAGCTAACAGTTACAGGTTAGGCTGTGATCTGCCTGGTAAGCAGTTCAAAACCACCACCAGAAGCTCCTCAGGAGAAAGACTGGACTTTCTAATCCCATAAAGAGTTACAGTCTTGGAAACTCACAAAGGGGTCACTATGTGTCAGCATTGACTTCATGGTAGTGAGTTTGGGTTGGTTTGGAGAGTATGAATTATCTTTAAGTTTTTGTACTGTTATGCCTTGTGTGTTGCTGTGATGGTGACATAGATGAGTATGTCATTGTTATTTAAAATATCAACTGGATCACACAAAGTGAAAAGGGTTCAGCAGAGCAACCAGACTAAAGATAGACTACAACAACAACAACAAAAGACTGATAGACTGTCAGTCATTGGAAACCATATGATAAGCAGCAGAAAATTGTCAGATACTGAAAAAGTCATGAATAGTAGCAGAATATTATCAGAGATAGTGCCAGAAGAGAAGCCTATTAGGTCAGAACGTACAGAAAATATGAATGAAGAGGAGATGCTTCTCAAAGCATTCCACTCTAATTATGTGAGTGGAGTAAAGCCTAGAGGCATAGTGTTCAGGGCCTTCTTTTGCTTTGGGACAGACTCAAAATGAGAAGAAACAGCTACAAACATCTATTAATAGTTGGAACTTGGAATGTATAAAGTATGAGTCTAGGAACATTAGAAGTTGTCCAAAATGAAATGGAATGCCTAAATATATACAACTTGGGCACTGAAATGGACTAGATTTGGTCATTTCAAATTAGACAATCATATGGTTTAGTAGGCCTAGATAGTCAGATTCAAAGGAATGGCATTGAATTCACCATCAAAGAGGGCATTTCAATATCTCTGTTGAAGTACAATGCTGTCTGTGATAGGATAATGCCAAACCCATACAAAGAAAGCTAGTCAATAAAATTATTAATCAAATGTATGCACCAACCACTGAAAGTAGTGATAAAATTGAAGGAAGCTACCAATCCCTTCAGTCTATCGATCAAACAGGTGATCAAGATGCATTGATAATTGTTGATGATGGGATTAAAAATCTTGGAAACAAACAGGAAAGACACAAGAGCTTAAGTTTTACCAAAATTCCCAGATGAATTTTGAGAACATCTAAAATAATTGACTATTTTAACACTAATGGTAGGACAATTAATGAGCATCAAGCGTACATGAAAAAACAAGAGGTTATTTATAAGAAAAGAAAGAAAGATAACATCAAAATGGAAGTCAGAAGAGACTTTCAAACATGGTTTTAACTGAAATGTAGCCCGGTAAATAGTTACAACCTTGGAAACTCACGGGGGTCACTATGAATCAGAATTGACTTGATGGTAGTGACATTGAGTGAGCTTTGAAGGCAAATTGAACAAACATTCAAAGAGTTGAACAGAACATTTCAAAGGGCAGTTTGAGAAAATGAAGTAGAACCCAAAAGCAAGAACATGCTCAGTGTATCTTAAACTGAAAGACCTTAAGAAAAAACACTCAAGCCTTGCTTTAAAATATGGAAAGATTATATGGGAAAAATAATGAACAGTGAAGGAAGCATCAAAGAGTTTTTGAATCAATGTACCAAAACAAACTAGTCGGTATTAAACCATTTCAAAAGGAAACATACGATTGACAACCAATGGTACTGAAATAAGTCCAAGCTGCACTGAAGGTTTTAACCAAAAGCAAAGCTCCACACATTGATAGAATACAAATTTTCCACAAGCTGATAAAGAGCTAGAAGTGTTCACCAATATGCAGCTAAAAAGTATGGAAGACAGCCAGCTACTTGGCCAACGAACAGATCTTCTTTATATATTCCCATTCCAAAGAAAGGTTACCCAACAGAACCCTCAAATTATAGAACAATATTTTTAATATCATGTGCAAATAAATTTTTGTTGAAGATAATCCAACAATGGTTACAGCAATACATTGACAAGAGAGCTGTCAGAAGTTCATGTTATACTCAGAAAAGGATGTGGAAAAAGACATATCAGTGCTAGAGCTAGATGGCCCTTGGTTGAGAGAAGAGCAAAGCAGAAAGATGTTTGCTTTTATTTCACTGTCTGTGTATACAAAAGCATTTGCCTGTGTGGATTATAAAAAATAGTATGAACACCATTGAGAAGAATGAGAATTCCAGAACACTCCACTGTGCTCTTTTGAAACCTGCACATGAATCAAGAGACAGATAATATGAACAGACAAGGTTAAACTACCATATACACTTGTATATAAGCCGAGTTTTTCAGCACAAAAATGTGCTGAAACTGGGGTTCCACTTACACACGGGTCAGTGGTACCCCAGCGAGGGGTAACATCTGCACTGCAGGGCTTTGAATGTTTGTTTGCTCACATCTAACCAATCGGAGCCATCCTATGACGTGGACAGTTCCAATTCGCAGAAACACCCATAATGATTCACTTACGCTGGCAGCTGAACTGGTAAGGATGTGTCTGTGGCTGCGCTCTGTCTCTCCCCTCTGGTCTCTGTGTTAATTCACATTCTGCATGTCCCACCCTAGGCTTATATTCGAGTCAATCAGTTTTTCTGTTTTCCCAGGTAATAATAAGGTACCTCGGCTTATACTAAGGTCGGTTTATATTTGAGTCTATACAGTACGTGGTTTGAAATCAGGAAAGGTGTGTATCAGGGTTTTATCCTCTCACCATACTTGATCAATCTATATTATGAGCAAATAATCAGAGAATCTGGTTTATATGAAGAATTAGGCATCACGTTTGGAGAAGGCTTATTAACTATTTGCAATATGCAGAAGACAACACCTTGTTTGCTGAAATTGATGTGGACTTCAAGTACTTGCTTATGAAGATAAAGGATTGTAGACTTTATCATAAATTACAACTCAATGTAAAGAAAACAAAATAATCTCCCAACTAGACTCTTATGATAAACAAAGAAAACATTGAAATCAATTTCCATGAAAGCAGAAGTCAAGTGATCGCATAATGCCTTGCATCAGATAAATTGATTGTATGAGCCCATTTTAAAGCACTGAAAAGCAAGGGTGTTACTGTGGGGACTGAGGTATACCTTTCCCAAACCACGACCTTTTCCATCACTTCAGATGCATGTGAAAGTTGGACAATGGATAAGGAAGACTGAAAAAATGATTAATATTTTGAATTATGGTATTAATGAAAAATGTTGAAAATACTATGTACTGCCAAAAAACAAAGCCAGAACAAGTAAAATCAGAATGTTTCTTAGGAGCCAGTATGGCAAGACTTCATCCCATGTGTTTGTTCACTTGTTACCAGGATAGATCAGTCCTTGGAAAAGGCTTTATTGGTGGTAACCTAGTGGGGTAGCAAAAAGAGGTAGAGTTTCCACCAGATGGATCAACACAGTGGATGCAACAATGAGTTAAACATTAGACAAAAGTTCAGTGCTGTGCAGGACCAGGGGGTGTTTTGTGCTATTGTACCTAGGGATCCCATGAGATGGCACCTAACAACAATAACAACAAACAACATAGGAAACATGTTTGCAGTGTATTAAGAATTCAGGTGTGTTTTATTCAGGATTTTTAGGAAAAAAAAAAACCTAACAAGCGTCTTTAATTTCCAAACAATGTAGCTTAAAAATTATTTTTTAAAGTATTTCTGAGAGGAAAAAATCAGATTTTATATCTTAATTGATATTTTGTGGCCTATGAGATCTATTAAAGATTATATAATTTAATCATTTGTTTGATGGCAGTGTAAACATGAGATGTAGAATTACTTTTTGATGTGGCTTCCAGCAGTTTTTAAACTCATTTTTGCAATAATTAAATAACTTTTAACATAAAGAGTGATCATGATAATGATCACTCTCAGATTACTCGTCAGAAAAGGAGAATTATTTGCAAAGCATTCAGTGTCTTCTCAAAGCTTATTAGTCTTTCTATATATATTGTACTTGTAACCAAGACTTAAGTTTTCCAATGAACAAGATTCCTCCAGTCCAACATTATTTAACAATTAACATTTCTCCAGTTCATTTTGGCTATTGAAAATACTTTTAGAAACATTTTTAGATTATATCTATTAACTAAATACTATATCTATATGTAACATCTAATCTCTTTTCAATCATTGTCCAATGGCCCAATGGTCCAATGATTTGTTCGCGCTTTCTCAGTTCACAAAGGAGAATAAGAATCAAAATCTACAACTGACTTACCATGATAATGAGGCAGAGGTCAAGCCTGCTTCTTTCTCTGAATTTCCTTTCCTCTATTTGGAAACCATTCATCTATCCTATAACACTCTGCTTCTCTGCTGGCTTTGATAATCCTTTGAAATTGCCATGCAGAAGTCACAGACAATACTCACCATCATGGGTTGAAATTAATAGGTTATCAAAACTCAGGATTCAAAAGGATTATGCTTATAGTGATGTTTTTTCATCTGTGTCAGTAGGTATGTCTCTCTCTGGTCCTCAGCCACTCAGTCAAATGGTCCCTTGACCTCTGTTACAAAGTTACATTTAAAGAGATGAATACTCAATGACCACTGCTTTCTGCAAGCCAGCCTCCAGCTCAGCAACACTAATCTTTACTTCTCTGTGGTGGGGAACCTGTGGATTCTTCCTCTCCCCATAGTCTCCATGTTTCAGCCCTGATGTTACCCCACTTCTTCTTTCATGGACTTTGAGCATGCTTTACTTGTAGGTCTTCTTTCTGTTGACCATGGGATTCTCTGTTTCCCCTTTTGACTTGGCTTGTTTTATACCCAGTGGAAGAGCAAAACAGAATAACCATGACTATTACATGATCCCACATAATCACTTGGTAAGATCTACAAAGACTATAGGTGGAAGTGCCATACAAATTCATTTTAATTCATTGCAATTATATATTGAATATTCTTTGTCTAATTCCATGATCAACAGACAGACATCCATTCTTCTTTGGTTTTCTTTATTTACTGCTTAGAGTTCCCCCAAATAGGATGTAATTTAAAATTCCACTCTGTGTGTCAGGTGTACCTTAGTCCTTAAAGTGGCATGGTTTATAACACTATAAATAAGTATTTTGTATCAAATTGGGCCAATATGTCATTTGATTTGAAGCCACTCAGAAGCCTCAAGGGAATACTGCAGAGGTAAAATCAGGAAGGTGTTTATCAGGGTTCTATTTTCTCACCATACTTATTCCATAAGTATGCTGAGAAAATGATCAGAGAAGCTGGATTATAGGAAGAATGTGGCATCACGATCGGAGGAAGGCTTAACAAAGTGTAATAGGTGAGTGACACAAACGTGCTTGTTGAAAGTGAGGAGGACTTGAAGCAGTGTCAGATGAAGATCAAGGATTTGAGTTCCATGTAAAAAAGACCAGAATCCCACTCAACCATTAAGTAACATCATGATCAATGGAAAAAACGTTGAAGTCGTTAGGAATTTTGTTTTGCTTGGGTCGACAATTGAAGCTTATGGAAGGAGTAATCAAGAGATCAAAAGATGTTTGCATTGAGTAAGTTTGCTGCAAAAGACCACTTTAGAATATTGAAAAACAGAAATATTACTTTGAAAACTAAGATATATATGTTAGGCAGGTACTCTAAAACAGCAGTTCTCAAACTGTGGGTCGTGACCGCTTTGGGGGTTGAATGGCTCTTTCACAGAGGCTGCCAAAGACCATTGGAAAACACATATTTCCAATGGTCTTCGGAATGGAGACGCCGCTCCTCTAGCCATCTCCAGGCGGGTCCAGTCACATGCAGATATATCCACATACGAGTACCTGGCACGCAGACAGTTACCCATGCTACACCATGCTTCAAGACAAAATTACATTTATTTGTAATTAGAAAAAAGTATTTAACAATATATAATTACATATTGTTTTTGTGATTAATCACTATGCTTTAATTATATTCAGTTTGTGACAGTGAAAATACATCCTGCATATCAGATATTTACATTACAATTCTTAACAGTAGCAAAATTACAGCTATGAAGTAGCAACACAAATAATTTTATTGTTCGGGGTCATGACAACATGAGGAACTTTATTAAAGGGTCGTGGCATTAGGAAGGTTGAGAACCACTGGTCTAGAGAAACAAAACCAGGACGCTTATGATTTTATACTTATATATGGATAGATTTATACAGCACAAAGTAATATAATAGCTAATTAGTCCACACAGCAGTACAGAGGGCTCAGTTCAACTCACTTCCGTGAAAGTTAATATACTGGAAGTCCTTTAACTCATGAAGGTTGCTGGGTCCAAGTTCAAGGAAGCAGACATCTGAGTTTTCCATAGAGCAATGCAGGCATTCTGGCTACAGGCAGTAAACAGCAGGCCGAGTCACCAACTGTCAGCAAGATGACAGGATCCAACAGCCCCAAGCTCAAGCAATGTATATACCAGCAGCGTGGTGAAGCAGGTCTCAAGGAACCTCAAGCTCTAGTGAAAGGATCTACGGATTGGGTGTTCCACAGGTATTGTAGCTCAGAAGTTGAGGCAGAGAACTAGCTAAAGCAACCATATGCTGGTCTGATCACCAGAGAAAAAGAGAGAGAGGGGTCGGTCTTGCTGAGCCATTTACCTTTTTGCCCTCCAATCAAACGGCAATTTTATTATTCCCACATGTTCTTTTTGGCCAGGTTGCCACAATAAACCTACCTATCACATTACGCCTGACCTAAACCATGGTATTTTCCATTGCCTCATATTCATAGGAAACTTGGACATTGAATAAGGAGAACCAGAGAAGAATAGATTCGTTTGAATTGTGGTGCTGGAGAAGAATATTGAAAGAACCACACAATACTAAAAGGACAAAGACATCTGCTCAGAAGAAATAGGGCCAAAATGCTCCTTAGAGGCAAGGATGGGAAGACTTCAATTTACATACTTTGGACATGTTGTAAAGGAAGACCAGCCCTTGGAGAACGACATCATGCTTGGTTAAATAGAGGGGTCTTAAGAAAAAGAGGACAGCCCTCAATGGGACGAATTGACACATGGGCTCTAGCATGGGACCAATTTTGCAGATGACGCAGGGCCATGTAATGTTTGTTCTGTTTTATTTAAGGTTGTGATGGGTCAGAACCTTCTGGATGGCACCTAACAGCAACAATGGTAGCTTCTTGCTCTATTTGAACAGTTCCCTCTTGATCTATCCAGAGCACCATTAAGTGCTCTAGAATCTCTATTCTTCATAATGTTGTCCATTTTTTCTATACAAAAGGGTGTTTTTGCCTAATCAAGAAAGAACAGGTAAACATTCTGGAATTCTCTGTTTTCAGGCAAGATTCATTTGACATTAGGAGTAATATGCCTTGTCCCATATCCTCTTCGACAATTGGCTTGAATTTCAGGCAATTAACTGTCCATGCACTTCTGTAATCACTTTTTAATTATTTTAAGAAAAAAATTACTTATATGTGATAATGATGTTACTCAATATTTTCTAGATTCTGCTAGGTTATCTTACTTTGAAATGGGCATAAATATGGATCTCTTCCAGTTATTTGGGCATGTTGTCAAATGTATTCCAAATTTATTGGAATAAATAAGTGAGCAAGTCTAGTGTTACATCTATTTATTGAAACTTCTAAGATAGTATTCCATAAATTTATGGAGATATTTTGTTTATCAACACCATGGCCTTCAATGCAACTTGGACTTTTTCCTTCAATACTATAGGCTGTTGATTATATACTACTTTGTGGAACAGTTTATCCTCCTGTTAATTAAAGAAGGAAAAAGGATAGACCTAATGATGTAGTGTTTTAAAATAGAAAATAAGAAAATTTTACCAAAACACTGACCACTTACTTAGGGATCAGCAGTTTAGGGAAAGTCACCTTTGAACACATGCAATATAAATGTATGTAACAACCAGTATGGTGTTCACAGCTATTAATAAGAAACTATATTCATTATGAGTAGCATCTGACTCAATGGCAGTGATCTGAAATGATACTCACTTGAGGATTGAATCTAGACCCTGATGACATTTCTTCAAAGTAAAAATAATCCTTTTATGGTTGAATTATGGAAACCTCTCCGGTGTCATGAAGAGAGTTCTGTCCACTGGACTCTAAGTTCATTAACATCATAAGAATTGAAGCAATGTACTACTAGCTGATAAGAAGTAAAAAATACATGAAGAAACAGCATTGCTGTAACATTAGTTTCACTCTCATAATATCATATTTAATACTTGCCAATTCCCTGAGAGATAGATAGTAGTAATGAAAGTTGACAGATGAAATATGAAACGTGAAAAAAAATCATGTGACGTCTTTATAGTTTCATATAAGTAGCACAAGTAAAATTTTAAATACATATCCTACAGATTCCAAAGTAACTAGTGAATTTTTGCAAATAATTTTAGAACTGAAAACATAAATATTTAATTTTTTGACCCAATGGAGTTAAAATTTTATAATTTCAAATACACAAACCCTTTAACTGCAATTGTCTTTGATTTATACCATTGATGTAGGTATATATACTTTCTCTTATTTTATTTCTATATTTCTTTCAAGTGTTGTAAGTGGTTGTCATATTGATTTTTTTAACTGTTTCAACATTTAGACATACAAAAAGGATTGAATATTAATATAATTTTAAAAGACATATCTCCTTCCCTTTTGATTAATGTTACAAAATCTCATTTATGGCTCTGCATTAATCAGTGAAATAAGGAAGTTAAGAAGAATTGACATCTCTAGTCTAGCATATTGAAGAATTTTTGAAATTGTATTCCTAATCCATCTAAAAAGTGAATTACTTTCATGCTTATAACAACAATTTAAATTTAGTTTGACCTATGAATAGCATTGTGGTGCAGTGAATTATGGAATATGGCATCCTAGCCATAATCTTTGCTACTCCTACAAATGACTTTTCCTGATGGGTGAGGATAAGAGAATGGCAGGAGAGGGGGAACACTAATCAGATGCAGTTGTGATTGTTAGCAGGGATTCTTGCCATTCTGAAGGGTACAAGTGAGCCATCTCAGAAATGACAGAGAGTGGATATTGCTATGTTCTACTTCCGTAAACGGAGTCTCATAAACTCAGAGGGACCATTCTCCCATGTCCTATAGGGTCCCTAAAAGTCCGAATGGCAGTGAGTCAGGTTTGGGAATAAAGGCGAACCAGAGGTGGAATATGTCCTTTGAGCCCTGAGATCCATGTACAATAAATCTCCTGGATCCAGGAGACAAGCTTTGATATTGGAGGACAGCAGCAGCAAAACCAAGCACCAGAGCTTAAGAGACAGAATGGTGAACTTCCCAGGATTCTGAGGAAGTAAATCTGAATTCCTGGCTAGTGGAGAGCCTCAAAGCACTTAATTTATGGGAATTAGGTTTGCTGATTCAGGGAGCTAGAACTGCATGCCTTTGGATTGAAACTCATCTAGAGTGACATGTCTTTTGGACTTTCATTGATAACCCTAAAAGATCAAGAGACAATTGTAGCAATAGAACAAGGGGATTCTGCATGGTTTACAGTGAGGAAAGTTGTATGTCAGGGCTGTACAGAGACACTAGTCTCTGGAAGAAGACACCAAGCTTGGTAACGTAGAGGGGCAGCACAAAAGAAGACCTTGGACAAGGTGCATTGAAACAGTGGCTGCAACAATGGACTCCAAGCTAAGAACATATGTGAGGCTGGGACAGGAGGGGGTGATGATGAGCCCTGTTGGACATACAGTCTCCACACGTTAGAATAACCTTCATGTCACCTAACAACTACAATCACCTATCCCATAGATAGAAAAGAATAATGGAAATTAATATTCACCTATCCTATTTTGGTTATACTTCGGTGTCCTACACATTTTTTGATCAGTATAATAAGGTGTCAGTCTCCTTGTAAACATGATTGGTGTAATGTGCTCACTGCAGTATTTTTTTCTCTACACAGAGGACCTAACACAGCAAAACAAGATTAATAAGAGATACTTTATGAATGATCATAGTTTTAAAGGGCTAACAATTCAGGATTTTAAAATATTTTAAAAATTAATATTTGTGCATGAATAATTTTATTGTCAAAAAGAAAAAAAACATTGAGCAATTAAATATTCCGGTATTGGTGGTATTATTTCCTTTCTTGAATATGGTAAATTTTCCAAGAATAATTTGTATCTTGAAAAAAACTAATTTACCCCACTAATATAGAGATTTTATTCTGACTTGCATCAATTGGCCTATGCATTATAGCAAGCATCTCAGATCTAATTAACTGCATTTATAATAATCTTTTTTGACATTAAAGATATTCATAGCTTAGAGTCACAAATATGTGTTGAAGCAATTTTGTGGATTCAAGCATACACTTAAATTCTCTTTGATAGACACAAGCACACTAAAATAAATAATAATCCTAAACAATGAACAAATTTTAAATGAATAAAATCAAGAAAAACGACTGTGCTAAGAGTTGTATAAGCCCCTAATAAAATGTTTTAAAAAATCAAGAAAAATATATTATTTGTTCAATTAAAGACTAAGATTTTGTCGATTTAATCACATAAAAATTGTAAGATAAGTTACCTCTACTTTACTATGAAACTTCTATTCATCAAGTATGAAATAAAAATAATTGATACATCTAAATTTTACCTTTTTTTAAAAATTTGCTGCACTCATTAGAATTAATAATTATTTTCCAGATTTATAAATCAAATAAATATTCTCAGTAAGAGTTAAACGTTTTGCTTCTTCCTGGAATATAATTCAAGAATCCTTTGCATTTACAGATTTTCTGATCTAATACTCTGTAATACAGTGTACAATGGACTCTGTATTCAATCTGCTAGAATGCAGGGACAGATCAAGGTCATTTTTTGTAAGCAAGGATTAGTTGCACGTTTCAATAACTCTTGCAGAAGCGATAAGCTATCTGTTATGGTATACTTGTGGGTTCTCCAATCACATGTGGCACTGAAATAAAAGCATTCTTTTGCTACAGATATGGAAAGTCTCTCAGGTCATGGTGCATTAACCTCTCCAGTTTATTTGGTAATGCAGTTTTGTAAAATCCAGGTAGAGCAGGGGAAAATAGTGTTGCCATATGTACATATGTAGTAAAGGAACGTCTGTTGAATTATGTTGTCTATTTTAATGTTTTTAATTTTGTAAGAAATATTGGTAATTGATAAATTTATTATATTGAAGATTTTAAATATGATACTACTTTTTAAAGTGGAAAAAAAGTACTACAAGTGTAATACAATCCATGACCAACACAGGCATTTCAGCTTAATCTTTATGACCAGGTTAATCTTATATGACCTAAGCGATTTAGTAGGAGGACACTTTGGTGGTCCTTGTAATGTGGATTATGAACACCAGTGAGAAATTCAAAGAAAGAAGAAAGCAAGAGTCTCTAATGTTTAAGGTATTTCTGATTTCAGAAAGCATATATTTAGCTTTTCCAAAATTATCCTTTATTTTCCTTACACCCATTCCATAAGTTTCATATTGCTTTCTGATTTCTTCTCTGTATATTCAATTTTGTCAAGTAAAATAATTTTATCAGGAAGCCTTCTATTTACTCTCTTATACATTCTCTTTGGTAGTTGAATCCATTTAAGGATCAGCATTGAAAAACATTATATTGCGAAACAACCACTAGTTTAGTGTTTTCAAATTTTAGATATATAATTGTTTTAGCGTTAATGTTTAAACTCAATCTATTTTAATAGGACTATAAATACTAAGGCTTTTCTGTGTTTCCATGGGAGTCATTTCACCTCCGAATGATATTCCATTGATATCTAAATGAAAAACAAACTCAATGCCACGTAGATTCTGACTCATAGTGACCCTCGGATAGAACTGTCCCTGCGGGTTTCTGAAACTTTATGAGAATAGAAAACTGACATCTCTCTCTCTCTCTCTGAGTGTAGCTGGTGCTTTATAAAACTACTAACCTAGTGGTTGGCAGTCCAATGCGTAACGCACTATGCCACCATGTGGCTGGAGCTTACCACACTGGACACCATCATCACAGAGAGTTCTAGAGGACAGGATGGCTCCAGAAAAACCAACAAACCACAATGTCCACTGCCATGAAGTTGACTGAAAGCGAGCCTATGGGCTAGAGGAGAACTTCCCTGTGGGTTTGGAAGGCCACATTCTCCTGGGTGCATGAACTCTCAACCCTCTCTTGACGTACAGCTAGTGGGTTCTAACAGCTGACCCTCAGACTAGCTGTCCAACCCCTGACCTGCCACACCTTCTAGAGAAACCTGATCTACATAATTCCTCCTCTTTTACCGCCTTGCACCTAATAATCTGACAGGTAATTGTGTTTTTGAGTTTGATACATGTTTATTTCCTTCAGACATGATGCTTCTGATCCAAAATTGCATTCACGTCCTCTCAGCACTCCAAAGTAGGCCATGATGCGGTTAGTGCTCTCAGCGACACAGGAGAAGAGCCAAGAGCCAGAGAAAGAAGGTGATTAGCTTAAGGTCCGACATCTAGCTGGGGGCAGCATAGCAGTGAAGTAAAATAACTTGATTTCTAGTCCAGTATTTTATGTAGTATTTTTAAATACCTGGTAAAGATTGAATTGTACACCCCCACCAACAAAAATATATGTATTAAAATTCTAAACTCTAAACCTGTGCATGCTTTCCCATTTGAAGATAACATTTTCTTACATGTGTCAATGAAGCTATAATCGGGTTGCAATTTCAGAGGGTCAGATTAGACACAGAGATTAATCTAATAAGCACACAGAGAGGGAGGAACATAGATGCCACACCACATGAGGATCACCAAGGACCCGAGGAACAGATGCAGAAAAGAGAAAAATAGACCTTCTCCACGACTAGAGCGTGAGAGAGACGGGGGGGGGGGGCGGGGGGGGCGGGGGGGGAGAGAGTCTTCCCTTAGAGCTGGTGCCCTGAATTTAGACTTCTTGCCTCCTGAACTGTGAGCAAATAAATTTCTATTTGTCAAAATCTTTCCCTTGTGGTATTTTGTTTAATTATAGCAGAGCTATAAATCTATGACAAAACCCTTAGAGATCAAGGAGTATGAACCCTTCCTCCTACAGGTGAAGACATGAAAGAGCAGAGCATGAAGGGATATTCAAGGCCCAGAGTAAGCTAGGGATATTCATATCCCATGGTGCCACACACCTCTGACCTTTTCCTCAAATCAACATTATTCAGTGTTCCAATTTCTTTGATGTTTATGAAATGGTTTCTAAAGCTTTGGGCAATTGTCATATTGCTTCAAAATACAAAATAGAAAAAGCTAGAAAGAAAGGACCTGCATTGGTATTTAATTGTCTTCTTTATCAAATTCCTTATATTTGATCAAAAGTCAGTTTGTGTGTCCTCAAAAATGTGCAAAAATATCTGGTATTTATGAAATTGAGCATGTTGTTCAAAAAAATTGAAAATAAAACAAAAATATTCCATACATATGATTTCAGACATATGTTTGGTTTGGGTATAAACTAAGTATTTTAAATTGCACTAATTATTGATTTACATGGGAAATATAGTCAGTTAATATGACCCTACTAGCCATAATTTCATATGTAGTTCTGGACTTGAAGCACCTATGGCTGCAGTCCCCTTTGGAGGGCATTCTCTACTATACTAATGGACAGTAATAGAGTGGATGAAAACTTGATCTCAGCAGAGGGAGTGGGCCACGTCACATCCTTTGTTTTCTAGAGGGTATCTTTAAGATTAATCATCAAAGATCTTTGAATTTACCTTAGTACACAATCACAGATAAAATGTCAATATCAAAAGAATTGACATATCAGTCTTTGAAAAGATAGAGACACGATGATGCCTTAGAAATGATGCTTTCAAGAAAATGAAGGTATAATACTTTAGATTTCTAACATTGTACGCATCATCAGTAAAGACCAAGTTCTAGAAAATATATGTATTACGGTTAGGAAAGTGGAAGCCTAGTGAACTTGCTGGAAGTTGCAATTGAAGTGGATTGATATAGTAGCTAAAATAATGGTATCAAACATATCTATGAACATGAAGATGTCATAAAATTAGGCAATGTGTTCTTTTATACATATAGTCATCTTATGACTAGGCATACCTCACAGCAACTAAAAATTAATAATCATTGCAAAATACTCTGGGCCATAAATGATAGTATATCGAAGATCGGTTTATAGTTTAGAAGGGTGCATTAATTTTCAGAATGCTGTACTGAAATAAATAACACAATGTGGCCCCCACATATTTGTGGTAAGATGCTGCTTACTGTGTTCATTAAATAAAAGAAAGAGCTATGCCCTGTGTATCCCAGGCTCTGTAAGTAACTAGATACTAGAATAAATGTCACCTATCATTACATGCAGTCTAAAATAATTGTGTTTATTATTTTAATTATTCTTAATAATATTATGTTTCTTAGTAAACATAGTCCCACAACAAGAACAGGTTTTGCTCAGGAAAATTAGTGGCTTTAATAGGTAATTGAATATCTCTTCCTTTAATAGTTCAAAAAGTGTTCTTAATGATGAAATATAAGAAAATTATATTTGATGTATGCATTTTAAGAAATAAAAATGTATTAAAATGTATCCCCTTTGCCCTCAAAGTAAATAATAGTAAAACTTTTGGAAAATAAATTGACATAGTTATTAGGGAATAAGGAATCTTTATTATCTCATAGAATATTTAAGTATAATAAATTTGGGGCTAAAATTTAAAGTTTTCTATATTTTATCATTGATTTTGCTGAAGATCACCCAACAAAGTTTACAGCACTACCTCGATAGGGAGCTACCTGAGATTCCAGTCAGATTCAGAAGAGGAAATGGAACAAGGGATATCATTGCTGATGTCAAATGGATCTTGGCTGAAAGTAGACAATACCAGAAAGATGTTTACTTGTGTTTCATTGACTAAGCAGAGCATTACCTTATGTGCACCATAACGAATTATGGATAACCTTTAGAAGAATTGTCTATTAGTCTAGGTACTTTAGAGAAACAAATCCACAGAAACTCATATGTGTAAGAGAGAGTTTTATATAAAGGTTAAGTGAATATCAAGAAAACATTCCAGCCCAGTGCTGCCCAAGCCCACAAGTCCAACATTAACCCATATATCCAACATCAACCCACAAAGTCCTCCTCCATCTCACAAAACACACACAATGATGCTGACTGCAGGAGGAAAGCCAAATCGGGGAATATGTTAGCATCTCAGTGCTGGCAGGGGTCTCCTCATGGCTGCTCCAGCACCCAGGGCTGCATTGGAGTAGGTCCATGTAGCTTCTCCTCGGAGATGCCTCACAGGAAGTAAGCCTTCCCAGCTGAAGCAGAGAACTGGCTAAGGCAGCTACACCCTGGTCCAACCATCAGAAAGCAAGAGACCGAGAATAAGACAGGCAAGGCTCATAGAGCCATTTATCGGTCGGTCCTCTAATTAACCCCACATAAGTTTATCAGCCAGGTTGGCACAATAAACTACCTCAAATGGGAATTCCAAAACACTTCCTTCTGCTCACGAGGAACTTGTAAATGGATCAAGAGGCAGTTGTTAAAAAGGGGATACTGCCTAATTTGAAACCAGGATTGTACCCTTTCTTCATACATGGTCAATCTCTGTGCTTAACAAATCACCAGAGAAGGTGGAGTATATGAAGAAAAGACATCAGGATTGGAGGAAAGCCTAATAACAACCTGAGATATGCAGATGAAACCACTTGCTTGCTGAAAGTAAGGAGGACTTGAAGCACTTGATAATGAAGAACAAGGTTTGAGTATGGAATTTACTCAAGGTAAAGGAAACAAAATTCTCACCATTGGAACACTAAGTAACATCATGATAAATGGAGAAACAGTTGAAGTTGTCAAGGATTTTGTCTTCCTTGGATCCACAATCAATGCTCATGGAAACAGTAGCCAAGAGATCAAAAGACATGTTGTATTTGGTAAATTTGCTGCACAAGACCCCTTTAGAGTATTGAAAAGCAAGGATGTCACTTTGAGGACTAAGGTGGGCTTTACCCAAGCCATGGTATTTGCAATTGCCTCATATGTGAAAGCCGGCCATTGAATAATGAAAGCCCTAAGAAGAATCCATGCATTTTAATTGTGGTTCTGGAGAAGAATGTTGTAAGTGCCATGGATTGGAAAAAGGACAAGCTAATCTATCTTGGGAAAAGTATGGCCAGAGTGCTCCTTAGAGGCAAGGATACCAAGGCTTCATCTTACATATTTTGGACATGTTTTCAGAAAGACTAGTCGCTGGAGAAGGACATCATTCTTGTTGAAATTGAAGGGCAATGAAAATGGGAAGTTGGGTGGCCGTTAAAGCATGATTGACAGTGACTGAAATGAGGGGGTTGGGCAAAGAACGATTGTGAGGAGGGCGCAGGACCAGACAGTGTTTTATTTTTCTGGTGTGTATAGAATAGCTCTGGGTTAAAATCAACTTTATGGCACTTAAAAACAACAGTAGTCACGTTTATACTAAATACATCTTGGAATATAAACCACACACTCTCACGTAAGATAGTTTGTGACATCATATATATTCTGCAGGGAGCCTAAATAGAAGGTGCAATATGTCAGTAGTCTACAAAGGATAGTTTTAATAGATTACTGGAGAGAATGTGTGCCATTCACCAAAATACACAGTTTTATCTGCTCCACTGCACTTTTTTCTTGAAGATTAAGATCTTTAGAAAGATCTTTGAATCACAATTTAGATTTAGCTTAACTTCTTGTTCTGTTTGAAAGACTGCCTCTTCATGGATCTCCAGGATCTCCTTAAGCACAAGTAAGTGTTTTGAAATTCCCATTTTTATGAATGTTAACCCGTAATTTGTCCTGATTAACACAGTGGAATGCTTCTGTATAATCGATACGGCACAAACAAACATATTTCTGGTGCTCCCTTTCAGCCAACATCCATCTGATGCCAGCAACGGCCTCCTTCATCCCATGTCTTCTCCTTTAAATTGGTCTCAGTTTCTTTCAGCTTACATTGAATGTGCAGCTGCAAGCAATGTTAAATTATCTTCAGAAAATTTATTTGCACATATTTTTCAATCATTCCCATGTGGGTGAGTCACATTTCTCTGGAGTTTATACAAATGCGGACCTCTTCCAGTCAGTTGACCAGGTGGCTCTCTCCCAAATTTCTGGTTATCAGAAGAGTGAGCGAGGCCAGTGTGTCATTCACTTATTGAAACATTTCAATTGGTATTCTATCCATTTCCGGAGCCTTGCTTTTTGCTAATATCTTGAATGCAGCGTGCACTTCTTCCTTCAATACCATTGGTTCTTGATTGTATCCTACCTCTTGAAATGATTGGATATCATCAGTTCTTTTTGATAGAGTGATTTTATTGATTCGTATCATCATCATCCTTTGATGTTTCATGAATTATTCAATATTTTTACAGAGAACCCTTTAATATAGCAATTCAATGCTTGAATTTTCTTCCATTATTTCCATTATTAAGATATGCTGAGCTTCTTCTTCCTCTTTGGTTTTCTAACTTCTGGTCTTTACCCATATCATTATAATTATTTATTTTTTCTTCTTGGACTGTCCTTTGAAATTTTCTATTCACCTATTAATTTAACCATTTTTCCATTTGTTTTAGCTATTGTATACTTAAAATCCATTTTTCAGTTTTGTCTGACTTGCATTTTAATCTTTGTTTTCTTGTCTTTTTAATGACCTCTTGTTCTTTGTATATAGTGTTCTTGATATCATCCCAGAGCTTATCAGATTTTTTTCATTAGTGTTCAATGTTTCAAAAATAATCTTTAAATGTCTCAAAAGTGAGGTAAGATAGAGTAAAGATCCCATTTTAGCTCTAGTAGACTTGTTGATTTTTTCTTAAATGTCAGCCTCATCTTGTTGTGTGCTCTTAGATGTCATGCGGCTAGTTGCTACTCACAGCAACACTATGTATAATGGGACCAAAACCAGCTGTCTTCCATTATCTTCACAATTGCTCATATGCTTGAGCCTATTTTTGCACGCCTTATCAATTCCTTTTGTCGGGGGTCTTCCTCTTTTTTGCTGCCCTTCTACTTTACCAAGTATTTCATCCTTTTATGGGGTCTGGTTTCTGCAGATAATCTGTCTAAAATCTATGAGATGAAGAAGCCACCTCTTCTTCAACTGTGCATTCTGACTGTACTTCTCTCAAGACGTATCTCTATGTTCTTTTGGCAATCCACAGTACTCTCAATATTCTCCTCCAGAACCATAATCAAAACACATAAATTATCTTTCGGTCTTCCTTGTTCACTGGCCAACTTTCACATTCATGTGAGCCTATTTCAATGCCATCACTTGAGTCAGCAGCATCTTTGTCCTCAAAGTTACTTTTTCACTTTCCAACATATTAAAAAGGTCTTGCGCAGCAGATGTTTACAACGCAATAGGCCATTAGATCTCTTGGCAGCTGTTTCCATGAGCTTTTATTATGGATCTAAGCAAGATGAAATTATTGATGACTGCAATCTTCTCTCCATTTATCATGATGGTACCTATTGATCCAACTGTGATGATTTTGGTTTTCTTTAAATTGCGTTTCAATCCCACAGTGAAAGCTATAACCCTTAATCTGCGTCAGCAAGTACTTCAAATCCTCCTCACTCTCAGAAAGCAAGGTTGTGGTATCTGCATATTATAGGTTGTTATTAAGATCCCTCCAATCTTGGTATTACATTCTTCTTCATATAATCTAGTTTCCTTGGTGATCTGCTCAGCATCCAGATTGAATAAGTAGAGCGTGAGGTTACAATCTAACAGATATTTCTTGTTTTGAACCATGCGGTATCTTCGTATTCTGTTTGCACAACTCTTTCTTTATCCATTTACAAGTTTCTCATGAGCATATTTAAGTGTCCTGGAATTCCCTTTCTTCTCAAGGTTATCCATCATGTTATGGCCAACATAGGACACACGTACTTATCGTTCTGGTAGTCTCTGCTTTCAGCAAAGATCCATGTGAAATCACCAATGATATCCATTGTTCCATGTTCCCATCAGAATCCAGCGTGAATTTCTAGCAGCTTCCTAACAATACGCTGCTGCAACCATTATTAAATTATTTTCAGCAGAATTTTATTTCCATATAATACTAGATATTGTTTATAATTTGAGTATTTTCTTGGGTCATCGTTCTTTGGCATGGTTACAAATATGGATCGTTTTGAGTTAGTAGGCCAGGTAGCTGTCTTCCAAATATCTTGGCAAAAACTAATGCATGCTTCCACTGCTTCATGTGTTGTTAAAACATTTAGATTGGTATTCCATCAATTCCTAGAGCTTGTTTTTCTTGTTAATGTCTTCAGTACCGCTTGGATTTCTATTTACAAATACAATGCACCTTGACTATTCCTTCCATGAGCATTGATTGTGGATCAAAGCAAAAGAAAATCCCTAACAACTTCAATCTTTTCCCCATTTATCATTTTATGACCTATTCGTCCAACTGTAAGGATGTCAGTCATCTTTACATTTGAGTTGTAATCCATATGAAAGGCTGAGAGCCTTGATCTTCATCAGCAACTGATTCCAATTCTCCTCACTTTCAGCAAGCAAGATTATGTATTGCTGACTTTGGAACTAAGACCCCCAAAGGCATAAAGAACCCAAGGTCTGAGAGACAGGAAGTTAATGTGTTGTGAATGAGTTAGTAGGAATAATAAGGAGTGGTTCTCTTCCCATTTCTGCCCTTTGGCTTCTGCACCCATGGATTCTGGCTACTGGAGAAACAGTATTGTGTCTGGGCCTCAGGTGTAGAGCATATGTAGCATCGTGTAGAACACGGAACCAAGCCTGCGAGGTAATGCTGCCTAGCTGGTGCCATCCTTAAGTCTTTAGAAGCCATTCTGAGATCTCGAGTTCGACCAAGTTTCACTTGACTTGGAATCTTCCTGCTTGTACAGATCAAGTAAATATTCTGTAGATTCCCCACCTCTTTCACTCATAGGGTACCCTGTTTAAGTACCTCAAGCCAAAGTCAATTTGCATCCAGCTATTTAAATGATGAATTTGACTCTGCTACCCATTATGGTAACATTACCTCGCCTCTATTGATTGAGTGCTGCCACTTGATCCCTATCACCATGTGGTCCAATCATCATCAGAGTAGTTAAGGGTCTTAATGGAAGTATTGTAGTTCATACTCTCAGGCCTTACTTACGTAAATTAGCAATCACAGTAGTCTTCAGAGATACTTGGGCTCCTTTCACAAATTTGTTTCTCGCTGTTGTGGTGAAAAATGTGTTTTTAATGGCTTCTCGACTTAAGTCTTAACATGGATGGGTCTGTGAGTCAATTCTGATATGTGTACTCTAATATGCCGATATTATGCTAAATATGCTAATGCAAAATATGCTAAAACTTTGGATACTTACTTCTATAGTATGCCAAGGTTGGTCTAGCGCTTCACCTTATTGTATGTCATCATGCAATCCATGATTTCACTTGCCAATGAAATAAACATTTAAGTTCTTTCCTAACTTCTGAAGCTAAAACATTGAATGGAGAACCTGTGCTTAATAGGACCATAGCAACAAACTCAAACTGATCCTACCTTTTATTTATTGAACCATTATCCCATACCCATACTATTTCCATGCATATTCTCCTTGTACATTCCAAAAAGGCTAGCAAATTTTAGATGGATAGTGGTGCATGTCTTTCGGAGTCACCGTTATTACTTCACCTTTTGGGTGAATTAAGACAGAAAAAATTGAGTTGAATCTGAATACAAATCAAAAAGGTAAGGTTTTCGATAAAATCAATATTTCCTCTTATCTCATTACAGAACATTCATAATTTTATGAAAAGTTTTAATTATCTCTTATCCACACTATTATCTGCATCCTAACCACTAAGGGAAATTTGATTACCATACAAGGAGATATCTCTTTGGAGCCAGAATTTCTCTGAAATCTCTAAAGATGAACTGAAAATGTATTCGCATATACTACACATATAGAACTCAATATATATGTTACTGAGTAATGACTCAAGAAGCCTGGTTGAACAGTCATTAAACACTTGCACTAACTGAATGCTCAGTGGCTTCAACCCACCAGCCATTTTTTGGGAAAAACATGCAGAAGTCTGCTTCCATAAAGGTTTGTAGCCTCAGAAACCTGATGGGGCAGTTTTCATCTATCCTATATGGTTGTTATGATCAGAAATCAACTCACAACAGTGGATTTTGTTTTGTTTATTGAACTACTGAGATATTCAATGTTTTGTATTTTCATCATGCTTCATTCACACCCTGCACACAAAGAATTTTTCTATTTTGAATTCTTAGTATTATCAATAATCACTCACCTCATCTATCACTTCTTCAATGCAATTGTAAGCCTTTTGTTTTCTTTTTTACAGTATAAAATTTGGCCCTTATTTATTCCTGTTGCTGTTAGATGCCATTTAGTTGGTGTCTACCAACAGTGACCCCATACACAACAGAAGTAAACATTGGATGGTCCTGTGCCATCCTCAATATTGTTTCTATGTCTGAGTCCATTGTTGCAGCCACTGTGTCAATTCATCTCCTTGAGAATGCTTCCTCTTTTTCACTGCCCCTCTACTTTTCTAAGCATGATGTCCTTCGTCAGGGACTGGTCTCTTTGGACGATATGTTCATAGTATGTAAGATAAAGCCTTGTCATTCTTGCCTGTAGGGAGCACTCTGTACTTCTTCCAAGATGGACTGGTTTGTCTTTTTAACCTTCCAAGGTACTTTCAATATTGTCCTCCAGCATCACAATACAAATGCAATGATTCTTCTTCAGTCTTCCTTAATTCAATGTACAACTTTCACCTGCCTATGAGGCCATTGAAAATAGCCTGGTTTGAATCAGACTCATCAGAGTCCTCAAAGTAAGAAGAATGAAGCATCAGAATTAGAGGAAGGCTTATTAACAACCTGAAACAGGCCGATGACACAACTCTACTTGCTGTTAAGTGAGTGGTATTGAAGCACTTGTGTGGATTATCAATCAAGGTAAAGAAGAGCAAAATGCACAGAATTGGACCACCAGGTAACATGTGATAAATGGAGAAAAGACTGACAGTGTCAAGGTTTTGTCTTGCTTGGATCCATAATCAATGATCATGGAAGCAGCAGTCCATAGATCAAAAGATGAGCTGCATTTGGTAAATAGGATGCAGAAGACCTCGTGAGAGTATTGAAAAATAAGCATGTTATTTGTTGTTTAATTCTAGAGATCCCCGTTATTTGTTACTATCACAAAATATTTAATTTGCCCATATCCACTTATAAACTATATACTTTTATTTAAAGATAAGAAATATTTTGTATCAAATATATATATATACACATACATATATACATACACATGCACAAATATATGTACCCAAACTCAGTGATATCAATTCAATATTGACTCATGGTGATCCTATAGGACAGGGTAGAACTGTGGGTTGTTGAGACTGAAGAAGATAAAGAAATAGCAATGGATAGACAGAGATATAGATATACACATATAAATTATTTGTGTTTGGATTGTTAAAGTATGAATAATGCTGATATCCCAAGAAGTAACTATAAATTATATATCTTGTCAATTTAATTTTCTTTTAGGAATACCAGCTATAGTAAAATCAATATTGTTTTTAGATTTATCATTATAAAATAAATTTTTTCATGGCTAGGTATTTAATTTTATTTACAACACAACCTTATCACCTGAAAAATACTGTTTATTACAATTAACACATTTGTCAAATCTGAGATTCCATTATGGAAACATTTTTCAAACTCGTGTATTTGGCTGGCTGGCAGCATGTGTTAGTCTAGGTACATTAGAGACACAAATCCACAGAAACTCTTACATATAAGAAAGAGTTTTATATAAAGGGTAAGTCAACATGAAGAAGACATCCCAACCCAGTGCTTCCCAAGCCCACAAGTGCAATATTAGCCCGTATGTGCAACACCAATCCACAAAGTCCTCTTCCATCTCACAAAACACATGCAATGATGCCAACGGCAGAAAGAAAGCTGAGTCAGTGAACATGTAGGCATCTCAGCGCTGGCAGGGGTACCCATATGGCTGCTCCAGCACCTAGGGCTGCATCAGAGTAGGTCCATGTGGCTTCTCCTTGGGGATGTCTTGCAGGAAGTGAGTCTTGCCAGCTGAAGCAGAGAAATGGCCAAGGCAGCTGCATCCTGGTCCAACCATCAGAAAGCAAGGGACTCAAGAATTAGAAAGGTGGGGCTCACCAAGTCATTTATTTCTCCGCCCTTCAATTAACCCCACATGTGTTTAGTGGCCAGGTTGGCACAATAAACTTTACCTATCTCAACCCACCCCTTGACAACTTGGCGCCTGTACATAATTCTTTAGTCTCACAATTGAAAATAAGTAACACTTACACGTTAATCCTATAATAGTGTGGATATGTTCCTCCACCTATAAAAGTTTGTAAGCCAACCACTTCATGCCTTTATCCCCCAATTTTGGATATCCAATTTATGTATTGTCCACTTACATCAACCCAGTGCTCTGAGGAGACAATCATATTTTCCAGTTGGAACCTTGTGCAGCCTGCATCCATAAGCAAAGTCAAATCCGGACAGGTCATCCATAAAGTCAGCAATAATATGCACCAGTTCACGGGCTCAAAAATCTCCATCTGATTGGGTTCTGGTCAACTCAATGTGGGCTGCCTCACTCAGCCTCATCAAGGTGTCCATTGGTCACCTTGCCTTTAGACCATGGGCTCTCACCAATACTCAACAAGCCTCACCCTCTTTGCTAGGTCATGAACTTTAGACCAGTCAACCATCATCTCCTCTTTTCCCTGTAAACCAAGTCGACAGGTGTCAGTGGCCAAACTCAACCCGTCTCTTTATTGCTGCATTTCTCCCACTTCCACTCAACAAGTAGATCCAGGGGGTCACCTAGCGAACATTTTGGCCTTCCCACAGGCTCCCTTTAATGTTCATTCCCAGAGAGTTTTCTTCATGGTTCCAGATTTTTTTCCAGCTTCTGACAAATACCATCACTTCTTGAGTACTACAAAGCACTGGGTGGGGCATATCTTTTCAAGACTTTCTTTGGCACAATAAACTTCAATTTTCTCACAGCAACTTCCTCTTTTTTTCATTTCTTCTACATTGTCAAATCTCTCTATTTTTTTTTTCATTTCTTCTACATTGTCAAATCTCTGTCTTTCCAAAGTGACACGGAATGAGATCAGGTGAGTAAAGTGTGCTGTTTTGTTTTTTAATAAAAACTGGCACACTGAGTTGGCTGTGTGAGCATTATTAAAGATACATTGTTTAATTTCATTACAAATCAATAATCTGTAACTCCGTGCACAGTATACACAGGTTAATACACAGTGCCTCAAGAAGAATTCCAAGCCTTAAACAGCAGATTAAGAACTAGCAAACTTCATGTTAGATTCGCCAAGGGTCACTTCCAGACTGCTAGTATACCCAGGGAAACATAGAGCTGACTCAGACATCCTATAACCCAGTTTTACACAAATTTAATGCAGCATATAGTGTTCATGATATGGATGATTTTGTTGTATTATCTCTTAAATCACTTCACATATATCGGTAATTTGATTAATTGACAATATGTTCAGTTAATGATTAAAATATTACAGTTATTTCTGATAAAGTTATATAGAAAATATAGCCTAAATGTAGACTTCCACAGTCAGACTTTCAACCACTCTCATTCATTCTACATCTTGGGAATCTCCACTTGTGTGGAAATTTAAGTCTAACAGGAAATTTGAGTCACTGCTTCAGATCACCTTGAACTCTTGTATTGAGTGCAAAGAAGGATTCATTTCCATGCCTGAACCTGCTCTGTGTTTCAGCACATGGCATATTACAGTCTCCTGAGTGGAGATATTCAGAATACTGAAAGAGAACAGATTTGAGCCCTAGACTCTATTCTTTCTCCCTGTCTTAATTAGCAGTGTTATCAATCCTCAAAAGAAATATAAAAAAGGTAGGGGATGATAATTCAAGAATGAACCTTTAGGATAAATCAATCTAAACACTAAGATGGAAAAACAGTTGTTCAAACAAATTGATTTCCTAACAAAGCTATTTCAAAAGTGGACCAAAAAAAAGAATTCATCTCTTTGATGCATCTGCTATACTCCTTTAGAATTCCGAGGGGAAAAAAGGACTGATTTTACATGCAGTCAGGCTTTTCTTGTAGATTAGGAAGTTTGAGCAACATGTTTATATCTTTATCTACAGTTCGATCTTGCTAAATTTTGAGAGCCTTTGCTGTATTTACCAGCATGTCCCTTTTATATGTCGTGTGCTACTAGAATCCTGTGTAAAGTATTGTGTAGGCTCCTAGAGGAGGCCTGGTGGCACAATGCTCAAGCGCTTGGTGTATTATCGAAAGTCCAGCTCTTCAGACCCAACCAGAAGCCTCAAACAAATCCAAATATGTGCTCCCATTAAGTTATGACCCAGGGAACGCCACAGAACAGATTGACTCTGTCACATGGGATCTTTCAGAGCAGAACTCAATTAGCTGACTCAATATCACTTCAGTAATCAGAAATGTTCCCTTTCAAATGGTGAATCTTTTTTCAAATAAATTTTAAATAAAAATTCTCATCTGCAAGTATTTCAAAGGATTTCTTAAAATACTTTTAAATGAATTTTGTAATGATCCTGCGTTATACCACAGATTTCATCCTTTATGGCCAAGACACAACCCTCTGATGTCTGACCATGTCGACTCGGTTCTTAACTGAGTCTCTTTGCAGGATTTTTATCTCAGCTAAATTATCTGTTATGGAAAATAATAGAAAGTCTCACTGATCCCTACGGGCAGTCCACAATTAATGGTTGTTTATTCTATAATATAAAGGTCTGATTTCCTTGCTCAGGGAATTAAAATTATATTGGACTTTCCTAGCACAAAATCTAGATGTAGAATGACATTAGGCCTCTCTAGTAACTGCATAATATTTCAACTTCTCTCTTTAACCAAGATTGCTTCTCTTAACTCCCATGTTTTGCTGTTCCCTGAAGTATTACTCAAAAACCCTGCACACAATTATCAGAGACGTGTGCCTGATTCTCAGCGAGTCTGACATATGAACACATTAAATACCTGGTTGAGACTGAGACACTTTGTGAATCTTTTCCTTTATAAATATGCATCAGAAAAAAAATAAAATTGTGCGGTTCTTTCAAGAAGACATATCATATAATGAAATTACCTATATTTAGTTGAAAGGAGTGAGGAGAATATAGTTACAATGAAAAAAGTAGGAAATGTGAAAATTCTATCTATAAAGAAACTATAAATATGACTATCATCACAAATTGTTGTTTTGATTCACTGGAAAAGAAACTTAACTATATTTTGTGGCAATTGCACTGTCAAAATAAACACAGCCTTGAATAAAAGAGTCTATGGATATTGGAGGCTTGAAATTACTCTTGTGCCAAGCCATCCATGAGAAAGAAATAAAGTAGGAAAGGAAAAATATTCCAGCTCCCAAGATGGTCATATTCCTTGATTTCTTCACTGACGTTGACAAGAATTATGATTGGTTTTGTATATATAAATATACATCATACATCAGTATATCTATATGTATCTATCTCCATGAGAGGGGGCCTAGAGATAAAATGGGTTGCATGTTGTTCTGCTAACTGCAAGATCGGAAGTTCAAAACCGTCCGCTGAGATGAACTCAGGATAAAGAGGAGGATTTCTTCTTCCCTAAAGGTTGACAGTCTCAGGAATACACTGGGTAGTCTATTCTGTCCTAGAGGCTTGTTATGAGTCAGAATTGGCCCTAAGGCCATGAGTCAATCTCCACGAGAGACACAAATGATAAAGTGTTCTACTGAGTGACTTTTAGACTTTTAGAAATTATATCAAAGAAATTCTCTTGTATATTAATCTTGCTCTGGCTCATACTATTTACCTGTATTCTTCATATAGTTTGGGGATTCTGTTGAAAGGAAAATAAGCTTTCAAGTATAAAGAATGAGGCCATAGAGAGGGGAATACAGAAGTGAGAAACGGGCCACTGTTGTGGTGAGAAGACAGCCTGTATCTGCCTGGGTATAAGATTGCCTTCCTTAAAGTATACTTACAGCCACCTGCTGTGTTCTGTTTACTGTCCTCCTGCATGGCACTTGTCTCAGAGTAGGTGTCATTTCCCTACACTAAATAACATAAAGCCATAGCAATCTCCATGAGATGCCCACTGGCAGGCAGAGCTCTGATCACTAAGGTAAGCCTGCACTCTGATTATACTTATATCTAGGTCAAACTTAATTCGATTGCTTTTGGGTATCTGTAGATACATAGATTCTGACAAGCAATCATATATATATATATATATATATATATATATATCACGCTCTGTCTGTTTGTCATACTGTGGAAGCTTGTGTGTTGCTGTTATGCTCTAAGGCCTGCCACTGTATTTTAAGTAGCAGTAGAGTGATGCTTGGTGGAGCGTTTTCAGCAGAGCTCATGGACCATGAGGCTGGCTATAAACTTATGGGAGAAAAAACACAAGTTGTGAGAACATGATGACTAGCAATGGGACATGCTTCACATTGCGCCAGAGGATGAACACCTAAGGTTGAAAGCACTAACATTCAGCTGGGAAGAGCAGACTTCTCGAAAGAGAGTCAAGTTTAATGGCATAGGTGGGTTACAGCTTTCAGAAGAATCAAACTGCTCCTTAGATGACAGGATGAAGAGCCACCATGTCCCATATTTTGGACAAGTCATCATGATAGATGTGCCCCTGGAGCGAGACATTGTGTCAGGCTACTTTGTCTAGACAAACAAAACCAATTATATATATCTGAAAGAGCGTTATATCAAGGAGTAATCTTATATCGAGAGGAAATCTCAGTCCAGTCCAACTTAAATCCAGGAGCCAGTGTTAGCCGGAGCCCTCTTCACACTTACAGAACTTCAGACATATGATACTGGATTTTTTTTTCAAAGCAAGGGAACATTGATGTCTATCTGACTGTTTCCTTATGAATTGGGGTGTCTTGTAGCTACTTGTTACCTTTGCAGTTGAGACAGAAGTAGGAGACTTCTGAGTTTTGTCTAGAAATAGGAGCTAGAATTGTTACCATCCTGGTGACCAACTCTGGTGAACAGCCCTTATTTGCAAGAGGCAAAACAATGTTAAAAAGTACTACTGCTACGGAGCCTATGCATGTGTTGTACATTTTAGAGAGCCTGAAAGAAAACCCCAGGTTCCATCTGCCTTTTGCTGCTATTCTATGGCTTTGTTTTTTCAGTTCTGACATTATTTCTTGGACAACTCGTGACTGATCGGTATAAAAGCAGCAGTCTCGTTGTAAAGTTAAGACAGTGCCTCCTTGTTCCTGATGTTACGAAGTTTAACCCTCTCCTGTTTGTGGGACTGCTGCCACGAGGCAGTCTCTGGGTCTACAGCACTGGGATTCCTCCTGAGATTTCAGTTAGGGTTTCTGCTCACTCACTTGATAAGGTTTGCATAACATGCAGGAAGGTGCTTATTCTTCCTATCCACTATCCATGCTTGAGGTTAGGCCTAAGTCTTCCACTAGGGGAACCGGCTGAATGGCACCTTTGTACTGAATTATGCCTGCTGATGGTGGTTTAAGTGGGACAGGCACTGGACTTTGCTGGAAGGAGTGCTATATCAGGTGTCTGGCATACTACTGTACATGGTCCAGGGCAATTCATTGAGAATCAGAGAGTTACTGGTACTACATAGAAAGAAGATCCCTTCTTTGTCAAGGCAGACAAATATGTCTAGTGAGAAGCACCAGTGGGGTTATCTCTATCATTTCCCCAGATCTGATGGCTGACAGCGAAAGCTAGATGGTTGAGTGATTTAAATGGTGCTTGGGTTGAAGGGTATGAATTGCAGCCTTTCGACTTTCTACCTGTTGAAAGAGTTCCTTCAGGTGTATCTGGGCTTCTAGTTTTGATGTTACTTCTGGCATTTTTACAGTTTGCCTGTGTGTGTGTGTGTGTGTGTGTGTGTGTGTGTGTGTTTGTGTGTGTGTTTGCACATGATCCAAGAGGGAGTAGGTTTGCAGCTTGAAATAGGCCAACTGTGGTGAAATACCATTTGCTCTGTAAAATAGAGTAAATGGGTTGGTAGAATTTTTGGTGGGATCAAATATTGTAATGTTTTAGGGCTTGCTAATCATCCAGGATCATGACAAGCATGGTTTTAGTTTTTTGAGGTGGTCAGCAGGCCAGGTGAGATAAATTGTGGCTTCGCACGGTGGCAGGTGGCGTGCACCTGTATACATGCCCTGGGCTCCAGGGTGGCTGGTGCCCAAGGGTGCTTGAGGTAATCACTTGGTTCAATCTGTCAGTGGCCCATAAAGGCAGAGCCATTTCCTTTGGGAAGTGAGATTTTGGTATTTGGTTAAGATTCAAATTGAGACTGTTTCCAATCCATATGTTTGGTAAGGATATGCTGGGTGCGTGACCCATTCAAATAAAGGTACTGGGCCCATTGTGGTCTGGGCTGGTGAAATGGCAGGCAAATGCAGAATGCTGAGATAGTTTTTTGTGTGTAGGGTTCTGTACTAAGTGCCAGGTTTTGTTTGTGATTTTAGATTTTACTTGGCTTCTTGCACAGTCGGGAAGAATCTTACAAGAGGAATAACAAGGGAAAGGTAAAAAATATGAACTGCTCTGGAGTATAGGCTGGAAAGGTCCCTGACAGCCTCAGGTCGGTTAGCAGCTCGAGGACGCAATTCACATCTACTGTCATGACGATACCACTACAGGTCTTTAGTCAGGTTTCTGTAAATCTGATGAGCTTCTTAGAAGCAAGATTCATTCTAGAGAAATAACAATTCTCAACTATTGATGTCATAACATTTTGGTGAGTGAATAAGAATGGATGTCCAGACAAAAACCAACAAATCCCATATGGGAACCCAGGAGGCATCAGATGTTATTCCCATGGCAGATTTCTAGGAAAGCAATAAGTTGGCTATTTTTAACTTAAGGGGATACGTGGGATCTTTAATACAGCTGAATTTTAATGTTTTCCACAAAAGCAAGGGGACTAAATGTTTCCCTTAAAGAGGCTAAGTAGAACCAGAGTGTCTTTATTTTTAATTGTGTTGCCATTGGAAAAAGAAAGGATGACTTCAAAGGAACCCATCCACCTGGAATTAAAGAGTTTTCTTGGAAAGGATTTTGATTAGGCATCAATCTTTGTACCCACATGTTTATGGTGGATTTTGTGGAGGTGATGGGAAGGTTTGGTTGACTGTCTTCCACAGCAGGAGATGGTCCCTTTAAAATATAAGGCTGACTAAAGTAATGGGCAGGACTGAGTCACGCAGAGTGAGTAAACAGTGTAAGGCCTTCTGCACATTAATTCAAATGGGCTGATCATTGAAGTTTTTCTAGGGAGGGCTATGAGTTTCAGCAAGACAATAGGAAACAGTGGAGTCCACCTCTGCTGCGTTTCTTCAGCTAGTTTTGGGAGGGTGTTTCCTATCATGCCATCCATTCTTTCAAATTCTCCTGTGGATTGTGGACGGGATGGGATATGAAAGTGCCAGGCAAATTTATATCTCTTTGGCTGCAGTTTCAGTGATTTCAGATATAAATTCATTTCTCTTTCTCGCTTTTACAGTACTAAGTAAGTAAAGGGTTAAGTCATTTCTAGGGAAAACATTTTTCTGGCTCAAGCAAGCACCCACTTCTGAAGGACTGGAGGTAGGGGGATGAAGAAGCCGATACCTCCTCTAACTACAGGGGTTAAATCCATTCAGCCACTCTGCTCAGGGATTTGCTTTTTAAAGAGGAGTCTTAACTTGGCAGCCCATTAATGCCAACAACCTGGGGATAAGGAGGAACTCAAAAGGCCACTAGTAGATTTTAATACCAAATACATAGTCGGCCTCATTGTCCAGTGAGATAGATGGGTTTACCTGTAGTTCCCACACATACCCATAGCTCCTTTAGCTCGATATCAATGGTATTTCTAGGATTTGGGGTCCTGGGGGCTCCATCAGTTGACAAAGTCTGTTGCCAACAAGACTCACTTGCACACTTGAGAGTTCAGCCTGCGGAAGTCCTACACTGGACACAGGTGGGCAAGGCATCCTCCTCACACCTGAGTTTCTTGGAAGACCTCCTCTTTGGCATTCACGTTTGCTAGGACCAAGTTTCCTATGGGTGTAACAGAGCACTCAGGTTTGGCGCATCAAGCCATCACACTGCGGAGGGCTGACGTTGGCCGCAATAGAAGCTCTAATAATTTTAGCATTTTGGTGTTCTTTATTTTCTTCCTCCAAGTCTCCGTTGTTATACACTAAGGTCGCTGTCAGTAGGAGCTCCTTTGGATCAATCTGAGGTCCCATAGCTTTACACGGCAGTTTTCTTCAAATGTCTATAGTCCATTGATTAATCCAATGGGTATTTAGGAAAACATTCCCATCAAGTGTTTCTGGATCTACATTTGGAAATCTTTGAATTGCTTCTATTAGGTGATTTCTGAAAATTGTAGGGCCTCGTCCTTTTCCTGCATGACTCAAGCTACTTTTCAGTAATTTACGGGTTTAATATGAATTATCTTATTCCTTCTACGAAACGGACATGCATGTAATTTTGAGAATCCTTCACTTTAGCTGGTATTTCACTGGAATTTTTCCTTCTGCTGAACAGACTACACAGGAGGAAGGGGAAGAGGAAGAGGGGGAAGGGAGGTAAGGAGGGGGGTGGGGAAGTAAAGGAAGACTACCAGTTCATTTGGCAATGGGCACAGACAGGGATGGAGTCAGGCTTCAGAGACAGTCCAGAGAGTACTTTGGCTGGTCTCTCATCGATTTCTGATGGCTAGGACCAGTCTACACATGCAGTGATCATGGAAGGAGAGAAGGGGACAGGACACAGCAGGAAACCCAGGTGTGCTCAGTCGGGCTCTTGTACCTACATTGTAAGGCCCCAAAGGGAGGGGGGAAGGGAAAGAGCGTTTCTGTGCCATCACTGGACTGAAAGCAAGGCCAGGTAAGCAGGCCCCATGTTAGGCACCAAGGGCCAAAATACTAAATGTCAGAATCAGAAACTCAGGAGAGACAAGATGAGAGACTCAATGGTGGGAGACAGGTTTCTTGGAGGTAAACTTAGAGGGTCATTTGACTTGTGAATACTATCGGGGTTTTATAGGACCAGATGAGGGGGGTCATCTTAAGGGTATATTTGTGGACGAGATATCGTGGTTTTGGCTAATGCCAGGGATCAGGGTCATCTGCAAGCAGCTGGGAGCTTACTGAACATGATGCAATTTCCCTTCATTTGTAAATGAAAATTCATACATATGGCCATTTCTCCTTCCAAATAAAACAAACACCCAAGTGTCCTGCTCAAAGTTCTATCTGTTTGGAAGTTTTCCCTTCACCACTGTCCTTCAGGCTGTAGTCCTGTTCCTGTCCACTTTCCAGTGGTACTTGCGTGTCACGAAAAACCTTCTACAGCAGGCAAGCATTTGCTTCAGTCAGCTAATCACAAGGAGGGTGTACCCTGGGGAAACTCAGCCATGGCTTTGTAAAGCACTTGCCTCCGGTTATAAACCAGGTATAGCCTCAGGTGCTATATCAGTAAGCACCATTGGGCTAATATCTTCCAATGTGAGCAGCAGGGAGACAGTATTACCAATAAGTGATAAGCAGGCAAAGGTGGGGTGTTAGCTTCAGACAGTAAGAGGGGTGTTGCCTGAAGAGCTTCAATGCATGTAGTTCCCCAGTGCCCTCATCTTTCTGACTACCAGCTTGTGCATCCCAGCCCAACTGTCAGGGTCCCATTTCTTCCCAATCCATGCAGTCACTTCAACCCCAGACGGGTTTGAGTTTCAGAATTCAATTGTTGTCATTCTCTCAAACTTATAATAAGATCACAGGTTTAGTCTTCAACAATATTAACTCTGTTACTACCAGAAATAAAGCTTTCTTTCGGGGCATAAGAGGACATTTTGAAGTCTTTTTGCAGTACTTTAGCTGTGACTGTAAACACTGACCTAATCTCTTTCCTTTCCTTTGCCTTCCTTTGCTACTTTGGGTATCATCAGTACAGTCATCCAACCAGCTTCTTCCACCCTGACGAAATTACTGAACTCTATCAATTACACGATCACAAGAGCCTCGCTTTACATACACAATTTTATAGTAACCATAATAACAATATTCAATGAATGGTTGCATCGATAAGAATTTAAGTTCAATTGGTATGGGAAGAAAAATGAGACTACAAGCATAAATAGATATATAGGGTTCACAGGAGACAATTCTACATATGTATTTGTGTTTACCACAGATATATGCATGCATGTAGCAGAGTGTAACAGGAAAATAATTATGAAAAGGGTGTGTGTGTGTGTGTGTGTGTGTTTCCCATAATGATACTCCTAGAGGGAATGAATTTCTAGGCCAGAAGGATGAACACCTTAGTCACTGGGTGCATTCTAAATAAAGCGGTGTACTGTACATCACAAAGGCACTTGGTAAATAGCAACTAGGCTTCTAAAAGTATGTTGTTGTTGTTGTTGTTTGGTGCCTTTGAGCTGGTGCCGGCTCACAGCAGCCCTATACCCAGCAGAGCCCCGCATTGCCTGGTCCTGCGCCACCCCCACCATTGTCCTTACGTCTGAGCCTATGTTTGTAGCCACTGTGCCAGTTGAGCTTGTTGACGGGCTTCCTCATTCTCACGGCTCTTCGACTGTACCAAAGATGATGTCCTTCCCCAGGGACTAGTCTCTTCTGAAAACATATCCAAAGTGCAGTGAGCCACCCTAAGAATCCACCTACAGCAAATAAATATTCTGGTTTCCATAGTGAGCCACCACTCATCTGTCAGTTTGTCATACTCGGGTGGCTTGTATGCTGTTGCCACGCTAGATGCTATTTCAGCATGGTCATCCCCAATGTTTCAGTCAAGCACCCAGAGTAACATAGAAACTGATTGTGGTAGCAAATGTACTATACTGCTTGATGTGATTGAATGATGGAATCATATAATTAACAAAGAAAAGCTTCATACATCCATTAATAATTGAAATATTGAATGCTTGCGATATGAAACTGGAAAAATTGGATGTCCCCCTAAATAAAATGGGACTCATAAAGAGCAATCATGGGAATTATTAAACTGAAATGGAATGGCATTAGCCAATTCAATCAGACAGTCTAATAGCTTGCAAATGCTAGGAATGACAAATTCAAAAGAAATGATGTCACACTTATCATAGAAAAGGACATTTCAAGATCTATCTTAAAATTTGATATTCTGTGTAGAATAATATTATTATGCCTACAAAGAGACCAATTAATATGACTCAAATGTAAGAGCCAACCATAAATCCAATGCTGAAGAAATTTAAGAACTCTGTACTGCTTTCATAGTCATTAGTGATTGAAAAGAAAAAAAACAGGAACAATTAGAAATGAGTGGTAGTTGGAAATTTTGTTGTTTTTGTATGGTTTCTAAAATTACATCTATTTTGTTAGGACTTGTAAAGTTTTCCTATCATTTCTAAATGTTTTCCGTTTGTTCTTTGATTTCCTCTGTGTTTTTCTCCATCTGTCACTCAATTAGTTTACTGTACTTAGGTACCATTCTTATTAATTCCTTAGCAGATGGTTTCCTTCAGAAGGACTCTATACTCATCTCTTATGTTCATCAATCTACATTGTTTCTAGAGTAAACTGGACTCATTGTCTCCAAGGCATTGTGGTTTTGTTGTATTTAATTGTTTATCATCTGTTTTGGTTGGATAGTGAACCTTGCCTCCTAGGTATAGTTCTGATGGGGTCATGAGAGCAGAGATGTTGTCTTTACTTGAGTAGAACCAGGAAAAAATGGTGCAATATCTAAAAAATAAAGCAATTTCTTATAAGAATACATATATATGTACGTGCATACAATATATTCTCATATTTATGCACAAAAAAGTAGGGGAGAACAGTCAAATAGCATTAAGAAAATGTGAATATAAAGAAAAAAGGAAAAGATGTGGGGAAAAGGGTAAGAAAAATTAAAAATGCATTAAACAAAACTAGAATGATAGATATAGAGAATCATAAAATATAAGAGAACAGTAGAAAAAGAGGGGATATGTAGGTGTAAATGGGCTCTGGGTGGGTGAACATGTGGGCGTCTGACTCTTCTTGTGAGCAAGCTAGTGTAGTGAGCACAGCATGATCCACATTTCTTCTCTACATATTTGCTGTAGCAGATCTAGGTAGCATGACTGTTTAGCTACCATCCTGGCAGAAATATTTATAATCATTTCTCTCTTCTCTGCCTTTTGTTGGGAGTATTATTAGTCTGTAAGACTCACTTCAATTATTTATGATATAGATATTTTGTCCGCCATTTTATTATGCTTGGGTCTGTGTGGCCTTGTATGTATTGTGCCTTTCTTGTTCCTCAAAAGTGACAACTCTTGAATTTTGTTGATATTTTAAATTTTTTGCAGGCAATTCTTTGGAATTACTCTTCTTCTCTATGTGTGTACTTTTTCTTGGTTCTCATAATAGTTACATTTAGTATCCTATATTGGAGAAGGTTCATAAGAAAATTCTTTTGGAACAGCACTCATATTCCTCAAAGAATAATTTAGTTGCTTTATCATAGTAGGAAGAAAAAATATTTTGATTAACATTTTCCTCTTTAAGAAATATAATTCAAAGAAAGTAAAATCACAAATATTACATGCAGAAATCTAGCATCATTAGGTCAGGGGTTGTGGTCTACACCACTGCACTTTCATAATGATGCTATAGGTGAAGAGTCTCACATTTAAATTTACATAAATTGCCATTTTGTTGAAAATGGATAGCTACTATTGGTTAATTAAAATGGTTTTTCTTTTGTTTGAGTTTTCGAGTTCTTTCACTTTACCTAATACATTTGAGTACTTGCTAGAGAATTTCATTTGAGTTCAAGTGTGTCATAATTTTAAAATAAATTTAGACTAAGATGTAAACTATGGTTAAATGCAGAAAGAGAAAATTAAATTACTTCATTGTGATTTGTATTCAGTGACTTCAAAATATTTTAACTTACTCAAGTTCATTTTACTCATCTTTGAATTATATAACTTTCATCTAATCTTTGATGTGTTTCTTTGTGATATCAAGAATTGCAATGCATGAATAACACATTACACAGCAAAAGGATCATATAAAATATTTTTAAATGAAATTTCCAATTATTTAAAACAGATTTATAATAAGTTCAATTAATAATTCGATGTCCTTCTCCGTTGAGATTATCCCCATCAAATTAAAAATCAACGCAAATACAAAACAAAGAGGGGAAATAGCTATAACCCTAGGCAGTTTGAGAAGACAAATTAAATGAAATTTGCAAAGACAGAGTAAAACAGTCAGAAAGGGAGTACATGCTTAGCATATCTTAAATGGAGGGAATTGAATAAAACATTCGATCCTTGAGTTGTATCATTTAAGATTCTATGGAGAAAACATTGAATGATGCAAGAAACATCAAAAGAAGATGGAAAGAATACAGAGTCACTGTGCCAAAAAGAACTAGTTCACCTTCGAATCTTTCAAGAAGTAGTATATGATCAAGCACCAATGGCACTGAAGGAAGTAGTCCAAATGCACTCTTGGCTCCAGGAATTGAAGGGAGAGAAAAAGAAATGTTTAGGCAAGATCTGAAGCATTGCAAGCACTCACTCATCTATTCCAAGAAATTTGGAAGACAGTTGGAAGACAGCTAGCTGGCAAACTGACTGGAAGAGATCCATGTTAGTACCAATTCAAAAGAATATAAACCAAAAGAATGCACAACTTAAAGAATCTTATCATTGATTTCATATGCAAGTAACATTTTGCTGAAGATAATTCAAAAGTGATAGCAGCAGTATTGACAGGGAACTGCCATAAATTCAGAAGGGGGTGGGGAACAAGATATTATGCTGATATCAGATGAATCTTAGCTGAGATCAGAGAATATCAGGAAGATGTGAATCATAGCTGATTACAGACATCCTTGAGAACAATAGAGATTCAGAAACAATTCATTGTGTACATTCAGAACTTGCACATGGATCAAAAGGCAGCTGTGGAAGCATAACCAAGGAATACAGAATGGTTTGAAATCAAGAAAGGTGTGCACTAGTGTATCCTTTGACTATACATATTCACCCTATGTGCTCAGAAATCATCTGAGAAACTGAATTATATGATTGGAGGACATCTTATTAACAATCTGCTATCAACCTCTCTTTAGGAGAAATATAGGGCTTTCTACTCCCATACATGGTTACAGTCTCAGAAACTCACTTAGGCAGTTCTACCTCATCCTAAAGGATAGCTATGAATTAGCAGCAACTTGACGGCATTGAGTTTGTTTTTTGTTGCTTATTTTAATATAAACAGTTGACACAACCTTGCTTTTTGAAAACAAGGAGGAGTTTAAGCACTTGGTGATGAGAATCAAATATTGTAGCCTTTGATATGGATTAAAATGTTATACAAATAAAACAAAAATCTTGCCAACTGGACAAGGTAACATCTTGATGAATGGAGAAAGGATTGATGTCAGGAATGTGGTCTTCCTTGGATCAGCAGTCAATGCTCATGGAAGCAGCAGTCAAGAGAACAAAGGACATGTTGCTTTGGGTAACTATTATGCAGGAGACCTCCTTAAAGTGTTGAAAAGGAAGGATTTTACTTTGAGAACTGATGTGGCCAGACCCAAGCCATGGTATTTTGAATCGCTTCATACGCATTTGAAAGGTGGACATCGCACAAGGAAGAGTGAAGAAATATTGATACATTTGAACTGTGGTCCTGCGAAGAATATTGAAAGTATTGAAAACATATTGAATATTAAAAACATAAATATGTCTCAGAAGAAGTACAACCAAAGTAAGTAATCCTTAGAGACAAGGATGGCAAGAAGTTTTACATACTAATGACATATTTTCAGGAGAGACCAGTTCTTTGAAAAGGACATTTTGCTTGGTAAAGTGGAGGGGCAGCAAAAAAGAGGACAGCCCAGGGGATGGACTGACACAGTGGCTGCAACAACGGGTTCACACATGGAGCAATTATGAGGCTGATGCATGACTGTCAGTGTTTCACTCTGTTGAGCACAAGATCCCCATGAGTCCAAGCTGACTTGATGGCACCTTACAACATCCTCTAAGGAATCTTATGTACCTTTTTAGAAAATGTTAATCTTGTGTCACAAAGTTTGCTAATTCTATAAGAAATACTTGAACAAGCAGTGTGAAAGTAAAACATAGGACACATAGAGCAAGTAGTAAATATTTATAAGGTCCTTACACATGGCATTACTCCTCCATGATCTTGGTATGTTTTAAGAACATGTATTTTCCCATCATCAATTCCCCATGAAGAAAAGCTGTTATTTTCTCATTTCAATATTTATCATATTTAAAGCACTTAGAAATATAAAGTAAATGTTTGTTAAGTCAGAGCACAATAAATTTAAATAACTCCTTAATTTACTCAAGAGAGTAGATAATGAATGATTTAATATAAAGAAAATATTCTGTATGCACTGTGAAAAACAATACAACATTAAAGCTGCCACCTCCTGTATTTCAAACATCCAAAGAAGCATTTTGGAAAAGTTTTTGTGATAGCTGATAGGTTACCTGTAAAAGAAGAGGGTTTAGTCAAGACCCTGAATGTTACTGATGTATCCCAAATACAATCCAAATGGTCAATAAGGTGTCAATCATAATTAGATTGAAATGCATCAATAACCTCTCCTAAAACAATCAGATAGTGTCTTTACCTATATACAAATCAGGAAAGCCTTTTCATTCTATGTAATGAATGAAAAAGAATAATTAATTTAATATATTGCAATGTACAGATCTATTGTACAAGGCTTCTTTAAAATCTTAAAGACCAAAGATGAATCTCTGTTCAGGTGCACATTAATCCAACAATCATATTTTCAATAGCTTCATATGCATCTGAAAGCTAAATAATTAAGAAGACCAGAGAATAATTAATGTCTTAGAATTTTGCCAAAGAGTATTGAATATCCATACCACAGGCTTCTAGGAAATGCTAAACATTGTACATTTAGCATTGCATTCTGGAAGTGAGGATGGTAAGACTTCAGCTTATGTATTTTGGTCCCATTATTATGAGGGACTGGTCTCTAGAGAAGGACATCACGCTTGGTAAACTGAAATGAGCAGTAGCCTGGTTGAGAAGGACTGACACAGTAATTGCCACAATGGGGTCAGACACGACTGGTCAGTCTTTCATGCTGCTGCACATAGAGCCGCTGTTAGTCAGAAGCAACTCAAAGTCACCTAACAGCAACAGCATAGACTGTGTAAAACTGTGATTTTGTTTCTTTATCTATATTATATATATTATCAGGCACTGATTCAAAAGCAACCGAGGTATTCCCTTTTACAAAGATGCTTCTTTTCAAAATTCTCTCAAAATAAAAATTGGCTGGATAAATTAGAGAAAACATATTTTCATTAACTTTTTTCCCTTTAAGAAATATTATTCAAAGAGAGTAAAATCACAAATATTATGCAGAACTCTAGCATCATTATGCCAGGGGTTGTGGTCTACACCACTGCACTTTCATAACAATACTATAGGTGAAGACTCCCAGGTTTAAATTTATATAAATTGCTGTTTTGTTGAAAATAGATAGCTACTATGGTTAATTAAAATAGTTTTTCTTTTGTTTGTGTTTTTGAGTTCTTTCACTTTACCTAATACATTTGATTACTTACTTGAGAATTTCATTTGAGTTCAACTGTGTAATAATTTTAAAATAAAATTTAGACTAAGATATAAACTATTGTTAAATGCGGAAAGAGAAAATTAAATTACTTCATTGTGATTTGTATTCAGTGACTTGAAAATATTTTAACTTACTCAAGTTCATTTTACTCATCTTTGAATTATACAACTTTCATCTTAATCTTTGATGTGTTTCTATGTGATTTCAAATATTGCAATGCATGAATAACACATTATACAGCAAAAGGATCATGTAAGAAAAAATATTTACAATTTATATAAGCATTTTATGTTAAATATAGTACCATAATATTAAAAGCAAAACAAAATGTAATTCAAGTAAAAAAAATCACCGATTAACCAAATCTGAATATTGATGAGGAATTAATACTTTTACAAATATTTCAACAAAATTTTATAACATGTATTTTTAAAGTATTCTATGCGTGAAGTTTGTTTTTCCCATTGACAGACAATGGGAAAAAACATGGAGACAGCAATGTGTGCCGATATAACACATTAAACTCTGTCACTAGAACAAGAAACATGATATCACTTTGTTCTTATTGTGACAATTTTAATCTAATCATATGTGCTATTATGAAGAGAGGTATAAATTTTATACTGCATAGTTTAAGGAAATCAGACTTTGGTCTTGAAAATTTATTATTAACAGAATATGATTTGGATCTTCTGTGGTTTTGTAAAACAACACATAGTTTAAGTATTCAGTCTAATTCTGAAAGCAAGAATTGTGGAGAAAAAAAATACATATATATATATAAAACATACATAAAACATATATATATTCATCTCAAAGCCTTCTGTCACTTGGAAATAATAAATGATAACAAGGACATAAAATAATTAAATGTAATAAATAATCAATATGATAATATGAATGCATTTAAATGAAATATTTGAAATATATAGAAATTATATCCAAAATTGCAAGAAGTCCTAAGAGGATGTATGTAAATAATAAAGAAAAAAGTATGTTCAGTGCTATCCAGTAGATTGGTCACTCGGTGACCCTGTAGGAAATAGAATAAACAATGTATGATAAAAACATCTTTAAGTTGCACTATCTATTGGAGCGTTGGCATCATGAATATTTGTTTACTTCCAATTCTTGCCATGGTCTCAAAGGTTCTGAATTCAAAGTTATTTTTTCAAATTAGGTGAACTTGCAAGACATTTAAAAAATCTTCATGAGACCAAAGAAGTATCCTCATGTTGTGTTGTCTGTTTATGTTGGCAAACAAAGTTCTTGAGACTTTGAGGTTTTATAACAGAACATTTTGATATTCAGTAGTTAACTACATGAACATTTAGGAGTTTTTCAAAAGACAGCACAGTCTACATCTTTGGATAATTGTATTTTGTTGTGCTCCTAAAGTCAGCAGTTTCAGTGATTTGTCCTGATTTTCTCTTCCCACAGTGGTCCAGCTCTCTTGGCAAGACAGTTCGGTAATTCTGTTAAAGGAGCAATCATTGAGAATTGGCCAAGAGTCAATTTACCATCCTTGCCAATTGTTTTGCTTCAACCTACATTCATTTACATTTCAAATAGCTAGAATGGTTTTGGTTTTGAAAATAAAACCTGATGATTCATAATTATGTTTAATTAATAGTAAACTGTAGATGGTAGCAATGATCTATAGCGACTCTGAAAAATCAATGAGCACATATGATGTCTATTATAATTTTTCTTCACTAAGACTTCAGTTTCCTCTCTCCTATCTACTACTGAAGAGCCATACCTTTAGATAATATGATTGATCATTATGATCTTATACATGTAAATGCCATCAGAATTATAGTCAGGTATGTTCATAAAATTGTATTTCTTAGCTTAATGTTGAATGAAAAATTAAATATATATGGTAAATCAGCATCATAAAATGATTAAAATTTTAATTTAAGTTTGACATATTTTAGATTCTAGTTGTTTTTTCAGAAGGCATATGTGTCTCATTAATTGAAATAACTGCAACTCCTATAACCAGTAATTTATTTGACCACTACTTTATGGACATTCATACTTTTGTTTATTTTATTATACTCTATGTATTTATAAACATTGTAGAATTGACATGGAGTTGATTTAGACTCTTAGGGACTGTGTGGGACAGGGTAGGATGGTCCAATCGCATTTTTGAGACAGTATTCTTCAGGAAGTGGAATGCCACACCATTCTCTCACAGAGCGCTGGTAGCATCGACCTACTAACATTTATGCTAAATTGCCGAACCACCAAGTCTCCTTGCAGTATGAGAGAAATCAGTCCAGAAAAAGGACACAACTGAATGCGTGTACCCTAAGGTAATTATATCTTTTGGGGTGTGTTTGTATTTCTTGTTTCCTTTTGTATTTTTGGAAACCCTACAGTGTGTGTTTAAAATTTATTCAGATATTAATTGATGAAGAGAAGAAATAAATATCAGTTTGATAGCATTCTCTTTGAGCACTGTTATTGTCTAAAGCAATTTCTAAGAATGCTCAAAACTAGGGATAAGTATATTATTGTTGTTATTGTGAGGTGCTTACTAGTCAGTTTTGATTCCTATGTACCCTAGATACACAAGACAAAACATTGACCAGACCTGAATAATTCACACAAATGTTATTATGTTTCAGTCCACTGTTGCCGCCAACTTTCATGTACTCAGGAGGGGATTGAAAATACCACAGCGGGGTGGTCAGGCATACTTTAGTTTTTTTGTTTGTTTGTTTGTTTTTAATACTTTAAAGAGTTCTTGTGCAGCAGATTAACCCAATGCAATCCATCCTCTGATCCCTTAACTACTGCTTCCAGGCCCATTGATTGAATCCAAGCAAGAAAAATCCTTGACAACTTTAATCTTTTCTCTATCATGATGCTGACTATATGTCCAGTTGTGCATATTTTATTTTCTTTACATTGAGTTTAGTATCTTCTGGAATTTGAAAGCTTTGGTTTTCATCAGTAAGTGCTTCAAGGTCTGCTCACCTTCAGCAAGCAAAGTTGTGTCATGTATCTGGCACAGGATAATAAGCCTTCCTCCAATTCTGACGAAGCATTCATCTTCATAAAGTTCATTCAGCTCGGGTGAGTGAGTGAGACAGTGAGTGAGCAAGACAGTAAGACAATGAGTGAGTGAGACAGTTGGTGAGTGAGTGAGACAGTGGGTGAGTGAGTGAGCTATAATTGTCCTTTTGTGATCGACTAACTTAACTCAGCATAATGGTTTCCGGGTCTTTCCATGCCATGCATTGTTTCCTACTTCCATCACTGTTTTTAGGGGTGCATAGTATTCCACTCCATGGCATTGTGCTCCTTTAGGACCTGTCAGGCCAAACAGATCAAAGTTGGAGGGCAGCAAGTTTATGGTCAAGGAGGAGGTACGAGTGAGGATGGTTGGACAACATAAAGAATAATATAATCAAGGCCACTGAATTGTATATGTAGCAGTAATTAAATTGGTGCATGGTCTGCTGTGTATATTCTCAAGAAAAAAAAAGTTAATTCAGCTCCTCTGATGATTTGCTCAGCATGCTGACTGAAAAATATGATGAGAGCATACAACCCTGATGCATGTTTTTCCTGGTTTTAAACCAAGCAATTCCCCTAATTCTGTTCATACAACTATTATTGATCCCTGTACAGGTTCTGTATGCTCAGAATTAAGTGTTCTGGAATCCCCATTCTTCTCGGGGTCACGCATCATTTATTTTGGTTCACACAGTAAATGCATTTGCATAGTCACTAAAACACACGTAAACATCTTTCTAGTATCCTCTGCTTTCAGACAAGATCAGTCTGAAGACAGGAGTGATATTCCTTTTTCTCAACCTTTTCTGAGTCCAGCCTGAATTTCTGGCAGCTCACTGTAATGTACTGCTGAGAGCATTGCTGGATGATCTTTAATAACATTTACAACATGTTAGTTGCTGTGATATTAAGGATGCTGGTCTCTGAATTGACCATTCTATTGTACCACCTTTCTTTGGAATGAATACAAATGCAGATTTCTTCAGTCAATTTTCCAGGTAGCTGTATTCCAAATTTCTTGGCATAGACATATGAGAGATTACAGTGCAACATGATATCCCATCACTTCCTGGAGGCTTGATTTGGTGAATGCCTACAGTGTAACTTCTTCCTTCAGTACCATTAGTCTTGATCACTGACTGCTTCTTGAAAGGGTGGAATGGGGACTAGTTCTTTTTGGAACAGTGACTCTGTGCATTCTTTTCATCTTCTTTGGATGCTTCCTGCGTCATCCAGTATCTTGCTCATATGTTTTAATTCATGGGAGACCCTAGATGGTAGCACTGACATACAGCAACTCTGAAATCGGTGAGCACAATAATGAGTGGCAGGATTCAAATAACTTAAAAACCGGTTCCCTGCCATGATACATCTTTTAAGTATAAAAAAAGATATAGTTGAAGGTAGTTAATTATTTCACATAGTTAATACTTAAATAACAATAAGAGGGTACATGTTATAAAATAATAAATAATGTAAATTTGTGATTTTCACAAAGCTGGAAAGTCATCCACCTTTGAGAGAACCCTGATTACAATTGTTATTTTGAAAACTGGCTTGCTAAACATAACAAGAAATTAGGTATTGGTTCTGCCCAACTGGTGTGTGAACCAGCTAAGTCCCAGTATTGAATATAATGTGAATAAAATGTCTATCATAATCTTTGTCCACTAAATAAAGAATTTTGTGCTTCTTTTTTACCGTCCACTATTTAAGAGTCAGATCTTTCCACCCTGTGGATTCATCATTATCTGTGCGCTTCAGTGTCACCAGAATTAAAGTGTAATCAGAAAACTTTAATAAATTTACACTTCTTAACAACCCTGATTGAAAGAACTAAATGTGCATATCAAATGAGAATAAAAATTATTGAAACTATTATTTTAGTTTGATTGATAGTTTAGATTTTGATTGTTTTTCAGAAGGCACATATGTCTCATTAGTTGAAGTAACCACAACTCCCATAACCAGTGATTCATTTTTGCTCATTGATTTTTTTTCAATATTGTAATTCGAGCCTTGAAAGTTTCTTCAGTTCTTTTTGTTTAAGGTATTCTGAGGATGAGAAAAGATTTATGTTGCTAAGCATGTGTCTTGCTTAAATTCACAATCAATGCTCTTGGAAGAAGCAGTCAAGACATCAAAAGAAACAATGCCTTGAGCAAATGATCTGCACTAAATCCCTCTCTAGTATTAAAAAGCAAGACGTTACTTTGAGGATTAAGGTGTGCCTGACCCAAGCACCGGTGTATTATCAATTGGCTCATAGCTGCTCATATGCATGTGAAAGGTGGACATCAAATAAGGAAGACCATAATATTGAAGGCATCCTGGAATGCCAAAAGGACAAATTAATCTGTCTTGAAAGAAATATGACTAGACCAGAGTGCTCCGTAGAGGTAAGGAAGGGGACCATTAGTTATATATCCTTTGGGTATGTTGTCAGGAGAGACCAGTGTGGAGAAGGACATCATGTTGCTAAAATAAAGGTTCAGCAATAAAAAACCAAGAAGGTCCCCAGTGAGTTAAATTATCTCCGTGGTGGCACCAATAGGCTCATCATGGGAACCATTGTGAAGCTGGTGTAGAATAGGTAGTGCTTCATTCTCTTACATAATCTCGCCATGGAGAAGAACCAACTCTGTGGTATCTAACAACAGCAAAATTAACTTACGTCTTTGCAAGTTTATTATAATATTTTACTCTCTCTTCTCAAATAGTTCTTAGAAATGCTCTATTCATCTTTTTTGCTTCATCATTTCTTCCATTTGCCGTAACAACTCTTTGAACACAATTTTCAATATCTCATGCACGTAAAATTTTGCTAAAGATGATCCAGCTAATATTACATCATGATGTTTACAAGGGGTTGCCAGAGGTTAAGGCCAGCTTGAGAACATCATGTGCAACAAGGAACATAATTGCTCGTGTCGTGTCAGATTTACCCTGGTTTAAAGCCATTCTACTTTGTAGATCATAACTATGAATTGCCTAGAGAAGAATAGGGATTCTGCTACAATATGCAGAACTTATTCATGAACCAAGAGGCATATGACAAAAGAATATTGCATGATTTTAAATCAGGAATGGTGTGCCTCCAGGTTGCATCCTCTTACCAAATTACTTAATCTGTATGCTGAGGAAATAATCAGAAAAGCCGAATTATATGAGAAATGATATCGCATCCGGATTTTAAGAAACTTATGAACAATCTGAGATATGCAGATGAATCAACCTTACTTGCTGAAAGTGAGGATGACTTGAAACACTTGCTGATGAAGATCAAGGATGGTAGCTTTCAGTATAGATTACAACTTAATGTAAAGAAGATAGAAATCCTTAAAACTGGAAGAAGGGGTCAGTTCATGATGAATGGAGAAAGGGTTGAAGTTGTGAAGGATTTTGCCTTGCTTGGATCCACATGGAAGCCATAGGCAAGAGAGAAATATATGTATTGCAATGGGTAAATCTTCTGCACGAGACCCCTTTAATGTGTTGACAAGCAAAGATGTTACTTCCAGGGTTTAGGTACCCCTGAGCCCAGGCCTGGTATTTTCAATTGCCTCTTATGCATTAGAAAGTTGGACATTGAATAAAGAAAACCACAGAACAACAACGAGTTTGTGCTGATGGAGATTATGGAAAGGACCATTGACTGCAAAAGAACAAAGAACTTTTTCTTGGAAGTAGAACAACCAGAATGGTCATTACAAGCAATTGTGGTGTCTCATTTACTTTGGATATATTGTCTGGAGACACGAGTCCCTGGAAAAAGACATCATGCTTGGAAAAGTGGAGCGGCATTGAGTAAGAGGAAAACTCTGGACAAGGTAGAGTAACACAGTGGCTGCAAAAATGGACTCAAGCATGGGAATAATTGCGAGGAGGATGCAGGACCATGTATTGTGGCATTCTGTTGTTCATAAGGTCCCTCTGGGTTAGAGCTCTCTCAATGGCATCTAAGGAACAATACTCTTATATCAAGAGGGGTTCAGCCTGTCCAACATAAATCTATGGTCGGATGCTAGCTAACCTTATCACTGCAGATTGATGATGCAGAACAATGAAGTGAGATGCAGAAAGATCACAAGCCAGTGGGTGAAGAGTCACATGAATCCAATGTCGGTGGAAATGCAGCAGGACACCTAGAGCTGGAGGCTGCCCTTGGAGGCAGGCACACATTCCTTTCCATTAGAAAGGTGAAAAGGGCAAAGGGAGAGAAGTTCCCAGTTTCTCTTATAAAAAGTCCACAACCCCAAGGAAGGAATCTGGTTAGACTCCCCAGCTACACTTTCATGCAAATTCAAAATGTCTTGCAATTAGTTACCTGACACCTTTCTAAGTGCTCCTTTTATAAGAATTAGCTCAGAGGGGAAAAAAAATTAGGCAAGAACCAGTGTCCTGTTAAGCTGAGCAAAGCTTGGTTGGGTAGATTGGGTAGTGAAAGTGGATAGACGTGAACACAGGGGAAACAGAGCAAACTCCAGTGTATTTATGAGAGGACCGCAGCATAACAGGAAAAGCATCATCTCAAAGGGTTGACAGAAAAATACAGAAAGCTCAAAAAGGGCTGATTTTTAAATCCATGTAAACTACAACGGTCCTATAATATTTTCACTCCATGATCATATTTTTAAAGGAATAATAGACCCACACCTGTCTTACTATCACAGATGGCCTACTTAGAGATGAAATAAGACAGTGAAAGCATAAAGAAGATTGTTGGGAGATTCTGAAGCTAGATTTATGGGAATAAAAAGAGTAGACAAAATAGTGAAAACGTTCATAGGGTAAGAATATAACCAATATTAGTGAGCAATATGTGTAGATGTCGTTGAATGTGAACTTGATTTGCTGTATATATCCATTGAAAATAAGATCAATTATTATATTTTTTAAAGAGTTAACATATAAATTATGTTTTCAATAATCAATTCTAAGGTCAAATAAAATGTCATTTGTTTTCAACGTTTCCTCTTTTACACATATTATGTGTAAATTTTCTATTTCTCAGCAGCAAAAATTTAATATCAGTAAAGTACATGTAAAACAGTTTTAATCTAATTAGAGATAGTTTTTGAACATTATAAAACATTGATATAAAATATTCAATTTTTTAAATCTAATTAAAATGGGTTGTAAAAGATACATTTAAAAATCTAGTTTTTGCACAATTACAGGGTAATTTGTTTTAATCACATAATTTAATTTATGATTAACTTCATCTTAGCTAAATTCTTAACAGCTGTTAAAATAATTGTTCTGAGTTGTCTGCATTTAAGTCAGAAGTTTATATTTAGCTTTCTAACTTAGTTATTAAATTACAATATTATAGTAGTAAAAATAAATAATGCTAGTGCATCGATAGTGCAAATGGTTAAGTACAATTGGACAGTAGACTGAGAGTTTGAAGCCACCTCAGGACACTGAAGAACACAAGTCTAGTGTAAAAATTCTTACAAAATATTCCTGGAATAACTCTACACGGAGGTCGCCATGGTACAGAATTGACTGGGCAGGAACTACCAATAAACAATTTTCCTCAGTCATAGAAACAAATTTTCACATGAAATATCAAGGGTAGTAATTAATGTTCCTATTTCATGGGGTCAGAAAACCTTTAGGTTTAGATTTATGTAGCATTTAGTTAAATAAATGCTTATTTATTATATTAGTAGTAGCAATAGGATTAATTTCTTTTATAATTTCAAATATCTTCTTTTCAATTTTGTCATTTTATACTACTTCCCCCATTCTTCAGGTTATACTTATATAACCTGAATATTTATATAAAATGTATATTAATTAGAACATGTATATTTGGAATACTTATAGAACATATATATTAATAATACATACACATTTTATGAAACATTCTATAAAGAAAATATTTACAGTACATTAGAGCATTAGATCTTACAGCAATATATCTTGATATAAGATTTTATTGGATCTTAAAGAAAAATATTTTAACCCAACCAGTTTAATGTTCTTTTGACAGAGTGAAACATATATTAATTTACTGTTGGAAATAAGATGAGTCTGGTATGCATATAAGAAGGGATAATTTGGGAAACATAATTCAAAAATAATGTATTAATTTATTCAGTAACTGTCACTAACTAAAAAAATTATGCTACTTATACTATATATGAATGTTTAATGAAATATGATGCCCTAGAATCTTGCCAAATTTTGTTTCAAATGCCATCAAAGTTATTAAAATCACAGCACCACAATCATTGAAAACAAAAGCCATTAGACTAACCACGCTCCCTCTGACTCTAACTGAGGTGGTCTATTTGATGACCAATCAGCCAGCTAATGGCCACAGGGGAAACATTTTAAATGTAAATTTATCCGAATAGCAAAGATAAAATGTCATATGGAATGATATAAAATGAAGTGGATTCGATGTCAAACAGACTTAAGTTCAAATACTGAATTTAAAATATGTCTAAAGATGTTAGGAAAGGGTTTGTTGTTGTTGTTTCATATGTACCAACTCCCAGTGAAGATAAGAGCTCTGATGTGGTGGTGGATGCGCGCAGGGCTGGTGACCACAGGATGGGCAGTCGGGAATCACACGCAGTGAGAGGAGAAAGATGAGCTGTCTGTTCCCACAGAGGGCTCCAGTCTCCCTCGCTGAGAGGAGCGGTTGTGCCCTGTCCCATAGGGTTGCTGTGAGTTGACATTGATTAGATGGCAGCACGTTTGGTTTTCTGAATGAAGATAAAATTTAGAATGTGTGATTATCAAATAAAGAGTGTAATTAAAATACCCAATAAATCATCTGACACATTGCCTAAATTAATCTTCCTTCTAGTCTTGGTGCAGAATTTTAAATCATATATTTTACTAATAAAATTTTCTTTAGGTTAATAACATAAAACATCATGCTGTTAGGTGCTGTCCGGTAGGTTCCTCCTCTTACCCACACTTCTCAAAAAAAGAAAAACATACCCTGTCCCGGGCCATCCACGCAAGTGTTCTTATGTGAAAACACATTGTTGCAGCCGTGTCAATCCACCTTGCCAAGAGGTTCCCGCTTTCCCCCGGCTTCTCTCTTCTACCAAACACGATGCCCTTTTCCAAGGACTGATGCCTCCTGATAGTATGTCCAAAATACCTGAGATGAAATCTTGACATACTTGCTTATAAGGAGCATTTAGACTATACTTCTTTCGAGACAGATTTGTGTGTTCTTTGGCAGTTCTTGGTACTTTCCATATTCTTCTCCAGCAATAATTCGAATGCATCAGTTCTACTTCAGTAACCTGTATTTAATGTCTAACATTTACATGCATATGAAGTCATTTAAAATGCCCGGGCTTGAGTCAGGCATACCTTAGTCCTGAAGATAACATCTTTTTTTCCAAAACTTTACAGAGTTCTCGTGCAGCAGATTTACCTACTGCAATACATCATTTGATACTTTCACTGATTTTTCCACGAGTGTTGATTTTGAATCCAACTAAGATAAAATCCTTGAAAAGAGAAAACTGGGACTAGTGAATATACAACTGAATAGAGAAAGCAGAGTAAAGACATACTTTTGTGTTTGGGTTGTTAGGTGCCATCGAGTCAGTTCCTACCCATAGGGACCCTGTGCACAACAGAGGAAACACTACGTGGTCTTATACTATCTTCACAAGTGTTCCTTTGTTTGAAGTCATTGTTACATTGTTACAACCACAGAGTCTCTCCTTCTTGTTTAGGATCTTCCTCTTTTCTGCTACCCCTTCACTTTGCCAAGCATGATGTCCTTCTTCAGAGACTGGGCTTGACAACACGTCCAAAGTATGTAAGACAAAGTCCAACCTTCCTTGTCTCTAAGGAGGAGCCTGGCCTTACATCTTCCAAGACTGATTTGTTTGTCCTTTTTTCAGTTCATGATATTTTCAATATTCTTAACCAGCATCACAATTCAAATACATCTAATCTTCTTTGGTCTTCCTTATTCAGCATGCAAATTTCTCATACATAGGAGGCAATTGAAAATATCATGGCTTGGGTCAGGTGCACCTCAGTCTTCAAAATAACATCCTTGTATTTATTCACCTGACCCCTAGTTTATCTACCTCTTCAGACAGTGGCCCTCCTGATTCTTCATCTTGTTTCCACAGCTATAGGAGTCAGAAAAGACTCCAACTTATATCTGACCTATGGACTTGAACTAGACTGTACACACCTACTTCTACAATTGGATACACTATTTATTGATTTAAATATCTATCTACACAAACAAGTGTCAGTGTTTTTGTGTCTCAATTCAACCTAACATATTATGTGAAATATTTGTACTATGGCCTGCAATACTTGATCTTCATTATCAAGTGTTTCAAGCCTTTCTTGCTTTCAACAAGCAAGGTTTTATCATTTTTATATTGTAAGCTATAAATTTGCCATCCTTCAATCCCAATGCCATGACATTCTTTATATAGCACAGCATTTATTATTTGTTCAGGATCTTGTTTGATGCACACCTCTCTTTATTAAATGCCTCACAATATTACTTGTCCTTTTCAAATAACTGGCTCTTGGTCCATGTACAGGTTCTGAATGAGCAAAATCCAGAGATCTAAAATTATAAATTTTCTCAAAACTACATATTTTTGTTTGTAAAATTCTATACAATATAATTCCTTGGCATAGTCAGTAAAACAAAAGTAATTATGAATAAGTCTGCTTTTAAAAAAACACTGGAATACCAGAAGAGCAAACAAATATCTTAGAAGAAATACGACCAGAATATTCTATAGGAGGTAGGATTGTGAGACTTCATTTTCCATACTTTGGACATCAGAAGAGACCAGCTGCTGGAAAAAGACATCATGCTTGATAAAATAGAAAGACAGCATAAAAAAATAAAGAATATTTCCAAGCAGAAGGATTGACTCAGTAGCTGCAACAATGGCTCAACCATAAGAACAATTATGAAGATGACACAGGGCTAGGCATTTCATTGTGGTTCTATTTTCCATAGGATCACTATGAGTAGAAACTGACTTCAGGGCTTTTAAACACAGCAACAACAATTTTGAAACATATTATGGACAAAACAGTGAAAATGCAGGAAACTTCAAAACAAAATGGAAAGATTACACAGAGTCATTGAAGCACAAAAAAACCAGTCAACATCCTTACACTATTTCAAGAATTAGCAGATGAATAAGAACCAGTGGTCCTGAAGGAAGAAGTTCAAGCTACACTGAAACCAAAGGTCCAGGAATTGATGTACCACGAGTTGAAATCTTTCAGTAAGCTGATCAAGTGCTGGAAAAACTCTTCTATGCTATGAAATTTGAAAGACAGCTAGTTGGCCAATCCATACTTGTACACATTATAAAGATAACACAACAGAATGCACAAATTATAGAACAATATCATTAATATTACATGAAAGTTAAACTTTGCTGAAGATTATCCAGCTATGAATGTAGCAGTACATTGACAGGAAACTAGTTGTCAGATGTTCAAGCTGGATTCAGAGAAGGATGTGGAATAGGAGATATCATCGTTGAAGTCAGATGGATCTTGGCTTAAAGCAAAGAGTAAGAGAAGCATATTTGCTTGTATTGTATTGACTATGCAAAGGCCTACACAGTGTGGATCATAACAAACTGTGGGTGTCCTTGAGAAGAACTGAAATCCCAGAACATTTCATTGTTCTTATGTAGAAGTTGTGGGAAAAGAACAAGGACATACTGCATGATTTTGAATCAGAGAGGGTGTGTGACAGGACTGTGTCCTCACACCATAATTTGTCATTCGGTATGTGGACTAAAATAGTCAGAGAAGCTGCATTATCTGAAGAAGAATTTGCATTAGGATTAGAGGAAGGCTTATTAATAACCTGCAATGTGCAGATGACACAACTTTTCTTGCTGAAAGTGGGAAGGAAGGACTTGAAGCACACACTGATGAAGATCAAGAATTGCTGACTTAAGTAAGGATTGTAAAGAACACCAACATCTTCACAAGTGGACCAGTAGGTAACTTCATGGTAAATGATACAAAGTTTGAAGTTGTCAAGTATTTTGCGTTGCTTGAATTCAACAATCAATGCTGTGGAAGCAGCACTCAGGGGATCAAGCTACACATTATACCAGGCCAGTCTGCTGCACAAGAACTCTTTGCTGACAAGAAAGGAGAGTGCTTTGAGGGCTAAAGTGTGCATGTTCAAAGTCATGGTATTTTTCACTATCCTCATATGTCTGTGAAAACTGGAAATTAAATAAAGAAGACTGAAGAAAAATCAAAGTGGCCCACTGCCGGGCAGATAGCGACAGAGTAACACATACCAGAGGGACTCCACAGAATTCAGCCCAGGAGAGTTCCTTAGAGAGAAATACAACTCAGCTGGAGCGCACGTGGAGCATCATAAAGATAATTAGGCACAGACACACAAGGTTTTGAGGGCAGAGGGTTTTGGCTTACCACAGTGGAGGCCAGCTGGGGCTTGACTTTAGCCCCACCACTGTCTCTGCGGGATCTGGGATGTTTTGGAGCCTGCAAAGGGGCTTCATCCCAACACAGACACAGTTGGGTGCCACCTGCCTCAGGCAGGGACTAAACCCTTGCAGCCCCAAGGGCAAGGAGTGGGGTGCAGTGACATTGTTACTTTTGTTTCCCTCTCTTCTTTCTATCCCCCCAAAGTCTTGGAGGGCTGAGCACAGGCTTTTTCTAAACACAGCCACAGCTTGCCACCACTGCCTCAGGGCAGGGACTAAACCCTTGCAGCTCCAAGGGCAGGGATCGGAATTTAGCTACATTTGTTAGTTTTGTTTCCCTCTCTTCTCTATATCCCAGAGCAGTCTGAGTAGACTTAGTTTTTCATTTTATTTTCTCCTGTTTTTCTCTTTCCTGTTCTCTCATACTCCACTGCTTACCTCTAGACCACTCCCCTTAGCCTAGGGCATTTACCCCTGTGCCACGCCCAGCTAGGTGAGCTCCCCACCTTGTGCAGCTAGTGAGAGGCTGGGGAAAACCCTGTAGAAATCCACCAGCGGATACTCTGCCCAACTTCATACCCAGGAATTCCTATCTGTGTGCCTAGGGGTGTAAGGCAGCTCAGCCAACACTTGTCAACATTTCAACCTGCTGCAGGACCCTCTGCAACCCCAAAGCAGGAAGCCACAGGAGGAGAACATTGTAGGTGAATTCCATAGTGAAATTAGCTGTAAGAAATTCAAAGAAACATTCCTAGAAGTCTCCCAGAGAGAAAGCCAATGCTCTTCAACTCCCTGGAAAATGGCACCTGGCTCCTCTAAAACAACGCAATGCAAACAGTCATCAGTGCCAAAGACCTAACGGAAAAAAAAACCCCCAAAAACAGAAGAAACAAAAGGCAATGGCAGAGGACATCCCACAAGAATTGAAAACTACAGACCAATATCCCTAATGAACATCGATGCAAAAATCCTTAACAAAATACTAGCCAACAGAATACAAAAGTATATAAAACCAAAAAAATCACCATGATCAAGTTGGATTCATCCCTGGGATGCAGGGTTGGTTTAACATACGAAAGACCATTAACAATATTTGTCACATTGACATGAAAAACAGTAAGAACCACATGATAATATCAATAGATGCAAAAAAAAGTATTCAACAGCATCCAACACCAACTTCTGCTTAAGATACTTGAGAAGATAGGAATGGAATGAAAATTCTTCAAGACAATGCAAGCTATATATGAAGAGCTAACAGCCAACGTGGTAGTCAATGGATAAAAGACTAAAACAATACCACTGAAAAGGGGAACTAGACAAGCATGCCCCTTGTCCGCACTCTTATTTGATATTGTGCTGGGGGTTTTAGATAACAGCATAAGGCAAAGAAAAGACATCAAAGGTATGCATCTGGGGAAGGAAGAGGTGAAACTATCATTATTTTCAGATGATATGATTTTACATATAGAAAATCCCAATAGCTCCACAGGGGAGTACTGGAAGCAATAGAGAAGTTTGGCAGAATGGCAAGATTCAAGATCAACAAACAGAACTCCCTCGGACTGTTATACACATCGGATAAGACCACAGAAGAAGAGATAAAAAAGGTGGTACCCTTCTCAATAGCCAGACACAAATTGAAATATTTAGGGATACACCTGACAAAAAGAACAAAAGATCTATATGGGGAAAACTACAGAACACTATTACAAGAAACCAAGAGCGACCTTAACAAATGAAAGAATATCCCATGCTCGTGGATTGTAAGACTCAATATAGTCAAGATGTCAGTTCTGCCAAAGGTACTATACAAATTTAATGCAATCCCTATATAATTACCCTAATCTTTCTTCAAATAAATGGAAAAACTGATTACCAACTTCATATGGAGAGGGAAGAAGCCCAGAATTAGCAGAGAACTCCTCCAGAAGAAGGACATAATGGGAGGTCTTGCATTACCTGACTTTAGCACATATTATACAGCCACAGTTGTCAAAACCACATGGTATTGGTATAATGGCAGATATTCAGACCAACTTAAAAGAACTGAAAACGCAGAAATAAAATCATCAGTGTACAGACAACTGATCTTTGATAAGGGCCCAAAAAATATCCAGTGGGAAGCAGATGCCCTCTTTAATAAGTGGTGCTGGAAAATTGGATATTTACCTGCAGAAAAATTAAGTAAGACCCTTATCTCACTCCATTCACTAGAATAAACTCAAGATGGATCACAGACATTGAAGTAACCCCCAAACTATTAGGACCATCAATGAGGGAATTAGAACCAACTTGAGAACTTTGGCACAGGGAATACATAGGTTATCAGGATTAGGGAAGGTCACAAACACAGAGGAGGCACAAATTGACAAATGGGATATTATGATGATAAAACACCTGTGTACATCGAAAGAATTTACCAAGAGAGTAATAAGAGAGTCCACAGCCTGAGAAAATATCTTTAGCAATGACACACCAGATAAAGACATTATTACTAAAATCTACAATACTCTGCTAGCTTCCAAAGAGAAAACAAAAACGAATTGCCCTCTGAGGAGGTGGGCAAAGGACTGAACAGAAGTTTCACAGGGGCAGAAATCTCAATGGCCCACAAACATAGCTGTAAGAGAAATGCAAATTAAAACAACAATGAGGTACCACCTAACACCCTCAAAGGTAGCCCAATTCAAAAATCAGAAAGCAACAAGTGTTAGAAGGGCTGTGGTGAAACTGGAGCTCTCATCCACTGCTGGTGGACCTGTAAATATGCATGACCACTATGGAAACTGATCTGGCAATATCGATACAGATGGAAATCGAGTAACCATATGACCCAGCAATCCCCCGACTGGGCATATACCCAGAAGAGGCAAGAAACAAACCAAGGCCAGACATCTGCTCTCCAATATTCATTGTGTCACAGTTCACAATTGCAAGGAGTTGGAAACAACCCAAATTTCCATCAACTGACAAGTGGATTAAAAAAGCTGTGGCATATACCTACAATGGAGTACTACACATCACTAAAAAGCAGTGATGAACACATGAAGCACATCACTGCTTGGGAAGAACTGGAGGAAACCATGCTAAGTGAAATAAGCCAAGCCAAAAGGACAAGTACAACATGAATCCACTGAGGTATGCTTTAACAAAAATGCAAAATGGGCATAGGGGAAAAGCTACTGTGTACAAAACATTCCTGGGGTGAGGACCAGGTAATATGAGAGGGACCAGACCAAATACAGGATACATACTGTAGACATCTAAAAAGGAGGTTGGGAAAGGAAAAGAAAAAATAAAAGATAAATGGATAGTGGGGCCACAGGGCACTAACCCACCCAAGGGGTGGGTTTTGGTTATATCTCTACATGGAAAGAGGGACCATACTTCAACCTAGTGCTCCCAGATGTAAATACACAGCTGCCATAAACATACTACATGCTGGCATACTTTGTTGTATATTGTTGGGAGTAGGGAACCAGTGGAGAGGTCTGAGTGGTCTGCCCCAATGCCAACTACTACGTGGACACCTCCCCCCCTCCAGAAGAATTTATTTCAAAGGACAGCATTGAATCTACAACTCCAGGAGAGGGACATATCTGATTTGAGCACATGGGACAAGATGAAGGGGCAGGGGAGGAGAGAATGGAGAACAACCTGTCCCACCAGGCCTTGAGCATGATGTTTCTGATTAGAGCAGCCAGTCCACAGAGAGGACCACATGGCAAGCCCCACTATGAGACATGATGTGCCTCACTGACCCATAGCCCTACAGGGGACAACACCAGACACAGTGAAGGAATTGTGCCCGATCTGATCCTGTCACACCGAGACGAAACACTAAGGGGGTGCAACAGAAAAGCAAGGGAATGGAGCATCGAGGTTCCCAGGGAATGCTGAAGGTGGACTTTGGGACCAGGGCATGGTACCCCAACAGACAGGACTGGAAAACACTCCTAAATGCCAACAAACAGTTCTTTAACTAATTACAACCTTTCCTTCTTGTGTTTTGTTTTTTGTCATTGGTGTGTTATTATTTTGCTGTATATTGTTGCTTGGTTTTGCTCTGCCTTGTTTTTGTGCATGTTATTATCTCTGCAGGTCTGTCAAAATACAATAGGTTGGATGAACAATGTGGAGGAGAAAACAATGGGACCGATAGTTCCAGGGGGACATGGGAGAGGGGGAGGTGGGGGGAAAGGTAGTGGTGTCAACAAACCCAGGGACAAGGGAACAACAAGTGATCCAAATCAGTGGTGAAGAGGGTGTAGGAGGCCTGGTAGGGCATGGTCCAGGGTAATGCAACCAAGAGGAATTACTGAAACAAACAAAAAAAAAACTTGGCATAATACTGGGACAAGAGGAAAGTGAAGGAAATAGAGGAAAGAACTAGTAGGCAAAGGGCATTTTTAGAGGTCTAAATAAAGGCATGTACATATGCAAATATATTTATATGTGAGGATGGGGAAATAGATCTATGTACATATGTTTACAGGTTTAGTATTAAGGTTGCAGAATGACATTGGACCTCCACTCAAGTACCCCCTCAATGCAAGAATGCTTTCATCTTTTAAATTGGCATTCTATGATGCTCACCGTTCTGACACAACCACTGAAGACAAAGCGGGTGATTAAGCAAATGTGGTGAAGAAAGCTGATGGTACCTGGCTATCAAAAGATATAGCATCTGGTGTCGTAAAAGGTTGAAGGTAAGCAAGTAGCCATCTAGTTCAGAAGCAACAAAGCCCACAAGGAAGAAGCAAACCAGCCAGTGTGATCACGAGGTGCCGAAGGGATGTTATCAGACATCAAAGAACAAAAAAATCATATCACTGCGTGCTCACCTCCCTGATATGATCTCTGAAGATAAATGGGTGTATAAAGCAAATGCAAAGAAAGCTGACGGTGTCTGGCAATCAAGAGATATGGCATCTGGGGTTTTAAAGACTTGAAGGTAAACAAGCAGTCATCTAGCTCAGAAGCAACAAAGCCCACATGGAAGAAGCACACCAGCTTATGTGATCACGAGGTGTCGAAGGGATCAGGTATCAGGTATCATCAGAACAAAAAAAAATCATATCATAGTGAGTGAGAAGGGGAGTGGAGAGTGGAGACCCAAACCCCATTTTGGGGCCACTGGACGTCCCCTTAGAGAAGGGTCTTGGGGAAGATATGAGCCCGTGAGGGTGTAACCTAGCAAGATGGAAAATACAACTTTCTTCTAGATCCTAAATGCTTCCTCCTCCACCACTATCATGATCCCAATTCTACCTTACAAATCTGGCTAGACCAGAGGATGTACACTGGTGCAGATAGGAGTTGGAGGCACAGGGAATCCAGGGCAGATGATTCCTTCAGGACCAGTGGTATGAGTGGTGAAATTGGGAGGGTGGGTTGGAAAGGGAGAACCAATTACAAGGATCTACATGTGACCTCCTCCCTGGAGGACTGACAACAGAAAAGTGGGTGAGAGGAGAGGTCAGAAAGGGCAAGATATGACAAAATAATAATTTATAAATTATCAAGTCTTCATGAGGGAGGGGGGAGTGGAGAGAAAGGAGAAAAATGAGGAATTGATGCCAGGGGCTTAAGTGGAGAGCAAATGTTTTGAGAATGATGAGGGCAATGAATGTACAAATGTGCTTTACACAGTTGATGTATGTATGGGTTGTGATAAGAGTTGTATGAGCCCTAATAAAATGATTTAAAAAATGAAGTAAAAAGAATGACAAAGTGACAAATTAGTGAGGCACATTACATTTTTCTTGTGTTCATTAACTGATTATCCAATTTCGTACTCTAAAAATGATGAAATAAAGATAGAGTTATCTGTAGGGTATTAGTAATGTGTGCATATAAGGAAGTGAAATATCATGTTGAGCTTATTTCCATTGTCCTTTTAATAGAAAATTCATATTAAAACATGTTAAAACTATAAAATATAAAGTCTGTATTTTTAAGAATTATGTATATACTCTTATGCTGACATTTAAAGTGGAATTTCCAATTGTGAAAATAAACAATTAAAGGCGGTAATACCAAAAAGAGAAGAAGAGTCAATGTATTCGAATTGTGGTGTTGATGAAAAATAGTGAAAGCGCCACGGAACTGCTGAAAGAATGAACTTCTCTGTCGTGGAGGGAGTGTAGCCAGCATGCTCCTGAGAGACAAGGGTGGCTGGAGTTCACCTCAGGTGCTTAGGCCATGTTTGCAGGAGAGACCAACCCTCATAAAAGGACATCATGCTTTGTGAAATATCAGGGCAGTGAAAAGGAGGGATACTTTCGACAGGATGGATTCAGACAGTAGATAAATGAATGAGCTCAACCCGAACTATTATGAGGATGGCATAGGGCCTGGTTGTGTTTCATTCTGTTGTACATAGTGTCACTAAGAGTCAGAACCAACTGGACCGAACCTAAAAACAACAACAACTATTCCATTTACTTGAAAAAAAGTGCATGACTATCATAAGGAAATAAAGTGAAGAGGCTCAACTAACACTACATTTCTAATTGAATCACCTGGTTCTAAAGCAAAAGAAAATTTTACTTGTATGATACAAAACCAAATATGTACCACCACTGGAACAAGTAGCAAGTTCTGATGTTTTTTTTTATAACTCTTCATTATCAATTTGTCTTGCACTAGTTATGTTTCTGATACTAAGGGTTTCAACAATATGTTGGATTTTCCCCCTATTGCTGAGGAGGTTACATGATTAATAACATCAGTGATTGCTTTACTTTGAGACTTACCATGACTACATCCGTAGACTTGTATAACTAGCTTGTAGGAGTTATTAGCTTAAAAATGGGTAATCAAGAACACATTTAAATTGTTGTAAAGCTGAAAAATAGCTCTTAAAAAGATATTCAAAGATTGAATGAACTATGATCAGAACCAGAAATATATAGTATGTGATGTGCACCTTATTAAAATATTGATTTTATTTAAGCCACGTGTATATAATGTTACCTTTCATACATATAGCTAAAAACAAATAAAAAGGAAACCTATATTATCTAAATCCCAGACAGGGCAGTTTGAATTTCCAGGTTAAATATTGGAAGCTGACAAGGAAGTATCACCGTGGTTCTACTGTAAGGGAGAGAGAGAGGGATAATCTAGCTTTGCTTACATTTTTGATGTAAAGTTAACCCAAAAGGCAATATTTCCATGAGATGCTGAGGAGTATACAACAAAATTCTTTGGGTGAATTTCCCTTACAAGGTTTGAGAAAGGCTAAACCCCGCAGTCCCTCCTGACGACAGCAGCATGATCTTTGGCAGGGTGAACTGGCCCTTATAGAGAGGGCAATAAGTGGTAATTCCATTCAATTTAGTCCCATCTAAGAAGAAACCAAAAAGTACGTTTTCACAGTTTGAAAGAATATATATCTCGTTCAATTAGAATATGTATTTCATCTTTAAGTCTGTTAAAATTTTGCATGTATTTCTGAAGCTCAGAGATTTGCCAGTAATTGTTTAGCAGCTTATTTCTGTTTATCAAAGTATACATTTTAAAAGCAAATGCAGAAATCGCTTGGGAGTGACCTCTGACCTCCTCCCGCTACACGAAGGGGAAGGAGAATCCAATTCTATATCTGCACAGGGATGATTCCTATGAGACAGAATTCAGACATGCCGCTACCCTCCAACATTCTATACCTTTTTCTGATGCCAACTAGTCCTCCCATGGTGATCTGTTTCCCTGCTGGGTTTGATAATCTATTGCGATGACCACAAAGAACCAAATGACCACTCAGCTAATACTCACAATTAAGAACATTTTTTATGAAAATCAATGGGTGAAAACAAGTCAGAAAATATTAACAATATTGTTCTTTTGTCCACAAGCAAGACTCTCTCCTGTCCTTAGCCTTTGAGCCATGTGACCTTTCGTCTTTGTCATTTTTGTCAAGTTCTATAAAGCTCCTTTCATGTTGATAAATGTCCAAAGGTCACCCTACTCTTTAAGAGACTCTCCTGACCAAAGGCACTCATCTTGAAAGACTCCCTTGATTGGACGAACCCCAATACTGCTCTGTCTCATGATCTTTATGATGTAGCCTCAGATACCTTTGCTGGCATTACCCCATCTCCACAGAGGAATCTTGGACCTATTCCAATGGTTCCCCCAGTGAAATGGCAAAACCAACCAAAACCCCAAGAAAAGTTCTCAACACTCAATTTGCATGATCCCACATTCCTTTGGTGGGAGTTACAATGATTATGCATAGAAGGATACATGAAGTTATTTCATGTCCCAGTAGCAGAAAAATATTAGATCACTGCTTATTTAACTATGGGAAAGTATCCGATATTGAAAATCATTACAAATTTAGGATATTGTTGTGAAAATTAGAATTCCAAAACTTAATTATCATTGGAAATGTGTCCACAGATAAAGAAGCAAGACATCCAAAGAGAGCAAGGAGATATTCCCTGGTTTAAAATTAGGAATGATATGTGGAAGACTAGTATCCTTTCACCATATTTATTCAATCTGTATTCTAAGCAAGCTGGATTATACAAAGAACACAATATCTGGATTAAGATTTATTAACAATTTATGAATTGTAAATGACACAACTTTGCTTGCCAAAAGCAAAGAAAACTCAAAGCCCTTTCTGAAGATAAACAAAGATGAAAAATTTCAGTATTGTCTATACTGTAATGTGAAGAAAACCAAAAGTTCTTACAGTCAGAAGCATCATGATAAGCAGAGAGGTTGGAATTATAAAGATTTTATGTGGATAGACAAACGGAACCCCTGGAACAATCAGCTTAGAAATCAAATGATGTATTTTGCAATCAGAAAATCTATATGGGAAAAATTTTTCAAAGTTTTAAAAAGCCATGAACCATCAAGGATATGCAAAGCAAAACAAGATGAGATACCACCTTATACAGACATTGACAGCCAAGCTCAATAAAACCAGAAAGTAATAATTGCTGGAGAAAATACACCGAGATTGGAAGCATCCATCATACATTGCTAGTGGGATGGTAAATATATACAACCACTGTGGAATTTATATGATACTCTGTGATCTGAAGGATTATTGCGCCAACCTGGCCAGTACACCCATGTGGGGTGACTAAGGTTGCAGTTTAATTGAAGGGCAAAGAGATCAATTGCTCAGCAAGCCTCACCTTTCTGTCTCCTACTCTCTGATGATCGGGCCAGTGTGTGGCTACCTTAGCTAGTTATATGTCTCAACTTGCAAGCTACACTGCCTGTGGGACACCTACCCATGGACTGTGTCACTATAGTTTGAGGTTTCCTCAAGTCCTGCTTTGCCACACAGCTGGTATATACGTCACTTAAGCTTGGTACTTTTGGACCCTGTCATCTGACTGGTTGTTGGTGACCTGTCCTGCTGTTTGCTACCTGTGGCCGGACTGCCTGTATTGCCCCACAGAAGACTCGGCTGTTTGCTTCCTTGACTTGCACCCAGCAGCCCTCATGAGCTGAAGAACTGCCAGTGTATCAACTGTCTCACAGAAGTGAGTTGAATTGAGCCATTTGTACTGCTCTGTGGGCTAATTAGCTATTTATTGCGTTGTATCCATCTATCATCTACCTATCATAAGAGTTCTGGTTTTGTTTCTCTAGAGAACCCTGTCTAACACATGCCCCTTCAAACAACTGGTAATAGAAATTCCATACGATCAAGCCATCACTTATGGGGGCAGAGACAGCAAAGAAGTAGGATTCATAAGAGAAACAGACATGTATACATTTATGATCAGTGCAGCACTGTCCACAATAGCATAAAGATGGAAACAACCTAAATGCCCATTAGTAGCAGAATGGATGAATTAACTCTGATGCATACTGTGGTAAATGGCAAAGGAGTTGGACAAATCTAACTTCCTCTATGGTCATAAGGCAGGCATCAGGCATACTCAGAGCTCTATCCTTCTTTACCTACTCTGACAACAACCATTCCTCCCACAGCCTCCTATTTCTATGCTGAATTCAATCATGTGTTTCAATGGCCACACGTATCCCACAGACCATAATTCAAATGAAGATGGCTTATTAGTGAGTTAATAGGTTACTATGAGTTAAGATCAGAAAGCAGTTAAGAGAGTCACTGGTCTACAATAGCACTGCTTCCTCCTGCAGCAACCAAGTCCCTCTGCTGTCCTCAATTTCTCAGTCTATTGGCCTTCGTCTCCATGGACCAGGAAACTAACCCACCTGCCTCTCTGTCTCCTAGTTCCATAGTCTCAGGGAAAAGGAGGAGAGGTACCCACAGATTTAGGCTCCTCTGAATTTCTGTGCCACAGGTTCACAGCCTCTAGTGAATTTGGTCTCACTAGCCTCTGTCATTTAAGACAGAGATCTTGGCCTTGTCCTTCCAAGACATCCTCAAATTTCTCTCTGTGTCCCAAATAACTCTTATACACCAAGGACTGGCTTTAATAGAGGAGTGGGTGTCTTTTGGCAGACCACACCTTAAGGAAAATGAAGGATAATTTCTTAAGCCCTAGCCTCTAATAGAGTTAAATATGGCCCTAAGGACACAAAGGGGGTGGCTTGGTTCACACTCTCTACTAAGCTCAAGACGTAGCTTCATTGTAACACTATAACAGACAATTCCTTCCAAAATTGTATCATAGACAAAGACATATGGTCTCGAACTATAAAACATTGCACAAGGGTTTACGAGTAGAAGGGCCATGTTAATTGACTCTCATATAAACATCGGGGAATGCAGTGCATTGCTAAAAAATTGTGCAACAGTTAATAACGTAAGTGGACCTAGATATAGAACATCATGCTGGGTGAAATTGCTCAATCACAAAAGGACAAATATTTAATGAGACCATAAATATAAGTGATATATACACATAATTATATTAAGAAATGGACATTATATTAAGAGATGAACATTTATAGGAAAGGGAACAGACTTTGGAGCCCAGCATGGGTGGGAGGGCAAGAGAGGAGAAAGGAACACATTAGAGTGGGCATAGTGGTTAACTTTGGTGTAATGCATGATAATCACTCACAAAAGGGAGAATACTAATTAAGGGGTGAATGAAGAGTAACATTTAGGAGTGTTGATTAGTTTAAGTTGTCATATACAAAATTGTTGCCCATAATGTCATCCCCCACCAAATAACCAAGAAAAACAAACTCATTTCCATCAAGTGGATTCATAGCGACTCTATCGGACAGAGCAGCATTGAACCTGTGAGTTTCTTAGACGGCAACTCTTCACAGAAGTAGAAAGCACTTTCTCCTGCAGAGCAGCTGGTGGTTTTGAACTGCTGCCTTTGTGGACTGCGACCCATTGTGTAATCACTACGCCATACTTAATAATCGATTAAAAAGTGAAAAAAATATATTGTTAAAAAGCAAAGAGGTCACTTTGAGGACTCAGATGCAACTGACTTAAATATGGTATTTTACAATTACTTCATAGGTCTGTGAAAGCTAGATAAGAAATAAAGAAGACTGAAGAAAAAATGGTTATTTTGAGTTATGGTGTTGGCAAAGAATATGGAGTATTCTGTCAATAGAATGAACAATTCTATGTGGGAGAAACACAGCCAGGAAACTCATTATGAAAGAATGCTTCGTGTATTCTACGCATAGTTTCAGAGAGACTAGTCCATGGAGAAGACTATCACAGTTGGTAGAGGATCAGTTAAAAATGAAGACAATCAATGAAATGAATTGAAGGAGTACCTTCAAAATTGGAGCATATACAGCATTAATTGTCAGGATGGAGCAGCGTTGGCAGTGTTCCGTTCTATCGCACCAGTGTCTCTATGAGTTTGGGTTGAGTTGAATAACAATAACAAAGTAAAGTCATCAAACGAAGCTTGAAGCCATAAAACAAATTGAGAAATAGAATTAAGGTATTAGTTATCATCAGAATACTATGTTTAAATAAGAGAATTCTCTGAGAAGATTAAAATGTTTGTATGATTCCACTCTTTGTTACTATCTAGTACTGTGACAATAAACTTAATTATATATTAAGAAGGATCTCTGGTGATGTAGTGGTTACATTGGACAGCTGATTGCAAGGTGAGCAGTTCAAACCACCAGCTTAGAAATCCACAGAGGGTAGGTAGTTCTACGCTGTCCTGTAGGATCTATGAATCAGAATTGACTTAATGGCACTGAATTTGAGCTTTTATGGGTTACACATTAGGAAATCTCTTTTAAGCTTACTCATATCAAAATTCTAAAAGGTTAGCTTTCCCCCATTTTATCTACAGATAAAATGATAGGAATAATATAAGGGGAATTAATTTTATGGAACAGGTTATAATAATTAAATGTTATATTTTGTATTATTTTACTGTTTTAAAAGTTATATTCTAGGAAATATTTTCACTGTAAAATAATAAAAATAAAGAAAGTCAATGAGTAAACTTGATAAACCTCTCATAATTTACACCATATGCTATATAAAATTCAAAAATGTAATAGATGCCAAAAGTTTACAAATAGAACTGCAAATGCAGAAAATCTATCACAAACTATGGGCATTTTAACATTAAAAATAACGTGCCTCCTAAATTGAGGTCAGCTTATAACTAACAACTGACTTTTCGCACCCTGGTTCCAAATATAAGTGTGCTCAATTCACAACAGTTTCTGTGAAAAATTAAAATTAGAAGCAGTAAATAACACATGAATTCATAAAACAGTAGTGCTTTTGGAAGAGTAACTGTTACTAAAATATAAAAGAAGTAAAGGGGCTTTATCTTTTCTTGAAGTATATTTTAAAACTTAGAATATACCATTTTAGATTGATATGTAGAGATATTATGCTATGCAAAATTTTATACAGCACAATTCACAGAATACTTTGATACTGCCTCTTTTTTCTCTCTGTCTTTTTCTAAAGCTAAACTAAAGAAACAGGATGGACACTAAAAATGTGTTTATATTCTTTATTGAACTCTTAAAAATATTTAAAAATATGACTTTTAGATACATAAATTTACATATGCTGCTTTAAGTACTATTATATACTCAGTGACTGAAATTATTCAATGTGTTTCAGCAGTAGTTAATCATCCAGAAAAAAAATATTCTAATATTTATCATCCTCTCAACCTGCTTTAGCCAACACCTCTTCATTTACTTAAAAAGTATTCAGTACATTTTTGTGAGGATTTAGTAGCTTAATAAAATTAGAGGAATTGGTTTGTTTTGTTCCTTAAAACTGTGAAAGAACTCATATAGGCATTAAAACACCTAGTCTGGAAACAATAGATAAAATTTCATGTTTCCCTTTCTATAAGAATTATGAATACTCTGAAGAAATTAAATGGCATTTATTCTAATGTAATATTCCTTAGAACAAAAATATATAACAGATTATCTTAAATATCCTCTATTTGCTATTGCTCTTTTTCATTTCCTTTTATAATGAAAGTGATATTTAGTTCCTTGAATGTAACACGATATCTCCTACCGCCAGATACTTCCGTATAGGGCTATCCTTAATTTAGGCCAGGTCCTGAAACAAATATTTTATGAGACTATTATGATTTAAATTGTGTTCCCTTAAAAGATCTCTTGAAGTTTTAACTCCGATTCCAGTGGATTCCATAAGGCCCTGTATAGGAATAGATTTTTTCCTTTGGTTATCAATTAAATTAAAGGAGGTTTAGGTTGGTTACTAACTCTAATCTTTTCTTACTATAGTCTAAACCCTATTTTTATTGAGCTGATCACAGATTATAGGGCCATTTGGTGTCTCCAAGAATGCACTCCAGGTTTCAGCTGTACTTCTCTCCCACTGACCACTAATGGGTTTGAATAACCAACTCTCTTTTAAGCAACAAAGTCTTCCAAATACACACTAGCACTGATTTGATGTTGACATGTAGTAGCCCGATAGGACAGAGTAGAACTACCCCTATATATAACTGTTTACAGTTTCCAAACTATAACTGTTTACAGGAGTAGAAAACCCCATTTCTCCCCCCAGAACCCTGGGAGTTTAGAACTGTCAACCTTGCAGATCACAGCTTAACACGTAACCACTATACAACCAGGGTAGCAACAAAGTGCTCCACCATTATCCTCCAAAAGCTGCTTGTATTAGAAAACAAGAAACCAAACCTGCCATCAAACATTAAACTCATAGTTACTCTCTACAGAGTTGTCATACTGTAGATCTTTGCTGGTGCAGACACCTTATCTGTTCCCTAGGAGAAGCTTGTGGGTTAGAAAGCTAATACATGGTCCACAGTCACCAGGATCCTTTGTGTTACAAAAGGGTGCTGCAATTTCCCACGTTAGAGACATGATGTTTTTGACTAAGGTCACAGATTCCCCTGAAAGAGTTTCATGACCCACAGACTCTGAAAATGTGTTTAGAGAGTATAGGAGAGAAATATGAATTTTTCCAACCCTTATTAGTTATCATTTTCCTTATTTGTACTGTGTGCTTTCTTTTTTCTCTTCCCATTTTCCTCCTTTACCCCTGGACAGAGTTTACATTAGAAACCTATGATTTATTAACATAGTATACTTTGTAAAACAGCATATTTTATACACAAAATTATAAACTTAGATGAGAGAATGACTTTTATGAAAAGTTAAGGGTTAGGGGAAAGGAAGATTGTATTATCAGAAACAGCTTTATGAAAAGGAAATTTTACAGTATGTCTATAATATCACTAAAGAGATGGACACTATTTCAGTAGCTTTATGTTCTAAACATAGTAGAGAAATATAGCTACACTGTTTGAAAGAATCATATTTGTTAGTGTCCGCTAGATTTAGATTTAGATATTAAATCTAATTAAATACTCCTTTTTGGAAAATTTACTAGCTCACAGAGTTTGTACTTTAAAAGAGTATTGAAATTATTATTCATTTGTAACAGTCCACCTTCCAATATATAGTGCTAATAACCCTTTCAAAGTCTTTCAAATTATTGCTTGGTTTGAAAACATTTTAATATCTGTTTTCCATCATAAAATTATAGTGAATTATATCAAAATTTTTATTCTTAGTGGAAATAATGCTTAGTTGGATTCGGGCTCACACTGGCTCATCTTTAAGTGTTTTGATAAAAAATGATAGTACATGTCATCTATAAATTTCATTATTTCAATAGAGTAGACAGTAAATTAAGTTGTAGAGAAACTTAAATATTAAAACTGAGTAAATTTTAAAAACTTTAGTTACTTTCTAACTTCTGATCATTTACCTCTCATTTGTTATTTTAATATCTTCAATCTCAATTGTCTTTCTACTCAATATTTCTACTTAATTTTGTATATTTCATTACCAGTAATATTAAATTTCTATCTCAAAGCATTAGTAAAACATGAAAATTTTCCTCCTGAGTAAACAAACAAGTTTATTTGATGCAAACAAGTTTATTTGATGTGGTTTTATATTGAAATTGTAAATTCAAGAGGAAAAAATCAGATTGCCTAATAATTCAAGATAAATTAAAAATAGTGTAAACCAATTAAAATATGCAAAAATGAATATTAACAAAGAATAAGTTTCCCTAAAGAGCAGAATTTTCTCCTACTTTTTCACAGATAGGCATACTAGATAAAGATGAATTAATTCAATGATTAACCTCACAAATAGACTATTTTCTGTGTTGTCATAAATATGTTATATGAGTCAGAATTAACCCAATGGCTTTTAAATTCTAATCCAAGTTTGCTTTAAAATTCTATTTCTTAATTGAGTTGCTTTAAATTATAAGTTTGTTTTAAATTCTAATTTGACTTGAAACTCTTTAAGTGATATATACTACATATTGTATGATACATGGATTATGTATTGCATGCAGTGTATATTTTTTCATTTCCTAATTATCTGAATATAAAAATAAATCAGTCTGTAATAAACTGACTGTGGACAATAACATACTGTTGTAATTGTTTATATATATATAACATATATATATGTTTTTAAAAAATCATCGTTTTGAGGGTATTGTTAGAGAACTGAAGGTCGGTTTCCATTCACAATGATGCTGTGTACAATAGAACAAATCAGTGACAAGTGTGCACCATCTTCATAGCTGTTACTGTGTTTGAACCCGTTGTTGCAGGCACTGTGCATATCCTTCTCATTATGGGCATTCCTCGTTTTACCCGACCAGCTAATTTATCACGCATGAAGTGCTTCCCCAGTAAATGGGCCCCTTGACAATATGTGCGTAGATGTAACATGAAGCCTTGCTATCCTTCCTTTCAAGGGAGTTCTTGTTATTCTACTTCATTCCTGCTCTCCCTTGGGAGGTTGGGGGGAAAAAAGAGATTGTGTGCCCTTTTGGCAGTTCGTGATAATTTCAGCATTTTTTTTTTGTTTTAATCTTTCACCTGCCGGCAGTGGCACGGCCTGGCCCCAATTTCAACATGTTCAACACCATGTTTCAAATGAGTTGATTTTTCTCTGTAATTCATTGTTCACTGTCCAGATTTTACAGATATATTTCTCACTGTTATCTATTTCATGTTGACTCACAGTTACACTCCCCCCACCGTGCATCCCAACTGCAACTCTTTACAGGAGTAGAAAGCCCCATCTGAACCCAGTGGAGCAGCTGGTGGTTTCTAATTGCCAACCATGAGGTGTTTCTACTTGCTGACCAGGCAGGTTGCAGGCCCACACATAACCACTATACCAGCGCTCTGAGGTAATTGAAAATGGCTTGGGCTAGGTGCACTTCAGTCTTCAAAAGGACATCCTTGTTCTTTCACACTTCAGAGATGTTTTGTGCAACTGATTTGCCCAATAAATACATCTTTGGTTTCTTGACTGCTGCTTCTGATGGGAAGATAGGGGAAAGAGGGGGTGGTCCTCAACAAATACCTACACCAAACAAAACTTAACTGACTTTGCCACAACAAAGGAGATGGAAAGAGCTCACGTCTACATCGACACTGTGGGGATGATCCAAAGCTGGGGATGTTAAGACCAGGGTCACCTAGACACAGGTGAGGTCAACCATCAGGCATTAGTGCCATCATGACACAGGTGCGCCTAAACTCAACCACTAACGTCAGCCTATCCCCTCAACCCTGCCCCACCCACCCACCTACCCACCTCAAGTGGAGATAGGAGGGGATAAACATCACAGACTGAAGGCAGGCCACACTCTCTTTCAAGTCTCTTTCTTCCTCCTCTCCCCTTCTCTTCTCTCCTCTTCTCTCCCCTTCTCTCCTCTCCCCTTCTCTATCTCCTCTTCTATTTCCTCTCCTCTCCGCTCCTCCCTTCCCTTCCCCTCTCCTCCCCTCCTCTTCTCTCCCCTTTTTGGTTCCAGGATCCCCCATTGGTTCTGTGGACTCCTCTTCAGGGCTGTTTCCCATGGGTTTCTCTCTCTCTCCTCCAGTCATTTTCAGTCATGAACTTCCTTCCCCACAGTCCCCTACCGTGCGTTCTTGCACGCTTTCTAGGGACAGTGTGTACTCTCGGGGACTGTATGACCTGAAACTTCCCTTTCCATTATAAAAGTTACTTGGATTGCACATGAATTCTTTCAGTATTGAGAAGCCAGAACCGATATAAAGCATGCCATAAATATAATATTTTCATTAATTTCATTATGAAAGTAAGGAAAGAAAGCATCCAATATTTTCTATAACTTCAATGACTTCAATATTTACTCATGAATTATGCTATTGAATATTGATTCGGTGTAAGAAATATTTATTTCTTTACATTTAGTTGTAATCCACTCTGAAGTCTACAGTCTTTGATCTATATCAGTAAGTGCTTCAAATTACGTTGCTTCAGTGATCTGGTTGTGTTATCAGTATGTTATAGGTTGTTAATAATCTATACTTTAGTTAATAAGATGGACTTCAATACTGATAGCACAAATATTGGTCTATTCAAATTGGTTGGCCAGGTAACTGTTTTTTTTTAAATTTCATGACATAGACAAATTAGTGATTAGGGACTTTTGTTGAAAATTTTGAATTATACTTCCATCAATTTCAGGCATTTTGTTTCTCACTCTTTCCTTCAATACTACAAGTTCTTGATCATATGCTACATCATAAAATGGTCAAGTGCCTAGCAATTGTATTTTGTAAAATGAGCTAGTAAATTGATTAAATCTTCTTAGGAGGCTCTGGCAGTATTAAGTATTTTGGTAATCTTTCTATTGTGGTTAATTTATATCTGGGCAGTTCTGACTCATAGTGACCCTATCCACAAGAGAAAAAACTGCCCTTTCTTGTTTCATCATCACAAGTATTGTTATGTTTGATCCAGTTGTTGTAGGCACTGTGTCAAGCTATTTCATCCAGGGACTCCATCTTTTCAGTTGATGTTATCTTTTATCAAATATGATGTTTCTTTCTTTTTCTTTTCCTTTTTGGACAGAGACTGGTCTCTTCTGAAAAGACGTCTGTGTTAGTCAGGGTATATTAGAGAAACAAATCTACAGAAACCCATGTAGAAGAGAGAGCTTTAGATAAAGTTTAAGTGCACATCAAGGAAACATCCCAACCCAGTACTGTCCAAACCCCAAAGTCCACAACATTAGCCCATATGTCCGACATCAATCCACAAAGTCCTCCTCCATCTCACAAAATACACACCATGATGCCAACTGCAGGAGGAAAGCTGAGTCAGTGAATGTGTAAGCATCTCAGCACTGGCAGGGGTTTCCACACAGCTGCTCCAGCACCCAAGGCTGCATCAAGGTAGGTCCATGCTGCTTCTCCTTGGAGATGTCTTGCAGGAAGTTAGCCTTGCCAGCTGAAGCAGGGAACTGGCTAAGGCAGCAGCACCCTGGTCTGACCATCACAAAGCAAGACAAGAACTCAAAAGGTGAGACTCATGGGGCCATTTTGCTCTCTACCCTTCAATTAACCCCACATGTGTTTATCAGCCATGTTGGCAAAATAAAATTTAACTATTTCAATGTCCAAAGTACTTGAGGGAAGATCTCACCACTTTTGCTTCTAAGGAGCAATTTGGCTGTTCTTTTTCAAGACAGATTTGTTTGTTCTTTGGCTGTGCATGGCAATTTCAATATTCCTTGCTGAAAGCATAATTCAAATGAAGCAATTCTTATGTAGTCATACTTATATATTTTCCAGCTTTCACATGCATTTGAAGTGATTAAAAATACTATGGCTGAGTTGCAGCTGGGTTGGATGAGTCCCCCAACAAAATACAGACCTTTTCATTTTCCTACAGGTAGACAACCAGTTTTGAGAACACCATCTGTTAGAAAGAGTCTCTTTTATCCATTAATGCCTTTGACCTTTTGTCAAAGATCAGCAGCTGTCCATGGTTGGTCACTAGATGCTTTATAGGTTTTAGATGCTTTTCCTAAGTTCTTGCTTCATGTGTAAGAATCCACACTCAAGAAGCACAAAAGTGATAGAAGGGAATCTTTTTAATAGTACTTTCTCCCAGACCAGAAAGGGCCCTCTCCAGAGGGAGAGTAGAGAGGCTTGTGGTCCTGCATCCTTGGTTTTGTATACCCTTCGTCCTTGATGACTCTCCTCCTGCTTCCTCTTGGAGAGAGCTGTTGTGTGTTGATGGGCTTTTTTTGGTGAGTGTGTGTCCTGTGCACATGGGTCTGAGGGCTTGGCAGGCTTGTAGTGGGTGTGCTTAAGTATGCATGTGACTTAACTAGTTCTTACTGCACACGTTTTTCTGTGAGTCTTCTAGCACATGCCCAATCTATTAGGAAATCCTCTTTTCCTCGGGGGCTTAACTTTCTTACTGATTAGTAGACTTCTTTGGGGAATAACCAGTTTATTTCCTTAAGACTCTTGCTTAATAAATATGTAGATACATATTTTAGTGTTTCATTTTGTTCCATTGAACTACATGTCTTTCATTTTGACTATCACAGCATTATAGTTCTGAGCTCAGGTTTTATAAGGCTTCTTTGCTTTATTCAATTTCTTTACTTTTCAGGGCCCCTTTCTGGAATTTAGCATTGATAATGAATTTTCCCTCTTATTAAAGAATACTGTCAGAATTTGGATTAGGATTGCACTGTATCTTTGACAATTTTGCAACGTGAAATCTTTCTTAATATTGAGCTGCTGTGTAGATCTCTATTGGATTCTTGCATTCGCGTTTGGAAGTTCTATGTAGATCATTTATATCCGTGTGCAGATTTATTCTCAATTATATGTTGACATGCTATTGCATTTTGCAATATTTGCCTAATTTCCTTGGCAACTTTCTCTTTGTAGATGTTGTGGAATTCAACTTATTTTTCACAGTGATCTTGTATTATACTGCTTTACTGAATCCTTCTGTTAGTTCCAGTAGCTTTCTTATGAAATGTTTATGTTTTGAGTGTGTGTGTGGTTTCATGTGATCTGCAATATTGAAAATTTTGCTTATTTCTTATTGATATGAATGCTCTTTGTTGCTTTTGTTGATTTATTGCTTCATTTAGGGTTATCAGTAACATCTCACATAAATGTGGGACACAGGGCATCTTTACCTGTTTCCTATTGTTAAGGGGAAGCTTTCACTTTCTCTCTATTGGGTATACTGCTAACTGTTATCTTGGTTCCATGCCCTTTATTATTTTGATAAATTTCAATTATATTCTTATTTCTCTGAGATTTTTTATCAGAAATGTATGTTGGACTTTATCATATGGGATGATTGTGTGAACCTTCTGTTTTATTCATGCTGTGGATTACCCAGACAGACATTCTATTGTTGAGTCTTCCTGGATATGTCATATGAACTCCTCTTGGTCATGACGCATTTTTCTTGATACACAGTTAAATTCTATTCACTAGCATTTAGTTGAGAATTTTTGTGTTCATGATGGATATTTGTTGTTTTACTTTTTTTTGGTGGTGTTTGCCTTTGGTATCAGTATTATTCTGGCTTCATAGTGTAAACTTGGCAGTACTTCTTTTCTATTATCTGATATTGTTTGGGTAGTATTTGGATGAATTCTTCAATAACACCATCAGGTCAGAATGTGGGGTTTTCTTTGTTTTGTTTTTTTAACAAAGAAATTAAATTCAAATGATTTTTTGCTATGGGTCAGTTCAAATTCTCAACTTCAAACTGTTAGGTTAGGTATATTGTGTGTTCATAGATTTTTTCCCCCATTCCTTCAAGGTTTTCAAGTTTATTGGAATACAATTCTTCATAATATTATGTTACCTTTTTAACTTTTCAGTTTTTTATTTTGTGACGCCACACATTTAAATTTGTATTAACTTTATTTGCATCATCTTCCTTTTTTCCCCCCTTTGCTAGATTTACTAGTGGTTTGTCACTTTGTTGCTTTTACTCAAAAAGCTTTTAGTTTTAGTATTTATTGCCTTTCTGTTTTCTGTTTCATTTAAATCTGCTCGAATCTTTATTATTATTTTCTGGTTGCTGTAGGTGCATTTTATTATTCTTTTTACTAATTTTTGAAGATGTTGATGTGTTAGTCTGGGTACTTTAGTGAAACAAATCCACAGAAACTTATGTATAAGAGAGAGTTTTATATAAAGGTTAATTGCACATCAAGAAAACATCTCAACCCAGTGCTGCCCAAACCCACAAGTCCAACATTAGCCCATATGCCCACCACCAATCCACAAAGTCCTCCTCCATCTCACAAAACACAAACTGTGATGCTGACTGCAGGAGGAAAGCCAAATCAGTGAATGTGTTAGCATCTCAACACTGGCAGGGGTCTCCACACTGCTGCTACACCACATAGGGCTGCCTGAGGGTAGGTCCCTGTGGCTTCTCCTCTGTGATGTCTTGCAGGAAGTGAGCCTTGCCAGCTGAAGCAGGGAACTGGCTAAGGGAGATCCACCCTGGTCCGACTATCACAAAGCAAGAGACCTGAGAAATCGAAAGGCGAGTTCAGTTAACTCCACATGTGTCTATAAACTAACTCACTTGAGTTCAGTGTTTATGTTGGTTCTTAATTTTTTTTAATGTGTGCATTTATTTATGCAAATTACCTCTGAGCTGTTTTTGCTGAATCTCAAAAGTATTAGAATATTGTAATTGTGTTGTTTCATTCTAGTTTTATTGAAGGATTTAAAAAAATTCTTCTATTGCTAAGCAGTTCTTGGCATATTTTCATTCAATTTCCACTCATTTGATTTTTGTATTCTTCAACTTTATATTGCTAATTTTTAATGGTATTGTGTTGTGGTCTGAAAAGATGTTTTGTAGGATTTAGATTTTTTGTTGAATTTTTATTTGTAGCCTAGCATATTTTCTATTCTGGAAATACTCCATGTGTGTTGGAAAAGAAAGCATATTTTGCTGTTGTTGGTGGGTTGTACTGTATATGTCAATGATGACAATTTGATAGATTATGCTATTTAGTTCTGTTTTCTTGTAAATTTATTTTTAGTTTAGCTGACCATCATCAAAAGAGATGTATTAAAGTTTCCACTATTATTATAGAGTTATCTATTTTTTATTCTATTATGTTAGTTTGATAAATGGATTTTGAGGCTCTCTAACTGAGTGCAGAGATATTTAGTGTGTGTAGGTTCTTTTCCTCAATTAGCCATTTAATCATTTTATCATGTCTTTCCTTGCCTCATGCTGGTTTTTACCATACAGTCTATTTTATCAGAAATTAATATTGTTATTCCTCCCATATTTTTATTGCCATTAGTGGAATACATTTTTTCCAATACTCAATGTTTAGCCTTTTTTCAGAAACAAGGATCTTATAAAAAATATATTGACGGGTCCTAATATCCATTCTGCTAGCGCTGTCTTTTGCATTATGCATTTAATACATTTACCTTCACTGTAATTGTAAATACATTTGCATTACTTACAGTCATGACTTGTATAGTTTATGGTACTCCTTGTTTCTGTATTCCACACAATTTTCTGTGCTAAATTTATTTTGGTTGTGAGTTCTTATCTTTTTTTAAATTGATATAACTTTAGTGTTTACTAATTTTTAACTGATCCCTCCTTTTAAATTTTTATTAGAAGGTTTATTACTTTTCTCTGTTTATCTTATAATTTATCATATTCTTTCCATGTTTAAAACAATCTATTTTGTTTAAAACAATCTATTTTTGTTTCCATATTTAAAACAATCTAACATTCTATGCACACGAAAGTTTGTGGTTACATTATTCCCAATTTTTATTTGTAATCGCCTTAATTTACAAATTGATACCACTGGTTCCCTTGTTTCGGTCTTTTAGACTTGTTTTACTTTGTTTCTGTATCTGTGTTGACTTTGGGGTGATGGTGTCATAGATGTTAATTTGATGTTGTCATTTCTATTGATTAATTTTAGGATTTATAATAAGATTGGTCTGGAATTACAGCTTTTTAAATATTTCCTTGTCTTGGATGGCTGTGCTTAAGAATTGATATCACTGGTCATCAATACGGCCCTTGTGTGAGCTTGTAGGTAGAAGAGAAAGATGTACACGGGCATGAATGCATGTGTGGAAGAGTGGATGCTGACGTTCTATAGTCTCTTTCCAAAGACGGTTGGCTAGAGAAGTGGTTGTTGGTGGGATGCAGACCCTAACTCAGTATGATGTACAAAGGAAATGGTATTGCTACTTCATAGAGCTCTATTGTAGGTGTAAGTAGATAGAACCGTCTTGTGGGGTGACTGAGTAAGTGATGGATGCTGATCCAAGGAACCCAGATTTGGCTGTGGCATGTGTAAAAGGGTGGGTAAAAGGCCATTGGGCCTGCAGCATGAAGGATTTGGGTACATAGGGTGAGATGAGTGCATTTAACTTCCAAAGGATGAGAGGGACCTTCAACTTGGCTCCCGATATGAATGCAGAATTGCTTCTTCTTCCCAGAACTGGGTGAAAAGAGCCCAATCTTACGTGAGGCACACTGCACAGGTTCATATGACGGGGTGTTGATGATCTGTAGCTCTCCATGTCTATAGGTTTTGTATACTCTCACCATCCTCTCAATGCTCGGCTCAGTTTTGTAGCCTTGCTGTCATCTCAGCCAAGTCCATTTTATTGTGTCTTTATTGCTAGACAGACATTATGAGTTGTCTATAATTGAGTTGTCTGACTACCCCACCATTTTCGTTCAAGTTTCCCAATTTAATTTTATAAAATATTGCAAGATCAAAAGCCTGAAATAATTTCTTATGGGACAGATTTAAGATTGGAGAATATGTCATGTTTGTTTGTTTGTTTGTTTTCATTTTCTTGTTGTAACCCAGATTTGCAATCTCAGGAGAATACAGCAATTTTAGCTTTTTAAAAAATATTAAATACTTTCATTGGAGACTCTTACATCTCTTGTCATAATCCACACATTCATCCATGGCGTCAAGCATTTTGCACATAAGCTGCCATCATAATTTTAAAAGCATTTTTTCTACTTGAGCCCTTGATATCATCTCCTAATTTTCCCCCTTCCTTCCTCATGAATACTTGATATGTTATAGATTATTGTTGTCATATCTTGCATCATCCTCTGTCGCCCTACATCCACTTTTCCGTTGTTTGTCCCCTGGGAGATGGTTCTATGTTGATCCTTGTGATCGATTCAATTAGCTTTGTTTTATCATGATTTGCTAGTAGTGCTAGTAATGGTTTAGCAGAGCATATGTTTATAGACTAAGAAAGCGTTGTAATGTGGCAAAAAGCCAAACATTTCCTGCACTGCATCCATAGGATTGCTCTCAGATCTTTATGATAACTGCACTTGATAAGATTCAATCAATAATATAAACTCTCTGAAAAAGCTTTCTCACCTGATGTATATGGATAATATTTCATATATCATAGGTTTTTATAAGGATTTCATACTACAAATCATTCTTATCGAGTAGAGTTCAGCATGGAACAACCAAAAATATATTAATATTTTAAATTTTATTATCAATAGTACACATCTTATAAAGTTCATGAAAGGAAAACATAACTATAATGATTTCTTAGGTATTAAACAATGTGACTAAGTACTTATGGGAGCACAAATCATCAAGTTTGTGGGGGAATTTATTTAAATGCTGAATTTAGATGCTAAAACAAATTGAGTAAACATTTTGTTTAAATTAATTTTGACCAATAACAATTGTCAAAGTTTTATAAATTAAATTATATGCTCATCTCCTCCCCCCTCACTCTCCCACCAAAAAAAGAGATATGTACCTTTTACCTGTGAATGGGACCTTTTAGGAAATAGAGTCTTTCACTGAAAATAAAATTAGTTAGACTGGCTAGATCATTCCATGACAGGACAGGTACTAAATCCTCTTGGAAGTTGTTTTATAAAAGGAGGTGGAAAAAATGGTAGACACAGAAACACATGAGGCAAGAATGCCATACAAAGATATGCATTTACAAATAGCAAAGAGATGCCAGAAAGTACTTGCAGAAACCATAACTAAGAAAGAGGTATGATCAGCTCCTCTTTCAGAGACTTCAGTTGACCATTCACCTGATTTAAACTTCTAGAATGTGAGATAATAAACATCTGCTCCTTAAAGTTATCAACTTTGTGTATTTTGTTATCACAACCCTAGGAAACTAATATATTATTGTATTTTAAAATGAAAGGACAGAAGAAAAAGTATTTATAAGAGTCTTTAGTTACTTGATGTTGATCATATGAATTATGGCTTCAGACTGGAAAAATTAGTTAATATTTTACTTTGGGAAACATAACATAAAATTTAGCATTCAGTACTTATGAAGTTAAGAAATCTTTATTGTGAATTGAGAAAGATCTAAGCAGATCACAGTCTACCCTTGTTAATCCAATCCTCTCCCCAAATTTTCAGAAGTTAATAACTGTAGCTTGCTTAACTGATTTAACAACAACAGCTACAAAATTCTAGTTGCCAACAGAAGACAATGGTGGAGATTTTCTCCGTTACAGTCACTAAAAATTGAAGGAGTTGGAGTCATAAGTAGCTTTGAAAAACAAGGTGCTATAACAAGTGGCCCCAAAACTTTGTACAAACACATGTCACATAGACTTCTGCATTTTCCAGAGGCTAATATTATTCAAAATATATTATAACAATAGAAAAACTTTAACTAAATTGTGATTTTAAAATATTTTAATTGGAAAGAGTAGTTTGAAAGTGAAACAGGAACATTGTAAGGATATTTATGACCAAAGAGAAAAAGGAAAAGCAATGCATTAATTGTTAGTGCTTGTGTTAGGTTGGTTTGACTAGAGAAACAAATCTAGAGACACCCATGTACATATAAGAAATGGATAAAAAAAGTCATTATAGATCAAGAAATTGCCTCTGCCCACTCCACCTCAACACCATAAGGCTGATGCTAGTCCATAAGTCCTCATTCAGACTCACCCAGCAAATATTCAAGAATGCAGAATGCAGGCAGATCAGAGGTCAGTGGGTGCAGAGCCTGTGGATCCGAGATAGAGGGAAACGTGGCAGATTTCTGGTGGCTCTAGAGGTGGCCAGCAAGCAGTATGATAGAGGGGAAAAGTGAGCAATTCCAAGTGACTCACACTCTTACCATTACGGAGGCATCTGGCTGCGATTCAATTAGCAAATTTGACTCCACCCCTAGCCAGGAGTGTCTAATTGAAATAAATTCATCTAACTACCACAGACTTATGTTTTTTCATGAATACTGATATCATAGAGACCGTTAGGAAATATAACATTCAATTCCTTAATAAAAGATGAATTTCAATGAAATGACACTTTTCTTTCAATTTTGAAATACAAAGTGCATTTCACTTCAGCAGGACAGGGACATAATGACTTGTAAGTTCATAGGTACAATTAAAAGTTGCCTCTTTAAAATATGTTATTCTTTTTGGGGGGAGGGCATATACATTGGTGCTTTTATTTCTATGGAATTCTCTTAACAAAGGGTTCAATAATTGTATTATCCCAAATGTGATCAAACTAATTTCCCCAATAGACTGTAACTCATGTTTCCACCACCAATGCATGAGAGCACTTTTTCTTTTTTGTTTTTTTAACATTTTATTAGGGGCTCATACAACTCTTATACATATACATACATCACTTGTATAAAGCACATCTGTACATTCTTTGCCCTAATCATTTTCTCTTTTTTTCCCCTCTCTTTTTTTCACATTTTATTAGGGACTCATACACCTCTTATCACAATCCACACATATACATACATCAATTATATAAAGCACATCCATACATTCCCTGCCCCAATCAATCTCAAAGCATTTGCTCTCCACTTAAGCCCTTTACATCAGGTCCTCTTTTTATTACCCTTCCCACTCCGCTCCCCCCTCCCTCATGTGAAAATATGTTATTCTTGTTTCATCTTTTTTCCTCTTGCAATAAACTCTCCAGAGCTCATGTATACTATTAAAGGAATATCTTAGAATATAAAAAATTGGAGGGGGAAAATGGCGACCAGATAGGATTTACCCGTCTAGAGCTCCTGCTGCCAGATCAAAAAATCAGGAGGTAAGGCGAATGAAACGGGAGGTGGAGTCCTGAAATTAGAACTAGGGTACCAGGGTCTCTCCTGAACCCCTTTTTGCATGGGATTTCCACCCACAAAGCAAATGAAGAATGCTCTGAAGCACTCTAGCTTTGGCGAGCCCACAGATGCAGGCTACACCTTATCTGGGAGCAGCAATTTCTGCAGGCAGACCCAGAGAGGGGGCAGAATCCCAGGCATGAGGGGAACTCCACACCGGACCACACGGCTATCTGCATTGAGCTTCCAGCCTGGGGAGTGGTGGTGGCGGGTAGCCATAATTTACAGTAGAAGTAAACGCAGATATTTACCTCAGGTAGCTCATGGTGTGGGAGAAAATAGGGGGAAAGATGGGAGCCCAGGGAGCAAATTTAGTTCCAATTGGCCAAGAAGGAAACAACACCATGATAAGCTGGATCTCACCCTCTAGGGGTCAGCTTGACAACCCCCAAATCAGAGCACATCATAAGCATAGAAAAGATGAAATATATATTATTGGTTTGAAACTCAAACCCAAGTCTGGTTGCATAAGAAGAAGCCTAGCTAAGGAATGCCAGACTCATGTATAGGGCCTGGCTGCTTTTTTGAATAACAAAGACCCCTGTAGCAAGTGTCAGCTTTAAACAGCACTGAGTTCCAGCCCAGTGACTGTGGGACACAATTTCATTTGATTTTATTCTAGCTGTCCAGGGGAAAACAAAAACAATAAACCTCTGATCTAGTAAGCACCAGCAAACTAGATAGGACAATAAGCCCAGCTTCCCTCTCCGTGATTCTAGCTGGGGAGGCTCTGCCTGTCCTGGGGTCCTAGATGGGGCTCTGGAAACACCCCAGGGACCCCCTCCCTGCCCCTGCTGCAGTGCTATGTACAGCACAAGGCAGGTACACCAGCGAACTCCAGCACCTAAGTGACGCCTGGCCATGGGTGCAATCTTACTTTGAAGTAATCCCACACAGCATCTATGGAACACTACATCAAACGGGTTCACCACCCTGCAACCTTGAGGAAGAGTTGGAACTCCTCCAGCCTCACGGACAGGTGATCAAGTCTCAGTTATCTCCTTACCTATTTCTCCTCACACTCTATTTACTAGCCCTTCTATCCCACCACAGTCAGTCTCAATGAGCTCAAGTTTGTGTTGGGTTTATTTTCTCTTTCTTCTTTTTCCCTCTTTTTTTCCCCTTTTCCCCTCTTTCTCCTCTTCTCTCCCACTCCCTCCTATATATGCCACTACTGGCTTCCAAGTCACTATCCTCTGCTTAGGGCAAATCAACCCAAATAGCAGGAGGAACTCAAACCTGCCCGCCATGGGAGTGCTGTACACCATACAAGGTGGCTGGGACAAACACCTACACAACGCTTCGCTGCTGAGAAACCTCCATCAGACCTCTAAGGTGATCTCATCAACCAGGACAATTCTGCCCACACCACTGGGTCCCGGCATTAAAAGGGCACACCAACCTGCCATTGTGGGGCAGGGTCTAAATCCCTCTGGAACCACACTCAAGAAGTCAGGGATCAGCTATCTCCTTACTCTTTATTTCCTCCTTCTCTCTCTCCTCCCTTTTCAACATCACAGCCAATCGTAATGAAATCAGTTGAGGTTTTTTCACCTTCTTTCTCTTTATTCTCTTTTTCTATCTTTCCTCTTCCTGTCTTTGTTCTCTTCACCTCTCTCTCTGCTTGTATGATTCTCTCTGCTCCCTCTCATTCCTTTCACATGCCACTGCTGGTTCCCAGACACCTACACTCGGCCTAGGGCAACCCTGTCCTCCAAGTAGGCAGCCTGACCCCTATGACAATGCTGCACAGGACGAGTCAGTGCTACACACAGCACAGCATGGGGTTTGCTATTTCTTGAACTATTTTTAAAATTCTCTCTCCTCCTTCCTTTTCCCGTCTCTTTTGTCTTTCATTGCGTTCTTCTTTCAAGTTTTCTGTTTTCTCCTGTTCTTCTAGGTCTTCTCTATCTCATACCACAGCCTCTGCAGATTTTGTTCTCCTTTTTAGTTGTTTTCTTCTCTTTCTTTCAACTGTTTTCACCTCTGTTTACTCTGTGCACTTTAGTTGTGCTTGGGTATGTGGGTGTCCGTTTGCTTGCCATTATTGCCCCAATCCGTGTCTTCCCTTTTCTCTCTTTTTGCTCTCCTTTCACTCTTTTTCCTGTCACAAGCCACTCGCAGCATCCAGGCCACTCCGCTCTGCCTATGCAACTCTGAAGGTCCAACTGGGGGAGCTCCCATGCGCATTTACTGGCTTTGCATACAGCTGGAGAATTCATGCCAGTCCTTTTCCACACACCAAGCATGAGGGGGTTATCCCCTAAAAATAGTGGGGACATCCCTAGCCTAAATCCTGAGGCCCTACAAGTGACTGCGGGAAACGCTTGATCAGCACTTGTGGGTCTCCACGCTACTGTGGGAACATCCACCCCACCTCCATGGCGATCTCTCTGTCTAAGGTAATTCAACTTACAAGAAGGAGGTTATAACCGCACACCCTCCTGAGGACTACAGTTGCAGACAAAAACACCAAAGGCCAGGCAAGGTGCTCCAATAACAGTGAAACCTACTTAGAGATTGGCCAGGGAAGCGGTGCCCTCATGGTCCCACAACAACCCGACCATTATCACATGAGAGGAAATCCAACACACATTCCAAGTAACAGAATTCTGGACAGCTAGGATAAGAGTGAAACCACAGGAAGATATAGCGATAGCCTGCCAATCAGAACAACTAGCCTGACCAATCAGAACAGGCAGGTAGTTCATAGAAGTACTCATAAATCCCCCAAGAGAGCACCCAGGCCTCTTTGACTCAGGAAGATAGCTCAAGCCTCCTTTAAAACAACAAGTAAACAGCAACCAGTTCTAACATCTTCAATGAAAAAGCAGGAGATACAGAAGACAATGCTGGAAGAAGTCATGAACCTAATGATGGGCATGGAAGAAGCAGATATTGACCTGCCATGAAAAGAAATTTTCAAAATGCTGCTTGAATTCATAAAGGATACAAAGGAAGCAATGCAGAAAAAAGATTAAATGATAGAGGAGATAAAGGCAACACACCAAATGGAAATACAAAAGTAAGCAAAGAAATAACAACATCCAATGACAAATGGACAGACCTTGTGAATAGGCTTGAGGAGGCAGAAATACCACCAGTGACCTAAAGGACAACCAAGCAGACTTCAGCAAACAAGAAAAGCAGTCAAATAAGACAATCAAAGAAGCTGATGAAAACTTGAGAGCCATGTCTGATGCTACGAAAAGAAACAATATTAGAAAAAATGGACTACCAGAACAAGACACAACAGGGAAAATAGCTTGGGAATTCTTAGAGGAAAATTTCCCCAGATTAATAAATAAAAGTTAGGCAACCATTCAAGAGGCTGAAAGAACATCACCCAGACAGAATCTTAAAAAGAAGTCACGAAGGCACATAATTGTCAAATTATCCAACTAAGAGGAAAAGGAGAAATCATAAAAGCAGCTAGAGAAAAGCAGTTACGTATAAAGATACCACAAAAAGAGTATGTTCAGATCTATCAGCAGAAATGATGAAGAAGAGGAGGGAATGAAGTAACATATTCCAAAAATGGAAAGAAATCAACGCAAACCTGAGAATACTTTACCCAGCCAAATTATAAGACACGGACATCCTCAAAGAATACATAAAAATCCCAGACAAACAAAAAATCCTCACCAATCCTGTATGGGCAGAAGATCAACACTCACCTAGGGCAAATAAGAGACCATCACATAGAACAACTTCATCCATGGGGCTACATAGAGGAAAAAGCCCCCAGGATAGCATCAGCTCAATAGTGGAAAGAAAGCAAACATAAACCACACACACAAAAACAGCGAATAAGATAGATAGATAGATAGGAAAATTTCCATCACAAAAAGTACAATATGACATCACAGAGTGCACAGATAGATTTAATAACACTGAATATCAATGGCCTGAACTCAGGCATTAAAAGGCAGAGGCTAAAAGGCTGGCTCCGGAAACATAACACATGGATTTGCTGCTTCCAGGAGACTCATCTCAAGCTTACAGACAAAAACAGGTTGAGAATTAAAGGCTGATGATAAATATACCAAGCAAAGGGTAATGCAAAAAATACAGGGGTAGTGATCTTAATATCTGACCAAATTGACCTCAAGATACAGGCCATAATAAGAGACAAGGAGGGGCACTGTTTAATGTTCAAGGGAACAAAAGACCAAGAACCAGTGAGCATAATAAACGTATATGAACCTAATGAGAGACCTGTGAAATTTATAAATGAAAAATTCCAAAAGATGAAAAACGAGATCACAGGCTCAACAATTATAGTTAGTGACTTTAATACACCACTCTCTTAAAAAGACAGATCATTGGGAAAAGAACTCAACAAGGAGGCTACAGATCTAAATAGCTCAACTGTACGACTTGGCTTGAGAGATATTTTCTGAGCTATCCACACAAATGCAAAAAAAAAATCACATTCTTTTCAAGCCCACATGGCACATTTTCGAAAATAGACCACACGCTGGGACACAAGTCGATCTTGAGTAAAGTGAAGTACATAGAGGATATACAGACATCTCTCTCTGCTCATTGCGACATCAATCTAAAAATAAATAAAAGGACGAAAACAACTGCAAACAATCGGAGGATGAACAATTTCCTATTGCAAAAGAAGTGGGTATTGACCCAGATGAGAGATGAAATCAGGAAACTTTTAGAAACCAATGAGAACGAAAATATGACATACCCAAACCTGAGTGATGCAGCAAAGGCATTTATCAGAGAAAGACTAAGAGCAAAAAATGCACACATTCAAAGAGAAGAGAGACTTGTTGATGATATGCTGACCCAAAATTTAAACCAATTAGAACAAAGTCAAAAGAACAGCCCTACTAATAACAAGAGGATAGTTATAATAAAAATCAGAGCTGAGATACAGGAAAGAAAAATTAATGCCGCTAAAAGTTGGTTCTTTGAAAGAATTAACAGAATTGATAGACCTCTGGTAAATCTAACCAAAGAAAGGAAGAAACAAACGACATTTGCAAGGATCAGGGATGAAACAGGGGGCATTACTATGGACCCTAATGAAATCAAAAAGATAATTACACATTATTATGAAAGTCTGTACTCTAATGAATTCAACAATTTGGAAGACATGGACAAATATTTGGAAACACAATCCCTCACAAAACTATCCCAGATGGATATCAACAACCTCAATATGCCCATAGCAGTGGAAGAAATAGACAAGGTAATCAAGGAATTACCAACAAAAAAATGTCCTAGGCCAGATGGCTTCTCAGGAGAATTCTTCCAAGCATTCAGGGAAGAACTCATACCAATCCTATACAAACTCTTCCAGAACATAGAAAAAGAAAACTCCCAAACTCTTTCTAAAAAGCTAGTATAACTTTGATACCTAAAGTGGGAAAGATGCCATAAGAATCGAGTAATGATAGACCAATATCCCTAATGAACATCGATGTAAAAATCAGTAACAAATTACTTGCCAATAGATTACAAAGGCATATTAAAACATAATTCACCATGAATAAGTGGGATTCATACCAGGAATGCAGGGGTGATTCAACATACGAAAGACCATTAGCATTATTCACCACATTGGCAGAAAAATGATAAGAACCACATGATAATATCTATAGATGCGGAAAAAGCAGTCAACAACATCCAACACACAATCCTTTTTAAGACACTTAAGAAGATAGGAATAAGAGGAAAACTCCTCAATATTTTACAAGCCATATATTAAACACCAACAGCTAATGTGATAGTTAACAGACAAAAGACGAAAACAATTCCACTGAAAAAGGGGACCAAACAAGGATGCCCCTTGTCCCCACTCCTATTTATCATCGTACTGGAGGTCCTAGCTAACACCATAAAACAAAGGAAAGATATTAAAGGTATTCATCTGGGGAAAGAAGAGGCCAAATTATCATTATTCTCAGACATTATGATTCTACATATTGAAGATCCCTTAAACTCCACAGCGGAGTGTTGGAAGCAATAGGGAAATATGGCAGAGTGGCAGGATACAAAATCAACAAACAGAAGTCTATTGGACTGCTCTACACATCAGACAAAATCACAGAAGAGATGATTAAAAAGGTAGTACCCTTTACAATAACCAAGCACAAATTGAAATACCTAGGGATACACCTGACTAAAAAAAGGAAAGATTTATATGAGAAAAATTATAAAACACTACTTCAAGAAATCAAGAGTGACCTCAACAAATGGAAGACTATCCCATGATCATGGATTGGCAGACTGAATATAGTAAAGATGTCAGTTCTGCCCAAGGCATTATATAAGTTCACTGCTATCCTGATACAAATACCACCATCCTTCTTCAAAGAATTCGAAAAACAGATTACCAACTTCATATGGAGAGGGAAGAAGCCACCAAGAATTACCAGAGAACTCCTCAAGAAGAAGGAAAAAGTAAGAGGGCTTGCTCTACCTGATTTTAGCACGCACTATACGGCCACAGTAGACAAAACTGTGTGGTACTGGCATAATGACAGATATCCAGACCAATGGAAAAGAGTTGAAGATACAGAAATGAAAACATCAGCATTTAGCAACTGATCTTTGATAAGGGCCCAAAAATATTAAATGGGAAGCAGATGCCATCTTCAATAATTGGTGCTGGAAAAAATGGATATTTACCTGCAGAAAAATTAAGCGAGACCTTACCTCACTCCATGCACAAAAATAAACTCAAAGTGGATCACAGACCTTGAGATGAAACCCCAAACAATTAGGGCCATTAATGACAGAATTGGGACAAACCTGAGAACCTTAGCACAGGGAATATATACGCTACCAGAAATAGGGAAGAATACAAACACAGAGGGGTCACAAATAGACAAGTGGGATATACTGAAGATAAGACACCCATGTACATCAAAATAATTCACCAAAAGAATAATGAGAGAGTCCACCTACTGGGAAAACATCTTTAGCAATGACACATCAGACAAAGACCTTATTACTAAAATCTACAATAATTTGCAAGCTTACAATAAGAGAAAAACTAATTGCCCACTGAGGAAGTAGGAAAAGGACCTGAACAGAAGTTTCACAGAATCTGAAATCCGAATAGCCAATAAACATATGAAAAAATGTTCCCTATCATTAGCCATAAGAGAAATGCAAATCAAAACAACTATGAGATACCACCTGACACCCTCAAAAACAGCCAAATTCAAAAAACCAGAAACAACAAGTGTTGGAGGGGCTGTGGTGAGATAGGAACTCTCATCCACTGCTGGTGGACCTGTAGGTATGTACAGCCACTATGGAAATCGATTTTGTGATTTTTCAAACAGATGGAAATTGTGGTACCACATGACCCAGCTATCCCTTTACTGGGCATATACCCAGAAGAGGCAAGACACAAACCACGGGCAGACATCTATACTCCAGTGTTCATTGCAGCACAGTTCACAATCTCAAGGAGTTGGAAACAACCCAAAATTCCATCAACAGTTGAATGGATTAAAAAACTGTGGTACATACATACAATGGAGTACTATGCATCGCTAAAAAGCAGTGATGAACACAGGAAGCATATCGCTGCATGGGAAGAACTGGAGGAAGTTATGCTAAGTGAAGTGAACCAAGCACAAAAGGACAAGTATAACATGAGTCTGCGGAGGTAAGTTAATAAATATATTAAAAAGTGAGAACAGAAAGGTAAGTGCAAAAGGGGTACAGGGAAAAATCTACTGTATACAAACACTCCAGGAGTGAGGTTCAGATAGTATGGCAAGGGTCAGACCAAATCCAATGGTATATATGGTAGCCAAATAAAATGGGGGTGGAGGGAGGAAAGGGGAAAGAAAAAAAAAAGATGTGTGATGCGGGAATAGGGCACTGAGCCACCCAAGGGGAGGTTATTGTTTGTGTCTACACAGGGAAAGAGGAACCAGATATAAAGCCAGTGCCATAAGAATGCAGTGTGCCGGCAAGGAGTGGGGAGCCAGTGGAGGGGTTTGAGGGCTTGGCCCCCATACCATCTACGTGAACAACTACCCCTCCCCCTAGAAGAATTTACTTGAGAGGACGGCACTGAAGCTGCAGCTAGGAGAGAGGAGTATGTTTGAGCTGAGCAAATGAAGAGGGAGGAAGAGAGAGTGGAGCACATCCTGGCCCATCAGGCCTGGAGGATGATATCCCCTCTCTGAACAGCCAAGGACAGAGTGGACAATATGGCTGATCCCATTAAGAGACACGCTGTCCATTGATAGCCCAAGACCCTAAGGGGGACAACACTGGAAACTCAGGGTCAGGATTTACCCAGAATGACCCTGTGAGACCGAGGCAAACCACTAAAAGTGTGCGGCAGAGCAACTGTGGGAGCAGCGCAGTGAGCACGAACGGGAGTACAAAGGACAGATGCTGGGGCCGAAGCACGGCACCCCATTGGACCTAACTGAGGGTTATGCCTAGAGATCAAAATCAGACCTTGATCAACTTACAGGTTTTTCTTTCTCTTTAAAATTTTTTCCTTTTAATTAATTTATTCTTCTACGGGTAATTGGTTTCCTTTTTTGTTGTCCTTGCTCTGTTCTCACTTATTGCCTATCTTGCTATGATTTGATTTTTGGTGTATTTTATCACCTCTACAGATCTATCTAGATAAGATAGGCTTGATAAATAGTCTGGAGGAGAAAACAACGGGACCCATGGTTCTGGGGGGGCACAGGAGAGGGGGAGGAGGGGTCTAAGGAGGTGATGCTGACCAACCCAGGGACAGAGGAGCAATAAGTGATCCAAAATCTGTAGCAGGAGGGTGTGAGAAGCCTGGTAGGGATTCAGCAAGGGCATGGTAACCGAGAGAAATTACTGAAACCCAAATGAAGGCTGGCCTTGGTAGTGGGACAAGAGGATAGTAAAAGGAAATAGAGGAAAAAACTACTTGACAAAGGGCATTTATAGAGGTCTAAGGACTGGAATGTACATATGCAAATATATTTATATAAGAATGTGATGAAACAGATCTATATATATATCATATCATATTAAGGCGGCAGATGGACATTGCACCTCCACTCAAGCACTTACTCAATTCAAGAACTTGTTGTTCTATTAAATTGGCATTCCAGGATGCACACTTTCCCGAAACGATTGCTGAAGAAAAACGTGTGCATAAGCAGATGTGGTGAAGAAAGCTGATGGTGCCTGGCTATCAAAAGATATAGTGTCTGGGGTCTTAAAGGCTTAAAAATAAACAAGTGGCCATCTAGCTGAGAAGCTCAAAACCCACAGGGGAGAAGCACACCAGCTTGTCTAACCACGAGGTGTAGAAGGGACCAGTTATCTGACATCAAAGAGCTAAAAATAATATCAGTAGGTGCACACCTTTCTGATATGATTACTAAAGACAAACATGTGCATAAGCAAATGTGGTGAAGAAAGCTAATGGTGCCCGGCTATCAAAAGATATAGTATCTGGGGTCTTAAGGGCTTGAAGATAAACAATCGGTCATCTAGCTGAGAAGCATCAAGGCCCAAATGGAAGAATCACACCAGCCTCTGTGACTATGAGTTGTCGAAGGGATCAAGTATCAAGCATCAAGGAACAACAAATAATATCATTGTAAACGTAGGTGAGTACAGAGTGGAGACTCAAAGCCCATGTAGCCAACCGGACACCCCCTTACTGAAGGGTTGAGGGGAGGAGATGAGCCAGTCAGGGTGCAGGGTAGCAACCATGAAACATATAACACTCCTCTAGTTCTTAACTGCTTCCTCCCTCCCACTATCATGATCCCAATTCTACCTTACAAATCTGGCTAGACCAGAGGATGTTCATAGGTACAGACAGCAACTGGTAACACAGGGAACCCGGGCCAGATGACTCCTTGAGGACCAGTGGTGAGAGTGGCGATGGCTGGAGGGTTGAGAAAATGTGGGGTAGAAAGGGGGAAATGATTACAAGAATCTACATATAGCCGCCTCTCTTGGGGATGGACAGCACAGAAGAAGGCAGGGGGAGACATCGGACAGTGTACCATATGACAAAAAAATAATAATTTATGAATGATGAAGGGTTGATGAGGTAGGGGGGAGTGGAGAGGGAGGGGCAAAATAAGCAGCCGATATTAAGGGCTCAAGTAGAAGGCAAATGTTTTGAGAATGATTATGGCAACAAATGTACATATGTTCTTGACACAATGGATGCATGTATGGATTGCGTTAAAAATTGTATGAGCCCCCAATAAAACGATTAAAAAAAGGAGCTAAATAAGTAGGAATAATACCAGGAATTACTTTTTTAAACAAATCCCCTCACAGAGGGGTTTAGGAGAGGAGAGGGATCAGTCAGGGTGCGATGTAGTACCGATGAAGAACACAGCTTTCCCCCAGATCCTGGATGCTTCCTCCCCGCAGCTACCATGATCCGAAATCTACCTTGCAGGATTAGATAGGGCAGAGGTTTTGCACTGGTGCATATGGGGGCTGGAGGAACAGGGAATCCAGGGTGGATGATACCTTCAGGACCAAGAGTGTGAGGGGCGATGCTGGGAGAGTGGAGGGTGAGTGGGTTGGAAAGGGGGAACTGATTGCAAGGATCCACATGTGACCTCCTCCCTGGGAGATGGACGGCAGAGAAAGGGGGGAAGGGAGACTCTGGATAGGGGAAGATATGACAAAATAACAATGTATAAATTCCCAAGGGCACATGAGGGAGGGGGGAATGGGGAGGGAGGGGGAAAAAAAAGAGGACCTGATGCAAAGGGGTTAAGTGGAGAGCAAATGCTTTGAGAATGATTGCGGCAGGGAATGTGCGGATGTGCTTTATACAATTGATGTATGTATATGTATGGATTGTGATAAGAGTTGTATGAGCCCCTAATAAAAATAAATAAATAAATAAATAAATAAAACAATAAAAGGGAGATTTTTTCATATCCAAATAATATTTACATGTTGCCTTTCAGTAGTATATTACTGAGTTTTGATTTTCAATACAAAAATCAGTTGATTTTATTTTTCTGTTTACTATATTTAACAATTACATATGGAAGCAAGAAAATTAGTCCTGACCCTGAAATTCTTTCAAGTTGTTTAGTCTTGCATAAGACATTAGCCTTGTATTCTTCAAATGTATACTTTATTTAGATGTGGTGATATGCATCCAAAGTTAAAGGCATTAAAGATTCAAGTCATATCAGGGGAATTAAATTTGATAATAATACAAACCTTCTGAACAAGTTTTCTAATCTGATGGATATGGATAATATTTCATATATTATAGGTTTGTTGTAAGGATTTTTATTACAATGCGTTCTCACATATTAACATTAAGCATAGAACAGCCAAATAGTTTATTTTAATCATTTATTAATAACCTATATCTAACCAGGTTTATGAAAGGGAAGCATATATTTTAATTAAGCAACATATCATGTTCATATACAAGAGGGATTACCCACCCAAAAACTGAATGATTTTTTTTCTCTACCTTGTTTTCTGTGATTGCCGATTTAAGAGAACAGCACGAGGCATTGAAATTTTGTTTCCTGCTTGGGAAAAATCCCACAGAACTGTTGTGATGTTGAACACATCTTACAAGGACAGTATTATTGAAAAATTAAAGTGCATGAGAGGTTTATTTTTTCAAATAGGTAAATGTTGATTGATGAAGAACCTCATTGTGGTTGTTGGTGAACTTCCTCCCAAGCAAATGAAAATCTCAACAAAATTCATGCACTCGTACTCAAATGGAGATAACGGACCATTAAAGAGATGAGGAAGTTATCGGGACTGTTTAGTTCAGTTCAGCAACTTTTAATGGAAGATTTGGGAATGAGAATGTTAGCTTCCAAATGCGTGCCTCAGATTCTGATAGATGAGGAAAGAGAGTTTCCAGTAGACACACGCTGTGTTCTGAAAGAACAGTCCCGATGCAACCCAGACACTTCCCCCCAATGTCATTACTTGTGAGGAGACAAGGTACTATTGTGACGACCCTGAAAGCAAACGTCAAACCAGTGGAAAATGCCTTTATAGCCTCGCCCCCAAAAAGCACTGTCAAGTGAAATCAAATCAAGACAATGCTTGTTTGTTTTGATGTGAGAGGCATAGAGCATTTGGAGTTTGTTCCATCAGTTCAGACTGTTAATCAAGCTTTCTATTTAGAGGTTCCAATAAGATAGCATCACAGAATGTGACCCCAAAAAAGGGCTTGATTTGTGGCAGACAGGGAACTGGTTTTGCCACCACGACAATGCGCTTTCTCATGCAGCCATTTCAGTGCACCATTTTTTTGGTAAAAAACAGCATGCCTCTAAAAATAGTCTTGACTTATTCATTGGTATATTTTTGTCAGATATTTGAATGCAATCAGTTATTTTAATTCTCCTAACAGAGGAAAACTTTTAAGTTGCCTTAATAAAGCTTAAAATGCTAAATTGTATTCCATAGTATTGCATGATAAAACTATTTTTAATATATTTCCAGGTGAGATAGATTCATAACTTTTGATAACTGATACAAAATAATCAATGTATACTTTATGCATCAAATAAAGTGGTCTTCGTTGTAAATGGCTTTTATTTGATTATAAGTTCACTGCCCTTGTGAATAGTATCTTGAAGAAAGGACGATAAAATGAATATCGAGTCACTGCACCAAAAATAATTTCTTGACGTTCAACCATTTCAAGAGGTGGCATATTATGAAGAATGACTCATATTTCAGAAAGAATCCAAGCTTCACTGGAAGAATTAGCCAAATACAAAACTCTAAGAATTATTGGAATACCAATTGAAAAGTGTCAGCAACAAGCTGGTGCAGACTTGGAAGCATTCACGTGTGTCCACCAGGAAACTTGGAAGGCAGCACAGCTAGCCGGCAATCTGACTGGAAGCGATCTATATTTGTGTCCATTTCAAAGTAATCCAGCACCGTGGACAAAGTATCAACTAAAAGTCTGTGAATATTATTAAAAAAAATAGTTGCATAGCACTTTAACAGTGAGCCGCCAGGTATTTAAGCCAGACTCAGAAAATATGTATATCAATCATTATTAATGTTATATGGATCTTAAATGAAAGCGAATTATACTAGAAAGATGATCATTTCTATTTATTGATTATGCAAAGACATGAACCTGTGTTGATCATGGCACGTTATGTATAACATTGTAAAGAATGGGAATTCCAGAAGACTGCCTTGTACTCAAACGCAATACGTCCATGGATAATGGGGCAGTCTTTTGAACAGAACAAATGAATACAGCATGGTTTAAAATCAAGAAAAGTGTGACTCAGGGAAGCAGCTTTCCACCGTTCATTTTCTGTCGGTATGCTGGGCAAATCATCTAGACTGTACAACGAGGGATCCGAATGGAAGGAAAGCTAACTAGCAAGCTGGTATTCAGATAAAACAATCTTGCTTGCTGAAATCAAAGCAAGGAAGTCTTGAAGCACTTGCTGACAATTCAATGTAAATGTAACCAGAATCCTCAGAAGTAGACCAATAGACAACATCTTGGTAAACAGATAAAAAACTACTTATTAAAGATTTCATTTTGTTTGACTCCACAATCAATGCATGTGGAAGAAGCAGTCAATAAATCAACTTCCACCGAATGAGATACCAATAGGGAATGTGTAACAGTAATTGAAGTGTAACTGAAATTGGTCAGTTTTAGTGGCCACAACCTTGGTCATAAGGATGAGTCATCTACACAGGAACGAGAGAAATCCCAGGGCCATTTCAAGAAAAGCACATTTGAGGCCCCTATTTGAAGGGATGGAACCTATGAACAGAGGCACCAGAGGTGGAGACAAGAAGACAATGAGAAGTCAGATGACAGTCCTTACTGTGAGACTGTCAGGTAGAATAGCAGAGCTAGATTCCTGGAACATAGAAGCAGAGGCCAAAGGATCATGTGGCTGAGAGGTTGGGGATTATTTGGATGAACTAAATGTAGCATTGAAGCTATAAGGAATCATATACTGATTAGTGACCATATGATTTAAAATACAAATGAGCTAACTGTTAAGTTCTCCTGCTTTCTTAGTTGCTGAGTGGCTATCAAAGGATCAGTAAATTTCCATCTGAAAGCAAGCATAACCTATGGATACATACTCAGGAATTAGGAAGAATAACAGATGGAAAAGTGTAAGCATTATAGATTTAGGTTTTTCTTAAACTGAAGTGAAAGTTTTAGGACATTGTAAACTATCTGATATTATGCAGAATGAATAATTTTACATCTGATATTTTAGACTTTTAAGAAGTTATTCTTATTTAATGCATTCCATAAAGAAACTTGGGAAAATTACATATGAAGACATATATATATATATGTATATTTATATATATACATATATAAAAGCTTAAATAAGAACATACTTATGTCAAATGTTGCAGAACTTTCTGATTACATTTATTTTTAATTAAACCATCTTTAAATATTTCCAAAGTAATCTTGAATCCAATGCGCTTTTAATACATTTATTGTGAAGCTAGTCTAGAAATTTAGAAGTACAGCTTTTGATGTAGTATTTTACAAATCTAGTTTGAAAAAATGATGGAGGCAGGGGAAAACACTAAAAGTAAAGCAAGAGTTCAACGCACGGAGGCAAATTTTGTTATATACACAATTCTGAAATAACTCTGAGCTATGTATAGATGGACCTGCAGGGTAAAAGTGCATGGGAGGCAGACTGGGAGAGTACCTGTGACCATAGCTAGGTTTGAAGGAGGACATTGGCTCATGGGTATTTATCTTTCATGCATACTTGCTTCTCAATACTCTAATGGGATCCTGTACATTTATCTATCGCAACACATCTTTTGATCTCTTGACTGCAGTTTCCATGAGCATTGATCGTGGATCAAAGCAAGACAAAATCCTAGACAATATAAAACTTTATTCTAGTTATCAGGATGTTACTTTTTGGTCCATTTGTGAGAACTCAGTCTTCTTTACACTGAGTTATAAGCCATACTCAAGGCTACAATCCTTCATCTTCAATAGCAATTGCTTCGAGTCCTCCTCACTTTCAGCTTGCAAGGTTCTGTCATTTGCATTTGCATGTCTCAAATTGTTAATAAGTCTTTCTCCAATATTGATGCTGTATTCTTATTTATATAATCCAGCTCTTTGATTATGTGTTCAGCAAATAGACTGAATAAGTGTGATGACAGGATAAGACCCTCCTGCTATCATTGTTGGATGATCTTGATGAAAATTTTACTTGCATACTGTTTTATAGTTTGAGCATTCTGTTGAATCACCTTTCTTTTGAATATGCACAAATATTGATCTCCTCTAGTCAAAACCAAATAGCTGTTTTAAAAATCTTTTGGCAGAGACCAGTAAGATCTCCCAGGGCTCCATCAGTTTGTTGAAACATTTCACTTGGTATTCCACCTATTTCTGAAACCTTGTTCTTGGCTCATACCTTTGATGCAACTTGAAGTATTTCCTTTAGCACCATTGGTTCTTGTTCATATACTTACTCCCGCAATGGCAGAATGTTGACTAGTTATTGTTGGTATAGTGTCTGTGTATTCTTGCCATCTTGTGTTGATTATGTTATTTCTAGAAGAGGAACTCATGATTTTCTGATGTAAAATGGCAAATACCAGTCCAATTCAGCTCACTAAGGCCTACCATATCAATTTACATGAATTACTTTTCATTTTTGATGACTTTTAATTTTACTAGTTTCCTACTTAGTACATTGTAAGTTTTTTTAGTAGATGTTTATACATGTTTTTTCTCACCTTGAGTTATGCCCCATCAGCAAATGAATTTCCCGAAGGCTCCACTGCCCCAGGCTTACACTACTCGGGACACACTCCACACTGAGAAAGAAGATCCTCTTCTGTCACATGTTGGGTGCCCTCTGACCCCAGAGGCCCAACTTCCATCACTATGTCTAACAATATACTGCTTCCATTCATTAGGAATTTCACTGTCTGATAATGTTTTGAAACCATGCATAAGTTTTCCAGCTGTTACTTCCTCTGACAGGGCAATCAATTATTTTTTCATTGTCTGTTCTTAGTCTGGAAGCTCCACTTGAAACCTGTTCACTTTGGGTGGCTCTGCAGGCACTTGAATAGCAGTAACAAAGCATTTGAAAAATGAGTGTAATAGCTTCCAGTATCACAGCAACACATAAGCCACCTCAGTATGACAAACTGATAAGCAATTTAGTAATCAAATAGTAATGACCTGTACTTTGTAAAATACATATATATTTATGACTATAAATTAGTTCTTCATTTCTCAAAAATTATATTAAAGAGAAGATAAATAAAAATAAATGTAAAAAACGGAATCAAACATTATTAAGAAATATGTAGCCATAACTATTCATCAACTTTTGAAAGTGTTTCTTAATGTCAACAAATATTTTGGATTTATTTCTTAATCTTAAATATTTTGAGGATGTCATGCAATGAGATTCTTAAATAAATAGGAATTAAAGAATAAAGTAGTCAATATGAAATATTTGTTTACTATTAGATGGCATGCAATATTGGAAGGTACTTGTTTGTATAGATTTAACTTAAGTGCTCAGTTATAATAATAAACATCAATTTCTAGTGAATAAAAAATTATCATCATTAATATAAGTATAAATTTATTGCCTTTACTATAAAAGTAAAGTTTAAACAATCTATATTACTCAATAACCAAGTTATTTATATTACATAATTAATCATGCAAATTGATTATTTGATTGATAGAGATTTTGTCATATTTTAAAAATTTCATAGAAACCAAAATGTTTTAAATAAAATACACACATTCATTTTATGCTTCCACTTTTAAGTACATTATTAATCATCATGGGTTCTTCAGTGTGTTGATATTAAAATCATTTAGAGCAAAATGAATGAAAGGCCTTCAAATATTATCTGACAATATAAAAATTATGATTATAACAAGCACCTTATGTTTTAAAAACACACAATTTGGAAAATAATTTAATAAACAATAAAGGTCTAAGAATGATTTCATAGAAAAGAAACAATTGAAATAGTTTAAACATTCAACTTTTAATAAAGCCTTTGGTATCTAGACTGGCAAAGTCTATTTTTTGTTTCTTTCTAATGTGATTTTCAAATATATTTCCATATACTGACTATGGCTTGTTAAACTTGTTTGGGGAGACTTATAAACTGGAAATAACAGTACATTTTGTGAACAAATAACAACAACCTGGGAAGATTCTATTTTCTCTTTAAATGAGATATTCACAGTACTCCCAATGAACAGAAAGAAGTGCTTCTCTTGAAAGAACCTGCAGTTAACATTGCTTTTGAATGACCAGAGGGACATTCTTTCCAATAACACAGGTAGATAATAAAATACAAATAGAAAAATCACTCCAGGCTGTAACAAAATATATCAGCATGGAGTTATGTTGTTTTTTCCTAGAGCTTATAAAAAGTCAACATACCACTTGCTTCATTTTTTGCAAAGAGTTAGTAAAAACCAACAAACTCTATTCAATATCATTATTTTCATCTCCAAGTTACACTTCTTACCAACTTCTTTATACCCTATTGTTTTCTAGACTTTATATTTGAAAAATAGAACACTGCAACTTTCTGTTTAGAAATAATATGTGTGCACAGCATAATTTACATTCTATCTAAATAGTCTGAGTATAACCTGTTTTACTACATTTTATGTAAAGTTCTGATGTATAACACACACACAGATATGAGAGGGCTTCAAAAGTTTCCTGGAAAAATATTTAAAAGATGTTGAAATTTTTACATAAATGTTTTGAACCCTATCTCTACTTATCTCTATGTTTGTCATTGTTCTAACACACACCATCCTCTCTACTTTTTTATTTTATTATTTTTTTAATCATTTTATTGGGGCTCATACAACTCTCATCACAATCCATATAAACATCAATTGTGCAAAGCACATCTATACATTCGTTGCCCTCATCATTCCCAAAATTTGCCTTCCGCCTGGGTTCCTGGAATCAGCTCCTCATTTTCCTTTGTTCCCCCTCTCCCTCCCTCCCCGCTCCCCCTCCTTCATGAACCCTTAATAACTTATAAAATTTTATTTTATCTTATCTTACCCTGCCCAGTGTCTCCCCTAATCCACTTTTCCATTACCCATCCACCAGGGAAGAGGTTATATCTAGCTCCCCTTGATTGGTTCCCCCTTTCTACCCACTCTTCCCTCCAGTATCGCCACTCTCACTGTAGGTCCTGAGGGGTTCATCTGTCCTAGATTCCCTATGCTTCCAGATCCCATCTGTACCGCAGTGCATCCTCTGGTCTAACCAGGTTTGCAAGGTAGAATTGGGATCATGATAGTTGGGGGGAGGAAGTGTTTAAGAACTAGAGGAAGATTGTGAGTTTAATTATTGCTCTACTGAACCCTGAGTGACTCATCTCCTCCCCACTACCCTTCTGTAATGATGGGGTCCGTATGCATGTTCAAGTTCTGTGGGAACAGAACCAATACTCTCCTCCTGGGTGGGTTAGTGCCCTGTTCCCCCTGTGCCATCAACCCCACCCTGCTTCTGGACTCTCATGTACCTCCCTAGGTGTGGTCTGCCCTCCCTCCAACTATCTATGCTTCCACCCGTTTATTACAAGATAGGTGTTTATTCTTTGATTCCTGGCATGCTGATTGTACTTACCTCAGGGGACTCATGTTATACCTGTCCTTTTGAGTTTGGCTTACCTCACTTACCATGATTCCTCCAGCTCTCCCACTAACAACGTGTTTCATGTGATATGTCCATGCTTTTCAATGTTGCATAGTACGCCATTGTGTGTATGTGTCAGAGTTTACTAATCTACTCATTCATCGATGGAAACTTAAGCTGTTTCCAAGTCTTTGCGATTGTGAATTGTGCCGCAATAAACATTGGAGCGCAGATGACAGGTCGTGTTTTGTTTGTTGCTTCCACTGAGTATATGCCCAGTAGAGGGATGACTGGGTCATAAGGTAGATCAATTTCCATTTTCTTTAAGTACCGCCAGATTGCTTTCCACAGTGGCTGTACAAATCCACATGACCACCAGCAGTGGAGGAGGGTTCCTACTTCACCACAGCCCCTCCAACACTTGTTGCTCTCTGATTTGCTGATCTGGGCTAGCCTCAGGGGTGTTAGGTGGTATCTCATGGTTGTTTTGATTTGCATTTCTCTTATGGCTAATGACCTGGAACACTTTCTCATATGCTTTTTGGCCATATGGTTCTCCTCCCTAATGAAAGTTTCTTTCAGTTCTTTTGCCTACTTCCTTAGGGGGGGTTAAATGTTTTCCTCTTTTTGCAGGTCATGATGGTGTTGTAGATTTTAGTAATGAGCCCTTTGTCCAATGTGTCATTACTAAAATCCTCTCCCAGTCTGTAGGTTGTCTTGTCACCCTCTTGGTGAAGTCTTTTGAGGTGCACAGGTGCTTTAATCTTATTAAATCCCATTTGCCGATTACCTGTGTGTGTACCCTTTCCTATTGCAGTGAGCCTTAGAGTTCCCTGGGCCAGTGCTCTGAGGTTAGTCCCAATTCCCTCCTTGATGGTCCTGATGGTTTGGGGTTTAACTTCTAGGTCTGTGCTCCACCTTGAGTTTATTCTTTTGCATGGGGTGAGGTAAATGTCTTGCTTCATCTTTCTACATGTGGATATTCATTGTTTCCAGCACCACTAGTTAAAAAAGGGCATCCACTTCCCTCTAGATAGTTTTTAGACCCTTGTCGAAGATCAGTTGTCTATATGCTGAGGATTTTACTCCTGGGCTTTCTATTCATTTCCACTGGTCTGAGTGTCTGTTGTTGTGCCAGTACCACGCTGTTTTGACCACGGTAGCTGTGTAATTGGCATTAAAATTGGGAAAGGCGAGTCCTCCAACTGTGTCCTCTTCTTGAGGAGTTCTCTGCTAATTGTGGGTTTCTTCCCTCTCCATATGAAATTGGTGGTCATTTTTCCAATTCTTTGAAGAAGGTTGATGGTACTTGAATTGGTATAGCATTGACCTTGTAAAGTGCTTTAGGTAGGACTGTCATCTTTACTATGTTAAACCTTCCATTCCAGGAGCAGAGATGTCCTTCCATTTATGGAAGTCGCTTTTGGTTTCCTGAGAAGGGTCTTATAGTTTTCCTTATATTGGTCTTCAGCATTTTTTGTTAAATATATTCCCAGGTATTTATGTTTGCTCTTAGTTACTGTGAAGGGTACTTTCTTCTTAATCCCCTCTTCCATGGTCCTGTCTGATGTGTATAGAAAACCTACCGACTTCTGTTTATTGATCTTGTATCCTGCCACTCTTCCATATTCCTCTATCACTGTAAGTACTCCAGCTGTGGAGCTTTAGGGGTTTTCAATGTACAGGATTATGTCGTCTGAAAATGGCGATAGTTTCACCTCCTCCTTTCCCATTTGGATCTCTTTGATGTCCTTCCGCTTTCTTATGTTGTTAGCAAGAACCACCAAAACAATATTGAATAGAAGTGGGGACATGGGGCATCCTTGTCTTGTACCCTTTTCCACTGGGATTGTTTTTGTCTTTTCTCCATTGACTATTGCAGGCTAGCACAGGTGGGAAGTGCACAGCTCTGCTTCCTGGGCCAGGAGTGGAGCGGGAGCTAGGCTGATAGGGGCGGGCAACCCAGTCAAGCAGGGTGCCGGTGGAGAGGTCCCAGGCAGCAATGGGGGTGGATGGTCCCCCATGGGTGTCACCAGGAAGCCCCAGTGGCTTGCAGGTCAGTTACCCCAGCCTTGGATGAATGGAGGGAGGGACATGGGCCCAAGGGCAAATCGGTGCCACGTGGGGAGAGGGGAGCCATGGGAAAGGGAAGTTTCTCTCCTAGTGGGGTCCCACAAGTGGGCAACTGCTGTAGGGGGGAGTCACACGACTGCTGCGTGTGTCTTGGAAGGGCAGGCAAGTGACTCTGGACTCAGGGTCCCAGTGTGGGTAGGAGTGGGGCTATAACTACTCGTGGCCGTGATGGTGGCAGCCTAGTGACCTGAGATATCCCACGAATCGGGTCCTGGATCTCTGCGGCCCCGGCTCAGGACAAATGAGTACGGTGGAGGTGGGGTGCTGTCCTGGGGGGATATTTCACTCACCAGACTCCTACCACTCGGCTATCTGGACCGCAAACCCGCTTTGTTCGAAAGAGCTCTCAGAGTATGTGGGTCCCCTGGTCTGCCATCTTCCCAGAAGTCCGTCTCTACTTTTTAAAATCTGCCTCCCATAGCAGTTTCTTCTTGTTCATATACGTTCCGATAGGTGCAATTATACTGAACTCACAGACAATGCTCACCATTACAGAGTTATGATTAGGAAAGTACAGGTTACAATGCAGTGAAAATGCTCGGGAAACAGTTGTTCAATCAAGACATGTCAAAAGGTTCCTTCGGGGCTGCTAATAAATGCTCGAGGGTCCCGCTTCTCCACTGTAAGCCTCAGCCATTGGCACTCACTTCCAGCTCTGTGAGTCAGTGCACCTGCTCCCTGAATTAAACGCCCCAAACTCCGCGCTCTACAATCCATTCTCCTGCCCCAAAAACTCAGCTTCGCTTGCTCCGTGGACTGCTCCTTGTACCACTCAGTTGTCTGCTCTGGCCCCGGGGTTCTGATCTTGCTGTTACCACTCCTCTTTCGGAACTATCTTCTAACTTAAGGAGGTTCACTCTGCAGGTATCTTGGGCTTCACTCCTGACTCTTGCTGGTAGTGAAATCCCTCCTTCCTGCATCTCAGAGGGCTCATTTTTACTCAGTAGAGGATCATCTATATATCTATTAGCAAGCTTCTTATCATGTCTTTCTAAAAATATAAACACAGAAACACTATGCTTAGGAACCTTACTCATGAAATAATAGCAAGCAGCCAAATGAGTAAATAAATAAAAGAATATTGCTAACAAACTGAAAACAAGACCCCAAATGAGACATGTTCCATAAATCCAAAATTATTATATTGTTTAAAAAGTGAATGCTTAATTAATAAAAAATAAAAGTAGAGCTATTCAGATCCCTAAAGAAACTCGAAAGAAACAGTTCCAGTCACAATAAGCTTGTTAAAACCCGCTGAGTGAGGTCATCAAGGTTCATTCTCCTAGGTGGTAGGAAGTCAGCCATTTATATCGGAAAGTGTGGTGGAGGGATATTACTTGGTATGGCTCTTCCATCCAGGATCTTTGTTAACTCCCACCAGTAAGTAGGTGGAAACATATAAGTAATGTGGGGAGAACTCTATCTTGTGAATTGGCCAGTTTGCTCTTTCTCTGGGTATGAGAGCCATCACAGAGGCAGATGCAGAAATACCACCAAAAGCAGGAAAGTAGAGTCACCAGCAGAGATCCCCACCTGAAGTGAGGATAGCAGCAGAACAGCAAAGGCGATGTCATGCAGAGACCAGCAGACCGAGCAGATGCACAGTGCTGAGATGACGAAGCAGAGCTGCCCAAGGTAGAGGCCAATGGACCCAGATGAGAGGCTGAGGACCAGAAAGAGACTTGGCTCTTGGTTAAGAGGCATTTCTGTGGACATAGCACAGTATCTCTAATGTGTTCTGATTCTGACTTGTGGTAGTCTGTTAAAATTACAAATAACCCCCATAATTACTTCTTTGTAGTGATTGCAGCAGATTATCAATTACAACAGAGAAATGGAGAGCTGTAGGAGGAATAATTGGTAGCAGAATAGTGGAAGAAATCATAGAAAATTACAAGGAAATGGACACTACCTGAGGTATAGAACGCAATGTAAACCATGGGTAACAGGGTTTCCATTTACAGGCAACTGATTTCCCTGTAGTAGAAAGGCAAGCAAGCAAAGCAAAGCTTAAAAGAAATAAGTGTATGCAATAAAAACAAACAACCTCAAACTCAAATACTAAAAATAATTGATTCTGATATAAATAAAGACTAAAATAAAATCAGAAAATGTAAAATATTCGGAATATTACTTATACTCAATAATAAATAAATGTGGGTGTGTTCATTATTAAGCATAAATATGACATCATACAAATGCCACACTGAATCTGCAATTTTCCATAAGTAGAATGTACTCCACAATAAGAAAATAGTAAAATATTCATATAGGGTTCATGTAAGGTCATTATGAGTTAGAATCAACTCAATGGTAATTGTTTAAACCCATTGTGGGTCCTAGACAAGTGTTACTCACAAATTCTACATTCCAATGAGCTAAATGCCACATATAAAAATAAATACACAAAACCAAAACCAAACTTGCTGCCATCAAGTCAATTCAGACAGATAGGGACCCATGGGTTTCCAAGACTGTAACTCTATGGGAATAGAAAGCTTCCTCTTTCTCTGCCAGGGCGACTAGTCCAACTGCAGACTGGAGGTCATGTAGTCCACTACACCACCAGGTTCCTTAAACACACCAGGGGTCTTGAAATCACACACAAAAAATGTTTTTAATAACTAATGATTAGCTAACCTGTGACTTTCTCACCATTGTAATATTCATTTCTCTGATTGTCACAGAAATGGAATGCTTCTCCCATGCTAACAGGAACCAGAGTTCATAAAATGTGGATTTTCATGATGCCAATTCTACCTTACAAATCTGGCTGTACCATAGCATGTACATGGGTACAGATTGGAGCTCCCAACACAGGGAATCCAGAACAGATAGACACCTTGGGACCAATATTGAGAGTAGCCATACCAGGAGGGTAAGGGGTGGGTAGGGGGAGAGAGAGGGAATGAATCACAATGATCTACCTATAACTCTCTCCCAAGGGGATGGACAACAGAAAAGTGGGTAAAGGGAGACATTGATCAGTGCAAGACATGAAAAAAAACAGGGGTTCATGAGTGGGGGAGGGTGAAGAAGGGAGGAGGAAAATGAGGAGCGAATACCAAGGGCTCGAGTAGAAAGAAAATGTTTTGAGAATGATAATGACAACAAATGTACAAAAGTGCTTGACACAATGGATGGATGGATGGATTGTGATAAGAATTGTATGAGTCCCCAATAAAATGATTTATTTTTTTAAATGTGGACTTATAGAACTACAATCATTTCCCCCATATTTCTAACTGCTTTAATTTGCTCTTTTGCCGATTTCTGTGACTTTTTAAAATGTAAAACATAAAACTCCTTTGTAGTATATTGCTTGTTTTATTACTTTTGGGGTGTTTCTTAGTGATTAGATTTAGGGGGGAACTATTAATGTTTTTATTTTACTACGTGCGTCTCATTATTACTGAAAAAAGGTGGGCGTGTGAGGAGGGGTTTGTCGGTACATGGAATTAAGGTGGAGATAGGAAGGAAGCACAATGGAATGTTCGGTGGTGATGGGTCCCAAGAAGGACCGGGCCACCTCTACCTGGAGTTGACCTGCCAAAGGGATGAAGACACCTTGCCATTTCCCAGGCAACTCCCTTTCAATGTCCAGAGACCCAGCCCACAGTGATTCTATAATAGGCAGACCTCATTCATAGACCTCTTTCAGGACCAAGACGATGAGGGAGATGAAGCGGAGGGCTAAAGGAGCCCCGAGAAAGAAAGGTGGACATCAGATTGTTGAGCTGTTCAGCAAGATAAGTCCCCGAGAGCTGGTTGATGATCTCTTAAACATGCTAAGGGAAATGGAACTGAGACTGAAGTAGTGACCAGGAGCCTTGAACCATTTTGCAGGGGTGCCTATTGGCTGTGCGGCAGCTCTGAAACTGAGCGATTGAATGATCGGACTCATTCAATGCCCAGTTTCTGGAGTCTATCTGCAGAGGGGAGCTGCCACCTGAGCAGAGCTTTACAGGGGAACTTACACAGGGAGGTTCATCAGGACAACACTTCCTGAACCCCCAGGGAGCCTTCAAAGCTTTCTCTGGTGTCAGAAGCTAGATGGCATTGCCTCCTGGTGTCGAATTCCTGCTCTGAAGTCCAACAAGCAGAAAAATCAAATGTAACTCGGTCTCAATGAAGGAGTTAGGTCATCCAAATTCCACTAGCAGACACCCGGAAGCAGGAGGCTGATGCCTAAATGTAACCACAGCCACGAGATCAAGGATGGACAGCTCTTCCTCATGGATGCCAAGGCTGCCAATGGCTGCCAGCTCTGTCCTCTGACTACTTGTTCTAAAGCAGAGATGGCTGATTAGAACCAAACCCTAAATGTAGCCAAAATGCTCTGCACGGTCTAAGCTCAGCCTGATCAGCCTGCCACCTAACCCCGTCCAATCTCCACATTCCGTTGTGGGATTCAGTTTGGTCACATAGATACCCAATTATATGCTAAGTTCCGCCAAACAGTTTGTTAAAATGGAACTTGTATCAGTGTTCTCTGTAAGGTGAGTGACTGAGTAGCTAGGTGCCCAATATGTAAATCACAATTTACATTCCTTATCTTTTTTTTAATTTGGCGGTGAAACAGTATATTCTAAGCAACTATATGTAGTATATAGGTATAAAAAATTAGACGGTTTCTATCTGTACCAATGTACATGTTCTGGTCTAGCCGGATTTGTAAGGTAGAACTGGGATCATGATAGTGGGGGAAGGAAGCATTTAAGAACTAGGGTAAATGTGTATGTTTCATCCTTGCTACCCTGAACCCTGACTGGCTTGTCTCCTCCTTGCGACCCTTCTGTAAGGGGGTGCCCAGTTGCCTACAGATGGAAACTTGAAACACAGGGAATCCAGGACAGATGATCCCTTCAGGACCAGTGCTGAGAGTGGCGATACTAGGAGGTATAAGGAAGGTGGGGTAGAAAGAGGGAACCGATTACAAGGATCTACATATAACCTCCTCCCTGGGGGTCGGACAACAGAAAAGTGTGAGAAGGCAGATGTCAGACAGTGTAAAATATGACAAAATAATAATTATTTATAAATTATCAAGTGTTCATGATGGAGGGGGAGCAAGGAGAGGGGGGAAAATGAGGAGCTGATATCAAGGACTCAAGTAGAAAGAAAATATTTTTAGATTGATGAGGGAAACAAATATACAAATGTGCTTGATACAAAGGATGAGTGTGTGGATTGTGATAATAGTTGTACGAGCCCCCAATAAAATGCTTTTTTTAATGAGAACTTTGCTTATAATATTTATTTAGTCATTACTACATTTTTATTCCCTTACATTTCTTACTTCAGCAAACAAATAAAACGTGAATAGATAAAGTGCCAAACGGCTAGAGGGTGACACTCTCAATCATTTCATCTTTATAGTATGTCTCAAATTGCCATGAGATATTATAGGTGAATTATGCAATTCATATAAATGTTCAAAGAGCTAACAATATTGTGAGAACAATTGCTGTAAGCTCAGCATAAGTGGAAAGGGGGTTTTCAAGGATGAATATAACAAAAAAACAAAACCAAAAAACAACAACAAATGCCCTCTTAGCTGCATAGGTCACCAAACACAGCTCCCCCCATTAAGTGGGTGGAGGCACGACACTATACAAGCCAGTGTTCTACTCAAGGCCATTCCGTGTTATGCTATGAACTGGGAAGCCCCCTCTAGTAAAGCAAAGATTCAAAATATTTACCATGCTTATCCTGTCTCATCAGCACAACAAGATCTTCTTTCCAAAATGGGAATATAATGACATGCATAGAAGCTAGAATTCATCGTACATTAGGAGAGGGTACTGTGCCTGGAAGGGTCATATTAATAATTCACTATATCTCACCAACTATTACTAATCTCTATTAACATCTCTTACATTCACATTTAAAACTTGTTTTTGGCAGGTGCCCTTGAGTCAATTAGGACTCGTAGAGACCCTCTGTACAACAGAACACAACCCTGGCTGGTTTCTGAGCCATCCTCACAATTGTTGTACCGATTGTGTCCATCTGTCTCCCTGAGGGTCTCTTTGTATTTGTTTGTTTGTTTTTCGCTGAATCTGGGCTTTACAAAGCTAGATTTCCTTTTCCTAGCACTGTTGTCTCTTGGTAACATGTCCAAAATACGTGGAATAAAATCATGTTATCCTTGCCTCTAAGGGAAATTTTGTATGTACTTCCACAAAAACAGATTTATTTGTTCCTTTGCCAATACCATAATTAAAAATACATAATTTCTTCTGGACTTTCCCTCACTCTTTGTCCAGCTTTCACATGCATATGAGGCACTTCAAAGAAAGTACCAAGGCTTGAGGAAGGCTTGAGGTATGTACAATTGTAGACCATGTTAAAGAGGTCTTTTGTAGCAGATTGTACAATACAATATATCCTTTGATTCCTTCACTGCTGCTTCCACGAAAATGTTTGTGGATCCAAGTAAAATCAAATCATTGATAAATTAATGTTTTCTTTATTTATCTTGCTGATGTCTTTTGATATAGTTGTCAAATTTATTTCTATTGATTTGCAATCCATAGTGGTCTATAGTCTTTTATATTCATAAGTAAACCCTCCAAATTCTCATGGTTTCATCAAGCAAGGGTATGACATTCACTTATCCCAGGGTATATTAGACAGGGTTTTCTAGCAAAACAAAACCAGGACAAATGGCACGGCAGGTCACCAACAGTCAGTCAGATGCCGGGATCTGACAGTCCCAAGCTCAAGCGATAAATATACCAGCCATGTGTATACACCAGAAGCAGGTCTCAAATGAACCTCAAGTTCTAGAAACATGATCCATGGGTTGGGTATCCTATGGGTTGGTTGTAGGTCACAAGTTGAGGCAAAGAACTAGCTAAGACTGCCGTATGCTTGTCTGATCACCAGAGAGCAAGAGAGAGAGGTGGGATTTGCTGAGCCATTTATCTCTTTGCCCCCCAATCAAACTGTAACCTTATAATCCCACATTTTCTTATTGGCCAGGATGGCACAATAAACCTATCACACAGGTTATTAATGAGTATCCCTCTGATCTTAATGTTTCATTTTTTTTCTAGGTAAGCTTTTCGGGTTATTTGCTCAGCATACTGAATGAATAAATATTGTGAAAGGATACAACCTGACACAACACGCCGGTTGATTTCAAACCTTGCAATTTCCCTTTGTTTGTTTGAATGGCTTCCTCTTAACTTAAGTACAGATTCACCAGAGCACAATTAGGTGTTATGGAATTCCCACGTGTAATAATGCTGTTAATAGTGTCTGATACAGATTGTCAAATGTCATTGGGTAGCCGATAAAACACTGATAAACATTTTTTCCCCCTGGTATTCTCTGCTTTCAGTCACGATCCATGTGGCATCAGCAATTCTATCTTTAATGCCTGGCAGTTTCCTATCAAAATACTGCTACAACAATTTTAAATGCTTTTTTAGCAAAATTTTACTTGCATATCATATTAATGATATTTCATAGTTTACACATTTTTCTGGACACAAGTATGAATCTCTTTCTGAAGGTTAGGTGGTTTTCCAAATGTCATGGCATTGACTAGTGAGTGCTTCTAGCACTATATCAGTTTTCTTTAAGTATCTCAATGGAATTCCAACAATTCCTTAAAAATTTCAGTCCTACTGAGTTGACCCTACAGCAACCCTTTGGGGCAGGGTAAAACTGCTCTTGTGGGCTTCTGAGACTGCAAATCTTTACTGAAGTAGAAAGCCTTATGGTTCTCCCAAGCGATGGCTGGTGGTTTTGAACTGATAACTTTGTAGGTAACAGCTCAGTGTATATCCCACGATGGCACAATTCTCAATGCCATGTTTTAACTAATACCTTCAGCTTGGAATTCTTCCTCTAATGTCATCAGCTCCCGATCATAGGCGACTTCTTGAAGTGGTTGAATGTCAACCAAATCTTTTTGGTATAGAACCTCTGTCCGTATTCCCTCCATCGCCTTTTGATGCTTCCTGCATCATTCAATATTTTACCCGTAGAATCCCTCAAAGTCGTAGCTCCAGGCTTGAATTTTTTCTTCTTGATTTTCAGATTTCAATATGCTGATTTTTTCCTCTTTCAGTTTTCTAATTCTAGGCATTTGCATATTTCATTGTGCTTTATTTTGTATTTTCAAGCTGACTTTTGAAAAAAAATTCTGTTTAAGTCTATTATTGCTTTCAAATACTTTAATTCCTCTGTTTTAAAGAACAGTATTTTAAAGAAGAGTATTCATAATCTTCTTTGGTACTGGTGTGTCTTTTGTTTCTTTCCTGTCTTTTTAATGATTTGTTGCTTTCTTTATCCATGACATTCTACAAGTCATGCCACAACTAATCTAATTAGTGTCTAATGTATCAAATCTGCTCTTGAGTTGATATGTAAACCAGGATGAATATACTCAAGATCATATTTTGGCTTTTTATAATTGAATGCTTTTCAGTCTCCATCTGTATATGTGCAACAGATGGTCTGTTCTACAGTCTGCAATTGGCCTTTTTGAACTTATAATATTGAGCTTTTCTGTTGTTGCAACCCACAAATTTAGTCTACATAAACCCTATGTATTTCATCTAGTAAGGTCCACATGTATTGCTCCTTTGATATTTTTGAAAAGGTATGTTTTCAATGAAAACATTGTTGGTTTTATAAATTTTTATCATGGAATCTCCAAAGTCACTGTACCAAAAAGGACTAGCTGATATTTAACCATTTCAGGTGTTATGTGATCAAGGACTAATGGTACTGAAAGAAGAAATCTAAGTTATATTGAAAACATTAGCCAAAAACAAGAGTTCAGAAACTGATAGATTACCAAATTGAAATGTACTTCATCTATGTAAAGAAATGTGAAGACAGCTACATGACTAACTGTTTGGAAGAGATCCATAATTCTACCCAACCCAGAGGGGTGACTTTATAGAATGATTGAATTATAGAGCATTATCAGTGAAGTCACACGCAAGTCAATTTTTTCCTGAAGATCATTCAAGAACATTTGCAGCAGTATATTGACAAGGGAGCTGCCAGAAATTCAGGCAATATTCATAAGATGACATGGAACAAAGAATATCAATGATTATGTTAGATGGATGTTGACTGAAAGCAGAGCATAATAACAGAAAGATGGTTACTGTGTTTATTCAATGTAAAGGCATTCAACTCTGTAGATCATGGGAAACCATGGGATAGCCTTGACAAGCATGGCAATCCTAAAACACTGTATTGTGTTCACGGGGAACATGCACATGGATCAAGAGACAGTTGTGGTAACAGAACAAGGAAATGCTGCACAATTTAAAATCAAGGAAGGTGTGCATCAGGGTTGTGTCCTCTTACCATTCTTAATCTGCATGCGGAACAAACATTAACATAGTTGGACTATAAGAAAAAGAACCCGTCATCAGGAGTGTAGGAAGAATTATTAGCAAACTGAGATATGCAAATGACATAAGCTTGCTTACTGAAAATGAAGAGGACTTTAAGCACTTCCTGATGAAGATCAAGGATTGTAGCCTCCACAATGGATTACAACTTAATGTAAAGAAATAAGAAACCCTCACAACTGGGCCAATAAGATGAATGATGATATATGGAGAACATAGTGACGTTATCAAAGATTTCATCTTGCTTTGATATATAATCAATGCTCATGGGAGCAGGAGTCAAGAGATCAAATGACACATTGCTTTGGGTTAATATTCTGCCCAAGACCTCTTTAAAGGGTTAAAAAGCAAGGGGATTACATTAAGAATTAAAGTGTCCTGACCCAAGCCAAAGGACTGTCTATTGTCTCATATGAATATAGAAGTTGGATAGTAATTAAAGTAGGCTGAGGAAAATTTGATGCGTTTGGGCTATAGTGTTAGTGTATGGTGTATGGACTGCCAAAAAAACCAAACAACTCTAGTTTGGAAGCACAGCCAGAATTCTCCTTAAAATTAAGGATGGCAAGACTTCATCTCATGTAGTCCTCATGTTGTCAAGAGAGATCAGTTCCTAGAAATGATATGCTTAGTAATATAGAAGGACAGAGAAAAAGAGTGAGATCTTGGAGAAGATGGTCTGAAAAAGTGACTGCAACAATGGGCTCAAACATAGGAACAATTGTGAAGACAGTGCATGACCTACTGGTGTTTCATTCTGTTGTACATGGGGTCACTAATAACTTATTTGAGGCCACCAAAAAACAGCAATGTGTTTCAACAAGCTGATGAGACTTTGGAACTACTCACTCCCTTGTGCCAGGAAATCTGACACCTACCTAGTTGGCCAATTGAGTGGAAGAGATCCATATATCATTCATAGCACACACTAGTAAAATTTTGCTAAAGATAATCCAACAGCAGCTGCAGCAGTACATTGGGTTCAGAACCAGACATGGAACAAGGGACTTCATTACTGATGTCAGATGGATCTTGGCTCAAAGCAGAATATACAAGAAAGATGATTACTTGTATTTTGTTGAGTACGCAAAGGCATTAGACTGCGTGAACCATAATAAACTATGTATAACCCTTAGAAGAATGGGAGATCCAGAGTACTTCATTGTGCTCGTGCAGACTTTGTGCCTCGAGAAAGAAGCTCTTATGAGAAAGGAACAGGGGAATGTTACATGTTTTTAAATCAGGAAAGAGTCATGTCTTCTTATTGTAATCATTAAGTCTATATGCTAAGCAAATAAAGCTGGCTTATATGAAGAGGAATGTGTCATCAGGTTCTGAAGACTGCTTATTAATAACCTGTGATATGCAGATGATGCAACCTTGCTTGCTGACAGTGAGGAGGACTTGAGGCAATTGCTGGTGAAGATCCAGGATTGATGCCTTAAATATGGATTTACAGCTTGGTGTGAAGAAGACCCAAATCCTCACAAATGACTCAGTAGTTAATATCATGAAAATTGGAGAAAGTTTGAAGTTGTCAGGCGTTTTGTGTTGATTGGATTCACAATCATTGAATTCCTTTGGGAGCAGCATGTGTTACATTAGGTCCATCTCTTGCACAAGACCTGTATAAAGTATTGAAACACAAGGATATTACTTTATGGACTAAGGTGCATCTGGCCTGATCATGGTATTTTCAATCACCTCATATGTCAGGTGATTGACTGAGGAAGAATCCATGCATTTGAACTGTGCTGCCAGAGAACATATTGAACGTATCACAGACTGCTTAGAAGGCCAACCAATCTCTCTTGGGAGAAGTATGGGCAAAGTGCTCCTTTCAGGCAATCATAGCAAGACTTTGTCTGACATACTTTGGATATATTGTCAGGAGATACCAGTACTTGAAGCAAGCCATCACACTTGATAAATATGAGGGGCAGGGGAAAAAGAGGAAGGCTCTCAATGAGATGGGTCGACATGGTGGCCTCCACGGTGGGCTAGGCATGGGAACAATTATGAGGCTGACACAGGAGTGTGCAGTGTTCTGGTCGGAACTTACTCCATGGCACCCGTCAGCAATAGCACCAGTCAGCTATCTCAGAAGCTGGGAGAGAGAATCGCCTGACAATCAGGAAGGAAGCGTCACCAGGGGTATAAATTTGAGATCCCTGTCTGCAGGGAGAGAGGTGCCAAAGGCACCAGATTACCACAGCGGCAAGTCATGAAAAATAAGAGGAGTCAAGCAGAGATCATGAAGCAAAACAGAGGAGCAATATTGAGATCGTGTGGCAGAGTGCCAGGCAATATCATCTGATTTATGATGCTAACTTTCTCCATTATCTCTTTTCACAGATGTAGTCGTGTTGATTCCTGTGTATTCCATCTGGTGAGGTCAGCGTGTATCGTTGCTGTTTATGTGGTTGAAAACAGGTATTTACAATGAAAAAAATCTTTGTTCTTTCAAAATGCTGTCATGAAATCTCAAGTTTCATTTCTATACCAAAGTCTTATTTTCCAACAATGGGTACTTTTTGTGTGTGTCTGTTAGTATCCCAATCATCCTGTAACTATCAATACAAACTGATGGCATGTTTAACTAATTTCAGACTGTCAAAATTGGTACACATTTTCTATTTATCCGTCCTTGATATTAATAATTAGTGAATGCATTTGTATATTCATTGTATTATTGGTATTCCTTATAGATGTGTGGATATTACCCTTCACAGACAATGATGTAATTCAACATAGATGTTGATACTTTTGTTTAATCAAATATGAGACACCATTTATCTTCATTTAGTCATTTTTGGCATATTATACCAAATAATATTCTAATTGAAAATAGTATCATTTGTCGAGATCAGCCTATTGTAAGTGGGCAAAAATAAGATTTCAATTTTATTTTTGGTAACTTCTCATTTCCATGCCTGAAGATAATCAGCTGGATCCACTCTGTGCACTGAGAAGCCCACTGTCTTGTGTCCTAGCTCTTAGGTTTGCTGCTGCTTCTCTGCCCTTATTCTTATTATATAACCTAGGGTCTCCTAGATATATGAGATTTCGGGGTGCAGGAATTTTAGTGTCCAAAGGATGCGCTCCTGTCCTGGATTCTGAGATCATTCATTTTGTACTCAGCAGGTTGAAAAAACTGTCCAATTGCCACATGGGAGTTCCAATTTTTTTATAATCATAATTAGCCCTGTTAAAAATCACTAACTGGCATGCTGATAATGGAGTAGGATAGCATTAATGAACTAGAGGAATGTTGTATGATTTGTCAGTGCTAAACAGCACCTTGGCTGGCTCATCTCTTCCTGTGACACTTCCTTGAGGGGATGTTCAATTGTCTACAGATAGGCTTCGGGTCTCCATTCCATCCACCCTCCAGCCTCCATCCACAGCCAGTTAAACCAGAGCATATACACTGGTACAGATAAGAGCTCTCAACACACAGAATATAGGACAGATAAACTCCTCAGGAACAATAATGGGAATAGTGATATCATAAAGGTAGAGGCAAGGTGGAGGGAGAAAAGGGGAACCAATCAAAATGATCAAATATACCCACCACCCCTCAAAGAGGACAAACAACAGAAATCTGGGTAAAAGGAGACACAGGTCAGTGTAAGATATGAAAATAGCAAGAATTTATAAATGATCAAGGGTTCATGAAGGAGGTAGGGTAGAGGGGAGGAGGAAAAATCAGGAGCTGATACGAAGGGCTCAAGTAGAAAGAAAATATTTTGAAAATGATGATGGCAACATATGTACAAATGTGCTTGACACAATGGATGTATGGATTGTGATAAAAGCTAAGAGCCACCAATAAACTGATTTTTAAAAATCACTAACAGATTGATATAATTATATCAGCATCCTTCCCCATTTTCTCTTATGCAGACCCTGCACAAATGTATTAAAAACAAAATGTCATTTTAATAACTAAATGCCTAATGCCATTATATTTCCAAGCACCTCATATGAATGTAATAGTTTAACACTGAATAAGTTAGACCGAAGAGGGAGTGATGCATTTGAATTGTGGTGTTGGCACAGAATATGGCTTATGTTAGAGATTGCCAGGAGAACAAATAAGTCTGAAGCTATCTTGGAAGAAGTACAGCAAGAATGAGCCTCAGGAAGGATGATAAGAGGTCACATTGCTCATTTAAAATATTATAAGGAGAGACCAGATGCCGGAGAAGGACAGCATGATTGGCAGGGTGTCAGTGAAAGAGAGGACGAAACTCAATGCGACGGACTGACATAGTGGTTGCAACAATCATTGTTGATGTTGGCACAGTACTGGGCAGCATTTCCTTTTATCAGACCTAGGTTGACTGTGAGAACTAACACTGGAGAGACTAACAACTTCCATAACAATAATTATACCCACCCACTACATCAGAAACTATGTGATGAGTCCTCCCAAATCTAATTTTTAAAACAAACATCCCTTGTTGATCTTAATTGAGGTTAAGTTTTGAAAACCACTCTGCTGTAGAAGTCTGGAGTCTGGCAGAGGTGATGATGTGTGAGAGCAAGAGGCCCCTGGAAGAGGTGGGAGAAATGTAGGTTTATTAAGCCAGCTTTCTCGGAGGAGCTATCCCTTCCAAATTCAGGGTCCGAATTGGAGGATAAGCGAGCCTTTTCTACTTCTAGTTTGTAAGGGACAGAGTTCTATGCATGGAAAGTTAAAAAAAAAAAACCAGAAGTTTGGTTAGAGCAAGTAAACAAAATTCAAGAAATACATCCTGAGGTCAGGGTCTCTTCCTGGGTTGGGGGACCACCTGCAGTTTGTATCCATAGGGCTATCCTGGTTAAATTTCATTGTTTTTCCACTTCAACTGATTTAGATTAAAAAAGAAAAAGCCACATGAGTTTTATTTCTTCTTTCCCAAAGTAACTTTGCTTTGTCTGTGGCTGAATTAATAAAAGATAGGAAACTTTTTAGAGGGAGATCATACAGCTACCTCAAACCCAGGAGAGTGGGAATTGACCCAGCACTGGGATGGTACCTTCAAGGGAAAAAGTTGTTAGAAAAAAATACATGGGGATGGTGAAAAATACACATCATGTCTAATCTCTAGTTTGCCAACAGGAAGTCCTAGGAAAGTGGTGGTTCAAAACAGTATAGAGCCCCGCTTCTCAGATATCCCAGCCTTGAAAAGCCTATAAAACATCTCAGGGGTTTCCCTACGACTGGACTAATCTGAAAACAACTGCTCGTCAACCTAGGGGTATTTGAAAAGAGAGTCTGAAAATAATGCTGCAAAGAAACCTAGATTTTCATTTTCTTGAACTATTATGAAGATAAAGCTTGGATGAAAATAGATATTTAAGTGTGAGGATCAAGAAAACAAAACATTTCCCTAACAAGGAATGCACTGCTGAAATAAGTCCACATTTTAGTGATGCTTTTTCTTACAAAATCATTATTACCACCCTACCTGTAATGTTGGAAAGAAGGAAGACTTGGGGCCAGGATTAGAGAAGATATAGGTTTAGCAGATTTATTTTCATAATTAATAATTAGCTCAACATTCTTAAATGAAAAAACTGTTATCCTCTAAAACAATTTACTTGAAACAAATAAGTGAAAACTTACTATTTTTTGTATTTTTCATGCTATTGTATTTATTTGATTATTATTATTTATATGACGTATTAGATCCTGGTAGACACATAGAATAGAGATGTTAGAGCAAACGGGTAAGAGGAAGGAGGATATATGTGGTAAAGGCATATCCATATTTGTTAATAATATAGCATAAGGGCTTCAGAAAGTTCTTGGGAAAAAAAATCATATTTTTATTTCATTTTTCCATGAAGATTTTGAAGCTCCCTTGAGAAATATACTAAAAACCTGAAACAATGAATCCTTTTCCAGTGAAAAACAAGTAGAGATTGGTTTTTATTGTTTTATTAATACATTTATTTGATTGTGTTTTATTAATGCATTTATTCGATAAACTAGCCTCCTGCTTAGGATCTATGCTATATATACTCGTGTATAAGCCGAGTTTTGCAGCATATTTTTAATGCAGTTTTTATAGTAAAATTAGGTGCCTTGACTGATAGTCGGGTCGGCTTACACTCGAGTATATACGCATACCAGGAGACAGAACAAATGAATTCCTACCTTCCTGGAGTTTGTGTGCTCTCCTTGCAACTTAGATATTAAAATATCAATATAATAACTAATTAGCATTGATAATATTTTAAATGGGCAAAGTGTTTATATTTCATAGGCAGATTCAGGAGTCTAAGGCTCATTGTAATTTTAATAAAGCATGATCATTAACTAGTGACATTTGGGTATTGATGTTTCATCTTACCCCTAAATTTGATTCATCTTTAGGGGTTCAGGTGGATAAATAAGAAGAAAGGAGAGTGGAACGTTCCATAAATCTGAGAAAAGTGTTAAAAAAGGACGTACACACCTGTATTCAGGGCTTCCTTACAGAGAGTAGTTAATTAGTTCAGCTATAAATTAAAAGCACGAAGGTTGGAGACAAATTTCTGTTAACTCCCTTCTGATACACTTCTGCAACCATCTTTAAATTATTTTCAGTAAAATTTTACTTGGAAGTGCTATTAATGATAGTGATAAAAATATATGCCTTCTGTTACATCATCATTCTCATAAAGATGGGTCTCTTCCAGTTGATTGCTCAATGATTATATGACAGAATAGAGCTGACCTATACAGTTTCCTAGGCTGAGTCCTGGTTGGAGACTTGTCAAGCTCTTGGCAGTTAATGGAAAGGTAGATTGTCTGAACCCATCAGCTGTTCTCCTGGAGAGAAGGTGTGATGCTATGCTCCGGGAAGGTTCATAGCCCAGAAAACCCAGCTTGTTATAAAGAAACAAAACACTTGAGAGACTAGTGTGCTCTACTTATTTATTAGTTCAACTTAGGGGCAGTAGAGCCACTAAAGAGTTGGGAGGGCACAAAATTAACTAGCGGGGTGATTTGAATACAGACAGGACTGCAGAAAGCAGTACATATTCACAATGGTACAGTTGGGGACTTTTAGTTAACAGTGGCCAGCTAATTACATGGAGGCTATATTCCCCTAAAACACTAAGAAATGGAAACTGCCTCATCAAGGAAGGCCCCTGGAAATCACAACAAACTGAAAAGGAAGACCTAGGCTTTCCCTGAGATCCATCAAGGGAGGAAAGTCCTGGCTATCCCAGGAAACCAGCAAGAAAGGCTCTGGGTGTCCCTGCTTGCTGACAAGTGAGGCCCTGGCTTTCCCTGGGACCCAGAAAGGAAGGAAGGCCCCAGGTATTCCTTACCTCCTGGTAAGGTCCCTGGCATCCACGGACCCCTTGCACATCTGGCCCCTGACCAGGAAGGAAGACTCCAGGGATTTCTACCTCTTAGCAAGGAAGGCCTCAGTCATGCCAGCAACCTGAGAAGGAAGGCGGCCTTGGACTACCTGCCTTCTGGCAAACAGGACTCTAGCCAACCCAAGACACCGTAAGGAAAACCTTGCCATCCTCACCCCAGTCAAGGAAGACCCCAGCTATCCCTAGAACCTGGCAAAGAAGGACCCAACTGTCCTTTCTCCCTGAGCAAGGACAGCCCCAGTCATGCCAGCAAACTGGTGAGAAAGGCTTTCAGCACCACTTCCCCTCTCCGAGTCCCCAAGTCAGAGGGGATCCAGCCCTATGCCCTTTAGGGCAAGACAAAGTCCAGGTATTTCGGGCCATGACAAGGTAGATTCCGGCTGTTATGTTTCCCTCAACGGAAGCCCAGGTGTCACGACTTCCTGGCAAGAAAGGATGTCCTTGTATTCTAGGAAGGGAGGTCCTAGCCATCCCATCAACCTGATAAGGAAGGCTCAGGGCAAATCTGCATGCCTGCAAGAAGGATATCCTGATGACCCTGGTCTCCAGCAAGCAAAGCCCTAGGCATTCCCAGCAACCTGCAAGGAAGGTCCTTGTTTCCCCATCTGCCAGTACATAAGGCCCCAGCCCCCCTGCTGCCCAATAATCCAGCAAGAGTCAACTGGCCCCACAACTGGCAATCCATCCAAGAATAATAGCTACACTTTGTTACCATAGATACAGCAGTCAATCACAGTACAAAAAATAAAAACAGCCAACAACCACCGAACAGCACACAGAAGATCCAAAAGATTGCTCTATAGAAAAAGCCCTGATATGATTGAAAACAGAACTCAGGAGAATGGTGCTTAGAACTCTACAATGGATGAAGGAAAGAAATGAAAACTAGAAACTTTGCACTTAACCCTTTTGGAATATGTGGGTGCTAAAGCAAAGTGCGATGAAGAAAGTGGGTGGTTCCTGGCTATCAGAAAGAATAGCATCTGAGATCTTAAAGGCTTCTCTTGAAACAAGTAGCTGTCTCAGGGGTCGGCTAAGTTGACCATGAAGAAGCACAGTACACTGTGTGAGCCAAAGATTGTAAATCATAAATATAAGATCAGAGGAGGGAATTGGATTAGAGCTTAGATTCTGAGCACCTGGTTTGCAGAAGGCTACGGATGACAGTGGACCCCCAACATTCATTTGCCGAGTGCCCTTGTGGACTAATTTCCCATTGATTTTCCCAGGGTCATTGACCATGGATGTGAATAATCTCACTGTTCGACAAAGTGAACTGGAAAGGGGGTTACACAGACATAGTTAGGTTAAATGTAACAAATTATTTATTTTCTCCTCGAATCATTTTAATTGGTTCTATTTTTCTATTATCTTCTATTTTCTCTTGGATTGAGGTTTTTCTGTACTTTATTTTATCGTCATTGTTGGAGTTTTGGGTATGATTTTATTTATATGAAATCCAGGATTAGGAAATCTATAGAGACTAATAGTTCCTTAAGATTATGGCAGGTGAGTTTGGGGAATAGTGGAGAAGTAATAACATAGACCCTCCCAATTATTTTTCTTGGTGTCTCAATATGTTAACAGTTTTATTGGAATAAAGTTCACATATGCAATTCAATAGTTCAATCACATCAAGTAGAGTTGTACAATCATCATTGCAATAAATTTTAGAACATTATCTTCATTCTTATATTCATCATTATTAGCTCCCAATTTCCCCTTAACCTTTCCTGACATACTTACAAGAAACTGCTAATGCATTAGCTGTCTCTATAGATTGACCTTGATCCTATATATGGATTTTATATACATAAAAACAAACAAACAAAAAACCTATAAAATAACCAAGTAAAACATGGAAACCTCAATTAAGAAAAAGGCAGGATATGTTAAAAACCAGCACAAATTTAAAATGGATCCAATGGAGAACACATATAAGATGTTAAATGCTAACCTAACTGCATCTGCAGTGATCCACTTTCCAATGCAGTCTGTGTGACAGTGAGGGTATCCGCATCCCTGGTCTACGGTCAGAGGGAATTCAATAAAGGTTAATCCATGTGTATTTATTGTGCACTGTTTTAAAACTTAAGCAGATTTAAAATGGGTCAAAGGAGGAAATCAAATGGTAAGAAACTATAATTTAATCAATGGCATCTGCCAGAGTTGATTTTTGAACGCTCTCTATTTGATAACAAGACTATTCACATGCCTCAAGTATGATGAGTGGAGATTCTCCAGGCGGTTAATCCATGTGTGGACCCTGCAAATTGATTTCGGGCTTCCACTCTCTTTCGTAGCCACCTTCACACACACAAAAAATGTTCACAATTTAAGCTCTGACATTCCCTTCTCTGCATCTAGAGGTCAATATTTACAATTCTTGGATAATACAGACTGGTGTGCTTCTTTAATGTGAATTTAGTTGGAAAGCCACTGGTTTGAAGCGGCTGCCTGTTTGAAGATCTTTAAGACCCCAGATGCCATTCATTCTGATAACAGGCATCATCTACTTTTTCACTACCTTTCCTACAACACCCATACCTTCGGGGACATCTTTATGAGGGCTCATGTTAAGCAGGGCCGTGTCTTAAGAGCTAATTTATTTTAGATTGAGGCTAGAATTAAGTGCAAGCCCTAAATCCACTCATATATCAATAATTCCCTTGGGGCATCACTCCAACTGCCCTTGAGTCAATGTTGACTTACAGTGACCCTATAGGACAGGGTAGTACTGCTCCTGTGAGTTTCAGAGACTGTAGATCTTCACAGGAGTAGAAAGCCTCATCTTTCTCCCAGGGTGCTGGCTGGCAAATTAATATGTAATCCTTAACCATTGATAGTGTAATTTGTTTAGCCAATTGTATAGAATTTCAAACAATGTTGACAAAAGGAAATTATAGAAGTACAGGCCAGTTATACATTGCAATACATGAATTGTTGACTTATACAGATTAAATTTTTAACAGACTGGACAGAATTTTCCCAACAAAATATTGGTTGGAGATAGGGCAAGATACCCAATAATATTCATTCACAATGGCAGAGCCATTCCTAAAAGATAATACTTGTCACAATAAGCAAGAAGGACATTAAAATAGTACTATATGGTAGTTCCTGATCCCCATTCAATGAGTACCCCAAAGGCATGAGATTCACACCAAAGCCAAAGGTCTGCAGGTTGTATGCCTGCCCTTGGGCTTGTGGTTATCAGTTTCTCACATTAGAGAGGTTTAGCCTGAAGTCCAAGGGCTACAGTTTGAGGTAAAGCCCTGTTCAGCTAGTGGGTTTTCTATGCTGAGTCTTACTGTTGTGGTCTTCGAAGGATATTTTTTTTCCTTTAAAGAACAATCTGCAGTCCCAGCAGTCTACTACATACCTTCTGGGTCACAAAGATTGTCTTGATTTTAGGTCTGTTCTTGGGATTATTTGAGGCGCTGACTCAGAAAATGGCAGTGGACAGACCACATCAGCTCTAGTTTCTGTGTGTGTGTGTGGAGGTGTGGATTATTTTCATTAATGAATCATTTTATTGGGGGCTCTTATGGTTCTTATAACAATCCATACATGAATTGTATCAAGCTCATTTGTACGTATGTTGCCATCATCATTTTCAAAACATTTTCTTTCTGCTTGAGCCCTTGGGATTAGTTCCTCTTTTTTCCCTCCCTTCCCCACCAACCTGGACCCCTGGTCAATTATTCATTGTTATTATTTTCATGTCTTACACCATCCAGTCTCCCTGCACCCACATTTCTGTTGTTCATCCTGCTTGGGGGGAGGGGTAGGTTATACATTGATCAATGCAGACACTTTCCCATTTCTCCCTCTTCTCTTCCCTCCTTCCCCCATCCTCATGGTATCGCTACTCCAATTACTGCTCCTGAGGGCTTTATCTGTCCTGGATTCCGTGTATCAAGAGCTCTTATCTGTACCAGTGAACACGTTCCAGTCTAGCTGGATTTTAAGGTAGAATTGTGCTCATGATAGTGGGGGAGATGAAGCATTAAAGAACTAGAGGAATGTTTTGTTTTCCATCAGTGCTATGCTGCACACTGGATGATTCCTTCCTTGTGACCCTTCTGTGAGGGAATGTCTAATGGTCTACAGATGGCCTTTGGGCCTCTTCTCCTTCCCCCATCATTTGCATCAATATATTTGTTTGTTTGGGGTCCTCTGATGCCTGTTACCTGATCCCCTTGACACCTCATGATCACATTGGCTGGTATGCTCCTCCTATGTGGGCTTGTTGCTTCTCAGCTAGATGGCTGCTTGTTTAACTTTAAGCCTTTAAGACCCCAGAGGCTATATCTTTTGATAACCTGGCACCATCAGCTTTCTTCGCCACATGTGCCTATGCAGCCATTTTGACTTCAGCGATCGTATGAGGAAGATGACTATCACAAAATGCCAGCTTATTAGAACAGTGTTCCTGCATTGAGGGAGTACTTGAGTAGAGAGCCAATGCCCGACTGCTCTATTTTATTAGATATGGTCTTCCACTATATTCTGAAGTATATACTAACTTATTAACTCATAATCCTAGTTTTAAATGAGAGACTTCAGACCCACAATTTACAATATAAGACAAAAAAAGGTATGATAAATTTGAAAAAGACTTAAGTTTTAAGGAACTTCCACATGAAGGTGTGTACGGATATCTGGTGACTCATTGTGTATACCCTAAACTGCCAGTCATAAGGTCCGTGGTTTGAACCCAACAGTGACTCTGCAGCCTTTAAAAATTTTAAAGATTTGGAAACTCCAAGGGACAGTTCCTGTGTGTCCCCCGGGGTCACTGAGTTAGAAATGATCACATGGCAGGTTTTTTGTTCTGTTTTGGTAGGTGTGCTGTATACACAGAGACTGCAATGTACAAGGCCATGACACAGCTTGAGGAGAGTAGAAATGTAAGGAAAATTGAAAAGGTGTACATATGGAATGTATGTGGGCAATTTCGTTGTTGTTGTTAGGTGCCATTCAGTGGGTTCCTACACAAAGCAGCCCTAGGTACAACAGAACAACACACTGCTCATTCCTGTGCCAGCCTCAAAATTATAAGACTTGATAGAAAGTTTCATAAATATTTTGAAGATCTAAATTTTTCTTTTTAAAATTATGCAGAAACATTAAAGACATTTTTATCTATAAAAGGCAATTGATAATTTACCTTAAATGTTCAGAGGTGAGTCACTGCAAACTTATTTATGAGAAATATTCTAACTTATCTTTTAGCTTGCTGTTTTTCTGGGCACCATAATTATATATTTATTGTAATTATAAATTGGGATTTAATACATACAGCATAGCATTCCATAGTTCATTCACATCAAGCAGAATTGTATGATTGCCACCAGCATCAGTTTCCTGAGATTATTTTTCTTTTCCTTTCTTTCTTTTTTTAAATAAATAATTTCACTGGGGGCTCTTACATATATTATAACAAACCATACATCCATTATCTCAAGCGGACATGTACAGTTATTAGCATAAACAATTTTAAAACAATATCTTTCTTATTGAACACTTTAATATCTGCTTCTCTTTTTCTTTTACCCTCATTTCCCATCCTGCCACCCCATGAACGCTTAATATATTTTGTTTTATTATTATTATTTATACAGATATTACCCCACCCTCGAAGGGGTATTATTCTGCCAACATTGCTATCCAACTCCCTTTCCTTCCCTTTCTCCCCCTTCCCTTCCTTTATCCTCCTGGATCATTGATTCCATTACTGTTTCTAGAGGGGTTTGTCTTTCCTAGATTCCATATATTGAAAGCCCCTTGTGCCACTGTCTGTAGACAGTGTAATAGAATTGTGAGATTGGACTAAGACCCTAATAGTGGGGGGGGAGAGAGCATTTAAGAACTAGAGGAGGGGTGTGTATTTTGTCAGGACTAAACTGCTCCCTGGATCCATTTTATCCTCTGTGCAGCCCCGCTATGGGGGGACATCTGATTATCCATGGATGACCTCTGGGTCTCTAGCTTGGTCCCTCTCTTTCACCTTGATGAGGTTGTTTATTTCTGGAATTCTGATGTCTTTTCCCTTCGATACCCCATGATCACACATGGTAGTGTGCTTCTTCCATGTGGGCTTTGTTACTTCCCTGCTAGATGGTTGCTTGTTTGGCTTCAAGCTTTTAAACTGCAGATGCTATATCTTTTAATAGGCAGGAGCCATTTGCTTTCTTCGCCACATTTGCTTAAGCACCCAGTGTGTCTTCAGTGATTGTGTTGGGCTGGTGGGCATCGCCCGGTGCCACATTGTAATAGCAAAGTGTTCCTTTGTTTAGGGAATACTTATGTAGAGACCCTGAGTCCATCCACTGCCTCAATGTGTGTTGACATACAAATATGTCCCAAATCCAATACTCCCATGTTATGCATGAATATATTTACATACACATACCTCTATGTTCTTACTTCTATAAATCATTTTGCTTCCAAGTTCTTTGTTCTATTTCCATTTACATTTCATCCTGCCCCACTATCATGTTCACCCTCTTTTGCCGCTCAGTAATTCCTCCAGCTAGATAATGGCTGCTCCATCATTTCCAGGATTTCTATTCCCCATTCTCCATTGAATTTAGTTCCTTAGTTGTTCCCCTATTCATAACCTTGTTTGCTCACCACCCTCTTCTCCACAGCTCCTCCCTCCCCTAAAACTCCCCCCTCCACCAAACACACAAAACCATCAGCTTCATTATTTTTTCTGTCGATTTGTTTACCTTCTTTATAAGAGAAATTCTAACTTATCTTTGTTTTTGTGCACAGGACCGCTGGTGGTGTAGTGGTTACAAGTTGGGCTATGATCCTTCTGGTCTGTAGTTCAAAACTACCAGCAGTTTCTTGACTAAAAAGTTACAGCCTCAGAAACCCACAGGGCTTCATTATGAGTAAACACAGACTCAGTGGCAATGGATTTGGTTTTGATTTTTGACACAGGTGGATAAATTGTGACATTTTATAAGTCTGTTACATTTCAATATTATTAAAGGACTTTGAACTCAGATAGACCATTTTAGGTTTTCAGAATATTGGGATCTCTATTAATTGTACGAAACATCCTACCAATCTATTTTGGGTTTCTGAGGCTGTAAATCATTTATGAGAGCAGAAAATCTCATCTTTCTCCTGAAGAGGGACTGGAGGGCTCAAAGAGCTGGCCTTGTTGTTAGCAAACATACAATCCACTATTACATAAGGGCTCCGGATTGGACATAAAAACAAAACCAAACCCTAAACCCAAAGTCACTGTCATGGAGTAGACACTGAACATGGCAATCCTATAGGACAGAGTTAAACTGCCCCTGGGGGTTTCTGAGAATGTAACTTATCATGGGTATAGAAAGTGCCGTCTTTCACCCTTGGACTGGGTGGTGGTTTTGAATTGCTGACCTTGTGGTAAGCAGCTCAGCAGGTAACCAGGACTCCTCCACTGTCAGTAATCTTTATTCCTGGCCCCTTTGTAAGATAGCAGATTGGAACTGCCTCCTATTCAGTTCCTACTAAAGGTAAAGAGATATGTGAGAAAAATTCCAAGTACATTTAATTTTCAAAGTTCTAATATATCTTTGGTTCAAAGGAAATTATGTGAAATATATCTGATCTAAATATTTAATGCAACACAAACTATTTTAAATAAAGTCAGCACATATGTCCTCAGGCTAGCTAGCACTGCACTGAAATATCCTGGGTTTTTGTTAATGGGCGAGTCATATGTAGAATGATATACAGCAGGTTTTGTACCTCAAAAATAGAATTGATAAGGAGAAACTGGTGCCGTTTTTGGACTTAGTGTCTCAAATACACACCAACCCAAGTCTAACATTTGAGGTTCCAAAATGTGTGTTGGCCCATGTAGTGGGTACCAGAATGAAGAAAATGTTCTAAATTGATTCTGGTTTTGAACATATTTAAACTATTAAGTGCAATGGTACCTGCATTATACATCAGTAAAAGTAACAAAACAAAGTGGTACAGTGGCTGCCATCTTTGAGACCACCACTCAATTTTCTACTTGGCTTAAAATCCAACATTCAAAATTTTTGTTGCTATGTACTGTGTACACACTGCCTTTGTTTCCCCTGGCTATGACAGAAAAATTTGATTCAGCTCAAAGCCCTGGTCATTTTTTATTATTTTGTTCTTTACTCGATTAAAAATGTCATACATTAAAATGTTGGAATATTGAAATATCTTGTTAATAAAAGCATATTTCCATATTGTAAGAGGTTAAAATATAATAAAAGTTTAAAACTACAAGCAATTAAGATATTGATTTGTCTTTACAGACAGCTATTTGCTCTTGCTTACTAAATTGTCAACATGATTTAGAAACTAAGCATTCTTTTATTGTTATGTCAAAATAAACTCAGAAAATGAATTATTTTTAGTTAGATATTTATAAAATTTAAAACATTTTCAGAGAGTAAATAGGGCAATTTTCTATTGTTGGAATGTATGTCTTATTATTATCTTGTTTAGACAAACAGCTTCATGATGCGCGTCTATGTATATTTTTTCAATTTTTAGCCTTTGTAGTGTATCTATGTATGAATAATGATTGAACAAATCAGGTTTTATGTTTTTAAAAGTTTTAATTTATTTACCACGTTCAAATAATTACTCTGATAAATTATACCAAAATTGCGATAAAGATCTCAGTAAGAAGTTTTGGTGTGAATATTATTTAGATTATCTACTCTGAAAATCTGCTATACATTAAGTCTGAAAAGAGAAGCACATCACCAAGATGTACGAAGACCCAATCATAGTCATGAAGAATCTGGCAGACACTTTTAGAGCTTTTGCAGTAGTTGGCATGGGGAGCTCTATGCAATCATAGAGATGTCACCTGTAATCTTCCTGGATAATTTTGATGGAAGGCCCAGTAACTAAAGTGTTAATAATTCCAAAAGCCAACTTTTAGTTAAAAGAATGCATCTGTATATATTCTGGTTTATCTTGTCCTTGGCAATGTTTCTAAGGCTTGATTTAAAAAAATGTTTATATTACTATTAAGGTGACGGGTCCCTAGAGGATGTAAGCAGTGTGTGCTTAACGGCGCTCCTGATTTAATGGTTGAAACCCAGTGCCACAGAAGCAGCAGTACCAAGAAGGAAAAGCTTGGCAATCTTCTTCACCTAGACTACAGCCAAGAAAACTTTACAGAGCAGTTCTCTGGGACACACAGGGTTACTGCGAGTCAGAGTCAACATAGGGAAATTAATGCCACACCAAAAACACATATGTGATTCACCTGATGCCACTACTGATAAAGTGCCTTAACATGATCTATTTCTTAAAAAGTTGTCCCCACACTAACGTATATTCATATTAATTTGGCACACTTTATTAGAATTTGCTACTTTTTGTTTGGTAGGACTGTTACTAACTGCTGACCATTGGGCAAATCTGCTGAATAAAAACTCTTTAGCATGTTAACAAGCTAGGATGTCACTTTGAGGACTAAGGAGCACTCTGCCCAGGCCAACATATGTTCAATGGCCATATGTACATTTGAATTTTATTCATTGAATAAAGATCACAGAAGAATTGATGCATTTGATTATGGTACTGGTGAAGAATACATAGCTAACCAGACAAGCAAACAAATATGTCTTTAAAAAAATACAGCCAGAATGCTCCTTATAAGTGAGAATGGAGAGATTTCATCCTCCGTGCTTTGGAAATGTCACCAGGAGAGACCAGTCCTTGGAAAAAGACATGAGGCTTAGTGCAGTACAAAAGCAGTGAAAAGCAGGAAGACCCTCTAAGAGTTGGATTGATATACTGGCTACAACAATGCACCCAAACACACAAACACTTTGTGGATGGTTCAAGGCCAGGCGGTACATTGTTCTGTCAAGCACAGGGCAGTTATGGGTAGGAATAGCCCCCATAACAAGCTAATCTGTTATAACTAATCATCACAATTAAGAAATACAGAATTTTTATGTTTTTATCAAGATTTCATGTTAAAATCTCTCCATATCATTGTCTTGAGAAAATGTGCTAGTGCGTTATTTTGACTTGCTTATAATATAGGTGTATCAGTGCCTGGGAGGCAGAGTGGAATGAACACTGTGCGTTCACCGAGAGGTCAGCTGTGCGAATCCACAGGTGCTCCGTGAGGAGCAAGCAGTGAGGCTTCTGCTCTAGTAAATGCTCATAGTCTCAGAGACACGCAGAGCTCGTTCTGCTCTGCTCTGTAGAGTCACAGTGACTTCGAGTTGACTCACTGGAGGAAGTTGGATGAATAACAACCTACCCGGCAAATTAGAGTCATCAGGTGGAGAGAGTTGTTGCAGTGTCGCTTGAATATGTCATCAGAAGAGAATGTTTCCTCTTCTACAGAGACAAGGATATAAATAAATCAACAACTAAAAACAATCCCTAGATGTTTTTCTGTCATTATGACAGCTATCAGTTTAGTAAATTATCTCTCCCGTCTAGTATGAGCCTATGTTTTCATTGAATGCACCTGTCTTATAAGTGTCTTCTAAAGAAAATGGAAATGACGTGACTTCAGGGGTCTGCTAGTTAGAATATTTTTTCCAATTATCTGTGTCTGCACAGAGAGAAATAATGTTAATTCTGACTTAGAGATAGAGTTCAAGGATCTTTTTTTCACGCTATCTCACTTAAGAGTCTCATTGATCTTTTTAAGTGAAAGCCACTCAGTGAAGCTTTTCACCCCTAAGTCCGAGTCTTTTCTTTTTAAGGTTTTCAAAATCTTGTATTTTTCTCCGTTAGAGGTATTTCACAGCCAGGTAATTGGCTTTGTCCTCATTATTGCTGCAGTTTTTGAAAAACAATCTAGCATAAGTGTAAAGTACGAAGTTAACTGTCAATTATATTCTTATTGAACAGAAAGAGCATCTGGCTTTCTAAACTCCTGATTACAACCATAAACCTGAGAAGAATGTTTTAAAACATCATTGCAATTTTATAATCTTGGGTATACCAATCTGTACTTTCTTACATTAAAAAGGCTTATTTTTTGTGAGACGGTGAAATTTTATTTGTTGAAAATCATCGTTTCATGAAAGAATGCATAGAAACACTAACTTTAAAACAGTAACATATATACAATTTAAGACTTATGGGTTATAATAAAATTTACAAACACCATTTATTACGCAGCTGTGCACATGAACGATGCAGGGAGCATCTAAAGAAGGTGGAAATAAATGCAGCATCTCCGAACCAAAAAGGACTAGTTGATAGTCCACCATGTAAGCTGGAAGCATACGTGCAAGAACTGATGGTTCTGAAGGATGAAGGCCAAGCTTCACTGGAAACAGTAGCAATAAACCAGACTTCAGAAATTGATGGGATGCCAATTTAATTATTTAAGTAGGTGGATAAAGCCCAAGAAACACTCATATTTGCTAGGACATTTGGAGGACAACTACTTGATTAGTTTACTGGAAAAAGATATATATTTTTTATTCCAAAGAAAGGTGACTTAACAGGGTATTTAAATTATAAAACAATATCATTAAAATTATCTGTAATTGAATTTTTGCTAAAGACCCTCCAACAATTGTTGCAACAGTAGATTGACAGGGAACGTCGAGATATTTCAGACTGGATTCAGAAGACGTCATGGAATAAGGGATATCCCTGCTGATGTCAGGTGAATCTTGGTTGAAAGTAGAGAAAGATATTGACTTGCATTTCATTGATTACACCAAGGCATTCAACTGTGGAGTATAACGAAATATGGATAGCCTTGAGAAGAATGACAGCCCCAGAATAGCTAATTGTCCTCGTGCAGAACCTTGGAAACGTATCAAAAGGCTGTTGTGCCAACAGATCATGGGAATACTGGTTAGTTTAAAAGCAGGAATGGTGTGTGCCAGCGTTGTATCCTCTCACCATATTATTCAATCTGTGTGCTGAGAAAATCATCAGATAACCTGGACTATATCTAGAAAAATTGGTATCAGGTTTGGAGAGAGGCTTATTAACAACCTGGGATGCGCAGGTGACACAACCTTACTTACTGAAAGCGAGGAGAAAGTGAAGCACTTGCTGATGAAGATCAAGAACTGTAACCTTGAGTAGGGATGACAACTCAAAATAAAGGCCAAAATGCTCATTACTGGACCAATATGAAAAAAAGGAAAGGATAGAGTTGTCAAGGATTTTGTCCTACTTGGACCCACAATCAATGCTCATGGAAGTAACAGTCAAAGGATCAAAAGACGCATTGCAGTGGGTAAATCTGCACAAGACCTCTTAAAGTGTTGAAAAGCACACTGGTCAATTTGAGGACTAAGATAACACCTGAACCAAGCCCTGGATGTTCTTTTTATTAATTAAATATTTTTACTGGGGCTTTTACATCTCTTATCACAAACCATCCATTCATCCAATGGGTCAAGGACATTTGCACATATACTGCCATCATCATTTTCAAAGCATTCCCTTCCAACTTGAGCCCCTGATATCAGCTCCTCATTTCCTCCTCCTCACCCACCCGCCACCATTCATGAACCCTTGATAGTTATAGATTATTATTTTCATGTCTTACAACATCCTCCATTGCCTCTTACCCTTACCACTTTTCCTTTGTTCCTCCCCTGGGGAGGGGGCTATAGATTGATCCTTGTGATTAATTCCCCTTTCTTGCCGTTCTCTCCCCTAATCTTCATGGTATCTCCACTCTTATTGTTGGCCCTGGGGCGTTTATCTATTTTGGATTTCCTGTGTTGCAGGCTCTTATCTGTAATGGTGTGCATATTCTGGTCTAATCAGATTTTAAGGTAAAATTAAGGACATAATAGTGTGGGGAAGGAAGCACCGAAGAACTAGAGGAAAGTTACATGTTTCATAGGTGCTATACTGCACCCTGAGTAGCTCACCTCTTCCCTGTGACCCCTCTGTGAGGGGATGTCCAATTGTCTACAGATGGGCATTGGGTCTCCCCTTCATGCCCCCCACCCCTTTCACATTGGTATGATTTTTCTTTGGGTCTTAAAGATGACCAGATTTTAACATTGGTAAAGTGGGACACCATAGATAAAACTCATATCCTGGCAAAATAGCCACATGGCAGCCAGAAACCATATACCCTAGCTTGTCATGCATTCTTTAAAAAAAATCGTGACTTTTTAAAAACGCTGTGGGAAGCGGGAAAACTTGTTAAAAATTGGGACAGTCCCACCAGAAGTGGGGCGTCTGGCCACCTTACCGGGGTAGCTGCCAGGCTCTGCTGCTTATTAGCTAGATGACCACTCGCTTATCTTCAAACCTTTAAGACCCCAGATGCTATGTCTTTTGATAGACAGGCACCATCAACTTTCTTCACCACATTTGCTTATGCACCCTTCTTGTCTTCCGCAATCATGTCACGAAGGTGAGCATCACATAATCAAGCCATGGATTTTCAATAGCCTCATATGCCTGTGAAAGTTGGATATTGTATAAGGAAGACTAAAGAATAATCAGTGCATTTGAATTATGGTTTCAATGAAAAATACTTAAAAAAATATGGACTGCCAAGGAACAAACACATTTGTCTTGGAAGAAATACAGCCTGAATGAGCCTTACAGGCAATGTGGCGAGGTTTCTTCTCAGGTGCTTTGTACGTGTCGTCAAGAGAGACTCATTCCCGAAGAAGGAGATCATGCTCGTTAAAGCAGAATGTCAGTAAAAAACCAGGATGGCTTGACCAGTGGCTGCAGCATTGAGCTCAAACGTAAAGACAAGTGTGAGGATCAAGCAAGACCGGGCAATGTTTCATTCTGCTTTACATAGAGCCGCTGTGAGTTGGAACCTACTCAACGGCACCTAACAATGGTAAGCATCCACTGGGGTACCTACTGTGTATTTTGCTTGCCTTCAAAAATTACAAAACTCATCTTTCAGCTCTATATTGAAATATCTACTTTGTGATCTTTTAAGTGGTCCCGAGGACCCCTGGTGGTAAAGTGGTTATATGTTGGCCTGCAATTCACTTGGTCTGCACTTCAAAACCACCAGCAGCTCCTTAGGAGAAAGACTGGGCTTTCTACTCCCATTAACAGTTAGTCTCAGAAACCCACGAGGGGTAAATATGAGCCAACACTGTCATGATGGCAGTGAGAAAGTGGTCACGGAATAATTTTTCTAAATAGATAGCCTAGACACTTTGTTCCTGAAGGAAATATTTAATATGAGAGGGTACTCCCCACACACAAAAAAAAAAAAACAGAAAAAAAAAATCTCCTCTGAATGGCACTTTCGTTGTAGGTGTTTTTCACACTAGGAAAGTATCAAAAACTCTCTCTGAGTTAGTGCACCCAGTTGGGATCACTTGAGAGGGTTCTCTCTGGTCACAGTGAATTTTTCATAAAAGCATTTTCACTTGAACCTTGTTTTCTGCGAAGCCAATTTAAGCAGACAGCATGCAGCTGTGAATTTTGTTTCCTGCTCAGGAAAAATGTTACAGAAACCTTTGTGGGGTTGAACACAGTTTACAAAGACAGTGCTATGGGGAAAACTCAAATGTAGGAGTGGTTTCCTTATTTCAAAAAAGATGAAATGTTGATTGGTGACAAACCTCATTCTGGATATCCATCAAGCCCAAACATAAGAAAATGTCAATTTGTAGTGAATTTAGAGTTAATTCCACTTGCTCAGGCTGTTAATCAAGCTTTCTATGTAGAGGTTCTAAAATGATTGTGTAACAGTGTGCGACTAGAAAGGTCTGATTTATGGCGGACAGGACCATGGTTTTGCCACCATGACAGTGTACCTGCTCATGCAGACATCTTATTGCACCAGATTTTGGCAAAAAAATGTTTGCTTCTTTTGCCCCACACACCTTACTCACCTGACTTCATTCCATGCAACTTCTTTTTGTTTCTGTGAAGGCAGAGAGATGTGCAAGGAGAGCAATCAGATGACATAGAAGAGGTGATGGAAAAAATGAGGGAGGTGCTGTCAGCCATCCAAATAGATAAGTTTGAAAAATGTTTCCAAGAATGGAATCATAGATTTAGCAAATGTAGTAAGTGTAAGGGAGAGTACTTTGAAAGTGGTAGGGTTGTTTTGTAAAAAACAAACAAACAAACAAAAAAACCATAATATATAGTCTTGGCAGGGGAAAATTCCTGGTTTTGGGGGAGCGGGGGGGTCAATACCACTTTTTATGAGTCTTAGAGTCTTTGTAACTTCTACCAAACAGCTTTCTTTTCTTGGGTAGGGGATATTATTACTTTGTTCAATTGAAAGTGATCATTCACATGGTTCGTTGTGATTGCCATCCTTTTGGGTTTTCAATGAGCCATTTCTAGTACATCAGAAAGACCACTTCTGCAGGGGAGGACTTTCCTTAACTGCACACAGATTCTCCATAGCTAGAAAGTGGGAGAGAACTGAATGGTCCATGCTATGCGGCAATTCCCTAGAGTCATTCTTATTGGGTGGACAATTTTACATTGTTGTTCAGTTAATTTTTGGAGAAATTAATGGCCAAGAGGAGATATGTCTGTCTCTAATGTGATCTCACTTTTTCTGTTTCTTGGCAGAGGGGACCAGGAGAGCAAGCAGACTCCCCTTAGGGAAAATACATGACATCTTTCTATGGCCACCAAGGGAATGAATCCACTGTCCTATATGATTAATCATGCATTTTTAACCAAGTTTCTTTTCAATCCTCACCCTTTGGTGACTAGGCTCCATACTATAGGCTACCCGAGATTTCGATTTTGTCTTCTCTAGGTATATAGCATACTTCATAGGCCACATCAGAAGGATTTGAGTCATAAAAACCACTAAGTAATCCAGAATTTATCTTAAACACACTTGACTAAGATTAAATGATCTAACACACTCATTTGGATTTACATTAGTATCAACTAGTGAGAAAAGAAGGCTACTACCTGAATGTTGTGCACTTGGAGGTCATTGGACTCTGGTTCAAACCTCTTGTTTTTGAGGTTGCCCCAAAATAGGGAATTTAATATTGCCATATATTTGCCACTTTCATTTTGGCTTTTAAAGACACATCTTAATTCTGCAGACATATTTAGCCATAGCCAAGAGTGTAAATGAATGTTGTGGCCTGTGTCTAGCCCTTATTGTTTTCTTAAACAGGATTGAGTCATTTAATTATTTTAATGTGAATAAGTGAACATTGCATATATTTTAGTCTGAAAAGCTTTCCTATGTACAAATACGATCGTTGAAATTACCAGAGGCCTGTTGGATGTTATTTATATTGTCCCTTAAAAATTCTGATGGTGTTGCCACTGAAGTGGAAGAGGGATATACGCAAAACTTAGATGAATTAAGGGGGGATCCTGGTAACACCATGGATATGCAAGGCCAGTCGTTCAAAAGTACTAGTTGCTCCTTTGCAGAAAGATGGGTTTTCTATGCCAGTAAAAAGTAAGTCTTGGAAATTCACTGGGGCTGTTATAGCCCTATCTTATAATCATGTCGCTATGAGTTGGCATTGACTCAATGGCAGTGAATTTTGTGTAATTTTATTTTTTATATAATGATGGATTTTGAACTTCCTCTTATTTGTAAACCCTTCTTTAAGAGCAAGTATTTCTTTTCATGAGACCCTGCTTGATACTTACTTCTTAAAAGGATCAATGAAAACAAGGGCTAAAGTGCAGTGAATAAAGCAGATGTGCCTGGCTATCAGAAATAATGACATCTGGAGTCTTAAAAGTTTGTCTTCAACTGAGTGAGGTGCCAGCCAAGCCCACACAGAAGCCCTGTAGCCTATGGGATTCAAAGATTATAAATCATAAAATCCAAGGTAAGAGCAGGGGATGGTATTAGAGCTTAATTCTGAGGGCCTGGTTTTCAGAAGACATAGTAGTTACTCAATAGGTTGATAACTACAAGGTTAGCAGTTTGAAACCAGAAGCTGCTCCATGGGAGAAAGATGAAGCTTTGGACGTCCCAAAAGAGTTATGGCTTCTGAAACTTGAAGGGAAATTGTTCTACCTTTTCCTTAGAGACCTTATCAAAATTGTCAAATTTGTCAAAATTTTCAAATTTTGTCAAAATTGACTTGTTGACAGTGAGTTTAAGGTTTTCTTTTTGTTTGTTTCTTTTAAGTATGACAATGAAAGTTAACAATGTGTTTGCTTAGTCACCATGCAGACTAAGCCTCTATTGAGTTCCCTCTGACCATTGACTAGGGTTAAGAATTGCCTAACCCTCAGATAGGACATCAGAGTGTGAATCAATACAAATTTGGTTAGATTAAATTTTAATATCTTGTCATTTGCTTTCCCTTTTGACCTATTTTTAGTTTCTAGTTTGTATTATTCTCTGCTTTCTTTTGCATTGAGTTTACTCTATTTTATTTTGCTATTGTTGTTGGGTTCTTGTTAGTGTTTTTTTGTGTGATTTTCTTTACATAAAATTTAGGATAGGTAGCTCTATAGAGATAGTAACTAGAATAAATGCAGGTAAGTTTTGAGTAAGATGGAAAGTTAATAATGAGCACAAAAATGAAAAAAAAACATTCTAAAATTGATTCTGGTGATGATTGCATTATTTAATATATCCAAGCTATTGAATTTTGTGACACATTAATTATATGTCAATAAAGGTATTAAAAAAGAAATAAAATCTTACCTTTAGTAGTAAAAAATGAAATAAAATTATCATGCTCCTAGGCAATTATAAGTCTAATTATTATCTCTATACCTACCTATTCTGGGTTTCATATACAGAAAATCATATATAGGAAGCAAGCAAGCAGACAAACAACAACAACACACAGTAAAAATGATTAGACAAAACAGAAACACCAAGGTCAGAGAGAAAGGATACAATGTTAAAAACTTAAACCTCTTAAAAATGGGTCATAATGGAGATCAAATGATAAGGTATTGCATTTAAATCTAACTACGAGTCAACTTTAAAGGTTCTCAGTCTGATAGTAAGGTTATTTGCATCCCTCACTTATGTTTATAGGGATTCACCAGAGGATTAATCTATAAGGGAACCTGGCAGGTGGATTTGGGGCTTCTACTATCTTTCATAGTTTTCTATATAAAGGGTGTTCACTTTTTAAGCTCTGACATCAATCCCTCCTTTCAATTTCATTTTTATTATTTACAATCCTTGGATCCCATAGGCTGGTGTGCTTCTTCTATTTGGACTTAAGAGTTGCCACCTCACTTAGATGATTGCTTGTTTTAAGACAAGCCTTTAAGACACCAGATGCTATGGTTTCTCATAGCTGGCCATCATCATCACTCTTTGCTATACCATCCATATATTCAGCCATCTATTTATAAAGGTAAATATTGAGTAAGGCTTAGTTTTAGTAACTAATTCTTAGTAGAGTTCTTAGAGTGGGGCTAGAATTAAGAGCAAGCACCAAATCCATTCATATAGTTGTGGTTTATTCCTGACTGTGGTTTGCTCTAGAGGCAGCATTATTATTTTATGATAGAGAACATTATTACTAATCTCCCTAAGAACTAGTAATTTTATTAAATGTGTCATTAATTTAGGCAAGTGCATAGAACACTACTGGGAAAACGAGAATTATACAAGTATAAGCCTGCTACAGACTACAGTATATAAACTGTCAACTTATATAGATTAAAATCTTAAGTGACTAGAATTGTACTTAAGCAGTTACACAAACAATGGGGGCTGATGATACACAAAACTTTTGTAACAGGCACCAAAGCAGAACCATGTTTAACTGCACTAACATGCAATAAGAAAGCCAGGAGGATATTAAAATATTAACTATAGGGTAGTCCCAGGCCACCATATATATTAAGCACCCTCAAAGCACAATATCCAAACCAAAGTTGAACAAACACCAATTCCATAACCTTGGGATAGCAGTCATTTGCCTTTTCTCACAGTAGGGCAGTTCAACTTTAATTTCAATGGAGTATGGTTTGTAGTTAATTAAACCTACTACAGGTTTGGGGTAAAGCCCATTTAGTAAGAGGGGTTTCCACATCAAATCCTTCTGGTGTGGCCAATGAAGGATGTTTTGTGCCTCAAAAAATATAGGCTAAAGTATCATTCATCTATAGAACTAAACCTGGGTCACCAAGGGATGGATTGATACTAGATCAAAATGTCCAGTTAGGAACACAGTAAAGGGCATATTCCCCCCATGAGTGCTACGTAAGTATAGCCACACTTTCTGTCTTTCTCGTTCTCCTTGTATTTTGCTTTCTAAGAAAAATATATATTCTTCTCCTTTTCTCTTTTCTGTTCTTCTCACTTCTCTTCTTTAATTATATATAATCCTCTCTGGGTCTTTTTGCTTACATTTCTCCCAACTCACTTATTAATTCTTTCTTTCTCTTTTCTCATTAAGTATATTTCCATGAAAATATTTACTTCTGACCACCCATCCTAAAACAATTTTTCTCATGATTTTTAGAAATATGTTGGCCTGCCAAGGTGGTCAGTTATTATTACTTTATTCTATCTTATGTCACTTTCCTTGTCTCTCTCTTTTTCTTTATTTCACCATCATATCTCTGACAAATTAGATGGAAAGCTGAATAACATAATGAGATACAAGAATGGGCATTATGTAATAATTAAAGGAGCAACACACCATATACAACATAAAGAAACATATATGTACCCAATGTAAGATCCTTACTATAAATCAGCCAAAATTCTCAAATAATTGAAAACAGAAATAAAACAACCAGACTAGTAGTGGGAGATATCAATACACCATTCACAAGGAAAAGCACATCACAAGGAAAGAAACTCAATAAAGAAAAAGAAGAGTTAAAAAACACAAATTGCTCAACCACCTAGATATAAAAATAGCACTAGACCCAGCATCAACACATTATATATTATTCTCCAGCAAGAAATATGCAACAGAAAATACAGGACATAAAAACAAACACAGATACAAATAACATACTACTTAAAAACTGACTGGGTAATAAATCAAGCAAGTGATAATATTAAACTTTCTTAAAATAAGTAAGAATTATAACAGAACATAACAAATCCTTCTGGACCCAACAAAAGTAGTTATCAGAGGGAAAGTTATAACAATCAATACACAGTTGGGACAAAGGTGATATCCAAAATCAAGAACTAAACACAGTATCTCCAACATCTAGAAGTAAGAGCAGAAGTAAATGAAATGGAAAACAGAAAACAATGAAAAGATTAAAAAGACAAAAAGTTGATTCTTTGAAAAAATTAATAAATTGACAAACCACTGGCAAACTTTCCGAAGAGAAAGAGGAGATTCAGACATCTAGAATTAGAAAGGAACAGGGTGGCATCACAACAGATTCAAATGAAATAAAAATAATAATAACACATTATTATGAAAGACTGTGATCCAACAAATTTTCTAATATGGAAGAAATGGACAAATAGCTAGAGCTACATCATAAATCTCAATTAATGCGGAAGGATGTAGAAAACCTGAACAGAATGATTATTAAAAAAAAGTAGAAAAAGTCATCAAGAAATTTGCAACCAAGAGATGCCTAGGACCTGGTGGTTTCACAGGGAAATTCTGCCAAATATTCAGTGAAGACATGTCAATCATTCTACACAGTCTATTACAGAATATAGAAAGGGCAGCAAACTCTTAAACTAAATCTAAGAAGTGAGTATAAGCCAAAACCAGCTAAGGAACCATAGAGACGGAAAGTTACACACCAATAATCTTCAGGGATATGGATGCAAAAATTCTTAGCAAATTTCTGTCTAATAGAATCCAACAACATGTCTAAATCAAAAATCATCATGACCACATGGGATGCATGCCAGGAATACAAGGATGATTCAGCATTCAAAAGTAATAAATGTAACCCATCACACAAATAAAGTATCAGAACCACACGATCATATCAATATATGTGAGAAAACCATCTGACAATATGCAGTACCATTTCAGATAAAAAATTTAGCAAAATATAAATAAAAGGAAAATTCCTCAACATAATAAAGACCATCTACAAAAATCCAACAACCTATATCACACTTAATTGGGAAAACCTGAAAACACTTCCCTGAGAAGAGAAACTAAGCAAGAGTTCTCCTTTTCACAACCCTTATTCAACAACATGCTGAAAGTCTTATCTTGAACCATTCCATAACAATGGAATCAAAGACAATTGGGCAAAGAAGTAAAACACTAGCTATTTGGAGGTGATGTGGTTTTATATAGAGAGAATCCCAAGGCTCAAAAAATAAATAAATAAATAGATAGATAGATAGATAGATAGATAGATAGATAGAATATTGGAAACTATTGAGGGATTAGGTAATGTAGTGGGTTACAAGATCAACGAACAGAAATCAGTTCAATAATATCTTTTGACAGTGTACCATTTACAATAGCTACACAAAAGATGAAATACCTAACCAAAGAATGAATGAAACAAATAAACCAAAACAAAGATGCAAAAGCCCCGTACAAAGAAAACTGTAGAACATCATTATGAGAAATGAAAAGAGAGGTATACAAAAGGAGGAATCCCTTATCCTCATGGATCCCTCAACTAACCCACTGCCAGCATGTCTATGTGGAATGATAGCAATCCTAGGACAGGGTAGAACACTTCCTATGAGTTTCTAAGACTGTAAATTTCTACAGGAGTAGAAAGTCCTGCCTTTTTCCTGAGGAGCAGCTGGTGGCTTCAAACTGCTGACCTGTGGGATCACAGCCCAACTCTTAACCACTATGCCACCAGTGTTCATGGACAGGAAGACAATATTATGAAACTATCAATACTACCTAAACCAATCTACAGATGCAACACAATTGTTACCCAAATCCCAACTTCAAGCTTTTACAAAATGGAACAACTAATTATCAACTTCATATAGAGAGGGAAGAAACTCAAGATAAGCAAAAGATTTTCCAAAAAGAAATGAAAGAAAGCAAAAGGAAAGAAAGATAAAGAAATAAAAGTTAGGAGGCATTGCCTACTTAACCTCGAAACATACTACACAGCCACAGTAGTTAAGACAGTCTGGTACTGTACAATGATAAATACATAGACCAATGGAATATGATATAAAATTCAGAAATACAAGCATCTCTCTACAGGAAACTGATTTTCAACAAGAACCAAAAACCATTAAAAGGTAAAAGGAATCCATTACAACAAATGGTGCTGGAAATGTTGGATCTACATCTGAATAAAAATGAAACAGCAGCTATATCTTACCCCCCACACAAAATTGAACTCAAGATGGGTTAGAGACCTAAATGCAGACCCGAGAGCTATAAAGGCCATCAGTGAGAAAATTAGGACAAAATTAAGGGCCCTATTTAAGGGCATTCAGGGATTACCAAGTATGATAAAAGAAGCAAACCCAGTGAGATACAAAATATGTGACTGGGATCTATGAAGCATAAAATAGTGATGCACAACAAAAGACTTCATCAAAATAATAAAATGAAAGTCCACAGCTTTGGAAAAAGTCTTTAGCAATGATACAACAGACAAGGGACTAATTACTAAAATATACAGAACTCTTCAACATATCAATAAGAAAAAAAATCCACCTTAAAGGTGGGCTCAGGACATGAGCAAAAAATTGACAGAGGGCCACATTGTAATGGCTAAGATACACATGAGAAAATGTTCACAAACACTAGCCATACAGGAGATATAAATTAAAAAACAATGATCCCCATAATGATGGACAAGTTTTATTTTTAAAAAAAGAAAGAAAGAACAACTGATGCTGGAGAGGGTGTGAAGAGATTGGAACTCTTATCCACTACTGGTGGGGTTGTAAACATAAACATTGTAGAAAGTAATATGGCCTTCCCCTATAACAACTGGCAATAAAAATACAAAAAACCCAGCAATCGGTTTGCTGGACCTCCACACCAGAGAAATAGAAGACAAAGCACACACAGACATATGTCTTCTCTTGTTCATTGCAGCACAGTTCAAAATAGCTGTATATAACTCACAATAACCATCTGTAGAAGAATGGGTAAAGAAATCATGGTACATACACATGATGGAATAAAATGAATGCCTAATAAACAAAAATGACATCATGAAAAATATAAATTGACCTGGTAACCATTGTACTGAATGAAGTTAATCAATCCCAACAGGACAACTGTTGTATGAGTCTACGACTGTATGTATAAACACCAAGACACAGTCAGACTTCTGCTCTCAGGTCATGTAATGTTCTAACCTGACCTTCAAGGAATGAGGTCATGAGCCTGCTCTTGTGCTCTTTAAATATATATTACCCCCTTTTATGTACATCTTAACAAAACACTTTTACTGAGGTGACCTCACCATGAGCTGGGTTCTGTTTTACAAGATGGTAGAAGAAAGAGAGGACTAGTCTGTTGCTGCCATACAACATTGTACTAAGGTTATCACAAATCAACACAGACTCCTACAATGGTGACAGGTGAACCTTGCTAGAAAATTTTCAAGTCAAGCTGGAGGAAGGGGCATGCTTGTTTCAGAGCAGGTGATGAGACTTCTGTTGGTGGAACATGGGCACAAATACAGGCTGTAAAATTCATGTAAATTCTAGTGCTCTGTATTCACAGAGACTACACAAATGGACTTCTCCAAATAGAAACCACAGAAATCAAACCGAGTAGATCTGTGGAAAGAGACAATGAAGGATTTGACTGAAACAGGCCATGAATTGTTCATATGTATGGCCACGTTAAGGCGGAGAAAATAAAAACAAGTCCACTAGACCAAAATAAGACCTTGAACCTATCCTATCTGAATTTTGAGAAAATCTCAATAACAGATCTGACACATTGAACACTAATGACAGTTGACTGGATGAGCTGTCGGAAGACATCAAGAATATCATTCATAAGGAAAGTAAAAGTTATTAAAAGGCAAAAAGGAAAGAAAAGATCAAAATAGATGTCAGAAGATATTCTGAAATTGCTCTTAATTGTAGAATAGCTAAGCCAAATGGAAACTTGATTAGTCAAAGAGTTTAACAGAAAATTTTGAAAGGCAGTACAAGAAGACAAAATCAAATATTATAGTGAAAAGCCTGAAATTTTTTTAAATGGAAGATAACATTTACCATACTGTAAATTGAAAGAACTCCTGAAAAATTTAAGCCTCAATTTGCAAAATTAAAAAAAATCTGTGCAAAATATTGAATAATGCAAGAAACATGCTAAGAATTTAGAAAAAAAATAGTCATTGTACCTAAAACAACAGTTGGCATTTCCTCATGAGGTAGCATACGATTGAGACCCTATGGTATTGAAGGAAGAAGTTGAAGCTGCACTAAAAATGTTTACAAAGAGAAGGTTACAGGAATTGATGGAAACCAATTGAACTCTTTCAATAAGGTAATGAAGCACTGTAAGCACTTACTCACCATTGCCAGGAATTTTAAAAATAGCTATGTGACCGACTGATTGGAAGAGACCCATAGTCGTGCTCATTCCAAAGAAAGGTGACCCATCAGAAGGCTCAAATTAGAGAACAATATCATGGATGTCGAATGCAAATATAATTTTGCTGAAGATCGTCCACCAACGGTTGCAGCAGTACATTGACAGGGAGCAGCAAGATGGACAGGCTGGATTCAGAACAGGACATGAAACATTCAAACATGGAACATTGCTGATGTCAGATGGGTCTTCTGGTATTCTCTGCCAGAAAGCTGGCTACTTGTGCTTTACTGACTATGCCAAGACATTCCATCACAAACTATGGATCACCTTGAGAAGAGTGGGAATTCCAGAACACTTCATTGTGCTCATGCGGAATTTGTCCATGGATCAAAAGGAAATTTTCGCACAGAACAAGGGAATACTGCTTGGTTTAAGTCAGAAATGGCATGTACCAGGATTGTATGCTCTTAGCATAATTGTTCGATTTGTAAGCTGATCTAATCATTAGAGAATATTGCATATATGTATAAGAATGTGGCATCACAATTGCTGAAAAGCTTATTAACAACTTGAGATATGCACAGGGACACCTTACTTGCTTAAAGTGAGGAAGACTTGAAGAACAAGGATTTCAGTTTTCAGTATGTATCACAACTTGATGCAAGGAAGACCAAAATCCTCATAACTGTACCAATGAATCATACCTTGATAAAGATATAATTGAAGTTGTCAAGGAATTTGTTTACTTGGATCCACACTCAATGCTTATGGAAGCCCCAAAGGATCAAAATATATATTGCACTTGGTAAATATGTTCACACACCTCTTTAGTATATTGAAAAGCAAGGATGTTACTAAGGTTTGCCTAACCCAAGCCGTGGTATTTTTAATTGCATCGGATGCATGTGAAATTTGGACACTGAATAAGGAAGTCTGACAGAGAATTGAATCATTTGAATTAATGGCCGTGGAGAAGAATATTAAAAGTACCATGGACTGCAAAAAGGACAAAATGTTCTGTGTGGGAGGTAGTATGGCCAGCTTCTTTCTTAAAAGCAAGGATGGCAAGGCTTCCTCTCACATACTTTGAACATGTAAGAAGAGACCAGGTCATGGTAGAGGACACAATGCTGTGTAAAGTGGGGGGACAGCAAAAAAGAGGAAAACCCTTAACGTGATTGATTGACACAGTGTCTACGACAATGGGCTCAAGCCTAGAAACAATTGTGAAGATGGCTAGGAACAAGTTGGGGTTTCATTCTTTTGCGTATAGAATCACTTTGGTCAGATCTGACTGAACGGTACCTAAAAATGTGATATAAAATGATAATGATGTCTCTAAAGGGAACAGAAACACACATAAACCATAGGTCTATGAATGGGTTTGGGGACTGCAGTTAATTTTAGTCTCAATCTAATGATAATTAATTCTTATGACATGATCTTACTGGAGACTTGCCCTTAGGTAAAGATCACTGAATTATAACAAAGTGTGGTAAAGATAGCAAATAGTGCCTGGTTATCAGAAAAAATAGACTCTAGGATCTTAAAAGCTTGTACTGAAATAAGCAGCCATTTATATGAGGTGTCAACTAACTCTACATGGAAGAAAACATCTCAGTCTGCGAGATCCAAACATTTTGAATAATAACATCCAAATCAGAAGGGGGAAATGGTACTAGAGTTTAAACTCTGAACATCTGGTCTCAGAATGCTATAGATGACAGTGAAATCCCCAAAATCATTTTGCAGGGTCCCCACATGGGTTAAGGCACCAGAAGATTCCCTATGAACATAGTTCAGGGATGTGACTAGCCAATTAATTGTAACAGATGTAGTAGTCATGTTAAAATGTAGGACCTCATTTTAATCTTCCTTCTGATTCATTCAAAGTGATTTTAGTGTTTAATATTTTCTAATTTCTTTACAGTTGAAGTTTTTCCAAGTGTCTTTTGCCATTATTGGTTTTCTTTCTATGCTTGTTTCCTGGTTTGTTTGTTTGTTTGTTTGTTTTGGCTGGGGGTGTTAAGCCAGGGGGACAAGAGAAACAAATTCATAGACACTCATATGCGTATATGAAAGAGCTTTATATACAAGAGCAACTGTACATTAAGAAAATATCCCAGCCCAGTCCAGATCAAGTCCACAAGTTAGATATTAGACCATAGGTCTGATACCAATCTATAAAGTCCTCTTCAGACTAATAAAATGCATGCAATGATTCTGAATGCAGGAAAATCACAGGCCAATGGGTGCAACGTCTTGTGGATCCAGTGGCAGTAGAAGCATCTCAGAGATGGCAGTGGTCTCCATGTGGCTCCTCCAGTTCCCAGGGCAGAGGGTCTATCAATCTATATCTATAGTGCCATGAGTCTTGCCAGTAGAGCATCGCTCAGGGAGTGAGCAGAGAGAGAGAGAGTCTTCCGCCTCCAAGGAGTATTTTCAGGAATTCCCAGAATTCTCAGAAGAAGGCCATGCTCACAGAGAGGTCTTACTGTCTATATCCTAATTGGCAGGTTAGACCCCACCCCTTACAAACATGCATGACAGGAGTGGCTGAGGGGGAATGAGGTTCTAACAACAATGAACAGGAAAATAAATATTCTGGGATTGATTTTGGAGATGAGTGCACAATTCTTATTGATATGATTGAACAATTAAATTATATTGCAAAATATGTGAATATATCTCAAAAACTATTTTAAAAGATAAAATTGAATATTTTACTTACATAGAGTACTTAAATACACACCCTAAAGAAAATATTGTATGTTAAATTTGTATAATAGCTGCATTTAAAAGATCTTCAACTTTTATGATAGTTATCTTTTGTAACTTAGAATTTTATTAAATGCATTATTTATGGTTATAAGAGTTGAGCCAAATCATTAACTGAGGCTTCTAAAGACTTTTCTCTTCACATACTCAGAGATCCTCAATTAAGAAAAAGTCTGTGTATTTATATGCTAGTAAATGACAAAGATTACTAATACTCTTTATCTAATGATTAAAATTACTGCAACTTAATTTTCCTTTCAATTTATTCAAATTGATAAATCTCTTCTGAATATATTTAAATTTCACTTTAAAATTTATCTCGATAGGAAAATGAAAAATATCCCCAAATTCTAATCCTACTCTGATAACACCCAGTCCAATTACTAACCTGAAATGTTGTTTTGATTATATAGCTTATTGGATACTTCAGAGGGTTAAAACAGATACTTTTGCAGTTCTTGGACTAGTGGAATTCTTTTCAGCTCTGCCAAGGAGATCCCCAGCTCTACTGGACATCTAGTCATCAGATTTCAGGATCACTTGTCCTCATCCCTACTTGGAGAGTGTCTCATTCATTGGTGTACTGCTAAACTCCATAGACTCAAAACCATATGAAGATAGGTAAAAAAGAATTGCTACAAAATTATAGAGGTATGTATTTTAAAGTATCAAAATTATGTAGCTACTGTTTCTACACTTATCTTCTATCTAGGTGTACATAGTGTTTGGATCTCTCACCCTTTTCCCAAATCACTCTGCATTTTTTAAAATTTACTCACATCAAAGTAGCAATTCTTGAATTTTCCAGGCGCCCAAATCATGTTACCTTAAAAGGTTTTTTGAGTTTGAGGAACAAAAATGAAGTCTGAATGGGAAAGGGCAGAGCTCTATTGTGGATGGGTTTAGGTTTCTCGACAGAATTATTGCTTCCAGAGAGCATCCTGGGCATACCTTGTCCAAATTTAATAGGTTTATTTTTTTCTGGCAGTCTATGGTATGTGTAATATTCACAACAAATGCCGAAGCTAAGAGACATCAACTATTCTTCTGCCTTCATTAATCACTATCCACCTTTCACTTGATCTAAAGTAGCATGGCTTTGATCAAATGTACCTTAGTCTTGAAAATGATGTGTCTGGCTTTTGAAACTTCACATTTGTATTTTGAAACAGATTTGCTCAAAGTAATATGCCATTTGATATTTTGATTGTTAATTCCATTGACATTGAGTATGGATGTAAATGAAATAAAAATGCTTGACAACTTCAATGTCTCATCCATTTTTCATATTATTACTTCCCAGTCCAATTGTGAGGATTTTTGTGCTTTTCAGAGGAGATGCTATTTATACCGATGAAGTGCCTTGATCTTCATTAGTAAGTGCTGGAAATTCTCTACAGTTTCAGCAAGCAAGGTTGTCACCAGCATATCAGAGATGTTAATAATCTTTCCTTCATCTCGGTGTTAAGTTCGCCTTCATATAGGTCACTTGAAGGTCGTCTGAAAACAAGAAGCCGCATAAGTGAGACAAGCCTGGTGGTTTCAACTGCTCTCCTTGCAGTTAGTAGGTCCACAGATAATCACTATGCTCTGAGGGGCCTTTTAACCTCAGTAAAGTGTAGTACATTGTTCTTTATGAATTCCATTTCACTTTCGAAGACTTCTAATTTTTCGTCGATTCCTACATTGTGCATTCAAAGTTCCAATATCAATGGATATTTGCAGCTGGTGTTTGTCATGCTGAGTCATGCCTCCTCAGCAAATGAAGATCTCAAAAGGTCGACTCCATTTGTGTCATTATTTTCACTTCTACTTAAAAAGGCAGTTCCTTTTGATGTCTTTCAATTCAAGAGGCCTACCTTCTGGCACTCTATCTGACAATGGTCTGCTTCTATGCCTGAGCTTTCCGTGGCTCCTTCATCAGAAAGGCACAACCTGCTCATTCTTGGCAGTCTAGTCTTAGTCTGGAAGCTCTGCTGAAACCTGTTCACCTGTGTGACCCTGCTGACATTTCATAACTTCCAGCATCATAGCAACACAGAAACCACCACAAGATACACTGTCACATAAATGGTAGAAGAATGTAGAAAGACATTTAAAGGGTATGAAGTTTTATCAAAATTTAAGTAGCTTTCTTAGAAATATTTGCCTATAACACAGTAGACTAGAGAATGGTTCTTTAGAATTAGACCAATAAAGAAGACACTTATTTAAAAACATTAAAAATAATCTGCTTCACTCATGTTGAAACATATCCAAGATTATCACCTTTTTTTCAGTTTAATTCAATCTAGATATAGAGGAGGATCCACCCAAGTATAATGAAATATAAATTAAAGAGCTTTATATCTCTTATTGCAGAGGGAAGACTAAACAAAACACAAATATTCTCATTGCTGAGAAAAAGGAAGCTGAGATGGATAAACATAAAAAAATAATCCCCACCAGTTAAATAGTAATTTATATTATTTTGTAAGAAAAAAGTATTGTCCAGCTAAAATTTTTATGGAATAGGTCAATTTTATCCATATTACATAAATAAATATATGACTCTAAAATATTTAAAATAACTATGTTATCTATATTTTATAGTACAAAACACAGCAGGAATGAGTAAAAAGGGTAGTACAGCATTGACAAGACTTTTTATTAAAACTTTTAACCTGAAACTGCCCATATAGCATCAATTACATTCAGCTCAGTGACAGAGATATTAAAGCTGTAGAAAATGATAAGGACTTTGGAATTTTCTAACACTACTTTTGATATAAATTAAACTGTTAAGCAAGAAAGTATTTCAACTTTTTTTTTCAAACAAAAGAGTGATGAATATTTGTATTACTCCTGACATTTTCAAAGAACAAACAAATGACCCAGAAACTGGAGAAAGAAAATTTGCTGAATAACTTTTATCTTCTTTCTTTTCACACATTTTTCAATGTGGCATTGCAGAGATATAGTTGTTGTCTGTTTCACAGCTTGACCTAACCCTGATCATAGCATAGAAGGATGTTAGGATTTCGAAAGCACATTTGTCATTTTAGATAATATAGTAGAAAAAGAATATAACCCTTAAATGTTAGTTTCTTTTGGATATGCTTCAGTGGTAATCCTTTATTTATCTAATCATTAGACTGGACATTATTAAAGTGGCATCATACTTGAATGCTTTATGTTTCTTGCAGTATTTTGATAAATCATAATTATAAACATTAAAAAATTTCTGCTGAAAATCAGTTGCTCATTTTTTAGTTCATATGAAAACATTGATGTTTCCATTTAAATAGATTAGTATATATAATGTTACTAAATGGAAGCACACATATTATTATAGTATTATAACTATATAATATAAATTTTAGTAAAAGTACTCCTCCATTTTTGTGTATTGTGTTATCATTTGAAACCTCTACATTAATCATTTGATTCTATAAAAGAATATATTAAAATTGTTGTGGTAGGTACATAATCTGGTGTCAATTGGGGGCTTGAGAGGATTAAGAGTGAAGAGGTGGAGTCTAATCTGTCAATTGGATCATAGCCAATGAGGCCTCTGTGCTGGCATGGCCTTCTCCTGAGAATTCTGAAAAATCTGTTTTATCCTCCAGAGGCGGGAGTGACTCTCTGCTCACATCTTGGAGACATTCTAATGACAACACACATGGCACTATGCTGATAGATCCTCTGCCCTGGGAACTGGAGGAGCCACATTGAGACCCCTGCCAATGCTGAGATGCTTACAAATCCACTGGATCCAAAGAATTCCTATCCAGTGGTTTGTGATCATCCTGCATTTGGTGTAATTGCATGTGTTTTGTGAGTCTGACATATGTGTATCAGACATATGGTTTCATATTGGACTCGTGGGCTTGGACTGGACGGGGTTGCGATGTTTTCTTAATGTAAAATTATCCTATATATAAAACTCTTATACACATATGTGTGTTTATAGATTTGTTTCTTTAGTCTACCCACATTAACACAATTGTCTTCATAAAAGTTCCTCTAAAAGGAAAGTATATTTTATATGCCTACTTTAAAAAACTTTAGTGAAAAATACTACTTTTAGCTTTCTTAATGAAATGCTCATATATCCCACTGACACGAACTATTTAGTAATAAAGTGTCCATAAGATTAATAATTTTTATGGGAAGAAAAGTGGTCTCTATAGTCTTAGGTGACTTATATTTTTAAAAATTGAACTCTTTTTGAAGAAATCAACAATTCATAAAATTTACAATTATGTAAGTTCTTGTAATAAAAGTTTAATTCATTCTTTTTTTTTTTTCGTTTAAAATGAACTTGTGTGTCACTGAAGACTCCAACTGGGGTAAGGAAACTGGAGGTTCCCCCCACCGCAGGGATCAATTGTTAATCAATTAATTAATTTGATTGATTGGTTGATTCCTGTTAAATCTTCCATTTTCCTCCCCAAACTCTCCCGTCTTTAGGTTGCACCCTCTGTACCTGGCCTCATAGTCCTCAAGGTCTGTCTATTGGTATATAAAACACATTCTTTTTTAATTTTCCTTAAACATGGTGATATTAAATATTATTCTCTGTAACACTGACTCTGTTTGCTAAGCTAGTGTTGTCCATATCTCTTTTTATGTCTTTAATAAAAATGTCATTTTTCTTAGATGATGCAAGACATCCCATAATATGAATGCAGCAGAGCTTGTTTAGCCATTCCTTTGGAGTTAGGATTTGCATTGTTTCTGTCCTTTTGCTATTGTGTAAATAGCTGAAATATATATAAGTGTACATATTTCTGCTCATGTTGTTCATTTAATTACGGTATATACCTAGTAGAGCAACTGTTGAATTATAAAGTATTTGAATGTGTGTTTGTTTAAATAAGTACCATGTGATTTCAATAGCAGTCGTATAACTCCACAGTCCCACTGTAGAAGCATCCCTATCTCTAAGTTCTCCCAGCATTTATTATTTTCTGTTTTATTAAATTTGCCAGAAGTGTTTGTGTGAGGCTTTAGTATATTGTCACTTTGAATTTCTATTTTTCTTATTGCTAATGATCTTGAACATTCATTCATACAGTTGTTATCTGCATATCCTTTTTGTTAAATTGTCTATTCATGTCTTATGTCATTTTTTATTAGATTATTTGGTTTTCTTGTTGAGATATAGTTTTCTATAGATTTTGGAGATCAACTCTTTATTGGATGTATTGTTACTGAATATTTCCCAATCTGTGTGTTCTTTGTTGACTCTTTTGAAGTCCTTTGGTGTTCATCATTATCATGTTTTAGTAGGTCTCCTTTCTTTATTTTGACGCAGTGTGGATATTTGTTATTATATTCAGTAGTGTGTCCTAAGATTGTCCCTATTTTTTCATTGAGGATGTTGATTGGGTAATTTATGTTAAGGTCTTTGATCTAGCTTGAGTTTGTTTTTGAACATGGCTTTAGGTATGGGTCTTATTTCAATTTCTTTCTTTTGCAGGTTCAGGTCTATTTTTCCCCCAATACCATTTCTTGCAAAGGATATCTCTTGCCCATTTAAAGTGCTTTAGTTCTCTATGTTCTTTATGTGTTTCATTTGTTAATAGTGTTTTATTTGTTCTAAATTTATTTCCATTCCATATAAATCTGCTAATAAGTTTTTCATTTCTTTGAAAAATTGTGGTAGGATTTAGGTCACAATTGCATTGGATTTTCAGTGTGATTTTGGTAATATTGGCATTTTCAAAATATTTAGCTTGCCTATCCAGGAACTTGGTAACTTGTTCCATTTAAGTTTCTTTTGGTTTCTTGATGGAGAAATTGTTGGCTCCCTTGTATAAGTCTTTTGTTTCTCTGGTCAGATTTATACTTAATGCTTTACCTTTTCTGTAGTTAGTATAAATGGTATTGTTATATAGTATCTTTTTCAGAATTGTCATCTTTAATATACAAAAATCTGACAGACTTCTCTATGTTGGGCCTCCTATGCTGCCAAATTTTTCAATTAATTTCAGCAATTTTTAAATTAAATCTTTGGGGTTTTCTACATATAGGATTATGTCATCTGCAAATAAAGAAATTTTTATTTCTTCTGTGCCTATGTGGATACTTTTAATTTATTTTTTAATGTCTTATGACTTTAGATAAACCTTTAGAATTATATTAAATAAAAGTGGTGATAAGGGACAACCTTGGGGGACTCCCTTCTGGCACTATGGCACCCAGGTAAGCAGCTTGCATTGCAGCTCCGTGGAGATCGGTGAATCTGGGAATCAGGAGACCAATGTTGGATCCGGGTCTGATGGTTAGTCTCCATGACAACTCTGAGTGCTTCCCCAAACTGAAAAACACACCTATACTCACTGCAGAGCTCTGGAACCCTGCGGCCTGGAGTAAGGGCTATTACGGCCTGCACCACCCACATTGCTCTGGAATCTACCATGGCCAGCATCAGTAGGTTATCCACCCAGTAGCGGCTATTGCAGCTGTGGGTTGATCCCCAATACCAGTGCTTTTCACCCACGGCTTCTCCTGCCGCACCCGGGACCCTCCCACAGTCTGTGCTCGACCCCTCCCACCACATCACATAGCCCTTACCCATCTCCATGTGCCTTTCCCTGCTATACTTGGCACTGTCCCACTGCCTGCCAGCGGCAACCCCCACCATGCCCAGAGCCCTCTCACCATCCACACATGGCTTTCCCTGCTGTGTCAGGCAAGCTCTTGCCACCTTCCAGCACCCCTCACCCACTGCCATGCCCAGACCTTTCAGCCATTCATGCTTAGTTTCTCTATAGAAGCCCTGCACCCTCCCACTGTCAACAGGAGGCTGCCCCGCCCACTCTGGCAGCCTTCCACTACCCACAATAGCCTCTCATAAGCCATCCTCCCTGAGAGGACCATCAAACTTGCCCTTCAAAAAAGGAAATCCCAGTTGACTAGGGAGAGTGAAACCCCAATAAGATAAACAGTACCCTGAGTCCCTAGTGCAGTTGGCTACAGACAGTCCACAGAAGCATTCTTACCAACATCCAAAAGAGAAATCCCAAGGCTCTTTGACTCCTAGGGAAATGGCAACAAGCTCCTCCAAAATGACCCTGAGACAGGAACCTGCCTGAGATAGTTAGTTTATTGTGCCAGCCTGGTCAATAAACACATGTGGGATTAATTGAAAGGCAGAGAGATAAATGGTTTGGCGAGCCTCACCTTTCTTGTCCTCACTCTTTGATCATCAGACCGGTGTGCGGCTGCCTTGCTTGCTCTGTACCTCAATTTGCAGGCTACACTACCTGTGGGACACCTAAACTATTGACTGTGTCGCTGAAATCTGAGGCCCCTTTAAGACTTGCCTCCCAGAGAATTGGAAAGTACATCTCTGGAGCTGGGGACTGACTGTTGGTGACCTGGCTGATGGTTGGTGACCTGCCTTGCTGCTTGCTGCCTGTGCTGGGATAGCCTAGCTCTCTCTCTCTACAGAGGACGACCTGGAGACCCTCAAGACCTGAAGGACTGCCAGTGTCTCACAACTCTCTCAGGGGAGTAAGTTGCACTGAGCCATTTGTACTGCTTTATAATTTAACAGTTCATTTCTTGTGATATATATCTATCTTTATAAGTAAATGTATCTATAACATTATCAGCAATCTGGTTTATTTTCTTTAGAGAACCCTGTCTAACACATTTTGGTACCAGGAGTGTTTCTAGAGAAATAAAATCATAAATATGGGCTTCTTAAATTGGCTCTCCAGCCTGACTAGTCTTAACACTAATAATGTTACTTCAACACCCCAAAGCATGGATAAGTCTGCTACTCTTTCTAACCCATGGTGTGAAATAACAAAGAAAATACCTAAAGTAACACTACCGATAGATGAGGTGCTGGTTAAAGGAGAGGCTCTGAGTGATCCTATGTTTGATAATCTCCAGGAGTTTTGTAAGGATGACAAGTATAGAGAAGGTGGTTGGCTGGTCCTTCTTAATATGGAAAGTGTGATTATGGATAGAGATGATCTCAGAGCCTCAGAGGCGCATCTCAGGTGCAGACTAATGGATTTTAAAACTTTCATCTGTGCTACAAAGGAGCGACTTCTCTCCTCTAGTAAAAGAGCTGACATTGCTGAGAAGCAGGTCCAGAGTCTCATTCTACGAGTGGCTGAATTACAATGGCAGCTGAATTGCAGATCTAGAGCAGTGTCTAAAACCAAAGTAAGGGCATTGATTGGGAAAAGTTGGGACCTTGAAAAATGGAATGGGAACATATGGGCTGATGATCCAGAAGAGGAGGATATTGAGCCCATAGAAACAATTGACCCACTCCAGTCAATAGATCCACCCCTCCCAGCTGAAAGGATTAATTCACAATCCACACCTGAGCAGATTAGGTAAACTATTCAAGTTGATATGCCAGGTGGGGCTGCATCAGTAGCATTGCCTGAGGGAGATGCCTTACAAGATATTGCTGAGAGCACCCAGGAAACACCCTCACCACCCATTATTTCCACTAGACCTGTCACTAAACTTAAGTCTCAGAAAGCTCCTAAAGGTGAGGTTGAGATAATTACCCAAGAAGAAGCACAGTATAATCATAAGATCTGTTTGAGTTTTCAAATATGTACAAGCAGAAGCCTGGGGAATATCCCTGGGAGTGGTTACTAAGTGTGTGGGATACTGGTGCATGAAATGTAATATTAGACCGGTCTGAGTTTCTGGATATGGGACACCTAAGCACAGACTCTTCTTTCAATGTCTGTGAGAGAGGCTAAGAAAGGTTCTATTTCTTTATTTGTTTGGTTCAATGAAGGATGGACTGCCAGATGGCCTAGATTAGACCAATTTGAAGTACCTGACCTACCTTGGTACACTGTAGAGGAAGGCATCCAAAATCTTAGAGAAATTGGTATGTTGGAATGGATCTATCAGGATATTCCCATAGACACAAAAAGGGGGTGTCCTGAAGACATACCCTTTACCACAACCATAAGGAACAAGTTTGTGAAGTGGGCCCCAGCATCTCTTAAGACTCCTGTAACTGCTATTTTTGGTGCATCAGGATTTACAGTGGGCACTGCCCTAAGCGAACTCTGTTATTTGCCCACAATGGGGCTGATTGGTCCCTGTGAGGGTAGAAGGTAGGTGTCAGCACTGAATCAGAGACAGGGTGGGTATGGTTATAACAGACAACAAGGGTTCAATAATAATCAAAGCAACCTGTCTCATGTGGAATTATGGCATTGGCTACTTAGCCACGGTGTCCCTAGGAATGAAATAGATGGGAAACCTACTAAATATTTACATGATCTATGTAGTCAAAAGACTGGTAGATCAGGTGAACAGCAGAATAGACAGTCACAATCACTCAATCAATTCCCAGACCTGAGCCAGTTTACAGACCCACAACCCCTTGAATGAGGGGACCCAGCTACATCACTGAAGGTTTATACCGTTTTTCTTCTAGCCTTTCCCAAAGGAACCTGTGGCCTGTTCATTGGGGGAAAGGACATAATCAAACTTTTGAGGGACTACTGGACACTGGCTCAGAAGTGACACGTGTTCCAGGAGACCCAAAGTATTTCGAAGGCCCACCAGTCAGAGTGGGGGCTTATGGAGGTCAAGTTATCAATGGAGTTTTAACTCAGGTGCACCTCACTGTGGGTCCAGTGGGCCACTGAGCCCATCCTGTGGTTATTTCCCCAGTGAAAGAATATATCACTGGAGTAGACATACTTAGTCACTGGCAGAATCCTCATGTTGGATCCCTGAAATGTGGAATAAGGGCTATCATGGTAGGAAGGGCCAAGTGGACACCATTAAAACTGCCATTACCTAGGAAAATAGTAAACCAAAGCAGTACCACATTCCTGGAGGGATTGCAGAGATCAGTGCCATCAAAGACTTGAAAGATGCAGGGGTGGTGATTCCTACTACATTCCCATTTAACTCACCTATTTGGCCTATAAAGAAGACAGATGGATCCTAGACAATGACAGTGGATTCTTGTAAACTTAACCAGTTGGTGACTCCAATTGAAGCTGCTGTTCCAGATGTGATTTCATTGCTTGAGCAAATTAATACTTCTCCAGGTACTTGGAATGCAGCTATTGATCTGGCTAATGCCTTCTTCTCAATACCAGTCTCTAAGTACCACCAGAAGCAGTTTGCCTTCACCTGACAGGGTCAACAAAATACTTTCACAACTCTCCCCAAGTAGTACATCAACTCTTCCTCCCTGTTCCATAATTTAGTCCGAAGGGATCTTGATCACCTGTCGACACCACAAAATATCACACTGGTCCATTATATTGATGAGATTATGCTGATTGCACCCACTAAGGTGGATGTATCAAAGACTCTAGATTAATTGGTACAATATCAGCGTACAAGAGGTTGGGAAATTAACCCAATAAAGATTCAGGTACCCTCCATCTAAGTAAAATTTCTAGAGTTCCAGTGTTGTGGGGCATGTCAAGATATTCCTATTAAAGTGAAGGATAAGCTATTGCATTTGGTGCCCCCATCAACTAAAAAAGAGGCACAATGCCTAGTGGGCCTCTTCGGATTTGGGAGGCAACATATTTCTCACTTAGGTGTTCTACTTCGACCTATTTATCAAGCGACATGAAGAGCCTCCAATTTTGAGTGGGGCCCAGATCAAGAAAGGGCTCTCAACAGGTTCAGGCTGCCATGCAAGCTGCTTTGCCAATGGGACCATATGATTCATCTGACCCAATGGTGCTAGAGGTGTCAGTTGTAGACAAAGATGCAGTGTGGAGTTTTTGGGAGATCCTATTGGTGAATCACAGCTTAGATCGTTGGGATTTTGGAGTAAAGTCCTGCCATCCTATGCATACTACTCCCCCTTTGAAAAACAGCTCTTGGCCTGTTACTGGGCCTTGGTGGAGGATGAATGCCTCACCATGGGCCACCAAGTCACCATGAGGCCTGAACTACCCATCATGAACTGAGTATTGTCTGACCTATGGAATCACAAAGTTGACCATATGCAGTAACACTCCATTGCTAAATGGAAGTGGTATATATGAGATTAGGCCAAAGCAGGACCTGAAGGGACAAGTAAGCTGCATGAAGAAGTGGCCCAAAGGCTCACAGTCTCCAGTACTCTCACAGTACCTTCCGTCTCCCTGTCTGCACCTATGGCCTCCTGGGGAGTTCCTTACCATACTTTAAGTGAAGACCAAAAAAACCATGCTTGGTTTACGGATGGCTCTGCACAATATGCAGGTGCCACTCGTAAGTGGACAGCAGCAGCACTACAGCCCCTTTCTGGGATCTCCCTAAAGGACAGTGGTGAAGGGAAATCATTCCAATGGACAGAACTTTGAGCAGTGCACCTGGCCGTTCAGTTTGCATATAAGGAAAAATGCTCAGATGTGAGACTGTATCCTGATCCATGGGCTGTGGTTAATGGCTTGGATGCATGGTCAGGGAATTGGAAAGAACCATGATTGGAAAATTGGTGACAAGAAGGTGTGGGGAAGAGGTGTGTATATAGACCTCTCTGAATGGGCCAAGAAAGTAAAGTTAATTGTATCTCACGTGAACGCTCACCAAAGGATTACCTCTGAAGAGGAGGACTTTAATAATCAAGTGGATAAGATGACACGCGCTGTGGAGACTGGTCCTCCTCTTTCCTCTGCCACTCCTGTTATCGCCCTATGGGCACATGAACAAAGTGGACATGGTGGCAGGGATGGAGGTTATACCTGGGCACAGCAACATGGACTTCCACTCACCAAGGCTGACTTGGCCACTGCCACTGCTGAGTGCCCCATTTTCCAGCAGCAGAAACCAACATTAAGTCCAAGATATGGGACCATTCCTCAGGGAGATCAACCAGCAACTTGATAGCAGGTTGATTGCATAGGACTGCTTCCATCATGGAGGGGACAGTGTTTTGTTCTTACTGGAATAGACACCTACTCTGGATATGGATTTGCCTTCCCTACACGCGATGCATATGCCAAAACTACTATTCGTGGACTTACAGAATGCCTCATCCACTGGCATGGCATCCCACATGGCATTGCTTCAGATCAAGGAACTCACTTCACAGCAAATGCAGTGTGGCAATAGGCCCAGTCCCATGGAATCCACTGGTCATATCATGTTCCTCATCATCCTGAAGCTGCTGGATTGATAGAACGATGGAAAGGGCTCCTAAAGACACAACCCAGGCTCCTGGACCTGTCCATCCAGAGTGTGTTACATAATGAAGTTTCAGCCATTGCCACTCTGGAGTGGCTGCCCACAGATACCTTCCCACCACCGTTCATGGCAGCTGTTGTCATGGGGCACAGAGACACAATGAAGGCCATGATCAGGGTCTGGCCCTTGCTTGGCCTCCCCCTTGGGACTCTATTGGAGGGTTGTTAGTCTCCCTTAGACATCTTAAAGGCTGCACTGGATGGTGTTGATATCTTGCTTGTCCACAATTTTCAATCCAGGAGATGCAAACTTAAAGTGCTTGATTTACAGATAAATACTGGCACCAACTTCTGGATCTTGTGGCAGGAACCCAGTCAAGTGCCTCTCTGACCTTAGCATAAGAGTCAGAGGTCGCCTAGCCAAGAATTCAGACTCACAAAGGGGACAAATCCACGTTAGTGGAGCAGCATCAGCATCTGACCTTGGTGAAAGTGCTTGTAGACCTGTGATTTCAGGAAGGAATCCCAGGTAAATTCCTCACTTTCATTATTGAGAGTGTCAAGCGGAGGAAGGATCTGCTACACCTGTGCTGTAGGAAGGTGGAGTTGGTTGGGGATGTACGACAACTTCCTATTATTGGGAAGAGCCTGGAAATGGTGCCTCTGGACTGTGCAGGAGGTGGGAGTGCATGGCAGATGGGACCTGCACAGCCTCACCTGGCTGGCTCCTTACCTGGCCCAGATAGTCCAGCTACAAACACTATTTCTCTCTGGATACACCCTGTATTGCACACTACCCAGGAAGGAGGACGAGGTGGAGAAGCTGCTTGACCAATTCAACTCTCAGCTCCTCAATCTCCATTATCTCCAGCACCTCATCCTGAACTCTGACACTTACTTTCTTCAATAACCACCTCCACCTGCTGCTCAAATGCTTTCAGTACCCCTTGGAGACCCTCCACCTGAGTAACTGCATGCTATTGAACCATAACTTGACATATCTGTCCTCATGTCCCTGCACCAGCAGCTAAGGTCCCCAGATTTCAATGTTTACTCAGGGGTGGCCTCAGTTTAGCATTCCTCCTTGCTCTGCTGAACAGGGTCTCAGCCATCTTGGTCCACCTGGATTTAGCTGACAGTGGCATCCAGGATTCTGACCTCAGATAATTGCTGCCTGCTCTTGAAACCCAGTGTCCATGGCTATCCTACAAGACCTGCTGGTTCACACTGTCCCAAGGAGCAAGTTTACCTTTCTACAGCTTCCATCCCTCTGTTTTGTTATGTGGATCCCAAGGAACTCTGTACCAGGGTGCACTTGAAAAGGTGATGGGGGACCTGAAGTTGACCCTGCAGCCCAATAAGCACCACTCAGTAGGATTTACTTACTGATGTTGTCCCAAAGTTTGTGATGTAATCTGCATTCATCTGGACAATTAATGCCACTAGCCTCTCTTGGTCATTTCAATCCTACCTTCAGCTTCTGTATTTCAATTCAATTTTTTAAAGACTAGTGTTTCCTATGTTAGTGAGGTTCTGATTGGGTTCCGGAGGATTAGGTTGTGTTTGCTATGATTAAGAGGGAGGTTGGAGGCATGCCTGAAGTCAAATCTTGATTGCCTTCTATCCATAGTCTATAAGGGATGGAAAGGCAAATAAACCATCAGGCAAGGGCCATGGGAATCCCCATCAAGAACCAACAGTCAAGAGCAAAGTGTATCCCTATAAACCAAGGCCCCTGCCCTGGGCACATGCTAGAAGGAGGCAGCACAGATGTCAGGAAAAGTGGAGGTCTTCTAATACTACAGGCTCCTGGAGGTTGCAACCCAGCGAGACCTTCCCCCACCTCCTTCTGAGAGAGAAACCCACTGCCTACAACTGTGCCCTGCATTTCTGTTTCCTACCACTTGCAATAGGAGACAATAAACAACGTCTGTTTAAAATAAAACCAAAACAAATTGAGAGCTACAGAACAATATCTCTAATGAATATCAACACAAAAATCCTTATCAAAATAAGGGCCAATGGAATACAAAAGTATATAAAATGAATAATTCATCATGACCAAGTGCAATTTTTTCCCAGGGATGCAGGGATGATTCAACATTTGAAAATCCATCAACATTATTCACCACATTGACAAGAAAAGGATAAAAACCACATGATAATATCAATAGATGCAGAGAAAGCATTTGACAACATCCAACACACATACCTGTTTAAGATACTCCAGAAGAGAGGGATCAAGGGAAATTCCTCAATATAATACAAGCTATATTTGAAAAATCAACAACCAGCATTATAGTCGATGGAGAATCCCACTGAAAAAGAGATCAGACAAGAATGCCCCTTGTCCCACTTTTATTCAACATCATATTGGAAGTCCTAGCTAACAACATAAGGCAAAGGGAAAACATTAAAAGTATTCATCTAGGGCAGTGGTTCTCAACTTTCCTAATGTTATGACCCTTTAATACAGTTCCTCATGTTGTGGTGACCCCCTAATCATAAAATTATTTTCTATGAATATTCATAACTAATTTTGCTACTGTTATGAATTGGGTAACCCCTGTGAAAGTTGAGAACCACTGGTCCAGGGAAAGAAGAGTTGAAACTATCATTATATGAAGATGATATGATTCTATATATTGAATCCCCCCCCCAAAGTTCCACAATAGGAGTGCTTGGAGTAATAGAGAAATATGGTCGGGAGCAGGATACAAGATCAACAAAGAGAAATCTATTGGATTGCTACACACATCAGATAAGTTCAAAAGGTAGTTCCTGTCACAATAGCCAAGCACAAATTGAAATATATTAGAATATACCTAACCAAAAAATGAAAAGATTTGTATGAGTAAATCCACAGAACACTATTACAAAAATAAATAAAGAAATAAAAGAGTCCTCCACAAATGAAAGAATACCCCATTTTCATGGGCCAGCCTATCCAAGGCACTAAATAAGTTTAAGGCTATCCTGATACAAATACCAACATCTTCCTTCAAAGAACTGGTAAAAACTGACAACCAACTTCATAGGAGAGGGAAGAAGCCCAGAATAAACAGATCTAAAGAAGGAGGTCAAAGACAGAAGGCTTACTTTACCTGATATTAATACCAATTAAACAGCCACAGTGGTCTATATAGCATTGTACTAGTATAATGACAGATACTCAGACAAATGGAAAAAAAAACACAAAACCCAGAAATAAAACCATTAGCATAGAGACAACTGATATTTGATAAAGGCCCAAAATATATCAAATCCAAAGGAGACGTCCTCTTCAACAACAACAGTGAGGGAATTGGAACAAACCTATGAATCTTGGCTCAGGGAATACATAGGCTACTGGAAATTGGAAGTACACATACACAAAGGTGTCACAAATTGATAAGTGGGATATACTAAAGACAAAACACCTGTATACATTGAAAGACCTCACCAATAGAGTAATAAGAGCCCACAGACTGGGAAAACTTCTTTAGCAATGTCATATCTGACAAAGGGTTTATACTAAAATTTAAAATACTGGGCTAGCCAATAAAAAGTCAAAGAACAAATAGACCATTGAAGAGGTGGGCAAAAGACCTGAATGTAAATTTCACAAAGGCAGAAACCTGAATGGCCAATAAACATAGGAAAAAATGTTCCCTACCATCCACCATAAGGGAAATGCAAATTAAAACAACTATGAGATAGCACCCTCAAAGATAACCCAATTTAAAAAATCAGAAAGCAACAGATGTCCGGGGGAGTATGATAAGACCGGAATTCTGGTCCCCTGCTAGTGGTCCTGTAGTATGTACAGTCACTATGGAAATTGACTTAGTGATACCTAAAAGAAATGGAAATCAAACTACCAAATGACCCAGCAATCCCCCTACTGAGTATAGAACCAGAGGTAAGAAAGAGACCACGACCATTCATCTGCTCTCTAACGTTCAATGTGGCACAGTTCTCAATTGCAAAGAATTGGAAAAACCTACATTTCCATCAACTGACAAATCGATTGAAAACTCTGGTATATACACAAGATGGAGAACTACACATTCCTAAAAAACAGTAATGAATGCAAGAAGCATATCATTTCATGGGAAGAGTTGAAGGAAATTATAGTACACGAAGTTAGCCAAGCACAAAAGGACAACTACAACATATGTCCACTGAGGTAAGCACAGATACGCTGCTTAATGCATAATATCTGGTCAAGGTCTAGGCACTCTGGCAGGGGCCAACCCCAACGCAGGGATGCATATGGCATCCACTTAAAAAGGAGGGGTGGGGGAAATAAATAGTATGTTTGGAAGCTGATTATAGATGCAATTTTACAATTCTGCTTGATGGGATTGAAATATGGAATGATATAACATATGTATTAACTCCCAAGTAGTATTAACTTAAAGGAAAACAAAACAAAACATAGATTCAGGAATGGGTTTTGGATCCACACTAACTCCTAGCAAGAAAAATTCATTTTTCTGTCATGGCCCTGCTCGATACTCACTCTTGGGAAGGGAACACAGAAGATACAGGTGCTATAGCAAAGTGTGACAAAGAAATTAGATGGTTCCTGGCTCTCAGGTAAAATGGCAGCGGAGTCTTCATGTCTTATCTTAAAACAAGCAACCATCTAAGTGAGTTGTTAGCTAAGTCCACACGGAAGAAGCCCACCATCATCAGTCACTGATGGATAGTAAGGTACATACTCCAAAGTTGAAAGAGGGAATAGTGTCAGAGCCCAAACTGTGAGAATCTGGTCTGCAGAAGGCTATGGATGAGAGTGGGAGGCCAACATTCATTGACGGGAACTACATAGGAAATGACCCTCTGGGGAACCCCCTCTGTCCACAGTTGTGGGATGGCAGGAAAGTGGTCGCTGAACTGAGGACATGGGAGAGATGAATACAGAAGATCCGAGGCATAGATCTGACTTGAGCAGTTCACACTTTGTCAGTTGATTCTCCTCTGATACATGCAGGACCTGATGTGCTACTCAACATTGTCTGTATTGTTTCTTTTGTGCTATTCATATTAGGGTATATCTCAGAGGTGTTATGTCATTGGAGGTCACCCTCCAGGAATTGTGTTATGTTTTTCTTTTTCCAATTTATGAAACCCAGGATTGATGAATCTATAGGGACAGCAAGTAGAAAAGGGTTGCAGGGGATGGAGTACACTGGTGGTGGGGGCACGGAAGGGAGACGATGTCATGGAGTCCAGGAAGAAAAAATTGTTTGAAAATGGCTTGCAGTAGCAATTGTAAAATGCTGCTTGATGTGGTTGAACTATGGAAGGATATGATATAGATATATTAACTCCCAATAAATAATATATATTTATATTTTTAAAAGAACAAACGTCATTAAAAGAAAGAAAAAAAACCAAAAATAGATGTTATAAAAGATTAAGGAGCTGCTGGTGGATTTGAACTTCCAACCTAGAGATTAGCATTCCAATACTTACCTGTCAATGTCACCAAGGCTCCAGTCTTGAGCACAGAGAAGTATAAGTGACTTAGAAAAATGATGAAGTAAGAAAGGAAAATTTCAAAAGCCAACTAGAAAAGATAAAGTCTAAGAATGGAATGTGTAAAATCTCGTCATAGAAAACAATGCTGAAAGGAAAATAATAGCATTTTTCAAGATGAAAGAGCTGAAGTAAACCCTGCAACCTTTAAATCGCAATATAGAAAGTCTATGGAAGGATAGGATTCTTGATGTGTTGCGGTTGTTTGTTGGGTTTCAGTCCATAAGGTCTGCAGTTGATAACCACTAGATGCTCTGAGGAAGAAACACAGACTTTCTACTCCACTAGAGGGCGATGATAGCAAGGAGTGCTTGAAGAAAAAGGAATGGTGAAACTGATTGTGGTAGCAATTGTACAATTCTACTTGATGTGATTGAAATATGGAATGATGTTATGTGTATGAAATCCCAAGTAATAAATACAAATAAATCAAAGGAAAATGGAAAACATGCCCAGAGACAGTGTATTAAAAAATTAGGTTGATATTCAATGATTGCAAAAGCTAACATATTATTAAAAATTGTCCTGAAGGAAGAAGTCAGAGGTGCACCTAGATATTTTTGAAAAACAAGGCTCCTGAAGTAGACCAATACAGCTGAACTGTACAGCAAAACCTGATCCGAGGCTGGTGCCTGTTACTCGGGGATGGCAACACATTTAGAAGACAGCTCCTAGGCCGACCAAATGGAGTAGGTCCAGCTCTGTGCCCATTCCAAAGAAACGTGTTTCCACTGGAGTGCTAAAATGATCACAGTGGCATTAAGATCGCATGCAAGTAAAATCTTGCTAAAGATCATTTTAAAAATGATTGTAGCAGCACATAGATAAGAAACTGGAAGAATTTCAAATTGGATTGATAAGGGGACGTGGCCTGAGGAAAATCATTGCTGACATCAGATGAATCTCGACTGAAATGAGAAAATAGCGGAGAGCTTTATTGACTTTGTAATGATTTTCAACTGTTGGGATCAAAACAAACTATAGACAACATTGCTACAGATAGGTATTCCAGAATATTAATTGTGTTCATGCAGAACCAATAAATAGAGATTCAAGTTAATCGAGTAGAACAAGGAAATGCTGTTTGGTATAAAATCAGGTAAATGTGTAGCTTTTCACAATATGTATTCAATCTATAGGCTGTACAAACAATCCAGGAAGCTGGATTACACATATGCAAAAAAATGCTGCCTCAGGATTAGAAGAGGATTCTTTAACAGGATGCAATGTCCAAATGACACTACTTGCTTGCTGAAAGGGGAGAGGATTGAAGCAAGTACCAATGAAGATCAATGACTATGTGAATGAGGCCTCAATATTGAGAATGATTGGGGTAGGGAATGTGCGGATGTGCTTTACACAATTGGTATATGTATATGTATGGATTGTGATAAGAGTTGTATGAGCCCCTAATAAAATGTTTTTAAAAAAAGAAAAGGCAAATCCTCACAAATGGACCAATAAGCAACATCATGATAAATGCAGACAAAATTTAATTTGGTGAGACTTTGGCTCATGTAGTTGGGAGAGGTTATCAGGAGGAACCTGTCCTGGAGAAGAAAATCACTCTTGATAAAGTAGGAGTCCCAGCAAAAGGAGAGAACCATTCTCAGTGAAATGTGTTTTCTCGATCATAATGGTGAGCACATAGCAACAGTTGTGATGATGGCACGTGGGTAAGCAGTCTTTGTGATGACTACATTGAATAGAACGAAGAAACATTTCAATCATACATCAAAATCAGTTTTGGTTTTGGTACTTCAAATTTTGAGAATTATATTGGATATTAAGCTTTAATCATTTCTGCCATTCACTTAATTAGCTGTTAAACAGTCAGTGCTATTTCCACCTAGTATATCACCAGAATTTTGAAGAATGCCCAAATGGCTAAATATATAATAAATCATTCAAACACTTTTAATTGACCATAATATTATTTCATAGATTGTGCCACCCATAATGTTAGAAAATTCTCAATGCTTGTTTTTTAAATCTAATAAAGTTTGGACAAAAGGTGCATTTAATAACAATCTTTACTTCCTTTTAATGTCAAACCAAAATTTAAAATGTACATTAATTTCATATATAAGCTTTGCCTTTTGCTGCTTCAGTAAGATAGGCTAGGTTGCAGCTATTCCTGATGAATTATGAATTTGCTAGAATGCAAAATGAAGCATATTTCCTAAATTATAGCCCAAGGTAAGAAGACTACAAAAACCAAATGCTCAAATACTGGAAACAGAATCATTTTTTGTGATCTAACTGCCTATCTGCAAGCTCTGACTGTAGATTCTGTTATTTAATTATATTACCAGTAGGCATCCAACCTTTGGCTGCCATGTTCAAAAATACGCAGTTCAGTGCTCAGAGGTACAGCTTCAGGCGCACATGTATCTGCCTGTCACTTTAATTATATTTACCTCCAAGCTTCAAATGAAATAATCCAGCTGCTACTGTTACTGATGTTTTCTCTTTTTAAAATATTTCTTTGGGATTTTTGTTAAAAATACATATTTCTAAGATTGATTTTAAAATGGCATACATATGAAAAAAAAATCCTCTGAGGAGTTCCTCAATGTGTGCTATAACCAGTACATGCCAGTTGAAATTAAAGCACAATTACCCGGATTCTGAGTGTTTTAAGTTGTGCAAGACACTGGATGCCACACAATATTTTACATTCAAATGATTCCACTTTTAATAGAAGCAAGAAATCCTGTCAATTAAGTGGTGAAGGGGAAGGGAACTCTTTTAAATACACTGCCGACCCTTCACTGAGTAAGATAATAAGTGACTGGAAAATGAGAGAGCAAGTAATGACAACTTTAATAGAAGCCATTGGTAGGTAACACAGTGCCGTATGACATTATCAGGGAACGGCAGTCAGTATATTAGTATGATGTCATCAAACAAGTTAGTGTACGCTTTTTGTTATTTATTTTCTAGATCATTCAAATATCTATATGCAATTGCATTAGGAATATATCTCATTGTATTGTTGAAAGCCTGTCTTGAGGGAAAAACAGACAATTTCATTTTCTTAACCCTGTAAATTAGAAGCAAAAGAAGGTTTCAAGTTAATACAAAATGTTTCTTATATTAATAAATATGTGTCACTAATGAAAATTTGAAATATACAGAAAATAATCTGTCAGTGTATGTATTTGTGGTATAGAAGTATATGCAAATAATAAAATTCATTTTTATTATAACATTTAAGTCAATGCAAATATAATACTCAAATACTTACTAACATTAACTGGATTGCCAACTCACTGAAAGCTGGCATCTAGATCAGGGTAGTATTACCCCTGGGAGCTTCTGAGACTGTAACTCTTCATGGGAGTCGGAAGACCAGTCTTTTTGCTGAAGAACGGGTGGCTTGGCCTGCTGACTCTGTTCAACTGCTAACTCGGTGGATCGTAGTCCAGGGTATAACCACTACAATGGAGTCATTCATATGGTTGCAAGCTGTTGTTGCTGTTAGGTCTCATTACGTCAGTTCCACTTGTCCAACAGAACAAAATACTGCCCTTCTTTGGCCATCTGCCCAGTTATTCCTATGTTTGGGCCCACTTTCGTGGTCACTGTGGTAATCAACCTATTGGAGAGTCTTTCTCTTTTTTGTTGGTTCTTTACTTTTCTGATCAAGATGTCCTTCTCCAAGGACTGAGCTGAGCTCTTGACATATCCAAAGTACATGAGATCCCATTCTTACTTATAAAAGGCATTCTAGCTGTACTTCCAGATAGATTTGTTCAGTGCTCTGGCAGTTAACAGTCTAGTTAATATGGTTCACCAAGTTGTAATTCAAAGACATCAATTCATCTTTTGTTTCTTATTTATTGTCCAACTTTTGCATGCCGATGAGGTCGTTGATAATACATAGCTTGGGTGAGGTATGCTTATATCTCAGGGCAACATCTTTAAAAAAAACACTTTAGATATTTACATTGCAGCAGATTCACCCAATTCAATGTCATTTACTTTCCTTTTTAAAACAATTTTATTGAGCATAATGCACACATACAATTCAGTAGCTCAATCATATCAATAAGAGTTGTGAATCTTTACCACAATCACATGCAGAGCCCTTTCTTCTTTCTTGTATTTCTGGTTACCAGCCCACATTTCTGCCCCCACCTCCCCTCCCATCCATCCAAGAAACCATTATTCCTGTGACTTCCTCTGTAGATTCACCCATCCTGGATTTCGTATACAGAAAATCACTGAAACAAAAATGCTAACAACAACAAAATGAAATGGCGAAAAGACTCAGTTGAAAAGAAGGCTGAAAATATAAAACAGGAACAACTTTAAATGGGTCAAAATGGAGATTACGTGATTTGATGTTACATTTTAACCTCCTACACCCTCCTCATCACCGATTTGGATCACTTATTCCCTTGTCCCTGGGTTTGTTAACACCACTACTTTTCCCCCCACCTCCCTCTCCCATGTCCCCCCAGAACTGTCGGTCCCTTTGTTTTCTCCTCCAGATTGTTCATCCAGTCTATCTTATTTAGACAAACCTGTGGAGATAATAACATGCACAAAAATAAGACAGAGCAAAACCAATCAACAACACACAACAAAACAATAACAACAACAAACCAATGACAACAAACCAAAACAAAACACAAGAAAGAAAAGCTTGTAGTTAGTTTAAGGACTGTTTGTTGGACTTTAGGAGTGTTTTCCAGTCCAGTCTGTTGGGGCACCATGCCCTCCCTGGCCCCAAAGTCCACCTTCAGCATTCCATGGGGACCTCGCCGCTCCATTTCCTTGCTGTTCTGTTGCACCCCCTTAGTGTTTTGCCTCGGTGTAGTGGGATCAGATCGGGCACAATTCTGACATTGTCTCTCTGGTGTTGTCACCTGAAGGGTTATGGGTCAGTGAGGGACATCATGTCTCATAGTGGGACCGGCCATGTGGTCCTTTCTGTGGACTGACTGCTCTAATTGGGAACATCGTTCTCAAGGCCTGATGGGCCAGGCTGTGCTCCACTCTCTCCTCCTCCCCATTCATCTGCTCCTATGTGCTCTGATCAGATGTGTCCCTCTCCCAGAGCTACAGATTCAATGCCATGCTTTGAAATAAATTCTTCTGGGGGGAGGGACAGGTGTCCATGTAGTAGTTGGGATTGGGGCTGACCCCTCAGACCTCTCCACTGCTTCCCTACTCCACACTAGGTCTTAAAGACTTGAAGGTAAACAAGCTTTCATCTAGCTAAGAAGCAACAAAGTCCACATGGACGAAGCACACCAAGCTGTGCGATCACGAGGTGTTGAAGGGATCAGGTATCAGCCATCATCAGAACAAAAATCTTATCATAGTGAATGAGGGGGGCAGTGTGGAGTGGAGACCCAAAGCCCATTTGTAGGCCACTGGACATCCCCATACCAAAGGCTCTCGGGGAGGAGACCAGTCAGTCAGGTGCAATGTAGCAATGATGAAACATACAACTTTCCTCTAGTTCCTAAATGCTTCCTCCTCCCCCACTATCATGATCCCAATTCTACCTTACAAATCAGGCTAGGCCAGAGGATTTACACTGGTACAGATAGGAACTGGAAATTCAGGGAATCCAGGGCAGATGATCCCTTCAGGACCAGTGGTGTGAGTAGCTATACTAGGAGGGTAAAGGGAGAGTGGGTTGGAAAGAGGGAACTGATTACAAGGATCTACATATGACCTCCTCCCTGGGGGACGGGCAACAAAAAAGTATGTGAAGGGAGACGTTGGACAGGGCAACATATGACAAAATAATAATTTATAAATTATCAATGGCTAATGAGGAAGGGGAAGCGGGGAGGGAGGGAACAACGAGGAGCTGATGCCAGGGGCTTAGGTGGAGTCCAAATATTTTGAGAATTATGAGGGCAATGAATGTACAAATATGCTTTACACAATTGATGTAGGTATGGATTGTGATAAGAATTGTATGAGGCTCTAATAAAATGATAAAAATGATGACATACCAATTTTATCATTTTCTTGGCCTTTTTCTTTTTCTTATCTGTGTGCATTCAATTGATGTGGTCCCTTTTTCTTTTTTAGAGTAGGAATTTGGTAGACAAAAATGACACTGCTATCTGAGGACATAATAGGAAATATGGAACACACCATGTTCTCTCTCTGAAAGAGAGATTTAGACTGGTTTCCTGCCGGGGAACAAATAAAACAAATTTATTTTTAGGCACCAGGTGTCATCGTGCTTTAAGTACTCAGCTGCCAGCAAAATCGGGCTGTTCAAAGGTAACCAGTTGCTTCACCATAGAAAAACGGGACCTCGCCATCCCTCTGGGGTAATGCTACTTTACCAGAGGCCTTGTGGAGTAGTGTGCTCTCATAATGAGGGTTCTCTATTTTATTTCTTTGAGTTGCAATATTCATTTCGATGGGTACCCAGAAACTCACAGACAAAATACCTGATAGAAGTATTGATTAAGCAAGTTGACAAGTTGTACTTGCAGTGAGAAATGCTTAGGGTAGTTCTTGAGGTTTTTGTTTTTACCAGGGCATGGTACAAAGTTTCAGATCTGCTAACAAATGCCCAAAGAGCATACCATTGTGTTGTGAGGCTCAAGTTCTCTAGACCAGCAAACCCAGCTTCCTGAATTAATTGCACAGGGGAACTCAGACTACACTAAACCTCCACCTGAAGGCACTCAGGTAGGCCACTTCTGTGGGTCAGCAAGCCCAACTTCCTGAATTAAGTACCCAGAGTCACCCCACCCTGCTAACCAGCCTCCAGTACAAAAGCACTCATCTTAGCTTGCTCTGTGGGTTGAGAAGTCCATTTCTCTGTTCCACGCTCTGGCTCCGGGTTCTACTGCTGCTGCTCTGGTGGTAGAGCCATCCTCTGGATGGGACACAGTGGGATCTGAGGGCCAGAGGATGTCTTCACTCCTAGCTCTTGCTGGTAATGAGATTCCTCCTCCTGTCTCGGAGGACTCATTTTATACAGAGCTGGATGGCACTCCACAGCATCCTGTTTGCAATTACTCACAGGTGAATCCTATCAGGATCTTCCGTCACCTTCTACCACAACCATGCAGGGAAAGTTGTTTGGTAGGAGTCAGACTTGTCCAGAAGAGCCACATTAAATAATTCATTGTCCCTGCATGCAGGATTAAGAGCTCCATGATATGAACCCCCGAGTGCTCTGTATGAGATGAGGCGATCAACTTCCATGAAGATTAGTATTCTGGACACCCCATTTGGCAGTTCTAGACTGTTTTATTATATGATTGAGTCAGAGACAACTTGACAGCAAGGCTTTTTATATTCACTGCATTTACAAAAGGATCATTAGTGTGACTGTTTATTATTTGCTGTTAGGTGCCTCGAGTAGATTCCAGCTGTCAGTGACCCTATGCATAACCGAATGGAACACAGCTTGGTCCGGCAAGATGCTCAAATTGCTCTCAGACTGTTTGTGAAGTCAGTATTGCAGTCCCTGTGTCAATCCATCGCCTTGGCAGCCTTCCTCTCTTTTTCCCTGGCCTTCTCCTTTACCAAGAATGATGTCTTCTTCCAAGGACTGGCCTCTCCTGGTAACTTGTCCAAAGTGCATGAGACAAGGACTCACAGTCTCCCATTATAAGCAACTTTCTGGCTCTAATTCTTCCAATGCTGATTTGTCGTTTCTTCTATGTTCCATTGTACTTTCAATATTCTTTGAAATAACTCAAAGCAGAGGGTCTCAAGCTTGTTTGACCTATTGTCTCCTTTTCTGGACAAAATATATGCTGAGTTATATATACATGTATTACTCCGTATCCCTCTGGAAATCTACTTTCTTTAAGTGAACAGAAAGTTGCAGGGACAAATTTGTGTTCTTTTATGTATCTGTAGTTCTACTGACATCCTACAACGTAGTAAAGAAAGATGCTGATGTGAGTAGAATCTCCGATGCTTGAAAATATAGTTATTTTTAAATCAACCATAGGAACATTTGCATTGCACACAGAAAATTAAGATAAAGAAGGATAGTATTAAAACCAACACAACAAATAGCATTAAAAATAATCCAGATATTAATGAAACTATTAAACTGGATCTGTTATTTTGCTCAGTATTATATTTATGTATTTGATATTAAATGATCAAATATAACAACAAATCTATCAGTGAATAATTTATTTTATAAAGACATCATTTGGAATTAAAAATAAGTTAATAATTTTTTATTTGTCTTTATTTGTTCTTATTAAAATATGCCTTATTTACCCATTAACAAGTGATTTGATAGATACAAATTAATGTTAATGACTAACATATTTTATGATGTAATCCTATTTCTGTTAATATTGTAATAAAAAGTGATAAATCTATTGACTCTATACTTCAAATAGTGTCATACCAACACAATTCTGCTATGATTTTATTTTTGGTAATAGGCACTTGAAGACACAGAAATTTTAAGTAGATAGGTAATAAAATGTATAAAAATAGCCATGTGCAAATTGCTTTTTATTGAAATAATTATCATTTTTTGTGATTCATAATCTATAAAGATTGATAGTATTGAATATGAAATAAATACTTATAGAACTTGTACTATTGTTAACTGATTGTCACACAATTTAGAAACAATCTAAATTCCATTCCATACAAGTTACCAATTTATAGTATTGTATTGTAAACAAATCATTACACACACATATTTCTATTGGACTTCTTAAAATGCACGAGACACTGACCTGTGAGTATCAGCTTGTGTACACCTGTTGATAGACTGGAACATTAACCTGTGGAAACTTGCATTCTCTGGGATTACTTGGAATATAAGATAATCACTACAACTTTAATTCTATTTTATACCACAGATGAAACATGCACAAATGGTCTTTCAATGTTTTCTTTTATTCTTTATCTATGTTTCTACCGCCCCCTTTATTTTATTTTTATTCAGTCTCCTCCAATTCTTTGGTGGTCTTCTATATTCATTGTCCAACTTTCACATGCATATAAAGCAATTGAAGGTCACTTTAGTTAGGTTTTCAAATTAATAAAAAGTTATACTATAGTACTAAATATTTGAACCATGGCTTTACTCAGTCACCTACATAGAATACATTGCCAATGGTCCTGATTGGCCAAAGCTTTTAATCAAATGAAGCCACAAAACCTCCAGGACAGCAAGAACATCTGACAAAAGTTCCTGCTGATAAGATTAGGATGCCTTTTTATGCCTTCTAAGCCTTAAAGAAAAAAATGGAGAAATTGCACTTTGGCAAAACTCTTTTCAATGGCAGCCAAGCAAGATGCCAATGCTATGTTGAGTGTTTCTTACATTATTTAGTTAGGGATTGCTAAATTGGAAAAACAGCATATTAATGGGGAAGAAACTATTCTACGGGCAATAAGTGAGTCAAGCCACACTATGCAACACAAGCCAGTAACTAATATGACTAAGAAAAACCAATTGGACAATAATACAGCACAAAGAATAATAGTTCAAGAGATTGCAGACTCATTATGTAAATATTGAAAAATATCCCAGTTCTCTATACACCTTGATGAGTCAAATTTATCAGGGAATGAAACCTTATTTTTAGCATATCTATGATTAATTGAATAAGAAAAATTTTGTTAAGAATTATTACAAGCCAAAAATTTATAAACTGATACTAAAGGAAAATTAATATTTCATGCATTGGAAAAAAATTTTAAAGAAAAGAAAACCAATGAGTAGTATCATATCTGTAGCTACTGATGATGGTCCAGTTATGATAGGGCAGTACAGAGGTTTTCTTCCATATTTTTAAAAAATGGTTCTGAATATAATCCCAAATAATGTCGTTCATCATCAAAATGTAGTTGCCAAATATTTCAATGAATGTCTACAGAAGCCATCTTAAATCAGTAAAACAATCAACAAGAAAATCAGAAGCAATTCATTGTATGACATATTATTTGAATAGCTTTGTAAGAAAAATGATGAATTCTATTGCTAGCTACTTCATACAGAACTCTATTGGCTATCTAAAGGTGCCTGTTGGGATCAGTTGATGTAAGGCAATGCCGTGTGAAATACTTGATAGGTGAAAGACATTCTGAAATTCCCTAGACAGTAGTTTGGGTGGAAGTTATGCACGCACAAAAGGCAGAACCATATCCAGAGTGAGAAAAAACTGGGGCCTTTCCATGCTGGAAGTGGTTTGATCTAATTAATCTGCCCACGAGGTTGCTGGTTGACCTCTCCGAGGAATGGTCTCAAGGCTCCAAATCAGTGTTGCTCTCTGCTGCTGGCAGATTGGACAGTTACCAGTGGCAGTAACTAAATCAGTTTTACTGAGCTGGAAGTCCACAGATTACTGAGTCAATACATTACCTCTAACCCTGACATTGTAGCCATTTTGTTCATGATCCCATAGGACAATGGCTGTGTAAAGAGGATGGCTGCTTTCTACCAAATACGTCACATAGGCTACTGATTGATAAAATTCTCATTTGCTTGGATAAGAACCTTTTGGAGAGTATTCATATGAAGTACAATGATGTTCGCTTTTGTGTCCCATTTAGAGAAGTCTGTCTATATATCTCTTCAAATTTCCCATCATTTTTTTCAAAATCCCTGATTTCCCGGTTGAACCATTGGCCACAGCCCATGAATCAATCCATGTACAGCTGTGCGTTTGGTCCCTCCTCTAAGTAAAAGGAACAAGCACATGCACTGCTTCAGATTTTGCTCATTGGGAGGATTTTCCTCACCATAGTCCTTCCTCCCCAAAGGACATGAAGAGAAAGAAGACCTTCCCCTCCCAGAAAGGTACTACAGTGCTGCTGTCCACTTTTGAGTGGAACCATCTCTAAATCTAGCATTGGATTTCCTCAGCCAGTTTATCCTAAGGACCTCTCCAGGAGGCCTTCCAGGGCAGTAGTAGGGGAAGGTGACATGACACAGAGAATGGAGAGCATAGGCCTTTGTGTTACCTCTTTAGGAAACTTACATGTGTTTTCAGGTCTTGCTCAAGCATCTCTGATCTCACATAATTTCCATTTAATAAGGAAGTGCAGCTGTGGCAGTTCAGCATTATGATTTTGTGGGTAGATAAGGCCCAGCTCATGATGGGCAGTTCATGCTCTCTGGTGACTTGTTGGTCCCTACAAAGGCCCATTAACAAGTAGAAGGCTGTTTCTCAAAAAATGAGTATGTATCTGTAGAGGATGGTAGGGCTTTGCTCCAACATCCTCAGGGTCTATGTATTAGCCGGACCGTATATGATTCCAGTTCCAGAGCAATGTGCTTGACAACCTGCACTTGTTGCAGAGCCTTCTTTATAGTGTATTGGAGGTGCCATGGTGTAGGGAGAAGTGTAGTGTAGGGACAAGGAATGGCATAGTGTAGGGAGAAGCAATAAATTATCCTGCAATTTTATAGGATTATTTGGCATGCCAGATACCAGTGGATTCTGAGAAATTTCACTGAAGCACCTAGAGTTTCATCAGGCTAATTTCCCACATTATAGTATGCAGATGTTTTACCAGTAAGTCTAAAAGCATTGGTAATTATTTTTCACGTGGACGATCAACAGACCATCAATCTAATGGAGCAATGTCGTATCCCATGAAATAAAAAATGTGGTCATGGTACCTGCCCAATAAATTATTGAATACTGACAGAGAACTAATTCAATATGTTGTAGAACAAGGAAAGGGAATTCTTGGCCTTGCTAGATGAAAAAAAAAACTATTTCTGGTAATCCTTCAAAAACAGAATTAAAAAGGCCATCCTACTGGCAGTTGTATACCAGCTCCTAGGCAGTATACTGCTTTGCTGAAGTAAATAAACTACATCTGGGACACCAAGTGCCATTGCAATTGCCACCGGGTTAAGGTGCCAATAATTCATTTTCATTCTCCAAGATCCATCTATTTTTGCATAGGCCAATTAAGCAAGTTAAATGGGGATCTATTAGGAATCACCACCCTGGCACTGTCAATTCCTTCATGGTGGCGCTAAGATCCGCAATCCTTCCAGGAACGTGCTATTTCTTGTGGTTTATTTTCTCCAGTGGAGGCCTGTCTAATGACTTTCACCTGGCTTTTTATATCACAATAGCCTATGTTCCACATGTCAAGGATTCAATTTGGGTTTCTGCCTGTAACTGAGTATGTTTAATTATACATTCTGGTGCTAGGAAAATCAATACAGGATGGATTTAAGGACACACTTGCTGCCTGTGAGACAAGCCTGGGGTAGAACTCCATTAGTAACTTGATGTTCGTATGCCTCTTTTCTGACTGGTGAGCCATCATGACATTTTAGATCTCCCGGAAAGAGGGTCAATTCAGAGTCAATGTCCAATAATCCTCTGAAAGTCTGATTATTTCTATTTCCCTGATGCATAATTCACTCTTTAAATAAAAACAACAACAACAGTGATTCCTTTAGGGAAGACTGGGAGAAAGAGTAATAGTATAAATATTTGGTATATTAGAGTCTTTTCTCAAAGGGTGCTAGTCCACCTTTCCTTCAAAGAGTCTGTAAACTGTCTCAAGTCTGGGAGTTGATTGAAGAGTACTGACTCTCTACCAAGATGATTCAAGTTAGACAACTATTTTCTTTACCCAGAATTCTTCTGCTTGTACAGATCAAGTACGTGGTTAGTAGGTTTTTAATCTATTTCACTCCTAAGCACAACCCGTTCTAAGTACCAAATGCTATGCCACATGAGTCAGACTATTCTATGTACTACAGTGACTTTGCTATTATGGTAACCATGGCGTGCTTTTGTGGATGAAATTCAGCACGTTGCCCCTGGCAGCACAGGACCTAAACAGCTCTATCAAAAGTAAGCATCTTAATTAGGTCCGCACTATCAAATCTGATTTGCATAAAACAACAATTACTGCACTCTTTAAAGGTACTGAGGCTTCCTTCAAATATTTGTTTTTCATAGGGTAGTAAAAGGTGTGTCCTCTGCACATTGTATGTGTGGGTCTATGAAGCTATTCTGACAAATTCACTCTAACATGATAATTTCCCAGAACTTTTGGATACATGCTTCTAAAGTATACCAATGTAGGGCTGGTACTTCAACTTGAATGTTTGAATATCGTATGCCCTCATGTATTTCAAGATTCAGTGAACCAATTAAATGAACTATTTGATATTTTTTAATCTCTTGAACAAAGATGTTACTTTGAAGATTAAGGTGCAATTGGCCCAAGCCATTGTATTTTCTGTTGCATCTTATGCATGTGAAAGTTGGACAATGAATAAGGAAGACTATAGAGGAATAGATGTATTTTAATTGTGGTGTTGGAGAAGAATACTGACAGTACCATCCATGGACTTCTAAAAGGACCAACCGATCTGTATTGAAAGAAGCAAGGCCAGAGTGCTCCTTAGAGGTGTGATGACAAGACTCGGCCTTACATACTTTGGACATATTGTCAAGAGAGCCCAGGCCCTGGAGAAGGTCATCATGTTTGGAAAAGTGTAAGGGCAGCAAAAATAAGAAGGCCCTCGATGAGATGGATTGACAGAATGGCATCAGTGGGCTCCGGCACAGGAACAACTGTGAGGATGGCACAGGACAGTTTCATTCCGTTGTGCATATGTTTGCTGTATCAGAATCCACGCCATGACACCTAAGCTCTGTAGTTGAAATACTGAATGAAGAATCTGTGCCTGGTGGGTCCATATTAACAGATTCAGACTGGTCCAACATTACATACTTTGTACCTCACATCTTCAGCGGATATTTTCATACTTTTTATTGTTTCTGTTTGTACATATTTTCTTTAGAGATAGATAGTACACCTCTCCCTGGGTTACAATGTTTTCTTAATCTCTTTGGGTTCCCAGGTATTTAAATATAGTTATAGATCTGGAAGTAATAATGGATGGTGAAGGTATTTCTTGAAAACATTTGTGATATCTTGTAAGACACCTTCCTCAGGCGATACCCTTGCCAATTCCACAGGTGATGCCCCAGGCATAATTCCAGACAATGACTCCTTAGGTACATCTTAGTTAATTCCAGCACATGCTAGTAAGAGGTTTAATTTTGTTGCCAAAGCCAATTAAATGAAATTTAGGAAACCATCTCCCTTATTATCTTTTCATAAGCCCACATTCAATTTTTAGGATCTTAATTCTTCCTAATTAATGCCTTCATTTTAATATCACACACCATTCAAATTTGGGAATTCCACTGGCATTGTAATTTAGTCAGCTTTTCAATAAAAGATTTTGGTTTGTTTTTTGGTAATATGTACTCCATTATTACTAGAAAAAATAAATATTTATCTTTGACATTTTATTGGCTTATATATTGTGTATTAGTATAGGGGTTTATATTTTACTAAGGGCAAATGTAAAGTTAATCTTTACTAACTTGGTTGCATATATTGTTGTAGCAACTCTGTGCACAGTAGCAGAAAACACCGCATGATTCTGCACAATCTACCAATCTTTCCAGTGTCTGAGCCCATGGTTGCAGCAACTGTGTCAACCTACCTTGCTCAGGCCACTCCTCTCTTTTGCTACTGAAATGATGTCCTTCTCCAGGGCTTGGTCTCTCCTGACAATATGTCCAAAGTATGTCTTGTACTTCTTTCAAGACAGATATGGTTTTCTATTTAGTGGTCCATAGTACTTTTAATATTTTTCTCCATCTCTACAATTCAAATGCACTAATTCTTTCTTTTTCTTCCTTTTCCACTGTCAACTTTCACATGTGTATGTATGAGGCAAACAAACATGGGTCACATCAGACACGGCTTTGTCCTTAAAGCAGCATCCTTGTTTTTCAACACTATAAAGATGTTTATGCAGTAGATTTACCTAAGTAAATATATCTTTTGCTATCTTTAGGGTTGATTACATGAGCACTGATTTTGATCCAAGCAAGACAAAATCCTGGACAACTTCAAATTTATCATCCTGTTCTGTATTGGTCCAATTGGGTCTTTTTTACATTGAGTCACACTTCCTACTGGAGACTGTAATTTTGCTCTTTAGTAGGAAGTGGTTGTATATACTCTGTGTTTATTAGTGAAGTTCTCATGAAGTCATTGTGAAATGTCATTAAGTAGACTCTAAAAAACTCTGTGTGCAATAGAATAACACACTGCTCAGCCCGGTAAAATCCATACTATTGTTATTATGCTTGATCATTTTGTAGTCACTGAGTCAGTTTAGCTCCTTAAGGTTTTTTTTTACCTGTCATTTTAACTCATATGATACACGTGCTCCTTCTAATTGCTTGTTTTGAGACACACCTTTAAGTCCCCAGAAGCTATCTTTTCTAATAGCAAGACACCATCAGATTTCTTCACCACACTTTGCTACAGCACCCTTCTCTTCAGTGGTATTCTTAAGATGGTGAGTAACAAAAACTGCCCACATCACAAAACAAGTTGTTCTTATATCAGGGATACAGTTGATTAAGTGAGAACTCCAAATCCATTCACATCTTCACAGTTTCTATATGTCCTTGGTTGACTCTAGAGACATCATTATCATTTCATTGAAGCACGTCATAAATCTCCCCAATGTGCCATAAGGCAATTCTAGTGATACTAACGTTGTTTTAGCCAATGGCATAGAATTTAAAACACTCTTGAGCAAAAGAATGTATAGCTGTGTAAGACATCTTTTTTAGACTACAATATATGCATTGTTAATGTGGACAGCTTTGAAACTTTGATGACTGGACACTAGTTACACACACCAAGAGGGTTAGAAATATGGCAATAATTTCAGTAACACTCATTTGCAAATGCAGGCCCATGCCTGGTAGATTAACACATGTTACAAAAAAGCAAAGAGAGTGTGGAAGTAGCAAGTGTATGTTGGTCCCTGGTTGTCCTTTCTTGCTCACCCTCATCATTAGCACGGCTAAGAAGCATTTGAGTTGTACATACTCCATGGCAATTGTATTTGTTCTCTTGGTAGTACATAATGCTTTCAGTAGTCATCAATATCAAAACTGAAATGCACCAGCTATTCTGCAGTTTTCTGCATCCATTGTGCCCAACTTCCACAGGCACGTGAGAAGATTGAAAATATAGTGAATTGACCCAGGCACATTTTAGTTCTCAGGCGACATCTTAGATCTTTAACCTTTTGCAATAGTCTTATGACAGTGAATTGCCCAACACAATATATCATTTAACTCACTGACCTGCTGCGTTCATGAGAGTTGATTCTGTACCCAAGTCAAATAAAGTCCTCGACCACTTCATTTTCTTCTCCTTCTTTCGTACGTTATTTATTGCTTAAATTGTGAAGATTTTTGTTTTCAGTTATAATCCATACTGAAGGCTACAGTCTTTGATCAAAAGTGTTTCAAGTCCTCTTGACTTTCAGGACGCAAGGCTGTGTCTCCATCGCACAGGTTGTTAATGAACATGCTCCCATCCAGATATGATCTTCTTCATATAGTCCGGCTTCTCCGACTATTTGTCTAGCACACTGGTTGAATAATCACAGGGACAACATGCAATCTTGATGTCCACCTTTCCTGATTCTAAACTTTGGAGTGTTCGCATTTTCTGTTTGAACTGCTGCTTCTTTGTGTTCAGATTCACCATGTGCAGAATGAAGTCAGTGGGCTGGAATTCCCACTCTCTTCAATGTTATCCATAGTTTGTTATTATTCACACAATGGATTGAATAGATTTGTAAGACAGAAGTAAATATCTTTTTGATGCTTTCTGCTTTCAATCAAGACAACAGCAATGATATACGGTGTTTCACACCTTCAGGAGCAGTTTTGAATTATTGAGTGCTTACTGTTAATGTATTGCTAACACCTTTCTTGAATTACCTTCCCCGAAATTTTATGTTCCTGTGATTTTCATGGTATTATTTGATAATTTCAACATTTTGTTGGGCCACTTTTCTTTAGAGTGGGCACAAATATAAACATCTTCTAATCTGTTGTACATCTAGTTACCTTCCAAATTTCTTCGCATGTCATAGACTAATCAGTCTTTCCAGTGCTGCCTCCGTTTTGGGGAAACATTATACTATGTATGCTCTCAATAGCCGGAGCCTTGTGTTTGATGATTGCTTGTGGTGCAGCTTCAGTTTCTTGATTGCATTCCACCTCTTGAAACGGTTTCATATCCACCGACTGCTGTTGGTACAGTGACTGTATTTTTTCTATCTTCTTTGAATACTTCTTGCATCTTTCAGTCTTTTGCCCATAGAATCCCTCAGTATTTCAAATCACTGCTTGAGTTTGCCCTCAGTCCTGTGGTTTGAGATATGCTTACCAGCACACACTTATCCTTTAAGTTTTCAAACTGCAGGTCTTTTTCCATTTCATTACAATTCTCTACTTTGTCTTCTTGTGATGCCTTTTCAAAAATGTATGTTCAGTTCTTTTACCTTCTAATTTATTCCATTTACTTCCACTACTTGGTGTTCAAAGGAGGCTTTTAAATTCTTTGAGACATCCCTTTTAGCATTTTCTCCTTTTTCATTTTAAATGACTCTGCTTTCCTCATATATGATATCCTTGATGCCATTGCACGACTCATCATGTCTTTGGTGGTCAGTGTGTCAAATCTGCCTTGAGCTTGTCTCTAAGCTCAGGTGGTACATACTCAAAGTTTTACTTTATATGTCATAGACTTGTTTTAATTTTCTTCAAACTCCAGCCTGGACTTTCAGACGAGCAATTGATTATCTGCCCCTGTCGGACTCTAGCCTTGTTTTGACTGATGCTATTGAGTTTCTTCATTAGTTCTCACAACTGTAGTCAATATGATTTTTGTGTATTTGATATATACAGGTCCATGTGTGTAATCACCATTTATATTGTTGAAAAGGAGCATTTTCAATGTAGAAATAATTCCAAAAAACAATCAAATAAGCAAAACCTACTGAACTGACTGGTACCAAGTAGATTCTGACTCGGCAACCCTATAGAACAAAGCTGAATTGCCCAGGTGAGTGTCTGAGACTGTAACTCTTTATAGAAGTAGAAAGCCTCATCTATGTCACACAAGCTGAAAAGGATTACATGACATGTTTTTCTGTACATAGTGCAGCTTCTGTGATTATTTGATTTCTTTCTCCTTCCCACTCTTCCTCTATCCCGATATTCAGTACATTTATTCATATGTTTGAAAGTATATTGAATAGATATGTGGTGAGCATATATGTGTGTGTGTGTGTATATATATACATACACACACACACATATATATATATGTATATGTATATATATGTATATATATATATATATATAAAGGATACCATCCTGAAACCCAGTTTTTCTGATTATAAACCCTTAGTTTTATTTGGTCTGTATGAATGACAGCTGCTTGGACCTGAAAAACTTATTGATGAAGACAAAATAGTACTGACTTCAGTGTAGATTACATTTCAACTTAAAAGAACTAACTATAGATAAGATTTAAAAAAACCAATAAACAGTCTGATCCATAGTCACCAGAGATATTTTAAGTTATCACAGATTTCATTTCCCTGAATCCACAAACTTCAACAACAGGGGGAGGGGACCATCTACATTTTGGAGGAAATCTTGACATTCTGTTGGTATGGTGGGTGACTGGGAGAAGTAACCTCACATCAGGAAAGGATGCTAAAGAATGAGTGTAGGAACCTAGGGCACAATGTGCCAGGATTTATGTTTTTGGGGCAGACACTAAGAATATGTTTCTGGTCAACCTCCATGCCATGGACCGTACTGACCTTGTAAGTAGCATGGCATCACACCAGGGCTACACCAGAAGGAATGAACATAGATGCTTGGTGGAATGAACCGAGTCATTCCTTATAGGTGCCTGTACCCTTGAACTGAGGCCTGGGGACTTGGATGGGAGAGGAAGTAGAGAGCAGCAGACCTGAAACTGTGGAAACAGCTGTCATGGGACCTTGGGAGGGATCCCAGGCTTAGCTGGTGTCCAATAGAAAGAGGTCCAGATCACCATATATTTAGTACCTCGATGCCCACCTTGCAGTGAAATGACAGGTTTCAATATGCTGGATACGGATCTGAACTTGGATGAATTGATCCCCATATTTATAATAAACAGAGCACAATCCAATGGGAGATTGAATTGCTTAGGTCAACAGCTCATGGGTTGCGGCTCAGGATGGAAATGTACTCACATAGACACCTTCATACTGACAGTACTCAGAGGGCTGTGTCATCAGGAAAATTGATGTAATCGGTGCAATCACTTTATACTCCCAGGGATGATTGACAACGTATTGTTTCTATGGGTTTTTGTTCTCCTTCCTTTAGCTTGTTTTGTTTCTTCTTTTTTCTGTTTTTTCTCTGATTGGTTTAGAGTTGTTATTAGTGTAGCTGATCTTATGAGGCTTTGATTTGGGCCACTATAGGAAACCTTAGTGTGCATGCCACAAAGGTATGCAGATGGATCTGGGCTACCACTTAACTCTAGCCTCAACCCAAGAAGAGTTAGTTCTGATAACATGACCCTGCTCAATACTCCCATTCATGAAATAATCACTGGAGATAAGCGTGATACAGTAAAGTGTAGTGAAGAAAGCAGATGGTGCCAAGCTATTAATTGCAATAATGTCTGCAGTCTTAAAGCCTTGTATTCATCTAAGTGAAGACTCAGCTAAGTCTTCATGGAAGAAACGCAGCAGCTTTGGTGATCCAAAGGTGAAAATAACAAAACTCAAATGTGATGAAGAAAAAGGTAACATAGCTAGAATTATGAACACCAAATTGGTATAGGCTAGGGTTGACAGTGGGAGCCCAAAACCCATCTGCAGAGTGCATAGTAGGGTCATCACTGGCAGACCTCCTCTAGTCACAGACAAGGATCTCAAACAGCCTTACCATCAAACAGAGATCATTGGAATCTTTAGATGCTGGATCGAACTTGAATCTTGGTCAGTTGACCTCCCTATTGACTCAACCTGAATTTTTTCTAGGTGCAAGTATCCTTTGCAGGCTCCATCACAAAAATTTCTTCCCTGGATTTTTAAATGTTAAGGGTGCTCTTTTATTTCTTACTCATTATTTGTATTATCTTTTATTATTATTTTATCCTTACCATTTTATTTCGACTTTGTTTTTCATTGTTTCTATTGGGTTTCCCAGTTTATGAAGCACAGAAGGAGGGGATGCCTAGAGATAACAACTGACACAAGGGTTTATAGGGGGTATAGAGGTAAGAGGTAGGAGATAGGGAGGGGAGAGGGCTTGGGGAGTAAACAATGAAGGACAGAGGGGTGAGGCAGCACTAGAATGGAATGTGATTACTCAACTCATTTTAAAGGTGATTTAACCATTGGGGGGTGTTCCTAAAATTGATTGTGGTAATGATTGTACAATTATTCTTGATATGATTAAACTATTGAATTGTATGATATGTGGCTTAGGTGTCAATGAAAATGTAAAATAAAATAAAACAGCATACATATATCACTGAGAAAATCTGCTGTAAATTAGCTGTTGTTTTTATGTGCCATGAAGTCATGTCTTACATATGAAGTCATGTACAAAAGAAAGAAATGCTTGACAGTCCTGCTTCTTTCTCACAATTATTATGTTTGCCGGATTCTTGTAGCCACTGTGTCATTCTATCTTGTTATAAACCTTCCTATTTTATTCACTGACCCTCTACTTTTTGAAGCATAATATCCTTTTCCAGGGAATAGTATTTCCTGATAGCATGTGCAAAGCACAGAAATCCTGCCATCATCCATTCATTACTCTTCACAAACTCCATCATCCAAAGGCATCAGTTCTTCTGAGCTCTTCCTCATTCATTGTCCAACTTTCAAGTGCATAGGAAATGACTGAAAAGGGCCACGGTCACTTGGTTTAGGCATATCTTAGTCTTCAAAGTGATAGCCTTAATCATTAGCACTTTGAAGAGTCTTGTACAGCAGATCTCTCCAAAGCAATGATTTATTTTTAATTCCCTGATTGCTGCTATAAGTAGAATAACTTGATAACCGGAAGTCTAGTTTTTGTCTTTGGTTTCTATGAGAACAAATGGAGCATTGATCCAAGCAAAATAAAACTTTTGATACTTTCAATCTTTTTATGTTTACTATGATATTATTATTGGCACAGTTGTGAGAATTTGGGTTTTCTTTACATTGATTTGAAATCCATAATGATTCAAGTTCTCGGTTTCAGAAAGCAAGTTTTATCACTTGCATATTTCAAGTTATTAATAACACTTTTCTAATCCCAATGTCATTTTCTTTTTCATAATCCAGCTTCTCAGATAATTTACTCAGTATACAGATTGAATAAAAGAGCAGATAAAACTAAATCACTGCCAGTCAGTCAATTCTGACTCATAGCTACTTAGTAAGACAGGGTTGAAGTGGCTCTACCCACTGGGATGGGTCTTCAAGATTGTAACTCTTTACCAGAGTAGAAAGCCTCATCAATGTCCTACAGGGCACCTGGTGGTTTCAAACTGCTAACCTTGTGGTTGCCAGCCCAATAAATGACCACTATGGTATCAGGGCTCCAGATATAGAATTCATAAAATTATAAGAATTCTGATCCACACTTTTCCTGCTTTAGTTTACACAATATTCCCTTTTTCTGATAGAATTACTGCATCTTGTTTTATGTTCAGATTCTTGCTTTACATTCAGCACCACGAAACTTTCTAGAATTTCTTTTTTTCTCAATATTACCCACAGTCCAACACCTTTCCACAGTCAATCAACTACAAGTAAAAATACTTCTGGTATTCTCTGCTTTCAGCCCAAATCCATTTCTTATCAACCATGATACCCCTCTTACCAGGTCGTTTTCTGAATCGAGCTTGAATTAAAAGTAGCGTCTTATCAAAGCAGTGCTGTGACTATGTTTAAATTATCTTCAGCAAAATTTTATTTGCATGTACTATTAATGGTATTGTTCAATAAATGTATGTTTTCAGCTATTTCTTCCCATTTTGAGTGATGCCCAACCGACAAATGATGGTCCTAAACATTTACGTCCACGTCATTAAGGTGGACTCTTTGCTGAAGAGACATCTGTTCTCAATTCATATGTTGAGGGTCTTTACGTCTGTGGGGCTCATTCTACAGCATTAGAACTGACAATACTCTGGTGGGATTAAAAAGGTTTTCAGTGGCTCATCACTCAGAAATAGACAGCTTATTCTGACTGTGTAATCGGTTCCAATGAAACCCGTTCACCTGGATGGTCTTGCTAATATTTGAAATATAAAGAATTTTCAGAATCACGAGAGTATGCAGCCAACACACTAGGAGGAACTTAAACTAATAGAAAATGAATATATTAAATAAATGGCTAGGATGGACCTTAATCAAGTCTTTGGGGGCTTAATGATCACACATGTTGTGAAAGCTGGTTAGTGAAGAAAAGAAAACCTAATGTTGATTCATTCATGTTACAATGTTGTTGAGGATATTGAATGTATTGAAGATAACCAGAAAACAAACAAACAAACTAACTAACTAGCTAACTAGTTTCCCTTGTAGTAGGTACAGCAAAAATGTTTCTTACATGCAAGAATGGCTAGATTTCATCTTGTTTACTTTGGACATGGCAATCCCACAAACCACTGCCATTGAATCAATTCCAACTCATCTCACCCCTATCTAAAGTTAGAAAGGCTGTGCACCTGTACCCCAGTAGATGCTCCATCTTTCTCTGGAGGAGCAGGGGATGGATTTGAACCAGTGATGTTAGCCAATCAATGCTTACTCAACAGTGCCACAAGGGCTCCTGATAGTTCATCAGGAAGTATTAATGGTGAGATAAAGACATCATGCTTCATAAAGTAGAGGATTAGCTGTGAGGATGGAGTAACTTAGTGATATGGATTGACAAAAGAACTTCAAGGCCCAGCTCAAAAACAGCAGAAACCAGCAACACTTTCTTCTATTGTACCTGGGATGCTGTGCCACAGCCAACTGAAGGGATTCTAGTTGTGTGTATGCGTTATACATTAGTCATGTTTGTTATTTTGATACATATATACATTGCCAAACACAAACACATATAAGTAAATAATTTACTAGAAGACAGTACATTTCAGTACATGCATATGTTATTTACTCTTGATATTTATCATTTTTAACTGTACAAACCAAATGTGTACTGTAAGTATTATGCCTAAAATGGAAAATATCTTTAAAACATGGTAAATATAATGTTGTATATTAAAATATGTAATCAATAGATATATTATATATTAAAATTAAAATGCTTTCATGTTGTATTTGTGACTGTAATATAAAATATTATAAAACTGGCATGTAAAATAAGACACATTTAACATTTCATTAGGTTTGTGGTTGAGGAGTGTGAACATGAGTTACATCGGTCTTTTCCTGAAGATCGTAGGAGACATATTCTTCAAGGTGCCTGCTGGGGCTTCCGTATCATCTGGAGTCACTAGTCAAGCCCGTACAGATGGTGGAAGAAATCTCATTACAGAATTAGACACTACTTTTCTTTTTTCAGCTTGGAATCACTTTTACCTCCCATACATGGGCTACTTAATTCTCTCACATTGATGTAGATCAGTTCCTCAAAGTAAGTAATCACGGGCTAACTCTTGTATCATATTCGCTATATAAAGCATGACAGTGAAGGGAATTATCCCATCATATTCACAAATTCTATTACTACGCAAGCAGAGCAGATTATATGGACCAGAGAGCAGGAATGTTAGGAGACCTCTCAGAATATGACCAGAATTAGATGAGCATTTTGCACAGATGTTCAGAAAAGTCCCTCTTCACGCTAGCGAAATAAACGTTAGAACCTGCACTCTGAAGGAGGACTCCTCAGAGACGCTCTTCTGCACTGGTATTGTCTAAGTGTCTAGTCCAAAGAAAATGAGTAGTGCCGTGTTTTGGACTACCTGAAAGTTTTCCCATTCTGCATAGGATGCTACAGCACAGCTTCAAATGAATTAGAGCGAGTACATGAAAAGGCGTATTTTTCTTGATTTTTATAAAAATAAAATGCTTCCAAAATTCCTTTAGCAGGTTTTCATTGTGTCCTTTTTGAAGTCCTCTGCAATGAAGTAGATTTGAAATTCTTTTATGCCATCGAATCCCAGCTGCCTGAAACCACCTGTCTTACAGAATAGAGGCGCTTAGGTGAATGAAAGGATAACTGAAAGGGTTTTTTTATTATGAAAATGCCAATAATTTTCATGTGAATTGATCTAAAGCTATTATGTCCAATGATGCAATATATAACAGAAGAATATTTTAAAGGCAACTGGCAATACTTATTAATATATGGATACTATTATCTCATGCTATTTCGATTGTGGAGCATTATACATTTCAATATTACTTTTATTTAATATAACTGTCATTAAACTTAAAATTGGAAAAAAAATGTGGTATTATCTGAATTGGTCTGGTTCATTCAGTTTATGTACTGTAATTAAATTTATGACAAAGTATTAGAAAGTACCAGACTTAGTAACCAGAATTATTACTAGTAGTAAAATAGTATTTGCACTTACAGAATGTACTGCTTTAAAAACTCAGATCCTAATTTAGTAAAACATAATCTGATGATATGAAATTATTTGTCCTGTTAATTAATATATGGAATTGAAAGCAAAACCAACAGGTTAGTAAAAGGTAAAAGAGTGACAATTTATGATTTTGAAATGTCAAACTCAAGTCATTTGAGTTTTCAAAAACAATCACCTATTTTCATAGTGCTTTCACTGGTTTACCATGTAATGTGAGAGGCCATGGGAAAAAAATTAAGGTAACGAGTCTGTATGCATGTTATTAAAGTGAAAGAGTAGGGAAGAATATTTATAATATACATTTAATTAGCAAAAGTTAATTTTGAACTTCCCTGAATATTTTGTTAAATATTCTACATAAACAAAAATATTATTGGAGTTTGTTATTCCATTCCTCAGACAGCAATGTGTTATACATGATCAAAAAGTACCTCATTAAAGACTGACAGTGCTTCGCATTCATTGTCCTCAAAGCCTCCCTGGGCTTCATGCCAAGGAAAAAGAAAATGACAGTCGGTGTCAACACTAAACAGCTTAGGGCGAACTATTTTCTCCAAACCTATGTAATTTAATTGAAATGCAATATTTCATGAATATTAGAAAACTAGGCTTTATTAAAAATGGCAAGGAAAAGTGAATGCATGACTGTTTAGAGTAACAAGCAGTATAAATTTATTCACTCAATACATCACTGAATTATTTAAAACTCAGTCTCAGCACAAGGTCATGGAATAATTTTGGCAAGTAGGCATTTTGTATGATGCATTTCCATATTTCCCCTGCGTCTATAAAGTTAATCACAACTCTGGCATAGAGACCATATTCTCATACTCACTGATCCAGATGAAAGTTTGATTCAAATTTATAGTCACAGTTAGCTGTTGATACTTGATGTAGAAAAAATGTATATGTATATATGTGTGTACCAGCGACTTTAACCTTTTGTTGTCTTCCATGTATTCTGTCCTTGATGTCACGTCTTTGGTCATTTTGGTGAATAAGGGATAGCATTGGTGGTGTCAGAGGGATATGACTGGAAGCTGAGAACACCAAAAAGATGCTTACTTCTCTTATGCTGACTATGCAAATGTGTGGATCATACTTATAAATATATATATATATATACATGTACTATTTTGAAGAAAGAAAATTCGGAAGACATAAACTTTGTTCCTGCAGAATATGTACATAGACCAAGAAATAGTCCTATGGATGAAAAAAGGAAATACTATGTGGTTTAACATTTTTAAAAAAGCATGTTTCAAGGTTGTATTCTCTCCTCATCTGTATTCAATCAGTATGTTGATCCAAGAAGCTGAAGCAGGTGAAAAGGAATGTAGCATTAGATTCACAGGATGCCTTGTTAACATTGTGTTATGTACAGAAATGTGGCAATATTAATGTAGCACTCAATATATAGAGGACTTGAAGAACTTGATGATGACTTTCAAGTACTCCAGCTTTCAATATATCTCAACATAAAGGGAAAGAAAATACTTTTAAAGATCTGAAAAACTATAAAGTGAGGATGATTTAAATATATGTACGCATACAGATATCTCAAAAATGTGCCAGTTAATATACAAATTGGCTTCTTTCAAACAGAAAATGTCTATGCATGCATCTATAATCAGCAGAAGGCTGTACACCTGTGCTTTCAGTAATACACTTGCTTCATTCTCTGAGAGCGCTCCCTCCCCCACTGAAAAGAATGGTGGTATTGACTACTATTTAGAGAAAATTATGAATTTATGAAAGACATTAATATTAAAAATTGGAATAATCAATAGTCTATTCTCTGAAATCATATTTGACTTTCAAAAAATGTCCAAATGCATTTTGATCAAATGTGGATATAAATATGGTAAATTGTTATAAAATTCTGACCCAAAAAGATCAGCAAGAAATTCTGAACCACTTCTCATTTTCCATAAATTTTGGAAAAATCAAATTCATTCTCATATAATTCAGTTTCTATAATATATGAAATATATGCTCTTTAATAATATATAGAGTATAGGCATAATATTAAATGAAAAACTTATAGGGGTACATAAACTATAATTTACTATAATCATTAATGTTACCGTTATATGCAAATGACTAAAGCAATGACTAAGCTAATGTTTACTGTGACATGTAAACAGTCATTGGACTAACAAAATATAGATAATTATCTTTCATTGAAAACAAATGTGCATGAAAACACCAGTATAATTACTGGTGAGAATCTTCACTGAGCACTTTATATTTTGGATTTACTTAAAAGAATCTTAATACCTGGACTTTATTAAATTGGCTACACACATACACAGAGATACAGGTGTTTCAAAGAATTTGCAGGAAGATCTCATTCCCATTTAATTCTAATTTTCCATGGGCCTTGATAAGGCTCTCATATGTATGTATACACGTATACACAGATTTGGTAAAATATACCAGTGGAATATGTAGGATTAAAAACTGGAAGAATGTGGTTTGGGGCAATTTTTTTCAAACATCCCATGTCTAAAAATATAACAAGAAGGTTAAACATCACAAGAAGCCACATAAGCTTATAATTGACATACACTTTATGTGTGTGAAGAAATAATGGTTTAGAAATAGTCACAGCAGCAGGAATCATGGAGGAGACATATATTGACTCTGCACTCATATCTTGTACAGTGGGGTGCAAAAGGAGAAAACCTTAAGAGAACTTAACATTAATTTCTATATGCAGGAAAATGATAACCTAAAATAGTATTATTATTAATAATGGAACAAATTCTAGTTTTCAAAGATGAAGGCAATGTTCTATATAAGAATATAATATTTTGCTATTAGCACAAAAATGAAATATATATTTTATAAGTTATTTTTTCTGTGTAAAACTAAATTATTTCTTTTCGAATTGGGCATAAATCTCTGACCTCATTAGAACAATACATGATAAAATGAGCCAAATACCCAGACCTTATTAGTGTACATTCTACTGAGTTATTAGTAAGTGGAACTGGGAAAATAAAATTGATAAATTAGTAAAATAGACCACAATTTGGAAAATGAAACAAAGTGCAAACAAAATGACCATAAAATCTCACCTGAAATTAATAATAAGATTTAACATTGAAAGGATTCCCCATGCTTATATCATTTATAAAGTGTGCTAGACAGAGTTCTCTAGAAAAAACAAAACTATGACACAAGATTTTATAGACAGATAGACAGATAGATAGATAGATACAGCACAAAGGAATATAACAGCTAAGTAGTCCACACAGCAGTACAGAGGGCTCAGTTCAATTCAATTCCAGGAAACTGTTATTATATTGGAAGTCCTTCAACTCATGAGGGATGCTGGCTCCAAGATCAAGGATGCAGAGACCTAAGTCTTCCATTGGGTAATGCAGGCAGTCTGGCCAAAGGCAACAAACAGCAGGCGGGTCACCAACAGTCAGCCAGATGACAGGATTTGACAGTCCCCAACTCAAGTGATGTATACACCAGCAGTGTGGAGAAGCAGGTCTGGAAGGAAACTCAAGCTTAAGCTATGATCTACAGGTTGAGTGTCCCATAGGTAGTGTAGCTCACAAGTTGAGGCAGAGAAGTAGTCAAGGCAGTTGCATGCTGGTCCCATGACCAAAGAGCAAGAAAGAGACAAAATGGACTTGCCGTTCCATTTTTATCTTTGCCCTCCAATCAAAGTGCGATCTTATTAATCTCACATGTTCTCTTTTCTTTTTTTTATCTCACATGTTCTTATTGGCCAGGTTCGCACAGTAAACTTACCTATTTCATAAAATTTAAGAAGTGTAGCATATTTCATGAAGATGAATAAATACATACACTAAAAACTTATTTTCTAGTATTGAATTGTCTATTTTCAAAATAGCATTTAAATATATTTTAAAAAATCAGTAAAATAGACATTTGAGATAATTTAATCTCATTTTCCCCTGATCATAAGTGAAATAATAATTAATGACAACACATAAACAAGAATCAATCCATCTCATCTTTTCAAATGTATTTACATGAGGTTTAAATTGTATTATTAGTTTATTTTTATTTTATAAAGTATGTAAAATATTACTCTACAGTCATAGACCTTATTAAACAGATATAACAATTTCTAAATTTATTGTTTGTTGAGATGTATCTTCTATCTAATTGTATATACTTCTGAAGGAAGATGTTCCATCTCTTTAACCCCTCCCTGAAGAATTCTGCATTGTTTGATTTTCATCTTGTCAAAATGACAGTTTTTGCATCCTTGAATGATTAAAATCATCATCCTTTTCAATGTTTTTTGGGCTTTAGAAACAAGAAGTTTGAAAATGGAAAAAAAACTGGACTTTAGGATGGATAAGGAAAGGTTTATCCAAAAAATTATTCTAGTAAGACAGCCCTTATGAAGCAAGTGTACTACTGAAAACACAGGTCTGTAGCCTTCTGCTGATTATAGATGCATGCATAGACATTCTCTGTTTGAAAGAAGACGATTTGTATATTAACTGGCACATTTTTGAGAAATCTATATGTGTTCATATATTTAAATCACCCTCACTTTATAGTTTTCAGATCTTTAAAAACTCAAGCTTATTGTTAAGTGGTACTCTTTGATGGTTCTCCAGAATGAATTAGCCTATAATTTACTTGAAAACTGAAAGTCTAACTGAAGAGAATGAGCATTAAAAAAAAATCTCATAAACAATGTCCCCTCCCCCCTCTAAAACCCAAGCAAAAGGGGAGAGGATAAGTGTTATTGTAGTTAAGTGTCATCAAGTCCATTCCAGCTCACAGAAGCCCTGCCCACAATATAAGCAAGCACTGCCGGGTCGCGCGCCATCCCAAAAATCATTCTTATGTTTGTACCCTTCATTGCAAACACTGTGTCAACCCATCCAGACAAGGGACTTCCTCTTTTTGACTGTTCCTCTACTTTATCAAGCATGATGTCTTCTCCAGGGACTGGTCTCTCCTGAGAACATGTATAAAGTAAATGTGATGAAGTCTCACCATCACTTCTCTGTGGAGCGGTCTGATGCCCTTCTTACAAGAGATATTTTTTGTTCTTTTGGAATTCAATGGTAGTTTCAATATTCCTCACCAGCACAATGATTAAAACACATCAATTATTCTTTAGTCATTTTAGTTAATGTTCAATGTAAATACACATGGAAGGCAACTGAAAATACCATGGCTTGGGTGAGGTGCACCTAAGTCCTCAAAGTAACCCCCTTCCTTGCAATATAAAGAAGTCTGGTGTAGCATATTTCCCCAAAGCAAGGCATTGTTTTATCTTTTGTCAGTTGGTTCCATGGACATTGATGGTGGATGTGAGCAAAACAAAACGCTTACCCACTTCAATATTTCTCCATTTATCATGATTTTTCCTATTGGTCCGTGAAACTTGTCTGTCAGCAAAAAACTGTTGCATCTCAGTCAGTAGGAGTAATAATGAGGTGAGTTTCCATCTCTTGGTTCTTGGACTCATGAATGGTGAGTATTAAAAAAAATAATATATATTGATTGCTGGTTTAGAGTACATACAGCCTCCTGGAGAATATTATTCTCATCATGAAAGTTATTGCAACCTAGCTGGTGCAACAATTGTGCTTTTATTTATTTATATTGGGAGTTAATACATATATCATAGTATTGAATTGTTCAATCACATCAAGCCGTATTGTACACTGGCTACCACAACCAATTTCCAAATATCCTTTTCCTTCCTGGACTCCTTGACTATGGCTCCCTTTACATCTGCGCCCCACCCCTCCCACCCCTCCCAACACCACCGTATTCCCCCCGAAACCCTTTTCCTACTTGCTGTCCCTATAGGTTTAATCCTGGCGTTCATATACCAAAAAAAAATCCAGGAAAAAAAAACAACGTAAATTCCAGCGGGTGGCCATCAATGACATAACGCATCTGAGATGACCCCAATATGAACAAGCAAAGCAACAGTACGGGGAATGTTGAAAACCAGATCAGGTCCAGCGTGCATCAGAAGGGCAGCATCTCACAAGGTTTTAACCATTCGAGTCAGGTTTATCCTTTTGATCTTCTATAGTCATCTCTCCGGTGTACGCTGTTTAGTCACCACGTTCCTCCCAGCCCTCTATTATGGACAGAGGCATATCACCGGAGAGTCATTACCTATGGAGTTCCACAAAGGCATGTTGGGCTCCCACTCTAGCCTTCGGTGCACCGGCTTCTCACATTTTAGATTCTGATACTATTCCTCCTTCGACTTTGGACTATATGCCTTACAGTCCCTCAGTAACTGATGATGGTGTGCTTCTTCCACATGGACTTAGTTGACATCTCATTTAGAAGATTGTTTGAAGACAAACCTTTAAGACGCCAGGTGCTTTTTTTATCTGATAGCCAGGCACCATCTAATTTCTACACCACAAATTCTATAAAACCCTATCTTCTGTGTTTCCTTCCTGAGGGTAAGTATTGAGCAAGGACATGATGTAATAACCAATTTTCCTTACATCACTCCTACATCCATATATTTTGGGATATTTTTTTTCTGCCTTTGCCTCCCTTTTGAAACTCCTTGTTAATTTATGACAGAGCCTTATTGGTCACCCTCCCATGGAGGCCTAATGATCTTCCATTAATATTGTATTTGATTGGCCCCTGCTTCTAATTTTTAAAACCCTATTGAGAGAGGGATATTGAGCCAATGTAGGCTAGCTCCATATCACAGTACCTGAATTATTCATTTGAACAGAATCAATACGTTCATGGATGGACACTATTTACACAAAAAATGGTGGTTAATTGAAGGGAAACTTTATAAAAAATAATCACTGATAATGCCCATCACAGGTTTGTCAGTATAATACATATCTTCATACAGCATATTGGGCCTTGATGTAGCAAGTCTATGTTTGTCCAGCTACCAACAGTTCAACACACACAGTACAGCAGTCTTCTGCTTCCTCGGACGCCATGTATTTTCCAACTTAATTACTCAGGTTGCAAGTGTGTCTGAGACAGTGTTCTGTTCACCCAGTGAAGTTTCTGCACTGGATCTCATTGATGCAGCCCCCAGAGCACGTCATCCACCAAGAAGATCCAGAATTCAATGCCGCAGTGTTTCACTGAACCTGGACTGGGTGCCCAGGAAGCACCCAAAAGCTCAGGTTAATGCAGCCCATCCGATGCATACCACCAAGGACATCTCCCTCTAGGGTCTCCAAAGCATTTCAGTAACCCCCCCCCCTGCCCCCAACGTGGAAGTCGGTCCTCCAGCTTTTCCTAGCAACTATCATACATGTGTGTTCCCACAGAAGTGTGTGCTCTTCTTCCCCCTCTTCCTACTTGTTTTTCCCATCAGTGTTCCTTATCCCGCTGATAAGGCTGTCTGCCTGTCTGGGGGGACAGATTATTTTATCATTCTGTCAAGCCAGATGCTGCAGTATTGTTTATAGTATGGTAAGACCAGTGGATACCATGAGCACGGGTCCACTGACACTCTTCATTTACTATGTTCTGATGTGGTGGATAACATGCCCGTGAATAAGACATTCTGTAAGACCATGAACGATAGGCAGTCCTTTGTTCTGAGATGATAGTATGCCATGCCCATGAATAAGACATTCTGTAAGGCCATGAACGATAGGCAGTCCTTTGTTCTGAGATGATGTATGCCATGTCAGTGAATAAGACATTCTGCATGTCCATGAATTCCATGAATGGTATTTTTGACAAAGGCATTGCATGCAGACGAGGCAAAACCATATCCAGAGTAAGTGTGTATTCCAGGAAACATAAAATGTGGTCTTTCTATGCTGAAAAAGGTCCGATGTAATCAGCTTACCACCTGGTTTCTTATTAACCTTCCTGAGGAATGATTCCCTATTTTAGACTTCGGCTTGGCACCTGACCCCCACATGTCTTTACCAATGCCTCATCCCAGGATGTATTTTTCTTGATGCCTCATTCTCCTTCATATGGACTGGCTTTGGAGAATATTTGTTTGCTCAGCTGAGGAATTATAAGAAATAATCTTGACTCATCCCTATCCTGATTTTAAATATATAGTGTGTTTAAATATTGATAATTCTAGAATGATGTCTCTTGGAGCATGTACAGGTTCCACAAGAGCATAATCAAGTGCTCTGGATCTCCATTCTTCTCAAAATTATGCAAAGTTTTGTATTATGTACACATTAAAATGCCTTTGAATATTCCATACGTTACCATGAGTAAACATGTCTGAGAGCAGCCCTGGAGTTGTTGTGGTTGCACGTTGCTCTATGATCTGTATGGTCAGAAGCTCTGCTAGACCCTAGTCATTCTCAGTCTGTGGTTCACGACCCTTTTGGGTGGGGGGGGGGATCAAACGACCCTTTTACAGGGGTCATCTGATTCATAACTGTAGTAAAATTACAGTTATGAAGTAGCAACAAATATAATTTTATGGTTGGAGGATCACCACCACATGAGGAACTGCATTAAAGAGTTGTAGCATTAGGAAGGTGGAGAAAGAATGGGCTTTCTACTCAGGTCCACAGTTACAGTCTCAGAACCACAGGGCGTCATTATGAGTCAGCATTGACCGACGGTCATGAGAAACATGTCTGCTTATCTCTGCTTCCCTCCAGAATACATCAGATGTGTATTATTATATCTCACATACTATATATATAGGATTAAGGTGTTCCTGACCCAAGCCATGGTATTTTCAATTGCCTCGTGCACATGTGAAAGTTGGACGTTGAATGAGGAAGACCGAAGGAGAATCAGTGCATTCATGATGGTTCTGGAGAAGAATACTGAAAGTGCCATGGTGTGCGAGAAGGAAAGAAACTGATTTGTGCTGGAACAAGTAAGGTCAGAGTGCTCTTGAGAGGCAAGGATGGCAGGATTTAATCTTAGATACTTTGAACATATTATCAAGAGAATCCAGTTCCTCAAGAAGAACATCATGCTTGATAAAGTGGAGGAGCAACAAAAAAGAGGAAATCCCCAAAAGAGATTGATTGACACAGTGACTGCAACAAAGTTTTTAGGCTTAGGAACCATTGGGCTATGGCACAGAACCAGGCAGTGTTTACTTCTATTTGCTCTATAGGGTTGCTATGCATCGGAATGGATTAGATAACATTTAACAACAATAACAATAACACATCCTCTTCTGAATTGGTTTCAATTTTTGTGACCTTCCTGTGAACAACATAGCTGCAAGCTATGTTGAATTATTTTCAACAAAATCTTATTTGCATGTGATATTAATTATAATTTTACAGTCTCCTGGGTCACTTTTCTTTGGAATGGGAATTCGTTTGGATATCTTCCAGTCAGTTGCCCGGGAAGCTACCCCCCAAATCGTTGGGTGTAGATGAATGAGTGCCACCAGTGCTTCATCACCTTCTGGAATCATTTCAACGAGCATTTCTTCTATTTCGGGAGCCTTATTTTATGGCTAAGGTCTTGTTGAAGCTAGGACGTCTTTCTTCAGTGCGATTGTGTCTTTTTCAGCTACTACTTCTTGAAATAGCTGTGCACTAGTTCTTTGGGGTATTCTAACCATCTCTCTCGAAGCTTCCTGCATCATTCAATATTTTCCCACGGCATCTTTCAAGATTCACCTCCAGCACTGACTTATTGGCTTGAGTTCTTTCCATTTCACATATTCTGAACATGCTCTTCAATTTTGTTTTCCTAACTCTAGATCTTTGGACAATTCATTTTACTTTGTTTTCTGGGGTGTCCTTTGAAGATTCTGTTCAACTCATTTCTTTCTTCCATTTGCTTTAGTGATTCTATAATTAAGAGTTACTTTCAGAGTCTTTTATGACATCCACTTTGATCTTTCCTTACTTTCCTGTCTTTTAAGTGAACTTTTGTTTTCTTCATGTATGATATGCTTGATATCATCTCATAACTCATCAGGTGTTTTGTCAATAATGTTTAATGTGTCAGATCTATTCTTCAGATGTTCTCAAAATTCAGGTGGGATAAACTCACTGATGGGATTCTATTTGCTCACACCACATCTGCAGAATCAATACCTAATTTTCTGTTGAGTTCAATGAACCAGTAGTTAAAATGTCCCTTGTAATCAGAGTTCTCTACAATGTGATGGCTGGGCAGGTGCCTAATTTGGAAATCACAAATACTGCTTTTTTAATCTTCTTAATAATCATTTGCATAATAACACATTATAAACACTGCAGTAATCTTAATTCTATACATATGTATTAAAAATTAGATGCAACTATGCCTGTAATATTTATTTATAAATGTCATAAAACTCAATATACTGTGATGAGATGCTACATTCTTATTGCCTTGTGTTTGTCATTTTGGTAACCAAACATAGAACATAAAGAGAAAAAGACACAAATGACCAGAAGGTGACACTTTGCATTAGTTTCAGCTTTGCGTTATTCCTCAAATTGCCATGGGATATTATGAGTGAATTATGAAACTTCTAGAATATTCAAAGAGCTAACAATACCGTCAGAACAATTGCTGTAAATTCATCAGAAATGGAAAGAGGTTTTTTGAAGATGAGTATAATATCAGAGAAAATAAGCCGCCTAAATTTCCAATATATCAAACCTGGCTCCGATCTAATTAGCCTACCTCTTAAAGAATGGGATCTGATTCCTGCAGAGAAAAGATGGTTAGGGATACATCACACAGCCAATGATAAAAGCAGAAAACATTACAAGTGAGGACACTGATCAAGAAGCAATATAGATATATCTAAAATAATTTCATTTTGTCAGTTAATATTTTCTTTTTTAGGTATTAAAAAATAATTTGTTTATTGTAGGCAAGAGGACGCAAACAATGTAAAAATCAAAGGCTTATCTGGCATGGAATTGACTTTCCTTTCTCTACTTATCAGATGGGACTTGGCTTCGATTTGTACATGTTACCCTAAGGGGCCCCAGCCCGCTCATGCAATCCTCATGGGGGAGAAGCTGGGGGACCGACCCCTAAAGCAAATCTTTGGGATCCCTCTGGTCAGGGTGGGAGCGATTCTTCCAGTCTGCCTCGTCTTATTTCTTTCCCTTCTGCTTCATGTGCATGACGATATAGTCGTTGCAGGCAATGGTGAGCCCGGCAATGAGGGAAAAAAGCTCTGGAAGCCCACTTTGCCATCTCGGCACTGGTCCAGGTCCTTCATTATTTTGTCCACGGACAGAGGGTCTTTTTGGTTTTCCAGAAATCCAGGGAACTCCTTCTCCATGAGCACCCGCAGGTCCTCCTTCATTAAGTAGCATTTGTCCCCAGCAAATTTGTGGAACGTGAACATCATTGTTTCCATGGCATGTTCCATTAGAGATGGCATTTTGGCGAGGTCGTCCACGTCCCTGGCAGTAGGAACGTTCCGAGTGGCAGATTTCAGGGAGCCCGTCCCCACCCCGGGCCGTGCCCTTCCTCTCTGGTTCGCTTTTAGAAAGCCAGAAGAGCCAGTGACCTGCGGGTGGGGCGCGCTGGCCCAGGCCCAGGTGCGCTGGAAGCGCCTCTTCTCTGGGCACCTACAGGACCAGGGAATCGTTCCTTCTGGATCGTCAGTTAATATTTTCATTAATATTTTAAAACTCTTTTTTACTATCTAGTTTTGTGTACCTATTTTACTGTTCTTATTTAAGTATTGGCTCTATTAACAATAAACTACATTTTGTTATATAATATTATACTTAAAATTATCATTATGGAAGTGACCCAGGTGCTTAATTATTTGAATCCCACCACTGAATATACTTAAGTCATATTTTGGTTCTCTTGAACTTGCTTTAATTTTCTTCAACTTCAACCCGAACTTATATATGAGCAATTGATGGTCTCTTCCACGGCTGGTCCCTCTCTTCATTGTAGCTGCAACTATGGTGCCTTTTCATGGCCCAAGGTCGGCAAGGGAAGATGGTAGGTTGCTGATGACTCCAAATGTTTTCAGGCCAGTTAGCAGGATTCTGGGTACAGAAACAAGTGAATTCTAAGCTGCTGATGACTTCCAGGATCATCATATAATACAAAAGGACACTAGATAAAGTCCCGATAGCTGGGTATCTATAAACCAGATGCAGAATCCGATTCAGAAAAACAAGCAACGATCTTTTCCAGTCTCCATTTTTGTTAAATGTTGACTTCACCTTCAGGGAGACTTCTTCATGGGGAGCTAATAGTAGTTATCTGATAAACCACTCAGTATCCCAGCCCAGTCAAGTTAACTCAAAACCTTAGCTACTAAGATAATACAAACTGACTGTGATAGTTAGGTTATTTTTTGCCAACATGGCACCTGCAAGAAAGTGGAGTTTAGCCTGTCCATCAGGGCACAGCTTGATGACCTCCTTTGGAGGTGTGACTGAGATAAATGGCCCTCTATAGGCTAGACCCTCTCTCTCTCTCTGCCTTTGCCTTTCTGCTTTGCCTTTGCCACTCTGAGACCTGCCAGAGGCAGGTGATGAACTGTGCCCTTGGTGCCACACTATCTTCCACCCACTGGCCCATGATCTTCCTGCATTCTGCATCATTGCACGTGGCTGTATGAGCTGCAGAGCAACATATAGACTACTTATGGACTAGGATCAGATTTATGGACATCCGTTTGAGTGGGCTTAGCTGTTGTATTGATATATGATTAATTCTTGATATAAAGCCCTTTCTTGCATATACAAATGAATCTTACATGTACTCTTATGGGTGTCACTGGATTTGTTTTTCTAGTCAACTAGGCTGAACACATAACTACCATTACATCAAATTTAAACAATTCAGTGTTTCTTATTGGTTTAAGTATGTCACGGTATACAAAGAGTCTAGTGGTAGAAATACAAAATTTTAAAATAAATGTAAGTACCTAACTGACTTCTCCAAGGAGAGTTTATAAATGCAAATGCATGTAACTATGAATGATGTCTGAATGTAAGAATCAGAGCTTTGGAAGCTATTTCTTATTTGGGGAGTGAGAAAAATAACACATGTAAAAATCATTAAAATCATCTGCCTGAAACAAATCTTAATAGACTTAAACTGTAATTAATTGGCTTTGGTTGGTTAGTTTGTTGTAATTTCATGAGCTAGTAAATCTCTTTTAGAAAGTGCTGATTTGTTTAACTATTCAGGTTTTTATTATCTTATTCATTTATAGTTTGGGAAGGGAGTCTTTGGATTATAAACTTTTTTATATCCACTGAGATTGCTGATTCTCTTTATTACTATTTTGTTTTATTATCATTATTGCTTTCATCATTTATTTATTTTGCTTATTATTACATAAATTTATTTCCTTATTTTTTATTTCCACAATATCTCCTTTGTTAATTAAAAAATACAATGTGTCTTCTCTGAGTATGTAATAAATGTATTTCAATTACAGTTTGGTTTGTTTTTGTAACAGGAATTATTGGGTAATATAAAAAAACAGAAAATGACCAAAAATTGAGATTTTAAAATAATTACAACACTCATAATTGAACTAATCTCAATCTATGAACTTTGGGTTATATACACCCGGTGACATCTCTATGAAAAATAATTACCAACGTGTCATTCTCTCACATATCAACCCAATTGGACAATAGAACTTTCCTTTTGGTCTTCGGAGACTTAAGATTTTTACAGTTATAGACTGCCTCATCTGTCTCTCGTGGAGTACCTGGTAGACCCAATTAGCTGACCTTGTGTTTAGCCTCATACACCACTGAATCTCTTAAATCATAAGATATGAGAAAATATATGGATAAAATGCTGAGAGAATGAATTGGCCAGATATTTTTACAGTTATGCAATGATTTACTATTTTCAAGTAAAAAATCATTCAGATTTTTAATAAGTATAACATAGTAAAAATTAAAGTCTAGATTTAAAGAGTAGAAATAAAGAAGTGATTTCTAGTTTCCAGTCTCAGCTATGATACAGTATTTTATATCAGACCAGATCCTTAACATAAAAAATGCTATATAAAATATGCACAAAATAAATTTAGTTAATGTTTGCAGAAACTTATCACACTTAGGATTGCAAACTATGATATATGAGATGTGAGATCTATGTTTATTACAACATTTTCCTTTGGACTTTAAAAATATTATTTCATGATTTAAGTAGAGCTTAAGAAAAAATGCAAACTTACATTGTTTCAGTTTAAATGATACAAGTCAGAATGTAGTGCTGTCAAACCAGCTGAAACTTAAGGGTAAAATTACAGAGAACAAGGGATCCAGATATGGAGCCTAATATCTACCTATAATTTTCTCTCAGGTTGGTCATTCTTAGGCTATAAAACCAGTTTGACATTCAAAGTCACCCAACAGAATGCAGCACCTGAGAATGTAAAAGCGGAGCAAATTCTAACATATCACATATTGCTATGTAGTTGAGATGGAGATTAGTGTTCAGCATTAACAAGTTGTCAGGCACATGCAAAATAACACAAGTTTTCAGAATATAGATAAAAATAGAAACACTCTGCATGTTAGGCCTATATATTAGGCCTATATATAAATACAGATTTCAGTTGAGTTTAGTCACATTGATCCACCATTACTGAAACATAACAAAAGATCATTTAAACTCTTGAAGAAGAAAAAACACATACTATTGTTATCTTTTTTCCTCCACCCAAACTAACATATAATATTAATAGTAAAACAATCATATAGAAATTATAAACTAAACAACAAAAACAGAGAAAGTATAAAAGACCAAAGGAACATCACGATTGTGGTAGTTATATAATCTGGTATCAACTTGAGAGGATTACGAGTGAAGGGATGGAGTCTATTCTGTCAATCAAGATATAACCAATGAGGTCTCTGTGTGGGCATGGCCTTCTCCTGAGAATTCTGGGGACTCCTCCATTTTCCTCCTTGGAGACAGGAGATACTTATCTCTCTCTGCGCACTCCCTGAGAGAAACTCTACTGACAAGACACATGATGCCAAGCCCTGGAGCTGGCGGAGAAGCCAGATGGACTTACCCTGCAGCAACCAGACCTCTGGAGGTGGAGAAGCCATGTAGAGACCTCTAACAATGCTGAGATGCTTACAACACCACTAGATCCACAAAGCTTCCAACCCACTAGCCTGTGATCCTCCTGCATTCGGCATCATTGCATGTACTTTGTGAGTCTGAAGAGTACTTTATAGATTGGTATCAGACATATGGGCTGATATTGGACTTATGGACTTGATCTGGATTGGGCTGGGATGTTTTCTCAATATTCAATTGCTCATGTGTATAAACTTCTTTCTTATATACATATGAATGTCTATTAATTTGTTCCTCTAGTCTACCTAGACTAACACAATGATTATTGGAACAAAAACAAGCAGAAACTGTAAATAAATCTGTTCAATAATTTGAAATCCACAATAGAAAAATGGATAAAATATTATGATTCCAGGAAAAACCTCAATATGATATTAAAATAAGTTAAAAATAAGTTATTCAACTTCTATAAAACTCTAAATATCAAATGTAAAAACTCATTAGGTAAAGAATCCTGTTGTCCTAATATCTAAGTAGTTTTTATTGGACTTGTCCGGTCTTACTTAGTGCCCCCTATTTTACTTCTCTAGTTGATTTCTATATTCTATTGAAATGGTTACAGAGAATCCATGATGAAAAGTTTCATTAAGGAAGGTAGCATGTTGTAATTCCTGTGAGAAAAGCTCAGATTGACTTGTTATCAGGACATGTTGCAAAGTTCTGCAAGACTTCTAATAAATACCTAAAGACATACTACTCAGCTATACGGGATTCAGTTTAAAATCTGTGGGTCAGCAAACCCAGCGCTTGGAATTAAGTGTCCACAGGCACCCCGCTCAATAAGCCAGGCTCCCCTACAAAACAATCATCTTTACTTGCTCCCAGAGTTGGGAAATCCATCACTCTTTCCATGCTCTGGCTCCTGATTCTGCTCCTCCTCTTCCTCTGATGTTATAGCTGTGTTTTGGATCCAGGAGGCTCATAGAGCAGGAATCTCAAGTTGTGCTCCACTCCTGCCTCTTGTTGGTGATGAGATTCCCCTGTCCTTCATGTCAGAGGGCTCGTTTCATATAGAGCAGGGTAACATGTCAGGGAATCCTCTTCATAATTATTCACCGATGAATGCCATCAATCTTTTCCCTAAATTTCTTACCAGACCCATCCAAAGAAAGGTTTTTGGTAGAAGTTATAGGCTTTGGCTACAAGAGTCATATTAAATAATTCATTACTACTGCCAAACTAATAGTCACATGCATAGTTATAAATTTTAAAAATATAAAAACAAATTTGATGACATATTCATCATGGTCCATGGAATGACACCAGTAGGTATACCATTAGTGTGTATAACTTAATGAGAAATCTGAAGTTTTCAATGGTTAAGATATAAGAAATAGCTCAGAGTTGCTCTGATCACAAGAGATTAAAAGAAATAATACTAAAAGCAGCGGGAAACTTGGGTTAAAGATAGACAAAGCTAGTTCTTTCCTCAGCCCAGATTAGCACTCCAGTAAGCCAAGATGAGACCAGCACTTCAAAATATGAAAGCAGAATTTTAGCAGCTATTAAATGCAAGGCAAAAGGCTGCTGCTTAACTGTTTTTGAGGTAAAATGACTTAATAAACATACTAATTTTTCCCAATGAAACGAAAAAGGACAGATACTTATGAATAAAGGTTGAGAGCAAAGGTAAAACAGAAAGCTTCTAAGAAAGGTTTTGCAAGATCAAAATTTTGCAAGATAGAGTGAATTAGTCAAAATTCTGTGCACTAGAAGGATTTTGTTCTGTGCGATTGGTTCTCTGTCAATCCGTTTCCTTGAGGACCTCCCTCTCCTTTGCTGTCGCTGGACTGTACCTCCTAGGAAGTGCTTCCCCAGGGACTGGTCTCTCTTGACCGTACAGTCCAGTGTATGTAAGAAGTCCTGCATCCTTACCTCTAATGGCTCCAGCCGTATTTCTTGCAAGACAACTTTTTGTCCTTTGAGCAGTCCAAGTATTTTTTTTCTTTTTTAATCATTTTACTGGAAGCTCTTAGAGATATCATAACATTCTATAGTTCAATCACATCAAGCAGCATTGTACAATTGCTACTGCAATCGGTTTCAAAACATTTTCTTTCTTCTTCAACTCCTTGATATCAATTCCTCTGTAGCCTCTCCATCCCCCATACTATCCCACAGGAACACTTATTATTTATTTCCTATAATGGTCTTCCTCCATATCATCCATAATCCAATATATTAATTCAATCCCGTAGTATGGTTATATAATCATCAGTGCTATCAGTTCTCTATCCCTGCCCATCTCTTCCCATATCCTCAGGAAACCATTGCTCCTGGCACTATTTCTGAAGAGTTACCTATCTTGGCTTTCTTGTACCAAATGATCTTAAATATACAAATGAACATATATAAAATTAACATGATTTAATGAGGTAAAACAAATAAAAACTATAATAGTAAGGGGAGGAAATATTAAAGAACTAGAGGATAGTTCATCAGTACTATACTGAACCCTGAATTTATCATCATTGCATGTGGCCCTTCTGAGAGGGACTGTCTAATTATCTTACAGGTGGGTTTGAGGTCTCCATTACATCCATGACCCTTCAAATCAATTTGGTTGCTTGTTTTTGAACTTCTTATATCTCTTCCCAGAAACACCTTCTGATCACACAGACTCCATGTGGACTTTGTCAGATGGTTTTGAACATGCCCGCCTCTATATTTAACAGAGAGATGTTCATCTGCTCAATTTCAGGATCCCTGTGACACTTTTATGTTCTTTTAAAAAATTAGTGCTTATCTACACAAGATAGGCAGGATAGGCAATCTTATGGAGAGGGAGGGCATGGAAGGGAAAGAGGCAGGAGGAGGTGAGCAGTGAACCATACTTGATCAATACAATTGTATCGGAGAGAAATTAATGAGGGGTGAACAATATGATAGTGGGGCACAGGTAAAAAGAAAATATATATTTATGTATATATGCAAATATATAAACGTGTATTTATATGTATAAGCAAATACAAAAAGGAAGCAGATGGACTTTGGACCTCTACTTAAATCTCTCCACAATACGAGAACAACTTGTATGATATTCATTTCCTTGACATGTTTGCTGAAGACATAATGGGTGCATAAGTAATGTGGTGAAGAAAGCTGATGGTGCCAAGCTGTTAAATGACAGTGCCTGGGTCTTAAAGGTTTATAGTTAAACAAGTGGCCACTAAGCAGGAAAGCAACAGAGTCCATACAGAACGTTTAGTATTCTCCAGCAAAATAATTCAAATGCATCAATTCTTCTTCCGTCTTCTTTAATGCCCGACTTTCACAAGCACATGAGGGAATTGAAAATGCTATGGCTTCGGTCAAAGGCACCTCAAAGTAATATCCTTGCTTTTCAATACTATAAAGAAGTATTGTGCAGTATATTTACATAATGCAACAAATCTTTTCATCTCCTTACTACTGCCTCAATGAATATCAATTGTGGATCCAAGCAGGACAAAATCCTTAAAATTTTCAAAATTGTCTACCTTTATCATGTTACCTGTTTATCCAGTTGGGAGAATTTTGGTCTTCTATACATTGAGCTGTAATCCAGTCTGAAGGCTACAATCCTTGATCTCATCAGCAAGGGATTCAAGTTCTCCTCACAGTCTGCGAGCAAGGCTGTGTCCGCTGCATATCACAGTTGTTAAGAAATCACCTTCTAATCCTGGTGTCAAATTTTTCTTATATAATCCAGCTTCTCTGATGATTTGATCAGTCTATCGATTGAACAAGTATGGTAAGAAGATACAATCATGCCGCACACCTTTACCAATTTTAACCATGCACTATTACCTAGTTCTGTTTGCGCAATTGACTCTTAATCCATGTACACATTCCACATGAGCACGATGAAGAGTTCTGGAATTCCCTTCTTTCAAAGGTTAACTATAGTTTGTTATGATTTGGACAGTGGAATACTGTGCCACAGTCAATAAAACAGAAGTTACAGCAAATTAAAACAAAATAAAACACATGCATACAGGGATAAGTCCTGGGCTCACACTAAATCCTGGCTACAAGAACATTTAATCTTATATCATGAGCCTGCTTGATGCACAACTTCTTGAAATGATCACTGAAGATAAGGGAGCCACAGTGAAGTGTGGTGAAGAAGGCAGGTGATGCCCGCTATCAACTGAAATAGCGGCTGAGGGCTTACAGGCTTGTTTTCAAACAAACAGCCATCAAAGTAAGGAGTCAACTAAGCCCACACAGAAGAAGCATACCAGCTTGTGTGATCCAGATGACACCCATGAAATTCAAATATAGTGAAAAGAATCAGAGCTAAAATTAGGAATGCCCAATTTGTAGAAGGATATGGGGGGTAGTGCAGCCCCAAACTCATCTACAGAGTATCTAGTCAGACTAAGCTGCTGACAGATCTGCTCTAGCCAAAGGCAAGAGTCCAAACGGCCTTCCTATCAGACAGAGACCATTGTAATCTTGTATAGTGGGGTCAAACTCGGTACCAGCACAGGTGTCCTCCCCACAGACACGGCCTAAATTTGTGCTGGGTGCAAGCATGACTTAGTTGTCCCGGGACAGACATTTCTTCCCTGCCTTTTGCATGTTGATGAGGGTCTCCTCCCTCTTCCGCATCCTTTGTATTGTTGCCTTTATGCTAGTATAGTTATATCCTTACCACCTTAGTGCAGGTTGCCTCTCATGGTTTTCTGTTGGCTTCCCAGCTGAGAAGTACAGGAGGGATGGATGTGTAATGATAATAATTGATACACGGTGTTATAAGGCATGCAAGGGTTAGGGATGGGCGATAGGGAGGGAAAGGAGATTTCAGGAGTAAACAATAAATGCAGGAGGATAAGGCAATATATAACCACGAAGGAGGGGGGAATGTCTCTAAGATAGATGTGGTAGTGATTGTAAAATTCCACCTTGACGTGATTGGATGATTGGACCATTCAGTTGTATGATATGCAAATTATGTGCCAATAAAACTCTTGAGAAAAACAAACAAACACACGTAGCATTCATTCTGGTATTTTCTGCTTTTAGCCAAGCTCCATTTGACGTCAGCAATGGTATTGTTTTATGTCCATCTGTGAATCCTGTCTAGACCTCTCCATCTCCTTGCAAATGTACTAATCCAATCACTGCTGAATGATATTCAGCAACATTTTTATTTGCATGTGATATTAATGACATTGTTCTATGGTTTGATGATTCTCTTGAGTCACCTTTCTTAGGTGTAGGGAACTATGTGTCCTCCCCCCCCTGGATTTAAGCCATGTACGACCTTTATGAATTTACTGTTTCCTGCCATACAAATTGCCCTGTGATTTTACTGCCCTTTGTCTCAATTCTCGCCAGAGGGTGGCTTCCTTGACCCTTGCTAGGATTGGTTCTCTTTCACTAGCAGCTGCTATATTCATTGGTCAATACATGACTGGTGGCATCTCCCCCCAGGCGTAAGGTATGCTTCATTAGCATACTCACCTGTTTGCTCAGTTGCCTGCCATTTCTTCCTTATTTGGAGATGCACGACTATTGGCTACCTCAGCTGTACCTTATTTTACATGTGACATAATGGTGCCCACCCTTCGCTAGCTATTTAAACCTCTGCTCTCAACTCAATAAAGGAGGCTTGATCAGATTCCTGTCTTGCCTCCATCTCTCCGCACCCTTGCCCATCTTCATTCCCAGTCCCTCTTTCAGGTACCCACGTTGTTGATGCCCCGCTGGATGGGACATTTTGGCGCCTCAACGTGCCCCAAGAACGAGAGAAGCCTCAGCTCCTGCAACTCTGGCATCTGGCCGTATTTCTAAGCTGTATCACTGAGCTGAAACGCTGAAACAAAACGGTGCCACTGGCGCCCCGATGTTAATGCAGTGCCGCAACTGAGCTGACGCTCTGAGCTGCTAAAGCCGCGCTGAGCTGTTAACACCTGCAGAGCTGCTAGCACAGTCACCGAGCCTTCTCCGAGTGCAGGGCTTGCGGTCGCCGAGCACTGGGCGTGAGCCCACTGCCGGCCACTGCCCACTGCAGCAAAGCGCGCTGACACTGCCGTAAAGCACGCTGAAGTGCGCCAACGCTTCCCTACCCCGCGCAGGCTCCCACTGCTCTGTGCCCGCTTGGCTCCAAAAGCGGGACTTCGAAAGCGCCGATTTGCAGTGATACTCTGCAACATACAGCCGCTGTGCCTTTGTCGCGTGGAAGCTTTGAGACGCTCCTCGTTCAAGAAGTCTGAAAACGAGGGACCCACTGAGGAAGCAGACAAGTCAGCAAGGATCGGTCGATGGACTTATCAAACCCACAACACCATCGTTGTAACCTGTGACGACGAATAACCGGGTGAGTTTTTGTCTGACAATGAGTCAAGAAATTAGTCAGTATCAATTATTCTTAGAACAAGTTACGGTGATGCGTTCAAGGCGCCGGGAGTTAAGGTTAAAAGTTGTGATTAAAAACAGAATCCCATACCAGACACCACTGAGTGGCACGGCCGTGAATATTTAGAGAGAAAATTAAGAGTAAGTGGTGAAAATTTGGAAGTAATAAATAATGGGACAGATTTTTTGTAAATAAATGTATGTATGTAAATATGTTTCAAAATATGTTATAAGCTAAAGGAACAAAAATAAGTTACCAAAGAATAGAGAAGTTTTCAGATTTTGTGGCTAAAGAAAAGAAGTGAACCTGAGGGCTTTGAAAGTGGGCAGGAGCAGTTAGAGGGCGGGTCAATACGTTATCATGATAAGGATCTAGGACTTTGAAACCTGGTGCCAGGAGACTCAGACGGGAAAGGCGGTAGCCTGGGAGCAAGAGTATGAGTCATTAGCTTGTGTGGAAATCAAAATTTCTTGAGAGTTTTCAAAATACAGCAGATATAAGCTGTTTGTGTGAACAAATTTTATGTGTTTGTGTGTGTGCGCATAAGCACACGTTTGTGTGTGTGTGTATCACATACTCTTTCACTTGTATGTGAAAAAAGGTTTTTTCTGAATATTTATTTTAAGGATAAAATCACTTTTGCTTGTGTTTATTATTGCTTAAAGTTGAGTCTTTTTTGAATATTTAAAAAATAATTATACCAATGATACTGCTCTCTCAAGGAAAATATTGCCATCATTTATAGAATATGTAACCTTCAAGTATTTGCCAATTTTTTCCCTTTGTCTAATTCAAATCAGAAATTGTATTTAAAAAATTAAACTATTGGCTTTTAAAAATGCCAGGTAGTGCTGAAACCTTTCAACTTCACCTGTCGAATTATATCAAACTATGTTTAAACATTAAACCTTCCTTTACTCAGGGCTTGCTATAGCAGTTGCTTTGCAAGGTAACAGTAAAGGAGGATTAATAATACTGTGGAATTTATGGAAGCCCTGCATCCTGGGCTCCCTTCCTCCTCTGCTATTCCAGCCAATACATATAAAATCATTTTAGACTTAAAAGATTGTTTTTATACCATTCCCTTAGATTCCATAGATTTGCTTTTAGTGTTCCTAGTGTTAATTTTAAAGAACCTATGGAGCATTATCAGTAAAAAGTCTTACGTCAGGGAATGTCTAAGAGCGTCACCTTATGTCAAAAGTTTGTAGCTGCAGCTATTAAGTCAGTAAGAACTTCTGAAACATTGGTATATATCATTCACTACATGGATGATATTTAGATGGCTCATAGGGACCAAAAGATGGTTCACTTTATTTTTTGACTTATTACGAGAAGCATTAAAAAGGCATGGGTTAGCTATAGCAGAGGAAAAAGTACAAGTTATTGAACCTTACAAGTATTTAGGACATATTTTACAAAAAGGTTTTGTTAAACCCCAAAAAGTAAAAATAAAAAAAGATCACTTACAAACAAATTATTTTCAAAATTATTAGGAGATATTAATTGGCTTAGATCATATCTAAAAATAAGTACTAGAGAGCTTAAGCCTTTATTTGATATTTTAAAAGGAGATCCTTATCCAAATTCGACTTAGGAAATTTCCGCTTTAGCAGAAGAAACCTTAAATTTAGTAAATTTATGCATTCAAGAACAACAAACTATGTATATTAATTATGGTAAACCTTTGTACTTTTACATTTGGTGTGGTATGGCAGAAAAGACCATTATTGTGGGTATATCTAGCCTCTTCAAGAAAAAAGAGTTCTAAAACCTTATTTTTAAAAATAGCTGAATTAGTGATAAAAGATAAATCTGAGTCTGTTAAATATTTTGGAAAAGACCCTAATTCTATAGTCATACCCTATAACAGACCCCAAACTTCTTGGTTATGGGAAAGTTGTGATTCATGGATATTAGCATTTGCTGGGTTTTGTCGATTGGTGAACAATGTTTATACTCCAGATAAATTGTTACAATTTGCTAAAAAAAAAAACACATTTATTTTCCCCAGTATTTGTAAAAATAAACCCATACCTCATGCCCTTACAATATTTACTGATGGTTCCTCTAATGGAACTGCAGCTACATAATATGGTTAAAAAATTTCCAGCTCAATCTGCACTAACATTTATTCAGACAGCCTTTATGTTGTTTTTGTATTAAATAATTTAGAAACTGTTAATGGTATTCAGTCACAAAATAAACCTATTTTGGCTTTATTTGGTGAATTGCAACAATTAATTTGGAACCGCAAGTATCCTTACTTTGTGGCACATATCAGAGCTCATTCTTCCCTACTGGGGGCTTTGGCAGAAGGCAACAATTTAGCTGATTGTGCAACTCAAGCTGCAGCAGCATTTGCCAGTTTTTCTGAAGATCAAATTACTCTAGCCCGGCATTCTCATCAACTACATCACCAAAATAGCCAAACTTTAAAACATCAATTTAACATATCCAAAGAAGCAGCAAGGGACATAGCAAAATCTTGTCCCCATTGTGGAATTCGTTTAGCAGTTCCTCATTCAGGTGTCAATCCCAGAGGACTGCTCCTGGGACATCTTTGGCAGATGGATGTTACTCACATTCCTTCATTTGTTAAATTGAGTTATTTGCATATTACAGTGGACACTTACTCTGAACTTATTGTGGCCACTCCTATGATTGGTGAAAAAACGTCTTTAGTTATTCAACACATGTTACGTTGTTTTGCTATAATTTGTATACGTAAATGCTTAAAAACAGATAATGGTTATATTAGTAAATCATTTGTTCAATTTTGTGTCACTTTTCAAATTAAACACATAACTGGAATCCCTTATAATCCTCAAGGCCAAGGTATTGTGGAACCTGCCATGGGACTATTAAGCGACATTTAGATAAAATAAAAAGGGGGAGATATACTCTTCTACTAGTTGCAATTTAATCAATCAAACTTTGTATTAACATTTTGGAATTTGGATGTACACGGTCAGTCTGCTGCTGACTGCCTTTGGAATAAGGTTGCCAAATATAAAGACAAAGCATATGTAAAAATGGAAAGATCCTCTTAATGGCAAGAGCCAGCTCCCCTCCTAATTTGGAGGCGAGGGCATGTTTGTGTTTTTTCCCACAAGATGCTAATGGAGCTTGGTGGCTGCCTGAACCTTTGGTGCAGTTTTCAAACTATGCAGATGGTAATTTGCCTCCAAGTGGTTCTGGAAACTTCGCACAGTGAGCAGTACTAGGCTGATGTTCCTGATCCACTACTCTTACATCCTTTCCCATCTTCATTCCCAGTCCCTCTTTCAGGTACCCACGTTGTTGAAGTCCCGCTGGACGGGACACTTAGGAATGGTTACAATTATGGATCTTTTCCAGTCAGTTGGCTAAGTAACAGTCTTTCAAATTCCGTGTCCTAGAGGAGTGAGTGTTTTCAAAGCTTCATCAGCTTCTTGAACCATGCCAATTAGTATTGCATGAGTTCCTGTGGCCTTGTTCAGGGCCAGTCACTTTATTGAAGCTTGAACTTCTTTCAGCACTACTAGTTCTTTTATAAGCTACCTCCTGAAATGTTGGACGAGTGCGTAGATCTTGTCACAGTGACGTTGCCTGCTCTTTCTATCTTATTTTGATGCTTCCTGAATCTTTCAATACACTGTCCATAAAATCTTCCAAAATTACACTGGAGACTTGAATTTATTCTTGATTCTTTCAGTTTAATATACAATGAATGTATTTACCTCTTGTTTTTCTAATTCCAAATCTTTGCACATTTCATCATAATATTTGACTTTGGTTTCTTGAATTGCCTTTAAAACTTTCTATTCAGCTCTTTCATTGACTTATTTTTTCCAGTTGCTTTAGCTACTCGGAGATTCAGAACAGCTTTCAGGGTCCCTTCTGACATCCTGCTTGAACTTTTCTATCTTTCCTGTCTTTTTAGTGAACTTTTCCTTTTTTATGAATGGTGTCTTGATGTCCTCCTAGAGCTTATCATTGTCTTCTGTCAGTGTTCAATGTTTCAGATTTATTCTTGAAATTCAGATGTATATACTCAAGGTGGTATTTTGACTCAGGTGAACTTGCATTGACCTGAACTTAAATATGAGCATTTGATGGTCTGTTCCACAGTCTGTCTCTGGCCTGGTTTTTGCTACTGATATTGGGCATTGTCTCTTCCCACAGATATTTCCAATTTTATTTCTGTGTATTCCAGCTAGGGAAGTCCAAGTGCATAGTTTCCTTTTGTGTTGCTGAAAAATGAACTTACTATGAAAAAGTCACTAATATTGCAAAATTCTATCAGCCAATCTTCACCTTCCTTTTTATAATTACTCATATGTAAGTTCAAATTGAAGCTGAAAAAATTAAGTCATGCCTAGGAGAGTCAAAATATGACCTTGAGTATATCCCACCCTAAGCTATAGAACATCTCAAAAAATACATTTGCCTCATCTGCATGTAAAAGAAGGACATTTAATAAGGAAGAACTAAGAATCAGTGTACTCGATGTCTGATTCTTAGTGAAGAACATTGAAAGTACCAAGGACTGCCAAATGGGCAAACAAATCTCTGTTGGAAAAAATGTACAGTCATAAATGCTCATTAGAAGGAATGATGGCAAGACTTCTCTCATGTACTTTGGACATGTTTTCAGGAGAAGAGCGATCAGCCCATGGAAAAAGTCATTGTGCTAATAGCAAGGTCAGTGGTTCAAAGCCACCAACTGTACACTGGACAGCGGATGAGGTGATCTGTTTCTATAAAGATATATAGACTACGTAGTCATGCACAGGGTCACTATCGGTTGGAATGTACTTGAGGGTAGTGGGTTTGGTTTTGATTTTCGAGCAAAGAAAAGTTATGCTCACACATTGCTGTATTATATTAAGCTTGCAGTAGCATTGTGAATAAATTAGAAATATGAGAATTACAAAACTATTAACCACAGACATGAAGCGAACACATGTCACCGACAGACTTGTTCAATGCATGTTGCCTCAGACTGTCAATTTTATATATAAGGAAAAGGAGAAATATCAGTAAACTACAATAAAATAACACTGTGTGTACCTGTACAGACATTTATTCATTTCAATTTTTGTCTTGGAATATAAACTTTAAAGTGTGTATTTTACATGTTAAATATTATGTGAAAAATGTAGTATTCCAATGAAAGCATATTAGCTACTCTAAAATTGCTAATGATTGTTTTGAATCAGTTTTGAAAGTCAAGTTCTAAAGTCAGTCTTGGATGAGTGTATAGTGTTATCTTAGAAGAAATCAACTATAACTTAGACAATATGTTATATACCTAGCTGAAAGTATCACATTATTTTATATGGAGTTGAGAAGCAATTTTAACAAACTATTATTTGTCTAAATATCACCGGACTGAGAGTTATTTGCATTTCACTCAGATTTGTTTAGCTTATATTCATCAAAAAGATATAGTTTAACTGATTTTTTTTGCTCATCCAAAATACTTAAAGCATATGGGCACATTCAGCATGAAGTAAGAGTCACAGTATCTAGCATCTCCTCAGACCAGTGTACGAAAGGCTATAGTAGAGTCTCATGTGAGAATACTCAGCGAGAAGACAGATGGGAGGCCTTCAAGTGCTGGCCCCTGAACTGACCTCTGCATGCTGTAGCACGGACTTGAGTTTTCATTGGCAACCAGACTTCACATACACCCAGCCCACTCTTAATCCTTATTTCTCCAAAGAGGAAATGGGTGATTTTTTCTGGAATACCTGTGTGTAAGAAACCAAAGGATTGTTCTATGGAGCATAAAAACACAATGGCAATGCCATACTTGAACTCTTGGTATCAGTTGAAATTATGCATTCAAATTCATTCAGAGTCTTTGGTTACTATTGTGCAGCTATTTAAAAAGAGACCTTGTAATGGTGATGCATTTTGAGTTGATTCACACTCATCTAGGATAGAGACAATAAAAGCCAACCTCAGGAAGGCTAAGCCTCTTTCCCCCATTGCTCTTTCAGTTGAATGCGGCAGGCAGGGGGGGCGGGTGGGAATCTCCTGCTTTTGGGTGCACTTTCAGGGGTGCATATGCCTACAAGCCCTCTTGAGGTCCTATATGCTCTTGACCTCTGGGGATTTCCTGCTCTTGGTTCCATGCTCCTCTTCTGCCATCTTCAGTCGCAAGTTCCTGCGAGGTCTCCCTGGCCTTGTACACTTTACAGAAGTAACTTGTACCTTTTGGAAATTTTGATCCCTGAAACTTCCCTTTCCCTCATAAAAGTTATTTGGACTTAGAAACGTCCTTCTTTTGTGCAAATTCCTTCACCATTGGGAAGCAAGAACCGAGGTAAACCACTCCAGAAACCTAGCAGAAGTAGGTTGTGGTTCCTCCCTTGTGAAAGCAAACATTAGGTGACTCTTTTTCTGAGATTGGGATGGAGAAAGAGGCACTTGAGTATCCGTCTCTGTTGACCTTCCCTATTTTACATACTGTCGGTACTAACTCTAGAACAGCTGAACCCACAGATGGCACTACTTTATTTAGGCCAGCATAATCTGCTGGGAAAAATAGGAAGGCCCTCCATGGGCTCGACTGACACAGTGGGGATAACGATAGGTTCAACCAAGAACTAATGTGAGGATGGAACAGGATCCTCGGAATGGCTCATAGTTCATCTGTAGTGTTCCAATGGGCGTCATTTGCTGAGTGAGAGCCGACTCAATGGCACCTAACAACAAACACTGAAGTTGATACCCAGGAGCCATCTGCTTTTTTCACAGGCTATACCAGGCTATTATAGAGCTATGAAATGAACATATCGGCCTTTAACATGTCTGTAATAAAAGCTATAATCTCCTTTTGCCCACCCGGTATTTTGTACTGTTTCTGATTTGAAACATCTGAGCGGGTGCAGACAATTTTAATGGTTCCCATTAATAATGATTATTCAATATCAGTCGAATGCAGATTTGCGTGCCTTTGATTTTATAATATCAGGCAGATATTATACTTAAGACACATACTAATAAATGCATTCAGGTAAAAGAGAATAACTACTTCATACAAGCTCTATTTAAATCTTCCAGTTCTTATCCAAACTTTCATCTTAGTCCCACCAAGGGTTGCATCTCCCTCTGTACTGTATCTCAACGTAGGTTTTCAATATTTTTTGGCTGGTTTTGGATTATCGTACATAGTGATATGAGTGATAAAAGCGATAAGGATAAGGCTAGACATACAATTCCTTGACCTCTGATCACCACTTCCTGTGTTCTTATACATTTCTTTCTCTCTCTCTTTTTTTCATTTCCAACTAGCCTTGAGACTAGAGGTCATAGATCTGACTGATCTGGTTCTGGATTTGATTCAATGCTTTAATTGACCTCTACATTCTCTTTTCCTGGCATTGCAACTATGATTGATAGGAAGCATCAAGGAATGGTGTGCCAAGCCTTCTCCTTATCACTCTGTATGCCCATATGCCTCCTGTGAGCCAATTCCTTAGGAGCTGCATCTGCATCTACCAATTCTGTATCCTATGACTAACTATTGTTTTAGGTAATGGATTGTAACATATCAGCTCCTCTAGCCCATGGGTGTTTTTATCCTATGCAGAAACATATGTTTTTACTTTCCTCTTTAACCTTCTTTTCTCAGAGCAGCATTTTGAGTTAGAGCCAGGCAGCTTTCCTATTATTACCAGTTGTGGTAATAATTTGTTTTAGAACAGTAACTATCGGACTAGTCCCAGGGAGTTGCATCTTCAATTCTTCCAAGATGGCATTCTGCTCCATTTTGTCCACATACCTCCATTGAGTATATTCCTTCATGTCTTGGGTACTGGGGTTCACTACATATCGCAGAAACTTATGAAATTTGAGGAAATGCGGTGGTGGGGGATAGTCACTTCCAAAGGAAGGCAGAGGCAAACCAAAGTCAGGGTCCAGAGCAAGAAAACAAAAATGTCCAAAGGTCACAACAGATATATTTTTCTTCTACCACAGCTGTCAGGTCATAGACGCATAGTTTTCAGAGAGAGGTGATATGCGTTAAAACTGTATGATGATACCTGCATGTATACCCCATCTGAGAAAAACAAAGGTCATTGTCTTAAGTTACACCCTCAACTAAAGCAGACTCAAAGATGCTCCCATGGAAACAGAATAAGCATAGCGTCTTTCATGCCCTCTACTAAAGTAGAATCTTTCAGATGTTCCCAAGAATTAAAGCTTGTTCACATCCTGTATTAAGGCAAGTTCTTAGAGGATCCCTGGTGTCAAAGTGGTTAGCAGTTTGGCTGCTAACTACAAGGTCAGATATTCAAAACCACTAGCCACATGACATAAGAAATATGAGGATTTCTACTCCCATAACAAGTAGCAATCTTAGAAAGACACAGGCATGCTATGAGATAGCATCAATTCAATGACACTAAGTTTGGGAGTTTGGTTAATCCTGTCCATTAGGATAGTTTAGAATGCTCTTTAAAAATGTGACTATAAGTATAGGTTTATAAAGTCAAGAATCATATAAAGAATTATGGCTAGAAGAACCATATCAATTAACTTTAACTCATATTTATAAATTAATCAATGGATAAGGAGGAACATGTTTTCAGAAAACACAAGATTCAGGTGGAGAAAATAATTATACCAAATATTTTTTAAACTATTATATATATATATATATATATATGATATAAATGTTAGTGTACTGAGAATAATATCAGTATTTAAACACGATTCAATATTTTTCAAGGAAAATAAAAGAAAATAAAAATTTGAGGAAAATTTTACTCATAAAAGCAAATGAAAACTTCTACTATAGTCATGTTTTTAATGAAACAATCAAAGGTCATGAAATGAAATATTTTTTAAAATTAATATCTCATAACTGCAGAGGATTTAGCCTATACTTACAGAGGTGATTTTCTGCTATAAAATTGATTTTTTAAATTCCCAATATTAGCAGGATAACAGATACAAAAACCGACTGGGTATGGGTGGGGACTCAGATACCGCAAGTATCCTTTGTAAAGTTTGGAATAAATAGAATGTTCTTAACCCTGTTAATGTTAATACACATATACATAGAAAAACAGTGCCCAACTTATAGTAAACCTCATATTGAAGATTAAAATGCTTAAGATTTGCTTTAATAAGATGAAAAAAATACAATACTGCTCCTACCACCTGTTTAACACAGCAAAGAATAGAATGCAAAGGAAAAAAGAAAGTGGGAAAATACAATCTGTTGGAAAAGAGATTATACATTATTCATTGCTGATACAAATTGCTACATTTACCAGTAGCCTTATTTTCCAAGAAAAGTAGCTACATTTCTAGAATTAATAAGAAAAATGCAAGATTTCTGGATATAAAATCAATATAACAATACAACTGAAACACACAGGAAGTATTTTGTATTTTCATTTGCAACCACAATAATAATATAAAGCACAATCTTACAAAAGATGTGTAAAATACTTATACAAATAAATGATATAAGGTAATAGAAATATATGAGATATGTTACTATTAACCATTGAAAATACTCTGTTCAGATATAAGAGCATTTTATATAGTAAATTATTGATTCTTTGTAACATAAGCATAACTCCAAAGTTTTAGGGGGAAATTGGCAAGCTTACTGGCCATTGTACATCTAAGACAAGACAATCATAGTAAAATATTCTTTAAGATTAACAAGTTTGGAATTTTCTATGTATTAAATACTTAACAAAATTATAACTATAAAATCTTGGACATGCTTAAAATATTACTGAAAGTGAAATAGTAGATGGCTCTAAATATTCCCGCTATGATGCTTTCCTTCTTTGCAAACCCAGTTAAATAAAAACTATGCCTCCCCCAATTAGTTGTTGCTATCAGCTACCATGGAATCAGAAATAAGTCATCTACACAGCAGGACAAAATGTTGGCCAATCCAGTACTATCCTCAGCAGTTTTAGCAACTTCAATCTTTTCAACGTCTAACATGCTGCTAAGCAATTTGTCCAGCTTTGATGCTTTTGGCCTTCTTCATCTTGAGTTGTAATCCACATGGAAGACTTCCATCCTTGATCTTCATCAACAAGTGCTTTCCTGCAGAGTGTCTGTTGGTTTCCAGCTGCTGACCTTTCACTTAGGTCACTGACACTGCACAAAGGCTTTTGGCATAACCTCGGTTCCTTTTTTAAAATTCACTGTCTCTCAACCCATTTACAAGGTCCACATGAGCACAAAGAAGGGTTCTGGAATCCCCGTACTTTTCAAGGCTATGAATAGTCTGTTGTGATCCACACCATCTAATATTTTTTCTAGTCAATAAAACACAAGTAAACATTCTCTGCTTTCAGCCAATATGTATCTGATATCAACAATGATATCCCTTTCCACATCCTTTTCTGAATATAGCCTGAACCTCTGACAGCTCCCTGTTCATGTACTGTCAGCGTTGTTGAATGATCTTCAGCAAGGTTTTACTTGCATGTGGTACTGGTGATGTTATTTTACAATGCACACACTTTCTTTGGCATCGATAAGAATATGAATCTCTTCCACTCAGAGGCTCAGGCAGCTTTCTTTTAACTTTCTTCCCATAGACAGGCTACTGTTTCTAGTGATTCATAGCTTATTGAGATATTTCTATCAGTCTTCCATGATTCCTTGAGCCTTTTTTTTTTTTTTGGTAAGTGCAGTTTGGACTTCTTCCTGCAGGACTATTGATTCTTGATCATATGCTACTCTGTAAGTGGTTGAATGTTGATTATTTCTTTTTGGTCCAGTGACTTTGGTATCCAATAACTTTTTTCTTTTGCTGCTTCCGGCATCTTTCAGTGTTTCAACTATAATCTTTCTATATTGCAACTTAGGTCTTGACTGGCTTCTTTAGTTCTTTGAGTATAAGGTATGGAGAATCCCTTTGGGGTTCTCTAACAACTGTTTAGAAACATTTCATTATCATTTACTTTGTCTTCTCAAACTGCTCTGGGAAATTTTGTGTTGAGCTCTGACTTCATTAATTCTATTTGCCTAAGACACTCTATAAAAGGAAAATTTCAGAATCCATTATGACATCCACTCGTATCTTTTCTTTCTCTCCTGTCTTTTAATATTCCAAGTTCCAATTATTAATAGATGATTGTAGCTTTCTTCTCATTTTGAGATGTCCCCCCATCAATTATTGAAGGCCCTGAAGGCTTTATTCCATCCATATCATTGAGGATGATTCTGCTTTGAGAAGCAGCTCTTCCCAGTCACATTTTGAATGCTTTCTGACCTGAAAGACTCAGTTTATGACATCATATACGACAAGGTCCTGCAACTACTAATAAAGTGTTCAGTATCTGACAATATTTCTCTGCTATTCATCAGATTTTCAGTGGCTACCACCCCAGGTGTGTACAGCCTATTCCGCCTCCATAGTTTATTCGTCAGGAAGCTGTGCTTCACTTTTAGTGACCCTGCTGGTATCTGAAATACCAGTGACATAGCTTTCAACATCATAACATCTATCAAGTCAACCTAATATGACAAAGTGACAGAAAACTGGGGGTAATTCCGTTTGAAAAATTCATTTGAGAGCAAAATGTCAATATTTACCTAAGGGCAAAGTTAAGTAGAGCTAGAAAAGGAGACATGGATACAAGGAACATAGGGAGCAACAGACTTGTGTAAAAACCAAGTTTGCTAGCACATGCTTTTGTGCAGTTTTGTGTTAAAATTAGGTGCCTCGGCTGATATTTGGGTAAGGTTATACTTGAGTATATACCATAAGTGATAATTCTTGTGAAGTTTACAATGAATGTGATGAAAACATGTATATTCATTGTTGAATGGAAAACAAATGTACTTTGTAAACCTTCAAACAATTCAAAATAAAAGCTTTTTTAAAAAATGCAAAATAATTTGAGTGTTGTACAAATTTTAATTTCAGTGGGTATATAAGGGGGAGCTTTAAAATTTCATGGAAATTTTCTCTTTTCTTTTAATTCCAATTTCTATTTTTAATGCCCCTTATATTAAATATTCTTTACTAACACTATACTTCAAATGCATCGATTTCTCTTCAGTGTTCTTTATTTAATTTCCAAATTTCACATGCACATGAAATGATTGACAATATCATGGCTTGGATTACATGTGCCATAATCCTCAGAGTAATATCCTTGCTTCTAGACGCTTTAGAGAGGTATCGTGCAGCAGATTTGCCTAATGTAATGGGTACTTTGCATTCATTGTGCGTCCAAGCAAAATGTAATCCTTAACAACTTTAATCTTTTCTCTGTTTCTCATGCATGATTTTACCTATTATTATCTGCTAATATATGGATATATTAATATTCATGTATCAGTCAATATCTACTTTCATCATCATCCAACTGTGTGAATATATATATGTATGTATGTATATATATATTCTATTGGCCAATTTACATATTATCTATTAATATTGTATTGTGGATATCCTGTGCTCAATATATTTTAAATAAAAGAGAAATATATGTTATTCCCAACCTGAACTAGAATGGCAAAATGACACTTAATCTTGTACATATAAACTCAAAATCTGGATTAATTTGTTATGATTTTGCACGTTTATGGTATTACAAAGGAAGAAAATAATAATACAAAATAAATTATCCAATAACTTATTTTTCAAAACAACACTCAACTATCTAATTACAATGCTCCCTATTTCCCAGCATTAACAAATAGTGTCTAAAAAGTTCAATAACTGATATAAATAGTAGACATTTCACCAAAAAATATCTCCATGGTATCTCTTTAAGACACTGAAAAATTAATTAAAAATTTAATGCTGACAAGTATATTAATCTCTATGCTGCTTGTTTATTGATATTGAAAATAATATATTTTCCCAGTATCATTCTGTGGCATTATAAAATTAATCTTTAAAAAGTTTTTCTACTGTTGTTAAACTAGGGGGAAATGAACTGCTTTAATAGACTCCTTGGACTGGCAAGTTGCATGCAGGGAAATGCCATATGAAAACATATCATCAGAATCCATATCCTTAGTTAAAATGTAATTCAAAATACAAATGAGTAATTGATTCCTGGACTATTGAATGTAAAATATTAAAGGATTCTAACTTACAAACATTAGTAATTCTTTAAATGAGTTATATATCGTGTAATGTCTTAATATGTTAACTTCTGTTCATTTAAAATACTACATAGTGGTTCTATTAATTCTAAGAACAGATTACAATGAAAGAATAGGCATCAGATATTCAATTCTTAGGGCTTAGTCACTGAAACTCTAATGAAGAGGAATGAAGCGTTAGCATTGCCATATACTGACATGTCATGACTAGCAGCAGAGCACTGCCTTCTGCTGTGTCAGATGTAGGAAAGCCTCAGATCATAAGACACTCAAGTTCTGACTGAGGAAGAGCTGATTACTCAAAGTAGAATTGGTCATAAAGCCTTTATTTGCTGATGGAGCACTACTCAAAATAAATAATTGTAAGTTTGTAAAATAATTGGAACTAGGAATGCAGTAGGAAAATTGGAAGTCATCAAAATGGAATTGTTATGCATAATTATCGATGTCCTAGGATGTATTGAGCTAAAATGGTATTGGAATCAGAGCACCAGGTGGGTTATTATATTCAGAATGGAAAATTCAATAGAAATGGCACTGTGTCCATAGTCATAAAGAACATTTCATGAACTACTTTGAAGCACAATGTTATTGATGATAGGAAAGTATCTCTACATATACAAGGAAATACAATTAATGAAATGGTGATTCAAATTTAAGCACCAATCGCTAAAGATAATGATAAGGAAATTGAGAAGTCCACGAAATTCTTCAATCTGAAATCGATAAAATATGCAATCAAGATACTTAATAAATACTGGAGAAGCAGTCAAGAAATCAAACAAAACATAGCACTGGGCAAATGTGCTGCACAAGATCACTTTAACATTTTGAAAAGCAATAATTTTACTTTGAATGTAAAATATTATTTAAAGTAAAACCCACCTTACCTAAAACATGGTATTTTCCATCATCTTGTGTGCATGTGAAAGTTGGACTTTAAATAAAGAAGAATTGATTAATCTGAATTATGGTGCTGGTGAAGGAGACTGAAAATACCATGGACTGCCGAATAAACTAGCAACAGTTTTGTGAAAGAAGTACAACCAGATGCTCCTCAGAGGCAAAGGTGGTGAGACTTTGTCTCACATATTTAGACACGTTGTCAGAGAGACTAACCCCTTGTAAAGGACATCATGATTGGTAAAGAAGAGGAGCAGCATAAAGAGGAGGAAGCTCGACAAGATGGGTTGACACAATGGCTATAACAAAGGGCTCAAACATTAAAAACAATTCTGAGGATGTTGCAAAACTGGACAATGGCTTGATTCTGTTGTTCATAGAGGTCACTATGTGTTGGAACTGATTCGATAGCACCTGAGGTAGTTAGTTTATTCTGCCAGCCTGCCTGATAAACACATGTGGGGTTAATTAAAGGGCAGAGAGATAAATGGCTCGGTGAGCCTTGCCTTTCTAGTTCTTGGGTACCTTGCTTTCTGATGGTCAGATAAGAGTACAGCTGCCTTAGCCAGTTCCCTGCTTCAGCTGGCAAGGCTCTCTTCCTGCAAGACATCCCTGAGGAGAAGCCGCATGGACTTACCCCAACACAGCCCTGGGTGCTGGAACAGCCATGTGGGGATCCCTGCCAGGGCTGAGATGCTTACACATTCACTGAGAAGCTTTCCTCCTGTAGTTGGCATCATAATGTGTGTTATGTGAGATGGAGGAGGACTTTGTGGATTGGTGTTGGACATATGGGTTGTGGATTTGGGCAGCACTGGGTTGCGATGTTTTCTTGATGTGCACTTAACCTTTATCTAAAACTCTCTCTAATACATGAAGTTCTGTGGAATTGTTTCTCTAAAGTACCCAGACTAACACAACACCTAAAACAAAAGAAGTTCAAATGGAAGTTGACAAATATTAAAATAACTCCATAAGAGCTAAACTCTGACCTTGAGTATATCCCTCCTTAATTTTGAAAGCATCTCAAGAAGAGATTTGATGGATTGAACATTGAACACTAAGGACAGAAAACCTGAGGATCCGAGGTATGACATCAAGAATATTTTAAGAAAACAAAAGACCACTACAAAGACAATAAAGAAAGAAAAGATCAAAGTTGATATAAGAAGGTGCTATACAACTTGCTCTTGAATTTGGAGTAGATGAAGCAGATGGAAAAAAATGTTGAAGTAAGAGAGTTGAATAAAAAAAAACCTGACAGGTAAGTCAAGAAGATGGAGTAATGTATTATAATGAAATGTGAAATGGCCTAGGGTTAGAAACTACAAATGGAAAATACACTCAGCGTATATTAAGCTGAAAAAAACAGAAGGAACACATGAAGTCTCAATTTGTAATTTTGAAAGGTCCTACATGCAAAATTTTGAATGACTCAGAAGTATCAATGGTTAAGAAGACCTTGCAAGGAATACACAGGGTGTCTGTAAAAGAAAGAACTTGTTGACATTCAACCATTTCAAGATGCAGCATGTGATTAGGAACATATGTGTTAACAAAGCATGTGTCAAATATTGAATGATGCAGAAAGCATTAAAAGATGATGGAAAGAATACAAAGTTACAACACCAAAAACAAAAACAAAAAACCCAGACTGAAAACCAAAACTAATTGACATTCCATTATTTCATTCTAGCACATGAGCAAGAATCAGTGGTGGGTGCTAAAGGAAGACGTTCAGGGGGCACTGAAAGCTTTAGCCAGTAACAGGAGACATACCAATTGAAATTTTCCACCAGTTGATGAAGCACTTTTTTTAAAAAACATTTTATTAGGGGCTCATACAACTCTTATCACAATCCATGCATAGACATACATCAATTGTATAAAGCAAATCTGTACATTCTTTACCCTAATCATTTTCTCTTTTTTTACACTTTATTAGGGGTTCATACAACTCTTATCTCAATCCACACATATACATACATCAATTGTATAAAGCACATCCATACATTCTTTGCCCTAATCACTCTCAAAGCATTTGCTCTCCACTTAAGCCCTCTTCATCAGGTCCTTTTTTTTTCCCCTCCCTCCCCAAACCCCCCTCCCTCATGAGCCCTTGATAATCCACAGATGGTTATTTTTCCATATCTTGCCCTATCCGGAGTCTCCCTTCCCCTCCTTCTCTGCCATCCATCTCCCAGGGAGGAAGTCACATGTGGATCCCCCCCCCCTTTTTTTTGGTGTTCTTTATTTATTAAAAATTTTTTTTAACATTTTATTAGGGGCTCATACAACTCTTATCACAATCCATACATATACATACATCAATTGTATAAAGCACACCTGTACATTCTTTGCCCTAATCATTTTTTTCTCCTCTTTTCTTTTTTTACATTTTATTAGGGGCTCATACAACTCTTATCACAATCCATACATATACATACATCAATTGTATAAAGCACACCTGTACATTCTTTGCCCTAATCATTTTTTTCTCCTCTTTTCTTTTTTTACATTTTATTAGGGGCTCATACAACTCTTATCACAATCCATACACATACATACATCAATTGTATAAAGCACATCTGCACATTCCCTGCCCCAATCATTCTCAAAGCATTTGCTCTCCACTTAAGCCCTTTGCATCGGGTCCTCTTTTTTTTCCCCTCCCTCCCCGTTCCTCCCTCCCTCATGTGCCCTTGGTAATTTATACATTGTTATTTTGTCATATCTTGCCCTATCCGGAGTCTCCCTTCTCCCCCTTCTCTGTCATCCATCTCCCAGAGAAGAGGTCACATGTGGATCCTTGTAATCAGTTCCCCCTTTCCAACCCAGTAACCCTCCACTCTCCCAGCATCTCCCCTCATACCCTTGGTCCTGAAGGTATCATCCACCCTGGATTCCCTGTGCCTCTAGCCCTCGTGTGTACCAGTGTACAACCTCTGCCCTATCCAGTCCTGCAAGGTAGAATTCGGATCATGGTAGTTGGGGGGAGGGAGCATCCAGGATCTGGGGGAAAGCTGTGTTCTTCATCGGTACTACATCACACCCTGACTGACCCGAGGAGATGAAGCACTTTTCTAAGGCAACAAATTTGGAGGAGAACTACCTGGCAAACTGTCTGGAAAATATCCATATTTGTTCCTGTACCAAAGAAAATCACCCCAACAGAATGGAGAAATTATAAAACAATATCACTAGTATTATATATAAGTAAAATATTGTTGGAAATGATACAATAAGAGTTATATCTGTGCATCAAAGATAGTTGACAGAAATTCAAGTTGAATTCAGAAGAAGTGCCACAAGAGATATCATTTCTTCAGTCAAATTGATCTTGGATGCAAGTAAGGAATACTAGAAACATGTTTACTTGTTTTTTATTAACTATGTAAAGTCATTCAATGACTCTGTGGGTCATAACAAACTGGAGACAACATTTAGAAGAATGGAAATTCGAGAGCACTTTTCCTGGTGCTCATGTGGAACTTGTACATGGACTGAGGAGGGGACAAAAGCACAAAGGAATACTGCATGGCGTGAGGTCAGGAAGAGTGTGTCTCAAAGGTGTGTACATTCACCATACTTATTCAATCTGGGTACTGATCAAATAACCTGAGAAGGTGATTAGTATGAAGTAGAACGGGGCATCAGGTTTGGAGGAAGGTTTATTGACAACTTTGAATATGCAGATTGCTTAGTGATGCATTCTGAAGCACAGACCACTGCAGTAACTTACTGATGAAGAGAAAGGATTACAAACCTTCAGTACGGACTGCACTTCCATGTGATGAAAACAAGTATTCTTGCTACTGTACCAATAGTCAACATGATGATAAACAGAGAGGAGACAGGAATGAGCAAATATGTCCTTTTGCTTGGACTCGTAATCTGTGCTAATGGAAGCAGTAGTCACCAAATCAAAGGACGCAGCGCGCTGGACAAATCTACTGAGCAAGCCTTTTCTAAAGCACATTTATGATACTGATTCTTATAAAATTCTTTAGGGGTGAGTAAAGCTTAACATCCTTACCCACTTACGTCAAAGACTTACAGACTAGGTGTATATTCCTTTTAACCTAACCTGAAATCCATCCTTTTCTCCCTGTATCTGAAAATGGAATGCAACTTTAGAAAATTGAAATAAATGGAATATCCACAGCAGAATCTGTATCAAATTGAGGAGGAAGAGAAGAACATTAACTAAACCAAAAGCCTTGACATTGCTGTATTGATTATTTTCTAAAACAACAGAGAGAGAATTTATATTATTCAAGATAATATTCCCTTGACCGTGGAAAAATTTAATATTTAATAAATAATAGATCTGTAAAATTTTCACTATACCAGCCAACAGAAGGTCAGCCTGGACTTATACTAGTTTCCTAGTTTACTAAAACATTTATTGTATTTTCTCTGCTGTTTTTTTAAACATCCTCTTTTGGAGAGCTTACAAACTATCATATTTGTTTTAAACTTTAACATGTTTTAGTGAAGTGAAATCAGTTGCTGTGACTCTATTTATTAGCCATAGTTCTCATAATTCCCAACCAGTAACTGAGTAGGAGCATATAAATAATATGTAGAGGAGTCCAACTCTTAGATTTGACCATATAAGAGGGCGGCATCTTAGTAAGAAGACAGGAATTCCACAGTCATTTACAAAAATACAAAACAAAAAATAAAGCCATTAGCTGAGTGCATGGGAGCTCCCTGTCTGAAGTGGCTGTGGCAGCGGAAGTACCAGAGGCTGCAACAATGGACCAAGCCAAGATTATGAACACAGCAGAGAAATAGGGCCAAGATTGTGAGGCAGAGAAAAAATTCTCAACTTAAAAAATAAAGCCAAAGAGCTTCAGGCATGCATTTGGCTTGCAATATGGGTTGATCTTTGCACGTGTACCAGCACAGAATGAGCTTTGTAATAGTTGCCAAAGTAACATAGATGCCAAAGTATTCTGTAGGTGAGAGACAGAGAACTGTGAGGAGAGGCAATTCAGACTAAATAATTGTGTGTTTTCTGATCTTGATTTGTAATGACCTGTTAACTTCCCTAAGATTCCATAATTGTCGGTGAGTTCTATGTGGCCTTTGCAAAAAATTATTGAACCAGCAAAAGTCAGAGTGCTGTAATAGGCATGGTTCTGTTCAGAATCTACCACATCTCTCAGTTTGTTGTTCTGTAGTGGCTTACGTGTTACTGTGATGCTGGAACCTACGTCCCTGGTCTTTTGAATGCTAACAGGGACACCCAAAGTGAACAGGTTTCAGCAGAGCTAAGAACAGACAAAGAAGAAAGGAGCAGCTGCCACCATCTGAGGAAGCAGACAGTGAAAACCTTATGCATATCTTCAAAACATTGTCAGCTTCTGAAGGTCTAATGAATGGAAGCAGAACATTTGTGGAAACGCTGCCAGAGGATAAGGCCCTCCAGTCAGAGGACACTCAAAATGTAAGTAAGATGCAGCAACGTTCTCAGAATAGAGTTGAACATGGTGAGGTAAACATAGTAAAACCCATGGAAATGGATCCTTCAGAATCTTCATTTGCTGATGGGGAATGCCTGAGGTAGGGAGAAACAGCTGCAATTATCTGTTAGTGATCAGAACTTGGAGTATTTGAAGTATGAATCTAGGAAAATTGGAAGTCCTCAGAAATGAAATGGAAAGCATCAAGATCAATTTTATAGACATTAGTGGACTGAAATGGACTGGTTTTGTCCACTTTGAATCAGAATATCATATGATTTACTATGTTGGGAGTAACAAAATCAAGAGGAATGAGGGGGCATTCATTGTCAAAAAGGACATTGTAAAATAAGTCTTAAAGTACAGTGCTATCTGTGTTGTGATTATATATATGTGTGTGTGTGTATATATATGCCTTCAATGAAATCCAATCAATACAATACACTACTATTCCAACTTCTGTACAAACCACAAAAGCTACTAAAAGAAATGAAGAATTCTACAAAAATCTTCATTTAGAAATCGGCCAATTGGGTGATCATGATGCATTGCTAATTATTGGCCATTGGAATGCAAATGTGGGAAAATACAGACTTGATAACAGAAACAAAGCTGGAAATCGCACAATAGAACTTCGCAAAATCAGCAACTGGTTTATAGCAAATTCATCTTTCAACAAAAAAGGACTATTTACTAGCATTTCTCCAGATGGAATACACAGAAATCAAATTGCCCACATCTATGTGAAGAAATTATGGAGAAGCTCAATATCAGCAACTAAAACTAAAATGGGCTTATTGTGGAACAGATCATTAATCACTCATGTGCAAGTTCAGGTAAAAACTGAAGAAATTTTAAACAAGTTCATGAGAGCCAAAATAAAATCTTGAGTCTATCCCACTTGAATTTTGATAACAAAATATTGAATGGTGCAGGAGGTAGTATATGATCAAGAGCCAATAGTGCTGAAGTTCTTGACAGAAGACCAATCAAAATGCCGACGAAGCACTGGAAACAGTTACGTCGTATGCCAAGAAATTTGGAAGACAGCTACTTGGAAGAGATTCATATTTGTATACATTCCAAGAAAGGTAGCCCAGCAGAATGTTCAGATTATACAACAATATTATTGATATCACATACAAATAAAAATTTTGCTGAAGATTATCCAGCAATGCCTCCATCAGTACATTGATGGATAGCTGCATGAGGTTCAGGACAGATTCATATGAGGACATGGAACAAGATATATTGCTGATGTCAGATGAATCTTAGCTCCAAGTAGAGAATACCTGAACAGTTTTTACTAGTATGTTGTTGACTATACCAAAGCAGTAGTCTGTGTGGGTCCTAAGAAATAACTTTGAGAAGAATGAGCATTCCAGAACACTTCGCTGTGCTCATATGGAACTTATACATGATCAAGAGGTAGTTCTACGGAGGAAAGATGTGCTTTCAGGTTGTGGCTTTCATCATAATTCTTCAATCCGTATGCTAAACAAATCATAAAGAAACTGAATTATGTGAAGAAGAATGTGGCATCAGGTTTTTTTTTTTAAACAACTTGCGATATATACAACCTTGCCTGCTGAAACTGAGGATAACTTGAAGCATTTGCTGATGAAGATCAAGGATTACAGCCTTCAGTATAGACTTGAGTGTAAAGAAGACCAAAATCTCCACAACTGGACCAATAGGGAGCATCAGGATACCTGGAGAAAAGTTGGAAGTGGTCAAGGATTTTGTCTAGCTTGGATTCACAATCAATGCTCATGGAAGATTCAAAGATGTGCTGCATTGGGTAAATTTGCTATATAAGACTTATTTTGAGTATAGAAAAGCAAGGTTGTTACTTTGAGGGCTAAGATGCGCCTAACCCAAGCCATGACATTTTCCATTGGCCCATGTGCATGTGAAAGTTAAACATGGAATAAGGAAGACAGAGGAATTGGAACATTTGAATTATGGTACTGTAGAAAAATATTGAAATACCATGGATTGCTTTAATGTTAAGCCATCTGTGTTAGAAGAAGTATGGCAAGAATGATCCTTACAGGAAAGATGGCAAGCCTTCATGTTACACAATTTGATCATGCTGCTGGAGAGATCAGTCCCTGGGCCAGGACATCACATGTGGAAAGTGGAACGGCAGTGAAAAAGAGGAAGGCCCTCAATGAGATGGATTGACACTGGGGGCAACAATGAGCTCAGACATAGGAACTATTGTGAGAATGGTGATTTTGTTTCACTATGTTGTGCATATGGTTGCACTGAGTGGCAAATGACTCAATTGTATCTAACCATAACAATAACAACAATGTCAAATAGGGGCAAAAAGATATGGGGCGGTGGAGAGATTTCTGACTTTTTTCCTGGAAGAATCTGCTTTGGGCTGATGCGGAATTTGATTCTTCTCTCTATTGAATCTTAGAGGAGGTTCCCAGAGATGTGTTTCTGACATGACAGGCCCAGTATTGGCATATAATTTGTACTACTTTAGCATTGTTGTTATTGTGTGCTCTTCAGTCAGTTACAATTCATAGTTACCTTAGAGAACACAGCACAGCTGCTCGGTAGTGTCTTTCATCTCCATAGGAGCAGATCACTAGGTCTTTTCTTCGGTGATCAGATGAGCATTTAAGTGCTGTGCCACAAGCTAACTTCTGCTTGAAGGAGGCCTTCAATCTGCCATCAAGTTGAGTCCAACTCATAGGGAGTCATTAGGACAGGGTAGAACTGCCTCTGCTTGTTTCTAAGACTAACTTTTTTGTTGTTTTAAATCATTTTATTGGGGCTCGTACAACTCTTATCACAATCCATACATCCATCCATTGTGTCAAGGACAGTTGTACATTTGTTGCTCTCATTGTTCTCAAAACAATTGCTTTTGACTTGAGCCCCTGGTTGAGCATGCTAGTGGGAAAAGAGGAAAGTAAAAGGAAATAGAGGCAAAAACTTGGAGACCAAGGGCATTTATAGAGGTCTAAATATAGGCATGTACATATGTAAATATATTTATATATAATGATGGGGAAATAGATCTATGTAAATATATCTTAGGTTTAGTATTAAGGTTGCAGATGGACATTGGGCATCCACTCAAGTATTTCCTCAATGCAAGAACACTTTGTTCTATTAAACAGTAATTCCATAATGCTCACCTTCCCGACACAATTGATGAAGACAATTGATGCATAAGCAAATGTGGTGAAGAAAGTTGATGGGGCCTGGCTATCAAAAGATATAGCATCTGGGGTCTTAAAAACTTAAAGTACGCAAACAGTCATCTAGCTCAGAAGCAACAAATTCTGCGTGGAAGAAGCACACCAGCCTGTGTGATCACAAGATTTCGAAAGGATCAGGTATCAGGCACCAATAAACAAAAAATCCTATCATTGTGAATGAGGGAGTACTGAGTGGGGACCTAAAGCCCATCTGTAGCCAACTGGACTTCCCTTTATAATAGGGTTTCAGGGAAGAGACAAGCCAGTTAGGGTGCAGTGTAGCAACGATGAAACATATAATTTTCCTCTAGTTCTATCCCCACTATTATGATCCCAGTTCTACTTTACAAATCCAGCTAGACCGGAAGATGTACACTGGTACAGATAGGAACTAGAAACACGGGGAATCCATGACAGATGATCCCTTCAGGACCAGTGATGAGAGTGGTGATACCGGGAGGGAAGGTGGGGTAGAAAGGGCGAACTGATTACAAGGATCTACACATAACCCCCTCCCTGGGGAATGGTCAACAGAAAAGTGGGTGAGGGGAGACATCGGTCAGTGTAAGACTGGAAAAATATTGATGCATAAATTTTCAGTGGGAAGAAGAGAGGGAGAAGGAGGGAGGGGAAAAATGAGACAGTGACTTTTTACAGGACTAAAAAGCCTCTTCTTTCTCTCATGGAGCAGCTGTGCTTCTAAACTGCTGATCGTCTGTTCACAGTCCAATATGTAACCCACTAAGTCACCAGGGCTCCTGAATCAGAAGCTATTGAATCATAATAGATTACATTTAAATCTATTAATTCTTCATTTATGTTTTCACATATAAAATGAAGTGAAAATATAAGAAGACCTTAGTACTCCTGAATTTACTCCTTGTCAAAGATTAGTTTTTGGTATCATCTAGGGACTCAAAATGTGTTTTTAGGAAATGTTCTTTGAGGTTTGGGAGTGTTAATAAGTCTGAATTGAAAAGATGACTGTTGTGAGAATTTAGTTGGGAAACTTTACCCCATCCATCTTACAACCTTGAACTTTTCTGCCCTCGGAGGATGTAATAATGTTGTAAAATAATGTCTTCAGCACCTTTCCTGTCCTTTTGCTCACAAATGTAATTTTTCCTTTTCTTAAAACTTCTTTATAAGTCCTCGTGGTTTTTCTGTGTCCTTCAAGAAAATTTATCAAGATTCTCCTTTTGAAAATCTAAAGAAGAAGAAGTCACCATAAACTTCTAAGGTGACTTCTAGGTCTCGAAATTAACTGACCCTGAGATTTCCTTTTGATTGGATCTTTTATTTATTTGTTCTAGCAACCTTAATGAGACTGTGAGAATTCTACTCCCCCCAAGGGAACTTGCTTTCAGGCATTCCCTGAGTGAAGAAGTAAATATAAACGCATTTGGTTTGGCATAAACCCATGCTATGGACTAGTACCTACTAGCAATACTTTTATAAGTTCCTTCATAATTTACTGTATTTTATGTTATGCTATTTATTTATATTATAATAGGTGTTCAATTTATCATGAAGTTTTTCTAATATGTGGCAACGAAACACTGTTTAACCAATACTTAAGTATTTATTCTCTACTTTTTGTAAACAATTTACATACATTTTACATTATTAAATTGTGAAACAAGTCATTCACATTGGTAGCTCTATATTTACTATCTGGATAAATGATATGAAATACTTATTTGTCTGAATTGCCTGAAACGCTGTGTATGTGTGTATATGTGTGTGCATGTATATGTATGTGTGTGTTTATGCATGTATGTGCATGTAAGTGTATCCAAACTATCTACAGACATGCTGCTTTCAGTTCTGGTTTCTTATTTCACTGCATACCTATTGCATTACAGCTCTGGGAATTTATTCTCTTGAATTTGGTTTCTAATTTCTTAGATGCATTCCCTGAATAGGTGATCAATTATTTTCTAAGACATAGCATACATCTATTGACCAACTTCACAAGAATATAAACTTAATCAATGAATGTAATAAATATGCAACCTTTTTCCTTTCTAAAGTTAAATATTATTAATTAAAGTACAAAATATAGTCAAATGTGCTTTTATTTGTGTTTTCATAAAAATATAGATCAGATGAAGATATTTTTATTCAGATATACATATAATAGAATTGTGAAGAACTAAAGAAGTTATATGATCTCATTCCTTTGTTATTTCAGTACTCCATTAAAATTTTATTGTTTTAAACAATATCTTTACTTCCATCCTCAAGCTATCTTTTCTCATTTTATCATGAAGTAGAAAATATAAGGAAAAAAATAAAACCACCAGGAAGAAAAAGTTATTAACAGAATGTAATAGGGCATCTTTCTATATTTCCTGCAGAGACATGTACAATGAAAACAAAATCAATTTTGAGCTACTAAAGCATTGTTCTACAACTCCATAATTTCTGCAAATTTGCTGTTTATTTGTTTTCAGCAGAAAATTCAGTAATGTGTTCTTCAAGAAACAAAAGTGCCAAGGCTAAAATTAGACTTAAATAAAGTTAGGTTATTGGAATGAGAGCTATCCAAAAGAAAATCGATTAAAGTCAACTTTCCAAAAGGTAGAGCTATATATATTTTTTAAAGGAACAAAGCCTTATTCTGATATTTCCATGGAAGCTACTAGTAAGCAAAGAAAAGGAAAAATACTAGAGCTATTCAGACTATACCATGGAATAAGATGGGGTCTAAAAAATAATTGAAGGACTTTTATTAACTGTAAGGAAATATAAGTTTTATTAAGAAATCAATATAAGGTGCGACAACATCCCAATTATATATATTTAAACTATCTTTTTATTTTTAATGTTATTCAGCTAGTATATATTCATTCATATTGAATGCACACAACAAATTTACCAGTGCTGTTTATGTGCCAGACACTGCAGTAAGATTTAGACAAAAAGAGAAGAGCCAAAGATATTCCTCATTTCTTCTGTGCCAAAACTCCAAACTCGCTGCCATGGAATCAATGTACATTCATGCTGCTCCCCTGTGGGTTTCTGAGACTGCACCTGTTCAATGGAGGACAAAGCCTAGTCTTTCCCCCACGAAACTGCTGGTGATGTCCAACTGCTGACCATGGGCATGGCAGACCAATGCGTAATCACTACTCTACCACTCTCCTGGCTCTTCTGCTCAGAGTGGGGCACCGAGCGAGATAGAGCAGCTTGTAAACAAATGAGAGGAGACTATTTTATGTGTGATAAATTGCTGTGCATAAGACATGATAATTACAAAGAGGAATTAACTATTTTATACTGGGAGTAGACTTCACAAACAAAGCTAAAAAAAAGGTCTACATCTTAAAAGATCATAGAGTGATTGATATATTTGGTGTAGAGATGGCAAAGAGGCATGCATAATATGCTCTTTAGACAATATGATCATCATCAGAGAGAATGGAAAATCAGTTTGTCACATTTATTGAAATGTGAAGTTTTTTTTAATAGCCTTAACACAAACTATAGTAAGTCAGATGTACACAGTAGGGGCTTCAGGAATTAATCATTTATTCTTTTTACTAGAATTAACAGACTTTTTTTTGTAAATGTCCAGAAAATGACTATTTTAGGCAAAGCAAGCTACTTGGCCTCTGTCAGACCTGCTCAGTTCTGCCATTCAGAGTCACAGAAGCTGTACATAAGAGAGAAGTGAGCTGCTGTGATCGTGTTGTAAGAGAACTTTTTTCAACAAAACCGTCAGGAGCTCTATTTGTCATGCAGATCATACTTAACCAATTCTTGGTTTGTAATATGGAGGGGCTATTTAAAAAGTATACACATGCGATTCACATAATTATACTTAAGTTGGGAGTAGAATCATTTTAGTATGTGTCTAAAATATGTGTGTATATATATCTGAAGGATTTGCAAATCCAGGCTTGAGGAATATTTGCAAGAGTGGCAAAATAGCACCGATGAAACATACAGCATTCCCTTACTTCCTAAATGCTTCCTCCCCCCACCATCATGATACCAATTCTACCTTACAAATCTGGCCAGACCAGAGGATCTACACTGGTACACATAGGAACTGGACACACAGGGAATCCAGGACACTTTTCTCAAGACCAGTAATGAGAATAGTGATGCCAGGAGGGTAAGGGGAAAGTATGGGGAGAAAGGGAGAACTAATCACAATGATCTACATATAACCCCCTCCCAGGAGGACAGACAACAGAAAACTGGGTGAAGGGAGACATCGCGGGTGAAGTAAAAGGGGGTGAAATAAGACATGAAAAGATAATAATGATTTATAAATTATCAAGGCTTTATGAGGGAGGGAAGATGGAGGAAGGAGGGGGGAAATGAGGATCTGATACCAAGGGGTCAAGTAGAAAGAACATATTGTGAGAATGATGAGAGCAACAAATGTACAGATGTGTCCGACACAATGGATGGATGGATGGATGGATGGATGGATGGATGGATGGATGGATGGATGGATGGTGATAAGAGATGTATGAGATCCCAATAAAATGATTGAAGAAAAAAAGAGAACTCTATGCTCTTTGATTTACAGCAGCTCAAGACAGCAGTCTTGGCACCTTCGTGGACTTCAGATTGTATTTCTTTAAGTGTTCTTTTAGTTTTGGGAACAAAGTAGTATCGAAAGGGGCAGCATCAGGGATGTAGGGTGAAAGGGATAACATTTCCCAAAGAGCTTCTTATGGGATAGAGCTTGCTAGAAAATGGAAAATGAGTAGTGCATTGACATGATGGAGGGGTTGGGGGGTGGGCGGGGTAGGGGTGGGATCTGGGTACAAATTCCCTGGTCTTTTTCTGGTGTTTTTCTCACCAATACATTTTATTAGTTTAGTTAACAAACTTTTATGATACTCCTATTCCCATTGAAAAAATCTATCAGGATTATTATTGTTACATTGTAGACGCCATATTCTTAGTCCTGACTCATAACAATCTTAGATAAACAGAATAAAATTCTACCCAGTCCTGCATTATCCCCTCCCCTCAAAAAAATTTTAGTCCAGCCATTGAGTCAACCATCTCATTGAATATACCTTCTTTAGATAACCTTTTACTTTATCAAGTACTATTCCAGCTCCTGATCCTGGTGCCTTTTGATCATGTGTCCAGAGTATATGAGATGCTTTCTGTTTGACTTCTAAAGATCCTTCTGGCTCATATGGTGATTGAGAAGCATGACTTGGATCAAGTTTACTAGAGTCCTTTGCTTTTTCACAATTCCAAAGAAACTTGGTAGAAGATGTGTGTGCTGCAATAATCCATTTCCATATTTGACGGCTTCTTAGTCCTAGGGGTGCTCTGAGATCATCTATCAGTCTAACACAGGATCTATTGTTCAAACACAGCAGCCTCAATGCACCAGCCACTCTGTGGGAGAAAGGCAAAACTTACAGTCTCAGAAACACTCAATAAGGATGCTGTGAATTGGATTGCACATTGGATTTGTTTTACCATTGGCATTGATTATAAATCCAATCAAAATACAATAATTGATACCTTCATTATTTTTACTTTTGTTGTGATTTTTTCTTATGGCTCTAATTTCAAATATAATTGAGGTGTAATCCTCAATTATAGGCTCCAAGTCCACTTTGCTGTCTGTAAGCAAGTTTGTATAAACTTAGTTATCTTAAATTGTCAATGAATCTTTCTTCAATCTTAATAACTTTTTATTTCCCTTTATAGAGTACAGCTTCTCAGAGAATTTGCTCATCATACAGATTGAATAAGTAAAGTGAAAGGATCCAATCTTGGCACACACCTTTCCTGATTACAGACCGAGAAATATCCCTTAATTCTATTTGGACAGCTGCAGTGTAGTCCACATACAGGTGCCACACGAGCATCATTGTCCACACTACTGTCCATAATTTGTTATGATACACTCAGTTTAGTTACTCTGTGTAGTCAATGAGCAATAGTTACTCATCATTTTGATATTGTATGCTTTCAGCCAGGATCCATCTGATATTAAACCTGATATTTTTAATTTTTTATCTTCTGACTCTGACTTGATTTTTTAGAAGTTCCCTGTCAATGTAGCGTGCAATTGTTTTTGAATGAATTTTACCAGATTTTTGCTTGCTTGTGATCTTAATGATATTCATTATCCCAGAATTCCTTGAATCATTTTTCTTGGTAATAGGCACACATATGGCTTTCTTTCAGTCATTTGGCAATTATGGTAGATACATAATCATTTGTCAATTTGAGGATTAAGAATGAAAGGATGGAGTCTACTCTGTCTATTGGATCATAGCCAGTGAGATTTCTGTGTGGTATGGCTTTCTCCTGAGAATTTCGGGAAATCTGGTACTTCCTTCTTGGAGGTGAGAAGCACTATTTCTCTCAGTTAACTCCCTTGGAGACTCTCTACTGACAAGGCTGACTCCCTGTGCCTGCATGGAGACCCCTGCCAGAGCAGACATGCTTCTCCCACCCCTGACTTTGCAGCCACTGGCCTGAGATCGTTCTGCATTTGGCGACATTGCATGTATTTCGTGAGTCTGAAGAGGACTTGTGTGTCCATGGATTTGTTTATGTAGTCTACCCAGACTAATACAGCCAGGTACCTTGCCTCCCCATTTATTGGTGATCAATATTAACCTATGGTATTCCAAACAATCTCCATAATTTCCTGTGCCTTGATTTTAACTGGTTCAGCATATCTCCTTGAATGCTACCATTTGACTGACTTTACCCTTTGCATACTATCAGAGATTCCAAAACCCATTCCTGGTTATGATTATGATTCGCTCCATGAAATTATTTGTATTGACATATGCCATTTAAAAGATTAATGGAGAATCGCCCTTCTGATGAGGTGGTTTCCCTAAATTCTTTTAGTACCCTCCAGTTGAAAAATTGACAAGGCCAAGATGTTTGCTAAAAATTGAAACTAACAAACCATGTTAAATCCCAACTGCAAGCCTTGGTGGATGGTGTAGTGGTCACGTGCTGGGCTGTTAACTGCAAGGTCAGCAGCTTGAAACCAGCAGCAGAAGCATGGGGTAAAACTGGCTTTCTGCTCCTATAAAGAGTTACAACCTTGTAACCCTGCAAGGACAGCTGCCGCCTATCTCATTGCATTCACAATGAGTTGGAATTCACTCAGTGGCAGTGAGTTTGTTTGTTTGTTTTTTTGTGGTTGCGTGAGTGGGAATTCCCTGGCTTTCTTCCATCAGCATCTGGACTTTAGACTGACATGTCTTCAGTAGTTGAGGTTGATAGTCTTTCCTTTCTTGGCTCATCTTTGAGTTCTTCCTAGCCTTCCTGACAATGCTGCATCCATCTAAGAACTACTGCATTATGTGAGGCAGTATTCCTGTAAATTTGATTTCAAAAAATTTCCCTTTAACTTTTGTTAAATATTATCCTTGACTTCAAATTATTTTTCAATAGCACAAAAAAATTGCTTTTTGAAGGCAAGCTAACAAGATGTAAGCAAATGTATTACTGAAGGAAGCTGTCTGCAATCATCCACAGATCTCAGAGACATGTTCAAGCACATTTTTTGTATCTAATCAACCCATACTTGTATAGCTGGAACCCAGGTAGCAATGTGTTCTGGCTTACCTTATTTTAATATCAGATAAACTGAATGCTGTTAAGCTACAATAAAATATTTTTGAAAAGCTTTTTATTCCAGCTCTTGCAGCTCTTTTAACATCCCATACATCAACTGCATCAAGCATTTTTGTATATATGTTGCCATCATCATTTCCAAAACATTTTCTACTTGAACCCTTGGTATAAGCTCCTGTTTTTCCCCCTCGTGTCTTCACCCTCCCACCCTCATGAAGCCTTGATCAATTATCTATTGTTATTATTATTTAGTATCTTACACTGCCCATTGTCTCCCCTCACCCGTGAATAATGAAAATTATTTCTTAAACATAAGAGTGTGACTGTTTTTTGCTAAATGAATCCTAATGTCCTAAAGAATAACATTTTTGGTAGCATATTTTAAAATAAATAATTCAGATATTTGAGAATGATGAGGACAATGAATGTACAAGTGTGCTTTACACAATTGATGTATGTATGGATTGTGATAAGAGGTGTATGAACCCCTAATAAAAAATTAAAAATTCAGGTCTTTTGGTGCATTAAAACCTATTATGTTTCTCATGTTGAAATACTTAGTTTGTAAAATATTAATTACTCTTTTCTCTTTTTTTCATTTTTAATAACCATTTTCTTATGGATTGAGTGAGGATTACAAAGGAGATCACTTAAATTCAACAATCTGTACATGTTTCCAGGTTATTGGTTACAATCCCCACAATGAAAGCTCATTTATCCTATTTCCTTCCAATATTTTCTTTTCCAGTGGACTTACTGATCGGATAGAGATGGCTGAAACATTGATAGTATAGCTCTAAAGGCTTTCAAGTCTAGAAATGAACTTAGCCCTATGGATCAAGTTTTAGCCAAACAGAAGATAAATTTCAAAAGAAAAATAGCACTAGGGAGGTAAGCAACTTTAAAATAATCAATTATTTGAGATGAAAAGGACAGTTAACCAAGGAAAAAGTTCCAATGGTCTGTAGACTGGGTTGTCTAGAGAAACAAAATCAGTGACACTCATATATGTATAAGGAAGAACTTTATATCAAGAAGTCATTTCATATCAAGAGACATCCTAGCACAGAGCAATTTAAGTCTATGAGTCCTATGCTCGCCCGAGCCCTCTTCTGACTCATAGCTGCAAGTAGATGATGTAGACAGATAAATTAGGATACAAGAAAATCGCAGGCTGGTGGGTACTCATTCTCATGGATTCAAGGTTGGTGGAAACATGGCAAGGCACCAACAGTTCTCAGGGCTACCCCTAGTGACAGGCACAGAAGCCTAGCAAGTAGGAATGCTTGGGGGCGGGGAGAGAGAGAGAGGATCCCCAGTGTCTCTCTTATGAAAAGGTCACCCATCTAGAAGGCATCTTCCCTGTGATTGAAAATTAGGACTCTACCCTCCATAAGTGCAAGTTTGCATACAGTCGAACTCCTATAGATCATGCATTTCATTTTCAGAGAACTGCTTTAAATGAATTTAGGAACTAAGCACATTTGCTACATAAAAAAGTTAGCCATGCACATTGGAAAAAATGCACAAAACAAAATAGAATCAATGCAATTACATGGAAGTATAGTTATGCTCATGTGTTCATATAATCACATCATCTATTTGGGTATATTTTTAATTGTTCTTGTTTTGTTTTTATATTTTTTCCCTTTAGGGGAAAAAAAAGAGGCTTTTGTTCCCATAAAGAATTATACGCTCAGAAACACACATTGGCTGCTCTACTCTATAATACGACGTAGTTACTACAAGAAGGAATGTACTCAATTGCAGTGAGTTTAGGTTTGTATTATTTAATACTTCTTTTAACTTGACTACTGACTCAATTACATTGTTGTATCAAGCTGCCAAGTGTTGCATGGATCCACTATGACACAAACCAAAATAAAAGTAAAAATGAATCATTTATTCTTGTGGTGCAGTGACATTTTTGAATGTGGCTCTTCTACAAAAGCACCTGTAATTTCCCATAAATGATTGGGTGGGACTGTGCGACCAGGGTTTGGGCAGCACTAATGGAGGAAATTGGTCAGGTTTCATTACCACCTCACTAAGGACAAGCCATCTTTAAGGCAGAGAAGAGAGAAATCGAAGGACTTCGGAAAAGCATGTTCAAGGTCACTGACTGATGTGATGGGGGCTGCCAAGACCAGATGTGTCAGAGACTTTGACATGGAGATACAGAATAGTAGCACCCAAACTCTGGAATAGCTTCTCATCTCACTCGACACTCTCAAGCTGTAAGACAGAGTGACAGGAGGCCACCTTCCTGGCCCACAAGGGCAAAGGTCAAAGGACCATGAGATTGAGAGATTAATGCCTGGAAATAGACTTGGCTGCTACGTGGTTGAGAACCCAATAGAGATTTGGCTGCTGACTGTAAAACACAACACAGCAACAACAAAACAAAAATGATGGCTCCATCCCTACTGTTTGCTGATCCTGACCTGTGATAACATAGGAAACACCCTTACGTGTGAATATTTTCTTTGAGTTCTGCGTAGCCGTTGCGAGGAATTATGAATGGTGTCAGGAATGGAATCCTGTGATGGCCTTCACTTTCTTAATGTGGCTCGTATACCCAAGTCTCTGTGACTCCCACCAAATGACTGACCGTGTAAACAGGGGCTGGGAAACACTAATAGGAGGGTTTGGTCAGGTTTTATTCTTAACCACCCCTTGGCTATTGAATGAGCCTTCTTTGAAGAGAAGAGGGAAACCCAGAGGACCTTGGAAGAGGATGTTCACGACCTCTGTGTATCATGGAGGTAGACATCAGGACCAGATGCATCAGAGGCTGTGGGTGGAGACTCAGAGGAGCAGCATTGGGAATACGCAGTCGTTTCTTCTCATTTGGCCCAAGACTGTGATTCTCAACCCTCCTAATGCCACGACCCTTTCATGCAGCTCCTCATGTTGTGGTGACCCCCCAGCTATGAAATTATTTTCATTGATACTTCATAACTGTACTTTTGCTACTGTTGTGAATCAGGTGATCCCTGTGAAAGGGTTGTTTGACCCCCAAAGGGGTCATGACCCACAGGTTCAGAACCACTGCTCTAGAGAAACAAATCCAGTGATGCTCCAAGATAAGAAAGGACTTTGTATCAAGAAGTAATCTTATATCAAGAAGGTCTCCCAGGTCATTCCAACTCAAATCCACAAGTCCAGTGCAAGACACGGCCCTCTTAAGACTCACATGGTGGCAGGCCAATGGCATTGGAAAGTGAAGCAGGAAGCAGGGAGATCATCGGCTTGTGGGTACAGAGTCGCATGGATCCGTAGTCAGAGAAAACATGGCAGGGGTGCCAACGGTTATCAGGGTCAGCTGGCCCACACAGGCAGTGGCAGTCAGAACCTCCATAATAAGGACGGTAAAGAAGCAGAGAGAGAGAGAAAGAGAGAGAAGACATCACCAGGCTGTGACTGGATTGACAGGTTGTATTCCACCCCTACACTGTCATACAAATTCAAGTTGACATAAAACCATCTAATTACCACAAGCTGTATCCTCACTGTTTGCTGATCATTACTTGTGGTAACCTATTGACTTCTCTAATAAACAAAGTCCTTTAAAGTGAATGCAGAGTATGAGTTCTGTGTGGCTACTGCAGTGAGCTGTCAAACCTGTATAGATATAAAGTGGTGTGGGGGTAAGAGTTGAGGTCAGAATAGGTAAAGGAGGATGGCTCATAGAGGCTTCTCTGACCCCTGCCTCTGGGTAATAGGAAAGATAGAGGAGGTCAGATATGGCCCCCACTGCTGTTACCATCATTGGCATCATACGTAGGATTCTTCTTGGAATGGAACCAGGCACATAAGCATTTTTAAGAGCCAAACAAGAAGCATGGGAAGAGAACATTTTGCATGGCTTTCTTGGTTATTTTTACTTGAAATGGCTGCAGGTAGTGTAAGGGATATTAAACTGACCCTAATAACCTAAAGTCAAAATCTAGGCTGTTTAGACAAAATGCCCGATAGAAGGCCAAGCCTTTTAGGATACACCCTGCCAGAGGACTTAGGTTAAATGCATATTAATAGGATGGACTAGGTAAGAAAGGATTGTATTTGAGTGTTTCAAAAGGGGTTGTGTTTAGAATTCTGTGTTTAGCTGACGGTGCTAGGATAATATTGATTTCTCCTACTTGGGGTTATAGACATAATGTGTAGAAATTTGGAAATTATAATTAGACAGAACTTGTAAATATGCTTATAAGTGCACTTCAGTCATTAAAATTAAATTAGTTATATAGGTAGGCAAAACCATCAATAACGGATACAAAACAAAAGAAAACAAAGATTGAGTAAAAAGAGAAGAAAATAAAATAAAAATATAATGATAATTAGGAAAAAAAGCATACATGATTCGAGGTCTGTCTGCTGACCTTTATGACTATCTCCCCCTACTGTTCCTGGGGGAATTCCAGGAAATTTCCCTTCTAGTATGAAGTTTTTTGGGGGTTTCTCAGAGGTTTTGTGCCTTTGCTTTGCTCCTATTGCTGATCTCTTTTCAGTCATCGTGGAGGTGAGCCCTTGGATGCCTTGTCTCATGTCTCTTTAATTACCCCTCATTTGCACAAACATCCCTAGGACCCATTCAGTTGTGGAGGCTGGTTCCCCCATGAAGAGTGAGCCATCAGGATTGGATGAAGGCTCATTAGCAACTGTGTTATGCCAAGGTGATTGACACAGTTGCTGCATCAAGGGACTCAGTCGCAGGGACAATTGTGGGCCATGATGCAGGATGGGCAGTGTCTCATTCAGTTGTGTACAATCAAGATCTCTGTCTGGAGTGGCAGAGGGAGCTGAGATCAGATTCATCAGAAACTGAATGCAGACTCAGGAGCACCACCTAGACTATGAGGTGCCTTATCTGCCAGAGCCTACAGAACTGTGGGACACAGTGACAGATGAAGTGGCTTCCTGGGCCATGGAGGCAAAGGTCAAGAGAGACAAAGAATCAAAGAGAGAAACTGGACGACCACATGACTGAGAATCAGAGAATTAGAGAGACTCTACTGATAGTTGAGATTATATCCTTACTATTTTCTGATCCTGACTTATGGTAACCTATTAACTTCCCTAACTAGACCCTTAATTATGGGTGTTGTCTGTGATTTCAGTAGTGATTGCAATGAATTAGCTCACCAGCATAAATGTAGAGTGATATGTGTATGGGAGGGCGGTGGGAAGGAAGAGGGGAATGAGGACAGTTGGTGATAGAAGAGGTAAAGAAAGATGGAACATGGAGGCTTCTCTAGCCCCTGCCTGTGGCAGTAGATATGGTCTTCCATTGCTGTTTATTGCATTCTTTCACTAGAATTTTAGCAGCCAGAGGCAACAATTGACGCCATTAACCACTCATCCACTTGCTCCGACCATCATAGTGATCCTCTATAGTTTGAGGCTGTCACCTTTATGGGCGCAAATAGCCCCATCTGGCTCCCATGGAGCTACTGGTAGGTTCAGAACGCTGACGGCAGTAAGCAGTCCACTGAATACCTGGCAGTTCCACTAGGGTTCCTTCCTGGTTTCCAAGTGGTCTATTATCCCCAGAGGATAAGCACTCGGTGAAGGTCAGACGGCATGCTGTGCAGTGAGGATACTATCTTAACTGCCCTCAGCAACTTCTATCCTGTTAGTGGGCAGATTCTGTGTATGTCTTTGTATATGTATATTGGGGGGTTGGGCGGGGAGTGGGTGCATGTCTATGGGTTAGGGATATTGGATGAGGAAAATGGTGAAAGGATATAAGTGAAGAAGTGCTGAAGGAAAGTGGATAAAATACCTCATTCAAGGCCAACCACCAACTAAGAGGTTTCTAAATTGGCACATTGTGAATGCCTAAATTAAGCTATTTGTTAAGACAACCCAATGACCTTGAGTAGATTATGAATCATAGTGTCCCTATATAGGGATTCTGAGGCTGTAAGCTTTATGTAAAGCCTCATACAGAGCATGTGGTGAATTTGAGCCAATGACATTTTGGTTAGTGATCTAACCCCACAGTACCATCAGGGCTCCTAGACCTCTGTTAAGAGATAATCCAAACGGAGGGGGCAGGCTCAGATTGTAGATATATAATGTATGTGTCAGCATGAAAGGATCAGAGCAGTGGCTCTCAGCCTTCCGAATGCCATGACCCTTTCATACAGTTCCTCATGTGGTGGTGACCTCCAACCATAAAATGATTTCCTTTGCTACTTCATAACTGTAATTTTGCTACTGTTATAAATTGGGTGACCCCTGTGAAAGGGTCATTCAACCGCCAAAGGGGTCCCAACCCACAGGTGGAGAACCGCTGGATTAGAGGGACTTGAGACTTTGACAGAAGTTCTCTCTAAGAAGTTGTAACACAGTTACTGTGTGATTGCACTTTAATGTGCACATGTGGGATTTTGGCCAAGATTCAGCTCCATTAGTATGGTAGTTACATAATCTGGTGTCAGTTTGTGACTATTAAGAGTGAGGGAATAGAGTATGTCCTGCCAAGCAAGGTGCAGCTTGATGACATCATTTGGAGGCACTGCAGAGATAGAACACTCAGTGGAGGCCAGACCCACACACTCTGCTTTGTCTTCTTCCTGACAAGACACATGGAGTAATTCTGATGGAGTTAGAGCCCTGGAGCTGGAGGAGCCACATGGAGTACCATGCCAGCACTGAGATGCTTTCACCACCACCACTGGATCCACAAGAGTTTCCACCCAATGGCCTGTGATCCTCCTGAGTTCAGCATCATTGAATGCATTGTATGAGTCTAAAGAGGAATGTATAGACTGGTATTGGACATGTGGGCAAATATCACACTTATGGACTTTATCTGGATTGGGCTGGGGTGTTTTTTTAATATACAATTACTCTTTCTCTGGATTTGTTTTTTCAGTCAACCTGGACTAACACAATTAATTAGCTTTCTTGGTAGGGGCTGAGATATGGAGGGTGAGCAGTATAAAGTAGTAGTAGAATTTAAGAAAGATAAACCAAGAGAAATTAATCAAACAGCACCCTCAACACACAAAACAAGGACATATCCATTGATCTGAGTCCCAAGAGTTTCATTCAAGTGATTAATTTTATGTATTTTGTGAATTACCAGTAAACAAAATAATTTTAAATGTAATTTTTGCATGCTCATGCTCAAGTTCTTTCCTAAATTGCTATTAAATACATGCATACTTTTCTATGTCCAAATTTTGGAATACGATCTTCCTTATGGAAGAGACATTGACAAGGTTTCAAAAGTCTCCCAATATATTTTCAATTATACTACAGAATATTCATATTTGAACACAAGCATATAGTTCTTCAAAGAGCTATAGGAAATTCGGACCATTCATTTTGCTAATATCTAAATTAATTACCCAGTTGTTGAAAAGGTCTACACATCATCTTAGAGATGAATGCATACATCTCCTGAAGCCATCAATAGTTAGTACTCAAAAAAATGTTAGTACTCATAAATTTGTACTTTACAGTTTTGTATCAATAATGTGTCAACTTTGAGCAATCAAAGAGTGACTATTAATAAAACATATGTTTAGCAGAAGACAAATAAATTAATATTGCTTATCAATGATAAATTGTTTGGGGTACAATTTTACTATAGTAAAAATGAACTCAACATTAAGCTCTGCTTTCTTATTTCTAAAATTTAATGAAATTATTTTAAATGCCATAGTAATAGATAAAACTAAAATACGGAACACCTACCAAAAACATGAAAAAAATCAGTGTGCAACACTAATAAGTAAATCCTCTTCAAATATGAAAATATGTTATTTCATCAGAAAAGACAAGTATATTAAAAATAACAAAATAAAACATACAAAACTATCAACTTATTTCAAATATATGAAAAATCGACATTTCAGTGGGAAATGAACTAGCATCTTTAAATTAGTAATAAGAGTGATCACACTGAAAGAAAGTACTTTTAAAGTTTTTAAAAATTGTTTAAAGAGTCATTGTGACACTGTGGCTCAAGCATTGGGCTGCTATGATCAAGGGGGATGGTTCAGAGCTACAAAGAGTTTTGCTGCAGAAGAATGAAACTGTGTGCTATTGTAAGGTTTTACAGTCTGGAAGAATCATAAGGAGTTCTTCTTTGTCCTATAGGTTCTCTTGGAGTTAAAATCCACTGGAAGGCAGAAAGTTGATGGGTTTCATTATATTAAAAAGTCTAATGTATGAAAGAAAGGTATCCTAATAAAAATACTTATGAGACTATAAGAGGCTGCAAGTTTAATTTAAGGCCAAGAAATCATATGTCAACAAAGATGATACAATTCAAGATATGTGTTTGTGTGTAATATGTAGAGCTGCATAGATGGATGGATTGATCAGTGGTTAAATGGACAAATGAATAGATAATAGATAGGTAGATACACGGATAGAAACATATAGAATAAAAAATAAATATATATATTCTTAAGTTCATGGTAGCAACTTATGAATATTCATGTATACAAATTACTAACTGGAGAAAAAGAACTGTCAGATAGAAATATGTATAGTCTTTCAAGTATTTGGAAAAACTTTTCAAACAAGTGACAATATTAGGCTTATCATTTTCTTCTATCAGACTTCTCCACTTTAAAATGTCTATATCTTATTGGAAATAGATAAGAGGATTTATATTAGAGAAACTTCACAAAGTTCATAGAAAAATAGAACTAGAAGACAGTGAAGAAGCCTAGCTATCAAGAGATAGAGCATCTGGGGTCTTAAAGGCTTAAAGATAAACATGGGAGCATCTAGCTAATAAACAACAATTCCCACATGGAGGAAGCACACCAGCCTGTGTGATCAAAAGGTATTGAGGTGTCTGTGGGATCAGGTATCAGACATCAAAGACCTAGAACAAAAAATCATATTGATGTGAATAAGCAGGAGCACAGAGTGGAGACCCAAAGCCCATCTGTAGACAATTGGACATCCCCACACAGAAGGGTCACAAGGATGAGATGAGCCGGTCATGGTGCAGTAAAGCACTGACAAATCATACAACTTTCCTCTATATCTTTAATGGTTCCTCTCCAACACTATCATGACCCCAGATCTACCTTACAAATCAAGCATGTACACTGGTACAGATAAGAGCTGTAAACACTGGGAACCAGGACAGATAAACCCCTTAGGGCCTACCAGGAGGGTAAGGGGATGGTGGGGGGAGAAAAGGGGAACTAATCACAAAGAGTGACATGTAACACCACCCTCCCCAGGGTAATGTACCACAGAAAAGTGGGTGAAGGGAGACTGAAGTCAGTGCAAGACATGAAAAAAAATTATAAATTATCAAGGGTTCATGAGGGATGGAGGGAAAAATGAGCTGATACAAAAGACTCAAATAGAAAGAAAATGTTTTGAAAATGATGATGGCAACAAATGTACAAATGTGCTCGACACAATAGACTGCAATGAGAGCTGTAAGAACCTCCAATAAAATGATTAAAAAGCAAAACAAAAAGACAGTGAAATTTTCCCATAAACTTTTGAAGCCAACCTCATATATGTGAAGTACTACATCCATTTCAAAACTATTCAACAGCATATTTATTAATGCTAATATGGATAAACATTTAAACACCTGGAAACTATTTCTTTTTATGTATCTATAGGTTGATAAATATATATATACTGGTATTTAAAACCCAATTGTGCACACACATAGAAAGTTAGTTTATGAAAATAAATATTTGACATAATACAAACAAAAATTATGTATCATTGAAGAAAATTAAATTTTGTAAAAGCACATGCTAATGAATAAAAGTTAGTAAATGTAGATTTTTACCAGCTGATATAGGGAACATGCTATGAATTATTGCCAAGGATGACAAGATAGAGTGATAAGATTCTGGCAATGTGGCTCAATTTTTATATCCTCACAATTGATCTAAAACCTACCCATGTTATATTTCCAAATATAGCAGTAAGAGAAAGAGAGATAAATGAACACAAGACCTTAAAAAGGCATTATTTGTTACTTTTTCATATAGTATGTATATTTATATTAACATATATATACAATATTCTAAGTGTGAAATATTTGTTTGAATAAATTTTAAATAACAATAGAAGCTAAACCTCCTTCATTGTATAATTACTATGCTTCTCTCTGATAATGAGTTATATAATCACTCTACCAGCTTTCTGCTTTGTTCCGTTTCAGAAAAATCAAAGTAATACTGAATACCACATTGCAGTGATTCTATTACAGTTAATAAAGAATATATTTTCTTATACCTTTGTTTTATCAATTCAGACTTCTTTATAATATATACATATATGTGCACACACACGTGCACACACACACACACACATATATATATATATATATATATATATGGTAGTCTGAGACTGGCAAGCAGAAAAGAGGTGATAATCAAAGAATATTAACAAAAAATGAGAGATGGAAAAATATACTTAAGGTGAAGGACAGAGTCAAACACACTTCCTATCCATGGGAGAGAGCTAGAGATACTGAGATATAGAAGAGTGTCAAAAGGCCTGGGGAAGAAAGGTTGTTCACACAAACTCCACTGAACAGACTCGAGTTTAGGGTTTAGAGTTCAGCATGGAGTCTGTGGCGCTGGAGGGCTGGGATGTGTGGGGTGCACACAGCTGCAAAAAGTAAGTACACCAGATATGACCAACCGATATCAGAAGACCCAGGGCTGGCCAGGAAGCCAGTTTATGATGAGAGGTCCTCCACTAGCTGACTATAAGGTTTGGCTTTACTTTTTGTCAGCCTTTGAGATGAGATAAAATCCTTTTGGATTTCTTTTCCAAAATATTCCCCTTCAAAATTCATCTTTTCTGTTCAAATCTTTCTATGAGTATTCTCTGAATATTGTCCATTGCCTGGATTTTTTATTTTTTTGCAAGCAGAAAAAGAACTAAGGAGTGAAGAGGCTGGAAACTCTGAGCCTCCTTCAGGTCGTGTGTGTGTGTGTGTATAAATTGTTACAAAAATCATAAAACTCTTTGCTAAATATATCATATTGTAAAACTATTGTTTATAACATACCCTCCACCCATGTCTATAAACTTAAGGAAAATTTGCAAGCTTTCTAATCCTTTTATAAAGAATTCTGTGCTCTTTGATTTAAGCCATGCCAAAATAGTTTCTTTTTCTCCAGCAGGTTTATTCTCAAGTAATTTGCATATTTTATAATTCAATAGTTCAATTTTTCAACCATAGTCCGGAGAATTATACAATCATCTTCACATCAATTTTAGAATATTCCCAGGAGACCCAATAGAAAAGAAAATGGTGCTAAGGTGATGAGTGAAAACATAATAGTATACAGTCAAAAATACTAGGAATGGGTAAGAAAGAAAAGACCCTCCCAAAAAATAATCAAAAATCCAGGGGAGAAATTTTTGCCATGAAACCAGTAAAAGGTACTTACACCCAGAACCAATCCAGGTCACACCTATAGGGTGGCCAAGTGGCCAAGTATTGCGTTCAAATCCAGCAAAATCAAGATTTCAATGGGCTCTGCCTGATGTCACAGGCAAGAGTAGTCATCACCCTTCCCATCAAAATAGATTTTGACAGACGCTAGAAACTAAAATTGTGTTCCATTGGAATATTCTTTGAGGTTGGGGATCAGAAAGCACTGTCAGGGGAAGTTCAGGCTGTAGGATGAATGGTGTAATGTTTCCATTGAAATTTCTTTAGGCTCGCCATTTCTGCCCTAGAACTAGGTACATTTTCTTAGTGGGGAAAACAAAGCAAAACACAAAACCATTTTCAGCACGAATTCCCTGGCCGTTTTCTCAGGGATGCAAATCCCATTTTCTTAAACTTCTTTCTAATAAGCTGTGGCAGTTGTTTTGTGTTCTTTGAGAAAATCTACCGATTTCCCATTTGGAATCCCCAAATATAATCTCCATAATCTTCTGAGCTGACCTAATTGCATTGGATTTATTTGGCCCACCAGAGTCTCTAGAAGAACCTTTGGGCATAGTGGTTATGCGTTAGCGTGCAAGGTCAGCAGTTCAAAACTGCCAACCTTCTCCTCAGAAGTGACGGGGATTTCTATTGTTTTATAGTCTCAGAAATACATGGCAGTTCTTCCCTTTCCGGTAGGTTTGCTCTGAGCCGGCATCACTTGATGGCAATCAGGTGTTTGAGAGATTCTTCTCTCAGAAAACATTGTTTTGATTGGATATTGCTCTCTTGGTTGTTAAAACTGGCGAGCAAGTGTTTTGAGAATGATCAGGGCAATGAATGTACAAGTGTGCTTTACACAATTGATGGATGTATGGATTGTGATAAGATGAACCCCTAATAAAATGATTTTTAAAAACTGGTAAATACAAAACAAATGTCTGCTACCAATTTGTTCCTTAAAATCATCATCATTCATTTTGACTTTATTCAAAAGACTAACAGAAAGAGAATCTTTTTGATATTTTGGCAGCCGTGGTGTTGAGGTCTTGTTGACCATAGATAATCACTTAAAAGTGATCATGTCAAACTGTGAGATTCCAACTTCAGTACTAACTTAATCAATGGTAATCACCCACTTCTTAACATCAGCCATAGCTCCTTCATTCACCACAGTGGTTGCTCTTCCATTTCCACCTTCCTTAAAAAAGTAAAGAATTTTTGTTTTATGAATTTAAAAAATCTTTTTTATTGGGCTCATATAGCTCTTATCACAATCCATGCATAAATCCATTGTGTCAAGCGCATTTGTACATTGGCTGCCATCATCATTTTAAAAACATTGTCTTTCTACTTGAGCTCTTGGTATCAGCTCCTCCTTATTTTTCCATCCCCCCTCCACCTTTCCTCCCTCACGAACCATTGATAATTTATAAATTATTAATATCTTTTCATGTCTTACACTGAAAGCTGTCTCCCTTCGCCCACTCTTTGGTTGTTCATCCCTTGGATGGGTTATATATAAATCATTGTGTTAGTTTCCCCTTTCCTCCCCCACTTTTCCCTTACCGTCCCAGTATCGCTACTCTCATTCTTGGTCCTGAGGGGTTTATACATCCTGGATTCCTTGTATTTCTAGCTCTTATCTGTCCCCATGTACATGTTCTGGTCTAGCCAGATTTTAAAAGTAGAATTTGGGTCATGATAGTGGTCGGGAGGAGGCATTAATGGACAAGAAGAAAGTTTTATGTTTCATCAGTGCTGTAGTACACCCTGACTGGCTCATTTTTTCCTTGTGACCTTTCTGTAAAGGACTGTCCAATTGTCTACAGATGGGCTTTGGGTCTCCACTCTACACTCCCCTTCACTCACATTGACATGATTTTTTGTTCTGGGTCTTTTATGTGTGATACCTGGTCCTATAGACACCTCATGATTACACAGGCTGGTGTGCTTTCTCCATGTGGACTTTGTTGCTTCTCAGCTAGATGGCTACTTGTTTATCTTCAAACCAGTAAGACCTAGCCAGGACATAAGCTTTCTTCACCACATTTTCTATGAAGCCATTTTGTCTTCAGCAATTGTGTTTGGAAGATGAGCATCATAGAATGCCAGGTTATTAGAACAAAGTTTTCTTGTGTTGAGGGAGTACTTGAGTAGAGGTCCAATGTCCATCTGCTACCTTAATACTTAACACATAAAATATGTACATAAATCTACTTCCCTCTCATAATATAAAAGTATATTTACATATGTACATGCCTGTATTTAGACCTACATAAATTCCCTTTGCCTCTGATTTCTTTCTTCTATTTCCTTTTACTGTGCATGTTTTTCTGTACGGCAACATTTCTATATTCCTACAAAATTGTTATAAACCTTTATTAATTTGGGAAGATGTCCACTGAAGTTTTGTTTATAACTAGATGTTAACCTTGATCTCAGAATTCCCTTCTTATTTGGGACAAAATTTATTCTTCTTTTTATGAAGGCACTCTAATAAGAACATGACAAGTGTGTTAATGAGAGTACTTATCTGCAGACACTCATTCAGCACAGACATGTTTAAGTACATTTTGTTTGGAATAAGCCAATTTTTGTACAAATGAAAACCCTCGTAGCTATATTTTTGACTTGCCCTAATGTGTGATTTATTATAAGCCTGTTTATAAATATATATACATGTATAAATGTATGTTCTTATAAATATGTATTTTTGTAAGTATATTTATATATGTATATACTGACTATATCTCTGAGTTTATCTCTCTCTTTTTTTAAACTGCATACCACTTTATACAAATGCTGTTGGTCTGCAAGAGAGCCAGGAGATCTTGTCCTGTAAACCAAAAACAGAGACCAGATTGATTGGATAAATGTTAACTTTATTCCCCCAAGTGCTTACAGAATGAAAACAGGCAAGTTTCTGTTTCTGGGCTATTTCAAAGATCCAGTGATAAAGAAACAAGTTAAATACTCCCCACTCTGGCAGTTTGGGGAGGGAGATGTAGTTAACACGTGTTGCAATGATCAAAGGACCTTCCAGCAGAGAGACAAAAGGGAGACTAGAAACCGTTTGCATTTCCCCAAAGAGATGATCAGAGCATCAATTGATACTTCATTCCTCCAAGGACTGTGAGTCCTGTATCCCCCTAAGGTTTGGGTCTCCATGTTTATCAAAATAGTCCTGCTTCCCTTTTCCAGAATTAGGAACATCCTGAATAATTAACAGGTTTTTCAACTGGCCTAGGCTTTGAATAATTAAAAAGTTTAAAGATAGTTTACTATAGGAAAGGGCAGTTACATCCTGTGTTCCTTTTAGCAAACCAAATCTCAACAAACTATGTTACATTTTCAGTCTTGATTAATGGCAGACTAACTCTCTCACTTCCCTATATCACAAGGACTTAAGATAATTATAATTGTAGTTATTGCAGTTAATGGGATTAAAGACAGAGAAGAGGGGCGATGTCTGTGACCATTTTTTCATGAGGAACAAATAAGAGATGACTTTCCATGCTGCCAAAGACTCTTAAGGGGACAAAACAATTATTTCTGGGAACTATAAAGCATACTAAATAAGATTGCCAATAAAGACAGTGGACTTTGTCACATTTGATTAGACACACATATATATATGGAAACTTCCATTGTTACTTCACTACCTCTGAAAATTAGATCTCTTACTAGACTGTGCAAAGCAATTTTAGAGGAGGACAAGATTGCCATATCAATGCTCAACTGTCTGTCTAAAGACATTTATATGAGCCAAGAAAAGTGACGTTGAAAGGCAACATCTTGCAATGGAGAATAAGAGGAGACGGACGAAACTTGAAGTGGATTTTCTATTTCTGGCACTACTCTGATATCTCTGTATGTACGCTCTCTCAACCCTTTCATTTCATTTTTAAATATTTTCTTAATTTTTGGAAACTTGAAAAATTATTAAGCTTCTATTCAGCTTTTAAGAAAAACAGTACAACAAACAGTTGTGGGATGACTCTTAATATTTGTTCAGCATAAAATTTCCATAACATTTTAAAGATTTTAAAAAGACATAAAGCAATTGAAGCCTAAATAATGTATGATATTCCCCCATAATTGTACATAAAATCAGTGTCATAGAACAATAATAATAGAAATTAGTCTTCCAGTGTTCTGATAATTTTTGGTCTTTCTTTCTCCAGTATACGTATGAATGCATAGTATGAATGCATACTAGGAAGGTCATCAGTGTGTCTCAGAGAAAGATGAGGCTTTCTTCTCGCATAAAGATTTACCACCTTAGAAACGCACAAGGGCAGTTCTACCCTGACCTGTACTGTCACTATGCATTAGAACTGCTTTGATAACAGTGGTTTCTGTGTTTGTTTTTTGGTGGGTCAGTTTGCCTAGCACTGTATGGACAACCAAATCATCTTTTGATGATCAGTAAGTTGTGTCTTTTGGAGTGTTTTTGCAAAGTGTAAGTTTACTTTTTGGCTTTTTTCCTTAAGACTGTATCTAATACACCTTCCCTAGTCCCTAAAGCAAGAAAATGTATGTATAGTGGTCAATTAAGAATAATAAGTTATTTTATAATATTTACCTTAGGTTTATACCAAAAGAGGATGTGTTCTCTTCCCAGCCTCCTTTGTTTTTACATTCTCTATACACCTTGTGTATTTTATATGCACTCTGAATTGACACCTGGCACAAAATGTTAGAATAATAAATATTTTTTATGATTCCAACATGTTAGTGTTTGCTTGAATTTTACTGGCTACATAAACTCATTAGACTCTGTGGATCATAACAATTATGAAATTTTATGATGAATGAAGTTTCCGTAACACTAAATTCTGTATATGGGGAACTTGTACATAGACCAATAGTCAGTCATTTAAATAGAAAAAGGAGCTACTGAATGCTTAAAGTTTTCACTTTTGATACTGAAGTGCACCTGGACAATGAATCAGGACGGCTGTAGAAGACTCAGTGCATTTTAATTATGGTGTTGGTGAAGACTATTGAAAGCATCATGGACTGCAAGAAAAACAAACAACATGCCCAGACTTCTCCTTAAAAGTAAGGATAGCCAGGCTTCTTTTCACATATTCTGTGACGAACTCTCAGGAGGGACCAGTACCTGGATGGGAAGAAGCCCCTTAATTAGGTGACTGACACAGTGGCTACAACAATGGCTCAGCCATGACAGTATTGAGGATGGCGGAAGTATTTACTTCCTCTGTGCACAGACTTGCTATCAGTCAGAACTGACTCCAAATTACCTAAGAAGGATAACAATATATGAAAGCAAAAGCTGGACTGTGGATAAGCAAGTACTAAAAATACTTGATACCTCTGAATTAGGATGTAATAAGGATACTGGGATGTACAGCAAGAATGAGCCTTAGGGAAAAGCATGTTGAGACCTCATCACATGTCCTGTGGATATCATCATGTTATTGGGAGGGAGCAGCTTGTTGGAGAAGTGCATCGTGCTTGGTTAAGCAGTATGGCAATGGTGAAGAGGAAATCCCTCAGTGAGATACACTGGTGCAGTGAAGGCAACAGTGGGTCTTACCACTGCAATGATGTGAGGATTGAGCAGGACAGGGAAGTCTTCTCTTATTTTGTACCTAAGGTCACTAAGCATTTGAATGGACTTCAGGGCATCTAACAACATAAGCAAATTAAATAATCATTGAATATTAGAAAGTGACAGTTTACTTATAGTTATTTAATGTTATTTAAACATTGTGTTGTAAGTTTATTTAGTTTTGAATGTCTTATACGACAAGGTAAGACAATAAGTACTCATTATATTATTTAGTAGGCTACTGGATTGTTCCTTTTGTCTTACCAAATTATTTTATATCACACCTTTCTTCCTCTCAACACATGCAAACACACAAACAAAACACCCGATATAGTCCATCAAAACCTTTGTCAAATCATGAAAAATGAATAAAAGGCTCAGTTGGTGACTTATGAGAATCATTTGAACAGATAAACTACATTCAACATAAAAGCTGTTGTTCACTCCACATGCTCTGGTGGTTGAAAGGGAAGGTAATGAACATTTTCAAACACTAGCTCACGGACAACTGAGTCATGATCTAAAGGAGGATGAGTTTATTCTGAGAGGTAACAATGGCACCACAATCCATTTATTTTCTTGGTCAACCTTTATTTGTGTTATGATTATATTATCATGTGATATAAGTCTCTTGACATAGTAAGAGTTTATTTTAAGAACATTTCTACTAAGTAATGTTATATTTCCACCCCAAAAAATTATTTGCTGGCAACAGGCAATATGTCATTTGCAATACAGATAATGCCGTTACTAGATGTGGGCATGAATGGATTGCAAAATCCACTTGTATCTACTTGTACTGTGACTGATAACATCTGATGTGTGATATTTAGACATTTAGGGCCATCTTATATAGACATTTCATCTATCTGGTTGTTAGCCATAATCTTCGGTCCTTGAAGGCTTTTGAGAGATGCTATTGTTTGCCAAACAAGTGATGTCACTTTTATGCAACATGAATAAGACATTTCAGGTTATCACATGCATATTTTACCTGAGTGCTGTTAACAAATTATGAGTATAATTTTTTTACTGATAACACTTTATAAGAAGCAATTCCTATAGATTTTATATTTCTGTTTGGCTTGTAGAGTATCTGAGATTAAATATTAAATTCTCATGTTAAATCATACTAAATTTTATTAATCAAAATACCAATATATCCAAGAATAAGCTGAGTTTTTCAGCACATTTTTATGCAGTTTTTGTGGTAAACTTGGATGCATCAGCTAATATTTGGGTCGGCTTATACTCCAGTATTTATGATATTATACTTTAAAAGTAGTATCACATCTAATTAAATATCTGAGGAATTAGATGATATTGTATCAATGCTAAGAATATTCTTTTGAACCTTTAGTGATACGGGAAAGATAAAACCTGACTAGGCAGAGCAGACTTAAAAATAAATCAGTTACTTCTACCAGAATTTGCATTATAATATGTAATGATTTTAGTAGTGCAGACTTGAGATGGTCTAAAGTGCCTAAATTAATTGCTGTGTTCTAGTCAGTGAATTAAGACCACAATATAATTTAAAAAGATGGCTATGTCATGGTGCAGTTTTGTTTCAGTAGTTAGGATTATAATTTTTAAATAGGAAATATGGATTATGGTGTATAGTTCATAATAACAGAGTGTTCCAGATGGGTTTAATTTTAAAATTATTATTAGTAAACACTTACGGATCAAATTTATTTTTCATTTAATAATGAATACACATTTTGTTTCCTGATATTATTACAATCCATACAATATAACAGACTTCTTCCCACTACTTTTCCATATTTACCATTTCCATTTGTCCTTTTTCCTATCCAGTTCATGCCTTCTGAGGTAGCTTATTGTGCCACCTGGCCCATAAACACATGTGAGGTTAATTGAAGGGCAGAGGGATAGATGGCTCAGTGAGCCTTGCCTTTCTAGTTCTCATGTCTTTTGTTTGTGATGGTCCCACCAGGGTGCAGCTGCCTTAGCCAGTTCCCTGCTTCAGCTGGCAAGACTCATTTCCTGCAAGACATCCCTGTGGAGAAGCCACATGGACCTACCCCAATGCAGCCCTGGGGGCTGGAGCAGTCATGTGGAGACCCTTGCCAGTGCTGAGATGCTTAACATTCACTGATTCGGCTTTCCTCCTACAATTGGCATCATTGCATGTGTTTTGTGATATGGAGGAGGACTTTGTGGATTGGTGTTTGACATATGGGTTAATGTTGGACTAGTGGGCTTGGGCAGCACTGGGTTGGGGTGTTTTCTTGATGCACACTTAACCTTTATATAAAACTCTCTCTTATACATGAGTTTCTGTGGATTTGTTTCTCTAAAGTCCCCAGACTAACACAGCTTCTGAGTTTCATACCTGTGCAGAGACTGCCCTTATGACATTGTACTGGATCGAGTTTGAAAGTTGAGTGCAAATCAAGAGAGGAAACTAGAACTAAATCGATACACTGTTATGATATTGTGTAAGAAAGACAAGATATGACGAGAAAGGTTATAGTTTACCTAGCTAATAGGTATCCAGAATTTATTGGAAAGCCCCTTAAATACTGTACTTAGCAGGAGATCTGTGCCAAACCACATAAATTCATTGAATTGACAGTTCTCACACCCCTACCTTTTCCTCGTTTTGATTGTGTCCCCTCGTGAGTAGATAAGCCAACATTTCTTTTGTGATCTGGAAAGAGCTGGAACTCTCAATTAAAACACAGGTTATTGAACTGATGATATTATTTCGTTTTCTAAACTGAAAAATGCACATTCTTTATAGATCCTTGACTTTGGGAATCTGGTAACTTATGTGTAATCCTGTCTAGCCATGAGACCAGGTGACTAAATGACACCCCCTGTCAGGAAAGACAGTCTTCCTAAATCTTAAAACTCTAATTATTAATATTATTTTACTTACATGCCTATGATAATTTTCTTAAAATAACCATATGAAACAGGTATTTTAGCAGCTATATTCCTCAAAAATTGCTTAGATTTATGTACGTATGGAAATTATTTCAAAAGCACAGTTAAAATTCTGCTAGAGCAATGGCTTATCTAGGACTACTTGATAGGTAAACTTTGTATCTTCTTTCATACGTGATATTTGGAGTGCTGAATAGGCTGTTCTCCTTGTGCTAAACTACACTTCCTAAGTATTGGGAGTCTAAAGAAAAATTGTTTGAACTAAATGTTCTCTCATCAGATATATTTTTATTTCACTGTTCCAAACGAGAAGATTAGAAATGCTATTTGACTATCGCAATATAGTCTTCATAACCTGCAATTTGTATGAAAATTTAGGCATATTCTGGAATAAGAAATTGACCCTTGACCCATATTTCCATTTGGTCAAGGACACAGGCAATGCTTTAAATCCTAGCAAATTCAAAAATGTAGGAAGGATAAGTTCCACAGGCCAAAAGTTAGCATCATGCATTCAGGCACGCTACTTTGACAGCTAGAGTTAAACCAGAAATTCAGACTTTAATCCACAAAATTTCAACTTTAGGGCACCATATAGTCATTTTTAGAATTTGATTTTGACTTTGGTGAATGGTTATAGGACAATATAGTTTTATATTCAATAATTCATACCCATTTTGAAACATGGAATTGATCGCAATCCTCACAATATTGCAGCACTCGTTTCTATTATATCCTGCGTCTTCCATTTCTGTTTATTGTTCTTTCAACCCTCTTCCTGCTCTCTGAATTTTATTGCTGGGCCAGTGATGCCTTTTTACCCTCATATAGTTGATCTAAAGGTGGTGTACCTCTCTGGGGTTAGTGTTTATCTTATAAGTCTGCTGATTGTTTCACTGAAAATTGAGCCAGAGGGGTGGCTTCAGTTCTGCCTGGGATGGAAGGATGACTAAACATTACAGTCTCTGGAATTTAACAAGTCTTTATGTGCCTCTAAAAAGTAAGCCTTGTTTTGTTTAATAATTCAGAATTTTATTCCATTATTTCCCCCTACTTTATCCAGAAACTTCTACTGTGATACAAATCAGAGCGATGTTAGGGGTAGGGAGCCAACATTCTGCTCTTATTTCAAGCAAATGGAGGATAAAGTCCACCTGGCTCATTAGTTTTTGTCTAATTGTTTCCCCTGTTCCCTGTTTTTCTTTTCTTTTCTATGGTCTGGGTGAGGATCGCACCATACGGGCCATTCAAAACTTTCAAAGCTTTTGTTGCTAAACCGCCATATACAGAGGATGCACAACATTGTCTTCATAATGTAGGTTCCTTGTGTCCCTTGCAACTATGATTCTGTGTCCATAGGCCCGGCAGCTCATTACCTCAGGTTGTTTGGTTATAGTTAAGGAGATTTTAGAGTTTGACTCCCTTAAAACAGCAAAAAGTCTGTGAGTAACTTTCACTACAATTTAATTCCATTTGTTCCATGAACTTTTTGAAGCGCCTTGTATTTGAAAGACATATAGATATGTATGTACAAATAATCTCTGTCAAATGTATGTATATCCGTCGTTTTAGTCACATATTAGATTGAAAGTATTGGCTCACTGAAATGCACAAATAAAAAAGAGTAATATGTGCTCGCTTTGGCAGCACATATACTAAAATTGGAACGATACAGAGAAGATTAGCATGGATGACACGCAAATTCGTGAAGCGTTCCATATTTTAAAAAAAAGAGTAATATAACTATACTCATTTTAGAAATGAGAACACTGGGTTATAAAAGTTTAAGTGTCCTTCACAAGGTCACAAAGTTTATCATTGATCTAGTTAAATATTCAACTACAGGTAGTGTGGTGACACATTCTTAGTTAAGTATACTAGTTTTACTCTTATATTACATATCAGAAAATATTATCACTATCAGTAATGGTTTCAAAATGAAAAGACTGCAACAATGAAAATGTAATGCCTCATGTAGTAGGGATTCTTTATAAAACAAAGAAACTCCTGAAGTTACACTATATCAGTGAGCCAAAAACAGTCCATGGATGAGAACCAACGTACGTTTTCATAAATATGTATTTGTGTAGCGGTGCTAGGTGCCACTCATTCACTTCTAACAGTGACCTTATGGGAAGCAAAAGGAAACTGTGCCAGCCCTGTACCAATCTCACAATTGTTATATTTGAACCCATTGTTGCAGCCACTCTGTCAACCCAACTCATGGGAACCTCCTCTTTTATATTGACTTTGCCAAGAATGACGTGCATTCCCTGGGCCGAAGGGATCAGTTATCCGGGATCAAAGAACAACAAATCATATCATTGGGTGCACATCTCCATGATATGATTGCTGAGGACAAATGGGTGCATAAGCAAATGTGGCAAAGAAAGCTGATGGTGCCCAGCTATCAAAAGGTATAGCATTTGGGGTCTTAAAGGCTTGAATGTAAACAAGCAGCCATCTAGCTCAGAAGCAACAAACCCCACATGGAAGAAAGCACACCAGCCTTTGTGATCACAAGGTGTCGAAGGGATCAGGTATAAGGCATCATAAGAACAAAAAAATATCTTACCATAGTGAATGAGGGGGAGTGCAAAGTAGAAACCCAAAGCTCATTTGTCAGCCACTGGAGATCCCCTTGTACAGGGATCTAGGGGAGGAACTGAGTCAGTCAAGGTACGATGTAGCACCGTTGAAAAATACAACTTTCCTCTAGTTCCTAAATGCTTCCTCCGCCCTCCCCCCCATCATGATCTGAATTCTACCTTTCAAGTCTGGCTAGACCAGAGGATGAACACTGGTACAGATAGGAACTGAAAACTCCGGGAATCAGGGCGGATGATACCTTTAGGACCAGGGGTGTGAGTGGTGATACTGGGAGGGTAGAGGGAGAGTGGGTTGGAAAGAGGGAACCGATTGCAAGGATCTACATGTGACCTCCTCCCTGGGGGACGGACAACAGAAAAGTAGGTGAAGGGAGATGCCGGACAGGGCAAGATAAGACAAAAATAATAACTTATAAATAATCAGTGGTTCATGAGGGAGAGGGGAGTGGGGAGGGAGGGGAAAAATGAGGAGCTTATGTCAAGGGTTTAACTGGAGAGCAAATATTTTGAGAATGATGAGGGCAATGAATGTCCAAATGTGCTTTACACAACTGATGTATGTATGGATTGTGATAAGATTTGTATGAGCCCCTAATAAAATAATTAAAAAATAAATTTAAAAAAAGCAAAGATCAACATGCCCAAAGTATGTGGAAAAAGTCTTGATATCCTGGCTTCTAAGGAGCATTCTGGCTGTACTCCTTCCAAGACATAGCTGTTTGTTCACCTGGGAGTGCATGGTATATTAAATATTCTTCTCCAAAACCATAATTTAAAGGTATTATTCTTCTTGAATCTTCATTATTTATAGTCCAGCTTCCGCATGTATATGAGGCAATTGAAAGGTGCACGGTAGTCCTCATATTTAGACCTTTGCTCTTTTACACTTGAAAGAGACTTGTGAAGCAAATGTACTCAGTGCAAAATCATTTGATCTCTGTATTGCTGCTTCCATGAGTGCTCATTCTGGCTTCAGGGAAAATGAAATCCTTAATAACTTCAAAGTTTTTTCCATGTACCATGATTTTGCTTATTGGTCCAAATGTGAGGATTTGAGTCTTCCTTACATTGAGTTTTGATCCTTACTAAGAACTGCAGTCCTCATTTCCATCACCAAGTGTTAAGTCCTCTAGGATTTCAACAAGCATAATTGTGTCATCTATACGATAGGTCTCCCTTGTACGTCCTGTGAATACTATCTTAAACAGCATCATATTTAGGGTTATATTTTTGGAATTTTCTTTGTAACATAAATGCTACTCCATTCGTTTTCAATTTGCCAATTTTAGCATATTAGGTCATGAGATTTTCTGATTCAAATGGTAACTTCCAGTCCATTTCAGCTCAGTATTGCCTAGGATATTCATCATTATGCATTGTATCTCATTTTTATGACTTCTGATTTTTCTATATCTATGCTTTATACATTTAATATTCCAAATATTACTGGGTATTTGAAACTTCTTTGGTCTCATTGTACTGCACAGCAAATGATGTTCTTGAGAACTTTGCTCTCTGGACATCATTAAAGTAAAATCTCTGAGGTAGTGAGTTTATTGTGCCTACCTGGCAGATAAACACATGTGGGATTAATTGAAGGGCAGAGAGATAAATGGCTCAACTAGCCTCCTCTTTCTTATCTCTTGCGCTTTGATCATCAGACCATTGTGTGGCTGCCTTGCTTGTTCTTTGCCTCAATTTACAAGCTACACTACCTGTGGGCCCCCAACCCATGGACTGTGTGGCAGTACTTTGAGGCTCCTTCAAGACCTGCTGCATCACACCATGGAATTTACATCTCTTGAATTGGGGACTGTCAGACCCTGTCATCTGGCTGACAGTTTGTGACCTGCCTTGCTATTTGCTACCTGTGCCCAGACAGCCTGAATTTCTCTACAAAGGACTACCTGGGGGCCCTCAAGACTTGAAGGACCACCAGTGTCTCACAACTGTCTCACGGGAGTGAGTTTCACTGAGCCATTTGTACTGCTTTTTAATTTAATTAACTGTTCATTTCTTATGTTATGTATCTATCTATCTGTATAAATATATATATAAAATTATTACACACTTTGAGGAGACAGCACTTGTTCAGTTATATTTATGATGCCTTTCACTGTAAGTGTAACCCTTCTGGCCCTGTCATGAAACATATCAATTAATTTTTACTGCTGTTCATAAGGTTTTCATTGACTTAACTTTTCAGAAATAGAGTACCTCCTTCTTCTTCCTAGTCTGTCTTAATCTTGAACCTCTACTGAATCCTGTCTATCACTAGTCACTACTCCTGTGTCTCTGAAATATTAATATTTCTATTCCAGCAAATTGGTAGACAGCTACTTGGCCAAGCTACTGGAAGAGATCCTTATTTGTGCCAACTCCGAAGAAAGTTGACCCAGCATAATCCTCAACCTATAGAACAGTATCAGTTCCATCTCACTTAAGTAAAATTTTGTTGACAGTCATTCAATGAAGATAGCAACAATACATTGACAGAGAACTGCCAGATGTTCAGGACAGATTCAGAAGAGGATGTGGAACAAGAGATGCCATTGCTGATGCCAGATGGATCTTGGCTGAAAGTAGAGAATACTAGAAATAAGTTTACTTGCCTTTTATTGAATATGCAAAGTTATTCAACTTTGTGGACCATAAAAAATATGGATAAGCTTGAGAAGAATGGGAATTCCAGAACACTTCCTTGTGCTCATGAGGAACTTGTAAAAGAATGAAGAGAGGCTGTTGTGTGAACAGTACAAGGGAAGACTGCATGGTATAAAATCAGTAAAGGTTGATTACAAGGATCCACATGTGACCTCTTCCCTGGGAGAGGGACAGCAGAGAAGGGGGGGGGGGGGAAGGGAGGCTCCGGATAGGGCAAGATATGACAAAATAATGATGTATAAATTACCAAGGGCACATGAGGGAGGGGGGAGAGGGGAGAGAGGGGAAAAAAAAAAAGAGGACCCGATGCAAAGGGCTTAAGTGGAGAGCAAATGCTTTGAGAATGATTGGGGCAGGGAATGTATGGATGTGCTTTATACAATTGATGTATGTATATGTATGGATTGTGATAAGAGTTGTATGAGCCCCTAATAAATAGTTTAAAAAAAGAAAAAGAAAAAAAATCAGTAAAGGTGTGCTGCAGGAAAGTATCTTCTCATCATAACTTTTCAATCTATCTGCTCAACAAATCATCAGAGCCTCTGTCTTGTATGAGAAAGAATGTGGCATCAAGATTAGAGGAAGGTTTACTAATGACCTGTAATATGCAGATGACAAAAGTTTGCTTGTGGAAAGTGAGAACACTTGAAGCACTTGCTGATGAAGGTCAAGGTTTATAGCCTTCACTATGCATTATGACTCAAAGAAGACCAAAATACTCACAAGTGAACTAAAAAGTAACATCATGATAAAAAGAGAAGAGGTTGAAGTTGTCAAGGATTTTGTCCTGATTCCATCCAAAAGCAATGCTCATGGAAGCAGCAGTCAAAATATCAAAAGATGAGTTGCATTAGTTAAATCTGCAGCATAATACCACTTTAGAGTACTGAAAAACCAGGATGTTACTTTGAGGACAAGTGGACCTGCCCCAAGCCATGGTACTTTCGTAATATCGCACAGGCATATGCAAGTTGGGCATTGAATAAACAACACTAAAGAAGAATTTGTGCATTTAAATGTATGCTGGAGAAGAATATTGAAAGTATCATAAACTTAAAAAAAAACAATTTGTCTTGGAAGAAGTATGACCAGAGTGCTCCTTGGAGACAAGGTTGGCAAGACTTAGTCTTGCATATTTGGGGGCATGTTGTCAGTAGGGATCTGTCCCTGGAGAAGGATATCATGCTTGGTAAAGTTAAGAGGCAGCAAAAGAGAGGAAGGCCCTCAGCAAGATGAATTGGCACCATGACTGCAATGATGGGCTCCTGCATGGGAACAGTTGTGAGAAAGGCAGGATTCTTTTTTGTTGTGCTGGACAGTTTTTTGTTCTGTTGTACAGAAGAGAGCTATGACACAGAATTGATTTCATGACAGCTAATAAAACATATGGATACATAGATGTAGGTAGAAGTATATCTGCTGGTATGATGGCCTACAAATTAGGCTACTGAATTGAGGTCATAGAATTAAAAGTTCAATACCACCAGCTAGCTTCTCTATAGAGAAAAGATGAGACTGTTATGACTTATAAGGAATTAGAGGCTTAGCAATCCTATGGAGCATTTCTCTATCTGTTTTATATGGTTGCTGTGAGTCAGGATGGACACAATAGCAGTGGGAGTTATTTTGATATATATAAAAAGTAAAGCCCTTGATGAGACAGATTGACACAGTGATTACAACAATGTACTTAAACATAAGAGCAATTGTGAGGATGCTATAGAACCAGGTGTTTTGTTGGATATAGGGTTAAGTTGTAACTGACTCAAAGGCACCTAACAGCAGTATGTATATATAACTAAATACAATAATCTATATCTCTCTATATGTGTATGTATCTTCATGTATACATTGCCATATCTTCAAATACATATAGATGTGGAGGTTTATTTAAAATATACCTCATATAATAATAATTTTGTTAAGTTGAAATTTTCTTCTAATTATATGATAACTTTTCTTTCTTTAAATCCTTTTATTAGGGGCTCATACAACTCTTATCACAATCCATACATACATCAATTGTGTAAAGCACATTTGTACATTCATTGCCATCATCATTCTCAAAACATTTGCTCTCCACTTAATCCCCTGGCATCAGGTCCTCATTTTTCTCCTCCCCGCTCCCTCCTCCCTCATGAACCATTGATAATTTATAAAGAATTATTTTGTCATATCTTGCTCTGTCCGATGTCTCCCTTCTCCCAAAGTTCTGTTGTCCATCCCCCAGGGAGGAGGTCACATGTAGATCCTGATAATTGTTTCCCCCTTTCCAACCCACTCTCCCTCTATGCTCCCAGTATCACCACTCATACCACTGGTCCTGAGGGATCATCCGCCCTGTATTTCCTGTGTTTCTGTTTCCTATCTGTACCAGTGTCCTTCCTCTGATCTAGCCATACTTGAATGGTAGAATTGGTATCATGATAGGGCAGGGGGTGGGGGGAGGAAGCATTTAGGAACTACTAGAGGAAAGGTGTATTTTTCATTGTTGTTACATCACACCCTGACTGGCTCTTCTCCTCCCCGAGGCCCCTTTTCAAGGGGATCTCCGATGGCCTACAAATGCGCTTTGGATCTCCACTCCACATTCCCCCCTCATTCTCTATGGTAAGATTATTTTTTTGTTTTTATGATGCTTTATATCTGATCCCTTCGACACCTTGTGATCATCCAGGCTGGTGTGCTTCCTCCATGTGGGGTTTGTTGCTTCTGAACTAAATGGACGGTTATTTACCTTCAAGCCTTTAAGCCCCCAGATACTATATTTTTTTATAGCTGGGCACCATCAGCTTTCTTTGCCACATTTGCTTATGTACCCATTTATCTTCAGTGATCATATCATGGAGGTTAAGCACACAATGATATGATTTTTTTGTTTGTTGATGCCTGATAGCTGATCCCTTCAGCACCTCATGATCACATAGTTTGGTGTGCTTCTTCCATGTGGGCTTTGTTGCTTCTGAGCTAGATGGCTGCTTGTTTACCTTCAAGCCTTTAAGACCCCAGATACTATATCTTTTGATAGCCTGGCACCATCAGGTTTCTTCACCACATTTGCTTATTCACCGGCTTTGTCTTCAGCAGTTGTGTTGGGAAGGTGAGCATCATAGAATGCCAATTTAATAGAAAAAAGTATTCTTGCATTGAGGGAGTACTTGTGTGGATACCCAATGTCCTTCTGCTACCTCAATACTAAACCTATAAATATATGCAAAAAGATCTATTTCCCCATCCTCATATATAAATATATTTGTATATATACATGTCTTTATCTAGATCTCTATAAATGCCCTTTGTCTCCCAGCTCTTTCCTCTATTTCCCTTGACTTTCCTCCTGTCCCACTATCATATTTAGTCCTCACCAGGGTTTCAGCAATACCTTTTTGTTACATTACCCTTGATCATGCCCTACCAGACACCCCACACCCTTGGATCTCTGGTTGTTCCCTTGTCCCTGGGAACAACACCACTTCCTTTCCCCCACCTCCCCCTCTGCCATGTCCCCCAAGAACTGTCAGTCCTGTTGTTTTCTCCTCCCAATTGTTCATCCAGCCTATCTTATTTAGACAGATCTGCGGAGATAATAACATGCACAAAAACAAGACAGAGCAAAATCAAGCAACAGTATACAACAAAACAACAACAACAAACCAATGACAAAAAGAAAACACAACAAGAAAGGAAAGCTTGTAGTTAGTTCAAAGATTGTTTGTTGGCCTTTATGAATGTTTTCCAGTCCAATCTGTTGGAGCACCACACTTTGGCCCCAAAGTCCACCTTCAGCATTCCCTGGGGACCTCATTGCTCCATTCCCTTGTTGTTCTGTTGTACCCCCTTAGTGCTTTACCTCAGTGTGGCGGGATCACATTGGGTGCAATTCCCACACTGTGTCTCCGCTGTTGTCCTCTGTAGAGCTATGGGTCAGTGAGGGGCGTCATGTCTCATAGGGCAGCTGGCTACATGGTCCTGTCTGTGGACTGGCTGTTCTAATTGGGGTCATTGTCCTCAAGACCTGGTGGGCCAGGATGTTCTCCACTCTCTCCTCCTCCCCCTTCATCAGCACCCTTGTGCTCTGATCAGATATGTCCCTCTCCGGGAGCTGCCAATTCAACGTTGTCTTTTGAAATAAATTCTTCTAGGGGGAGGAGCCATTGTCCACTTAGTAGTTGGGATTCAGGCCGGCCTCTCAATAACAGCAGGATCAATTTATCACCTAGCCTTAACTTTTAAGTATAGCTGAAATATAAATTTAAAGGAAACACTGGTTCATTCAAAGAAATGATGTCAATGTCTATAATTTGAGCTTAACAACTCAAATCCATGGCAAAATCTCCACCTCCACCTTACCCAAGTGTTCTTGAAAATGAAAATGCAGTGAATTTCATTCTTGATTGCTGAATATGTATGCTTGCATGCATATATACATACATAAACAAACTAGAAGGTGGAAAGGAAGATAATAGAGAAATCAGATCTTTTAGAAAGCATAATAAGCTAAAATGCTGTCTATCAGGAAAGCATATTATTAAAAAACAAAAAAGCAGACTCTATAAGTTGCCATCATTTACGATTTGGCAGGATCATTAATATGCTATCTTCTTCTCTCCCTTTGCTAAATAAATTTTAAATACCTATTAGAGTTATTAGTGGTTTCTAAAGGATCATACTAATAGTGATGAAGCAATGTTTCTAATTAAAAAAACCCGCTTATAATAAAAGTAACCTAAAATATTATTTCCGTCACATGATCTTATTTAGTGAAAGGATATGTTAAAAACCTGACTTCTTCATGGGTTCATAATTTATGTATTTTCCTATAGAAAAGCAAAATTCATTCCTGTTACCTTCTATGCCATCTTTGTAAGCACAAATCCATTGTAATATAGTACATGTGTAGACACAGCTATCTCTTATTCTTATCTAGTTGTTGAGTTTTATTACTAAAATCACTTCCATTTGCACCATCAACTTTTTGGTTAAGCCTGCCAATCCTTTCTAATAAATATTTAAAAGAAATAATTCATTACATGGAGAATGTGGATAATTATTTCAAAAGTATTTCTTCCTTATTTAAGTAGCTACAGCATCTTTTTCTCCCTCAACTTGAGTAATGACATTGGCTGTACTGTTTGATAGGTTAAGTGTGATGCTAAAGGCTAGCACATCTTTCCTGGGTAAAGACAGAAAGCAGTGAAATGGGAGAAAAGGAGGGAAGCTTCAACTGGCTAGCTATGCTCTACTGCTCTTTTCGTTTGAGATGCTGCATGATGCGTGAAGGATGCACTATGTACAATCTTACTACGCCCAGACCTCATTATATCAGTGGATATTTAATATTGTAGCTATTGATAAATTGCCTCCAAATGACCACCAATTGTTTAAACCTACAGATATGCATTAATGTATATACACATATATATGTATATGCATATGTAAGCAAAATAATCCATATAAAATGCAGGATATTAATGTTTTGAATATTTCCAGAAATATGTATCATGATTAAATTAAGTATATTTAAACTAATATTCCAGTTACTTTTCTTAATTTTTAAAGAAAGTTTATTAATCTAATTATTTTATGCAACAAAAAATAAAATATTCTATTATTTTTGCACATTTAAGTATTTTATCTTTTGTGATACTTTATTCAAAAGAATGCCTTAAAATTAGTGAAATTTTAAAATATCAAAATGTCTTATCTAGAAGCAGCAGCACTGCTGATAGAAATATGGAATGAGACCATAATGTGGAATAGGAGAACACACTAATAAAATGTGAAATGCAGTATCCAAGTTTATTTTTTAGAAATTCACTCTTTAACACTCTGAAAACGACAGTTGGGGCAAAATTCTAACACTATATCTAATCAAATATTAATTAGTATAGCTAGACTTAATCCTTTCATGTTCCAGCGTAGTAAAATGGTAACATTATGAACAGCTTGAATAGAAAAACTACATAGAGAAATCTAATGAGGCATGCTAACTCTATGCACTAATACACAAATGGTATTAACTCATCATAGACCATTGTGTAATTCTCATAAATAGAAAATTAAAAATATACTATTTTTCTTCCTCATTTCAAAATGTTTCTGTTTTGTTTTGTCCTGATTTATGTGTTATGCCTGTTTTCTGAGAAGGAAATAAATATTATTTTGGAAAAAACTGCAAAATTATCAAATATTATACTGATGTGAAACACATTTGAAAGTTTCCCAACTAATTACTGCAAAAAAATCTAACACTTACATTTGATTTAGTCACCAAGTCCTTGAAGTCTCCTCAAGTTTCAATCTAGAAAGTAGATCTAGACACTTTAGAATATTGTTAGTCTCAGTTTGACAGAAGACATGGTCTTACCAAAAGGTAAAATAAAAATATTCCAAAATTCAATATGTTGAAAGAAACTTTTAACAAGTAAGATTTGTTTTACTGTAAAAATACTCAGCCTTTTAATGTGTTATAAATTCCTAGATATGTGCTTTAGTGTATGTGCACATTCATAGATATGTGTGTACACATTAATGAAAGGCAAGCCATAACATATTTGAAAAAAATTAAATTGACAATTATGGATATAAGCATCACGGTGCTCCATTCTACCCTATAGAAATTGCTCTCTTTACACACCCACAAGCTTTCATACACACACATACACAGAGAAGTTAAGACATTTGAGTTTTGGGTTCATTTGCCAAAGTTCGAAAGAGGTTTAGGGTTCAATCTATAAATCAGGTCAAATGATGTCTTCTTGGGGGTGACCTATTCATAAATGGCCCAGAAGAGAACCGGTTTCTCTCTCCCCATCTCTTCCCTGCTTGCTTGTATCCTGCATCTGGCTTTCAGAGCTGTGGTTCATTTGGCCACCTGACCATGGAAACTATCAGGACACTGCCATGTTCATTGCAGATAGCGACTCATATGTCTCTACATCCATCTGCCTGTGATCCCAGAGCTTCCCACATTACATTCCTGCTTCATAGACTGGCAGCTATGTAAGTCTAGAGGGACCTCCAGCTGGCTTCAAACCCATCAACATTATTATTTGGACTGGGCTGGGCTGCTTCCTGGACATAAATTTTCTTCTTGATATAAAGTTATTCCACAGACATATGTGTGTATAACTTGTTTCATTTCTCTAGAAAATGCAGACAAACACATATATCTGTATGAGTGTTTTATGTGTGTATAGCAATTTTCAAGTTATAAGGCACCACTTATGTGCCAGTTTATCATACTGTAGTGGATTGAAAGTTGCTGTGAGGCTGAAAGCAATGTCAATGCTATTTAAAATACCAGCAGGTTCACCCTAAAGGAACAGGTTTCAGCAGAGCTTCCAGACAAAGTACAGAATACAAAGAAGGAATAAGCTGTTCACTTCAGAGGAATTAGCCACAGAAAACATTAGGGATAGCAGGAGAACATTGTCAGATGCTGGAAACCTCATGAATGACAGCAGAACATCATCAGAGACAGGACCAGAAGATGAGCCTCTCATGTCAGAAGGCACACAAAATGTGTCTGAGGAAGAGCTGCATTCTCAAAGCAGAATTAACTGTAATGACATGGATGTAGTAAAGCTTTCAGAACCTTCTTATGATGATGAGACATGACTCCAAATGAGAAGAAACAGATGGAACACATCAATTAATAATTGGAACTTGGATGGTATACAATATAAATTAAAGATGATTGAAGGGCATAACAATGAAATGGAGAGTTCCAGGAAGATGGCACTGAGATAAGAGTGACCCTCTTGGGAGTTCCATGAGTAATTGCTTGATTACGGGCTTGAAAGGCTCAATTGGGGATCAAGGATGCATGTTCAGATCTCCCAGCAACCCTGGGCTCAGTCCCAGTATGTGGAGCCAACCTGTCCCATACCTCTGTTCAGTCATACCCTCCAGTCCAAGCCACTGAACTATAACAGATATGGGTGCCACCCCTCTGTGAGTGCCATTTGTGCCATCCAATCGACTTGTGGCTTAAAGGCCCTTGCCAGCACAGTCTGAACCAATCACAAAGCTGGTGTAGTTGGCTAGCCATGCTTGACCTTCACTCTACTCCACCCTGCTCACTTTGGACAGCAGAGTCACATGCTGCAGGCAGCCTTGGCCATGGCAGCCCAAACCACACAGACACACTTGCCACACATGGACCTAACCAACCCTGTCCCCAGCACTGACAGTACTACACATAACCAGAATTCCTTGTAAACCAATGGTAATATGAAAATGCCACATAAACCACAACTCACATCAGGAGTCACTACAAGAAAGCAAGAGAGGCAAACCTCAATCTCTGAATAGGATATGAACCTAGAACTGTATATAGAAGAATCAGACCACAGGAAGAAATTTTCAGAATGTTGCTTAAAGTCATATGGGATATGAGGGAATCAATAAAGAAGAAGGATAAAAAGAAGAGGATAGAATTCACATACTGAAGGGAAATACAATAGTTAAGGGATGATAAAGCAGAAACAAACCATCAAAGATAAAAGACCTTAACAAATAGGCTGGAAGAAGCAAAGAGGCTTATCAGCAACCTAAAAGATATCCAAGACATATTCAACAAATGTGAAAGACAATCAAACAAGATGATTGAAGATGCTAAAGTAAACCTGAGAATAATGAGCAGTCCTATGAAGAGAAACAATATTTGAATAATTTGGATACCAGAGCAAGACATAACAAAGCAATCAACAGCCAAAATAATGAGGTAATTCCTGGAAGAAAAGTTCCCCAATTTAATAAAAGAAGATCAGACAATCATTCAGGAAGCAGAGAGGTCGCCAATCAGACTAAACTCCAAGAAGAACACACCAAGGCATATAGTCATCAAAACATCCAACACTGAGGAAAATAAGAAAATCATAAGAAAAGCCAGAGAAAAAAATGTAGTAGCTCAAAGGCTACTCAATAAGATTATGTTCCTCTGACTTATCAGCAGAAACTAAGAAGAAGAGGAAAGAATGGAGTAGCATCTTCAGAAAGTTGAAAGAGTATAACTGTAACCTGAGAATATTCAATCTCGCAAAACTCTCCAACAAAATATACGGAGAGGTAAGAGTTTTCCAAGATCAGGAAAAATTCAGAGAATACATTGAAAACAAAACAAAAAATAGCAGTATAAAAATTACTTTGCAACTCACTTGGGACAGAAGACCAAATCCACAGAACAGTAATATGAGACCACAACACAATGTAGCACTATCCATAAGTCAGCTAACAACGCAGTGTCCAAGATGGCTTTGACCCAATAGTGAGGAAAAAGCTAACATGTATCCCCCACACATACACAGATATTTCTGTCTCTTACCACTATGTCATAAAGCTGGCAATCCACAAAAGTGAGAACAACAACAAAAAATGCAAATACATGTAGTTAAATAACTTACTTCTTCAATAGAACTGGGTAGTGAACCAAATTACAGATGAAATCAGGGATTTTCTGGAAACTAATGAGAATACAAAATTCTTAAACCACTGGGATGTAGCACAGGCAGTGATCAGAGGATGCTTGATGATGACATGTGCACATATAAAGAAAGAAGAGAGACTTACGTTTGTCACCGTAACAGAAAACCTTTAGCATTTGGAACAGAATCAACAGAATAATCCTTTTAACAGTAAGAGAAAAGAAATTATAAAAATTGGGGCAGAGATAAATGAGTGGGGGAGAGGGGTGGGAAGGAAACTATCAACTCAGCAAAAACTGGTTCTTCAAAAGGATTAACGGAATGGACAAACTGCTAGCAAATCCAACAAAAGATAGGAAGGAGCAGACGTCCATGTCCAGGATGTGGGAAGAAACAAGGGAAATTATGATGCACCCTAATGAAATTCAAAGACAAATTACACAGTGCTAAAATGAACACAACAACTTGGAAGACATGGACAAAAACCGGGAAAAATAAACCCTCCACAGATTATCTTATACAGACATCAAGAAATTGGACAGACCCATAGCAAAAGAAGAAGTAAATGAGGTTTTCAAGGAACTACTAGCTAAAAAGTCAAAAACAAAAAACCTGGCCTAATGGCTCCATGGGAGAATTCTACCAGGCAATCAGGGAAGAGCTGACACCAAATGTACACAGCTCTTTCAGAAGATAGAAAAGTACAGTAAGCTCCCAAGCACATTCAATGAAGCCAGTATAACACTGATATCAAAGTTGGGCAAGAATCCCACCAGAATAGAGAACTATAGGCTTATATCTCTAATGAACACTGATGCAAACATCCTTAAGAAAATCTTGGCAAATAGAATACAAAAGTATATAAAATAATAATTCATCATGACCAACTCATATGAGGGATGAAGGGGTTGTTCAATATCCCCAAATCCATCAATGTTATTGATCACATTGACAAGTAAAAGACAAGGACCCTACGATAATATCAATAGATGCAGAAAAATATATGACAACATTCAACACTCATTCTTAATTAAGACATACAAGAAGATAGGATTGCAAGTAAATTACCTCAATATAATAAAAGCTGTCTATGAAAAACCAACAGCCAGTGTTACAATCAATGGAGAAAAGAAAAAAATCATTCCCACTGAAAAGGGGGACCAGACAAGGATGACCCTTGTCCCCACTTTTATCCAATATCATTCTGGAGGTCTTAGCTAAAAATATAAGGCAATGGAGGGATATCAAAGGTATAATTCTGGGGAAAGAAGAGAAATGGTCAGTATTTACAGATTATATGACTTTATATTTTGAGAGCCTCACAGGCTCCTCAATAGGAGTACTGGAAGTTATAGATTAATAGGGTAGAGTGGCAGGATACAAGATCAACAAGCAGAAGTCAATTGGATTGGTATATACATTTGATGGGCTTACAATAAAAGAGATCAATAAGGTAGTACCCTTCACAATAGGCAAGCATACATTTAAATATCGAGGAATATACCTAAACTCCCCCAAAATTTAAATCTGTATGAAGAGAACTACAGAACATTCTTACAATAAACTGAAAAAGACCTTCACAAATGAAAGAATATCTGATGCTTGTGGATCAGAAGACTCCATAATATTGCAGAGATGTCCATCCTACCTAAGGCACTACATAGGTTTAATGACACCCCAATACAAATAACAGCATCAGGTGTCCAAGAAATAGAAAAAACTGAATTCCCACTTCACATAGAAAGGGAAGGAGAGGAACAGAAATAAAGAAAATAAAAACAGCAGCATACAGACAACTGATCTTTGATAAGGACCAAAAAACATATATATTAAGGGGAAGCAGATTACCTTTTTAACTAATGGTGCTGGAAAAACTGGATATCAACCTGCAGAAGAATGAAGCAAGATTCACTCCATACACAGGAATAAATTCAAGGTGGATTACAGACGTTGAGGTAAAACCACAAAATATCAGGATCATCATGAGAAAACTGGAACAAAGATAATAAGCAGGGACTACATGGACTATCACAAATATAAAAGTATACACACCCAGAGGAAGATAAAATAGACAAGTGGGACTTACTAAAGATAAAATCCTGTGTGCATCAAAAGACTTCATCAAGAGAGTAATAAGGGAGCCCACAGACTGGGAAAAGATAGTTAATGACATGTCAGAAAAGAGCTTATTACAAAATCTATAGAATCCTGCAAGTTTCCAATATGAAAAACTAACAAACAAAAATGAATAGCCCACTGAGGAGGTGGGCAAAAGATTGAACAGAGATTTCCAATGGAGGAAAGCCAAAAGGCCAATAAGCATATAAGAAAATGTTCCTGATCATTACCTATCAGAGGTTTGCAAACTAAAACAACTATGAGATACCACCTAAAACATACAAAAATAGTCCAATTCAAAAAGAAACAGAAAGAAACAAATGTTGGAGGGGGTCTGGTGAGATAGGAACTCTCATTCACTGCTGGTGGTGTTGTAGATACGTACAGCCACTGTAGAAAGTGATTTGTTGATATCTAAAACAGATGGAAGTCAAGTTATCATATGATTCAGAAATTCCACTACTGGACATATAACCAGAAGAAATAAGAAACAGACCACAACCAGTCATTGATCTTCAATGTTCATCACTGCACAGTTTACATCACACACACACACACACACACACACACACTGGCAAAAGCCTAAATTTCCATCAACAGATGAATGAATGGATGAACAAAACTCTTGTATGTACATACAGTGGAAATACTATGCATCCCTAAAACTAAAAAGTGATGAAACGATGAAACACCTCATTTCTTGAAAAGAATTGAAGTATATTATGCTGAGTAAAGTTAGTCAAGCATAAAATGGCACGTACAACATGAGTCCACTGAGGTTAATTCGAACAGTAGAACAGGCGTAAGGGAATGTGCACACAACACACAATTCTCAGACTGAGGACCAGATATTCTGGCATGATCCAGACCAAAAGCAATGATTTATGCATCATCAACAACAGATGCAGATAGAACCTATTCTGAAAGGCAGGGGAATTTGGGAAGAAAAAAATATGGCAATGAGGAGTCAGGGCACTAACCCACCTGAAGGGAAGGTATTGTTTATACCAAGCTGTCCTTTGAAATTTTCTGTTCAATTCTTTACTTCATCATTTATTTTATTTACCTTATGTGTTCTATGGTTAAAAGTAAGTTTCAGAGTCTTCTGACATCCACTTTGATCATTTTTGTTTTAATTTTCTTCAGCTACAAACGGAACTTATTCATGATCTGTGCAGTTAGAAAGATGCCTGGGGCCGACTTGGCAGCAGATCATCAATTCCATCATCTCTTCTCGCAGATACTGTCAAGTTGATTTCTGAGCATCCCACCTGGAGAAATCCATGAGTATCGTCACCGTTTGTGTTGTTGAAAAGGGGTAGTACTATGAAGAAGTCATTAACTTGTATGACTCTATCATGTTATCTTCAGCTTCTCTCTCACGGTCCTTATTTTCCAACTATTCATCCTTCCTCATTGTTTCCATTGTTTGTGTTCCAATTGCCAATAAGTATAAATGTATCTTGATTGCATATTCAATCAACTTCAGACTGAAAACTTTTGTAAAATTCTTCATTTCCTTCATCACTAACTTTAGTGGTTTGTGCATAAATTTCAATAAGAAGCATATTGACTGTATTTCTTTCTATGCTTACAGATATGATCGTATCACACAGTGTCTTTCAAGATAGATCTGAAACATCCCTTTTGATGAGGAATGCTATGTGAATCCTCTTGAAGTTACCATTGCTGCCAGAGTAAACTATGTATCTGTCTGATTTTAAATGGCCAATAACAGTCTATTCAGTTTACTACTGTGTATGATACTGATCTTTGTTCATTCCACTTATTTTTTTATGACTATAAGTTTTCCTGGCTTCATGTATTCCAAGTTCCAATTTTAAAAAAATCATTGTATTTGGGGCTGGTACAACTCTTATCACAATCCATCCATCTATCCATTGTGTCAAGCACATTTGTACATTTGTTGCCATCATCATTCTCAAAACATTTTCTTTCTGCTTGAGCCCTTGGTATCAGCTCCTCATTTTTCCCTCTTCCTCCTCACTCCCACCTCCCTCAGGAACTCTTGATAATTTATAAATTACTCTTATTTTGTCATATCTTACACTGTCCAGCGTCTCCCTTTACCCACTTTTCTGTTGTTCATCCCCGAGGGAGGAGGTTCTATGGAGATATTTGCAAGCATTTATTCTCATTTAGAGTCACACAGCCCAGACTCTACAAGTAAATGGAAGTCCCAAAGGCTTTATTTCATCTGAGTCCCTATGGTTGACTCTACTTTGAGAAGGCAGATCTTCCTTTGACATATTTTTAGTGCCTTTAGACTTGAAGAACTAATCATTTGACACTATCTCTGAAACTATTGTGCTGCTCTTCATAAGGTTTTCAGTAGCTAATTTCTCAGAAGTGGACATCCACTTCATTCTTCATAGTCTGTTCTGGAGACTCTGCTGAAACCTGTTCACTTTAGGTGACCCAGATTGGACTTGAAATATCAGGGTCCAAGCAACACACCAGCCACCAGAGTATGTAAAGTGGCAGTCAATAGCTTCCTTTAAACCAACAGAAAAAGCATAATCCTATGAGGTCCTGCATATATAACGTTAGTCTATAGAGCTATGATTAAATCAACTTTTGCTGTTTGATGCCACACACTTATTGAAGTGTTTGAAATGGAAATTCTAGGAAACTTAGAAGCATAATTCAGAAATTTAAAGAATAACATGTCCAAATATATTATTGAGGTTTTAAAATTCACCCCAAAACACCAAGAAAAATAATATGTTTGCCAAATGATAAAATTGTGTCATGAGATAGAGAAACAAATATTGTCTAAAATTCTAAAAATATGTCATGATCACTAATTTAATATCTTATTAAAATTTGCATGAATCTGTAGAGTTTTGCATAATCTATAGCATCATATTTAATGAAGTTTTTGTTGCTTTGTGAAGAAGGGGATTAAAGTAACTATGTTGGTTTTGCCAAGATACTCACAGCTCATATAAATATATTAAAATTAATCAAAACATAAAAGCATGCTTTAAAACAAAATTCTATTTTCTATTATCCAATCATAACAATTAAATATATAATATCTCAGGGAAATATATAGAAACTTATTTTGTATATGCTTCACAGGTAGTCTTTGACTCATAATAGGATTTCATTTTGACCACTTGTCCATTATAAGTTGGTTCTGATGTAAGTTGACTACCTTATTATTTTTAAAAATTAAAAAAATAATTTTAGTTTATTATTAACTTTATAAATGTTATCTTTGTTTGGGAGCTTGGAAATATTGCATCTGAGAATGATGACATCACCAAATTATGCATTGCAACTTTGTATTGCAAAATAATATATATTAGTTATATACAATATACAAAAAGAAGAAAAATGAAGTTAAGTGAGGTTTAGTGTAATTTCATATATCTTAAGTCAGGGAAATTTTGTATGCTTTTGTTCGCTGAATGGTGTAAAGTGTTAATTATTTGCCTACTTGTTGAATGGTTGCTATTTACCATCCAGATAAACCTCAAAACACAGTCAGTGGTCTGACTCTGAGTATTGCAAACTCTATTGAACTGTCAGATTTTGGTATATGTATATATATAATTGACTTGAAGGCAACTAACAACTGTAGTGTGTGTATTTTTGCATAACGTGTTTTTATGGAATAAATGATAATAGAGTTGTTGAGCATGAGGCATTTTAAGCTTCTATTTGTTTATAATAGATCTCTGTTCACTATGTAGTTTAAGTTAGATTATATTCTATGTAAATTGGCATTCTATGATGCTCACCCTTCCGACACAACTGCTGAAGCCAAAGAGGGTGAACAAGTAAATGTGGTGAAGAAAGCTGATGGTTCCCGGCTATCAAAAGAGATAGTGTCTGGGGTCTTAAAGGCTTAAAGATAAACAAGCGGCCATCTAGCTCAGAAACAACAAAGCCCACATGGAAGAACACATCAACCTGTGTGATCACGTGGTCCTGAGGGATCAGTTATCAGGCATCAAAGAACAAAAAATTATATCATTGGGTGCACACCTCCATGATATGATCGCTGAGAAGAAACGGGTGCATAAGCAAATGTAGCGAAGAAAGCTGATGGTGCCAGGCTATCAAAAGAGATAGTGTCTGGGGGTCTTAAAGGCTTGAAGGTGAACAAATGGCCATCTAGCTCAGAAGCAACAAGGCCCACATGGAAGAACCACACCAGCCTTTGCAATCATTAGGTGCCAAAGAGATCAGGTATAAGGCATCATAAAAAAAAAAATCTTACCATAGTGAATGAAGGGAGAAGTGCAGAGTGGAGACCCAAAGCCCATTTGTCGGCTACTGGAGATCCCCTCACAGAGTGGTCTAGGGGAGGAGATGAGTCAGTCAGGGTGCGATGAGGTACCAATGAAGAATACAGCTTTCCCCCAGATCCTGGATGTTTCCTCCCCACCAACTACCATGATCCGAATTCTACCTTGCAAGACTGGATAGAGCAGAGGTTGTACACTGCTGCATATAGGAGCTGGAAGCACTGGGAATCCAGGGTGGATGATATCTTCAGGACCAGGGGTGTGAGGGGCAATACTGGGAGAGTAGAGGGTGAGTGGGTTGGACGAGGGGAATGGATTGCAGGGATCTACGTGTGACCTCCTCCCTGGGGGACGGACAGCAGAAAAGTGAGTGAAGGGAGACGCCAGATAGGGCAAGATATGACAAAATAATAATCTATAGATTATCAAGGGCTCATGAGGGAGGGGGGAGCTGGGAGGGAGGGGAAAAGAAAAAGAGGACCTGATTTAAAGGGCTTAAGTGGAGAGCAAATGCTTTGAAAATGATTAGGGCAAAGAATGTACGGATGTGCTTTATACAATTGATGTATGTATATGTATGCATTGTGATAAGAGTTGTATGAGCCCCTAATAAAATGTTTTAAAAAATAGATTATATTATATAGGACAATTTTTGTTACTACAAACATTCTGAAAGTTGAGCATATTTTTTAAAACAGTATATAATTTAAGAAGAAATGTTAAATGACACATGGAATATTACTAGTTTAAACTATTAAAATGATTTATTTTTTAAAAGTTGGAAAAGTTTACTGATTTTCTTGTTAGATTAGTTTTTATGTGTGAAAATATAGCATATCAAGATATATACTTCAATAATGTTTATTTGAGAAAATATTATTCAATAACTTTCACTTTTCTGACTACTTGAATAACTTCTTTTTCACAGTTCAAAATAATATTTTAGATATTTGTCACTTATCAAATTGAAATAATACACATAAAAAAGAACAATAAAAAGGACATTCTGATCCTCAAATAGATTATACTTTATTTAGTGAAATCAACACATAGAAATTAAATACATTACACAACAGCATCACTAATGGAATAAAACTCTACATTGTATTGAATATGGGGGAAATTTACTTTTGATAATTTAAAGAAAAATGTAGACCAACTGCAAATGATTTTGTCAATACACCCTATTATAAGTTCTTGCTAAAGAATGAAAAATATAACAGAGTTATATCAGCCTTATAAAAAGACAACACTTTAATTAAGAAAAGTTATGAAAGACTCCTCTTCAACCTAGAAATACTTTCCCTATTCAGGTAAATAATTTAGCTTCTTAGAACTGAAGGATGCTGTTATTACTGAGCAAAGGACAATAGTTTATTAATCGATTTCAAAACTTTCTCGGAAAGATTGTTTTATTAAACTCTTTTCTTTATTATAAAAAGAAATGACTACTGTATTTCTAAGATTTTGTTTACTTGCTCTGAAATCAAAATAAGAACTCTTGTTGGAGACTAGTATTATTAGAGTGCTTCATTTGTCTCAAGTGTTAATTTTCATAATTCTGTGACTGTCAAAACTTCTGGAAAAATTATAATATTTTTATATTTCATGAATCATTAAAAATTTAGTCAGTGGTAGTTTATATGAACATTTAAAATTTTCAAATATAAATGAAATTTGGGTGATTTTTAATTAACATTTCAAATTAAATGATTTTTTCACAATTGTTAAACAAAGTGTTTTTCGTATTTAAAGCAGTAGCTCTTTTCCTGTACTCCCTATACAATGGTAAAACATATAGGTCTGTGGAACAGTTCAATTTCTCACTTTTTTTTTTTGGCTTATATGTTTATTTTTTTTCTACAACAACAACAACAACAACAACAACAAAAAGAGCCTTAGCAGAACTAAGGAATAGGAGTATGACTGCAAACCACAAAGCCAGCAACCATCCAACTACTCTGAGGGAGAAAGATTCGACTGCTTATCAAGATTTAAAGTCTCAGAAAACTTATATAAGGTTGCTATGAGGTAGGATCAAGTCTGTGTCAGTGAGTTTGTGTTCTACAAAAAGTTTGCTGCAAAGACTAATTGAGAACTAGTGTAGGACTTGGGAAACAATATATTTCTAGCTTTATAAGGTGTATACATAACAGTCAATGTAGTCTGAGTGGCTTAGTGGGTAGCATGCTTGTCTGTTAACTGAAAGATCAGCAGCACTCACCCACCAGTGGCTGTGCAGGGCCGAGAAGCTTTCTGTTCCCATAAAAATGTGTAGCCTCAGAAACTCACAGGAACAATTCTACTCTGTCCTGTGGGGTCGACTAGATAATAGTGATTTGGATTTTGTCTTTAGTATAGGCAATATTTAATTCTTTCCTACTTTAAAATTTTTATTGTATTCTTGCCAAAAGATTTAATTTACTACTTGCAGCCATCTTTATTTTTTGGAGCGTATTGTCCCATACACGTTTGAAAATTGGACAGTTAGTTAAAGAATATGAGAACTAGTTTTGCTTCATTTGTCTAGTTTTATAATCCCTTTTTCATCATAGTCTGAGCTGTCTAATAATTTTTAAAATGCCCTGATTCATGATAACCCATGTGTCAGAAGAGAACAATTTTCTATATGGTTTTCAAAGACAGTCAATTTTCTTTTCTTTTTTTTTTCAGATCCCAACTTTATTTATCATTTTATTAGGGGCTCATACAACTCTTGTAATTCATACACACATCAATTGTATAAAGCACATTTGTACATTCACTGCCCTCCTCATTCTCAAAACATTTGCTCTCCACAAAAGCCCCTGGCATCTGATCCTCATTTTTTCTCCTCCCTCCCTGCTCCCCAATTCCTCTAAAACTCCTGATAATTTATAAATTATTATTTTGTCATATCTTGCCCTGTCCGACATCTCTCTTCACCCACTTTTCTGTTGTCTGTACACCAGGGAGGAGGTCACATATAGATCCTTGTAATTGGTTCCCCTTTCCAACCCACCCTTCCTTTTCCCTCCCGGTATCTCCACTTATACCAGTGGTCCTGAATGGATCATCCGCCCTGGATTCCCTGTGTTTACACTTCCTATCTGTACCAGTGTACATTCTATGGTCTAGCCAGATTTGTAAGGTAGAATTGGGATTATGATAGTGGGGGAGGTGGATAGTCAATTTTCACAAGTAGATAGCCACACTTTTTAAAGATTGTTCTGGATGAATTTAAACCACCAACATTTATTTATTTGTTTGTTATAATCCTTTTATTGGGGGCTCACACAACTCTATAACAATCCATACATACATCAGTTGTATAAAGCACATCTATACATTCGTTGCCCTCATCATTCTCAAAACATTTAATCTCCACCCAAGCATCAGCTCCTCATATTTCCCCCTCCCTCACCACTTCCCTCACCATGAACCCTTGATAATTTATAAATTATACTATGTCATATGTTACACTGTCCAACGTCTCCTTTCACCCACTTTTCTGTTGTCCATCCCCCAGGGAGGATGTTATATGTAGATCCTTGTAATCGGTTCCTTCTTTCCACCCCATTCTCCCTCTTCCCTCCAGGCACTGGTCCTGAAGGGATCATCTGTCTTGGTTTCCCTGTGTTTCCAGTTCCTATCTGTACCAGTGTATATCATCTGGTATAGCCGGATTTGTAAGGTAGAATTGGGATCATGATAGAGGTGGAGAGGAAGCATTTAGGAACTAGAGGAAAGATGTATGCTTCATTGCTGCTACACTGTACCCTGACTGACTTGTCTCCTCCCAGTGACCCTTCTGTAAGGCGTTGTCCAGTTGCCTACAGATGGGTCTTGGGTCACTAATCTGCTCTCCGCCTCATTCACACTGATTTGATTTTTTGTTCTTTGATGTCTGATATCTGATACCTTCGACACTTCTTAATCACACAGGCTAGTGTATTTCTTCCATGTGGGCTTAGTTGCTTCTGATATAGATGGCCGCTTGTTTACCTTCAAGTCTTTAAGACCCCAGATGCTATATCTTTTGATAGCTGGGCTCCATCAGCATTTTTCACCACTTTTGCTTATGGACCCATTTGTCTTCAATGATCAAATTGGGAGGTGAGCACACAATGATATTATTTTTGTTTCTTTGATGCCTGATCATTACTACACCTCATGATCACACAGGCAGGTGTGCTTTGTTGCTTCTGATATACATGGCCGTTTGTTTATCTTCAAGTTTTAAGGCCCTAATGCTATATCTTTTTAAAAAATCATTTTATTGGGGGCTCGTACAATTCTTATCACAATGCAATCATACATCCATTGTGTCAAGAACATATGTACATTTGCTGCCATCAGCATTCTCAAAACATTTGCCTTCTACTTGAGCCCTTAGTATCTGCTGCTCATTTTCCCCCTCACTCCCCACTCCCAACTACCTTATGAACCCTTCATCATTCATAAATTATTATGTCATATATTACACTGTCCAATGTCTCCCCCTGCCTTCTTTTCTGCTGTCCCTCCTCCAGGGAAGAGGCTACACATAGATTCTTGTAATCAGTTCCCCCTTTCTACCCCACCTTCAGGCATCGCCACTCTCACCACAGGTCCTGAAGGAATCATGTGGCCTGGATTCCCTGTGTTTCCAGTTGCTGTCTGTACCTATGTACATCGTCTGGTCTAGCCAGATTTGTAAGGTAGAATTGGGATCATGATAGTGGGGGCGGGGGGGGGGGGGGAAGGAAGCATTTAAGAACTAGAGGAAAGTTATGTTTCATCATTGCTACCCTGCACCCTGACTGGCTCATCTCCTCCCCACAAACCTTCAGGAAGGTGTGTCTGATTGGCTACCAATGGGCTTTGAGTCTCCACTCTGCACTCACCCAAATTTTCAATGATAGGATTTTGTGTTCCTTGATGCTTGATACCTGATCCCTTTGACAGCTATTAGTCACACAAGCTGGTGTGTTTCTTCCATGTGAGCTTTATTACTTCTGAACTAGATGGCCACTTGTTTATCTTTGAGCATTTAAGACACCAAGATGCTATATCTTTTGATAGCTGGGCACCATCAGCTTTCTTCACCACATTTGCTTATGTAGACGTTTGTCTTCAGTGATCATATCAGGGAGGTGAGCACCCATTGATATGAATTTTACTTCTTTGATGTCTGATAACTTGTCCCTTCTACACCTTTTGATCAGCCAGACTGGTGTGCTTCTTCCATGTGGACTTTGATGCTTCTCAGCTAGATGATTGCTTGTTTATCTTCAAGTATTTAACAACCCAGACCAGACTCTGTCTTTTGATAGCCAGGCACCATCACCTTTCTTTACCATTTGCTTATACACACATTTTTTTTCAGCAATCGTGTCAGGAAGGTGTGCATCATAAAATGCCAATTTAATAGAACAATGTGTTCTTGCATTGAGGAGGTGCTTGAGTGGAGGCCCAATGTCCATCTGCTGCCTTAGTACTAAACCTATAAATATATGCAAATAGATCTACACTCATAAATATACTTACATATGGACATTCCAGTCTTTAGACCTCTGTAAATACCCTTTGTCACCTGGTTTTTTCCTCTATTTCCTTTTACTTTTCTCTTGTCCCACTATTATGCTCAGCCTTCATTTGGGTTTCAGTAATTTCTCTCAGTTACCTTGTCCTTGCTGAATCCCTACCAGGCAATTCACACCCTCCTTGCTACTGATTTTGTGATCACTTATTTCTCCCCTGTCACTGGGTTGATCAGCACCACCTCCTTGGCCCCACCTCCCCCTCTCCCGTATGTCCCCGGAACCATTGGTCCTCTTGTTTTCTCCTTCAGATTATTCATCCAGTCTATCTTATCTAGATATATTTGTAGAGATAATAGTATGCACCAAAAATCAAGTAATAGCAAGATAGGTGATGAGGGAGAACACAGCAATGACAACAAAAAAGGAAGTCAATTACCCAGAGAAGAATAAATTAATTAAAAGGAATTTTTTTTAAAAAAAGAAAGAAAAACCTGTAAATACATCAAGTTCTGATTTTTTTTTTTTTTATCTCTAGGCATGTCTGTCCTTCAGTCAGGTCCAATGGGGTATCATGCTTTGGTCCCAGAGTCTGTCCTTTGTACTCACTCCCTCTGCGGCTCCATGTTCTGCTCCCATGATTTCTCTGCCGCACGCTTTTAGTGGTTTGCCTCAGTGTCACAGGGTCATTCTAGGCTACTCCTGACCCTGAATTTTCAGTGTTGTCCCCCTTAGAGACCTGAGCCATCTAGGGACAGTGTGTCCCATAGTGGGATCAGCCATATTGTCCACTCTATTAGTTCTTCAGAGTGGGGATATCATCCTCCAGGCATGATGGGCAAGGATGTGCTCCACTCTTTCTTCCTCCCCCTTCATTTGCTCCCATGTGCTCTGATCAGACATGCTCCTCTCCCCTAGCAGCAGCTTCAGTGCCATCCATTCAAGTAAATTCTTCTGAGGTGAGGGGCAGTTGTCCACATAGCTGGTATTGGGGCTGAGCACTCAGGCCCCTCCACTGTCTCCCCACTCCTTGCGGGCACACTGCATTTATCTGGCACTGGCTTTATATGGGGTCTCTCTTTCCCTGTGGAGATACATACAATACCCTCCCCTTGGGTGGCTCAGTGCCCTATTCCCACATCAAACATCTTTTTTTTTCTTTCCCCTTACCTTCCTCCACCCCCATTTTAGTTGGCTACCATATGTACCCCTGGATTCGGTCTGGCCCCTGCCATACTACCTGGAACTCTGGAGTGTTTGTATACAGTAACTTGTTCCCTGTGCCCCTTTAGCATTTACCTTTCTGTTCTCTCTTTTTTATACACATATAAACTTAACTCAGCGAACTCATGTTATACTTGTGGTTTTGTGCTTGGCTTACTTCACTTAGCATAATTTCCTCCAGTTCTTCCCATGAGTCAATATGCTTCCTGTATTCATCACTATTTTTAGCGATGCATAGTACTCCATTGTTTGTATGTACCACAGTTTTTTAATCCATTCGTCTGTTGATGGAATTTTGGGTTGTTTTCAACTCCTTGAGATTGTGTACTGTGCCGCAGTGAACATTGCAGCACAGATGTCTGCCCGTGGTTTGTTTCTTGCCTCTTCTGGGTAGATGCCCAGTAGAGGGATTGCTGGGTTGTATGGTAATTCAATTTCCATCTGTTTGAGAAATCACCAAATTGATTTCCATAGTGGCTGTACATACCTACAGGGCCACCATCAGTGGATGAGAGTTCCTATCTCACCACAACCCCTCCAACACTTGTTGCTTTCTGGTTTTTTTGTTTTTTTTAATTGGGCTATCTTTGAGGGTGTTAGGTGGCATGTCAGATGTTTTGATCTGCATTTCTCTGCATGGCTAATGATGAGGAACATTTTCTTATATGTTTATTGGCCATTCGGATTTCAGGCTCAGTGAAACTTCTGTTCAGGTCCTTTGCCCACCTCCTCAGTGGGCAATTAGTTTTTCTCTTATTGTAAGCTTGCAAAGTATTCTAGATGTTAGTAATAATGTGTCATTGCTAAAGATGTTTTCCCAGTTGGTGGACTCTCTTAATGCTCTCTTGATGAATTCTTTTGATGTACACAGGTGTCTTATTTTCAGTATATCTCACTTGTCTACTTGTGACTCCTCTGTATTTGTATCCTTCCCTATTTCTGATAGCCTATGTATTCCCTGTGCCAAGGTTCTCAGGTTTGACCCAATTCCCGCCTTGATCGCCCTAATTGGGGTTTTATCTCAAGGTCTGTGATTCACCTTGAGTTTATCCTTGTACATGGAGTGAAGTAAGTGTCCTGTTTCATTTTTCTGAATGTAGATATCTATCTTTACCAGTACCATTTATTGAAAATGACATCTGCTTCCAATTTAATATTTTTGGGGCCCTTATCAAAGATCAGTTGCCTGTGTGCTGATGTTTTTATTTCTGGGAATTCAGCTCTTTTCCATTGGTCTTAATATCTCTCATGATGCCAGTGCCACATTGTTTTCACTACTGTGGCTCTATAGTATGTGCTAAAATCAGGTAAGCAAGCCCTCCAACTTTGTCCTTCTTCTTGAGGAGTTCTCTGCTATTTCTGGGCTTCTTCCCTCTCCACATGAAGTTGGTAATCTGTTTTTCCAATTCTTTGAAGAATGATGGTGGTATTTGTATCGGGATAGCATTGAACTTATATAGTGCCTTGGGCAAAAGTAACATCTTTACTATATTCAGTCTGCCAATCCATGAGCATGGGATATTCTTCCATTTGTTGAAGTCACTCTTGATTTCTTGATGTAGTGTTTTATAATTTTCCTTATACAAATCTTTTCTTTTTTAAGCCAGGTATATCCCTAGGTTTTTCAATTTGTGCTTGGCAATTGTAAAGGGTACTTCCTTTTTAATCATTTATTCTGTGGTCTTGTCTGATGTGTAGAGCAGTCCAATAGACTTCTGTTTGTTGTTTGGTATCCTGCCACTCTGCCATATTCTTCTATTTCTTCCAACACTCCACTTGTGGAGTTTAAGGGATCTTTTGAGGAGTTTTCCATCTTTTTCTATGTTCTGGAAGAGTTTGTATAGGATTGGTGTCAATTCTTCCGTGAATACTTGGTAGAATTCTCCTGTGAAGCCATCTGGCCTAGGGGATTTGCCTTGTCTATTTCTTCCTTTTCTATGGGTCTGTTGAGGTTGTTGACATCCATCTGGGATAGTCTAGAGAGGTATTGTGTTTCCTAATATTTGTCCAGGTCTTCTAAATTGTTGAATTCGTTAGAATATAGACCATCATGGTACTGTGTAATTATCCATTTGCTTTCATTAGGGGCTTTTGTAATGTCCCCTGTTCTATCCCTCATCCTTGCAAAAGTCGTTTGTTCCTTCCTTTCTCTGGCTAGGTTTGCCAATGGTCTATCAAATCTGTTAATTCTTTCAAAGAACCAACTTTTAACGACATTAATTTTTCCATAGTTTTCTTGTTTTCCCTTTCCTGTATCTCAGCTATGATTTTTTATTATATCTATCCTCTTGCTATTAGTAAGGTTGTTCTGTTGACTCTGCTCTAATTGGTGTTTTGTGTCAGCATATCATCCATGAGTCCCTTTTCTTCTTTAACGTGTGCATTTATTGCTATAAGCCTTCCTCTGTTAAATGCCTTTGTTGTATTCCCCCAGGTTTTGGTATGTTGTATTTTCATTCTCATTGGTTTTTAGAAACTTCCTGATTTCATCTCTGATATGGGCCAATACCTACTCCTTTTTCCATAGGAAATTGTTCATGCTCCAATTGTTTGTCCTTGTTTTCTTCACTATCCTTCTGTTAATTTCCAGCTTTATGGCACAATGATCAGAGAGAGATGTCTGTATAATGTCGATGTGCTTGACTTTACTTAAGCTTGACATCTGTCCCAGCATGTGGTCTATTTTCAAATATGAGTCATGTGGTCTTCAAAAGAATGTAAACTTTTTTGCATGTCGGTGGAAACCTCAGAATATCTATCAAGTCCAGTTGTCCAATTGTGCTATTTAGATCTGTAGCCTCCTTGTTGAGTTTCTTTCCCAATGATCTGTTTTTATCAGAGAGCAGTGTACTAAAGTCACTAACTATAATTTTTTGAGCCTGTGATCTCTTTTTTTCCTATTTTGGAGTGTTTGGTTTACGAATTTTGCAGGTCTCTCATTAGGTGCATATTTATTATGCTCACTGGTTCTTGGTCTATTGTTGCCTTGAGCATTATGTAGTGCCCCTCTTTGTCTCTTATTATGGCCTGTTTCTTGAGGTCAATTTGGTCAGATATTAAGATCGCTAGCCCTGCCTTTTATGCATTATCATTTGATTGGTATATTTTTTCTCCAGCTTTTAATTCTCAACCTATTTTTGTGTGTAAGCTTGAAGTGAGTCTCACCGAGGTAGCTGGGTTATGTTTCCTGAGTCACCCTGTTAGCCTCTACCTTTTAATGACTGAGTTCAGGCCATTGATATTCAGTGTTATTATATCTCTGTGGACTCTGTGATTTCATATTTTACCTTTTGTGATAGATGTTTTCCTATCTACCTATCTTATCTGCTTGTGTTGTGTGAGTGGTTTATGTTTGCCTTCTTTCCACTATTGAGCTGATGCTATCCTGGAGGTTGTTTCCTCTTTGTTGCCCTATGGGTGGAGTTGTTCTATGTGATGGTCTCTTATATGCCCTTGGTGTGTGTTGATCTGCCCATACTGGATCGGCAATGATCTTTTGTATGGCTGGATTTCTTTTTTTTTTTTTTTTTAATGTATTTTTTGAGGTTGTCCCTGTCTGTGAAGACTCTTACTTCTCCATCTATCTTAATAGATAATTTGACTTGATAAAGTATTTTTGAACTTGCGTTGTTCTCCTTCAATTTTTGGTATATGTTACACTAATCCCTCCTCTTCTAAATCGTTTCTGCTGATAGATCTGAACATACTCTTATTGCGGTACCTTTATATGTGAGTGTTTGCTTTTCCTTAGCTGCTTTTATGATCCTCTCCTTTTTCTAATAGTTAGATAGTTTGACAATTATGTGTCTTGGTGACTTCTTCCTGGGATTCAGTCTGCTGGTGTTCTTTCAGCCTCTTTTATGGTTGCTTGATTTTCATTTATTAAGCTGAGGAAGTTTTCCTCTAAGAATTTCCTTGCTATTTTGGCTGTTGACTTCTTTGTTGTGTCTTGTTCCGGTAGTCCTATTATTCTTTTTTTTTTTTAACATTTTATTAGGGGTTCTTATCACAATCCATACATATACATACATCAATTGTATAAACCACATCTGTACATTCTTTGCCCTAATCATTTTCTCTTTTTTTCTCCTTTTTTCTTTTTTACATTTTATTAGGGGCTCATACAACTCTTATAGTCCTATTATTCTAATATTGTTTCTTTTCATAGCATCAGATATGACTCTCAGGTTTTCTTCAGCTTCTTTGATTGTCTTATTTGACTGCTTTTCCAATTTGCTTAGGTCAGATTGATTGTCCTGCAGGTCACTGGTGCAATTCTCTGTCTCCTCAAGCCTATTCACAAGGTCTGTCAATTTGTCACTGGAGTTTGTTATTTCATCCCTTACCTCTTGTATTTCCCTTTGGTGCGTTGTCTTTATCTCCTCTATCATTTCACCTTTTTTCTGCATTGCTTCCCTCATATCCTTTATGACTTTCAGCAGCCTTGTGAAAATTTTTTTTGTGGCAGGTCAATATCTGCTTCTTCTATGCACATCGTTAGGTTCATGACTTCCTCAGGCATTGTTTTCTGTTTTTCCTGCTTTTTCATTGGAAAAGCTGTTAGAACTGGTTGCTGTTTACGTGTTGTTTTAGAGGAGCCTGGAGTAATCTTCCTGAGTCATAGATCCCTAGACTCTCTCTTGGGGGATTTGTATGAGTACTTCTATGAAGTACCTGCTGGTAGCTTTTCTGAGAGGTCAGGCTATTGCTATATCTTCCTGTGGCTTAACTCTTATCATAACTGTCCAGTATTCCATTATTTGGAATGTGTGTTGGATATTCCTCTCATGTGACACTGGTGGTTGTTGTGGGCCCAAGAGGGCGTCGCTTCCCTGGCTGATCTCTAAGTAGGCTTCCCAGTTCTTGGAGCACCTCAGCTGGTCTGTGGTGGTTTTCTCTCAACTGTGGTGCTGAGGAGGGTGTGCGCATATACCCTCTTTGTTGTAGAGCTCTGTAGCTGGCAGGGGAATTACAGTAGACAGAGAGATCGCCTTGGAGATTGGGTGGATGCTCCTGCAGTAGCATGGAGCCCCACACGTGGTGGTCAGGTGTTTCCCCCAGTCAATTGTAGGGCCTCAGGATTTATGCTGGAGATACCCCACTTTTTGTAGGGGGGAACTCCCTGTTGCTTGATGTGTGGTAGAGGACTGGTGTGAATTCCCCAGCTGCTTGCCAAGCCAATAAGAGCGGGTGGGAGCTCCCCCAGTTTGGCCTTCAGAGTTGCCCTAGGCAGAGCGGAGTGTCCTGGGGTCCCCTAGTGTCTTGAGACAGAAAGAGAGTGAAAGGAGAGGAAATGAAAGAAAGAGGAAGGCACAAACTGGGGGAATAATGCCAAGCAAACTGACACCCACTCACCTATGCACAACTAAAATGCACAGAGTAAACAAAGGTGAGAACAATAACCAAAAAAAAAGAAAGGGAGAAAGAAAAGAAAACAACTAAAAAGGAGAACTAAATCTGTTGAAGCTGTGGTAGGAAATAGAGATGAGCTAGAATGAGAAAAGAAAAGAACAAAAATGGTAAGAAGAGCACAAGGAAAGACAAAAGAAAGAGAAAAAAAGGAGAGAGAATGTTAAAAAGAGTTAAAGAAATAGCGGACCCTGTGCTGTGCTGTGTAGCACTGACTCGTCCTGTGTGCAGCAACCATTTCACTTTACTTGTATTAAAAAAATCAGTAGCCCTCAATGCAAACTCTAGAATAGCTGTTGCAAAAGATCATTTTAAAGTCTCAAAAAGATGGTGATGTCACTTTGATGACTGACTCAAGTCTTTTCAAACACCTCACATGGACAATTAAATAAGGAGACAAGACTTGATATATTTTATTTGTGTTGTTTGTAAATAATATTGAATAGAATATGCACTGGTCGAAGGAAAAAACACAGATTTAGAAGAAATGCAACTGGACTATTCCTTATAAGATAGAATGGTGAGATATGCACTCACTTTTTAGCAAGTCATTAAGAAATACCAACAGCTTGCAAAAAATATCAACATCATTTTGTAAAGTGTAAGAAAAATGAGGAAAAGTCAGTGAGATGGTCACAACACATACAGCAATGAATGCAATCTAGAACTGAACATGTACATGGCACGGGGTTGGGCACCTAGTTTAGTTTTCTAAATTACATTTGGAGACAATAAAAAACCTAATAAAGTAATTAATAAAAAACTTTAATGTGGTCTAGAAATTTTCCATTTAAAAGGCATGGTCTTGAAAGAAAATACACATGGCATATTTTTATACAGATACATACAAGCTATCATTTCAAATTAACTCAATTATTTTATGCATGCCATTTTAGAGGTCTGATATCTCTGATGGATATATATTACTTAGGAAGTGATGGTCACTCATTATTGGTTCTATTGATGTGAACCAAAATAGAATGAAGGAAATCCACAAAGCAGAGAACAAATGACAAGAGAGGACAAATGTCTCCATGACGTCCTTAAGTCAAATGCTCCCTGGCTGCTTCTACCAAACATGTGATCAGGGACACAATAGATGGATTCTAATAGAAAATATGGACCTGACCAAATTCTTAAAGAATCGGACCATTTAAGGCTAAAACTAAATCACTGCCATTGACTCAGTGGAACCTCCAGGGACAGAGTAGGGCTTCCTCTGTGGGTTTCTGAGACTGTCAGCTTGAAGGGAGGGAAAAGTCTCATCTCTCTCCCACAGTATGGCTGCTGTTGTCAAACTTCTGTTTGATAGCACTCCCCACACTATTGCTCCAAGTTACCCTAACAAGATCGAATCAAATAAACCTTTGAAGTCAATTTAAACTAAGTGATATGTTTGTTTATAGTTTATATAATAATCCTTGCACACTTTGATCTTCTAAAATGTTTCTTTTTAAGATTAAATGGACAAAAGCTGTGCTAATGCATAGATGAGAAGATTGGGGCTTGAGGAATTTAAGTTAAAAAAAGTGGGAAATAAAGATAATGAGAATTTTTCTCATAATGTGAAGAATGTAATCAATGTCACTGGTCACTATGGCTACAAACTGTCGAATGGGAATGGGTTTTCTTGTGTATATTTTACCAAAATAAAATAAAATATTGTTTAAAATGTAAGTAAAGGTTGTATCATAAAGGAGAGCTACAGTAAAAGAGAGCATTGTCACTGGTATCTGCTGGTGAAAAATTCTGGCTTCCATCTGTCTGTTGAAATTGGCATTTCTGTAACTCCTTCATCTTTGATAACTAGATGAATTACCAATAGAGAAAAACTGTGAATCAGAGCCAAAGGGGAAAAATAAAGAGAAGAATTGAAGGAAGAAAGCAAAAGCTATATTTACTGTACATCTCCAAATAGATGGAATTTTTTCCATGTTTGTGTGTGCATGCGTGTAACTTTAGAGGACTGACAGAATATAAAATATTTAAATACAGATAAATTCATGATGAATATAACTTATTAAAATAAAACAGCACATTATTAATGCACCATAACAGTATTGTTGTTATTAGTTAATTATTTACTAAAATATATAATGATACATTTAATTAATTAATTAATCAATTAATTAATTGAATCAGTTTCTTATTTGAGTGTGGATGCAGAAGTAACAAGAAAGGTTATTAAAGCAGAGATTTTTTTAAAGGCTGGTTTAACCCTTTAATATTTTTGGCAGATTTCCCCAGGGTTGGGTCTGCATTTGTGCATTTCAAAATATAACTTTGACTAATTTAAATGGAGCAAAAGAAGAGTGCACTCACCTACATTAAACTGACATTAAACAGCAATTTCAAGAGCTGAGCCTAATAGTACATACCTCTAATCCACTAAAGACCTGACCCGAATGGCCAGGAGCTTTTCAATTAAGTTTCATTGCTCTTCATTACATTACCTCAATATATGTCTCTGATGTGATTGTTTTGCTCCCAAAAGAGAAGTCAACTTTTGATAAGTATTTGGGGTAGCTTTGCTTTTTATATCATTTAATACTACTAAGAAAACATTAAGGTTCTAGCATCAGGTATTCAGTAATTATTATTTCTCCAATTCTTGCTTAGACGTTTTCATTAAATTGTTTCATCTTTCTATTTATGCCAAATCTGTCCCTGTAACTCTAGAATGCACATTGGCTATTTATTGTGACTAAACAGAGGGAGAAAAGTAAAGCAATCCAAAGTAATATGGTTATGTTTAAATTATCTCTTAGATCTTATGAAGATCTGTGTGCTGTTAACACATTAAGAGGTTCATTTCCCAAAAATATGTATGTGGGTCACATACAACAGAGGATACAAGTCTTAGTTACATGCTGATAGCAAATGCTATTGTTGAACAATATGTAGAATACACATTGTGTTATAAAACAGACCAGCTGATGAAGAAGTTAAATACATAGATATTTCTGCAAGATAGTGGTAAAATGTCGCAATGAAAATAGAGAAAGAACAGCTGGTGTGAATGAAATCAATGTGTACCTTGTTAAATAAAGCTCTTAGATGTTATACCACAATATCAGAAGTCAAGAGACAGAAAGCAAATACTATTCCTCCCATCTGTATGTGGTGAAATAATGACAGTGCTACTTATTGAGAAAGGTCCTGCAAGTTACTAGGTCAAAGAATGAAATTCACATCGCTACGATATTGAGCATATGCAAGGTAGGTTTTGCTAGAAAAAAAACATATTGAAATATACAATGTTGATATGTTATAGATTAAAAACTAAGAAATACTTTATATAACTGCCATTGTACTACATGTTTTTCCACCAACATATATATTATGATGTATGCAAATATGTTTAATCAAATAAAATAGGAAGAAATAAAGAGGGGGTAGTAAATACCACTTGAGAATATTAAAAGCTTCTAACTCAGAGGAGAGCATGGTCAATAAAGGTTTATTGTGAAGATTCAACTCCATTTTCAGATTTATTTGTTATTAGTGGAGAGAAATTATTCTTACGTACTTCATAACTCTTATATGTTTGAAATAGTTCCTAATAAATGTAACTCTATTCAAATTTTTGGACAACATAAGTTATAGGTTAAAAATAGTTGTAAATATGATAGCAGATAGCATTGGAATAAAGCCTGAATAAACAAATTGGAACTTCTCAAAAATCTGATATAAGAAGTGAGATAAATGAAGCAGTTGGCAATGAGAGCCTTATCTACATGGAGCAATGTTTTGCTTACATCTTAGCAAGAGTAAAAAGAAATCTCATCTGCATGAATGTTTCTTATATGATAAGGATGAACAGTCATGTATATTAATGAGATATTACTCTTCACATATCAACACGATCCTTCTTCAGTGACTTCTCCATTGCAGTTGTCTGCATGTGTGTACGGTCCTTGACACATGTTGTTAGGTGTTGCTGACTCCCACGTGTAGCAGTCCTAAGGAGACAAGAAGAACCACTATCTCATGGCTCCCTCCTGACCGTTGCTCCCTTTGAACCATTGCTGCAGCCCTGTTGGAATGTACATCCTTGAGGGGCTTCCTTTCTTTGTTGCTGATCTTCTACTTCCTGTGGATGATGAGCTCCTCTGGGCACGGTCTCTCCTCATAACATGTCCAAAGTCTGTGAGATAAAATCTTGCCCTCTTCATGTCTAGGGAACAATATGGTTGTACTTGTTCCAAGACAAATTTGTTTGCTCTCCTGGCAATCTGTTTACTTTTAATTTTCTTCCACAACACCCTAACTTAACTGAATAAACTCTTCTTCCGTCTCATGCAGATGAGACAATTGAAAACACCAAGACCTGCATCAATTGCACCTCAATTCACAGAGTGACATTCTTGTTATTCAATATCTTAAACAGGCCCTGTGCAGCAGATTTGCAATGTATCATTTGATTTCTTGACTAGTGCTTCTATGAGCATGGATTGTAAATACAAGTAAAAAGAATCCTTAACAACCTCAATGTGCTCAACATTTATTGAGATGTTGGATATTGGTCCACTTGTGAGAACTTTGTTTTCATTACAATAAATTATAATGCCTACCAGAGCCTTCATTTCTTGATCTTTATTAGTAAGTGCTTCAAGTCCTCTTTGCTTTCAGACAGCAAGGTTATGTTATCTGCATATCAAAGATCATTAAGCCTTGCTCCAATACAGATGCCCAATTGTTTTTCAAAAAGCCCAGCTTTATTTATTAAATACATGTAGTGGGAGAACAGATTAAATAAATATACTGAGAGAACTCAACCTTGTTTCATACCTTTACTGATTTTATATCAAGAAATATCTATTTATTCTGTTTTTCTTATGGATGAGATGCTTTCCCTCTTTAATTTGTCATTCCCCAAATAGTCAACAATATGATTTCAAGATTAAAAATGGTTAATAAAAAACATTTCACTTCAAAAAAAATTTTCACTTCATTAATAATGCCTAAGATATTTATCTTTACATATTCCATTACCCTTTTAACAACTTTCCATTTTCCTATATTAATACCCTTTGCATTCCACTTTCTGACTGTTAGTAGATACAAGCACTTAATTTTTAGTCATGCTACATTAATATAAGAAGGTTCAGATATCTTTACTCCATCCATATCAGGGTTCAAGTAGAAAGCAAATGTATTGAGAATGATAAGGGAAACAAATGTACAAATGTGCTTGATACAATGGATGCATGTATAGATTGTAATGAGTTGTACAAGCCCCCAATAGATGATTAAAAAAAAATAAACTCTGCTTGTGTTAGGAAGGGTTTTCTAGAGAAACAAAACCAGGACACTTATGATTATATATACATATAAAAGGATAGGTTTATACAGCGAGAAGGAATATAACAGCCAGTTTATCCACACAGCAGTACAGAGGGCTCAGTTCCACTCATTTTCGTGGAATAGTTAATATACTGAATGTCCTTTAACTCATATGGGCTGCCCGTCCAAGGTCAATGAAGCAGATTAAGCAGACAGCAGAGTCTTTCCCTCAGGTAAGACAGGCAGAGTCTGCCCACAGGCAGCAGGCAGCAGAATAGGTCAGCGACAGTTATAAGCATGGTAGTTTAATGAACAGGGCCCCAATGGGATCTATGGGATCACATACTCAAGCAATGTATGGTGACAGCCTCAAGCTCAGGCAATAAACATGCCAGCAGGGTGGCAAAGCAGGTCTTGAAGGAGCCCCAAGCTCTAGGAACACAATCCACAGATTGCCTTGGCCCACAGGTAGTCTAGCAGATGGTTGAGGCAAAGAACGGGCTAAAGCAGGAGCACACTTGTCCAATCACCAGGCATTCTGGCAGTCTTTATTAATCTCAGGTGCCGTCCAATCAAGCTGTGACCTGATTAAATTCCAACCACATATTCCTGTTGGCATAGTTGGCACAATAAATCTATCGCATTGTTTTAAGCAAGTAGGTCTTCTTCGGTCATTTTTGAATACCTTCCAACCTGAGTAGCTCATCTTCTGGTACTATATCTGACAATATTCCACTGCTAAGCATTTAGAAGTGGACAACCAATTTCTTCTTCATGATCTGTTCTTATTTTGTATTACCTGTTCACCTTGGGTAACCCTACAGGTATCTTAAACACTGGTGACATAGATTTTAGCATTACACCAATATGAAACCTACCACAGTACGATGAACGGACAAAAAAGGTGACTTAAAACATAAATATTTAGGTACTGTATGCATATGTGGGTGTATGTTTGACTACATGCTTCTAAATTATGTATAGTTCTTTTCACCTGATTATCTCGAGTTGTTTAGAGACTCATGATAAAAATATTGGTGTTTTGTTTTCTCTATAAAAGAGTTTAAAATTTCCACAATGTTAAAATATTATGGCAATTCAGAAGGACATTTCATCATATGGTGGATATGAAATACTAATCAAATCAAGATTTATGTCTTTATATAATTTGTGTGATTTTGGAGGGTCCTGTGAACTTTCTCATTGCTCACAGCCTCTGAAAACAAAAGATAAGTAATTAAATAACTTCTAAACTCCCTTGTGCTTTGAGAATTAAATGATCACTTCTTATCAATTAAGATAATTGGAGAAAAAAGTAAAAGGCTAGTAAGACATGAAAAGTCTTGCTTAGTGATTGAAAATGAGGCTTCAGTATATAGAAAGATATAATACTACTTTTGTTTTTGTTGTTGTTAAGTGATATCAATCCAGTTACAACTCATTGTAACTCTACATACAATAGAAAAACGACAACACCACTTGGTCCTGTGCCACCCTCAGAGTAGTTTCATAATTCATTGTATGGACTACTCTGCCATTTACTCTCTTGAGCATACTTCCCTTCCTAATGGCCTCTGTTCCAGGAAATTTGGAAGGCCCCGACTTGAGTTTCTGGACATGGGACTCCTAAGCACAGACTCTTCTTTCAATGTCTCAGTGAGAGAGGCTAAGAGAGGATCTAAATCCTTTTTTGGTTAGTTCACTGAAGCATGGACTGCCAGATGGCCTATATTAGACCAACTTGAGGTTTAAATTTTAGTAGTAAAGAATTATTTTAGTTAAAAACATAAAGTTGAAAGATGTACAAATGCTTCATTAAATTTTTGTGACAATTGTAACTGAATTTTGTATCTGACAATTTGAAGCTATGCAATCAAAATTCGGTAATTCAGACATCAAACTACACCATATATTAAGATTGTTATTACTAAATTTAAGTGGAAGAAGCAATGATAAATTGAGTGTACAATATATGTAGAAAAAATTATATGCCCAGGAATTGCTTAGTTAAACTTTAGCCTATGCTGCCAAAATTTTATTTTCCTAATTACACAAAATTACATATACATTTGCCTAAAAATCATGGATGTATTGCTTAAATTATTTTGAAAAAAAAGCACTTAGTTGAAAATCAGCACGGAATTTGCCATCTGTTTGCAGAGCAGCAATGTCAAGGCAAAGTGCTACCCTGTGGTACTTTTCCAAAACCCTCACTGAAATGCATGAGGCACATATGCTTGCAAATGTGGTTTAAAAATCAGAAGCCAATTAGTGGGCTCAACATCTCTAAACCTGATAGGGTTTTGCATTCCTTCCAAAATAAATATAGTTACAAAACTTTTTAACAGTGGTTCTCTTGCTAATAATAAATAAATTAGCATATATACATTTTGAGGATTACTTTGCCTTTTAAATATTATTCATATGCTAGACTTACAGTTATTTTTTTACTAGTTGTAAAACTTCACTTGTGGGCGGGGCTCGGATGCGGGCGAAGAGGCTGCTGCGGGAGCGGCCTGGGCCTGGCTGGGTGTCCCTGGTCCCCGCCCAGCCGCTGCTTCTGCCGCCTGACCTTAGAGCCCAGCCCCGGCCGGGCCCCGCGGGCGAACGCAGCCGCGTGCCCTGCCAAGTGGACTTCTACGCGCGTTTCTCACCGTCGCCGCTCTTCGTGAAGCAGTTCCTGGACTTCGGATCTGTGGATGCTTGTGAAAAAGCCTCATTTATGTTTCTAAGGCAAGAATTGCCCGTTAGATTGGCAAACAGAATGAAAGAAATAAGTCTCCTGCCAGACAATCTGCTCCGAACGCCATCAGTTCAATTGGTGCAAAGCTGGTATATCCAGAATCTTCAGCAGCTTCTTGATTTTAAGGACAAAAGTGCTGAAGATGCTAAGGCTCTTTATGACTTTACAGATGCCGTGATACGGATCAGGAACCGACACAATGACGTCATTCCCACGATGGCCCAGGGGGTGGTGGAATGTAAGGAGAGCTTAGGCGTGGATCCTGTCACCAGCCAGAACCTTGAGTACTTTCTGGATCGTTTCTACATGAGTCGAATTTCAATTAGAATGCTACTAAATCAGCCCTCTTGATTGTTTGGTAGGAAAGGCAGAGGCGACCCTTCTCATCAAAAGCACGTCGGGAGCATCACCCCAAACTGCAATGTAACGGAAGTTATTAAAGATGGCTATGAGAGTGCCAGGCGTCTCTGTGATTTATATTATGTCAGCTCTCCCGAGTTAGAACTCGAAGAACTGAACGCAAAATCACCAGGACAACCAATACAAGTGGTTTATGGACCATCCCATCTCTATCGCATGGAGTTGGAGCTTTTCAAGAATGCAATGAGAGCAACTATGGAATACCATGCTGACAAAGGGGTCTATCCTCCTATTCAAGGTCATGTTACACTAGGCAAGGAGGATTTGACTGTGAAGATGTGTGACCGTGGAGGAGGTGTACCTCTGAGGAAAATCGACAGACTCTTCAACTACATGTATTCAACCGCACCCCGGCCTTGTGTGGCGACATCCCGAGCATTGCCTGGTTTTGGTTACGGGTTGCCCATCTCCCGCCTGTATGCGCAGTACTTCCAAGAGGACCTCAAGCTGTATTCCCTGGAGGACTACGGCACAGATGCGGTCATCCACATTAAGGCCCTGTCAACAGAATCAGGAGAAAGGCTCCCGTGTACAACAGAGCTGCCTGGAAGCATTACCACGCCAACCATGAGGCCGATGACTGGTGTATCCCGAGCAAGGAGTCCAAAGACATGACCACATTCCGCAGTTCCTAGACACAGGTGGCACACCGGGACTGTCCAGATGTAGATTCTGTACTCTGTTCACAACTGCATCACGCCAAATACTTCCCCTGTCATTTTCACTATTAACCGTTTGGATAGACTGAGTGGAACCCAAATCCCATGTGTGCCTGTGACATCTCCTCAAGGATGAGACGACCTCTTTTCCACACTGACACCTTCTGAGTTAGTTGAACAGATTTTTAAACAGCTGTGTTTGGGTCAGCTCCCCTCTTTGTGGTGGACTTCAGAAGCACAGGTGTTTGGGGGTTTCTGTAGGAAGCTCTGTAGTTTTAAAATGTACTTCATGTTTGTAGCTGTCTGGGAACATTGTCTTAAGACTGCCAGCTAGCCATCTTTCCGTTGTTTGGGGCGTTCTGCCGATGACAGCTGAGGGCAGAGGACATTCATTCATGTACAGTTACTCACTACACGTGTATGAGCAATCCCTTTTTGAGTACTTTTCAGCATCCCCACGCATTGCTTTACCCCTGAAATCATGTAGCTGCTTTCAAACTCTCTGGAAAAGATTGTAACCCGTAGCTCTGTGGATCGAAGTCCAGGCCACAGATTCAATTCACTCCATCTGGGCAGGAAGTCAAAATGCAAGGGGGAATGTAACCTTAAAAACAAACCATCTAGCTGCCACTAAAATCGGAGGGGAGTCGTGGAGGACAAAGCACGGCTATGGAAGAAAGCTGGGGAGATTTTGAGAAATCGTTCTGCCAGATTCTACCACATTCTAAATACCGAATCAACGGCAAGGGGTTGGAGCCTGGGAGTTCACATTTTGGGAAGCTTCCTCAGGGAGCCTATGTGTTGCTTAGAGGACCACTCAATTAAAAAAACAAAATGAAGTGGAAAAAAAAAACTTCACTTGTTATATCCCACCTTTAAGAATCACTTTATTTATACACAGACATATTGAAGGGATTAATTTTCTGTAAATTACTAACATAATCTTCATAACATATGGTAGAGTTATTAGCCTTTCACTGCTATTCTATATTATTTCTCTTTGTCTTGATATCCTACTAACCTTCCTACTTCATATATCTCACCTTATAACCAAAACAATAAAAGAATACTAAAAAATCAGTGATTTTAAATCTGTGAACAGTGGACTTAAACAGGGCCTGGTCCTATAATATCCTCAGAATCATTGTTACATTTGAACTCATTGTTGCAGCCAATGTATCACTCTATCTCTCTGACTCTATTCCTCTTAAGAAAGCACTCATTATTTATTAAAACTTTAATTTTAGATATTACTTATGAAGTTTCATAACACATAGATGAGAAAAATAGATATAAAAAATCTTGAGTACATTGTTCACTATTCTATAGTTATAAGGCTCCAAGAATTGATGGAATATCAAATGAAATGTATCAACAAGCTGATGAAACATTTTAAGCATTCAGTTGTTTATTCTAGGAATTTGGAAGACCTGGTCAACTGACTGGAAGATATCCATATTTGTGCATTTTCCAAAGAAAAGTGATCCATAGGATGCTTAAGTTATGGAACAATAATATCTATATCACATCCAAGTAAAATTTTGCTGAAGATCATCCAATAATGGTTGTAACAGTACATTGACCAGGAGCTGTCTGAGGTTCAGCCCAGATTCAAACGAGGACTTGGAACAGGGGATATCATTGCTGCTGTCAGCTGGATCTTAGCTAAAAGTAGAGAAAACCAGAAAGATTTTACTTAAGTTTTCTTAACTATGCTAAGGCAATTGATTGTGTGTATCATACCAAACTCTTGATATCCTTGACAACAGTGAGGGTTCCAGAAAGCTTCATTGCATGTATGTAGAACTTGTACATGGATCACGAGACAGTTGTACAAACAGAACAAGGAAATACTGCATCTTCTCATCACACGTATTCAATTTTTTATTGAGAAACTATCATAGAAGCTGGAGTATATGAAGAAGAATGACTCATCCGGATTGGAGGAAGGCTTATTAAAAATCTCTGATATGATGATGTACTGACAGTGACTGCAACAATGGGTTGGGACACAACAATTGGGAGGATGGTGACAGCCTGGGCGTGGTTTCATTCTATTGTACATAGGTTGTTATGAGTTTGAACCAACTGCAGGGTCCCTAACAATGCCAACCAACTCGCATAAACTAAATGCTCATACTGAGTCTGGACAAACTTAGATATTGTTCTGAAAAGTACTAAATATACTGCCACTCAGAATGTCATTTAAGAAATTCAATTATTGAAATTATGAGTTATAATACATTTCAGTTATTTCCTTTTTGTATGTCGGTGTTTAAAAGTGTACCGGGTGTTTCTTGACCCAGTGAAATCTAAGAGAAATGGTCTCCCTCTCTGCTAGGACCCATATTTCTTGTTTTCAGAATTAGGTGAGCACATAAAAGTCTCCAGTAGTCTGAAAGTCCAAAGATAAAGCCTCACCCAATTGAGTCCCAAACTCATCCTTCACTGTTTTTCTTTTGGAATTACATGCATTTCACCTGAGTTCTCATCTCTGCATGTGACTGTACATTAGACTTAGCTTTCAGCTTCCAAGATTCCAAGAGAAAATAGAAAGCTAGCATTATGCAATATTTACATTTCCATACAAAAGTAATTATCTTGGCTATCATGTACAATGGAATTAGAACAGTTATTCTAAGTTTTCAGTATAAATATGCCTATGAATTTAATCTTAGTATAGTACATAAAGTAAAATTGATTGAAATTAAATATTCTATTTACATGTAAAAAAATCACAGTACATGTCTCTATCTCAAAGATATAATAGAAAATATATTGGTAAAATAAAAATGAATCTTGCCATTGTGTACTATATTTTCCTGGAATTAAATACTTTTTCATATGAACATTTGAAAGAAATAAATTAATGTCACTATCTTTGACATTATGCTTATGTTTTCAATTTATACTTGAAAGTTTGAAAACAGAGAAATAAATTATGTGGTTGCTCCACGTTAGTGCGAAGACTCCTCTGACACGGTAAAAATAACAACAGCATTAAGTTACTTAAATAATTTGTGGTGTTTGAAGAAAGCTCATTAGCACCTTGTAAATTTTCACATAGTCTGTGTTATAACTTCATTTCCAGAAGAGCTATCATAGCACAAAAACAAATCCCATGTGCAGTTAATAACTGAAATCTTCTCAGAATGATTTTGAATAGAAGATGCTACATAATAAAGAATAAATTCTCAGCTTGTTATATAGGGCTGGAACATTAATAAGAATTATGGTAGGTAAAGTTATTTCTTTTGTTTATTTGCCCACCCACTTAGAATATTAGTTTTATTCTACAGAGTTCCTGAAATTTATTAGATCATTCTATTGGAAGTAAAGCAAGTTTATTTTATGGTTTTATGTTATACTCCTTGAAATGCTCAATACAATTTTTCATGTACATATGGTCTTTGCTGGTTTTCTATTTACCATAAAATACAAAAGAAAATACAGTATTTTATAGTTATCTAACATTTTTAGTGTTCTGATTCAAAATATCGAAAATACATATACGCAAACACAGTTGCAGTGATCCAGCATTGATTCAGTGGCAGTGATTTTATTTTGGAGTTTTAATATAGATGGTGTGAGTAGAAATTGACACGATGGCAGCTGATAAATGAAAAGAAGAGCGATATTCATTTATTATTTGTCTAACTGCAGACTGATAAAAATCCTGCTGTCAAAGCTAGAACCCACCATTGGCACCAACAATCAGATATACCAGAGAACACACTCACTGGCATTAACACGTAGTAGCACTATGGAGTAGAGTAGAATTATCCCTGTGGGTTTCTGAGGCTATACATTTTTATGGGAGCAGAAAACCCCATCTTTCTTCTGCAGTGAGGCAAACTCGTTAGCAAACTCATAACCCAGTCTGGCACCAGAGGTCCTGTTGCAGGATATAGCCATTTGAAAATCAGACCACTTCAGATTACTGAGGAGACGGTGTAGCCGAGTCTCACTCTAATCACTGCTCACTCTGCAGCTTTACCTTTCCAGACCTTTACTCCAAGAATTCTGAAAAGATGATTTAGGAAACAGAAAGTAGGTAGAGTTGAGAGTCTGACTAAGCTGTTGTACATATTCTTGGGAACTCATATGGAAAGGCTACTCCCATGTTTACATATGGGTAAGGCTGATGAGTAACATTCACAGAGAATATAAATATCAAGAGTTCATTTACCTGTGAGAGGCTTGCTGAACATGAAAACCTCAAATTTGCCCTCTCATCATTTTCACAACTGCGGACAACCTCTTGAGAGAAACTGAAAAATAACTATTTGTGTTTGTGAAATAAATAGAAGAATAATAAGCATAACAAGAGAACACACCAGTCCCTCCTGCAGGAAGTAATGTCAGACTACTCACTGAGCCCAGCTAAGGGTGTGGTCTACACACTTGACTGCTAACCACAGGATCTATTCAAAGGCTTCAGCTTCTCTGCATGACAATGAGGCTGTGTACTCTCAAAGATTTACAGCTGCTGAAACCCTACATAGGGTCTTTATAAATTCCTCTGGCAACATCTTGGATCATCTGTTACTCTGTTAATATCTAGGTCTGTAGTTCAATCTACCAACTGTTGCTTGGGAGAAGTGAGGCTGTCTGCTCCTTTAAAGATCTAGTGAATTAGATACTCTAAGGGGCTGTTCTACATTTTCCTATGAACTGGAATCAACTCACTGGAAATGAGCCAGTTGGGAATCAACTACAGGGTAAAGGATATAGCTATACAGATAGATAAGTTTATTTTTACACTTTTAGATTTTATTCAATAAATATTCGATGCATTTTTCAAGTATTTTTATTGGTTTACGTATGTAAATGCTGGAAAATGAATAAGGAAGCCTGGAGAAGAATTTATTCACTTGAATTTTGGTGTTGATGAAGAATATTAACAATATCAAGAACTTCCAGAAGACAAAGGGCATTTCTAGAGGTCTACATGAAGGCATGTACATATGTAAACCTATTTATAAGGATAGGGAAATACATCTATTTACATATATTTATATGTTAAGTATCAAGGTAGCTGATGGACATTGGGACTTTACTCAAGTACTTTCTCAATACAAGAACACTTTATTCTAATTACCTGGCATTCTGTAAGGCCCACCTTCCCAACACAATCGCTGAAGACAAAATGGGTGCATAGAAATGTGGTGAAGAAAGCTGATGGTGCCCAGCTATCAAAATATATAGTGCCTGACATCTTAAAGACGTGAACACAACAAGAGGCCATCTGATCTGAGAAGCAACAAAATACACATGGAGGAAGCACACCAACCTGTGTGATCATGAGATGTTGATGGATCAGGTGTCAGGCATCAAAGACCCAGAACAAAAAAAATCATTGTGACTGAAGGGGAGGGCAGAGTGGAGACCCAATGCCTATTGGTAGACAAGTGGACATCCCCTTACAGAAAGGTCACAAGGAAGAGACAAGCCAGCCAGGGTGCAATATAGCACCTATGAAACATACAACTTTCCTCTAGTTCTTTAATGCTTCCCTCCCCACACTATCTTGATCCCAATTCTACCTTACAAATCTGGCTACACCAGAGTATGTATAGAGGTACAGAAAAGAGCTGGAAACACACAGAATCCAAAACAGATAAAACGCCTCAGGACCAATAATGAGAGTAATGATACCAGGTGGGTAAGGGGATGTTGGAGGGAGAAAGGGGTAATCAATCACAATGATTTACATATAACCCCTTCCCTGTGGGACAGGCAACAGAAATGTGGGTGAAGTGAGACATCGGTCAGTGTAAGACAAAAATAAATAAAAATTGATAAATTATCAAGGGTCCATGAGGAAGGTAACGTGGGAAAGAGAAGGGAAAAAATGAAGAGCTGATACCAAGTGGGGGCTCAAGTAGAAAGAAAATGTTTTGAGAATTATGGTGGTAACAGATGTACAAATGTTCTAGACACAATGTATGTATGTTTTGTGATAAGAGCTATATGAGCCCCCAGTAGAATGATTTTAAAAAGAAAAGAAAGAAGAACTGCCAGAAGAACATGAATCTGTCCTGGAGGAATACAGCCAGAAAGCTCCCTTGAAACAGGGATGCTGAGGCTTCATCCCAGGCACTTTGACATGTTACCAGGAGACAGCTCCCTAGAGGAGGACACGACGCTTAGTAAAGTAGGGGCTTGATTAGGGAAAAGGAGTGCTGCATGAGTTTGATTGACAGAGTGGATTTTATATCCAGTTATCTTTATGGATGTTTTATATACAACTGTGGTATGAAATACAATGAAAATTCTAGAAAGGAGATACAGGCTGCCGGTAAGAAAAAGTGTCATTGTGGAATTTATGTAGTACTAACCAGAAAGATAAAGATTGACAACGTAAACTGCTGTTATGTGGTGCTTTGGAGTGGGCTTCAATTCATAGCAGACCCTGTGTACAAGAGAACAAATTAGTGCCTACACTTGTACCGTATTCTCAATTGTTGCATCTGAGACCATTGTTGTAGCCATCGTGCCAATATCATCAGGAGTCTTCCTTCTCAATGAGGATTTTCCTCTTAAGATGAATTGTTAAGTAGTTTTCGCAGAACACAGTAGAGTCACTGAAATGATAGGTTGCATCTCGATGCAGAAGTTACTTTTGATCCAAAATGGAGTTTTTTAGCCTCACATTTAGAATAACCAGATACTCATGCGAAGAGACAAAATTAATTATGGCATGCTCAGGCTTACTGACCAGAAAGATATTTAGTTATATTTTATTGACTATGCCAAGACATTCCACTGTGTGGATCATAACAACTATTGATAAACCTGAGACAAATATAAATTCCTGAATGCTTACTTAGGTACATGTGGAGCTTGTATATGGATCAGGAAGAAATTGTGTAAACAAGGGAATAGTGCACAAGGGTTTCAAATGTGTCCATATTTATTCAATGTGTATGCTGAGCAAATAATCAGAGAAACTAGGTTAAATGAAGAAGAATGTGCATCCATATTGGGGGAAGGCTTATTAACAACTTTCAAAATGCAGATGACACAACCTTGTTAGCTGTGAGGAGCACTTGCTGATGAAGATCAAGAACCAAGGCCTTCAGTAAGGATTACAATTTAATGAAAAGAAAGCCAAAATCCTCACAACTGAACAAAACAGGTAACATCATGATAAGTGGAGAAAAAGCTAAAGTTGTCAATGATTGTGTCTTGATTGGACCCACAATTAATGGCTCTGGGTCTTTCATTTAGTACACACATATTAATTATGGTTATGCTTTCTTGTTCAATTGAAGCTTTCATAGTTACATAGAGACTTTGTCTCTCCTTGTGTCATTAACTATGACACCTATTATGTCTAAGATTAATATCGCCACACCAGCTTTCTCTGGACTGCTGGTAGCTTGATATATATTTTTCAACCTTTGATTTTTAGTGTTTATCTTTATATTTAATGAGCATTTCTTGTCAACAGCATATTAAAAGGTCATGTTTTTTATCCATGCTATTAGTCTTTGTCTTTTAACTGGTGATATCAGTTCATTTACATTCAGTGTTGTTATTGATAAGTATAGTTTCATAGATGCCATTTTGTTATATATTTTTATCGTGTTATGGTTTTTAGTTTTCATAAATGATTTTTCCCGTTGTGTTTCTGTTGTTAATTGGGTTTCTTCTTGTTACTCTTGTCTTCATCTAGTTTGCTTTGTTTACGTTTTAATTTTTCTTTTCTGTTTCCTTTTTTTTTGTAGTTTTCTTTCCAATTTCAGTCATTTTTGTATTTGGTGAATGGTTTGGTATCTTCCTCCTTCTGCATATAGTATCTGTTCTGCTCCCTCTATTCTTATTTATTTGTTTATTTTTGTCTTCGTAGAAGAATGTTATCTATAATTCTTTGTTTTAATGTATTTTCTTCCACTTCACTTGGAGTATTGTTTCAGTAGACTGTTTTCTCCATAATAATTTCTTTGCAAATATTTTTAGCTCTCTCTCTTGTGTTATAGATTATCTGTCCATAGACCTCCTTATAATATTTTTTGTAGATTCGTGTTTTTTATAAATTCTTTTAGTTTTTCCTTGTTTGTAAATGTTTGTATGTATCCCTGCTATTTGGAGGATAATTTGACTGGATGTAAGATTCTTCATTGGCAGTTTTTTATTTCAGTGTTTTGAATATATCATTCCATTGCTTTCTTGCCTGACTGTTTTCAGGGAAAAATCTGAACTCATCTTGATGGCTTGGCTTTTGTATGCAGTGATTCTGTTTTTGCCATGCAGTTTTGAGGCTTGTTTCCTTATCATTAACATTAGAAAATTTGATTATTTTATGCCCATGTGATTTCCTTTTATTGTCAATTCTATTGCATGGACTTCTTGCATAGTTATTTTATGTTCTGATATGATGTTAGGGACATTATCCCTTAATATTTCTTTTTAAAAATCATTTTATTAGGGGTTCATACAACTCTTATCACAACTCATACATATATCAATTGTGTAAAGCACATTTGTACATTCATTGTCCTCATCATTCTCAAACCATTTGCTCTCCACCTAAGCCCTTGGCATCCGTTCCTCATTTTTCCCCTCCATCCCCCCTCCCCCCACCACCCTCCCTTATGAACCCTTGATAATTTATAAATTATTATTTTGTCATCTTGCACTGTCTGATGTCTCCCTTCACCCAATAATCTGTTGTCCGTTCCCCAGGGGTGGGGCTATATGTAGATCCTTGTAATTGATTCCGCCTTTCCAACACACCCTCCCAGTATCGCCTCTCACACCACAGGTCCAAAAGGGATCATCCACCCTGGATTCCCTGTGTTTCCAATTCCTATCCATACCAGTGTACATCCTCTGGTCTAGCCAGATTTGTAAGGTATATTTGGGATCATGATAGTGGGGGAGGGAGGGGGAAGCATTTAGGAACTAGAGGAAAGTTGTATGTTTAATCTTTGAGACATCACACGCTGACTGGCTTACCTCCTACATGAGACCCTTCTGTAAGGGGATGTCCAGTGGCCTACAAATAGGCATTGGGTCTCCACTCTGCACTCCCCGCTCATTCACAATGATATGATTTTTTTTTCTGATGATGCCTGACACATGTTCCTTTCCGCACCTCCTGATAACACAGGCTGGTATGCTTCTTCCATGTGGGGTTTGTTGCTTCTGAGCTAGATGGCCGCTTATTTACCTTCAAGTCTTTAAGACCCCAGATGCTATATATTTTGAAAGCCGGGCACCGTCAGATTTCTTCACCACCTTTACTTATTCACTCGCTTTGTCTTCAGCGATTGTGTTGGGAAGGTGAGCATAATAGAATTCCGTTTAATAGAAGAAAGTATTTTTGCATTAAGGGAGTACTTGAGTGGAGGCCCAATGTCTATCTGCTACCTTAATACTAAACCTATTAATATATGCACATAGTTCTATTTCCCCATCCTTATATATAAATATATTTATATACACACATACCTTTATTTAGCCCTCTATAAATACCCTTTGTCTCCTAGTTCTTTCCTCTATTTTCCTTTGACTTTCTTTTTGTCCCACTATCATGCTCAGTGTTCATTTGGGTTTAAGTAATTCCTCTTGGTTACATTACCCTTGATCATGTCCTACCAGTCCTCCTACACCCTCCTCACCAATAATTTGGATCACTTGTTGTTCCCTTGTCCCTAGGTTTGTTAACACCACTACTTTTCCCCCCTTTTCCCCCTCTCCCATGTCACCCCAAACTGTTGGTCCTGTTGTTTTCTCCTACAGATTGTTCATCCAGCCTATCTTATTTAGACAGACCTGCGGAAATAATAACATGCACAAAAACAAGACAGAGCAAAACCGAGCAATAATATAAAACAAAACAACAACAGGAAACCAATGACAAAAATCAAAACAAAGCACAACAAGAAAAAAAAAAGCTTGTAGTTAGTTCAAGAACTGTTTATTGGTCTTTAGGAGTGTTTTCCAGTCCAGTCTGTTGAGGCACCAAGCCCTGGCCACAAAGTCCACAATCTGCATTCCCTGGGGCCCTCACTGCTCCACTCTCTTGCTGTTCTGTTGCACCCACTTAGTGCTATGCCTCGATGTGGCGGGATCAGATCAGGCGCAATTCCCACATTGTGTTTCCAGTGTTGTCCCCGGTAGGGCTATGGGTCATGAGGGACATCCTGTCTCATGGTGGGGCTAGCCATGTGGTCCTCTCTGCGAATTGGCTGCTCTGACTGGGAACAGTGTCCTCAAGACCTGGTGGGCCATGTTGTGCTCCACTCTCTCCTCCTCCCCCTTCAGCTGCTCCCTTGTGGTCTGATCAGACATGCCCCTTTCTGGGAGCTGTAGATTCTGTGCTGTCCTCTGAAGTAAGTTCTTCTGGGGGGAGGGTCATGTGTCCACATTGTTGGGATTGCGGTTAGCCCCTCAGACCTCTCCACCAGTTCCCTACTCCACGCCGGCATGTTGCATTCACATCTTGGAGCACTGGATTGAAGTCTAGTCCCTCTTTCCCTATGGAGATATGAACTATTACCTCCCCTTGGGTGGGTTAGAGTCCTGTGCCCCACTATCCATTCTTTTTAATTTTTTTCCTTTATATTTCATTTATTATTTTTTTCAGTAGTTTTTATTTTTCTTTCTGCTCTGGCACATAGATCAGGTGTATGTTGTTTGTTATGATGGTGTCCCATAGAAATCATAGATAATCTTCATCTTATTTTTGGTCCTTTTCTGGGACCTGACCTTTGTGTATGTTGTTTTTGAGAGATTTATCTTCAACATCATTGAATCTTGATTCCAATATTTGTATCTGATGGTTTTGTTCTATCACAATGTTATCAGGTTCTAATATTTTGATATTTGCTTTTTCCATTTCCTGTTTGAAGTGGTCGTATTATTTCTAATTTTTTTCATTCGTTTTGTCGTGTTCTTTTGATGTACATCTGAGTTCTTGAATTATGGCATTTGTTTCCTCTCTATCTGCCTCTTCAGGCCGTCATTTAAAGCAACTGGAAACCATTATTGTAATCTCCACTCCTTCTCCCGGAGCTCCTATAGAGCTCTGTGTGTGGGGTTGTCACTAATGCTATTTTCTCCCGTTTCCAAAAGTGTGTGGAGACACTATTACCTCTGAGGCATGGTGTTATTATTATTTCATTTGTTTTTTATGTTAGACCTTAAATGCTGAGGGATCTCCCCACATGTAATTTGAGTAGTCAAGGGAGGCCAGACAATTCTGCACTGGCCCAGCCTCAACAGGAGCTGAAGTCAGCAAGCAATTAAAGATGGGCTGGAAGTCCCAGTCTTTAAGCTGGTTCCCGTGTCACCAAGTCTTACCTTGAAATTGTTGATCAAATCAAAATTGTTGAGAAGTGACTAAACTGAGCATTAGTGACTTGATCGAAATCATCTCTTGCTGACCTGAAGGAGCTGAGCCCTATTACTATTTGGGCATAGGCCTGTGGGCAGGTAGATAGTATTTTGAGTCCTGGGCCCTAGGGGAAATGTACACCTTCTCCTGAACAGATGTCTCCGTTAATATGGACCCACTTGATTTTACACCTGCTCTGAGATGGTTAGTCTACTCAGTATTCTGAGAAAACCCTGCCACAATCCAAAACTGCCCATCCAGTTCACTGCAGACCCAGATCTCCCCAATTCAGCGGCCTGCAATGAGGGTGGTGGGGTCCTTCCAGTCCTGAGACTCAGACCCATGTTTCCTTGCGGCTAAGTTCCCACTCAGCTTCTCCTCTCTGATGCTGAGTGGGTGGATTTGCTGAGCAGTTGGAAACAGAGCTTTACTCACCACTGTGATCAGTTGTTCATTTTTCTCTGAGATGGTCTGCAACACAGAATCTTTTCACCACTCCCAATGTTTTTGTTGGGAGTGAGATTGAGTGACTCTGACTAAGCAGCCAGGTTCTTTTCACTACCAAACCAAACCAAACTCACTGCCGTAGAATCTCTGTTGTCTCCCAACAGAGTGTTTGTGGTTTCTGAGATTGTAACTGGTTACAGGAGTAGAGAGCCCAGTTTTTCTTTCTTGGAGCTGCTAGTGATTTCCAAAGGCCAACCATGTGGCTAGCAGCCGAACACATGACTATACACCACCGGTGCTGGAATTTTTCATGCCAGCTGCATAGCACATCCACAAACTCACTCTCTCCCTCCATCTTAGAGATCTCTGTGCTCAGAGATCTCCTGTAAAGTCACCTATATTCAGCACTATGCATCCCAGGTAAACTGTAGGATTATATAATGTCACATAAACTGGGAAATGTAAAAGATTTTTAGTTCATGTGACAATATTCTTATCAAAAGATAACTCTGAATGTAATGCAAGGGAGAATGCATTCAGATTTTGACATTGCTTTGTGCCAAAATATATCCTTTTCTATTAAAAATTGAATGAGAGAAATAAAATACATATTCTTTCTGTGAGCAAGCCATTGACTTTCTCTGAGTTAAATTTTGTAGATCATTTCTTCTGCATTTCTAGGAGTTATTAACATGTTGGAAATGAATGAATTATTTGAATTTAGAGGGCCCTTGTATGCTGATGATATAAATATAGTAGCTGTAGGAAATATTTTGCAATTTATCTAAATTTTAACCTACATGCATCATGGAATTAAAATGTTCTGGGTTTTTTTTAAATCATTTTATTAGGGGCTAATATAACTCTTTTTACAATCCATACTACATCATTTGTTTGCAGCACATTCATACATATGTTGCCATCATCATTCTCAAAATACCTGCTTTGTACTTGAGCCCTTAGTATCAGCTCCTCATTTTTCCTCTACCTCCCCGCTCCCCCTGAGCTCTTGATAATTTAAAAATAATTATTATTTTTATCATATCTTACACCATCCGTCTTCCTCATCCAGGTCTCCACTGTCTATCCTCCAGGGACGAGGTTATATGTAGACCTTGTCATCTGTTTCCCCTTTCCCCCTCACCCTCCCTCCACCTTCCCAATATTTCCACTCTCACCACTGTTCCTGAAGGGATCATCTGTCCTGGATTCATTGTATTTGCGGTTTCTATCTGTGCCAGTGTACATCTTCTGGTCTAGCCGGTTATGTAAGGTAGAATTGGGATCATGATAGTGGGGGGGGGGACGGGAGAGAAGAAGCTTTCAAGAACTAGAGGAAAATTGTATGTTTCATCGTTGCTCTACTGCACTCTGACTTGTTCGTCACCTCCCCACAACCCTTCTTCAAGGGGATGTCCAATTTCCCCCAGATGAGTCCTGTCTGGGTCCCCACTCTGCACTCCCCCTCATTCACAATGCTATGATTTTTTTTTTTTTTTGTCTTTGATGCCTGATACCTGATCCCTTCGATGCCTTTTCATCTCACAGGCTGGTGTGCATTTTCCATGTGGGCTTTGCTGTTTTTCCATTAGATGCACTCTTGTTTATCTTCCAGCCTATGGGACCCCAGATTCAATATATTTTAACAACTGGGCACCATCAGCTTTCTTCACTGCACTTGCCCATGCACCCGTTTTGTCTTCAGCATTCGTGTCAGGGTAGGCTGGTGTGCTTCTTCCTTGTGGGCTTTGTTGTTTCTTAGCTAGATGGCCGCCTGATTGTCTTCACGCCTTTAAGACCCCTGATGCTATATCATTTGATAACTGGGCACCATCAGCTTTGTTTGCAACTTTTGCTTATGCACCCTCTTTAGCCTCAGCAATCTAGTTGGGACAGGCCGGTGTGCTTCTTCCATGTGGGTTTTGTTGTCTCTCAGCTAGATGGTTCCTTGTTTATCTTCAGGCCCTTAGGACTTCAGGTGCTTTATCATTTGGTAGCTGGGCACTATCAGCTTTCTTCACCACATTTGCCTGTGCTCCCATTGTCATCAGCGATCGGGCCGTGCAGGTGAGCATCTCAGACTGCCGAATTGTTAGAACAAAGTGTTCTTGTGTTGAGGGAGTACTTGAGCAGGGGCCCACTGTCTATCTGTTTCCTTAATACCAAACCTATAAATATATGTACATAGAACTATTCCCCCTCATCGTATATAAATATATTTACATCTTTATATGTCTGTATTTAAATCTCTATGACTACCCTTTGCCTCCTAGTTCTTTCTTCTGTTTCTTTGTACTTTCCTCTTGTCCCACTATCATGTTGTGCCTTCATTTGGGTTTTAGGAATTCCTCTCGGTTACATTGCCCTTGATCCAGACCTGCCAGCGCTCCCACACCCTTCTTGTGACTGATTTTGGATCACTTGTTATTCCCTTGTTCCTGGGCTTGTTAACACCCTCTTCCTTCCCCCCGCCTCCCCTACCCTTATGTCCCCTGGAACTGTCATCCCATTGTTCTCTCTTCTGGCTTGTTTATTCTGCCTATCCCTTCCAGGTAGATATGCTATGTACTTTCACAAGACTGAGTACCACGAAGCAAAAACAGAAAGTAAAGCAATAGCAACAAAACCAACAACAACACACACATACACACATAAATGTATGAATATTTCAGGGTCTATTTGGTTTCCTTCACAGGTGCTTTCCTGTCAAGTCTGATGGGGTGCCATGCCCTGGCACCGTCTCTATCCCTGCGGACTTCATTGCTCTGCTTCCCCCACTGCTCTCCTGCATGCCCCCAGAGGCTGGCTTCGGTGTAGTGAGCTCATGGCAGGCACAATTCCCACTGTGTGTCTCTAGTGTTGTCCCCAATGGTGCTATGGGTCAATGAGGAATGCTGTGTCCCATGGTGGGACCGGCCCTGTGGTCATCTCTGTGCATTGCTTTTCTGAGCAGAAACATTGTCCTCAGGGCTTGGTGAGCCAGAATGCGCGTCACTCTTTTCTTTTTTTTCCCCTATGCCCCCTCGTTGGCTCCTGTGTGTTCTGACCAGACCAGTCCCTCTTCCCCTCTCCTTGAGCTGTAGCGTCAGTGCTGTCCTCTGAATTGAATTCTTCTTTGGGGGAGGGTGGTGCTGTCCACTTAGTTGGTAATGGGGCCGACCCCTCAGGCCTCTCTATCGGTTCCCTGCATCATGTCAGTGTGTTGTGTTCTTGTCTTGGAGCTCCGGGTTGAAGTCTTGTCTATCTTTTCCTGTGGGAACACAATCAACACCCTCCCCCTATGTGGGCTAGTGCCCAATTCCTCCGGCTACCCATACCTTTTTCTATCCTCCCTTTTAATGGGCTACCATATGTATCCCATATGTATCCCTGGATTTAGTCTGGCTTCTGACATATTACCTGGGCCTCAATCCAGGGATGTATGTATACAGCATCTTCTTCCCTATGCCCCTTTTAATTTTTTTTTTTTGAGCTTACCTCAGTAGACCCATGCAGTACTTGTCTTTTTTGTTCTTGGCTTACTTCACTTAGCATAATTTCCTCCAGTTCTTTCCATGCGGTGATGTGCTTCATGCATTCATCATTGCTTATTAGGGATGCGTAATACTCCATTGTATGTATGTACCAGAGTTTTTAATCCATTTGTCTGTTGATGGAAATTTCGGCTGTTTCCAACTCCTTGCAATTGTGAACTGTGCCGTGGTGAACATTGGGACACAGATGTTTGGTCGTGGTTTGTTTTTTGTCTCTTCTGGGTACATGCCCAGTAGGGGGATTGTTGGATCATAAGGTAGCTCAATTTACAACTGTTTTAGATATTGCCAAATCAGTTTCCATAATGGTTGTACAAACTATTGGTCCATCAGCAGTGGATAGAGTTCCTATCTCTCCACATCCCCTCCAACACTTGTTACTTTCTGATTTCTTAAATTGGGCTATCTTTGAGGGTGTTAGGTGGTATCTCATAGATGTTTTAATTTGTATTTCTCTTATGACTAGAGATCTGGAACATTTTCTCATATATTTATTGGCCATTTGGATTTCTCCCCTTGAGAAACTCCTGCTCAGGTCCTTTGCCCACCTCCTGAGTGGACAATTTTTTTTTTCTTGTTGTAGTTTAGCAGTGTATTGTAGATTTTAGTAATAAGGCCTTTATCTAATGTGTCTTTTGCTAAAGATGTTTTCCCACTCTGTAGTCTCTCTTATTACTCTCTTGGTGATTTTTTTTCGGTGTACATAAGTGTTTTATTTTTAGTATGCCCCATTGGTCAATTTGGGCTTCCTCCAGGTTGGTGTCCTTCCCAATTTCTGATAGTCTATATAATCCCTGTGTCAAGGTTCTCAGGTTGGTCCCAATTACCTCATTGATGGCCCTAATAGTTTGGGGTTTTACCTCAAGGTCTGTGATCCACCTCGAGTTTATTCTTGTGCATGGAGTGAGGTAAAGATCTTGCTTCACTTTTGTGCAGCTACATATCCATTTTTCCCAGCACCATTAATTGAAGAGGAAATCTGCTTCCCATTTGATACTTTTGGGTCCCTTATCATAGATCAGTTGTTTGTATGCTGATGATTTTATTTCTGGGTTTTCAATCCTTTTCCATTGGTCTAAATATCTATCATTATACCAGTAACACACTGTTTTGACCACTGTGGCTGTGCAGTAGATGCTAAAGTCGGGTAAGGCAAGCCCTCCGACTTGGTCCTTCTTCTTGAGGCGTTCTCTGCTAATTCTCAGTTTCTTCTCTCTCCATATGAAGTTGGTAATCTGTTTTCCAACTCTTTGAAAAAAGTTGCTAGAATTTGGATCAGGGTAGCATTGAACTTATATAGTGGCTTGGGTGGAATTGACATCTTTACAATATTGAGTCTGCCAATCCATGAGCATGGGATCTCCTTACATTTGTTGAGGTCATCCTTGGTTTCTTTTAATAGTGTTTTGTAGTTTTCCTCCTACAGATCTTTTGTTTTTTGAGTCAGGTATATCCCTATATATTTCAATTTGTGTTTGGCTATTGTGAAGGGTACCCCTTTTTTATCTCCTCTTCTGTGTCCTTGTCCGATGTGTATAGTTGTGCAATAGACTTCTGTTTGCTGATCTTGTAACATGCTACTCTGCCATATTCCTCTACTGCTTCCATTACTCCTCTTGTGGAACGTTTAGGATTTTCCATATATAAAATCATATCATCTGTGAATAACAATAGTTTGACTTCTTCCTTCCCCAGATGAATACCTTTGATTTCCTTTCTTTGCCTTATATTCTTAGCTAGGACCTCCAGCATGATGTTAAATAGGAGTGGGGACAGGGGACATCCTTGTCTAGACCCCCTTTTTCAGAAGAATTGATCTCATCTTTTCTCCATTGACTACCACATTGGCTGTTGGTTTTTCATATATAGCTTGTATTGTATTGAGGAATTTTCCTTCCATTCCTATCTTCCTGAGTGTCTTAAACATGAATTGGTGTTGGATGTTGTTGAATGCTTTTTCTGCATCTATTGGTATATCATGTGGTTCTTATATTTCTTTGTTTCAATGTGATGAATAATACTAATGGTCTTTCGTATGTTGAACCATCCCTGCATCCCTGGTATTAGTCCCACTTGGTCATGGTGAATTATTTGTTTTATATATTTTTGTATTCTCTTGGCTAGTATTTTGTGAAGGATTTTTGCATCAATATTCACTAGGGAAATTGGTTTGTAGTTCTCAATTCTTGTGGGATCCTTGTCCGGTTTAGGTATCAGAGTTATACTAGCTTCATAGAAGGAATTTGGAAGTTTGCCATCTTTTTCTATGGTCTGGAAGAGTTTGTGTAGGACTGATGTCAGTTCTTCCCTGAATGCTTGATAGAATTCACCAGTGAATCTGTCTGGTCCCGTTGTCTTCTTGGTTCATAATTCTTTGATAGCCTTGTCTTTTTCTTCTATTGATATGGGTCTGTTGAGGTTCTTGATGGCCATTGGGGATAATCTAGGGAGGGATTGTGTTTGTGGTATATTCTTGCCTTCTTTCCATTGTTGAGCCAGTTCTATCTTGGGGGCTGTTTTCCCTTTGATGGTCTCTGGGTGGAGTTGTTCTGTGTGGTGATCTCTTGTATGTGCTTGGTGAGTGTTGTTCTTCTGCCCATACTGGGTCAGTGAGGATCTCTTGTAGTTCTGAGTTCCCTTTAGCGTATTCTTTAAGGCTTTCTTGTTTGGGAAGACTCTCACTTCTCCCTCAATTTTGGTAGATAATTTGGCAAGATAGAGTAATCTTGGGTTTGCGTTATTTTCCTAAAATTTTCGGAATATGCTGCTCCACTGTCTCCTCTTCTTCATAGTGTCTGCTGACAGGTCTGAGCATATTCGTATCTGTTTGCCTTTATCTGTGGTTGCCAGTTTCCCCCTAACTGCTCTAATAATTTTCTCGTTTTCCTCAAAGTTGAATAGTTTAACAACTATATGCCTTGGTGACTTCTTTTGAGGATTTAATCTAGCTGGCGTTCTTTCGGCCTCCTGCATAGTTGCATGGTTTTCATTCATTAAGTTAGGGAAGTTTTCCTCCAAGCATTCTATCACTATTTTGGATGCTGTTTTCCTTGATATGCATTTCTCTGGCAGGCTGGTAATTCTGATGTTGTTTCTTCTCATAGCATCAGACATAGCTCTGTGGTTTTCTTCAGCTTCTCTGGTGTACTTGTTAGACTTTTTCTCATGTTTATTAATTTCTGCTTGTGAATCCTCTAGGTCACTGGGGTGGTTTTCTGCCTCCTCCATTCTCCAGGTGATGTCTGTGAGTTTGCTATTAGCTTTTGTTATCTCGCCCTTTAATTCCTGTATTTCCCTTTGGTGCAGGGTTTTTATTTCCTCTATCATTTCATCCTTTTTTCTGTAATGCTTCCCTCATGTCTTGTATGGCTCCAAGCAGCATTCCGAACATTTCTTTCTGTGGGAGGTCAACCTCTGCCTTTTCTATGACTGGTGTTAGTTCCAGGTGTTTCTCTGGCACTGGGTTTTGTTTCTCTTTTCTTGTTGAAACTGTGGAAGCTCTTGCTGTTTTTGGGTCGATTTGTTGGAAATTGGTGCCATTTTCATGGTGTCTCAGAGTGCTGGACTCTCTCTTTGAGAAGTTGGTGTTGGTGTTTCAGCTGGCTGCCTTTAGCCAACTATCTGGTGGGGTTGTGTTTCGCCTTTGTCCTGCTGGGGATTCCCTGTCGCCTTGGCCTATGGTTTGTGCTACAGTCACCTTTAGTTCCCCATAGGGGCTGTTTGCAGCTGTGCATGCTGCGGTCTGATAGAAAGTATTGGCCTCAGTGCAAGGGAGTGTATTTAGGGGATGGGTTGGGGGTTGGGTGCACTTTTTCTGGCTATGGACACTTCAGTCAGGTAGGCAGGTGGGAGAGGGGCCACAACTGGTGTGCAGATGCACTGCTTGGAGCCCAAAGGGTGGGACAGAGTGAGCAGAAGAAGGGCGAACGCCGTTAGTAAGCACAACGGCTTGGGTTCTTATGCTGCCGCTGCAAAAACTTCTGCCAGACTTGGGTCCTCTGCCTGGCACACCTGAAGCGGTGTGGTAGGATGGGAATCTCTGTGTGTGTGTGTGTGCCCCGCTTACAGGTGTGCGCGTGTATGGGCGGGGGTGGCTGGTGGATCTGCAAGGAGTGCAGTGATGGGGCGTGCACCTCTGGGCTGAGACCTCTGAGTAAGCGGCAGATCTGTTTGGCGGTTCCCGTGGAGCACTAAGTCAGGACCGCAGTCTCTGCCTTCCACCTGGCTGTGGCTCCGGGCGGCGCCTCCCAGGAGAAGAGGGGAGGGTCTGGCCCGCTGGACCACGAGGGGTGCCTGGGTGGGTTCCGAATCTGCAGGGGGTGCAAGGTATGCAGGCTGGAGCACACACTGAAGCTGGGCTCTGGTGGTGTTACTGACTGGTGACTTTGCTTGGAGTGCCGAGGCAGGCGCAGCCTCCGCCATGCACCTGGTTGCCCTGTGGCACCAGTCCCAACAGAGTGGGCACCCTGAGCGCAGCACCAGAAACCACGGGTGTCCTCACGGAGCCCTGGCGATCAGGTGGCGGGTCCACCTCTGGGTCTGAGGACTGCTCTGAGTGGTCTTGGGAATCTAACAGGCAGATTTGTTACCCCTACTCTGTCCCCAACTCTCCGCAATCACTGATCTCCTCGGCGCTCCAGGCGTGAGCTACCTATCTGGCGACCATCTTCCCGAAGTCCACTGTTTTTGTTTTCTTTCGAAACACACATAAGTCACAATGGTGCTACTTACACTAGGAAGCATCTTCACTCCTTTGGCCACAACGTATATTAAAAATGCATATGTATAGCAGGAGTTGTTGCTCCATGAATAGTGATTATTAACACTTTAGTCTTAATTTACTTCCCCAGTCAGTTTATTGGGTAGTTTAAGTGCTTTCTCATTATCTATTTTACCATTGCTTTTTTTTCTTACAATGAAACCTATCTTCTCAAATTAAATTAAAAAATATAAGCATATGCACTTCTCTCTGGTGAATTTTGTCTCCTATGTAGGAGCAGAAAATCTTATCTTTCTTCCACAAAGAGGTTGGTGGGATTGAACAGCAGACTTTGTGGTAGCCAGTCAGATGTGAAAGTCACTATGTCACCAAGTTTCTTCTGAAAGGATGAGGCACACAACAATTAAGTCACTTTTGTACAAATAGCCTACACAATCAAAGGCAGAATTTAGGATATTGTGGATAGGAGCCACAGCATTAGGCTTTTTTAATAGTACTCCATATATTAAAACTTTCCTTCCTTTTGTGTTAAAAAATTCTGCTAAATCAAAGGACACTGGCCTGATTCCTTTGTAATATGTCAGTGATAAATCATAGCAATTTCATCGGTGACATATTTGCTACTCCAAAAGCATGCTAATTTTTGGAAAATTAAGGCACTGTGAAAAGTTCCAAATGAACTGTCATAGCTCTCAACGAATAAGCATTCAACACTAACAAGATTTCACTGGCTTCTAAAATTATATGAAGAGATTGATACACTAGTCAACATTTCAAGATATGAAGATTTTAAAAAAGATATACTGAACCGTAAAGTGAAAAGACATAACCTTTGAGTCGACTGGCAGAAAGAAAGAAAAATAATACTCAAGAAGCATTATGACTTTTTTTCTTCCTGAGCATTATTTTAAACTTTTCTTCTCTTGATTTTTGTCAATCTGTTTTATAGGTTAGGTCTTCTAACTTTATAATCAAATACAGACCTGTCATATTATATCTTTTTGAAAATCTTTAAATCTTGGAAGAAATATAGCTAGAACACTTTTTAGAGGCAAGGTTGGTAAGACTTCATCTCCCATACTTTGGGCATTTTGTTAAGAGAGAAAAGTCCCTAGAGAAAAACATCATGCTTGGTAAAGTACACGGCTCAAGAAAAAAGAGGAAGGAAGGCCCTCAACAAGCTGTTGTGACAAAGTGGCAACAGCAATGGGCTCAGATCCATGAACAATGGTGAGGCTGGCACAGGAACTGGCAGTGTTTTGGTTCTGCTGTACATAGGCACCGGCACGTCGGAGCAGCCATGGCAGCACCTAGCAACCACAGCAACAATCCCCAAGAAAATTTACATTATAACAAATTATTCAACAATTAATATTATATGAAAAGACTTTGAGGATATTGAGAGTCTTAGCTCCACATAAAAATTAAAACTTTATCATATAAAGTGATATCTTAAATTGTAATATTATACTATATAACATGACATTTTAATTTGAATAGCAAGATGTTTACTGTGGTAGTCACCTAATCTGGTATCAGTTTAAGGATTAAGAGTGTAGGGGTGGAGTCTAGGCTGTCAATCTGGAGATAGCCAGTGAGACTTCTGTGTGAGCATGGTATTCTCCTTGGAGGCAGAAGACACTTCTCTCTCTACTGCCACTCCGTAGGAGACATTTGGAGAAGAAAAGCCACATGGATGCAACCAGACCTTGGAAGCCAGAGAAGCCAGAGAAAGACCCCTGCCAGTGCTTGAGATGCTTACAATGCCACTGGACCCAAAGACTTTCTACCCACTGGCTTATGATCGTCCTGCATTTGGCTTGATTGCATGTGTTTCATGAGTCTGAAGAGAACTTTGTAGATTGGTATTGGACATATGGGCTAATAATATCAGACTTATGGACTTGATCTGGACTGGATTGGGATGTTTTCTCAATGTTCAATTGCTCTTGTATATAAATCACTCTCTTATACACATATGTGTGTCCCTCGCTTTGTTTCTCTATTTTACCCAGACTAACACACTTACTAAATGAAAAAAAAAAAAAACCAACCAAGGAATAATTCTGGGAAGTAAGTTTATCAATGTAGTTTAAAAGTCACAACATATTATTGAATCTTTGGCCACATTTTTTATTAAATTAGTGGTTTATTTTAAAAAAAAGGCAACTATAGGTGAACCATAAAGAAGTATAAGCAGGAATTCTCTGTAAATATTGATTCATAAATCTATTCATTTAAATAATACTATCTGACAATTTGCTATATATTAGTCACTGTTGTAGTAATTTGGAATGTATCAGTGAACTAAAATAAAACTTCCACCTTCTTGTATTTATATCTACTTATATTGACTTCAAATCATCCAACAACAATTAGAAAGCAGCACATTGACAGGGAAGTGGCTGATAGAAGACCAAGATTTGTTGGGTACATCCTCAGAGAGCCCTCTGGTCATATAGGCCACATAATGGGATATGTAGATAAGAAAAGATTGCATTTAAGTATTTCAGAAGGAATTGTATTTAGAATTACATGTTTAGATGACTGTACTAGGTTAATATTGATTCTTCATACCTAGTGTTATAAACATAATGCTACAGAAATAAACTTTGAAACTTATGATTAGATAGAATTTGGAAGTCTATTTGTAAATACACTTCAGTCACTATAATTGAATTTGATAAAGAGGAGTTAGGACTTGCCAGAAAAAAATAGACAACCGTCTAGCATTATGGGAGGTAGCATTTCAACAAGGACCAATTGTGCAGAAGAAAGAAGTTCAAGATGTACAAATGTATTAACAAAAAAAGGCTCCAGAAATTGATAGAATGTTCATTGTAATGTTTCAGAAATCTGAAGTGGCACTGGAAGCACTCACTACTCCATGTGATAAAATTTGGCAAAGAGCTACCTGCCTGCTGACAGGAAGAGATCCACATATTTGCCCATTCCAAATAAAAGTGACCCAACAGAATGTTCAAATTATAGAATGATATCACTGATATCACACACAAGTAAATTTTTACTTAAAATCTTCCAACAACACTTGAAAGAGCATATTGACAAGGAACTACCAGAAGTTTGCCTTGGATTCAGAAAAGGACGTGGAACAAATTATATCATTGCTGATACTAGATGGATCTTGGCTCAAAGCAGAGAGTACCAGAAAGATGTTTACTTGTGTTTCATTGACTGTGCAAAGGCATTCAACTAGGTTGATCATAATAAACTGTGGATAACCTTGGGAAGAGTGGAATTCCAGAATAGTTCCTTGTATTAATGAAGTAATTGTACATGGATCAAGAGGAAGTTGTGCAAATAGAACATGGGGATACAGCATGGTTTAAAATCAGGAAAGAAATACCTCAGAATTGAATCCTCTCCTCATATTTGTTCAATCTATATGCTAAGCAAGTCATCAGAGAAGATGGGTTATATGAAGGAGGGTGTGGCATCAGGTTTGGAGGAAGGTTTATTAACAACATTCGATATGCAGATAACACACCCTTTCTCAGTGAAAGTCAAGAGGAATTGAAGCACTTGCTAATTAAGATCAAGGATTATAGACTTCAGTATGGATTACAACTCAATGTAAGGAAGCCCAAAATCCACACCACTGGACCAGTAGTTAACATCATGATACACGAAGAAAAGGTTGAAAGTGTCAAGGATATTTACTTGGATCTACAATCAAGTCTCATGGAAGCAGCAGTCAGGAGATAAATTATGTATTGTGTTAGGTAAATTTGCTACAAAAGACCTCTTGAGAGTATAGAAGAGCAAGAAGGCTTCTTTGAGAACTAAAGTGTACCTGAACAAAGCAATGGTGTTCTATATGCCTCATGTCTTTGTGAAAGTTGTAGAATGAATAAAGATGATCCTAGAGTAGATGCTTTTGAATCACGGTACTAGAGAAGAATACTGAAAGTGCCATGAACTGCTAAAAGCACCAACATATCTGTATTGGAAGAAGTAAGGTCAGAATATTCCCTAAAGGCATGGCCTAACTTCTTCTTATATACTTTGGACTTGATGTCAGGAGAGATCAGTCCCTAGAGACGGACATCATGTCTGGTTAGCTGGACGAGTGGTGAAAAAGAGGAAGCCCCTGGATGAGATGGATTGATACCATGGCTACATCAATGGGCTTGGGTGTCAAAACATTTGTGAGGATGGCACAGGATGGTACACCATGTAGTTTGTTGTGTGTAGGGTATCTATGGGTGGGAGCTGACTCTAAGACACCCAACAACCACAACTTGTGCTTTTGTGGGAAAATACACACAAATATCGATTAATTTAATGTGTGAAATAATTCTAGTACTAATTTGAAATTAATGTAGATAAAGGGATGCAGCCTTCACTATGGATTACAACTCATTGTAAATAACAAAATCCTCATAACTGGGCCAATAGGTAACATCAAGATAAATGTAGAAAAGATTGAAGTTGTCAAGGATTTTGTCTTGCTTTGATCCACAATGGAAGCAGCAGTCAAGAGATCAAAGGTGAATTGCATTGGGGAAATCTTCTGCACAAGATCTCTTTAACATGTTGAAAAGCCAGGATGTTACCTTGGGGACAAAGGTGTGCCTGACTGAAGCCCTAGTATTTACAATTGTCTAATATGCATGAGAAAGTTAGACATTGACTAAGGAAGGCAGAAGACGAATGGATGCGTTTCATTTGTGGTGGAGAAGAAGAATATTGGAAGTACCATGGACTGCTAAAATGACAAACTGATCTGTCTTGAAAGAAGTATGGCCAGAGTGCCGACTAGAGCAAGGATAGTGAGACTTTGTCTTACAAACTTTGACTATGTTGTCAGGGAGACCAGTCCCTGATGAAGGACATCATGGTTAATAAAGTAGACAGCTGTGAAAAAGAGGAAAGCCCTTAAGGGGATGGATTGACACAGTGGCTGGAACATGGATTCAGGCAAAGGACAATTGTGAGGAAGGCACAGGACCAGGCAGTGTTTCATTCTGTGATGCATGGGTTTGCTCTGGGTTGCAGCTGACTCAATGGTAGCTAACAGCACCACCACCTGTTAGAAATCATGACAGATCAAGTAGACCAGTAATTAATTCACTTTGCTTAATATTTTCAATATCAAGATAAAAAAGAGTAAATTCTCCATGAATTTGAGGATCATTCAATACAATATATAACCATCACTAAAATATTCTAACTTGTTTTTTATGTTAAATATGCTTCCTGTCTGTTTTTTTATAAGGCTTGTTTTCAATCTGGTGACAAACAGATTTTATGTAGATGTCCATAAATTATCATGTAAAAACAAGTAAAAAACTATTTCATCTAAAAAAGTTCAAAATATGGACCAAATTTTTGAAAGAGCAAATAAAAAGTACATTTATGAAAGTTCTGTCAAAAATGGCTACCTGTTTATTTTAGTCATTGAGAAAAGACCAAATAGTTTATCACAGACATTTTAGGATAAAGGTATATTTACAATAGGTTTAATGAAGCATGTTTTATATGAGATTGATATATCCATAACACTCTGCTCACACATGTCAAATCTGCTGTTTTACACTTTCATCTCTTGGTTACTTCATGCAGAGATTTTATGTTATTACCCCAGAAGTTTCACTGCTGCACACTAAGAAATCTCTTGAAGTTGTTTTAAGAAGACAGAAGTAGGATACTTCAAATAGGAATTTTACTTGACAGACCAGATCAGACCTTGCATAAGTACATCTACAAAACCTCCCCAAATGATTAAAATGTGCATCCAGGCTGAGATTGTGAGGTTTCAAAATCTTTCTGTCTTTTCATTTACAATTATTCATTATTTTCAAATTTTCCATCAGTTATAACCAGCATGATGTTAATTTATCATGTTGTAACTAATTTTATAATTATTATATTACTTTTTAGCATTTATTTGGAAGTGAACAAGAATTTTAAAATGTAATTTGGCTGCTTTTGTGCTTAGTAAAAGTGTCAAACATGATTAAATAAACAAAAACTTGATAGCTATTCTCAGTGTCTTGTTTGGGGTTCTTGCAGTTTGGGAGATTCTTCTAGGGAATCCACAAAGACCAAAACTATCCTTCTGATAATACTGATCTCATTTGTTTGGTTCACTCTAGTTTTCTCACATATTTAGATTAAACTTTCTAGCGGCCATATGACATCTAATATCACAAATGTTTGAATGCAGAATCAGATCTGTGAGATGCACCTATGTCCTGGTAAGGAAGATAATGGGTTGCCAAATGCTGTAGTGTTAGAAATCCTCATATCAAGCATACTTTATTTTACAAAGTATAACTATTTAAATAACACCATATAATTTATATTAACATATGGTGTATTTCTCATTGATATTTTATATACCTTTATCTTTGGGAAGTTGTCCGATAGTTACTTTGTGAAATGAGCGAATATTGGCATCCCTCCATTCCTCCCACAAAAATCATCATCACTCTCCAATCTAATTGCTAATTTATTTTACATCTTTCATCCATTCTAGTAATACTACTCTTAATAAACCAACTAATTCAAAATGCTGCTTAACATGTTTACCTTCAGTAATGATGCCTACTAAATGCATGTTTTGATACATTTATGATAAGCATAATACATTTTGTAAGTAACTTTGTTAACGGAAAATGTTCAGATCTCAGACAATGCCATTACCTTTTTCTTGGAGATTTCTTCTTAAGTCAGTTCCAAGGTATATAATGTAATGTTTCGTGGTAGGCTTCTAGTTGTTTCTTCAAAGTTATTTTTATCTTCATTTCAGTAATAGAGTTTTAACAGAAAACATGACTGCCTAGTTCAAGACTGCTTTTTAAAGAAGTCTTATTTTTTGTTTTGAGTGTTTTTTGAAAGGACCCCTGGTGGCATAGTGGTTACACGTTGAGTTGTGATATGAAAAGTCAGCAGCTTGAAACCACCAGTTGCTCAGGAGAGAAAGATGGGGATTTCTACTCCCATAAAACAGTTACAGATTCTGAAAATCCGGTGTATGGGAGAAACCAGCCTCCCACAACTAATCACGAGTTCAGAAAGTGCCATTGTATGGTTCAGACATATAAAGATTATAATGGAGTCATAGAGAATGAGATAGGAGAGAGAAAGAGTAAAATCAAGAAGTCAGACACATTTCATGGTAGCATGCTCACCTCCTGGATGGCCATGTTCTCAACATCCAGGTCTGCAAAAGCACAGACTGAGATGGCAAGGGAGAGAGCAGGAGAGAGTGATTTATTGCTAACCAAGGCTTATAGATCTTTAGGGGAGTGCATGTCTTCTAATTACAGGTAAAGACATACATCTTGGGAAGGGGTTGTAACATAGGCAATAAAAGCAATAGGAGGGGATATACAATTTGCAAAAGGATAACAGGAAGGGGATGAGCTAGGGGTGTACACATGATAGGAAAGCAAGGGACTGCAAGACGGGCAGACCATAGATTCATGATGGCAGCCTAACCTTAATCACCTTGAGTGGGTTTGACCTCCCTGGGCTCTCCTTTAGGGAAAGAATCTACTACTATCTTATCAGAAGGGAGTGGGCCCTACTTAGGGTGGCACAGACTATACAGTCTGCTTGCTCTAGATGGCTGATAACCCTTAGAGAGAATAACCCCTGATCTACTTATGTTGATCTCCAAGTGTACAGTCATCCACCATGTGTAACAAGGAGCTAGGTTTGGCATATATTTTGGGGAGACAATTTGGGGGAGATCTTTCTGTTTCCCACACTGGGGGGCAATTCTACCCTGACTGTGGTAGTTATATAAACTGGTGTCAATTTAGGACTTGAGAGGATTAAGAGAGAAGGGGTGGAGTCTAGTCAATTGGATCATAGCCAATGAGGCCTCTGTATGGGCATGGCCTTCTCCTGAGAATTCTGGGAACTCCTGTATTTCTTCTTTGGAGGTGGGAGACTCTCTCTCTGTTCATTCTCTTAGAGGCTCTTTACTGACAAGGCTGACTCCCTGTGAGATATACCTAAGGAAAAGGCACATGGACCTACCCTGATGAATTCAGAGCCCTGAGAGCTGGAGATGCTACATAGAGACCCCTGCCAGCACAGAGATGCTTGTACCACCACTGGATCCACAAAACTTCCCATCCACTGGCCTGTGATCATCCTGCATTCAGCATCATTGCATGTTTTTTGTGAGTCAGAAGAGGACTTTATAGATTGGTATTGACATATGGGCTCATACAGGACTTATGGACTTGACCTTGACTGGGCTGGATGTTTTCTCAATATTCAATTGATCTTGTATGTAAACCTCTTATATACAACTCTATGCTTCTATCTATATACGACTCTACATTTAAGCACTAACTCTATGCCCATGAGTGTGCCATGCACATACTTTCTTTAAAACCAAACTCATTCTGTGTCTATATCATTTCTTTTCTGCATGGTTTAGAATTTGTATGTGCAATGTCCTAGTAATATGGATGATCCACGGGTTTCCTAAAAACGAAGTAACCTGGGTACTTCCATGAATTATTTAGGCTACAATGGGATAAACTGTAATATTAGAAAACAAAAGATTGTGTTTTAAGATTTCTTTGTTAGAGAAGCTTATTATTTTACTAAATTTTCATATAATAAACATGTAAAGCACAAGAAAGCACATCTGAACAGTATAAAATTTCTAAAAATGGTTATATATAAAATGAAATTTCATCAGACAGCAGTCATTAGAAGTGTGTTTGTGCCACAAACACTAGTTGCTTTTAAGGGAAAGTCCTCAAATTATTATAAAATGTCACAATTAGAATTGTGAAATATGTAAGTAGATATCATAGAAAGCTCAATAAAATTCTGACCACAAACATATAAATGCAAAAGATCTATTAAGATCTTAATGATTATTAAATGAAATTTCATTCCATCCTCTCACTGAGGTTTCCATAAACTCAAAATTTTAAATCACATTTTGCTTGAAGTTTTTCTAATATTCTCAAGAATATTAGTTATACAGGTAATTATAAACATTTATAAAAATCATCCTGAAATACATGGCTATCAGAGACTTACTGATATTTTTTTCTTGAGTTATTAAAATTGAAATTGCAAACCTACACCCAAAAGAAAGTTGATGGTGATTTTCATCCTTGGATATACTTATATTTTAAAATATAAATAATGTATATGTTTACCTATATGTGCATATTTGAAATGGATATTAAATTCCTTTGCTTTGAAATATGGCCATGCTGAATATAAAACCCAAAGAATCTGTCAATTATCTTTATTTGAAATATGGATTGCACAAGGGAACAAAAGTATTACTAACACTGAATAAAATTTCTATCAAAAATTCCATAAGGCAGACAGATGTAATTCCACTCTGTCAATGACATGATAACAGAAAGAAGCAGGGAAGTGACAGGAATGCTGAGAGCAATCATCAAGAAGATGCAATTGGACAAAATCTGTAAATAAATCAAGTTAAATGCATTTCTTCCAATAGGTGCTGCTAATCATATCACTAAATAATTGCTTTCTATCTTTGCCACATGGGGTTTCAGAACATGATTTTGTTTCTCTTCGCTGTCCTAAGATACTATAAAATTAAAAACCATATAAAACATTTGGCTGGATTTTCATTAGATGGCTTGTAGAGGAGAAAAGCAGGCTTTATTATTTCTGGTTTGCAGATAGTACAACTTAGATGCAAGAAGGTAAGTGTTCTGGTGAGGCACACGTACAGGTACATGGTAGCGTGAGGAATAGTGCCCAATGCTTGCTCTAGCATTGTCAGCAAATCTCTTTAATCACACTTGGTTAAAATAACTAACATTTATAGATGTTTATCCACTCATTGACAAATTGTAAATTGTTCTAAATCATTTGCCTTAGATAAAGTGATTCAATCTCACAATCTCACAACAGTGCTGTGAAAATTTTAAAAAAATGAAGGGACAGAAGCACACAGCTCCTAAGTTCTAGGGGGCAGAATAGGGGAAAATATGCCCGATTCAAATGTATATATCTTGACATAGTAGTATATGATGATGAGAGGTAGGTTGGCCTCAAGAGAAGGATCTCTTTCACAATCATTGAAAGTATAGACAGACTGGTTTTTAGGATGGATTAAATGGATTTGAAAGAACAGAAACATAAAGTCAATAGTAACAGTTGAATATCCAAGTCTAAGAGTTTAAACATTATTTTTTCATAAAGAGAGCACTTTTGGACCTTATTATGTCTTGCTATGATGTCATTATACCCAACTGTCCTGTTTCCGGTGGGCTACTGCAGGGAGATAGGTGGTCATTGCTGTTGGGTGCCATTGAGGCAGTTCTGACCCATCGGGATGATGTGCCCAACAGAGTGAAACGGTGTCCTGTTCTGTGCCATTCTCAAAAACATTATCATGTCTGATACCAATGCTTCCCTCACTTTGTCAATCCATCTCCTTGACTCCCTTCCTCTTCTTTACTGACCTTCTGATTTACTAATGATTGAAAAGAAAAAGTAACCATATATGATACATTGAGTGAACATATCTGCATAGATGATTAATTCTTATGCTATCAGAAGGCTATTGTATATTATTATAGTCAGAGGATAGTTAAAAATAAAATTTAAAATCATTACAGAAGTATATGGAGACATAGTCTATCAAATGTTATCTGTACATTAAATTATTTAAAAATATTTTGATTTCTATTCCAATGACATTGAGGAAAATGATTTAGAATAAAATTATTTTTAGAAAAGATGTAAGCCCTTACAGAAGGGCCTCTGGGAGGAGATGAGCCAGTCAGTGTGTGATGTAGCAACGATGAAAAAATACAACTTTCCTCTAGTTCCTAAATGCTTCCTCACCCCCCCCTCCCTCTATCATGATCCTAATTCTTCCTTACAAATCTGGCTAGTCCAGAGGCTGTACACTGGTACAGATAGGAACGGGAAACACAGGGAATCCAGGGCGGATGATACCTTCAGGACCAGTGGTGTGAGTGGCGATACTGGGAGGGTAGAGGGAGGGTGGGTTGGAAAGGGGGAACCGGTTACAAGGATCTACATGTGAACTCCTCCCTGAGGGACAGACAACCGAGAAGTGGGTGAAAGAAGATATCGGACAGGGTAAGATACGACAAAATAATAATTTATAAATTATCAAGGGTTCATGAGGGAGGTGAAAAATGAGGACGTGATGCCAGGGGCTTAGGTGGAGTGCAAATGTTTTGAGAATGATGAAGGCACTGAATGTACAAATGTGCTTTGCATAATTGATGTATGTATGGATTGTGATAAGAGTTGTATGAGTCCCTAATAAAACAATTAAAAAAATAAGAGAAGATGTAAGTTTATGCTATCCGAAGAGTAAAATATCGTACATACTCGAATATAAGGCAACCCTAGTATAAGCCGAGGTACCTAATTATTAACTAGGAAACCAGAAAATCTGGTTGACTTGAGTATAAGCCTAGGGTGGGAAATGCAGGATGTGAATTAACACAGAAACCAGAGGGGAGTGCCACTTGGGTGCTGTCAAAGCCATCTGCATATGTATGCACACATTACTATATCTGTAGGTCCAGCTAGATAAGATAGGCTGGACAAACAATGTGAGTAGAAAATAATGGGACCAATGGTCCTGGAGGGACACGAGAGTGTGGGAGGTAGGGGAAGAGAGAAGGTATTGGCCAACACAGGTACAAGGGAAAAGTGAGTGGTTCAAAACCAGTGCCAGGGAGGGGAAGGGAGGACTGGTAGGGAGTGACCAAGGGTGAGGTAACTGAGAGGAATTACTGAAACCAGAATGAAGACTGAACATGGTAGTGGGACAGGAGCAAATCATGAAGAAATAGAGGAAAGGAGTAGGAAGCAAAGGGCATACATAGAAGCCTAAATAAACATGTACATATTTAAATATATTTATGATTATGGGGGAAATAGATCTATATGCATATATTTATATGTTCAGTAGTAGGGTAGCAGGTGGGCATTGGGCCTCTTCACGCACACTCCCTAGATACAATAGCACCTTGCCCAGCTAAATGGTCATTCCATGATACCCACCTTCCCGACATGATCACTGAAGACAGACGTGTGCATAAGCAAACGTGGTGAAGAAAGCTGATGGTGCCTAGCTTCAAAAGATATAGCATCTGGGGTCTTAAAGGCTTTACGGCAAACAAGCGGCCATCTAGCTCAGAAGCAACAAAGCCCACAGAGAAGAAGCACACAGCCTAAGCAAATACAAGGTGTTGAATGGATCAGGTAGCAGACACCAAAGAACAAAAACCATCATTATGTGATCACCTTCCTCACATAAACACTGAAGACGAATGTGTTCATAAGTAAGTGTGGTGAAGAAGGCTGATGGTGCCCGGCTATTGAGAGATATAGCATCTGGGGACTTAAAGGCTTGAAAGTAAATAAGCAGCCATCTAGCCCAGAAGCAACAAAGCCTACATGGAAGCAGCACACCAACATGTGTGATCATGAAGGGCCGAGGGGACCAGGTTTCAAACAACAAAGGTGGCGGGGGTGGGGATGGGGGGGGAATCACATCACCGTGAATGAGGGGGTGCGTGATGGGGACCCAATGCCCATCTGGAAACAGCTGGACATCCCTTGCAGAGGGGTAGTGGGGAGGAGATGAGTCACTCAGGGTTCAGTGTAGCAACAATAAAACAAAAAACCTTCCTGTAGTTCTTGAAGCATCCTCCTCTCCAATTATCATGATCTTAATTCTGCCTTGCGGACCTGGTTAGACCAGAGGATGCACAGCGGGGCAGCAGGGATTTGGAAACACAGGGAATATAGGATGGATGAACCCCCTTAGGACCAGCGGTGATAGTGGTTACACCAGGAGGGAAGGGGGTGTAGAAAGGGAGAACCGATCTCGCGGATCCATATGTAGATGGGCAATGGGAAGGTGGGTGAGCGAGAGACACCGAGCAGTGTAAGATAAGATAAAATCATAATTTATAAACTATTAAGGGTTCATGAGGGAGGGGTGAGTGGGGATGGAGAGGGAGGGGAAAAAAAAGGAGAATGAGTTGACTCTAGGAACCCAAGTGGAAGGTGAATTTTGAGAATGACAAGGGCAACGAATGTATAAGGGTGCTTTGCTCAAATGATGTATGTATGGATTGTGATAAGAGTTGTATGAGCCCCAGTAAAATGATTTATTAAAAAAAATGTGTGTGTCAGGATTGTACCCTCTGCCCATACTTATTCAATCTGTGTACTTATTCAATCAAATAATCAGATAAGTTGAATTATATGAAGAATGTGGCATCAAGATTGTTGGACGGCTTATTAATAACCTTCAATATGCAGAAGACACAATCTTGATGGCTGAGCATCTTCTTTTAAGAAGTCCATGGAAATATTCCGTTATGCTTTAATTCCAATTTTCTGGAAACTTTTTAAAGTCCCCTTACATACTACAATTGTTTGTTCTATGTATATATTAGATAGATAGATTGATAATAGATAAACTATCACCACATTCATTCTAATACAAGGTTCCCTCGAATACAACAAGCAACAAACATTACCCAGTTGTGCATCATCCTCATGATTACCAGTATGACTCAATTAATTATTTTGGTTATTTTCCAGCTCATTTCACTGAGTAGTTCCCTTGTTATTTCTAATTGTTAATTTTTGAAAATTTGATTTCCTTTTCCACTGATTGATCTTTATGTACTGGAATTCCCCAAGTGGAGTTTGTGTTATACTGGGATGTCTAGAGAAACAAATCTAGTGATTCTCATCTATGCATAAGAAAGATCTTTATATCAAGCAGTAAATTTCATAGCAAAAAGGAATTGTAGCCCAATCCAACTCAAGTGTACATATCAATGCCAGTCAAGACCCTTGTCAGATTATTAAGCCAAAGGCCAGTGCCATTGAGAGGCTGTGGTAGTTACATAACTTTACATCAACTCGAAGATATCAATTTATGCCACAACCTGTTGGTGCCTCTTTTGAGGCACAGCTTCTTATAAGGACGGGCTGGGGAATCTCCCTCTCTCTGCCTTCACCTTCCTGCTTGCTGACCCTGACTGCTGCCAGAGCCCTGTGATGCTTCCACCACCATTGGATCCACACAGCTCTGTACCCACCAGCCTGTGCTATTCCTGCAGTCTGCCTCATTGCTTGTGACCATGTACATCTGAAGTGGGTCTGACAGACTAACGCTGGACTTATATAGGACTTGAGCTTAACTGGGCTGGAATGTCTTCTTGATATAATTACTTCTTGAGCTAAATCTCTGTTTTACAAATGTATGAGTGTCACTTGAATTGTTTCTCTAGTCTACCCAGCCTAATACAAGTAAAATGAGAAGTAGGAAATTACAGTTTGGTTGGGGAAGAGTCACGTGGAACCAAGCTGGTGAAAGTAACGAACTAGAGGCAGAGAAGGTCTCAGTTTCTCCACAGAGAAAGGTCACATCCCAAGAAGGCACCAAGCAGCTGTGACCTGCTTAAAACTTAAACTTCACCCCTACACCTTCATACTGGGTAAATTTGACATAAAACTAACTGCCCCAGACATCCAGACATGTATCTATTTAAGAGTGAATTTATATCGGGAAAGTGATATAAAACTAACTACAAATTGAAGAAAAATAACGACCTTGGCTATAATTTTGGCAATATATGGATATCTAATATTTTGATCCATTCCAAAGAAGCATGTTGGAGATGAGTTGAACAATGAAAATTCAACCCATTGTGTCTGATTTTGTTTTCTGTTTTCACCATAGATATGAGGATCTCCATACACACCATATGATTATTTATTTATTTCTGAATACCTAATTGAAATAGACACATTCAATAATAGACAGAAAACTCATTTGAGCTGTGGAAACATCACTGTAAGAGAATCCAAATGAAAACTCTGAAACTTCCACCCTTTGTCAAAAAGAAAACAAAACAAGCAATGCTATAACCCCAGCAGCACTATATAGAAATCAGGAGCTGCTATAGAGAAATTATGTAAAATCCACACGATCATGTTGTCACAGTCTCATTTGGTTGTTAGTTGACATCATCAATAGTCATTGGAAATGAATACTAGGTGATGACCCTAGTTGACATAATCGCCAACCATCACAATATGTGACCTTTACATTAAGGAAAACCCCTTCCAGGCAGTACTGATGAAAGTTAATAAAACAGCTCTATGAGGATAGTAAAGCAGAGCTAATACTTACCTAAGAGCTCTTGTGGTTCGTTTGGCTGTGATCCGTATGAGTGATAATTCCAAACCACCAGCAGCTCAAAGAGAGAAAGTCTGGGTTTTCTATTCCTGTAAATAGTAACAGTCTTGAATAATGGTTGGCAGCCACTGGGAATCAGCATTGACTCAATGGTGGTGAGTTTTTATGATTTGCCTACACAAAGACTCTATAATGGACAAGCTGCTTAGATATGGTCCATCAAATTGGCCAAGAGATCTTAGAGTAGCACTGTTCACTCACTGCCACCAAGTCAATTCTGATTCCCAAGGACCCTGTGCTTCTGTGGGGTTTTGAGACTATAATTCTTCATAGCCTCCTCTTTCTCCTGACAAGTGACTGGTGGCTTTGACTGGTGATCCTGTGGTTAGCAGCCCAAATGTAACCCACTAAGTAACCAATGCTCCCATAAGTCTAGGCCTTTTCCTATTCAATCCTTTTCGGTAGCAATTCAATGCTCCCAGAGTTTTTCTTGTCATTTGGATAATGTGACTTAGCAGGTCCACTATTGTACCATAGACATATTTTTTCAGGCAATTACAGAAAAAAATCACAGAATGAGGTCATTAGAATCTTAACATAAAGTTATTCCTTTTCTTGTAAACAAATGTTATCCTCTTGAGAATAAACTCTGGCTTACTTTTTTTTTTCCTTTTTGCCCTCTAAAAAACCCAGCCTAAAGCATTTCTGCTATTAAAAAAAAAAGCATTTAGTTGGGGGCTCTTACAGCCTATATCACAATCAATCCATACATCCATTGTGTCAAGCACATTTGTACATATGTTGCCATCATCATTTTCAATACATTTTCTTTCTACTTGAGTCCATGGTATCAGCTCTGTTGTTGCATGGTACCGCTGCATTGACTCAGAGTTACAGCAATGCAGTGTACAACTGAGCAAAACACTACCCAGTCTTATATCATTTTCACTATTGTTTCATTTCAGTCCATTGCTACAGCCATTATGACAGACCATCTCCTGGAGGTTCTTCTTTGATGGCCCTCTGCATTACCAAACATGATGTGCTTTCTAGGGACTGGTCTTTGTCGGTAATATATGAAGTACAGGAATTGAATCTCACTCTCCTTCTTCTAAGGAATATTCTGGTGATTCCTTCAAGAAATAATTATATCTTGGTATATGACTGAACAGTTGACACTTGACAATTAAAAATTTACTATTACATATGTAACCTGATGTATGCATACTTTTGAAATTAAGGATAAGTGGTTCAGTCACTTAACATCGCCTTAGATAATTCTTAAGTATCTTATGGGCACATGAAAATTTTCTTTTAATTACTGTCTGTGACAAAAAGTGAGCTTGATTATAAACTACATAATATTGAGACACTGCTCTCAAATTGATGGCTGCAGCATAATAATCTCATTCAAGTATGTCATTCCATGTGAGAATTAAATTAAATCTGAATATCAATTTCTGGGGAATAGATATCTACAGTCCAAGAATGTGATATATAAAATACTACATAGCTCTTTGTTCCTTTCTCTTGGCAATGTTTTTTTTTCCTTTGCAGTATAGAGTTCTTGTATATCTTTTATTACATTCTAGCTGTAGGCTTTAGGATAAGAGACTAAAACTGTAAACACCAGTTAGGTATTGAAGAAGCATTGGTCAATGATAGAGTATAAGAAAGTACACGGCTGCTGCTGGCAACAAAGAACCCAGATTCCCTCTCAGTGTCATCAGTTTGCATAATCCATATCCACCTTTCATATGCTAGAAAATCTTTTCTCATATGCCAAAAATATGTCAAATGGACCAAAACCCCAAACAAAAATAAAATAAACCAATCTCACTGCCATCCAGTCAATGCAGACTCATAGCGACCTTACAGAACAGGGTAGAACTGCCCTATCAGTTTTTGACACTATAGGAAATCCCTTTTTTCTCCTGTGTAGTGGTAGGTGGTTTCAAGCCATCAACCTTGTGGATCACAGCATAAAAAAAAGAAATCACTACACCTCAGGGTCATCAAATAAGTTTTTGCTTGTTTGCCCATTCTTTCTTTTTACAATTTTAATTTGTTTGCTTGGTCTGCATTTCTTCTAACAACTAACCAAATAAAGGTTCCAGAGGAACAAAGGTTAATACTGTGTGTGTTCAAAAGTATGGATAAGTACAAATCTGACAAATTTGTAAAACCGATGACAGGAGTAATTGACAAAACCATGCAATAAAACTAGATGTTCAAGTCATGTGGTGCCCACACAAGAGATTTTCAGAGACAAATATAGAAGGTTATTATATGTAAGAAATATCATTATTGAAAATTGTTACTAAGTTTCCTACTGAGCTTATGATATGCCTGTATGTTTTTGCAGAGAGTAAACAATAATTCTAGCAGCACCGACTCAGACCCCTGGGGTCTTCCTCTGGGATTTATTTAGCACCGTTTTGCTTTTGAAGAAAGGTAGTTTTTCATAGCCAAATCTAAAACAGAGATAAGCACTGAAAAAATGAAGAATCCAAAAATATACAGTGATTTCCTGGAAGCCTGGGAAGTGAGTTGTGCTGGCTATGCAAGAAGCATTTCCTTTGGCGCCCTTTTGTCTTAAGGCAGAAGGACAGCCAGGGTTCGAGCATGACTTCGGAGAGATGATGACAGGGGCTGTGCTGCTGCCAGTGTTTATTTCCCTTCACAGACTCACTGTTCAGATGATGATATGCAGCACTCAGCCAGGGACTAGTTTTTCCCCATTCTTTGCATTTTTCACTTAGCTGAGCATCATTAAATGGAAGAAGAGATGTCAGCACTGAGAAGTCAAGCCTCCTTGAATACTTAGCTGTAACAAAACGTTCAACAATGAAGTGAAGCACTTAGGAAAGACTGTCCTCTGTACCCCCAAATGCAAATCTCATCCCACTGAGTTGCATCCGGTTTAGAGGCAGAGGTATAGAACAGTGCTTCCCCAAATGGATCATACACCTACATGAATGGCTGGGTCTGGGATGATTTGAGGGGGAGGGGTTGTGAAAGCAGATACCTCTGATTTATCATGACCATCCTATCCACACCGGATCATGGGGGCATTGCTGAGCCTGGCCGCATTGAGTTTTATTGAGTCTGGAATCGGGCAACTTGATAAAAGCGACAGTCCAATATACGTGTATGCTTTGGGAGAATTTTTCAATTTGTTCCAAAGTTGTCTGATCAATATATGGCACCAAAATTATTTTAGCCATATGGCCCAAAACTGAGAATTTTAGAATTTTATCTTTTAGGGGTGGGCACTAGAGCAAACCACTTCCTTCTAGTCTTTTGCCACCTATATTGTTATTGACCACACACTTTTTTAAGAAGTATTATCTTATTTTACAATTTTATCCCACACCCTCATGGCAGGGTAGAACCGATTAAATAAGTGGATTTTGGTTTTGATTTTTGTCTCTCAGGTTTCTGCCTTGTTATAAAAAAATTGAATGTGAAATAATTTAGATGACCATTGTTATAGATTGAATTGTGTACCATTGAAATGTGTGTTGAAATACTGAACCGGTATCTGTCAATTTTCAGGACCCTGTTTGAAAATAGGATTTGTATCTGTTAGTGAAATCACCCCAAAGTATCATGGGACCTAAACATAACCACTTAGTCATCTGCACAAAATGCCTGCTTTCCTTCGTCTAAAAATTCATCAATAAAAAGCACAGCCTCCATTCACCTACATCTTACAACATCCCAGCCCTCAGCCACTGCATGCTCCCATGTCAGTTTTCTCAGACAGTGAGGTCAGGCTTAGAGTGTGAAGGAATAAAGGGCAAACATTAGATACATTTTCTTTCCTACCATTTAATCTTGCCATTTTAAGATTTCCACTTTCATCTTCAGGAGTAAATCACTTTTTCTTTTTTAATGAGAAGAAGTAAAATGGGGGACATTCTGCCCCATTCTTCATAAGCCACCACATCCCAATGTCTTTCAAAGATATTCCCTGTCTTGATTTTACTAAGTTCAGGCTATTAGCTTTTACCAGGGCATTCTCCTTCACACTTGTGTGAATCCATTGGTCCATGAGGAGCAAGAGTTACAGTGTAACATTTTGCCCTAGTACTTCCAGCAGGAGATACAAAAAAATGAAGGAATTGACAAGGGATTGGTAGTTCATAAAAGCCCATTTGCTGTTGAAGCCAAAATAAAGGAGGGTAGACAGTAACACAGGAAATCTTTGGATTGGAAGTTATAATGGGGAAATGCTGTACTGAACCTAACTTAAAATCAATGACATTCTTTTCAAAAGATGGATAAGTCATGTATGTGCAGAGATGGATGCAGGGATCTTTCTGACTGAGCTCATGCCCCACATTCATTTATAGACTGCGATCCTTAAAAACCAAGCATTAATCTTTGGTTGGTAACCATATGCCTGTGTGGAAGAAGCACCACATGATGATTTACATCAGAACAGTAATGCAGACGTTCTCTTAGGATTCAGTTATTTGCTTATTATTTCTTCTCCACACTATTTATTTAAAATGTATAAATATATTTTTATAGTGAAATATGCATTTACAAATTTCACTCTCAATCATAATTTCCTTTTTTTGATGAGATGAAACAGACAATAGGTAAACAGAGAATGTAAAAAGAACTATGGGTGATAAAAAATAAAGAAAGAAATATTTCCCTGGCATTTTGTCAACATTGGCATTCAGTAATCCTTGGGGGAAACTTGACTTCTGAATTCAACTTAATAGGAAATCCCCCATGAACCCTGTCATGAGAATAAGTATCACAGACTTTGACACAAGTGCAGACGTGCAGGATCATTGCTGCACAAATTCTATAGCAATGAACCTTTTTTTTTGCCTTCACATAAGAAATCTAAATTTGTTGATCATTAATTATGAATGTAAATAAAGAAATCGAATCGGATAGTCTCACAAACCATAATATTATCTAGGGTAGAGGAGATAGAAAATGATATGTATTCATTTGGAATCATTTAAATCATGTATAAGAACATGATGTATTAGACTACTCAAATGATTGCTTCAGTTTAGTGGAATAATGATTTGTCCTAGAGCATGGAATAAGCACACCAGCCCGTGTGATTATGAGGTGTTGATGGGATCAGGTACCAGCCATCAAAGACCCAGAGCAAAAAATCATAATGTGAATCAGGCGGAGAATGCAGAGTGGAGGCCCAAGAGCAATGGGGCATCCCTTACAAAAAGGTTGTGGGGAGAAGATGGGTCAGTAAGGGTGCAATGTAGCACCGATGAAACATACAGCTTTCCTCTTGTCCTTTAATGAATGCATCCTCCCACCACTATCATAACCCTACATCTACCTTACAAATCTGGCTAGACCAGAGCATGTACATGGGTACAAATAAGAGCTGGAAATAAAGGGAATACAGGACAGATGAACTCCTCAGACCAATATTAAGAGTAGCCATACCAGGAGGGTAAGAGGAAGGTGGGGGGAGAAAGGGAGAACTGACCATAATGACCTACCTATATCCCCCTCCCAGGGGGATGGACAACAGACAAGGAGGTTGGGGGGAGACCTCAGACAGAGAAAGACATGAAAAAATAACAATAATTTGTAAATTATGAAAAGTTCATGAGTGAGGGAGGGGAAGGAAGGAGACTTAATGATGAGCTGATATCAAGGGCTCAAGTAGAAAGAAAATGCTTTGAAAATGAAGATGGCAATATATGTACAAATGTGCTTGAGACAATGGATGGATGTTTGGATTGTGGTAAGAGTTGTATGAGATGCCAATAAAAAGATTAAAAATAATAATAATTTGTCCCAGAATAAAACATAATGAGTGGGAGGAGGAATCAATGCAGTCATTTTAAATACTCAAAAGATATGATGCTACTCTGAGTAATGTATTTTAAAACAATGAATGATAAAGTAATTGTCTACAATAGTTTTAAATAGCGGTAAAGCTGTAAAGCCACCTCGCATAGTTATTGTGCGCTGCTGTCCTTAGATTGATGGAGTTGGTTCTTCCTCATAGTGACACTGTTTGCAACAAAAATTTTATTTCACACCATTGTCACAAGTTTTGCTATGCTCGAGCTCACTGCTGCAATCACCTGGTCAATCCATGTTTTCGAGAGACTTCCTCTTTTATAGAGAGCCCTTATTTTACCCGTCATTTCCAGGATTGACCCTGCCTGATCGCATACACAAAGCACATAAGATGGAGACTTTTAAGTGGTATTCTTGCTTTATTTTTTGAAAATAGAGTTGCTTACTCTGCTGACAGTTCCCGGTCTATTTGGTATTATTTCCCAGCATCACAACTGGAAGTCCTGAAGGAGGCCTCAGTCTTCCTTATTCATCGCCCGGCCTGCAGTGCACCTGAGGCCATTGAAGCTGCCACGGTGTGTGCCAGGCACAACCCCTCCCTCAAAGCAATGCCTCTGCTTCTTCTTAACACTTTAAAGATGTCTTTCCCAACCTATCTGCCCACTGCAATTTATCATCGTATTTATTGATGGTTGTTGTCACAGACATTGATTGTGAACCCAAATAAAATGAAATCATAAACAATTTCATTATTTTTTCTATCATGTATACATGTTGCTTAATGTCACATTTGGTAGGATTTTAGTTTTCTAATATTGAAATATGATTCATACTGAAGTCTGTCTCTTTAATCTTACTTGGACAGAATTTTAAGTCTTCTTTGCTTTCTGCAAGCAAGTTTGGAAATAACAAGCTTTTACTATATCTTCCTCCAATCCTAATGCTGCATTCTTCTTACAATTCAGCAGCATTGATCTACATGATGTTAGGGAGCAAACTAACAATTCCTTTGATATTTTGATAGTAGAAATTAAATATGTGCTGAGCTGTATATTTGACAAAATGATTTACTTCATGCGAGAATGAAAATTTACTTAAATTTTCAAAACATAAGCAATTGGAAAGTAAATTTGTAATCGACTCTCATATGTGTTAAGAATAAAGGCTAGGAGAGCTGACCTCTTCATGTAAAACAAGTTAATTTCATGTAAATTTGATGATATTGGCAGAAAATATGAGATTTCTGGGTCATAGAAAAAGGGAGTTTATTACTATTATTATTATTAACAGTACTCAGAAAAACAGCAATTTTCCTGTGCCAGTTTCCCAACCCCAAATTTCTACAGCATGCACAGAAAGTCCCAGGTGCCACAGAGGCCTAGTGTAACAGAAGCATGCTGGACGATGGAATCTGAAGATTTTATAACAGGCACTAAGCATGTCCTCCCATTGCTCTGAAGGGAGACAATCTTGCGATATTCTGACGCTTTTACTACACATTCATGCTCAAAGGGTTTTTTTTACCAGAGAGAAAAAAGTACAGTCTGACTCTCTTAAGAAGGTCTGCAGCACTGAGAGAGGCCCCTTTGATAATTGTCAAACAACAACACTTGCATTTTATTCATTATATATTACGTGTGTTAACTATACAGTAAAAACCTACTTTTATCTTTGATATGTACAAGTCTAAAATCATCTATTTAAAAAAAAATCTTATGTTACACCTGTAGTATTCAAAATGTCTTCCCCCAAATCCCAGCACAAGGTAAAATTTCACATTTTTTATTATTAATTTGCCATCATAATATTTTGAAGCAACAAATACACTGCATATATGTTATATACTGCATGCATATTTGTGTGTTACTGATAAACATAGCATAATGGTTTTTAGCCTCAAGAATTAATGTATGCTTATTTGAGGGTGATAGTTCCCTAGTGGGAATGTATGTGAGGCACAAAAAAATTAGTTATAACCATTTAAATCAATTGCCATTCAGTTCTGACCACAGTTTTACTTTTAATCTGATAATTTTATTGTTTGATTTGTCAGGTACTCCTATTACTACAATAACATGTTATTCTGATAATGCTGAACAACTGGGTATGTTTATTACTAGTTTTATAGTTTACTTGTGAAAGTGTTGAGGTAAAAAGATTTTTCCATTTTGTCCAATCTGCAATCTTATTAAGTTTGTGTGTAAGAAATAAACTCTCATTTTAAAAAGCTGACACAAATCCCATAATTCCTAAATCACTTTAGATGATTGTTTATATATTATGTCAATTTCACATAGCCACCAAAACATGAAAATATTTCTTCATGATTTTTTCTTCCACACCAAGTATATTAAAGTATAAAACCAAAACCCAGTCTCAATGGCAGTCTGGGTTTCCCTTGTGGTTTCCCGAGACTGTTACTCTTCACGAGAGTAGACAGCTCTGTCGTTCGCCCACAGAGTGGCTGGGGCTTCCGACTGCTATGTTAAATATGAAAGTGTACAAGACCCAAATAACTGACAAAGTTAAACATTGCTGATAAAGAAGCTAAATGGCAGGGGAGTTTTTGCCTTAATTTCTAAGTATTTTAATGTGTTACAACATCTCTGTGTTCTTCCTTTATTTTGCTTACAGGTTTGCTATAGTTGTACCGTCGGTCCATTCTTCTTGAGATAATTCCTATTTCTTTTCAAATAGTGACCTTAAGCAATGCCCAACTTCTGTTCATGTCTCATCTCAAAATGTAATCAAGAGGAACATGCTGAAAAAGAGCATGCTGTATCATTAGAAAGCATTATTAAAAGACAAAAAATAATCAGTCTCCATCTATATCATCCAATGCTCTTTAAAATTTTTATTTATTAAAAAGAAATAGAAACATATAAGCATTATTTTTTAGATTTTAGGAATAATTTTTCTTCCTATAATTATTTATACACTGAAATAAATCCAAGTTGTATTTTTAAGGTATTATTTTGGGGTGGGGCTCCTCAGAAACTTTTTTCCCATCTTCTCCCTGCAGTCCAGAGATATATACATAGAAGTTTTCACCTATCTCTGATAATGGCTGTTTACCCTTTTCTCCAGCTTGATTTTGATGAGCTGTTTTCAAAGGAAGAGAGAAGAGGCATAAAAGAAACGGTTTAAACAAAGAATCAGCATAGAAAAAGATGAAAAAGCCATGGAGAAAAATCTGACAGGAACTACTGTTAGAAAGTGTCTAAGCTGTCAGAGCTGACAGTGTTGTGAATCCCTACAGAGCACTGGATCCTCAGGAATGTTAATAAGCGGGATAGTGTTAGGCTTATCAAGATCTTAGGACTTTTCCCTATGGCAATAAGTCTGGTTAATGCTCCTTTTCAAAAACGTGACTTAATTTATTTTACTTGAATTTGGAACAGAATTATACATTCAAAATCACTACACACTGCATATGTACAGTTTAAAGAAACCAGATAAAATAAACACTAATATACTTACCATCCAGCTATAAAAATCGAATACCATCAATCCCTTCAAAGCTCCTTATGTGTACCACACAGAAAATTTAATATAATGGAAAGACTATGAAGACAAAGAGGCCTGGTCTATGCCAACTTAAGCCTACCTAAATCTATTCTTTGCTATAAACTCTCAAGATCTAGAAGGTTTATCATTGAAGTTCCTTTGTAAGAGGAAACTAAAGATACACTTGACTGATGAAAGACAACAGTTTCCTAAAGTCTGAGAAGGAGTCTATTAGAGAGCACAAAATGATTATTTCTTTGGACCTTATTGTATATGCTAAATACACACATTATTAAGTAAAAGAGATGACTGTATTTAGAAAAGTAGGATGGCATAGCATAGATAAAGAGTCATCCCTCGAAAGTGAAGATTATGTTCATGATATTTTGACTTAATTTTGATTTTATACCCAAATAGTTTTGATTACAGAAATTTTAAACTAGTATGCCTTTGTAGAAAAGGAAATGTTTCAACTCCAAAATTGACCGAGAGTTACTGATAGAGGAAAAAAGGATAAACAACTAAATGGTTCAGGTTTATCCTATTTAAAAGTAAAAATACCTGCTTTATCAAAAGTACATATTATGCCTAATCATTAAGTGCCATATAAACCAATAGGCGGTACTTTTGTTGTTGTTGTTGTAAGCGCTATGTGGTAGAGTAGAAGTACCCCGTATAGTTTCCTACGCTGAAATATGAAACTTCCAAATAATTTCTCCCTAGGAGCTGTGGGTGGATAACAGCATTTTGATAAGCAGCTGTAAGCCTATGCCATTGGTACATTAATCATTGAAACTTATGACAGGTGCTATTAGGGCTTCTTGTAGAACAATATAAAGTCAAAAACCAAACGCACTGCAATCTAGTCCATGCTGACTCATAGCAGCCCTATAAATTTTTCAGAGCTTGTGCATTTGTATAGTAGTGACCGCTTCCAAGTTTTCCATTGAAGAACAAATCCAATTGACTTTTTCTGACTCAAGATGGAGAAAGGTGGCAGGAAAACCCAACTCATTCAGGAAATAAAACATGGCCTGATAGATAGTTGTTTAGACATGTACTTTTCTCTCCATGTTGTTATTACTGATGTTCCTAGGGCCTCTTGAAACAGTTCAAAGTCATACTCCTCTTCTGTCCTGCTCCATCCCACAATTTTCATGAGTGTCCCCATTTTTGCAGTCACTCTGTTAATCCAGCTCATCATTGACCCTCTACTTTATGCACTATGATGTCTTATTCCATTGACACACCTTCCTGAAACATATTCAATGTATATAAGCTACAGTCTCACCAACTTTGCTTCTAAGGAGAGCTTGGGAAGTATACCTTTCATGATATATTTGTTTGTTCTTATGGCCGGGAATGGTAATTTCAATTCTCTTTCACATATCTTCATTCAAAAGCATCAATTCTACTGTGGTACTCCTTATCTGTTGCTTATATTTGACATACATATTTTTGCATGGTTTGGTTGCACCACATCTGTGTCATCAAAGTGACATCTTGGCTTTTCAACACTAAGAGGTCTTGTTCAGCAGATTTGTGTAATACAATATCATTTGATTTCATTTCTTGGCTCCTCTTTCCAGGAGCATTAACTTCAGATCCAAGTAAAATGAGATATTTTGCAATTTCAATCTTTTCTTGATTCACTGTGATATTGTCTATTGTTCCAATTGTGACGATTGTTTTTCTTTGCATTGCGTTGCAATCCAGATCAAAGGCTGCAGGTTTTCATTTCTATCAGCAGGGGCTCCAAATACTCCTGACATTCAGCAAACATACTGCATGCAAGTTCTTAATACGCTGTTGTGATAGTTACATAATCTGGTGTCAATTGGGGACTCAAGAGGATTAAGAGTGAATCCTTCCTAAGGATTCTGGGAATTCTGGTATTTCCCTCCTTGGAGGCAGGAGACACTTCTCTCTCTCTGCTCACTTCATGTGAGATATCCCTGAGGAGAAGTCACATGGACCTACCCTGATGCAGCCCTGGGAACTGGAGGACCCACACGGAGATCCCTGCCAGTGCTGAGATGCTTCTACCGCCTCTGACTTTGCACCCACATGCCTGTGATCTTCCTGCATTCAGTCACTGCATGTGTTTCTTGAGTCTGAAGAGAACTTTACAGATTGGTATTGGGCATAGGAGCTAATATGGGATTTATGGACTTGATCTGGACTGGGCTGGGATAGTTTCTCAATATTAAACTACTCTGATTAAAAAAAAAATCTCTTACACACATATATGTGTCCATGAATTAGTTTCTCGGGTCTACCCAGACTAGCACAGCTGTCCTCTACTCCTAATGCAATGGTCTTTTGCAATTAGTCCCACTTCTCAAATTATTTGCTCGGCAGAATGAAAAATATGGTAAAAGAAAGCAAAAATGATAAAATAGACTTTTCCCGACTTTAACAATTACCTATCCCCCCAAACATAACAATTATTATGAGGGTGGCATGGGAACAAGCAGTGTTTGCTGCCTTGCACATGGGATGGAGTTGAGTCACAACCAGCAACAATGAAGATTCCCAAATAGTCCATTGTTCTGGTCAACTGACTGCCTCTTGGTCCATGTTCCTGTTTCCCATGAGCACAACCAATGATTCAGAAGTGCCCATTCTACTTCTGAGGATTCATAGCTTGTGGTGGGCCACAGAGTTAAATGCTTTTGCATAGTCAATAAAACACAAATAAATACCCTTCCGAAATTCTGATTTTCATCAAGATCCATTTGATTTCAGCAGTGCTATCCCTCCTGTCATGTCCTCCTCTGAATCTGGCTCAAATTTCTGTTAGCACCCTGTCCAGGTACTTATGCTACTTGGATATGATATCCCAGATAGAATTCCATAACTCCCACATTCTTTTATACCACCTTTATTTGTAATCGACACAAATACAGATTTCTTCCAGTCGAGAGGCAAGGGAGCTGGTTTCCAAATTCTCTGGTAAAACACAGGAGCGAGTGCTTCCAGTGCTTTAAAAGCCTGTGAAACATTTCAAGTCTTCAAGCATTGTTTTAGTTACTGTCTTTAATGAAACTTAATCTCCCTCCAATCCATTGGCTCTTGATCATATGCTACCTCTTGCAATGTTTGAACATCAACCAATCCTGTTTGTTACAATGGCTCTGTGCATTCCTTCCATCCTATTTGGTTATTTTCTGTAGTTCAGTATTTTTACAGGAGAGTCATTCAACTTCACATTTCAAGACTAGAAATTTTCTGTAATATTTTCAGTTTGAGATATGCCGAGTATGTCCTCTTTTCTAATTCCAATATTTTCACAGTTTGTTGGTACGCTCTAGTTTCTTTAGTGACTTGCCCTTTGAGAATTTTTCTTTAGTTCATTTACTTCCTAATTTCATCCACTTGATTTAGCTCCACTATCTTCAAGAGAAAATTTAGTCTACTAACATCCACGTTGGTAATTTTTTCCATCTTTTTAATGACCTCTTATGTTCTGTATATATGATGATCCTGAAATTATTTTTCTCCTTCGTGAACTACATATTACTTTTGTCTTATAGAAAGCACAAGTCACAATTAAGCCTAAAGGACTGATGCCACTGAGCATCTCATTTATTTCTAGATGCCTATTTTCACAGGGATCAGAAACACTCCACCAAGGCAGTGGTTGTGTGGTTGAAAATTGTCAGCACTGTAAATTCATTAAGTATATTCAAGCTGTTTAACATTAATTATTAGTGTTGATTGCCATAGGAAGTGGCTCACTGACAAGTACCAAAGAGTCAAGTATTCTCATCTTCCTTAATTATATTTCCAATACATAGGAGCGAATAAATGCTTTTTAAAATGATTGCAGAAGATAGGTCATATTGCTGAGAAGAAATAAGCTTTTTTTCTTCTGAAAACATTGCTTGTTTTTTGGTTGGTCCAGATTGAAAATTTGAAAAAAATAGTTAATATGTGGACTTGAGATATGAATTTCAAAGCAACATATACTGGGGCTGTGTCTTTAAAGTACTTCAGTTCAAAACTTCAGTAAGCCAAGGTGGGAAGGGAAAAGGCAGGGAGATATAGATGAATTTCTGAGCATTCATTTATGGTATGAAAACAACAGAATGGTCATACATTTTAGCATGTAGATCTAGAGTGCATCAGTGACAGTAATGAGCCAGACGATTTTCTTACCTTTGACAGGCTAAGCCTATCTGCCTTATCACACAATCTGAGCATAAAGCAAAATGTATAATATAACTATTTTTAAAAACACAGTTTAATAGGGTATCAAAATGTCAAAAAATTTCAAAGTCCCAATATTCATATATATATTTGCTTTTTTTCATTCCAAATTTTCTACATGTCTAAAATTTACAAACTTATTTAAAATATACTACTGCATATTTATTAACTTGGTAAGTGGCTCAATCAATGATTATCTGATAGATAATTTCTTTACAAGTGCTGGAGCTGAAATATAAAGCCAAGAAACTTACATTCATGTGGTGTTTACATATTTTCAATTTGAAAATAGACAAAAATGAATATTAAAATAAGCCATATAAATAAATTCAAGGATAAATTAAAAAAATGATTGCTACTAGTGTTCTAGTTCATAAATGCACAGATATATTTCAAATAAAATATATCTCTGCAATCAGTGGACAGTTGTAGATATATTTTCTCAGTAATAGATTTTTTTTTGTTCTCTCCTTAGATTGCATTGAAAAGAGTGCCATCAAAGAAGTAAGTTACAAAAGGATCTGTTTGATTAATTAAATTTAAAACAGAGAGGTCAGATGAGAAGTTTATGATGATATATATATTTTTTGTGAATTCCAGGCTGGTCATCTTGATAGATTTTCTTGTAGTACCAAGGACACTATGGGGGCTTTCTGTGAAGAAGTTTTAAGAAAATCTTAAACTGCACTAGTGAAAACATGCCAGGAAAATGATGCTCAATAATGATTTTATTTTTCTTTCTAGTGCAACAAAGTAACTGCTCATTCTTCAAAAGTAGCATTTTCTTGCAATACCTGATTTCATTTATCCTAAACCTTGATCTTATGCCTTCGGACTTCTTTCTCCCCCCCAAAAAACTCAATGAACATTTAGAAGGAATATAATTTGTTTTCACTGAGAATACTCAAACCATTATTTTGGCTTGATGTCAATAGAACGGTACAAAATTCTTTGGAGAAGTGTTAGAGGGGTGGAAACACAAAAGGGAGCTCCAAGACTTGATATTTTTTGTTTAAGGAACTTTTCCATGATTTTGTAGCAATACAACTTATTTGTGTTCAGATATCAGGTGTGTTAAATGTTATGAACAGAATTAATTAGGTAAGAGTAATAGTGAATGACAGGTATGAGTCAAGATTACTCTTTAAATCGTGTTCATAGGAAAATTCTCCTCGAGAAGGTAAGATTTGAAGGGAGTGCATTAATGAGCCTTGAATCACTGTGGGATAAATAATCCAGCTAGAGAGTTATTATTTCATATGCATATTAGGCAATTGGATTTGGTCAGGTGTACCTTAATATACAAAGTGGCATACTGTCCTTTAATGATTTACAGGTATGTTTGCAGCAGACTTACTCTATGTAATATGTTGCCACTTAATTTCTGGAAGACTATTTCCATGAACATTGATGGTAGACTCAAAATGAAATCTGTGACAACTTCCATATTTTCTCTGTTTATCATGATATTACTAATTGCTTCTGTTGGGAGGATTTTGTTATCTGTTTTGTCATGCAATCCGTACTGAAGATATATTACATGAATAGGTAGGGACTCCAAAATATCACTTTGTGAGCAAAGTTCAGTGTATGAGAACAGATAAAGATATTTATTCTTTCTAGACATAAAAGTTGTTAACATTTAATGCCCATCTAGGTGGGAAAATAAAAGCACAAAATTGACTCTATTACCTTTTCCTTGTTTTGGAAAATACTTCTTTAAAAACTACTTACTCAGTTTTCTGCATGTTATCTGTGTTAGGCTGGTTTGTCTAGAGAAAGAAAACCACTAACATATATGTATATATGTGTGTACATGTATATATGAAAAATACTATATCAGAAAGTAATTTCATATCAAGGAGTCCTCACGTAAGCCAACCCAGGCCCATGGCTACAATGTTAGTCAGAGACCTATTCAGACTCACAAAGGATAAATAGATAGAAAGGTGAAGCAAGAACAGGGAGGTCACAGGCCAGTGGATGCAGACTTGAGTGGATCCAAGGTCAGGGGAAACATGAGTGGGCACTCACTGCTCTCTGGGTCAGTAGTCCACACGGGCCATGCCTGCAGGCAGATTCAGGGTCCAGAGGAAATTCCCAGTGTCTTTCTTCTATAAAGGCCACAGCCCCCAGAAGGAATTGGTAGGCTGTGGCTTGATATTGATAGATTCAACTCTACCTCCATATTTAGCAAAGGTGTAAGTTGACATAATATCTGTCACATTGTCATTGTGCTTATTCTAACTTTAAAAATTATTGGGTACATTTTTACAGGTTGGTACTTTTGACCAGATTTTAACATTGGTAAAGTGGGACATCAGCGGGACACCACTGATAAAACTCATATCCTGACGAAATAGCCACACGGCAGCCGAAAACCGTATACCCTAGCTTGTGCATTCTTTCCAAAAATCGGGAATTATTTTAAAACGCCACGGGACGTGGGGAAAATTGTTAAAAATCGGGACTGTCCCGCCAAAAGCGGAACGTCTGGTTGATTATGACGCACTGCAATCTAGTCAATGCTAACTCATAGCGACCCCCCTGTGGGTTTCTGAGCCTTTAAATGTTTACAGGAGTAGAAAGCCCAGTCTTCTCCCTCAGGGTTGCTGGTGGTTTTGACAGGTAGATCAATTAGGGCCGACCCTAGCAGAATAAAGGGCTGGCAAAGGAATCAGGTACACTAATTAGACACTTTTGGGAAAATCCAGAACAGAGCATGTGCACACTGAGGACATTAGGCGCAGGCGAAGCTAAACCTGGCTACAGTCTAGGCACCTACATCACACAGGTGCGCTGAAACTCAGAAACCGCATGCGCACCCTGCGTGCCTGCCCAGGCTGCTTGCCCTCGGGATTTCCTGCTCGCGTTCGCAGGCTTGGTTTTGCACTCCTGTTCTGGTATTCATTACACGTGTTTTTCGTGCCCCCTGAAATGGCCATCTTCAGTCTCGCACTCTTGTGTGGTCCCCATGTGGCAGTGCATGCTTTTCAGACATAGCATGTGCCTTTTGAGACTGTAATACTTGAAATCCCCTCTTCCCTCATAACAGTTAACTTCTGCTCCGTTGACAAGCAAGAACCGGGGTAAACCACCCCAGAAACCTTACCGTTTCAGCTGCCAGCTACACAGATCTCAGCCCAACCAATCACCACCACACGACAGGGCTCCTACTGCTTGGTTGTGAGCCCCTAATAAAATGACTAAAATATCTCTATATATCTCTATCTATCTATTATAGTTACAAATCAGAAAAAAATGATTTTTTATATCTTGTTTTATAGTAATTGACCTCTATACTTGAATATAAACTCTGTCAACACATGCCCCAGTCTCTAGGTAAAATGTACACAACAATTCTGAAAATTTAGTAACCATTGCATGGTAATAAAATTGGTTTTCTAAATATTTAATATTTATGTAAGAAATAAAAGAATCAATAGGATCTTCTAAATAAGTATCTACAAGGCATTCAAAAAATTTTGCTTCCCTAATCAAATAATCATGTAAGAATTAGTCCTAAAGTAACTGAGAGGTGAAAATTTCCACAGGCCTTTGGAAGCAATAATCATCAAATGCAATCAAGCAGTCAATTGGGGAGGGGGGGGTGTGGCATACAATTTAACCATTTTGAAATTCTGATTTATTTCCATAGATTATGAAATTTCTTTGGGGTAAATTAAGTTTTTTTATCAAAATAAATTCCCAGGCCAAAATAAAACCCAGTATTCACTTGCTTGTCAGAGAGACAGTTCCTCTGAGGAAAACTGCTGACTTTTTTGGACTTGATTGTATTATTTTCACATCTCACACTGACAAGCATTTTGCCCTAAAGATGGTGTGGTCAAGCCTGTTTAAAATTCATAGATATTTTTCTTCTTACAAAGATGAAGAGCTCAGCATTGAGTATTTTATGTAGGTTAAACCACTCCCAAAGTATTTTAGATGATCCTAGAACTCTTTTTACCATAAAACCTGAACAACTTTGACAAATACTTGTGTTGTGTGTTTTCACTTGACTAACCAAACTCTCATTACAACTGATCAAGATAAATTATTAAATAAAAGTTTGCTGATTATTCTTATATGTGAACTTTCAATTTCCCTTACAATTTGTAGAATGGAATTCATTGATTTGAACCTAATCCTTTATACTTATCAGTGAATATATATCATAACTTATTGCATCATAATATTATGAGCTCAAAATAAATGGTCCAATCTCTCTCCCACTTAGGATTTTTCTAAATTCCTCATCTGCTATCAGCCATCAAAAGCCAAACTGGGGAGAGCTTAAAATTACATTTAATGGGTTCCTATTTTGTTACAGTTTTTCCTTTCCACCATACCTTTTAATCAGTAAACTGAACAAATAATCCGATAAACTGTATGATATGAAGAGGAACACAGCATCAAGTCTGGAGGAATGTTTTAACCGACCTTCTATATGCAGATGACACAGCTTTGCTTGATAAAAATGCAGGGACCAAGGGTGTCTTTTGGGCATGCTCCAAATTCAGGCCCTTGAGCCAGGGAGGCGGTCCACCTGGGTGGGCCCAAAGGAGGCCAGGTGGGCTTAATTCAGCCAAGGGGGTAAACCAGTACTGTCGACCACGCCTCCCGGTCCAGGGCCCTAAAGGCCAGAACCTGGAGATCACGGGCCTCTTACCCTTCCGCTGCTTCTCTGCTTTCTGCTCAGCCATCTCTCTGGCCTCAGGCCGCCACGTGTGGGTGTGCAGTCCCATGTGGGTGCCTGTGTTCAGTGACTGTAAACCTGGAACTCCTCCCGTCCTGTGTAAAAACCCACTTGCCTCACAAACCAGGCTTCAGCGTGAATTCTTCCTGGTGTGAGGCCAAGGACCGAGGTGTTTCCCACCTGAGAAACCTCACAAAAGCAGGAGGACTTGAAACCCTTGCTGATGAAAATCGAGGACTGCAGGCTCAATTCGGGCTTACAATTGACTGAGGTAAGGAAAACAAAAATGCAGCTAGTCTTGAGAAGGTTCAATTATTGAATTGTATATGTGAATGAAATGCCAGTAAGACCGTTAAGAAAACAAAAACAAAAAACCTCAAAACTTAATCCATAGGCAGCATCATGATAAATGGAAACAACGGTGACAGTTGACAAGATTTTCATTTTACTTGCTGCAATCAACACCTACGGAAATAAATCAAATTATATGTTTTATTGGGAAAATCCGCTTCACAAGAGCTCTTGAAAGTGTTAAAGCGCCAAGATGTCACTCAGAGGACTAATGTGTGCCTCATAAGCCAGCAGGACATATCAATCACCTCATGTACATGTGAACTTGCATAGCAAATAATCAAGAAAGAAATTAATGCATTTCAATTATGATATTGGTGAATAACATTAAAAATTCTGTTTCAAGCCTCTCCACTCCTAAGCTATTGTCCTGCTTTCAAGAAAGATTTCAGGCAAGGGATAAAATTCAGACCAGAGTCAGAGAAAAGTTTTGAAAAGAAGGAATAATTTAATGGAAAGGGATACTTTGTAAAGAAATCCAAAGGGTCCTAGCAAAGTGTAAAGGGGGCCTTACATCCAGGTAATGGCAGAGTTCCCTCGATAGGCTGGCTTTCTGGTGGGCCTTCTGCATTTGCTTGGTGCTCTGTACCTTCTCTTTTCAGGTATGAGCCTTGCAGCACCCCACCTCAATATCCCAGACTCCCTGCTGTGCCCTTGTTTCAGACACAAAACTCGAGTCTATTCAGGCATTGCGGAGGTTGTATGAACATTCTGCCATTCTTGCCCTGGACATTTCCTTGTCTCCTGTATCTCTGCATCTCTCTCAATGTTGAGGACATATGTTTATTTTGCCCTTCACCTTCCTTTGTGCTTGAGAGGTATGTGCACCTTATCTCCACCTCCCCTTTCTGTTAAGATTCCTGCCAACTTTTGTCCATTACCCCCACTTCTCCCCTTTCCAGGCTCTGACTAGAGTACCATGGGTGGCCAGAGAAACAATCAGATCTTCCTGGGAAGAAATAGCCACAATACTCCTGAGAAACAAGGATGACAAAAGTTTGCCTCCGGTACTTTGGATGTGGTCTCAGGGTCCCTGGTAAAGTAGAGGGTCATTAAAGAAAGAAAAGCTCTTGATAAGAATAAGTGACAGCATTATTACAACAATGGTCTCAATGATTGTGAAATTGGCAAAGAACTGGGCAGAGTTTCCATTTTGTTTAGGAGTTGTGCATATCAGTAGCAACCTATTTGAACATACTTAACAACAACGACCAACAACATTAATTATAAATATACTCAATGGCATAAAGTGTGCATTGGTAATAAAAAATATTGTCTTTAATACACATTAACCAAAGTTTTTGTTTTAATGCCAAATAATATGAAATACATTTGTTCAACTGGCTTTACATACCCTAAGGGGCACTAGATATTTAAAATGAAAGAGAGTCCAATCATTTTAAGATGCAAAACTGAACTACCGGTGAAGAAAGCTGATGGTGCCCAGCTATCAAAAGATATAGCATCTGCGGTCTTATAGGGTTGAAGGTAAACAAGCAGCCATCTAGCTCAGAAGCAAAAAAGCCCACATGGAAGAAGCACACCAGCCTGTGAGACTATGAGCTGTCGAAGGGATCAGGTATTAAGCATCATCAGAACAAAAAAATCTTACCATAGTGAATGAGGCAGGGAGTGCGGATTAGAGCCCCAAAGCCCTTTTGTAGGCCAATGGACACCCCCTTACAGAAGGGTTTTGGGGAGGAGATGAGCCAGTCAGGCTGTGATGCAGCAACGATGAAAAATACAACTTTCCTCTAGTTCCTAAATGCTTCCCCCCACCCCCACTATCATGATCCCAATTCTACCTTGCAAGTCTGGCTAAACCAGAGGATGTACACTGGTACAGATAAGAAGATAGGAACTGGAAACACAGAGAATCCAGAGCGAATGATCGCTTCAGGACCAGTGGTGTGAGTCGCAATACTGGGAGGGTAGAGGAAGTGTATGTTGGAAAGGGTGAACCGATTACAAGGATCTGCATATGACCTCCTCCTTGGGGGATGGACAACAAAAAGTGAGTGAAGGGAGACATCTGATAGGGCAAGATATGACAAAATAATAATTTATCAATTATCAAGGGCTCATGAGGGAGGGAGAGTAGGGAGGGAGAGGAAAAATGAGAACCTGATGCCAAGGCCTTTGGTGGAGAGCAAATGTTTTGAGATTGATGAGGGCAATGAATGTACAAATGTGCTTTACACAATTGATGTATGCATGAACTGTGATAAAAATTGTATGAGCCCCTAATTAAAAAAAGAAATTAAAAAAAGTAAATATATAATTAACATAGTTTAACTAGTTAAAAAAACCTGAACTACCAAAGTACATGTGTGTTTTTGAAGATGACTAATGATTCTGGTTCAAATGTTTGGATAAAATTTTGAAACAGAATTTTATGAACCCTATGGACATTAATATTTCTAGTAAACATAACAAATACATTCACTGAAATGACATAGTAAAAGGTCTTGTACTGAATTTATTTTCCCTCTCAAGTTAATCAGAAGAGAATCACTTCTATATAGTTTACAGTACAAATAAAAACTCTAACTATTGCATGCTTAACTTCAATAAATGATGTACTGAGAGTGAAAGTCTAACACATTTCAGTGATCAGCTTTCATCCAAAGGAAGCATTCTATTGGCCCACGAAGGAACAGAAGTCTAGTTATTTAGAGGTTTACATTCCTCAAATGAAGCCAGACAGCTCATTTGAAAATAAATAACATTTCTGTATTGGTTTTATATTGTTGCATAGCAAATTGCCACAGAACGTAGTGACTTAAACAGCATCCATTCGTTCGTTCCCAGTGTCCTGAGCGTGGGGCTGTTTCATCAGTGTTTTCTGTGTAGGTTCTCACTAGACTGAATCCAAGCTTCCATGTGGACTAGTCTCTTATTTAGAGACTCTGAGAGAAAACTGCTTCAACAACATTCGAGTTCTTGGCAAAATGCAGTTAATTTTGATTATTGGACGGAGATTATGTTTTTAATTGCCAACTGGAGACTGAACTCGGGTCTTAGAGGCTACTGCAAAGACCTACCACATTTTTTGCCTCCACATTTTCATCTTTTTTTTTTTTTAAACTAGTATTGGGAAGGAAAACACTTGAGATGAACTTAATTCTAGGAAACATATTTTCCTAGAAGTCTCTTAAACAAAAGAAGTTCTTTATTATCCACTGAACTTTCCTCCTTGAGTGAGCTCTGGATTGTTCTCTGATGTATGAAAAGGATTCCCTTCTGCCAAGAACTTGGTGTAAGACGGGGATCAGTCAATTGATCATGAATAAACTCCAAAATAGTAGCTATCAGATTTGGGGGAACACTTTTGGAGGAAATATTCTCTGGTCCAATTTTAAACCGACAACAATTCCTGAACACCCTTTTCAATTTGGAATGTTTCCGACTTCCTCGTCAGCAATCAGCCCGAGAAAACCCCAGCATTGACGTTGTAAAATTCCTTTTAAAGAGTCTTATGGTTCAGTCAGCCTGTCCAGAGAAGTCCACTCCCTGGCTAATTAAAAGGCAACTGACACATAATTTTATCTGAAAAATCAACTTTGTCATTCAAGCTAGAATGCAGTTAATATGGTGATAGCATAAACCTCTCAGCCCAGGGATTAGGTGAGACTTACTGGAAAATCTAAATTTACAATTCTGCCCGACACAATTCCATTCTTTTCTTTCACCAGCTAAACAAAATAATTGCTGTAGAAGAGAGTGGTAAAACTTAGTCTTCTGAAAGCAAAGTTTGCATCCTGAGCCAGTCTGTATTTTATTTTATCTAGGGTCACCCAGGTGGCTGCCTCTGTTTCTCAGTAATATAATATTGTTTTTTACTACCATAATTCTTTCATTAACACTACATATTTTTGTTAATATTTTATTTCTCAGTTTACTTGAAATTATTCAATGACCATTTAAGGACAGAATTTATTTATATTTCATAGTAATCACAAACTATGGATGTGCTTTGAAATAGACTGACTGCCCAGAATTTTCAATATTCTTGGAGTAACTATTGTCAAAATTGTTGGTTTTCCAATATTTTTCCCAAAAATAACAAATGTTTTACATATACTATTTGCTTTATTTGTTCTTGTTCTGCTGAAGCAACTGTGACTTTTACATTGGGCTAACATTTTGACATGCAGGGTGATTTTTATTTAAGGCTTAAGTGAAAGTAGATACCTTTGTGCTTCCAACTTCTCACAACTATCACCATCCAATATGTCTTTGTTACTATTTCACAGGGGGAAAAATGGTAATAAATTTTAAAAAAGGCAAAACCAAGAATCCATAAGATGGGAAAATCATTAACTAGCTATCAGTATGTCAATCTCTCGTTCTCTCTCTTATTTACTTTATTTCTTCTCCTAAAGCATTTTCCCCCAGTTTACAATAAATAATTATTGTGTGAAGGGTTCTAGGGCATGAATAACAGCTAATAATGTTAGGTAGCTAGCTTTAGGGAAAGGGTTTGTCCCTCCCATGCCTGCAAAGGCCCCGTAGAGGAGGTTGGAAGGATTTTAGGCAACCATTAGACACCTATGAAGACTCCAAACTGAGCGTGCTCCTAGTGAAGCCCTGAGCCAGGTGGGTGGTACATCTGGGTGGTCCAAACTAGACCCAGACACATGACATCACCTAAGTGGGCTCAACCCAGCCAATGGGGTCAACTAATACCTTTAACCACGCCTTCCCCCAGCCAGGGACTTGGCCAGAATAAAAGCAGAGAGCATGCTCTGGCACTCTCTAGCACCTTAGCTCTTGTGCCCTGCTCTCTTTCCCCAAAGCTCTCTTGTCACAGCTCCTGCCACAGCCTGGCTGGCCCCCTCACTCTCTGGCCCTCATCCAGCCTCTGGGGTACTCTTTTCCACGAGGGTGCTCATGCCCAGTTGTGAACCCCTTTGAGACTCTAAAACCTGAAACTTGTTCTGTCCTTTATAAGACAACCCCCTTGCCTCAACACACACACACACGGGCTATGGTGTGAATTCTTTCATCATGCAAAGTCAAGAACTAAGGTATTACCCACTTGAGAAACCTAATAATAGCACATAATGAATCCGCTCTCATTGCTTCATGTTGAAGACAATAATAGGCGCTAAATAAATAAAATTTATTTGTGTTTCGTTGGGTATACCAAGACATTCAACTCTGTGGATTATAGCAAACTATGGATAGCCTTGAGGAGAATGAGAATCCAGAAGACATCCTAGTGCTCATCCTGGACTTGTACATTGCAACAAGAGAACTGTGTGAACAGAACAAAGACATGCTGCATCCTATAAAATCAGGAAAGGTGTGAGACAAGGTTGTATCCCCTAACTATACTAATTTAAATAATGCTGAGAAAATAATGAGAGAAATTCAATTATATGAAGAAGAATGTGACATCAGGATTGGAGGAAGACTTATTAACACCTTTTAATATGCAGATGAGACAAGCTTGCTTGCTGAAAATGAGGATGAATTGAAGTACCAAATTCTTGATGATAATCAAGGATTGCGGCCTTCAATATAGATTACAACTCAATGTAAAGAACAAGAACCTCACTACTCATCCAATACTAATATCATGATAGATATAGAAAATATTGAAGTTGTCAGGATTTGGTCTTCTTTGGATCCACAATCAATATTCATGGATGCAGCTGTCAAGAGATCAAGCACAAAGCATTGGGTAAATCCAAGCCACAAAACCTCCTCACAGTATTGAAAGAAAGGAAGTTACTTTGAGGACTAAACTGTTCCTGCTCCACGCCACAGTATTTTCAATAGCCTCATATACACGTTAAAGGTGGACATTGAATACATTGATGCATTTGAATTGTATTGCTTATGAAGAATATTGCAAGTACCATGTGAAGCTAACAGGACAAACTAATTTGTCTTTGATGAAGTAGAAGCAACAATGACAAGACTTTGTCATAAATACTTTGAACATGTCCGTAGAAACCAGTCCCTGGAGAATGACATCATGTTTTGTAAAGTACAGGGACACCACAAGAGAGGGAGGCCCTCACAGAGACAGACTGATGTGGTGGCTCCAACAATAAACTCAAACACAGAGACAGTTCTGAGGAGGACGCTGGACAGAGCCGTGCCTCGTCCTGCTGTTCACAAGGTTGCTCAGTGTCAGAACCGACTCGGTGTCCTCTACCAACAACATCATATCGGTGGAATGATGAGTGATTTTTTTTTAATTTGACCTTGAAAGAAGACTTCCCTGAAATAGCAACGATTGCAAATGTACTTGAGAAACTTAGAGACTGAACATTCTGATTTGTGGGGAAAAATCCTCCCAGTGAGAAAACAGCAAGTTAGGCCTCTGATGGGATAGCATGGCTAATGTATTTTAGGTATAGTTTGGAGGCTTCTGAACTTCAAACCATCTCTGTGCTTCCAATCATTCAGTGCCTCTTTATTCCTTTTCATTTAAAGTCTGAACCTCTTGAAATGATAAATATAACCATGAATGATTTGACCACTTTCATGCTCCATGGATAATTCCACAGTTCTTTATACCTTCCCTAGTAATATTTATCATAATAAAATAAATCATTTTATGTAGCAGCTGTAATTTCTGTGAAAGATAAAGCCTATGACAGAAGTACACCTATATTAAATATTTTTAAATGATTTGGGACAGAACCAATTAAAGAGCATTTTTATAATTTTACAAACATAAATATAGAATCAATATTTATTTACATTATGAAAATATTTGGACATATATTTTATATTATAGAATTTAACACATATTTGTTTTATATTGGATACTAAATGTGTTAGATAATATCCTAGATTTAAATAAATTATTTAAAGTTTCAATATGCAAAGTTGACAAATATGTCATCTGGAACTTAGCTTTAGTACTAGTCCCTAAAAAAAATGAACAATATGAATGTGACCCTTTAAAGACATATTTAGGAGTACAGGTTACTGAGATGACAAATTGCCATTATTATGGGTTTACTTCATCCAAGAAACAGTGTCATGCTGGAATTCAGAAGACAGCTCTAAAATCAGATGCTAGTACACTTTCTAATGTATTGAAAATCACTATGGAATTTATTTCTTCAGGGACATTGTTCCTGTCTACATGAAGCAAGCATAACTGAGCTTACTCTATTGCAAATCTTGAAATAAATTGTTGTGACCCACATAACTTACATTCTCTTTCAGGAATGTATATAATTTCTCAAGAGATCTTGTGACATGCTGCAGAGTGCCAAACAATATTAGATGTCTGGGTGAGAAAGTCCATAGATTCATGTGGGGAAAAATGTTACAGATATTAGGGAAGGAAAAATAAGGCACTTGAGGTCACTTTGGGGTGAGCATAGGGCTGAAATGGGCAGCTATGGGAGTCACCTCGAATGCCATGCCATATGCTTCTTTCTTTCTCACTGAAAGGGGTTGATCTTATTAGCTTTGCATTCACAGAGCATCACAAATTTTGAGATACACATACAACATTTAATATGATAATTTTGAGATAAATATATCAACAGACTAATTATTTAGAACTTATATTTTGATTTGTAACTTTACCTCAACCACACATTCTCTTCTTTTCATCTGAAAATATTGTTTCCAATTCAGCACTTAGAAATGGACATTTTCCCTTTCTTCTGTGAATTGTCTTACAATTGGTAACCTATGCTTTGCACTATGAGTCGATATATCAAAAATGTTAGGCATACTTATCTCTATATGCATGACTCTATATGTACTTAAATTAGTGGGTGTATAACTCATGTTTCCAACAGGAAAAAAAAGTTGATAGGAAGACACTGGGGATTTTGAATGATTCACAATTATCCCAATATTTTGATCATATTTTTACATTGTTTCTTTGGCTCTGTTCTAAGGGAAATTTTTGTTAATACGTCCTATGAATTAGTTTAATCTTCAGTATATGATACTTCTGCTATTTGATGATATAATAAAACTGTGCTACATGATAATTTTGAAAAGAAGTTGATCTTATCTTGGAAAAATAGACCATCTCAAATCTTGATCTCTTGTAGAATGAGTAAAACTTTTATATCAGAAGTATATGTGTTTATGTAAAATCTAATTTTGACTATGTGGCAAGCAAATTTTTTTGTTTCTAAAATTCACATTTAATATGATAGCCCTGACACCAAGATAACTAAATGATGCCCAGCTACCACTACCAATTGTTATTAAAGGGATCACGTTAGGACTTTCTGAATTGAGGGGAAAGAAAAAAAAATGTGGAAAAAAACTCAAAAATATGAGGCCAAATTTGTTGTTCAGATAGAGATTTTCAGAACTCATGAAACTGGCCTTTATCCACTCTTCAGATCTGGAACTGAGCTTACCCCTCATCTCAAAGATCAGCTAAGCAAAGAAGCTCTGTAAGGAGAAAAGGAACACGCACTCAAGCAACCAAACTCACTGCCATTGAATCAATTATGACTCATAGCAAACCTATAGGACAGGGTGGAATTGCCTCTGAGGGTTCTGAGGCTTTATTCTTATTTTTGTTAGTTGAATTTTAATACATATAACACATCATTCCATATTTCAATCGCATCATGTAGAAATGTACAATTGTTACCACAATCTGTTTCCAACCATTCTTTTTTCTTTCTTTTTAATTAATCATTGTATTGGCGGCTCTTATAGCTCTAATCACAAGCTATCCATCCATCCACTGTGTCCAGCACATTTGTACATATGTTGCCATCATCATTTTCAAAATATTTTCTTTCTACTTGAGTCCTTGGTATAAGCTCATTTTTCCACCCTTTACCACTTTCCCTTCCTCATGATCCCTTCATGACTTAAAAATTACTATTTTTTCATGTCTTACACTGACCAGTCTCCATTCACCCACTTTTCTGTTGTTTGTCCCCCAGGGAGGGGGTTATAAGTCAATCATTGTGATTGATTTCCCCTTTCTCCCCCCAACTTCCCCTTACCCGTCTGGTATCAACTACTCTCATTATTGGTACTGAGGGTTTTATAGGTCCTGGATTCTCTGTGTTGTGAGCTCTTATCTGTATGTACATACTCTGATCTTGCTGAATTTGCAAGGTAGAACTGGGGTCATGATGGGGGAGCAGAGCATTAAAGAATTAGCGGGAAGTTGTGTGTTTCATAGGTCGTTGCTATCCTGCACCCTGACTGGCTCATCACTTCCTTGTGACCCTTCTGTAAGGGGATGTTCAATTATCTACAGGTGGGCTTTGGGTCTTCACTCTGCAATCCTCCTCATTCACCTTGATATGATTTTTTTTCCCTCTGGGTCTTTGATGTCTGATACCTGATCCCATCAACACCTCATGATGACAGAGGTTGGTGTGTTTCTTCCATGTTGATTCTCAGCTACATGGCCACTTGTTTATCTTCAAGCCTTTAAGACCCCAGATACTATATCTTTTGATAGCCAGGCACCATCAGCTTTCTTGATCACATTTGCTCATGCACCCATTTTTAATTCAGCAATCGTGTCATGGAAGGTGAGCACCACACAATGCAGGGTTATTAGAACAAAGTGCTCTTGCATTGAGGGAGTAAATGAATGGAGGCCAAATATCTGTCTGCTGGCTAATACTTAACAAATAAATATATGTGCATAGATCTATTTCCCTATCATTATATACAAATGTATTCACATGTGGACATGCCTGTATTTAGACCTCTGTGAATGTTCTTTGCCTCCTAGTTCGTTCTTCTATTTCCTTTAACTTTGTTCTTGTCCCACTATCATGTTTGGCCTTCAATCAGGTTTAGTATTTCCTTTCAGCTACATTGCACTTGATCAAGCCCCACAAGCACCCTATGCCCTCCTCACCATCAATTTTAGATCACTGTTGTCTTCTCGTCCCTGAATTTGTTGACACCTCCCTTCCTTTTCCAGCCTACTCCCCCTCTCCCATGAACCCCACCCCCAACATTGGTCCATTGTTTTCTCCTCTGGATTGTTTAATCCACCTATTTTAACAAGCACAAAAGCAACAAAGAGAAGCCTCTAAATAGTTTCAGGTCGTTTGCTGACCTGTAAGAGTGTTTCTGGTAGAGTCTGATGGGGCACCATACCCTGGCCACAATGTCTATTTGGTATTCCTCAGGGACTTCGTTGCTTTGCTCCCCTTGCTTCCCTGTTGCACACCCTTAGTCTTCTGCCCCAGTGTGGTGGGGACTGATGGGACACCATCCCCGCACTGTGTCTCCAGTATTGTCCCCCATAGCGCTATGGGTCAGTGAGGGACTCCAAGTAACATGGTGGGTCCGGTCCTATGGTTCTCTCTGTGCATTGGATACACCAAGCTGGAATATCGTCCTCTGGGCTTGGTGTTCCAGGAGGTGTTCCACTCTCTCTATTTTCTTCATCGTTTGCTCCTAATCAGATATGCTCCCCTTCCTGTGCTGCAGCTTCAGTGCTGTCCTCTGAAGTGCATTCTTCTTGGTGTGTGTGTGTGTGTGTGTGTGTGTGTGTGTGTTGTGGGAGGGGAGTGTTATCCACGTGGTTGGGATTGCAGCCAGTCCCTCAGCCCTCTCTGTTGCCAACCATTCTTTTTCTACAGTGTTTACTGGAGTAGAAAAACATATTTTTTCCCATGGAGCAGCTGGTAGTTTTGAATTACTGTCCTTGAGGCTAGTAGCCCCATTTGTAAGCCACTACACCACCAGGGGCTTTAGAATCCCACTAGTGAGATACGCTAAAATAATAAGTCGTTTGAGATAAAAGAGGAAGTGTTTACCCATGAAATACAATGAAGCAGGATTCGAAAAGAAGGAGAAATTGCAGCAGAAGACAGAGGAAGGAAGTGAGATAAGTGCAGTCACATTGAGGGGGTTGCAAAGACGAAGCAGAGTGTATATGAATTGTTCAACGTAAAACTGGGAAACCTCTGTGTACATTTTCATCCAATTCACAATGAAAAGTAAAATAAAACGTGGTTGTTGTAAGCAGGCGAGGTCCACCACACCACTATATTAATAATTAAAGCCTTTATTAAACTGCTGGACTGAGAGTGGACTAGTTCCTGGAAAACCTCTTGATCAAGATCAAAAGAATGCCAAACTTTTATGTTCAAAAGAGGGGGCTGGCTCAAGGAGAGGGCTATGCTAGGGAGGGTTGCATCCTCATCAGCTGGGCAGGGTGATGTGATGTGGGGAGCAGCACTGACTGCTGAAGGTGCTCATTCACCATCTGACAAGATAGTGTGCATTTCTTGCTGGCTGATCAGGCAGGGTTTGGAGACATCTCGGAGGAGTCAAGGTCTTACTGAAAGAATGAGGAAAGGGAAGAGGAGAAGGGGAACTATCTGCTAGGGTATAAGGCAGTTTGAAACAAGATAGCGTTTCCCATGGGAAGCTAGGTTACTACATCCCCCACATCTTTTAATGAGGGAGTCAAACCATGGACTCAGGCACCTTCTGAGATAAAAACTCTACTATGCTTGCAGCACCATGAGGTGGAAGGCCGGGACATGTTTTTCAATAAAGTCTATTAGAAACTTTATGAGACACAAATCTATAAGCAGTGCTAACAGTATGAAAGCTAATTAGCCAGCAATGCCGGTTGATAGGGAGGTTAACCGAGGCTTCTAATTGAATACTCTATGGTACCATAGTTGATGGTACCTGCAATTCTCTTTCTTTTGCGTTGGTCTGTTCGGTCTCTTTACTCTCTGCAGAGAGTCTTCTGTTTTGCATGAATAATTGGCATAAAACAACAAGTGTTCCCCTAGGGCAGTACATAACCTGCCTTGAGAGCAATAATAAGTTTAAGCCTTCAGGCCTCCCATAAGCATACATTTGGGGCAATATATAAGTCATACCAAGCAGAAAATGAGTACAATGTGGGCAATGGAGGGTCCAATACTCTAACAGAGGGTGGTTGCATATCAGACTTACAAAGGTCTCAGGTTGGTCTGGGACCCAGCAAGATGCTGCAGGGTTGGTGACATTGAGGAAAAATGGGTTGCTGCTTCCTGGGCAACAGGGAGAGGGAGAATTTTCTTTCCAGGCAGAGTAGAGTTGGATATTGTTTGGTCCATTGTTTTAGGTTTTTATATTTATGCAAATTTAAGGAGGACCCAGGTAAGTCATTACATCCTGAATGCCCACTTGGATTTCTGGAGCGTAACTGAAAGGGGACTCTGACATAAGTAAACATTTTCATGAGCTGCGAATGCTGGGCTGGAGTGTTCCTGAGGCCTGAAAGAAAAAGCTACAGGAGGATACTTTGAGTTTAACACCATTAGCAAAGGAATTACACAAATCTATTCTGCCCAAAGCGGGCTGGCCAGCAGTCCATGGGAGGTTTTCAACTTGAAGCCCTGTTTTAAAAGAGGTTATGGTGAAAACCAAATGTGAATGGGCTGGTACAATAAACATACATGCAGTCAACTTGACAGGCTGAACAAGCCTATTTTGCTGAAGGTTTATCTTTAAGGTCTTGACAGCCAAAGGGCTCTCCATTCTGTGGAGGTTCCTGACTTGGTGTGGGAGAAATGAATGCAGGAGGACTGGCCTGCTACCTTTATGGGTGTTGGCTTCATTAAAATAATGGTACTGGGTTCCTTTCCATTGTGTTCTAATTCTTTCTTCTTCCACTGGGGCTGGAATGGATGACAAGGAGTAGACACACGAAGAGGGAGTCTGGGTTCCACTTGTCACCACACCTTTGACTGCACCACTGGAGAGAGTGGAGATTCTTAAGTAGGGATTGTTTGGTTATATCAGCAAGGGTGGGACTGGCAAGTCAAGGCAACAGGTACGTGGACCACTCAAACACAATTTAAAGGGGTGAATTTGTTTTTATAGGGGGTACACTGTGCCCACAGAAAGGCAAGGGGGAGGAGTTTTGGTCCTCTTTCCCAGTCTCCAGAATCAGTTTAGCTAATGTGGACTTCATCCATGCATTCTCCCTGTCCAGCGTTCTGAGGTTGGTAGATGGAGTGAAGCTTCCACTTTACAGTAAGGGCCATTGTTAGATCTTGAGAGACCTGAGAGGCCAATGCAGGGCCACTGTCAGATCCCATGGACCTTGCGAGTCCATCTAATTTAAACAGAATTTAGTAACAACCGAGGCAATTTATTTTCTAGTGGGGAGGACTTCAGGCCTTCCAGAAAAGGTGTCTAAACATGCCAGCAAATAATTGTACCCGAGACCTGATGGCTTGACCTCAGAGGAGCCCGGTTCCGAGGTTCCCAGGGAGCTGTCCCACGGAGGCAGATTCCTAGAGTGACTCGACCTTGTCCAGTGCTTACTTGGGCACATGGCACACAGCTTAGCGTTTCAGGTACTGTGAAGTATTGGAGATGACAGAAGCTGGAGCTACTTAGCAGCTCCTCGGTGCGTTGTGCTGCCCAACTGTTTGACCAGCCGTCGAGCTATGACCCTGGCAGAAGCACTCCCCCATGGGAGCGCTTTCCAACCATTTTTCTCTGGGGAGCGCTGCCACTGCTGAGCCACCTGGGGTTCTTCTGCTGGGTAAGTGGGAGAGTCTGGTGACCCTGGTGGCGGCAGGCAGGTGGGACTGTTGATGGGTTCAGCTGGCTTTAGAGTGGGCTCTCTCGGGCAGCAGTCAGCCAGACTGTTACCAAGTCCTTCCAGTATGTCAGTGCGTTGGTGGCCTTAATGCATGACAGCAACCTTTGCAGGTAGCCAAATAGCCTCCACAAGGGCTAAAATGTCTTCTTTGTTTTTCATTTGTTTTCCATCTGAGCCTTCTTTCCTGGTAAATGGCAGCCTGGGTGTGAACCGTAGAAAAAGTATTATTGCTGTCTTAGTAAATATTGATACCTTTACCTTTTCCACACTTTAAAGCTTGTGTGAGAGCTATTAGTTCAGCTTTCTGGGCAGAGGTGCTTTGTGAAAGAGTCTATGGTGGTTACAGAGGTGCCAGCTTTTCTCTCTTTATCATACACAAAGCTACTCCCATCTGTGAAGAGGGTGGCTTCTACCTAGCAGTGGCTGGTCAGTTAGGACAGGTCCTGAGGACAGGACTACACCTAACAGGTTTCCACAGTTGTGCAGAGGCGCCTCAGAATCGTCATCTGTATGGAGTATGGCAGGGTGATACTTTGTGGGGCTGCGAAGATAAGTCGCAGGTGGTCTAGCATTTGTCATCCACCAGGCTTCTGGTATGGTCATTGTATTAAAGACTCACTGGTGTGCCCGGGGAGCTGCGGTATGTGAATCTTGGTCAAGTGTTAACCTATCGGTCTCTCTGGAAAGCAGAGCTGTAGCAGCCACTGCTCAGAGACAGTCAGGCCATCCTCAGGACCCTGGTTCTAGTCTTTTTGACACGTAGGCAACCGGCCATCTCTAGGGACCTAATGTTTGGGTATGGACCCCTTTTGTCACTCTTTTGTGCCCATGCACAAACAGATGGAATGGCTGTGTGTCTGAGAAGGCAAGGGCTGGGGAGGACGACACGGTGTGTTTAACATCTAAAACACATTTTGTGTGTCTGTCCCTAACTTAATGACCCCTTTCCAGCTGTTGCTTGATAAAAGGGCTGTGCACTATCTGCCAACCCCAGGACCCATTATGTACAATATCCTATTGCTCCTAGACATTCCAGGAGTTGAGTTTTTGGTCTTTGGAGGTGAGATTTGCAGAATGGCCATTTTGCTAGGTAAGAATGGCTCACACTTAGCTTAGCTTGCATCAGATAATGTCCTAGGAGAGTGGCCTGTTAGCCACACAGCAGGACCTTCTTACCTGAGACTTTGTATCCCTGCTTCTGCAGCAGCTGCAAGAAATCATTAGGGTCTCGAAAGCAAATAGCAAAAGATCCTGTGATAAGCAGCAAAAGTCATCTACATATTTGAGGAGAGAGATCTGGGTGTGCAGAGATGAAAGGTTTCAAGTCTTTACTGAGGGCCTCTTTGAACAAAGTAGGTGATTTTTATTTTCTGTAGTTCTTTTTGCGGGAATGGGTCTACTCCAGGGTAATTGGGAGGACACATTAGTTAAGGGGCCAGTTCATTCAAAAGCAAGGTTTGGCTGGCTGCTGCAAGTGTTATAGAGAAAAGGCATCTTTCAAGTCTAACACAATGAAGAAGATGTGGCTGGGAGGCAGGGAGGTATATGGGTTAGGCACCATGGGCTAGAGGCTTCCTACACTTCCATTGACTTCTTTCAAGTCCTGAACTGGACAGGAGTCAACAGTCCCAGGTTTCTAGACAGGGAGGAAAGGAGTGTTCCACGGAGATTTTCATGGCCACAGGATGCCAGGCTTTACTAGGTGCTTGATATGCTTTTTGATTCCCAGTCTGGCACTGAGGCTGATTGGATACTGTTTAATACAAATTGGTTCAGTGGTGCTGAGGAGGGTTGCCACAGGATGATGAGCAGTGAGGCCTGAAGAAAGCTGAGAATCTATAGAGGCAAGGGGCCTTGACTCTGGGGATGGTTCTGCCTCCAGAGCAGCAAGTATTTTTCAAAGAGAGGAACAGAGGTGGTGAGTTGATAAGCAGGCTAGTCAGGCAGAAGGATCTTAACATTGGAAGGGCTGATGATAGCACAGAGTTTTTGCAGGAGGTCCTGGCCCACCAGAGAGTCTGGAACCATGAGAAACAAGTGAGACACAGTCATATGTCCAAGAGCGACAGTTCTTGCAATAGAGAAAGGCTGGCTAATGGCTCCTTCAATCAGCACACGTTGTCAGAGAGATCCATGTAAGCTATATAAGAACAGACAGCTCAGCTCCTGTGTCTACCAGAAAAGAGGTGGTCACCTTGGGCTCCTGGAGACCTAGTAAGACAGAGAACCGGCCTCCCTAATCAGAGTCTGAATCCTGGGCAGGTAGACAGCACCTAACAATTTCAGCAGCACTTAACAACAAAAAGTTTCATTCATGCAGTGAACACAGCATTTTTCATCCATTCCCAAAATATTAATCATGTTTAGTTAACAGTTCATTTTTATATAAACTTACTTAAATAATTATAAAGATTACAGAACTTTCAAATTTATATGAAGTGTGTAGCACTTGTTTGTACCCATGCAGAATAGGCACACAGAAAAAGAAGCACTCATTTGAATGGAACCAAAGCATATTGCCAAGTTTAATGTCAGGAATCATGTTTGCCAGGTCCATGTCTTTTTATCATATTTATTCCATTCATATACTAAGCAAAGAATCCATGAATATAAGCTGTTTGAATGAAAGTGTAGATCAAGAATGGAGCTTCCGCCATTCATTAGCAAGCCAAGATATAAAGTTGACACAAGCTTTGTTGCTGAAGGAGGATTTGAGGGACTTACTGATAAAGGTCAAAGACATGCTACCATCCAAAGCGCATAAAACTTGAGCAGCAAGCACAGTCATGGTAATGAGAGACGATATCGACGTTGTTAAGGGTTTTATTTCACTTGACCCACAATCAAGCTTATAGAAGCATCAGTCAAGCAACTAAATCTGCTGCAAACAGTGTTTTGGAGTTCAAAATAAAGATTTCACTTAAAAGCCTAAAATGAGCGAATTCAAGTCATGGCATATCCAATTGTGTCATAGGCATGGGAAAGCGGAACCGCACCTAAAGGAGACTAACCAATGGACGCTTTGTAATAAGAGATGAGAAAAGAATAGTGAACGTACAGAGTGCAGGCAGAGCGCTCCTTTCCTTCATCTCAAGCCCTATGAGCATGTCCTCTGAAGGATCCCTCCCCGGCCATGGAGTCACACCGGGTAGAGAGTCAGGGCCCTCGGCTGCACTGACTGTACAAACAAATCCACGGACACTAACAGATATGTAAGAAAGAGCTTCATATCAAGAAATAATTCTATGTATCAATAAAGCGTCCTAGACCAGTCCAACTCAAATCCAGAAGACCAATACTTGTCCATAAATCGCTCTTCAGACTCATGTGGCCACATGCAACAAAGCCGAATTCATGAAGTTCACATGCCAGAGAGCGAAGAATCCTGTGGATCCAAGGTCAGTTGAAGTATGGCAGGGACCCTCCAGCAGCTCTTGAGGTGACCAGCAAGCAGGGAAGGTGAAGGGGTATGGAGAGAACATTTCCTAATGTCTCATGCTGTTATACAATCAAGCTGTCATCAGGCTGCACCTTGATTGACCAGGTAATTTCACCCCAAGCCAATAGTGTGTCATTGAAATAAAATCATCTAACTACCACCATAAATATAATGACAGATACCTCCAAGTCAGCCTAGCATTGCAGGGTCTGCAAGGATGAGCTCCACCATTGCAATACTGTGAGTATGTTGTATTGTGTTATATCTCGTGGGTACTATGAGTCAGAATAGCATTCACAGCCTTAATAAGAACAAATATAAACTAATTTCTAACGTGTAACTCTGTTGATTCTGTGCCTCTGAAGTTGAAGTTTTTCCTTAAATGTTTTCTCACTCTATTTTCAGACGTGTCCAGTTCATCCAAACTTAGCAGTTGGAGACTGCTTGACTTCTCAGTCCACAAAAGATTCTTGTATTTTATAATAGGCAGCTGTCTGAGGCAAAGAGAAGCCACTCTGTAAAACAGAACACTGCCTGACGTGCATCGTCCTTATAATTGCTCTCCGTGATCCCATGGTGTAGCCACTGTGTTAATCAATCTCGTCATAGTCTTCCTCCTCTCCACTATGATAGCTTTTTCGAGGCAGTGGTCTCTCTCGATAACATGTAGAGCGCTGGAGAAGTCTCATGCTCTCCACTTCTAAGCAGGCTGCACATATTCAAAGAGAGATCCTTTTTGGTTTGCGGCAGTCCATGGTTCTTCAATATTCTTACTCAGCACCATAATTTTAATGCATTGCTTTTAGTTTCCTCTTTCTTATTCAATATCCTAATTTCACATGGATGTAAGATCATTGAAAATGCCATGATTTGCGCCAGCGGCACCCTAGTCCTCAAAGTAACAAACACCCTTGCTTTTCAAAACGTTGAAGAAGTCTTGAGAAGCCCATTAACCCAATGCAATGTATCATTTGATCTCTTGATTGCTGCTTCCATGAGCATTGCTTGTAAAGCTAAGCAATATGAGATCCTTGATGATTTGAATCTTTTCTGTGGATACCATAATGGCATCTGTTGGTCGACTTGTGAGGATTTGGCTTTCTTTGCATTAAGATGCAATCCACACTGAAAGCTGCAATCTGTGAACTTCATCAAAAAGGGCTTCAATTCCTCCTCACTTTAAGTAAGCAAGGTTGTATCATCTGCATTTTATAGGTTGTTAAGACTGCTTCCAACCAGCTTCTCTGATCATTAGGTAAAAGCATACAGATTGAATACATATGGTAATATGATACAATTCTGACACAAACTTTTCCAGATTTTAAACCATGTAATATTTCCTTGGATTTTCATTCTGTTTTGTTTTTGAATGATTTCCTCTTGGTCTCTGTACAACTTGTGCCTGAGCACAATCGAGTGTTCCAAAATTTCCAAGGTTGTCCATAGTTAGTTTTGACCTAAACAAATTCCTTTGCTTAGTCAATAAAACACTAGTAAACAACTTTTTGGTATTCTCTTCTTTGATCCAACGTCTATCTAAAATCAGCAATGGAAATGCTTACCTGGCAGGGGAGATGCCATGATCACGAAGGTGGTTTCCCCAGGGCGAGGCTTATCCATTGCACTCTGCTGTGCTGACCCCTGTGGGAAACTTGATTGCATAAGTTGTGGAAGTGGTGGAGTGAAAGAAAAAAAAATCAGCAATGGTCTCCCTTGTTCCATGTCCTATTCTGAATCAGGTGTGAATTTCTAGAAGCTTCCTTCCAATGTACTACTGCAACCATTGTTGAATAATCTTCAGCCAACTCTCGCTTGCATATGATACTCATGCTATTACTCAATAATTTCCCCCTTTATATGAGGCCACTTTTCTTTGGAATGGATATTAATTTGAATCATTTTTAGTTGATTGACAGGTTGCTGTCTTCCAAATTTCTTGGTGAGTGAGTGCATCATAATCTTGTTGAAACATTTTGGTTGGTAAACCTGTCATTTACTGGGGCCTGTCTGTGCCTAGTGCCTTCAATGCTTCAATGCATACTGGACTTCTTAATTAAGAACCATTGTTTCTTGATCATATGCTACCTGTTACAATGTTTGTTGATTAGATCTTTTTGGGACAGTTACTCTGTGATTGCCTTCTGTCTTCTTTTGATACTTCCTGCATCTTTCAATATTTTGCCTGCAAAATTGGAATGTTGTAACTGGATGCTATTTTGTTTTTCCTTCAGTTCTTTCAGTTTAAGATATGGTGAATGCATTCTCCCTTTCTGGTTTTCTAACTCCAAGTATTTGCCCATTTCATTATAATAGTTTGCATCTTTCTGCAGCTCTAAGGTCTTTGACTTCCTCATTGCTTCCATGTGCCTTGACTACTCGATGATGAAGAGTCCCAGGGTCTCTTCTGACAGGAACTGTGAACATTTCTTTCTTTCTTGTCTTTTTAAAGCATCTTTTCCCCCTCACATATGATGTTCTTGATGTCATCACACAGTTCATCAATGTTCAATGCAGCATATCTGCTCTTGAGATGTTCTCCAAATTCAGGTGTGACAGATTCAAGTTTGTACCTTGGATCTCATGGAATTGTTTTAATTTCCTTCACCTTCAACTTGAACTTAGTTATAAACTATTTATGATGTGTGACACATTCAGTCCCCTTGAAGCTTCTATATCTTCTCTTTCCAATGTTTATTAAATTAGATTCCTGTGTACTTAATTTGTATATTTGCTTTTTGTGTTGTTGAAAAAAAAGAGTTTGCCATGAAGAAGTTATTGCTCTTTTGTTAATATTATTTATTTTATTTTATTTTTAAAACACTATACTGTGAATTTAGTAATAATTTATGGAGATATATATATAAATTAAGCAATCTATACACTAATTTTCTTTCATTATTGAAAGCCCTATATTGCAGAATCACTTAATCCATTTCCTTCATATTTTTCTGATTTTTATTTAATTTTTCTTAACTCATTTTGCCTACTGAACATCGTAGGATACAGAACATTGTTTTATAAACTATGCTGTTTGGTTATAATTCAGACATTTTCATATCTTGCCTCCTGTATGCATTACGATATTCATGAATACATTTTCAATATAAGTAACTATGCAGGATTATCCTCTGTCTCAATTACATATATTTATGGTGCATGCATTCAAAACTTTCTTTTTAATGCAGAATTATGCATACATGAGTACTAGTGTTTTCCTCTGTTATCTTTTACTCTTTAACCCCAGTGTCTTGCTTTAAATCTATTAGTTTTTTTGGGGGGGGGATTTCTCTCTTATTGGTCAGCAGGGTTAATATATTTTGGCCTCACCTTTCTTTGCTATGTGTGGGGTTTCCCTTAAATTACATGATGTTTAGCATCATCTCTGGGCTAGATGCTAGCATCATCCACCATTCTTCTTCTCATGGCCACTTATTAAACAAGAAGTGTCTTCAAACAATGCCAAAATGCCCTTGGGGGTAAAATGGACTCAGCTGAAAGCTAGAATTTTAGGGGAACACATGATGTGTTTGTGTTTGTGAAACACATTTTGTGGTCAAATATAGGTTGTTCTATTCAGACTGAGGTGGTTCTTCTCCAGTTGTTGGTATTGTTATTTTGTTTGAAGAAATTCTGAACATCTTGCAATTAAGAACAACTCTTCCACATGTTTCTAATTAGCTGCTTCTAGTTATCTCAATGAACTTTACCTCATTATTTTTTTAGATGTTGATCAAATATGTCACTTAAAATTCTCTTTTCCATAGGCATCTAAGACAACAAAATACTTCATATTTTGTTTTTCCCTATTTCTTACTGCATTCCATGATTTCTTTTCTTAAAGTGCTACAATAAATTTGAAGGTAACGTCTTATCAAACATGCAATAAAAAGCATTGATAATTCTTGTTTATTGGAATACAAAAGTTGGAAACAAAGAGGAAAGAACAGTAGTTGGAATACATGATCCAGGTGATAGAAACGAAGCTGGAGATCTCTTCATAGAATTATGCAAAACCAACAAATTTTTCATCATCAATACTTTTTTCACCCACATAGAAGGGAAGTGTATATATGGATTTCTCCAGATATAATGCCCAGAATCAAATATAATTCACAGAGACAAATTTGGAATAGAAAATATAACTCAATATCAGCATGTAACTTGTAGCCAGGGACTGATAGATCATCAGTTGCCCAAATGCAAGTTCAGGTTGAAGCTGAAGAAAATTAAAACAACTCCAAGCAGAGCCAAAACACAACCTTGAATATAACACATCTGAACTTAGAGAGCATTTCAAGAATGAATTTGACTCACAAATACTAATGATAGATCTGGTGAGCTGTGAGATGTCATCATGAACATCATTAATGAAGAGAATAAACAGTCATCAAAAAATACATGAAATGTAAAAGTGAAGAAGTCATTTCTGAACAGAAAAATTCAAAGGGCAGCTCAAGAATACAAAGTATTATAATGAAATGTGCCAACAACTAGATTTAGAAAACCAAGCATATGTTTAGAAAGCTTACCGTATTTTATGCTGAAAAAACTCAGGAAAAAAATTCAAGAGTCAGTATGTAACGTTGAAAGGGTCTATAAGGAAACTATGGAATGCTCCAGGAACAGCAAAAGAAGATGAAAACAATATCCAAAGCCACTGCACCAAAAACCCCCACCCACTCAACATCCAGTCATTTAAAGAAGTAGCAGGTGATTGAGAACCAGTGGTACTGAAGGAAGAAGTCCAAGTTGCAATGAAAGAATTAGCCAAAACAAGGCTAATGGAATACAAAGTGAAATGTTTCAACAAGTTAATGAAGCATGTGACTATGCCAGGAAATTTAGAAGACAGCTACTAGGCCAGCTAATGGCTATTGCTTCCCATTTCAAAGAAAGGTGAAGCTACAGAATGTATTCCTTCTAGAAGAATATCGTTGATGTCACATACAAGTAGATTTTTAATAAAAATCATCTAACAATGGTTCCAGCAGCACATTAATAGGGAGTTGCCAAAAATTCAGATCTTATTCGGAAAAGGATGTGGAACAAGGGATATCATTCTGATGTCAGATATATATTGGATGAAAATGGAGAACAACAAAAAGATATTTACTTATGTTTTATTGATTACGCAATGGCATTTGACTATCTAGCTCATACCCAAGTATGGATAGCTTTGAGGATATGGGAATGTCAGAACATTTCACTCGGCTCATGTGAAGTCTGTAAATGGATCAAAGGCAGTTGTTTGAGCATAACAAGAATGATGCATGGTTTAAATTCAGGAAACATATGTGTCAGGATTATATTTTCTGACCATACTTATTCAATCTCTGTGCTGGACAAATAATCAAAGAAACTGGGTTAAGTGAAGAAGAATGTGGTGTCAATGTTGGTGGGAGACTTGTTGGCAAACTGCAGTATGCAGATGACACAACCTTGCTCGCTGAAAGTCAGGTCTGACAGGACTTGCTGATGAAGATCAAGCATTCTACCCTTCAGCATGGTTTACAACTCAATTTAAAGAAAACCCAAATCTTGACAACTGGATCAATCTATATTATCATGATAAATAGACAAACTATTGAAGCTCTCAAGGATTTCAGGTTGCTTGGATGTATCATCAATTGTTACGGAAGATGCAATAAAGAGAGCAAAGCACAGAGTGCATTCACTGAAACTGCTGCACAGTACTTTTGGAACTGTGAAAAAGCAAGTATATGACTTTGAACACTAAGCTGTGTCTGATCTAAACCATGATCTTTTCAATAGGCTCAGATACATGTAAAAGTTGGACGTTGAACAAGGAAGACTGCAAAAAAAAATCTATTTAAATTTCGGTGCTGGTGAAGAATATTGAAAGCACCATAGACTGCCCAAAGGACAAACAGATGTGTCTTGGAAGAAACAGTGCTTGAACACTCCTTACAGGCAGTGAGACTTTGTTTCCGATACTTTGTACATGCTATCAGAAGAGATCAGTCACTGTAAAAGGGCAACATGCTTGGTAAAAGGCAGCAGCAGTGAAAAGTAGAACACCCTGCAAAGGCAGTGTGACACAGTGGCTGCAACAATAGTCTCAAACATAAGAACAATTGCGAGTGTGCTTCAGGGCCAGGCGGTGTTTAGTTTTTGCTGTACATAGGGTCACTCTCAGTTGCCATGACACCTAACAACAACAACAAACAGTGAAGTAAAGATAATACTTAGTTTACTATTGTTTTCAATGAGCATTACAAGTGATCTGTCTACTCTGTGGTATATTGTAGGAGCCCTGCTGGCCATGCATGATTAATAGTTGGACGGCTAAACAAAGTGTCAGCAGTTCAAATCTACCAGCAGATCCTATTAAGATTTTAAAAGCCTAGAAAAACCCTATATGGAGTCACTAGGAGAACAAACATCACTATGCATCAGAAATAACTTAACGGAATCATCTTTCTCTTGCAGATGGAATGGAGAGAGGTTTAAAACTCCTGACTTTAAATTAGAACCATAAAAAGTAATCCACTGAGCCACCAAGGCTCCTTGGTGGAAAAATAAGGACATAGAAAATAAGGTTACAGTCAGTTTCTTAAAAATGCATTACATTTAACATGTTAACTCCTTTAGAAATATGTATTAGGCAATGCAGAGTTAGTAAAAGAACTAACTCTGCAAACGAAAGTTGTGAGATATGAAGTAGTATTGCAAAGCCACATGTCAGTATCAAAATTGCGCTGGCAGAAGACACAATTGGAGATGAAAAAGAAGAGAGCATTCTGGAAAGATAAATCAATCGTGTAATTTAGGGAACATTTTAGTAGTGTACATATTGTACATACCTGCTGAAAAAAATATTGGTAGTTTTAGATGGCTATAAAATTACACATTCACAAACAGGAAGAAATCTATCAAGAAACTGGAATCATTCTGTAACTATCCTCTTGGCAGATTGTTCAACTCTGGAAGAGATGTAAAGTAAGAAATAGTCAACAGGAGAAATGATTATTTAATGAAAAAAGGGAGCAAACCATTTTAGTCATTATAACTTGGTGTATTTAAATCTGATAGGTAACTATATTTTTGAAAATTCTCAATAACTTTTTTCCAATTTTATGAAAATTTACTTATCAGCACCTGCATTATCAAAGAAAAAAATTTTGAAGCTATCACAATCGTCTTTTAAAGTGTCTGAAATAATATTTACTAATTATTTTATTTGATACTATATAATGAAGTTTATATTGACATTGGTAATAGTGAAGATTTCTGCAGACACATTAAGTAGCATTATGGCTTCAATGAAATCTCTGGATTTACAAGTGCATTGCAATATGTATAGATACTTTTAAACTCTGTCAGATTACACCAGTAGGTAAAATATACAGTTTAATGTCCCATTATAAGTTTGTATAGTTTTGATATCATGCACTGAAACAGTATAATTACGATTTAATGATAGTTCAATGTATCTCAGATATTGAGAAGAGTGTATAATCCGCTTAAATTTCCCAAGACTTGTTTCTGTGGTAAAATAAGTGATCAATTTTTGATCAATTTAGTGATACTTATATGAAATCATATTTAGGACTATATGCTTATTTACACATGCCAGATCCCATTTATGATTTCTAACATATATAACATAATAGTGTTTCATATAGCAGTGGTACAAATAGTAGAAAAGTAAATGCATGAATAGAAATACAGATATACATTCTCATGAAAATTATTAGCCCTTATAATTAAATTTTTGAAATTGCTAATTAACAATAATTTATTGGTAAATTGATAGTGGCATGAAGGGCTACACACTTTAATTCACCAGTCGCTCATTGAAAGAAAGACAAGGCGGCTTGCTCTCATAAAGTTTAAGATCACAGAACTTAATAGGGGAAGTTGTAGTCTGTCCTCTGGGATTACAAAGAGTCAGAATCGATTCAGTGGAATTGTGCTTGTTTTTTATGATACACAATTTTTACCTACCTATGAATTATAAATGTGTAGTTATTGGCTAGAAATCTTAAGTATTTATTTTGAAGGCCAGGTTCAAAATCATAAAGCTGTGCAACAATATTTTCCAGAAATAAAGACTATAGAATGTAATGTGAAAAAACCTGAAAACACATACAGAAATGTGCTTTATCCATTAAACAACACAGTCAGAAATTTATTTATTTCTATTTTTACATTTAATAAATAAATTCAAATATCAGGGTAGTTAATTCATTTTCAAGTAGTTGTTGCCTTTTATTGAAGTCAAAAGTTAATATTTATTTTAATGGAGCTGAGAAGTACCTTTTATTTTTTTGTAGTCAATCATGCTAAATGTAAGAAAACAATAAGACAAAATAATTCAAAATAATGTTATCAGACTCAAACAGTTACTATTTACTTAACTGTATTTTTAACATTATATTTGAAGTATAATTCTGAAAAAAAAGTCAAAATTTTGTCATACTGTTTCAAGCATCAACATTAAAAATGACAACTATTGCTACTGTGAATTTATTTTACCTCACCAAATTCTTTGAAAATATTGATTTACCTTGTGTTTACCTTAAGAAATTTAAAATGTTGTTCAGGTTCATTTCTAACCTACAACAACGCAATGCCCAACAGAACAAAACCTTGCCTGGTCTTGAGTCACCTTCATAATTGATGTACCTACTGTGTCAGAGCATCTCCTTGAAGTTCTCCTACACTGCCCTCTATCTTACCGAGCATGAGGTCCCCCTGACATGTTCAGAGTAAATAAGGTGAAGTTTCACTATCCTTGCCTCTTCAGGAGAATGCTGCTGTTCTTCTTTCAAGACAGACTGCTCTGTCCTTTGGCCGTCCATGGCATTATCAATATTCTTCACCAGCACCACAATTCAAACAACTTGATTATTCTTTTGTATTCCTTATTCAATGCATATGAGGTGATTGAAAATAACATGACTTGGGCTTTCTAGCACTCTAAGGAGGGCAAAAAGACAGTTCTGTGCTCTAAAATAACTGATCACAACCCACTTGAATTTAGAAAGAATTGTAAGAACTGATTTAACGTTCTGAACATGAGTGGCTGAAGATCAGATGACACCAAGAATACCAGATGTGAAGAAAACAAAATATCACTACAAAGACAAGAAAGAAAGAAAATATCAAAGTTGATGTGAGTAGAAACTCTGACACTTGTTGTTTTTTCATAGAGAGCGAAAGCACATGGAGGAAACAATGCAAGAGTAGAGATGAAAAGAGACTTCCAAAGGGCGGGTTTAGAGGATAAACTGAAGTATTAAAACAAAATGTGCAAAGACGCAGAGTGAGGAAACCAAAATGAAGAATCAGACTCAGCGTATCTCAAGGTGAGAGACTTTAAAGGCTTTTTATAGAGTAAAAAATTCATGTATTGCAGTTCACAGCTGGCTTATGTTCATATCATTTCCATTTTTCAACAGCGTTTTAAATTCTGTGCCACTGTCTAAACTAATGGCACTATCAATGCCTAGTAGGTATGGAATGGGCTGCTAAATACAAAGTCAGCAGAACAAACCACTAGCCAGCTCCACAGGGGGAGGAAAGATTTTATTCCTGTGAAGATCTGAGGGCTCAGAAACTCACAGGGAGTGTTCTATCTTGATGGCAATGGAAGTTGGGCCCCAGGGAGTGATCAATAATGTTCCCTAACATACAATGAATGACAAGAATACTCTAAAGTGAGCAAGAGACATATATAAATCACAGATACATTAATGGAATTTGGGTTTGCTTTTATTTGTAACGTGGTCTAAGAACAATTAGTTCTTATGATGTGGCCCTGAAGATATGGGTGCGATGGCTAAGTGTGGTCAATAAACTAGATGGTGCCTCATTATCAGAAATAGTAGCACTTGCGGTCTTAAAGGCTTGTTTTTCAAACAAACATTCATCTAAGTCAGGTACACTCTGCTATGTGATCCAAGGATTACAAAGAATATAATTAAAATCTAAAGGAAAGAATGGTATCGGAGTTTTAATTTTGAGCATCTGATTTGCAGAAGGTTATGGATGACAGTGGAAGCCCAAAATCCATTTGTCAAGACCATACCTGGATTAATAAACCTGTGGTGAGTTTCCTCAGATCTGAGTCGAAGGGTGTGAATGCCCCTGCTGTCAAACAGAGAGCACTGTAAAGTAAATAAGGGCAGACGTAGTTCGGACGAGATGTAATATCATTTGATTTTTCCTTTTGACACATTGTTAAACTTTTAGTTTTTTTAAAGAAAAAAAGTGAAGGGGAAACGTGAATTCAGCCCTGTGTGAATCCTCTGCTTGTGGACTGGGATGTGAACAGCATTGCTATCATGCAGAATGCATTGGATTGTTGAAGATTCAGTTAGGTTAAAATTTAGCACCTTATCATTTGGTCTCCCTTATTATCCATTTATATTTGTTCTAGCTTTTAATGCTTTCTGCTTTATCTCGTATTGAGGTTTTTATCTGTTTTACTTTGCTATTTCGCTAGGTTTTATTTGTTTGCTTGCTTTCTAAATATATTTCTGCACATGAAATTCAGGACAGGTCAAACTTTAGAGTCAGGAACTGGAATAATGGTTTCCTTGGGGTGAGGCAGGGGAAGTTGGAGGGAAATGAGAACAGAAGAATGAAGAGTGAAGAATATGTTCTAGAACTGAGAGTAGTCATGTTTGTACAACTCTTCTTGATGTGACTGAACAATGAAATTGCATGATATGGGGATTATTTGCCAATAAAACTGTTGGGGAAAAATTTAAACACCTCGAGTGGCAATATTTAAGGATTAAATAGGAAAAAAATTCATGAAGCATTAAAAGGATATAGAAAGAATACAGAGAGTCACTGTATCAGCAGTAACCAAGAAAAAGTAGCTGTTGAAACATTCCAAGAGGCAGCATATGAGCAAGAATCAATGGTGCAGAAAGAATGTGTTCAAATTGTACTAAAGTCTCTAACAAAAATAATTGCAGGAATTTAGAGAAAAACCAATGAACTGTTTTCAAAAAATTTTGCAATGCTGAAAGCACTTTCTGTCCAGAAAGTCAACAGGCAGCAGCCTGGCCAACCTCCCAGAAGAGATCCCTACATGTCCCTATTTTTTACATTGTGATGAACATAATTCAGGAATTATACAAAAATATCATTTTCACAAGCAAGTACAATTTTAAGACTCTTCAAAAGCAGTTGTAGCAGTCCATTCACGGAAGGCCTTATTGTTGCAGTGGTTGTGCTTGAGCTGCACACTGCAAGGTCGGCAGTTTGAAACCACCAACTACTCAGCGGGAGAAGGATGCAGTTTTCTATTCCCATAAACAGTTACAGTCTAGGAAACACACAGAGGCAATTCTAGCCTTCCCTCTAGAGTTGCCATGAATCAGAATTGACTCATGAGTTTAGCTTTCATTTCATTGGAGCATACCAAACTTTGGCTGATACTATAAATAGAACTACAGAACACTGAATTATGCTCATCTGGACCCTGCACATGGATCATAAACTAGTTGTTCATACAAACCAGATAAATGAGGGATTGTATACATCAGGGGTGTATCATTTTACCATGCTTTTTCAAAGTGCATTCTGAGCAAATATTTTGAGAAGCCAAACTATATGAATATGAATGTGGGATCAAATATTAAAGAAGATTCATTAACAACTTGTGATATGTGTATGCTATTTGCTGAAAACCAAAGGGTTTTTAATCACTTACTGATGGAGATAAAACTTGATGCAAAGAAAAGAAAAATCCTTACTGCTGGACCAATAGGCAACATCATGATAGCTGGATAAAATATTATAGTTATCGATTATTTCATTTACCTTGAGACATACTCAATGTTCATGAAAGCAGCAGCCAAATAATCAAAGAAAGTATTATATTGTGCAATTCTGCTGCCAAGGTTGATATAAAATGTTAAAGAGCCACAATGTCGCTTTGAGGAGTGGGACAACCTGATCCAAGCCACATTATATTCATTGACATAATATACATGTAAAAGGAAGACCAGAGAAGAATTCGTGAATTTGGATTATTGTACTGCTGAAAATATTGAAAGTGCCATGGAATGTCAGAAGAACAAACCAGTTTGTCTTGGAAGAATCACAGCCAGGATGTTCCTGAGAAGCAAGCATGGTGAGATATGTGTCATGTGCTGATGTCTTTGATAGGTGCCATCGAGTTGGGTCTAACCTATAGCCACCCTGTGCACAACATAACAAAGCACCACATGGTCCTGCGCTATCTTCACAATCTGTTCTAGATTGAGACCACTGTTGCAGCTACTGTGCTGATCTCACTTGTGGATAGTCTTCCTCTTTTTCTCTGAGCTGTTGTAGACTTCTGCATATCATTGGTAATTTTTCCCAATCAAGAGTAAGCTCTTGTTTTACCTCCTGATGAAGTCTTTTATGTGCATAAGTGACATAATATCAGCATGTCGCAGATAGCTATCTTATCTTCCATTGTGTTCCTTCCTCTTTGTTCCCAGCGTTTGCGCTTGACAACACTCCCCTCCTGTTCATAAGGTTTTCAGTAGCTGATCCCTCCGAAGTGAACCGCCTGGTCCTCCTCTGAAATCTGGCCCTTCAGACACCAGTGACATCATGGTTAGCACCAGAGAAAACCCACCAAAGTACAGCAAATTGACAGTCCAATGTTGGCTATTCTCAGAGTTCTCAGTGTATTGTAAGCTTGTAGGTTTAAAAATTGTTTAATTCATGGTATGTGGAAGTAGTTGAATTATATTTTTCAAGATATAACCCTTGGAAGGCAATATTTTGGGGATCAGGGGTACAAAATAACTTGATTTACTTTGAAGCCTTGTAAAATTCCATTTGAATCCTTTCCTCCGAAATAAATGAGAAGAATTGATCATGGTAATTGATAAATCAGAAGACTTGATAATGCTAATGGAAATGATAATGCATTTCTTACATTGTTTGTAAGAAAATAACGAACAACACAATTCCGAAGAGGGAAAATACATGAGCAGACAGTTCACAAAAATGAAGTACAAATGGCTAACAAATATATGAAAAAACATGATGAGCCTTAGCCACAAGGGAGAGGCAAATTAAAACAACAGTGTGATACCACTTTACACTCCCAATGCTAGCCAATTAAAAAGGAAACAAACAGAAAACAACAAACGCTGGAGAGAATGTAGAGAGATTAGAACTTGTATAGAGTGTTGATGGTTTTATAAATACATCCCATATGTTCCAACAATACCACTATTAAGCATATACCCAAAGAAATAGAAGAAACATGAATGGAATTTGCTCTTATGTTTATAGCAGCATTGTTTATAATATCAAGAAACTGGAAGCAGCTCAATGTCAATAGTGGAAGAATGGATAAATAAACTATGGTGCAGACACACAATGGACTTCTACACATTCCTGAAAAACAGTGATGAAAGCATGAAACACCACATGACATAGAAGGAACTGGCAGTCGTTATGCTGAAAGTTAGTAAAACACAAAAGGACAAATGTTTTATGAATCCACTATTACAAAGAGAAACACAAATTTAAAAAAAAACGTAGAGACCAATTCCTAAACCAAGGGGTAGACTATATCTGCCTACTGGCCATGAACCAAACATTACCCCCTTATGTGCACTCCACAAGAACCACATTAAAAGACAAGAGCTCACATTAGCTGGGATGGCTCGTTCAAGAAGGGGGAGAAAGGAGAATACCATTCACTTGATGCTATAAACATTGAGATAAGACAGGCAAATCAACAGTTCTGCCACAGAATGATAGGAGAACCTGACAGGAAAACCAAGGTAAGCCCAGCAGAGAGGGAGCCTCTGCAGTTCAGAGCACACACTTACACTTTGATTGGTGGGGATGATCGGTAAGTGGGGAGGAACAATCTCATATCAGGTAGGGATTCTAAAAAAGAGCTGATGTACAGGGCAGTAACAGGTGATCCTAAATCAGTGGTAAGGAGGGTGTGAGAAGCCTGGTTGGGATTCAGCAAGGGCAATGTAACCGAGAGAAATTACTGAAACACAAATGAAGACTATGCATGATAGTGGGACAAGAGGAAAGTAAAAGGAAATGGAGGAAAGAACTAGATGACAAAGGGTATTTTTAGAGGTCTAAAGACTGGCATGTACATATGTATTATATTTATATAGGAAGGTGGGGAAATAGATCTATGTGCATATATTTATAGGTTTAGTATTGAGGCAGCAGATGGATATTGGGCCTCCACTCAAGTACTTACTCAATGCAAGAACACGTTGTTCTATTTAATTGGCATTCCAGGATGCACACCTTCCCGACACGATTGCTGAAGAAAAATGTGTGCATAAGCAAATATGGTGAAGAAAGGTGATGGTGTCCAGCTATCAAAATATATAGAGTCTGGGTATATAAAGGCTTGAAGATAAACAAGCGGCCATCAACCTCAGAAGCAACAAAGCCCACAGGGAAAAGCACACCAGCCTGTGTGACCACGAGCTGTTGATGGGATCAGGTATCAAGCATCAAAGAACCAAAAAATCATATAATTGTAAAAGAGAGTGAGTGCAGAGTGGAGACTCAAAGCCCATCGGTATGCAACTGTACACCCACTTACTGAAGGGTTGTGGGGGCGGGGGGGGGAAGATGAGCCAGTCAGGGTGTAGGGTAGCAATGATGAAACATATAATGTTCCTCTGGTTCTTAAATACTTCCTCCCCCACAACTATCATGATCTCAATTCTACCTTACAAATCCAACTGGACAGGAGGATGTGCATTAGTACAGATAGGAACTGGAAACACAGGGAATCCAGGACAGATGATCCCTTCAGGACCAGTGGTGAGAGTGGCGATGCCTGGAGGGTGGAGGGAATGTATGGTGGAAAGGGGGAATCAATTACAAGAAACTAAGTATAGTTTCCTCCTTGGGGGATGGACAGCAGAGAAGAGGGTGAGGGAAGACGTCAGACAGTATAGCATATGACAAAATAATAATAATTTATGAATTATGAAGGGTTCATGAGGGAGAGGGTAAAGGGGAGGGAAGTGGAAAAATGAGCTGATATTAAGGGCTCGAGTAGAAGGCAAATATTTTGAGAATGATGATGGCAGCAAATGCACATATGTGTTTGACACAATGGATGTATGTATGGATTGTGATAAGAATTGTATGAGCCCCCCAAAAAATGATTTAAAAAAAATTGCTGATGCAACGGTTTATTGGGAATAGGGCAGGGGGTGAGTGGGGAGGATGAGGCGAATTGGGACGCAAACAATAAATGCGGGAGTGGGGAGGGAACATTAGAACTGGTTGTGAAGATGTATATCCAGCTTCTTCTCAAAGTGATTTAACTATGGTAGTGTATGGTAGATGAATATTGCATCAAGACAGCTACTGAAGAATAAAGAGGAAAGAAAGATAAAGAAATCAAACTTGGCCTCTGGTTACCGTGAGTGAAAGAGGAAGAGACTTTGCTTAGGAGACATTGAATATAACTCATATGCTAAAGGTGGTGGAATAATTTGCAAAAGGATATCAATGATGGCTGTACAACATGAAGAGTGTAATTGATGGGACCGAATCATACAGGTTAAAGTTGCTGAATTGAAGGATGTTTTGTTGTACATCTTTGACGATGCTGGGAGAGTGGAGGGTGAGTGGGTTGGAAAGGGGGAACTGATTACAAGGAGCCACATGTGACCTCTTCCCTGGGAGAGGGTCAGCAGAGAAGGGGGGAAGGGAGACCCCGAATAGGGCAAGATATGACAAAATAACGAGGTATAAATTACCAAGGGCATATGAGGGAGGGGGGAAAATGGAGGGAGGGGGGGAAAAAAAGAGGACCTGATGCAAGGGGCTTAAGTGGAGAGCAAATGCCTTGAGAATGATTGGGACAGGGAATGTATGGGTGTGCTTTATACAATTGATGTATGTATATGTATGGATTATGGTAAGAGTTGTTGGAGTCCCTAATAAAATGTAAAAGAAGAAAAGAGAAAAAAATGATTAGGGCAAAGACTGTACAGATGTGCTTTATACAATTGATGTATGTATATGTATGAACTGTGAAAAGAATTGTATCAGCCCCAATAAATTGTTAAAAAAAAAAAGTGAGATTATCTTGGATTGTCCAGACAAGCCTTTGAACGTGGAGACCTCTCTCTGGCTAAATCAGAGGTATGCAAGAGTGAAATTAGAGGTTCTGTGACAGGAATTAAGTCACCATTGCTGAAGGGTCTCTGAGGAAGCCCCAAGAACAAACAATCAAACCATCTCTAGAAGAAAGACCAGGCCCTGGCTGACAGCCAGCAAAGAAACAGGGAAATCAGTCCTCCAACCTCAAGGAACTAGATTTGGCCAACAATTTGAATAAATTTGGCAGTGAATTCAATCCCAGAGACTGTAGTAGGGAACACAGCTTTGCTGACACGTGGCTTCCAATTTTGTGAGACAGAGCAGAAGCCCCCAGTGAGCTATGCTGCACTCAAACATTGGACCTGTGGGCCTGACTGCAAACTGTATGGCAGGAAGAGAAGACTAATCTCTTAGCTAGCTGGCAGCCTACAGCAAAGAGGACTGGGAGCGAATCCTCCGGGACAACTCGTCATCACACCTGCTTTCCAGCCTCACACCCAGCAGGGCTTTTGTACTGCCCTGGTGGTCTGCCACCAAGATGTAGGAAAGGTGGGGCAGGGAATGTATGGATGTGCTTTATACAATTGATGTATGTATATGTATGGATTGTGATAAGAGTTGTACGAGTCCCTAATAAAATGTAAAAAAAGAAAAGAGAAAAAAATGATTAGGGCAAAGACTGTACAGATGTGCTTTATACAATTGATGTATGTATATGTATGAACTGTGCTAAGAGTTGTATGAGCCCCAATAAATTGTTAAAAAAAATCAATCACAAAAATAACGAGTACAAGAAAGAAGAAAGTGATCTAAAATTGATTGAGATGATGGTTGTACAACTCTTTTTGATATGATTGAACTATTGAATTGTATGATATGTGAATGATGTACCCATAAAACTGCCAAAAATGAAAAGAAGATAGCATAGATGATTGGTTTCAATTTTGGTCGATAGTTGTTATTTTATAAATGCATTAGTTTTCAGAGCTTCTCTATCAATGGTTAAGTTATTGAAGATAATTATATGGTCAATATTTCTTCCATGGAAAGTATGCTTTGCTTATTTATTATGATACAGTTATAGCACACATTTTAGGCGATGAGCTACAAATAAAAGGATAAGTTCCTTTTGAAAGAAACAAGCACATTGTGGAAATTTGCAGTGCACATTAGCACATGAAATGTTATCAGATTTATCTCTGACAACCTGCTTACATTTTGTGAAAGCAATTTTCCCTGAAATGAAAACTAAATTCTGGAGATAAAATTTATATTACTCTCAGACGTGAAAACAGGTCTATCTTATAAATATTTAATAATTTTGATCTTAAAATACAATTATCGATGTCGTTTCAATAAAGACATACATTTGAAGAGCATAGCTTGTGTTAATAATGAAGGCGTTCACGGTGGAGCGGATTCTGACACGACTGCCTCATGAGTTGCGTAGCACAGCTGTGTTGTATAAATTTGCCTAAATTTAAGAAGCATCTTAACAGTCCTTTTTCTGAAGTAGCTCTGCATGACCTCAAACCTTAAACTCCTCAATTTACGTTGAGTGTTGGTCACTCTACTCAAATTTAATAAATTGTATTTCTCAGGTTAATCTCTTTACCAGGTGAAGAATTGATTGCTTTGCATCCCTACAAGTCCCAAACTGCAGGGATTATAAATAAAACAGTGCCATCACACTTCCAATAAGTATGCCGTAGAAACTTCCTTGAGAACAGTTTGTCACACAAAGGAGAAGAAAATATTATATTAATTTGAGAGGAAATAAGTTTACTTTTGATGAACGATCAAACAAATTGAAGAGAAACCCATACCACAAAACCTTTGGGAAGCTACACGGTTCAGACAGACGGTGAGCTCTTCTTTCTGAAGAACTGTTGTGAGGGTCAGCAGTACTCTCCGTGAGTATTTGTGCAAACCTCCTCACACCTGTAGCTACATGTGGAGATTCTGAGAGGGACGCATTGGAAAGCAGCTTCCTGATGAAAGAAACATAAGGAAATAATAGTTGCCATTCATCCATTCTGACTCACGCTTAGGCACCATGCGTGACAGAAAAGATCTGTTCCTTATAAGTTTTTAAATGACTGTCTTTTTCAGAGGTTGATTGCCAGATATTTATTCCACCAGGCCTCTGAGTCGAACAAACCTTGAACCCGTTTTGTTAGCAGGTGAGCTAAGTAGTCTTATTCACCAACAAGGAAGCTTCAGATAAGAAAAAGAAAATTGCCTGCTCATGTAGTAGATGAAGGTGTTAAGCATTCTGACTGTGTATTGTTCAATCACACGTTAACAATGCTTAAGTTATGTGACTGTCCCATGCGAAAACCAAAACATAGCATGAATTAAAATGAAATAATATACACACGTTTTTACACAACACAAAAAATTCTTTCAAGATCCAGAATAAAAGTAAAGTGGACAACATGTCCGTTTTTATAGGAAGAATTAAATTTACAAATGATTTTGTTTTAAAAAGATTCAACTAGCAAACTCAGACTAAATCTGTGACAAGCGAAAGGAGACTCTGTACGGGGGTGTACTGTTCGGTTGGAGACTTATGAGGGCACTGGTGTCAATACAGAAAGCTGGATTACTCAAATAATGAACCTAGGGAAAATTCAATTTCATACGTAGAGCAGGATTGTCAATTTAAGTAGCACGGCGACGTTCAGATTTGATGCAGCAGGAAGTGAATAAATTTATTTAGATGCACAGCAGATCAAACACACTATGCACATGAAGGAAAGATTGACCATACAGACCCGATGCTGAGAAGGAGGAGGCCTTTTCACACGGTTCAATAGCTGTAATCTGGATTCCAGGTAGAGCAGAGAGCATTGAGTAAATGGTAGAATTAGGTAAAATTTTTAAAAATCATGATAGAAAAAGCATAAAATTATTAATGAAAACAAAACAACTTCTTTCCCATTACAGGCACCCCCTCATTCCCTGTCAGCAGCAAAGATAATTCTAATATTAGCTTTTGATTATGGAATTTTTAAAATTTCAAGAATCAAATACTGTGCTTCATATGACTAAAATAAGCACGTGATGATTTTCTCATATTTTTTATCAAGAGAGTCACTACTAGGTAAAAGTTTAAATTAATATATGCAAGCCAAAAAATTAATATATGCAGACCTTGTTAATTAAATTTTTGACAAGTCTTTCTCCTAATTGAGTCACTATTTTAATTATCTAGTTTTCATAAATTTATTTACAATATAGCAGTTAATTATTCTGATTTTATGTTTTTTTCTATTGAATTCAAGTAAAATTATACTTAGTCATTTTATATATATATATATATATATATATATATATATATATTTACCATAGAACTAACTACAATAAAAAAATTTTTGGAACCGTATAGGGAATTTTTTTAAAGCAGATATTTATTGCTATTGAGTCAATGGCAAATCCACCCTAGAGGACAGGCTACCACCCCCTTTTGGGGTTTCTGAGAAGGTCCTGCATCTCATTACAGGAGTAGAAACCTGATCTCTCCCCTGTGGTCTGCAGCACAAGGCCTCCTATAAGAGCAGATGGGAATATTTTAATTTATCACTACTATGTATCCACTACTGCTTATCACTATTACTTTTACAGCATATTTTAGTTTGCATATCTTAATCCATAAATCCAAAGTATTGCTGAAAGGAAAAGAATCTACTCAGAACTCCCTTAGCAGCAATGTCAGGTTGTAAAGGGCAAGTGTTGGTGTGAAAATCAGGGTTTTGGTAATATAGGACACAACCAAATCAGATTCCAAATTGGAAGATGGCTACATTACTGAATCATTAAAAAAACGTAACCATTATATAATTTACTAATTATCATTACATAATTGCTAAACACCTGATGGGATCAGGATGTAACTAAGTCTACACAAAACCTTGCATTCGCCCCATACACCATTTAGAGATTATAACTGCCAAGCATGAGCTGCTAATGTACACAATATTGGAGGTAGCTTTTTTTTTTACTATTGTCATACATGTGAAATATTGACTAAAAGCACAGAAGCAGGGTGTGCATGTATTACCAATCACATAAATAATCCCTAAGAGACAACATATAAATGTAAGATGTTGTTCCAAAAGCACAAAATAGTTCTAGAAATATTTATATATGAATTAAAATATAAATATTGGAAAAAATAAATTTTGGACTATCGAAAACATCAAATTAAAGTTAATAATAGAACCATTTCTAAAAACATTAGAATTATGTCAAGGAATCAAAATCCTAAATAGAAATATTTCACAGAAGAGAATGGAAAACTGACATTAAACTTTGTCTTTAGAAAGAAAATAGTGATCTTAGTGAATCTAGGCTAAAGTCCTTGATATTTTAAGGGTAAATGTGAATTTATATTGTGATATTTTAGCTGTGCTAAGTTAGAAAGGGCAGAAGAAAAGCATTCTTATTTGTCTTAGAAAACTTAAGTACCCAAATGTCAAAAAATGGTAGTGAGAAAGAGAACATTGGAAAGAGAGCAAGAGAGAAAAATTTCTTGCACATGAAAGAAAACAATAGTGCCCAAATATGTTTCTAGTAGGTTTAAACCATCAAATTCACAAATTAACAAAAGATAAACAGAGAACCTCTTGTCTGTCAATTTGTCCTGCAGTGGTGGCTTATGAGTTGCTGTGATTCAGGAATCTATGCCACTGGTATTTTCTTTCTTTCTTTTTTATTTAATCATTTTATTTGGAGCTCATACAACTCTTATCACAATCCATACATACATGCATTGTGTCAAGCACATTTGTACATTTGTTGCCTTCATCATTCTCAAAACATTTACTTTCTACTTGAGCCCTTAATATCAGCTCCTTATTTCCCCCTCCCTCATTGCTCCCCCTCCCTCACTAGCCCTTGATAATTTATAAGTTATTATTTTGTCATATCTTATACTGTCTGATGTCTCCCTTCACCCACTTTTCTGTTGTCCATACCCCATGTAGGTCCTTGTAATCGGTTCCTCCTTTCCACCCCACCCTCCCTCCACCCTCCTGGTATCACCACTCTCAGCACTGGTCCTGAAGGATCATCTCTTGGATTCCCTGTGTTTTCAGGTCCTATCTGTACCAGTGTACAGTTAGAGTAAGTTAATAGAAATTTGAGAATTTCTCAGTTAATAAAAATTTCAGATATTTACTCACCAGACATCACAGATGATTTTTTCACTCAGCTTTGTTTTATTTTTCCCTAGTCAAACAATGATCTATCCACAAAGATTTTTATACTATTTATGAGCAAGAGCATTTTTCAGATAAATGAAACAATATTTTTAAAAGCATGATGGCATTCCTGAAGAAAGTATCTGCCAAACTGTATACCAGTTTTTACATATAAAGCACCAAAAGATAAAATAGCAATAGATTAGCATTCTGCACTATTTTCATTATAGTACAATTCTAAAGTAAAGAAAATTTAGGAAAGCATTTGTTTTTTTACTACTTTTTAAAACATCTCTGTTAAGCAATTCATTCAGATTTATAACACGTATTTTTTCACCTCTCTTACTGACAAAACACTGATATCCCTGTCACAATGTTTGAAAATTTAGCATTTTTCAACTCTTTACTATTAGCTCTGTCATTGAAAATTTAAATATGTATGATATACACAGATTCTTATAGAGTGGTAATAATTGCATACAACTCATAAATTAACAAGATTTGTAATTACAATAAATATTTTTGTATTCAGAATAGGTATAATCTACATAGTCAATCTAGTCTATAATTTGACTTAGACTGAACAGTAAAGATCTATTGCTCCTTTCAGTTTTTGTTCACAAAAATGATCATTATCTATCTTTCATGTATGTATGTATCTGCCTATCTATCTAATTTCATAGCATACACAATATGCCAGCCTCTGGCTTCCTGATACCGAAGAGGCAGGAGTCAGACATGCCTCCATGCTCCATTTTTTTTAACTTACTTTAGCAACATCTGTTCCTCCCATGATACTCTACTTCTATGCAGGGTTTGAAAATTCATTGCAATGACCATACCAAACTCACAGACGATACTCACAATTGTGGGGTGTATTGGGAAAATTAATATGTTACCACAAGTCAGAATCCGTAAACAGTAAGAATACAGTCATTGGTCTGCAGCAATACCAAGAACAGAGTTGATGCATTAAACACTAATGATAAACAGTCTGATAAACTGTCAGTTTACCTCAAGAACATCATACACAAAGAAAGCAAAAGGTCATGAACAATGTGGCATTAGGATTAGAGGAAGGTTTTTAATGACCAGTGATATGCAAATGACACAAGCTTTCTTGCTGAAAGTGAGGAGGACTTGAAGCAAGTGCTGACGAAGACCAAGGATGGCAGCCTTCAGTTCAGTTTGGATCACAACTCAATGTAAAGGGACCCAAAATCCTCACATGGAGCAATAGATAATTCATGATAAATGGAGAAAAGCTTGAAATTGTCAAGTACATTGTCTTACTTGGATTTACAATCATTGTTCATGGAAGCAGCAGTCAAGAGATCAAATGACGCATTTGGTAGCTATGGTTTTTTTTAGAGATCTATGTAAAATTTTGGAAAGCAAGATTAAACCATGCTGTTTCAAGTGTCTAACATGCATGTGAAAATGAGACATTCAATAAGGAAGACCAAGGAAGAATCTATGCATTTGAATTACAGTGCTGATGGACAATATTGAAAGTACCATGGACTGTCAAAGGAACAAACAACCCCATCTTTGAAGAAGTATAGCCAGAATGCCCTTCAGAGACAAGCATGACAGGATGTACCAATACATCATTCTTGGTGTGTTAGTCTGGGTAGACTAGAGAAACAAATTCATAATTCATAGGTACTCATATGTATATAGAAGAGGCCTATATATAAAAGCAGTTGAATATTGAGCAAATGTCGAATATTGAGATAACGTCGAATATTTTGAAAACATCCCAGCCTGGTCCAGATCAAGTCCATAAGTCCAATATTAGCCCATATGTGTGATATCAATCTATAATGTCCTCTTCAGACTCACAAAACACATGCAATGATGCCGAATGCAGGACAATCACAGGCCAGAGGGTAGAAAGTCTTTGGATCCAGTGGTGTTGTAAGCATCTCAGCACTAGCAGAGAACTCCACTGACTTCTCCACACTCAGGGATGCATCAGGGTAGGTCCATGTGGCTTCTTTAGCTCCCTGGGCATGGAGTCTACAGCTTAGTGCCACGTGTCTTGTCATTAGAGCATCTACAAAGGAGTGATAGAGAGAGAGAAGTGGCTCCTGCCTCAAAGAAGGAATATAGGATTTCCCAGAATTCTCAGGAGAAGGACCTACCCACATAGAGGCCTCCTTGGCTACCTTCTGATTGACAGACTAGTCTCCAACCCTTCACTCATAATCCTCTCAAATTGACACCAGATTGCGTAACTGCCACACTTGAAGTGGAAGGGAAGGAAAAAAGAGGAAATCATTAAGGAGTTAGATTGATACAGTGGTTGCAACAATGGGCTAAAAAATAAGAACAATTGTGAGGCTGGTGCAGGGCTGAGTAGTGTTTCATTCTGTTGTCCATGGGGGGCTATGAGTCAGAACTGATTGGACAGCATCTAATACCAAAAACAGTTTTACCGACCGGTGAAGCTAGAGCAGAATACCTTGGTACTGAGCCTTATGACAAAGAGACATGCCCTTTGGATATTTACTGGCAGCCCGAAAAGAACTTGGTCACCTTGCCCTAACAAGGCAGAGGCACACGTGGCTGAGAGATCAAAGACCAGAGAGAGGCCTAATTGATTGTGTGTGTGGCTGAGTGAAGACTCCCCTGTGAAAATGATGGTATGCTGAACTTTGGGGATGTGATGGAAAAATATTTTCCCCAATCCATATACAATTGGTTAACTAATGGTTCTCTGTATGAAATAGCTGTATTAAATTTTCTGTAGAATTGTGTTTCTCCTTCTTTAGATTTTCAGATATTTTAGAATTTTCCAATATGCTCTGAGAGAAATTACATCATAAGTGCCCTAGATTGCATGTCCATTGTCTTATGAGACATATAATTGCTGGCATCAGATGGATCTCAGCTCAAACAAGGCATACCAGAGAAATGTTTACTTGTGCTTCATTGATTATACAAATGAATTATACCATGTGGAATATAATGAAAAATGGATAACATTGAAAGGAATGGGAATCTCACAATACTTCATTGTACTTATGCACAACATGTATATTGATCAACAAACACTCATTTGAACTGAACAAGGCAATACTGCATGGTTTATGATCTGTAAAGGTGTGTGTCAGGGTTGTATCCTTTCATTGTATTTATTTAATATAGATGTTGAGCAAATAATTTGAGGAACTGGGTGATATGAAGAAGAATGGCATCTGGATTGGAGTAAGGCTTATTATCAAACTTCAATATGCAGAATGCACAGCCTTGCTTGTTGAAAGTGAGGAGAACTTGAAGAACATACTAATGAAGATCAAATGTTCCAGCTTTCAATATAAATTACAACTCAATGTAAAGAAAATCAATATTGTCATAATTGGACTTATAGGTGACATCATGATAAATGGAGAAAAGATGAAAGTTGTCAAGGATTTTTTCTTCTTAGATCCACAGTCAATGCTCATTGATGCATCCATCAGTCAATAGATCAGAGGACCCCTGCATTGGGTCAATCTGCTGTAGAAGACGTCTTTAAAGTGCAGAAAAACAAGATGTTAGTTTGAGAACTAAGATGCACCTGACCCAAACCATGGTATTTTCAATTGACTCATATGCATGTAAAAGTTGGAAGACTGAATAAGGAAAACGGACTTGAAAAAGGAAGACTGAATAATAATCAATGCATTCCAGTTATGATGCTTCCAAGAATATTGGAAGTACCTTGTACTGCCAAAAGAACACACAGATCTGTCTTGGAAAACAGTATAGCTCAAATGGTCCTTAGGAGGTGAGACTTCATCACCTTAGGATGGTGAGACTTCATCACACACTTGGATCAGTGTCTGGAAAAGGACATCATGCGTGTTAAAGCAAAACAGCTAAGACAAGGAAAAAGCTCATGAAGACACAGTAACTACAACAATGGACTCATAACAAGCCCACAATAACAGTGAGGCTGTTGCAGGACTGGGTGTTTGGTTCTGTTATACATGGTTCTCTGTAAGTCGAAACCTAGTAGATGGCTCATAACAGTGACAGCAACAATGGATATGCCCCTCCCTAATTTTCTATACATGACAGGTCTCACTTGTAGTGTGCTTCTATCTCTATCTACTAACTGCCATTTCAGTAAGAAATGTGTATTATTTTAGTTTTTTCTTTGCTCAGAGAAAAAGGTTTTATCTTTAATTTTTGTTCCAAGTAAGTCATGCTTTCCTTGTATACCTAAATTTGGAAAACTATGCAACAGAATTACTCAAAGAAGAGGTACTATAAATATTTCATTCTGATAGCCTTCCTCGTTGGCCTGTAAACCTTTTTCTTGATACACTTTCTCAATCTCATACTTTAGATCACACAGCTTTTAAAAAATTCTCTGTATACAAGTCTATATAGATGATTTTGCTTTTGGAGTGGCAGGCCTGGTGGGAAATGATCAAGGGTAAGGTTGCTTAGAGAAGAGGTATACTCTAGCCCAGGTGGCAATGAAGCATGGTAGTAGGGCAGGAGGAAGGTCAAGGGAGATGGAGGAAAGAGCTAGGAGTCATAGGGCATTCATGGAGGCCTAGACAAAGACATGTACATGCAAATATATATAGGAGGTTGGGGAAATAGATCTTTGTGTCTATATTTATAGGTCAAGTATTAAGGTGGCGGAAGGACCTTGGGCCTCTACTCAAACACTCCCTCTATGCATGAATACCTTCTTTTATTAAATTGGAACTCTATGATGCTCACTCTCCCGACACAACAGCTGGAGCCAACATGGGTGAACAAGTAAATGTGGTGAAGAAAGCTGATGGTGCCCGGCTATCAAAAGAGATAGTGACTGGGGTCTTAAAGGCTTGAAGATAAACAAGCGGCCATCTAGCTCAGAAGCAACAAAGTCCACATGGAAGAACACACCAGCCTGTGTGATCGAGTGGTCCCAAAGGGATCAGTTACCAGGTATCAAAGAACAAAAAATCATATCATTGACTGCACACCTCCATGATAGGATCGCTGAAGACAAATGGGTGCATAAGCAAATGTGGTGAAGAAAGCTGATGGTGCCCGGCTATCAAAAGAGATAGTGTCTGGGGTCTTAAAGGCTTGAAGGTGAACAAGCGGCCATCTCGCTCAGAAACAAATAAGCCCACATGGAAGAAGCACACCGGCCAGTGCGATCACGAGGTGCCCAAGGGACCAGGTATAAGGCATCATGCAAAAAAAAAAAAAAGATATAAGTGTGTGTATGTATGTGTATTTATGTGTATATGTATATATGTATGTGTATATATATATTATATTAAATGAAGAGGGAAGTGCAGAGTGGAGACCCAAGGCCCAAGTGTCAGCCAATGGAGATCCCCTCATAGAGGGGCTTAGGAGAGGAGATGGGTTAATTAGGGTGTGAGGTAGTATCGATGAAGAACACAGCTTTCCCCCAGATCCTGGATGCTTCCTCCCCCCAACTACCATGATCCGAATTCTACCTTGCAGGGCTGGATAGGACAGAGGCTGTACACTGGTACATAGGAGGGTTGGAGATACAGGGAATCCAGGGTGGATGATACCTCCAGGACCAAGGGAGTGAGGGACGATGCTGGGAGAGTGGAGGGTGAGTGGGTTGGAAAGGGGGAACTGATTACAAGGAGCCACATGTGACCTCTTCCCTGGGAGAGGGACAGCAGAGAAGGGGGGAAGGGAGACCCCGAATAGGGCAAGATATGACAAAATAACGAGGTATAAATTACCAAGGGCATATGAGGGAGGGGGGAAAAGGGAGGGAGGGGGGGGAAAAAAGGAGGACCTGATGCAAGGGGCTTAGGTGAAGAGCAAATGCCTTGAGAGTGATTGGGACAGGGAGTGTATGGGTGTGCTTTGTACAATTGATGTATGTATATGTATGGATTGTGGTAAGAGTTGTTGGAGTCCCTAATAAAATGTAAAAGAAGAAAAAAAAAAAAAGATAATGATTAGGGCAAAATATGTACAGATGTGCTTTATACAATTGATGTATGTCTATGTATGGATTGTGATAAGTGTTGTATGAGCCCCTAATAAAATGTTTAAAAAAAAAAAAGAATATATGAAAGATAATAGTTAACATTAAGTAAAATTAAATAGTTTACTTTAAACAAATATTTTTCAAAAAGTTAAATAGCCAAGTCAGGCAAGAAAAATTGAAAATACACACTGAATGATATTGACAAATATTCTATTCAGAACTGTATCTCAATAATAATAAATTTGTAGCTGAATAATGGACAATTATCTAATCCTGTAGCTCACACATTACATATAGTTTCCATGAGGTGAATTCTCAAAAGTTATGTTTCTTTCCATGGTTAGACTAATAATCTAGCCATAATATCTAAACTTACTATTTTGCACTTCAGTTCAATATCTTGTTTCTGTAAACTTATAGTGTTTGTGTAAATATTTATTCATACTGTAATTTTTGTGTTTGCAGTAGAGGGTATCATTAAATGTTAAGTCTTAGAAATTTAAACTTTTGATGGATTCACCACTCTTCACTAACTTTCTTCCCGTTTTGAAAGTTATCTCCTTTCATTGAAGAGCATCTTGATGCTCCCTGAGGAGCATCTGTCCTCTTTACTTCCTTTTCTGTCTCATTGTCATCAACTTCAACACTTCAACATATAGACATCTCTGTTTTTCAAATAAAATGATCTATTCCACCCCCAATGGCTTCTGATTTTCACTATTAGTTTAGTGAGTTGTGGAAATCTATATCAATATATATGTTTCAGAGATAAGCCTACAAAGCAAAACATAAAACATCTTGCAGGAAATATTTATATAAAAATGTAACTTGTTTATGTATGCATTAACAATATTTTTGAAAAAATCTTGATGATATCTTAATAAATGATACATTGGGAGTTCATTTTGTAATCTTCAAATTGGGAATACTTAAGTATTATTTTATATTTTCCTCTAGGCAAATTCTTTTGTTTTATCTGCTCATGTTAAAAATGCATTTGAAAAGAACTCTGGTTTCACCATATGTTCAAGCAAATTTGACCCACATCTATCATTGTTTTTCTCTTTAACGTATATGATATAATGTAGCTAAAAGGAATTAAGCAAAAACAATGGATATTAAGGCTTGTTGTTTGTGTTTCACAATTTTGTTGTTTATTTAAATACATATTCCTTACTTATTCATGTGGTAAAGACCAGGGTATTGCATGAAATCGGTGGTATGGGGAATGAGGTTGGAATCCCACTGCCCATCAATCTCCGCTGATACAAGAATGAATGCCCGTGATTCAGCAGTTCTGGGAAAGCCAGCCCTCAGAGTTTATGGCTAGTGGTGGTGGTAGCTTGTTTCTGTCCTCTGCCCACTGCCTCCTGTTGCCCAACACGAGCAAGGAGCTCATCTCATTCATCCTGAACTGACACTTTTCCCCACCCACTTGGGGGTAGGATCCTGTTTTTCCTTCACCCACAATCTCCCACTGCCCTCCCAGGGCAAAACAAAACAAAACAAAACAAAACAAAACACAACAAGTACTAGTCCTCCATCCACTCTGGTCCCAAAGTCACTTTCAAACTCCTTCTTTGCTCTCCCCCTGGTCATCTCACTCTGCCAACCCCTTTGATACCTGTAGGCCAGTGGTTCTCAACCTTCCTAATGCTACAACTCTTTAATATAGTTCCTCATGTGGTGGTGACCCCCAACCATAAAATTATTTTCATTGCTACTTCATAACTGTAATTATGCTACTGTTATGAATCATCATGTAAATATTTGATATGCATGATATATTTTCATTGTTACAAATTGAACAGAATTAAAGCCTAGTGATTAATCACATAAATAATATGTAATTATATATTGTGAAATAGTTGTTTCTAATTACAAATAAATGAAATTTTGTCTTGAAGCATGGTGTAGCATGGGTTACAGTCTTCATGCTTGTAGGTGTGCGTATCTGTATGTGGCGGACCCACCTGGAGACATACAGGAGTGGTGTCTCAGTTCCTAAGACCATTGGAAATATGCGTTTTCTGATAGTCTTATGTTTTGACCCCCCCCAAAGGGGTTGCGACCCACAGATTGAGAACCACTGCTCTAGACCCTCGCCTGATTTCCCCATGCCTGGCTTCAACCTCACCTCATCCTGTCATCTTGCCATCTCTCCTGCCTTCCATATGTGGACCGAGATATTGTATACAAACAGGAGAAAATACCCAACAACCAGTTATCTTTAGTTTTTCTTGTGGACCATTTCTCATCCTAACCTTGTGTGTCATTTAGAGGGTGTGCAGGGTCAGGTAATGTCCCAAAATGGAACACAGTACATGGGAAACCTCCTTGAAATATTTCTCAATTTGTGGTTAATGTGAAATGTTGGTTAAGGAAATGGTTCATAAGTAAAGAGTAGTTATTAACAAAAAAATAATACTTTTCAGCTTTCTAATCTATTTAAGACAAAGAATATTTGAAAGTACTACTTGTTTTCTAGAGGTATTTCTAGATAAATCTTTTTCTTTGGAGTCTGTTTAAAATAGTTAGTGTATCTTTTCAGGAGTTATGTTAGTCTGGGTACTTTAGAGAACCAAATCCACAGAAACTCGTGTGTAACAGAGAGTTTTATATAAAGGTTAAGTGCACATCAAGAAGATATCCCAACCCAGTGCTGCCCAAGCCCACAAGTCCAACATTAACCCATGTCTGACACCTATCCACAAAGTCCTCCTCCATCTCACAAAACAGACACAATGATGCCGACTGCAGGAGGAAAGACAAGTTAGTGAACGTATAAGCATCTCAGCACTGGCAGGGGGCTCCATATGACTGCTCGAACACCCAGGACTGCTCCGGAGTAAGTCCATGTGGCTTCTCCTCAGGGATGTCTTGTAGGAAGTGAGCCTTGCCAGATGACGCAGGGAACTGGGTAAAGCAGCTGCAGCCTGGAACAACCATCCACAGAACAAGAAACCTGAGAACTCAAAAGGCAATGAGCCATTTATCCCTCCACCATTCAATTAACTCCACATGTGTTTATCGGCCAGATTGATGCAATAAACTAACTACCTCTGGAATGTAGTAAAATTAACCTATTTTAAAGCATGCTCTATGTCATATCAGTTTTTTAATGTTTTCTAACAATAACTCATTCGTTTAAACGTGAGCTCAGAGTCCATGTGGGATCTGAAATTTTGAAATTTATTTACCAAAAGTCTTTAGCTAGAAATGCTTTAAAATTAATGAAGGAGGATCAGAATACAGCTTGAGGCACAAACACTAAATTACCTGAGCAGATTTTGTCCACCATTATTTTCAGTTAAAGGAAAAAGCTGTCATTGCTGACTCATAACCTTATCATTAAGTCACCTCTTCATTTATAATTACCTTGGGGTGGGGGTCAAATAGCAGTTTCAAAGTGAGGCAGAATTTGAAAAATATTTCTAATTAAAAAAAATTAGAAATTCTTACCAATATTTTCACGACAGTCTTAATTATATTTCAAATTTTGCTACTATATTTCATATTAAAAGATTTCCACTTAATTTTGCTTTACTGATCAAAATAGTGTCTGATTAGTCCTTTAAGTAAGAACTTCTTTATAACTTACAGCATCAAGTACATTTTACTTATCTGATGATCTTGACTGTTACTACGTAAAAAAGTGAGCTCCCTTTTTTCTTACTACTTACATTATGCTAGCTACATCACATACTAATTATGCTCAGGTCTTAACATTTCGTATCATTTTGTGTGTTTTAATCCTGTATCTTTTACTTTTGAGAAGAAATTTATGTTTCAGTGTCCGCTCACAGTCTTAAAATACCTAATAGAACTAAGTAAGTGGCATATAACTAGTGTGTTCATTGGCAGAGTAAATGAAAACAACAAAAAAACAGGGTTATAAGTGCCATGTGAAAAACTCTTAGATTTAATGTACCGGCTTCCCACTGTATGTCTTACAGCTCTTAGTGCTCTTTGGCACCTTTTCTAGGTCTTTACTTTTCTGAGTCTCCCTTCACCTTCACTTCTGTGAAAATCACTGCTTTGGGGCTAATATGCATTCCTCTCTTTGATGAATCATTGAGAACTAAAAAAAATAGCTGAGAGATTGAAATATCAACTCCAAATAGTATAAATGTGTTAATGGAAGATATTTTTGCTGTCTGTGATACAGTAAGAAGCCCTGGTTATAGTGTTGGATACTGCTAACCTGAAGGTGGGTGGTTCAAACCCACCAGCCAATCTTCAGGACAAAGATGGAGTTATTCTTTTCCCATCAACATTTTTAGCCTAGGGACTCTACATAGGTTAATCATTAGTCGGAATTGACTTGATAGCAGTGAGTATATTTTAATTTAGTGATACAGTGTGCGATATTAAGAATAGAGATTAAAAAGTGATATACCAATTTTCACTGGAGTAATCATTTCTAACAATCTTTTTATTGTAGCCTTTTTCTTCCCAAAGAAATCATATTTTTAAATATTATGCTTATCAAAAATACCAAACACAGTAACAAAGAAATATAACAGACACTCCCAATCTCACTGCAACGGAATCTATTCTAAGTCATAGATACCTTTTAAGACAGGGAAGCACTGCTCCATGGAGCTTTGGAGACTCTAATTCTTTACTGGAACTGTCTCGTCTTTCTCAGTCTCTCAGCTAGCAGCCCAGTGTTAACCCACTGCGCCAAGAGGATCGGGTTTATCAGTACAGATAGTTAAGTTTTCCTTTCATCCCCAAACAATTGTATTAAACATAGTATTCTGCTTTCCTGAAAAACTTTGGACCAAAGTGAGAAAAACAAAAATTTAGTTGGCTTAAATGTACCACTTTGAATAATATATAATTTCCTATTTAGGTCAATGAAATATTAAATGTTGTCCATAGGTGTATGTGATTATATTTGGTACATTTTCACACATACACGCTTAAACATCTTGTCGATTCTCGATGTGACTGATGCTGCTTTGGTGTTTTCCTTCAGTGCTGGAGTATTACTTGCCTATTAAAAACTGTGGAAACTTCTCCTAACCAGAGAGCCCATTGGGAAACCACTGCCTTAATCAAGGGGAACTCTCCCCTCCTTAATGTATCAGGCCTATGATGACAGGTCCATTGAGAGTCTCAAAGGCCTAAATCCCATTGTTCCAATTTTGGATATTTTTATAGCCCTCGTGTAGCTTCAGTTAAAGTTCTTTCTGTGCACAAGTTATACCTAAATTAACTTCCTAAAAGAGGTTCTGTATCCACAATGTATTCTCAAAGTCTGTGTCACTGATAATCTCCACAGGCCTTAGAGTCATCAAAGCTATTTATTTATTTGTTTGTTTGTTTGTTTGTTTATTAACAAACAGCCCTATCACCTTCAAAGCACTCTCCATACACTTGATACATTCGTCAAATCTGTGATTTGATTCTTGGAATCGTTTTCACACCCATCCATTTGGATGGCTGGCAGCACTCATTTTTTTCTTCACCTCTTCTGTGTCTTCAAATCGCTGTCCTTTCATGTCCCTCTGCACTCACAGAAAAATAAAGAGAAGTCACTCAGAGTGAGGTCAAGTGGACGAGGTGTGTGGGGCAGGAGAGAAATGCTGTGTTTTTCCCAAAAACTGTCACAGTGAGATGGCTGCGTGAGCAGGTGGATTGTCATGGTGGCAAAACTAGTCTCCCAGGTGCCACAAATAGGGATTTTTGGTTGCACACTCTTATGCTATATTTTTAGAAACTCTAAAGGAAAGCTTGATCAACAGCTGGACTTGGTGGAATGAACTCAAAATGCACTGATAGTCAACATTTTGTCCGTTGGGAAAGTTGACAGACATAAAAAATGAGGTTTGCCATCAATTGACATTTCACCTTATTTGAAACAAGAAAACCACTTGGACCCTTGAGTTTTCCCCATAGCACTATCATTCTAAGCTGTGTTCACCTTCACAACAGTTCTGAGCATTATTCTCAGAGCAGGAAACAAAATTTCAAAGCCGCACACTGTTCTCTTAAATCGGTTTGTGCGAAACTGCTTCTATGTAAAAATTCACTGTGACCAGAGGGAACCTTCCCAGGAAACACGACTAGATTTCTCAGAGAGTGCTGCTCAATGATCACCTAACTCAGAGAGAGTTGCTTGATGCTCACGTAGCAGAAAACTTGTGTACTAAGAAAGCTCCACCCAGTGACGCTTTTTTGGGGGTTTTGGGGTACTCCCTCGTATGTATGAGGGTGTATGCGTGAAGGTTCAATGCTTGAGAATGTGTGTGTATGTGGGGGGGGATGAGGGACAGCATTATTCACTATCAAGACCCTACCAATGATAAATTTATATTGTTTTTGTCATGTTTAATTTCATCTAGTCCTAGGCCAACATACATCCGAAATAACAAAAGTTATTTATAATGCATGTGGCTACCCAAGAAACACTGAACAATCAAACCTCTGAGTTCTCAGTGATAACAGGCTTGTACTCATATTGCCAAATAATGGTGATCTGCGGATTATTTGAAATCATATTTCCCTGGACTTTATCTGCAGTTTTAATTTCCCCAAGGTGAATTCTTCCAAATCCTCCCAAAGTTCAGGTTGTGCAAAGTGTGCTGGCTGCCCTGAGGCAAAGGGTGAAAGAGGTGAACTGCACATTAAAATGTCTATAGTAGTCAGTTTCCCTGCTTATCAGTTCTCTCCTAGAGGTCAGGCAGAAAACAGCAGTTGTTAAAACTCAGCAGTTAAACTGAGGATTCAGCCATCTTCTGACATTGAGTAAATTACATTCTGGGATTTGTGTAGATAAGCTAATTAATGAATGTGTTAAATTATCCACATTACTTTCCTGCCGGAGGCTTTTCACAACTGCAATCTACCTTCTCCATGGAGTTAGTTTTAGTCCAAATACATACACATTGCATCTATCATTGGTTCCAGATCAAGATAATATTTTAATATTTTATCCATGTTATAAGGTATCTTGGTGGCAGTGTAGTGTATCCATCAGCCGCTAACTGAAAAGTCTATGATTTAGCCCATGGGAGAAAGATATAACAGGGTGCTTTCTGAAAGATTACAGCCTTGAAAACCAGCTGAGGGGAAATTCTACCCTTTTCTTAGAGACTTGGAATGAAGCATATCCTTTCTGATGTCAGTTGGATCTTGACTGCAAGCAGAGAGTATCAGAAAGATGTTTATGTATGAACATACAAAATCCTCTAAAAATGCGGATCACAACAAATTATTGATATCATTGCAAATTACCAGAATTGTGGTCATATGGAATGGGTACATTGACCAAGAAACAGTGATTTGAACAGAACAACGAAATACTGCATGTTTTAAAATCAGGAAATGTGTGCAGCATGGTTGTTCTTTTTACTATATTTATTTAGTCTCGAAACTGTGTAATTAATCCAGTAAATTGTACAATATGCTGAGTAATGGATTCAAGAAGAGCATGACATCCAGATTTGGGGGAAGACTCATTGACAAACTGGAAAGTGTAGATGACATAACTTGGCTCACTGCAAGTGAAGAGGACTTGAGGTTCTTACTAATTGAAGAACAAAGGCTATATCCCTCCATAAGGCTTATACCTAGAGTTAAAATTAAAAACAAAAATCCTCACACTGGAACAATAAAAAGACAACATGATGAACAGCAAAAAAAAAATGATTCAAGTTGTCAAGAATTTCCTTGTATTTAATTCCACAATTAACATTCATAGAGGAAGCAGTAAAGAAATTAAACAATATATTACTTGGGGAAAATATGTCTCAAAACCCTTCTATATAGTCTTTCTTTATAGTATTTACTAACAAAATATCAGTTGAGGATAAACCATGTTATTTGCAATCACTTCATATGCATGCAGAAGCTATACAATGAATAAGGAAGACCATCAAATTATCTATATCTTTTAATTATGATATTGGTGAGGAATATTCAAAATGACACAGGCTGCCAGAAGAACAAGCAAATCTGTCTTAGATAAGATACAGCCAGAATGCTCCTCAGGAGCATGAATGGCCAAACGTTCTGACATGTTATCAAGAAGAAGAAGTCATTAGGGAAGGACACCAGGATAAAATAGAGGATCAGGGGAAAAATTGAGGCAGTGGTTGTATTACCAGCCTCAAACGTTGCAGCAAATAGACATGGCGCAGGAGCAGACAGTGATTTCTTACTCTGTACATAAGGTTGCTGTGGATCCCAATGGTCTCTAACAACGAAAGCAATTTGAAACACATTCAGCTCAACAATAATGGGTATACACATTGTACATGACTTAGAAAAGATATATCTATATATGTGTATATATATATAGAGAGAGAGAGGTATATATATTTAAAATATTTATATTCAGAAATAACGATTTCAACTTTCTGACATCACAGTTACACAAACCTACCAGCATGCAAGAAACTCTGGTGCTATAGTGGTTACATGTTGTGTGGTGATCCTTAGAGTGAGCAGTTCAAAACCACCAGCAGCTCCACGGGAGAGACTGAGCTTTCTCTGCCTGTAAAAAGCTAAAAGTCTCAGAAGCACACAGACAGTCACTATGAGTCAGCATTGATTCAATTGTAGCAAATCTTTGTGTTTTATCAATGTGTAGTATGGAAGATGTTATAAAATAATGCCCACATTACTTAATTTTAATTTTTATTTCAGCAAATTGAAATATTCCATCCATAAATGTATAAAAGATGCATGAACCTGATTTTTAGGGTCATCATATATTATTCTCCATGATGTTTGTCCGTAGCATCCCTATTATCAGTAGTAAGCAGAATATCACAAGCAAGAGACACTTACAAATATTGATGGCATAATATTGGATTAAAATTCCAAGAGAACTTGAGCTGAATCTTCCAATAAGTAATTTCTTAAAAATTCACTAGAAAGACTAGCACTACATTTTGTACAGTAGAAAATGCAATGCACACCTTTCTAGTGAATTTTTCAAAATTATTATCTAAGCTTCTTTATAAATGAGTTATAAGTAAATTTTTGACAAATACTAAATGATTTAAGTTACTATATGTACTCATAGTAAAGGATAGCTAACCCACTTTGACAATCACTGAACTTTAAACCGGGACAGTGCAAAGGTCTCATTATGTATTACATCTAGGGATTTGTCAGGTCCCACAACAGCACTCACTGTTACTGTTTGCATTTAATTCTCTTGGAAGAATCATTTGTGACAGCTTCAGAGATTCCTAGAGAGTAAATCAATTCCAGAGAGTTGACCTTGCAGTGACATGGAAACAACAATATCTTCAGAGAAAGTGGTCATAGACAGTGTCATCTCAGAATTGAAAACCATGCAAATTATTTACCAGGAATAAAGGATTTTCAAAGGGGAAATTGAAAGAAACACACGTATTTACCTAAGGCAACCTTACAGAGACCAATTGTGGTAAGTAAAGAGAATCACAGTATTGCAAAGGACCAAACAAATAGAGAGACACTATAGTTAGCATAATTCTGTGTATTTTCACTTAAATCAATGCCTTAGTATTACTTTATATATGAGTTCTTTCTTAGAATTGAAAGCCTAAGCTTAGTGATAAAAACATAACATGAAAAGAGCTCTTATATTTAGATGAAACCTCATTTTGACAACAGGAAAATAAACATAAAATAATAAAATTAAAATTTTGGGTATCAGAAAATTATAATGACAATGTGATTCTCAGAATGGTTAAATATATAATAACTTGGTGATATTAGTGAAAACAATGCTGTTAATTCAAAATAAATCCATTTTCTTCATAATGGGTTAAACATTACTAATAATTTTGTCACTTTCTCTGATAGATATGGGTCCTTTAGCATATATAATTTTTGTAAAAAGAAACAACAAATATATTGAGCATTCTCTGTTTATATGTATTACATGCTGTTCCAATATTGATTTGTTATATTTTTTGATGAAACTTCCACTAGGTTCTTGTTTAGTGGAAAACAACCCAAGAAAATAAAAAAAGTAAACTCCCAAAATAACTACCGGTATATCCTATATGTTTTCAAATAGTTACTTATCAAGTTTTTGTAGGGACTAATGATTTGAATATTTTCAAAGATTTTCTACATGTTTTTCTTCTAGATTTAGATAGTTAATACAAAAACTGTTACATATGTTATTATGTAATGTCATAATTTATAGGCTGAAAGAAAATACACAAACTATATACACTCTTAGAATTTGGGTCCCTAAATTATTTTTTTCAAAAGAAAAAAAGGAGACGATCTTCTAGTCTCTTAAGCTTTTTCTAGAGTGAATGTAAACTATATTATTAATTGTGGAAGAAAAAGACAGTATTTAGAATTATGTGTGTGTTCTATTAATTCTGCCAGTTTTAAAGTGTCTAACTTTCTATTTTGTAGAAAAAAGTAGCATTCGTCAGGTATTGCGATGGGCTACTGACAATGGGTTCAATTATGCAGAAAGCTGTTTTCAAATTTCCATTGAAAAAATTAAAAAGATACCATTTATATGATAAATAACTCCAAGGCAATGATCTTAGCTGACTACTCAAGCGCTTGATTTTTTTTATCACCCATCTGTCCTTCAGTCTTCATATGAATGAAAGTGAAGAACTTAAAACTAATTGTGTCAGGCAAATAGAGCTAATATCCTTGTTTCAACAAAATAAAGGATTTTAAACTATTAAGTTTCAATACTAATAAGATCAAATAGAGCAACAAAATTGTAATAATGTACTTTTATTGTTATTCTGAGGTAAATTTGATTCTAAACTTTTACAGAATTCACCTACAGATGAACAGTGAGAAACATGTCTTAAATTGCAAACTCACTGACATCAAGTAAATTCTGATTTGTAGCAACCCTATATAATAGAGTAGAACTGTTTCTGTGGGTTTTGAGAGAACTTTTATAGGTTGTTGTTGGGTGGCTATAGCCACTTCTGACCCACAGTGATCCTGTGCACAACAGAATGAAGCACTGCACACTCTTGGGCTATCCTCACAATTGTCCTCATGCCTGAGTTCATTGATGTAGCCACTGCATCAATCCATCTCATTGAGAGCCTTCCTCTTGTGGGCTACCCTTCCACTGTACAATATGTAATGTCATTCTCCAGGGACTAATATCTCCTGACAATATGCCCAAAGTCTTGCCATCCTTGCTGTCAAGAAGCTGGCCTTACTTCTTCCAATGCAGATTGGTTTGTCAAATTAGCAGTCCATGCTACTTTCAAAATTCTTCTCCAGCACCACAATTCAAATGAATGCATTCGTCTACAGTCTGCCTTAATCAATGTCTCCCTTTCACATGCGTGGGATACAATGGAGAACACCATGGTGTGTTAGTTACATAATTTTATGTCAACTTATTGATATATAAAATTTAAGGGTCGTATCCATCCTGTGAATCAGGTCTGAGCAGGATGGTGCCTCCATGTGGGTGTGGCCTTCTCACAAGGAGCACTGGGGGAGCCTTCCGCCTTGCTCTGCATTGACTCTCCTGCTTGTTGGCCACTCTGAGAGCTGCCCCAGCCATACCATGTTTCCATCAACCTTTGATACACAGGACTTTGTGCCCTCCAGCCTGTGATATTCCTTCATTCTGCATCACTGCATATGATTGCTTGAGTCTGAAGCGGGGTGTATAGACAAATAAATGACTTATGGGCTTGAGTTTGATTGGGGATGGAAGTTTTCTTGATCTATAATTACTTATTGATATAAAGTTCTGTCTTATACATATATAAGTGGCTCTGGATTTGTTTCTCAAGTCAACCTGACCAAATACACATAGCTTGGGTCTGGCATACCTTAGCCCTCAAAGTAACATCCTTGATCTTTGATAATCTTAAAAGGCTTGGGGCAGAAGATTTACTGAATGCAATACATAATTTATCTCTTTATTGCTGTCTCCAAGAAAATTTGGAACCCAACCAAGGCAAAATCCTGGATAATTTCAAGCTTATCTCCATATATCACGATGTTACCTATTAGTCTATTTGTGAGGATTTTGGTCTTCCTTAAATTGAGTTGTAATCTATATTGACAGCTATAATCCATGATGCTCATCAGAAAGTGCTTCAATTTCTCCTCACTTTCAGCAAGCACAGGTGTATCATCTGTATACTGTAGGTTGTTAATAAGCTATACTACTAATACCATACTCTTCTTCATATAATCCACCATCTCTGATGGTTTGCTTAGCATACAGATTGAACAAGTATGTTGTGAGGATACAACCTTGAAAGACATTATTCCTGATTTTAAACCATGCAGTGTGACTTCATTGTGGTTGCACAACTACCTCTTGACCCATATGCAAGTTCCAGATGAGTACGAGAAAATGTTCTGAAACCCCCATGCTGCTCAAGCTCTCTGTCACCACTTGCCTGTCAGTTTGTTGTATCATGGTGGTTTGAGTGTTACTTTGATGATGAAAGCTATGTCACTGGTATTTCAAATGCCAGTAGTATCACCCAAATTGAACATATTTTAACAGAGCTCCCAGACTAAGCACAGGCATATAAGAAGTACTTGATTCCCCACTTCAGAGAAATACGCTGCTGAAAATGTTCTACATCTATCTGAAGCACTGTCTGATGATGTTATGTTTATACCTTGGGCTGTGATCCACATAATCAGCAGTTTAAAATCACCAGCCGCTCCTCGGAGAAAGACTGGCCTTGCTACTTCTATAAACAGTTGTGGACTCAGAAGTACAGAAGGAGTTGCTATGAGTGAGTATCGACTCAATGGCAGTGAGTTTATTTTTATTAATTTATTTTCTCAAATATTTAAAGTCTAAACATAGGAAGCAGAACATTGTCAGAGATACTGCCAGAGGATGCACAGTATCTACTATGAAGTCCAAGGACACTCTTAATGTGATTGAAGAGGGGATGATTTCTTGGAGGGAAAATCACCTTAGTCATGTGAGTTCATTAAAGCATGTAGACAGGGAGGAAGAAGATGGCGTCCAGTTAGATTTACCTTCCCAGAGCTCCTGCTTCCAGACCAGAAACTTAAAAGTGCTCTACAACAGATAGGGTGCACACATCTGCCCTCCGTGGCAATCCACTTACAGAGGGAAACACCAAACGCCATTCATAGCACTCCATGCCCCAGAGACACACCACTATGACTTCCTGATAGATCAGCCAGTGAAATGCCATCCTGGTGGGCCCACAACCACCTGACCAGCATCCCATGAGAGGACTGTCCAACTCATATTCCAAATAACAGAAAACTGGTTGACTAGGGTAAGAGTGGAAGCGCAAGAAGAGTCAGCGGTAGCCTAACCCCACCCCAACCCCGCCCCCACTGTGGAGCTATCTGCAGGTTGTTTGAAGAAGCACTCATGTGAGTCCCCCAAGAGAGAACCCAGTGCTTTTCAACTCTGGAAGATGGTGACCGGATCCTCTAAAACAACACAAAAACTGAAACCAGTCCCAACAGCCTCGACAAAAAAAAGCAGGAGAAATAGAAGACAATGTTAGAAGAAGTCCTGAACCTAATGACGTGCACAAAAGAAACAGACATTGACCAGCCACAGAAATAAATCTTCAGAATGCTGCTCAGATTCATACAGGATATGAGGGAAGCAATACAGAAAAAAGGATGAAATTATAGAAGGGATAAAGGCCACACACCAAAGGGAAATACAAGACCTAAGGGAGGAAATAACAAAATCCAGTGGCAAATTAATAGACTTTGCCTACAGACTTCAGGAGGCAGAGAATCATACCAGTGACCTATAATTACATATTTTATTACATATTTTCACGTGTAGGATTAAACTATACAAATATTGTATATTATTATTGATTTATCTTATTTGGAAAAACTTCTCATTTCTAAATCCAAAAGGAAGATCTCAAAAAATTTTAAATTTTGTATTAACTTAGATCTATGTTTCTCACTTCTGGTGCTCTAGTGGGTTATGAATTAATATTCTAATTAAAAGGTCAGCAGATCAAACTCAATAACCCCTCCTTGGGAGAATGATTAGCTGTCTACTCCTCTAAAGATTTGGAATTCCCATTCTTCTCCAGGTTATCCACAGTTTATTGTAAGCCACACAGTCAAATACCTTTGCTTAGTCAATGAAACACAATAAAGACTTTTCTGGTATTTTCTGCTCTGAGTCATAATCCATCTATAATTAGCAATGAGATCCCTTGTTCCACATCCTCTTCTGAATCTATCCTGAACTTCTGTCAGTTCCCTGTCAATATAAAGCTTCAGCCATCCCTTGTTGGATGGTCTTAAGCAGAACTTACTTACATGTGATATCAGTGATATAATTCTATAGTTTGAACATTCTGTTGCATCACCTTTCTTTGGAAGGGGCACTGATCTCGATCATGTCCAGACAATTGGCTAAGTAGCTGTCTTCCAAATTTCCTGGAATAGAGAAGTGAGTGCTTCCAGTGCTTCTTCAACTTGCTGAAGCATTTCAATATATAATTTTCAATTCTTGGAGACTTGTTTTTGGCTAATGCATTCAGTGCAGTTTAATTTCTTCCGTAAACACCATTGCTTCTTGCTCATATGCTACTAAAATATGCTATTATTCTATACACTAATTTTTTTGGTGAATAGACTCTGTGTAGTCGTTCCATCACTTGGTGGATGCTTCCTGGATAATTCAACATATTGCCTATCGAATCTTTCAAAATTGTAACTTGAGGCTTGAATTTCTTCTTGATTTCTTTCTGTTTCAGATATGCTGGATGTGGTTTTCTCTTTGAGTTGTAGATCCTTGCATATTTTGTTATAATATTTTATTTTGTCTTCTAGAACTGTTTCCAATTTTCTATTCAACTCCTTCATCCTTTCTTCCATTCGCTTTAGCTACTCTAGCATTAAGAGTGATTCTCATAGTCTCCTTTCAAATTCACTTTGATCTTTTCTTTCTTTTCTCTTTTTGAATATTGTTTGCTTTCTTCATGAATAAGGATATCAATATCCTTCTGTGGCTCATGATGTCTTTTGCCATTAGTGTTCAATGTGTTGAATAGTTTATTGAGATGTTCTCATAGTTAAGGTGGAATAGACTCAAGGTTATATCTTGACTCCTGTAGATTTGTTTTAATTGGCTTCAACTTTATCTTAAACTTAGCTGTTGGATTAGCTGCTGATATAAATATATCTGATATTTAGTTTCTCCAACATGTCTTCACACAGATGTAGTCAACTTGATTTCTGTATGTTCCATCTGGTGAAGTCCATGGGTATAGTCACCTTTTATGTTGTTGAAAAAAGATATTTGCTACGAATGAGTCATTGATTTTTCAAAATTCCAAAATGTGATCTCCAGCTTCATCTTTTATCACAAAGTCCATATTTTCCAACTACTGTCCCTTCCTCTGTCTTTCCAACTTTTGCATTCCAATCAGCAATAACTATCAATGCATCTTTATTGCATGTTTGATCATATTCTGACAGAAATCATTGGCAGAATTATTCAATTACTTCATTAATAACTCTTGGGGTTGGTTATAATGTTGAATTATCGTTATGTTGATTTGATTTCCTTGAATGCAGATAGATATAATACAATCTTAGACAGCATTATACTATATGACTCATTTAGCAAGATCCTTTCAGACAATGAATGCCACACGTGATTCCTCTTGATTGTGTTAATCCAAGCATACCAGTTCATTTCAGCTCACTAATGGCTAGGATATGGTCCTGAGTGTATTTCATTTCATTTTTTACCACCTTCAATTTTCCTAAATTCATACTTCACACATCACACATTCCAAGTTGCCCAGTTGTTTCTCTTTATCTTGAGTGGTGCCCCATCAGTAAATAAAGATCCTGAAGGCTCCATGGCCACATACTCTTTTTTAAAAAATAATTTTATTGCCATATCCTTCTCATACACACAGTTTAATAGTTTATATCATATTAAGCAGACATACAATCTTCTCCACAATCAATTGCCAAATATTTTATTCCCATATTCATTGTTGTTAGCTCCCCATTTTCCCCTATCTTCCCCTGCCATGTCCCTATGTAATTATCACTTCAGCTTTCTTGGATTTGTTTTTAAATACTTTTATTGGAGGCTCTTACGTCTCTTATCACAATCCGTACATTCATCCAGTGAGTCAAGCACATTTGCACATATGCTGCCATCATCATTTTCAAAGCATTCTCTTCCCACTTGAGCCCCTGATATCAGCTCCCCATTTCTTCCCCCTACCGCCCCCGCCCTCCCTCCCTCATGAACCCTTGATAAGTTATCGATTATTATTTTCATATCTCACACCATCCTCCATTGGCCCTCACCCACTTTTCCATTATTTGTCCCACTGGGAAGGGGTTCTAGTTTGATCCTTGTGATCAATTACCCCTTTCTCCCCCCACCCTCCCCTAATCCTCCTGCGATCTCTACTCTCATTGTTAGCCCTGAACGGCTTATTTATCCTGGATTCCCTGTGTTGCAGGCTCTTATCTGTAGCTGTGTGCATGTTCTGCTCTAATCTGTTTTGTAAGATTGAATTGAGGTCATGATAGCAGAGGGAAGGAAGCACCAAAGAACTGGAGGAAAGTTGTGTGTTTCATTGGTGCTTTACTGCACCCTTACTGACTCATCTCTTCCCTGTGACCCCTCTGTGAGGGGATGTCCAATTGTTTACAGATGGGCATTGGATCTCCACTCCATGACCCACCCCCACCTCCATTCACATTGGGTACGATTTTTTTCTGGGCCTTAATGCCTGACACCTGATCCCATGAACACCTCATGATCACACAGGCTAGTGTGCTTCTTCCATGGGGGTTTTTTGTTTGGATGTTTTCCTTCCTATCTGTCTTATTGGTTTGTGCTGTGTGTGTGTTTCATTCTTATCTTCTTTCCATTATTGAGCTAATGCTATCTTTGTCACCATCTGGGTAGAGTTGTTCTATGTGATGGTCTATTATTTGTGCTCAATAAGTGTTGATCTTCTGCCTATACTGGGTTGGCAAGGATCTTTTGTAGGCCTGGTTTTCTTTTTGGTATTATTTGAGTTTTTCCTTATCTGGGAAGGTTCACTTCTCCATCTATCTTAATAGATAATTTGGCCAGATATAGTTTTCTTGGATTTGAGTTATTTTCCTTCAATTTTTGGAAATGTTATTCCACTCCCTCTTCTTCTTCATTGTGTCTGATGATAGGTCTGAACATATTCTTATTTGGATGCCTTTATAAGTGAATATTAGTTTTTCCCTAGCTGCTCTTATGATTTTCTCCTTTCCCTCATAGTTGGATAATTTAACTCTTTCGTGTCTTGGTGACTTCTTCTTGGGATTCTGTCTGGCTTCAGTCTCCTGAATGGTTCCCTGATTTTCATTTATGAAGCTGGGGAAGTTTTCCTCTAAGAATTCCCTCACTATTTTTGCTGTTGACTTCTTTATTGTGTCTTGTTCGGTAGTCCAATTATTCAAATATTTCTTCTCTTCATAGCATCTCAGGTTTTCTTCAGCTTTTCTGAGTGTCTTATTGGACTACTTTTGCCATTTGTTGAAGGCTTTATCAGTGAGATAAAGATTAAAAACTGAACATGATACTATTTGGTATCTACCTGTTTAGGGCGGGGGGGAAGTTAATGAAATACACTGTGCTGGAAGTAGTGTAGGGAATTAGAAAGTTTCATCTTCAACTCAAAACAAAACACTTCAAATTCATTACCATTGGCTTAGAACCCAGGTGTCTTAGTGGGTCATGTATTAGGCTACAACCTTTCAGGTTAGCAGTTCAAAACTACCACCTTGTGTACTGGAGAATGGCAAGACTTTCTACTCCTGCAAATGTATGTTGGCTTTCATTTAGACTGATATTTTTCTGTTTTATTTTATCATTGTTGTTGAAGTTTTATATCTCTTATCTTCTATCTTTTTCTGCATATGAAATTCGATATAGATAAATTCATGAAGAGTAACTAGATTACTAATTAAGTAGGACAGGGCCTCCTGTGCATGTGAAAGTTGGACATTGAAAAAGGAAGACCAATGAAAAAGCAATGCATTTGAACTATAATGCTGACAAAAAAACATTTAAAGTACTGTGGACTGCCAAAAGAGCAACCCTATCTGTCTTGGAAGTAGTCACAATTAAGTCTCTTTGGAGGCAAGAATGGCATGACTTAATCATCCATACTTTGGAATAGTAAATAGGAAAGAACTGTCACTGGATAAGCACATCATGCTTAGTGAATTTGGTGTGTGTCTGGGGGGCGGGTGGGACACAGGAAAAAGAGGAAGGCCCTCAAAGAGATGGATTGGCACAGTGGCTGCAACAATGGGCTGGCTCAAACATAAGAATGGCTGTGAGGATGACTCAGCACACAACAGGCAGTGTTGTGTTCTGTTGTGCATAAGGTTGCTAAGCGTTAGAACCAACTCAATAGCACCCAACAATAATAATAACAATCACATTGAACAGGGGTTATCCTCTGTTACACCCCAGGAAAACAAACTGAAGAAGTTCATGAGCATATAAAGAGGGACTCCCAAAAAGAATCGTAATGGCTTTCTTTTTTAACATGGGGTATGGCTTTTCTTTTTATTTTAGTGGGTCTGAAGTGCAAGAATAAAATTCATCCACATTTAAGTTCATAAATATTATAAAATACTATTTACTTTAGCTATTGAGTTCATTTGAGATATTTATTAAGTATGCAACATTATATCTTTACAATTTGGTATATTACAATCTCAGTGTTGTTTGAAATGTCTCTAATGCATTTTAAAAGTTGTATAAAGATTCTGTCCAGCCAGATGGATGTGTCGACAGGATCTCTGTTACCTGGGGGAGGTACACTCAGGAATCACACATTCAGGTTGTGCCTCTATACAGCTTTCTCCTGATTTTTCTATTAAAATTATTCAGGAATCAGCCAAACACCGGTCATCTGAATGACATATATATATATATATCACATTTTTCTATATGTACACAAATTCAAATGATATCACCTCAATTTATCACTTCTGAAGGTTGTTATATAATACACATATTCACATTGTGTTATCTCTCCCTGTCTCTAATGGCCATAGATTGCAAAGAGAGGCTGTATCTCTCAACCATTGCTCCTTGTTTTCTAAGACACCTATAAGGCACAAGAGAGATTTTTCTTTCCGTGACATCCCTGGAAAGTTGCTCTGGTATTGTAATAGGTAACACATTGGGCTACTAACCATGTCAGCAGTTCAAATCCACCAACAGATTCACAGAAAAATATGAGGCTTTCTTCTCCCATAATGATTTATAACCCTGGAAATTCAAATGGGAAGTTCTACTTTTTCCTCTAGGGTTGCTCTGAGTCAGAATTGACTTGTTGACAGGGAGGTTACTTGGGGATCTTTCTATGAAATGACATCTGGTAGCTTTGGAGGGTCAGTGTTGGACTATTGATCTCAAGATTGACAGTTCAAGTGCACCGGGGGATCCAGGGGGGAAAGATGAAGCCGTTTGCTCCTTTAAGATTCACAACATCACGGACTATGCATAGAATCATTAGGAATGAACTTGGTTTTATCCTTACTCAATATTTATGGATTGCTAATAAAAAATTTCTTACTTATCTGATAAGTGAACTTTAAAAAAAAGTAATTATTTGTCTTTCTCTGAGTGGAAGAAACAGTTCATTGGCGTTTAGCTACTATCTTGGCTTGGAGGTTTGAGTCCACTTGCTTCTGAAAAGAAAATCCTGGTGATCAATTTCCAGAAATTCAGGTCCTGAGCAAGCTATGGAGCACAATTCTACTCTGACATACGTAAGGGTGCTATGAGTTGGAATCTATGCATTTGTGTGTGTTTGCATTTTACTTCCTGTATGCAGTCTCTTCTAATTTTCTTTGTATTATAAACACTTTAGTTTAAAGGGTTTTCTCTTTTCTTTTTATTCGTTTATTAACCTTTGAACTCATTTATTTTTTAATCTTTAGCTTTGCATCTGTTGCTTTTATTTTCTGTTATCTAAAATTAATTAATTGTTTTAATTTGATGAAACAGTATGAATTTACAACCTCTTAAGTTGCTTCCCTTGTTGAAGACTACCATAAGTTTTAACCTTGACTTTTGCTTTGTTTTGCTCATACTAACTGTCCAATTACATATTGACAAACTAGAGAACTGTCATTTGGAATTTATCACACTACGCAAACCATTTTTTTCCTTCTTCAGTGCCATTTTCCATTTGTCTTTTCTATAAGCCTGCTAAGGTCAGCATGTGCATGTTTCTCAGAATAGTACTTAAAACTAGCCTGTTACTTAGCTCAATAAATGACACAGTCAGACAAATTAGAGTACTTTACTATTAAAAGAAAAATTTAAATGTAAGATTTTTTTACATTTATTTCTAATGAATATTGTTGAGTGAGTGCTTTTGAACTAGTGATTTACGGAGGCCCTGGAGCTGGCAGCAATTTGAAAACATGCCACAGGCCAATTACTGTGCATCCTCTCACGGCACTCACTGAGCAACAGTGAGCACAGTGACTGCACTGTCCTCACAGTAATTGTTGTCCTGACAAATGCTAGTCACGGACCCCTCTCCCAATAGCCTCTATTACTGCAAACAGTATAATTAACTGGAACCAGATTTATTTTAATTTATTTTGAAATTTTCTGTATTTAATCAATACAGAAAACAAGAAAACAAAAAAAGAAAATTTTAAAAAAATCTTTTTATTGGGGCTCATAAGGCTCTTATCGCAGTCTGTACATACATCAATTGAGCAAAGCACCCTTATACATTCGTTGCACTCGTCATTCTCATAATTCACCTTCCATTTGGGTTCCTGGAATCAGCTCGGTTTCCTTTTTTTTCCCCCGTCCCCCTCTCTCCCCGATCCCACCCCTGGTCCCTTGATAGTTTATAAATAATTATTATATCTTATCTTACACTCCCCGGCGTCTCCCCTCATCCACCTCCCCATTGCCCATCTCCCAGAGCGTTGAACTAGATACATGAATATATCATAGTTTTTACACATTTTGTCTCTTAAAAATTCAGTTTATTATGATAAATTTTGTTGTGGAAGGTCCTAGTGATTGAAGCCCACAATGAACCAGATATGCATTCTAGTCTTAATAGCTAATAAAGCAAACCTTCATTTCAAAATCCAATTCCAGACTTGATATGGTGAAAATATTTAAACACCAAAGAACCAACAATGATATTTCTTTTCTCAAAAATTAAATATCATATATCCTTTTGTCTCAACTGAAATAATACATCCTTCAAGAAGTTATTTTCTAATGCAAATCTCCCCAACACCACCCATCACAATGATGATATATAAAATTATTGAATTGTATGCATTAAATGCCATGAATATATGTTATTGAGTGATTTGAATTTAATTCATACATAACCACTCAGAAATGCTTTCCCAAACAGTGTAATCTTAATTTTTATTATTTCAATATAAAGATTATTTTTTCAATAACCTATGCCATTTCTATACCATCGTAGACCATTAGTATTGACTCGTCAATAGCACTTAGCCATGCAGGGCAACAGCAGCTTCCACTGGCAGGCACAATGACAGGCACAATGGAGAATAAGCAAGAGTGTCATGGCAGAAAACTGTCTTGATTGATGGGCTATGCGCTATTTCCTGATTAGTTTCTGTTAATTCTAAGATAACCTAGCCAGTCAGTAAAACTCCAACATAAAGGTGCTGGTCTCTCAATGTCATGGGTCAAGGGACCCACTGTACTCACCCTGTGCTCCTTCACTCTCCTTGAACCACTGTCATCTCTAGTGTCGAAATCTCCCTCCTGAGTGGAGGGAGTTCTCAATGCAAGAAACCCGGCTGCAAAGGACACGTTCTTTAGTGAAGGCCTGCTCAACTGCTGTAGGATTAACCCCCAACTAGGTAGGCCAAACTCACTTGATGAGTTTATTAATTGAAGACTCTGTTCAAGGACTTAATGGCATTGTTTTCCTCAGGAAGTTTCTAAACATTATGTAATTGGTTTGCATACTAAACTATCCAATACTTACAAGGTATGTAAAATGACTTAATTATAGCAATGGCTGTTATCTTTTTGCCAGAACTACAAACCTATGATCAGAAAGCCCATATATAAAGAGAAAATCCGTGCTAAGCACCCATAAGGTTCTAATTATGTTAAAATTAGAAGATAGTGTGTTAGACAGGGTTCTCTAGAGAGATAAAACCAGATTGCGGATAATTAATTCCACTTGTGTTTATTGGCCAGGCTGGCACAATAAACTATCTCAAATTGCCTGAGCAGAAAGCAGTATAGGAAGATGGTAGGGAGGTCTACCATAAAGTTCTTATATGGAGGTGACTTGTAGAATGTTCTCCGTCTGGACAGTCTTCTGAAATTTGTTCACTTTGGGTGATGCTGCTGCAATTTGAAATTCCAGTTACCTACCTTCCAGCATCACAGGAAAGCGCACGCCACCACAGGAAGTAGCCACAGGAAATACTAGGGATAGCATGACAACAATGTATGCAGTTTTCCCTCTGGGCAAGCATCAAGCAACGTACTATGAGCTAGTTTCCCAGTGGTGTCACGTGGGGAGGTCCTCTCTGGTCACAGTGACCTTTGCAAGCATCAAGCAACGTGCTGTGCGCTAGTTCTCCAGTGTTGTCACCTGGGAAGGTCCTCTCTGGTCACAGTGAACTTTTTCATAAAAGTCATTTTGTTTGAACCTCATTTTTTGTGATGTCCACTATAAGAAAACAATGTGTAGCTGTGAAATTTTGTTTCTTCCTTGGGAAAAAGGGCACATAAACTGTTGTGATTTTGAACACAGCTCACAAGGACAGCGCTTAGGGAAAAACTCAAGTGTAGCCGTGGGAGAGGCTTTCTCATTTCAAATCAGGTGAAATGTCAATTGATGACAAATCTTACTCTGGACATTTGTCAACCTCCCGAATGGATGAAAATGTTGACAAAAGCCCATGCACTTGTGCTAGAAGCTCAACGACGGCCCACTGAAGAGATGGAGAAGTTTTTGGTCTATCTTGGAGCCCAGCTCAGTGAATTTTGATGGCAGGTTTGGGAATGAGAAGGGTCCCTGAAAAATGTGTGCCTTGGATTCTGATTGACCAGCAAAAGGAACACGGTGGAAACATGCCATGCTTTGAAAGAACAGCTGTGAAGCAACCCAGACTCTTTTCCAAGGTCATTACTGGTGAGGAGACATGGTGCTATTCTGACAGACCCCAAAAGCAAACATCAATCAAGCCAGTGAAAGAACCATTGTAACCTCACCCATAAAGCACCGTCAAGTAAAATCAGAGATCAAGACAATGCTTATTTATATTTTTGATGTGAGGGAGATAGTGCATTTGGAGTTCATTTCACCAGGTCAGACTGTTAATCAAGCTTTTAACTTAGAAGTTCTGAAAAGAAGAGTGTGCAACAAGAAGGCCTGATTTGTGGCAGACAGGGGAATGGTTTTGCCACCATGACAATACATCCACAGCATGCCTCTCTTGCAGTACGCACCTTACTCACTTGACCTTGCTCCTTGCGACTTCTTTTTGTTTCCATGAATGCAGAGCGACATGAAAAAACAACGATTTGAGGATATATAGAGGTGAAGAAAAAAATGAGAGAGGTGCTATCAGCCATCCAAATAGATGAGTTTGAAAAATGTTTTCAAGAATAGAATCACAAATTTTCCAAATGTATTTAGTGTAATGGTGATTAATTCAAGGCAATAAGGTTGCTTTTTAAAAAAAAAGTCTGAATACATAGCTTTGAAAAAAATCATTCTATTTTGGGGGGAGTACGCCCTTGTATTTTAGAAGCATTCAGGTCCTATAAAGAGTTACCATCTCAGAAACTCACAGGGGCAAATATACCCTGTATCACAGGCTTACTCTGAGTCCACATTGGGTCAGTGGCAGTGAGCTGTTCTTTTTCGGAGTTGACAAACAGAGATAAAAAATGTGTCACATGGTAAACTTTTCCAAAGTACTGTATCACATAGTCATCTCTAACATTGAGGACTATTTCTTCTTTCAATCTTCTTACTATCATTTTTGGATTGTGCAACTTGCTGCCACATCTCACAGAAATAATGAACCATCATGGAAATGGCTCATTCTGTTGTAAAGTTGGAAATATTCCAAATAATGGGTCTTGTGTCGCTCTGAAAGCTTCTTTGGGGGCTGCAAACACATATGGGTCAGAAGTCAGGTTCCTGGCTCACAAGGCAGAGGAAACTGAGGAAACAAGTTAGATAATAGACTGTGTTTGCTTTTGGTTTTCCAAGAAGCAGAGGTCAGTTGATGGGGACCCAGATGCAAAATCTAGAACCAGAAAGAAAACATTGTCAGAGCATTCATATATATTAAAAGTCGGTGGTTTTGTTATTGTTAGGTGCTCTAGGGTAAGTTCCAATGACTAGTGACCCTCTGTCGAACAGAACAAACACCAACTAGTTTTGTGCCACCTTCATGATTATGTTTGAGCCCAGTTTTCCACCGCTGCTGAGGACCTTCCTCTCCCTCACTGCTTCTCTCCATTACCAGGTGTGCTGTCTCGCTCCAAGGACTGGTCTCTCCTGAAAACATGTCCAAAGTATGTGAGACAAACTATTGTCATCTTTGACTCTAAGGAGCTATCTCCTGTACCTCTTCCAACATATATCTGTTTGTCCTTTTGGCAGTCTGGGGTACTTACAATATTCTTCTCCAAAACTAGAGTTCAAGTGCAATGATTTTTCTTAGGGATTCATTATTCAACATCCAACTTTCTCGTGCATATAAGGCAATGGAAAACACCATGGTGTGAATCAAGTACATCTTCCTCCCCAAAGTAACATCCCTGTTTCTCAACATTTCACTATTTTCCCAGACATAGAGTTCAGTAAGCACGAAGTCCTAGGTCAGGATCATAAGTGTGAGCGGGAAACACAGGGACAGTTGGGTCGAGTGGTGGTACACCATGGAGATTGCAATCAACGTGGGGAAATGTACGATAAATGAATTGCTGAATAGACAAAGAAATCCTCTCCATAAATTGTCACTCAAATCACACCTGAAAGTTCTAAGAATACAATTCCAGGAGCCCAGGTGATCAAGTATGTTCAATTAGACCTTAGGGAAGCACAGAGACTATTCTATATAGAATAGTGCTAAAGGAGTGGAGCATTACAATAATGCATAATGCATTATTGATGAATTAAATAATTTTATGAACCCAAGAATAAGGGAAATTACACTGTTGCCATAAATAACTTTCTTTAAGCCATAGATCAGGGCCATCTGAGACAAGAAATATTGTCAGTATTGAGAACTACCCTATCTCTAAACAGAGAAATTAAATCACTTGTTCAGATTAGGACGTGGAATTTATAATAGTGGTATTTAGATGTTTCGCCAAAGACCATACACCAGGAAGAGGGATTTGAAGGTTAGTTATGGATTATTTTACAAAAAGAATAATAAATGCCAGAAAGGAATGTAAAAATATCCATGGTAAATTTAGTAAGAAGGAAAGTTGGCCAGATATTGATCAGCATGAATTGCTTCATGTCTAAAGTCACCACAGAAATCAATATAATTCTACTTTATCTATATATTTCTTAGGCTATTATACAGTACTAATTTACATTTCATTCTTTTGATGACTCTTTTTTGTGTTAACTTATACACAGAGGTCATTAAGATAATTATTAAAATTACAAGAAAAATAAAATGCAGTTGAAGATATATAAATTATTTTTTTATTTTTCCTTACAAATTTTACACAAAAAGCAAAAACATCTTTGGGTGTACCTATAGGAGAAAATAATAAAGGATGTGTCAAGGTTCCAAGAGTAACAGAAGATTTTTAAGTTAAAATGATTGTAGATGTTTAGGTTAGTATAAGGATGCTAGTAAAATTATTACTGAATAACTATGCTAATCATATATAAGTAAAAATTAAATGTTAAATTCAGTGTTTCTTTATAGTTGTTCATGGATAATTTTGTCAATTGTACAACTGATAGTTTTCTGTATCTTGTAGAATTCATTCTAAAAAGTTTGTTCATTAGTCCTTCATTCAACAAATGTTTATCATGTGCCAGGCATTGTTTTATCAGTTTTAAAAAGATACTAATTTGTTTGATTTCAAGGTGCACATATTCCAAAGTTAGAATTAAAAAGCATTACTAGTGTACAAAATAATTTCTTATTGGGAAGACACAGTTAGATAATGATGCAGGAGTGTTATGAGTACAGTGATGACTAAGGAAAAGGCAAGGTGGTTTACATACCGTAGATGGGGGGTGGGGGAGGGTTCCGTTGTCAAAAGCTAGGTAAAGGGTAAGAGTTTCACACTACACCTAATGCATCAGCTAAAGCAAGGCTCCATGAATTGACAGAGTATCCATGGGAATTCTTCAGGAGACTGTGGAAGCATGGGAAGAAGCCAGTGGTCTACAAAAAGACATTTGGAAGAGAGCTACTTGACCAACTGACAGGAAGATAACCATATTTGTGCCCATTCCAAAGAATGGTGACCTAACAGAATGCTCAAACTTTGGAACAATATCAAAGATATCACAGGCAAGTAATATTTTGCTTAAGATCATCTAACAATGGCTGCAGCAGTACATTGACAGGGATTCTGAATTGCCAGAAGTTCGAGCCTAATTCAGAAGATGATATGGACTAAGAGATATCATTGCTGATGCCAGATGGATCTTGGCTCAAAGCAGAGAATACCATGAAGACACTTACTGTGTCTCAAAGGCATTTGGCAGTTTTTGTCATAATAAACTCTCAATGAATTTGAGAAAAATGGGAATTCTGGAGCATTTCAATGTGCTCATTCAGAACTTGTACACGGATCAAGAAGCAGTTGTACAAACAGAACAAGAGAGTACTGCGTGGTTTAAATCAGGAAAGGATTGCATTAATATTGTTTGCTCTCACCATACTTGTTCATTCTGATGCTGAGCAAATCATCGGACATTTTGGATTATATGAAAAATAGTGCAGCATCAGAACTGGAGGAAGGCTTATTAATGTACAAATGTAGATCACACAACTTTGTTTGCTGAATGTAAGGAGACATCGAAGCACTTGATGATTAAGATGAAAGAGTGTAGTCTTTAGTATGGATTACAACTCAATGTAAGGAAGACCAAAATCTCCACAAATGGACCACTGGGCTACATCATGATATATGGACAAAAGGTTGAGCTTGTCAAAGATTTTGTTTTATTTGGATCCACAATCAATACCCATGGAAGCAGCAGTCAAGAGATCAAAGGATGTGTTCATTTGGCAAATCTCCTGCACAAGACTGCTTTAGAGTATTGAATAGCAAGGATGTTACGTTGAAGAGTAAGGTGCACCTGGCCCAAACCCTAATATTTTCCATTGCATCATATGCATGAGAAAGTTGGACAATGAATAAGGTAGAACATAGAAGAATAGATGCATTTGTGCTGGCGAAGAATGTTGAAAATACCATTAACTGCTAAAAGGAAAAACAGATCTGTATCGGGAAGAAGTAAAGCCAGAGTGCTCCTTAGAGTCAAGAATGAAAGACTTTGTCTTACATATTTTGGACATATTGTCAGGAGAGACCAACATTTGGAGCAGGGCATCATGTTTGGTCAAGTGGAGGAGTAACAGAAAAGAAAGGCCCTCAATGAGATGAAATGGTGTGGTGGTGGCTGCAGCAATGAGCTGAGGCATGGGATCAATTGTGGAGATGCAGCAGGGCCGTGTAGTGTTTTGTTCTGCTGGGCATATGGTCACTGGAGACATAGCCCACTTGATGGCACCAAATTACAGCAACAAGTAAGTGCAGGACTGAAAGTGACATATGGCCAGCTAGAAGAAGGATTGCGATGGACTCAATAGATATATATTGAGGAATGACATTCCAGCAGGTGGAACAAATAGTCGAACCCCCCTAACATTGAAGTGTGTCTGATTGGTTTAAAGAACTCAGTATAGCTAGCACAGAGTGAAGGCCCTCTAGTGGGACAGTGCAATAAGTGTTGGGTTATTAACAGAAAGGTCAGCAATCCAAACACATCAGCTTCTTTGTTAGATAAAGAAGAGACAGCCTACTGAAATAAAGATATACAGTTTCAGTAAACCTAACTGTCCTCTAGGGTTGCTATGAATCAAAATCAATTGGAGTCAATTATGCAGGAACTGATTATTTTAAGAAAGTGTTGCTACTATCCACTGTAGCAAATTTCTGTGGTATAATTAAGGATTCAATAATCCCTTCCCCTCACTTAAAAACTTCAGCATGACTTAGAATATGATTGCTTCCTTAGTACTTGGATTTAAGTTATGATAAAAATACTTGCACATATGATTAAAATGCATGCTGCTTGCTTCAAATAACATATTCAACTAAATGAATTTTAGTACATACTGTATATTAACTCTAACATGTATGAAGCTTGGATTATGTTAAATCATGCACTGTAGCACTAAATTGTTTTATATCATAGTGATATCATTTTATATAAATAAGATGAATTTGGTATATGCTATTTGTTATATTGGTTTTATCCATCATGTATATTTTAAATAAGTTTGTGTGTTCATAAGTTTACTACATTTAAAAAAGGATCCATGAAATGTACTTTATATTGATTTTGCTTACTAGGACCCAAATAACTCACTAGAAATTACTAAATATTATGTATTTTAAAGGCATACAAACTTTTATTTTTCATTGAAAACCTTAAATATTGCAACTTCCTCACTTTCACGACTCGTCTTCATTTGTGACATATCAGTGTGAACATGAGAAAGTCGAAGAAAATGCATTCTGAACTGCTTTTCTCAAACCTCACCGTATGGTTCCCCCAGCATCATTGGCTGTATATATTGGCAGTGGGAAACTTTTGGCAGTATTGCAGCATGACTTCCTACTTGCTCTTAAATGTGAGCCAAATGGGTGAACAGCTGGAAGCCCCTAACCTTGGATATATCTATTCACAGGAGATCAAATTACTGGCGTAGTCACCACATAATCTTAGAATTTCCTTAATTTTTGCTCTGTATCTAGATTAAATGGAAAGCAAACAAAAATTAAATTAAAATGAAGAATGCTTAAGTTTTCCACATTTCATGAAATAATTTTCAGCATTTCATAAACAGTTTCTGAACACTAAATTTAACACATATACACCCATCATATGCATTTGATTATAGTTTTTGTTTGATTGAAATTGAAATAAGCTTAAGATATGGGGAAAATAGAAAAATATCTTGTGGTCTTTGGTGAATCTTTCATTAGGTACTAGCATTTTTCAACCATGTGTTTCAAAAGCAATTATTTGGCCATTGTAAAACGTCAGTTTTCTCTATGAAGATATTTTTATTTCTGGGTTTCCCATCCTGGTCCTTTGGTCTGAGTATCTATCAGTATGCCTGTGCCAGACTGCTTTGACATCTGTGGCTATGTAGTAGGTTTGAGATCAGGTAGTACAAGAACATCTACTCTGTTCTTTTTGAAGAGTTCTTTGCCCAGTTATTATTAAATGGGAAGGAGATGCTCTCTTCAATAAAGGACCCTAGAAAAACTGCAGAAGAAAAAACAAGACCCATATCTCACCCCATGCACCAAACAAATTCAAGGTGGATCAAAGAACTAAATGTAAAACCCAAAGCTATCAGGCTCATCAATTAGAACACTGGGACAAATCTAAGTGCCTTGGTACAGGTAACACATGGGCTACCAAATGTAACAAGGGAAGCTCACACCATGGAAGGCAAAATAGACTTGTGGAACCTATCAAAGAGTTAGAAAAGAAAGCAAATGTCTTGAAAATTTTGGTGACAGCAATTGTACAATTATGTTTGATCCAATGGAACTGTGGATTGTAATAGAATCTGTAAAAACTCCTAATAAAATGTTAAAACAAAACAAGCAAATACATGTGTACATTGAAAGATTTCATTAAAAAAGTGAAAAAGAGAGGCCACAGGTTGGGAAAACATATTTACCAATGACACAATGGACAAAGAAATACTTACTAAGCTATACAGTATAGTATAAGCCATATCATATATGTGGATTAATTTATTATATATGGAAATAACATAGCTCAGATATTGTGAAAGAGTTGTATTTAACATTTAAGAATAATTTTAAGTGCATATCATTTTTTATTTCAATTTCACATTCTTACCTTTAACACATGAAATATTATTGGTTTAGTAAAAATACTTGTTTTATAGATACCTTGTCTATTTTGTATTCTTTTGTATTTTTTCTATAATAACATTCACCTTTAAAAAGTATAAACACATACATCAATGGTTGGTTAATAGCATTATGTATTTCTTAAACCTCAATATTGTTACTGTTTTAAATATATAGCAATCCCATGTGATAAGGTAAGAATTGCTCCATAAACCTATACATTCCAGATTGTAAATTTATTGTCTTATTTTGTTCCTCTGTGGATCTGGTGATGGGTTCAAATTGTCAAACAATTGGTTAACAGCTGAGTTCTTAATGCTGGGCCACTAAGTCGCCACCTAAAAAAATAAATAATGAACCATAATATAAACTATGAAAGTAAGGTATCAGAATTGGTTCCTTAATTATAATGAAATGGACCACACTAATGCAAGATATTTATAATAGGAGAAACTCTTTAGTAGGAGAAACTCTGTACAGGATACATAATTTATAGGTAAACCTAAAATGACTTATACAAATAGTGAATTAAAAATAATCATTTAAAAGGGAAGCTTATGTATGTATACATGCACATACTTCTTCTGAAATATCTGTGTAAAAAACTAGCTAGCTAAATACTTTCTAAAAATACAAAAGCATACTAATTAAAATATACAAAAGAGAAAAATATGACAAATCTGAAAAATTGACAAGATGCAGTGAAAAAAGTTGAAAACAATGTATTCCAGAAAATCCCTAATTCTGATAAACATAATAAGAGTCTGTGCCATTTAAGTCACAAACTGCTCTCATGTAACTCTGATCCATTTTGGAGAGTTAAACTGGAAGTATCCCCAATGACTATGTACACACCATATCTTTGAACCTGTGATGCAGATAATCCATGTAAGCCAGAAATAAAACCTACGTCAGAAGTGCTAATTCCACTCATTCCTGTAGCCAGCTTGATGTCCATTGCACTGGCAGATGAAAAGCTAGAATCTCACTTGAGCACAGTAGAGACCAGAAGACAGTGGGATTGCATATTGGAACTGTTTCAAGGCAAAGAAACAATGCCTTTTACTAGTTCATAGCGGATATCATCATTGAATAATTTACAGTACCCCAATAAAACAAGATTTTTTTTTCAAATCTAGGTACTTAAATTTGTTTACAAGCCACTTTTTTGCCTTCAAAGTACTCTTCATTACAAGGAATGCATTTGTCAATTCTGCGATTCCATTCTTAGAAACATTTTTCAAACTCATCTGTTTGAATGGATGGGACTACCTCACTCTTTTTTTCTTCCCCTCTTCTATGTTGTCAAATCATTGTCCTTCCATGTCCCTCTTCAAAAAGAAGTCACACAGAAGGCAGTCAGGTGAGTAAGGTGTTTACGGCAAGAGAGGCATGCTGTCATTTCCAAAAAAATGTTGCACTGAGATGGCTGCATGAGCAGGTGCATTGCCTTGGTGGCAAAACCAGTCCCCCTTCTGCCACAGATTAGGTCTTTTTTGTCCCACATTATAAAGAAATATTTTCATAACCTCTAAATAGAGAGTTTGATTGTCAGTCTGACTTGGGGGAATGAATTCTAAGTGCATTATGACTCAATAATTTCACCTGTTTTGGAAGTTCATGGACATCCAGAATGAGGTTTGTCAGCAATCAACATTTCATCTTTCTTGAAATGAGAAAATCACCCATACACTTAAGTTTTTCCCATAATGCTGTCTTTGTAACCTATGTTCAACATCACAATAGTTTCTGTGCCATTTTTTTCTGAGCAAGAAACAAAATATCAGAGACACATGCTGTTCTCTTAAATGGACGATCACACAAAAAAATGGAGTTCGCGTGTGTGTTAGTCTGGATACACTAGAGAAACAAATCCATAGAAACTCATATGTATAAGAGAGAGTTTTATATAAAGGGTAAGTGCACCTCAAGAACACATCCCAACCCAGTGCTGCCCAAGCCCACAAGCACAACATTAGCCCATATATCCGACACCAATTCAAAAAGTCCTCCTCCATCTCACAAAACACACACTATGATGCCGAATGCAGGAGGAAAGCCGAATCAGTGAACATGTAAGCATCTCAGCACAGGCAGGGGTCTCCATACGGCTCCTCCAGCACCCAGGGCTGTGGGGGATAGACCAGCTATCCCGCATCAAGCTGCATCTGAAATTAGGCGTGCGGATGAAAGGAAAAGAAAGAGATATGTACAAAGCATGAGATTGGGAGGACAACAGTCGGATGGACTGAAGTCCCTATACTCCAAGCTTAGTTTTTATACTCTTCTTTCAAGGGAATAGTTACAAAACAAACATCAAAGAACTTGCTTTAAAAAACATTCTTAACCTCTATGCACATGTTACTTAACTAGTCACACTTTCTTAACATGTGAATAACAAAAGCACTGTATTCTAAGATAAGCTCAAGGACATGCAGGTTTAAAAGAATCTTAAATAAGTCATAAATAACTGAGTTATCTCTCAATGATTTTAGCTGCAAGGTCATAAAGAACTGAGTTATCTCGAAATGCTTTTAGCTGCAAGGTAAACAGAGGCAGAGGAGACTAATTAGTCACCCATCAATAAAAACCTTGAACAGCTGACCACCTCCTACACAGGGCTGCATTAGGGTAGGTCCATGTCTCCTCTGGGATATCTTGCAGGAAATGGGCCTTGCAAGCTGAATCAGGGAACTGGCTAAGGCAGCTGCACCCTGGTTGGACCATCAGAAAGCAAGAGATCCAAGAACTAGAAAGTCAAGACTCAGTAAGCAATGTATCGCTCCACCCTTCAATTAACACCTCATGTGTTTATCGGTCAGGTTCACATAATAAACTTTAACTATCAGAGTGAAACTGCTTTTACAAAAAAATTCAATGTGACCAGAGAGAATCTTTCCAGGCAACACCACTGGGTGCCCTAACTCCATTAAGTCAAAGCAAGTTGCTTGATGCTCGCCTATACCATTACATTATTTCTTTTTGCAGATGTTCAATATCAAGTTTACATCTTGCTCTTATATTTTCAGTTTGTTGAGACATTTTATTATGGATGGGCAATTTTTTGTAACTAACTAAAAAAATTATTTAGTTGCTCTCTTTCATTCTATTACGATAGGTTATTTGTTAATTTACAGGTGTGATGTTAAACTTGCTTTCCAGGAATAAATTGCACATGTAATCCTTTTACCCACTTTATATGTTTTACTTAATTTATGTAAACCTCTGCTTACATAAAAACATATGTTAATATTTTACTTATATGAGAAAATCTGGGCCTATAATTATGAAGATACTTGTCTGTACTATTCATTGTTTTGTGATGTCAATATCTAGTTTTTAAAAAAAATCTCTACTGTCCTGTTTGGGATAGAGTTTATGATCATTTGTATTATTTCTTCTTTAAACATTTTTTGTAATTGGGTAGTATAGTTATCTAGTCTTGGAATTTGTTAAAAATAATAAAGTGGTAATTCTATACCTTCTAAAAATGATCTATTATGACATTTCTATTTCTTTTTTTAAAATCATGCTATTGGGGGCTCATATAATTCTTATCACAATCCATACATACACCCATTGTGTCAAGCACATTTCCTATAGTTTTTCTTTCTAGGAATTTTTGTAATGTATCCAAATAATCTATTTGGGGGAGAAATAAAGGTGTACATTTAAAATATTCATTTGAATGTAATTTTAAAAATTATTTATTCACTAGTGTTGACCCTCTGTGTTGACCTTATGTCTTATTTCCTTTTTTGTCATCACTTGATCCATCTAGCTAAATGTTCATCAATATCATCAATCTTCAGATGTCAAGGAAGAAAAATGGAGCTTTTTGGGAAACAGAAAGATTTTTCCCAAGTTGCTGTCCCCAAATATATCCCAAATTTAGCTGCTTGTTATATTTGTCAAATGACTATATACTTGGAGGTCAACAGAAGTAGATCAAGGGCTATTCTCCCTAAGGGTTATCAGCCATCCAGAGCAAGTAGTCACCACTGTTTATCCCACAACAAGTAGGGCTCACTCCTTTCTGATAAGGATAGTAGTAAATCATTTCCCTGTAGGAGTGCCCAAGGAGGTCAAGCCCACCCAAGAGTGACCAAGGCTAGGCCACCATCATGAATCTAGGGTATGCCCATCTTGTCACCTGCACACCCCTAACTCATATCCGACCTGTCACGTTCATGCCTATAGTGCATCCCCTTCCTATGATGTATATGCCTATTGTACTGTCCCTTCCTGTGGTGTGTGGTTACCTGTAATCTTGGTCCCCTAAATAGATATAAGCCTTAGTTAGCAATAAAGTTACCCTGCTCTCACTCTCCAGATCTCCTTACGTGGACCACCAAGCGGGACTGAGGTGAGCATGCTACCGTGAAATGTGTCTGACTCCATTACTTCAATCTTTCTTCTATCTCTCATGCTCTCTATGACTTTAATCTTTACTTATTAATTCTGAACAATTGTGCCTACCAGATTTGTGATGATTTGTTGGGGGCTCTTTACCCCCACAGGGCTTTCTACTCCCCATCAACAGTTAGAGTCTTGTAAACTCACAGAGTTAATTCTATCCTATGCTATAGAGTCACTATGAGTTGTCATGGACTTTCTGGCAATATTTTTTGTTGTTATTGTTGTAGCTGTTAAGGAGTCTTTGTGGCACAAGGGATTGAGTGCTTGAATGCTACCCAAATGTTGACAACACAAACTATGAATAGCTCAACAGAAGAAAAAAACCTGGCCATCGTTTCCCACATAAACTACAGACTAGAAAACTGTATGGCATATGTTTCCCCACCTAGCTTTCTTTTCTTAGTAAACACAGAATTCTGTGTTTCTGATTCAGAGAGTTCTCACTTTACACCCAAAGGAATGGACAACTTACCATTTCTCAAATTAGTCTTTCCCACATCTTTTTTGGATGTTCCCACTCGGTCAATTGTTGATTTATACAGACATTGAGTAGACTATCACATCAAGTAATTTCACCTCACCAGCAAAAACTGCCATATTGACACGGTGTGCATCAAAGAGCACAGAGTTATTTTTTGAATTTATTTTCAAAACATTTTATTAGGGGCTCATACAACTCTTATCACAATCCATACATATACATACATCAATTGTATAAAGCACATCTGTACATTCTTTGCCCTAATCATTTTCAAAGCATTTGCTCTCCACTTAAGCCCTTTGCATCAGGTACTCTTTTTCCCCCCTCCCTCCCCGCTACCCCCTCCCTCATGAGCCCTTGATAATTTATAGATTGTTATTTTGTCATATCTTGCCCTATCCGGAGTCTCCCTTCATCCCCTTCTCTGCTGTCCATCTCCCAGAGAGGAGGTCACATGTAGATCCTTGTAATCAGTTCCCCCTTTCCAACTCACTCACCCTCCACTCTCCCAGCATCGCCCCTCACCCCCGGGTCCTGAAGGTATCATCCACCCTGGATTCCCTGAGCACAGAGTTATTACAGGAAGTGTTACAGAATAGAAAATTGTGTCTATGTAGAGAAACAATTGTCTCATGTTTTTGTTAATAAAGATTTCTCTGATTTTGTAGCAATAATTATCTTAACTATCCTTGTATTGTTTTGAGCAGTGTCTTAATGCTCAGCACACAGTAGGCATTGCATAAATCCTTGCTTCATGAAGTGGAATTAAATTACTCGTAGTCCATAACCAGCTCTAGGGAGATTGTATAGAATGAAAGTATCGTTGAGGGTCCTGCTACTCTTCCGAGTTAATCTTTCGTGCTTAATAAAAAGGAAGAATTTCAATATTAATACTGAACTCAACTATATTAAAACTCTCATTAACCTCACATCACTTGTAACTTTAAAATGGAAAAAAACACAAGGGGCAGTACTTTAATTCATATTTAAACAATGGAAACCAAAATGACATTTAAAATATAAAACTCTCACTGTCGTCGAGTGAACACAAACTCATAACAACTCCAGGTTAATTTCTGAGACGGTACTTACTCAGAGAAGTGGAAAGCCAGGTCTTTCTCCCACAGCATTGCTCGTGGTTTCAAACCGCCGTTTACGGATCATGGCCCCTTCAGAACCTCTACATTTCTTGAGCAATGTTGTCCTCTTCTTGCAACTTCCTAATAAATGTTATATCTCACTCATGTCATTCAATGGAAATGATCAATTCACAACCGAGTCAGCTATTTTCTCTGTCTGTAGTGAATTCCCATTTTCCTGCTTCTGAGATGGTCCATTTTTATCCCCAGAAAAATGGCAAAATTGATCAATATGCACTGTAGAATTCTAATTTTTTACTATTCAAATAACCCCTATTAACAATAATCACAATTGAATGACTTAATTCTATCTATGTCTTCATACAGGATCACTATGATTTGGAACCCACACCATATCTCTCTAGCAATGACTTTGGTTTGGGGGTGGATCTGCACCTTCCCTCACCTGCACCTTACCCAGGCCCAGAAAGAGAAAAGTATGATCCCCTATAATGCATGATCCCTCCCAGTTTGGGAGGTGGGAGTTATACAGTCTACGGCTAGAAGAGTCATATAAATAAATTGCTGCACCCGATTAGCATTAAAAAGAAAGAATTAACTAGTCTTAGGTAGGATCCGGGTCTCACAGGTAAGAATTCCAAATATATTTAGGGGAGAAATCATTAAATCTCTAACAGCGGTAGAGGGGAAATGGCCTCTATTGCCATGTGAGTCCTCAGTGGCGTCATTATTGGAGCATTTTTTTTTTTTTGGCAATGTAGTACCCTAGAGATTCAGACTTCCCTGACATCATGTATTATAACTTGTTTTTCTGCTGAAACTAGCTGCATTGGTTTCTCTTAACCTGCCACATATGCTATTTGGGGCTCTAAAACAAAAATTCTTGAACACATTTTAATATATCTTTAATTATCAATATGAACTATTTAAAATTCAAATTACATATCCAGATGCTCTGTGGGTATTTGTTTCAGATTTTGAAAATCATGGGTGCAGTCGGAGGTGGGCCGATGAGACTTTGATCGCATGGAGAGGTATCAGTGCTAATGGAGGCATCTTGCTCTTTGGGAGCAAGGGGTGTGGCCCTTCGGAAATGAGCTGCTAGAATAGGTATACTTAGCGTGTTTACTAAGGTATACACTAAGTAAGGCAATCAGACTTCCCTGCACAAAGGTGTGTGATTTCGCTAAGAACCCTTAATAAATTCAGTGAGGTTGCATTTTCTGCTTTTTTGGAGGAAATACTCCATTAACTAACACCACACTGATGATTTGGTGAAACCACCCCCGCCCCACACACACGTGTTATGATGTTTCTCAAATCATTGCCAAATCGGAGGTAACAAGATTTGCTATTGAATATTGCCATTAATGATAGGTAGCTGCAAACCAATCTGAAGTAGAAATTATCTGTTCATTTGTTTTTGACAACAGAGTAAAATTAACATAGATCCATTGTATTTAAAGTGCAAATCCAAATTTTTATTTCCCCTATCATCAAGAATATTACATAGATGTTCCCTTTTTGCAACCCAGGAAAAAGCCACAGCTATGCCAATAAGTAATACAAAAAACAGAAACTACAAAATTCTCTGTAATTGATCACAGAACTTTGTAATCTGGGAAACACTGATGAATCATTAAGGACCATAATGAGGTTTGAATGACTCAAGAATACATTTAGCTAATGTTCAAGAGATTTTCCTTTTAGTTTTTAACATCTACTACTAGCAATTAAATAGACCAATTATTGTATTAATTTAAACAAGCAGTATATTTTTTGTCCTTTGTAATCATATAGCAAAATATAGCTGTGCTGAAGCAATTTTGAAAAACATAAATTCACTCTACTACATTGCAAAACTGCTGTAAACCAAAATAATTCAGAAAATAGCTTGGCTATAAATGCTAAGAAATACTTAAATTTGATTAAGATATGGCAGAAGAAACTAGCATGAAACATACAAATATTGTTATATCCCTTTTCATACAAAATAAAGATAAAAATATGCAAAGATAATTTTATTTTCTTTATATTGAGTTGTCTATACAGCTAATTTTAAACCAGTGATACAACTTGGTGCTCTACAGTCAAGGAATTATGATAATTTTCTTTATTTATTCTTTTTAATAAAATAGAAAAAATACTAGCCAGTCTACATCTACTTTTCACTCCATTATTTTAAACATAAGCATCTATATGTTATAATATAAGACACACTCATTTATTAAGGTATAAAATTTTGAGTGTTCTGTATTCATTAAAGAAACTTTACCAATGACTTAAATGACATTGATTTATAGCTTTAAATATTTTTGTTTCTTTGAAAGTAGCTGGCATCCCATAAAAAACTAAAGTTTGTTTCAATTTTATGTTTCCATGTTTATGAGAACTCAAACCAATATTTAGATTTGATGGGTAAGAAAATTAAAGGGATTTTTTAAAGAATATTCAATTATTTTATTAATAACATTTTAATCAAATTTATCCTTTGATGATTAAAAAGGTATTTTGTCCCCACTAATCCTTTCACTGCAAAAACTTGTAGCAATCATTTATGTTAGTAACTCTTGTTTATTTCTTTTAGGCTGTGTTTCTTCTCATTAAAGTCCTCTTTATACTTTGTGCTCCTACTGGTGCTTTTTCTTTTTTTTTTTTTTAATGTTTTATTAGGGGCTCATACAACTCTTACCACAGTCCATACATATACATACATCAATTGTATAAAGCACATCTGTACATTCTTTGCCCTAATCATTTTCTTTTCTTTCTTTCTTTTCCCTTTTCTTTTTTTTACATTTTATTAGGGACTCATACAACTCTTATCACAATCCATACATATACATACATCAATGGTATAAAGCACATCTATACATTCCCCGCCCCAATCATTCTCAAAGCATTTGCTCTCCACTTAAGCCCTTTGCATCAGGTCCTCTTTTTTTTTTCCCCTCCCTCCCCTCTCCCCCCTCCCTCATGTGCCCTTTGTAATTTATACATCGTTATTTTGTCATGTCTTGTATATATATACACACACACACACACGCATATTCTTTTTTTTTTTTTTTTTGCATGATGCCTTATACCTGGTCCCTTTGGCACCTCGTGATCGCACTGGCTGGTGTGCTTCTTCCATGTGGGCTTTTTTGCTTCTGAGCTAGGATGGCCGCTTATTTATCTTCAAGCCTTTAAGACCCCAGACACTATCTCTTTTGATAGCCGGGCACCATCAGCTTTCTTGGACACATTTGCTTATGCACCCATTTGTCTTCAGCGATCCTATCATGGAGGTGTGCAGCCAATGATATGATGATTTTTTGTTCTTTGATGCCTGATAACTGATCCCTTTGGGATCACTCGCTCACTCAGGCTGGTGTGTTCTTCCATGTGGGCTTTGTTGCTTCTGAGCTAGATGGCCACTTGTTTATCTTGAAGCCTTTAAGACCCCAGTCACTATCTCTTTTGCCTTCTGCCCCTCCCTAACCCCCTCCCCAGCAGTCTTGACCTTGTCATTGTCATCAAAGTCTCTTCCTTTATGTAAGATGTTTCTTATTGTTCCTTTGGTGTGTTTTTCATTTTCAATAATGGTGTCATGAAATTGAAATATTTATCATTATGAATCTGACTAGCTTACTGAACACATTCTTTTCCAATATTATCCCTCTCAGGAGATGTTTGTCTGTCTTGTCATGGTTATTTAAGGATGCATAATATCCCATTGTGTGTTTGTACTAGTCCAGGTTATTTATTCATTCCTCCACAGATGGTGTTTTTGTTTTGCCTACCTTTTTTTGCAATTATAAAAATTGTTGTGATAAACATAGTTGTGCATGTATATGTTGGAATGTATTCTTTCTTTATTTAGGATGTGTACAGAGTCGAGAGAGTGCAGGATCACACGGTATGTCTATTCATATCTGTTTAAGGAAGCACTATTTTGGTTGCCACAGAGGCAGTCAATTCTGCGGTCCACTAGCAACATATGAGCCTTCCAATCTCTCCACACTCCCCCCAGCATTTGGTCTTGGCTTTGTTTCTTTCATTTGGCTAAGAGTATCTGTGTGAGGTGGGATCTCATCATTGTTTTCATGTATATTTCATTTATAACTCATTATTACGAGCATTTTTTATTGTTATTGCTTTCCTGGGTGACCTCTCTAGTGAAATGTCTATTCATGTTTTCCTCCCATTGTTTGGTTGGATTATTTGTATTTTTTTGTTACCGTAAGTTATTGTGGTTTTCTATGGATATTTTAAGTTAGCTCTGTATCTGATTTATCATTGCCAAATACGGCTTTTTTTCTCAAATTTGTGGGTTTTCTTTTTAATGTTTTGATGAAATATTTTGATGTACAAAAATGTCCTATTTTTAGAAGGTCCCAGTTCTCTCTATAACCTTCTGTAGTGGGGTGTTTTTAAATATGTTCGTTCGTGTGTTTATGGTAGAACTTTCATCCATCTTGAGTTTGTTTTTGTACATAGTGAGTGGAATGGGTCTGATTTTATTCTTTTCAGGTGGATAGCCATTATTTTTCCCAGCACTCTTTATTGAAAAACTCTCTCTTCCTTAATTTGATTTAGTCCTTTAACAAAAACCAGGCATTAGTGGATCCTTGGTTGTATTTCTGGATGCTCTGTTCTAATCCATTGCTGTAAATCTCTATCATTGTATATTACCAAGCTGTTTTGTTACCTCTATTTTTGAAATAGGGGAGTGAGAAGCTTCCTGCTTTTTAGTAATGTTTGTTTATCCTTGTTTTTCTTTCCATACGTAGTTGATGATAACTTTTCTACTTCATTGTAGAATTGGGCTGGGACTTGGATTGGATTTGCATTGAATTTAGGATACGGTTGGTAATATTGACATTTTTGCTACATTATCTTCCTATTCATAATATGAAACATTCATCTATTTGTATAACTCTTTTGATTTGTTGTAGAAATATTTTAAAGTTGTGTTTTTATACATGTTTTGTGTCTCTGGTGAGATTTATTCCTAAGTATAAACAGCTTTTGGCTGCTTACTGTAAATGGCATTGTTCTTTTAAGTTCCTTTTCAGAGTTCTCTTCCAATAGGACACAAGAATCCAAATGATGTGTTATGTTGATCTTTTTGCCTTCCATGTTGCCATATTTTTCAATTAGTTCTATCAATTTTCTATTGAATGTTTGGATTTTTCTATATATTGAATTATGCCATCTGTAAATAAAAAGTTTGGCATTCTCCTAGAAATTGGGAGGTTTTTTAATATGCCTCTGGTATCTTATTTAATATAATCCTGGAAGTCTTGGACAGAATGATAAAGGCAGTGAGAAAGAGCAACCTTGCTCAGTTTCCATCCCGAGGGGGAATGCTTTCATTTTCTTTCCATTAACTGAGATGCTTGCCATTGGTTTTGCATGCGTGGCATGTATGATGTTAAGGAAGTTATTATTTCTATACTTAGTAAGTGATTTTATAAATAATGGATGTTGGATTTTATAAAATGCCTTTTCTGTATCAATAAATATAATTGTATGGTACTTTTCTTTCACTTTGTTTATGTGGTGGACTACATGGATTGTTTTTCTAATACTGCAACTTCCTTGCATATCTGGCATGTATTTCATTTCATTTTGATGTATTTAAAATATTTTGTTGAATTCTGTTAGCTAGAATTTTGTTGAAAATGTTGGTGTCTATATTCATGAGGCATATTGGTCTATTCATTTCAATTCTTGTTATTTCTTTGCCTGACTTACATATCATGGTTATATTTGTTCATAAATATGTTTGGTAGGATATTGTTCTTTCCTATATTTTGAAAGAGTTTGTGTAGGATTGGTGTTAACTTTTCTCTAAATCCTTTGTAGAATTCCCAAGTAAAACCATGTGGTGTAGTGGGTTTTTTTTGTTTTTGTTTGTCTTTTTGTTTAAGGACCATATTTATTTCTTCTTGTGTAATAGGTCTGTTAAGGTTTCTACAGCAGTCTGTGTTAATTTAGGTAGGTAATGTGTTCATAAAAATTTTTGCATTTCTTCTAGATTTTCAAATTTGTTGGAATATGATTTTTCATAATACTTTCTAATTCAAATTTTGTTTTGTTGAATTCTGTTGTGATATCTCCCATTTCATTTCTTATTCTTAATATTTGCTTTTTCTCTGCTTTTTTCATTGTTCGGTATACCAGTGGTTTATCAATGTAGTTAATCCTTTTGATTTTAACACAACCACTGTCTTGTATTGTGAATTTTTCAATTAGAACAACTTCTGGTTTTTTAATATCTGCTCCAATCTTTATTATTTCTTTACTTTCAGGACCTGGGAGTTTGATTTTCTGGTGTTGTTCTCATTGATGTGTTGTTGTTTTAGGATTTTATTTAAATTCTTTATTTTTTTTCATATGTGCAAGTATTACAATGAATTGCCCTCTGGGCACTGCTTTAGCTGTGGTGCAGACACTTGGTTACGTTATGCTTTGTCCACATCTGTTTCCAGGGAGGTTTTCACTGTGCTCTTTATTTCTTCAAGGACCCAGTGGTTTTTAATCACAGTGGTGATCAATTTTCAGGTCATTCATTTTTTTGGATTTTGGTTTGGTTGATTATTCTGTTATTGAGTTCTAATTTTGTAGCATTTTGATATGAAATATGGTTTGGTATCTCCATGTTTTTAAATGTATTGATACTTGCTTTATGGCGTAACATATGATCAATCCAGGAGAACATTTCATGTGAACTGTAAAAATATGTACGTTATGTTATCATTGAATAAAGTATTCTACATATGTCTAGAAGAACAAGCTGACTAATTTGTTGCTTAATTCTTATGTATCTTTGTTGATTTTCTTTCTAGTTCATCTGTCTTTGTACAGAAGTGATGTGCTAAAATCTACAATTACCATATAATTGTCTTTAAGTCTCAATTCTATAAGAGTTTGATTAATGTACTTCAAGGGTCTTTCATTAGGTGCACACATGTTTATTATGTTACATCTACTTGTAAAATTGTGGTTTCATCAGTGTATAATGGAATTCTATGTCTTTCATGATGGTGTTAACTTTGATGTCTAGTTTGTCAGAAATTAATATTGCTATTTCTTTTTATCATCATTAGTTTGACTTGTTTTTCCAATTCTTTTAATCTGTATGTCTGAGATGTTTTTCTTGTAAGCAATATATTAACGATTCATGTTTTCTTATCCATTCTGCTAGTCTTTTAACAGGCAAATTAAATCATTTGCTTTGGATGCTTTTATTCATAGGTATGATTTTATTTTTGTCATCTGGTTATATTTGTATGGTGTTATTGGCTTCTTTATTTTTATAATTTTCTGGGCTGCTTTTCTATTATTTATAGATTTTCTCATAAATTTTTAGGACCAAGGGGCTCACTTCACAGCTAATAAAATGAGGCAATGGACACAGGTTCATGGAATCTACTGATTTTGCCAGATTAAAAACGTACATATTAAGTATATATGGAGAAAGGCACAATCCTGACAATACATTTATCTCACTGCCATTGAGTGATACTGACCCTTGGATTTTGGGATTGGTAAGGTGTGTAAATTGTACACGTCAAATATCCAGAAAAACAAAACAAAATTTTAAACATAAATTATCAACAGTAGAATATGTTTGCATTTCACTGAATATTTTTGAGAATGGGGGGTGGGTGTACTATTGACAAGTCATTCCAACTCTTCGCTACACTATATGACAGAGCAAAACTGCTCCTTAAAGTTCTGAGGCTATGCATCTCCATAGGTTAGCTAGCCTCATGTTTTCTCCTCGGGGAGGAGATGGGATATTTGAAGAGTTGACCTTACTAGATTAGCAACCCATCACTTAACCCACTATGACACCAGGGCTTCTTTCTAAATACTTAGAGAAAAATTTGTCTCTTTCAAGTTAATTTTTCATGCTATAAAAATTAGAGCTTACTTATTAGAAATGATTGTTTCTATTTTAGTTCAATTTTCTCGTGTTGCTGTTCATATTTACATAATAAATGGAATAGAAGGCCTGCAATATGCTTGAGATAAAAAATATTGTATATTCCTAGTGCAAATCTGGCAAACTACCAAATGTCCTCCGAAGCCTCTGAGAATACCTATCAATCAAACCTCTGAAAGTAGCAAAGCAGAGGAAGTGAGATGAGTAAGACATAGTTTGTTTACTGAGGATGCATTGCTTGTCAAACAAAGATGTAAAAAAAATTACTCTATAATTCATTTTCTTCCAAAATGGTGTCCCCAAAATCCTTGCATCAGAATTTTCAGACTTTACCTGGAATATATGTCCCAAATTAAAAATCCAGGGATCTATTGCAGATTTAGTAAATAGCACGATAAATTTAATTTTTCATAAGCTCCCTTGGATAATTTGTTGTGTATTAATTTTAAAAAATATTTTAATGATCCTTACATTTGTGGATTGTCTCAAATAAGTCTTTAGATTAATGATAGATAATATTAAGTGACAGGTCTTTTGTAGTTATTTTGATAGACTAAAAATATTAAGCCACAATCAAATACAATGCTTGGTTCCATTTTAATATATTTGTAAAACCAGCCTTTGTCAGAAATATAGCTCAAAAATTACACAATGGAAAATTAAGTGATTAAAGGAATATTAATCATACAATCAAATGAGAACACATAAAATGTATCCATATTAAAATGCATAAGAAGATTATTTATTTAGAGCTGTCTTGGTACAATTAAACTATTTCTAAGAAAAATGATATGCTTCAATTGATTGTTACAGCTTCCTTTTGATGTCAAATAGAGATTAGATCATTTTGAAAAGAGGCTTCTCAAATAGGAAAATCCATAGACTCTGAATTTTCACTTGAATATAGAATGTCATGTGAAAATTGATGTCACCACTTGTCTATATTTTTGAAATTCTTTAGAGATTTACTATGAACATTCTGTAGTAATCATTAATATATGTCCTATATAATTATCATGGTAATCAGCAAAATGCAGGAAAAAAATCATCAGAGATAAGTAAATTTTATTTTTGAGAAGCAGTTGCTATATCCCATGAATTGAATATGTCCCCACAAATCTGTGTCAACTTGCCTTGATAACGATTCTTAATGGCAGTCATAAAATCTGAGCTACACAAAATGTAATGATGCAATTATCCACCTTGATGTGATCTGTGAACATCACTCAGAACACTTAAGGTGCGATGCAACACCCTTAATCACACATGGGCAGTTTCCATGTGTGACCTGCATCATCTTTTATGTAAAAATAAATTAATTAACAAAGAGAGAAGCAAGTGAGTGAGGCAGTTAGCTTATTGTGCCAACCTGCCTGGTAAGCACAGTTGGGGTTAATTGAAGGACAGAGAGATAAATGGCTCCGTGAGCTTTGCCTTTCTAGCTCTCAGGCTTCTTGTTCTCTGATGGTTGGACCAGGGTGAAACTGCTTTAGTCAGTTGCCTGCTTCAGCTGGAAAGGCTCGCTTCCTGCAAGATTTCCCTGAGGAGAAGCCTCATTGACCTACCCTGATGCAGCCCTGGATGCTGGAACAGCTGAGTGGAGACCCCTGCCAGCGGTGAGATGCTTACACATTCACTGACTCGGTTTTCCTCCGGCAGTCGGCATCATTGCATGTGTTTTGTGAGATGGAGGAGGACTTTGTGGATTGGTGTCAGACATATGGGTTAATGTTGGACTTGTGGGCGTGGGCAACACTGGGTTGGGATGTTTTCTTGATGTTCACTTACCCTTTATATAAAACTCTCTCTTGTATATGAATTTCTGTGGATTTGTTTCTCTAAAGTACCCAGACTAACAGTGTGAGCAAAATTCAAGGGTCCTAAAACCACCAAGACAGAAGAGCATGAGAAACACTAGTGCATCCTTTGTACCCATGTCTTAGGACTAAGAAGCGTTTAGACTCAGGGAGCGTGTAATGGCCATTCCCAGGTCCTTCGCTGAGAGCCAACTTGGACCTGTCCTCCTAAACCTTGGATTTCAGCCACTTCAAACTGTGAGAGAATAAATGCCTCTTAGAGAGAGCTGCTTCTCTGACAGAGAACTCAAATGTCAAAGTACTTTTTTTAGGAAACGAGGAAGCAGGAAGAAGCAGCTGAGGAAGCAGCGCTGCCTCATGGGGTAGGCCCAGGAACCCCGAGGTCTCAAAATGTGGGGACACGGTTTCTTGAGAGGGTCTATCCCTTCTGAGGTCTCAAAGAATCAGAACTTCACTTTCTCAATATAGGATTGTGGGGCTGAAGGTCCCAAGAGCCAGGGAGGTGAGCCCGATTTGCTCCCCAAAGTTTAGGTGGTTGAGCTGTCCTGTCAAGAAGAAGGGCTGTGCTATTGGGGCGGAGGGTTTGCTCCTCAGCTGAGTTAGAAAGATGGGGTCACTCACAATAGAAAAAGTAGAGGTGCCATTCCAGCGTGCCTGGAAGCTAGAGGTAGAGCGCAGGGCCCAGGGAGCGCGCATCCTGTCTGGAGAGCATAACCCACACCCACAGGCAAGAGTGCGAGGACACTGTCTAGAGCAGGGGTCAAACTGGCGGCCCGCGGGCCACATGCAGCCCCCGAGGTAACTTTTTTTGTCGCCTGCGATCCTCTGAAATAAAATGAAAATAGAAAAAATTGTGATGAAGAAAATAGAGCTTAGGGGAAATCGAGGCAATGCCCTACACACAATTCCCTCGTCAACCCTTTAACTACTGAAGACGTGTATACAAGTAGCACAGGGCCTTTCCTGAGGGCCTGTGGCTGTGTATAAAAGCGCCGATTCAGTTTCAGCGAAATTTGAAGCGATATGTCTGCCACTCTCCGTATCCTGTAATGTAACAGATCCCGGTAGCGAAAAGGTTAAAAAGAGCACTCTGGGTTTTGCTGTTATGAATCATACCCAGCGGCAGCGCTAGTTCACATTTTTAGAGGGAAGTCATTACAATTGTGCATCACATTTATCAGCTGTCCAACATTTTGTGTTTTTTAGTGGCTACTTTGTTATATTTTCTGGTCACAACGTAAGAGGTAAGTGAAAACTAGTAGAAGGAAAGCACTGGCAAGTTTCCGGTAAAAAAAGAATAATTTTAGTTTTATAAATACATTAAATAAAATAAATGTTTAAATAAAAGCACTTATATAGTGTTTTAATTATCCTATCCATATTCCTGAATCCTCACTTTAAAATATAAATTTAACAAAATTTGTAAATATGATGTGGTCCATGTGAATCTTGCCTGCTGCACCCAAAGGCCCACGTCTTAACTGAGTTTGACGCCCCTGCTATAGATGTTCACAGAGAAAACAAGATTCTTTTCTTTCTTTTTTTGAAACAAAAGGGGCCATGGGGAGTTTGAAGAAGATTATTTTCAAGCTTTGAGAACTAATACAAATTATTCTTCCTGGTTGTTGGTTGGTTGTTTGGTTAATTTTTTACTTCTTTGGTGTCTGATGTCTATTGAACATGCCTGAAGTCCATTGGAAATGTCTACCTGTCCCTATTCCGCCATTGTACTTTGGAAACAGATCATTTGCATTGCATATTTATAGAGGAAGAGAAATTATGTCACAGTTGGATATGGTCTTGGAGATGATTTTAGACATCTGGGAATGTATGGTGGAATGAAAATGCTTCACATATGTAAAAGTCGTGGGATTTGGAGAGCCAAAGGTATAAGTCACTGATTGATTTGTATCCCCTCTTCCACCAAGAAATGTGTCAATTTGCTTGGACTATGATTTTCATTGGCAGTATATATAATGACATACTTTGTACTTATATATTCCTGTAATCATCCACCATTTGTGATGTATTTGATCACAAATACAGTGTGAGATGATTGCAATAGGATGAAACATCCTTAATCAGATCACTGATTAACATACCAAGGATCCATTTTATTAATAAAACCAAATGAAAGATAAACAAAATAAGAGAGGACAACTGTTTAGAAACCCTCTGGTGTCTTGGTGCCTGGGAATGCCTCTCATGCATAGAGACCCTCACTGTAGAAGACTGGAATATAGCTTCCTCCTGCACCATTCTCAAAACTGTGATGTTTGATCCTACTGCTGCAAGCATTCTACCAATCTATCTTATTTAGATTATTCTATCAATCTATCTCTGCTCCATTGACCCTCAATTTTACTAAGCATGAAATCTTTCTCCAGAAATTGTCTTTTCTCATTATCTAATGTTAATCTTTCATATAAGGAGAATTCTGGCTATTCTTAGATTAAGAGAGATTTGGGGTTTTTTTCCCCCAGAAGTCTATGGAACCTTTCAAGTTCTTAGACATCACTATATTTAAATGCATTATCTGTGTATTTCTTATCCATTGTTAAGCATTTAAATGCATATTAGGCTATTGAAAAGGCCATGTTTTGAATCCAACATGAAATAATCCTCAAAAATTACATCTTTGCTTTTTAATATTTTAAATTGTTCTGGTACAGTGATTTACCCAATGAAATGATTGCCCTTGATTTCTCACCTGCTGTATCCATAAGTTTCTATTTGGATCCAAGTAAAGTGAAATTAAGAAAAATGTTTTATTGCCATATACATCACATGAATTGAATAACAATTTAGTTATTCAATCTTTTTTTTCACTTTTTTTGTTCTTTTTTTTATTTTAACAATTTATTGGGGCTCATACAATTCTTTTCACAGTTCATACATATACATACATCAATTGTATAAAGCACATCTGTACAGTCTTTGCCCTAATCATTTTTTTCTCTTTTCTTCTTTTACATTTTATTAGGGACTCATACAACTCTTACCACAATCCATACATATACATACATCAATTGTATAAAGCACATCCATACATTCCCTGCCCCAATCATTCTCAAGGCATTTGCTCTCCACTTAAGTAGTTATTCAATCTTATTAAGAAATTTTGTGCAATGATCTCCACAATTACTTTCAGAAAATTCCTTTCCCCATACTCATTGTTGTAAGTTCCATATGTCAATCCCAACCTCCTGTGCCGTGGCCCCAGGCAATTATTAATCCTGTTACTGACTGTGTAGATTTTCCTAGTCTGGATTTCATATAAAGTTTATCATACAAAACAGACAGGAAATAAAACAAGCAAATACTTAACAACAGTGACATCTTAACCTAACTACATCTTAAACCAATTCCATCCTAACCTAACATCTTAACCTACTGTATATACTCGTTTTTTTGTGTGCTGAAAAACTGGGGTTTGGCTTATACACGGGTCAGTGGTACGCCAGCGAGGTCTAACATCTCACGGGTGATTGCTATTTCTCCGCTGTTCATTCAATGCCCCACTGACACTGCAGGGCTTTGAATGTTTGTTTACTCACATCTGACCAACCAGAGCTGTCCTATGATGTCAACGGCTCCAATTCACAGAAGCACATGTAGTGATTCACTTATTCCTGCAGCTGAACTGGTAAGGATATGTTTGTGGCTGTGCTCCGTCTCTCCCCTCTGGTCTCCGTGTTAATTCACATCCTGCATTTTCCACCCTAGGCTTATACTCAAGTCAATCAGTTTTTCTGGTTTCCCAGGTAATAATTAGGTACCTTGACTTATACTTGGGTCAGCTTATACTCGAGGTTATACATAATTACATCTTAACCTAACTACATCTGCCAGAATGGACTGTACTGTGCTCTCTGATAGGAAGGATCTGCATCTCTGGATTATGTTCAGAGGGCATTCACCAGAGGCTTAATGCATGTGTGGAACCTACAGATGGATTTTGGACTTTCATTGCTATCCATGTGGTTGTTAGGTGCCATGAGTCATTTCCAAGGCATAGCTACCTTATGTATAAGAGAACAAAACACTGTTCAGTTCTGTGCCATCCCCACAATTGTTCTTGTGTTTGAAGTCAAAAGTCATTGCATTTTAAATGCCAACAAGGTCTTTTTAAGGGAACAAGTTTCAGCAGAGCTCACAGACTAAGAACACACCACAAAGAAGGAATCTGCTATCCACTTCAGAGAAATTTGTTTCTGGAAACTTCATGTATAACATGGAGAACATTTCAGATGCTGTCATCAATTACTTTCTGAAAACCAGGTAGTCACAATTTAAGCTCTGATACCATTTTCACCTTTTTATTTGAATTTTATTTTACAGACTGGTGGACTTTCATGTAGACTTATTTGAAGCCCCACTTAGATGGCTTTTTGTTTTAAAATAAGCCTTTAGGACCCAACATGCTATTCTTTTTGATAGCCAGGCACCATTTGCTTTCTTCATCACACTTTGTTACACTAACCAATCTTCAGTGATCTCTTCATGAGGACAAATACCCAGTAGGGCCATGACATAGAATTAAGTGCAAGCCAAACATTCATGCATGTGACATTGGTTTATGTATCTGTGTCTGGTACAATTTAGAGACATCATTAGCATTATATGACAGAACACATTATCAAGGATCTCCCGTTGGCATGTTGTCGTAGGTGCCATCTAGTTGGTTCTGACTCATTGTGACCTTAGGCACAACAGAACACAATACCACCCATTCCTGCTTCATCCTCACAATTGTCCCTCTGCTTAAGCCCATTTTTGAAGTCACTTTGCCTGTTCATCTTGTCCGGGGCTTTCCCCTCTTTTGCTGTCCCTCTATTTTATCATGATGTCTTTTTCCAGGGACTGGTCTCCCCTGACAACTATGTAAGGAGAAATCTCACCATCTTTGTCTCTAGAGGACATTCTGCCATGCCCCTCCCCAGCAGATTTAAATTTATTTGCTCTTTTAGCAGTCCTTGGTACTTTCAGTATTCTTTGCCAGCACCATGATTTACACGTATCCATTCTTCTCTGGTATTCCTTAGTCAATGTCCAATTGTCATATGCATATGAAGCAGTGTAGAAGACTATGACCTGGGGCAGGTACACGTTAGTCCCGAAAGTAGCATCCTTGCTTTTCAATAGTTTCAGAGGTTTTGTGCAGCAGATTTACCCATTGCAACACATCTTTTGATCTTTTTCACTGCTGCTTCCATGAGCACTGATGTGGATCCAAGAAAGATAAAATCCTTGAGAACTTTTCCCACTGATATCACTTATTGGTTTTCTTTATATTAAGGGTTTTTAAAATCATTTTATTGGGGCTTACACTACTCTTATCACAACCCATACATACTATATCCATTGTGTCAAGCACATTTGTACATTTGTTGCCATCATCATTTTCAAAACATTTCTTTCTACTTGAGCCCTTGGTATCAGCTACTCATTTATCCCCTCCCTCATGAACCCTTGATAATTTATAAATTATTATTATTTTTCATGTCTTATACTATCTGATGTCTCCCTTCACCTACTTTTCTATTGTCTGTCCCCCAAGGAGGGGGTTATATGTAGATCATTGTGATTGGTTCCCCCTTTCTCTCCCCACCTTTCCCTTATCCTCATGATCACTACTCTCATTATTGGTCCTGAAGGATTTATCTGTCCTGGATTCCCTGTGTTTCCAGTTCTTATCTGTATCCATGTACATGCTCAGTTCTAGCCAGATTCATAAAGTAGAATTGGAGTCATGAGAGTGGGAGCAGGAATCATTAAAGAATTAGAGGAAAGTAGTATGTTTCATAAGTGTTATACTGCACCCTCATTGGCTCATCTCTTCCTTGTGACCCTTCTGTAAGGGAATGTCCAAATTGTCTACAGATGAACTTTGTGTCTCCACTCTGCACTCCCCCTCATTCACAATGATATGATTTTTTGTTCTGGGTCTTTGATGGCTCTTACCTGATCCTTTCAGCACCTCATGATCACACAGGCTGGTATGCTTCTTCTGCTTATTCCATGTGTACTTTGTTGCTTCTCAGCTAGATGGCTGCTTGTTTAACTTTAAGCCTTGAAGGCACCAGACTAATGATAGGGAAATGGATCTATGTACATATATTTATAGGTTTAGTATTAAGGTAACAGATGGACATTGGGTCTCTACTCAAGTACTCCCTCAATGCAAGAGCACTTTGTTCTAAAAACCTGGCATTCTGTGATGCTCACCTTCCCAATACGATCATTGAAGACAGGTGCATAAGCAAATGTGGTGAAGAAAGCTGATGGTGCCCAGCTATCAAAAGGTACATTGAGTTTTAATCCACACTGAAGACTATTTTTTATTTTAATCAGCAAGTAATATAAATCCTACTCACTTTAAGCATGATATTTTGTGTCATCTACATAGTACAGGTTCTTAATAAGCCTTCCTCCAATCCTGATGCTACATTCTCCTTCATATAATCCAGCTTTTCTCATTTTCTCAGCGTATAGATGAGGCAAAGTAATTCTATTGATAGTGTCATTAATTTAGACAATGGTATCAAATTTATAACATTGATTAAAAGGAAATTATACAAGTATAGGTCAACTTCAGACTGAAATACATGAATTCTTGACTTTACAGATAAACTCTTAAGTAACTGGATAGTATTTACCTGAATGATAGAGGTTGGTGATTGGGCAAAACTTTTATTACCACTTATTAATAAAGACAGAACTCTGCCTCCAGACTCATACATGTCTTAAGGAAGCAAGGAGGGAATCAAAATAGGGCATATATGGCAGTTCCAGGTCAACAGTCATTCAAAGCAAGAGATTCCAACCAAAGCATAACAGCGACCAATTCTATAACCTTGGTATAGCTGTCATCTCTTCTTAGACTAGGGCTATTTCAGCCAAGTCTAAAAGATTTTATCAATGCCTTAAATCTGCTACAGGGGAGCTTTATGTAAAACTTTGCTTAGTGGATGTCCACATTGAATCTTTTGTTGTGGCCTATGAATGATGTGGATATTGTGCATCTTAAAAGGTCAGAGTCTAAAGTCACAGTAGTCTATAGTACCTGACGTGGCCACCAAGGGCTGGCTAGAAAGTATTATGAAGTACTTTTTTTCTTGATTGGAGGTTGCTCCTGCAAATTCACCCACTAACAATAATATAACATCCTTCACCAATACTTACATCTCCGCCTCTGCCTATTTCCAGTAAGGTTCACTTTTCAGTCTAGTTGGATATGGTTTTTAAAATCAGGTAGAATATAGTCAAAGTTTGTTTGCTTTTTTATTTTGGTTCCTGTAAATGTGTGTAAATCACTTCAGCTTGAAACTTAACTTGCATATGAGTAATTGGTTATCTCTTTCAAAATTTGTAGCTGGCCTTTTGTTGGCTAATGAACTGAGCTCTCAATCATCTCTTCCCATATATATTGTCAATTTTATACCTGATCAATCTACCTAGAAAGGTTAACATATACAATTGTCATTATGGTGTTGGAAAGAAGGTATTTGCAATGAAGAATTTGACAGCCTTACAACATCATGTTATGTGATCTCCAGCTTTGTTTCTATCACCAAGGCCATATTTTCCAATTACTGATCCTTCCTCTTTGTTTCCAATTTTTAAATTCCAAATACATCTACATTGCAAGTTTGATAGGTGCCAGACAAAAAAAGCTGGGAGAATTATATTAGTTCTCCATCACTGGCTTTAATCATTGGCTTGTAAATTTGAATAATGGATTTATTAACCAGTCTAGCTTGAAGGTATGCAGATCTAATTCTGTCTCATACATATGTCATTTTTACTTCAAGACATATCTTGCATTGTTCTTTTTGTTGATGAATGCTATGCCATTTCTCTTCCATTTGTCATTCTTGACATAGTAGACAGTAATAGTCTCAATTTAAAATGGTTAATACCAGCCTATTTCAAAACAATAATACCTCAAATTTCTAAATCCCTTTATGTTCCACTTCTTTTTTGATGACTTCCAACATTCCTAGATTCATAATGCACACATTTCATGTCCTAATTCTTAATAGATGTTTGCAGCTGTTTCTTCTCATTTTGAATTGCTGCCCATCAAAAACTGAAGATCTAGAAACTTCGGTCCATCCACATAATTGATGATAGCAATTCTCATATTTTGAATGCCTTCCACACCACTGCTATTTGTCAGGCTTTCAGTGGCTAATCCTTTAAAAGTAGGCAACCAGTTTATTCTTCTTAATTTTTTGTCTCAGTCTGGGAGTTCAACAAAAAGCTGTGTACCCTGGATCAATGGCTCCTCTGGTAGGTGGCATGGTAGTAGGATAGCTCCAAGCATCACAGGGATAGGAAAGCCATCACAGTACAAACAATTGGCATATGAATGGGGAGGAAAACGCCTAGATCCTGGGAATGATTGATGACAAGGACATTTTCCCTGAAACAACAAAGGGGAATAAAGACTTTATGTTGAGCTGCGGCCCTTCTGAATGGTAAGAGAATACATTTCAGCTTGTTAAAGTCATCCACTGATCTGACTTCTGTCACAGCAATGCTAGAGAATGAATACACTGCATAAGATACTGCCGGTCATTTTCTTTAACCAAGTTTATTTGCATATGCGTTTTATGAAAACAGTTCGTCTATTACAAATTAATCATTTTAAGAAGAACAAATTGAAATAACATTACAAGTATAATTTTTCAGGGATCAAAAATGTTCTTTATTTTTGAAGAGTACATTTTTTTAAATAATTAAATAATTTAACTGGGGGCTCATACAGCTCTTATCACAATCCACACATGCATCTCCTGTGTCAAGCACTTTTGTACATTTGTTTCCCTCATCATTCTCAAAATATTTGCTTTCTATTTGAGCCCTTGGTATCAGCTCCTCATTTTTTCCACTTCCTCCCCCCTTTCACCTTCCCCCATGAAGCCTTGATAATTTATAGATTATTATTTTGTCATATCTTGCACCGCCGAATATCTCCCTTCACCCACTTCTCTGCTGTCTGTCACCCAAGGAGGAGGTCATATATAGATCCTTCTAAACTGTTTCCCCTTTCTCCCTCCCCTTCCCTCCTCCATCCAGTATTGACATTCTCACCACTGGTCCTGAAAGGGTCATCTGTCCTGGGTCCCTGTGTTTCCACTTCCTATCTGTACCAGTGTACATCCTCTGGTGTAGCCAGATTTGTAAGGTACAATTGGGATCATGATAGTGGGTGGGGAGGAAGCATTTTAAGAACTACAGGAAAGTTGTATGTTTCATCATTGCTACCCTGCACCCTGACTGGCTTGTCTCCTCCCTGTGACCTTCTGTAAGGAGATATCCAGTTGCCCACAGAGGGGCCCTGGCGCCCCACTCCACACTCCCCCTCATTCACAATTTGATGATTTTTTTGATCTTTGATACCTAACACCTGATCCCTTCAACACCTGGCTATAAAAAGATATACTGTCTGGGGTTCTATAGTCTTGAAGATAAACATGCAGCCATCTAACTGAGAAACAACAAAGCTCACATGGAAGAGGCACACCAGCCTGTGAGATCACAAGAAGTCAAAGGGTAAAGAATACATTTTTAATCTCAGCTACCTTGATATCTACTTTTAAAAGTGGTTTCCATGGCTTTTTATATTTCTCTTTTTTTCATATTTCTCATTTATGTGTAATTTTTAATACTTTTCCTCATTTTATCATTACACTACCTTACTATATCTGAAGAGACACAATCTTTAACAGTTACCACATGAGGTAGTTAGTTTATTGTGCCAATCTGGCTGATAAACACATGTGGGGGTAATTGAAGGGTGGAGGATTAATGGGTCCGTGAGCCTCACCTTTTTAGTTCTCGGGTCTCTTATTCGTGATGGTCAGACCAGGGTGCAGCTGCCTTAGCCAGTTCCCTGCTTTAGCTGGCAAGGTTCACTTCCTGTGAGACATACCTGAGGAGAAGCTACATGGATCTACCACGTTGCAGCCCTGGGAGCTGGAGCAGCTGTGTGGAGACCCCTGCCAGCAGTGAGATATTTACACATTTACTGACTCAGCTTTCCTCCTGTAGTCGGCATCATAGTGTGTGTTTTGTGAGGTGGAGGAGGACTTTGTGGATTGGTGTTGGACATATGGGTTAATGGGTTAAAGTTGGACTTGTGGGCTGGGGCAGCACTAGGTTGGGATGTTTTGTTGATGCACACTTAACCTTTATATAAAACTCTCCCTTATACATGAGTTTCTGTGGCTTTGTTTCTCTAAAGTACTCAGGCTTACACATTATGGTACCTTGGGTGTGGGTACTGGAGAAACAAGTCATAAAATGGAGAGTAGATGTTTGTTTAACCTCTCCCTCATGGTAGTTTTATTGTCTAGCCAGAGGTCACATAAACTCACACTGTTTACTTGGTGGTTTTCTGGGGGAAATATGGGAAGGAGGCAAATAGAAAGTTTGTAAGCTCACTTTCTTTCAGCCGTTAAAATTTGATCTTTAGATGGGTTTAGGCCATGCCTGCAAAGAAAGCCTGGAAAATATATGCCCCACCCAGTGCTTTGGAGTACTCAGGCAGGCACCAATGGTCTTTGTCAGAAGCTAGAAAAAAATGTGGAAGCATGAAGAAAACTCCTCTCTTGGACTGAAGGTTAAAGGAAGGCTGTGAGCAGGCTGCAATGCTTGCTAGGTGAGCACCTGGATCTACTTTTTGAGTGGAAGTGGGAGAAATGCAACAATAAAGAGATGGGTTGAGTTTGGCTACTGACACCTGTGGACTTGGTTTACAGGAAAAAAAGAGAAGATGAGAGTGGGTTGACTAGTAAAGTTCATGACCTAGCATGAGGGGGCTGAGCTTATTTAGTATTAGTGAGAGCCCATGGTCTAAAGGCAAGGTGACCAATGGGCACCCTCTGGAGGCTGAGGGAGACAGTCTACATTGAGTTGACCAGAACCCAAGTAGATGGAGATTTTTGAGCCTGTAAACTGGTGCGTATTGTTGCTGACTTTATGGATGGCCTGTCCAGATTTGACTTTGCTTCTGGATGCAGACTTCAAAAGGTTTCAACTGGAATGAAGATTTTTCATGTCAAAAAATATGATTGTCTTCTCAGAGAACTAGGTTTATGTAAGTGGTCAGTATATAAATTGGATACTCAAAATTGGGGGATAAAGGCATGAAGCGGTTGGCTTACAAACTTTCATAGGAAGGGGAATATATTCACAGGATTATAGAATTAAAATGTAAGTGTTACTTAATTTCAATCATGAAGCTAAAGAATTATGTACAGGTGCCAGTTTGGCAAGGGGTGGTTTGAGGTAGTTAGTTTATTATGCCAATCTGGCTGATAAACACATGTGAGGGTAATTGAAGGGTGGAGGGATTAATGGGTCCGTGAGCCTCACCTTTTTTAGTTCTCGGGTCTCTTATTCGTGATGGTCAGACCAGGGTGCAGTTACCTTAGCCAGTTCCCTGCTTCAGCTGGCAAGGTTCACTTTTTGCAAGACATCCCTGAGGAGAAGCCACATGGACCTACCCCAATCGAGCCCTGGGTGTTGGAGCAGCTGTGTGCAGTCACCTTCCAGTGCTGAGATGTTTACGCCTTCACTGACTCGGCTTTCCTCCTGCAGTCGGCATCATTGTGTGTGTTTTGTGAGATGGAAGAGGACTTTGTGGATTGGTGTTGGACATATGGGTTAATAGGCTAATGTTGGATTTGTGGGTTTGGGCAGCACTAGGTTGGGATGTTTTCTAGATGCACACTTAAGCTTTATATAAAGCTCTCCCTTATAAATGAGTTTCTATGGATTTGTTTCTCTAAAGTACCAAGACTAACAAACCACACATGGATGATTATTTCATTGATTTTAGTGTGCATTTATTCTTAGCTACTTGGTAGTCCATCATATCATCCAGAAAAAAAAATGTTACATTGTATATCCTGTGAAATGGAAAACAAGTAAAATTTTGTTTTTCTTGATTGAATCTGTACAATTGGAAAAAAATACTTTTATGCAGAAACACTTAATTTTTTCCAATTAAATAAATATTTTAAATGCCTTTAAGTTTATATTATTAAATATTACTTACATATCAAGATTATAGTAGAATCCACTATGATAAAGATTATACAAGTACTCAGACAAATGTTAAGCCCATGCTTGGGTTAGTTAAGCCCTATCCATTAATAAACCTCTATTTTACAAGAATATCATGAAAAGCATATTTTCTAGGGCTACGGAAAGGATAATGATATCTTGATATATTATGCTGTTGAAACACACATTCTTTTCTACTCAACCAAATTGACATTCTAAACACCACAGGATCCTTATAGCCATAATTCTGTATGTGTTGTATCATATTTCTGGACTCTCTGCCTGTGTCTATGACTCATTTTGGAGAGAATTCTCTGTTAGAGGATGAGGGCAGGCTGTATCTAAGACTATTTGACGAATGTGACTTAAAATATCATCCTTCCTTTACTTTGGGAATATGGTCTGCTGAAAACCCAAAACTACACCTGTCTCAAAGCCATTCCTTAGTATGTTAGAGGCATCTCAGAGAGAGAGAGAAAGCCCACAACCTCTGGAAAAGCACTTCTCAGATATCTGACTGAAGTGGTGGAGTCTGAGACCAGGGACACCAGGACTGTGGAATGGAGACTCTCGACGAAAGCAGTAGGAGCAATACTGAGACTGTGGAACTGTGCTAGAGCAGCAGGTGGGCTCTCTGGTCCAGAGAGGAGAAGTCACGAGATCACATGGCTGAGAGGCTGGGTGCTGAGTGACTGTCGGATAGGAAGTAGAGTGGTGGACCGATAACTGTATTCTTACGGTTTATTGATCCTGAATTGGAATGACCTATTATAACTTCTTTGATGGACTCCTCTATTGTGTGTATTATCTGTGCATTCTCTGCATTGTAGAAAATTAATGAATGATAAAACCACGGGCAGGATGGTTGGTGTTAGAATTGGCAAAGAAGGTTGGAATATAGAAGCGTGTCTCTTTCTTGCTTCATGACAATAAAGAGTTCAGATTTCACCATCCCATACCATTTCCAGCAGATATTTAAACGAAAGCTCAGTTCATTTCCCCTTACATAACCACAAGCCAAACATTGTCACAATTCAATATTACTATACCAAGATCACAATTTTAAAACTGTAACATGGGCATGATAGGGCCAAATCATTATTTGTTTATTAAAACCACTTCTTATTATTTCTTTTGTTATTTGAGTAGAACATTTCCACAGAACAATAATATTCTGCTTGTGATCTGTGCAATGAAATTTCATAACACTATTAATTTTGTTAGGCATGTCGAAATAAGTAAGAACACAAATTTGCAAATATCACGAGGGTACGATTGTTTTATAGGCACTTACGATGAGAGAAATCTTATTAAAATTATTTCTACATTCTGTGGAGGCTTGCCATACATAGAAAAGATCCAAATTCATCTGCATCGTGATTGAAAAAATAAAGCTGTGGTTTCTTTAGAGCCGATGCAGTACTTCTTCCCATCTGGGATTTTTAGTGCAATCAAAACAAAAGGGATGCTTTGGAGAGAGAATAAAAGACGTCTTCAGAGCTTTCTCAGATAGGCTTTCTGCTTAAGATATTTTCAAGTTTTAAGTTTTATATCCCTCAACCCTCCATCACAAAATTTTTCTAAGGGAATTTAAATGATTCATTCCAGTCCCAGAAAAAAGAGATTTTTCCAAAAGTGTGCTTTAGATGACACATATTTCAAACCAAGACACCCTTTTAATGCAAAAATAGCAGAGAGGTGTTGTTTTTTTTCTAGTCCACATATTGGGATATCAAACTAAGTGTATGTGAGTAACTTATTTTAGGAACCAATTACTGCTTCAAAGAGACATGGAAGACTAAGTAAGAAAGCCTCTTCCACCTCACATTTCTGATGTGAAAGTGCTCTGTGTGAACCAAGCCCCATGAAGCATTGAGCCAAACAACCGCAGCAGGTTTCTATTCTCTTGGTTGTTCAGCATTAATTTCTTAATGCCTGGTTGGGCTTGCTGATGAGTGGCCTCTATCTCTCAGGTATTCTGCAACATTGATTTCTAACCTTGGAGTGAATTATTTGTTTGGTTTCTCTTTGCATGATTTAACACAGTTGGACTGCTATAAAGAGATGGGCAGAGGGAAAACAAAACAAAACAAAGCAGAAAACTCTTGAATAGATTTGCCCTATTTCAGGCTTGCTGTGTCCTAATACTGGTGTGGATGTGCATGCTGTTTATAAATATTACTAAGACCTCATGCAACTATTTCATATAAAATGTGGTATTTAGTATCAAATGCTTATAATAAAAATATTTATACTGACATATATAGTTTATGACCAGGATTACTGTAATAATTTACTTTTATTAAGTATAAAATTTCCTTCTCATCAAATACTTTTTTGTCTTTTTAAAATAAAATGTGGCAGTATTTTTGTATTTATGTTTCTAAATATGTCCTAGAAAGGTTCAAAGACTCCTTTGCATGATGACTATTTTATAATACAAGACAATTTCTTTAAGAACAAAGTATCATCTTTTCAATGATTATTGTATTCTTTTCACTTAATATAACGCTGAAGGAGGGGAAATATTTCTGGCCCCTACATTTTTCACCATGCTTCTTCTGTTTGTCGAGCACATAATCTGAGAAGCAGGCCTGCTGGATAAAACAAAAACGCAGCGTCAGGAGTTCAGGTCGGATGCTTATCAGTCTGTGATTTTGAACTACAGAGCTTGCTGTTAGCAGCCCAATCAATGACCACTATGCCCCCAGGATTCCCCAACATGCATATGAGGTGGTTGAAAATTCGTGGCTTGGGTCAGGTGCAGCTTAGTCCTCAGACTAGCATCCAAGCTCTTTCACATGCTAAGGAGGTTTGGTACAGTAGATTGACCCAATGCAACACATCTTTTGCTCTATTGACTGCTGATTCAAAGAACAATGGTTCTCAATCCAAGCATACACAAAACCCTTGACAACTTTAATCTTTTCTCTGTTTATCATGATGTAAACTATTGGTTCAGTTGTGAGAATTTTGGTCTTCCTTATATTGAGTATTGCTCCATTATGAAGGCTGCAACCCTTGATCATAATCAACAAGTTCTACAAGTCTTCCCCATTTAGAGGAAGAACCCTTGTATCATCTGCATATCTCAGGTTGCTAATAAACCTTCCTAAATCCTGGTGATGCATTCCTTTTCATAGTATCCAGTTTCCCTGTTATTTGTTCAGCTTGAACAGATTGAAGTAGGGTGAAGGGATGGAACCCTGATGTACAACTTCCTCATATTAAACCATGTAGCATTCCTTTGTTCTGTTTGCACAATTGCCTTTTGATTGATGGACATGCTCCACAGGAGCACAATGAAGTTTTCTACAATTTCCATTCTTCTCAAGGTTATCCACAATTTATTATGACCCTCACAGGCTAATACCTTTTCATAGTCCATAAAACACAGCTTCACATCGTTCAGGTATTCTATATTTCAGGCCAGGTCCTTCTGATATCAGCAATGCTATCCCTTGCTTCATGCCCCTTTTCTGACTGGTCTGAAATTATGTATGGCAGCTTGCTCTTCTGCTGCACCATTGTTGGATGATCTTAGGCAGAATCATACTTGCATTGCATTATCTTTGTCGTATAATCAAGCATTCTGTTTGGTCAGCTTTCTTTGGATCGGTACAAATATGCATCTCTTCTAGTCAGTTGGCCAAATAGTTGTCTTCCAAATGCCCTACCATCGGCACATAAGTGCTTCCAGTGCTTTATCAGCATGTTGAAATGTTTAATTTCGTATTCCATCAATTCCTGGAACACTGTTTTTCACTAAACCTTTCAATGCAGCTTGAATTTCTCCCATCCTTAACACTGTCTTTTATTCATATGTTACTTCTTGAAATGGTGGAATATTGGGGATTATTTTTGATACGCTGATTGTTCATTGTTTCCATCTTTGGATGCTTATTGTATCATTCATTCAACGTTTCCTCATAGAATCTTTCAACATTGAAACTCTCGACTTACATTTTTTTTCTTTAGTTCTTTCCATTTAAGATATCCTGAGTGTGTTCTTTTTGGTTTTCTAATTCCAAGTGTTTGTATATTTCAATATAATATTTGCCTTTTTTTCTTAAACTGTCCTTTTAAATTTTCTGTTTAGCTCTTTCATTTAATCATTTGCTCTTTGTGCCTTAGTTACTCTGAGATTAAAAGCAAATACCAGAGACTCTTCTGAGATCCACTTTGGTCTTTTCTTTCTTTCCTGACCCTTGGTCTTTTTCATGAATGCATGTTTTCATGTTTCTGATATCCACCCACAGCCGATCAGGTCTCCTATCATTTGTGTTCAATGCAGCCAATCTGTTATTGAGATGCTCTCAAAATTCAGGTGGGATAGAATCAAGGTCATATTTCAGCTCTTGTGGGTTTCGTTTAAATTTTTCAGGTTCAACCTGAACTTCTATATGAGTAATTGGTGGTCATTTTCCAATATGTCCCATGCCCTGGTTTTTAGCTGCTGATATTGAACTTCTCCACTGTATCTTCCTACTGTTGTAGTCAATCTGATTTCTGTTTATACAGTCTTGAGAACTCCATGTGCATTCTCATGTCTTGTATTTAAAAAAAATTATGTTTGCTGTGAACAAGTCCTTAGTCTTGCAAAATCCTTTAATGAAATCTCCAACTTCCTTTCTATTACCAAGGTCATATTTTCCAATTAATGTTTCATTTTTATTTCCAACAGTTCATTCCATCTGCCAATACTTATCAATGCATTTTGATTACATTTTTATAAATTTCCAACTGAAGACATTGGTATTGTACCATTGACTATGGAAAATACAAATCTGTCTTATAGGAAGTGCAGCTGGAAAGCTCCTTAAAAGTGAGGACGAGGAGACATAATTTCACATATTGTTGCCATGTTTTCAAGATTGAGGAGTCCCTGGAGAAGGACATGATGGTAAACTACAGGATTAATGAAAAAGAGGAAAACACTCAATTAATTGAGCTGACACGGGGGCTCCAGCAACAGATGCCAACATTATAGCGCGGGCCAGGATGGCACTGGACTTGACAGTGGTTTCTTCAGTTGTGCGTGAGACTGCTAGGAGCAAGAACCTCCTGGAGTAAACCTAACAATAATTTTATTCATCAAACCTAGAGATGAGTCATTTTGTAAGTATCTACAAATATAAAGTGTGTTAAACGAGGAAACAGTATCCACACATGGACTTCTACGTCCTACCTCAGTAATCTTAATGCTCATATGGTCATTGTGTACGCATATTTAGGAAAATTAAAACAATTTGCTGAACATTTTGCTTATGGATGTTTCAGAATGTTCATCTATAATTGAATATTATTTAATTAAATATCAGTGACCATACAATATGCACGAATGTACATTATATGTATAAAAACCTATCTTTTAAAAGTATTTTTTAAATTTCCTAATCATTCATCTTTAAAAACCTACAATAAATATCTCTTTACTGCTAGAAGTAATGTGTTATGAAACTACTCAATTAGAAGTATACTCAAATTATCTCCAAATGTACTTTTCATTTCTAAAAGAGTCAAATATATGTTTAATAGCCGAGTACTTTAAAGTACAGTAGGACTTTAATTCTACAGATCCAGTTTGATATATTGGTATAATTGAATGCAAATGTAAATGTAAATTGTCTAAATGATTTGTTTTACTTATGTGTCTCTATATCTGAAGATTGTTCAGATAAATTTCTTACATTGTTTCCCAAGTTTATCAAAATAATTTTTGATGAATTAATTTTGTTTTCCTTGTTGATCAATTAAAAAGTATTTATATTTCATGGTAATATCTAGAATTTGTACATAAAACATTTCATATTATAAACACACAAACATGTTTACATAATATAAAATTATAGAGAGTGGAGATCTCTTTGGCTACACAAGGCGAATTCAACTTCATCTCTGCCCACAGATGACTCCTATAAGGCAGATTGTAGGCCCGTCTGCACGCTCCATCCTTGTTCACTCTGTTCAGACAACATTCCTTGCGAGAATATGCTACACTACTGGGTAAAATAATTTGTTCAGTGACCACAGGGAATTCACGGATGATAGTTATAATTCCAAATTTATTAGAGAAACTAACAGGGAACAAGATATTAAAGAATGAGTTTCTTTGGTGTGCTTCTTCTCAGTCATGCTGAGGAGTACCATGTCTCTCTCTCTAGTCCTCAAATTCCTAGTCACAATGTCCTTTGGCTTCTGCCTCATTCCCTGGGCCAGAACGCCCACCCATCATCCTCCCTCACAGTCTCGAGGTTGCTCTTCTGCTCTATTTCTGGTTCTCAGTGCTACAGCCTCTGGTCCCTCTGGTGCCACCACCACTTCACACAGGGATCTCACTGAGACCCACTGGCGGCTCTTCCTTGTAGGTACCATGAGATTCTCCGTTCTTGCTACTCAGATGGCTTTTACTAATAGAATGGCAAAACTGATCATTTTTGAGGTATAATCCCCTACACGGTGTTTACATATCCCAAACCATTACATGGATCCAGTTAAAACTAACTATTGATGTCTACTGCCATCCAGTCAATTCTGACTCACCGTGACCCTACATAGTTTCATTTCTCCACAAGAGCATGCCATTGAGAACATAGTCAATCAGTCAATTAGTTCTTTGTGAGCTAATGCCAAGGTATTTCAACACTATTGGAGAAGCAGATCTCTGTACCTGTGTTCTAAGGTGACTTTTTGCCATTCTTTGTCTATTGTTCAGGCAATAATTCATTTGTGCTATCCAGAGAGATCTTCATAAAATATGATATGAACCAAAGATATGAAAGAAAATGTTTATTCTAGAAAACATTTAATTCTATATCTAAGAGCATTGAAAATTATCGTTGTGACTATATAAATGATTAAATCATAACAAAGCCAAATAATAAATGATCTAATTATAATTTCTAAATCCTTTGCATACTGGACTGATACTATCTAATTGTTGCATAGTATTTTTTATCATTTGAATATATCTTAAGCAAAGAGTTTAAATGAATAACAATGTTAAATGACCCTTTTACATTTTAAGACAGTATCATTTGTTTAAAAGAATATTGGCCAATTTTTAAAAATTAAGTTACCATTCACTTTTCTTATAATGAATATAATAACAGCAACTTCAACAGCAGCAAAATCATCTACCACAGACATTATCTCAACATGAAGCACCTGTGTGATTTCCTGTCTGTGAAGGACACAAGCACATGAGGGTGGATATGATAGAGAGGGATGCTTATAAACAAATCCATCATAGCACTAGAATCATAATTATAGATTTATTAAATGAATTTAGTTTTTAATGTCCAGTCAATATGCCAAAGAGTATTTCTAATTATCCTGTAAATTGTTTGCATCTGTGACTAATCCCACTGCAATACATCTTTGCCAATCAACTCACACCAATTATGAATATGGCCTATGTCTTTGCAAATGTTCTTGTGATTTTATACTGTCCACTTACATTTTGCTGCTACATAATCTTTATCACCCACCATACATAGGTAGTTAATACTTTTGTTGGAAAATAATGATTTCAGTATCAAAATAAATTTGTGTTCTGCTTTCTTTTGTCTTTTTTTTAGATTAAAAACATAGTAATGATAAATCATGGGATAAAAAAGTCAAAGAAAAGCACTTATCAAAATGGGAAATATTTGAACATTGCTAAATTAAATCAGCATCTGAGGCAAATGAACAATTAAATGTTATGATATTTATATTATGAGATCTTGCAGTGCTGTTTTAGGAACAGAAACACGTATTTTAGATCAATAATTTAAAGTCCATTTAAAATCTCAAATTCAAAAGAAGTAAAAGTAAACATCAGCATTAGTAAATGGAAAAAAATTCCAGTGGGCACACTATCAAAATATGATTGAACAAATTAACTTTGTACCAGGAAAATTAAATCCAAATTGTTCTGCTTTCTGTTCATAGAGAAGGATGGGAAAAGGAATTACATTGTATGAATTTGGTTTTTGCAGAAAAAAGCAACGAACAAAAGCAACCAAGGTTAAGGTTTTTTCCTGGGTTTTTTTTCTTTCCTGTTACTAAAGAATGGATTGCTTATTGAGCAGGTAAAGTTTTCAGAAGATCCTTAATATTTTTTTTAATCATTTTATTAGGGCTCATACAACTCTTATCACAATCCACACACACATTTATTGTGTAAAGCACATTTATACATTCGTTGCCCTTATTCTCAAAACTCGCTTTCCGCTTGGGTTCCTGGAATCAGCTCTTCATTTTCTTGTTTCCCCACCCTCTCCCTCCTTGCTCCCCACTCCCTCATGAACCCTTGATAATTTACAAATTATTAAATTAATTTATCTTACACTGCCCGGCATCTCCCTTCACCCACTTTCCTTTTGCCCATCCCCCAGGGAGGAGGTTATATGTAGATCCTTGTGATAGGTTTCCCCTTTCTACTTCCCCTTCCCTCCGGTCTCTCCACTCTCACCCCTGATCCTGAGGGGTTCATCTGTCCTATATTCCCTTTATTTCCAGTTCCCATCTGTACCGCTGTGCATCCTCTGCTGCAACCAGGTTTGCAAGGTAGAATTGGGACCATGATAGTGGTGTGGAGGAAGTATTTAAGAACTAGAGGAAGGTTATCAGTTTCATTATTGCTACACTGCACCCTGAGTGACTCATCTCCTCTCCATTACCCTCTGCAAGGGATATCCAGTTGTCTACAGATGGGCATTAGGTCCCCATCATGCTTTCACCTCATTCACGATGATTTTATTTTTATCTCCCCCCACCCTTACCCCCCGCCCCGCATTTGGTGCTTGATACCTGGTCCTCTCGACCATTCACAATCACACATGTTGGTGTGCTGCTTCCATGGGGCTGTGTTGCTTCTTCTAGTCTAGATGGCCACTTATTTACTTTCAAGCCTTTAAGACCCCCAGATGCTATATCTCTCGATAGCTGGGCACCATCAACCTTCTTCACCACACTTACTTAGGCGCACATTTGTCTTCAGCGTTTATGTAGGGAAGGTGATCACACAATGATGGTTTTGTTCTTCGGTGTCTGCTACCTCATCCCTTCAATACCTCGTGATCACACAGGCTTGTGTGCTTCTTCTCTGTGGACTTTGTGGCTTCTGCCTAGATGGCTGCTTGTTTGCCTTCAATCCTTTAAGACCCTAGATGCAATATCTTTTGATAGCCAGGCACCATCAGCTTTCATCACCACATTTGATTATGCATACATCTGTCTTCAGCGATCATGTCAGGAAGGTGGGTATCATGGAATGACCATTTAGCTGAGCAAGGTGCTATTGTATTGAGGGAGTGTGCGCAAGGAGGCCCAATGTCCACCTGCTACCCTACTCCTGAACCTATAAATATATGCACATAGGTTTATTTCCCTCATAATCATAAATATATTTACATATGTACATGTCTATTTAGGCCTTTGTGTATACCCTTTGCCTGCTACTCCTTTCCTCTATTTTCTTACACTTTCCTCCTGTCCCACTACCATGTTCAGCCTTCATTCTGGTTTCAGTAATTCCTCTCAGTTACCTTGCTCTTGGTCAATCCCTACCAGTCCTCCCATCCCCTTCCTGCCACTGGCTTTGAACCACTCATTGTTCCCTTGTCCCTGGGTTGGCCAACACCTCCTCTCTTCCCCCACCTCTCACACTCTCATGTCCCTCCGGGACGTTTGGTCCTGTTATTTTCTTCTCACACTGTTTATCCAGCCTATCTTATCTAGATGGACATGAAGAAATAATAATATGTGCACAAAATTGCAGATGCCTTCTACAGCACCAAACAAAGTGGCACATAAGAACATGACAACGGCGGCAGCAACACCGACAAGCTAACTAACACCAACCAAAAAAGCCACTGACATACAAAATTTAAAATCAGAGAAAGGAAAAAGAAAAAAAAAATACCAGAAATAGAAAAAAAAGCCTGTAAATAGTTCAAGGTCTGTTTGTTGACCCCTGGCGTGTTTTCCGGACTAGTCTGATGGGGTGCCACGTCCTGACCCCAAAGTCCATCCTTTATACTCCCTCAGGATCTCCTTGCTCTGCTTCTCCAGCCGCTCAACTGTAATCCACAGTGTTTTGCCTCAGTGTTGTGGGGTCAGCTCAGTCACACATCCCACACTGTGTCTCCAGTGCTGTCCCGTGTAGGGCCATGGATCAGTGCAGGATGTCGCATCTTACACTGGACCCGGCCAGATGGTCCGCTCTGTGCATTGGGTGCTATGAGCCAGGCTATAGTCCTATGGGCTTGGTGGGTCCAGGTGCGCTCCACTCTCTTCCTCCCCCTTCATTTGCTTCAGCTTCCTTCTGGGTATGGTAGGTCGGTTCCTTTCCCACACCAGATGATCTATTTTCATTTTCTGTAACACTCCCTTCCATGGTGGGGGTTGGGCTGATTCTGGTTAGGGCCTGCTGTATGGTCCAGTCTTTTGTGGATTCCTCTGCGTGTTACGTTGCCCTCCTGGTTTGCTGTGTCATGGTGGGGTCTTTATGCACATTCCAGTTCTGTGGGGACACAACCAGTACTGTACCTCTGGGTGGGTTCTTGCCCTGTTCCCCCCGTGCCATCAACTCAGTTTCTCCCCACCAAAATTCTCTCTCCACCTGTCCCCTTCCCCTTCTTTATGTTGGATTCTCATGTACCTCCCTGGGTGTGGCCTGCCCTCCTCCCAACTATCTATGATTCCACCTGTTTATTGTGAGATAGGTGTCTATTCTATTCCTGCCTTGTTGGTTGAACTTACCTCAGTGTGTGATACCTGTCCTTTTGTGTTTGCCTTACCTCACTTAACATGATTCCTTCCAGCTCTTCCCATGAAACAACATGTTTCATGTGATCGTCCATGCTTTTCAGTGCTGCATAGCACTCCATTGTGTGTATGTGCCAGGTTTGCTAATCAACTCATCTGTTGATGGAAATGTAAGCTGTTTCCAAGTCTTTGCAATTGTGAATTGTGCTGCAATAAACATTGGAACGCAGATGATTGGTCATGTTTCATGTTACCTCCACTGGGTATATGCCCAATAGAGGGATGACTGAGTCATAAGGTAGATCAATTTCCATTTTCTTTAAGTATCTCCAGATTGCTTTCCACAGTGACTGTACAAATGTACACGACCACCAGCAGTGGAGGAGGGTTCCTATTTCACCACAGCCCCTCCAACACTTGTTGGTCTCTGATTTATTGATTTGGGCTAGCCTCAGGGGTGTGAGGTTTTATCTCATGGTTGTTTTAATTTGCATTTCTCTTGTGACTAATGACGGGGAACACTTTCTCATATGCTTGTTGGCCATATGGGTCTGCTCCTTAGTGAAAGTTCTTTTCAGTTCATTTGCCTAATTCCTTAGGGGTTAACTGTTTTCTTTTTCAGGCCATGAAGGTGTTGTAGATTTTAGTAATGAGCCCTTTGTCTGATGTGTCATTACTGAAAATCCTCTCCCAGTCTTGGTGAAATCTTTTGAGGTACACAGGTGCTTTATTCTTATTAAATCCCATTTGTTGATTTCTAGTTCACCTGTGTGTGTAATCTTCCCTGTTGCAGTGAGCCTATGAGCTCCCTGGTCCAGTGCTCTGAGGTTAGTCCCGATTCCCTTCTAGGTCTGTGATTCACCTTGAGTTTATTCTTATGCATGGGGTAAGGTAAACATCTTGTTTCATTTGGATATCCATTTTTTTCCAGCACGACTTGTTAAAAAGGGCATCCGCTTTCCACTTGATGGTTTTGAGACCCTTGTCCAAGATCATGGTCTATATGCTGATGGTTTTTATTCTTGGGTTTTCTATTCTTTTCCACTGATCTGACTGTCTGTCGTTGTACCAGTACTACACTGTTTTGACAAGTGTAGCTGTGTAATAGGCATTAAAATCGGGTAAGGTGAGTTCTCCAACTTTGTCCTTTTTCTTAAGGAGTTCTCTGCTAATTCTGGGTTTCTTCCCTCTCCATGTGAAATTCGTGATCAGTATTTCCAATTCTTTGAAGAAAGCTGATGGTATTTGAATTGGCATAGCATTGAACTTGTAAAGTGCTTTAGGTAATATTGTCATCTTTACTATGTTAAGCCTTCCAGTCCAGGAGCAGGAAATGTTCTTCCATTTGTGGAGGTCGCTTTTGATTTCCTGCACTAGGGTCTTATGGTTTTCCTTGTAGAGGTCTTTAGTTTTTTTTGTTAAACATATTCCTAGGTATTTCAGTTTGTTCTTAGCTACTGTGAAGGGTATTTCCTTCTTATCCCCTCTTCCATGGTCCTGTCCGATGTGTATAGAAAACCTACCAACTTCTGTTTATTTATCTTGTATCCTGCCACACTTCCATATTCCTCTCTTGATGTACGTACTCCTACTATGGAGCTTTTGGGGCTTTCAATGTACAGGATTACGTTGTTTGCAAATAGCAATAGTTTCACCTCCTCCTCTCCCATTTGGATCCCTTTGATGTTCTTCCGCTGTCTTATGTTGTTAGCCAGAACCTCAAGAACGATATTGAATAGAAGTGGGGACAGGGGGCATCCTTGTCTTATACCCTTTTTCATTGGGATTGCTTTTGTCTTTTCTTCATTGGCTATGACGTTGGTTGTTGGCCTTTCATAGATAGCTTCTTTCAGCTTGAGGAACTTACCTTCCAATCCTATCTTCATGAGTGTCTTGATTAGGAATGGGTTTTGGATGTTGTCAAATGCCTTTTCTGCATCTATGGATATTATCATATTATTTTTATCCTTTTTCTTCTTGATGTAGAGTATAATATTGATGGATTTTCGGATGTTAAACCATCCCTACATCCCTGGAATGAATCCTACCTGACTGTGGTGGATCATATGTTTTTTATACTTTTGTATTCTATTGGACAATATTTTGTTAAGGAATTTTGCATCTATGTCATTAGAGATATTGGTCTGTAATTCTTTATACCTGTGGGGTTTTTGCCCTGTTTGGGTATCAAAGTTATGCTGGCTTTGTAGAATTATTTTGGGAATTTGCCATCCTTTTCTATGCTATGGAATACTTTGTGGAGGATCTGTACCAACTCTTCCCTGAATGCTTGGTAGAATTCTACTGTGAAGTCATCTGGCCCTGGGGCTTTTTTTATTGGTAGGTTCTTGATGACCCTCTCTATTTCTTCTTTTGCTATGGGTTTGTTGAGGTTCTGCCTCTCTGTCTGAGGTAATCTAGGGAGAGACTGTTTTTCCAAGTATTTATCCATGTCTTCCATGTTTCTGAATTCCTTAGAATACAGACCCTCATAGTATTTTTTGATTATCCTTTCAATCTCATTGAGGTCAGCTGTTATTGCCCCTGATTCATCCCTCATCCTGGCTATTGATGTTTGCTTCTTACTATCCTCGGTAAGCTTTGCCAGAGCACTGTCAATTTTGCTGATCCTTTTGTAGAACTAGCTTTCAGCTCCATTTATCTTTTGCATTGTTCTCTTGTCTTCCCACTGGTTTAGCTCTTCCCTGATTTATATTATTTCTTTTCTCTTGCTGTTGGAGGGGTTGTTCTGCTGACTCTGTTGTAGTTGTTGGAGGTATTGTATTAACATATCTGTCATAAGCCTCTCTTCCTTTATCATATATGCACTTAGTGATATTGAGCTACCTCTGATAATTGCCTTTGCCATATCCCATAAGTTTTGATACATAGTATTCTCATTCTCGTTAGTCTCTAGAAGCTTCCTAATTTCCTCTCTGACCTGAACCTGTACCCATTCATGTCACAGGAGATCATTGTTCATCCTCCAATTAGTTGCCCTTTTTTTTCTGGACATCCTCATATTAATCTCCAGCTTTATGATGTCATAATATAAGAAAGATATCTGGATAATATCTATGTTTTTCAATTTACTCAGTCTTGACTTGTGTTCCAGCATGTGGTTTATTCTTGAAAAATATCCATGTGGGTTCGAGAAGAATGTGAAACCCTTTGCATTTGGATGGAAAGCTCTATAAATATCTATCAGGCCCTGTTTCCTAAGTACATTGTTTAGCTCTATGGATTCTTTGCTGAGCTTCTTTCCCAATTATCTGTCTTTCTCTGATATTTGGAGTGTTAAAATCACCTACTATGATTGTTGAGTTCGTGATTTCTTTTTTCATCTTTTTAATAGTTTGTTAGACGAAATTTGCTGCACCATTATTAGGAGTGTAAATATTCATTATGCTAACTGCTTCTTTGTTTACCGAACCTTTGAGCATTATGTAGTGTTCTTCTTTGTCTCTTTTAATGGTTTGGATCTTGAGGTCCGTTTTGTCAGAGATTAAGATAGCCACCCCTGCTTTCTTTAGTTACCATTTGATTTGTATACTTTCTGACAGCCTTTTATTCTTAGCATATTTTTCTGTGTGCTTAAAATGTGTGTATTTCAGGCAACAGATTGATGGATTATATTTTCTGAGCCAGTCCTCAAGCCTTTTTCTTTTAATGTACAAATTGAGTCCATTGGTATTCAGAGTTATTATCACTATCTGTGATTCATAGTTGTCATATCCTGTCTTGTGTTTTGGGTGCTTACCTCTCTCACTTCATATCAGTGTGCTGTGTTTGAGTGGAGAGCTTCTATCTTGTCTTCTTTTCCCTCTGAGACCCTATTGTCCCGGTAATTATTGCTGACATGTTGGTTTCTAGATGGAGAATGGACTATATGGTGGTGTCCTGTTCTTAGTGGAGTTTGATCCTCTGGCCATAGTAAGTCAGTCAGTGTCTTCTGCAGTCAGATGTCTTGCAGCATATTTTTGTAGTCTTTCTTTGTCCGTGAAGACTCTTTTCTCACCATGCATCTTAATGGATAACTTAGCAGGGTAAGGAATTCTTGGGAGGCATTTTATTCTTTCAGCTTTTGGAAGCTGTTACTCCATTCTCTCCTACTCTTCATGGTATCTGCTGATAGATCTGAGCATATTCTTACCTGCACTCCTTTATATGTGACTGTCTTTCTTTCTTTTGCTGCTCGTAAAATTTTCTCTTTTTGCTCAAAGTTGGATATTTTTACTTTTATATCTCTTGGTATGTTCTAAATGGGGTCTAGTCTAGCTGGCATCCTTTCTGCTTCCTGTATGTGTGCCTGGTTCTCCCTTCTTATGGTGGGAACGTTTTCTTCCAGAATTCCTTTGACATCTTGACTGTCGACTTGTGTGTTGTGTTGTGGTCCGGTAGACTGATCACTTGAATATTATTCCTCTTAATAGCATGTGTCATTGATCTCAGGTTATCTTCTGCTTCTTTAATTTTCCTATCTGACTGCCTTTCCAGTCTGCTTAAGTCTGTTTGACTCAAGCCTAATTGTAAATTCTGTTACTTTGTGTGACCTTCTGCTACCTCCTCTGTTAGCTCCTGCAGTTTCCTTTGGTGGGAGGACTTTATCTCCTCTATTGTGGACTTCATCCCCTCTACCATTGAATCCTTATTCTTAGTTCCTTCCCTCAGCTCCTGCATTACTGCGAGCAGACTTCTGAAGATTTCCATCTGTGGCAGATCTGTGTCTGTTTCTTCTATGAGAGACATTAGCTCTGCTACTATGTTTTGTCTCTGTTTTTTTTTTTTTTTTTTTGGGTTGGGAGTTATGTGGTCTGTTGATTTTTCGTTGATGCTTTTGTAGGTCCCATGTTTCTGGGAGATTAGGGAACCCTTATCTCTGTTTCTGTTAAGGAGTCTTTCAGGTGGCTGACTATTACCACCTCCTATAAGGATGGGTCAGACTACCGTGTTGGCAGTCTTCCCTGAAGGCTTAGTGGTCAACAGTGGTGAGATGTTTCAGTGACTGGAGTGGAGTTGGAGCCTCAGTGAATACCCCAAGGCTGCTTTGACATAGACTGTCAGGGCACCCTTAGCAGCCCTTTTTTTGTTTAATAATTTTTTTAAATTAAATATTTTAAAATAATTTTTAAAAAAATCTTTGAAGGAAAAAGAAGAAACATGGAGAGAGAGAAAGAAGGAGAAGATATAAAAAGAGGAGAGAAAAGAAGTGATAATGATAGTGAACTTGGGAAAAGAAAAAAGAGATAGAAGGAAAACCTATAGAAAAGGGGCAGAAAAGAAGTAATAGTAATAATGAAAAAGGAGGAGAAAAGAAAATGCAGAAAATAAAAGGAAAAGACAAACTAGCATAATATAATATATATATGTATAATTTTTTCCCCTCCTTTTCGCTCCAAGTTCTAGTGATGCCTAATAGAAGGTGGAGGTCAGTAAGACCTTGCTGCCATGGGATGTTATGTTGATCTGGGCTCTGGAGCCAGGCTATGTGAGGGGAAAATGCTCTTCAGATCAGCATGAACTCCCAGGTCCCTGCAGTCCTATAGGGTTAAGCCAGTGGACAGAGGCTACACAGGCGGGGAAAGCACCATGGGAGCGAGCCTCCTGCACCAGTCATTAAAGACTGGGGCCTCAAAGGGTGCTTGGGGAAGCTGGCCATAGCACCTGCCTCTTATACTGGCTTGAAAGGGCTGGGGCTGTAAGGGGTACTGATGGAGGCGCTGGCCACAATGCTCACTTCCTATGCTGGATGGAAAGGGCTAGGGCAGGCTTAGAAGCTGGCGATGGGGACCCCGCGGGGCATGACAGTGGTGAGAACCGGCCTGAGCACACAGATGGCTCTGGCAGGGACCACAAAGCCGCATCCTAGGCTTCTGAGCAGGCAGGGTGCATATCCCTTGAGCCACTGGCCCTTTGAGCAGAGAAGGCTCCACTGTGATGTGTTCTGAGCCAGATTGGACAGCAGCAGCTCTGGCGGGAAGCAACGGGTAATGGTGCCTGCCCTCCATTCTCAGAGGGTTGTGCAGCGATGGGCTGGCTTAGCACTCAGAGCTGCCGGCCGCTGGAAACCTCGCAGTGCACTGTGGGGGGCAAAGCTGGCTTCAGTGGGAGCCCAAATCTCTGTTGCTCATGCTCCCAGTAGGCAGGAGCATCCTCTGTTAAGCCCGGTGCTCTTAATGGCGCAGGATTGGGGCTTGGTACCCACTCACTGCACTGGAAGGAACGCGCTGTGGCATGCAGGCTTAGTGCTCCAGACTGTGGGCACAGGGCACCGCGGTGACATAGACCAGCCTGAAGTGGCTCCGGGGAAAACACAGTGTAGTAGATAAAAGCCAGGTGGGTGTGGCTACTGGCATGTGCCAGCGGGAAGTGCACAGCACAGCTTCTCAGGCCGGGAGTCAAGTGGGAGCTAAGCTGATGGGGGCAGGCGGTCGGGCAAACGGGATGAAAGTGGAGAGGTCCCAGGCAGCAATGGGGGTGGATGGACCCCCATGGAGGTCGCGCAGTCAGCCACTGGTAGTTTGCAGGTCAGTTACCCAGGCCTTGGGTGGATAGAGGGAGGGTCATGGCACAAGAGCAGATCGCTTCCCTGTGGGGAAAAAGGAACTGTGGGAAACTGAAGCTTCTCCGCTAGTGGGGTCCCACTGGTAGGCAGCAGCTGTAGGGGGTACCGCCACCACTTCGCATGTCTCGGCAGAGTAGTCAAGAGACTAGGCGTGGGGCCTGGTCTGGGGATGGAGTGGGGCTATAGCTAGTCACGGCCATGGTGACAGGGCCTAATGACCCGAGATGTCCCAAGAACCGGATCCTGGATCATCAAGGCCTCGTCTCAGGACAAATGCAAGGGGGTGGGGGTGGGGTGCTGTCCCGGGGGGTATCTCACTCACCAGACTCCTTACACTTAGCTACCTTGACACCAAACCTGCCTTGTTCGAAAGAGCTCTCAGAGTATATGGTTCTCCTCACCCGCCATTTTACCCTTTCCTGATCCTTAATCTTTTAGAGAATGTAAAACAAAGTTAAAGACTGTATTGCCAGAGGGAAAGAGCTAAAGGAGAAAAAGAGGAAGAAAGGAAAATATATCTATAGGTATAAACTATATTTATAGGTGTATATATAGATATGTACATGTATAAATATATAAATTTGGGTGTGTTTGTATATATATATATATATGAATGTATAAAGCAAGGTAGCAAATGAACATTGGGTCTCTACATAAATCACTTAAATCTTACCTTAGTACAAGAACATTCTGTTCTAACAATGTGGTGTTGTACATTATTCACCCTTCTGATGCAACCGCAAAAGACAAAATGGATGTTTAAGCAAATGTGATGAACACAGCTGATGGTGCCTGGCTACTAAAAGATATAGTGACTGGGCTCCTAAAGGCTTGTAGTTTAAAAAAAAGGACATCTAGCAGGGAAGGAACAAAGTCCATATAGAAGAACAACACCAGCTTCCGTGATCGTGAGTGGTTTACTAGAATAGGTATCAGATTATGGTTTCAGTTCTACCTCAGTAAACTTGTTAGACATGCATAAGCTCATTGATAGAATTAAGAAAATTTGATATATGAAAAGCAACATATATAACACGTTTGGAAAAAAGCATTCGAGGTAGGGTTGGGGAGAGGGAGAGAGGGAGAGAGGGGATAAAGGTGAGCTGGTATCAAGGAGGTCCAGAAGAAAGAGATTGGTTTTGAAATGGATTGTGGTAACAAGTGTACAATACTGCTTAATGTGACTGAACTATGGAATATTATGATATCTGTAAGAGCTCCTAATAAAATGATTATTGAAAAACAAAAACTGTGAAGAACATTGCCCTTCTGGATAGAGCCTTACTAAAATAGTCTGAGAGATTGTTGAGAATAAATACTTTGATTTTTAATAAAGCCTATTAGTTGTGGTGGACAATGAATTTTATGTAAAAAAACGTTGTTTCATATTAGGATAAATATTTTAGAATTAAAAAAAAATTTCCTTTTCATAAAAAAACCCCTAAGTATAGCCCTGAATCCTTACCCAAGTTGTCCACAGAGATGTGTTAGTTCTTTGGTTGGGGAGAAAGTAGATTGATTTTTGTAAGGGCAAAGCGGGGAACGTAGTACTGTTTGGAAGTGAACTACAATGAAAACTGCTATGCCGTGAAAATAGAAACTGAAATAATAATCACTTCAAGAGATGTAAATATTCTAAATATTCTTGATGATATTGAAATAATTATACCCTTTAATTTCAAATAAAATGTCATCCAATAATAATGACCAAGGATTATAATACTAGAATTACAATGAAATGTAACCAGAGTTCAAACAGGAAAAAAAATAAATTAATAAGTAACAGCAACACATAAAATAAATTAAAAAGTTGTACCTGGCTTAGCCTCCCCCCACCCCTGCTTTTTTTTAATTGCATCAAATGAATGTGAAAGTTGTACCGTGAATAAAGAAGACTCAAGAAGAATCAATGCATCTGAATGATGGAGCTGAAGAAGAATGTTGAAAATACCATGAACTACAAAAAGAGCCAACAAATCTGTCTTGGAAGAACTCCAGCCAGAAGACCTCTTAGGGGCTAGGATGTCATATCTCTGGAGACCACCAACATGCTTGATAAAGTAGGGAAAAACAGTAGGTCCTTCAATACGAGATATCCACGCAATGACTGCAAGCATGTGTTTCAATAGAAGAACAATTGAGAGGATGGTGTAGGATCAGGTAGTGTTTTCTTTTGTTGTACACAGGGTCTCTTTAAGGCGGAACTGATTCAACAGCACCCAACAATCAAAGTAACATAATTTAAGATATCAATTTCTATTTTTTATTCTATTTTATTTTTCCAACAGACATGAAAATGATAGAAAATATCATAGCTCGAGTAATGCTCATCTTAATTATCAAAATGACAAGTTTGCTTTGTAATACGCTACAAATGTTTTGCATCAATGCAATATGTGTTTGTTTATTATTTATATATAAATATATACAACTATATATTACATATATTAAATATCTTGAATTCTGTTTCCATTGTTGATATGATTAATCCAATGTTTCAATATGGCTGCATTATGATTCTCAGTGGTTTTATAGATAGTATGTAATTATCCCATTTTATCATAAAATGATAGCAACATATCAGTTTTAGGAGTGTTTCCTTGGGTTTGTAGTCTTCATCCAGTATGAGGGTAACTCTAAAGGTATTCATACTTACATAGAAACTTTTGCTGAATAAAAATATCAGAAGGTGAAGCTATTGTTTCCCAGCATGCACTTCGTCTAGGGGAATACACTTCTGGAGGCAGCATTTCTTTCTTTCTAACAGATATCCTACTCTGTGACTTACACATTTTAAAACCGCAATTTTGGCTTCCTTTGAGGGATTCAAGTTCTGTTTCTTTTGGGGTTTTGTTTTTTAATTTGGAGCACAAAGGGATGTCTGAATGAGGTGAGATGGATAAGATCAGGGCTGAAGTGTAGATGGGGGAATGTTTTCCAATTAAGTTAATATACAACAGCTTTTGCTAGTAGTGACAGTTAGATTTTATGTCACTTCCACTGTGTGAATGTAGGAGTAGAGTTCAAACTATTAATTAAGTCCATTCCTAGTGATGTTTCTTCAGAGAGTGGCCTTTCCATGAAAGATGTTGTGGAGAACTTGCTATCTTGTCCCCTCTCCATCCTACTTAACTGGATCGTGTGTCTCATGTCCGAGGCTGCTGGCGCCCATGTTGTCTGTTGGCTTGGGAGCTGTCCGAATACTTACTAGCCTTTGAGCTTCCAGCTTTCCACTTGGCCTTCTTGCTTCATCTGTCAGGAGATATGTGAGTCTGTATGTCCTCCAGCTACCATCTGATGCATAGACTTGATCTGGACAGGTCTGGGTCACTTGATTGATATAATCTTTTCCCTCAATATGAACTTCTTTCACATACTTGTGTGTGTTGATTTTGTCTCTCTAGAAAACTCGGACTAACAAGCCACCCTTAAAGAATAAGGATGCGAATGATGATGAAAATATTTGACAAAATCTTCTTGGCCCTGTGGCAGTTAAATAATCTGTCAACTTGAGCGAAGGGGTGGAGTTGTGTTAGTCCAGGTTGACTAGAGCAACAAATTCATAGACACTCATGTGTGTAAGAGAGAACTTTGTATACTAAGCAAAGATCCCAGCCCAGATCAAGTCCATAATTCCAATATTACCCCTTATATAGTGATAGTAATCCACAAATTCCTCTTTCAATTCACCCAGCCATGCAATAATGCCAAATGCAGGAAGACCACAAGCCAATGGGTGGAAAATGTTGTGGATCCAATGGTGGTCGAAGCATCTCAGCACTGGCATGAATCTCCACGTGGCTCCTCCAGCTACAGGGCTCTGGCTCTATCAGCATAGCTTCATGTGACTTGTCAGCAGGAATGTCTCACAGGGAGTGAGTGTATCTGGCCTCCAGTGAGCTGTTTATCTCCGTGGCACCTCCAAATAAGGTCATCAAGCTGCGACCTGATTGTCAGGCTAGACTCTACCCCTTCACAAAGTGACATCAGATCATGTAACAACCACAGTTTAGCCTATCAATCAGGTCACAAGGTAACACTCACCAGGAGGATTCTGGGAACTTTTTCCCCTGGGAGGAGGACCACACTTTCTCTCTGTTTCACCTGGTGGCAGCTGGAGCCCTAGAGCTGGAGGAGTCACATGGACAGCCACACCAGCACTGAGATGCTTCCACAAGACTTTTCACCCACTGATGTGTGATCTTCTGCTTTTGGCACCATTGCATGTGCTGTGTGAGTCTGTAGAACAATTTGTGGACTAGTATTCGACATATGTACAAATATCGGACTTATGAGCCAATATCAAAATTGTGGACTTGATCTGGACTGGGCCAGGATGTTTTCTTAATATACAATTACTCTTGGATATAAAACTCTCTCTTACACACATATGAGCCTTCAACTAGGCTTCAAATACATCAATGCATAAACCATCCTGAAACAGACAGATGTGGAAATCTGTTTCCATAAAGACTTGGCTACTAAACCGAGTTCATTGGAGAGATGAGTGTAGAAGGTCAAAGGAATAAACTTGGCTTGAACAGTTAAACCTTATAAGTTGATCCCCCTGTGATGCAGGATGGACCGGAGTTCAACATTTTCTGTATTTTTTTTTTTACATATTAGTGTGTATCTTGGAGTGTGATGTCATTGGAGGTCACCTTGTTGAAGTTGTGGTATATGGTTTGGTATATAAAATCCCGGATTGATGCACCTTTAGAGACGACAAGTAGAATAAGGATTTAGGGGGCGGGGCACAGGGTACAATGGTGGTGGTGGTGGTGGAGGGGTGGTAAAAGGGAGATGATGTCAAAAGTCTAGGGGAAAAACAAAGAATGCTTGAAAATTAACTGTGGTAGAAATGTACCATACTGCCTGAGGGGATTGAACCATAGGATGATATAATGCATGTATTAACTCCTCATTAAAAATTAAAAAATTAAAATTACAAATTTTTCAAACCCTATTATTCAACTACACTCTGTCTTACAGAATAAACCAATGACAATTGGTTTTTGGTATCGATATTCATAAAGTAGAAGGATGGAGTTTTCTGCTCCTTTAAAATATCACACTCTTGGAAACTCACAAAGGCTGTTTTACCCTGTCTAATAGGGTCACTGTGTGTCTGCCTCAATTTGGTAGTAGTGTGAGTGAAGGAGAGCGACAGAGAGAGATATTTATAAATGCACTGCACTGGTTTTGCACCTCCAGAAATACCAATATAAGACAGGCATTTATTGTTGATTCAGGTAAAATTACCTTTATTTTATCATTTTGGGGGATCGATACCTGCTCCCCATTAAAAAGATGAAATGTGTTAGGCTAGGTTATCTAGAGAAACAAAACCAGTGACATTCATGTATGTACAAGAACAAACTTTAAATCAAGAAAAAAATTTTATCAAGAAGCAGTTCAATCCAGTACATCTCAAGCACCTCTCCAGACTCACATAGCTGCAAATGGATAAATCAGGGTAATAAAGCTTTGGGAGGAAGAGAAGGCAGACAGTGGGTGCAGAGCTGTGTATATCAAAAGGTCTCAGAAACATAGCAGAGTGCTGACAGAGTCCAGGGCTACAAGGGCTGTCAGTTCCAGATGCAGAAAAGAGAGGGAAACTGGAGAGACCAGATCCCCACAAAGGCTCTTGTAAATAAGCCACAGGGCCAAGGAAACATTGTTAGGATGTGATCTGCCTGATAAGTTAGACTTCACCCCTGTCTTCTTACAGGTGCACCAAGTGGACAGAAAAACCTCACCATCACAGTCAAACCCTGGTCATTTTGGTACTCATACATAATGTTTTAACCTTACGTAAACTTTAAACAAAGACCATAATGCAGCCATACTTGCCCCTAACACGAGACAACCAGCACAAATAAAAACTAGGCCAATGACTCTCAGCTGTAAGCTTGAGAGTTCACACACGTGTCTTTCTTCCACAGACTGTCTGGTCCCTTTGCATATTCTCTTCAGCCCTAGCCACCTCAGCCAGGTGATGCCGTAGACTCAGGTAGTGCACAACTCTCTAACCTTCAAACCAACCCCCTGTTCACCTCTCCCGATAATCCATGTGGACCAGCTCGAGGGGTACTAGTGGCCAACCTCAAAGTGTGTCTTCATTGCTGTGTGCCGCCCCCCCCCCCCCACCTTCCACTCAGTACGTGAGCCCAGGTGGTTGCCTAGTAAACATACCAGGCTGCCTTAAGGCCCTCTTTAATTTTCAGTCCTAGGAGGAAGTGTTCTCTGATGGGCACACATTTTTCCAGCCAAAGTGTATCCAAAGGCAACTGCTTGCATTCATTTCAGTTCAAAAAGTAGTCACTTCACCTTAAAACAGAACAAACTCAGCAGTTCTGAGTGGGTTTACATGTCTTTTCATATGGAAATATCCCAAAATTCAATGTTTTAGGTGGAGCTCAGCTTCCTCTTCTCTATACTGGCTTAAAATAAAAGTCAGTTCCTTCGGAGCAATTTCTAACCCTCCTTGTAACAGAACCAGGTATAAAGGCTGATGGTGGGCTTACAATTCTCTCTAATTAGAAGTTATAATAACAGTTGATTTCACACATTCTATCTATAACATGAAGTAGGAGAAATCCATACATTCCTGCTACAGAGAGTTAAATAAATAATTCTATTCATAATATTTTAAAGCATGCAAGCTGTAGGGTTCTCTTCTCTGGGCTTGCCCATGCATATATGCATGTGGCCCCAGGCCACCAGCAGGAAGAATCAAAGGGCAGATCTTCTATCAGGCAGCCAGTTTAAACAGCCCAGTTTGCCACAGGGAACTCCCAAAGAGCTGTTCTCTCTTCAGATTCCCTTTAAATCATGCACAAATCCAAAGGCTTATTTCCTATTCTCAATTATTCTTCCTCTCATGAGATGTTTGAAGCCATTGCAAGGGATCTGCTCCACATACCAACTGAGTCACCCATGTGGAGGCCATCTCTGGCCTCCTTTGTTATTCAAAGGAGAAGGAAAATCCAATACAGCCAGTTGCATAAGACAAGTCAGGCATGCCTCTGCCTTATATCCTTTTAATTTTTTTTCTCTAGAACCCACTGCTCGGCACCAATTTGTGTGGTTGTGCTTTCTGGAGGAAAAAACAAACAATGAGATTCATATATCTTTAAGAACAAACCCTAGATTTTTAAAAGAAGTTTATATCAAGGAAGTGTCCCAGTCGAATCTAATTTAAATTAGATTAGGGTCAGATGTTAGCTCAAGGCTCCTCCAGATTACAGGTGGATGAGGGAGGAAGCTGCAACAGGGTCACATGGTGGTGGGCACAGAGTCCTATCGTTCCAAGTTTAGCTGGGGAGTCCTAGTGTCGAAAGCCCCCATGGTTGACAGACCACAGGTGCCATGTTCCCCCAGAAGCTGGAAGAGAAGGTCAGTGAAAGATCAGTTCTCAACCCAGTCTTTCCTGAAGAGGCCACGTTACCAAGCAGTCATCATTAGCCTGTGCCTTGATTGATATTTGGACTCCTCCCATATATTTTTAAAAATCATTTTATTGGGGGCTCTTACAACTCTTGTTATAATCCATACATCAATTGTATCAGACCTATTAGTACCTATATTCCATCATTCTTTTCTAGATATTTGCTTTCCATTGAGCCCTTGGGATCAGCTCCTCTTTTTTATCTCCCTCCTCCCCACCCCAGCCCTCATGGGCCCTTGATAGATTGTTGATTGTTAATTTTTTTCAAATCTCACACTGACCATGGTCTCCCTTCCCTCTGGTTTCTGTTGTTCTTCCCCCTGCATGGGGTGTGTGTTTATGTGCCATTCATTGCGATCAGTGGCCCCTCCCTCCCCACCTCTAGCCCCTTCCCCCTATCCTTTTGGTATCTCTACTCCCATTCCTTTTCCTGGTTCCATGTGTTGTGAGTTTTATCTTTTTCCTATACCTATGTACATGCCCCCAACTAGTCTAGATTGGGAAGCGGCACTGGGGTCAGGGTAGCTGGCCGAGAGAGGGGGAGGCCTCAAGGGATCAGAGGTATATTGTGTGACCTATTACTGCTCTACTGCAGCCTGATCAACTCATTCCCTCCCTGCGACCCCTCTGTGAGGGGATGGTCTATTGTCCATAGATGGGCTTTTGGTCTCCTCTCCAGCCCCCCTCCATTCTCACCAATGAATTTTGTTTGTTTACTGTTTGTTGTGAATCTTCTGATTCCTGTTGCCCAGTGTCAATGACACCCCATGATCACAAGGGTTGGTGTGCTTTTTCCAAGTGGGCTTGTTGCTTCACCTTTGCATGGCCACTTGTTTAACTTCAAGCCTTTAAGACCCCAGGCACTATTTATAACTTTTAATAACCAGGCACCCTCCTCTGTCTTCACCACATCTGCTTATACACCCATTTTGTCTTCAGTGATCGTGTAGGGGGTGGTGGTGATGTTGAACATCACAGAATGCCAATTTGTTAGAACAAAGTGTTCTTGTATTGAGGGAAGGTGTGAGCCAAGACCCAAGTCCCATCCGCAGCCTCAGTGTATTACCTTAAAAATATATGTACACAGGCCAATACCACTATTGGTATGGATTAATGCATTTACATAAGTGCACACCTCTGTTAACCTCCCTATCTGTGCCTTTGATTCCTAGAGCTTGTCTCTGTTTCCTTTTGCCTCCTCCTGCCCTGCCATCACATTCCCGCTTCTTCCACCTCTTAGCACTTCCTCTCTACTAGCTTGGTGTTGCTCTAACACTCATAGGAGAGGAGCCGTTGTACTTTGTCCTATCCAGTTGTTATGAACAGGAATGGACCTGAGGGCAAGTAAGACTGGGGTGTAGGTGAAGATAGAAGGAGAATTTCCAGAAGACACTGGATGTGTCTGTGACATTAAGATGATGCTGACTTGAGTAACCAACATTATAACTGGTCAATTGTGTTCGATTTTTGTAAAACATCGATGTGAACAAGCAGCGATTCATAAATTAGCAGTGCTAGTAATACACAATGATGACTGTATGGTCTAACAAAAGACAAAGTTAATTAATTGTTCCACAGCAGGCATTGTCAAATGTGGTTCAGCATGTGTTTTGAAAATGTCTTATTGGAATATGCCTATTTATTTACATGCTCTCTACAATTGTTCTCATGCTACAAAGGCAGCGTGGAGTAGTAGCAACAGGGATCATGTGAAATGAAAAGCCTAAACTATTGTCATGTGGCTATTTACAAAGAAAATTCACTCACATCTTGAATATACTATTTCTGGAATCACTTTATTTTTTCCGCCATCTCACTTTTCTGCTGTATCGCAGAAGTCTGTCGATATTATAAATCCTTAGTTACAAAACATAATGCTATCTTTAGTGATTTTCTTCTTAGAAAACTTTCAAATATTTTTAAAGACATAGGAAATTTGAAGACAGAAGTTACCCATGGCCAAGTAAAGTTTCACTGCCTCTGTTCTGATCAGCACACAACTGCAGTGCTCAGAGGCCTGAAGTGAGTACCTGCTTCAGGAAACGTAGTCACTGAGAAGCTGGATCTGCTTCACCTTGAGAATTCAACACAGCACATGACCCGAATCTGGCCTTCCCTTACATGACTTCCACTGATTGAGGTTAGTTAGAAGAAATCTTCTAACTAAACAACTATATATATTTTATCTGTGCTGCTTATAGGCTTGGTTGTCAGTTCCCCAGGGCGTGCTTGCTATGTGAAGTTCTCCCTTTTACATTCCTTTTAGAGACTTCTACACATTCAGAGTGTCAGCCTGCAGTGTTCTGAAAATTCCCAAATCATTTTTTGTTTGTTTGTTTCCATTACTCTTTTTGTGCGGATCCAACTTAACATAACTATTCTAGCTGTAGTTTTTGTAGGACTATGGCAATTCAACTTCCTGTAGCCTACCAAAGGAATTGGGTAGGTTTTAAATCATCTAAATAATTGTAGGCATACATGTGAGCATAGGGCCCTGAAAATAAGGTATCTGGACCCTACTGTGGAAATGGCGCAATTTCGCCACCCTGCTAGGCCTAATGAGTCGTCCCAAAGGTGGAAAGGGAAATCTGACAACCACCAAGAAAAGAGAATCAGCAGGGAAGAGTTTCCTTTGGATCTAGATTCCCTTCCTGGAAAACTTTCAATCCCAGAGCAGAGTACTGAGACCCCAGAGATGGTGAGAAGTAGTGGCAGAGAAACAGTGGCAACAGAGGAGTCAACCAAGGGCACAGCAACAGGTGTAGTGACGGGCTCTCCAGACTACAGAGCACGGAAGGGGCTTTCGACAGGTTTGCCACTGGAATTGTATGCATCTGGGCCAGGGATTCCTCAACTTTTTAAACAGGAGGCCAGTTCACTATCCCTCAGACGTGTTGGAGGGCTGGACTACAGTTTAAAACAACAACAACAACAACAACAAACTATGAACAAATTCTTCACACTGCACATATCTTATTTTGAAGTTAAAAAAAACAGGGCAAAAACACCCAACGGGTGCCGTAAATGTCCTCGGAGGGCCGCATGTGGCCCCAGGGTCGTAGTTTGAAGATACCTGATTTTGGGCACTTAGGGTAGAGCTGACTCCTTATTCTATAGCGTGAGAAAGCTGAGTGACTTTGAGGGCAGAGAGGGCAGTTTAAAGAGCCAAGGGGCAGAGAGAAGTGTTCTTGTGGGTACTGCTAAGAATGGCTGAGTTGATCGAAGAACTGTATCCTGAGTAGTTTCTGAAACTGAATCTTAACCACTTACTTCCTTAATAAAACCCATAGTAGTAGGCATTGTATATGATTTCTATGTTTCCTTTGCATTTAATTATAAAGCCCAGAAGGGAAATAGTGCCACGGGAAGAATAATTGGTGTCAGAAGTGTTAAAAACTTTGGAGACATGTCTGACCTCCACCTTTAGTCTCAGGATTTTGTCCCTGACCTTCTTCCTCCTTCATGCAGTTACTGGAGGCCAAAGATGACCACTACCAAAGGCAGAGCGAAGGCATGACTCTCAGCAGGTATTTTGTATATCTAGTTAAATATTGGCACTTACTTTTCTTGAACTTAAATTTGCATGTTAGCCCTTTTTCCTTTTGCGGATTTTATTATTCTACTCAAGAAGTAAAAGAAAGTCACAAATAATATTAAAGTAAAATATATTGGGAGAAGGAAGTTTTCTACAAAGATTTATCGGGTAATACCTTGATCCACAGAGAAGTAGAGCATGGACCTAGAGACAATGTCCCATTGGAACTTTGCCTTTCTTTTCATCTCAGCAGAGTCGTTGTTCTGCTCTATTTACATAACAAATAGTTTTAGGAAAAGGAAATAGTGCTATATGGGCTACGTACAAATTGATTTGTTGCCATTATTTTTAATGTTTTAAGGTATTATAAGGCAATTTCAACTCATAGTTGCCTTAAGTACTATAGAAAAATATTGCTTAGTCTCTTTCTCTTTTTTCTTAGTCTTGTATTTACTTCACAAATTTGTAATATTTGAACCCAATTGTTGCAGATGTTGTGTTAATCCATCTCTTTGGAGGTTCCTGTTTTTCACTGACCTTCTTTCAAGTATAGTGTCTTTTTCCAAGGATTAGTCTCTTCCCATCCTCTCTAATAAGCAACATTCTAGCTAGACATTTTGCAAGACAGACTCGTTTATTCTTTTGTCAGTCCATGTACTCTCAGAATTCTTTAAAAATACCATAATTTAAATATATAAATTATTCTATGGTTTCTGTATGCATTGTCCAAAATTAACAGGCATATGAGACCTTTACAAATACCGTGGTTTGTCTTAGGTGCCCTTCAGTCATCAGAATGCCATTCTTGCTCTTCAGCACTTTAAAGAGAACACGTGCGGTAAATTTGCCAAATGTGATGTCTTTTTACTTATTGGTTGATAGTGTGTTTCATCAGTGATATACTTTACCCTGGTTGACTCATCCCTTTTTTGTGACCGTTCTGTGAGGGGAAGTCCTACTGTCTAAAGATGGGTTTGGAATCTCTGTTTTTGTCTCCCTCATTATCAACACTGATTTTTTTGTTTGTGTGTTTTGGGTCTTCTGATGCCTGTTATGCCTGTTACCTGACACTGTCCACACCTCATGATCCCACAGGTTGGTGTGCTTTTCAAATGGTGGCTTGTTGCTTCTCTGCTAGATGGCTACTTGTTTAACTTCAAGCCTTTAACACTCAGATGCTATCTATTTTTTATAGCTGGACATCATCAGCTTTCTTCACATTTGCTTGTGCACCCATTTTGTCTTCAGCGATTATGTCAGGAGGGTGAGTGTCACAGAATATCAGGTTGTTAGAACATAGTGTGCTTGGTTGAGGCAGGGTTTGAGCAGATGCCCAAAGTCCATCCACTTCCTCAATGTATTGCCATATAAATATACTTTACCTGTGCCAATGCCTCTATTTTTGTTAATTAATATATTAACATAAGGGCACACCTATGTTGACACCACTATCCATAGCTTTGCTTCCTAGATCATTCCTCTGTTTCCTCTTACCGTTCTCCTTTCCCAACATCCCTCTTGCCCTTCTTCTGTGTCTTAGCTAGATTGCTGTTGCTCCAACACCCCAGGATCTCTATGTGCTCCTCATTGTTGATTTTAATTCCTTAGTTGTTCCCTTGTCTGTGGAATTGTTTGCACACCACTCCCTTTCCCCACCTCCTCCTCCCTCTAAGTTCCTCACGAACCATTGGTCCCATTGTCTTAACCTCATACTTGCTTCCCACGCTTATCTTATATAGGTAGGCAAACCAACAATAATGTCGACTATACTAAAGGAAAACAAAAAAAATGAATAACATGAAAAATAAATAAATAGAAATATATATGAAAAATAATAATAACTAGCAAAAATCATAGATAATTCCAGGTCTGTCTGCTGAACTTTATGACTATCTCCCCATCAGTCCTGGAAGAATTTGGGGAGCTGCCTTTCCCAGCCTGAAGTCTATTTGGGGCTCCTCAGGGGCTTTGTGGATGTGCTTTACTCCTGTTGCTGATCTATTATGTTCCCTGCTGTTTACCCACATTTTGGGGGTTTCAGACCTGACTCACTCCCTGCTGTGGGGGGTTCAGACTGGACTCACTTCTCGCCATGTGTCCCCAGTATTTTCCTCTGTCACGGCATGCTCCAATGAGGGGACCACATACCTTGAGCTGTTGACCCTAAAGTTCTCTCTGTGCCTTAGTAGCTCTGTGCAGGGATGCTGTCCTCTGGGCTTGGTGTGTTCATATAGGGTGTAGACCATCTCTCTACTTTTCCTTCTTGGTTTGCTTCCATGTGGTGTGGCATGCTAGCCCTTCTCTTCAACCTGTAGGCTTAGTGTTGTCCTCTGTAGCACATACTTCTAGGGAGGGGTCAGTTGGCTCTGATGGGGGCTGTCCCTGAAGCCCACTCTTTTCATATGCTGCTCCATGTGGTTATGTTGCCTTCAATGTTTGGTGTGCTGTGGTGGGGTCTGCATGAACACTCCCAAATCTGTGGAGACATAACCAGTACTCGCCCCCTCCGTGGGTTATTGCCCTGCTCCCCCAGTGCCATCATCTGCCCCCGTTTTCTCCCTCACCCTTACCCCCTTTCCCCTCATTTTGAACAAGCAAGGTTCTGCTACCTGCGTATTGCAGGTTTTTAACATGTCTTGCTTCAATCCCGGTGCCATATTCTTCCCAATATAGTCCAGCGTCTGGAATTCTTTGCTCCAAATTCAAATGAAATATTATAGTGAAATTATGCATCCATGATGCACATCTTTTCTTATTTGAAAACAGACAATATTCCTTTTCCTGTTCAAATGATTGTCCCTGGCTCCAGGTAAGACAAAAGCACAATGAATAGTTCTAGAATTCCCATTCTTTGTAATGATCTTCATTGTTTGTTACCATCCACACAGTGAAAGCACCTTTGCATCTGACTAGCATGCTAGTTTGTAAAAGAGATAATATCTTATATCCTTGAAAGTTCTGGGCCAGGACTTATCACAAAATCTAGGAAAATTAAAAAGTAAAAGCTATTTTGCAAAAATATTGAACATGGAATAAATAACCATTTAAACCTCTGTCCCTAAATACAAGCTTTTAATCTTACCTAGATGATCAGGTAAATACTCTTGGAAATTAAATAGATTTGTGACAGTTATTTAAGTCTGCTTCTCAATCATTCAGTAATGATAAACATTGTCAACAAAGCTACACAGATATTCCCTTAGGTAGAGTTTATTAATTTTTATGTAGAAGTAAGCCAACTGATTAAGGCAAATAGAACATTATTTACAAACTCTATTGCTTAAAAATCCACACAATTACTTCATGTGAGAACAGACTTGTGGTCTGACTTATGACTCCCTTAGGCACTGGGGAAATGAACGACAGGACACTGTACCTCATGTATGGGTCTCCTCCATTACCCTGCGGCCCTTTAGCAGCCTGTGTGTTCAGTACTGGCTCCGTGATGATGACGATTTTATGCTAATAAAGTGAGAATATGTAGTTTTCCTGAGACAGGAAAAAGGAAAACGAGCCTGGAGAGGGCTCTGCAGCTGTGTGGATTGACTGTTTGTGGTTCTCGGGGATGTGATTATCAGACGACTCTATCATCATTAGGATAATTAGTTGATTTGGAAACTGTGTTAGTGGAATTGTCATTGCTCACAGCTTGTCAATGTTAGGTTTTTTCATTTGATAAGGTTTTAAAAATAAATTTAACTACCCAGATACATGAAATCAAGAGAAGTATACACCATCACAGTTTTGGAATTGTTGATTTCAAACTGATATTAAGTTATGAATTAAATAAAAGAAAGTGAGCAACTTTAAGGTAAAGTAGCCCTTTTCCAGAGATTAAATTGTTGAGCTTAATTGTCCTAAAGCTTTATTTAGGAACTTAGAATAACTATCTTATTATTTACGAACAGATGATCTATTCACGTTACTATTTACGCATCAAGTTCTAGAGAGAAATGGCTGAGGCCATTCTTCATTTATCTGCTAGTTACTGTTTTGATACATTATGAGCCTGTAATGATTGTTCACAAGCAGCTTCTAATCCCTAGAGTTTCTTATGGAAGAACAAATACCTTTAAATGTATACTTATATGTAGTTATGATAGAGGGGGTGAAATAATTAGCCTGCTCTTAAACAACACAATTTAAGATTTAACGTGTAAAACCTCGACATGTAATAGAATCCTCCCATGAAGTAAAATCTCTTTGAAGCTCAAACCAAGCTCAAAATCAACTGCCATCTTGTAGACGCTGACTCATGGCAAACCTCTAAGGCAGGGTGGAACTGCCCCTGTGAGTGTCAGAGGTTAGCAGTGGGAGTAGGAAGCCTCTTCCATCTCCTGCTCAATCACCAGGTTGTTCTAACCCAGAAAGGTGGGTAATTAAAATAAGTTACCAAGCATAACAATTCCCCCAATTTAGAAAAAATAAGGTTCCCGAGGCTTCAGGAAATGGGGTCTAATGGCCCCTTGAGATATATTGTTATAGTTAATATTCTATGATCATTTCAAAATCTGCCCTTTTTTAAACATTGTTTAGAGTAGCAATTATATCCAGTTATCTTTACAAAACCTAATAATTACTTTCTGAAATCATTGTAAACACCTACAGGAAAAACAAACAAACCTATGTTTGTCACATAGTTTAAATTTGCCTTGATTTTCACTTGAATTTTGAAGCAGTTTTGATGTAGCAAACCCCACTGTGACTTTCTGTCTCATGTTTTAGAATAAGATTAGAATTTCTTGAATCAACCTGTTCTCTGTTTTTTGGCTTAGAAAATAACAGGTAATCCTGATCCTTGTCCCCTCCATTATTTATTTTAAGGACAACTGATCGCTCATGATTCTCATCGCCTAATGAAAAAGAACCTTGTGGAAGAAGCACACAGCCTGTGGGATCCTGAGGTGTCGATAGGATCAGGTTTCAGGCATGTAAGACCCAGAACAAAATCATAACCAATGTCAATGGGGTTGGGTGGGGGGCATGAAGTGGAGACCCAGTGCCCATCTGTAGACAATTGGATGTCCCCTCACAGAGGGATCAAGGGGAGGAGACGAGACAGTCGGAGTGTAGTGTAGCACCAAAGAAACACACAACTTTCCTCTAGTTCTTTGGTGCTTCCTTCTCCCCACTATCTTGACCTCAAGTCTACCTTACAAATCAGATTAGACCAGAGCATGCACACTGTCACAGATAGGAGCCCACAACACAGGGACTCCAGAGGATAGATAACCCCCTCAGGGCCAACAATAAGAGTAGAGATAACAGCAGGATCAGGGGAGGGTGGGGGGAGAAAGGGGAAATCGATCACAAGGATCAACCTATACTCCCCTCCCAAGGGGACAAACGATGGAAAAGTGGGTGAGGGTGATGGAGGATGATGTAAGATATGAAAATAATAATCTATAGTTGATCAAGGGTTCATGAGGGAGGGTAAGCAGTGGGGAGAGGGGAAAGAAAAGGGGAGCTGATATCAGGGCCTCAAGTGGGAAGAGAATGCTTTGAAAATGATGATGGCGGCGTATGTGCACATGTGCTTGACACACTGGATGAATGTATGGATTGTGATGAGAGATGTAAGAGCCCCAATAAAAGTATTTACTTAAAAGAAAGGAAAAGAATACGGAGGATTGACTTAAAAAGTATGACAGAGTTCAACAATTTTGTTCTAGAATAAAAATGCTAGTCCTCATTATGTTGCTGATTTTTTTCTGGTAGATTTAACAGTGACACAAAAACTGTCTTGTTTATCTATAATTTCCTTCCTTTTTTTCTTTTGATTACTTGGATATGGAAAGTCAGCCATTCCAATTTCATTTTACCTTTAACCTTTACCTCCTCTAATTTTCATAACAACACTTGTATTTTAGTTTCTCATATTGTAGGAGCTTGTGTGTTGCTGTCATGCTGAAAAATGTCATTGGCATTTCACATACCAGCAAGGTCACCCGAAGTGCAAAAGTTGCAACAGAGCTTTCATCATGAAAACAAACCATCTTATACAAAGTTGAAAAGTTATCAATTAAAATTTAAATTTGTAAAACAAAAGCCAAACAAACAAAAACTTACTGTGTTAAATAAAAGAAGCCCTTGTCCCATAGTGGCTCCTAACCAAAAGATCACCAGATTCAAACTACTAGCCACTCTTTGAAACTGGGCTTTCTACTCCCATAAGGAGTCAAAAGTCTCTGAAAGTCAGGGGAACCTAATTGTGGTTTTTACATAATTTCTTGTCAACTTGAAGATCCATAAAAAGGTATGGGGTGGTGTTTGGCCTGCCATTCAGTCCTGATAGTGCCACCTTGTGGGCATGACTTTCTCATTAGGAGGATCATGGGAACTTCCCCTCTTTCTCTGCCTTCACCTTCCTGCTGGTGGACCCTGATTGCTTCCAGAGCTCTGTGGTGCTTACACCATTGGATCCATAAGACCTTGCACCTACCAGTCTGTGATATTCCTGCATTCTCCATCCTTGCGTGTAGCTGTGTGAGTCTGAAGAGGAACTTATGGACTATAATCAGACTTATGGACTTGAATTGGACTGAGTTAGGATGTTTCCCTGATATATAAAACTTCTGGATATAAAGCTGTTTCTTACACGTCTATGAGTGTCTCTGAATTTATTTCTCTAGTCAACCTGGCCTAACACAGTTATAGAGCCACTATGAGTTGGCATGGACCCAGTGACAATGAGTTTGTTTTGTTTAGAGGTGGTAAAATATATTTATTGTTCTGATGAAAAATAGAAACCTAAAAAGAAAACAAAACTATTCAAAATGCAACTCAATTATATTAAAAGCTTACTATATGAATGAATTTAAATGCAGAGAGAATACATTTTTCATAAAACTGGGTAAAAGAAGTAATTTTATCTAAGATGTTTATTTTTTGAAATCCAGCACATTTTTCATGTTCTTCTTTCAATTTTATCTCCTCAGCTTTTACATTGTTTATAAAACCTCTGTGCCAGCAGCATTTATAATTAACCACTTTATTGCATACAATAAGAGCTTACTAAAGTCAAGCGAAATTAAAGGGCATTTAATAAGCAACTGGAAGAATAAAATTAACTCTGATTCAGCTTTTTGTAAGTTAATTAACATTAGTTTTGATAAACCAACATGTATATACCTAAAAGAAAGGAATTTTCTCAGCACATTTTGTTTTAGAAGAAATATCAGTATAAAATGGTAAGTTATTTGAAAACTATACTGACAAAATCATCTGTGGTCTGTGGTCTCCTATTTCACGTGCCCAGCTTTCACATGCCTATGAGGCAGTTGAAATTTGACGTACAGCAGATACATCCTAATTCTTAAGGTAGAATATTTACTTTTAACAGTTTCAAGGAGTTCCTTTGCGGAATTGCCTAACACAGTGCGTCATTTGAAATTTTGACTGCTGCTGCCATGGACCTTCATTGTGAATCCAAATTTTGAAATGTTTGACAACTTCAATATTTTCTCTGTGATGAAATGGCATGGGCACCACAAATGACCCTCCTGCTACATAAGAAGGAAGGTGTATCCAATTCTGTATATGCCCAAGGATGATTCCTATGAAGTCTTCATTGCTCTCTCACACAGAAATTCTTCCCAATAAAATCCATTATCATTTAAAAATAACTTTAGCAGCTATTTATGTAATGTTCTTAATTATTCAGTGGTTACAGGCATTCTAGATTATTCTCCACCCATTATGGGACCTTTTGCTTTGATGCTTCGGAGAAGGTCCCATAATGGTGTTCACCACACTTGTTAAGTCATGTCATGGGAGAATCCTGTTCCACTCAATTGACATCAAATCTCATTATCACAGTAGTTAAAGCCTAGTTAGTAGACTACACAGACATGAAATTGACTGTGTCTCTGGGAAGAGACTATCAATTCAAATCAAATTCATTGCCATTGAGTCAATGCTGATTCATAGTGACCTCCTGTGTGTTTCTGAGACTACAACTGTTTATAGGAGCGGAAAGCCCAGCCTTTCTCTTATGGGTTGGCTGGTGGTTTTGAACTACCATCCATGTGGATCAAAGCCCAATGTGTAATCACCACACCATCAAGACTTCTTCTGGGAAGAGTCGATGGAGAAGCCCAACATTGTTAACTTTCACCAAACCAGGGAGTGACTCTGGAACAGACCACCACTTTCTCATATATAAACTCATAGGTAAATTCAAGCCTCAAATTGCAAGATTGAAAGATTCTACGTGCACAATATTGAATGATGCAGTAGCCATCAAAATAAGAGGGAAAGAATATACAGAGTTTCTATATATACATATATAAAAATTTTGTCAACATTCAAGAATTTCCAGGGATAGTCAGAACCAATTGTGCTAAAGAAAGAAGGCCAAACTTCCCTGGAGGCATTAACCAAAACAAAGCTCCAGGGATTGATAGAATATCAATTAAGATATTCCAAGATGTTTATGAAGTACTGGATGTACTGGTCTGTGTGAAGACAACTGATTGTAGGAGACCTACATTTGTATACATTTTTAAAAAGGGTGACCAACCAAAATGCACAAATTATAGAACAGTATCATTGATATCAACTGCAAGTGAAATTTCTTGAAGCTTATACAATAGTGGTTTTAACAGCACATTGAAAGGGAACTGCCAGAGTTTCTGGCTCGATTCAGAAGATGTAGAACAAAGGGTATCATTACTGAGGTCAGCTGGATTTGGGTTCAAAACATAGAATACTAGAAAGATGTTTGCTCATGTTTTATTGACTGTGCAAAGGCAATTCTACTGTTTGGATCAGACCTAACTATGACTAGCCTTGAGAAGAATGGGAATTTCAGAACCCTTCACTATACTCCTGCAGAATCTACATGGATCAAGAATCAGTTGAGGGAACAGGCCCTAGAAACACTACCTAGTTTAAAATCAGAAAAAAATGGGGATAGAGTTATATATAACTTCCGACCATATTTATGTAGTTTGCATGTTGAGCAAACCGTCAGAGAAGCTGCGTTATATGCAGAGGAATGCTGCATCAATATGGGAAGGAAGCTTATTACCTGTGAAATGCAGATGAAACAACCTTCCTTGGTGAAAGTGAGGAGAACTTGAAACATTTGCTGATGAATTTCAAGACTAGCAGCCTTCAGTGTGGATTTCAACATATGTCAAGAAAATAGAAATTCTCGCAACTGGACCACTAGGTAACATCATGATTAACTGATAGAAGATTGAAGTGGTCAAGGATTTTCTCTTGCTTGGACCTACAATTAATGTTCATGGAAGCAGTCATCAGATGGCACATTGCATTGGGAAAATCTGCTGCCCAAGACTTCTTTCAAATGTTGAAAAGTAAACAATATTTTGAGGATCAAGGTGACTCTGGCCCAATCCACGGTATTTTCAATTGCTTCGTATGTCTGTGAAATCTGGTAATTGAATAAGGAAGACCAAAGGAAAATAGATCCATTTGAATGCTGTTTCTGGAGAAGAATCCTGAAAGTACCATGGACTTCCAAGAACAGACCTGTCTTCAAAGAAGTACAGCAAGAATGCTCCTGAAAGACAAGCCTGTCTAGACTTGATCTAGAGCACTTTGGACATGTTATTAGGAGAAACCAGTCCATGGAAAGGAACATCATATTTGGTAAAGCAGGGGGTAGCAAAAAAGTGGAAGGAGATTGATTGACAGTGTAGATACAACAATGGACGGAACCTAAGAACAATGGTGAGTAGAGCACAGGACCACTTGTTCTACATAGGGTCACTATAAGTCAAACCAAACCTGAGAGGACCTGATGCAAGGGGCTTAAGTGGAGAGCAAATGCTTTGAGAATGATTGGGACAGGGAATGTATAGATGTGCTTTATACAATTGATGTATGTATATGTATGAACTGTGATAAGAGTTGTATGAGCCCCAATAAATTGTTAAAAAAATATGACTTAAAAGAAACCAAAGATAAAAAAAGAACAAGAAAACAAAATATGTATACAGCATTGATATGATTGATAAGGTGAGGCCTACTCAGTCTAGATTGATAGTGTCTTAAAGCTACATGATTCCTGCCGCTGGATTTCAATCCGCGTCTGATTTGTTGATTTTTTGTTATATTGCCTGCCCAATTCGGGAGCCACCAGTGGACTGCCAATCTTGGATGCATTCAATTGGAAATCTACCAGTCTATGGTCTTCCTGCTTCATCTTGCCACTACTGCTACATGAGTCAGGGTATGTCTACAGATTATATTTGACCCCTGGATTTGAACTTAACTGGGATTCCCCACTTCTATTACTGTTTTCTTGGTATGCATCTCTTTCTATAAACATATATAAAAGGATCACAGGTTTGCTCCTTTAGAGAACCCTGTCTGACATATTTGACACAAAAAGTGTTTCTAGAAAAACAAAATCATAAGATGAGCTTTCTAAATCAGTTCTCATCTGATTAGCCTAAACACACTGAGAATTCAGGTTCTGCCTCGGTGAATTCAGTGAAGTCTTTCACTATTAGGAAAAGAAAAGGTTGTTCATCTGAATCGTGGCTCAAATCCCACATGAAAGACATCAATGCTCTACTTGTGCCATGAAAGAAAGTCTTTTCTCTTCCAGTAACAAAACTGATATTGCTGAAAACCAAACCCAAAATGTTATCAGAGGAGTAGCTTAATTAAAATTCCAGCTTAATTCTTAGCCTAGAAGGTATCTGATATCAAAGTGAGGGCATTGATTGGAAAGAACTGGGACACAACTTGGGATGGAGCTATGTGAGGTGATACTTGGAAGGTGGTAACATGGGGCTTATAGATTCCATCGAGCCAGCCTAGCCACCAGCAATAGACCTCTTATCTGAAGAGATTATAAGAGCCTTTATGCACTATACCCATACTTGATCAGCCCGACTGTGCCAACAACATGTTGTTACAGCAGCTGGGCCGTATCTGGAGAATTGCATAAGATCGATGCCTTACAAGATATTGCTTCCTGTTCCCAGAAAACACACTCGCCATTAATACTGCTTTTAAACCTATAAATAGACTGAAGTCATAGCTTAGCTCCAAAGGTAAAGGTGAGACAGTGGTCCAGGAAGAATTGCTAGTGTTTTCTAATATAAACCTCAAGAATATTTGTGAGAATGATTATTAAGGTTCTGGGCTAATGGTGTAAAAGACTTAAGGTTAGATTAATCTGAGTTTATTGATGCAGGCTCGTTGACACAGGTCCACTAGCACAAATTCTTCATTCAATGTCTCAGCTCAAGAGGCTAGGAGATTGCGCCTCAAGACACATCATTTACTAAAAGAGTAAGAAAGAAAGGTGTGAAGGGAATGCAACCATCCTGTAAGATATTTTTGATTGCTATTTTAAGCCGTCCTGGCTTGATAGAGAGAACTTCCCTACCTCAATTAAGACACTTGCCTGAACAACAGCTGATTGAGCTCCTGAACCCATCCTGCAATAATTCCTCCAGTTCCAAGTGAATTCTTGGAATAAACATACTCAGCACCTGGCAGAAGCCCCATGTTGAGTCTCTGGAATGTGGAATCAGGGATATCATCCCAAGAAATGCCAACTGGAAGTCATTAGAACTGCCTCCGTCTAGGAACAGCGTAAACCATAGCAATGCTACGTTCCGGTGCGCCTGCGGAAATTCGTGCCACCACCAAGGACATGAAGGGCTGATTAGTGCCACCACATCCTTATTTAACTGACCTATTTGGCCTGTGCAAAAATCAGATGGCTCATTGGGAATGACAGTAGCTTATAATCGTCTTACTCAGGTGATGACTCCAGTTGGCACTTCAGTTTCAGATGTAGTTTCATAGTTTGAGCAAATTCATACTTCTAGTACCTCATATGCACCCACTGATCTGTGCAATGCCTGCCTCTCAATTTCCATTTCTACAGACCACCAGAAGCAGTTTTCCGGCAACTTAAAAGAGCAACAATACGTTTTTACAACTCTTTCTAAATTTCTAACAACTCTCTACTACCATGCCATAATTTAATCTTCAGGGACCTCGATCACCTTCCATTCAACAAAATGCCATAAAGGATGAAAAATTAATTTGGGAAAAATGTAGGCTCCATCTACCTCAGTGAAATTTCTAGGAGGCCAGTAGTGTGAGGCTTGCCAAGACAGTCCTAACATGAAGGATACGCTAGTGCTTCCGGCCCCTCTTATAAGGAAAAGTGCAAATCACCTGGAGTGTCTCTGGATTTTAGAGGCAAAATATCCCTAATTGTGGTGTGTTGTTCTGGATGATTTATTGTGTGATTTATAAAGTTGCCAGCCCGGAGTGTGGCCAGAACAAGAGAAGGCTCTGCAACAAATTCAGGCCGCTGTGTATGCTACTCTGTCCCTTAAGTTTATGATCCAGCTGAGCCAATGGGGCTTAAGGTGTCAGCGGCAGATACGTCTATGGTTTGGAGTCTTTGGCAGTCTCTTATTGGTGAATCACAGCACAATCCCTTGGGATTTGGGCACCCAACTCTATGTCCTCTGCAGACAACTGTTCCCCTTTTGAAAAATACCCTTTGGCCTACCTGGGCCTTAGTCACTATGTCGACTGAGCTTCACATCATTGATGGGGTGTTTTCTGACCCACAGAGTCATGAAGTTGGTGTACACAGTGGCACTTCATCATTTAATGGAAGTGGTATATCAGACACCTGGCTAGTGCAATGCTTGAAGGGACAAGCAAGCAGCATAAAGAAGTGGCCCAAATGCCTGGGGTCTCCACTCCTGTTACAGTATCACCTTTCCCCCAGTCTGTACTGATGACCTTATGGAGAGTTCTTTATGATGAGTTGGCTCATGAAGAAAAACATATGCTTGCTTTACTGGTGGTCCTAGAAATACCATTACAAGTGGAAATCAGCAGAACATATCACTTTATGGGCCCTACTTCATGGACAGTGGTGATAGGAAAATCTCCTGATTTTTTCATCACCACTATCAAACCTTTGAGCATAGACTTTTTGTTCAGTTTCATGGGCTGTGATCAATAGTTTAGCTGGAAATTCAAGACTTGGAAGGAGCATGATTGGAAAATTGGGGACCAAGGAGAGTGCTACTGTATTGAGTGGTATGATTGATCCCTATTATCAAGGGGAAATTGGATGGTATTGCATAATAGTATTGCATTATGGAGGTGAAGAATAATATATCTGGAGCCACAGAATTCATTGAGTTATCTCTAAGTAATACCATGTCCCATGATTCAAGTCTGTCTTAAACTAGAATGATTAAATTCTGACAAAACTAGTCATGGTGTAGCCTCTTCAGGAATGATAATGTGGGCTAGCTACCCTGCAGACCAATTCTTTTTGGTATAGTTACTATGTATACATTCCATTTTCTTTTCATGTTCCCTGTATAGTTCAACATTTTGTCGATAGAATGTTTTAATATTGGTATCAAAACTTGAATGCTTTAAGAGATTTAGAAATATGGTTAATGGGACATTGTACTTAATTGGCCTATCATCATATTTATTGGCTCTTTTCTACCTCTTAGATCACTGAGTTGTTCCTACTTCCTAAATCATTGAGTAGTTTCAGGGATCTTAGAAGTTTTTAGGATATCAATTATTATTGAATTAAGATTGAATAATGATTATTTGGTGAGATAAACAGAGAAAGCATATTTGGGCAAAGAAAATTGAATAAATGACTAAACTGCCACCATGCAAAACTCCTTCCTTTTACATAAGACCAGAAGACAGGAATGGAGACTGATTCTTCTAGAGGGTCACTAATTAAAAAAATAAATCTGATACTTAGAAATAAACTGAGAGTATTGCAGAAAGATCGCATTCAACAAGAGAGGTGGTATCCTGTATAGTACAGTTCTAAGTTTCCATGGAGTCCACACTCTGTAAAGCCCGCAAGGTCTGCTGAACTCCTGAGGCTCTTTCCCTCAGTAACACTTGAAACTTAAAGCAGAAAATAAATCCCCCAACACATGTTTAAACCAAATGATGTTTTTTAAGTTATGAATGCAGAATTTATTATTTGAGCCTTGTACCCTTTTAAAAGAACTGTTGGTATGGAAGAAAATGAACAACATCATACAATATGTTAGATAGAAAATCTGAGGGAATTGATATGTTAATGAGGATGGAACAATTCAGAGAAGAAAGGTGAAAATGTTTGCACAACTTTAAGAATGTAGCTACTATCACTGTGGTATACATGCAGATAGTGTTGAATTGGTATATGGTCTGCTATATATATAATTTTTAATAGCAGTAGAAGATAATAAAATGAATTTTTAATTACAAAGTAAGGAAATGTTCACATACGCATGCAGAGTGGTCGAGGGATGAGAAGGACAGGGAAGGCAGTTGAGTCCTTTTGGGCCAACCTAGAAGAACATGAACAAAAACCTGATGACATAGTATTTCATAATAATAGTAAGAGGAAAATGATTTTCCTTCAGTTTTACTGATGTAATTAAATGCATGAAAAAAATAAAGGTAGGAAGAAAGACGAATCGCCTGTTCTGAAGAAGTACAGAGGATTAATGTATGTTATTTGCCTTCAAGGAGAGTTGTTGTTGTTAGGTGCTATTGAGTAGGTTCTGTCCCATCATGACCCAATGCATAACAGAAAGAAACACTGGATGGTCCTGCCCCATCATCACATTTTTTCATATGCCTGAGGCATTGTCAAAGCCACATTGTCAGTTTATCGAGGAACTTTCTCCTTTTCACTGCCCCTCCACTTTACCAAGCACAATGTCCTTCTCCAGGGACTTGTCTCTCCTGACAACATGTCCAAATTATACAAGATGAAGTCTTACCATCCTTGACACTGAGGAGCAACCTGCTTGCACTTCTTCCAAGATAGATTGGATTGCCCCTTTAGCAGTCTACGTTGCTTTCAATATTCTTCCCCAGGGCCATAATTCAAACGCATCAGTTCTTCCTAAGTCTGCTCTATTCAATGCCCAACTTTCAAATTCATATGAGGCATTGAAAATAGCCTGGCTTTGGTAATAGCAAACACGGCTGAGCTCTCAGAGTAACATCCTTGCTTTTCAATATTCTAAAGATGTTTTGTGCAGCAGATTTACCTAACAAAGATAATGTTTAATCAGTTTCCAACTGAAGTTGTTGGTATAACTCTTCAATTCTTTCATTACTAGCTTTTGTATTTGGTGCTTAAATTTGACTAATTATATTGTCTATTAGTTTATCATACTGAGGTGAGTTATGTGCTGCTGTGACGCTGGAAGTTTTATCACTGGTATTTGAAATACCAGCTGGGAAACTCACCGAAAGTGAACAGGTTTCAGCAAAGTTCCCAGATGAAGAACAGGTAAAGAAGGGGAATCGGATGTCTACTTTGGAGGAAGTAGCAGCTGAAAACCATATGCATATTTTCAAAACACTCTCATAGACTGAAGCCTGAATGAATAAGAGCTGGGCATTATCAGATATAGGCCCAGAGAATGAGCCCCTTGGGTTGGAGAGCACGTGGACCGTGACTGAGAAGGAGCTACTTTCTTGCAGTGGAGTTGACTTTGGTGATGTGTGAATGAAGTAAAGCCCATGGACGTGGAATCTTCAGGATCTGCTTTTGTAGACGAGGTACAAGGCAAGCAAGAATAAGTAGTTCCAAAAATCTGCTAATGGTTGGAACTTGGAAGGTATGGAGTAGAAATCTAGCAAAATTCGAAGTCATGCAAAATGGAATGGAAAGCACAAAGACAGATATCTGAGATACTTGTGAGCTGGAAAGGAATGTCATTTTTCATTTTGAATCAGAAAATAATGTAGTCTACTTTGAAGATAATACTACGATCCAGCGGAATGGCCTTGCATCCGTTGTCACAAGGGCATTCCTAAATCAATCTTCACGAGGACCATCTATCTTCCTTCAAGGAGTAGGAGAATAAATCCTTGCTCTTCGATGTAGGCCGCACAAAGTGACTACTTACAAGAAACACATTTTGCACACGAGACGGTAGTAAACAATTTTACAGGAAAACTCTGGGAAAGGTTAAGGTTAACTCTGTTAGGGTTAACATCAATTGTGATAAATCATGTTGATAATATTTACTCTTACTAAACTACAATGAAAATAGCTCTTCTCTTCTGTGGTCCTCCTTCCTCAAACCTATAAGCAACATAATCATGACAAAAACATTACACAAAAACAGAGACACTTTCTACAAAATATCAGACCAGCACTCCTCAAAACCATGAAGATTATAAACTATAAGTAGAGTCAGAAAAATGATCATAGCCAAAAGAAAACTAAGGAGACATGACAACTAACTATTATGTCGTGTCCTGGACATATCTTTGAAAGAGATATAATAAATTTATAGAATGTAAGAAAATCTGTATAACACATATATGGACTTTAATTAACAATGCTGTATCAATATTAGTTCATTTACTCTAACAAACGTATCATATCAATCCTAATATTGATAATATAATTAAAATTAGTGCCTCTGAGGCCATAATGTTTGGTAATCTAGAGGAGCGCTGAAAAAGTGGAAGGCTCTTGAGAAGATAGATAGGCATGGTGGGCACAATAGTGGGCTCAAACATAAGAAAAGTTATGAGGATAATTCAGGACCAGGAAGTGTTTTCTTCTGTTCTTCGCATCACTATGAGTCAGAACTGACTAGATGATTCCCAACAACATAATAACATTGCTAACCAAAACGTTAGTGTTTCACACCCCACCAGAGGTACCTTGGAAGAAAAACCTCTGTCTGACTTATGAAAGCCACATGTATCCAAGTTCTATTTTCTACCTCTGAATCAGTGACTAGTATTGATATTAATTAGAAGATAAATAGTGTGCAAAATTTATGGAAACTATCTTCACAATTTTCATAAACTCAAAACTGTTTAAAAATTATGCATAGTTACTATTGTTCATAATTGAAGATAATTTTCAATAAATAACTTAAATGTAGATAAATCTCAAAACCTTAAAATGACCATATTTTATCAATCATTATGAATGTATATAACAATTAGCTACTTTTATTGAGAGTTTATACGTTTAAGTTATTTGAGAGTAGTACAATGGACCATAAACATCATTTGCTTCTACTGCATAAAAGTGCAATTCAAAATTTAAAAGTATAGTTATTTCATTGAAAATATCACATTAGTGGGTCTTTTTCTGTACCACTAGAGGCCATCGTTATCCTTTCTTAAACAAATAAGTATATATGCAAATCAGCTATTTAATTTGAGAGGTAATCTAATGGACTTTAAAAAGCTGACACCTTCCTGATTCAGGATGAATTATTCTTCTCTATTGCTTTCTGTAGAGTCAACCAGATTGGTAGTTATAAATGAAGGCAATGTAACATTCCAATACAGAGACTAACCTACAAAGACTAACTTTTGCTGTTGGAAATGCAAATAAATACATAAGAGTAAAACTAAGAAGCGTGAAAGTTAGGTAATTTTTTAATGTAAATTAATCTATTGTTTTCTTTTCAAGAATAAGATACCAATCAAGTAAATAAGAAATTTAATAATTCTTGAAGTATCTTAAACAGCTAAAACCTACATTTCCAAGCTACATTGTTATTTCTTATACAAGCAGCGTTGTGAGATATACTTAAGGAAACATAATAATGCTGTGCATGTGTGAAGGTGAAATATATATACTAAAATACTGAAATGCATCTAAATCTGATTTTATCAAACATCTTTTATATTACTTTTAATTTTATAAAACTTAGATTTTATGGTTTGCATAATAGTCCTCAGGCTGTTGCTTTAAGGTAAAACACTAAACAAAAACTTTAGATGCAAATGTGTCTTTATCATGTGGATACCTTCAGGAATTAATGTAAAAGGGATTGATCTCAATAGATGATTGTCATCACATAGTTATTTTGTTATAATGCTACATGATTCCCATAAATACAGATGAGAAAATAACATCATTAATAGCATGGATGTATAAGCTGTATGTGTGGCAATTAGGTATGAGAATTCAGACGTAAAGTAATACTTGAAAAAATGAATGCCTTTTAAGAAAGCTTGGAGAGCAAGAATGTCACATTGATGACTCTTGCACTTGATTCACATCATGATATATTCAGTCACCTCATATGATTATTCAAGTTGAACATTGAATAAGGAAGACTAAAGAAGAATTGAAGCATTTGAAGCACGTGCTGCAGACTATTGAAAGCCGCTGAAATCCAAAAGAACAAACAGCTGGACCTTGAAGAAGTACAGTCAGAGAGCAGAGCAGAGAACAAATGGTGGGCGTGCTCATAATGACCATTGCCTAGCACCTGCATGAGAAACCCCTCTGGGAATCCTGGGGAGCATCCAGTAGGAAAGGGTTTTTGCTTCTTGAATTCAGGTGCTCAACCAGAAATCTAACTGCACCAAGTTTTTGTGCATTTGTTTGTTTTTCTTTCTTTCTTTTTACTTTCCAGAGAAAATCAGATTTCAGCAACACTGAGGGAGACTTTCATCCTGACCCCGAACTTCAGTGGGTGCTGGCACTGCTTTGGAGGGTTCCACTTCCCTCCTGCTACTGGACATGACCACACACTTCTCACCCAGGAGATGGACTGTGTGGACAGCCTATGCTCGCTCTCTGAGAGACACTCTACTGACAAAACTCATAGCTCCTATGCCCTGGGAGCTAGGGAAGCCACTTGGACCTACCCTGATGTAACCAGACCTCTGGAGCGGGAGAAGCCTTATAGGGACCTCTGTCAGTCCTGGGATGCTTACAATGCCACTGGATCTACAAGTCTTCCAACCCAGTGGCCTGTGATCTTCCTGCATTCAGCATCATTGAATGAGTTTCACGAGTCTGAAGAGGAATTTATAGATTGGTATCAGACATATGGGCTAATATTGGACTTATGAACTTGAGCAGATTTTTACTCAATATTCAATTGCTCTTGTATATAAACCTCTTTCTTATATACATATGAGTGCCTATAAATTTGTTTCTCTAGTCTACCCAGACTAACACAGAATAGTACCAGTGCTCAAATCCTCAACTGTTAGTTTGTAAAATGCTACAGATGATAGTCCCAAATCCCTTTACAAGGTCCCTACATGGATTGAGTCCTGGGTGAATCCCCAATGCACATAGTATAGGAACATTATCAGCTCTAATATAAAACAACAACAACAAAAAAGAAACAATCCAAATTGATTTTACTAGCTGTCCTTAGAGTTTGGAAGAAAGATGGGGCTTTCTACTCCTGTAAAAAGTTACAGTCTTGAAAACTCACAGGGACAGTTTCATCCTGTCCTATATGGTAACTATGAGTCTACGTTGACTTGATGACAGGGAGTTTAGACTTAGACTTGCAATCTGATATCCCTCTGGACACAACGTGAATTTATTCTGAATTTTTTAATTGTCTCTGATTTCTCTTAGCTTGAGTTCTGTTTGATATGGTCACCGTTGTTGGATCCTCATCTGTTGTTTTCCCTTGTTTTACATGTTTATCTGTATAGAGAAACTGGGACAGGTGGAATTACAAAAACAGTAGCCAGATTGATTGCTTTGCTGCGTGGAAGAGAAGGGAAGGGAGAAGAGGAGTGAACATCAATGGCGACAAAAAGAATGCAAAGATTCCAATGTTGAAATTGAGGTGATGACTGCACAACCCTTCTGGAAGTTGTTGAACTATTGAATTGTATGATATATTAATTATAGATAAATATTTTTTGAAGGAGGATGGTGACACTTCATCTTATATTCTTTGGACATATTATCAAGATAGACCAATCCATAGAAAGGGCCATCATGCTTGGTAAAGTGGAAGGAATCACAAAAGAAGATCCTTGATAAGATGTATTGACACAGTGGCTGCAACAATAGCTAAAACATACAATGGTGAAGATGATCCAAGATCGGGAGATAATTTGTTCAATTGTGCATAGGGCCAATAAGAGTCTGACAACAGCAACATCTTAAGCATGACATAAAATATTATTCCCTAATAATAAATATAATTTGCTTATTTTTAGAAATTAATGATGGAATATATTGCAATTATTGAGTAATTATTGAGAAAATAGTTATCTCCATCATAATAACTTTACATTTAATTTTATATAGAACTACTGATGTAAATATTACTGAAACTCTCCTACAGTATTATAAATAAGAAGTCTTCAGAGGGGAGGGATGGGGAATGTGTCTTTAATTCAGGAAATAGAAATGATCTATATAAAGCAAAAACTAAGTTATATGCTTTGGGAGGCACAAAATATTTTTAAAAACATTTCTGTGAAAATGGGGAAGATCACATATAGTTTAGCTACACCAACAGTAAGAAGACAAACATATGATATTTTATTAGCTGGTAGTTATAAAATTTCTAAATATAATCCTGCATGTTTATGATGATAATCACAATGGTTCATTAAAACTTAAAAGTTTTCTTGTGATTGTGCTTAGTTTAGAAACATAAATGGTGCCTAGATGTTAGCTAATACAGTTAGTTCATTTAAAATAATGTTTCCAAATATGAAATTAGAACAGAACATTTTTATTTTTATCTTTAAAAATTAAGGATTATGGACAAATTAGGCTTAATTTTGTTATGCAATTAAGCAATTTGAAATCTCAACTAAATAATAACATTTTCCATTTATTTGCAATTGACTTTAATATTGAAATCTAAAATTCTTAAGATGTGATAAATTAAAACATACAAATATTCAGAAGTGCCAGGGCTGACTACTATTTACATTTAAAATATGGCTTACTACATTTTGATATATAGACTGTGTTTTATAAGTATAACATATTAACTGAATGTACCCAAAAATAAAATACAAACTGAATATATACAATAAGTATAATTTAAAAATCTTTAAGTAAGATTCTTGAGAATGTTATAAAATATAAAATTAAAAACTCGAGTTTTGCACAAAAGTAATCCTTCTGTTTATTTAAAACATAATTTATTTCTGAGTAGCACTGGACACTGGATATAAATAGGTAGACCACCAGATAGATAAAATTATCAATGTTTAAAATTCAGCTACAGAAATGCATGATTTGGTTTTGCATCCTGTTGATAGCTTTTAAGATTTGGATCTAAAATAATAATTCCACAAGAGAAAGATTGGGATTCTTCTGCACCTGTCGGTAGTTACAGTCAGAAACCTATTGAGCAATGGCTTAATGGCAGTGGATATATTCATACATACATATAAGATATATTAAATCTATATGACGTATGGAGAGTGTCAGCCTCCTGATAACAAGATAAGTGTTAGCCTGATAAATGAAAGGTAGGTGGGGAGTTTTTACTTACTACCAGCGATGTGGGAGCAAGGTGACGCAGCAGTCTCCTTCTACGATGGACCGCCCCAAAAACCCTAGGGCGCAATTCTACCCTGTCTTATTGGGTCATTGTGAGTGGATTAGAATATACACATATATGTTCAAAAACATATTGTAGAATAATTTAGCATATAGAGTAGAATAATTAAGAAGCCCTGCTCATGCTGTAGAGTAAGCATTAGACTGCCAAGTGCAAGGTCAGGGCTCAAACCCTTTGGGCTAAAGATGAGGCTTCCTGCTCCTGCAAGATTGATATTCTCCGAAAATCCTCTCTAGGGTTAGTGCGAGCTGTGGATAGCCTGGATGGCAATGAGTTGTTGTTGTCTGAATAAAGTAATGACATAGGCTTTCCATAATGCTTACATGGCTTTCCTGTCAGATACTTCTAATGAGTATGATAATTATTACTGAATTTTCTACCTTTTCCTTATTTAATTTTACTGTTATGAACTGTCCTCAGTCAAATTCTAACTCAGGGGAACCGGAACACAATAGAACAAAAGCATACTCGTTCCTAGAAAATCACCGTGCTGTGTTGCATATTGAACTCATGTAATGCTCTGAGCTTTTAACTCATCTTTGGAGTAAGGTTTCTCAGCCAGGCTTTCACACTCCTCTTAGTCTGAAAGCTGGACGTGTAGCTGTTAACAAAATAAAGACTTGCTGTCTGTTACAACAGCTGAAAGTGAAATATTGATCAACCCCACAGAAGTTGATAATTCTGCCACTGAATTTCACTGGCTCTTTTTGGATGTGTTGTACTTTGAAGAATTACCTGTATTTTAGAAAAAAAATACGATAGCTTTTATTTTTCTGTTAAGTCCGATTAAGCTTAGATCATTTCCTTAATTCAAGCCTTTATTTTCATAGGAGTAAATAAACACCTTACTAATTTATATGTTTAAAGAAATAATTTTGTCTACCAATACTAGTGATCAAAATTAATATATATTCTTTGAGTCATATGGCAAATTTATTCAAAGTTTTCTTGAAAGTCTTTGTTCTTTAAACATCTGCCTTATCAGCTCTCTAAAGAAAATTGGGGTAATTGATCATGAATAACCTAAGTTTTGATAAATTAACAGGTAAATATTTCTCTTCACTGTTATTTAGTAAATCTGATTTTATGGGGTATCCTATTTAATGTCTGATGCAAAATTGATGGTAGCATTAATTTAAAGTGTCCAAAAGTAAATGCTTGGTTTTCGGAGTCATCATCATCTATTTAGCATTAGATAGACTGAATATTGTTCTGAGCTGTATTGTCTTGGGCATAGAGAAGAGGTGGTTTTGTTGTGAGACTTTTGTGTTATCTAATCTAGTCAAGGCATTACTCCAGATGGAAAAATAATGACCCAGTTGCCATGTGCTGCCAGACCCTTGTCATTCATTATATTGGGGACGTATTGATCTATGATCCCATATGGATATGTCTAAAAGACAGAAAACTGACACTTTGAAAATTAATTGACACGAACCTATGGGAGTGGGTGTGAGTTTCATAACATAAACACTGGCTCCGTTTTACTAAAGCTTCCACCAAATATTTCTACCCGTGCAGGAAATAATATGATCCTAGAATCATGTGGAAACTTGAAAGAGAGTTTACCTTAGTGATTCAAATTTATTTATTATGAAAAAAAAGGAGTCTACTGGATGTCTTGTCTGTTTTGAAAATGAAGTTAGACGTTATAATAGAAAAATAGTTCACCTTAGTTGACCCTGATTTGAATTATAGATCAAAACCATATAGTTACACTGATGTTTATTAATTTCAAATAGCAGTTAATTTTTTATCCAAATAGTCAAAATGGTTGCATTTAGTTAAGAAAACTTATTTCAATTGTGGAAGGCCATTTGCTAATTTCACATATAACTTTTAGCTGGCTTTTTTTTTCCGTTTTGCTTGGTATGTATAAAAATACATATTGGTTGACATTGATAAATCTGGTAAATTTAACTTTAATTAAAGGTGCAAAACTATTGTATAGCACCTTTTATGTCAACACTAACTAAACAGTACTCTAGTTGAATAAAAAACCGACCAGCAAATTGTTCCTAAAACATTTTTTCAGGAACCTGTCAGGATTACTGCGCATTTGACTATGAAGATCTATGGTCTGTAAGAAGCCAGTTTCATGACAATTGTAGTACCCATATTTTCAAATAGATTTCAGTATTTTTGCACACATAAAGAGATCTCTTTACAGACCTATAAAATAGATTAAGTGAATATTATATTTTAACCTTTTCATTATATAATTAAAAAAATATTTGTGCAGTGGTTCAAATTCATGCTGTTATTGTATTGCCACTTGAAAAAGAAAATTTTATGCTTTTAAGTATCTATTTTTAACAGATATAATGTTTAAACACTGTCATTAGAAAAAAATATGTGATGGTTGGCTTGATTAAATTCTGAAATCTTTATTTTCTATCACATTAAGGAAAGCCATATTCTGGCACATTAAACAAACACACACACACACATACACTAAAAAAATCTGGGTGTTCTATAACTACAAAAACCTAAGCAAAGAATACAAGTACAAATTCACAACACTGTGCCAATAAGCACTTTACAGCTGAGTCAAGGTCAGTATAATCAATGAACATTGTGCACAGCAAAGTAAGATTATGTTATTTGCCATTACCAAACTTTGTAAATAGTCAAATATTTTCTAGAAGAGCTACGTGATAATTTAATTATCTACTTTGAATATGTCTCTATAATATCCACCAAAATCGAAGCAATGTATTGAAATAACTTGTTTTCCTAACCAAAGCTATGGTATTTTTATATTAATAAACCATTTTATTGGGGGCTCTTGCATATATTAAAACAATCCATATACCCATTATATCAAGCGGATATGTACAAATGTTGCCATCCACAACTTCAAAATATTATCTTTCATCTTGAGCCTTTTGATATAAGCTCCTCTTTATTCCACCCCCTACACCCTGCCATCCTCATAAACCCTTAATGTATTGTGTACTGTTATTATTATTTATACATATCTTATAACACCCATTCTATCCCTTCTCCTACAATCCTGGCATTCATCCCCCTTGAGGGGGTTCTTCCACCTTTGTTGATCTCCATTCCCCTTTATCTCCCCTTCCCCCTTTCCTTCCCTTCCCTTCCTTACCCTCCTGGAATTATTATCCCCATTACTATTTTTGAGGGGTTTGTCTATCCTGAATTCCGTATATTGAAAGTCCTCATCTGTACCAATGTGTAAACACTGGCCTAGCAGGATTTGAGAGATAAGTCTGAGATCATAGTAATTGAAGGAGGGAGGATTAAAGAGCGAGAGGTGTGTTGTGTGTTTCGTTGGTGCTAAACTGCCTCCTGGATGTATCTTCCCTTCCATGCAGCCCCTATGTGTGGGAATGTCCGAGTATCCATGGATAAACTGTTGGTCTCTACTTTGATCCCTCTTCTTCACCTCAATGAGGTTATTTTTGAACTTCTGATACCTGTTCCCATCAACACCTCATGATCATACAAGCTGATGTGCGTCTTCCATGTGGGCTTTGTTGATTCCCTGCTAGATGGCCACTTATTTGGATACAAGCTTTTAAGGCCCAGACACTATATCTTTTAAAAGCCTGGCACCGTCTACTTTCTTCACCATATTTGCTTATGCAGCCGGTTTGTATTCAGTGATCATGTCAGACAGGTGGACGTCACCCTGCGCCTCATTATTAGAAAAAATATGTTTTTGTGTTGAGGGAAAAGTTAAGTAGAGGTCCAAAGTCCATACACTACCTCAATGTATTGTCATATACATCTATGTGCATAGGAAAATACCCCTAATTTAATATATTTGAAAATATGTATATGTTTATACCTCTATAAATAGTTTGCTTCCTAATTCTTTCCTCTTTCTTTTTACCTTCCTCATGTACCACTATCACTCTGACCCCTCGTCTGCTTCTCAGTAATCCTTCTTGGCTAGATTATAGTTGCTCCAACACCTCCAGAAATTCTATACCCACCTCGCAGTCGATTTTAGATCCCTAGTTGTTTCCCTGTCCATGATGTTGGTTGCTCACTGCTCCCTTCTCCCTTCCTCCTCCTCCCCCAAATTACTACCAACCATCAGTCCTGTTACTTTCTCCTTAGGCTTGCTTTTAAAGCCTATGTTATATTGATAGACATAAAACAATGAAGACAAAGCACACAAACAACAAAAATGAAGAAAAAACCTATATATAATTCCAGTTCTGTTGGCTGACCTTTATGACAATCTTTCCAGTGGTGTGGTGGGGGTTCTGGGCACTGCCTCTCCCAGTCTGAAATCTATTTTCAAAATTTCTCATGGGCTTTGTGACTTTGCTCCCATTGCTGGTCTATTATATTCCCTTCTTGGTTTGCCCACTGTGAGTGTGTGGGATGCGAGGGGGCATTAGACCAAACTCACTCCCTGCACTGTGTCCCAGTATTGTCCTCTATAGTGCTACGCTGCAGTGAGGGGTCATCTACTGTCTTCTTTGTGCCTTAGCTGCTCCAAGCATGGACGTTGTCCTCAGGGCTTGGTGTGCCAGAATGGAGTCTTGTCCCTCACTCTCTCTCTTTCCTTCTTGATTTGCTCCTGTGTGGATGTAACAGGCTGGCATTTCTCTCCAGCCTGTAGTTTCAGTGTTGTCCTCTGTAGTACATGCTTCTAGGGAAGGAGTCAACCTAGCTTGGATTGAGGCCGGTCGCTAGATCTCTCTGTTTATGGTTGCTCCTTGGTTACATCGCCATCAAGACTCGGTGGGCCATGATGATCTGCACTCTCACTCTCTTACCTGTGGAGAAATAAATAAACCCTTCCTGTGTGTGGATTAATGCCCTGCTACCCCAATGCCATTGTCTCCCCAGCCACCCTCACCTTTCCTCGTTTTTCATGTTGGAATGCTGTGTGCATCCTTGGCCTCTCAACCCATAAATTATGTATTAAGTAGCTCTCCTTCAATACCCACTGTGCTGATTGATCTTACTTCGGTGGACTCCTGTGCACTTGTCCTTTTGTGCTTGGCTAACGTCCCTTAGCATAATTTCCTCCAGCGCTTCCCATGAGATGATGTGTTTTCATGTGCTCACCACTGCTTTTTTGGAATTTATAGTACTCCATTGTGTGCATATGCCAGAGTTTTCTAATCCACTCATCTATTGATGGAAATTTAGGTTGTTTCCAATTTTTTGTGAATGTGAATTGTGCCGCAATAAACAATGGAGCACTGTTGACTGGTTGTGGTCTATTTCTTACTTCTGGGAATATGCCCAGTAGGGGGATTCCTGGGTCATGAGGTAACTCAATTTCCATTTGTTTTAGATATCTCCAGATGGTTTTCACAGTGGCTGTGAATATATACAAGACCTCCTACCACGAATGAGAGTTCCTATCTCACCACATCCCCTCCAACATTTGCTTCTATTTTCTGATTTGGGTTATCCTCAAGGGTGTTAGGTGGTATCTCATGGTTGTTCTAATTTGCATTTTTCTATTGGCTAATGATTGGGAACATTTTATTATATGCTTATTGGCCATTTGGGCTTCCTCCCTAGTGAAACTTCTATTGGGGTCTTTTGCCTACCTCCTTTGTTTTTCAGAAGGTGATCTACTTCTTTATTATGCAGGCTCGCAAGGTTGTCAGTTTTAGTAATAAGCCATTTGCCTGATTTGTCATTGCTAAAAACCTTCATCCCGTCTATGGGTTCTCTTATTACTACTCTCTTGGTGAAGTCTTTTGATGCACATCTGCTGTTTTATCCTCTGTACATACCATTTGTCATTTTCAGCTTCTTCTGTGTGTATGTGTGTGTATCCTTCCCTATTTCAGTTAGCCTATGTATTCCCTCCGTCAAGGTTCTTAGGTTTTTCCTGATTCCCTTGTTGACGGCCCTAACAGTTTGGGTTTTAATTTGAGGTTTCTGACCCACTATGAGTTTGTTCTTGTGCATGGTGTGAGGTAAAGACTTTGCTTCATTTTGCTGCAAGTGGTTATCCATTTTTTTTCCAGCACCACTTGTAAAAGACCACTCCCATTTGATGTTTTTTTGGGCCCTTATCGAAGATCAGTTGTCTGTATGCTACTGGTTTTATTTCTGTTTTTTTTTCCATTGGTGTGAATACCACAATACCAGCACCATGCTGTTTTGACCACTGATGTTAAAGCCGGGTAAAGCAAGCACTTTGACTTTATTCTTCTTCAGGAGTTCTCTGCTAATTCTTCTCTCTCTATATGAAGTTGATATTCAGTTTTCCCGTCTTTGAAGAAGGATGTTGGTATTTGTATCTAGATAGCATTAAACTTATAATGTGCCTTGGGTAGGATTAACAACCTTACTTTATTGAGTCTTCCATTTGTGGAAGTCACTTATGGTTTCTTAGAGTAAGGCTCTTTAGTTTTCCTCATAAAAATATTTTGGTTTTTTGGTTAGATATATCCCTAGATCATTCGATTTGTGCCCAGCTATTCTGAAGAGCACTGCTTTCTTGATCTCCTTTTCCGTGATCTTGTTCAATGTATATAGTCATCCTATAGACATCTGTTTGTGGATCTTATATCCAGCCACTCTTCCATATTCTTCTATTGCTGGCAGCACTCCTTTGTGGGGCTTTTGGAGTTTTCAATGTATAGAATCATGTCGTTTGCAAATGACGATTGTTTCACTTTTTCCTTCCACATATGAATACTTCTAATGTTCCTTTGTTGCCTTATGTTGTTAGCTAGGACCACCAGTATGATGTTGAATAAAAGTGGTGGGAAAGACCATCCTTGTCTGGTCCTCCTTTTTATTGGGATTGTTTTTGTCTCTTCCCCATTGACTATGATGTTGGCTGTTGGTTTTTCATAGATAGCTGTATTAACTTGAGGAATTCCCGGATCATTCCGATCTTATTGAGGAGTCTTAATTAGGACCACTCTGATCTTACTGTGTCTTAATTAAAACACATTTATTGAGTGTCTTAATTAATGTTGGATGTTTTCAAATGCTTTTCTGCATCTATTGATATTATCATGTGGTTCTTATCATTTTTCTTCTTAAGTGTGCTGAACAACGTTGATGGATTATCAGATGTTGAACCATCCCTGCACCCCTGGAATGAATCCTACTGTTCATGAAGAAATGTTTGTTTTATATACTTTTGTATTCTATTTGCCAATATTTTGTTAACATTTTTTTGCATCATTGTTCATCAGAAATATTTGTCTGTAGTTTTCTATTCTTGTGGGTCCTTTTCTGGTTTGGGTATCAGTATACTCGCTTTGTAAAATGAATTTGGAATTTTCTGTTTTCTTCTGTGCTCTGGAATAGTTTTTGTAGCATCAGTGTCAGCTCTTCCCTGAATGCTTAGTAGAATTCTCCTGTGAAGCCATCTAGCCAGGAGTTTTTACTTTGTTAGTTTCTTTATAACCATATCTATTTGTTCTATTACTATGGGTCTATTGAGGTTCTTGACCTTTATCTAGGATTATATAAGGAGAGATTGTTTTTCCAAATATTTGTCTGTCTTCCAGGTTGTCGAATTCATTGGAGTACACATTTTCTTAACAGTTTGTAATTATCCTTTTAATCTCATTTGGGTCCATTGGGAATTTCCCTGTTTCATCTCTTAATTTAGCTATTGATGTTTGCTCCTTATTATTCCTGGTTAGATTTGCCAGTGGTCTATTGACTTTGTTAACCATTTCAAAGAACCGGCTTTTTGTTGTGTCCATTTTATGCATTGTCCCCTTGTCTCCCCACTCCTTTATGTCTACCCTGATTTTTATCATTTCTATTCTTTTGCTATTGGAGGAGTTGTTGTGTTGACGCTGTTCTAGTTTTTGGAGGCTTTTGAAAGCATGTGAATCATAAGTCTATCTTTCTTTTTCATATGTGCATTAATCACTATCAATCTTCCTCTGATAACTGTTTTTGCTTTCTCCCATAGATACGTTGTAGTCTCATTCTCCTTAGTTTGCAGAAACTTCCTAATTTCCTCTCTAATCTGGACCAGGACCCATTCCATCGCGGAAGACTGTTATTCATTCTCATATTGCTTGTCCTTGTTTTTCTAGTCATCTTTTTGTTGGTCTCCAGCTTTCTGGTGTGGTGCTCCAAGAGGGATGTCTGAGGGACCTCTATGTGTTTGAATTTACCCAAGCACAACTCATGTGGTATATTTTCCAATATGAGTTATATGCACTTGAAAAGAATGGGAGTTCTTTTTTTCATTTGGATGTCTGTCAGATCGAGTCATCTAATTGTAGTGTTTAAGGATGTAGCCTCATGGTAGAGCTTCTTTCCTGGTGGTCTAGCTTTCTCTAATAGTGTTATGGTCTATCTTTCTCTGAGAGCATTGTGTTAAAGACACTGAATAGGATTGCTAAGCCTGTGATTTCTTTTTTCATCTGTTGAAGAATTCCTTTGATGAAATCCATTGGTCACTCATTAAGCATATATATATAATGCTCACTTGTTCATGGTCTACTGATCCTTTGAACATTATATAGTACCCATCCTTATCTCTTGTTATGGTTTTCACCTAGAGATCAGTTTTGCCAGAGATTGGTATTGCAACCTCTGTGAGATAGTTAACATTTATTGTGTGAACATGTCCAATGAACACATGTGGGATTAAATGAAGGGCAGAGAGATAAATGGCTTAGCGAACCTCACCACTCTTGTCTCTTGCTCTTTGATCATCAGACCAATGTGCAGCTGCCTTGCTTGTTCTGTGCCTCAATTTGCAAGCTACACTATCTGTGGGATGCCTAACCTGTGGACTGTGCCACACTATTGGACTTTACATCTCTTGAGCTAGGGATTGTCTGACTTTATCATCTGGATGACTGTTGGTGACCTGACTTGCTGTTTCCTGCCTGTGCCCAGATAGCCTGAATTGCTCTACAGAGGACTACCTGGCGCCCCTCAAGACTTGAAGGACTGCGAGTAACTCACAACTGTCTCACAGGAGTGACTTGCATCGAGCCATTTGTACTGCTTTATAATTTAATTAACTGTTTATTTCTTATGTTATATATATAAAATTCTGTATATGTATATATCTATATATATAGCTATATATATAAAATTATTAGCATTATGGTTTAATTTCTCTAGAGAACCCTGTCTAGCACACCCTGTTTTTTTTTAGGTTGCTTTTTGTTTTCTTGGTCTATTTTTTGCAAGCCTTTCATTCATAGCCTATTTTAGGCTGTGAGCTTTAGATGTGTCTCTTTCATGCAACAATTTGATAGTTTATCTTTTTTGAGTCAGTCTACTAGACTTTGTCTTTTCAATGGGTGTATTCAGACATTCAGATATTGACATTCTGAGTTATTACCACCATATGTGGATTCATTGTTATTATCTCATACTATTATTTCTCCCACCATAACAGTGTGCTGTGTATATGTTGGGGGCTTCATTCTTGCCTCTTTTTCATGACATAGGCATTGTTATTCTGGTGGTTGTTTGGAGGTGTTAACTTTCTGGGTGGAGTTGTGCAATGTGGGGGTATCCTGTTTGAGCTTGGTGAATTTTGGTCTTCGATCACAATGAATCAGCAAAGGTTTTTCACGGGGCTGGTGTCTTATGATGTATTGTTTGAGTTTTTCCTTTTCCAGGAAGACTCATCTTTCCATGTATCTTAAGAGATAGTTGGGCAGGGTGGAGGAATATTGGATTGGCATTGTTCTCTTTCAATTTTGGAAGATATCACTCCACTTTCTCCTCTTCATGATATCTGCTGATACGTCTGAGCATATTCTTACCTGAGTTCCATTACATGTGACTGCCTTTCTTTTCCATAGCAGCTTTGATGATTTTATACTTTTCCTCAAAGTTGGAGAATTTAACTATTATGGGTATTGGTGAATTCTGCCTGGGGTTTAGTCTAGTTGGTGTCCTCTTTGTTTCCTGTATGATTGTCTAATTCTTATTCATTAAGGTGGGGAAGTTTTCTTCCAGGAATTTCCTTGCTGTTTTAAATATTGACTTCTTTGTTGTATCTCAATTATTCAAATATTGTTCCTCTTCATAGCATCTGTCATTGTTCTTAGGTTTCCTTTTACACCTTTTATTTTCATGTTTGACTGTCTTTCCCATTTGTTGAAGTATGCCTGGTTGTCCTCAAGATTACTGGTTCTGATGTCTGCTATCTTGATTTTTATTCTGTTCTCTCATCCCTTCACTCTTGCTTTTCCCTGAGGTGTGTGGACGTCATCCTCTCTATTGTGGACTCTATCTCCTCTACTGTTGCATCTTTATTTTGCATTGATTCCCTCCTATCCTGTATGACTCCTATATGAAGATTTCTTTTCGTGGCAGATCAATGTCTGCTTCTTTTATGAGTGTCATTAGGTTCAGGACTTCCTCTGGCTTTGCGTTTAATTTCTCTTGGTTTATAGTTAAGGGTGTTGAGATAGATTACTGTCTTCTTGTAGTTTTGGAAGATTTCAGTTCCAAATTCCCAGGATACAAAGGGGCCTGAGCTTTCTCTCTGTGAGACTGGGGACAACCTGTGGCCTACTTTGGTTGGGGATCAAGCTACTGAGTGGGCAAAGTTCCGTGCAACTTGGTGGCCAGTGGTGGCAGGGGACCTAAGTGGATGGGCTGAGGCCAGCGACATTAGGTAGCCACTGGGCTGGTCCTGGGCTGCCTGGTGGTGTCGCCATGTGGCTACGGAACTGACCAGGGCTGCCTCAGAAGTAATTGGACAAGGCCACATGGTAGAGGAGCCTGGGATCTGTGTCAGACAGTGAAGGGCTGTGGATCCAGGTCAAGTCAGCAGGGTAACTATGGGACCAGAGCTAGCAGAGCCGTGGTGGGCCTATGGGGATACTGTAAGACAAGGTCTACCTGTTGGATGAGTTTTGTGTCCACAGTGTGGACCCAGTATGGAAACCTGGGGGCCAGAGTGACTTGACTTAGTTGCTGCAGGACTGAGGCAGACTTATGGAGGAACAGCTCTTCTTCTTGGCAGTCGGGGCATCTGGAGGACTGCACCAGACCAATAGAAGATCCTAAGACTGGAGCCAGCCCAGCAGTGGAGCAGCATGCCTTCTGGGGTCACACATGGGTTGCACAGGACCCAGAAGGCCCCAAAAGAGAAACTGCAATACATAGTGTCCCCGTGGGAAGCTGCAGGGTTGTGGTGGTCCTATGGGTGAGTCTTGGTTCCGTTGGCAGCCTGGTAGTGAACCTGAGGGGCCAAGACAGACCCGCAGGAGTGCTGTGGTACCAGGAGCAACCTCACGGGATGATTTGCAGATGAATGGTTTTTTGACAGCAACTTCAAGAGTCACATGTAGGTGCTGCAGAGGAATCTAGCTGTGGGCTCAATGGTCACAGGCAGACACTGTGAGTATTTAAGTTGTCTGCTAGCAGCTGCTGGAGTCTTGCACAGACATTTGGCCCGCTTCAACCATGGCGGCAAGGGCCATGGTCAGAAAGTAAGGAGCCTGGACATGGATGCTCTAGCCATGTGGTGGTGGCTGGGGAGATTCCCACCATGGCAGTTAAGGCTGCGGGTGGGTAGTGTGAGGGGTGCTTTTTTGGTGGGATTTGCCGTTGGTGAACTGTGGACAGCATCTAGCTGTTGACCCTGTTGCCATAGGCAGGTAACGGTAGGGTTACAGTTGGGGTCACAGAGGTCACCATCATATGGGGAGAAGGAGACCAGGCACAGAAGTGAGTGCTGCAAATGAATCGCTGGTCTGTCTGAGCCGTGATTACTAGATCTGTGAGCAGACTGCAGAAGAGTTCCAAACTTGGTGGCAGGAGCCACCACTGTATCGGGAGTAAAGGACATTCCTTGTGGGTGGTTCCATGGACAGACAGCCGTGGTCTGGGGGGCCAGCTGCAGCTGTGTAAGCCCCAGTAGGGTAGCTTCCTGGCTCTGGGAGTGGCAGTCAGGTTTCAGCGGGGTCCGGAGTAGTGCAATGGTGCTGGATGGGGTGTCCCTGGGGCTCTAGAGTGAGGCTAGGTACAGGGAAAGGTCGCCTCCCAGGCCGAGGAGGTACTCCAGGTTGCCTTGGATGGAAAGGTTGCCTTCCAGGCCAAGGAGGTACTCCGGGTTGCCTTGGATGTTAATTTACTCACCAGAATCCTCCACTCAGCCCCCTGATTCACTGATTTCTACGGAGCTCATGATGTGAGCTGCTTACCTGGGCACCATCTTGCTAGAACTCCAAAACCATAGTATTTTTAGTCACCTCATGTAGATGTCATAGAAAGTCACCAGTAAAAAATGCATGGGGTTAGAACTGTGAATTTAAAATAGTTCTATTTTTTATTTCTAATGTAAATAAATCAGGAATTCCTGATGTGTTTTTTATTTCTTATGTAAATAAATGAGGGAGACTTTATTTATTTGAATCATGGTGTTGCTGAAGAATATTGAAGATGGCATGGACTGTCAGAAAAATAATTCATCTTAGAAGAAATACAGGAAGAATGTTCCTTAAAAATGAAGATGTAAGACTTTATGTCACACATTTGCATATATCATGGGGAGTGAGCACTCCTTGGGGAACAACACCACACTGGATGAAGTAGAGGATCAGGGAGAAAGAGGAAAGTATCCTAAATGAGGTAAATTGGCAAAATGATTATTGCCATGGATTCAAACAAAGCACTGCTCATGAGTATGGCACAGAACAACATGGTATTTAATTTTGTTAAATTAGAGCCACTATGAATCAAAAAGGACATACTAGATCCTAAGACCGACAATCAATTTATGGGAATATTAAAAATATTGTCGCCATGCTCTTCTGCCCTATATCTGAAAACCACTGACACTGACATCTTTCATTAAAGACTCAGGTTAATTTTGGAAAAGAGAAACATTTCTGTATAATTTCAAGAAGAATGATCAAGTTCTCAATCAAATGAATGGACTACCAAATCCTTCACTTCCTGTAATTTACAGAGCTCAATTGGTGTGATAATAAAGATGCATTTTTCAAATTTTGGAACATTATATGATATCACAATGGTTAATCCACTTGGTTAAGAGCCCAAAGTTAGCTGTTCAGATCTAAAGAGGCATATCTGGGGAATAATTGAAGATTGGATTCCATGAAAATTAAAATCAAGACAACCCTATTTCTACATTTTCATATGTTATTAAGTTCATGGTACATAAAAAAGCAACAGGGTTATATGTCACTCTCATGACCAAATTTTGGGCTATTAGGCACATATTTAACCATTGGTCTATCATATTACTTTCTAAAATATGAAGTAAACATTTTAAATTTCATACCAATTAAGCTAAGTGAATTCCAGGAGGTGAAGAAGAGGATAATTAATTAAAGTTTGATTGATGATTTGATAATCCTTGAAATTAGGCAAAAATGTTACTCTTTTCCAAAAAAGAACTCAAGATTTTACTGAAAGATGTTAGTGAGCTTGCATTTTCTTATAGAATATGCTATGGTTGATTATGATCATCTTATAGACATGTGAAATGAGATAATGAGAAATAAAGATGGTAGAAGAATCTATATTTTCTAATTTTTGGTTAGTGGATGAATGTTGACTATACTATAGACAACCTAAAGGACAGATATATGAATCTCAGAAGAAACACAACTCTAATACTCCTTAGAAATAGGTGGCTAGACTTCAAATTGCTTACATTGGATGCATCATCAGGTTACATCAGTTAACAGAAAAGCAGATTATGTTTTGTAGAATGCCAACAAAAATGAGGGAATTCCTTAATGAAGGGGATAGCTGTAATAACCACAACCATGAACTCAAGCATATAGCAGTAATAATGTTAATGCCACAATGTATTTTGATTGTTTTATACATGAGGTCACCATGATTGGTAGTCACCGCAACAAAAACTAATATCGACCACAGCAGGATTACAATAGAGATATAGTGTGATTTTAAAAGTAATGAAGTTTTATTTCTTATTTAAAAATGGATGCTAAATATCATGTTGTTAAGGTTCAGATTTTGAAAATGCAAAAGAACAAAGGCTGGCAGTTAAAAATTACAAACAATGCTGTTCATTGAATGTTTTTCACCATACATGTGTCCCTATTGTGGTTGTTCTATGTCAGGTAGACACTCCTGACTAGGGCTGGAGTCAAATCTGTCAATCAGGTCGCTGTCTGATGCTGTATTGGTGGTGTTACCTTGTCATAAGCGGGGACCCTAGAGCCCACCCTCTTGGTCACTCCATATCACCTTCTTGCTTGTTGATCCTTCTGGGAGATACCAGAGCCCTGGCATGTTTCCACTGACATTGGATCCACATGATTATATCCATTGGCCTGTGTCATTCTCCATTGCATCCTCGCATGTAGCTGTGTAAGTCTGAAAGCAGACTTATGGACTAGTATCAAACTTGTGAACTTGATTTGGGCTAAGCTTGTCTGATTTCTTGATATATCATTTTCCCTGATATAATGCTCTGTCATATATGTATATATTTGAGGGTAATTAGGTTTTTTTTTATCTCTAGTCATCCCAGCCTAATAATCCTGACAATATTTTCCCCTTATTTCATAAAATGAAATAAATACCTGTTCACATTGAAGTAGAATATCTTCCACCAGGCAGTGATCAGGATAAGGAAACTCGCTTTGTAAAACATAACTACAAATTGGATAGAGCTAGCTGTAGAGTATTAAAATATTATTCTCTTAAAAATGCCTTGTATTTCTCAAATGAATCTTACAAAATGAAAAGTTGCCAGAAATGGCTCTTCAAGTAGAAGTATGCAAAATACTGTCACTGAAACAGTCATATCTCTACCTGGAAGAGACTTAGCATTTAGGAAATAATGGTATTGTTCTGTGTGAGTCATTTCAAAGTCTTCACTGGTTGCATCAACCCTCAGGAAAATGTTTAAGGAGTCACAAAAGATGGAGAAGGCATAATATTTGTTGGAAAAGATAAGAGCTCAGAAGCATAGTATTAGTAAGAAAGTGCAATGTAATTATTCAGTTTTGGCATAACCAATGACATGATAGGTCACAGTCAGCACTCCACCAGATAATATCTTAGTTTGGTTCTAGTGGAGAGGTCCCAGGGGGACCTTCTTATAGGTGGTGATGAAGAGAAAATGGAGTGTGAAGTAGCCTACAACATTGTTTGATCCCAAACACCAAACTCTCTTCCATTCAGTAAATTCTGATTCATTCTGACTCTGTGGAACAGAGTAGACTTGTTTCATAGGTTTCTAAGATGAAATATTTATAGGACCAGACAGTCTCATCTGGATTGAATTACAGTTCTTGTGGTTGGTAGCACAACATTTAACACAGTGTCACCGACATATTTAGGATTTATAAAAGCACGTGACATCTAGATATATGGAAAAGGAGCTAATATGAGCTCATGTATTAGTATGACAAAAAACAACAAAACCAAACTCACTACCATGCAGTAAATTCTGACCCACAGTGACTATGTAAGGCAGACTAGAGTAGTTGCTATGGAACTCCCTGAATGTAGTTATTCATGGGAATAGACAACTTCATCTTCCTCCTACTGAGTGGCTGGTGGTTAAGAATGTGGATCTTTCTATGACCACTACACTACACTACCAGGCTCCTGACCTAGCAAATTATGAAGTTTCCTTTTTCAAGTAATATGCTTAAATATTAGGCTTTATATTTGGGGAATATTTTACTAAGTAAATAAAAAAAATCTATGATTTGCTGTTTCAATCAGAGTTGACTCTGACACAGGTCTCAAAACTTTCCTAGAGCACGTGTTCTTCTCCGTTTAACTTTTGCTTTTCCCCTCATCCTATTAACCCATTAGCTTGTGGTAGAGTTTGTACAACATAGGAACTGAGACAAATGGAACAGAATGAGCCCTGCCCTTTCTTTGCCTTGTCATACTATGTCTTGCGCTATCCTGCTCCCCAACCAAAGTTAGGAGCTAAAATAGAGGGTTGAGCATTGAACTGCTAACTGAAAGGTCAGTAGTTGAAACGTATCAGATATTTGACTGGAGAAAGATGCAAAAAAATTTCCTCTGTTTCATAAGATCTCTATGAGTCAAAATCGACAAAATGGCAGCAGATGAACTGATTATCTTTCATGGTGTGAAATCCTCAGAGAAGAGAATTATGTTTGTTTGCATCCTCTGTTCATATGAGGAGAAAAGGGCAAGACTCGCCTATTATTGTTTTTTAAGCTAAGAAACACCACAGACACACTTTCCTCATTCTTCATTTCTTCTGCCTCCTTAATATTCCAATAATCTAGCATATTTCCCCTAGTCTATTTATGAAGCTCTAACCTCTTTATATGTATGTATTACTCTTAGAAATAGCATCTTGTAAAGTAAATTCTAAGGATGAATTATTTTTCCCATAATGGAAAATTCATCTCAAAACATTAATTTTGGCCCAAAAAGAGAACTCCGAGAAAGGTCAGGTCATTGCGATCAATTTAGATCTCTGGGTAGAGTACTAACTCAAGTACTAACTCAAGTACTAACCTAAATGTTGGTGTCTAGAACCTATTCAGGTGGGCAAAGTAAAAAAAAATTGGCAATCTGCTTCTATAATATTATGGACCAGAACACCTAATGAAGCAGCTCTGCTCATTTGAGGCTATACATGAGGCTAGTATGAAGTGGAATCTTGTGACTCCACTCTACTTCATAGTAACACAGTAGGTTACTCTGAAGTGGAATCAGTGGACTAGCAAATGCTTTGTTTTTGTATAATCATTTTAAATTAAGAAGAAATGAATGCCTAATATATTAAATTCCTCAGAGAAGCGATAATTCCTATGAGTTCAAAATTATACACACACAACACACATATATACATTTACTTTTTAAAAAACCCTAAGATCTTGTATGACCTTATAGATAAGACAGTTTGGGAGATAATTTAGATATGAACTATTAGCTAAACCTTTTCAACACACAAGTGAGCACACAAGAGATATATGCAAACTCTTTGGAGCATACCACAGAAAACATCATCAAAAGACCCTATGTAATGAAAAATGACCAGAAAAGTGAAATGAGTAACATTCGGGAACATTAAAGGTAATTCATTTTCCCATTTTGGGAAATCAAGTTCTAGTGCTTTCTCTAGTGCAGGAGGCATAGTTACCACCAAACTAAAACATTTAAAAGAATCCTTCTACCTATAATATCCCAGAGGCAAAATCATTAACATTAAGTACAGACTGCTAAAACTCCTAAAAGGATATACAGTCCATGAACAATAGAGGCTTTTAAAAACTACATATAGAATCTTTTACCTTAATTAAAAAATTTCATTATGAAACTAATTTTAATTTTTATATAAATAGAACGTTTGAAAGAAAAAATGCACCTTTCGTACATTCCGTAGTTGGAGTGAATTTGTTTCACTGTTCAGAGCAGGCATAATTTTCTGAATACAACTAAGTTCCACTTAAATCCATAATTGTCTCCTTTGAGCTCAGCATGCTTACCGTTTGAAAGCTTTCTTACGGCATCTGCGCTGCTATAGTGCATAATAAGCTGTTTGCAGTCCTATGATAACATCATGAGACCCTCACTTGAGCCTAGTATGATTGCATCTCATCTCAGTATGAATGTTTTATTGATGCTTTGTATCTTGTGCTTTGAAAACGGGGGACAAAAAACCCAAGCCAGCAATATTAAAATAACAATTGAAACTCAATATATCACTTCAAATTACAAATCACAGGTGTTCTGTGTGCTTAAATACAAATTACTAACTGAAATTACTGTGTGGATAACAACAGTGATATTAAAAAGCGTCCTTCATTAGGAAGTCATATTTATGGTGATGAAAAATTTAATTCCCTGATATATATGAGAAATTTTGGGCAATAAAAACAAAACAAAAGTACTAGACAACTAACAGCAACGCCAGCAGTTCAAAGCCTCGAACAACTCTGTGGGAGAAAGATGAGACTGTTTGCCCTGTAAAGATTCCCAGGCTCTGAAACCATACACAGGGGTGCTATGAATCAGTCAACTAGATGGCAGCAGAAAAAGAAGAATTTCAAGTTTGAGTTATGGCAAAGAGTTGCACGTGTAAGTTATATTAACAGAGGATGTACAGATCTATCTTGGATGGGCAGTCAGGATATTCCTTAAAATTGAGCATGGCGAAGGTTTCTCTGCAACACTTTGTGCATGTTATCAGAAGGCAGGGTTCATTGTAGAAGAACTTTCTAGGTAAGTAGATGCTCAATTATAAAAGAAGACATTTAATGAAATGAAGTGACACAGTGGCTGCAACCATTCGCTTATCGGGCTTGTTTTTGTGTGTGTGCCAATTAAACACAACCAAGTCAGATGATTTATTCTATTTTATCCTAAGACATTCACCAGTTATTCATTTAAGTGTATTTGAAAAGTTAATTATAATTCCATGATATTTTAAAAAGTTAATATTGAAGGAAAGATACTACTAAGGTAGATACAGTTAAATTTAACTATTGTGGCAAATAAATTAATGTACAACATAGTTACATATTGGTGTCATTACATTAACTTTTAAAATTCACTCTAATTTTATAAATGAATATTATACTTAAGCAAATATATCTTTTTAAAATATTGTATTTAGATCAAAGGTGGAAACCACTTTTTTTTGTTTTTTATTTCATTCTTTCAGAGTTGAAAAAGTGAATAATGTGAAAAAAGACATTTTTCCTTTTCCACTCAATTGATGCTCCTTTTTAGTAGTTGATAATGCATTTTGTAAAAGTAGTGAAATATTATACTGATAACAGAAAAGAAATGTCACCCTTCGAGACAGAGATAGGGCAATCTGCTTCCATAAATATGGCAGTCTTGGAAACTGTGACATAGTTTTATCTGCTTTCTGGTGTCATTCGATCATTAGTGAATCCATGGCACATAACAGCATGTGTCTTCTATGAACATTTTCCAGAACAAACATATTTTATAGAGCTGAAAGACCTTACTTTAATTAAAAACTAACTAAAGATTCATATATTCTTTTCTTCTTCACATCATCGTGAATTAAAGAAAAGCTATTCATTAAGAAGTCATGCATGTGCAAAGACTAGTGTGAGAAAACCACTAAGGGAGAATACGGGCAGCGCATTGTAAGTAGAAATACCTAAAGAAAAATCTCACGCTCGAGTGGCGATAGTGAACGAGTCTGTGGGTGAAATATTGAGTAATACAGGAAGCACTAAAAGGTGGATACACAGAGAGCCATTGTACGAAAAAAGACAAGTAATCAGCATTCCATGAATTGAGGAAGGATCATATGAAGCAGAACCAATCACACTGAAGGAAGATATCCAAGCTGCTCTGAAAGCATTAGCCGGAAACAGAGCTCCATAATTAGAATGCCAATTGATGAAGCCCTGGAAGCACTCATTTGAACATGCCAGGAAACGTGAAAGACAGCTACCTGTGTGGAAGAGACCCATTGGTTTACGCCTTCCAAATAAAGATAACCCAACAGAAGGCTCAAATTAAAGAACAGTATCATTGATAACACATGCAGGTGAAATTTTGCTGAATATCATTTTAAAATGATTGGAGCTGTATAATGGCAGGGACTGCCAGAGCTTCAGGTCATATTCACAAGATTACACGGACAAGGACTGTCACAGCTGCTGTCAGATGGATCTTGGCTGCAAACAGAGGATATCAGAAAGATGTTTACTTGTGTTTTCTTGACTATGCTGAGGCATTTGACTGTGGGCACTGTAGAAAACAATGGATACATAAAGAAGAATGCGAACACCAGAATACTACTTCGTGCTTATGAGGAATCTACACATGGATCAAGAGGCATTTGCAAGAACATAGCAAGGGCTTACAGAACTGTTTTACAACAGGACGTATGTGCACCGGAGTTTCATCCTCTCACCATACTTATTTAATCTGTGCACTGAAGACCTTCAGCGAGATGAATTGATACAAGCTGCATGGATGGGCTTGACCGTAAGATCAATGGGAAGGATGGCACAGGACCGGACAGTGTTTTGCTTTGTTGTATACATAATTGCCATGAGTCAGAAACGGACTCAAAGGCACCTAAGAAAACTAGGTAAATAAATCATAGATATGAATATGTAAGCATGGTTTCTCTAGAGAAGCACAATCCGTTATGCTTGTTTGTGCTTGTGTATAGCAAGAGATATGTATCCCCCAAAATGGCTGACCCAGTTGTCGTGGTAGGTCATACAGTCTGATTCAAGTCAGGCTTCTCCTGACTCATGGAGGGCGAAGAAGAGGAAGCAGTTGACAAAACAGAGGTAACCTGGGCACAAGTTGGTGGATGAATAGGTAAATGAATCTGAAGTTAGCTGGATGAATCCACAGTAGACAGTTTGCCTGACAGCTCCTGGAGTGGCAAGAGACAACATAGGAGATTGAGGAACCAGAGCAACATCCAGACCCAGTAGATAGTAAAGAGCCAAATAGGATTTTATTGTGCTTTTTCTTATATAAAAGGTCACAGCAAAAAGGTGACATCATCAGTCTGCAACTAGATTGGCAGGTTGGGCTCCACCTCTCCTTTTACTAAGAAGTGTCTACTTGACATCATGCCTTCCTAACACAAGAAACAATTGGCTTAATATAGCATTTCCAGATGACTCAAATTATAAGTAAAGGGGACTTTTCTTTAAGCAACTTTGTCTTACTTTGGAAATGCTTCATATCATGACTCAGTTTATTATGAAAGGAGATAAGAATAATCCTAGAAAATCCATTCCATCCAAGAGGTGAATTTGTGGAGAGCATGTATTTGTGAGTCCCGCAAATTCAAAAGGGATTTACACAGTTAAAATTTTCATATTTTATGAAGTTCAAGATGCATTATTTTTTGAAGTCTAGATGCACTGCCGTCAAGTCAAGTACAATAGATAGAACCCTGGTGTATAATGGAGTCGGGGTGGAGTAATGGATTATGAGTTGGGCAGCTAGTAGTAAGGTCGGCAATTTGAACCTCCTGGCTTCCAATGAGAAATATGAGGTTTCTGTTACTCTAAAGAATCATACCGCATAACTACGGGAACATTCCTACTTTGTGCTATAGAGCTGTCCCGAGTAGGAGTATGCTATTGTATAATGCGCCTTTTTCTCCTTTAATTATGTTCGGTTTCAGCATCCATTCCTCTTCCTCTCCGCCCTTTTCAGGTTTACAGTTTCAATTAAACACACTTTACTTATAAGGAATCCCGAGAGCCTCATGCTTAAACCCTTGGCAGCTTGCTGAAAGATGGCTGTCATTGTTCGGCAATCTTTAGTGGGTTCTGACTCCCAGGGTCCCTACGTATGACAGAACGAGATACCGCTTGGCCTGCAGCAGCACCTTCATCATTATCCTTGTGTCCATTGTTTCAGTCACTGTCTCAATCCATCTCCTTGTAGTTTTCCTTTATCACTGACCTTCTGTTGTACCAGTCGGGCTGGCCTTCCCCAGGGACTCCGTTCTCCAGAGATCATGTCTGATATACTCGAGGCTCAAATGAGTTATAGTCAATTAATGAGATCCTTCTGGTCATGGTCCCTTATCGGATATATTACAATTCTGGACTTTAGATCTTGAACTGAAGAGCACCCATCTCCATGTAAGACATTGCCTCAAAGTTTCCCAAACCCAGGGACTTAAGGGGCTTTGCTCAAGGGAGGAGTGGATATCTCAGAAGAGTTATTGGATATTTGGGAGATATTCAATCTCCAACTCATTGGAAGCAGTCTGATATTAATTTTTACAAAATAAATTATTGCCAAAACAAAATTTCACCACTCATATTTCTGAGAATACTGGGTGTCCTTTTCCAAAACATGTTTGCTCATTTCTGACAGTCCATAGAATATTCAGTATTATTCACCAACTCTATAATTAAATGCCATCAATGAGCAAAACCACTGTAAAATCTGTAAACAAAGCTACCCATACCAGCCCCATAGATCTATATCAAACATAAAGAGATTATTTTCAGATATCACTTGAAGTGTTTTATACAACAGTGAAATTAAAAGTCCAGCCAAAATTTCATTTGATGTGAAACATTCCCAGTTCCATAAAGTAGTGTAGAGAACTATTGTGATTTTTATATAAGTGCTTCCCATATGGATATAATTATCAAATAAATATTTCTAACTAAATTATTTTAGTCTCATGAAAATCTAAGGCTTATGTTTTATAAACTTGAAAAGTGGTTTATTTTTTCAAAAGATATATATGCAACAGTTTGAAAAGTGATGGTTTTCCTGATTATAAAAAATAAAATTAGTATTTTTAAATATATGCCTTATTATGCAGTTTAATTTCAAGCCATGGCTAGTGTGAAGTTTCTTAATGTGTTGCATACAGGATTAGACCTTACACTCAGTACCAGATGTGAAATAGCATTTTTCTCTCAAAAAAGTCATAGTTTATATGCACATTTTATTTCTTGATTAATGGAGTAACAAAATTACTATGCATAATTTCTGCATAATATCTGCAATTGTATTATTAAAATTTAACTTAATTCAATTCCAGTTTATGACAAAAAGTGAAATATAATTGTTTCCAATGTGAATAAATATACTACAGAAATTATTTATGAATATTTTAGAAGTGATAGAATTATACAGCATCATATAGAAATGGAACTACAATATATACAAATATTGGTGTTGGCGATGTTGACTCATAGTAATGCTGTTTACAACAGAATAAACATATTTTTCTCTCTGTCCTCATAACTGCGGATATATGTATATAGATATTTGCCCACTGTTGTAGTTGTTGTGCCAGTTCATCTCATTGATGGTCTTCCTCTTTTCCTGTGATCCTCAAATTTAGCAAGAAGGTTGCCCTTTTCCAAGAGCATGTCCCTCCTGATAATTTGTCTAAAATATTCCAGATGAAATCTCATCATTCTCGCTTCTAAGCATCATTCTGGGTATTCTTCTATCAAGAGAGATTTGCTCATTTTCCTGACAGTTCATCGTGTATATAGTGTTCTTTGCCAACATGATACTCAAAATCATTAGTTCCGCTCTAGTCAGCCTCAGGCATTATCTCGCTTCGGCACTTGCATGGCACAGTTGAAAAAGCATGATCCGGATGAAGCTTATCTTAGGTATCAAAGTGAAAACTTTTTCTTTGAAGATATTACTGAGGTCTTTTTCAAAAGATTTTAGCAATGCATCGTGTTGGTTGATTTCTTGATGCTGCTGTGCTCCCGTAGGGTGGCTCCTGAATCCAAATAAAATGAAATTCTTGAGAATTTTCTCATTTTTAAAAAAAGTTTATCATGCTACTTGTTTGTTGGTCTGGTTTTGAAGACTTTTCATTTCTCTGGGTTGCTGTGCAAACCTTCCTGCAGTCTTTGATCTCCATCAGTACGTTCTCCAAGTCTGCGACAACGCACTCAGATAGGAACTCCCGGGATGATAGAACAGAGCAGGGCAGTGATTCACCGTGTGTACGTACAGAGGCCTTATGAATCCCTATGCTCTCAACAGCATGAAAGAAGAGCAACAACTTATAGGTATAAATGTTATAGTCCCACAGATAGCATTTCAATTCAGGCTAGCTCTTGAGATGCTTTTTCACAATGAATGTGACATCCTTCATCTTCAGGTTGTTACTTTTGACATAGTCGATCATGTTAACTAGATAGGGTTGGACAACATGCGGAGAGGTGATGATGGCAAGCGTTGGGCAGGAATCATAACACAAAGGAGAAGTAGAGACATGTTTCAGCACATAACTCTCCAGTACAAAGGAGGATGAAGAGCAAATAAGGCACACTTTCTTATTAATGGTAAAGACAACGAATCGTGAAAAGTCTGGGTGGAGAAAGACAGGGTGTACAAACTATCATCACAAAGACTGAGTAGACTCTTGAGGTAAGGGTTGGGAGACAAGTGCAAAGTGAAGTCTGGGGTGCCGGTTGGCAGGATGCACATACCTGGAAAGAGAAGATCCAGAAAGAGAAGCAGATAATTATGGAAGACCCCCGAGAAAGCCAGCTAATGGTGTGAGGTTCTACATTTGCCACATTAAAGATCAAGCTCCACGTTCTACCAAGCCTCTAAGACTAGCAAATGGCAATTAGAATTCTTTTTCCAAACTATCCCCTTTGATAACCTCACTTTTTTTCTGATTCTGGTCTGAATTTTGTCCCTCACCTGAAAACCTTCTTGTGGGTGGAGAAGAACCAATGACTGGAGAGACTAAAAATCATGAGCTGCCTTCCAGTGATAATCATATAATTATTATATTTGAAATGGCCAATAGCAGTCCATTTTGCATTACTTTATTACTTATGTCTAGAATATGAATTTTGTGCTTCATTTAAAAATGTATTTTATTGAAGATTCAGTGACATTTTTTACAGGAAAATTAGTTTCCCACTCAACAATTCATAAACATTTAGGTTCGTGACCTCAGTTGCAATTCTTGTAATGTAATAACATTCTTTAAACTTCTCCACCAGTTCCTTATTTCCATGAACCATTGTGGTGGTGTAGTGGTTATGATTTTGGCTGCAATACCTATAGTTGGCAGTTTGAAACCACCAGCAATGGACTTTCTACCCCCATGAACAGTTACAATCCCGGAAAACCACAGGAGTTGTTATGAGTCAGTTTGGTTTTTGGTATTTACTCATACTGTGTAATAAAAGATTCCACATCTTTCCCTAATTTTGCCCTCTTTTACCTTTTATTTACTTTTTAAAAATCTTTTAACTTTTTTAACCATTTATTTCCTTTTCTTCCAGATTCTTGCATATAGTTGATTTCTCACTCCTCTCCTCTCCTTTTTTTCCTCTGCTTTTTCTCTTTCTTTGCCCTCCGCCTGGGCCCATTTTCTGCTCAGCTGTCTTAGATGGGTAAAGTCAGTGAGGATTGACTTGAATAGTTTTGCCAAAATTATTCACATATTAATTTCAGATTGGACATATTTCATACACTATATAAAATACTGAAAAAGATATTTATGCCCCTTTCCTGTCTTCTGAACTTTTCTCTGAGACCAATACTGGATTTTGACATTTAATGGTTGATTGTTCTGAGGACAACATTCATTACGAGCATGATGTTTTACCATGTTGGCATGTCTGTGGTTTACCTAAAAGAAGAGAAGCAAGCATGTGTTCTGTTCTAGGTTTGAAGGTTGTACAAGGGTCATGCTTTCAGGGTTTCTGTCCATCTCTATCATAGAGTTGATCTTTTTTCCTTTATGATTTGTTTCATTTTTATGTCACTCTGTGCAGGAAATTCTACTATGACCCTGTCTTCAGTGATACCTAGCACCATTTAGTTCTCCTGAACTCAAGCTGGTGGAGGTTGCTCTTCATGAGGCCTTTTACATCTTTAGAAATAGTTTTCCTGAAAATTTTCTTCATTCTTCTTTACTTTCGATTGAAAGAGTCAAACAGGTCTATTTAGCATGATGGTGCACACAATTTTAAGACTTATTCATGATTCACCAATGTAGGATATCGAATATTTTCTTTGTGGCATTAGTTATGACAATTCAACAATCACTGAAGTCTGGTAATTCAGTTTTTTCAAGGTTTTTGTTTATAGCTAAGAAGTTTCCATAATTTTGTCATTTACATACAATATGACAAATGTAGATATATTTATAAATGGTAAAAAATATGCACGTATAAGTGTCTTTGGTCAATTCTATACATGTTAGTTGTAGTTCTCCCATATGTAATTGTACCTTTGATAAACTTACACACATACACACATACACACATATATACTATATATATGAAGAAAAAAACAAAACCAAAGAGCTCAAGTTAAGTTTACATAGGTAGATATATGAAGCAGGCCATTGGGATTACATCTGACCTCCTGGCTTTCCTAGGGAGAAGGAGAATCAACTCCATATGAATCCAAGGTCAATTCCCATAAGGCAGAGTTATGTCTCCACTCTCAATCATTATTTATTCTGACATGCTCTGTCCCTCTAAGGGCACTCTATTTTTTTCTGCTGGGTTCAATAATCCATTGAAATGACCAACAGAACTGAAACACAATACTCCTGTTTATGGAATTTATTAGGGAGGCTAACAAATCAAGATCAGAAAATACTACAAGCCAATTTAGGTACAATTCTTTTGATCAAAGTTGTGCCTATTCTCAGTCACACAGGTTAGAACTTCTCTCTCTAGTCCTCCGTCCCTCTGCCAAACAGATATGTGGTGTACCAAAGTATATCCTTGCAAACATCAATGGATCTTGGATGAAAGCAGAGACTACTAGAAATATATTTATTTGTGTTTAGTTGACTATGTAGCTACATTCGACTGTGTGGATCACAAAAACCATGGATAGCCTTGAGAAGAATGCAAGTCCCAGAACCCTTCCTGTGCATAGATCAAGAGGCAATTGTAAGAATAGAACAAGGGATTATTGCAAATTTTAAGATCAGAAAAAGTGTGAGTCATAATTGTATCCTTCACCATACTTATTAAATCGGTATACTTATTCAATCAAATAATCAGAGACTCTGAATTATATGAAGAATAATGTAGCATCAGGATTTAGAGGAAGGATTATTAATAACCTGAGATATACAGATGACATATTTTTTTCTGAAATTGAGGAAGACTTCAAGATCAAGGTTTGCAGCCTTCAGTATGGGTTACAATTCAATGTAAAAGAAACAAAAATTCTCGCAATTGACCAATAGGTAATGTCATTGAAAGTATCAAGGATTTTTTTCTTGCTTGGATTTCACACTCAATGCTCTTAGAAGTAGCAGTAAAGAGATAAAAAAGATGGGTTGTTTTATGTAAATCTGCTGCACAAGAGCTTTTTAAAATGTGGAAAAGCAAGTATGTTAATTGAGGATTAAACTATGCCTGACCCAAGCCATGGTATTTTCAAATGCCTCAAATGTGTGGCAAAGTTGGACCTTGAATAAGGAACACTAAAGAAAAACTGATGCATTTGAACCATGCTTTTTTCCCCCCTTCTTTTCTCTCCCTAAGAGTCTTGAGAGTATTGTGAAACGCCAAAACAATCTACAGGACATTATTGGAAGAAGGAAATTCCCAAGAGACAAGAATGAGGAGACTTCATCTCATTTACTTTGGACATGCTGTCTGGATAAAGACACCATGCTTCGTTGAGTGGAGGAGCATACAAAAGGAGGAAGGCCCTGGAAAACATATTTAATCAGTGAGGTAGGTAGCTTATTGTGCCAACCTGGCCGATAAACACATGTGGGATTAATTGAAAGACAGAGGGATAAATGGCTACGTGAGCCACACCTTTCAAGTTTCTTGCTTTGTGATGGTCGCAGCAGGGTGCAGCTGCCTTAACCAGTTCTCTGCTTCAGTCAGCAAGGTTCACTTCCTGCAAGACATCCCCAAGGAGAAGCCACATGGACCAACCGATGCAGCCCTGGGTGCTGGAGCACCCATGTGGAGACCCCTGCCAGTGCTGAGATGCCTACATTCACTGACTCAGCTTTCCTCCTGCAGTCAGCATCACTGCATGTGTTTTGTGAGATGGAAGAGGACTTTGTGGATTGGTGCTGGATATATGGGTTAATGTTGGACTTGTGAGCTTGGGCAGCACTGGATTGGGATTTTTTTTGATACGCACTTAACCTTTATATAACTCTCTCTTATGCACGAGTTTCTGTGGAATTGTTTCTTTAAAGGACCCAGACTAACACACACAGTGTCTGCAACAATAGAAATAAAGATAAGAAGAATTGCAAATATGACACAGGATAGGGTCGTGTTTCCTTCAGTTGTACATAAGGTAGATGTGAGTTGGAACTTACTCAATGGAACCTCACAAAAGTAACAAAAGTCCTGGTGGATAGAGCTGGCTACAGACACAAGGTCATCGATTAGAAACCACCAGGTGCTCATTGGTATAAAGATGAGGCTTTCTACAATAAAGATGTGGAACCTGAGAAACCAATAGGGACAGTTCTACTCTGTTCTACAAAATCATTATTAGTCAGAATATACTTGATTGCAGTATTTTATTTTCTATTTCTGGGACTCCTTAACAATTCTTGTGGAAAGTAGATTTTTTTTGGCTCCCAGTTACAAGGTTATTGCTTCAAATTTACAAGATGTTCTTTGAAGAACAAGTTTGTTACTGTAAGTTTGTTGAAGGTAGAAGAAGGTAAATTCGTTACTGTGAAGATTTTGTTTTGGGAAAACAATAGAGCATTGCTGCACTGTAAGTGCACTATAAGTCAAAATCAACTCAAAGGCATTATTCCTGCTGGGTAGGCTCTTATTGAATGTGATATGATTCTGCAGCCAATGTTATCATGTACTTTCAAATAGATTTTTATAGGAAGTATTTGGTTTTTGGAGTACTTGTGTGAACACATTTAAACTTTATTTGTTAAATTTGTAAATTTAAAGTATATGATATGTCATTGCCTTCCCTCAAAACTATGATAACTTTACAAAAGTAAGAAGTTCAATGTGAGATGATTCTAAGTGGTAAACAGTCTATAGTTTAATGTAAGTATAAGATTTAAGAGTTATTTTTTTTCTTTTAACCTAAACTTCACTTAAAACAGAAAGAAAAGTCCCAACATTCAAATAATCTGGTCTAGTTAATATAAAAAATTAAATATTGAAATAATGAAACAGAGGGAGTTTGGGTGGCGCTGTCGTGTAAGCACTGAAATAATGAAACATAGATCTTTCTGTTTCTTCTTCCCATAATTTAAATGTAACTTTTTTCTGTAATTATGTAGTAATTAAGAGATCATAGGGAGCAAAGAAGAGCCGATAGGTCAGCATACTTGTGGTCATCCCACTGCGCCTCAACTCCAGTGCCTGTTCCTAAATGCTGGCTCTCTGCCGACCCTGAAGGATGCTCAGTAGCTGCGGAGAAGGAATCAGAAGATAAACTGCAGGGATAGATATGGAGAAAGTAATTCTTCAGAGCAAAATGACTAGAAATCCCCAAGAAGTAAACCAAAAATAATCTCTGAATCAGAAAAGCACTCAGACCAAATAATTGAATCTTGGAATGACCAGGGAATCTGGAATTTCCTACAAGAATGGGAATTCTTTGAACATGAGCTACCACTGAACATGAAGAACAGAAATATAGTGCTTTCAACAGCAAATTCCAAGAAGCCTAGGCTCAGGGGCATAAAGAAGTAGCGACACAATGTGGGAATGGTGAGACTTCTGCAGGAAGCCAGCAAACAGCCTCTGAGTTTCCCTGTGGAGATGCCTTACAAACACGGAATCATGGAACACAGACTGGAGGATGAAGTCTACTCCGCTTGGGTTTGTACAGATGTAGCAATCTCCCACCTCCTGTGAACATACTACAAGCCTTAGTCACGCATGTTACCCTTGAGGAGCAGGTCTGCGACACATCCTGTGAGCTGTGTTGAGGAGTCTCAGGTGCTCAGGGGGAGCTCTAGACACTAAAAATCCACAGTCATCTCCACACCTGAGTTGTGTTTGTCTCAGAGTCCCAATCCCATATCAATGGTGGTCAACATGTGAATGACTCAGATCCTGAGACTAGGTGTAATCATGCACCTGGATTCAACGTTCATGTGAAAATGAAGTGATTCTCAAAAATTACTAGAATTCTTCAGGAAGTAAAGGAGAAGAGTGGAACTCAGTAACAAGAGAAGTTCCCAGACCAGTGAATTGAACCTGGGAAAGACTAGGAAATCGAGTGCTTCTTACAGGAATGAGACTGCCTGGAGCTTGAGGTATACCTTGATTTGAACATACATAATGTATTTAAAATGCAATGTCCAAGAAACTTAAGCTCTGGGGCATAAAGAAGTAGCAATGGCAATGTTGAGACTACCTTAGACTAGTGTAGAATTTAAACTGCACTGTTCCTCATGAGGCTAACCAACCTCTTCTGTGGTCTATTTATGGAGATACCCTCTACAGCAGTGGTTCCCAAACTTCCTCATGCCATGACCCTTTAATACAGTTCCTCATGTTCTGGTGACCCCCCAACCATAAAATTATTTTTGTTGCTACTTCATAACTGTCATTTTGCTACAGTTATGAATCAGGTGACCCCTGTGAAAAGGTTGTTTGACCCCCAAAGTTGTCACAACCCACACATTGAGAACCGCTGCAGGATCCTGGGTTAGAAACTGGAGGATGAAGTCCACTCACATCCTCCTTGTGCAGCCTTGATCCAGTTCTTTTGCCTAGAGGACCAGTTTTAGGCCATGCCCTACCCATGTTTTCACTATCTTAAGTACCTGTACTCTATCTTAAGTACCTGTACACTATCTTAAGGGACCCACGTACTCTTTCCACTCCATGTTCATCTCCATTCCTGTGGCCTGTTTATCCAAGAAATCCCCTTATCCCAGCAACTGAAGTCCACTCTGACTGACCCAACATCATGTGAGAATCCATGGAATCGAGGAGGGGCTCTGAAGATATTGTGGACATTTTTAAACCACCACCCACTCCCTGGGAGAAAGATGAGGCTTTATATTCCTATCAAGAGTTAGAGTCCCTTGAAACCACCTACAGAGCTACAGTATTCAAAACAGCATGGTACTAGTACAATGATTCATAAATCAATGGAATAAGATTGAAAACTCAGGAAAGAGAGCAAACACCTACACACAAATGATTTTTTAGAAAGGACCAAAATAATTAAATGTGAAAGAGAAATCCTCCAATGGTGCTGGAAAAATTAGATCTCCATAGGTAGAAGAATTAAATATCTCACCTTATGTACAAAAACAAATCCAAAATGGATTGGAGATCTAAATGTAAACTCCACAGCTGTAAGGATCAACATGAGACAATTGGTACAGACCTAAGGGTCTACATAGACTATCAAATAAAATGAGAAAGCACACAGAGTGGAAGACATAATATATGCCTAAAAATGAAATAAATTAAAAATGAAACACTTATGCACATCAAAAGACCTCATTATCCCTCTTTTATTGTTTGACTTTTAATTAATTTTTAATTTATAATTAATTGGGATTTAATACATATATCATTCTGTATTTCAATCCTGTCATGTAGAATTGTGCAATTGTTACCACAATCAGTTTCCACACATTCTTGTTTACATGGAATCCTTGACATTGTCTCTCTTTTACTCCACCATCACCACTATATCCCACCCCCCAAATCCTTATTAGTTGTCCCTATACATCCATAAATCCTGTATTTCATATACTGAAAAGTAGAAAAACATACAACACAACTCAGTTATAGACATGTTGTCTGTCCATTGATTTGGGGTGATCATACAATGTTGGATGGTAGTAACTGAATGTTCTATCTGTCCCTTCATCTTGAGAATCTAGAGAGGCGATTTACTTTTGTAACAGGTATGAGAAGTGGGTGGTGCAAGGCTCCACCCTGAAAACACACACACACACACACACACACACACACACACACACACACCAATATTTATGTAGAACCCAGAGGAGGGTATGCCAAGCACTAATTGGATATTTTCACCTAATTTCTGTCCAGTCCTTGGTGACCCAGGCCATAGCTATATATTACTGGGCTGTTATGTTCTGTCTGTTCAAGGTTACAGTGTCCTCCACAGGTCACACAAAGAACATTCAATGCAGAAACCCAATTAATCAAACTGGGCTTTACCTCAAACTCATCTGTAGCAGATGAATTAGGTACTAATATATTCCCTTAGATTTAAGGCTGAAACACCCTAGTGTGAGAGGAAGCAGGTTAAGAACATCTCAAAATGATGGATGGTCCTTGCATTTGGGTTCACATCTCTTGCTTTGAGTTTGCCCAATGAATGATGGCCTGACACTGGCATATATTTATTATTTTAATGTGATTCTTGATTTCTTATGTATTAGTTTGGAAGGCATGATTCCACATTGTGAATGTGTTACAAGTTTAGCTCTTTAACCACCCCCTATTTTTGTGTAAATAATGTTTTTTGTTGTTAGGTGCCACCCAGTCAGTTCCAACTCCCAGAACCTCTATGAACGGCAGAAAGAAACACTGCCTTGTCTGGCACCATTGCCATTCTGCAATCATTCTTAAGCTTGTGCCCTTTTCTGAAGCCAAGGTGTCAGTCCATGTCTTTAAGGCCCTTCCTCGTTTTTGCTACCCCTCTACTCTACCAAAAATGATGTCCTTCTCCCCCCGGACTGGTCTCTCCAGAAAATGTGACATCTGTATAAATCAATAATTCTTGTATTGTGGTTTTAAAAGCCAGCCTATACATGTAAATTCCCTTTTCTCAACAGTGTTCTAAATTCTATACTATTAGATAAAATAATAACTATCGATAGAATTACCCTGGGCCTCCGGGGCATGATTTATAACCTTCTCTAACATAAAATGACAATGAAGTCTCTAAAGGAACCAAAAGCATATATACTAAAGACCTATAAACTGATTTTTGACACACATTTAACGCTAGCCTCAATTTAAGAGCAATTAGTGCTTATGAAATGGCCTTATTGTGTACTCGTCTCATCCTCATGAAGACGTCACTGAAGACATGGTGCTGTAGCAACGCGTGGTAAAGAAACCATATGGTGCCAGGCTCCCGGAAAGAATAGAATCTGAAAGCCATATCTCCAAATAAGCCATCATTTAAGTAGGGCAGCAACTAAGTATTTGAAGGTACCCTCCCCCCCCAAAAAAAAAACAACAAAAACAAATGGAAAAAAGCTCCATGGGCTTTCATAGTACACATTTTTCCTGCTTGGCCGAGCATGAGAATCTCACTCTTGAGTTAGTGCACCCAGTGGCGTCGACTGGGAGAGTTCTCTCTGCCCACAATGAATTTTTTTTCATAAAAGCTGTTTTGCTTTAACCTTGTTTTGTGTGATGGCCAATTTAAGAGAACAGCATGAGACTGAAAATTTGCTTCCAGCTCGGTGAAAAATGCCAGAGAAACTCTTGTGAAATTGATTATGGTGATGATTCCATACTCTTGTCACTATGACTGAATGGTTAAGTGGTGAAATGGTTGTTGGTGTTTTAGATTTCATTCAGTCAGTTCCCACCCAAAGTTCCCCGATGCACAGCAGAATGAAACATTGCCACCTCTTGCACCATTCTTGCAACTCTCGCTAAACTTGAACCCATGGTTGAAGCCACTGTGTCAATTCATCTCTTTAAGGGTCATCCTAATTCATTTCACTGCTCCTCTATTTACCAAGCATGTTGTCTTTTTCCCTCTTCTGACAAAATGTACGAAGTATGTAAAAGGAAGTCTCCCCAGCCTTGTGAGCATTCTGGCCATACTTCTTCCATGACAGATTTGCTTGTCCTTCTAGCCATCCATGATCCTTTCAATGCCAGCATGGCATTAAAAGGCATCGCTTCTTCTACAGTCTTCCTTATTAAATGTCCGACTTTCACATGCATATAAGACAATAAAAGACACCAAGGGCTTGGGTCAGGTGCCCCTTAGTGCTCACATTGATTGTGCATCCAAGCAAGTTGAAATCTTGGAGAACTTCAACCTTTCTTCATTTATCACTATCTGACCTATTAGTCTACTTGTGACAATTTTGGTCTTCTTAATCTTGAGTTGTAACCCGTACTGAGGGCTACAATCCTTGATTTTTATTAGCAAGTGCTTCAAGCCTTCCTCATTTGTAGCAAGTAAAGTTGTATCATCTGCATATCACAGAATGTTCATGAGTTTTCCTCCAATCTGGATGACATATTCTTCTTCATATAATCCAGTTCCTCTGATGTTTGCTACACATGCAGATTGAATAAGTATAGTGAGAAGCTACGATCCTGACTCACACATTTCCTGATTTTAAACCATGTGCATGTTCCTCATGAGCACACTAAAGTCTTCTGGAATTCATATTCTTCTCAATCCGTTGTTTATTATGGTCTCCACAGTCGAATGTCTTCACATAGTCAATAAAACACAAATGAACATCTCTTGTGGATTCTCTGCCTTTATCCAAGGTCCCCCTGACATCAGTAATGATATCCTTTATCCCATGTCCTCTTCTGAATCCAGCCTGAACCTCTGGCAGTCCCCTATCAATGTACTGCTGCGACAGTTGTTGGGTGATTCTCAGCAGAATTTTATGTGCATATCATATCGATGATATTGTTCTATAGGTGAAGCTTCTTTGGGTCATCTTTTTTTGGATTGGGTAAAAATGTGAATGCCTTCCGGTCAGTGTTTCAAGTAGCTATCTCCCAAATTAGACATAGACGAGTGGTGCTTCCAAAGCTTCATCAGCCTGTTGAAGCATTTCAATTGATATTCCATCAATTTCTGAAGACTTGCTTTCATGCTGTCAGTGAAGCTTGAGCTTTTTCCTTCAGTACCATTGATTCGCGATCAAATGCTACCTTCTGAAATGGCTGAATAGCCACTAGGTCTCTGTGGTACAGTGACTCTGTATTCTTTCCATCTTTTGTGATGTCCATGCAAAATTTCAGGATTGCAACACAAAGCTTGATATTTTCTTTCTCGTGTTCTTTCAGTTTAGGATATGCTGAGTGTGTTCTTACTATTTGTTTTCTAACTCTAGATTTTTGAACATTTTGTTATATTACTTTGTTTTTCCAAGCTGCCCTTTGAAATGTTCTATTCAGTTCTTTGACTTCATCATTTCTTCGATTTGCATCAGCTATTCTGTGATTGAGAACACATTTTAGAATCTTTTCTCACATCCATTTTGATATCTTCATTCTTTCTTTTGATATCTTCATTCATTCTTCATGTCTTTTTTAATGACATTTTGCTTTCTTCATAAATTATATTCTTCATCTCGACTCCCACAGCTCATCAGGTCTTCTGTCACTAGTGTTCAATGTGTCAATTTTGTTCTTGAAATGTTCTCAAAATTCAGGTGGATCAGACTCAAGGCTGTATTTTGACTCTTGTGGATATGTTTTAATGCATCAACATAGATTTGAGCAATTGATGACCTGTTCTACAGCCCCTGGCCTAATTTTATCCGCTGAAATTGAGCTTCTCCATAGTTTCTTGTCACAGACATAGTCAATTTGACTTCTTTGTATTCTTTCTGGAGAAGTTCACATGTATAGTTAATATTTGTGTTGTTGAAAAATATATATATATCCTATGAAAAAGTATATGGTCTTGCAAAATTGTACGCTGTTATATCCAATTTGGTTTCTATCACCACGACCATATTTTCCAACCAATGTTTCCTCCTCTTTGTTTCTAACTTTTGCATTCAAAATAGATATTGAAATGTCATTTTTGTATGTAACACAACTCCTCTTGATTGTTTCATTCCGTGAATAGGAAACGATGTGGTTTTCTGATTTAAAATAGCCAATTCTGGTTCCTTTCCGTTCAGTAACGCCTACTTCATGGGTTCTGTTTCATTTTAAATGACTTCCACTTTTCTAGATTCATACATAGTATGTTCTATATTCTGATTGTTGGAAGATTTTGAAGCTGTTCTTCTCACATTGAGTTCTGCCTATTATCAGATGAACATCCCAAAGGCTTTACTCAATCCCTGTCACCATGGTCTAATCTGCTCTCAGAAAGCAGCTGTTTCTCAGTCACATTTCTCCTACCTTCGGATAAACAAGGCTCTCGCTCATTCTGATAAGCTTCTGTTCCGGGTCATTTGGGGCTCCTTATCTGAAAATCGTTCCATGCTATGAGATCGGTTTTCAGAGGCGAATTCCTCAGATGTGGACAATCTATACGGTCCTTGTTTTTTTTCTTTTGAATCTCTTCTTATTTTGGAAGTTCTGCTGAAACCGGTTCTTCTTGAGCGACCATCATTGCATGTGAAATACCGGTGACAGCTTCTAGAATAATAGCAATACAAAAGCTACCACAATATGGTAAACTGACAGGCAAGTGGTGGACTAAATGCTGTGGAAGGTGAATTATAAGCCAATTAAACTATTTTTTAAAATTAGCTATATTCTCTGAAATCCAAAGGGTCAGTTCTATGTATAGGGTGGCTTGCTCTGAGACAGAATTGACTCTGTGACAGTATATATGTGTATATGTATAAGTATATATTATATGTGAATTGTCTTGATGGTTACATGCATATCTATATAAGTATGTGTGTGTACAAGCAATGTATATATTCCTTAATAGAGTTTGGTTGCAACGTATTTTTAGGAATTTTCTAAGCTCTTTATTTTTTACTATTTATGTTTATGTTTTTTTAATGAAATAAAGACACAATAAACAGAGACAATGTGAGAAAAATATTTTAAAATTGCATAACCTCCTGTGATATGAAATAGTGCTGTTTTAAAGCAAAGTTTTCTATCTAATGTTTTCAATTATTTAAAAATTAAAGGTATACAAAATTAAATTATTTAATTACCTAAGTTTTGCAATTCAGTTAAATTAAAAGTCATTATACCTTGAAAACTCTTCATTACTTAGTTGTTCCTTAAAATCTTTTCAAAGAAAATTGTGAATCAAGAATCAGATATAATTGACATTACATGACAGGGTCTATGTATGAATATAATTGATTTATTATTAATAAAATTTAATTGTAAGAAACACTTAAACATTTGACATTTACTATATAATCTAGGGTGCTATTTGTATCACTTAACACACTTATGAAATGCCAATTAACAGTTTAAAGATTAATTACTTTGAAATTGATTTGCCATACACTATGATTTAAATGTTAACATGTTTAATGCCCGGCAATTACAAGGCAAGTATGAAATGTAGTCTAATGAACATTAGTTGTTTATAAGATAAACAATGCTAAAATAAATTTGTGAATATACATGAATAAGTAGCAAATGTTTTATAAATAATATGCACTCTTCAGAATCATATATTTAATAATTAAAATTAAGTATGTTACACATAATCAACGTTATAGAATATTTTAATTTGTAATTTATTGTTTTATATTTTCCAACCCTCATTTTTCCAAAAATACTTATGATTATACTAAAAAGGAACAGATTATGTCAGAACTTAAATATGCATACAAAAATTGTTCATAATTCACAAATGTAAGAAATAAAACAATGATTTTAAATTTTAGCCATTTACCTGGTTAATGTATAATCAGGAAAATGGGGTTCTGTTTTGAGATAACTATTTATATGAATAATTTCGGCTACAAGTAATTAGGATCTTCAATTAAGCTATCTTTAAAGAAAATGTACATAAGAATTTGTCTTCTATAGATGTAAAATATAGTGGTGCTTATAAGTAGTCTCATACTACATAATATTTGTAGTTTCACTTTTCTTTGTTTCCTTATACTCTGGATCTTCTTTGTTTGTCTTTTGAAATTTCATAGAATGACTTCACGCTCAGATAACTTATTCAGGTTAATATTTCCCTATTAAAATAGAGCAATGACAGAGCTTAAAATAGAATATTTCTTTTCCAGCTAAATACTAAAATTTTGCAAGTTCACTTTCATATTTGAGAATTGGATTATATGCCTATTGATAAACAAATAATTATGGCAAGTGAGTGTAATACTTTTCTGCATGAAGAATAGGTCTGATATAGTTAATGTTTATTATGCCAACCTGGCCAATAAACACATGTGGGGATAAATGAAAGGTGGAGCGATTAATGGCTCGGTCAGCCTCGCCTTTCTAGTTCTCAGGTCGTTAGCTTTCTGATGGCTGGACCAGGGTGAAGCTGCTTTAGCCAGTTCCCTGCTTCAGCTGGAAAGGCTCACTTCCTGCAAAACATTCGTGAGGAGAAGCCACATGGAACTAACCAGATGCAGCACTGGGTGCTGGAGGAGCCGTGTGGAGACCCCTGCCAGAGCTGAAATGCTTACACGTTCACTGATTCGGCTTTCCTCCTGCAAGTTGGCATCATTGTGTCTGTTTTGTGAGATGGAGGAGGACTTTGTGGATTGGTGTCGGACATATGGGTTAATGTTGGATTTGTGGGCTTGGGCAGCACTGGGTTGGGATCTTTTCTTGATGTGCACTTACCCTTTTATATAAAACTCTCTCTTATACATGAGTTTCTGTGGATATGTTTTTCTAAAATACCCAGAATAGCACAAGGTCCTGTGTACTCTGCAATAACTCCCATTAAGTTGAAGTTTAAAATGAGAATATAAAGTCAAAAACAGAAAAGAGAATAAAAATAAACAAGAATACTACTAATTATAAAATTCATTAATTATTTCTGTATTAGTTATTTTATCTCATATATTGTTTGGTTTAGAAATCAGCCCTGTAAAAGTATTGCTATCATGGCTCCTTAGAATCCCAGTCACCATCGGTCGGTTGTACTGTGGTAGCTTGCATGTTGCTGTGATGCTTGAAGCGAAGTCACCAATATTTCAAATGGCAGCAGAGTCAACCAAGTGCTCAGCTTTCAGTCGAACTTCCAGATTAAAACAGAATGAAAAGGAGGAATAATCTGTTCCTTCTGAGGAATTTAAAATAGAAAACCTCACAAAGCGCAGTAGAATATTGTCAGTTATACTGGAAACCTCATGAACAGCAGATCAGTTTTAGATCGAGTGCTACAAGATGAGCCCTTGGGGCAGAAGACACTCAAAATATGAATGTGGAGAGTGGCCTTCTCAAACTAGAACTGACTGTAATGAACTGAGTCCAGTAAAGTTTTCAGGGTCTTCAGTTGCTGATAGGGCAGTATTCAAATAGAGAGGACACACTGAAAATAAAAATCATGATTAGTCATGGATCAAATATGAATCTAGGGCAACTCAAAGTACTTAAAATGAAATAACACTAATATTGATCATTACACTTGACATTAGCCACCTGAACTGGACTGGTATGGACCATTTGGAATCAGAAAATCAGATGCTGTAGTGTGCCAGGAATGACAAATTCAAGAGAACTGCCATCACATTCATCATCTAAACACCTATTTCAAGCGTTATCTTCAATTACAATGCTATCTGTGGTAGGATAATTTGGGAAAATCCAGTAATTAAAACTATTATTCTAATTTAAAAATCATTCACTGAAACTAATTTATAAGCCAATCACTGAAGTTAGAAACTGACAAATTCTACCAATGTCTTAATTCTGATATTTACCAAACGTTCTGCCAAGATTCATTGATACTTACTGGCAATTGGAATGCACAAGTTGGAAACAAGGTTAAAGGAACAGTAATTAGATAATACAGCCTTGGTAAAAAATAAAGAAAGAAAAATAAGAAAAATACAGCCTGAGCTATAGAAATAAAGCTTTTTTCATGCTCTTCTTTCTTCAATGTCCAACATTCATTTGTATATGAGGTGATAAAAAATAACATGGCTTGAGGCACGCAAACCTTCAGTCCTCAAATGATATCCTTACCCTTTTAAAAATATCTTGTGCAGATTTCCCAATGCAACACATCCTTTCTTTTCTTACATGTTATTTACATGAGCATTGATAGTGCATTCAAGCGAGATGTAATCCTTGACATCTTCAATCTTTTCTCCATGGCCATGATGTTACCTCTCGATCTAGCTGTGAAGATTTTGGTTATCTTTACATGATTAATGTAATCCACAATAAAGGATGAATTCCTCTATCTTCATAAGCAAGGGCTTCAAGCCTTTATTCATTTCAGCAAGCAATGGCTTTTAATTATGATATTGTCAAAGAATATCAAAAGCACTACAGTGTGCCCCCAAAACAAACAGAGCTGCCTTGGAAGAAGGGCAGGCAGGGTGCCATGTAGAACCAAGGGTGGGCAGATTTATTCTCAAGTAGTTTAACATGTTATTAGGAGAGACTGGCCTCTGGAAAGTAGAATGCTTGGTAAAGCAGAAAGGCATAGAAAAACAGGAAGATATTCAGTGATAGGAAGTGACACAGGGACTGCAAAATGGGTCAAACATAATGACAATTATGAGGATGACAAAGGGCCTGGTAGTGTTTTGTTGTGTTGTATGTAGGGTACTTTTGAGTCAGAGCAGACTAGATGACACCTAATAGCAACAACAACAACAATAGCAACAATAAACCAATCAAGAAACAGTGTGGCACCACCTGAATACTTTCACCAAAAATAAGAAAATAAGATATTATAATTAAAAGTCAAACATTGTGGGCAACACAATACAGTTGGAATCTAAAATAACTTTTATCATTTTGCAATTGTATTACAAAATTTCTGAAAGGAAAGCACATGTGTTTATGCTGTGAAATGATATTATCATTTGAAAACTGAAGGTATGGTAAGACTGACTATACTCTTTTGGAATCAATCAACTAAAGTTCACAGATGATTCCTCCTCCTGCAGGGGCAAATTAATTAGTTAAGCAATTTGTTGTCCCTTAAAAGGGAATGGGGGGGGGGGACTAGAACTATCTTGTATCATGTTATCCAGTTAGAGAGAACTATTTATAGACACACATATATTATTACTTATAAAGTTTTAATATTAGGCAGAAAAATCATAAGTAAATGAGAGAAAAAACATGTAGACACAGAGGAATAGGTGACACATAGAACTCAAACCAAAGTCTATATATTTCAAGAGAAAGTTGATAGAAAGAGCGAGTCCTAGAAATAGCTTGGATTCAATGGCTTCACTAGGAAGATATGAGAGGTGTAGACCACACTGGGTAACATGTCAAGGGATGAGACCAGAATGTATGTCTTTGCAAATGTTGGCAGTGTTTCATTATTAATTAAGTTTTAAGTACAATACCCCTTTAGTTAGTTAAGTACAATAACATTTTTGTTAGCCCAGCTTCCGATCCAGCTTATTGCTATGAGTCAATTCTGCATCATAACAATGCGATATCGTTTCTGATGCTGTGCAGCTCTGTGGGAGCATACAACTGTTAATTTTAGAAAACACCTCACGGAACAATTTGACACATGTGTTTGGGTATGTAAGATTACACATGAAGAAACTTAAGAGTCATTTAAAAGACATGAGAAAGAGAAAAGACCAAAATGCTTATCAGAAGGTAACCCTGAAGTTATCTAGATATAACTTGCTCTAGATAAAATATAACTACTAAGTAAATGGGAGAAATGTGGAAATAAAATGTCTAATTGTACATTTTTAATATTATCTCTTGGGAGCAAAGGAAACCGTTCTAATGAAATGTAGAGTTAAAGCACTATATCAACATGGCCTCACCATGAATTCAAGATGGATTCAGAAAGGGACCAAAAATGAGGGAATGAGGGATATCAATGGCTGGGAATAGAGGCAGTTGACTATGTGGATGCAACAAAGTGTGAAACGCATTGTCAAGGATTGTTGCTGGTGGTCTTAGGTGCCATTGAGTTAGTTGCAGCACGTAGCCCCTGAGGCACAATAGAATGAAGCACTCCCTGGTCCTGTGCAATTTGCATATTACAGATTGTTAATAAGCCTTCTTCGAATCCTGATGCTGCATTCTTCTTCATATAATCCAGTTTCACTGATGATTTTCTCAGCCTCTAGATTGTACAAGTAAGGTGAGATGACCCAATCCTGTTGCACATATTTCCTGAATTTAAATCATGCAGTATGCCCTTGATCTGTTTGCACAACTGCCTCTTGATCCACACACAGATTCATGAGCACAATGAAGTGTTCTGAAATTCCCATTCTTCTCAAAGTTATTCATGGTTACTATGGTCCACACAGCTGAATGCTTTTGCACAATGAAGCACAAGAAACATCTCTCTGGTATTATCTGCTTTGAGCCAGGGTCCAACTGACGTCATCAATGGTATTCCGTGTTTCGTTTCTTCTGAATCTGGCCTGAACATCTGGCATTTCCCTATTAGTGAACAACTATAAGCATTATTGACTCATCATAAGCCAAATTTTACTTTTGTGTGATATCATTGGTACTGTTCCATAGTTTGATTATTCCGTTGGGTCACTTTTCTTTGGAACGAGCACAGATATGGATTTTTTGCAGTCAGTTGGCAAAGTAGCTAGCTGCCGTCAAAATTATTTCGTAGATGAGTAAGTATTCCCAGTGCTTCTTGAATTTTCTGAAACAATTCAATGGATAGTCCATCAATTGCTGGACTCTCTATTTTTGACTAATGCACTCAGTGCCATTGGAACTTCTTCCTCTGGAACCAATGGCTCTTGCTCATAAGCCGCCTCCTGAAATGGTGGAATCGCAATGAGTTGTGTCGGTGCAGTGGCTCTGGGCATTCTTTCCATCTTCTCTTGATGCTCCCTGCATAGTCGTATCTCTTGCCTATGGACACTTTTAAAATTGCACTCCAAGGATTGAATATTTTCTTGATTTCATTCCGTTTCAGATATGCTGAGCTTGTTCTCTTTTAGTTTTCCAAAACTAGCTATTTGTACATTTCATTATAATATTTGGCATTCTCTTCTTTTGAAGTTTTTTTTAATGTCCTCTCGTGCCGGTAAGAGCCAGCCCTGTGCTTAGGACAGCCCTCCTAAACTGAGAGGCAGATACTGTACACCCTGCCTCAGGCCCCCCCTGCCGCAGCTGAGAACAGGAGAGCAGGGACACAAGGGCCAGGACGAGGCCCTTGGGAATCTTTGATTCTGCTCCTTCATTCATCCTTTCTTCCATTTGCTGTGGTTACTCTAAGATTAAGAGTGAGCTTCAGAGTCTCTTGGGACATCCACTTGATTTTTTTTCTTTCCTGTCTTTTTATAAACGTTTGGTTTATTCGTGAATGATGGTTTGATGCTCCTTCATAGCTCATGACATCTTCTGTCACTAGTATTCAGTGTGTCAAATCTGTTCTTGAGATATTTTTCATAATGAGAAATATTTTGTCTCCTATAGACTGGTTTTCATTTTCTTCAGCTTTAGCCTGAACTCCCATGGAAACAATTAATTGTTCCATAGGAGGCCTCTGGTCTGGTTTCCGCTGTTTGTATTGAATTTCTCTCCCTTGTGTCTTCCCACAGATTTGGTTCCTTTAATTTCTGAGTATTCCATCTAGGGAAGCTGTTTGCTACGAATATGTCATGGTTTTGTAAAATTCTATCATGAGATTTGCAGCTTCATTTCTACCACCAAGTTCATATTTTCCAACTACTCTTCCTTTTACTTTGCTTCCAAATTTTGCATTTCAATCACCAGTAGCTATCCATGACTCTTGATAGCAAGTTTGACCAGTTTCAGACTGAAATCCTTGGTAAAATTCTTCACATTCTTCATCACTAGCTTTTGTAGTTGATGCATACATTTGAGTAATATTTTTATTGGATTGTCTTGAATGCAGATAGATATAATCTGATCACTGAGAGCAGTGCAATTTATAAAGGATTTAGTGAAGTCCTTTCTGTCAATGAAATGCCACTCCATTCCTCTTGATTGTGTTCTTTCCAGCATACTGAATCCTGTGATTTACTGATTCAGATTGGCCGACACTAGTACATTTCAGAGACATTAGGATTCCAGACAATAATTAGACATCAACAACAATTAGAATTCCAGAGTATTTCGTTGTGTTCTGTGTCTTGCACACAGACCAAGAAGTAGTCATTCAAGCAAACAAGAAAGTATTGCATGCCCTATAATCAAGAAAGTTGTGCATCAGGGTTGTAAGCCTTTTGTCATAATTATTCAATCTATGCGTTGAACAGATAACCTGTGAAGTTGTATTACACAGAGAAGAACACACCATTGAGATTAGAGGAAGGCATATTGAGAACCTGGATCTGCCACTGAAACAACCTGAAAGCAGGGAGGATTTGGAGCACTTGCCGATAATGATCAAAGACTGTAGTAGCTTTCAGTGTCATTTTCAACTCTTTGTAACCAATCTCAAAATGCTCACCACAGGACAAAATAAATAGTAGTGAAAATAATAGTGATCATGATAAAATATTAGTGGTTATGATTATCAAAGATACCTTTACTTTGTTATACAACCATAATTCATGGACGCAGCAATCAATAAATCAAATAACATATTCCATTGGTCAAATCTGTTGGGAAAAACCTCTATATGGTGTTAAAGAGAAATTATGTAATATTTTAGCTCTAAATTATTCCTGACTCCAGTCATGTTATTTTAGATAGCTCATATGCTTATGAAGTCTACATAGTGAATAAAGAAGACCAGAATAGATGCCTTTGAATTATGCTGCTGACAAACAATACCTAGTGTCATGGTCTTCCAGAAAAACAAACAAGTCTGTAGTGGAGAAACTAAAGCCAGAATGTGCCTCAACAAGGAGAATGAGATTTTGTCCCACTTGAGACTTTCTATCAGGATAGATTCATCTCTCATTGAAGTGATGTTATGTTTGGTAACATAGATATCAGCAACAAAAAAAACCAAACAAACAGCAAAATCCATAATGAAATGGATCAACAGTGGCTGTAACAATGCTTTCAAACATAACAATTCTAAAAAAAAATCCTGACACTATTGTTGTCTTGTACATAGGGTTATTATTATCACAATTAATAAATTTACACCTAACAACTACAATAAATAAATGTATATTATGTACTTGAAATTTTTGTGAATTAAAAATTCATTTATTCAACACACCTATTTTTTTCCACCAATTCTCAGTTTGTTGTACTATGTCACTTCACATGTTACTGTAATGCTGGAAATTATGCCATTGATCTTTCAAATACCAGAAGGGTCACCTGTGATGGATAGGCTTAAGTGACATTTCAGTATAACACAGAGTAAGAAAATGATCTGGTGATCTACTTCCAAAGAAAAAGAAGAAGAAGAAGGCACATGAAAACATTAAAACTAGCAGTGAAATAGTACTTTATTCAGGGCTAGAAAATTAGTCCCTGAGGTTGGATAGAATTAAAAATATGATTACCTCCTCAAGCAGTTGTCATAAAAAGTAGAGTATATGAAGCTGAAAGGCACTTGTTTTAGCCTTTTTGAATTGGACAGTCTTATGGCTTACTCTGCCAGAAATGAGAAATTGAAGAACATCTTCATATTCATTGGCAAAAAGAACATTTCAAGATCATTCTTTAATAAAATAAGCAATAAGTTGATATCAAGGAAGCTAATTTAGACTATTATTCAAATGTATATATGAACCACTGTTGCTAACAAGGAAGAAATTTGAAGATTTTTGCCAATATTTGCAGTCTGAAATTCACCAAAACTATGATTAAGATGCATTAGTACTGATTATTTAAATCCCAAAGGTCTGTTAAAAGAAAACTACAGATTAGTATTATAAGAAACTAAAATCTACTTAGAAAAATTACCTTTAAAATGTATTTGTTGAAGAGTCTATTCCTACTCCATTATTTAGCTTTTGGTCAAAAATCAGTTGCCGTTGGGTGAAGGTAATTACTTCTGAGTTTTCTGTTCTCTTCCACTGGCCTATGTATCTATCTATCTGGGTGCCAGCACTGTACTCATTTGATTCCTGTGGCTAAGTTGCAGGCTTTGAGGTTGGGTAGTGCGAGGCTTCTTACCCGGTTCTTCTTTTTAAGGAGTTCTTTTCTTGTCCTAGGTCTTGTATCTCTCCTTATAAAGTTGGTAATTAATTTGTCCATTTCTTTAAAGAATACAGTTGGAATCTGGATTGGAGTTGGGTTATATTTATACCTCCATTTAGGTAGTATTGGCATTTTCACAATTTGGGGGCTTTGTATTCATATAATTCCTTGATCCATTGCTTAATTAGCAATGTCAGTAAAACTGTTAAAATAAATAAACTATTTTATAAAAATCAACTCAAATAAAGAAGATTTAGATCCTGTTAAAGAAAACTTGAGAGCATATATAGTGGGCTATGTGTTGGGTGGATAGCAGCGAGCTAAGCAGTTTAAAGCCATCAAACATGCTGTAGGAGGAAAAAAGATTTTTCCTCCTGTAAAGATTTACAGTCTCAGAAACCCACAGAGGCAGTTCTACTATGTCTTATAAGGTCACGATGAAACGGAAATGAATCAATAGCTGTGGGAGGTATATTAAGATGTCATGTAAATGCCTACATATTTCTTCCTGGAGAAAAGATTAGGTTGGAGGAAAAATGTGGACTTTATATTTTGCTCTATGCTAATTAAGCAGTGGATCAAGGAATTTTCTGTGTAGGTTATGGAGAGAATAATAGAGAATAAGCCTTAGGTTATAACTCAAAGAGTATCAATATTTTAATTTGTTTTTATCCATAATTTGTTAAAAAATTCACTGTGAAAATAATGCAGGTTACATTATTGAAAGTCAAGTATATTTGTCTGCTTAGGAATCCAGACATGTTTATGATTCCATGCCAGTATGAATGGACTTATCTCGCAACTTAATAACATAACTTTATCTCGTTATACTAGAAATGCAGTGCACATTTGGCACACATATTCTGAATTCTGAGTTAATTTTGTTTGACAAAGTATATTCTAAATGAAGAATGCTTTAATTTTAAGTAAAAGTAATTTTAATTTAGGTATACATTACTATATTAGATAAGAGTAGACAATCAAAATATCTAATTTTAGGCTATAAACACTTCTTACTAAATGACAGGGTAATTTCTTTAACCTGAATCATTCATGTAATTGCTCCATCTCTTCAATTTACCTGTGTAGAAAAAGCTACAACTTCTCTGTGTGCTAGAGATCCTAAAATTAAGCCAATTCCTCTTTCCAGTTTCAGATGTCTCTTGATACAAATATTGCTTCATTATCTCTATTACAGAAGTGAAGTAGTTTGATTGTTATAACTCTATCAAATATATTATTGTGATAAAAGTGCACCTGCTGGCATAAACTTAAAGAGTAATTTAAAGCTCTCAAGTGTGTAGGATTTTTTGTCCAGTATATTAATGGTATGTTTCATCTGTGCTCTTAAGGATTTCCCAGGGCTAACTGGGAAAAATGTCATGTAGCTGCTAAAATTAAATATATTCAATGCAAAAACCCTAAACCTTGACTTTGCAAGAAATAAAAATATATATGTAGCTTATGTGAAAACAAATATAGGGGTAAATGAACTTATGTTTCTTATATGTATTGTTAGTGTTTTAAATATTATTGTTTGTTAATATAGAGATTAATGTTATGAATTTAAAATAGGAAATTTTAAGGATTTATTTTCTGGAAGGAGAGAAGATAGACTATATTTTTAAATTTGGGAGAATTAAAGTTAAGTTGCCTGCAAACATAGCAGTTTGAGAACACTAGTCTTACATTTTGTAATATGCATGCATTTTAAGTTTATTATGTCAATATATAAAACACCAAACTCACTGTCACTGAGTCAATACTGACTCATAGCACCTTGTAGGACAGGGTAGAACTGCCTCTGTGAGTTTCCAAGACTGCAACTGTTTATGGCAGTAGAAATTGCAGTCTTTGTCCCACGGAGTAGCTGGTGACTTAGATCTGCTGACCTTAGCACTGAAGCCCAGTGCGTAACCACTACACCACCAGGGCTTCTTCATGAATAGATGGGAATGAAGAGAATTGTGATGTTATCTTTGTTTTAGTTTTTTAACATTTTATATATATTAGAATTTTTGAAAATATTTATCATTATTTTGTTGTCATCCTTGCACCCTGCTTTAGCATAGAAATTTGTGTTTTAACAAATTTTATATGATTAAATGAATATTTAATCTTAGTTAAATTTTTGAACATTTTATTAGTAAAATTTTAAAAATTATTTTATCACAGTATAAAAATGAGATGCAACTAATTAGAAAACTACACAAATTAATTCTTTAACTACAGTTATGAGTTCCTATTTAAAATGAAAATTTGTCTGCCTAAACTCATGAAAGAAATATTTCTAGTATCTGAAATAACTATAAACTAAATACATACGTTTTTCTATTTCTTCTCTGTACTTTCTTATTCAAATAATATATTAAAAAGAATATGTATCACTGAACTTAGTATTAACCATCAAGTCACAGGGATATAGAAATTTATACAAACTCAAAATAAGTGAGTCCCCAAAACTATTCTTTAATTTATCTATATTTATAACAGATTTTGCTATATTGTTTCTTGTTATGTCATGAATATATCCAATAGAAGGAGTTTATTTATATTTTCAAATACATTCATTAAGGCCTAACCATATGTTTCAAACTGTGACAAGTAGTACTCTAGATTTCTCACAGGGAAATATATTATTGCTGTCAGGTACTAGTGCATTGATTCCAACTCACACTGAACCGTAGTACAACCAAAGGAAACATTAGCTGGTCCTGTGTGATAGCGAAAGATACCTGCACACTAGTAGACAATCTCATATACATATAGGCTAAAAACCAAACTTCAAAACCCCAACTAGCAAATATATTAAGCAAAAAACTATTTTTATGAGGAATTATGAAAAATAATGTTCTAGGAATATAAAATATTTATAATAAAATACTCAGTTTTTATTCCTGTGAAATATTAGACTTATGTGACACATTATTATTGTGTGTGCATGAAACTATGTGTTAAAGTTAAATGATATATTTTACTTACATTTCATGGTCTCCAGTTGGAAAGTATTACTTATTACTTATATTACTTATTACTTTAGTTTTGAATCTTCTCTTCCTCTTTTTCTGTTGAAACAGTACCTTAGGGAAAAAAAGAGAATTGGGAAAATATATTATTTGGTGAAAATTTAATAAATTGTATTTTTTTGTCTTATAAATTTTCTCACAAAATGATGACAATTATATATTCATTATTCAGAAAGTGCATATATGCACTTATGATATTGATTAATTTAACTTACCATATGTACTCGAATATAAACCAACCTGAGTATAAGCCGAGGTACCTAATTATTACTTGGGAAACCTAAAAAACTGATTGACTCGGGTATAGTCTAGGGTTGAAAATGCAGAAGCTATTGGTGAATTTCAATAATCAAAGCAAATGAAAAAAAAATTACTAAAAATTGAGATATCAGTGGGGTAATGTATGTAAATATTTATTTTAAATTAAAAGGACAACAAGTCATTTAACATTAGTAAACCAGCACAGTAAGTGGAAAATAGGTTCAACAAAAACAATAAGGTATCAACAGTGATACCTTAAGAGTACTATTCCCTGAGCTCAGTCAGCAACCAAGCTAAAATGTAGAGTTAACATATTTTTAAACTGGATTCCTCATCATCATCCGTATCCCAATGCAGAGCTTCACCTGGTGTGAGGTCATCATAGACGCTGTCCTCACTGAGATTGCCATCATCACCATCACTGCTGTCATTTTCATACAAAGCGCAGTCTTCACTGACATCCATAGCATTACTAATACTACATTTCTGGAAGGCACGTCACACCATGTCTTCTGGAATGTCTTCCCATGCATCTCGAACCCACTTTGCTATTAAGTCTATGTCAGGATTCATGAGATTTCCTCCTTTTGTTAGTTGGGCTTGACCAGATGACATCCATTCATGCCACATACTTTGTTCACGGTCTTTAAAAGGCTTATTCAAAGATATATCCAGAGGCTGCAGTAAATATATAAGCCCACCTAGAATTACGGCTAAAGTAACTTTACTAGATTTTGGCAATTTTTTAATGTCATCCAATAGGTGGGCTCTGAATATATTCCAAACAAGTAACAATGGCTTTTTCTTTAAGGCTGCTCCTGGTCGTCGGTTCCAAATTTCTTCCAGCCATTGTTTTGTTCTGTCTTCATCCATCCAGCCTTTAACATGTGAATGCACAGTAATTCTTGGTGGGAAATTAATCTTTTTAGGCAAGGTCTTTCTTTTAAAAATAATGACAGGACACAGCTTAGTTCCATTAGCCAAACGTGGTAGAACAATTGTAAAGTGTTTTTTTTCATTTCCTGTGGTTTTGAGAAAAATGTTTTTTTTCTCCTAAACTTGCCACAGTTCTGTTGCTTGGAAGATCAAAAGTCATGGCAGTTTCATCCATATTCCCAATATCTGCCAGGTCATAATTATAAATCCTTCTTTGTTTTATAATAAATGACTGGAATGACTTAATTTTTTCTTCAAGGTCTTGTGGCAATTTCTGGGAAATCTTTGTTCTTTGTCTCAAACATAGTAGGCCAAACCTATTCATGAAACGGGTACACCATCCGGCTGACACAGCAAATTTTTCATTACCAGCTGCTTTATGTTTGTCATCCTTAGCTATTTGTAGAGCACATATGCGGATTCCCATGTGTGTCACACAGTAACCATTTTGATGACACTCCATAACGCATTTATGCAATTCACTCTCTAGAGCCCCATAAAAAGATGTTAAATCACGATGACGAGCTTTTTTAACTTTTGGAATCTGACCAAGTCAATTCCATACTTGCAATACTGTATGCAAGTATGGAATTACTCTCTTCTGCACTTGACACAACCTTCATTTTGAAACCAGCCTCATATGACCAGCATTTTGTTTTGGTTCAAGAGTATCCATTTGTAATAGGATAAAAAACAAGACTTTGAAAAAAACTTTCATAGTAATGTCTCCCCTCCTCCCACTCCTGTGACATGTTAGCCAAGGGGTGGGGGGGGGGCAGTCCGTGAGGGTGGGGGATGCAGAATGTGAATTAACACAGAGACCAGAGGGGAGAGACGAGCACAGCCACAGACACATCCTTACCAGTTCAGCTGACGGCCTAAGTGAATCACTAGGGGTGCTTCTGCGAATTGGAGCCGTCCACATCATAGGATGTCTATGGTTGGTTAGATGTGAGTAAGCAAACACTTAAAACCCTGCAGTGTCAGAGGGGCTTTGAATGAACAGCAGAGGAATGGCGAGATAACCAGCGCTCTTCTGGTTACCTCGAGGGGCCCCAGCAAGATGTTACACATCGCTGGGGTACCACTGACCTGTGTATAAGCCGAAACCTAGTTTTTCAGCATATTTTTTTGAGAAATTACATAGTATATATATTTTTATTACTTAATATATATTTATATGCCAATGGAGAGTAATATTTATTATATAAACAATATTTAATATATATTTCTCAATTAAAAAGCTTTTATTTGACTAAATCCACTCAATGACAATGAGTTTGAATATTTTGGTTCCAATATTATGGAAATTGATTTTTTAATTCACTTAAATCTCTTTTGTTTTTAAAGAAAAAATGACAAAATCCTACCAAAGTTAAATTCTATTGTTAAAATAACATTCAAAAATGTTTTTGGAATAAAGTATTCTCTCATTGAGGGAATCCTTGAGTGGAGGCCCAAAGTCCTTCCACCACCTTAATACTAAACATATAAATACAGGCACATAGATATATTTCCCCATCCTCATATATATATTTGCATATGTACATGTCTTTGCCTAGACCTCTATAAATGCCCTTAGCCTCCCAGCTCTTTCCTCTATTTCCCTTGACTTTCCACTTCCCCCACTATCATGCTGCATCGCCACCTGTGTTTCAGCAATAACTATTCGTTACATTACCCTTGATCATTCCCTACCAGGCCTCCCACACCCACCTCACCACCAATTTGGATCCCTTGTTGTTCCCTTGCCCCTGGGTTTTTTAACATCACTTCCTTACCCCCCCCCTCTCCGCCCCCCCCCCACACACACACACCTTCCCCTATCCCATTTCCCCCAGGAACTTTCCTTCCCATTGTTTTACCTCCAGATGGTTCATCCAGCCTATCTTATTAAGACCTGAGGAGATAATAACATGCACAAAAACTAGGCAGAGCAAAACCAAGCAACAATATACTATAAAACAACAACAAACCACTGACAAAGAACAAAACAAAACACAAGATAGAAAAGCTTGTTGTTAGTTCAAGTATCGTTTTTTGGCCTTTAGGAGTGTTTTCCAGTCCAGTCTGTTGGGGCACCATGGACTCTCAAAGTCCACCTTCAGCAGCGGGTGAATAAGCAAATTGGTGAAGAAAGCTGATGGTGGCTGGCTATCAACTCTCTATATATCAGCTGCTTCTATAAAGATTATGGCCTTAGAAACAATATGGGGCCATGCTACTGTTGTAATTGCTTGGTGTCTTTGTTCACTTCAAAGGAGTTGAGAAAGTGACTATTTAATGCTATCAGTGGAGAAAGTGTTGCCTCAATGAGTAACAGTGTTCTGCTAGTAAAGATGATATGTCCAAAGGACATACACAGCTACTAATAGCATTGGAACATAACCATGTACAATTCAGAAGATGTTTAAAGAAAGAGCACTTTGTACAAAGAGAGAAATTGATCAACTAGATAATTAGAAAAACCTCCAAAATGGCAGGGAAAATATGATACATCATATTCTCAATTTCAGACTCTACAGCTGCACATTCTCTTACAAGGCCAAAGGACACAGCTTAGCAGTGTATTTTTATGGTGACATGCTTTATAAAATTGGCCAAATTACGGTATTTAAACTACAATTTTTTAAGAACATTGTAACTTTCAATCACAAGTCACTTTCTCTTTTACTTCTATTTTTAGTGAGTGTCAATTTTATATTCAGCTAGTGAAAGTGTAACAAGAAAAATTTCATATAAAATATTTTGGAACATTTTATTATAATATAATGTATAGAAATTATAGATTCCTGGTTTATTCCTATATAAAGTATAATCCAGTTAGTCACCTTTAAAGCTACTTTTCATTAAGTTGAAAGAAAATTAAGAGTGAAAATGGAATATAAAATGTAAAATAATAGCATCAATAAAATTTATTGATAAAACAAGAGGCAATTTTTAAAAAAATGCTAGATCAAAAGTAGTAATTTTTCAAATATAAGGAATAATTTTAAAACATATTTAACAAAAAGGCTCTTATACCTTTTCAGACTGCATCCGTGAAGAAAAATGAATCAAATTAGCACTTTGAAGTAAAGATTAATATTTCTTCCTCTCCTACATATATTTTCATCATTGACAGAGACTTCCTAAATGGATGAAACACTATGGAAAGGAGATGGACAGCAATCTAATTAATTCATAAGTGGCTCAATTCAAATAGTATTTCAGATTTGCCCCCCCACACACACACAAATAAACTTAAATGCCTTGAAAACTTACAGTTCATGTGGGAAAGAAACTAAGGTTTGTCTAAATTATACAGCTCCTAGACATTTAAATAATATGGCCAAGTACAAATTATAGAAAAATTATGTTATAGTGATGAAATATATACACATTTAGTTTTGACCATAATTATAAAATAAAAATGCTTTTTTTGTTGATGGAAAAAATCAGTAAATCTTTATACAACAGCTATAGAAATTATGTATGTACAAAATGAATGTGTTGTTGTTAGATGCTTTCAAGCCATTCCGACATACAGGGAGACTATCTACAAAAGAACGAGCAATGCCTGGTTCTTGCCTCCTCAACTTGTTCCAATGTTTGAGGCCATTCATGCAGCCAGAGTGCTAATCTGTCTCCCAGAAGGTCTTCTGTTTACATGCAAAATGCATGAGGCAAATATTTTCATCTTTGCCTCTGAAGAGCATTCTGGCTGTACTTCTCCAAAGACAGATTTGTTCTTTTGGCCATCCATGACACTTTCAATAGTCTTCACCTCACCACAATTCAAATATATTGATTCTTCTTCGGTCTTTATTACTCGGTGCACAACTTTCATATCCATATGCAGCAATTGAAATGACCATGAAATGGATTAAGCACATCTTAGTCCTCAAACTAACATCATTTCTTTTATAACGTTAAAGAGATTGTGTGTAGCAGATTTACACAAAACAATGTGTAATTTGATCTCTTGATGCTTCAGTTTCAACCTGTACTATTATTTAAGCAGTTGATGATTTATTCTTCCATGAAACCTGGCGTGACTTTAAATGCTAATATTGGACTTTTTTTCTTTTGTGTCTTCCCAAAGATGTAGTCAATCAGAGTTCTGCATATTTCTTCTGGTGAAATCCCTATGTTTTGTGTTGTTGAAAATATATATTTGCAATGAACAAGTCATTTTTCGGTATCTCTTGGTTTGTTTCTGTCAATAAAGCCACATTTTCTTTTTTTAATTAATTATATTTTTGTTTTCTTTTTTGTTTGTTTCAATGGTTTTATTAGGGGCTCATACAATTCTTATCACAATCCATACATACATGAATTGTGTAAAGCACATCTGTACATTCTTTGCCCTCATCATTTACAAAGCATTTCCTTTCCACTTAAGCCCTTTGCATCAAGTCCTCTTTTTCCCCCTTCCTCCCAGTTCCCCCCTCCCTCATGTGCCCTCGATAATTTATAAATTATTATTTTGTCATATCTTGCCCTGTCCGATGTCTCCCTTCACCCACTTTTCTGTTGTCCATCCCCCAGGGAGGAGGTCACATGGAGATCCTTGTAATCGGTTCCCCCTTTCCAACCCACTCCCCCTCTACACTCCCAGTATCTCCACTCACACCGCTGATCCTGAAGGTATCATCCACCCTGGATTCCCTGTGTTTCTGGTTCCTATCTGTACCAGTGTACATCCTCTGGTCTAGCCAGATTTGCATGGTAGAATTTGGATCATGGTAGTGGGAGGGGAGGGGAGGTGGAGGAAGCATTTAGGAACTAAAGGAAAGTTGTATTTTTCATCGGTGCTACATTGGACCTTGACTGACTCATCTCCTTCCCTAGACTCCTCTGCAAGGGGATCTTCAGTGGCCGACAAATGGACTTTGGGTCTCCACTCTGCACTCCTGCCCCCCTCATTCACTATGGTAAGATTTTTTTGTTCTGATGATGCCTTATACCTGATCTCTTCAAGACCTGGTGATCGCACAGGCTGGTGTGCTTCCTCCATGTGGGCTTTGTTGCTTCTGAGCTAGATGGCTGCTTGTTTACCTTCAAGCCTTTAAGACCCCAAATGCTATACCTTTTGACAGCCGGGCACCATCAGCTTTCTATGCCACATTTGCTTATGCACCCATTTGTCCTCAGCAATCGTATCATGGAGATGTGCACCCAATGATACGATTTTTGGTTCTTTGATGTCTGATAACCAATCCATTAGGCACCTCGTGATCACATAGGCTGGTGTGTTCCTCCATGTGGGCTTGTTGCAAAGCCACCTTTTCTAACTACTGCTCATTCCTCTTTGTTTCCAACTTTTGTATTTCAATTGCCAATAATTATCATTGCATCTTGATCACGTGTTTGATCAATATCGACTGAAGCGGTGGGTAGACATTACATTTGGTTAAGGAGTTGTGTAAAATTCCTAAGTTGACAAATGATGGTCTATAATGCTGAGTTTGTGTCTACTTTATGTGCCTCTGGGTGGTCTTAGTGCAGTCTCATTTGTCCCTGAAGACACAGCCTAATGACATAGTCTCGGGGATGTGGCCTATTTGTAAGAGATGTAATTGAGAATTGACTTCTTTCTCTTGACCGCTTTCCCCTTTCCTGCTTGCTGGAATGCTGCATTTTGTCTCACTAGGGTGGTGGCCCATATTCCTTCCAACACTGGGTGCTCTTCGTGCCGTCATGTGTCTGCTTATGTTGGATCCATCTGATTGCACCCAAGAGACTCATCTCCCAGTTTTTTGCTTCCCATTTCTGCTTTATATGTTGGAAACTGTATGCGTCTGCATAAGTCTCCAACTAGTATATCACTCCTTGACTTGAGTTGGATTGTACTGGTTCTCTTACCGGACATAAATTACTTTTTAAAAATAAATTATTTTTTTTTTTCACACATGTGAGTATCACTGAAATTGGTTCTCTTGTAAGCCCAAACTAACACAAATATGCATCTTTGTAAAACAATGAGGAAATTTCAATCACCTCATAACCTGGTCAGATTTAGAGGATATTAAACTCAGAAAAATTAATAAAACTCATAAAGATAAATAGTGTATGAGAAAACTGTTATAAATTGAAGAATAATTAAATTACATTCACACTAAAAGAAGTAGAATATGAACATTACAGTGAGGCCTACAGTAAGGGGGAAGGAAAGGGATTGAGTTGAGGAAGAAGTAAAGTAAAATAAAACAAAAAGGCCCATGATTTACAATCTTGGAAACTGATGAGGGCACTTCTACTCTGCATCATAGATGCCTTTGAGTCAGAATATGTGCAGAGATAGTGACTTTGGTTTTTGAGTTTCATTATATCTCTTCAGCTTTTTCTAATACAAGGCATATTTTTCAGCTTCTTTTTTTCATCTTTAACTTTTCAATCAACAGTAATCGATCGATTTTAGAGTAAAGAGTTTGCATTACAATTACCAGTCATTATCAATGCATCTTGATTGTGTCTTGGACCAATTTCAGATCATGATGTTGTTGTTGTTAGGTGCCTCTGAGTCAGCTCAGAACCACAGCACAGTGAATGAAACATTGTACCATCCTACACCTTCCTCACCATTGTTCCTAAGGCTGAATCCAGTGATGCAGCCAACCCATCACATTGAGGGCCTTCCTCTTTTCCACACTACTCTATTTTACCAAACCCAATGTCCTTCAACAGAGACTTGTCTCTCCTGGCATTCTGAAGTATGTAAGACCAAGTCTTGACATTCTTGCCTCTAAAGAGCCATCTGGTCTTACGTCTTCCAGTACAGATGTTTGTCCTTTAGTAGCCTAAGGACATTTCAATAGTCCTCTCTAGAATCACGATTCAAATGCATCTCTTCTCCTGTGATCTTCCTTATTCATATTCTCACATTCACATGCATTTGAGGCAATGGAGATTACTATAGTTTGGGCCAGGCACAACTCTTTTCTCAAAGCAACATCCTTGCATTGCAATACAATAGAGTCTTTTACAGCAAATTGATCTAATGCCACACATCTTTGATCTCTTACTGCTGCTTCCGTGAGCATTGAATGTGGATCCAAGGCAAAATCCTTGCAAACTCCAACCTTTTCTCCACTTATCACGATGCTATATGTTACTCCAGTTGTGCGGATTTTGGTCTTCCTTTCATTGGGTTGTAATCCATGCTGAAGGCCATGATCTTTGATCTTCATTAGCAAGTACTTCAATTCCTCCCTACTTTCAGAAATCAAGGCTATGTCATCTGCATATCTCACCTTATTAGTAAGTTTTCCTCCAAATCTGATGGCACATTTTTCTTCAGCTAAGTCAGCTTTTCCAGTGATATTTTCAGCATGTAGATTGAACAAGTATGATGAGAAGATTCAACCTTGATGCACATCTTTTCTGATTTTATTCATGCAGCATGCCCTTGTTCTGTTTGCACAACTGCCTCTTGATCTATACACAAGTTCTGCATAAATACAGGAGAGGTGTTTTGGAATTTCCATCATTCTCAAGGTAATCCACAGTTAATTATGGTTCATGTGGAATGCCTTTGAATGCCTTTGCATAGACAATGAAACACAAGTAAACATCGTTATGGTAGTCTGCTTTGAGCCATGATCCATCTACCATCAGCTATGGTATCCCTTGTTGTGTGTTCTCTTCTAAATCTGGCCCAAACTTCTGGCAGTTTCCTGTCAATGTACTGCTGCAACCATTGTTGGATGATCCTCAGCAAAATTTTACTTGCCTGAAATTTCAGTGGTGGTGTTTTACAGTTTGAGTATGTGTTGGCTCATCTTTCTTTGGAATGGAAACAAATATGAATCTCTTCCCGTCAGTTGACCAAGAAGCTGCCTTCCAAATTTCCTAATATAAACGAGTGAGTGCCTCCAGTGCTTCTTCAACTTGCTGAAGCATTTCAATGGATATCCCATTAGTTCCTTGGGCATTTTTTGGGCTAATGCATTCAATGCAGTTTTAACTTCTTCCTTCAGTACCGTTGATTCTTGCTCATATCCTACCTTCTCTAACAGTCTATAGCAATTTTTGTTACAGTGATTGTATTATTTTCTTCTTTTATTAAAAGAGCATTTTACATCTCTTATAACAACCCATACATCAATTGTATCAAGCATATTTGTATATATGTTGCCATCATTGCTTTCTAAACATTTACTTTCTATTTGAGCCCTTGGCATCAGCTCATTTTTCCCCTCCCCCGCAATCCTCATGAACCCTTGGTAAATGATAAATTATTATTATTTTCATATATTACATGGACAGCTGTCTCCCTCTATGGTTTCTGTTGTTTGTCCCCCGGGGTGGGGTGTGTGTGGTTAGGTGTTTAATATTGCTATCAGCTGGTTCCCCCTTCCTCCCCTGTTTTCCCTACCTTCCCCTACTCTCCTAGTATCACTACTTCCATTCTTGTTTCTGGATTCTCTGTGCCGTGGGCTCTTATCTATACCTGTGTACATGTTCCAGTCTAGCCCGCAGTGAAAGGTAGGACTGGGGTCCTGATAGTAGTGAGTTAGGAAGCCTCAAGAAACCGGAAGAATATTATGTGTTTCATTGGTGCTATACTGCTCCCTGGTTGACTCATCCCTTCCTGGTGACCCTTCTGTGGGGGGATGTCCCATTGTCTACAGATGAGTTTTGGGTCTCTGCTCTGACTCCTCTCATTATTTTCATCCTCTCTCATTTTTTCCTGCACCAGTCAATATTTTGTCCACAAGATTTTTCAAGATTTCAACTTCTTGTGTTCTTTCAGTTCCAGATATGCTGAGTGCGTTCTTCCCATTTGGTTTTCCAATTCTAGGTGTTTGTACATTTCATTATAAAACTTGGATTTATATTCTTGAGCTGACCTTTGTAATTTTCTATTTAGCATTTTTACTTTATCCTTTCTTCTATCTGTTTTAGCTACTCTAAAATTAAAAAGAAGTTTCAGAACCTCTTGTGACATCCACTTTGGCCTTTTTCTTTCTTCCTTTGATTTCGTGTTCAATGATGTTCCCAGTGTCATTCCAGGGCTCATCAAGTTTTCTCTCATTAGTGTTCAAGGCTTCAAGTCTCTTCTTGAGATATTCTGGAAATTCAATGGATGTAGACTCTAGGTAATATTTTGGCTCCTGTCGACTCAATTTAACTTGCTTCAGCTTTATCCTGAACTTACATATGAGCAATTGATGGTCGGTTCCACAGTCAGCCCGGTCTGGTTTTAGCTGATGATATTGAAATGTCATATTTTCCAATTATATTTCTTTCATATTTGTTTACAATGGTGCATTCTTATCATCATAATTATGTCTGCCTTTTAATTGCAAGTTTGATCTATTTTTGAGTGAAGTGTTTGGTAAAATTCTTCAATATCTTCATCACTAGCTTTTGTGGTCAGTGCATAAATTTGAATCATAGTTGTATGATTGGATTTCTTTGAAGTAGGAGAGATATAATTCTATCACAGACAGCTTTGTACTTCATGATAAATTTATCAAAATCCTTTCTGAAGATGAATATCACACACCTCCTCTTGATTTTTGTTATTTCTGTTAATTGTGTTATTCCTGGCATGGTAAATCATGTGATTTTTCTGATTCAAAATGGCCATTACCAGTCCATTTTAACTCACTAATTCTTAATATAATGCTCCTATGCCTTCTATTTCATTTTTGACCACTTCGAATTTTCCTAAGTTTATACCTCACGCGTTGTGTTCCGATCATGAGATTTTTGCAGCTGGTTCTCCTTCCTGTGAGTCCTACCCCATCTGCAAAGGATGATCCCAAAGGCTTTACTCTTAAAGACTGTCATCCAAATTATGTCATGATGGTTGATCCTCTCCAAGCAATCAGCTCGTCTTCACTGAAACTTTTAGTGTCCTCTGAGACGATCTTCTGGCACGACAATGTTCTTCTTCCTTTGTTTAGACTTTCAGTATCTAGTAATGCTTTGAAGCTATGCCTAACGTTTTCAGCACCAGCTTCTTCTGAAGTGGGTTGTGTGTCAAATCCTTCATTGTTGTCTCTCTTAGTCTGGAAACTACACTGAAACCTGATCACTTTAGGTGATCCGACTGGCATTTGGAAAACTAATGACATTGTTTCCAACATTACAAGTCACCACAATATGACAAAATGACAGACAAGGGGTGGATTATAGAATTTGTAAAAATCTTCAGTTTCTACTTATTTTTGCTTGAGTGGTTTGGAAATTTGAATAGATATCTCTCATAGGTTTAATAATATTGTTACATAACTCAGCATTGTGGTTCATGACAAGTGAATAAATGCTCTTTTTTTGAGGATGCATACGACTCTATTCTCATTAATTTTTGTCATTCCAGTTAGAAAACTGTAAACTGTCAAATTCAAGATGACCAACGTAAGTGCATTTCAGCTAATGCTTAGGATATACATCATTAAGTGTTATTTCAATTTTGACAATTTTCAGTATCACTTGATCCATACTTCAGACATTCCACTTTCCAATTAATGCTTGCAGCTGTGTCTACTTAGTTTGAGTCATGACCTATTAGCAAATTGAAGGTCCCAAAGGCTTTAGTCTATGCATGTTCTTACAGTTTGCTCAATTTTGAAGAATCAACTAATTGTATTATGAATATTTTTCAAATCTGAGGTGTTGGTTTTATTATACTAAATTGGGAGATAGTCTTCTGTTGTTCTCCATATGATTGTCATTGACAAATTAGTTTCAGATGTAGCTCTCCTGATCCCCTTTCCCTATTTATCTTAGCGTGGGAGTATGGCCTGAAGCCTATCCATGGCAGATGACACTTCTGGCATTTACCTTTCAATGGAAAAACTTCCAGCAGCAGAGCAATGTACAGACATCACACACTTTAAACTTAGAAGCAAATGGCGGTTAATAATTGTAACTCTTTCTTTCTTATCGTCATCTACTTGATCCCAATTCATGGCAACCCCCTAGGACAGAATAGAATTGTTGCTGTTAGTTGGCATCTAATCAGTCATGACTCACAATGAGCCACCGTGTCAGTTTGTCTTGTTGAAGACCTTCCTTCTTTTCACTGACACACTACTTTGCCAAGCATGATGCCCTTCTCCCTATACAGTCCTCAGAATCTTTTCTGATATCACTTTGATGTTTTCTTTCTTTCGTGTCCTTTAAATAACCTTTTTCTTTCTTCATGAGTGATGTTCTTGTTGTCCTCTCACGGCTCACCAGGTCTTCTGCCATGAGTGACCAATGTGTCAAATCTGTTCTTAAGATGCCCATGAAATGAAATTAAGGTAGTATAAACTCAATGCTGTATTATGGCTCTCATGGACACATTTAACTCAGTGCTACCTAGTCATTTCTGATTTTAATGATCCTATAAGACAAAGTAGTACTTCCCCATTGGGCTTCTGAGACAGTAACTTATTATGAGTAGACAAGCCTCATCTTTTTTCCCAAAGAATCTCTGCTGGGGTTGAACCACTGACATTGTGGTCATTGATGGCATAGTGGTGATGCATTGCACTGCTAACCACATAGTTACGTCAGTTCCAGGTAGTGTTGTACTGTTGTGCATTAGGTTATCATGGCTCAGAACTTAGTCTCCCAAATCTAGCAACAACAACTAAAATCTTATGAAAGCTGTTCGAAATCAAGGGGAAAAACACCTCTGCCTTTAAATATATTGTTGATGTGAGGGGCCACCACGTACGACAGAAAGAAACACCAGCCAGTCCTGCGCCAGCCTCACAATTGTCCTTTGTCTGAGAAATTTGTTGCATTCACTGTTCAATCCATCTTGTTTAAGGTCTCTTTTTTACTACCCCTCTCTGGAACAAGAATGATGTTCTTCTCTAGGGACCAGTCTCTTTTGAAAACATGCCCAAAGAACACAAGACAAAGCCTCACATCCTTGTGTGTTGGCACTACTTCCTCTAAGATACATCTCTTAGTTCTCTTGGTAGTCCATGGTACTTTCAATATTCTTCACCAGAAATAGAATTCAAACACATTGTTTGTTCCTTGGTCTTCCTTCTTCAATGTTCAGCTTTCACATGCATATGATGCAATTGAAAATACCCTGGCTTGTTTAGGCACACCTTGGTTCTCAAAGTAACATTCTTGCTTTTCAAAAATCTTAAACAGGTCATGTTTCTCAGTGCAATATCATGTGGTCTCTTGATTCCTGCTTCTATGAGCATCAATTATAGATCCAAGCAAGATGAAATCCTTGACAAAATGACTTTTCTGTATTTATCATGATGCTACCAATTGGGCACATTTGATTTTCTTCCTCCCTCTGCCCCCCCAACAGTTTTATTGGCACGTAGTTCACATATCATGCCATTGTATAGTTCACTTGTTCAATCATATCAAGGGAATATGTACAATCACCACCACATTGAACCTCCCCCCACCCCACCCCACACACAGCGGTTACATCATCTTTAATGAACATGGCAATCACCATCAGTTAAAGTGCTCCCTCCCCCTCTCACCTTCATTATTTACACCCAAGATTCCATTTCCTTCCCTATTGTTCATCTGCACTCTGACCCCCGCACCCCGCTGATTCCCTGAAACCCCTTGTATAAGTTGTTGTTTTTATGCATCCACTCCTCCTATGGTATTCTTTATATTGAGTTTCATCCCAAATTACTTCAAGTCATCCTTACTTTTATGAAGCATGGTTGGGGCATCTGCATACTAAAAGTTGTTAGCAAGACTTTCTCCAATCCTGATACAGCATTCTTCGTTATATAATTCAGCTTGTCTGATTATGTGAAAGCCATGATGTATAAATATGGTGAGAGGATGTAACTCTGATGCATACTTTTTCTGATTTTAACCACGCAGTATTCCTTCCACTGTATGTGCAACTGCTTCTTGGTCCATGTACAGGTTCCCATGAACACCAGGAAGTATTTCGGAATTCCATTCTTTTCAAGGCTATCCATATGATCCCTAAATTCAGTACCTTCATGGTGTGAAATACTAGCAAGCATCTTTCTCGTGTTTCTGACTTCTAGCCTCTAAGGAACATTCCAGCTATATTTCTTCCAAGACTGACTTGTGTAACCTTTTAGAAGTGTACAAGCACTTACAATATCTGTTGACTGCACCACAGTTCAAATGCATCCATTCGTCTTCGATCTTCCTTATTCGTTGCCAAACTTTCACATACAGACGAGGCTATTGAAAATACCATGGCTGTGTTAATAGACTTGAAAATTTCTATCATGGGGTCTCTGACTTCATTTCTATCACCCAGACCATCTTATCCAACTACTATTTATTCCTCTATGTTTTCAAAAAACATTTAAAATAATTTTGTTTGGGAGGGGGCTCTTACAAATCTTAAAACAATCCATCTTTTAATTGTATTCAGCACACTGAAATTAAACAAGCAGCCATTTAGTCGGGTAGTAAATAAGTCCATATGGAAGAAGCACACCAGTCTGTGTGATCATGAGGTGTCAATGAGATCGGTATCAGGTATCAAAAGATTCAAAACAAACAATTATATCGTTCGGAAAGATGGGGGTGGAGTGCGGATTGAAAGCCCAACTGTACACAATTGGACATTCCCTCACAGAAGGGTGACAAGGAAAGGATGATTCAACCAGGATGCAGTATAGCACCGATGATACATATATCATTCCTCTAGTTCCTGAATACTTCTCTCCTCCTCCCTCACTACCATGACTCCATTCAACCTTACACAGCTGGCTAGACCAGAGTACATAGGTTGGTATAGATAAGAGCTCTCAACACATTGAATTCAGGACAGATAAAACACCCTCAGGAACAGTGGGAGTAGTGATATTTGGAGAGGATGGGAGTGATGGTGGGAGGAGAGAAAGGGGGAACCCATCACAGAATTGGATATATATCCCCTCCCTGAGGGGGTGAATAACAAAATAGTGGGTGAAGGGAGGCAATAGACAGTGCATACATGAAATAACAATAATAATGTATAATTGATCAAGGATTCACGAGGGAGGAAGGGGAAAGTAGAAGAGTTGATATCAGGGCTCCAGTAGAAAGAAAATATTTTGGAAATGTTTCTAACTTTTGCATTCCAATTTCTAACATTTACCAATACATTGTGGTGGCATGTGATCAATTTCAGGCAGAAGATGTTGGTACAATTCTTTGATTTTTTTCATCACTTATCTTGGTGGTCAGTGCCACCAAAATCAATAAATTTGAATAATAATTTTGATTGGCTTTCCTTGAATGTGGATAGATATAGTCCTTTCACAGTCAGCATTGTACTTCAAGAAGTAGCTTGAATTGTACTTGTTGAGGATGAAGGCAATGCTCTTTTCTTGAACCTTTTGTTACTGCCTTAGTAAACCACACGGTTTTCTGATTCAGAATATCCAATGACAGTCCACTTCAGCTCGCTAAGCCTAGAATGTCCATCTTTATGCTTTTCATTTTTCACAGCTTCCAATTTTGCTATATTCATACTTGGTGCATTCCAAGTTGAGTTTTAATGTTTGCAAATCTTTCTTCTCGTTTTGTGTCATGTCCCATCAGCAAATGAAGGTCCCAAAGGCTTAGCTCTCACTAGTTTCACTCCATCCACGGCATTGTCAGCGACTCTACTGTAAGAATCCAAGTCTTCCTCCATCATAGTTTAGGAATCTTCTGAAGTGAGGATCTCATTTTCTAGCATGAATTCTGACAATGTTCTGATGCTATCTAAAGGCTTTCATGCTAATTCTTCAGAAGTAACAGCTTACTTCTTCTTTTGCAATCAATTCTTAGTCTGGAAGCTCAGAAACCTGGGCACTTTGGGTTACTGTGGAAGTTACATAATTTCATGTCAACCTGAAGATATATGCAAGTGTAAGGGTGGAGTTTATCCTGTCAGTCAGATCCCAACCTGATGGTGCTTCCTTATGGGTGTGGCTTCTTATAAGGAGAGCCCTGGGAGCCTGCCCTTCTCTCTGTACCTTAATCTTCCTGCTGGCTGAAAATTAGGCCTATTTTTTTCTGCACTTGTTTGACAGGCCATTTCTGGGCATTACTGATACTCTCTTCCCTTTATCAGATACTGTCTAAAGAGAAAAGTTGCTTAAATAAGAAGGTTATCAGGAAAGAAAGTTTATGAATTATGAGCAATAGATGAGGCAAATATTCCCACCTCCTGTGACTTTATATCACATCCTAAGGGTGGATTCCTCGGGCATGCTGTGGGATTTACAATGTTACACGGGGATAAACTGGTTTGGGAGTAGTTTCAGATATTTTCTAAACTTTAGCTTTTAAATTCTTGCATGTGTGTGTATTCTAGTGGCATTTCACCCAGTGGACAGTCTTTGATGTATCTGCCACCACGTGGTTGCCATTTTCCTGTTCATGATTCTCTTTACGTTCTTTGTTCAAAACCTTTAGCAGTTAAGTATGTATTGAACCGTTGCTACGGCCCCATTCTCTTTCTCTTCTTATCTCTTGTGTGAAGATGCCAGTAGACGGATCTCAAATGAACAGATGATGTACCACAGTTCTAAATGCTCTATTTTGGTCTAGTTGTTTCTATGGATTGTTTTCTCTCTTAGCAGTTGGTTTGGTTTGCTTCTTAAAGTCCTATATGTCTCAATATCTAATTGAGAGCGAATAGTCATGTGTAAGAAATTTGAGATAAAGGTTAACATTGGTCTATCTGAAACTGAATACACATCTTCTCTGCTTAGCTGTTTTATGTGTCTGTGTTGGGGATTGGGTGGAGTGAGTTTTGTTACATTCAGCTTTTCTCTTGATTCTAACTTCTCTAGCGTTATCTAAAATTGAATCTAGTTTCATAATATCTGCACTTCTGTCAACTTGAAAGCTTCACACATTTTGTCTTTTGCTTTAGGACATATCTCCTGGCTTGCTAAGGGGATGGATTGGTTCTAGTTGGAAAAAGCAGAGTTCTCTCTGGACATTCAATAGAACTGGATACATAACTCATAACTGGATACATAACAGGCTTGCAAGTGTGCTAGTAATATTCGCTTTCCTGTGCTTGGTGTTAGCTGCAGTGGGGAAGAGATCTTTTGTTGTCCTCAGTAGCATCAGAATTGAAGAGACCTTGTGTGGGTTTTCTCATGTTCTATTCTTTCGCTGTCCTACACAGTCACCGTGAGTTGTCGTCAACTTGATGGCAGTGCATGAGATTCTTTCCAAAGTGGTCTAAACCGGGCATATTTCCTTGCTCAACTCCGAGTGGTAGAGGGCTGCTTTCTTTTTATCTTAAATAATGGCACTTTCATATCACGTGTGTGACAAGATTTGCTATTTTCTCACAGTGTTATATATCCAGTTCTATTGAATGTCCAGACAGAACTCTGCTTTTTCCCACTAGAACCAATCCATCCCCCTAGCAAGCCAGGAAATCTTTATTTGAATATAATTAACAAATGAACCATACTCTCTGATTAATATTTTTACAAACACACACAAGTACTTTCAACTTCTGCTTTGGAAAGAGAAAGCTGTAAAACATTTCTCACACAGTAATGTACAACAAAATAACCTTGAATTTGTTTGTTTGCTTTTTTCATTCCTTGTGAGCACTGAGATCACTGACCAGTCAACTTGAAATTGAATAAAACATTCTCAAAGAGAGATAGTCAATAAGATAGAGCTATTAGTCAAAATCAACTTAATGACAGTAGATTTGGAGAGTAAGGGGGATACTAGTTGTAAGTGATACTCAACTTAAATGTTATGATTAAAAATAATGAGTACATAGCAATATGTATGTAGCAGTGATGTGTAGTAATATGTATGTAGTAGCTCTGGAAAACACGGACACAGATAGAATCTGTAAATAGCATGTGCTCTCCTCAAAGAGACCTTCCTGCAGTGCAAAATACAAAAAAATCTAGTATTAATCAGAGACTATGGTTAATTACACGCATATAAAAAATTGCTATAAATAGGATATCCTGACCTAATTTTGGTTTGACTTGAGGGCTTTTGCTAATGTTAGTATTAAGCCGAAAGAACACTAAGGTTGAATTATTATTTAGCAAGTGATAAAAATTAATTTTAAAAGTAACAATGTTAGTTAGCTGAAAGAATAAAATAGAATGTGAGTAAATCTCCTGAAAGTGTTAGTAAAACAATGTCAATGGTTAGTTTTCTTGTTTTTATTCATTTTTTTAAGTGCGGAAAATAAATCAGCACATGTTATTTAGTGCTGCTCGTCAAATACTATTTTGTATATAATCTGATAGAAGTTCTGCAGCATCTTCAATTACACAAAGGAAACCAACTCACAGTAATTGAGCGCATTCTAACCCGGAGTGACTGTAGATGTGACTCTGTCATAGATATTTGGTGGATTTGACCCACCACCTTCGTGGTTAGCGGACCAGTGCTTACGTTACACCATTGCCGGGGCTTCATGAATTCCATAAAGATATATTTCCATTGGCATTATTGCTCTTGATTACTTACTGTTTTAAAAAACAAATGACCCCTAAGGATGAGTTGGAGTGCTAACTGCAAGGTCAATATTTCAAAAGCAATGGGGCTTTCTGCTCCCATAGAAATTTACAACCTTGTAAACCAGAGGCCACCATTTGTTTGGCAGTTTGTCATACTGTGGTGGCTTGGGTAGTGCTGTGTTGCTGGAAGGTATGTCACTAGTATCTCAAATGTCACTGGGGTCACCCAAAGTAAAATGATTTCAGAAGTGTTTATAGACAAAGAACAGACTATGAAGAAGAAAGCAGAGGAATTAGCTGTTGAACATCTCATGAATACTATTGGAATATGGCCAGGTACTGAATACCTCATGAAGAGATGTAAAATATTGTCCTGGCTAGTTCCTGAAGATGAGCTACTCAGTTCAGAAGACAGTCAAAATATGAGTAAGGAAAAGCTGCTTTCTCAAAGCACAGTGAACACAAAGTCTGAGATGGCGTAAAATCGCTGGGAGTAAAGGCTTTGCGACCTTCATTTGCTGATGGGGTATGGCTCAAAATGAGAAGACTCATCGCCATTATTAATCAATAATCAGAACTTGGACTGTATCAAATATGAATCTAGGAAAATTGGAAGTTGTAAAAATGAAATGAAATTCATAAAGATTGACATTCTAGGCTTTGATGAGCTGAAATGGACTGACATTTGTCATTTTGAATCAGAAAATCAGATGGTTAACCAAGCCAGTAATGGCACACTCAAGAAGAGCATTGCGTTCATTCTGAAAAAGCACATATCAAGATATATCTTGAAGTATAATGATGACTGTGAAAGGATTATATCTCTCTGTATTCCAGGAATTGGTATCCTAGCAGTTTATTAAGTTTAGGGCTAATGCTTTCACTGCAGTTTGAACTTCCTTCAGTGCCACTGGTCCCTGCTCCTAGGCAATCTCTTACATTGGTGGAATGTTGACTAGTTCTTTTTGGTCTAGGGGCTCTCTATAAATTATACTAGGTCATTATTCAAACAACTAGTGTTAATGACTTAATATCATTTATATATTGACTTCTCTTGACTTATGATTTTCTAATTTACTTATCTCATTATTATTCATCCACCCCCAAATTAGTCATCAGATGACATTTCTTTCACATTTGTCTGAAGCAAAATGTAATTTGATTTTCTGACGACTGCTTCAGTGTTGATTGTGTATCCCAGTACAGTGAAATATTTGTCAATTTCAATACTTTTTTTGTTACCCACATTGGTGTTTATTGTTCCTGTGGGGAGAATCATCCTTTCCTTTTCTGAAAATGAAAAGTCCATATCGGAGGCTGCAGTCCTGAGCTTCCTTGGAGTTTCAAATCCTCTTCACCTTCAGCAAGTTATGTCATCTTTCTGTTGCAGGTTTTTGATGAGTCCTGGCACAACCCTAATTATAAATTCATCATATAGTCCATGTTTTCAGATTATTTGTTCCTCATACAAGCTGAATACTTACGTTAACAAGATAAAACTCCCAAACCCTGACCTTAGGTTTCCTGCTGTTGTTGGTAGGTGCCATCACATTGGTTCCTACTCACAGCGACCCTATGGACAAACAGGGTACATTCCTGTCCAGGTTGGGCCATCCCCACAATTGTTCTTATGCTTGTGCCCATTGTTGCAGCCACTGTGCCAATCTGCCTTGATGAGAGCTTTCTCCCTTTTCACTGCCCCTCTCCTTTACCAAGCATGGTGCATATGGAATAACAATGGAAAGGTTTAAGCAAAAAGCTGGTATGGCTCATCCTTCAATTCCAAGACATTTGAGATAGCAGTACATTTCACTCTATATGTGCATCTGAGTATGTGCATATAAGTGTGTGTGAGTGTATATGTTGTCCATATAGTTTGTGGGTTTGTCCTTTATTGGCTGTTCATTGAATGTGTGCATTTTAGTGTGGTTGTTCACAATTTATGCCCCAAATTAGAATTTCTCCTGAAAGACATGCAGACTCACATGCAAATACAGAGTGAAATGTACCATGAAAAAATAACAAGGATTAAAAAAGTGGATATTGAAAGTTTGTGGAATGACTAGGATTCTTTTTCCAAATATATGATATATGAGCAGAATAGTCATTGTGTGAATCAGAAAAGATGATTGAGAAGAACATTAAGGGAGTTGCTAAAGCAAATGTAAAGCAAAAATCAATGAAGCGAATGTGTTTTAAGCACATTAAGCAAAGGCAGGATCAAAAGAGATACAAATATAATTGTGGTCATGGGAAGTCTCCTGCATGCCATGAGAATTTATTGGATAATTTTTGAAATGGAACAGTAATGTTCTCAGGAAATACAATACAGGAAATGCTTTATGGAATTTATAGAACAAGGGATAATATTGGAATTGGTGTTCACTTGGGTAAATTTAGCAAACCTCCAGAGAGAAGGTGTTTATGATTGAGACAAGGCTTTCTGTGGTAAAGGTGTGGAAAATTTTTGAAGTAAAAGTTAATATAATATCCAGATATGTTAATATAGAACATGGTAAATGAATACTAGTTATTGGTTTGGTGGTTATTGTTTTATTTTCTGTTGGTTTTTTTTACCCAATATGATATTGAGTAACATCTACAATTAAACCTGGGAGAAAAATATTTTGTGGCAGAAATCAAAAATTTATTTTTGACATGTTAATTTCTGGATACTATTTAGTAAGAATATTCTAGGTTATATTGTTATAATAAATCTTATTATGTTGTCACAACAATGATCAATTCATCTCACAGAATTTAACCAGTGTGTCAATGAAGTGCATAGCGTCACACAGACCGAAACAGATTCCATCTTCTTAAAATCAGATCATTTGACCACAGTGCTTTGTTGTTCTCCAAAAGCAGAAGAGAGGAGCACATGGAGATCCTGCATTCATTCTGCTCTCCTGAATCCTAAAAGATTCACTCATTTCCTCTCACATGCTATTGGAAAAAATAGCCCTATCCCACGTAGCCCTATCTCATGTAGCCCTATCTCACATAGCCCTATCACACATAGCCCTATCAAAATGCAAGGGTATCGGGATGTTCAATCTTGCTTGTGCTCAAAAGAATGCAGTTACTAAAAATTCAGTAGGGATATATGATAAAAGCATATTCCTATTCAGTTGTAGCCTATTAATTTGGTCCTGATTGCCATAATTGCTTATGTGATGTATTATAATTCCGAACTCCATGAGTGTGGCTCTGATTCCAGTTTTGAGGGTGTTTTCTATGAATTGGGTTGCAGTTTTGACCTCTAGTTTACCAGTTAGAAACTACTAGCTGCCTCATAGTAGAAAAACTAGGTTTAGTATTCCTGTAATGAGTTACAGTCTCAGAAACTTACAGGTACAGCTCTACACTGTCCTACAATGTTGCTGTGAGTTGACCTTGAATAGATGACAGAGATTTTGGTTTGGGATTTGGTTCTCAACTATTCAAATGGATAGGATTAGGGTGGCATTAAGAGCTGACTTTAGTCACAACTTTTGCTTCCTTGGGGCACCATTAAAGCTACTTTACAGGAGGATGTGACTTAAGACACCACCCTTTGTTTGCTTTGGGTGGGTTACACATGTTGGCAACACTATATACTGTACTTACAACACCTGGAAAGCATACCTCTACTTCCAAATGGATAGAAACAATAAGTCTTGCTATGATTTTCAGACGGTTTTTGCTTCCAGATCTGGATTCAGCATTTGTCTGGCATGTGAAAGTTGACAATCGACTAGATCTAGATAGATAGATAGATAGATAGATAGATAGATAGATAGATAGATAGATAGATAGATAGATAGATATCACCTTGATTTTGAGTGTTGATAGAATGTTGACAATGGGGGTAACTAGGGTGGATTGAAAGACAAAAAATGCAGGAGCAAGAATTTTCAGTTAATAAAGACAAATTCTTTGGAAATAGATGTCAACAAATGGGTGCTACAGAATCATACCTCGAGGTAACTAGCTGGGTTGCTTTCATAGAAGAGATAAGCGTACATACCTGTTACGATGAACAATGAGATGCCTACATTGAACTAGACCATGTGTTACATTGTATAAAGAAAACATGAAAGCGTCAATTCCAAAGAAGACATCAATAGATATCAGAGAGAGCCTGTTTCGCCTAGAATGAGCACTTCAACCAAACATTGTTACTGTAATAGTTGATTTGTTTATGGAGGACTCTAAATTGTAGAAGTGCAGATGAAATAATTGTATTAGTAGATTATGATATGTCCTACTTAGTAGATTATGATATGAGCAGTAAAACTATAAAAAATCATTCCTTTTTTGAAAGGCTTCCATTTTTTTAGTTTTGAATGAAGCACGGTGTGAATAAAGACACAGTTTCACTTTATGGTGTTTGTGGAGAATGTTAATAAGTATTTTAAACGCACGTAGAATTAATTTTCTAGGCTGCCTGAGTAGGTGGGACTTCAGTCTGATGGAGGAAGGATGCCCAGGGTTTCCCCAGCCTTTCCTCTTGGAGAAAAGAGCATAAGACAAAGGCTGTAAAAGAGTTGTTGTAATTTAGATGGAGAAAAATGTCCTAAACTTTTAAAACCAATTGCTTCTACAGTCTATCTTCAAATGTCTCCTCCCTTCTCCTTTTAAGGGACCATTCTACACATTTTCCCCACATTCTTGGATTTATGATGGACTCAAAATATATTTACTACTAAAGCAAATTGATTCTAATAATCAACTAATATTTATGCTCTCTGAATATCAAGTTTTTGTTTGGTTTATTTTTTACATTTTCTTATTTATACCTATTGAGTTGATAAAATAAATCAAAGTTGCTTTATAATAAATATGCATTGCATATTTTTGTACCTAATAATTTAATGTGTATGTAGTAAACCTGCGTACCTGACTTGTGACAATGAATAATAAAATGGACTACATGGCTGTTTGGGGATTTATAACATGATACGTGGAAATTCACTGCTGAGACAGAAAGAACATTTTATGTCAAAACATATAGTTTATATTCACAAGTTCATAAATGGGAAAGTCAACTTGGAAGTGGCAGTTTTAACACACTTTCAAAAGCTTTTTGAAGTGTTTGTAGAGATGCGTTCATGGTTTCTTTTCTTCCCCAAAATATATGAGTTAGGCAGTTGTTTTGTAATAAATACATTTTCTAGCTCAATGTATTATAATGAAGACTCAATTGTATTTTAAAATATGTCCTCTCTCAAATGCTAATAATAATGCCTAGTTTTCTTTTTTTTCCTCGTGGCTCAGAAGAGTTTTATTCTGTTTCCATAAGGAGCTAGTTCTCTTTACACTACTGTCATATAAATTAGAAGCAAATTGCTGGGGTACATATTTTTCATTTACAGAAATAGAAATGTAAAACTACACTTTGAACTTAATTATAAGCTCATTATATACTATAGAAAAAATAAATTTAAATATATTACCCCAATATTTTAATCAACCAAGAATATTTTATTCATACACAAACATAAACATTGTAATGACTGAAGATGAATTTTTTATTTAAAATATAAGAATGTTCATTTCCTCCTCTGAAGTTAATTTTCAATTTATAAAATGCAAGCCAATGAATTAAATGTCTTAGAGCAAGCATCCTCATTATATTATCTTCAAAGTTTACATTTAGCCAGTAGGCTTTGACACAATTATACTAGTTGATTAACAATGCATTTAGTATAAGATACAAATAGTAATTGCCTGAGCACTATAAAATCATTTGCACAAAATAAAAAATGCCTTCAAGTTACCTTGTCACTATCACCTTATGCCATTATTTATGTTTAAATTTGAAAACTTCAATAGCTTCTAATACAGGGAATTTAAAATTATATTTTGAAAAGTGTATTCTGAAGTTTGAAAGAACTGCACAAGTAAAAATTTTTAAAATATAAGCAGAAAAATGTTTTAGATAGAATATTAATGTATTGTAATATTTTCCTTATCTATTATTAAAATATTAAACAATCATGCTGCCGTTGCTGTGTGTCATCTAATTGATTGCAACTTAAAAGAAACATATAGGACTCTTGGAGTTGACAATTGTTTTCTTATATTTTAAATATTTACAAGGGCAAATCACCAGGCTTTCCCTTATTAGGCAGGGTTCCAACTGTGGAACCGGTGACCAGCATGCCACTAAGGCTGCTTAAACCATCATCATAAAGATTTCAAATTAATTTTAGTGTAGTTTTTGAAGGTCTTGTAATTTTATCAGACAAGTTGTTGGTGATTATTTCCTTTTTATGCAAAAATCAACCTGCTTTGAGATAAGTAATAACTCACGCTTATGAAGAAATTTTGTTTAATGACATTGTACAAATTGCTGACTTCAGGGACAAAGACCTCAGTTTTCTGTTACAAATTCTGACCATCAAGTTTTTGACTCGGTTTTCTAGAAATACAAAACCAGTGATGCTTTTATATATATAATTTTGGAAACAGCTACTTGACCAAATGTCTTGAGTCCACATTTGCAAACGTTCTTAATTGAGGAGACACAGAGGATACACAAAATATAGCATAATAACATTAACACATGAGAGCAAAAAAATTGATCATCCAACAGCAGTTGCAGCAGTACATTGGCAGGGAGGTGCGAGTGTTTCATGTTGAATTCAGAAGAGGGTATGGAATAAGAAATACCACTGCTGAAAGCAGAGACTTCAAGAATTTTTAATTGTGTTTTATTGACTATGCAAAGACATCCAACTATGTCGATCATAACAAACTATGGATAGCCTTGAGAAGGAATCCCAAATATTCCGAATAGGAATCCCAAAACACTTCGTTGTGCTCAATCAATATATGTACGTGGATCAAGGCAATTGTGGGACCAGACCAAGGGGAGACTGCATGGGTTGAAATCAAGAAAGATGGGTGACATAGCTGTATCATCTCACCATATTCATTCATTCTACATACTGAGTAAATATACAGATAAACTGTGTTATATAAAGAATTCTGTATCAGGATTGGAGTAAGGCTTATTAACTATGTGTGATGTGCTGATGATGCGACCTTATTTGATGCAGCCAAAGGACTGGAGGCACTTGCTGATAAAGATGAAGGATTGCAGCCTTCAGTAGGGATTAGCTGTCAATTTAAAACAAACAAAAGTGCTCACACATGGACTTATAGGTAATATCATAATAAATGGAGAAGAGATGAACTTTTTCTGGTTTGTCTTGCTTGGATCCACAATCAATCTTCATGGGAGCAGAAGTCAAAAAATCCAAGGATGTGTTGAACTGGTAAAAATATCTTTAAAGTGTTGAAAAGCAAGGATATTACTTTGAGGATTAGGGTGTGTCTATTGCAGACGATGGTATTATCAGTAGTTTTATATGCATGTGAAAGTAGAACCTTAAAATAGTAAGAATGTTGAAGGTACCATGGACTGCCCAAAGGACAAACAAATCTATCTTGGAAGAAGCATGGCCAAAATGCCCCTTAAAGGAAAGGATGGCACACAGGGTTCAGTGTAACAACAATGAAACTCAAAACCTTCCTCTAGTTCCTGAACGCTTCCTCCTCTCCCAACCATCATGACCCCAATCCTACCTTGCCTTGCGGACCTGGTTGTACCAGAGGATGTACAGCGGTGCAGTGGGGATCTGGAGGCACAGGGAATCTAGGACAGACGAACCCTTCAACACCAGCGGTGGGAGTGGCGACACCAGGAGGGAAGAGCATGTAGAAAGGGAGAACCGATATCGGAGATCTATGTGTAACCTCCTCTCTGGGAGATTGTCAAGGGGGAGGTGGGTGAGGGGAGACACCAGGGAGTGTAAGATAAGATATAATAATTATTTATAAACTATCAAGGGACCAGGGGTGGGATCAGGGAGGGAGGGGGATGGGGGAAAAAAAAGGGAAAACGAGCTGATTCCAGGAACCCAAGTGGAAGGTGAATTATGAGAGTGACGAGTGCAACGAATGTATAAGGGTGCTTTGCTCATGTGATGTATGTACAGATTGTGATAAGAGCCTTATGAGCCCCAATAAAAAGATTTAAAAAAAAAAGGAAAGGATGGTGAGACTTTGTCTCACTTACTTTGGTTGTATTTTCTGGAAAGACTGGGCTCTGGAGAAGGACATTAAGCTTGGAAAAACACGGTCAAATAAAATAAGAAAGGCCCTTGACAAGATGGATTGACACTGGCACAGAGGCTACAAAAATGAGCTCAGGCATAAGAGCAATTGTAAGGATTATACAATACTGGATGGTGTTCCTTTTGATGTGTAGGGTATATAGTATTTACAAGAAACTCAATGGCACCTAAGCGCACACACACACACACATCTATATATATATATATATATATATATATATATATATATATATATATATATATATATATATAGATGTGTGTGTATATATATAGATGTCTGTGTGTTCCATGGTTCAGAGGTTAAAGTGGAGGCTTCTCTTGACTCTGATAGCTTCAGGGGTTGAAGAATTTCAGATAGACAGATACACCACATGCTGATAACATGTTGCATAAGGCAGATAGATCTAAGGTAAAGGGATCAGGGTGATGGTTAAAGAAGTGAATCTCCGTTCAGCAGGCACTGCAGCAATTGATTGGCCCAAGACCAAACAACTGGAGGTCAATGAGGCCAATGTAGCATCCAGAGCCCACAAAAAGCAAGCGCATTCTTCCACAGTGTCCTATTACATCGGAAGTAAGCCACATCTTCGAGAACATTTCCTTTCAATTGCATCAGGGCTGTGAACTAAGTCAGGAGGTAAACTCTACCCAATCTTATTACAACTCTGACTGCTCACAACAGACTTTGTTCTGTAGCTGTTTCCGTTATGCTAGGTCACATTATGGGTAATTTGTAAGCCTCAATTGACATATCACTCAATTGCCCAGCCAAGTTGACACAAGCTCTGATTATCATACCCTATTGTCCAGAACTTTCTCATACCTGACTAATGATAAACCATGTTTTCAATGTTAGGGTTGTCATTTCCATCATTTCTTCTTACATGATTTAAGTCAAAAACTATAGTAACAAAATCATGGAAACTTATATTAAGCAAAATTATTTTAAAAATCATGCTACTGTTGCACTACATATCCTCCAACTAAATGTATATATGGCTGAAGATAGTGTTTCAATTAACCTAACATTTCCTTAAAGAATTCTAGACTCCTCATTTTATACTACATTAAACTGGCTGTTTTGGCATCCTCAAATTTTTAAAATCTTGTTTATTGTATATATTTTTTGAACTTTAGGAATAAAATGAAGTCTAAAGGGATCCTCGTGTTCTTTCTGCATCATTCAATTTTATATAGATAGATATATGTATGCATATACACAAAAATATGTATATATATATGTATATGTAGCAAAAGAGAGATAATTTTATCAATAGAAGTGGCTCACATAGTTGTAGAAATGAGCACATTTCAAATCCTTGAATCAGAATATTCTGAAAGATATCTGCTGAAATGGCTGATGGACCTGAAATCATCTTGTCAGATGAACCATCGGATTTGTACAGAGAAATGAATACAAAGTCAGTAGGCAAGATGATAGGCTGTAGGCAACTCCTAGACAGTACAGCTGCATTGCATAGGCTTAAATCTGGATATCTGATGGCAAACAGATGCAAGATACAAAGCCAGCAAAGAACAAGCAGGCTTTTCATGGCACCTACTTATATGGGAAGCAGGCTATATTTCAGTAGATATTTCATCATGGGGAAATATTCTGTCCAAAGGGGCAAACAATTGAGAATCCTGGCCTACCCAAGTTACCTGAAAATTTAAATTTTTATACCATTGTAATTTTGGCTCTATTTAGATATACTGCTATCCACTAGATAAACATCACTATTTTAGAAGTTTTAAAATGTTGTGTGGTTAGAAAATATTCTCTAAATTTTCTTGTAGACATATGTGAACTTGCTCATTCATTTTGTAAATGATCATTTTATAGGGGGCTCATATAGCTCTTATCACAATCCATACATACATTTATTGTATGTCAAGCACAGTTGTACATTTGTTGCCCTCATCATTCTAAAACAATTTGCTTTCTACTTGACCCCTTGGTATCAGCTCCTCACTTTTCCCCTTTCTCTTTGCTCCTCTCTCCCTCATGTAACCTTGATAATTTATAAATTATTTTGTCATGTCTCATCTGATGTCTCCCTTCATCCATTTTTCGGTTGTCCATCCCCCAGGAAGAAGGTTATATGTAGATCCTTGTAATTGGTTACCCCTTTCTACCCCACTTTCCCTCCACCCTCCCAGTATGGTCACTCTCGCCACTGAATCTGAGGGGTTCATCTGTCCTAGGTTCCATGTGTTTCTGGTTCTTCTCTGTACTAGTGTACATCTTCTGGTCTACCCAGATTTTTAAGATAAAATTTGGACCATTATAGTGGGTATGGGGTGGAGAGGAAGCATTTAATAACTAGAGAAAAGTTGTATGTTTCATAGTTGCTACCTTGTACCCTGACTGGCTCATCTCCTCCCTGCGACCCTTATGTAAGGGCATGTCCAGTTGCCTACAGATGGGCTTTGGGTCCACAATCCGCACTCCACCTCCTTCACAATTGTATTATTTGTTATTCTTTGATGACTGATACCTTATCCCTTTGACAGCTTGTGATCACACAGGTTGGTGTACTTCTTCCATGTGGGCTTTGTTGCATCTGAACTAGATGGTTGCTTATTTAACTTCAAGTTTTTAAGATGCCAGCCACTATATCTTTTGATAGCCAGGCACCATCATTTTATATATTCTTTTGTTTCCTTTATATATATATATATATATTTCTTTGTTACACAAGGGAGAATTTCTCTAGCATAGATTTTGAGGAATAGATGTTCTGGCTTAAGAAAAAGCTACATTGAATTTGAACAGATCTTTAAAAAAATTCAAATGTGATTAAACGAAATCATATTATCTTCAGTGATGTGTGAGATCCACAAGCAGTGTCACATGCACTATTTTTAGATTTTATAATTTTTTTCCAATTTTAATGGAAATTTGAACTATTGACTTTAATTTTCCATTTCCTGATGTGATGTTTAAGTTCATTTTACTATTACTATCTTGCTATCCTATTCTGTGTAGTACTTCAATATTTCTTTTTTCCTGCTTTTCTATCATATTTTTTCTTACTGGTTTATAATTATTCATTTATCATTAAATTTATATTTTGGAAGAAGATTCCAAAAGTTTTAGATGGAAAATGGAATTAAGTGGTAATGAATTTTTCCATAAACTTTTTAAAGTTTTATTATATATAACTCAATATACATGGTAATATAAATACTTATTTGACTTTATTATGGTATTTAAATTGTCCAATCTAATTAGACTATTTTTATAGCTAATGTGTTTTATGAAGATATCATTTGTAATATTGTGTGTTTATTTTTAAACTCTGTAGTTTTTATGTAGGCACAGAACAGAGATTAATTTTTATGTATTTTGTGGATTGATCATCTATTTTATTTTATATTCATGTAAATGAGAAATCCAAGTTTTGTGACATATAAAATCCCATTCCTCAATTTGTGTGCTCCCTTGTCTCTTCTTGTGATGTATTTGTGTGTGTGTGTGTGTAGCTTAATTACATGCCTTCTATTATAATTCTTAAAATACATTTTCTTATTGCCCTCCAAAGCCCTCATGTTATTTGTTTTTCAAATGTATCTATCCTTGAAAATTTTTCTAAAGAATAAATATTTTAATCAACTTCAAATACCACCAAAACACTATTGCTTATTTGATCAAAATAGCTATGTTTTTTATAAATAATCTATGATCTGCATTCATTTGTCAGCTTTATATTATTTTTACATGAACACATTATTGCTCTAAATTTATTCATCTTAGTGTTAATATTTTAACAAAAGAGTTGTTGCTTTTTCATTCAAATTAAGCTGCTCATTTGTGAGATCTGATATCGGTGGTTATTTTGAAAACATTCACAATATTATACAACCATTAACACTATGTATTTCCCCTTTTTTGTTACATGCTGTCCAGCCAGTCCCGATGCATAGTGACCTTATGCACAACAGGACAGAGCACTAACTGATCCTTCCCCATCCAAACAATAGTTGAAATTCTGAAATAATGACACCACGATTTCTCACATTTTCATACATATGTTGTTGGTTGCCTTCAAATTGATTTGAACTGTTAATGGCTCTAAATACACAGAGTAAAATTTCCCAATAAGAGTTTCTCCCATCTGTGACCTTTAGGAAGCAGATTCCCACGTCTGTCTCTCCAATAGGTTTAAACCACCATCCTTCCAGCTAGTGATGAACACTTACCTTTCTGTGCCATATTAAGGCTCTAGTATATTCAAAATGACTTTGTATCTCTATGAGTTTGCTCATCCTAGATACTTCATACATGTGCAGTATAACAGCATTAGTCCTTTGGTGACTTTTTTTTTTAAACTTCATGTGATGTTTTAAAAGTCCTTTCATGTTTTAGCTTGTGTTAGAATGTCATTCCTAGATATAGTTACATAATATTCCATTTTCATTATAAACGACGAGCCCTAGTGTTGTTTGGGTTATGTGTTGGCTGTGAATCACAAGGTCAGTAGTTGAAAAACCATCACTGGCTCCCCTAGAAGGGAATATTTTCTGTGTTTGTAGAGTTATCTGATCACCATATTTAATCTGCATGCTGCGGTTTCCCTTTATCCCTTCCTTCCCCCACCGTACCACCCTCCTGGACCCTTAACATAGTATATTATTATTGCCCTATATTACAACAACCAATGCATCCATCCACCTACATTTCTTTCCCCTTAAGTGCGGGTATACTTCGCTCATTGCTATCAGTTCCCCCTTCCAAAGGAATGTCAGCTGCAGTTTAGTTTTGCAAAATCAACTCTCGCAATTTCTGAATATATATAGATAGATGTACAGAGAGAGATATATAAAAATTTGATTTAAAATGTATGCATTGAGGAATGATTCCAATAAAACACAAAAGAAAAAATTAGAATGTATTTTTAAAATCATTTTATTGGGGGTTCCTACAACTCTTATCACAATCCTTACATACATCCATTGTGTCAAGTACATTTGTACATTTGTTGCCATCATCATTTTCAAAACATTTTCTTACTACTTGAGCCCTTGGTATCAGCTCCTCATTTTCCCCTCCCTCCCACCCCCTCCGTCATAAACCCTGGATAATATATAATTTTCCATGTCTTTCAATATCTGATGTCTCCCTTTACCCCCTTGTCTGTTGTCCATTCCCCTGGGAGGGGGTTATAGTAGACCATTGTTATTGGTTCTCCCATTCTTCCCCCACCTTCCCCTTTCCCTCCTGGTATGGCTACTTTCAATATTGGTCCCAAGTGGTTTATCTGTCCTGTATTCCCTTTGTTTCCAGCTCTTATCTGTACCCATGCACATGCACTGGTCTAGTCAGATTTGTAAGGTATAATTAGGGTCATGATAGTGGGGGGGCATTAAAAATAGAGGAAATGTGTGTGTTTCATTGTTGCTATACTGCACCCCGACTGGCCCAACTTTTCCCTGCCACCCTTCTGTAAGAGGATGTACAATTACCTACAGATTACCTTGGGCCGCAACCCCAAACTTCCCTCCCACACACCCCATTCACACTGACATGATTTTTATCCTAGGTCTTTGATGCCTTATATCTGATCCCATCAACACCCCATGATCACACAGGCTGGTGCGCTTCTTCCATGTGGACTTTGTCACTTCTCAGCTAGAAGGCTGCTAGTATATCTTCAAGTCTTTAAGGCCCCAGACACTATATATTTTGATAGTTGGGCACCATCAACTTTCTTCACCACATTTGCTTATGCACCTACTTTGTCTTCAGTGATCATGTCAGGAAGGTGAGCATCTCAGAACACTGAATTTTTAGAACAAAGTGTTCGTGTGTTGAGGGAGTACTTGAGTAGAGGCCTGATGTCCACCTGAATCCTTAACACTCAACCTATAAATATATGTACATAGATCTATTTCCCCATTGTCATATATAAATATATTTACATATGTACATGCTTGTATTTAGATCTCTATAAATGCCCTTTTCCTCCTAGTTCTTTCTTCTATTTCCTTTTACTTTCCTCTTGTCCCACTCTCATGTTCAGTCTTCATTTGAGTTTCAGTAATACCGCTAGGTTGTATTGGCCTTGATCAAGCCCTACCTGACCTCCTACCCCCTTCCTTGCCATCGATATTTGGTCACTTCTTGCTCCCTTGTCCATGGGTTTGTTAACATCTACTTCCGTTCCCCCACCTCCCCCTTTCCCTTGTCTCTCCTGGAACTGTCTTTCCATTGTTTTCTCCTCAGGCTTGTTCATTCCATCTATCTTATCTAGATTGACATGCAGAGACAATAATATGCACAAACACAAGACTGAGCAAACAAAGCAACAACAGAAAATAAAAAAATAACTCCAACAACAATAACAGCAAACAAACAAACAAACAAAGCCAAGGACATGAAAAAGAAAAGCCTATAAATAGTTCAAGGTCTGTTTGTTGACCTTTAGGAGTATTTTGCAGTCGAGTCTGATGGGGTGCCACGTCCTGGCCCCACAAAGTCTACTTTTGGTGCTCCCTTGGGGCTTCATTGCTCGGTTCTCCTTGCTGTTCTATTGCACGCCCTTAGTGTTTTGCCTCAGCTTGGTGGGGTCAGATCGGGCATAATTCCCACACTGTGTCTCCAGTGCTGTCCCCTGTAGGGCTATGGGTCAGTGAGGGATGTTGTGTCTCATAGTGGGGTTGGCCTTATGGTCCTCTCTGTGCATTGGCTGCTTTGAGAAGGAATATCATCCTCAGAGCTTGGTGGGCCAGGTTGTGCTTCACTCTCTTCCCCTCTGCTTCATTTGCTCCTGTGTGTTCTGATCAGACATGGCCCTCTCTCTGAGCTGTAGCTTCAGTGCTGTCCTCTGTAATGAATTCTTCTTGTGGGGGAAAGGGGCTGTCTACATAATTGGTAATGGGGTGGGCCCCTTTGAATGTGTTTTTAAAGTCAAAGAGTAAGAGTAAATTTCAGAAATATGTACAAAATCCACCACCAACAACAAACGGATTGCTGTGAAGTTGACGCTGCCTACTAGTGACCCCACCATAGGGTGGGTAAGATTTCTGTAGGTTTCAGAGAAATTCAGAAGTGGAACTCTTCACTGGTGCAGAAAGCCTTGTTTTTCTCCTGCAGAGCAAATGATGATTTCAAACAGCTGGCATTGAAGTTAGCACCCCAATGCATAACCACTCTATCAAGGACAAGAACTTTTGAAGAACTATGCAATTTGGAAGATGGTTGTTTTGGGAGTGTTCTGAGGCAGAAATGAGACCAGAGTTAACATGATGTATCCAAAGACTTGACCAGTGACCAAATGGAAGATATAGGAGAAAATTCAAATCACTGTTCTGGACAGGAAGAAAGGAGTCAGGTAATGTATAGGGTTTTTGTTCATTTGTTTGTTTGTTTTGGATGTCCATATAATTCATAAGTCAAATTAAGATAGATATGAGAGACAATATGAATAAAGCAAAAATGTACCGGGACTAATAAAACATTAAGGGCAGGCAAAGCCTTGACCCAGGCTCAGATGCTGGCCTGAGTCCAGTAAAGCCTTCAGAGTGCTACGCACCTTGGAAAGTCTTCGTGCTGCTGTCGGTGATGTCATGGTATCAGATTCTATTCATAGCGTCAGCATCTACAGCAGAAGGAAACTCTGCCCCATCCTCTGTCATCCTCACAATTGCTCTTAAAACTGAGTCCATTGATGTAGGTTCTGTGTCAATCGATCCTGTCAAAGTTCTTCATTTTCATCACTTTGCTACTTTACCAAGGATTATGTCATTCTCCAGGGACAGGTCAATTCTGACAACATGTCCAAAGTACGTGAGATGGTGTCTTGCCATCCTTGCCTCTAAAGAGCATTCTGGTTGTACTTCTTCCAAGTGAGATATATTTGTTCTTTGGGCATTCCTTACTATTTTCAATATTCTTCAGCAGCCCCTAATTCACATGTATCCAGTGCCTGTAAAGTCCATTTATTTGAACAATGAAATAAGCATTTTTACATTTGCATTTTACTTATTCTCAATTATAGGTGAGGCCTAGATAACTGAACCGTTTCTGCTATTTATTTACTTAAGCTATTCATTTTATCTTCCAAAACACAATATTTTTCTGCATATAAAAATTATCATGTTGATTTAAACCTTGTGTTACAAAAAACCTCAGATGCTTTAGTTTATTAATTCATAGGAATATTAAGGAAATGTGGTGTAGGTAAAACAGCATAACCTTTTGAGCTAAAGCAACCACTGTTTAAATTATGTGTCTGCCACCTTGCATGCTGTGTATTTTTAGACATTTCCTAACCTTTCTGAGGTTCACTTTGCTGCTTCAATCTAAATCTGTCTCCCCTTCTGTGTGGCTAAGATCATTTAAGGTGATAATGGATTTGTAACACACAGTATAGACCATATCTTATCATAATTCTCCAGAATGTGTTAAGGTCATCCTCCTCTGTTTCTTCATCATCACAATTACTATTATTAGACTATTCAATAATCTAGGGAAGAAGTAACCTTTATTTTACCACCAATTTTAATTTTATTTAATTTTAATTGTATTTATTTCATTTGTTAGCACGAATTTGAAACAGGTATTACATTTAAGCAAGTAGATTAATAAGGGTATATTGTTATATGGTTTTGCTTTCCAAATTTTAGGTAGATAGACCAAGTAATTTATCTTTATTATTATTATTAAAAATTAAAACCAGAGCTCATAAAATAAATTTACATATTCCCTATTACATTTAATATTCAGTAATTCCAGTAAAGTAATATTTCACTAAAGAACAAATTTAAACCTAATTTTCAACATCGAAGGATTATATGGACACAATAATGTATGATGCAGCATGTAACAAAGGAAGACGGAAAGAACAGAATTACTGTATCTGAAAGAACTGGTGGACATTTCAGTCATTTCAAGAGTTAGCATATGATCAAGAGCCAATAGTGTTGAAATAAATGTTCTTGAATTCACAGAAAGGATTAGACAGCAAAAGAAAAAACTGTCTTGGATGCAGTACTGTCAGAATGGCCCTTAGATGCAAGAATGGAGAGATTTCATCTTTAAGATTTCATGCTCTAGACACAGTATCAGCAAAGACCAGTCCCTTAATTAGTAAAGGACATCAGGATTCATAAAGTAGAGGGCCAGCAAAAAGTGGAAGGCTCTCAGCAAGAAGGGTGGACATAGTGGCTCCAACACTGGAAGTAACCATGGCAATTGTGAATATGGACCAGGATCAGGACAATGTACTCCTGATTCTTTCATATGTACTCAGTGTCACTATGAATCAGAACAGACTTGCATTTCATAATGAAATTTCTTCTCTGATCATACTTAAATTTACTGCAAACATAGCAAAATATAGAATAAAAAAACGTTTGTTTGTTTTGCCTGTAGACAAAATGTGACCAGACTATTTACTATCTGATAAGGGAACTTATTTGCTTTCTGCTAGTATAGTATGGAGGTTGGCATTTAGTCATACATTGTTCAAATATTAAGCAAAATTGTATGTTTGAGTGGTACATTTCAGAAAAGAGGTAAAATTTGTAGTTTAGGTCATTAATATTAAATGCCTAGAAAATGTTCATGATAATCCTAAGAAAAAGTAATGGAACTTAAAAAGGAAATTTACATTATACTTGAATAATTCTATAACTTGTTGATTAATAATATTCTGCTTTGATATGCTAGTATTGGAGATATTAATTAGGTATTAAATTTTTTGAAAATTAAAACATCTTATTTTTATAATGTGACCTATTGGCAAAAAAATATCAATTTATTGAGTTGTCATACTTGAAAATCTTAGCTATTTTATCTATCATATTTTCTTGAATTTGAAAAAACAGATAAGATTTTTAAATGATTTGCATAAAATATATTTCATAATTACTCAGATTAAGTTATAAATCTTAAATTAATGAAGGTTAGACTTGCCTAAAGTGTTACTTATATTTTAGCTTGTTACTAAATATTTAGTACTTGTATTCATAAACAAAATTTGTTCTGTGCTCATTGAATAATACATAAGCATATTAGGTAAAATCTTATTATTATAAAACATTGCTATATTCTAAAAATAAATAATTTATTTATATTTATTAATATAAATAAACAAGTTGTCAAATGTTTGTTTCTTATTTTTAGTGAATATCCCCAGGGATGTTTAGAACCTTTTAAAAAATTTTAAGCTTGGAATGTGTTAAGAATGAAACTAGGAAAATTGGAAGTCTTCAAAAATGAAGTGCAAAGATAAAGATTCATATTCTAGGCACCAATGAGCTAAAATTGACTGCTTTTTGCTGTTCTGACTCAGAAAGTAATATGACTTCCTATACCAGAAATAACACAGTTAAGAAAATGACATGACATTAATTGTCAAAAAGGACACTACAAAAATAATGATGCAATCCAATCCTGTGTGTGAGAAGGTTATATCTCTCTATCTCCAGTCAATACAACTGTGATTCAAACTTTTACACCAACCACAAAAACTCGTGTGGAGAAATTGAAAACTTCTACTTTAGTTGGAAATTGGTCAAATATGTAATCAATATTAATTGATGATTATTTATCATTGGAATGCAAAATTTGGAAACAAAGATGAAGGAACAGTATTTGGAAAATATCAACTTGGTGATAGAAATAAAGCTAGAGATCATGATTGAATTTTGCAAAAACAACGACTTGTTCGCATCAAACACTCTTTTCAAAAAAACAACATACAAGGCAGCTATATGCATGGACTTCTTCAGGTGGAACACGCAGAATTCAAATTGACGCCAAATGGGGAAATAGATGATGAAGAAGTTCGATAACAGCAGCTAAAACCAGGTCAGGGCCTGACTGTGGAACAGACCACCAATTGCTCTTATGTAAGTTCAAAATAAAGCTGAACCAGGGTCACTGGCATGAGAAGAACGAGTCAACATACAACCATTTCAGGAGTCACCAACGGTATTGAAGGAACAAATCCACGCTGCACTGAAAACACAAGATAATAACAAAGCTCCAATAATTCATGGGAAACCAATTGAAATATTTCAACAAGCTGATGAAGCACTCACCAACTTGTCAGGAAATATGGACCATGGTTACAACAATGGGGCCAAGCATAAAGGCAATCGCAAGGATGGTGCAGCATCTGGCAGTGTTTCCTTCTGTTGTGGACAAGGTCACAAAAGTTTTGAACCGCCTCAATGTCACTAACAACAAAACAACCCCCAAGAAGAGGTATTTATTCTCCAACCCTCGGCACCATAAGAGATAAAAGTAGATTTCTGACACTAATATTTCATGGCTTGCTCTACATAATTATTCTCCAAATTTTAATCTGTTTTTTTAAATTTTGATAAACAATTGATATACTTTTTAAATATCATGTGTTAAAACAAACCCAAAGATACCCATATTGTGTAGTACATTCAGACAATGAGTGACCATGTAGGTGCCTTAGTGGTTATAGATATGTCAGCAGTTTTGAAGTGTTAGTTATTCTTCAAGAGAAAGATGAAGCTTTCTACTACAGTAAACAGTTATAATCTCAAACACACAAGGCTGTCCTACCATTTTCTAGGGTCACTATGAGCTGTCATCGACTAGGTGACAGTGTGTCAGTCTGGGTAGACTAGAGAAACAAATTCATAAACATGCATATGTTTAAAAGAGAGAGGTTTATATATAAGAGCAATTGAACATTGAGAAAACATCCCAGCCCAGTCCAGATCAAGTCCATCAGTCCGACATTAGTCCATATGTCAACGGCAATCCATAAAGTCCTCTTCAGACACATGAAACACATGCAATGTTGTCGAATGCAGGATGATCAAAGGCCAGTGAGTTTTAGAAAGTGGTTGGATCCAGTGGCATTAAGCATCTCAGTGCTGGCAGGGGTCTCTAAGTGGCTTCTCTAGCTTCAGAGATCTTGTCAGCTGCAATGTCTCCCAGGGAGCAGCAGAGAGAGGGAGGTGTCTCCTGCCTCCAGGGAGGAAGTTCCAGATTTCCCAAAATTCTCAGGAGAAGGCCATGCCCATTCAGAGGCCTCATTGTTTATCTCCAGATTGACAGCCTACCTAGACTCTTACTCCTAAAATGGACACCATTTTTGTAATTTGTTTTTTTGTTTTTTGGTGAGTTTTTTTTTTTTTGGTTTTACTTTGAAGTACAATACTAATGGTGATGAAATATAGTCATATGCTTATAAGGAAGACGAATTGATGAGAATATATTTAGATATATGTATCAACTACTAAAGTAAATAATGAGGAATTTATAGAGTTCCACCAAATTTTCAGTCTCAAATTGAGAAAGCATACCATCCAGAAGAATTGATAATTGTTGATTGGAATGTGAGATGTGGAACCAAAGATGAAGGATCATTAATTGGAAAATATGGCCTTGGTGGTAGATAGAAGCTTAAAATTATATGACAGTATTTAAAAGATCAACTTCCTTTTTGCAAACATCTTTATCAACAAAATAAGCAGAGACTATAACAATAGAACACAGGGGAATCAAATTAGCTACATCTAGGAAAAGATAAAATGGATAAATTGATTATCAAAGGCAAAATGAGGCCCAGAGCCAACTGCAAAACCAACAGTTAATTGCTCATATGCAAATTCATGTTGAAGCTGAAGGAAGTTCAACAGAGAAAAGGAATGAAATTTTCAAAGATTTTATTTCACTTGGATTCACAATCAGCCTTCAGGTAAGCAAAAGTCATCCAATCAAAGAATTTAGTACCCTGGCAAATTTGCAGCAAAAATATCTCTATGAGTTTTAACGGGTAAAATTTTCACTTTGAGGACTAATTATGTCTGAATTGAGCCATGATATTTTCAATAATCTCAGAGGCACATGAACCTGGGTCATGAGTAAAGGAGATTGAAACACTGATATATTTTGATTATGGTATTGGTAAAGAATGTTAAAGTACCATGGGTTTCTAGAATCTATAAATCTATCTTCAAGGAAATAAAGCTGGAATCATCTTTAAAAGGGAGAACATCAAGACTGCATATCATGTATATGCTACCAGGAAAGGCTCATTTTTGGAAATGGTTATCATGCTTGGTGAATAGAGAGACATCAAAAATGAGGAAAACACTCAATAAACTAGATTGACAGACTAGACTTAAAATAGACATAACAATAATTATGAAGAACATAGAAGATCAGGCAGTTTTGGCTCTATAAGTTGGATGTGACACAAACGAGGCAAACAATATATGTGGCTTAATTTTTTGAAAATATAATAAAAAGATAATGGATTTTTACATATAGTTTTGAAGCCTCCTCATATATTATTATTATTATTAGGCACTATCTAGTTGGTTATCTCTGAGAGTTCCACTATGTCCTAAGGAATAAAACACTATCTGGTCCCATATGAATAGTCTCAATCAATTCTATGCTCAAACCATTGTATTAATCCATTTAATTTAATGTCTTCCACATTTGCACTGACCTCATGCACCATTACATATGCTGTTTTCTTTTGGGGACTGATTCCTCCTGATGTCATACCCAAACATGAGATAAAATCTCAATAACCTTGATTCTAGGATGCATACTTGAGATACTTCTTCCAAAATAGATGTGCTGTGCTCATTTCTTAAGAAAATCCATGGAATATTTCTCTAGGCCATTAATTCTTCTTTGCTCTTCCTTTTTCATTATTTACATTACAAATAAATAAGTGTTGATTTAAAAGATCTTGCCTGGGTGTGCTTCAGTCTTTAAACTAAGTGTTGTCTTTGCTTTTGCAGCAGATTTGCTCAAGGGGATAGATAGAACATTGATAATGGTTCTAGAAACTATACCTGAAAACTTATTATTACTATCATTTGCTTTAATTAACGTTGCTTATTGGACCAGGAACGAAGACTTCTCTTTTCTTTATATCGAGATCTCTTTGATCTTCACCAGTAAGTGCTATACATCCTCTTAACTTTCAGCAAGCAAGGTTATGTCACCTGCATATTGTTGTCGTCAGGTGCCATTGAGCCTGTTACGATTCCTAGTCCCAAAATGCTGCCTGCCAAATTATACCTTCCCAATTGTTTTTGTTTGGGTCCTTTGTTGCTGTTACCATGCCACTCCTTTTTGGGAAAACCTTTCTCATTTTTGCTACCCCAATTATTTCCCAAGTATCCTGTACATCTCACGGTCATATGTCCAAAGTACATGACATGAAATCTCACCATCCTTGCCTCTAGGTACACTTCCTCCAAGACAGTTTGTCTACTTTACATTGAGTTGTAATCCATAGGTTAACCCAAGACAGAAATTCTTGATCTTCATCAGTAAGCTTTTCAATTTCTCGTGGCTTTCAGCAATAAGGTGTGTCATCTTCATATTACAAGTTGTTACAAAAACTTCCTCCTTGCACACATTCCCAACACGATTGCTGAAGAAAAATATGTGCATAAGCAAATGTGGTGAATAAAGCTGATGGTACCCGGCTATCAAAAGATATAGTGTCTGGGATATTAAAGAATTGAAGATAAACAAGCAGCCATCTAGCTGAGAAGCATCAAAGCCCCCTGGGAAGAAGCACATCAGCCTGTATGGCTATGAGGTGTAGAAGGGAACAGTTATCAGACATCAAAGAACTAAAAATCATATCACTGGGTGCCCACCTTCCTAATATGATCACTGAAGACAAATGTGTGCATAAGCAAAAGTGAAGAAAGCTATTGGTGCCCGGCTATCAAAAGATATAGTGTCTGGGGTCTTAAAGGCTTGAAGATAAACAAGCGGCCATTTGGCTGGGAAGCATCAAAAGACACCAGCCTGTGTGACCACAAGCTGTCGAAGGGATCAGGTATCAAGCATCAAGGATTAAAACATCATATATTGTAAATGTGGTGAGTGCAGAGTGGAGACTAAAAAGCCCATCAGTAGCCAACCGGACACCCCCTTACTGAAGGGTTATGGGGAGGAGATGAACCAGTCAGGGTACAGGGTAGCAACAATGAAACATATAACTTTTCTCTAGTTCTTAAATGCTTCCTCCCCCCCACTATCATGATCCAAATTCTACCTTACAAATCTGCCTAGACCACAGGATGTACATAAGTATAGATATAGCAATTGGAAACACAGGGAAACCAGGATAGATGAGTCCTTAAGGACCAGTGGTGAGAGTGGCGATGCCTGGAGGTTGGAGAGAATGTGAGGTAGAAATTGGGAACTGATTACAAGAATCTACGTATAGCCTCCTCCCTGGGGGATGGACAACAGAGAAAGAGTCAGGGGGGAGATGTCGGACAGTGTAACATATGACAAAATAATAATAATTTATGAATTATGAAGGGTTCATGAGGTAGTCAGGAGAGGGGAGAGGGGAGGAAATGAGCAGCAGATATTAAGGGCTTAAGTAGAAGGTAAATGTTTTGAAAATGATGATGCCAACAATATACATATGTTCTTGACACAATGGATATATGTATGGATTGTGATAAGAATTATACAAGCCCCTAATAAAATGATTTTAAAAATACATATAACAACAAAAAAAAAACCTTCCTCCAATCCTGAAGCCACATTCTCCTTTGTATAATCCTGCTTTTCAGATGATTTACTCAACATAGAGATTGAATACGTAAAGTAAGAGAATACAACACACCCTTATTTAAAAACATGAAGTCTTATCTTGTTCTGTTCATACTAAAATCTCTTGATTGATCCTTGTACAGGTTTCCCAGGAACATAATGAAGTGCTTTGGAATCCCTATTCTCAAGGCTAGCCCTAGTGTGTTATGATTCACACAGTCAAATGCATTTTCATCATGAATAAAATAAGTAATTATCTTTCTGGTATTCTCTGATGTTAGTCAAGATCACCCGGTATCAGCAATGATAACACTTGTTCCATAATATTGCCTGAATATAGCCTGAACCAGACAGGCAGTTGTCTGTCTTTGTACTACTGCAACAGTTGTTTCATCTTCAGCAACATTTGACTTGCATATGACATCAATTGTAATGTTCTCCAATTTAAGAATCCTATTGGGTCATCTTTCTTAAGAATATGTGCAAATATGGATCTGTTTTAGTAAATTGGCTATGTACCTGTTTTCCACATTTCTTGGTATGTATGAATAAATGCATCCATTGCTTCATCAGGCTGTTGAAACATTTCAATTTATATTCCATCAATTCCTCAAACCTGATTTTTGCTAATGCTTACATTGCAACTCGCACTTTTCCCTTCAGTACTATTAGTTCCTGATCACACAGTTATTAAACCATACAGAATTATCTTGGTCTGTTAGCACTTCCCCTTCATGTTAGTCAGGGTAGAGTAGAGAAAAAAAAATCCATAGATATTCATATGTGTATATGAAAGAGCTTTCTATACAAGTGCAGTCAAATATTAAGAAAACATTCCAGCCCAATCCAGATAAAGTCCATATATCCAATACTGGACCATATGCCCAATGCCAATCTGTAAAGTTCTCTTCAGACTCACAAAACACAGGCAATGGTGATGAATGCAAGAAGATCACAGGCCAGTCTGTGGGAAGTCTTGTGAATCCACTGGCATTGTAAGCATCTCATTGCTGGCAGGGGTCTCCAAATGGCTTCTCTGGCTCCCAAGGTTTGGCTCCATACTTCTTTCTCCATGTGTCATCTCCACATGAATGTCTCACAGGGAGTGAGTATGTGTTGGGCTCCCAGTACACTATCTCCTTGGTGCCTCCAAATGAGGTCATCAGGCTACTACTTGATTGACAGGCTAGATCCCACCCCTTCACTTTTAATCCTCAAATTGACACCAGGCTAAATAACTACCACACCCTTAATCTCTCTTAACGTTTAGGAATGAGCACCATTAAGGGATTTAGAATTCTAATGTTTTAATGATGTTCTCCATAATTTGTTAAGATCAACATTGCCTAGTGCCTTTCTAGTGTCAATGAGACAAAGGTGGTCAAACAACGCTCTAATTTTCTTCTCTTTCAGTGAAACTTCATATGATAGTAGCAATGATATTCCTTGTTCAAATTCCTCTTTTAAATCCTGCTTACAGTTCCAGGTCTAGGGTCATCTCCTCTATATTGGGACTACTATCCGTAAAGCTTTATTTGTGTGTGAAATTAATATATCTTTTTCATCACCTTTCTAGTAACAGACAACGCTGTGGATGTTTTCCATTCAATTTACCAAGTATTTGCCATTCAATTTTCTTGGCAGAGGCCAGTGAATACATCCAGCATTGCACTTGTGTATTAAAATATTTCTATTAGGATTCCCTCAATTCCTAGAAACTTGTTTTCACTAATGCGTTCATGGCATCATAAACTTATTTCTTTAGTACCATCAGTTCTTGTTATGAAATCATTGAATTGTTTTTGATATGGTAACACAGTCTTTATTTTCCCTTAGTATTCCCTAATGAATTGGATTGAGATCAAGAGGAGTATAATATAGAGAGGCTTAATATAATATAGACACCGTATGTAATTTTGAGTTAAAAAAACTTGGCATCTGGTATATAAGTTATTTTAGAATGCCTTTCTTCCTAAATGCAATACGTGGTTCCCAAATTGCTGATTAATATATATTAAGCGGCTTCAAGACATTTGTGGAAAATGCGAATAATATATAATGGAATGACCTCACAACTTTTTGATACCTCCTCATATGGCCCTGTAACAAATATGTGTTGCTACCAAGTTCATTCCCTCCCCAATGACTTTCAATAAATTAAAACAGAGAAATATATGATTATCCAGAATGAAAAAATATCTATGATCTTACATTATGAAAAACTGTCCCACTATGAGACATGATGCCGCTCACTAACTCATGGCCCTGCGGGCTAAAGCACCAGAGACACAGTGTGGAAATTGCGCCCGATATGATCCTGCCACACCAAGTCAGAGCACTGGGGGAGTGTGGCAGAACAGGAAGGGAATGGGGCGGCAAGGTCCCCAGGGAAGGCTGAAGATGGACTTTGGGGTCAGGACATCGTGCCCCAGCAGAATGGACTGGAAAACACTCCTAAATGCTAACAAACGATCCTTGAACTAACCACAAGCTTTTCTTTCTTGTTGTGTTTTATTTTTTTTGTCAGTGGTTTGTTGTTGCTTGTTGTATACTGTTGCTTGGTTTTGCTCTGTCTTGTTTTTGTGCATGTTATTATCTCCACAGGTCTGTCTAAATAAGATAGGCTGGAAACAATCAGGAAGAGAAAACAATGGAACTGACAGTTCTGGGGGTACATGGGATAGACGGAGGTGGGGGGGAAAGGAAGTGGTGTTAACAAACCCAGGGACAAGGGAACAACAAATGATCCAAATTGGTGGTGAGTTGGGTGTGAGAGGCCTAGTAGGGCATGATCATAGGTAATGTAACCAAAATCAAATCCTGAAATGCAGGTAGGGTCTGAGCATGATAGTGGGACTGGAGGAAAGTCAAGGGAAATGGAGGAAAGAGATAGGAAGCAAAGGGCATTTATAGAGGTCTAGATAAAGACTTGTTCCTATGCAAATATATTTATATATGAGGATGGGGAAATAGATCTATGTGCCTATATTTATAGGTTTAGTATTAAGGTAGCAGAAGGACATTGGTCTCAACTCAAGTACTCCCTCAATGCAACAATACTTTCTTCTATTGAATTGGCATACTATGATGCTCACCTTCCTGACACAACCGGTGAAGACAAAGCGGGTGAATAGCAACTGTGGTGAATGAAGAAAGTTGATGGTGCCTGGCTATCAAAAGATATAGTGTCTGGAGTCTTAAAAACTTGAAGGTAAACAAGTGGCTATCTAGCTCAGAAGCAACAAAGCCCCCATGGAAGAACACATCATCCTGCGTGATCCCGGGGTGCTGAAGGATCAGTTATCAGGCATTAAAGAACAAAAAATTATATCTTTGGGGGCACACCTCCATGATATGATCGCCAAGACAAATGGGTGCATTAGCAAATGTGGAGATGAAAGCTGATGGTGCCTGGCTATCAAAAGGTATAGCATCTGGGGTCTTAAAGGCTTGAAGGTAAACAAGCAGCCATCTAGCTCACAAGCAACAAAGCCCCCATGGAAGATACATACCAGCCTCTGCGATCACAAGGTGTTGCAGGGATCAGGTATGAGGCATCATTAGAACAAAACAAATCTTACCATAAAGAATGAGGGGGCGGGAGTGCAGAGTGGAGACCCAAAGCCCATTTGTAGGCTACTGGACATACCTTCAGAGGGGTCTAGAGGAGGAGATGAGCTAGTAAAGGTGCGATGTAGCAACGATGAAAAATACAACTTTCCTCTAGTTCCTAAATGCTTCCCTCCCCACCCACTCCCCTCCAACCTCCCACTGTCATGATCCAAATTCTATCTTGCAATTCTGGCTAGACAAGAGGATGTACACTGGTACAAATAGGAACTGGAAACACAGGAAATCCAGGGTGGATTATCCCTTCAGGACCAGTGGTGTGAGTGGCGATACTGGGAGGGTAGAGGGAGAGTGGGTTTGAAAGAGGGAACTGATTACAAAGATCTACATGTGACCTCCTCCCTGGGGGACGGACAACAGAAAAGTGGGTGAAGGGAGACCTTGGACAGGGCAAGATATGAAAAAATAATAATTTATAAAATTATCAAGGGCTCATGAGGGAGAGGGCGTGGGAAGGGAGGGGGAAAATGAGGACCTGATGCCAAGGGTTTAAGTGGAGAACAAATGTTTTGAGAATGATGAGGGCAATGAATATACAGATGTGCTTTACACAATTGATGTATGTGTGGATTGTGATAAAGGTTGCATGAGTCCCTAATAAAATGATTGCAAATTTCTTTAAATTAAAATATAAAAAAAGAAAACTGTAATACTACTGTAGATATATAAATCTATTTTTATAACAAATGTATGATACACAGATTATTTTCTCTAAAAATGATTTTGCATTGTAATTTATTATTATTGCTTAGCTATATACATCAGTGAACCAGTCATGAATATCTTTGCTCACTAATGCATTAAATACCAAAATCTCTATTACTTTCTATATCAAATAATAAAATTAAACCATATACATATTGAATTTAAACACCTAGGTAGAACATAAATAATCACCTACTAAATAATGCATAAGGACATCAAATACATAACTTTTAACACCAAAATCATAATAAATTCATTTAAATTTCAATTTTGGGCAAATTTATTTTATAAACTTCATATAAATAAGTACATGTAGCATATTAATATAATTATATATCATATTTGGAAGTTTATAGAATTGTAGTACCAATCAAGTGATCACAGTAGATGGCTACTCATTTTCATTATTTCTATCAACATTAATGTTAATATGATGAAATAACTGCAAAGCAAAATTTCAACACAACATTACATATAACACAACATCCAAGTAATTTTTGAATTACATTATAAATATGTTTAAACTTTAATATCAGAAATAACTGAAGACAAATATTGTTGATAACTTATAACTTGAAAATCCACGAAGAGAAAAGAACTGCACAAGAAATTGTGCAAGACAAAGAGCACTTGTGTCCTCTGCTTAAGGCTTCCTTACATTTGTTTTAGTTCATAAAACTATATATTCAGATTAAATAAATGCTGGAATGATGATAGCAAAGGAGTAGGGAGAAGTTGTCGGGGTGAGTTGATTTGATGATTTGTAATGGGATCTGCAAGACCTAAATATTCTCCACATCTCGCAACTCAAATGGAAGCATTTGAGTTACTTTTTAAAAAATGGAAAAGACAAGTAACACAGAAGTGTTTAAAAGTATTTATACTATCTAAGAGAAGTGGAAAAGTTAATAACCTAAATTCCATTCATATAACTGAGTATCTTGGGTTAATTCATAAAGTTATTGATTGCCAGGCCTGACAGCAAAATGGAGAACATTGGTAGGGAAAGAACCAGGGTGAATTGCATCAAAAAGCAGAAAGAGCATCACAACCCTGCACAGCATAAAGTTTGCTGCTGGAGCCATATCATGGAAATGAGCTTGATAAGAGAGGTTTAGTACATTTTACATACTTCGCCAGCTTCTTAAGCCATGTCTGCACTTCCCAGTTGGCTCAGATCTTACGCTGATGTATTCACTGGCGAGGAAATGTCAGACCAAGGCAGGGGGGGATTTTGTGGGCACATGGTGACGGTCTAACAGTTCAACAGTTTTCCAAATATAATAGATAAATGATTGCTTCATTTGATTGATTGCTTTAAATACTAATCTTTCTTCATGGAGCAATATCAATTTAACTTATGAGAAACTATATATATTTTAAAAACCCATATACTTCTCTTGGTAAAGGCTAAATACTTCTTTGTCAGAAAAAGCATGCTATTTATTAAATAAAAGGGCAAGTGTGTTACTATAACACGGATTTACTTGTATCTATGTCTTAAGTCTTACCCTATGATGTGACGTTTAAGTCCATCAAAGACTCATATTTTCAACATTATAAATGTGCCTAAAACTGGACCAATCAGCAACATCATGATAAATGGAGAAAAACTGATGTTGTCAAGGATCCAGTTTTATTTGGATACACAATTAAGGCAGTAAACAACAACAACAAACCAAATTCATGGCCCTGGTATCCATTCCAACTCATAGCAGTCTATGGATGCAGTAATCAAGAAATCAAACGTGGCATGGCAATGGGAATATTTGCCACAAAGACTTGGCTTTTGTTTTTTTGGGGGGGTTTAAAAAACAAAACAACAAAAAAGCAAAACTAATCCTTTGAGGACTAAGGTCCTGCAGACCCACGCTATGCTATTTCCAAGATCCCAATGTGCACATGAAACCTGGACAACGACCAAGGGAGAGCAGAAGAAGAGTTATACTGCTAATGAAGATGATGTAATATGCCATGAGTTGCAGGAGAATGGTCAAATCTGTCTTAGGGAAGTGCAGACAAAATGTTCATTAGAAGTAAGAATGATGGGATTTTGTCTTACATCCCTTGGGCAAGTTACCAAGAAGGATCCATCCCTGGGAAAGGAGATCATGGTTAATATATAAGAGGGTTAATGAAAAGATGAAGACCCTTCATTAAGTGGAGAGACACAATGACGATAAAACTGAGCTTACGTTTAGGAATGATTGAGAGGATAGCACAGACCAGGGCTGAGTTTTGTTATGTTATACAAAGGGCCACTGTATGTTGAAACTGGCTCCATGGCTCCTAAAAATAGCAACATGATTGAGCAAATTTTATTTCTATTTGATATATAGAATAGGAAAGAGGATAAGCTGGACTGTAGAGAAACAAAACCAGTTACACTTGTACATGTTGTATAGAGGAAGAGATTTCTATCAAGACATGGACTACACAGTCTAGTTCAAGGCAATCATCCAATGATGGTTTCTGGGATTGTTAGTTAACACATCAGGAAACTGAGGATCCCAAAAAGAATGGCAAAGCAGAGACAGCAGAGGGTACAGGCCAGTGTATGTAGAAGTCTGAAGTTCACAGTATTAATCCTGATGAATGAATCCACCCATGGTCGTCCGATGAGGACTTCTGGGATCAGTCAATGACACAGCAGGAGATGGAGGAACCACCGGCAAGATCCAGAAGCAGCAGTAGACGAAGGGTCAAAGAGGAGTTAACTGTCCTAGGTCTCTGTCTCCTATTCAAAAGCTTATGATATCAAGGAGGTGCCATCAGGCTGCCACACAATTGATACATTGAGCACCACCCCCTCCCCTGCCCAGGAGTGTCTAGTTGGCATAAATCCTAACCATCACAGTGGTCTATCACTAACAGCTCTAAGTAAATAGTACATTTATAATCATAAGTATTTTCATGACAAGAATATAGTTATACATAATAATATCCAAGAAGGACATGCTTTAATCATGTTAATGAGCGGCATGGTTAGGACGTTGTGTAGACATGTCGACAGAGACCAAAGATTCATAAAAGTTTTGGAATTATTATGTGTATAGTTTAGACAAGTATAATATAGTTGGACTCATAAAATCTTTTCTTTTTATGGGAAATAATTTTAATATTTTAAGAAAATATTCTATACAAAATAAGCTTTTCTAATTGTAAATGTTATAAATATTTTAAATCTTTTTACTCTTAAATACAGGTATGATCATTTATATATAAATAATATATGAATCTTCTGGTCAATTATCTATGTCACAGTCTACTTTGTGGTTTCCAGAATTATAATATATCAGAGAAAAAGCCTTTTTTGAGACAAAATATAATAAATGACAAGAACAGTAACTTTGTATGAGTTTTTTAGGTTTCTAATAGTCTTGACTATATGAAGATATATAATCTTCTGCACATTTTGTTTTTGTATGTTGTCCTGGTTTGGTCAACTGTATGTTTTTGAATTAAACATCTTAATCACAGATATGTATAAATAAATTGAGAAAAAGGTAACTTTAATCATTAAAATATTTATGCAAAATTTGGTTAATATGAAGTTAACAGATTAAATGGGCTCAATAGTAACTTGAAACATTATACTTAAACTATTTTTTAAATTGATCTTCATATCTCCAATTATCAACTGTCATAAATTTAGTGCTAATTAATTTCATTTTTTATTTTCTTGATATACATTAATCAAAAGCATAGTAGTTTCCCATGTAGAAAGCTTATTGGCTAGAGTTTAGTTTCATATTTCATATTTTGAACTCCATTATTTTTGGAAATTTGGTCCTTTACAAATTATAAAATATTGAAAAGCATTAAAGATAACTATAATAAGTTGCAAAATATTATGAATTTGTGTGAAACAGACAGGAAAACAAATACATAAGTAAACAATTCAACAACTATCGCAATTTAAATTTAGATAGCAGAGTATAGTTTCATATGTAACACATACAGAATAATATGAAACATAATACTTTTTGTAGACCAAGTGCAGAAAATGTCTACTGGGTCATAGAGTAGGCCAGTAGAATATGAAAGCTACATTATATTCAGTAATCTCATGTAAATGTTTCTGAAATTAAATTTACACACATATATGGATATATTAAATATATGTTGGATATAATTATGTGTTTCACAGTGATTGAAATTTGATTACATAGATTTATTAATAAATAGTGCCTACATAGTTATGAAATACTGGCATTCAATGGAGAGTTTTCTGCTTTAATCACATTTGTTAGTCAGAAACTGTAATTCTGGCATTATATGAATTATTTTTCCAACTCTATTGCCTTACTTTTAGCCACAATAATAGCCCACTGTCATTTATATCTATTTAGGTGAAAGTATTGAATTCATAATCGACATTGAGCAATTATCAACTTCTCACTGAATTCAGAGCAATCAAAAGCTCAATCATTCAACTATGCTCTGCCTTTCCAAATTACTCCATCTACAAATTTTTCTGCCCACCACATCATGGCCCTTTCTTCTTCTTCTTCTTCATTTCAATTTCTATTTTATTTTTAAACAATTTGGAGACAAAATCCACATATCAGAAAATTCAATAGTTCAATTTTATTTAGCATAGTTGAACAATCATTATCACAATCAATTTAGAACATACATATCCCTTTAACAATTGTCAATCCCCTTTAGCATTTTCTACTTATGCAGTGCCAATGTTCTTTAGTGGTTCTCACTAAAGAGCATTCTACAGACTTGCTTGACTATTTCTCTAAATTGTGAGCTCCAGGAAAGAAATATTTGATCAGTTTTGCACAATGCTGTGTCTCCAGGTCCATGAAGAATGCCAGAAAATTAGAGGATGTTTAATAAACATTATTTAAATGAACTCATGGATGAATGATTGAATTAATGAATTAATTAGTGAATGAGAGGCATATAAGTCATAGTTTTTACATTTTTATATCCAGGGATTGGTCTGTTCATTCTAACATTTTTAGTGCTAGTTATATATATTTTTCCTGCTATAAAAATTAATAAATTAAGTGCTTTTACCCACCACTGGACATTATATAATACTGGAGTAGAATTTTAAATGAAAATCGGCTTCTGTTTGTGTTCAATTTAGATGAACTCTAAGTTTCTTCATGTATAATATTTTGTTCAAATAAAATTAATCACATTTAGTTAAATTATAAAAAATAGCATTATATGCTTAAAGCTAGAGTTGACTTAATTTCAACAAATTAGTTTTAATAGAATAAGTCAGAATTAATTAATTTTTATCCAGGTTTAATACCGAAGCCAAAATTATATGTTTGGGGAATTATTTGCTCTGTATAATAGAAATGTTATTTAGATAATTTAAAAGATAAGCATTTATTTGCACAAACATTCCATTTTATGATCATTATAAAATATTGAAATTTTGATGATGATCCTCTAATAACAGCATATTGAATTATAAATTATGATCTGTTTCCATTTTTAATAGGGCTTTGAAAGAAATTCAAATTACTGTTTGACCACTTCGGCTAATTCTAATGACTAAGCAATTTTTATAGAAACATGCTGTCACAGTTTTTCTTACACAGAGAAGCTTTGGAATCCCATCTAATGAACAGTCAGCAGCCAATTACTTGACCAATGTGCCACCAAGACTCCACATGAACAGATTTATTGGGGGTTAACGATTACGCTGATTGAAAGTTGTCAATCACAAGAAAATATTGTACTGAATGACTATTGTAAAAACTAAGGAAATATTTTCACATCAAAAAAACAATTTTTTTGTTGATGTTACTTGGGTGAGAGAGAAATAGAGGGTAACTTCTAAACTAGACGATATACCCGTGACAACATGTGTGAAGGCAATACCCAATATGTACAGGTTGGCATAAATGGTAGAAGCAGAGAAAGGCAGTAGGAAGAGTGCAAGAGTGAAGACAACGGAGATAAACAGTGTTACACACACAATTCTGCAATAACAGTGATTTGTGGTTAGAGGTAGAGTTAGATATGGCTACTGGATAAATATGGAAGGAAGACTCGTAGAACACCCTCTGACATGTATAGCTTTAAAGAGGATATCTGTATACATCCATGAATGTAGTAGAGCAAGGATTTTGGGGGGTGGGTAAAGATATGAAAATTTCTTAGACATAACCAAACACCTTGAAGGAATGAGTCACTGGACTTTGGGCTCAAGATCATGGTCTTTTGTTGGGATACCCTAGTCTGTAAGACAAGGACAAATGGAAGCTGTAAGATGGCAAGACTCCAGCTCACAGACGTACTGCATGTTGTCAAGAGAGACCAGTCCCTGGAGAAGGACATCATGTTTGACAAAGCAAAAAAGAGGAAGACTCAAGGAGATGAATTGACACCATAGCTGAAACAATAAACTCAAGCATAGGAACAGTTGTGAAGATGGTGCTGGACTGGGCAACGTTTCTTTCTGTAGCACATAGGGATGCTATGAGTAGGAACAAAATTAGCTCTTTGGGGATTGATTACTGGGCTCTTAAAAGCTGATGAGTGGCCCTTTAAGGAACAACTATGGCTTGGTCTCTCCCTGAAAAGAGGAAAGAACAGTGATGAAAATCAAAGATGTATGGAAGCAATTATTTCAATAGGCTAATTGCCAACTTGAACATTAGGGTGTATGACTTCGAAATCAGAAGAACTAGATGGTATCTGGCTACTAGTACCAACTCTTCTGAAAGGGATCACAGTAAGAGATTGCAATACAATGAGGAAAAACATGGAACAAAACCCAAAATCATAAAACAAAAACAAAAGAAAAATGGCCTAATCATTAGATAGAGACTGTGGAACACTGAACCTTAAGGCTTTCATTTCTTTTTCAGATATGGAAATAGATAATCTACATGGCTTAATATTCAGTCAATCTTTAGAGAGAGCTATAAATAGAATAAATATACTAAGGAGGTATCTATACCATAGAATGACCAACCATTTGCAACAAAAAGGACCGTACTCAAGAGCAAAGTTCAGAAGGGTAAGAAAAAGGTGGGATGAAGACAGGGAACGCATGGAAAAAGTGGGATGTGATTTTCATTGTAGGAATTGCAATCAATAATATGAAACACAATGTGTATGAATTGTTGAGTGGAAAACTGATAGTATAAACTTTCATATTACTCAATTCAAATAAGAAGTTAAAAAATTTTAATAAGGCTTATGTCTTCTCTCTGTCCATATTTAATTTATAAAATATTGATTAAACTCTATTTTGTACCAGATCGTTTTTTGAGATGCTGGAAATTCAACAAATGGAATTTCTACTCTCCTATGACAAGACATACAATTAACAAATACAAATTTTAAGAGATTTTCTTTTCATTCTGATTATGACTGCTATGAATGAAGTAAAGCAACATGTTATACTCATTCCTAACCGACTATATTTCTGTAGATATTCAATAGGTGGAAAGTCACATATTTAGACTTTTAGGAATATGGATGAGTTATCTCACCTGACTGATGACAGAGCTGGATGGACTTCATGTCAAATCTCATGGTGAGTGAAGGCCTTTGTTAGAGTTGAGGTGCATCTTTCCTGCTGATAAATTAGGCTCCAGAGACAAGGGAAGTTAACAGGTAAAGTAAAAGAGCTAGTAAATGAAAATCAGAGTAGCAGGATTTAAATGCTAGGATGAGTAATTGATGGTAAGGAACTGCTAGCATGCTGCCTAAGAACTTTGATTTGAGATGATTTTGTTTTAAAAGATAGCAGGCTGGTTTATGGCCAAGAAGAATACATTTAACTGAAAAATAACAGATGAAATCATTTCAAGTTTGCAAAAATATGTATAGCAGCTACCTAATTTTGTATATGGTATATATGGTGACTAACTTAATAATAAGATTTTAATGATTTATGGAGACTGTGAAAACTGATTTCTAAGAAGCCAAATAGTGTCATGCAGTCTCTTGGATAAAATATTTATCACTTTTAGAATGTTTTTTACCTATAGTTGAAATATGTAAACATTGAAGCATGGAAGATATAACTTTCTATTTTACCATATCTAGTGCATGATAAAGGACCCTGGTGGCTTAGTGGGTGATACACTGAGCTGCTAATAACAAGGTTTGTAGTTCAAACCCAACAGCCTCTTCAGAGAAGCTGCGGCTGAAGATTTGGAGTCTCAGAAACCCAAAAGAGCAGTTCTACCCTGTCCTAGAGAATTGTTTTGAGTTGGAATTAACTCTATGGCAGTGAGGCTTTTGTTTGTTTGTTTGTTTGTTTGAATGCATGATAAAGGTGGTTTCTAATATTTGATTTCTAACAGTGCCCAATGCTTCACTTGACTCTCAGTGACTCCACAGAAAAGACTCAGCATATTTTAATAAGATTTAGAAAGATATTTTAAAATATGGACATATGAACCAAAGTTATTTTAATTCATACTTTGCATCATCTCAAAGGAGCTGATGTTGTTAGGTACCATTGTGTCAGGTTGCACTCATAAAAATCCTGTAATCAACATAACTCAACACTACCCTGTTTTGCCCCATGCTCATACTAGTTCTTATGTTTGAACCCATTATTATAACCACTCTATCAACCCATCTTGTTGAAGGCCTTCCTCTTTGTTGCAGTCCCTCTGTTTAACTAAATCTGATGTCCTTCCAAAGACCGATCTCTCTTCTCTAAATTTTGTTAGCCAAAGTCTCCCATCTTTGTATTTAAGGAACATCCTGGTTATATTCCTTGCAAGACAGATTTGCTTGCTCTTTTGGCACTCCATAGTAATTTCAACATTCTGCACCAGCATCATGATAGCGTATCTTGAAGCAATGAGTCAAATGCAGTCCAATTCACTGATTCTTAATCAATATTCAAATTTCACATGCATATTATATCATTAAAATATAGGATTATGGGGAAATAGACCCACATGCATATATTTAGGTTTAGTATTAAGGCAGCAGTATTTAGTCTTAAGGCATCAGATGGACATTGAACTTCCACTCAAGTACTTACTCAATGCAAGAACACTTTGTTCTATTAAACTGGCATTCCATGATGCACACCTTCCCAACACAATCGCTGAAGACAAATGTGTGCATAAGCAAATGTGGTGCAGAAAGGTGATGGTGAGTGGCTATCATAAGATATAGTGTCTGGGTTCCTAAAGGCTTGCAGATAAACAAGCAGCCACCTAGCTAAGAAGAAACAAAACCCACATGGAAGAAGCTTACATTCCTGTGTGACGACAAGGTGTAGAAGGGACCAGGCATCAAAGAACAAAAAAATCATATCATTGGGTGCCCACCTTCCCGATATGGTCACTGAAGACAAATGTGTGCTTAACCAAATGTGGTGAAGAAAGCTGATGGTGAGTGGCTATCAAAGGATACAGTGTCTGGGATCTTAAAGGCTTGAAGATAAGCAAGTGGCAATCTAGCTCAGAAGCAACAAAGCCCACATGGAAGAATCACACCAGCCTGTGTGACCACAAGGTGTCAAAGGAATCAGGTATCAGGTATAAAAGAATAAAAAATCATATCATTATAAAAGAAGGTGAGTGCAGAGTGGACACGCTAAGATCATCTATAGGCAACTGTACACCCCTTACAGAAAGGTCACGGGGAGAAGACAAGCCTGTCAGGGTTCAGGGTAGCAAGGATGAAACAAAACTTTCCTCCAGTTCTTAAATTCTTCCTCTCCCTCCCTACCCCCACCCACTATCATGATCCCTATTCTACCTTACAAATCTGGCTAGACCAGAGGATGTACACTGGTACAGATAGGAGCTGGATACACAGGGAATCCAGGTCAGATGATACCTTCAGGGCCAGCGGTATGAGTAGTGATACTGGGAGGGTGGAGGGAAGGTGGGGCAGAAAGGGAGAACCAATTACAAGATTCTACATATAACCTCCTCCCTGGGGGATGGACAATAGAAAATTGGGTGAAGGGAGACATTGGACAGTGTAAGATATGACAAAATAATAATAATTTATAAATTATCAAGACTTCATGAGGGAGGGGCAGATAGGGAGGGAGCCAGAAAAATGAGAGCTGATATCAAGGGCTCAAGTAGAAAGCAAATGTTTTGAGAATGATGATGTTAACAAATGTACAGGTGTGCTTGACACAATGTATATCTGTATGGATTGTGATAAGACTTGTATGAGTCCACAATAAAATGATTTTAAAAATACCATGGCTTGGATCAGGGTACCTTAGTCCTCAAAATAACATTCTTGGTTTCAATATTTTATAACAGGGGTGTCAAACTGGCAGCCCATGGGCCGAATACGGCCCCCAAGGTAATTGTTGTGTCCCACGATGCTCTGAAATAAAATGAAAATAGAAAAAAAATTGTGAGGAAGATAATAGTAGCACACACAAATCCCTCGTTGACTCTAACTGCTGAAGACGAGTCTCCACGTGGCCCAGTGCCTTTCCTGGGGGCCTGTGGACATGTATAAAGGTGCTGACTTAGTTCTGGCGACGTTTGGAAGTGATATGTCTGCCACTCTCCATGTCACATAATGTAAACAGATCCTAACAGTTAAAAGGTTAAAAGGGGCACTCTGGGTTGTGCTGTTATGAATCATACCTAGCGGCAGCGTTAGTTAACATTTTTAGAGGGAAGCCATTTTGATTGTCAGTTTTCCAACATTTTCTGTTTTTTATTAGTCACTTTGTTATATTTTCCTAAGTGGTAAGTAAAAACTAGTCAGAGGAAAGTGCTGGCCGGTTTCAGGTAAAAAAGAATAATTTTAGTTGTATAAATACATTAAATAAAACATATCTTAATAAAAGCACTTATATAGTATTTTAATTATCCTATCCATATTCCTGAATCCTCACTTCAAAATATAAGTTTAACAAAATTAAAGATGCAAAGAGCTTAAGTGGAGAGCAAATGCTTTGAGAATGATTGGGGCGGGGAATATATGGATGTGCTTTATACAATTGATGTATGTATATGTATGGATTGTGATAAGAGTTGTATGAGTCCCTAATAAAATGTAAAAAAAGAAAGGAAAAAAAAGAAAGAAAAGAAAATGATTAGGGCAAAGAATGTACAGATGTGCTTTATACAATTGATGTATGTATATGTATGGACTGTGATAAGAGTTGTATGAGCCCCTAATAAAACGTTTAAAACAAACAAAAAACAAAAACAACAACAACAAAAAAAACCCAAAAAATTTGTAAATGTGATGTGGCCCTCATGAATCTTGCCTGTTGCACCAAATGGCCCGCGTTGGAATTGAATTTGACATCCCTGTTTTATAGCATTTATTTGTAATGACATTAAATTCCTCTAAGCCATATTGGTCTGTGCTCCTGTCTCTTAATCATTTGTATCCCAATGTCATATAGACTAAAATATCTCAATCAAGGTTTCTTAATCAGAGGATATCATGTTTCAAGACCTGAGCATACTGTTCAGTGGAAACATACCTTTATCCAATGTTGACACATTGCATCTCCTTAAAATTCTATCCACAATTCTATTTTCATAATCAGGACCAGTAAGATGTAAAACTCCATGCTGTAGGCAACTGGTTTGTCATGTAAACTTGAAAGTAAGGTAAAGAAAACTAATATTCCCAAGGACGTGGAAAACAGATCTGCTATTCTTAGTATTTTCCTGACTTGGAAACTCTGTTTTCTTCCCTACAAACTCTGGTGGCACAATGGTTTGCATTTGGCAGAGATCCAATCATCATTGGAAACCAGCAGACACTCTTTGGGAGAGAGGGAGGTGTGTTAGTCTGGGTACATTAGAGAAACAATTCCACAGAAACTCGTGTATAAAAGAGTTTTATATAAAGGTTAAATGCACATCAAGAAAACATCTCAGCAAGTGCTTTCAAGCCCACAAGTCCAACATTAACCCATATGTCCAACACCAATCCACAAAGTCCTCCTCCATCTTCCAAAACACATACAATGATGCCTACTGCAGGAGGAAAGGCGAGTCAGTGAAAGTGTAAGCATCTCAGCGCTGGCAGGGGCCTCCACACGGCTGCTCCAGCACCCAGGGCTGCATTGGGGTAGGTCCATGTAGCTTCTCCTCTGGGATGTGAGCCTTGCCAACTGAAGTAGGGAACAGGCTAAAGCAGCTGCGCCCTGGTGCGACCATCACAAAGCCAGAGACCCGAGAACTAGAAAGGCAGGGCTCACTGAGCCATCTATCCCTCCGCCCTTCAATTAACCCCACATGTGTTTATCGGCCAGGTTGGCACAATACATTTTAACTGTCTCAGGAGGCTTCCTACTTCAGTTACAGCCCCCAAAACTCACAGAGGCAGCTCCATGCTGTCCCAAAGAGGCTGCTATGAGAAGACATCGGATGGGGGCAGAGTTTAATGTGTTGTTTCTGTTCTCCTCCCTATTCATGTGATACCCCTATATATTTGCAAATTTAATAGTTTTGTCTCTCAAGGCATTCATTTTCACTTAATTCTTCCTTTTTATCCGTTTAAGATTCTCTGCAGTGTTCAACATTGAATAGAATATATTCTGTATATCAGACAATATCTACAACTCAGAAACCTAGTCGAAATATGTGCTAAAGAAAACTTCAAATAGTACAATGAAAAGAATTATACTACAATTAACATTGTCCAATATTTTTCATGTATTTGGAACTGCAGTGTATTTTATAGAAGATTATTGGATTTCATATTTTAAAAATCATTATAACTTTGGTTTAGCTATTGTCCTTATGAAATATCATAGTTGTTCCAAAATCTCATTTTCTTTGTATGAGTTTTTTATTCACTACAGTAAATAAAGATAATAAAATGTGTTTGTTAAAAATATATAGAGTAAAGCTCATCTTTAGCATACAAATCTTAACTCTCTATTGGGAAAACAATAAAATGTAATATTATAAACATGAACAGAAAAAATTTCATTTATTAACCATCTGCCATGTGCAGGTAATTTACATATGCACAGTTATCAGTTTATTGGTTCATTGTCAATATTCATATAATAGAGACTTCATATTAGAGAGGATGATTTGAATATCTTAAATGCTAAATTCATAAATAAATTATATTTATAAAAGTGCTCTTTTTAGGCCCTGAATCAAGACCAATGGTTTGCAGTAGCTTTTGATTTCAAACAGGAGCCAAGAGCCATGTCTTCCTATGGTCTGTGGGCTATTCCGTACCCCAGAGGGGAGTGGCCAGTTCAGTTGGAAGAAACATAGTCTATAGAATAAATGCCTTTTTGTTTGTTTAATTTTTAAATCATGTTATTGAGAGCTCTCGCAATGCTTACTACAATCCATACATCAACTGTGTCAGGTATATGTTGCCATCCTTTTCTAGACAGTTATCGTATATACTCGAGTATCAGCTGAGTTTTTCAGCACATTTTTAATGCAGTTTTGTAAAATTAGGTGCCTTGGCTAATATTCGGGTTGGCTTATACTTGAGTATATACATGGTACTTTCTATTAAACCCTTGGTATTGGCTCCTTTTTTTCCCCCTGGCCCCCTCATGATCCCTCGATAGATTATAAATTATTATTTTCATGTATCACACCAAAAAAAGTGCTCTTTATACCTTTGGTTACAATAAAAAACAATTTCTCTTATTTAATTCTCCATATCTTTTAACACTAAGTGACAGTAGACATTTACCTAACATCTGAATAAAAAAATAAGAATGACACTTAAAATATATTCATTGAAATGCACACTTTATGAAAATAAGGGCGGGGAAGGAATGATAATAGCAAAGAAATCCTGTCTTACAAGAGATGAGAGAGGAACGTGAGTAAGAAGGAAAACAAAGAAATGATGGAAGATAAGGAAAAAAAGAGAGAGAAATAAATTTTACCAAAGAGAAATTGGAATAAGATGACAGAACTAGAAGGACAAATTCCTTACCCCATTACTGATCAAAGGATTACAAGTAAGACACACATCCAAATGCAGATACAACAAAAACCCTATACTCCTAAATTTCTCATATCTACTGAAATGATAAAATTATAAATGACACTGTGGCTGTTATGGGCTTTTGAAACATTTCTGATTCGCAACACCCTATGTACAACAACGTTAAAGACTGCCTGCTCCTGGGCCATCCTCACCAATGTGGGAGCATTTGTGCTCACGGATGCAGCAACCATATCCGCCCATCTCACCAAACAGTTTCTTCATTTTCCCCGACTTTCTGCTTTCCCAAGCCTGATGTCCTTTCCAGCCTATTCAAAGTACATGAGATAGGTCTCGCCATTCTTTCTTCTAAGGAGGATGCTAGCTGTACTTCTTTCAACACTGATGTGTTTGCGTTTACCTGGCAGTCCAGGGTACTTTCAATATACTTTGACAATACCATAATTCAAATGCATCAACTTTTCTGCACTCTTCTTATTCATTGTCCCACTTTCAAGTACATTTAAATCTACTGAAATGACCATTCCCAATTTTATGCACATTTTACTATGATTCACCAAATTTACAGCATTTGCATAATCAATAAAACACAAGTAAATATTTTTCTGATATCCTCTGTTTTCAGCCAAGACCCACCCTACTTCAGCAGAGCTCCCTCCGTCCAGGTCCTCCTCTGACCCAGATTGAATTTCTTCCATGTCCTCCTCTCAATCCTTGTTGATGGACTGATGCAACTGTTTTTGAATTATCTTCAGCAAAATGAAAAAGCAATCATAAATATTGTTGTTATGAAGATAAGGAAAGAAAAATAAATCCAATTCCATATTAGTACATTTTAAGCTTTAAAATGAACTTTAATAATTATTATTTAAAATGAAATCATTAATAAATAATTACTTGGTGATTAATAATTATATTATTACATTATTACATCAATCCATACAATGTACTCATAATTTAAAATCCTGGCTACATATTTTATTACATTAATCCATACAATATACTCATAATTTAAAATCCTGGCTACATATAATATAGTATTCACAGACATAATTTAGCAATTTATTTTCAAGAGCATTTAATGTTTGTTAAGGTCCAAAGTAGGAAGCGGTGATGTCTAAGTTGTAATAGTGTAGTAATTAAACCCCAAGGAAACTGAAACCCTAAGTCATCATATTAATTTTTACTCTTGTTCTTAGATAATGTTGATTTGGTTCCAGTTCATACCTATCGCATGTGTTACAGAACAAAACACTGCAGAGCCTTCTGCATCCTTAGAACCATTGTTTGTTGGAACTCCTGGCTACTACTGTGTGTTTTCCCTGTGGTAGTCTTCCTCATTTTATCTGACCTTCTAATGTGCCAAGCAAGGCATCCTTTTATGGTCATTGGTCTCTTCGGCCTACATGTCCAAAATAACCTGAGACAAAGTCTCCCCATCTTCACTTCTAAGGAACATTCTGTTTGTACCTCTTCCAAGCCAGATTTATTTGTTCTTGTGGTAGTCCATTGTGCTTTTGATATCTTGAAACAGCAATTACAATTCAAGTGTATCAATTCTCCTCAGTCCTTCTTTTGTTGGTTTAAATTTCACATATAAGTGCTTTTATGAAAATACTGTGTATTTATTTATTTACCTTTTAAAAATAATTTTATTGGGGGCCCATACAACTCTTATTACAATCCATACATACATCAATTGTGTCAAGCACATTTGTACATTTGTTGCCCTCATCATTCTCAAAACATTTGCTTTCTAATTGAGCCCTTGGTATCAGCTCCTCATTTTTTATTCTCCCTTCCCACCACCCCATCCCTCATCAACACTTGATAATTTATGAATTATTATTATCTTGTCATTTCTTACACTATCCGGCATCTCCCTTCACCCATTTTTTAGGTGTTCGTCTCCCAGGGAGAAGGATATATGTATATCCTTGTAATTCGTTCCCCCTTTTGGTTCAGGTAGGAACTGGAAACACAATGGAATCCAGGACAGATGAGCCCTTCAGGACCAGTGATGAGGTGGGGAGTACCATGTATTTATGAAGCTCCTGAAAACACCATACCTTGGTGATATTAAAGAAGTGTTGTGCACTAAATTTGCCTACTGCAATACATCATTTGATTTCTTGATTTATGCTTCCATACATATTGATTTTGGAGCCAAGCAGATAAAGTACTTTGCAACATCAGTTTTTACTCAATTTGTCATGATGTTATATTGATCTTGTTGTAGAGATTTCGGTTTTCTTTATACTGAGTTGTAATCCATCCTGAAGGTTTCAGCCGTTGTTAGGGATCAGCAAATGTTTCAAATCGTCCTTGCTTCTACAAGAAAGTTGGTGCTGTCTGCGTGTGGTAAATTGTTAAGAAGTCATTTTCTCACCCTGATGCCATGCTTTTCTTTCCATAATCCATATCTGCAGAGGACTTGTTCTGTATGCAGATAGAATACGCATGATGAGAGGATAAATTCCTGATGAACAACTTTTTTTTAAATTCCTTTTTTTTATCCCGTTGTTCTCTTTGAAAGACTCTCTTTTGGCTCATGTGTAAGTTCCCCAGTAATACGAGGAAGTGTTTTGTGATTCCCATTTTTCTTAACGTCATCCGTAATTTGCTATGATCTACATAGTCACATGCATTTGTATAGTCTATAGAATATCTTATCTTTCTGGTATTCTCTGTTTTCAGTCATGATTCATCTTTAGCAAAGATCTTCTGTTGTCCCTGCCTTCTTTTGAATCCAGCTTGCATTTCGGGTAGCTCTCTGCTAATAAAGTGCTACATTTGTGGTATTGTGTTCAGCAAGATTTTGCTTACATGTGACATCTATCTATAATATCTGCATTCTATTGGGCCACCTTTCTTTACAATGGGCACAAATATGAAGAGCTTCCTGTGTGTTGGCTAACTATATCATCTCAATGCATTTTTAGAGATGAATGAGTCCTTCCAGGGCTTTATCAGCTTGCTGAAATATTTCAATTTGTGACCTGTCATTTTCTGAAGTTTTGTTTTTGACCAGTGCCTTCAGGGTAGTGTGCATTTCTTCCTTATATAACATTGGTCTTTGCTTATATACTGTCTCTTAGTATGCTTCCAAGATAGTTATTTTCAAAGAGCAGACAGCCTTATCTTTATTCCAGGAGCGTTGGTGAATTTGAACCATAGGCATTGCAGTTAGCAACCCAACACCTATCACGGCACTCAACCAGAGCTCCTTAATGTAATGATATACTTTTAATTAAAATATTATAAATTCACTCCAATAATTTAAGGATTGCATTACCATTGCTAATTATTAAACAATCTTTTTAAATAATTGATTGCATTTGAGCCTCAAAGTTAGATAAAAAGCCAAATGTTTTTCCAAATGGATGTGATTTAATATATTTTGTCACAATAAATTATGGGTGTCAATCAGTAAATTAGAAAGCCACACATGAAGGTGCACACACACAGACACACCACATGAGGATAACTTAACAAGTATAGTTATTATGCTACCTATCCATCGGTGCATGGGTTTATGCCAAACAAAAAGTGTTTCAACATGGCTGTTTGGTCAGTTGACAGCTACAGAGAAGCTATCTCAGTAAAACATGCATGTATGGATGTGATGTGTTTTGTGTGTGAGCCACATATATACATATGATTTGCCAATTCATTTATAACTCATGTGTCACTTATTTTCAACTCATAACAACTCTATGTACAACAAAAGGAAATAGATCCGGCAATGACTTCCTCATTATAATTCTTATGTTTCAGCCCCTTTGTGTTGTAGCCAGTGTGTCAAGCTGTAAACAAGGGTAAGTCATTCAAGTCACCTAAAACCTCAACTGAAGTATTCTGGGTTTGGGTCTCTGTTGTTGGGTTTTTGGTGTTGCTGTTTATTTGTGTTCTGTATGTTTGCTTGTATATGAAATCCAGGCTAGGTGAACTACATTTTGGCTTACTAATTACCTAGGGCCATACCAGGGTAGTATGGTGGAAAATGGGGAGCTATCAACAATTGGAACAAGTGACAAATGTTCTGAAATTGATTGTGATTATGATTGTACAAATCTCAACATGATCGAATGATAAAATTATATGACATGTGAACTACATACCAATAAAACTATTTAAATAAATAAATACAAAAAGCATTGCTGAAAAAATATCATATAAACTTTTATAAAGCAAACTATCAAAATGTGAAGTTGACGTTTCTTGACATACCCTCCTTCTTGACTATAAACTTCCAAGTCTCCACCTAGCTCCCAGTAACTAGTTGTTCTATGTTTCACACCCTGTCAAATAGAAAATTTTGGCATTCTTTAAGGACTTGAATTATTTTTATTTTAAATTTTCTTTGAGTTTGGGGAAGAAAAAATCTGAAAGGACAAGATAAGTGCTTTAAGGTGAATGGAATAAAGTTTACCAACAAATTTGATGTAGTGTAGCTCTTTGTACCTTTGAAGAATGAGTAAATGCATATTCATGATGGAAAGAAAAAAAATCTCTACATAGCTTAACTTTTTTTTGTCTTGTTCTAACTAATACAGTTCTCATTTTTTCTTTCTTTTAAAAAATTATTCTTAAGAAGCCCCTGTGATCATCCTGTCTCCTTTGAGAAAATGTAGCAGGATTAACCATTTTCAATTTTAAAGCAAACCTTCATCATCATTTTCTCCTTGGTCCTTTCTCCTTCATTTTCCCTGAGAAGACAGTTTGTATTGAATGTCCTCCCTGACCAACCAGTGGTACTGTAACAAGACGAAAACAAGTATATTACTGAAACAATGGGTCGCCATCATCCACTTATCACATGTTAAAACATGTTTCAGAATATAATTTATGCATAATTTAGAACCCAACATATATTTTATTTATTGAATATAATTTATTTACATATTTTAATAAAATTTACACTTCCTTTGGGACTGTATTAATTGCCTATCTTTATCACTTTTCTGTTTACCGTTCTTTAAAATCAATAAATGCAGTTGATATAAGTATGTTGCTAATTGTTTTACTCTTGTAAAGAGGATGCTAAATGATCTTATACCTTAAACTATAGTTTCAGATTCAGAGAGGAATGGCAAAGGTCTATCAGAATTTTGTCTAATAAGTCTTGTTAGTTTGGGACAGTGGACAAGAAAAACTTACTAATCTACAGGGTTGTGTACAAAAGAGAAATGTTGCAACCTTTTACTAAATGAATGCAGCGAGAGTGGTACACTTATGTCATCATGGGATTCTAGAAGCACTGTTCTTTCTATATGCTGGAAAACTTTGCAAAAATATTCATAAAACATGAGGAATAATTAGGTAGAATTATGGATTTTGGTCATCGTTCAGCATTCTTTACTGCAGAACAAGCTTGTCCTGATCTCTGTTATATTAAATATTCAATATACAATATAATTTTGTTGTCTCTAGATTGTCTATTGAGTGTCCCTGTACCACAGAGATATGTGTATTCTGTGAGTACTCATACAGGAAACATTTTCTTCCCTTTTAAATCTACTTTTTTTTCCACTGCAGTCTATGAAATTATCATTAAGATTCTAATTTGGGGAATTCATCCAAGTGAACAGTTAACTTTGTGATCAAGATTTCATTTTAAGCAGCTGAAAAAGTTTGATCATTTTACAGTGTTTATATTTTATTATAATTAATATTATGTTTTATCTTTTATTTTTACTTTTAAAAATTTAGTTTGATTTTCCATTCTTATATTAGTACACTTGTGAAAAAATGTCAATTTCTTGTTGAATAGATCATGCATGTTCTCTTTCAACCAATTATTTAAACCTAATTTCATGGCAGATACTTTTCCAAAATAATATATAGAGGATTATTAAATACAATTGAGAGTTAGAATATGACAATGAATATTGATTTTTTTTAAAGCTGAGAGTGTTTTTTGCCCCCATGGGCTTAGTTCTTATTGAGGACAGTCATAAATAACTTTAAAATATTCCAGTGTGATAACAAGGAGCTGCAGATTAGGTCATTGTGGAATTATAGTTCCCTTGCTTAATGATTGTAGAAAATTGCCTGGCAATCGAACAAAGAGAAAGAGGGCGATGTGGTGAATGCAGGCTAATTAAACCAATAATTGCTTCTTGTTGTGTACCCAGATAATGTGCCCCTGATAATTTTAAATGAAGTCTTGAAGCAGTCTATTTGAATGAAATGCTGTGCTGGTTAAAGTTCTACTATGTGCAATTCCTTGTGCTTAGAAGGTGGCCTACTTCTCTGAGTTCTTTACATTGCTTGTTTTTTTTTTAAAGAAAAGGCTAATAGCATGCTTTCTGCTAATATATATGTTTATGTCATAATATATTTAATTTATATACTTTTATTAATTGTAATAGATCTCTATAATGCAATGTGTATAATTTAAAACTTAGCTACTGTTATAGTAGAAAAAGTGCACTGATTGGTACAAATGACTTACTCTCTACTAATAATAGCTAAATCCATGGTTTTAACCCACCTATGACAGCACCTGTCACTTCTTCAAAGAATTATCATTACCTTTGAGTGGATTCTGAGTCATAAAAACCCTATAGGACAGAGTATAAATTCCCTACAGAGTTTGTAAAAAGGTATATTTTATGGGAACAGGCAGTCAATTTCTCCTTTGTAGTTGCTGGTGGACTGAACCACAAGAGATTCTCTGTAAAGATAATAGCCAAGAAATGTTTATGAAGCTCAAGTCTCTTCTGTTCTATAACTGGAGAGATGCCACACTCCTATACTTTTCTGAAGGATTTTTGAAAGACGATGATCTCAATATAATCTGTGAACCAAAATTTATTTTTATAGCTTTTTATTATGCTATAAATCATTATCAGAAGGTTCTGATAATTTTATTTAAAATTTAAAATATAAACATTTGCCTTCAAGTTGATTCATGGGGACCTCACATACTTGTTATGTCAGAGTAATATTCTACTTATGCATAAGGTTTTCAATGGCTTATGTTGTTAAAGTATATACAGGCCTTTATTTCTTATTAAATACATTTATTGGGGGATCTTTCATCTCTTATCACAATCCATACATTCATCCAGCGTGTCGAGCACATTTGCACATATGCTGCCATCATCATTTTCAAAGCATTCTCTTTCCACTTGAGCCCCTGATATCAGCTCCCATTTCTTCCCACTCCTTTCACCACCCTCCCTCCCTAATGAAACATTGATAAGTTATTTTCATAGCTACATCCTCCTCCATCACTCCTCACCCTCTTTTCTGTTGTTTGTCCCGCTGGGAGGGGAGTATAGGTTGATCTTTGTAATCAATTCCCCCATTCTCCCCCCACCCTCCTGGTATTTCTACTCTCATTCTTGGCCCTGAGGGGTTTATCTATCCTGGATCCCCTGTGTTGTGGGCTCTTAATCTGTAGCAGTGTGCACGTTCTGGTCTAATCCAATTTGCAAGGTAGAATTGAGGTCAGGATAGTAGGGGGTAAGGAGGCAACAAAGAACTACAGGAAAGTTGTGTTTTTCACCGGCACTATACTGCACTCTAACTGGCTCATCTCTTTCCTTTGGCCCCTCTGTGAGGGGATGTCCAATGGTCTACAGATAGGCCTCAACTCAAGTACTCCCTTAACATTAGAACAGTCTGTTCTAACAATCTGGCATTACGTGATGCTCACCTTCCCAACATGATCGCTGAAGACAGAAAGGGTGCATATTCAAAAGTGGTAAAGAAAAATGATGGTGCCCAACTATCAAAAAATATAGCATCTGGGGTCTTAAAGACTTGAAGATAAACAAGTAGCCATCTAGCTGAGAAGCAAGAAAGCCCACATGGAAGAAACACACCAGCCTGTGTGATCATGAGGTGTCAATGGGATAAGGTATCAGGCATCTAAGACCCAGAACAAAGTCATCCCCAGTGTGAATTGGATGGGGAGCAGCATGGAGTGGAGACCCAATGCCCATCTGTAGATAATTGGACAAGGCCTTTCTTATGAGGTGTTTCTGGTTGGATTGAGTCTCCAATCTTTTGGTTAGAATTCAAGCCTGTTAATTATTTGCATGATCCAATGAACTCTAAAATAGTACCTTGGCATGTATACTAATCAAATTTTATTTATTTGTCAGTTTTTATGAATATTATTCTCACATTAGATAAAGTGAAAAGTTCCAAGTATGTACTTATTTGCACATATTTTCCTTTGTTCATCTATATGGTCCAATATTATGAATTCCCTAAATGTCTGGTAGTGCTGCCAGTTGGACAGCTGTCTGATTCAAATGGGTACAAGATCAGGCTATCTGATCCCATCAGGATTACAGTCTCAGAAATCTTACATAATGTTGCTATGAATCAGAATCAACTAGATGGTGATTCCTATAAAGTGACCCTACATAGTGTTTCCAAGAATATATACATTTACAGAATGACAGGTTTATCTCTCCCTTGGAGAAAGATTGATAAATATGAGCCACCAACCTTGTGGTCAGCAGGGCAATGCCTAATACATAGCACAACTGGGGTGTGTTTGAAACTAAGGATTATGTCGTGCAGAGGGATCGTAACCTGGCGGCACAGTGAGTTATACTTGTGGTTGCTACCACAAGTTCAACATTGGCAACCACCAATTTTCTGTAGGAGAACGGTGAGGTTGACTGTTCTTACAAATATTTACAGGACCGGAGACTCACAGGGCAGTTCACAATGATTCAAAATAAATTTACTGGCAGTGAGAGTTGATAGAGAGAAAGTTATATTGCAAACATATATTTGGAAGATACGTGTGTGTGTGTGTGTGTGTGTGTGTGTGTGTGTGTGTGTATCTCACATATGTACTCTGGCTTCCATAAGTATATGTGGAAGCACTCTAATTGTGAGTGTATCTAAATATGTTTCTCTTTTCTTTTCAAAACAAATAGCTCTGAAATTTGCGTATATCTAGTCCTGACAAATAAAGTCATCATATATTTCATACAATCGATTCAGAATCTTCCCTAGCTAAAGCTTGCAGAAGCCACAACTCATGTCTTCATTTCTTAGAACTTTGAGTGACAGAGGTTCGTGTATGCAAATGCTCATCAAGTAGTTTGGGACTATACTGTTTATGATGATTTATGTAAACTAAGTGTTGAGCTGCTAACCACAAGATTGGCATTTTAAATATATCAACGCTCAATCGGTAAAAGATAAAGCTATGTGCTCTTGTAAATATCTATAGCCTTGGACATGCCACACAGAGCTGCTGAAGGCTGAAATCCACTTGAGGGCACTGTGTGTGTGTGATATTTGAATAAAATACTATAAAATGTAAATGCATAAAATAAACTATAATCCCTTAATCTAAAATATCAAAATAAAGGACATTATTGCATTGAACCACCATTTATCTCTCACTTTTTCTTAACCTGGTAGACTTTCTGTTGGTGAGATGCAAAACCCTATGTCACTGGCATTTCAAATTCAGTGGCGTTACCTGTAGGAGGCGACTTAATGAAGACTTACCAAAAAAGACAGACTAGGAAAAAATGCCTTATGATTTACCTCTACATATTAGCCAATGAAGTCTTATTGACCAAAAGAGAATGCTGTTGGAAATGTCAGCAGAATAGATACATTTCTGGGGGTAGACATATCATGGTTTTTGTTTTTATTTTTTAATTAGATGCCCATTAACTGTGATGGATCCTATCCCAGAGACAGGTTGGCACAGTTTCCACAACACTGAAAGCAATGATGTTAACTAGTGTGAGAATGATAGATGACTAAGCAATGTTAAGGTCACCATGAGTCTGAATCATTTGATGTCAACTATTTCTTTACCTATAATTTGAGTAAAAACAACAGCAATTTGGTGTTCAGGGAAATAAGGTTATTTTAGGATTGATGACTAATCCATAAAGAGCTCTGGCGGCTGCAAGGTAAGGATTTCGGAACCACAATCCGCTCCTCGGGAGAAAGATGAAGATTTCTACTCTGTAAAGAGTTACAGTCCCAGAAGCTCAGAGAAGCTGTTCAACCCTGTCTTTTGGGATCACTATGAGTCAGGCTGGATTCAGTGAGTCTTGTTTTCGTTGTGAAGGTTTGCCTGCAGACACATATAGTTATCACCCTCTGAAGTATTTTTGTAAATATTATGTTGTTTTCAACATATAAGACAATGTTCCTTGTCATAAGAACTTGGTTTGAATTTTAATACCATATGCATTCAGTCTATTTTACCACAATCATACCTTAGTAAACAGATTCATTGATGTGTTTTCTTTCCATCAAATATGATGGATAGAAGAGATACATGCTTATATAGACTTTGGTGTTTGATGGATACACCAGGCACATATGCACACACACACAGATGTGCTGGTTTTGTTGGGTAAGTGTATTACTAATCCTAATGTCAGTGGTCCAATTACATCAGCTGCTTTGCATAAGAAAGATGACTCTGCTTCTGTTAATATTTCTAGCCAAGGTCACGATGAGTCATGTTAACTCAGTGATAGTGACTTTACAATGATGGGTTTGTATATTTGTGAATATAAGTTAAAACATTACTACGAGGGTTCCAATTCGTGTGAACATGGGATTCTTTAAAGTAGAACATGTTTAACCATGCCTCTGTGATCAAGGCTGGTGGCAGACAAATTCTCTCAGAAACACACTCATGTTTGTCTCAGTAAGGTGCTCTCAGAATTTTAAGGCAAAAGAGTGGTGTCTTGGGGTGTCTTCCAGGTCAATAAAATTAGAGGCAGATAGCTCATAATTTACTAAGATTGTGTTTGGGGGATTCCCAGTGGGTAATCTTGGTGGATTTTCTTGAAGGTCACCGGATAATCATGGGGCTCATTATGAAGGATTCTAACAAAAATGGAAAATTCTGTAGTTAAAAGAAAATTCTCAAAAATAGCTCCAAAGTATTTCCTTCCTCCCTGCTCCCCATCACACCGATGTAAGTGTTCATTCCTCAAGGGTAGCCAGCCAATAGCTGAATTTGGTTGTGGCTTTGGCATAAGGAGGAAAGGGAAACCCTTAATGAGGTGGATTCACAGAGAGGCTCTAAGCATGGGATTCAGCGTGACAGCAATCCTGGGAGCCAGTCATGCTTCCTACTGCTCTATTTCAGGTCAATATGAGTCAGACCTGCCTCACTTGCACCTAACAACTTCAAACACATTAAAAATAGATCAATTATTCTGAAAACCCATGCAAAAGATATTTATAATTAGGCTCTCCTTTAGAAATCCAACAATTTTCAACGTGCAGAGACAATGTCGTCTTTGGAGCAGTTAGATACACATTTGTAAATTGTGAAATATAATTTGAGGAAGATATAAACGCAGTATGTTTGAGTTGGCAGAAAGTCATACACTGAAAGACAATTTGACCATAAAGAACTTATTTCTATGAGCTCTCTGTCTTTATACAAATCTCTGTTATAAAACCATCTGTTTAAAATTTATAAAAGTAGTCTGCCAATGCATGTAATTCTAAGCACCATAAATTACTTGACTACTGAAAGACTGGAGTGTTTTATGATGTAGATGATTCTCGATGATGAATGAATATACAGAAAGACAATGAGTGCCTGTTGTGAGTGAATAATTGCATATCATTAGTGTTTTATCCACAAATCATCCTACCCTCTCATTTCAATTCTAATTTATACAATAATCATTTAGGCTTATATCAGAATGTTTTACAATACCAACAACACAGTAAGTATTGCACCATTTGCAATACTAAAGCACAAAATAAAGAAATACTAAGGCATATGTCAGCAAAACGAAAAAGAATATTGTACCTGAAAAAATACATTCTACCTGACACATTACACAGCTATAGAATTTCCACATTGAAAAAAAAAGGACAAAGTAGATTGATGGGACAATGTGACAAATGACACAAAAAATCTAAGCTGATATATTTTTTAAAAGAACATCACAATATTATATGTACATCCTATCAAATATTTTGGTTGTTAATATAGGAAGTAAAAAATCAAGTGCTTAGTAAAACTCATTTTAAAATATAAAGTTCATATATATGCTATTACTCTGGCTTAAAAATAAAATATAATATGAACTCTGATATTAATCATTTCAATTAAAAAAAAAACTAAAGCACCAATAATAGTTATGAAACCAGCACATCCATTCTTTCATACTTTACAGAGAAGCAAAATGTCTTAGCAGTGTCCTTTGTGAGCACTGGGTTTATTTCTTTCTTGACCAACTCTCAGTTTATTCATATGCCCACATACTAATCATCAGCCTCTTTGATGTTCAATCCTAACTGGTGGTTGATGTTGGAGAACCTGTGCACAACAGAATGAAGCACTAACCAGTCCTGCACCAACCTTGCAAATGTTCCTGTGCTTCGGGCCATTGTTGTAGACATGTGTCAATCCATCTCCTTCAAGGTCTTCTTTTTCTCTGACCCTCCACACCATTTTACCAACCAGGATGTTCTTCTCCATAAAAAGTAGAGTTAGAAAAATCTCACAGGGCTACTGGATGAATTAAATGGCTCATAAAAATATTGTATGCTTATTCATTTTATGCTGATACCATAATTATTTAATGTGTTTTAAAAATTTTAATAGGTTTTTCTCACCATCCTAAAATCACAAATAATTACAAAAAGGTTAACTACTGGGGAAATAATTTATATGTATAGTTTTTCATATGCAATCAAGCAAAACCAATACAGCATATATCATTTTAAATACAAAATATATAAACAAAATGTTGATTCTAATGAACTGTCAGGATTATAAATGCATGTTTACTATAATATAAACTTTACAAAAATATAAATATACATTACTATCTATATGATAGAAAATATTATTTGAATAGTTTTAGTAAAAATTTAAAAACTTTGGCAATGCAATGACCTGTGAGAAAAATAAAACAAAATAATTACAGTGTTTAAAATTAAACATCAATAATATAATAAAGTATTTGGAAGAAAAATAGTATGGAAAAATATGAGCAAATTGAGTAAAATTAATGTCATGCCCTTCAAATCACCTAAGCATAAGTGTTTTATTATTATGAAATATAGCATGACCTATTACCATCAAGTGAATTCTGATGCAGCGCTAACCTCACTAGGGTGTCAGAAGTAAATGTCTACAGGAACAGACAGCCTCATCTTTCTTCTACCATGCTGCTGATTGGTTTGAACCGCCAACATTTCACTTATCAATGCAGCATTTACACGACAGTGCCACCAAAATGTAGGAAAAACCACAAACCAAAGTGAGAACATGGTTTAATAGTATACTTAAAATCATTTCCAGAATTTATTATTTGAGGCCATAATTTTTTTAATTATAAAAGAGAAATAATGTGTATCAGCTCAGCAAGTGTTTAATGGAGTATTTATTTCAAAAATACATAACTGCTTTGGTATATCTGTAATATCATATTGATGAAGATATAATAATAGGATGCCATCATTCCAAACATTTGTGAATGTTAAAAAATGCTCAAAATATTGAGAAAAAAATCTCTAAATTCAGAGAAAATAAAGGAAAGTAAAAAAATAAGTCCTTTATGATATCATTAAAAATCATATAGATTTATATTTTTAAGTGTTGATTGTTATCCTGGGTTTTAATTCTGGGCCTATAGCTTACAATATGTGCTCTGTGACAGTGGGTATAGTCAATGTCTGCATTCATATCTTCTGATGATTTAACATATTCATATTGGCCATTTGGGGCACCTTTTAAGAATCTACATCCCTTAAAATGCTCATCTTGTGGCATAACATATTTTCCTTAAATAATTTCTACAAATATATTTACATACAACAAATTAACCCATTGTGATGCTTCTATACTATGACTTTTCATAAATGTTTTAATATATGATAGTATGTATAGACATAAAAAATGGTACAACTGAGTGATTAATGTAATTAATAGGAAATGAATTTAGCCTGATGTATACATCTGTATGAATAATCATAGCATGAGCAATAAAATTTACTGTCCTATGACATGCTTTTTTAGCATGAGTGTACTTCCGTACTGTTAATGTAGGAGAGCTCAAATCACATATGAATTGTCTGATATATTAAATGGTAAGTAGGCTGTTTGGGGAAATGAGGGGGCTCCAGAGGAACAGATCCACACATATAGGGGTCACAGTGTTACTGTGTTAAAGCAGCTGGGAGCTATTGCCATCTTAGGAAATCACCCCATCATGAAGCTGATAAACAGAACTGCTTTGTCTCTGAAATGGTCTGACCTAGCAGAGGTCATCATTCATATTTAACTTGATGTTCATTTAAGTCACTTATGAACCCATTTATGCAGGTCATATCTGATATATCAGGTCCTATGGAGCTTGTATTGCGTAGTGCATATTTTAACTTTCCAAATTCTGCATTGCATAAAATCACTCTCAAAATTGATGAAAATGGAAATAAGTCAGTAAACAACCAAATGGTCCACAAAAACCTTTATCTGAAATTGACTTGGATTTCAACACCTCCCTTTTCTCTTCTTATTCTGTGTTTGTATTTTGTCCTATTCAAATATGAATGCTTAATATGCAGCCATTCGTACATGTTAGAACAGTCCTGTTTTCAATACTGCTACATGGATCTCAGTTGACAGTGCAGTGCTTCCTGTTCACATGTATATGCAGTATTCAAACACATAAGGGAATTGAGCTATTGGGATTTTTATTTATATTTCATAATTTTTAACTATTACTTCTTAAAATAAATATATACAAATAATATTCTATTATTTTTACCCAAACAACTCCATTCTTCCAGTTCCTCGAACTAGTAACTTTCAGTCTCATTTCTCTCATCCATTGTAGCAAAAGCGTGCTTTAGCTGTCTTTAAAAGGTATTTCCAGTTCAACCATGCCACAACAAGCACTCTGCTTTGAGCATCTCTGCCCTGTTTTCTAGATTATTGTCTAAGACCCTCAATGAGACCATTCCCTCTCCATTTCTATTCTCAAAACAACAGTCAAGTTCTGTCCTTTTAAAATGTGACAAATCTGAGCTATGGCTCTCCACAAATGTCTAGAATGGGTCCATTCGGAAATAGTGAAACTCAGCCCCCAAATTACAAATATTCCCTAACTCACTCACTCACTCACTCACTGACTGCCATTGAGTCTATTCAGACTTATAGATCTCCTATAAGGTAAGGTAGAACTTCCCTTTGAATTTCCAAGAAGACTTTCAATTGATACAGGAGTAGACAGCTCCATCTATCTCTCCCTGAGCAGCTGGTGGGTTTCAATAGCTGACTTTGTGGTTATCAGTTCCGTGTGTACGCCCACTATGCCACAAGAAAATAAAACAAATTCACACCTATAGAGTTGATTCCAACTCATAAGGCCCCTCTAGGACAGAATAGAACTGCCTCTGTGGGTTTCTGAGGCTGTAACTCTGTACCAAAGTGGAAAGCCTTTTCTTTCTGCAGCAGAGAAGCTGGTGGTTTTGAAGGACTGACCTTGCGGTTAGCAGCTCAACATGTTGCATGATGCCACCAGGCATCCTTAAATACATTATCGTGTGTCCAAATCACATAGATCAGTGTGACCAATGAGTGATTTATTCACTATTCCATGGGCATGCCAAATTACTTTAAACTCAGGAAGTTGTGTGCCAACATCTCTCCTTCCTGGAAATCTGTTCCCTTAGACATCAAATGGCAAATTATTTTATCTCAGTCATGACTCTAAACCCACATAATATTCTCAGTTAACATTCTAGGTTCTAAAGGTTATTTTTACAGTATTATGAACCAAGTAAGCAATATTAGCTGGTCCCACATACTGTTTTATGAATTCTTTTTTATTTTCCTATAGTATGTATTTTCCCCTGAAAGCTAAAACTTATAGCTGAATGCACTGTATTCCACTGGGTAAGTTAGAAAATGTTCACACACACACACACACACACACACACACACACACACACACACACACACACTCATTTCAATAAGTCAGACAAGCCGTTCCCCAGTCTCTTGAAAGGAGATTCAGATTTTAAATATCACATTTCAAATCAATAAGTGTTGTACTGTTGACTTGACTCTGACTTGTGACAGCCATAAGTCTACGGAGAACACCTCTTCCGTAGCATTGTCAATGTTGTACCCTTTCTCAGCAGACCATTAGGTGTACCTGTTTTTCTAAGCCACTTAGAGTTCAAACTGACAAACTTTTGGCTAGCAATGGAGTGCCTAACTATTTACACCCTTCAAGGATTTCTAGATCACTACATAGAATTTATTATTTTTATCTTGGTCAAGAGTCTCCACCAGACTCCTATGCATACTTGGAGGAAGGTGGGTAATTTTCCTACACTCACTTCTAAGATACACTTATCATATCATCCCTCACATCAATACAAGAAGATCATTCTTTCTTCCCAAGAACGTTCTGCCAAGGCCCATTTGGATATTTATAACATCATTAACAAGCTGTACAAAATTACTAACTTTAAAATTAACCTGCTATATTTGGTCAAACTTTTAATTAACTCACCCTTAATGTGATGGCTGGAACTGCTTCTCTTTGATGAGGCATGTGATATTAGCTGGTATTGATGATTTTACAGGGCCTTATAGAGGCCCTCAGGGCAGACATTTCTCTCCCCTGCTCGAGATGGACTTGAAATTCAAATGGTCTACTTATCAGCCAAGGCTATTAAACATTGTCCACATCTCTCACTCACTGCAATCAAGTTAATCCAACTCAGAGCTGTCCTAGGACAGAGTGGCAGTGCATCTCCGGTGATCACAGATTGGAACGCTGTGGGAACCCAAAGCCTCCTCTTTCTCTCCCAGAGGAGCTGGTGGCTTTACAGTGCTGGCCTAGAGGTGCCCAGCCCAACACAGAACTCCCTCCGTCACCAGGGCTCCTGCTCAGGATCCAGGAACTCCATTGCTCTTGGACTTTGTAAGGAGCAGAAATGGCACTCTGGTAAAATGCTCTGAGCCTCAACAAAGTTTCTGCTTGAATCCACGAATGGCATTGAGAGTGGAAAGACGCGGAGAAGTGCTCTTAAAGAATATAACTTGTGAAATCCTATGGGACAATTCTACTCTGTTTTGTGGGGTCATTGTGGGTTGGCATTGACTGGAAGATATGTGGCAGCAACAACTTTCATAATTTAGTGTCTGTTTCCTCTAGGTTGATTATAAATATTAAATAGAAATAAACATTTAATAAGACTGTGCATAGATTATTTGCAGTCGAGTCTAGTCTCAGTCAGAGTAACCCTCCAGAAAATGGTAGAAATGCTCCTTTAGTAGTTGAGGCTGTTAGTCAGAATAGACAGTGTCATTCTTTACTGCAGCAGGCGGCCACATTCCTTTCCCAAGGAGCCGGGGATGGGTTCAAACTGTTCAAGTATTTTAGGCAGTGTAGCCTGGGGCTCATTATCAAACGCCCAGATTATTAGAGTGTGACTCTGTAAAGGAGTCTCTATCAAGAATAATTTTTTTAAAAATATATTCTTTTTTTCAATGTATAGAACTTAATTTTCTTTTTTTTTTTTTTTTTTTGAGATACATCTAAAGCAAGAACTGGTGTAAGCTACCTGTAAGGGAAGGAACACTAAAATAGCTTCTATGAAATGAGTCATAGAAAAATGATGACTGTACACTGTGAAAAACAACAACAAAAAGACCGTGTGAGAAACAGAGAGATAAGATGGTCCTGTTCAACCCGGCTCTGACAAGCTCCACCGTGAGCTTTTTCTTTCCTTTACATATATTGGGAATACACGGAGCAGGTGCCTTACTACAATGCAAACGCGTTTCCCGGTGGTGAGAAGGAGCCCTGGCGGCAAAGTGAGTCTGCCACCAGGCATTGGTATCTACAAAGGGAGACCAAGACTTCATGGTATTTCACATATAATTCTACTAACTTACTCTTAAAACAAACAAACTCACTGCGATCAAGTCCATCCTGTGTCAAAGTGATCCCTTGTGGATTTTTGATTTTCAAAACATTTTCTTTCTACTTGAGTCCTTGGTATCAGCTCCTCATTTTATTTCCTCCCTCCACCAACCTCCCTCTCTATATACCCTTGATAATTTATAAATTATTGTTTTTTCATGTCTCGTATCAACCGCCGTCTCCCTTCACTCACTTTTCTGTTGTCCATCCCCCTGGGAGGGGGTTTTATTGTGATCAGTTTCCCCTTATTCCCCGCTCCTTCCCTTACCCTCCTAGTACTGCTACTCTCATTATTGGTCCTGAGGAGATTTTCTGCTCTGGAGTCCCTGTATTGCAAGCTCTTATCTGCACTAGTGCACATGTTCTGATCTAGCCAGATTTGTAAGGTAGAATTGGGGCCATGATAGTGGAGGCAGGGAGTAAAACTAGAGGAAAGTTGTGTGTTTTGTCGGTGCTAAACTGCACCCTGACTAGCTCATCTCTTCCTTGTGACTCTTTTGTAAGGGGATGTCCAATGACTAGAGATGGGCTTTGGGTCTCCATTCTGCCCTTCCCCTCATTCACATCAATATGACTTTTTTGTTTTGTTTTGGGTCTTTGATGACTGATACCTGATTCCACCGACACCTCATGATCACACAGACTGGTGTCCTCCATGTGGGCTTTGTTGATTCTCAGTTAGATGGCCACTTGGTTGTCTTCAAACATTTAAGACTCCAGATGTTACATCTTTTGATAGCCAGGCAATACCAGCTTCCTTGACCACATTTACTTACATACCTATTTTGTCTTCAGCAATTGTGTCAGAGAAAGTGAGCATCACACAATGCAGGGTTAGTAGAACAAAGTGTTCTTATGTTGAGGGAGTACTTGAGTGGAGAACCACTGTTCATTTACTGCCTTAATACTTAACAAATAAATATATGTATATAGATCTATTCCCCTATCAGTATATATACATGTATTTACATATATACATGCCTGTATTTAGACCTCTTGAAATTTCCTTTGTCTCATAGTTCTTTCTTCTATTTCCTTTTACTTTCCTCTTGTCCCACTATAAAGTTTGGCTTTCATTCGGGTTTGGGTAATTCCTCTTGGCTACATTGCCCTTGTTCAAGCTCCCCCCCCCCCCCGCATCCTCCCACCCCCAGGAATCCTCTGTCCTCCTCACCATTGAATTTAGATTACTTGTTCTTACCTTGTTCCTGGAACAATCTGTCCTGTTGTTTCTCCTCCAGATTCTTGATCCTGTCTATCTTATCTAGAGAGACATGCATGGACAAATAATAAGCACAAAAACAAGGCAAAGTGAAACATAGCAACAAAAGCAAACAAACAACAACAAAACCAAAACGCAAAAAGAAAAGGCTATAAATTTTTCCACCTCAAGTTACCACCTGGTAACTTTTATAACATTTTGACACTTCAACCTTATTGAATTGTACATGGATTAGGTTTTTGAGATTCAAATTTCTCCAGTGTGCTGAAGCAAGGTCTGTAATGAATGAATGAATGCAATCAATTTGGGGAATCAATTTTTCTATATTCATATATTGAGTAAATAATTTGAACTTTATAGTTAGTCCTCTAAATTCTGTCAGCTGAATTAAATATGTTTTAATATAAAATTGATACTTGCAGAAATTATTAATATTTACATGATATATAATTTTCAGAGAAGCAAATAGAAATTAATTAACAAATGTTTTCTCTAAGTTTGTTAGTTATAATAAACAGTGTAATGCATGTATTTATGGTATTGAAAGTAATTTGTTATTGTTAAGTATTGTTAGTAAATAGCTAATTATTGTGAATTAGTCTACTTATGTAACTTCAAAGTATAGCATTATATTAAACTCACAAAAAGATAAAAATACTATACAATAATAAGTGACTGAACAAGACCAAAGCAATCATAAAATGGCGATGAGTAGAGGAGTGGTTTCCTAAGTGATGCAGAGTTTCCTGTGAAAAAACAAGAATGAACAGCTGGTCCATTAAAGTCTGATCAATAATTTGTTTTCAGTGCTGTGGTGATAAAATTTATTCATTCCAAACCACTTACTCATTTTCCCCACAATAAAGCAATTGTAGTGGGATAATATATACTCTCAATAAGTCCTATATTGGTGATATATCATTTTTCTATATCCACTTTGCAGTTCAGTAAAATGGGGCTTAAGTAGATTTACCTATGTCAGTTAATTTCTGATTTGACTCAAGTCCACTGCTTAGAAGGACCCCACCATCTAAATAATTTCATTAACACTTTGGTCTGGCATCATTAACATGGTGAAGACCATACCTATGTTGCTGTGTTGCAATAAGGAAACTGCATTCCCTCTATAAGATGTTAGTCATACACCGTTGCTCTGTAAATATTAGTTCCCTTTTGCCTGTTCTTCAAAAAAAGAAAAAAATGCTGTTGATTTTTTGTTAGTTGATCACTTTGTTTCTATTTTCCTCAATAAGAAGTTCCATTACTTATATGCAAGAGTAATTGGAATTATGTTAGGTTATTAAGCAAACTTTGATATTTATGTGTCTAGTGGTTGAGCTGCGGGTGAAGATAATTGCAAAAAAGCTTCCTGAAGATCGTGAACATTGAATTTAATAGGTATGTGAACATACTCTTGGCAATTTGAATGAGAGCCAATATTAGAATGCATATTAGTAAAATGTTTGTACATACTCAGTGATATATTCCTAAATTATCCAAGGAGGTTATGGAAAGAAAATGCTAAATTGACAAGTGATATAATACAGGATACCACGGTAAGCCTTCACATTACAGGTTTCTGGATTAATTTTTTGTCTGTATACAAGCAACACTATTAATATGAAATAAGTAAGATAATCTTTCCCTAGTTTAAGTCCTAGACTTGAAAATTACTTTAAAATTGCTCGCAGTACTACTAATTGCTCTTCACACTACAAAATAAGTGGTCAACTTTTTTCTCCCTGAAAAACTGAAATCTACTTGTCTTTATTCAGTTGTATACTGAGTGGGTTGTTACCGTTAGTTGCAATCCAAATGGCTCTAACAGGAACTGTCTATACGTCAGAGCAGAGGTGAACACGGTGTGCCCTAGCTTTGCCTCATCGTCTTGTATCGTCATATCATGTTGTGTTCTGTTATGGTGTTTAAGGCTTCTATTGACTTGTTTTTGGAAGTAGATCATCATATCTTCCTTATTTGCCATCGTCTGAAAATGCCTATGATACCAGGGCATAATGGGTGACCCCAGTAGTCGAAATGCTGATGATGTCACTTCCAGTGCCATGGCGTCATGCATGCCACCACAGACCGAAGGCAGACAGCGCTGTGAGTGTTGAAAAAGAGGAGCACAGTGACGTTAAGAACAAAGATGCTTGGTAAGAACATACATATACTCCTACTATGTTCTGATTGACTTACATTCTGGAGAATCTCAAAAACAATTCATGAAAAAGTGGAATGAAAATATAATGTAAATTTTTTTCATGAATAGCTTGAAAATCCCTCCTATATAGTTTCTTTACTTTAATATGTGAACTGAATGCTCAGGCAGCTCCAGCTAGAAAATAGATGACTCTTTTTAAAAGGAAAGAAATGACAAATGGGAAAGATGAGGAAAGTACCCCTGTTAATGTGTGAATGGAACAATGTATACAGAAAGAAATAAACATCTGAATAAAAATATATTTCTGGGATTATGAATTTTGTTCAACTAATTAATATTTCTTCTGTCTTTCTACTCTATAGGACAGGGAACAAAGGAAAATATATATTACTTATAAGTAGAATGATTTTCATGTTACAAACTAAATTTTCAAATGGTTGCATTTTCTGGCTTAATTTACCATTAGCAATAACAGATATAGAAAGTGTAATTGGGGAGAAGAGGTAATATAGTGAGAAAGAAAGTTAGGACCAGACCATGTAGGAACTGGTGGACCATGACCAATCCATGTATGCGCACTGAATGTAAAGTTTTCTCACGAGGGGTTTTAGGAAGAAATAAACTTGATCTAATTTATTTATTTTTTAATCATCTGTCTTTGAGGAAATTTCTAAGTAGAAGGATGATGTGATCCAAAAGAGAGAACGTAAATTAGGATAATGTCACCATCAGGAATATGGAGAGCCCGTGGAACTTGCTAATGGAGTGATAAAAACCAATGAATCCTATTTGAGGCCTATCATGCAGGTCAAAGAGAGTACCACATGCTGGGAGGAGAAAATTCAGAGGGGCCAGTTTCAAGGAAATGGATCAAAAGTTCTGTTTTGGACATATGAAATGCACAGAATATATTAGCTATCCAATTTGAAATGTCTGCTGATAAATGCGAAAGGAGATAATGGAGTTCATGAGGGAGAGCAGGATTGAGACTAAATTATAGACCAGTAATCAGAACATAAAACTATTTATTTAAAAGCTTAGGCAAACGGCAAAAGGAGATAAAACTTTTTTAAAAGAGAGAAAATCTTAACTCTGCATAAAACAACATTTAAAAGTCAGAAGAAAGGAAACTTCTACCAAAAAGATTGAGATGTGGTCAATGAGGTTACAAGAAAATCATCCCAATTCTTTTGATAAAACATTCTCCTTAGCAGAGATTCCATTCCTGACAATAAACACGTCATTTTCTCCTTCTATGGTTTGTTCTCTGGCCCCAAATCACATACTTATGATTATACAAACTACATAAATCCCCATGCAAATTAATTGCACACTTTTTATTGAAAATATTTTCCTTGCATTTCTTATATTCATATATTAGTACACCACACAGAACTAATCATTTTTGTAAATAGAGATAGATGAATCAATATTTATATTTATATCCCTTCTCAATCTTCAAAGTTATGTATAAGTGTAATATGCAGAACATAGAAAAGAATTTGTCAGAAATTGAAGCTAGATTCAGAAATCATGGAATTACAGATATAAATGCTGATGTAAGTATATCAGGGTGAAAGCAGAAAATAATCAAAAGATTTTTGGTGGTGTTTTATTGACTTGCAAAGGTAGTAGACTAGGAAGATTATTAAGTTAAAAAATTAACATTGCAAAGAATGGGAATCCCAGAATACTTCACCGTGCTCATGCAAAACCTGTGCAGAATTCAAGAGGCAGTCATTCTAATAGAAAAATAAAGCTGCTGTAAAATCAGGAAAGATATGTTGTAGGGCTATATCCTTTCACCACACTTATTTCAAATGCACTTCTATGTATAGTGAAAATAATAGGAGATGGTGACTTACATGAAGAACTCAAAATAATAGGCAGATGGCTCAACTTTGATTGTTTTAACCAAGGAGAACTTGAATCATTTGCTGAATTAAAATCAGAGAATTTAGCTTTCAATACATTTAGCAACTCAGTGTAAATAAAACAAAAAAATCCCACTACTGGATCAGTAAATAATAACATAGTAATCAGAGAAAATATTAGAATTGGGGAAGATTTTATTTTATTTGAGTAAATGATCAATGCTAATGCAATTAATATGTAAGAAATCAAGTGACATATTGCATTGCACAACTCTGTGTTCTAGGAGCTTTTTAAAGTGTTAACGAGCATATGTGACACTTTGAGAATTCGGGTGTACTTGACGTCGGCATTGATATTTTAAATCATCTCCTACTCATGTCAAAGCTAAACAATGAATAAGGGAGACTAGAGAAGAACTGATCTATTTGCATTATGGTGCTGGCAAAGAATAACAAAAGTACTATGGAATTAAAGAAGTACAAATAAGTCTACCTTGAATTAAATACAGCCAAAACGTTCCTTTACAGCAAGGATGGTTGGATTTCTTCTCACATACTTTCAGCATGTTATCAGGACAGACAAGTTCATGGAAAAGGACATCATGGTTGGTAAAGTAGAAGCTAAGCAAAAAACAGAAAGCCAAATTTCAAATGTTTGCATTTTCTGGCAAAAAACAGAAAGCCTTTTAAAGAAATGCTTTGACATAGTGGCTGATGAATGAGTCAAATCTACATAATTGTGATGATGGCACAGAACTGGGCGGTGTTTCATAGGTTTCCAGGGAGTTGGAATCAACTCCTTGGCATCTAACAACCTTGACTTGACTATATCATAAGGTAAGCATGATCTACTTCCAGAAAGACTAGGAAGTTAAGGTGCAAATAAAAATTAGATATTTTACAAAGAATTATGAAATGTATGTTGGAAATGGAAAGAGATGGCACAGGACAGGTGCTGAAGCGTAAATCAAATAAAATACAAAGAGTGGTGCTAGAATCAATGTTTTTGGTTGCCGTGAGAGGCTACTGATTCATAGTGACCTTTATGCACAACAGTAGGAAACACTGGCCAGTCCTGTATCTTTCTCATTAGTCTCATGCTGATCCCCTTGTTGCAGCCCCTGTTTTAATCCATCTTGTTGAGGATTGTCCATATTTTTGCTACCTTTCTCCTTTACCGAGCAGAATGGCCTTCTCCAGCATCAGTAGGTCTGAGTCATGCAAGAGCTGGCATATGATCATGGACCGATGGCACTAAAAGAGAAACTGAAGCTGCTCTGAAAAGCAATAGCCAAACCAAGGCTCCAGGAATTGATGGAATGACCATGGAAGTGGTTCAAACACTGATGAAGCACTGGCAACACTGGCTCAATTATGCATAACAATTTGAAAGGACAACTGAATGGAGTGATTCAGATTTTTACTCATTCCACAGAAAGGTGGCCCAAAAAATTGAAGATGGTTGAACATTACCGTGAAAATAACATGTAAATAAAATTTTGCTAAAGATCATTCGGCAATGTTTGCAGCACTGAATTGACAAGCAGGTTCCAGAAATTCAAGGTGTATTTACAAGTGGGCATGGACTAAGATATAACATTGCAATGTCTTGGCTGAAAAGAGAGAATACAAAAAAAAATAAATACATGTGTTTTATTCACTATGCAAAGGTATTCTACTGTACAGATCGTAACAAACCATGGAGTGTGCTTAGACAGACTTGAACAAAGATCAAGACAGGCATTTGAACAAAACAAGGGGATGTGGCATGGTTTACAAATCAAGAAAGTTGTGGCCTGTGATGGTGTCCTCTCACCCTACTCACTCAACCTGTATGCAGAACAAATCATCTGGGACGCTGGACCATATTGAAGGGTAGTGCAGCATCAGATTTGGAGGAAGGCTTATTAACAACCTGCAATATTCAAATGATGTAATCTTGATTTTTGAAAATGAGGAGGACTTGAAGACCTTGCTGAAGATGATTAAGGACTGAAGCCCCCAACATAAATGATAACTCAAAGTAAAGAAAGCCAACTCCTTACATCTGGATCAATACAGTATAACGGGAGAAAAGATTGAAGCTGTAAAGGACTTCATCTTGCTTGAATCACAAACCAATGATCATATAAACTGCAGACAAGAGATCAAATGATGCCTTGCATTAAACAATTTTACTGTACAACATTTCTCTAATGTATGGAGGAACAAGATGTCCCTCTGAGGAATAACGTACCTCTGATTCAAGCCAAGGTATTTTCCATCACCTCATATGCATGTGAAAGTTGGACATTGAATCGGGAAGACCAATTAATAATTGAAGCATTTACATTTTGGTTCTGGCAAAGAATGATGAAAGCACCATGGACGTCCACATGACAGAAACACAAATCTATCTTTGTAACTGAGGATCATAAATGACTCTCACCTGCTTTGGGCATATTACCAGGAGAGAACAGTACCTGGAAAAGAGCCTGTGCTTGTTAAAGTGGAAGAGAAACAACAGAAAGAACACCTTCAAAGAGAGAGATTGACAACAGTGGCTGTAGCAATGGGCCTAAGCATAACAATGGGGAGATTGGTGCAGGACAGAGCAATATTTCTTTCTGTTGTATGTAGAGTGACTGAGTCAGAACCAACTCACCGGCATCTAATACTAATGACAAAAACTATAAATGTGAATGAAATAGAAAATAAAGATAATTGAAAATGATATGATGTAAATTGAGGTTTTAGAACTGGAGCCACAGAGAAAAAATGCCTTGATTGAACACAAAATCACTTTAACAACAACAAAAAAGACAAAGTTAGTATCCAAAGTGATTACTATCTCTAATATGTAACTGTTATATGTAATTTGATGAAGTGCAAATTTTAGATAATAATTCTTATTAATGAAGGATAATGGATGATATAGAATATACAAAGTTTTTGATTGATAATTACCAACAATCATTCCCACAGGGAACATAATGGAAAAGAAGGGATAGGAAAAATAGCTACCACTTGAGAATGTTTTTATAAAAACAGGGATCTAGGTATGAATTTTTTTTCCTTTATAAAATAGTGTGGAAAGAAGTGCTTACAGAAATCATGTATATTTTCAAATCAGGAAAGGTGTGCATGAGATTTACTTAATCTGTATGCTGAGCAAATAATCTGAGAAGGTGCACTACATGAAGAAGGATGTGGGGTCAGGATTGGGGGAAGATTTATTTTCTCACGTATTTTCTTCTAATTTGTTTTCCAGTTTTTCTCCTCCCATTGCCGTGTTTCATTCATCTTTATCACATTCTGATTGGCATTTGGCATACAGATAAGATGACGGTAATCATTCTTAACAAATAAAATGAAACAGCAGGAACAAAATCTTCTACTGGATTTCTTTGCCATACAGTCTAACTTAGTATCTCTATTTTCAGACCAGCTATAGGGCAGCGAGTAGAATAAGGGTTCCTGGGGGCGACAGTAGGGGTGGGTGGGGGGCAGTGAGGGGGAGAACATAGTAAGGAGTTCAAGAAGAAAGAGAATGTTTTGAGGCTGCTTGTGGTAGCAATTGTACAATACTGCTTGATGTGATTGAACTCTGAGATGATATATCTGCATTACCTCCCAACAAAAAGATTTGGGAAAAGAAAATAGCCACTCCAAAAGCTATTATAATCCCCTTCGATTCTCTCTACTTACAGTTAGGTTTTCGTCACGTGTCTTTTAAAGGTTGACATTGACCTCCACTTGGTAAAAGTCAATGTGCAAATTTCAGTTGCATCTCACTTCACCCATCAATCTTCATTATATATCTACTTCCTCCTTCTCAAAGCATTTTCATTACTTGAACTTCAAGGTTTAATTTCTTTTGAACTGGCTGATACTTATAGTCTCTACTGAAGGATATGCCTCCATTTGCAAAGTCTTAGAAAAGTGACCTCTTCTAACTTCTAGTCTTAATATCCGGGCCATTTTAGGGAATCTTAATGACCTTACCTAGGTAGGTATGTTACTCACTCTCAAAGTTTTCCTGTGTTCTAGGTGTCTTAATTTTGATGTTGAACAGATATCTTAAACTTAGCATGTTCATACAATCTGCTATTTTCCACACTCTATCTGTTTACATATACACCTATCCTTCATACACAACTTTCTTCAATCACATAAATGACAACTTTACCTTTTAAATGCGCAAGCCAGAAAACTTGGCGTCATCTTTGACCATCAGTTTTCCATAAACAAAGCTGATGTTTTCAGCTAACTTATCTTTAACTATATTCAGATTTTTGGCTGATTTCCTCTCTAGTTATTTTGGCTTTCCCTCCCTATAGCATCATTTCTTACCTGGTTGATAAGTAGCCTCATAACCAGTTTTTTCTTCATTATGCTTCGCTTGTTCATATGCAGTACCCATGTGCTAAAACGTTCCTTTTAAAACAAGTCTGTCTCTACTCAACGGCTTACCTACTTTTTCTTTGTTTCCGGAGGGAACTGCACAATCCTTGAGATTGTGTGTAAGGCTCTTAAAGGTCAGTTTATAGACTTACTCTGGCATGTGTTCCACTGTTCCAATAACCATGATGTTTCTCTTTTTAAAGTTTCCATTCCAGGTTTTTCTGTATATCTTTGTACATGATATTTATTCTGCCTAGAATGTCAAAAGTATAGGACGATTTTCTCACTCCATTCAGGTACTTGTTCAAAGTTCATGTTTTCCATAAGGTCTCTCCTGATTACTACAAGAAGTCTAATTTCCTATTCAACTTCACTGGATGCGCTCTTTTTCTTGTCCTTTTAAATTTTATTTGTAGTAATTATTGTTATCTAGCACATGCTCTGAATTCTTATTTATTATTGCTTCTTCCTCTCCCCATGAACCAGAATGCATACAAAAAATGGGTAGAATTTTGTCCATTTTTTTTCCCAACTAGCTATGTCTGGCACAAAGCAGAGGTGGATCCTTTTTGATTCAATAATACATACATTTCATGACAAGTAATGAGATATTCTGATTGACAGTTAGGCCTTCAAGTTAATGTATGTAAATAGAATATTATTTCTTGAAAGCTGTGTAAAACCTTTTTAAATCTGGGAGTACAAAAGATAAAAGTTATAATAATCTTCCAGTACACATTTTTATTATCATTGTTCTATTTTTTTCCTCAAAAACATTTTATTATGGGCTAATCCAGACATAATAACATGCCAAAGTTCAATTACTCAAGTAGTCTTATAGCATTACTACCAAATCGGTTTCAAACTATTTTCTTCTTGAATCCATTGCTATCAGCTCTCCCCGTACCCCATCACTCTCACACTGTATCCCCCAGGTACTTTTATTCTAGTTTGTGTCTCTATAGGTTCATCAATCTGGGTGTCATTTACCAAGAACATAAGGAAAAACACATAGCAAAGATTCAAGAAGACAACACACAATAACAAAATACAACAGAGATAAACCCCAACATGGGGCAAAACACAGAACATTATTAAAAAGCAGACCAATTCCAAAGTATGTCCGAAGGGAGAAAAAGTGACAAGATTGTAAATGTTCAAGTCTGAGTCATCATTCTGATCCAATATACTCATCTTTCCAACCGTCTCTGTCTGGTAACCAGTTCATTACCATCCTTCAGTTATGGCTAAAGGGAAATCAATGAAATTGTATTCCGTGTGTAGATGCTGCAAATGTATTTTAGGTTTCCATTGTCACCCATAACCTTCTTCAAACCAGAATCTTACCATTTAAGCTCTAATTCTTTTTCTTCCTTAGGACCAATGATGTTGGTGTGCATCTTTCATGTGCATTTAGCTGGCATCTCACTTAGATGTCTGATTGTTTGCAAACAAGTCTTTAAGGCCCAGATGCTATTGTATCTGATACCTGGACACTATCTAACTTCTTCCCCACACTTTACTGGAACACCCATGTATCCTGTGTTTTTTTCATGAAGGCCATTTTGGAAGAACGGATGGATTTTAGATTGGTGCTAGGATTAAGTGTGAACTCAGCATCCATTCCTGAATCTATGGGTTTTGTTTGTTTTTTATTATTTGCCTCTGGCTCACCTTAGAGACATACTTATTAATTTGTGGTAGAGACTTTTGTTGATCATCTCCCTGGAACATAATGTCATTGATTAGCCTATCTTACTAATTTTTAAAGCATTATTGAGACATGGAGATTGAGCAAGTAAAAGCTAACTCCATATTGCACTACCTAAATTACTCAATTGTACAGAATAAATCCTTATGTGACTGGAAACTATTTTCACAAATAATTGGAGTTAAGAAAATGTTATTTACAGAAAACTTCTTTGTACTCAAGAGGAACCTGTACATGGACCAAGAGACAGTCTTTCAAGCAGTACAAAGGAATATTACATGATTTAAATTCCAGAAATATGTATCTCATGGTTGTTGTCTCCTCTCACAGTATGCATTCAGTCTGTATGCTGAGTGTATAATCTGAAAATGTGGACTAGGTGAAGACTCAGCAGCAATATTGGAAGTTTATTCTCAATAAGGTATGCATAGATGATACAATCTTTTTTGCTCCAAGCAAGAAAGATTTGAAATGGTTGCTGATGAAGATCAAGAACCCCAGCTTCCAGGATTAATTACAACTCAAAGTAAAGAAAACTTAAGTTCTCAAAAGATCATCCAAAAATAGCATCATAACAAAAAGACAAAAGCTTAATCCCCTGGTGAATGTACACCAGGTATGTGAATAGCCTTCTATCATACAGAATGCATAGGCAAGTAGATTGTTGCACAAGCAGTTAGGTTAAAATTCAACACCATATAATTTAATCTATATTTTGATCCATTTTAATGTATTCATGTTTTTAATATTTTATGCTTTATTTTCTATTGAAGTTTTTCTTTGTTTTACATTATTATTGTCACTGGTTATTTTTAAAGTATTTTTCTGTATATAAAATCCAGGATAGATAAATTTACATAGATGATCACTTGATTAGTGGTACATTGGGGATACAAGAACGGAGGCTTTGGAGAAACAAGAAACTGATAATATCAAGTTAAAAAAATTGAAGAAAATCTTCTGAAATTGCTTGTGGTGCTGATTGTACAACTGTTCTTAACATAATTGCACTATTGCATTGTATTATTTGTGAATTATATGCCAAAAAAACTATTCAAAGAACAATGTAGCCAAGAGAAATTGCAGAGAGCCAAATGAAGGTCAAACATGACAGTGGGACAGGAAAACAGTAAAAGGAAATAGAGGAAAGAAGTAGGAGGTAAAGGGCATACATAGAGGTGTAATTACAGTCATGTACATAAGTAAATATGTTTATATATGTGGGGGGAAATAGTTCTATGGGCATATATTTGCAAGTTTAGTATTAAGGCAGCAGATAGACATTGGACCTCCACTCAAATACTCTCTCAATGAAAGAAACTTTTGTTCTATAAACCTGGCATTCCATGATAAGCACCTTCCCGACACCTTCGTTGAAGACAAAGCAGTTGCATAATCAAATGTGTTGATGAAAGCTAATGGTGCCCAGCTTTCAGAAGATATAGCATCTGGTTGTTAAGGTAAACAACCACTCATCTGGCTCAGAGGCAACAAAGCTCACATGGTAGAAGCACACAAGCCTGCGTGATCATGAGGTGCCGAAGGGATCAGTTATCAGACATCAAAGAACAAAAAATTATATCATTGGTGCTCACCTCTCTGATACCATTGCTAAAGACAAATGGGTGCATAAGCAAATATGGTCAAGAAAGGTGATGGTGACCAGCTATCAAAAGATATAGTGTCTGGCATCTTAAAGGCTTGAAGGTAAACAAGTGGCCATCTAGCTCAGAAGCAACAAAGCCCACAAGGAAGAAGCGCACCAGCTGTGTGACCATGAAGTGTCAAAGGGATCAGGTATCAGGCATCAAAGATCAAAAAATCATATCATTGTGAATGAGGGAGAGTACAGAGTGGAGATTCAAAGCTCATCTGTAGGCAACTGGACATTCTCTCAGAGAAGGGTCTTAGGGAGGAGACAAGCCTGTCAGGGTGCAGTGTAGCAATGATGAAACATACAACTTTGCTCTAGTTCTTAACTACATCTCCCTCTACTATCATGATCCCAAGTCTACCTTACAAATCTGGTTAGACCAGAGGATGTACACTGGTGCAGATAAGAACTGGAAACACAGGGAATCCAGGTCAGATGATCCCTTCAAGACCAGTGCAGAGAGGGGTGATACCAGGAGGGTGGAGCGGGGGCACACAAAGGGGGAACAGATCACAAGGATCTACATATAACCTCCTCCCTGGGGGATGGACAACAGAAAAGTGGGTGAAGGGAGATGTCGAACAGTGTAAGACATGACAAAATAATAATAATTGATAAATTATCAAGGGTTCATGAGGGAGTTGAAGCAGAGAACGAAGGGGGGGAATGAGGAGCTAATACCAAGGGCTTAAGTAGAAAGCAAATGTTTTGAGAATAATAATGGCAACAAATGTGCTTGACACAGTAGATGTATGTATGGATTATAATATGAGTTGTATTAGCTCCCAATAAAATGATTAATAAATTTAAAAAAGAATTGCATCCACTTACCATATATATTCAATCTCTGTGTTGAACCAATTACTCTAAGAAGCTGGATAATATGAAGAAGTCAGCATCAGCATCAGCATTGGAGGAAGGCTCAATAACGACCTGTGATATGCAGTAACACAATCTTATTTGGTGAAAGCCAACAGATCTTGAAAGTCTTCTGATGAAGATCAAAGACTAGTATTACCTTCAGGATACCATCTCAATGTAATGAAAGCCCAAGTCCTCACAACTGGACCAATAGATGACATCATAGCAAATGGAGGAAAGATTGAAGTTGACAAGGATCCCGTTTTACATGAATCCATGATTAATACTTTTGAAAATAGCAGTCAAGCAATTAAATGATGTATTACATTGGGAAGATCTCCTTTACAAGACCTCTTTTAAAATGTTCATGAACAAGAGTGACTCTTTGAAGACTAAGGTACACCTGGCTCAAGCCATGTTACTTTCAATTGCCCGATATGCATGTGAATGCTGGACCATGAACAAGGAAGGCCAGAGAAGAATTGTTGCATTTGAATGACTGCTGGTGAAGAATATTAAAATGACCATGGCCTCCCAGAAAACAAACAAATTTCTCTTAGAAGTATATGTAGAATGCTTCCTTGGAAGTGAGTGGAGAGACTTAATCTCATGAGCTTTGGGCATATTATCAAGAGGGACCAGTTGTTGGAGTAGGATATCATGAAGAAGCTGTTCTCAACCTTCCTAATGCTGCAACCCTTTAATACAGTTCCTCATGCTGTGGTGACCCCCCAACCATAAAATTACTTTTTGTGCTACTTCAAAAAAAAAATAGAACTCTTCCTTGAGAAATTTTTCCATCCTACCAGGTACAAAATGATCCTTCTCATAAGGATGAGTGCGACTCTCACTATCAGGAAGATAATAGCCAGTGATGGAAGGCATCTTTTGGACCCAGAGAGCCTTGTGTTATGTCCTTAATCTAGTGACAACACGCTGTTGACCTCAAAGAAGCAGAGAGAGCAGCAGTATCAGAATCAAGAGCCAGAATATGAGAGAGTTGGTGGGTTCTTGGACCACAAAGTGAATACCGTTATGTCTTTTCCATCAGGAGATTTATGGAGGAGTGTGGTATCCTGAGGTATTTACTGGCCACCCTAATAGAGCTGTGTAACATTGATCAAACCTGGAGCAGAGAGTAAAGGAAAGACCATTGACCAGAAATAAGCCTGCCTGCTGTCATGTCTGAAAGAAAGTTGTCCTTTTCAAATCTGAGCATACCTAAGGATTTTGCCTTTCTTGAGTTGTAATCCAAATTAGGAAAGGTGTGCATCACAGCTGTGTCCTCTGATCAGACTGATTCAATCTGTATGCTGAACAAATGATCAAAGAAGCTGCATCTTGAAGCAGATTGCAGAATCAAGACTGGAGGAAAGCTTATTCACAACCTGTAATATGTGAATAACACAACCTTGCTTGCTGAGAGCCAGAAAGAGTTGAAGGACTTGTTGATAAAGATCAAGGATTGTAGCCTTCAATATGGACTACACTTCAATGTAAAGAAAAGCAAGGTTCTCCCAACTGGACCAATAGGTAACAGGATGTTAAAAGGAGAAAATACTGAAGTCATTAAGAATTTGTCTTGTTTGAATTCAAAATCAATGCTTATGGAAGCAGTGGTCAAACCATCTTAAGATACACAGCATTGGGCAAATCTGTTGTACAAGGTATCTTGAAAGTATTAAAAAGTAAGGATGTGACATTGAGGATTATGGTGCATGTGTTATTCTGGGTTGACCAGAGAAACAAATCCAGTGCCATTCATATATGTATGTGTAAGAAAGAGCTTTATATCAAGAAATAATTGTATATCAGGCAAACATCCCAACCCAGACTACTAAAGACCATAACTCTGATACTGTCCATAAATCCAAAAGTAGTCCATAAATTCCTCTTCAGACTCACACAGCCACAATTGATGATGAAACATGTGGGAAGATCTGATGCCAGTGGCTGCAAAGCCTTGTGGGTCCAATGGCACTTGATGAATTCCCAGTAGTCCTGCAGGTCCCAGAATGCCTCGTGAACAGGAAGGTGAAGGCAGTGAGGGGAGGGCAGAGGGGAGTTTCCCAGGACACTCCTTATGGGAAGACCACACCCACAATCAGGCACCATCAAGTCTGATTGACAGACTAGATACCACCCCCCCACACTTTATTTATAAAGTTGACATGAAAGTATGTAACTACCAGAATGCACTTGACCCAGTACGTGACATTTTCAATTTCTTTATATGCACGTGAAAGCTAGATATTGAATAAAGAAGACCAAAGAAAACTGACACCCTTGGATTATGGTGTTGGCAAAGAACATGGAAAGTACCATGGGCTGCCAAAAGAACAAATGTGTCATAAAGGATGTACAATAAATAATGCTCCTAAGAGGCACAGGTAGTGAGACTTTGATCTATATATGTCAGATATGTTGCTAGGAGAGACCTAATCCCCAGAGGAGAACATCACGCTTGGTAAAGTAGAGGGGCTGCAAAAAGGAGGACGGCCCTGGGGAAAATGTATTGACAAGGTGACTGATGCAGGACCGAGCAGTGCTTTGTTCTGTGGTAAATAGGGTCACTATAGTTGGAACTGTCTTGAAAACACCTAAGAGCAACAACAAGCACTTGTAAGCTGTTATGTTAATAATCTCCATAACTGTGAATTCTGTGTTGTTATTTCAATGAATAAAATCCAGATGAAAGTTAGAGAGTGACTTTTGGGATCAGAATGGCTGGGGGAGTACAAAGGAGGTAGGTCGGACTTCAGCTTCATAAAAGTTTCCTTGAGTCCTGATGAGGCAGCCTTTGATTCTTTCTCCCCACTCAGAAGTAAGGAAAGTGCAAACTCCACCTCCACATCATTCTTTTCCAACAGATACCATTACTGAAATGTTTAAAAATACTTTAATTATAGAGCTTTATCTATCCTACTTAAAATATTTTATAAATAAGCCAAAATATTATTTTAAGCGATTGAGAAAATAGTATGGACACCATATCTTACCTCTTCTGGCACTATTAAGGAGAAACAAAATCTCTCCACCCCAGCCAAAGCCTAAAGCCATAAGGTAGATGTCAGATATGTGTTCTTTACCTTATTCTGACATCAGCCATTACTTCCACAACACTTCACTTTTCTGCTGGGCTCTATAAATGTGTCGCAATGGCGACACTAAACTCCCAGTCAGCTCTTCAAATCATGGAGGTTTCCTGGGGAAGTTAAAACGTTTCCCCAAGTGATGGTCATCAGACATTAGCGATACAGTCATTCGTACACAGAAACATTTCGCCTCTGCTGCATCCTGGTCTCTTATTCTGGTTCTCAGCCTCTCATCCAAATGCACCCATGGCCTCTGCCTCCCGCCAGGGGTCACGCGTCTGCCTCCCGCCAGGGGCCTCATGATCGCCACCTCCTGCTGTCTCACAGTCACATATGTGATGCTTCTCTTCTGCTCCCGCTCCTGGTCTCCTTCCCTCAGCCTTTGTCCACTGGTGGCCTGACCTAGACGCCACTGTCACCGCAGACAGGGCTTTTAAAGTGCTCGGCCAGTGTCTTTTTTTCCTTGATGATCCTGGGAATACTTTGTTTCTTCTTCTGGCTGAATGACATGCAGAGGAGTGACAAAACGGACTAATATCCAAGTTTAGAGTCCTCTAACCTAATTTTCACCCAATTAGAACTCATAGAAAAATGACTGGTAGAAATCATAGAGATATGCACAGAAGAGATCTGTTAAGAAATTTCACTTCACCATAGTTTTTATGATGTAATTTTATCTGTTTTATAAAAATGGGTATAGCTCTTAGTCCTCTATTTCATGAGCATTTTCCATTTGCCTTTATTTTCTTGACTGAAATTTCATATGCTGTGTTTTATGTTTATGTTAAATTAACATTTATGAGTTCATGCCCTTTAAAATATGAATGCACTAACAAGGAGGACCGCTGTATGCGGGGAAGAGGAAAATTGTAACTTGCTAATAATATTTTTGTGCTAAATCACTGACCTGAATTTAAATCTTTTATCAAGTAGCTAAATTTTTTGCCGCCTGTAGGAACAGCTAGTGCGAACCTTAGCAATGCTATTCACCCATACAGAATCTTAGAAACCTTGAATCAGACTGCTCCACGGTGACTATATTTAACCAGCTTCTGTGAATCAAGCTATGCTATTTCTTATAAGAACATCTAATTCCTGCTTCTGGGACAAATGAAAAAAAAAAGGACAGATTTTGTCAGCAGATAGCACTTAGTTTATGAAAATAAAACAAAACAAATTACTAAGGAAAAAACATATTTGCTATTTCACTGATGCAATGTACCCCTATTATGTATTTATTACACAGCCTGACATCTCCATTTGCATTATGTCAGTATTAGGTCTAACCACCTCCAAGAACATTTTGCCAAAGAAGCATGAGTTCCACTGACAAGCAGCATGCATTCAATGAGCAGCAACAGTAGTTGATTAAGTTGGTTTTACAAAATAAGGTATTTTTATTATTTTTGCCATGGTACCCATAGTTCAAATATGTTGATGATTTAGAAATAATTTTGATTATTCTCATTATGATTCTTGGCCCAATTTAATTGTAACAACCTTTGTTTAAATATCTCTCACTGGTCCATATTACTTCAATTAGTACACAATGAAATAATTTTTACATATTGTGTAAAAGGTTTTCTCAGATTTTGTTTTTGCAAAATTACTGGTAAATACAGGGAAATAAAATAAGATTGTCAGCTCGCCACTTTTAACCTGATTTTTCAAATTATGGAGAATGAGAAGAAACTGCATGCTGAAGTAAAGTATATTGTAAAGCACAAAATCCATGTTTGTCCAGCTGGCATCAATTTATATTTTTTAATATATGTAAAAAGGTGGCAGCACATATGATTAAATAAAATCCTAGCTAATTAAAAACAACATGAAATTCAATATATAATGAATTCCATATTTTAGCATGCATATAAAAGCCTTATTCAAAGATATGATTGATAAATTATACACCAATAAAATAAACTAGTGTATTTTTCTGCGTATTTCATTTTGGGGTAGCAGTTCTTCCTATAGATGCTGTTTTGTATACGTGAGTATTCAGCGATTTCAGCAAGTCAGTGCAGTCACACTGAGGAACATCGAGTGCAGCCTTTGGGTCGGCGGCTCGCTTTCACACGCAGTGCTTTGCCAAGGGATAGCACTGTCCACACTTCTGTTGATAAAATTTCACGTTTCTACGGGCCCAGCCTTCACCCTCCCTCTCATTTGACAGCATATAAAAATAACCTAACTGTAATCCATAAACATGTAAATAACAAAAGATCATTTCCAAATACACTCAGCACATTTTTCATCATATGAATAATCTAATATCTACTAAATGCCAAGCAAGGTGCCCTGAGTAAACACAAATTCAAGTTTACTTTATTATGCCACTTGTCACACCTCAACCATTTATAGAAATATTTAAAGTTCTTCCATTATTTCAGAATCCAGAAAGACTGCCAGAATTGGGAAACTAAGCAAAATAGCTTAAAGGATAATAACGATAAATAAAATCTATGATGCAGTGGTTAATCAATTGGCTGATAACCAAAGACATCTATACCAGTCACTAAACAGGAGATAGATATGACTGCTGACTAAAAATTACAAATCTGGAGATTTGGTGATAAAGTTGTATTCCGTTGTAGTGTGTTGCTGTGTGTCAGAAACAACTTGATGTGTTTTCATTTTCTTTTTAAAAAAATTTACTTTCTGAAAAGATAGCAATATGTATCATGTTAACATTAATTTAAAATATAAAATGCCCCAAGCCCTGAGTATTAATCATTGTATACTTACATATGTCATCACATCAATCCTCATAAAATCACAAACATTTATTATATATTCTAGTATTGCATCAAATAAACAAAAACTATCCAAATATCATGTCTTTATTTATGCAGTAATTTATGATTATTTTGATAATCAGCTAAATATATTTAGGCCACTATAATAATAAGAAAGCAAGACTGAGTTATCTATGAACATATAACCATGTATAAATGTATCTTTATATGTGAAAATACATTTACGATTTGCTTTGTGACTTAGAATATGTAAGATAATAGTTGTAACCTAAGGGTTCCAGGAAATTGGGGCAAGAAAAGAAGCATAAATGGTGACTGCTGTATTATAGCACAATATTAATTCAGTTGATTCATTTATGGCTGAAATACAGTTCTACTAATGAGCATGGGATGCCATGAGTTAGAATTGACTCCATATCAACATCTGAGATAGGAAAACTCCATTTAGGTAATATCAAGTGTAAATTCCAAAGAAAAAGCTCTCTTTCTCAATGTGTCATAATGACTGTAGTTTCCATAGTACAATGCATATGTGTATGTGTGCATGAATGTACATATATAACTAGTGCAAGGAATTAGTATGTGGTACAATGTAGCTCCCCAAATTAGTCAAAACTAATTTTGATAGAAGATGTAATAATTTTATTTCCAATTCCTCTGTCACTATGTTATCTGTAAACTAACATGCTTTTGTGTGTGCTCTTTGTTGGTGTTGTTTTGAATTTGAATTTGGGATATTAGTTTAACCAACATTAAAAGTTCACTGAACGATTTCAGTAATAAAAAATACATATGTCTTACTTTTGCTAATTTTGTAACAAGACCAAGTAGCATTATTACTGCTATTATTGATATTGGTAGTGAATCTTAGTCTTGTTAATAGTAAGAGAATCAAGAATATAGATTTATTTTTAGATTGTTACCACTACTACAAGCTGTACTTGAACTACAGTGTAGAATGCATAGGCTTTTCAGGGGCCAATTCTTCTTAAATGGATAGCCTGATCCTTTTTTGTGTGTGTCTGTTCTCATTCTGAAAGCTTTGTGGATACAAGCTTATTTCAGTTCACACTACTGGCATTTGAAATATGTGTGACATAATCTTTAGTATCATAACACACAACCACAACAGATAAACACACTGACACACAAACGCCTTACAAATAATGAATCTAGAAATACTGCAAGTGCTAAAATTAAATGGAGTGCATAAAGATCTTTACTCTGTGCTTTAGTAAACTGCAATGCATTGTTATTGGCCATTTTAAATCAGAAAATCATAGTTTACTATGTCAAGAATTACACAATCATGAGGAACACCATTACATTTCAAGTCAAATGAAGGAGGATCCATCTTGAACTACAATGATGTCTGTGAGAGTATAATGTCTATCTGAATACAAAGCAATTCAATCAATGAATTATTACTTAAATGTATACAGGAACCATGAAAGATAGTGACACAGAATTTGAAGAATTCTACAAAATAACTTCCGTTTGAGAGGATCTATAATATAATCACTATCCATTGATAATTAATGGAGATAGAAATTCAAAAGTGGGACATAAAGAAAAAGAAACAGTAGTTGGAAAAAAATGGTTCGGTGACAGAAAGGAGGTTGGAGATCACATGACAAAATTTTACAAGACTCACAGTATCTTCATAGGTAATACTTCTTTTCAACTACACAATACACGTGGATTCTCCAGATGGAAAGCAGAGGAATCAAATGGAATGAATCTGTAGGAAGAGAAAAGCTGAAAAGCTTAAGATCAGCAGCTGAAAGGAGGAAAGAGGCCAAGGGTGGAACGTATCATCAATTGCTCACAAGGAAGTTCAGGCTGGAAGTTAAAGACCATTTAAGGAAAGCCATGAGAGCCAAAATTCGACCTTAAGTAGATCACACTTAAAGGTGGAGAACATCCAAAGACAGATGGGATGCATTAAACACTAATGACTAAAGACACAAAGAGCTGTGGGAGGGCATGAGTAACATCTCATGTGGAGAAGCACAGTGTTGCTACAACGATAGGAAGGAAAGCCAAGTTGAAAGGGGTTGTCAGAAGAGACTCTTAAACTTTCTCTTAGTCTTGGTGTAGCTATGGCATATGGAATAAATGATGACGTCTAAGAACTGGACAGGCAATTTTCAAAGGTGGCGTGAAAACATAAAACCAAAATATTACAATGAAATGTGCAAAAAGGAAAGAACACACTCAGCATGTCTTAAACTGAAAGAGCTCAAGAAAAAAATATAGGCAAAATATTGACTGATGCAGGAAGCATTATAAACGATGGAAAGAATACACAGACCAAGCATACACTTGACAGCAAATAATCTCAAGAGGCAGCAAATGAACAAGAAGCAATGGCTGTGAAGGAATAAATGCAATCTGAACTGAAAGCATTAGCTAAAAACATGGTTACAGGAATTGATTGAACGCCAACTGATACGTTTTAATAAGCTGATGAAACACTACAAGCACTCACTCATTTATTTCAAATCATTTAGACAAATAGCTAATTCATCAAATGACTGGATAAAATCTCTGTTTCTTCCCATTTCAAAGAAAGGTGGTTTAACAGAATGCTCAAATTATGGAACAATATAATATTATATGCAAATAAAATTTTGCTGAAGATTATCCAACAATGGTTGCACCATTGTATTGGCAGGGAATTGCCAGAGGTTCAAGTCATATTCGGAAGAGGACATGGAACAAGGGATATTATTTCTTGATGTCGATGGATCTTGGCTGAAAGTAGAGAATACCAGAAAGATGTTGACTTGTGCTTCATTAACTATACAAAGTTATTGGACTCTGTTGATCATAAGAAGCCATGGGGAGACTCAAGAAGAATAAGGACTCCAGAGGAATTCATGGTGCTCCTGCAGAACTTGTACCTGGATCAAGAGGAAGTTGTACAAGCAGAAAAGGGATGTACTTCATGGTTTAAAATCAGAAAAAAGGTATATGTTTGGGTTGTATCCTCTAACCATACTTATTCAATCTGTATGCTGAGAAAATGATCAAAGAATCTGGCTTATATAAAGAAGAATGCAACATCAGGCTTATTAACACCTTTGGAAATGCAGATAATACAACCTTGCTTGCTAAAATTGAAGAGGACTTTAAACGTTTACAAAGTTGCAGCCATCAGTCTGGATTAAAACTCAATGTAAAGAAGACCAAAATCTTCACAACTAGACCACTAAGTAACATAATGACAAATGATTAAAAGATGGAAGTTTCCTTTTGGATTTCATCTTGTTTGGAACCAAATTTTTCTCATGGAAGCAGCAATAAAGAGATTAAAGACATTGCAGTAGATAACTCTCATTTATAACCCTTGGAAAAACAAGGATGTTTCTTTGTGGAGCATAATTTACTTACCCATGTGTGTTAGATAGGATTTTCTAGAGAAACAAAACCAGGATGCTTATAAATTATATATACATATATATTTATAAATTATATATATATATAAATTATATATATATATACAGCACAAAGGCATATAACAGCTAATTAGTCCACACAGTAGTATAGAGGGCTCAATTCAACTCACTTTCATGAAACTGTTCATATACTGGAAGGCCTTCAACCTCAAGAGGGCTGCTGGGTCCATGGTTCAGGAAGACTCAGCTATGCAGGTAGTCGGGCCATAGCCAACAAACTGTAGACCAGATAACCAACAGTCAGCAGCTCAGGATCTTAGCAAAGTAGACCAGATGGGATATCAAACTCAAGCAATGTAAGACAACAGGATCCACCAGCTTCAAGCTCAAGTGATGTATACACCAGCAGCTAGTGAAGCAGATCTCCAATGAACCTCAAGCTCTAGCAACATGATCCATGGGTTGGGTGTCCCACAGGTGGTGTCGTTCACAAGTTGAGGCAGAGAACAAGCTAAAGGAGCCACACTCTGGTCTAATCACCAGAGAGCAAGAGAGAGAAGTATGGGGCTTTCTGAGCCATTTATCTCTTTGCCCTCTAACAAAACTGTGACCATATTAATCCCACATGTTCTTATTGCCCATATTGACACAATAAACCAACCTATGACACCATGGTATGATAATTTCAGTTGCCTCATATGCATGTGAAAGCTGGATATTGTACTAACAGAAAAAAGGGCACTGCACGGTTTAAAATCAGGAAAGGTGTGGTCAGAGTTGTATCATCTCACCATGTTTCTTCAATTTTTCTGCTAAGGAAATAATCATACAAGCTGGCTTATATGAAGAAGAATGTGTCATCAAGATTGGGGGATGGTTGGAAAGTTGCAGCAAGATTGGAGGATATGCAGATAACACAATCTTGCTTGCTGAAATTGAGGTGGTCTTGAAGCACTTGCTAATGAAGATGATGGATTGTAGCCTTCAGTATGGATTATGACTACATATTAAGAAGACAAAACTCTTCACAGCTCCACCTTACACATTGACAAAACAGTTAACATCATTGTAAGTAGAGCAATGGTTGAAATTGTGAAGGATTTAGTCTTCCTTGTATCCACAATAAATTCTCATAGAAGCAGTGAGACCAAAAGATGCATTGCTTTAGTTATGTCTGCTGCCCAAGTCCTCTTTAGAGTATTGAAAAGTAAGAATATTATTTGAGGAATGCCTGACCCAAGTCTATGATTATATGCATATGATTGTAGGATATTGAACAAGGAGGACAAATAATTAATGCATTCAAATCATGGTGCTGGTGAAGAATATTGAAATTCCCTTGAACTACTAAAAGGTCAAACCCGATCTGCCTTGGAAGAAGTATGACCAGAGTGCTTCTTAGAGGCAAGGATGGCAAGACTTTGTCTTGCATAAGAACATGGTGCGTGGTAAAGTGTAGGGAGAGTGAAAAAAGGAAGGCCTTCAAGGAGATGGATTGACACCATGGCTGCAAAGGGCTCAAGCAGAGGAACAATCAATCACAAGGATGGCTCAGGACCATGCGGTGTTTCATTCTGTTGTCATGAAGGGTCGGCGACTGTGCAGGGCAACTATGCAGTGGCACCTAGCAGTAGCAACAATAAAATCAATACATTTATTTGTACTATGGTTTCAGTGAAGAATAGTGAAAGTATTAGTAGACCACCTAGAGAGCTAGAGATCTGTTTTGGAAGAAGTATAGACGGAATGCCACTTAGAAGCACGGGTAGGGAGACCTCGTCACATACTTTGGACATATTATCAGGAGCGTCTATTCCCTTGAGAAGGACATCATACCTGGTAGAGTGGAGGGGCTGTAAAAAAAGGAAGGTCCTAAAAGAGATAGATTGGCACAGTGTCTGGATCAATGGACTCAAACATAAAAACACTTGTGAAGTTGGCACAGGTAGGGATGTTTTGTGTTGTTTTGCTTCAATATGGTTGCTATGAGTTAGTACTCACTTCAGGGTCTCTGAAAATAATAACATTCTGAAGAAAAAAATCAGCAATTAAAAGTTAATATTATTTTAAAATATTAATATTTGATGAATATTATTTATATATTATGAAATGGTGTCCCAATATTGTTTCATTTAATCACCACAAGATTAGAACTAGCTAAGTTATATGCGACTGTTATCTCCATGGCTTAGAAATATTAAACAAGTACCCAAAGTGAGGATTCAAAAAAACCCTGTAAATTATAAATTCTCTATTTAAAGTCTGCATTATATATTGATTTATAGTCTAGTTGCAATAGTACTAATGTTTTCTATACAGAGAATGCTGTTTACTTTTTTTATCTTTGAAATGTCCTAAGAAGTTATTGTATAGCTTTAGCATACTCAGAAGTGAGCAAAAAATATTTGAGAAAATATATATTCATTTATTTACACATATACTTAAAAATAGTCAATATTTTACATGAATATTCATTTTTTTAAATTCCAACAAATTTTAAGCAAAATGTGAAATTGATTCACAAAATTTATTCCTTTAATAGTCTGTATATTAAAAGAATTTTCACTAGTGTGCCTTTCTAATTCAAAGATTATAGTCTAATAAATTGAAAATATTAATTAATAATATTCCTATTTGAGTTTTCTAAATGAAAACTATTCATAAAATATTAAAATTCATTTTTCTAATATATATATATCTTCTACTTTAGTTTGTTTGGGCATCTTTATACACTCTACCTGCTAGAGCTAGCATAAAGCATCACACAACTTTAGTATTTGCCATAGTTTTGAAAATGATATTTGTACATGGGATTATTTATAAAATCCTATGGCTAACTAATACATAAAAGAAAAGCGAAATGTATCTATTGCTCATAAATAAATCTTTATTTATGAATAGAAATCTAAAAGATTTATAATCGCTAGATTACGGCAACTCTCTCTCACATAATGCTAATTCCAGTCGGACTCTTATGTGGAAAAATTCCTGTAATAGTATATATCACACTGTGTTTGGTTTGATAAAACCCTTTGAAAGGGATTATATTACTAATGCTTTGGGTGATGGAGAAAGAAGTTCATTAACCTCCTTGAATTTCCACTTGGCTGAATGACTTTGTATTTCATTGTGAGGCAAGCCAAGGGTAGTCTGCTCTCTATTTCTCTCTCTCTCAATATATAACAAGTAAACACACATCATTGTAAACTACTTGTATGCATATTGAAATGGATCCATAAAAGCTAATATTCACATTTATTTATCTTACATATATACAGTTGGTTTGTCAATTAAAATTAAAGGAAAATCATGGTTATTTTTCTAAATGTAGTTAGATTTTTCTTAGAGAATAACGAACATTTTGCTGAAAATTTTAATCATATATGTATGAACTCCTTATTGTCTTGCCATCAAAGAAGATGGAAGAATATCTTAATTAAACTCTAGTGTATGTTGTTTTCAGCATACGTAGTGTCTCCATAGTTTTGTCGTTTACTTGCTACAATACTTTGGCCACATGAAACCAACTTGCTGAAAAGATATGCCCTGTGCCCGCAAAGCCATTATGGAAATTTATATTACTTTGAATTCATTTATCAAATGTCTGCACAGATTCTTACTTGGGAAGGACATATTAAGGAAGTCTTATTTTCTTTCTTTTTTAAAAAAGTCTTCAAATCTCTATGTTGTTCTAACATCTCCATCATTTCTCAGTAATTTACTGTATATATATGAAGAATATATATATATATATATTTATTGTACATATATAAATTCACGAAGAGATGGATTTAAGAGCAAAGAATATTTCTATGAAGTTTAGAAGCCTCTTTTAAATGTTCATGTTATTTTTATATAACAACTTTTAATTATTAGCAAACATATTCAAACGTATAAGAAAATGTAACATCAACAAATTTTCACAAATGAAATACCATTGAATCTTCTTAGAAGATAATTTATGATTTTTAAAAATGTATAGAGGTATTTTGATCAATCTTTATTGTTACATTGCCTAGAATTTGAACAACAGTATTTTACATTTCTGTGTTTTTTGAGAGTTATAAAATATTGGAGCAATTACATTCTTTAAAAAAAATATAGCCTACAATCATTGCTGTAGTCATTGATAAAAATCAGTTTACATTGTCTATTTTTCTAGTTTGAACATTTGAGAATAAGTTGCTGAGTAACTTATGACAATGTTAGTCTGTGTTTTGAAGAATTAAATTTACTAATCCTGAAAAAATGATCAAAAACTATTTTCACTTTACTCATTAAACAGTTAGGGATGTGATGACTCTGCTCATAGGCATTTAGAATTCCCTTTCTCTTATTAATCTCCTGTCCTCATTTGTGGGTGCTCTATGTGTCTTTTGCCATATTTCCCCAGAGAAGACTTACAGAACTTCAACTGGGGATCATTTATATTTCTGTATTAAAGGAATAGGTGAATTTCATTATAGTTTCACAGTGATAGTATAACAGCTATTGAACTCTGTCTCACATAATTTGAAATCCCTCCTAATTATATCCATCAATTATGTTATTATTACCTCACCCACCTTCCATAACCCAGTAACTTTTGCCTCAATAGGTTTTCTATTAAATATTTTACTTTTCCTAAGTTACAGATATTTTTTTATAATCATCAGCTAATCATTAGGGTTTGATGGGGAAGATACTGTTCCATGCTGAAATACAGGTGGCTGTCAAATTCCATTACAATCACTTTGGCCAATATATTATTACAGTTTCATTAAGAATAACGTACCCCCTATCCAATGTATAAACATAAAGGTTCCTTGAAAAATAGGCAAACACATAACACACAGAAGTTGTACTTCACAAACTCACACACACACACACACACACACACACACACACACACACAACCTACCTTACCCTCAAAAGTAAATCTACATCTGTATTTTATTTTAGAAGTCTGTTCCATCTTTGACTCTGTTTCTTTTACTATTTTTTTTTAAGTTTTGATAGGTATATAGCATGAAAGAAGATTTTCTAAAGCTAAAAATGAAAATGCATATTATTTTTAGTCATAAAATTTTAAAGGGTTCACAAATTCTGAGAATGCGATTATTGGATATTATTTTCATATATAAGTACATGTTCATATGTATATTTTTGAAGATCATTCTAGCTGTATATTAGTTTTATTAATCTAGTCTAATAATGCAAGACTCTCAATGTATTATTCTATATTTTTTATAATTTTTAAAAAATCTAGTTAAACCCCAATACATATATGCATTCTAAACTTCCAGAGTTTAATTTTGAAAATCACTGTTTCTGGTCAAATTGATAACGAGAAATAAAATTTTAATGAAAATTTAAGTGTACTTTGAAATAATAACCAAAAATTAAATCGCTAACTTCAGTCATTTGGGAGGAAACTGTAAAAAGTGAATTTATATAGTAGTATATATGAAAATCAGTTGCATAAATGTTTTCATCATGTCTACCTCACTTCAGTAACCTTGTGAAATGAAAATATGAGATATCTTCCTGACACAAAACAACATAGAAAAATATTATGGAAGAATGTACATTGTGAAAATTCAATTATATTATTGTTGTTATGAGATGAAGAAGGAATACATTTAAATTATGTTCACTTTTGCTTTAAGAACTACATAAACAATTGTATAGACTCTCATATTAGGATTTAAAAATATATTAGACCCCTATTTTAGGCCAAAGACTTCTGTCTTTTTTTTCCCTTCACCCAAAAAAGACTTCAGCATGTATTCAAAGCAGTCTTGGACAATGTACCATCAAGATGAGGTAGCAGACGAGTGACTCTGAGTTCTGGGTCATTAGAATGTTGTAAACTTACTTAGGACACCAGTTTGTCTTACTTAGGCGGCCAGTTACTTAGGAGACCAGTTATTGTGTCATTACACAATAAGATCGTTTCAAAAAGTTGCACGTCAGTTAAAATAATAAATATACCCAAACATATGCACATCTACACAGGTATTTAAAATATTATAATAGTAAAATTATTCTGAGGTTGTAGAGTTCATACTTATTGTTTGTGATGGAAAACCAGTATTCTTAAAAATAATATCACATCCATAAGGCATGATACTTCTTCATGTATCCACAGTGAAAAATTAGTAATAAAATGGTTCTGTTTGAGAATCTTAATGAAAATAACCGAGGTATTATATTTTCCCAGGGGGTAGAAATATAGAAAGTGAGCTTATTTATTTCAATGGTTTCTGTTTCTGTTTTGTTTTCTGGCTGTGGAATGGGATGTGCATGCTTCCCATGGAAGATAATACGTTCTGGCCACCACCACCCCCACACTGTTCTGAAGCACCTCATTCTGAGAAGAGAATCTGCTTCCATAGTCTTATGTCTATATTAGGCATTTAAGTCCATCACCCTCTGTAGAAGGTGGTAGGAATTGTGAATAAGCCTGGTCGATTATAGCAATACAAAATCTCTTGGGAAAGGACTATTCAATGATTTTGACCTGCCACTGACAGTCACTATTCCTGTAATTTTTATGGGTCCTCTATAGCAATCATGCTGTTACTGAAAATTATTCTCTCCAATCATGTAGAAGACACTAATCTTCCTCCCCTCACCTGCTGCCACCCTGATTCTTTTATCCCCACTTTGTATCTTTCTCCTCACTGAAATCTCAGTACTGTATCATGCCTATCAATCGTTAAGAAATTGTGGGGATAGAACCCCACTGTAAGGTGAGGATGCTTTATACCACATTTATTGAATAAAAAAAAACAACCAAGAAATTGTAGGAAAAAGGAAGCTAAAAAGCATAAAGTATTTCTATATCATTATGTAAGAAAAATCTATGTCATCAAGGTTACAACTGCTCCAGCCAGTCATATGAGGGAAATGAAATGACCATGCTAAAAACATTGAATAAGAAGATTTCACCGAATCACAACGGCCAATGATTTCCTTCTCTGTAACATTAAGGTCCTGCAATTGGCACTGTGGTACGAGACTATGGGCAACAGCATGAGTGTTTCAAACCTACTCGTCACAGGCCGTCAGTTCAAAGCCACCAGCCACTCCTTGGAAACAAGGTGGACCTTTCTACTCCTGTAAAGAGTTATAGCCTCAGAAATTTATAGGTACAGTTCTACCCTTTCCATAGGGAAAATGTGAATTGGAATCAACTCAATCGCAGTAATTTATATTCATGTGAAAGCTGGACAATAAAAAACAAAGTGCATGCATTTGAATTAGAGTATTGATAAAGTATATTGAAAGTACTACAGGCCGCCAAAACAAATATCTTGGAAGAAGTTCAGCCAGAATGCTCTTTAGAATCTAGGATGGTGAGACTTTTTCTCACATATTTTGTACACATCAGGAGACACCAGTCCTTAGAAAAGGTCATCATGTTTGGTAAAGCAGAAGGTCCGTGAAAAAGTGGATGATCCTCAACAAGGTTGATTGTTACAGTGGTCGAAGACATGAGCCAAACCATAACAACTGTGACATGGTGCAGAACCAGGGGATTGGGTGTTTCTGTCTGCTGTGTGCCGGCTCTCTGTGGGTGGGAATCAATTCTACAGCAGCGAATAGTTACAGGATTTGGTGTTGACTCACTGGCAGTGAATGGTTCGGGGTTAGCAAATGTTTAATGAATATTTGCTAATATTTACTGAGTCACTAAATTTGAAGTAAACAATTGGTTATATACTGAGGACCATGATAAAATATGTGAATTATCATTCAGAAATCTTTAATCAAGAATGTTTCTTATGATCTAAGACAGCAAGTGACATGCTTGTTCTGTTTACCTGACATATCAGGAGAAACCAATCCACAAAGAATAACATCATCAAGTGTTCTAAAGTAGACATTTATCAAAACAGAAGAGAATCTTCAAACAAATGGATGGACACAATGGCTAGGACAATGAGCTCAAATTAAAACAATTATTCCAATGGAACAGGACCTGGCAGTGACCTGTTCTCATTCACCTAGTGTTGTTATGATTGGGAACGTACTGTAAGGCAGCATAAAAATTCTCGATTTAAGATTACAATAAGTAGTCTTTAGATTTATATTTAAAATAAATATGTGTGATTATGCATTGATAGTCCCTGTTCCTCGTCATCAGTCTTGATTTATCTTTCCTAATTTCCCCTTTTTCTTTTGCAAATCCCACTTTCTCTGACCTTTTCTTTCTCTTCTCCTCTATATTTTCTCTTTACCATTTACATATACTATTGGTTCCATTCAAGTATTTGTAGATATTTCACATAAATTAATGGTTTGTTGATTAGATTAACTAATTCAAAGATTTAGTAATTCAAGGTTTACTCAAGATGCTGTGGAGACACAGATAATAATTATATATAATTAACAGAAGACCTGCAAAATAACACTTTTTGTCAATGTGTCTGCTGTATTTTCCTATGGAAGGACATAATTATAAAGATTAAATGTTTGAACAAATATAGTTTTTGGAGACAATACATCTCAACTGGAGCTTATGAATTTCTTCTAGAAATAGGACAAAGAGAGATAGGCATGACATTTTCATTTAACTTTAATTTTTCTTATACAAGGAAGCAAATGATAAAAGACTGAAACCAACATATAACAAATTAACCTATACTAAATATGAGTGCTGACACACTCATGATTGTTATTTTAATTTATTTTTGATTTAGTTAATTTTGTATTTTTCAAACCTTACCTTAAATGTTGTTTGACAGTATGAGTGGACAACTTACTCCAATTAGTACAGAATGTCATGATTTATGTGCAGATTTCTCTGTAAGCAATCTTATAATATGACAAAACAAAATAACAGGGATTCTTATTGTTTATTAATTTGGTCAATTTTATGTTTAAAAATTTATAAAGACAAATAGGTGCATAAGCAAAAGTGGTGAAGAAAGCTGATGGTGTCCAGCTATCAAAAGATATAGCATCTGGTGTCTTAAAGCTGTGAAGGTAAACAAGCAGCCATCCAGCAGAGAAGCAACAAAGCTCACATGGAAGAAACACACCAGCCTGTGTGATCACGAGATGTCAAAGGGATCAAATATCAGGCATCAAAGAACATAAAAATCAAATCATTGTTAATTAGGGGGAGTAAAGATTGGAGACTCAAGACCCATCTGTAGGCAAATGGACATCCCCTTACAGAAGGGCTGCAGGGAGGAGATGAGCCAGTCAGGTGCTGTGTAGCAATGATGAAACATACAACTTTCCTCTAGTTCCTAAATGCTTCCTCCTCCTCTCCTCCACTATCACGATCCCAATTCTACCATATAAATCTGGCTAGACCAGAGGATGTACACTGGTACAGATAGGAATTTGAAACACAGGGAACACAGTTCAGATTATCCCTTTAGAACCAGTGGTGAGAGTGGTGATACCAGGAGAATGGGGTGGAAAGAGGAAACCAATTACAAGGATCTACATATAACCTCTTCCCTGGGGGTTGGACAACAGAAAACTGGGTGAAGGGAGATGTCAGACCGTGTAAGATATGACAAAATAATAATAATTTATAAATTATCAAGGGTTCATGAGGGAGGGGAGAGCAGGGAGAGAGGGGAAAATGAGGAGCTGATACCAAGTGCTCAAGCAGAAAGCAAATGTTTTGAGAATGATGATGGCAACAAATGTACAATTATGTTTGATGCAATGGATGTATGTATGGATTGTGACAAGAGTTGTATGAGCCCCCAATAAAATGATTTTAAAATTTTATGAATGTACAATATTTCTATCGATAAAATTAACTGCAAAATGCCAAAATCTAAGGGAGGGTTGTTAAATTAGAAATGCAATAGACAAAATATGGATTATTGTGAATAACTGATGCTACATTATGAAAAAATTAGACTTTTTAATGATCAATGGGGTTTTTGAGAGTTTGTGGATAATATTACATTCCCCCCCTTAATTTTAAACAGTAACCTGCTACACCATACATGTTTTCAAATTTACCTTGTGGCTTCTGTTGTTAAAAGAAAAGAAACAACAGAAGAAATAAAGTTAATTTTTGAGTCAATTCTGACTCCTCATTCCTTGTGAATCAGAGAAATATTATTCTCTGTAGTGTTTTCAAAAGTTATCACTAGATATTACTTCTAAGAAGCCTCCAGGCGGATTGAATTCTCCACAATTTCAGTTAGGTGTTGAAGGTATTAACTATTTGACAAATTATAATCTTCTGTTGTTAAAAAAAATCTGTAAGCTTTAGGCTTAACAGGAATCTCCTAAATATTGGCAATTTGTATTAAAATTTAGGCATTAAAACAGTGTTTCTTTTTACACTTTAAAGACAAAATTGTTAATATCAGAAAATCTTTATTCCAAAATTAAATCACTTGACATTTTACCAGATTATTAAAAATATAACAACAGAAAATGCTTCCTTTGCTCTGTTTTATTAATACTTTATCTCCAGAAGCATCCAGACATATAGCTTGATTTCTGTACTAATTGGCACAAGTTGTACACTCATACTGTCAAAACTATTTAAGTTTGTAATTTTGAAAAATAAAAATTTAACTAAGCAATTACATGAAGTAATAAAATAATCATGACTGGATCAGCACCAGATTTAGTATATATTAATTTGTTCCATGTTTATTTTAGTCTTCTTGTCATTTGTTTCCAATCGTAAAAGAAAAAAATAACAAGAGATCAAAGCATCTGTCCCACATTTATTTCTTCCTTGTTTTATTTTTAGGAGTAATCCATAATCTCCAGCAAGTTTTTATCAGGTCTAAACATTTTGTGTGTGAAATTATGTCATCTTTATTTTTATGTTCGTCCACAGATAAATACAGGAGTAATATTGGTTACAAGTAAATTTTGTTTTCCATATCATCAGTAATAAGTCATTGCTATTTGTTATTCTACAACATCGTTAGTAATATTCGGATGACAGTCAATGAGAACTGTAATTTATTGACCTAGGTAAAGTACATTTCTCAAACTTTCTTTTGAACAAGTGATTGAAATACTCAACATCTTACTACTCAAGGACCATATTTATAGTAGTGAACAGTTTTAACTCTCCATGTAAATATTTCTCAAATAAAATTACATATTTATAAATATTTTTTCAGTCACCGGATTTTTCTGCTTTCATTGGCTAATTTTTTTAAAGCACCAAATGTCCATAACTCTGATCCATGGTAATGCTATTTATTGTTTTGAATGTTAGACTTATTTTTTGTTTTATCTGAGGCATTAAGTGTACTGTATGGGTACAAAATGCATCCCAGGTATAAAAACAAAGAGATTTCCTTTATTTCATCTCTCTCTTGTTCTTCTATTAGTCAAGCGTATACAAAATGCAGACACCATGATGTTTTCTGAATAATATTTTCACACCTATGTTTATTTATTATTCCTTTTTTTTTCAGGCCTTTTGATCGCCATTATTACGTGGATTCTTTCTTGGAGCAGCTAGTGAATTCATACTGCTGCTCTTGTAACACTCTGCCCAACACATGACCCACTATGCCACCAGGATGGCTTTGCTACATTGAGGAGCAAGATGTGCCTCATTCAAGCCAAGGTAGAATCATGTACATACAGAAGTAGGTTATTACTTGGATACACAAGCAAAGCTCATAGAAGCCGCAGTCAATAGTTCAAATAACATATTTCATTGGAAAAATCTGCTGTACAAAGCCTCTTTAGAGAGTTGAAGAATAGGGAGTTTAGTTTGAGAATTAAAGTCTACCTGACCCAGGCCATGTTTTTTTTCTTCAATTTCCTTATTAGCATGTTAATGTTGGACATTAAATGTGGAAGACTGAAGAAATTGATCAAACATGCAATCAAGAAACATTGATAATTATGATTTGAATGTAAGAGTTGGAACCACACCATGGAAGAAGCACACCAGTTTATGTGACCATGAGCTGTCAAAAGGATCAGGTATCAAGCATCAAAGAACAATATATTATATCATTGTAAATGTGGGTGAGTGCAAAGTGGAGAACCTTACTGAAGGGTTGTGGGGAGGAGATGAGCCAGTTAGGGTGCAGGGTAGCAATGATGAAACATATGTTTCCTCTAGTTCTTAAATACTTCCTGTCCCCCACTATCATGATCCCAATTCTACCTTACAAATCTGGCTAGACCAGAGGATGTACATTGGTACAGATAGCAACTATAAACACAGGGAATCCAGGCCAAATAACTCCTTCAGGACCAGTGGTGAGAGTGGTGATGCCTGGAGGTTGGAAGGGAATGTGGGGTAGAAATGGGGAACTGATTACAAGAATCTATGTATAGCCTCCGCCCTGGGGGATGGACGGCAGAGAAGAGGGTGGGTGGAGACATCAGACAGTGTAACATGACAAAATAATAATAACTTATGAATTAGTTATGAAGGGTTCATGAGGGAGGAGGGAGGGGGAGGGAGGCAGAAAAATGAGCAGCTGATATTAAGGGCTCAAGTAGAAGGCAAATATTTTGAAAATAATGATGGCAACAAATGTACATATGTACTTGACACAATGGATGGATGTATGGATTGTGATAAGAATTATATGAGCCCCCAATAAAATGATTTTTAAAAAAGACACACACACAGAGTTGGAATGGTAACTGGAAAATATGGACTTCATGTTAGAAATAAAACTGGAGAGGATATGCTATATTGCAAGTCTAACAACTTCTGCCCACCACTTGTCAGTTCTTCAACTGTGGTGGTTTGTGTGTTATTGTAATCTAAAAGATTATCATTGGCATTTCAAACACCAGCAAGTTCACCCAAAATTTTTAGTGGTTTCCAGGCTAAGAACAGACTACAAAGGTCCACATCAGAGGAATTGTGTTAGACCAGGTTGACTAGCGAAACAAATTCAGAGGCACTCATGTATATGTAAGAATGAGCTTTATATTATCAAGCAATTTCACATTGAGAAAATATCCCAACCCAGTCCAGATCAAGTCCATAAGTCTGATATTAGCTCACATGTCCTATACTAGTCAATAAATTTCTCTTCAGACTCATGCAGCACATGCAATGATGTTGAATGCAGGCAGTTCACAGGCCAATGGGTGAAAAGTCCTATGGATGCAGTGGTAGTGGAAGCATCCCAGCGCTGACAAAGGTCTCTACATGCCTAGTCAACAGAGAGTGTCACCCTCCTCTAGGGAGAAAGAGAAGAAGATCACAGATCCTCATGAGGTTACACCCACCAGGAAGCATTAACTGGCTGTGACCTGATTGACAGGCTGAACTCCACCCCTTCACACTATTGTTCAAGTTGACATGAAATGATGTAACTACCACAGCAATTAACCTGTGGATAGCTTTGGGACATTTACTAGCTGATGTAACAGGACTCAGAATGAGAAATATAATCTGAAAACATCAATGAGTAACTGAAACTTGCAATGTATAAAGTGTGACTCCAGGATAGTTGGAAAGAGTTAAAAATTAAATGGAATGTATAGAATTCAATTAGTCAGCTGAAATGAGCTAATATTGGCGATTTTGAATCAGAATATCATATAACATAATCAAGAGGAATGGTTTTGGATTCATCATCAAAAAATGACATTTCAATAGCTATCTTGAAGTATAATGCGATTTGTGAAAGAATAATATTTATAGGAAAAGAAGGAAATCAAATTAACATAACTGCTATTCAAATTTACATACAAGCCAAAAATCTGTTGAAGACATTCAATACTTATGTCAACATCTTCAGCCTGTAACTGATCTAATATGAATCATGATGCATTGATACTGATTGGAAATTGGAATGCAAAATTTGGAAACCAAGAGGAAAATAAGAGTAGTTGGAAAATATGGGTTGGTGAAAGGAAGTAGGAGATCACATGGAGAATATTGCGAGACCAATGACCTTTTTATTACCTTTTTTTCAACAACACAGATTATAACTATGCACGTAGATTTCTCCAAATGGAACACACAGAAATTAAATGGACTGTATAAGTGTGAAAGGACAAAGAGAAGCTCAATGTCAGCAGCTAAAACCAGGTCATGGGTTGACTGCTGAAGGAAACATCAATTCCTCATATGTAAACTCAAGATAAACTAAATGAAAACATGTTGACAGGAGTCAAATGGTTTGATACAATGGCTGCAATGATGATCTCAAACATAAGAATAATTATGAAGACATGCAGGTCTGGGTGCTAGCTTGTTCTACTCTGCATATGGTTGTCATCAGTTTCAACCAACTCGATGGCATCTAACAACAACAACAATGATTTCTTCACTTCAAATACCTTTTTAATCAATATAAACATCGCGTGGATCTTGCCAGTTTCAATGCATAGGAATCAAATGAACTACATCTGTGAAAGCAAGTGAATGAAGGGGGAAGTGCAGAGTGGAGCCCATTTGTCGGCCACAGGAGATCCCCTCACACAGGGGGGTCTAGGGGAGGAGATGAGTCAGTTAGGGTGCGATGTAGCACCGATAAAGAATACAGCTTTCCCCCAGTTCCTAAATGCTTCCCCCCTCCCCCCCTCCCCCCACTACCATGATCGGAATTCGACCTTGCAAGTCAGCATAGAGTAGAGGTTGTACACTGGTGCATATAGGAGCTGGAGGCACAGGGAATCCAGGGTGGATGATACCTTCAGGACCCGGGGGTGGGAGGGGCAATACTGGGAGAGTAGAGGGTGAGTGGGTTGGAAAGGGGCAACCGATTACAAGGATCTACATGTGACCTCCTCCCTGGGGGACGGACAACAGAAAAGGGGGTGAAGGGAGACGTCGGATAGGGCCAGATATGACAAAATAATAATTTATAAATTATCAAGGGTTCATGAGGGAGGGGGGAGTGGGGAGGGAGGGGAAAAAAGAGGACCTGATGCAAAGGGATTAGGTGGAGAGAAAATGCATTGAAAATGTTTAGGGCAAAGAATGTACAGATGTGCTTTATACAATTGAAGTATGTATATGTATGGATTGTGATAAGAGTTGTATGAGCCCCTAATAAAAAAAGAAAGAAAGAAAGTGGTGGTGATCAGGCAAAATGAGGCATGAAGTGGACTGCGGAACCGACCATCAATTATTCATTTTTAAATTAATTTGATGTTAAAAAAAAGAAATGAAACACATCCACCAAATTCAAAATATGGCCTTGGGTAGATCTCATCTGAATTTTCAGAACTTATCAAGAATAGATTTGATGCATTGGAAACGAATGATAGAGATGTGAAGAGCGGCAGGATGACATTGTGAACATCATACAGAAAGAAACAAAGATTACTGAAATGAAAGAAGAGACTAACATGCATATCAGAAAAGACCCTGAAACTCTCACTTGAACACAGAATAGGTAGAACTAATGGAAGGAATAATGAAGTAAAGGAACTAAGTAGGAAAGTTCCCATGGCAGCTCAAGAAGTCAGGGTCAAACATCAACATGTACAGATAGCTCAGTTTTAAAAGTCAAAAGGGAAGAATTCACTGAGCATATTGCAAGATGGAATAACTGAAGAAAATATCCAAGCCTCCAATTTCAATAGTAAGGGATTCTATGGGTAAAATATTGCATTATGCAAATTCTAAAAAATCACTACCATAGAATGAATGCCAACTCACAGCAATGTTATAAGAGAAGGTAGAATTGACCTGGTGAGTTGTAGAAAATCTACTTCAGTCCTGAGGAACTGTCTGGTGGTTTCAAACTGCTGACCTTCTGGTTAGCAGACATTGTCATTGAGTTGATATCAATTCATACTACCACTATAGGAGAGGGTAGAACTGCTGTGTGTTTGGGAGACGGTAGCCATGAACTGGAGTAAAAATTCTCATCTGTTTCCTGAGGAATGGCTGGTGGTTTCAAGCTACCTAACTTGCAGATCACTGCCTCAGGCGAAACTACTGTGCAACCAGGATGCCTTTCTGTGATTAAGGGACATCAAAGATGATGGAAGGAATATTCAGCACCACTGTACCAAAAATAATTGGTCTTCATTCTACCATCTAGAGAGGTAGCATATTATAAAGAACAAACATTACTAGAGGAAGAAGTCCAAGCTGAACAGAAGGCATTAGTGAAGAACAAAATTCCCGGGATTCACACACTGTCAACTGAAATGAAGAACAAGCTGATGAGAATTGGAAGTACTCCCTAATTTATGCCAAGAATTTGGAAGAAATTAACTGTCCAACTGACACAGCAGGATGCAGGAATTACCAAACAATATTATTAATAACTCATGCAAGTAAATTTTAGCTGTAAACAATTCTATTATGGTTGCCGTAGCAAATTAACAGGGAGCTACCAAAAACTCAAGCTGGATTCAGAAGAGGGCATGACACTGAGGATGACATTTCAAAAGTCCGTTGACATAGCGGAAAGCAGAGAATACCAGAAAGATGGAAGAAGTAGTCAGGAAATTAAGTGAGGCATTCCATTGGGCTAATCTACTGCAAAATGTCTTTTTCAAGTATTAAAATTCAAATGTTACATTGAGATACAAGGTGTTCTTGACCCATGCCAAACTGTTTTTAATTGCCTATGTATATGAGAAAGCAGGACAATGAATGAGGACAACCAAAAGAGAATTGGTATTGATGAAGTATAGTGTTGCCAAAGACATTGACTAAACCATAGATTAATGGATGCACAAATGTAAGTGTCTTTAAAGAAGTATACTAAAATGCTCTGTAGAAACACGGACAATGAGAACATGCCTCACATACGTTAGTCACGCTACCAGCAGTAACCAGTATATGCTTGGTGACCTTGTTTCTAAGGAGTATTCGGGCTGTCCCCCTCCAAGAAATCATGAATGAGATGGACTGTGAGGTTGATACTAGACAGAAGGGTGTTTTATTTTATTTTACTGCATGTTGCTATGAGGACATAACAAATTCTTGCAACCTAAAAACAACACTAAAAGTGAAATGAAGACCTGGAAGATGAGGGTATTTTTTACTCTGGATAGTTCATGTAACATTTAGCTTTTAAATTGCTTTATTTTCTGAATATTGCTTTGAAGTTTACCAATTATCTCATAAGAATATATAAGTGTAAAAATAAGAATATATAAATGTTTTAATTTGCTGAACAGATATCAATAAAGGGATATTTTTCATTAAAATGCAATATCTAGAATTCATGGGGACCATTATGTTCCTTATCATGATTGATATACTTTACTTTTACACATGTGATCCTTTGAACTTTATAATATACATTCTATATTGGTTTTCTAACTTTATGGAAGTCTTCATGTTATCATAGTTAACAATTTTAATGTGTCAATAGCACTTACCAAATCCTTTTTGAGTCCCATTTTTGACATATAATGTGCACATCCAATTTCATGCAAACTGTTATATTACATGAGTAATTGTTTTTATTGCTGTTAGTGAACACATATAATATAGGACTAATATAGAGTAGTCTGGCAGTAGAATACTCACTTTAATGTAGGAGAATTGGGTTTGATTCCCAGATTCCATGGAATGCATTGGGTCCTCCAAGTATGTCACTTGTGTGTGTGATATTCTTCCAAATCTGAACTGATGTATTTATGGAAATCCTACCCTCTGACTAAAGTCAGTGAGGAATAGGTTGTCTCAAAGTTTATAATTTATTTTTGTCATGTTAATAATGCAGGGTTAGGGTCTGAAGTATCATTCTTTTGGTAAATTCCCTGAGGGTCATATATGATATCTCTTAAGTTCACAAAGGAGAAAAATCCAACTCCACACCAGTCCAAGGCCATTTTCCACAAGGCACATGAAAATCTCCTAAAAATTTATTGTTACACATTTCTTTCAACTGAAATGATGGTTTTAGCTATAGGGGTTTGTGTAGTGTATTGAACATTTATTTGTAAAAGAAATGTGTTTTAGATTTATTAAATGTCATGTATCAAATGGCAAATCATTTTAGCTTTGTAATATATGACAGTTAAAATTTTAAGTGGTTATTTTATTGCACTATGCCAAATTCATATTTGAAAAATACTTTATGAAAATTATTTCTAGTTTTGAAGTATTATGCCTGAAACAATGTGCTTCAAATTATTTACAATCAATTTTATTGAATTGTTGAATCATCTAGACAATCTATATTTGATTTTAGCTAGACGTTGTCTTTGTTGAAATATAGTATTTTTTGTAAGTATTACTTACTGTTTTTCCCAGAACAGGCAATGCCATTTATATGATATATATGAAATAATATAAGTCATTGATACAAGCTTTAAGTTATCTTAGACATTTTACTTCCCTCTAGACATCTTATTTTTGATTCACTGTTTTCATTAAGGTCTCTTTTCAACAATAGGGTTTAACTTTAATGCCATTTATTTTTTACTTCTGTTTGCTCTGAAAGGATTCAATTCTTGTTGGTATCTGTAAAATAGTCATCTAGCAGTTGTCTTGTTTTTTTTTAAACATGGAATCTTTATATTTGTTTATCCTGAACAAAGCGTAAACTTAATATTTTGTTACCCTGAAATATTTGCATAAATATACTAAACAACTACCAAAAACTGTGTAGTGTATGGTAATGCGATTGTTATAGTTTATTCTATACATTAAAAATATACTACTCATACAAAAAAGTATTTATTTCTGTTTCTTCAAAATGAACTAGGTGAACTACACTAATGGAAAATTTTAACAATGCTGTTAACTTGAAATTATTTTTGTTTAGTGTGTTTTGTTTTCCATTGTAGTCTTAAAAAGTAGGCTTAACATATATTCAAAGAGATTATACTTTCAAAAATACATCCTTAGGAGAAGATATTTTAATATATTATTACAATGCTTAACATTAAAACAATATTTTTCCATAAAAGACCTTAATGCACTGAATATATACATCATCACACTTTGTATTTAGAAGATTAAATGATTGCTTAATTGCTACAAAATAAATCCAAACCAAAAATTTTTTCAGCAAATACTTTCAAATCATATTTCTGACAGGACAAAGTTTAATCTTTACAGAAGTAAATTCCCTCGTCTTTCTGAATGGAATAGTTGGTGGCCTTAAACTGCTCACTTGCCAGTAATTAGCCCAATATTTAATCCATTGTGTCACTGTGGTAGTTATGTAGCTTGGTGTCAAATTGGGACTTGAGAGGATTAAGAGTGAAGGGGTGAAGTCTAGTCTGACATTCGGACCATAGTTAATGAGGCCTCTATGTGGGTACGGCATTCTCCTGAGAATTCTGGGAACTCCTGGATTTTCCTCCTTGGCGGTAGGAGAAACTCTCTGCTCACTCTGTTGGAGATGCTGACAAGACAGATGGCACTATGCTGTGAGAGCTGAAGAAACCACATGGACATACCCTGAGGCAACCAGACCTCTGCAGCCGGAGAAGCCACGTTGAGGCCCTTGCCAGTACTGAGATGCTTACAGCACCTCTGGGTCCACAAAGCTTCCAACCCACTGGCCTGTGCTCCTCCTGCATTCAGCATCATTGCATGTGTTTTGTGAGTCTGTGGAGGACTTTATAGATTGGTATCAGATATATGGACTAATATTGTATTTATGGACTTGACCTGGACTGGGCGGGGATGCTTTCTCAATATTCATTTGCATTTGTATATAAAATTTTTCTTATATACAAGTGAGTGTCTATGAATTTGTTTCTCTAGTCTATCCAGAATAACACAGTCACTAAGGCTTCTATACAACAAAATAAACTCCATTTAAAAATGAAGATATTGCACTTAGTTCATTAGTATTCACTTTTTCTGATCCTTTCCTACAAGCAATTTGGGATGAATTTGAGTAAAGCATATGCCAAAGAAAGAATTATAAAATTATCAAACAAAACTCCCCAAATCCCTCAAGGGACTTGAATCCCTCAAGTCAATTCCAGCACATAATGATTCTGTAAGGCAGGGGTGAACTGCTCCTGTGGATTTCCATAAAGAAGATTGTAACTCTTTTTATTTTACTCTTTCATAGGGAATTCATCAACAGATCATTCAACGAAATAGCTCAATCCTATCAAGAAGAGTTGGAAATAGAAATGGACCAGATTGTCGGATTGTAACATATACTTCTCTCTATTTAATAGAAAGATATCCATCTGCTCTATGTCAGGATCCTTGTTAGACTTGTAACAATCTATATTATTTTTGTGGGGGTTGTGCTTATCTAAACAAGATAGGAAATCTTAAGGAGACAGAAGCAGAACCAATGGTTCCTGGGGGTATGTGTTAGTCTGGGTAGACTAAAGAAACAAATCCATGAACACACATATGTGTAGAAGAAACAAATCCATGAACACACATATGTGTAGAGTTCTAGATACAAGAGGAATTGAACATTGAGAAAACATCCCAACCCAGCCCAGCCCAAAACCATAAGTCTAATATAGCCCATATGTCCAATACCAATCTATAATGTCCTCTTCAGACTCAAGAAACACATGCAATGAAGCCAAATGCAGGATGATCACAAGCCAGTGGGTAGAAAGTCTTTGGGTCCAGTGGCATTGTAAGCATCTCAGCCCTGGCAGGGGGTCTCTCTAAGGCTTCTCCCGCTTCAGAGGTCTGGTTGCATCCATGTGGCTTGTCTTCTGCAATGTCTCCCAGGGAGTAGCAGAGAGAGAGAGAAGTGTCTTCCGTCTCCAAGGAGGAAGTACTATATTTTCCACAATTCTCAGGAGAAGGCCATACCCATAGAAGTCTCATTGGCTATCTGGAGATTGACAGCCCCTACACTCTTAATCCTTAAATTGACACCAGATTAGGTGACTACCACCAGATATGTGAGGGGAAGAGGCACGGGGAGGTGAGTACTATATAAAAAATGATGGGTACAGGGGAATAATAATGGTTCTAAAATTGATGGCAAAGAAGGTGTAGAGGCAATGAATCTAGAGTGTGGTATAGACTGATGAACCACATAACTATGCTCTAGTCCTTTACTATTTCATTCCCTTACTATTTTTATTTGTGTTATCTCATTAATCATGTTAGGCTTGCATATGTCCATTTGTATACTTAAAATCGTTTGATACATGCCAAGACAGATAGCTCTTCAGAAGTAGTAACTAGAGTAATGGATCCCTGAGGGTACAAGAAGAGTGTGGGAAAGTGGGGGGAAAGTCATCATTGCATTGATGACTGCATAACCCCACTCTATGGGAGTGAACAACAGAATTGTATGTGAATGGATATATTGAATGGCGTAAGATATGGCAAATAAGTTAATAAATACTGGTTCCTGGGGTAGGGAGGGGGAGGGAGTGGAAGGAAAGCTGATATCAAGCATTTCAAGAAGAAAGAAAATGTTTTGAAACTGCCTGTAGCAGCAATTGTGCAATACTGCTGTTGTGATTGAACTCTGGATTGTGATACCGGTAAGAGCTTCTTATATAACTATTTTAAAAAGCAAAGTAAGAGTTGAACAATCCTTGCCACAATCAGTTTTAGAACTTCTTCATGTGCTCATTCTTATTTATGTAATTTTTAAAATTGTTTTAAAAACATATACAACATAACAGTCTACAATTGAACAGCATCTACACATATACTTTAGTGATATTGATTACATGATTTTATTCTTCACATTGTATAACCATTATTGATAAACATTTCAAAATCATTCCACCGCCATTAATACAAATTCAATGCCTCCTAAGTAAGCACTCCTCCTCCTTCACCCATGGTAACCATTAATAAAATTTGGTTTGTTCTTTTTTAAAATTATTTTAAGTAGCTTTCTTGATATAAGATTCACATATTTCCATTTTTAAAAGAGTTCCAGTGTTCACCCCCATCCCACATTCACTGTTTTCTCCCCAATTCCCCTCACCCCCACGCCCTGCTCCCGATAAAGCTTTGCATTATTTTTTCTGTGCATTCTTTCCTTTGTGCTTCATAAACTGGGGAGACTAACAGGAACAATAAAAAAACAGAAAGAAGAAAATAAGAATATGAAGATAAGATAGAAATCAAGAGTAAAAAAGAAAGACCATCAACATTTAAAAAGCCAGAGAAGAAATTTCTGTAGGAAGGTAATTCTTTACCAGACAAAAACACCTCTCTTTTCTCCCACAGAACAACTTGTGGGTTTGAACTGCTGAGCTCTTGGTTAGAACATTCTATTCCCAACTTTTACCACTCTTTGACAGTGAGTAGGGTAGGCACTGTGAGTTGCTAAACCAATAGAGATATCTTTTTTTTTTCCATCTTTTTCTTCTGGTGTAATCCTGAATATTGGTTTAGGAGGTAATTGGCTAAGCACCACTGATTTGTCCATTTGTTTACTGTGGTAGCTTATATGATGCTGTGATTCTGGAAGTTATGAGGCTGGTACTTCAAGTGCTACTGTACCAATCCAAGGTACACAGGTTTCAGCAGAGCTGCCATAGCACACAGTTTAGGAATGCATAGCTCAAGTCTCCACCTTGAAGAATCATATGGGCAAAACGAAGAGGCTTGGTCACTTGGTAAGGCAGCAGTCCAAATCCACCAGCCACTGAGGTGAAAGGTGAACTCTCTACTCACATAAAGAACACAACCTCCGAACTTCGAAGAAGCAGTCGTACTCAGTCCTAGAGAGTTGTTAGGATACATTGAGTAGACTAAATGGCAATGGGCTTGTTTTTGTTTTGTTGATATGAGTAAAATATCAAACAATACAGGATGGATAAGAAAATGGAAGGAATGCAGAGGTTTACTGGATAAAAAGGCTTGGTCAACATTCAGCAATCCCAAGAGATAGCATAAACGCAATAGCAATGAGCCACTAAAGCCAAACTGCACTGTTGGATGCGTTGGTGACCACAAAGCTCTCAGAATTGACTAAATAGCAATTGAGATGCTTCAACATCTAGAGCTGGTCACTCATCCGCACTAAGAATTTTGGAAGACAGTTGCCAAACCAACCTAATAGACTCAAAACTAATTGTTATCTAGTTGACTCAGAATCATTTTGTAGTTAGGTGTCTTCAATTCAGGCAACCTTCTGTAAAACAGAATGTTCCTGTGAATTCTTCGCAATTGTTATGTTTAAACCATTGTTGATACTATGTCAATACATCTTATTGAAGGTCTTGTTTCCAATGACCCTCAATTTTACTAAGAATCATGTCCTTTTCTACTGACCAGTATCTCCTGAAAAGCTGTCCAATGTACCTGAAATGATCTCACAGTTCCTGCTTTTAAGGAACATTGAGCTGTACTTATTCCAAGACAGATCTCGTTGTACTCTTGGCAGTGCATTCAATACTCTGTGCCCAGCACCATAAGTCAAATGTATCCATTTGTTCTTCAGAATTATTTATTTATTGTCCAACTTTCACATGCATATGAGCTAATTGAAACTATCATGCCCTGAGTCAGGAACACCTGAGTCCTCTAGGTAATATTCTTGATTTTCAGCATTTTAAAGATGTCTTGTGCAGTAGATTTACCTAGGGCAATGTGCCCTTTGATCTACTGACTGCTGGTTCCATGAGCATTAATTGTAGATGCAAGTAGGATAACATCCTTTTCAAGTTTTTTTTTTCTTTGTTTATCATTTTATCTATTGGTCCAGTTGTATTTTGATTTTCATTACCTTAAACTGTAAACCATGCTGAAGGCTGCAATTTTTTATATTCTTCAGCAATAGCTTCAATTCCTGCTCACTTTCAGCAGGCAAGATTGTGTCACCTGCCTATCAGAGGTTGGTAGTAAGCCTTCTTCCAATCATAATATCATATTTTTCTTCATATAATCCAGTTATTCTAATTTCTCAGCATGTAGATTGACCCGAGAGGATGCAAACAAAGCACATACCTTTACTGATTTTAAATCATGTCGTTTTCCCTTTTTGGTCACAGAACTGCCTCTTAAGTCATGCACAGGCTCTGCATGAGCACAATTAAGTGTCCTGGAGTTCCCCTGCCATTCCATTCTGATCTGTACAGTCAAATGCCTTGACCTAGCCACTAAAACACACATATTATCTTTCTGATACTCTCTGTTTTCAGTCTAGATCCATCTGACGTCAGCAATGGCGGCGCTTGTTCTATGCCCTCGTCTGAATCTGACCTGAAACTCTAGCAGCTCACAGTTTATGTCGTGCTGCACACTTTTTTGGGTGATATTCAGTAAAATGTTACTTGCATGTGCTGTTAATAACATTTTTCTGTATTTTGCACCATCTATTCGCGCACCTTTCTTTGGAATGGGTACAAATCTGAATCTCTTCCAGTCAGCTGGTCAGGTACCTGTCTTTCAGATTGTCTGGCATAGAAGAGTCAGTGCTTCATCAGCGAATGTTCATATGAAACGGGTTGAGTGTCTATTGGCTTCAGACTCCATGGTGGCACAATGGGTTGTCTGTTGTCACAAGTCAGCAGTTCCAAACCACGGGCTGCCCCCGTGGAGGAAGATGATGCTCTCTGCTGTAAACCCTACAGTCTCAAAGACCCCCAGAGGCAGTTCTACTCTGTCTTGTAGGCTTGCTGTCAGTTGGAATTGACTCGACGCCAGTGAGATGGAGAGATATAAGCTTCATTAAAATTGCGAAAAAAAATACAGAATGAACACAGTCGTATCAATCTGTTGATATTTCAGTTGGAGCACTTACAATGCTATGACTAGAAGATCAAAACATTACCCAGCATTTAAACGTGCAATTTCTGTCCTCTAATCATTTAGATGGTACTAATATTCTTCAGGACAAACGTTACTAGTAAAATGAATCAAGTTGTGCAATATGAGGATAATTCTGATAAAAATTATAGCAGACTTCCTGAAAAGCCCTCCTGTTCATTCATGGTCTCCAAGAAAATCTAGAACAAAAATGAACGACAGTTCACTAGATTCCTATAGATTGAAGTAGCAATGGAATGTATTTGATTTGCAATCCATTCAAACTACAACTTTCAGATCGTTTACTTTGATGTCTTTATAATGCAATCATCTCATCTGTTCTCAATCCAGCCTTTCTTCTGGGCGCTATTCATTCAGTACAACAGGATCACAGCATTTCTCTTTTAAAGAAGGTGATGTGTTCCTCATACTATATATGATTCACAAATTACTGTTTCTTCACCACAGGGAACTGTGAACTCATTTCCTGTCAAACAAAGTAACTGCACACAAAGGGACAAAGCGTTTGAAGAGAGTGCCACATTACTATTTTACGGGAAGTTATATGGCATAAAGACTTTTTTGTTATTGAGCCTTAAAAAGCAAATGTCTAATGTTCATCTCTTCCAAGATTACAGTTAACATTTAAGTAACAGAGACACTATTTTGTTCAATTTTAGCTACAATAAATTTTAGTGGAATGTAGCAATGAGTCATTTAATTCTATAGGAATCAACATTTTGGAGACAGGATATTATAAGTGTATTTTATTGACAGTGGAAATGACATCATACTAATATGTGATCAAGATACTAAAAAGCAAAACAAAGTTTTTTCTTTGATTCTGACTTGCATTAAACCCAAGCATATCAGAGTAGAACTGTATTCCACAGAGTACTCAATGGCATATTATTCATGTCGAGAGACTGAGGCATTTTAATACAGCTAATAGAAAAAGCACTTATACTTTTCAAATTCATAATTAAACAACAGCAAAAATATAGGAATGATGTAAAATAACCTACAATTTTCTATTTCTGTGTTGATAAAAATTATGTGATTTTATTCCCTTGTAAAATGTCCAAGTCCAACTCGTGTTCCTTGTGTATATTTCACAGACATGACATAGCCAGGACTTTGTGTTAAATACATTCAGAAATTGTATGTGCAATGCCTCCACTGAGAATTCAAAAAACATTTTAAAATGCTTTAAAATATTTAAGAGTTCTATGAGTCAATCTTAAAAACAAAGAAAGATTCTACAATGAAAAATTGTAGCCTTGGTTATTTATACCTGAGGGTCTATAAAGAAAAGACTCTTTTCATCAATTATCTATCAGTATCACAAAGCATTCCTTCCCAAAAGATGACAATGTAAAGCACAAAACACAGCCAAGCAGAGCCAATGAGAATGCCCTTTACATTTAGCAATGATGAGAAATAATCTTCATAAAATTAACTTCTAGAGACTGAAATATAAATTATTTTTGACTTTCAATGATAAAATATTTGAAGACATTTTGTCACAATATGTTCTACATCAGGGATCAGTAAATTTCCCAAGAAAGGTCCAGGTAATAATTATTTTATACCAGAAAGTCACTTGTTCGGCTATCGAAACTGTCATATCATAGATAATATATAAATGAATAGATGTAGCTATGTTCCATATATGAAATTTGAATTTCATATAATTGTCATGTATCTTATTACTTTATTTTATAATCAAAATACATGAACACTTTTTAACACAAAAGTGGAACAAAAACAGGTAGCTGTTTATATTTGCCCAGTATTTATGTTTGGTATTACCTGTTACATAATATCAAATCCAATGGATTTTATATCCTGTTTACCTTTGTAAAGATGAGGCAAGTATACATTTAGATATAGGATTCTTGGTCAAAAAGATCAAATCATTTTGGAAGAAAACTAGAAGAGGACTATGTGACATAATATATAAAATAGTATATTGAAATCATTATTTTATAATACAAAACCATGAAAATTACACAGGGAAATTTAATCAATCTAGTCTATCTCCCTCTACTACTCATCTGTCAGTTCGTTGGCCTGTGGCTACAGGAAGGTCTTCCACTTGTATTTCACATACTAACATTGTCACCCATGTTTGAGGTTTCAGTGAAGCTTCCTGTTTAAGATGCACTTAGAAGATGAACTAAGTGTTTCACTTCTAGGGTTTAGTCTTCTAAATAGCAGTGGATCATTGGTATAGGGCTCCTGGAGTTGAGCTACTCAAATACCTCCATTTTCTGATGCTTCAGGACACCAAATGAGAAGAAATAGCTGTAAACATCATGAATAATCAAAACAGGAAGGTCCAGTGTGTTAGTGTGTTAGTCTGGGTAGACTAGAGAAACAAATTCATAGACTCTCATTAGTGTGTAAGAAAGAACTTTATATACAAAAACAATTAAATAGTGAGAAAACATCCCAGCCCAGTCCAGATCCAGTCCATAAGTCTAATATTAGCCCCTATGTCCAATACCAATCTATAAATTCCTCTTCAAACTTACAAAACAAATGCATTGATGCTGAATGGAGGATGATCACAGGCCAGTGGATACAAAGCCTTGTGGATCCAGTGGCGGTGGTAGAAGCATTTCAGTGCTAGTGTGCGTCTCCACGTGGCCCCTCCAGCTCAAGAACTCTGGCTGTATCACAGTCAGTAGTGTCTTGCAGGGTGTGAGTGTGTGTCCTGCCTCCAGTGAGATATTTATCTCCTTAGCACCTCTAAATGAGGTCATCAAGCTGTGACCTGATGGACAGGCTAGACTCCACCCCTTCACAAGTAGGAGTACCACAAGTAACTACCACATCTAGTCCTGAAGAAGGACACTATGTTTGGTAAAGCAATGGATCAATATTAAAAACAAAAACCAAAAACTAAACAAAAGCCTCAGAGATGGATTGCTGTAGCTGCGGCAACAATGGGCTCAAACCCAATATTTGAGAAGATGACTCAGGACCAAGCCACGTTTTTTGGGTTTTTTTGTTTTGTTTTCTGTTTTCCATAGGGCTGCTATGATTCAGACAATTTGATAATCATAAAACCAATTTGTTTTCCTTATTATATTTTACACATCCAAATGTCAATTTGTGATATTGAAGGGATTTCCACTTTACAATGATGCTTGCACCTATGGCATTAGGATGTCAAATGCGAGCAGTTTTACCCATTTTGTATGTACAATTTTCAACCAAGATTCCATGCTAAGCAAAGAAGGAACTCTTTGGAATATAAATCAGTGGAAAATGTACAGATAACCACAGAACCTGCATGACGCAGGATGGACACATCATCTGGAAAGATCCTCACTGGAGCAGAACAATATGCATAGAAAAGCCAATAGTTAGCTGAAGTGTGGGAGAACCTTGATGAGACACAACAGATACAACGATAGACTTGAAAATGCGATTGACAGTGAAACGATGTAAAATTTGGGGGAAATAATCATAATATTGTATGTAATCTTGGAATGGGTCATATGTTATTCAGTGTCAGCTAACAATAGCCACCGTGTTTGTTTTTACTTGAGTAATTGAACATTTTCATTTTTCACCTTATTGGAAAAAATGTATATTAACATATAAAAATATATTCTGTGTCAGACAAGAAAAGAAAGGATATGCTAATTTAGGAGTATAGCACAATGATATTTAAAATATTTAGAAACTTCCTTCTGACATGACATAAAATTGTAGGACAAGACTGATAAGTTAGGCTTTATTTTGACTTGTCTTTTTTCCTTGAATTTACCACTTAAACTCAAACACATACTTGAGATTAATTAATGTTGAGGATTGTAATTTTGGTTTGCTCACTTCTGTGACTTTACAAATTATCAGAGAAGCTGGCTTCAGTGCGGAAGAATGTGGCATGGGGTTTGGAGGAAAGCTCATTATCAACTTGCGGTGTGTGGACAACACAAACTTGCTTGCCGAAATAGAGGGAAACTTCTGGCACATATTGATCAACATCTCGGCTGAAAGCAGAGAATACCTCAAAGAGGTTAACCTGCGTTTCATGATCTTTGCCCAGGTAGGTGTTCAAATGGGTGAATCATAACAAACGAAGGATAAACTTGAGAAGGCTTCGTTGTGTTCATGTGGAACCTGTACTTGATCAAGAAGCAGGTGGACATGGGGATCGGCATAGTTTGAAATTAGGATAGGTATGCCTCAGGATTGTGTCCTCGCACCATACTTATTCAATCCATGTGCTGAGCAAATAATCCTAGACACCGGATGCTACAAAGGAGAAAGCTGCACCAGGTGTGGAGGCTGGCTTACTACCAACCTGGGCTACGCAGCTGACACCACCTTGAGAAGACTTGAAATGCCTTTTGAAGTTCAAGGACTGCAGACTTCCCCATGGGGTGCAACTCAAAGCCAAGAAGATGAAAATTCTCACAACTGAACCAATATGTAACATCTTGATAAAGAGGAGGAAGATTGAAGCTGTCGAGAATTATGCCTTGCTTGGATTCCCGGTCAATGCTCACGGAAGCAGCGATCAAGAGATCAAAAGATTTCCCTGAGTTAAATGTGGTGCACAAGATCTCTTTAAAGCATTACAAAGAAAGGGCTTAGGGAACTAAACTCAGTCTGACTCAAGTCATGTTGTTTTCTATTGCTTCATGTGCATGTGAAAGTTGGACTTGAATAAAAAAAAATTTAGTGCATTTAATTCTTTCCTTTTCTCTTTTTACAAGCCATTGAAAATGCAGACAGCATGTCATTCCATAGTTCAGTCACATCAGCAGTATCATCAGTATAATTGCTCCCATACCCAGTTACAAAACACTCTCTTCCTTCTTGAACTCATTGCTATCGGCGCCCCTTTACCACCCCCACATCTTCCCCACAGTACCCCCTCAAGAACCCCTCTAATTTGGTTCTGGCAGACTCTGAAGAGTACCTGGCCTACTACAAGGACAAATCCCTCTGTCTTGGAAGAAGTATGGGCAGAGTGCTCTTTAGAAGACCGAAAGTGACACTTGGTCTTACAGACTTTGGACATGTGGACAAGAGAGACCTGTCCCTAGAGAAGGATGCCATGTTTGGTAAACTCCAGAGCCAGTGAAGAGAGGAACTTCAAGGAGTTGGATTGACAGAGTGAGGACAGCATTTGTCTCAAGGATAGGACAATTGTGAGGATGGGTGACACCTGCTATTGCTTTGTTCTGCTGTTCATGTACTGGAACTGACTTGACCACACCTAAAAAATTCACTGTATTAGTTCAGTCTTAGCACTCCGCTGTAGATGCACATTCCGTTTGTTCCTATTTTGTTCTATTTCATTCAATATTTCTATATTGTGTGCATGAATTCTTGTGGACTTACATATATATTCATCAAATATGTATGGACTAACGAACCTGCATGAAGTGCACACACACTCAATGTTTACTATCAGAAGCTTTATAGTTTTGTGTTTAGCCCTTTTGTCTATAATTCAATTTTAGTGAAAGATTTTACCTAGATTTATTTCTTCCTTATTTTTCTCTTTTAGCCTCCTTTAAATAGTAGTGTACAATCTATAAAACATGACATTAAAATGACTATGTTTTCTCAATTGGGTTTCCTTTGCCAAAGATCAGTTAGATATATTTGTTTGCAACTATTTTAATTTTCTCTAATATGTGACATTATTCTTATTCATTGTGAGACATCACATTTGATTACAATAACTTTACTATAGGCTTAAAGCCAGAGAACATATCTTAAATTTTATACTTTTTCTTCTGTACTGCTGTTTATTCTGATATTTTTATCCTTTCATATAAAGTGTAGATTTATTTTCTGAATACACATAAATTAACATTGAGCTTAATTAAAATTGGATTCAACATAAAGACTAATTTGTATAAATTGACTTGTCAGTGATATTGAATCTTCTATTTTGTGAACATAAAATATCTCTACTTTTAAGGAACCATGTACATTTTTGATGGTGTATACAATTCTTTGTTATTTAAATAATAGTTCTCATTCTACTGTGGGCATATATTCTACTGATGGTGTACATTTGAATATTTTCCTAAATTTTGCTCATTTCAAATAAAGTTTCTATGAATATCTTTGCATATGTTTGGGTGGATATAAGCAATTTTGGTTGCATATGTCATCAGAAGATATATTGAGTAATTAGCATGTGGGTTTATTCTTAGTTGTTTATTTAAGAAGCTCTGTGATTTCACTTTATGCTATCACTTATAATGCAGTTATTTCCAGTTGTGCCATATTCTTTCCAACACATCTGATTTGATTTTATGTAACAATTGTTGTGGATCTTTATGGGAAATTTGTTTTGATTTAATTTGCCTTTCTCTGGCAGAAAATATGTATTTTACTCACTTTTAAAATTAACTTCTCTGTGATTTCTTTGTTGATATGTAAGAGATATTTATTTTTTCTTGATATAAATATTTGGTCAGATTTATTGGGGTTTTTTTCAATGTGTACCATGAAATCACTTTCAACTGATAGAGAACTATAAATGATATAGGATTTCCTTCACTGTGATTTTAATTGGTACAGAGCACCAGGTCTTTTCTTCCATGAAGTTGTAGGCTAATTTCTGTTGGTAGCCAAGTATTTAATCAATGTGCAAACTGGGCACCTTGGTATAGAGATAGCAAATAATATTTTTTAATTTTGCTAAATAATGTCTGATTTATTAACATCGTATTTTGTTCCTACTGATTCTTATCTCCATCCCTTGAGCATAAAACAGAATCTACTTTGTTTTATATGAAAATTTAATTGCTTTAGTTTCCAGATTTTTGTCTAGAATCATTTAAAATTAATTTTTATTAGACAAGGATTAGAATCATTTCTTTCTTTCTTCAGTCATATATGGATATCTAATTGACAAGTTATCATTTATTGAAAATGTCATCCTATCTGTGGCCCCAAACTCTCTGGCCCCTCCCCGAGACAAAAACACATTGCACTTCAGTGAATAATTCTGCAAATGAAGTGAAAGTATGAACATGAATCAAAAATAATTGCACCTAGAAGTTCAATTCATACATAAATGGGTTTATTCTAATCAAAAGTGTTTAAATATATATCTGTGATCAGTGGTTTCAGAGAAACTATCAGCAATACACATAATTTATTCACATTATTCAGTTTATTAGTTTATTCAGTGTGTTTTCAAAAACGGGGATCATTTTTGCCCTAAGGAAATATTATTTTAAGATGAAAAATCATAACAATTTTTAAATGAAACTCAAGAGGACATTTCCCAAACCACTGAATCCTTGAAATCAGCTTATATCTGTTTGGCCCCACATAAAACAACAGTTTGGAGGTGGACTGATGGCTTAAGTAAGTCTGGGCAAATGAAAAAGAGGAGCCAAAACAAAGAAAGTCATGGATGAAGAAAGAAACTGGAGAAGCCCAGAATCTGGCAGAAGACCATAGAGTTTCCGCTGAAGCAGTAGCTGATGATGCTGGGATCTCACATGGTTCACTCCTAATTTTAAGACTCTGGTCTCAGTAGCTTTCAGTGGGATGCATGCCAAAACCACTGTGCAAAGATCAGCACAAAGCACACAGAGATGATCTTCTGATCAGTCTTTTAAGCAAGATAGGAGCTAATTAACACAGATTTGTGGGATGAATCATAACTGGGACAAGTTTTATTGGTGTTATTGTTGCCATGTGTCATTGAGGCAATTCCAACACACAGTAATCCCATGCACGATAGAACGAATCACTTCCTACACCCGTGCCATCCTCACTGTTGTTTCTGTGCTTGCGCCCATTGTGGCAGGCACTGTGCCATCTACTTGCACCCCTGCTTTTTCACCAAGCGTGAGGTCCTTTTCAAGGGGCTAGTCTCTCCTGACAGCAGGCCCAAAGTATGTAACATGAAGTCTTGCCATGCTTGCCTCTAAGAAGGATTCTTGTCATTTATCTTCCAAGACAGAACTTCTGATATTCTTCTTCAAGTTTCACAATTTCAACCACCCGATTCTTCTTTATTCAATGTTCCACTTTCATATGCATATGAAGCAATTGAAAATATCGCTGCTTGGGTCAGTTGTACCTTTGTCTCAAGATTAAACCCTTGGCTTGAACCTTCCCTCGATTCAACATGCTGCTGCTACCTATTGGTCCAGTTGTGAGGACTTGGGTTTTCTTTACACTGAGTTGCAGTTCATACCGGAGACTGTAATCCTTGATCTTCATCAACAAGTGCTTCACGTCCTTCTCACTTTCAGCAAACAAAGTTGTGTCATCTGCATATAACAGGTTTTTTATGAGGCTTCCTCACATCTTCATACCCATTTTTTAGACAATCCAGCTTCTCTGATTATTTGCTAAGCATTCAGGTTGAATAAAGGTGGGAGGATACAATACTGACCAGCACCTTTCTTAATTTTAAATCATGTAGTGAGTAATAGTTTTATTCATGTATCTCTCTCTCCATCCAGGCACAAATTCCCTATGGGCACAATGAACTAGTCTGGAATTATCATTCTTCTCAGTAATATCCATAGTTTGCTATAATGCACACAAGTGCCTTGGCATAGTCAAAAAATACTAGTAAAGATATTTTTGGTATGCCCTGCTTTGCGCCAAGAACCACCTGGCTTCAGCAATGATATGCTTTGTTCTATGTATTCTTATGAATCTGACCTGAACCTCTACCATGTATTGCTGCAACCATGGTTGGGCGACCTTCACAAAATTCTAGTTTCATGTGATAGTAATGAGATTGTTCCTTAGTTTAAACATTCTGTTGGGTCATTTTTCTTTGGAATGTGGACTTCAAGGCAATTGGCCAAGTAGCTGTCTTCCAGATTTCCTGGCACAGATGAGTAAGTACTTCCAGTGCTTCATCAGCTTATTGAAAGTTTTGAATTGGTATCCTATCAGTTCCTAAAGCTTGTTTGGGGCTCATACCTTCAATGTACCTTGAACTTCTTCCTTCAGCACCTTTAGATATTGCGCCTATGCTACTTTCTCAAATAATTCACCTATACGTCACTAGGTGATAATTCACCTATACGTCACTAGGTGATAATTCACCTATATGCCACTAGGTGACGTGTCAGCTAGTTCTTTCTATTTTCTTTGATGTGCATAGAGTATTTCAACATTGCAACTCAAGGCTTGATCTTTCTTAATTGAGTCATTTCAGATTAGGGTATGCTGAGCTTGTTTTTCCCTGTTGTTTATCTACTTTTAGGTCCTTGAAGATCTCATTAAAATCTATTGCTCTCTCTTCTCCAGCTTGAAAATTTCTATTCAACTCCTTGATTTTATGTTTTCCTCCATTTGACTTACATATTCTACGAGTAAGAAAGTTTCAGAGTCTTTTCTAACACCCACGTTCATCTTCTGTCTTTCCTGTCATTTTTAATCATCTTTTGCTTTCTCCGTGAATGATGCTCCGCATGTCCGTCCAAAGGTCATCACATCTTCTTTCTTTAGGGTTCACTTCATCAAATCTGTTCTTGAGAGGTTCTCAAAATTGCAGTAGGATAGATTTGAGGTGATATTTTGGTTCTAGAGGGCGTCTTTTAATTTGTTACAGCTTTAACCTGGATTTACATAGAAGCAACTGATGACCTGTTCCACCCACTGTGAGCATCTGGCCTGACTTTAGCTGCTGATGGGCTGAGGCATAGCTTTAGCAATTCTATTCTGAGAACAAGATCCCGGCAGAATAGTGGCGCTCCACATGATCTGCTCCATCGGTTACATTTAAGGCAGATAGGGTGCTATGAAGTTTATGGACACTGGATTTGGGGTGTTCTGAAGGAGTAATACTGCTAGACTTTCTCAAATGTCCCAACGTGTAATACTAGGTTCTTATTATGATACATTTTGGAGAAAATGAAAAAATTATATGTTAGGAAAAAACACAGGAAATTTATGTTGAAAGGATAGCAAAGGCTGTCAAATAAGGATTTTATTAAGAAACTTTACTTTGCCAAACATACAGCATTGGTCTTACAGTTTCAGATATTTTATGTTTCCCAAATTCCAAAGTACCCTTAAAAGATGAAGATTTTGAGCTTTTAGAGGATACCAAAACTTCTATTTTTTAGAGTGGTATGAATGAACAGTGCATAATTTTTTGGAAAATGTGCATAGAGAGGGAAACAGCATTATCAGGAGTAGATTTAAACAGATGTAGGACATGTAAAGAAGCACATCTTTACATTTTATGTTTCATAAAGGTTTTTTTTTAACTTACCTTCATGGATCTGAATCTGAGCTGTAAATTTAATGTCAGGGCTATATTCATCTAAATAGATAAGAATGTATGGTCTCTAAAATATTGTAATTTCATAGTGAATTTTGGTATCTCAAGGTATAGATCTTCCAACTCTTCTCATCTTCCTTAATATTGCTTTGCTCATAATAGTTCTTTACACTCCAGTATTGTTTTAAGATTTATATTGTGCACTCTGTACACAGGGTCACTATGGGATAAACCTTACTTGATGGCACCCAACACCACTACTACCCAACACCAACCACTCTTGCATTATCTTAATAGGTAATACTAATACCAGGAACACTTTAAACATATTTTACATTAAATACAATAAAAGGATCCTGGTGTCTTATCTTGCTAATTGGACTTACTTTTCTCATACTTTTAGACTTACAAAGTTAACTTAAACGTTTACTTTTTTCCATTAGGAAAAAATTAATTTACATTTCAAAAAAAAGGAAAAGTACAAAAAAGAAAGCCACTATCTTTGACTTTGTTCTGATTCATAGTGAATAATCCTTATATAAAGTTTTATAGACTAGAAACAGTATTTGGGCAAGATAACATCATGATTAGTTGCTTGTGGTTTTGAATTACAAACTTTGTGTTCTGAATTTGGAAAAGCAAAGTCAAACTAGGATTCTTTTGGAAATCGCATTTATTTTCTTAAAAATTTAAATATAATGGAGGAGATTTATGTTTTATTAGTAATTTAATACAGTTATATCCATGTACTCATCCACCTTAAATTAGCCTGAGTATTATTTTAGAAACTACTATTTTGAAAACTGTATGCTGGCAAAGACTTGAATGCACTGTGGACTGCCAAAAATGAACATATACATCTCAGAAGAAGTACAGTCAGAATGCTCCTTAAAAGAAAATACTAAAATATTTCACCTGATTTAATTTGGACATAATTTCAGAGGGAACAATTCTTATAGAAGTACAAGATTCTTGGTAAAGTAAACGTCAGTGAAAAAGAGGAAGACCTTCGAAGTCATGGAGTCTCACAATGGCTTCAATAATGGCCTTGAACAAATAATGTCAAGAATAGCACAGGACTGGGCAGCACTTTATCTTGTTATACATACTGTCACAGCAGAGAGGAGTTGAATCTATAATGGTTAATAATAACATTATATTTTTGACTATTCCTTTTAAAAATAGCCTATAGAACCATTAAAAACTAGGACTCATTACAATCTACTTGCCTCTCCAAAATCAGTTGTAACTTTCTTACAAAAATACCAAATAAGTACTTAATATCATATATAAAATTTCAAATATGACTTCCCTATTAATGATTGAACTTTGGCAATGGGTATTAGTGAACAGTCATAATTGGGAATTAAAACATTTGTTCCCAAAAGCAAGTGTTACAAAAATTAATTGACTTTAATATTTCCAATTGCTAGTTTAAAACTATTACAATGGCATGGAATCCCAAATACATCAAAGACTCTTTTGAACTATAATTCCTTGATAAATTGTGCCTACTCAATAAATTTGCTACATAGAGGGATGGAACTCAAGAGATGATTTGCTGACCAATATGGTTTTCCAAGTGACTGTAATCCTCAAATTGAGAAGAGATTTCCACTTAATCTATTTGACTTTTCATTGTAAGGGGCTGTTTAGTTGATTTTGACTCTTTATGTCCTTGCGCAGCACAATAAATTGAAACACTGCCAATTCTGAGAACATCCTAAAAATTGTTTCTATGTTAGGGGCCATTGTTGAAACTATTGTGTCAATATATCTTTGAATCACTGACCCACTACTTCCAATCATGATACCCTTCTCTAAACACAGGTCCCTACCAATAATACATCCAAAGAACTTGAGTCAAAGTCTTGACAGTCTCCTCTTTGAGGAACATTTAGGCTGCACGTTTTCTAGGGTAGATATTTTTGCTTTTGACAATATAGAGAATTTTAAATATTCTCCATCAACATCATTATTCTAACACATCAATTCTTTGTTGGTCTTCATTACTCAGGGTCAAGGTTCACATGCATCTGAGTAAAGTGAAACAACCATAGATTGGTTAAGACAGGCTTTAAAAGGTAGGAAAATAATCTTTGCTTTTTAGGATTTAAATTAGTCTTTTGAAACAGATTTGTTTAACATAATACTTGATTTTATTTCTTGACTGCTGCTTCTACAGTTGTTGATTGTGGATCCAAGGAACTAAAATATTTGATAACATTAATACCCTCTTTGTTATCACGATGTTTTTATTGGTCTTTGTGACAATTATGTTCTTGATGTTGAAGAATAATCTAAACTCACTGATCTCCACCGGTAACATTCAAGCATTTCACTTTTTATTGTTTTCCTAACTAAAAAAATTATTAATTTCAGAAGAAGAAGACTGAAAATGCCAAAAATTTTAAATATAAATGACAAATAAGGGAAATAAAAGAAACAAAAATACCTTTGAAATATATGTTACATCTATGTATTTTATCAAATTAATTTCTTAATCCACACTCTCCAAATTTACTTAATCCATTTGCTGAGCAAATAACCTGTGAAATGGGACTAAAGAAGGAGAATGTGGAGAACATCCAACAGCATGATTAAAGGAAAGAAGATTGACGTTTTCAAAGAGTTCTCTAGTTTGCTTCCTGAAACAATGTTCATGGAAGCGGCAATCAGGAGTTCAAAGAATATATTTTATTGGGAACTCCGCTGCACAAAATCGCTTTAAAGTGTTGGAGAAAAAGGATGCTAAATTGAGGATTACAGGGTGCCTTACTCAAACCATCATACTTCTTTCTAATCACCCCACATCGATCTGAAAAGTAGAAAATTGAATAAGGAAGAATCAATGAATTCAAATTGTGGTACTAGGGGAAAATATTGAAACTACTGTGGACTGCCATAGCATCTGTGTTGGAAGAAGTACAGCCAGAATGTTCTTCAAAATTGAGGATGGTATGACTTTGTCTCACATACTTCGGACATATTATGAGAGACCAGTCATGGAAAGGAACATCATTCTTCGTAAAGTAGAAAAAGAGCAAAAGAGGATGACTATCAACAAGATTGATTTATACAGTGTCTGCAATAATAGATTCAATCATTACAGCAACTGTGTAGGACTGGACAGTGGTTGGTTCTTTTGTGGACCCTGAGTCAAAACCGAATTGATGGCACTTAAAACAAAACTCAAACCAACCCATTGTCATTTAATTTATTCCAGCCCACAACAGCCCTACATAAGATTTCAGAGACTAATCCACGAAGAGAGCAGAGAGCCTCGTTTTTCCCAGCAGAGCGGCCGGTGGGCTTTTAACCACCGACTTTGTGATCAGACTAACACTTATCCCACCGTGTTACCAGGGCCTGGTAACTTAACTATCAAGCACGGTATTTCCTTATTTAAGAAAATTGTTCTAAATACCAGTAAAAATACCTATTTTGTCAGTTATTCAATGTTCATTGTCAGAGGCTAAGTCTAGTAGTGCATAGTCATTCATAGTGTAAAGCAGAAAATAATTTAGTGTTTTTCCACTCTCCATCATATGCCTCAGCGTGAGTGTATTGAAGGATAAATTGCAAGCTCTACTTTATTCAACTTACATTTTTATAACCCTTAAATATCTTTAGATCACAACAGAAAATGTTAAAAGGATGATACATTTTCCCATAAACATATAACAAGATAATGAAATAATCATTCAAAGTAAAACTTTTATTTTTACATTTAAACAATTTAATGAAAATTCTTATTTATCCTCCTTCTATAAATGCTTCTAGTAGTTTCTATGAGCTGCATGTTAATTACTCTTTTTTCTTAAAATAATGTATTTAATTTATGTATTTTAATAATTTAGAATAATGAGATGTGGGGTATGGGTATAACTTTGAATTATCAAACATTTTAATAAGGAAGGAAAATTAGTAAAATAAACAACTATCTATTGTTTTTGTTCTATGCTGTCCGGTCAGTTCTGACTCACAGCAACAGAAGGAAATTTCTACTGGATCTGTGGCATTTTCACATCTGTTTTCAACTTTGAGTCCATGGTTGAAGACACTGTGTGAATCCATCTCTTCAAATACCTTCCTCTTTTAAACTTTCCTCTTAATTTACGAAGCATGATGTCCTTTTCCAGGGCTTGGTCTTTCCTGATGTCCTGTCTAAACTATGTCAGATGAAATCTTGATATTCTTGCTTATAGGGAACATTTGGCTTTACTTATTCCAATATCTGTTAGTGGATGTCAAAATAAATATAATGACATGACATTTTCTTTAAAAGTGCACACATTTATTAGGAAACAAAGCTACAATCTTAAAACAGTTTAATTATTCTTTATAATAGTATTGAGCTATTCCTATTTGCATAGAACATTTTGATATATTTGTGGTTCTTGCTTTCACTTTTGAAATGTCCGAGAGATAGCAAATACATTAAACTTTATTAAATTTCATGTGCAAAAAATGTGCAGTAGCCTAAATAAGAAACTGCTGAATTACTTACTTATAAATCCACCATTTCAGCTAACTTCAATCTATAAGGAGGAAGAAAGGAGTAAACACTTCTTTCATCTATGTTCCCAATATAAAAGTTGAATACTTAGATTGCTCTAATAGTTTCTAAATATTACATTTTACGATTTAGTAGAGCTTGTCAAGGCTGAGTCCTGACATAGTGGTGGAGATAATTCTTCAGCATAACACCGCCCAATCATGAAAGAAAGAGCTTACTTATTCTGCAGTTACTCTTGATGGCAATAAAATGTATTGTTTCTAAGCATATCCCCCAGGTAGGTCAATATACTCCTGAAGATAGGGTTTCCTCTTGCTAATTTTTGCTCAAAATAATAATTGTCTTTCTTATTTATATGATATCATAAATCAAAAGAGCAGATTTGCCTTTCTTGAGGGACTCAACTAATGTTCCTTGTAACTTTTTTAAAAGTTTTTGAACAAAAATAAATGTCAAAGGACAAAATGAGAAATGAAGGAAAGTTTCCCAATCAAAATTTCATAGGATTTCCTCTTTACCATTAAAAATAAGTAGGCACATTGGCATGATGGGAAAAATCTGAGCATAATATTCCTGGCATTTTTTCTCACCAAGCTCATTTGCAATATCTTTTTTTTTAAGGATTGTTTTATTGGGGACTCTTACAGCTCTTATAGCAATCCATACATCAATTGTATCAAGCACATTTGTACATATGTTGCCATCATCATTTTCTAAGCATTCACTTTCTAAATAAGCCCTTGGTTTTAGCTCTTCTTTTTTCCCCTCCCTCTCCTCTAACTCACCCTTGTGATTTCTTAATAAATTATAAATTATTATTTTTTCATATCTTACACTCCTTTGGGAAGGGTATACATCGATCATTGGGATTGGTTCCCACTTCTTAAAACTAACTAATAATACCTGGACTCACCTTGTCTCTTTCAAGAAAATCTATTAGGGTTACACTTGGAATTCCAGTTACCATAAACTTCTGAGTTTACCTCTCAGCCTTGAATTTAATTGGCCCGGCTGACACACTCAGAAGTCCCTATGCTATTTTAGTTTCTTTTGTCTCTGAATACCTTAAGGAGAGTAAGTTAAATTAATTATTAATAGAACTTGATTTTGTCCATACATAGACAGAAGGGACACTTTCAACAGAATTTTTAAAATATGCTTGTGAATTTATGAGCTTGAACCCTATTTGAAATACTCTTTGACTTGCGTTTGTATCAGGATGTATTAAAGATGAAGAATATTTTTGGTGTTGACTACCTTTGTTAGATTTTATTGCCATCCAATGCATAATTGCAGTATAAGTAAGCTCTTTCTTTTGTGAATGGGGGCCTAACATTGAAGAAGAATTATCTCCACCACTGTGTCTGGACTCAGCCTTAACATGCTCTAATAATATGTAGAATATGATGAAGTTACTTCTAGTAGAATGTTAAGAACCAGTGTATCATTTCCATTTCCATTCTGTCTTTTCTGTCATGACTGAGTTGCTTTTTCAACTTTAACCTGAGCTTAAAGATGGCCTTTGTTGGTGTTGTTAGGTACCAGTGATTCAGTTCTGGTGCATAACAATGCTATGCAGAACAAAACAAAGCTAAACCCAGCTTGGCCCTGTGCCATCCTCACAATTGTTCTTATTTTTGATCCCACTGTTGCAGCCAATGTGTTAATTCATCGTGTTGAGAGTCTTTCTCATTTCCCATGCCTGCCTCTTTACCAAGCATGCTGTTCTCCAGGGAAGGGTCTTTCCTGATAATATGTCCAAAGAACATGAGATGAACTTTGCTCACTCTTGTTTCTAAAGAGGATTCTGGTTTTATCAGAATTTTCCAAGACAGATTTTTTTATTGTTGTTCTTTGACAGTCCATGGTACTTCCAATATTATTCTGCAGACACATGATTCAAATTATTGCTTCCCCTTAAGTCTTCCTTGTTAAATATCCAACTTTAAAATGGGTAGGGAGCAAGGGAAAAATTACAAATTTCCTTAAAGTAATATCCTTGCTTTACAATGCTTTAAAAGGTCTGTGCAACAAGTGTGCCCAAAGCAATGTGCCATTTCTTCTCCTGACATCTGCTTCTATGAGCATTGCTGGAGGAGTCAAGCTATATAAAATCCTCGAAAACTTCAAATCTTTCTTCTTTTATCAATATGCTGCCTACTGGTCCAGTTGTGAGAATTTGGGTTGCTCTGCTTGTGTTGAGTTGTAATCCATAAAGAAGGTGCAATCGTTGAGCTTCATCAACAAACACTTCAAATTCTCCTCACTTTAAGCAAGTAAGTTTGGGTCCCCTGCATATCCCAGGTGGTTAATAGTCTCCCATCAATCCTGACACTGAATCTTTCTTCACATAATCTATTTTATCTGATTATCTGGTCAACATGAAGATGGAATAAATACAGTGAGAAAATGCAACCCTAATGCATAACTTTCCTGATTTTAAACCATGCACACATTCCTTATTTTTGATCTATATGCTAATGAACACAATTTGATCCTAAATGATCACAATTTAGTGTTCTGGAATTCACATTCTTCTCAAAGTTGTTTTAAGTTTTTTTTTTTTTTATGGTCCATGCAAGCAAGTTCATTCTACAGTCAATAAAACACAAGTAAACATACTTATGGTAGTCTCTGCTTTCAAACAAAATCCATCTCACATCAGCAATGCCATCGTTTTTCCAAGTTCTCTTCTGAATTCAACCTGAACATCTAGCTCTTCCTTGAAAATGATTGTAATGTGGTTTTCAGCAAAATTTTACTTATTTGTACTATTCATGACATTGTTCTATAATTTGAACATTCTGTTGTAACACCTTTTTTGAGGTATACATATGGATCTCAACCAATCACATGGCCAAGTAGCTGCCTTCCAGATCAAGTGACATCGATGAATGAGCGCTTCTAATCCTTCATCAGCTTGTTGAAATAGCTCAACTGGTATTTCATCAATTCCTTGAGCCTTGTTTTTTCACTAATGCTTTCAGTGCCGCTTGAACATCTTCTTTCAGTACCATAGGTTCTGGCTCACATCCTGCCTCTTAAAATGTTTGGATCTCTCCTGTTTCTTTTTTTTCCCACTGTGACTCTGTATTATTTTCATTTCTTTTTATGCTTCCTATGTCATTCAATATTTTGGTCTTATGATCTTTCAATATTGCTACTAAAGCCGTGAATTTGTCTTGAGGTATTTCATCTTAAAATATGCTGAGTATTTTCTTCCTCTTGGTTTTCTAACACTAGATCTTGACACGTTTTTTAAAATTGTTTTACTAGGGGCTCATACAACTCTTATCACAATCCATATATACATCAATTGTGTAAAGCAGATCTGTACATTCATTGCCCTCATCATTCTCAAAATATTTGTTCTCCACTTAAGCCCCTGGCATCAGCTCCTCATTTTTCCCTCCCTCCCAGCTCCCCTCTCCTTCATGAGCCCCTGATAATTTATAAATTATTATTTTGTCATATCTTGCCCTGTCCGACATCTCCCTTCACCCACTATTCTGTTGTTCATCCCCCAGGGATGAGGTCACATGTAGATCCTTGTAATCGGTTCCCTCTTTCCAGTCCACTCTCCCTCTACCCTCCCAAAATTGCCACTCACACCACTGGTCCTGAAGGGATTATCTGCCCTGGAGTCCCTGTGTTTCCAGTTCCTATCTGTACCAGTGTACATCCTCTGGTGCAGCCAAACTTGCAAGGTAGAAATCAGATCATGGGAGTGGGGGAGGGAGGAAGCATTTAGGAACTAGAGGATAAGTTGTATTTTTCATCCTTGCTACATTGCACCTTGACTGGCTTGTCTCCTCCCCTAGACCACTCTGCAAGGGATCTCCAGTGGCCGACAAATGGGCTTTGGCTCTCCACTCTGCACTCTACCCCTCATTCACTATGGTAAGATTTTTTTTGTTCTGATGATGCCTTATACCTGATCACTTTGACACCTCTTGATCGCACAGCTGCTGGGCTTCTTCCATGTGGGCTTTGTTGCTTCTGAGCTACATTGCCACTTGTTACCTTCAAGCCTTTAAGACCCCAGACGCTATGTCTTTTGATAGCCAAGCACCATCAGCTTTCTTCATCACATTTGCTTATGCACCCATTTGTCTTCAGCGATCCTATCATGGAGGTGTGCCACAATGATATGATTTTTTGTTCTTTGATGCCTGAAAACTGATCCCTTTGGCACCTCGTGATCACACAGGCTGGTGTGTTCTTCCATGTGGGCTTTGTTGCTTCTGAGCTAGATAGCCACTTGTTTATCTTCAAGCCTTTAAGATCCCAGATGCTATATCTTTTGATAGCCAGGCATCACCTTTCTTCACCATATTTGCTTATTCACCTGCTTTGTCTTCAGCGGTTGTGTCGGGAAGGTGAGCATCATAGTATGCCAATTCAATAGAAGAAAGTATTGTTGCATTGAGGGAGTACTTGAGTGGAGGCCCAATGTCCTCCTGCTACATAAATGCTAAACCTATAAATATAGGCACATAGATCTATTTCCCCATCCTCATTTATAAAATATATTTGCATATGTACATGTCTTTATCTGACCTCTATAAATGCCCTTTGCCTCCCAGCTCTTTCCTCTATTTCCCTTGACTTTCCTCCTGTCCCACTATCATGCTCAGTCCCCACCTGAGTTTCTACAATTCCTCTTTCTTACATTACCCTTGATCATGCCCTACCAGGCCTCCCACACCCACATGACCACCAATTTGTATCACTTGTTATTCCATTGTCCCTGGGTTTGTTAACACCACTTCCCTTCCCCCACTTCCCCCTATTCCATGTCTCCCCCCCCCCCAACCCAAACTCTCAGTCCTGAAGCTTTCTCTTCCAGATTGTTCATCCAGCCTATTTTATTTAAACAGACCTGCGGACATAATAACATGCACAAAACAAGACAGAGCAAAACCAGTCAACAATATACAATAAAACAACAACAAACCACCAACAAAGAACAAAACAAAACACTACAAGAAAGACAAGCTTGTAGTTAGTTCAAGGATCATTTGTTGGCCTTTAGGAGTGTTTTCCAGTCCAGTCTGTTGGGGCACCATGCCCTGGCCCCAAAGTCCACCTTCAGCATTCTTAAGAACCTTGCCGCGCCATTCCCTTGCTGTTGGGGCACCATGCCCTGGCCCCAAAGTCCACCTTCAGCATTCTTAAGAACCTTGCAGCTCCATTCCCTTGCTGTTCTGCTGCACTCCCCCAGTGCTTTGCCTTGGTGTGGTGGATCAGGAATGGCACAATTCCCACACAGTGTTTCTGGTGCTGTCCCCCGCAGGGCCATGGGTCATTGAGGAGTGTCATGTCTCATTATAATATTTCACTTTGTCATTTAGAACTTCCCTTTGCAATTTTTGCTGTTCAGTTATTTCACTTCAGCCTTTCTTCCATGTCCCTTATCTCCTGTATGATTAAGAGTAAGTTAAAGAGCCTCTTCTGATATTCACTTGAATCTTTTCTTTCTTTTGTATTATTTTAATTGAGTTTTTTTATTTTTTTCATGGATTATTTTGTAAACCATTTTATTTGGACACAATCCAGACAGCATACAATTCAATAGTTTGGTTGTATCAAGAAGTGTTGTACAATCTCTGCCCCAATCAGTTTTAAAACATTTTTTCCTTCTTGTACTCCTTGTTATTAGCTCACCATTACCCACCAACCTCTTAATCTAGTTATTGTCTCCACAGATTCACCTACCCTGTGTTTCATATACCAGAAAGCATGGACAAATACATATCAAGGAGTCAAGATGCTATCCATAATAACTAAATACAGAGATAAACCACAGTTTGAAAGAAAACAGAAAAAATGAAAACCCAGAGTAAACTCAAAATGTGTCAAAGGGGAGATCAAATGAAAATGTTATTACTAATCGAATTAGATTTTTCATCTGCAATATTCATCTCCACAATATTCTTTGTCTAATAACAAGGGAATTCCCATCCCACAATTTTAGTCAAAGGGAAATAAATAGAGGCTAATTTTATGTGTTGATCCAAAAATGTATTTGGCGCTTACACTGTCATCCATAGCCTTCTACAAACCCTTTCCCAATTTAAGCTCTGATGCCATTCCCTCCTTCAGATTTGGATTATATTATTTGCAATCCTTGGATCACACAAAGTGGTGTGCTTCTTCCATGTGGGCTCAGTTGACTTACTTAGAAGCCTGCTTGTTTAAAAACAACTCTTTAAGACCCCAGGCACTCATCTTTCTGATAGCTGGGGGCCATCTAGCTTCTTCATTGCACTTTGCTGTAGCACCCATACCTTCTAATGAAGGATCATGAGGGCATGTATCAAACGGAGCCATGTAATTGTTCTTGGATTAGAACTAGGCTTAAATGGGAGGCCAAAAATGGATAACATTTTCTATGCCATCATACAACTGATAATATATCCAATTTGTTCTTGAAATTTTCTCAAAATTTTGGTTGGATATATGTACTCTAAGTTATATTTTGGCTCTCATGGACTTTTATTCATTTTTTAAAAGCTTCAACAGGAATTTGCATATGAGTGATTTATGGTCTGTCCCACAATCCTGGCTTAATTGTAGTTTCTGATGTTGAGCTTCTCAATAGTCTCTGACCACATATACAGTCAATTTGATATCTGTGTATTCCATCAGGATAAATCTATGCTTTTGTGTTGTTGGGGGAAAAAGGTATTTGCTATGAACAAGTCATTGGTCTTGCAAAATACTATCATGCGGTCGCCAGCATCATCACCAAGCTACATTACAACAACTGTTTTCAACTCTCACATCCAAATCATCAGTAATTTTTTGATGCATCTTGATTTCATGTTTGATCAGTTTCAGACTAAAGACATTGGTAGAATTAATCAAGTTCTGTATGACTAGCTTTGATGGTTGCTATGTAAATTTGAATTATACTTGCATTGATTATATTTATTTTCATAAGGTTAGCTATTTACCTATCACCAACAGCATTCTAGTTCAAGATAGAGCCCAAAATGCCCCTTTTGATGATGCATGTGATGCCATTCCTCTTGACTGTGTCATTCACAGCATAGTACACCATATGGTTTTCTTATTCAAAATGGCCAATACCAGTCCTTTTCATCTCACATAAAATGTTATGTTTCATTTCATTTTTAATAACTTGTAATCTTCCTAGATTCATAGTACATTCCAAGTTCCAATTTTTAATTTATATTTATTGCTGGTTTTTCTTATTTTGAGTCATGTCTCATCAGCAAATGAAATCCCACAATTCTTTATTTCTGTGGGCTTTACTCAATCCATGTCATTGTGGTCAACTATTTTGAGAAGACAGTTCTTCCTCACTTAGATTGGAGCGCCTTCCCACCTGTGTAGCTCATCTTCTGGCAGTCGATCTGACAATCGTCTGCTCCGGTTCATGGCATTTTCAGTATGGACAATATTCAATGTTATCCATTGCTCTTCAAAAGGTTTACCGTGGCTAATTCCTCTAGACTAGCCAGCCTATTCATTCTTCGTGCTTTGTTGTTAGTCTTGAAGCCCTTCTGAAACCTGTTCCCTTTCAGCGACCTTGCTGGTTTTTGAAATACAAATGATATATCTTCAAGTATCACACCCATACACATGACACCACAGATGACAGAAACATTGTAGAAGGATGACGTTCAGAGCCTGAAAGACCCCAGCTGTAGGATTTCTGTTTGCTTTGCTTTTGAAGGTGATGAGAGGCAGAGCTTGAGCTGAGCCCGCGTGCACTTTCAATTTGGGAAAGAATGTATGAGATTTAGTGACACAAGATTGACAGTTTTTTGTTGTTTTTTTTAGTTGGATTTGCAGCATAATCTTGATTAAACTGACATATATTATCTAAATTATTCAATTTTTTTTCCTTGTTAGTGATTGACTTAGTAGTCCATGCACAATCCCATTCTGGAATTCTGCCAAGAGGCCTCCTGGAAAAGGTTCCTTTGCTTGAATTAAGAGACGCTGGTCCTAGGATTGCTCCCTATCTCTCTTCAGTATTCTTGAAGTCATAACTGAAACCAATACTATTTTATAATATCTCTGGATACGAATCCACTGTATAAAGAAATGTGAAACAAATCAAAGATAAGCCAGAGTCCTAATAACTGAGCATGTTGTCTCTCTTTCTACAGATATATTTGAAATAAAATATTCAATTATTTTAAGGAAATCAAATTATCATTAGACTATTGACATTTATTTCCAACTAAATTGTGAGACAATAAATTCATTTCCATTTAAAATAATAATATTCTATATTAATAGAGAGTTTCATATGGAGTAACAAAATACATTTTATAATGTTACTTGCAAGCTCACTATTATGTATTTTAATTTAAAAATAAGCAAAAGCCTATCTTCAAAAAATTACTATCTAACTTAAATCCTGTGTTCAGAAAGTCTTTTGTTTGCATTGTACTTAAGTGCATAAAATCTAATATCTTTGAGAAAGCATTCTGCAGAGAAGCTTAGCAACCCTGCCAAATGATTTATTTCTTTAAAAAGTATACAAAGACAAGGTTCCTTTTTGTTCCTTTTTGTGGTGAACACTGAAATGTCTCTATTTCATAATCAGAACATTAGAATTTTGCTGCAGGGATGCTTTATGAGGATTTTCAATTTAACAGCAGCTTATAAGTGATTGGCAAAGAGTCAATCATACAGTTCCCGGCTATTGTGAGATTATACAGGTATTTTACTTGCCAGCTATGGATACTGTACTTCAGAAATATACCAATACAAGTAAAAATTAATGTAATATTTTCTCACTTAAAATTAATTTAATAATTATATATGAAATAGTAAAAAACAGATATTATGTAGAGCAGGGGTGTTAAACTGGTGTCCGGCTCCCGAGGTAATTTTTTGTGGCCTGCGATGCTCTTAAGGAGAAAAAATTGTGATGAAGGAAATAGATCCTAGGGGAGATGGAGACAATACCCTACACACAATTCCATCATTAACCATTTTTACTAGTGAAGAAGAGTGTGCAAGTGGCTCAGTGCCTTTCTTGGGGGCCTGTGGACATGGATAAATGTGCTGACTCAGTTCTGGCAATGTTTGGAAGCGATACCCCTAGCAGGCTCAGTGTCATGTAATGCAAACAGATCCCAATAGTGGAAAAGTTAAAAAGAGCACTCTGGGTTGTGCTGTTATGAATCATACCTACCCGCAGGACTAGTTAACATTTTTAGAGGGAAGCCATTGTGTGAGCAACTATTGTCATCCATGAAATTAAATAAAATGGCATACACATCAAGATTAACTGATAAACATTGATCTGCCTTAATAAAGATTGTCTGTTCTCAGTCTTTGAATCCAGATATTGGAAAACTAGTAGGAGGAAAGCACTAATAAGTTTCAGGTAAAAAAGAATAATTTTTGTTTTATAAATACATAAAATAAAATAAATGTTTAAATGAAAGCACTTATATAGTGTTTTAATTATCCAATCCATATTCCTGAATCCTCACTTCAAATACAAATTTAACAAAATTTGTAAATGTGATGTGGCCCGCGTGTATTTTGCCTGTGGCACTTCATAGCCTGCATTTTAATTGAGCTTGACACCCTGATGTAGCGCCTATTTGCTTTGTAAGAATCACAGAATATCCGTTAAGATGTTACTTTCTGACAATGAAATCGGTTTTCCTTTGTGTGACACGTTGTCGTTAGTTGGAACTTGTGTTTTATATTATTAAAATACATACAGTATGAAAGAGCAAAATGTAAGCAATTCAGGTATCTTAAAAGCCTGTGGGAAATCCTGGGTGGCAAAATAGTGTGCATTGAGCTATGAACATGAAGATTGCTGGTCCAAACTCGGCCAGCAACGCTACCAAAGAAAGACTTCAGAGCCTCCTGTAAAAGCACAGCCAAGAAACCCCTATAGGGCCATTCTGCTCCATCAACATGTTTTCCCAGTAGTTGAAATCAACTCAAGTTTAAATTTGCTACTTTGCTGTATAATATTTTGGAGCGGTGAGTGTAGCCATTTGCTTGTTAAAAGGGGAAAAAACAACACTTATTCTAATATATTTAGAAATGGATTGCAAAGAAATTATGTTGCAAAAAGTTTCTTAAGGTTAAGTAGCGCCAGTCAGCAGCGGGTTAGAGGAGTGCCAAAGGGAGAAGAAGAAAGATGCTCCATTGATTAAGGACAAGCCATGCATCGCGTGTGCCATGGCCTTCACCCGCTCCAGTCCTGTTCACTCAGAAGAGCTCCGCCCTGCCTTGAGGAATGCTCCACTGTTGCCATCTTGAAATTATTCATAACAAGTCAACAAGTCCTCCAGTATTTCACTGCAGAAATTCTGCAGAATTTATGCAGTTTTGGACGACATTATGTGATTAATTCTTAAGAAGCAATGATCATGAAAAAATACAAAGCTAATGCTTTCAGAACTAAAGGATGAAGATATTTAAGGGAATATAAGCATGTTTCATTAACCTAAGAGAGAAGTCAATTAATATTTTTATAATATGCTGGGTTTTGTAGTTTAGGGAAACATATGGTCCATATCCTGGAATATGATTCTCGGCAAGAGGTACAGCATGTTTGCAAATATATTCTCACTTTCTTTCCTTGTTTCTAATTATAAATATTGGTGGCAATCAACATAATTTGCAATATCTCCTTGCCACTGAGTGGATTCAAACTCATAGCAACCCTACAGGACAAAGTAGCACTGTCCCTGTGGGTTTCCAAGACTGGGACTGCTTCCGAGAATAGAAACTATCATCTGTCCCCAAAATTTTAATATGAACATTTATATCTATCATGTATCTATCGATCATAAATCTATATGTCTAGTCAAGTGTTTAATGTACTCTGCTATTAACTGAAAGGTCAGTACTTTGAATATATCAGTGAATCCATTAGAGGGAGTCTTCTTCACTGTAAATAGTCACAATCTCAGAAACCCTGAGGGTGATCAATATGCTGACTCAGTGGTAGCTAGTTTTTTTTTGTTTGTTTTTGTCCAAAGACAGGATATTTTCACTCATCCCCTATGCATATGCAGGGCCCTGATGATATAGTTGTTATGAGTTAAACTGCCAAGGGCAAGATCAGTAGTGTGAAACCCCAGCTGCTCTGCACAAGAAAGATGGCCTTTCTACTCCTGTGAGGAGGACAGGCTCAGAAATTTATAACATAGTGCGACCCTGCCCACACCTATCTTGGAAGAACAGCCAGGATATGTCTTACAGGTACGAATGTTGAGGTTTAGTCTCTCTTACTTTAGACATGCTGTAGTCTCTAGAGAAAGGACATCATGCTTGGTAAAGTAGAGGGGTTGTGAAAAAGGAAGACTTTTGATCAGATGGATTGACACAGTGGCTGTCACAATATGTTCACACAGAAGGAAAATTATGAAGAAATCACAGGACAAGGCAGTGTTTCATTCTGTTCTGTTTGACATGGATTCTGTACATGTCAGAATTGACCCATTAGCGCCTCACAACAAAATTTATAAATGTGATGCATATATGTAAATACATGCATGTAAACATAGATATCACTGCATACATGCCTTTTATGCACATGTTTGTCAAGTGTCAATCATGTTATTGTGGTTCTTGAATGCTATGGTGATGTTGGAAGTTGTGCCTCTGGTATTTCAAATACCAGCAGAGTCATTGTGGAGAAGCTACATCTGAGTCTTCTCTCCATGTTTTGTAACTCCCATCAAATAATTGGGTGGGAGCAGGCAAATCGATTGTGTGAAAGTGTGAGAGAGCGAACTTCTCATTCTGTTTGCTCCCTCTGACTAAAAGAGAGCAAGTTCAGAATTAGGAACTGAGAGAATTCCCAGGACGATCAATGAAAGAAAACTATATTGGATCTTCCCCTTCAATTTTATTTGGGTTTTGAAACAAAGAACTATGAAGGGCAAGATCAGGGCTGTAGGGAATGGGTAAGAAAAAAGATGTGTAGAGGTCACATGGCATGCACTCTTGAGCATCACCAATATTAGTATCACCTGCCCAAGGCAAGGAAACTACCTCCCCAATTAAGTAACCAGTTTTTGCAAAATTCCTATCTAAATGCACTCATGTTTACTTACTCTGTGTGCCACGAAGCCCACTGCTTTGTCTCATAGTCATGATTTTTATGAGGCTGCTCCTCTGCTAATTACCTGTGTCACAGTTTTCTGTGTTTGAATGGAGGGGTTTCATGTGCAGGGATCTTGTGGTTCACAGGCCTGAGTTCCACCTTCTCTTACCCATACCCAGACCCATTGGTAACAAAGTTATTTGATGGGAATTGAAGACTTTGACTGGAAGAGCCATATCAAGTATTTCACTGAACTACAATGAGAAAGTCTTCCATTGAAAGCCTCAAAAGACAGCCTTTGTTATATGTAAAACAATGAGCAGGTGAATGGTCATGGTGAAAAATAATATCTTAGCGCAGCCTCCCTAGACCTTTTCTCAATAATATGCCTTTTAATATTGCAACTCATAAGCCCCCATGATCACCTTGTCCCTTTCAAAAATGCATCAAGTTTACATCTGTGGAACATCCAAAGCGAGTCACCATAAACTTCTGGTCTCTGCCTTGAAATCGTTTTTGAAATCTTCCAAATCTTCTTTTAAAATGTGATGCGTAAAACATATCTTTTTTAATGTCTGCTGCATTCCTATGAATTTCATACAACGTATCAATGATTTGGGAAGATGTCAATTTGAGTTTTAGCTAAATGTTTAATATTATATCTGAGCTAAGATTTGCTATTTTTCACACTAAAGAACAAAAAATATCCTTTTATTTTGAAAGGACACTAACAAGACCAGGCAAATGCACTCTTATGACAAAGAGAACTTGTCTTTGAAAATCTACTGATGCCTGAGACATGATTAAACTTTGTTTTGAATAAGCTTGTGCATATGTGAATTGAAATCCCAGGAGCAATATATGTTGCCTTACATCTAACAATCTGTATTTCTTTCCTGAGCATCTAAATTAAGAGGGGACCTAAACGTATAAAATAACAGTAATTAAAGTCAGCGATTTCTGTAAGAACTGGAGCACGTGATGTACTTTATGGTTTTAGGTTCCATCTTGTCAGTATCGATTTGCATTAGTTAGTTCATTGTGTCCACCTGGCCGATAAACACAGGTGGGGTTAATTGAAGGGCGGAGAGATAAATGACTCCATCAGCCTTACCTTTCTAGTTCTCAGGTCTCTTGCTATGTGATGGTCAGATCAGTGTGAGGCTGCCTTGCTTGTTCTTTGCCTCAATTTGTAAGCTACACTACCTGTGGGACACCTAACAGTGGACGGTGTGGCTATAATTTGAGGTCCTGGTCCAGAAGGAAGGAACTCTCCCACCTGGAAATACAGCACGGATTCCACTGAACTGGCAGCTGAGAATGCCGCCTGGCCACTTTGGGCTTCTCATGTCTTTGGATCAACAGATCAGGAAGGGTGTCACTGTACTGAGTAGTGTGATTGATCCTGATTACGAAGGAGAAATTAGAGTGATGTTACATAATGGAGGTAAAGAAGACTATGTCTGGAATCCAGGAGATCCCATAGGCCAAATCTTAGTGTTACCATGCCCTGTGATTAAAGTAAATGGCAAATTACAGCAACCCAATCCGGATAGGACATATAATGAGCAAGACCCCTAAGGAATAAAGGTCTGGGTACCCCACCAGGCAGAAAACACAGCCAGCAAAGGTGCTTACTGAGGATAAAGTAATACGGAATGGGTAGTAGAAGAAGGTAGTTCTACCTATTAGTCATGACCACATGATCAATTACAAAAGTGAAGTTTGTAATTGCCAGTGTATTTTCTTTTTATGTGCTTATTGCTTATGTTTCATTTGTTCACGTATGATATATCAGATACAGTCGAACTCCGTGTGTTTTCATTTATACGTATGAAAGATGTTTTATGACAAGTATAAGTGTGATTTCATTACTGTCTGGAAATTATATAAATGTGTTAGTCTGGGAACTTTAGAGAAACAAATCCACAGAAACACATGTATAAGAGAGAGTTTTATATAAAAGTTAAGTGTACATCAAGAAAACATCCCAACCTAGTGCTGCCCAAGCCAACAAGTCCAACATTAACATATTAATCCATATGTCCAACACCAGTCCACAAAGGCCTCTTCCATCTCACAAAACAGATGCAATGATGCCGACTGCATCAGAATACAATGTAGGTTTAAATAATAGTTTATTCAGAATTTATCCTGGAATAGGAAACTATATACTAAGAATAAGATCAAGCTGCATAGTTCAACTGTACTAAATATGAAATTAATCTCTTCATTTCTTGTAATGTCATGAAAGAAAGTGACATTCCTTTCAAATGTGCATTCTACTGTTTTTGCTGTGGTTAAAAAAAAACTTTAAGATGAATGAAATTAATTGCTGGGCAAATAAAACACTACCTTTGTTCACACTTACATTTGGTCCATATTTCACCTAAGGTCGTAGGGTTTACATCTAGGTGAAAGTACTATTTGCAAACTTACTCCAGGCTTCCAAGGAGTGGTTGTAACATTCCTTCATCCCTGCTTACAATCTAAAAGTGGACAGCAGATATGATGCTTGAAATGTTAGCAAGTATCCAGGACCATGCGGATTAATGGTATGCCCTCAGGGAAAGAAAGGAGCAAGCTGGAAGAAGCTCAAGTCCTTTTGAATTTATGGAATCAAGCCAATGTACACTATCTGACCTTACTTGATATGGAATATAAATAAACATTTATCTGTATTTTCTATGTTGAGCCATTTTTATTTTACATTTTCTGCTACTACAACTGTACTAAAATATTCTCGGATTCACAGTGTTGTTTGAAATATTTGAATGTAATATCCCTCCTCGCTTATAAGGAACCTAACGGAGCTTCCTTGAAATTATATATAAATATATTAACATATTTTACATGGATTATTCAGGAGGTAAAATAATTATGTAATGAAGAAATACACCAAATGTTCCTCCCTCCTATTTTTTAATATATGATAAAAATAAGATACATTTTACTTAATTTTAAATCAGGGCTGAATTTTTGTCTTACATATTTCTGTTTTATTTGCCACTTAGATATACTACTTAGGTTGCCCTACAAATTAAAGTATTCTACACGCACCTCACAAAATCTGTGACAAGATCAAGAGAGACAGCCAGTGAAATTGCTTTGTAAACTATAAAGCACTAAAGCAAATTAAAATATCTCTATTTCTATCTATCACTCTGAAATGCAGTGCTCTCATAGTAAACATTGACTAGTTCTGCTCCATGTGTGTTTGTCATTGTCAAACAACTCAATACCTATTGAACTGGAATATGATACAGAGCTATGCAAACTTTATGAATATTCTAAAATACTTGCTAGAGATATTTTTAAATACTTAGTGACTACAATTTACTCTAGTAAATTTACTTTAGTAAGTGTAATATAGTGATTAAAATTAGAATAGCCTTTGGGAGAGGACAGATTTTATCAATCAAGGATGAAAGTGCAGTTTTATCCCTCCTTTCTCTATAGCCCTACAGATACTTGCCCTCATAATTACAGAAATAAGAGATACTTCAAGGAATTATTTCAAAATAAAATAGGAAATGTAATTATTGCATTTACTTAATTATCAGTGATTTTAAAAATATCTAATACCAGTTTAGAGGTCTAGGAAATGACGACATGGAAAAGTTATACAACTCCACTATCAAGAATATGGATTGTGTGTTTGTGTAGGGGGGTGAAATGGTTGGGGGGGGGTTTGGAGGAGGGTGTAGGCAATGCTGAGTTTAGAGCTACTCTCTCCAAAAACTGAAAGTCTGGTTGGGGAAGGCAGCATTCCCCTGATACCTAACAGATAAACGCTTTGTAATTGCCTATGGACAGGCTGGATAAATTGTTCCTGGTTTTAATCAAGAGCTGGCTCCTCGATGTACATAATAAAAATTATGTTAATAAAATAGTATGATTGGCCAGCCTGTCCTCTCAGTATGTACCTAATTTTGTAAACTATGTGGTCTCTATGTCTCATTCTTAATTTTATGTCAAAGACTCACAGCTATAAAAGAAAGAATAATTAATGAATCATCTTGACAGGTCAAAAGGCGATTACATAATTTATGTTTTTTATGAAGAATTCTTTCCAAAATTGTTTTTATTTATTTATTGGAGAAGTAAAACAATTAAAAATAATAATTATAAATGTGAAAAAGCTTAACAGACTGCTATTTTCTTCAAATATGTCTTTACATAACTTAACTGCTATTTAAGGTATTATAAAATTTAAGTAGTATGGATCAAGTGGGTTATATATCTGGCTGCTAACCTCAAAGTCAGTAGTTGAAAAACACCAGCCACTCTGCAGGAGAAATATGAAGCTTTTTATTCTTCTAAGGATTCAGTCTCCAGAACCCTCAGAACAGTTCTGTGTTCCCTACAGGGCAGCCAGGCATTAAAATTTTGATGGGAGGAAGATGAGACTTTCTGATCCAATAAAGAGTTGCAGCCTTGAATACCCACCGGGGAAGTTTTACACTGTTATGAACGGTAGCTTGGCGTTGGAATCAACTCTCTGGCGGTTCGTTCGCCTGTGGCTTTTGGTTCAATTATGATACAATTTATGTTGTTGTTGTTAGGGGCCTTCCAGGAAGTTCCACATCATAGCATCCCTGCACAACAGAATGAAACCCTGCCTGGTCCTGAGCCATCCTCGCAATTGTTCTTATGTTTGAGCCCAGTATGCAGGCCCTTCATGAGTCCATTCTGTGGAGGGTCTTTCTCTTTTCCCCTAGTCCTCTACTTTACCCAGCATGTCCTTCTTCAGGGAAGGGTCTCACATGATAACATGGCCAAAATACATGAAATGAAGTCTCCCTATCCTTCCGTCTAAGAAGCGTGTTGATTGTACTTTTTCTAAGACAGATTGACTTATTCTATTGATGCTCAAGGAACTTTTAACATTCTTCTCCAGCACAATGGTTCCAATGCATCTATTTACTTCAATATTCAACTTTCAAGTGGAAGTTGAAAATGGAGGTAATAGCAAATACCATGGCTTGGGTCAGACACACCTTAGGTTTCAAATAACATACTTGCTTCCCAATAAAGAGATCTCCTGCAGCACATTTACCTAATGCAGTGTGTCATTTGATCTCTTTTTGACAGCTGCTTTCATGAGCTTTGATTGTGGATGATGCAAGAGGAAATCCTTGACACCTTCTGTCTTTTCTCAGTTTTTCATGATGTTACTATTGAACCAGTTATAACGAATCATGTTTCCATTACACTGGGTTGCAATCCACACTGAAGCCTACAATCCTTGATTTGCATCAGCAGGTCTTCAAGTCCTCCTAACTTTCAAATTCTCTGTCAGTTGGAATTTATATGGCATCGCATGACGAAGATTGTTAATAAGCCTTCCTTCAAACCGGATGCCACATTCTTCCTCATATAAACCAGCTTCTGTGATGATTTGCTCCACATGCAGATTGAATATGTATAGTGAAAGGATGCAATCCTGAGATACACCTCTCCCAATATTCAGCCAGGCAGCATTCCTTTGCTCTGCCTCAGGATGCAAGAACAGCTTCTGCGTGAGCTCAAGTCTATCCATAGCTTGCTATTGTCCACAGAGTAGAATGCCTTGGGATAGTCAATTAAAAAACATGTAAAGATCTTTTTGGATTCTGACTTTGATCCAAGATCTAACTGACACCATAAATGAAATCCTTACTTCCATGTCCTCTTCTGAATTCAGCTTGAGCCTCTCACAGCTACCTGTCATACACTGCTATCAGATCATCATCATCAAAAATGTACTTGCATATGATAGTAATATAATTATTCTATAATTTGAGAATGTTTGCTTTGTTTTGAATTGGTAGAAATATGGATCTCTTCCAATCAGTTTCCCAACTAGATTCAATTGCTAGTCACCCTTAAGATGGTACTGCCCCTATGGGTTTCTGAGGCTGCATTATCTTTCTGTGAGCTAAAAGCCTCAACTTTCTCCTACAGAACAGATGGTGGGTTTCAACTGCTGACCTTGTACTTTTTAAACCAGTGAGTAACTCATTCACCAGCATGGCTCCCAAACCACAGCCAAGAGGAGAATATATGCATGCCATATGAACACATATCACTCTAAACTTTTATGTAGAATATATAAAACCCAAAATTAAACCTCATGCCACCAAGTTACTTCCAATTCATAGAGACCATATAAAACACAATAGAACTGCTCCTTACTGTTTCCAAGTCTATGACACTTTATTAAACATGCTAATTGCTCTCCCTTGAAGCAACTGGTGGTTCACAGTGCTTATGACACTGTGGTTAGCAACCCAGTGCATAACTTACTGTACTATATGTCATGAGTCTGAAGAGAACTTTATAGATTAATATCATAAATATGGGCTAATTTTGGACTTATGCACTTGATCTGGACTGGGCTGGGATGTTTTCTCAATGTTCAATTGCTCTTGTATATAAATCTCTTATACAAAGAAAAACCCCTCTTAAACCTGAATAAAAAGATCAAAAAATGGATAAAGAAATGGACAGATAATTTAAAAAGACAATTTCCAAAAATATATAAAAGTAGCTATGAATCATTAGAGTACTCTAGGATGACCAGAGTTTTGTGAATTCCTTCCTCCCACAGATGAGTCACCAAGTCGTAGGTAAGTAAAAGTAGAAGTGTGAATTCATGAATTGTTCTACAAGCGTATGCTTGTGTTGCTACAATAGATATCAGATTGTCCAAAGAAGCTCGTATGCTCAAATTAATAGACAAGAGGCAAGAAAACATCCTCTAATCACCAATAGAGAAGGTTGCAAAGTAGCTGCAAGATAAAGTAATCATGCTGCATAATACTGAAGAGGTAGACACGCACCAGACAATGTTGATCTAAAAAATAAAATAGCCGTACACAGCTTACTTTTCAAAAAGTTTAAAATTAATGTTTAAATAAATACATCTTTTGACACTCTCAGAACGAGAAATCAGAATTATGTGACAATGTGTTGAAATATTACTTTGTTGTATATAGTGAAAATACAAAAACAGCAAAGATGAATTTCAATTTTGTGTTGCTTTCCAATTTTTTCCAAATATATGTAACTAATTTTTATTAAATGCATTAAAATTTTACAATAATTACCATAAAATACTTGGCATCAAATTAAGAAATAAAATGATCTTAATAGTTCTGTATGGTAGGACCTTTAATATTTCTAATGTCTTATAGCTTAATTTGCAGGTGAGGTAACTGTTCAAGAGAAATGTGACTTTGGAAACACAACCAAAAATATTTGAGCTAGATTACCTAAATATCTAAATCATTGATTGTTTGATTTAGATAACTTTTCTATTCCTGATCAGATAGCCAATTAGGATTAATATTAACACAGCCTATCTGAGGATGTTTTTATTGAAAATGTAAGCTTCATTTTCTACAGTCTTTATAGGTTGTAGTAAATATTGAACTTTGCAATGTCATTTTTGTATATATTTACAAATATATATACATACACTTTCATAATATATACAGATCTATGCATAATCTCTAATACTAACTTAAAGGCTCTATTTATTTTGGTGTTGTAATACATGAGCAATGTGATTTTTATTAAATATGTACTTGAATAACATAAAATAACTTTACTGCTCTTTATCACAAATGCAAATTTTAATTTAGTCATTCCAGCGTCGACTATACTATTCTAGTTTTGATGTGTTGTTTTTTAATTGCATGAATGTCAGTCTACATTTCAGGCATATTTTTGACACTTCCATTGATAAAAGTCGCTTATTCTTAGAACCATGACCAAAGTTTATTTCAAACTTTCGTGTTCGTTGTTGCCTCTATAAAAACATTAGAAATTGCATCCAGGAAAAAAGTTAGTTAGTTCAAGATATTCAGTGAACGTAGATTTGCTCTTATTTTCCATCCTCCCTGGGTTCTCACCTCAGACAGCACAGTGGGGCCCATTTTACTTCCTTTGCGCGATGCCCCGGGTCGAGGCTAGGTGCTATATCCTAAAGATCGACGTAACGAACACTGCACAAATTGTGTTTGTAATATTTTACAAATGGCGTTTTTATACTTTATTCTTTTTCAGCACCCTTCAAATATTCAAAGCATTTACCTCCCCTTATATTTTCAGAAACCTAAAGTATATAAAGATTCTCTGTAGGAGACACGGTATACAATTCTCAGTTTTAAATATTGTTCCATTTCTTGTCTTGATTTATTTGTAGTCGCCTATGTATCAAAAGACAAAGCAGTTGGTTGCTGACCTTTAAAAATCCCGGATTTTAAGAGAAATCCTTAGGGAGCCTGTCAAAACTACTGCTCATTTTATAATAAAACAACTGAAGCTTTATTTTGCATATAATTGATAAACAAGCCTTGAAGTATTTTCAACAGTATATATTAGGAATATGCTATTATTTTAACATACAATATCTATCTGTCTTCTATCCATATGCCTGTCTCCTATTCTCTTGGAATTTTCATTTTATACTGTAATTAAAATAATATATATTCAATAATGCAAACATACCTATCCATCCATTAAGATGGAGTGAATTCCAACTCATGGTGACCCTCTAGGGCTGAATAGAAGTGGCCTTTTAAGTTTCTGTAGCTGTGAATCTTTATTGGAACAAGAAGTCATGTCTTTCCCCTAAGGGCCGCCTAGTGGGTTGGAACTGAAAACCTTGCAGTTAGTAACCAGACAGCCCACTATAACATCCAAGCTCTTTCTATGAAGACATAGACAAGCCATGTTAAGATAATTCTAAAATAATATTTTGCAATTTAAATTAGTAAAACTACTTTATATAGAAAGTGACCGATTGGATTTCAAAATTTTATAAACCTCACTGAAGCAGTCTCCCCAAATGGCAATGAAAATAATAGCAACAACTAAAATGAATCATTTCAGATATTGATCAAAGTTCTCGACAGCTGGAGAAATTTACATGGTCACTCCAGGAGGAGTAGTCTACTACTGGAAAATAGCAGGGTTTGTGGTTCTTTAACCTCTTCGTTTTCCAGATTTGTGGTGTGGGACTTTAAATCACCAGGAATCTCAGAGACTGGCACAAAGAACAATGCGTTTTGAAGATCCACTGAAAGCACAATTCCAAAAGCACAATCAGTACTTTGTTTAAAGTCCAACTTCCTAAAACTATAATCTACTCCTAGAAAATTATAAATAATTTATTCAATTCAGAGTTTAAATCAGCTGCTGGAGAGAAGGAGGGAAGCCTAGCCTTGGGCAATACTAAAAGTCGAACGATGTCTAGTAACATTATAGCTTCCAACACTGTGATTTCAGCAGAGCAATGTAGAGGCTCTTGCAGTGGTTCTCAACCTTCCGAATGCCCCACCTTTTAATACAGTTCATCCTGTTGATCCCCAACAACAAAATTATTTTCAGTGGTTCTTCATAACTGTAATTTTGCTACTGCTCTGAATCATAATGTAAATATATGATGTTCAGGATGTATTTTCATTGTTACAATTTGGACATAATTAAAGCATGCTGATTCAACACAAAAACAATATGTAATTATATATTGTGATGTATTTATTTCTAATGACAAACAAATGAAATATTGTCTTGAAGCATGGTGTAGCATGGGTAACAGTCCTAATATAACAATTTACTACATTGCTACATGTTGCAACAGTATACGTAAAAAGACAACATCAGTGAGAAGGTTGAGAGAGCTTCTTTCTCATCAGATCTGACATTCTCGGGCAGTCTTTGCAAGAGCACAACGAAGATGATCTTTCACAAGTTGACTTCTGTCGTTAGCCTTGATCACCACCAAGCTGGAAGACCCTGCTTCACAAAGCTATGTTGTTAGAAATGGATGAAGGCGCAACACAGTCTCAGAGAGAACAGTAGCTTCTCTTCACATATGTGTGACTTGTCCGCATACATACATTATAGCGCTAACCCTGTCACATACACCTATAATTGTATGGGGCGTATTGTTGGGGTTGGCACGATGATGTCATCATGCTGGGTACTCATGTGGACGTATCTGCATGTGGGCAGATCTCCCTGGAGACAGAAAGAGGAGCAGTGTCTGGATTCCTAAGACCAACGGAAATATATGTTTTCTGATGGTCTTAGGCAATCCCTGTGAAAGGGTCTTTCAACCCCCCAAAGGGTTCGCGACCCACAGGTAGAGAACTGCTGGGCTAGTGGATTGGTTATAATTGTTGTTGTTATTGTTGTTTTGAAATACTAGATAATCTGATGAACATAGGGAATTTTTAAACTTGGCATATTCCTGGAGATCTAAAAGTCTGAATGCATGTACTGTATTATGAGCATATCAAGGCAATACGAGTAAAACAGAAGTTCCAATTCAGGTGTGGTTGACCTGGAGGCTCTGCAGAAAGTTAAACTGGAATACACTTCAAATTCTGTCCTCTTTTACACTTACACTTGGAAATCATCTCTGGAATCATTGACTCATCAGAGAAATAAGCGGATTCAAGAATAACAGGATGCAAGACATAAAGGGTGAGTGTGTGTGTGGGTGTGGGTGTGTCATGGACTCTGTGGCTGTATTCTTCAGGGAATACAGACTAGAGTTAAATTAGGAAAACTCATCAATAGCCCTGAAATGGGAAGAGGGAAGTATTCTGATTTCATAATTGTTTTAGTATTTTATTTATAGTATTCATTTTTAAATGTTTTTCCCTAAAAATCACTGTTGCTATTGTTATTACGTGATATCTATTTGGTTCCAACTCATAGCTACTTTATGTATAACAAAACAAAACACTACCTTGTCCAGTGCATCCTCAAAATTTTTCCTATAGTTGAGCCCATTGTTAACAGCCACAGTGTGAGTCTATCTTGTTCAGACACTTAACAAGCATACGAAACAATTGTTATTGTAGCTATTGCTTTATTTCCTAGCGTTGTTTTGTTGTGCTCAGTCTTGTGTTTGTGCATATTTTTGTCTCTGTATGTCTATCTAGATGGGATACATGGGACAAACAAGCCATAAGAGAGAGCAATGGGACAACAGTTCCAGGGGACATGGGAGAAGGTGAGGCAGAGGTAAGGAAGTGAGTGTTAATAAACCCAGGGACAAGGGAAAAACAAGTGACCAAAATTTGATGGAGAGGAGGTTGTAGGAAATCTGGTAGAGCTTGATCAAGGGCAATGTACCCGAGAGGAATTATTGAAACCCAAATGAAAGCTGAACATGATAGATGGGAAGAAGAAAGTAAAATGAAATTAAGGAAAGAACTCAGAAGCAAAGGGCATTTATAGATATCTGAATACAAGCATGTACATATGAAAATGTTTTTATATACGACAATGGGGAAATATATATATGTACATATATTCATAGGTTTAGTATTAAGGAAGCAGATGGACTTTGGGCCTCCACTCAAGTACTCCCTCAACACAAGAGCACTTCTAATAATCAGCACTCTGAATGCTCACCTTCCCAACAGGATCGCTGAAGACAAAGTGGGTGCATAAGCTAATGTGGTGAAGAAAGCTGATGGTGCCCAGCTATCAAAAGATATAGCATCTGTGGTCTAAAAGACTTGAAAATAAACAAACAGCCCTCTAGCTGAGAAACAACAAAGCCCACATGGAAGAAACACACCAGCCTGTGTGATCATGAGGTGTTGATGGGATCGGGTATAAGGCATCAAATATCCAGAGAAAAAAATCATAATATGAATGAGCGGGGAGTGCAGAGTAGAGGCCAAAAGCCAATCTATAAGCAATTGGACATCCCCTTACAGAAGGGTCATGGGGAGAAGACAGGCCAGTCAGGGTGCAGTATAGTAACAATGAAGCATACAGTTTTCCTCTGGTTTTTAATGATTCCTCCCCCCCACTATCATGAGCCTAATTTTACCTTACAAATCTGGCCAGACCAGAGCATGTGCCTGGGTACAGGTAAGATCTGGGAACACATGGAATACAGGACAGATAAATCCCTTAGGACCAATATTAAGAGCTGGGAACACAGGAAATACAGGACAGATAAACCCCGCAGGACCAATAGCCATAACAGGAGGGGAAAGGGAAGGTAGAGGAAGAAAGGGAAAACCGATCACAATGATCTACCTATGACCCTCTCCCAGGGGGATGGGCCACAGACAAGGGGGTAAAGGGAGTCATTGGACAGTGTAAGACATGAAAAAATAATAATAATTTTTAAATTATCAAGGGTTCATGTGGGAGGGATGTAGGGAGGGGGGAAATGAGGAGCTGATACAAAGGACTCAAGTAGAAAGAAAATATTTTGAAAATGATGATGGCAACATATATACAAATGTGCTTGACGCAATGGATTTATGTATGGATTGTGATAAGTTGTACAAGCCCAAATAAAATGATTAATAAAATATACCTTAATTCTCAAAGTAACATTTTTAGGTTTCATAATTTGAAGGAGGTTTTGTGTAACAGATTTACCTAATGTAATGTGTAATTTGATCTCTTGACTACTGCTTCCATGAGCATTGATTGGTGCAGTTATGAGAATTCTTTTTTACATTAAGTTGTAATTCATATTGAAATATTGCTAGCTTTTCAAAAACCTGAAAAACTTCTTAAATTAATTTGGCTTCATAAAGAGTTAAGCCTGTTTTGCAATGTATAATTTTATATTCTTTATCATAAATGATGATATATAAAGAATTTGATTATATTTACTTTTTATCTTTGAGAAACTTTTACTTCAGTTTTGTATGCTTAACATACAGTTGTCTGATCATTGCTGATCCAACCATTATCTCTAAGTTGTGTGGCTGTTAGAGGCTGTTAAGTTGTTTCTAACTAATAACAACTAATAACAGAAAACAGTATTGCTTGTGCCATCCTCACAATAATTGGTAATTTTGAGCCCACTGTTGCAATCTTTCTTAACAATGCATCTCCTTGAAACTCGTCCTCCTTTTAGCTGGCTGTTTTGCCAAGCATGATGTTCTTCTGCGGGAGGAGTCCCTGTTGATAATGGCAAAAGCGCATGAAATTAACTCTCCCAATCTTATCTTCTAAGGAACATTCAAGATGGCGGAATTCTTAGATGTCATTGAGTTTATATGGATTCATAGAAACACTATGCACAACAAGGGAAACAAACAAACAAACACTGCATAGTCATGCACCATCCTGACCACTGTTCTATTTGAGAATATTGATACACAGCCAATGTGTCAATACATCTGCTTGTGGGTCTTCCTCTATTTTTTTCTGACATTTAAATATACCTTGCATGATGTCCTTTTCTCAGGACTGATGCCTCTAGCAATATGTGTAAAGTACTTCAAAACAAGTCTGGCCATCCTAACTTCTAGGAAGCATTCTGCCTATACTTCTTCCAAGACAGATTTCTTTGCTACTCTGGCAGTCCATAGTATTGTCAATATTCTTCACAAGCACTATAATTGATTTTGTCTTTGGTTTTTTAGTAGAATTAATAGGTAAGCTGGAACAGGTGAACAGAATTCTAGTTAGCCTTACTATAGTGCTTAGATATCCAGTCTTGTTTGACCATTGAAGTGGCCTAGGGATTTGGAGAAAATGCCTGTCCCTGGCTCCATTTGCAACTTAATAAATCATAATGTCTAGGGAAAGAAACCCTGGGGTCTGGATTTTTGCCAGATACTCAAGTCATTCCAATGATTAATCAAGTTTGGGAAGTTAGGCTGTAGTGCAAGAAAACGCTTGAAGTATTTTCTTTTTGTTATTATTATTATTAATAAATCTTTTTATTGGGGCTCATACAACTCTTATCACTATCCATACATACATCAATTGAGCAAAACAACCTTATACATTCGTTGCACTCATCGTTCTAAAACTTTGCTTTCTACTTGGGTTCCTGGAATCAGCTCAGTTTCCTTTTTTTTCTCCCCCTCCCTCACCCCCCTGCTCCCTTAATAGCTTATAAATAATTATTTTATCTTATCTTACACTGCCCGGCGTCTCCCCTCACCCACATTCCCATTGCCCATCTTCCAGAGAGGTTACACATAGATCTCCAAGATAGGTTCTCCCTTTCTACACCCCCTTCCCTCCTGGTGTCGCCACTCCCACCGCTGGTGTTGAGGGGTTCATCCGTCCTAGATTCCCTGTGTTTCCAGATCCCTACTGCATTGCTGCACATCCTCTGGTATAACCTGGTCCGCAAGGTAGAATTGGGGTCATGATTAATTGGGAGGGGAGGAAGCGTTCAAGAACTAGAGGAAGGTTTTGAGTTTCATTGTTGTTACACTGAACCCTGAGTGACTCATCTCCTCCCAACTACCCCTCTGAAAGGGATGTCCAACTGTTCACAGATGGGAATTGGGTCCCCATCATGCACTCCCCCTCATTCACGGTGATGTGATTCCCACCCACCCCACCCTCTGCCTTTGTTGTTTGAAACCTGGTCTCCTCTGCCCTTCACGCTCACCCATGTTGGTGTGCTGCTTCCGTGTGGGCTTTGTTGCCTCTGGGCTAGATGGCCGCCTATTTGCCCTCAAGCCTTCAAGTCCCCAGACGCTATATCTCTCAGTAGCCCGGCACCATCAGCCTTCTTCATCACACTTGCTTCTGCACACCTTCGTCTTCAGCGTTTATGTGAGGAAGGTGATCACACAATGATTGTTTTTGTTCCTTGGTGTCTGCCACCTGGTCAATAATCTTAAACTCACACATGCTTGTGAATTGGGGGGCGGGGAGGGTTGGTTAAATCATTTAAAAGTTAGGAAGGATTTTAAATCATTTAAGAGTTAGGGAGTTGGTTAAATCATTTAAAAGTTAGGAAGAGTTGGTTAAGTCATTTAAAAGTTAGGAAGGATTTAAAAGTTAGGAAGTTGGTTAAATCATTTAAAAGTTAGGAATCATTTAAAAGTTAAATCATTTAAAAGTTAGCAAGTAGGTATTTTCTGTAAGTTCAGGTTCCATAACTCAACAACAGGCTGAATCTCATTAGCCAGAGTTTTGCGTTTAAGAAAGTAGTAAAATATCTACCATATGTCAATTTTGTGAGTGAATAATGTATATCTGGTGACTGTAATGGTTAAGACTAACTTCAACTTGGGTAAACCATGATTTTCAGTATGTAATGATGTAATTTGATGACTGTGTAATGATGTAACTAATCCCCAATGTGTCATCTGACATGGTCATCCTTCAATTTTGCATAACACAGAATATTGCATAAGACTTGGATTTGGATCATGTTGCTAAGGGAGAAGTCAATGTGTAGTTTTCCAAGTATACAGGTGAGTGGTTATAGAAGGTAATCATTCAAAAACTGAAGTCTTTATTTCGTCCTGACATTTATTATAGAAAAGATAGTTTTCCTTGAGAATGTCATGGAAAGTATTTTAAAGTTTAATTCTTAGTTGCAACTGAAACCATACAATTGGAACAATTACCATTGTTCTAAGGAATCTTTATGTTCCATTCACACCTACTTCCAAGTTTATTTTAATCACTCTCCTTTGCATCATTTAATCTCAGACACCTTGTGTAATATAGTTAATTATTTATTGTGGCTTATCTAGCCATATCCTCCATTTTGTGATTTATTATAAATTCTAGCCTTTATACCTGTGGTTATAGTTCTGTTTTAAGGGTGTTATTTGTTATGCAATGGAAGCAGGACCAGCAGCCCCATGATAGAAAGATGATCTTTCTATTCCCTTAAAAGTAAGGGTCAGTTCTTCCTTGTTCTATGGGATTTCTATGAATAGGCATTGACTTGATGGCAATGAGTTTGTTTTTCTTTCTTTGTTTATTTTGAGTGTCATGTACTTGGCTGAGACTAGAACTTGCAGGCCTAAGATGCACAAAATAATCACAATGCCTTTCTTTTGAGGTCAGAAGGCAAAACTGGCAGGACTTGTGAAAGACACTGTCTCTGTGATTCACTCCTGCCTCACTTCCTAATTGAATATGAGCGGAAGTCTGATGCTGACTTACCATGTGACAAATACCAGAAAGGCACCCCTTGCCACCAAAAAAAAAAAAAGATATTCCAGAGCTCATGTAACCATCTGTATCTTTCTCTATTTCAAATTTGGTGAATGTTTAAAATGAAGATAAACAGTTTTATATTTAAAAATTCAAAGATATTTTGTTTCAACTCATCCATTCCAATTTGTGATAGGTTTTGCTTCAAATTAGCTGGGCCTCAATTCTCAGTGGTTTGGCAAGTAAATCCTAGTAATCCTTCATAGTGTGACCTAATAAAATAGAATCACTTGCTTATTGAACTGCTAAGAACAGTCAATAATTGTAAGATTAGGGTCAGATGAAGCACCCTTGCTTAGATCATAGTCCTGATGCAAACAATTGTGAGACAATTACCATGGAATGTGGCCAACATTCAACGAGTGAGCACTTTTGAAAAGCTTAATTGCTGATTCTGGAGACAGCATCTAGATCATCAACCTGTTTCTTTGGATTTGCACCAATGACCTGCCATATTTCCTGCTGATCCTGAGAAACATCAACAACCTGTCATCTGACCTGCCAGAGCTGGATAAACTCACTTCTGCTGCCACAAACGTGACCTACTGGCTTCGTATTCTCTTACTTCCGCAGTCACAAACCTATCATCTTTCTGTCAGCCTTGGATTCATCAACCCTTACACATGCAAGTCAAGAGGAGTCTGACCCAGATAGTTGGACCCAGTGTGGACTTGGGCTTGGCTGCTCTAAAATTGTGTAAGGTATTCCCTTTATGTATATTCACTAATTTTTTCTTTTTTGTGTGCTCTAGAGAAGCCAGCCTAATAAAACTCTTCTCTATGAACCCCTGTTTTATCCCGTTTCCTTTTCCCAGTACTTCTTATTTCCTAACCCTCCAAATTCGGTCATTGATTAATTCTTCCCTTTTGATCTTAAATGATTGATTACTCTTTGAAGGGTTGAGTTCATCTCTAGACCTGATGTATGTGTCAAGTTCCCTATCTAGCTGGACACAATCATTAAACATGATAGTTAGATACTATATTAACTTTGCTTTACCTCTAAAAAGATATAGATGGAATATAACTCTCAATCCGATTAAAGCCTGATAAAGTCCCCCCGGGGGGGGGGGTGGTCTATATGATTCTTATAAGGAATGGTGTGGAGAATTGCTTCTTTCTGTTTCTTCTTGATAGCTTACAGGCCTGTATCCTGCATCTGGCCTTTTGATACTGTGAGATGTTGATAGCCTGCCAGGTTTCTAGGCACACTTGAATCCACTCAAGTCTATCACCAATGTCCTTTGGTGTTCCTATGTAACTGCATTCCAACAGCTGCATGAATCTGAAAGGGCATCCAGTTAGTATCCGACAAATGTACTTGGGTTGGACTGGGATTGACCAATCTGTGGCTGTGTGGGAGTTTTTCTTGATAAAAATTTCTTTCTTATAAATATATCAATGTCACATAGTTTATTTCTCTGGGAACCTAAGCCTAGCATAATCATTTTATGATTTTGTTTTTTTACCACATATCTTTGCAACCCTAGTCAGTATATTGCAAGGTGATAATTTTTGGTGCAATTGGGAGTTATAGAGGAAAATCATCAAGTTCTTAGGGTCTCAGGGCTATAAATTTAATTTGTATGATCTATTACTCCATTGGATTATATGTTTCTCAATTCTTGTAATTCTTTCCTCTGGATGAGTAGTGACAAATGTTTCACCTTGGATGGCCAATCATAAGTTGTTAAGACTCTAATGACACTCACTAAAGTAGGAAGCGGAACATTGTCTTTATGAACAATGTTATATCAACAGAATTTTATGTCCCCTGAAACTACGTTCCTGGTCTCTTGTGCTTGGCCACTAATATTCTCCAGGAGATTGGCCCCATCTAAGACATATATCTGTCAGTTAGTCATACGCTGGTGACTTGTGTGTCACTCTAATGTTGAAAGCTATGTCACTGGTATTGCAAATATCAACAGGGTCACCTGAAGTGAACAGATTTAAGCATAGATATCAGACTAAGAAAAGGCTATGGAGAAGGAATATGTTGTCTATTTTAGAAGAAGTAAGTACTAAAAACATGGATAGCAGTAGAACTTTGTCAGATACTGAAGACCTCATGAATATCAGAAGCAAGATGCCTTATAAAGAGTCAAAAGATTAGCCACATTGGTTGGAAAGCAGTCAAAATAAGATTGAGGAAGAGCTGCCTTTTCAAAGCAGAAATGACTATACTGGTGTTGATGGATGAAAGCCTTTGGAACTCCTCTGGAAATTCTATTTTCTAATGGGACACAACTCAAAATTAGAAGAAACATCTGAAAGCATCTATTTAATAAGTAGAACTTTGAATGTATTAAGTATGAATATAGTAAAATTGGAAGCTGTTTAAAATAAAATAGAACACATAGATCAATGTTCTAGGCAGTAATGAACTGCAATGGACTGGTATTGACCATTTAAATATTTTTTAATGATATGATTTACTTTGCTGAGAATGACAGATTCAAGAGGAATGACATCCAAGTTGTGCCAGATAGAGTTCTCTAGATAAACAAACCCAGGAACATAAGAGTTAACCATACACAATCTCCAAACAAAAACAACAATATAATCATATTTGTGTCTAACAGAAAGTAAACTAGAACAGCTACAGTAAAAAAATACTCCCACCCTATTTAAAGCTATATTTCATACGTGAAAAAATCCAAAATTTTATAATTAATAATTGCATCTGCATTTTGTGTCTGTATTAATAAGCATAATCAAATCTAGAGCAGGACACCAATCAAGTCAGCAAGCAATGTACACCAACTCAGAGGATCAAACATCTTCCTTATCAAGTTTGCTTATGGTCAACAATACCTAAGCCATAACAAGCTAGATTCATAAGTCTCAGTAATCTAGGGAGTTCCCCACATAAATGTCCCTGCTTCAGACTACTGATCCCTTCACAAAATAACAACCCTAGACTTCTTAGGCTAAGTCAATCCATAAATTCTACAACTATTTAAACATCAAACCAGTCAGCCTGTTCTGTTCTCTCATCTGGTCTCTATGAGCCAGATCTATGAGTCAGTGGTCAGACTCAACTGGTCTCTCCATTGCTGACTTTCTCCTACTTTTACTAAGCCAAGGGATCCAGGTGGTCATCTATTGAGTATTTCAAACTTAAAAAAAAAAAAAGCCTTTTCCTTCAGGCAACTCCTCAGGTCTCTTTTAACAAATCCAATTATAAATACTGTAGGCTTTTTGTTGGAAGCCTAAATAGATGCTAAGAAATGGTAAATTTCACACAGTGCCACCAGTGCCATGACATTTGCATTTGCAAAGGCATGCAACTTTGAACTACTGGAAGACAGAAGGAGAAAAAGTTACTTTAGCAGTTTTGCTCATCAGAATCCCTCCTCCAGGACTGACTATGAAAGGGAAACTGTGGCTCTCTGAGAAGGCCAAAATAGGCATTCTTTCCTTGAGAGGCCATTTAACATCAATTACAATCCTTTGTTGTATTGCGAGTAGGAATACAGCTTCTAAGAGCTAAAACTTTCACTTCCATGTGGATTTTAGTTCTAGCTTGTTGTAGTAGATGCCTTAAAATGTCCATAAATATATTTTATGCACATAAATGCTACATATATATATATATGACTGCATCTTAGAAATTGTAACTTCATTGTCTCTCTTGGCTAAATTGAAAAGTAGGATGCATCTTTGTCTTACTTCCTTCCCTGTTTCATAGCACTGTATCTTGTCCATTCTCCCATTTATTTCCAGGTCTAATACATCATATTTAGTATCCTTACATCTGTTATTACTATGATGTTCCCCAAAGCTACCTAGCTAGAAGCCTTTTACAATGGTAAGCTTATTAAAATAGTTATATCAGTTGTCATTCCTCTGTCTTATATTTTATACTTCTTATCATCAGGAATAAGTTAATAATTCTTTTTTATTAAAAGATAGTTTCATTGGAGGCTCTTACAGCTCTTATAACAATTCATACATCAACTGTATCAAGCATATAACAATTCATACATCAACTGTATCAAGTATATGTTGTCATCATTTTTTCTAAACATTTAATTTCTATTGAGCCCTTTTATCAGCTCCTCCTCTCTGTGTGACCCCTTGGTAAATTATGTTGTTATTATTTTCATATCTTCCATTGATCACGGTCTCCTTTCCCCCATGCTTCCTGTTGTTCATCCTGGGAAGGGAGGGGGAACCATTATGTGTCGATCATTGTGATTGGCTCCCTTCTCCTTCTATCATCTCCCCACCCCCCCCCACCCTCTTTGGTATCGATATGCTCATTCCTGTTCCTGGATTCCATGTGTCGTGCTCTTCTATAGCATCTGTACTTGTGTACATGCTCCAGTCTAGCCCGCAGTGAAAAGCAGGACTGGGGTCATAATAGCTGGGGTGGAGTGGGGGAAATATTGAGGAAGCTTCAAGGGACCAGAAGAATGTTGTGTGTTTCCTTGATGCTATCCTACATCCTGGTTGGCTCATCACTTCCTTGTGACCTTTGTGGGGAGGATGTCCCATTATCTATAGATGAGTTTTGGGTCTCTGCTCTGACCGCCCTCATTCTCAGCAATGTGGTTTTTGTTTGTTTGCTTGTTTGTTTGTTTGCTTGTGGTCTTCTGATGCCTGTTACCTGATCCCAAAGACACCTCATGATCACACAGAGGTGTGCTTCTTCAAACCTCTTTATTATGTGGCCAACACTTGCAATTTTTAGCATCATTTCTCATAATAACAAGGTTTAGCTTCCTTAATTCAGGTAGTATCTTGGCAAGCATAGCACATAAGATAGATATAATAAACACTTTTGGGTCTAGAAATGAATATTATCATGATACTATGATTTTGCAGGCAATTAAATAAAAATCCATCCACACAGTTTTAACAGATGCCTAACTTTAATTGGTTCTGGAAATTTTTCATAACTTCATTACTCCTTTCAACTTTATGCACTTATCAGCGTATACTGTCTCTTACTACCAAAAGACAAATAAGTGCATATTTTTTCTCTCATACTTTGATCCTTTATATGTAGTACAATGCTTGTCACATATAGGTGTTCTTTGCATAAAGAAATATCCCATAATAAATAATCCAAAACAAAACAGATTTAAAGACAATAGCAATAAAAAAAATAAAACACATTTATCTTTCATTTATTAAAAATTGAATTTTATGTTAATATATCTAGATAAAGTGGTAATAAAATAACATCAAAACTTTTCACAAATACCTGTATATTATTCACTGTGCAAGAAAAATTTCAACTATTTGATTGACATTATACTGAAGTATGAGTATATCTTATATATTATATATAATATTGCAATTAAATCATAGGAGAAAAAGTACAGAATATGAACTTTATTATTTCTTGATATTTTGATATTTTATAAAGGTTCCTATTATTATGTAAATATTGTCAAGAAGATACCTTTTTCATTGTTTATAACTGTATCCCCACCCCTTGGAGCAGTCTCTCTAAGTCTGCATTTGTGTTGGGGTGGTAGAAGGAGGTTTTCACTTCTTTAACAATTCCCAGGTGAGGAAAATCTGTGTTCTTTGATTTACACATTTCAATATGACACTTCTGATCTTTTACAAGGATATAAACCATATTGCTTTGAAATGTTCTTTTTAAAGCTGGGGAAAAATATGTCAGAAGAGGCAAGATCAGGGCTGTAAGGTAAATGAAATAATATGTTCTAATGAAGTTTTTATAAAACAGCCCTGGATACCCTCAAATAATTCACTGCTGCAATGAGAGAAAAAAACAAAACAAAAATGCTCAATGCATTTTTCAATTATTTAGAAAACATAACATTAATAACCACCTATGATCATTCAATATCCTTTTAGAAACCCGATCAAGAATACTCCTTCATAAAGCACTTGGTGTAACACAGTTGTCATACTCTATGAGCTGACCTGTCTGCCTAGCATGTGACTTGTTCAAAAGATCCCTTTAGAAGCTAGTCTTTTGATCAAACTTACTTGTTGGGCTATTTACTTCAAGGCCAGCAGTTCAAAACCACCACGTGGTCCTCTTTGCTACTCCTGTTGCCGCCTCAGAAACCCACAGTGATAATCCTACCCAGTGCACTTGACCTGATGACGTTGAGTGTCTTCTTCCTTTTTATTAGACAAGTTTAGGATGAATGTAGTACTGAGTGACCTTGTCTGTAATTGTTCTTTGACCACAGAGATATGTTTAAAGAAACAGATAAACAGCTTATTTGCTTGAACAAGCAAAAATAAACACATTTTTTCTTAATAAATTTGCACATGTGTGTACTTAGACCTAGTAACAATAATTTATCTACCTATTATTAATAACATTTTGGTCCATATATGCTTATTGGTCCATGCAAATTGTCAATGTTGAAAAGTACTAAAAAAAGAGCATAATTCTATAGGATTTATTTTCAGTTAGGTAAAAGTTGCTTTATAAAAACAATAGAAAAATCTTAATCAGCAAATTATGAGTGAGGGATTAGTAAAATTTAACTTAATTAAAAATAAATAAAAACATTTCCGTCAGGAGACACCATGGACAAAGTTACTCTGGTGGGAGTGAAAAGTGTGAGGAATGAAATGCAGACTTGGATAGCTGGGGATATCGATCAAAAGTAAAATGTAAGAAGATGTGCTCCTGCGGAATTAAAAAGGAGAGTGTGCCAAAACGAGATCTGATTTGTTTGACTGATTAATCTGAGTTCACAGTGGAAAAGTATTAGGAAAGTGCTCAGAGAGAACACAGAACTTTATTTACATTATTATTGAAATAGGAAAGAAATAGTGGTGATTTGGAGTAAGTCGGTGGAACTTAATATATCAAGAAAGGAGTGGAATGAAGTGATATTAAGGAAAAAGAGCATTATTTGTTAATTCATTTAATTGAGAGGCCAAAAGAAAGTGAATACTATTAATAATGGATACATTTTTTTCTAGGAAAAAACCCTGGAACATCTAATGAAAGATACAATTTTATATCAATATGCTTTTCCCATTGTTTTCTTAGTATTGCGCATGTAGACCCATATTTTTAAACAGGTAAATTAACAAATTCCCTTTCTCTATGAACTTTGATAAAGTGAACATCTATTTTTATACATAGAACATATTCAAACCCCTTACTCATAATGTTTAGATTATTAAAATGGAATTTTCAAAAACATGAAATAAAATTAAATTATTTTGTCCCCTCATCCTCCAAATATCTATCAACTTGACAAGGTCAAATTCCAGGTGTTGTGGAGTTTCCCCCTATTTTTTGTTCTCATATAATTTTCCTTCATTTTATAATGTATCTTTTTAATATTAACCTCTATATCTTTGAACAGAACTAATAAATTCTGTATGGTTTGAAATCAGGAAAAGTGTGTCAAGGTTGCGTCCTTTAACCATACTTAAGTAATCCCTATGTAAGCAAATGATCATCAAAGCTGGATTTTATAAAGAAGTATGTGGCATCAAGATTAGAAAAAGGTTTAATAGCAACATTCAATATTCAGATAACACAGCCGTGCAACTTTGCTTCCTGAAAGTAAGAACTTGAAGCACTTGCTGATGAACATTAAGACTGCAGTCTCTGAATGAAATACGACTCAATTTAAAGAAAATAAAACATGCACACAACTGGACCAATAGCCAACTCATGATAAATAGAAAAGAGATTGAAGATGCCAAGAAATTCCTTTACTTGGATCCACAATCAAAGCACATACAAGCAGCAGTCAACAAATGAAATGATGTGTTGCATTTGGCCAATCTACTACAAAATACCTACTTAAAGTATTGAATGGTGAGAATATTACTTTAAAGACAAGATAAGCCTAACTCATGTCATGGTATTTTCATCTGCTTCATATACCTGTGAAAGCTGGACAATGGATAAGGATGATCCCAAAATAGGTGGATTTGTATTACAAAATGATGTAGAATGCTCAATGTACTATGACCTGCCAGGTGTACAAATAAAACTATTTTGAAAGATATACATCTAGCCCATTCAGATGAGACTTTGTATGAAGTACTTTGGATGTTATTAAGAGAGTCCACTCCCTCAGAAAGCACAGTGTACTTGGTAAAGTAGCCAATAAAACAGAGGAAGACTCTGAAGGATATGGATCGACACTGTATGACAGGTAGGTTTCTTGTGTCAACCTGGACAATAGGAACATGTGGGAATAATAAGGTGGCAGTTTGGTTGGAGGGCAAAGAGATAAATGGCTCGGCAAGCCCCACCCCTCTCTTGCTTTCTGCTGATCAGAGCAGAATGTGGCTGCTTTAGCTAGTTCTCTGCCTCAACTTGTGAGCAGCACTACTTATGGGACAGCCAACCCATGGATCCTGTCCCTAGAGCTGGAGATTCCTTGGAGATCTGCGTTGCCACACTGCTGGTATGCATCACTCGAGCTTAAGGCTGGCGGATCCTGTCGTGTTAATTTCTTGAGTTGGATATCCCCTCTGGGACTGCTTTGCTAAGCTGCTGAGCTGCTGACTGTTGGTGACCCGCTCAGCTGTCTGCTTCCTTGACATTGGACCCAGCCACCCTCGTGAGCTGAAGGACTTCCAGTATATTAACTGCTCCATGGAACTGAGTTGAACTGAGCCCCCTGTACTGCTGTGTGAACTAATTAGCTATTCTATTCCTTCATGCTGTAGTTATCTATATAAATGTATACATAATCATAAGGATCCTCATTTTGTTTCTCTAGAGAACCCTGTCTCACACACACTGTGACTGCAATAAGCTCAATCATGACAATATTTGCAAGGTCACATGGGGTGGCACAGTGGTTCCTTCGGTTGTACATACAAGCTGTATGCATTAGTACAGTCTCCAAAGGTGGTTTTGTTTATTTATTTATTTATTTTTAAATATTCATTTCTTATACCATTCTGAAATCAAGTTATGGCTTATATTTCCTAATTTGTTGAGCAATAAGATTTTCAAAAATTCAGTAGATTCAAATTTTATTGAAAAAGATGATATATTAATTCAACTTTTTTTCATGAACTTTTTGAAGTCCCTATACAGCAATAGTTAAAAAATAAATTACTTTTAAAAGTCACATCATAGACTTTATAACAGTTCTAAATAAGGAACACTGAAAATGCCCTAAATGTCCAACTCTTCCATGAAGTACTTCAGCTTCACTTCTCCCCAACTCCTCCATTTAGTATGTTTGCAAATCTTTTTGAAATCTGTGAATCACTTTATAGTGTTCAGAAACTCATGTAAATTTGAGAAAATGCCTCACTTGTAGGATAACCAGATGCTGAGTCCAAAGGCCCAGCTTTTGCTGGTTTGAAATCCCATTTAGCATGTCCAATCAATGCCAGCCTAGTGGCAAAACTTACCTGCCTTTAATTTTACAATATCAAGTAAATTTGACATACTATTCGTGTAAATTATAGATTCAGGTAAAGGAGATGTAATTGCTTTACAAAAGATCTGTTAAAATCTCCAGTTCTCATTCAACTTTCACCTTAGTCCCATCAACTGTTGCATCTCCATATCCACCAAGTCTGAATTCAAGAATCTTCAATATTTTATTGGCAGGTTTGGGGATTATACTACCTGGACTACTCACTGTGTCTAGGAGACCCAAGCAGTTCTCTTCCCCACACTCAAGCCATTCTACTCAGGTATTTGCATATGACCCCCTGTCTCCTGCTGGGGCCTTCACCAGAAGAACCTGGCACTTGTTCAAATTTTCCTTTATTATCTAGGTGTGGGAATTCCTGATATTAAATACTTACTGCCTAGGGCGATTCCAATAGTCTTCTTTAAGTGTCCTTAACATCAGAGGCCACAGTTTGTCCTTCAGTTTTTGTACTGTGGTGGTGTCTTTCTTTCTATGATACTGGAGGCTATGTCACTGGTATGTCAAATGCCAGAAGGGTCGCCCAAAGTGATTAAGTTTCAGTGAAGTTTTTAGACTAAAAACAGTCTACAAAGAAGGAATTGGTGGTCCACTTTGAAGTATTTAGCCTCTGACAAACATGCAAACCATGGAAACAGAGTCAGATATTGAAGACCTAATTAATATATAGAAGCAGACTATTTTCAGAGATAGTCCCAGGAGATGAGTTTCACAAGTCAGAAAGCACTCAAAATATAACTGAGGAAGCCCTGCCTTTTCAAAGTAGACAAAAATGGAGCAAACCCTATGGAATGAAAGTCTTTGGGACTTTCCTTTGCTGATGGGACAAGACTCAGCAGGGAAGAAATAGCTGAAAAATATCTAATAACCAGAACTTGGCATGAACGAAGTATTTGGAAAACTGGAAGTTATCTAAATGAAATGGAACACATAAAGATCACTGTCTTTGGTATTAGTGAGCTGAAATTGATGGGTATTGACCATTATGAATTAGAAAATCATATCATTTACACTGTCAAAAATAACACAATCAAGAGAAATGGTGTTGAATTCATTGTCAAAAAGGCCTTTCAAGATCAATCTTAAAGTACAATGTTGTATGAGATAGGCTTATATATAGGCATTCAAGAAAACCCAATCAATACAACTATTTTTAAATTTATGCATCAACCACTAAAGACAGCAATGAAGAATTAGGAGAATTCTACACACATCTCCAGATCAAACATGCAACCATGACACATTGATAATTATGTACCATTGAAATGCAAAAATTGGAAACAAGAAGAATTAACAGTAGGTGTAAAATATGTTGTCATTAATAGAAATGAAGCTGAAGATCACATGTAGAATTTCCAAGACCAAGGACTTACTCATAGCAAATAACTTTTTCAACAATAAACATAGACTTCTGTAGATGAAATATCAGAAACAAGAGACAACATCTGTGGGAAAAGACAAGCTCAAATTAGCCTGCTCAAAGAAATTGAAGAGCTAGCTGTGGACTATATCATTAGTTGTTCATATGGATTTGAAAAAGGAAGACTGATGAAGAATTGATATGTTTTAATATGCTGCAGGAGAAGGATATGGACAGTAATATTCACTGCCAAAAAACATATAAATATGTCTTTTAAGAAGTGCAGCCAGAGACTTACTTTGGAAATGTTGTCAGTGGAGAACAGTTTGAAGATGGAGATCATTCTCAGAAGAGTGGTAACGAAAAAGATGAAGGCACTCGACAAGATGCACTGACAGTGGATGCAATAATGGACTCAAAGCTAAGAACAATGATGAGTGATTTAGTTAGTTGATTGTGCCAACCTGGCCAATTAACTCAGGTGGGGTTAATTGAAGGGCAGAAAGATAAATGGCTTGGTGAGCCTCATCTTTCTAGTTCTAGGGTCTCTTGCTTTGTGGTGGCCGGACCAAGGTGCAGCTGCCTTAGCGGTTCCCTGCTTCAGTTTGCAAGGCTGACTTCCTGCAAGACATCCCCACGGAGAAGGCACATGGACCTACCTGATGCAGCCCTGGGTGCTGGAACACCCGTGTGGAGACCCCTGCCAGCGCTGATAAGGCTTACATATTCACTGACTCAGCTTTCCTCCTGCACTCTGCGCTATTGTGTCTGTTTTGTGAGATGGAGGGGGACTTTGTGGATTGGTGTTGGACATATGGGTTAATGTTGGACTTGTGGGCTTGGGCAGCACTGGGTTGGGATGTTATCTTGATGTGCACTTAACCTTTATATAAAGCTCTCTCTTATACATATGAGTTTCTGTGGATTTGTTTCTCTAAAGTACCCTGACTAATACAGTGAGTATGGTGCAGGACCTGGAAGTGATTCACTCTGTTGTAGATAGTGTCGCTATGAATCAGAATCAAATCTCTGGTACCTAACATCAGCGCACCAGTAGAAGTTTCAATAGATCTAATCAACTGTGTAGTAGCACCCTTTTGTGGACTCCATCAATGTCTGCTAAGATCATCCTATTTCTCAGTAACCATCTGTAAACATCAGTAACCATCTATAAATATCTTAGCTACAGGGGTATGTTCCTTCCCAATTTCCCTCTTCCATTTTCCTATCAGTTACCTTTATGCTTATTGCATCTATAAAACCCATGTGGGAAGTTTTACAAACAAATATGATGCAGCTTCTTGAATTGTTGCTTTGTTTTGCAGTGTAAAGCCAGATGAGGTGCCGATGGAGAAGGGGCTCCCTTGATGACTGTTATCTGTCAGGGTCTGTGTAATGAGCATGCTCACTGGATGAATATCCTAATCACTGTAAACTCCTTCAAGCATTGCCTCCCTAAGCAACATGTTAACTATTTCCTTTGGAGTGTTCCAGTGAGTATTTAAGGAAGGGAAGGGGCAGCTTCCGTTCTTAGGGCAGACAAGTCTCACCACAAATTTTATCCACTCCATAAGGCTGACTGTACATTTTTGGTTAACTTTTCCTATGAATGAATACAAGATTACCATTCATGGATGTTCTACAGGGAACTGTGCATCTTGTATCAACCCCCAAATGCTCTTTTCATTTAGTAGCATTAAAAAACAAAGATAAACTACCCAAACCAAACTTGCTGTCTTCCAGTTCTTGCTAATTCACAGCAAAGCTATAGGGTAGGGTAAAACTTCCCCTATGGATTTCTTAGACTGTAACTGGTCACAGGGTTAGAAAATCACTTCTTTCTTCTTCCGAGTGGCTGATGACATCGAACTGCTGACATTGTGAATTGCAACCAAATATAAAATCACTGTGCCACCAGGGCTCCTTCATGTAATCAATCTCACGATCATTTCAGGAACGGTTCCTCAGGAAACTGATGACACCAGTCTACAAACCGAACCAATTCCTTTACTTTACACCCTCCGGTTTCAATGGTTTCTGTGCTTTCTCTGTTCCCCTCCCAGACTCTCTTCTTGGTGACAACGTGGCATAAAGTACGAGCTGACATTCACACACTTTTTTTTTTTTTTTTGCCCCTCTGAGTTGGGTTTGAAAGTTGAGGTTGAAGTTCTAACAGAACTAGGTTTGAGGTGGATTCAGTGCTACAGTTCCCTCCTACATTCTGTTTCTTTGTCCAGAACAGATGGAGTTACAAGTGGAACTGCTTTATTTAGGCCTCCATAGTTTACTGTCAACATCCATAAGGGATCTTGATGACAATTTAGTGTACTGTCATTCCCATTCTTGTCAAGACTAGCCAAAGTTTGTCATCATCCACATATTTGCATGCCTTTGCATAGTTAAAAATCACAAGTGAACATATTTATGGTATTTTCTTCTTTGAGCCAAGATCCATCTGAGATCATCAATGATAGCCTTTTTTCCAGGTCCTCCTCTAGATCCTGCCTGAACCTCTGGCAGCTTCCTGTTAATGTACTGCTGCAAGAGTTGTTTGATGATCTTCAGCAACATCTGACTAGCATATAATATCAATTATTTTCCTATTATCTGACCATTCTGTGTAATTGCCTTTCTTTGGAATTGAGGTAGTTTATTGGCACATGAGGGGTTAATTGAAGGGCGAGGGATAAGTGGCTCCATAAGCCTCCCCTTTCTAGTTCTAGGTGTCTTGTTTTCTGATGGTTGGACCAGAGTGCAGCTGCCTTAGCCAGTTCCCTGCTTCAGCTGGCAAGACTCACTTTCTGTAAGGCATCCGTGAGGAGAAGCTATATGGACCTATCCTGATGCAGCCTTGGGTGCTGGAGAAGCCAGGTGGAGACCCCTGAGATGCTTACACGTTCACTGATTTGGCATCATTGTGTGTGTTTTGTGAGATGGAGGAGGACTTTGTAGGTTAGTGCCAGACATATGGATCAATGTTGGATTGTGGGCTTGGGCAGCAATTGTTTGGGATGTTTACTCGATGTACACTTGACCTTTATATAAAACTCTCTCTTAAACATGAGTTTCTGTGGATTTGTTTCTCTAAAGTACCCAGACTAACACAGGAATGCATACAAATATGAATGTCCTCTCCTCAGTTGACCAAGTAGATGTCCTCCATACTTTCTGTGCATTAGTTTGTTGAAACATTTCAATTGGTATTCTAACAATACCCGAAGGCTTGTTTTTGGTTAATACTTTCAGTGTATCTTGGCATTCTACATTCAATACTGTTGGGTTTTGATCACATGCCACTTCTTGAAGACAAGGAACGTTGCCTTGTTCTTTTTGGTACTATACTGATTTGAGTACTGGGATGATCTGTAGTACTGTAGCGGTGCCTTTTCCCTTTGCTTTTGACTGTAGTGATTCTGTAGTCTTTTCATCATTTTTGATACCTCCTGCACTCAATATTTTCCACATAGAATTTTCAGTGCTGCAACTTAAGATTTGAATGTTTTCCTTAAGTTCTTTCAGCTAAAGATATGCTGAGCATATTCTTCCTTTATGGTTTCTAGCTCTTGTTTTTTGCACATTTTATTATAATATTCTACTTTGTCTTATAGAGATACATTTTGAATTGTTCTTTTCAATATTTTGACTTCATCATTTATTCCACTTACCTTGCCTACTCTATGAGTAAGAGCAAGTTACAGAGTCTCTTGTGTCATCCACTTTGATCTTTTCTGTCTCCTGTTATTTTAATGACCTTTTCTTACTTCACGTATGATGTTCGTGATGGCCTCCCACAGATTATCCCGTCTTTTCCCAGTAGTGTTTAATACAGCAAATATGCCCTTGATGTGTTCTTGAAGATCAGGTGGGATAGACTCAAGTTTGTATCTTGGCTCTCCTGGACTTCTTTTAATTTTTGTAATCGTCAATCTGAATTTAAATATTCGTAATTTATGGTCTATTATACAGTCGGCCCCTGTCTGGTATTAGTTACTGATATTTAAGCATGATCTCTCTTCACAGTTTCAGTCAATTTGATTTATGTGTTTTTCATCTGGAGAAGACCCTGTGTATAGTCCTTTTTGTTGTAATTTAAAAAAAAGCAAATGTATTTGATACGAACAAGTCATTAGTCTTGCAAAATTCTATCATACAATCTCCAGTTTTATTTCTACCACCACGACCATATTTTTCAACTAATGCTGCTTCCTCATTGATTCCAATTTTTACATTCTAATAGCTAATAATTATCAATGGATCTTGATCACCTGTGTGATTAATTTCATCTGAAGCCATTGTTCACTGCCACCACATCAATTCTGACTCACAGGGACCCTAAACAACAAGTCAAAACTGTCCCTGCAGTTTTCTGATGGCATAACTGCTTAAGGGGGTAGAAGGCTTCATCTTCTGCAGAGTGGCTGGTCGTTTGAACTGTGGACATTGTAGCTAGCAGTCCAGTCTGTAACCACTTTAGTACTTTCTTTGGTGTTTGGTGCATACATTTAATAATACTTGTATGTATTGGATTTCTTTGATTTGGATCAAAGGAAATCCCATCCTATTACAGAAAGCACTGTATTTCAAGCTAGATCTCAAAATGTCCTTTATGGTAATGAATGCCACACCTGTCCTCTTGATTGTCTCACTCCTGGCATATTAAATCATATTACTTTCTGTTTTGAAATAGCCAATGCCAGTCTGTTTCATCTAACTAATGCCTAGGGTATCGATCTTCATGTGTTTCAATTATTTTTGACAACCTCCAATTTTCCTAGATTCATACTTTGTACATTCCAAGTTCCAATTATTAATTGATGTTTGCTGCTGTTGCTTCTCATTTTGAGTCGTGCCCATCAGCAAGTAATTCCTGAAGGCTTTACTCCACAGAACTTATTCCATCTGTGTCATTATGTTAATTTTATTTTGAGAAGGCAGCTCTTCCTGCATCACACTTGCAGAGCCTTCTGACCTGAGGGGCTCATTTCCTGGAATTAGCTTTGACAATGCTATCCTTTTGCTCATTTGTTTTCAAGTAACTGACACCAATTCAATGTTTTATATAAGATTTTCAGGGGCTAATCACTCTGAAGTGGATCGCCTATTCCTTCTTCATAGTCTATTTTGCTTAACCTGGAAATTCTGCTGGAACTTATTTTATTTGGCTGACCCTGCTAATATTCAAAACGCCAGAGACATAGCTTTTATTATCGAAGCAATAAACAAACCACCACAGTATGACAAAGTGATAGACCCTTGAGTGTTTAGTAGGTCTTTAATAAAAGCAGGGATATCCTTTTGTTTACCAGGCATTTTATATTCTTTCAGAATAACAATCTGAGTTGGTTTGGACAATTCTAAGGGTTCCCATTTATGTTGGGTGGGGTTACATAGGTTCATGACTAGTGGACTATCTCGGCCACTAGGCAATACAATACAACAGTATTCAATATGAGCTTCAGTTTTGCCAGATACGAAGAAGGTACATTCTATCCTGCTAAGCCCGTGGGAATTTTCACACACAGATTCAGGGGTATAGTTGCAGTCTCTTACTGAGGGACGACCCTCGTCTCTGGCCCTCTGTAACCCTGATCTTGAGATACCAGCATCTAGCACCAAAAAGGGAAAGCAATATCAGGTGATATGGGGAAAATTGCTCAGTGAAATCTTCAACCCCATGCAGGGAAAGGTCATTTGGTGACAATTATACTGAGTATCAATAGTGCAATCAAATGAACATATAACCTGTCATAGTTTAATGATACACAAAACAATAGTCTATTATCAATCCCTGGACTGTATCTCATTTTTGTACATTGGCCTGGGACTTCTAGCCAGAGATTTACCGTAGCCATTAGCTACTTATTAATCATAATCAATTAGGCTTTTTCCCAGGACACTCCAGAAGCAGCTTTTTTCCTGTAAGCTGTGACATGTCATTTCTTACATCATTACAAGTACTCGAAACCAAAGTAACCATTAAAAAAAGAGTTTTGCAAAATTCACACCCTTTGTTAAGGTTAGTTCTGAATCTCATACTATTAATGATCTGTAGTAAATAATTTCCTCTGAAATAGGACTATTGCCATATGAAGTTCAGAATTATAATCTATTATATAAGGGATTATGGCTGGAAGCCCTATATTTATTGACTTAAATTCCATATAACGTCAGCAAAATTTACAGATCAAGAAAAAAGGTCAAGAAACATTAAAAGATGGCCAAAATCAGAGTTATGAAAACCATACCTTGGATACAAGTGTAGTGCATTCTGATCCACTGTTATTTATCTCTATTTCTATTTTTCTTGATGACATGTATTGTGTCTATGTAAGACTAGATTTCCTAGAGAAGCAAAAACAGTGAAAATCATATGTATATAGACATAAGAAAACCTTTTTATCAAAAAATGGATCAGAAAGATTTCGAAAAAAGGTAAGTCCAGTATGGTTCAAGGCTGTGGGTCCAATATTGAGCTGGAAGTTTCTCCTCATTCACGTTGCCAGGGAGACTCATGAACCAGAAAGCAGGAAGGCAAATCAGAGAGTACACAGGATAGTGGATATAAAGTCTAATGAATCCAAGGTCAGAAGTCTGCTCATGGCTCCTTGGATGGCAAGCAATATGGGAGTAATTCACTGAACCAGAAATAGGCTCCAGATCCAGCAGATGTGATCAGCTTTCCTGCAGTCGGCTTTAGGAGGAGTAGGCCACACCCAACATAAGACTTTTTCTCCAATAGTATTAAGGCTGGCCTGATAAAAGGGACATTACAACTGATCACAGACTTGATTACTTTATCCAATCATGGAGTTGATTACATTGTATTAGATCACATATGCAGGATTACTGACAAACTACTGAGAAACCTGGCCCAGTCATGTTGATACAAAACATAACGAGGCCATGATTGCTTTCAAAATTAGAAAATGCTCAGAGGAGTGAGTCCTTGAACATCACTAATTAGTTATCATACGTTCTACCATTAAATCTAAAGACAGTAATGCCATCACTATTTTTCCCAATACAATTATTTTGGCATTAACGATCATTGGGCTGAGTTGACCAAAGGATAGGGTCTATGTATCTATAATGTATAAAGAAGGCTGAGGATATTATAAGAAATGCATTAGTTTCATGCTTTGATTAACTTAATTTAATTTTAGGATTTTTATAAAATATAATCTGATCTGAAATACTATGGTGACTCAATGAGAACTAAAATAAGTACTTTCTAAATTTGTCAACTTCTTTAACAATAAAAATTTTAAAAAGTCATAGCAAGCAAGTGTGTAGCTAATGCAATGTAGCAACAAGACAAAAACAGGTAGGTTTTTCTCTTAACTCGTGGTTCTCAATCTGTGGATTGAGACCCCTTTGGGGGTGGAATGACCCTTTCACAAAGGTCATCTTAGACCATTGGAAAACAGAGACACCATTCCTCTATCCGTCTCCAGGCAGGTCTGCCCACCTGCAGATATGGCCACATGCAAGTACCCAGCATGATGATATAATTGTGTCAACCCGATCACTTACACCCCATACAAATACAGGTGTATGGGACAGGGTTGTACTTGTCACACATGTGTAGAGATCTGTCACACATGTGTAGAGAGCAGTTAGTGTGTAGAGAGCAGCTACTCTATTAAAAATAGCTACTGTGTTGAAAGCAGTAGTATTGGAGGTAAAATTATACTTCATGAATTATAATTACTGGGTTAATGTGAAATCATGTACTGTAAAATCATCAACTACTCCAAAATATATGTATATATCTGTACCATAGGAACTTAATCTGGATTCTTATTGGTCTTTTTACATTCAGCAGTGGTTGATGTAAATACGGCCACCTTGTGATAGCAACAAATATGTAAAAAACAACACAGAGAATGGTAAATCATAGCAAACTTTAATGAACTATATTGACTAAACTATGCCATGTATCACCTTTTGTATTATTAAAGTGATTGTTATATATTATTTTCATTAGCAAACCATCCATGAAGATAGATAATGTAGAGAAGAACTTTAAGAAAGGAAAATATATTGAGGATTTTTTACATGATGGTTTTACCTCAATAATAATAGCAGGAATTGAGACACCACAATGTGTTATTTGATGTGAAGTTCTATCAGCTGAATCTACAACACTGAACAAACTAAAATGCCATTTTGATAGCAAGCATCCGAACTTTGCCAGTAAGAATGACAACTACCTTAGAAGCAAAGCTGATGGACTCAAGAAAGCCGGACTTGACATTGGCGGCAAGTACCACAAACAAATGTAGTAGCTGCTGAAGCTTCATATTTAGTGGCACTCAGAATCGCCAGAGTTATGAAACCTCACACCATTGCTGAAGATTTACTGTTGCCAGTGGCCAAAGACATTGTTCGAGTTATGACTGGAGACAAGTTTGTAATGAAACTGAAGGCAATTTCCTTATCTAATGACACTGTCCACAGAAGAATAGATGACATGTCTGCTGATATTCTTGATCAGGCAATCCAAGAAGTTACATCTGCTCCACTTGCAATATTTAGTGTCCAGCTTGATGAATCTACAGACGTTGCAAACTGTTCACAGTTACTGGTTTACGTGAGGTATATTAATGAGGGTAACTTTAAAGATGAGTTTCCTTTTTGCAAAACGCTTGAAATGACAAATACTGCATGTGATGTATTTGACACAGTTGGTTCATTTCTGAACGTGCATAAAATCTCTTAGGAAAAGGTTTGTGGTGTTTGCACAGATGGTGCTACAGCTATGCTAGAATGTCGATCCTAGATTTCAACTTTTGGTACTGAATGAATCATCAAAAGTCATCGGAACTCACTGTGGGATTCATCGGCAAATGTTAGCAATGAAGATGCTGCCACAAGAGTTACAAGATGTAATGAAAAGCATCATAGGTGCTGTCAATTTTGTACAGACAAGCACTTTAAACAGTCAACTGTTTTCGCAACTGTGCAACAAGTTGGATGCGCCGAATAACATTCTGTTATTTCACACTGAAGTGAGATGGTTGTTGAGAGGAAACGTTTTAAAACATGTTTTTGAGCTTCCTGATGTACTAAAAATGTTTTTAAATCAGAAAGCAAAATCGCAGTTCGAAGCACTTTTCAGTGATAAAAGTGAACTGCAGAAAATAGCTTACTTAGTTGACACCTTTGCCATCTTGAGTTAGTTAAATTTATCACTGCAAGGACCAAATGCAACACGCCTTGATTTGTCTGAAAGGATCTGATCTTTCCAAATGAAACTTCAGATTTGGTTAAAAAAAGAGCATGAAAATAAAATGTATGTGTTGCCTACCTTATCTGCTTTCTTTGAGGAACATGCCATTGAGCCAGACAAAAGGATTACGATGATAATTTCTGTGAAAGAACACTTGTACATGCTTGCAGATGAAATTTCATCATACTTTCCAAATCTACCTGACACCACATTTGTACTTGCCAGAAGCCTATTCACAGTCAAAGTTGAAGATGTTTCTGAGACAGCACAAGAGGAGTTCATTGAACTTATTAACAGTGATGCAGCAAGAACTGATTTCCCTACAAAGCCAGTTACAAAATTCTGGATCAAGTCTTTGCAGTCAAATCCTGTTCTGTTTGAGACTGGGTTGCGCCTTCTTCTTCCATTTCCAACAACATAGCTTTGTGAAACAGGATTTTTTCCCAGCTTGTTGGTTATCAAGTCTAAATACAGAAGTAGTCTTGTGGTGGAAGATGATCTTCATTGTACTCTTGCAAAGACTACCCCAAGTATTTCTGATCTGCTGAGAAAGAAGCTATCTGAACCTTAGCCCTGATGTTGACTTTTTACACACACTGTTGGAAAATGTAGCAATGTAGTTTACTGTTCTTATATTAAGACTGTTATCCATGTTATACCTTGCTTCAAGACAAAATTTCATTTATTTTTAATTAAAAATAAATATTTCTAAATATAATTACATATTGTTTTGAGATTGATCATTATGCTTTAATTATGTTCAGTTTGTAACAATGAAAATATATCCTGCACATCAGATATTTACATTGTGATTCATAACTGTAGCAAAATTACAGTTATGAAGTAGCAATGAAAATAATTTTATGGTTGGGGTCACCACAATAGGAGGAACTGTATTTAAAGGGTTGCGGCATTAGGAAGGTTGAGAATGACTGTCTTAACTCTATTTGATATCATAAATGCAAATTTTACCCCAGATATAGAAGAGAGTGGGCACAGGATATTAACTGCAGCTGCAGTGTCACTGAAGTGTATCTCCTGCACTGGTGTCTGTCTGTCCTTAGCAATATTGCTACATGAAAGAAAATCTTTTAAATGGGCATCAGCACCCTTTATCATGGTTATTTGCAAATACGGAAGAATTGAGATTGAAGCTAGCATATTCAGTCCATAATGGCAGACTTTGAAGGTTCTACCAGATATAAAACATGTATCTCCACTTAATATAATTTCAATTTTCAAGATTCTATTACTTCCCTCTGTGAACATTCTATTTGCAATTATTTGAAAGTAGACCCCTGTTATACACACTAAGAGAGTGCGAGATAAATTAAATTAGAACATTTTAACTTCAAAAATTATTCAATGCTCCTCATTTATTCGTGTGTCAGAAGTATCTTTAAGAGTACAGAGAAATATTTCTTTATCAGCACAGTATTTCTTAGAAATACCCTTATCAGTGATTGGATGGTCTCCAATAATAAATTAGATTCTGAATATCTTTACATAGTTTATATTATATAATTAAGTATATGGAAGTATACGTATTAGCATTTGTTGTCTTATTTGTGTTTCATACAACAGAAGTATAGCAGTTTAGTTTGTTCATGATGATTCCATTACATAAAAGAAAAGAATAATTAAGGGTACATAACTTGATATTAAAAAATAGGATATAAAAACAACCCCCAAAATTTTTCATAGTATTGACACAGCAAACAAAGAAAAATAAATTTTCTTACCAGATCCAAACTTTCCACGTTGAAGCTAAGTTTGCTTTGTCCCTTTCTATTCCTCAAGTTATTCTTAATCGCTGATAAAGGAAAATTTGAGAATTGCCACATTGCACTTTCTTCTATCTTTGTAAAGTCATCTTCTACATTATTGTTGTTGTCATTGCTGTTATAATTATTAACATTATTAATCAAGAACCAAAATAATGCTCTTGATAGAAACACATGCATAATGACCAGTAACTTTCACTGTAGCAGAATAAGTAATACAAATACAAACACTCAAGGCAACTTAGCTCATAATTTGTATTCAAAAATAGCACTGCTGACAATGTTAGTACATGTGTTCACTTGAGTACAATTAGTGTGTGTTGGGGGTGGCTGGGGTAATGGGTAAACTATGGTCCTTTCCAACAGTGAACTGTTCTTTGATAGCACAATATGAAGAATATAAAAGAATCAAGAGCCAGTAGAATAAAGAAAAAGCAAGAGAATTGGGATCCAGTAAGTAAAATGATTTTGTTGGCAACAGTTTTGGGACCGCTTACAGAGAGGAAATCTTGGTGGAGATACCATTTCTGTGGAAGCATTTTCAAATCACTTGGAGCTTCTAGGGCAGAGTAGACTTGCTCTACAGAATTTCAAAGTGTGCAATCTTTATGGACGGCACTCTGGGGCACAGTGGTTAAGCTCTGACAGCTCACTGAAATTTAGGCTTGGACTCAGCTGCTGCTCAGAGAGAGAACGCTGTAGCAGTCAGCTTCTGTTAAAATTTGCAACATTGGAAACCCAACGGGGAAGTTTTTCTCTCTCCCGAAAGGTCACTATAAATTTAAATTGGCTGGATAGTAACTGGTTTTGTTTTGTGTTAATGGAAAGTCACTTTGTCTATGGAAGTCATCTTTTTCTAAAAGAGCAGCTGGTGGGTGCAACCCACAACTTTCCTAATTACATCCCCAGGCTTTACCCACTGTAACACCAGGACACCTACAGTCAGACCCTGGTTATGAACAGCTGATTTACAGGCAATTCTTACTTGCCTTTTATAGCAGTACTTCAAGCTGGTTCTGTAAATACCAATAAAACAAACTGGAACAGGCTAACATTTTTACAATGTAGGGGATCCATCATGAGAACTGGATGCGGAAAAAATACAGTTCACAATCTTGCTATGAGCGAGTCAAAGAAGATGTCATGAGGCTTTTCATGAGTTTGGTGCATGTGACTGGATTATTACCAGGCCTGTACAATCAGGCACATTCAGATTATGTTTTCCCACTGTCTTTTAAGCCTTGGAAGCATAGTGGGCTATGCACTCAGCAGCTAGCCACAGGGTCAGCAGTTTGAAACCACTTGCCATTCAAAAAAGATGAGGCTATCTAATTTTGAAAATGTTTAATCTTAGAAACCCCAAACAGTAATTCTCCTCTGTTATATAAGGTCACAGTGAATCAGAAACAATTTAATATCAGTGAGGTATTATTGTTGTTGTTTGGGGTATAATATTATATAAAATTTCCTTCATTTTGAAAGACTCAAATCATTACTATGATTGAAATAAAATGTTCATCATAATCGCCTTAACTTGTTCTGCTTTCAACTATTGAATTATTGCAAGGTGTGGAACCTTTTATGCGATAAAGCAAAATAAGAACTGTATCTAGCTATTCAATTGGCCCACACATTCTTAAACAATTAGAAATCATTTATGTTTGTTACCTGGGAACCCCAAACAAAACTTTATTCACCGTCATCAAGTTGATTTTGATTTCTAGTGACATTTGATGACAGAATACAACTGCTCATCTGGGTTTCGGAGACACAACTTTATGGGAGCAAACTCTCTTGACTTTGCAGTTAGCTTTCCAACACCTACTCTACAGTTCCACCATGACTGCCTACCTGTACACAGATAAACTAAATGCAGTTTCAATTTAGGAATGAAAACAATATTCAGCTAAGCCAAATCTCCACTTGGTGAACCATGCACTGTGTAAAGGCATATGATGGACTGTGTAATTGGCCTGTGTGAGCCATGATGGGAAAAATACTAGGTAAGTTTTCTGAATGGTGAATTGCTTATTTTCACTTACATCAATGCAAGAACATTTGAAATATTCCAAGGAATTCTGGGCTAATTAAATATGAGTGACTGAAAGAGCTGAAAATCAAGAAAATCCATATTTCTTAAATGGTTATAGAATTATTAATGTGCTTAATACTCTTTAAGGTACATACCATACCCTATTTAGCATATGATATTAAAAAGAGTAGTTACAAAAACATTGTGGTTAAATTAACACAGTGTTCAGACACCAAAGAACAAAAACCATCATTGTGTGCTCACCTTCCCCATCTAAACGCTGAAGACAAATGGGTGCATAAGTGAGTGTGGTGAAAAAGGCTGATGGTGCCTGGCTACGGAGAGATATAGCGTCTGGGGTCTTAAAGGCTTGAAGGTAAACAAGCGGTCATCTAGGCCAGAAGGAACAGAGCCCACATGGAAGACATACGCCAGCCTGTGTGATCACGACCGGTGGATGGGACCAGGTATCAAGCACCAAAGAACAAAAAATCATCGTGAATGAGGGGGAGTGTGGGATGGAGACCAAATGCCCATCTGTAGGCAACTGGACATCCCTTGCAGAGGGGTAGTGGGGAGGAGATGAGTCACTCAGAGTGCAGTGTAGAATCAATGAAAACACAACTTTCCTCTAGTTCTACCACCCACCCTCTACTATCATGATCCCAATTGTACCTTACAAACCTGATTAGACCAGAGGATGTACAGTGGTGCAGATAGGAACTGGAAACACAGGGAGGCCAGGACAGATGAAACCCTCAGGACCAGTAGTGATAGTGATGAGACTGAGAGGGAGGAGGGAAAAGCAGGTAGAAAGAGGGAACTGATTACAAGGGTCTACATATAACCTCCTCCTTGGGGGATAGACAACAGAAAAGTGGGTGAAGGGAGACCTTGCGCAGTGCAAGATATGATAAAATAATTTATCAATTATCAAAGGTTCATAAGGGAATGGGGAGTGGAGAAGGATGGAGGATAAAAAAAGAAAAGTGAGGAGCTGATTCGAAGAGCCAAAGTGGAAAGCAAGTGTTTTGAGATTGGTGAGGGCAACGAATGTACAAGGGTGCTTTACACAATTGACAATGCGTATGGATTGTGATAAGAGTTGTATGAGCCCCCAATAAAATGATTTTAATAAAACTAACAGGACTCTATTGTAGATCACATGACACTAGGGAGTGAAATTTAGGGTTATAAAAGGTATAAAAAATGTTACTTTACTCATTATTTTTATAGACTGCATGATTCTTCAAAAGTGTTCCCAACCTACATTACTGAAATATATAAAGTAGCATCTTAAAAACAAAACAAAAACTCACAGCCCTCTTAACTAATGAAAGACAGTTTCAATTTTTCTTCTCTCCTGTTCTGATTATTTAAGGGATTTAGTGCCTAGATCCCTGATGTTCACACAGGTTGTGTCCCCATATTGCTGCTGCTACTGCTGTTGCTGGCACTAAATTTAGCTTCACTAACCAGATACTGTATCAAAGATCTGCTGATTTGGTGAAGCTGGTCTCCAAGCTGATATTACTGCTAAACTAGGCTGAACCAAGCTCTCTCGAGTCTTTATTAAATCCGAACTTATTCTGAGTTCTATCATATACCAGGATCCTCCAATGAAAAAATTCTCATCACTGTATCACTTTTTTTCTCATACAGAATATAATATTCATTTTTTTATACATAATATAATGTTCCAATTCTTTAGCAGTTTTACACGGTTTTATATAGTCCTTCAACATATTCTCCTTGGTTTTGCCATCTTCAAATTATCTCAAATCATGCAACAAAAACTTTTAAAATATTATAAATATTTATATGCACCATCGGTCCCTCAAATCCATGATGTTAGGCTAATTTTTCCTAGAAAATTTTTAATACTGTTCATATTGTTACTTTAAAATATTTAAAGTATTAAACATGCAAAAAATAAAGGAATAGTTTTCTAATCTCTACGATCTCAGAGTAACCCATCTTAATATCTCAGGCATTTTTACAAAGAGAGTCATTAAAAAATTCTAAAACAATTTAGAAAATACAAAAGTGGAAGTAAAATTAAACCAACTAAACAAATGAACAAAAGTCTAAAACAGTTTGGCAGAGTGCCCATTATGAATAGGTGAACATTATCTTCAATAGTAAACATGGTAGCCCCACTAGTCATAAGTATAGTAGAATGAGGATCTGTATTTTTCATTTACACTCTATCCCATAATTAATATAAATTAAAGTAGCCATATGTAGTTTGTTGTTATAGTATTAACACAGGTATATATTACGTACAATATACCCATAACTGGATGATATAAAAAACGTTTACAAAATGGAATCAGGAATAAGTATTGTTTGGAATATGAATAATCAATTTATTTTTTCTTAAAACTTAATCATAAAGCAGAAGCTATAGTGAAAAGGCAAGAATTAATACATAAATAAGCCTGTCTCCTAATTAAGAAACACTAATTTCTGACAGTTCTCATTAATGCTAATTAATTTTTAAAAGGCATTCAAGCATTATTGTCATTATGGTTCTTATGATGTCCTAATACTTTCTTCTGATTAAAGTTTTCTTTCAAAGGAAAAAAAAGAAACTTACAAAGGCAGAAGAGAGTTGACAGTTGACGATAAAGACCAGGAGGCACCTGAAGGGGAAGAAGGCACAAAAATCCCCAGGACAGAAAATGTGTGTTTGTGTGTGGTAGGGGAGGAGATTTTATGTACCTATATTTTGTCATACCACTTAGTACCGTGACACCCTTCCTGATCTGTTGATCCAAAGGCATGAGAAGCCCAAAGTGGCCAGGAGGCATTCTCAGCTGTCAGTTCAGTGGCATCGTGCTGTGTTTCCAGGTGGCTAGAGTTCCTTCCTTCAGGACCAGGACCTCCAGGCCTGAGGAACATAGGGTTGCTGGGACAAGTAAGCTGCATGAAGAAGTGTCCCAAAGGCCCACAGCCTCCACTCCTGTCACATTACCTTCTTTAGCCCACTCTGCACCTATGGCCTCTTGGGGAATTCCTTATCATACTTTAACTGAAGACCAAAAAATCATGCTTGGTTTACGGATGACTCTGCACGATATGCAGGTGTCACTCGTAAGTGGACAGCAGCAGCACTACAGCCCCTTTCTGGGATCTCCCTAAAGGACAGTGGTGAAGGGAAATCTTCCCAATGGGCAGAACTTTGAGCAGTGCACCTGGCTGTTCAATTTGCATATAAGGAAAATAGCCAGATGTGATTCATGGGCTGTGGCTAATGGTTTGGCTGGATGGTCAGGGAATTGGAAGGACCATGATGGAAAAATTTGTGACAAGGAGGTGTGGGGAAGAGGTATGTAGATGGACCCCTCTGAATGGGACAAGAAAGTAAAGTTAATTGTATCTCACGTGAATGGTCACCAAAGGATTACCTCTAAAGAGGAGGACTTTAATAATCAAGTGGATAAGATGGCACGCGCTGTGAGACTGGTCCTTCTCTTTCCTCTGCCACTCCTGTTATCGACCAATGGGCACATTGACAAAGTGGACATGGTGGCAGGTAGGGGCAAAGCCACATGGACTTCCACTCACCAAGGCTAACTTGGGCACGGCCACTGCTGAGTACACCATTTGCCAGCAGCAGAAACCAACATTAAGTCCAAAATATGGGACCATTCCTCGGGGAGATCAACCAGCAACTTGGTGGCAGCTTGATTACATAGGACCACTTCCATTATGCAGGGGACAGTGTTTTGTTCTTACTGGAATAGATACCTAATTTGGATATGGATTTGCCTTCCCTGCACATGATGCTTCTGAAAAAACTACTATTCGTGGACTTACAGAATGCCTCATCCACCGGCAAGGCATCCCACATAGCATTGCTTCAGTTCAAGGAACTCACTTTACAGCAAATGCAGTGCGGCAATGGGCCCATTCCCATGGAATCCACTGGTCGTATCATGTTCCTCATCATCCTGAAGCTGCCGGCTTTATAGAACGATGGAATGGACTCCTAAGGACACAATTATGGTGCCAACTAGGTGGCAACCACTTGTGGGGCTGGGGAAATGTTCTCCAGGAAGCTGTATATGCTCTAAACTAGTGGCCAGTATATGGTGCTGGGTCTCTAATAGCCAGAATTCATGGGTCCAGGAACCAAGGGGTGGAAGCTGGGGTGGAACCACTCACTATTACTCCTAGTGATCCACTTGCAGCATTTTTGCTTCCTGTCCCAGAAACCCTGTGTTCTGAGGCCTGGAGGTCCTGGTCCTGAAGGAAGGAACTCTTCCATCTGGAAACACAGCACGGATTTCACTGAACTGGCAGCTGAGAATGCCCCCTGGCCATTTTGGGTTTCTCATGCCTTTGGATCAACAGGTCAGGAAGGGTGTCACTGAACTAAGTGGTGTGATTAATCCTGATTACCAAGGAGAAATTGGACTGGTGTTACATAATGGAGGTAAGATTAATATGTCTGGAATCCAGGAGATACTATAGGTCAACTCAGTGCTAAAATCCCCTGTGATTAAAGTAAATGGTAAATTACAGCAACCCAATCCTGACAGGACTTATAATGACCCAGACCCCTCAGGAATAAAGGTCTGGGTCACCCCACCAGGCAAAAAATCACAGTCAGCTGAGGTGCTTGCTGAGGGTAAAGGTAATACAGAATGAGTAGTAGTAGAAGTTAGTTGTAGCTATCAATTACGACCATGTGATCAATTGCAAAAGTGAGGTTTGTAATTGTCAATTTATTTTCTTTTTATGTGCTTATTGCATATCTTTCCTTTGGTCAGGAATTATATATCAGATACAATTGGACTCAGTGTGTTTTCATTTTTACATATGATAGATGATTGCTGATAAGTATAAGTGTAATTTCATCAATGTCTGGAAATTATATAAGTATATATGGCTAAAGAATGTGTACAGGTGCCAGGTTGGCAAGGGGTGGATTGAGACAGTTTATTGTGCCAACCTAGCCAATAAACACAAGTGGGATTAATTGAAGAATTAAGAGATAAATGGCTCAGTGTGCCTCGCGTTTCTTGTCTCTAGCTCTTTAATCATTGGACCAGTGTGCGACTGCCTTACTTGTTCTATGCTTCGATTTAAAGGGTACACTACCTGTGGGACTCCTAGCCTGTGAACTGTGTCACTGTAAGTTGAGGTCCCTGTAAGATCACATGATAGGAATTTACATTTCTGGAACTGGGGACTGACAGTTGGTGACCACACCAACAGATGTTGACCTGCCTTGCTGTTTGCTGCCTGTGCTCTCTCTACAGAGCATTACCTGGCGGCTCTCAAGACTTGAAGGACTTCCAGTGTCTCACAACACTCTCACGGGAGTGAGTTGTGCTGGAGTCATTTATACTGCTTTATAATTCAACTGTTCATTTCTTGTATTATATATCTATCTATATATAATTTAATAGTTCATTTATTGTGCTATATATCTATATCTATCTGTATATCTATATCTATCTCTATATCTATATAATTATCAGCAATCTGGTTTTATCTCTCTAGAGAAGCCTGTCTAACACATCCTGCTACAAGAAGATAGGGAGTAAAATAGGCCGAAAGTTGGTAATGCTTTAAGATCATTATAACAACAAAATTTTATCTTATCCAAGATCCCCAGTGGAGTGTTTGTTACTTGTTGTGCTGTGATCTGAAAGATCAGTTATCACAAACCCACCAGCCCCTCTGTCCTAGGAGAAAGATGAAGCATTCTATTTGCCTTCAGAATGACAATCTCAGGAACCTCCAGCAAGGTGGTGCTCAGGTAAGCAGGTCATATTGCCCACCCACCCTCCGCCCATGATGCTGGCACCCTCAGCAATTCCCGCAGCAAAGCCCACAATAATCTGCCTGTCAAGAGCCACATAAGGTGCTTTATGTACCTTTCGACCTTAGGCTGAGCCTGCCAGCACTGAATGTGCAGCCTTTGTAGCCGCAAACAGAAAACTGCAGGAACGTGCATAGTGTTCATCTGTTAGTCTTAACACTATTGCAGGATCCCTCTGTCGGTCTGACCCCCACTCTTGATGCTGTGACTAGAAAGTAATCACCATCAGCCTGCAGATCTTCACACCAGACTGCCCTAGCCCATGGTTCCCCTGATGAGCTGTCCTTTGCCCTGCAGCTCTTCCACCTCCCTGGCCTGAACCCATGGCCATTTCTCAGAGCAGACCCTGCCCCGTGGCTTTTCTGCTGGCCAGTCACAGCCCTGTATCTCCCCCATACCAGGCCACACACGATCTGGCACCTCAGCTCCTCAGTTGGGCCACCATGACTCCATGGACATGCCTTGTCTATAGCTTCCAAACCAGGCTGTCCACGACTCCACGGTTCCCTGACAGGACTACCACAACCTCGGAGCTACCCACCAGGTCAGTTCACCTGCTGATCAATCACAATTCCATATGCCTCCTTCCCTCCCCACACCCCTGCAGTACACTTCAGCTTGGCATTTCACCCAGTGACCAACCTCGGCTTGGTGACCATACTTTTAAGCCCATCCCTGATTCATGCCACCACCCTCTCCCCTCCACTCCAGGCTTGCCCCAGACCCACATCTCCCCTTGCAGGAAGTCCCAATCCCTAGGCCTCTACAACATCTAGTCCTGGATCTGAAACTCCGCTGCCAAACCAAAACAGGACCTGTGACATCCCATCCAACCAGCTCCAGATAAATGGTTGACTCACAAACCAGCCCAAATGGGCGGTTGGTCTGAAGCATGACCCAGACCAGCAGCTCCCCTGCAGACCTGGCCTAAACTTATAGTTACAGTGCTGGCCCACCTGGCAGCACTGTGCAGACCAATTGGGCAGGGTGGTTTGGTTGCAAGTGGCAGTGGAAGGCTTCGAAAGGTGGGTTGAGATCAGCAGTATCCTGCTGCACGCAATCACACACCCGCATTTCCCAAGCAGGCCATCAAATGTCCTTAAAAATAAGGGAATCCCAGCTGTCTGAGGATAGAGTGAAAGTCCAGTGAGATGGAGGAGTAGCCTGATTACCCAGCACAGTTGGCTACAGGCAGTATGCAGAATTATTTCTTGACTCACAAAGTGAAAAAATTCAGGGTTCTTTGACTCCTAGGAAAATGGTGCTGAGCTCCCCCAAAACAGCATGCAGGCAGCAACCTGGTTAACATCCTCAACAAGAAAATGAGAGAAACAAAATGCAATGTCAGAGTAATTCCAGAACCCAATGGTATTCTTAGAAAAGAACAGATGCTGCTTTGTCACAAAAGGAAAGCTTAATAACACTGTTGTAGTTATGCAGGATATGAGGGAAACATTATAGAAAAAGGATGAAACAATAGAGAAGATAAAATCCATCCACCAAAGGGAAATACAAGAGTTAAGGGATGAGATAACGGAAGCAAAGAAAAAGATAACATACCTCACAAATTGATTAGACAAAGCAGAAAAACATACCTGAAATCTCAGACAATCAGGCAGTCTTCAACAAGTGTCAAAGACAGTCAAACATGATAATCAAAGAAACAAAAGAAAACTTGAGAACGATGAATGATGGCATGTAAAGGAACATTATTTGAATAATTGGGATACCAGATCAAGGCACAGAAAAAGAAGCCAACAGCAAAAGTAGCAAGGGAATTCCTAGAAAAAAAAGTTTCCTCAACTTAATGAATGAGAATTTGACAATCATACAGGAAGTAGCAAAGAAAATAATTAGACTAAACCCCAGGAAGAATTCACCAAAGCATATAATAGTTAAGTTTCCAACTTTGAGGAAAAAGGAAATCATAAGAGCAGATAGAGAAAAAATTGGTAGTCACATTAAAAGGTGCTCAGATAAGAATATGCTCATACCTATCAGCAGAAACCATGAATAAGAGGAGAGAGTGGAATAAAATCTTCAGAAAGTTAAAAGAGAGCAATGCCAATCCAAGAAACATCTGTCCTGCCATACTATCAAGATAGACAGAGAGTTAGTCTTCCTGGACAAGGAAAACTCAAATACACATCCAAATAAACCCAGCTCTGCAAAAGAAAAATTCTTGCCAACTCACTGTGGTCCGAAGACATTCACTAAGTACATATAGGAGAACACCACAAAGTACAACTACACCCAGAATCCAACACATCGAAAACAAAACCAAGATAATATTGCTTCAAAATTGAAAAGCAGGCACGGATGAAGCCCTACATACATAGCACACTGATAAGAAGGGAGTTAGGAAAACACGCAACACAAAAATCCACAACAAAGGATCCACAGATGGATGTAATAACTTTGAATGGCAGCAGTCTGAATTTACCCATTAAAAGGCAAAGGCTGGCAGACTGGCTTAGAAAACATAACCCATCAAGATGTTCTCTGAGACATTTATTAAGCTCTTAGAATAAAATAGACTGAGAATTAAACACTGGGAAAAAATATACCAAGCCAACACCTAATCTTTGACAAAACTAATCTCCAGATGTAAACCATAACAAGAGATAATGATGGGAACTATAAAATGCTCAAGGGATCAGCAGATCAAGAACCAATGAGCACAATAAATATATACACATCCAAAGAGAGACCCACAAAATCTGTCAATCAAATTCTTCAAAAAATAAAAAAACAAATCACAGATTCAACCATTATAGAAAGTGATATTAATAAACTATGATCTGAGAAATAGAGATCACTTGGAAATAAACAAAAAGGAGGATATAGAACTAAACTCTACAATTAGGCAATTTGACCTGATATTTAGATGTGATAGACCCAAAAGCAAAAAAAAAAAAAAAATCACATTCTTTTTATGTGCACTCACCATATATTCGAAGGTAGACAACATTCTGGGACACAATGGACCCTGAGTAAATTCAAACACATAGAGGTAACTATGATGTCCCTCTGGAAACACTGGACCATAAAACTGTTAATCAATTAAAGGATGATAAAAAAATAAAAGCAAATAATTGGAAGATGAATAAGGCTCTTTTTTTACAAGATGAGTGGGTACTGGCCCAGATTAGAGACTAAATTAGAAAGATTTTAGAAACCAATGAGAATGAGAACACAACGTATCAAATGATCCCACTAATAGCAAAAGAAAAGAAATAGGAAAAATCAGGATTGAGATAGACAAGTGGGAGAACAATAAAATAGTGAAAAAAATTGGTGCAATAAAAAAACTGGATCTTTGAAAGGATTAACAGAATCAACAGACCATTGAAAAACTTAACCCAGGAATAGAAATTGAAAACATCAATAGGCAAGATAAAGGATGAAACCAGGGAAATTACAAAAGATCCTAACGAAATTGAAAGACTAATTACACAATACTAGAAAGTTTTGTACTCCAACAACTTGGAAGACAAGGACAAATACTTGGAAAAACGATCCCTCCCTAGATTATCCCAAATAGGTGTCAAGAAACTCAACAGACACATAGCAAAAGAAGAAATAGATGTTTTTCAAGAAACTTCCAACTAGAAAAACTCCTGGCCCAGAAGGCTTCACAAAAGTTTACCAAGCATTCAGGGAAAAGCTGACACCGATTCTAAGCAAACTCTTCCAAAACATAGAAAAGGATGGCAACTCGCCAGACTTATTCAATGAAAGTAGCATAACACGGATACACAAATATCTATATCTATATCTATATCTATATCTATATCTATATCTATATCTATATCTATATCTATCTATATCTATATCTATATCTATATCTATATCTATATCTATATCTATATCTATATCTATATCTATATCTATATCTATATCTATATCTATATCTATATCTATATCTATATCTATATCTATATCTATATCTATATCTATATCTATATCTATATCTATATCTATATCTATATCTATATATATCTATATATATATCTATATATATATCTATATCTATATATATATATGGAAGTGGATGCCCTCTTCAACAAGTGGTGCTGGAAAAAATGGATATCAACCTGCAGAAAAATGAACTAAGACTTTTAATTCATTCTATGAACAAGAACAAATTCATGGTGGATCGCAGACCTCGAGGTAAAACCCCAAGCTTTTAGGCCCATCAACAAAGGAATTGGGATGAACCTGAGAACCTTGGCACCAGTACAGATAGGCTAACAGAAATAGGGAAGTACAAACACACAGAGGGAGCTGGAATGTGCAAGTGGGATATACTAAAGATAAAACATCTGTGTACATCAAAATATTTCACCAAGGGAATATTAAGAGAGTCCACAGTCTGGGAAAGGATTTTTAGCAATGACACATCAGACAAAGGGTTTATTACTTAAATCTACAACACTCTGCTAGACGGAGAAAAAAAAAGTCACCCACTGAGGAGGTGGGCAAAAGACCTGAACAGAAGTTTCACAATGAAGGAAACCCAAACAGCCAATAATATATGAGAAAATGTACCTGATAATTAGTCATCAGGGAAATGCAAATTAAAATAACTATGAAATACAACTTAATACCCTCAATCATAGCCCAACTCAAAAAATCAGGAAGCAACAAATATTGGAGGGGCTGTGGTGAGACAGGAAATCTCATCCACTGCTAGTGGTCTTGTAGGTACCTACAGCCTCTGTGGAAAGCAATCTAGCCAAACCTAATGCAAATGTAAAGTGAACTACCTTATGACCCAGCAATTGCCCTACTTTGTATATACCCAGCAGAAGTAAGAAACAGACACAATGATCAGTCATCTGCCCTCCAATGTTTAGTTCACACATTTCACAATCACAAATAATTGGAAATAACCTAAATTTCCAACAATATACAAATGTATTATAAAAAATTCTGGCATGTACACAAACTGGGTATTACCTATCTCTAAAAAGCAGAGATGAACAAATGAAACATCTTGTTTCATGGGAAGAATTAGAGGAAATCATGCTAAGTGAAGTTAGCCAAGCACAAAAGGACAAGTACAACATGAGTCCACAGAGGTAAGTTCAATCAGAACAGTATGTATAGAGGAAAAATAACTTGATTCATAAGTTAGGGCTTGTGATTCAGACACTCTGGCAAGTGTCAGACCAAACCCAAGGATGCACATGCTATCCCAACAAAGAGAAGGGGGTAGGAGGGGAATATGCAGATACTCCTGAAGCTGAAAGACATTATCCAAAAAGCAAACAAACAAACAAACAAAAACCTATAGCATTGAGGTGCATGGTATCAATCCATCCACGGGGAGGGTATTTTTATGTCCACAGGAGAGGGAGAGAGAGAGCTGCCTCATTCTGGTGCACCAGGCCTTGAGGGCAAATTACCTGCATGGAGTAGCCCATTGACAGGGAGGGCAGCAGGGTTTTCCCCAATCTGATATATGCTAACCCCCTCCCTAGAAGAAAGTCACCGTAGTTACATAATCTGTGGTCAATTTGAGACTTGAGAGTTCAGGGGTGGAGTTTAGTCTGTCAATCAAGGCTCAGCTTGCTGACTTCATTTGGAGGCACTAAGGCAATAAACAACTCACTGGAAGCAGGGCACTCGCTCACTCCCTGTGAGACAATCCTGTTGAGAAGACACATGGAGCTATGCCTTGATCAACAATGGTAGCAAATGAAGTCCCTGAGATTTCCCCCAAATAAACTTCTGGCTCAGAGGGCAATACTTGGCAGTCCATTGGACGCTGTTGGGGTTATTCATAAAGGTCAGAAGATAGATGGGGAACTATTTATAGGTTTTTATTTTATATTTGCTGGTGTTTGGGTTTTTGTTGTTTTGTGTTTATCTATGTAAGGTAGGCATGATAAGCAATCATGAGGAGAAAGAGATGGGACCAACAGTTCTAAGGGTGGGGCATGGAGGAGGAGGAGACTGTTAGGAGTGGGCATGGGGGAATAAGGGGGAATGAGAGGGATGAGCCAATAATATCAAGACAGGGGAACAAAAAGGAATCAAAAACCCACAGTGAGGAAGGTATGGAGTTCCTGGTGATGTTAAATCAATTGTAACTCAGTTGAGAGGAATTACTGAGATGAATAAGGAATGAGTGTGATAGTAGGGTAGGAGGAAGGTAAAAGGAAATAGAGGAAAGAACAAGGAAGTAAAAACTATATAGAGAGGTATAAAAACTGACATGTATATATAAATATACTAATACATAAAGACAGAAATATTAGCTTATATACATATATTTATATGGTAATAAGACAGTAGATGAACTTTGGGCCTCCACTTGAGTCTTCCCTTAAGACAAGAACACTTCATTCTAGTAACATGGCACTGGGCTACACCCACTATGTTAGTCAAGGTAAACTAGGGAAACAAATCCACAGAAACTCATATCTATTTATTAGAGAGTTTTATAGAAAGGATAAATGTACATTAAGAAAGCATCCCAACCCAGTGCTATCCAAGCCCATAAGCCCAACATTAGGCTATATGTCCGTCACCAATATACAAAGTCCTCCTTCATCTCACGAAGCACATGCAATGATGCAGACTGCAGGAGGAAAGCTGAATCAGTGAAAGTGTAATCATCTCAGCTCTGACAGGGGTGTGCTCCAGCACCCAGGGCTGCATTGTGGTAGAGCCATGTGGCTTCTCCTCAGTGATGTCTTGCAGGAGTGAGCCTTGCCAGCTGAAGCAGGGAACTGGCTAAGGCAGCTGCACTTGGTCTGCCCATCAGAAAGCAAGAGACCTGAAAATTAGAAAGGCAAGGCTCACTGAGTCATTTATCTCTATGCCCTTCAATCAACCCCCCATGTGTTTATGGGCCAGGCTGGCACAATAAACTTTAACTGTCTCACCCATCTTCCTGACACGATGGCTGAAGACAAACTTGGTGCATAAGCAAATGTGGTGAAGAGAGTGGATGGTCCTTGGCTATTAAATGATACAGCATCTGGGCTTTTAAAGGCTTGAAGTCTAACAAGCAGCCATTTAGCAGATTAGCAACCAATGTGATCATGAGGTGTTGATTGGAACAAGTATCAGAAGTTTAAAAGCAAACAATCTCATGAATGTGAAGGAGAGAGTGGAGTCAGAGTGGAGACCCAAAGCCCATCTGTTGATTTACAGACATCCCCTCACAGTAGAGCCTCACGGAAGGGTGATACATCCAGAGTGCAGTAGGGTAACAAGAAAACAGACAGCATCCCTCTAGTTGTTTAATCCTTCCTCCCCCAATTCAGTTCTGCCTCACAAATCCTGCTAGACCCATGTATGTACACTGGTACTGATAAGAGTTTTGGATACACAGAATCCAGGAGAGACACATCCCTTAGAAACAGTAATGGGTGTAATGATTCTGTGAGGGTATGGGAAAGGAAGATGGGAAGGTGGGCCGAGTTGGGGATAGACTGATAGCAGTGATGGTGAGATAATCCCCCTCCCCTTGAGGAGGTCGAATATCAGACTTGTAGGTTAAGGGATATATTGGACATTGTGAGATATGTAAAATAATAATAATATGTAATATATTAAGGGTTCATGAGGTTGGGGTAGACAGGGAATAAAGAGGAGCTCATTTTATAGGGTTCAAGAAGAAAGAAATTGGTCTGAAATTTAGAATGGAAAAATTTGTACACGTTTGCTTGACATAATTGATTTATGGGTTGTTATATGTAAGACCCCCAATAAAATGATTTATCAATTAAAAAAAAACTATTGCAATCTCAGAAACCCATTAGGCCAGTTCTACCCTGTTCTATAGGCCCACCATTAATCATGATCGACTAGATAACAATGGATTATGTTTTGGTTTGGGGGTAGGGATGCAGTAACTAAATGAAGGAGCCCTGGGTGTGTAGGGTTTCCACAATAAGCTGTTATGCATATGGTTGGCAGTTTCATACGTGCAGCAAAGGGGAAAGACTGGGCTCTCGACACCCTGCAACTGCTGCAGTCGCTAAAGCCCACAGGGATCACTCTATGTCGCATTGACTCAATGACAGTGGGTACGAAATGATGGGTACATTGTTGCTGGCCTATAAAGCAGGTAGGCTCTAAGTAGCCATTTAAATTTATATATTTTTAATCATCCCGTCCTTTATTTACTTTTTAAAAATAGCTGAGTAAATATTAATTTGAATTTGGCTAGTGGACCTTAGTGTGCAATGAGATAAACAATTTATGTCAATCCACAGAGACCATTTTAAAAATCAGTTATATAACACCTACAATTAAACTAGTGACAGATTTTTGATTTGGTTATCTATTTGTCTTACATAGGACATTTTACAATTTAGGTATTATCTGACTTTATTTCTAATGTCTAATATATGATTGGAATTCAAAATGTTGTCTCTTCCAGTTCTGCCGCTGCTTCTCCAGCTCTCTCTTATTCACTTTACCTGTTTCATCAATCTTGCTCTAGCCTCCTATGGAAGAATAAAGGGGAATCTCAGAGAGGCAGACACAAAATTATTAATATCTGTCCCATATCTCTGCCTATACATTCTTTCCTCAGATCCATACTCTCTTCTTTAAATTCCTGCTTCCTGAAAATGAGGCCTCTCCATACAATTAATGAGAGCCCCTTGGCAAAAAGGGTCCAGATGTAAATTTTGTACCAAATTTGATTTTACAATAAATATTAAATAAACTCCAAGTAAATAAAAATTCTTTCAGATGAAGTTTATTTCCTGAATACTATATGTGTTTACATTGAAGCTTTCCTTAAAGCAACTCCATGACCTTCCTTGGGATTTCAAGAGAAACTCACCAAAAATGTTTTCTATATTATGAGCCTAGACTCTACTGCAACCCATTTGGTTCTTTCAATTGTGTTGTATTTTGTGCCTTTGCACCTGTCCAAAATTTAATGAGACCAATGTCCTCTGCATTTTTTGGTTACCTGTTGTGATAGTCTTCAATTTCCCTCAGAGTCCCTGGGTGATATAAACAGTTTGCATTCAACCATGCACCGAGAGAGTGGCAGTTCTGATCCACTTAGCCACACTCTGGAAGAAAGTCTTTGGATCTGCCATGGGAAGATTACAGCCAAGAAAACGCTACGGAACATTGTTATTCTGCAGCATGTAGGTTGCAATGAATTGGAAGTCAGTGGAGTGCAAAGCATTTGGTCTTTGGTTTGGGTTCTATTTTAAGCATTTCAACCACAAGCTAGTTTCCCCATCTCATTGTGCAAGCTCTGCTAACATTTTCACACTCTCTACCAAGAATCTCCAGATAGACAGATTTAGTAGTAGTTGCTGCTGATTCAAACTAGAAGAGCAGTACTTATTCAGAGAAAAGTTTCTTTGCAGTAAGTGGAAAATGCAGCCATTTGATATAATACTGCTTCAATGACTTAGAGGGGAAAGGCAACAAAGCTTTTTGCACAATTTTAGAGTTTTGGCTATAATTATGCACATAGAGATGTCAGATAAAATGACCCCTTTAAGTAACAAGACATGAGACGTCATTTTTTTATTAACTTTTTTTTAACCCCCACTTACTATTTAATGGGAAAGTGACCTTTTGAAAGTTGGTTAGTTCATTTTAGTTATTATAACTTTGAACAATACTTAGGGAACAGTGGCATTTTATTATTACAAGACCATCTTGTTAGCAAAGCAATTCTCAAGAAAAATTGTGCAGTGGTAAATGTTGAAACTGATAGTTTTGATACTAATATACAATGTCTAGAAGTAAAAGAAAAAAAAGATTTCCTCCAGTCTTGATGCCAAAATCTTCTTCATAGAATACAACTGCTCTAATTATTTGCTCTGTACACAGATTGAACAATTATGGTCAGAAGGTGCAACCCTGAAGCACATATTTCCTGATTTAATCCACACAGCTTTCATTTTTCCTCTTTGCATCATTTCTTCCCTGACCCGTGTATTTCTGGATGGACACAACATTATGCTGAAATCATCATTCTTCTCAAAAGCTATTCACAGTTTGTTAGGATCTGAACAGTCAAATACCTTTTCACAGCCTCTGAAACATAAGTAAACATCTTTCTGGTATTCTCTGCTTTCATGCAGGACCCACCTGACAACAGTCATGATATCCCATGTTCCATGTTCTCCTCTGAATCTGGCCTGAAACTCTAGCAGCTCCATGCCAAAGTACTGTCACAATTGTTAGTGAATCATCTTAATACTTAAAAATATTCTTGGAATGGATTTGCCCAGTGGAATATGACATTTAGCTTCTCAACATTTGCTTAAGTGGACATTGATCTATGCAAAATGAAATCTTGATAAAGTTAACCTTTTCTCCATTATTGTGATGTTCTCTATTTGTTCATTTGTGATAATTTTTGTTTCTTCACATTGATCTGTAATCCACACTGAAGGCTCTCATCTTTTATCTTCACAAGTAAGTGCTCCTGTTCCTCTTCACTTTCAGCAAGAAAGATTGTGTCATGATGAAGGTTAATAAGTCCTCTTCTAATCCTTATGACACATACTACTTTACATAATTGTGTTTTTGAAATCATTTGCTCAGCATAGAGATCATGTAAGTACAAAATGATAAAACACTGATGCACACTTTTCCTGATTTTAAAGTATGTACTCTTCCCTTTGAGGTAATGATATTTTTGGTAAAAGTTAATAGCAGACTAGTCCCAAGGAGTTGGAGATTGAAGATGTCCCAAATGTCCAACTGAGCACCACTTTTCGACCACGCCTGTCTTGTGCATTTTCTACCTCATCTCTTCACTCTGATATTTACTGCAACATCCCACAGCCCCTCACTGAACTTTGAGTACACATTTCGTGTGGGTGTGGTTGTTGTTCAGCACAAAATCAGAAGGTGAGTCAGAAGAGAGCCAAATACAGGATCCAAAGTCAGAAGCCAAAAACATCCACAAGCCACACCAAGTCTTCTTGTTTTCCAACAAAGCCCAGTCAAAAAATTGAACTCTTTTTTTCCAGGTGAGGTGATGTCTGCTAGACCCACAATTTATAGATACTCCAAAAAAATATTGTATCTTAAGTCTTCCTCTACCAAAGTAAAATCAATGATGTCCCCAAGGAAGCAAAAGATGCGTCTTGGTTCACACACTGTAATAAAGTGGGGTCTTCAAAGTACTCTCAAGGAACAAAGAATGTCAACTGGTCCAGACTCTTTACTAAGGTGGAGTCATAAAGATGCTCTCAAGGAAACAGAGGGTGTGATCAACCTTCACCAAGTCAAGTTTCAATCCCTTCCCATTCCTGACCAGCACAATAGAGTGCCCTCCAAACTGAGACAATAGCTACAGACATCAAGGTCCAAATCATAATATGTCATGTAAGGAACCATTCCTAAAGACACCACACCAATTGACCATAACTCAAACCAATCTCTGCCTCTTTTAGCCATTAATGCCTTCATATTTGAACTGAGCGATTACTCTAAGTCTCTCTCACAAAATGAGCATAATGTTAGAATTCACCTAATGCATAAGGCATTTATTCATTTTTTTCTTACTTTCAGCAATTATTTCTCCTCCCTTCCATTTGTCATTTATTTTTGCACAAATTTTCTGCCTTGGGATAAGGCACAGGGTTCTTCTGCTCTGCTTGTCAATTGCTAGGACAAGACCAGTTTTGTGAGTGCTTTCCCTGTAGCCCATTTCCATCCACACTGGGTAAGGTTACATAGGTCCAAGACTGGAGGACTACCTCTACTCCTAGACAATATGACACTTTGGAGTCAACCCTTGTTGACTATATGCCACACGAGGAGAAGGAACTATCCAGCTCATCAGCTCCGTGGGAATTTTCACATAGATTTTTTAGGGGATAGTGATATAATCTCTCACTGAAGGATCATCCCTGCTTCTGGTATTCAAGGTTGTATCCCTGGTCCGGATACTGCAACATCTGCCAGAGCAAAAGAAATTTCAGGTGATGTGGAGAACTGCCCAGTGGCACCAGCACCTTCTCCTCCCCCATCTTCCCCAACCTTCCTGAGTAAAGTCAGAATCTATCCAGTGATGATCCTCCCTCTGTCCCCTTCATGTTGAATGTGGGCACACACTCACGAAGGCATGAAATCCAGCCCCTTAATCCTTGGCTTCTCATGTTGTATAACAAATGTTTCAACGGTCCATTCCCATTCTCTATCAAAACATTACTCTATGGTGAGATTAAGATGGTATATCTAATAGAGACTTATTGGCCCATTGCTGCAGTCTGGTTTAAAGTGTGCTCCTTTGTCTGAGGAAGAATCAATTGTTGGCCCAAACTGGTACACTGTATTTTGTTCTACCCCCTTGATGGTGTTTTTAGCATCTGCATGTGTTGCTGAATATGCAAAATTCAGTCTATACTAAGTATCTATTCCTGTTAAGGTACACCTGTAGCCACCTGGTGTCACTGATATCTTTGGTCCAATATAAAGAATTGGCCATCTATTTGCAGGTTCTTCCCCTCGGAGGATCAATCCATGGCTATTGACAACCTCTGGCTTTCCTGTTGGTAGACAGAGCTGTCTTTATTGGCATCTTTGAGACTCAGGTGGTGTAAGACAGTTGTATCTGGTTCCAGCCTATCTGCATTGTTGTAGCATAGACATTCCCAGTTCTTTCATGGACACAATTGGCCACCTCAAGGGAGTGTACCAAGATGTCCACTTGCTGGTTCCAATCACCTTCTCATCTAGGAAGGGCATTCTTCTGATAAGCATAGATATGCCTACGCTGATGTGTACTTTCAAGTGCTTACCATAGGTATTTACTCCACATGGGTGTTCCTTTAGTGTGTTTGTCAGGGTTGACTAGAGAAGCAAATTCATAGACACTCATGTGGATATAAGAAAGAGCTTTATATAGAGAATACTTGTATATTAAGAAATCAACCCAGCACAATTTTCTTCTGTGAATGTTATGGATGGGAGTTAGCAATATTATCAAGTATAGAACATGAGTCCTCCAAAATCCAAATAAACCAATAAAATTCTGGCCCTCCTGTTTAGTTTGGGGGTGTAGGTAGGCATAATAATGTCTTCTTGGAAGATTGTGAAATGTCACAAGTGATTCCCAAGAATTTCACAGTTTGAGCAAGGCCCTGGATTTTTGATGGATTTATAAGGAAGCCTCTATTGCTCATGAGAGCCATCACCCCTTTCAACTTTGCTCTAGCCTTTTCTTCCATGTTGAATATTAACATAACATTACCAATGAGCATATCACTGCACTTGAGACCTTCACCAAATCCAAGTCCCTTCTTACCAAACTAGGACAGAAGGCTGAAGAATGTAAGACCCCTTTCTGAGATTGGGAAGGTGGAAAAGATAGCTGCAAGATCAATCACTGGGTATCTGTCTCTTTTAGCTAACTGTATTTTTTGTACTGTTGATGCTATGGAACAGCTGAAGTCACAAGTGGCACTATTTAATTCTGACCTTGATAATCGACCAGAGATTTACATGAGCTATCTACTTATTAACAGTCTATACAGGACTATTATACAGATAATTGTTTGGCATCAACAAACCAGACTTTAGTAGATCTTTCGTGAAAGCAACAATCTTATTTTGTCTATCAGGTATAATATACTGTATAAGATGAACAATTTGAGTGTAGTCAGACAATTGTAATTGTTACCATTTAGCATATCCAATCAACACCAGGCAATTTCAAAAAATCAGGTAGAGGGATTGATTGTTCTCCAATTAGACATACTATTCATACCCAAAATACAGTCAGGTAAAGGAGAGGGAACTATTTCATACAAGATCTTTATAAATCTTCCAATTCTCCTGAAAATTTTCATCATAGTCCCATCAAGCATTGTGAACCTTAGGCAGGGGTCAAACAAGCCTCCATGGAGCACATGTTTATGCCTATTCTGACACCAACCCTCCTTCCCACACCATTCTACATCTATGTGGGGTCTGAGAATCTGTTGTAATAGTCACCCAGAAGTAACTCACAGTTCCTATGGCTATGGGGGCTCTTTAGGGAATTTCATTAGGAAATCTTCCCCGCATGTCAGGATCAGCAACAGTGAGGATGCAGTCTTTGTCTCCACAACCAGCAGTCACGTCTCTTTTAGGTCCTCACTTGGTGTTTGCCTCGCTGGTCCAGGAAGTCGGCCTGCTTATCACTCTTTAGCAAGGTTCCATAGTCTCGGGACAGATGAGGAGAAGCACCTCATGGCCTCTGTGCTCCTCTCTGAGTGTCTGTGCCACAGTTTCTGGTGCATTTGGTCTCCTCCGTCTCCACCATTTCAAACAGAGATCTTGGACATGGTCTTCCAAGATCCTCTGGGTGTTTCTCTTGGATTCTACTTCATAGATGACATCCATACAGTCTGCGGAGGTAACAAAAGCTGTCCACACCCAATTAGTGTTGCACACACCCTATTTGGATTTTCTCTTTTTAAGATCATTTTATTGGGAGCTCATACAGCTCTTATAGTAATCCATACATCAATTGTATCAAGCATACTTGTGCATATATTGCCTTCATTATTTTTAAACATTTACTTTATATTTGAGCCCTTGGTATCAGCTCCTCTTTTTCCCTTCCCTCGCCCCTAGCCTGCCTCATGACTTCATAATAAAAAAAATGTTATTTGTTTGTTTTGGATCTTTGGTTGCCTGTTTCTGGATCCTGTCAATCCCTCATGATCACACAGGCTGGTGTCTTTCTTCCATGTGGGCTTGTTGCTTCTCTGCTAGATGATCACTTTTTAAACTTTATGACCACAGATGCTTTATCTTTTGGTAGCTGGGCACCATCATCTTTCTTCACCATATTTGCTTGTGTGCCCGTTTTGTGTTCAGTGATCGTGCCAAGAAGGTAAGCATCACAGAATGCCAGGTTGTTTGAACACATGTTCTTGTGGGCTTGAGGAGAGTCCCAAAGGCCTTCCACTACCTCAGTGTATTGTTATAGAAATATATGTAGATAGACAATACATCTATTTTAATGAATTAAAAGATTTATATATTTACACACCTATATTTATACTTCTATCTGGATCTTTGCTTCCTAGGTCTTTCCTCTGGTTCCTTTTACTTTTCTACTGTCCCACCATCATTCTCACCCTTCTTCTGTCTGTTAGTAATACCTCTCCATTAATTCCTCTTGCTTTTGCTCCAACACCCCAGGATCTTTACATCTACCTTATTGTTGATTTCAATTTACCAGGTGTTCCCCTGTCTAGTGCACTGTTTGCAGACCACTCCTTTCTCCAGCCTCCTCCTCCCCTCACGTCCTTCCAGAACCATAAGTCCCATTGCTTTCTCCTTGGGATTGCTTCCCATGACTATCTTATATAGACAAGCAAACCAACAATAACAGAGACAAAACAAAAAGAAAAAAAGATTGAATAAAAAGGGAAAAAATGAAAATAAATAATGTGTTAGAAAGGGTTCTCTACAGACACAAAACTAGGACACTTATGCTTTTATATAGACATATATATATGGCTATAGCTGTATCTTGCCTGACTGCCAGTACTTCAACCCACATGGTGTGAGTTAAGTGGCTTTTTTTTTTACACTTAATGTGCTGATTATACTTACCTCAGTGAACTCATGTTGTACTTGTCCTGTTGTGACTGGCTAACTTTGCTCAGCCAAATTTCCTTGAGATGATGTGCTTCATGTGATCATCTGTTATTTTTAGTGATGTGCATTTGCCAGAGTTTTCTAATCCACTTATCTATCAATGAAAATTTAGGTTATTTCCAATTATTTATGACTATGAATTGTGCCGCAATAAGCAGTGGAGCGCAGAGAACTGGTTGCGGTCTATTTCTTACCTCGTCTGGTAGATGCTCAGTAGAGGGATTGCTGGATTGTAAGCTAACTCAACTTCCATTTGCTATATCACCAGATGGCTTTCCATAGCATTTGTACACATCTAAAAGGCCACCAATAGTGGAGGAGAGTTCCTATCTCACCACATCCACTACAACATGTGTTGCTCTCTAGTTTTCAGATTTAGGCTATCCTCAAGGGTGTTAGGTGGTATCTCATAGTTGTTTTGGTTTGCATTTCTCTGATGGCTAGTGATCAGAAACATTTTCTCCTATGTTTACTGACCATTCGGGTCACTTCCCTAATTACATGTTTATCAGAGTTTTTGCCCACTTCCTCAGGGGGTTAACTGTTTTCTTCTTTTAGCAGGCTAGGAGGATATTGTAGATATTAGTAATAAACCCTTTGTCTGTTTTGTCATTGTTAAAAACCCTCTCCCAGTCTGTGGGTACTCTGGTTGCTCTCTTGGTGAAGCCCTTTTTTGACTTACAGTGTTTTTCCCTTAGAATATCCCATTTGTCAATTTCAGCTTCATCTGGGTGGCCACCCTTCCTTATGACACTTAGCCTATGTATTCCCTGCGCCAAGGCTCTAAGTGTGCCCCTATTCCTTCATTAATGTTCCTGATTGTGGTAGCTGCATAATCTGGTGTCAATTTGAAGATTCAGAGGGAAGGGGTGGACTGCCCCGTCAATCAGGTTGTAGCTGAAAACCTCCTTTGGAGGCATTAAGGAGATAAACAGCTCGCTGGAGATAGGACACATGCTCACTCCCTGCAAGACATCCCTGTGAAGACACATGGAGACCCCTGCCAGCGCTGAGATGCTTACAATTTCCCTGTATACACAAACCACGTGCTTGTGATCTTCCTGCATACAGTGTCATTTCATGTGTTTCATGAGTCTGAAGAGGACTTTATAGATGACTGGTGTCAGATATATGTGCTAATATAAAAAATACAGACTTGGTCAGGACTGGGCTGGGAAATTTTCTCAATATTCAACTGTTCTTGTATATAAAACTCTTTCTTATACATGAGTATCTATGAAATTGTTTCTCTAGTCTACTGGACTAAAACACTGATAGTTTGGGGTTTTGCTGTGATCCACCTTGTGGTAGTTAAATAATCTGGTGTCACCTTGAGAGATTTGAGTGAAGGGGTGGAGTCTAGTCTGTCAGTCGGGTCATAGCCAATGAAGCCTCTGTGTGGGCATGGCCTTCTCCTGAGAATTCTGGAAAATCCTGATTTTCTTCCTAGGAGGTGGGAGACAACGCTCTCTCTCTGATTACTCCCTTGGAGACATTGGAGCTGACAAGACACTGGAACTACTCTAGTGCCCTGAGCTGGAGAAGCCACATAGTCCTACCCTGATGCAACCAGGCCTCTGAATCCAGAGAAGCCACGTGGAGACCCCTACCAGGACTGAGAGCATATTCTTACCTGAGCACCAGTGTATGTGACTGCATTTTTGTCACTGGCTACTTTTAGAATTTTATCTTTTTCCTCAGCGTTGGATAATTTAACTATTATGTGCCTTGGTGAGTTCTTCATGAGGTTTAGTCTATGCTTCCTGTATGAAGAACTAATTCTCATTCATTAAGGTGGGAAGTTTGCTTCCATGAATTCCCTAGCTAAGTTAGTTGTTGACTTTAATGTCTTTTTTGGTAGACCAATTATTAGAATATTGTCACCTTCATAGCATCTGTCATTCTTATCAGGTTTTCTTCTGCCTCTTTGATTATTTTTACCACCTTTACCATTTGTTAAAGTCTGCCTGATTGTCCTTGAAATGGCTGGTACTACTCTCCCCCTCTTCTAGTCTGTTCGTGATGTCCTTGGTCTTGTGGTTTGCATCCATGAGTTCTTGTATTTCCCCTTGTTGTATAGACTATTGTGGACTTCATCTTTATTATTGTGTCCTTATTCTGCATTGCTTCCCTCATATCCTATGTTACTCCAAATAGCATTCTGAAAATTTGTTTTGTGGAAGATCTACATCTTATTCTGCTTTGAGCATGGTTAGATTTATGACTTCCTCCACTGTTGTGTTGTTTTTCTGTTTTTTTTTTGTTGTTGTTTGTTTTGGTGAGAGTGTGGAGGCATGTTGCTCTTGGCATGTCTTTTTGAAAGAACTGGGCACCATGTTCTTGGGAAAGCAAGGGCCTGGAACTCTTTCTCTGTGTGAAAGGTAAGAGTGTTTTTGAGGACTACTTGAGACCTACTGTGGTGGTTGGTCAGATTGCTATGTAGGCTGCATATTACGGCAAGTGAATGGCCAGTGGCGGTGGGGGACCTTATAGGCTGGTCCAAGGCTGGTAACTGTAGGTATGCCTCTGGGCTGGGTTGGGGTAGGCCTGCAGCACATGCACAGGCCTGGTCTGAACTGGCAGGTAACAATTTACAGCCTTTTAAAGACTTTCTTTCAAATGCCAAACTGATAGAGCCAGTTTTTGAATTGGGCTGGGACTATCAGAATGTTATGGCTTTACCTGTTTTGTTATGTTAAAATACTGTGCTATGCTCTGGGGATTAAATTGCTGGCTGTCTTTTTATGCTAATGCTGTGCTTATGGACAGGGTTCTGAAGGTGAAGGCAAACATTCAAAATTACACAAATAAACACAGCCTGGAATTTAAATTGTTTAAAGAAATAAAAAAAAATTTCCCCCATTTTTACAATGGGCTTGTGGGCTACTCTGGTATTGGGGGCTGTGCCATACTGTCCCCAAGGGAAGGGAACCAGATTAGCAGAGTGGGTTTGTGGCAAACTGAATCTGAATTCTTCTCTGGCTCCAATCCTGTGTCACTCCCGGCTCTGTCCTGCATAGCACTGTAGGTTGTGATTTGGAGAACTGCATTCTGTCACAGGTAAATAACCCAGTGACTCCTCAGTTGCTCCAAATTAGTGTTTAATTATCTAACATTATCCATTTTGGCAGGCATGGAGCTGGAGAGAGCAGGAAAGCGGTTGATTGATTAAGCCCTTCCAGTTTTGGTGGTGCAGGGGAGCTGCAAAGTCCTAAACTGCAGAAAAGGACAGGTAGCAGAGAGGTGAATTGTAGAGTGAGGTCTTCTTTTAAAAAAAATAATTTTATTGGGGGCTACACTCTTATCATAATCCATACATACATCCATTGTGTCAAGCACATTTGTACATTTGTTGCCCACATCATTTTCAAAACATTTGCTTTTCACTTGAGCCCTTGGTAGCAGCTCCTCATTTCCCCCCTCCCTCCCGGCCACCCCCTCCCTCATGAACGAACCTTTGATAATTTATAAATTATTATTATTTGTCTTGTAGATAGTTCTTGCAGGCTTTCTGTGAGCTAGAGATTATGACTACTTTTAGACAGCAGCCTGGGGAAAGTACTGCTTGCTGTGGGACTCCGTTTTGGAGTGCGGGAAGGGGTGGTGGGCACTATCCTGCCTGAGCTGGAGAGCTTAGTGGGCCCCGTGGGCAGATGCGGTAAACTGGGAGCATTCAGCCAGTTCTCAACCTGTCTCAGGGAGTATCTGAACCAAACCTTAGTAAACAATCTATTTTTAGCACCCACTCTTCCAGATTTTGTCTCCTTACCTTTTAATTTTCTGGTCTAACAACAGGAGTTCCAGGTGGGTGATTCTACCTGGATGCCATCTTCATTACTCTATCACCAATATTAAATATTTCATATATATATATATTTGAACTTGTATCTGTGATTAAAATTCCAGTAAGGAATGAATTTTGTTTGTTAACTGAATGCATCAGAATAAATATAGGACACATCAATCTCTTTTATAAAAGAACAGATTGAAACACTAAGCAAGTAGCAATAGGAATAATATTCTAACTAAGAACTAGTACTAAGCTACTAAGAACAAGTAGTTAAAAAGGGACAAAAACTTTCCCATAGGTCTTAAATATAGATTTCCTCCTGAGATTGTAGCCTAAAATCTGACTTCTAGCCATATAATTATGAAACAAATTATTTCCAACATTAACCCACAGCATCACTGGATACCCGAGAACATAATATGGGTATGAAATGCATCTTTGATGTTACTGTAGGATGACAGACATTTTTGAGATTAGAAGGCAAAAAATGTAATTCCTACCATTATGGTTTAATAATTTTAAATCCTACAATTATGGGCTTATTGTCACAAATTATTTTATGGAAATAATTTCGGATAGGATAATCTTTTATTTTGATGTATATTTTTATCTATTTATTTATTTGAATCAAAAGAATTATCCAAAGACCATTTATGTACAAATTATTCATTTTTAAATGCTTGTGTGTGTTTTCTAATATTGTTCTAATAATCATCAATTTGACTAGAGAAAAATTGTAATTTTAACTGGGTTTCGTCACTCAATTAAGTTAACCTCTTAGAAAATAAAACAGTAATAAAAAATGTTGCTACTAAGGTTTATCTTTAGTCATGGCTTTATTACAAACAAAATTTAAGACCTCAAAATAACAAAATCCTATTGAAACATGTTTCTGCATTAAAATAGGTGCTTTAAAATAGGTGTCTAATAAAAGAAACCCATTTTTTTTGTTTCATTCCCCCAATCATACTTTCTGTCATTGAGTCAATTTTGACTCATATCAAAGTTGTAGGACAGAGTAGAACTGTCTTTGTTGGCTTCTGAGACAGTAACTTTACAAATGAAGCAGATAGCTTCATCATCCTCTCCTGGATTCAAACTACTGACATTATAGTTGGCTTCTGATCTTGTGATTAGCAGTCCCACTTGAAAAAACAATATACAATCAGGGCTTCTACATTAGTCTCATTAGAGTCCCTTCAGATGTATGGGGATATATTTTTGTTCTGTGGGCAATAACATTATTTTCAGGACAGGGGAAATAGTGTATTTGTAACACACTCAAGAGGACATTTTCCAAAATCTTTGAACCTTTGCTACAAATTAATGGACACACTTTCACACATAAAATAATAGTTTCTAGATGTACCAAGTAGATTAAGGAATATTTGGAAAGACCTTCAAAATGAACTAAGAGAAGGAAGTGTTCAATTTTTTAAAATTGTGTCTGAAGTACAAAAATTGTGGGAAGAATCTGAAGACATATGATTGATGTGACAGCCATTGAATTTGGGATCTCATGAGGTTTAGCATATTCAATTTTTAGAGAACATCATAGCTGTTAGGGTTGCCAAAAATATTGAAGCAAAGTCAACTAGTTCAAATGACTGAACTTCCATCAATATTTTAAGCGAGAATTAAAGCTAATCAGGACAATTTTATGGAATAAATTGCAAAAAGATTTGAATCCATTAAGTGGCACCATTTTAGGAGCTTATATGGTAGCAAGAACTAATTGTACTGCAGGATGAAGTTCAAGTTGGACTGAAAGCATTATCCAGAAACAAAGCTTCAGGAATGAATGGAATATCAATTTCAATGCCTTAAGAAGCTGATGTAGCACTGGAGGAACTTACTTGTCTATGCCAAGAGATTTGGGAGAAAGCTATTTGACCAATTGAAAATTGAATGCTAAAATTATAGACCAATATCATTATTCTCATATGCAAGTAAAATTTTGCTAAAGATCATCCAATAACTGTTGCAGCAGTCCATTGAGAGGGAATTGCCAGAGGTTCAGCCAAGATTCATAAGAGTCTTGGAGCCAGGGATATCATTGCTGATGTCAGATGAACCTCGGCTCAAAGCAGAATGTGCAAGAAAGGTGTTTATGTCTGTTTATTGACTGTGCCTAGCATTCAACTATGTGACTCACAACAAACTATGGATAAGTTGGAGAAGAATGGGAATTCAAGATCATTTCATTGTTCTCATGCTGATCTTGCACATGGATGAAGAAGAGGCAGTTGTGGTGAAAGAACAAGGGATACTGCATAGTTTAAAATCAGGAAAGTGTACATGAGGTTAAGTTCTTTCACAATACTTATTTAATCTGTATGTTAAGCAAGTAATTAGTGAAGCTAACTTAAAAGAAGAGTGTGGCATCAGGATTAGAGGAAGACTTGCCATACATACTCTAGTATAAGCCAATGCAAATTATCAGACGAAGCACCTAATTTACCACAAAAACTGCATTAAAATGTGCTGAAAAACTCACCTTATACACGAGTAAATATGGTATTTACAACATAGCATATGTAGATGATACAAACTTATTTATTGAAATTGAGGAGGCATCAAAACACTTGCTTATGTAGATAAAGAATTGCAACCTTCAGGGTGAATTGTACTTTACTCACAGTAAAGAATATTAAAATCCTCACAACTGGACCAATAGATAACATTAGGATAAATGGAGAAAAGTTTGAAATTTCCAAGGATTTGTTCTTGCTTGGATACATAAAGAATTTTCATGGAAGCAACAGGCAAGTTATCAAATGAAGTATTGCCTTAAGTAAATCTGCTGCACAAGACTTCTTTAAAGTACCAAAGAGCAAGGTTGTTACTTTGAAGACTAAGATGCAGCTGACCCAAGCAATGGTATTTCTAATTGCCTCATATGTATATGAAAGTTGGACATTAAATAAGGAAGACTGAAGAATAAATGATGCATTTGAATTGTGGTGCCGGAGAAAAATATTGAAAGTACCATGGACTACTAAAAGGACAAACAGATCTATCTTGAAAGAAGTATGGCCAGGATGCTCCTTAGAGGCAAGGATGGTAAGACTTCTTCTTCCATACTTAGGACAAATTGTCAGAAGAGACTAGTCTCTGGAGAAGAACATCTCTCTTAGCAAATTGGAGAAACCATGCAACACAAGGAAGAACCTAGATTGGATGGATTAACCTAGTGGCTATAAAAATGGGTTTGGGCATAAGAAAAGTTGTGAGGGTAATGCAGGACCAGACAGCATTTCATTCGGTTGTGCATAGGGTCCTTATGGCTAAGAACTGACTGGATGTTACTTAACAACATGGACTGCTAAAAGGACCAGTTGATCCCTCTTGGAAGAAGTAAGGCTAGCATTCCTATAGAATAGGCAAAGGTGGGAAGATTTCATCTCACATACATTGGCTGTATTGTCAGTAGAACCAATGCCTGCAGAAGGACATCATGTTATTAAAGTAGAGGCAGACTGAAGGAGAGAAATGCCCCTATGTGGACAGATTGACACCCTCACTGCAGCAATGAGCTGAAGTGTACGGACAGTTATGAGGCTGGCTCAGTACTTGGCAGTGTGTTGTTCTGTTTTTCAGGTGTCCCTATGGATTGGAACCGACTCACTGGGACCTGACAACAGAAACAAAGTAGCATCAGAGAATAAAGGCTGGCTATATACCTCTGTGAAAATACAACTAGAGAAGCCCTATGGAAGCGTTCTGCTTCATAACACATACTGTCATCAGAAGTTTTAATTGATTAATTAGCCATCACTTTGCTTTGTTTTGCTTTTGAGTGATTCATAGGAATTTATATTTTTGTTATAAGTATAGATACCTGGAAATAGAGTATATCTACTTTGAAGTAGAGGAGAATGGTAAATATTTGATGGACATAATAACAATAATTAAATCCTAGTGCTGTCACATTCTCTTGGAAATGTTCTAAAAATAAATTGTGATTAAAAATTACCTAGTACACTTGCAGAGATATAATTATATTTTTTATAATGGGAATTATATATGTACCTCATTAAATAAAAACAGAGTATTGATTAAATGATTTGGATGTCTACAATGTTTTTATTTAAAAAATCAGATTAAGTTATATTTTAGTTATTATGCACCTCTTCTTTTAATTAACATATTTTCCTGAAAATAATAACTAAAAATAATATTATGATATAACATCTATAGATGAAAATATTTTATTCAAATATGTAATGTTTATGAACAGAATATTTTCTATGATTTTGTGGAAGGAATGAAATCAATAGCACAGTAATATTTTGGCTTTTTCATCCTCATAAGGAAACCACAATTCAAACATCACTTTTAAAATATAAAGTAGTACCTTCAAAGACTTTGAAATGAAAATCTCTCTTGTTCTTCTTTTGTCTATTCTATTTTTAAAAGGGAATAATCAAAGTATTAATGTTATAAAATGACAACGCTTATCTAGACTTCAGAAGAAAGAACGCTTCCCTGCATAACAAAGTTTACCCCTGCTTTCCATTCTTCTCCAAAGTCAGCATTATGCTTCCAGGCTTGGGGCTGGTTGGCAAAATCATCAATTGCAGCATTTGATTTGTTTCAGGGATTGTGTGGTATTAGGGAAGACGGGGAAAATAAAGTCAGACTAAGTCAAAGCAACATGACAGAAACTCACTCTCAGGTAAATTTTTTCAAGTTTCTGCAATGAGAATGCAAGCCTTCAATGCTATAGATACCGCAACATACAACTGGCTTACAATGGTAAAACAAAATGATCCCAAAGGAATGTGATAGTTCTTATCATAATAGTCCACACAAACTCTGACACTGGGATAAGTCTTCATGAGGTCAATTATACTATATTGGAATTATAACCCATACATGTAACATATCATTATTCAAATAAATGTATTACTAAAAGAGTAGATGTGAATGTGCTATTACTGGAAAATTCAAAAAATTGGGATTTTGGTTCTACAAACTATCACACACACACACACACACACACACACACACACACATACACGAGACAGCGAGATAATTAATGGTTCAGTTGTTAAACTCTAGCCCTCCATTTACCAGATTTGGGTATGATTCTAAAGCATGCACTTTGTAAGCACACACCACCGTTCCTTCAGTGGATGTTTACATGTTGTCATCGAGTTAATTCTGACTCAGAGCACCCCTCTAGGTCAAAGTACAGCTGGCCTTGGGCTGCTACTCCTTAGGGGATTAGAAAGCCTAATCTGTCTCACAATAAGCAGCAGGTGGATTTAGCAGTTTTCCTTGATGTTCGCAACCCAAGGAGAAATTCACGACTGCACCAGGGGTTGCTGAAAGTAAGGACGACTGGAGAACTTTCTGTTAAAGATCAAGGATTGCAATCTTCAGGGAGGATTGCAACTCAAGGCAAACAAACAAACAAATGACTAACAAACAAACAAACAAGCAAATAAAAAATAAGCTGAAATTTCCCCAGCTGGATCAGTAAGTAGGTAACATATTAAACTGTGATGAGATCAACATAGTCAACAACTTCATTTTGCTTGGATCCACAATCAATGAATGTAGAAATCAAATTCTGACTCATAGCAAGAGTATAAATTGGGGTAGAACTTCCTCTGGGTTTTGCTGAGTCTGTAACTTCTTAAAGGTGTAGAAATCCTGATCTTCCTCCTGCTGAGTGGCTGGTGATTTTTAAGCTCTGACATTAAGATTAACAGCCAATAGGTAACCATTACACTACCAGGGACACTGTCAAAACTCAAATGATGTCTTGTAGTAGGTAAATACGCGGCAGAACTTACGTAACGTTTTGGAAAGCAAGGACGTTACTTTGGGAGCAAAGGTGTGCCTGGCCAAAATCATGGTATTTTCATTTGCCTCATATGCATATGAAAGTTAGACCTTGTATGAGGAAGAATGGAGAAGAATCTATGCATATGGCTATGATGCCATCAAAGAATCTTGAAAGCACCAAGGACTGCCAAATGAACACATAAGTCATTATCATTCCTCCAAAATTTGGAGTTGAATCTCTCTTTGTTGTCTGTTCTTCGTCTGGAACCTATTCGCTTGGGTGAACCTACTGTTATTAGAAATAACAGTGGCATATCTTCCAGCATCATGGAGGCACAAAGCCACCATATTAATATCAAACTTACAGACAAGTGGTAAAGAGAGAACAAATTATAAACTTAAATTTTAGCCTAACAAATTGAATTACCCCCTTTTCTGATGTACTTTCTCCTATAGGAAAGGCTGTTCACAAACCTGGTCAATGATCAGAGGTGATGGCCCTGAGGTTGAACCCAAATGGGGTCTCTGCAAATGTATTTGAGACTTTTACTGTCATCTATAACCTTCTGCAAACCAAGTCCTGAGTATTTAAGCTCTAATTCCAGTTCCTCCTTTGGTCTTGGATTTCATTAATTACAATCATTATATCATATAATCTGATCTACTTTTTCTATGTAGACTTAACTGTCAGCTCAGATGGCAGCTTGTTTTAAGACAAGCCTTAAAACTTCTGCTACTATTCTTTCTGATAGTGGAGTAACAGCTACTTTCTTAATCACAGGTTATTCAGTGATCTCTTTATGAGGGCAGGTACTGACGAGGATCATCAATAGAACTCATTATTCCTAGATTAAAGCTACAATTAAATCTAAGCTCAAAACTCATTCATGTAGCTATGGTTTATATATGGCCTTGGTCCACTTCAGCGGCTACATTCTAATTTTATTGGGGAACATTATAAAGTATCCTCACTGGACATATACAAATCCTAATGATAACTAAAAAACAAGCTCGCTGCCAAGGATTAAATTCTGACTCATAGCACTCATATGTACAGGTTAGACCTGTTTCTGAGTTTCCAGAATGTGGCTCTTTAAGGGAGTAGAAACACTAGGACAGGCTACTGGTTTTGAACTACTGACATTGCCATTAGCAGCTCAACTATAACGACTATGCAGCCAGGTTGCATAACTGGTAGTATCATTATTTTAGCCAATGTTATGAAATTGCAAATATTGTTTAGAAAAGGAAAGAGCATATATCAGTAGATAGCTTTGTAGATGAAAATACATGTATTGTTGACCTGTATAGATAACAAATTCAAGTGTCTTGACACTTTTTACACAAATAATGGACAATGAGGGGTGGAAACTGGAAATAACTATCAATAACACTAAGCCACAAAGGCATCTTGAGACATGTCATTAAAAAACAGAGACTATGAGAAAATGAAATATATCCTAGAACCGAGTCACCATTCTTAGGTACCTCAAAGCAAGAGATATGAACCAAATTCCAATGACGTACAAATCCCTAACCTCGGACTACCAATAATCTTGTTAGTCTCAAACCTAAGGCATTTCAGCATTAAGTCCATAGGGGATATTTCATTCTCTGAAACCTGATTTAGGTGTGTTCTAGTAGGGCTCAGTTCTATTAGTGGGGTTTCCAAATCGGTGCAGCCGGTGAACAATGCTGTGTGTCTCAAAAAGTCAGAGTTCAAAGTCCTGATTATCTATACCACACAGTCCAAGTCACTATGGGCTGGTTAGAAACTAGCTCCAAAGTGCCCAACTAGGAACATAATAGAGGATGTGATAGATCAATTCAGATCAGTTAGAAATCAACAAGGAGGACGGAAAGATCCTGGGGGTGTTGGAGCAGCAGCAATCTAGCTGAGAGGAAATACTAAGAAGCAGAAGTAAATCAAGATGATGGTGGGGAAGGAGGAAAGTAAACTGATACACAGGAATGATCTAGGAAGCAAAGCTATGGATAGAGGTGTAAGCATAGGTGTGTACATAAGTAAACACATTAATTCATAAAATAGAGGTATTGGCTTATGTGCATATATTAATATGGCAATACACTGAGGTAGTGGATGCACTTCTTTCCAAGAACACTCTTCTAACAAACTGGCATCCTGTGATGCTCACCCTTCCAGCACAATTGCTCAAGAACAAAATGTGTGCATAAGCAAATGGGTGAAGAAAGCTGATGGTGTCTGACTATTAAAGGATAGTTTTACAGGCTTGAAGTTAAACAAGCAGCCATCTAGCAGAGAAGCAACAAGCCTACATGGAAGAAGCACACCAGTCTGTGTGGTCATGAGTTGTAATTGGGACCAGGTAACAGGCAACTGAAGACCCATAACAAATAAGCAAGCAAGCAAACAAACAAACAAAAACCATATTGTTGAGAACAAGGGGGGGGTCAGAGCAGAGACCCAAATGTCCATCTATAGACAATAGGACATCCACCCATAGAGGGGTCACTGGGAAGGGATGAGTCAACCAGGATTCAGTAAAGCAAGAATGAAACACACAATATTCCTGTGGTTCTTTGAGGCTTTCTCACTTCCCACTACCATCATGACCCCAATGCTGCCTTTCACTTTGCACTACACCAGAGCATGTACATAGGTACGGAGAAGAGCTAAGATCTCAGGACACACGGTATCCAGGAACAGGAAAGGAATAGCGATTTTTATTTTTTTGTTATGGGTCTTTGGATGCCTGTTACCTGGTTCCAATGACACCACATGATCACATCAGAAGGCTAGGGAGAAGGTAGGGAGAGAAGGAGAAAAAGGGGAACTGATTGCAATAATCAACACATAACCACAGTCCCCTCACCTGGGGGACAAAAAACAGAAACCATGGGGGAAGGGAGACAGCAATCAGTGTAAGAAATGAAAATATTAACAATTTATAATTTCTCAAGGGGTCACAGGAGTGGGGAGGGAAAAATGGGGATGATAACAAAGGATCAATAGAAAGTAAATGTCTAGGAAATAATGATGGCCACATATGTACAAATATGCTTGATACAATTGATGTAGGGATTGTGATAAGAGTTGTAAGAGCCCCCAATAAAATTATCTTCTAATAAAAAGAAAAAAGACAAGAAATGTACCTGCATCAATTTTTTGAACATAAAAGAAATAAAGTTTGAAGTTCAATTAAATACAATGCAAATAATAATAAATTGTTAAAAACATTTTAATAATATACAATATCCTCCAAAGTATACTTACTAAAATTGAATTTGACTGATTATTTATAAATTTTAAAAATCACTTTATTGGAGGTTCATACAACTCTTTTTTTTAAATGCCATGATCCTTTATTTTTTTTTAAACTTATTAGGGGCTCCTCCAACTCTTATCACAATCCATACATATACATACATCAATTGTATAAAGCACATCTGTACATTCTTTGCCCTAATCATTTTCTTTTTTTTCTCCTCTTTTCTTTTTTTACAATCCATACATACCTCAATTATGCAAAGCACATTTGTACATTCATTGCCCTCAGCATTCTCACAATGCTTGCTCTCCACTTATGCCCTTAGCGTCAGCTCCTCATTCCCCCCTTCCCTCCTCACTTCCCCCTCCCTCATAAACACTTGATAATTTATAAATTGTTATTTCATCATATATTACACTGTCCGACATTTCCCTTCGCCCACTTTTCTGTTGTCCATCCTCCAGGGAGGAGGTTATATGTAGATCCTTATTGTAGGTTTCCCTTTCTACCTCACCTTCCCTTCACCCTCCTGGTATTGCCACTCTCACCACTGATCCCGAAGGGATTATCTGATCTGTATTCCCTGTGATTCCAGTTCCTATCTGTACCCGTATACAACCGCTGGTCTAGCCAGACTTGTACAGTAGAATTGGGATCATGATATTGGGGTTGGGGGAAAGGTAGCATTTAGGAACTAGAGGAAAGTTCTATGTTTCATCATTGCTACACTGCACCCTGACTCGCTCATCTTTTCCCGTGACCCTTCTGTTAAGGGATGTCTAGTTGCCTCATTCACAATTATTTTATTTTTTTGTTCTTTGATGCCCTATAGGCTGGTGTGCTTCTTCCACATGTGTTTTGTTGCTTCTGAGATAGATGGCTGCTTGTTTATCTTCAAGCCTTTAAGACCCCAGACGCTAATCTTTTGATAGCCAGGCACCATCAGCTTTCTTCACCACATTTGCTTATGCACCCACTTTGTCTTCAGCAATCGTGTCGGAAAGGAGAGCATCATGGAATGCCAGTTTAATAGAAGAAAGTATTATTGCTTTGAGGGAGTACTTGAGTGGAGGCTCAATGTCCATCTGCTACCTTAATACTAGACCTATAAATATAAGCACATAGATCTATTTCCCTTTCCTCATCTATAAATATATTTGCATATGTACTAGCCTTTATTTAGACCTCTATAAATGTCCTTTGCCTCCTATCTCTTTCCTTTATTTCCTTTTACTTTCCTCTTGTCCCACTATTATGGTCAGCCTTCATTTGGGTTTCAGTAATTCCTTTCTATTACATTACCCTTGATCATGCCCTACCAGGCCTCCTACACCCTGCTCAGCACCGATTTGGATCACTTGTTGTTCCCTTGTTCCTGGGTTTGTTAATACCACTTCCTTTCCCCCCACCTCTCCATCTCCCAGGTCCCCTGGAACCATCATTACATTGTTTTCTTCACCAGATTGTTAATCCACCCTATCTTATTTAGATAGACCTGTGGAAATCATAACATGCACAGAAATAAGACAGAGCAAAACCAAACAACAAAAGAAAACAAAGCAAAAACAACAAAATGCCAATGACAAAAACAAAAACAGCAGCAGCAACAACAACAACAAAGAAAAGCCTGTGCTTAGTTCAAGGACTGTTTGTTGGCCTCTAGGAGTGTTTTCTGGTCCAACCTGATGAGGTACCAAGCCCTGGCCTCAAAGTATTTTTGGTATTCCCTGGGGACTTCCTTGCTCTGTTCCCATTGCGGTTCTGTTGCATGCCCTTAGTGTTTGCCTTGGTTTGGTCAGGTCAGTTTGGGCACAATTCCCACACTGTGTCCCCAGTATTGCCCACTGTAGGCCTATCAGTCAGTGAGGGATGCCGTGTCTCATAGTGGGGCTGGCCATCTGGACTTCTTTGTGGATTGGCTGCTATGACCAGGAATATCATCCTCAAGGATTGGTGGGACAGGTTGTGCTCCACTCTCTCTTCCTCTCCCTTCATTTGCTCCTATTAGCTCTTATCAGACATGGCCCTTTCCCTGAGCTGCAGCTTCAGTGCTGTCCTCTGAATTAAATTCTTCTAGCGGGTGAGGCAGGTGTTCCTGTAGCTGGGATTTGGGCCAGCCCCTAAGATCTCTCCACCGGTTTCCTACTCCATGCCGGGGATTATTTATATCCTATTTTCATTGTGATGTCTGTTGTGCTTCTTCTAAGTATTTACACTAAATTTGTATTACTTTTTAATATGACTATTGCAATTATACATAATAATAGAATATTTTCAGAAATATATTGGCCAATTATTTACTTAGGAAATTTAGTATTTATATATAGTATGCTTGTTTTTTAAATGCCAAAATTCTTAAGGTTAAATCAATCAATCAGGAATATGGTTTGAAAACACAAATCATTGATAAATTAAATAAATCATATGAGATCATTTAACACCTTTGTGCTAGTCTGGGTAGACAAGAGAAACAAATTCATAAACACACAAATGTGTAAAAGAAAGAAGTTTATATATAAGAGCAATTGAATATTGCGAAAGTATCCCAGCCCAGTCCAAGTCAAGTCTGTGTTAGTCAGGGTAGACTAGAGAAACAAATCCATGACACACGTATGTGTATAAGAATGATATTTATATATAAGAGCAATAGATCATTGAGAAAACATGCCAGTTCAGTCCAGATCAAGTCCATAAGTCAGATATTAGCCCATATGTCTGATACCAATATATAAAGTCCTCTTAAGTTTCACACAACATAGTCAATGACACTGAATGCAGGATGATGACAGGCCAGTGGGTACAGTCTTGTAGATGCAGTGGAGGTACAAGTATCACAGCACTCGTGGGGGTCTCCACGTAGCTCCTCCAGTTCCCAAGGCACGGGGTCTGGTCTATCAGCTTAGCGTCATGTGTCTTGTCAGTAGAGTGTCTCTCAAGAGTTAGTCTTGAGTCTTCTCAGTAGAGAATCTCTCAGGGAGTGAGCAGAGAGAGATAGAGAATAGTGTTTCCCGCCTCCAAGAAAGAGATCCAGGAATTCCCAGAAATCTCAGGAAAAGGCCATGCCCACACAGAAGCCTCATTTTCTGTAACCCGATTGACACACTAGACTCCAAACCTTTACCCTTAATCCTCTCAACTCCCAAATTGACACCAGATTATGGTGCCAATTAAGGTGAACAATCTTCATAGCTTCATACATGTAATCTATTTTTTTTGTATTTTGAAGATCAATAAATCTATAGATGAATATGCACATAGATTTGTCAGATGGAATTCACAGAAATAAAATTGGCTTCATCAGTGGTAAGACACGATGGAGAAACCCAATATCAACAGCTGAAGCCAGAGCAGGGACCAATTGTGGAACTGTTGATTTTATGTAAGTTCAGGTAAAGTCAATGAAAGGAAAACATAGAACCTTAATTCTATCCCTCCTGAATCTCAGGGAAACATCAAAAGCAGATTTTATATATTGAACATTAATGCCAGAAGAACTGATGAAATGTGGGAGACATCAAGACCTTCATTCAGGAAGAAAGTAAAAGGTCATTAAAAAGACAGGAACGAAAGTAAAGATCAAGTGGATGTCCAAAGAGACTCTGAAACTTGCTATTATTCATAGAGTAGCTGAAAGCAAATGGGAGAAAGGATATTGTAAAGGTGAATAGAAAATTTCAAGGGGCAACTCGAGGAAGCAAAGCAAAATATTATAATGAACTGTGCAAGAACCTAGAATTAGAAAAACAAGGGGGAAGGACACATACAGGATATCTGAAACTTGAAGAAATTTGAAGAACTCAAGAAAAATTCAAGCCTTGTATTGCAATTTTGAAAAATTCTACAGGGAAAATATTAAATAATGTAGGAAGTATTAAAAGATTTTGGAAATAATACAGAGTTACTTTATCATAACTTTCCACCATTTCAGGAGGTAACATATGAGCAAGAACCAATGATGCTGAAGGAAGAAATTCAAGCTACACTGAATGCATTAATCAAAAACAAGGATCCAGGAATTTGTACAATGCTCATTGAAATGTTAAAAAAACTGCAGAAGCACTGGAAGCACTCACTTGCCTATGCCTGGAAATGGAAGACAGCTCCATGGCAAACTGACTGGACGAGATCCATATCGGTGCCTATACCGAAGAAAGGAGACCCAACAGAATGCTCAAATTATAGAACAAAAATTGATACCACACACGAGTGCAATTTTACTTACAGACTCCCAGTAGTTACGCAGTAAGTGACAGGGACCTCCAGAAGGTCAGGCCAGATGCAGAAGAGGATGTGGAAGAAGTGATATAATTGCTGATGTCAGATGGAGTTGGGCTCAAAGCAGAAAATGCCAGGAAGATATTTACTTGTGTTTCATTGACTAGATCAGCGGTTGGTTATCAACCTGTGGGTCAAAACCCCTTTGGGGGTTGAAAGACCCTTTCACAGGGGTCAACCAATTCATCACAGTAGCAAAATGACTGTTATGAAGTAGCAATGAAAATAATTTTATGGTTGGGGGGTCACCACAACATGAGGAACTGTATTAAAGGTTCAGAACATTAGAAAGGTTGAGAGCCACTGAACTGGTTGAAGGCATTTGACTGTATGGACCATAGTAAATTTTGAATCACCTTGATATGAATGGGAATTCCAGAGCACCTCACTGTGCTCATTGGGAACTTATACATGGAACAAGAGGCTGTTGTGGGAAAACAACAGTTCAGCAGTGTTTTCTCTTCTCACCATACTTTTTCAATTTATATACTGAACAAATCGTTAGAGAATCTGGATTATATGAAGAAGAGTATGGCATAGGATTAGAGGATGGCTTATTAACAACCCGAGGTAAGCAGGTAACCAAAGCTTGCATGGTGAAAGTGAGGAGCACTTGAAGCACTTGCAGATGAGATCCAGGATTTTAGCCTTTAGTATGGAATACAACTCAATGTAAACAAGACTAAAATCCTCACAACTGAACTAATAGGTAATGTGATTAATGAAGAAAAACCTGAAGTTGTCAAGGATTTTGCCTTATTTAGATCTACAATCAATGCTCATGGAAACAAAAGTCAGGAGACCAAGAGATGTATTAGGTAAATTTGCTGCATAAGATTTCTTTATAGTATTGAGGAGCAAGGTTGTTTCTTTGAGGACGAAGGTATGCCTGACCCAAGCAATGGTATTTTCTATTACATGCTATGCGTGGGCTAGATGGACATTGAATGGGGAAGAGTGTAGAAGAACAGATACATTTGAATTGTGGTGCTGGAGAAGAATATTCAAAGTACCATGATCTTCTTAAAGGACAAACTGATCTTGGAAGGAGTAAGATAAGACTGCTTCTTAGCGACATGGATGGCAAGACTTTGTCTTACATACTTCAGGCACATTGTCAGGAGAGACCAGTCCCTGGAGAAGGGCTTCATATGTGGTAAAATGTAGGGGCAGAATAAAAGAGGAAGCCCCTTAACGAGGTGGATGGACACAGTGGTGGCATCACTGGGCTCAAGCAGGAGAACAATTTTGAGGATGCCTCAGGACTGTGCAATGTTTTGGTCTGTTGTGTGTAGCGTGGCTATGGGTTGAAGCTTACTCTGTGGCATTTAACCACAGCAACATAATAGAATTACAATGAAATTGATGAGACCAAGTTGCTCCACTCTTCATTTATCAGCTTGTTTGTCAGTGTGTTGTGCAGATTTATATGAAGCTAAAAGTAAAGTTATCAGTATTTCTAATGCCCTCAGGGTCATTCACAGTGGAAAGGTTACAGTGGAGCTTCTATATCAAGACAGCTTGGGAAGAACCTTATGATTTATTGCTTAATAAGTTGGACACTGAGACCTCCAGGGATCACATTTGGAGAATAGCTAGTCTTCTGCCAGCTTCATGACGGGAAGGAAAACAAGCCTGTCAGAGACCCATTCCATTCCCCATTTTCTCAGTAGCTGGTGATTGGAAGATACTCTGTGACAGTGTAAAAAAAAAATAAGTTGGACACTGAAGTAGCTATGAACACCAGGAAAATATAGTGGGCTAGAACACCAGAATATGGCCGCTCAGGTTGGAAGGCTTTTAAAACATGGCCTTCTAAGATGTGTCCCCTAATATAGAGCTGGACTAAAGGATGTAGACAGAATAAGAGTTTCAGTATCTTCCTTTGCTGAAATAACCTGACTCAAGAGGAGAAGAAACAGCTGCAATTAAACCTGAAATAAACAGGTGGCCATCGTTTTAAATAAGAAAATTCTATTGTGTATATTGCTGGAAATGGCAAATACTGATGACTTTGCATTCCTCCCTAAAAGAGCATTTGTGAAGTAAGACACTTTCAGTGATAGAATAATTTCCATACACATACAAGAAAGGCCAGTTAGTATGAATATTATTCAACTTACAGAACCGCTACTAATGTCAAAAGTGAAGGAATTAAACATTTTTACTTAGTTATGCAGTTTGAAAATTACCAAACACGCAAACAAGATGCACGAAAGAAAATGGAAACTAACACTAAACTCATAGTACAACCTTGAATGTGCCCCAATTGAACTTAGAAAGCACCGTTGTAATATATGTGAGGCATGAAATATTAATGACTAAGGAACAGATATCAGGATATCCTTAAGGGAAAAGAGGCAAAAGGTTATTTAAAAAGACAGGAAAGGAAGGAAAGAAAAAAAATGTCAGAAGAGCCTCTGAAGCTTGCACTTTAATGTAGAGTAGCTAAGGCAAATGGAATAAATTATGAATAAATGAACTATGCAATGGATGCCAATATATGACTAGATAAAATAAAAAATAATCATGAAAAGCACAAATACCTGGAGTTAGAAAACTCAAAGTTAAGATGTCTAGCATTTCTCAAGCTGAAAGGACTTAGGGAAATTCCACTCTTGAATTGACATATTGAAGTATTCTTGGCAGAATATTGAAAATTTCATGAAACATCAAGAGAAAATAGATAAAAGTGTCCCTTACCCCCACACCCCAAAAATCTATTTGGCATTCATCATTTCAGTATATGGCATGTCAATATCATACTGAAAACTGATGATATTGAAGAAAAGCCAAAGTAGCACACAAATCATTGGGGCACAACACGGTTCTAGGAATGGACAGAACACTAATTAAGAATTTTCTACAAGTGAATAAGCGCTGGGCATATTTACTGGTCTCTGCTGAGACATTTGAAACACAATGATTTGAACACTGGACAGGAAGAGATCCATGTATGTGCCCCTTCCAAAGAAAAGTGAGCCATTCGAATTGGAAACTTTGGAATACCATCATTTATATGCGAATACAATTTTGCTGAATATAGTTTAAAAGAGTTGAAGAAAAACAGGGACAGGTAACTGTCCAGATTTTAATTAGTACTCAAAAGAGGAGTGTATGGAATAAGGGGTATGTTATCTTTGCTGATATCAGATAGATCTTGGCTCAAATCACAGAATACCACAACAATGTTTACCTGTGTTTTACTGACTATGCAAAGCCCTTCATCATTGTGAAACATGTCAAATCATGTATAAGACTGTAAAAAAATTGGAATTCCAGAACACCTAGTTGTCCTTATATGGAAATAAGAAACAGTCATTCAAACAGAGAAACAGAATACTGCATGACTTGATATCCGAAAATATGAATGTCAGTGTTGAAACCTTTCACCATAATTATTCAATCAGTGTTCTAAATAAAGAATATGAGATGCTGAACCAAATAAAAGGAAAAGTATCAGAGGAGACATTGATTAACTGATTGTAATATGAAAATGTTAACTAACCCTTGTTCTCTGAAAGCATAGAGAACATGAAGAACTTACTGATGAAGATCACAGAGCATGGTGTCCATTATGATCCCTCAATTTAAAGAAAACAAAAATCCTCACAATTGAATGAGTAACATCCTAAAAAATGCACAAGAAAATAGAAGAAATATTGCACTGAAAATATTTGATACCACGACCATCTGTGGATGCAGAGAGAACCTATCGAAGCAATTTGGAAAATACAACTTCACAGCACCTATGAAAATATCCTGATTGATATTCAGCTGATAACACATCCTGTCAATGTCAATACAGAAGAATTACATCAGACATTGTCCTTTTCTTCCTGAGACAGATGGTAAATGCTTCCATATCACCAAATTAGTGCTCAATATAACGCAGCATGACTGACCTATATTCATAGAACAAACATATACTTAATGACTAAATAAAACAGCATCGTAATGCCTTACAGGAAAAAAAAAAAACCAAGCTCACTGCCATTGAGTTGAGTGCTATAAGATAGTGAGCCTATAAGATAAGGTGAGATGATTTCGAAGGCTTTCCAAGACTGTCACTGTTTACAGGAGTAGAAAGCCTTGTCTTTTTCAAGCTGTGTGGGTAGTGGCTTTGAACTACTGGTCTTGTGATTAGCAGCCCAGCTGTATCCACTGGCCATCAGAGCTTCTTAGAGATATGGGGAAAAAAACCAACTCAAAAAACCAAACTCATTCCCATTGACTAAATGCTGACTCATAGCGACTGCCATGTGGGTTTCTTAAACTGTAACAGTTTACAGGAGTAGAAAGCCCAGTTTTTTTCCCACAGAGTTATTGGTGGTTTCAACCTATCAACCATGCAGATTGCAGCCCAACTCATAATCACTCTAAAACAATTTCAAATCGTGCAAAAAAGATAAGACCACTCAAGCAAATGTTAAAAATAAAGCAACACAATAATTTATTGATGAATAAATGATAAGAGAATTACCTAATACGATATTTAAACAACTTATATATTCAAAGGAAACTCAATGAGATAAAAGAAAACAATGAGATAAATAAAACACACCTAAAGAGTTCAAGAAAACAATGCAAGAACAAAAGGATAAAATAAACAGAATCCTATACAAACTACAAAAACAATAACAACTCTCAAATATTAACAATAAACTATCAGAAATAGATAAACAGGAGAATGAACTAAAGTCGTTGCACTGAAGTTCAAATAAATACAATAAAGGACAAATATTTTGAAAATAATTATTTCAGTAACAATAAGAAAAAATGTATTGCATTAAAATCATGACAGCCTTAAAGACTAATGCTCTATGTGTGAATCAATAACAAGAAAATAAAGTGTCAACAATTTTAAATCACATAGAGGATTATGGAAGAATATTGTTAGGTGTACCATTGATCTGGTTCTGATTCTTTTAAAAAAAATCATTTTATTGGACGCTCATACAACTCTTCTCACAATCCATACATACATCAATTATATAAAGCATATTTGTACATTCATTACTCTCATCATTCTCAAAACATTTGCTCTCCACGTAAGCCCCTGGTATCAGCTCCTAATTTTCCCCCTCCCTCCCTGCTCTTTCTTCCATCATGAACCCTTCATAATTTATAAATTATTATTTTTCATATCTTACACTGTCTCCCT